>NC_140992.1:247924633-257165039 GCF_052327205.1 Somniosus microcephalus
GAGGGATGGATAGTGAGGGAGGGAGAAAGAGTGAATGGGGGAGAGAGAGTGAGGTAGGGAGGGAGAGAGAGTGAGGGAGGGAGAGAGAGTGAAGGGAGGGAGAGTGAAGGTGGGAGGGAGAGAGAGTGAGGGAGGGAGAGAGAGAGTGGGGAGGGAGGAGAGAGAGTGAGGGAGTGTAAGATTTGCAACATTTCTGCATTTCCCCGAAGGCTGTTATAATAAACGGGACCTGCGTGGACTTTTTAAATCAAAAGGGGTATCCAAAATGGCGTCCGTGCCTCGTGGCAGCAAGCCTGTGAGATTTTAAAATGGACTCTGCAACACAGACAGCTTGGAGAAATCAAAACCAAGCTGTAGGCTTCTGTGAAGAGAGACTTTGTATTTTGGAACCAGACAGGACTCTGAATTATGCATTAGACCGAATTGGAGGCAAATCTAAATCCAGTTTAGGCCTATAGTTAAGGCCATCTAGCAGTCTGCATATATTATCGGAA
Source organism: Somniosus microcephalus (assembly GCF_052327205.1). Classification (NCBI taxonomy): domain Eukaryota; kingdom Metazoa; phylum Chordata; class Chondrichthyes; order Squaliformes; family Somniosidae; genus Somniosus; species Somniosus microcephalus. The sequence continues at coordinate 247,925,128 of NC_140992.1, forward strand.
ACAGATTAACCGAGCCATCGAGGCCGGACAAGGCCCATCAAGGAACTTTCAGGACAATACAAGTCAATTATCAGGCCGGTAGATGTGATTACCGGCCATCCAAAACCAGTTAATATGGATTGCTACCATTATTTAAAATAGCCCGCCAAGATTAAAACAAAGGACTAACCTGATTTGGCGCGCAGATAAGGGTTTTCAATGAAGGTATAATTGAAGGCCCCCTCAGGTAGCAAGTAGTGGGGTTCGAGTCGGGTGTTCGTATTCGGTGTTGGTTGGTGTGCTGGTACTGCTCTTCGGCCCCCTCGCCCTCGTGGCTGCCGCTCTTCCCCCGTCCCGCGCTTACCCCCTGGCCTTTGCCCGTGCCCTTTTCCCACACCATCTGGAACTAGCCCCGGCACCGGGTCGGGCGGACACGGACAATTCAGGCCAGACGAGGCGGGACGCGACGAGGGAAGGAGGGGAGACCACCTGAAGAAGACCGGCTGAGGAAGACCAACTGAGGAGACGAACTGAGGGGAGGCTTCGAATTATCGAGCCTTCAGCCTCAACCGACCTTCGAATAACTGGAAACCAACTCAATCTGGCGGCTGTCGACGAAGAATCATCCCTGCAAGGTAAAGTACCCAAACAGAGACTTTAACTTTGGGGTGCTTGAACCTGGACAATGCCTTTGCAGCGCCCGGAGACCACGTGATGACGGCAGGCTCCAGAGAGCACCAAGAGCGAACCCCGAACCCAACCGCTGTTTTGAGTCTAACAAACCTTTTGATTGGTGAGCATGAAGTTCTGACCCCTCATAGCTTAACCTAGTTAGGTATAGGGGGTGGGATAAGGATAAGGGGATTGTTAAGATAGTTGTTTTCCCTCGATGTGCCGTGTGTTCCCCATTCCCTGCATTAGTATAGTTATTATTATTCTTTTACATCTGTAATTTTGCCGTAGAAGTGTACGCTAGTAATTTTCCCATGAGATTGTATCAAGTTTTTCCTCTTCAATAAAATCTTGGTTTTTGTTTACATCCAACCACCTGTCTACTCGAGTCTTCTCCGTACCGCCGCCTTGTACCTAAGTCCGTTGTTTAGAATCCAGGGGCGTGGGAGCGATTCGAACCGCTCACAAAACAGTCAGGGGCATAACTGACTGGGCGTACGCACCAAACACCACCACACGCCACCCCCTACAGGAGTGAGGGAGGGAGAGAGTGAGTGAGGAGGAGAGAGAGTGAAGGAGGGAGGGAGAGAGTGAGAAGGAGGGAGGGAGTGAGTGAAGGAGGGAGGGAGTGAGAGTGAAGGAGGGAGGGAGAGAGAGTGAGGAAGGGAGAGAGAGAGAGAAGGAGGGAGGGAGAGAGCATGAAGAAGGGAGGGAGAGAGAGTGAGCAAGGGAAGGAGAGAGAGTGAGGGAGGGAGAGAGAGAGAGAGGGAGGGAGAGAGAGAGAGCGGAAGGGAGCGAGAGAGAGAGTGAGGGAGGGAGAGAGAGTGAGGGAGGGAGAGAGAGAGTGAAGGAAGGAGGAAGAGAGTGAGAAAGGGAGGAAGAGAGAGTGAGGAAGGGCGGGTGAGGGAGGGAGAGAGAGTGTGGGAGGGAGACAGAGGGAGGGAGGAGAGTGAGGGAGGGAGACAGAGTGAGGGAGGGAGATAGAGGGAGGGAGGGAGATAGAGTGAGGGTGGGAGGGAGAGAGAGTGAAGGAGGGAGAGAGAGTGGGGGAGAGAGAGGGAGGGAGGGAGAGTGAAGGAGGGAGGATGAGAGTGAGGAGGGAGGGAGAGAGTGAGGGAGGAGGGAGAGTGAAGGAGGGAGAGAGAGTGAGGGAGGGAGGGAGAGAGAGGGAAGGAGGGAGAGAGAGTGGGGGAGAGAGAGGGAGGGAGGGAGAGTGAAGGAGGGGAGGATGAGAGTGAGGGAGGGAGGATGAGAGGGAGGGAGGGACAGTGAAGGAGGGAGGATGTGAGGGAGGGAGGATGAGAGTGAGGGAGGGAGGGAGAGTGAAGGGGAGGGAGAGAGAGTGAAGGAGGGAGAGAGATTGAAGGAGGGCGGGGAGAGTGTGGGAGGGAGGGTGAGAGAGTGAAGGAAGGAGGGAGAAAGAGTGAGGAGGGAGAGAGTGAAGGAGGGAGGCAGAGAGAGTGAAGGAGGGAAGGAAAGAGAGTGATGGAGGGAGGGAGAGAGAGTGAGGGATGGAGGGAGAGAGAGTGAGTGTTGGAGGGAGAGAGTGAAGGAGGGAGAGAGAGTGAAGGAGGGAGGAGAGAGAGTGAAGGAGGGAGGAGATAGAGTGAAGGAGGGAGGAGAGAGAGTGAAGGAGGGAGGAGAGAGAGTGAGTGTTGGAGGGAGAGAGTGAAGGAGGGAGAGAGTGTGAAGGAGGGAGGGGAAAGCGAGTGAGGGAGGGAGAGAGAGACAGGAGGGAGAGAGAGACAGGGAGGGAGAGAGAGAGACAGGGAGGGAGAGAGAGTGAGGGAGGGAGGGAGGGAGAGAGTGGGGGAGGGAGTGGTGAGGAGGGAGGAGTGAGGGAGGGAGGGCGAGAGAGTGAAGGAGGGAGGGAGAGAGAGGGAGGGAGAGAGTGAGGGAGAGGGAGTGAGTGAGGGAGGGTGGAAGGAGGTGGGGGATTCAGCCATGGTTCTCACTCCTGATTTCTATCCAATGCCCCCTGATGGGAGTGCATGTGCATGAATGTTGTGTGAGGAGAGATTGGGCGCGGTTGTGATAGTTCCCTTGGTGAGATAGCCTGCCCGCACTTACTGTCAAGGATCACCCTTGAGTAAATGCCACTTGAGTGAGGGACCAGAGAGCAACCAGTGCCTGTGCCAACAAAGACTCAATGCCTAGAGGAGATGAGAAAAAATTGTCAAAAAAATATAGTGCTTCTTCAATTAACATCTATCTTCTTTTGATATCCCACCATCTTAATTGTGGGAACAGAATTGATCTATGGTGGCTCCTTCGTGAACACTGTAAAGAAGATCTTGTTTCATATTCAGCCGTAAACTGGTCCGCTGTGACTAATCGGCCATCTTAACCCTTAACTCGGGGCTCAACTTGTTGTCTAATCCTCTGCCAGCACAATCGTTTGATAAAAACTAGTTTATTAGCTCCACATTGAATTGTGTGGACTCTTGCTGTCTATCTCTTCCCTGTCCATCTGCCTGCCTTCAAGGATTCACATTCTTTTGCTCGCATCTAAATATTCTGTGAAACACTTGAATTCACTGCTATCATGGTACTCAGGTTAAAGCAAAGTAATTGTGCATTTGGTCCTCTCTATTAGTCTCTGAACCTGCATATCTTTTTTCACAATACAAGCACATATGGTTGCTTTATCTTGGACGCAGCTTTAAAAATTTGTGTGTGAATCTCCACTTTCTGATCCTTCTCTTCATTGCCTTTCTCCAGCAAATCAGTCAGTCATCTCTTCTTGACTCCTTTCATTAATAACTAAACAAATACACATAAATAAAAAAAATAAGGGTAAACAAAAAAGAACAGATCTATTTTTTAAATTAGAAAATTGAAACTAATAAAGAGAACCTAAATAAAAAATGAATGATCAAAGGAAAAAATAAACTGGATTAAAGAGGGAGATTACATGAAAAGTAAGTAAAGCCTAACAAATTGAACAACATTTTTTGAAAAGATAACAAACAGAAATAATAGATAATGCTGTCTCCACTATCTATATTAATATATTACAAGTCTTGCATATGTGTGCACTTCTTTAAAGTTACTTTCTGCAACACTTTCTTGTCATGTCTATTTCTGTCATGCCTTTTCTGTTATGATTAAACTTACCTATCCATTTTACTTAGAATCATAGAATGGTTACAGCACAGAAGGAGACCATTCGGCCCGTCGAGCCCGAGCCAGCTCTCTGCAAGAGCACTTCAGCTGGTCCCACTCCCCCGCCCTTTCCCCGTAGCCCTGCAAATCTTTTTCCTTCAGGTACTTATCCAATTCCCTTTTGAAAGCCACAATTGAGTCTGCCTCCACCACCCTCTCAGGTGGTGAATTCCAGATCCTAACCACTCGCTGCGTAAAAATGTTTTTCCTCATGTCGCCTTTGGTTCTTCTGCCAATCATCTTAAATCTGTGTCCTCTGATTCTTGACCCTTCCGCCAATGGGAACAATTTATCTACTCTGTTTAGACCCCTCATGATTTTGAACACCTCTATCAAATCTCCTCTCAACCTTCTCTGCTCTAAGGAGAACAAACCCAGTTTCTCCAGTCTATCCACGTAACTGAAGTCCCTCATCCCTGGAAGCATTCTTGTAAATCTTTTCTGCACCCCCTCCAAGCCCTTCCCAACCTTCCTAAAGTGCGGTGCCCAGAATTGGACACAATACTCCAGTTGAGGCCGAACCAGTGTATTATTAAGGTTCATCATATCTTCCTTGCTTTTGTACTCTATGCCTCTATTTATAAAGCCCAGGATCCCGTATGCTTTTTTTTAACCGCTTTCTCAACCTGCCCTGCCACCTTCAATGATTTGTGCACATATACCCCCAGATCTCTCTGCTCTCTGTTCCTGCACCCACTTCAGTTTATTTTGCCTCTCCTCGTTCTTCCTACCAAAATGTGTCAGTTCGCACTTTTCTGCATTAAATTTCATCTGCCACATGTCCGCCCATTCCACCAGCCTGTCTATGTCTTCTTGAAGTCTATCCCTATCCTCCTCACTGTTCACTATACTTCCAAGTTTTGTGTCATCTGCAAATTTTGAAATTGTGCCCTGTACACCCAAGTCTAAGTCATTAATATATATCAAGAAAAGCAGTGGTCCTAGTACCGACCCCTGGGAAACACCACTCCATTCACCACTACTCTCTGTTTCCTGTCACTTAGCCAATTTCGTATCCATGCTGCCACTGTCCCTTTTAATCCATGGGCTTCAACTTTGCTGGCAAGCAAATTAAAGGATCATGACAGACAGAGAAGACTTTCTCCCCAGTGGTCCAGATTTGAACCCAAGTCCCAGAGGTGCAAAGCCAGTATCTTACCTAATGCACCACCCAGTTCACCTTGCACCACCCAGTTCACCTATTCACTTTGATATAGTTCTCCAAGGTGGATAAGTCTACCATTGCATGACTCCAGATACACCTGAGCTACATCTCCAAGATAGATAATGCTGGTGCAAGCTATTGGAATTCCGAAAATCAGGCCACTTGTCTGATGCTGTGCCTCCCTCTTCCCGCTCCGATTTAAGGATCCAGTCATGCCTGGGGTATCTGGTTGCACTGGGGCAAAGGCAGCAACAGAAGGCAGCGGGCCAGTCATGGCAAGGAAGGATTTGTTGAAAGTGTTTCACCAGTACCCGTATTATTTAATACTCAGCAGTATTTAGCTTCCCTAGTTACTCCTGTGGAGACTTTTTCTACAAGATCTTCCCCCTGCCCCCGCCACACCATTCCCCAACAAAACCACCACCGCCACTGCAAGCAGACCCAAAGCCCTGACACCTGTCCAAGGCACAGCTTGGAGTCTGATCATGGCAGGGAGAGGGGCAGGTGGCGGTGGTTGGGGGTTTGTTGAAAAAGGCTTTCCCCAACAGTGACATTTATTATTTGAAATAAATATTTAGCCACATTTTAAATAATACAGGTTTCCCTGCTCAAGAAACCCTTTTAAGAAATCCCTGCTGCTTCAATCCCCTCCTGAGATGATCCTGAAAAGTATGTGCGGAGGGTGGTTTGCTCCCACCCTCCACACTTGCTTCTGGGGAATAAGCTGTCCCTGTGCTTTTGTCAGCTGCATCCTGCAACCCTCTCTGATCATTTCACACCCACAAACACCCCTCCCAGTGCTCCCACACCCAGGATCCCTCTCTCACAATCGGAGATTACCCCAGTACTATCATCTGCCTATTGCCCTCCCATCTTCTAAGACTCTCCTATCATTTCTCTCCCACTCATACCAATCCCTGTTTCCCCTTTCCCAATGCTCCCAAATGCTAGGACACCCGTAGCTTTCCCATCCCATAGCCCCTGTCCTGGTTCTTAAAAATCCTTCCACTACCCCCAGTGGCCCACTCACTCAAACCCTACTGTCTTCGTCTGTATTCTCGGTTTCAGGAGTAAGATATAACTCTGAAAACATTCACAGTATGGCAAATATGCACATATTACCATCATTCAATCACCCTGAATCAGTGACCAACTATATCGTATGTTACATATTCTTTTGTCCATGCCAGCTCATGAAAGGCAATTTTCTGAATGCCTGTTATTGGTGGAGAGCCTTGCCCTCTATATTGTGAAATCACGGGTAAGATTCCCCACAATTTTCTGTCTGGGGGGAGGGGGAAGATTCCGCAGGGGTTCTCCCGCTCTCCTGCCATAACTTCAGTGCAAGTCGGCAGAGCTCCCAGAGAAACAGCATTACCGGCTGTTTTAGCCATTTGCACCGTTTCTCCGGTGGTTCTGCTGAGGCGGGAGAACCCCAGCGGAAATTCCAAGCGATGGTCTTTTCTCCCGCTCTATTTTTTCTGGAGCTCCCCAGAGTTGGCCTGTTGTAGCCCCAATTGGGAGTTGAACATGGTCCTCACCCAGTTCGATTATGAACACAGAAAAATCACAGGAGGATTTGTGTTAAAAAGTAAAATGTCAGCTGCCAAGGTGGTCTGTGAAGAGGCCAACTGCATGGAAATCAGTGAAACTAATGGATGTGCACCGTGAGGCTCCTTTTGCCTGATATCATGGAGCATGTCCACTTCACTTCTGCTTGATTGAAATGTCTGTGTTTTGGGCTCCGTGGAGGAGACCTTCAACTTAGGAGTTCTACGCAAAGGAAATAGTGACATGGAACGAATAAGGAAGTAAGTACTTTACAGGGAAAACACTTATCCCTACCGATACCTTCTGCTCTTAGTACCTTGTTATGTCTCACCCAATTCCTCCTCTCCCACTTAATGCTTGACATCCATAAGTACTGTACTAGTAGAACTGACAAAGTACAGTTTAGTTTGTTTAGACTGCCCCATGCATCTTTCACTCCTTAAAAAAACGTGCTTGTACTAACACATGCATGAGTGTAACACAGGATCGCACTCACGTTACATGGGCATATAAATTTGACTAAAGTTCTTCCCAGACAAATGTGTATGCATGTGCAGCAGTTATAGTGATCCTATTTCAGTGAAGTTTCCCCAAGTAAAACAGCCAAAATAAACAGGTTGTCAGGATTAGAAAAGCTCTTTGCTAAAAACTCCAAATGCACAGCTGGTTTGTATTACCAGTTTAATAAGGCAATAGTAATACAGTCAGCTGGATTGTAAACATGATGAAACAGCGTACTCGGGATAGGATTTTAGTAACAGCTAAAATTCAGCTCTCAAAAATTGTCTGAAGAAACATGAAATATCAGTCAAGTTGGCCCTTCCTGATTCTGTGTTAACTTACCAGAAATAGTTCCCATTCACCTCAATTGTATTCAGAGCAACATTGAGATGTTATAGTCAGGGTGTGGTTCCGTAAGGAAATGTTAAGAATGTGTAATTATGGCTCATATTATAGGAAAAGTAATGGAAACCTTATACGTTGCAGTCCGCTACCAGAAGTGATGCTGGTTTGTTTCATGAGGATCGTTTAGAAGAATGGACAGTTCATGTACCACTACATTTCACATAAACTGAACAAGATTTAATGCTGCAACTAATGTGAGTATTGGTCCTATTATCATTTACATAACCAGGCAAGAACACAGCCCCTGTAAGTAAGAATCATACCCCTTGGCACCAGAGAAACTGCAAATGATGGCCAAGTTGTGAATTCGAAATTTGCAAAAGATTACAAAAAGAAGTTAAAGTGTGCTTCCCCTCCCCTGCCCCTGCCCCTCCCCTCCCCCTCCCCCTCCCCCCACAATGTTGGCCTGGCTAACGGTACATTTTTTCCTTCAATTTAAACATGTTTGCACGCCACTCATCAGGGGGAAACAAAGAAAAAGACAAAATCCTCCATTTTTAACAGAGGCAACCAAAATGAACAACCGCTGATATGGAGACTGCGTTATCTTTCTCTTGTCGAGTGTGGTGATTTGAATACAGATTTCTGCAATATGAGACTTCTATCAACTACTGCTCCTGATTAATTCAGAGTAATTGAAGGTCATAACTTTCAACAGGCAGAACTCACCAACAGGAATGTAAACCAGAAATCGAATTTGACTTCACTGTCGACTCAGTATGTAAATGCATCAACTACTATGATGCTGAGCTATACAGAGCAAGGGGGGAAGGGGGTAACAGGTTCAATCGCTACTTTATGCTGAGTTAGTTTATGAAAACTAGGGCACTGGAGTGTGTGTGGGGGGGGGGGGGCTTTAATAACCTTCAGTGTCCCTGGGTAAGAAGAAGAAAATCAATATTCTAATCACTATGTAGTGAGGCTTGTTTAAATTTCTGTGGACACTGGGAGAAACAGAATTGGGCTTAGATGTGACTTCCAATGGGGTGAGGGACACTGGCAGCACGTGTGCAGAAGTTCTGCTCCATCCCAGATCTGTGCTTCAAGGCTTCTCCAGGATTGTGAGTGTAAAGTCTGTGGGTTGTTAGTTAATTAATACACAGACTACCAGAGTAACTTAAAACAGGACTTTACTATTCGAAGGTCAGGGCGAATCTGCCCAATAAATCCTGACACAGCACTTATATACCGGTGTGGTCACCGTCGGTATTACAGTATACAGAAGCCAACAAAGTAGTGCAACACCTAAAGTAGTTCTCTTAAAGGTGGACGGTTACATACAATAGTTCTCTTAAAGGTAGACGGGTACATACACTACAATCCTCCCTTTTTAGCTTACAACATACTGATTCCCCATTAAACATACATTAGTGCGGCATCGGCAGCGGGTGGAGGCGGAGCTGAGCGGCAGAGCGACTACAAGAGGCCCCAGAGGCTCAGGTAGGCCTCAGTGCGGCATCGGCAGTGGGTGGAGGCAGAGTCGGGACCAGCGGGAGCAGCGAGGAGGAGCTCGGGAGAAAACCCGGCGACCAGCGAGGCCCGAGACCAGTCGGGAGCAGTGAGTCGGAGCCCGGTATAAAAACCGGAGAGAGGCGAGGCCCGAGACCACAGCTGGGGCAGTCGGGAGAGCAGGAGGCCAATAACTGCTGGGGCAGTCGGGAGAGCAGGAGGCCAGTAACTGGTGAGTTTAAAAGCTCACCTTTCGCGGGCTTTTTCTTTCACAGCTGGTGCAGTCGGGAGAGCAGGAGGCCAGTAACTCTTATATAGGTGGAGCTGTTGCTAAACCCGAAACACTACAGTGTAGTGTCTCCCACCCTTCCACCTCCTCTAACCTTTTAGGGGTTAGGGGAAGTTGAAAAGGTAGGTTCAATTTATTTTATTTCAGGAGCCTAACCTAGGTGGAAAAGGTTCCAGGACAGGAGGCGGCAGTGAAAATACAACACCAGAAAACAGGTAGGTGACTGGTTGGTGAGTACTTTCACAAACTTATTCTAAGTAGAATTCAATAATTAAGCTAAATCGTAGTAAATAAAAGGGTATTGTAAGGGTTAAGTCATGGAAGGGCAGCTCGGACCCGTGTCATGCTTCTCCTGTGCCATGTGGGAAATCAGGGACACTGTCCCTGACAACTATGTGTGCAGGAAGTGTGTCCAGCTGCAGCTCCTAGCGGACCGCATGGCGGCGCTGGAGCTGCGAATGGACTCACTCTGGAGCATACGCGATGCTGAGGATGTTGTGGATAGCACATTCAGTGAGTTGGTCACACCGCAGGTAAAGGCTAGCTCAGACAGTAAATGGGTGACCAAAAGGCAGGGTAAAGGCAGGAAGGTAGTGCAGGAGTCACCTGCGGTCATCTCCCTCCAAAACAGGTTTACCGTTTTGGGTACTGTTGGGGGAGATGACTTATCAGGGGAAGGCACCAGCAGCCAGGTTCAGGGCACCATGACTGGCTCTGCTGCACAGAAGGGCGGGAAAAAGAGGGATAGGGCTATAGTGATAGGGGATTCAATTGTAAGGGGGATAGATAGGAGTTTCTGTGGCCGAGACCGAGACTCCAAGATGGTATGTTGCCTCCCTGGTGCAAGGGTCAAGGATGTCTCGGAGCGGGTGCAGAGCATTCTGAAGGGGGAGGGGGATCAGCCAGTTGTCGTGGTACATGTAGGTACCAACAATGTAGGTAAAAAGAGGGAGGAGGTCCTACAAGCTGAATTTAGGGAGTTAGGAGCTAAATTGAAAAGTAGGACCTCAAAGGTAGTAATCTCTGGATTGCTACCAGTGCCACGAGCTAATAAGTTTAGAGAGAGTAAGATAGATAAGCTAAATACGTGGCTTGAGCAGTGGTGCAAGGGAGAGGGATTTAAATTCTTGAGGCATTGGAACCAGTTCTTGGGGAGGAGTGACCTGTACCAAGGGGACGGTCTACACCTGAACTGTGAGGGAGCCGATGTCCTCGGGGTAATATTTTCTAGGGCGGTTCGGGAGGATTTAAACTAATTTGGCAGGGGGATGGGAACCTAGGTAGTGGAAAAGAGGGAAGTCATATGAAGTTAGAAATAGATGGTAGAAAGGTGAGAAGCAATAAGCAAAGGAGAGAAACACAAAGGGCCAAACTAATTCATAATGAGAGTGTGAAAAAAGCAAGCCTGAAGGCTTTGTATCTTAATGCTAGAAGCATTAGGAACAAGGTGGATGAATTAGTTGTGGAAATAGAGGTAAACAAGTATGATTTGATTGGGATTACAGAAACGTGGCTGCAGGGTGGGCAAGGCTGGGAACTTAACATCCAGGGATATACAATATTTAGGAAGGATCGGCAAAAAGGTAGGGGAGGTGGGGTAGCATTGCTGGTAAAGGAGGGGATTAATGCAATGGAAAGGAAGGATATTAACTCGGATGAAACGGAATCTGTATGGGTAGAAATGAGAAATAGCAAGGGGAGGAAAACGTTAGTGGGTGTGATATATAGGCCTCCAAATAGTAATATGGAGGTGAGGGAAGGCATAAAAAGGGAAATTAGAGAAGCGTGCGATAAGAGCACAGCTGTCATCATGGGTGACTTTAATTTAAATATTGATTGGACTACCCAAATTAGTAAAAATTCTGAGGAGGAGGAATTCCTGGAATGTTTTCGGGACGGTTATCTGGACCAATATGTCGAGGAGCCGACTCGAGATCAGGCCATTTTAGACTGGGTATTGTGCAATGAGAAGGGACTTATCAGCAATCTTCTTGTACGAGGCCCCTTGGGTCAGAGCGATCATAATATGATCGAGCTCTCAGTCGAGATGGAGAGTGAGGAAATTGAATCAGAGACTAAGGTCCAGAACTTAAATAAAGGGAATTACGAGGGTATGAGACGGGAATTGGGTAAGATTGATTGGGTGGTGTTTCTGGGGGGATTGACAGTGGATAGACAATGGCAAGCATTCAAAGATAGAATGGAAGAATTCCAGAACATGTTTATACCGGTTTGGCATAAAAATAAACCTAAAAAGGTGACTCAACCGTGGATAACGAGGGAAATTAGGGACAGCATAAAATCAAAAAAAGGGCATATCAACTGGCAAAAAAAAGCACCAGACCGGAAGATTGGGGGCAGTACAGGATACAGCAAAAGAGGACAAAGGGATTAATCAGGAAGGGGAAAATAGAATACGAAAGTAAACTTGCAGCAAACATAAAGACAGACTGCAAAAGCTTTTATCGGTATATCAGGAGGAAAAGACTGGTAAAATCCCAAGTCGGTCCCTTGCAGTCCGATTCGGGAGAATATATAATGGAGAATAAGGAAATGGCAGACCAATTAAACTCATACTTTGGTTCTGTATTCACAAAGGAGGACACAAATAACCTCCCAGGAATATCGGCAAACATAGGGACTAATGAGAGGGAGGAGCTGACAGAAATTAGTATCTCTAGGGATATGGTGTTGGGTAAGTTGAGGGGACTGAAGGCCGACAAATCCCCGGGGCCTGATAAACTACATCCTAGGGTACTTAAGGAGGTGGCCCTGGAGATAGCAGATGCTCTAAGGATCATCTTCCGGAACTCCATTGACTCAGGAACAGTACCCGTGGATTGGAGGGTAGCTAATGTTACCCCAATATTTAAAAAGGGGGGTAGAGAGAAAGCAGGGAATTATAGACCAGTAAGCCTTACATCGGTTGTGGGCAAAATGCTAGAGTCCATTATTAAGGATAAAATAGCGGAGCACTTGACAAATGGGGAAAGGATCGGACAGAGTCAACATGGATTTACAAAGGGTAAATCGTGTTTGACTAATCTGCTGGAATTTTTTGAGGAAGTAACTGGTAAAATAGATGGGGGAGAGCCAGTGGATGTGGTGTACCTTGACTTCCAGAAAGCCTTCGATAAGGTTCCACACAAAAGATTATCATGCAAAATTAAGGCTCATGGGATTGGGGGCAAAGTATTAACGTGGATAGAGAACTGGCTGGCGGATAGAAAACAGAGAGTTGGAATAAACGGCTCGTTTTCGGAGTGGCAGGCAGTGACCAGCGGGGTGCCGCAAGGATCTGTCCTGGGACCCCAGCTGTTCACAATATATATAAATGATCTGGATCAGGGAATTGGATGCAATATTTCCAAATTCGCTGACGACACTAAACTAGGAGGAGGGGTGGGCTCTGATGAGGATGTCAGGAGGCTACAGTGCGATTTGGACAGGTTGGGGGAATGGGCGGATACGTGGCAGATGCACTATAATGTGGATAAATGCGAGGTTATCCACTTTGGGGGTAAAAACAGGAGGGTGGATTATTATCTAAATGGCAATAGATTGGGAGATGGGGAAGTGCAGAGGGACCTGGGTGTTCTTGTGCACCAGTCACTGAAGGAGAGCATGCAGGTGCAACAGGCGATTAAGAAGGCAAATGGTATGTTGGCCTTCATATCAAGGGGGTTCGAGTATAGGAATAGGGATACCTTACTACAGCTGTACAAGGTGCTGGTGAGACCGCATCTGGAGTATTGTGTACAGTTTTGGTCGCCCCATCTGCGGAAGGATGTTCTTGCCATGGAAAGAGTGCAGCGGCGATTCACCAGGCTGATACCTGGAATGGCGGGAATGACCTACGAGGAGAGATTGAATAGTTTGGGCTTGTACTCACTGGAGTTTAGAAGATTGAGAGGGGATCTCATCGAAACATATAAAATTATGGCAGGCCTGGACAGGCTGAATTCAGAGAGAATGTTTCCAATGGCAGGGGAGCACAGAACCAGGGGCCACAGTCTAAAAATAGCGGGCAAATCATTTAAAACAGAGATGAGGAAGAATTTCTTCACTCAAAGAGTGGTGAGCCTGTGGAATTCCCTGCCACAGAGGGCTGTGAAGGCTAATTCAATAAATATTTTCAAGAGAGAATTGGATATATTTCTGAAGGCTAAGGGGATTAAGGGTTACGGAGAAAAGGCGGGGACGGGGTACTGAACTGGTAAGATCAGCTATGATCTCAGACGAAGATCAGCCATGATCTCATTGAATGGCGGAGCAGGCTCGAAGGGCCGAATGGCCTACTCCTGTTCCTATCTCTATGTTTCTATAACATATATACAACTTTATGCAAGACAGTTCACAGATTCAGTCTCTCTGGAGGTTTCCGGACTCTGTCCGGATAACGCCTCGGTGGTGTCGTAACTCCCGGCGGGGTAGCAGGTGCTTCTGGCAAGGTCGATTCGGCTTGAAGGACAGTGTCAGGTTCATCTGATTCCAGTATTACCAGATCGGAGGTAGGTGTTCTGGGTATCTCTGTTTCAACATTAACCGTGTAAGGTGGTGGAGTAGATTGGCCATTTGTGGCTGACCCTATGATCTGGTCAACATGGCGCCTTATTATAATGTCCCCAATGTCCACCGTATACATCAACGGCCCTAGCCTTTTTCCAATAGTTCCAGGATGCCATTTCTCGGTACGGTAGTCCCGGGCCAAAACTTGTTGACCTATCTGAAAAGATCTAGTTGGCCTTTCATTCATGCCCTGGAATTGCCGGTTCTCTACGTCCCTTCTGACGTTTGGCTTAAGCAAATCCAGCCGGCATCTTAGTCGTCTATTAAAAAACATCATGGCGGGAGTTTGATTTGTGACCGCATGTGTTGCATTCCTGTACGCCAACAAGAAGCTATCCACCTTATGTTGTAAGTTAATGGCTTCATTACCCATGGCCTTTATGGCCTTCTTGAAGGTCTGGACAAACCTTTCAGCCAATCCATTGGAGGCGGGATGGTATGGGGCTGACGTGTAGTGCTTAACCCCATTGCTCTTTAAGAATTTCTTGAATTCTTCGGACACAAATTGCGGTCCATTATCAGAACAGATCTGTTCCGGCAGCCCATTCCTAGCAAACATGGTCCTTAACACTGTGATGGTTTTTTCCGTGGTGATGGTGGACATCTTTATTACCTCCGGCCACTTGGAGTGTGCATCCACCGCTATTAGAAACATTGAGTCCATAAATGGACCAGCAAAGTTGATGTGTACCCTTTGCCAAGGAGATGAGGGCCACTCACATGGATGCAGAGGAGCCTGTGGTGGCGCGTTTTGGACCTTCTGGCATCCTAGACAGCTCTTAGTGATTTCTTCGATGTCCCCATCAATGCCTGGCCACCACACGAACGCTCTTGCTAGGTTCTTCATTTTCACTCCACCCAGATGTCCCTCGTGCAGCTCCTTTAACACCTTCTGTTGAAGTTTGGGTGGAATCACCACTCTAGATCCACACATCAGGGTTCCTCGACACACTGACAGCTGTTCTTTTCTCTGCGAAAATGCTGGCAGCGTTGGTTCGCCCTGTGCTGGCCATCCCTCCACCATTAAATCATAGACTCGTGAGAGAGTCGGGTCATTTCTTGTTTCGTTTTCGATCATCGAATTTGTTACTGGTAGACATTCCACTATGGATGAGTGGAACATCTCTACCGGGTCCACTGTAGTCGCTTCTTCTACTATCGGCAATGGCAAACGCGATAACCCATCAGCATTTCCATGCTGTTTGGACCTTTTGTATTCGATGTCATATTGGTGTGCCCCAAGTAACACGGACCACCTCTGTAACCTTTGCGCTGTCATGGTGGAAACGGCCTTGTTAGGGTTGAATATGGACACCAACGGCTGGTGGTCTGTCAGTAATGTGAACTTCTTGCCCTGCAGGTAATGATTGAATTTCTTTACGCCCCACACAAGGCTGAGGGCCTCCCTATCTATTTGAGCATAATTTCGCTCCGCGGAGGTCAATGATCGGGACGCGAATGCCACTGGCCTTTCCGAGCCATTTGGTAACTTGTGTGGAAGTACTGCTCCAATTCCATAGGGGGAAGCATCACAAGCTAGACGAAGCGGTAACGTTGGGTTGAAATGAGCCAACACTTCTTCAGAGGTAATCAACGCCTTGCTTCTGCGAAAGGCCTTTTTACACTCCTCACTCCACTTCCATAGTACTTCTTTCCGCAACAGAGCATTCAGCGGATGCAGCACCGTGGATAGATTCGGCAGAAACTTGTGATAATAATTAATCAACCCCAAGAATTATCTTAACTGTGATACGTTTTCCGGAGCGGGGGCCTTCACGACAGCTTCTATCTTGTCAGGTGACTTGTGCAGCCCCTCTCGGTCAATGACATGACCGCAGTACGAGATCCGTTTTTGGAAGAACTCACATTTCTTGCGATTAACTCGAAGGCCATATTCCTTCAACCTAGTGAGCACCAGTTTCAAATTTGTGAGGTGTTCTTCCTCGTCTTCTCCCGTAATCAGGATATCGTCTAAGTAACACTGCGTGCTTGGAATTCCTTGTAATACCTGCTCCATGGCCCTCTGCCAAATTGCTGGAGCCGAAGCTACCCCAAAAACCAGTCTATTATAACGATACAAGCCTCTGTGTGTGTTGATGGTGAGGTACTGACGCAACTCTTCCTCGACTTCCATTTGTAAGTATGCCTGTGCCAGGTCTATCTTGGTGAAGTGTTTCCCTCCAGCCAACGAAGCAAAGATATCTTCAATCCGCGGAAGCGGGTATTGTACCGTGTGAAGCACCGGATTCACTGTGATCTTGAAGTCTCCGCAGATGCGGACCTTCCCCGGTCCCCCTGGCTTGTTACTTGGTGAAGACTTCATGACGGGAACAATGGGCGTGGCCCACTCACTCCAGTCCACTTTTGACAGTACCCCTGATCGTTCAAGTTCTTCCAGTTCTGCCTCCACAGCAGGTCGTATCGCGTAAGGTACCGATCTGGCTCTGAAAAATTTTGGGCTTGCATGTTCTGCAATCTTAACCTTTGCTTTAATTCCTCGCAGTGTTCCCAGTCCTTGCTGGAATACCTCTTTAGCTTCGTCCAATATTCTGGACAACCGTTCAGGTTTGACATCTTCCTTTCCGGAATCTACCGTCATGGTGTTTAGTGAATGCCAGTCTATCTTTATTTTCCTGATCCACTCCCGTCCCAGAAGTGGTGGACCTCCCTCAGGCAACACATACAGGTCCATCCTTTGGTGATCTTTGTCCTTGTATCTCACCTTGACTTCTATCTTTCCGATGGGGTATACTTTGTGCCCCGTGTATGTCTGCAATACTAGTTCCGTATCCCGTAGGGGAATATGCTTGAATAACTTTTTATAATCATGCTTATTCATGACCGTCAACGCCGATCCGGTGTCCACTTCCATTTTCACTTGGACTTTTGCAATCTGTAGTGTGATCCAGATAGCTTGTCGGTCAGCTTCATTACTCACATTGTGAATTCTCAGACTATCCAGTTCCTTGCAGTTGGAGTGTGAGTCCGAATTCTGTTCTTCCGGACTCTTCCTAGTCACCTCATGTACCTTTCTGTACCTCTTTTGTGGTGACTCATTATTGTTGGTCTTCTTTCCTGACCGGCATACCTTAGCTATGTGACCGAGCTTGCCACATTTCCTACATTCCTGGTTTTTAAACCAGCATTGGTTCTGGTCATGTGTTGTCTTCCCACAACAATAACATTTTGTTGTTGTCGAGGTAATTTGATCCACACTGAGTGCCGCTGTCTTTAGCTGCATTGCCGCAGTTCCCTTCGCTGCGGCTTCGTGCGATGCTGCAATAAGGACAGCCCTGTCAAGTGTAAGGTCGTTCTCTTCGAGTAGTCGCTTTTGCATTCCTTCCTTTGCCAATCCGCACACGAACTTGTCTCGCAATGCCTCTGTCAGATTCCCTCCAAACTGGCAGTATTTCGCTAGTCTACGCAGTTCGACCAAGTATTCTGCGTTGCTTTCGTCTTTCCGTTGCGTTCTCGCGTAAAATTTGGATCGTTCCACTAACATCAGTGGTGTGGGGTTAAAATGATCCTTCAGGACAGCAACAATACCATCGAAAGTCTGATCCGCCGGTTTAGCTGGTGCTAGTAGATGCTTCAAGAGCCCGTATGTCTTCGCGCCCATCGAGTTTAGCAAGGTTATAGCTTTGTCATCTTCTTCTATTTTATTGGCCTCACCATAGATCTCAATGCGTTCCACATACGTGGCCCAGTCTTCTACCTCGGAATTAAAATCGTTGATGTTACCACGCTTAGGCATCTTCCTCTCTTCCTGATAACACCACGGATTATTTCTTTAAATTTTCTTTTTTTTTCAAGATGGCGGTTCCCGCGAAAATGGCGGTTTCCCGCGCTTATCTTCTCTCCCCGCCCACTTCAATGGCGGTTTCCCGCTTCTGTCTTCTTCCCCGCCTAATGGCGGCTTCCCGCGTTTCTTCCCTGGCGGGAGGGGTACACTTTCCCTACGGGCGACGGCCGCTGGCTTTCAGGTTCACAGCCTGCGCGTCGGCTTCAGTGCTTTCCCTTTTCTTGGCAGGGCAACCGGCGCTGGGTACACCCCGTTGACGGCGAACAGTTTCAGCCGCTGGGCTGGCTCTCGCTCAGTTCCCCTTGCTCGGGCTCTGTCTCTCTCCCGCTCGCTCGGCTCCGAATCGCGCCTCCCAGCCCTCTCGCAGTCCGGTGCTTCCCTCCCCGGCTGCGGCTGAGTTTATCTCTTCCCGCGCCTACGTTCCCGGTCGCAGCGCTTCGTGGCTTCGGTCGTTGCCCGGCCTTTTTCGCCGGTCGCGGTCTAGCTGTCTCACGACGCCGTTGCGTCCCCCAGCCTGTCTGTACCGCGGCTTCCTTGCTCCACGCTGCCCCAGTCTCAGCGCCTCTGGACCCGACTTCTGTCCGGCTCCTTTCCCCCTCGACTGTGGTCGAGTGCACCGCCCTTATCCTCCGGTTATTCTTTTTACTTTCCCTTACTCACAGTCACCGTGGCCGCCTTGCTTCTCGTGCTGATCGGCTCACTCCTCACCGTGGCAGAAGGGACAGTCAGTGCCTGTTACTGATGGAAGTCTTTGTCTCTAAATTCTTCCTCCTTTCTAGTTCTGCAGCCTCGAGTTTTCTCCCAGCAGAACGACGAGGGCGGTTGCCTCTTCTCGGCGCTCGTTAACTGCTTCGGAAGTATTGTTGCCGCAGGGTACGATCGGACTCATCGCCACTGTAAAGTCTGTGGGTTGTTAGTTAATTAATACACAGACTACCAGAGTAACTTAAAACAGGACTTTACTATTCGAAGGTCAGGGCGAATCTGCCCAATAAATCCTGACACAGCACTTATATACCGGTGTGGTCACCGTCGGTATTACAGTATACAGATGCCAACAAAGTAGTGCAACACCTAAAGTAGTTCTCTTAAAGGTGGACGGTTACATACAATAGTTCTCTTAAAGGTAGACGGGTACATACACTACAGTGAGGGCCCCAGAATTGGCTCACTTTTAATATTCTTGCCTCTGGGTCAGAAAGTGGTGAGTTCAATGTCCAGTGCAGGAAATGAGCACATAATTTAGACTGACACTTCAGTATGATACTGAGGGCGTGCCCCATTATCAAAAATACTGTCTTTTGGATGAGACGTTAAACCGAGGTCCTGTCTGCCCTCCCAGGTGGATGTAAAAGGTCCCATGGCACTATTTGAAGAAAAGCAGGTGCTTTCTCCTAGTGGGCTGGTCAACGCTTGTCCCTCAACCAACAACACCTCTTAAGAAACAAATGAACTCATTCATCTCATTGCAGTTTGTGGGATCTTGTATTTACAAAACAACAATGGCTACACTCTAAAGCAATTAATTATCTGTAAAGTGCTTTGGAACATCCTGAGGATGCAAAATGCACTATATAAATGCAATTCTTCCTTACTAAAGTTGAACTCAAATGAACTTCTTTAAAATGGTAGCGATTTGTGCCTTTTTGACAAAAATATGTTCTCAGTGGAAAAGGCTGTGAAACTATATAAAAATGATCATATGAGGTGGGTAATTGACCCACGTGAGGCTTGTTTGTGCAGATTATGACCTTATGTGACTGGAAAATTTAGAACTGAGGCTTGTTTGTAGGAGACCTTTTTCCTGTTTTAAAATCTTATCAACATGATTTTTTTTATTAAGAGAACTAAACCATCTCAAAGTAAAGTGTAGGCTTTTCAGTTTTTAGTGCTTCATTTGTGTGACCTTTGGTATTTATTTTGCCTTTTTTTTTGCTTGCACTAAATCAGGGTTTTATTGATGCTTCCCATTTCTCTTTCTTTAAAAATAAGTTAAATCAAATTAAAATCAGATGCAAGAAAATAATGTAGAGCATTGCTCTTTCATCCTTCATCGGGGCTCTTTTATTGTTTCTCCTGTGACCTAATCTGTGCTCACTTACACCATTTTTCCTGAAGGTGTTGCCTTTGCTGCTATTCTTTGGTCAAACCTGCTACTCCCGATCTCTCCCCTGCTCTTTCTGATGCGGTCGCTCCTGAATTTACAGTTCCAATCATACCTAAGGCTAAACACAGGCATAGACCTGTTGGGCCAAATGGCCTGTTTCTGTGCTGTAAATGCTATGTACTTCTATCCTTGCCTCCCTTGTGCCTGCATATGAAAGTAGGAAAGCCTGCCTTTACTCCTACCGCCATCACTTCCATCATTGTTGTACCTCAGCTCAATAATGAAGTGTTTTTATCTGATTCCAAAATGCTAGAGTAATGGCAATGATATACTGTAAGTAGGAATGAAAGTGGGAACTTAATGAAATATCATGAGACACGTGTCAGTGAGCAGGAGCTCAATGGTGACATTTCTTATATTGATGGAAGAAGCAATGGGAATATAAATATTTTGTCCTTTTCCTTTACTTTTTCCCTGTCTTCTTTCCTCACTAACAAAAGAGGTAGGAAAGGTACCATTTACATGACCACTGGCAAAAGAACTAGCTGTTCACCTAATGGGTACTTGTCCCAAAAGGAGCAAGAGATCACTTTCCACGTGCAGTCCACTTGGTACTCCACTGATTCTCAGGGATTTGCTTCCCCTTAAATGTCACCCTTTTACAGTGACCAAGACAGCTGTTGCTCCTTTGGACTTTGTTTGATCTGTCACAAATAGCTTGGCAGTAAGGTCGATTCCTGAAGACATTTATGTACATGTTGAAAGCTATTCAATACTGCCCAATCCTTTGGACAGGTGCTCGAGCGACTACTTTTTGGAAAATCGCAAAAAAAAAAACGATATTATGACTACGAATCATTTTGGGCATTTTCGTCCTTCTCTAAAAAAATATAAGTGCAACTCAAACAATTCCAAAATGAACACAAACTGCCAGATCATCAAGTACAGGATATTGCAAGTAAAAAGAAGATTGAATGCCACTTTTTAAAGCCGGGGCACCTGGTGGATTAAACAAAATAAATGGAGGATAAATGAAGAGAAGCTGTGGAACATGATTTATATCCCATAAGTCTGCTAATCCAATGGCTCACAAGCAGCAGTCATGAGTAAGTTATGGCCAAAATACAACAATTGGGGTCATCTCTGCCAGCTCTGCATCATATTTTGTTTGTGCCACACATTAGGTAAATACAAGCGTGAAAGTTGGACTGAAGTTTTGATTTAAAATGGAACCTAAATTGATGCATTTACAGAGTGGTTCTAGTCACGTTTCCTATCCTCTCCCCCCCAGTGTTGTCTCTTATCTGTGATGCCATCATATATGAATACAATTTCATGGCGATGATGTCATCCTATGTTGTATAAAGCCACCTATTTTATGACATTGAGGTATGAATTTAGAAATGACTATGCATCCTCCTATTAGACCATGGTTAAAGAAGGTGGTTAGTATTTTCAGTGCAAAATGACTCTCCCATCTACTCATTGTTGGCAAATATTTCTTTAAAACTCGCCTGCCTGCCAGAAGAGTGTTGATTTCTAATCTTATTCTCACAACTGCATTCAGACTCGCTTTATGGACATCAAAGTACCTCACTGCTGCTGATATTTCACATTGTTGGTGCCTGCAGATTGGCACTCAGTACAAAAAAGGATGCAGATTGCCGCTGATATATGGAGCCACTTTCTGAAAAAGCCCATAGATGATGTCAGCTGAGTGGATCTCAGAAAAGGCATATAGCAGCAGGTGTTGAGGAAGTTGAAAGGGTACAGGGAAGTTTAAAGTTAAATTATTTAGTTACCTTTTTCTTTCTTTAAAGGAGCTTGTCAATCTTCTCAAGCTTATAAGGAACAAACTAGCAATTTATGAGATTAGTCATAGCCTAGCCTCCCACAAATAAAATCATCCCAACTGTACACATATTGTGTATGATAGTCACAGAAATGATCCAAATCAGACTGAACTAGTAATTGTTAAATGCAATTGTTGTTAAACCCCTAATTCCCTGAACAAAAGCTCCATACAGGCAACAACAACAAATGCTCAAAGGAACATTTTCAGGATTAACTCCACCTCTTTTAACGTAGTCATGTTTTAGTCACATTGATCAACCTTCTCTTTAAGATCTCTGTTCAAAGTAGGGAAGCTTCAGTTTATTCAGGACCTCTAGTGTGCAACAGATGCAAAGGACTCAGTCTGGCCATTGTTTTTAGCTTGTGCAAATTTGGCCTTACTTGAGTCATGTTCATCAACTATAGAAGCAAACAGTTACGTCAACTGATCACACCCAAACTGGAGGTATGAAATACCTCTGTGCATTAGAACTAGTATTAACATGTAGCAATTAATGTTTAACTAAACATTAATGGTCTTTTGTCCAAGATCCTGAAATTCAGCCAGGAAAGTAATTTGGTTGAATGTACATTAATGCAGATCTGGCATTATATATATATATTTTGGCTTGTTCAGAACTTGTTGAGCTCCATTTGAAGACAAACATCAACATTTGCTCATTCTTGCCTTCCAGCCCACATCGCATTAATGACACCCAGCATGAGGATTATGTGGTGAAGAAAGTCAGCAGAGATTCAGATAGTCAATGGAGTAATTCAACTGTTTCACTCCACACAGCAGTAGGTATGCCTTAGCAATTCAGCTATACTGGATATCTTGGCTTCCATTTGGCAAGATTCAGACCATCTTCAGCCCCCACCTCTAACCTTTCATCACAGATGTTTATTTATTTTTTATTCTTTTATTTATTCATTCATGGGATGTGGGCGTCGCTGGCAAGGCCAGCATTTATTACCGATCCCTAGTTGCCCTTGAGAAGGTGATGGTGAGCCGCCTTCTTGAATCACTGCAGTCCGTGTGGTGCATGTGCTCCGACAATGCTGTTCGCTATGGAGTTCTAGGATTTGGACCCAGCAACGATGAAGGAACAGCGATATATGTCCAAATCAGGATGGTATGTGACTTGGATGGGAACTTGGAGGTAGTAGCGTTTCCATGTACCTGCTGCCCTTGCCCTTCTAGGTTGTAGAGGTCGCGGGTTTTGGAGATGCTGTCAAAGAAATCTTGGTGAGTTGCTGCAATGCATCTTGTAGATAGTATACACTGAAGCCACGGTGGTGGAGGGAGTGAATGTTTAAGTTGGTGGATGGGGTGCCGATCAAGCCAACAGCTTTGTGGTGGATGGTGTTGAACTTCTTGAGTGTTGTTGCAGCTATACTCATCCAGACAAGTGGAGAGTATTCCATCACACTCCTGGCTTGTGCCTTGTAGGTGGTGGAAAGGCTTTGGGGAGTCAAGAGAGAGGTTAGTCAATCGCCGCAGAATACCAGCCTCTGAGCTGCTCTTGTAGCCACAGTATTTATATGGCTGGTCCAGTTAAGTTCCTGGTCAATGGTGACCCCCAGGATGTTAATGGTAGGGGGATTCAATGGTAGAAATGCCATTGAATGTCATGGGGAGGTGGTTAAACTCTCTTGTTAGAGATGGTCATTGCCTAGCATTTGTGTGGAGCGAATGCTACCTGCCACTTATCAGCCCAAGCACGGACTGCTTCATTATCTGAGAAATTACAAATGGAACCCAACACTGTGCAATCATTAGTGAAAATCCCCACTTCTGACCTTCTGTTGGAGGGAAGGTCATTGATGAAGCAGCTGAAGATGGTTGGGCCTAGGACACTGCCCTGAGGCACACCTGTAGCGATTTCCTGGGGCTGAGATCATTGGCCTCCAACAAACACAACCATCTGCCTTTGTGCTAGGTATCACTCTAGCCAGTGGAGAGTTTTTCCCTGGATCCCCATTGACTTCAGTTTGACTAGGGCTCTTAGGTGCCACACTGGATCAAATGCTGCCTTGATGTCAAGGGCAGTCACTCTCACCTCACCTCTGGAACTCAGCTCTTTTGCCCATGTTTGGACCTAGGCTGTAATAAGGTCTGGAGCCAAGTGGTCCTGGCGGAACCCAAACTGAGCATCAGTGAGCAGGTTATTGGTGAGTAAGTGCCGTTTGATAGCACTGTCGACGATACCTTCCATCACTTTGCTGATGATTGAGAATAGGCTGATGGGGCAGTAATTGGCTGGATTGGATTTGTCCTGCTTTTTGAGGACAGGACATAACTGGGCAATTTTCCACTTTGTCCAGTAGATTCCAGTGTTGTAGCTGTACTGGAACAGCTTGGCTAGAGGCGTGGCTAGTTCTGGAGCACAAGTCTTCAGCACGACTGCCGGGATGTTAGAACATAGAAACCAGCACTGAATGCAGTGAGCACAAAGTGAACAGCTGGGAGTTTGGTAAGTGTGTTTCTATTGTCTATGTTGTCAGGGCCCATAGCCTTTGCTGTTACCAGTGCGCTTAGCCGTTTCTTGATATCATATGGATGGTGAGGACCTCAGGAGGAGGCCAAGATGGATCATCCACTTGGCACTTCTGGCTGAAGATGTTTGCAAACTCTTCAGCCTTGTCTTTTGCACTCGTGCTGGGGTCTGCCATCATTGAGGATGGGGACGTTCATGGAGCCTCCTCCTCCTGTTAGCTTAATTGACCACCATCATTCATGACTGGATGTGGCAGGACTGTAGAGCTTTGATCTGATCCATTGGTTGTGGGATCACTTCGTTCTGTCTATAGCATGCTGTTTCCGCTATTTAGCATGCATGTAGTCCTGTGTTGCAGCTTCACCAGATGTGAAGTGACTCAACTTGTGCTTCTTCTTTTAATTGTGTAATACTCTCCAGATGATTTGTCTCTGGGCTGATAACTGCCTCAAGTGGTGATGATGCTGATTGCTGTGGTGAGGGTTGTTGCCAAGAGGGTCTCCAGGATTGCTTCTGCTGTGGTTCTGGCTATTTGTAACAAGAGGTGAAGACCACATGATATGTATATGTGCATACTTTGTCATGTTGTTGCTTCACACACAATACATGGCATATTTCATGGTACAGCACGTACATTGTTTCAAATCTACTGGAATAAAATTGCATAGATAAGGATTATTGATTTCAGTTATATGAACCAGGCGTGAGTTCCTCACCGAAAGCTTGCTTATCACCCATACTTGTATTGTCTTCCACCTGATGACCTCAATTACTTCCTTTTTGAAGAGACTGAGGGATTTGGCCTGCAGGTACCCTTTGCCAATTTTTTTCAGGATTTGTGAGAAGAAAAATATATATTGTATGAGCATATATTCTGCACTGAGAATTTTAGGTTGCAGCACAGATTCATGGCCTCATGCATTGCCTACTGTAAATTACCTTGCCTGAAGAATGCTTGGGTAAATATGGGGGCTGACTGTTTGCATTGTGTCAGCTGTAGGTGTGAATAATGATAGTCGGAGATCAGTCTTTCTCAGCTGCAGTTCTTCTGTCTTGATCCTGTTGTACTAGTTCTCAAACTGCCCTTTGTATTGCAATTGCAGCAGGTTACTGGATGTTTTCAGGTTAAGTTTCATAATAAAGTACCCAATCAAATTCGCCCAATACCTGCAAAATTATTTTGAACGGCATCAGTGGCTCCCCAACATATATGAATACCCGCATTTATGGCAGGCTATACCTCTTGGCAAGTCATACATATTCTTCCAGGTATCTCTGCAGCTACTATGGGTACATGACCCTGTGCTTATGGCCAGGGTGATGACTGGCCATGCCTGCTTGATCCACTGATTATTCATGAGTGCCTTCCCACACCACTCAGAACAGTCTCCTTGCACTTGTGTCATTTGACACTGACCTGAAGATCTTTGTCTATATATCATAATTTCTGATATCTGCGTTGCCCCTCCACTTCTCCAAGAAATTATACATTGCACAGCTGTATTGGCCCATCGAGCACTATATGGTTAAGTGGTTGTCAGGCAGGATTCTTGCAAGTACATCTGGATTGATCACTCAGTTGTGCATTACTTTGAGCACACTCTAATGCACCCAACCTTCCAGAGAGTGCACTCACGAAAACATTTGCATTCCTGCGCATGTACTGAAGGAAACAGGCTAAAATTGTACTCCAATTTAACACATGATCTGTGCTCTTAAGTGGAACATATCCCTCTTGGACTTAGTTTACTCAATTCTGAAGACGTAATCCAGATTTTGGAACCATTGTAAAACTTAAAATTCAGCATTTTTTTAATTGCACAGAATATATAAAGGATCAAGCGGTAGGTTAAAAAATTAAAGTTGACACTGGCTTCATATGTTTAAGCAAAGGAATATTTAAACTCTCCAATTGAAAAAAATATTGCTTTACGAAGTGAACAATTAATTTAGAGCAGCATCATACTGTGCCATGGAACAGTGAGAAGAAGGTTCGTATCCATATCTGTCTGAACACCAAGTTTTCAGTCTTGGCTTTGCTAATATGGGAGTCACTAAGCAGGGTCCAAGTGCTTTCCCACTGGGAGAGGATGACAATCTGGAGGGAGAATCCCCTTAACATATTTTGATGGACTTTCCAGTAGCTGGGAATGGCAAATGGTGCATGATGAGACCATTAGAAAGGCCAATGGGAGAAAATATAAATAGTTAAAAAAACATAGAAACATAGAAGATAGGAGCAGGAGTAGGCCATTCGGCCCTTCGAGCCTGCTCCGCCATTCAATGAGATCATGGCTGATCATCCAATTTCAGAACCCTGTCCCTGCCTTCTCCCCATATCCCTTGATCCCTTTAGCCTCAAGAAATATTTCCAACTCTTTCTTGAATATATTTAATGAACTGGCCTCCACCGCCCTCTATGGCAGAGAATTCCACAGGTTCACCACTCTCTGGGTGAAGAAATTCCTCCTCATTTCAGTCCTAAATGGCTTACCCCTTATCCTTAGACTATGACCCCTGGTTCTAGACTCCCCGGCCATCAGAAACACCCTTCCTGCATCTAGTCTGTCCAGACCTGACAGGTAAGGTGACCAAAACTGCACACAATACTCAAGGTGCGGTCTCACCAAGGCCCTGTACAACTGTAACAAGACATCCTTGTTCCTGTACTCAAACCCTCTTGCTACGAAGGCCAACATACCATTTGCCTTCTTAACCGCCTGCTGCACCTGCATGCTTACCTTCAGTGACTGGTGCACAATAACACCCAGGTCTCTTTGCACTTCCCCTTCTCTCAATCTATTGCCATTCAAATAATAATCTGCCTTCCTGTTTTTGCCACCAAAGTGGATAACCTCACATTTATCCACATTATAGTGCATTTGCCATGTTTCTGCCCAATCACCCAACCTGTCCAAATCGTACTGGAGTTTCACGACATCTTCCTCACAGCTTACCCTCCCACCCAGCTTTGTGTCGTCTGCAAATTTGGAGATATTACATCCAATTCCCTCGTCCAGATCATTAATATATATTGTGAACAGCTGGGGTCCTAGGACTGATCCTTGCGGTACCCCACTAGTCACTGCCTGCCACTCGGAAAACGACCCGTTTATTCCAACTCTTTGCTTTCTGTCCGCCAACCAGTTCTCTATCCAAGTCAATACCTTGCCCCCAATCCCATGTGCCTTAATTTTGCACGCTAATCTCTTATGTGGGACCTTATCGAAAGCCTTCTGAAAGTCCAAATACACCACATCCACTGGTTCTCCCTTATCTATTTTACCAGTTACATCCTCAAAAAATTCCAGTAGATTAGTCAAGCATGATTTACCTTTTGTAAATCCATGTTGACTTTGTCCGATCCTGTCACTGCTTTCCAAGTGCTCTGCTATTACATCTTTTATAATAGACTCTAGCATTTTCCCCACTACCGATGTCAGGCTTACCGGTCTATAATTCCCCGCTTTTTCTCTACCACCTTTTTTGAATAGTGGGGTAACATTAGCTACCCTCCAATCCATGGGCACCGTTCCAGAGTCTATAGAGTTCTGGAAGATGACCAGCAATGCATCTACTATCTCTAGGGCCACTTCCTTAAGTACCCTGGGATGTAGACCATCAGGCCCTGGGGATTTATCGGTCTTCAGTCCCATCAATTTTCCTAACACCATTTCCCTACAAATACTGATTTCTTTCAGTTCCTCCCTTTCATCAAACCCTATGTTCCCCGGCATCTCTGGGAGGTTATTTGTGTCCTCCTTTGTGGAGACAGAACCAAAGTATGTATTTAGTTGGCCTGCCATTTCCTTGTTTCCCATTATAAATTCCCCTGATTCTGACTGTAAGGGACCTACGCTTGACTTCACCAATCTTTTTCTCTTCACATATCTATAAAAGCTTTTACAGTCAGTTTTTATGTTCCCTGATAGCTTACTCTCATATTCTATTTTCCCTTTCTTAATTAATCCCTTTGTCCTCCTTTGTTGACTCCTAAACTGCTCCCAATCCTCAGGATTATTGCTTTTTCTAGCCAATTTATATGTCCTCTCCTTGGATCTTATGCTATCCCTAATTTCCCTTGTTAGCCATGGTTGAGTCACCTTTTTTGTTTTATTTTTGTGCCAAACTGGGATGAACAAATTCTGTAGCTCATCCATTCGGTCTTTGAATGTTTGCCATTGCCTATCCACCGTCAACCCTTTGAGTGCCATTCCCCAATCAATCCTACCCAACTCGCTCCTCAGACCATCGTAGTTTCCTTTATTTAAATTGAGGACCCTAGTCTCTGAGTCAACTACTTCATTCTCCATCTTAATGAAGAATTCGATCATATTATGATCGCTCTGACCCAAGGGGCCTCGTACAACAAGATTGCTAATTAATCCTTTCTCGTTACATAATACCCAGTCTAAGATGGCCTGATCTCTGGTTGGTTCCTCGACATATTGGTCCAGGAAACCATCCCGTAAACACTCCAGGAATTCCTCCTCCACAGTATTGTTACTAATTAGGTTGGCCCAATCTATATGTAGATTAAAGTCACCCATGATGACTGCTGTGCCCTTATTGCACGCTTCTTTAATTTCCCTTTTAATGCCATCCCCAACCTCCGCCTTACTGTTTGGAGGTCTATATACCACTCCCACTAATGTTTTTTCCCCTTAGTATTTCTCAATTCTACCCATACAGATTCCACATCATCAGAGCTAATATCCTTCATTACAATTGTATTAATCCCTTCTTTAACCAGTAATGCTACCCCACCTCCCTTTCCTTTTTGCCTATCTTTCCTGAATATCGAATACCCCTGGATGTTGAGTTCCCAGTCTTGGCCATCCTTGAGCCACGTTTCCGTAATCCCAACCAAATCATATTCGTTTACCTCTATTTGCGCAGCCAATTCATCCACCTTATTACAAATGCTCCTCGCATTAAGACACAAAGCCTTCAGGCTTGTTTTTTTAACGCTCTTAGACCTATTAGAATTATTATTTACTGTGGCCACGTTTGATTTAAACCGTTGATTTCTCTGACTGCCACTTTTGTTTTTCTGCTTCCTATCTTTTGCTTTTATCCCTGTTTTCCTTTCCTCTGTCTCCTTACTCAGGTTCGCAACCCCCTGCCATTTTAGTTTAAACCCCCCCGAATAGTGCTAGCAAACCTCCCCGCAAGGATATTTGTCCCGCTCTGGTTCAGGTGCAACCCGTCCGACTTGTACAAGTCCCACCTTCCCCAGAAGCAGGCCCAGTGCTCCAGGAAACTAAAGCCCTCCCTCCTGCACCAACTCTTTAGCCACGCATTCATCTGCTCTATCCTCCTATTCCTATACTCACTAGCACGTGGCACCGGGAGTAATCCAGAGATTACAACCTTTGAGGTCCTACTCTTTAATCTGCTACCTAGCTCCCTAAATTCTTGCTGCAGGACCTCATCCCTCTTCCTATCTATGTCATTGGTCCCAATGTGAACCACGACCTCTGCCTGTTCACCCTCCCTCTTTAGAATGCCCTGCAGCCGTTCAGTGACACCCTTGACCCTGGCACCAGGGAGGCAACAAACCATCCTGGAGTCACGTCTATGGCCACAGAAACGCCTATCTGTTCCCCTTATGATAGAATCCCCTACCACTATTGCTCTCCCACTCTTTTTCCTCCCTTCCTGAGCAGCAGAAGCACCCCTGGTGCCAGGAAGTTGGCTGCTGCTGCCTTCCTCTGGTAAGTCATCCCCCTCAACAGTATCCAAATTGGTATACCTGTTTGAAAGGGGGATGGCCACAGGGGTCCCCTGCACTACCTGCCTGCCTCTACTGCTCTGCCTGATGGTCACCCATTTCCCTTCTGCCTGTGCAGCCCTACCCTGCGGCATGACCAACTCATCAAACGTGTAATCCACGACCCTCTCAGCATCGTGAATGCTCCAAAGCCCATCCATCCGCAGCTCCAGCGCCTCCATGCGGTCTGCTAGTAGCTGCAGCTGGATGCATTTCTGGCACACGTGGTCGTCAGGGACACTGGCAGCGTCCCTGAATTCCCACATAGAGCAAGAGGAGCATAACACGGGGCTGGGCTCTCCTGGCATGACTTACCCCTTTAATTAATTTAAATTAATTCAATACCACCAGTTAAGATATACTCTAGGGCGCTTGTATGGTTTACCAACAGTCCCCGCTACACCAGAAAGACCTTAGCAACTATAAACCACAGAGTTAAAGTTTAAAAAATAGAGAAATACTCACCAACCAATCACTTACCTGCTCCCTGGTGACGTCATACTCTGATTACTTTTTACCTCTCTCCCCGCTGCTGAGTTGGTCGGACCTCGCCTCGCTCCTCCTTTTATCCTCGGCCCCAGTGCTCTCCTGGTTCGATCTGGTCGGGCCTCGCCTCGCTCCGCCTTTTATCCTCGGCGCGGTGCTCTCCTGGTCCGATCTGGTCGGGCCTCGCCTCGCTCCGCCTTTTATACTCGGCCCCGGTGCTCTCCTGGTCCGATCTGGTCGGGCCTCGCCTCGCTCCTCCTTTTATCCTCGGCCCCGGTGCTCTCCTGGTCCGATCTGGTCGGGCCTCGCCTCGCTCCTCCTTTTATCCTCGGCCCCGGTGCTCTCCTGGTTCGATCTGGTCGGGCCTCGCCTCGCTCCTCCTTTTATCCTCGGCCCCGGTGCTCTCCTGGTCCGACCTCGCCTCGCTCCTCCTTTTATCCTCGGCCCCGGTGCTCTCCTGGTCCGATCTGGTCGGGCCTCGCCTCGCTCCTCCTTTTATCTTCGGCGCCGGTGCTCTCCTGGTTCGATCTGGTTGGGCCTCGCCTCGCTCCTCCTTTTATCCTCGGCGCCGGTGCTCTCCTGGTCCGATCTGGTCGGGCCTCGCCTCGCTCCTCCTTTTATCCTCGGCGCGGTGCTCTCCTGGTCCGATCTGGTCGGGCCTCACCTCGCTCCTCCTTTTATCCTCGGCCCCGGTGCTCTCCTGTATTAGAAGCTTAAATGTTTATTATTTAGAGAGCTAGCCACTTTTATTTTGAAATCTGAAATCAGTACTTGGCCTTAAATAGCACTATTTGTATTATTAGTGTGTCACTTTTGATTGGATTTGTACAACTGCAAATAAACTAAAAATAGTATTCCTGTGCTTCGGGAGGAAGGTTACAAATCCAACCATTAACTTTGTTTGCGTTCAAATTATGTGAACAAGAAATTATGGCCTAGAAATTGGGTTTTGGCGCAGCGACGGCTTTAGCGCCGGAAGTTAGTGCCGGAGCTAAGTCGCGCTGGGCGGGCCAAAAATTCACTACTTCTGCGCCCAAACGGCTGCCGGCGCTGCTGAAAGCTGTTAGCGCCTGAAAACTGGCGCTATGCGCTGAATTTCGGCGCTATTCCAGCGCTGCGGCGCCCGCTGCGGTGCGGCAGGTTCGGGAAGTGCAGGCCTCCTCCTTCCCTTAAGGAGGAGCTGCCTGCACCCGGCCGCGGCCCGCGATAATCTTTTTAAAAATGAGCCCGGCACCTCGGACAAGTGCCGGGCTTGCTTCTGTTCCGGGGGGGGGGGGGGGGAAGTCCGGGGAGGGAGCTGCGGCCAGGCGGGCGGCGGGAAAGCGGCCGGCCGCCGCGGGGCCTTTAATGCGCCGGCGCAACGTTCTGTAAGGCACCTCTGCCAGAACGTTGCTTGCGGCTGCCACGGGCGAGGCGGCCGCAACTCAATTTCCGAGTTCGGGCGGGTTACCATGGCAACCGGGACGCTGCGCACACCGATGACGTCATCGGTGCCGGCGCAGCGCTACCGGCCTAACGCCGATTTAGGGCCCCTGTCAATTTCAAAACTGGCCATAACTTCGCCGCTAGGCCCTCTAGCGCCTCAAAAGCGGCGCTAAGGCCAGTGAATTTCTAGGCCTATCTGTCTCAGTTTTTCTAAGTAGAATCCTACATTATAGTGTTGACAATATAAAACATTACCACTGCACTTAAGGTTTTGTACAGTGACACTTTGTTTGTCCAACTTTAGCTAACAGACATAGACAGGACCCCAACACAATGGGTGGAGGGTGCACGGCCCATGCGCAGTCCATTGATACTAAGCATAAGAGACCACCACGGGCTGCTTAAAAACTCAAAAAACGCTAAAGGTGGGGAAGTGATGCTTCAGTTGTACAGAGCCTTGGGCAGACCCCATCTTGAGTACTGCATTCAATTTTGGCCGGCAAACCTCAGGAAAGATATATTGGCTTTGAAGGGGGTACAGCACAGATTCACCAGAATGATAGTGAGGCTGAAAGGCTGATGAGGACAGGTTTGATGAACTTGGCTTGTATTCCCTTGAGTTTAGAAGCTCGAGAGGTGATCTAATCGGGGATTCAATAGTGTCGATACAGTGAAACTGATTGCACCCCCCCCCCCGCCTCTGGTGGGGGAATCCAGAACAAGACATCATAATCTTAAAATTAGAGCCAGGCCATTCAGGAGTGAAATCAAGAAGCACTTTTTCAGGCAAAGGGTAGTGGAAATCTGGAACTCTCTCCCCCAAAAAGCTGTGGATGCTGGATCAATTGAAATAGATAGATTATTGTTGGGAATGGGTATCAAGGGATATTGGGGAAAGGTGTTTGCATGGAGTTGAGATACAGGTGAGCCATAATCATGGAGTAATAGGCTCAAGGGGCTGAATGGCCTACTCCTGTTCCTATGTTCTAATGCTTTACAGTGCACTCCAAGTATGCCCCTGTGCCAACCTCTGGGTAATATTATTGAATGAATACTATGAGGAAAGATTTCGTCTGTATGCTATGTGTAACATGTTCTTTATAAACAGGTTTTACGATTTTTCTACGTGCAGTTTACAGAGGAAATCTATTCCCAATAAATGCTGGTGGAGGTTCAGAGCATATCAATAAGCTTATCAGCACTCCAACAATGGAATAGGTTGGTTAGAAGTAAATATGATGGACGTTTTAGGTACACAGGACATATTGGGCTGAATTTTTACTTTTATGTGTGGATGGCAGCGGGGGCTGTGAATTGTGTCGGGAACCTGGAAGTTGGAGAGGTGCATTTTGCAGTGGCTTTTCAACAAAGCCACCGTAATTGAATCAGACTCCTGGGTTTCCCAACCAATTAACTGGAGTGGGTCCGATGACATCACAGATGACTCTACTTCAGCTGAGCTATTTAAAGGAGCCATGCAGATGTCACTTGAAGGCTGGTGGAGGTGGAAGACAGGTTGTGGGAATAGTGAATTGGTTCTGTTGTAAAAATTTGATAAAACTCTAACCTGAAATATGCAGGCTCAAAGACGTAAAGCAGCCCCAATATTTAGTGATGCCTCCTGGGTAATCTTACTCCAAGGAGTCGGGGCCCGCAGGGACATCCTGTTCCCTGCTGATGTGAAGAAGAGGCCAGCTGGCCAAACTAAGAATACATGGCTGGAGGTCGCTGAAGAAGTGAGCGACAGGACTGTTATTGGCAGGACCTGGATACAGTGTCAACCGCTTTAATGACCTCATGAGGTCAGGAAAGGTGAGTACAATGCCACATTGCCCTACATCCTGATGTGTGTATCACCCCAACCCCTGTCACTCTGCCATCTCCTGTACATCACTCCTCACACCAACCTAACTTGTAGGTGCAATCATTCCCTCACAGTCAATGCACTTACAACCCCATCTGACCATCCACCACTGATACTCACCCTCCTCTTAATGCAATGTTACACCTCTCCCTCATAGCCACAATCAACAGCTGTTGCCCATCCATCCCTTCCACTCATTCCATGACTCTCACTCATAGGTCTCTTGTTTTCCTCCTTGTAGGAGAAGAGAGCACAGAATACCGGGAGAGGCAGCGAACCGGTGGTGGCCCTCCAGTCATGACACCGCTCACTTCGTTAAAGGAGGAGGTGCTGGAGCTGAGCCGCGTTGCGGAGCTCCTGACGATGGGAGATGGAGAGATGGGGATCTCCCAGTGACCTGGTAACAGAATTAAATATCACAGAGCCACATGGTATACAACAGTCACTCAGGATGACGTGATGTCAGCAGCCAGTGAAATACGATCATGTGCATAATGGTAACTTAAAACATTATCATAACAGTTCTAATTAACGTCTTACTCTCCCACAGGTCCATCAAGTGCCCCCTCACTGTCCAGCCAGAGGAGGAAAATGACTCCCCAGAGGAGGTGGCGGACCCTGAGAGTGCACCGTCACACAATCCATGCACACCAAGCACCAGTGCAGATACGCACATGTCGGTGGGTCCATTAAGTGAGAACGTAGTGTTCTCACACATCATGTGAGCAAGAGCAGATGGTGGAGACAGGGACAGCAGTAGAGAGTCCTCGTCGGAGGGTGCAGGATGCTCCAAGCTCTGCTCAGCTGGGGGAAGATGCTGAACTTCGGGGGCCGACGACAAAACAGATGATTCTTGAGGAGCAACCGAAAATGTGGGAGGCTCTGGCAGCTTTTCCAGCCACGATGTGCTCAATTGTAGGGAAAATGGAGGAGTCCATCTCCAGCATGACTGGCATGATGTCGAAGGCCATGGCAATGATGTGTTCATCCATGGAAATGGTGGCCACCTGCATGGAGCATCAAACATGCCATTCAAATGAGTGCATGCTTGCTTTCACCAACAACTTGCAGACTCTGAATGCAGCCATATCTAGGATGGATAGAAACCTAGACTTAGCCATTCATCACCCCACTGACATACAACAAAGCGCTCTCAAGCTCCTTGCTAGCAGGAAAATGCGGGTGAGTCATGAGAGGGATCAAGATGAGAGGGGACATGGAAGTGGAGACTCTGCTCAATCATACCACGATCATTCTGGAGACCCTAGCTGGTGTGTATTGAAGGGCTTCTCCAGATCTGTCCAGGCACCTGAAGCGCATCTTCAGCATCCTGCTTGCTTGCCTTATTACACATCTCGTCTTCATTTGGCTTTGATTGTAGCACTCTTCGGCCTCATTGGTTGGTGTCATCAGCAGTGTCCTAGGCCCAACCATCTTCAGCTGCTTCATCAAAGACCTCCCCTCCAACATAAGGTCAGAAATGGGGATGTTTGCTGATGACTGCACAGTGTTCAGCGCCATTCACAACTCCTCAGATAATGAAGCAGTCCATGCCCACATGCAACAAGACCTGGATGACGTTCAAGCTTGGGCTGATAATTCTGTAGTTCATCCATTCGGTCTTTGAATGTTTGCCATTGCCTATCCACCGTCAACCCTACCAAACTCGCTCCTCAGACCATCGTAGTTTCCTTTATTTAAATTGAGGACCCTAGTCTCCGAGTCAACTACTTCATTCTCCATCTTAATGAATGATCTTTTTGTGGTTGCAGACGAGCTGCACAATGATGGAGTGGAAGCCCTTACGGTTCACAAACACTTATGGGTGATCTGCGGGTGCCTTGATGGCCACAGGTATGTAGTCGATGATGCCCTGTATCTGTGGGAAGCCAGCCAGAGCCGCAAAGCCCATTCAATCTGACTGGCTTCATCAGTGGCAAAGTGTCCTCATCTGAAACAGCATAAGCGGCACCCATGCTGATCTGATAGTGTAAAGTGGAGATCAGAGGTACAATCCTCCAATGGAGTGAGAATGACTTCCAAAGTTGTAGAAATCGCCTGCAAACTCCTAAAACAAACTCGGAGCACGATTTGTGTCAGCAAGAGCCTTTCCCTTAGGCAAGGAAGCAGGTGAGAGTATTTATGTGATTTTTTTAAATGTCATTTGTTCTGCTCCCGCACACTCTTCAAAGTAAAAATTCAGCCCATTGTGAATATACAGTACTTCATTTTCTTTGGTACTTGGCCCACAGTTCAACTTTAGTCCTTGAATTGTATACTTTTCAATATCTTATTATTACAGGAATCTTTTTCCCTCAGACTAAGTAGTTTGCAAAAAGGCCCAGAATAATTCACTCCTTCTGCTCTCAATGCTACACTTTTACTACTAGAAACAACTTACAAACAGTAAAAACATGAGATTTCTTCATAGGGACGAGGCATTTGATCTTATTGTGGATCTGCCACAAAGAAAATGTGGATACCCAATCAGCTCCAACTGTACAGTAAAACGATCTGTAAGGTTAAGCTGAAAAAATGATTTGCAACTTTTCAATTCATAAGGTATAATGAACCAAAGCTCACATGAATCCATAACAGAAAGATCACAGCCAATAAATCTGTTGGAAATTTGTGAAGAAATGATTTAGTTGATGTTTGAAGGAAATGCGACTGATACTGGAATATTTTGATTTTCAGATGCATTTAACAAAGTCAGTTACAGAAACATATTAAAGAGGAAGTCTAGTCTTAATGCTGAAATACGTAGCAACTTGGACAGAAAATTAGCTCAACAATACAAAGAAGAAGGGAGCTATGATTGGGAACAATTTAAATGAGCAGTGGGTACTCGTGATGACCAGTCCATTGGCTTCTCCTAGTCATAATATTTATTAACAACATCAGCTATTGTAAGCAGCATGTCTGAATTTGATGATTTTAAACTATGTGAGAAAGTGATATGTGCCAAAGATGTGAATATGATACAAAGGGATTTTTCAGAGACTGCACATCTGAGTTGAAACCGACATTCAATATTGATGAATGTAACATATATCGATATAGAAATAGGAAATATTAGCACTCAGGGTTATAACTGTACTGTTAACAGCAAAACACAAAGGAACAATGTCAATTTTGTTCTTGACAAATTCAGAATCCATGCAATCTTTTAAGACATTCTTGATTAATATGGAATCCAAGGACACAATGTTGGCAATGAGTTAAGACTGAGATATGACAACCTTGGTGTCATATTTGACCCCAAAATGAGCTTCTGACCACATATCTGTGTTAAGATCACCTATTTCCACCTCCGTAACATTGCCCGTCTCTGCCCCTGCCTCAGTTCATCTGCTGCTGAAACCCTCCTCCGTCCCTTTGTTACTTCTAGGCTTGACTATTCCAACACACTCCTGGCCGACCTCCCATCTTCCACCCTTCATAAACTTAAGCTCATCCAAGGCTCTACCGCCGGTATCCTAACTCGCACTAAGTCCCGTTCACCCATCTCCCCTGTGCTCGCTGACCTACATTGGCTCCCATTTAAGTAACTTCTTGATTTTAAAATTCGCATCCTTGTTTTCAAATTCCTCCAGGGCCTCGTCCCTCCAGCCCTACAATCCTCCAAGATATCTGCGCTCCTCCAATTCTGGCCTCTTGCACATCCCTGATTTTAATCGCTCCACCATTGGTGGCCGTGTCTTCAGCTGCTGAGACCCTAAGCTCTGGAATTCCCTCCCTAAATCTGTCCGCCTCTCTACCTCTCTCCTTCTTTAAGACGTTCCTTAAAACCTACCTCTTTGACCCAGCTTTTGGTCATCTGCCCTAATATCTGAAATGTGGCTCGGTGTCAAATTTTGTTTCATAACGCTCCTGTGAAGTGCCTCGGGACATTTTACTATGTTGTAGTAAATGCAAGTTGTTGTTGAGAAACAACAGTTAATCTGGAACACAGAAAAAAAGTCTTCCATTGTAGGAATGTCTAGTTCCTATCCAAAGACTGAGGTCCACTCAGGCGCTTAAACAAAACGAAGTTTAATGGAAACTAACAGGTTTAAACAAGTAACTGCAGGAGAACATCGAGTGTAGGTCTATTCAGTTCGGAGGCTCCACGAGGACTGCTGGCTGGTCCCGTGGTTGACGTCATCACGTCATCACGTTCTTCCCGCCAGTGGGGAATCACGTGATGTACGGCGTGACGTCATCGCGTTTACCCGCGCTGTTAAAGCAATCATGCTCTATACAAGTAAACAGTATACACAAAGATACAGACTCAGGCTGTAGCTAACATGTTGTTAAAGGGAATTATATACAAACGGTCTGAGTCCTTTAGTGGCTCCGCCACACCATTTTGTTTTATAACACCAAGGTGAGGGTGTTAATGTTGGGGAATGAAACTCTGCTCCAACAACGTTCCTCAGTCCCACCTCAGAAGAGTAGCCTCTTACTGCACCAGTTTGACATTTGTTCATTTCTTACATCAGTTGCAATGGGCAATATTGTCAATTAGTGCCAAATCGGGACAGTTTTGTGTTGTGCCCACGCCCAATAGGAACTTTATTGATCATTTCACACTAGACCCTTACAGACAGCAGCTGAACTTTCTGTTTAGGCTGGATTTGGACCCACGAGCACAGAGGTGAAAGGCCAGTGTCCACCTCACGATGCCACTCAGTTCCCCCTTCCTATTCTTGTTTTTATTTTTCCTATGATCTAAAAGTAGGTGATTGGTGAGTTAGCTAAGTCTTCAACTTCTGCCAGTGCTGTAACCTGGTTTCAACATGAGCAGAGACAGCAGTGCAAAATCACATATGTGCAAGTGCAAAAGCTTATGAGTGACACCATTTCCAGTTGAGGTACTTGCCTTAGTTACAGCAATGGTAATTGCAGCGCCAGTGCTTCACACCAAAAAACAGGAAGAAAAGTTACAGGCAGAGTACCATATCTAATAATCTCTTCTGCATGTATCATTTAGTGCCCTAAATTCACTAAACAAAAAAGTCAAATGGGACCCAAGCTCCACGTAAGAGCCAGTTTGATACATTTAATTTTTGTGTATATTTTCTGGGGTGCTAAAATTCTGTTAAGATTAAGCTGCAGTATATGCCAGTGATTTAGCGTGACCTTACACCCTTTCATTCTGTAGCCTGTACCATTAATCATCTATAACAACTCATAGCCACATAATAAAGCTTCAGAATGTGCCAGTGGTCTATTTGTACAAGATGAGACTAAGATAAAGAGTAATCTGAATTAAAATACAGACTGTTATTTTTCAAATGAGGTGTCTGATTGGCAACGATCAAAAAAAGTCTGCTTTCCTGTTCTGTGTTTCTCTGCTAAATCCAAATCACCCCCATTTTTAAAACTGAGGACAAAATGACAAGCTTTTTAAAAATGATGAAGGAACATGGTATCTGTTGAATCTTTGAATTCTATAAAACCATCACAGGGCTTATGAGTTGAAGGCTGACATTTCAACACTTTGCCCTCCTTCATCAGCTTTGGATCTTTGTTGTAGGACGTTGAGTTAGGCTTTTTGGCCTTGATTTTCTGTCCTGTTGTTATGCTAGTGGAAGAGTGGTACAGCCGGAGTTCTGTCCACTGCAAGGATACACACTGACCCTGGACGATTTCCTTAAGTACTGAAAGTTAGATTAGCAGCTTAACTGAGTAGCTGGCTGATGTAACAAAGGAGAAGTCTGGCAGAACAAAGACAATTGGAAAAAGCATATTACACAATGATTTTGGGGGAGTAAAAGAAGGCAAGGAGGCCATACATTGAACAATGGGCCGCCAAGATGTGATTTGCGAAGATGAGGCTAAGCGTACGTAAATTGGATAGAACAATGGCAGATGTGGAAACAAGGCAAATGAAATAAACAAGATGGCCTAGAAATTCAGTTGGCTGCGCCAGCCGTTAGCGCCTTAGGAGGAGTAGATCTCGAGCGCTAGGCACTTAGCGGCCGGGCGCAGCGCGATCTGCGCCTCGCCCCAACTTCAGTAGACATTTAGCGCCGGCACAAAGTCATTGCGCGCGCTCACCTGCGCGCGCAGATCATGACGTCATTTCGTCGTGCAACGCCCTTTGTGCGCCCAGAACCGGAACTTCACTCGCGCCGCCCCATTGTGCGCCTGGCGGCCCTAGCGACTGTTGAGTCGAACGGTGCTCAGCCGATGCGGGCCGCGGGGAGCGCAAATTAAAGGGCACTCCTGCAGTAGAAAAGGCAGCCGTTTTGCAACACTCCTTCTTTGGGAGGAGGAGGAGGAGGAGAAGAAGAAGAAGACCAGTACCACATAACAAACTGATGGAGAGAAGCCCTCCACAAATACACTAGTCTCGGCCTTTCAAAAAAACAAATCCACCCTCCCCCTTTAAGAGCTCACCGGAGCCAGAGTGTCTGCCGGCAATCAGCAGCTCGCCGCACCTGCCCTGCGCCCAACTTCCGGTGTTAGCGCCCCGGGCTGCCGGCTTAGCGCCTAATGATAGTCGTGCATCGCCTGTTTTAGCGCAGCAGCAACCTCTTAGGGCGATGCAACTGAATATTGGCGAAGGGGGCTCGACTTTGCGCCAGGCGCAAACTTTAGCGGCCGCCCGACTTTACCGCCCCAAAAGTGGCTATACTGAATTTCTAGGCCGATGTGTTTGGGGATGTGATTAAGTGTACGTGACTTGGACAATTAATTGGCTAAGTTCCGAAGATGTGAAGGAAACAAGATGTAAGATTGTATATAAGCCAACTGCTCAAATGTAAAGATTAGACTCCCATCTCAGCTCAGACTGAGAGGGCCTCTCCCTGCACGTGCTTGAATAAAGATCACTTGGAATCAGTACATGCTTGTCTCTGTCTGCTTTGGGGCAGAGAGAAATTCCACAACAGTACGTAATACCTAAGGATGCACTGCAGCAACTCGTCAAGCTTACTTCAACACCACCTCTCCCACTGAGAAGGCCAAGACCGGTAATACATCACTTGCAAGTTCCCCTCCAAGTTCCACACATCCTAACTTGGGCATATTCTGCTGCTCTTTCATCATCATTGGGTCAGATTCCTGGAATTTCCTACCAAAGCATCATCACCACAAGGGCTGAGCCAGTTCAAGGAGATGGTCGACCACCACCTTCTCAGAGCAACAAGGGGTGGGTAATAAATTGGGCCTTGCCTGTATTACCCACA
This sequence comes from Somniosus microcephalus, assembly GCF_052327205.1. Lineage (NCBI taxonomy): Eukaryota > Metazoa > Chordata > Chondrichthyes > Squaliformes > Somniosidae > Somniosus > Somniosus microcephalus. Next base: position 247,965,842 of record NC_140992.1, read on the forward strand.
ACCCAAAAATAAATAAAACAAATTTGGGGACTGAATTACTTCTGTGCACCCTGGTTCAATGATCCCCTGCCCGCTTACCCTGCTTCACCTGAAGACTACACTTGGTCTTGAGTCCTGAGTGCAACACGATAGGTGATTGACTGGTATATCTGGTAACAATGCTTACACATATTTTAAACTGACCTATTTTTACAATTACTATAAGAGTTCAGTGTTATTTTATATGGCCTGTTACATCTGTACACCATGCAAGTGGCTAATAAAAGTTTAAATAAAGTTCTCCCTCTCATTACCTTGCAGAGCAATAACATTTGATGTACTTCTAATTAATGTTTTTATGCCTTATACCTAGCTATGTGTGTAACTGTTATTGCAAAGCTCAAGCAGAGGCCAGGAGCAGCAAAAAAAAAACGAGGATCCAGTAAATATGGAGGTTATATTATAGTTGAACAGAGATGAGGAAGAGCTTTGTTGTAACACAATATGATAATTTCTAATCATTTGCTCCTCTAATTGAAGAGAATGATTTGGTAATAAAGATTTTTGTGACATAAGAAAACTACTAGGCACTTGGTCTGAGTATTAAACAAGGCTTTAATCAACTGTTTTTCAACATGGAGATCTAGTTGTGTCCTTCACTAGTTCCTGTTAAAGAATGTCCTGAGCAAGCTGGGCCCATGCCCGAGTATTTATGCTCTCCCTGGACAGCGCCACCAGCAGGCCGCCCAGTATCATTTCATAAGTCATTTGCACATGAATGACAAGATTCATGTCACTCTGTAAAGTCTATTTAAGAAAAGCAGTTAGATGCGAGGCACATATTATGAGGAAAAACTATCATGTCCAAAGTACTCCCTACCTCACCACCATGGTGGCTCACAATTTCAGGTCACTGAGTTGTTGATCTTTGTTGCATCATTGAGGGGGAGGCAGGCACTGACCTCGAGTCACTGGCTCAGAGCAACATCAGTAGGGGTCTGTGAGGAGGATGCCTATCCACTCTTTCATCTATGGATGGTACAGGGCCTGGAGAGACAAGGGAAAATGGCATCAAATAGAAGGGTCTCATATTGTCTATATACACAATTAGATAAAAGACAAAAGAAAATGTACAAACCCATATGAAAGAAAAAAGAAAGACTTGCATTTATATAGCGCCTTTCACGATCACCAGACGTCTCAAGGCGCTTTACAGCCAATGAAGTACCTTTTGAAGTGGAGTCACTGTTGTAATGCGGGAAACACGGCAGCCAATTTGCACACAGCAAACTCCCACAAACAGCAATGTGATAATGACCAGATAATCTGTTTTTGTTATGTTGGTTGAGGGATAACTATTGGCCAGGACACCGTGGACAACTCCCCTGCTCTTCATCTCAATAGCGCCATGGGATCTTTTACATCCACCTGAGTGGGCAGATGGGGCCTCGGTTTAACGTCTCATCCCAAAGATGGCACCTCCGACAGTACAGCACTCCCTCAGCACTGCACTGGAGTGTCAGCCTAGCTTTATGTGCTCAAGTCCCTGGACAGTAATTAAATAATCTGTTATAAAATTAGATAGGGTTTATTAAGAATTTTTTTCTTAATAAGAGATTTAAAATGGCCAACTTTTTGGCATCACAATGGAACAGCACAGTGGGTGCTTGAGTTTTCATCTGCAGATCCCCCCCCCCCCCGCCCCCACACGGTGGGTTCCAACCCACTGCTCAAGGGGCACAATGGAGGAGCTGGGTGCTTTCTCACATGGTTAGCCTTCCCTTCCCTGTCTTGTAGCTCTACTGAACAACATTAGAGGGAGAAGTCAATTGATCACGAGCCATGTGTCTGTATCCTGCGGAGACCTAAAGAAAACAGGCAAGTATACATTTAAAATGTAAAAATCTTTTCAATGGTCAGTTCATGCAATAAAGTAACAGTGTTGCTTGTTCACAAACATCAGTCACGTTAATATATTTAATTGCACAGTACATACATGCTGTTCACCTGACACCAGATTCACATTTTTTTTACATTTAATTAATTTTTAACAGTTACAAAAAGTTGGAAGACTTACTGTTGCTGACACAGGTTTCAGCTATTTAAGCCTAGTGACATTTGCCATTTAAACATTCTGATCTGCAGGTGGTACAATCTCTGAAATTCATCCAGCGTCAACACAGAGTTCAGCCCTTTTATCAGACTCTCTCGTCTACCTCAGGAAACTGGCTTAAAAAGAGCACATCAAATTAAAAGCAGACGTGTTCCTGTTACAAAGTGCCCATTATGCAGCAACTTTTCATTTTTGCGAACTAGAAAGAATGTAGCTTGCGTAAGGCTTACATGAACGTTTTGGTTAGGAGATATGCAACATTCTTCAACATAACCAAAAAAAAAACTGAACATGGGAAAACAAACTTCTTTATGGTGCAGAGTGCATTACAGTTGTACAAATGCACAACGTCTAAACAACGTGGGATTGGGCATATGATAGTTTTTGTCTTCCAAGGTCTAAGGCTCCTCACTTGGATCAATGCCACATTTTTCAAGCTCAATCATGGACTTTTTTTTAGGAATAGCCAGGCATCGTCTGTGAGTTTTGAGATTCTTTGGGCTGGATTTTAATGGAGGAGGCGGGATGGAGTCGGGTTGCCTGGTGGGGCGGGTTTCGGAACCGCTGCCGGTTTCAGCCATTCCCGGTGTCCCATTTTCACTTAATTGGTCCACTTAGTCCCGTTGTGCGCGTGCCTGCTGCAATGAGTTGGAGCGGGTCTGTTGGTCTGCACTGTTGAGGTTTCTGCTGCACTTGTTTTTAAGGGCTCCCTGTAACCTCAGCCTCTCATTTCTCGTTGCTACTGCTGCTGGAAAGGGCCAGGATCACCATGAGTGCTGCCACAGGCCAGAAGGCTGCTCCTAGATCCAATAGCGACTCCCTGCAAGCTCTTGTAGAGGGAGAAAGAGGACACAGGGACATTCTGTCCCCTGCCGATGACCGCAGGAAGCCTCCTCAACAGACGAAGGCAGCCTGGCTGGAGATAGCTGAGGAGGTCAGCGCAAGGTCGCTGTGTGGACACACCTGGCTCCAGATCCACAATTTCTTCAATGATCTTGTCCGAATATCAAAAGGGAATTTCACATCACACTTCCCTTCACTCTGCTTCCCTTCTCTTCTCATCACCAGCACTCTGCATTGTCAGCCTGCTCCTCCACATCACACCTTACCCTTACTTCCCTTGCACCCTTACCTTTCTATCTATCTCTGTGTACTGAATCACTTCACCATCCTGCTATGCAGCCCTCACACTCGCTCCCACTGTTAGGCAATGACAACAACTAACAACGCACAGGGAGGCAGCTTCCTCTTGCCACCTCACTCCATCCTGGCCTCCCTCTAAGATTCTACCTTATGGATTCTTCACACTCACTCCATCACTCTCGCTGAAAGTCCACTTGTGTCCCTCCTTGCAGGAAAAGATAGCCCATAATAAGAGGGAGAGAGCCAAGACAGGAGGAGGCACACCATCACTCGCCACACTAACTCACGCTGAGGAGGCTGCTTGCGACATCATGGGAGGTGGCGAGGAGCTGGAAGTGGGGGATGGAGAGACGGGCCCACTAGAGGAAGCTGGTGACAGAATGCATTTTCATCCCTTGCATTTACAATTCCTCATTGACTGCAATGGCATATGTTGCTCATAGAGTTTGACTTCTGATCATCTGCACAATAAGATGTGTTTGCTACCTCCAAATCTGATATCTAACTCTTGCCTTTACTCTCCCACAGGACCATCGAGAGACCCATCCCCACTGTCCAGGAGGAAGAGTCAGACGAATCCTCAGAGGAACCTGGAGCCTCTGAGGGAGCAGCGTCACCAGGATTCAGCGCACCCAGCACCAGCGCAGATACGCACACCTCGGTGGGTGGTTCATGACATAGAGTAGTGTTGGCACCTGGTGTCTCACAGCTCCCAAGTGAGCATCAGCAGATGCTGGAGACAGCAGTGGAGAATCCTCGTCGGAGGTCACAGGACTCTCCTAGCTCAGTTCAGCTGCATGTAGATGCTGTGCCTCTGGGGCCATCCAGGGACAAGTGCAGGAGTCTCTGACAGGGTTTGCATCCAGGGTAACTGTGAGTGTGGAAAGAATGGAGGAGTCCATCTCCAACATGAGCACTGCCTTTGTGGAGGCAATGGTGCATGAATGTGCTGCCATGGAGAGGGTGGCAACCTCCTTGGAGGATATAAGTCGCCAGACACATGAGAACATGGTGACTCTTCTAAATAGATGGTCTTCTATGGAGGATAGATGGGCATCTATTGAGGAGAGACACCAGAGGTACATGGATGTCCCCATTATCAGGACTGTCAGCACTGAGATGGGTCCTCATGGTCCCACTGATGTGCAGCAAGGTGCTCTCCAGCTACTTGCTAGCAGTGAAGTGCGGGTGATCCATGAGAGGGATGTTGGTGGCAGACAACAAGGAAGTGTGGGCTCCTCTCCAAGCGCTCACACTCACACTGCGGAGCCCTCGGTCAGAGTTCCAGGTTCCTCACCCAACTGAGATGGGCATTTCAGCCCCTGCACAGCTGCAAGAAGAGCAGACTGTGGAGGAGCCTTCATAGGCCCCCAAACCCAGAGGACACCCGCCAAAGGCGTCTAAGCAGGTGCAGCACCAAAGTGAGTAAGGTGCCTCTACATCTGCTGAAGCCACAGGGGAAGCACCATGTAGCAGCACACGTAAGAGTAAGTTAAAGCACTAATAGTCACAAGGGTAGTCACTTGGGTGTCTTATAGTCTTGTTAAATATCGAGTGTCACCCTTTTGTGATGTAATTAAACAAAAGTGATGGCAAAGAGTTGATGTTCTGGCCTATGTATTCTGGGAAATGGAAGTTCAAGAGTGAGGGCTCAGGGCTAATTCCATTAATAATGATGGTGGTGGTGAGAGTGAGCGGACACCACCGTTTATTGGACAGATGATGTATGAGGTTTTGAGAATGTCGGCCTTATATTCATCTCCATCTGCCAGCCACCTGTGTTTGAAGTGTAAGCTTATGTGAATCTGGCATGGATGAGTGCTTCCCTTGCCAGACGGTCAGCAATGTGGTAGCGTGAGGCTGCATTGGCCAATTCCGGTCCCACAACGCATGGCTCCCCATCCTCCTCCTCGTCCTCTTCTTCCGAGGAGTGTGTGTGCTGAGCCACTTGTTCGCCCGGCAGCACTAAGCCGTGCTGCTGTGCGTTGATTCTGGACACCCTGGCTGGTGCATATTGATCTGTCCAGCATCGGAAGCGCATTTTGAGCAAGCCGATGGTTTGCTCTATGATGCTTCTGGTGAAAATGTGGCTCACATTGTTGGCCTCCTCATCGGTGTCATAAACCACTTTTTCAGAGGATAGCCCTTGTCGCCAAGTAGCCAAGTTCCGGGAGCAATTCTCATATATCCATCTGTCAGAGGAGCAGTGTATGAGAAGGCTCCGCTTCAGCAAGGAGGTGGTCACAGAGCTCTGCCACCTCCTGCAGCCAGAGCTCCAGCCTCAGCTCAGGACCAGGACATCTCTGTCAGTGACAGTGGCTCTCAATTTCTATGCCAACGGCTCCTTCCAGGCTTCAAGAAAGGATATTACGAACATCTCCCAGTTCGCTGTCCATTGCTGCATCCGGGAGGTCACAAATGCTCGCTACAGAAAGAGAAGGGAGTACATCTCATTCCCCATGACCCGAGACAAACAGCTTGAATGCTCATGTGGCTTCGCTAGGATAACGGACTTCCCCATGGTTCAGGGCGCCATTGACTGCATGCACGTGGCATTGCGGGCACCTAATCAAAATGCAGAGGTGTTCCGCAACCGCTAAGGCTACCACGCTCTGAATGCCCAGTTGGTGAGCGACCACAAACAGCACATCCTTGCCATCAATGCCCGCTATCCTGGCAGCAGCCACGATTCATTCATCCTGCGCCAGACTGGTGTCCCAGACCTGTTCCAACCACCGCATCAACCTCGTGGCTGGCTCCTCAGGGGCAAGGGCTATCCACTCTGCACCTAGCTGATGACACCGCTCTGTAACCCCAACACTCCTGCTGAGCTCGCCTACAATGAGAGCCATAGCGACACCAGGAACCTCATTGAACAGACGATCGGCGTGTTGAAGCAATGGTTCTGGTGTCTTGACCACTCTGGAGGAGCCCTGCAATACTCCCCTGATCGAGTCTCGGTTTTCATTGTTGTGTGCTGCACGCTTCACAACCTGGCCATTCTGAGGACCCAGCCATTGCCACCAGGGATTGGTGGACCACCTCAGGAGGAGGGAGAGGCAGGGGAGGAGGATGAAGAGGAGGAGGAGGATGAAGAGGAGGAGGAGCAGCAACAACGTGGGAGGGAGGCACTCAATGTTGCCTCTGCAAGGACCGTTCGTGAACGCCTCATAACACAGCGCTTCCGATGAATGAGAGAGCAGATGGCATTTGGGCTCAACGACCACGTCATTACAGCCATCCCGCAGCCCCTATTACTGGCCAAAGTTCCAATGAGAAACATGAGGAAATTTGTAACGTTTAAATAAAAATTTTAATTATTCTGAACAACTGTGTCTTATTAAGCACAACCAATAACAAACAAACACAACAATTTATTAACAAACACAACTGATTCTTAGCACATCGAAATAATTCTTAAAGTGAACAATATATTTACAAACACATCCAACTTTGGTACAAACACATCCCCATTTGGTTAAAAAATTTTAGTTAGTGAGCCTTCCTCAATGATCTCCCTCCCCTTTGCACTTCCCCCCTCCCAACCCTACTGCTCCTCCGTAATGTGGCCCCAGTGGCTGCAGCAAGGCTGCTGAATCTGGGAGCCAAAGACTGCAAATGGCCTTGCAGGACGCCATCGACCAGCTCTGGGCCTGGAGGGCCCGGCTGCAGACTGCACCACCTCAGCATGGGCGGCAGCAGTCTGGGCTGGCTGGGGTACAGGCTGTGGCAAGTGCAATGGCGGAGTGGCAGTGGTGGCAGCAGGAATGTTGTCATCCTGAGAGTGGACGGCACCTTCCTGCTCGACCGACACACTGCCACTCCCCTGGGGCAGAACCACAGCATCTGGAGCAATCTGCTCAAGCACAGATTGCTGGCCTGCTGTGGCACCGTCAGATCCCCGGTGGACTGTTGGCGACCCAACGAGGATGGCAGCAGTCAGCGCTTGCGTGGCATCAATCTGAGACTGCATCAGAGCAGTCTGAGATTGGATGGCACCAACCAGTGAATCAATTCCAGCACTAAGCCATTGCGTTGCCTCGGCCTGTGCTGCAATAGATGCTGCCACCTCACCCATTACACGCAGCATTGGGGTCTGGGTCCCCACGGTCTCTCTGCAAGTCAACCATCCTCTGCAAAGAGGCAAGGATGTGCTTGAGGGTTTGAGCACAGATGACAGCTGTGCTGGTGGCGGACTCCTCCATGCTCCTAGCCAGTGCATCCATGCTCTCGGGCACCCTTGCCATTGCACCCATGAGCTCAGTATGCATGCTCATTGCCTGTGTGTTCGTCGCCGCAATATCGAGATCCTCATCCGAGTCCTGTGCAGCGGAACTGGCGCGCGCACTCACCCTCCGGGGAGATGGCCCCCGAGCTTCCTTTTCCCCATGGCGTTGCTGCAGCCCGCTGGGTCCCAGAGCTTCACCCACATCAGAACCAATTCCTCTACTCCCCTCCAGCAACCGCGTGGCCTCAGTATCCGATGTGTCGCCCTCGGGAAAAGCAGGCAGTGAGGCTCCGGCTTGGTGTTCCTGATCCTCTCCCGTGTCGCTGCCACTGGGAGGCTGTGGGACAGGATGTTCAGATGGTGGCTAACTATCTGAAAGCAGGAAGGCACAAGAGTGGGTTTAACGTGAGGGGAGTGGGGCAGGAAGGGAGCAAGGATGGAGACAGTATTCCTAGATGGAAAGTGGGAAGGGCTCGTGTTGTGAGGGGGATGTGGTATGAGAGAGGAGGGAGAGATGATGAACATACCGTTGCTGTCCCCAAGGGGGTCGACCTCTCCGACTGCCACAGCGCCCACGATATGGCTCACGATGATTCTGTGCACTCGCTCCTCCAGCTGTGTGAGGGGGTGCAGCTCCGCCTGACCTCCTTCCGTGCGTTGTTGCTCCCTCCTGTTATGAGCAAGCTTGGCCTGCAAGAAAAAGGACAGCATGTGAATGAGTGCACAGCCATGTGTTTGGCAGATGTGCTTACTATAGTTGAATAGCCATTCATGTCTGCAAGGTGTGAGATGTGGATGTGACTTTTAGTAGATGGCCATAGTTGTTGGGTGAGTGTTGGGGATTTGGCAGTTTATACCGTCTGTGCACAGAGTGAGGTTGAGATGGTGGGATGTAGAGGTTTTTCAAACATCTACTCACCCTGACCACCCGAGTGAGGTCGTTGAACTTCTTGCGGCACTGTGCGTAAGTCCTTTGGACCACACTTCTGGATGAGATGTAATGGGTCACCTCCCTCCGCATCTTTTTGAACTCCCGGGGCAATGGCCTCTTGCCAGTGTCTGGGAACAGCACTGCCCATCGGCGTGCCACACATTTGTTTGAGACGAATCTCACGGTCGCCGGTGCTAATTTGCGCCGGCCACTAAAGTCATAATCATAATCATAATCAACTTTATTGTCATTGTTAGTGCACAAGTGCAGTACAACGAAATGTAGGCTTGCGGCTCCCGAGAGTGTACATTTTGATTAAGACATTTAACATTCAACATTCATTTGGCTTGTAATACATAAACATAAACATAATAAAGTGCATTGGCAGATGTGCAGGCTTTAGAGTTTATTTGTAGAGTTCAGTAGGATGACAGCCCTGGGAAAGAAGCTGTTCCTAAATCTGGTCGTTCGGATGCGAATGCATCTGTAGTGTCTCCCAGATGGCAGGGGGGCGAACAAACTGTGGCTGGGGTGGGTAGGGTCTTTGATGATGGTCAGTGACCTCCGTAAACAGCGTTTCTGGTAGATGTTCTCTATGGTCAGTAGCCGGGTGCCGGTAATGCGTTGGGCAGTTTTGACTACCCGCTGCAGGGCTTTCCGGTCATAGGAGCTACAGCTGCCATACCACACTGTGATACAGTTCGTCAGGATGCTCTCTATTGTGCAGCGGTAAAAGTTAGAGAGGATCAGGGGTGACAGGTTACATCCCTTCAGCCTCCTTAGGAAATATAGGCGCTGCTGGGCCTTCTTCACCAAAGAGGAGGTTTGCGGCTGGCCGATGTTAGTGTCCCAAAATGATTGATACAGAATTTCTCCCCCTTTCGATTTTATTGCAATAGTCAGTTTGGTGGTGAATGTCACATAAAATTGACATGAACATAATTGGAAAAAGGATCATTTCAGTTTTATAAAACTACATAGTAGCTACAAGTTGCAGATTTTTACAGACAACAGCCAAAGCCCAATAAAATCACTTCAGGTGACTTAATCTAGAAGGATAGTAATCTGGAATATAATCTGGAGTAAAATATCACAGATTGGGATAGCTAAAAACAATGTGCTGTTTTAAAACATTCAACTACATACCAGTTGTGATGTCACTGCAGCTCACACCCGCTTTTGCACAGGTGCAATAGCATTGCCATTTGGTGTCTTCCCAAGACTTTGCAACGGGAATGACGCCAAATGGCATTTCTGGTAGTAAATGAGTTAAGAATAAACTGAGTTTATCTGAACTGATCTTCAAAGAGTTCCACTGTAATTAGGAACTACATCTGATTAGTGGTCAACTATATGGGCATGACCAGGACCACAGACTCCAGTCTGACAGCAGCCTAAGTCACACCCATATGATTGATGAACAGCTCGCAGGTAAACAAATACAACAAAATTTACATTGTTATAGCCCGGCAGTTCAATGGAATGGGAGACTCCCTTTCCTTTGAAATTCAAGCTATTTTGGGAAGTACTTTCGGGGGGTGGGGGGGTGAAACATATCTTTTACGGGAGGTTCGATGATGTTAAAGTAATATTGTTCTCTTGTAAGATAGTTTACCAAGTTAGTAACTGGACAAATGGACAATGACATACCTGGTGTTGCTACTGCCACTAAATAAAAATCACATTAAAGGCACACTGCAAGAGTGAACTCTGCTGAAAACAGCAACTCTGTGAGGCACAAACTTTTCTCAGCAGCTAACATGTACCAGCTACCCGCGGGGATTTGTGACCATTCTGATGCTGACTATTCAAGGGACTGAGTCCGCTGGAAACCTCCCCCCCCCCACAATATGGTAACAATCCTTTAACATCAAGACAAGCTTTGTAGAGTTCCTCTTACTGTAATTGCAACCATTTTGTATAAACGTACAGAAATGCTAAAACAAGAAATTGTTTCACTGTGTATTACATAATTGCTATCATGTAGAAATGATTATAATAAATGCATTTATTGAACAGACATTTTAAATTGTCCTGACATGAACAAAATCTATAATAAAAGGTTTTGAAACAGATTTTTTGGCTGCTTATTTGGGGGGTGGGGGTTGGAGGTGGTGTGGGGTGGGTGAAATCGGTCAACTCCTCCATTGAGCCGGCCAGCAGATTGGGTCTGGGGGATAGGGTGAGGAGGTAATCAAACTGGCTGCCAGTGGGCCAGAGCTTTACTGTTGGTTTCGGAGGCACTCCTGCTTCTTCTGGGCCCACAAGAGATAAGCCCAACATTTTGTGGGTCATTTTTGGAGCAGCCCTTTAAGGTCTGCTGTTTAGGCCGCTCAACACCTGACACAACTGGGTGGAGCATGCACGACGCACACTCCGCCCGTTTGTACTCGAACTTTACAATCGGGGTTCGGCCTTAGCTCAAGTATCGTGTACAATTCTGGGCACCATACTTGAGGAAGGATGTCAAGGCCTTGGAGAGGGTACAGAGGAGATGATACCAGGGATGAGGGACTTCAGTTATCTGGAGAGATTGGAGAAGTTGGGATTGGTCTCCTTAGTGCAGAGGTGGTTTTGGGGAGACTTAGAGGTATTCAAAATTATGAGGAATTTTAATAGAACAAGTAGGGAGAAATGGTTCCCTCTGGCAAATGGGTCGGTAACCAGAGGTCATAGATTTAAAATAATTGACAAAAGAACTGGAGGGGAAATGAGGAGAAATGTTTTCACACAGAGGGTTGTTAAGACCTGCAACGTACTACCTGAATGGGTGGTGGAATCAGATTCCATCGGAACTTACAAAAGGCAATTGGACATGTATTTGAAGAGGACTAATTTGCAAGGTTATGGGGAAAAATCTGGGGTGTGGGACAAAATTGGACAGCTCTTTCAAAGAGCCAGTACAGGCACAATGGGCCGAATGGCCTCCTCCTGTGCTGCAAGATTCTTCAATTCTATGATTTATACAACTGACGTAGGACCTCGATTTGCATATTTCAGCAACCTAAAGCCTATTTGAGGCAAGCTGGCTGCTCGACATTTACAAGCGGACCTTGGGCCTCAAAGGGGCACCCAAGGTGCTCCCCCACATTTCAATTGCTGGATGCTCAGTTTTCAGGCACAAAACGGACAAGCTTTGAGTTGAATTTCTACCCCACAGTGACATGAATACAAAGCAGCCTGAAGTGTGGAAATTTGAGAGTAGAAGTAAATCGATATTGGCAAGATGTAGTAATTGGAGTGCTCCACGGAAATGTGTTGGGGCTTCACCTGTTCTCCGTATGGATAAATGATTTTGATATGAACATAGAGGAAACGATAGCACATTTTTTGACAAGTTTGGGGACATGGCAGAAACATGGTAACTTCTTTACCCAAAGGGTGGCCAGAATGTGGAACTTGCTACCACTGCTCTTCCCCTGCCTCCTCCACAAGGCTTCTTCGGCAGCACCTCCCAAACCCACGACCTCTTCCACCTAGAAGGACAAGGGCAGCAGGTACATGGGAACACCACCACCTCCAAGTTCCCCTCCAAGTTACACACTGTCCTGGCTTAGAAGTATATCACCGATCCTTCATCGTCGCTGGGTCAAAATCCTGGAACTCCCTCCCTAACAGCGCTGTGGGAGTACCTTCACCACACAGACTGCAGCGGTTCAAGAAGGTGACTCACCACCACCTTCTCAAGGGCAACTAAGGATGGGCAATAAATGCTGGCCTTGCCAGCGACGCCCAGATCCCATAAGCGAATAAAAAACCCATCATGCTGCCCAGGTGGGGGTAAGGGCTGGTCCCTCAGTAGAGTGAAGTTATGCTGCAGGCATTTGGAAATCTGGAAACACAGTCAGGAGTACACCGCAGAGCTCCTCCCGAATGGTCCCGGCAGTAGAAGCATTGCTTGAGCATACCGACCGTCTGCTTGATTCCTTCAGTTTGCCATGTCCCCAAACTATGTTTTCCTCTTAGTGTAGAGAGCCTCAGCCACCCGCTCCCCGCCACGTACCCCCCCCTCCCACCCCTCAAACAGTGGGCCAAATGGCTTTTGTGCTGAAGCTTCAACGATTCTGTGATTTATACATACCAGAAAGTTTATTAAAAAAATGTTCAGCTCTTGCAGCAATAAAATAGTAACACAACTGAGCGAACAGGAACATACTGTGGATTACCTAGGTATATGTATTTTTCATCTAGTGCACAGGGACATTAAAAGTAAGATTACAAAATACATCGCGCACCAGAGCAAATGGGAATATAAATGAAATTAAATAATGATGTGGAACCTGTGCCAAGAACACAGAATGGAACAGATGCAAATGGTGCAATGTCTGAAGGCAGGCCAGCTCACAGCAGCTTTTCTTCTTGCTAGGATTGGTGACCTAAAGGCAACAGAAATCCTGATGACAGAGCAGATGGGCTGCAAAGCTGAACGGAAGTGGTTGGATGTTTTCACACACCCGAGAGCTAGATCATCACAAGGTCACAAGAAGTAATGTGGTGCTGCGGGGTGGGGCGGGGCGGGGGTGGACAATTGGGGCTCCGGACCGAGAAGTCATTTTGGTCAACAGAATCATTAATATTCGTAGCTGTGATGGCAGGCTGATCGTCAGGAGGGAGTCGGGGAAGAAGCCTCAAGCCTGCAAAATAATAAAACAACATGTTTATTTCGAGAAAACAGCTGAAGCTGTTTCAGATTAGAAAGTTCCAGAACAATTTATTAGATGAGTGCGAAGCCAAAATATGATTGACTGACTACTGTGAAGTGGTACGCTTATGACTTTTGTGTCAGGAACACATAGCATTCTGGGTACCTGAAATGGCTCTGTAATTATCTATAAGGGTACTTCATAGTAAGGGAGAAATGTTAGTGCTCCACTAGGGACATCCTGTGGGGAACAGTCATGCTGGTAAAGATTATTACATTTTGGTCCTGTATAGTAGTGTCCATAAAATGAAAAGGGAACATTAAAAAAAAAATTGTTCCTGCAAAAGTCACATTGCGCTAACATTAGAATGCAGTCCTTCATCCCTGGAAGTTACCAGATGGTCTCAGTACAGTAACTGCAGAGGAGAGGTTGACTGCAGCAAGTGGCTTCACAGTAATATTGCGTACAGAATAATTCAAATAAACCAGAAAGGGCTAAGAATGCAATCAAAAAGCTTGCCAGCAGATTTCAGTACGAGAGGCAGAAATGTTTGTTGTGTCGGGTTCAATTATTGGAAGACATGACAAAGTAATAATCAATGACAACACAAAGCAGTACTCAGTTCTGTATTACTAACAGAGATTCTAAATACATGGTAGGAACATCTGTAAAAAAAGTTATGAGCTTTGAGCGCTTGTACATTGCATTAACAGAATCACTAAATATGGGAGAAATGTCAAGGGACTGGAGAGAGGCAAATATGATGCCAATTTATAAAAAAGGACAGAAAGAATATCCCAAGGAACTGCAGTCTTATGAGCTTGACATCAATAGTTGAGAACATAATGGAAAGTATCCTGAAGGAGAGAATAGTGAAACACCAGGGGGAACATGGGAGCTGACTTTAACATTCGGCAGCGGGCTAACAAGGGCAGTAACCGATTGGCTACCTGTTATACAAACTTTCTAATTTTCAATGGAGATACTTCAATGGAAAGGAAAATTGGGTGTGGTGTCTAAAGGGCACGGATCCACAGCCACCCATTTTCTCTCACCGCCAAAAGTTAGAAGAGCCCCATGGAATGATAAAACACAGTTAACGGGCAAAGAATTCGGCTCCACAGCGCCTGGTTTTTTGGCACTACGGGTGCCATTTTGTGATGAAAATGGCGTATGCTCTGGGCGTGCACACTTCTGTGTGCCGTGTCAGACGCCATCTTGGTGAGGGCATTGGCGTCGGCACTGGGGGCTTGCGCTGGAAGTATGTAGAGTAGGCAGATCGTGACGTCAATCAGCGTGCAACGTTGTTTTGACTCCAGCACTGCCATTTTCTTACTCAACGCTGGAACTAACGCCCTGTGTTAACCTCGCACAGCTGAACGTGTGTTCAGTAGCTGCAAGGACCCCCCTCCCAGCGATATTTAAAGGGATCAGCAACCACTCTCAGGTTAGTTGCTGATTAATTTCTCCTGGCTCTGTGTCAGTTTGTGGAAGTGTTTGGCGCTTTCCAGAGTTGTTTAAAGTTGGTGAGGTGCTGCAGGTGGAGAAGGTCTTGCTTCTGAATTCAAGGGTTCTGGTTAGACCACTTGCTCCGAGTAAGGGGTGCTCTAGTTGTCATCCTCCTTGGCCTGCAGCATGACAGGGAGATGGAGCAGAAGCAGCGAAGAAGAGGACAAGCTGCTCACAGAGGGAGGAGGAGGAGGGGGAGAAGGACTCTCAGCTGGAGGCCTTACCCACTTAGGGTCTTCCGAGAGCAATTCTCTTACCTCAGCCTGAACCAGGAGCAGTGTCTGAGACATCTGCTCTTTACGAAGGAGGTGCTCACAGAACTCTTTCACCTCTTGCAACCAGACTTGCAGCCTCACACCAGGGTAAGGTCAGCGCTGCCAGTGGCTGTGAAGGTGACGTTACCGGCCCTGAATTTCCTCACGTCGGGATCCTTCCAGGCTGGAGCAGGCAGTATCTGTAACATCTCCCAGTTCGCTGTCCACTGCTGCATAAGAGAGGTGACTGATGCTCTTCATTGTCTTCTCTCTGACCAGTGTGCACGTGGCCTAGCCAGGATAGCAGGCTTCCTCAGCAACCATCGACTGCACGCAAGTGGCTTTGCGGGCACCACATCTAAATGCTGAGATGTACCACACCCGCCAAGGTTATCACTCGCTGATGGTGCAGTTGGTGTGCGACAATGCACAGCACTTCATGATGGTGAATGCCCGGTATCCTGGTAGCAGTCATGATGCTTTTATTCAGTGCCAGTCCGCACAGGTCCCTCAGTCTTTGAGCCACCAAGACAAAGCAGAAGGTAGCTACTGGGCGACAAGGGCTATCCGCTGACCACCTAGCTCATGATTCCGCTTCGCAATCAAACCACACGTGGGCAGCATGTGTACAATGAGAGCCATGCTGCCACATGGAATCTGATAGAGCAGTCCATTGGCGTCCTTAAACAATGCTTCCACAGCCTGGACAGCTCTGGAGGAGCCCTGCAGTACTCACCAGAGGGCGTCTCAAGATTCGTCGTGATCTGCCGCATGCTGCACAACCTCACCATCATGAGGGCACAGCTCTTGCCACCAGGCACATGGCGACCAGCTGAGGGGGAGGAAGAGGAGGAGGAGGAAGCGGAAGGAAGGAGGAGGAAAGGGAAGGGAGGAGGAGGAAGAGGAAGGGAGGAGGCAACCCAGACAGCCTCTTTCTGCCCGGGCTCTCCGTGATTGACTCATCCGACTGCGGTACTAGTGAATGCAAGCAAAATTCCCCATTCAACAATAGTCCCACAGATTACCTTCCCTCTGTTACTGACCATCACAGCGTCCTCTTGGCCACAATGCTACAATAAACATTCCAATTCAATTTTATACATCAATCCATCTAATATTACATAACAAGGTCAACTAACCACCCTTGTGCATTCCCTTAGTGACTGCCTTGCATGTGCCTTTGCCTGGCCTTGTGCTCCTACGCAGTGCTACCCCAATGGCTGCAGCATGGCTGGTGGCATTCAGTGGGCGAGACTCCAGATGGCCTTGCAGGATGGCCAGTTGCGGTCTGCACCACCTCGGCATGGGCGGCTGCAGTCTGGGATGGCTGGCTGACAGGCAACAGCAAAGGCACTGGCAGAGTGGCAGTGGTGGGAGCTGTCATCCTGAGAGGATAGCAGGTTCTTGCTCCACAGAGCCACTGCCACTTCCCTGGGGCGGCGCCTCAGCATTCCTAGCCATCTGTTGGAAGACTGGTTGCTGGACTGCTGTGACACCCTGCAAGCCCTTTTGCACACTGGTAAACACAGCCACAATGGCAGTAGTCTGAGGTTGCATGGCAGCAAGCTGGGCCTGCATGAGAGCAGTCTGCGCTTCCACTGCAGCACTCAGATGTTGGTCAGCTTCTGCTTGTGCTACAATGGAAGCTGAGACATTGGCCATCAGACACTGCATCATGGTTGGGTCCGCAAGTGCGCTCATGTATTTGCCCGCCCCTTCCACGCTGGAAAGGATGGGCTCCAAGCTCTGCGCAAAGCCCTGTGCAAGGTTGGTGCTGGATTCCTCCATTCTCCTTGACATTGCACTCAGGCTTTTGGCAGGCCGGCCAATGCACCATCAGCACACCCATCAGCATTCTTCTGTAGGCTGCCCCATCGAAGTCCTTACCTGAGTCCTGTGCAGCAGAACTTGTGTGCAACCTCGCCCTTGCTATTAAAAAAAAAGTTTGGATGAAGGATTGGGAGGATGGCTGGAATTGAAAAGAGGCAGAAAAGTAGTTATTAAAGAAATCGGACCCATAACGGGTGCAGCGACGGCCAATTTCAGGGACTAAGATGCCTGAAGACGTTCAGCCCGATATTGGGTCAGGCCATTTTTCAGGTGTCCGAGGTGGCGCCTTAAAATAGTCATTAGGTCCCTTGCATATGCTAATAGGGTGCCTAACACTTGTATTAGGACACCTTTAGGATATTAGGCTGCCTTGAGCGGAGCAGGCGCCAGGCCTGGTCAACTCAGATTTTCCTCGCGTGAATGCGGCCTAGCAAAAGTTAATCGCCAAAAAAGGTTGTAAATTTTTCTCTCAGGAGGGATGTGGAGCCAGCAGGAGCAGGAGTGCAGCTCCCTGCTCCACAGCACTCCTAAGGGCCACTGCCGACCCACAAACGCTCAGCCTCCCTCCCCGTTGTCGTCCGCTCTCCTCCCAGGACTTACCTGAGGGCCGCTGCTGGCAAGGTCAGCTGCCTGAATTTGATACGTTGGCAGCAGCCGAGATGCCTTTTAGAGGCATGACGAATGCTGGCAACTTGCCCAGATTATTGAAATGAGGACCAAGACGTAGTTTCGGATGAATCTCGGGCCTCCCGGTTTGGGCAGTGTCTGCATTGGTTATGTGCCCGAAAACAGGCCATAACTGATTTCTACCCCATGAAATGTAGCTGGTACAGTCAGGGGGGTCATGGTAAATGTGCCATATAGAACTCTCTCCCAAACAGTGATGTCACTGTGTTGTACACAGAAGTTGAAACACAAATTTAACCATCACCTGCTGAATCAGGGTTAGTGAAGGATCCAATAGGTCACGGGAATCCTCTGGGCTTGCTAATTACCATTGTAACATAGATTCTCTGGGTATTTTGGCACTCTCAGGGTCGATTAGATGAAATATCTGTTTTGGCCACCGTTTGCCGCTGTCTGTACACTGTTGTATTAGATATAAAAATAACTTCTTGGAGAATTACTGCATGCTTTTAGTCTGAAGAGCATTGGCACAGAAGACCTATGACTGGAATGTACACATCGACAGAAAACGGGCATTTTTGAAGAAACCACAGCAGATACATGTGACAACACTCTAAAAAAAGGGTCACTCATTATTCTAATCTTATATGTTACTTTGCTAGTGATCTTTGAGAAACTAATGTCCATTCCACAGAATTCCGGTAGAATGGAATAATCCCAAAAAAGTCAATAACGTTTCCAAGTGTTTTTAATAATATATGAGGAGTATATTGCAGCTTTGCTCGTGATAATAATACCTCTCCCCACAAAAAGATGACTTGTTAATGAAGCTGCTTCAACTTAGTTCTGAACCTTCCTTGGAGCTTTTTGCACCATTGTTTCCGCAAGGTCATTCCATCCCAGTAGCCCTCGGCATAAAAACATCTCTCCTAACTTCTCCCTTCATTCTTTTAGTGAGGATATTAAATTTATGCCTTCTAGTACCAACTCACCAACCAGTGGAAATAGTTGGTTCCCTATTTACTCTATCAACCCTTCATATTTTTCAGTGCCTCAGACTGCTCTTGTGAAAAGAGCCAGAGTCTTTCCTCATAACTAAATTATCTCATCCCTGGCAAATCTCTTCTCTACCCTGTCCATGGCCTTAACATCCTTCCTAAAGTAGGACAGCCAGAACTGGACACAGCACTCTAACTGTGACCTAACCAATCATTTGTGCAGGTTTAGTATTCCTTTTGTACTCTTCACCCGTATTTATAAAACCCAGGCCCGATAGGCCTTTTTTAATAGCTTCATCAACTTGTCGTGCCACTTTTAAAGATTTGTGTAATTAAATCCGTATACCTTTCTGTTTTTCGACTCCTTTTAAAGTTTTACGCCATTATTTTCCATGTGGGCTTTCCTGATTGTCCACTGAAATTTCAGCAGAAGATTGGCTGAATCCCTGGAGAAACAGAGGAAACGGCAGAAATTCCACCCCTTAATGTTTAGTTAAAGGGCTAGAAATTCATTATAGCCCAGGAATGGGCGGTATCTTTAGAAAAGTTTGAGAATTAGCACCAGGCGCTAATGCTTTAGACTGCACGCAAAATTCATTCTCACTGCTCAAAGAAATGATTGAGGTGCTAAATCAAGTCTTAAAGGCCTAGCTCAATGGCGTTAAACTCAAAGGGTGGACCAATATCGGGTGCACTCTAATCACAACTCACAACTCATCGTTGCCACAGTCTTTTCCCAGTACTTAAAGGGGTGGCTCATTGATACTGCAGCACCTCATTCTCAGCATTGCTGACTGTGCAGCTGCCTCAGCAAAGAGAAGCACAACAAGGAGAAGGAGCCGGAGGACTGAAGCAGGTGTGCTCATGGCAGATCCACCTCA
The DNA here is from genome assembly GCF_052327205.1 of Somniosus microcephalus. Lineage (NCBI taxonomy): Eukaryota > Metazoa > Chordata > Chondrichthyes > Squaliformes > Somniosidae > Somniosus > Somniosus microcephalus. The sequence goes on from NC_140992.1 coordinate 247,984,978, forward strand.
GTCGGATGGTCAGGGTGATTGAATGCTTCAACAAATGCTACATACCACCATCTGTACCACAAGCTTCACACACTGCCCAAAGCACCAGATCCCCAGCACTCACCCACCAACAATCTGTACCTACCAACACTCACACCCACATCTCACACCTTCCACACAATGACAGCGATTCAATTGTGGCAGGCACAAGGGTCATTAGTTATTAGAATGAATGTAATGTGTGATATGTTAATGCATAAATTTATTAATGGAGTTTGCAATATTTTGCGGTCTCTCTCATTTCACCTTTGCACTCAGGAGAACGCTGTGATATGGCATGACACAGGGATGATATGATGGGCATGTGGTGAGCAAAAGGGAGCTGGGGTTTAAGTCATCCTGCTGTGAGGCTGGAGGTCTGTTTGGAGGAGGTGGTAGAGTTCTGTGACCACCTCCTTGGTGATGCAGAGCCATCTAATACACTGCTCCTCGCTTAATTGAAGGTAGAAGAGCTGTCAGAATACCCTCGGAGGGTAAAGCCTCCTGGTGAGAGCCCTAATGTCCCGCCTCATCCCTCTGCGCACATGTTCCCGTATTTCTGGCTATCTTCGCTCCCTCCGCCGTAGATCTTAGAGGCGAAGTGGCATGCCAGTACCGCCCCCACTAATGTTGCCAAGTGTAGCAGTTTGAATCTTTGAACAATAAATGTAGGCACTCTGCACTTGCCAGAACACTGCTGATAAAAAAGATGCTTGAAATTACTCATACAAACTGCTCCACTGGCTGAAACCGACAAGAAGCCACTGAAACTAACCTGCCCTGACAGCTGCGAGTGATTAATGCTGATGCCTTTAAATAACATTGCTGGAGCCGGCTTCCTGCAGCTGTGCGCCTGCTCTCCCTGTCGCTGTCTGGTCAAACCGCAAAGATAAGTGGCGACAATGAATTTTGCAGATCGGGCGCCTGGTGAGCGTTGCACACACTGATGTCACGATCTGCCTGCCATTGAAATCCCCGGCGGTACCTCATATTGGCAGCGCAATGGCGGGGGGTGGTGTCTGATTTGCTGTGCGGCGCTGGTTCGACTCACCCCACCGCTACTGCATCAGCGCCCCATTACCACCCTCTTCAGGTGCTAATGGGAGACGCTAACCTACCGAATTTTTCCCCCAGGATATATTTTCTCTCCAAATGTAGCTTCTCACCTTTCTCTGCATTTAATTTCTTTTGAAATCTTTCTGCCCAACCTGTCTATCACCTTCTGAAGTTGCTTACAGCCCTCTTCACAATCACAAACACTATATTTGTATTGTCTGCAAATGTTGTTACAGTATTGTGTTATTATTCTATATATATTTTAAGAGCAGCAATGGTGCTAGCAATAATCCCTGGGGGAACCACTGTTTGCAGCTCAATACTCCAAAAAATATCCATGAACTACTACCTTTCTGTTTTCTTTCTGTGCTGTCACATTCCCTTTAATAACAATTATCTTAATTTTATCAACATGCCTTCTATGTGGCACCTTCTCAAACGCCTTTTGAAAATCCATGCAGACAACATCCATCGCAGTTCCTTTATCAATACACTCCATTGTTTCCTCAAAATACCCGATTACATTTGTCACATACAACTTGCCGTTTATAAATCCGTGCTGACGGTCCTTAAGTGACCCACGTCTTTCTAAGTGAATATTAATTGTATCCTGTATTAAAGCCTCTAAAAGCATATCCGCTACTCATGTTTTAGGATGTGGATGAATCATCTACATTGATATGAAGGTATGGTTTATGAACAGTTTACTCCATCATCTGAGGAGAATTTTCCCTTTTTTTGAAAGGCTAATCTATAAAATCATGAATTATATGTTTGCTTTCAAAATGATATGCAGTGCAGATAAATGCGAACAACAAACGTTATACATGTGTTCCTTACATGCAGTTCCAAAGATAAAATTCATATTGTCAATAGTTTACAATGGAACAAAAGATGGTGTTGAATAAACAGAATCAGAATCAGAGGTGACAACAATCTTTTGAGTCACGGTTCCATTTTTATCACTATCTTACAACCATTTCCTATGGACTACCTTTCCTGCTGCAACCAGTTTTAGATCAAGTAGATTTTCATGTTGGTCTTCTGCATTCCTCTTGTCAAATTTTATTTGTTTTTAAGTCAATTCATGTCCAGGCAATTCAACACCCACGTTGGTTTAGGCATTTGGCACGTGGAGTCCTTGATTCCTGCTTTGTTTTCACAATTCTTTAATTCCAATACATTTGGTGCTTTTATAGTTTAATGGGTTTTGTACACCATTTTGCTTTAGTTACTGCCAGCAGAAGCTGTTAACAAAGACCAATTATTTAATTTCCTGTTAAATTTTTAATTTGCACAGTTGCACCTAGCATTCCATTGGATATATTAACTGGCTACCTTTGGCAAATTAAGATGTGAAAGAAGTAAATTGTATATTACTGCTTCGCTGTAATTGTAGGTAATTATGCCACATTTATCACTGAAATAGGCTTAACAGCTGCACACAAAACAATTCTGCCCTTTATCCAAGACCAGTTATATGAGGGTTTTTCTTATCCCAACTTCGTTCATTCACACTATTCCCACTTAATTGCACAATCTGCTTCCGTGCAATATGTTGTCTTCTATTATGTCCTTTGGTAATGCAACCCACTCAAATACATTTATTATCTGTATATATCACCTACTTACATTCGATTCTTCTCCTCAGATTGACTCTTGCCTTTCAGTTGAACATCAGCAAGCTCTCCTAACTTAACAAGCACCAGCCAAAGACAGAGACGCAGAACCTGCCATTTTGCAGTTTGAGATGCGGCAATAAAATTAACTGGGACTTTGCTGTATTTCACTTTTTTAGTGCTTTCTACTAAATATCATTTTCCTATTTGAAATAGGAACTCACGTATACTAATTCCATTGTAAAAGTAAATTGTTAAATTGCATAAGCCACTTAAATGCACAGAAATCATTGAACCCAATACATGCAATTAAGGGGGAGGTTCTGTGATGGTATTCTACTGTAACTTTTTTCAGGTAATAATTACAGGTTCCTCTGGGCTATAGTTCGAGCCTACAGAAAACACCAAGTTCAACAGATGTTGTTAGAGATGAAAGCAGGGAACTGACTGTTGAAAGAGAAGGAGTTCTGGGTCAATGGAAAGATGATTTGAGCAGCTTTTAAACATAGACAGTGGAAATAACAGGTTTGACATCTGGACTTTGCAGACTGCACTGTACAGGAATCAGTTTGAAGTTTTATCTATCCCATGAGTGACTCTAAGTCATAAGAGACAAAGTTACAAGTAAATTATGCAGGCCAGCTTCACATAAGGAACAAATCATGCTGTTTATACATTAACTGTTATTGAAGATGAGATAGTTAAAATAATTCTTTTTTGTAAGGCTTTACTTACAGTTTTTCATTTTGTTTGCAGGTCTGATGATGGAGAATTCACCAATGGCTCTCAATGATCTACAATCTCTGTTAGATGTCTTCATGTGGGATTGTTGTCTGAGAGTTGTATTATCAAATACCTTTTTTATTAAATATCATAACAGAATATATTCAAAAACAAGGTCATATCTAAATAGCTATATGAACATGGACACCACCAAAGCAAATTGTGTACAAACAGATATCACTTTGTGCAAAGTAAAAGCAAGAATCAGAGAGAGGTTCTGATCGATGTGCAGCTGAGCGTTGTGTAATCCAGCTTGAAGCATTTCATGTTTCTCGTGCATGGAGAGTGAGATTTTGCTTTCTTGCCACTTGCAGGTTGCTTTCATTGCGGACAGGTTTCCAAGTAAAAATGGTTCCTGGTGAAATACATTATTTGAAGTACTTGAATTTTGCAACCCAGTAACTAACCAGTGTAGTATGAAGAGACTATTATTATCTCAACAATAATGGCAGTCTGTATTAATGTCTACTTAGGAATTAGATACATGCCAAGACTGGGATGGGGGATCTTCGGCAGGTTGGAAAAGCTGGATTTGTTTTCTTTAGAGCAAAGGAGGTTGCGGGGTGATTTGATAGAGGTGTACAAGATTATGACAGGTTTGGATAGGCTAGACGGGGAAAGGCTGTTCCCACTAGTTGATGGTACAAGGACTAGGGGACACAGATTTAAGGTTTTGGGCAAGAGATACAGGGGGGACATGAGGAAAAACTTTTACGCAGCGAGTGGTGATGACCTGGAATTCGCTGCCGACGAAAGTGGTGGAAGCGGAGACACTCAGGCCTAGAAATTCAGTATAGCCACGTTTGGGGCGCTAAAGTCGGGCGGCCGCTAAAGTTTGCGCCCGGCGCAAGTTCGCGCCACCTTCGCCGATATTCAGTCGCATCGCCCCAAGAGGTTGCTGCTGTGCTAAAACAGGCAATGCACGACTATCATTAGGCGCTAAGCCGGCGGTCCGGGGCGATACCCCCGAGGGCGGGCGCAGCGCAGGTGCAGCGAGTTACTGATTGACGGCAGACACTCTGGCGCCGGTCAGCTCTTAAAGGGGGAGGGTGGATTTGTTTGCCTGCCACGCCCTGCACACTGCAGCCCTCAAGCTAGGCCTGACCACTTCTGCTTCATCTGTGCAACGCCCAGGGCAATGGAGAAGGCCAGCGTTTGCACCCATTGCAGCCCCCATTATATGTTTGCAAACAATGATATGACACTGAAGGCAAAGACAAGTGGAAAGCTGTGGCCTGAAGCCACAAGTACCTGTCCGAGTGTTGAGCCAAAGCAGAAAGCTCTCTACCTTTGTCTCTCTGCAAAGATCCGTCTCTCAAAAAGGAGTGCTGCGAAATGGCAGCCTTTTCTACTGCAGGAGGTGTGCCCTTTAATTTGCGCCCCCCGCGCCCCGCATCGACTGAGAACCGTTCCCCTCTACCAGTCGCTAGGGGCGCCAGGCGCACAATAGGGCGTCGCCACTGAATTTCCGGTTTGGGGCGCACAAAGGGCGTTGCACGAGGAAATGACGTCAGGATCTGCGCGCGCAGCTGAGCGCGCGCAAAGACTTTGCGCCGCCGCTAAATCTTGAGTGAAGTTGGGGAGAGGCGCAGATCGCGCTGCGCCCGGCTGCTAGCCGCCTAGCGCCCAACATCTTCTCCTCCTAAGGCGCTACCGGCTGGCGCAAGCAACTGAATTTCTAGGCCTCAATGTTTTCAAGGGGCGACTGGATAGGCACTTGAGGGAAATAAACTTGTAGGGCTACGGGGATAGAGCGGGGGAATGGGACTGACTCGATTGCTCTACAGAGAGCCAGCATGGACTCGATGGGCCGAATGGCCTCCTTCTGTGCCGTTATGACTCATGACTCTATGGCCGCGATTTTGCTGGCACTCAGAGGGCGAGTTTGGAGGCGAGTCAGAGGTTAAATTCATTTTGATTGACAGCGGGTTCGGAACTGGATCGTGTCGGCTCTGGGAGTCCCGATCAGACCCGCCACCAAGCGACGGGAGAGGCACGTAAGGCACTTAACAGCTTGTTAACTGCCTACATAATCCGATTTTAGCAGGCTCTTCCCATTTTAGGACATTTTCAGCGTGTTCCACGCCGTTCGCAAAACACCCCTCCTGATTGTGCCGGGTTCAGCAACTACGCAAATTCTTGACAGCTCCACCTGCGGCATAAACGCGGACCTGTAATAAGGCTGACTTTCAGATGACAGAGCTTTGTTATTTGAGATGTTGGGACACTTTTTGCAGGTCTATTGAGCTTGTAAGTGGTTAAGCTGAGATCCGTATGCAGTGTGACATCCTTGGAAAACCCTCTCCCCACATTGCCTGAGCGCTTATAATATCTATTCCTCAACTGAGATATATACCAGCGGAATGGGAACCATTACCCTCTCATCCTGGCCTTTAGAATCAGAGGAAGAGCAGCCGTGGCAGCAGCAGAACCAGGCACAACAGCAGCAGCAACAACAGGATCGCCAACCTCCTCCTCACCCACCTGATGCTGCACAGGGCAGAGGGCATCAGCGCAGGGCTGCACCATGCCGCAGGAGATACCCCCAACACAGGGTTTACAGGCCGAAGATGAGCTTCCTCAAGTTGACTGAGCAGCAGTGTTAAAGGAGGCTGAGACTTTCGCGAGAGGTAGTCGCTGACATCTGCGCACTGCTGCAGCAACACCTGGAGCCCAGAGGAGCGGGTGGACACTCCTTACCAGTGGCTGTCAAAGTCACCACCGCATTCAAATTTTTTGCTTCGGGGTCCTTCCAGGGATCATCAGCAGGCATCAGCGGCATCTCCCAGTCAGCCGCACACATTTGCATCACGCAGGTTATTGATGGCCTCTTTGCAAAGGCGCACAATTACATCCACTTCTCCTCGGATGAAGCAAGTGTAACCGCGCGTGTGGTTGGCTTTGCAAATATGGCAGGCTTGCCAAGGGTGCAGGGCGTCGTAGACTGCACACATGTGGCCATTAGGGCACCCCATCACAACCCAGCTGTATTTGTGAACCACAAGGGCTTCCACTCCCTTAATGTCCAGCTGGTGTGTAACTACAGGAAGAACATTATGCATGTTTGCGCCAAGTTCCCTGGCAGTTGCCATGACTCATTCATCCTGCGGCAGTCTGCTGTGCCTCAGCTCTTCAATCCACCAACCCAACTTTCCGGATGGCTACTTGGAGACAAGGGCTATCCCCTAAAGACGTGACTAATAACGCCATTGAGGAGGCCATCAAATGAAGCTGAGGAGCGCTACAACTACAGCCACATTTCCACCAGATCCATAATCGAGCAAACCATCGGCTTGCTCAAAATGCGATTCAGATGCCTCGACAGATCAGCTGGAGCCCTACAGTACTCACCAGCCAGGGTCTCCAGAATTATCGTGGTCTGCTGTGCACTGCACAACATCGCACAGCAGCGTGGCTTACCGCTGCCTAAGGAACAGGTGGCTCAGCGCACAGCCTCCTCCTCCGAGGAGGAGGACGACCTTGCAGAGGTGGATGTGCTAGTTCCACCAACGGCAAGCACATTGCTGGCCGTGATGCAAGAGATGCACTAATCTATGCCAGATTCGCTTAAGTTTACGAAGCAAACACATGTGGCTGCCACCTTCTTAACACACCATACACCATCTGTGCAATAAACTGTGGTTTCCTATCGCTCTCACCATCATTACAGATGAAAGGCGCCCTGACCCCTCACCTGTGATGCTTCCATTTCTGGGCACACATAGGCCAACTCTTTGAATGTTTGCCATCGCATTTCTTTATGACAATTGAAATGACGATGATAATCTTAATTTTGTATTACATCAAAACACCCTTGTGACTACCCTTGTGACTATTTGTGTGTTAATTTTCTCTTACGCGTGCTTCTACATGGTGCTTCTCCTGTGGCTTCAGCAGATGTGGAGGCACCTTGCTCACTTTCATGTGGCTCCTGCTTCGACACCTTTGGCGGGCGTCCTCTGGGTTTGGGAGCCTGGGAGGGCTCGGCAACAGTCTGCTCCTCCTGCGGCTGTACAGGGGCTGAGACGGCCATCTCAGTTGGGTGAGGAATCTGGGGCTCTGACCGAGGGTTCCGCATAGGCATGGGAGTGTGAGCGCTTGGAGAGGAGCCCACACTTCCTTGTTGTTGACCACCAACATCCCTCTCATGGGTCACCCGCACTTCACTGCTAGCAAGTAGCTGGAGAGCACCTTGCTGCACATCAATGGGGCCATGAGGACCCATCGCAGTTCTGACAGTCCTCATAATGGGGACGTCCATGTACCTCTGGTGTCTCTCCTCAATAGCTGCCCATCTACCCTCCATAGCAGACCATCTATTTAGAAGAGTCACCATGCTCTGTTGAGGCTGGCGACTTATGTCCTCCAAGGAGGTTGCCACCCTCTCCATGGTGGCACATTCATGCGCCATTGCCTTCAACATGGCATTGCTTATGTTTGCGATGAACTCCTCCATTCTCTGTACACTCGCAGCCATCGTGGATGCAAAACCTGTCAAGAGACTCCTGCACTTGTTGCTGAAGTTCCAGTACCACTCTCTTTCTGGATGGCCCCAGAGGCACAGGGTCCACATGCAGCGGAGCAGAGCTCGGAGCGCCCTGCGGCCTCCAGCGTGGACTCTCCACTGTTGTCCCTGTCTCCACCATCTGCTGATGCTCACTTATGAGCTGTGATACACCAAGTGACAACACTGTAATGATCAGTAACCTGTCATTCTGGAATGGTACACTAGGTGGTGCTGTATGTATATAAGAGTGGGCTACCCAGGATGCACTAGGCTACCCACAAGGCAGCAGTCAAGATGGAGGCCTCTACAGATACTGTACCTAGTCCACATGTGCTCAATAAAGTGTCTAGCAAAAGCTAGCTGTTCTTAATAAAAACAACTAGTTATTAATGAACATAACATGGTACCAGGATTGGTAAGATCTGCTGAATACTGTGCAACGCGACATGGAGAATTTGAAGCCACCAGAGCATTTGAAACTCACAGGAAATGTCGACTACAATTGGCGGACTTTTAAACAACAATTCGAACTCTACATTGCTGCCATCGGGTACGGTACGAAGCCAGACGCAAGGAAAATAGAGTTGCTGCTCATGGTTGCAGGTCCACAGGTGATAGAGGTATTTAATACATTTGTATTTAATCCAGAGGAGAACAGAGAAAAATTAGATGATGCGCTAAAGAAGTTTGATACACATTGTTCTCCCAAAAAGAATGAAACCTATGAGAGGTACATCTTCCATTCTCGGACACAGCAGCAAAATGAGACTTTTGATAGCTTTTTGACTGATCTGAAACTGAAAGCACAGACATGTAATTTCTCTGAGCTGAAAGCATCCATGATTCGTGACCAGTGTTTGGTATTCATGATAAAAAAGTCAGGGAACGTCTGTTGAGAGAAACCAAACTAACATTGGAAATTGCTGTGAAAATATGCCAAGCTAGCGAGCTAGCTCAAAAGCATGCCAAGACTTTCAGTGAAATCAATGATGATGCGATTGCAGTAAGTGCTGCTGTCGGTGCTGTGTCCTACAAGGGGAAGAAACATGAGCAGAACAGAAGTGAAAAGCAATCGGAGGAAGGAATTTTTAATTGTAAACGCTGTGGTTACAAACACCAGTTAAAACAATGTCCAGCGTTTGGAAAAATGTGCACAAAATGTCATGGAAAGAATCACTTTGCCAAACAATGCTTTTCAAAAGTAAAAACTAAGAAAGGGCAACGAGTTAATGTAATTGAGGACACTGATTTAAGTGAGACATGTTTTGTAGGAATGGTGTCATGTGACAATATCAAAAAGGATACAGAAAATGTGCAGCCCTCAGGAATTAACAATGCTGAACATAAAGTTAATGCAGTAAAAGAGGACAAATGGATGATCCCACTGCAGGTAAGTGGAGCATTAGTTACATTGAAACTAGACACTGGGGCAAAAGGAAACTTAATCAGTATGAGTGACATTAACAATATGAAAGAAAAGCCCAAAATACAGAAAAAGTCAGTACTACTGAAGGACTATAATGGACAGAAAATAGATAGCTTAGGTGTATGCAGACTTAAAGTGACAGTCAAAGACAAAGTGCATCATCTCATGTTTTCTGTTGTGGCTGAAGGACTTGATTCACTACTGGGTGACAAAGCTTGTGAGGACTTAGAACTGGTCAAGAGAGTCTACCGTATAAACTGTGCCATAAGCAGACCAGATGACTCGGTGGATTCTGCAGTGAATAATTTCCAGGATGTGTTCAAAGGATTTGGAGTTCTACCATTCACTTACAAGATCCAGCTAAAGGAGGATGCTCAGCCAGTGGTACATGCTCCATGAAGAGTTCCAGCACCCCTGCGTGACCGGCTCAAGAATGAACTGGACAGAATGACCACACTAGGAGTCATCAGGAAAGTCGAAGAGCCAACAGACTGGGTTAACTCCATGGTATGTGTAAAGAAAAAGAACAATGATCTAAGAATATGCATGGATCCAAAGGACTTAAATGCAAACATAAAACGTGAACACTACCAGATTCCCAAGCGAGAAGAAATCACCAGTGAAATGTCAGGTGCCAGATACTTTACAAAGCTCGATGCCTCACAAGGATTTTGGCAACTAAAACTGGATGAAGAGAGCACCAAATACTGTACCTTCAACACACCATTTGGCAGGTATTGTTTCCTCAGAATGCCTTTCGGGATAATATCTGCATCTGAAATCTTTCATAGAGCGATGGAACACATAATTGAAGGTCTGGAAGGAGTTCGGGTCTATGTTGATGACATCATCATCTGGGGCTCCACACTGAAAGAACACAATGAGAGACTGACTAAAGTGCTACAGAGCATACGCCGGAACGGACTGAAGCTCAACAAAGCCAAGTGTCAGTTTGGCGTCCAGGAGGTCACTTTCCTAGGAGATAATCTATCTGGTAAAGGAATAGAGCCAGATATGGAAAAAGTAAATGCCATACTCAAAATGCCCCGACCCACTGACAAAAAAGGAGTGCTACGCATCATGGGGATGATAAACTTCATTGGAAAGTTCATTCCTAACTTGTCAGCCAAGACAGCCTGTCTGTGACACCTGCTACGTAAAACAAATGAGTTCGCATGGACAGAAAGACACGAACAAGAGTGGATAAACCTCAAAACAGTGCTGACAACCACACCTGTACTCACCTACTTTGACCCAACAAAAGGAATGACCACACTAGGAGTCAAAAGATGGCCTAGGTGCGGTCTTGCTACAAGCAGAGGGTGAAGATTGGAAGCCTGTTGCCTATGCCTCCAGGTCTATGACTGATACTGAGTGTCGATACGCCCAGATTGAAAAGGAATGTCTAGGCTTGGTAGTTGGACTAGAAAAGTTTCATGGCTACATATATGGACTTCCCACCTTCACAGTTGAGACAGACCACAGCCCACTGGTTGCCATCATAAAAAAGAACCTGAGTGAGATGTCTCCAAGGATTCAACGACTCATGATAAAGCTGCAAAGATATGACTTTGAACTGATCTACACACCAGGCAAATACATAGGCCTAGAAATTGAGTTGACGCCGCGCCAGGGCTTTAGCGCCGGAAATTTAGCGCCGGCGCTAATTCCCTTGCGCGCGCCAAAAATTCAGTAGCGCCGCGCCCAGACGGCTGCCGGCGCTACTGGCGGGCGTGAGTGCCTCCCAATGGGCGCTGAGTGCCGCATTGCGGCGCTAATCCGGCGCTGCAGCACCCGATGTGGTGCGGCAGGCTGGGGAAGTGCAGGCCTCCTCCTCCCGTTAAGGAGGCGCTGCCTTCACCCGATCGCTGGCCGTTTGATTTTTTCAAAAATGAGCCCGGCACCTCGGACAAGTGCCGGGCTTGCAGGCCAGACGCATCTGTTCCGCGGGGGGGGGGGGGGTGGAGGAGTCCGGGGAGGGAGGTGCGGGCAGGCGGCCGGCGGGAAAGCGGCCGGCCGCCGCGCGACCTTAATGCGCCGGCGCTAACTTGTGTAAGACTCGGTTGCCAGAGTCTTAGTTGCGGCTGCCACGGGCGAGGCGGCCGCAACTGAATTTCGGCGTTCGGGCGCGTTGCCACTGCAACCGGGACGCTGCGCACACCGATGACGTCATCGATGCCGGCGCAGCGCAACCGGCTAACGCCGATGGCAGCGCCGAAGTGAATTTCAGAAACGGCTATCATTGCGGCGCTAGGCCCTCTAGCGCCGCAAAATGGGCGCTAACCCTACTGAATTTTCAGCCCATAGTGTTAGCAGATGCGCTATCCCGAGCACCCACAATGAGTCATATGAGCTCTACTGAAGAAGACGTGGATGTTCATGTGAGTATGGTCACTGCTGCGCTGCCCGTGTCAGACACAAAATCAAGGCAAATAGCAGAAGAAACAGTAAAAGATACAGTATTACAAATAGGTGTGCGTCTCTGCGCTGGTGCTGATGCGCTCAATTCTGCTGACGCTGCGCCCTCAGAGGTTCTTCCTCCTGGACAGTGGGGAGGGGGGCTCTCGATGGCCCTGTGGGGGGAGTAAAGGCATGAGTTAGAACATAAGAACATAAGAAATAGCAGGAGTAGGCCAATCGGCCCCTCGAGCCTGCTCCGCCATTCAATAAGATCATGGCTGATCTGATCCTAACCACCAATCTACTATCACAGAACCATCTCCTGAATCTAACAGAATTAGACACACGAAATAGGAGCAGGATCAGGCTACACGGCCCCTGGGCCTGCTCCGCTACCCACAGGGCCATGTCTGATCCGAACCTAGACTCATGTCCAAATTCCTGCCCGCTCCCCGTAACCCTTAATTCCCTTTACTTCTAGGAAACTGTCTATTTCGGTTTTAAATTTATGTAATGATGTAGCTTCTACAGCTTTTTGGGGCAGCATATTCCATGGACCTACCACCCTCTGAGTGAAGTAGTTCCTCCTCATCTCAGTTTTGAAAGAGCAGCCTCTTATTCTAAGACTATGCCCCCTAGTTCTAGTTTCACCCATCATCAGGAACATCCCCCCCGCATCCACCCGATCCAACCCCTTCACAATCTTATATGTTTCAATAAGATCGCCTCTCATTCTTCTGAACTCCAATGAGTAGAGTCCCAATCTACTCAACCTCTCCTCATATGTCCATCCCCTCATCCCCGTCATTAACCGAGTGAACCTTCTTTGTACTGACTCGAGTGCAAGTATGTCTTTTCTTAAGTATGGACACCAAAACTGTATACAGTATTCCAGGTGCGGTCTCACCAATACCTTGTACAACTGAAGCAATACCTCCTCCTAGCAATGAAAGCCAACATTCCATTGGCCTTCTTAATCACTTGCTGCACCTGCATACTAACCTTTTGAGTTTCGTGCACCAGGACCCCCAGATCCCTTTGTACTTCAGTACTTTCCAGTTTCTTGCCATTAAGATAATAACTTGCTCTACGGTTTTTCCTGCCAAAGTGCATAACCTCACACTTTCCAGTATTGTATTCCATCTGCCAAATCTCTGCCCACTTACTTAGCCTGTCTATGTCCCCTTGCAGGTTTTTTATGTCCTCCTCACTCACTACTTTCCCTCCCATCTTAGTATCATCTGCAAACTTTGATATGTTACACTCGGTCCCCTCCTCCAAATCGTTAATATAGATTGTAAAGAGTTGGGGACCCAGCACTGACCCCTGCGGAACACCACTAGTTACTGATTGCCAGTCTGAGAATGAACCATTTATCCCAACTCTCTGCCTTCTGTTAGATAGCCAATCCTCTATCCATGCCAGAATATTACCCCCAATCCCGTGATTTTTTATCTTAAGCAATAATCTTTTGTGTGGCACCTTTTCAAATGCCTTTTGGAAGTCTAAATACACTACGTCCACTGGTTCCCCTTTATCCACCCTGTATGTTACTTCCTCAAAGAACTCCAGCAAATTTGTCAAACATGACTTCCCCTTCATAAAACCATGCTGACTTTGCCCTATTAAATTATGATTATCCAAATGTCCTGTTACTGTCTCCTTAATAATGGACTCCAAAATTTTACCTACCACAGATGTTAGGCTAACCGGTCTATCGTTTCCAGCCTTCTGTCTACTGCCCTTTTTAAATAAGGGTGTTACATTAGCAGTTTTCCAGTCTGCCGGGACCTTTGCTGAGTCCAGGGAGTTTTGGAAAATTATTACCAATGCATCCACAATCCCTACCGCCACTTCCCTCAAGACCCTAGGATGTAAGCCATCAGGTCCAGGTGATTTATCTGCCTTGAGTCCCATTATTTTACCGAGTACCACTTCCTTAGTGATTTTGATTGTGTTTAGCTCCTCCCCCCCTTTAGCCCCCTGTTTGTCCAGTGTTGGGATATTCTTAGTGTCTTCTACTGTAAAGACTGATGTAAAATATTCATTCAGTGTTTTTGCCATCTCCATATTTCCCACCATTAATTTCCCGGTCTCATCCTCTAAGGGACCAACATTTACTTTAGCCACCCTTTTTCTTTTTATATAACTATAAAAACTCTTACTATCTGTTTTTATATTTTTTGCTAATTTACTTTCATAATCTATCTTCCCTTTCTTAATCAATCTTTTTGTTATTTTTTGCTGTCTTTTAAAGTTTTCCCAATCCTCTATCCTCCCACTAGATTTGGTAACCTTATATGCCCTTGTTTTTAGTCGAATACTATCCTTAATTTCTTTACTTAGCCACGGATGGCTGTCTTTTCTTTTACACCCTTTTCTTCTCAGTGGAATATATATTTTTTGGAAGTTGTAAAATAACTCCTTAAATGTACACCACTGATCATGTATCGTCTTACCCTTTAATCTATTTTCCCAATCCACTCTACTCAATTCCACTCTCATACCTTCATAGTCTCCTTTATTCAAGCTTAGCACGCTTGTTTGAGATCCAACCTTCTCACCCTCTAATTGAATATGGAATTCAACCATGTTATGGTCACTCATTCCAAGGGATCCTTTACTAGGACATTTTTAATTAATCCTGTCTCATTGCACAGGACCAGATCTAAGGTTGCTTGCCCCCTGGTCTGTTCAGTTACATACTGCTCAAGAAACCCATCCCTAATACACTCAATGAACTCATCCTCAAGGCAGCCCTGCCCAATTTGATTTGTCCAATTAATATGATAGTTAAAATCCCCCATAATTATAGATGTTCTCTTATTACAAGCCTCAACTATTTCCTGATTGATACTCTGTCCAACAGAGTTGCAACTGTTCGGAGGCCTATAGACTACGCCCACAAGTGTTTTTTTCCCCTTATTATTCCTTACCTCCACCCAAACTGTTTCATTATCCTGATCTTTTGACCCAATATCATTTCTCTGTATTACAGTGATTCCTTCCTTTATTAACATAGCCACCCCACCTCCCCTTCCTTCCTGCCTGTCCTTCCTGATCGTTAAATAACCTGGTATGTTTAATTCCCAGGCATTGTCACCCTGCAGCCATGTTTCTGTAATGGCCACAAGATCATACCCATATGTAGTTATTTGTGCCATTAACTCGTCTATTTTGTTACGAATGCTACGTGCATTCAGATAGAGAACTTTCAAATATGTTTTGTGACACTTAGTTCCTGCTTTTGCCCTTTTTATTACTTTACCTTTTGCTCCATACCTTCTGCCCCTTCCTGACACGCTCTGGTTTTTAATTTCCCCACTGCTACCTAAGTCTATGACCTTCTCTGTTGTCATTTTTATTATTTGCTCTCTAGGAACCTCCCCCCACTAGTTAGTTTAAAGCCCTCTCTACAGCCCTAGTTATATGATCCGCCAGGACTCTAGTCCCAGCACTGGCCAAGTGAAGCCCATCCCAACGGAACAGCTCCCTCCTGCCCCAGTACTGGTGCCAGTGTCCCAGGAAGCAAAACCCATTTCTCCCACACCAGTCTTTGAGCCACGCATTTAACTCTCTAATTTTATTTGTCCTAGCCAAATTTGCTCGTGGCTCAGGTAATAATCCAGAGATTATTACCCTTGAGGTTCTGTTTTTTAATTTGACCCCTAGCTGCTCATACTCCTTTAACAGAACCGGCTTCCTAGTCCTATCTACGTCGTTTGTACCAACATGGACCACGACAACTGGATCCACCCCCTCCCACTGCAAGTTTCTTTCCAGCCCAGAGGAGATGTCCTTAACCCTGGCACCGGGTAGGCAACACAGCCTTCGGGACTCTCGCTCTCGGCTGCAGAGAACTCTATCTATCCCCCTAATAATACTATCCCCTACCACTACAACATTTCTATTTACTCCCCCCTCTTGAATGGCCCCCCATTCCACGGTGCTGTGGCCAGGTTGCTCATCCTCCCTGCAGTCCCTGCTCCTGTCCCCACAGGGAGTAAGAACCTCGAACCTGTTGGACAAGAGCAAGGGCTGTGGCTCCTCCAGCTCTACCTCCTGGATCCCCGTACCTGCCTCACTCGTAGTCACACCGTCCTGTCCCTGACCATGGGCTACATCTGAATTAATTAACTTCATAGGTGTGACCACCTCCTGATACACAGAGTCCAGGTACTTCTCCCCCTCCCTGATGTGTTGCAGTGTCTGAAGCTCAGACTCCAGCTCATCAACACGGAGCTGGATTTCCTGTAGCAGCAGACACTTGTCACAGACATAATCACCGTGAGCCTCAATGGGGTTCACCGGCTCCCACATCTCGCAACAGTAACACATCACCTGCTCCATTCTATGTAATTAATTAAATTTTTTATTGTTAGTTATGGACACCCTCTGCCCAATTTTAGATGCTAGTATCCCCTTTAATTAATTGGATTTAAATTAAATCAATCCCTCTAGTTACACCAGTTAAATGGTTTACCAACAGTCACTCTGCACCAGAAAGGCCTTATTAACTACAACCCACAGAGTTAAAGTTTGAAAAGAGCACCTAACACCCCACTTACCCTAACTCACACTTACCCAAACTCACAGCACTCTTTGATGACTCGCACTCAGTGCTTGCTCGCACTAGGACTGGTCTTTTTATACTATTTGTTTGTTTACAGCCAAATGAGTCACCCCTGCTGATTGGTTAGAAAACTGGTTTCCACTGCCTGCTGTGCCAATTTACTCCTACTGCAGTGTAACCTTGTTTTATTCTCCTTAAACCAACAGAATCCCAAATATTTAACTTTTCCCCTTTACTTAAACTGCTTAAGTAATCTTATCAAGAATGATTTAAAGAGAAATAACAATTAAAGAACTCTCACACTTACCCAAACTCAGAGCACTCTTTGATGACTTAGACATGTGATATTAATGTAGCAAGCACATCGAATCGTGCAGATGATCATAACTCAATCTGTATGAACATCAGATGCCATATCAGTCACTCATGTAATCAAAATGAGAGGGCGGCAAATCTAGTCTGTCACCAGCTTGCTCTACTGCGCCCGTCTGACCGTCCCCCACTTCCAGATCCTCAGCACCTCCAACGATGTTGAGAGCAGCCTCCTCAGCAGTGGTCAAGTGGGCAATCGAAGGTAGCCCTCCTCCTGGCCTGCCCCTCTCCCTCTTATTGTGGGCTCTCTTTTCCTGCAATGAGGGACACAAGTAGAGTTTGAGTGAGAATGTTGGAGGGAGTGTAGAGAATCCATAGCATAGATGCTTAGAGGGAGACAAAGATGGAGTGAGGTGCCAATACCAATACTTGCGTTGTTAGTTGTTGTCATTGCATAACAGTGATAGCGAGTGTGAGGGGTGCATAGTAGAATGGTGGAGCGAGTCTGTACATAGAGAGGGATGGTTAAGGGTGCAAGGGATGTAAGGGTAAAGTGAGATGTGCAGGGGTAGGTTGACAATGCAGAGTGCTGGTGATGAGAGGAGATGGGGAGCAGATTGAAGGTAAGTGTGATGTTATACTCACTTTTGCTGTGCATAGCAGGTCATTGAACCTTTTCCTGCACTGAACCCAGGTGCGAGCACACAAAGACCTGGCGCTCACCTCCTCAGCAATTTGCAGCCAGGCTGCCTTGGTTTGCTGAGGAGGCTTCCTTCGTCCATTTGAGGGGAACATTACCTCTTGGCGCCCTCTCACTCCCTCCACAAGAGCATTGAGTGAGTCATCATCAAATCTGGGAGAAGCTTTTGGTCTTGAAGCCGTCATTTTGAGATGTGCCAGACCGAGAAGCAGCAGGAAAGGATGGATCAAAAACAAGGCTGCACGGGCCCCTTAAATGCAGCTGGCTGAAAGACGTCAGCAAAGGCGAGCAGTAGACCCAAACCCACTGGCTGGGCCGGGTAGCGCGCACGATGGGCTTAATCAGCCCACTTAAGGAAAAACCGTAATATCAGTGCTGCTGAAGCAGACAGTGGGACTGGAACCCGCCGAACACCAAAGCCCCCTCCAACCCGCCTCCGCTCAGAAAATCGCGGCCTACGGCTCTGTGACTGAGGTTAGGCAGGGATGCGCATGAGCACTGTTGGAATTGTAAATGAGGTGGATACTCAGATCCTATAAATTGGGTAGGAGGGAATTCAAATGAGAGCTACTCTGATTTACTCTGTGAAGTTGATACGACATTTTGGCAAATGGCTATAAGCAAACCAACAAAACCTGATGTAAAATAAAGAAAAGAAAGACTTGCATTTATATAGCGCCTTTTGTAATGATCAATAACATGTCATTCTATAGTGGACACTAGGTGGAGCCATAGAGCTGTATATAGCTGTATGTATAAGACTACACTACCCAGCTGTATGATATTAAGACTACATTACCCATGAGGCACTAGGCTACCCACAAGGCAGCAGTCAAGATGGAAGCCTCCACAGATACAGTACCTAGTCCACATGTGCTCAATAAAAGGTCTAGCAAAAGCTAGCTGTGTTCATAATAAGAATGTCTAGTTATTAATGAACATAACATGGTACCAGGGTGGTGAAGATCTGCTGAAAATTGTGAAAAGCGACATGGAGAATTTGAAGCCACCAGAGCATTTGAATCTCGAGGGAAATGTCGACTACAATTAGCGGATTTTTAAACAACAATTCGAACTCTACATTGCAGCCATCGGATTCGGTACGAAGCCAGACGCAAGGAAGATAGCATTGCTGCTTACGGTTGCAGGCCCACAGGTGATAGAGGTATTTAATACATTTGTATTTAATCCAGAGGAGAACAGAGGAAAATTAGAAGATGTGCTAAAAAAATTTGATGCACATTGCTCTCCCAAAAAGAATGAGACGTATGAAAGATACATCTTCCGTTCTCGGATACAGCAACAAAATGAGACTTTTGATAGCTTTATAACTGATCTGAAACTGAAAGCACAGACATGTAATTTCTCTGAGCTCAAAGCATCAATGATTCGTGACCAGATTGTGTTTGGTATTCATGATAAAAAAGTCAGGGAACGTCTGTTGAGAGAAACCGAACTAAATTTGGAAAATGCGGTGAAAATATGCCAAGCCAGCGAGCTAGCTCGAAAGCACGCGAAGACTTTCAGTGAAATCAATAATGATGCGATTGTAATGAGTGATAATGCTGCTGTCGGTGCTGTGTCCTACAAGGGGAAGAAACGTGGGCAGAACAGAAATGAAAAGCAATCGGAGGATGAAATTTTTAATTGTAAACGCTGTGGTTACAAACACCAGTTAAGACAATGCCCAGCGTTTGGAAAATGTGCACAAAGTGTAATGGAAAGAATCACTTTGCCAAACAATGCTTTTCAAAAGTAAAAACGACGAAAGGGCAACGAGTTAATGTGATTGAGGACGCTGATTTAAGTGAGACATTTTTTGTAGGAATGGTGTCATGTGACGATATCAAAAAAGATACAGAAAATGTGCAGCCCTCAGAAATAGACAATGCTGAACATAAAGTCAATGCAGTAAAAGTGGACAAATGGATGATCCCACTGCAGATAAATGGAGCATTAGTTACATTGAAACTGGACACTGGGGCAAAAGCAAACTTAATCAGTATGAGTGACATTAACAATATGAAAGAAAAGCCCAAAATACAGAAAAAGTCAGTACTACTGAAGGACTATAATGGACAGAAAATAGATAGCTTAGGTGTATGCAGACTTAAAGTGACAGTCAAATACAAAGTGCATCATCTCATGTTTTCTGTTGTGGCTGAAAGACTTGATTCGATACTAGGTGACAAAGCTTGTGAAGACTTAGAACTGGTCAAGAGAGTCTACCGTATAAACTGTGCCATAAGCAGACCAGATGACTCAGGTGATGAAGCAGAGAGCCCATCAAGGATGAAAAGGCCAAAGGGTATCCATGTCTTCAAAAAGCCTAGTTTCTCCAAGAAGAAAGAAAAAGACTTCAAGGTCAAAGAGAAGCCAAAGGAAGAAAAGCACAAAGAGGAAAAACACAAGGAGAAAAAGTCCAAAGATATAACCGCAGCAGATGTTGTTAAGCAGTGGAAAGAGAAAAAGAAAAAGAAGAAGCCTGCACCAGAGCAGGAAGCAGTTCCGGTGGATACTCCTTCTTCCCTCAGGCCAATCTTTGGTGTTCCATTAGCCGAGGCTGCTGAGAGGACTATGCTGTATGATGGGATCCAGCTGCCAGCAGTTTTTCGAGAGTGCATTAACTACATTGAGAGTTATGGCATGAAGAGTGAAGGAAACACTGAAACCCTCCCCAAGCAAAGATCGCAAGGAGACCTCGATCTATGCAAGAGCAGATTGATGACAATGCCACAACTGCATCTTGTCATTCACCGCCAGAACAATCTCATGAAGACACATCAGACTTACCCGTGTTGAGAAGATCTACACGTGAAGTAAAAAAGCCTGATAGACTTAATCTTTGAGTGCAATGTAAAGCTTTGAAAATGTGTTGACCGTTTTGAAAATGTTTATGCTTATAGAGCACTAACAAAAGTGTTATTGATATTATCTTTATTGTTTTCTTGAAAGTTGATTGATATTAATTTTGTTAAACCTCAAAGAAAGGGGGATGTAATGATCAATAACATGTCATTCTATAGTGGACACTAGGTGGAGCCGTAGAGCTGTATATAGCTGTATGTATAAGACTACACTACCCAGCTGTATGATATTAAGACTACATTACCCATGAGGCACTAGGCTACCCACAAGGCAGCAGTCAAGATGGAAGCCTCCACAGATACAGTACCTAGTCCACATGTGCTCAATAAAAGGTCTAGCAAAAGCTAGCTGTGTTCATAATAAGAATGTCTAGTTATTAATGAACATAACACCTTTCACAACCTCAGGATGTTCCAAAGCGCTTTACAGCCAATGAAGTACTTTTTGAAGTATAGTCACTGTTGTAATGTGGGAAACGCGGCAGCCAATTTGCGCACAGCAAGCTCCCACGAATAGCAATGTGATAATGGCCGGATAATCTGCTTTAGTGATGTTGATTGAGGGATAAAATATTGGCCAGGACATCGGGGATAACTCCCCTGTTCTTCTTCAAAATAGTGCCATGGTATCTTTTACGTCCAGCTGAGAGAGCAGACGGGGCCTCGGTTTAACGACTCATCCGAAAGACGGCACCTACGACTGTGCAGCACTCCCTCAGTACTGCACTGGAGTGTCAGCCTAGATTTTTTTTGTGTGCTCAAGTCTCTGGAGTGGGAGTTTCTCAGAATATACTACCAAAATAAGCAAAGCAAAAGTACTAAAATAATGCACATCACAAAAATGGCAGGAGGATTAACCTGAACATAAAGCCTGAGCAAGCAAATTATTTCTATCTCTTAGGAACTACATTCTAAAAAGATGGAATGTACGCTAGGGGGAAGAGTACCTTGGCTGGCATAAGAATTATGGAAGCTGTTCACACCAGCTGAGCAAGACCTAAATCAGCACCTATTTTAGTACAAAGAATTACTTTTTTGCTTTATTTAAACCTTGATTTATGCACTGGTCTCAATTTGTGCCTAAATTGCTTCAATGCAAATATCTCCATCTCTGTATTTTTGCACGAGCAATTGGGGCATTGAAATATAAAAACTGCATGAACGGGGCGGTCTGGTAGTTAAAATTGCTGTCGAGGACTTACCGCTCCATTCCTGCCGGCCCCCATTTTAACCACGTAGTTATTAGTCGGTCAGGCAGCATCTGTGGAGAGAGAAACAGAGTTAACGTTTCAGGTCGATAACCCTTCGTCAGAACGAAAGGTCATCGACCTGAAAAGTTAACTCTGTTTCTCTCTCCACAGATGCTGCCTGACCTGCTGAGTATTTCCAGCATTTTCTGTTTTTATTTCAGATTTCCAGCATCCGCAGTATTTTGCTTTTGTATTCGTTATTAGTCGGCCTTGTCACCCACCTGAGACAGATGGATACATGCAAATCGGGGACCCGTGTGCAGCTCATCTACGATCACAGAAACAGGATAATGCAGCTTGTGCCAGCTAGCCAGGCAGCTGACACCATTTCCAAGCATCACAGTGGGTATTGGTTGAGGGGGAGGCGAAGGAGCAGACACGTAGCCCTCTCTTAAAATGTCAGTAAGTGCTGTTCCCGTAGTGTCACTGTCACAGATTTGCAGGAGAGCGGATTGCAGAAGATGAGTGAAAACCTCTATCTACCCCTTCTGATTGTATGCTGAGGGAGGTGCTGTAGGGGAGAGAATTGTTGAAAGTGCTGGGGGAGGGTGTGAATGGCATGTTCACAAGTGTTGAGAGAGAGAGAGAGATCAAGCTGCTCAACCTTGCTACACTTGTGTGGTCATTGAACCTCATTTTACATTGAACCCAAGTCCTGGCAGTGAAGCGGTTGGCACTGACCCTCTCAGCCATCTCTGTCCAGGCCTGTTGGATAGTTGCCCAGGGGAGGTTCCTGCGCATGCTGGGGAACGGTAGCTCCCTCCTTGCCCTGACCTCCTCCATCAGGACTTCCAGGGAGTCATCTGAAAACCTGGGGCAGCACTGTGACTCATTACAGCAACAAGAATTGGAGTATTTCATCGGTATCCTCTAAAAAACCTACAATACATATACTAGGGGCAGGATTTTTATTGGGCCGTGGAGGCGGGATTGGAGGCGTGCGGGTGGTTAAAATTGCAAAAACTGGGACCCCGCCTCCATCCTGCCTCCACGCAATTTTCAAAAATTCTTGTCTGATGGTCCCGTCTCCGTCCCGCCTCCAAGAGGCGGGATAGGCCGTTAAGGCCCTTAACAAGCACTAAATTGCCTCTAATGCCATTTTGAATGGCCATTGTGAATTTAACCCTTTTCCCATGTGAAACACGCCTGGTGGCAAACACGACAGTGAAACCTGGCGGGAGCACAATTGGATTGCTGACTATCAGCTGCAGGTCAACCATTAAAGAGGAGATTTGATCAGCCATCATTTGCAGGTGGCAGGACTTTGTAGTCTCAGGTCTGGGGGAACTTTTAGAAGGCATAACCACAGCTGTGGAAGTTTGGAGCCTGACACCCATCTCCAGTGTGGCCTCCGGGGAAATCCCTCTCGCCACCTTCACTGAGCGCTTCCTCAACTGAGGCATCTACCAGAAGCATGGGAGCCATTTATTTCCTTCCCTTCTGGATATTAGATGAGGCCGAACAACAGCGGCAACAACAACAGCAGCCCCAACAGCAGCAGCCCCAACAGCAGCAGCAACAGGCGCGCCAATCTGCTGCTCACCCACCTGAAGATGCACAGGCCAGAAGGGGCCAGCGCATGGAAGCCCGTTGGCGCAGCAGATACCCCCCAAACAGGGTCTACAGACACAGGGTCAGCTAACTCAACATGTCTGAGCAGCAGTGCCAAAGACGGCTCCGACTTTCACGAGAGGTAGTGGGTGACATCTGCGCAATGCTGCAACAAGACCTGCAGGCCAGAGGACCAGGTGGACAACCCTTACCAGTGGCCGTCAAAGTCACCACCGCACTCAACTTTTTTGCTTCAGGCTCATTCCAGGGATCAGCAGCAGACATCAGCGGCATCTCCCAGGCGGCCGCACACACTTGCATCACGCAGGTAACCGATGCCCTCTTTGCCCTCGCGCACAATCACATCCATTTCACCAAGGATTGAGCAAGTGTCACGGCACGTGCAGTTGGATTAGCTCATCTGGCAGGCTTTCCGAGGGTGCAGGGTGTCGTTGACTGCACACATGTGGCCCTTAAGGCACCCCATCGCAATCCAGGTATTTTTGTCAATTGCAAGGGCTTCCACTCCCTTAACATTCAGCTGTGACCACAAGAAGGAAATTTTGCATGTTTGTGCCAAGTACCCTGGCAGTTGCCATGACACCTTCATACTGCGCCAGTCTAGTGTGCCTCCGCTATTCAGTCCGCCAGAGCAACTTAACGGATGGCTACTTGGAGACAAGGGCTATCCCGAGGACGTGGCTAATGACGCCGTTGAGGAGACCATCCAATGAAGCTGAGGAGAGCTACAACTCCAGCCACATGTCCACCAGAGCCATAATCGAGCAAACCATCGGTTTGCTGAAGATGCGCTTCAGATGCCTGGATAGATCAGGTGGAGCCCTGCAGTACTCAGCAGCCAGGGTCTCCAGAATCGTCGTGGTTTGCTGTGCACTTCACAGCATGGCACAGCGTCATGGCTTGCAGATTCCTGAGGACCAAGTGGCTCCTCACTTATCCTCCTCAGATGAGGAGGAGGGCGAAAACAAACATCCTGCAGAGGCCCATCAACCAGCGGCAGCAGTACGCGAGAACATAGCTGCCCAGGATGCAAGGAACGCACTCATCTTGGCCAGATTTGCTTAGCCTAGCCACTCAAGCACTTTTGCCTCGAATCTTCTTACCTGAGCATGAACCAGCTGATTCCTAGCAATTTGACCACCATACTGACAATTGCAAGTAATCCTAAGCTCTCAATGTGGAAGTCCCATTCACAAAATGACACATGCCACAACTACAGCAGTAGCCATCAGATTTTCTATGTACATGATTCATATGATGGCTTTTATACATAAACCATCAAATTTCACCCAAGTGACTACCCTTGTGGCTATTTGTGCAGTATCTTTCTCTTCTGCGTGCTCCTACGTGGTGCTTCCCCTGTGGCTTCAGCAGATGTGGAGGCCCCTTGCTCAGTTTCTTGCTGCTCCTGTCTCGACACCTTTGGTGAGTGTCCTCTGGGGTGGCAAACCTGTGAGGACTCGTCAACAGTCTGCTGCTCCTGTGGCTGTGCAGGGGTTGAGACACCGATCTCAGTTGGGTGTGGACTCTGGTGGGGCTCTGTCCGAGGGCTCTGCAGTGGCATGGAAGTGTGAGCACTTGGAGAGGAGCCCCCACTTCCTTGATGTCTGCCACCAACTTCCCTCTCATGGGTCAGGTCCCCCTCAGCGCTTGCAAGTGGCTTGAGAGCACCTTGCTGCACATCAGGGGGGTCATGGGGACCCGTATCTGCACTGGCAGTCCTACTCAGAGGGACTGCCATGAAGGTCTGGTTTCTCTGTTCAATAGCTGAACATCGCTCCTCCAGAGATGTCAGTCTATTCTGAACACTCACCATGTTTTCAACACTCTGGCGACTTAGCTCCTCCATGGCCATAGCCATCATCTCGTCTACTGCAGCCATCCTTTCCACGGAGGTTGCCATCCTTTCCGTGGTGATGCGTTCATGCGCCAATGACTCCACAAAGGCTCTGCTCATGTTAGCGAGGGACTCCTCCATTCACTCCACACTCGCAGCGACTCTGGAGACAAAACCTGCCAGAGATTCCTGCATCTTTTCCTGGAGTGCCATCACCGCTGATACTGTGGATGGACCCAGAGGCAGAGGGTCGACATGCAGCTGAGCTGAGCTGGCAGAGTCCTGCGCCCTCTGACTAGGACTCTCCACTGCTGTCCCTGTCTCCACAATCTGCTGATGCTCACCTGTGAGCTGTGATACACCAGGTGACAACACTACTCTATGTCCCGAAGGTCCCACCGAGGTGTGAGTGTCTGCGCTGGTGCTGAGTGCGCTGAATTCTGCTGACGCTGCACCCTCAGAGGTTGCAGCTTCCTCTGCGGAGTCTGGAGGCTCAACCTGTTCCTTCTGGCTAGTGGGGATGGGTGCTTGCGATGGTCCTGTGGGGGAGTAAAGGAAAGAGTCAGAGATGTGATGCCAAGGTTACATGCACATTGCATATTGCAGATGATCATTAGTCCATCTGTTAGAGCTTCAGAGACATTATCAGTGACTCATGCAATGTCAATGAGAGAGATGGAAAACTATTCTGTCACCAGCTTGGTGTGATGCACCCGTCTGTCCGTCCCCCACATGCGCATCGTCCTCCAGTCCTACAATCTCCAGGACCGCCTCCTCCCAGGGGGTGAGGTGGGCTACTGATGGTGGCCCTCCTCCTGTCCTCGCTCGTTCTATTTTATTATGAGCTCTCTTTTCCTGCAATGAGGGAGTCAAGTGGAAGTTGAGTGAGAATGAAGGAGTGAGTGTAGAGAATCCATAGCATAGATGCTTAGAAGGAGACAAAGATGGAGTGAGGTGGCAAGACCAAGGGCCCTCCCTGTGTGTTGTCAGTTGTTTTCATAGCATCACAGTGATAGGGAGTGTGAGGGCTGCATAGTCGAATAGTTAGGTGAATGTGAGCATAGAGAGAGAAGGAATGGGTAAGGGTGCATGGATGTCAGTGTCAAGTGGGGTGTGGAGGAAGAGATTGCGAAAGCTGAGTGCTGGTGAGGAAAGGCAATGGGGATCAGATTGAGAGTGATGGGAACTTCATACTCACTTTTCCAGTGCGCTGAAGGTCATGGAATCTTTTCCTGCACTGTATCCAGGTTCTGCGGGTAGATGATAAGGAGTTGAGCTCCTCTGCCACTTGCTGCCACACAGCCTTTGTCTGCTGGGGAGGCTTCTTCCTCCCTGATGAAGGAAGAGCACCTCCTTGTGAGCTCTTGCTCCCTCCACTAAAGCCTGCAGGGCAACGTCGTCGAACCGGGGTGCAGACCTCGGTCTTTCTGAGGCCATTCTGCTTCCAGCTCAGTGTCAAAGGTTGGCAGTCTGCAGAAGAAGCGGAAGAAGCAAGGCTTGTTGCAGACCTTAAATGCAACAGCAATGATGACGTCATCGGAGGCGACTTTCAGACTGGAGAAACTCATTTGCCATGGGTTCCCACACGCTGGAACTCAATTGGGCAATTTAGTTAAAATTGCATCAATCTCCCACATCGAATTAGATTCGTGTGGATAACACGAAATGCGGATTACACGACACCAACCCGCACCTGAATGAAAATCGAGCCGTAGGTCTTTTACACGACCCTTTCACATCACATTCCTTCATGACTGGTGCGGCCACATCAGCTTCCATTTTGGGCATTCTGAAGCTTGCATAAAAGAGACGTGAAGATGACAGTCACTGTTCTAAAATGAATTTAAAACAAGAAATAAATGGAGGGGTTGGGTGAATGTACGTTACAGCGCATTAAACATTTTTCAGAAAATCGCAAACAGTATGGAAAGTGACTGTCAATTGGCATTTTTAAACATTTGCTGGAAATTAAGTAATGAAATGAGATGCTAACATATGTGTGCGGAGAGAGAATCAAATTCCCATCAGATCCAGTTTCAAATAGCATGGCATGTACAAGGGCATATCTGGGCAGCTGCTTGAAATCAACCCGTGTTTATTTAGCACTCAGTGATAAATCCTCTGGATTCTTAAATCAGGGTAGATCAATCAGCAAAAGATGGTGACAGCACTTCTTGTTTTTTTAGCAGCCTCTGCCTTATTGTTTGATAAAGCCCATTATCCTTTCAAAAAAAGCAGTCCCTATTGTTCTCCTGGCCTGGCCTGCCTGGAAACACCATTCATTTTGGGGTCTTTTTCAACTTTCTTGCCCTAGATTATTCCAACGGTCATATCTTAGATCACTCTTGTAGGAGAATCCCACCTGCTCAAACCTTCAAGAGTGTCTATTCTTTCCATGAGATCCAGGTAATCATTTGGAAATGTACTCGGGATAAGAGATTAGCATGCAAAATTAAGGCATGGGATTGGGGGCAAGGTATTGACTTGGATAGAGAACTGGTTGGCGGACAGAAAGCAAAGAGTTGGAATAAACGGGTCGTTTTCCGAGTGGCAGGCAGTGACTAGTGGGGTACCGCAAGGATCGGTCCTAGGACCCCAGCTGTTCACAATATATATTAATAATCTGGACGAGGGAATTGGATGTAATATCTCCAAATTTGCAGACGACACAAAGCTGGGTGGGAGGGTAAGCTGTGAGGAGGATGTCGTGAAACTCCAGTACGATTTGGACAGGTTGGGTGATTGGGCAGAAACATGGCAAATGCACTATAATGTGGATAAATGTGAGGTTATCCACTTTGGTGGCAAAAACAGGAAGGCAGATTATTATTTGAATGGCAATAGATTGGGAGAAGGGGAAGTGCAAAGAGACCTGGGTGTTCTTGTGCACCAGTCGCTGAAGGTAAGCATGCAGGTGCAGCAGGCGGTTAAGAAGGCAAATGGTATGTTGGCCTTCGTAGCAAGAGGGTTCGAGTACAGGAACAAGGATGTCTTGCTACAGTTGTACAGGGCCTTGGTGAGACCGCACCTTGAGTACTGTGTGCAGTTTTGGTCGCCTTACCTGAGGAAGGACGTTCTTGCCATGGAAGGAGTGCAGCGAAGATTCACCAGGCTGATACCTGGGATGGCAGGAATGACGTATGAGGAGAGATTGTGTCAACTGGGCTTATACTCACTGGAGTTTAGAAGATTGAGAGGGGATCTCATCGAAACCTATAAAATTCTGTCAGGCCTGGACAGACTAGATGCAGGAAGGATGTTTCTGATGGCCGAGGAGTCCAGAACCAGGGGTCATAGTCTAAGGATAAGGGGTAAGCCATTTAGGACTGAAATGAGGAGGAATTTCTTCACCCAGAGAGTGGTGAACCTATGGAATTCTCTGCCACAGAGGGCGGTGGAGGCCAGTTCATTAAATATATTCAAGAAAGAGTTGGATATATTTCTTAAGGCTAAAGGGATCAAGGGATATGGGGAGAAGGCAGGGACAGGGTACTGAACTTGGATGATCAGCCATGATCTCATTGAATGGCGGAGCAGGCTCGAAGGGCTGAATGGCCTACTCCTGCTCCTATCTTCTATGTTTCTATATCGAACAGAAAACATTAGGTACTGGACTATATTATGCTTTCATAAGATTTCACTTCAGTCTTTGAAAGCAGCAGAACATCCCATCAGACCTCGTTTAAATTTTACAACATCAACAAGTTTATGAAACAAACAATGAACAAAATGAATAATCTAGCAGCTCTGCTAGACCTGCTGACCTGCTGAGTTTTTCCAGCATTTTCTGTTGTTATTTCGGATTTCCAGCATCTGCAGTATTTTGCTATCAATCTAGCAGCTCTGATAGTTATACACTGACAGTATAATGAGCCGTAATTTGCGGTCAGCGGCGATGCGACGGTGATCGCTGCGGAGTTTGAAGAGAGCTGCCCGCAGAGATCTTGCAATCTCTGTGGTGAAAACTTGAGGTTTCTCGACGTGTAATTGATTGCAGCGCTGTGAATAGGGGATTCCTAGCATAGTGCAGCAGTGGCATCATCCAGCTGTCTAAGCAGCCAATCACATTGAAGAGTTCTCACTGACAGCAAACCAGGAAATGAAAAGCACTGATTATCTGCACTTTAAAAAAATGTTACAGAGAGCGAAATAAAGATTGGGAGATAAACATGGGGTTAAGGTAGAAGCTGAAATATCATGAATAAACTTCAATTTTTTTTTAACTTGTAATTTTTATCACAATGGAGAAATTTAGCATTCCACAAATATAAAAAATGAGCTTTTCAGGGCCAGAGCAATTGTCTAGCAGTGAATATGCTGTTAAAACCCCAGTTGCACCTATTCTAACAAGGCTTAACATTTAATGGAGTACATAACAGTGATATTAGTGCGGAAAAGCTCAGATTTCCGTCAGTTCCACTGATTGTCGGCTATTTGGGGGGGAGGGTCCACAGTGCAGCCTGTATCAGAGCAGTGAATGACTGACTGCAACTTACGGGTTTCTGCGTTTAGATGCGCATGCGCTACATCCTGAAGTTGCGGTCAGTTTCAGAGGGGCAATGACGGCGAACGCTGACAGTTCCCTGTCATTACCCACCGCAAAATCCGGGCCAATGTCTTTTATCTAATTTCTTGAGCAGGCATGAACAATAAAAACATTCAACTCTGAAAGTTAAACTAAGCCTTTGCAAGTGATATTCAAATACACGCAGTGGGTTAGAAATTGGTAAGCGTGTTGCACATTTTCCAGGTCCAAAATAGGCACCAGAGAGTCGAATTCTACAGCGTGATGTTCCATGCTGGAAGTGCCCCCAATGCCATATTGGTTCAGGTGCACGATAGGCGTCCATGGTAGCCGCCTGAAACAAACACAGGCATCATTTAAATACATTAATAAGGAGTCCTACATCTGAATCAGGACATTTTTCTGAAATTAGTGTCCGTGCTCCTGAATTGTCACTTCCTTAACTCATCCAGCAATTCATGGCGGGAACAGTTGATAAGCAGCTTTCACAAGCGGTATTTAAAGGGATCTCGACCTCCATTAAGGTAAGTCTCTGATTCATTGTTTTCGGCTTCTAGGGTGCTTTCGGACCAGGTTTTTGGCTGTGTTGGCAAGTGTTTGTCCATGAGATACTTTTACAGTGTGAGTTTGTGAAGGGCAGGAACTGTTTCCACAGGATTTGCTTGTTCTCAATTACTGAACATAGGAATGCTGTTGGGCTTCACTTTGAGGCTCCCAAATCAAGAGGAGAAGCAACATAGGAACAGGGGTAGACTAATCAGCCCCTCAAGGCTGTTCCGCCATTCAATCAGATCATGGCTGACCTGAACCTCTATTTTCCCACCATTGCTCCTTATCCTTAATACCCTTACCTATCAAAAATCTAGTGTTTCAATTGTCCTTTTAGGGAGGAGAGTTTTAGATTTCCACTACCCTTTGTGTGAAAAGATGTTTCCTGATTTCATTCCTGAATGGTCAAGCTCTAATTTTAAGATTATGCCCCTTTGTTCTGAATTCCCCCACCAGAGGAAATAATTTATCTGTATCTACCCTATTGAATCCTTTTTATCATTTTAAACACCTCCTAAACTCAAGGATGTACAAGCCATGTTTATGCAATCTGCCCTTATAATTTAACACTTTAAGTTGCTGTATCATTCTAGTGAATCTGCACTGTACCCGCTCCAAGGCGAATATATTGTTCCTGAGGTGCGGTGCCCAGAACTGAGTGAAGTACTCCAGGTGGGGTCTGACCAAGGCTCTATACAACTGAAGCAGAACATCCTCCCCTTTGTATACCAACCCCCCTTGAGATAAAGGCCAGCATTCCTTTAGCTTTTTTGATTACTTTTTGTATCAGTTCACCATCTTTGATAACAAGTAAACAAAATAAAATCTGAGAAATTGCAAATCTACAATGCCTAAACACGGGAATATTAGCACCTTTGATAGTGACCTCGAAGATTGGGCCATATATGTTGAAAGAGTAAAAAATTATTGTAAGGCCAATAAAATTCGTGACCAAGATAAAGCTCTAACATTATTAAATTTAATGGGTGCGAAGACATACGGGCAATTGAAACACCTGTTATCACCAGATGAACCGGCGGATAAGACGTTCGATGAGATTGTTACTGTCCTGAAAGATCATCTAAACCCCACGCCGCTGATGCTAGCGGAACGATTTAAATTTTACGACAGAAGGCAGCTACAGCATGAAAGCAATGCTGATTATTTGCTGGAATTGCGTAAATTAGCGAAATATTGCCAGTTTGGAACGGGACTGACAGAGGCACTTCGAGACAAATTTGTGTGTGGTTTATTTAAACAGGATACACAAAAGCGACTGCTCGAGGAGAATGAGCTGACGCTTGAGAAGGCGGTCACTATGGCAGCAGCACACGAAGCCGCAGCGAGAGGCACGGCAGTAATGCAGCTACGGTCACCGGAGCTCAGTGCACACAAATTGGGTGTGAGTTCTGGCAAATGTTATCATTGTGGAAAGACAACGCATGATCAGAACCAGTGTTGGTTTAAAAACCAAGAATGTAGAACTTGTGGTAGGCTTGGACATATAGCTAGAGTATGCAGGTCAGGGAAGAAGACCAGCAACAAGAAGTCACCGCAAGGAAAATACGCAAAGGTACACAAGGTGACCGAACAGGAGTCCGATTCAGACGCTAGCAGTAATGAACTGGCTAGCTTAAGCTGTAATGAACTGGCTAGCTTAAGAGTACTCAACGCTGGTAAGGGTGCAGACCTCCAGACAATTTGGGTCACTCTTCAGATAGAAGGAGTCCAAGTAAAACTGGAATTGGACACTCGATCGGCATTGACGGTCATAAATAAGAAAGATTACGGAAAGTTATTCCAACATATTCCCCTACAGTATACGGGGATTATATTGGAAACATACACGGGGCAAAGAGTGTACCCCATCGGGAAAATAGAGGTTGCAGTGGTCCACAAGGGCGAAGACAGTCAAATAATGGACTTATATGTGATATCTGAAGGAGGTTCTCCACTACTAGGACGGGAGTGGATTAGGAAAATGAATATGGACTGGCATTTCCCACAAACAATAACGAGTGAGAACTCGGTGAAGATAGTCGGCCCAGACTCTGGAACGGATGATGGTAAGCCCAACTCAGGTGCAAAAGACAAAGTTTCAGCACAGAATTCCACTGAGCAACAACAACATAGTTTAACTGTGGATTCTGAGTCTGGCAAGTCTACTGATGTGCCCATTTCTGAGGGACACCGGGCTCGAACTCAACTCCATTTCAAACTACAACAGCAATTAGAACAAATGCTTCGCCGTTGTGAACAAGAGTTGAATGCAACGAAAGAGTTCTTTGATATAGAGTTGGAGAATCTGGAAAGACAACAGAAGCAGCTGATGGAGAAAATGGAGCAGGAGCACACAAAACGTCTGATGTCAGAGGAGTTAACGGTCAGCCAACTCCTGCATATGCTGAAGGACAGGACTCTGAAATGGGAAAAACTTGAACACGAACTTCAATATTCAAACGAAAGGGGTTCGGAGCTCTCAAAGGTTATTGGAAGAGCTGAGGTGGCAACACAGACTGAGATGACTGCAACAGAGCAGCCCTTGGATGCCAAAAGTACGCTGACTCACGTCAACGTAGAACAACAGACCGCTGAAACAGCTGCTCCGGTAGAGGGATTGAATAGTCCGATCAATCAATCTCCAAAAGAAGTTGAAGTAGTAAAATCTCAAATGAGGTCATTAGTAAACGACTTGCTGAAAGCCCAGAAAAAGCTGGATGAAGAGGTACGCATGAAGAAGTCTCTTCAGGAAAGATGTCTGGACTTGGAACAAAAGCTGGCTAACGCCCAGCTGGGTATGGAGGAAATAGAAGACCCTCTCGCTGGCCTAGATCAGGACGACACCGAATATTACTATGTCCTGTCCTGCCCAACTTGTAACTTCGACTCCCACCATACAGAAATCATGGAGGAGCACCGAAAGTCTACGGAACATCGGGAGAAGGTGGCTCTACTACGGAAAAAGGAGGGAGAGAAGGAGGAACTGCGCATGCAGCTGGCAGCTGACAGTGGAGCCCAGAGAGTCTCCAAGAAGCAGAAAAGGAAAAGTCGAAACAGAAGATGACCCATCTGAACCATTATTACCTCTACCAGATCACACACGTGGTCCCTCCGAACGGAGCCAATTCAGTTCGGAAGTTCAAACTGTTAAATCCATGGAAGGACTATTGAATGAGTCACTCCAGCAACGTGAACCGACTCCACCACAGAGATTGAATCTGTGAACTGTTTTCCGCAGAGACTGAATCTGTGATCTGTTTTGACATGAAGTTATCTATGTATCTATGTTATTCTGTTATGTAAACCTGAAGTTATATATGTATATATGTTATTACGTTATGTTAAATGGGGAGATGACTGTAAAGCTAGGAAGGGAGGAATGTTGTGTATGTAATATGTGTGCTACTTTGAACCTATGGACAGGACTGCACTACTTGTTGGGCGTAGTGATACGCAGTACCACTCCTGGCCATAGGGGTATAAATAGTACTGTGGGTACTGATCCCCCTCAGTTCCCGCCTGTGGGCATGAAGTAAAGACCTACGTGTAGTCCCTACCTCCAACCAGTAAAGACCTGTTTTATTGTTACTGATTAAGTCTGAGTATTAATTACTTGAACAACTCACAGACTTAACACTGTCTATGTCCCTTTGTAACTTCCTGCTCCCATCTGCACAACTTACTATGCCTCCCAACTTAACAGCAGCAAGGAAGGCAGCAAAGACCTGCACAGGCTGCAATAAGAGGGAAAAAGAGGTAAGGGCTCAGGAAGTATTACTGAATGTGGGTCTTCAGAAACAGAACATCACATCTTATGCAAAAAGAGAAGCAGTGTGTAAGGCAGCTGTGTTTCAACAAGAAGACAGTCCCTATTGGAGAGAGAATGGGAGGCCAACAACAGAGGCAGTGGCAGTGGTAGTGATGGTCATCATGGTTCCAAACTTTTATGACTTTGGCTCCTTTCAAACAATTCTGGTGACATCAGCAACATCAATCCGTTTGCTGTGCTCTCCTCACGGACATCCCAACCTCCATTTCACACAAACTTCAACCTAGATCTCACTCACCTATAACCTTTGTCCTAGATGTCTACAGTGATTTCATCCTCATTTGCAAATACCTCCATGATCTTGCACCACCTATGTCTGCAACTTCCTGCAGCTTGCATCTCAACTCTTCTGAACCTGAGCCACTGTGCATTCCCTCTCTGTCAGCTCCTTAAGTCACCAGCTACTGAATTCTGAAATGCTGTACATCACTCCACCTTGTTACTTCTCGCATCAAAAAGCCTTCTTAAACCAACTTTTTTGATCATGTCTTTGGTCACCTCCATTGACATTTCTCTAAACTCCTGTTCAGTGTCCATCCCCGCTGTGAAATGCCTTGGCACATTGTTGTTGTTGCTGTTGATGTTTTCAGTTGCTGGCGCCCCCGGGGAATGCAACAACCCCACTGAAAGAATTGTTTCTTTTTTGTGTAATAAATTGGGCTAAAGTCTTTCATCATCTGCTAAAAGTTGACACACATTCAGTTGCAAGACAAGCTCCCCAGAAATAGTCACACCATTTACATGCACTCTGCTTACGGCTTGATAGCTTATCAAGATAGTGATAGCTGAATTAGAAAACGATGTCTCAGCCAAAGTCTGGTAGCTTAAATGGAAAGTTTATGATAATAATAGGATAATAGCATGCGGAAGGAACGGTAAAATAGGATTAGTACTAAGGACATTAAGAAAGAATTCATGGTTAGGGTGTTTGAGGGACACAAGGCAAAGAAAACAGCTTATTTTCAGCATTGAAGCATTTTCCCAATTAATAGTTGCTAAAAGGATTCTTTCAACTAACGCAAGAAGGAATAAACCATGAGGAAGATCACAAGATTATTATCGCAAATAGCATCATGTAAACATGCAAGAAGTTAGTA
Source organism: Somniosus microcephalus (assembly GCF_052327205.1). Lineage (NCBI taxonomy): Eukaryota > Metazoa > Chordata > Chondrichthyes > Squaliformes > Somniosidae > Somniosus > Somniosus microcephalus. The sequence continues at coordinate 248,019,898 of NC_140992.1, forward strand.
CAAACAACAGATAAAACAGCAGATACTTTAAATAATAATGTAAGTCTATGTACTGCAGTGAGAAAATGAGGGAAGTTAGCTGTCATCATTTTTTTCCAATTGAATCCATACTCAACTCGCTGCTACACCACATGAAAGTATACTTCTATCTCATCAAGTTTTGATTAAATTTTATTTAAATCCTTGCCTTTTATCCCATTTGCCATCACACACTCAATTTTAACCCTACTCACTCAGCAGAAACCTGGCGGGTGGGCAGTTAAAATCGCCCTGGCTCTTACCTGTCCGAAAGCCGCCATGATTGGAACATCTACAATTTTAACCTGCTCTCCTCAGCAGGCAGCAAGGACACACGCCTGGAGCCAACAGGGTCCTTCTTTACATATGCATGTTGTGGCCTGATGACATCATTGAGACCTGACTGCAATTTTAATTCAGGCCTGAGCAGGGAATCCACCTGGAGTTAAAATCAGGGCCAGATGTTCACTCAACTGCTTACGTTTTCTCCAATTGTCTCTCCTTCTATCCAGAAGATGTTGAGTGACATAATAAAGCTCACTACGCACATGGTTCGAGTATAAAGCAAGGCTTTAATCAACTTGTTTCAAAACATGGAGGTCTAGTTATCTTTCACCAGTTCCTGTTTACAAAATGTCCTGGGCAAGCTGGGCCCACGCCCGAGTATTTATACACCTTGGACGGCGCCACCAGCTGGCCGTCCAGTGTTATTTCATGAGTCTTTCTTCATGGATCATAAGATTCATAACATTGAGTTTTGTTCAGGTATGTCTCAGTTGCTGCTGGAAGGTCTCCAGTACTATGCTAACGTGACCATTCATCACGTGTGAGCCTACATATTGAATGTTATCAGGCTGCTTGACCATGGAGGGCGTCACAGCCATCAGCCACACACACACACACACACACACACACACACACACACACACACTTCAACAGAAGTCGTGAAATAGGCATCGGCAGTGGCTGATTCTTTTCCTGAGGCACTGAGGCTAGTTGAAGTGCCCAGACAGCAGAGCTTTCAGACGATGGCATGAATAAAATGATTTTCACTTTCCCAGGTCATTCTGACTGAATATTTTGCACAGGGCGTGTTCTGTGCACTAACTGTTTCCATGGGAATGGTCACCTGAGGTTCTCCTCAGACTCAATATCCTCAGTGACTTTCAAAAAAAGCAAGAATTAGCCAATCACAATGCAGCGTTCTTCAGAGGTATCCACAAACGATGCATGCAGAGCACTGCACAATATTTTCTACCTTATCGCAAGTGCCAATGCAGGTAAAACTCCTGTACTTGTATCTCAAAGGGTTTTAGAGGAATAGAAGAAGCACAACCATAAAATTCAGTCCCCAATTATCAGAATTTTAACAAGTTCAGGATAAACAATACATGTGAACGAGCAAGTAGTGCCAGGGTCCAACAGGTTGCATTTAATTTACCTTTTTAGAATTTGTAGCCCCTTTTAAAAAAAAATACCGCTTGTATTACACCCAACTAGTAAGCTACTGTACCTTTTTTTAGTCCAGAATGATTTTCAGCTGCACTTCCAAGCACAATATATTTTTTTTATTTTCCAGTGAGAAGGATTGTGATTGGCAGCTTGTTTAAAACGCCTGGTGTCTACGACGGTCCTCACAGTGAACTCCTAATTTCACTCAGGTCACTTGTAGGAAAGGCAATAAGGGGAAGGCAGAATCAAAGGGAAAGTCAATCTTTGCAGCTTATGTAGATCTCCTGCTGACTGGTAGCACAGGATGACATTCTCACTATAAAAATACACGGGGAGAAATACCCATGTTTCTTCATAATTTATAACTTACTCACAATACCACGAGAACATGTGGTTTTGAGATGTGTGCTTCCTGAGAGTGAGGCTTTGTTTGCAGGAACGTAAAGAGCAGCCAATCCCAAAACACCCTAATGATTCTTTAGCCATTCTCAAACAGCTAACGAGCCACTGAACCGTTATAAATGTGGAAACTTTTGCTGACACAGCCCCGGAGTGCACAATATTTCTGTTACATGGCTCACCGACAATTTATCCACGAGGCCTCACATGGGGTAACACAGCTCAGCATAAACACATTTACACAGTTTTAATTTTAGAACAGGGGACACACTGGCCTCCAGCTCAGGCACAACTGGACAATTTATGGGTGCTTATAAGAAAACCAGTAATGACTGTATATGAATAAACTGTGTTGTAAATATTACTCTACTAATACTACCATATCCAAACATACACTGAAATCTTCGCAATTAGTCATACAAAAATCTTTGCTGTGATTTGATAGAAATGAAAGTATCATAACGTTTTTTCACATATTAAGCATCGTGTTAAGTCTTTTATGTATCAACATGACCGGTCACTAATAAAGCAATGCCTCCATTTGTCGATTATTGGATGAGATTGTAAATGCAATGGGATATTAGGCATATGCAGTAAACTTTGTCCGAAAAACATTGTCCAGATTCGGACTCAGCCTATACTGTCAGCTGTGGCTCAGCTGGTAGCACACTTGCCTCTGAGTCAAAAGGCTGTGGATTCAAGTCCCACTCCAGAGACTTCAGCACAAAAATCTAGGCTGACACTCCAGTACAGTGCTGAAGGAGTGCTACACTGTTGGAGGTGCAGTGCTTTCAGATGAGATGTTAAACCGAGGCCCCGTCTGCTCTCTCAGGTGGATGTAAAAGATCCCATGGCACTATTTTGAAGAAGAGCAGGGGAGTTATCCCCGGTGTCCTGGCCAATATTTATCCCTCAATCAACATCACTAAAACAGATTACCTGGTCATTATCACATTGCTATTTGTGGGAGCTTGCTATTTTAAAATTTGTTTATGGGATCTGGACGTCGCTGGCAAGGCCAGTATTTATTGCCCTTCCCTAATTGCCCTTGAGAAGGTGGTGGTGAGCCGCCTTCTTGAACTGTTGCAGTCCGTGTGGTGAAGGTACTCCCACAGTGTTGTTAGGGAGGGAGTTCCAGGGTTTTGACCCAGCAACAATGAAGGATCGGCGATATATTTCCAAGTCAGGATGGTATGTGACTTGGAGGGGAACTTGGAGGTGGTGGTGTTCCCATGCGCCTGCTGCCCTTGTCCTTCTAGTTGGAAGAGGTCGTGGGTTTTGGAGCTGCTGCTGAAGAAGCCTTGGCGAGTTGCTGCAGTGCAGCCACTGTACGCCGGTGGTGGAGGGAGTGAATGTTTAAGGTGGTGGATGGGGTGCTAATCAAGCGCGCTGCTTTGTCCTGGATGGTGTCGAGCTTCTTGAGTATTGTTGGAGCTGCACTCATCCATGACAAGTGGAGAATATTCCATCACACTCCTTACTTGTGCCTTGTAGATGGTGGAAAAGCTTTGGGGAGTCTGGAGGTCAGACACTCGCCGCAGAATACCCAGCCTCTGACCTGCTCTTGTTGCCACTGTATTTATGTGGCTGGTCCAGTTAAATTTCTGGTCAATGACCTCCAGGATATTGATGGTGGGGGATTCGCCGATGGTAATGCCATTGAATGTCATGAGGCAGTGGTTAGACTCTCGCTTGTTGGAGATAGTCATTGCCTTGCACTTCTGTGGCGCGAATGTTACCTGCCATTTATCAGCCCAAGCCTGAACGTCATCCAGGTCTTGTTGCATACGGGCATGGATTGCTTCATTATCTGAGGAGTTGTGAATGGCGCTGAACACTGTGCAGTTATCAGCGAACATCCCCATTTCTGACCTTATGTTGGAGGGAAGGTCATTGATGAAGCAGCTGAAGATGGTTGGGCCTAGGACACTGCTCTGGGGAACTCCTGCAGCGATGTCCTGGAGCTGTGATGATTTATCTTCAACCACCACACCATCTTCCTTTGTGCTAAGTATGACTCCAGCCAGTGGAGAGTTTTCCCCCCCGATTCCCATTGACTTCAGTTGTATTAGGGCTCCTTGATGCCACACCTGGTCAAATGCTGCCTTGACGTCAAGGGCAGTCACTCTCACCTCACCTCTAGAATTCAGCTCTATTGTCCATGTTTGGACCAAGGCTGTAATGTGGTCGGGAGCCAAGTGGTCTTGGCGGAACCCAAACTGGGCATCAGTGAGCAGGTTATTGGTGAGTAAGTGCTGCTTGATAGCACCGTGGATGACACCTTCCATCACTTGGCTGATGATTGAGAGTAGACTGATGGGGCGGTAATTGGCTGGATTGGATTTGTCATGCTTTTTGTGGACAGGACACACCTGGGCAGTTTTCCACATTTGCTATGTGCAAATTGGCTGCCTTGTTTCCTACATTACAACAGTGAGTACTATATATACTATATAGTGCTATATAAATGCAAGTCTTTTTTCCTTTCTTTGCTGCTGTGATCAGGTGAGGATGTAAGAGATAATGGCCTAGAAATTTGGCCATGACCGATATTGGGCCTTGGGCCTCATAATACTGGAGCCGCTGGGGCGCTACAGCCAGCAGGTAAAGAGGAGTGCAAGGTCTAGCGTCGCAGCGGCCTTCAGGTAAGTGGGTTTGTGGACCGAGGCTAGAGATTGGGGCCATGGGTCGGGCCATGTGGTCTGAGCCGAACTCAGGGGTTGGGTTGGGATCGAGGTCAGGCCACGGGGGGAGCAGAGCCAGGAATCGTGAGTCCAGGGATCAGAGGTCAAAGTGGAGGATCTGGGGTCGTGAGAGGGGGCCGGGGGTCAGGAGTGGGGTTTATCGGCAGGGGGGTGGGGGTTATCGGCAGGGGGGGTGGTGGTCAGGAGCGGCGGCGAACTTTCGTTAAATGTGGGGTCCGGAGGAACACTCCTGCTCCTCTAGGCTCCATATTCAGGTAAATAAATGTGAAAAATTTACCTTGTAGGTCACAGGCAATCCCAAGGTCTGTTTAGGCTTCTTATTTGCAGACGCCTAACACTTGCTTCCAGTCCCAATAGGGCGGGTGGTGCAGTTCCATCCAGAAATGAGCACGCACTTCCTCCCCGCCATATTGGAGGCTTAGTAGACCCGTCAGCACCCAAAATACGGGCACTGCGAGACCGGATTTACAGGCCAATGACTAGCATCGAAATAAGTGCTTCACAGGAGCAAAACACTGATACAGTGATGGGAAAAGGTTAGGTGAGGCGACTGAAGGTTTGGTCAAACAGGTAGGTTTTGTGGCGGTTTGTCAAGGAAAGAAAAAGAAGCATTTAGGGAGAGAATTCTGGAGGTTTGGGCCAAGATGGCCAAAGGCCCTGCCACAGAAGCTGGAGCAGAAGGAGAGGGGATGCAAGCACACCAAAGTTGGAAGAGTGAGGGATGCATGCTGGTGCATGAGGCTGGACAAGGTTGCAGAGACAGTGAGGCCATTGTGGGATTTGTGAATAAGGACAAGGATTTTAAATTCAACACGTTGGAGGTGAGGAGCCAATGGAGGTTTGTGAGGACAGGGGCGAGAGGCGAACAGTATGTAATGCAGGATAGGCTATGCGCAGCAAATTGTAGACTTGTCCACAACTCTGCGTCAGAAAAGCCGAGCCTTGATGTGACAAAGATACGGATAAAGCTTTATCAGAGGTGGGTGTAAAGTATTTCTTCATCTTTGTTACAGACAAGCATTTGATTGAGTTGTAAGAGTAGATTTTCTGAAATGGATGCAAGCCTTGCTGGGAGTGAGGGGATCTGTCTTCCCCCAATTTTCACTGTTCAGCTTGTGATCCTAATTATGCATAGATCCAGATGTAGATGTTGATGTGTGCGTGGAGCACACTGGGGGTGTGAGCAGAAAATTGAGTGCGGGTGAAATTTAAAGGGCTGCAGACAATTAACAGTAAAAGTCAGAATGGGGCTTAAGAAAGGCTAAAAGGCTTAAAATTAACTGACAGTCAGTAAGGAAATTTCTGGATGAGCAGAAATTTTCTCCAATTAAATATTGGGAAGATCGAAGCCATTGTTTTCGGTCCCCGCCACAAACTCCGTTCCCTAGCCACTGACTCCATCTCTCTCCCGAACATCTGCCTGGGGCTGAAACACACTGTTCGCAACACAAATGGCTTTGCAATCGGGCGCGGCGCTGACATCGACTCCCGCCATATTGGGCAGGAGTTTTGTTGTGGTGCTACAGTGTTGCACCCCGATCTCCTTCGCCCGGAGATCGTGATGTCATCGGCGTGCGCATCGCCCCGGATCCGAAATTGACTTCGGCCCCCTGCAGCAGCGCCGGTCAAAAACACCGACAGCTGCTGGAGGCGTGCATCGGGTGGCCGGCCGCTTTAGGGGGCGATGATTAAAGGCGAGGTGGCCGAGGTGTGTAAAAAAAACTTACCTTCCCTGTTCTACATTTTTTCGCGGGTTCCTGCCTGCGATCGATCAGCCCAGCACTCTGTTTGAGTGCCGGGCTGATCGAGTGGGATCGCGGCTGCCTTGGGGGGTCCAGGTAGGGACATTTTAAATTGCAGTGCCTGCAGCGATGGCCCTTCCCTTTAAGGGAGGAAGGAGCCTTTGAACGCGGCAGCGCTGCACGGCCCAGAGCGCAGTGCTGCTGAAGTCTCCGACGTTAGCGCCCTAAGAAGGAAGTGGAGCATTTGATTTAGCGTGCCACTTCCCTCTTGGGGGCGATAAAAGTTAATTTTGTGGCCGCCGCCACTAATTAGCGCCAGGCTGTTAGCACCCCAGAAATGGTCGATACCAAATTTTTCCCCCTTGGTGTCATATTCGACCCTGAAATTAGCTTCCAATCACATATCCGCAGCATAACTAAGACCGCCTATTTCCACCTCTGTAACATCACCCGTCTCCGCCCTTGCCTCAGCTCATCTGCTGCTGAAACCCTCATCCATGCCTTTTTACCTCTAGACTTGACTATTCCAACGCACTCCTGGCTGGCCTCCCACATTCTACCCAACGTAAACTTCAGGTGATCCAAAACTTGGCTGCCCATGTCCTAACTCGCACCAAGTCCGTTCGCCCATCACCCCTGTGCTCGCTGACCTTTATTGGCTCCCGGTTAAGCAACGGCTCTTTTTCAAAATTCTCATCCTTGTTTTCAAGAGGAAATAAAAAACCAGTACAATTGGCACAAAGGCTCAAGAGAACCTAAACACCAACAGAAATGGCTAGAATACTTACCTTTATATCACTGTGGTGCTTATATCATAGAATCATAGAATGGTTACAGCACCGAAGAAGGCCATTCGGCCCGTCGAGCCCGTGCCGGCTCTCTGCAAGAGCACTTCAGCTAGTCCCACTCCCCCGCCCTTTCCCCGTAGCCCTGCAAATTCTTTTCCTCCAGGTACTCCCTTTTGAAAGCCGTGATTGAGTCTGCCTCCACCACCCTTTCAGGCAGTGCATTCCAAATCCTAGCCACTCGCTGCATAAAAAAGTTTTTCCTCGTGTTGCATTCGGTTCTTCTGTCAATCATCTTAAATCTGTGTCCTCTGGTTCTTGACCCTTCTGCCAATGGGAACAGTTTCTCTCTATCTACTCTGTCCAGACCCCTCCTGATTTTGAACACCTCTATCAAATCTCCTCGCAACTTTCTCTGCTCTAAAGAGAACAACCCTAGCTTTTCCAGTCTATCCACGTAACTGAAATCCTTCATCCCTGGAACCGTTCTCGTAAATCTTTTCTGCACCCTCTCTAAGGCCTTCACATCCTTCCTAAAGTGCGGTGCCCAGAATTGGACACAATACTCCAGTTGATGCCGAGCCAGTGTTTAATACACTAAAGACACTAAAAGCATCCATGAGGCGCTGTGGGCCATCAGAAGCAGCAGAATTGTATTCCACCACAATCTGTAACCTCATGGCCCAGCATATCCCTCACTCTACCATTATCATCAAGCCAGGGGACTAACCCTGGTTCAACAACGAGTGTAGAAGAGCATGCCAGGAGCAGCACCAGGCATACCTAAAAATGAGGTGCCAACCTGGGGAAGCTGCAACACAAGACTACATGCATGCTAAAAAGCAGAAGCAGCATGCTATAGACAGGGCTAAGCGATCCCACAATCAATGGATCAGATCAAAGCTCTGCAGTCCTGCCACATCCAGTCATGAATGGTGGTGGACCATTAAACAACTAACGGGAGGAGGAGGCTCCAAGAATATCCCCATCCTCAATGATGGTGGAGCCCAGCACGTGAGTGCAAAAGACAAGGCTGAAGCGTTTGCAACCATCTTCAGCCAGAAGTGCCGAGTGGATGATCCATATCGGCCTACTCCCGAGGTCCCCACCATCACAGAAGCCAGTCGACAGCCAATTTGATTCATTCCACGTGATATCAAGAAACAGCTGAGCGTACTGGATGCAACAAAAGCTACGGGCCCCAACAACATCCCGGCTATTGTGCTGAAGACTTGTGCTCCAGAACTAGCCGCACTTCTAGCCAAGCTGTTCCAGTACAGCTACAACACTGGCATCGATCCAACAATGTGGAAAATTGCCCAGGTATGTCCTGTCCACAAAAAGCAGGATAAATCCAACCCAGGCAATTACCACCCCATCAGTCTACTCTCAATCATCAGTAAAGTGATGGAAGGTGTCATCGACAGTGCTATCAAGCGGCACTTACTCACCAATAACCTGATCGCTGATGCCCAGTTTGGGTTCCGCCAAGACCACTTGTCTCCCGACCTCATTACAACCTTGGTCCAAACATGGACAAAGGAGCTGAATTCCAGAGGTGAGGTGAGAGTGACTGCCCTTGACATCAAGGCAGCATTTGACAGAGTCTGGCATCAAGGAGCCCTAGTAAAATTGAAGTCAATGGGAATCAGGGGGAAAACGCTCCACTGGCTGGAGTCATACCTAGCACAAAGGAAGATGGTTGTGGTGTTTGAATGTCAATCATCACAGCCTCAGGACATCGCTGCAGGAGTTCCTCAGGGCAGTGTCCTAGGCCCAACCATCTTCAGCTGCTTCATCAATGACCTTCCCTCCAACGTAAGGTCAGAAATGGGGATGTTCACTGATGACTGCACAGTGTTCAGCGCCATTCACAACTCTTCAGATAATGAAACAGTCCATGCCCGCATGCAACAAGACCTGGATGACGTTCAGGCTTGGGCTGATAAGTGGCAGGTAACATTCGTGCCACAGAAGTGCCAGGCAATGACTATCTCCAACAAGCGAGATTCTAGCCACTGCCCCTTGACATTCAATGGCATTACCAGCGCCGAAACCCCCACTATCAACATCCTGGGGGTCACCATTAACCAGAAACTTAACTGGACCAGCCACATAAATACTGTGGCAACAAGAGCAGGTCAGAGGCTAGGTATTCTGCGGCGAGTGTTTTACCTCCTGACTCCCCAAAGCCTTTCCACCATCGACAAGGCACAAGTAAGGAGTGTGATGGAATACTCTCCACTTGCCTGGATGCGTGCAGCTCCAACAACACTCAAGAAGCTCGACACCATCCAGGAAAAAACAGCCCGTTTAATTGGCACCCCATCCACCACTTTAAACATTCACTCCCCACCACCAGCGTACCATGGCTGCAGTGTGTACCATCTACAAGATGCACTGCAGCAACTCACCAAGGCTTCTTCGGCAGCACCTCCCAAACCCACGACCTCTTGCACCTAGAAGGACAAGGGCAGCAGGCGCATGGGAACACCACTACCTTCAAGTTCCCCTCCAAGTCACACACCATCCTGACTTAGAAGTATATCGCCGATCCTTCATCATCGTTGTGTCAAAATCCTGGAACTCCCTAACTAACAGCACTGTGGGAGTACTATCACCACACAGATTGCAGCGGTTCAAGAAGGCGGCTCGCCACCACCTTCTCGAGGGCAATTAGAGATGGGCAATAAATGCTGGCCTTGCCAGCGACGCCCAGATCCCATAAAACGAATAAAAAATACTTTTTAAAAATCCCAATAATAATTGATAATCAAGGGGCTATAGGGAAGGAGGAACTTAAAACAATCACTATCACTGGAGAAAAAGTACTAGGGAAACTAATGGGACTAAAGGCTGACAAGTCCCCTGGACCTGATGGCCTGCATCCTAGGGTTTTAAAAGAAGTGGCTGCAGAGATAGTGGATGCATTGGTTGTAATCTACCAAAATTCCCTGGATTCTGGAGAGGTCCCAGCGGATTGGAAAACTGCAAATGTAACTCCCCTATTCAAGAAAGGAGGGAGACAGAAAGCAGGCAACTATAGACCAGTTAGCCTAACATCTGTCATTGGGAAACTGCTGGAATCCATTATTAAGGAAGTAATAGCAGGACATTTAGAAAATCATAATACAATCAAGCAGAGTCAACATGGTTTTACGAAAGGGGAATTGTGCTTGACAAATTTACTAGAGTTCTTTGAGGATGCAACGAGCAGGGTGGATAAAGGGGAACCAGTAGATGTAGTATATTTGGATTTCCAAAAGGCATTCGATAAGGTGCCACATAAACGGTGCACAAGACAAGAACTCATGGTGTTGGGGGTAATATATTAGATTGTATAGAGGATTGGCTAACTTACAGAAAACAGAGAGTCGGAATAAATGAGTCATTTTCAGGTTGGCAAACTGTAACTAGTGGGATGCCACAGGGATCAGTGCTGGGGCCTCAACTATTTACAATCTATATTCATGACTTGGATGAAGGGACCGAGTGTACTGTTGCCAAATTTACTGATGATACAAAGATAGGCGGGAAAGCAAGTTGTGAGGAGGACACAAAGAGTCTGCAAAGGGATATAGAGAGGTTAAGTGAGTGGGCAAAAATTTGGCAGATGGAGTATAATGTGGGAAAATGTGAGGTTATCCACTTTGGTAGGAAGAATAAAAAAGCAAAATATTATTTAAATGGAGAGATACTACAGAATGCTGCGGTACAGAGGGATCTGGGTGTCCTCGTACATGAAACACAAAAAGTTAGCATGCAGGTACAGCAAATAATTAGGAAGGCAAATGGAATATTGGCCTTTATTGCAAGGCGGATGGAGTATAAAAGTAGGAAAATGTTGCTACAACTGTAGGGGGCGTTGGTGAGACCACACCTGGAGTACTGCATACAGTTTTGGTCTCCTTATTTAAGGAAGGATATACAGTACTTGCACTGGAGGCAGTTCAGAGAAGGTTCACTGGGTTGATTCCTGAGTTGAAGGGGTTGTCTTATGAGGAAAGGTTACATAAGAACATAAGAAGTAGGAGCAGGAGTAGGCCATACGGCCCCTCGGGCCTGCTCTGCCATTCAATAGGATCATGGCTGATCCGAACGTAGACTCACGTCCACTTCCCTGCCCGCTCCCCGTAACCCCTAATTCCCTTATCAGCTAGGAAACTGTCTATCTCCGTTTTAAATTTATTTAATGTCACAGCTTCCACAGCTCTCTGAGGTAGCAAATTCCATAGATTTACTACCCTCTGAGTGAAGAAGTTTCTCCTCATCTCAGCTTTGAAAGGGCAGCCCCTTATTCTAAGATTATGCCCCCTAGTTCTAGACTCACCCATCAGTGGAAACATCCTCCCCGCATCCACCCGATCAAGTCCCCTCACAATCTTATATGTTTCGATAAGATCGCCTCTCCTTCTTCTGAATTCCAATGAGTAGAGGCCCAACCTACTCAACCTTTCCTCATAAGTCAACCCCCTCATCTCCGGAATCAACCGAGTGAACCTTCTCTGAACTGCCTTGAGAACAAGTGTATCTTTTCTTAAATATGGAAACCAAAACTGTACGCAGTATTCCAGGTGTGGCCTCACCAGTACCCTGTATAACTGAAGCAAGACTTCCCTGCTTTTATACTCCATCCCCCTTGCAATAAAAGCCAAGATTCCATTGGCCTTCCTGATCACCTGCTGTAACTGCATACTAACCTTCTGTGTTTCATGCACCAGGACCCTCAGATCCCTTTGTACTGTAGCACTTTGCAGTTTCTCTCCATTTAGATAATAACTTGCTCTTTGATTTTTTCTGCCAAAGTGCATAACCTCACACTTTCCAACATTATATTCCATCTGCCAAATTTCTGCCCACTCACTTAGCCTGTCTATGTCCTTTTGCAGGTTTTTTATGTCCTCCTCACTCACTGCTTTCCCTCCCATCTTTGTATCGTCAGCAAACTTGGATATGTTGCACTTGGTCCCTTCCTCCAAATCGTTAATATAGATTGTAAAGAGCTGGGGTCCCAGCACTGACCCCTGCGGAACACCACTAGTTACTGATTGCCAACCCGAGAATGAACCATTTATCCCAACTCTCTGTTTTCTGTTAGATAGCCAATCTTCTACCCATGCCAGTATATTACCCCCAATCCCGTGATTTTTTATCTTGTGCAGTAATCTTTTGTGAGGCACCTTGTCAAATGCCTTTTGGAAGTCCAAATACACCACATCCACTGGTTCCCCTTTATCCACCCTGTTTGTTACGTCCTCAAAGAATTCGAGCAAATTTGTCAAACATGACTTCCCCTTCATAAAACCATGCAGACTCTGTCCGATTAAATTATGCTTATCCAAATGTCCTGTTACTGCTTCCTTAATAATGGACTCCAACATTTTACCAACCACAGATGTTAGGCTAACTGGTCTATAGTTTCCAACCTTTTGTCTACCTCCCTTTTTAAATAAGGGCATTACATTAGCAGTTTTCCAATCTGCTGGGACCTTTCCTGAATCCAGGGAGTTGTGGAAAATTACCACCAATGCATCCGCAATCCCTACCGCTACTTCTCTCAAGACCCTAGAATGTAAGCCATCAGGTCCAGGGGATTTATCCGCCTTAAGTCCCATTATCTTACCGAGTACCATCTCCTTAGTGATTTTAATCGTGTTTAGCTCCTCCCCCCCATAGCCCCCTGTTTGTCCAGTGTTGGGATATTTTTAGTGTCCTCTACTGTAAAGACTGATACAAAATATTTGTTCAACGTTTTTGCCATCTCCATGTTCCCCACTACTAATTTCCCGGTCTCGTCCTCTAAGGGACCAACATTCACTTTAGCCACCCTTTTTCTTTTGATATAACTGTAGAAACTCTTGCTATCTGTTTTTATATATTTTTTGCTAGTTTACTTTCATAATCTATCTTCCCTTTCTTAATTAATCTTTTAGTTATTCTTTGCTGGCTTTTAAATGCTTCCCAATCTTCTATCCTCCCACTAGATTTGGCTACTTTATATGCCCTTGTTTTCAGTCGGATACTATCCTTTATTATTTTACTTAGCCACGGATGGCTGTCTTTTCTTTTACGCCCCTTTTTCCTCAGCGGAATATATTTTTCTTGAAAGTTGTGAAATATCTCCTTGAATGTACACCACTGCTCATGTACCGTCTTACACCTTAATCTATTTTCCCAGTCCACTTTAGTCAACTCTGCTCTCATACCTTCATAGTCTCCTTTATTTAAGCTTAGTACACTGGTTTGAGATCCAACTCTCTCACCCTCCAACTGAATTTCGAATTCAACCATGTTATGGTCACTCATTCCAAGGTTGAGCAGGTTGGGCCTATACTCATTGCAGTTTAGAAGAATGAGAGGCGATCTTATTGAAACATATAAGGTTCTGATGTGGCTTGACAGGGTAGATGCAGGGAGGATGTTTCCCCTCATGGGGGAATCTAGAACTAGGGCGCATAGTTTCAGAATAAGGGGTCGCCCATTTAAAACGGAGATGAGGAGGAATTTCTTCTCTCAGAGCGCCATGAATATTTGCAATTCTCTACCACAGAGAGCTATGGAGGCCGAGTCATTGAATATATTCAAGGCAGAGATAGACAGATTTTTGAAAAACAGGGGAATCAAGGGTTATGGGGAGCGGGCAGGAAAGTGGAGTTGAGGCCAAGATCTTATTGAATGGCAGAGAAGGCTCGAGGGGCCGAATGGCCTACTCCTACTCCTATTTCTTATGTTCTTATGTTCATCATAATTTCCACACTTTTGTACTCTATGGGCTCGATTTTGTCAATGGGGAGCTTTTGGAGGTGGGACTCCCACTTTTTGGGTTGTAGTCCCACTTCCATCGACTTGTGGCCAACCCACGCTATTTTCTCTTGATTGACCTTGTTAAGCCCGCCCAGCGGGCTCAGCAGGCCAATTAAGGGACATCTGGTTACTGGTGACGTCAACGATTGACATTTCATCTGTCAAGAGCTTTTGACAGATGAAAAATCAGCATTTGACAGCTCTGTGAAGCTGTGAAACACTGACAATCTGTCAACTAACTTGAGTCCTTCTACTCAGATTCAGTTAGAGAGCTCTTCAGACCAGAAAGCAGAGGCTGCAGCTTTTGACAGTTCAGCGGCCATTCTGCTTTCTGTGCCGGTGAGCTCAGGGACTCCTGAGAACTGAAGGAAGGAAGCCTGCTGGAGAAAGTAAAGGTAAGTAAAACTTATTAAAACACTTTACATTTACCTCACACACCTCTGCACACATCACTCACCTGCACAATGGTGATCTTGACCTCTCCAACCCCTGCAGACCGACGGTCCGCCTCGCTAACTTGGCGTGGTTTGGAGCCGTCGGGAAGCCCACACTTCAGGGCTAAAAATAGGGATTAGGCAAAAAACTGCCTGTTAACAGGTAGTTAATTGGCACTAATCCCCTTCCCGCATCGGGGAGGCGGCTCCCAGCACAGGTCAGGTACCCGCCTCCTGGGACATTGGCACAGAGGCGGGTTGGGGGCGGGATGGGTTCCTGCCCCCGATTCTGCAATTTTCCCACCACTCCCGCCTCCAAACCTGCCTCCTCGGGGCTTGGAAAATCGAGCCCTATGCCTCTATTTATGAAGCCCGGGATCCCGTATGCTTTTTTAACTGCTTTCTCAACCTGCTCCACCACCTTCAACGATTTGTGCACATATACCGTTAGCTCTCTCTGTTCATGCACTCCTTTTAGGATTGTAACCTTTAGTTTATATTTCCTCTCTTCATTCTTTCTACCAAAATGTATCACTTCGCACTTTTCTGCGTTAAATTTCATCTGCCATCTGTCCGCCCATTCCACCAGCCTGTCTATGTCCTCTTGAAGTCTATCACTATCTTCCTCACTGTTCATTATACTTCCAAGTATTGTGTCATCTGCAAATTTTGAAATTGTGCCCTGTACACCCACATCCAAGTCATTAATATATATCAAGAGAAGCAGGGGTCCTAGAACCGACCCCTGGGGAATGCCACTGTTTACCTTCCTCCAGTCTGAAAAACAACTGTTCACCACTGCTCTGTTTCCTGTCACTTAGCCAATTTCGTATCCATGCTGCCACTGTCCCTTTTATTCCATGGGCTTCAACTTTGTTGGCAAGCCTATTATGTGGCATTTTGTCAAACGCCCTTTGGAAATCCATGTACACCACGTCAACTGCATTACCCTCATCAACCCTCTCTGTTACCTCATCAAAAAACTCGATCAAGTTGGTTAAACACGATTTGCCTTTAACAAATCTGTGCTGGCTTTCCTTAATTAATCCACACTTGCCCAAGTGACTGTTAATTTTGTCCCTGATTATTGTTTCTAAAAGCTTCCCCACTACCCAGGTTAAACTGACTGGTCTGTAGTTGCTGGGTTTATCTTTACACCCTTTTTTGAACAAGGTTGTAACATTTGCAATTCTCCAGTCCTCTGGCACCACCCCCGTTTCTAAGGAGGATTTGAAGATTATGGCCAGTACCTCCGTGATTTCTTCCTTCACTTCCCTCAGCGTCCTAGGATGCATTCCTGAAGGAAGAAAGTACCTGAAGGAAATAAATTTGCAGGGCAACGGGGAAAGGGCGGGGGAGTGGGACTGGCTGAAGTGCTCTTGCAGAGAGCCGGCATGGGCTCGGTGGGCCGAATGGCCTCCTTCTGTGCTGTAACCATTCTATGATTCTATGACGGCTTTTGTGAAGTCAGCCATTTATTTAATCCTGGAGCTCCTCGTTATAAAATGTTAAAAATTTGAGCAAACTTGACATTTTGGTGGGGTGGGGGGCCACCATTTAGTGATGATATACAAATATCTGGAGACTGCCTGGTCTGCATGCTGGAGCCACAGGATCATCTGGAACAAACTTGCAGGGTGGTGGGGAGTGGGGAGTCAGGCCTCTCTGTTATACAATGTCCACACCTGTGGTGATATTTTTCAACCTTTGGCCTCATTAAACTAGCTGATCGAGAGTAAAATACTCTCAAGTTGACCATGCAACAATGAAATGCGTGAGTTCACCATTAAGCTTTTTGCAATTAAACAGCAGAGCACTGACTTTTTTTTTTAACTAATATCCACAGATACATTTTTTAAAGGGATAGGAATCCCTGAATCAGTGCTGCACATGGGCGGTTAGTCTGGAAACATTTGCTACGGACATTACACCATGTTCCATATTTTACTCGCATCTATATTTTCAATAAAGTTATCAGCGGAATATATATAATCCCGAGTCACCTGGAGCAGGATCGCTGTTCACTGTGGGGGTTGGTAATGATGTGAGGAACGGGAGAAACCGAGGAAAATAATTTTCCCAAAAGGAAAGGAAGAAAATACATTTAGGAAAAAGACACTCACTGGGGAATTTCACAGCAAGGATATTCAAATCTGTCCTGCAAATACTTTAAGATATGGAACTGAAAGGGCTGGACTACCTTGCACTCCCAGATTATTAACTGCCTTGCTTGTACTTGATAATCTGGGAGTATAAACTAGTCTGTGTTACTCATAGGTGATATGAAGGTGAATTTCCATTGTATGCAACTTTGCGGAGTGTGGGGTGATGTTTGTCTTAAAGAATGACACATTTGGATTCCAGAGAGTGATTTTCAATATAAGTACATTCTTAATCAGATCCTGCTTTTATTAATATTGGAGACTTAACTATGCAAGTATATAGATTACATATTAAAATATCCCACTGCAGTAAAGGACCTATTGTTCTATCTTATCAGGGTGCAGTTGGGATCAGAAAATCAGCCTTGGCTCAATTTAAATCAGCCAAGCATCACACCAATGTCTTTCATGACTGAGCATTTCCAAACAGCATCCTATAACCATTTATTGCCTTGACAGCTTTCCTATCTAAGTGTATCTTTATTATTATCCGTTCTCATCAGCCACGCTTTACCTAACTAAGACTTCTACATCTATTCTGGAAAACAAGCTTTCTCTCTGAAATAATGCCCCAATATATTCACTCTTCTGGATAACCCATTCACTGCCTGGCGCCAGGATATTTGTTTCCCGCTCACCATGGCACTTTCCAAACATCCCTGACCAGTGGAGCTCCCCACTACTCGATTGACCTTGCTCCTAGTCCTTACTATTAAGACCAATGTTACTTCCTTGTGGAGTTCCAGTATGCACACGTTGCAGAAATGCTGCCCAAACAGCACTAGCTATCATTGTATTTTTTTAAGTTTTAAAACCTTACTAATTCTATCTTAAGAGATCAGAACAGAATTTTAAGAATGCATTTACACTGTGAAGTTATCGGTGGTGTGAAGAGATTTTTGTTTCTCACTAAGTGGTGGTCTATAAATAGAATCCGATGTGAAGCGGAGAGAGACTCCCTGGAGATGGCAATGGCACATCATTTTGGTTGGGCACCACATGGAGTGTAAATCCAGTGTGGTGTCAAACCTGGTTTGCGAAGTGCTCAGGGGTTCATTTAAATGTTTAAAACAGCAAGCGATTCTTCCTCCCGCTCTCCAAACATTTCAACTTATAACGTTTGGGAGACAGCTCTGTATTTGCATGTATGTGCACAGAGCCTGCTCCTAAACAGAGGGGTTAAAGTTCCAGCCAGGCAGGAGCCAACAGTGCAAACATGATTCTGGCTGGCTGGAACCCAAAGTGCAGCTTCCGGTCTCAGACTATGGTGTAAACGCACCCTAAAACGGCCAGGTCTCACCAGATTGGTTGTTTTCTGATCAAGACCACTGATTACCACTTGTCATTAGTAAATACCCTATAATCATGACGCATTGTAGTCTATAGTTGACCTGTTTTATATCTTTAAATAGACGGCCTAACGCCTGCTTGAGGCACCTTTCCAGAAACTGGGCTGCCCTGAATGCAGTTGGAGCCGGGCCTGCTCCGTTCAGGAAAATCATGTCTGCATGCGGCCTAACCAGTGGTTCTTAAATGGACTGCTGGAGGCTGCCACCAAAAGGTAAGTTTAAAAAAAATACTTACCTGAATATGGGAGGAGCAGGAGTGCATTCAGTGAACTGATTCAGTCAAATCAGTTGGGGGCTCTAGAACGAGGGGTCACAGTCTAAGGATACGGGGTAGGACATTTAGGACTGAGATGAGGAGAAATTTCTTCATAGAAACATAGAAGATAGGAGCAGGAGTAGGCCATTTGTCCCCTCGAGCCTGTTCCGCCATTTAATGAGATCATGGCTGATCATCCAAATTCAGTACCCTGTCCTTGCTTTCTCCCCATATCCCTTTAGCCTTAAGAAATATATCTAACTCCTTCTTGAATATATTTAATAAATTGGCCTCAACTGCCTTCTGTGGTAGAGAATTCCACAGGTTCACCACTCTCTGGGTGAAGAAATTCCTCCTCATCTCTGTCCTAAATCCTTAGACTGTGACCTCTGGTTCTGGCCCCCCCCCGCCATCGGGAACATCCTCCCGACATCTAGTCTGTCTAGTCCTGTTAGAATTTTATAAGTTTCAATGAGATTCACTCAGAGGGTGGTGAACCTGTGGAATTCTCTACCACAGAAGGCTGTGGAGGCCAAGTCACTGAATATATTTAAGAAGGGGATAGATAGATATCCAGACGCAAAAGGCGTCACGGGGTATGGGGAGAGAGCAGGAATATGGATTGAGATAGAGGATCAGCCATGGTCATATTGAATAGCGGAGCAGGCTCGAAGGGCCGAATGGCCTACTCCTGCTCCTATTTTTCTATGTTTCTAAATATTTTTGGGGACATAACTGCAATCCACAAGTAAATCATATTCTGATCTTTAAATAATTAATTTTCAAATGGGAATACATTTAGTTGACCTCTTATATAATTTTATGGAGAACATAGAACATGAGGAAGTGGGAATATTCCTATGTTTAACTGTCTAAGATATTCTTCAGGCTACATTGGGCCATGAATTCTGAATACTAGGGGGGCGATTTTGTGACTGGGGGTGCGTTCGAGGCGGGACTGCTGCTTGTCGGGTCGATGTCCCGCCTCCATCGATTTGTGGCCAACCCACTCTATTTTCCTTTGATTGACCTTGTTAAGCCTGCCCAGCGGGCTTAGCAGGCCAATTAAGGGAAAGCCAGTTACAGAGAACGTCAACTGTAGTGTATGTACTTTGCAGAAGGAACTATATTCTGCAGCCCCTGTATACTGCAGTACCAGTAGTGACCACCCCTGTATATAAGCCTGTGTAGTAACTTTGCATAGTAGTTCCAGTTTTGTCTCCACTCAGTAAACACCTGTTGTAACCAGCTCCTGCAGTCCGTGTCTCAATTACACACGGACATAATACTGGCGACGAGCAGATCCGAACTTACCTACAGTCTGCACCACCTCATGGGGATCCATCCCTGAAGCGAAGTTGTCAGAGGTCGAGGCCAGAAGGAAGAAGGAACGAAAAAAAACCCAAAAAAACAAATAGAAGAAACAAGCGTCGACCGTGGGCAACCGCCTCTGATTCATCGGATTTGAAGATTGCAGGAGAGGCTGTCGAGAGCGGGGCTTGGTTATCCTGTCTATGGTGTTCCAGCTAATCGGGCTGGTGGCAGGTAGTACACTGATCCTTCCTGGGCTGCGGCGGGCTAGAGCTCGATCGGGTGGCTTTTCAACGGGGCCGAGCAGCGTTGTCGGGAAGAGGAGAGAGAGAGAGAGGGTGGAGCACACAGGGCGCGGCCGGTGCTACGAAGCCGGGCAGCGTACAGACCCGAGAAGAGGGAGGAAAGTGTCCTGTAGGGGTTGCTCTGACGACGGGAAAATAAAAGAATAGAAGCGCAGAAAGCCGCGAGGAGCTGCAGTTTGCCACGGGGACCGCGGAGAGCGGCGTTAGCAGCAGCGCGGGGGGGAAGTGCGCGAAGACCATAGGGCGTCGCCATCAAGGCATAAAAACGCCAGCAACAGCGCTAGCAGCAGCAAAGAAGGCAAAGCGCGGGAGGCGCCATTTTGTTAAATCGGGGAAGAAGGCAAAGCGCGGGAGGCGCCATCTTAGATTTCCAAGATGCCGAAGACTGGCAATATCACTGCCTTCGATAATGCAATAGAAGACTGGACCACGTATGTGGAAAGAGTCGAAGTATATTGCAAGGCAAACGAAGTAGCCGATGAGAAAAAGGCATCGGTACCACTAAACTTAATGGGCGCAAGAACGTACGGCCTATTGCGGAACCTGATCACTCCAGCCAAACCGATGGCGAAGAGTTTTAACAAAATTGTTGATATCCTACAGGAACACCTAAATCCTACACTGCTGCTGATAGCAGAAAGATTTAAATTCCACAGGAGAAATCAGCATAAAGATGAGAGCAATGCTGATTACCTTATGGAACTACGCAAGCCAGTTTGGAGCAGGACTGACAGACACTCCACGGGACAAATTTGTCTGTGGACTCCTGAGTGAAGGAACCCAGAAGAGGTTACTCTCAGAGAAAGAGTTGACGCTGGATAAGGCTTTCAGCTTGGCAGTATCGTACGAAGCAGCAGCAAGGGGAGCTGCAGAAATACAGCAAAAGCCACAGGAATATGGCACCCATGAAATGACACAGGGATTTGAAAAATGTTATCGCTGCGGCAGAACAACCCATGACCAGAAGGACTGCTGGTCCAAGGACAAAATATGCAGGCAATGCGGAAAGATGGGACACATTGCACGAGTTTGCAGGTCTGGAAAGAAGACTAACGACAACAAAAAGGCTACTGAGGAACAGTACAGGAAAGTACAAAAGATGACGGACAGTAGTTCCAAAGACCAGAAGAGCGATAGTGAATCCAGGAACAGGAGACTAAGCTGTCGCAAACTTCACAACGTAATCGCGAAAGAGGATCACCGAACCATTTGGGTCACCCTCACGATAGCAGGGTCCCAAGTCAAAATGGAATTGGATACAGGATCAGCCCTGACCGTCATGAATCGACGAGACTACGAGCGGCTATTCTCACACATACCCTTGAAAGAGACATCCATTGTCTTGAAGACGTATACGGGGCAGAAAGTATACCCCAGAGGGAAAATAAGGGTGCCTGTCGAATACAACGGCAAAGAAATACAGAAATTGTATCTGTACATACTGCAAGATGGTGGACCACCGTTATTGGGACGTGAATGGATCAGAAAGATAAGTTTAGACTGGCACTCCATTCAGGCACTGACTGTGGCTGGTAAAAAGGATGACGACGTCACACCTGGACGACTGTCAAAAATCTTAGCTAACGCTAAAGAGGTATTTCATCAAGAACTGGGAACTCTTAAAGGCGTAACCGCCTCGATAAAAATAGAAGAGAATGCAATCCCCAAGTTTTTCAAAGCAAGACTGGTACCGTATGCAATTCGCCCAGCTGTCGAGGCAGAGCTGGAGAATCTGGAGAATGCAGGCGTGTTATCTAAGGTAGACTGGAGCGAGTAGGCGACACCCATCGTTCCTGTCATGAAAAAAACGTTAAACAATAAGTCTGAGGAGCCAAGGAAGGTTCGCATCTGTGGGGACTTCAAGGTGACGGTGAACCCAGTCCTTCACACAGTACAGTATCCTCTTCCGAGGATAGAAGATATTTTCGCCTCACTATCTGGAGGGAAGCGTTTTACAAAAATTGACCTAGCACAAGCATATTTGCAGATGGAGGTTGAAAAATCCTCCAGGAAGTATCTCACGATAAACACTCACAAAGGTCTTTACCAGTATAATCGACTGGTATTCGGAGTAACATCAGCTCCGGCGATATGGCAAAGAGCGATGGAACAAGTCCTGCAAGGGATTCCGGGGACCCAGTGTTACTTGGACGACATCCTAGTGACAGGTGAAAATGACAGTGAACACCTTGCCAACCTAGAGCAGGTGCTCACTAGACTAAGAGAACATGGGCTACGAGCCAATCGCCCCAAGTGCGAGTTTTTTAAGAAACAGATATCGTACTGTGGCCACGTGATTGATGAAGAGGGGTTACATAAGTCCCCTGACAAAATTGAAGTGGTAGTTAAGGCTCCAGCGCCTGAAAATGTGTCGCAACTGAGGTCATTCCTAGGATTGGTGAATTACTACCATAAGTTTTTGCCGAATTTGTCCACAATTCTGCACCCACTGAACGCCCTACTACAAACTGGAGTAGCTTGGAAATGGAGCGATGAATGTAAGCGGGCCTTTCAGAAGAGTAAAGACCTAATCACTTCAAGAGAAGTATTGGCTCACTACAACCCATCACTACCGATAAGACTGGCGTGTGATGCGTCTCCCTACGGCATTGGAGCGGTACTGTCACATAAACTCCTTGATGGTTCAGAGAGGCCAATAGCTTTTGCGTCACGCTCGTTAACTTCAGCCGAGCGTAACTACGCCCAGATTGACAGAGAGGCCCTCAGCCTGGTGTGGGAGGTGAAGAAGTTCAATCACTACCTGCACGGTCAGAAATTTACTCTACTAACTGATCATCAACCTCTTGTCTCCATTTTCAACCCTCAGAAGGGCGTCCCGATAATGACAGCACAACGGCTACAAAGGTGGTCCCTTTTCCTAGGGGCACACCAATATGACATCGAGTACAAAGGAACTAAACAGTATGGGAATGCTGATGGATTGTCGCGCCTACCGTTGCCGACGGTGGAAGAAGCACCTGCAGTGGATCCTGTGGAGATATTCCACTCGACCATAGTCGAATGTCTACCTGTGACGAATGCAAACATAGAAAAGGAAACAGGAAATGACCCGACACTCTCCAGGGTCTATGATTTAACGGTGAAGGGATGGCCAGCACATGGCGAACCACTGTTGCCAGCATTCTCGCCGAGAAGAGAACAGCTGTCAGTGTGCAGAGGAACCTTGATGTGTGGATCCAGAGTAGTAATTCCAACCAAATTGAAGGATACAGTGCTCAATGAGCTTCATGAGGGTCATCTGGGAGGGGTAAAAATGAAGAACTTAGCCAGAGCGTTTGTGTGGTGGCTGGGAATCGATAGAGAAATCGAAGAGATGACCAAGAGCTGTACAGGATGCCAGAAGGTCCAAAACACCCCACCACAAGCCCCTCTACATCCATGGGAGTGGCCCTCATCTCCATGGCAAAGGGTGCACATTGATTTCGCTGGTCCATTTATGGACTCGATGTTTTTAATTGCGGTGGATGCACATTCAAAGTGGCCAGAGGTAATAAAAATGTCCTCAACCACCACAGAAAAAACTATCACAGTCTTACGAACCATATTCGCCAGAAATGGGCTGCCTGAACAGATTTGCTCCGACAATGGACCACAGTTTGTGTCTGAAGAGTTCCGGAGGTTCTTAAAGAACAATGGTGTTAAGCGTTACACATCCGCCCCATATCATCCAGCCACCAATGGATTGGCTGAGAGGTTCGTTCAAACATTCAAGAAGGCTATCAAGGCAATGTGTAATGAAGACATACCCCTACAACACAAGGTGGATAACTTCTTGTTTCCCTTTCCTTTTGTTTCTCTCTCACACCTGGCAGCTATCTTTTGCCCTGCCAGCACACTTTACACCTAATCCCAGCCTATCACCATCTCGTCTAGCTTCTAATCTCTTTTACTTCTTTTGTTTCTTTTATTCTTTTGTCCGATCGCAGCCCTGCCTCCGATCTAGTTTCTTTTCTTTCCAGTTTTGAAGAAGGGTCCAACCCGAAACGTCAACTCAAATTTCTCTCCACGGATGTTGCCTGACCTGCTGAGTTTTTCCAGCATTTTCTGTTGTTATTGTGGATAACTTCTTGTTTGCCTACCGGAATGCGACACATGCTGTTACCAACCAAACTCCAGCCATGATGTTCTTCAATCGAAGACTACGATGCCGCTTGGATTTGGTTAAGCCAAACACCAGAAGAGATGTGGAGAACAGGCAGTTTCAGAATATGAATGAAAGGCCGACCAGGAGTTTTAAGATAGGTCAACCAGTTTTGGCCCGGGACTACCGCACAGAGAAATGGCAGCCAGGAACGATCTGCACACGGCAAGGACCCCTAATATATACCGTGGATGTTGGAGAGAGCATTGTAAGACGCCATGCTGACCAGATTCTAGAGTCACTGGAAAACGTCAATTCCACACCACGATCCAATACACCTGGTGATGAAACCGAAGTACCAATTGCATCTACCTCAGAATCGGTGAAATTGGAAGCAGACGAACCAAACAACGACGTTGATCCCGAATCAACTTTGCCAGAAGAACCTGATACCCCAAAGAGGCGTTATCCAGACAGAATCAGGAAGCCTCCTCAAAGACTGAACTTATAATTGCTTAACTTCAGCTAATGTATCTAGCAACTGTAATTGTAAATATGTTATTTAATTATTAATCGAATGTTATGTACTGTTTAGCTAAAAGGGGAGGAATTGTAGTGTATGTACTTCGCAGAAGGAACTATATTCTGCAGCCCCTGTATACTGCAGTACCAGTAGTGACCACCCCTGTATACAAGCCTGTGTAGTAACTTTGCATAGTAGTTCCAGTTTTGTCTCCACTCAGTAAACACCTGTTGTAACCAGCTCCTGTAGTCCGTGTCTCAATTACACACGGACATAATATCAACGTATGACGTTTCATCTGTCAAAAATTTTAGACAGATGAATTGTCATCATTTGACAGCTCTGTGAAGCTGTCAAACACTGACATTCTCTGCAGTTTGATGAGGTCTTGCTGTGAGCCCCTTGTAGTATTTCTAATGATAATATTTATGGGGACTTGTTTCGTCTGCTAGCATATTGTTTAATGTGCTTGCATAAAACTTATTTGTCCACTGTTTTAACAGTTGTTGACTGCAAAAAAGATTCTTACACAAATGCAATTGAGCATTATGCTATTAGAGAAAATTAAACTCCTTAATGTCTCAGAGTTCTGGTTTTTTAAATAAAACTATTAGGGCACTAATATACGTATGTAGTGATCAAGGTGTTTTACTGTACCTCATTACAATACAATTATCATGGTGTTTAACTCTTTCAGACAAAGATTTTCAGTATTAAGTAATTTTATTTCCTGTAGCTCGCTCGTAAATATGGTTAATTCAATTACAGGTAGACTATCCTTTATCCGAACTTCCGAAAACCTCTAAAAACCAAACGTTTTTTCGTTCAGCATAAGCTGTGCGCACGACATGACCAGAGTGGCGCACGACTTACGCTGAGCAGGGCAGAGGGTCACAGAGTTCCCTCCTGGGTAGGAGATTGCAGGCCGAGCCGGGCAGTGTGAAGGAGGTACCGGGAGAGTGAACCCAACAATACAGCGGCCGGTCCGATAGCTGCAGCAGCCCGTCCGATATTCTTTTCTCCCCCCGACCCGACCCGACCCGCGGCCCGTCCGATATTCTTTTCTCCACCCACCCCCGACCCGACCCGACCTGACCCCTGACCCGTCCGATATTCTTTTCTCCCGACCCGACCCGAACCGCGACCCGTCCGATATTCTTTTCTCCCCCCTGACCCCCCCCCACCGGACCCCCCCCCCGACCTCGGACCCCCCCCTGGACCCCCCCGGACCCCCACCGAACCCCCCCCGACCCCGGACCCCCCCCCCCCGACCCCGACCTGAACCGCGGCCCGTCCGATATTCTTTTCTCCCCCCCCACCCGACCTGATTTGCGGGCCAGCTTAGTAGGAGTCAGCCGATATCCGGCTTTCCAGAGAAGCAGGAAGGGGAATGAGACACGGAACAGTCGCAAGAGGTAGCCTGAACTTTTAAAATTTATATTAAATACAAATTTCCCAGTCTTATAATAATACCTTCTGAAATCCGAAAAATTCCGAAAACTGAAACTCAGCTGGTCCCAAGGCTTTCGGATAAGGGATAGTGTACCTGTACCGACTCCCCTCAATACAATGGTCAGCATATACATGTAGTACATATGGACTAAATAGGCTGAAGTAGAAGTACTGTGGCTTGGCTCTCATTCCCTGATGTGTAAATATGGTAATTAGTACCTGGATATAGCTGGGGGAGAAATTCAACTTATGGCCACCTGTTTGCCTGGCATAATGTCAATGTAAAACCTCCAAATTTTAGGTCGCAATCTCTTGTGCCCAAACTACAACAGAATTGCACTGGTCGAGATTTTGGATTGGGTGACTTTTCGGAGTCCTGAAGGGTTCTCATGAATATATTAACATTAGGGTCCTGTGTCTGGTTAAGGCTCCGTTTGATAAATTGAACTGATAACATGCAGTGCTGGAAACATTAATTCTAAAACTGCCCACTATCCCTTGATGCCAACAGTAAGGAAGGAGGCTGCATCAGTGTTATTTAAAACGATTGTCAGCTGCATTCATGCAAGACTCTGGTAAGTGTTACTAAACTGCTAGTGGGTATTTTTGGCTGCCCTAACTAAGTTTAAATATTTTAGCGAATTTTTGAGGCTGCAGGACAATCTGTGTGTGGGAGATTCTGCCTAAACGAATACTCTGCCAGTATGGGAAGTGCTGCTCGGTCCATCATTGGGGCTGAAGAATGAGGAGGAGGAAGAGCAGCATGTCAGAGTGCAGAAGCCTGCAGTTGCTGGGAGAAGAGGGGGGCGGGCGAAAGAGGGAATGGCACAGGAGGCCTTACACCATGCGTGTCTACGGGAGCAAAACATCTTATCTGCACTTAACTGAGGAGCAGTGAGTCCAATGGCTCCGCTTCACCAGCGAGGCTGTGACAGACCTATGTCACCTGTTGCACCTGTAGCACAGCGCCAGGTCACACTTCATTGCCTGTGGTTCTAAAGGTGACTGTGGCCCTGAATTTCTCCACCTCAGAGTCATTTATGGGGCCTTGTAATCGAGGTGTGACGTCACCAGAAAGCAGGTAAGTGATTGGTTGGTGAGTATTTCTCTCTTTTTAAACTTTAGCTCTGTGGTTTATAGTTTCTAAATTCTCTGTGGTGCAGCGGGGACTGTTTATAAACCAGGGCCCTTAAATATACTATTTAACTGTAGTGTAATTGGTGGGATTGATTTGATTTAATTTAATTTGTTGGTAAATTTTATAAGTTGGTAAGTTCAATTAAATAGAGGTGTGATATTCATCATCTAGAATCGGGGCAGAGGGTATTTAAAAATAATATTAATAAATTTAATTAATTACATAGACTGGGAGAGCAGGTGATGTGTTACTGCTGCAATATGTGGGAGCTGGTGGACACCATTGATGCTCACGGTGATCACATTTGCAGTAAGTGCTGGCTGCTCGAGGAACTCCGGCTCCGTGTTGAAGAGCTGGAGTCCGAGCTTCAAACACTGCGACACATCAGGGAGGGGGAGAGTTACCTGGACTCTGTGTTCCAGGAAGTAGTCACACCAATTAGATTAACGAATTCAGATGTATTCCGTGGTCAGGGACAGGAGGGTGTGCCTATGAGTGAGGCAGGTACGGGGATCCAGGAGGTAGTGTTGGAGGAGCTGCATAAGGGGGATAGATAGGGTTCTTTGCAGCCGAGAGCGAGAGTCCCGAAGGTTGTGTTGCCTGCCCGGTGCCAGGGTTAAGGACATCTCCTCTGGGCTGGAGAGAAACTTGGAGTGGGAGGGGGAGGATCCAGTTGTCGTGGTCCATGTTGGTACCAACGACATAGATAGGACAAGGAAAGAGGTTCTGCTGAGGGAGTATGAGCAGCTAGGGGCCAAATTAAAAAGCAGAACCACAAGGGTAATAATCTCTGGATTACTACCTGAGCCGCGAGCAAATTTGGCTAGGGTAAATAAAATCAGAGAGTTAAATGCGTGGCTCAAAGACTGGTGTGGGAGAAATGGGTTTTGCTTCTTGGGACACTGGCACCAGTACTGGGACAGGAGAGAGCTGTTCCGTTAGGACGGACTTCACTTGGCCAGTGCTGGGACTAGAATCCTGGCGAATCGAATAACTAGGGCTGTAGAGAGGGCTTTAAACTAATTAGTGGGGGGGAGGTTTCAAGAGAGCAAAAAATAAAAATGTCAGCGGAGAAGGCAATAGAGCAAAGTAGCAGCGGCGAAATTAAAAACCAGAGCGTGTCAGGAAGGGACAGAATATATAAAGATAAAGGTAAAGTAGTAAAGGGGGTAAAAGCAGGAATAAATTGTCACAAAACATATTTAAAAGTTCTTTATCTGAATGCACGCAGCATTCGTAACAAAATAGATGAGTTGACGGTACAAATAACTGCACATGCGTATGATCTGGTGGCCATTACAGAAACATGGCTGCGAGGTGACCATGACTGGGAACTAAACATCCAGGGGTATTTGACTATTAGGAAGGACAGACAGGAAGGAAAAGGAGGTGGGGTGGCTATGTTAATAAAGGATGGAATCACTGCAATAGTGAGAAATGATATTGGGTCAAAGGATCAGGATAGTGAAACAGCTTGGGTGGAGATAAGGAATAATAAGGGGAAAAAGTCACTAGTGGGCGTAGTCTATAGGCCTCCTAACAGTCACAAATCTATTGGTCGGAGTATAAATCAGGAAATAGTTGGGGCTTGTAATAAGGGAACAGCTATAATCATGGGAGATTTTAACTTTCATATTGACTGGACAAATCAAATTGGGCAGGGCTGCCTTGAGGAAGAGTTCATAGAGTGCATTAGGGACGGGTTCCTTGAGCAGTATGTTACTGAACCAACCAGGGGGCAGGCAATCTTAGATCTGGTCCTGTGTAAGGAGACAGGATTAATAAAAAATGTCCTAGTAAAGGATCCCCTTGGAATGAGTGACTATAACATGGTTGAATTCCAAATTCAGTTGGAGGGTGAGAGAGTTGGATCTCAAACCAGCGTACTAAGCTTAAATAAAGGAGACTATGAAATTATGAGACTAAAGTGGACTGGGAAAATAGATTAAGGTGTAAGACGGTACATGAGCAGTGGTGTACATTCAAGGAGGTATTTCACAACTTTCAAGAAAAATATATTCCACTGAGGAAAAAGGGGCGTAAAAGAAAAGACAGCCATCCGTGGCTAAGTAAAGTAATAAAGGACTGTATCCGACTGAAAACAAGGGCATATAAAGTAGCCAAATCTAGTGGGAGGATAGAAGATTGGGAAGCATTTAGAAGCAAGCAAAGAATAACTAAAAGATTAATTAAGAAAGGGAAGATAGATTATGAAAGTAAACTAGCAAAAAATATAAAAACAGATAGCAAGAGTTTCTACAGTTATATAAAAAGAAAAAGGGTGGCTAAAGTGAATGTTGGTCCCTTAGAGGACGAGACCGGGAAATTAGTAGTGGGGAACATGGAGATGGCAAATACGCTGAACAAATATTTTGTATCAGTCTTTACAGTAGAGGACACTAAAAATATCCCAAAACTGGACAAACAGGGGGCTATAGGGGGGAGGAGCTAAACACGATTAAAATCACTAAGGAGATGGTACTCGGTAAGATAATGGGACTTAAGGCGGATAAATCCCCTGGACCCGATGGCTTACATCCTAGGGTCTTGAGAGAAGTAGCGGGAGGGATTGCGGATGCATTGGTGGTAATTTTCCAAAACTCCCTGGATTCAGGAAAGTTCCCAGCAGATTGGAAAACTGCTAATGTAACGCCCTTATTTAAAAAGGGAGGTAGACAAAAGGCTGGAAACTATAGGCCAGTTAGCCTAACATCTGTGGTTGGTAAAATGTTGGAGTCCATTATTAAGGAAGCAGTAACAGGACATTTGGATAAGCATAATTTAATCGGACAGAGTCTGCATGGTTTTATGAAGGGGAAGTTATGTTTGACAAATTTGCTCGAATTCTTTGAGGACGTAACAAACAGGGTGATAAAGGGGAACCAGTGGATGTGGTGTATTTGGACTTCCAAAAGGCATTTGACAAGGTGCCACACAAAAGATTACTGCACAAGATAAAAAATCACGGGATTGGGGATAATATACTGGCATGGGTGGAAGATTGGCTATCTAACAGAAAACAGAGAGTGGGGATAAATGGTTCATTCTCGGGTTGGCAATCAGTAACTAGTGGTGTTCCGCAGGGGTCAGTGCTGGGACCCCAACTCTTTACAATCTATATTAACGATTTGGAGGAGGGGACCAAGTGCAACGTATCCAAGTTTGCCGACGATACAAAGATGGGAGGGAAAGCAGTGAGTGAGGAGGACATAAAAAACCTGCAAAAGGACATAGACAGGCTAAGTGAGTGGGCAGAAATTTGGCAGATGGAATATAATGTTGGAAAGTGTGAGGTTATGCACTTTGGCAGAAAAATCAAAGAGCAAGTTATTATCTAAATGGAAAGAAACTGCAAAGTGCTGCAGTACAAAGGGATCTGGGGGTCCTGGTGCATGAAACACAGAAGGTTAGTATGCAGGTACAGCAGGTGATCAGGAAGGCCAATGGAATCTTGGCTTTTATTGCAAGGGGGATGGAGTATAAAAGC
Source organism: Somniosus microcephalus (assembly GCF_052327205.1). Classification (NCBI taxonomy): domain Eukaryota; kingdom Metazoa; phylum Chordata; class Chondrichthyes; order Squaliformes; family Somniosidae; genus Somniosus; species Somniosus microcephalus. Next base: position 248,050,322 of record NC_140992.1, read on the forward strand.
AGGGAAGTTTTGCTTCAGTTATACAGGGTACTGGTGAGGCCACACCTGGAATACTGCGTACAGTTTTGGTTTCCATATTTAAGAAAAGATATACTTGCTCTCGAGGCAGTTCAGAGAAGGTTCACTTGGTTGATTCCGGAAATGAGGGGGTTGACTTATGAGGAAAGGTTGAGTAGGTTGGGCCTCTACTCATTGGAATTCAGAAGAATGACAGGCGATCTTATCGAAACATATAAGATTGTGAGGGGACTTGATCGGGTGGATGCGGGGAGGATGTTTCCACTGATGGGTGAGACTAGAACTAGGGGGCATAATCTTAGAATAAGGGGCTGCCATTTCAAAACTGAGATGAGGAGAAACTTCTTCATTCGGAGGGTAGTAAATCTATGGAATTTGCTACCTCAGAGAGCTGTGGAAGCTGTGACATTAAATAAATTTAAAACGGAGATAGACAGTTTCCTAGCTGATAAGGGAATTAGTGGTTACGGGGCGCGGGCAGGGGAGTGGACGTGAGTCTAGGTTCGGATCAGCCATGATCCTATTGAATGGCAGAGCAGGCCCAAGGGGCCGTATGGCCTACTCCTGCTCCTACTTCTTATGTTCTTATTTCAACAGGTAACAGGTAATAGCAGCATGAGTCAATTGTGCCGTATATTGCTGCATCAAGCACATAGTCTTGCGTGCTCCATGTGAAGACTGTGGTAAACCACTGTATTGTATATTGCCACCTCTGGGTGGCGCTGTGTATGGAGGCATGCCTCAGCTGACTCCACCCACCACTGTGTGGGTTTCGTTCAGACTTGTTCAGTCACTCACGAAGAAGCATGGTCTCTTCTTAGCTAATAAAAGCCTTATTCATCTCTTCTTTCGACTCGTCATCTCTTCTTCGACTCATCACCTTTTATGAAGTAATTGATAAGCGTATCAATTTTATTAGCTAAAAGTTAAATGGCGACACCTGAGGAGCAACAACAGCAACGGATACAGCAGACATTGCTGAGAGCCCTCAGACCACCACGCCTGGACCTCGACCCTCAAGAGGTGGGTGCATCAGCCAAGTTTGAACACTGGCTGAGCTGCTTTGAATCCTTCCTCGCAATCTCACAGGTTACAGAGGAGGATCACAAACTGAAAATTTTGACCGCCCAGGTGAGCCATCAAGTATATATGCTAATCCGGGACTCTAATACGTACGTGGCGGCCCTCGAGCTACTAAAAGGGCAATATACGCGCCCAGTGAACACAATTTACGCCCGACACCTCTTGGGATCCCGCAGGCAGCAACCGGGAGAATCGGTAGGGGCATTTGCACGGGCGCTACTGGCACTCTGCAGAGACTGCGATTGTAAAGCGGTAACGGCTGTGGAGCACGCGCAGGGACTCGCCTGTGATGCCTTCGTCAGGGGCCTCCAGTCAGACCACACCCGGCAGAGACTGCTAGAAAGCAAGGAACCCGACCTGAAGACGGCCATTGCCCTTGCGCTCTCGTTAGAGGAGGCCCACCGAAACCTCGAGGCATACCCCCGTAACGGCGCCGAGACATGGCAATCGAAACCGTGGGACACGGGACCGCCGCCCCCGGCACCAACCGCTGCAGCGACCCAACCGAGACAGCAGCCTCCGGTAAGAACTGCTTCGATGCCCAGTAATCAGGCCCAAAAATGCTATTTCTGTGGCCAGTTAAAACATCCCAGAGCGCACTGCCCAGCTAAGACAGCTACCTGCTCGGGCTGCGGGAAGAAAGGCCATTACGCTAACGCCTGCAAGGGGAAGCCAGCCAGCAGCGCAGCGTGCGGGCCGTGGGAGCAGCCATCTTATCCGCCATTTTGTGTACCCCCGGCCGCATGGCATCCGCCGCCATCGTATCCAACGCACTCAACCGCCATTTCGTCACCGGAACCGACCACCGTCTCGGCGGATGACTATAGTGACTCACTAAGCCACATACTGGCCTCCGTGACGCTGGATCAAGCCCTCCCTCACCATCTATCCAGCTCCATGATGGATATCGCGGTAAACGGCCGCGCCACCAGTTGCCTGATCGACAGCGGGAGCACAGAGAGTTTCGTCCACCCCAACACGGTACGTAGCCACTCCCTCACGATTCTGCCAACGCACCATCGCATTTCTATGGCGTCCAAGTCCCAGTCAATGGACATCAGCGGCTACTGTGTGGTGACCCTGTCAGTAGGGGGCACTGAATATAAAAAATTTAAACTGCTAGTCCTGCCCCGTCTTTGCGCTGCCGTCCTGCTAGGGTTGGATTTTCAGTGCCACCTTAAGAGTGTCACACTAGCATACGGTGGACCCCTCCCCCCACTCACAGTCTGCAACCAACAACTTTTAAATCGCCCGCTGCAAACCACCTGCAGCCTTTCCACATTAAAAGTCCCCCCCCTCCCCTGTTCGCTAACCTCACCCGCGACTGTAAACCCATCGCTACCAAAAGCAGGCAGTACAGTGCCGGGGACAGAGCTTTTATCAGCTCTGAGGTGGAGCGGCTATTGAAGGAGGGCATTATCGAAGGTAGCACTAGCCCCTGGCGAGCCCAGGTTGTAGTCGTTAAAACCACTGCAAAACGCCGCATGGTAATCGACTACAGCCAAACCATAAACCGGTACACCCAGCTGGACGCGTACCCACTCCCTCGCATATCTGATATGGTCAATCAGATTGCGCAATACAAAGTATTCTCCACCATCGACCTTAAGTCAGCGTACCACCAGCTGCCCATCCGCCATGAGGACCGCCAGTATACTGCCTTCGAGGCAAACGGCCGCCTCTACCACTTCCTTAGGGTCCCCTTCGGCGTCACCAACGGGGTTTCGGTCTTCCAAAGGGAGATGGACCGAATGGTTGACCAGAACGCGCTGCGGGCAACCTTCCCCTATTTGGATAACGTCACCATCTGCGGCCACGACCAGCAGGACCACGACGTTAATCTAGCAAATTTCCTCCGTACGGCCCAACGGCTGAACCTAACGTACAATAAGGAAAAATGTATGTTTCACACCAAGCGCCTGGCCATCCTCGGCTGCGTGGTGGAGAACGGAGTCATCGGGCCCGACCCCGACAGAATGCGCCCCCTAATGGAGCTACCCCTTCCCCACTGCCAAAAAGCACTGAAGAGATGCCTGGGGTTTTTCTCCTACTACGCCCAGTGGGTGCCCCTCTATGCAGACAAAGCCAGGCCCCTCATCAAAGCCACCTCCTTCCCCCTGACACCAGAGGCGTGTGCAGCCTTCACTCTTATCAAGAACGATATCGCGAAGGCCGCAATGCACGCGGTGGATGAGTCCATCCCCTTCCAAGTGGAGAGCGATGCCTCCGACTTCGCCCTAGCCGCGACCCTTAACCAGGCGGGCAGACCCGTGGCCTTTTTCTCAAGGACCCTCCAGGGCCCCGAGACGAGACACTCCTCCGTCGAAAAGGAGGCCCAGGCTATTGTAGAAGCGGTGCGTCACTGGAGGCATTACCTGGCCGGGAAACGATTTACCCTGCTCACTGACCAGCGTTCAGTAGCTTTTATGTTTAATAATAAGCAGAGGGGTAAAATCAAGAACGACAAGATCTTGAGGTGGAGAATCGAACTCTCCACCTACAATTATGATATCTTGTATCGGCCAGGGAAACTCAATGAGCCCCCAGATGCCCTATCACGTGGTACATGCGCCAACGCGCAGAGTGATAGGCTGCAGTCCCTCCACAATGACCTCTGCCACCCGGGGGTCACCAGGTTTTTCCATTTTATCAAATCCCGTAACCTGCCCTACTCCATCGAGGAGGTCAGGACCATGACCAAGAGCTGCCAAATCTGCGCCGAGTGCAAACCGCACTTCTATAGGCCGGACAGAGCAAGCCTGATCAAGGCCACCCGCCCCTTCGAACGCCTGAGCGTCGATTTTAAAGGGCCCCTCCCCTCCGCTGACCGCAATGTGTACTTCCTCAACATAGTTGATGAGTACTCCCGTTTCCCCTTTGCCATCCCTTGCCCAGACATGACCAGTACCACGGTCATCAAGTGTCTGAATGACATCTTCGCTCTGTTCGGGTTCCCCAGCTATATACATAGCGACAGGGGCTCATCGTTCATGAGCGACGAACTTCGGCAGTACCTGCTAACAAGAGGTATCGCCACGAGCAGGACCACCAGTTACAACCCCCGGGGGAACGGCCAGGTGGAAAGGGAGAACGCGACGGTTTGGAAGGCAGTCCTCTTAGCACTAAAATCTAAGGGCCTTCCGACCTCCCGCTGGCAGGAGGTCCTCCCTGCAGCGCTCCACTCCATTCGGTCACTGCTTTGTACTGCCACTAATGCGACCCCTCATGAGAAAATGTTCGTTTTCCCCCGGAAGTCTACATCGGGAACCTCGCTACCAGCATGGTTGACTTCTCCTGGGCCCGTCCTACTGCGGAGGCACGTGAGGACGCATAAAACGGACCCCCTGGTCGAGCGGGTGCACCTCCTACACGCCAACCCCCAGTATGCCTGGGTGACATACCCAGACGGGCGGGAGGACACGGTCTCCATACGAGATCTCGCACCCTCGGGTACCCCTGAATTACCACCGTTATCCCCCTTACCACCGTTATCCCCCTTACCACTGTTATCCCCCACCACCCCTCCCAACCCAACCCCTGCAGACGGCATGCCAAAGCCCCAGGAATCTTCGCCAACCACCCAGACACCAGACCCGACGTCGGATGCTGCAACACCACCGCCGCCACCACGACGATCAGGACGTCAGACAAGGCCTCCTGATAGACTTAACTTGTAGTACCCTTCACCCCGCCGGACTTCACATTAAACAAGGGGTGAATGTGGTAAACCACTGTATTGTATATTGCCACCTCTGGGTGGCGCTGTGTATGGAGGCATGCCTCAGCTGACTCCACCCACCACTGTGTGGGTTTCGTTCAGACTTGTTCAGTCACTCACGAAGAAGCATGGTCTCTTCTTAGCTAATAAAAGCCTTATTCATCTCTTCTTTCGACTCGTCATCTCTTCTTCGACTCATCACCTTTTATGAAGTAATTGATAAGCGTATCAAAGACCCTGGACTATTACTACACGTGGCTCATTACAAAGTATTTCCAACACGGAAACAGGTCATTTGGCCCAACAGGTCCATGCTGGTGTTTATGCTCCACACGAGCCTCCTCCCACCCTTTTTCATCAAGTATCCTTCTACTGTATTCTCTTCTCCCTCATGCGCTTCCCTTAAATGCACCTATGCTATTCACCTCAACTACTCCTTGTAGTAGCAAGTTCCACATTCTAACCACTCTCTGGGTAAAGAAGTTTCTCCTGAATTCCCTATTGGATTTATCAGTGATCAAGGCAAAGAAGCTGTGCACCACAAAACACTGGTGCAGGATGGTTCATTTGAGAATTGAGAAGTGAAAATCTCTAGTGCATGTCTTATGCTCCCTTTTGCCTAATCTGGTGCTCCCATGAGGTGGCTACAGCATGGGAGGTGAAAAGCCACTGATCATCCACTGAGGATACTTGAGAAATCCGTGGTGGGTGACCTCAAGGAGCTCTGGCCTTAGAAGGCTTGGCTGTAGACTACTGTATCACTGGGGCATTCTGGCAGCAACACAGGCAGGGGATCAGGCATGCTGTCATCCAGAGAAAAGACAGCATCGGCCTCTCCCATGCAGCCAAGACCACTCTCGTGGGCCTGCGCCTCAGCACTCCCGCTGCTGTGCATGAAAACAGTGCAAGAGTTATATAACACTTTGAGCGTGTTTTCCATGCTGTGAAAGCAGAGATGTTGGAACCTAGAGCCAAATGGCAGCAGAGTGAGCTTACATTGTAGCTGTCAGAGCTGTCACTAGAGGCTCGTAACCTGGCCCTGCTTCAGTGTTCATAGAGCTGACCAAACATTCCATGGGGCACTCCACCACTGTATTGTTTGCATGCCCAGTGCAAATACCCCCCACAAGTTGGAGCTGGACTCCTCCATACCCTCTGAGTGTGTGGAGGTTTCCTGGCAGGCAGACCATGGATCTTCTACTACAGACTGGGCCCTTGAAGTCAGCATCTATGCCTCCAGCAGCAGTGCCAGGTTGCAAGCTCACCCTCTGGCAAGCTGTTTTGTCTTATCCTCTTACCCTTGCTCCTGCGCGCTTGTGCTCAGTGAATCTCCCAGTGCAGACCCTTCTAACTGACCAACTACGCAGTGTGTCAATTTCAGAGCTGGTGCTTGCAAGAGTAAAGTCGGTGTGTGCTCAGGAGGGCTGTCCCCCTCTTCCTCTGCTGCATCTGGGCCCTCTACTTCTGATGGACCTGGAAGGGGAAGAGAGGGACAAAGGTTAGATGTTAGTGGCGAGGGTTAGTATGGACAGATGAGTGGCAGCTCAAAGCAGCATCACTTTGTCATGCAGAGTGTGTAAGGGAGAGATTTCAGTGAAAAAGAGATTAAGATGGCCAAACACCCTGTGGAGGGTATCCTGCACTCACCCCAGTCTCCCCCTGCCCCCAAATGCCATGGCCGCCTCTTTTAATGGGGACAGGACGTGGATACTTGGTGGCCTTCCCACTGTCCATGCCTGCTCCCTGTGCCAATGTCCTGCAAGAAGAAAGGGAGTGTGTTAGTGTGTGGCTTGGTGAAAGGTTGCAAGGATGTTTTTGTCAGGTTGGAATAGTGCTGATAGTGCGTGAAAGATAGCATAGGTGTGGGGAAGTAATCGTGAGGACAGTAGCAGGTGCAGGGTGTGCAAGTAGCAGCAGCAGAAGGTTCAGTCATGTGTAATACTATGATTGGAGGAGAGTGATGGAAAGCAGGGTATGGCAGGCTCGAGTGTGCTGGGGCTACAGGGCTAAACAGGGAGTAAGAGAGATGCAAGTTTGGTGTCTTACCTTAGCAATCCTGATCAGATCATTAAACTTCTTCCAGCATTGCAGCCAGGTCCTGGGTACATTGCTTCTCACATTGACCTGTTCTGCCACCTCTGTCGACTGATACTGGGCAACATGCCTTGATACCCTTCTGCCATCTTTGGGAACACATCTCCTGCCTCCTTCTCACCTCTTCAACCAGAACCTCCAGAGCAGCATCTGAGAATCAGGGGAAGCGGGGTGTTTTTTTTTGTGTTGCTGCACTTGCTCTATCTGCCATTTGCACTGTACAGCACTGATACTATTAAGTAAAGGCAAAGTGCACCTCCCCTTTAAGAGGTGCAGCCAGCCTTTAAATGGTGTCACTGACACCTGATTTCCTGACCACCAATCAGGGAGTTGCCAATAAAATGTGCAAGTAGCGGCGGCAGCGCGCCACTCTAAATAAAATGAGGCACGCGGCCCAATTTTATCGCCGACGTCATCAGGCGCTGCACCTATTTTCCGACTGTTTTTGGCGCAAGTTGAATTTTCCCCCCCCGTGTGTCTCGTAAAACTATGAGCACTTTTGCAATTTTGCCAACAAAAAAAAACGCACAACTGCAATAGTCAAAGCTAATTTGAAATCCAGAGGAATCATCAGAACCGCAGGTCAGCATAGTATAAAAAAAACTGTGAAACGTAACTATTTTCTTGTTATGTTTAACATGGCTATTATATTACTGTTTTTATGGAAAGCGATTTTAAATGTGCAGCATGATGGCGGCAGTACAACTGGGGAGTCTGGCAATCTGACCACACACTATAACCAAATGGTGCGAGCCCACTTCTGTTGGCTCAACTCACGCGACTGGGCTTTGCACCAGATGGAGCATCAGTCCAGTCTGTTGTGAAACCATGTTCTATGGGACAGCCTCGGAACTTTATATACTTGTTTTTGAATCACTTTAATGTTCGGAGTCCACTCCTTGCCTGTGCTTTCCTGATGTCAGCATTTAATTGATTTGGAGAGTGGACCAGCGCACACAGTACTACTTTGTTGCTAAGTTCGGTGTGATGTGTACTGAGCTACAGCCAGCAGTACAATCCTGGTCCGCCAGCTGCACATCACATTCTACAGATACTGGGCTGAGACTGGAATCTATCGTATAATGGCATCTTAAGAGCGAGCCAGGCTTTGAAATAATCTGATATTTTTAAATATTTGCTCTGTGCACCTTATTGATGGTGTAATATGAGTGAGTAAACAGGGACTGTGCCAGACATCAATTTTGAGAATTTACAGTCCTGATTGAACTATTACATTAACTAGAAAATCTGTTTGCAAAATTGCACAATACACATATTATCCTGGCACTGTTTTGGATATGCAGCTTTATTGACTGCAATTAGTCCCATCCTTGCGCAATCCATTATGGGAAAGACGTCCACAAATCAGACATCTAAATTTATATTTCTCAGGTGATCTACTCACTAAAGTTGCTAGTTTACCAACCTTGCTGGTAACTTCTGTCACTCGGTCATGATACTTATTCAGTCCTGTTTTCCCTGGCCGCAATCCTTAAACTAATAATGATCTCCACATGGTAAACACATGTTGTATTGCAACATATTATTACCACATGGAGATCAAAGGATTATTAATATGACAAAAGAGGTTGAGTTTGGTGCCCACTGGTAAAAACGAAAATATTTCTACATATTTTGACTTGCGAAGATTGGAGCCGGCATTCACTGTACAGTACTACCTTAATGATCACCATATGGTCAAAACAAGTGGGCAACTAGGCTTCTCATGTCGGAGGCTTAGTAGCTCATCGAGTATTTTAGTAGTCTGGGCAACTGTGAATGTAAACTGGAGAGTGGGTTTGTGCACATTTAATATTGCAGTTAGAAGACATGTTGGATATTACTGTGGAACTTTTTGCAACACACTGATGCCAAGTGCGCAGTGCAATGCTGCTGATTTCATTGTGAAGTGAAAGGTGGCACCAGCAGCAAGACCACCTAGAAGCGGGGACTTAATACTGCTGCCGGTGAGCGTCAGCTGCACTTAGAACTAGGAGAATTTCAGCCCAAAGTGCAATGGGCAGTGCACACTGACACGCCATGGTCAACACATGTACGCTCACACGCGTGTGAAACCTCTATGCCCGTGGTCTTCAGACTTTCCCGCAAACAGATGGAAGTGGACTGTAACTTCCCACTGTCTGCTTGTATCAGTTTGAAAATGGCACCAATATCTCACCGGTACAGCAGTATAATGGTGAGATTGGGTATCTCAAGATTTTATTTTTGAATAGGATCAAGTATCATTTCTCATATGAGTGAATAACATAGCCAAACACATAAAGTTTTGCTCATACTGGTTTTTTTTAATGTATCACAATGAGCAAGAAACATACTTGATGAAGTATTTTCAAAGGAGTATATTCAATTACCATCTACAATCAACTTAACTATGACAACAAGGTTTGTGACAAAATTTTTAAAGTTCGAAATCCACGTGGTTGTTAGTTTCCATGATTTTGGTACAGTTGAAATTTTTTTCATTATTGTTACAGTAACAAAAAAACTAACAAGACTACATTATAGAAAAAACATCAAGAACATCATTTTTGGTTTAACTTGCTCTTTTTTGTACATTGCAAGGCTGGAGATACCTCTTTCACCTCAGGGTAATGTTTCCAAAGTTGCCCAAGATGTAAAAGTCAATGCTGTTCACAGTGGGCAGTTTCTCCACAAGAACGACAATAATCTTCTTTATTGTCCAAGAACTTAGATACATCAAGTATGCTGACTTGTGTTAATGCTTCTCTTGTCTTATTCTTTTTTCCCCATGCCACAAAAAATGGACACTTTTAATGCGGCACCATTCTCATTGCTTAAAGCTTTGGCCACATTCATATATAGTTAAATAATTTTTTTTTTCAAAAAACTGCTCAGTGCTTTTTTCCAGCTCCGTGTTTCAGTACTGGTGGTGCCTTTAGATGCAAATATGTCTTGTCCACTTTTCACCTGTACGTCTTGCTACGTTTAACTGTAAAACTTGGGGTAGCCTGACCCACACAATTATTAGTCTTTGTAAATGGTAGAGTACAAGTGCTACTGAACAGACTTTGGAAACAAAGGTCAGAGTTCCAAGAAAATACAAACCAGAAAATTGCACCTTAAGAGGCCATGTCATAGTATATAAAGATAAAAAACATAAAACAAACCAGTATTTAAAATATAATGCTAGTGTTAAATGTTAACAGTTAATATGAGGAAAATTATATATGATACAGAAACATACTAACATACAAATTAACAGTTAAATGCCGAATATATTTCATAGAATCACATCAAAAAACTTAAAACAAAAACAAAAACTGTACAACCTTGGAATAAAATTTTTCATCTTGTGGGAGCTATTTTTTCTTCTTAACCTCATTTAGAAAAGAATTTGAATTTTCCGTTTTTGAACGTTATCAGATATCTTTATGTAAAATAGGCCTACTTTTAAATGTAATTTAAACTTCTGTCACCTCTGAAACCGAAGAGTTATACTATCTGCATGTAATTATTACAAAAAAATCATTTTTGCACTGTGCACAAGCCTGATTATGAATATGTACAACAGCTTATTGACTACTTCAAAAATGAAATAAAAACAAAAACAAAAAAAAAGATTTAAAACAAAACATCAGTCCCTGCAACAAACTCCAAGTTGATAGTTTGGAATGAACTGGAGTTCTGCATTTGTCGTTGGCTTTTGACATTAGTAAAAGCATCAGCCAAACTGAACCATGGAAAGGTGTATTCACAGTCTAAAAACGTTCCATTTGCAACAGAAAGATGAAAAAAGGAATATCAAAAAAGCAAGGGCTAAAACTGATTTATTGGTTTCCAGTAAAGCTTAGCAAAAAGCAAGGTATAAGCAAGCATCTATTGTGTGACTACAACATTTGCAGCAAAAAAAGATTTTTTTTTAAAAGAGTTCAGACCTTTTTAATGCTAGTAATGAATTTTTTTGACATTAATGTGACTACAGAAATGTACATAACACAAGTGCCCAAATAACAAAGACATTTTCTTAAAAGATCACTATCTGATATCCTTGGTAGTAGCAGTGTCTTCTAACCACCACTGCACTTATTCCACAATACAAGGACAAACCTTTAAGTAAAAAGTTTTTTTTTGGTATTTTTATTTGTTTTGTCTTAAGCCACCCCTTTGCTTGCAGAAGAAGCAACGGCAGTGACCTGAATATTACCATTCCTTTTTTGTTAAATTTTTATTAAATCAGAAGAACAAATTCTCAAGTATAAAGATGCCTCTTTTCATCTTTATGCACCAATGGTGAAAGTGTATGTCTTTGGATTTTGTTAAAGCGCGAGAATTTTTTCTCTTATGACAAAGAAAAAAAAAAAATTAATCTCCTCCCTCCCTCCCCACCCCCCCAAAAAAAGACCAGACTGCCGCCACACTACACAAAAAACAAATGTCTGCTTCATAGGAAAAATTTCCACAGCATCTACAAAAGCAGAGAGGTAAGTGCACAAAGGTTACAGACACAGGTAAATAATCATTATGTTCCTTAAAGGTTCACAAAAAAATTGAAAAGGACCCTATCCACAAAAAATCTTTAAATTTACTTTTTTTTTCTTCCTTCTATAAAACTAGAGCAAACCACCTTCAGAGAGGAAGGTGAACGTTAAGGAAGGTTTCAAGGTCGGAAGGGGAAGGTGGGAAAGGAAGGAATACGACAGAAAAGCATAGACCAGTAACTTGATTCAATCTACCCTATAGGAATGAACAAGACAACATCAAAATGAAGAGCTTTCTGTTGGACAATACAAAAGCTAATGTACACAAAGGTTTTCAATCTACCATACTGTTTAGGTCATTTCCAATGCAACAAACTACTCAACACCAAAATGTTCATATCTATCATAAATACAGAAAGTTAGTTTCTCTTAAATTCATTGCTATCTCAGCTACAAGTCCTCAACACTCTTGTGTTTTGGTGGCAATGGGAGTGCTTAATTATCCCTCAGATTATACAGCAGAAGAGCTATTCTTTGTAAATCCCCAGTAAGATGTGTTTAATATTTTAACTCTTTTGAATACTTTCTGCCCGTTTTGAAAAAAAATCTTCTTCTGGAACAAAAAAAAATAAAAACAGAAAAACAAACAAACGAAAGCAAAATATGATTCTGAAAACAGAACAAGGTGTGAGCTATTGACCTGAGAATACAAGACATTACATTTTAGCTAGCCATTGGTATCCGAATGCTTACATAGCAAGAAATCTAAACTGTAAATGGTGGATTGTCATCCCATAAGGTACATGCTGACATCTGCTGTGCTATCAACTTAGGGCATGTTTGCACTGGGGAAATAAAGGGTTTCAGGTTCAAAGACCACTGTAATTAAATTGAGGCAGTTCATTGCTTTCTGGTTTCTGTCATTGCTCAGCTAACCATAGTACCTTCTAGCAACCAGTGTAACAGGTTTAGATGTTGCCAGCATATCAATATGAGACAACAATCCTGAAAGATTTTATTTTTTTGGTTAGAAGCTTTGGAATTGCAGTTAGTCTTTTTTGAAATTGGTTTGTTTTTTTTATTAATCATATTGTCCATCTTCAAGCTTACAATCTGAAGGTGTCCATTCCTACACTAGTCAGACTACTGTCTCTGCGGCAGCTGGGGTCATTTGGACCCTCCAGTGGGCAATCCAGGCCATCTGACTTCTGGCTGAGCTCACTGTCAGACTCATCTGAATAGCCGTCTGTTGGTATAGAGGTCTGAACCCCTGAGGTGCTGCATGAACTTGAGGTAACTGTTGAAGATGAGGAGAGAGAAGGTAAAGAAGAGGGCTTCCTGACTGAGGCTCGGGAAAGAATGTTAGGCCAAGATTTTATGGAGGCATGGGGGGACAGGCTGGAGGAGGGGCTGTCATTAGAGTGAGTGGCAGACTGCGAGGTAGATGCGGTGTTAGGATCGGGGAAGCAGGCTGAGTGAGGTAATAAACTAGCGTGCTCTTTGGCGTATCTTGCTGCTCGTTTGATTGTTCTGTGTTTGTGCAAGGTTGACTCGAGATGTTGACTTAGAGCTTCATCCCCGCTCAGTGTAGTATCACAGGCCAGGCAGTGGTAGGTGCTGGTGGGGACACGAAGCACCATCTCTTGCAGATTTATCACAGACTGACCGAAGAAACATATTGACTGCAGGTGGCTCATGGCTGTCTCTTCATCAGTGAAGACCATCTGACACTTGCGACAGACCAACTTGTACTGCACCTTTGGAACAATGAACAGGTCAAGCGAGTCCGTACTTTTGCTTTCTGTCTGTTGCCGTTCTTCTGGTTTTGGAAGGGATGTTTCTCTGGGAGCACTGGCTTGCTCTTCTGTTTTATTAGATTCTTTGGCGGATTCTTTGTCTGGGGAAGCTGTTAGTTGTGGGGCGGGGACTTGGCTTGGTTTAGGCTGCTGCTTTGGCTGTTGCTGCTGTTGCTGCTGCTGTTGCTGCTGCTGCTGCTGCTGCTGTTGTTGTTGTTGCTGCTGCTGTAGCTGTTGTTGTAACTGTTGCTGTAGCTGCTGTTGTTGCTGCTGCTGCTGTTGCTGCAACTGCCTCTGTTGCTGCTGGAGGGCATCTTGTAGACTTTGCTGATATTGCTGATATTGCTGCAGCAAAGAACCTGGTGACAGCCCCATCAGCGCTTGGGACAAAGCTGGGTTGTAGGGAAAGAGACCCTCCATCCCATACATCGGTTGTAGATATCCTCCTTGGAGGGCTCCGGGAATTTGTGGGGCATAATATGGAGAAAAGCCTGGCACAAAGTACGGCAAAAACTGGCTGGTGAGCAGGGCAGTCGGATCAGAAGCCAGTGCAGTTTGCAGAGCCTGAAGCTGGGCTGGATCTACCACATACTCCATGCCAGGAAGAGGCATTGATGTGCCAGCACTGCTGTCATTTTTCTCCTTGTTCACTGTGGGCGGAGGATCTATTTTATCTTTCTCCTTTTCTTTTGCCCTCTCATTCTCTTTGCTTTTACGTTGTTCGGGTTGTTGTTGCTGGGTAGCTGATGCTGGACGTGGAGCTGTTGTGGTAGCCTGTGGTGGGGCCTGGGATGTCAATGAAGGAGGTTGCTTGCTTGGCAGTCCAGTAGTCGGAAGGCCAGGGGAGGGTACAGTTGAACCAGGAATGCCCAAAAGGTTAGGTTTAGGAGAAGTTAAAGCTAAAATTTAATAAAAAGCAGAAAAAACATAAACACTTACAGGCCCATGAAAGTACTGAGGAATACAAAAAGTGCTTGTTTTTCAATTTATTATACAACATTGCAGAATATTTTATAATGAACTCTTTTGTTTTTCATCAGGTAGACCTTTTACTAAGACTAGAATTTTACAAATGTAAGCGGACCTTTCATTTTTTTTAATGAGTCAGCCTTCAGGCACCAGCAAAATACAGTGCTTCCAGCAAGTTAAGCAAAGCCATCCAACAAATTATGGTGGCCAGGTTTGATCTCATGTTGCTGCCTTGTGAAGCTTCCACAAGTAACTTATTGCAGCTCACACCATACAGCATATTTCATTGAACCTCATCTTGCATTTAATTTTTCATTTTCTGAAACATTGTTTTCTTCCAATTCCTATTTTGTAACTTACTTCTTTCATGCCTCCACTACTTCTGATTTGCAATGCATCATCAGGCTCAGATACTGACCGGTGAGCTGGTCTCAGGCCTTTGCAGCTTCTGAAGCAGTCAATGGGTGGTGTGAGTACAGCACACTTTGACTTGCTCGTATTTGACCCCAAGATGAGCTTCCGACCATGTATCTGCGCCATCACTAAGACCGCCTATTTCCACCTCCGTAACTTCGCCCGTCTCTGCCCCTGCCTCAGATTTTCTACTGCCGAAACCCTTATCCATGCCTTTGTTACCTCTAGACTTGACTATTCTAACGTACTCCTGGCCGGGATTGCACCTTCCACCCTCTGTAAATTTGAGGTCATCCAAAACCCTGCTGCCCGTGTCCTAACTCGCACCAAGTCCCATTCGCCCATCAACCCTGTGCTCGCTGACCTACACTGGCTCCCAGTTAAGCAGCGCCTCGATTTAAAAATTCTCATCCTTGTTTTCAAATCCCTCCATGGCCTTGCCCCTTCCTATCTCTCTAACTTCCTCCAGCCCTAAAACCCTCCGAGATGTCTGCGCTCCTCTAATTCTGGCCTTTTGAGCATCATTGGCTGCCATGGCCCCAAGCTCTGGAACTGCCTCCCTAAATCTCTCCGCCTCTCTGCCTTTCTTTCCTCCTTTAAGACGCTCCTTAAAACCTACTTCTCATCTGCCCTAATATCTCCTTATGTGGCTCGGTGTCAAATTTTGTTTGATAACGCTCCTGTGAAGCACCTTGGGATGTTTTACTATGTTAAAGGCGCTATATAAATACAAGTGGTCGCTGCCCTCCAAATTGCACCATTCTAAATTCTAGCCCAGCGAAGCATCTAGTTCTTGCTCAGCACCTCTCCCAGATATTCTTACTGTTATCAAAAATTCACCATGCAGAGATCTGCAGGGAGGGAGCGTTCCCACTCTGTGGCACAGAACCACAGGATTCAGTGCCTGAAAGTAATGTTATGGCACCAGTTGGACAAAAATTATTGCTACTAATAAACTCTAATTAACATGGCATAGCTAGTAGTAACATAAATTTGCTAGTTGTGGTTATAACCACCAGCAATACTGTGTTACCTTTGGAAAATTTTAATTCAGGCTTAATTGGTAAATGCACAGGTTAGTGGCGCACTACCGCAAACAGATCGAGTGATGGGTTTGACCCCCCCGTCTGTGCTGAGTTAGTTCATCTCAAATGGGCTCCAAAAGGGGCCACAACTGGCCTTTGTGCATCTTGGGCTTGTGAAAGGAAATTTAGCCAGAGCTTCTGCTCCTAATCACTATCTAGTGACTATTGCTGGAAATGGGTGTGTGTGGATCTTAGGTAAGAACTGGATCCAGCTGAGCGGCGATGGCCGTCCCAATGGGGATGAGTGTGCCAACACTCACTATGCAGCATCACACATGAAGAATGGCCAATTGGCTGTGAAGCATTACAAAGCCAGCAATGTCAATGTGAAATTTCACCCCAGTTCCTCCAATAAGAGATAAAAAGAATAGGAAACAAAACAAATTTAAACTCTAATTTTATCAATTTTTATTTTGGATTCCTACAATGGTAACAGAATAATTAAGATCACTGGATGACTACTAATTTTGAATATTTTGCTGGGTTAATCATCAGAGTTTTCCAAGCAAGTAACAAGCAGATAAAAATACAAAATAAAACCTGCTAAGAGATGTGCAATATGTAGTAGCATCTCACTGTTCGTGCAAAACTGTGCCTGCAATAGTTCAGTGCCAACTGAACTCACTTGGCATTAGGAATGCAATTTAGCAAGGCGGTGCACTGAAATTGACTTCTATGCAAACCTGATGAGCAGTAAAATCCACTTAAATGCAATCTGTAAAAAATGTCCATTTTGGTCATGTTGGGGAGAGAGCCTGTAGCTTGATAGCTACAAGGCTAGTGCACTGAATGTCAATTAAGGGACCCAGTTTCAAGTGGGTTCCTGGGCAGGAATGGTATATTTTGAAGGAAGTGAATATCTTAAAACTAACTGCCAATTCAGGTCTACAGTCTGTTTATGTGCAAGTAAAAAGCTTAAGTTATTCAGCTGTCCCCATTAGTACTCCTAGAGCATCCTATAATATTCTTATGATCACTGTGGCATGATGAAATCCCTATAGTATTCTTGAAATTAATTATGACACTAATAATCATTTCCCTGGCTACACCTGAAAAGAGGTTTGACTCCATCTCTTGGAGCACTGTGATTACGCCTCTGTTGCTGCATTTGGAATAAGGTTTGTGAATCTTCACTGCTTCAGCTTTTCTCCTCTTTCAAATGAGGTACTAAGAAGCCCCAACTGTTTCTGTGTACTTCATAAGATATCACTGCATATACAATATAGAACACCGAGGGACTCTAATAAAATAAAGCATTCTTTTACAGAATGCACTCTGAAGATCTATTTCTAACTTTAAAAAAAAATCACTCTTATTTCAGAATCTGTGTACACTGTAGCTTATACAGTGCTGTAACTGAAGCAGTAACTGTCCCTGTTAAATACAAGGACAGATTATTATATGTATAACTGATGAATATGACCTGTTAATGCAGTATTTTGTTGAATGCCATTTAGTATAACGGTAACATTTGATTATATGTAACAGAAAAAAGTTGAGTAAGACTATATCAAACGATTTTCTTCTTCACAACCTGTTCCATTTAATCATGTTATACTGATATTTTAATGACAATGACAATTTTGTTTTTAATGTAGATCCTGCAGCTAACATGATCTTGTTCCAAAGAAGTGTCAAGAGTCCTGATTTTACTAAATTAGCAAACATGAATCTATGTTAAGTCCATACCTGATCCACTATATTATAAAATGAGTCTATGGGCTAAATTAGTGCTGATGTCACAAAACTGTCAGCGAGTCAGCTACTATCAGGTTACATGCTGGAGAGATTATTCCATCAATGTGGTTGCTACTTCAGGATGGTAACTGAATTAGCTTTGTTTTGTGGTTCAGTTTTATTGTATGTACGTGTGGTAAAGGTGAAAGGTGATAATATGTGTGAAAGGGACACTTTCCATTTTGCATATAGTGGATAAAGCACTGCCAGGTCAGGTTTGGCACATCCTGACAAAGTACCTCAACCCCAATCTCAGAAGAGCATCTCCCAACACTTACTTTTCCATTCCCCACACTCTACTCTTGGTGCTTTCTAGAGCAAGATTGCAAAAAATGAATACCAAACTTGTATCAATTTATTGCCATGGATTTATATCCTCTGCAATCTGTATTAACCTTGTTGTTAACAGCCTTCAGAGACAGGACACCTTCATCCTATCTGTCGGGCTGGATTTGACTCCAGGTGATACAAGTTAAATTTGTATGGTAGGCAAATATCAGATTGAAATCTACCAAGAAAGCTACGTTATGTAAACTTAAACTATTAATGTTACCCACCTGTGTTAGATGAAGTAAAGCCAGGTAAAGATGAAGGACTGCCCACACCTGGCAGTAATACAGGCGAAATCCCTGGCAATTTTGGGTAGGCAGTAGGAAGATTAAGAGCTTGTACTGGTGGATTATCAAACAAGCCCTGCTGCTGAAGTGTTTGCTGCTGTGCCGCCAAACCAAGAACCTCATTAGCTTTCTTAATGCGGTCTAGTTCTTGTTGAGCCATTAGCCGACGGACAGTAGCTGGATCAATGTATTCGACTTCTTTATCCAGCTGACTTCCAATGCTCTCCTTCACTTTGGAGATATGTTGCTGAGAAAAGATATGGTCTCGTACAGACAGCCGGGCACTATACTTGATGCCACACAAAGTGCACTCTGCTTTGGGTCCTTCATAATTAGTCTGATTAATACCAAAGTGTTTTGCCATATTCAGCTTGGCTTTCTTCTCCTTAGCCCTAGCATTCTGGAACCACACTTGAACAACTCGTTTTGGCAGCCCTATTTCGTTTCCCAAAACCTCACATTCCAGCATGGTTGGTGTTCGATAATCATTAAAGCACGATTTCAGCAGCTTTAGTTGGAGATTTGTCATCTGAGTACGGAAGCGTTTTTGCCCTGGGCGTTCACTGTCTATCAACCTTGACAGTGAGCTGCTTCCACCAGGGCAGGGTGAACAGGGATCAGCAAGGCTTGATGTCTCACTGTAATCAATCATACATTCATTTTCCAACTCCCTAGCATAATAACTAGGTGATGGACTGACCAAGCCAGAAGATATCCTGTCTTCATTTTCCTGTACTGATGATTGCATTATCTTCTGAAGACCCTCTACTTGATAAAGGATCTGTTTTGAATCAGCTATTATTCCTGTTGCACTGTCATTGTCTGCATTTGTTTCATCTCCGGTTGTAGTGTCAGTAATAGCTGTATTGACTGAGGAACAATCATCATTATCAAGCCTAGTTTGGTCAAATCCCAAGTTCACTGACGAAATTGTAGGACCATCAAATTCCTCAAGACCCTCTACTTTGATAGATGATGGACTCAGAAGAGCTTTGGGTGAGAATTCTCCACTTTTGTTCACTGGTGAAAGAGTAGCACACTGACTGTCACTATTTATTGACGAAAGCTGGGCAAAACTGGAGCAATCCATCGAATCTACCTTCAATACATTTCCCCCATCACTATCAGTTGACAAAGCAGAAGACATGATCAGACTGTACCCAGCACGTTTAGCTTCATGCCAGTGGCGGGATCGAATGTGGGCTTCCAGTGCTGTCTTAGCCTTAAAAAGAGCTCTGCAGAATGGACAGCGTCTGTGAGCTTGTGCAGGACCAACAGCTCTAAACTGTCCTTTTCTTTCCCTAGCACGAGTGTTCTGGAACCAAACTTGAACAACACGTTTTTTGAGGCCTACTTCATGTGCAATGTGGTCCAACATTTTCCGTGTTGGGTTTGAATCAAGTAGGTATTTCTGATAGAGGATTTCCAATTGTTCTGGGGTGATGGTCGTCCTTAAACGCTTATCTCTCTGAGGTTCATCTCCATTGTTTCCACTATCATTATCTCCGGGACTAACACTTGCCTTTTCTTCCAGTTTTCTTTTTAGTGTGTTCATAGCGGAATTTGGTGTAGAAGGTGAAGATGCAGAGCTTGTTGGGATCTGAGGTAGAGTTCCAGAAAGTAGCTGACTGGCTAGCAAAGGGTTAGTGGGGTCAAAAAGCATGAAGGGCATTTCTATTGGGCGATCTAAAAACTGAGGATGTACAAATTGGTTTTGTGCAGTCAGAAAGTGAAGCTGTTGATGCTCCTGCCAAAGGTCAAAGGTTGGAAATGCCAGTTTGCACTGGTCACACTGGTAGTGAATCATCTGCGGAGGTAGGCTTCCAAGCTGTTGTGGCGTTGAAGTGTGAAGTGGATTTAAAGAAACATGAGGAAGCGGAGTTGGGCTAGGGATGGCTTGGGGTACTGAGCACTGCGGCTGTGACTGCTGAGGTGAGGAGAGCTGTGGGGCCTTCTGCTGCGTTACCTGTGTCTTCTGATCTTGTTGCTGCTGCTGTGTCTCAGGTTTTGGTTGTAACAGCTTCTCTTGTGAATGCTGCTGCTGTGTATCAGGAGATTCAGGCTGCTTTGGTTTCTCATCAGAAAACTCTGGGTTATAAGAACCTTCCTCTTTCTCAGTTGAGGTGTGAGGCAGATTTCCAATAGTTACGTTTGCTGTTGCCGTTGAAGATGAACCACAGACAGCTGAGGTCATAGGAGTGCTGCAAGATGAAGCAGAGGGTCCTGACATCTCAGATGCATCCATGGAGTCCTCTGTCTGACTGTCATATTGACCATCATCATCTTCATCTTTATAGCACAGTTTTTTTTGGTGTTTAATGAGGTCAAAGATACGTTGAAATACCAAACTGCATTTTTTACACTGGTAATTCAAATTATTTGTGCGAATGTAACGATCATTTGACAGCTCACGGCGTTCACCCTCCTTTCCATCACCCTGATTCTCGTAGTTTTTGCGTGCCTTCTGTCGTGCATTTTGAAACCAAACAACAATTACGCGAGTTGGAAGGTTCAGCAAATTAGAAAGTTGCTCAAATTCATCATCTTTTGGATAAGCATTGGCATCAAAGAAGTCCTGCAAGACACGCAGCTGATAGTCAGTAAATCTTGTCCTAGTTGATCGATTGCTTCTGTAATACTCGGCCCTTGCAGGTTCTGGAGAGGGAGGCTTTGAATCTACCTTAATATCTTCAAGTGATGTAACAGGAGGATTGTTGAAATTGTATGGCGAGTCTTTGTTACGCTGCCGTTCTTTAAACAATGTATTTCTGAACCAGTGCTTTATTACCTTCTGTGGCAACCCTGACTTGTCAGACATTTCTTTGATTTGGTCCTCATTTGGTGAATTATTTATATCAAAGTACCCTCTGAGGATTTTGAGCTGTTCATCTGTGATGCGTGTCCGTGGCCGCTTGTTCTGCTGTTGTTGAAGCAGATTGGGGTTAAGCTGCTTTTGATAAAGCTGAGCCAGATCTGCAGGTATTGGGTCCACTGGTGTGAGCTGGGAGGGGATTTGCGGCGCTAAAGACTGCAAAGGCATTGACTGCATCAGAAGAGGTGAAAAAATAGGCAAGTCCATTGGCATAGAGAGCTGAGAGACTGACACAGAGGGCTGTGGGGTTGAAATAGCAGGTGGCGTGTGAGGTGGGGCAATAGAAGTAAGATTCTGAGAAGTAGATGGTTGAGGTGGCGCTGGTGGAGGAGGCGGCGGCGGTGGTGGTGGTGGTGGTGGGGGTGGTGGAGGTGGTTCAGGCGTTTGTGGCCTCAGGGGATATAGCTTATCATAATTGTCTCTATACTGTTTGGCAAACTGCTCAAGATCTTCAAATGGTAAGAACTGCTGATGCACATGCTCTTGATGGCTCTTTAGAATTAAAATATTAGAGAATAATTTGCCACAAGTGTCACACTCCAATTTATCCATGTTGTCACTCAGGCCATTTTTACTTTTCTTTTGAACTTTTTGTTTGTTTTCATTGTACTGAATGACAAGTTCAAACCCAAAATTTTCTAGCAAGGCTTTGGTGGCATTACCACGAGCATCAGAGGGAATTCGAGGAGGAAGTAATGAGGATTCATTACCACTGTGTGCTGTTTGGTCTTTCCTATCTTTGGATTTATGTGCCTCCGTGGAAATTTCCTTGGACATCAACCCTTCATCAAATTTCTCAGAATTGTCTTTGTCTTTTTGCCCATCCTTGTCTTTGTCTTTTATAACTGCTTTTGGTTTCTTGTCCAGCTGCTGGCTTTGTTGAAGCAAAGTTGTATGTTGCGGTGTTAGAGAAGACTGCTGCCCTTGTTGCTGAAGCAATTGGTGCTGCAGATTCTGAGTATGGGGTTTCACATCTTCAAGCAAAGCATTCGTCCCTGGCATTGTTAACGCGGCACTACTCACTGGTATGCTGATTTCTGGGTTCAGTTGGAATTCTGTTCCAGGAATATAAAAAGGAAATAACAGCTGTTGTTGCTGGAGCTGCAGCAGAGCCTCAGTGGTCATGGGAAAATGTGGTAGTAAGGCTGGATTGAACAGTTGGGGCTGGAAGAGAGCAGCTTGCTGAAGTTCTTGTTGTAGCTGGGCCTGGACCTGGGCCTGCACCTGGGCCTGGGCTTGGGCTTGAACGTGGGCCAACGTCTGCGCCTGCTGCTGTTGCGTCTGTTGCCGAGATGTGATCATATCAGCTATTTTCCTCTTGCTGGCATCTTTCTGTTCTAAAGATGTGGCAATGCTGGTTGCAATAGAGTTGCTAGTTGTAGATGTTCCAATGGAATCGGCAGCGATCTGGCTTCCACTCATTAAACCTAAGCTAGAGGTAGCACTATATGTAACTCCACATCCACTGCCACTTACACCAACATCAGTATTACCATTGCTATTGCCACTTGGGCTCGGACTAGATGTTGACACTCCTAAAGTAGTATTACTGTTACTAATGGTACCACTACCACCTCCACTGCTACTAGCAGCTTCTAACTTTGCTGCTCGTGCTTTGGTCTGGTGCAACACCGATCTCATATGGATCTCCAGAGTTGAGCTTTGGCTGTAGGCCACATTGCATGTGTTACACTTAAAAGGCTTGTTATCTGGGCTGCTCGTTGGCTCAGGCTGACCAGTAGCAGATTCTTGAAGTGCCCTTTTTAGCTTGTGCAGGTGGGACACAGAATTATAATGGACAAGTAAGATGTTCTTTTGTGTAAATGACTCCTTACAAACTGTGCACTTATAGGGACGAGAGGGATCCAGGAATTTCTCCATTGTGAAATTAGGGCCTTTCCTAAATGGTAGAGCCCGTTTCGGCTCAGAGCCAGAATCTTCTTGAACAGATCCAGAGTCACTTCCAACAGGGCTCTGCTTCTCATCTGAATCACTTTCTTCATCTTCATCTGCCCCCACGGCTTGATCTTCACTAAGAGATGCATCACCCAGGGCCATAACATCACCATTGACTGCAAGTCCACTATACAGTTGCTGGATGTCACTCTCACTCAGTTCTAGATGGCTGGTCTCGAGGTGCTTTTTCAAGGCTTGAAAGGTACGGAAGCTGCGCTGGCACAAACTGCACATAGTGGCAGCTCTAATGACATGATACTGAGAGTGCAGCTGGAGTTTCTCAATGGTCTTGAAGGCTAGGCTACACTGATTACAGCGGTATTTGTAGACATGACGATCTGATACAGGTAGTTGGGGCCTTTTTGCATGAATCTCATTGAAATGGGCCTGAAGTGCAGTGGAAGTCTTAAACAACTGGTTACATCCTTTCTTCCAGCACAGGAACCCAGCATCATCCTTCACTAAACTCTGGTCAACAGAAGACTTTGGTTCCATGCTACGCTCTGTACTTTCCGAAGGTACACTGCTCTTTTCTGGTGGATCTGATGTTTCTAATGAAAACAAATTTAATGAGAACTATCAGTGGGTAATGTAAATTCGAATAAGTCCCACTTCTAATTTGCTTTTACTACATAAGAGACTTGTTACCACCCTATTGACTAAAAATTTAGATTTACAGTACCATTTGTGCATTGTACCTCTGAATACCAAAATATAAGAAATTACCACTTTATTAAAATATCTTAAATGTTTTATAGTAATTTATAGTCAATGATTTTAGAAACAGATCAAATTGATAGAATTTACTGGAATATGCTATTCATATCCTTTTAAATTGAGAAACCAGAAAGTAGGGCCAATACCCATATAATTTAGGGAGGTAGCGAAGTTTCTGCTACTTTGCATTCAGCTGTGTATATGGCCAGTGTTATCAATATGCTTGTCTTCAATATCATACATTTCATTATAAGACCATTTATAGTACTTGGAGATTAATCTTATTTTGCCACTGTGCTGGAATGCAGTGAAATGGCTATACAACCAGTTTTGAAGCACAAATTGGGTTCTGAAATTGGCATTGATGTTTTTGATGAGGCAATGCTAGGTGCATATAATAATATTAATTGCTAAAGTGAAACTGCTACTTTCATCAGCACTCTGAATCAACACCCAGTAGGGGGAACATTTCCAAAACAGTGGTGACTCCATAATCTGACATTTGCCAAAGGTAGATTCTAATGGAATAACAAGCCTGGATGAACACAAATCAGGCAGCCCTTGTACTAATAAATTTATAGAAATAACTATTTCATTTCCCACATTAAGGGGTACAATTCCAATAAGTAGAATGAATTCTACAAAATACTTTGATGTTCAAATTCAGAATTGCTGGTTGATCATCTCATTCACTTTGTATTGCCATTGAGATTCACTGCCTGCAGTCTGAATCCAAGAAAATTACAATAAAAGATGCCATGTGCCATCTTTGTGGAACAGGAACTGCAGCAGAAATGAAAAAAAATGGCATATTCAGTAGTGAAGGAGTTAAAAGGGCACATTATAATCTGAATGTGCCCTAACTAGAATGAAGGTGTCAAAATAAAACTACTGATACTGAACTGGATTGTAAAATTGAGATAATGTTGAAATTCAAAGATGCTGGATTACTGAGGCTTAGAATACAAAATCATGTCTGTAAATTGATAACTGTTGCTCAACAGGACACAATCTGACCTTAAAGAAAGTACAGATTATGGGGTTCACACTGATAAACAGATACAAGGCTCTACATTAACTTTCAGAATATTGGCAAGTGGAGCAAGAGGCCTTCTAATTCATTTGCCCCCAAATCCTTAAATAATTGGCAATGGCAGGAACAAGCCGTCACATACCTCTTTTTGGATGCACTGAATCTGAAACAGTACAAACTACTGTAATTCACTTACATGAAACACTCACTCAACTCTAAACACTGGGGCTAATTTTAACTTTTGGGCCATAGTGTAAAGAGAGCGATATTAGATCGGACATCCCGCCCGGTTTTCCTATCCCCTGACCAAGCTTTTGGGATACATAACCAATATTTGATTGGCTAAACACACAGATTCCACACATCAATGTTCCATCCAATACCTGGAAATTTTCATTTTGCAATGTTGCCCTAGAGGAATCCAAGAGTTGTTAATATTCTCACTAGAGTATTTGTCAAGGTAAGTGTGATTGTTCACATTAATAAACAGTTTACTGATAACAATCTAAGAGAGCCTTAAGGTGGGGAGAAAAAAGTACTGAGATTTGCTCTTGTTTAACTGGCAATTGTTTTAGAAGTTGATCTAAAGCAGGATTTTCAGAATTTAGTGTGTGTAGTATAATTCAACAATTTTGCGTCATTTGTTTACATATTGCCTACTTAGGCAAGTGATGGACACAGCTTGGCTGGTATGAGATGATACTTACTTGCCCTAGGCAAGTGAGCAATGGTTAATGTAGAGCCATGAGACATTAATAATAAACAATTAAATCAATATGCAGCATTTGGTCTTTTCTCTGACTATGCACAGTTATTATGTTCTACAGCCTGACTTGTATGGAAATTATGACAGTACAAGCTGCAGTCATGTACCCAACAATGCATTTTGTAATAGAAGAATTTCCCGTAGAGCTGCTATTAGCCAACATACCTAGTAGTTTTGTGGTGTCCTCTGTATTGGAGCTTGTTGCAGTCTGCAAGAGCACATGGCTTTCTCTCTCTGGAACAGTTGAAGGGAGAAACATGGTGCTTGGCATCATCATCTCTGGCGTAGTTACCTACATAGAAGCATTTTAATAATTAGGAAAAGCACCTAATTGGTATAATCAGGCTTCAACAGCACATTATGCGCTCAGTATGTAACGCTATTTTTGGAATAATGCGCCAAGAACACAAGTTTCCATGGATAGAAAAAGATGAGCAACACACACAAAAAAGGCCTATACCTACAGAACTCCTCAGTCCTGTTTTTCCAGAACTCTTTTGATTACTGACAACATTTTATCATGTATTCAAAGTCATATGTCATTGCCAATTAAAAAGACTAGTTAAGAGTCCCTACCTGGCACTTCTAGAAACATTAAGGATTGATTGCCATTAAATCAATCCTTCTAAAATATAACATACTTTAAAGTATAATAGGTAAGTTATAAACTGGAGATCTAAATGGAGAACAAATTAAACACAACTTTCCCTTGACAACTGTTTTGCTAAGCCAATTAAATACATTAATAGTTTGAGATTTCATTTTTTTTAAATTACAGTAAAATCTCTCAATGTCCATTTACACTCCCTAAGGTTCACTTTGTGGACTGACAATTCTCACAAGTAGCTTTTTCCTCAGTGCTCTGGTTATTGCCCCATTGAACTTTCCTCTTTTGTTCCTTCTAAGCTTCTAACACGGTGTCCTACATGCGCTTCCTCCTCCCTACATCGTTACTTTATTAAAATCAAAATCTAAATTTCAGAAGTTGCTTCACCTCCCCCCCCGCCCCGAAGACCCCAAAGAACTCTTTACATTCCTCAGTCTTTCCTTTCTTTTACAATTTTCAGGCCTTTAAAATTCAAGCTTGGCTTCACACACCTGTTGATTTATCATCTTCTCTTCTAATCTTTTTAACTTCAGTGGTTTCCTATATTATGGCATTTGGCCCTCCACTTAAGTTTTTAGAATAAAACTGTTATGGTTGACCAATAACTCTTCTCGTTTTTTATGTCAGTAACTTAAAGGACCTGTTAAAGTTGGTAAAATATGTTTTTAAAAATGGGCATTATATAATAAGGCCATCAGGGATAGTTCTTGTCTTATTTACAAGAATAGAAAATTTGCAGGACTATTAAATCTCTGGTTTACTTTACCCATTTTGAAATCATTATAATTCCTTATGAATATTGCACTGAATACTGAAGAGATAGTTTTCATAGCACATCTGCTCTACAAACTGGCCAATCGAGATACATTATGTTCACCAACATATTGGCATCGATAGGTTTGGGTGCTCCTCTCTGCCCAGCAACCAATGTGTCTTGCTATTAACCAATGAAAACAGCAGATAGCCTCACTATGAAGTGGTGAAATATATGGCAGATAGGTTTGGGGTTAGAAGCCACAACCACAGGGCATTTAACAACTTCGCTCACAGGCAATACCTTTCATTCGCATGTGCCAATAACACAGTGGGAGCTAAGGGATTCTGACTATTGGTGATGTGATCCAAATATCTCCTCAGCAATTTGTTTTTCTCAGGCAAACTGCATATTGATTACTTTCAGTCCAATATCACTAACACATTTAATAACAGCGTATACAATGTTATTCTGACAAAAAATGATGGATCTATTGCATCAGCAATTTTAACAGTTCTCACGAATTTTGTGTGTCAAGATAGGAGAGCATTATCCTAGCAACAATCCAATATAGAAATCATTTATGCCAAAGTAAACCTCTTCAACACTTATTTACATGGTAATAAAACACCAACTTCTGCAATACAGAAGTCATTAACCACACAAATTGGTAAACATAGAGAAGTTTTCTGGGCTAAATGGATGAGTAAGATAACCTCACTAGGAGCAGCCACTTACAGATTCGTTGAATAATAATGATCTTTCAAACTGCATTTCTGGAAGTGAAAACTAGTTGGAAAAATAATATTTGTATATTCTAATGCAATATTGAAATTAGAATGCAAGCTTTAGTTGCCATGATGCAAAAAATGACTTTTGTACTTGAAAGGTGAAAGTCAATCATGTGTGAATGACAGCAAGAATAGACAAAAATTCATCAACTCTGTTATTACACAGAACCTATTTAATCATAATCAGTGATTAAGTTTAGAGAAAGCAGTGCGGCTGCACAGTGCTTGCCTTCACTTTCATTCAATTAACTGTTGAAAAATAATAATCAAGTTCTCTTGCTACTCTGCATTTTAATCAGAGGGCACATTTTACAGTCATTAACCCTTCTGCGAAGCAATATCTAAAGACTGGACAGCCTTTCATTAACAGAGATTGCAATGCTGAATTCAGAGAAGTTTAAAATAATGAAAACAGAAGATAGATGTAGAAATAGGAGTGATGAATTAAATCACTACTTGTGCAATATTTGTTTTTCATATTTTAACAGTAATTGTATGCGGTGGGTGTCTGTAATACAGGAGAGATGCTTCAGTTTGGGAAACACTGCTTCAACAGCTATAAACTGGTGAGATCAGTGGGAGTGATGAACTGCAGCCCCGTGGGTATGGCAGTGGTCCAATGGATGCAGCATTGGTTGCCCTCTCTCAGGGTGTCAGCACATTTGCTTATTTGCCACCCGTCAACCAATACCAACCACTGTGCCAGGAAGCCAGCTGAGCCAGACTGCCCCGACAGAAGCCAATGTTCTGTCGTCTGCAGCCGAGCCCTCAGAGGCTCGAGCTCCCATGAGTTGCTGGCCACAACCATCTGAAGGGTCTCCACATGAACATCAGAATCAAAAGGAGTGGTGAAGGAGGCAACAAGGACTGTTAATGTTGAGGGTCTTTTTGTCACTTTTCAGGTAAGTGGATTGAGGATGTCACCGAAAGCACTGCCCTATCAACTGCTCTCTGGCCTCTTGAGCTGCAATATGCTGTGCTGCCCCCTCCTTCTTGTGGCTCTTCCTCGCTCTTAGCCAAATCTTTCTTGTCTGATGATGCCTCTTCTTGTTGCTGTGCCTCCTGCAACTCCAACCCTCTTCGCATTGCCCGGTTGATCAGAATGCGGAAAACTACAATGATGTGACCTCGTCTGGCACCTGAACCTCAGCTTCAAAAAGCCAATGACACGCTCTGTGATGTTCCTGGTGGTCCCATGACTTCTGATTGTACCTGAACTGTTCAGGTGTGGAGGGGTACCATCAACCATGTGTTTTGCAGCGATCACTTGTCCCTCAGCAGCCATCCTCTGATGTTTCTGGATGGATGGAAAAGTCGGGGGATGGCTGCTGGCATGGTTAAGGCATCATGCCAGCAGCCAGTAAAACTGGCACATGTTTGCATGATCCTTCTGTGGTGATTGCACACCAGTTGAATATTGAAGAGTGGAAGCCCTTCCTGTTCACCAAAGCTCATGGCTCGGTTTCTGGTGTCCTGATGGCTAAATGAGGGCAGTCTATTATGCCCAGGACACCAGAAAAGCCGGCCACTACTGGAAATCCCAGAGCTCTCTCAATCTGGCTGCTGGTATTTATTGGGAAGGTAAAGTACTGGTTTGCTCTGGCAAGGAGGGCATTGGTGAACTGCTTGAGGTAGATGTGCACTGCAGGCTGGGAGATGTGGGTGATATCTCCACGAGCAGCCAAGGAGACTGAGCCAAGAAAGTTCTGCGCTGCTGACAGCCACTGGCAAAACATGGCCCGTTGGTCCAGCAGGCAACAGGTTGCAGAGATCAGTAAATCCTGCCTGGTGATAAGAATATAAGAAATAGGAGCAGGAATAGGCCACTTGGCCCCTCGAGCCTGCTCCGCCATTCAATAAGATCATGGCTAATCTTGGGCTCAAAGCCACTTCTCTGCCCGCTCCCCATAACCCTTCACTCCCTTATCTTGCAAAAATCTGTCCATCTCCACCTTAAATGTATTTAATGACCCAGCCTCCACAGCTCTCTCGGGCAGAGAATTCCACAGATTTACGACCCTCTGAGAGAAGAAATTCCTCCTCATCTCAGTTCTAAAAAGGCGACACTTTATTCTGAAACTGTGCCCCCGAGTTCTGGATTTCCCCACGAGGGGAAACATCCTCTCTGCATCTACCTTGTCGAGCCCCCTCAGTGTCTTATATGTTTCAATAAGATCAGCTCTCATTCTTCTAAATTCCAATGAGTCTCTGACTGCACTGCTCATCAGGAATATCCAAGAAACTAACTCTTGGCCTCTAGACCCGGTGGCCTGGGTAAGGCCTTCGAGGAACAGCTCCCTTCACCCGCAATGCTCGAAGAGGCCCACCTACTGCCTGTCTTGGGTGTTGAAACTGCTTCTGCTCCTCTCCCTTCAACTGTTTCCCCATCCAAAGGAATGAAGCAATAATAGCACCCACAATAAGAAGTGTGTGCTTAATCAGGGTAAGGGAAAAAAATAGGAAGAAACAATCTCCAAGCTCAGAACTGCCTTGAAAATCCGCGAACCACAATGGAAGAGAGATCCTAACACCCCAGGTGATTGCCCCTTTAAATGCAGCTTCCAATCATCTCAGTCAGTTTCTGAAGCCAATCCCACAAGGTTTTCCTCGGCAGGTTTGCTGCTGGGCGGGATTTCTGACCCATGCACTTAAAATCGCATTGGGGCCTTAATTACAACTACGATAAATCTAATTTTGCATTTAGTAGTGAGGCACTCGCCTGTTTCCAGCAGGCACATTTGCCACCAGAGTCAAATCCCGACTTAAAATGGTGGTTGGCACGTTTCCAGTGGGAATGGGGCGGGAAGTTTTTCGCTTTTCAACCGCTCACTTGACCCATTTCAGCTGGACTGGATGGGTTAAAATTGAGGCCTTGGTCTTCCCTATTTCTCATGTTGATCATTTTAAACATTGCTATGAATTTTTAAAAGTTCAAATTAATCTTACTTACAATTTAGCCTAAATGGTCATGCTTATGTCTATTGCCCCACCTCACACGCCACCTGCTATTTCAACCCCACAGCCCTCTGGCAGGGAAATGAAAAAATGTATACTACCTGACAAAAATGAACCTGTCAAAACATCATTATGGCCAAATTTACCTTAACTGCGTGAATTGTTTACATGAAGGGCAACAATTGAATTTGGTAATAACAGAAAATGCTGGAAAAACTCAGCAGGCCAGGCAACATCCGTGGAGAGAAAATAGAGTCAACGTTTCGGGAGAAAACCCCTTTGTCAAGACTATTTTGCTATCGTAATTGAATTTGGTAACTTGAACTCGTCATGAATGTGCTAAGCTCAGAATTAAATTATTTTAATGGCATTTACTCACTGAATGGAAACTGGCAAATTTACCAGGTAAACCTACATGGGTTATTCTAAGATATGCTTAAAGGGCTCGAGTCGCCAGATGAAATATCCATTCGATACTTCTCTCCCCATTTCCTGAAGGAGGCGAGTATTGCAGCAATATGGATCCAGGGGTATCAACAGCTCTCACGTACCTCAAAAAAGTGACTATTACTCTTGTGTGACCCGATGCAATGGGTTTCGCTAAGCTACTCAATCATGCAGGGATCCACAGCTGACACTGTCCTCTCTTACCATCCATACATGCACACTACCTTCCATCGACACACGCTCACCTTCCATCTGCACACGCTCACCTTCCATCTACACACGCTCACCTTCCATCTACACACGCTCACCATCCACCTACACACGCTCACCTTCCATCTACACACGCTCACCTTCCATCTACACGCGCTCACCTTCCACCTACACACGCTTACCTTCCATCTACACACGCTCACCTTCCATCTACACACGCTCACCTTCCATCTACACATGCTCACCTTCCATCTACGCACGCTCACCTTCCACCTACACACACTCACCTTCCATCTACACACGGACACATTCCATCTACACACGCTCACCTTCCATCTACACACGCTCATCTTCCATCTACACACGCTCACCTTCCATCTACACACGCTCACCGTCCATCTACACATGCTGACCTTGCATCTACACACGCTCACCATCCATCTACACATGCTGACCTTGCATCTACACACGCTCACCTTCCATCTACACACGCTCACCTTCCATCTACACACGCTCACCATCCATCTACACACGCTCACCTTCCATCTACGCATGCTCACCTTCCATCTACACACGCTCACCTTCCATCTACACACGGACACATTCCATCTACACATGCTCACCTTCCATCTACACACGCTCACCTTCCATCTACACACGCTCACCTTCCATCTACGCATGCTCACCTTCCATCTACACACGCTCACCGTACATCTACACATGGACACATTCAATCTACACACGCTCACCTTCCATCTACACACGCTCACCTTCCACCTACACACGCTCACCTTCCATCTACACACGCTCACCTTCCATCTACACACTCTCACCTTCCATCTACACATGGACACATTCCATCTGCACATGCTCAACTTCCACCTACACACGCTTACCTTCCATCTACACACGCTCACCTTCCATCTACACACGCTCACCTTCCATCTACACATGCTCACTTTCCATCTACGCACGCTCACCTTCCACCTACACACGCTCACCTTCCATCTACACATGCTCACCTTCCATCTGCACACGCTCACCTTCCATCTACACACGCTCACCTTCCATCTACACACGCTCACCTTCCATTTACACACGCTCACCTTTCGTCTACACACGCTCACCGTCCATCTACACATGCTGACCTTGCATCTACACACGCTCACCTTCCATCTACACACGCTCACCTTTCGTCTACACACGCTCACCGTCCATCTACACATGCTGACCTTGCATCTACACACGCTCACCATCCATCTACACATGCTGACCTTGCATCTACACATGCTCACCTTCCATCTACACACGCTCACCTTACATCTACACACGCTCACCTTCCATCTACACACGCTCACCTTCCATCTACGCACGCTCACCTTCCATCTAGGCACGCTCACCTTCCATCTACACACGCTCTCCTTCCATCTACACACGCTCGCCTTCCATCTACACACGCTCACCTTCCATCTACACACGGACACATTCCATCTACACATGCTCACCTTCCATCTACACACGCTCACCTTCCATCTACAAACGCTGACCATCCATCTACGCATGCTCACCTTCCATCTACACACGCTCACCGTACATCTACACACGAACACATTCCATCTACACACGCTCACCTTCCATCTAAACATGCTGACATTGCATCTACACACGCTCACCGTCCATCTACACATGCTGACCTTGCATCTACACATGCTCACCTTCCATCTACACATGCTCACCGTTCTTCTACACTCGCTCACCTTCCATCTGCACACGCTCACCGTCCATCTACACACGCCCACCTTCCGTCTACACACGCTCACCTTCCGTCTACACACGCTCACCTTCCATCTGCACACGCTCACCTTCCATCTACACACGCTCACCTTCCATCTACACACGCTCGCCTTCCATCTACACACGCTCACCTTCCATCTACACACGCTCAACTTCCATCTACACACGCTCAACTTCCATCTACACACGCTCACCATCCACGTAGACACACACACCTTCCACCTACACACGCTCACCTTCAATCTACACACGCTCACCTTCCATCGACACACGCTCACCGTCCATCAACACACGCTCACCTTCCATCTACACACGCTCACCTTCCATCTACACACGCACACATTCCATCTACACACGCTCATCTTCCATCGACACACGCTCACCTTCCGTCTACACACGCTCACCCTGCGCCTACACACGGACACCTTCCGTCTACACATGCTCACCTTCCGTCTACACATGCTCACCTTCCGTCTACACACGCTCACCTTCCATCTACACACGCTCACCTTCCGTCTACACACGCTCACCTTCCGTCTACACACACTCACCTTCCCTCTACACACGCTCACCATCCATCTACACAAGCTCACCTTCCATCTACACACGCTCACCTTCCATCTACACACGCTCACCTTCCATCTACACACGCTCACCTTCCATCCATACACGCTCACATTCCATCTACGCACGCTCACCTTCCATCTACGCACGCTCACCTTCCATCTACGCACGCTCACCTTCCATCTACTCACACTCGCTTTCCATCTACACACGCTCGCTTTCCATCTACACACGCTCGCCTTCCATCTACACATGCTGACCTTCCATCGACAGACGCTCACCGTCCATCTACACACGCCCACCTTCCGTCTACACACGCTCACCTTCCGTCTACACACGCTCACCTTCCATCTGCACACGCTCACCTTCCATCTACACACGCTCGCCTTCCATCTACACACGCTCGCCTTCCATCTACACACGCTCACCTTCCATCTACACACGCTCAACTTCCATCTACACACGCTCAACTTCCATCTACACACGCTCACCATCCACGTAGACACACACACCTTCCACCTACACACGCTCACCTTCAATCTACACACGCTCACCTTCCATCGACACACGCTCACCGTCCATCAACACACGCTCACCTTCCATCTACACACGCTCACCTTCCATCTACACACGCACACATTCCATCTACACACGCTCATCTTCCATCGACACACGCTCACCTTCCGTCTACACACGCTCACCCTGCGCCTACACACGGACACCTTCCGTCTACACATGCTCACCTTCCGTCTACACATGCTCACCTTCCGTCTACACACGCTCACCTTCCATCTACACACGCTCACCTTCCGTCTACACACGCTCACCTTCCGTCTACACACACTCACCTTCCCTCTACACACGCTCACCATCCATCTACACAAGCTCACCTTCCATCTACACACGCTCACCTTCCATCTACACACGCTCACCTTCCATCTACACACGCTCACCTTCCATCCATACACGCTCACATTCCATCTACGCACGCTCACCTTCCATCTACGCACGCTCACCTTCCATCTACGCACGCTCACCTTCCATCTACTCACACTCGCTTTCCATCTACACACGCTCGCTTTCCATCTACACACGCTCGCCTTCCATCTACACATGCTGACCTTCCATCGACAGACGCTCAGCTTCCATCTACACACGCTCACCTTCCATCTACGCACGCTCACCTTCCATCTACTCACACTCGCTTTCCATCTACACACGCTCACTTTCCATCTACACACGGACACCTTCAATCTACACACGCTCACCTTCCATCTACACACGCTCACCGTCCATCTTCACACGCTCACCTTCCATCTACACACGCTCATCTTCCATCTACACATGCTCACCTTCCATCTACACACGCTCACCTTCCATCTACACACGCTCATCTTGCATCTACACTCGCCGACCTTGCATCTACACACGCTCACCTTCCATCGACACACGCTCACCTTCCATCTACACACGCTCACCTTCCATCTACACACGCTCACCTTCCATCTACACACGCTCAACTTCCATCTACTCACACTCGCTTTCCATCTACACACGCTCACTTTCCATCTACACACGGACACCTTCAATCTACACACGCTCACCTTCCATCTACACACGCTCACCGTCCATCTTCACACGCTCACCTTCCATCTACACACGCTCACCTTCCATCTACACACGCTCATTTTGCATCTACACTCGCTGACCTTGCATCAACACACGCTCACCTTCCATCGACACACGCTCACCTTCCATCTACACACGCTCACCTTCCATCTACACACGCTCACCGTCCATCTTCAAATGCTCACCTTCCATCGACACACGCTCACCTTCCATCTACACACGCTCACCTTCCATCGACACACGCTCACCTTCCATCTACACACGCTCACCTTCCATCTACACACGCTCATCTTGCATCTACACTCGCTGACCTTGCATCTACACACGCTCACCTTCCATCGACACACGCTCACCTTCCATCTACACACGCTCACCTTCCATCTACACATGCTCACCAGCCATCTACACACGCTCACCTTCCATCGACACATGCTCACCTTCCATCGACACACGCTCACCTTCCATCTAGACATGCTCACCTTCCATCTACACACGCTCACCTTCCATCTACACACGCTCACCTTCCATCTACACACGCTCACCGTCCATCTACACACGCTCACCTTTCGTCTATACACGCTCACCGTCGATCTACACATGCTGACCTTGCATCTACACACGCTCACCTTCCATCTACACACGCTCACCTTCCATCTACACACGCTCACCGTCCATCTACACATGCTCACTTTCCATCTACAGTCGCTCATCTTTTATCTGCACATGCTCACCTTCCATCTACACACGCTCACCTTCCATCTACACACGGTCACCTTCCATCTACACATGCTCACCTGCCGTCTACACACGCTCACCTTCCGTCGACACACGCTCACCTTCCATCTACTCACGCTCACCATCCATCTACACACGCTCACCTTCCATCTACACACGCACACATTCCATCTACACACGCTCACCTTCCATCTACACACGCACACATTCCATCTACACACGCTCATCTTCCATCTACACATGCTCACCTTCCAGCTACACACGCTCATTTTCCATCTACAGAGGCTCATCTTACATCTACACACGCTCACCTTCCATATACACACGCTCACCTTCCGTCTACACATGCTCACCTTCCGTCTACACACGCTCACCTTCCGTCCAAACATGCACACCTTCCGTGTACACATGCTCACCTTCCGTCTACACACGCTCAACTTCCATCTACACACGCCCCCCTTCCATCTACAGATGCACACCTGCCATCTACTCACGCTCACCTTCCATCTACACACGCTCACCTTCCATCTACACACGCTCACCGTCCATCTACACACGCTCACCTTCCATCGACACACGCTCACCTTCCATCTACACACGCTCACCATCCATCTACACACGGACACATTCCATCTACACAGGCTCACCTTCCATCTACACACGCTTACCTTCCCTCTACACACGCTCACCTTCCATTTACTCACGCTCACCTTCCCTCTACACACGCTCACCGTCCCTCTAAACACGCTCACCATCCAGCTACACACGCTCACTTTCCATCTACACATGGACACCTTCCATCTACACACGCTCACCTTCCATCTACACACGCTCACCTTGCATCGACACACGCCCACCTTCCATCTATGCACGCTCACCTTCCATCTATACACACTCACCTTCCATCTACACATGCTCACCTTCCATCTACAGA
Organism: Somniosus microcephalus; assembly: GCF_052327205.1. Taxonomy (NCBI): domain Eukaryota; kingdom Metazoa; phylum Chordata; class Chondrichthyes; order Squaliformes; family Somniosidae; genus Somniosus; species Somniosus microcephalus. The sequence goes on from NC_140992.1 coordinate 248,087,077, forward strand.
CGCTGACCTTCCATCTACACACGGACACCTTCTATCTACACACGCTCACCTCCCATTTCCAAACGCTCATCTTCCATCGACACATGCTCACCTTCTGTCTACACACGCTCACCTTCCGTCTAGACACGCTCACCTTCCATCTACACACGCTCACCTTCCATCTACACACGCTCACCTTCCATCCATACACGCTCACATTCCATCTACGCACGCTCACCTTCCATCTACGCACGCTCACCTTCCATCTACGCACGCTCACCTTCCATCTACTCACACTCGCTTTCCATCTACACACGCTCGCTTTCCATCTACACACGCTCGCCTTCCATCTACACATGCTGACCTTCCATCGACAGACGCTCAGCTTCCATCTACACACGCTCACCTTCCATCTACGCACGCTCACCTTCCATCTACTCACACTCGCTTTCCATCTACACACGCTCACTTTCCATCTACACACGGACACCTTCAATCTACACACGCTCACCTTCCATCTACACACGCTCACCGTCCATCTTCACACGCTCACCTTCCATCTACACACGCTCATCTTCCATCTACACATGCTCACCTTCCATCTACACACGCTCACCTTCCATCTACACACGCTCATCTTGCATCTACACTCGCCGACCTTGCATCTACACACGCTCACCTTCCATCGACACACGCTCACCTTCCATCTACACACGCTCACCTTCCATCTACACACGCTCACCTTCCATCTACACACGCTCAACTTCCATCTACTCACACTCGCTTTCCATCTACACACGCTCACTTTCCATCTACACACGGACACCTTCAATCTACACACGCTCACCTTCCATCTACACACGCTCACCGTCCATCTTCACACGCTCACCTTCCATCTACACACGCTCACCTTCCATCTACACACGCTCATTTTGCATCTACACTCGCTGACCTTGCATCAACACACGCTCACCTTCCATCGACACACGCTCACCTTCCATCTACACACGCTCACCTTCCATCTACACACGCTCACCGTCCATCTTCAAATGCTCACCTTCCATCGACACACGCTCACCTTCCATCTACACACGCTCACCTTCCATCGACACACGCTCACCTTCCATCTACACACGCTCACCTTCCATCTACACACGCTCATCTTGCATCTACACTCGCTGACCTTGCATCTACACACGCTCACCTTCCATCGACACACGCTCACCTTCCATCTACACACGCTCACCTTCCATCTACACATGCTCACCAGCCATCTACACACGCTCACCTTCCATCGACACATGCTCACCTTCCATCGACACACGCTCACCTTCCATCTAGACATGCTCACCTTCCATCTACACACGCTCACCTTCCATCTACACACGCTCACCTTCCATCTACACACGCTCACCGTCCATCTACACACGCTCACCTTTCGTCTATACACGCTCACCGTCGATCTACACATGCTGACCTTGCATCTACACACGCTCACCTTCCATCTACACACGCTCACCTTCCATCTACACACGCTCACCGTCCATCTACACATGCTCACTTTCCATCTACAGTCGCTCATCTTTTATCTGCACATGCTCACCTTCCATCTACACACGCTCACCTTCCATCTACACACGGTCACCTTCCATCTACACATGCTCACCTGCCGTCTACACACGCTCACCTTCCGTCGACACACGCTCACCTTCCATCTACTCACGCTCACCATCCATCTACACACGCTCACCTTCCATCTACACACGCACACATTCCATCTACACACGCTCACCTTCCATCTACACACGCACGCATTCCATCTACACACGCTCATCTTCCATCTACACATGCTCACCTTCCAGCTACACACGCTCATTTTCCATCTACAGAGGCTCATCTTACATCTACACACGCTCACCTTCCATATACACACGCTCACCTTCCGTCTACACATGCTCACCTTCCGTCTACACACGCTCACCTTCCGTCCAAACATGCACACCTTCCGTGTACACATGCTCACCTTCCGTCTACACACGCTCAACTTCCATCTACACACGCCCCCCTTCCATCTACAGATGCACACCTGCCATCTACTCACGCTCACCTTCCATCTACACACGCTCACCTTCCATCTACACACGCTCACCGTCCATCTACACACGCTCACCTTCCATCGACACACGCTCACCTTCCATCTACACACGCTCACCATCCATCTACACACGGACACATTCCATCTACACAGGCTCACCTTCCATCTACACACGCTTACCTTCCCTCTACACACGCTCACCTTCCATTTACTCACGCTCACCTTCCCTCTACACACGCTCACCGTCCCTCTAAACACGCTCACCATCCAGCTACACACGCTCACTTTCCATCTACACATGGACACCTTCCATCTACACACGCTCACCTTCCATCTACACATGCTCATCTTGCATCGACACACGCCCACCTTCCATCTATGCACGCTCACCTTCCATCTATACACACTCACCTTCCATCTACACATGCTCACCTTCCATCGACAGACGCTGACCTTCCATCTACACACGGACACCTTCTATCTACACACGCTCACCTCCCATTTCCAAACGCTCATCTTCCATCGACACATGCTCACCTTCTGTCTACACACGCTCACCTTCCGTCTAGACACGCTCACCCTCCGTCTACACACGCTCAACTTCCATCTACACACGCTCACCTTCCATCTACACACGCTCACCTTCCATCTACACACGCTCACCTTCCATCCATACACGCTCACATTCCATCTACGCACGCTCACCTTCCATCTACGCACGCTCACCTTCCATCTACGCACGCTCACCTTCCATCTACTCACACTCGCTTTCCATCTACACACGCTCGCTTTCCATCTACACACGCTCGCCTTCCATCTACACATGCTGACCTTCCATCGACAGACGCTCAGCTTCCATCTACACACGCTCACCTTCCATCTACGCACGCTCACCTTCCATCTACTCACACTCGCTTTCCATCTACACACGCTCACTTTCCATCTACACACGGACACCTTCAATCTACACACGCTCACCTTCCATCTACACACGCTCACCGTCCATCTTCACACGCTCACCTTCCATCTACACACGCTCATCTTCCATCTACACATGCTCACCTTCCATCTACACACGCTCACCTTCCATCTACACACGCTCATCTTGCATCTACACTCGCCGACCTTGCATCTACACACGCTCACCTTCCATCGACACACGCTCACCTTCCATCTACACACGCTCACCTTCCATCTACACACGCTCACCTTCCATCTACACACGCTCAACTTCCATCTACTCACACTCGCTTTCCATCTACACACGCTCACTTTCCATCTACACACGGACACCTTCAATCTACACACGCTCACCTTCCATCTACACACGCTCACCGTCCATCTTCACACGCTCACCTTCCATCTACACACGCTCACCTTCCATCTACACACGCTCATTTTGCATCTACACTCGCTGACCTTGCATCAACACACGCTCACCTTCCATCGACACACGCTCACCTTCCATCTACACACGCTCACCTTCCATCTACACACGCTCACCGTCCATCTTCAAATGCTCACCTTCCATCGACACACGCTCACCTTCCATCTACACACGCTCACCTTCCATCGACACACGCTCACCTTCCATCTACACACGCTCACCTTCCATCTACACACGCTCATCTTGCATCTACACTCGCTGACCTTGCATCTACACACGCTCACCTTCCATCGACACACGCTCACCTTCCATCTACACACGCTCACCTTCCATCTACACATGCTCACCAGCCATCTACACACGCTCACCTTCCATCGACACATGCTCACCTTCCATCGACACACGCTCACCTTCCATCTAGACATGCTCACCTTCCATCTACACACGCTCACCTTCCATCTACACACGCTCACCTTCCATCTACACACGCTCACCGTCCATCTACACACGCTCACCTTTCGTCTATACACGCTCACCGTCGATCTACACATGCTGACCTTGCATCTACACACGCTCACCTTCCATCTACACACGCTCACCTTCCATCTACACACGCTCACCGTCCATCTACACATGCTCACTTTCCATCTACAGTCGCTCATCTTTTATCTGCACATGCTCACCTTCCATCTACACACGCTCACCTTCCATCTACACACGGTCACCTTCCATCTACACATGCTCACCTGCCGTCTACACACGCTCACCTTCCGTCGACACACGCTCACCTTCCATCTACTCACGCTCACCATCCATCTACACACGCTCACCTTCCATCTACACACGCACACATTCCATCTACACACGCTCACCTTCCATCTACACACGCACACATTCCATCTACACACGCTCATCTTCCATCTACACATGCTCACCTTCCAGCTACACACGCTCATTTTCCATCTACAGAGGCTCATCTTACATCTACACACGCTCACCTTCCATATACACACGCTCACCTTCCGTCTACACATGCTCACCTTCCGTCTACACACGCTCACCTTCCGTCCAAACATGCACACCTTCCGTGTACACATGCTCACCTTCCGTCTACACACGCTCAACTTCCATCTACACACGCCCCCCTTCCATCTACAGATGCACACCTGCCATCTACTCACGCTCACCTTCCATCTACACACGCTCACCTTCCATCTACACACGCTCACCGTCCATCTACACACGCTCACCTTCCATCGACACACGCTCACCTTCCATCTACACACGCTCACCATCCATCTACACACGGACACATTCCATCTACACAGGCTCACCTTCCATCTACACACGCTTACCTTCCCTCTACACACGCTCACCTTCCATTTACTCACGCTCACCTTCCCTCTACACACGCTCACCGTCCCTCTAAACACGCTCACCATCCAGCTACACACGCTCACTTTCCATCTACACATGGACACCTTCCATCTACACACGCTCACCTTCCATCTACACATGCTCATCTTGCATCGACACACGCCCACCTTCCATCTATGCACGCTCACCTTCCATCTATACACACTCACCTTCCATCTACACATGCTCACCTTCCATCTACAGACGCTGACCTTCCATCTACACACGGACACCTTCTATCTACACACGCTCACCTCCCATTTCCAAACGCTCATCTTCCATCGACACATGCTCACCTTCTGTCTACACACGCTCACCTTCCGTCTAGACACGCTCACCCTCCGTCTACACACGCTCAACTTCCATCTACACACGCTCACCTTCCATCTACACACGCTCACCTTCCATCTACACACGCTCACCTTCCATCCATACACGCTCACATTCCATCTACGCACGCTCACCTTCCATCTACGCACGCTCACCTTCCATCTACGCACGCTCACCTTCCATCTACTCACACTCGCTTTCCATCTACACACGCTCGCTTTCCATCTACACACGCTCGCCTTCCATCTACACATGCTGACCTTCCATCGACAGACGCTCAGCTTCCATCTACACACGCTCACCTTCCATCTACGCACGCTCACCTTCCATCTACTCACACTCGCTTTCCATCTACACACGCTCACTTTCCATCTACACACGGACACCTTCAATCTACACACGCTCACCTTCCATCTACACACGCTCACCGTCCATCTTCACACGCTCACCTTCCATCTACACACGCTCATCTTCCATCTACACATGCTCACCTTCCATCTACACACGCTCACCTTCCATCTACACACGCTCATCTTGCATCTACACTCGCCGACCTTGCATCTACACACGCTCACCTTCCATCGACACACGCTCACCTTCCATCTACACACGCTCACCTTCCATCTACACACGCTCACCTTCCATCTACACACGCTCAACTTCCATCTACTCACACTCGCTTTCCATCTACACACGCTCACTTTCCATCTACACACGGACACCTTCAATCTACACACGCTCACCTTCCATCTACACACGCTCACCGTCCATCTTCACACGCTCACCTTCCATCTACACACGCTCACCTTCCATCTACACACGCTCATTTTGCATCTACACTCGCTGACCTTGCATCAACACACGCTCACCTTCCATCGACACACGCTCACCTTCCATCTACACACGCTCACCTTCCATCTACACACGCTCACCGTCCATCTTCAAATGCTCACCTTCCATCGACACACGCTCACCTTCCATCTACACACGCTCACCTTCCATCGACACACGCTCACCTTCCATCTACACACGCTCACCTTCCATCTACACACGCTCATCTTGCATCTACACTCGCTGACCTTGCATCTACACACGCTCACCTTCCATCGACACACGCTCACCTTCCATCTACACACGCTCACCTTCCATCTACACATGCTCACCAGCCATCTACACACGCTCACCTTCCATCGACACATGCTCACCTTCCATCGACACACGCTCACCTTCCATCTAGACATGCTCACCTTCCATCTACACACGCTCACCTTCCATCTACACACGCTCACCTTCCATCTACACACGCTCACCGTCCATCTACACACGCTCACCTTTCGTCTATACACGCTCACCGTCGATCTACACATGCTGACCTTGCATCTACACACGCTCACCTTCCATCTACACACGCTCACCTTCCATCTACACACGCTCACCGTCCATCTACACATGCTCACTTTCCATCTACAGTCGCTCATCTTTTATCTGCACATGCTCACCTTCCATCTACACACGCTCACCTTCCATCTACACACGGTCACCTTCCATCTACACATGCTCACCTGCCGTCTACACACGCTCACCTTCCGTCGACACACGCTCACCTTCCATCTACTCACGCTCACCATCCATCTACACACGCTCACCTTCCATCTACACACGCACACATTCCATCTACACACGCTCACCTTCCATCTACACACGCACACATTCCATCTACACACGCTCATCTTCCATCTACACATGCTCACCTTCCAGCTACACACGCTCATTTTCCATCTACAGAGGCTCATCTTACATCTACACACGCTCACCTTCCATATACACACGCTCACCTTCCGTCTACACATGCTCACCTTCCGTCTACACACGCTCACCTTCCGTCCAAACATGCACACCTTCCGTGTACACATGCTCACCTTCCGTCTACACACGCTCAACTTCCATCTACACACGCCCCCCTTCCATCTACAGATGCACACCTGCCATCTACTCACGCTCACCTTCCATCTACACACGCTCACCTTCCATCTACACACGCTCACCGTCCATCTACACACGCTCACCTTCCATCGACACACGCTCACCTTCCATCTACACACGCTCACCATCCATCTACACACGGACACATTCCATCTACACAGGCTCACCTTCCATCTACACACGCTTACCTTCCCTCTACACACGCTCACCTTCCATTTACTCACGCTCACCTTCCCTCTACACACGCTCACCGTCCCTCTAAACACGCTCACCATCCAGCTACACACGCTCACTTTCCATCTACACATGGACACCTTCCATCTACACACGCTCACCTTCCATCTACACATGCTCATCTTGCATCGACACACGCCCACCTTCCATCTATGCACGCTCACCTTCCATCTATACACACTCACCTTCCATCTACACATGCTCACCTTCCATCTACAGACGCTGACCTTCCATCTACACACGGACACCTTCTATCTACACACGCTCACCTCCCATTTCCAAACGCTCATCTTCCATCGACACATGCTCACCTTCTGTCTACACACGCTCACCTTCCGTCTAGACACGCTCACCCTCCGTCTACACACGCTCAACTTCCATCTACACACGCTCACCTTCCATCTACACACACTCGCTTTCCATCTACACACGCTCACGTTCCATCAGCACACGGACACCTTCCATCTACACACGCTTGCTTTCCATCTACACACGCTCGCTTTCCATCTACACACGCTCACCTTCCATCTACAAACGCTCACCTTCCATCCACACACGCTGAAATTCCATCCACACACGCTCAACTTCCATCTACTCACGCTCACCTTCCATCTACACACGTTCACCTTCCATTTACACACGCTCACCTTTCGTCTACAGACGCTCACCGTCGATCTACACATGCTGACCTTGCATCTACACACGCTCACCTTCCATCTACACATGCTCACTTTCCATCTACAGTCGCTCACCTTTTATCTGCACACGCTCACCTTCCATTTACACACGCTCACCTTCCATCTACTCACGCTCAACTTCCATCTACACACGCTCACCTTCCGTCGACACACGCTCACCTTCCATCCACTCATGCTCACCATCCATCTACACACGCTCACCTTCCATCTACACACGCACACATTCCATCTGCACACGCTCATCTTCCATCTACACACGCACACCTTCCATGTGCACACGCTCACCTTCCATCTACACACGCTCGCCTTCCATCTACACACGCTCGCCTTCCATCTACACACGCTCACCTTCCATCTGCACACACTCACATTCCCTCTACACACGGACACTTTAATTCTACACACGCTCACCTTCCATCTACACACGCTCACCTTCCATCTACACACGCTCACCTACCATCTACACACACTCACCTTCCATGTACAAACTCTCACCTTCCATCTACACACGCTCGCCTTCCATCTACACACGCTCACCTTCCATCTATACACGGTCACCTTCCATCTATACACGCTCACCTTCCATCTACTCACGCTCACCTTCCATCTGCACACGCTCACCGTACATCTACTCTCGCTCACCTTCCATCTACACACGCTCACCTTCCATCTACACACGCTCACCTTCCATGTCCACATGCTCACCGTCCATCTACACACGCTAACCTTCCATCTATACATGCTCACCGTCCATCTACGCACGCTCACCGTCCATCTACGCAAGCTCAACTTCCAACTACACACGGACACCTTCCATCTACGCACGCAGACCTTCCATCTACAGATGCACACCTTCCATCTACACACGCTCAGCTTCCATCTACACACGCTCAGCTTCCATCTGCACACGCTCACCTTCCAACTACACACGCTCACCTTTCATCTACACAGGGACACCTTCCATTTACACACGCTCACCTTCCATCTGCACACGCTCATCTTGCATCTACACACGCTGACCTTGCATCTACACACGCTCACCTTCCATCTACACACGCTCAGCTTCCATCGACACACGCTCACCTTCCATCTACACATGCTCACCTTCCATCTACACACGCTCACCTTCCATCGACAGACGCTCACCTTCCATCTACACACACTCAGCTTCCATCTACACATGCTCACCTTCCATCTACACACGCTGACCTTCCATCTACACACGCTCACCTTCCATCGACACACGATCACCTTCCGTCTACACACGCTCACCTTTCATCTACACACGCTCACCTTCCACCTACACACGCTCACTTTCCATCTACACACGCTCACCTTTCGTCTACACACGCTCACCTTCCATCTACAGACGCTGACCTTCCATCTACACATGGACACCTTCCATCGACACACGCTCACCTTCCATCGACACATGCTCACCTTCCGTCTACACACGCTCAACTTCATTCTACACACACTCACCGTCCCTCTACACACGCTCACCATCCACCTACACACGCTCACCATCCATCTACACACGCTCACCTTCCATCTACACATGGACACCTTCCATCTACACACGCTCATCTTGCATCTAAACACGCTGACCTTGCATCTACACACGCTCACCTTCCATCTACACACGCTCACTTTCCATCTACAGACGCTCACCTTTTATCTACACACACTCACCTTCCATCTACACACGCTCAGCTTCCATCTAAACACGCTCACCGTCCATCTACACACGCTCACCGTCCATCTACACACGCTCACCTTCCATCGACACACGGACACATTCCATCTACACATGCTCACCTTCCATCTACACACGCTCACCTTCCATCGACACACGCTCACCTTCCATCTACACACGCTCACCTTCCATCTACACACGCTCACCTTTAGTCTACACACGCTCACTGTCCATCTACACATGCTGACCTTGCATCTACACATGCTCACCTTCCATCTACACACGCTCACCTTTCGTCCACACACGCTCACCGTCCATCTACACATGCTGACATTGCATCTACACACGCTCACCGTCCATCTACACATGCTGACCTTGCATCTACACATGCTCACCTTCCATCTACACACGCTCACCTTCCATCTACACACGCTCACCTTCCATCTAGACACGCTCACCGTTCTTCTACACACGCTCACCTTCCATCTACACACGCTCACCGTCCGTCTACACACGCTCACCTTCCGTCTACACACGCTCACCTTCCGTCTACACACGCTCACCTTCCATCTGCAGACGCTCACCTTCCATCTGCAGACACTCACCTTCCATCTACACACGCTCACCTTCCATGTACACACGCTCACCTTCCATCTACACACGCTCGCCTTCCATCTACACACGCTCACCGTCCATCTACACACGCTCACCTTCCATCTAGAAACGCTCACCTTCCATCTACACACGCTGACCGTGCATCTACACACGCTCACCGTCCATCTACACACGCTCACCTTCCATCTACACAGGCTCACCTTCCATCTACACATGCTCACCTTCCGTCTACACACGCTCACCTTTCATCTACACACGCTCACCATCCATCTACACACGCTCACCATCCACGTAGACACGCACACGTTCCACCTACACACGCTCACCTTCAATCTACACACGCTCACCTTCCATCGACACACGCTCACCTTCCATCGACACACGCTCACCGTCCATCTACACACGCTCACCTTCCATCTACACACGCACACATTCCATCGACACACGCTCACCTTCCATCGACACACGCTCACCTTCCATCTACACACGCTCACCTTCCATCTACACACGCTCAACTTCCACCTACACATGCTCACCATCCACCTACACACGCTCACCTTCCGTCTACACACGCTCACCTTCCGTCTACACACGCTCACCTTCCGTCTACACACGCTCACCTTCCGTCTACACACGCTCACCTTCCGTCTACACACGCTCACCTTCCGTCAACACAGGCTCACCTTCCATCTACACACGCTCACCTTCCATCTACACACGCTCACCTTCCATCTACACACGCTCACCTTCCATCTACGCAGGCTCACCTTCCATCTACGCACGCTCACCTTCCATCTACGCACGCTCACCTTCCATCGACTCACACTCGCTTTCCATCTACACACGCTCGCTTTCCATCTACACACGCTCTCTTTCCATCTACACACGCTCGCCTTCCATCTACACATGCTGACCTTCCATCGACACACGCTCACCTTCCATCAACACACGCTCACCGTCCATCTACACACGCTCACCTTCCATCTACACACGCACACATTCCATCTACACACGCTCACCTTCCATCGACACACGCTCACCTTCCATCTACACACGCTCACCTTCCATCTACACACGCTCAACTTCCACCTACACACGCTCACCATCCACCTACACACGCTCACCTTCCGTCTACACACGCTCACCTTCCGTCGACACACGCTCACCTTCCGTCTACACACGCTCACCTTCCGTCTACACACGCTCACCTTCCGTCTACACACGCTCACCTTCCGTCTACACAGGCTCACCTTCCATCTACACACGCTCACCTTCCATCTACAAACGCTCACCTTCCATCTACGCACGCTCACCTTCCATCTACGCACGCTCACCTTCCATCGACTCACACTCGCTTTCCATCTACACACGCTCACTTTCCATCTACACACGCTCTCTTTCCATCAACACACGCTCGCCTTCCATCTACACATGCTGACCTTCCATCGACACACGCTCAGCTTCCATCTACACATGCTCACCTTCCACCTACACACGCTGACCTTGCATCTACACACGGACACCTTCTATCTATGCATGGACACCTTCAATCTACACACGCTCACCTTCCATCTACACAAGCTCACCTTCCATCTACACACGCTCACCGTCCATCTACACACGCTCACGGTCCATCTACACACGCTCACCTGTCGCCAACTCACGCTCACCGTCCATCTTCACACGCTCACCTTCCATCCACACACGCTCACCTTCCATCTACACAGGGACACCTTCCATTTACACACGCTCACCTTCCATCTACACACGCGCATACTGCATCTACACACGCTGACCTTGCATCTGCACACGCTCACCTTCCATCTACACACGCTCACCTTCCATCGACACACGCTCACCTTCCATCTACACATGCTCACCTTCCATCTGCACACGCTCACCTTCCATCGACAGACGCTCACCTTCCATCTACACACACTCACCTTCCATCTGCACACGCTCACCTTCCATCTACACACGCTGACCTTCCATCTACACACGCTCACCTTCCATCGACACACGCTCACCTTCCGTCTACACACGCTCACCTTCCATCTACACACGCTCACCTTCCACCAACACATGCTCACTTTCCATCTACACACGCTCACCTTTCATCAACACACGCTCACCTTCCATCTACAGACGCTGACCTTCCATCTACACACGGACACCTTCCATCTACACACGCTCACCTCCCATTTCCAAACGCTCATCTTACATCGACACATGCTCACCTTCTGTCTACACACGCTCACCTTCCGTCTAGACACGCTCACCCTCCCTCTACACATGCTCAACTTCCATCTACACACGCTCACCTTCCATCTACACACGCTCATCTTCCATCTACACACGCTCACCTTCCATCTACACACGGACACCTTCCATCTACACATGCTCACCTTCCATCTACGCACGCTCAGCTTCCATCTACACACGCTGATCTTCCATCTACGCACGCTCACCTTCCATCTACACACACTCGCTTTCCATCTACACACGCTCAGGTTCCATCGACACACGGACACCTTCCATCTACAGACGCTTGCTTTCCATCTACACACGCTCGCTTTCCATCTACACACGCTCACCTTCCATCAACAAACGCTCACCTTCCATCCACACACGCTCAACTTCCATCCACACACGCTCAACTTCCATCTACTCACGCTCACCTTCCATCTACACACGTTCACCTTCCATCAACACACGCTCACCTTCCGTCTACACAGGCTCACCTTCCGTCTACACATGCACACCTTCCATCTACACACGCACACCTTCCATCTACACACGCTCACCTTCCATCTACATATGCTCACCTTCCATCTACTCACGCTCACATTCCATCTACACACGCTCACCTTCCATCTACACACGCTCACCTTCCATCTACACACGCTCACCTTCCCTCTACACAGGCTCACCTTCCATCTACACACGCACACCTTCCATCTACACACGCTCACCTTCCATCTACACATGCTCACCTTCCATCTACTCACGCTCACCTTCCATCTACTCACGCTCACCTTCCATCTACACACGCTCACCTTCCATCTACACACGCTCACCTTCCCTCTACACAGGCTCACCTTCCATCTACACTTGCTCACCTTCCATCTACAGACGCTCATCTTCCATCTACACACGCTCACCTTCCATCTACACACGCTGACCTTGCAACTACACACGGACACCTTCTATCTATACACGGACACCTTCAATCTACACACGCTCACCTTCCATCTACACACGCTCACCTTCCATCTACACACGCTCACCATCTGTCTACACACGCTCACCGTCCATCTACACACGCTCACCTTTCATCTACACACGCTCACCGTCCATCTTCACACGCTCACCTTCCATCTGCACACGCTCATCATCCATCTACACATGCTCACCTTCCATCTACACACGCTCACCTTCCATCTACACACGCTCATCTTGCATCTACACACGCTGACTTTGCATCTACACACGCTCACCTTCCCTCGACACATGCTCACCTTCCATCCACACACGCTCACCTTCCATCTAGACATGCTCACCTTCCATCTACACACGCTCCCCTTCCATCTACACACGCTCACCTTCCATCTACACATGCTCACCTTCCATCTACACACGCTCACCTTTCGTCTACACACGCTCACCGTCGATCTACACATGCTGACCTTGCATCTACAAACCCTCACCTTCCATCTACACATGCTCACTTTCCATCTACAGTCGCTCACCTTTTATCTGCACACGCTCACCTTCCATCTACCCACGCTCAACTTCCAGCTACACACGCTCACCTTCCGTCGACACATGCTCACCTTCCATCCACTCATGCTCACCTTCCATCTACACACGCTCACCTTCCAGCTACACACGCACACATTCCATCTACACACCATCGCCTTCCATCTACACACGCTCACCTTCCATCTACACACACTCACCTTCCCTCTACACACGGACACTTTCCACCTACACACGCTCACCTTCCATCTACACACGCTCACCTTCCATCTACACATGCTCACCTTCCATCTACACATGGACACCTTCCATCTACACACGCTCACCTTCCATCTACACACGCTCACCTTCCATCTACACACGCTCATCTTGCATCTACACACGCTGACCTTGTATCTACACACGCTCATCTTCCATCTAAACACGCTCACCGTCCATCTACACATGCTCACCTTCCATCTACACACGCTCATCTTCCATCAACACATGCTCAACATCCATCGACACACGCTCACCTTCCATCTACACACGCTCACCTTCCATCGACACACGCTCACCTTCCATCTACACACGCTCACCTTCCATCTACACACGCTCATCTTGCATCTACACTCGCTGACCTTGCATCTACACACGCTCACCTTCCATCGACAGACGCTCACCTTCCATCTACACACGCTCACCTTCCATCTACACATGCTCACCAGCCATCTACACACGCTCACCTTCCATCGACACATGCTCACCTTCCATCGACACACGCTCACCTTCCATCTAGACATGCTCACCTTCCATCTACACACGCTCACCTTCCATCTACACACGCTCACCTTCCATCTACACACGCTCACCGTCCATCTACACACGCTCACCTTTCGTCTATACACGCTCACCGTCGATCTACACATGCTGACCTTGCATCTACACACGCTCACCTTCCATCTACACACGCTCACCTTCCATCTACACACGCTCACCGTCCATCTACACATGCTCACTTTCCATCTACAGTCGCTCATCTTTTATCTGCACATGCTCACCTTCCATCTACACACGCTCACCTTCCATCTACACACGGTCACCTTCCATCTACACATGCTCACCTGCCGTCTACACACGCTCACCTTCCGTCGACACACGCTCACCTTCCATCTACTCACGCTCACCATCCATCTACACACGCTCACCTTCCATCTACACATGCACACATTCCATCTACACACGCTCACCTTCCATCTACACACGCACACATTCCATCTACACACGCTCATCTTCCATCTACACATGCTCACCTTCCAGCTACACACGCTCATTTTCCATCTACAGAGGCTCATCTTACATCTACACACGCTCACCTTCCATATACACACGCTCACCTTCCGTCTACACATGCTCACCTTCCGTCTACACACGCTCACCTTCCGTCCAAACATGCACACCTTCCGTGTACACACGCTCACCTTCCGTCTACACACGCTCAACTTCCATCTACACACGCCCCCCTTCCATCTACAGATGCACACCTGCCATCTACTCACGCTCACCTTCCATCTACACACGCTCACCTTCCATCTACACACGCTCACCGTCCATCTACACACGCTCACCTTCCATCGACACACGCTCACCTTCCATCTACACACGCTCACCATCCATCTCCACACGGACACATTCCATCTACACACGCTCACCTTCCATCTACACACGCTTACCTTCCCTCTACACACGCTCACCTTCCATTTACTCACGCTCACCTTCCCTCTACACATGCTCACCATCCCTCTAAACACGCTCACCATCCAGCTACACACGCTCACTTTCCATCTACACATGGACACCTTCCATCTACACACGCTCACCTTCCATCTACACATGCTCATCTTGCATCGACACACGCCCACCTTCCATCTATGCACGCTCACCTTCCATCTATACACACTCACCTTCCATCTACACATGCTCACCTTCCATCTACAGACGCTGACCTTCCATCTACACACGCTCACCTTCTGTCTACACACGCTCACCTTCCGTCTAGACACGCTCACCCTCCGTCTACACACGCTCAACTTCCATCTACACACGCTCACCTTCCATCTACACACACTCGCTTTCCATCTACACACGCTCACGTTCCATCAGCACACGGACACCTTCCATCTACACACGCTTGCTTTCCATCTACACACGCTCGCTTTCCATCTACACACGCTCACCTTCCATCTACAAACGCTCACCTTCCATCCACACACGCTGAAATTCCATCCACACATGCTCAACTTCCATCTACTCACGCTCACCTTCCATCTACACACGTTCACCTTCCATTTACACACGCTCACCTTTCGTCTACAGACGCTCACCGTCGATCTACACATGCTGACCTTGCATCTACACACGCTCACCTTCCATCTACACATGCTCACTTTCCATCTACAGTCGCTCACCTTTTATCTGCACACGCTCACCTTCCATTTACACACGCTCACCTTCCATCTACCCACGCTCAACTTCCATCTACACACGCTCACCTTCCGTCGACACACGCTCACCTTCCATCCACTCATGCTCACCATCCATCTACACACGCTCACCTTCCATCTACACACGCACACATTCCATCTGCACATGCTCATCTTCCATCTACACACGCTCGCCTTCCATCTACACACGCTCACGGTCCATCTACACGCGCACCTTCCATCTACACACGCTCACCTTCCATCTACACACAGTCACCTTTCATCTACACACGCTCACCTTCCATCTACACACGCTCAGCTTCCATCTACACACGCTCACCTTCCATCTACACACGCTCACCTTACATCTACACACACTCACCTTCCATTTACACACGCTCACCTTCCACGTACACACGCTCACATTCCATCTACACACGCTCACCTTCTATCTACACACGCTCACCTTCCATCTACACATGTTCACCTTCCATCTACACACGCTCACCTTCCATCTACACACACTCACCTTCCATGTACACACTCTCACCTTCCATCTACACACGCTCGCCTTCCATCTACACACGCTCACCTTCCATCTACACACGCTCACCTTTCATGTACACACTCCCACCTTCCATCAACTCACGGTCACCGTCCATCTACGCACGCTCAACGTCCATCTACGCATGGACACCTTCCATCTACACACGGAGACCTTCCACCTACAGATGCACACCTTCCATCTACACACGCTCAGCTTCCATCTACACACGCTCACCTTCCATCTACACATGCTCACCTTTCATCTACACATGCTCACCTTCCATCTACACACGCTCACCGTCCATCTTCACACGCTCACCTTCCATCTACATACGCTCACCTTCCATCGACACATGCTCACATTCCATCGACACACGCTCACCTTCCATCTACACACACTCACCTTCCATCTACACATGCTCACCTTCCATGTACACACGCTCACCTTCCATCTACACACGCTCGCCTTCCATCTACACACGCTCACATTCCATCTACACACGCTCACCTTCCATCTACACACGCTCACTTTCTGTCTACACACGGACGCTTCCCGTCTACACACGCTGACCTTCCATCTACACACGCTCACCTTCCATCTACACACGCTCACCTTCCATCTACACACGCTCACCTTCCATCTACACACGCTCGCCTGCCATCTACACACGCTCGCCTTCCATCGACACACGGACACCTTCCATCTACACATGCTCGCTTTCCATCGACGCACGCTCACCTTCCATCTACACATGGACACCTTCCATCTACACACGCTGACCTTGCATCTACGCATGCTCACCGTCCATCTACACACGCTCACCTTCCATCTACACACGCTGACGTTCCATCTACACACGCTCACCTTCCATCTACACACGTTCACCATCCATCTGCACACGCTCACCTTCCATCTACACACACTCACCTTCCAACTACACATGCTGACGTTCCATCTACACATGCTCACCTTCCATCTACACACGCTGACCTTGCATCTACGCATGCTCACCGTCCATCTACACACGCTCACCTTCCATCTACACATACTGACGTTCCATCTACACATGCTCACCTTCCATCTACACACGCTCACCATCCATCTGCACACGCTCACCTTCCATCTACACACGCTCACCTTCCAACTACACACGCTCACGTTCCATCTACACACGCTCACCTTCCATCTACACATGCTCACATTCAATCTACACATGCTCACCTTTCATCTACACACGTTCACCGTCCATCTGCACACGCTCACCTTCCATCTACACACGCTCACCTTCCATCTACACACGCTCACCGTCCATCTACACGCGCACCTTCCATCTACACACGCTCACCTTCCATCTACACACAGTCACCTTTCATCTACACACGCTCACCTTCCATCTACACACGCTCAGCTTCCATCTACACACGCTCACCTTCCATCTACACACGCTCACCTTACATCTACACACACTCACCTTCCATTTACACACGCTCACCTTCCACGTACACACGCTCACATTCCATCTACACACGCTCACCTTCTATCTACACACGCTCACCTTCCATCTACACATGTTCACCTTCCATCTACACACGCTCACCTTCCATCTACACACACTCACCTTCCATGTACACACTCTCACCTTCCATCCACACACGCTCGCCTTCCATCTACACACGCTCACCTTCCATCTACACACGCTCACCTTTCATCTACACACTCCCACCTTCCATCAACTCACGCTCACCTTCCATCTACACATGCTCACCGTCCATCTACTCACGGTCACCGTCCATCTACGCACGCTCAACGTCCATCGACGCATGGACACCTTCCATCTACGCACGGAGACCTTCCACCTACAGATGCACACCTTCCATCTACACACGCTCAGCTTCCATCCACACACGCTCACCTTCCATCTACACATGCTCACCTTTCATCTGCACACGCTCACCTTCCATCTACACACGCTCACCGTCCATCTTCACACGCTCACCTTCCATCTACATACGCTCACCTTCCATCGACACATGCTCACATTCCATCGACACACGCTCACCTTCCATCTACACACACTCACCTTCCATCTACACATGCTCACCTTCCATGTACACACGCTCACCTTCCAACTACACACGCTCGCCTTCCATCTACACACGCTCACATTCCATCTACACACGCTGACCTTCCATCTACACACGCTCACCTTCCATCTACACACGCTCACCTTCCATCTACACACGCTCACCTTCCATCTACACACGCTCGCCTGCCATCTACACATGCTCGCCTTCCATCGACACACGGACACCTTCCATCTACACATGCTCGCTTTCCATCGACGCACGCTCACCTTCCATCTACACACGCTCACCTTCCATCTACACACGCTCACCGTCCATCTACACACGCTCACCTTCCATCTACACACGCTCACCTTTCATGTACACACTCCCACCTTCCATCAACTCACGCTCACCTTCCATCTACACATGCTCACCGTCCATCTACTCACGGTCACCGTCCATCTACGCACGCTCAACGTCCATCTACGCATGGACACCTTCCATCTACGCACGGAGACCTTCCACCTACAGATGCACACCTTCCATCTACACACGCTCAGCTTCCATCTTCACACGCTCACCTTCCGTCTACACATGTTCACCTTTCATCTACACACGCTCACCTTCCATCTACACACGCTTACCGTCCATCTTCACACGCTCACCTTCCATCTACATACGCTCACCTTCCATCGACACATGCTCACATTCCATCGACACACGCTCACCTTCCATCTACACACACTCACCTTCCATCTACACATGCTCACCTTCCATGTACACACGCTCACCTTCCATCTACACACGCTCGCCTTCCATCTACACACGCTCACATTCCATCTACACACGCTCACCTTCCATCGACACACGCTCACTTTCTGTCTACACACGGACGCTTCCCGTCTACACACGCTGACCTTCCATCTACACACGCTCACCTTCCATCTACACACGCTCACCTTCCATCTACACACGCTCACCTTCCATCTACACACGCTCGCCTGCCATCTACACACGCTCGCCTTCCATCGACACACGGACAGCTTCCATCTACACATGCTCGCTTTCCATCGACGCACGCTCACCTTCCATCTACACACGCTCACCTTCCATCTACACACGCGCACCTTCCATCTACACACTCCCACCTTCCATCTACTCACGCTCACCGTCCATCTACACATGCTCACCTTCCATGTACACATGCTCACCGTCCATCTACACACGCTAACCTTCCATCTACACACGCTCACCATCCATCTACGCACGCTCACCGTCCATCTACGCAAGCTCCAGTTCCATCTACGCACGGACACCTTCCATCTACACACGGTGACCTTCCATCTGCAGACGCACACCTTCCATCTACACACGCTCAGCTTCCATCTACACACGCTCAGCTTCCATCTACACATGCTCACCTTCCATCTACACACGCTCAGCTTTCATCTACACACGCTCACCTTCCATCTACATACTCTCATCGTCCATCTACACACGCTCACCTTCCATCTACACACGCTCACCGTCCATCTACACACGCTCACCTTCCATCTACACACGCTCACCTTTCATGTACACACTCCCACCTTCCATCAACTCACGCTCACCTTCCATCTACACATGCTCACCGTCCATCTACTCACGGTCACCTTCCATCTACGCACGCTCAACGTCCATCTACGCATGGACACCTTCCATCTACGCACGGAGACCTTCCACCTGCAGATGCACACCTTCCATCTACACACGCTCAGCTTCCATCTACACACGCTCACCTTCCATCTACACATGCTCACCTTTCATCTACACACGCTCACCTTCCATCTACACACGCTCACCGTCCATCTTCACACGCTCACCTTCCATCTACATACGCTCACCTTCCATCGACACATGCTCACATTCCATCGACACACGCTCACCTTCCATCTACACACACTCACCTTCCATCGACGCATGCTCACCTTCCATGTACACACGCTCACCTTCCATCTACACACGCTCGCCTTCCATCTACACACGCTCACATTCCATCTACACACGCTCACCTTCCATCTACACACGCTCACTTTCTGTCTACACACGGACGCTTCCCGTCTACACACGCTGACCTTCCATCTACACACGCACACCTTCCATCTACACACGCTCACCTTCCATCTACACACGCTCACCTTCCATCTACACACGCTCGCCTGCCATCGACACACGGACACCTTCCATCTACACATGCTCGCTTTCCATCGACGCACGCTCACCTTCCATCTACACATGGACACCTTCCATCTACACACGCTGACCTTGCATCTACGCATGCTCACCGTCCATCTACACACGCTCACCTTCCATCTACACACGCTGACGTTCCATCTACACACGCTCACCTTCCATCTGCACACGCTCACCTTCCATCGACACACGCTCACCTTCCAACTACACATGCTGACGTTCCATCTACACATGCTCACCTTCCATCTACACACGCTCACATTCCATCTACACACGCTCGCCTTCCATCTACACACGGACACCTTCTATCTACACACAGACACCTTCAATCAACACACGCTCACCTTCCATCTACACACGCTCACCTTTCATCCACACACGCTCACCTTCCATCTACACACGCTCACCTTCCATGTACACACGCTCACCTTCCATCTACACATGCTCGCCTTCCATCTACACACGCTCACCTTCCATCGACACACGCTCACCTTCCCTCTACACACGGACGCTTTCCGTCTACACACGTTCACCTTCCGTCTACACACGCTCACCTTCCAACTACACACGCTCACCTTCCATCTACACACGCGCACCTTCCATCTACACACTCCCACCTTCCATCTACTCATGCTCACCTTCCATCGACACACGCTCACCTTCCATCTACACACGCTCACCGTCCATCTACACATGCTCACCTTCGATGTACACATGCTCACCGTCCATCTACACACGCTAACCTTCCATCTACACACGCTCACCATCCATCTACGCACGCTCACCGTCCATCTACGCAAGCTCAACTTCCATCTACGCACGGACACCTTCCATCTACACACGGTGACCTTCCATCTGCAGACGCACACCTTCCATCTACACACGCTCAGCTTCCATCTACACACGCTCAGCTTCCATCTACACATGCTCACCTTCCATCTACACACGCTCAGCTTTCATCAACACACGCTCACCTTCCATCTACATACTCTCATCGTCCATCTACACACGATCACCTTCCATCTGCACACGCTCACCGTCCATCTACGCACGCTTACCTTCGATCTACACACACTCACCTTCCATCTACACATGGACACCTTCCATCTACACACGCTCACCTTCCATGTACACACGCTCACCTTCCATCTACACACGCTAACCTTCCCTCTGCACATGGACACTTTCCGTCTACACACGCTCACCTTCCATCTACACACGCTCACCTTCCATCTACACACGCTCACCTTCCATCTACACACGCTCACCTTCCATCTACACACGCTCACCTTCCATGTACACACTCCCACCTTCCATCAACTCACGCTCACCTTCCATCTACACATGCTCACCGTCCATCTACTCACGGTCACCGTCCATCTACGCACGCTCAACGTCCATCTACGCATGGACACCTTCCATCTACGCACGGAGACCTTCCATCTACAGATGCACACCTTCCATCTACACACGCTCAGCTTCCATCTACACACGCTCAGCTTCCATCTACACACGCTCACCTTCCGTCTACACATGCTCACCTTTCATCTACACACGCTCACCTTCCATCTACACACGCTCACCGTCCATCTTCACACGCTCACCTTCCATCTACATACGCTCACCTTCCATCGACACACGCTCACATTCCATCGACACACGCTCACCTTACATCTGCACACGCTCACCTTCCATCTACACATGCTCACCTTCCATGTACACACGCTCACCTTCCATCTACACACGCTCGCCTTCCATCTACACACGCTCACATTCCATCGACACACGCTCACCTTCCATCCACACACGCTCACTTTCCGTCTACACACGGACACTTTCCGTCTACACACGCTGACCTTCCATCTACACACGCTCACCTTTCATCTACACACGCTCACCTTCAATCTACACACGCTCACCTTCCATCTACACACGCTCGCCTTCCATCTACACACGCTCGCCTTCCATCGACACACGGACATCTTCCATCTACACATGCTCGCTTTCCATCTACGCACGCTCACCTTCCATCTACACATGGACACCTTCCATCTACACACGCTGACCTTGCATCTACGCATGCTCACCGTCCATCTTCACACGCTCACCTTCCATCTACACATACTGACGTTCCATCTACACACGCTCACCTACCATCTACACACGCTCACCATCCATCTGCACACGCTCACCTTCCATCTACACACGCTCACCTTCCAACTACACACGCTCACGTTCCATCTACACACGCTCACCTTCCATCTACACATGCTCACCTTCCATCTACACATGCTCACCTTTCATCTACACACGTTCACCGTCCATCTGCACACGCTCACCTTCCATCTACACACGCTCACCTTCCATCTACACACGCTCACTGTCCATCTACACACGCGCACCTTCCATCTACACACGCTCACCTTCCATCTACACACAGTCACCTTTCATCTACACACGCTCACCTTCCATCTACACACGCTCAGCTTCCATCTACACACGCTCACCTTCCATCTACACACGCTCACCTTAAATCTACACACACTCACCTTCCATTTACACACGCTCACCTTCCACGTACACACGCTCACATTCCATCTACACACGCTCACCTTCCATCTACACACGCTCACCTTCCAGCTACACATGTTCACTTTCCATCTACACACGCTCACCTTCCATCTACACACACTCACCTTCCATGTACACACTCTCACCTTCCATCTACACACGCTCGCCTTCCATCTACACACGCTCACCTTCCATCTACACACGCTCACCTTCCATCTACACACGCTCACCTTCCATCTACACACGCTCACCTTCCATCTACACACGCTCGCCTGCCATCTACACACGCTCGCCTTCCATCGACACACGGACAGATTCCATCTACACATGCTCGCTTTCCATCGACGCACGCTCACCTTCCATCTACACACGCTCACCTTCCATCTACACACGCGCACCTTCCATCTACACACTCCCACCTTCCATCTACTCACGCTCACCTTCCATCTACACACGCTCACCTTCCATCTACACACGCTCACCGTCCATCTACACATGCTCACCTTCCATGTACACATGCTCACCGTCCATCTACACACGCTAACCTTCCATCTACACACGCTCACCATCCATCTACGCACGCTCACCGTCCATCTACGCAAGCTCCAGTTCCATCTACGCACGGACACCTTCCATCTACACACGGTGACCTTCCATCTGCAGACGCACACCTTCCATCTACACACGCTCAGCTTCCATCTACACACGCTCAGCTTCCATCTACACATGCTCACCTTCCATCTACACACGCTCAGCTTTCATCTACACACGCTCACCTTCCATCTACATACTCTCATCGTCCATCTACACACGCTCACCTTCCATCTACACACGCTCACCGTCCATCTACACACGCTCACCTTCCATCTACACACGCTCACCTTTCATGTACACACTCCCACCTTCCATCAACTCACGCTCACCTTCCATCTACACATGCTCACCGTCCATCTACTCACGGTCACCTTCCATCTACGCACGCTCAACGTCCATCTACGCATGGACACCTTCCATCTACGCACGGAGACCTTCCACCTGCAGATGCACACCTTCCATCTACACACGCTCAGCTTCCATCTACACACGCTCACCTTCCATCTACACATGCTCACCTTTCATCTACACACGCTCACCTTCCATCTACACACGCTTACCGTCCATCTTCACACGCTCACCTTCCATCTACATACGCTCACCTTCCATCGACACATGCTCACATTCCATCGACACACGCTCACCGTCCATCTACGCAAGCTCCAGTTCCATCTACGCACGGACACCTTCCATCTACACACGGTGACCTTCCATCTGCAGACGCACACCTTCCATCTACACACGCTCACCTTCCATCTGCACACGCTCACCGTCCATCTACGCACGCTCACCTTCGATCTACACACACTCACCTTCCATCTACACATGGACACCTTCCATCTACACACGCTCACCTTCCATGTACACACGCTCACCTTCCATCTACACACGCTAACCTTCCCTCTGCACATGGACACTTTCCGTCTACACACGCTCACCTTCCATCTACACACACTCACCTTCCATCTACACACGCTCACCTTCCATCTACACACGCTCACCTTCCATGTACACACTCCCACCTTCCATCAACTCACGCTCACCTTCCATCTACACATGCTCACCGTCCATCTACTCACGGTCACCGTCCATCTACGCACGCTCAACGTCCATCTACGCATGGACACCTTCCATCTACGCACGGAGACCTTCCATCTACAGATGCACACCTTCCATCTACACACGCTCAGCTTCCATCTACACACGCTCACCTTCCATCTACACACGCTCACCTTCCATCTACACACGCTCACCGTCCATCTTCACACGCTCACCTTCCATCTACATACGCTCACCTTCCATCGACACACGCTCACATTCCATCGACACACGCTCACCTTACATCTGCACACGCTCACCTTCCATCTACAAATGCTCACCTTCCATGTACACACGCTCACCTTCCATCTACACACGCTCGCCTTCCATCTACACACGCTCACATTCCATCGACACACGCTCACCTTCCATCTACACACGCTCACTTTCCGTCTACACACGGACACTTTCCGTCTACACACGCTGACCTTCCATCTACACACGCTCACCTTTCATCTACACACGCTCACCTTCAATCTACACACGCTCACCTTCCATCTACACACGCTCGCCTTCCATCTACACACGCTCGCCTTCCATCGACACACGGACACCTTCCATCTACACATGCTCGCTTTCCATCTACGCACGCTCACCTTCCATCTACACATGGACACCTTCCATCTACACACGCTGACCTTGCATCTACGCATGCTCACCGTCCATCTACACACGCTCACCTTCCATCTACACATACTGACGTTCCATCTACACACGCTCACCTACCATCTACACACGCTCACCATCCATCTGCACACGCTCACCTTCCATCTACACACGCTCACCTTCCAACTACACACGCTCACGTTCCATCTACACACGCTCACCTTCCATCTACACATGCTCACCTTCCATCTACACATGCTCACCTTTCATCTACACACGTTCACCGTCCATCTGCACACGCTCACCTTCCATCTACACACGCTCACCTTCCATCTACACACGCTCACTGTCCATCTACACACGCGCACCTTCCATCTACACACGCTCACCTTCCATCTACACACAGTCACCTTTCATCTACACACGCTCACCTTCCATCTACACACGCTCAGCTTCCATCTACACACGCTCACCTTCCATCTACACACGCTCACCTTAAATCTACACACACTCACCTTCCATTTACACACGCTCACCTTCCACGTACACACGCTCACATTCCATCTACACACGCTCACCTTCCATCTACACACGCTCACCTTCCAGCTACACATGTTCACTTTCCATCTACACACGCTCACCTTCCATCTACACACACTCACCTTCCATGTACACACTCTCACCTTCCATCTACACACGCTCGCCTTCCATCTACACACGCTCACCTTCCATCTACACACGCTCAGCTTCCATCTACACACTCCCACCTTCCATCAACTCACGCTCACCTTCCATCTACACATGCTCACCGTCCATCTACTCACGGTCACCGTCCATCTACGCACGCTCAACGTCCATCTACGCATGGACACCTTCCATCTACGCACGGAGACCTTCCGTCTACAGATGCACACCTTCCATCTACACACGCTCAGCTTCCATCTACACACGCCCAGCTTCCATCGACACACGCTCACCTTCCATCTACACATGCTCACCTTTCATCTACACACGCTCACCTTCCATCTACACACGCTCACCGTCCATCTTCACACGCTCACCTTCCATCGACACACGCTCACATTCCATCGACACACGCTCACCTTACATCTACACACACTCACCTTCCATCTACACATGCTCACCTTCCATGTACACACGCTCACCTTCCATCTACACACGCTCGCCTTCCATCTACACACGCTCACATTCCATCGACACACGCTCACCTTCCATCTACACACGCTCACTTTCCGTCTACACACGGACACTTTCCGTCTACACACGCTGACCTTCCATCTACACACGCTCACCTTTCATCTACACACGCTCACCTTCAATCTACACACGCTCACCTTCCATCTACACACGCTCGCCTTCCATCTACACACGCTCGCCTTCCATCGACACACGGACACCTTCCATCTACACATGCTCGCTTTCCATCTACGCACGCTCACCTTCCATCTACACATGGACACCTTCCATCTACACACGCTGACCTTGCATCTACGCATGCTCACCGTCCATCTACACACGCTCACCTTCCATCTACACATACTGACGTTCCATCTACACATGCTCACCTTCCATCTACACACGCTCACCGTCCATCTGCACACGCTCACCTTCCATCTACACACGCTCACCTTCCATCTACACACGCTCACCGTCCATCTACACACGCGCACCTTCCATCTACACACGCTCACCTTCCATCTACACACAGTCACCTTTCATCTACACACGCTCACCTTCCATCTACACACGCTCAGCTTCCATCTACACATGCTCACCTTCCATCTACACACGCTCACCTTCCATCTACACACGCTCACCTTACATCTACACACACTCACCTTCCATTTACACACGCTCACCTTCCACGTACACACGCTCACATTCCATCTACACACGCTCACCTTCCATCTACACACGCTCACCTTCCATCTACACATGTTCACCTTCCATCTACACACGCTCACCTTCCATCTACACACACTCACCTTCCATGTACACACTCTCACCTTCCATCTACACACGCTCGCCTTCCATCTACACACGCTCACCTTCCATCTACACACGCTCACCTTCCATGTACACACTCCCACCTTCCATCAACTCACGCTCACCTTCCATCTACACATGCTCACCGTCCATCTACTCACGGTCACCGTCCATCTACATACTCTCATCGTCCATCTACACACGCTCACCTTCCATCTGCACACGCTCACCGTCCATCTACGCACGCTCACCTTCGATCTACACACACTCACCTTCCATCTACACATGGACACCTTCCATCTGCACACGCTCACCTTCCATGTACACACGCTCACCTTCCATCTACACACGCTAACCTTCCCTCTGCACATGGACACTTTCCGTCTACACACGCTCACCTTCCATCTACACACACTCACCTTCCATCTACACACGCTCACCTTCCATCTACACACGCTCACCTTCCATGTACACACTCCCACCTTCCATCAACTCACGCTCACCTTCCATCTACACATGCTCACCGTCCATCTACTCACGGTCACCGTCCATCTACGCACGCTCAACGTCCATTTACGCATGGACACCTTCCATCTACGCACGGAGACCTTCCATCTACAGATGCACACCTTCCATCTACACACGCTCAGCTTCCATCTACACACGCTCACCTTCCATCTACACACGCTCACCTTCCATCTACACATGCTCACCTTTCATCTACACACGCTCACCTTCCATCTACACACGCTCACCGTCCATCTTCACACGCTCACCTTCCATCTACATACGCTCACCTTCCATCGACACACGCTCACATTCCATCGACACACGCTCACCTTACATCTGCACACGCTCACCTTCCATCTACACATGCTCACCTTCCATGTACACACGCTCACCTTCCATCTACACACGCTCGCCTTCCATCTACACACGCTCACATTCCATCGACACACGCTCACCTTCCATCTACACACGCTCACTTTCCGTCTACACACGGACACTTTCCGTCTACACACGCTGACCTTCCATCTACACACGCTCACCTTTCATCTACACACGCTCACCTTCAATCTACACACGCTCACCTTCCATCTACACACGCTCGCCTTCCATCTACACACGCTCGCCTTCCATCGACACACGGACACCTTCCATCTACACATGCTCGCTTTCCATCTACGCACGCTCACCTTCCATCTACACATGGACACCGTCCATCTACACACGCTCACCTTCCATCTACACATACTGACGTTCCATCTACACACGCTCACCTACCATCTACACACGCTCACCATCCATCTGCACACGCTCACCTTCCATCTACACACGCTCACCTTCCAACTACACACGCTCACGTTCCATCTACACACGCTCACCTTCCATCTACACATGCTCACCTTCCATCTACACATGCTCACCTTTCATCTACGCACGTTCACCGTCCATCTGCACACGCTCACCTTCCATCTACACACGCTCACCTTCCATCTACACACGCTCACTGTCCATCTACACACGCGCACCTTCCATCTACACACGCTCACCTTCCATCTACACACAGTCACCTTTCATCTACACACGCTCACCTTCCATCTACACACGCTCAGCTTCCATCTACACACGCTCACCTTCCATCTACACACGCTCACCTTAAATCTACACACACTCACCTTCCATTTACACACGCTCACCTTCCACGTACACACGCTCACATTCCATCTACACACGCTCACCTTCCATCTACACACGCTCACCTTCCATCTACACACGCTCAGCTTCCATGTACACACTCCCACCTTCCATCAACTCACGCTCACCTTCCATCTACACATGCTCACCGTCCATCTACTCACGGTCACCGTCCATCTACGCACGCTCAACGTCCATCTACGCATGGACACCTTCCATCTACGCACGGAGACCTTCCACCTACAGATGCACACCTTCCATCTACACACGCTCAGCTTCCATCTACACACGCTCAGCTTCCATCTACACACGCTCACCTTCCATCTACACATGCTCACCTTTCATCTACACACGCTCACCTTCCATCTACACACGCTCACCGTCCATCTTCACACGCTCACCTTCCATCTACATACGCTCACCTTCCATCGACACACGCTCACATTCCATCGACATACGCTCACCTTACATCTACACACACTCACC
This sequence comes from Somniosus microcephalus, assembly GCF_052327205.1. NCBI lineage: Eukaryota > Metazoa > Chordata > Chondrichthyes > Squaliformes > Somniosidae > Somniosus > Somniosus microcephalus. The sequence continues at coordinate 248,117,636 of NC_140992.1, forward strand.
TTCCATCTACACATGCTCACTTTCCATGTACACACGCTCACCTTCCATCTACACACGCTCGCCTTCCATCTACACACGCTCACATTCCATCGACACACGCTCACCTTCCATCTACACACGCTCACTTTCCGTCTACACACGGACACTTCCTGTCTACACGCTGACCTTCCATCTACACACGCTCACCTTTCATCTACACACGCTCACCTTTCATCTACACACGCTCACCTTCAATCTACACACGCTCACCTTCCATCTACACACGCTCGCCTTCCATCTACACACGCTCGCCTTCCATCGACACACGGACACCTTCCATCTACACATGCTCGCTTTCCATCTACGCACGCTCACCTTCCATCTACACATGGACACCTTCCATCTGCACACGCTGACCTTGCATCTACGCATGCTCACCGTCCATCTCCACACGCTCACCTTCCATCTACACATACTGACGTTCCATCTACACACGCTCACCTTCCATCTACACACGCTCACCATCCATCTGCACACGCTCACCTTCCATCTACACATGCTCACCTTCCAACAACACACGCTCACGTTCCATCTACACACGCTCACCTTCCATCTACACATGCTCACCTTCCATCTACACATGCTCACCTTTCATCTACACACGTTCAGCGTCCATCTGCACACGCTCACCTTCCATCTACACACGCTCACCTTCCATCTACACACGCTCACCGTCCATCTACACACGCGCACCTTCCATCTACACACGCTCACCTTCCATCTACACACAGTCACCTTTCATCTACACACGCTCACCTTCCATCTACACACGCTCAGCTTCCATCTACACACGCTCACCTTCCATCGACACACGCTCACCTTACATCTACACACACTCACCTTCCATTTACACACGCTCACCTTCCACGTACACACGCTCACATTCCACCTACACACGCTCACCTTCCATCTACACACGCTCACCTTCCATCTACACATGTTCACCTTCCATCTACACACGCTCACCTTCCATCTACACACACTCACCTTCCATGTACACACTCTCACCTTCCATCTACACACGCTCGCCTTCCATCTACACATGCTCACCTTCCATCTACACACGCTCAAGTTCCATCTACACACGCTCACCTTCCATCTACACACGCTCACCTTCCACGTACACATGCTCACCTTCCATCTACACATGCTCACATTCCATCTACACACGCTCACCTTCCATCTACACACGCTGACCTTCCCTCTACACACAGACACTTTCCGTCTACACACGCTCACCTTCCATCGACACACGCTCACCTTCCATCTACACACGCTCACCTTCCATCTACACACGCTCACCTTCCATCTACACACGCTCACCTTCCATCTACACACGCTCACCTTACATCTACACACACTCACCTTCCATTTACACACGCTCACCTTCCACGTACACACGCTCACATTCCATCTACACACGCTCACCTTCCATCTACACACGCTCACCTTCCATCTACACATGTTCACCTTCCATCGACACACGCTCACCTTCCATCTACACACACTCACCTTCCATGTACACACTCTCACCTTCCATCTACACACGCTCGCCTTCCATCTACACACGCTCACCTTCCATCTACACACGCTCACCTTCCATGTACACACTCCCACCTTCCATCAACTCACGCTCACCTTCCATCTTCACATGCTCACCGTCCATCTCCTCACGGTCACCGTCCATCTACGCACGCTCAACGTCCATCTACGCATGGACACCTTCCATCTACGCACGCTCAGCTTCCATCTACACACGCTCAGCTGCCATCTACACACGCTCACCTTCCATCTACACATGCTCACCTTTCATCTACACACGCTCACCTTCCATCTACACACGCTCACCGTCCATCTTCACACGCTCACCTTCCATCTACATACGCTCACCTTCCATCGACACACGCTCACATTCCATCGACACACGCTCACCTTACATCTACACACACTCACCTTCCATCTACACATGCTCACCTTCCATGTACACACGCTCACCTTCCATCTACACACGCTCGCCTTCCATCTACACACGCTCACATTCCATCGACACACGCTCACCTTCCATCTACACACGCTCACTTTCCGTCTACACACGGACACTTTCCGTCTACACACGCTGACCTTCCATCTACACACGCTCACCTTTCATCTACACACGCTCACCTTTCATCTACACACGCTCACCTTCAATCTACACACGCTCACCTTCCATCTACACACGCTCGCCTTCCATCTACACACGCTCGCCTTCCATCGACACACGGACACCTTCCATCTACACATGCTCGCTTTCCATCGACGCACGCTCACCTTCCATCTACACATGGACACCTTCCATCGACACGCGCTGACCTTGCATCTACGCATGCTCACCGTCCATCTACACATGCTCACCTTCCATCTACACTTACTGACGTTCCATCTACACACGCTTACCTTCCATCTACACACGCTCACCATCCATCTGCACACGCTCACCTTCCATCTACACACGCTCACCTTCCAACTACACACGCTCACGTTCCATCTACACACGCTCACCTTCCATCTACACATGCTCACCTTCCATCTACACATGCTCACCTTTCATCTACACACGTTCACCGTCCATCTGCACACGCTCACCTTCCATCTACACACGCTCACCTTCCATCTACACACGCTCACCGTCCATCTACACACGCGCACCTTCCATCTACACACGCTCACCTTCCATCTACACACAGTCACCTTTCATCTACACACGCTCACCTTCCATCGACACACGCTCAGCTTCCATCTACACACGCTCACCTTCCATCTACACACGCTCACCTTACATCTACACACACTCACCTTCCATTTACACACGCTCACCTTCCACGTACACACGCTCACATTCCACCTACACACGCTCACCTTCCATCTACACACGCTCACCTTCCATCTACACATGTTCACCTTCCATCTACACACGCTCACCTTCCATCTACACACACTCACCTTCCATGTACACACTCTCACCTTCCATCTACACACGCTCGCCTTCCATCTACACACGCTGACCTTCCCTCTACACACAGACACTTTCCGTCTACACACGCTCACCTTCCATCGACACACGCTCACCTTCCATCTACACACGCTCACCTTCCATCTACACACGCTCACCTTCCATCTACACACGCTCACCTTCCATGTACACACTCTTACCTTCCATCTACACACGCGCACCTTGCATCTACACACGCTCACCTTCCATCTACACACTCACACCTTCCACGTAAACATGCTCACCTTCCATCTACACACGCTCACATTCCATCTACACACGCTCACCTTCCATCTACACATGCTCACCTTCCATCTACACACGCTCACCTTCCCTCTACACACGGACACTTTCCATCTACACACGCTCACCTTCCATCTACACACGCTCCCCTTCCATCTACACATGCTCACCTTCCATCTACACATGCTCCACTTCCAAGTACACACGGTCACCTACCCTCTATACACGCTCACCTTCCATCTACACACGCTCACCTTCCATCTACACACGCACACCTTCCATCTACACACGCTCACCTTCCATCTACACACGCACACCTTCCATCTACACACGCTCACCTTCCATCTAAACATGGACACATTCCATCTACACACGCTCACCTTGCATCTACAAATGCTCACCTTCCATCTACACATGCTCACCTTCCATCTACACACGCTCACCTTCCATCTACACACTCCCACCTTCCATCTACTCACGCTCACCCTCCATCTGCACACGCTCACGTTGCATCTACACACGCTCACCGTCCATCTACACACGCTCACCTTCCATGTACACATGCTCACCGTCCATCTACACACGCTAACCTTCAATCTACACACGCTCACCATCCATCTACGCACGCTCACCGTCCATCTGCGCAAGCTCAACTTCCATCTACGCACGGACACCTTCCATCTACACACGGTGACCTTCCATCTACAGACGCACACCTTCCATCTACACACGCTCAGCTTGCATCTACACACGCTCACCTTCCATCTACACACGCTCACCTTCCATCTACAAACGCTAACCTCCATCTACACACGCTCACCGTCCATCTACACACGCTCACCTTCGATCTACACACACTCACCTTCCATCTACACACGCTCACCTTCCATCTACACATGCTCACCTTCCCTCTACACACGCTCACCTTCCATCTACACACGCTCACCTTCCATGTACACACTCCCACCTTCCATCTACACACGCTCAGCTTCCATCTACACACGCTCAGCTTCCATCTACACACGCTCACCTTCCATCTACACATGCTCACCTTTCATCTACACACGCTCACCTTCCATCTACACACGCTCACCGTCCATCTTCACACGCTCACCTTCCATCTACATACGCTCACCTTCCATCGACACACGCTCACATTCCATCGACACACGCTCACCTTACATCTACACACACTCACCTTCCATCTACACATGCTCACCTTCCATGTACACACGCTCACCTTCCATCTACACACGCTCGCCTTCCATCTACACACGCTCACATTCCATCGACACACGCTCACCTTCCATCTACACACGCTCACTTTCCGTCTACACACGGACACTTTCCGTCTACACACGCTGACCTTCCATCTACACACGCTCACCTTTCATCTACACACGCTCACCTTCAATCTACACACGCTCACCTTCCATCTACACACGCTCGCCTTCCATCTACACACGCTCGCCTTCCATCGACACACGGACACCTTCCATCTACACATGCTCGCTTTCCATCTACGCACGCTCACCTTCCATCTACACATGGACACCTTCCATCTACACACGCTGACCTTGCATCTACGCATGCTCACCGTCCATCTACACACGCTCACCTTCCATCTACACATACTGACGTTCCATCTACACATGCTCACCTTCCATCTACACACGCTCACCATCCATCTGCACACGCTCACCTTCCATCTACACACGCTCACCTTCCAACTACACACGCTCACGTTCCATCTACACACGCTCACCTTCCATCTACACATGCTCACCTTCCATCTACACATGCTCACCTTTCATCTACACACGTTCACCGTCCATCTGCACACGCTCACCTTCCAACTACACATGCTCACGTTCCATCTACACACGCTCACCTTCCATCTACACACGCTCACCGTCCATCTGCACACGCGCACCTTCCATCTACACACGCTCACCTTCCATCTACACACAGTCACCTTTCATCTACACACGCTCACCTTCCATCTACACACGCTCAGCTTCCATCTACACACGCTCACCTTCCATCTACACACGCTCACCTTACATCTACACACACTCACCTTCCATTTACACGCGCTCACCTTCCACGTACACACGCTCACATTCCATCTACACACGCTCACCTTCCATCTACACACGCTCACCTTCCATCTACACATGTTCACCTTCCATCTACACACGCTCACCTTCCATCTACACACACTCACCTTCCATGTACACACTCTCACCTTCCATCTACACACGCTCGCCTTCCATCTACACACGCTCACCTTCCATCTACACACGCTCACCTTCCATGTACACACTCCCACCTTCCATCAACTCACGCTCACCTTCCATCTACACATGCTCACCGTCCATCTACTCACGGTCACCGTCCATCTACGCACGCTCAACGTCCATCTACGCATGGACACCTTCCATCTACGCACGGAGACCTTCCACCTACAGATGCACACCTTCCATCTACACACGCTCAGCTTCCATCTACACACGCTCAGCTTCCATCTACACACGCTCACCTTCCATCTACACATGCTCACCTTTCATCTGCACACGCTCACCTTCCATCTACACACGCTCACCTTCCATCTACACACGCTCACTGTCCATCTTCACACGCTCACCTTCCATCTACATACGCTCACCTTCCATCGACACACGCTCACATTCCATCGACACACGCTCACCTTACATCTGCACACACTCACCTTCCATCTACACATGCTCACCTTCCATGTACACACGCTCACCTTCCATCTACACATGCTCGCCTTCCATCTACACACGCTCACATTCCATCGACACACGCTCACCTTCCATCTACACACGCTCACTTTCCGTCTACACACGGACACTTTCCGTCTACACACGCTGACCTTCCATCTACACACGCTCACCTTTCATCTACACACGCTCACCTTTCATCTACACACGCTCACCTTCAATCTACACACGCTCACCTTCCATCTACACACGCTCGCCTTCCATCTACACACGCTCGCCTTCCATCGACACACGGACACCTTCCATCTACACATGCTCGCTTTCCATCTACGCACGCTCACCTTCCATCTACACATGGACACCTTCCATCTACACACGCTGACCTTGCATCTACGCATGCTCACCGTCCATCTACACACGCTCACCTTCCATCTACACATACTGACGTTCCATCTACACACGCTCACCTTCCATCTACACACGCTCACCATCCATCTGCACACGCTCACCTTCCATCTACACACGCTCACCTTCCAACTACACACGCTCACGTTCCATCTACACACGCTCACCTTCCATCTACACATGCTCACCTTCCATCTACACATGCTCACCTTTCATCTACACACGTTCACCGTCCATCTGCACACGCTCACCTTCCATCTACACACGCTCACCTTCCATCTACACACGCTCACCGTCCATCTACACACGCGCACCTTCCATCTACACACGCTCACCTTCCATCTACACACAGTCACCTTTCATCTACACACGCTCACCTTCCATCTACACACGCTCAGCTTCCATCTACAGACGCTCACCTTCCATCTACACACGCTCACCTTACATCTACACACACTCACCTTCCATTTACACACGCTCACCTTCCACGTACACACGCTCACATTCCACCTACACACGCTCACCTTCCATCTACACACGCTCACCTTCCATCTACACATGTTCACCTTCCATCTACACACGCTCACCTTCCATCTACACACACTCACCTTCCATGTACACACTCTCACCTTCCATCTACACACGCTCGCCTTCCATCTACACATGCTCACCTTCCATCTACACACGCTCAAGTTCCATCTACACACACTCACCTTCCATCTACACACGCTCACCTTCCACGTACACATGCTCACCTTCCATCTACACATGCTCACATTCCATCTACACACGCTCACCTTCCATCTACACACGCTGACCTTCCCTCTACACACAGACACTTTCCGTCTACACACGCTCACCTTCCATCGACACACGCTCACCTTCCATCTACACACGCTCACCTTCCATCTACACACGCTCACCTTCCATCTACACACGCTCACCTTCCATCTACACACGCTCACCTTACATCTACACACACTCACCTTCCATTTACACACGCTCACCTTCCACGTACACACGCTCACATTCCATCTACACACGCTCACCTTCCATCTACACACGCTCACCTTCCATCTACACATGTTCACCTTCCATCGACACACGCTCACCTTCCATCTACACACACTCACCTTCCATGTACACACTCTCACCTTCCATCTACACACGCTCGCCTTCCATCTACACATGCTCACCTTCCATCTACACATGCTCACCTTCCATGTACACACTCCCACCTTCCATCAACTCACGCTCACCTTCCATCTACACATGCTCACCGTCCATCTACTCACGGTCACCGTCCATCTACGCACGCTCAACGTCCATCTACGCATGGACACCTTCCATCTACGCACGGAGACCTTCCACCTACAGATGCACACCTTCCATCTACACACGCTCAGCTTCCATCTACACACGCTCAGCTTCCATCTACACACGCTCACCTTCCATCTACACATGCTCACCTTTCATCTACACACGCTCACCTTCCATCTACACACGCTCACCGTCCATCTTCACACGCTCACCTTCCATCTACATACGCTCACCTTCCATCGACACACGCTCACATTCCATCGACACACGCTCACCTTACATCTACACACACTCACCTTCCATCTACACATGCTCACTTTCCATGTACACACGCTCACCTTCCATCTACACACGCTCGCCTTCCATCTACACACGCTCACATTCCATCGACACACGCTCACCTTCCATCTACACACGCTCACTTTCCGTCTACACACGGACACTTTCCGTCTACACACGCTGACCTTCCATGTACACACGCTCACCTTTCATCTACACACGCTCACCTTCCATGTACACACGCTCACCTTCCATCTACACATGCTCGCCTTCCATCTACACACGCTCACATTCCATCGACACACGCTCACCTTCCATCTACACACGCTCACTTTCCGTCTACACACGGACACTTTCCGTCTACACACGCTGACCTTCCATCTACACACGCTCACCTTTCATCTACACACGCTCACCTTTCATCTACACACGCTCACCTTCAATCTACACACGCTCACCTTCCATCTACACACGCTCGCCTTCCATCTACACACGCTCGCCTTCCATCGACACACGGACACCTTCCATCGACACATGCTCGCTTTCCATCTACGCACGCTCACCTTCCATCTACACATGGACACCTTCCATCTACACACGCTGACCTTGCATCTACGCATGCTCACCGTCCATCTACACACGCTCACCTTCCATCTACACATACTGACGTTCCATCTACACACGCTCACCTTCCATCTACACACGCTCACCATCCATCTGCACACGCTCACCTTCCACCTACACACGCTCACCTTCCAACTACACACGCTCACGTTCCATCTACACACGCTCACCTTCCATCTACACATGCTCACCTTCCATCTACACATGCTCACCTTTCATCTACACACGTTCACCGTCCATCTACACACAGTCACCTTCCATCTACACACGCTCACCTTCCATCTACACACGCTCACCGTCCATCTACACACGCTCACCTTCCATCTACACAGTCACCTTTCATCTACACACGCTCACCTTCCATCTACACACGCCCAGCTTCCATCTACAGACGCTCACCTTCCATCTACACACGCTCACCTTACATCTACACACACTCACCTTCCATTTACACACGCTCACCTTCCACGTACACACGCTCACATTCCACCTACACACGCTCACCTTCCATCTACACACGCTCACCTTCCATCTACACATGTTCACCTTCCATCTACACACGCTCACCTTCCATCTACACACACTCACCTTCCATGTACACACTCTCACCTTCCATCTACACACGCTCGCCTTCCATCTACACATGCTCACCTTCCATCTACACACGCTCACCTTCCATCTACACACGCTCACCTTCCATCTACACATGCTCACCTTACATCTACACACACTCACCTTCCATTTACACACGCTCACCTTCCACGTACACACGCTCACATTCCATCTACACACGCTCACCTTCCATCTACACACGCTCACCTTCCATCTACACATGTTCACCTTCCATCTACACACGCTCACCTTCCATCTACACACGCTCACCTTCCATCTACACACGCTCACCTTCCATCTACACACGCTCACCTTCCATCTACACACGCTCACCTTACATCTACACACACTCACCTTCCATTTACACACGCTCACCTTCCACGTACACACGCTCACATTCCATCTACACACGCTCACCTTCCATCTACACACGCTCACCTTCCATCTACACATGTTCACCTTCCATCGACACACGCTCACCTTCCATCTACACACACTCACCTTCCATGTACACACTCTCACCTTCCATCTGCACACGCTCGCCTTCCATCTACACATGCTCACCTTCCATCTACACATGCTCACCTTCCATGTACACACTCTCACCTTCCATCTGCACACGCTCGCCTTCCATCTACACACGCTCACCTTCCATCTACACATGCTCACCGTCCATCTACTCACGGTCACCGTCCATCTACGCACGCTCAACGTCCATCTACGCATGGACACCTTCCATCTACGCACGGAGACCTTCCACCTACAGATGCACACCTTCCATCTACACACGCTCAGCTTCCATCTACACACGCTCAGCTTCCATCTACACACGCTCACCTTCCATCTACACATGCTCACCTTATATCTACACACACTCACCTTCCATCTACACATGCTCACTTTCCATGTACACACGCTCACCTTCCATCTACACACGCTCGCCTTCCATCTACACACGCTCACATTCCATCGACACACGCTCACCTTCCATCTACACACGCTCACTTTCCGTCTACACACGGACACTTTCTGTCTACACACGCTGACCTTCCATCTACACACGCTCACCTTTCATCTACACACGCTCACCTTCAATCTACACACGCTCACCTTCCATCTACACACGCTCGCCTTCCATCTACACACGCTCGCCTTCCATCGACACACGGACACCTTCCATCTACACATGCTCGCTTTCCATCTACGCACGCTCACCTTCCATCTACACATGGACACCTTCCATCTACACACGCTGACCTTGCATCTACGCATGCTCACCGTCCATCTACACACGCTCACCTTCCATCTACACATACTGACGTTCCATCTACACATGCTCACCTTCCATCTACACACGCTCACCATCCATCTGCACATGCTCACCTTCCATCCACACACGCTCACCTTCCAACTACACACGCTCACGCTCCATCTACACACGCTCACCTTCCATCTACACATGCTCACCTTCCATCTACACATGCTCACCTTTCATCTACACACGTTCACCGTCCATCTGCACACGCTCACCTTCCATCTACACACGCTCACCTTCCATCTACACAGTCACCTTTCATCTACACACGCTCACCTTCCATCTACACACGCCCAGCTTCCATCTACACACGCTCACCTTCCATCTACACACGCTCACCTTACATCTACACACACTCACCTTCCATTTACACACGCTCACCTTCCACGTACACACGCTCACATTCCATCTACACACGCTCACCTTCCATCTACACATGCTCACCTTCCATCTACACATGTTCATCTTCCATCTACACACGCTCACCTTCCATCTACACACGCTCACCTTTCATCTACACACGCTCACCTTTCATCTACACACGCTCACCTTCAATCTACACACGCTCACCTTCCATCTACACACGCTCGCCTTCCATCTACACACGCTCGCCTTCCATCGACACACGGACACCTTCCATCTACACATGCTCGCTTTCCATCTACGCACGCTCACCTTCCATCTACACATGGACACCTTCCATCTACACACGCTGACCTTGCATCTACGCATGCTCACCGTCCATCTACACACGCTCACCTTCCATCTACACATACTGACGTTCCATCTACACACGCTCACCTTCCATCTACACACGCTCACCATCCATCTGCACACGCTCACCTTCCATCTACACACGCTCACCTTCCAACTACACACGCTCACGTTCCATCTACACACGCTCACCTTCCATCTACACATGCTCACCTTCCATCTACACATGCTCACCTTTCATCTACACACGTTCACCGTCCATCTGCACACGCTCACCTTCCATCTACACACGCTCACCTTCCATCTACACACGCTCACCGTCCATCTACACACGCGCACCTTCCATCTACACACGCTCACCTTCCATCTACACACAGTCACCTTTCATCTACACACGCTCACCTTCCATCTACACACGCTCAGCTTCCATCTACAGACGCTCACCTTCCATCTACACACGCTCACCTTACATCTACACACACTCACCTTCCATTTACACACGCTCACCTTCCACGTACACACGCTCACATTCCACCTACACACGCTCACCTTCCATCTACACACGCTCACCTTCCATCTACACATGTTCACCTTCCATCTACACACGCTCACCTTCCATCTACACACACTCACCTTCCATGTACACACTCTCACCTTCCATCTACACACGCTCGCCTTCCATCTACACATGCTCACCTTCCATCTACACACGCTCAAGTTCCATCTACACACACTCACCTTCCATCTACACACGCTCACCTTCCACGTACACATGCTCACCTTCCATCTACACATGCTCACATTCCATCTACACACGCTCACCTTCCATCTACACACGCTGACCTTCCCTCTACACACAGACACTTTCCGTCTACACACGCTCACCTTCCATCGACACACGCTCACCTTCCATCTACACACGCTCACCTTCCATCTACACACGCTCACCTTCCATCTACACACGCTCACCTTCCATCTACACACGCTCACCTTACATCTACACACACTCACCTTCCATTTACACACGCTCACCTTCCACGTACACACGCTCACATTCCATCTACACACGCTCACCTTCCATCTACACACGCTCACCTTCCATCTACACATGTTCACCTTCCATCGACACACGCTCACCTTCCATCTACACACACTCACCTTCCATGTACACACTCTCACCTTCCATCTACACACGCTCGCCTTCCATCTACACATGCTCACCTTCCATCTACACATGCTCACCTTCCATGTACACACTCCCACCTTCCATCAACTCACGCTCACCTTCCATCTACACATGCTCACCGTCCATCTACTCACGGTCACCGTCCATCTACGCACGCTCAACGTCCATCTACGCATGGACACCTTCCATCTACGCACGGAGACCTTCCACCTACAGATGCACACCTTCCATCTACACACGCTCAGCTTCCATCTACACACGCTCAGCTTCCATCTACACACGCTCACCTTCCATCTACACATGCTCACCTTTCATCTACACACGCTCACCTTCCATCTACACACGCTCACCGTCCATCTTCACACGCTCACCTTCCATCTACATACGCTCACCTTCCATCGACACACGCTCACATTCCATCGACACACGCTCACCTTACATCTACACACACTCACCTTCCATCTACACATGCTCACTTTCCATGTACACACGCTCACCTTCCATCTACACACGCTCGCCTTCCATCTACACACGCTCACATTCCATCGACACACGCTCACCTTCCATCTACACACGCTCACTTTCCGTCTACACACGGACACTTTCCGTCTACACACGCTGACCTTCCATGTACACACGCTCACCTTTCATCTACACACGCTCACCTTCCATGTACACACGCTCACCTTCCATCTACACATGCTCGCCTTCCATCTACACACGCTCACATTCCATCGACACACGCTCACCTTCCATCTACACACGCTCACTTTCCGTCTACACACGGACACTTTCCGTCTACACACGCTGACCTTCCATCTACACACGCTCACCTTTCATCTACACACGCTCACCTTTCATCTACACACGCTCACCTTCAATCTACACACGCTCACCTTCCATCTACACACGCTCGCCTTCCATCTACACACGCTCACCTTCCATCTACACACGCTCACCTTCCATCTACACACGCTCACCTTACATCTACACACACTCACCTTCCATTTACACACGCTCACCTTCCACGTACACACGCTCACATTCCATCTACACACGCTCACCTTCCATCTACACACGCTCACCTTCCATCTACACATGTTCACCTTCCATCGACACACGCTCACCTTCCATCTACACACACTCACCTTCCATGTACACACTCTCACCTTCCATCTACACACGCTCGCCTTCCATCTACACATGCTCACCTTCCATCTACACATGCTCACCTTCCATGTACACACTCCCACCTTCCATCAACTCACGCTCACCTTCCATCTACACATGCTCACCGTCCATCTACTCACGGTCACCGTCCATCTACGCACGCTCAACGTCCATCTACGCATGGACACCTTCCATCTACGCACGGAGACCTTCCACCTACAGATGCACACCTTCCATCTACACACGCTCAGCTTCCATCTACACACGCTCAGCTTCCATCTACACACGCTCACCTTCCATCTACACATGCTCACCTTTCATCTACACACGCTCACCTTCCATCTACACACGCTCACCGTCCATCTTCACACGCTCACCTTCCATCTACATACGCTCACCTTCCATCGACACACGCTCACATTCCATCGACACACGCTCACCTTACATCTACACACACTCACCTTCCATCTACACATGCTCACTTTCCATGTACACACGCTCACCTTCCATCTACACACGCTCGCCTTCCATCTACACACGCTCACATTCCATCGACACACGCTCACCTTCCATCTACACACGCTCACTTTCCGTCTACACACGGACACTTTCCGTCTACACACGCTGACCTTCCATGTACACACGCTCACCTTTCATCTACACACGCTCACCTTCCATGTACACACGCTCACCTTCCATCTACACATGCTCGCCTTCCATCTACACACGCTCACATTCCATCGACACACGCTCACCTTCCATCTACACACGCTCACTTTCCGTCTACACACGGACACTTTCCGTCTACACACGCTGACCTTCCATCTACACACGCTCACCTTTCATCTACACACGCTCACCTTTCATCTACACACGCTCACCTTCAATCTACACACGCTCACCTTCCATCTACACACGCTCGCCTTCCATCTACACACGCTCGCCTTCCATCGACACACGGACACCTTCCATCGACACATGCTCGCTTTCCATCTACGCACGCTCACCTTCCATCTACACATGGACACCTTCCATCTACACACGCTGACCTTGCATCTACGCATGCTCACCGTCCATCTACACACGCTCACCTTCCATCTACACATACTGACGTTCCATCTACACACGCTCACCTTCCATCTACACACGCTCACCATCCATCTGCACACGCTCACCTTCCACCTACACACGCTCACCTTCCAACTACACACGCTCACGTTCCATCTACACACGCTCACCTTCCATCTACACATGCTCACCTTCCATCTACACATGCTCACCTTTCATCTACACACGTTCACCGTCCATCTACACACAGTCACCTTCCATCTACACACGCTCACCTTCCATCTACACACGCTCACCGTCCATCTACACACGCTCACCTTCCATCTACACAGTCACCTTTCATCTACACACGCTCACCTTCCATCTACACACGCCCAGCTTCCATCTACAGACGCTCACCTTCCATCTACACACGCTCACCTTACATCTACACACACTCACCTTCCATTTACACACGCTCACCTTCCACGTACACACGCTCACATTCCACCTACACACGCTCACCTTCCATCTACACACGCTCACCTTCCATCTACACATGTTCACCTTCCATCTACACACGCTCACCTTCCATCTACATACACTCACCTTCCATGTACACACTCTCACCTTCCATCTACACACGCTCGCCTTCCATCTACACATGCTCACCTTCCATCTACACACGCTCACCTTCCATCTACACACGCTCACCTTCCATCTACACATGCTCACCTTACATCTACACACACTCACCTTCCATTTACACACGCTCACCTTCCACGTACACACGCTCACATTCCATCTACACACGCTCACCTTCCATCTACACACGCTCACCTTCCATCTACACATGTTCACCTTCCATCTACACACGCTCACCTTCCATCTACACACGCTCACCTTCCATCTACACACGCTCACCTTCCATCTACACACGCTCACCTTCCATCTACACACGCTCACCTTACATCTACACACACTCACCTTCCATTTACACACGCTCACCTTCCACGTACACACGCTCACATTCCATCTACACACGCTCACCTTCCATCTACACACGCTCACCTTCCATCTACACATGTTCACCTTCCATCGACACACGCTCACCTTCCATCTACACACACTCACCTTCCATGTACACACTCTCACCTTCCATCTGCACACGCTCGCCTTCCATCTACACATGCTCACCTTCCATCTACACATGCTCACCTTCCATGTACACACTCCCACCTTCCATCAACTCACGCTCACCTTCCATCTACACATGCTCACCGTCCATCTACTCACGGTCACCGTCCATCTACGCACGCTCAACGTCCATCTACGCATGGACACCTTCCATCTACGCACGGAGACCTTCCACCTACAGATGCACACCTTCCATCTACACACGCTCAGCTTCCATCTACACACGCTCAGCTTCCATCTACACACGCTCACCTTCCATCTACACATGCTCACCTTATATCTACACACACTCACCTTCCATCTACACATGCTCACTTTCCATGTACACACGCTCACCTTCCATCTACACACGCTCGCCTTCCATCTACACACGCTCACATTCCATCGACACACGCTCACCTTCCATCTACACACGCTCACTTTCCGTCTACACACGGACACTTTCTGTCTACACACGCTGACCTTCCATCTACACACGCTCACCTTTCATCTACACACGCTCACCTTCAATCTACACACGCTCACCTTCCATCTACACACGCTCGCCTTCCATCTACACACGCTCGCCTTCCATCGACACACGGACACCTTCCATCTACACATGCTCGCTTTCCATCTACGCACGCTCACCTTCCATCTACACATGGACACCTTCCATCTACACACGCTGACCTTGCATCTACGCATGCTCACCGTCCATCTACACACGCTCACCTTCCATCTACACATACTGACGTTCCATCTACACATGCTCACCTTCCATCTACACACGCTCACCATCCATCTGCACATGCTCACCTTCCATCCACACACGCTCACCTTCCAACTACACACGCTCACGCTCCATCTACACACGCTCACCTTCCATCTACACATGCTCACCTTCCATCTACACATGCTCACCTTTCATCTACACACGTTCACCGTCCATCTGCACACGCTCACCTTCCATCTACACACGCTCACCTTCCATCTACACAGTCACCTTTCATCTACACACGCTCACCTTCCATCTACACACGCCCAGCTTCCATCTACACACGCTCACCTTCCATCTACACACGCTCACCTTACATCTACACACACTCACCTTCCATTTACACACGCTCACCTTCCACGTACACACGCTCACATTCCATCTACACACGCTCACCTTCCATCTACACATGCTCACCTTCCATCTACACATGTTCATCTTCCATCTACACACGCTCACCTTCCATCTACACACGCTCACCTTTCATCTACACACGCTCACCTTTCATCTACACACGCTCACCTTCAATCTACACACGCTCACCTTCCATCTACACACGCTCGCCTTCCATCTACACACGCTCGCCTTCCATCGACACACGGACACCTTCCATCTACACATGCTCGCTTTCCATCTACGCACGCTCACCTTCCATCTACACATGGACACCTTCCATCTACACACGCTGACCTTGCATCTACGCATGCTCACCGTCCATCTACACACGCTCACCTTCCATCTACACATACTGACGTTCCATCTACACACGCTCACCTTCCATCTACACACGCTCACCATCCATCTGCACACGCTCACCTTCCATCTACACACGCTCACCTTCCAACTACACACGCTCACGTTCCATCTACACACGCTCACCTTCCATCTACACATGCTCACCTTCCATCTACACATGCTCACCTTTCATCTACACACGTTCACCGTCCATCTGCACACGCTCACCTTCCATCTACACACGCTCACCTTCCATCTACACACGCTCACCGTCCATCTACACACGCGCACCTTCCATCTACACACGCTCACCTTCCATCTACACACAGTCACCTTTCATCTACACACGCTCACCTTCCATCTACACACGCTCAGCTTCCATCTACAGACGCTCACCTTCCATCTACACACGCTCACCTTACATCTACACACACTCACCTTCCATTTACACACGCTCACCTTCCACGTACACACGCTCACATTCCACCTACACACGCTCACCTTCCATCTACACACGCTCACCTTCCATCTACACATGTTCACCTTCCATCTACACACGCTCACCTTCCATCTACACACACTCACCTTCCATGTACACACTCTCACCTTCCATCTACACACGCTCGCCTTCCATCTACACATGCTCACCTTCCATCTACACACGCTCAAGTTCCATCTACACACACTCACCTTCCATCTACACACGCTCACCTTCCACGTACACATGCTCACCTTCCATCTACACATGCTCACATTCCATCTACACACGCTCACCTTCCATCTACACACGCTGACCTTCCCTCTACACACAGACACTTTCCGTCTACACACGCTCACCTTCCATCGACACACGCTCACCTTCCATCTACACACGCTCACCTTCCATCTACACACGCTCACCTTCCATCTACACACGCTCACCTTCCATCTACACACGCTCACCTTACATCTACACACACTCACCTTCCATTTACACACGCTCACCTTCCACGTACACACGCTCACATTCCATCTACACACGCTCACCTTCCATCTACACACGCTCACCTTCCATCTACACATGTTCACCTTCCATCGACACACGCTCACCTTCCATCTACACACACTCACCTTCCATGTACACACTCTCACCTTCCATCTACACACGCTCGCCTTCCATCTACACATGCTCACCTTCCATCTACACATGCTCACCTTCCATGTACACACTCCCACCTTCCATCAACTCACGCTCACCTTCCATCTACACATGCTCACCGTCCATCTACTCACGGTCACCGTCCATCTACGCACGCTCAACGTCCATCTACGCATGGACACCTTCCATCTACGCACGGAGACCTTCCACCTACAGATGCACACCTTCCATCTACACACGCTCAGCTTCCATCTACACACGCTCAGCTTCCATCTACACACGCTCACCTTCCATCTACACATGCTCACCTTTCATCTACACACGCTCACCTTCCATCTACACACGCTCACCGTCCATCTTCACACGCTCACCTTCCATCTACATACGCTCACCTTCCATCGACACACGCTCACATTCCATCGACACACGCTCACCTTACATCTACACACACTCACCTTCCATCTACACATGCTCACTTTCCATGTACACACGCTCACCTTCCATCTACACACGCTCGCCTTCCATCTACACACGCTCACATTCCATCGACACACGCTCACCTTCCATCTACACACGCTCACTTTCCGTCTACACACGGACACTTTCCGTCTACACACGCTGACCTTCCATGTACACACGCTCACCTTTCATCTACACACGCTCACCTTCCATGTACACACGCTCACCTTCCATCTACACATGCTCGCCTTCCATCTACACACGCTCACATTCCATCGACACACGCTCACCTTCCATCTACACACGCTCACTTTCCGTCTACACACGGACACTTTCCGTCTACACACGCTGACCTTCCATCTACACACGCTCACCTTTCATCTACACACGCTCACCTTTCATCTACACACGCTCACCTTCAATCTACACACGCTCACCTTCCATCTACACACGCTCGCCTTCCATCTACACACGCTCGCCTTCCATCGACACACGGACACCTTCCATCGACACATGCTCGCTTTCCATCTACGCACGCTCACCTTCCATCTACACATGGACACCTTCCATCTACACACGCTGACCTTGCATCTACGCATGCTCACCGTCCATCTACACACGCTCACCTTCCATCTACACATACTGACGTTCCATCTACACACGCTCACCTTCCATCTACACACGCTCACCATCCATCTGCACACGCTCACCTTCCACCTACACACGCTCACCTTCCAACTACACACGCTCACGTTCCATCTACACACGCTCACCTTCCATCTACACATGCTCACCTTCCATCTACACATGCTCACCTTTCATCTACACACGTTCACCGTCCATCTACACACAGTCACCTTCCATCTACACACGCTCACCTTCCATCTACACACGCTCACCGTCCATCTACACACGCTCACCTTCCATCTACACAGTCACCTTTCATCTACACACGCTCACCTTCCATCTACACACGCCCAGCTTCCATCTACAGACGCTCACCTTCCATCTACACACGCTCACCTTACATCTACACACACTCACCTTCCATTTACACACGCTCACCTTCCACGTACACACGCTCACATTCCACCTACACACGCTCACCTTCCATCTACACACGCTCACCTTCCATCTACACATGTTCACCTTCCATCTACACACGCTCACCTTCCATCTACACACACTCACCTTCCATGTACACACTCTCACCTTCCATCTACACACGCTCGCCTTCCATCTACACATGCTCACCTTCCATCTACACACGCTCACCTTCCATCTACACACGCTCACCTTCCATCTACACATGCTCACCTTACATCTACACACACTCACCTTCCATTTACACACGCTCACCTTCCACGTACACACGCTCACATTCCATCTACACACGCTCACCTTCCATCTACACACGCTCACCTTCCATCTACACATGTTCACCTTCCATCTACACACGCTCACCTTCCATCTACACACGCTCACCTTCCATCTACACACGCTCACCTTCCATCTACACACGCTCACCTTCCATCTACACACGCTCACCTTACATCTACACACACTCACCTTCCATTTACACACGCTCACCTTCCACGTACACACGCTCACATTCCATCTACACACGCTCACCTTCCATCTACACACGCTCACCTTCCATCTACACATGTTCACCTTCCATCGACACACGCTCACCTTCCATCTACACACACTCACCTTCCATGTACACACTCTCACCTTCCATCTGCACACGCTCGCCTTCCATCTACACATGCTCACCTTCCATCTACACATGCTCACCTTCCATGTACACACTCCCACCTTCCATCAACTCACGCTCACCTTCCATCTACACATGCTCACCGTCCATCTACTCACGGTCACCGTCCATCTACGCACGCTCAACGTCCATCTACGCATGGACACCTTCCATCTACGCACGGAGACCTTCCACCTACAGATGCACACCTTCCATCTACACACGCTCAGCTTCCATCTACACACGCTCAGCTTCCATCTACACACGCTCACCTTCCATCTACACATGCTCACCTTATATCTACACACACTCACCTTCCATCTACACATGCTCACTTTCCATGTACACACGCTCACCTTCCATCTACACACGCTCGCCTTCCATCTACACACGCTCACATTCCATCGACACACGCTCACCTTCCATCTACACACGCTCACTTTCCGTCTACACACGGACACTTTCTGTCTACACACGCTGACCTTCCATCTACACACGCTCACCTTTCATCTACACACGCTCACCTTCAATCTACACACGCTCACCTTCCATCTACACACGCTCGCCTTCCATCTACACACGCTCGCCTTCCATCGACACACGGACACCTTCCATCTACACATGCTCGCTTTCCATCTACGCACGCTCACCTTCCATCTACACATGGACACCTTCCATCTACACACGCTGACCTTGCATCTACGCATGCTCACCGTCCATCTACACACGCTCACCTTCCATCTACACATACTGACGTTCCATCTACACATGCTCACCTTCCATCTACACACGCTCACCATCCATCTGCACATGCTCACCTTCCATCCACACACGCTCACCTTCCAACTACACACGCTCACGCTCCATCTACACACGCTCACCTTCCATCTACACATGCTCACCTTCCATCTACACATGCTCACCTTTCATCTACACACGTTCACCGTCCATCTGCACACGCTCACCTTCCATCTACACACGCTCACCTTCCATCTACACAGTCACCTTTCATCTACACACGCTCACCTTCCATCTACACACGCCCAGCTTCCATCTACACACGCTCACCTTCCATCTACACACGCTCACCTTACATCTACACACACTCACCTTCCATTTACACACGCTCACCTTCCACGTACACACGCTCACATTCCATCTACACACGCTCACCTTCCATCTACACATGCTCACCTTCCATCTACACATGTTCATCTTCCATCTACACACGCTCACCTTCCATCTACACACACTCACCTTCCATGTACACACTCTCACCTTCCATCTACACACGCTCGCCTTCCATCTACACACGCTCACCTTCCATCTACACACGCTCACCTTCCATGTACACACTCCCACCTTCCATCAACTCACGCTCACCTTCCATCTACACATGCTCACCGTCCATCTACTCACGGTCACCGTCCATCTACGCACGCTCAACGTCCATCTACGCATGGACACCTTCCATCTACGCACGGAGACCTTCCACCTACAGATGCACACCTTCCATCTACACACGCTCAGCTTCCATCTACACACGCTCAGCTTCCATCTACACACGCTCACCTTCCATCTACACATGCTCACCTTTCATCTACACACGCTCACCTTCCATCTACACACGCTCACCGTCCATCTTCACACGCTCACCTTCCATCTATATATGCTCACCTTCCATCGACACACGCTCACATTCCATCGACACACGCTCACCTTACATCTACACACACTCACCTTCCATCTACACATGCTCACCTTCCATGTACACACGCTCACCTTCCATCTACACACGCTCGCCTTCCATCTACACACGCTCACACTCCATCGACACACGCTCACCTTCCATCTACACACGCTCACTTTCCGTCTACACACGGACACTTTCCGTCTACACACGCTGACCTTCCATCTACACACGCTCACCTTTCATCTACACACGCTCACCTTTCATCTACACACGCTCACCTTCAATCTACACACGCTCACCTTCCATCTACACACGCTCGCCTTCCATCTACACACGCTCGCCTTCCATCGACACACGGACACCTTCCATCTACACATGCTCGCTTTCCATCTACGCACGCTCACCTTCCATCTACACATGGACACCTTCTATCGACACACGCTGACCTTGCATCTACGCATGCTCACCGTCCATCTACACACGCTCACCTTCCATCTACACATACTGACGTTCCATCTACACACGCTCACCTTCCATCTACACACGCTCACCATCCATCTGCACACGCTCACCTTCCATCTACACACGCTCACCTTCCAACTACACACGCTCACGTTCCATCTACACACGCTCACCTTCCATCTACACATGCTCACCTTCCATCTACACATGCTCACCTTTCATCTACACACGTTCACCGTCCATCTGCACACGCTCACCTTCCATCTACACACGCTCACCTTCCATCTACACACGCTCACCGTCCATCTACACACGCGCACCTTCCATCTACACACGCTCACCTTCCATCTACACACAGTCACCTTTCATCTACACACGCTCACCTTCCATCTACACACGCTCAGCTTCCATCTACACACGCTCACCTTCCATCTACACACGCTCACCTTACATCTACACACACTCACCTTCCATTTACACACGCTCACCTTCCACGTACACACGCTCACATTCCACCTACACACGCTCACCTTCCATCTACACACGCTCACCTTCCATCTACACATGTTCACCTTCCATCTACACACGCTCACCTTCCATCTACACACACTCACCTTCCATGTACACACTCTCACCTTCCATCTACACACGCTCGCCTTCCATCTACACATGCTCACCTTCCATCGACACACGCTCAAGTTCCATCTACACACGCTCACCTTCCATCTACACACGCTCACCTTCCACGTACACATGCTCACCTTCCATCTACACATGCTCACATTCCATCTACACACGCTCACCTTCCATCTACACACGCTGACCTTCCCTCTACACACAGACACTTTCCGTCTACACACGCTCACCTTCCATCGACACACGCTCACCTTCCATCGACACACGCTCACCTTCCATCTACACACGCTCACCTTCCATCTACACACGCTCACCTTCCATCTACACATGCTCACCTTACATCTACACACACTCACCTTCCATTTACACACGCTCACCTTCCACGTACACACGCTCACATTCCATCTACACACGCTCACCTTCCATCTACACACGCTCACCTTCCATCTACACATGTTCACCTTCCATCTACACACGCTCACCTTCCATCGACACACACTCACCTTCCATGTACACTCTCACCTTCCATCTACACACGCTCGCCTTCCATCTACACACGCTCGCCTTCCATCTACACACACTCACCTTCCATTTACACACGCTCACCTTCCACGTACACACGCTCACATTCCACCTACACACGCTCACCTTCCATCTACACACGCTCACCTTCCATCTACACATGTTCACCTTCCATCTACACACGCTCACCTTCCATCTACACACACTCACCTTCCATGTACACACTCTCACCTTCCATCTACACACGCTCGCCTTCCATCTACACATGCTCACCTTCCATCTACACACGCTCAAGTTCCATCTACACACGCTCACCTTCCATCTACACACGCTCACCTTCCACGTACACATGCTCACCTTCCATCTACACATGCTCACATTCCATCGACACACGCTCACCTTCCATCTACACACGCTCACCTTCCATCTACACACGCTCACCTTCCATCTACACACGCTCACCTTCCATGTACACACTCTTACCTTCCATCTACACACGCGCACCTTGCATCTACACACGCTCACCTTCCATCTACACACTCACACCTTCCACGTAAACATGCTCACCTTCCATCTACACACGCTCACATTCCATCTACACACGCTCACCTTCCATCTACACATGCTCACCTTCCATCTACACACGCTCACCTTCCCTCTACACACGGACACTTTCCATCTACACACGCTCACCTTCCATCTACACACGCTCCCCTTCCATCTACACATGCTCACCTTCCATCTACACATGCTCCACTTCCAAGTACACACGGTCACCTACCCTCTATACACGCTCACCTTCCATCTACACACGCTCACCTTCCATCTACACACGCACACCTTCCATCTACACACGCTCACCTTCCATCTACACACGCACACCTTCCATCTACACACGCTCACCTTCCATCTAAACATGGACACATTCCATCTACACACGCTCACCTTGCATCTACAAATGCTCACCTTCCATCTACACATGCTCACCTTCCATCTACACACGCTCACCCTCCATCTACACACGCTCACGTTGCATCTACACACGCTCACCGTCCATCTACACATGCTCACCTTCCATGTACACATGCTCACCGTCCATCTACACACGCTAACCTTCAATCTACACACGCTCACCATCCATCTACGCACGCTCACCGTCCATCTACGCAAGCTCAACTTCCATCTACGCACGGACACCTTCCATCTACACACGGTGACCTTCCATCTACAGACGCACACCTTCCATCTACACACGCTCAGCTTCCATCTACACACGCTCACCTTCCATCTACACACGCTCACCTTCCATCTACAAACGCTAACCTCCATCTACACACGCTCACTGTCCATCTACACACGCTCACCTTCGATCTACACACACTCACCTTCCATCTACACACGCTCACCTTCCATCTACACATGCTCACCTTCCCTCTACACACGCTCACCTTCCATCTACACACGCTCACCTTCCATGTACACACTCCCACCTTCCATCTACACACGCTCAGCTTCCATCTACACACGCTCAGCTTCCATCTACACACGCTCACCTTCCATCTACACATGCTCACCTTTCATCTACACACGCTCACCTTCCATCTACACACGCTCACCGTCCATCTTCACACGCTCACCTTCCATCTACATACGCTCACCTTCCATCGACACACGCTCACATTCCATCGACACACGCTCACCTTCCATCTACACACACTCACCTTCCATCTACACATGCTCACCTTCCATGTACACACGCTCACCTTCCATCTACACACGCTCGCCTTCCATCTACACACGCTCACATTCCATCGACACACGCTCACCTTCCATCTACACACGCTCACTTTCCGTCTACACACGGACACTTTCCGTCTACACACGCTGACCTTCCATCTACACACGCTCACCTTTCATCTACACACGCTCACCTTCAATCTACACACGCTCACCTTCCATCTACACACGCTCGCCTTCCATCTACACACGCTCGCCTTCCATCGACACACGGACACCTTCCATCTACACATGCTCGCTTTCCATCTACGCACGCTCACCTTCCATCTGCACATGGACACCTTCCATCTACACACGCTGACCTTGCATCTACGCATGCTCACCGTCCATCTACACACGCTCACCGTCCATCTACACACGCTCACCTTCCATCTACACATACTGACGTTCCATCTACACATGCTCACCTTCCATCTACACACGCTCACCATCCATCTGCACACGCTCACCTTCCATCTACACATGCTCACCTTCCAACTACACACGCTCACGTTCCATCTACACACGCTCACCTTCCATCTACACATGCTCACCTTCCATCTACACATGCTCAACTTTCATCTACACACGTTCACCGTCCATCTGCACACGCTCACCTTCCATCTACACACGCTCACCTTCCATCTACACACGCTCACCGTCCATCTGCACACGCGCACCTTCCATCTACACACGCTCACCTTCCATCTACACACAGTCACCTTTCATCTACACACGCTCACCTTCCATCTACACACGCTCAGCTTCCATCTACACACGCTCACCTTCCATCTACACACGCTCACCTTACATCTACACACACTCACCTTCCATTTACACACGCTCACCTTCCACGTACACACGCTCACATTCCATCTACACACGCTCACCTTCCATCTACACACGCTCACCTTCCATCTACACATGTTCACCTTCCATCTACACACGCTCACCTTCCATCTACACACACTCACCTTCCATGTACACACTCTCACCTTCCATCTACACACGCTCGCCTTCCATCTACACACGCTCACCTTCCATCTACACACGCTCACCTTCCATGTACACACTCCCACCTTCCATCAACTCACGCTCACCTTCCATCTACACATGCTCACCGTCCATCTACTCACGGTCACCGTCCATCTACGCACGCTCAACGTCCATCTACGCATGGACACCTTCCATCTACGCACGGAGACCTTCCACCTACAGATGCACACCTTCCATCTACACACGCTCAGCTTCCATCTACACACGCTCAGCTTCCATCTACACACGCTCACCTTCCATCTACACATGCTCACCTTTCATCTACACACGCTCACCTTCCATCTACACACGCTCACCGTCCATCTTCACACGCTCACCTTCCATCTACATACGCTCACCTTCCATCGACACACGCTCACATTCCATCGACACACGCTCACCTTACATCTACACAGACTCACCTTCCATCTACACATGCTCACCTTCCATGTACACACGCTCACCTTCCATCTACACACGCTCGCCTTCCATCTACACATGCTCACATTCCATCGACACACGCTCACCTTCCATCTACACACGCTCACTTTCCGTCTACACACGGACACTTTCCGTCTACACACGCTGACCTTCCATCTACACACGCTCACCTTTCATCGACACACGCTCACCTTTCATCTACACACGCTCACCTTCAATCTACACACGCTCACCTTCCATCTACACACGCTCGCCTTCCATCTACACACGCTCGCCTTCCATCGACACACGGACACCTTCCATCTACACATGCTCGCTTTCCATCTACGCACGCTCACCTTCCATCTACACATGGACACCTTCCATCTACACACGCTGACCTTGCATCTACGCATGCTCACCGTCCATCTACACACGCTCACCTTCCATCTACACATACTGACGTTCCATCTACACACGCTCACCTTCCATCTACACACGCTCACCATCCATCTGCACACGCTCACCTTCCATCTACACACGCTCACCTTCCAACTACACACGCTCACGTTCCATCTACACACGCTCACCTTCCATCTACACATGCTCACCTTCCATCTACACATGCTCACCTTTCATCTACACACGTTCACCGTCCATCTGCACACGCTCACCTTCCATCTACACACGCTCACCTTCCATCTACACACGCTCACCGTCCATCTACACACGTGCACCTTCCATCTACACACGCTCACCTTCCATCTACACACACTCACCTTCCATGTACACACTCTCACCTTCCATCTACACACGCTCGCCTTCCATCTACACATGCTCACCTTCCATCTACACACGCTCAAGTTCCATCTACACACGCTCACCTTCCATCTACACACGCTCACCTTCCACGTACACATGCTCACCTTCCATCTACACATGCTCACATTCCATCTACACACGCTCACCTTCCATCTACACACGCTGACCGTCCCTCTACACACAGACACTTTCCGTCTACACACGCTCACCTTCCATCGACACACGCTCACCTTCCATCTACACACGCTCACCTTCCATCTACACACGCTCACCTTCCATCTACACACGCTCACCTTACATCTACACACACTCACCTTCCATTTACACACGCTCACCTACCACGTACACACGCTCACATTCCATCTACACACGCTCACCTTCCATCTACACACGCTCACCTTCCATCTACACATGTTCATCTTCCATCGACACACGCTCACCTTCCATCTACACACACTCACCTTCCATGTACACACTCTCACCTTCCATCTACACACGCTCGCCTTCCATCAACTCACGCTCACCTTCCATCTACACATGCTCACCGTCCATCTACTCACGGTCACCGTCCATCTACGCACGCTCAACGTCCATCTACGCATGGACACCTTCCATCTACACACGGAGACCTTCCACCTACAGATGCACACCTTCCATCTACACACGCTCAGCTTCCATCTACACACGCTCAGCTTCCATCTACACACGCTCACCTTCCATCTACACATGCTCACCTTTCATCTACACACGCTCACCTTCCATCTACACACGCTCACCGTCCATCTTCACACGCTCACCTTCCATCTACATACGCTCACCTTCCATCGACACACGCTCACATTCCATCGACACACGCTCACCTTACATCTACATACACTCACCTTCCATCTACACATGCTCACCTTCCATGTACACACGCTCACCTTCCATCTACACACGCTCGCCTTCCATCTACACACGCTCACATTCCATCGACACACGCTCACCTTCCATCTACACACGCTCACTTTCCGTCTACACACGGACACTTTCCGTCTACACACGCTGACCTTCCATCTACACACGCTCACCTTTCATCGACACACGCTCACCTTTCATCTACACACGCTCACCTTCAATCTACACACGCTCACCTTCCATCTACACACGCTCGCCTTCCATCTACACACGCTCGCCTTCCATCGACACACGGACACCTTCCATCTACACATGCTCGCTTTCCATCTACGCACGCTCACCTTCCATCTACACATGGACACCTTCCATCTACACACGCTGACCTTGCATCTACGCATGCTCACCGTCCATCTACACACGCTCACCTTCCATCTACACATACTGACGTTCCATCTACACACGCTCACCTTCCATCTACACACGCTCACCATCCATCTGCACACGCTCACCTTCCATCTACACACGCTCACCTTCCAACTACACACGCTCACGTTCCATCTACACACGCTCACCTTCCATCTACACATGCTCACCTTCCATCTACACATGCTCACCTTTCATCTACACACGTTCACCGTCCATCTGCACACGCTCACCTTCCATCTACACACGCTCACCTTCCATCTACACACGCTCACCGTCCATCTACACACGCGCACCTTCCATCTACACACGCTCACCTTCCATCTACACACAGTCACCTTTCATCTACACACGCTCACCTTCCATCTACACACGCTCAGCTTCCATCTACACACGCTCACCTTCCATCTACACACGCTCACCTTACATCTACACACACTCACCTTCCATTTACACACGCTCACCTTCCACGTACACACGCTCACATTCCACCTACACACGCTCACCTTCCATCTACACACGCTCACCTTCCATCTACACATGTTCGCCTTCCATCTACACACGCTCACCTTCCATCTACACACACTCACCTTCCATGTACACACTCTCACCTTCCATCTACACACGCTCGCCTTCCATCTACACATGCTCACCTTCCATCTACACACGCTCAAGTTCCATCTACACACGCTCACCTTCCATCTGCACACGCTCACCTTCCACGTACACATGCTCACCTTCCATCTACACATGCTCACATTCCATCTACACACGCTCACCTTCCATCTACACACGCTGACCTTCCCTCTACACACAGACACTTTCCGTCTACACACGCTCACCTTCCATCGACACACGCTCACCTTCCATCTACACACGCTCACCTTCCATCTACACACGCTCACCTTCCATCGACACACGCTCACCTTCCATCTACACACGCTCACCTTCCATCTACACACGCTCACCGTCCATCTTCACACGCTCACCTTCAATCTACATACGCTCACCTTCCATCGACACACGCTCACATTCCATCGACACACGCTCACCTTACATCTACACACACTCACCTTCCATCTACACATGCTCACCTTCCATGTACACACGCTCACCTTCCATGTACACACGCTCACCTTCCATCTACACACGCTCGCCTTCCATCTACACACGCTCACATTCCATCGACACACGCTGACCTTCCATCTACACACGCTCACCTTTCATCTACACACGCTCACCTTTCATCTACACAAGCTCACCTTCAATCTACACACGCTCACCTTCCATCTACACACGCTCGCCTTCCATCGACACACGCTCGCCTTCCATCGACACACGGACACCTTCCATCTACACATGCTCGCTTTCCATCTACGCACGCTCACCTTCCATCTACACATGGACACCTTCCATCTACACACGCTGACCTTGCATCTACGCATGCTCACCGTCCATCTACACACGCTCACCTTCCATCTACACATACTGACGTTCCATCTACACACGCTCACCTTCCATCTACACACGCTCACCATCCATCTGCACACGCTCACCTTCCATCTCCACACGCTCACCTTCCAACTACACACGCTCACGTTCCATCTGCACACACTCACCTTCCATCTACACATGCTCACCTTCCATCTACACATGCTCACCTTTCATCTACACACGTTCACCGTCCATCTGCACACGCTCACCTTCCATCTACACACGCTCACCTTCCATCTACACACGCTCACCGTCCATCTACACACGCGCACCTTCCATCTACACACGCTCACCTTCCATCTACACACAGTCACCTTTCATCTACACACGCTCACCTTCCATCTACACACGCTCAGCTTCCATCTACACACGCTCACCTTCCATCTACACACGCTCACCTTACATCTACACACACTCACCTTCCATTTACACACGCTCACCTTCCACGTACACACGCTCACATTCCACCTACACACGCTCACCTTCCATCTACACACGCTCACCTTCCATCTACACACACTCACCTTCCATGTCCACACTCTCACCTTCCATCTACACACGCTCGCCTTCCATCTACACATGCTCACCTTCCATCTACACACGCTCAAGTTCCATCTACACACGCTCACCTTCCATCTACACACGCTCACCTTCCACGTACACATGCTCACCTTCCATCTACACACGCTCACATTCCATCTACACACGCTCACCTTCCATCTACACACGCTGACCTTCCCTCTACACACAGACACTTTCCGTCTACACACGCTCACCTTCCATCGACACACGCTCACCTTCCATCTACACACGCTCACCTTCCATCTACACACGCTCACCTTCCATCTACACACGCTCACCTTCCATGTACACACTCTTACCTTCCATCTGCACACGCTCACCTTGCATCTACACACGCTCACCTTCCATCTACACACTCACACCTTCCACGTAAACATGCTCACCTTCCATCAACACACGCTCACATTCCATCTACACACGCTCACCTTCCATCTACACATGCTCACCTTCCATCTACACACGCTCACCTTCCCTCTACACACGGACACTTTCCATCTACACACGCTCACCTTCCATCTACACACGCTCCCCTTCCATCTACACATGCTCACCTTCCATCTACACATGCTCCACTTCCAAGTACACACGCTCACCTACCCTCTATACACGCTCACCTTCCATCTACACACGCTCACCTTCCATCTACACACGCACACCTTCCATCTACACACGCTCACCTTCCATCTACACACGCACACCTTCCATCTACACACGCTCACCTTCCATCTAAACATGGACACATTCCATCTACACACGCTCACCTTGCATCTACAAATGCTCACCTTCCATCTACACATGCTCACCTTCCATCTACACACGCTCACCTTCCATCTACACACTCCCACCTTCCATCTACTCACGCTCACCCTCCATCTACACACGCTCACGTTGCATCTACACACGCTCACCGTCCATCTACACACGCTCACCTTCCATGTACACATGCTCACCGTCCATCTACACACGCTAACCTTCAATCTACACACGCTCACCATCCATCTACGCACGCTCACCGTCCATCTACGCAAGCTCAACTTCCATCTACGCACGGACACCTTCCATCTACACACGGTGACCTTCCATCTACAGACACACACCTTCCATCTACACACGCTCAGCTTCCATCTACACACGCTCACCTTCCATCTACACACGCTGACCTTTCATCTACACACGCTCACCTTCCATCTACATACTCTCACCGTCCACCTACACATGCTCACGTTCCATCTACACACGCTCACCTTCCATCTACAAACGCTAACCTCCATCTACACACGCTCACCGTCCATCTACACACGCTCACCTTCGATCTACACACACTCACCTTCCATCTACACAGGCTCACCTTCCATCTACACATGCTCACCTTCCCTCTACACACGCTCACCTTCCATCTACACACGCTCACCTTCCATGTACACACTCCCACCTTCCATCTACTCACGCTCACCTTCCATCGACACACGCTCACCTTCCATCTACACACGCTCACCGTCCATCTACACACGCTCACCTTCCATGTACACACGCTAACCTTCCATCTACACACGCTCACCATCCATCTACGCACGCTCACTGTCCATCTACGCAAGCTCAACTTCCATCTACGCACGGACATCTTCCATCCACGCACGGAGACCTTCCATCTACAGACGCACACGTTCCATCTACAGACGCACACCTTCCATCTACACACGCTCAGCTTCCATCTACACACGCTCAGCTTCCATCTACACGTGCTCACCTTCCATCTACACACGCTCACCTTTCATCTACACACGCTCACCTGCCATCTACATACGCTCACCGTCAATCTACACACGCTCACCTTCTATCTACACACACTCAGCTTCCATCTACACACGCTCACCATCCATCTACACACGCTCACCTTTCATCTACACACGCTCACCTTCCATCTACACACGCTCACCTTCCATCTACACACGCTCACCTTCCATCTACACATGCTCACCTTCCGTCTACGCACGCTCACCTTCCGTCTACACACGTTCACCTTTCGTCTACCGACGCTCACCTTCCATCTACACACGCTCACCTTCCATCTGCACACGGACACCTTCTATCTACAGACGGACACCTTCAATCTGCACACGCTCACCTTTCATCTACTCACGCTCACCTTCCATCTACACACGCTCACCTTCCATCTACACACGCTCACCGTCCATCTACACACGCTCACCTTCCATCTACAGACGCACACCTTCCATCTACACACGCTCACCTTCCATCTACACACGGATACCTTCCATCTACACACTCTGACCTTCCATCTCCACACGCTCATCTTGCATCTACAGACGCTGACCTTGCATCTACACATGCTCACCGTCCATCTACACATGCTCACCTTCCATCTACACACGCTCACCGTCCATCTACTCAAGCTCACCTTCCATCTACATACGCTCACCTTCCATGTTCACACGCTCACCGTACATCTACAGACGCTCACCTTCCATCTACACACGCTCACCGTCCATCTACGCACGCTCACCGTCCATCTACGCACGCTCAACGTCCATCTACGCATGGACACCTTCCATCTACGCACGAAGACCTTCCATCTACAGATGCACACCTTCTATCTACACACGCTCAGCTTCCATCTACACACGCTCAGCTTCCATCTACACACGCTCACCTTCCATCTACACATGCTCACCTTTCATCTACACACGCTTACCTTCCATCTACACACGCTCACCATCCATCTTCACATGCTCACCTTCCATCTACATACGCTCACCTTCCATCGACACACGCTCACATTCCATCTACACACGCTCACCTTCCATCTACACACACTCACCTTCCATCTACACATGCTCACCTTCCATGTACACACGCTCACCTTCCATCTACACACGCTCGCCTTCCATCTACACACGCTCACATTCCATCGACACACGCTCACCTTCCATCTACACATGCTCACTTTCTGTCTACACACGGACACTTTCCGTCTACACACACTGACCTTCCATCTACACACGCTCACCTTCCATCTACACACGCTCACCTTCCATCTACACACGCTCACCTTCCATCTACACACGCTCGCCTTCCATCTACACACGCTCGCCTTCCATCGACACACGGACACCTTCCATCTACACATGCTCGCTTTCCATCTACGCACGCTCACCTTCCATCTACACATGGACACCTTCCATCTACACACGCTGACCTTGCATCTACGCATGCTCACCGTCCATCTACACACGCTCACCTTCCATCTACACACGCTGACGTTCCATCTACACACGCTCACCTTCCATCTACACACGCTCACCATCCATCTGCACACGCTCACCTTCCATCTACACACGCTCACCTTCCAACTACACACGCTGACGTTCCATCTACACATGCTCACCTGCCATCTACACACGCTCACATTCCATCTACACACGCTCACCTTCCATCTACACACGGACACCTTCTATCTACACACAGACACCTTCAATCTACACACGCTCACCTTCCATCTACACACGCTCACCTTTCATCTACACACGCTCACCTTCCATCTACACACGCTCACCTTCCATGTACAGACGCTCACCTTCCCTCTACACACGGACACTTTCCGTCTACACACGTTCACCTTCCGTCTACACACGCTCACGTTCCATCTACACACGCTCACCTTCCATCTACACACGCGCACCTTCCATCTACACACTCCCACCTTCCATCTACTCACGCTCACCTTCCATCTACACACGCTCACCTTCCATCTACACACGCTCACCGTCCATCTACACATGCTCACCTTCCATGTACACATGCTCACCGTCCATCTACACACGCTAACCTTCCATCTACACACGCTCACCATCCATCTACGCACGCTCACCGTCCATCTACGCAAGCTCAACTTCCATCTACGCACGGACACCTTCCATCGACACACGGTGACCTTCCATCTGCAGACGCACACCTTCCATCCACACACGCTCAGCTTCCATCTACACACGCTCAGCTTCCATCTACACATGCTCACCTTCCATCTGCACACGCTCAGCTTTCATCTACACACGCTCACCTTCCATCTACATACTCTCATCGTCCATCTACACACGCTCACCTTCCATCTACACACGCTCACCGTCCATCTACACACGCTCACCTTCGATCTACACACACTCACCTTCCATCTACACATGGACACCTTCCATCTACACACGCTCACCTTCCATGTACACACGCTCACCTTCCATCTACACACGCTAACCTTCCCTCTACACACGGACACTTTCCGTCTACACACGCTCACCTTCCGTCTACACACGCTCACCTTCCATCGACACACACTCACCTTCCATCTACACACGCTCACCTTCCATCTACACACGCTCACCTTCCATCTACACATGCTCACCTTTCATCTACACACGCTCACCATCCATCTACACACGCTCACCGTCCATCTACACATGCTCACCGTCCATCTACACACGCTCACTGTCCATCTACACACGCTCACCTTACATCTACACACGGACACCTTCCATCTACACACACTCGCTTTCCATCTGCACACGCTCACGTTCCATCTACACACGGACACCTTCCATCTACACACGCTTGCTTTCCATCTACACGCGCTCGCTTTCCATCTACACACGCTCACCTTCCATCTACACATGCTCACCTTCCATCTACACATGCTCAACTTCCATCTACTCACGCTCACCTTCCATCTACACACGTTCACCTTCCATCTACACATGCTCACCTTCCGTCTACACAGGCTCACCTACCGTCTAAACACGCACACCTTCCGTGTACACACGCACACCTTCCATCTACACACGCTCACCTTCCATCTACACATGCTCACCTTCCATCTACACATGCTCACCTTCCATCGACACACGCACACCTTCCATCTACACACGTTCACCTTCCATCTACACACGCTCACCTTCCATCTACACACGCTCACCTTCCATCTACTCACGCTCACCTTCCATCTACACACGCTCACCTTCCATCTACTCACGCTCACCTTCCATCTACAGACGCTCACCTTCCATCGACACACGCTCACCTTTCGTCTACACACGCTCACCGTCCATCTTCACACGCTCACCTTCCATCTACACACGCTCATCTTCCATCTACACATGCTCACCTTCCATCTACACACGCTCACCTTCCATCTACACACGCTCATCTTGCATCTACACCCGCTGACCTTGCATCTACACACGCTCAATTTCCATCTACACACGCTCACCTTCCATCTACACACGCTCACCTTCCATCGACACACGCTCACCTTCCATCTATACATGCTCTCCTTCCATCTACACACGCTCACCTTCCATCTACACACACTCACCTTCTATCTACACACGCTCACCTTCCATCTACTCACGCTCACCTTTCGTCTGCACACGCTCACCTTTCGTCTGCACATGCTCACCGTCGATCTACACTTGCTGACCTTGCATCTACACACACTCACCTTCCATCTACACATGCTCACCTTTCATCTACACATGCTCACCGTCCATCTACACATGCTCACTTTCAATCTACAGTCACTCACCTTATATCTGCACACGCTCACCTTCCATCTACACACGCTCACCTTCCATCTACCCATGCTCAACTTCCATCTACACACGCTCACCATCCACGTACACATGCTTACCTTCCACCTACAAACGCTCACCTTCCATCTACACATGCTCACATTCCGTCTACACATGCTCACCTACCGTCGACACACGCTCACCTTCCATCTACACACGCTCACCTTCCATGTACACATGCTCACCGTCCATCTACACACGCTAACCTTCCATCTACACATGCTCACCGTCCATCTACGCACGCTCACCGTTCATCTACGCAAGCTCAACTTCCATCGATACACGGACACCTTCCATCTACGCACGGAGACTTTCCATGTACAGATGCACACCTTCCATCTACACACGCTCAGCTTCCATCTACACATGCTCACCGTCCATCTACAGACGCTCACCTTCCATCTATACACGCTCACCTTCCATCTGCACACACTCACCGTCCATCTGCACACGCTCACCGTCCATCTACACACGCTCAGCTTCCATCTGCACACGCTCACATTCCATCTGCACACGCTCAGCTTCCATCTACACACGCTCACCTTCCATCTACACATGCTCACCTTCCATCTACACACGCTCACATTCCATCTACACATGCTCACCTTCCATTTACACACGCTCACATTCCATCTGCACACGCTCACCTTCCATCTACACACGCTCACCTTCCAGCTACACACGCTCCCCTTCCATCTACACACGCTCACCTTCCATCTACACACGCTCACCTTCCATCTACACACGCTCACCTTCCATCTACACACGCTCACCTTCCATGGACACACTCCCACCTTCCATCTACTCACGCTCACCTTCCATCTACACACGCTCACCTTCCATCTACACACTCCCACCTTCCATCTACTCACGCTCACCTTCCATCTACACACGCTCACCTTCCATCTACACACGCTCACCGTCCATCTACACATGCTAACCTTCCATCTACACACGCTCACCATCCATCTACACACTCTCACTTTCCCTCTACACACGGACACTTTCCGTCTACACACGCTCACCTTCCGTCTGCACACGCTCACCTTCCATCTACACACGCTCAGCTTCCATCTACACACGCTCACCTTCCATCTTCACACGCTCACCTTCCATCTACACACGCTCACCTTCCATCTACACACTCCCACCTTCCATCGACACACGCTCACCTTCCATCGACACAGGCTCACCTTCCATCTACACACGCTCACCTTCCATGTACACACGCTCACCTTCCATCGACACAGGCTCACCTTCCATCTACACACGCTCACCTTCCATGTACACACGCTAACCTTCCATCTACACACGCTCACCTGCCATCTACACATGCTCACCTTCCATCTACGCACGCTCACCTTGCATCTACACACGCTCACCGTCCATCTACACACGCTCACCTTGCATCTGCACACGCTGACCGTCCATCTACACACACTCACATTCCATCTACACACACTCACCTTCCATCTACACACGGACACCTTCCACCTACACACGCTCATCTTCCATCTACACACGCTCACCTTCCATCTACACACGCTCACCTTCCGTCTAAACACGCACACCTTCCGTCTACACATGCTCGCCTTCCATCTACACATGCTCACCTTCCATCTACACACGCTCACCTTCCCTCTACACACGGACACTTTCCGTCTACACACGCTCACCTTGCATCTACACACGCTCACCGTCCATCTACACACGCTCACCTTGCATCTACACATGCTGACCGTCCATCTACACACACTCACTTTCCATCTGCACACTCTCACCTTCCATCGACACACGCTCACCTTCCATCGACACACACTCACCTTGCATCTACACACGCTCACCTTCCATCGACACACGCTCACTTTCCATCTACACACGCTCAGCTTCCATCTACACACGCTCACCTTCCATCTACACACGCTCACCTTCCATCTACACACGCTCACCTTCCATCTACACACGCTGACCTTGCATCTACACATGCTCAGTCCATCTACACACACTCACCTTCCATCTACACACGCTCACCTTCCATCTACACACGCTCACCTTCCATCTACACACACTCACCTTCCATCTACACACGCTCACCTTCCATCTACACACGCTCACCTTTCGTCTGCACACGCTCACCTTTCGTCTGCACACGCTCACCGTCGATCGACACTTGCTGACCTTGCATCTACACACACTCACCTTCCATCTACACACGCTCACCTTTCATCTACACATGCTCACCGTCCATCTACACATGCTCACTTTCCATCTACAGTCACTCACCTTATATCTGCACACGCTCACCTTCCATCTACACACGCTCACCTTCCATCTACCCATGCTCAACTTCCATCTACACACGCTCACCATCCACGTACACATGCTCACCTTCCACCTACAAACGCTCACCTTCCATCTACACACGCTCACATTCCGTCTACACACGCTCACCTACCGTCGACACACGCTCACCTTCCATCTGCTCACGCTCACCATCCATCTACACACGTTCACCTTCCATCTACAAACGCACACATTCCATCTACACACGCTCGTCTTCCATCTACACACGCTCACCTTCCATCTACTCATGCTCACCTTCCATCTACACACGCTCACCTTCCACCTACACACGCTCACCTTCCATCTACACACGCTCACCTTCCATGTACACATGCTCACCGTCCATCTACACACGCTAACCTTCCATCTACACATGCTCACCGTCCATCTACGCACGCTCACCGTCCATCTACGCAAGCTCAACTTCCATCGATACACGGACACCTTCCATCTACGCACGGAGACCTTCCATGTACAGATGCACACCTTCCATCTACACACGCTCAGCTTCCATCTACACACGCTCAGCTTCCATCTACACACGCTCACCTTCCAACTACACACGCTCACCTTTCATCTGCACACGCTCACCTTCCATCTACACATGCTCACCGTCCATCTACACACGCTCACCTTCCATCTATACACGCTCACCTTCCATCTGCACACGCTCACCGTCCATCTGCACACGCTCACCGTCCATCTACACACGCTCAGCTTCCATCTGCACACGCTCACATTCCATCTGCACACGCTCAGCTTCCATCTACACACGCTCACCTTCCATCTACACATGCTCACCTTCCATCTACACACGCTCACATTCCATCTACACATGCTCACCTTCCATTTACACACGCTCACCTTCCATCTACACACGCTCACCTTCCATCCACACACGCTCACCTTCCATCTACACACGCTCACCTTCCATGTACACACGCTCACCTTCCATCTACACACGCTCACCTTCCATCTACACACGCTCACCTTCCATGTACACACTCCCACCTTCCATCTACTCACGCTCACGTTCCATCTACACACGCTCACCTTCCATCTACACAATCCCACCTTCCATCTACTCACGCTCACCTTCCATCTACACACGCTCACCTTCCATCTACACACGCTCACCGTCCATCTACACATGCTAACCTTCCATCTACACACGCTCACCATCCATCTACACACTCTCACTTTCCCTCTACACACGGACACTTTCCGTCTACACACGCTCACCTTCCGTCTGCACACGCTCACCTTCCATCTACACACGCTCACCTTCCGTCTAAACACGCACACCTTCCGTCTACACATGCTCGCCTTCCATCTACACATGCTCGCCTTCCATCTACACATGCTCACCTTCCATCTACACACGCTCACCATCCCTCTACACACGGACACTTTCCGTCTACACACGCTCACCTTGCATCTACACACGCTCACCGTCCATCTACACACGCTCACCTTGCATCTACACATGCTGACCGTCCATCTACACACACTCACTTTCCATCTACACACTCTCACCTTCCATCTACACACGCTCACCTTCCATCTACTCACGCTCACCTTCCATCTACACACGCTCACCTTCCATCTACACACGCACACCTTCCATCTACAGACGCTCACCTTCCATCTACTCATGCTCACCTTCCATCTACACACGCTCACCTTCCATCTACTCACGCTCACCTTCCATCTACACACGCTCACCTTCCATGTACACACGCTCACCTTCCATCTACACACGCTGACCTTGCATCTACACACGCTGACAGTCCATCTACACACACTCACTTTCCATCTACACACGCTCATCTTCCATCTACACACGCTCACCTTCCATCTACAGACGCTCATCTTCCATCTACACACGCTCATCTTCCATCTACACACGCTCACCTTCCATCTACTCATGCTCACCTTCCATCTACACACGCTCACCTTCCAGCTACTCACGCTCACCTTCCATCTACACACGCTCACCTTCCATCTACACACGCTCACCTTCTACCTACACACGCTCACCGTCCATCTACACACGCTCACCTTCGATCTACACACGCTCACCTTCCATCTACAAACGCTCACCTTCCCCTACACACGCTCACCTTCCATCTACACACGCTCAGCTTCCATCTACAAACGCTTACCTTGCATCTACACACGCTCAGCGTCCATCTACACAGGCTCACCTTCCATCTACACACGCTGACCTTGCATCTGCACATGCTGACCGTCCATCTACACACACCCACTTTCCATCTACACACACTCACTTTCCATCTACACACGGACACCTTCCACCAACACACGCTCATCTTCCATCTACACACGCTCATCTTCCATCTACACATGCTCACCTTCCATCTACAGATGCTCATCTTCCATCTACACACGCTCATCTTCCATCTACACACGCTCACCTTCCATCTACAGACGCTCATCTTCCATCTACACATGCTCACCTTCCATCTACACATGCTCACCTTCCATCTACAGACGCTCACCTTCCATCTACACACGCTCACCTTCGGTCTACACACGCTCACATTCCGTCTACACACGCTCACCTTCCGTCTACACACGCTCACCTTCCGTCTAAACACGCACACCTTCCGTCTCCACATGCTCACCTTCCATCTACACACGCCACCTTCCAGCCACACACGCTCACCTTCCATCGACAGACGC
This sequence comes from Somniosus microcephalus, assembly GCF_052327205.1. Classification (NCBI taxonomy): domain Eukaryota; kingdom Metazoa; phylum Chordata; class Chondrichthyes; order Squaliformes; family Somniosidae; genus Somniosus; species Somniosus microcephalus. The sequence goes on from NC_140992.1 coordinate 248,159,860, forward strand.
ACACCTGCCATCTACACACGCTCACCTTCCATCTACACACGCTCACCTTCCATCTACTCACGCTCACCTTCCATCTACACACGCTCACCTTCCATCTACACAAGCTCACCTTCCATCTACACACGCACACCTTCCATCTGCACACGCTCAGCTTCCATCTACACACGCTCACCTTCCATCTACACACGCTCACCTTCCATCTACACACGCTCACCTTCCACGGACACACGCTCACCTTCCATCTACACACGCTCACCTTCCGTCTACATACGCTCACCTTCCAGCAACACACGCTCACCTTCCATCTACACACGCTCACCTTCCACCTACACACGCTCACCTTCCATCTACACACGCTCACCTTCCATCTACACACGCTAACCTTGCATCTACACACGCTCACCGTCCATCTACACACGCTCACCTTCCATCTACACACACTCACCTTCCATCTACACATGCTCACCTTCCGTCTACACACGCTCACCTTTCGTCTACACACGGACACGTTCAATCTACACATGCTCACCTTCCATCTACACACGCTCACCTTCCATCTACACAAGCTCACCGTCCATCTACACATGCTCACCGTCCATCTACACACGCTAACCTTCCATCTGCACACGCTCACGTTCCATCTACACACGCTCACCTTCCATCTCCACACGCTCACCCTCTATCTACACACGCTCACCTTCCATCTACACACGGACACCTTCCATCGACGCACGGACACCTTCCATCTACGCACGGAGTCCTTCCATCGACAGACGCACACCTTCCATCTACAGACGCTCAGCTTCCATCTACACACGCGCAGCTTCCCTCTACACACGCGCAGCTTCCATCTACACACGCTCACCTTCCAACTACACACGCTCACCGTCCATCTAAACACGCTCACCGTCCATCGACACATGCTCACCTTCGATCTACACACGCTCACCTTCCATCTGCACACGCTCAGCTTCCATCTTCACGCGCTCAGCTTCCATCTACACATGCTCACCGTCCATCTACACACGCTCACCTTCCATCGACACACGCTCACCTTCCATCTACACACGCCCACCTTCCATCTACACACGCTCACCTTTCGTCTACACACGCTCACCTTCCGTCTACACATGCTCACCTTCCTTTTACACACACTCACCTTCCGTCTACACACGCTCACCTTCCGTCGAAACATGCACACCTTCCATCTACACACGCTCACCTTCCATCTACAGACGCACACCTTCCATCTACACACGCTCACCTTCCATTTACACACACCCACCGTCCAACTGCTCAAGCTCACCTTCCATCTACACACGCTCACCTTCCATCTACACACGCTAACCTTCCATCTACACACGCTCACCGTCCAGCTACGCACGCTCACCGTCCATCTACGCACGCTCAACTTCCATCTGTGCACGGACACCATACATCTACGCACGGAGACCTTCCATCTACAGACGCACTCCTTCCATCTACACACGCTCACCTTCCATCTACACACGCTCACCTTCCATCTACACACGCTCACCTTCCATCTACTCACGCTCACCTTACATCTACACACGCTCACCTTCCCTCTGCACACGCTCACCTTCCATCTACACATGCACACCTTCCATCTACGCATGCTCACCTTCCATCTACGCACACTCACCTTCCATACACAGACCCTCATCTTCCATCTACACACGCTCACCTTCCATCTACACCCGCTCACCTTTCGTCTACACACGCTCACCTTCCGTCTACACATGCTCACCTTCCTTTTACACACACTCACCTTCCGTCTACACACGCTCACCTTCCGTCTAAACATGCACACCTTCCATCTACACACGCTCACCTTCCATCTACAGACGCACACCTTCCATCTACACACGCTCACCTTCCATTTACACACACCCACCGTCCAACTGCTCAAGCTCACCTTCCATCTACACACGCTCACCTTCCATCTACACACGCTAACCTTCCATCTACACACGCTCACCGTCCAGCTACGCACGCTCACCGTCCATCTACGCACGCTCAACTTCCATCTGTGCACGGACACCATACATCTACGCACGGAGACCTTCCATCTACAGACGCACTCCTTCCATCTACACACGCTCACCTTCCATCTACACACGCTCACCTTCCATCTACACACGCTCACCTTCCATCTACTCACGCTCACCTTCCACCTACACACGCTCATCTTCCACCTACACACGCTCATCTTCCATCTACACACGCTCAGCTTCCATCTACAAACGCTGACCTTGCATCTACACACGCTCACCGTCCATCTACACAGGCTCACCTTCCATCTACACACGCTGACCTTGCATCTACACACGCTGACCGTCCATCTACACACACTCACTTTCCATCTACACACGCTCATCTTCCATCTACACACACTCACCTTCCATCTACACACGCTCACCTTCCATCTACACACGGACACCTTCCATCGACGCACGGACACCTTCCATCTACGCACGGAGTCCTTCCATCTACAGACGCACACCTTCCATCTACAGACGCTCAGCTTCCATCTACACACGCGCAGCTTCCCTCTACACACGCGCAGCTTCCATCTACACACGCTCACCTTCCAACTACACACGCTCACCGTCCATCTAAACACGCTCACCGTCCATCGACACATGCTCACCTTCGATCTACACACGCTCACCTTCCATCTGCACACGCTCAGCTTCCATCTTCACGCGCTCAGCTTCCATCTACACATGCTCACCGTCCATCTACACACGCTCACCTTCCATCGACACACGCTCACCTTCCATCTACACACGCCCACCTTCCATCTACACACGCTCACCTTCCCTCTGCACACGCTCACCTTTCGTCTACACACGCTCACCTTTCGTCTACACACGCTCACCTTCCGTCTACACATGCTCACCTTCCTTTTACACACACTCACCTTCCGTCTACACACGCTCACCTTCCGTCTAAACATGCACACCTTCCATCTACACACGCTCACCTTCCATCTACAGACGCACACCTTCCATCTACACACGCTCACCTTCCATTTACACACACCCACCGTCCAACTGCTCAAGCTCTCCTTCCATCTACACACGCTCACCTTCCATCTACACACGCTAACCTTCCATCTACACACGCTCACCGTCCAGCTACGCACGCTCACCGTCCATCTGCGCACGCTCAACTTCCATCTGTGCACGGACACCATACATCTACGCACGGAGACCTTCCATCTACAGACGCACTCCTTCCATCTACACACGCTCACCTTCCATCTACACACGCTCACCTTCCATCTACACACGCTCACCTTCCATCTACTCACGCTCACCTTCCACCTACACACGCTCATCTTCCACCTACACACGCTCATCTTCCATCTACACACGCTCACCTTCCAGCTACACACGCTCCCCTTACATCTACACACGCTCACCTTCCCTCTGCACACGCTCACCTTCCATCTACACATGCACACCTTCCATCTACGCATGCTCACCTTCCATCTACGCACACTCACCTTCCATACACAGACCCTCATCTTCCATCTACACACGCTCACCTTCCATCTACACCCGCTCACCTTTCGTCTACACACGCTCACCTTCCGTCTACACATGCTCACCTTCCTTTTACACACACTCACCTTCCGTCTACACACGCTCACCTTCCGTCTAAACATGCACACCTTCCATCTACACACGCTCACCTTCCATCTACAGACGCACACCTTCCATCTACACACGCTCACCTTCCATTTACACACACCCACCGTCCAACTGCTCAAGCTCACCTTCCATCTACACACGCTCACCTTCCATCTACACACGCTAACCTTCCATCTACACACGCTCACCGTCCAGCTACGCACGCTCACCGTCCATCTACGCACGCTCAACTTCCATCTGTGCACGGACACCATACATCTACGCACAGAGACCTTCCATCTACAGACGCACTCCTTCCATCTACACACGCTCACCTTCCGTCTACACACACTCACCTTTCGTCTACACACGCTCACCTTCCATCTACACACGCTCACCTTCCATCTACACAGGGACACCTTCTATCTACAGACGGACACCTTCAATCTACACACACTCACCTTCCATCTACACACGCTCACCGTCCATCTACACACGCTCACCGTCCATCTACACACGCTCACCGTCCATCTACACACGCTCACCGTCGATCTACACATGCTCACCTTCCATCTACACACGCTCACCTTCCATCTACACACGCTCACCTTCGATCTACACACGCTCACTTTCCATCTACACACGCTCACCTTCCATCTACACACGGACACTTTCTATCTACACACGGACACCTTCCATCTACACGCGCTCATCTTGTATCTACACACGCTGAGCTTTCATCTACACACGCTCACCGTCCATCTACACATGCTCACCTTCCATCTACACACGCTAACGTTCCATCTACACACACTCACCTTCCAGCTACACACGCTCCCCTTCCATCTACACTTGCTCACCTTCCATCTACACACGCTCACCTTCCATCTACACACGCTCACCGACCATCTACACACGCACACCTTCCATCTACACACGCTCACGTTCCGTCGACACATGCTCACCTTCCATCTACACACATTCACCTTACATCGACACACGCTCACCTTCCACCTACACACGCTCACCTTCCACCTACACACGCTCACCTTCCACCTACACACGCTCACCTTCCATCTACACATGCTCACTTTCCATCTACACACGCTGACCTTGCATCTACACACGCACACCGTCCCAGCTACACACGCTCACCGTCCATCTACACACGCTCACCTTCCGTCTCCACACGCTCACTTTCCGTCTACACACGCTCACCTTTCGTCTACACACGCTCACCTTCCGTCTACACACGCTCACCTTCCATCTACACACGGACACCTTCTATCTACAGACGGACACCTTCAATCTACACACGCTCACCTTCCATCTACAAACGCTCACCTTCCATCTACACATGCTCACAGTCCATCTACACACACTCACCGTCCATCTACACACGCTCACCTTCCATCTACTCACGCTCACCTTCCATCTACACACGCTCACCGTCCATCTACACACGCTCACCTTCCATCTACACACGCTCACCTTCCATCTAAACATGCTCACCTGCCATCTACACACGCTCACCTTCCATCGACACACGCTCACCGACCATCTACACACGCTCACCTTCCATCTACACACGCTCACTTTCCATCTACACATGCTCACCTTCCATCTACACATGGACACCTTCCATCTACACACGCTCACCTTCCATCTACACACGCTCATCTTGCATCTACACACGCTGACCTTTCATCTACACACGCTCACCGTCCATCTACACATGCTCACCTTCCACCTACACACGCTAACGTTCCATCTACACACGCTCACCTTCCATCTACACACGCTCACCTTCCATCTACACACACTCACCTGCCATCTACACACGCTCACCTTCCATCTACACACGCACGCCTTCCATCTACACAGGCTCACCTTCCATCTACACACGCTCACCTTTCATCTACACACGCTCACCTTCCATCTACACACGCACGCCTTCCATCTACACAGGCTCACCTTCCATCTACACACGCTCACCTTCCATCTACACACGGACACTTTCTATCTACACACGGACACCTTCAATCTACACACGCTCACCGTCCATCTATACACGCTCACCTTCCATCTACACACGGACACCTTCCATCTACACGCGCTCATCTTGTATCTACACACGCTGAGCTTTCATCTACACACGCTCACCGTCCATCTACACATGCTCACCTTCCATCTACACACGCTAACGTTCCATCTACACACACTCACCTTCCAGCTACACACGCTCCCCTTCCATCTACACTTGCTCACCTTCCATCTACACACGCTCACCTTCCATCTACACACGCTCACCGACCATCTACACACGCACACCTTCCATCTACACACGCTCACGTTCCGTCGACACATGCTCACCTTCCATCTACACACATTCACCTTACATCGACACACGCTCACCTTCCACCTACACACGCTCACCTTCCACCTACACACGCTCACCTTCCACCTACACACGCTCACCTTCCATCTACACATGCTCACTTTCCATCTACACACGCTGACCTTGCATCTACACACGCACACCGTCCCATCTACACACGCTCACCGTCCATCTACACACGCTCACCTTCCGTCTCCACACGCTCACTTTCCGTCTACACACGCTCACCTTTCGTCTACACACGCTCACCTTCCGTCTACACACGCTCACCTTCCATCTACACACGGACACCTTCTATCTACAGACGGACACCTTCAATCTACACACGCTCACCTTCCATCTACAAACGCTCACCTTCCATCTACACATGCTCACAGTCCATCTACACACACTCACCGTCCATCTACACACGCTCACCTTCCATCTACTCACGCTCACCTTCCATCTACACACGCTCACCGTCCATCTACACACGCTCACCTTCCATCTACACACGCTCACCTTCCATCTAAACATGCTCACCTGCCATCTACACACGCTCACTTTCCATCTACACATGCTCACCTTCCATCTACACATGGACACCTTCCATCTACACACGCTCACCTTCCATCTACACACGCTCATCTTGCATCTACACACGCTGACCTTTCATCTACACACGCTCACCGTCCATCTACACATGCTCACCTTCCACCTACACACGCTAACGTTCCATCTACACACGCTCACCTTCCATCTACACACGCTCACCTTCCATCTACACACACTCACCTGCCATCTACACACGCTCACCTTCCATCTACACACGCACGCCTTCCATCTACACAGGCTCACCTTCCATCTACACACGCTCACCTTTCATCTACACACGCTCACCGTCCATCAACACATGCTCACCTTCCATCTGCACACGCTCACCTTCCATCTACACACGCTAACGTTCCAGCGACACACGCTCCCCTTTCATCTACACACGCTCACCTTCCATCTGCACACGCTCACTTTCCATCTACACACGCTCACCTACCATCTACACATGCTCACCTTCCATCTACACACGCAAACCTTCCGTCTACACACGCTCCCCTTCCGTCTACACACGCTCACCTTCCGTCTACACACGCTCACCTTCCGTCTACACACGCTCACCTTCCGTCTACACACGCTCACCTTCCGTCTGCACACGCTCACCTTCCATCTACACACGCTCACCTTCTACATACAGACGCACACCTTCCATCTACACACGCTCTCCTTCCATCTACACATGCTCACCGTCCATCTACACGCGCTCACCTTCCATCTACACACGCTCACCTTCCATCTACACACGCTCACCTTCCATCTACACACGCTCACCTTCCATCTACACACGCTCATCGTCCCATCTACACACGCTCACCTTGCATCTACACACGCTGACCTTGCATCTACACACGCTCACCGTCCATCTACACATGCTCACCGTCCATCTACACACGCTCACCTTCCATCTACACACGCTCACCTTCCATCTACACACGCTCACCTTCCATCTACACACGCTCGTCGTCCCATCTACACACGCTCACCTTCCATCTACACACGCTGGCCTTGCATCTACACATGCTCACCGTCCATCTACACACGCTCACCTTCCATCTACACACGCTCACCTTCCGTCTACACACACTCACCTTTCGTCTACACACGCTCACCTTCCATCTACACACGCTCACCTTCCATCTACACAGGGACACCTTCTATCTACAGACGGACACCTTCAATCTACACACACTCACCTTCCATCTACACACGCTCACCGTCCATCTACACACGCTCACCGTCCATCTACACACGCTCACCGTCGATCTACACATGCTCACCTTCCATCTACACACGCTCACCTTCCATCTACACACGCTCACCTTCGATCTACACACGCTCACTTTCCATCTACACACGCTCACCTTCCATCTACACACGGACACTTTCTATCTACACACGGACACCTTCAATCTACACACGCTCACCGTCCATCTACACACGCTCACCTTCCATCTACACACGGACACCTTCCATCTACACGCGCTCATCTTGTATCTACACACGCTGACCTTTCATCTACACACGCTCACCGTCCATCTACACATGCTCACCTTCCATCTACACACGCTAACGTTCCATCTACACACACTCACCTTCCAGCTACACACGCTCCCCTTCCATCTACACTTGCTCACCTTCCATCTACACACGCTCACCTTCCATCTACACACGCTCACCGACCATCTACACACGCTCACCTTCCATCTACACACGCACACCTTCCATCTACACACGCTCACGTTCCGTCGACACATGCTCACCTTCCATCTACACACATTCACCTTACATCGACACACGCTCACCTTCCACCTACACACGCTCACCTTCCACCTACACACGCTCACCTTCCACCTACACACGCTCACCTTCCACCTACACACGCTCACCTTCCATCTACACATGCTCACTTTCCATCTACACACGCTGACCTTGCATCTACACACGCACACCGTCCCATCTACACACGCTCACCGTCCATCTACACACGCTCACCTTCCGTCTCCACACGCTCACTTTCCGTCTACACACGCTCACCTTTCGTCTACACACGCTCACCTTCCGTCTACACACGCTCACCTTCCATCTACACACGGACACCTTCTATCTACAGACGGACACCTTCAATCTACACACGCTCACCTTCCATCTACAAACGCTCACCTTCCATCTACACATGCTCACAGTCCATCTACACACACTCACCGTCCATCTACACACGCTCACCTTCCATCTACTCACGCTCACCTTCCATCTACACACGCTCACCGTCCATCTACACACGCTCACCTTCCATCTACACACGCTCACCTTCCATCTACACACGCTCACCTGCCATCTGCACACGCTCACCTTCCATCTACACACGCTCACCGTCCTTCTACACACGCTCACCTTCCATCTACACACGCACACATTCCATCTACACACGCTCACCTTCCATCGACACACGCTCACCTTCCATCGACACACGCTCACCTTCCATCGACACACGCTCACCTTCCATCGACACACGCTCACCTTCCATCGACACACGCTCACCTTCCAGCGACACACGCTCACCTTCCAGCGACACACGCTCACCTTCAATCTAAACACACTCACCTTCCATCTACACACGCTCACCGTCCATCTACACACGCTCACCGTCCATCTACACACGCTCACCGTCCATCTACACACGCTCACCGTCGATCGACACATGCTCACCTTCCATCTACACACGCTCACCTTCCATCTACACACGCTCACCTTCGATCTGCACACGCTCACTCTCCATCTACACACGCTCACCTTCCATCTGCACACGGACACTTTCTATCGACACACGGACACCTTCAATCTACACACGGACACCTTCCATCTCCACACGCTCATCTTGTATCTACACACGCTGACCTTTCATCTACACACGCTCACCGTCCATCTACACATGCTCACCTTCCATCTACACACGCTAACGTTCCATCTACACACACTCACCTTCCAGCTACACACGCTCCCCTTCCATCTCCACTTGCTCACCTTCCATCTACACACGCTCACCTTCCATCTACACACGCTCACCTACCATCTACACACGCTCACCTTCCATCTACACACGCTCACTTTCCATCTACACATGCTCACCTTCCATCTACACATGGACACCTTCCATCTACACACGCTCACCTTCCATCTACACACGCTCATCTTGCATCTACACACGCTGACCTTTCATCTACACACGCTCACCGTCCATCTACACATGCTCACCTTCCACCTACACACGCAAACGTTCCATCTGCACACGCTCACCTTCCATCTGCACACGCTCACCTTCCATCTACACACGCTCACCTGCCATCTACACACGCTCACCTTCCATCTACACACGCACACCTTCCATCTACACAGGCTCACCTTCCATCTACACACGCTCACCGTCCATCTACACATGCTCACCTTCCATCTTCACACGCTCACCTTCCATCTACACACGCTAACGTTCCTGCTACACACGCTCCCCTTTCATCTACACACGCTCACCTTCCATCTACACACGCTCACCTACCATCTACACACGCTCACCTTCCATCTACACACGCAAACCTTCCATCTACACACGCTCCCCTTCCGTCTGCACACGCTCACCTTCCGTCTACACATGCTCACCTTCCGTCTACACACGCTCACCTTCCGTCTACACACGCTCACCTTCCGTCTAAACATGCACACCTTCCGTCTACACACGCTAACGTTCCTGCTACACACGCTCCCCTTTCATCTACACACGCTCACCTTCCATCTACACACGCTCACTTTCCATCTACACACGCTCACCTACCATCTACACATGCTCACCTTCCATCTACACACGCAAACCTTCCATCTACACACGCTCCCCTTCCGTCTACACACGCTCACCTTCCGTCTACACATGCTCACCTTCCGTCTACACACGCTCACCTTCCGTCTACACACGCTCACCTTCCGTCTAAACATGCACACCTTCCGTCTACACACGCTCACGTTCCGTCTACACACGCTCACCTTCCATCTACACACGCTCACCTTCTATCTACAGACGCACACCTTCCATCTACACACGCTCTCCTTCCATCTACACACGCTCACCGTCCATCTACACGCGCTCACCTTCCATCTACACACGCTCACCTTGCATCTACACACGCTGACCTTGCATCTACACACGCTCACCGTCCATCTACACACGCTCACCGTCCATCTACACACGCTCACCTTCCATCTACACACGCTCACCTTCCATCTACACACGCTCACCTTCCATCTACACACGCTCATCGTCCCATCTACACACGCTCACCTTCCATCTACACACGCTGGCCTTGCATCTACACATGCTCACCGTCCATCTACACACGCTCACCTTCCATCTACACACGCTCACCTTCCGTCTACACACACTCACCTTTCGTCTACACACGCTCACCTTCCATCTACACACGCTCACCTTCCATCTACACAGGGACACCTTCTATCTACAGACGGACACCTTCAATCTACACACACTCACCTTCCATCTACACACGCTCACCGTCCATCTGCACACGCTCACCGTCCATCTACACACGCTCACCGTCCATCTACACACGCTCACCGTCGATCTACACATGCTCACCTTCCATCTACACACGCTCACCTTCCATCTACACACGCTCACCTTCGATCTACACACGCTCACTTTCCATCTACACACGCTCACGTTCCATCTACACACGGACACTTTCTATCTACACCCGGACACCTTCAATCTACACATGCTCACCTTCCATCTGCACACGCTCACCTTCCATCTACACACGGTCACCGTCCATCTGCACACGGTCACCGTCCATCTACACACGCTCACCTTCCATCTACACACGCTCACCGTCCATCTACACACGCTCACCTTCCATCTACACACGGACACCTTCCATCTACACACGCTCATCTTGTATCTACACACGCTGACCTTTCATCTACAGACGCTCACCGTCCATCTACACATGCTCACCTTCCATCTACACACGCTAACGTTCCATCTACACACACTCACCTTCCAGCTACACACGCTCCCCTTCCATCTACACTTGCTCACCTTCCATCTACACACGCTCACCTTCCATCTACACACGCTCACCTACCATCTACACACGCTCACCTTCCATCAACACACGCACACCTTCCATCTACACACGTTCACGTTCCGTCGACACATGCTCACCTTCCATCTACACACGTTCACCTTACATCTACACACGCTCACCTTCCACCTACACACGCTCACCTTCCACCTACACACGCTCACCTTCCATCGACACATGCTCACCTTCCATCTACACATGCTGACCTTGCATCTACACACGCACACCGTCCCATCTACACACGCTCACCGTCCATCTACACACGCTCACTTTCCATCTGCACACGCTCACCTTCCGTCTACACACACTCACCTTTCGTCTACACACGCTCACCTTCCGTCTACACACGCTCACCTTCCATCTACACATGGACACCTTCTATCTACAGAGGGACACCTTCAATCTACACACGCTCACCGTCCATCTACACACGCTCACCGTCCATCTACACACGCTCACCTTCCATCTACACACGCTCACCTTACATCTACACACGCTCATCGTCCCATCTATACACGCTCACCTTCCATCGACACACGCTCACCTTCCATCTACACACGCTCACCTTCCATCTACACAGGCTCACCTTCCATCTACACACGCTCACCTTCCAGCTACACACGCTCACTTTCCATCTACACACGCTAACCTTCCATCTGCACACGGACACCTTCCATCTACACACGCTCATCTTGTATCTACACACGCTGACCTTTCATCTACACACGCTCTCCATCCATCTACACATGCTCACCTTCCATCGACACACGCTAATGTTCCATCTACACACGCTCACCTTCCAGCTACACACGCTCCCCTTCCATCTACACATGCTCAGCTTCCATCTACACACGCTCACCTTCCATCTACACACGCTCACATTCCATCTACACACGCACACCTTCAATCTACACACGCTCACCTTCCATCTGCACACGCTCAGCTTCCATCTGCACACGCTCACCTTCCATCTACACAAGGTCACCGTCCATCTACACACGCTCACCTTCCGTCTACACACGCTCCCCTTCCATCTGCACACGCTCCCCTTCCGTCGACACACGCTCACCTTCCATCTACACACGCTCACATTCCATCTACACACGCACACCTTCAATCTACACACGCTCACCTTCCATCTGCACACGCTCAGCTTCCATCTGCACACGCTCACCTTCCATCTACACAAGGTCACCGTCCATCTACACACGCTCACCTTCCGTCTACACACGCTCCCCTTCCATCTGCACACGCTCCCCTTCCGTCTACACACGCTCACCTTCCATCTAGACACGCTCACCTTGCATCTACACACGCTCACCTTGCATCTACACACGCTCACCGTCCATCTACACACGCTCACCTTCCATCTACACACGCTCACCTTCCATCTACACATGCTCACCTTCCATCTACACACGCTCACCTTCCATCTACACACGCTCACTTTCCATCTACACATGCTCACCTTCCATCTACACACGGACACCTTCTATCTACACACGGACACCTTCAATCTACACATGCTCACCTTCCATCTACACACGGACACCTTCCATCTACACACGCTCACCTTCCATCTACACACGCTGATCTTGCATCTACACACGCTGACCTTTCATCTACACACGCTCACCGTCCATCTGCACATGCTCACCTTCCATCTACACACGCTAACGTTCCATCTACACACGCTCACCTTCCAGCTACACACGCTCCCCTTCCATCTACACACGCTCACCTTCCATCTACACACGCTCACCTTCCATCTACACACGTTCACCTTCCATCTACACACGCTCACCTTCCATCTACACACGTTCACCTACCATCTACCCACGCTCACCATCCATCTGCATACGCTCACCTTCCATCTACACACGCTCACCTTCCATCTACACACGCTCACCTACCATCTACACACGCTCATCTTCCATCTACGCACGCACACCTTCCATCTACGCACGCTCACCTTCCATCTACACACGCTCACCTTCCATCTACAGATGCTCATCTTCCATCTACACACGCTCACCTTCCATCTACACACGCTCACCTACCATCTACACACGGACACCGTTCATCTACTGAAGCTCACCTTCCGTCTGCACATGCTCAGCTTCCATCTACACACGCTCACCTTCCGTCTATACACGCTCACCTTCCGTCTACACACGCTCCCCTTCCGTCTACACATGCTCACCTTCCGTCTAAACATGCACACCTTCCGTCTACACACACTCACGTTCCGTCTACACACGCTCACCTTCCATCTACACACGCTCACCTTCTATCTACAGACGCACACCTTCCATCTACACACGCTCACCTTCCATCTACACACGCACACCTTCCATCCACACATGCTCACCTTCCATCTACACACGCTCACCTTTCATCTACACACGCTCACCGTCCATCTACACATGCTCACCTTCCATCTGCACACGCTCACCTTCCATCTACACACGCTAACGTTCCATCTACACACGCTCACCTTCCATCTACACACGCACACCTTCCATCTACACATGCTTACCTTCCATCTACACACGCTCACCTTTCATCTGCACACGCTCACCGTCCATCTACACGTGCTCACCTTCCATCTGCACACGCTCACCTTCCATCTACACACGCTAACGTTCCAGCTACACACGCTCCCCTTTCATCCACACATGCTCACCTTCCATCTACACACGCTCACCTTCCATCTACACACGCTCACCTACCATCTACACACGCTCACCTTCCATCTACACACGCTCACCTTCCGTCTACACACGGTCACCTTCCGTCTACACACGGTCACCTTCCGTCGACACACGCTCCCCTTCCGTCTACACACGCTCCCCTTCCGTCTACACAAGCTCACGTTCCGTGTACACACGCTCACCTTCCGTCTGCACACGCTCACCTTCCGTCTAAACATGCACACCTTCCGTCTACACACACTCACGTTCCGTCTACACACGCTCACCTTCCATCTACACACGCTCACCTTCTGTCTACAGACGCACACCTTCCATCTACACACGCTCACCTTCCATCTACACACGCACACCTTCCATCTACACATGCTCACCTTCCATCTACACACGCTCACCTTTCATCTACACACGCTCACCGTCCATCTACACATGCTCACCTTCCATCTGCACACGCTCACCTTCCATCTACACACGCTAACGTTCCATCTACACACGCTCACCTTCCATCTACACACGCACACCTTCCATCTACACATGCTCACCTTCCATCTACACACGCTCACCTTCCATCTGCACACGCTCACCTTCCATCTACACACGCTAACGTTCCAGCTACACACGCTCGCCTTTCATCTACACATGCTCACCTTCCATCTACACGCGCTCACCTTCCATCTACACACGCTCACCTACCATCTACACACGCTCACCTTCCATCTACACACGCTCACCTTCCGTCTACACACGGTCACCTTCCGTCTACACACGCTCCCCTTCCGTCTGCACACGCTCCCCTTCCCTCTACACAAGCTCACGTTCCGTGCACACACGCTCACCTTCCATCTGCACACGCTCACCTTCCGTCTGAAGATGCACACCTTCCGTCTACACACACTCACGTTCCGTCTACACACGCTCACCTTCCATCTACACACGCTCACCTTCTATCTACAGACGCACACCTTCCATCTACACACGCTCACCTTCCATCTACACACGCTAACCATCCACCTACACACGCTCACCTTCCACCTACACACGCTCACCTTCCATCTACACATGCTCAACTTACATCTACACACGCTGACCTTGCATCTACACACGCTCACCGTCCATCTACACACGCTCACCGTCCATCTACACACGCTCACCTTCCATCTACACACGCTCACCTTCCATCTACACACGCTGACCTTGCATCTACACACGCTCATCGTCCCATCTACACACGCTCACCTTCCATCTACACACGCTGGCCTTGCATCTACATATGCTCACCGTCCATCTACACACGCTCACCTTCCATCTACACACGCTCAGCTTCCGTCTACACACACTCACCTTTCGTCTACACACAGTCACCTTCCGTCTACACACGCTCACCTTCCATCTACACATGGACACCTTCTATCTACAGACGGACACCTTCAATCTACACACACTCACCTTCCATCTACACACGCTCACCGTCCATCTGCACACGCTCACTGTCCATCTACACACGCTCACCGTCCATCTACACACACTCACCGTCCATCTACACACGCTCACCTTCCATCTACACACGCTCACCTTCCATCTACACACGCTGACTTTCCATCTACACACGCTCACCTTCCATCTACACACGGACACCTTCTATCTACACACGGACACCTTCAATCTACACATGCTCACCTTCCATCTACACACGCTCACCTTCCATCTGCACACGGTCACCGTCCATCTACACACGCTCACCTTCCATCTACACATGCTCACCGTCCATCTACACACGCTTACTTTCCATCTACACAGGGACACCTTCCATCTACACACGCTCATCTTGTATCTACACACGCTGACCTTTCATCTACACATGCTCACCGTCCATCGACACATGCTCACCTTCCATCTACACATGCTAATGTTCCATCTACACATGCTCACCTTCCAGCTACACACGCACACCTTCCATCTACACACGCTCACCTTCCATCTACACACGCACACCTTCCATCTACACACGCTGACCTTCCATCTACACGCGCTCACCACTCATCTACACACGCTCACCGTCCATCTACACACGCTCACCTTCCATCTGCACACGCTCACCTTCCATCTACACACGCTCACCGTCCATCTACACATGCTCACCATCCATCAACACATGCTCACCTTCCATCTACACACGCTCACCTTTCATCTACACACGCTCACCTTCCACGTACACACGCTCACCTTCCATCTACACAAGCTCACCTTCCATCTCTACACGCTCACCTTCCATCTACACACGCTCACCGTCCATCTACACACGCTCACCACCCATCTACACACGCTCACCGTCCATCTACACACGCTCACCTTCCATCTACACACGCTCACATTCCATCTACACACGCACACCTTCAATCTACACACGCTCACCTTCCTTCGCCACATCCTCAGCTTCCATCTGCACACGCTCACCTTCCATCTACACACGCTCCCCTTCCGTCTACACACGCTCCCCTTCTGTCTACACACGCTCACCTTCCGTCTACACACGCTCACCTTCCGTCTACACATGCTCACCTTGCGTCTAAACACGCACACCTTCCGTCTACACACGCTCACGTTCCGTCGACACACGCTCACCTTCCATCTATGCATGCTCACCTTCCATCTACAGATGCACACCTTCCATCTACACACGCTCACCTTAAATCTACACACGCTCACCATCCACCTACACACGCTCACCTTCCACCTACACACGCTCACCTTCCATCTACACACGCTCACCTTCCATCTACACACGCTGACCTTGCATCTACACACGCACACCGTCCCATCTACACATGCTCACCGTCCATCTACACACGCTCACCTTCCATCCACACACGCTCACCTTCCATCTACACACGCTCACCTTTCGTCTACACACGCTCACCTTCCGTCTACACACGCTCCCCTTCGGTCTACACACGCTCACCTTCCAGCTACACACGCTCACCTTCCGTCTACACACGCTCACCTTCGGTCTACACAGGCTCACCTTCTGTCTAAACATGCACACCTTCCGTCTACACACGCTCACGTTCCGTCTACACACGCTCACCTTCCATCTACACACGCTCACCATCCACCTACACACGCTTACCTTCCAACTACTCACGCTCACCTTCCATCTACACACGCTCACCGTCCATCTACACACGCTCACCTTCCATCAACAGACGCACACCGTCCCATCTACACACGCTCACCTTCCATCTACACATGCTGACCTTGCATCTACACACGCTCACCTTCCATCTACACACGCTCACCTTCCGTCTACACCTGCTCACCTTTCGCCTATACACGCTCACCTTCCATCTACACACGCTCACCTGCCATCTACACATGGACACCTTCTATCTACAGACTCTCACCTTCCATCTACACATGCTCACCTTCCATCTACACACGCTCACCTTCCATCTACACACGCTCACCTTCCATCTACACACGCTCACCTTCCATCTACACACGCTCACCTTCCATCTACACACGCTCACCTTCCATCTACACACGGACACCTTCAATCTACAAATGCTCACCTTCCATCTACACACGCTCACCGTCCATCTACACACGCTCACCTTCCATCCACACTCTCACCTTCTATCTACACACGGACACCTTCCATCTACAAATGCTCACCTTCCATCTACACACGCTCACGTTCCATCTACACACGCTCACCTTCCATCAACACACGCTCACCTTCCATCTACACACGCTCACCTTCCATCTACACACGGACACCTTCCATCTACACACGGACACCTTCAATCTACAAATGCTCACCTTCCATCTACACACGCTCACCGTCCATCTACACACGCTCACCTTCCATCTACACACTCTCACCTTCCATCTACTCATGCTCACCTTCCATCTACACACGCTCACCTTCCATCTACACACGCTCACCTTCCATCTACACACGCTCACCTTCCATCTACACACGGACACCTTCAATCTACAAATGCTCACCATCCATCTACACACGCTCACCGTCCATCCACACACGCTCACCGTCCACCAACACACTCTCACCTTCTATCTACACACGGACACCTTCAATCTACAAATGCTCACCTTCCATCTGCAGACACTCACCTTCCATCTACACACGCTCACCGTCCATCGACACACGCTCACCTTCCATCTACACACGCTCACCGTCCATCTACACACGCTCACCTTCCATCTACACATGCTCACCGTCCATCTACACACGCTCACCTTCCATCTACACACGGACACCTTCCATCTACACACGCTCATCTTGTATCTACACACGCTGACCTTTCATCTACACATGCTCACCGTCCATCGACACATGCTCACCTTCCATCTACACACGCTAATGTTCCATCTACACACGCTCACCTTCCAGCTACACACGCACACCTTCCATCTACACACGCTCACCTTCCATCTACACACGCACACCTTCCATCTACACACGCTGACCTTCCATCTACACGCGCTCACCACTCATCTACACACGCTCACCGTCCATCTACACACGCTCACCTTCCATCTGCACACGCTCACCTTCCATCTACACACGCTCACCGTCCATCTACACATGCTCACCATCCATCAACACATGCTCACCTTCCACGTACACACGCTCACCTTCCATCTACACACGCTCACCTTCCATCTACACACGCTCACATTCCATCTACACACGCACACCTTCAATCTACACAAGCTCACCTTCCATCTCTAAACGCTCACCTTCCATCTACACACGCTCACCGTCCATCTACACACGCTCACCACCCATCTACACACGCTCACCGTCCATCTACACACGCTCACCTTCCATCTACACACGCTCACCTTCCATCTACACACGCTCACATTCCATCTACACACGCACACCTTCAATCTACACACGCTCACCTTCCATCGCCACACCCTCAGCTTCCATCTGCACATGCTCACCTTCCATCTACACACGCTCCCCATCCGTCTACACACGCTCCCCTTCTGTCTACACACACTCACATTCCGTCTACACACGCTCACCTTCCGTCCACACATGCTCACCTTGCGTCTAAACACGCACACCTTCCGTCTACACACGCTCACGTTCCGTCGACACACGCTCACCTTCCATCTACGCATGCTCACCTTCCATCTACAGATGCACACCTTCCATCTACGCACGCTCACCTTAAATCTACACACGCTCACCATCCACCTACACACGCTCACCTTCCACCTACACACGCTCACCTTCCACCTACACACGCTCACCTTCCACCTACGCACGCTCACCTTCCAGCTACACACGCTCACCTTCCATCTACACACGCTGACCTTGCATCTACACACGCACACCGTCCCATCTACACATGCTCACCGTCCATCTACACACGCTCACCTTCCATCTACACACGCTCACCTTCCATCTACACACGCTCACCTTTCGTCTACACACGCTCACCTTCCGTCTACACACGCTCACCTTCCATCTACACACGGACACCTTCTATCTACAGACGGACACCTTCAATCTACACACGCTCACCTTCCATCTACAAACGCTCACATTCCATTTACACATGCTCACCGTCCATCTACACACGCTCACAGTCCATCTACGCACGCTCACCTTCCATCTACACACGCTCACCTTCCATCTACACACGCTCAACGTCCATCTACACACGCTCACCTTCCATCTACACACGCTCACCTTCCATCTACAGACGCTCACCTTCCATCTACACACGCTCACCGTCCATCTACACGCGCTCACCTTCCATCTACACACGCTCATCTTGCATCTACACACGCTGACCTTGCATCTATACACGCTCACCGTCCATCTACACACGCTCACCGTCCATCTACACACACTCATCTTCCATCTACACACGCTCACCGTCCTTCTACACACGCTCACCTTCCATCTACACACGCACACATTCTATCTACGCACGCTCACCTTCCATCGACGCACGCTCACCTTCCATCGACACACGCTCACCTCCCATCGACACACGCTCACCTTCCATCGACACACGCTCACCTTCCATCGACACACGCTCACCTTTGTTCCACACACCCTCACCTTCCACCTACACATGCTGATCTTGCATCGACACATGATGACCTTGCATCTACACATGCTCACCGTCCATCTACACATGCTCACGTTCCATCTACACACGCTCTCCTTCCACCTACACACGTTCACCTTCCATCTACACACGCTCACCTTCCATCTACACACGCTCACCTTCCATCTACACACGCTCACCTACCATCTACACACGCTCATCTTCCATCTACGCACGCACACCTTCCATCTACGCACGCTCACCTTCCATCTACACACGATCACCTTCCATCTACAGCCGCTCATCTTCCATCTACACACGCTCACCTTCCATCTACACACGCTCACCTACCATCTACACACGGACACCGTTCATCTACTGAAGCTCACCTTCCGTCTGCACATGCTCAGCTTCCATCTGCACATGCTCACCTTCCATCTACACAAGGTCACCGTCCATCTACACACGCTCACCTTCCGTCTATACACGCTCCCCTTCCGTCTACACACGCTCCCCTTCGGTCTACACACGCTCACCTTCCAGCTACACACGCTCACCTTCCGTCTACACACGCTCACCTTCGGTCTACACAGGCTCACCTTCTGTCTAAACATGCACACCTTCCGTCTACACACGCTCACGTTCCGTCTACACACGCTCACCTTCCATCTACACACGCTCACCATCCACCTACACACGCTTACCTTCCACCTACTCACGCTCACCTTCCATCTACACACGCTCACCGTCCATCTACACACGCTCACCTTCCATCAACAGACGCACACCGTCCCATCTACACACGCTCACCTTCCATCTACACATGCTGACCTTGCATCTACACACGCTCACCTTCCATCTACACACGCTCACCTTCTGTCTACACCTGCTCACCTTTCGCCTATACACGCTCACCTTCCATCTACACACGCTCACCTGCCATCTACACACGGACACCTTCTATCTACAGACTCTCACCTTCCATCGACACACGCTCACCTTCCATCTACACACGGACACCTTCAATCTACAAATGCTCACCTTCCATCTACACACGCTCACCGTCCATCTACACACGCTCACCTTCCATCAACACACGCTCACCTTCCATCTACACACGCTCACCTTCCATCTACACACGGACACCTTCCATCTACACACGGACACCTTCAATCTACAAATGCTCACCTTCCATCTACACACGCTCACCGTCCATCTACACACGCTCACCTTCCATCTACACACTCTCACCTTCCATCTACTCATGCTCACCTTCCATCTACACACGCTCACCTTCCATCTACACACGCTCACCTTCCATCTACACACGCTCACCTTGCATCTACACACGGACACCTTCAATCTACAAATGCTCACCATCCATCTACACACGCTCACCGTCCATCCACACACGCTCACCTTCCACCTACACACTCTCACCTTCTATCTACACACGGACACCTTCAATCTACAAATGCTCACCTTCCATCTACACACGCTCACCGTCCATCTACACACGCTCACCTTCCATCTACACACACTCACCTTCCATCTACACACGCTCACCGTCCATCGACACACGCTCACCTTCCATCTACACACGCTCACCGTCCATCTACACACGCTCACCTTCCATCTACACATGCTCACCGTCCATCTACACACGCTCACCTTCCATCTACACACGGACACCTTCCATCTACACACGCTCATCTTGTATCTACACACGCTGACCTTTCATCTACACACGCTCACCGTCCATCTACACATGCTCACCTTCCATCTACACATGCTAACGTTCCATCTACAAACGCTCACCTTCCAGCTACACACGCTCCCCTTCCATCTACACATGCTCACCTTCCATCTACACATGCTCACCTTCCATCTACACACACACACCTACCATCTACACACGCTCACCTTCCATCTACACACGCACACCTTCCATCTACACACGCTCACCTTCCATCTACACACGCACACCTACCATCTACACACGCTCACCATCCATCTACACACGCTCACCTTCCATGTGCACACGCTCACCTTCCATCTACACACGCTCACCGTCCATCTACACACGCTCACCGTCCATCTGCACACGCTCACCTTCCATCTACACACGCTCACCTTCCATCTGCACACGCTCACCTACCATCTGCACACGCTCACCTTCCATCTACACACGCTCACCTTCCATCTACACACGCTCACCTTCCATCTACACACGCTCACCTTCCACGTACACACGCTCACCTTCCATCTACACAAGCTCACCTTCCATCTATACATGCTCACCATCCATCTACACACGCTCACCGTCCATCTACACACGCTCACCACCCATCCACACACGCTCACCTTCCATCTACACACGCTCACATTCCATCTACACACGCACACCTTCAATCTACACACGCTCACCTTCCATCTGCACATGCTCAGCTTCCATCTGCACACGCTCACCTTCCATCTACACAAGGTCACCGTCCATCTACACACGCTCACCTTCCGTCTACACACGCTCCCCTTCCATCTACACACGCTCCCCTTCCGTCTACACACACACACCTTCTATCTAGACACGCTCACCTTGCATCTACACATGCTCACCTTGCATCTCCACACGCTCACCGTCCATCTACACACGCTCACCTTCCATCTACACATGCTCACCTTCCATGTGCACACGCTCACTTTCCATCTACACATGCTCACCTTCCATCTACACACGGACAACTTCCATCTACACACGGACACCTTCAATCTACACATGCTCACCTTCCATCTACACACGGACACCTTCCATCTACACATGCTCACCTTCCATCTACACACGCTCAACTTGCATCTACGCACGCTGACCTTTCATCTACACACGCTCACCGTCCATCTACACATGCTCACCTTCCATCTACACATGCTCACCGTCCATCTACACACGCTCACCTTCCATCTACACACGCTCACATTCCATCTACACACGCACACCTTCAATCTACACACGCTCACCTTCCATCTGCACATGCTCAGCTTCCATCTGCACACGCTCACCTTCCATCTACAGAAGGTCACCATCCATCGACACATGCTCATCCTCCGTCTACACACGCTCCCCTTCCGTCTACACACGCTCCCCTTCCGTCTACACACGCTCACCTTCCATCTAGACACGCTCACCTTGCATCTACACATGCTCACCTTGCATCTACACACGCTCACCTTCCATCTAGACACGCTCACCTTGCATCTACACATGCTCACCGTCCATCTACACACGCTCACCTTCCATCTTCACATGCTCACCTTCCATCTACACACGCTCACTATCCATCTGCACATGCTCACCTTCCATCTACACACGGACACCTTCCATCTACACACGGACACGTTCAATCTACACATGCTCACCTTCCATCTACACACGGACACCTTCCATCTACACATGCTCACCTTCCATCTACACACGCTCATCTTGCATCTACACACGCTGACGTTTCATCTACACACGCTCACCGTCCATCTACACATGCTCACCTTCCATCTACACACGCTAACGTTCCATCTACACACGCTCACCTTCCAGCTACACACGGTCCCCTTCCATCTACACATGCTCACCTTCCATCTACACAAGCTCACCTTCCATCTACACACGCTCACCTACCATCTACACACGCTCACCTTCCATCTACACACGCACACCTTCCATCTACACATGCTCACCTTCCATCTACACACTCTCACCTTTCATCTACACACGCTCACCGTCCATCTACACATGCTCACCCTCCATCTGCACACGCTCACCCTCCATCTACACACGGTAACGTTCCAGCTACACACGCTCCCCTTTCATCTACACATGCTCACCTTCCATCTACACACGCTCACCTTCCATCTCCACACGCTCACCTACCATCTACACACGCTCACCTTCCATCTACACAAGCTCACCTTCCATCTACACACGCTCACCTACCATCTACACACGCTCACCTTCCATCTACACACGCACACCTTCCATCTACACATGCTCACCTTCCATCTACACACTCTCACCTTTCATCTACACACGCTCACCGTCCATCTACACATGCTCACCCTCCATCTGCACACGCTCACCCTCCATCTACACACGGTAACGTTCCAGCTACACACGCTCCCCTTTCATCTACACATGCTCACCTTCCATCTACACACGCTCACCTTCCATCTCCACACGCTCACCTACCATCTACACATGCTCACCTTCCATCTACACACGCATACCTTCCATCTACACACGCTCACCTTCGGTCTGCACACGCTCACGTTCTGACTACACATGCTCCCCTTCCGTCTACACACGCTCACCTTCCGTCTACACACGCTCACCTTCCGTTTACACACGCTCACCTTCCGTCTAAACATGCACACCTTCCGTCTACACACGCTCACGTTCCATCTAGACACGCTCACCTTCCATCTACACACGCTCACCTTCTATCTACAGACGCACACCTTCCATCTACACACGCTCACCTTCCATCTACACACGCTCACCTTCCATCTACACACGCTCACATTCCATCTACACACGCACACCTTCAATCTACACACACTCACCTTCCATCTGCACACGCTCAGCTTCCATCTGCACACGCTCACCTTCCATCTGCACAAGGTCACCGTCCATCTACACACGCTCACCTTCCATCTACACACGCTCCCCTTCCATCTACACACGCTCCCCTTCCGTCTACACACGCTCACCTTCCATCTAGACACGCTCACCTTGCATCTACACACGCTCACCTTGCAGCTACACACGCTCACCGTCCATCTACACACGCTCACCTTCCATCTACACACGCTCACCTTCCATCTACACATGCTCACCTTCCATCTACACACGCTCACCTTCCATCTACACACGCTAACGTTCCATCTACACACGCTCACCTTCCATCTACACACGCACACCTTCCATCTACACATGCTCACCTTCCATCTACACACGCTCACCGTCCATCTACACATGCTCACCTTCCATCTGCACACGCTCACCTTCCATCTACACACGCAACGTTCCAGCTACACACGCTCCCCTTTCATCTACACATGCTCACCTTCCATCTACACACGCTCACCTTCCATCTACACACGCTCACCTACCATCTACACACGCTCACCGTCCGTCTACACACGGTCACCTTCCGTCTACACACGCTCCCCTTCCGTCTACACACGCTCCCCTTCGGTCTACACAAGCTCACGTTCCGTGTACACACGCTCACCTTCCGTCTGCACACGCTCACCTTCCGTCTAAACATGCACACCTTCCGTCTACACACACTCACGTTCCGTCTACACACGCTCACCTTCCATCTACACACGCTCACCTTCTATCTACAGACGCACACCTTCCATCTACACATGCTCAACTTACATCGACACACGCTGACCTTGCATCTACACACGCTCACCGTCCATCTACACACGCTCACCGTCCATCTACACACGCTCACCGTCCATCTACACACGCTCACCTTCCATCTGCACACGCTCACCTTCCATCTACACACGCTGACCTTGCATCTACACACGCTCATCGTCCCATCTACACACGCTCACCTTCCATTTACACACGCTGGCCTTGCATCTACACATGCTCACCGTCCATCTACACACGCTCACCTTCCATCTACACGCGCTCAGCTTCCGTCTACACACACTCACCTTTCGTCGACACACAGTCACCTTCCGTCTACACACGCTCACCTTCCATCTACACATGGACACCTTCTATCTACAGACGGACACCTTCAATCTACACACACTCACCTTCCATCTACACACGCTCACCGTCCATCTACACACGCTCACTGTCCATCTACACACGCTCACCGTCCATCTAAACACACTCACCGTCCATCTACACACGCTCACCTTCCATCTACACACGCTCACCTTCCATCTACACATGCTGACTTTCCATCTACACACGCTCACCTTCCATCTACACACGGACACCTTCTATCTACACACGGACACCTTCAATCTACACATGCTCACCTTCCATCTACACACGCTCACCTTCCATCTACACACGGTCACCGTCCATCTACACACGCTCACCTTCCATCTACACATGCTCACCGTCCATCTGCACACGCTCACTTTCCATCTACACACGGACACCTTCCATCTACACACGCTCATCTTGTATCTACACACGCTGACCTTTCATCTACACATGCTCACCGTCCATCGACACATGCTCACCTTCCATCTACACACGCTAATGTTCCATCTACACACGCTCACCTTCCAGCTACACACGCACACCTTCCATCTACACACGCTCACCTTCCATGTACACACGCTCACCTACCATCTACACACGCTCACCTTCCATCTACACACGCACACCTTCCATCTACACACGCTGACCTTCCATCTACACGCGCTCACCACTCATCTACACACTCTCACCGTCCATCTACACACGCTGACCTTTCATCTACACACGCTCACCGTCCATCTACACATGCTCACCTTCCATCTACACATGCTAACGTTCCATCTACACACGCACACCTTTCATCTACACACGCTCACCTTCCATCTACACACACACACCTACCATCTACACACGCTCACCATCCATCTACACACGCTCACCTTCCATCTGCACACGCTCACCTTCCATCTACACACGCTCACCGTCCATCTACACACGCTCACCGTCCATCTACACACGCTCACCTTCCATCTACACACGCTCACCTTCCATCTGCACACGCTCACCTACCATCTGCACACGCTCACCTTCCATCTACACACGCTCACCTTCCATCGACACACGCTCACCTTCCATCGACACACGCTCACCTTCCACGTACACACGCTCACCTTCCATCTACACAAGCTCACCTTCCATCTATACATGCTCACCATCCATCTACACACGCTCACCGTCCATCTACACACGCTCACCCACCGTCCATCTACACACGCTCACCACCCATCTACACACGCTCACCGTCCATCTACACACGCTCACCTTCCATCTACACACGCTCAGCTTCCATCTACACACGCTCACATTCCATCTACACACGCACACCTTCAATCTACACACGCTCCCCTTCCGTCTACACACGCTCCCCTTCCGTCTACACACGCTCACCTTCCATCTAGACACGCTCACCTTGCATCTACACATGCTCACCTTGCATCTACACACGCTCACCGTCCATCTACACACGCTCACCTTCCATCTTCACATGCTCACCTTCCATCTACACACGCTCACTATCCATCTGCACATGCTCACCTTCCATCTACACACGGACACCTTCCATCTGCACACGGACACCTTCAATCTACACATGCTCACCTTCCATCTACACACGGACACCTTCCATCTACACATGCTCACCTTCCATCTACACACGCTCATCTAGCATCTACACACGCTGACCTTTCATCTACACACGCTCACCGTCCATCTACACATGCTCACCTTCCATCTACACACACTCACCTTCCATCTACACACGCACACCTTCCATCTACACATGCTCACCTTCCATCTGCACACGCTCACCTTTCATCTACACACGCTCACTGTCCATCTACACATGCTCACCTTCCATCTGCACACGCTCACCCTCCATCTACACACGGTAACGTTCCAGCTACACACGCTCCCCTTTCATCAACACATGCTCACCTTCCATCTACACACGCTCACCTTCCATCTACACACGCTCACCTACCATCTACACATGCTCACCTTCCATCTACACACGCACACCTTCCATCTACACACGCTCACCTTCCGTCTACACACGCTCACGTTCCGACTACACACGCTCCCCTTCCGTCTGCACACGCTCACCTTCCGTCTACACACGCTCACCTTCCGTCTACACACGCTCACCTTCCGTCTAAACATGCACACCTTCCATCTACACACGCTCACCTTCTATCTACAGACGCACACCTTCCATCTACACACGCTCACCTTCCATCTACACACGCTAACCATCCACCGACACACGCTCACCTTCCACCTACACACGCTCACCTTCCATCTACACACGCTCACCTTGCATCTACACACGCTGACCTTGCATCTACACAGGCTCACCGTCCATCTACACACGCTCACCGTCCATCTACACACGCTCACCTTCCATCTACACACGCTCACCTTCCATCTACACACGCTCACCTTCCATCTACACATGCTGGCCTTGCACCTACACATGCTCACCATCCATCTACACACGCTCACCTTCCGTCTACACACACTCACCTTTCGTCTGCACACGCTCACCTTCCATCTACACACGCTCACCGTCCATCTACACATGCTCACCATCCATGTACACACGCTCACCTTCCATCTACGCACGCTCACCGTCCATCTACACACGCTCACCACCCATCTACACACGCTCACCGTCCATCTACACACGCTCACCTTCCATCTACACACGCTCACATTCCATCTACACACGCACACCTTCAATCTACACACGCTCACCTTCCATCGCCACATGCTCAGCTTCCATCTGCACACGCTCACCTTCCATCTACACAAGGTCACCGTCCATCTACACACGCTCACCTTCCGTCTACACACGCTCCCCTTCCGTCTACACACGCTCCCCTTCCGTCTACACACGCTCACCTTCCGTCTACACACGCTCACCTTCCGTCTACACACGCTCACCTTCCGTTTACACACGCTCACCTTCCGTCTAAACACGCACACCTTCCGTCTGCACATGCTCACGTTCCGTCGACACACGCTCACCTTCCATCTACAGACGCACACCTTCCATCTACACACGCTCACCATCCACCTACACACGCTCACCTTCCAGCTACACACGCTCACCGTCCATCTACACACGCTCACCGTCCAGCTACACACGCTC
This sequence comes from Somniosus microcephalus, assembly GCF_052327205.1. Classification (NCBI taxonomy): domain Eukaryota; kingdom Metazoa; phylum Chordata; class Chondrichthyes; order Squaliformes; family Somniosidae; genus Somniosus; species Somniosus microcephalus. Next base: position 248,189,403 of record NC_140992.1, read on the forward strand.
ACCTTCCATCTACACACGCTCACCTTCCATCTACACACGCTCACCGTCCATCTACACACGCTCACCTTCCATCTACACACGCTCACCTTCCATCTACACACGCTCACCTTCCATCTACACACGCTCACCTTCCATCTACACACGCTCACCGTCCATCTACACGCGCTCACCTTCCATCTACACACGCACACCTTCCATCTACACATGCTCACCTTCCATCTACACACGCTCACCGTCCATCTACACATGCTCACCTTCCATCTGCACACGCTCACCTTCCATCTACACACGCAACGTTCCAGCTACACACGCTCCCCTTTCATCTACACATGCTCACCTTCCATCTACACACGCTCACCTTCCATCTACACACGCTCACCTACCATCTACACACGCTCACCGTCCGTCTACACACGGTCACCTTCCGTCTACACACGCTCCCCTTCCGTCTACACACGCTCCCCTTCGGTCTACACAAGCTCACGTTCCGTGTACACACGCTCACCTTCCGTCTGCACACGCTCACCTTCCGTCTAAACATGCACACCTTCCGTCTACACACACTCACGTTCCGTCTACACACGCTCACCTTCCATCTACACACGCTCACCTTCTATCTACAGACGCACACCTTCCATCTACACATGCTCAACTTACATCGACACACGCTGACCTTGCATCTACACACGCTCACCGTCCATCTACACACGCTCACCGTCCATCTACACACGCTCACCGTCCATCTACACACGCTCACCTTCCATCTGCACACGCTCACCTTCCATCTACACACGCTGACCTTGCATCTACACACGCTCATCGTCCCATCTACACACGCTCACCTTCCATTTACACACGCTGGCCTTGCATCTACACATGCTCACCGTCCATCTACACACGCTCACCTTCCATCTACACGCGCTCAGCTTCCGTCTACACACACTCACCTTTCGTCGACACACAGTCACCTTCCGTCTACACACGCTCACCTTCCATCTACACATGGACACCTTCTATCTACAGACGGACACCTTCAATCTACACACACTCACCTTCCATCTACACACGCTCACCGTCCATCTACACACGCTCACTGTCCATCTACACACGCTCACCGTCCATCTAAACACACTCACCGTCCATCTACACACGCTCACCTTCCATCTACACACGCTCACCTTCCATCTACACATGCTGACTTTCCATCTACACACGCTCACCTTCCATCTACACACGGACACCTTCTATCTACACACGGACACCTTCAATCTACACATGCTCACCTTCCATCTACACACGCTCACCTTCCATCTACACACGGTCACCGTCCATCTACACACGCTCACCTTCCATCTACACATGCTCACCGTCCATCTGCACACGCTCACTTTCCATCTACACACGGACACCTTCCATCTACACACGCTCATCTTGTATCTACACACGCTGACCTTTCATCTACACATGCTCACCGTCCATCGACACATGCTCACCTTCCATCTACACACGCTAATGTTCCATCTACACACGCTCACCTTCCAGCTACACACGCACACCTTCCATCTACACACGCTCACCTTCCATGTACACACGCTCACCTACCATCTACACACGCTCACCTTCCATCTACACACGCACACCTTCCATCTACACACGCTGACCTTCCATCTACACGCGCTCACCACTCATCTACACACTCTCACCGTCCATCTACACACGCTGACCTTTCATCTACACACGCTCACCGTCCATCTACACATGCTCACCTTCCATCTACACATGCTAACGTTCCATCTACACACGCACACCTTTCATCTACACACGCTCACCTTCCATCTACACACACACACCTACCATCTACACACGCTCACCATCCATCTACACACGCTCACCTTCCATCTGCACACGCTCACCTTCCATCTACACACGCTCACCGTCCATCTACACACGCTCACCGTCCATCTACACACGCTCACCTTCCATCTACACACGCTCACCTTCCATCTGCACACGCTCACCTACCATCTGCACACGCTCACCTTCCATCTACACACGCTCACCTTCCATCGACACACGCTCACCTTCCATCGACACACGCTCACCTTCCACGTACACACGCTCACCTTCCATCTACACAAGCTCACCTTCCATCTATACATGCTCACCATCCATCTACACACGCTCACCGTCCATCTACACACGCTCACCCACCGTCCATCTACACACGCTCACCACCCATCTACACACGCTCACCGTCCATCTACACACGCTCACCTTCCATCTACACACGCTCAGCTTCCATCTACACACGCTCACATTCCATCTACACACGCACACCTTCAATCTACACACGCTCCCCTTCCGTCTACACACGCTCCCCTTCCGTCTACACACGCTCACCTTCCATCTAGACACGCTCACCTTGCATCTACACATGCTCACCTTGCATCTACACACGCTCACCGTCCATCTACACACGCTCACCTTCCATCTTCACATGCTCACCTTCCATCTACACACGCTCACTATCCATCTGCACATGCTCACCTTCCATCTACACACGGACACCTTCCATCTGCACACGGACACCTTCAATCTACACATGCTCACCTTCCATCTACACACGGACACCTTCCATCTACACATGCTCACCTTCCATCTACACACGCTCATCTAGCATCTACACACGCTGACCTTTCATCTACACACGCTCACCGTCCATCTACACATGCTCACCTTCCATCTACACACACTCACCTTCCATCTACACACGCACACCTTCCATCTACACATGCTCACCTTCCATCTGCACACGCTCACCTTTCATCTACACACGCTCACTGTCCATCTACACATGCTCACCTTCCATCTGCACACGCTCACCCTCCATCTACACACGGTAACGTTCCAGCTACACACGCTCCCCTTTCATCAACACATGCTCACCTTCCATCTACACACGCTCACCTTCCATCTACACACGCTCACCTACCATCTACACATGCTCACCTTCCATCTACACACGCACACCTTCCATCTACACACGCTCACCTTCCGTCTACACACGCTCACGTTCCGACTACACACGCTCCCCTTCCGTCTGCACACGCTCACCTTCCGTCTACACACGCTCACCTTCCGTCTACACACGCTCACCTTCCGTCTAAACATGCACACCTTCCATCTACACACGCTCACCTTCTATCTACAGACGCACACCTTCCATCTACACACGCTCACCTTCCATCTACACACGCTAACCATCCACCGACACACGCTCACCTTCCACCTACACACGCTCACCTTCCATCTACACACGCTCACCTTGCATCTACACACGCTGACCTTGCATCTACACAGGCTCACCGTCCATCTACACACGCTCACCGTCCATCTACACACGCTCACCTTCCATCTACACACGCTCACCTTCCATCTACACACGCTCACCTTCCATCTACACATGCTGGCCTTGCACCTACACATGCTCACCATCCATCTACACACGCTCACCTTCCGTCTACACACACTCACCTTTCGTCTGCACACGCTCACCTTCCATCTACACACGCTCACCGTCCATCTACACATGCTCACCATCCATGTACACACGCTCACCTTCCATCTACGCACGCTCACCGTCCATCTACACACGCTCACCACCCATCTACACACGCTCACCGTCCATCTACACACGCTCACCTTCCATCTACACACGCTCACATTCCATCTACACACGCACACCTTCAATCTACACACGCTCACCTTCCATCGCCACATGCTCAGCTTCCATCTGCACACGCTCACCTTCCATCTACACAAGGTCACCGTCCATCTACACACGCTCACCTTCCGTCTACACACGCTCCCCTTCCGTCTACACACGCTCCCCTTCCGTCTACACACGCTCACCTTCCGTCTACACACGCTCACCTTCCGTCTACACACGCTCACCTTCCGTTTACACACGCTCACCTTCCGTCTAAACACGCACACCTTCCGTCTGCACATGCTCACGTTCCGTCGACACACGCTCACCTTCCATCTACAGACGCACACCTTCCATCTACACACGCTCACCATCCACCTACACACGCTCACCTTCCATCTACACACGCTCACCGTCCATCTACACACGCTCACCGTCCAGCTACACACGCTCACCTTCCATCTACACATGCTCACCTTCCATCTACACACGCTCACCGTCCATCTACACACGCTCACCTTCCATCTACACACGCTCACCTTCCATCTACACACGCTCACCTTCCATCTACACACGCTCACCTTCCATCTACACACGCTCACCGTCCATCTACACGCGCTCACCTTCCATCTACACGCGCTCATCTTGCATCTACACACGCTGACCTTGCATCTACACACGCTCACCGTCCATCTACACACGCTCACCGTCCATCTACACACGCTCACCTTCCATCTACACACGCTCACCGTCCGTCTACACACGCTCACTTTCCATCTACACACGCACACATTCCATCTACACACGCTCACCTTCCATCGACACACGCTCACCTTCCATCGACACACGCTCACCTTCCATCTACACACGCTCACCTTCCGTCGACACACGCTCACCTTCCGTCGACACACGCTCACCTTCCATCGACACACGCTCACCTTCGATCTACACACGCTCACCTTCCATCTACAGACGCACACCTGCCATCTACGCACGCTCACCTTCCATCTACACACGCTCACCTTCCGTCTACACACGCTCACCTTCCATCTAAACATGCTCACCTTCCATCTACAGACGCTCACCTTCCATCTACACACGGACACCGTTCACCTACTGAAGCTCACCTTCCGTCTGCACATGCTCAGCTTCCATCTGCACATGCTCACCTTCCATCTGCACAATGTCACCGTCCATCTACACACGCTCACCTTCCGTCTACACACGCTCCCCTTCCGTCTACACACGCTCCCCTTCCGTCTACACACGCTCACCTTCCGTCGACACACGCTCACGTTCCGTCTACACACGCTCCCCTTCCGTCTACACACGCTCACCTTCTGTCTAAACATGCACACCTTCCGTCGACACACGCTCACGTTCCGTCTACACACGCTCACCTTCCATCTACACACGCTCACCATCCACCTACACATGCTCACCTTCCACCTACACACGCTCACCTTCCATCTACACACACTCACCTTCCATCTACACACACTCACCTTCCATCTACACACGCTCACCTTCCATCCACACACGCACACCGTCCCATCTACACACGCTCACCTTCCATCTACACATGCTGACCTTGCATCTACACATGCTCACCGTCCATCTACACACGCTCACCTTCCATCTACACACGCTCACCTTCCGTCTACACCTGCTCACCTTTCGTCTACACATGCTCACCTTCCATCTACACACGCTCACCTTCCATCTACACACGGACACCTTCTATCTGCAGACTCTCACCTTCCATCTACACACGCTCACCTTCCATCTACACACGCTCACCTTACATCGACACACGCTCACCTTCCATCTGCACACTCTCACCTTCCATCTACACGCTCTCACCTTCCATCTACACATGCTCACCTTCCATCTACACATGCTCACCTTCCATCTACACACACTCACCTTCCATCTACACACGCTCACCTTCTGTCTACACACGCTCACCATCCGTCTACACACGCTCCCCTTTCGTCTACACATGCTCCCCCTCCGTCTACACACGCTCCCCTTCCGTCTACACACGCTCACCTTCCGTCTGCACACGCTCACCTTCCATCGACACGCGCTCACCTTCCGTCTAAACACGCACACCTTCCGTCTAAACACGCACACCTTCCCTCTACACACGCTCACGTTCCGTCTACACACGCTCACCTTCCATCTACAGACGCTCACCTTCTATCTACAGACGCACACCTTCCATCGACACACGCTCACCTTCCATCTACACATGCTCACCTTTCGTCTACACACGCTCACCTTCCGTCTACACACGCTCACCTTCCATCTACACATGCTCACCGTCCATCTACACACGCTCACTGTCCATCTACACACGCTCACCTTCCATCTACACACGCTGACCTTGCATCTACACACGCTCACCGTCCATCTACACACGCTCACCGTCCATCTACACACGCTCACCTTCCATCTACACACGCTCACCTTCCATCTACACACGCTCACCTTCCATCTACACACGCTGACCTTGCATCTACACACGCTCATCGTCCCATCTACACACGCTCACCTTCCATCTACACACGCTGACCGTGCATCTACACATGCTCACAGTCCATCTATACACGCTCACCTTCCATCTACACACGCTCACCTTCCGTCTACACACACTCACCTTTCGTCTACACACGCTCACCTTCCATCTACACACGCTCACCTTCCTCCTACACATGGACACCTTCTATCTACAGACGGACACCTTCAATCTACACACGCTCACCTTCCATCGACACACGCTCACCGTCCATCTACACACGCTCACCGTCCACCTACACACGCTCACCGTCCATCTACACATGCTCACCTTCCATCTACACACGCTCACCTTCCATCTACACACGCTCACCTTCCATCGACACACGCTCACTTTCCATCTACACACGCTCACCTTCCATCTTCACACGGACACCTTCTATCTACACACGGACACCTTCAATCTACACACGCTCACCTTGCATCGACACACGGTCACCTTCCATCTACACACGCTCACCGTCCATCTACACACGCTCACCTTCCATCTACACACGCTCACCGTCCATCTACACTCGCTCACCTTCCATCTACACACGGACACCTTCCATCTACACACGCTCATCTTGTATCTACACACGCTGACCTTTCATCCACACACGCTCACGGTCCATCTACACACGCTCACCTTCCATCTCCACACGCTCACCTTCCGTCTACACACGCTCACCTTCCGTCTAAACATGCACACCTTCCGTCTACACACGCTCACGTTCCATCTAGACACGCTCACCTTCCATCTACACACGCTCACCTTCTATCTACAGACGCACACCTTCCATCTACACACGCTCACCTTCCATCTACACACGCTAACCATCCACCTACACACGCTCACCTTCCACCTACACACGCTCATCTTCCATCTACACACGCTCACCTTGCATCTACACACGCTGACCTTGCATCTACACACGCTCACCGTCCATCTACACACGCTCACCGTCCATCTACACACGCTCACCTTCCATCTACACACGCTCACCTTCCATCTACGCACGCTCACCTTCCATCTACACATGCTGACCTTGCATCTACACACGCTCATCGTCCCATCTACACACGCTCACCTTCCATCTACACACGCTGGCCTTGCATCTACACATGCTCACCATCGATCCACACACGCTCACCTTCCGTCTACACACACTCACCTTTCGTCTACACACGCTGAACTTGCATCTACACACGCTCACCGTCCATCTACACACGCTCACCTTCCATCTACACACGCTCACCTTCCATCTACACACGCTCACCTGCCATCGACACACGCTCACCTTCCATCTACACACGCTCACCGTCCTTCTACACACGCTCACCTTCCATCTACACACGCACACATTCCATCTACACACGCTCACCTTCCATCGACACACGCTCACCTTCCATCGACACACGCTCACCTTCCATCGACACACGCTCACCTTCCATCGACACACGCTCACCTTCCATCGACACACGCTCACCTTCCATCGACACATGCTCACCTTCCATCGACACACGCTCACCTTCGATCTACACACGCTCACCTTCCATCTACACACGCTCACCGTCCATCTACACACGCTCACCGTCCATCTACACACGCTCACCTTCCATCTACACACGGAAACTTTCCATCTACACACGCTCACCTTCCGTCTACATTCGCTTCCCTTCCGTCTACACACGATTAACCTTCCACCTACACACGCTCACCTTACATCTACACCCGCTCAACTTACATCTACACACGCTCTCCTTCCATCTACACACGCTCACCGTCCATCTACACGCGCTCACCTTCCATCTACACACGCTCACCGTCCATCTACAGACGCTCACCGTCCATCTACACACGCTCACCTTCCATCTACACACGCTCACCTTACATCTACACACGCTCATCGTCCCACCTATACACGCTCACCTTCCATCTACACACGCTCACCTTCCATCTACACACGCTCACCTTCCATCTACACACGCTCACTTTCCATCTACACACGCTAACCTTCCATCTACACATGGACACCTTCCATCTACACACGCTCATCTTGTATCTACACACGCTGACCTTTCATCTACACACGCTCTCTGTCCATCTACACATGCTCACCTTCCATCGACACACGCTAACGTTCCATCTACACACGCTCACCTTCCAGCTACACACGCTCCCCTTCCATCTACACATGCTCACCTTCCATCTACACATGCTCACCTTCCATCTACACACGCACACCTACCATCTCACCTTCTATCTATACACGCTCACCATCCATCTACATACGCTCACCGTCCATCTACACACGCTCACCACCCATCTACACACGCTCACCGTCCATCTACACACGCTCACCTTCCATCTACACACGCTCACCTTCCATCTACACACGCTCACATTCCATCTACACACGCACACCTTCAATCTACACACACTCACCTTCCATCTGCACACGCTCAGCTTCCATCTGCACACGCTCACCTTCCATCTACACAAGGTCACCGTCCATCTACACACGCTCACCTTCCGTCTACACACGCTCCCCTTCCATCTACACACGCTCCCCTTCCGTCTACACACGCTCACCTTCCATCTAGACACGCTCACCTTGCATCTACACATGCTCACCTTGCAGCTACACACGCTCACCGTCCATCTACACACGCTCACCTTCCATCTACACACGCTCACCTTCCATCTACACACGCTCACCTTCCATCTACACACGCTCACCTTCCATCTATACACGCTAACGTTCCATCTACACACGCTCACCTTCCATCTACACACGCACACCTTCCATCTACACATGCTCACCTTCCATCTACACACGCTCACCTTTCATCTACACACGCTCACCGTCCATCTACACATGCTCACCTTCCATCTGCACACGCTCACCCTCCATCTACACACGCTAACGTTCCAGCTACACACGCTCCCCTTTCATCTACACATGCTCACCTTCCATCTACACACGCTCACCTTCCATCTACACACGCTCACCTACCATCTACACACGCTCACCGTCCGTCTACACACGGTCACCTTCTGTCTACACACGCTCCCCTTCCGTCTACACACGCTCCCCTTCCGTCTACACAAGCTCACGTTCCGTGTACACACGCTCACCTTCCGTCTGCACACGCTCACCTTCCGTCTAAACATGCACACCATCCGTCTACACACACTCACGTTCCGTCTACACACGCTCACCTTCCATCTACACACGCTCACCTTCTATCTACAGACGCACACCTTCCATCTACACACGCTCACCTTCCATCTACACACGCTAACCATCCACCTGCACACGCTCACCTTCCACCTACACACGCTCACCTTCCATCTACACATGCTCAACTTACATCTACACACGCTGACCTTGCATCTACACACGCTCACCGTCCATCTACACACGCTCACCGTCCATCTACACACGCTCACCGTCCATCTACACACGCTCACCTTCCATCTACACACGCTCACCTTCCATCTACACACGTTGACCTTGCATCTACACATGCTCATCGTCCCATCTACACACGCTCACCTTCCATTTACACACGCTGGCCTTGCATCTACACATGCTCACCGTCCATCTACACACGCTCACCTTCCATCTACACACGCTCAGCTTCCGTCTACACACACTCACCTTTCGTCTACACACAGTCACCTTCCGTCTACACACGCTCACCTTCCATCTACACATGGACACCTTCTATCTACAGACGGACACCTTCAATCTACACACACTCACCTTCCATCTACACACGCTCACCGTCCATCTCCACACGCTCACTGTCCATCTGCACACGCTCACCTTCCATCTACACAAGGTCACCGTCCATCTACACACGCTCACCTTCCGTCTACACACGCTCCCCTTCCATCTACACACGCTCCCCTTCCGTCTACACACGCTCACCTTCCATCTAGACACGCTCACCTTGCATCTACACATGCTCACCTTGCAGCTACACACGCTCACCGTCCATCTACACACGCTCACCTTCCATCTACACACGCTCACCTTCCATCTACACACGCTCACCTTCCATCTACACACGCTCACCTTCCATCTATACACGCTAACGTTCCATCTACACACGCTCACCTTCCATCTACACACGCACACCTTCCATCTACACATGCTCACCTTCCATCTACACACGCTCACCTTTCATCTACACACGCTCACCGTCCATCTACACATGCTCACCTTCCATCTGCACACGCTCACCCTCCATCTACACACGCTAACGTTCCAGCTACACACGCTCCCCTTTCATCTACACATGCTCACCTTCCATCTACACACGCTCACCTTCCATCTACACACGCTCACCTACCATCTACACACGCTCACCGTCCGTCTACACACGGTCACCTTCTGTCTACACACGCTCCCCTTCTGTCTACACACGCTCCCCTTCCGTCTACACAAGCTCACGTTCCGTGTACACACGCTCACCTTCCGTCTGCACACGCTCACCTTCCGTCTAAACATGCACACCATCCGTCTACACACACTCACGTTCCGTCTACACACGCTCACCTTCCATCTACACACGCTCACCTTCTATCTACAGACGCACACCTTCCATCTACACACGCTCACCTTCCATCTACACACGCTAACCATCCACCTGCACACGCTCACCTTCCACCTACACACGCTCACCTTCCATCTACACATGCTCAACTTACATCTACACACGCTGACCTTGCATCTACACACGCTCACCGTCCATCTACACACGCTCACCGTCCATCTACACACGCTCACCGTCCATCTACACACGCTCACCTTCCATCTACACACGCTCACCTTCCATCTACACACGTTGACCTTGCATCTACACACGCTCATCGTCCCATCTACACACGCTCACCTTCCATTTACACACGCTGGCCTTGCATCTACACATGCTCACCGTCCATCTACACACGCTCACCTTCCATCTACACACGCTCAGCTTCCGTCTACACACACTCACCTTTCGTCTACACACAGTCACCTTCCGTCTACACACGCTCACCTTCCATCTACACATGGACACCTTCTATCTACAGACGGACACCTTCAATCTACACACACTCACCTTCCATCTACACACGCTCACCGTCCATCTCCACACGCTCACTGTCCATCTGCACACGCTCACCGTCCATCTACACACACTCACCGTCCATCTACACACGCTCACCTTCCATCTACACACGCTCACCTTCCATCTACACACGCTGACTTTCCATCTACACACGCTCACCTTCCATCTACACACGGACACGTTCTATCTACACACGGACACCTTCAATCTACACATGCTCACCTTCCATCTACACACGCTCACCTTCCATCTACACACGGTCACCGTCCATCTACACACGCTCACCTTCCATCTACACATGCTCACCATCCATCTACACACGCTCACTTTCCATCTACACACGGACACCTTCCATCTACACACGCTCATCTTGTATCTACACACGCTGACCTTTCATCTACACATGCTCACCATCCATCGACACATGCTCACCTTCCATCTACACACGCTAATGTTCCATCTACACACGCTCACCATCCAGCTACACACGCACACCTTCCATCTACACACGCTCACCTTCCATCTACACACGCTCACCTACCATCTACACACGCTCACCTTCCATCTACACACGCACACCTTCCATCTACACACGCTGACCTTCCATCTACACGCGCTCACCACTCATCTACACACGCTCACCGTCCATCTACACACGCTGACCTTTCATCTACACACGCTCACCGTCCATCTACACATGCTCACCTTCCATCTACACATGCTAACGTTCCATCTACACACGCTCACCTTCCATCTACACACACACACCGACCATCTACACACGCTCACCATCCATCTACACACACTCACCTTCCATCTGCACACGCTCACCTTCCATCTACACACGCTCACCGTCCATCTACACACGCTCACCTTCCATCTACACACGCTCACCTTCCATCTGAGCACGCTCACCTACCATCTGCACACGCTCACCTTCCATCGACACACGCTCACCTTCCATCCACACACGCTCACCTTCCACGTACACACGCTCACCTTCCATCTACACAAGCTCACCTTCCATCTATACATGCTCACCATCCATCTACACACGCTCACCGTCCATCTACACACGCTCACCACCCATCTACACACGCTCACCGTCCATCTACACACGCTCACCTTCCATCTACACACGCTCACCTTCCATCTACACACGCTCACATTCCATCTACACACGCACACCTTCAATCTACACACGCTCCCCTTCCGTCTACACACGCTCCCCTTCCGTCTACACACGCTCCCCTTCCGTCTGCACACGCTCACCTTCCATCTAGACACGCTCACCTTGCATCTACACATGCTCACCTTGCATCTACGCACGCTCACCGTCCATCTACACACGCTCACCTTCCATCTACACATGCTCACCTTCCATCTACACACGCTCACTATCCATCTACACATGCTCACCTTCCATCTACACACGGACACCTTCCATCTACACACGGACACCTTCAATCTACACATGCTCACCTTACATCTACACACGGACACCTTCCATCTACACATGCTCACCTTCCATCTACACACGCTCATCTAGCATCTGCACACGCTGACCTTTCATCTACACACGCTCACCTTCCGACTACACGCGCTCACCTTCCGTCTACACACGCTCACCTTCCGTCGAAACATGCACACCTTCCATCTACACACGCTCACCTTCTATCTTCAGACGCACACCTTCCATCTACACACGCTCACCTTCCATCTACACACGCTAACCATCCACCGACACACGCTCACCTTCCACCTACACACGCTCACCTTCCATCTACACACGCTCACCTTGCATCTACACACGCTGACCTTGCATCTACACAGGCTCACCGTCCATCTACACACGCTCACCGTCCATCTACACACGCTCACCTTCCATCTACATACGCTCACCTTCCATCTACACACGCTCACCTTCCATCTACACATGCTGACCTTGCATCTACACACGCTCATCGTCCCATCTACACACGCTCACCTTCCATCTACACACGCTGGCCTTGCACCTACACATGCTCACCATCCATCTACACACGCTCACCTTCCGTCTACACACACTCACCTTTCGTCTACACACGCTCACCTTCCATCTACACACGCTCACCGTCCATCTACACATGCTCACCATCCATCTACACACGCTCACCTTCCATCTACACACGCTCACCTTCCATCTACACACGCTCACCTTCCACGTACACACGCTCACCTTCCATCTACACAAGCTCACCTTCCATCGATACACGCTCACCTTCCATCTACACACGCTCACCGTCCATCTACACACGCTCACCACTCATCTACACACGCTCACCGTCCATCTACACACGCTCACCGTCCATCTACACACGCTCACCTTCCATCTACACACGCTCACATTCCATCTACACAGGCACACCTTCAATCTACACACGCTCACCTTCCATCGCCACATGCTCAGCTTCCATCTGCACACGCTCACCTTCCATCTACACACGCTCACCGTCCATCTACACACGCTCACCACCCATCTACACACGCTCACCACCCATCTACACACGCTCACCGTCCATCTACACACGCTCACCTTCCATCTACACACGCTCACCTTCCATCTACACACGCTCGCCTTCCATCTACACACGCACACCTTCAATCTACACACGCTCACCTTCCATCGCCACATGCTCACCTTCCATCTACACAAGCTCACCTTCCATCTATACACGCTCACCTTCCATCTACACACGCTCACCGTCCATCTACACACGCTCACCGCCCATCTACACACGCTCACCGTCCATCTACACACGCTCACCTTCCATCTACACACGCTCACCTTCCATCTACACACGCTCACATTCCATCTACACACGCACACCTTCAATCTACACACGCTCACCTTCCATCGCCACATGCTCAGCTTCCATCTGCACACGCTCACCTTCCATCGACACACGCTCACCACCCATCTACACACGCTCACCGTCCATCTACACACGCTCACCTTCCATCTACACACGCTCACCTTCCATCTACACACGCTCACATTCCATCTACACACGCACACCTTCAATCTACACACGCTCACCTTCTATCGCCACATGCTCAGCTTCCATCTGCACACGCTCACCTTCCATCTACACAAGGTCACCGTCCATCTACACACGCTCACCTTCCGTCTACACACGCTCCCCTTCCGTCTACACACGCTCCCCTTCCGTCTACACACGCTCACCTTCCGTCTACACACGCTCACCTTCCGTCTACACACGCTCACCTTCCGTTTACACACGCTCAGCTTCCGTCTAAACACGCACACCTTCCGTCTGCACACGCTCTCGTTCCGTCGACCCACGCTCACCTTCCATCTACAGACGCACACCTTCCATCTACACACGCTCACCATCCACCTACACACGCTCACCTTCCATCTACACATGCTCACCGTCCATCTACACACGCTCACCGTCCAGCTACACACGCTCACCTTCCATCTACACATGCTCACCTTCCATCTACACACGCTCACCGTCCATCTACACACGCTCACCTTCCATCTACACACGCTCACCTTCCATCTACACACGCTCACCGTCCATCTACACGCGCTCACCTTCCATCTACACACGCTCATCTTGCATCTACACACGCTGACCTTGCATCTACACATGCTCACCGTTCATCTACACACGCTCACCGTCCATCTACACACGCTCACCTTCCATCTACACACGCTCACCGTCCGTCTACACACGCTCACTTTCCATCTACACACGCACACATTCCATCTACACACGCTCACCTTCCATCGACACATGCTCACCTTCCATCGACACACGCTCACCTTCCATCGACACACGCTCACCTTCCGTCGACACACGCTCACCTTCCATCGACACACGCTCACCTTCGATCCACACACGCTCACCTTCCATCTACACACGCTGATCTTGCATCGACACATGCTCACGTTCCGTCGACACACGCTCACCTTCCATCTACACATGCTCACCTTCCATCTACAGACGCACACCTGCCATCTATGCACGCTCACCTTCCATCTACACACGCTCACCTTCCGTCTACACACGCTCACGTTCCGACTACATACGCTCCCCTTCCGTCTGCACACGCTCACCTTCCGTCTACACACGCTCACCTTCCGTCTACACACGCTCACCTTCCGTCTAAACATGCACACCTTCCATCTACACACGCTCACCTTCTATCTACAGACGCACACCTTCCATCTACACACGCTCACCTTCCATCTACACACGCTAACCATCCACCGACACACGCTCACCTTCCACCTACACACGCTCACCTTCCATCTACACACGCTCACCTTGCATCTACACACGCTGACCTTGCATCTACACAGGCTCACCGTTCATCTACACACGCTCACCGTCCATCTACACACGCTCACCTTCCATCTACACACGCTCACCTTCCATCTACACACGCTCACCTTCCATCTACACATGCTGACCTTGCATCTACACACGCTCATCGTCCCATCTACACACGCTCACCTTCCATCTACACACGCTGGCCTTGCACCTACACATGCTCACCATCCATCTACACACGCTCACCTTCCGTCTACAAACACTCACCTTTCGTCTGCACACGCTCACCTTCCATCTACACACGCTCACCGTCCATCTACACATGCTCACCATCCATGTACACACGCTCACCTTCCATCTACGCACGCTCACCGTCCATCTACACACGCTCACCACCCATCTACACACGCTCACCGTCCATCTACACACGCTCACCTTCCATCTACACACGCTCACCTTCCATCTACACACGCTCACATTCCATCTACACACGCACACCTTCAATCTACACACGCTCACCTTCCATCGCCACATGCTCAGCTTCCATCTGCACACGCTCACCTTCCATCTACACAAGGTCACCGTCCATCTACACACGCTCACCTTCCGTCTACACACGCTCCCCTTCCGTCTACACACGCTCCCCTTCCGTCTACACACGCTCACCTTCCGTCTACACACGCTCACCTTCCGTCTACACACGCTCACCTTCCGTTTACACACGCTCACCTTCCGTCTAAACACGCACACCTTCCGTCTGCACATGCTCACGTTCCGTCGACACACGCTCACCTTCCATCTACAGACGCACACCTTCCATCTACACACGCTCACCATCCACCTACACACGCTCACCTTCCATCTACACACGCTCACCGTCCATCTACACACACTCACCGTCCAGCTACACACGCTCACCTTCCATCTACACACGCTCACCTTCCATCTACACACGCTCACCGTCCATCTGCACACGCTCACCTTCCATCTACACACGCTCACCTTCCATCTACACACGCTCACCTTCCATCTACACACGCTCACCTTCCATCTACACACGCTCACCGTCCATCTACACGCGCTCACCTTCCATCTACACGCGCTCATCTTGCATCTACACACGCTGACCTTGCATCTACACACGCTCACCGTCCATCTACACACGCTCACCGTCCATCTACACACGCTCACCTTCCATCTACACACGCTCACCGTCCGTCTACACACGCTCACTTTCCATCTACACACGCACACATTCCATCTACACACGCTCACCTTCCATCGACACACGCTCACCTTCCATCGACACACGCTCACCTTCCATCTACACACGCTCACCTTCCGTCGACACACGCTCACCTTCCGTCGACACACGCTCACCTTCCATCGACACACGCTCACCTTCGATCTACACACGCTCACCTTCCATCTACAGACGCACACCTGCCATCTACGCACGCTCACCTTCCATCTACACACGCTCACCTTCCGTCTACACACGCTCACCTTCCATCTAAACATGCTCACCTTCCATCTACAGACGCTCACCTTCCATCTACACACGGACACCGTTCACCTACTGAAGCTCACCTTCCGTCTGCACATGCTCAGCTTCCATCTGCACATGCTCACCTTCCATCTACACAATGTCACCGTCCATCTACACACGCTCACCTTCCGTCTACACACGCTCCCCTTCCGTCTACACACGCTCCCCTTCCGTCTACACACGCTCACCTTCCGTCTACACACGCTCACCTTCCGTCTACACACGCTCACCTTCTGTCTAAACATGCACACCTTCCGTCGACACACGCTCACGTTCCGTCTACACACGCTCACCTTCCATCTACACACGCTCACCATCCACCTACACATGCTCACCTTCCACCTACACACGCTCACCTTCCATCTACACACACTCACCTTCCATCTACACACACTCACCTTCCATCTACACACGCTCACCTTCCATCCACACACGCACACCGTCCCATCTACACACGCTCACCTTCCATCTACACATGCTGACCTTGCATCTACACATGCTCACCGTCCATCTACACACGCTCACCTTCCATCTACACACGCTCACCTTCCGTCTACACCTGCTCACCTTTCCTCTACACACGCTCACCTTCCATCTACACACGCTCACCTTCCATCTACACACGGACACCTTCTATCTGCAGACTCTC
Source organism: Somniosus microcephalus (assembly GCF_052327205.1). NCBI lineage: Eukaryota > Metazoa > Chordata > Chondrichthyes > Squaliformes > Somniosidae > Somniosus > Somniosus microcephalus. The sequence continues at coordinate 248,207,342 of NC_140992.1, forward strand.
ACCTTCCATCTACACACGCTCACCTTCCATCTACACACGCTCACCTTACATCGACACACGCTCACCTTCCATCTGCACACTCTCACCTTCCATCTACACACTCTCACCTTCCATCTACACATGCTCACCTTCCATCTGCACATGCTCACCTTCCATCTACACACACTCACCTTCCATCTACACACGCTCACCTTCTGTCTACACACGCTCACCATACGTCTACACACGCTCCCCTTTCGTCTACACATGCTCCCCCTCCGTCTACACACGCTCCCCTTCCGTCTACACACGCTCACCTTCCGTCTGCACACGCTCACCTTCCGTCGACACGCGCTCACCTTCCGTCTAAACACGCACACCTTCCGTCTAAACACGCACACCTTCCCTCTACACACGCTCACGTTCCGTCTACACACGCTCACCTTCCATCTACAGACGCTCACCTTCTATCTACAGACGCACACCTTCCATCGACACACGCTCACCTTCCATCTACACATGCTCACCTTTCGTCTACACACGCTCACCTTCCGTCGACACACGCTCACCTTCCATCTACACATGCTCACCGTCCATCTACACACGCTCACTGTCCATCTACACACGCTCACCTTCCATCTACACACGCTGACCTTGCATCTACACACGCTCACCGTCCATCTACACACGCTCACCGTCCATCTACACACGCTCACCTTCCATCTACACATGCTCACCTTCCATCTACACACGCTCACCTTCCATCTACACACGCTGACCTTGCATCTACACACGCTCATCGTCCCATCTACACACGCTCACCTTCCATCGACACACGCTGACCGTGCATCTACACATGCTCACAGTCCATCTATACACGCTCACCTTCCATCTACACACGCTCACCTTCCGTCTACACACACTCACATTTCGTCTACATACGCTCACCTTCCATCTACACACGCTCACCTTCCTCCTACACATGGACACCTTCTATCTACAGACGGACACCTTCAATCTACACACGCTCACCTTCCATCGACACACGCTCACCGTCCATCTACACACGCTCACCGTCCACCTACACACGCTCACCGTCCATCTACACATGCTCACCTTCCATCTACACACGCTCACCTTCCATCTACACACGCTCACCTTCCATCGACACACGCTCACTTTCCATCGACACACGCTCACCTTCCATCTTCACACGGACACCTTCTATCTACACACGGACACCTTCAATCTACACACGCTCACCTTGCATCGACACACGGTCACCTTCCATCTACACACGCTCACCGTCCATCTACACACACTCACCTTCCATCTACACACGCTCACCGTCCATCTACACTCGCTCACCTTCCATCTACACACGGACACCTTCCATCTACACACGCTCATCTTGTATCTACACACGCTGACCTTTCATCCACACACGCTCACGGTCCATCTACACACGCTCACCTTCCATCTCCACACGCTCACCTTCCGTCTACACACGCTCACCTTCCGTCTAAACATGCACACCTTCTGTCTACACACGCTCACGTTCCATCTAGACACGCTCACCTTCCATCTACACACGCTCACCTTCTATCTACAGACGCACACCTTCCATCTACACACGCTCACCTTCCATCTACACACGCTAACCATCCACCTACACACGCTCACCTTCCACCTACACACGCTCATCTTCCATCTACACACGCTCACCTTGCATCTACACACGCTGACCTTGCATCTACACACGCTCACCGTCCATCTACACACGCTCACCGTCCATCTACACACGCTCACCTTCCATCTACACACGCTCACCTTCCATCTACGCATGCTCACCTTCCATCTACACATGCTGACCTTGCATCTACACACGCTCATCGTCCCATCTACACACGCTCACCTTCCATCTACACACGCTGGCCTTGCATCTACACATGCTCACCATCCATCCACACACGCTCACCTTCCGTCTACACACACTCACCTTTCGTCTACACACGCTGAACTTGCATCTACACACGCTCACCGTCCATCTACACACGCTCACCTTCCATCTACACACGCTCACCTTCCATCTACACACGCTCACCTGCCATCGACACACGCTCACCTTCCATCTACACACGCTCACCGTCCTTCTACACACGCTCACCTTCCATCTACACATGCACACATTCCATCTACACACGCTCACCTTCCATCGACACACGCTCACCTTCCATCGACACACGCTCACCTTCCATCGACACACGCTCACCTTCCATCGACACACGCTCACCTTCCATCGACACACGCTCACCTTCCATCGACACATGCTCACCTTCCATCGACACACGCTCACCTTCGATCTACACACGCTCACCTTCCATCTACACACGCTCACCGTCCATCTACACACGCTCACCGTCCATCTACACACGCTCACCTTCCATCTACACACGGAAACTTTCCATCTACACACGCTCACCTTCCGTCTACATTCGCTTCCCTTCCGTCTACACACGATTAACCTTCCACCTACACACGCTCACCTTACATCTACACCCGCTCAACTTACATCTACACACGCTCTCCTTCCATCTACACACGCTCACCGTCCATCTACACGCGCTCACCTTCCATCTACACACGCTCACCGTCCATCTACAGACGCTCACCGTCCATCTACACACGCTCACCTTCCATCTACACACGCTCACCTTACATCTACACACGCTCATCGTCCCATCTATACACGCTCACCTTCCATCGACACACGCTCACCTTCCATCTACACACGCTCACCTTCCATCTACACACGCTCACCTTCCATCTACACACGCTCACCTTCCATCTACACACGCTCACTTTCCATCTACACACGCTAACCTTCCATCTACACATGGACACCTTCCATCTACACACGCTCATCTTGTATCTACACACGCTGACCTTTCATCTACACACGCTCTCTGTCCATCTACACATGCTCACCTTCCATCGACACACGCTAAAGTTCCATCTACACACGCTCACCTTCCAGCTACACACGCTCCCCTTCCATCTACACATGCTCACCTTCCATCTACACATGCTCACCTTCCATCTACACACGCACACCTACCATCTCACCTTCTATCTATACACGCTCACCATCCATCTACATACGCTCACCGTCCATCTACACACGCTCACCACCCATCTGCACACGCTCACCGTCCATCTACACACGCTCACCTTCCATCTACACACGCTCACCTTCCATCTACACACGCTCACATTCCATCTACACACGCACACCTTCAATCTACACACACTCACCTTCCATCTGCACACGCTCAGCTTCCATCTGCACACGCTCACCTTCCATCTACACAAGGTCACCGTCCATCTACACACGCTCACCTTCCGTCTACACACGCTCCCCTTCCATCTACACACGCTCCCCTTCCGTCTACACACGCTCACCTTCCATCTAGACACGCTCACCTTGCATCTACACACGCTCACCTTGCAGCTACACACGCTCACCGTCCATCTACACACGCTCACCTTCCATCTACACACGCTCACCTTCCATCTACACACGCTCACCTTCCATCTACACACGCTAACGTTCCATCTACACACGCTCACCTTCCATCTACACACGCACACCTTCCATCTACACATGCTCACCTTCCATCTACACACGCTCACCTTTCATCTACACACGCTCACCGTCCATCTACACATGCTCACCTTCCATCTGCACACGCTCACCCTCCATCTACACACGCTAACGTTCCAGCTACACACGCTCCCCTTTCATCTACACATGCTCACCTTCCATCTACACACGCTCACCTTCCATCTACACACGCTCACCTACCATCTACACACGCTCACCGTCCGTCTACACACGGTCACCTTCTGTCTACACACGCTCCCCTTCCGTCTACACACGCTCCCCTTCCGTCTACACAAGCTCACGTTCCGTGTACACACGCTCACCTTCCGTCTGCACACGCTCACCTTCCGTCTAAACATGCACACCATCCGTCTACACACACTCACGTTCCGTCTACACACGCTCACCTTCCATCTACACACGCTCACCTTCTATCTACAGACGCACACCTTCCATCTACACACGCTCACCTTCCATCTACACACGCTAACCATCCACCTGCACACGCTCACCTTCCACCTACACACGCTCACCTTCCATCTACACATGCTCAACTTACATCTACACACGCTGACCTTGCATCTACACACGCTCACCGTCCATCTACACACGCTCACCGTCCATCTACACACGCTCACCGTCCATCTACACACGCTCACCTTCCATCTACACACGCTCACCTTCCATCTACACACGTTGACCTTGCATCTACACACGCTCATCGTCCCATCTACACACGCTCACCTTCCATTTACACACGCTGGCCTTGCATCTACACATGCTCACCGTCCATCTACACACGCTCACCTTCCATCTACACACGCTCAGCTTCCGTCTACACACACTCACCTTTCGTCTACACACAGTCACCTTCCGTCTACACACGCTCACCTTCCATCTACACATGGACACCTTCTATCTACAGACGGACACCTTCAATCTACACACACTCACCTTCCATCTACACACGCTCACCGTCCATCTACACACGCTCACTGTCCATCTACACACGCTCACCGTCCATCTACACACACTCACCGTCCATCTACACACGCTCACCTTCCATCTACACACGCTCACCTTCCATCTACACACGCTGACTTTCCATCTACACACGCTCACCTTCCATCTACACACGGACACGTTCTATCTACACACGGACACCTTCAATCTACACATGCTCACCTTCCATCTACACACGCTCACCTTCCATCTACACACGGTCACCGTCAATCTACACACGCTCACCTTCCATCTACACATGCTCACCGTCCATCTACACACGCTCACTTTCCATCTACACACGGACACCTTCCATCTACACACGCTCATCTTGTATCTACACACGCTGACCTTTCATCTACACATGCTCACCGTCCATCGACACATGCTCACCTTCCATCTACACACGCTAATGTTCCATCTACACACGCTCACCTAGCATCTACACACGCTCACCTTCCATCTACACACGCACACCTTCCATCTACACACGCTGACCTTCCATCTACACGCGCTCACCACTCATCTACACACGCTCACCGTCCATCTACACACGCTGACCTTTCATCTACACACGCTCACCGTCCATCGACACATGCTCACCTTCCATCTACACATGCTAACGTTCCATCTAAACACGCATACCTTCCATCTACACACGCTCACCTTCCATCTACACACACACACCGACCATCTACACACGCTCACCATCCATCTACACACACTCACCTTCCATCTGCACACGCTCACCTTCCATCTACACACGCTCACCGTCCATCTACACACGCTCACCGTCCATCTACACACGCTCACCTTCCATCTACACACGCTCACCTTCCATCTGAGCACGCTCACCTACCATCTGCACACGCTCACCTTCCATCTACACACGCTCACCTTCCATCGACACACGCTCACCTTCCATCTACACACGCTCACCTTCCACGTACACACGCTCACCTTCCATCTGAAGAAGCTCACCTTCCATCTATACATGCTCACCATCCATCTACACACGCTCACCGTCCATCTACACACGCTCACCACCCATCTACACACGCTCACCGTCCATCTACACACGCTCACCTTCCATCTACACACGCTCACCTTCCATCTACACACGCTCACATTCCATCGACACACGCACACCTTCAATCTACACACGCTCCCCTTCCGTCGACACACGCTCCCCTTCCGTCTACACACGCTCCCCTTCCGTCTGCACACGCTCACCTTCCATCTAGACACTCTCACCTTGCATCTACACATGCTCACCTTGCATCTACACACGCTCACCGTCCATCTACACACGCTCACCTTCCATCTACACATGCTCACCTTCCATCTACACACGGACACCTTCAATCTACACATGCTCACCTTCCATCTACACACGGACACCTTCCATCTACACATGCTCACCTTCCATCTACACACGCTCATCTAGCATCTACACACGCTGACCTTTCATCTACACACGCTCACCGTCCATCTACACATGCTCACCTTCCATCTACACATGCTCACCTTCCATCTACACACGCACACCTTCCATCTACACATGCTCACCTTCCATCTACACACGCTCACCTTTCATCTACACACGCTCACCGTCCATCTACACATGCTCACCTTCCATCTGCACACGCTCACCCTCCATCTACACACGGTAACGTTCCAGCTACACACGCTCCCCTTTCATCAACACATGCTCACCTTCCATCTACACACGCTCACCTTCCATCTACACACGCTCACCTACCATCTACACATGCTCACCTTCCATCTACACACGCACACCTTCCATCTACACACGCTCACCTTCCGTCTACACACGCTCACCTTCCGTCTACACACGCTCACCTTCCATCTACACACGCTCACATTCCGTCTAAACATGCACACCTTCCATCTACACACGCTCACCTTCTATCTTCAGACGCACACCTTCCATCTACACACGCTCACCTTCCATCTACACACGCTAACCATCCACCGACACACGCTCACCTTCCACCTACACACGCTCACCTTCCATCTACACACGCTCACCTTGCATCTACACACGCTGACCTTGCATCTACACAGGCTCACCGTCCATCTACACACGCTCACCGTCCATCTACACACGCTCACCTTCCATCTACATACGCTCACCTTCCATCTACACACGCTCACCTTCCATCTACACATGCTGACCTTGCATCTACACACGCTCATCGTCCCATCTACACACGCTCACCTTCCATCTACACACGCTGGCCTTGCACCTACACATGCTCACCATCCATCTACACACGCTCACCTTCCGTCTACACACACTCACCTTTCGTCTACACACGCTCACCTTCCATCTACACACGCTCACCGTCCATCTACACATGCTCACCATCCATCTACACACGCTCACCTGCCATCTACACACGCTCACCTTCCATCTACACACGCTCACCTTCCACGTACACACGCTCACCTTCCATCTACACAAGCTCACCTTTCATCTATACACACTCACCTTCCATCTACACACGCTCACCGTCCATCTACACATGCTCACCACTCATCTACACACGCTCACCGTCCATCTACACACGCTCACCTTCCATCTACACACGCTCACCTTCCATCTACACACGCTCACATTCCATCTACACAGGCACACCTTCAATCTACACACGCTCCCCTTCCGTCGACACACGCTCCCCTTCCGTCTACACACGCTCCCCTTCCGTCTGCACACGCTCACCTTCCATCTAGACACTCTCACCTTGCATCTACACATGCTCACCTTGCATCTACACACGCTCACCGTCCATCTACACACGCTCACCTTCCATCTACACATGCTCACCTTCCATCTACACACGGACACCTTCCATCTACACACGCTCACCTTCCATCTACACACGCTCACATTCCATCGACACACGCACACCTTCAATCTACACACGCTCCCCTTCCGTCGACACACGCTCCCCTTCCGTCTACACACGCTCCCCTTCCGTCTGCACACGCTCACCTTCCATCTAGACACTCTCACCTTGCATCTACACATGCTCACCTTGCATCTACACACGCTCACCGTCCATCTACACACGCTCACCTTCCATCTACACATGCTCACCTTCCATCTACACACGGACACCTTCAATCTACACATGCTCACCTTCCATCTACACACGGACACCTTCCATCTACACATGCTCACCTTCCATCTACACACGCTCATCTAGCATCTACACACGCTGACCTTTCATCTACACACGCTCACCGTCCATCTACACATGCTCACCTTCCATCTACACATGCTCACCTTCCATCTACACACGCACACCTTCCATCTACACATGCTCACCTTCCATCTACACACGCTCACCTTTCATCTACACACGCTCACCGTCCATCTACACATGCTCACCTTCCATCTGCACACGCTCACCCTCCATCTACACACGGTAACGTTCCAGCTACACACGCTCCCCTTTCATCAACACATGCTCACCTTCCATCTACACACGCTCACCTTCCATCTACACACGCTCACCTACCATCTACACATGCTCACCTTCCATCTACACACGCACACCTTCCATCTACACACGCTCACCTTCCGTCTACACACGCTCACCTTCCGTCTACACACGCTCACCTTCCATCTACACACGCTCACATTCCGTCTAAACATGCACACCTTCCATCTACACACGCTCACCTTCTATCTTCAGACGCACACCTTCCATCTACACACGCTCACCTTCCATCTACACACGCTAACCATCCACCGACACACGCTCACCTTCCACCTACACACGCTCACCTTCCATCTACACACGCTCACCTTGCATCTACACACGCTGACCTTGCATCTACACAGGCTCACCGTCCATCTACACACGCTCACCGTCCATCTACACACGCTCACCTTCCATCTACATACGCTCACCTTCCATCTACACACGCTCACCTTCCATCTACACATGCTGACCTTGCATCTACACACGCTCATCGTCCCATCTACACACGCTCACCTTCCATCTACACACGCTGGCCTTGCACCTACACATGCTCACCATCCATCTACACACGCTCACCTTCCGTCTACACACACTCACCTTTCGTCTACACACGCTCACCTTCCATCTACACACGCTCACCGTCCATCTACACATGCTCACCATCCATCTACACACGCTCACCTGCCATCTACACACGCTCACCTTCCATCTACACACGCTCACCTTCCACGTACACACGCTCACCTTCCATCTACACAAGCTCACCTTTCATCTATACACACTCACCTTCCATCTACACACGCTCACCGTCCATCTACACATGCTCACCACTCATCTACACACGCTCACCGTCCATCTACACACGCTCACCTTCCATCTACACACGCTCACCTTCCATCTACACACGCTCACATTCCATCTACACAGGCACACCTTCAATCTACACACGCTCACCTTCCATCGCCACATGCTCAGCTTCCATCTGCACACGCTCACCTTCCATCTACACACGCTCACCGTCCATCTACACACGCTCACCACCCATCTACACACGCTCACCACCCATCTACACACGCTCACCATCCATCTACACACGCTCACCTTCCATCTACACACGCTCACCTTCCATCGACACACGCTCACCTTCCATCTACACACGCAAACATTCAATCTACACACGCTCACCTTCCATCGCCACATGCTCACCTTCCATCTACACAAGCTCACCTTCCATCTATACACGCTCACCTTCCATCTACACACGCTCACCGTCCATCTACACACGCTCACCGCCCATCGACACACGCTCACCGTCCATCTACACACGCTCACCTTCCATCTACACACGCTCACCTTCCATCTACACACGCTCACATTCCATCTACACACGCACACCTTCAATCTACACACGCTCACCTTCCATCGCCACATGCTCAGCTTCCATCTGCACACGCTCACCTTCCATCTACGCACGCTCACCGTCCATCTACACACGCTCACCACCCATCTACACACGCTCACCGTCCATCTACACACGCTCACCTTCCATCTACACACGCTCACCTTCCATCTACACACGCTCACATTCCATCTACACACGCACACCTTCAATCTACACACGCTCACCTTCTATCGCCACATGCTCAGCTTCCATCTGCACACGCTCACCTTCCATCGACACAAGGTCACCGTCCATCTACACACGCTCACCTTCCGTCTACACATGCTCCCCTTCCGTCTACACACGCTCCCCTTCCGTCTACACACGCTCACCTTCCGTCTACACACGCTCACCTTCCGTCTACACACGCTCACCTTCCGTTTACACACGCTCAGCTTCCGTCGAAACACGCACACCTTCCGTCTGCACACGCTCACGTTCCGTCGACACACGCTCACCTTCCATCTACAGACGCACACCTTCCATCTACACACGCTCACCATCCACCTACACACGCTCACCTTCCATCTACACATGCTCACCGTCCATCTACACACGCTCACCGTCCAGCTACACACGCTCACCTTCCATCTACACACGCTCACCTTCCATCTACACACGCTCACCGTCCATCTACACACGCTCACCTTCCATCTACACACGCTCACCTTCCATCTACACATGCTCACCTTCCATCTACACACGCTCACCGTCCGTCTACACACGCTCACTTTCCATCTACACACGCACACATTCCATCTACACACGCTCACCTTCCATCGACACACGCTCACCTTGCATCGACACACGCTCACCTTCCATCGACACACGCTCACCTTCCGTCGACACACGCTCACCTTCCATCGACACACGCTCACCTTCGATCCACACACGCTCACCTTCCATCTACACACGCCGATCTTGCATCGACACATGCTCACGTTCCGTCGACACACGCTCACCTTCCATCTACACATGCTCACCTTCCATCTACAGACGCACACCTGCCATCTATGCACGCTCACCTTCCATCTACACACGCTCACCTTCCGTCTACACATGCTCACCTTCCATCTAAACATGCTCAGCTTCCATCTACAGACGCTCACCTTCCATCTACACACGGACACCGTTCACCTACTGAAGCTCACCTTCCGTCTGCACATGCTCAGCTTCCATCTGCACATGCTCACCTTCCATCTAAACAATGTCACCGTCCATCTACACACGCTCACCTTCCGTCTACACATGCTCCCCTTCCGTCTACACACGCTCCCCTTCCGTCTACACACGCTCACCTTCCGTCTACACACGCTCACCTTCTGTCTAAACATGCACACCTTCCGTCGACACACGCTCACGTTCCGTCTACACACGCTCACCTTCCATCTACACACGCTCACCATCCACCTACACATGCTCACCTTCCACCTACACACGCTCACCTTCCATCTACAGACACTCACCTTCCATCTACACACACTCACCTTCCATCTACACACGCTCACCTTCCATCCACACATGCACACCGTCCCATCTACACACGCTCACCTTCCATCTACACATGCTGACCTTGCATCTACACATGCTCACCGTCCATCTACACACGCTCACCTTCCATCTACACACGCTCACCTTCCATCTACACACGCTCACCTTCCATCTACACACGGACACCTTCTATCTGCAGACTCTCACCTTCCATCTACACACGCTCACCTTCCATCTACACACGCTCACCTTACATCTACACACGCTCACCTTACATCTACACACGCTCACCTTCCATCTGCACACTCTCACCTTCCATCTACACACTCTCACCTTCCATCTACACATGCTCACCTTCCATCGACACATTCTCACCTTCCATCTACACACGCTCCCCTTCCGTCTACACACGCTCACCTTCCGTCTACACACGCTCACCTTCCGTCGACACGCGCTCACCTTCCGTCTAAACACGCACACCTTCCGTCTACACACGCTCACGTTCCTTCTACACACGCTCACCTTCCATCTACAGACGCTCACCTTCTATCTACAGACGCACACCTTCCATCGACACACGCTCACCTTCCATCTACACACGCTCACCTTTCGTCTACACACGCTCACCTTCCGTCTACACACGCTCACCTTCCATCTACACATGCTCACCGTCCATCTACACACGCTCACTGTCCATCTACACACGCTCACCTTCCATCTACACACGCTGACCTTGCATCTACACACGCTCACCGTCCATCTACACACGCTCACCGTCCATCTACACACGCTCACCTTCCATCGACACACGCTCACCTTCCATCTACACACGCTCACCTTCCATCTACACACGCTGACCTTGCATCTACACACGCTCATCGTCCCATCTACACACGCTCACCTTCCATCTACACACGGTGACCGTGCATCTACACATGCTCACAGTCCATCTATACACGCTCACCTTCCATCTACACACGCTCACCTTCCGTCTACACACACTCACCTTTCGTCTACACACGCTCACCTTCCATCTACACATGCTCACCTTCCTCCTACACATGGACACCTTCTATCTACAGACGGACACCTTCAATCTACACGCGCTCACCTTCCATCGACACACGCTCACCGTCCATCTACACACGCTCACCGTCCACCTACACACGCTCACCATCCATCTACACACGCTCACCTTCCATCTACACACGCTCACCTTTCATCTACACACGCTCACCGTCCATCTACACATGTTCACCTTCCATCTACACACGCTAACGTTCCATCTACACACGCTCACCTTCCAGCTACACACGGTCCCCTTCCATCTACACATGCTCACCTTCCATCTACACACGCTCACCTTCCATCTACACATGCTCAGCTTCCATCTACACACGCTCACCTTTCATCTACACACGCTCACCGTCCATCTACACATGCTCACCTTCCATCTGCACACGCTCGCCCTCCATCTACACACGGTAATGTTCCAGCTACACACGCTCCCCTTTCATCTACACATGCTCACCTTCCATCTACACACGCTCACATTCCATCTACACACGCTCACCTACCATCTACACATGCTCACGTTCCGACTACACACGCTCCCCTTCCGTCTACACACGCTCACCTTCCGTCTACACACGCTCACCTTCCATCAACACACGCTCACCTTCCGTCTAAACATGCACACCTTCCGTCTACACACGCTCACGTTCCATCTACACACGCTCACCTTCCATCTGCACACGCTCACCTTCTATCTACAGACGCACACCTTCCATCTACACACGCTCACCTTCCATCTACACACGCTAACCATCCACCTACACACGCTCACCTTCCACCTACACACGCTCACCTTCCATCTACACACGCTCACCTTGCATCTACACACGCTGACCTTGCATCTACACACGCTCACCGTCCATCTACACACGCTCACCGTCCATCTACACACGCTCACCTTCCATCTGCACACGCTCACCTTCCATCTACACACGCTCACCTTCCATCTACACATGCTGACCTTGCATCTACACACGCTCATCGTCCCATCTACACACGCTCACCTTCCATCTACACACGCTGGCCTTGCACCTACACATGCTCACCATCCATCTACACACGCTCACCTTCCGTCTACACACACTCACCTTTCGTCTACACACGCTCACCTTCCATCTACACACGCTCACCGTCCATCTACACATGCTCACCATCCATCTGCACACGCTCACCTTCCATCTACACACGCTCACCTTCCATCTACACACGCTCACCTTCCACGTACACACGCTCACCTTCCATCTACACACGCTCACCTTCCATCTATACACGCTCACCTTCCATCTACACACGCTCACGGTCCATCTACACACGCTCACCACTCATCTACACACGTTCACCGTCCATCTACACACGCTCACCTTCCATCTACACACGCTCACCTTCCATCTACACACGCTCACATTCCATCTACACAGGCACACCTTCAATCTACACACGCTCACCTTCCATCGCCACATGCTCAGCTTCCATCTACACACGCTCACCTTCCATCTACACACGCTCACATTCCATCTACACAGGCACACCTTCAATCTACACACGCTCACCTTCCATCGCCACATGCTCAGCTTCCATCTACACACGCTCACCTTCCATCTACACACGCTCACCGTCCATCTACACACGCTCACCACCCATCTACACACGCTCACCACCCATCTACACACGCTCACCGTCCATCTACACACGCTCACCTTCCATCTACACACGCTCACCTTCCATCTACACACGCTCACCTTCCATCTACACACGCACACCTTCAATCTACACACGCTCACCTTCCATCGCCACATGCTCACCTTCCATCTACACAAGCTCACCTTTCATCTATACACGCTCACCTTCCATCTACTCACGCTCACCGTCCATCTACACACGCTCACCACTCATCTACACACGCTCACCGTCCATCTACACACGCTCACCTTCCATCTACACACGCTCACCTTCCATCTACACACGCTCACATTCCATCTACACAGGCACACCTTCAATCTACACACGCTCACCTTCCATCGCCACATGCTCACCTTCCATCTGCACACGCTCACCTTCCATCTACACACGCTCACCGTCCATCTACACACGCTCACCACCCATCTACACACGCTCACCACCCATCTACACACGCTCACCGTCCATCTACACACGCTCACCTTCCATCTACACACGCTCACCTTCCATCTACACACGCTCACCTTCCATCTACACACGCACACCTTCAATCTACACACGCTCACCTTCCATTGCCACATGCTCACCTTCCATCTACACAAGCTCACCTTCCATCTATACACGTTCACCTTCCATCTACACACGCTCACATTCCATCTACACAGGCACACATTCAATCTACGCACGCTCACCTTCCATCGCCACATGCTCACCTTCCATCTGCACACGCTCACCTTCCATCTACACACGCTCACCGTCCATCTACACACGCTCACCACCCATCTACACACGCTCACCACCCATCTACACACGCTCACCGTCCATCTACACACGCTCACCTTCCATCTACACACGCTCACCTTCCATCTACACACGCTCACCTTCCATCTACACACGCACACCTTCAATCTACACACGCTCACCTTCCATCGCCACATGCTCACCTTCCATCTACACAAGCTCACCTTCCATCTATACACGCTCACCTTCCATCTACACACGCTCACCGTCCATCTACACACGCTCACCACCCATCTACACGCTCACCGTCCATCTACACACGCTCACCTTCCATCAACACACGCTCACCTTCCATCTACACACGCTCACATTCCATCTACACACGCACACCTTCAATCTACACACGCTCACCTTCCATCGCCACACGCTCAGCTTCCATCTGCACACGCTCACCTTCCATCTACGCACGCTCACCGTCCATCTACACACGCTCACCACCCATCTACACACGCTCACCGTCCATCTACACACGCTCACCTTCCATCTACACACGCTCACATTCCATCTACACACGCACACCTTCAATCTACACACGCTCACCTTCCATCTCCACATGCTCAGCTTCCATCTGCACACGCTCACCTTCCATCTACACAAGGTCACCGTCCATCTACACACGCTCACCTTCCATCTACACACGCTCACCTTCCATCTACACATGCTCACCGTCCATCTACACACGCTCACCTGCCATCTACACACGCTCACCTTCCATCTACGCACGCTCACCTGCCATCTATACACGCTCAACTTCCATCTACACACGCTCACCGTCCTTCTACACATGCTTTCCTTCCATCTACACATGCACACATTCCATCTACACACGCTCACCTTCCATCGACACACGCTCACCTTCCATCGACACACGCTCACCTTCCATCGACACACGCTCACCTTCCATCGACACACGCTCACCTTCCATCGACACACGCTCACCTTCGATCTACACACGCTCACCTTCCATCTACACATGGACACCTTCAATCTACACACGCTCACCTTCCATCTGCACACGCTCACCTTCAATCTACACACGCTCACCTTCCATCTGCACACGCTCACCTTCCATGTGCACACGCTCACCTTCCATGTACACACGCTCACCGTCCATCGACACACGCTCACCGTCCATCTACACACGCTCACCTTCCATCTACACACAGAAACTTTCCATCGACACACGCTCAGCTTCCATCTACACACGCTCATCTTGCATCGACACACGCTGACCTTGCATCTACACATGCTCACGTTCCATCTACACACGCTCTCCTTCCATCTACACACGTTCACCTTCCATCTACACACGCTCTCCTTCCATCTACACACGCTCCCCTTGCGTCTACACACGCTCACCTTCCGTCTACACACGCTCACCTTCCGTCTACACACGCTCACCTTCCGTCTACAGACGCTCACCTTCCGTCTACACACGCTCACCTTCCATCTACACACGCTCACCTTCCGTCTAAACACGCACACCTTCCGTCTACACACGCTCACGTTCCGTCTACACACACTCACCTTCCATCAACACACGCTCACCTTCTATCTACAGACGCACACCTTCCATCCACACACGCTCACCTTCCATCTACACACGCTCACCATCCGCCTACACACGCTCACCTTCCATCTACATACGCTCACCTTCCATCTACACACGCTGACCTTGCATCTACACACGCTCACCTTTCGTCTACACACGCTCACCTTCCATCTACACACGGACACCTTCCATCTACACACGCTCATCTTGAATCTACACACGCTGACCTTTCATCTACACATGCTCACCGTCCATCAACACATGCTCACCTTCCATCTACACACGCTAACGTTCCATCGACAGACGCTCACCTTCCAGCTACACACGCTCCCCTTCCATCTACACATGCTCACCTTCCATCGCCACATGCTCAGCTTCCATCTGCACACGCTCACCTTCCATCTACACACGCTCACCGTCCATCTACACACGCTCACCACCCATCTACACACGCTCACCACCCATCTACACACGCTCACCATCCATCTACACACGCTCACCTTCCATCTACACACGCTCACCTTCCATCGACACACGCTCACCTTCCATCTACACACGCAAACATTCAATCTACACACGCTCACCTTCCATCGCCACATGCTCACCTTCCATCTACACAAGCTCACCTTCCATCTATACACGCTCACCTTCCATCTACACACGCTCACCGTCCATCTACACACGCTCACCGCCCATCGACACACGCTCACCGTCCATCTACACACGCTCACCTTCCATCTACACACGCTCACCTTCCATCTACACACGCTCACATTCCATCTACACACGCACACCTTCAATCTACACACGCTCACCTTCCATCGCCACATGCTCAGCTTCCATCTGCACACGCTCACCTTCCATCTACGCACGCTCACCGTCCATCTACACACGCTCACCACCCATCTACACACGCTCACCGTCCATCTACACACGCTCACCTTCCATCTACACACGCTCACCTTCCATCTACACACGCTCACATTCCATCTACACACGCACACCTTCAATCTACACACGCTCACCTTCTATCGCCACATGCTCAGCTTCCATCTGCACACGCTCACCTTCCATCGACACAAGGTCACCGTCCATCTACACACGCTCACCTTCCGTCTACACATGCTCCCCTTCCGTCTACACACGCTCCCCTTCCGTCTACACACGCTCACCTTCCGTCTACACACGCTCACCTTCCGTCTACACACGCTCACCTTCCGTTTACACACGCTCAGCTTCCGTCGAAACACGCACACCTTCCGTCTGCACACGCTCACGTTCCGTCGACACACGCTCACCTTCCATCTACAGACGCACACCTTCCATCTACACACGCTCACCATCCACCTACACACGCTCACCTTCCATCTACACATGCTCACCGTCCATCTACACACGCTCACCGTCCAGCTACACACGCTCACCTTCCATCTACACACGCTCACCTTCCATCTACACACGCTCACCGTCCATCTACACACGCTCACCTTCCATCTACACACGCTCACCTTCCATCTACACATGCTCACCTTCCATCTACACACGCTCACCGTCCGTCTACACACGCTCACTTTCCATCTACACACGCACACATTCCATCTACACACGCTCACCTTCCATCGACACACGCTCACCTTGCATCGACACACGCTCACCTTCCATCGACACACGCTCACCTTCCGTCGACACACGCTCACCTTCCATCGACACACGCTCACCTTCGATCCACACACGCTCACCTTCCATCTACACACGCCGATCTTGCATCGACACATGCTCACGTTCCGTCGACACACGCTCACCTTCCATCTACACATGCTCACCTTCCATCTACAGACGCACACCTGCCATCTATGCACGCTCACCTTCCATCTACACACGCTCACCTTCCGTCTACACATGCTCACCTTCCATCTAAACATGCTCAGCTTCCATCTACAGACGCTCACCTTCCATCTACACACGGACACCGTTCACCTACTGAAGCTCACCTTCCGTCTGCACATGCTCAGCTTCCATCTGCACATGCTCACCTTCCATCTAAACAATGTCACCGTCCATCTACACACGCTCACCTTCCGTCTACACATGCTCCCCTTCCGTCTACACACGCTCCCCTTCCGTCTACACACGCTCACCTTCCGTCTACACACGCTCACCTTCTGTCTAAACATGCACACCTTCCGTCGACACACGCTCACGTTCCGTCTACACACGCTCACCTTCCATCTACACACGCTCACCATCCACCTACACATGCTCACCTTCCACCTACACACGCTCACCTTCCATCTACAGACACTCACCTTCCATCTACACACACTCACCTTCCATCTACACACGCTCACCTTCCATCCACACATGCACACCGTCCCATCTACACACGCTCACCTTCCATCTACACATGCTGACCTTGCATCTACACATGCTCACCGTCCATCTACACACGCTCACCTTCCATCTACACACGCTCACCTTCCATCTACACACGCTCACCTTCCATCTACACACGGACACCTTCTATCTGCAGACTCTCACCTTCCATCTACACACGCTCACCTTCCATCTACACACGCTCACCTTACATCTACACACGCTCACCTTACATCTACACACGCTCACCTTCCATCTGCACACTCTCACCTTCCATCTACACACTCTCACCTTCCATCTACACATGCTCACCTTCCATCGACACATTCTCACCTTCCATCTACACACGCTCCCCTTCCGTCTACACACGCTCACCTTCCGTCTACACACGCTCACCTTCCGTCGACACGCGCTCACCTTCCGTCTAAACACGCACACCTTCCGTCTACACACGCTCACGTTCCTTCTACACACGCTCACCTTCCATCTACAGACGCTCACCTTCTATCTACAGACGCACACCTTCCATCGACACACGCTCACCTTCCATCTACACACGCTCACCTTTCGTCTACACACGCTCACCTTCCGTCTACACACGCTCACCTTCCATCTACACATGCTCACCGTCCATCTACACACGCTCACTGTCCATCTACACACGCTCACCTTCCATCTACACACGCTGACCTTGCATCTACACACGCTCACCGTCCATCTACACACGCTCACCGTCCATCTACACACGCTCACCTTCCATCGACACACGCTCACCTTCCATCTACACACGCTCACCTTCCATCTACACACGCTGACCTTGCATCTACACACGCTCATCGTCCCATCTACACACGCTCACCTTCCATCTACACACGGTGACCGTGCATCTACACATGCTCACAGTCCATCTATACACGCTCACCTTCCATCTACACACGCTCACCTTCCGTCTACACACACTCACCTTTCGTCTACACACGCTCACCTTCCATCTACACATGCTCACCTTCCTCCTACACATGGACACCTTCTATCTACAGACGGACACCTTCAATCTACACGCGCTCACCTTCCATCGACACACGCTCACCGTCCATCTACACACGCTCACCGTCCACCTACACACGCTCACCATCCATCTACACACGCTCACCTTCCATCTACACACGCTCACCTTTCATCTACACACGCTCACCGTCCATCTACACATGTTCACCTTCCATCTACACACGCTAACGTTCCATCTACACACGCTCACCTTCCAGCTACACACGGTCCCCTTCCATCTACACATGCTCACCTTCCATCTACACACGCTCACCTTCCATCTACACATGCTCAGCTTCCATCTACACACGCTCACCTTTCATCTACACACGCTCACCGTCCATCTACACATGCTCACCTTCCATCTGCACACGCTCGCCCTCCATCTACACACGGTAATGTTCCAGCTACACACGCTCCCCTTTCATCTACACATGCTCACCTTCCATCTACACACGCTCACATTCCATCTACACACGCTCACCTACCATCTACACATGCTCACGTTCCGACTACACACGCTCCCCTTCCGTCTACACACGCTCACCTTCCGTCTACACACGCTCACCTTCCATCAACACACGCTCACCTTCCGTCTAAACATGCACACCTTCCGTCTACACACGCTCACGTTCCATCTACACACGCTCACCTTCCATCTGCACACGCTCACCTTCTATCTACAGACGCACACCTTCCATCTACACACGCTCACCTTCCATCTACACACGCTAACCATCCACCTACACACGCTCACCTTCCACCTACACACGCTCACCTTCCATCTACACACGCTCACCTTGCATCTACACACGCTGACCTTGCATCTACACACGCTCACCGTCCATCTACACACGCTCACCGTCCATCTACACACGCTCACCTTCCATCTGCACACGCTCACCTTCCATCTACACACGCTCACCTTCCATCTACACATGCTGACCTTGCATCTACACACGCTCATCGTCCCATCTACACACGCTCACCTTCCATCTACACACGCTGGCCTTGCACCTACACATGCTCACCATCCATCTACACACGCTCACCTTCCGTCTACACACACTCACCTTTCGTCTACACACGCTCACCTTCCATCTACACACGCTCACCGTCCATCTACACATGCTCACCATCCATCTGCACACGCTCACCTTCCATCTACACACGCTCACCTTCCATCTACACACGCTCACCTTCCACGTACACACGCTCACCTTCCATCTACACACGCTCACCTTCCATCTATACACGCTCACCTTCCATCTACACACGCTCACGGTCCATCTACACACGCTCACCACTCATCTACACACGTTCACCGTCCATCTACACACGCTCACCTTCCATCTACACACGCTCACCTTCCATCTACACACGCTCACATTCCATCTACACAGGCACACCTTCAATCTACACACGCTCACCTTCCATCGCCACATGCTCAGCTTCCATCTACACACGCTCACCTTCCATCTACACACGCTCACATTCCATCTACACAGGCACACCTTCAATCTACACACGCTCACCTTCCATCGCCACATGCTCAGCTTCCATCTACACACGCTCACCTTCCATCTACACACGCTCACCGTCCATCTACACACGCTCACCACCCATCTACACACGCTCACCACCCATCTACACACGCTCACCGTCCATCTACACACGCTCACCTTCCATCTACACACGCTCACCTTCCATCTACACACGCTCACCTTCCATCTACACACGCACACCTTCAATCTACACACGCTCACCTTCCATCGCCACATGCTCACCTTCCATCTACACAAGCTCACCTTTCATCTATACACGCTCACCTTCCATCTACTCACGCTCACCGTCCATCTACACACGCTCACCACTCATCTACACACGCTCACCGTCCATCTACACACGCTCACCTTCCATCTACACACGCTCACCTTCCATCTACACACGCTCACATTCCATCTACACAGGCACACCTTCAATCTACACACGCTCACCTTCCATCGCCACATGCTCACCTTCCATCTGCACACGCTCACCTTCCATCTACACACGCTCACCGTCCATCTACACACGCTCACCACCCATCTACACACGCTCACCACCCATCTACACACGCTCACCGTCCATCTACACACGCTCACCTTCCATCTACACACGCTCACCTTCCATCTACACACGCTCACCTTCCATCTACACACGCACACCTTCAATCTACACACGCTCACCTTCCATTGCCACATGCTCACCTTCCATCTACACAAGCTCACCTTCCATCTATACACGTTCACCTTCCATCTACACACGCTCACATTCCATCTACACAGGCACACATTCAATCTACACACGCTCACCTTCCATCGCCACATGCTCACCTTCCATCTGCACACGCTCACCTTCCATCTACACACGCTCACCGTCCATCTACACACGCTCACCACCCATCTACACACGCTCACCACCCATCTACACACGCTCACCGTCCATCTACACACGCTCACCTTCCATCTACACACGCTCACCTTCCATCTACACACGCTCACCTTCCATCTACACACGCACACCTTCAATCTACACACGCTCACCTTCCATCGCCACATGCTCACCTTCCATCTACACAAGCTCACCTTCCATCTATACACGCTCACCTTCCATCTACACACGCTCACCGTCCATCTACACACGCTCACCACCCATCTACACGCTCACCGTCCATCTACACACGCTCACCTTCCATCAACACACGCTCACCTTCCATCTACACACGCTCACATTCCATCTACACACGCACACCTTCAATCTACACACGCTCACCTTCCATCGCCACACGCTCAGCTTCCATCTGCACACGCTCACCTTCCATCTACGCACGCTCACCGTCCATCTACACACGCTCACCACCCATCTACACACGCTCACCGTCCATCTACACACGCTCACCTTCCATCTACACACGCTCACATTCCATCTACACACGCACACCTTCAATCTACACACGCTCACCTTCCATCTCCACATGCTCAGCTTCCATCTGCACACGCTCACCTTCCATCTACACAAGGTCACCGTCCATCTACACACGCTCACCTTCCATCTACACACGCTCACCTTCCATCTACACATGCTCACCGTCCATCTACACACGCTCACCTGCCATCTACACACGCTCACCTTCCATCTACGCACGCTCACCTGCCATCTATACACGCTCAACTTCCATCTACACACGCTCACCGTCCTTCTACACATGCTTTCCTTCCATCTACACATGCACACATTCCATCTACACACGCTCACCTTCCATCGACACACGCTCACCTTCCATCGACACACGCTCACCTTCCATCGACACACGCTCACCTTCCATCGACACACGCTCACCTTCCATCGACACACGCTCACCTTCGATCTACACACGCTCACCTTCCATCTACACATGGACACCTTCAATCTACACACGCTCACCTTCCATCTGCACACGCTCACCTTCAATCTACACACGCTCACCTTCCATCTGCACACGCTCACCTTCCATGTGCACACGCTCACCTTCCATGTACACACGCTCACCGTCCATCGACACACGCTCACCGTCCATCTACACACGCTCACCTTCCATCTACACACAGAAACTTTCCATCGACACACGCTCAGCTTCCATCTACACACGCTCATCTTGCATCGACACACGCTGACCTTGCATCTACACATGCTCACGTTCCATCTACACACGCTCTCCTTCCATCTACACACGTTCACCTTCCATCTACACACGCTCTCCTTCCATCTACACACGCTCCCCTTGCGTCTACACACGCTCACCTTCCGTCTACACACGCTCACCTTCCGTCTACACACGCTCACCTTCCGTCTACAGACGCTCACCTTCCGTCTACACACGCTCACCTTCCATCTACACACGCTCACCTTCCGTCTAAACACGCACACCTTCCGTCTACACACGCTCACGTTCCGTCTACACACACTCACCTTCCATCAACACACGCTCACCTTCTATCTACAGACGCACACCTTCCATCCACACACGCTCACCTTCCATCTACACACGCTCACCATCCGCCTACACACGCTCACCTTCCATCTACATACGCTCACCTTCCATCTACACACGCTGACCTTGCATCTACACACGCTCACCTTTCGTCTACACACGCTCACCTTCCATCTACACACGGACACCTTCCATCTACACACGCTCATCTTGAATCTACACACGCTGACCTTTCATCTACACATGCTCACCGTCCATCAACACATGCTCACCTTCCATCTACACACGCTAACGTTCCATCGACAGACGCTCACCTTCCAGCTACACACGCTCCCCTTCCATCTACACATGCTCACCTTCCATCTACACACGCTCACCTTCCATCTACACACGCACACCTACCATCTACACGCGCTCACCTTCCATCTACACACGCACACCTTCCATCTACACACGCTCACCTTCCATCTGCACACGCTCACCTTCCATCTACACACGCTCACCGTCCATCTACACACGCTCACCGTCCATCTACACACGCTCACCTTCCATCTACACACGCTCACCTTCCATCTGCACACGCTCACCTTCCATCTACACACGCTCACCTTCCACGTACACACGCTCACCGTCCATCTACACACGCTCCTCTGCCGTCTACACACGCTCACCTTCCATCTACACACGCTCACCTTCCATCTACACACGCTCACCTTGCATCTACACACGCTCACCTTGCATCTACACATGGTCACCTTCCATCTACACACGCTCACCTTCCATCTACACACGCTCACCTTCCATCTACACACGCTCACCTTCCATTTACACACGCTCACCTTCCATCTACACACGCTCATCTTGCATCTACACACACTGACCTTTCATCTACACATGCTCACCGTCCATCTACACATGCTCACCGTCCATCTACACACGCTAACGTTCCATCTACACACGCTCACCTTCCAGCTACACACGCTCACCTTCCATCTACACACGCTCACCTTCCATTTACACACGCTCACTTTCCATCTACACATGCTCACCTTCCATCTACACACGGACACCTTCTATCTACACACGGACACCTTCAATCTACACATGCTCACCTTCCATCTACACACGCTCATCTTGCATCTACACACACTGGCCTTTCATCTACACATGCTCACCGTCCATCTACACACGCTCACCTTCCATCTACACACGCTCACCTTCCATCTACACAGGGACACCTTCTATCTACAGACGGACACCTTCAATCTACACACACTCACCTTCCATCTACACACGCTCACCGTCCATCTACACACGCTCACCGTCCATCTACACACGCTCACCGTCCATCTACACACGCTCACCTCCCATCTACACACGCTCACCTTCCATCTACACACGCTCACCTTCCATCTACACACGCTCACTTTCCATCTACACACGCTCACCTTCCATCTACACAAGGACACCTTCAATCTACACATGCTCACCTTCCATCTACACACGCTCACCTTCCATCTACACACGCTCACCGTCCATCTACACACGCTCACCTTCTATCTACACATGCTCACCGTCCATCTACACAAGCTCACCTTCCATCTACACACGGACACCTTCCATCTACACACGCTCATCTTGCATCTACACACGCTGACCTTTCATCGACACACGCTCACCGTCCATCGACACATGCTCACCTTCCATCTACACACGCTCACCTTCCATCTACACACGCTCACCTTCCATCTACACACGCTGACCTTCCATCTACACGCGCTCACCACTCATCTACACACGCTCACCGTCCATCTACACATGCTGACCTTTCATCTACACACGCTCACCGTCCATCTACACATGCTCACCTTCCATCTACACATGCTAACGTTCCATCTGCACACGCACACCTTCCATGTACACACGCTCACCGTCCATCTACACATGCTCACCTTCCATCTACACACGCTAACGTTCCATCGACACACGCTCACCTTCCAGCTACACACGGTCCCCTTCCATCTACACATGCTCACCTTCCATCTACACACGGTCACCTTTCATCTACACACGCTCACCGTCCATCTACACATGCTCACCTTCCATCTGCACACGCTCACCCTCCATCTACACACGGTAACGTTACAGCTACACACGCTCCCCTTTCATCTACACATGCTCACCTTCCATCTACACACGCTCACATTCCATCTACACACGCTCACCTACCATCTACACACGCTCACGTTCCGACTACACACGCTCCCCTTCCGTCTACACACGCTCACCTTCCGTCTACACACGCTCACCTTCCGTCTACACACGCTCACCTTCCGTCTAAACATGCACACCTTCCGTCTACACACGCTCACGTTCCATCTACACACGCTCACCTTCCATCTACACACGCTAACCATCCACCTGCACACGCTCACCTTCCACATCCACACGCTCACCTTCCATCTACACACGCTCACCTTGCATCTACACACGCTGACCTTGCATCTACACACGCTCACCGTCCATCTACACACGCTCACCGTCCATCTACACACGCTCACCTTCCATCTACACACGCTCACCTTCCATCTACACACGCTCACCTTCCATCTACACATGCTGACCTTGCATCTACACACGCTCATCGTCCCATCTACACACGCTCACCTTCCATCTACACACGCTGGCCTTGCACCTACACATGCTCACCATCCATCTACACACGCTCACCTTCCGTCTACACACACTCACCTTTCGTCTACACACGCTCACCTTCCATCTACACACGCTCACCGTCCATCTACACATGCTCACCATCCATCTGCACACGCTCACCGTCCATCGACACACGTTCACCTTCCATCTACACACGCTCACCTTCCATCTACACACGCTCACATTCCATCTACACAGGCACACCTTCAATCTACACACGCTCACCTTCCATCGCCACATGCTCAGCTTCCATCTACACACGCTCACCTTCCATCTACACACGCTCACATTCCATCTACACAGGCACACCTTCAATCTACACACGCTCACCTTCCATCGCCACATGCTCAGCTTCCATCTACACACGCTCACCTTCCATCTACACACGCTCACCGTCCATCTACACACGCTCACCACCCATCTACACACGCTCACCACCCATCTACACACGCTCACCGTCCATCTACACACGCTCACCTTCCATCTACACACGCTCACCTTCCATCTACACACGCTCACCTTCCATCTACACACGCACACCTTCAATCTACACACGCTCACCTTCCATCGCCACATGCTCACCTTCCATCTACACAAGCTCACCTTCCATCTATACACGCTCACCTTCCATCTACACACGCTCACCGTCCATCTACACACGCTCACCACTCATCTACACACGCTCACCGTCCATCTACACACGCTCACCTTCCATCTACACACGCTCACATTCCATCTACACAGGCACACCTTCAATCTACACACGCTCACCTTCCATCGCCACATGCTCACCTTCCATCTGCACACGCTCACCTTCCATCTACACACGCTCACCGTCCATCTACACACGCTCACCACCCATCTACACACGCTCACCACCCATCTACACACACTCACCGTCCATCTACACACGCTCACCACCCATCTACACACGCTCACCGTCCATCTACACACGCTCACCTTCCATCTACACACGCTCACAGTCCATCTACACACGCTCACCACCCATCTACACACGCTCACCGTCCATCTACACACGCTCACCTTCCATCTACACACGCTCACCTTCCATCTACACACGCTCACCTTCAATCTACACATGCTCACCTTCCATCGCCACATGCTCAGCTTCCATCTGCACACGCTCACCTTCCATCTACACAAGGTCACCGTCCATCTACACACGCTCACCTTCCATCTACACACGCTCACCTTCCATCTACACACGCTCACCGTCCATCTACACACGCTCACCTGCCATCTACACACGCTCACCTTCCATCTACGCACGCTCACCTGCCATCTATACACGCTCAACTTCCATCTACACACGCTCACCGTCCTTCTACACATGCTTACCTTCCTTCTACACATGCACACATTCCATCTACACACGCTCACCTTCCATCGACACACGCTCACCTTCCATCGACACACGCTCACCTTCCATCGACACACGCTCACCTTCCATCGACACACGCTCACCTTCCATCGACACACGCTCACCTTCGATCTACACACGCTCACCTTCCATCTACACATGGACACCTGCAATCTACACACGCTCACCTTCCATCTGCACACGCTCACCTTCAATCTACACACGCTCACCTTCCATCTGCACACACTCACCTTCCATGTGCACACGCTCACCTTCCATGTACACACGCTCACCGTCCATCGACACACGCTCACCGTCCATCTACACACGCTCACCTTCCATCTACACACAGAAACTTTCCATCGACACACGCTCAGCTTCCATCTACACACGCTCATCTTGCATCGACACACGCTGACCTTGCATCTACACATGCTCACCATCCATCTACAGATGCTCACGTTCCATCTACACACGCTCTCCTTCCATCTACACACGTTCACCTTCCATCTACACACGCTCTCCTTCCATCTACACACGCTCCCCTTGCGTCTACACACGCTCACCTTCCGTCTACACACGCTCACCTTCCGTCTACACACGCTCACCTTCCGTCTACACACGCTCACCTTCCATCTACACACGCTCACCTTCCGTCTAAACACGCACACCTTCCGTCTACACACGCTCACGTTCCGTCTACACACACTCACCTTCCATCAACACACGCTCACCTTCTATCTACAGACGCACACCTTCCATCCACACACACTCACCTTCCATCTACACACGCTCACCATCCGCCTACACACGCTCACCTTCCACCTACATACGCTCACCTTCCATCGACACACGCTGACCTTGCATCTACACACGCTCACCTTTCGTCTACACACGCTCACCTTCCATCTACACACGGACACCTTCCATCTACACACGCTGACCTTGCATCTACACACGCTCACCTTTCGTCTACACATGCTCACCGTCCATCAACACATGCTCACCTTCCATCTACACACGCTAACGTTCCATCGACAGACGCTCACCTTCCAGCTACACACGCTCCCCTTCCATCTACACATGCTCACCTTCCATCTACACACGCTCACCTTCCATCTACACACGCACACCTACCATCTACACGCGCTCACCTTCCATCTACACACGCACACCTTCCATCTACACACGCTCACCTTCCATCTACACACGCTCACCTTCCATCTGCACACGCTCACCTTCAATCTACACACGCTCACCGTCCATCTACACACGCTCACCGTCCATCTACACACGCTCACCTTCCATCTACACACGCTCACCTTCCATCTGCACACGCTCACCTTCCATCTACACACGCTCACCTTCCACGTACACACGCTCACCACCCATCTACACACGCTCACCGTCCATCTACACACGCTCCTCTGCCGTCTACACACGCTCACCTTCCATCTACACGCGCTCACCTTCCATCTACACACGCTCACCTTGCATCTACACACGCTCACCTTGCATCTACACATGGTCACCTTCCATCTACACACGCTCACCTTCCATCTACACACGCTCACCTTCCATCTACACACGCTCACCTTCCATTTACACACGCTCACCTTCCATCTACACACGCTCATCTTGCATCTACACACACTGACCTTTCATCTACACATGCTCACCGTCCATCTACACATGCTCACCGTCCATCTACACACGCTAACGTTCCATCTACACACGCTCACCTTCCAGCTACACACGCTCACATTCCATCTGCACACGCTCACCTTCCATTTACACACGCTCACTTTCCATCTACACATGCTCACCTTCCATCTACACACGGACACCTTCTATCTACACACGGACACCTTCAATCTACACATGCTCACCTTCCATCTACACACGCTCATCTTGCATCTACACGCACTGACCTTTCATCTACACATGCTCACCGTCCATCTACACATGCTCACCGTCCATCTACACACGCTAACGTTCCATCTACACACGCTCACCTTCCAGCTACACACGCTCCCCTTCCATCGACACATGCTCACCTTCCATCTACACATGCTCACCTTCCATCTACACATGCTCACCTACCATCTACACACGATCACCTTCCATCTACACATGCACACCTTCCAGCTACACATGCTCACATTCCATCTACACACGCTCACCTTTCATCTACACACGCTCACCGTCCATCTACACATGCTCACCTTCCATCTGCACACGCTCACCTTCCATCTACACACGCTAACGTTCCAGCAACACACGCTCCCCTTTCATCTACACATGCTCACCTTCCATCTACACACGCTCACCTTCCATCTACACATGCTCACCTTCCATCTACACACGCACACCTTCCGTCTACACACGCTCACCTTCCGTCTACACACGCTCACCTTCCGTCTACACACGCTCCCCTTCCGTCTACACATGCTCCCCTTCCGTCTACACACGCTCAATTTCCGTCGACACATGCTCACCTTCCGTCTACACACGCTCACCTTCCGTCTACACACACTCACCTTCC
This sequence comes from Somniosus microcephalus, assembly GCF_052327205.1. Taxonomy (NCBI): domain Eukaryota; kingdom Metazoa; phylum Chordata; class Chondrichthyes; order Squaliformes; family Somniosidae; genus Somniosus; species Somniosus microcephalus. The sequence continues at coordinate 248,237,611 of NC_140992.1, forward strand.
ATCAACACACGCTCACCTTCTATCTACAGACGCACACCTTCCATCCACACACACTCACCTTCCATCTACACACGCTCACCATCCGCCTACACACGCTCACCTTCCACCTACATACGCTCACCTTCCATCGACACACGCTGACCTTGCATCTACACACGCTCACCTTTCGTCTACACACGCTCACCTTCCATCTACACACGGACACCTTCCATCTACACACGCTGACCTTGCATCTACACACGCTCACCTTTCGTCTACACATGCTCACCGTCCATCAACACATGCTCACCTTCCATCTACACACGCTAACGTTCCATCGACAGACGCTCACCTTCCAGCTACACACGCTCCCCTTCCATCTACACATGCTCACCTTCCATCTACACACGCTCACCTTCCATCTACACACGCACACCTACCATCTACACGCGCTCACCTTCCATCTACACACGCACACCTTCCATCTACACACGCTCACCTTCCATCTACACACGCTCACCTTCCATCTGCACACGCTCACCTTCAATCTACACACGCTCACCGTCCATCTACACACGCTCACCGTCCATCTACACACGCTCACCTTCCATCTACACACGCTCACCTTCCATCTGCACACGCTCACCTTCCATCTACACACGCTCACCTTCCACGTACACACGCTCACCACCCATCTACACACGCTCACCGTCCATCTACACACGCTCCTCTGCCGTCTACACACGCTCACCTTCCATCTACACACGCTCACCTTCCATCTACACACGCTCACCTTGCATCTACACACGCTCACCTTGCATCTACACATGGTCACCTTCCATCTACACACGCTCACCTTCCATCTACACACGCTCACCTTCCATCTACACACGCTCACCTTCCATTTACACACGCTCACCTTCCATCTACACACGCTCATCTTGCATCTACACACACTGACCTTTCATCTACACATGCTCACCGTCCATCTACACATGCTCACCGTCCATCTACACACGCTAACGTTCCATCTACACACGCTCACCTTCCAGCTACACACGCTCACATTCCATCTGCACACGCTCACCTTCCATTTACACACGCTCACTTTCCATCTACACATGCTCACCTTCCATCTACACACGGACACCTTCTATCTACACACGGACACCTTCAATCTACACATGCTCACCTTCCATCTACACACGCTCATCTTGCATCTACACGCACTGACCTTTCATCTACACATGCTCACCGTCCATCTACACATGCTCACCGTCCATCTACACACGCTAACGTTCCATCTACACACGCTCACCTTCCAGCTACACACGCTCCCCTTCCATCGACACATGCTCACCTTCCATCTACACATGCTCACCTTCCATCTACACATGCTCACCTACCATCTACACACGATCACCTTCCATCTACACATGCACACCTTCCAGCTACACATGCTCACATTCCATCTACACACGCTCACCTTTCATCTACACACGCTCACCGTCCATCTACACATGCTCACCTTCCATCTGCACACGCTCACCTTCCATCTACACACGCTAATGTTCCAGCAACACACGCTCCCCTTTCATCTACACATGCTCACCTTCCATCTACACACGCTCACCTTCCATCTACACATGCTCACCTTCCATCTACACACGCACACCTTCCGTCTACACACGCTCACCTTCCGTCTACACACGCTCACCTTCCGTCTACACACGCTCCCCTTCCGTCTACACATGCTCCCCTTCCGTCTACACACGCTCAATTTCCGTCGACACATGCTCACCTTCCGTCTACACACGCTCACCTTCCGTCTACACACGCTCACCTTCCATCTACACACGCTCACCTTCTATCTACAGACGCTTACCTTCCATCTACACATGCTCACCTTCCATCTACACACGCTAACCATCCACCTACACACACTCACCTTCCACCTACACACGCTCACGTTCCATCGACAGACGCTCAACTTACATCTACACACGCTCTCCTTCCATCTACACAAGCTCACCGTCCATCTACAGGCGCTCACCTTCCATCTACACACGCTCACCTTGCATCTACACACGCTGAACGTGCATCTACACACGCTCACCGTCCGTCTACACACGCTCACCGTCCATCTACACACGCTCACCTTCCATCTACACACGCTCACCTTCCATCTACACACGCTCACCTTCCATCTACACACGCTGACCTTGCATCTACACACGCTCATCGTCCCATCTACACACGCTCACCTTCCATCAACACACGCTGGCCTTGCATCTACACATGCTCACCGTCCATCTACACACGCTCACCTTCCATCGACACACGCTCACCTTCCATCTACACACGCTCTCCTTCCGTCTACACACGCTCCCCTTGCGTCTACACACGCTCACCTTCCGTCTACACACGCTCACCTTCCGTCAACACACGCTCACCTTCCGTCTACACACGCTCACCTTCCGTCTACACACGCTCACCTTCCATCTACACACGCTCACCTTCCGTCTAAACACGCACACCTTCCGTCTACACACGCTCACGTTCCGTCTACACACACTCACCTTCCATCAACACACGCTCACCTTCTATCTACAGACGCACACCTTCCATCCACACACACTCACCTTCCATCTACACACGCTCACCATCCGCCTACACACGCTCACCTTCCACCTACATACGCTCACCTTCCATCGACACACGCTGACCTTGCATCTACACACGCTCACCTTTCGTCTACACACGCTCACCTTCCATCTACACACGGACACCTTCCATCTACACACGCTGACCTTGCATCTACACACGCTCACCTTTCGTCTACACATGCTCACCGTCCATCAACACATGCTCACCTTCCATCTACACACGCTAACGTTCCATCGACAGACGCTCACCTTCCAGCTACACACGCTCCCCTTCCATCTACACATGCTCACCTTCCATCTACACACGCTCACCTTCCATCTACACACGCACACCTACCATCTACACGCGCTCACCTTCCATCTACACACGCACACCTTCCATCTACACACGCTCACCTTCCATCTACACACGCTCACCTTCCATCTGCACACGCTCACCTTCAATCTACACACGCTCACCGTCCATCTACACACGCTCACCGTCCATCTACACACGCTCACCTTCCATCTACACACGCTCACCTTCCATCTGCACACGCTCACCTTCCATCTACACACGCTCACCTTCCACGTACACACGCTCACCACCCATCTACACACGCTCACCGTCCATCTACACACGCTCCTCTGCCGTCTACACACGCTCACCTTCCATCTACACACGCTCACCTTCCATCTACACACGCTCACCTTGCATCTACACACGCTCACCTTGCATCTACACATGGTCACCTTCCATCTACACACGCTCACCTTCCATCTACACACGCTCACCTTCCATCTACACACGCTCACCTTCCATTTACACACGCTCACCTTCCATCTACACACGCTCATCTTGCATCTACACACACTGACCTTTCATCTACACATGCTCACCGTCCATCTACACATGCTCACCGTCCATCTACACACGCTAACGTTCCATCTACACACGCTCACCTTCCAGCTACACACGCTCACATTCCATCTGCACACGCTCACCTTCCATTTACACACGCTCACTTTCCATCTACACATGCTCACCTTCCATCTACACACGGACACCTTCTATCTACACACGGACACCTTCAATCTACACATGCTCACCTTCCATCTACACACGCTCATCTTGCATCTACACGCACTGACCTTTCATCTACACATGCTCACCGTCCATCTACACATGCTCACCGTCCATCTACACACGCTAACGTTCCATCTACACACGCTCACCTTCCAGCTACACACACTCCCCTTCCATCGACACATGCTCACCTTCCATCTACACATGCTCACCTTCCATCTACACATGCTCACCTACCATCTACACACGATCACCTTCCATCTACACATGCACACCTTCCAGCTACACATGCTCACATTCCATCTACACACGCTCACCTTTCATCTGCACACGCTCACCGTCCATCTACACATGCTCACCTTCCATCTGCACACGCTCACCTTCCATCTACACACGCTAACGTTCCAGCAACACACGCTCCCCTTTCATCTACACATGCTCACCTTCCATCTACACACGCTCACCTTCCATCTACACATGCTCACCTTCCATCTACACACGCACACCTTCCGTCTACACACGCTCACCTTCCGTCTACACACGCTCACCTTCCGTTTACACACGCTCCCCTTCCGTCTACACATGCTCCCCTTCCGTCTACACACGCTCAATTTCCGTCGACACATGCTCACCTTCCGTCTACACACGCTCACCTTCCGTCTACACACACTCACCTTCCATCAACACACGCTCACCTTCTATCTACAGACGCACACCTTCCATCCACACACACTCACCTTCCATCTACACACGCTCACCATCCGCCTACACACGCTCACCTTCCACCAACATACGCTCACCTTCCATCGACACACGCTGACCTTGCATCTACACACGCTCACCTTTCGTCCACACACGCTCACCTTCCATCTACACACGGACACCTTCCATCTACACACGCTGACCTTGCATCTACACACGCTCACCTTTCGTCTACACATGCTCACCGTCCATCAACACATGCTCACCTTCCATCTACACACGCTAACGTTCCATCGACAGACGCTCACCTTCCAGCTACACACGCTCCCCTTCCATCTACACATGCTCACCTTCCATCTACACACGCTCACCTTCCATCTACACACGCACACCTACCATCTACACGCGCTCACCTTCCATCTACACACGCACACCTTCCATCTACACACGCTCACCTTCCATCTACACACGCTCACCTTCCATCTGCACACGCTCACCTTCAATCGACACACGCTCACCGTCCATCTACACACGCTCACTGTCCATCTACACACGCTCACCTTCCATCTACACACGCTCACCTTCCATCTGCACATGCTCACCTTCCATCTACACACGCTCACCTTCCACGTACACACGCTCACCACCCATCTACACACGCTCACCGTCCATCTACACACGCTCCTCTGCCGTCTACACACGCTCACCTTCCATCTGCACACGCTCACGTTCCATCTACACACGCTCACCTTGCATCTACACACGCTCACCTTGCATCTACACATGGTCACCTTCCATCTACACACGCTCACCTTCCATCTACACACGCTCACCTTCCATCTACACACGCTCACCTTCCATTTACACACGCTCACCTTCCATCTACACACGCTCATCTTGCATCTACACACACTGACCTTTCATCTACACATGCTCACCGTCCATCTACACATGCTCACCGTCCATCTACACACGCTAACGTTCCATCTACACACGCTCACCTTCCTGCTACACACGCTCACATTCCATCTGCACACGCTCACCTTCCATTTACACACGCTCACTTTCCATCTACACATGCTCACCTTCCATCTACACACGGACACCTTCTATCTACACACGGACACCTTCAATCTACACATGCTCACCTTCCATCTACACACGCTCATCTTGCATCTACACGCACTGACCTTTCATCTACACATGCTCACCGTCCATCTACAAATGCTCACCGTCCATCTACACACGCTAACGTTCCATCTACACACGCTCACCTTCCAGCTACACACGCTCCCCTTCCATCGACACATGCTCACCTTCCATCTACACACGCTCACCGTCCATCTACACATGCTCACCTTCCATCTGCACACGCTCACCTTCCATCTACACACGCTAACGTTCCAGCAACACACGCTCCCCTTTCATCTACACATGCTCACCTTCCATCTGCACACGCTCACCTTCCATCTACACATGCTCACCTTCCATCTACACACGCACACCTTCCGTCTACACACGCTCACCTTCCGTCTACACACGCTCACCTTCCGTCTACACACGCTCCCCTTCCGTCTACACATGCTCCCCTTCCGTCTACACACGCTCAATTTCCGTCGACACATGCTCACCTTCCGTCTACACACGCTCACCTTCCGTCTACACACGCTCACCTTCCATCTACACACGCTCACCTTCTATCTACAGACGCTTACCTTCCATCTACACACGCTCACCTTCCATCTACACACGCTAACCATCCACCTACACACACTCACCTTCCACCTACACACGCTCACGTTCCATCTACAGACGCTCAACTTACATCTACACACGCTCTCCTTCCATCTACACAAGCTCACCGTCCATCTACAGGCGCTCACCTTCCATCTACACACGCTCACCTTGCATCTACACACGCTGAACGTGCATCTACACACGCTCACCGTCCGTCTACACACGCTCACCGTCCATCTACACACGCTCACCTTCCATCTACACACGCTCACCTTCCATCTACACACGCTCACCTTCCATCTACCCACGCTGACCTTGCATCTACACACGCTCATCGTCCCATCTACACACGCTCACCTTCCATCTACACACGCTGGCCTTGCATCTACACATGCTCACCGTCCATCTGCACACGCTCACCTTCCATCGACACACGCTCACCTTCCATCTACACAGGGACACCTTCTATCTACAGACGGACACCTTCAATCTACACACACTCACCTTCCATCTACACACGCTCACCGTCCATCTACACACGCTCACCATCCATCTACACACGCTCACCTTCCATCTACACACGCTCACCTTCCATCTACACACGCTCACTTTCCATCTACACACGCTCACCTTCCATCTACACAAGGACACCTTCAATCTACACATGCTCACCTTCCATCTACACACGCTCACCTTCCATCTACACACGCTCACCGTCCATCTACACACGCTCACCTTCCATCTACACACGCTCACCGTCCATCTACACAAGCTCACCTTCCATCTACACACGGACACCTTCCATCTACACACGCTCATCTTGCATCTACACACGCTGACCTTTCATCTACACACGCTCACCGTCCATCTACACATGCTCACCTTCCATCCACACAAGCTAACGTTCCATCGACACACGCTCACCTTCCAGCTACACACGCTCCCCTTCCATCTACACATGCTCACCTTCCATCTACACACGCTCACCTTCCATCTACACACGCTCACCTTCCATCTACACGCGCTCTCTTTTCATCTACACACGCTCACCGTCCATCTACACACGCTCACCTTCCATCTGCACACGCTCACCTTCCATCTACAGACGCTCACCGTCCATCTACACACGCTCACCATCCATCTACACACGCTCACCTTCCATCTACACACGCTCACCTTCCACGTACACACGCTCACCTTCCATCTACACAAGCTCACCTTCCATCTATACATGCTCACCTTCCATCTACACAAGGTCACCGTCCATCTACACACACTCACCTTCCGTCAACACACGCTCACCTTCCGTCTACACACGCTCACCTTCCGTCGACACACGCTCACCTTCCATCTACATATGCTCACCTTCCATCTACAGATGCACACCTTCCATCTGCACACGCTCACCTTCCATCTACACACGCTCACCATCCACCTACACACGCTCACCTTCCACCTACACACGCTCACCTTCCACCTACACACGCTCAGCTTCCATCTGCACACGCAGACCTTGCATCTACACACGGACACCTTCTATCTACAGACGGACACCTTCAATCTACACACGCTCACCTTCCATCTACAAACGCTCACCTTCCATCTACACATGCTCACCGTCCATCTACACACGCTCACCGTCCATCTACACACGCTCACCTTCCATCTACACACGCTCACCTTCCATCTACACACGCTCACCGTCCATCTACACACGCTCACCTTCCATCTACACACGCTCACCTTCCATCTACACACGCTCACCTTCCATCTACACATGCTCACCGTCCATCTACAAGCGCTCACCTTCCATCTACACACGCTCATCTTGCATCTACACACGCTGACCTTGCATTTATACACGCTCACCGTCCATCTACACACGCTCACCGTCCATCTACACACGCTCACCTGCCATCGACACACGCACACATTCCATCGACACACGCTCACCTTCCATCGACACACGCTCACCTTCCATCGACACATGCTCACCTTCCATCGACACACGGAAACTTTCCATCTACACACACTCACCTTCCATCTACACACGCTCATCTTGCATCGACACATGCTGACCTTGCATCTACACATGCTCACCATCCATATACACATGCTCACGTTCCATCTGCACACGCTCTCCTTCCATCTACACACGTTCACCTACCATCTACCCACGCTCACCTTCCATCTGCACACGCTCACCTTCCATCTACACACGCTCACCTTCCATCTACACACGCTCATCTACCATCTACACACGCTCATCTTCCATCTACGCACGCACACCTTCCATCTACGCACGCTCACCTTCCATCTACACACGCTCACCTTCCATCTACAGACGCTCATCTTCCATCTACACAAGCTCACCTTCCATCTACACACGCTCACCTACCATCTACACACGCTCATCTTCCATCTACGCACGCAAACCTTCCATCTACGCACGCTCACCTTCCATCTACACACGCTCACCTTCCATCTACACACGCTCACCTTCCATCTAAACACGCTCACCTTCCATCTACAGACGCTCACCTTCCATCTACACACGGACACCGTTTATCTACTGAAGCTCACCTTCCGTCTACTCACGCTCACCTTCCATCTACACACGCTCACATTCCATTTACACACGCTCACCTTCCATCTACTCACGCTCACCTTCCATCTACACACGCTCACATTCCATCTACCCACGCACACCTTCAATCTACACACGCTCACCTTCCATCTGCACAGGCTCAGCTTCCATCTGCACACGCTCACCTTCCATCTACACACGCTCATCTTCCATCTACGCACGCACACCTTCCATCTACGCACGCTCACCTTCCATCTACACACGCTCACCTTCCATCTACAGACGCTCATCTTCCATCTACACAAGCTCACCTTCCATCTACACACGCTCACCTACCATCTACACACGCTCATCTTCCATCTACGCACGCACACCTTCCATCTACGCACGCTCACCTTCCATCTACACACGCTCACCTTCCATCTATACACGCTCACCTTCCATCTAAACACGCTCACCTTCCATCTACAGACGCTCACCTTCCATCTACACACGGACACCGTTTATCTACTGAAGCTCACCTTCCGTCTACTCACGCTCACCTTCCATCTACACACGCTCACATTCCATCTACACACGCTCACCTTCCATCTACTCACGCTCACCTTCCATCTACACACGCTCACATTCCATCTACACACGCACACCTTCAATCTACACATGCTCACCTTCCATCTGCACAGGCTCAGCTTCCATCTGCACACGCTCACCTTCCATCTACACAAGGTCACCGTCCATCTACACACGCTCACCTTCCGTCTACACACGCTCCCCTTCCGTCTACACACGCTCCCCTTCCGTCTACACACGCTCACCTTCAGGCTACACACGCTCACCTTCTGTCTACACACGCTCACCTTCTGTCTAAACATGCACACCTTGCCTCTACACACGCTCACCTTCCATCGACACACGCTCACCTTCCATCTACAGACGCTCACCTTCCATCTACACACGCACACCTTCCCATCAACACACGCTCACCTTCCATCTACACATGCTGACCTTGCATCTACACATGCTCACCGTCCATCGACACACGCTCACCTTCCATCTACACACGCTCACCTTCCGTCTACACACGCTCACCTTTCGTCTACACATGCTCACCATCCCTCTACACACGCTCACCTTCCATCTACACACGCTCACCTTCCATCTGCACATGCCCACCGTCCATCTACACACGCTCACCGTCCATCTACACACGCTCACCTTCCATCTACACACGCTCACCTTCCATCTACACACGCTCACCTTGCATCTACACACGCTGACCTTGCATCTACACACGCTCACCGTCCATCTACACACGCTCACCGTCCATCTACACACGCTCACCTTCCATCTGCACACGCTCACCTTCCATCTACAGACGCTCACCGTCCATCTACACACGCTCACCATCCATCTACACACGCTCACCTTCCATCTACACACGCTCACCTTCCACGTACACACGCTCACCTTCCATCTACACAAGCTCACCTTCCATCTATACATGCTCACCTTCCATCTACACAAGGTCACCGTCCATCTACACACACTCACCTTCCGTCAACACACGCTCACCTTCCGTCTACACACGCTCACCTTCCGTCGACACACGCTCACCTTCCATCTACATATGCTCACCTTCCATCTGCAGATGCACACCTTCCATCTGCACACGCTCACCTTCCATCTACACACGCTCACCATCCACCTACACACGCTCACCTTCCACCTACACACGCTCACCTTCCACCTACACACGCTCAGCTTCCATCTACACACGCTGACCTTGCATCTACACACGGACACCTTCTATCTACAGGCGGACACCTTCAATCTACACACGCTCACCTTCCATCTACAAACGCTCACCTTCCATCTACACATGCTCACCGTCCATCTACACACGCTCACCGTCCATCTACAAACGCTCACCTTCCATCTACACACGCTCACCTTCCATCTACACACGCTCACCGTCCATCTACACACGCTCACCTTCCATCGACACACGCTCACCTTCCATCTACACACGCTCACCTTCCATCTACACATGCTCACCGTCCATCTACAAGCGCTCACCTTCCATCTACACACGCTCATCTTGCATCTACACACGCTGACCTTGCATTTATACACGCTCACCGTCCATCTACACACGCTCACCGTCCATCTACACACGCTCACCTGCCATCGACACACGCACACATTCCATCGACACACGCTCACCTTCCATCGACACACGCTCACCTTCCATCGACACATGCTCACCTTCCATCGACACACGGAAACTTTCCATCTACACACACTCACCTTCCATCTACACACGCTCATCTTGCATCGACACATGCTGACCTTGCATCTACACATGCTCACCATCCATATACACATGCTCACGTTCCATCTGCACACGCTCTCCTTCCATCTACACACGTTCACCTACCATCTACCCACGCTCACCTTCCATCTGCACACGCTCACCTTCCATCTACACACGCTCACCTTCCATCTACACACGCTCATCTACCATCTACACACGCTCATCTTCCATCTACGCACGCACACCTTCCATCTACGCACGCTCACCTTCCATCTACACACGCTCACCTTCCATCTACAGACGCTCATCTTCCATCTACACAAGCTCACCTTCCATCTACACACGCTCACCTACCATCTACACACGCTCATCTTCCATCTACGCACGCAAACCTTCCATCTACGCACGCTCACCTTCCATCTACACACGCTCACCTTCCATCTACACACGCTCACCTTCCATCTAAACACGCTCACCTTCCATCTACAGACGCTCACCTTCCATCTACACACGGACACCGTTTATCTACTGAAGCTCACCTTCCGTCTACTCACGCTCACCTTCCATCTACACACGCTCACATTCCATTTACACACGCTCACCTTCCATCTACTCACGCTCACCTTCCATCTACACACGCTCACATTCCATCTACCCACGCACACCTTCAATCTACACACGCTCACCTTCCATCTGCACAGGCTCAGCTTCCATCTGCACACGCTCACCTTCCATCTACACACGCTCATCTTCCATCTACGCACGCACACCTTCCATCTACGCACGCTCACCTTCCATCTACACACGCTCACCTTCCATCTACAGACGCTCATCTTCCATCTACACAAGCTCACCTTCCATCTACACACGCTCACCTACCATCTACACACGCTCATCTTCCATCTACGCACGCACACCTTCCATCTACGCACGCTCACCTTCCATCTACACACGCTCACCTTCCATCTATACACGCTCACCTTCCATCTAAACACGCTCACCTTCCATCTACAGACGCTCACCTTCCATCTACACACGGACACCGTTTATCGACTGAAGCTCACCTTCCGTCTACTCACGCTCACCTTCCATCTACACACGCTCACATTCCATCTACACACGCTCACCTTCCATCTACTCACGCTCACCTTCCATCTACACACGCTCACATTCCATCTACACACGCACACCTTCAATCTACACATGCTCACCTTCCATCTGCACAGGCTCAGCTTCCATCTGCACACGCTCACCTTCCATCTACACAAGGTCACCGTCCATCTACACACGCTCACCTTCCGTCTACACACGCTCCCCTTCCGTCTACACACGCTCCCCTTCCGTCTACACACGCTCACCTTCAGGCTACACACGCTCACCTTCTGTCTACACACGCTCACCTTCTGTCTAAACATGCACACCTTGCCTCTACACACGCTCACCTTCCATCGACACACGCTCACCTTCCATCTACAGACGCTCACCTTCCATCTACACACGCACACCTTCCCATCAACACACGCTCACCTTCCATCTACACATGCTGACCTTGCATCTACACACGCTCACCGTCCATCGACACACGCTCACCTTCCATCGACACACGCTCACCTTCCGTCTACACACGCTCACCTTTCGTCTACACATGCTCACCATCCCTCTACACACGCTCACCTTCCATCTACACACGCTCACCTTCCATCTGCACATGCCCACCGTCCATCTACACACGCTCACCGTCCATCTACACACGCTCACCTTCCATCTACACACGCTCACCTTCCATCTACACACGCTCACCTTGCATCTACACACGCTGACCTTGCATCTACACACGCTCACCGTCCATCTACACACGCTCACCGTCCATCTACACACGCTCACCTTCCATCTACACACGCTCATCGTCCCATCTACACACGCTGGCCTTGCATCTACACATGCTCACCGTCCATCTACACACGCTCACCTTCCATCTACACACGCTCACCTTCCATCTACACACGCTCACCTTCCTTCTACACACGCTCACCTTCTATCCACACACGCTCACTTTCCATCTACACACGCTCACCGTCCATCTACACACGCTCACCTTCCATCTACACACGCTCACCTTCCATCTACACACGCTCACCTTGCATCTACACACGCTGACCTTGCATCTACACACGCTCACCTTGCATCTACACACGCTGGCCTTGCATCAACACATGCTCACCGTCCATCCACACACGCTCACCTTCCATCTACACACGCTCACCTTCCATCTACACACGCTCACCTTCCTTCTACACACGCTCACCTTCCATCTACACACGCTCACTTTCCATCTACACACGCTCACCTTCCATCTACACACGGACACCTTCTATCTACACAAGCTCACCTTCCATCTACACACGCTTACCGTCCTTCTACACACGCTCACCTTCCATCTACACACGGACACCTCCATCTACACACGCTCATCTTGTATCTACAGACGCTGACCTTTCATCTACACACGCTCACCTTCCACCTACACACGCTCACCGACCATCTACACACGCTCACCTTCCATCTACACACGCACCTCTTCCATCTACACACGCTGACCTTCCATCTACACGCGCTCACATTTCATCTACACACGCTCACCGTCCATCTACACACGCTCACCTTCCATCTGCACACGCTCACCTTCCGTCTACACATGCTCACCTTCCATCTACAGACGCACACCTTCCATCTACACACGATCACCTTCCATCTACACACGCTCACCATCCACCTACACACGCTCACCATCCACCTACACAAGCTCACCTTCCACCTACACACGCCCACCTTCCATCTACACACACTCACCTTCCATCTACACACGCTGACCTTGCATCTACACATGCACACCGTCCCATCTACACACGCTGACATTGCATCTACACATGCTCACCGTCCATCAACACACGCTCACTTTCCATCTACACACGCTCACCTTCCATCTACACACGGACACCTTCTATCTACACACGCTCACCTTCCATCTACACACGCTTACCGTCCTTCTACACACGCTCACCTTCCATCTACACACGGACACCTCCATCTACACACGCTCATCTTGTATCTACAGACGCTGACCTTTCATCTACACACGCTCACAGTCCATCTACACATGCTCACCTTCCATCTACACACGCTAACGTTCCATCTACACACGCTCACCTTCCAGCTACACATGCTCCCCTTCCATCTACACATGCTCACCTTCCATCTACACACGCTCACCTTCCACCTACACACGCTCACCGACCATCTACAAACGCTCACCTTCCATCTACACACGCACACCTTCCATCTACACACGCTGACCTTCCATCTACACGCGCTCACCTTTCATCTACACACGCTCACCGTCCATCTACACACGCTCACCTTCCATCTGCACACGCTCACCTTCCGTCTACACATGCTCACCTTCCATCTACAGACGCACACCTTCCATCTACACACGATCACCTTCCATCTACACACGCTCACCATCCACCTACACACGCTCACCATCCACCTACACACGCTCACCTTCCACCTACACACGCCCACCTTCCATCTACACACGCTCACCTTCCATCTACACACGCTGACCTTGCATCTACACACGCACACCGTCCCATCTACACACGCTCACCTTCCATCTACACACGCTGACATTGCATCTACACATGCTCACCGTCCATCAACACACGCTCACCTTCCATCTACACACGCTCACCTTCCATCTACACACGCTCACCTTCCGTCTACACACGCTCACCTTTCGTCTACACACGCTCACCTTCCGTCTACACACGCTCACCTTCCATCTATACACAGACACCTTCTATCTACAGACGGACACCTTCAATCTGCACACGCTCACCTTCCATCTACAAACGCTCACCTTCCATCTACACATGCTCACCGTCCATCTACACACGCTCACCTTCCATCTACACACGCTCACCTTCCGTCTACACATGCTCACCTTTCGTCTACACACGCTCACCTTCCATCTACACACGCTCACCTTCCATCTACACACGGACACCTTCTATCGACAGACGGACACCTTCAATGTACACACGCTCACCTTCCATCGACAAACGCTCTCCTTCCATCTGCACACGCGCACCGTCCATCTACACACGCTCACCGTCCATCTACACACGCTCACCTTCCATCTACACACGCTCACCTTCCATCTACACACGCTCACCGTCCATCTACACACGCTCACCTTCCATCTACAGACGCTCACCTTCCATCTACACACGCTCACCTTCCATCTACACACGCTCACCGTCCATCTACACGTGCTCACCTTCCATCTACACACGCTCATCTTGCATCTACACACGCTGACTTTGCCTCTATACACGCTCACCGTCCATCTGCACACGCTCTCCGTCCATCTACACACGCTCTCCTTCCATCTACCCACGCTCACCGTCCTTCTACACACGCTCACCTTCCATCTATACACGCACACATTACATCTACACACGCTCACCTTCCATCGACACACGCTCACCTTCCATCGACACACGCTCACCTTCCATCAACACACGCTCACCTTCCATCGACACACACTCACCTTCGATCTACACACGCTCACCTTCCATCTACACACGCTCACCATCCGCCTACACACGCTCACCTTCCAGCTACATACGCTCACCTTCCATCTACACACGCTGACCTTGCATCTACACACGCTCACCTTTCGTCTACACACACTCACCTTCCATCGACACACGGACACCTTCCATCTGCACACGCTCATCTTGTATCTACACACGCTGACCTTTCATCTACACACGCTCACCGTCCATCAACACATGCTCACCTTCCATCTACACACGCTAACGTTCCATCTACAGACGCTCACCTTCCAGCTACACACGCTCCCCTTCCATCTACACATGCTCACCTTCCATCTACACACGCTCCCCTTCCATCTGCACACGCTCACCTTCCATCTACACACGCGCACCTTCCATCAACACACGCTCACCTTCCATCTACACACGCACACCTACCATCTACACACGCTCACCGTCCATCTGCACACGCTCACCTTCGATCTACACACGCTCACCGTCCATCTACACACGCTCACCGTCCATCTACACACGCTCACCTTCCATCTACACACGCTCACCTTCCATCTGCACACCCTCACCTTCCATCTACACACGCTCACCTTCCACGTGCACACGCTCACCATCCATCTACACACGCTCACCGTCCATCTACACACGCTCACCTTCCGTCTACACACGCTCAATTTCCGTCGACACATGCTCACCTTCCGTCTACACACGCTCACCTTCCGTCTACACACGCTCACCTTCCATCTACACACGCTCACCTTCTATCTACAGATGCATACCTTCCATCTACACACGCTCACCTTCCATCTACACACGCTAACCATCCACCTACACACGCTCACCTTCCACCTACACAAGCTCACGTTCCATCTACAGACGCTCAACTTACATCTACACACGCTCTCCTTCCATCTACACACGCTCACCGTCCATCTATACACGCTC
Organism: Somniosus microcephalus; assembly: GCF_052327205.1. Lineage (NCBI taxonomy): Eukaryota > Metazoa > Chordata > Chondrichthyes > Squaliformes > Somniosidae > Somniosus > Somniosus microcephalus. Next base: position 248,254,241 of record NC_140992.1, read on the forward strand.
ACCTTCCATCTACACACGCTCACCTTCCATCTGCACACGCTCACCTTCCATCTACACACGCTCACCTTCCACGTACACACGCTCACCATCCATCTACACACGCTCACTGTCCATCTACACACGCTCACCACCCATCTACACACGCTCACCGTCCATCCACACACACTCCTCTGCGGTCTACACGCGCTCACCTTCCATCTACACACGCTCACCTTGCATCTACACACGCTCACCTTCCATCTACACACGCTCACCTTCCATCTACACACGCTCACCTTCCATCTACACACGCTCACCTTCCATCTACACATGCTCACCTTCCATCTGCACATGCTCACCTACCATCTACACACGATCACCTTCCATCTACACATGCACACCTTCCATCTACACATGCTCACATTCCATCTACACACGCTCACCTTTCATCTACACACGCTCACCGTCCATCTACACATGCTCACCTTCCATCTGCACACGCTCACCTTCCATCTACACACGCTCACCTTCCATCTACACACGCAAACGTTCCAGCTACACACGCTCCCCTTTCATCTACACATGCTCACCCTCCATCTACACACGCTCACCTTCCATCTGCACACGCTCACCTACCATCTACACATGCTCACCTTACATCTGCACACGCACACCTTCCGTCTACACACGCTCACCTTCCGTCTACACACGCTCACCTTCCGTCTAAACACGCTCCCCTTCCGTCTACACATGCTCCCCTTCCGTCTACACACGCTCAATTTCCGTCTACACATGCTCACCTTCCGTCTACACACGCTCACCTTCCGTCTACACACGCTCACCTTCCATCTACACACGCTCACCTTCTATCTACAGATGCATACCTTCCATCTACACACGCTCACCTTCCATCTACACACGCTAACCATCCACCTACACACGCTCACCTTCCACCTACACAAGCTCACGTTCCATCTACAGACGCTCAACTTACATCTACACACGCTCTCCTTCCATCTACACACGCTCACCGTCCATCTACACACGCTCACCTTCCATCTACACACGCTCACCTTCCATCTGCACACGCTCACCTTCCATCTACACACGCTCACCTTCCACGTACACACGCTCACCATCCATCTACACACGCTCACTGTCCATCTACACACGGTCAACACCCATCTACACACGCTCACCGTCCATCTACACACGCTCCTCTGCCGTCTACACACGCTCACCTTCCATCTACACACGCTCACCTTGCATCTACACACGCTCACCTTGCATCTACACATGGTCACCTTCAATCTACACACGCTCACCTTACATCTACACACGCTCACCTTCCATCTACACACGCTCACCTTCCATTTACACACGCTCACTTTCCATCTACACATGCTCACCTTCCATCTACACACGGACACCTTCTATCTACACACGGACACCTTCAATCTACACATGCTCACCTTCCATCTACACACGGACACCTTCCATCTACACATGCTCACCTTCCATCTACACACGCTCATCTTGCATCTACACACACTGACCTTTCATCTACACATGCTCACCGTCCATCTACACATGCTCACCGTCCATCTACACACGCTAACGTTCCATCTACACACGCTCACCTTCCAGCTACACACGCTCCCCTTCCATCTACACATGCTCACCTTCCATCTACACATGCTCACCTTCCATCTACACATGCTCACCTACAATCTACACACGATCACCTTCCATCTACACACGCACACCTTTCATCTGCACACGCTCACCGTCCATCTACACATGCTCACCTTCCATCTGCACACGCTCACCTTCCATCGACACACGCTAACGTTCCAGCTACACACGCTCCCCTTTCATCTACACATGCTCACCCTCCATCTACACACGCTCACCTTCCATCTACACACGCTCACCTACCATCTACACATGCTCACCTTACATCTGCACACGCACACCTTCCGTTTACACACGCTCACCTTCCGTCTACACACGCTCACCTTTCGTCTACACACGCTCCCCTTCCGTCTACACATGCTCCCCTTCCGTCTACACACGCCCAATTTCCGTCTACACATGCTCACCTTCCGTCTACACACGCTCACCTTCCGTCTACACACGCTCACCTTCCATCTACACACGCTCACCTTCTATCTAGATGCATACCTTCCATCTACACACGCTCACCTTCCATCTACACACGCTAACCATCCACCTGCACACGCTCACCTTCCACCTACACAAGCTCACGTTCCATCTACAGACGCTCAACTTACATCTACACACGCTCTCCTTCCATCTACACACGCTCACCATCCATCTACATGCGCTCACCTTCCATCTACACACGCTCACCTTGCATCTACACACGCTGACCGTGCATCTACACACGCTCACCGTCCGTCTACACACGCTCACCGTCCATCTACACACGCTCACCTTCCATCTACACACGCTCACCTTCCATCTACACACGCTGACCTTGCATCTACACACGCTCATCGTCCCATCTACACACGCTCACCTTCCATCAACACACGCTGGCCTTGCATCTACACATGCTCACCGTCCATCTACACACGCTCACCTTCCATGTACACACGCTCACCTTCCATCTACACAGGGACACCTTCTATCTACAGACGGACACCTTCAATCTACACACACTCACCTTCCATCTACACACGCTCACCGTCCATCTACACACGCTCACCGTCCATCTACACACGCTCACCGTCCATCTACACACGCTCACCTTCCATCTACACACGCTCACCTTCCATCTACACACGCTCACCATCCATCGACACACGCTCACCTTCCATCTACACACGCTCATCTTCCATCTACACACGCTCACCTTCCACGTACACACGCTCACCTTCCATCTACACAAGCTCACCTTCCATCTATACATGCTCACCTTCCATCTGCACAAGGTCACCGTCCATCTACACACGCTCACCTTCCATCTACACATGCTCCCCTTCCGCCTACACACGCTCCCCTTCCGTCTACACACGCTCAGCTTCCGTCTACACACGCTCACCTTCCGTCTACGCACGCTCACCTTCCGTCTACACACGCTCACCTTCCGTCTAAACACGCACAGCTTCCGTCTACACACGCTCACGTTCCGTCGACACACGCTCACCTTCCATCTACATATGCTCACCTTCCATCTACAGATGCACACCTTCCATCTACACACGCTCACCTTCCATCTACACACGCTCACCATCCACCTACACACGCTCACCTTCCACCTACACACGCTCACCTTCCACCTACACACGCTCACCTTCCATCTACACACGCTCACCTTCCATCTACACACGCTGACCTTGCATCTACACACGGACACCTTCCATCTACAGACGGACACCTTCAATCTACACACGCTCACTTTCCATCTACACACGCTCACCATCCACCTACACACGCTCACCATCCACCTACACACGCTCACCTTCCACCTACACACGCTCACCTTCCACCTACACACGCTCACCTTCCATCTACACACGCTCACCTTCCATCTACACACGCTGACCTTGCATCTACACACGGACACCTTCTATCTACAGACGGACACCTTCAATCTACACACGCTCACCTTCCATCTACAAACGCTCACCTTCCATCTACACACGCTCACCTTCCATCTACACACGCTGACCTTGCATCTACACACGGACACCTTCTATCTGCAGACGGACACATTCAATCTACACACGCTCACCTTCCATCTACAAACGCTCACCTTCCATCTACACATGCTCACCGTCCATCTACACACGCTCACCGTCCATCTACACACGCTCACCTTCCATCTACACACGCTCACCTTCCATCTACACACGCTCACCTTCCATCTACACATGCTCACCTTCCATCTACGCATGCTCACCTACCATCTACACACGATCACCTTCCATCTACACATGCACACCTTCCATCTACACATGCTCACATTCCATCTACACACGCTCACCTTTCATCTACACACGCTCACCGTCCATCTACACATGCTCACCTTCCATCTGCACACGCACACCTTCCATCAACACACGCTAACATTCAAGCTACACACGCTCCCTTTTCATCTACACATGCTCACCCTCCATCTACACACGCTCACCTTCCATCTACACACGCTCACCTACCATCTACACATGCTCACCTTACATCTGCACACGCACACCTTCCGTCTACACACGCTCACCTTCCGTCTACACACGCTCACCTTCCGTCTACACACGCTCCCCTTCCGTCTACACATGCTCCCCTTCCGTCTACACACGCTCAATTTCCGTCTACACATGCTCACCTTCCGTCTACACACGCTCACCTTCCGTCTACACACGCTCACCTTCCATCTACACACGCTCACCTTCCACCTACACAAGCTCACGTTCCATCTACAGACGCTCAACTTACATCTACACACGCTCTCCTTCCATCTACACACGCTCACCGTCCATCTACATGCGCTCATCTTCCATCTACACACGCTCACCTTGCATCTACACACGCTGACCGTGCATCTACACACGCTCACCGTCCGTCTACACACGCTCACTGTCCATCTACACACGCTCACCTTCCATCTACACACGCTCACCTTCCATCTACACACGCTGACCTTGCATCTACACACGCTCATCGTCCCATCTACACACGCTCACCTTCCATCTACACACGCTGGCCTTGCATCTACACATGCTCACCGTCCATCTGCACACGCTCACCTTCCATCTGCACACGCTCACCTTCCATCTACACAGGGACACCTTCTATCTACAGACGGACACCTTCAATCTACACACACTCACCTTCCATCTACACACGCTCACCTTCCATCTACAGACGCTCACCGTCCATCTACACACGCTCACCATCCATCTACACACGCTCACCTTCCATCTTCACATGCTCATCTTCCATCTACACACGCTCACCTTCCACGTACACACGCTCACCTTCCATCTACACAAGCTCACCTTCCATCTATACATGCTCACCTTCCATCTACACAAGGTCACCGTCCATCTACACACGCTCACCTTCCGTCTACACATGCTCCCCTTCCGCCTACACACGCTCCCCTTCCGTCTACACACGCTCAGCTTCCGTCTGCACACGCTCACCTTCCGTCTACACACGCTCACCTTCCGTCTACACACGCTCACCTTCTGTCTAAACACGCACAGCTTCCGTCGACGCACGCTCACCTTCCATCGACATATGCTCACCTTCCATCTACAGATGCACACCTTCCATCTGCACACGCTCACTTTCCATCTACACACGCTCACCATCCACCTACACACGCTCACCATCCACCGACACACGCTCACCTTCCACCTACACACGCTCACCTTCCACCTACACACGCTCACCTTCCATCTACACACGCTCACCTTCCAAATACACACGCTGACCTTGCATCTACAAACGGACACCTTCTATCTACAGACGGACACCTTCAATCTACACACGCTCACCTTCCATCTACAAACGCTCACCTTCCATCTACACATGCTCACCGTCCATCTACACACGCTCACCGTCCATCTACACACGCTCACCTTCCATCTACACACGCTCACCTTCCATCTACACACGCTCACCGTCCATCTACACACGCTCACCTTCCATCTACACACGCTCACCTTCCATCTACACATGCTCACCTTCCATCTGCACATGCTCACCGTCCATCTACACGCGCTCACCTTCCATCGACACACGCTCATCTTGCATCTACACACGCTGACCTTGCATTTATACACGCTCACCGTCCATCTACACACGCTCACCGTCCATCTACACACGCTCACCTGCCATCTACACACGCACACATTCCATCTACACACGCTCACCTTCCATCGACACACGCTCACCTTCCATCGACACACGCTCACCTCCCATCGACACATGCTCACCTTCCATCGACACACGGAAACTTTCCATCTGCACACACTCACCTTCCATCTACACACGCTCATCTTGCATCGACACATGCTGACCTTGCATCTACACATGCTCACCATCCATATACACATGCTCACGTTCCATCTGCACACGCTCTCCTTCCATCTACACACGTTCACCTTCCATCTGCACACGCTCACCTTCCATCTACACGCGTTCACCTACCATCTACCCACGCTCACCTTCCATCTGCACACGCTCACCTTCCATCTACACACGCTCATCTACCATCTACACACGCTCATCTTCCATCTACGCACGCACACCTTCCATCTACGCACGCTCACCTTCCATCTACACACGCTCACCTTCCATCTACACACGCTCACCTTCCATCTACGCACGCACACCTTCCATCTACGCACGCTCACCTTCCATCTACACAAGCACACCTTCCATCTACACACGCTCACCTACCATCTACACACGCTCATCTTCCATCTACGCACGCTCACCTTCCATCTACACACGCTCACCTTCCATCTACACACGCTCATCTACCATCTACACACGCTCATCTTCCATCTACGCACGCACACCTTCCATCTACGCACGCTCACCTTCCATCTACGCACGCTCACCTTCCATCTACAGACACTCATCTTCCATCTACACAAGCTCACCTTCCATCTACACACGCTCACCTACCATCTACGCACGCTCACCTTCCATCTACACACGCTCACCTTCCATCTACACACGCTCACCTTCCATCTAAACACACTCACCTTCCATCTACAGACGCTCACCTTCCATCTACACACGGACACCGTTTATCTGCTGAAGCTCACCTTCCGTCTACTCACGCTCACCTTCCATCTACACACGCTCACATTCCATCTACACACGCTCACCTTCCATCTACTCACGCTCACCTTCCATCTACACACGCTCACATTCCATCTACACACGCACACCTTCAATCTACACACGCTCACCTTCCATCTGCACAGGCTCAGCTTCCATCTGCACACGCTCACCTTCCATCTACACACGCTCATCTTCCATCTACGCACGCACACCTTCCATCTACGCACGCTCACCTTCCATCTACACACGCTCACCTTCCATCTACAGACGCTCATCTTCCATCTACACAAGCTCACCTTCCATCTACACACGCTCACCTACCATCTGCACACGCTCATCTTCCATCTACGCACGCACACCTTCCATCTACGCACGCTCACCTTCCATCTACACACGCTCACCTTCCATCTACACACGCTCACCTTCCATCTAAACACGCTCACCTTCCATCTACAGACGCTCACCTTCCATCTACACACGGACACCGTTTATCTACTGAAGCTCACCTTCCGTCTACTCACGCTCACCTTCCATCTACACACGCTCACCTTCCATCTACACACGCTCACCTTCCATCTACACACGCACACCTTCCCATCAACACACGCTCACCTTCCATCTACACATGGTGACCTTGCATCTACACATGCTCACCCTTCGTCTACACACGCTCGCCATCCCTCTACACACGCTCACCTTCCATCTACACACGCTCACCTTCCATCTGCACATGCCCACCGTCCATCTACACACGCTCACCGTCCATCTACACACGCTCACCTTCCATCTACACACGCTCACCTTCCATCTACACACGCTCACCTTGCATCTACACACGCTGACCTTGCATCTACACACGCTCACCGTCCATCTACACACGCTCACCGTCCATCTACACACGCTCACCTTCCATCTACACACGCTCATCGTCCCATCTACACACGCTCACCTTCCATCTACACACGCTGGCCTTGCATCTACACAGGCTCACCGTCCATCAACACACGCTCACCTTCCATCTACACACGCTCACCTTCCATCTACACACGGACACCTTCTATCCACACACGCTCACCTTCCATCTACACACGCTCACCGTCCATCTGCACACGCTCACCTTCCATCTACACACGCTCACCTTCCATCTACACACGCTCACCTTGCATCTACACACGCTGACCTTGCATCTACACACGCTCACCGTCCATCTACACACGCTCACCTTCCATCTACACACGCTCACCTTCCTTCTACACACGCTCACCTTCCATCTGCACACGCTCACTTTCCATCTACACACGCTCACCTTCCATCTACACACGGACACCTTCTATCCACACACGCTCACCATCCATCTACACACGCTTACTGTCCTTCTACACACGCTCACCTTCCATCTACACACGGTCACCTTCCATCTACACACGCTCATCTTGTATCTACAGACGCTGACCTTTCATCTACACACGCTCACCGTCCATCTCCACATGCTCACCTTCCATCTACACACGCTAACGTTCCATCTACACACGCTCACCTTCCAGCTACACACGCTCCCCTTCCATCTACACATGTCCACCTTCCATCTACACACGCTCACCTTCCATCTACACACGCTCACCTACCATCTACACACGCTCACCTTCCATCTACACACGCACACCTTCCATCTACACACGCTCACCGTCCATCTACACACGCTCACCTTCCATCTGCACACGCTCACCTTCCATGTGCACACGCTCACCTTCCATCTACACACGCTCACCGTCCATCTACACACGCTCACCGTCCATCTACACACACTCACCTTCCATCTACACACGCTCCCCTTCCGTCTACACACACTCACCTTCGGTCTGCACATGCTCACCTTCCGTCTACACATGCTCACCTTCCGTCTAAACACGCACACCTTCCGTCTACACACGCTCACGTTCCGTCTACACACGCTCACCTTCCATCTACACACGCTCACCATCCACCTACACACGCTCACCATCCACCTACACACGCTCACCTTCCACCTACACACGCTCACCTTCCATCTACACATGCTCACCTTCCATCTACACACGCTGACCTTGCATCTACACACGCACACCGTCCCATCTACACACGCTCACCTTCCATCTACACACGCTGACATTGCATCTACACATGCTCACCGTCCATCTACACACGCTCACCTTTCGTCTACACACGCTCACCTTCCGTCTACACACGCTCACCTTCCATCTATACACGGACACCTTCTATCTACAGACGGACACCTTCAATCTACACACGCTCACCTTCCATCTACAAACCCTCACCTTCCATCTACACATGCTCACCGTCCATCTACACGCTCACCGTCCATCTACACACGCTCACCTTCCATCGACACACGCTCACCGTCCATCTACACACGCTCACCTTCCATCTACACACGCTCACCTTCCATCTACACACGCTCACCTTCCATCTACACGCGGTCACCTTCCATCTACACACGCTCATCTTGCATCTACACACGCTGACCTTGCATTTATACACGCTCACCGTCCATCTACACATGCTCACCGTCCATCTACACAAGCTCACCTTCCATCTACACACGCTCTCTGTCCTTCTACACACGCTCACCTTCCATCTACACACGTTCACCTTCCATCTACACACGCTCACCGTCCATCTACACACGCTCACCTTCCATCTACACACGCTCACCTTCCATCTACACACGCTCACCGTCCATCTACACGCGCTCACCTTCCATCTACACACGCTCATCTTGCATCTACACACGCTGACCTTGCATCTATACACGCTCACCGTCCATCTACACATGCTCACCGTCCATCTGCACAAGCTCACCTTCCATCTACACACGCTCACCTTCCATCTACACATGCTCACCTGCCATCTACGCACGCTCACCTGCCACCTACACACGCTCACCTTCCATCTACACACGCTCACCGTCCTTCTACACATGCTCACCTTCCATCTACACATGCACACATTCCATCTACACACGATCACCTTCCATCGACACACGCTCACCTTCCATCGACACACGCTCTCCTTCCATCGACACACGCTCACCTTCCATCGACACACGCTCACCTTCCATCGACACACGCTCACCTTCCATCGACACACGCTCACCTTCCATCGACACACGCTCACCTTCGATCTACGCACGCTCACCTTCCATCTACACATGGACACCTTCAATCTACACACGCTCACCTTCCATCTGCACACGCTCACCTTCCATCTACACACGCTCACCGTCCATCTACACACGCTCACCGTCCATCTACACACGCTCACCTTCCATCCACACACGGAAACTTTCCATCTACACACGCTCACCTTCCATCTACACACGCTCATCTTGCATCGACACACGCTGACCTTGCATCTACACATGCTCACCGTCCATCTACACATGCTCACGTTCCATCTACACACGCTAACGTTCCATCTACACACGCTCACCTTCCAGCTACACACGCTCCCCTTCCATCTACACATGTCCACCTTCCATCTACACATGCTCACCGTCCATCTACACACGCTCACCTTTCGTCTACACACGCTCACCTTCCGTCTACACACGCTCACCTTCCATCTATACACGGACACCTTCTATCTACAGACGGACACCTTCAATCTACACACGCTCACCTTCCATCTACAAACCCTCACCTTCCATCTACACATGCTCACCGTCCATCTACACGCTCACCGTCCATCTACACACGCTCACCTTCCATCGACACACGCTCACCGTCCATCTACACACGCTCACCTTCCATCTACACACGCTCACCTTCCATCTACACACGCTCACCTTCCATCTACACGCGGTCACCTTCCATCTACACACGCTCATCTTGCATCTACACACGCTGACCTTGCATTTATACACGCTCACCGTCCATCTACACATGCTCACCGTCCATCTACACAAGCTCACCTTCCATCTACACACGCTCTCTGTCCTTCTACACACGCTCACCTTCCATCTACACACGTTCACCTTCCATCTACACACGCTCACCGTCCATCTACACACGCTCACCTTCCATCTACACACGCTCACCTTCCATCTACACACGCTCACCGTCCATCTACACGCGCTCACCTTCCATCTACACACGCTCATCTTGCATCTACACACGCTGACCTTGCATCTATACACGCTCACCGTCCATCTACACATGCTCACCGTCCATCTGCACAAGCTCACCTTCCATCTACACACGCTCACCTTCCATCTACACATGCTCACCTGCCATCTACGCACGCTCACCTGCCACCTACACACGCTCACCTTCCATCTACACACGCTCACCGTCCTTCTACACATGCTCACCTTCCATCTACACATGCACACATTCCATCTACACACGATCACCTTCCATCGACACACGCTCACCTTCCATCGACACACGCTCTCCTTCCATCGACACACGCTCACCTTCCATCGACACACGCTCACCTTCCATCGACACACGCTCACCTTCCATCGACACACGCTCACCTTCCATCGACACACGCTCACCTTCGATCTACGCACGCTCACCTTCCATCTACACATGGACACCTTCAATCTACACACGCTCACCTTCCATCTGCACACGCTCACCTTCCATCTACACACGCTCACCGTCCATCTACACACGCTCACCGTCCATCTACACACGCTCACCTTCCATCCACACACGGAAACTTTCCATCTACACACGCTCACCTTCCATCTACACACGCTCATCTTGCATCGACACACGCTGACCTTGCATCTACACATGCTCACCGTCCATCTACACATGCTCACGTTCCATCTACACACGCTCTCCTTCCATTTACACACGTTCACCTTCCATCTACACACGCTCACCTTCCATCTACACACGCTCACCTACCATCTACACATGCTCATCATCCATCTACCCACGCTCACCTTCCATCTGCACACGCTCACCTTCCATCTACACACGCTCACCTTCCATCTACACACGCTCACCTACCATCTACACACGCTCATCTTCCATCTCCGCACGCACACCTTCCATCTACGCACGCTCACCTTCCATCTACACACGCTCACCTTCCATCTACAGACGGTCATCTTCCATCTACGCACGCACACCTTCCATCTACGCACGCTCACCTTCCATCTACACATGCTCACCTTCCATCTACACACGCTCACCTTCCATCTAAACACGCTCACCTTCCATCTACAGACGCTCACCTTCCATCTACACATGGACACCGTTCATCTACTGAAGCTCCCCTTCCGTCTACTCACGCTCACCTTCCATCTACACACGCTCATCTGCCATCTACACACGCTCATCTTCCATCTACGCACGCACACGTTCCATCTACGCACGCTCCCCTTCCATCTACACACGCTCACCTTCCATCTACAGACGCTCATCTTCCATCTACACAAGCTCACCTTCCATCTACACACGCTCACCTACCATCTACACACGCTCATCTTCCATCTACGCACGCACACCTTCCATCTACGCACGCTCACCTTCCATCTACACACGCTCACCTTCCATCTACACACGCTCACCTTCCATCTAAACACGCTCACCTTCCATCTACAGACGCTCACCTTCCATCTGCACACGGACACCGTTTATCTACTGAAGCTCAACTTCCGTCTACTCACGCTCACCTTCCGTCTACACACGCTCACATTCCATCTACACACGCTCACCTTCCATCTACTCACGCTCACCTTCCATCTACACACGCTCACATTCCATCTACACACGCACACCTTCAATCTACACACGCTCACCTTCCATCTGCACAGGCTCAGCTTCCATCTGCACACGCTCACCTTCCATCTACACACGCTCATCTTCCATCTACGCACGCACACCTTCCATCTACGCACGCTCACCTTCCATCTACACGCGCTCACCTTCCATCTACACACGCTCATCTTGCATCTACACACGCTGACCTTGCATCTATACACGCTCACCGTCCATCTACACATGCTCACCGTCCATCTGCACAAGCTCACCTTCCATCTACACACGCTCACCTTCCATCTACACATGCTCACCTGCCATCTACGCACGCTCACCTGCCACCTACACACGCTCACCTTCCATCTACACACGCTCACCGTCCTTCTACACATGCTCACCTTCCATCTACACATGCACACATTCCATCTACACACGATCACCTTCCATCGACACACGCTCACCTTCCATCGACACACGCTCTCCTTCCATCGACACACGCTCACCTTCCATCGACACACGCTCACCTTCCATCGACACACGCTCACCTTCCATCGACACACGCTCACCTTCCATCGACACACGCTCACCTTCGATCTACGCACGCTCACCTTCCATCTACACATGGACACCTTCAATCTACACACGCTCACCTTCCATCTGCACACGCTCACCTTCCATCTACACACGCTCACCGTCCATCTACACACGCTCACCGTCCATCTACACACGCTCACCTTCCATCCACACACGGAAACTTTCCATCTACACACGCTCACCTTCCATCTACACACGCTCATCTTGCATCGACACACGCTGACCTTGCATCTACACATGCTCACCGTCCATCTACACATGCTCACGTTCCATCTACACACGCTCTCCTTCCATTTACACACGTTCACCTTCCATCTACACACGCTCACCTTCCATCTACACACGCTCACCTACCATCTACACATGCTCATCATCCATCTACCCACGCTCACCTTCCATCTGCACACGCTCACCTTCCATCTACACACGCTCACCTTCCATCTACACACGCTCACCTACCATCTACACACGCTCATCTTCCATCTCCGCACGCACACCTTCCATCTACGCACGCTCACCTTCCATCTACACACGCTCACCTTCCATCTACAGACGGTCATCTTCCATCTACGCACGCACACCTTCCATCTACGCACGCTCACCTTCCATCTACACATGCTCACCTTCCATCTACACACGCTCACCTTCCATCTAAACACGCTCACCTTCCATCTACAGACGCTCACCTTCCATCTACACATGGACACCGTTCATCTACTGAAGCTCCCCTTCCGTCTACTCACGCTCACCTTCCATCTACACACGCTCATCTGCCATCTACACACGCTCATCTTCCATCTACGCACGCACACGTTCCATCTACGCACGCTCTCCTTCCATCTACACACGCTCACCTTCCATCTACAGACGCTCATCTTCCATCTGCACAAGCTCACCTTCCATCTACACACGCTCACCTACCATCTACACACGCTCATCTTCCATCTACGCACGCACACCTTCCATCTACGCACGCTCACCTTCCATCTACACACGCTCACCTTCCATCTACACACGCTCACCTTCCATCTAAACACGCTCACCTTCCATCTACAGACGCTCACCTTCCATCTGCACACGGACACCGTTTATCTACTGAAGCTCAACTTCCGTCTACTCACGCTCACCTTCCGTCTACACACGCTCACATTCCATCTACACACGCTCACCTTCCATCTACTCACGCTCACCTTCCATCTACACACGCTCACATTCCATCTACACACGCACACCTTCAATCTACACACGCTCACCTTCCATCTGCACAGGCTCAGCTTCCATCTGCACACGCTCACCTTCCATCTACACACGCTCATCTTCCATCTACGCACGCACACCTTCCATCTACGCACGCTCACCTTCCATCTACACACGCTCACCTTCCATCTACAGACGCTCATCTTCCATCTACACAAGCTCACCTTCCATCTACACACGCTCATCTTCCATCTACGCACGCACACCTTCCATCTACGCACGCTCACCTTCCATCTACACACGCTCACCTTCCATCTACACACGCTCACCTTCCATCTAAACACGCTCACCTTCCATCTACAGACGCTCACCTTCCATATACACACGGACACCGTTTATCTACTGAAGCTCACCTTCCGTCTACTCACGCTCACCTTCCATCTACACACGCTCACCTTCCATCTACACACGCTCACCTTCCATCTGCACACGCACACCTTCCCATCAACAAACGCTCACCTTCCATCTACACATGCTGACCTTGCATCTACACATGCTCACCGTCCATCTACACACGCTCACCTTCCATCTACACACGCTCACCTTCCGTCTACACACGCTCACCTTTCGTCTACACACGCTCACCATCCCTCTACACACGCTCACCTTCCATCTACACACGCTCACCTTCCATCTGCACATGCCCACCGTCCATCTACACACGCTCACCGTCCATCTACACACGCTCACCTTCCATCTACACACGCTCATCGTCCCATCTACACACGCTCACCTTCCATCTACACACGCTGGCCTTGCACCTACACATGCTCACCGTCCATCTACACACGCTCACCTTCCATCTACACACGCTCACCTTCCATCGACACACGCTCACCTTCCTTCTACACACGCTCACCTTCCATCTACACACGCTCACTTTCCATCTACACACGCTCACCTTCCATCTACACACGGACACCTTCTATCCACACACGCTCACCTTCCATCTACACACGCTCACCGTCCATCTGCACACGCTCACCTTCCATCTACACACGCTCACCTTCCATCTACACACGCACACCTTGCATCTACACACGCTGACCTTGCATCTGCACACGCTCACCGTCTATCTACACACGCTCACCGTCCATCTACACACGCTCACCTTCCATCTACACACGCTCATCGTCACATCTACACACGCTCACCTTCCATCTGCACACGCTGGCCTTGCATCTACACATGCTCACCGTCCATCTACACACGCTCACCTTCCATCTACACACGCTCACCTTCCATCTACACACGCTCACCTTCCATCTACACACGCTCACTTCCCATCTACACACGCTCACCTTCCATCTACACACGGACACCTTCTATCCACACACGCTCACCTTCCATCTACACACGCTTACTGTCCTTCTACACACGCTCACCTTCCATCTACACACGGACACCTTCCATCTACACACGCTCATCTTGTATCTACAGACGCTGACCTTTCATCTACACACGCTCACCGTCCATCTACACATGCTCACCTTCCATCTACACACACTAACGTTCCATCTACACACTCTCACCTTCCAGCTACACACGCTCCCCTTCCATCTACACACGCTCACCTTCCATCTACACACGCTCACCTTCCATCTACACACGCTCACCTACCATCTACACACGCTCACCTTCCATCTACACACGCACACCTTCCATCTACACACGCTGACCTTCCATCTACACGCGCTCACCTTTCATCTACACACGCTCACCGTCCATCTACACACGCTCACCTTCCATCTACACACGCTCACCGTCCATCTACACACGCTCACCGTCCATCTACACACGCTCACCTTCCATCTACACACGCTCCCCTTCCGTCTACACACGCTCACCTTCCGTCTACACACACTCACCTTCGGTCTACACATGCTCACCTTCCGTCTACACATGCTCACCTTCCGTCTAAACACGCACACCTTCCGTCTACACACGCTCACGTTCCGTCTACACACGCTCACCTTCCGTCTACACATGCTCACCTTCCATCTACAGACGCACACCTTCCATCTACACACGCTCACCTTCCATCTACACACGCTCACCATCCACCTACACACGCTCACCATCCACCTACACACGCTCACCTTCCACCTACAGACGCTCACCTTCCATCTACACACGCTCACCTTCCATCTACACACGCTGACCTTGCATCTACACACGCACACCGTCCCATCTACACACGCTCACCTTCCATCTACACACGCTGACATTGAATCTACACATGCTCACCGTCCATCTACACACGCTCACCTTCCATCTAAACACGCTCACCTTCCGTCTACACACGCTCACCTTTCGTCTACACACGCTCACCTTCCGTCTACACACGCTCACCTTCCATCTATACACGGACACCTTCTATCTACAGACGGACACCTTCAATCTACACACGCTAACCTTCCATCTACAAACGCTCACCTTCCATCTACACATGCTCACCGTCCATCTACACACGCTCACCGTCCATCTACACACGCTCACCTTCCATCTACACACGCTCACCGTCCATCTACACACGCTCACCTTCCATCTACACACGCTCACCTTCCATCTACACACGCTCACCGTCCATCTACACGCGCTCACCTTCCATCTACACACGCTCATCTTGCATCTACACACGCTGACCTTGCATCTATACACGCTCACCGTCCATCTGCATATGCTCACCGTCCATCTACACAAGCTCACCTTCCATCTACACACGCTCTCTGTCCATCTACACACGCTCACCTTCCATCTACACACGTTCACCTTCCATCTACACACGCTCACCGTCCATCTACACACGCTCACCTTCCATCTACACACGCTCACCTTCCATCTACACACGCTCACCGTCCATCTACACGCGCTCACCTTCCATCTACACACGCTCATCTTGCATCTACACACACTGACCTTGCATCTATACACGCTCACCGTCCATCTACACATGCTCACCGTCCATCTACACAAGCTCACCTTCCATCTACACACGCTCACCTTCCATCTACACACGCTCACCGTCCATCTACACACGCTCACCTTCCATCTACACACGCTCCCCTTCCGTCTACACACGCTCACCTTCCGTCTACACACACTCACCTTCGGTCTACACATGCTCACCTTCCGTCTACACATGCTCACCTTCCGTCTAAACACGCACACCTTCCGTCTACACACGCTCACGTTCCGTCTACACACGCTCACCTTCCGTCTACACATGCTCACCTTCCATCTACAGACGCACACCTTCCATCTACACACGCTCACCTTCCATCTACACACGCTCACCATCCACCTACACACGCTCACCATCCACCTACACACGCTCACCTTCCACCTACACACGCTCACCTTCCATCTACACACGCTCACCTTCCATCTACACACGCTCACCTTCCATCTACACACGCTCACCTTCCGTCTACACATGCTCACCTTCCGTCTACACACGCTCCCCTTCCGTCTACACATGCTCCCCTTCCGTCGACACATGCTCAATTTCCGTCTACACATGCTCACCTTCCGTCTACACACGCTCACCTTCCGTCTACACACGCTCACCTTCCATCTACACACGCTCACCTTCTATCTACAGACGCATACCTTCCATCTACACACGCTCACCTTCCATCTCCACACGCTAACCATCCACCTACACACGCTCACCTTCCACCAACACAAGCTCACGTTCCATCTACAGACGCTCAACTTACATCTACACACGCTCTCCTTCCATCTACACACGCTCACCGTCCATCTACATGCGCTCACCTTCCATCTACACACGCTCATCTTACATCTACACACGCTGACCGTGCATCTACACACGCTCACCGTCCGTCTACACACGCTCACCGTCCATCTACACACGCTCACCTTCCATCTACACACGCTGACCTTGCATCTACACACGCTCATCGTCCCATCTACACACGCTCACCTTCCATCTACACACGCTGGCCTTGCATCTACACATGCTCACCGTCCATCTACACACGCTCACCTTCCATCTACACACGCTCACCTTCCATCTACACAGGGACACCTTCTATCTACAGACGGACACCTTCAATCTACACACACTCACCTTCCATCTACACACGCTCACCTTCCATCTACACACGCTCACCTTCTATCTACAGACGCTCACCGTCCAACTACACACGCTCACCATCCATCTACACACGCTCACCTTCCATCTACACACGCTCACCTTCCATCTACACACGCTCACCTTCCACGTACACACGCTCACCTTCCATCTACACAAGCTCACCTTCCATCTATACATGCTCACCTTCCATCTACACAAGGTCACCGTCCATCTACACACGCTCACCTTCCGTCTACACATGCTCCCCTTCCGCCTACACACGCTCCCCTTCCGTCTACACACGCTCACCTTCCGTCTACACACACTCACCTTCCGTCTACACACGCTCACCTTCCGTCTCCACACGCTCACCTTCCGTCTAAACACGCACAGCTTCCGTCTACACACGCTCACGTTCCGTCGACACACGCTCACCTTCCATCTACATATGCTCACCTTCCATCTACAGATGCACACCTTCCATCTACACATGCTCACCTTCCATCTACACACGCTCACCATCCACCTACACACGCTCACCTTTCACCTACACACGCTCACCTTCCACCGACACACGCTCACCTTCCATCTACATACGCTGACCTTGCATCTACACACGGACACCTTCTATCTACAGACGGACACCTTCAATCTACACACGCTCACCTTCCATCTACAAACGCTCACCTTCCATCTACACACGCTCACCGTCCATCTACACACGCTCACCGTCCATCTACACACGCTCCCCTTCCGTCTACACACGCTCACCTTCCGTCTACACACACTCACCTTCCGTCTACACATGCTCACCTTCCGTCTACACATGCTCACCTTCTGTCTAAACACGCACACCTTCCGTCTACACACGCTCACGTTCCGTCTACACACGCTCACCTTCCGTCTACACATGCTCACCTTCCATCTACAGACGCACACCTTCCATCTACACATGCTCACCTTCCATCTACACACGCTCACCATCCACCTACACACGCTCACCATCCACCTACACACGCTCACCTTCCACCTACACACGCTCACCTTCCATCTACACACGCTCACCTTCCATCTACACACGCTGACCTTGCATCTACACACGCACACCGTCCCATCTACACACGCTCACCTTCCATCTACACACGCTGACATTGCATCTACACATGCTCACCGTCCATCTACACACGCTCACCTTCCATCTACACACGCTCACCTTCCGTCTACACACGCTCACCTTTCGTCTACACACGCTCACCTTCCGTCTACACACGCTCACCTTCCATCTATACACGGACACCTTCTATCTACAGACGGACACCTTCAATCTACACACGCTCACCTTCCATCTACAAACGCTCACCTTCCATCTACACATGCTCACCGTCCATCTACACACGCTCACCGTCCATCTACACACGCTCACCTTCCATCTACACACGCTCACCGTCCATCTACACACGCTCACCTTCCATCTACACACGCTCACCTTCCATCTACACACGCTCACCGTCCATCTACACGCGCTCACCTTCCATCTACACACGCTCATCTTGCATCTACACACGCTGACCTTGCATCTATACACGCTCACCGTCCATCTACACATGCTCACCGTCCATCTACACAAGCTCACCTTCCGTCTACACACGCTCACGTTCCGTCTACACACGCTCACCTTCCGTCTACACATGCTCACCTTCCATCTACAGACGCACACCTTCCATCTACACACGCTCACCTTCCATCTACACACGCTCACCATCCACCTACACACGCTCACCATCCACCTACACATGCTCACCTTCCACCTACACACGCTCACCTTCCATCTACACACGCTCACCTTCCATCTACACACGCTGACCTTGCATCTACACACGCACACCGTCCCATCTACACACGCTCACCTTCCATCTACACACGCTGACATTGCATCTACACATGCTCACCGTCCATCTACACACGCTCACCTTCCATCTAAACACGCTCACATTCCATCTACACACGCACACCTTCAATCTACACACGCTCACCTTCCATCTGCACATGCTCAGCTTCTATCTGCACACGCTCACCTTCCATCTACTCACGCTCACCTTCCATCTACACACGCTCACATTCCATCTACACACACTCACCTTCCATCTACTCACGCTCACCTTCCATCTACACACGCTCACCGTCCATCTACACGCGCTCACCTTCCATCTACACACGCTCATCTTGCATCTACACACGCTGACCTTGCATCTATACACGCTCACCGTCCATCTGCATATGCTCACCGTCCATCTACACAAGCTCACCTTCCATCTACACACGCTCTCTGTCCATCTACACACGCTCACCTTCCATCTACACACGTTCACCTTCCATCTACACACGCTCACCGTCCATCTACACACGCTCACCTTCCATCTACACACGCTCACCTTCCATCTACACACGCTCACCGTCCATCTACACGCGCTCACCTTCCATCTACACACGCTCATCTTGCATCTACACACACTGACCTTGCATCTACACATGCTCACCGTCCATCTACACATGCTCACCGTCCATCTACACACGCTCACCTTCCATCTACACACGCTCACCGTCCATCTACACACGCTCACCTTCCATCTACACACGCTCCCCTTCCGTCTACACACGCTCACCTTCCGTCTACACACACTCACCTTCGGTCTACACATGCTCACCTTCCGTCTACACATGCTCACCTTCCGTCTAAACACGCACACCTTCCGTCTACACACGCTCACGTTCCGTCTACACACGCTCACCTTCCGTCTACACATGCTCACCTTCCATCTACAGACGCACACCTTCCATCTACACACGCTCACCTTCCATCTACACACGCTCACCATCCACCTACACACGCTCACCATCCACCTACACACGCTCACCTTCCACCTACACACGCTCACCTTCCATCTACACACGCTCACCTTCCATCTACACACGCTCACCTTCCATCTACACACGCTCACCTACCATCTACACATGCTCACCTTACATCTACACACGCACACCTTCCGTCTACACACGCTCACCTTCCGTCTACACATGCTCACCTTCCGTCTACACACGCTCCCCTTCCGTCTACACATGCTCCCCTTCCGTCGACACACGCTCAATTTCCGTCTACACATGCTCACCTTCCGTCTACACACGCTCACCTTCCGTCTACACACGCTCACCTTCCATCTACACACGCTCACCTTCTATCTACAGACGCATACCTTCCATCTACACACGCTCACCTTCCATCTCCACACGCTAACCATCCACCTACACACGCTCACCTTCCACCAACACAAGCTCACGTTCCATCTACAGACGCTCAACTTACATCTACACACGCTCTCCTTCCATCTACACACGCTCACCGTCCATCTACATGCGCTCACCTTCCATCTACACACGCTCATCTTACATCTACACACGCTGACCGTGCATCTACACACGCTCACCGTCCGTCTACACACGCTCACCGTCCATCTACACACGCTCACCTTCCATCTACACACGCTGACCTTGCATCTACACACGCTCATCGTCCCATCTACACACGCTCACCTTCCATCTACACACGCTGGCCTTGCATCTACACATGCTCACCGTCCATCTACACACGCTCACCTTCCATCTACACACGCTCACCTTCCATCTACACAGGGACACCTTCTATCTACAGACGGACACCTTCAATCTACACACACTCACCTTCCATCTACACACGCTCACCGTCCATCTACACACGCTCACCGTCCATCTACACACGCTCACCGTCCATCTACACACGCTCACCTTCCATCTACACACGCTCACCTTCTATCTACAGACGCTCACCGTCCATCTACACACGCTCACCATCCATCTACACACGCTCACCTTCCATCTACACACGCTCACCTTCCATCTACACACGCTCACCTTCCACGTACACACGCTCACCTTCCATCTACACAAGCTCACCTTCCATCTATACATGCTCACCTTCCATCTACACAAGGTCACCGTCCATCTACACACGCTCACCTTCCGTCTACACATGCTCCCCTTCCGCCTACACACGCTCCCCTTCCGTCTACACACGCTCACCTTCCGTCTACACACACTCACCTTCCGTCTACACACGCTCACCTTCCGTCTCCACACGCTCACCTTCCGTCTAAACACGCACAGCTTCCGTCTACACACGCTCACGTTCCGTCGACACACGCTCACCTTCCATCTACATATGCTCACCTTCCATCTACAGATGCACACCTTCCATCTACACATGCTCACCTTCCATCTACACACGCTCACCATCCACCTACACACGCTCACCTTCCACCTACACACGCTCACCTTCCACCGACACACGCTCACCTTCCATCTACATACGCTGACCTTGCATCTACACACGGACACCTTCTATCTACAGACGGACACCTTCAATCTACACACGCTCACCTTCCATCTACAAACGCTCACCTTCCATCTACACACGCTCACCGTCCATCTACACACGCTCACCGTCCATCTACACACGCTCCCCTTCCGTCTACACACGCTCACCTTCCGTCTACACACACTCACCTTCCGTCTACACATGCTCACCTTCCGTCTACACATGCTCACCTTCTGTCTAAACACGCACACCTTCCGTCTACACACGCTCACGTTCCGTCTACACACGCTCACCTTCCGTCTACACATGCTCACCTTCCATCTACAGACGCACACCTTCCATCTACACACGCTCACCTTCCATCTACACACGCTCACCATCCACCTACACACGCTCACCATCCACCTACACACGCTCACCTTCCACCTACACACGCTCACCTTCCATCTACACACGCTCACCTTCCATCTACACACGCTGACCTTGCATCTACACACACACACCGTCCCATCTACACACGCTCACCTTCCATCTACACACGCTGACATTGCATCTACACATGCTCACCGTCCATCTACACACGCTCACCTTCCATCTACACACGCTCACCTTCCGTCTACACACGCTCACCTTTCGTCTACACACGCTCACCTTCCGTCTACACACGCTCACCTTCCATCTATACACGGACACCTTCTATCTACAGACGGACACCTTCAATCTACACACGCTCACCTTCCATCTACAAACGCTCACCTTCCATCTACACATGCTCACCGTCCATCTACACACGCTCACCGTCCATCTACACACGCTCACCTTCCATCTACACACGCTCACCGTCCATCTACACACGCTCACCTTCCATCTACACACGCTCACCTTCCATCTACACACGCTCACCGTCCATCTACACGCGCTCACCTTCCATCTACACACGCTCATCTTGCATCTACACACGCTGACCTTGCATCTATACACGCTCACCGTCCATCTACACATGCTCACCGTCCATCTACACAAGCTCACCTTCCGTCTACACACGCTCACGTTCCGTCTACACACGCTCACCTTCCGTCTACACATGCTCACCTTCCATCTACAGACGCACACCTTCCATCTACACACGCTCACCTTCCATCTACACACGCTCACCATCCACCTACACACGCTCACCATCCACCTACACACGCTCACCTTCCACCTACACACGCTCACCTTCCATCTACACACGCTCACCTTCCATCTACACACGCTGACCTTGCATCTACACACGCACACCGTCCCATCTACACACGCTCACCTTCCATCTACACACGCTGACATTGCATCTACACATGCTCACCGTCCATCTACACACGCTCACCTTCCATCTAAACACGCTCACATTCCATCTACACACGCACACCTTCAATCTACACACGCTCACCTTCCATCTGCACATGCTCAGCTTCTATCTGCACACGCTCACCTTCCATCTACTGACGCTCACCTTCCATCTACACACGCTCACATTCCATCTACACACACTCACCTTCCATCTACTCACGCTCACCTTCCATCTACACACGCTCACATTCCATCTACACACGCACACCTTCAATCTACACACGCTCACCTTCCATCTGCACATGCTCAGCTTCTATCTGCAAACGCTCACCTTCCATCGACACAAGGTCACCGTCCATCTACATACGCTCACCTTCCGTCTACACACGCTCCCCTTCCGTCTACACATGCTCCCCTTCCGTCTACACACGCTCATCTTCCAGCTACACACGCTCACCTTCCGTCTACACACGCTCACCTTCCGTCTTCACACGCTCACCTTCTGTCTGAACATGCACACCTTCCGTCTACACACGATCACGTTCCGTCTACACACGTTCACCTTCCATCTACAGACGCACACCTTCCATCTACACACGCTCACCATCCATCTACACATGCTGACATTGCATCTACACATGCTCACCGTCCATCTACACACGCTCACCTTCCATCTACACACACTCACCTTCCGTCGACACATGCTCACCTTTCGTCTACACACGCTCACCTTCCATCTACACACGCTCACCTTCAATCTACACACGGACACCTTCTATCTAGACGGACACATTCAATCTACACACGCTCACCTTCCATCTACAAACGCTCACCTTCCATCTGCACACGCCCACCGTCCATCTACACACGCTCACCGTCCATCTACACACGCTCACCTTCCATCTACACACGCTCACCTTCCATCTACACACGCTCACCGTCCATCT
The DNA here is from genome assembly GCF_052327205.1 of Somniosus microcephalus. NCBI lineage: Eukaryota > Metazoa > Chordata > Chondrichthyes > Squaliformes > Somniosidae > Somniosus > Somniosus microcephalus. The sequence goes on from NC_140992.1 coordinate 248,279,459, forward strand.
ACACACGCTCACCTTCCATCTACACACGTTCACCTTCCATCTACACACGCTCACCTTCCACCTACACACGCTCACCGTCCATCCACACGCGCTCACCTTCCATCTACACACGCTCATCTTGCATCTACACACGCTGACTTTGCATCTATACACGCTCACCGTCCATCTGCACACGCTCACCGTCCATCTACACACGCTCACCTTCCATCTACCCACGCTCACCGTCCTTCTACACACGCTCACCTTCCATTTACACACGCACACATTACATCTACACACGCTCACCTTCCATCGACACACGCTCACCTTCCATCGACACATGCTCACCTTCCATCGACACACGCTCACCTTCCATCGACACGCTCACCTTTCATCGACACACGCTCACCTTCCATTGACACGCACTCACCTTCGATCTACACACGCTCACCTTCCATCTACACATGCTCACCGTCCATCTACACACGCTCACCTTACATCTACACACGGAAACTTTCCATCTACACACGCTCACCTTCCATCTACACATGCTCATCTTCCATCTACACACGCTGACCTTGCATCTACACATGCTCACCGTCCATCTACACACGCTCACGTTCCATGTACACACGCTCTCCTTCCATCTACACACGCTGACCTTCCATCTACACACGCTCACCTTCCATCTACACACGTTCACCTACCATCTACCCACGCTCACCTGCCATCTGCACATGCTCACCTTCCATCTACACACGCTCACCTACCATCTACACACTCATCTTCCATCTATGCATGCACACCTTCCATCTACGCACGCTCACCTTCCATCTACGCACGCTCACCTTCCATCTACAGACGCTCATCTTCCATCTACACACGCTCACCTTCCATCTACACACGCTCACCTACCATCTACACACGCTCACCTTCCATCTAAACACGCTCACCTTCCATCTAAACACGCTCACCTTCCATCTACACATGCTCACCTTCCATCTACACCCGCTCACCTTCTATCTACACACGCTCATCTTCCATCTACACACGCTCAACTTCCATCTACACACGCTCACCTTGCATCTACACACGCTCAACTTGCACCTACACACGCTCCACTTGCACCTACACACACTCGCCTTCCATCTACACACGCTCACCATCCATCTACACACGCTCACATTCCATCTACGAACGCTCACCTTCCATCTGCACACGCTCACCTTCCATCTACTCACGCTCACCTTCCATCTACACACGCTCACCTTCCATCTACACACGCTCACCTTCCATCTACACACGCTCACCTTCCATGTACACACTCTCACCGTACATCTACACACGCTCACCTTCCATCTACACACGCTCACCTTCCATCTACGCACGCTCACCTTCCATCTACTCACGCTCACCTTCCATCTGCACACGCTCACATTCCATCTGCACACGCTCACCTTCCATCGACACACGCTAACCTTCCATCTACGCACGCTCACCGTCCATCTGCACACGCGCACCTTCCATCGACACACGCTAACCTTCCATCTACGCACGCTCACCGTCCATCTATGCACGCTCAACTTCCATCTACGCACGGACACCTTCCATCTACGCACGGAGACCTTCCCTCTACAGACGCACACATTCCATCTACACACGCTCAGCTTCCATCTACACACGCTCAGCTTCCATCTACACACGCTCAGCTTCGATCTACACACGCTCACCTTTCGTCTACACACGCTCACCTTTCGTCTACACACGCTCACCTGCCGTCTACACACGCTCACCTTCCGTTTACACACGCTGACCTTCCATCTACACACGCTCACCGTCCATCTACACACGCTCACCTTCCATTTACACACGCTCACCTTCCATCGACACACGCTCACCTTCCATCTACACACGCGCACCTTCCATCTACGCTTCCATCTACAGACGCTCACCTTCCATCTACACACGCTCACCTTCCATCAACACACGCTCACCTTCCATCAACACACGCTCATCTTCCATCTACGCACGCTCGCCTTCCATCAACACACGCTCATCTTCCATCTACACACGCTCACTTTCCATCTACACACGCTCACCTTCCATCTACACACGCTCACCTTTCGTCCACACACGCTCATCTTCCATCTACACACGCTCACGTTCCATCTACACACGCTCACCTTCCATCTACACACGCTCACCTTTCGTCTACACACGCTCACCTTCCATCTACACACGCTCATCTTCCATCTACACACGCTCACGTTCCATCTACACACGCTCACCTTCCATCTACACACGCTCACCTGTCGTCTACACACACTCACCTTCCATCTACACACGCTCATCTTCCATCTACACACGGACACCTTCTATCTACAGACGGACACCTTCAATCTGCACACGCTCACCTTCCATCTACACACGCTCACCTTCCATCTACACACGGACACCTTCCATCTGCACACGCACACCTTCCATCTACACATGCACACCTTCCGTCTACACATGCTCACCTTCCATCTACACACGCTCACCTTCCATCTACACACGCACACCTTCCGTCTACACACACTCTCCTTCCATCTAAACACGCACACCTTCCATCTACACACGCTCACCTTCCATCTACACACGCTCACCTTCCATCTACACACGGACACCGTCCATCTACTCACACTCACCTTCCATCTACACACGCTCATCATCCATCTACACACGGACACCTTCTATCTACAGACGGACACCTTCAATCTGCACACGCTCACCTTCCATCTACACACGCTCACCTTCCATCTACAGACGGACACCTTCCATCTACACACGCACACCTTCCATCTACACATGCACACCTTCCGTCTACACATGCTCACCTTCCATCTACACACGCTCACCTTCCATCTACACACGCTCACCTTCCATCTACACACGCACACCTTCCGTCTACACACACTCTCCTTCCATCTAAACACGCACACCTTCCATCTACACACGCTCACCTTCCATCTACACACGCTCACCTTCCATCTACACACGGACACCTTCCGTCTACACATGCTCACCTTCCATCTACACACGCTCACCTTCCATCTACACACGCACACCTTCCGTCTACACACACTCTCCTTCCATCTAAACACGCACACCTTCCATCTACACACACTCACCGTCCATCTACTCACACTCACCTTCCATCTACACACGCTAACCTTCCATCTACGCACGCTCACCGTCCATCTACACACGCGCACCTTCCATCGACACACGCTAACCTTCCATCTACACACGCTCACCGTCCATCTATGCACGCTCAACTTCCATCTACGCACGGACACCTTCCATCTACGCACGGAGACCTTCCCTCTACAGACGCACACATTCCATCTACACACGCTCAGCTTCCATCTACACACGCTCAGCTTCCATCTACACACGCTCAGCTTCCATCTACACACGCTCACCTTTCGTCTAGACACGCTCACCTTCCGTCTACACACGCTCACCGTCCATCTACACACGCTCACCTTCCATTTACACACGCTCACCTTCCATCGACACACGCTCACCTTCCATCTACGCTTCCATCTACAGACGCTCACCTTCCATCTACACACGCTCACCTTCCATCAACACACGCTCACCTTCCATCAACACACGCTCATCTTCCATCTACGCACGCTCGCCTTCCATCAACGCACGCTCATCTTCCATCTACACACGCTCACTTTCCATCTACACACGCTCACCTTCCATCTTCACACGCTCACCTTTCGTCCACACACGCTCATCTTCCATCTACACACGCTCACGTTCCATCTACACACGCTCACCTTCCATCTACACACGCTGACCTTTCGTCTACACACGCTCACCTTCCATCTACACACGCTCATCTTCCATCTACACACGGACACCTTCTATCTACAGATGGACACCTTCAAGCTGCACACGCTCACCTTCCATCTACACACGCTCACCTTCCATCTACACACGGACACCTTCCATCTACACACGCACACCTTCCATCTACACATGCTCACCTTCCGTCTACACATGCTCACCTTCCATCTACACACGCTCACCTTCCATCTACACACGCACACCTTCCGTCGACACACACTCTCCTTCCATCTAAACACGCACACCTTCCATCTACACACGCTCACCCTCCATCTACACACGCTCACCTTCCATCTACACACGGACACCGTCCATCTACTCACACTCACCTTCCATCTACTCACGCTCACCTTCCATCTACACACGCTCACCTTCCATGTATGCTTCCAACTACACACGCTCACCTTCCATCTACACACGCTCACCTTCCACCTACACACAGACACCTTCCATCTACAAACGCTCAGTTTCCATCTACACACGCTCACCTTCCATCTACACCGGCTCACCTTCCATCTACACCCGCTCACCTTCTATCTACACACGCTCATCTTCCATCTACACACGCTCAACATCCATCTACACACGCTCACCATGCATCTACACACGCTCAACTTGCACCTACACACACTCGCCTTCCATCTACACACGCTCACCTTCCATCTACACATGCTCACCTTCCATCTACGCCCACTCACCTTCCATCTACACACGCTCACCTTCCATCTGCTCACGCTCACCGTCCATCTACACACGCTCACCTTCCATCTACACACGGAAACTTTCCATCGACACACGCTCACCTTCCATCTACACACGCTCACCTTGCATCTACACACGCTCAACTTGCACCTACACACACTCGCCTTCCATTTACACACGCTCACCTTCCATCTACACACACTCACCTTCCATCTACGCACGCTCACCTTCCATTTACGCACGCTCACCTTCCATCTACTCACACTCACCTTCCATCTACACACGTTCACTTTCCATCTACACACGCTCACCGTCCATCTACTCAAGCTCACCTTCCATCTACACACGCTCACCTTCCATCTACACACGCTCACCTTCCATCGACACACGCTCACCTTCCATCTACGCACGCTCACCTTCCATCTACACACGCTCACCTTCCATCTAAACACGCTCACCTTCCATCTACAAACGCTCACCTTCCATCTACACACAGACACTGTTCATCTACTCAAGCTCACCTTCCGTCTACTCACGCTCACCTTCCATCTAGACACGCTCACATTCCATCTACACACGCTCACCTTCCATCTACTCACGCTCACCTTACATCTACACACGCTCACCTTCCATCTACACACGCTCAGCTTCCATCTACACACGCTCAGCTTCCATCTACACACGCTCACCGTCCATCTACACACGCTCACCTTCCATTTACACACGCTCACCTTCCATCGACACACGCTCACCTTCCATCGACACACGCTCACCTTCCATCTACGCTTCCATCTACAGACGCTCACCTTCCATCTACACACGCTCACCTTCCATCAACACACGCTCACCTTCCATCAACACACGCTCATCTTCCATCTACGCACGCTCGCCTTCCATCAACCCACGCTCATCTTCCATCTACACACGCTCACGTTCCATGTACACACGCTCACCTTCCATCTACACACGCTCACCTTTCGTCTACACACGCTCACCTTCCATCTACACACGCTCACGTTCCATCGACACACGCTCACCTTCCATCTACACACGCTCACCTTCCGTCTACACACGCTCATCTTCCATCTACACACGGACACCTTCTATCTACAGACGGACACCTTCAACCTGCACACGCTCACCTTCCATCTACACATGCTCACCTTCCATCTACACACGGACACCTTCCATCTACACACGCACACCTTCCATCTACACATGCTCACCTTCCGTCTACACATGCTCACCTTCCATCTACACACGCTCACCTTCCATCTACACACGCACACCTTCCGTCTACACACGCTCACCTTCCATCTACACACGGACACCGTCCATCTACTCACACTCACCTTCCATCTACACACGCTCACCTTCCATCTACACACGCTCACCTGCCATCTATGCTTCCATCTACACACGTTCACCTTCCATCTACACACGCTCACCTTCCACCTACACACGGACACCTTCCATCTACAAACGCTCAGCTTCCATCTACACACGCTCACCTTCCATCTACACACGCTCACCTTCCATCTACACCCGCTCACCTTCTATCGACACACGCTCATCTTCCATCAACACACGCTCAACATCCATCTACACACGCTCACCTTGCATCTACACACGCTCAACTTGCACCTACACACACTCGCCTTCCATCTACACACACTCACCTTCCATCTACACACGCTCACCTTCCATCTACGCACACTCACCTTCCATCTACACACGCTCACCTTCCATCCACTCACGCTCACCGTCCATCTACACACGCTCACCCTCCATCTACACACGGAAACTTTCCATCTACACACGCTCACCTTCCATCTACACACGCTCACCTTCCATCTACACACGTTCACCTACCATCTACCCACGCTCACCGTCCATCTGCACACGCTCACCTTCCATCTACATACGCTCACCTTCCATCTACACATGCTCACCTACCATCTACACATGCTCATCTTCCATCTACGCACGCACACCTTCCATCTACGCATGCTCACCTTCCATCTGCACACGCTCATCTTCCATCTACAGACGCTCATCTTCCATCTACACATGCTCACCATCCATCTACAGATGCTCATCTACCATCTAAACACACTCATCTTCCATCTACACACGCACACCTTCCATCTACGCAGGCTCACCTTCCATCTACTCAAGCTCACCTTCGGTCTACTCACGCTCACCTTCCATCGACACACGCTCACATTCCATCTACACACGCTCACCTTCCATCTACTCACGCTCACCTTACATCTACACACGCTCACCTTCCATCTACTCACGCTCACCGTCCAACTACACACGCTCACCTTCCATCTACTCATGCTCACCTTCCATCTACACACGCTCACCTTCCATCTACACACGCTCACCTTCCAGCTACACACGCTCACCATCCACCTACAGACGCTCACCTTCCATCTACTCACGCTCACCTTCCATCTATACACGCTCACCTTCCATCTACACACGCTCGCTTTCCATCTACACACGCACACCTTCCACCTACACACGCTCACATTCCATCAACACACGCTCACCATCCACCTACACACGCTCACCTTCCACCTACACAAGCTCACCTTCCATCTACACACGCTGACCTTGCATCTACACACGCTCACGGTCCATCTACACACACTCACCTTCCATCTACACACGCTCACCTTTCGACTACACACGCTCACCTTCCATCTACTCACGCTCACCTTCCATCTACACACGCTCACCTTCCATCTACACACGCTCACCTTCCAGCTACACTCGCTCACCATCCACCTACAGACGCTCACCTTCCATCTACTCACGCTCACCTTCCATCTATACACGCTCACCTTCCATCTACACACGCTCACCTTCCATCTACACACGCTCGCCTTCCATCTACACACGCACACCTTCCACCTACACACGCTGACCTTCCATCTACACACGCTCACCGTCCATCTACACAAGCTCACCTTCCATCTACACACGCTCACCTGCCATCTATGCTTCCATCTACACACGCTCACCTTCCATCTACACACGCTCACCTTCCACCTACACACGGACATCTTCCATCTACAAACGCTCAGCTTCCATCTACACACGCTCACCTTCCATCTACACACGCTCACCTTCCATCTACACCCGCTCACCTTCTATCTACACACGCTCATCTTCCATCTACACACGCTCAACATCCATCGACACACGCTCACCTTGCATCTACACACGCTCAACTTGCACCTACACACACTCGCCTTCCATCTACACACGCTCAGCTTCCATCTACACACGCTCACCTTCCATCTATGCACACTCACCTTCCATCTACACACGCTCACCTTCCATCCACTCACGCTCACCGTCCATCTACACACGCTCACCTTCCATCTACACACGGAAACTTTCCATCTACACACGCTCACCTTCCATCTACACACGCTCACCTTCCATCTACACACGTTCACCGACCATCTATCCACGCTTACCTTCCATCTGCACACGCTCACCTTCCATCTACATACGCTCACCTTCCATCAACACATGCTCATCTTCCATCTACGCACGCACACCTTCCATCTACACATGCTCACCTTCCATCTGCACACGCTCATCTTCCATCTACAGACGCTCATCTTCCATCTACACACGCTCACCATCCATCTACGCACGCTCACCTTCCATCTACACATGCTCACCTTCCATCTACACAAGCTCACCTTCCATCAACACACGCTCACCATCCACCTACCCACGCTCACCTTCCACCTACACACGCTCACCTTCCATCTACACACGCTGACCTTGCATCTACACACGCTCACCGTCCATCTACACACACTCACCTTCCATCTACACATGCTCATCTTCCATCTACACATGGACACCTTCCATCTACACACGGACTCCTTCCATCTACACACGCTCATCTTGCATCTACACATGCTGACGTTGCATCTACAGACGGTCACCTTCCATCTACGCACGCTCACCTTCCATCTACGCACGCTCACCTTCCATCTATGCACGCTCACCTTCCATCTACACACGCTCACCTTCCATCTACACACGCTCACCTTCCATCTACACACGCTCACCTTCCATCTATGATTCCATCTACACACGCTCACCTTCCATCTACACACGCTCACCTTCCACCTACACACGGACACCTTCCATCTACAAATGCTCAGCTTCCTTCTACACATGCTCACCTTCCATCTACACACGCTCACCTTCCATCTACACCCGCTCACCTTCTATCTACACACGCTCATCTTCCATCTACACACGCTCAACTTCCATCTACACACGCTCACCTTCCATCTACGCACGCTCACCTTCCATCTACGCACGCTCACCGTCCATCTATGCACGCTCAACTTCCATCTACGCACGGACACCTTCCATCGACGCACGGAGACCTTCCCTCTACAGACGCACACATTCCATCTACACATGCTCAGCTTCCATCTACACACGCTCAGCTTCCATCTACACACGCTCAGCTTCCATCTACACACGCTCACCTTTCGTCTGCACACGCTCACCTTCCGTCTACACACGCTCACATTCCGTTTACACACGCTGACCTTCCATCTACACATGCTCACCGTCCATCTACACACGCTCACCTTCCATTTACACATGCTCACCTTCCATCGACACACGCTCACCTTCCATCTACACACGCTCACCTTCCATCTACGCTTCCATGTACAGACGCTCACCTTCCATCTACACACGCTCACCTTCCTCTACGCATGCTCGCCTTCCATCAACACACGCTAATCTTCCATCTACACATGCTCACGTTCCATCTACACACGCTCACCTTCCATCTACCCACGCTCACCTTTCGCCTACACACGCTCATCTTCCATCTACACATGCTCACGTTCCATCTACACACGCTCACCTTCCGTCTACACACGCTCACCTTTCGTCTACACACGCTCACCTTCCATCTACACACGGACACCTTCTATCTACAGACGGACACCTTCAATCTGCACACGCTCACCTTCCATGTACACACGCTCACCTTCCGTCTACACATGCTCACCTTCCATCTACACACGCTCACCTTCCATCTACACACGCACACCTTCCGTCTACACACACTCTCCTTCCATCTAAACACGCACACCTTCCATCTACACACGCTCACCTTCCATCTGCACACGCTCACCTTCCATCTACACACGGACACTGTCCATCTACTCACACTCACCTTCCATCTACACACGCTCACCTTCCATCTACACACGCTCACCTTCCATCTATGCTTCCATCTACACACGCTCACCTCCCATCTACACACGCTCACCTTCCACCTACACACGGACACCTTCCATCTACAAACGCTCAGCTTCCATCTACACAAGCTAGCCTTCCATCTACACACGCTCACCTTCCATCTGCACACGCTCACCTTCCATCTGCGCCCGCTCACCTTCTATCTACACACGCTCATCTTCCATCTACACACGCTCAACATCCATCTACACACGCTCACCTTGCATCTACACACGCTCAACTTGCACCTACACACACTCGCCTTCCATCTACACACGCTCACCTTCCATCCACACACAGAAACTTTCCATCTACACACGCTCACCTTCCATCTACACACGCTCAACTTGCACCTACACACACTCGCCTTCCATCTACACACGCTCACCTTCCATCCACACACAGAAACTTTCCATCTGCAGACGCTCATCTTCCATCTACACACGCTCACCATCCATCTACAGACGCTCATCTACCATCTAAACACACTCATCTTCCATCTACACACGCACACCTTCCATCTACGCATGCTCACCTTCCATCTACACATGCTCACCTTCCATCTACACACGCTCACCTTCCATCTGCACACGCTCACATTCCATCTACAAACGCTCACCTTCCATCTACTCACGCTCACCTTCCATCTACCCACACTCACCTTCCATCTACACACGCTCACCTTCCATCTACTCACGCTCACCGTCCATCTACACACGCTCACCTTCCATCTACTCACGCTCACCTTCCATCTACACACGCTCACCTTCCATCTACACACGCTCACCTTCCAGCTACACACGCTCGCCTTCCATCTACACACGCACACCTTCCACCTTCACACGCTCACATTCCATCTACACACGCTCACCATCCACCTACACACGCTCACCTTCCACCTACACACGCTCACCTTCCATCTACACACGCTCTCCTTCCATCTACACACGCTGACCTTGCATCTACACACGCTCACCGTCCACCTACACATGCTCACCTTCCATTTACACACGCTCACCTTCCATCTACTCACGCTCACCTTCCATCTACACATGCTCACATTCCATCTACACATGCTCACATTCAATCTCCACACGTTCACCTTCCATCTACACACGCTCACCGTCCATCTTCTCAAGCTCACCTTCCATCTACACACGCTCACCTTCCATGTACACACGCTCACCGTCCATCTACACACGCTCACCGTCCATCTACACACGCTCACCTTCCAGCGACACACGCTAACCTTCCATCTACGCACGCTCACCGTCCATCTACACACGCTCACCTTCCATCGACACACGCTAACCTTCCATCTACCCATGCTCACCGTCCATCTATGCATGCTCAACTTCCATCTACACATGCTCACCTTTCATCTACGCACGGAGACCTTCCCTCTACAGACGCACACATTCCATCTACACACGCTCAGCTTCCATCTACACACGCTCTGCTTCCATCTACACACGATCACCGTCCATCTACACACGCTCACCTTCCATTTACACACGCTCACCTTCCATCGACACACGCTCACCTTCCATCTACATACGCTCACCTTCCATCTACGCTTCCATCTACAGACGCTCACCTTCCATCTACACACGCTCACCTTCCATCAACACACGCTCACCTTCCATCAACACACGCTCATCTTCCATCTACACAAGCTCACCTTCCATCTACGAACGCTCGCCTTCCATCAACACACGCTCATCTTCCATCTACACACGCTCACGTTCCATCTACACACGCTCACCTTCCATCTACATACGCTCACCTTTCATCTACTCACGCTCACCTTCCATCTACACACGGACACCTTCCATCTACACACGCACACCTTCCATCTACACACGGACACCTTCCGTCTACACACGCACACCTTCCATCTACACACGCTCACCTTCCATCTACACACGCTCACCTTCCATCTACACACGCTCACCTTCCATCTACACACGCACACCTTCCGTCTACACACACTCTCCTTCCATCTAAACACGCACACCTTCCATCTACACACGGACACCGTCCATCTACTCACACTCACCTTCCATCTACACACGCTCACCTTCCACCTACACACGGACACCTTCCATCTACAGATGCTCAGCTTCCTTCTACACACGCTCACCTTCCATCTGCACACGCTCACCTTCCATGTACACCCGCTCACCTTCTATCTACACACGCTCATCTTCCATCTACACACGCTCACCTTCCATCTACACACGCTCACCTTGCATCGACACACGCTCAACTTGCACCTACACACACTCGCCTTCCATCTACACACGCTCACCTTCCATCTACACACGCTCACATTCCATCTACGAACGCTCACCTTCCATCTACACACGCTCACCTTGCATCTACTCACGCTCACCTTCCATCTACACACGCTCACCTTCCATCTACACACGCTCACCTTCCATCTACACACGCTCACCTTCCATCTACAAACGCTCACCTTCCATGTACACACGCTCACCGTCCATCTACACACGCTCACCTTCCATCTACACACGCTCACCTTCCATCTACACACGCTCACCGTCCATCTACACACGCTCACCTTCCATTTACACACGCTCACCTTCCATCGACACACGCTCACCTTCCATCTACACACGCTCACCTTCCATCTACGCTTCCATCTACAGACGCTCACCTTCCATCTACACACGCTCACCTTCCATCAACACACGCTCACCTTCCATCAACACACGCTCATCTTCCATCTACGCACGCTCGCCTTCCATCAACCCACGCTCATCTTCCATCTACACACGCTCACGTTCCATCTACACATGCTCACCTTCCGTCTACACACGCTCACCTTCCTCTACGCATGCTCGCCTTCCATCAACACACGCTAATCTTCCATCTACACACGCACACGTTCCGTCTACACACGCTCACCTTCCATCTACACATGCTCACCTTCCGTCTACACATGCTCACCTTCCATCTACACACGCTCACCTTCCATCTACACACGCACACCTTCCGTCTACACACGCTCACCTTCCATCTACACACGGACACCGTCCATCTACTCACACTCACCTTCCATCTACACACGCTCACCTTCCATCTACACACGCTCACCTGCCATCTATGCTTCCATCTACACACGCTCACCTTCCATCTACAGACGCTCACCTTCCACCTACACACGGACACCTTCCATCTACAAACGCTCAGCTTCCATCTACACACGCTCACCTTCCATCTACACACGCTCACCTTCTATCTACACCCGCTCATCTTCCATCTACACACGCTCAACATCCATCTACACACGCTCACCTTGCATCTACACACGCTCAACTTGCACCTACACACACTCGCCTTCCATCTACACACGCTCACCTTCCATCTACACACGCTCACCTTCCATCTACGCACACTCACCTTCCATCTACACACGCTCACCTTCCATCCACTCACGCTCACCGTCCATCTACACACGCTCACCCTCCATCTACACACGGAAACTTTCCATCTACACACGCTCACCTTCCATCTACACACGCTCACCTTCCATCTACACACGTTCACCTACCATCTACCCACGCTCACCGTCCATCTGCACACGCTCACCTTCCACCTACATATGCTCACCTTCCATCTACACATGCTCACCTACCATCTACACATGCTCATCTTCCATCTACGCACGCACACCTTCCATCTACGCATGCTCACCTTCCATCTGCACACGCTCATCTTCCATCTACAGACGCTCATCTTCCATCTACACATGCTCACCATCCATCTACAGACGCTCATCTACCATCTAAACACACTCATCTTCCATCTACACACGCACACCTTCCATCTACGCAGGCTCACCTTCCATCTACACATGCTCACCTTCCATCTAAACACGCTCACCTTCCATCTACACACGCTCACCTTCCATCTACACACGGACACCGTTCATCTACTCAAGCTCACCTTCGGTCTACTCACGCTCACCTTCCATCTACACACGCTCACATTCCATCTACACACGCTCACCTTCCATCTACTCACGCTCACCTTACATCTACACACGCTCACCTTCCATCTACACACGCTCACCTTCCATCTACTCACGCTCACCGTCCATCTACACACGCTCACCTTCCATCTACTCACGCTCACCTTCCATCTGCACACGCTCACCTTCCATCTACACACGCTCACCTTCCAGCTACACACGCTCACCATCCACCTACAGACGCTCACCTTCCATCTACTCACGCTCACCTTCCATCTATACACGCTCACCTTCCATCTACACACGCTCGCCTTCCATCTACACACGCACACCTTCCACCTACACACGCTCACATTCCATCAACACACGCTCACCATCCACCTACACACGCTCACCTTCCACCTACACAAGCTCACCTTCCATCTACACACGCTGACCTTGCATCTACACACGCTCACCGTCCATCTACACACACTCACCTTCCATCTACACACGCTCACCTTTCGTCTACACACGCTCACCTTCCATCTACTCACGCTCACCTTCCATCTACACACGCTCACCTTCCATCTACACACGCTCACCTTCCATCTATACACGCTCACCTTCCATCTACACACGCTCACCTGCCATCTACACACGCTCGCCTTCCATCTACACACGCACACCTTCCACCTACACACGCTGACCTTCCATCTACACACGCTCACCGTCCATCTACACAAGCTCACCTTCCATCTACACACGCTCACCTGCCATCTATGCTTCCATCTACACACGCTCACCTTCCACCTACACACGGACATCTTCCATCTACAAACGCTCAGCTTCCATCTACACACGCTCACCTTCCATCTACACACGCTCACCTTCCATCTACACCCGCTCACCTTCTATCTACACACGCTCATCTTCCATCTACACACGCTCAACATCCATCTACACACGCTCACCTTGCATCTACACACGCTCAACTTGCACCTACACACACTCGCCTTCCATCTACACACGCTCAGCTTCCATCTACACACGGTCACCTTCCATCTATGCACACTCACCTTCCATCTACACACGCTCACCTTCCATCCACTCACGCTCACCGTCCATCTACACACGCTCACCTTCCATCTACACACGGAAACTTTCCATCTACACGCGCTCACCTTCCATCTGCACACGCTCACCTTCCATCTACACACGTTCACCTACCATCTATCCACGCTTACCTTCCATCTGCACACGCTCACCTTCCATCTACATACGCTCAACTTCCATCTACACATGCTCACCTACCATCAACACATGCTCATCTTCCATCTACGCACGCACACCTTCCATCTACACATGCTCACCTTCCATCTGCACACGCTCATCTTCCATCTACAGACGCTCATCTTCCATCTACACACGCTCACCATCCATCTACGCACGCTCACCTTCCATCTACACATGCTCACCTTCCATCGACACACGCTCACCTTCCATCAACACACGCTCACCATCCACCTACACACGCTCACCTTCCACCTACACACGCTCACCTTCCATCTACACACGCTGACCTTGCATCTACACACGCTCACCGTCCATCTACACACACTCACCTTCCATCTACACACGCTCACCTTTCGTCGACACACGCTCACCTTCCATCTACACATGCTCATCTTCCATCTACACATGGACACCTTCCATCTACACACGGACACCTTCCATCTACACACGCTCATCTTGCATCTACACATGCTGACGTTGCATCTACAGACGGTCACCTTCCATCTACGCACGCTCACCTTCCATCTACGCACGCTCACCTTCCATCTATGCACGCTCACCTTCCATCTACACACGCTCACCTTCCATCTATGATTCCATCTACACACGCTCACCTTCCATCTACACACGCTCACCTTCCACCTACACACGGACACCTTCCATCTACAAATGCTCAGCTTCCTTCTACACATGCTCACCTTCCATCTACACACGCTCACCTTCCATCTACACCCGCTCACCTTCTATCTACACACGCTCATCTTCCATCTACACACGCTCAACTTCCATCTACACACGCTCACCTTCCATCTACGCACGCTCACCTTCCATCTACGCACGCTCACCGTCCATCTATGCACGCTCAACTTCCATCTACGCACGGACACCTTCCATCTACGCACGGAGACCTTCCCTCTACAGACGCACACATTCCATCTACACATGCTCAGCTTCCATCTACACACGCTCAGCTTCCATCTACACACGCTCAGCTTCCATCGACACACGCTCACCTTTCGTCTACACACGCTCACCTTCCGTCTACACACGCTCACATTCCGTTTACACACGCTGACCTTCCATCTACACACGCTCACCGTCCATCTACACACGCTCACCTTCCATTTACACACGCTCACCTTCCATCGACACACGCTCACCTTCCATCTACACACGCTCACCTTCCATCTACGCTTCCATCTACAGACGCTCACCTTCCATCTACACACGCTCACCTTCCTCTACGCATGCTCGCCTTCCATCAACACACGCTAATCTTCCATCTACACATGCTCACGTTCCAACTACACACGCTCACCTTCCATCTACCCACGCTCACCTTTCGCCTACACACGCTCATCTTCCATCTACACACGCTCACGTTCCATCTACACACGCTCACCTTCCATCTACACACGCTCACCTTTCGTCTACACACGCTCACCTTCCATCTACACACGCTCATCTTCCATCTACACACGGACACCTTCTATCTACAGACGGACACCTTCAATCTGCACACGCTCACCTTCCATGTACACACGCTCACCTTCCGTCTACACATGCTCACCTTCCATCTACACACGCTCACCTTCCATCGACACACGCACACCTTCCGTCTACACACACTCTCCTTCCATCTAAACACGCACACCTTCCATCTACACACGCTCACCTTCCATCTGCACACGCTCACCTTCCATCTACACACGGACACTGTCCATCTACTCACACTCACCTTCCATCTACACACGCTCACCTTCCATCTACACACGCTCACCTTCCATCTATGCTTCCATCTACACACGCTCACCTCCCATCTACACACGCTCACCTTCCACCTACACACGGACACCTTCCATCTACAAACGCTCAGCTTCCATCTACACAAGCTAACCTTCCATCTACACACGCTCGCCTTCCATCTGCACACGCTCACCTTCCATCTACGCCCGCTCACCTTCTATCTACACACGCTCATCTTCCATCTACACACGCTCAACATCCATCTACACACGCTCACCTTGCATCTACACACGCTCAACTTGCACCTACACACACTCGCCTTCCATCTACACACGCTCACCTTCCATCCACACACGGAAACTTTCCATCGACACACGCTCACCTTCCATCTACACACGCTCACCTTCCATCCACACACGTTCACCTACCATCTACCCACGCTCACCTTCCATCTACATACGCTCACCTTCCATCTACACATGCTCATCTTCCATCTACGCACGCACACCTTCCATCTACGCACGCTCACCTTCCATCTGCACACGCTCATCTTCCATCTACAGACGCTCATCTTCCATCTACACACGCTCACCATCCATCTACAGACGCTCATCTACCATCTAAACACACTCATCTTCCATCTACACACGCACACCTTCCATCTACGCACGCTCACCTTCCATCTGCACATGCTCACCTTCCATCTACACACGCTCACCTTCCATCTACACACGCTCACATTCCATCTACAAACGCTCACCTTCCATCTACTCACGCTCACCTTCCATCTATCCACACTCACCTTCCATCTACACACGCTCACCTTCCATCTACTCACGCTCACCGTCCATCTACACACGCTCACCTTCCATCTACTCACGCTCACCTTCCATCTACACACGCTCACCTTCCATCTACACACGCTCACCTTCCAGCTACACACGCTCACCATCCACCAACAGACGCTCACCTTCCATCTACTCACGCTCACCTTCCATCTACACACGCTCACCTTCCATCTACACACGCTCACCTTCCATCTACACACGCTCGCCTTCCATCTACACACGCACACCTTCCACCTTCACACGCTCACATTCCATCTACACACGCTCACCATCCACCTACACACGCTCACCTTCCACCTACACACGCTCACCTTCCATCTACACACGCTCTCCTTCCATCTACACACGCTGACCTTGCATCTACACACGCTCACCGTCCACCTACACATGCTCACCTTCCATTTACACACGCTCACCTTCCATCTACTCACGCTCACCTTCCATCTACACATGCTCACATTCCATCTACACATGCTCACATTCAATCTCCACACGTTCACCGTCCATCTACACACGCTCACTGTCCATCTACTCAAGCTCACCTTCCATCTACACACGCTCACCTTCCATGTACACACGCTCACCGTCCATCTACACACGCTCACCGTCCATCTACACACGCTCACCTTCCATCGACACACGCTAACCTTCCATCTACGCACGCTCACCGTCCATCTACACACGCTCACCTTCCATCGACACACGCTAACCTTCCATCTACCCATGCTCACCGTCCATCTATGCATGCTCAACTTCCATCTACACATGCTCACCTTTCATCTACGCACGGAGACCTTCCCTCTACAGACGCACACATTCCATCTACACACGCTCAGCTTCCATCTACACACGCTCTGCTTCCATCTACACACGCTCAGCTTCCATCTACACACGCTCACCTTCCGTTTACACACGCTGACCTTCCATCTACACACGATCACCGTCCATCTACACACGCTCACCTTCCATTTACACACGCTCACCTTCCATCGACACACGCTCACCTTCCATCTACACACGCTCACCTTCCATCTACGCTTCCATCTACAGACGCTCACCTTCCATCTACACACGCTCACCCTCCATCAACACACGCTCACCTTCCATCAACACACGCTCATCTTCCATCTACACAAGCTCACCTTCCATCTACGAATGCTCGCCTTCCATCAACACACGCTCATCTTCCATCTACACACGCTCACGTTCCATCTACACACGCTCACCTTCCATCTACACACGCTCACCTTTCATCTACTCACGCTCACCTTCCATCTACACACGGACATCTTCTATCTACAGACGGACACCTTCAATCTGCACACGCTCACCTTCCATCTACACACGCTCACCTTCCATCTACACACGGACACCTTCCATCTACACACGCACACCTTCCATCTACACACGGACACCTTCCGTCTACACACGCACACCTTCCATCTACACACGCTCACCTTCCATCTACACACGCTCACCTTCCATCTACACACGCTCACCTTCCATCTACACACGCACACCTTCCGTCTACACACACTCTCCTTCCATCTAAACACGCACACCTTCCATCTACACACGGACACCGTCCATCTACTCACACTCACCTTCCATCTACACACGCTCACCTTCCACCTACACATGAACACTTTCCATCTACAAATGCTCAGCTTCCTTCTACACACGCTCACCTTCCATCTGCACACGCTCATCTTCCATCTACACACGCTCAACTTCCATCTACACACGCTCACCTTGCATCGACACACGCTCAACTTGCACCTACACACACTCGCCTTCCATCTACACACGCTCACCTTCCATCTACACACGCTCACATTCCATCTACGAACGCTCACCTTCCATCTACACACGCTCACCTTGCATCTACTCACGCTCACCTTCCATCTACACACGCTCACCTTCCATCTACACACGCTCACCTTCCATCTACACACGCTCACCTTCCATCTACAAACGCTCACCTTCCATGTACACACGCTCACCGTCCATCTACACACGCTCACCTTCCATCTACACACGCTCACCTTCCATCGACACACGCTAACCTTCCATCTACGCACGCTCACCGTCCATCTATGCACGCTCAACTTCCATCTATGCACGGACACCTTCCATCTATGCACGGAGACCTTCCCTCAACAGACGCATACCTTCCATCTACACACGCTCAGCTTCCATCTACACTCGCTCACCTTCCAGCTACACACGTTCATCATCCACCTACGCACGCTCACATTCCACCTACACACGCTCACCTTCCATCTACACACGCTCACCTTCCATCTACACACGCTGACCTTGCATCTACACACGCTCACCGTCCATCTACACACGCTCACCTTCCATCTACACACGCTCACCTTCCATCTTAAACGCTCACCTTCCATCTACTCACGCTCACCTTCCATCTACACACGCTCACCTTCCATCTACTAACGCTCACCTTCCATCTACACACGCTCACCTTCCATCTACACACGCTCACCTTCCATCTACACACGCTCGGCTTCCATCTACACACGGACACCTTCCATCTACAAAGGCTCACCTTTCATCTACACACGGACATCTTCCATCTACAAAGGCTCAGCTTCCACCTACACACGCTCACCTTCCATCTACACACGCTCACCTTCCATCTACACACGCTCACCTTCCATCAACACACGCTCATCTTCTATCTACAGACGGACACCTTCAATCTACACACGCTCACCTTCCATCTGCACACGCTGACCTACCATCTACACACGCTCACCGTCCATCTACACGCGCTCACCGTCCATCTACACACGCTCACCTTCCATCTACACACGGACACCTTCCATCTACACACGCTCGCCTTCCATCTACACACGCTGACCTTGCATCTACACACGCTCACCGTCCATCTGCACACGCTCACGTTCCATCTACAGACGCTCACCTTCCATCTACGCACGCTCACCTTCCATCAACACACGCTCACCTTCCATCTACACACTCACCTACCATCTACGCACGCTCACCTTCCATCTACACACGCACACCTTCCATCTAAACACGCTCACCTTCCATCTACACACGCTCACCTTCCATCTACACATGCTCACCTTTCATCGACACACGCTCACCGTCCATCTAGACACGCTCACCTTCCATCGACACACGGTCACCGTCCATCTACACACGCTCACGTTCCATCTACACATGCACACCTTCCATCTAAACACGCTCACCTTCCATCTACACACGCTCACCTTCCATCTACACACGCTCACCTTCCATCTACACACGCTCACCTTCCACTTACACACGCTCACCTTCCATCTACACACGCTCGCCTTCCATGTACACACGCTCACATTCCATCTACACACGCTCACCTTCCATCGACACATGCTCACCATCCACCTACACACGCTCACCTTCCACCTACACACGCTCACCGTCCATCTACACACGCTCTCCTTCCATCTACACACGCTGACCTTGCATCTACACACGCTCATCTTCCGTCTACACACGCTCACCTTTCGTCTACACACGCTCACCTTCCATCTACACACGCTCACCTTCCATCTACACACGGACACCTTCCATCTACACACGCTCACCTTCCATCTACACACGCTCATCTTGCATTTACACACGCTGACCTTGCATCTACACACGCTCACCTTCCATCTACGCACGCTCACCTTCCATCTACGCACGCTCACCTTCCATCTACACATGCAGACCTTCCAGCTACACACGCTCACCTTCCATCTACACACGCTCACCTTCCATCTACACATGCACACCTTCCATCTACACACGGACACCGTCCATCTACACACGGACACCTTCCATCTACACACGTTCACCTTCCATCTACACACACACACATTCCATCGACACACGCTCACCTTCCATCGACAGACACTCACCTTCCATCTACACACGCTCACCTTCCATCTACACATGCTCACCTTCCATCTACACTCGCTCACCTTCCATCTAGACATGCTCATCTTGCATCTACACACGCTGACCTTGCATCTACACACGCTCACCGTCCATCTACACACGCTCACGTTCCATCTACACATGCTCACCTTCCATCTACGCACGCTCACCTTCCATCAACACACGCTCACCTTCCATCTACACACGCTCACCTACCATCTACACACGCTCGCCTTCCATCTACACATGCACACCTTCCATCTAAAGACGCTCACCTTCCATCTACACACGCTCACCTTACATCTACACACGCTCACCTTCCATCTACACACGCTCACCTTCCACTTACACACGCTCACCTTCCATCTACACATGCTCGCCTTCCATGTACACACGCTCACCGTCCATCTACACACGCTCACCGTCCATGTACACATGCTCACCTTCCATCCACACACGCTCACCGTCCATCTACACACGCTCACCTTCCATCTACACACGGAAACGTTCCATCTACACATGCTCACCTTCCATTTACTCACGCTGACCTTGCATCTACACATGCTCACCTTCCAGGTACACACGCACACCTTCCAGCTACACATGCTCAACTACCATCTACACACGCTCACCTTCCTTCTACAGACGCACACCTCCCATCTACACACGCTCACCTTCCATCTACAGATGCTCACCTACCATCTACAGACGCTCACCGTCCATCTACCCAAGCACAACTTCCATCTACGCACGGACACCTTCCATCTACGCACGGAGACCTTCCATCTACAGACGCACACCTTCCATCTACACATGCTCAGCTTTCATCTACACACGCTCACCGTCCATCTACACACGCTCACCTTCCATCTACACACGGACACTTTCCATCGACACTCGCTCACCTTCCATCTAGACATGCTCATCTTGCATCTACACACGCTGACCTTGCATCTACACACGCTCACCGTCCATCTACACACTCTCACGTTCCATCTACACACGCTCACCTTCCATCTAGACACGCTCACCTTCCATCTACACACGCTCACCAACAGCTACGCATGCTCACCTTCCATCTACACACGCACACCTTCCATCTACACACGCTCACCTTCCATCGACACATGCTCACCTTTCATCGACATACGCTCACCGTCCATCTAGACACGCACACCTTCCATCGACACACGGTCACCGTCCGTCTACAAACGTTCACGTTCCATCTACACATGCACACCTTACATCTACACACGCTCACCTTCCATCTACACACGCTCACCTTCCACTTACACACGCTCACCTTCCATCTACACACGCTCGCCTTCCATGTACACATGCTCACATTCCATCTACACACGCTCACCTTCCATCTACACATGCTCACCATCCACCTACACACGCTCACCTTCCATCTACACACGCTGACCTTGCATCTACACACGCTCACCATCCATCTACACACGCTCACCTTCCGTCTACACACGCACACCTTCCAGCTACACACGCTCACATTCCATCTACACACGCTCACCATCCACCTACACACGCTCACCTTCCACCTACACACGCTCACCTTCCATCTACACACGCTCTCCTTCCATCTACACACGCTGACCTTGCATCTACACACACTCACCGTCCATCTACACACACTCACCTTCAATCTACACACGCTCACCTTTCGTCTACACACGCTCACCTTCCATCTACACACGCTAATCTTCCATCTACACATGGACCCCTTCCATCTACACACGGACACCTTCCATCTACACACGGACACCTTCCATCTACACACGCTCATCTTGCATCTACACATGCTGACGTTGCATCTACAGACGGTCACCTTCCATCTACGCACGCTCACCTTCCATCGATGCACGCTCACCTTCCATCTACACACGCTCACCTTCCATCTACACACGCTCACCTTCCATCTACACACGCTCACCTTCCATCTATGCTTCCATCTACACACGCTCACCTTCCATCTACACACGCTCACCTTCCACCTACACACGGACACCTTCCATCTACAAATGCTCAGCTTCCTTCTACACACGCTCACCTTCCATCTGCACACGCTCACCTTCCATCTGCACACGCTCACCTTCCATCTACACCCGCTCACCTTCTATCTACACACGCTCATCTTCCATCTACACATGCTCAACTTCCATCTACACACGCTCACCTTGCATCGACACACGCTCAACTTGCACCTACACACACTCGCCTTCCATCTGCACACGCTCACCTTCCATCTAGACACGCTCACATTCCATCTACGAACGCTCACCTTCCATCTTCACACGCTCACCTTGCATCTACTCACGCTCACCTTCCATCTACACACGCTCACCTTCCATCTACACACGCTCACCTTCCATCTACACACGCTCACCTTCCATCTACAAACGCTCACCTTCCATGTACACACGCTCACCGTCCATCTACACACGCTCACCTTCCATCTACACACGCTCACCTTCCATCGACACACGCTAACCTTCCATCTACGCACGCTCACCGTCCATCTATGCACGCTCAACTTCCATCTATGCACGGACACCTTCCATCTACGCACGGAGACCTTCCCTCTACAGACGCATACCTTCCATCTACACACGCTCAGCTTCCATCTACACACGCTCACCTTCCGTCTACACACGCTCACCTTCCGTCTACACACGCTGACCTTCCATCTACGCACGCTCACCTTCCATCTACAGACGCTCACCTTCCACCGACACACGCTCACCTTCCAGCTACACACGTTCATCATCCACCTACGCACGCTCACATTCCACCTACACACGCTCACCTTCCATCTACACACGCTCACCTTCCATCTACACACGCTGACCTTTCATCTACACACGCTCACCGTCCATCTACACACGCTCACCTTCCATCTACACACGCTCACCTTCCATCTACACACGCTCACCTTCCATCTACACACGCTCACCTTCCATCAACACACGCTCATCTTCTATCTACAGACGGACAGCTTCAATCTACACACGCTCACCTTCCATCTGCACACGCTCACCTTCCATCTACACACGCTCACCGTCCATCTACACGCGCTCACCGTCCATCTACACACGCTCACCTTCCATCTACACACGGACACCTTCCATCTACACACGCTCACCTTCCATCTACAGACGCTCACCTTCCATCTACGCACGCTCACCTTTCATCTACACACGCTGACCTTGCATCTACACACGCTCACCTACCATCTACGCACGCTCACCTTCCATCTACACACGCACACCTTCCATCTAAACACGCTCACCTTCCATCTACACACGCTCACCTTCCATCTACACATGCTCACCTTTCATCTACACACGCTCACCGTCCATCTAGACACGCTCACCTTCCATCGACACACGGTCACCGTCCATCTACACACGCTCACGTTCCATCTACACATGCACACCTTCCATCTAAACACGCTCACCTTCCATCTACACACGCTCACCTTACATCTACACACGCTCACCTTTCATCTACACACGCTCACCTTCCACTTACACACGCTCACCTTCCATCTACACACGCTCGCCTTCCATGGACAAACGCTCACATTCCATCTACACACGCTCACCTTCCATCTACACATGCTCACCATCCACCTACACACGCTCACCTTCCACCTACACACGCTCACCGTCCATCTACACACACTCTCCTTCCATCTACACACGCTGACCTTGCATCTACACACGCTCACCGTCCATCTACACACGCTCATCTTCCGTCTACACACGCTCACCTTTCGTCGACACACGCTCACCTTCCATCTACACACACTCACCTTCCATCTACACACGGACACCTTCCATCTACACACGCTGACCTTGCATCTACACACGCTCACCTTCCATCTACGCACGCTCACCTTCCATCTACGCACGCTCACCTTCCATCTATGCACGCTCACCTTCCATCTACACACGCACACCTTCCATCTACACACGGACACCGTCCATATACAGATGGACACCTTCCATCTACACACGTTCACCTTCCATCTACACACACACACATTCCATCTACACACGCTCACCTTCCATCGACACACGCTCACCTTCCATCGACAAACACTCACCTTCCATCTACACACGCTCACCTTCCATCTACACATGCTCACCTTCCATCTACACTCGCTCACCTTCCATCTAGACATGCTCATCTTGCATCTACACACGCTGACCTTGCATCTACACACGCTCACCGTCCATCTACACACGCTCTCCTTCCATCTACACACGCTGACCTTGCATCTACACACGCTCATCTTCCGTCTACACACGCTCACCTTTCGTCTACACACGCTCACCTTCCATCTACACACGCTCACCTTCCATCTACACACGGACACCTTCCATCTACACACGCTCACCTTCCATCTACACACGCTCATCTTGCATTTACACACGCTGACCTTGCATCTACACACGCTCACCTTCCATCTACGCACGCTCACCTTCCATCTACGCACGCTCACCTTCCATCTACACATGCAGACCTTCCAGCTACACACGCTCACCTTCCATCTACACACGCTCACCTTCCATCTACACACGCACACCTTCCATCTACACACAGACACCGTCCATCTACACACGGACATCTTCCATCTACACACGTTCACCTTCCATCTACACACACACACATTCCATCGACACACGCTCACCTTCCATCGACAGACACTCACCTTCCATCTACACACGCTCACCTTCCATCTACACATGCTCACCTTCCATCTACACTCGCTCACCTTCCATCTAGACATGCTCATCTTGCATCTACACACGCTGACCTTGCATCTACACACGCTCACCGTCCATCTACACACGCTCACGTTCCATCTACACATGCTCACCTTCCATCTACGCACGCTCACCTTCCATCAACACACGCTCACCTTCCATCTACACACGCTCACCTACCATCTACACACGCTCGCCTTCCATCTACACACGCACACCTTCCATCTAAACACGCTCACCTTCCATCTACACACGCTCACCGTCCATTTAGACACGCTCACCTTCCATCGACACACGGTCACCGTCCATCTACACACGCTCACGTTCCATCTACACATGCACACCTTCCATCTTAAGACGCTCACCTTCCATCTACACACGCTCACCTTACATCTACACACGCTCACCTTCCATCTACACACGCTCACCTTCCACTTACACACACTCACCTTCCATCTACACATGCTCGCCTTCCATGTACACACGCTCACCGTCCATCTACACACACTCACCGTCCATCTACACATGCTCACCTTCCATCCACACACGCTCACCGTCCATCTACACACGCTCACCTTCCATCTACACACGGAAACGTTCCATCTACACATGCTCACCTTCCATTTACTCACGCTGACCTTGCATCTACACATGCTCACCTTCCAGGTACACACGCACACCTTCCAGCTACACATGCTCAACTACCATCTACACACGCTCACCTTCCTTCTACAGACGCACACCTTCCATCTACACACGCTCACCTTCCATCTACAGATGCTCACCTACCATCTACAGACGCTCACCGTCCATCTACCCAAGCACAACTTCCATCTACGCACGGACACCTTCCATCTACGCACGGAGACCTTCCATCTACAGACGCACACCTTCCATCTACACATGCTCAGCTTTCATCTACACACGCTCACCGTCCATCTACACACGCTCACCTTCCATCTACACACGGACACTTTCCATCGACACTCGCTCACCTTCCATCTAGACATGCTCATCTTGCATCTACACACGCTGACCTTGCATCTACACACGCTCACCGTCCATCTACACACTCTCACGTTCCATCTACACACGCTCACCTTCCATCTAGACACGCTCACCTTCCATCTACACACGCTCACCAACAGCTACGCATGCTCACCTTCCATCTACACACGCACACCTTCCATCTACACACGCTCACCTTCCATCGACACATGCTCACCTTTCATCGACATACGCTCACCGTCCATCTAGACACGCACACCTTCCATCGACACACGGTCACCGTCCGTCTACAAACGTTCACGTTCCATCTACACATGCACACCTTACATCTACACACGCTCACCTTCCATCTACACACGCTCACCTTCCACTTACACACGCTCACCTTCCATCTACACACGCTCGCCTTCCATGTACACATGCTCACATTCCATCTACACACGCTCACCTTCCATCTACACATGCTCACCATCCACCTACACACGCTCACCTTCCATCTACACACGCTGACCTTGCATCTACACACGCTCACCATCCATCTACACACGCTCACCTTCCGTCTACACACGCACACCTTCCAGCTACACACGCTCACATTCCATCTACACACGCTCACCATCCACCTACACACGCTCACCTTCCACCTACACACGCTCACCTTCCATCTACACACGCTCTCCTTCCATCTACACACGCTGACCTTGCATCTACACACACTCACCGTCCATCTACACACACTCACCTTCAATCTACACACGCTCACCTTTCGTCTACACACGCTCACCTTCCATCTACACACGCTAATCTTCCATCTACACATGGACCCCTTCCATCTACACACGGACACCTTCCATCTACACACGGACACCTTCCATCTACACACGCTCATCTTGCATCTACACATGCTGACGTTGCATCTACAGACGGTCACCTTCCATCTACGCACGCTCACCTTCCATCGATGCACGCTCACCTTCCATCTACACACGCTCACCTTCCATCTACACACGCTCACCTTCCATCTACACACGCTCACCTTCCATCTATGCTTCCATCTACACACGCTCACCTTCCATCTACACACGCTCACCTTCCACCTACACACGGACACCTTCCATCTACAAATGCTCAGCTTCCTTCTACACACGCTCACCTTCCATCTGCACACGCTCACCTTCCATCTGCACACGCTCACCTTCCATCTACACCCGCTCACCTTCTATCTACACACGCTCATCTTCCATCTACACATGCTCAACTTCCATCTACACACGCTCACCTTGCATCGACACACGCTCAACTTGCACCTACACACACTCGCCTTCCATCTGCACACGCTCACCTTCCATCTAGACACGCTCACATTCCATCTACGAACGCTCACCTTCCATCTACACACGCTCACCTTGCATCTACTCACGCTCACCTTCCATCTACACACGCTCACCTTCCATCTACACACGCTCACCTTCCATCTACACACGCTCACCTTCCATCTACAAACGCTCACCTTCCATGTACACACGCTCACCGTCCATCTACACACGCTCACCTTCCATCTACACACGCTCACCTTCCATCGACACACGCTAACCTTCCATCTACGCACGCTCACCGTCCATCTATGCACGCTCAACTTCCATCTATGCACGGACACCTTCCATCTACGCACGGAGACCTTCCCTCTACAGACGCATACCTTCCATCTACACACGCTCAGCTTCCATCTACACACGCTCACCTTCCGTCTACACACGCTCACCTTCCGTCTACACACGCTGACCTTCCATCTACGCACGCTCACCTTCCATCTACAGACGCTCACCTTCCACCGACACACGCTCACCTTCCAGCTACACACGTTCATCATCCACCTACGCACGCTCACATTCCACCTACACACGCTCACCTTCCATCTACACACGCTCACCTTCCATCTACACACGCTGACCTTTCATCTACACACGCTCACCGTCCATCTACACACGCTCACCTTCCATCTACACACGCTCACCTTACATCTACACACGCTCACCTTCCATCTACACACGCTCACCTTCCATCAACACACGCTCATCTTCTATCTACAGACGGACAGCTTCAATCTACACACGCTCACCTTCCATCTGCACACGCTCACCTTCCATCTACACACGCTCACCGTCCATCTACACGCGCTCACCGTCCATCTACACACGCTCACCTTCCATCTACACACGGACACCTTCCATCTACACACGCTCACCTTCCATCTACAGACGCTCACCTTCCATCTACGCACGCTCACCTTTCATCTACACACGCTGACCTTGCATCTACACACGCTCACCTACCATCTACGCACGCTCACCTTCCATCTACACACGCACACCTTCCATCTAAACACGCTCACCTTCCATCTACACACGCTCACCTTCCATCTACACATGCTCACCTTTCATCTACACACGCTCACCGTCCATCTAGACACGCTCACCTTCCATCGACACACGGTCACCGTCCATCTACACACGCTCACGTTCCATCTACACATGCACACCTTCCATCTAAACACGCTCACCTTCCATCTACACACGCTCACCTTACATCTACACACGCTCACCTTTCATCTACACACGCTCACCTTCCACTTACACACGCTCACCTTCCATCTACACACGCTCGCCTTCCATGGACAAACGCTCACATTCCATCTACACACGCTCACCTTCCATCTACACATGCTCACCATCCACCTACACACGCTCACCTTCCACCTACACACGCTCACCGTCCATCTACACACGCTCTCCTTCCATCTACACACGCTGACCTTGCATCTACACACGCTCACCGTCCATCTACACACGCTCATCTTCCGTCTACACACGCTCACCTTTCGTCGACACACGCTCACCTTCCATCTACACACACTCACCTTCCATCTACACACGGACACCTTCCATCTACACACGCTGACCTTGCATCTACACACGCTCACCTTCCATCTACGCGCGCTCACCTTCCATCTACGCACGCTCACCTTCCATCTATGCACGCTCACCTTCCATCTACACACGCACACCTTCCATCTACACACGGACACCGTCCATATACAGATGGACACCTTCCATCTACACACGTTCACCTTCCATCTACACACACACACATTCCATCTACACACGCTCACCTTCCATCGACACACGCTCACCTTCCATCGACAAACACTCACCTTCCATCTACACACGCTCACCTTCCATCTACACATGCTCACCTTCCATCTACACTCGCTCACCTTCCATCTAGACATGCTCATCTTGCATCTACACACGCTGACCTTGCATCTACACACGCTCACCGTCCATCTACACACGCTCACGTTCCATGTACACATGCTCACCTTCCATCTACGCACGCTCACCTTCCATCTACACACGCTCACCTTCCATCTACACACGCTCACCTACCATCTACACACGCTCGCCTTCCATCTCCACACGCACACCTTCCATCTAAACACGCTCACCTTCCATCTACTCACACTCACCTTCCATCTACACACGTTCACCTTTCATCTACACACGCTCACCGTCCATTTAGACACGCTCACCTTCCATCGACACACGGTCACCGTCCATCTACACACGCTCACGTTCCATCTACACATGCACACCTTCCATCTAAACACGCTCACCTTCCATCTACACACGCTCACCTTCCATCAACACACGCTCATCTTCTATCTACAGACGGACAGCTTCAATCTACACACGCTCACCTTCCATCTGCACACGCTCACCTTCCATCGACACACGCTCACCGTCCATCTACACGCGCTCACCGTCCATCTACGCACGCTCACCTTCCATCTACACACGCTCACCTTCCATCTACACACGCTCACCTACAATCTACACACGCTCGCCTTCCATCTACACACGCACACCTTCCATCTAAACATGCTCACCTTCCATCTACTCACGCTCACCTTCCATCTACACACGTTCACCTTTCATCTACACACGCTCACCGTCCATTTAGACACGCTCACCTTCCATCGACACACGGTCACCGTCCATCTACACACGCTCACATTCCATCTACACATGCACACCTTCCATCTAAACACGCTCACCTTCCATCTACACACGCTCACCTTACATCTACACACGCTCACCTTCCATCTACACACGCTCACCTTCCACTTACACACGCTCACCTTCCATCTACACATGCTCGCCTTCCATCTACACACGCTCACCGTCCATCTACACACGCTCACCGTCCATCTACACATGCTCACCTTCCATCTACACACGCTCACCGTCCATCTACACACGCTCACCTTCCATCTACACACGGAAACGTTCCATCTACACATGCTCACCTTCCATTTACACACGCTGACCTTGCATCTACACATGCTCACCGTCCATCTACACATGCTCACGTTCCATCGACACATGCTCACCTTCCATCTACACACGCACACCTTCCAGCTACACATGCTCAACTACCATCTACACACGCTCACCTTCCATCTTCAGACGCACACCTTCCATCTACACAGGCTCACCTTTCATCTACACACGCTCACCTACCATCTACAGACGCTCACCGTCCATCTACCCAAGCACAACTTCCATCTACGCACGGACACCTTCCATCTACGCACGGAGACCTTCCATCTACAGACGCACACCTTCCATCTACACATGCTCAGCTTTCATCTACACACGCTCACCTTCCATCCACACACGCTCACCGTCCATCTACACACGCTCACCTTCCATCTACACACGCTCACCTTCCATCTACACACGCTCAGCGTCCATCTACACACGCTCACCACCCATCTACACATGCTCACCTTCCATTTACACACGCTCACCTTCCATCTACACACACACACCTTCCATCTACACATGCTCACCTTCCATCTACACACGCTCACCTTTCATATACACACGCTCACCTTTCATCTACACACGCTCACCATCCATCTACACACGCTCACCTTCCATCGACACACGGTCACCGTCCAACTACACAGGCTCACCTTCCATCTACACACGCTCACCTTCCATTTACACATGCTCAACTTCCATCGACACATGCTCACCTTCCACGTACACATGCTCACCTTCCATCTCCACACGCTCGCCTTCCATCGACACACGCTCACATTCCATCGACACACGCTCACCTTCCATCAACACACGCTCACCTTCCATCTACTCACGCTCACCTTCCGTCTACACACGCTCACCTTCCATCTACTCACGCTCACCTTCCATCTACTCACGCTCACATTCCGTCTGCACACACTCACCTTCCATCTACTCACGCTCACCTTCCATCCACACACGCTCACCTTCCATCTACACACGCTCACCTTCCACCTACACACAGACACCTTCCATCTACAAATGCTCAGCTTCCTTCTACACATGCTCACCTTCCATCTACACACGCTCACCTTCCATCTACACCCGCTCACCTTCTATCTACACACGCTCATCTTCCATCTGCACACGCTCAACTTCCATCTACACACGCTCACCTTGCATCTACACACGATCAACTTGCACCTACACACACTTGCCTTCCATCTACACACGCTCACCTTCCATCCACACACGCTCACCTTCCATCTACACATGCTCACCTTCAATCTACACACGTTCACCTTCCATCTACACACGCTCACCGTCCATCTACTCAAGCTCACCTTCCATCTACACACGCTCACCTTGCATGTACACACGCTCACCGTCCATCTAAACACGCTCACCGTCCATCGACACACGCTCACCTTCCATCGACACACGCTAACCTTCCATCTACGCACGCTCACCGTCCATCTACACACGCTCACCTTCCATCGACACACGCTAACCTTCCATCTACGCACGCTCACCGTCCATCTACACACGCTCACCTTCCATCTACACACGCTCACTTTCCATCTACACACGCTCATCTTCTATCTGCAGACGGACACCTTCCATCTACACACGCTCACCGTCCATCTACACTCGCTCACCTTCCATCTAGACATGCTCATCTTGCATCTACACACGCTGACCTTGCATCTACACACGCTCACCGTCCATCTACACATGCTCACGTTCCATCTACACACGCTCACCTTCCATCTACGCATGCTCACCTTCCATCTAGACACGCTCACCTTCCATCTACACACGCTCACCTACCATCTACGCATGCTCACCTTCCATCTACACACGCACACCTTCCATCTACACACGCTCACCTTCCATCTACACATGCTCACCTTTCATCTACACACGCTCACCGTCCATCTAGACACGCACACCTTCCATCGACACACGGTCACCGTCCGTCTACAAACGTTCACGTTCCATCTACACATGCACACCTTACATCTACACACGCTCACCTTCCATCTACACACGCTCACCTTCCACTTACACACGCTCACCTTCCATCTGCACACGCTCGCCTTCCATGTACACATGCTCACATTCCATCTGCACACGCTCACCTTCCATCTACACATGCTCACCATCCACCTACACACGCTCACCTTCCATCTACACACGCTGACCTTCCATCTACACCCGCTCACCTTCTATCTACACACGCTCATCTTCCATCTACACACGCTCAACTTCCATCTACACACGCTCACCTTGCATCTACACACGATCAACTTGCACCTACACACACTTGCCTTCCATCTACACACGCTCACCTTCCATCCACACACGCTCACCTTCCATCTACACATGCTCACCTTCAATCTACACACGTTCACCTTCCATCTACACACGCTCACCGTCCATCTACTCAAGCTCACCTTCCATCTACACACGCTCACCTTGCATGTACACACGCTCACCGTCCATCTAAACACGCTCACCGTCCATCGACACACGCTCACCTTCCATCGACACACGCTAACCTTCCATCTACGCACGCTCACCGTCCATCTACACACGCTCACCTTCCATCGACACACGCTAACCTTCCATCTACGCACGCTCACCGTCCATCTACACACGCTCACCTTCCATCTACACACGCTCACTTTCCATCTACACACGCTCATCTTCTATCTGCAGACGGACACCTTCCATCTACACACGCTCACCGTCCATCTACACTCGCTCACCTTCCATCTAGACATGCTCATCTTGCATCTACACACGCTGACCTTGCATCTACACACGCTCACCGTCCATCTACACATGCTCACGTTCCATCTACACACGCTCACCTTCCATCTACGCATGCTCACCTTCCATCTAGACACGCTCACCTTCCATCTACACACGCTCACCTACCATCTACGCATGCTCACCTTCCATCTACACACGCACACCTTCCATCTACACACGCTCACCTTCCATCTACACATGCTCACCTTTCATCTACACACGCTCACCGTCCATCTAGACACGCACACCTTCCATCGACACACGGTCACCGTCCGTCTACAAACGTTCACGTTCCATCTACACATGCACACCTTACATCTACACACGCTCACCTTCCATCTACACACGCTCACCTTCCACTTACACACGCTCACCTTCCATCTGCACACGCTCGCCTTCCATGTACACATGCTCACATTCCATCTGCACACGCTCACCTTCCATCTACACATGCTCACCATCCACCTACACACGCTCACCTTCCATCTACACACGCTGACCTTCCATCTACACCCGCTCACCTTCTATCTACACACGCTCATCTTCCATCTACACACGCTCAACTTCCATCTGCACACGCTCACCTTCCATCTACACATGCTCACCATCCACCTACACACGCTCACCTTCCATCTACACACGCTGACCTTGCATCTACACACGCTCACCATCCATCGACACACGCTCACCTTTCGTCTACACACGCTCACCTTTCGTCTACACACGCTCACTTTTCATCTACACACGCTCACCTTCCATCTACACACGGACACCTTCCATCTACACACGCTCACCTTCCATCTACACATGCTCATCTTGCATCTACACACGCTGACCTTGCATCTACACACGCTCACCTTCCATCTACGCACGCTCACCTTCCATCTACGCACGATCACCTTCCATCTACGCACACTCACCTTCCATCTACAGATGCAGACCTTCCACCTACACACGCTCACCTTCCATCTACACACGCTCACCTTCCATCTACACACGCACACCTTCCATCTACACACGGACACCGTCCATCTACACACACACACACATTCCATCTACACACGCTCACCTTCCATCGACACACGCTCACCTTCCATCGACAAACGCTCACCTTCCATCTACACACGCTCACCTTCCATCTACACACGCTCACCTTCCATCTACACTCGCTCACCTTCCATCTAGACATGCTCATCTTGCATCTACACACGCTGACCTTGCATCGACACACGCTCACCGTCCATCTACACACGCTCACGTTCCATCTACACATGCTCACCTTCCATCTACGCATGCTCACCTTCCATCTACACACGCTCACCTTCCATCTACACATGCTCACGTGCCATCTACACACGCTCACCTTCCATCTACACACGCACACCTTCCATCTAAAAACGCTCACCCTCCATCTACACACGCTCACCTTCCATCTACACACGCTCACCTTTCATCTACACACGCTCACCGTCCATCTAGACACGCTCACCTTCCATCGACACACGGTCACCGTCCATCTACACACGCTCACGTTCCATCTACACACGCACACCTTCCATCTAAACACGCTCACCTTCCATCTACACACGCTCACCTTACATCTACACACGCTCACCTTCCATTTGCACATGCTCACCTTCCACTTACACACGCTCACCTTCCATCTACACATGCTCGCCTTCCATCTACATACGCTCACATTCCATCAACACACGCTCGCCTTCCATCTACACACGCTCACCTTCCATCTACACATGCTCACAATCCACCGACACACGCTCACCTTCCACCGACACACGCTCACCTTCCATCTACACACGCTCTCCTTCCATCTACACACGCTGACCTTGCATCTACACAGGCAGACCTTCCACCGACACATGCTCACCTTCCATCTACACACGCTCACCTTCCATCTACACACGCACACCTTCCATCTACACACGGACACCGTCCATCTACAAACGGACACCTTCCATCTACACACGTTCACCTTCCATCTACACACACACACATTCCATCTACACACGCTCACCTTCCATCGACACACGCTCACCTTCCATCGACAAACGCTCACCTTCCATCTACACACGGACACCTTCTATCTACACACGGACACCTTCCGTCTACACACGCTCACCTTCCATCTACACACGCTCACCTTCCATCGACAAACACTCACCTTCCATCTACACACACTCACCTTCCATCTACACATGCTCACCTTCCATCTACACTCGCTCACCTTCCATCTAGACATGCTCATCTTGCATCTACACACGCTGACCTTGCATCTACACACGCTCACCGTCCAGCTACACACGCTCACGTTCCATCTACACATGCTCACCTTCCATCTACGCACGCTCACCTTCCATCTACACACGCTCACCTTCCATCTACACATGCTCACCTTTCATCTACACACGCTCACCGTCCATTTAGACACGCTCACCTTCCATCGACACACAGTCACCGTCCATCTACACACGCTCACGTTCCATCTACACATGCACACCCTCCATCTAAACACGCTCACCTTCCATCTACACACGCTCACCTTACATCTACACACGCTCACCTTCCATCTACACACGCTCACCTTCCACTTACACACGCTCACCTTCCATCTACACATGCTCGCCTTCCATCTACACACGCTCACCGTCCATCTACACACGCTCACCGTCCATCTACACATGCTCACCTTCCATCAACACACGCTCACCGTCCATCTACACACGCTCACCTTCCATCTACACACGGAAATGTTCCATCTACACATGCTCACCTTCCATTTACACACGCTGACCTTGCATCTACACATGCTCACCGTCAATCTACACACGCTCACGTTCCAACTACACACGCTCACCTTCCATCTACACACGCACACCTTCCAGCTACACATGCTCAACTACCATCTACACACGCTCACCTTCCATCTTCAGACGCACACCTTCCATCTACAGACGCTCACCGTCCATCTACCCAAGCACAACTTCCATCTACGCACGGACACCTTCCATCTACTCACGGAGACCTTCCATCTACAGACGCAGACCTTCCATCTACACATGCTCAGCTTTCATCTACACACGCTCACCTTCCATCTACACACGCTCACCGTCCATCTACACACGCTCACCTTCCATCTACACACGCTCACCTTCCATCTACACACGCTCAGCGTCCATCTACACACGCTCACCACCCATCTACACATGCTCACCTTCCATTTACACACGCTCACCTTTCATCTACACACACACACCTTCCATCTACACAAGCTCACCTTTCATATACACACGCTCACCTTCCATCGACACACGGTCACCGTCCAACTACACAGGCTCACCTTCCATCTACACACGCTCACCTTCCATTTACACATGCTCAACTTCCATCTACACATGCTCACCTTCCACGTACACATGCTCACCTTCCATCTACACATGCTCGCCTTCCATCTACACACGCTCACATTCCATCGACACACGCTCACCTTCCATC
Organism: Somniosus microcephalus; assembly: GCF_052327205.1. Classification (NCBI taxonomy): domain Eukaryota; kingdom Metazoa; phylum Chordata; class Chondrichthyes; order Squaliformes; family Somniosidae; genus Somniosus; species Somniosus microcephalus. The sequence continues at coordinate 248,317,665 of NC_140992.1, forward strand.
TACACACGCTCACCTTCCATCTACTCACGCTCACCTTCCATCTACACACGCTCACCTTCCATCTACTCACGCTCACCTTCCATCTACACACGCTCACCTACCATCTACACACGCTCACCTGCCATCTACACACGCTCACCTTCCAGCTACACACGCTCACCTTCCATTTACACACGCTCAACTTCCATCTACACATGCTCACCTTCCACGTACACATGCTCACCTTCCATCTTCACACGCTCGCCTTCCATCTACACACGCTCACATTCCATCGACACACGCTCACCTTCCATCTACACACGCTCACCTTCCATCTACTCACGCTCACCTTCCATCTACACACGCTCACCTTCCATCTACACACGCTCAGCTTCCACCTACACACGGACACCTTCCATCTACAAATGCTCAGCTTCCTTCTACACATGCTCACCTTCCATCTACACACGCTCACCTTCCATCTACACCCGCTCACCTTCTATCTACACACGCTCATCTTCCATCTACACACGCTCAACTTCCATCTACACATGCTCACCTTGCATCTACACACGCTCAACTTGCACCTACACACACTTGCCTTCCATCTACACACGCTCACCTTCCATCTACACACGCTCACCTTCCATCTACACATGCTCACCTTCAATCTACACACGCTCACCTTCCATCTACACACGCTCACCGTCCATCTACACACGCTCACCGTCCATCTACACACGCTCACCTTCCATCGACACACACTAACCTTCCATCTACGCACGCTCACCGTCCATCTACACACGCTCACCTTCCATCGACACACGCTAACCTTCCATCTACGCACGCTCACCGTCCATCTACACACGCTCACCTTCCATCTACACACGCTCACCTTCCATCGACACACGCTCATCTTCTATCTACAGACGGACACCTTCCATCTACACACGCTCACCGTCCATCTACACACGCTCACCGTCCATCTACACACGCTCACCTTCCATCTACACACGGACACTTTCCATCTACACTCGCTCACCTTCCATCTAGACATGCTCATCTTGCATCTACACACGCTGACCTTGCATCTACACACGCTCACCGTCCATCTACACACGCTCACGTTCCATCTACACACGCTCACCTTCCATCTAGACACGCTCACCTTCCATCTACACACGCTCACCTACCAGCTACGCATGCTCACCTTCCATCAACACACGCACACCTTCCATCTACACACGCTCACCTTCCATCTACACATGCTCACCTTTCATCTACACACGCTCACCGTCCATCTAGACACGCACACCTTCCATCGACACACGGTCACCGTCCCCGTCCGTCTACAAACGTTCACGTTCCATCTACACACGCACACCTTCCAGCTACACATGCTCAACTACCATCTACACACGCTCACCTTCCATCTACAGACGCACACCTTCCATCTGCACACGCTCACCTTCCATCTACACACGCTCACCTACCATCTACAGACGCTCACTGTCCATCTACCCAAGCACAACTTCCATCTACGCACGGACATCTTCCATCTACGCACGGAGACCTTCCATCCACAGACGCACACCTTCCATCTACACATGCTCAGCTTTCATCTACACACGCTCTCCTTCCATCGACACACGCTCACCGTCCATCTACACACGCTCACCTTCCATCTACACACGCTCACCTTCCATCTACACACGCTCAGCGTCCATCTACACACGCTCACCTTACATTTACACACGCTCACCTTCCATCTACACACACACACCTTCCATCTACACACGCTCACCTTACATCTACACACGCTCACCTTTCATATACACACGCTCACCTTTCATCTACACACGTTCACCATCCATCTACACACGCTCACCTTCCATCGACACACGGTCACCGTCCAACTACAGAGGTTCACCTTCCATCTACACACGCTCACCTTCCATTTACACATGCTCAACTTCCATCTACACATGCTCACCTTCCACGTACACATGCTCACCTTCCATCTACACACGCTCGCCTTCCATCTACACACGCTCACATTCCATCGACACACGCTCACCTTGCATCTACACACGCTCACCTTCCATCTACTCACGCTCACCTTCCATCTACACACGCTCACCTTCCATCTACTCACGCTCACCTTCCATCTACACATGCTCAACTACCATCTACACACGCTCACCTTCCATCTACACACGCTCACCTTCCATTTACACACGCTCAACTTCCATCTACACATGCTCACCTTCCACGTACACATGCTCACCTTCCATCTACACACGCTCGCTTTCCATCTACACACGCTCACATTCCATCGACACACGCTCACCTTCCATCTACACACGCTCACCTTCCATCTACTCACGCTCACCTTCCATCTACACACGCTCACCTTCCATCTACACACGCTCACCTTCCACCTACACACGGACACCTTCCATCTACAAATGCTCAGCTTCCTTCTTCACATGCTCACCTTCCATCTACACACGCTCACCTTCCATCTACACCCGCTCACCTTCTATATACACACGCTCATCTTCCATCTACACAAGCTCACCTTCCATCTACACACGCTCACCTTCCATCTACACTCGCTCACCTTCCATCTAGACATGCTCATCTTGCATCTACACACGCTGACCTTGCATCTACACACGCTCACCGTCCATCTACACACGCTCACGTTCCATCTACACATGCTCACCTTCCATCTACGCACGCTCACCTTCCATCTACACACGCTCACCTTCCATCTACACACGCACACCTTCCATCTAAAAACGCTCACCTTCCACCTACACACGCTCACCTTCCATCTACACACGCTCACCTTTCATCTACACACGCTCACCGTCCATCTAGACACGCTCACCTTCCATCTACACACGCTCACCTTACATCTACACACGCTCACCTTCCACTTACACACGCTCACCTTCCATCTACACATGCTCGCCTTTCATCTACACACGCTCACCATCCATCTACACATGCTCACCATCCACCTACACACGCTCACCTTCCACCTACACACGCTCACCTTCCATCTACACACGCTCTCCTTCCATCTACACACACTGACCTTGCATCTACACACGCTCACCGTCCATCTACACACGCTCATCTTCCGTCAACACACGCTCACCTTTCGTCTACACACGCTCACCTTCCCTCTACACACGCTAACCTTCCATGTACACACAGACACCTTCCATCTACACACGCTCACCTTCCATCTACACACACTCATCTTGCATCTAAAAATGCTGACCTTGCATCTACACACGCTCACCTTCCATCTGCTCACGCTCACCTTCCATCTACACACGCTCACCTTCCATCTACACACGCTCACCTTCCACCTACACACGGACACCTTCTATATACACACGCTCATCTTCCATCTGCACAAGCTCACCTTCCATCTACACACGCTCACCTTCCATCTACACACGCTCACCTTCCATCTACACCCGCTCACCTTCTATATACACACGCTCATCTTCCATCTGCACAAGCTCACCTTCCATCTACACACGCTCACCTTCCATCTACACACGCTCACCTTCCATCTACACTCGCTCACCTTCCATCTAGACATGCTCACCTTCCATCTACACACGCTCACCTTCCATCTACACACGCTCACCTTCCATCTACACCCGCTCACCTTCTATATACACACGCTCATCTTCCATCTGCACACGCTCATCTTCCATCTGCACAAGCTCACCTTCCATCTACACACGCTCACCTTCCATCTGCACAAGCTCACCTTCCATCTACACACGCTCACCTTCCATCTGCACAAGCTCACCTTCCATCTACACACGCTCACCTTCCATCTACACACGCTCACCTTCCATCTACACTCGCTCACCTTCCATCTAGACATGCTCATGTTGCATCTACACACGCTGACCTTGCATCTACACACGCTCACCGTCCATCTACACACGCTCACGTTCCATCTACACATGCTCACCTTCCATCTACGCACGCTCACCTTCCATCTACACACGCTCACCTTCCATCTACACACGCACACCTTCCATCTAAAAACGCTCACCTTCCACCTACACACGCTCACCTTCCATCTACACACGCTCACCTTTCATCTACACACGCTCACAGTCCATCTAGACACGCTCACCTTCCATCTACACACGCTCACCTTACATCTACACACGCTCACCTTCCACTTACACACGCTCACCTTCCATCTACACATGCTCGCCTTTCATCTACACACGCTCACCATCCATCTACACATGCTCACCATCCACCTACACACGCTCACCTTCCACCTTCACACGCTCACCTTCCATCTACACACGCTCTCCTTCCATCTGCACACGCTGACCTTACATCTACACACGCTCACCGTCCATCTACACACGCTCATCTTCCGTCAACACACGCTCACCTTTCGTCTACACACGCTCACCTTCCCTCTACACACGCTAACCTTCCATGTACACACAGACACCTTCCATCTACACACGCTCACCTTCCATCTACACACACTCATCTTGCATCTAAAAACGCTGACCTTGCATCTACACACGCTCACCTTCCATCTACGCACGCTCACCTTCCATCTACGCACGCTCACCTTCCATCTACACACGCAGACCATCCATCTACACACGCAGACCTTCCACCTACACACGTTCACCTTCCATTTACACACGCTCACCTTCCATCTACACACGCACACCTTCCATCTACACACGGACCCTGTCCATCTACACACGTTCACCTTCCATCTACACACACACACATTCCATCTACACACGCTCACCTTCCATCGACACACGCTCACCTTCCATCGACAAACGCTCACCTTCCATCTACACACGCTCACCTTCCATCTACACATGCTCACCTTCCATCTACACACGGACACCTTCCATCTACACACGGACACCTTCCATCTACACACGCTCACCTTCCATCTACACACGCTCACCTTCCATCTACACACGGACACCTTCTATCTACACACGGACACCTTCAATCTACACACGCTCACCTTCCATCTACACACGCTGATCTTCCATCTACACACGCGCACCTTCCATCTGCACACGCTCACCTTCCATCTACACATGCTCACCGTCCATCTACACACGCTCACCGTCCATCTACACACGCTCACCTTCCATCTACACACGCTCACCGTCCATCTACACACGCTCACCTTCCATCTACACATGGAAACTTTCCATCGACACATGCTCACCTTCCATTTACACACGCTGACCTTGCATCTACACATGCTCACCGTCCATCTACACACGCTCACGTTCCATCTACACATGCTCACCTTCCATCTACACACGCACACCTTCCAGCTACACATGCTCAACTACCATCTACACACGCTCACCTTCCATCTACACACGCACACCTTCCATCTACACACGCTCACCTTCCATCTACACACGCTCACCTACCATCTACACACGCTCACCGTCCATGTACACAAGCTCAACTTCCAACTACGCACGGACACCTTCCATCTACGCACGGAGACCTTCCATCTACAGACGCACACCTTCCATCTACACACGCTCAGCTTCCATCTGCACTACGCTCACCTTCCATCTACACACACTCACCTTTCATCTACACACGCTCACCTTCCATCTACACACGCTCACCGTCCATCTACACACGCTCACCGTCCATCTACACACGCTCACCGTCCATCTACACACGCTCACCTTCCATCTACACACGGACACCTTCCATCTACACTCGCTCACCTTCCATCTAGACATGCTCATCTTGCATCTACACACGCTGACCTTGCATCGACACACGCTCACCGTCCATCTACACACGCTCACGTTCCATCTACAGACGCTCACCTTCCATCTACGCACGCTCACCTTCCATCTACACACGCTCACCTTCCATCTACACACGCTCACCTACCATCTACGCACGCTCACCTTCCATCTACACACGCACACCTTCCATCTAAACACGCTCACCTTCCATCTACACACGCTCACCTTCCATCTACACATGCTCACCTTTCATCTACACACGCTCACCGTCCATCTAGACACGCTCACCTTCCATCTACACACGCTCACCTTACATCTACACACGCTCACCTTCCACTTACACACGCTCACCTTCCATCTACACATGCTCGCCTTTCATCTACACACGCTCACCATCCATCTACACATGCTCACCATCCACCTACACACGCTCACCTTCCACCTACACACGCTCACCTTCCATCTACACACGCTCTCCTTCCATCTACACACGCTGACCTTGCATCTACACACGCTCACCGTCCATCTACACATGCTCATCTTCCGTCAACACACGCTCACCTTTCGTCTGCACATGCTCACCTTCCCTCTACACACGCTAACCTTCCATGTACACACAGACACCTTCCATCTACACACGCTCACCTTCCATCTACACACACTCATCTTGCATCTAAAAACGCTGACCTTGCATCTACACACGCTCACCTTCCATCTGCTCACGCTCACCTTCCATCTACACACGCTCACCTTCCATCTACACACGCTCACCTTCCACCTACACACGGACACCTTCCATCTACAAATGCTCAGCTTCCTTCTTCACATGCTCACCTTCCATCTACACACGCTCACCTTCCATCTACACCCGCTCACCTTCTATATACACACGCTCATCTTCCATCTACACAAGCTCACCTTCCATCTACACACGCTCACCTTCCATCTACACACGCTCACCTTCCATCTACACTCGCTCACCTTCCATCTAGACATGCTCATGTTGCATCTACACACGCTGACCTTGCATCTACACACGCTCACCGTCCATCTACACACGCTCACGTTCCATCTACACATGCTCACCTTCCATCTACGCACGCTCACCTTCCATCTACACACGCTCACCTTCCATCTACACACGCACACCTTCCCTCTAAAAACGCTCACCTTCCACCTACACACGCTCACCTTCCATCTACACACGCTCACCTTTCATCTACACACGCTCACAGTCCATCTAGACACGCTCACCTTCCATCTACACACGCTCACCTTACATCTACACACGCTCACCTTCCACTTACACACGCTCACCTTCCATCTACACATGCTCGCCTTTCATCTACACACGCTCACCATCCATCTACACATGCTCACCATCCACCTACACACGCTCACCTTCCACCTACACACGCTCACCTTCCATCTACACACGCTCTCCTTCCATCTGCACACGCTGACCTTGCATCTACACACGCTCACCGTCCATCTACACACGCTCATCTTCCGTCAACACACGCTCACCTTTCGTCTACACACGCTCACCTTCCCTCTACACACGCTAACCTTCCATGTACACACAGACACCTTCCATCTACACACGCTCACCTTCCATCTACACACACTCATCTTGCATCTAAAAACGCTGACCTTGCATCTACACACGCTCACCTTCCATCTACGCACGCTCACCTTCCATCTACGCACGCTCACCTTCCATCTACACACGCAGACCATCCATCTACACACGCAGACCTTCCACCTACACACGTTCACCTTCCATTTACACACGCTCACCTTCCATCTACACACGCACACCTTCCATCTACACACGGACCCTGTCCATCTACACACGTTCACCTTCCATCTACACACACACACATTCCATCTACACACGCTCACCTTCCATCGACACACGCTCACCTTCCATCGACAAACGCTCACCTTCCATCTACACACGCTCACCTTCCATCTACACATGCTCACCTTCCATCTACACACGGACACCTTCCATCTACACACGGACACCTTCCATCTACACACGCTCACCTTCCATCTACACACGCTCACCTTCCATCTACACACGGACACCTTCTATCTACACACGGACACCTTCAATCTACACACGCTCACCTTCCATCTACACACGCTGATCTTCCATCTACACACGCGCACCTTCCATCTGCACACGCTCACCTTCCATCTACACATGCTCACCGTCCATCTACACACGCTCACCGTCCATCTACACACGCTCACCTTCCATCTACACACGCTCACCGTCCATCTACACACGCTCACCTTCCATCTACACATGGAAACTTTCCATCGACACATGCTCACCTTCCATTTACACACGCTGACCTTGCATCTACACATGCTCACCGTCCATCTACACACGCTCACGTTCCATCTACACACGCTCACCTTCCATCTACACACGCACACCTTCCAGCTACACATGCTCAACTACCATCTACACACGCTCACCTTCCATCTACACACGCACACCTTCCATCTACACACGCTCACCTTCCATCTACACTCGCTCACCTTCCATCTAGACATGCTCATGTTGCATCTACACACGCTGACCTTGCATCTACACACGCTCACCGTCCATCTACACACGCTCACGTTCCATCTACACATGCTCACCTTCCATCTACGCACGCTCACCTTCCATCTACACACGCTCACCTTCCATCTACACACGCACACCTTCCCTCTAAAAACGCTCACCTTCCACCTACACACGCTCACCTTCCATCTACACACGCTCACCTTTCATCTACACACGCTCACAGTCCATCTAGACACGCTCACCTTCCATCTACACACGCTCACCTTACATCTACACACGCTCACCTTCCACTTACACACGCTCACCTTCCATCTACACATGCTCGCCTTTCATCTACACACGCTCACCATCCATCTACACATGCTCACCATCCACCTACACACGCTCACCTTCCACCTACACACGCTCACCTTCCATCTACACACGCTCTCCTTCCATCTGCACACGCTGACCTTGCATCTACACACGCTCACCGTCCATCTACACACGCTCATCTTCCGTCAACACACGCTCACCTTTCGTCTACACACGCTCACCTTCCCTCTACACACGCTAACCTTCCATGTACACACAGACACCTTCCATCTACACACGCTCACCTTCCATCTACACACACTCATCTTGCATCTAAAAACGCTGACCTTGCATCTACACACGCTCACCTTCCATCTACGCACGCTCACCTTCCATCTACGCACGCTCACCTTCCATCTACACACGCAGACCATCCATCTACACACGCAGACCTTCCACCTACACACGTTCACCTTCCATTTACACACGCTCACCTTCCATCTACACATGGAAACTTTCCATCGACACATGCTCACCTTCCATTTACACACGCTGACCTTGCATCTACACATGCTCACCGTCCATCTACACACGCTCACGTTCCATCTACACACGCTCACCTTCCATCTACACACGCACACCTTCCAGCTACACATGCTCAACTACCATCTACACACGCTCACCTTCCATCTACACACGCACACCTTCCATCTACACACGCTCACCTTCCATCTACACTCGCTCACCTTCCATCTAGACATGCTCATGTTGCATCTACACACGCTGACCTTGCATCTACACACGCTCACCGTCCATCTACACACGCTCATGTTGCATCTACACACGCTGACCTTGCATCTACACACGCTCACCGTCCATCTACACACGCTCACGTTCCATCTACACACGCTCACCTTCCATCTACACACGCACACCTTCCAGCTACACATGCTCAACTACCATCTACACACGCTCACCTTCCATCTACACACGCACACCTTCCATCTACACACGCTCACCTTCCATCTACACACGCTCACCTACCATCTACACACGCTCACCGTCCATGTACACAAGCTCAACTTCCAACTACGCACGGACACCTTCCATCTACGCACGGAGACCTTCCATCTACAGACGCACACCTTCCATCTACACACGCTCAGCTTCCATCTGCACACGCTCACCTTCCATCTACACACACTCACCTTTCATCTACACACGCTCACCGTCCATCTACACACGCTCACCGTCCATCTACACACGCTCACCGTCCATCTACACACGCTCACCGTCCATCTACACACGCTCACCTTCCATCTACACACGGACACCTTCCATCTACACTCGCTCACCTTCCATCTAGACATGCTCATCTTGCATCTACACACGCTGACCTTGCATCGACACACGCTCACCGTCCATCTACACACGCTCACGTTCCATCTACAGACGCTCACCTTCCATCTACGCACGCTCACCTTCCATCTACACACGCTCACCTTCCATCTACACACGCTCACCTACCATCTACGCACGCTCACCTTCCATCTACACACGCACACCTTCCATCTAAACACGCTCACCTTCCATCTACACACGCTCACCTTCCATCTACACATGCTCACCTTTCATCTACACACGCTCACCGTCCATCTCGACACGCTCACCTTCCATCGTCACACGGTCACCGTCCATCTACACACGCTCACGTTCCATCTACACATGCACACCTTCCATCTAAACACGCTCACCTTCCATCTACACACGCTCACCTTACATCTACACACGCTCACCTTACATCTACACACGCTCACCTTCCACTTACACACGCTCACCTTCCATCTCCACACGCTCGCCTTCCATGTACACACGCTCACATTCCATCTACACACGCTCACCTTCCATCTACACATGCTCACCATCCACCTACACACGCTCACCTTCCACCTACACACGCTCACCGTCCATCTACACACGCTCTCCTTCCATCCACACACGGACACCTTCCATCTACACACGCTCACCTTCCATCTACACACGCTCATCTTGCATCTACACACGCTGACCTTGCATCTACACACGCTCACCTTCCATCTACGCACGCTCACCTTCCATCTACGCACGCTCACCTTCCATCTACGCACGCTCAGCTTCCACCTACACATGCAGACCTTCCAGCTACACACGCTCACCTTCCATCTACACACGCTCACCTTCCATCTACACACGCACACCTTCCATCTACACACGGACACCGTCCATCTACACACGGACACCTTCCATCTACACACGTTCACCTTCCATCTACACACACACACATTCCATCTACACACGCTCACCTTCCATCGACACACGCTCACCTTCCATCGACAAACACTCACCTTCCATCGACACACGCTCACCTTCCATCAACACATGCTCACCTTCCATCTGCACTCGCTCACCTTCCATCTAGACATGCTCATCTTGCATCTACACACGCTGACCTTGCATCTACACACACTCACCGTCCATCTACACATGCTCACGTTCCATGTATACATGCTCACCTTCCATCTATGCACGCTCACCTTCCATCTACACACGCTCACCTTCCATCTACACACGCTCACCTTGCATCTACACACGCTCACGTTCCATCTACACACGCTCACCTTCCATCTACACACGCACACCTTCCAGCTACACATGCTCAACTACCATCTACACACGGTCACCTTCCATCTACAGACGCACACCTTCCATCTACAGACGCTCACCGTCCATCTACCCAAGCTCAACTTCCATCTACGCACGGACACCTTCCATCTACGCACGGAGACCTTCCATCTACAGACGCACACCTTCCATTTACACACGCTCAGCTTTCATCTACACACGCTCACCTTCCATCTACACACGCTCACCTTCCATCTACACACGCTCACCTTCCATCTACACACGCTCAGCGTCCATCTACACACGCTCACCACCCATCTACACATGCTCACCTTCCATTTACACACGCTCGCCTTCCATCTACACACGCTCAACTTCCATCTACACACGCTCACCTTCCATCTACACACGGACACCTTCCATCTACACACGCTCACCTTCCATCTACACACGCTCATCTTGCATCTACACACGCTGACCTTGCATCTACACACGCTCACCGTCCATCTACACACGCTCACCGTCCATCTACACACGCTCACCTTCCATCTACACACGCTCACCTTCCATCTACACACGCTCACCTTCCATCTACACACGCTCACATTACATCTACACACGCTCACCTTCCATCTACACACGCTCACATTCCATCTACACACGCTCACCTTCCATCGACACACGCTCACCTTCCATCTACACACGCTCACATTCCATCTACACACGCTCACCTTCCGTCAACACACGGGCACCTTCCATCTACACACGGACACCTTCAATCTACACACGCTCACCTTCCATCTGCACACGCTCACCTTCCATCTACACACGCTCACCTTCCATCGACACACGCTAACCTTCCATCTACGCACGCTCACCGTCCATCTACACACGCTCACCTTCCTTCAACACACGCTCACCTTCCATCGACACACGCTAACCTTCCATCTACGCACGCTCACCGTCCATCTACACACGCTCACCTTCCTTCAACACACGCTCACCTTCCATCGACACACGCTAACCTTCCATCTACGCACGCTCACCGTCCATCTACACACGCTCACCTTCCTTCAACACACGCTAACCTTCCATCTACGCACGCTCACCGTCCATCTATACACGCTCACCTTCCATCTACACACGCTCACCTTCCATCAACACACGCTCATCTTCTATCTACAGACGGACACCTTCCATCTACACACGCTCACCGTCCATCTACACACGCTCACCGTCCATCTACACACGCTCACCTTCCATCTTTACACGGACACGTTCCATCTACACTCGCTCACCTTCCATCTAGACATGCTCACCGTCCATCTGCACACGCTCACGTTCCATCTACACACGCTCACCTTCCATCGACGCACGCTCACCTTCCATCTACACACGCTCACCTTCCATCTACACACGCTCACCTACCATCTACGCACGCTCACCTTCCATCTACACACGCACACCTTCCATGTAAACACGCTCACCTTCCATCCACACACGCTCACCTTCCATCTACACACGCTCACCTTTCATCTACACACGCTCACCGTCCATCTAGACACGCTCACCTTCCATCGACACACGGTCACCGTCCGTCTACAAACGTTCACGTTCCATCTACACATGCACAGCTTCCATCTAAACACGCTCACCTTCCATCTACACACGCTCACCTTCCACTTACACACGCTCACCTTCCATCTACACACGCTCGCCTTCCATGTACACACGCTCACATTCCATCTACACACACTCACCTTCCATCTACACATGCTCACCATCCACCTACACACGCTCACCTTCCATCTACACACGCTGAGCTTGCATCTACACACGCTCACCATCCATCTACACACGCTCATCTTCCGTCTACACACGCTCACCTTTCGTCTACACACGCTCACCTTCCGTCTACACACGCTCACCTTCCATCTGCACACGGACACTTTCCATCTACACACGCTCACCTTCCATCTACACACGCTCATCTTGCATCTACACACGCTGACCTTGCATCTACACACACTCACCTTCCATCTACGCACGCTCACCTTCCATCTACGCACGATCACCTTCCATCTACGCACGCTCACCTTCCATCTACACATGCAGACCTTCCACCTACACACGCTCACCTTCCATCTACACACGCTCACCTTCCATCTACACACGTACACCTTCCATCCACACACACACACATTCCATCTACACACGCTCACCTTCCATCGACACACGCTCACCTTCCATCGACAAACGCTCACCTTCCATCTACACACGCTCACCTTCCATCTACACACGCTCACCTTCCATCTACACTCGCTCACCTTCCATCTAGACATGCTCATCTTGCATCTACACACGCTGACCTTGCATCTACACACGCTCACCGTACATCTGCACATGCTCACGTTCCATCTACACATGCTCACCTTCCATCTACGCACGCTCACCTTCCATCTACACACGCTCACCTTCCATCTACACACGCTCACCTTCCATCTACACACGCACACCTTCCATGTAAAAACGCTCACCTTCCATCTACACACGCTCACCTTCAATCTACACACGCTCACCTTTCATCTACACACGCTCACCGTCCATCTAGGCACGCTCACCTTCCATCGACACACGGTCACCGTCCATCTACACACGCTCACGTTCCATCTACACACGCACACCTTCCATGCAAACACGCTCACCTTCCACTTACAGACGCTCACCTTCCATCTACACATGCTCGCCTTCCATCTACATACGCTCACATTCCATCTACACACGCTCACCTTCCATCTACACACGCTCACCTTCCATCTACACATGCTCACCATCCACCTACACATGCTCACCTTCCACCTACACACGCTCACCTTCCATCTACACATCCTCGCCTTCCATCTACACACGCTCACCGTCCATCTACACACGCTCACCGTCCATCTACACATGCTCACCTTCCATCTACACACGCTCACCGTCCATCTACACACGCTCACCTTCCATCGACACACGGAAACGTACAATCTACACATGCTCACCTTCCATTTACACACGCTGACCTTGCATCTACACATGCTCACCGTCAATCCACACACGCTCACGGTCCATCTACACACGCGCACCTTCCATCTACACACGCACACCTTCCAGCTACACATGCTCAACTACCATCTACACACGCTCACCTTCCATCTACAGACGCACACCTTCCATCTACACACGCTCACCTTCCATCTACACATGCTCACCTACCATCTACAGACGCTCACCGTCCATCTACCCAAGCACAACTTCCATCTACGCACGGACACCTTCCATCTACGCACGGAGACCTTCCATCCACAGACGCACACCTTCCATCTACACATGCTCAGCTTTCATCTACACACGCTCTCCTTCCATCTACACACGCTCACCGTCCATCTGCACACGCTCACCTTCCATCTACACACGCTCACCTTCCATCGACACACGCTCAGCGTCCATCTACACACGCTCACCACCCATCTACACATGCTCACCTTCCATTTACACACGCTCACCTTCCATCTACACACACACACCTACCATCTACACACGCTCACCTTACATCTACACACGCTCACCTTTCATATACACACGCTCACCTTTCATCTACACACGCTCACCATCCATCTACACACGCTCACCTTCCATCGACACACAGTCACCGTCCAACTACACAGGTTCACCTTCCATCTACTCACGCTCACCTTCCATCTACACACGCTCACCTACCATCTACACACGCTCACCTTCCATCTACACACGCTCACCTACCATCTACACACGCTCACCTTCCATCTACACACGCTCACCTTCCATTTACACACGCTCAACTTCCATCTACACATGCTCACCTTCCACGTACACATGCTCACCTTCCATCTACACACGCTCGCCTTCCATCTACACACGCTCACATTCCATCGACACACGCTCACCTTCCATCTACACACGCTCACCTTCCATCTACTCACGCTCACCTTCCATCTACACACGCTCACCTTCCATCTACACACGCTCACCTTCCACCTACACACGGACACCTTCCATCTACAAATGCTCAGCTTCCTTCTTCACATGCTCACCTTCCATCTACACACGCTCACCTTCCATCTACACCCGCTCACCTTCTATATACACACGCTCATCTTCCATCTACACACACTCACCTTCCATCTACACACGCTCACCTTCCATCTACACACGCTCACCTTCCATCTACACTCGCTCACCTTCCATCTAGACATGCTCATCTTGCATCTACACACGCTGACCTTGCATCTACACACGCTCACCGTCCATCTACACACGCTCACGTTCCATCTACACATGCTCACCTTCCATCTACGCACGCTCACCTTCCATCTACACACGCTCACCTTCCATCTACACACGCACACCTTCCATCTAAAAACGCTCACCTTCCATCTAAAAACGCTCACCTTCCACCTACACACGCTCACCTTCCATCTACACACGCTCACCGTCCATCTAGACACGCTCACCTTCCATCGACACACGGTCACCGTCCATCTACACACGCTCACGTTCCATCTACACACGCACACCTTCCATCTAAACACGCTCACCTTCCATCTACACACGCTCACCTTACATCGACACACGCTCACCTTCCACTTACACACGCTCACCTTCCATCTACACATGCTCGCCTTCCATCTACACATGCTCACCATCCATCTACACATGCTCACCATCCACCTACACACGCTCACCTTCCACCTACACACGCTCACCTTCCATCTGCACACGCTCTCCTTCCATCTACACACGCTGACCTTGCATCTACACACGCTCACCGTCCATCTACACACGCTCATCTTCCGTCAACACACGCTCACCTTTCGTCTACACACGCTCACCTTCCCTCGACACACTATAACCTTCCATGTACACACAGACACCTTCCATCTACACACGCTCACCTTCCATCTACACACACTCATCTTGCATCTACACATGCTGACCTTGCATCTACACACGCTCACCTTCCATCTACGCACGCTCACCTTCCATCTACGCACGCTCACCTTCCATCTACACACGCAGACCATCCATCTACACACGCAGACCTTCCACCTACACACGCTCACCTACCATTTACACACGCTCACCTTCCATCTACACACGCACACCTTCCATCTGCACACGGACCCTGTCCATCTACACACGTTCACCTTCCATCTACACACACACACATTCCATCTACACACGCTCACCTTCCATCGACACACGCTCACCTTCCATCGACAAACGCTCACCTTCCATCTACACACGCTCACCTTCCATCTACACACGCTCACCTTCCATCTACACACGGACACCTTCCATCTACACACGGACACCTTCCATCTACACACGGACACCTTCCATCTACACACGCTCACCTTCCATCTACACACGCTCACCTTCCATCTACACACGGACACCTTCTATCTACACACGGACACCTTCCATCTACACACGCTCACCTTCCATCTACACATGCTGATCTTCCATCTACACACGTGCACCTTCCATCTGCACACGCTCACCTTCCATCTACACATGCTCACCGTCCATCTACACACGCTCACCGTCCATCAACACACGCTCACCTTCCATCTACACACGCTCACCGTCCATCTACACACGCTCACCTTCCATCTACACACGGAAACTTTCCATCGACACATGCTCACCTTCCATTTACACACGCTGACCTTGCATCTACACATGCTCACCGTCCATCTACACACGCTCACGTTCCATCTACACACGCTCACCTTCCATCTACACACGCGCACCTTCCAGCTACACATGCTCAACTACCATCTACACACGCTCACCTTCCATCTACACACGCACACCTTCCATCTACACACGCTCACCTACCATCTACACACGCTCACCTACCATCTACACACGCTCACCGTCCATGTACACAAGCTCAACTTCCAACTACGCACGGACACCTTCCATCTACGCACGGAGACCTTCCATCTACAGACGCACACCTTCCATCTACACACGCTCAGCTTCCATCTGCACACGCTCACCTTCCATCTACACACACTCACCTTTCATCTACACACGCTCACCGTCCATCTACACACGCTCACCGTCCATCTACACACGCTCACCGTCCATCTACACACGCTCACCGTCCATCTACACACGCTCACCTTCCATCTACACACGGACACCTTCCATCTACACTCGCTCACCTTCCATCTAGACATGCTCATCTTGCATCTACACACGCTGACCTTGCATCGACACACGCTCACCGTCCATCTACACACGCTCACGTTCCATCTACAGACGCTCACCTTCCATCTACGCACGCTCACCTTCCATCTACACACGCTCACCTTCCATCTACACACGCTCACCTACCATCTACGCACGCTCACCTTCCATCTACACACGCACACCTTCCATCTAAACACGCTCACCTTCCATCTACACACGCTCACCTTCCATCTACACATGCTCACCTTTCATCTACACACGCTCACCGTCCATCTCGACACGCTCACCTTCCATCGTCACACGGTCACCGTCCATCTACACACGCTCACGTTCCATCTACACATGCACACCTTCCATCTAAACACGCTCACCTTCCATCTACACACGCTCACCTTACATCTACACACGCTCACCTTACATCTACACACGCTCACCTTCCACTTACACACGCTCACCTTCCATCTCCACACGCTCGCCTTCCATGTACACACGCTCACATTCCATCTACACACGCTCACCTTCCATCTACACATGCTCACCATCCACCTACACACGCTCACCTTCCACCTACACACGCTCACCGTCCATCTACACACGCTCTCCTTCCATCCACACACGGACACCTTCCATCTACACACGCTCACCTTCCATCTACACACGCTCATCTTGCATCTACACACGCTGACCTTGCATCTACACACGCTCACCTTCCATCTACGCACGCTCACCTTCCATCTACGCACGCTCACCTTCCATCTACGCACGCTCAGCTTCCACCTACACATGCAGACCTTCCAGCTACACACGCTCACCTTCCATCTACACACGCTCACCTTCCATCTACACACGCACACCTTCCATCTACACACGGACACCGTCCATCTACACACGGACACCTTCCATCTACACACGTTCACCTTCCATCTACACACACACACATTCCATCTACACACGCTCACCTTCCATCGACACACGCTCACCTTCCATCGACAAACACTCACCTTCCATCGACACACGCTCACCTTCCATCAACACATGCTCACCTTCCATCTGCACTCGCTCACCTTCCATCTAGACATGCTCATCTTGCATCTACACACGCTGACCTTGCATCTACACACACTCACCGTCCATCTACACATGCTCACGTTCCATGTATACATGCTCACCTTCCATCTATGCACGCTCACCTTCCATCTACACACGCTCACCTTCCATCTACACACGCTCACCTTGCATCTACACACGCTCACGTTCCATCTACACACGCTCACCTTCCATCTACACACGCACACCTTCCAGCTACACATGCTCAACTACCATCTACACACGGTCACCTTCCATCTACAGACGCACACCTTCCATCTACAGACGCTCACCGTCCATCTACCCAAGCTCAACTTCCATCTACGCACGGACACCTTCCATCTACGCACGGAGACCTTCCATCTACAGACGCACACCTTCCATTTACACACGCTCAGCTTTCATCTACACACGCTCACCTTCCATCTACACACGCTCACCTTCCATCTACACACGCTCACCTTCCATCTACACACGCTCAGCGTCCATCTACACACGCTCACCACCCATCTACACATGCTCACCTTCCATTTACACACGCTCACCTTCCATCTACACACGCTCAACTTCCATCTACACACGCTCACCTTCCATCTACACACGGACACCTTCCATCTACACACGCTCACCTTCCATCTACACACGCTCATCTTGCATCTACACACGCTGACCTTGCATCTACACACGCTCACCGTCCATCTACACACGCTCACCGTCCATCTACACACGCTCACCTTCCATCTACACACGCTCACCTTCCATCTACACACGCTCACCTTCCATCTACACACGCTCACATTACATCTACACACGCTCACCTTCCATCTACACACGCTCACATTCCATCTACACACGCTCACCTTCCATCGACACACGCTCACCTTCCATCTACACACGCTCACATTCCATCTACACACGCTCACCTTCCGTCAACACACGGGCACCTTCCATCTACACACGGACACCTTCAATCTACACACGCTCACCTTCCATCTGCACACGCTCACCTTCCATCTACACACGCTCACCTTCCATCGACACACGCTAACCTTCCATCTACGCACGCTCACCGTCCATCTACACACGCTCACCTTCCTTCAACACACGCTCACCTTCCATCGACACACGCTAACCTTCCATCTACGCACGCTCACCGTCCATCTACACACGCTCACCTTCCTTCAACACACGCTCACCTTCCATCGACACACGCTAACCTTCCATCTACGCACGCTCACCGTCCATCTACACACGCTCACCTTCCTTCAACACACGCTAACCTTCCATCTACGCACGCTCACCGTCCATCTATACACGCTCACCTTCCATCTACACACGCTCACCTTCCATCAACACACGCTCATCTTCTATCTACAGACGGACACCTTCCATCTACACACGCTCACCGTCCATCTACACACGCTCACCGTCCATCTACACACGCTCACCTTCCATCTTTACACGGACACGTTCCATCTACACTCGCTCACCTTCCATCTAGACATGCTCACCGTCCATCTGCACACGCTCACGTTCCATCTACACACGCTCACCTTCCATCGACGCACGCTCACCTTCCATCTACACACGCTCACCTTCCATCTACACACGCTCACCTACCATCTACGCACGCTCACCTTCCATCTACACACGCACACCTTCCATGTAAACACGCTCACCTTCCATCCACACACGCTCACCTTCCATCTACACACGCTCACCTTTCATCTACACACGCTCACCGTCCATCTAGACACGCTCACCTTCCATCGACACACGGTCACCGTCCGTCTACAAACGTTCACGTTCCATCTACACATGCACAGCTTCCATCTAAACACGCTCACCTTCCATCTACACACGCTCACCTTCCACTTACACACGCTCACCTTCCATCTACACACGCTCGCCTTCCATGTACACACGCTCACATTCCATCTACACACACTCACCTTCCATCTACACATGCTCACCATCCACCTACACACGCTCACCTTCCATCTACACACGCTGAGCTTGCATCTACACACGCTCACCATCCATCTACACACGCTCATCTTCCGTCTACACACGCTCACCTTTCGTCTACACACGCTCACCTTCCGTCTACACACGCTCACCTTCCATCTGCACACGGACACTTTCCATCTACACACGCTCATCTTGCATCTACACACGCTGACCTTGCATCTACACACACTCACCTTCCATCTACGCACGCTCACCTTCCATCTACGCACGATCACCTTCCATCTACGCACGCTCACCTTCCATCTACACATGCAGACCTTCCACCTACACACGCTCACCTTCCATCTACACACGCTCACCTTCCATCTACACACGTACACCTTCCATCCACACACACACACATTCCATCTACACACGCTCACCTTCCATCGACACACGCTCACCTTCCATCGACAAACGCTCACCTTCCATCTACACACGCTCACCTTCCATCTACACACGCTCACCTTCCATCTACACTCGCTCACCTTCCATCTAGACATGCTCATCTTGCATCTACACACGCTGACCTTGCATCTACACACGCTCACCGTACATCTGCACATGCTCACGTTCCATCTACACATGCTCACCTTCCATCTACGCACGCTCACCTTCCATCTACACACGCTCACCTTCCATCTACACACGCTCACCTTCCATCTACACACGCACACCTTCCATGTAAAAACGCTCACCTTCCATCTACACACGCTCACCTTCAATCTACACACGCTCACCTTTCATCTACACACGCTCACCGTCCATCTAGGCACGCTCACCTTCCATCGACACACGGTCACCGTCCATCTACACACGCTCACGTTCCATCTACACACGCACACCTTCCATGCAAACACGCTCACCTTCCACTTACAGACGCTCACCTTCCATCTACACATGCTCGCCTTCCATCTACATACGCTCACATTCCATCTACACACGCTCACCTTCCATCTACACACGCTCACCTTCCATCTACACATGCTCACCATCCACCTACACATGCTCACCTTCCACCTACACACGCTCACCTTCCATCTACACATCCTCGCCTTCCATCTACACACGCTCACCGTCCATCTACACACGCTCACCGTCCATCTACACATGCTCACCTTCCATCTACACACGCTCACCGTCCATCTACACACGCTCACCTTCCATCGACACACGGAAACGTACAATCTACACATGCTCACCTTCCATTTACACACGCTGACCTTGCATCTACACATGCTCACCGTCAATCCACACACGCTCACGGTCCATCTACACACGCGCACCTTCCATCTACACACGCACACCTTCCAGCTACACATGCTCAACTACCATCTACACACGCTCACCTTCCATCTACAGACGCACACCTTCCATCTACACACGCTCACCTTCCATCTACACATGCTCACCTACCATCTACAGACGCTCACCGTCCATCTACCCAAGCACAACTTCCATCTACGCACGGACACCTTCCATCTACGCACGGAGACCTTCCATCCACAGACGCACACCTTCCATCTACACATGCTCAGCTTTCATCTACACACGCTCTCCTTCCATCTACACACGCTCACCGTCCATCTGCACACGCTCACCTTCCATCTACACACGCTCACCTTCCATCGACACACGCTCAGCGTCCATCTACACACGCTCACCACCCATCTACACATGCTCACCTTCCATTTACACACGCTCACCTTCCATCTACACACACACACCTACCATCTACACACGCTCACCTTACATCTACACACGCTCACCTTTCATATACACACGCTCACCTTTCATCTACACACGCTCACCATCCATCTACACACGCTCACCTTCCATCGACACACAGTCACCGTCCAACTACACAGGTTCACCTTCCATCTACTCACGCTCACCTTCCATCTACACACGCTCACCTACCATCTACACACGCTCACCTTCCATCTACACACGCTCACCTACCATCTACACACGCTCACCTTCCATCTACACACGCTCACCTTCCATTTACACACGCTCAACTTCCATCTACACATGCTCACCTTCCACGTACACATGCTCACCTTCCATCTACACACGCTCGCCTTCCATCTACACACGCTCACATTCCATCGACACACGCTCACCTTCCATCTACACACGCTCACCTTCCATCTACTCACGCTCACCTTCCATCTACACACGCTCACCTTCCATCTACACACGCTCACCTTCCACCTACACACGGACACCTTCCATCTACAAATGCTCAGCTTCCTTCTTCACATGCTCACCTTCCATCTACACACGCTCACCTTCCATCTACACCCGCTCACCTTCTATATACACACGCTCATCTTCCATCTACACACACTCACCTTCCATCTACACACGCTCACCTTCCATCTACACACGCTCACCTTCCATCTACACTCGCTCACCTTCCATCTAGACATGCTCATCTTGCATCTACACACGCTGACCTTGCATCTACACACGCTCACCGTCCATCTACACACGCTCACGTTCCATCTACACATGCTCACCTTCCATCTACGCACGCTCACCTTCCATCTACACACGCTCACCTTCCATCTACACACGCACACCTTCCATCTAAAAACGCTCACCTTCCATCTAAAAACGCTCACCTTCCACCTACACACGCTCACCTTCCATCTACACACGCTCACCGTCCATCTAGACACGCTCACCTTCCATCGACACACGGTCACCGTCCATCTACACACGCTCACGTTCCATCTACACACGCACACCTTCCATCTAAACACGCTCACCTTCCATCTACACACGCTCACCTTACATCGACACACGCTCACCTTCCACTTACACACGCTCACCTTCCATCTACACATGCTCGCCTTCCATCTACACATGCTCACCATCCATCTACACATGCTCACCATCCACCTACACACGCTCACCTTCCACCTACACACGCTCACCTTCCATCTGCACACGCTCTCCTTCCATCTACACACGCTGACCTTGCATCTACACACGCTCACCGTCCATCTACACACGCTCATCTTCCGTCAACACACGCTCACCTTTCGTCTACACACGCTCACCTTCCCTCGACACACTATAACCTTCCATGTACACACAGACACCTTCCATCTACACACGCTCACCTTCCATCTACACACACTCATCTTGCATCTACACACGCTGACCTTGCATCTACACACGCTCACCTTCCATCTACGCACGCTCACCTTCCATCTACGCACGCTCACCTTCCATCTACACACGCAGACCATCCATCTACACACGCAGACCTTCCACCTACACACGCTCACCTACCATTTACACACGCTCACCTTCCATCTACACACGCACACCTTCCATCTGCACACGGACCCTGTCCATCTACACACGTTCACCTTCCATCTACACACACACACATTCCATCTACACACGCTCACCTTCCATCGACACACGCTCACCTTCCATCGACAAACGCTCACCTTCCATCTACACACGCTCACCTTCCATCTACACACGCTCACCTTCCATCTACACACGGACACCTTCCATCTACACACGGACACCTTCCATCTACACACGGACACCTTCCATCTACACACGCTCACCTTCCATCTACACACGCTCACCTTCCATCTACACACGGACACCTTCTATCTACACACGGACACCTTCCATCTACACACGCTCACCTTCCATCTACACATGCTGATCTTCCATCTACACACGTGCACCTTCCATCTGCACACGCTCACCTTCCATCTACACATGCTCACCGTCCATCTACACACGCTCACCGTCCATCAACACACGCTCACCTTCCATCTACACACGCTCACCGTCCATCTACACACGCTCACCTTCCATCTACACACGGAAACTTTCCATCGACACATGCTCACCTTCCATTTACACACGCTGACCTTGCATCTACACATGCTCACCGTCCATCTACACACGCTCACGTTCCATCTACACACGCTCACCTTCCATCTACACACGCACACCTTCCAGCTACACATGCTCAACTACCATCTACACACGCTCACCTTCCATCTACACACGCACACCTTCCATCTACACACGCTCACCTACCATCTACACACGCTCACCTACCATCTACACACGCTCACCGTCCATGTACACAAGCTCAACTTCCAACTACGCACGGACACCTTCCATCTACGCACGGAGACCTTCCATCTACAGACGCACACCTTCCATCTACACACGCTCAGCTTCCATCTGCACACGCTCACCTTCCATCTACACACGCTCACCTTTCATCTACACACGCTCACCTTCCATCTACACACGCTCACCTTTCATCTGCACACGCTCACCTTCCATCTACACACGCTCACCGTCCATCTACACACGCTCACCGTCCATCTACACACGCTCACCGTCCATCTACACACGCTCACCTTCCATCTACACACGGACACCTTCCATCTACACCCATCTACACACGGACACCTTCCATCTACACTCGCTCACCTTCCATCTAGACATGCTCATCTTGCATCGACACACGCTGACCTTGCATCGACACACGCTCACCGTCCATCTACACACGCTCACGTTCCATCTACAGACGCTCACCTTCCATCTACGCACGCTCACCTTCCATCTACACACGCTCACCTTCCATCTACACACGCTCACCTACCATCTACGCACGCTCACCTTCCATCTACACACGCACACCTTCCATCTAAACACGCTCACCTTCCATCTACACACGCTCACCTTCCATCTACACATGCTCACCTTTCATCTACACATGCTCACCGTCCATCTCGACACGCTCACCTTCCATCGTCACACGGTCACCGTCCATCTACACACGCTCACGTTCCATCTACACATGCACACCTTCCATCTAAACACGCTCACCTTCCATCTACACACGCTCACCTTACATCTACACACGCTCACCTTACATCTACACACGCTCACCTTCCACTTACACACGCTCACCTTCCATCTACACACGCTCGCCTTCCATGTACACACGCTCACATTCCATCTACACACGCTCACCTTCCTTCTACACATGCTCACCATCCACCTACACACGCTCACCTTCCAACTACACACGCTCACCGTCCATCTACACACGCTCTCCTTCCATCTACACACGCTGACCTTGCATCTACACACGCTCACCGTCCATCTACACACGCTCATCTTCCGTCTACACACGCTCACCTTTCGTCTACACACGCTCACCTTCCATGTACACACGCTCACCTTCCATCTACACACGCTCACCTTCCATCTACACACGCTCACCTTCCATCTACGCACGCTCACCTTCCATCTACGCACGCTCACCTTCCATCTACGCACGCTCACCTTCCATCTACACATGCAGACCTTCCAGCTACACACGCTCACCTTCCATCTACACACGCTCACCTTCCATCTACACACGCACACCTTCCATCTGCACACGGACACCGTCCATCTACACACGGACACCTTCCATCTACACACGTTCACCTTCCATCTACACACACACACATTCCATCTACACACGCTCACCTTCCATCGACACACGCTCACCTTCCATCGACAAACACTCACCTTCCATCGACACACGCTCACCTTCCATCAACACATGCTCACCGTCCATCTACACTCGCTCACCTTCCATCTAGACATGCTCATCTTGCATCTACACACGCTGACCTTGCATCTACACACGCTCACCGTCCATCTACACACGCTCACGTTCCATCTATACATGCTCACCTTCCATCTATGCACGCTCACCTTCCATCTACACACGCTCACCTTCCATCTACACACGCTCACCTTGCATCTACACACGCTCACGTTCCATCTACACACGCTCACCTTCCATCTACACACGCACACCTTCCAGCTACACATGCTCAACTACCATCTACACACGGTCACCTTCCATCTACAGACGCACACCTTCCATCTACAGACGCTCACCGTCCATCTACCCAAGCTCAACTTCCATCTACGCACGGGCACCTTCCATCTACGCACGGAGACCTTCCATCTACAGACGCACACCTTCCATTTACACACGCTCAGCTTTCATCTACACACGCTCACCTTCCATCTACACACGCTCACCGTCCATCTACACACGCTCACCTTCCATCTACACACGCTCACCTTCCATCTACACACGCTCAGCGTCCATCTACACACGCTCACCACCCATCTACACATGCTCACCTTCCATTTACACACGCTCACCTTCCATCTACACACGCTCACCTTCCATCTACACACGCTCACCTTCCATCTACACACGGACACCTTCCATCTACACACGCTCACCTTCCATCTACACACGCTCATCTTGCATCTACACACGCTGACCTTGCATCTACACACGCTCACCGTCCATCTACACACGCTCACCGTCCATCTACACACGCTCACCTTCCATCTACACACGCTCACCTTCCATCTACACACGCTCACCTTCCATCTACACACGCTCACATTACATCTACACATGCTCACCATCCATCTACACACGCTCACCGTCCATCTACACACGCTCACATTCCATCTACACACGCTCACCTTCCATCGACACACGCTCACCTTCCATCTGCACACGCTCACTTTCCATCTACACACGCTCACCTTCCATCAACACACGGGCACCTTCCATCTACACACGGACACCTTCAATCTACACACGCTCACCTTCCATCTGCACACGCTCACCTTCCATCTACACCCGCTCACCTTCTATCTACACACGCTCATCTTCCATCTACACACGCTCAACTTCCATCTACACACGCTCACCTTGCATCTACACACGCTCAACTTGCACCTGCACACACTTGCCTTCCATCTACACACGCTCACCTTCCATCTACACACGCTCACCTTCCATCTACACATGCTCACCTTCAATCTACACACGTTCACCTTCCATCTACACACGCTCACCGTCCATCTACTCAAGCTCACCTTCCATCTACACACGCTCACCTTCCATGTACACACGCTCACCGTCCATCTACACACGCTCACCGTCCATCTACACACGCTCACCTTCCATCGACACACGCTAACCTTCCATCTACGCACGCTCACCGTCCATCTACACACGCTCACCTTCCTTCAACACACGCTAACCTTCCATCTACGCACGCTCACCGTCCATCTTCACACGCTCACCTTCCATCTACACACGCTCACCTTCCATCAACACACGCTCATCTTCTATCTACAGACGGACACGTTCCATCTACACACGCTCACCGTCCATCTACACACGCTCACCGTCCATCTACACACGCTCACCTTCCATCTTTACACGGACACGTTCCATCTACACTCGCTCACCTTCCATCTGGACATGCTCATCTTGCATCTACACACGCTGACCTTGCATCTACAAACGCTCACCGTCCATCTGCACACGCTCACGTTCCATCTACACACGCTCACCTTCCATCTACGCACGCTCACCTTCCATCTACACACGCTCACCTTCCATCTACACACGCTCACCTACCATCTACGCACGCTCACCTTCCATCTACACACGCACACCTTCCATCTAAACACGCTCACCTTCCATCCACACACGCTCACCTTCCATCTACACATGCTCACCTTTCATCTACACACGCTCACCGTCCATCTAGACACGCTCACCTTCCATCGACACACGGTCACCGTCCGTCTACAAACGTTCACGTTCCATCTACACATGCACAGCTTCCATCTAAACACGCTCACCTTCCATCTACACACGCTCACCTTCCACTTACACACGCTCACCTTCCATCTACACACGCTCGCCTTCCATGTACACACGCTCACATTCCATCTACACACACTCACCTTCCATCTACACATGCTCACCATCCACCTACACACGCTCACCTTCCATCTACACACGCTGAGCTTGCATCTACACACGCTCACCATCCATCTACACACGCTCATCTTCCGTCTACACACGCTCACCTTTCGTCTACACACGCTCACCTTCCATCTACACACGCTCACCTTCCATCTGCACACGGACACTTTCCATCTACACACGCTCACCTTCCATCTACACACGCTCATCTTGCATCTACACACGCTGACCTTGCATCTACACACGCTCACCTTCCATCTACACACGCTCACCTTCCATCTACACACGCTCACATTACATCTACACATGCTCACCATCCATCTACACACGCTCACCGTCCATCTACACACGCTCACATTCCATCTACACACGCTCACCTTCCATCGACACACGCTCACCTTCCATCTGCACACGCTCACTTTCCATCTACACACGCTCACCTTCCATCAACACACGGGCACCTTCCATCTACACACGGACACCTTCAATCTACACACGCTCACCTTCCATCTGCACACGCTCACCTTCCATCTACACCCGCTCACCTTCTATCTACACACGCTCATCTTCCATCTACACACGCTCAACTTCCATCTACACACGCTCACCTTGCATCTACACACGCTCAACTTGCACCTGCACACACTTGCCTTCCATCTACACACGCTCACCTTCCATCTACACACGCTCACCTTCCATCTACACATGCTCACCTTCAATCTACACACGTTCACCTTCCATCTACACACGCTCACCGTCCATCTACTCAAGCTCACCTTCCATCTACACACGCTCACCTTCCATGTACACACGCTCACCGTCCATCTACTCAAGCTCACCTTCCATCTACACACGCTCACCTTCCATGTACACACGCTCACCGTCCATCTACACACGCTCACCGTCCATCTACACACGCTCACCTTCCATCGACACACGCTAACCTTCCATCTACGCACGCTCACCGTCCATCTACACACGCTCACCTTCCTTCAACACACGCTAACCTTCCATCTACGCACGCTCACCGTCCATCTTCACACGCTCACCTTCCATCTACACACGCTCACCTTCCATCAACACACGCTCATCTTCTATCTACAGACGGACACGTTCCATCTACACACGCTCACCGTCCATCTACACACGCTCACCGTCCATCTACACACGCTCACCTTCCATCTTTACACGGACACGTTCCATCTACACTCGCTCACCTTCCATCTGGACATGCTCATCTTGCATCTACACACGCTGACCTTGCATCTACAAACGCTCACCGTCCATCTGCACACGCTCACGTTCCATCTACACACGCTCACCTTCCATCTACGCACGCTCACCTTCCATCTACACACGCTCACCTTCCATCTACTCACGCTCACCTACCATCTACGCACGCTCACCTTCCATCTACACACGCACACCTTCCATGTAAACACGCTCACCTTCCATCCACACACGCTCACCTTCCATCTACACATGCTCACCTTTCATCTACACACGCTCACCGTCCATCTAGACACGCTCACCTTCCATCGACACACGGTCACCGTCCGTCTACAAACGTTCACGTTCCATCTACACATGCACAGCTTCCATCTAAACACGCTCACCTTCCATCTACACACGCTCACCTTCCACTTACACACGCTCACCTTCCATCTACACACGCTCGCCTTCCATGTACACACGCTCACATTCCATCTACACACACTCACCTTCCATCTACACATGCTCACCATCCACCTACACACGCTCACCTTCCATCTACACACGCTGAGCTTGCATCTACACACGCTCACCATCCATCTACACACGCTCATCTTCCGTCTACACACGCTCACCTTTCGTCTACACACGCTCACCTTCCATCTACACACGCTCACCTTCCATCTGCACACGGACACTTTCCATCTACACACGCTCACCTTCCATCTACACACGCTCATCTTGCATCTACACACGCTGACCTTGCATCTACACACGCTCACCTTCCATCTACACACGCTCACCTTCCATCTACACACGCTCACATTACATCTACACATGCTCACCATCCATCTACACACGCTCACCGTCCATCTACACACGCTCACATTCCATCTACACACGCTCACCTTCCATCGACACACGCTCACCTTCCATCTGCACACGCTCACTTTCCATCTACACACGCTCACCTTCCATCAACACACGGGCACCTTCCATCTACACACGGACACCTTCAATCTACACACGCTCACCTTCCATCTGCACACGCTCACCTTCCATCTACACCCGCTCACCTTCTATCTACACACGCTCATCTTCCATCTACACACGCTCAACTTCCATCTACACACGCTCACCTTGCATCTACACACGCTCAACTTGCACCTGCACACACTTGCCTTCCATCTACACACGCTCACCTTCCATCTACACACGCTCACCTTCCATCTACACATGCTCACCTTCAATCTACACACGTTCACCTTCCATCTACACACGCTCACCGTCCATCTACTCAAGCTCACCTTCCATCTACACACGCTCACCTTCCATGTACACACGCTCACCGTCCATCTACACACGCTCACCGTCCATCTACACACGCTCACCTTCCATCGACACACGCTAACCTTCCATCTACGCACGCTCACCGTCCATCTACACACGCTCACCTTCCTTCAACACACGCTAACCTTCCATCTACGCACGCTCACCGTCCATCTTCACACGCTCACCTTCCATCTACACACGCTCACCTTCCATCAACACACGCTCATCTTCTATCTACAGACGGACACGTTCCATCTACACACGCTCACCGTCCATCTACACACGCTCACCGTCCATCTACACACGCTCACCTTCCATCTTTACACGGACACGTTCCATCTACACTCGCTCACCTTCCATCTGGACATGCTCATCTTGCATCTACACACGCTGACCTTGCATCTACAAACGCTCACCGTCCATCTGCACACGCTCACGTTCCATCTACACACGCTCACCTTCCATCTACGCACGCTCACCTTCCATCTACACACGCTCACCTTCCATCTACACACGCTCACCTACCATCTACGCACGCTCACCTTCCATCTACACATGCACACCTTCCATGTAAACACGCTCACCTTCCATCCACACACGCTCACCTTCCATCTACACATGCTCACCTTTCATCTACACACGCTCACCGTCCATCTAGACACGCTCACCTTCCATCGACACACGGTCACCGTCCGTCTACAAACGTTCACGTTCCATCTACACATGCACAGCTTCCATCTAAACACGCTCACCTTCCATCTACACACGCTCACCTTCCACTTACACACGCTCACCTTCCATCTACACACGCTCGCCTTCCATGTACACACGCTCACATTCCATCTACACACACTCACCTTCCATCTACACATGCTCACCATCCACCTACACACGCTCACCTTCCATCTACACACGCTGAGCTTGCATCTACACACGCTCACCATCCATCTACACACGCTCATCTTCCGTCTACACACGCTCACCTTTCGTCTACACACGCTCACCTTCCATCTACACACGCTCACCTTCCATCTGCACACGGACACTTTCCATCTACACACGCTCACCTTCCATCTACACACGCTCATCTTGCATCTACACACGCTGACCTTGCATCTACACACGCTCACCTTCCATCTACACACGCTCACCTTCCATCTACACACGCTCACATTACATCTACACATGCTCACCATCCATCTACACACGCTCACCGTCCATCTACACACGCTCACATTCCATCTACACACGCTCACCTTCCATCGACACACGCTCACCTTCCATCTGCACACGCTCACTTTCCATCTACACACGCTCACCTTCCATCAACACACGGGCACCTTCCATCTACACACGGACACCTTCAATCTACACACGCTCACCTTCCATCTGCACACGCTCACCTTCCATCTACACCCGCTCACCTTCTATCTACACACGCTCATCTTCCATCTACACACGCTCAACTTCCATCTACACACGCTCACCTTGCATCTACACACGCTCAACTTGCACCTGCACACACTTGCCTTCCATCTACACACGCTCACCTTCCATCTACACACGCTCACCTTCCATCTACACATGCTCACCTTCAATCTACACACGTTCACCTTCCATCTACACACGCTCACCGTCCATCTACTCAAGCTCACCTTCCATCTACACACGCTCACCTTCCATGTACACACGCTCACCGTCCATCTACTCAAGCTCACCTTCCATCTACACACGCTCACCTTCCATGTACACACGCTCACCGTCCATCTACACACGCTCACCGTCCATCTACACACGCTCACCTTCCATCGACACACGCTAACCTTCCATCTACGCACGCTCACCGTCCATCTACACACGCTCACCTTCCTTCAACACACGCTAACCTTCCATCTACGCACGCTCACCGTCCATCTTCACACGCTCACCTTCCATCTACACACGCTCACCTTCCATCAACACACGCTCATCTTCTATCTACAGACGGACACGTTCCATCTACACACGCTCACCGTCCATCTACACACGCTCACCGTCCATCTACACACGCTCACCTTCCATCTTTACACGGACACGTTCCATCTACACTCGCTCACCTTCCATCTGGACATGCTCATCTTGCATCTACACACGCTGACCTTGCATCTACAAACGCTCACCGTCCATCTGCACACGCTCACGTTCCATCTACACACGCTCACCTTCCATCTACGCACGCTCACCTTCCATCTACACACGCTCACCTTCCATCTACACACGCTCACCTACCATCTACGCACGCTCACCTTCCATCTACACACGCACACCTTCCATGTAAACACGCTCACCTTCCATCCACACACGCTCACCTTCCATCTACACATGCTCACCTTTCATCTACACACGCTCACCGTCCATCTAGACACGCTCACCTTCCATCGACACACGGTCACCGTCCGTCTACAAACGTTCACGTTCCATCTACACATGCACAGCTTCCATCTAAACACGCTCACCTTCCATCTACACACGCTCACCTTCCACTTACACACGCTCACCTTCCATCTACACACGCTCGCCTTCCATGTACACACGCTCACATTCCATCTACACACACTCACCTTCCATCTACACATGCTCACCATCCACCTACACACGCTCACCTTCCATCTACACACGCTGAGCTTGCATCTACACACGCTCACCATCCATCTACACACGCTCATCTTCCGTCTACACACGCTCACCTTTCGTCTACACACGCTCACCTTCCATCTACACACGCTCACCTTCCATCTGCACACGGACACTTTCCATCTACACACGCTCACCTTCCATCTACACACGCTCATCTTGCATCTACACACGCTGACCTTGCATCTACACACGCTCACCTTCCATCTACGCACGCTCACCTTCCATCTACGCACGATCACCTTCCATCTACGCACGCTCACCTTCCATCTACACATGCAGATCTTCCACCTACACACGCTCACCTTCCATCTACACACGCTCACCTTCCATCTACACACGCACACCTTCCATCTACACACGTACACCTTCCATCCACACACACACACATTCCATCTACACACGCTCACCTTCCATCGACACACGCTCACCTTCCATCGACAAACGCTCACCTTCCATCTACACACGCTCACCTTCCATCTACACACGCTCACCTTCCATCTACACTCGCTCATCTTCCATCTAGACATGCTCATCTTGCATCTACACACGCTGACCTTGCATCTACACACGCTCACCGTCCATCTACACATGCTCACGTTCCATCTACACATGCTCACCTTCCATCTACGCACGCTCACCTTCCATCTACACACGCTCACCTTCCATCTACACACGCTCACCTTCCATCTACACACGCACACCTTCCATGTAAAAACGCTCACCTTCCATCTACACACGCTCACCTTCAATCTACACACGCTCACCTTTCATCTACACACGCTCACCGTCCATCTAGGCACGCTCACCTTCCATCGACACACGGTCACCGTCCATCTACACACGCTCACGTTCCATCTACACACGCACACCTTACATCTACACACGCTCACCTTCCATCTACACACGCTCACCTTCCACTTACACACGCTCACCTTCCATCTACACACGCTCGCCTTCCATGTACACATGCTCACATTCCATCCACACACGCTCACCTTCCATCTACACATGCTCACCATCCACCTACACACGCTCACCTTCCATCCACACACGCTCACCTTCCATCTACACACGCTCACCTTACATCTACACACGCTCACCTTCCACTTACACACGCTCACCTTCCATCTACACATGCTCGCCTTTCATCTACACACGCTCACCATCCATCTACACATGCTCACCATCCACCTACACACGCTCACCTTCCACCTACACACGCTCACCTTCCATCTACACACGCTCTCCTTCCATCTGCACACGCTGACCTTGCATCTACACACGCTCACCGTCCATCTACACACGCTCATCTTCCGTCAACACACGCTCACCTTTCGTCTACACACGCTCACCTTCCCTCTACACACGCTAACCTTCCATGTACACACAGACACCTTCCATCTACACACGCTCACCTTCCATCTACACACACTCATCTTGCATCTAAAAACGCTGACCTTGCATCTACACACGCTCACCTTCCATCTACGCACGCTCACCTTCCATCTACGCACGCTCACCTTCCATCTACACACGCAGACCATCCATCTACACACGCAGACCTTCCACCTACACACGTTCACCTTCCATTTACACACGCTCACCTTCCATCTACACACGCACACCTTCCATCTACACACGGACCCTGTCCATCTACACACGTTCACCTTCCATCGACACACGCTCACCTTCCATCGACAAACGCTCACCTTCCATCTACACACGCTCACCTTCCATCTACACATGCTCACCTTCCATCTACACACGGACACCTTCCATCTACACACGGACACCTTCCATCTACACACGCTCACCTTCCATCTACACACGCTCACCTTCCATCTACACACGGACACCTTCTATCTACACACGGACACCTTCAATCTACACACGCTCACCTTCCATCTACACACGCTGATCTTCCATCTACACACGCGCACCTTCCATCTGCACACGCTCACCTTCCATCTACACATGCTCACCGTCCATCTACACACGCTCACCGTCCATCTACACACGCTCACCTTCCATCTACACACGCTCACCGTCCATCTACACACGCTCACCTTCCATCTACACATGGAAACTTTCCATCGACACATGCTCACCTTCCATTTACACACGCTGACCTTGCATCTACACATGCTCACCGTCCATCTACACACGCTCACGTTCCATCTACACACGCTCACCTTCCATCTACACACGCACACCTTCCAGCTACACATGCTCAACTACCATCTACACACGCTCACCTTCCATCTACACACGCACACCTTCCATCTACACACGCTCACCTTCCATCTACACACGCTCACCTACCATCTACACACGCTCACCGTCCATGTACACAAGCTCAACTTCCAACTACGCACGGACACCTTCCATCTACGCACGGAGACCTTCCATCTACAGACGCACACCTTCCATCTACACACGCTCAGCTTCCATCTGCACACGCTCACCTTC
Source organism: Somniosus microcephalus (assembly GCF_052327205.1). Taxonomy (NCBI): domain Eukaryota; kingdom Metazoa; phylum Chordata; class Chondrichthyes; order Squaliformes; family Somniosidae; genus Somniosus; species Somniosus microcephalus. The sequence continues at coordinate 248,353,945 of NC_140992.1, forward strand.
CATCTACACACACTCACCTTTCATCTACACACGCTCACCGTCCATCTACACACGCTCACCGTCCATCTACACACGCTCACCGTCCATCTACACACGCTCACCGTCCATCTACACACGCTCACCTTCCATCTACACACGGACACCTTCCATCTACACTCGCTCACCTTCCATCTAGACATGCTCATCTTGCATCTACACACGCTGACCTTGCATCGACACACGCTCACCGTCCATCTACACACGCTCACGTTCCATCTACAGACGCTCACCTTCCATCTACGCACGCTCACCTTCCATCTACACACGCTCACCTTCCATCTACACACGCTCACCTACCATCTACGCACGCTCACCTTCCATCTACACACGCACACCTTCCATCTAAACACGCTCACCTTCCATCTACACACGCTCACCTTCCATCTACACATGCTCACCTTTCATCTACACACGCTCACCGTCCATCTCGACACGCTCACCTTCCATCGTCACACGGTCACCGTCCATCTACACACGCTCACGTTCCATCTACACATGCACACCTTCCATCTAAACACGCTCACCTTCCATCTACACACGCTCACCTTACATCTACACACGCTCACCTTACATCTACACACGCTCACCTTCCACTTACACACGCTCACCTTCCATCTACACACGCTCGCCTTCCATGTACACACGCTCACATTCCATCTACACACGCTCACCTTCCTTCTACACATGCTCACCATCCACCTACACACGCTCACCTTCCACCTACACACGCTCACCGTCCATCAACACACGCTCACCTTCCATCTACACACGCTCACCTTCCATCTACACACGCTCAGCGTCCATCTACACACGCTCACCACCCATCTACACATGCTCACCTTCCATTTACACACGCTCACCTTCCATCTACACACGCTCACCTTCCATCTACACACGCTCACCTTCCATCTACACACGGACACCTTCCATCTACACACGCTCACCTTCCATCTACACACGCTCATCTTGCATCTACACACGCTGACCTTGCATCTACACACGCTCACCGTCCATCTACACACGCTCACCGTCCATCTACACACGCTCACCTTCCATCTACACACGCTCACCTTCCATCTACACACGCTCACCTTCCATCTACACACGCTCACATTACATCTACACATGCTCACCATCCATCTACACACGCTCACCGTCCATCTACACACGCTCACATTCCATCTACACACGCTCACCTTCCATCGACACACGCTCACCTTCCATCTGCACACGCTCACTTTCCATCTACACACGCTCACCTTCCATCAACACACGGGCACCTTCCATCTACACACGGACACCTTCAATCTACACACGCTCACCTTCCATCTGCACACGCTCACCTTCCATCTACACCCGCTCACCTTCTATCTACACACGCTCATCTTCCATCTACACACGCTCAACTTCCATCTACACACGCTCACCTTGCATCTACACACGCTCAACTTGCACCTGCACACACTTGCCTTCCATCTACACACGCTCACCTTCCATCTACACACGCTCACCTTCCATCTACACATGCTCACCTTCAATCTACACACGTTCACCTTCCATCTACACACGCTCACCGTCCATCTACTCAAGCTCACCTTCCATCTACACACGCTCACCTTCCATGTACACACGCTCACCGTCCATCTACACACGCTCACCGTCCATCTACACACGCTCACCTTCCATCGACACACGCTAACCTTCCATCTACGCACGCTCACCGTCCATCTACACACGCTCACCTTCCTTCAACACACGCTAACCTTCCATCTACGCACGCTCACCGTCCATCTTCACACGCTCACCTTCCATCTACACACGCTCACCTTCCATCAACACACGCTCATCTTCTATCTACAGACGGACACGTTCCATCTACACACGCTCACCGTCCATCTACACACGCTCACCGTCCATCTACACACGCTCACCTTCCATCTTTACACGGACACGTTCCATCTACACTCGCTCACCTTCCATCTGGACATGCTCATCTTGCATCTACACACGCTGACCTTGCATCTACAAACGCTCACCGTCCATCTGCACACGCTCACGTTCCATCTACACACGCTCACCTTCCATCTACGCACGCTCACCTTCCATCTACACACGCTCACCTTCCATCTACACACGCTCACCTACCATCTACGCACGCTCACCTTCCATCTACACACGCACACCTTCCATGTAAACACGCTCACCTTCCATCCACACACGCTCACCTTCCATCTACACATGCTCACCTTTCATCTACACACGCTCACCGTCCATCTAGACACGCTCACCTTCCATCGACACACGGTCACCGTCCGTCTACAAACGTTCACGTTCCATCTACACATGCACAGCTTCCATCTAAACACGCTCACCTTCCATCTACACACGCTCACCTTCCACTTACACACGCTCACCTTCCATCTACACACGCTCGCCTTCCATGTACACACGCTCACATTCCATCTACACACACTCACCTTCCATCTACACATGCTCACCATCCACCTACACACGCTCACCTTCCATCTACACACGCTGAGCTTGCATCTACACACGCTCACCATCCATCTACACACGCTCATCTTCCGTCTACACACGCTCACCTTTCGTCTACACACGCTCACCTTCCATCTACACACGCTCACCTTCCATCTGCACACGGACACTTTCCATCTACACACGCTCACCTTCCATCTACACACGCTCATCTTGCATCTACACACGCTGACCTTGCATCTACACACGCTCACCTTCCATCTACGCACGCTCACCTTCCATCTACGCACGATCACCTTCCATCTACGCACGCTCACCTTCCATCTACACATGCAGACCTTCCACCTACACACGCTCACCTTCCATCTACACACGCTCACCTTCCATCTACACACGCACACCTTCCATCTACACACGTACACCTTCCATCCACACACACACACATTCCATCTACACACGCTCACCTTCCATCGACACACGCTCACCTTCCATCGACAAACGCTCACCTTCCATCTACACACGCTCACCTTCCATCTACACACGCTCACCTTCCATCTACACTCGCTCACCTTCCATCTAGACATGCTCATCTTGCATCTACACACGCTGACCTTGCATCTACACACGCTCACCGTCCATCTACACATGCTCACGTTCCATCTACACATGCTCACCTTCCATCTACGCACGCTCACCTTCCATCTACACACGCTCACCTTCCATCTACACACGCTCACCTTCCATCTACACACGCACACCTTCCATGTAAAAACGCTCACCTTCCATCTACACACGCTCACCTTCAATCTACACACGCTCACCTTTCATCTACACACGCTCACCGTCCATCTAGGCACGCTCACCTTCCATCGACACACGGTCACCGTCCATCTACACACGCTCACGTTCCATCTACACACGCACACCTTACATCTACACACGCTCACCTTCCACTTACACACGCTCACCTTCCACTTACACACGCTCACCTTCCATCTACACACGCTCGCCTTCCATGTACACATGCTCACATTCCATCCACACACGCTCACCTTCCATCTACACATGCTCACCATCCACCTACACACGCTCACCTTCCATCTGCACACGCTGACCTTGCATCTACACATGCTCACCATCCATCTACACACGCTCACCTTCCGTCTACACACGCTCACCTTTCGTCTACACACGCTCACTTTTCATCTACACACGCTCACCTTCCATCTACACACGGACACCTTCCATCTACACACGCTCACCTTCCATCTACACATGCTCATCTTGCATCTACACACGCTGACCTTGCATCTACACACGCTCACCTTCCATCTACGCACGCTCACCTTCCATCTATGCACGCTCACCTTCCATCTATGCACGATCACCTTCCATCTACACACGCTCACCTTCCATCTACACACGCTCACCTTCCATCTACACATGCTCACCTTCCATCTACACACGCTCACCTTCCATCTACACACGGAAACTTTCCATCTACACATGCTCACCTTCCATTTGCACACGCTCACCGTCCATCTACACACGCTCACGTTCCATCTACACACGCTCACTTTCCATCTACATACGCTCACCTTCCATCTACACACACTCACCTTCCATCTACACACGCTCACCTACCATCTACACATGCTCACCTTCCATCTACACACGCACACCTTCCATCTACACACGCTCACCTTCCATCTGCACACGCTCACCTTCCATCTACACACGCTCACCGTCCATCTACACACGTTCACCGTCCATCTACACACGCTCATCTTCCAACTACACACGGACACTTTTCATCTACACACGCTCACCTACCATCTACACATGCTCATCTTGCATCTACGCACGCTGACCTTCCATCTACACACGCTCACCTTTCATATACACACGCTCACCTTTCATCCACACACGCTCACCGTCCATCTACACACGCTCACCTTCCATCGACACACGGTCACCGTCCAACTACACATGCTCACCTTCCATCTACACACGCTCACCTTCCATTTACACACGCTCAACTTCCATCTACACACGCTCACCTTCCACGTACACACGCTCACCTTCCATCGACACACGCTCACGTTCCATCTACACACGCTCACCTTCCATCTACACACGCTCACCTTCCATCTACACATGCTCAGCTTCCATCTACACACGCTCACCTACCATCTACACATGCTCACCTTCCATTTACACACACACCTTCCATCTACACACGCTCACCTTCCATCTGCACACGCTCACCTTCCATCTACACACGCACACCTTCCATCTACAGACGCTCACCTTACATCTACACACGCTCACCTTTCATATACACACGCTACCCTTTCATCTACAGACGCTCACCATCCATATACACACGCTCACCTTCCATCGACACACGGTCACCGTCCAACTACACATGCTCACCTTCCATCTACACACGCTCACCTTGCATTTACACACGCTCAACTTCCATCTACACACGCTCACATTCCATCTACACACGCTCACATTCCATCTACACACGCTCACATTCCATCGACACACGCTCACATTCCAGCTACACACGCTCACCTTCCATCTACTCACGGTCACCTTCCATCTACACACGCTGACCTTCCATCTACTCACGCTCACCTTCCATCTACACACGCTCACCTTCCATCTACACACGCTCACCTTCCATCTGCACATGCTCACCTTCCATCTACACACGCTCACCTTCCATCTACACACGGAAACTTTCCATCTACACATGCTCACCTTCCATTTACACACGCTCACCGTCCATCTACACACGCTCACGTTCCATCTACACACGCTCACTTTCCATCTACATACGCTCACCTTCCATCTACACACACTCACCTTCCATTTACACACGCTCACCGTCCATCTACACACGCTCACGTTCCATCTACACATGCTCACCTTCCATTTGCACACGCTCACCGTCCATCTACACACGCTCACGTTCCATCTACACACGCTCACTTTCCATCTACATACGCTCACCTTCCATCTACACACGCTCACCTACCATCTACACATGCTCACCTTCCATCGACACACGCACACCTTCCATCTACACACGCTCACCTTCCATCTGCACACGCTCACCTTCCATCTACACACGCTCACCGTCCATCTACACACGTTCACCGTCCATCTACACACGCTCATCTTCCAACTACACACGGACACTTTCCATCTACACACGCTCACCTTCCACGTACACACGCTCACCTTCCATCGACACACGCTCACGTTCCATCTACACACGCTCACCTTCCATCTACACACGCTCACCTTCCATCTACACATGCTCAGCTTCCATCTACACACGCTCACCTACCATCTACACATGCTCACCTTCCATTTACACACACACACCTTCCATCTACACACGCTCACCTTCCATCTGCACACGCTCACCTTCCATCTACACACGCACACCTTCCATCTACAGACGCTCACCTTACATCTACACACGCTCACCTTTCATATACACACGCTACCCTTTCATCTACAGACGCTCACCATCCATCTACACACGCTCACCTTCCATCGACACACGGTCACCGTCCAACTACACATGCTCACCTTCCATCTACACACGCTCACCTTGCATTTACACACGCTCAACTTCCATCTACACACGCTCACATTCCATCTACACACGCTCACATTCCATCTACACACGCTCACATTCCATCGACACACGCTCACATTCCAGCTACACACGCTCACCTTCCATCTACTCACGCTCACCTTCCATCTACACACGCTGACCTTCCATCTACTCACGCTCACCTTCCATCTACACACGCTCACCTTCCATCTACACACGCTCACCTTCCATCTGCACATGCTCACCTTCCATCTACACACGCTCACCTTCCATCTACACACGGAAACTTTCCATCTACACATGCTCACCTTCCATTTACACACGCTCACCGTCCATCTACACACGCTCACGTTCCATCTACACACGCTCACTTTCCATCTACATACGCTCACCTTCCATCTACATACACTCACCTTCCATTTCCACACGCTCACCGTCCATCTACACACGCTCACGTTCCATCTACACATGCTCACCTTCCATTTGCACACGCTCACCGTCCATCTACACACGCTCACGTTCCATCTACACACGCTCACTTTCCATCTACATACGCTCACCTTCCATCTACACACGCTCACCTACCATCTACACATGCTCACCTTCCATCGACACACGCACACCTTCCATCTACACACGCTCACCTTCCATCTGCACACGCTCACCTTCCATCTACACACGCTCACCGTCCATCTACACACGTTCACCGTCCATCTACACACGCTCATCTTCCAACTACACACGGACACTTTTCATCTACACACGCTCACCTACCATCTACACATGCTCATCTTGCATCTACGCACGCTGACCTTCCATCTACACACGCTCACCTTTCATATACACACGCTCACCTTTCATCCACACACGCTCACCGTCCATCTACACACGCTCAACTTCCATCTACACACGCTCACCTTCCACGTACACACGCTCACCTTCCATCGACACACGCTCACGTTCCATCTACACACGCTCACCTTCCATCTACACACGCTCACCTTCCATCTACACATGCTCAGCTTCCATCTACACACGCTCACCTACCATCTACACATGCTCACCTTCCATTTACACACACACACCTTCCATCTACACACGCTCACCTTCCATCTGCACACGCTCACCTTCCATCTACACACGCACACCTTCCATCTACAGACGCTCACCTTACATCTACACACGCTCACCTTTCATATACACACGCTACCCTTTCATCGACAGACGCTCACCATCCATCTACACACGCTCACCTTCCATCGACACACGGTCACCGTCCAACTACACATGCTCACCTTCCATCTACACACGCTCACCTTGCATTTACACACGCTCAACTTCCATCTACACACGCTCACATTCCATCTACACACGCTCACATTCCATCTACACACGCTCACATTCCATCGACACACGCTCACATTCCAGCTACACACGCTCACCTTCCATCTACTCACGCTCACCTTCCATCTACACACGCTGACCTTCCATCTACTCACGCTCACCTTCCATCTACACACGCTCACCTTCCATCTACACACGCTCACCTTCCATCTGCACATGCTCAACTTCCATCTACACATGCTCACCTTCCATCTACACACGGAAACTTTCAATCTACACATGCTCACCTTCCATTTACACACGCTCACCGTCCATCTACACACGCTCACGTTCCATCTACACACGCTCACTTTCCATCTACATACGCTCACCTTCCATCTACACACACTCACCTTCCATCTACACACGCTCACCTACCATCTACACATGCTCACCTTCCATCTACACACGCACACCTTCCATCTACACACGCTCACCTTTCATATACACACGCTCACCTTTCATCCACACACGCTCACCGTCCATCTACACACGCTCACCTTCCATCGACACACGGTCACCGTCCAACTACACATGCTCACCTTCCATCTACACACGCTCACCTTCCATTTACACACGCTCAACTTCCATCTACACACGCTCACCTTCCACGTACACACGCTCACCTTCCATTGACACACGCTCACGTTCTATCGACACACGCTCACCTTCCATCTACTCACGCTCACCTTCCATCTACACACGCTCACCTTCCATCTACTCACGCACACCTTCCATCTACACATGCTCACCTTCCATCTACACACGCTCACCTTCCATCTACACACGGAAACTTTCCATCTACACACGCTCACCTTCCATTTACTCATGCTCACCTTCCATCTACACACGCTCACGGTCCATCGACACATGCTCACCTTCCATGTATACACTCTCGCTTTCCATCTACGCATGCTCGCCTTCCTTCTACGCACGCTCGCCTTCCAATTCCGCACGTTCGCCTTCCATTTACTCACGCTTGCCTTCCATCTACACACGCTCGCCTTCCAGCTACACACGCTCACGTTCCACCAACAGACGCTCACGTTCCACCAACACCCGCTCACCTTCCATCTACACACGCGCACCTTCCATCAACACACGCGCACCTTCCATCTACACATGCTCACCTTCCATCTACACACGCTCACCATCCATCTACACACGCTCACCGTCCATCTACACACGCTCACCTTCCATCTACAAATGCTCACCTTCCATCTACACACGCTCACCTTACATCTAAACACGCTCACCTTTCATCTACACATGCTCACCTTTCATCTGCACATGCTCACCTTTCATCTACACACGCTCACCGTCCATCTAAACACGCTCACCTTCCATCTACACACGCTCACCTTCCATCTACACACGCTCACATTCCATCGACACACGGACACCTTCTATCTGCACACGGACACCTTCAATCTATACACGCTCACCTTCCATCTGCACACGCTCACCTTCCATCTACACACGCTCATCGTCCACCTACACACGCTCACCGTCCATCTACACACGCTCACATTCCATCTACACATGCTCACCTTCCATCGACACATGCTCACCGTCCATCTACACATGCTCACATTCCATCTACACACGCTCACCTTCCATCTACACACGCTCATCGTCCACCTACACACGCTCACCGTCCATCTACACACGCTCACATTCCATCTACACACGCTCACCTTCCATTGACACACGCTCACCTTCCATCTACAGACGTTCACCTTCCATCTACACAGGCTCACCTTCCATCAACACACGCTCACCTTCCATCGACACACGGACACCTTCTATCTACACACGGACACCTTCAATCTACACACGCTCACCTTCCATATGCACACGCTCACCTTCCATCTGCACACGCTCACCGTCCATCTACACATGCTCACCTTCCATCTACACATGCTCACCTTCCATCGACACACGGTCACTGTCCATCTACACACGCTCACGTTCCATCGACACACGCTCACCTTCCATCTGCACACGCTCACCGTCCATCTACACACGCTCAACTTCCATCTACACACGCTCACCCTCCATCTACACATGCTCACCTTTCATCTACACACGCTTACCTTCCATCTACACACGCTTACCTTCCATCTACACACGCTCACCGTCCATCTACACACGCTCACCTTCCATCTACACACGCACACATTCCATCGACACACGCTCACCTTCCATCGACACACGCTCACCTTCCATCGACACACGCTCACCTTCCATCTACAGACGTTCAGCTTCCATCTACACACGCTCACCTTCCACCTACACACGCTCACCTTCCATCGACACACGCTCACCTTCCATCGTCACATGCTCACCTTCGATCTACACACGCTCACCTTCCATCTACACACGCTCACCTTACATCTACACACGCTCACCTTCCATCTACACATGCTGACCTTGCATCTACACATGCTCACGTTCCATCTACACACGCTCACCTTCCATCTACACACGCTCACCGTCCATCTACACACGCAAACATTCCATCGACACACGCTCACCTTCCATCGACACACGCTCACCTTCCATCGTCACATGCTCACCTTCCATCTACAGACGTTCACCTTCCATCTACACACGCTTACCTTCCATCAACACACGCTCACCTTCCATCGACACACGGACACCTTCTATCTACACACGGACACCTTCAATCTATACACGCTCACCTTCCATCTGCACACGCTCACCTTCCATCTACACACGCTTACCGTCCATCTACACACGCTCACCTTCCATCTACACACGCACACATTCCATCGACACACGCTCACCTTCCATCGACACACGCACACCTTCCATCTACACACGGACACCTTCTATCTACACACGGACACCTTCAATCTACACACGCTCACCTTCCATCTGCACACGCTCACCTTCCATCTGCACACGCTCACCTTCCATCTACACACGCTTACCGTCCATCTACACACGCTCACCTTCCATCTACACACGCACACATTCCATCGACACACGCTCACCTTCCATCAACACACGCTCACCTTCCATCTACACACGGACACCTTCTATCTACACATGGACACCTTCAATCTACACACGCTCACCTTCCATCTGCACACGCTCACCTTCCATCTACACACGCTCACCGTCCATCTACACACGCTCACCTTCCATCTACACACGCTCACCTTCCATCCACACATGCTCACCGTCCATCTGCACACGGACACCTTCCATCTACACACGCTCACCTTCCATCTACACACGCTCACCTTCCATCTACACACGCTCACCGTCCATCCACACACGCTCACCGTCCATCTACACACGCTCACCTTCCATCTACACACGGACACTTTCCATCTACACACGCTCACCTTCCATCTACACACGCTCACCTTCCATCTACACACGCTCACCTTCCATCTACACACGGTCGCCGTCCATCTACACACGCTCACCTTCCATCTACACACGCTCGCCTTTTCACCTTCCATCCACACACGCTCACCGTCCATCTACACACGCTCATCTTGCATCTACACACGCTGACCTTGCATCTACACACGCTCACCTTCCATCTACGCACGCTCACCTTCCATCTACGCACGATCACCTTCCATCTACGCACGCTCACCTTCCATCTACACATGCAGACCTTCCACCTACACACGCTCACCTTCCAACTACACACGCTCACCTTCCATCTACACACGCACACCTTGCATCTACACACGGACACCGTCCATCTACACACGGACACCTTCCATCTACACACGCACACCTTCCATCTACACATGCTCACCTTCCATCTACACACGCTCACCGTCCATCCACACACGCTCACCGTCCATCTACACACGCTCACCTTCCATCTACACACGGACACTTTCCATCTACACACGCTCACCTTCCATCTACACACGCTCACGTTCCATCGACATACACTCACCTTCCATCTACACACGCTCACCTTCCATCGACACACGGTCGCCGTCCATCTGCACACGCTCACCTTTTCACCTTCCATCCACACATGCTCACCGTCCATCTACACACGCTCATCTTGCATCTACACACGCTGACCTTGCATCTACACACGCTCACCTTCCATCTACGCACGCTCACCTTCCATCTACGCACGATCACCTTCCATCTACGCACGCTCACCTTCCATCTACACATGCAGACCTTCCACCTACACACGCTCACATTCCAACTACACACGCTCACCTTCCATCTACACACGCACACCTTCCATCTACGCACGGACACCGTCCATCTACACACGGACACCTTCCATCTACACACGTACACCTTCCATCTACACACACACACATTCCATCTACACACGCTCACCTTCCATCGACACACGCTCACCTTCCATCGACAAACGCTCACCTTCCATCTACACACGCTCACGTTCCATCTACACACGCTCACCTTCCATCTACACTCGCTCACCTTCCATCTAGACATGCTCATCTTGCATCTACACACGCTGACCTTCCATCTACACACGCTCATCGTCCATCTACACACGCTCACGTTCCATCTACACATGCTCAACTTCCATCTACGCACGCTCACCTTCCATCTACACAAGCTCACCTTCCATCTACACACGCTCACCTACCATCTACACACGCTCACCTTGCATCTACACACGCACACCTTCCATCTAAAAACGCTCACCTTCCATCTACACACGCTCACCTTCCATCTACACACGCTCACCTTTCATCTACACACGCTCACCGTCAATCTAGACACGCTCACCTTCCATCGACACACGCTCACCTTCCACTTACACACTCTCACCTTCCATTTCCACATGCTCGCCTACCATCTACATACGCTCACATTCCATCTACACACGCTCACCTTCCATCTACACATGCTCACCATCCACCGACACACGCTCACCTTCACCTACACACGCTCACCTTCCATTTACACACGCTCTCCTTCCATCTACACACGCTGACCTTGCATCTACACACGCTCACCTTCCATCTACACATGCTCACCATCCACCGACACACGCTCACCTTCACCTACACACGCTCACCTTCCATTTACACACGCTCTCCTTCCATCTACACACGCTGACCTTGCATCTACACACGCTCACCGTCCATCTACACATGCTCATCTTCCGTCTACACACGCTCACCTTTCGTCTACACACGCTCACCTTCCATCTACACACGCTAACCTTCCATGTACACACGGACACCTTCCATCTACACACGCTCACCTTCCATCTACACACACTCATCTTGCATCGACACACGCTGACCTTGCATCTACACACGCTCACCTTCCATCTACGGACGCTCACCTTCCATCTACGCACGCTCACCTTCCATCTACACACGCAGACCTTCCATCTACACACGCAGACCTTCCACCTACACATGCTCACCTTCCATCTACACACGCTCACCTTCCATCTACACACGCACACCTTCCATCTACACACGGACACCGTCCATCTACACACGGACACCTTCCATCGACACACGTTCACCATCCATCTACACACACACACATTCCATCTACACACGCTCACCTTCCATCGACACACGCTCACCTTCCATCTACACACGCTCACCTTCCATCGACACACGCTCACCTTCCATCTACACACGGACACCTTCTATCTACACACGGACACCTTCCATCTACACACGCTCACCTTCCATCCACACACGCTCACCTTCCATCTACACACGGACTCCTTCTATCTACACACGGACACCTTCAATCTACACACGCTCACCTTCCATCTACACACGCTGATCTTCCATCTACACACGCTCACCGTCCATCTACACACGCTCACCGTCCATCTACACACGCTCACCTTCCATCTACACACGCTCACCGTCCATCTACACACGCTCACCTTCCATCTACACACGGAAACTTTCCATGTACACATGCTCACCTTCCATTTACACACGCTGACCTTGCATCTACACATGCTCACCGTCCATCTACACATGCTCACGTTCCATCTACACACGCTCACCTTCCATCTACACACGCACACCTTCCAGCTGCACATGCTCAACTACCATCTACACACGCTCACCTTCCATCTACACACGCACACCTTCCATCTACACACGCTCACCTTCCATCTACACACGCTCACCTACCAGCTACACACGCTCACCGTCCATCTACACAAGCTCAACTTCCATCTACGCACGGACACCTTCCATCTACGCACGGAGACCTTCCATCTAGACGCACACCTTCCATCTACACATGCTCAGCTTCCATCTACACACGCTCACCTTCCATCTACACACGCTCACCTTTAATCTACACACACTCACCTTCCATCTACACACGCTCACCGTCCATCTACACACGCTCACCTTCCATCTACACACGCTCACCTTCCATCTACACACGCTCAGCGTCCATCTACACACGCTCACCACCCATCTACACATGCTCACCTTCCATTTACACACGCTCACCTTCCATCTACACACGCTCACCTTCCATCTACACACGCTCACCTGCCATCTACACACGGACACCTTCCATCTACACACGCTCACCTTCCATCTACGCACGCTCATCTTGCATCTACACACGCTGACCTTGCATCTGCACACGCTCACCGTCCATCTACACACGCTCACCGTCCATCTACACACGCTCACCTTCCATCTACAGACGCTCACCTTCCATCTACACACGCTCACCTTCCATCTACACACGCTCACCTTCCATCTACACATGCTCACATTACATCTACACACGCTCACCATCCATCTACACACGCTCACCGTCCATCTACACACGCTCACATTCCATCTACACACGCTCACCTTCCATCGACACACGCTCACCTTCCATCGACACACGCTCACCTTCCATCTACACACGCTCACCTTCCATCTACACACGCTCACATTCCATTTACACACGCTCACCTTCCATCAACACACGGGCACCTTCCATCTACACACGGACACCTTCAATCTACACACGCTCACCTTCCATCTGCACACGCTCACCTAACATCTACACATGCTCACCGTCCATCTACACACGCTCACCTTCCATCTACACACGCTCACCGTCCATCTACACACGCTCACGTTCCATCTACATACGCTCAACTTCCATCTACACACGCTCACCTTCCATGTACACACGCTCACCTTCCATCTACACACGGTCGCCTTCCATCTACACACGCTCACATTCCATCAACACACGCTCACCTTCCATCTACACACGCTCACCTTCCATCTACTCATGCTCACCTTCCATCTACACACGCTGACCTTCCATCTGCTCACGCTCACCTTCCATCTACACACGCTCACCTTCCATCTACACACGCTCACGTTCCATCTGCACATGCTCACCTTCCACCTACACACGCTCACCTTCCATCTACACACGGAAACTTTCCATCTACACATGCTCACCTTCCATCTACACACGCTCACCGTCCATCAACACACGCTCACGTTCCATCTACACACGCTCACATTCAATCTACATACGCTCACCTTCCATCTACACACGCTCACCGTCCATCTGCACACGCTCACCGTCCATCTACACACGCTCACCTTCCAGCTACAAATGCTCACCTTCCATCCACACACGCGCACCTTACATCTAAACACGCTCACCTTTCATCTACACATGCTCACCTTTCATCTGCACATGCTCACCTTTCATCTACACACGCTCACCGTCCATCTACACACGCTCACCTTCCATCTACACACGCTCACCTTCCATCTACACACGCTCACATTCCATCTACACACGGACACCTTCTATCTACACACGGACACCTTCAATCTATACACGCTCACCTTCCATCTGCACACGCTCACCTTCCATCTACACACGCTCACCGTCCATCTACACACGCTCACCGTCCATCTACACACGCTCACCTTCCATCTACACATGCTCACCTTCCATCCACACACGCTCACCGTCCATCTACACATGCTCACCTTCCATCTACACACGGACACTTTCCATCTACACACGCTCACCTTACATCTACACATGCTCATCGTCCATCTACACATGCTCACATTCCATCTACACGCGGACACATTCCATCTACACACGCTCACCTTCCATCGACACGCTCACCTTCCATCGACGCACGCTCACCTTCCATCTACAGACGTTTACCTTCCATCTACACAGGCTCACCTTCCATCAACACACGCTCATCTTCCATCCACACACGGACACCTTCTATCTACACACGGACACCTTCAATCTACACACGCTCACCTTCCATATGCACACGCTCACCTTCCATCTGCACACGCTCACCGTCCATCTGCACATGCTCACCTTCCATCTACACATGCTCACCTTCCATCGACACACGGTCACCGTCCATCTACACACGCTCACGTTCCATCTACACACGCTCACCTTCCATCTACACACGCTCACCGTCCATCGACACACGCTCACCTTCCATCTACACAAGCTCACCTTCCATCTACACAAGCTCACCTTCCATCTACACACGCTTACCTTCCATCTACACACGCTCACCGTCCATCTACACACGCTCACCTTCCATCTACACACGCACACATTCCATCGACACACGCTCACCTTCCATCGACACACGCTCACCTTCCATCGACACACGCTCACCTTCCATCTAGACGTTCAGCTTCCACCGACACACGCTCACCTTCCACCTACACACGCTCACCTTCCACCTACACACGCTCACCTTCCACCGACACACGCTCACCTTCGATCTACACACGCTCACCTTCCATCTACGCACGCTCACCTTACATCTACACACGCTCACCTTCCATCTACACACGCTCACCTTCCATCGACACACGATCACCTTCCATCTACACACGCTCACCTTCCTTCTACACACGTTCACCGTCCATCTACACACGCAAACATTCCATCGACACACGCTCACCTTCCATCGACACATGCTCACCTTCCATCATCACACGCTCACCTTCCATCTACAGACGTTCACCTTCCATCTACACACGCTCACCTTCCATCAACACAAACTCACCTTCCATCGACACACGGACACCTTCTATCAACACACGGGCACCTTCAATCTACACACGGTCACCTTCCATCTGCACACGCTCACCTTCCATCTACACACGCTTACCGTCCATCTACACACGCTCACCTTCCATCTACACACGCACACATTCCATCGACACACGCTCACCTTCCATCGACACACGCACACCTTCCATCTACAGACGTTCACCTTCCATCTACACATGCTCACCTTCCATCAACACACGCTCACCTTCCATCTGCACACGGACACCTTCTATCTACACACGGACACCTTCAATCTACACACGCTCACCTTCCATCTGCACACGCTCACCTTCCATCTACACACGCTCACCGTCCATCTACACACGCTCACCTTCCATCTACACACGCTCACCTTCCATCTACACACGCTCACCGTCCATCTACACACGCTCACCTTCCATCTACTCACGCTCACCTTCCATCTACACACGCTCACCTTTCATCTACTCACGCACACCTTCCATCTACACATGCTCACCTTCCATGTATACACTCTCACTTTCCATCTACGCATGCTCGCCTTCCTTCTACGCACGCTCGCCTTCCATTTCTGCACGCTCGCCTTCCATTTACTCACGCTTGCCTTCCATCTACACACGCTCACCTTCCACCAACACACGCTCACCTTCCATCTACACACGCTCAACTTCCATCTACACATGCTCACCCTCCATCTACACACGCTCACCTTCCATCTACAAATGCTCAACTTCCATCTACACACGCTAACCTTACATCTACACATGCTCACCTTTCATCTACACACGCTCACCGTCCATCTACACACGCTCACCTTCCATCTACACACGCTCACCTTCCATCTACACACGCTCACCTTCTATCTACACACGGACACCTTCAATCTATACACGCTCACCTTCCATCTGCACACGCTCACCTTCCATCTACACACGCTCACCATCCATCTACACACGCTCACCGTCCATCTACACACGCTCACCTTCCATCTACACATGCTCACCTTCCATCCACACACGCTCACCGTCCATCTACACATGCTCACCTTCCATCTACACACGGACACTTTCCATCTACACACGCTCACCTTCCATCTACACATGCTCACCTTCCATCTACACACGGACACTATCCATCTACACACGCTCACCTTCCATCTACACATGCTCACCTTCCATCTACACACGGACACTTTCCATCTACACACGCTCACCTTCCATCTACACATGCTCACTTTCCATCTACACACGCTCACCTTCCATCGACACATGCTCACATTCCATCTGCACACGGACACATTCCATCTACACACGCTCACCTTCCATCGACACACGCTCACCTTCCATCTACACACGGACACTTTCCATCAACACACGCTCACCTTCCATCTACACATGCTCACCTTCCATCTACACACGGACACTTTCCATCTACACACGCTCACCTTCCATCTACACATGCTCACCTTCCATCTACACACGGACACTTTCCATCTACACACGCTCACCTTCCATCTACACATGCTCACTTTCCATCTACACACGCTCACCTTCCATCTACACATGCTCACATTCCATCTGCACATGGACACATTCCATCTACACACGCTGACCTTCCATCGACACACGCTCACCTTCCATCGACACACGCTCACCTTCCATCAACACACGCTCACCTTCCATCTACACACGGACACCTTCAATCTACACACGCTCACCTTCCATATGCACACGCTCACCTTCCATCTGCACAAGCTCACCGTCCATCTACACATGCTCACCTTCCATCGACACATGTTCACCTTCCATCGACACACGGTCACCGTCCATCTGCACACGCAAACATTCCATCGACACACGCTCACCTTCCATCTGCACACGCTCACCTTCCATCTACACACGCTTACCGTCCATCTACACACGCTCACCTTCCATCTACACACGCACACATTCCATCGACACACGCTCACCTTCCATCGACACACGCACACCTTCCATCTACAGACGTTCACCTTCCATCTACACACGCTCACCTTCCATCAACACTCGCTCACCTTCCATCTACACACGGACACCTTCTATCTACACACGGACACCTTCAATCTACACACGCTCACCTTCCATCTGCACACGCTCACCTTCCATCTACACACGCTCACCGTCCATCTACACACGCTCACCTTCCATCTGCACACGCTCACCTTCCATCCACACACGCTCACCGTCCATCTACACACGGACACCTTCCATCTACACACGCTCACCTTCCATCTACACACGCTCACACTCCATCCACACACGCTCACCGTCCATCTACACACGCTCACCTTCCATCTACACACGGACACTTTCCATCTACACACGCTCACCTTCCATCTACACACGCTCATCTTGCATCTACACACGTTGACCTTGCATCGACACCCGCTCACCGTCCATCTACACACGCTCACGTACCATCTACACACGCTCACCTTCCATCTGCACAAGCTCACCTTCCATCTCCACACGCTCACCTTCCATCTCCACACGCACACCTTCCATCTACACACGCTCACCTTACATCTACACACGCTAACCTTTCATCTGCACATGCTCACCTTCCATCTACACACGCTCGCATTTTCACCTTCCATCCACACACGCTCACCGTCCATCTACACACGCTCATCTTGCATCTACACACGCTCACCTTCCATCTACGCACGCTCACCTTCCATCTACGCAGGATCACCTTCCATCTACGCACGCTCACCTTCCATCTACACATGCAGACCTTCCACCTACACACGCTCACCTTCTAACTACACACGCTCACCTTCCATCTGCACACGCACACCTTCCATCTACACACGGACACCGTCCATCTACACACGGACACCTTCCATCTACACACGTACACCTTCCATCTACACACACACACATTCCATCTACACACGCTCACCTTCCATCTACACACTCTCACCGTCCATCTACACACGGGCACCGTCCATCTACACACGCTCACCTTCCATCTACACACGCTCACCTCCCATCTACACACGCTCACCTTCCATTGACACACGCTCACCTTCATTCGACAAACGCTCACCTTGCATCTACACACGCTCACCTTCGATCGACACACGCTCACCTTCCATCTACACTCGCTCACCTTCCATCTAGACATGCTCATCTTGCATCTACACACGCTGACCTTGCATCTACACACGCTCACCGTCCATCTACACACGCTCACGTTCCATCTACACATGCTCACCTTCCATCTACGCACGCTCACCTTCCATCTACACACGCTCACCTTCCATCTTCACACGCTCACCTACCATCTACACATGCTCACCTTCCATCTACGCACGCTCACCTTCCATCTACACACGCTCACCTTCCATCTACACACGCTCACCTACCATCTACACACGCTCACCTTGCATCTACACACGCACACCTTCCATCTAAAAACGCTCACCTTCCATCTACACACGCTCACCTTTCATCTACACACGCTCACCTTCCATCTACACACGCTCACCTTCCATCTACACACGCTCGCCTACCATCTACACACGCTCACCTTGAATCTACACACGCACACCTTCCATCTAAAAACGCTCACCTTCCATCTACACACGCTCACCTTTCATCTACACACGCTCACCTTTCATCTACACACGCTCACCGTCCATCTAGACACGCTCACCTTCCATCGACACACCGTCACCGTCCATCTACACACGCTCACGTTCCATCTACACACGCACACCTTCCATCTAAACACGCTCACCTTCCATCTACACACGCTCACCTTACATCTGCACACGCTCACCTTCCATCTACACACGCTCACCTTCCACTTACACACACTCACCTTCCATCTACACATGCTCGCCTTCCATCTACATACGCTCACATTCCATCTACACACGCTCACCTTCCATCTACACAGGCTCACCTTCCATCGACACATGCTCACCATCCACTTACACACGCTCACCTTCCACCTTCACACGCTCAACTTCCATCTACACACGCTCACCGTCCGTCTACACATGCTCACCTTCCATCTACACATGCTCACCTTCCATCGACACATGGTCACCGTCCATCTACACACGCTCACGTTCCATCTACACACGCTCACCTTCCATCTACACACGCTCACCTTCCATCTGCACACGCTCACCGTCCATCTACACATGCTCACCTTCCATCTACCCATGCTCACCTTCCATCGACACACGGACACTTTCCATCTACACAGGCTCACCTTCCATCTACACACGCTCATCTTGCATCTACACACGTTGACCTTGCATCTACACACGCTCACCGTCCATCTACTAACGCTCACGTTCCATCCAGACACGCTCACCTTCCATCTGCACACGCGCACCTTCCATCTGCACGTGCTCACCTTCCATCTCCACACGCACACCTTCCATCTACACACGCTCACCTTCCATCTACACATGCTCACCTTCCATCTACACACGCTGACCTTGCATCTACACACGCTCACCTTCCACGTACACACGCTCACCGTCCATCTACACACGCTCACTTTCCATCGACACACGGTCACCGTCCATCTACACACGCTCACGTTCCATCTACACACGCTCACCTTCCATCTACACACGCTCACCGTCCATCTACACATGCTCACCTTCCATCGACACACGCACACATTCCATCGACACATGCTCACCTTCCATCGACACACGCTCACCTTCCATCTACAGACGTTCACCTTCCATCTACACACGCTCACCTTCCATCTACACACGCTCACCTTCCATCTACACACGGACACTTTCCATATTCACACGCTCACCTTCCATCTACACACGCTCACGTTCCATCGACAGACGCTCACCTTCCATCTACACACGGACACTTTCCATCTACACAGGCTCACCTTCCATCTACACACGCTCATCTTGCATCTACACACGTTGACCTTGCATCTACACACGCTCACCGTCCATCTACACACGCTCACGTTCCATCTACACACGCTCACCTTCCATCTGCACACGCGCACCTTCCATCTGCACGTGCTCACCTTCCATCTCCACGCACACCTTCCATCTACACACGCTTACCTTACATCTACACATGCTCAACTTTCATCTGCACACGCTCACCTATCATCTGCACACGCTCACCTTCCACCTACACACGCTCACCTTCCATCTACACACACTCACCTTCCATCTACACATGCTCACCTTCCATCTACACACGCTGACCTTGCATCTACACACGCTCACCTTCCACGTACACACGCTCACCGTCCATCTACACACGCTCACTTTCCATCGACACACGGTCACCGTCCATCTACACACGCTCACGTTCCATCTACACACGCTCACCTTCCATCTACACATGCTCAACTTCCACGTACACACGCTCACCTTCCATCTACGCACGCTCGCCTTCTCACCTTCCATCCAGACACGCTCACCGTCCATCTACACACGCTCACCTTCCATCTACACACGGACTCCTTCCAGCTACACACGCTCACCTTCCATCTACACAAGCTCACCTTCCATCTACACATGCTCACCGTCCATCTACACACGCTCACCGTCCATCCACACACGCTCACCTTCCATCTACACACGATCACTTTCCATCTACACACGCTCACCTTCCATCTCCACACGCTCACCTTCCATCTACACACGCTCACCTTTCATCTACACACGCTCACCTTTCATCTACACACGCTCACCGTCCATCTACACATGCTCACCTTCCATCGACACACGGTCACCGTCCTTCTACACGCTCACCTTCCACGTACACACGCTCGCCTTCCATCTGCACACGCTCGCCTTCCATCTGCACACGCTCGCCTTCCATCTACACTAGCTCACATTCCATCTACACACGCTCGCCTTCCATCTACGCACGCTCGCCTTCCATCTACGCACGCTCGCCTTCCATCTACGCACGCTCGCCTTCCATCTACGCACGCTCGCCTTCCATCTACGCACGCTCGCCTTCCATCTACTCACGCTCGCCTTCCACCTACACACGCTCGCCTTCCACCTACACACGCTCCCCTTCCACCTACACACGCTCACCTTCCACCTACACACGCTCACCTTCCACCTACACACGCTCACCTTCCATCTACACACGCTCACCTTCCATCTACACATGCTCACCTTCCATCTACACACGCTCACCTTGCATCTACACACGCTCACCTTCCACGTACACATGCTCACCTTCCATCTACAGACACTCACCTTCCATGTACACACGCTCACCTTCCATCTACACACGCTCACCTTGCATCTAGACACACTCACCTTCCATCGACACATGCTCACCTTCCATCTACACACGCTCACCGTCCATCTACTCACGCTCAGCTTCCATCGACGCAGGGACACCTTCCTCCTGCACATGCTCACCTTCCATCCACACACGGACACATTCCATCTACACACGCTCACCTTCCATCTGCAGACGCTCTCCTTCCATCTACACACGCTCACCTTCCATCGACACACGCTCACCATTCATCTACACACGCTCACCTTCCATCTACACACGCACACATTCCATCGACACATGCTCACGTTCCATCTACACACGCTCACCTTCCATCTGCACACGCTCACCTTCCATCTACACACGCTCACCTTTCATCGACACACGCTCACCGTCCATCTACACATGCTCACCTTCCATCGACACACGGTCACCGTCCATCTACACACGCTCACGTTCCATCTACACACGCTCACCTTCCACGTACACACGCTCACCTTCCATCTACGCACGCTCGCCTTCCATCTACGCATGCTAGCCTTCCATCTACGCACGCTCGCCTTCCATCTACGCACGCTCGCCTTCCATCTATTCACGCTCGCCTTCCATCTACACACGCTCGCCTTCCAACTACACACACTCGCCTTCCACCTACACACGCTCCCCTTCCACCTACACACGCTCACCTTCCACCTACACACGCTCACCTTCCACCTACACACGCTCGCCTTCCATCTACACACGCTGACCTTGCATCTACACATGCTCACCGTCCATCTACACACGCTCACCTTCCATCTGCACACGCTCACCTTCCAGCTACACACGCTCACCTTCCAGTTACACACAGTCACCGTCCATCTACACACGCTCACATTCCATCTACACACGCTCACCTTCCATCTACACAAGCTCACCTTCCATCTACACATGCTCACCTTCCATCTACACACGCTCACCTTCCAACTGCACATGCTCACCTTCCATCTACACACGCTCACCTTCCATCTACACACGCTCACCATTCAGCTGCACACGCTCACCTTCCATCTACACACGCACACATTCCATCGACACACGCTCACCTTCCATCGACACACGCTCACCTTCCATCGACACACGCTCACCTTCCATCTACAGACGTTCACCTTCCATCTACATACGCTCAACTTCCATCTACACACGCTCACCTTCCATCTGCACACGCTCACCTTCCATCTACACACGGACACCTTCCATCTACACATGCTCACCATCCATCTACACACGCTCATCTTGCATCTACACACGCTGACCTTGCATCTACACACGCTCACCTTCCATCTACACACGCTCACCTTCCATCTACACACGCTCACCTTCCATCTTCACACGCTCACCTTCCATCTACACACGCTCACCTTCCATCTACACACGCTCACCTTCCATCTGCGCACGCTCACCTTCCATCTACGCATGCTCACCTTCCATCTACACACGCTCACCTTTCATGTACGCACGTTCACCTTCCATGTACGCACGCTCACCTTCCGTCTACGCACGCTCACCTTCCGTCTACGCGCGATCACCTTCCGTCTACGCACGCTCACCTTCCGTCTACCCACGCTAACCTCCCATCTACACACGCTCAGCTTCCATCTACGCACGCTCACCTTCCATGTACGCACGCTCACCTTCCGTCTACGCACGCTCACCTTCCATCTACAGACGCTCACCTCCCATCTACACACGCTCACCTCCCATCTACACACGCTCACCTCCCATCTACACACGCTCACCTCCCAGCTACACACGCTCAGCTTCCATCTACGCACGCTTACCTTCCATCTACGCACGCTCACCTTCCATCTACGCACGCTCACCTTCCATCTACGCACGCTCACCTTCCATGTACGCATGCTCACCTTCCGTCTACGCACGCTCACCTTCCGTCTACGCACGCTCACCTTCCGTCTACCCACGCTCACCTTCCACCTGCACACGGACACCTTCCATCTACACACGCTCACCTTCCATCTGCACACGGTCACCTTCCATCTACACACGCTCACCTTCCATCTACACACGCTCACCTTACATGTACGCACGCTCACCGTCCATCTACGCACGCTCACCGTCCATCTACTCATGCTCAGCTTCCATCTACACACGCTCACCTTCTATCTACGCACGCTCACCTTCCATCTACGCACGCTCACCTTACATGTACGCACGCTCACCGTCCATCTACGCACGCTCACCTTCCATCTACGCACGCTCACCTTCCATGTACGCACGCTCACCGTCCATCTACGCACGCTCACTGTCCATCTACTCACGCTCAGCTTCCATCTACGCAGGACACCTTCCATCTACACACGCTCACCTTCCATCTACACACGCGCACATTCCATCTACACACGCTCACCTTCCATCTACAGATGTTCACCTTCCATCTACACACGCTGACCTTCCATCTACACACGCTCACCTTCCATATGCACACGGACACCTTCTATCTATACACGGACACCTTCCATCTACACATGCTCACCTTCCATCCACACACCCTCACCGTCCATCTACACACGCTCGCCTTCCATCTACACACACTCACCTTCCATCTACACACGCTCACCTTCCATCTACACACGCTCACCGTCCATCTACAAGCGCTCACCGTCGATCTACACACGCTCGCCTTCCATCTACACACGCTCGCCTTCCATCTACGCACGCTCGCCTTCCATCTACGCACGCTCGCCTTCCATCTGCTCACGCTCGCCTTCCATCTACACACGCTCGCCTTCCATCTACACACGCTCGCCTTCCACCTACACACGCTCACCTTCCACCTACACACGCTCACCTTCCATCTACACACGCTCACCTTCCATCTACACACGCTGACCTTGCATCTACACACGCTCACCGTCTATCTACACACGCTCACCTTCCATCTACACATCTACACGGTGAGCGTGTGCAGATGGAAGGTGAGCGTGTGCAGATGGAAGGTGAGCGTGTGTCGATTGAAGGTGAGCGTGTGCAGATGGAACGTGAGCGTGTGTAGTTGGACGGTAACCATGTGTCGATGGAAGGTAAGCATGTGTAGATGGAAGGTGAGCGTGTGTAGATGAAAGGTGAGCGTGTGTAGATGTAAGGTGAGCGTGTGTAGATGGAAGGTGTGCGTGTGTAGATGGAAGGTGAGCGTGTGCAGATGGAAGGTGAGCGTGTGTAGATGGAAGGTGAGCGTGTGCAGATGGAACGTGAGCGTGCGTAGATGGAAGGTGAGCGTGTGTCGATTGAAGGTAAGCGTGTGTAGATTGAAGGTGTCCGTGTGTAGATAGAAGGTGTTCGTGTGCAGATGGAAGGTGCGCGTGTGTCGATGTAAGGTCAGCGTGTGTAGATGGAATGTGCGCGTGTGTAGATGGAAGGTGAGCGTGTTTAGATGGAAGGTGTCCCTGTGTAGATGGAAGCTGAGCGTGAGTAGATGGACAGTGAGCGTGCGTAGATGGACGCTCACGTTCCATCTGCACACGCTCACCTTCCAACTACACACGCTCACGTTCCATCTACACACGCTCACCTTCCATCTACACACGCTCACCGTCCAGCTACACACGCTCACCTTCCATTCACACACGCTCGCCTTCCATCTCCACGTGCTCACCTTCCATCTACACACGCTTACCTTCCATCTACACATGCTCACCGTCCATCTACACACGCTCACCTTCCATCTACAGACGCTCACCTTCCATCTACACACGGACACCTTCTACCTACACACGGACACCTTCAGTCTACACACGCTCACCTTCCATCTGCACACGCTCACCTTCCATCTACACACGCTCACCTTCCATCAACACTTGCTCACCTTCCATTCACACACGCTCACCGTCCATCTACACACGCTCACCTTCCATCTACACACGGACACCTTCCATCTGCACGCTCACCTTCCATCTACACACGCCCACCTTCCATCTACACACGCTCACCGTCCATCTACACATGCTCACCTTCCATCTACACACGGACACTATCCATCTACACACGCACACCTTCCATCTACACACGCTCACCTGACATCTACACACGCTCACCTTTCATCTACACACGCTCACCTTCCATCTACACACCCTCACCTTCCATCTACACACGGACACCTTCTATCTACACACGGACACCTCCAATCTACACACGCTCACCTTCCATCTGCACACGCTCACCTTCCATCTGCACACGCTCACCTTCCATCTGCACACGCTCACCGTTCATCTACACACGCTCACCTTCCATCTACGCACGCTCACCTTCCATCCACACACGCTCACCGTCCATCTACACACGCTCACCGTCCATCTACACACGCTCACCTTCCATCTACACACGCTCACCTTCCATCGACACACGCACACCTTCCATCTACACACGCTCACCTTCCATCTACACACGCTCACCTCCCATCTACAGACGCTCAACTCCCATCTACACACGCTCACCTTCCATCTACGCACGCTCGCCTTCCATCTACGCACGCTCGCCTTCCATCTACACACGCTCGCCTTCCAACTACACACGCTCGCCTTCCACCTACACACGCTCGCCTTCCACCTACACACGCTCACCTTCCACCTACACACGCTCACCTTCCATCTGCACACGCTGACCTTGCATCTACACACGCTCACCGTCCATCTACACACGCTCACCTTCCATCTGCACACGCTCACCTTCCAGCTACACACGCTCACTTTCCAGCTGCACACGGTCACCGTCCATCTACACACGCTCACGTTCCATCTGCACACGCTCACCTTCCATCGACACACGCTCACCTTCCATCTACACACGCTCACCTTCCATCTACACACGCTCACCGTCCATCTACACACGCTCACCGTCCATCTACACACGCTCACCTTCCATATACACACGGACACTTTCCATCTACACACGCTCATCTTGCATCTACACACGTTGACCTTGCATCTACACTCACTCACCGTCCATCTACACACGCTCACGTTCCATCTACACACGCTCACCTTCCATCTGCACACGCTCACCTTCCATCTGCACATGCTCACCTTCCATCTCCACACGCACACCTTCCATCTACACACGCTCACCTTTCATCTACACACGCTCACCTTTCATCTGCACACGCTCACCTTTCATCTACACCCGCTCAACGTCCATCTACACACGCTCACCTTCCATCTACACACGCTCACCTTCCATCGACACACGCTCAACTTCCATCTACACACGCTCAACTTCCACGTACACACGCTCACCTTCCATCTACACACGCTCGCCTTCTCACCTTCCATCCACACACGCTCACCGTCCATCTGCACACGCTCACCTTCCATCTACACACGGACACCTTCCATCTACACACGCTCACCTTCCATCGACACAAGCTCACCTTCCATCTGCACACGCGCACCGTCCACCTACACACGCTCACCGTCCATCTACACACGCTCGGCTTCCATCTACACACGGACACTTTCCATCTACACACGCTCACCTTCCATCTACACACGCTCATCTTGCATCTACACACGCTGACCTTGCATCTACACACGCTCACCGTCCATCTACACATGCTCACGTTCCATCTACACACGCTCACCTTCCATCTGCACACGCTCACCTTCCATCTACACACGTTCACCTTTCATCTATACACGCTCACCGTCCATCGACACATGCTCACCTTCCATCGACACACGGTCACCGTCCATCTACACACGCTCACGTTCCATCTACACACGCTCACCTTCCATCTACACACGCTCGCCTTCCACGTACACACGCTCGCCTTCCATCTACGCACGCTCGCCTTACATCTACACACGCTAGCCTTCCATCTACGCACGCTCGCCTTCCATCTACGCACGCTCGCCTTCCATCTATTCACGCTCGCCTTCCATCTACACACGCTCGCCTTCCAACTACACACACTCGCCTTCCAACTGCACACGCTCGCCTTCCACCTACACACGCTCGCCTTCCACCTACACACGCTCACCTTCCATCTACACACGCTGGCCTTGCATCTACACATGCTCACCGTCCATCTACACACGCTCACCTTCCATCTGCACACGCTCACCTTCCAGCTACACACGCTCACCTTCCAGCTACACACGCTCACCGTCCATCTACACACGCTCACGTTCCATCTACACACGCTCACCTTCCATCTACACAAGCTCACCTTCCATCTACACATGCTCACCTTCCAACTACACACGCTCACCTTCCATCTGCACACGCTCACCTTCCATCTACACACGCTCACCTTTCATCTACACACGCTCACCGTCCATCTACACATGCTCACCTTCCATCGACACACGGTCACCGTCCATCTACACACGCTCACGTTCCATCTACACACGCTCACCTTCCACGTACACACGCTCGCCTTCCATCTACGCACGCTCGCCTTCCATCTACGCATGCGAGCCTTCCATCTACGCACGCTCGCCTTCCATCTACGCACGCTCGCCTTCCATCTATTCACGCTCGCCTTCCATCTACACACGCTCGCCTTCCAACTACACACACTCGCCTTCCACCTACACACGCTCCCCTTCCACCTACACACGCTCACCTTCCACCTACACACGCTCACCTTCCACCTACACACGCTCACCTTCCACCTACACACGCTCACCTTCCATCTACACACGCTGACCTTGCATCTACACATGCTCACCGTCCATCTACACACGCTCACCTTCCATCTGCACACGCTCACCTTCCAGCTACACACGCTCACCTTCCAGTTACACAGTCACCGTCCATCTACACACGCTCACGTTCCATCTACACACGCTCACCTTCCATCTACACAAGCTCACCTTCCATCTACACATGCTCACCTTCCATCTACACACGCTCACCTTCCAACTGCACATGCTCACCTTCCATCTACACACGCTCACCTTCCATCTACACACGCTCACCATTCATCTACACACGCTCACCTTCCATCTACACACGCACACATTCCATCGACACACGCTCACCTTCCATCGACACACGCTCACCTTCCATCGACACACGCTCACCTTCCATCTACAGACGTTCACCTTCCATCTACATACGCTCAACTTCCATCGACACACGCTCACCTTCCATCTACACACGCTCACCTTCCATCCACACACGGACACCTTCCATCTACACATGCTCACCATCCATCTACACACGCTCATCTTGCATCTACACACGCTGAACTTGCATCTACACACGCTGACACTGCATCTACACACGCTCACCTTCCATCTACACACGCTCACCTTCCATCTACACACGCTCACCTTCCATCTTCACACGCTCACCTTCCATCTACACACGCTCACCTTCCAT
Organism: Somniosus microcephalus; assembly: GCF_052327205.1. NCBI lineage: Eukaryota > Metazoa > Chordata > Chondrichthyes > Squaliformes > Somniosidae > Somniosus > Somniosus microcephalus. The sequence goes on from NC_140992.1 coordinate 248,384,278, forward strand.
CTACACACGCTCACCTTCCATCTACGCACGCTCACCTTCCATCTACGCATGCTCACCTTCCATCTACACACGCTCACCTTCCATGTACGCACGCTCACCTTCCGTCTACGCACGCTCACCTTCCATCTACGCGCGATCACCTTCCGTCTACGCACGCTCACCTTCCATCTGCACACGGTCACCTTCCATCTACACACGCTCACCTTCCATCTACACACGCTCACCTTACATGTACGCACGCTCACCGTCCATCTACGCACGCTCACCGTCCATCTACTCACGCTCAGCTTCCATCTACACACGCTCACCTTCTATCTACGCACGCTCACCTTCCATCTACGCACGCTCACCTTACATGTACGCACGCTCACCGTCCATCTACGCACGCTCACCTTCCATCTACTCACGCTCAGCTTCCATCTACGCAGGACACCTTCCATCTACACACGCTCACCTTCCATCTACACACGCGCACATTCCATCTACACACGCTCACCTTCCATCTACAGATGTTCACCTTCCATCTACACACGCTGACCTTCCATCTACACACGCTCATCTTCCATATGCACACGGACACGTTCTATCTATACACGGACACCTTCCATCTACACATGCTCACCTTCCATCCACACACCCTCACCGTCCATCTACACACGCTCGCCTTCCATCTACACACGCTCACCTTCCATCTACACACGCTCACCTTCCATCTACACACGCTCACCGTCCATCTACAAGCGCTCACCGTCGATCTACACACGCTCGCCTTCCATCTACACACGCTCGCCTTCCATCTACGCACGCTCGCCTTCCATCTACGCACGCTCGCCTTCCATCTGCTCACGCTCGCCTTCCATCTACACACGCTCGCCTTCCATCTACACACGCTCGCCTTCCACCTACACACGCTCACCTTCCACCTACACACGCTCACCTTCCATCTACACACGCTCACCTTCCATCTACACACGCTGACCTTGCATCTACACACGCTCACCGTCTATCTACACACGCTCACCTTCCATCTACACATCTACACGGTGAGCGTGTGCAGATGGAAGGTGAGCGTGTGCAGATGGAAGGTGAGCGTGTGTCGATTGAAGGTGAGCGTGTGCAGATGGAACGTGAGCGTGTGTAGTTGGACGGTAACTCGATGGAAGGTAAGCATGTGTAGATGGAAGGTGAGCGTGTGTAGATGAAAGGTGAGCGTGTGTAGATGTAAGGTACGCGTGTGTAGATGGAAGGTGTGCGTGTGTAGATGGAAGGTGAGCGTGTGCAGATGGAAGGTGAGCGTGTGTAGATGGAAGGTGAGCGTGTGTAGATGGAACGTGAGCGTGCGTAGATGGAAGGTGAGCGTGTGTCGATTGAAGGTAAGCGTGTGTAGATTGAAGGTGTCCGTGTGTAGATAGAAGGTGTTCGTGTGCAGATGGAAGGTGAGCGTGTGTCGATGGAAGGTGAGCGTGTTTAGATGCAAGGTGTCCCTGCGTAGATGGAAGCTGAGCGTGAGTAGATGGACAGTGAGCGTGCGTAGATGGACGCTCACGTTCCATCTACACACGCTCACCTTCCAACTGCACACGCTCACGTTCCATCTACACACGCTCACCTTCCACCTACACACGCTCACCGTCCAGCTACACACGCTCACCTTCCATTCACACACGCTCGCCTTCCATCTCCACGTGCTCACCTTCCATCTACACACGCTTACCTTCCATCTACACATGCTCACCGTCCATCTACACACGCTCACCTTCCATCTACAGACGCTCACCTTCCATCTACACACGGACACCTTCTACCTACACACGGACACCTTCAGTCTACACACGCTCACCTTCCATCTGCACACGCTCACCTTCCATCTACACACGCTCACCTTCCATCAACACTTGCTCACCTTCCATTCACACACGCTCACCGTCCATCTACACACGCTCACCTTCCATCTACACACGGACACCTTCCATCTGCACGCTCACCTTCCATCTACACACGCTCACCTTCCATCTACACACGCTCACCGTCCATCTACACATGCTCACCTTCCATCTACACACGGACACTATCCATCTACACACGCACACCTTCCATCTACACACGCTCACCTGACATCTACACACGCTCACCTTTCATCTACACACGCTCACCTTCCATCTACACACCCTCAGCTTCCATCTACACACGGACACCTTCTATCTACACACGGACACCTCCAATCTACACACGCTCACCTTCCATCTGCACACGCTCACCTTCCATCTGCACACGCTCACCGTTCATCTACACACGCTCACCTTCCATCTACGCACGCTCACCTTCCATCCACACACGCTCACCGTCCATCTACACACGCTCACCGTCCATCTACACACGCTCACCTTCCATCTACACACGCTCACCTTCCATCTACACACGCACACCTTCCATCTACACACGCTCACCTTCCATCTACACACGCTCACCTTCCATCTACACACGCACACCTTCCATCTACACACGCTCACCTTCCATCGATACACGCTCAGCTTCCATCTACACACGCTCACCTCCCATCTACAGACGCTCAACTCCCATCTACACACGCTCACCTTCCATCTACGCACGCTCGCCTTCCATCTACGCACGCTCGCCTTCCATCTACTCACGCTCGCCTTCCATCTACACACGCTCGCCTTCCAACAACACACGCTCGCCTTCCACCTACACACGCTCGCCTTCCACCTACACACGCTCACCTTCCACCTACACACGCTCACCTTCCATCTACACACGCTGACCTTGCATCTACACACGCTCACCGTCCATCTACACACGCTCACCTTCCATCGACACACGCTCAACTTCCATCTACACACGCTCACCTTCCACGTACACACGCTCGCCTTCCATCTACACACGCTCGCCTTCTATCTACACTAGCTCACATTCCATCTACACACGCTCGCCTTCCACCTACGCACGCTCGCCTTCCATCTACGCATGCTCGCCTTCCATCTACGCACGCTCGCCTTCCATCTGCGCACACTCGCTTTCCATCTACGCACGCTCGCCTTCCATCTACTCACGCTCACCTTCCAACTACACACGCTCGCCTTCCACCTACACACGCTCGCCTTCCACCTACACACGCTCACCTTCCACCTACACACGCTCACCTTCCACCTACACACGCTCACCTTCCATCTACACACGCTCACCTTCCATCTGCACATGCTCACCTTCCATCTACACACGCTGACCTTGCATCTACACACACTCACCTTCCACGTACACATGCTCACCTTCCATCTACACACGCTCACCTTCCATGTACACACGCTCACCTTCCATCTACACACGCTCACCTTGCATCTAGACACACTCACCTTCCATCTACACATGCTCACCTTCCATCTATACACGCTCACCGTCCATCTTCTCACGCTCAGGTTCCATCTGCGCAGGGACACCTTCCTCCTGCACATGCTCACCTTCCATCTACACACGGACACATTCCATCTACACACGCTCACCATCCATCCACAGACGCTCTCCTTCCATCTACACACGCTCACCTTCCATCTACACACGCTCACCGTCCATCTACACACGCTCACCTTCCATCTACACACGCACACATTCCATCGACACATGCTCACCTTCCATCGACACACACTCACCTACCATCTACACACGGACACCTTCTACCTACACACGGACACCTTCAGTCGACACACGCTCACCTTCCATCTGCACACGCTCACCTTCCATCTACACACGCTCACCTTCCATCAACACTTGCTCACCTTCCATCCACACACGCTCACCGTCCATCTACACACGCTCACCTTCCATCTACACACGGACACCTTCCATCTGCACGCTCACCTTCCATCTACACACGCTCACCTTCCATCTACACACGCTCACCGTCCATCTACACATGCTCACCTTCCATCTACACACGGACACTATCCATCTACACACGCACACCTTCCATCTACACACGCTCACCTGACATCTACACACGCTCACCTTTCATCTACACACGCTCACCTTCCATCTACACACCCTCACCTTCCATCTACACACGGACACCTTCTATCTACACACGGACACCTCCAATCTACACACGCTCACCTTCCATCTGCACACGCTCACCTTCCATCTGCACACGCTCACCGTTCATCTACACACGCTCACCTTCCATCCACACACGCTCACCGTCCATCTACACACGCTCACCGTCCATCTACACACGCTCACCTTCCATCTACACACGCTCACCTTCCATCTACAGACGCTCAACTCCCATCTACACACGCTCACCTTCCATCTACGCAAGCTCGCATTCCATCTACGCACGCTCGCCTTCCATCTACTCACGCTCGCCTTCCATCTACACACGCTCGCCTTCCAACTACACACGCTCGCCTTCCACCTACACACGCTCGCCTTCCACCTACACACGCTCACCTTCCATCTACACACGCTGACCTCGCATCTACACACGCTCACCTCCCATCTACACACGCTCACCTCCCATCTACACACGCTCACCTCCCAGCTACACACGCTCAGCTTCCATCTACGCACGCTTACCTTCCATCTATGCACGCTCACCTTCCATCTACGCACGCTCACCTTCCATCTACGCACGCTCACCTTCCGTCTACGCACGCTCACCTTCCGTCTACGCACGCTCACCTTCCGTCTACGCACGCTCACCTTCCGTCTACGCACGCTCACCTTCCGTCTACCCACGCTCACCTTCCACCTGCACACGGACACCTTCCATCTACACACGCTCACCTTCCATCTGCACACGGTCACCTTCCATCTACACACGCTCACCTTCCATCTACACACGCTCACCTTACATGTACGCACGCTCACCGTCCATCTACGCACGCTCACCGTCCATCTACTCACGCTCAGCTTCCATCTACACACGCTCACCTTCTATCTACGCACGCTCACCTTCCATCTACGCACGCTCACCTTACATGTACGCACGCTCACCGTCCATCTACGCACGCTCACCTTCCATCTACGCACGCTCACCTTACATGTACGCACGCTCACCGTCCATCTACGCACGCTCACTGTCCATCTACTCACGCTCAGCTTCCATCTACGCAGGACACCTTCCATCTACACACGCTCACCTTCCATCTACACACGCGCACATTCCATCTACACACGCTCACCTTCCATCTACAGATGTTCACCTTCCATCTACACACGCTGACCTTCCATCTACACACGCTCACCTTCCATATGCACACGGACACCTTCTATCTATACACGGACACCTTCCATCTACACATGCTCACCTTCCATCCACACACCCTCACCGTCCATCTACACACGCTCGCCTTCCATCTACACACGCTCACCTTCCATCTACACACGCTCACCTTCCATCTACACACGCTCACCGTCCATCTACAAGCGCTCACCGTCGATCTACACACGCTCGCCTTCCATCTACACACGCTCGCCTTCCATCTACGCACGCTCGCCTTCCATCTACGCACGCTCGCCTTCCATCTGCTCACGCTCGCCTTCCATCTACACACGCTTGCCTTCCAGCTACACACGCTCGCCTTCCACCTACACACGCTCACCTTCCACCTACACACGCTCACCTTCCATCTACACACGCTCACCTTCCATCTACACACGCTGACCTTGCATCTACACACGCTCACCTTCCATCTGCACATCTACACGGTGAGCGTGTGCAGATGGAAGGTGAGCGTGTGCAGATGGAAGGTGAGCGTGTGTCGATTGAAGGTGAGCGTGTGCAGATGGAACGTGAGCGTGTGTAGTTGGACGGTAACCATGTGTCGATGGAAGGTAAGCATGTGTCGATGGAAGGTGAGCGTGTGTAGATGAAAGGTGAGCGTGTGTAGATGTAAGGTGAGCGTGTGCAGATGGAAGGTGTGCGTGTGTAGATGGAAGGTGAGCGTGTGCAGATGGAAGGTGAGCGTGTGTAGATGGAAGGTGAGCGTGTGTAGATGGAACGTTAGCGTGCGTAGATGGAAGGTGAGCGTGTGTCGATTGAAGGTAAGCGTGTGTAGATTGAAGGTGTCCGTGTGTAGATAGAAGGTGTGCGTGTGTAGATGGAAGGTGAGCGTGTGCAGATGGAAGGTGAACGTCTGTAGATGGAAGGTGAGCGTGTGTAGATGGAATGTGCGCGTGTGTAGATGGAAGGTGAGCGTGTTTAGATGGAAGGTGTCCCTGTGTAGATGGAAGCTGAGCGTGAGTAGATGGACAGTGAGCGTGCGTAGATGGACGCTCACGTTCCATCTACACACGCTCACCTTCCAACTACACACGCTCACGTTCCATCTACACACGCTCACCTTCCATCTACACACGCTCACCGTCCAGCTACACACGCTCACCTTCCATTCACACACGCTCGCCTTCCATCTCCACGTGCTCACCTTCCATCTACACACGCTTACCTTCCATCTACACATGCTCACCGTCCATCTACACACGCTCACCTTCCATCTACAGACGCTCACCTTCCATCTACACACGGACACCTTCTACCTACACACGGACACCTTCAGTCTACACACGCTCACCTTCCATCTGCACACGCTCACCTTCCATCGACACACGCTCACCTTCCATCAACACTTGCTCACCTTCCATTCACACACGCTCACCGTCCATCTACACACGCTCACCTTCCATCTACACACGGACACCTTCCATCTGCACGCTCACCTTCCATCCACACACGCTCACCTTCCATCCACACACGCTCACCGTCCATCTACACATGCTCACCTTCCATCTACACACGGACACTATCCATCTACACACGCACACCTTCCATCTACACACGCTCACCTGACATCTACACACGCTCACCTTTCATCTACACACGCTCACCTTCCATCTACACACCCTCACCTTCCATCTACACACGGACACCTTCTATCTACACACGGACACCTCCAATCTACACACGCTCACCTTCCATCTGCACACGCTCACCTTCCATCTGCACACGCTCACCGTTCATCTACACACGCTCATCTTCCATCTACGCACGCTCACCTTCCATCCACACACGCTCACCGTCCATCGACACACGCTCACCGTCCATCTACACACGCTCACCTTCCATCTACACACGCTCACCTTCCATCTACACACGCACACCTTCCATCTACACACGCTCACCTTCCATCGACACACGCTCACCTCCCATCTACAGACGCTCAACTCCCATCTACACACGCTCACCTTCCATCTACGCACGCTCGCCTTCCATCTACGCACGCTCGCCTTCCATCTACTCACGCTCGCCTTCCATCTACACACGCTCGCCTTCCATCTACACACGCTCGCCTTCCACCTACACACGCTCGCCTTCCACCTACACACGCTCACCTTCCACCTACACACGCTCACCTTCCATCTACACACGCTGACCTTGCATCTACACACGCTCACCGTCCATCTACACACGCTCACCTTCCATCGACACACGCTCAACTTCCATCTACACACGCTCACCTTCCACGTACACACGCTCGCCTTCCATCTACACACGCTCGCCTTCTATCTACACTAGCTCACATTCCATCTACACACGCTCGCCTTCCACCTACGCACGCTCGCCTTCCATCTACGCATGCTCGCCTTCCATCTACGCACGCTCGCCTTCCATCTGCGCACACTCGCTTTCCATCTACGCACGCTCGCCTTCCATCTACTCACGCTCACCTTCCAACTACACACGCTCGCCTTCCACCTACACACGCTCGCCTTCCACCTACACACGCTCACCTTCCACCTACACACGCTCACCTTCCACCTACACACGCTCACCTTCCATCTACACACGCTCACCTTCCATCTGCACATGCTCACCTTCCATCTACACACGCTGACCTTGCATCTACACACACTCACCTTCCACGTACACATGCTCACCTTCCATCTACACACGCTCACCTTCCATGTACACACGCTCACCTTCCATCTACACACGCTCACCTTGCATCTAGACACACTCACCTTCCATCTACACATGCTCACCTTCCATCTATACACGCTCACCGTCCATCTTCTCACGCTCAGGTTCCATCTGCGCAGGGACACCTTCCTCCTGCACATGCTCACCTTCCATCTACACACGGACACATTCCATCTACACACGCTCACCATCCATCCACAGACGCTCTCCTTCCATCTACACACGCTCACCTTCCATCTACACACGCTCACCGTCCATCTACACACGCTCACCTTCCATCTACACACGCACACATTCCATCGACACATGCTCACCTTCCATCGACACACGCTCACCTACCATCTACACACGGACACCTTCTACCTACACACGGACACCTTCAGTCTACACACGCTCACCTTCCATCTGCACACGCTCACCTTCCATCTACACACGCTCACCTTCCATCAACACTTGCTCACCTTCCATCCACACACGCTCACCGTCCATCTACACACGCTCACCTTCCATCTACACACGGACACCTTCCATCTGCACGCTCACCTTCCATCTACACACGCTCACCTTCCATCTACACACGCTCACCGTCCATCTACACATGCTCACCTTCCATCTACACACGGACACTATCCATCTACACACGCACACCTTCCATCTACACACGCTCACCTGACATCTACACACGCTCACCTTTCATCTACACACGCTCACCTTCCATCTACACACCCTCACCTTCCATCTACACACGGACACCTTCTATCTACACACGGACACCTCCAATCTACACACGCTCACCTTCCATCTGCACACGCTCACCTTCCATCTGCACACGCTCACCGTTCATCTACACACGCTCACCTTCCATCCACACACGCTCACCGTCCATCTACACACGCTCACCGTCCATCTACACACGCTCACCTTCCATCTACACACGCTCACCTTCCATCTACAGACGCTCAACTCCCATCTACACACGCTCACCTTCCATCTACGCACGCTCGCATTCCATCTACGCACGCTCGCCTTCCATCTACTCACGCTCGCCTTCCATCTACACACGCTCGCCTTCCAACTACACACGCTCGCCTTCCACCTACACACGCTCGCCTTCCACCTACACACGCTCACCTTCCATCTACACACGCTGACCTCGCATCTACACACGCTCACCTCCCATCTACACACGCTCACCTCCCATCTACACACGCTCACCTCCCAGCTACACACGCTCAGCTTCCATCTACGCACGCTTACCTTCCATCTATGCACGCTCACCTTCCATCTACGCACGCTCGCCTTCCATCTACGCACGCTCACCTTCCGTCTACGCACGCTCACCTTCCGTCTACGCACGCTCACCTTCCGTCTACGCACGCTCACCTTCCGTCTACGCACGCTCACCTTCCGTCTACCCACGCTCACCTTCCACCTGCACACGGACACCTTCCATCTACACACGCTCACCTTCCATCTGCACACGGTCACCTTCCATCTACACACGCTCACCTTCCATCTACACACGCTCACCTTACATGTACGCACGCTCACCGTCCATCTACGCACGCTCACCGTCCATCTACTCACGCTCAGCTTCCATCTACACACGCTCACCTTCTATCTACGCACGCTCACCTTCCATCTACGCACGCTCACCTTACATGTACGCACGCTCACCGTCCATCTACGCACGCTCACCTTCCATCTACGCACGCTCACCTTACATGTACGCACGCTCACCGTCCATCTACGCACGCTCACTGTCCATCTACTCACGCTCAGCTTCCATCTACGCAGGACACCTTCCATCTACACACGCTCACCTTCCATCTACACACGCGCACATTCCATCTACACACGCTCACCTTCCATCTACAGATGTTCACCTTCCATCTACACACGCTGACCTTCCATCTACACACGCTCACCTTCCATATGCACACGGACACCTTCTATCTATACACGGACACCTTCCATCTACACATGCTCACCTTCCATCCACACACCCTCACCGTCCATCTACACACGCTCGCCTTCCATCTACACACGCTCACCTTCCATCTACACACGCTCACCTTCCATCTACACACGCTCACCGTCCATCTACAAGCGCTCACCGTCGATCTACACACGCTCGCCTTCCATCTACACACGCTCGCCTTCCATCTACGCACGCTCGCCTTCCATCTACGCACGCTCGCCTTCCATCTGCTCACGCTCGCCTTCCATCTACACACGCTTGCCTTCCAGCTACACACGCTCGCCTTCCACCTACACACGCTCACCTTCCACCTACACACGCTCACCTTCCATCTACACACGCTCACCTTCCATCTACACACGCTGACCTTGCATCTACACACGCTCACCTTCCATCTGCACATCTACACGGTGAGCGTGTGCAGATGGAAGGTGAGCGTGTGTCGATTGAAGGTGAGCGTGTGCAGATGGAACGTGAGCGTGTGTAGTTGGACGGTAACCATGTGTCGATGGAAGGTAAGCATGTGTCGATGGAAGGTGAGCGTGTGTAGATGAAAGGTGAGCGTGTGTAGATGTAAGGTGAGCGTGTGCAGATGGAAGGTGTGCGTGTGTAGATGGAAGGTGAGCGTGTGCAGATGGAAGGTGAGCGTGTGTAGATGGAAGGTGAGCGTGTGTAGATGGAACGTTAGCGTGCGTAGATGGAAGGTGAGCGTGTGTCGATTGAAGGTAAGCGTGTGTAGATTGAAGGTGTCCGTGTGTAGATAGAAGGTGTGCGTGTGTAGATGGAAGGTGAGCGTGTGCAGATGGAAGGTGAACGTCTGTAGATGGAAGGTGAGCGTGTGTAGATGGAATGTGCGCGTGTGTAGATGGAAGGTGAGCGTGTTTAGATGGAAGGTGTCCCTGTGTAGATGGAAGCTGAGTGTGAGTAGATGGACAGTGAGCGTGCGTAGATGGACGCTCACGTTCCATCTACACACGCTCACCTTCCAACTACACACGCTCACGTTCCATCTACACACGCTCACCTTCCATCTACACACGCTCACCGTCCAGCTACACACGCTCACCTTCCATTCACACACGCTCGCCTTCCATCTCCACGTGCTCACCTTCCATCTACACACGCTTACCTTCCATCTACACATGCTCACCGTCCATCTACACACGCTCACCTTCCATCTACAGACGCTCACCTTCCATCTACACACGGACACCTTCTACCTACACACGGACACCTTCAGTCTACACACGCTCACCTTCCATCTGCACACGCTCACCTTCCATCGACACACGCTCACCTTCCATCTACACACGGACACCTTCCATCTGCACGCTCACCTTCCATCCACACACGCTCACCTTCCATCCACACACGCTCACCGTCCATCTACACATGCTCACCTTCCATCTACACACGGACACTATCCATCTACACACGCACACCTTCCATCTACACACGCTCACCTGACATCTACACACGCTCACCTTTCATCTACACACGCTCACCTTCCATCTACACACCCTCACCTTCCATCTACACACGGACACCTTCTATCTACACACGGACACCTCCAATCTACACACGCTCACCTTCCATCTGCACACGCTCACCTTCCATCTGCACACGCTCACCGTTCATCTACACACGCTCATCTTCCATCTACGCACGCTCACCTTCCATCCACACACGCTCACCGTCCATCGACACACGCTCACCGTCCATCTACACACGCTCACCTTCCATCTACACACGCTCACCTTCCATCTACACACGCACACCTTCCATCTACACACGCTCACCTTCCATCGACACACGCTCACCTCCCATCTACAGACGCTCAACTCCCATCTACACACGCTCACCTTCCATCTACGCACGCTCGCCTTCCATCTACGCACGCTCGCCTTCCATCTACTCACGCTCGCCTTCCATCTACACACGCTCGCCTTCCAACTACACACGCTCGCCTTCCACCTACACACGCTCGCCTTCCACCTACACACGCTCACCTTCCACCTACACACGCTCACCTTCCATCTACACACGCTGACCTTGCATCTACACACGCTCACCGTCCATCGACACACGCTCACCTTCCATCTGCACACGCTCACCTTCCAGCTACACACGCTCACCTTCCAGCTGCACACGGTCACCGTCCATCTACACACGCTCACGTTCCATCTGCACACGCTCACCTTCCATCGACACACGCTCACCTTCCATCTACACACGCTCACCTTCCATCTACACACGCTCACCGTCCATCTACACACGCTCACCGTCCATCTACACACGCTCACCTTCCATATACACACGGACACTTTCCATCTACACACGCTCATCTTGCATCTACACACGTTGACCTTGCATCTACACTCACTCACCGTCCATCTACACACGCTCACGTTCCATCTACACACGCTCACCTTCCATCTGCACACGCTCACCTTCCATCTGCACATGCTCAACTTCCATCTCCACTCGCACACCTTCCATCTACACACGCTCACCTTTCATCTACGCACGCTCACCTTCCATCCACACACGCTCACCGTCCATCTACACATGCTCACCTTCCATCTACACACGCTCACCTTCCATCTACACACGCACACCTTCCATCTACACACGCTCACCTTTCATCTGCACACGCTCACCTTTCATCTACACCCACTCAACGTCCATCTACACATGCTCACCTTCCATCTACACACGCTCACCTTCCATCTACACACGCTCAACTTCCATCTGCACATGCTCAACTTCCACGTACACACGCTCACCTTCCATCTACACACGCTCGCCTTCTCACCTTCCATCCACACACGCTCACCGTCCATCTGCACACGCTCACCTTCCATCGACACACGGACACCTTCCATCTACACACGCTCACCTTCCATCGACACAAGCTCACCTTCCAACTGCACACGCTCACCGTCCATCTACACACGCTCGGCTTCCATCTACACACGGACACTTTCCATCTACACACGCTCACCTTCCATCTACACACGCTCATCTTGCATCTACACACGCTGACCTTGCATCTACACACGCTCACCGTCCATCTACACATGCTCACGTTCCATCTACACACGCTCACCTTCCATCTGCACACGCTCACCTTCCATCTACACACGTTCACCTTTCATCTATACACGCTCACCGTCCATCGACACATGCTCACCTTCCATCGACACACGGTCACCGTCCATCTACACACGCTCACGTTCCATCTACACACGCTCACCTTCCATCTACACACGCTCGCCTTCCACGTACACACGCTCGCCTTCCATCTACGCACGCTCGCCTGACATCTACACAGGCTAGCCTTCCATCTACGCACGCTCGCCTTCCATCTACGCACGCTCGCCTTCCATCTATTCACGCTCGCCTTCCATCTACACACGCTCGCCTTCCAACTACACACACTCGCCTTCCAACTACACACGCTCGCCTTCCACCTACACACACTCACCTTCCACCTACACACGCTCACCTTCCATCTACACACGCTGGCCTTGCATCTACACATGCTCACCGTCCATCTACACACGCTCACCTTCCATCTGCACACGCTCACCTTCCAGCTACACACGCTCACCTTCCAGCTACACACGGTCGCCGTCCATCTACACACGCTCACGTTCCATCTACACACGCTCACCTTCCATCTACACAAGCTCACCTTCCATCTACACATGCTCACCTTCCAACTACACACGCTCACCTTCCATCTACACACGCTCACCTTCCATCTACACACGCTCACCATTCATCTACACACGCTCACCTTCCATCTACACACGCACACATTCCATCTACACACGCTCACCTTTCATCTACACACGCTCACCGTCCATCTACACATGCTCACCTTCCATCGACACACGGTCACCGTCCATCTACACACGCTCACGTTCCATCTACACACGCTCACCTTCCACGTACACACGCTCGCCTTCCATCTACGCACGCTCGCCTTCCATCTACGCATGCTCGCCTTCCATCTACGCATGCTCGCCTTCCATCTACGCACGCTCGCCTTCCATCTATTCACGCTCGCCTTCCATCTACACACGCTCGCCTTCCAACTACACACACTCGCCTTCCACCTACACACGCTCCCCTTCCACCTACACACGCTCACCTTCCACCTACACACGCTCACCTTCCACCTACACACGCTCACCTTCCATCTACACACGCTGACCTTGCATCTACACATGCTCACCGTCCATCCACAGACGCTCACCTTCCATCTGCGCACGCTCACCTTCCAGCTACACACGCTCACCTTCCAGTTACACACAGTCACCGTCCATCTACACACGCTCACGTTCCATCTACACACGCTCACCTTCCATCTACACAAGCTCACCTTCCATCTACACATGCTCAGCTTCCATCTACACACGCTCACCTTCCAACTGCACATGCTCACCTTCCATCTACACACGCTCACCTTCCATCTACACACGCTCACCATTCATCTACACACGCTCACCTTCCATCTACACACGCACACATTCCATCGACACACGCTCACCTTCCATCGACACACGCTCACCTTCCATCGACACACGCTCACCTTCCATCTACAGACGTTCACCTTCCATCTACATACGCTCAACTTCCATCTACACACGCTCACCTTCCATCTACACACGCTCACCTTCCATCTACACACGGACACCTTCCATCTACACATGCTCACCATCCATCTACACACGCTCATCTTGCATCTACACACGCTGACCGTGCATCTACACACGCTGACCCTGCATCTACACACGCTCACCTTCCATCTACACACGCTCACCTTCCATCTACACACGCTCACCTTCCATCTTCACACGCTCACCTTCCATCTACACACGCTCACCTTCCATCTACACACGCTCACCTTCCATCTACGCACGCTCACCTTCCATCTACGCATGCTCACCTTCCATCTACACACGCTCACCTTCCATGTACGCACGTTCACCTTCCATGTACGCACGCTCACCTTCCGCCTACGCACGCTCACCTTCCGTCTACGCGCGATCACCTTCCGTCTACGCACGCTCACCTTCCGTCTACCCACGCTAACCTCCCATCTACACACGCTCAGCTTCCATCTACGCACGCTCACCTTCCATGTACGCACGCTCACCTTCCGTCTACGCACGCTCACCTTCCATCTACAGATGCTCACCTCCCATCTACACACGCTCACCTCCCATCTACACACGCTCACCTCCCATCTACACACGCTCACCTTCCATCTACACACGCTCACCTTCCATCTACGCACGCTCACCTTCCATCTACGCATGCTCACCTTCCATCTACACACGCTCACCTTCCATGTACGCACGTTCACCTTCCATGTACGCACGCTCACCTTCCGCCTACGCACGCTCACCTTCCGTCTACGCGCGATCACCTTCCGTCTACGCACGCTCACCTTCCGTCTACCCACGCTAACCTCCCATCTACACACGCTCAGCTTCCATCTACGCACGCTCACCTTCCATGTACGCACGCTCACCTTCCGTCTACGCACGCTCACCTTCCATCTACAGATGCTCACCTCCCATCTACACACGCTCACCTCCCATCTACACACGCTCACCTCCCATCTACACACGCTCACCTCCCAGCTACACACGCTCAGCTTCCATCTACGCACGCTTACCTTCCATCTACGCACGCTCACCTTCCATCTACGCACGCTCACCTTCCATCTACGCACGCTCACCTTCCATGTACGCACGCTCACCTTCCGTCTACGCACGCTCACCTTCCGTCTACGCACGCTCACCTTCCGTCTACGCACGCTCACCTTCCGTCTACCCACGCTCACCTTCCACCTGCACACGGACACCTTCCATCTACACACGCTCACCTTCCATCTGCACACGGTCACCTTCCATCTACACACGCTCACCTTCCATCTACACACGCTCACCTTACATGTACGCACGCTCACCATCCATCTACGCACGCTCACCGTCCATCTACTCACGCTCAGCTTCCATCTACACACGCTCACCTTCTATCTACGCACGCTCACCTTCCATCTACGCACGCTCACCTTACATGTACGCACGCTCACCGTCCATCTACGCACGCTCACCTTCCATCTACGCACGCTCACCTTACATGTACGCACGCTCACCGTCCATCTACGCACGCTCACTGTCCATCTACTCACGCTCAGCTTCCATCTACGCAGGACACCTTCCATCTACACACGCTCACCTTCCATCTACACACACGCACATTCCATCTACACACGCTCACCTTCCATCTACAGATGTTCACCTTCCATCTACACACGCTGACCTTCCATCTACACACGCTCACCTTCCATATGCACACGGACACCTTCTATCTATACACGGACACCTTCCATCTACACATGCTCACCTTCCATCCACACACCCTCACCGTCCATCTACACACGCTCGCCTTCCATCTACACACGCTCACCTTCCATCTACACACGCTCACCTTCCATCTACACATGCTCACCGTCCATCTACAAGCGCTCACCGTCGATCTACACACGCTCGCCTTCCATCTACACACGCTCGCCTTCCATCTACGCACGCTCGCCTTCCATCTACGCACGCTCGCCTTCCATCTGCTCACGCTCGCCTTCCATCTACACACGCTCGCCTTCCATCTACACACGCTCGCCTTCCACCTACACACGCTCACCTTCCACCTACACACGCTCACCTTCCATCTACACACGCTCACCTTCCATCTACACACGCTGACCTTGCATCTACACACGCTCACCGTCTATCTACACACGCTCACCTTCCATCTACACATCTACACGGTGAGCGTGTGCAGATGGAAGATGAGCGTGTGCAGATGGAAGGTGAGCGTGTGTAGATTGAAGGTGAGCGTGTGCAGATGGAACGTGAGCGTGTGTAGTTGGACGGTAACCATGTGTCGATGGAAGGTAAGCATGTGTGGATGTAAGGTGAGCGTGTGCAGATGGAAGGTGTGCGTGTGTAGATGGAAGGTGAGCGTGTGCAGATGGAAGGTGAGCGTGTGTAGATGGAAGGTGAGCGTGTGTAGATGGAACGTGAGCGTGCGTAGATGGAAGGTGAGCGTGTGTCGATTGAAGGTAAGCGTGTGTAGATTGAAGGTGTCCGTGTGTAGATAGAAGGTGTTCGTGTGCAGATGGAAGGTGAGCGTGTGTCGATGTAACGTCAACGTGTGTCGATGGAAGGTGAGCGTGTGTAGATGGAAGGTGAACGTCTGTAGATGGAAGGTGAGCGTGTGTAGATGGAATGTGCGCGTGTGTAGATGGAAGGTGAGCGTGTTTAGATGGAAGGTGTCCCTGCGTAGATGGAAGCTGAGCGTGAGTAGATGGACAGTGAGCGTGCGTAGATGGACGCTCACGTTCCATCTACACACGCTCACCTTCCAACTACACACGCTCACGTTCCATCTACACACGCTCACGTTCCATCTACACACGCTCACCTTCCATCTACACACGCTCACCGTCCAGCTACACACGCTCACCTTCCATTCACACACGCTCGCCTTCCATCTCCACGTGCTCACCTTCCATCTACACACGCTTACCTTCCATCTACACTTGCTCACCGTCCATCTACACACGCTCACCTTCCATCTACAGACGCTCACCTTCCATCTCCACACGGACACCTTCTATCTACACACGGACACCTTCAATCTACACACGCTCACCTTCCATCTGCACACGCTCACCTTCCATCTGCACACGCTCACCTTCCATCTACACACGCTCACCTTCCATCTACACGCGCTCACCTTCCATCTACACATGCTCACCTTCCATCCACACACGCTCACCGTCCATCTACACACGCTCACCTTCCATCTACACACGGACACCTTCCATCTACACACGCTCACCTTCCATCTACACACGCTCACCTTCCATCTACACACGCTCACCGTCCATCTACACACGCTCACCGTCCATCTACACATGCTCACCTTCCATCTGCACACGCTCACCGTCCATCTGCACACGCTCACCGTCCATGTACACACGGTCACCGTCCATCTACACACGCTCACCCTCCATCCTCACCGTCCATCTACACACGCTCACCGTCCATCTACACACGCTCACCTTCCAACTACACACGGACACTTTCCATCTACACACGCTCACCTTCCATCTGCACACACTCATCTTGCATCTACACACGCTGACCTTGCATCTACACACGCTCACCGCCCATCCACACACATTCACGTTCCATCTACACACGCTCACCTTCCATCTGCACACGCTCACCTTCCATCTGCACACGCTCACCTTCCATCTACACATGCACACCTTCCATCTACACACGCTCACCTTACATCTACACAAGCTCACCTTTCATCTACACACGCTCACCTTCCATCTACACACGCTCACCTTCCATCTACACACGGACACCTTCTATCTACACACGCTCACCGTCCATCTACACACGGACACCTTCCATCTACACACGGACACCTTCCATCTACACACGCTCATCTTGCATCGACACACGCTGACCTTGCATCGACACACGGTCACCGTCCATCTACACACGCTCACCTTCCATCTACACACGCTCACCTTCCATCTCCACACGCTCACCTTCCATCTACACACGCACACCTTAAATCTACACACGCTCACCTTCCATCTATACACGCTCACCTTCCATCTACACACGCTCACCTCCCATCTACAGACGCTCAACTCCCATCTACACACGCTCACCTTCCATCTTCGCACGCTCGCCTTCCATCTTCGCATGCTCGCCTTCCATCTGCTCACGCTCGCCTTCCATCTACACACGCTCGCCTTCCAACTATACACGCTCGCCTTCCACCTACACACGCTCGCCTTCCACCTACACACGCTCGCCGTCCACCTACACACGCTCACCTTCCACCTACACACGCTCACCCTCCACCTACACACGCTCACCTTCCATCTGCACACGCTGACCTTGCATCTACACACGCTCACCGTCCATCTACAGACGCTCACCTTCCATCTGCACACGCTCACCTTCCATCTACACACGCACACCTTCCATCTACACACGCTCACCTTACATCTACACAAGCTCACCTTTCATCTGCACACGCTCACCTTCCATCTACACACCCTCACCTTCCATCTACACACGGACACCTTCTATCTACACACGCTCACCTTCCATCTGCACACGCTCACCTTCCATCCACACACGCTCACCGTCCATCTACACACGGACACCTTCCATCTACACACGGACACCTTCCATCTACACACGCTCATCTTGCATCTACACACGCTGACCTTGCATCTACACACGGTCACCATCCATCTACACACGCTCACCTTCCATCTACACACGCTCACCTTCCATCTACACACGCTCACCTTCCATCTACACACGCACACCTTAAATCTACACACGCTCACCTTCCATCTATACACGCTCACCTTCCATCTACACACGCTCACCTCCCATCTACAGACGCTCAACTCCCATCTACACACGCTCACCTTCCATCTTCGCACGCTCGCCTTCCATCTTCGCACGCTCGCCTTCCATCTGCTCACGCTCGCCTTCCAACTACACACGCTCGCCTTCCACCTACACACGCTCGCCTTCCACCTACACACGCTCGCCGTCCACCTACACACGCTCACCTTCCACCTACACACGCTCACCCTCCACCTACACACGCTCACCTTCCATCTACACATGCTGACCTTGCATCTACACACGCTCACCGTCCATCTACAGACGCTCACCTTCCATCTGCACACGCTCACCTTCCAGCTACACACGCTCACCTTCCAACTACACACGGTCACCGTCCATCTACACACGCTCACCTTCCATCTACACACGCTCACCTTCCATCTACACACGCTCACCTTCCATCTACACACGCACACCTTAAATCTACACACGCTCACCTTCCATCTATACACGCTCACCTTCCATCTACACACGCTCACCTCCCATCTACAGAAGGTCAACTCCCATCTACACACGCTCACCTTCCATCTTCGCACGCTCGCCTTCCATCTTCGCACGCTCGCCTTCCATCTGCACACGCTCGCCTTCCAACGACACACGCTCGCCTTCCACCTACACACGCTCGCCTTCCACCTACACACGCTCACCTTCCATCTACACACGCTGACCTTGCATCTACACACGCTCACCGTCCATCTACAGACGCTCACCTTCCATCTGCACACGCTCACCTTCCAGCTACACACGCTCACCTTCCAACTACACACGGACACTTTCCATCTACACACACTCACCTTCCATCTACACACACTCATCTTGCATCTACACACGCTGACCTTGCATCTACACACGCTCACCGTCCATCTACACACGCTCACGTTCCATCTACACACGCTCACCTTCCATTTGCACACGCTCACCTTCCATCGACACACGCACACCTTCCATCTACACACGCTCACCTTACATCTACACACGCTCAACTTTCATCTACACACGCTCACCTTCCATCTACACACCCTCACCTTCCATCTACACACGGACACCTTCTATCTACACACGGACACCTCCAATCTACACACGCTCACCTTCCATCTACACACGCTCACCTTCCATCCACACACGCTCACCGTCCATCTACACACGCTCACCTTCCATCTACACACGGACACCTTCCATCTACAGACGCTCATCTTGCATCTACAGACGCTGACCTTGCATCTACACACGGTCACCGTCCATCTACACACGCTCACCTTCCATCTACACACGCTCACCTTCCATCTACACACGCTCACCTTCCATCTACAGACGCTCAACTCCCATCTACACACGCTCACCTTCCATCTACGCACTCTCGCCTTCCATCTACGCACGCTCGCCTTCCATCGACTCACGCTCGCCTTCCATCTCCACACGCTCGCCTTCCAACTGCACGCGCTCGCCTTCCACCTACACACGCTCGCCTTCCACCTACACACGCTCACCTTCCACCTACACACGCTCACCTTCCACCTACACACGCTCACCTTCCATCTACACACGCTGACCTTGCATCTACACATGCTCACCGTCCATCTACACACGCTCACCTTCGATCTGCACACGCTCACCTTCCAGCTACACACGCTCACCTTCCAGCTACACATGGTCACCGTCCATCTACACACGCTCACGTTCCATCTACACATGCTCACCTTCCATCTACACAAGCTCACCTTCCATCTACACACGCTCACCTTCCATCTACACATGCTCACCTTCCATCTACACACGCTCACCTTCCATCTACACACGCTCACCATTCATCTACACACGCTCACCTTCCATCTACACACGCACACATTCCATCGACACACGCTCACCTTCCATCGACACACGCTCACGTTCCATCGACACACGCTCACCTTCCATCTACAGACGTTCACCTTCCATCTACACACGCTCAACTTCCATCTACACACGCTCACCTTCCATCTACACACGGACACCTTCCATCTACACACGCTCACCATCCATCTACACACGCTCATCTTGCATCTACACACGCTAACCTTGCATCTACACACGCTGACCTTGCATCTACACACACTCACCGTCCATCTACACACGCTCACCTTCCATCTACACACGCTCACCTTCCATCTACACACGCTCACCTTCAATCTACACGCGCTCACCTTCCTTCTACACACGCTCACCTTCCATCTGCGCACGCTCACCTTCCATCTACGCACGCTCACCTTCCATCTACGCACGCTCACCTTCCATGTACGAACGTTCACCTTCCATGTACGCACGCTCACCTTCCGTCTACGCACGCTCACCTTCCGTCTACGCACGCTCACCTTCCGTCTACCCATGCTCACCTCCCATCTACACACGCTCAGCTTCCATCTACGCACGCTCACCTTCCATGTACGCACGCTCACCTTCCGTCTACGCACGCTCACCTTCCATCTACAGGCGCTCACCTCCCATCTACACACGCTCACCTCCCATCTACACACGCTCACCTCCCATCTACACACGCTCACCTCCCACCTACACACGCTCAGCTTCCATCTACGCACGCTCACCTTCCATCTACGCACGCTCACCTTCCATCTACGCACGCTCACCTTCCATGTACGCGCGCTCACCTTCCATGTACGCACGCTCACCTTCCGTCTACGCACGCTCACCTTCCGTCTACGCACGCTCACCTTCCATCTACACACGCACACCTTAAATCTACACACGCTCACCTTCCATCTATACACGCTCACCTTCCATCTACACACGCTCACCTCCCATCTACAGACGCTCAACTCCCATCTACACAC
Organism: Somniosus microcephalus; assembly: GCF_052327205.1. Taxonomy (NCBI): domain Eukaryota; kingdom Metazoa; phylum Chordata; class Chondrichthyes; order Squaliformes; family Somniosidae; genus Somniosus; species Somniosus microcephalus. The sequence continues at coordinate 248,406,613 of NC_140992.1, forward strand.
GCTCACCTTCCATCTTCGCACGCTCGCCTTCCATCTTCGCACGCTCGCCTTCCATCTGCTCACGCTCGCCTTCCAACTACACACGCTCGCCTTCCACCTACACACGCTCGCCTTCCACCTACACACGCTCGCCGTCCACCTACACACGCTCACCTTCCACCTACACACGCTCACCCTCCACCTACACACGCTCACCTTCCATCTACACATGCTGACCTTGCATCTACACACGCTCACCGTCCATCTACAGACGCTCACCTTCCATCTGCACACGCTCACCTTCCAGCTACACACGCTCACCTTCCAACTACACACGGTCACCGTCCATCTACACACGCTCACCTTCCATCTACACACGCTCACCTTCCATCTACACACGCTCACCTTCCATCTACACACGCACACCTTAAATCTACACACGCTCACCTTCCATCTATACACGCTCACCTTCCATCTACACACGCTCACCTCCCATCTACAGAAGGTCAACTCCCATCTACACACGCTCACCTTCCATCTTCGCACGCTCGCCTTCCATCTTCGCACGCTCGCCTTCCATCTGCTCACGCTCGCCTTCCATCTACACACGCTCGCCTTCCAACGACACACGCTCGCCTTCCACCTACACACGCTCGCCTTCCACCTACACACGCTCGCCTTCCACCTACACACGCTCACCCTCCACCTACACACGCTCACCTTCCATCTACACACGCTGACCTTGCATCTACACACGCTCACCGTCCATCTACAGACGCTCACCTTCCATCTGCACACGCTCACCTTCCAGCTACACACGCTCACCTTCCAACTACACACGGACACTTTCCATCTACACACACTCACCTTCCATCTACACACACTCATCTTGCATCTACACACGCTGACCTTGCATCTACACACGCTCACCGTCCATCTACACACGCTCACGTTCCATCTACACACGCTCACCTTCCATTTGCACACGCTCACCTTCCATCGACACACGCACACCTTCCATCTACACACGCTCACCTTACATCTACACACGCTCAACTTTCATCTACACACGCTCACCTTCCATCTACACACCCTCACCTTCCATCTACACACGGACACCTTCTATCTACACACGGACACCTCCAATCTACACACGCTCACCTTCCATCTACACACGCTCACCTTCCATCCACACACGCTCACCGTCCATCTACACACGCTCACCTTCCATCTACACACGGACACCTTCCATCTACAGACGCTCATCTTGCATCTACAGACGCTGACCTTGCATCTACACACGGTCACCGTCCATCTACACACGCTCACCTTCCATCTACACACGCTCACCTTCCATCTACACACGCTCACCTTCCATCTACAGACGCTCAACTCCCATCTACACACGCTCACCTTCCATCTACGCACTCTCGCCTTCCATCTACGCACGCTCGCCTTCCATCGACTCACGCTCGCCTTCCATCTCCACACGCTCGCCTTCCAACTGCACGCGCTCGCCTTCCACCTACACACGCTCGCCTTCCACCTACACACGCTCACCTTCCACCTACACACGCTCACCTTCCACCTACACACGCTCACCTTCCATCTACACACGCTGACCTTGCATCTACACATGCTCACCGTCCATCTACACACGCTCACCTTCCATCTGCACACGCTCACCTTCCAGCTACACACGCTCACCTTCCAGCTACACATGGTCACCGTCCATCTACACACGCTCACGTTCCATCTACACATGCTCACCTTCCATCTACACAAGCTCACCTTCCATCTACACACGCTCACCTTCCATCTACACATGCTCACCTTCCATCTACACACGCTCACCTTCCATCTACACACGCTCACCATTCATCTACACACGCTCACCTTCCATCTACACACGCACACATTCCATCGACACACGCTCACCTTCCATCGACACACGCTCACGTTCCATCGACACACGCTCACCTTCCATCTACAGACGTTCACCTTCCATCTACACACGCTCAACTTCCATCTACACACGCTCACCTTCCATCTACACACGGACACCTTCCATCTACACACGCTCACCATCCATCTACACACGCTCATCTTGCATCTACACACGCTAACCTTGCATCTACACACGCTGACCTTGCATCTACACACACTCACCGTCCATCTACACACGCTCACCTTCCATCTACACACGCTCACCTTCCATCTACACACGCTCACCTTCAATCTACACGCGCTCACCTTCCTTCTACACACGCTCACCTTCCATCTGCGCACGCTCACCTTCCATCTACGCACGCTCACCTTCCATCTACGCACGCTCACCTTCCATGTACGAACGTTCACCTTCCATGTACGCACGCTCACCTTCCGTCTACGCACGCTCACCTTCCGTCTACGCACGCTCACCTTCCGTCTACCCATGCTCACCTCCCATCTACACACGCTCAGCTTCCATCTACGCACGCTCACCTTCCATGTACGCACGCTCACCTTCCGTCTACGCACGCTCACCTTCCATCTACAGGCGCTCACCTCCCATCTACACACGCTCACCTCCCATCTACACACGCTCACCTCCCATCTACACACGCTCACCTCCCACCTACACACGCTCAGCTTCCATCTACGCACGCTCACCTTCCATCTACGCACGCTCACCTTCCATCTACGCACGCTCACCTTCCATGTACGCGCGCTCACCTTCCATGTACGCACGCTCACCTTCCGTCTACGCACGCTCACCTTCCGTCTACGCACGCTCACCTTCCGTCTACGCACGCTCACCTTCCGTCTACCCACGCTCACCTACCACCTGCACATGGACACCTTCCATCGACACACGCTCACCTTCCATCTGCACACGGTCACCTTCCATCTACACACGCTCACCTTCCGTCTACCCACGCTCACCTTCCATCTACACACGCTCACCTTCCATGTACGCACGCTCACCGTCCATCTACGCACGCTCACCGTCCATCTACTCACGCTCAGCTTCCATCTACACACGCTCACCTTCCATCTACGCACGCTCACCTTACATGTACGCAGGCTCACCGTCCATCTACGCACGCTCACCTTCCATCTACGCACGCTCACCTTACATGTACGCACGCTCACCGTCCATCTACGCACGCTCACTGTCCATCTACTCACGCTCAGCTTCCATCTACGCAGGGACACCTTCCATCTACACACGCTCACCTTCCATCTACACACGCTCACCTTCCATCGCCACACGCGCACATTCCATCTACACATGCTCACCTTCCATCTACAGACGTTCACCTTCCATCTACACACGCTGACCTTCCATCTACACACGCTCACCTTCCATCTGCACACGGACACCTTCTATCTATACACGGACACCTTCCATCTACACATGCTCACCTTCCATCCACACACCCTCACCGTCCATCTACACACGCTCGCCTTCCGCCTTCCATCTACACACGCTCACCTTCCATCTACACACGCTCGCCTTCCATCTACGCACGCTCGCCTTCCATCTACGCACGCTCGCCTTCCATCTGCTCACGCTCGCCTTCCATCTACACACGCTCGCCTTCCATCTACACACGCTCGCCTTCCACCTACACACGCTCCCCTTCCACCTACACACGCTCACCTTCCATCTACACACGCTCACCTTCCATCTACACACGCTGACCTTGCATCTACACACGCTCACCGTCCATCTACACACGCTCACCTTCCATCTACACATCTACACGGTGAGCGTGTGCAGATGGAATGTGAGCGTGTGTAGATGGAATGTGCGCGTGTGTAGATGGAAGGTGAGCGTGTTTAGATGGAAGGTGTCCCTGCGTAGATGGAAGCTGAGCGTGAGTAGATGGACAGTGAGCGTGCGTAGATGGACGCTCACGTTCCATCTACACACGCTCACCTTCCAACTACACACGCTCACGTTCCATCTACACACGCTCACCTTCCATCTACACACGCTCACCGTCCAGCTACACACGCTCACCTTCCATTCACACACGCTCGCCTTCCATCTCCACGTGCTCACCTTCCATCTACACACGCTTACCTTCCATCTACACATGCTCACCGTCCATCTACACACGCTCACCTTCCATCTACAGACGCTCACCTTCCATCTACACACGGACACCTTCTATCTACACACGGACACCTTCAATCTACACACGCTCACCTTCCATCTGCACACGCTCACCTTCCATCTGCACACGCTCACCTTCCATCTACACACGCTCACCTTCCATCGACACGCGCTCACCTTCCATCTACACATGCTCACCTTCCATCCACACACGCTCACCGTCCATCTACACACGCTCACCTTCCATCTACACACGGACACCTTCCATCTACACACGCTCACCTTCCATCTACACACGCTCACCTTCCATCTACACATGCTCACCGTCCATCTACACACGCTCACCTTCCATCTGCACACGCTCACCGTCCATCTGCACACGCTCACCGTCCATGTACACACGGTCACCGTCCATCTACACACGCTCACCCTCCATCCTCACCGTCCATCTACACACGCTAACCGTCCATCTACACACGCTCACCTTCCAACTACACACGGACACTTTCCATCTACACACGCTCACCTTCCATCTGCACACACTCATCTTGCATCTACACACGCTGACCTTGCATCTACACACGCTCACCGCCCATCTACACACGTTCACGTTCCATCTACACACGCTCACCTTCCATCTACACACGCTCACCTTCCATCTACACACGCTCACCTTCCATCTACACACGCTCACCATTCATCTACACACGCTCACCTTCCATCTACACACGCACACATTCCATCGACACACGCTCACCTTCCATCGACACACGCTCACCTTCCATCGACACACGCTCACCTTCCATCTACAGACGTTCACCTTCCATCTACACACGCTCAACTTCCATCTACACACGCTCACCTTCCATCTACACACGGACACCTTCCATCTACACACGCTCACCATCCATCTACACACGCTCATCTTGCATCTACACACGCTAACCTTGCATCTACACACGCTGACCTTGCATCTACACACACTCACCGTCCATCTACACACGCTCACCTTCCATCTACACACGCTCACCTTCCATCTACACACGCTCACCTTCCATCTACACGCGCTCACCTTCCTTCTACACACGCTCACCTTCCATCTGCGCACGCTCACCTTCCATCTACGCACGCTCACCTTCCATCTACGCACGCTCACCTTCCATGTACGAACGTTCACCTTCCATGTACGCACGCTCACCTTCCGTCTACGCACGCTCACCTTCCGTCTACGCACGCTCACCTTCCGTCTACCCATGCTCACCTCCCATCTACACACGCTCAGCTTCCATCTACGCACGCTCACCTTCCATGTACGCACGCTCACCTTCCGTCTACGCACGCTCACCTTCCATCTACAGGCGCTCACCTCCCATCTACACACGCTCACCTCCCATCTACACACGCTCACCTCCCATCTACACACGCTCACCTCCCACCTACACACGCTCAGCTTCCATCTACGCACGCTCACCTTCCATCTACGCACGCTCACCTTCCATCTACGCACGCTCACCTTCCATGTACGCGCGCTCACCTTCCATGTACGCACGCTCACCTTCCGTCTACGCACGCTCACCTTCCGTCTACGCACGCTCACCTTCCGTCTACGCACGCTCACCTTCCGTCTACCCACGCTCACCTTCCACCTGCACATGGACACCTTCCATCGACACACGCTCACCTTCCATCTGCACACGGTCACCTTCCATCTACACACGCTCACCTTCCGTCTACCCACGCTCACCTTCCATCTACACACGCTCACCTTCCATGTACGCACGCTCACCGTCCATCTACGCACGCTCACCGTCCATCTACTCACGCTCAGCTTCCATCTACACACGCTCACCTTCCATCTATGCACGCTCACCTTACATGTACGCAGGCTCACCGTCCATCTACGCACGCTCACCTTCCATCTACGCACGCTCACCTTACATGTACGCACGCTCACCGTCCATCTACGCACGCTCACTGTCCATCTACTCACGCTCAGCTTCCATCTACACAGGGACACCTTCCATCTACACACGCTCACCTTCCATCTACACACGCTCACCTTCCATCGCCACACGCGCACATTCCATCTACACATGCTCACCTTCCATCTACAGACGTTCACCTTCCATCTACACACGCTGACCTTCCATCTACACACGCTCACCTTCCATCTGCACACGGACACCTTTTATCTATACACGGACACCTTCCATCTACACATGCTCACCTTCCATCCACACACCCTCACCGTCCATCTACACACGCTCGCCTTCCGCCTTCCATCTACACACGCTCACCTTCCATCTACACACGCTCGCCTTCCATCTACGCACGCTCGCCTTCCATCTACGCACGCTCGCCTTCCATCTGCTCACGCTCGCCTTCCATCTACACACGCTCGCCTTCCATCTACACACGCTCGCCTTCCACCTACACACGCTCCCCTTCCACCTACACACGCTCACCTTCCATCTACACACGCTCACCTTCCATCTACACACGCTGACCTTGCATCTACACACGCTCACCGTCCATCTACACACGCTCACCTTCCATCTACACATCTACACGGTGAGCGTGTGCAGATGGAATGTGAGCGTGTGTAGATGGAATGTGCGCGTGTGTAGATGGAAGGTGAGCGTGTTTAGATGGAAGGTGTCCCTGCGTAGATGGAAGCTGAGCGTGAGTAGATGGACAGTGAGCGTGCGTAGATGGACGCTCACGTTCCATCTACACACGCTCACCTTCCAACTACACACGCTCACGTTCCATCTGCACACGCTCACCTTCCATCTACACACGCTCACCGTCCAGCTACACACGCTCACCTTCCATTCACACACGCTCGCCTTCCATCTCCACGTGCTCACCTTCCATCTACACACGCTTACCTTCCATCTACACATGCTCACCGTCCATCTACACACGCTCACCTTCCATCTACAGACGCTCACCTTCCATCTACACACGGACACCTTCTATCTACACACGGACACCTTCAATCTACACACGCTCACCTTCCATCTGCACACGCTCACCTTCCATCTGCACACGCTCACCTTCCATCTACACACGCTCACCTTCCATCGACACGCGCTCACCTTCCATCTACACATGCTCACCTTCCATCCACACACGCTCACCGTCCATCTACACACGCTCACCTTCCATCTACACACGGACACCTTCCATCTACACACGCTCACCTTCCATCTACACACGCTCACCTTCCATCTACACATGCTCACCGTCCATCTACACACGCTCACCTTCCATCTGCACACGCTCACCGTCCATCTGCACACGCTCACCGTCCATGTACACACGGTCACCGTCCATCTACACACGCTCACCCTCCATCCTCACCGTCCATCTACACACGCTCACCGTCCATCTACACACGCTCACCTTCCAACTACACACGGACACTTTCCATCTACACACGCTCACCTTCCATCTGCACACACTCATCTTGCATCTACACACGCTGACCTTGCATCTACACACGCTCACCGCCCATCTACACACGTTCACGTTCCATCTACACACGCTCACCTTCCATCTACACACGCTCACCTTCCATCTGCACACGCTCACCTTCCATCTACACACGCACACCTTCCATCTACACACGCTCACCTTACATCTACACAAGCTCACCTTTCATCTACACACGCTCACCTTCCATCTACACACCCTCACCTTCCATCTACACACGGACACCTTCTATCTACACACGCTCACCTTCCATCTGCACACGCTCACCTTCCATCCACACACGCTCACCGTCCATCTACACACGGACACCTTCCATCTACACACGGACACCTTCCATCTACACACACTCATCTTGCATCTACACACGCTGACCTTGCATCTACACACGGTCACCATCCATCTACACACGCTCACCTTCCATCTACACACGCTCACCTTCCATCTACACACGCTCACCTTCCATCTACACACGCACACCTTAAATCTACACACGCTCACCTTCCATCTATACACGCTCACCTTCCATCTACACACGCTCACCTCCCATCTACAGACGCTCAACTCCCATCTACACACGCTCACCTTCCATCTTCGCACGCTCGCCTTCCATCTTCGCACGCTCGCCTTCCATCTGCTCACGCTCGCCTTCCATCTACACACGCTCGCCTTCCAACTACACACGCTCGCCTTCCACCTACACACGCTCGCCTTCCACCTACACACGCTCGCCGTCCACCTACACACGCTCACCTTCCACCTACACACGCTCACCCTCCACCTACACACGCTCACCTTCCATCTACACATGCTGACCTTGCATCTACACACGCTCACCGTCCATCTACAGACGCTCACCTTCCATCTGCACATGCTCACCTTCCAGCTACACACGCTCACCTTCCAACTGCACACGGACACTTTCCATCTACACACGCTCACCTTCCATCTACACACGCTCATCGTCCCATCTATACACGCTCACCTTCCATCGACACACGCTCACCTTCCATCTACACACGCTCACCTTCCATCTACACACGCTCACCTTCCATCTACACACGCACACCTTAAATCTACACACGCTCACCTTCCATCTATACACGCTCACCTTCCATCTACACACGCTCACCTCCCATCTACAGAAGGTCAACTCCCATCTACACACGCTCACCTTCCATCTTCGCACGCTCGCCTTCCATCTACACACACTCATCTTGCATCTACACACGCTGACCTTGCATCTACACACGCTCACCGTCCATCCACACATGCTCACGTTCCATCTACACACGCTCACCTTCCATCTACACACGCTCACCTTCCATCTGCACACGCTCACCTTCCATCGACACACGCACACCTTCCATCTACACACGCTCACCTTACATCTACACACGCTCAACTTTCATCTACACACGCTCACCTTCCATCTACACACCCTCACCTTCCATCTACACACGGACACCTTCTATCTGCACACGGACACCTCCAATCTACACACGCTCACCTTCCATCCACACACGCTCACCGTCCATCTACACACGCTCACCTTCCATCTACACACGGACACCTTCCATCTACACACGCTCATCTTGCATCTACACACGCTGACCTTGCATCTACACACGGTCACCGTCCATCTACACACGCTCACCTTCCATCTACACACGCTCACCTTCCATCTACACACGCTCACCTTCCATCTACAGACGCTCAACTCCCATCTACACACGCTCACCTTCCATCTACGCACGCTCGCCTTCCATCTACGCACGCTCGCCTTCCATCGACTGACGCTCGCCTTCCATCTCCACGCGCTCGCCTTCCAACTGCACGCGCTCGCCTTCCACCTACACACGCTCGCCTTCCACCTACACACGCTCACCTTCCACCTACACACGCTCACCTTCCACCTACACACGCTCACCTTCCATCTACACACGCTGACCTTGCATCTACACACGCTCACCGTCCATCTACACACGCTCACCTTCCATCTGCACACGCTCACCTTCCAGCTACACACGCTCACCTTCCATCTACAGACGTTCACCTTCCATCTACACACGCTCAACTTCCATCTACACACGCTCACCTTCCATCTACACACGCTCACCTTCCATCTACACACGGACACCTTCCATCTACACACGCTCACCTTCCATCTACACACGCTCACCGTCCATCTACACACGCTCACCTTCCATCTACACACGCTCACCTTCCATCTACACATGCTCACCTTCCATCTACACGCGCTCACCTTCCTTCTACACACGCTCACCTTCCATCTACGCACGCTCACCTTCCATCTACGCACGCTCACCTTCCATCTACGCACGCTCACCTTCCATGTACGAACGTTCACCTTCCATGTACGCACGCTCACCTTCCGTCTACGCACGCTCACCTTCCGTCTACGCACGCTCACCTTCCGTCTACCCACGCTCACCTCCCATCTACACACGCTCAGCTTCCATCTACGCACGCTCACCTTCCATGTACGCACGCTCACCTTCCGTCTACGCACGCTCACCTTCCATCTACAGGCGCTCACCTCCCATCTACACACGCTCACCTCCCATCTACACACGCTCACCTCCCATCTACACACGCTCACCTCCCACCTACACACGCTCAGCTTCCATCTACGCACGCTCACCTTCCATCTACGCACGCTCACCTTCCATCTACGCACGCTCACCTTCCATGTACGCGCGCTCACCTTCCATGTACGCACGCTCACCTTCCGTCTACGCACGCTCACCTTCCGTCTACGCACGCTCACCTTCCGTCTACGCACGCTCACCTTCCGTCTACCCACGCTCACCTTCCACCTGCACATGGACACCTTCCATCTACACACGCTCACCTTCCATCTGCACACGGTCACCTTCCATCTACACACGCTCACCTTCCATCTACACACGCTTCCCTTCCATCTACACACGCTCACCTTCCATGTACGCACGCTCACCGTCCATCTACGCACGCTCACCGTCCATCTACTCCCGCTCAGCTTCCATCTACACACGCTCACCTTCCATCTACGCACGCTCACCTTCCATCTGCGCACGCTCACCTTACATGTACGCAGGCTCACCGTCCATCTACGCACGCTCACCTTCCATCTACGCACGCTCACCTTACATGTACGCACGCTCACCGTCCATCTACGCACGCTCACTTTCCATCTACTCACGCTCAGCTTCCATCTACACAGGGACACCTTCCATCTACACACGCTCACCTTCCATCTACACACGCTCACCTTCCATCGACACACGCGCACATTCCATCTACACATGCTCACCTTCCATCTACAGACGTTCACCTTCCATCTACACACGCTGACCTTCCATCTACACACGCTCACCTTCCATCTGCACACGGACACCTTCTATCTATACACGGACACCTTCCATCTACACATGCTCACCTTCCATCCACACACCCTCACCGTCCATCTACATACGCTCGCCTTCCATCTACACACGGACACCTTCCATCTACACACGCTCATCTTGCATCTACACACGCTGACCTTGCATCTACACACGGTCACCGTCCATCTACACACGCTCACCTTCCATCTACACACGCTCACCTTCCATCTACACACGCTCACCTTCCATCTACAGACGCTCAACTCCCATCTACGCACGCTCACCTTCCATCTACGCACGCTCGCCTTCCATCTACGCACGCTCGCCTTCCATCGACTCACGCTCGCCTTCCATCTCCACACGCTCGCCTTCCAACTGCACGCGCTCGCCTTCCACCTACACACGCTCACCTTCCACCTACACACGCTCACCTTCCATCTACACACGCTGACCTTGCATCTACACACGCTCACCGTCCATCTGCACACGCTCACCTTCCATCTGCACACGCTCACCTTCCAGCTACACACGCTCACCTTCCATCTACAGACGTTCACCTTCCATCTACACACGCTCAACTTCCATCTACACACGCTCACCTTCCATCTACACACGCTCACCTTCCATCTACACACGGACACCTTCCATCTGCACACGCTCACCATCCATCTACACACGCTCATCTTGCATCTACACACGCTAACCTTGCATCTACACACGCTGACCTTGCATCTACACACACTCACCGTCCATCTACACACGCTCACCTTCCATCTACACACGCTCACCTTCCATCTACACGCGCTCACCTTCCATCTACACGCGCTCACCTTCCTTCTACACACGCTCACCTTCCATCTACGCACGCTCACCTTCCATCTACGCACGCTCACCTTCCATCTACGCACGCTCACCTTCCATGTACGAACGTTCACCTTCCATGTACGCACGCTCACCTTCCGTCTACGCACGCTCACCTTCCGTCTACGCACGCTCACCTTCCGTCTACCCACGCTCACCTCCCATCTACACACGCTCAGCTTCCATCTACGCACGCTCACCTTCCATGTACGCACGCTCACCTTCCGTCGACGCACGCTCACCTTCCATCTACAGGCGCTCACCTCCCATCTACACACGCTCACCTCCCATCTACACACGCTCACCTCCCATCTACACACGCTCACCTCCCACCTACACACGCTCAGCTTCCATCTACGCACGCTCACCTTCCATCTACGCACGCTCACCTTCCATCTACGCGCGCTCACCTTCCATGTACGCACGCTCACCTTCCGTCTACGCACGCTCACCTTCCGTCTACGCACGCTCACCTTCCGTCTACGCACGCTCACCTTCCGTCTACCCACGCTCACCTTCCACCTGCACATGGACACCTTCCATCTACACACGCTCACCTTCCATCTGCACACGGTCACCTTCCATCTACACACGCTCACCTTCCATCTACACACGCTTCCCTTCCATCTACACACGCTCACCTTCCATGTACGCACGCTCACCGTCCATCTACGCACGCTCACCGTCCATCTACTCCCGCTCAGCTTCCATCTACACACGCTCACCTTCCATCTACGCACGCTCACCTTCCATCTACGCACGCTCACCTTACATGTACGCAGGCTCACCGTCCATCTACGCACGCTCACCTTCCATCTACGCACGCTCACCTTACATGTACGCACGCTCACCGTCCATCTACGCATGCTCACTGTCCATCTACTCACGCTCAGCTTCCATCTACACAGGGACACCTTCCATCTACACACGCTCACCTTCCATCTACACACGCTCACCTTCCATCGACACACGCGCACATTCCATCTACACATGCTCACCTTCCATCTACAGACGTTCACCTTCCATCTACACACGCTGACCTTCCATCTACACACGCTCACCTTCCATCTGCACACGGACACCTTCTATCTATACACGGACACCTTCCATCTACACATGCTCACCTTCCATCCACACACCCTCACCGTCCATCTACACACGCTCGCCTTCCATCTACACACGCTCACCTTCCATCTACACACGCTCGCCTTCCATCTACGCACGCTCGCCTTCCATCTACGCACGCTCGCCTTCCATCTGCTCACGCTCGCCTTCCATCTACACACGCTCGCCTTCCATCTACACACGCTCGCCTTCCACCTACACACGCTCACCTTCCACCTACACACGCTCACCTCCCATCTACACACGCTCACCTTCCATCTACACACGCTGACCTTCCATCTCCACGTGCTCACCTTCCATCTACACACGCTTACCTTCCATCTACACATGCTCACCGTCCATCTACACACGCTCACCTTCCATCTACAGACGCTCACCTTCCATCTGCACACGGACACCTTCTATCTACACACGGACACCTTCAATCTACACACGCTCACCTTCCATCTGCACACGCTCACCTTCCATCTGCACACGCTCACCTTCCATCTACACACGCTCACCTTCCATCTACACGCGCTCACCTTCCATCTACACATGCTCACCTTCCATCCACACACGCTCACCGTCCATCTACACACGCTCACCTTCCATCTACACACGGACACCTTCCATCTACACACGCTCACCTTCCATCTACACACGCTCACCTTCCATCTACACACGCTCACCGTCCATCTACACATGCTCACCTTCCATCTGCACACGCTCACCGTCCATCTGCACACGCTCACCGTCCATGTACACACGGTCACCGTCCATCTACACACGCTCACCCTCCATCCTCACCGTCCATCTACACACGCTCACCGTCCATCCACACACGCTCACCTTCCAACTACACACGGACACTTTCCATCTACACACGCTCACCTTCCATCTGCACACACTCATCTTGCATCTACACACGCTGACCTTGCATCTACACACGCTCACCGCCCATCTACACACGTTCACGTTCCATCTACACACGCTCACCTTCCATCTACACACGCTCACCTTCCATCTGCACACGCTCACCTTCCATCTACACACGCACACCTTCCATCTACACACGCTCACCTTACATCTACACAAGCTCACCTTTCATCTACACACGCTCACCTTCCATCTACACACCCTCACCTTCCATCTACACACGGACACCTTCTATCTACACACGCTCACCTTCCATCTGCACACGCTCACCTTCCATCCACACACGCTCACCGTCCATCTACACACGGACACCTTCCATCTACACACGGACACCTTCCATCTACACACGCTCATCTTGCATCTACACACGCTGACCTTGCATCTACACACGGTCACCGTCCATCTACACACGCTCACCTTCCATCTACACACGCTCACCTTCCATCTACACACGCTCACCTTCCATCTACACACGCACACCTTAAATCTACACACGCTCACCTTCCATCTATACACGCTCACCTTCCATCTACACACGCTCACCTCCCATCTACAGACGCTCAACTCCCATCTACACACGCTCACCTTCCATCTTCGCACGCTCGCCTTCCATCTTCGCACGCTCGCCTTCCATCTGCTCACGCTCGCCTTCCAACTACACACGCTCGCCTTCCACCTACACACGCTCATCTTCCACCTACACACGCTCGCCGTCCACCTACACACGCTCACCTTCCACCTACACACGCTCACCCTCCACCTACACACGCTCACCTTCCATCTACACATGCTGACCTTGCATCTACACACGCTCACCGTCCATCTACAGACGCTCACCTTCCATCTGCACATGCTCACCTTCCAGCTACACACGCTCACCTTCCAACTACACACGGACACTTTCCATCTACACACGCTCACCTTCCATCTACACACGCTCATCGTCCCATCTATACACGCTCACCTTCCATCGACACACGCTCACCTTCCATCTACACACGCTCACCTTCCATCTACACACGCTCACCTTCCATCTACACACGCTCACCTTCCATCTACACACGCACACCTTAAATCTACACACGCTCACCTTCCATCTATACACGCTCACCTTCCATCTACACACGCTCACCTCCCATCTACAGAAGGTCAACTCCCATCTACACACGCTCACCTTCCATCTTCGCACGCTCGCCTTCCATCTTCGCACGCTCGCCTTCCATCTGCTCACGCTCGCCTTCCATCTACACACGCTCGCCTTCCAACGACACACGCTCGCCTTCCACCTACACACGCTCGCCTTCCACCAACACACGCTCGCCTTCCACCTACACACGCTCACCTTCCACCTACACACGCTCACCCTCCACCTACACACGCTCACCTTCCATCTACACACGCTGACCTTGCATCTACACACGCTCACCGTCCATCTGCAGACGCTCACCTTCCATCTGCACACGCTCACCTTCCAGCTACACACGCTCACCTTCCAACTACACACGGACACTTTCCATCTACACACGCTCACCTTCCATCTACACACACTCATCTTGCATCTACACACGCTGACCTTGCATCTACACACGCTCACCGTCCATCCACACATGCTCACGTTCCATCTACACACGCTCACCTTCCATCTACACACGCTCACCTTCCATCTGCACACGCTCACCTTCCATCGACACACGCACACCTTCCATCTACACACGCTCACCTTACATCTACACACGCTCAACTTTCATCTACACACGCTCACCTTCCATCTACACACCCTCACCTTCCATCTACACACGGACACCTTCTATCTGCACACGGACACCTCCAATCTACACACGCTCACCTTCCATCCGCACACGCTCACCGTCCATCTACACACGCTCACCTTCCATCTACACACGGACACCTTCCATCTACACACGCTCATCTTGCATCTACACACGCTGACCTTGCATCTACACACGGTCACCGTCCATCTACACACGCTCACCTTCCATCTACACACGCTCACCTTCCATCTACACACGCTCACCTTCCATCTACAGACGCTCAACTCCCATCTACACACGCTCACCTTCCATCTACGCACGCTCGCCTTCCATCTACGCACGCTCGCCTTCCATCGACTGACGCTCGCCTTCCATCTCCACGCGCTCGCCTTCCAACTGCACGCGCTCGCCTTCCACCTACACACGCTCGCCTTCCACCTACACACGCTCGCCTTCCACCTACACACGCTCGCCTTCCACCTACACACGCTCACCTTCCATCTACACACGCTGACCTTGCATCTACACACGCTCACCGTCCATCTACACACGCTCACCTTCCATCTGCACACGCTCACCTTCCAGCTACACACGCTCACCTTCCATCTACAGACGTTCACCTTCCATCTACACACGCTCAACTTCCATCTACACACGCTCACCTTCCATCTACACACGCTCACCTTCCATCTACACACGGACACCTTCCATCTACACACGCTCACCTTCCATCTACACACACTCACCGTCCATCTACACACGCTCACCTTCCATCTACACACGCTCACCTTCCATCTACACATGCTCACCTTCCATCTACACACGCTCACCTTCCTTCTACACACGCTCACCTTCCATCTACGCACGCTCACCTTCCATCTACGCACGCTCACCTTCCATCTACGCACGCTCACCTTCCATGTACGAACGTTCACCTTCCATGTACGCACGCTCACCTTCCGTCTACGCACGCTCACCTTCCGTCTACGCACGCTCACCTTCCGTCTACCCACGCTCACCTCCCATCTACACACGCTCAGCTTCCATCTACGCACGCTCACCTTCCATGTACGCACGCTCACCTTCCGTCTACGCACGCTCACCTTCCATCTACAGGCGCTCACCTCCCATCTACACATGCTCACCTCCCATCTACACACGCTCACCTCCCATCTACACACGCTCACCTCCCACCTACACACGCTCAGCTTCCATCTACGCACGCTCACCTTCCATCTACGCACGCTCACCTTCCATCTACGCACGCTCACCTTCCATGTACGCGCGCTCACCTTCCATGTACGCACGCTCACCTTCCGTCTACGCACGCTCACCTTCCGTCTACGCACGCTCACCTTCCGTCTACGCACGCTCACCTTCCGTCTACCCACGCTCACCTTCCACCTGCACATGGACACCTTCCATCTACACACGCTCACCTTCCATCTGCACACGGTCACCTTCCATCTACACACGCTCACCTTCCATCTACACACGCTTCCCTTCCATCTACACACGCTCACCTTCCATGTACGCACGCTCACCGTCCATCTACGCACGCTCACCGTCCATCTACTCCCGCTCAGCTTCCATCTACACACGCTCACCTTCCATCTACGCACGCTCACCTTCCATCTGCGCACGCTCACCTTACATGTACGCAGGCTCACCGTCCATCTACGCACGCTCACCTTCCATCTACGCACGCTCACCTTACATGTACGCACGCTCACCGTCCATCTACGCACGCTCACTGTCCATCTACTCACGCTCAGCTTCCATCTACACAGGGACACCTTCCATCTACACACGCTCACCTTCCATCTACACACGCTCACCTTCCATCGACACACGCGCACATTCCATCTACACATGCTCACCTTCCATCTACAGACGTTCACCTTCCATCTACACACGCTGACCTTCCATCTACACACGCTCACCTTCCATCTGCACACGGACACCTTCTATCTATACACGGACACCTTCCATCTACACATGCTCACCTTCCATCCACACACCCTCACCGTCCATCTACACACGCTCGCCTTCCATCTACACACGCTCACCTTCCATCTACACACGCTCGCCTTCCATCTACGCACGCTCGCCTTCCATCTACGCACGCTCGCCTTCCATCTGCTCACGCTCGCCTTCCATCTACACACGCTCGCCTTCCATCTACACACGCTCACCTTCCATCTACACACGCTGACCTTGCATCTACACACGCTCACCGTCCATCTACACACGCTCACCTTCCATCTACACATCTACACGGTGAGCGTGTGCAGATGGAAGGTGAGCGTGTGCAGATGGAAGGTGAGCGTGTGTAGATTGAAGGTGAGCTTGTGTAGATGGAACGTGAGCGTGTGCAGTTGGACGGTAACCGTGTGTCGATGGAAGGTAAGCGTGTGTAGATGGAAGGTGAGCGTGTGTAGATGAAAGGTGAGCGTGTGTAGATGTAAGGTGAGTGTGTGTAGATGGAAGGTGTGCGTGTGTAGATGGAAGGTGAGCGTGTGCAGATGGAAGGTGAGCGTGTGTAGATGGAAGGTGAGCGTGTGTAGATGGAACGTGAGCATGTGTAGATGGAAGGTGAGCGTGTGTCGATTGAAGGTAAGCGTGTGTAGATTGAAGGTGTCCATGTGTAGATAGAAGGTGTCCGTGTGCAGATGGAAGGTGAGCGTGTGTAGATGGAAGGTCAGCGTGTGTAGATGGAAGGTGAGCATGTGTAGATGGAAGGTGAACGTCTGGAGATGGAAGGTGAGCGTGTGTAGATGGAATGTGCGCGTGTGTAGATGGAAGTTGAGCGTGTGTAGATGGAAGGTGTCCCTGCGTAGATGGAAGCTGAGCGTGAGTAGATGGACAGTGAGCGTGCGTAGATGGACGCTGACGTTCCATTTACACACGCTCACCTTCCAACTACACACGCTCACGTTCCATCTACACACGCTCGCCTTCCATCTCCACGTGCTCACCTTCCATCTACACACGCTTACCTTCCAACTACACACGCTCACCGTCCATCTACACACGCACACATTCCATCGACACACGCTCACCTTCCATCTACACACGCTCACCTTCCATCAACACGCGCTCACCTTCCATCTGCAGATGCTCACCTTCCATCTGCACACGGACACCTTCTATCTACACACGGACACCTTGAATCTACACACGCTCACCTTCCATCTGCACACGCTCACCTTCCATCTGCACACGCTCACCGTCCATCTGCACACGCTCACCGTCCATCTACATGCGCTCACCTTCCATCTACACATGCTCACCTTCCATCCACAGACGCTCACCGTCCATCTACACACGCTCACCTTCCATCTACACACGGACACTTTCCATCTACACACGCTCACCTTCCATCTACACACGCTCACCTTGCATCTGCACATGCTCACCTTCCATCTCCACACGCACACCTTCCATCTACACACGCTCACCTTTCATCTGCACTCGCTCACCTTTCATCTACACCCACTCAACGTCCATCTACACACGCTCACCTTCCATCTACACACGCTCACCTTCCGTCTACACACGCTCAACTTCCATCTACACACGCTCAACTTCCACGTACACACGCTCCACTTCCATCTACACACGCTCGCCTTCTCACCTTCCGTCCACACACGCTCACCGTCCATCTGCACACGTTCACCTTCCATCTACACACGGACATCTTCCATCTACACACGCTCACCTTCCATCTACACAAGCTCACCTTCCATCTGCACACGCTCACCGTCCATCTACACACGCTCACCGTCCACCTACACATGCTCACCTTCCATCTACACACGGACACTTTCCATCTACACACGCTCACCTTCCATCTACACACGCTGACCTTGCATCTACACACGCTCACCGTCCATCTACACATGCTCACGTTCCATCTACACACGCTCACCTTCCATCTGCACACGCTCACCTTCCATCTACACACGCTCACCTTTCATCTACACACGCTCACCGTCCATCTACACATGCTCACCTTCCATCGACACACGGTCACCGTCCATCTACACACGCTCAACTTCCATCTACACACGCTCACCTTCCACGTACACACGCTCGCCTTCCATCTACACACGCTCGCCTTCCATCTACACACGCTCACCTTCCATCTGCACACGCTCACCTTCCATCTACGCACGCTCACGTTCCATCTACACACGCTCACCTTCCATCTGCACACGCTCACCTTCCATCTACGCACGCTCACGTTCCATCTACACACGCTCACCTTCCATCTACACACGCTCACCGTCCATCTACACATGCTCACCTTCCATCTACACACGCTCACGTTCCATCTACACACGCTCACCTTCCATCTGCACACGCTCACCTTCCATCCACACACGCACACCTTCCATCTACACACGCTCACCTTTCATCTACACACGCTCACCTTTCATCTACACACGCTCACCTTCCATCTACACACGGACACCTTCCATCTACACACGCTCATCTTGCATCTACACATGCTGACCTTGCATCTACACACGGTCACCGTCCATCTACACACGCTCACCGTCCATCTACACATGCTCACCTTCCATCTACACACGCTCACGTTCCATCTACACACGCTCACCTTCCATCTGCACACGCTCACCTTCCATCCACACACGCACACCTTCCATCTACACACGCTCACCTTACATCTACACACGCTCACCTTTCATCTACACACGCTCACCTTTCATCTACACACGCTCACCTTCCATCTACACACGCTCACCTTCCATCTACACACGGACACCTTCTATCTACACACGGACACCTTCAATCTACACACGCTCACCTTCCATCTGCACACGCTCACCTTCCATCTACACACGGACACCTTCCATCTACACACGCTGACCTTGCATCTACACACGGTCACCGTCCATCTACACACGCTCACCTTCCATCTACACACGCTCACCTTCCATCTACACACGCTCACCTTCCATCTACACACGCTCACCTTCCATCTACACACGGACACCTTCCATCTACACACGCTCATCTTGCATCTACACATGCTGACCTTGCATCTACACACGGTCACCGTCCATCTACACACGCTCACCTTCCATCTACACACGCTCACCTTCCAGCTACACACACACACCTTCCATCTACACACGCTCACCTTCCATCTATACACGCTCGCCTTCCATCTACACACGCTCGCCTTCCATCTACGCACGCTCGCCTTCCATCTACGCACGCTCGCCTTCCATCTACGCACGCTCGCCGTCCATCTATGCACGCTCGCCTTCCATCTACACACGCACACCTTCCATCTACACACGCTCACCTTCCATCTACACACTCTCACCTTCCATCTACACACGCTCACCTTCCATCTACACACGCTCACCTTCCATCGACACACGGTTACCGTCCAACTACACACGCTCACGTTCCATCTACACACGCTCACCTTCCATCTACACACGCTCACCTTCCATCTACACACGCACACCTTCCATCTACACACTCTCACCTTCCATCTACACACGCTCACCTTCCATCTACACACGCTCACCTTCCATCTACACACGCTCACCTTCCATCTACACACGGTTACCGTCCAACTACACACGCTCACGTTCCATCTACACACGCTCACCTTCCATCTATACACGCTCACCGTCCAGCTACACACGCTCACCTTCCATCTACACACGCTCACCTTCCATCTACACACGCTCACCTTCCATCTACACACGCTCACCTTCCATCTACACACGCTCACCTTCCATCTGCACACGCTCACCTTCCATCTACGCACGCTCACGTTCCATCTACACATGCTCACCGTCCAGCTACACACGCTCACCTTCCATCTACACACGCTCACCTTCCATCTACACACGCACACATTCCATCGACACACGCTCACCTTCCATCTACACACGCTCACCGTCCATCTACACACGCTCACCTTCCATCTACACACGCTCACGTTCCATCTACACACGCTCACCTTCCATCTACACACGCTCACCTTCCATCTGCACACGCTCACCTTCCATCTACACACGCACACCTTCCATCTACACACGCTCACCTTACATCTACACACGCTCACCTTTCATCTACACACGCTCACCTTTCATCTACACACGCTCACCTTTCATCTACACACGCTCACCTTCCATCTACACACGCTCACCTTCCATCTGCACACGGACACCTTCTATCTACACACGGACACCTTCAATCTACACACGCTCACCTTCCATCTGCACACGCTCACCTTCCATCTGCACACGCTCACCGTCCATCTACACACGCTCACCTTCCATCTACACACGCTCACCTTCCATCCACACACGCTCACCGTCCATCTGCACACGCTCACCTTCCATCTGCACACGGACACCTTCCATCTACACACGCTGACCTTGCATCTACACACGGTCACCGTCCATCTACACACGCTCACCTTCCATCTACACACGCTCACCTTCCATCTACACACGCTCACCTTCCATCTACACACGGACACCTTCCATCTACACACGCTCATCTTGCATCTACACATGCTGACCTTGCATCTACACACGGTCACCGTCCATCTACACACGCACACCTTCCATCTACACACGCTCACCTTCCATCTACACACGGACACCTTCTATCTACACACGGACACCTTCAATCTACACACGCTCACCTTCCATCTGCACACGCTCACCTTCCATCTGCACACGCTCACCGTCCATCTACACACGCTCACCTTCCATCTACACACGCTCACCTTCCATCCACACACGCTCACCGTCCATCTACACACGCTCACCTTCCATCTACACACGGACACCTTCCATCTACACACGCTGACCTTGCATCTACACACGCTCACCTTCCATCTACACACGCTCACCTTCCATCTACACACGCTCACCTTCCATCTACACACGCTCACCTTCCATCTACACACGCTCACCTTCCATCTACACACGGACACCTTCCATCTACACACGCTCATCTTGCATCTACACATGCTGACCTTGCATCTACACACGGTCACCGTCCATCTACACACGCTCACCTTCCATCTACACACGCTCACCTTCCAGCTACACACACACACCTTCCATCTACACACGCTGACCTTCCATCTATACACGCTCACCTTCCATCTACACACGCTCACCTCCCATCTACGCACTCTCGCCTTCCATCTATGCACCCTCGCCTTCCATCTACGCACGCTCGCCTTCCATCTACGCACGCTCGCCTTCCATCTACGCACGCTCGCCGTCCATCTACGCACGCTCGCCTTCCATCTACACACGCACACCTTCCATCTACACACGCTCACCTTCCATCTACACACTCTCACCTTCCATCTACACATGCTCACCTTCCATCTACACACGCTCACCTTCCATCGACACACGGTTACCGTCCAACTACACACGCTCACGTTCCATCTACACACGCTCACCTTCCATCTACACACGCTCACCTTCCATCTACACACGCACACCTTCCATCTACACACTCTCACCTTCCATCTACACATGCTCACCTTCCATCTGCACACGCTCACCTTCCATCGACACACGGTTACCGTCCAACTACACACGCTCACGTTCCATCTACACATGCTCACCTTCCATCTACACACGCTCACCGTCCAGCTACACACGGACACCTTCAATCTACACACGCTCACCTTCCATCTGCACACGCTCACCTTCCATCTGCACACGCTCACCGTCCATCTACACACGCTCACCTTCCATTTACACACGCTCACCTTCCATCCACACACGCTCACCGTCCATCTGCACACGCTCACCTTCCATCTGCACACGGACACCTTCCATTTACACACGCTGACCTTGCATCTACACACGGTCACCGTCCATCTACACACGCTCACCTTCCATCTACACACGCTCACCTTCCATCTACACACGCACACATTCCATCGACACACGCTCACCTTCCATCTACACACGCTCACCGTCCATCTACACACGCTCACCTTCCATCTACACACGCTCACCTTCCATCTACACACGGACACCTTCCATCTACACACGCTCATCTTGCATCTACACATGCTGACCTTGCATTTACACACGGTCACCGTCCATCTACACACGCTCACCTTCCATCGACACACGCTCACCTTCCATCTACACACACACACCTTCCATCTATACACGCTCACCTTCCATCTACACACGCTCACCTCCCATCTACGCACTCTCGCCTTCCATCTACGCACGCTCGCCTTCCATCTACGCACGCTCGCCTTCCATCTACGCACGCTCGCCTTCCATCTACGCATGCTCGCCGTCCATCTACGCACGCTCGCCTTCCATCTACGCACGCTCACCTTCCATCTACACACGGACACCATCCATCTACACACGCTCGCCTTCCATCTACACACGCTCGCCTTCCATCTACGCACGCTCACCTTCCAGAGCCCCGAGACCGGAGAGGCAGCGGACCTGCGAGGGAGCACCAGAGGCGGCGGAGCTACGTAAAGAGCAGCCCGAGGCAGCGAGGCCCAGAGCCCCGAGACCGGAGAGGCAGCGGACCTGCGAGGGAGCACCAGAGGCGGCGGAGCTACTTAAAGAGCAGCCCGAGGCAGCGAGGCCCAGAGCCCCGAGACCGGAGATGCAGCGGACCTGCGAGGGAGCACCAGAGGCGGCGGAGCTACTTAAAGAGCAGCCCGAGGCAGCGAGGCCCAGAGCCCCGAGACCGGAGAGGCAGCGGACCTGTGAGGGAGCACCAGAGGCGGCGGAGCTACTTAAAGAGCAGCCCGAGGCAGCGAGGCCCAGAGCCCCGAGACCAGAGAGGCAGCGGACCTGCGAGGGAGCACCAGAGGCGGCGGAGCTACTTAAAGAGCAGCCCAAGGCAGCGAGGCCCAGAGCCCCGAGACTGGAGAGGCAGCGGACCTGCGAGGCAGCACCATAGGCGGCGGAGCTACTTAAAGAGCAGCCCGAGGCAGTGAGGCCCAGAGCCCCGAGACCGGATAGGCAGCGGACCTGCGAGGGAGCACCAGAGGCGGTGGAGCTACTTAAAGAGCAGCCCGAGGCAGCGAGGCCCAGAGCCCTGAGACCGGAGAGGCAGCGGACCTGCGAGGGAGCACCAGAGGCGGCGGAGCTACTTAAAGCGCAGCCCGAGGCAGCGAGGCCCAGAGCCCCGAGGCCGGAGAGGCAGCGGACCTGCGAGGGAGCACCAGAGGCGGCGGAGCTACTTAAAGAGCAGCCCAAGGTAGCGAGGCCCAGAGCCCTGAGACCGGAGAGGCAGCGGACCTGCGAGGGAGCACCAGAGGCGGTGGAGCTACTTAAAGAGCAGCCCGAGGCAGCGAGGCCCAGAGCCCCGAGACCGGAGAGGCAGCGGACCTGCGAGGGAGCACCAGAGGCATACCAATCCAGGTTCCGGGAGAGGTAAAACTTAATCCAAGTGTGACGTCAGCAGGAAGCCGGTAAGTGATTGGTTGGTGAGTATTTCTCTCTTTTTAAACTTTAACTCTGTTTTATAGTTTCTAAGGTCAGTCTGGTGTAGCGGGGACTGCTGGTAAACTATTTAACTGTAGTGTAATTTGTGGGATTGATTGATTTAATTTAAACTCAATTAATTAAAGGGTAAGTCATGGCAGGACAGCCCGGCCCTGTGATCTGCTCCTCCTGCGAAATGTGGGAACTCAGGGACCTGACAACTACGTGTGCAGGAAGTGCACCCAGCTGCAGCTACTGACAGACCGCAATGCGGCACTGGAGCTGCGATTGGATGCATACTGGAGCGTTCACGATGCTCGGGACATCGTGAATAGCACGTTTAGGGAGTTGGACACACCACAGGTAGAGGTTGGACAGGAAGAAAGGGAACGGGTGACCAACAGGCAGAGTACTAGGCGCAGGCAGGTAGTGCAGGGGTCCCCTGTGGCCATCCCCCTCTCCAACTTTGAGTACTGTTGGGGGGGATGGCTTATCAGAGGAAGGCAGCAGCAGCCAACTTCCTGGCACCAGGGGTGGCTCTGCTGCACAGAATGGGAGGAAAAAGAGTGGTAGAGCTATAGTAATAGGGGATTCAATTGTAAGGGGAATAGATAGGCGTTTCTGCGGCCGCAAACGAGACTCCAGGATGGTGTGTTGCCTCCCTGGTGCAAGGGTCAAGGATGTCTCCGAGCGGCTGCAGAACATCTTGGAAGGGGAGGGTGAACAGCCAGTTGTCGTGGTGCATATAGGCACCAACGATATAGGTAAAAAGCAGGATGAGGTCCTAAACGTGGAATATAGGAAGTTAGGAGGTAAATTTAAAAACAGGACCTCAAAGGTAGTAATCTCAGGATTGCTACCAGTGCCACGTGCTAGTCAGTGTAGAAATAGGAGGATACGTCAGATGAATACGTGGCTAGAGGAATGGTGCCAGGGGGAGGGATTCAAGTTCCTGGGACATTGGAACCGGTTCTGGGGGAGGTGGGACCAGTTCAAACCGGACGGTCTGCACCTGGGCAGGGCTGGAACCGATGTCCTAGGGGAAGCGTTTGTTAGTGCTGTGGGGGAGGGTTTAAACTAAAATGGAAGGGGGTTGGGAACCTGAGCAGCGAGACAGAGGAAAGGGAAACAAGGATAAAAGCAAAAGATAGGAAGGAGAAAAACAAAAGTGGCAGTCAGAGAAATCATCGGTTTAAATCAAACGTGGCCACAGTAAATAATAATTCTAATAGGTCGAAGAGCGTTAAAAAACAAGCCTGAAGGCTTTGTGTCTTAATGCAAGGAGCATTTGTAATAAGGTGGATGAATTGGCTGCGCAAATAGAGGTAAACGAATATGATTTGGTTGGGATTACGGAAACGTGGCTCAAGGATGGCCAAGGCTGGGAACTCAACATCCAGGGGTATTCGATATTCAGGAAAGATAGGCAAAAAGGAAAGGGAGGAGGGGTAGCATTACTGGTTAAAGAAGGGATTAACACAATTGTAATGAAGGATATTAGCTCTGATGATGTGGAATCTGTATGGGTAGAATTGAGAAATACTAAGGGGAAAAAAACTTTAGTGGGAGTGCTTTATAGACCTCCAAACAGTAAGGCGGAGGTTGGGGATGGCATTAAAAGGGAAATTAAAGAAGCGTGCAATAAGGGCACAGCAGTCATCATGGGTGACTTTAATCTACATATCGATTGGGCTAACCAAATTAGTAACAATACTGTGGAGGAGGAATTCCTGGAGTATTTACAGGATGGTTTCCTGGACCAATATGTCGAGGAACCAACCAGAGATCAGGCCATCTTAGACTGGGTATTATGTAACGAGAAAGGATTAATTAGCAATCTTGTTGTACGAGGCCTCTTGGGTCGGAGCGATCATAATATGATCGAATTCTTCATTAAGATGGAGAATGAAGTCGTTGACTCAGAAACTAGGGTCCTCAATTTAAATAAAGGAAACTACGATGGTCTGAGGAGCGAGTTGGGTAGGGTTGATTGGGGAATGGCACTCAAAGGGGTGATGGTGGATAGGCAATGGCAAACATTCAAAGACCGAATGGATGAACTACAGAAGTTGTTCATCCCAGTTTGGCATAAAAATAAAACAAAAAAGGTGACTCAACCGTGGCTAACAAGGGAAATTAGGGATGGCATAAGATCCAAGGAGAGGACATATAAATTGGCCAGAAAAAGCAATAATCCTGAGGATTGGGAGCAGTTTAGCATTCAACAAAGGAGGACAAAGGGATTAATTAAGAAGGGAAAAATAGAATATGAGAGTAAGCTTTCAGGGAACATAAAAACGGACTGTAAAAGCTTTTATAGATATGTGAAGAGAAAAAGATTGGTGAAGTCAAGCGTAGGTCCCTTGCAGTCAGAATCAGGGGAATTTATAATGGGGAACAAAGAAATGACAGACCAACTAAATACATATTTTGGTTCTGTCTTCACAAAGGAGGACACAAATAACCTCCCAGAAATACCGCAGAACATAGGGTCTGATGAAAGGGTGGAACTGAAAGAAATCAGTATTTGTAGGGAAATGGTGTTAGGAAAATTGATGGGACTGAAGGCTAATAAATCCCCAGGGCCTGATCATCTACATCCCAGGGTACTTAAGGAAGTGGCCCTAGAAATAGTAGATGCATTGCTGGTCATCTTCCAGAACTCAATAGACTCTGGAACAGTACCCATGGATTGGAGGGTAGCTAATGTTACCCCACTATTCAAAAAAGGTGGCAGAGAAAAAGCGGGGAATTATAGACCGGTAAGCCTGACATCGGTAGTGGGGAAAATGCTAGAGTCCATTATAAAAGATGTAATAGCAGAGCACTTGGAAAGCAGTGACAGGATCGGACAAAGTCAACATGGATTTACAAAAGGTAAATCGTGCTTGACTAATCTACTGGAATTTTTTGAGGATGTAACAGGTAAAATAGATAAGGGAGAACCAGTGGATGTGGTGTATTTGGACTTTCAGAAGGCTTTCGATAAGGTCCCGCATAAGAGGTTAGCGTGCAAAATTAAGGCACATGGGATTGGGGGCAAGGTATTGACTTGGATAGAGAACTGGTTGGCGGAGAGAAAGCAAAGAGTTGGAATAAACGGGTCGCTATCCGAGTGGCAGGCAGTGACTAGTGGGGTACCGCAAGGATCGGTCCTAGGACCCCAGCTGTTCACATTATATATTAATGATCTGGACAAGGGAATTGAATGTAATATCTCCAAATTTGCAGACGACACAAAGCTGGGTGGGAGGGTATGCTGTGAGGAGGATGTCATGGAACTCCAGTACGATTTGGACAGGTTGGGTGATTGGGCAGAAACATGGCAAATGCACTATAATGTGGATAAATGTGAGGTTATCCACTTTGGTGGCAAAAACAGGAAGGCAGATTATTATTTGAATGGTAATAGATTGGGAGAAGTGGAAGTGCAAAGAGACCTGGGTGTTCTTGTGCACCAGTCACTGAAGGTAAGCATGCAGGTGCAGCAGGCGGTTAAGAAGGCAAATGGTATGTTGGCCTTCGTAGCAAGAGGGTTCGAGTACAAGAACAAGGATGTCTTGCTGCAGTTGTACAGGACCTTGGTGAGACCACACCTTGAGTATTGTGTGCAGTTTTGGTCACCTTACCTAAGGAAGGACGTTCTTGCCATGGAGAGAGTGCAGCGAAGATTCACCGGGCTGATACCTGGGATGGCAGGAATGACGTACGAGGAGAGATTGTGTCAATTGGGCTTATACTCACTGGAGTTTAGAAGATTGAGAGGGGATGTCATCGAAACCCATAAAATTCTGTCAGGTCTGGACAGACTAGATGCAGAAAGGATGTTTCTGATGGCCGGGGAGTCCAGAACCAGGGTTCATAGTCTAAGGATAAGGGGTAAGCCATTTAGGACTGAAATGAGGAGGAATTTCTTCACCCAGAGAGAGGTGAACCTGTGGATTTCTCTGCCACAGAGGGCGGTGGAGGCCAGTTCATTAAATATTATCAAGAAAGAGTTGGATATATTTCTTGAGGCTAAAGGGATCAAGGGATATGGGGAGAAGGCAGGGACAGGGTACTGAATTTGGATGATCAGCCATGATCTCATTGAACGGCGGAGCAGGCTCGAAGGGCTGAATGGCTTACTCCCGCTCCTATCTTCTATGTTTCTATCTACACACGCTCACCTTCCATCTACACAAGCTCACCTTCCATCTACACACGCTCACCTTCCATCTACACACGCTCACCTTCCATCTACACACGGACACATTCCATCTACACACGCTCACCTTCCATCTGCACACGCTCACCTTCCATCTACACACGCTCACCTTCCATCTACGCACGCTCACCTTCCATCTACGCACGCTCACCTTCCATCTACGCACGCTCACCTTCCATCTACGCACGCTCACCTTCCATCTACGCACGCTCACCTTCCATCTACGCACGCTCACCTTCCATCTACGCACGCTCACCTTCCATCTACTCACGCTCACCTTCCATCTACACACGCTCACCTTCCATCTACACACGGACACATTCCATCTAAACACGCTCACCTTCCATCTAAACATGCTCACCTTCCATCTACGCACGCTCACCTTCCATCTACGCACGCTCACCTTCCATCTACGCACGCTCACCTTCCATCTACGCACGCTCACCTTCCATCTACACACGCTCACCTTCCATCTACACACGCTCACCTTCCATCTACACACGGACACATTCCATCTAAACACGCTCACCTTCCATCTAAACACGCTCACCTTCCATCTACACACGCTCACCTTCCATCTACACACGCTCACCGTCCATCTACACACGCTCACCTTCCATCGACACACGCTCACCTTCCATCTACACACGCTCACCTTCCATCTGCACACACAAACATTCCACCTACACACGCTCACCTTCCATCTACACATGCTCACCTTCCATCTACACACGCTCACCTTCCATCTACGCACGCTCACCTTCCATCTACGCACGCTCACCTTCCATCTACGCACGCTCAGCTTCCATCTACACACGCTCACCTTCCATCTACACACGGACACATTCCATCTAAACACGCTCACCTTCCATCTACACACGCTCACCTTCCATCTACACACGCTCACCTTCCATCTACACACGCTCACCTTCCATCTACACACGCTCACCTTCCATCTACACACGCTCACCTTCCATCTACACACGCTCACCTTCCATCTACACACGCTGACGTTCCATTTACACACGCTCACGTTCCATTTACACACGCTCACCTTCCATGTGCTCATGCTCACCTTCCATCTACATACGCTCATCGTCTATCTGCACACGCTCACCTTCCATCTACACACGCTCACCTTCCATCTACACACGCTCACCTTCCATCTACACACGCTCACCTTGAATCTACACACGCTCACATTCCATCTACGCACGCTCACCTTCCATCTACAAATGGACATCTTCCATCGACACACGCTCACCTTCCATCTACACACAGACACATTCCATGTACACACGCTCACCTTCCATCTACGCACGCTCACCTTCCATCTACACGCGCTCACCTTCCATCTACACAGGCTCACCTTCCATCTACACACGGATGGGATATGGAGTGGATCTATAGTAGGGGGTGATGCACAGCCAAATACAGAGGAAAAAACAAGTCAGCCTGGAAGGCAGAGCAAATATTTAAGGCACAAGGGAGTATGGCAAGGATGGATGGCATTTATTTTAATGCAAGGAGTCTTGCGAGTAAGGCAGATGAATTGAAGGTGTTGATGAACACATGGGAGTATGATATTGTTGCTATCACAGAGACATGGTTGAGGGAGGGGCCGGACTGGCAGCTCAATATTCCGGGGTATAGAATCTTCAGGTGAGACAGAGGCGGGTGTAAAAGAGGAGGGCGTGTCGCAATATTAATCAAGGAGTCTATTACTGCTGTAAGGAGGGATGATGTCTTAGCAGGTTCCTCTAATGAGGCCATATGGGTAGAACCTAAAAACAAAAAGGGGGCAAGCATAAAAGGATATTTCAGATGAATACGTGGCTAGAGGAATGGTGCAAGGGGGAAGGATTCAAATTCCTGTGACATTGGAACTGGTTCTGGGGGAGGTGGGACCAGTACAAACTGGATGGTTTGCACCTGGGCGGGACTGGGACCGATGTCCTAGGGGGAGTGCTTGATACTGCTGTTGGGGAGGGTTTAAACTAAAATTGCAGGAGGTTGGGTACCTGTGCAGGGAGACAGAGGAAAGGGAAGCAAGGATAGAAACAAAAGACAGGAAGGAGAAAAGCAAAAGTGGAAGGCACAGAAATCAAAGGTGTAAATCAAACAGGGCTACAGTAAATAATAATTCTAAAAGGACTAAGAGTGTTAAAAAAACAAACCTGAAGGCTTTGTGTCTTCATGCGAGGAGCATTCGTAATAAGGTGGATGAATTAGCTGCGCAAACAGATGTAAACGGATATGATGTAATTGAAATTACGGAGACATGGCTCCAGGGTGACCAAGGCTGGGAATTCAACATCCAGGAGTATTCAATATTCAGGAAGGACAGGCAAAAAGGAAAAGGAGGTGGGGTAGCATTGCTGGTTAAAGAGGATATTAACACAATACAGGTAGACTACCCTTTATCCGGACTTCCGAAAACCGAAACCCTCTAAAAACCGAAGGTTTTTTCGTTCAGCGTAAGTCGTGCGTACGAACGAAAAAACCTTTGGTTTTTAGAGGGTTCCGGTTTCGGAAGTTCGGATAAAGGGTAAGTCGTGCGCACGACCCCCCGCCGACCCCCCCGCGGACCCCGCCGGCCCCGACAACCGCCGACCCCCCCCGCGGACCCCGCCAGCCCCGACAACCGCCGACCCCCCCGCGGACCCCGACGGCCCCGACAACCCCGCCAGCCTCGACAACCGCCGACCCCCCCGCGGACCCCGCCGGCCCCGACAACCGCCGAACCCCCCGCGGACCCCGCCGGCCCCGACAACCGCCGACCCCCCCGCGGACCCCGCCGGCCCCGACAACCGCCGACCCCCCCGCGGACCCCGCCGGCCCCAACAACCGCCGACCCCCCCGCGGACCCCGCCGGCCCCGACAACCGCCGACCCCGCCAGCCCCGACAACCGCCGACCCCCCCGCGGACCCCGCCGGCCCCGACAACCGCCGATCCCCCCCGCCGACCCCCCCGCGGACCCCGCCGGCCCCGACTGACTTACGCTGAGTCAGCGTAAGTCGTGCGCACGACCCCCCGCCGACCCCCCCGCGGACCCCCGCCGACCCACCTTCCGAAATCCGAAATTCTCCTTTATCCGAAACTCGGCTGGTCCTGAGGTTTTCGGATAAAGGATAGTCTACCTGTAGTAAGGAAGGATATTAGCTCTGATGATGTGGAATCTGTATGGGTAGAGCTGAGAAATACCAAAGGGCAGAAAACATTAGTGGGAGTTGTATACAGACCCCCAAATAGCAATGCTGAGATTGGGATGACATTAAACGGGAAATTAGAGATGCGTGCAATAAGGGCACAGCAAGTATCATGGGTGACTTTAAACTACATATAAATTGGGCTAACCAAATTAGTAACAATGCTGTGGCAGAGGAATTCCTAGAGTGTATACGGGATGGTTTCCTGGACCAATATGTCGAGGAACCAACTAGAGACCAGGCCATCTTAGAGTGGGTATTATGTAATGAGAAAGGATTAATTAGCAATGTTGTTGTGTGAGGCCCCTTGCGGAGGAGCGATCATAATATGATAGAATTCTTCATTAAGATGGAGAGTGAAGTAATTGACTCAGAGACTAGGGTCCTGAATTTAAAGAAAGGATACTACGATGGTATGAGGCGCGAGTTGGCTCGGATGGATTGGGGAACGTTACTTAAAGGGTTGACGGTGGATAGGCAATGGCAAACATTTAAAGATCGCATAGATAACTACAGAATTTGTTCATCCCTGTTTGGCATAAAAAATAAAACAAAAACGGTGACTCAACCGTGGCTAACAAGGGAAATTAGGGATAGCATAAGATCCAAGGAGAGGACATATAAATTGGCCAGAAAAAGCAGTAAACCTGAGGATTGGGAGCAGTTTACGATTCAGCAAAGGAGGACAAAGGGATTAATTAAGAGGGGGAAAATAGAGTATGAGAGTAAGCTTGCAGGGAACATAAAAACTGACTGTAAAAGCTTTTATAGATATGTGAAGAGAAAAAGATTGGTGAGGTCAAGCGTAGGTCCCTGGCAGTCAGAATCAGGGGAATTTATAATGGGGAACAAAGAAATGGCAGGCCAATTAAATATATACTTTTGTTTTGTCTTCACAAAGGAGGACACAAGTAACCTCCCAGAGATATCGGGGAACGTAGGGTCTAATGAGAGGAACTGAAAGAAATCAGAATTTGTAGGGAAATGGTGTGAGGGAAATTGACGGGATTGAAGGCCGATAAATCCCCAGGGCCTGATAATCTACATCCTAGGGTACTTAAGGAAGTGGCCCTAGAAATAGTAGATGCATTGCTGGTCATCTTCCAAAATTCGATAGACTCTGGAACAGTTCCCATGGATTGGAGGGTAGCTAATGTTACCCCACTATTCAAAAAAGGTGGTAGAGAGAAAACAGGGAATTATAGACCGGTAAGCCTGAGATTGGTCGTGGGGAAAATGCTAGAGTCCATTATAAAAGATGTAATAGCAGAGCACTTGGAAAACAGTGACAGGATCGGACAAAGTCAACATGGATTTACAAAAGGTAAATCGTGCTTGACTAATTTTTGAGGATGTAACTGGTAGAACAGATAAGGGAGAACCAGTGGATGTGGTGTATTTGGACTTTCAGAAGGCTTTCGCTAAGGTCCCGCATAAGAGATTAGCGTGTAAAGATAAGGCACATGGGATTGGGGGCAAGGTACTGACTTGGATAGAGAACTGGTTGGCAGACAGGAAGCAAAGAGTTGGAATAAACGGGTCTTTTTCCGAGTGGCAGGCAGTGACTAGTGGGGTACCGCAGGGATCGGTCCTAGGACCCCAGCTATTCATAATATATATTAATGATCTAGACGAGGGAACTA
The DNA here is from genome assembly GCF_052327205.1 of Somniosus microcephalus. Lineage (NCBI taxonomy): Eukaryota > Metazoa > Chordata > Chondrichthyes > Squaliformes > Somniosidae > Somniosus > Somniosus microcephalus. The sequence continues at coordinate 248,440,814 of NC_140992.1, forward strand.
GATGTAATATCTCCAAGTTTGCAGACGACACAAAGCCGGGTGGGCGTGTGTGCTATGAGGAGGATGCAGAGAAACTCCAGTATGATTTGGACAGGTTGGGTGATTGGGCAGATGCATTGCAGGTGCAGTATAATGTGGATAAATGCGAGGTTATCCACTTTGGTGGCAAAAACAGGAAGGCAGATTATTATCTGAATGGCAATAGATTGGGAGAAGGGGAAGTGCAAGGAGACCTGGGTGTCCTTGTGCACCAGTCGCTGAAGGTAAGCATGCAGGTGCAGCAGGCGGTTAAGAAGGCAAATGGTATGTTGGCCTTCGTAGCGAGAGGGTTCGAGTCCAGGAACAAGGATGTCTTGCTGCAGTTGTACAGGGCCTTGGTGAGACCACACCTTGAGTATTGTGTGCAGTTTTGGTCGCCTTATCTGAGGAAGGATGTCCTTGCCATGGAGGGAGTGCAGCGAAGATTCACCAGACTGATACCTGGGATGGCAGGAATGACGTATGAGGAGAGATTGGGTCGATTGGGCTTATACTCGCTGGAATTTAGAAGAATGAGAGGGGATCTCATTGAAACTTATAAAATTCTAACAGGACGAGAAACGCTTGATGCAGGAAGGATGTTCCCGATGGCGGGCGAGTCCAGAACCAGGGGTCACAGTCTAAGGATAAGGGGTAAGCCATTTAGGACAGAGATGGGGAGGTATTTCTTCACCCAGAGAGTGGTGAACCTGTGGAAATCTCTACCACAGAAGACAGTTGAGGCCAATTCATTAAATATATTCAAGAAGGAGTTAGATATATTTCTTAAGGCTAAGGGGATCAAGGGATATGCGGAGAAAGCAGGGACAGGGTACTGAATTTTGATGATCAGCCATGATCTCATTGAAAGGCGGAGCAAGCTAGAGGGGCCGAATGGCCTACTCCTGCTCCTATCTTCGATGTTTCTATGTAACTGGGATAGTCAGAATGTGAAAGGCTTAGAGGGTGCAATAATTCGCAATAATTTACAGTTCTGAAGATCATTTTTTTTGATTAAAGAATCCCTGGGCGTTGTGCTTTTAAATTTCCAGGGATAAAAATGGCTGTCACCACATGGCCGAAGACAAAGGACAATGCTTTGTTTACAAAGCAGTTAAATGCTATTAGCATTTGTTTGTATATCGAGTGGATACATCTAAACTGCAGAAGAGACTTTTGTACCTTGAATGGGAAACATTTAAGAATTGAATGGGTTTTTAAATCACCCAGCACTGGACAATAGGGCTGTTGCATTCTCTTTTGTTTCAGCCCAGGGAGCTCCGGAAGACACATTAACCCAGTCTAACCACTTTGAGTTCGCCAATCACAGCTTTCTCTTGTGTATTGGACCCTTTGGGCGGGGAATTTTGCACACAGCCCTTGCAGGGCAGAACAGCAGGACCTGATCAGGTATAAAGATAGCTGCTGAGAAGTTATCTCTCTCTCTTACTTCGCTGGACCACAGGTGAGCAGGGTGTTCTGACTCCTTGGCAAGGCAACCTAGCAGGAGTTAGGGGGTGGTGTTTTGAGGGTAATTGCCAAGATTGTTTAAATAACATTGTAGTCATTGTATCCCTCGTTTTCGCCATCTGCAACCCCGTTATATAGTTTTACTGTAATTACTGTGTTCGTGTGGTATAGTTTATCCTTTTGATTGTAGTTTATTTAGGTAATAAAACTTGATTTTTCTCTCATCCAAACCACTTGTTCCGTTTTAATATCATTAATTATAAGTTCCTCCACTCAGAACTGAAGGAGGGGTAGCGATTCGAAACAGCTGTTTTAAAATTGGTTTTATTGGAATTGGTCTGAATGCAGGCAAAGGCTGCAAGACCAGGAAAATTACTTGAAACCAGTTTAAAGAAGCCCCCAACCCTTACAATGGCGAGCCAGGTAGGAGTGGAGGCAGTTTTTGATTTAATAAGTGGTCTGGATCTGGAGAAAGTACCAGCTCGTTTCTCTCGTTTTCAGTATGTGGGTAGCCCTGCGGATTTTAGCGGCAGTGTGTAGGCTGACCTATCGGGGTACAGGTGGCTGGGTTAGGAAGAGTGTGAAGAGAGAGCAGGAGGAGGTCCCCGAGGTTAAACCTGGGGCTCAGTATAGGAAAGAGTGGCACCAGGAGGGGAACAGTCCCTCCCAGGCTAGGTTAAATTGCTATGGGTGTGGGAAAGACGGTCACTGGAGAAAAGGCTGTAAGAATCCCTGGAAGGATAGCAAGGGAAAGAATCCCCCAGCCCCAGCCCAAAGGGTAGAGACAGGAATCTCCCCCGCCTCAGTCGAGTCGCTACTGGAGATAATGCATCTCTCCTGACCAACCAGGGAAAGGTAGCAGCCATCAATGGTGCTGCAACCCCCTCGCCCACCTCTGCCTCCCCACAATGACTGGCCGGTATGCTGGTCAAAGAGGGTGCACGTGCAGGCACTTTCTGGGACCCATATGGGTCCGGGCCAGTGGCAGTGATTACAGGCAGGGATGGGGCACAGAGAAATTCAGAAAAATTGTACAAGTCAAGTTCAAGTTCAAGTTCACAGCTTGTAAAGACAGGCACTGTGGCTTGTTCTAAGGGAAAAGTTGTCCAGCCCACAAATTGGGACACTTCACCACCCCAGTGGGACCCTTGTTTTGGCCAAAGTTCAAATTTAAAAAGATTATGTGGCTTAGAAATGGAGAAACAGCAGCCTGGGATCAGAACTCAGCAGGCTGCTGCCCATCCATTCACAGATCGCTTGGAGACTGCCCGCGCATGCGCAGTCGCTGGTCTGGAGACGGGAATCCCCCAATCTTCTGAACAGAAGGTTCGCGCAGGCGCAGTCGTGTGCCTGAGGGGAGAGTTTTGCCAGGATCAGGTTCGCGCAAGCGCGGTTCCACAGCCCGTACCCCCAGCGGATTTTCTTAACTTTTCCCGCACAGGCGCAGTCGAGCACCTGAGGGGAGAGTTTTGCCAACACCGGGTTCGCGCAGGCGCAGTCGCGAACCCGGAACACCCAGCGACTCCTTTCCTCTGCGGGGCCGAGCGCGCAAGCGCAGTCGGCCGTTTAAAGATCCCTGCTGCTCAGTTTAAACGCGCAGGCGCAGAAGCCTGCTTGGAAGACCCAGCGGTTCTTCCAACCTTTTTTAAAGAGACCGAACGCGCAGGCGCGGTTGCCTGCACTAGTGTAGCAGTTCCCCAGCCCGTTAAAGAAATTGTTTGCGCAGGCGCGGTTGCCTGTGGAACCCTAGCGACCCCTCTTCTGTTTTCCCGCGCAGGCGCGATCGCCTGTTTGAAGCCAGAGGCTTCACAGCCTCTGCCGCGGGACTCAGGGGAGAAGGTTCACGCAGGCGCACTCGCCTGCTAAAAGGGACCAGCTTCCCAGCCAGCCTCTAGAATGGTTCCCCCCATGATGTGGGACGCCGGGGAGGCAGGGATAGCAATCCCTCTTACAGGGGACACAGAGGGGGAGCTGGCACCAGGTTATGGACCTGGAGAGGAGGATTTGCAGCCACCAGCAATGGGTGGCGAGGGAATACCTGCCCCCAGCACAGGAGTGGGCAGGGAAAAGTAGGCAAACCCAGAGTACCGGCAGGCTGCCAGGAACATTATACAGTGCGGGCTATTTGGACACGGGGGCGAAGGTTCCCAGCCAGCTGGGGCTGTGACCCAAGCTCACGGTCCGCCAGCCAAAGTTTCCCCCATAGAGACACCCTTCAGAAGGTCTCAGCGGGTGCCCCAGCCTAAGAAAGCATGGTCACCCACTTTACAGTGTGTAGGGCGGTCCCCGAGCCAGGGAGAAGCCAGAGAACAGAGGCCCCCACTCAACAGCCATAAGCTGTGAGGGACCAGAGACAGGAGGCAGTCCAGCTTCGCTGCAGCCAGCAGCAATCTGCGACAGTGCCAGAGATTAGCCTGGCCATCTGGAGACGGGCGGCATTTGTATTATAGCTATGTGTGTGTATATAGCTTGCTCTAAGGTGTATTTTAAGTTTTGTTGATATAACTAGTTTTAAGTTTAAGTTTAAAGAGTTTGGCCTAGAAATTCACTATGGCCCCGCCAGCTGGCTAGCGCCCAAAAGTTCGCGCTGGGCGCGGAGCCATTTGCGACTGTCAGATATTCACTTTTTGTGCCCCAAGTCGGAACCGGGCGCTATTCCAGGGTGTGGCCGCCCCCGCTTGGGGCGCTGAAACTGAATTTCAGCGCTCTAGGCGCCGCTGCGCCACCCGCTGCGGACTGGCAGGCTGCGGTACTGCAGGCCTCCTCCTTCTCTTAAGGTGGAGGTGCCTGCAACGGGGAGATCGCCGCTGGATAGTGCCGGCAAATGAGCCCGGCACCACGGAGAAGTGCCGGGTTCGCGGAAAGCAGCCGGCAATGCCGCGGGGGGGGGGGGGAGGTGGAGGAGGCCGGGGAAGGAGGTGCGGGCAGGCGGCCGCCGAAAAAGCGGCCGGCCGCACCTCCACCTTAAAGCGCCCCACTAAGGCTACAGTACGGCCCCGTTTTCTGGTCGCTGTTTGCGGCCGCTGCGGAAGAGGCGGCCGCAACTAAATATGGGGATCGGGCCGGTATCGGGGCGGAACCGGGCCACTGCGCACACCGATGACGTCATCGGTGCCGGCGCAGCGCTAACGGCTACCGCCGCCATTACCGCTGCGCTGAATATCAGCGCAAACTCCTGTATTGGCGCAGAAGCCCTCTTTAGGCGGTAACTGGGCGCAAAGCTGGCCGCGCCTTACTTAATTTCTAGGCCTTTAAGTTTACATGTGTGCCGAATGTTTGTATTTTTGGTCCGAGGTCAAGGGGCCCGATCATGTCTCCACCTAAGGCAGCAGGTCAGTGAGACCTGGCTGCATGTCCTTTTAAGTTTTTGCAGGAGATTGGAAAATGAAGCAGCCATGTTCGCCCAGCCCGAGCTGGGCATCGAATGAAGATACGATACGGAATGTTGGGGATCACCTCGCCACTGGACGAATCCAGGAGACCCCGCAGCGATCTTCGGGAAAAACCGGACAGGGTCCGGAGGAACTTGCCTACTCCTCCTATGGGGAGGAGATGGCCCCAGCTGGGTGGGGCACGGCCCCCAACCCAGCACTATTGTGACCGAAGTTCACGTGCGGGCGACCTCGCTGTTGAGGAGTCACGATGGGGAAGCGCGGGTGCCTTGTGATAGGGACGCGTTCCCCGGGGGTGGGTGGTGATTGCCCGGGAATGATTGTATAGAGGAGGGGGAGACCCAAGAGTCGCGTGGGTGCGGTCGGGGGAGGGAGGAACTCACCCGGGGGCCCACAGGCAAAGAGAATAAGTGTGGCTGGGAAGGATGAGTGGGTGGCAGGATCAGTGTGGGGACAGGGAGAGCCGCCACACAGGCACCCATCATTTCTGCAGCCAGTCGAGGGAAGACAGGAGGGGGAGGGATTGGGAGTCATGAGATCCCATACTCCCCGGTCTCGGTCTGTGCCAAGGTAATTTTTAAACATGAGGGTACCCCGCCTCCACAAAAGGACAAGGGAACGGCTCGGGGCTGGCGGAGCAGGCTGGACTGTAAATCCATTCTGCCTGTTTTAAAGTTTAAGATGATCAAAGCGGGGTGGAAGGTACATTTACTGTCCGAGTGGGAGGAGCAATGCCCACTCGAATTTCGCGACCCATCATTGGCACGTGATGATCGGGGTTCATTTAAGCATGTTGTTTAATGATTTTTTGTATTTTGTGTTGCAGCCCCAAGTTGAGCAGAGGTGTAGGATCCTCTCTGTGCTTGGGACCAGTTTGCGACAACTCCAAGTTGAGCAGAGGCGGAGGACCCTCTCCGTGCTTGGGATCATTTTGATTACATTGTGTAACGAAGATTGCAACATTTTGTAATAACTTATGATGTAAAAAAGTGATTGTAAATTTGGTTTACACTGTATAATTTTACAAGCGTGTAGGGGTATGAGACCCCTTATTGAAAACTGAAGTATCTGTAAGATGCCTACCGTACCATGTTTTTTTTCTTGAATTTAAGGGGAATAGACGGGACGGGGATCAGTGGCAGATAGCTATTAGGTAAGTACAGGGGATGGTTGTTTGTGAGGGGTCAGAAATCATTGCTCATTTCTTCAAGAGGATACTACAAGCAAGCTGGAAGTATCCAAGGGCGGACTGTAAGAATTCGCAATAATTTACAGTCCTGAAGAGCAATTTTTTTGCTTAAAGTGTCCCTAGGCGTTGTGCTTTTAAATTTCCAGGGATAAAAATGGCTGTCACCACATGGCCAAAGACAAAAGGACAATGCTTTGTTTACAAAGCAACTGAATGCTATTAGCATTTGTTTGTATATCGAGTGGATACATCTAAACTGCAGAAGAGACATTTGTACCTTGAATGGGAAACGTTTAAGAATTGAATGGGTTTTTAAATCACCCAGCACTGGACAATAGGGCTGTTGCATTCTCTTTTGTTTCAGCCCAGGGAGCTCCGGAAGACACATTAACCCAGTCTAACCACTTTGAGTTAGCCATTCACAGCTTTCTCTTGTGTATTGGACCCTTTGGGCGGGGAATTTTGCACACAGCCCTTGCAGGGCAGAACAGCAGGACCTGACCAGGTATAAAGATAGCTGCTGAGAAGCTATCTCTCTCTCTTACTTCGCTGGACCACAGGTGAGCAGGGTGTTCTGACTCCTTGGCAAGAAAACCTAGCAGGAGTTAGGGGGTGGTGTTTTGAGGGTAATTGCCAAGATTGTTTAAATAACATTGTAGTCATTGTATCCCTCGTTTTCGCTGTCTGCAACCCCGTTATATAGTTTTACTGTAATTACTGTGTTCGTGTAGTATAGTTTATCCTTTTGATTGTAGTTTATTTAGGTAATAAAACTTGATTTTTCTCTCATCCAAACCACTTGTTCCGTTTTAATATCATTAATTATAAGTTCCTCCACTCAGAACTGAAGGAGGGGCAGCGATTCGAAACCGCTGTTTTAAAATTGGTTTTATTGGAATTGGTCTGTCTGCAGGCAAAGGCTGCAAGACCAGGAAAATAACTTTAAACCAGTTTAAAGAAGCCCCCAACCCTTACAATTTCTTCACCCAGAGAGTGGTGAACCTGTGGAATTCTCTACCACAGAAGACAGTTGAGGCCAATTCATTAAATATATTCAAGAAGGAGTTATATATATTTCTTAAGGCTGAGGGGATCAAGGGATATGCGGAGAAAGCAGGGACAGGGTACTGAATTTTGATGATCAGCCATGATCTCATTGAAAGGCTGAGCAAGCTAGAGGGGCCGAATGGCCTACTCCTGCTCCTATCTTCGATGTTTCTATGTAACTGGGATAGTCAGAATGTGAAAGGCTTAGAGGGTGCGGAATTCTTAAAGTGCATCCAGGAGAGCTTTTTGAGCCAGCATGTAGAAAGTCCTACAAGAGATGCGGCGGTACTGGACCTAATTCTAGGGAATGTGGCCTGGCAAGTGGTAGAAGTGTCAGTAGGAGAACATTTTGGTGACAGTGACCATAATTCGGTGAGATTTAAGGTAGTCATGGAAAAGGACAAAGATGGACTGGAAATAAAGGTTCTAAATTGGGGGAAGGAAGATTTTAATAAGATAAGGCAGAATCTGGCCAAAATGGACTGGGATCAGCTACTTGTAGGAAAATCCACATCAGAGCAATGGGAGTCTTTCAGAAAGGAAATAGAGAGAGTACAACGCCAACATGTTCCCGTAAAGGTCAAGGGTGGGACCAACAAGCCCAGGGAACCCTGGATGTCAAGGGATATACAAGAATGGATTAGGCAAAAAAGGGAGGCTCTTGGCAGATACAAAGGACTAAAAACAGTGGAAGCCCTAGAGGGGTATAGAAAGTGCAGGGGGGTGATATAAAAATAAATTAGGAGAGCGAAGAGGGGGCATGAAAAAACACTGGCAGGCAAAATAAAGGAAAATCCCAAGGTGTTTTATAAGTATATATTAAGGGCACGAGGATAACCAGGGAAAGAGTAGGGCCCATTAGGGACCAAAGTGGCAATGTGTGTGTAGAGCTGGAAGATGTAGGTGAGGTTTTAAATGAATATTTTGAATCTGTGTTCACTGTGGAGAAGGGTGATGTAGGCATAGAAATCAGGCAGGGGGATTGTGATATACTTGAACAAATTAGTTTTGAGAGGAAGGAGGTACTAGCGGTTTCAGCGGGCTTAAAAGTGGATAAATCCCCAGGCCCTGACGGGATGTATCCCAGGCTGCTGTGTGAGGCAAGGGAGGAGATTGCAGGGGCTCTGACACAAATTTTCAGAACCTCTCTGGCCACAGGGGAGGTGCCAGAGGACTGGAGAACAGCTAACGTAGTACCATTGTTCAAGAAGGGTAGTAGGGATAAACCAGGGAATTACAGGCCAGTGAGCCTAACATCAGTGGTAGGGAAATTATTGGAAAAAATTCTGAGGGACAGAATTAGTCTCCACTTGGAGAGGCAGGGATAGTCAGCATGGCTTTGTCAGGGGGACATCATGTCTGACTAATTTGATTGAATTTGTTGAGGGGGTGACTAGGTGTGTGGATGAGGGTAGTGCAGTTGATGTAGTCTACATGGACTTCAGTAAGGCTTTTGACAAAGTCCCACATGGGAGACTGGTCAAGAAGGTAATAGCCCATGGGATCCAGGGCAATTTGGCACATTGGATCCAAAATTGGCTTGGTGGCAGGAGGTAGAGGGTGATGGTCGAAGGTTGTTTTTGTGACTGAGAGCCTGTGTCCAGTGGTGTACCGCAGGGATCGGTGCTGGGTCCTTTGCTGTTTGTAGTTTACGTTAATGATTTAGATATGAATGTAGGAGGTATGATCAGTAAGTTCGCAAATGGCATGAAATTTGGTGGAGTGGTAAATTGCGAAGAGGGAAGCCTCAGGCTACAGGACGATATAGACGGGATGGTTAGATGGGCAGAACAGAGGCAAATGGAATTTAACCCTGAAAAGTATGAGGTGATGCATTTTGGGAGGACAAACAAGGCAAGGAAACAGACAATGAATGGTAGGATCCTAAGAAGGACAGAGGGTCAGAGGGACCTTGGTGTGCATGTACATAGATCCCTGAAGGCAGCAGGACAGGTAGATAAGGTGGTTAAAAAGGCATATGGGATACTTGCCTTCATTAGCCGAGGCATAGAATATTCGAGCAGGGAGTTTATGAGGGAGCTGTACAAAACGTTAGTTAGGCCACAGCTGGAATACTGTGTGCAGTTCTGGTCACCACACTATAGGAGGGATGTGATTGCATTGGAGAGGGTGCAGAGGAGATTCACCAGGATGTTACCTGGGCTGGAACACTTCAGCTATGAAGAGAGACTGGACAGGCTGGGGTTGTTTCCTTAGAGCAGAGAAGGTGGAGGGGGGACCTGATTGAGGTGTACAAAATTATGAGGAGCATAGATAGGGTAGATAGAAAGGAACTTTTCCCCCTCGTAGAGGGATCAATAACTAGGGGGCATAGCTTCAAATAAGGGACAGGAGGTTTAGAGGGGATTTGAGGAAAAACTTTTTCACGCAGAGGGTGGTTGGAATCTGGAACTCACTGGCAGAAAGGGTGGTAGAGGCAGGAACCCTCACAACATACAAGAAGCATTTAGATGAGCACTAGAAATGCCATAGCATACAAGGCTATGGACCAAGTGCTGGAAAATGGGGTTAGAATAGACAGGGCTTGATGGCCAGCATGGACACGATGGGCCAAAGGGCCTCTTTCTGTGCTGTTTAAATCTGACGGTCACATTCCATCTACACACGCTCACCTTCCATCTACACACGCTCAGCTTCCATCTACACACGCTCACCTTCCATCTACACACGCTCAACTTCCATCAACACACGGACACCTTCCATCTACACAAGCTCACCTTCCATCTACACACGCTCACCGTCCATCTACACACGGATACCTTCCATCTACACACGCTCAGCTTCCATCTACACAAGCTCACCTTCCATCTACACACGTACACCTTCCATCTACACACGCTCACCTTCCACCTACACATGCTCACCTTCCATCGACACATGGACACCTTCCAACTACACACGCTCACCTTCCATCTACACACGCTCACCTTCCATCTACGCACGCTCACCTTCCATCTTCACATGCTCACCTTCCATCTACACACGCTCACCTTCCATCTACACACGCTCAGCTTCCATCTACACACGCTCACCTTCCATCTACACACGCTCAACTTCCATCAACACACGGACACCTTCCATCTACACAAGCTCACCTTCCATCTACACACGCTCACCGTCCATCTACACACGGACACCTTCCATCTACACACGCTCAGCTTCCATCTACACAAGCTCACCTTCCATCGACACATGGACACCTTCCAACTACACACGCTCACGTTCCATCTACACACACTCACCGTCCATCTACACACGGACACCTTCCACCTACACACGCTCACTACACACGCTCATCCTCCATCTACACACACTCACCTTCCATCTACACACAGACACCATTCATCTACTCAAGCTCACCTTCCATTTACACACGCTCACATTCCATCTACACACGGACACCTTCGATCTACACATGCTCACCTTCCATCTACACACGCTCACCTTCCATCGACACACGCTCACCTTCCATCTACACGCGCACATCTTCCATCTACACACGGACACTGTCCATCTACACACGCTCACCTTCCATCTACACACACACACATTCCATCTACACACGCTCACTTTCCATCTACACACACTCACCTTCCTCTACACACGCACACCTTCCATCTACACACGCACACCTTCCATCTACACATGGACACCTTCCATCTACACACGCTCACCTTCCATCAACACACGGACACCTTCCATCTACACACGGACACCGTCCATCTACACACGCTCACCTTCCATCTACACACGGACACTGTTCATCTACTCAAGCTCACCTTCCATCTACACATTCTCACCTTCCATCTACACACGCTCACCTTCCTCGACACACGCACACCTTCCATCTACACACGCTCACCTTCCTCTACACACGAACACCTTCCATCTACACACGCACACCTTCCATCTACACACGGACACCTTCCATCTACACACGCTCACCTTCCATCTACGCACGCTCACCTTCCATCTTCACATGCTCACCTTCCATCTACACACGCTCACCTTCCATCTACACACGCTCACCTTACATCTACAAACGCTCACCTTCCATCTACGCACGCTCACCTTCCATCTACACACGCCCACCTTCCATCTGCACACGCTCACCGTCCATCTACACATGCTCACCTTCCATCTACAAACGCTCACCTTCCAGCTACACACACTCACATTCCTTCCACACACGCTCACCTTCCATCTACACACGGACACATTCCATCGACACACGCTCACCTTCCATCTACACACGGACACATTCCATCTACACACGCTCACCGTCCATCTACACACGCTCACTTTCCATCTGCACATGCTCACCTTCCATCTACACAAGCTCACCTTCCATCTCCTCATGCTCACCTTCCATCTACACACGCTCACCTTCCATCTACACACGCTCACTTTCCAGCTACACACGCTCAACTTCCATCAACATCCGGACACCTTCCATCTACACACGCTCACCTTCCATCTACACACGCTCACCGTCCATCTACACACGGACACCTTCCATCGACACACGCTCAGCTTCCATCTACACACGCTCACCTTCCATCTACACACGCTCACCTTCCATCAACACACGTACACCTTCCATTTACACACGCTCACCTTCCATCTACACACGCTCACCTTCCATCGACACACGGTCACCTTCCATCTACACACGCTCACCTTCCATCTACACACACTCACCGTCCATCTACACACGGACCCCTTCCATCTACACACGCTCACCTTCCATCTACACACGCTCATCTACCATCGACACACGCTCACCTTCCATCTACACACGGACACAATTCATCTACTCAAGCTCACCTTCCATCTACACACGCTCACATTCCATCTACACACGGACACCTTCGATCTACACACGCTCACCTTCCATCTACACACGCTCACCTTCCATCTACACACGCACACCTTCCATCTACACACGCACATCTTCCATCTACACACGGACACTGTCCATCTACACACGCTCACCTTCCATCTACACACGCTCACCTTCCATCTACACACACACTCATTCCATCTACAAACGCTCACTTTCCATCTGCACATGCTCATCTTCCTTTACACACGCACACCTTCCATCTACACACGCACACCTTCCATCAACACATGGACACCTTCCATCTACACACGGACACCATCCATCTACACACGCTCACCTTCCATCTACACACGGACACCTTCCATCTACGCACGCTCACCTTCCATCTACACACGCTCACCTTCCATCTACACACACACACATTCCATCTACACACGCTCAACTTCCAGCAACACACGGACACCTTCGATGTACACACGCTCACCTTCCATCTACACACGCTCACCTTCCATCTACACATGCTCACCGTCCATCTAAAAACGCTCACCTTCCATCTACACACGCACACCTTCCATCTACACACGCTCACCTTCCATCTACATACGCTCACCTTCCATCTACACACGCTCACCTTCCATCTACACATGCTCACCTTGCATCTACACATGTTCACCTTCCATCTACAGATGCTCACCTTCCATCTCCACACGCTCACCTTCCAGGTACACACGCTCACCTTCCATCTACACACACACACCTTCGATCTATACACCCACTTTCCATCTACACCCGGACGCCGCTCATCTACTCAAGCTCACCTTCCATCTACACACGCTCACCTTCCATCTACACACACTCACCTTCCATCTACACACGCTCACCGTCCATCTACACATGCTCGCCTTCCATCTACACATGGACACCGTTCATCTACTTAGCTCACCTTCCATCTACACACGCTCACATTCCATCTACACATGGACACCTTCAATCTACACACGCTCACCTTCCATCTACACACGCTCACCTTCCATCTACACACGCTCACCTTCCATCTACACACGCACATCTTCCATCTACACACGGACACTGTCCATCTACACACGCTCACCTTCCATCTACACACGCTCACCTTCCATCGACACACACACACATTCCATCTACACACGCTCACTTTCCATCGACACACGCTCACCTTCCATCTACACACGCTCACCTTCCTTCTACAGACGCACACCTTCCATCTACACACGGACACTGTTCATCTACTCAAGCTCACCTTCCATCTACACATGCTCAACTTCCACCTACTCATGCTCACCGTCCATCTGCACACGCTCATCTTCCATCTACACACGCTCACCTTCCATCTGCACACGCTCACCTTCCATCTACACACGCTCACCTTCCATCTACACACGCTCACCTTCCTCTACACACGCACACCTTCCATCTACACACGCTCACCTTCCATCAACACACGGACACCTTCCATCTACCCACGCTCACCTTCCATCTACACATGCTCACCAGCCATCTACACACACACACATTCCATCTACACACGCTCAACTTCCATCAACACACGGACACCTTCGATGTACACACGCTCACCTTCCATCTACACACGCTCACCTTCCATCTACACATGCTGACCGTCCATCTATAAACGCTCACCTTCCATCTACACACGCACACCTTCCATCTACACACGGACACTGTTCATCTACTCAAGCTCACCTTCCATCTACACATGCTCACCTTCCACCTACTCATGCTCACCGTCCATCTGCACACATTTACCTTCCATCTACACACGCTCATCTTCCATCTACATACTCTCACCTTCCATCTGCACACGCTCACCTTCCATCTACACACGCACACCTTCCATCTACACACGCACATCTTCCATCTACACACGCTCACCTTCCATCTATTCTTGCTCACCGTCCATCTACACACGCTCACCTTGCATCTACACATGCTCACCTCCCATCGACAGATGCTCACCTTCCATCTACACACACACACCTTCGATCTACACACGCACACCTTCCATCTACACCCAGACACCGCTCATCTACTCAAGCTCACCTTCCATCTACACACGCTCACCTTCCATCTACACATGCTCACCTTCCATCTACACACGCTCACATTCCATCTACACATGCACACCTTCCATCTACACAAGGACACCGTTCATCTACTCATGCTCACCTTCCATCTACACACGCACACCTTCCATCTACACACGCTCACCTTCCATTTACACATGCTCACCTTCCATCTACACACGCTCACCTTCCATCTACACACGCTCACCTTCCATCTACACACGCTCACCTTCCATCTACACACGGACACCTTCCATCTACACACGCTCACCTTCCATTTACACACGCTCACCTTCCATCTACACACGCTCACCTTCCATCTACACACGGACACCGTTCATCTACTCAAGCTCACCTTCCATCTACACACGCTCACCTTCCATCTTCACATGCTCACCTTCCAACTACACACACTCACCTTCCATCTACACACGCTCACATTCCTTCCACACACGATCACCTTCCATCTACGCACGCTCACCTTCGATCTACACACGCTCACCTTCCATCTACACACGCTCACCGTCCATCTACACACGCTCACCTTCCATCTACAAACGTTCACCTTCCATCTTCACACGCTCACCGTCCATCGACACACGCTCACCTTCCATCTACACACGCTCCCCTTCCATCTACACACGCTCACCTTGCATCTACACACTCTCACCGTCCATCTCCACACGCTCACCTTCCATCGACACATGGTCACCTTCCATCTACACACGCTCACCTTCCAACTACACACACTCACCCTCCATCTACACACGGACACCTTGCATCTACACACACTCACTACTCACGCTCATCTTCCATCTACACACGCTCACCTTCCATCTACACACGGACACCGTTCATCTACTCAAGCTCACCTTCCATCTACACACGCTCACATTCCATCTACACACGGACACCTTCGAGCTACACACGCTCACCTTCCATCTACACACGCTCACCTTCCATCTACACACGCACATCTTCTATCTACACACGGACACTGCCCATCTGCACACGCTCACCTTCCATCGACACACGCTCACCTTCCATCTACACACACACACATTCCATCTACACACGCTCACCTTCCATCAACACACGGACACCTTCCATCTACACACGGACACCGTCCATCTACACACGCTCACCTTCCATCTACACACGGACACTGTTCATCTACTCAAGCTCACCTTCCATCTACACATTCTCACCTTCCATCTACTCATGCTCACCGTCCATCTACACACGTTCACCTTCCAACTACACACGCTCACCTTCCATCTACACACGCTCACCTTCCATCTACACATGCTCACCTTCCTCTACACACGCACACCTTCCATCTACACACGCACACCTTCCATCCACACATGGACACCTTCAATCTGCACATGCTCACCTTCCATCTACACACACTCACATTCCATCTACACACGCTCACTTTCCATCTACTCACGCTCACCTTCCTCTACACACGCACACCTTCCATCTACACACGCACACCTTCCATCTACACACGGACACCTTCCATCTACACACGCTCACCATCCATCAACACACGGACACCGTCCATCTATACACGGACACCGTCCATCTACACACGCTCACCTTCCATCTACACACGGACACTGTTCATCTACTCAAGCTCACCTTCCATCTACACACGCTCACCTTCCATCTACACAGGCTCACCTTCCATCTACACATGCTCACCTTCCATCTACACACGCACACCTTCCATCGACACCCGGACACCGCTCATCTACTCAAGCTCACCTTCCATCTACACACGCTCACCTTCCATCTACACACGCTCACCATCGATCTACGCACGCTCACCTTCCATTTACACACGCTCACCTTCCATTTACAGACGCTCACCTTCCATCTTCACACGCTCACATTCCATCTACACACGCTCACCTTGCATCTACGCACACTCACCTTGCATCTACACACGGACACCGTCCATCGACACACGGACACATTCCATCTACACACGCTCACCTTCCATCTACACACGGACACATTCCATCTACACACGCTCAGCTTCCATCTACACACGCTCACCTTCCATCTACACACGCTCACCTTCCATCTACACACGCTCACCTTCCATCTACACACGCTCACTTTCCATCTCCACACGTATACCTTCCATCTAGACACGCTGACCTTCCATCCACACATGCTCACCTTCCATCCACACATGCTCACCTTCCATCTACACACGCTCACCTTCCATCGACACACGCTCACCTTCCATCTACACACGGACACATTCCATCGACACACGCTCAGCTTCCATCTACACATGCTCACCTTCCATCCACACACGCTCACCTTCCATCTACACACGCTCACCTTCCATTTTCACACGCTCACCTTCCAGGTACACACGCTCACCTTCCATCTACACACGCACACCTTCGATCTACACACGCACACCTTCCATCTACACCCGGACACCGCTCATCTACTCAAGCTCACCTTCCATCTACACACGCTCACCTTCCATCTACACACGCTCACCTTCCATCTACACATGCTCACCTTCCATCTACACACACACACCTTCCATCTACACAAGGACACCGTCCATCTACACACGCTCACCTTCCATCTACACACACTCACCTTCCATCTACACACACTCACCTTCCTTCCACACACGATCACCTTCCATCTACACAGGCTCACCTTCCATCTACACACGCTCACCTTCCATCTACGCACGCTCACCTTCGATCTACACACGGTCACCGTCCATCTACACACGGACACATTCCATCTACACACGCTCACCTTCGATCTACACACGGACACATTCCATCTACACACGCTCACCGTCCATCTACACACGCTCACCTTCCATCTGCACCTGCTCACCTTCCAGCTACACACGCTCACCTTCCATCTACACACGCTCAACTTCCATCAACACACGGACACCTTCCATCTACACACGCTCACCTTCCATCTACACACGCTCACCGTCCATCTACACACGGACACCTTCCATCTACACACGCTCAACTTCCACCAACACACGTACACCTTCCATCTACACACGCTCACCTTCCATCTACACGCGCTCACCTTCCATCGACACATGGTCACCTTCCATCTACACACACTCACCTTCCAGCTACACACACTCACCGTCCATCTACACACGGACACCTTCCATCTACACACGCTCACTACACACGCTCATCTTCCATCTACACATGCTCACCTTCCATCTACACACGGACACCGTTCATCTACTCAAGCTCACCTTCCATCTACACACGCTCACATTCCATCTACACACGGACACCTTCGAACTACACACGCTCACCTTCCATCTACACACGCAGAGCTTCCATCGACACACGGACACTGTCCATCTACACACGCTCACCTTCCATCTACACACGCTCACCTTCCTCTACACACGCACACCTTCCATCCATACACGCACACCTTCCATCTCCACACGCACACCTTCCATCTACACACACACACCTTCCATCTACACACGGACACCTTCCATCTACACACGCTCACCTACCATCAACACACGCTCACCTTCCATCAACACACGGACACCTTCCATCTACACACGGACACCGTCCATCTACACACGTTCACCTTCCATCTGCACACGGACACTGTTCATCTACTCAAGCTCACCTTCCATCTACACATTCTCACCTTCCATCTACACACGCTCACTACACACGCTCATCTTCCATCTACACATGCTCACCTTCCATCTACACACGGACACCGTTCATCTACTCAAGCTCACCTTCCATCTACACACGCTCACATTCCATCTACACACGGACACCTTCGATCTACACACGCTCACCTTCCATCTACACACGGACACTGTTCATCTACTCAAGCTCACCTTCCATCTACACATTCTCACCTTCCATCTACACACGCTCACTACACACGCTCATCTTCCATCTACACATGCTCACCTTCCATCTACACACGGACACCGTTCATCTACTCAAGCTCACCTTCCATCTACACACGCTCACATTCCATCTACACAGGCTCACCTTCCATCTACACACGCTCACCTTCCTCTACACACACACACCTTCCATCCATACACGCACACCTTCCATCTCCACACGCACACCTTCCATCTACACACACACACCTTCCATCGACACACGGACACCTTCCATCTACACACGCTCACCTTCCATCAACACACGCTCACCTTCCATCTACACACGCTCACCTTCCTCTACACACACACACCTTCCATCCATACACGCACACCTTCCATCTCCACACGCACACCTTCCATCTACACACACACACCTTCCATCGACACACGGACACCTTCCATCTACACACGCTCACCTTCCATCAACACACGCTCACCTTCCATCAACACATGGACACCTTCCATCTACACACGGACACCGTCCATCTACACACGTTCACCTTCCATCTACACACGGACACTGTTCATCTACTCAAGCTCACCTTCCATCTACACATTCTCACCTTCCATCTACTCATGCTCACCGTCCATCTACACACGTTCACCTTCCAACTACACACGCTCACCTTCCATCTACACACGCACACCGTCCATCTACACACGGACACCTTCCAGCTACACACGCTCACCTTCCATCAACACACGGACAACTTCCATCTAAACACGGACACCGTCTATCTACACACGCTCACCTTCCATCTACACATGCTCACCTTCCATCTACACATGCTCACCGTCCATCTAAAAACGCTCACCTTCCATCTACACACGCACACCTTCCATCTACACACGCTCACCTTCCATCTACATACGCTCACCTTCCATCTACACACGCTCACCTTCCATCTACACACGCTCACCTTCCATCTACACACGCTCACCTTCCACCTACACACGCTCACCTTCCATCGACATACGCTCACCTTCCATCTACACACGCTCACCTTCCATCTACACACGCTCACCTTCCATCTACACTCGAACACATTCCATCTACACGCGCTCACCTTCCATCTACACACACTCACCTTCCATCTACACATCCTCACCTTCCATCTATTCAGGCTCACCGTCCATCTACACATGCTCACCTTGCATCTACACATGTTCACCTTCCATCTACAGATGCTCACCTTCCATCTCCACACGCTCACCTTCCAGGTACACACGCTCACCTTCCATCTACACACACACACCTTCGATCTATACACCCACTTTCCATCTACACCCGGACGCCGCTCATCTACTCAAGCTCACCTTCCATCTACACACGCTCACCTTCCATCTACACACGCTCACCTTCCATCTACACACGCTCACCGTCCATCTACACACGCTCGCCTTCCATCTACACACGGACACCTTCGATCTACACACGCTCACCTTCCATCTACACACGCTCACCTTCCATCTACACACGCTCACCTTCCATCTACACACGCACACCTTCCATCTACACACGCTCGCCTTCCATCGACACACACACACATTCCATCTACACACGCTCACTTTCCATCTACACACGCTCACCTTCCATCTACACACGCTCACCTTCCTTCTACAGACGCACACCTTCCATCTACACACGGACACTGTTCATCTACTCAAGCTCACCGTCCATCTACACATTCTCACCTTCCATCTACTCATGCTCACCGTCCATCTACACACGTTCACCTTCCATCTACACACGCTCACCTTCCATCTGCACACGCTCACCTTCCATCGACACACGCTCACCTTCGATCTACACCCGCTCACCTTCCTCTACACACGCACACCTTCCATCTACACACGCTCACCTTCCATCAACACACGGACACCTTCCATCTACACACGGACACCGTCCATCTACTCACGCTCACCTTCCTCTACACACGCACACCTTCCATCTACACACGCACACCTTCCATCTACACACGGACACCTTCCATCTACACACGCTCACCATCCATCAACACACGGACACCGTCCATCTATACACGGACACCGTCCATCTACACACGCTCACCTTCCATCTACACACGGACACTGTTCATCTACTCAAGCTCACCTTCCATCTACACATGCTCACCTTCCATCTACACACGCACACCTTCCATCGACACCCGGACACCGCTCATCTACTCAAGCTCACCTTCCATCTACACACGCTCACCTTCCATCTACACACGCTCACCATCGATCTACGCACGCTCACCTTCCATTTACACACGCTCACCTTCCATTTACAGACGCTCACCTTCCATCTTCACACGCTCACATTCCATCTACACACGCTCACCTTGCATCTACGCACACTCACCTTGCATCTACACACGGACACCGTCCATCGACACACGGACACATTCCATCTACACACGCTCACCTTCCATCTACACACGGACACATTCCATCTACACACGCTCAGCTTCCATCTACACACGCTCACCTTCCATCTACACACGCTCACCTTCCATCTACACACGCTCACCTTCCATCTACACACGCTCACTTTCCATCTCCACACGTATACCTTCCATCTAGACACGCTGACCTTCCATCCACACATGCTCACCTTCCATCCACACATGCTCACCTTCCATCTACACACGCTCACCTTCCATCTACACACGCTCACCTTCCATCTACACACGCTCACCTTCCATCTACACACGCTCACTTTCCATCTCCACACGTATACCTTCCATCTAGACACGCTGACCTTCCATCCACACATGCTCACCTTCCATCTACACAAGGACACCGTCCATCTACACACGCTCACCTTCCATCTACACACACTCACCTTCCATCTACACACACTCACCTTCCTTCCACACACGATCACCTTCCATCTACACAGGCTCACCTTCCATCTACACACGCTCACCTTCCATCTACGCACGCTCACCTTCGATCTACACACGGTCACCGTCCATCTACACACGGACACATTCCATCTACACACGCTCACCTTCGATCTACACACGGACACATTCCATCTACACACGCTCACCGTCCATCTACACACGCTCACCTTCCATCTGCACCTGCTCACCTTCCAGCTACACACGCTCACCTTCCATCTACACACGCTCAACTTCCATCAACACACGGACACCTTCCATCTACACACGCTCACCTTCCATCTACACACGCTCACCGTCCATCTACACACGGACACCTTCCATCTACACACGCTCAACTTCCACCAACACACGTACACCTTCCATCTACACACGCTCACCTTCCATCTACACGCGCTCACCTTCCATCGACACATGGTCACCTTCCATCTACACACACTCACCTTCCAGCTACACACACTCACCGTCCATCTACACACGGACACCTTCCATCTACACACGCTCACTACACACGCTCATCTTCCATCTACACATGCTCACCTTCCATCTACACACGGACACCGTTCATCTACTCAAGCTCACCTTCCATCTACACACGCTCACATTCCATCTACACACGGACACCTTCGAACTACACACGCTCACCTTCCATCTACACACGCAGAGCTTCCATCGACACACGGACACTGTCAATCTACACACGCTCACCTTCCATCTACACACGCTCACCTTCCTCTACACACGCACACCTTCCATCCATACACGCACACCTTCCATCTCCACACGCACACCTTCCATCTACACACACACACCTTCCATCTACACACGGACACCTTCCATCTACACACGCTCACCTACCATCAACACACGCTCACCTTCCATCAACACACGGACACCTTCCATCTACACACGGACACCGTCCATCTACACACGTTCACCTTCCATCTGCACACGGACACTGTTCATCTACTCAAGCTCACCTTCCATCTACACATTCTCACCTTCCATCTACACACGCTCACTACACACGCTCATCTTCCATCTACACATGCTCACCTTCCATCTACACACGGACACCGTTCATCTACTCAAGCTCACCTTCCATCTACACACGCTCACATTCCATCTACACACGGACACCTTCGATCTACACACGCTCACCTTCCATCTACACACGGACACTGTTCATCTACTCAAGCTCACCTTCCATCTACACATTCTCACCTTCCATCTACACACGCTCACTACACACGCTCATCTTCCATCTACACATGCTCACCTTCCATCTACACACGGACACCGTTCATCTACTCAAGCTCACCTTCCATCTACACACGCTCACATTCCATCTACACAGGCTCACCTTCCATCTACACACGCTCACCTTCCTCTACACACACACACCTTCCATCCATACACGCACACCTTCCATCTCCACACGCACACCTTCCATCTACACACACACACCTTCCATCGACACACGGACACCTTCCATCTACACACGCTCACCTTCCATCAACACACGCTCACCTTCCATCTACACACGCTCACCTTCCTCTACACACACACACCTTCCATCCATACACGCACACCTTCCATCTCCACACGCACACCTTCCATCTACACACACACACCTTCCATCGACACACGGACACCTTCCATCTACACACGCTCACCTTCCATCAACAGACGCTCACCTTCCATCAACACATGGACACCTTCCATCTACACACGGACACCGTCCATCTACACACGTTCACCTTCCATCTACACACGGACACTGTTCATCTACTCAAGCTCACCTTCCATCTACACATTCTCACCTTCCATCTACTCATGCTCACCGTCCATCTACACACGTTCACCTTCCAACTACACACGCTCACCTTCCATCTACACACGCACACCGTCCATCTACACACGGACACCTTCCAGCTACACACGCTCACCTTCCATCAACACACGGACAACTTCCATCTAAACACGGACACCGTCTATCTACACACGCTCACCTTCCATCTACACATGCTCACCTTCCATCTACACATGCTCACCGTCCATCTAAAAACGCTCACCTTCCATCTACACACGCACACCTTCCATCTACACACGCTCACCTTCCATCTACATACGCTCACCTTCCATCTACACACGCTCACCTTCCATCTACACACGCTCACCTTCCATCTACACACGCTCACCTTCCACCTACACACGCTCACCTTCCATCGACATACGCTCACCTTCCATCTACACACGCTCACCTTCCATCTACACACGCTCACCTTCCATCTACACTCGAACACATTCCATCTACACGCGCTCACCTTCCATCTACACACACTCACCTTCCATCTACACATCCTCACCTTCCATCTATTCAGGCTCACCGTCCATCTACACATGCTCACCTTGCATCTACACATGTTCACCTTCCATCTACAGATGCTCACCTTCCATCTCCACACGCTCACCTTCCAGGTACACACGCTCACCTTCCATCTACACACACACACCTTCGATCTATACACCCACTTTCCATCTACACCCGGACGCCGCTCATCTACTCAAGCTCACCTTCCATCTACACACGCTCACCTTCCATCTACACACGCTCACCTTCCATCTACACACGCTCACCGTCCATCTACACACGCTCGCCTTCCATCTACACACGGACACCTTCGATCTACACACGCTCACCTTCCATCTACACACGCTCACCTTCCATCTACACACGCTCACCTTCCATCTACACACGCACACCTTCCATCTACACACGCACATCTTCCATCTACACACGGACACTGTCCATCTACACACGCTCACCTTCCATCTACACACGCTCGCCTTCCATCGACACACACACACATTCCATCTACACACGCTCACTTTCCATCTACACACGCTCACCTTCCATCTACACACGCTCACCTTCCTTCTACAGACGCACACCTTCCATCTACACACGGACACTGTTCATCTACTCAAGCTCACCGTCCATCTACACATTCTCACCTTCCATCTACTCATGCTCACCGTCCATCTACACACGTTCACCTTCCATCTACACACGCTCACCTTCCATCTGCACACGCTCACCTTCCATCTACACACGCTCACCTTCGATCTACACCCGCTCACCTTCCTCTACACACGCACACCTTCCATCTACACACGCTCACCTTCCATCAACACACGGACACCTTCCATCTACACACGGACACCGTCCATCTACTCACGCTCACCTTCCTCTACACACGCACACCTTCCATCTACACACGCACACCTTCCATCTACACACGGACACCTTCCATCTACACACGCTCACCATCCATCAACACACGGACACCGTCCATCTATACACGGACACCGTCCATCTACACACGCTCACCTTCCATCTACACACGGACACTGTTCATCTACTCAAGCTCACCTTCCATCTACACATGCTCACCTTCCATCTACACACGCACACCTTCCATCGACACCCGGACACCGCTCATCTACTCAAGCTCACCTTCCATCTACACACGCTCACCTTCCATCTACACACGCTCACCATCGATCTACGCACGCTCACCTTCCATTTACACACGCTCACCTTCCATTTACAGACGCTCACCTTCCATCTTCACACGCTCACATTCCATCTACACACGCTCACCTTGCATCTACGCACACTCACCTTGCATCTACACACGGACACCGTCCATCGACACACGGACACATTCCATCTACACACGCTCACCTTCCATCTACACACGGACACATTCCATCTACACACGCTCAGCTTCCATCTACACACGCTCACCTTCCATCTACACACGCTCACCTTCCATCTACACACGCTCACCTTCCATCTACACACGCTCACTTTCCATCTCCACACGTATACCTTCCATCTAGACACGCTGACCTTCCATCCACACATGCTCACCTTCCATCCACACATGCTCACCTTCCATCTACACACGCTCACCTTCCATCGACACACGCTCACCTTCCATCTACACACGGACACATTCCATTGACACACGCTCAGCTTCCATCTACACATGCTCACCTTCCATCCACACACGCTCACCTTCCATCTACACACGCTCACCTTCCATTTTCACACGCTCACCTTCCAGGTACACACGCTCACCTTCCATCTACACACGCACACCTTCGATCTACACACGCACACCTTCCATCTACACCCGGACACCGCTCATCTACTCAAGCTCACCTTCCATCTACACACGCTCACCTTCCATCTACACACGCTCACCTTCCATCTACACATGCTCACCTTCCATCTACACACACACACCTTCCATCTACACAAGGACACCGTCCATCTACACACGCTCACCTTCCATCTACACACACTCACCTTCCATCTACACACACTCACCTTCCTTCCACACACGATCACCTTCCATCTACACAGGCTCACCTTCCATCTACACACGCTCACCTTCCATCTACGCACGCTCACCTTCGATCTACACACGGTCACCGTCCATCTACACACGGACACATTCCATCTACACACGCTCACCTTCGATCTACACACGGACACATTCCATCTACACACGCTCACCGTCCATCTACACACGCTCACCTTCCATCTGCACCTGCTCACCTTCCAGCTACACACGCTCACCTTCCATCTACACACGCTCAACTTCCATCAACACACGGACACCTTCCATCTACACACGCTCACCTTCCATCTACACACGCTCACCGTCCATCTACACACGGACACCTTCCATCTACACACGCTCAACTTCCACCAACACACGTACACCTTCCATCTACAAACGCTCACCTTCCATCTACACGCGCTCACCTTCCATCGACACATGGTCACCTTCCATCTACACACACTCACATTCCAGCTACACACACTCACCGTCCATCTACACACGGACACCTTCCATCTACACACGCTCACTACACACGCTCATCTTCCATCTACACATGCTCACCTTCCATCTACACACGGACACCGTTCATCTACTCAAGCTCACCTTCCATCTACACACGCTCACATTCCATCTACACACGGACACCTTCGAACTACACACGCTCACCTTCCATCTACACACGCAGAGCTTCCATCGACACACGGACACTGTCCATCTACACACGCTCACCTTCCATCTACACACGCTCACCTTCCTCTACACACGCACACCTTCCATCCATACACGCACACCTTCCATCTCCACACGCACACCTTCCATCTACACACACACACCTTCCATCTACACACGGACACCTTCCATCTACACACGCTCACCTACCATCAACACACGCTCACCTTCCATCAACACACGGACACCTTCCATCTACACACGGACACCGTCCATCTACACACGTTCACCTTCCATCTGCACACGGACACTGTTCATCTACTCAAGCTCACCTTCCATCTACACATTCTCACCTTCCATCTACACACGCTCACTACACACGCTCATCTTCCATCTACACATGCTCACCTTCCATCTACACACGGACACCGTTCATCTACTCAAGCTCACCTTCCATCTACACACGCTCACATTCCATCTACACACGGACACCTTCGATCTACACACGCTCACCTTCCATCTACACACGGACACTGTCCATCTACACACGCTCACCTTCCATCTACACACGCTCACCTTCCTCTACACACACACACCTTCCATCCATACACGCACACCTTCCATCTCCACACGCACACCTTCCATCTACACACACACACCTTCCATCGACACACGGACACCTTCCATCTACACACGCTCACCTTCCATCAACACACGCTCACCTTCCATCAACACATGGACACCTTCCATCTACACACGGACACCGTCCATCTACACACGTTCACCTTCCATCTACACACGGACACTGTTCATCTACTCAAGCTCACCTTCCATCTACACATTCTCACCTTCCATCTACTCATGCTCACCGTCCATCTACACACGTTCACCTTCCAACTACACACGCTCACCTTCCATCTACACACGCACACCGTCCATCTACACACGGACACCTTCCAGCTACACACGCTCACCTTCCATCAACACACGGACAACTTCCATCTAAACACGGACACCGTCTATCTACACACGCTCACCTTCCATCTACACATGCTCACCTTCCATCTACACATGCTCACCGTCCATCTAAAAACGCTCACCTTCCATCTACACACGCTCACCTTCCATCTACATACGCTCACCTTCCATCTACACACGCTCACCTTCCATCTACACACGCTCACCTTCCATCTACACACGCTCACCTTCCACCTACACACGCTCACCTTCCATCGACATACGCTCACCTTCCATCTACACACGCTCACCTTCCATCTACACACGCTCACCTTCCATCTACACTCGAACACATTCCATCTACACGCGCTCACCTTCCATCTACACACACTCACCTTCCATCTACACATCCTCACCTTCCATCTATTCAGGCTCACCGTCCATCTATACATGCTCACCTTGCATCTACACATGTTCACCTTCCATCTACAGATGCTCACCTTCCATCTCCACACGCTCACCTTCCAGGTACACACGCTCACCTTCCATCTACACACACACACCTTCGATCTATACACCCACTTTCCATCTACACCCGGACGCCGCTCATCTACTCAAGCTCACCTTCCATCTACACACGCTCACCTTCCATCTACACACGCTCACCTTCCATCTACACACGCTCACCGTCCATCTACACACGCTCGCCTTCCATCTACACACGGACACCTTCGATCTACACACGCTCACCTTCCATCTACACACGCTCACCTTCCATCTACACACGCTCACCTTCCATCTACACACGCACACCTTCCATCTACACACGCACATCTTCCATCTACACACGGACACTGTCCATCTACACACGCTCACCTTCCATCTACACACGCTCGCCTTCCATCGACACACACACACATTCCATCTACACACGCTCACTTTCCATCTACACACGCTCACCTTCCATCTACACACGCTCACCTTCCTTCTACAGACGCACACCTTCCATCTACACACGGACACTGTTCATCTACTCAAGCTCACCGTCCATCTACACATTCTCACCTTCCATCTACTCATGCTCACCGTCCATCTACACACGTTCACCTTCCATCTACACACGCTCCCCTTCCATCTACACACGCTCACCTTCGATCTACACCCGCTCACCTTCCTCTACACACGCACACCTTCCATCTACACACGCTCACCTTCCATCAACACACGGACACCTTCCATCTACACACGGACACCGTCCATCTACACACGCTCACCTTCCATCTACACACGGACACCTTCCATCTACACTCGAACACATTCCATCTACACACGCTCACCTTCCAGCTATTCTTGCTCACCGTCCATCTACACACGCTCACCTTGCATCTACACATGCTCACCTCCCATCTACAGATGCTCACCTTCCATCTACACACGCTCACCTTCCATCTACACACGCTCACCTTCCATCTACACACGGACACCTTCCATCTACACACGCTCGCCTTCCATTAACACACGCTCACCTGCCATCTACACACACACACATTCCATCTACACACGCTCAACTTCCATCAACACACGGACAACTTCGATGTACACACGCTCACCTTCCATCTACACACGCTCACCTTCCATCTACACATGCTCACCGTCCATCTATAAACGCTCACCTTCCATCTACACACGCACACCTTCCATCTACACACGGACACTGTTCATCTACTCAAGCTCACCTTCCATCTACACATGCTCACCTTCCACCTACTCATGCTCACCGTCCATCTGCACACATTTACCTTCCATTTACACACGCTCATCTTCCATCTACATATGCTCACCTTCCATCTACACACGCTCACCTTCCATCTACACTCGAACACATTCCATCTACACACGCTCACCTTCCAGCTATTCTTGCTCACCGTCCATCTACACACGCTCACCTTGCATCTACACATGCTCACCTCCCATCTACAGATGCTCACCTTCCATCGACACACGCACACCTTCCATCTACAACCAGACACCGCTCATCTACTCAAGCTCACCTTCCATCTACACACGCTCACCTTCCATCTACACACGCTCACCTTCCATCTACACATGCTCACATTCCATCTACACATGCACACCTTCCATCTACACAAGGACACCATTCATCTACTCATGCTCACCTTCCATCTACACACGCTCGACTTCCATCTACACACGCTCACCTTCCATCTACACACGCTCACCTTCCATCTACACACGCACACCTTCCATCTACACACGCACACCTTCCATCTACACACGCTGACCTTCCATCCACACATGCTCACCTTCCATCCACACACGCTCACCTTCCATCTACACACGCTCACCTTCCATCTACACACGGACACCTTCCATCTACACACGCTCGCCTTCCATTAACACACGGTCACCTACCATCTACACACGCTCACCTTCCATCTACACACGGACACCTTCTGTCTACTCACGCTCACCTTCCATCTACACACGCTCACCTTCCATCTACACATGGACACCGTTCATCTACTCAAGCTCACCTTCCATCTACACACGCTCACCTTCCATCTTCACATGCTCACCTTCCATCTACACAGGCTCACCTTCCATCGACACACGCTCACCTTCCATCTACACACGCTCACCGTCCATCTACACACGCTCACCTTCCATCTACAAACGCTCACCTTCCATCTTCACACGCTCCCCTTCCATCTACACACGCTCACCTTGCATCTACACACGCTCACCTTGCATCTACACACGGACACCGTCCATCTACACACGGACACATTCCATCTACACACGCTCAGCTTCCATCTACACACGCTCACCTTCCATCAACACACGTACACCTTCCATCTACACACGCTCACCATCCATCTACACACGCTCACCTTCCATCGACACATGGTAACCTTCCATCTACACACGCTCACCTTTCATCTACACACACTCACCCTCCATCTACACACGGACACCTTGCATCTACACACGCTCACTACACACGCTCATCTTCCATCTACACACGCTCACCTTCCATCTACACACGGACACCGTTCATCTACTCAAGCTCACCTTCCATCTACACACGCTCACATTCCATCTACACACGGACACATTCGATCTACACACGCTCACCTTCCATCGACACACGCTCACCTTCCATCTTCACACGCACATCTTCTATCTACACACGGACACTGCCCATCTACACACGCTCACCTTCCATCTACACACGCTCACCTTCTATCTACACACACACACATTCCATCTACACACGCTCACTTTCCATCTACACACGCTCACCTTCCTCTACACACGCACACCTTCCATCTACACACGGACAGCTTCCATCTACACACGCTCACCTTCCATCAACACACGGACACCTTCCATCTACACACGGACACCGTCCATCTACACACGCTCACCTTCCATCTACACACGGACACTGTTCATCTACTCAAGCTCACCTTCCATCTACACATTCTCACCTTCCATCTACTCATGCTCACCGTCCATCTACACACGTTCACCTTCCAACTACACATGCTCACCTTCCATCGACATATTCTCACCTTCCATCTACACATGCTCACCTTCCTCTACACACGCACACCTTCCATCTACACACGCACACCTTCCATCTACACACGGACACCTTCAAGCTACACATGCTCACCTTCCATCTACACACACTCACATTCCATCTACACACGCTCACTTTCCATCTACTCACGCTCACCTTCCTCTACACACGCACACCTTCCATCTACACACGCACACCTTCCATCTACACACACTCACCTTCCATCTACACACGGACACTGTTCATCTACTCAAGCTCACCTTCCATCTACACATTCTCACCTTCCATCTACTCATGCTCACCGTCCATCTACACACGTTCACCTTCCAACTACACACGCTCACCTTCCATCTACACACGCTCACCTTCCATCAACACACGGACACCGTCCATCTACACACGGACACCGTCCATCTACACACGCTCACCTTCCATTTACACACGGACACTGTTCATCTACTCAAGCTCACCTTCCATCTACACACGCTCACCTTCCATCTACACAGGCTCTCCTTCCATCTACACATGCTCACCTTCCATCTACACATGCACACCTTCCATCTACACCCGGACACCGCTCATCGACTCAAGCTCACCTTCCATCTACACACGCTCACCTTCCATCTACACACGCTCACCTTCTATCTACGCACGCTCACCTTCCATTTACACACGCTCACCTTCCATTTACACACGCTCACCTTCCATCTACACACGGACACTGTTCATCTACTCAAGCTCACCTTCCATCTACACACGCTCACCTTCCATCTACGCACGCTCACCTTCCATCTTCACATGCTCACCTTCCATCTACACACGCTCACCGTCCATCTACACACGCTCACCTTCCATCTACAAGCGCTCACCTTCCATCTTCACACGCTCACCTTCCATCTACACACGCTCACCTTGCATCTACGCACACTCACCTTGCATCTACACACGGACACCGTCCATCTACACACGGACACATTCCATCTACACACGCTCACCTTCCACCTACACACGGACACATTCCATCTACACACGCTCACCTTCCATCTACACAAGCTCACTTTCCAGCTACACACGCTCAACTTCCATCAACACACGGACACCGTCCATTTACACACGCTCACCTTCCATCTACACACGCTCACCGTCCATCTACACACGGACAACTTCCATCTACACACGCTCAGCTTCCATCTACACACGCTCAGCTTCCATCTACACATGCTCACCTTCCATCTACACATGCTCACCTTCCATCTACACACGCTCACCTTCCATCTCCACACACACACCTTCCATCTACACACGCTCAGCTTCCATCTACACACGCTCACCTTCCATCTACACACGCTCAACTTCCATCAACACACGTACACCTTCCATCTACACACGCTCACCTTCCATCTACACACGGACACATTCCATCTACACACGCTCACCGTCCATCGACACATGCTCACCTTCCATCTCCACACGCGCACCTTCCATCTGCACATGCTCAGCTTCCATCTACACACGCTCACCTTCCATCTACACACGCTCAACTTCCATCAACACACGTACACCTTCCATCTGCACACGCTCACCTTCCATCGACACACGCTCACCTGCCATCGACACATGGTCACCTTCCATCTACACACGCTCACCTTCCAGCTACACACACTCACCGTCCATCTACACACGGACACCTTCCATCTACACACGCTCACTACACACGCTCATCTTCCATCTACACACGCTCACCTTCCATCTACACACGCACACCTTCCATCTCCACACGCACACCTTCCATCTACACACGCACACCTTCCATCCACACACGGACACCTTCCATCTACACACGCTCACCTTCCATCAACACACGGACACCTTCCATCTGCACATGGACACCGTCCATCTACACACGCTCACCTTCCATCTACACACGGCACTGTTCATCTACTCAAGCTCACCTTCCATCTACACATTCTCACCTTCCATCTACTCATGCTCACCGTCCATCTACACACATTCACCTTCCAACTACACACGCTCACCTTCCATCTACACACGCTCACCTTCCATCTACACACGCTCACCTTCCTCTACACACGCACACCTTCCATCTACACACGCACACCTTCCATCTACACACGGACACCTTCCATCTACACACGCTCACCTTCCATCAACACACGGACAACTTCCATCTAAACACGGACACCGTCTATCTACACACGCTCACCTTCCATCTACACACGGACACCTTCCATCTACGCACGCTCACCTTCCATCTGCACACGCTCACCTGCCATCTACACACACACATATTCCATCTACAGATGCTCAACTTCCATCAACGCACGGACACCTTCGATGTACACATGCTCACCTTCCATCTACACACGCTCACCTTCCATCTACACATGCTCACCGTCCATCTACAAACGCTCACCTTCCATCTACACACGCACACCTTCCACCTACACACGGACACTGTTCATCTACTCAAGCTCACCTTGCATCTGCACATGCTCATCTTCCATCTACTCATGCTCACCGTCCATCTGCACATGTTTACCTTCCATCTACACACGCTCACCTTCCATCTATATACGCTCACCTTCCATCTACACACGCTCACCTTCCATCTGCACTCAAACACATTCCATCTACACGCGCTCACCTTCCATCTACACACGCTCACCTTCCATCTACACATCCTCACCTTCCATCTATTCATGCTCACCGTCCATCTACACACGCTCACCTTCCAGGTACACATGCTCACCTTCCATCTACACACGCACACCTTCGATCTACACACGCACACCTTCCATCTACACCCGGACACCGCTCATCTACTCAAGCTCACCTTCCATCTACACACGCTCACCTTCCATCTACACACGCTCACCTTCCATCTACACATGCTCACCTTCCATCTACACACTCACACCTTCCACCTACACCCGGACACCGCTCATCTACTCAAGCTCACCCTCCATCTACACACGCTCACCTTCCATCTACACATGCTCACCTTCCATCTACACACGCTCACCTTCCATCTACACACGCTCACCTTCCATCTACACACGCTGACCTTACATCTACACACGCACACCTTCCATCTACACACGCTGACCTTCCATCCACACATGCTCACCTTCCATCCACACACGCTCACCTTCCATCTACACACGCTCACCTTCCATCTACACATGCTCACCTTCCATCGACGCACGCTCACCTTCCATCTACGCACGCTCACCTTCCATTTACACACGCTCACCTTCCATCTACACGCGCTCACCTTACATCTACACACAGACACCTTCCGTCTACTCACGCTCACCTTCCATCTACACACGCTCACCTTCCATCTACACACGGACACCGTTCATCTACTCAAGCTCACCTTCCATCTACACATGCTCACCTTCCATCTACGCATGCTCACCTTCCATCTACACACGCGCACCTTCCATCTACACACGCTCACCGTCCATCTACACACGCTCACCTTCCATCTACACACGCTCACCTTCCATCTACGCATGCTCGCCTTCCATCTACACACGCGCACCTTCCATCTACACACGCTCACCGTCCAGCCACACACGCTCACCATCCATGTACACATGCTCACCTTCCATCTACAGACGCTCACCTTGCATCCACACACACTCACCTTCCATCTACACACGCTCACCTTCCATCTACACACGCTCACCTTCCAGCAACACATGCTCAACTTCCATCAACACACGGACACCTTCCATCTACACACGCTCACCTTCCATCTACACACACTCACCGTCCATCTACACAAGGACACCTTCCATCTACAGACGCTCACCTTCCATCTACACACACTCACCGTCCATCTACACAAGGACACCTTCCATCTACACACGCTCACCTTCGATCTACACACGCTCAACTTCCATCTACACACGCTCACCTTCCATCTACACACGCTCACCTTCCATCTACAAACGCACACCTTCCATCTACACAAGCACAATTTCCATCGACACACGGACACTGTCCATCTACACACGCTCACCTTCCATCTACACACGCTCACCTTCCATCTACACACACACACATTCCATCTACACATGCTCACTTTCCATCTACACACGCTGACCTTCCTCTACACACGCACACCTTCCATCTACACACGCACACCTTCCATCTACACACGGACACCTTCGATCTACACACGCTAACCATCCATCTACACACGTTCACCTTACATCTACAAACGCTCACCTTCCAGGTACACACGCTCACCTTCCATCTACACACGCACACCTTCGATCTACACACGCACACCTTCCATCTACACAAGGACACCGTTCATCTACTCAAGCTCACCTTCCATCGACACACGCTCACCTTCCATCTACACATGCTGACCTTCCATCTACACACGCACACCTTCCATCTACACAAGGACACCGTTCATCTACTCAAGCTCACCTTCCATCGACACACGCTCACCTTCCATCTACACACGCTCACCTTCCATCTACACACGCTCACCTTCCATCTACACACGCTCACCTTCCTCTACACACGCACACCTTCCATCCATACACGCACACCTTCCATCTCCACACGCACACCTTCCATCTACACACACACACCTTCCATCTACACACGGACACCTTCCATCTACACACGCTCACCTACCATCAACACACGCTCACCTTCCATCAACACACGGACACCTTCCATCTACACACGGACACCGTCCATCTACACACGTTCACCTTCCATCTGCACACGGACACTGTTCATCTACTCAAGCTCACCTTCCATCTACACATTCTCACCTTCCATCTACACACGCTCACTACACACGCTCATCTTCCATCTACACATGCTCACCTTCCATCTACAAACGGACACCGTTCATCTACTCAAGCTCACCTTCCATCTACACACGCTCACATTCCATCTACACACGGACACCTTCGATCTACACACGCTCACCTTCCATCTACACACGGACACTGTCCATCTACACACGCTCACCTTCCATCTACACACGCTCACCTTCCTCTACACACACACACCTTCCATCCATACACGCACACCTTCCATCTCCACACGCACACCTTCCATCTACACACACACACCTTCCATCGACACACGGACACCTTCCATCTACACACGCTCACCTTCCATCAACACACGCTCACCTTCCATCAACACATGGACACCTTCCATCTACACACGGACACCGTCCATCTACACACGTTCACCTTCCATCTACACACGGACACTGTTCATCTACTCAAGCTCACCTTCCATCTACACATTCTCACCTTCCATCTACTCATGCTCACCGTCCATCTACACACGTTCACCTTCCAACTACACACGCTCACCTTCCATCTACACACGCACACCGTCCATCTACACACGGACACCTTCCAGCTACACACGCTCACCTTCCATCAACACACGGACAACTTCCATCTAAACACGGACACCGTCTATCTACACACGCTCACCTTCCATCTACACATGCTCACCTTCCATCTACACATGCTCACCGTCCATCTAAAAACGCTCACCTTCCATCTACACACGCACACCTTCCATCTACACACGCTCACCTTCCATCTACATACGCTCACCTTCCATCTACACACGCTCACCTTCCATCTACACACGCTCACCTTCCATCTACACACGCTCACCTTCCACCTACACACGCTCACCTTCCATCGACATACGCTCACCTTCCATCTACACACGCTCACCTTCCATCTACACACGCTCACCTTCCATCTACACTCGAACACATTCCATCTACACGCGCTCACCTTCCATCTACACACACTCACCTTCCATCTACACATCCTCACCTTCCATCTATTCAGGCTCACCGTCCATCTATACATGCTCACCTTGCATCTACACATGTTCACCTTCCATCTACAGATGCTCACCTTCCATCTCCACACGCTCACCTTCCAGGTACACACGCTCACCTTCCATCTACACACACACACCTTCGATCTATACACCCACTTTCCATCTACACCCGGACGCCGCTCATCTACTCAAGCTCACCTTCCATCTACACACGCTCACCTTCCATCTACACACGCTCACCTTCCATCTACACACGCTCACCGTCCATCTACACACGCTCGCCTTCCATCTACACACGGACACCTTCGATCTACACACGCTCACCTTCCATCTACACACGCTCACCTTCCATCTACACACGCTCACCTTCCATCTACACACGCACACCTTCCATCTACACACGCACATCTTCCATCTACACACGGACACTGTCCATCTACACACGCTCACCTTCCATCTACACACGCTCGCCTTCCATCGACACACACACACATTCCATCTACACACGCTCACTTTCCATCTACACACGCTCACCTTCCATCTACACACGCTCACCTTCCTTCTACAGACGCACACCTTCCATCTACACACGGACACTGTTCATCTACTCAAGCTCACCGTCCATCTACACATTCTCACCTTCCATCTACTCATGCTCACCGTCCATCTACACACGTTCACCTTCCATCTACACACGCTCCCCTTCCATCTACACACGCTCACCTTCGATCTACACCCGCTCACCTTCCTCTACACACGCACACCTTCCATCTACACACGCTCACCTTCCATCAACACACGGACACCTTCCATCTACACACGGACACCGTCCATCTACACACGCTCACCTTCCATCTACACACGGACACCTTCCATCTACACTCGAACACATTCCATCTACACACGCTCACCTTCCAGCTATTCTTGCTCACCGTCCATCTACACACGCTCACCTTGCATCTACACATGCTCACCTCCCATCTACAGATGCTCACCTTCCATCTACACACGCTCACCTTCCATCTACACACGCTCACCTTCCATCTACACACGGACACCTTCCATCTACACACGCTCGCCTTCCATTAACACACGCTCACCTGCCATCTACACACACACACATTCCATCTACACACGCTCAACTTCCATCAACACACGGACAACTTCGATGTACACACGCTCACCTTCCATCTACACACGCTCACCTTCCATCTACACATGCTCACCGTCCATCTATAAACGCTCACCTTCCATCTACACACGCACACCTTCCATCTACACACGGACACTGTTCATCTACTCAAGCTCACCTTCCATCTACACATGCTCACCTTCCACCTACTCATGCTCACCGTCCATCTGCACACATTTACCTTCCATTTACACACGCTCATCTTCCATCTACATATGCTCACCTTCCATCTACACACGCTCACCTTCCATCTACACTCGAACACATTCCATCTACACACGCTCACCTTCCAGCTATTCTTGCTCACCGTCCATCTACACACGCTCACCTTGCATCTACACATGCTCACCTCCCATCTACAGATGCTCACCTTCCATCGACACACGCACACCTTCCATCTACAACCAGACACCGCTCATCTACTCAAGCTCACCTTCCATCTACACACGCTCACCTTCCATCTACACACGCTCACCTTCCATCTACACATGCTCACATTCCATCTACACATGCACACCTTCCATCTACACAAGGACACCATTCATCTACTCATGCTCACCTTCCATCTACACACGCTCGACTTCCATCTACACACGCTCACCTTCCATCTACACACGCTCACCTTCCATCTACACACGCACACCTTCCATCTACACACGCACACCTTCCATCTACACACGCTGACCTTCCATCCACACATGCTCACCTTCCATCCACACACGCTCACCTTCCATCTACACACGCTCACCTTCCATCTACACACGGACACCTTCCATCTACACACGCTCGCCTTCCATTAACACACGGTCACCTACCATCTACACACGCTCACCTTCCATCTACACACGGACACCTTCTGTCTACTCACGCTCACCTTCCATCTACACACGCTCACCTTCCATCTACACATGGACACCGTTCATCTACTCAAGCTCACCTTCCATCTACACACGCTCACCTTCCATCTTCACATGCTCACCTTCCATCTACACAGGCTCACCTTCCATCGACACACGCTCACCTTCCATCTACACACGCTCACCGTCCATCTACACACGCTCACCTTCCATCTACAAACGCTCACCTTCCATCTTCACACGCTCCCCTTCCATCTACACACGCTCACCTTGCATCTACACACGCTCACCTTGCATCTACACACGGACACCGTCCATCTACACACGGACACATTCCATCTACACACGCTCAGCTTCCATCTACACACGCTCACCTTCCATCAACACACGTACACCTTCCATCTACACACGCTCACCATCCATCTACACACGCTCACCTTCCATCGACACATGGTAACCTTCCATCTACACACGCTCACCTTTCATCTACACACACTCACCCTCCATCTACACACGGACACCTTGCATCTACACACGCTCACTACACACGCTCATCTTCCATCTACACACGCTCACCTTCCATCTACACACGGACACCGTTCATCTACTCAAGCTCACCTTCCATCTACACACGCTCACATTCCATCTACACACGGACACATTCGATCTACACACGCTCACCTTCCATCGACACACGCTCACCTTCCATCTTCACACGCACATCTTCTATCTACACACGGACACTGCCCATCTACACACGCTCACCTTCCATCTACACACGCTCACCTTCTATCTACACACACACACATTCCATCTACACACGCTCACTTTCCATCTACACACGCTCACCTTCCTCTACACACGCACACCTTCCATCTACACACGGACAGCTTCCATCTACACACGCTCACCTTCCATCAACACACGGACACCTTCCATCTACACACGGACACCGTCCATCTACACACGCTCACCTTCCATCTACACACGGACACTGTTCATCTACTCAAGCTCACCTTCCATCTACACATTCTCACCTTCCATCTACTCATGCTCACCGTCCATCTACACACGTTCACCTTCCAACTACACATGCTCACCTTCCATCGACATATTCTCACCTTCCATCTACACATGCTCACCTTCCTCTACACACGCACACCTTCCATCTACACACGCACACCTTCCATCTACACACGGACACCTTCAAGCTACACATGCTCACCTTCCATCTACACACACTCACATTCCATCTACACACGCTCACTTTCCATCTACTCACGCACACCTTCCATCTACACACGCACACCTTCCATCTACACACACTCACCTTCCATCTACACACGGACACTGTTCATCTACTCAAGCTCACCTTCCATCTACACATTCTCACCTTCCATCTACTCATGCTCACCGTCCATCTACACACGTTCACCTTCCAACTACACACGCTCACCTTCCATCTACACACGCTCACCTTCCATCAACACACGGACACCGTCCATCTACACACGGACACCGTCCATCTACACACGCACATCTTCCATCTACACACGGACACTGTCCATCTACACACGCTCACCTTCCATCGACACACGCTCACCTTCCATCGACAAACGCTCACCTTCCATCTACACACGCTCACCTTCCATCTACACATGCTCACCTTCCATCTACACACGGACACCTTCGATCTACACACGCTCACCTTCCATCTACACACGCTCACCTTCCATCTACACACGCTCACCTTCCATCTACACACGCACACCTTCCATCTACACACGCACATCTTCCATCTACACACGGACACTGTCCATCTACACACGCTCACCTTCCATCTACACACGCTCGCCTTCCATCGACACACACACACATTCCATCTACACACGCTCACTTTCCATCTACACACGCTCACCTTCCATCTACACACGCTCACCTTCCTTCTACAGACGCACACCTTCCATCTACACACGGACACTGTTCATCTACTCAAGCTCACCGTCCATCTACACATTCTCACCTTCCATCTACTCATGCTCACCGTCCATCTACACACGTTCACCTTCCATCTACACACGCTCCCCTTCCATCTACACACGCTCACCTTCGATCTACACCCGCTCACCTTCCTCTACACACGCACACCTTCCATCTACACACGCTCACCTTCCATCAACACACGGACACCTTCCATCTACACACGGACACCGTCCATCTACACACGCTCACCTTCCATCTACACACGGACACCTTCCATCTACACTCGAACACATTCCATCTACACACGCTCACCTTCCAGCTATTCTTGCTCACCGTCCATCTACACACGCTCACCTTGCATCTACACATGCTCACCTCCCATCTACAGATGCTCACCTTCCATCTACACACGCTCACCTTCCATCTACACACGCTCACCTTCCATCTACACACGGACACCTTCCATCTACACACGCTCGCCTTCCATTAACACACGCTCACCTGCCATCTACACACACACACATTCCATCTACACACGCTCAACTTCCATCAACACACGGACAACTTCGATGTACACACGCTCACCTTCCATCTACACACGCTCACCTTCCATCTACACATGCTCACCGTCCATCTATAAACGCTCACCTTCCATCTACACACGCACACCTTCCATCTACACACGGACACTGTTCATCTACTCAAGCTCACCTTCCATCTACACATGCTCACCTTCCACCTACTCATGCTCACCGTCCATCTGCACACATTTACCTTCCATTTACACACGCTCATCTTCCATCTACATATGCTCACCTTCCATCTACACACGCTCACCTTCCATCTACACTCGAACACATTCCATCTACACACGCTCACCTTCCAGCTATTCTTGCTCACCGTCCATCTACACACGCTCACCTTGCATCTACACATGCTCACCTCCCATCTACAGATGCTCACCTTCCATCGACACACGCACACCTTCCATCTACAACCAGACACCGCTCATCTACTCAAGCTCACCTTCCATCTACACACGCTCACCTTCCATCTACACACGCTCACCTTCCATCTACACATGCTCACATTCCATCTACACATGCACACCTTCCATCTACACAAGGACACCATTCATCTACTCATGCTCACCTTCCATCTACACACGCTCGACTTCCATCTACACACGCTCACCTTCCATCTACACACGCTCACCTTCCATCTACACACGCACACCTTCCATCTACACACGCACACCTTCCATCTACACACGCTGACCTTCCATCCACACATGCTCACCTTCCATCCACACACGCTCACCTTCCATCTACACACGCTCACCTTCCATCTACACACGGACACCTTCCATCTACACACGCTCGCCTTCCATTAACACACGGTCACCTACCATCTACACACG
The DNA here is from genome assembly GCF_052327205.1 of Somniosus microcephalus. Taxonomy (NCBI): domain Eukaryota; kingdom Metazoa; phylum Chordata; class Chondrichthyes; order Squaliformes; family Somniosidae; genus Somniosus; species Somniosus microcephalus. The sequence goes on from NC_140992.1 coordinate 248,482,764, forward strand.
CTCACCTTCCATCTACACACGGACACCTTCTGTCTACTCACGCTCACCTTCCATCTACACACGCTCACCTTCCATCTACACATGGACACCGTTCATCTACTCAAGCTCACCTTCCATCTACACACGCTCACCTTCCATCTTCACATGCTCACCTTCCATCTACACAGGCTCACCTTCCATCGACACACGCTCACCTTCCATCTACACACGCTCACCGTCCATCTACACACGCTCACCTTCCATCTACAAACGCTCACCTTCCATCTTCACACGCTCCCCTTCCATCTACACACGCTCACCTTGCATCTACACACGCTCACCTTGCATCTACACACGGACACCGTCCATCTACACACGGACACATTCCATCTACACACGCTCAGCTTCCATCTACACACGCTCACCTTCCATCAACACACGTACACCTTCCATCTACACACGCTCACCATCCATCTACACACGCTCACCTTCCATCGACACATGGTAACCTTCCATCTACACACGCTCACCTTTCATCTACACACACTCACCCTCCATCTACACACGGACACCTTGCATCTACACACGCTCACTACACACGCTCATCTTCCATCTACACACGCTCACCTTCCATCTACACACGGACACCGTTCATCTACTCAAGCTCACCTTCCATCTACACACGCTCACATTCCATCTACACACGGACACATTCGATCTACACACGCTCACCTTCCATCGACACACGCTCACCTTCCATCTTCACACGCACATCTTCTATCTACACACGGACACTGCCCATCTACACACGCTCACCTTCCATCTACACACGCTCACCTTCTATCTACACACACACACATTCCATCTACACACGCTCACTTTCCATCTACACACGCTCACCTTCCTCTACACACGCACACCTTCCATCTACACACGGACAGCTTCCATCTACACACGCTCACCTTCCATCAACACACGGACACCTTCCATCTACACACGGACACCGTCCATCTACACACGCTCACCTTCCATCTACACACGGACACTGTTCATCTACTCAAGCTCACCTTCCATCTACACATTCTCACCTTCCATCTACTCATGCTCACCGTCCATCTACACACGTTCACCTTCCAACTACACATGCTCACCTTCCATCGACATATTCTCACCTTCCATCTACACATGCTCACCTTCCTCTACACACGCACACCTTCCATCTACACACGCACACCTTCCATCTACACACGGACACCTTCAAGCTACACATGCTCACCTTCCATCTACACACACTCACATTCCATCTACACACGCTCACTTTCCATCTACTCACGCTCACCTTCCTCTACACACGCACACCTTCCATCTACACACGCACACCTTCCATCTACACACACTCACCTTCCATCTACACACGGACACTGTTCATCTACTCAAGCTCACCTTCCATCTACACATTCTCACCTTCCATCTACTCATGCTCACCGTCCATCTACACACGTTCACCTTCCAACTACACACGCTCACCTTCCATCTACACACGCTCACCTTCCATCAACACACGGACACCGTCCATCTACACACGGACACCGTCCATCTACACACGCTCACCTTCCATTTACACACGGACACTGTTCATCTACTCAAGCTCACCTTCCATCTACACACGCTCACCTTCCATCTACACAGGCTCTCCTTCCATCTACACATGCTCACCTTCCATCTACACATGCACACCTTCCATCTACACCCGGACACCGCTCATCGACTCAAGCTCACCTTCCATCTACACACGCTCACCTTCCATCTACACACGCTCACCTTCTATCTACGCACGCTCACCTTCCATTTACACACGCTCACCTTCCATTTACACACGCTCACCTTCCATCTACACACGGACACTGTTCATCTACTCAAGCTCACCTTCCATCTACACACGCTCACCTTCCATCTACGCACGCTCACCTTCCATCTTCACATGCTCACCTTCCATCTACACACGCTCACCGTCCATCTACACACGCTCACCTTCCATCTACAAGCGCTCACCTTCCATCTTCACACGCTCACCTTCCATCTACACACGCTCACCTTGCATCTACGCACACTCACCTTGCATCTACACACGGACACCGTCCATCTACACACGGACACATTCCATCTACACACGCTCACCTTCCACCTACACACGGACACATTCCATCTACACACGCTCACCTTCCATCTACACAAGCTCACTTTCCAGCTACACACGCTCAACTTCCATCAACACACGGACACCGTCCATTTACACACGCTCACCTTCCATCTACACACGCTCACCGTCCATCTACACACGGACAACTTCCATCTACACACGCTCAGCTTCCATCTACACACGCTCAGCTTCCATCTACACATGCTCACCTTCCATCTACACATGCTCACCTTCCATCTACACACGCTCACCTTCCATCTCCACACACACACCTTCCATCTACACACGCTCAGCTTCCATCTACACACGCTCACCTTCCATCTACACACGCTCAACTTCCATCAACACACGTACACCTTCCATCTACACACGCTCACCTTCCATCTACACACGGACACATTCCATCTACACACGCTCACCGTCCATCGACACATGCTCACCTTCCATCTCCACACGCGCACCTTCCATCTGCACATGCTCAGCTTCCATCTACACACGCTCACCTTCCATCTACACACGCTCAACTTCCATCAACACACGTACACCTTCCATCTGCACACGCTCACCTTCCATCGACACACGCTCACCTGCCATCGACACATGGTCACCTTCCATCTACACACGCTCACCTTCCAGCTACACACACTCACCGTCCATCTACACACGGACACCTTCCATCTACACACGCTCACTACACACGCTCATCTTCCATCTACACACGCTCACCTTCCATCTACACACGCACACCTTCCATCTCCACACGCACACCTTCCATCTACACACGCACACCTTCCATCCACACACGGACACCTTCCATCTACACACGCTCACCTTCCATCAACACACGGACACCTTCCATCTGCACATGGACACCGTCCATCTACACACGCTCACCTTCCATCTACACACGGCACTGTTCATCTACTCAAGCTCACCTTCCATCTACACATTCTCACCTTCCATCTACTCATGCTCACCGTCCATCTACACACATTCACCTTCCAACTACACACGCTCACCTTCCATCTACACACGCTCACCTTCCATCTACACACGCTCACCTTCCTCTACACACGCACACCTTCCATCTACACACGCACACCTTCCATCTACACACGGACACCTTCCATCTACACACGCTCACCTTCCATCAACACACGGACAACTTCCATCTAAACACGGACACCGTCTATCTACACACGCTCACCTTCCATCTACACACGGACACCTTCCATCTACGCACGCTCACCTTCCATCTGCACACGCTCACCTGCCATCTACACACACACATATTCCATCTACAGATGCTCAACTTCCATCAACGCACGGACACCTTCGATGTACACATGCTCACCTTCCATCTACACACGCTCACCTTCCATCTACACATGCTCACCGTCCATCTACAAACGCTCACCTTCCATCTACACACGCACACCTTCCACCTACACACGGACACTGTTCATCTACTCAAGCTCACCTTGCATCTGCACATGCTCATCTTCCATCTACTCATGCTCACCGTCCATCTGCACATGTTTACCTTCCATCTACACACGCTCACCTTCCATCTATATACGCTCACCTTCCATCTACACACGCTCACCTTCCATCTGCACTCAAACACATTCCATCTACACGCGCTCACCTTCCATCTACACACGCTCACCTTCCATCTACACATCCTCACCTTCCATCTATTCATGCTCACCGTCCATCTACACACGCTCACCTTCCAGGTACACATGCTCACCTTCCATCTACACACGCACACCTTCGATCTACACACGCACACCTTCCATCTACACCCGGACACCGCTCATCTACTCAAGCTCACCTTCCATCTACACACGCTCACCTTCCATCTACACACGCTCACCTTCCATCTACACATGCTCACCTTCCATCTACACACTCACACCTTCCACCTACACCCGGACACCGCTCATCTACTCAAGCTCACCCTCCATCTACACACGCTCACCTTCCATCTACACATGCTCACCTTCCATCTACACACGCTCACCTTCCATCTACACACGCTCACCTTCCATCTACACACGCTGACCTTACATCTACACACGCACACCTTCCATCTACACACGCTGACCTTCCATCCACACATGCTCACCTTCCATCCACACACGCTCACCTTCCATCTACACACGCTCACCTTCCATCTACACATGCTCACCTTCCATCGACGCACGCTCACCTTCCATCTACGCACGCTCACCTTCCATTTACACACGCTCACCTTCCATCTACACGCGCTCACCTTACATCTACACACAGACACCTTCCGTCTACTCACGCTCACCTTCCATCTACACACGCTCACCTTCCATCTACACACGGACACCGTTCATCTACTCAAGCTCACCTTCCATCTACACATGCTCACCTTCCATCTACGCATGCTCACCTTCCATCTACACACGCGCACCTTCCATCTACACACGCTCACCGTCCATCTACACACGCTCACCTTCCATCTACACACGCTCACCTTCCATCTACGCATGCTCGCCTTCCATCTACACACGCGCACCTTCCATCTACACACGCTCACCGTCCAGCCACACACGCTCACCATCCATGTACACATGCTCACCTTCCATCTACAGACGCTCACCTTGCATCCACACACACTCACCTTCCATCTACACACGCTCACCTTCCATCTACACACGCTCACCTTCCAGCAACACATGCTCAACTTCCATCAACACACGGACACCTTCCATCTACACACGCTCACCTTCCATCTACACACACTCACCGTCCATCTACACAAGGACACCTTCCATCTACAGACGCTCACCTTCCATCTACACACACTCACCGTCCATCTACACAAGGACACCTTCCATCTACACACGCTCACCTTCGATCTACACACGCTCAACTTCCATCTACACACGCTCACCTTCCATCTACACACGCTCACCTTCCATCTACAAACGCACACCTTCCATCTACACAAGCACAATTTCCATCGACACACGGACACTGTCCATCTACACACGCTCACCTTCCATCTACACACGCTCACCTTCCATCTACACACACACACATTCCATCTACACATGCTCACTTTCCATCTACACACGCTGACCTTCCTCTACACACGCACACCTTCCATCTACACACGCACACCTTCCATCTACACACGGACACCTTCGATCTACACACGCTAACCATCCATCTACACACGTTCACCTTACATCTACAAACACTCACCTTCCAGGTACACACGCTCACCTTCCATCTACACACGCACACCTTCGATCTACACACGCACACCTTCCATCTACACAAGGACACCGTTCATCTACTCAAGCTCACCTTCCATCGACACACGCTCACCTTCCATCTACACATGCTGACCTTCCATCTACACACGCACACCTTCCATCTACACAAGGACACCGTTCATCTACTCAAGCTCACCTTCCATCGACACACGCTCACCTTCCATCTACACACGCTCACCTTCCATCTACACACGCTCACCTTGCAGCTACACACGCTCACCTTCCATCCACACATGCTCACCTTCCATCTACACAATGACACCTTCCATCTACACACGCTCACCTTCCATCTACACACGCTCACCTTCCATTGACGCACGCTCACCTTCCATTGACGCACGCTCACCTTCCATTTACACACGCTCACCTTCCATCTACACACGCTCACCTTCCATCTACACACGGACACTATCCGTCTACTCACGCTCACCTTCCATCTACACACGCTCACCTTCCATCTACATACGGACACCGTTCAGCTACTCAAGCTCACCTTCCATCTACACACGCTCACCTTCCATCTACGCACGCTCACCTTCCATCTTCACATGGTCACCTTCCATCTACACACGCTCACCGTCCATCTACACACGCTCACCTTCCATCTACAAACGCTCACCTTCCATCTTCACAAGCTCACCTTCCATCTACACACGCTCACCTTCCATCGACACACGCTCACTTTGCATCTACACACGTTCACCTTGCATCTACACACGGACACCGTCGATCTACACACGGACACATTCCATCTACAAACGCTCACCTTCCATCTACACACGGACACATTCCATCTACACACGCTCACCTTCCATCGACACACACTCACCTTCCATCTACACACGCTCACCTTCCATCTACACACGCTCACTTTCCAGCTACACACGCTCAACTTCCATCAACACACGGACACCGTCCATCTACACACGCTCGCCTTCCATCTACACACGCTCACCGTCCATCTACACACGGGCATCTTCCATCTACACACGCTCAGCTTCCATCTACACACGCTCACCTTTCATCTACACACGCTCACCTTCCATCAACACACGTACACCTTCCATCTACACACGCTCACCTTCCATCTACACACGCTCACCTAGCATCGACACACGGTCACCTTCCATCGACACACGGTCACCTTCCATCTACACACGCTCACCTTCCATCTACACACACACACCTTCCATCTACACAAGGACACCGTTCATCTACTCAAGCTCACCTTCCATCTACACACGCTCACCTTCCATCTACACATGCTCACCTTCCATCTACACACGCTCACCTTCCATCTACACACGCTCACCTTGAATCTACACACACTCACCTTGCATCTACACACGGACACCGTCCATCTACACATGGACACATTCCATCTACACACGCTCACCTTCCATCTACACACGGACACATTCCATCTACACACGCTCACCGTCCATCTACACACGCTCACCTTCCATCTGTACCTGCTCACCTTCAATCTGCACATGTTCACCTTCCATCTACACACGCTCACCTTCCATCTACACACACTCACCTTCCATCTACACACGCTCACCTTCCATCTACACAAGCTCACTTTCCAGCTACACACGCTCAACTTCCATCAACACACGGACACCGTCCATTTACACACGCTCACCTTCCATCTACACACGCAAACCGTCCATCTACACACGGACACCTTCCATCTACACACGCTCAGCTTCCATCTACACACGCTCACCTTCCATCTACACATGCTCACCTTCCATCTACACACGCTGACCTTCCATCTCCACACGCACACCTTCCATCTACACACGCTGACCTTCCATCCACACATGCTCACCTTCCATCCACACACGCTCACCTTCCATCTACACACGCTCACCTTCCATCTACGCATGCTCACCTTCCATTTTCACACTCTCACCTTCCAGGTACACACGCTCACCTTCCATCCACACACGCTCTCCTTCCATCTACACACGCACACCTTCGATCTACGCACGCACACCTTCCATCTACACCCGGACACCGCTCATCTACTCAAGCTCACCTTCCATCTACACACGCTCACCTTCCATCTACACACGCTCACCTTCCATCTACACATGCTCACCTTCCATCTACACACACACACCTTCCATCTACACAAGGACACCGTCCATCTACACACGCTCACCTTCCACCTACACACACTCACCTTCCATCTACACACGCTCACCTTCCATCTACGCACGCTCACCTTCCATCTACACACGCTCACCTTCCATCTACACACGCTCACCTTCCATCTACGCACGCTCACCTTCGATCTACACACGGTCACTGTCCATCTACACACGGACACATTCCATGTACACACGCTCACCTTCGATCTACACACGGACACATTCCATCTACACACGCTCACCGTCCATCTACACACGCTCACCTTCCATCTGCACCTGCTCACCTTCCAGCTACACACGCTCACCTTCCATCTACACACGCTCACTTTCCATCTACACACGCTCACCTTCCATCGACACATGGGTCACCTTCCATCTACACACGCTCACCTTCCAGCTACACACACTCACCGTCCATCTACACACGGACATCTTCCATCTACACACGCTCACTACACATGCTCATCTTCCATCTACACACGCTCACTTTCCATCTACACACGGACACCGTTCATCTACTGAAGCTCACCTTCCATCTACACACGCTCACATTCCATCTACACACGGACACCTTCGATCTACACACGCTCACCTTCCATCTGCACACGCACATCTTCCATCTATACACGGACACTGTCCATCTACACATGCTCACCTTTCATCTACACACGCTCACCTTCCATCTACACACGGACACCTTCCATCTACACACGCTCACCTTCCATCAACACTCGGACAACTTCCATCTAAACACGGACACCGTCTATCTACACACGCTCACCTTCCATCTACACACGGACACCTTCCATCTACGCACGCTCACCTGCCATCTGCACATGCTCACCTGCCATCTACACACACACACATTCCATCTACACATGCTCAACTTCCATCAACGCACGGACACCTTCGATGTACACACGCTCACCTTCCATCTACAAACGCTCACCTTCCATCTACACACGCACACCTTCCACCTACACACGGACACTGTTCATCTACTCAAGTTCACCTTCCATCTACACATGCTCATCTTCCATCTACTCATGCTCACCGTCCATCTGCACACGTTTACCTTCCATCAACACACGCTCACCTTCCATCTACATACGCTCACCTTCCATCTACACTCAAACACAGTCCATCTACACGCGCTGACCTTCCATCTACACACACTCACCTTGCATCTACACATGCTCACCTTCCATCTACAGATGCTCACCTTCCATCTCCACACGCTCACCTTCCAGGTACACATGCTCACCTTCCATCTACACATGCACACCTTCGATCTACACACGCACACCTTCCATCTACACCCGGACACCGCTCATCTACTCAAGCTCACCTTCCATCTACACACGCTCACCTTCCATCTACACACGCTCACCTTCCATCTCCACACGCTCACCTTCCATCTACACACGCACACCTTCCACCTACACCCGGACACCGCTCACCTACTCAAGCTCACCTTCCATCTACACACGCTCACCTTCCATCTGCACACGCACACCTTCTATCTACACACGCTCACCTTCCATCTACACACGCTGACCTTCCATCTACACACGCACACCTTCCATCTGCACAAACTGACCTTCCATCCACACATGCTCACCTTCCATCCACACACGCTCACCTTCCATCTACACACGCTCACCTTCCATCTACACACGCTCACCTTCCATTGACGCACGCTCACCTTCCATCTACGCACGCTCACCTTCCATTTACACACGCTCACCTTCCATCTGCACACGCTCACCTTACATCTACACACGGACACCTTCCGTCTACTCACGCTCACCTTCCATCTACACACGCTCACCTTCCATCTACACATGGACACCGTTCATCTACTCAAGCTCACCTTCCATCTACACATGCTCACCTTCCATCTACGCATGCTCACCTTCCATCTACGCACGCGCACCTTCCATCTACACATGCTCACCGTCCATCTACACACGCTCACCTTCCATCAACACACGCTCACCTTCCATCTACGCATGCTCACCTTCCATCTACACACGCGCACCTTCCATCTACACACGCTCACCGTCCATCTCCACACGCTCACCTTCCATCTACAAACGCTCACCTTCCATCTTCACACGCTCACCTTCCATCTACACACGCTCACCTTCCATGTCCACATGCTCACCTTCCATCTACAGACGCTCACCTTGCATCTACACACACTCACCTTCCATCTACACACGCTCACCTTCCATCTACACACGCTCACAGTCCATCTACACACGTTCACCTTACATCTACACACGCTCACCTTCCAGGTACACACGCTCACCTCCCATCTACACACGCACACCTTCGATCTACACACGCACACCTTCCATCTACACCCGGACACCGCTCATCTACACAAGCTCACCTTCCATCTACACACGCTCACCTTCCATCTACACATGCTCACCTTCCATCTACACACGCTCACCTTCCATCTACACACGCTCACCTTCCATCTACACACGCTCACCTTGCAGCTACACATGCTCACCTTCCATCTACACACGCTCACCTTCCATCTACACAATGACACCTTCCATCTACACACGCTCACCTTCCATCTACACACGCTCACCTTCCATTGACGCACGCTCACCTTCCATCTACGCATGCTCATCTTCCATTTACACACGCTCACCTTCCATCTACACACGCTCACCTTCCATCTACACACGGACACTATCCGTCTACTCACGCTCACCTTCCATCTACACACGCTCACCTTCCATCTACACACGGACACTATCCGTCTACTCACGCTCACCTTCCATCTTCACATGCTCACCTTCCATCTACACAAGCTCACCGTCCATCGACACACGCTCACATTCCATCTACAAACACTCACCTTCCATCTTCACACGCTCACCTTCCATCTACACACGCTCACCTTCCATCTACACACGCTCACTTTGCATCTACACACGCTCACCTTGCATCTACACACGGACACCGTCCATCTACACACGGACACATTCCATCTACACACGCTCACCTTCCATCTACACACGGACACATTCCATATACACACGCTCACCGTCCATCTACACTCGCTCAACTTCCATCTGCACCTGCTCACCTTCCATCTACACATGTTCACCTTCCATCTACACACGCTCACCTTCCATCTACACACACTCACCTTCCATCGACACACGCTCACCTTCCATCTACACACGCTCACTTTCCAGCTACACACGCTCAACTTCCATCAACACACGGACACCGTCCATCTACACACGCTCACCTTCCATCTACACACGCTCACCGTCCATCTACACACGGGCATCTTCCATCGACACACGCTCAGCTTCCATGTACACACGCTCACCTTCCATCTACACACGCTCACCTTCCATCAACACACGTACACCTTCCATCTACACACGCTCACCTACCATCGACACACGGTCACCTTCCATCTACACACGGTCACCTTCCATCTACACACGCTCACCTTCCATCTACACACACACACCTTCCATCTACACAAGGACACCGTTCATCTACTCAAGCTCACCTTCCATCTACACACGCTCACCTTCCATCTACACACGCTCACCTTCCATCTACGCACGCTCACCTACCATCTACACACGCACACCTTCCATCTACACACGCACACCTTCCATCTACACACGCTGACCTTCCATCCACACATGCTCACCTTCCATCCACACACGCTCACCTTCCATCTACACACGCTCACCTTCCATCTACACAATGACACCTTCCATCTACACACGCTCACCTTCCATCTACACACGCTCACCTTCCATTGACGCACGCTCACCTTCTATCTACGCACGCTCACCTTCCATTTACACACGGACACTTTCCGTCTACTCACGCTCACCTTCCATCTACACATGCTCACCTTCCATCTACACACGGACTCTGTTCATCTACTCAAGCTCACCTTCCATCTACACACGCTCACCTTCCATCTACGCACGCTCACCTTCCATCTTCACATGCTCACCTTCCATCTACAAACGCTCACCGTCCATCTACACACGCTCACCTTCCATCTACAAACGCTCACCTTCCATCTTCACACGCTCACCTTCCATCTACACACGCTCACCTTCCATCTACACATGCTCACCTTCCATCTACACACGCTCACCTTGCATCTGCACACGGACACCGTCCATCTACACATGGACACCGTCCAGCTACACACGGACACATTCCATCTACACACGCTCACCTTCCATCAACACACGGACACCGTCCATCTACACACGCTCACCTTCCATCTACACACGCTCACCGTCCATCTACACACGGGCATCTTCCATCGACACACGCTCATCTTCCATCTACACACGCTCACCTTCCATCTACACACGCTCACCTTCCATCAACACACGTACACCTTCCATCTACACACGCTCACCTACCATCGACACACGGTCACCTTCCATCTACACACGGTCACCTTCCATCTACACACGCTCACCTTCCATCTACACACACACACCTTCCATCTACACACGCTCACCTTCCATCTGCACACGCTCACCTTCCATCTACACACGCTCACCTACCATCTACACACGCACACCTTCCATCTACACACGCACACCTTCCATCTACACACGCTGACCTTCCATCCACACATGCTCACCTTCCATCCAAACACACTCACCTTCCATCTACACACGCTCACCTTCCATCTACACAATGACACCTTCCATCTACACACGCTCACCTTCCATCTACACACGCTCACCTTCCATCTACGCACGCTCACCTTCCATCTACACAATGACACCTTCCATCTACACACGCTCACCTTCCATCTACACATGCTCACCTTCCATCTACACATGGACTCTGTTCATCTACTCAAGCTCACCTTCCATCTACACACGCTCACCTTCCATCTACGCACGCTCACCTTCCATCTTCACATGCTCACCTTCCATCTACAAACGCTCACCGTCCATCTACACACGCTCACCTTCCATCTACAAACGCTCACCTTCCATCTTCACACGCTCACCTTCCATCTACACACGCTCACCTTCCATCTACATATGCTCACCTTCCATCTACACACGCTCACCTTCCATCTGCGCATGCTCACCTTCCATCAACACACGCTCACATTCCTTCCACACACGATCACCTTCCATCTACACACGGACACCGTTCATCTACACACGGACACATTCCATCGACACACGCTCACCGTCCATCTACACACCCTCACCTTCCATCTGCACATGCTCACCTTCCATCTACACAAGTTCACCTTCCATCTACTCACGCTCACCTTCCATCTACACACACTCACCTTCCATCTACACACGCTCACCTTCCATCTACGCATGCTCACCTTCAATCAACACACGCTCACATTCCTTCCACACACGATCACCTTCCATCTACACACGGACACCGTTCATCTACACACCCTCACCTTCCATCTGCACATGCTCACCTTCCATCTACACAAGTTCACCTTCCATCTACTCACGCTCACCTTCCATCTACACACACTCACCTTCCAGCTACACACGCTCAACTTCCATCAACATCCGGACACCATCCATCTACACACGCTCAGCTTCCATCTACACACGCTCACCTTCCATCTACACACGCTCACCTTCCATCAACACACGTACACCTTCCATCTACACATGCTCACCTTCCATCTACACACGCTCACCTTCCATCGACACACGGTGACCTTCCATCTACACACACTCATCTTCCATCTACACACGCTCACCTTCCATCTACACACGGACACCGCTCATCTACTCAAGCTCACCTTCCATCTACACACGCTCACCTTCCATCTACACACGCTCACCTTCCATCTACACATGCTCACCTTCCATCTACACACACACACATTCCATCTACACACGCTCACTTTCCATCTACACACGGACACCTTCCATCTACACACGCTCACCTTCCATCAACACACGGACACCTTCCATTTACACACAGACACCGTCCATCTACAGACGCACACCTTCCATCTACACGCGCTCACCTTCCATCTACACACGCTCACCTTCCATCTACACACACACACATTCCATCTACACACGCTCAACTTCCATCAACACACGGACACCTTCGATGTACACACGCTCACCTTCCATCTACAAAGGCTCACCTTCCATCAACACACGCACACCTTCCATCTACACACGGACACTGTTCATCTACTCAAGCTCACCTTCCATCGACACATGCTCACCATCCATCTACTCATGCTCACCGTCCATCTGCACAAGTTTGCCTTCCATCTACACACGCTCACCTTCCATCTACATACGCTCACCTTCCATCTACACATGCTCACCTTCCATCTACACTCGAACACATTCCATCTACACGCGCTCACCTTCCATCTACACCCACTCACCTTCCATCTACACATCCTCACCTTCCATCTATTCATGCTCACCGTCCATCTACACATGCTCACCTTGCAACTACACATGCTCACCTTCCTTCTACAGATGCTCACCTTCCATCTCCACACGCTCACCTTCCAGGTACACATGCTCACCTTCCATCTACACACACACACCTTCGATCTACACACGCACACCTTCCATCTACACCCGGACACCGCTCATCTATTCAAGCTCGCCTTCCATCTACACATGCTCACCTTCCATCTACACACGCTCACCTTCCATCTACACATGCTCACCTTCCATCTACACACGCTCACCGTCCATCTGCACATGCTCACCTTCCATCCACACACGGACACCGTTCATCTACTCAAGCTCACCTTCCATCTACACATGCTCACATTCCATCTACACACGGACACCTTCGATCTGCACAAGCTCACCTTCCATCTACACACGCTCACCTTCCATCTACGCACGCTCACCTTCCATCTGCACACGCACACCTTCCATCTACACACGCACATCTTCCATCTACACGCGGACACTGTCCATCTACACACGCTCACCTTCCATCTACACACGCTCACCTTCCTCTGCACACGCACACCTTCCATCTTCACACGCTCACCTTCCATCTACACACGCTCACCTTCCATCTACACACGCTCACCTTCCTCTACACACGCACACCTTCCATCTACACACGCTCACCTTCCATCAACACACGGACACCATCCATCGACACACAGACACCGTCCAGCTACACACGCTCACCTTCCATCTACACACGGACACCTTCCATCTACGCACGCTCACCTTCCATCTGCACACGCTCACCTTCCATCTACACACACACACATTCCATCTACACAGGCTCAACTTCCATCAACACACGGACACCTTTGATGTACACACGCTCACCTTCCATCTACACACGCTCACCTTCCATCTACACATGCTCGCCGTCCATCTACAAACGATCACCTTCCATCTACACACGCTCATCTTCCATCTACATACGCTCACCTTCCATCTACATACGCTCACCTTCCATCTACTCATCCTCACCTTCCATCTACACTCGAACACATTCCATCTGCCCGCGCTCACCTTCCATCTACACAAGCTCACCTTCCATCTACACACCCTCACCTTCCATCTATTCATGCTCACCGTCATTCTACACACGCTCACCTTGCATCTACACATGCTCACCTTCCATCCACAGATGCTCACCTTCCATCTCCACACGCTCACCTTCCAGGTACACACGCTCACCTTCCAGCTACACACACACACCTTCGATCTACACACGCACACCTTCCATCTACACCCGGACACCGCTCATCTACTCATGCTCACCTTCCATCAACACACGCTCACCGTCCATCTACACACGCTCACCTTCCATCTGCACCTGCTCACCTTCCAGCTACACACGCTCACCTTCCATCTACACACGGACACCTTCCATCTACACACGCTCAGTTTCCATCTACACACGCTCACCTTCCATCTACACACGCTCAACTTCCATCAACACACGTACACCTTCCATCTACACACGCTCACCTTCCATCTACACACGCTCACCTTCCATCGACACATGGTCACCTTCCATCTACACGCGCTCAACTTCCATCTACACACACTCAACGTCCATCTACACATGGACACCTTCCATCTACACACGCTCACTACACACGCTCATCTTCCATCTACACACGCTCACCTTCCATCTACACACGGACACCGTTCATCTACTGAAGCTCACCTTCCATCTACACACGCTCACATTCCATCTGCACACGGACACCTTCGATCTACACACGCTCACCTTCCATCTACACACGCACATCTTCCATCTACACACGGACACTGTCCATCTACACACGCTCACCTTCCATCTACACACGCTCACCTTCCTCTACACACGCACTCCTTCCATCTACGCACGCACACCTTCCATCTACACACGCACACCTTCCATCTACACACGCACACCTTCCATCTACACACGCACACCTTCCATCTACACACGCTCACCTTCCATCAACACACGGACACCTTCCATCTACACACGGACACCTTCCATCTACACACGCTCACCTTCCATCAACACACGGACAACTTCCATCCAAACACGGACACCGTCTATCTACACACGCTCACCTTCCATCTACACACGGACACCTTCCATCTACGCACGCTCACCTTCCATCTGCACACACTCACCTGCCATCTACATACACACACATTCCATCTACACATGCTCAACTTCCATCAACGCACGGACACCTTCGATGTACACACGCTCACCTTCCATCTACACACGCTCACCTTCCATCTACACATGCTCACCGTCCATCTACAAACGCTCACCTTCCATCTACACACGCACACCTTCCACCTACACATGGACACTGTTCATCTACTCAAGCTCACCTTCCATCTACACATGCTCACCTTCCATCTACTTACGCTCACCTTCCATCTACACACGCTCACCTTCCATCTGCACTCAAACACATTCCATCTACACGCGCTCACCTTCCATCTACACACGCTCACCTTCCATCTACACATCCTCACCTTCCATCTACAGATGCTCACCTTCCATCTCCACACGCTCACCTTCCAGGTACACATGCTCACCTTCCATCTACACACGCACACCTTCGATCTACACACGCACACCTTCCATCTACACCCGGACACCGCTCATGTATTCAAGCTCACCTTCCATCTACACATGCTCACCTTCCATCTACACACGCTCACCTTCCATCTACACATGCTCACCTTCCATCTTCACACGCACACCTTCCATCTACACCCGGACACCGCTCATCTACTCAAGCTCACCTTCCATCTACACACGCTCACCTTCCATCTACACACGCTCACCTTCCATCTACACACGCTCACCTTCCATCTACACACGCTCACCTTCCATCGACACACGCACACCTTCCATCTACACACGCACACCTTCCATCTACACACGCTCACCTTCCATCAACACACGGACACCTTCCATCTACACACGGACACCGTCCATCTACACATTCTCACCTTCCATCTACTCATGCTCACCGTCCATCTACACACGTTCACCTTCCAACTACACACATTCACCTTCCATCTACACACGCTCACCTTCCATCTACACACGCTCACCTTCCTCTACACACGCACACCTTCCATCTACACCAGCACACCTTCCATCTACACACGGACACCTTCCATCTACACACGCTCACCTTCCATCAACACACGGACAACTTCCATCGAAACACGGACACCGTCTATCTACACACGCTCACCTTCCATCTACACACGGACACCTTCCATCTACGCACGCTCACCTTCCATCTGCACACACTCACCTGCCATCGACATACACACACATTCCATCTACACATGCTCAACTTCCATCAACGCACGGACACCTTCGATGTACACACGCTCACCTTCCATCTACACACGCTCACCTTCCATCTACACATGCTCACCTTCCATGTACACATGCTCACCTTCCATCTACTGACGCTCACCTTGCATCTACACACACTCACCTTCCATCTACACACGCTCACCTTCCAATCTACACACGCTCACCTTCCATCTACACACGCTCACCGTCCATCTACACACGGACACCTTCCATCTACACACGCTCAGCTTCCATCGACACACAGTCACCTTCCATCTACACACGCTCACCTTCCATTTACACACACTCACCGTCCATCTACACACGGACACCTTCCATCTACACACGGACACCTTCCATCTACGCACGCTCACCTTCCATCTGCACACACTCACCTGCCATCGACATACACACACATTCCATCTACACATGCTCAACTTCCATCAACGCACGGACACCTTCGATGTACACACGCTCACCTTCCATCTACACACGCTCACCTTCCATCTACACATGCTCACCTTCCATGTACACATGCTCACCTTCCATCTACAGACGCTCACCTTGCATCTACACACACTCACCTTCCATCTACACACGCTCACCTTCCAATCTACACACGCTCACCTTCCATCTACACACGCTCACCGTCCATCTACACACGGACACCTTCCATCTACACACGCTCAGCTTCCATCGACACACAGTCACCTTCCATCTACACACGCTCACCTTCCATTTACACACACTCACCGTCCATCTACACACGGACACCTTCCATCTACAGACGCTCACCTTCCATCTACCCACGCTCACCTTCCATCTACACACGGACACCGTTCATCTACTCAAGCTCACCTTCCATCTACACACGCTCACATTCCATCTACACACGGACACCTTCGATCTACACACGCTCACCTTCCATCTACACACGCTCACCTTCCATCTACACATGCTCACCTTCCATCTGCACACGCACACCTTCCATCTACACAAGCACAACTTCCATCTACACACGGACATTGTCCATCTACACACGCTCACCTTCCATCTACACACGCTCACCTTCCATCTACACACACACACATTCCATCTACACATGCTCACTTTCCATCTACACACGCTCACTTTCCATCTACACACGCTCACTTTCCATCTACACATGCTCACCTTCCATCGACACATGCTCACCTTCCTTCTACACACGCACTCCTTCCGTCTATACACGGACACTGTTCATCTCCTCAAGCTCACCTTCCAACGACACATGCTCACCTTCCATCTACTCATGCTCCCCGTCCATCTACACACGTTCACCTTCCATCTACACATGCTCACCTTCCATCGACACACGCTCACCGTCCATCTACACACGTTCACCTTACATCTACACACGCTCACCTTCCAGGTACACACACTCATCTTCCATCTACACACGCACACCTTCGATCTACACACGCACACCTTCCATCTACACCCGGACACCGCTCATCTACTCAAGCTCACCTTCCATCTACACACGCTCACCTTCCATCTACACACGCTCACCTTGCAGCTACACACGCTCACCTTCCATCTACACACGCTCACCTTCCATCTACACAATGACACCTTCCATCTACACACGCTCACCTTCCATCTGCACACGCTCACCTTCCATTGACGCACGCTCACCTTCCATCTACGCACGCTCACCTTCCATTTACACACGCTCACCTTCCATCTACACACGCTCACCTTCCTTCTACACACGCACTCCTTCCATCTATACACCGACACTGTTCATCGACTCAAGCTCACCTTCCATCTACACATGCTCACCTTCCATCTACTCATGCTCACTGTCCATCTACACACGTTCACCTTCCATCGAAACACGCTCACCTTCCATCTACACACGCTCACCTTCCATCTACACACGCA
Source organism: Somniosus microcephalus (assembly GCF_052327205.1). Lineage (NCBI taxonomy): Eukaryota > Metazoa > Chordata > Chondrichthyes > Squaliformes > Somniosidae > Somniosus > Somniosus microcephalus. The sequence continues at coordinate 248,502,215 of NC_140992.1, forward strand.
CACCTTCCATCTACACACGCACACCTTCCATCTACACACGGACACCTTCGATCTACACACGCTCACCGTCCATCTACACACGCTCACCTTCCATCTGCACACGCACACCTTCAATCTACACATGCACACCTTCCATCTACACCCGGACACCGCTCATCTACTCAAGCTCACCTTCCATCTACACACACTCACCTTCCATCTATACACGCTCACCTTCCATCTACACACGCACACCTTCCATCTACACACGCTCACCTTCCATCTACACACGCACACCTTCCATCTACACACGCACACCTTCCATCTACACACGCTGACCTTCCATCCACACATCCTCAGCTTCCATCCACACACGCTCACCTTCCATCGACACACGGACACCTTCCATCCACACATGCTCACCATCCATCTACACACGCTCACCTTCCATCTACACACGCTCACCGTCCATCTACACATGCTCACCTTCAATCTACACACGGACACATTCCATCTGCACACGCTCACCTTCCATCTACACACGCTCACCTTCCATCTACACATCCTCACCTTCCATCTACACACGCACACCTTCCATCTACTCAAGCTCACCTTCCATCTACACACGCTCACCTTCCATCTACACATGCTCACCATCCATCTACTCATGCTCACCATCCATCTACACACGCTCACCTTCCATCTACACACGCTCACCTTCCATCTACACATGCTCACCTTCTATCAACACACGGACACATTCCATCTGCACACGCTCACCTTCCATCTACACAGGCTCACCTTCCATCTACACACGCTCACCTTCCATCTACACACGCACACCTTCCATCTACACACGGACACTGTACATGTACTCAAGCTCACCTTCCATCTACACATGCTCACCTTCCATCTGCTCATGCTCACCGTCCATCTGCACACGTTTACCTTCCATCTACATACGCTCACCTTCCATCTACACACGCTCACCTTCCATCTACACTCGAACACATTTCATCTACACGCGCTCACCTTCCATCTACACACGCTCACCTTCCATCTACACATCCTCACCTTCCATCTATTCATGCTCACCGTCCATCTGCACACGCTCACCTTCCAGGTACACACGCTCACCTTCCATCTACACACGCACACCTTCGATCTACACACGCACACCTTCCATATACACCCGGACACCGCTCATCTACTCAAGCTCACCTTCCATCTACACACGCTCACCTTCCATCTACACACGCTCACCTTCCATCTACACACGCTCACCTTCCATCTACACACGCTCACCGTCCATCTACACACGCTCACCTTCCATTGACACACATGCTCACCTTCCATCTACACACGCTCACCTTCCATCTACACACACACACCTTCCATCTACACACACACACCTTCCATCTGCACCTGCTCACCTTCCATCTACACATGCTCACCTTCCATCTACACACGCTCACCTTCCACCTACACACGCTCACCTTCCATCTACACACACACACCTTCCATCTACACACGCTCACCTTCCATCTACACACGCTCACCTTCCATCTACATACGCTCACCTTCCATCTACACACGCTCACCGTCCATCTACACACGTTCACCTTCCATCTACACACGCTCACCTTCCATCTACACACGCTCACCTTCCATCTACACACGCTCACCGTCCATCTACACACGCTCACCGTCCATCTACACACGCTCACCTTCCATTGACACACATGCTCACCTTCCATCGACACACGCTCACCTTCCATCTACACACACACACCTTCCATCTACACACACACACCTTCCACCTGCACCTGCTCACCTTCCATCGACACATGCTCACCTTCCACCTACACACGCTCACCTTCCATCTACACACACACCTTCCATCTACACACGCTCACCTTCCATCTACACACGCTCACCTTCCATCTACATACGCTCACCTTCCATCTACATACGCTCACCTTCCATCTACACGCGAACACATTCCATCTACACGCGCTCACCTTCCATCTATACACGCTCACCTTCCAACTACACATCCTCACCTTCCATCTATTGATGCTCACCGTCCATCTACACACGCTCACCTTGCATCTACACATGCTCACCTTCCATCTACAGATGCTCACCTTCCATCTCCACACGCTCACCTTCCAGGTACACATGCTCACCTTACATCTACACATGCTCACCTTCCATCTACACACGCACACCTTCCATCTGCACAAGGACACCGTTCATCTACTCAAGCTCACCTTCCATCTGTACACGCTCAACTTCCATCTACACACGCTCACCTTCCATCTACACACGCTCACCTTCCATCCACACACGCACACCTTCCATCTATACACGCTGACCTTCCATCCACACATGCATACCTTCCATCCACACATGCTCACCTTCCATCTACACACGCTCACCTTCCATCTACAAACGCTCACCTTCCATCTTCACACGCTCACCTTCCATCTACACACGCTCACCTTCCATCTACACACGCTCACCTTCCATCTACACACGCTCACCTTCCATCTACACACGCTCACCTTCCATCTCCACACGCTCACCTTGCATCTACACACACTCACCTTCCATCTACACACGCTCACCTTCCATCTACATACGCTCACCTTCCAGCTACACACACTCAACTTCCATCAACACACGGACACCTTCCATCTACACACGCTCACCTTCCATCTACACACGCTCACCGTCCATCTACACACAGACACCTTCCATCTACACACGCTCAGCTTCCATCGACACACGGTCACCTTCCATCTACACACGGTCACCTTCCATCTACACACACTCACCGTCCATCTACACACGGACACCTTCCATCTACACACGCTCACCTTCCATCTACACACGCTCATCTTCCATCTACCCACGCTCACCTTCCATCTACCCACGCTCACCTTCCATCTACACACGGACACCGTTCATTTACTCAAGCTCACCTTCCATTTACACACGCTCACATTCCATCTACACACGGACACCTTCGATCTACACGCGCTCACCTTCCATCTACACACGCTCACCTTCCATCTACACACGCTCTCCTTCCATCTACACACGCACACCTTCCATCTACACACGCACATCTTCCATCTACACACGGACACTGTCCATCTGCACACGCTCACCTTCCATCTGCACACGCTCACCTTCCATCTACACACACACACATTCCATCTACACACGCTCACTTTCCATCTACACACGCTCACTTTCCATCTACACACGCTCACCTTCCTTCTACACACGCACTCCTTCCAGCTATACACGGACACTGTTCATCTACTCAAGCTCACCTTCCATCTACACATGCTCACCTTCCATCTACTCATGCTCACCGTCCATCTACACACACTCACCTTCCATCTACACATGCTCACCTTCCATCCACACATGCTCTCCTCCCATCTACACACGCACACCTTCCATCTACTCAAGCTCACCTTCCATCTACACACGCTCACCTTCCATCTGCACACGCTCACCATTCATCTACACACACTCACCTTCCTTCTACACACGCACTCCTTCCATCTATACACGCACACCTTCCATCTACTCAAGCTCACCTTCCATCTGCACACGCTCACCTTCCATCTACACACGCTCACCATCCATCTACACACGCTCACTATCCATCTACACACGCACACCTTCTATCTACACGGGCTCACCTTCCATCTACACACGCTCACCTTCCATCTACACATCCTCACCTTCCATCTATTCATGCACACCGTCCATCTACACACGCTCACCTTGCATCTACACATGCTCACCTTCCATCTACAGATGCTCACCTTCCATCTCCACACGCTCACCTTCCATCTACACATGCACACCTTCGATCTACACACGCACACCTTCCATCTACACCCGGACACCGCTCATCTACTCAAGCTCACCTTCCATCTACACACGCTCACCTTCCATCTACACACGCTCACCTTCCATCTACCCACGCTCACCTTCCATCTACACACGCACACCTTCCATCTACACACGCTCACCTTCCATTGACGCACGCTCACCTTCCATCTACGCACGCTCACCTTCCATTTACACATGCTCACCTTCCATCTACACACGCTCACCTTCCATCTACACACGGACACCTTCCGTCTACTCACGCTCACCTTCCATCCACACACGCTCACGTTCCATCTACACACGGACACCTTCGATCTACACGCGCTCACCTTCCATCTACACACGCTCACCTTCCATCTACACACGCTCTGCTTCCATCTACACACGCACACCTTCCATCTACACACGCACATCTTCCATCTACACACGGACACTGTCCATCTACACACGCTCACCTTCCATCTACACACGCTCACCTTCCATCTACACACACACACATTCCATCTACACACGCTCACTTTCCATCTACACACGCTCACTTTCCATCTACACACGCTCACCTTCCTTCTACACACGCACTCCTTCCATCTATACACGGACACTGTTCATCTACTCAAGATCACCTTCCATCTACACATGCTCACCTTCCATCTACTCATGCTCACCGTCCATCTACACACACTCACCTTCCATCTACACATGCTCACCTTCCATCCACACATGCTCTCCTTCCATCTACACACGCACACCTTCCATCTACTCAAGCTCACCTTCCATCTACACACGCTCACCTTCCATCTGCACACGCTCACCATTCATCTACACACACTCACCTTCCTTCTACACACGCACTCCTTCCATCTATACACGCACACCTTCCAACTACTCAAGCTCACCTTCCATCTACACACGCTCACCTTCCATCTACACACGCTCACCATCCATCAACACACGCACACCTTCTATCTACACGGGCTCACCTTCCATCTACACACGCTCACCTTCCATCTACACATCCTCACCTTCCATCTATTCATGCTCACCGTCCATCTACTCACGCTCACCTTGCGTCTACACATGCTCACCTTCCATCTACAGATGCTCACCTTCCATCTCCACACGCTCACCTTCCAGGTACACACGCTCACCTTCCATCTACACATGCACACCTTCGACCTACACACGCACACCTTCCATCTACACCCGGACACCGCTCATCTACTCAAGCTCACCTTCCATCTACACACGCTCACCTTCCATCTACACACGCTCACCTTCCATTTACACACGCTCACCTTCCATCTACACACGCACACCTTCCATCTACACACGCTCACCTTCCATTGACGCACGCTCACCTTCCATCTACGCACGCTCACCTTCCATTTACACATGCTCACCTTCCATCTACACACGCTCACCTTCCATCTACACACGGACACCTTCCGTCTACTCACGCTCACCTTCCATCCACACACGCTCACCTTCCATCTACACACGCTCACCTTCCATCTACACACGCTCACCTTCCATCTACACGCTCACCTTCCATCTACACACGCTCACCTTGCATCTACACACACTCACTTTCCATCTACACACGCTCACCTTCCATCTACATACGCTCCCCATCCAGCTACACACGCTCAACTTCCATCAACACACGGACACCATCCATCTACACACGCTCACCTTCCATCCACACACGCTCACCGTCCATCTACACAGGGACACCTTCCATCTACACACGCTCAGCTTCCATCGACACACACTCATCTTCCATCTACCCACGCTCACCTTCCATCTACACACGGACACCGTTCATCTACTCAAGCTCACCTTCCATTTACACACGCTCACATTCCATCTACACACGGACACCTTCGATCTACACACGCTCACCTTCCATCTACACACGCTCACCTTCTATCTACACACGCTCACCTTCCATCTACACACGCACACCTTCCATCTACACACGGACACTGTCCATCTACACATGCTCACCTTCCATCTACACACGCTCACCTTCCATCTACACACTCACACATTCCATCTACACACGCTCACCTTCCATCTACACACGCTCACCTTCCATCTACACACGCTCACCTTCCATCTACACACGCACACGTTCCATCTACACACACACATCTTCCATCTACACACGGACACTGTCCATCTACACACGCTCACCTTCCATCAACACACGCTCACCTTCCATCTACACACACACACATTCCATCTGCACACGCTCACTTTCCATCTACACACGCTCACTTTCCATCTACACACGCTCACCTTCCATCTACACACGCTCACCTACTTTCTACACACGCACTCCTTCCATCTATGCACGGACACTGTTCATCTGCTCAAGCTCACCTTCCATCTACACATGCTCACCTTCCATCTACTCATGCTCACCGTCCATCTACACACGTTCACCTTCCATCTACACACGCTCACCTTCCATCTACACATGCTCACCTTCCTCTACACACGCACACCTTCCATCTACACACGCACACCTTCCATCTACACGCAGACACCTTCCATCTACACACGCTCACCTTCCATCAACACACGGACACCTTCCATCTACACACGGACACCGTCCATCGACACACGCTCACCTTCCATCTACACACACACCTTCCATCTACGCACGCTCACCTTCCATCTGCACATGCTCACCTTCCATCTACTCATGCTCACCGTCCATGTGCACATGTTTACCTTCCATCTACACACGCTCACCTTCCATCTACATATGCTCACCTTCCATCTACACTCGAACACATTCCATCTACACGCGCTCACCTTCCATCTACACACGCTCACCTTCCATCTACACATCCTCACCTTCCATCTATTCATGCTCACTGTCCATCTACACACGCTCACCTTGCATCTACACATGCTCACCTTCCATCTACAGATGCTCACCTTCCATCTCCACACGCTCACCTTCCAGGTACACATGCTCACCTTCCATCTACACACGCTCACCTTCCATCCACACACGCACACCTTCCATCTACACAAGGACACCGTTCATCTACTCAAGCTCACCTTCCATCTAGACACGCTCACCTTCCATCTACACACGCTCACCTTCCATCTACACTCGCTCACCTTCCATCTACACACGCACACCTTCCATCTATACACACTGACCTTCCATCCACACATGCTCACCTTCCATCCACACACGCTCACCTTCCATCTACACACGCTCACCTTCCATCTACAAACGCTCACCTTCCATCTTCACACGCTTACCTTCCATCTACACACGCTCACCTTCCATCTACACACGCTCTCCTTGCATCTACACACGCTCACCTTGCATCTACACACGCTCACCTTGCATCTACATACGCTCACCTTCCAGCTACACACGCTCAACTTCCATCAACACACGGACACCTTCCATCTACACACGCTCACCTTCCATCTACACACGCTGACCGTCCATCTGCACACGGACACCTTCCATCTACACACGCTCAGCTTCCATCGACACACGGTCACCTTCCATCGACACACGCTCACCTTCCATCTACACACACTCACCATCCATCTACACACGGACACCTTCCATCTACACACGCTCACCTTCCATCTACACACACTCATCTTCCATCTACCCACGTCACCTTCCATCTACACACGGACACCGTTCATCTACTCAAGCTCACCTTCCATTTACACACGCTCACATTCCATCTACACACGGACACCTTCGATCTACACACGCTCACCTTCCATCTACACACGCTCACCTTCCATCTACACACGCACACCTTCCATCTACACACGCACCTCTTCCATCTACACACGGACACTGTCCATCTACACACGCTCACCTTCCATCTACACACGCTCACCTTCCATCTACACACACACACATTCCATCTACACACGCTCACTTTCCATCTACACACGCTCACTTTCCATCGACACACGCTCACCTTCCATCTACACACGCTCTCCTTCCTTCTACACACGCACTCCTTCCATCGAAACACGGACACTGTTCATGCACTCAAGCTCACCTTCCATCTACACATGCTCACCTTCCATCTACTCATGCTCACCGTCCAACTACTCAAGCTCACCTTCCATCTACACACGCTCACCTTCCATCTACACACGCTCACCATCCATCAACACACGCACACCTTCTATCTACACGGGCTCACCTTCCATCTACACACGCTCACCTTCCATCTACACATCCTCACCTTCCATCTATTCATGCTCACCGTCCATCTACTCACGCTCACCTTGCGTCTACACATGCTCACCTTCCATCTACAGATGCTCACCTTCCATCTCCACACGCTCACCTTCCAGGTACACACGCTCACCTTCCATCTACACATGCACACCTTCGACCTACACACGCACACCTTCCATCTACACCCGGACACCGCTCATCTACTCAAGCTCACCTTCCATCTACACACGCTCACCTTCCATCTACACACGCTCACCTTCCATCTACACACGCTCACCTTCCATCTACACACGCACACCTTCCATCTACACACGCTCACCTTCCATTGACGCACGCTCACCTTCCATCTACGCACGCTCACCTTCCATTTACACATGCTCACCTTCCATCTACACACGCTCACCTTCCATCTACACACGGACACCTTCCGTCTACTCACGCTCACCTTCCATCCACACACGCTCACCTTCCATCTACACACGCTCACCTTCCATCTACACACGCTCACCTTCCATCTACACGCTCACCTTCCATCTACACACGCTCACCTTGCATCTACACACACTCACTTTCCATCTACACACGCTCACCTTCCATCTACATACGCTCCCCATCCAGCTACACACGCTCAACTTCCATCAACACACGGACACCATCCATCTACACACGCTCACCTTCCATCCACACACGCTCACCGTCCATCTACACAGGGACACCTTCCATCTACACACGCTCAGCTTCCATCGACACACACTCATCTTCCATCTACCCACGCTCACCTTCCATCTACACACGGACACCGTTCATCTACTCAAGCTCACCTTCCATTTACACACGCTCACATTCCATCTACACACGGACACCTTCGATCTACACACGCTCACCTTCCATCTACACACGCTCACCTTCTATCTACACACGCTCACCTTCCATCTACACACGCACACCTTCCATCTACACACGGACACTGTCCATCTACACATGCTCACCTTCCATCTACACACGCTCACCTTCCATCTACACACTCACACATTCCATCTACACACGCTCACCTTCCATCTACACACGCTCACCTTCCATCTACACACGCTCACCTTCCATCTACACACGCACACGTTCCATCTACACACACACATCTTCCATCTACACACGGACACTGTCCATCTACACACGCTCACCTTCCATCAACACACGCTCACCTTCCATCTACACACACACACATTCCATCTGCACACGCTCACTTTCCATCTACACACGCTCACTTTCCATCTACACACGCTCACCTTCCATCTACACACGCTCACCTACTTTCTACACACGCACTCCTTCCATCTATGCACGGACACTGTTCATCTACTCAAGCTCACCTTCCATCTACACATGCTCACCTTCCATCTACTCATGCTCACCGTCCATCTACACACGTTCACCTTCCATCTACACACGCTCACCTTCCATCTACACATGCTCACCTTCCTCTACACACGCACACCTTCCATCTACACACGCACACCTTCCATCTACACACGCTCACCTTCCATTGACGCACGCTCACCTTCCATCTACGCACGCTCACCTTCCATTTACACATGCTCACCTTCCATCTACACACGCTCACCTTCCATCTACACACGGACACCTTCCGTCTACTCACGCTCACCTTCCATCCACACACGCTCACCTTCCATCTACACACGCTCACCTTCCATCTACACACGCTCACCTTCCATCTACACGCTCACCTTCCATCTACACACGCTCACCTTGCATCTACACACACTCACTTTCCATCTACACACGCTCACCTTCCATCTACATACGCTCCCCATCCAGCTACACACGCTCAACTTCCATCAACACACGGACACCATCCATCTACACACGCTCACCTTCCATCTACACACGCACACCTTCCATCTACACGCAGACACCTTCCATCTACACACGCTCACCTTCCATCAACACACGGACACCTTCCATCTACACACGGACACCGTCCATCGACACACGCTCACCTTCCATCTACACACACACCTTCCATCTACGCACGCTCACCTTCCATCTGCACATGCTCACCTTCCATCTACTCATGCTCACCGTCCATGTGCACATGTTTACCTTCCATCTACACACGCTCACCTTCCATCTACATATGCTCACCTTCCATCTACACTCGAACACATTCCATCTACACGCGCTCACCTTCCATCTACACACGCTCACCTTCCATCTACACATCCTCACCTTCCATCTATTCATGCTCACTGTCCATCTACACACGCTCACCTTGCATCTACACATGCTCACCTTCCATCTACAGATGCTCACCTTCCATCTCCACACGCTCACCTTCCAGGTACACATGCTCACCTTCCATCTACACACGCTCACCTTCCATCCACACACGCACACCTTCCATCTACACAAGGACACCGTTCATCTACTCAAGCTCACCTTCCATCTAGACACGCTCACCTTCCATCTACACACGCTCACCTTCCATCTACACTCGCTCACCTTCCATCTACACACGCACACCTTCCATCTATACACACTGACCTTCCATCCACACATGCTCACCTTCCATCCACACACGCTCACCTTCCATCTACACACGCTCACCTTCCATCTACAAACGCTCACCTTCCATCTTCACACGCTTACCTTCCATCTACACACGCTCACCTTCCATCTACACACGCTCTCCTTGCATCTACACACGCTCACCTTGCATCTACACACGCTCACCTTGCATCTACATACGCTCACCTTCCAGCTACACACGCTCAACTTCCATCAACACACGGACACCTTCCATCTACACACGCTCACCTTCCATCTACACACGCTGACCGTCCATCTGCACACGGACACCTTCCATCTACACACGCTCAGCTTCCATCGACACACGGTCACCTTCCATCGACACACGCTCACCTTCCATCTACACACACTCACCATCCATCTACACACGGACACCTTCCATCTACACACGCTCACCTTCCATCTACACACACTCATCTTCCATCTACCCACGTCACCTTCCATCTACACACGGACACCGTTCATCTACTCAAGCTCACCTTCCATTTACACACGCTCACATTCCATCTACACACGGACACCTTCGATCTACACACGCTCACCTTCCATCTACACACGCTCACCTTCCATCTACACACGCACACCTTCCATCTACACACGCACCTCTTCCATCTACACACGGACACTGTCCATCTACACACGCTCACCTTCCATCTACACACGCTCACCTTCCATCTACACACACACACATTCCATCTACACACGCTCACTTTCCATCTACACACGCTCACTTTCCATCGACACACGCTCACCTTCCATCTACACACGCTCTCCTTCCTTCTACACACGCACTCCTTCCATCGAAACACGGACACTGTTCATGCACTCAAGCTCACCTTCCATCTACACATGCTCACCTTCCATCTACTCATGCTCACCGTCCAACTACTCAAGCTCACCTTCCATCTACACACGCTCACCTTCCATCTACACACGCTCACCATCCATCAACACACGCACACCTTCTATCTACACGGGCTCACCTTCCATCTACACACGCTCACCTTCCATCTACACATCCTCACCTTCCATCTATTCATGCTCACCGTCCATCTACTCACGCTCACCTTGCGTCTACACATGCTCACCTTCCATCTACAGATGCTCACCTTCCATCTCCACACGCTCACCTTCCAGGTACACACGCTCACCTTCCATCTACACATGCACACCTTCGACCTACACACGCACACCTTCCATCTACACCCGGACACCGCTCATCTACTCAAGCTCACCTTCCATCTACACACGCTCACCTTCCATCTACACACGCTCACCTTCCATCTACACACGCTCACCTTCCATCTACACACGCACACCTTCCATCTACACACGCTCACCTTCCATTGACGCACGCTCACCTTCCATCTACGCACGCTCACCTTCCATTTACACACGCTCACTTTCCATCTACACACGCTCACTTTCCATCTACACACGCTCACTTTCCATCGACACACGCTCACCTTCCATCTACACACGCTCTCCTTCCTTCTACACACGCACTCCTTCCATCGAAACACGGACACTGTTCATGCACTCAAGCTCACCTTCCATCTACACATGCTCACCTTCCATCTACTCATGCTCACCGTCCAACTACTCAAGCTCACCTTCCATCTACACACGCTCACCTTCCATCTACACACGCTCACCATCCATCAACACACGCACACCTTCTATCTACACGGGCTCACCTTCCATCTACACACGCTCACCTTCCATCTACACATCCTCACCTTCCATCTATTCATGCTCACCGTCCATCTACTCACGCTCACCTTGCGTCTACACATGCTCACCTTCCATCTACAGATGCTCACCTTCCATCTCCACACGCTCACCTTCCAGGTACACACGCTCACCTTCCATCTACACATGCACACCTTCGACCTACACACGCACACCTTCCATCTACACCCGGACACCGCTCATCTACTCAAGCTCACCTTCCATCTACACACGCTCACCTTCCATCTACACACGCTCACCTTCCATCTACACACGCTCACCTTCCATCTACACACGCACACCTTCCATCTACACACGCTCACCTTCCATTGACGCACGCTCACCTTCCATCTACGCACGCTCACCTTCCATTTACACATGCTCACCTTCCATCTACACACGCTCACCTTCCATCTACACACGGACACCTTCCGTCTACTCACGCTCACCTTCCATCCACACACGCTCACCTTCCATCTACACACGCTCACCTTCCATCTACACACGCTCACCTTCCATCTACACGCTCACCTTCCATCTACACACGCTCACCTTGCATCTACACACACTCACTTTCCATCTACACACGCTCACCTTCCATCTACATACGCTCCCCATCCAGCTACACACGCTCAACTTCCATCAACACACGGACACCATCCATCTACACACGCTCACCTTCCATCCACACACGCTCACCGTCCATCTACACAGGGACACCTTCCATCTACACACGCTCAGCTTCCATCGACACACACTCATCTTCCATCTACCCACGCTCACCTTCCATCTACACACGGACACCGTTCATCTACTCAAGCTCACCTTCCATTTACACACGCTCACATTCCATCTACACACGGACACCTTCGATCTACACACGCTCACCTTCCATCTACACACGCTCACCTTCTATCTACACACGCTCACCTTCCATCTACACACGCACACCTTCCATCTACACACGGACACTGTCCATCTACACATGCTCACCTTCCATCTACACACGCTCACCTTCCATCTACACACTCACACATTCCATCTACACACGCTCACCTTCCATCTACACACGCTCACCTTCCATCTACACACGCTCACCTTCCATCTACACACGCACACGTTCCATCTACACACACACATCTTCCATCTACACACGGACACTGTCCATCTACACACGCTCACCTTCCATCAACACACGCTCACCTTCCATCTACACACACACACATTCCATCTGCACACGCTCACTTTCCATCTACACACGCTCACTTTCCATCTACACACGCTCACCTTCCATCTACACACGCTCACCTACTTTCTACACACGCACTCCTTCCATCTATGCACGGACACTGTTCATCTACTCAAGCTCACCTTCCATCTACACATGCTCACCTTCCATCTACTCATGCTCACCGTCCATCTACACACGTTCACCTTCCATCTACACACGCTCACCTTCCATCTACACATGCTCACCTTCCTCTACACACGCACACCTTCCATCTACACACGCACACCTTCCATCTACATGCAGACACCTTCCATCTACACACGCTCACCTTCCATCAACACACGGACACCTTCCATCTACACACGGACACCGTCCATCGACACACGCTCACCTTCCATCTACACACACACCTTCCATCTACGCACGCTCACCTTCCATCTGCACATGCTCACCTTCCATCTACTCATGCTCACCGTCCATGTGCACATGTTTACCTTCCATCTACACACGCTCACCTTCCATCTACATATGCTCACCTTCCATCTACACTCGAACACATTCCATCTACACGCGCTCACCTTCCATCTACACACGCTCACCTTCCATCTACACATCCTCACCTTCCATCTATTCATGCTCACCGTCCATCTACACACGCTCACCTTGCATCTACACATGCTCACCTTCCATCTACAGATGCTCACCTTCCATCTCCACACGCTCACCTTCCAGGTACACATGCTCACCTTCCATCTACACACGCTCACCTTCCATCCACACACGCACACCTTCCATCTACACAAGGACACCGTTCATCTACTCAAGCTCACCTTCCATCTAGACACGCTCACCTTCCATCTACACACGCTCACCTTCCATCTACACTCGCTCACCTTCCATCTACACACGCACACCTTCCATCTATACACACTGACCTTCCATCCACACATGCTCACCTTCCATCCACACACGCTCACCTTCCATCTACACACGCTCACCTTCCATCTACAAACGCTCACCTTCCATCTTCACACGCTTACCTTCCATCTACACACGCTCACCTTCCATCTACACACGCTCTCCTTGCATCTACACACGCTCACCTTGCATCTACACACGCTCACCTTGCATCTACATACGCTCACCTTCCAGCTACACACGCTCAACTTCCATCAACACACGGACACCTTCCATCTACACACGCTCACCTTCCATCTACACACGCTGACCGTCCATCTGCACACGGACACCTTCCATCTACACACGCTCAGCTTCCATCGACACACGGTCACCTTCCATCGACACACGCTCACCTTCCATCTACACACACTCACCATCCATCTACACACGGACACCTTCCATCTACACACGCTCACCTTCCATCTACACACACTCATCTTCCATCTACCCACGTCACCTTCCATCTACACACGGACACCGTTCATCTACTCAAGCTCACCTTCCATTTACACACGCTCACATTCCATCTACACACGGACACCTTCGATCTACACACGCTCACCTTCCATCTACACACGCTCACCTTCCATCTACACACGCACACCTTCCATCTACACACGCACCTCTTCCATCTACACACGGACACTGTCCATCTACACACGCTCACCTTCCATCTACACACGCTCACCTTCCATCTACACACACACACATTCCATCTACACACGCTCACTTTCCATCTACACACGCTCACTTTCCATCGACACACGCTCACCTTCCATCTACACACGCTCTCCTTCCTTCTACACACGCACTCCTTCCATCGAAACACGGACACTGTTCATGCACTCAAGCTCACCTTCCATCTACACATGCTCACCTTCCATCTACTCATGCTCACCGTCCATCTACACAAGTTCACCTTCCATCTACACACGCTCACCTTCCATCTACACACGCTCACCTTCCATCTACACACGTTCACCTTCCTCTACACACGCACACCTTCCATCTACACACGCACACCTTCCATCTACACACGCACACCTTCCATCTACACACGCTCACCTTCCATCAACACACGGACACCTTCCATCTACACACGGACACCGTCCATCTACACACGCTCACCTTCCATCTACACACGGACACCTTCCATCTACACAGGGACACCGTCCATCTACACACGCTCACCTTCCATCTACACATGGACACTTTCCATCTACGCACGCTCACCTTCCATCTACACATGCTCACATTCCATCTACACACGGACACCTTCGATGTACATACGCTCACCTTCCATCTACACATGCTCACTGTCCATCTACAAACGCTCACCTTCCATCTACACACGCACACCTTCCATCCACACACGGACACTGTTCATCCACTCAAGCTTACCTTCCATCTACACACGCTCACCTTCCATCTACATACGCTCACCTTCCATCTACACTCGAACACATTCCATCTACACGCGCTCACCTTCCATCTACAGATGCTCACCTTCCATCTCCACATGCTCACCTTCCAGGTACACATGTTCACCTTCCATCTACACATGCTCACCTTCCATCTACACACGCACACCTTCCATCTACACAAGGACACCGTTCATCTACTCAAGCTCACCTTCCATCTACACACGCTCACCTTCCATCTACACACGCTCACCTTCCATCTACACACGCTCACCTTCCATCTACACACGCACACCTTCCATCTACACACGCTCACCTTCCATCTACACACGGACCCCTTCCATCTACACACGCTCACCTTCCATCTACACACGCTCACCTTCCATTGACCCACGCTCACCTTCCATCTACGCACGCTCGCCTTCCATTTACACACGCTCACCTTCCATCTACACACGCTGACCTTCCATCTACACACGGACACCGTTCATCTACTCAAGCTCACCTTCCATCTACACACGCTCATCTTCCATCTACACACGCTCACCTTCCATCTACACACGTACACATTCCATCTACACATGCTCACCTTCCATCTACAGACGCTCACCTTCCATCTACAGACGCTCACCTTCCATCTACACATGCTTACCGTCCATCCACACACGCTCACCTTCCATCTACACACGCTCACCTTCCATCTACACACGCTCACCTTCCATCTACACGCGCTCACCTTCCATCTACACACGCTCACCTTCCATCTACGCACGCTCACCGTGCATCTACACGCGCTCACCTTCCATCAACACACGTTCACCTTCCATCTGCACACGCTCACCTTCCATCTACACACATTCACCTTCCATCTACCCGGGCTCACCTTCAATCTACACACACTCACCTTCCATCTACACACCCTGACCTTCCATCTATTCATGCTCACCGTCCATCTACACACGCTCACCTTGCATCTACACACGCTCATCCTTCCATCTACACACCCTCACCTTCCATCTGCACATGCTCAACTTCCATCTACACACGCTCACCTTCCATCTACACACGCTCACCTTACAGCTACACACGTTCACCTTCCATCTACACACGCACACCTTCCATCTACACACAGACACCTTCCATCTACACACGCTCACCTTCCATCTACACACGCTCACCTCCCATCTACTCGAGCTCACCTTCCATCTACACACGCTCACCTTCCATCTACACACGCTCACCTTCCATCTACACATGCTCACCGTCCATCAACACACGCTCACCGTCCATCTACACACGTTCACCTTCCATCTACACACGCTCACCGTCCATCAACACACGCTCACCTTCCATCTACACACGCTCACCTTCCATCGACACACGCTCACCTTCCATCTACACACGGACACATTCCATCTGCACACGCTCACCTTCCATCTACACACGCTCACCGTCCATCTACACACGCTCACCTTCCATCTACACACGGACACCTTCGATCTACACACGCTCACCGTCCATCTACACACGCTCACCGTCCATCTACACACGCTCACCTTCCATCTACACACGCTCACCGTCCATCTACACACGCTCACCTTCCATTGACACACACGCTCACCTTCCATCTACACACGCTCACCTTCCACCTACACGCGCTCACCTTCCATCTACACGCGCTCACCTTCCATCTGCATCGCTCACCTTCCATCTACACACGGACAACACTCATCTACTCAAGCTCACCTTCCATCTACACACGCTCACCATCCATCTACACACGCTCACCTTCCATCTACACATGCTCACCTTCCATCTACACACGCTCACCTTCCATCTACACACGCTCACCTTCTATCTACACACGCTCACCTTCCATCTACACACGCTCACCTTCTATCTACACACGCTCACCTTCCATCTGCACACACTCACCTTCCATCTGCACACGTTCACCTTCCATTGACGCACGCTCACCTTCCACCTACGCACGCTCACCTTCCATCTACACACGCTCACCTTCCATCTACACACGCTCACCTTCCATCTACACTCGGACACCTTCCGTCTACTCACGCTCACCTTCCATCTACACACGGACACCTTCGATCAACACACGCTCACCGTCCATCTACACACGCTCACCTTCCATCTACACATGCTCACCTTCCATCTACACACGCTCACCATCCATCTACACACGCTCACCTTCCATTGACACACACGCCCACCTTCCATCTACACACGCTCACCTTCCATCTTCACACCCACACCTTCCATCGACACGCGCTCACCTTCCATCTGCACACGCTCACCTTCCATCTGCACACGCACACCTTCCATCTACACCCGGACACCGCTCATCTACTCAAGCTCACCTTCCATCTACACACACTCACCTTCCATCTACACACGGACACCTTCCATCTACACACGGACACATTCCATCTACACACGCTCACCTTCCATGTACACACGCTGACCTTCCATCTACACACGGACACCCTCCATCTACACACGCTCACCTTCCATCTACACACGCTCACCGTCCATCTACACACGCTCACCTTCCATCTACACATGCTCACCTTCCGTCGACACACGGACACATTCCATCTACACTCGCTCACCTTCCATCTTCACACGCTCACCTTCCATCTACACACGGACACCTTCCATCTACACACGCTCACCTTCCGTCTACACACGCTCACCTTCCGTCAACACACGGACACATTCCATCGACACACGCTCACCTTCCATCTACACACGCTCACCTTCCATCTACACACGCTCACCGTCCATCTACACAAGCTCACCTTCCATCTGCACACGCTCATCTTCCGTCTACACACGCTCACCTTCCGTCTACACACGCTCACCTTCCATCTACACACGGACACATTCAATCTACACACGCATACCTTCCATCAACACACGCTCACCTTCCATCTACACACGCTCACCTTCCATCTGCACACGCTCACCTTCCATCTCCACACGCTCACCTTCCATCTACACACGCTCCCCTTCCATCTACACACGCTCACCTTCCATCTACACACGGACACCTTCGATCAACACACGCTCACCGTCCATCTACACACGCTCACCGTCCATCTACACAAGTTCACCTTCCATCTACACACGCTTACCTTCCATCTACACACGCTCACCTTCGATCTACACACGCTCACCGTCCGTCAACACACGCACACCGTCCATCTACCCACGTTCACCTTCCATCTACACACGCTCACCTTCCATCTACACACGCTCACCTTCCATCTACACATGCTCACCTTCCATCTACACACGCTCACCTTCCATCTACACACCCTCACCTTCCATCTTCACATGGACACTTTCGATCTACACACGCTCACCGTCCATCTACACACGCTCACCGTCCATCTAAACACCCACACCTTCCATCTAAACACGCTCACCTTCCACCTACACGCGCTCACCTTCCATCTACACGCGCTCACCTTCCATCTACACGCGCTCACCTTCAATCTACACGCGCTCACCTTCCATCTGCACACGCACACCTTCCATCTACACCCGGACACCGCTCATCTACTCAAGCTCACCATCCATCTACACACGCTCACCTTCCATCTACACACGCTCACCTTCCATCTACACACGCTCACCTTCCATCTACACACGCTCACCTTCCATCTACACACACACATGTTCCATCTACACACGCTCACTTTCCATCTACACACGCTTAACTTCCATCTACACACGCTCACCTTCCATCTACACACGCACTCCTTCCATCTATACACGGACACTGTTCATCTACTGAAGCTCACCTTCCATCTACACATGCTCACCTTCCATCTACTCATGCTCACCGTCCATCTACACACGTTCACCTTCCATCTACAAATGGACACCTTCCATCTACACACGCTCACCTTCCATCAACACACGGACACCTTCCATCTACACACGGACACCGTCCATCTACACACGCTCACCTTCCATCTACACACGCTCACCTTCCATCTACACACACACACATTCCATCTACACACGCTCAACTTCCATCAACACACGGACACCTTCGATGTACACACGCTCACCTTCCATCTACACACGTTAACCTCCATCTACAAACGCTCACCTTCCATCTACACACGCACACCTTCCATCTACACACAGACACTGTTCATCTACTCAAGCTCACCTTCCATCTACACATGCTCACCTTCCATGTGCTCATGCTCACCGTCCATCTGCACATGTTTACCTTCCGTCTACACATGGACACATTCCATCTACACACGCTCACCTTCCATCTACACACGCTCACCTTCCATCTACACACGGACACCTTCAATCTACACATGCTCACCTTCCGTCTACACACGCTCACCTTCCGTCTACACACGGACACATTCCATCTACACACGCATACCTTCCATCTACACACGCTCACCTTCCATCTACACACACTCACGGTCCATCTACACAAGCTCACCTTCCATCTGCACACGCTCACCTTCCATCTACACACGCTCACCTTCCGTCTACACACGCTCACCTTCCATCTACACACGGACACATTCAATCTACACACGCATACCTTCCATCAACACACGCTCACCTTCCATCTACACACGCTCACCGTCCATCTACACACGCTCACCTTCCATTGACACACACGCTCACCTTCCATCTACACACGCTCACCTTCCACCTACACGCGCTCACCTTCCATCTACACGCGCTCACCTTCCATCTGCACACGCTCACCTTCCATCTACACCCGGACAACACTCATCTACTCAAGCTCACCTTCCATCTACACACGCTCACCATCCATCTACACACGCTCACCTTCCATCTACACATGCTCACCTTCCATCTACACATGCTCACCTTCCATCTACACACGCTCACCTTCTATCTACACACGCTCACCTTCCATCTACACACGCTCACCTTCTATCTACACACGCTCACCTTCCATCTACACACACTCACCTTCCATCTGCACACGTTCACCTTCCATTGACGCACGCTCACCTTCCACCTACGCACGCTCACCTTCCATCTGCACACGCTCACCTTCCATCTACACACGCTCACCTTCCATCTACACTCGGACACCTTCCGTCTACTCACACTCACCTTCCATCTACACACGGACACCTTCGATCAACACACGCTCACCGTCCATCTGCACACGCTCACCTTCCATCTACACATGCTCACCTTCCATCTACACACGCTCACCATCCATCTACACACGCTCACCTTCCATTGACACACACGCCCACCTTCCATCTACACATGCTCACCTTCCATCTTCACACCCACACCTTCCATCGACACGCGCTCACCTTCCATCTGCACACGCACACCTTCCATCTACACCCGGACACCGCTCATCTACTCAAGCTCACCTTCCATCTACACACACTCACCTTCCATCTACACACGGACACCTTCCATCTACACACGGACACATTCCATCTACACACGCTCACCTTCCATGTACACACGCTGACCTTCCATCTACACACGGACACCCTCCATCTACACACGCTCACCTTCCATCTACACACGCTCACCGTCCATCTACACACGCTCACCTTCCATCTACACATGCTCACCTTCCGTCGACACACGGACACATTCCATCTACACTCGCTCACCTTCCATCTTCACACGCTCACCTTCCATCTACACACGGACACCTTCCATCTACACACGCTCACCTTCCGTCTACACACGCTCACCTTCCGTCTACACACGGACACATTCCATCTACACACGCTCACCTTCCATCTACACACGCTCACCTTCCATCTACACACGCTCACCGTCCATCTGCACAAGCTCACCTTCCATCTGCACACGCTCACCTTCCGTCTACACACGCTCACCTTCCGTCTACACACGCTCACCTTCCATCTACACACGGACACATTCAATCTACACACGCATACCTTCCATCAACACACGCTCACCTTCCATCTACACACGCTCACCTTCCATCTGCACACGCTCACCTTCCATCTCCACACGCTCCCCTTCCATCTACACACGCTCACCTTCCATCTACACACGGACACCTTCGATCAACACACGCTCACCGTCCATCTACACACGCTCACCGTCCATCTACACAAGTTCACCTTCCATCTACACACGCTTACCTTCCATCTACACACGCTCACCTTCGATCTACACACGCTCACCGTCCGTCAACACACGCACACCGTCCATCTACCCACGTTCACCTTCCATCTACACACGCTCACCTTCCATCTACACACGCTCACCTTCCATCTACACATGCTCACCTTCCATCTACACACGCTCACCTTCCATCTACACACCCTCACCTTCCATCTTCACATGGACACTTTCGATCTACACACGCTCACCGTACATCTACACACGCTCACCGTCCATCTAAACACCCACACCTTCCATCTAAACACGCTCACCTTCCACCTACACGCGCTCACCTTCCATCTACACGCGCTCACCTTCCATCTACACGCGCTCACCTTCCATCTACACGCGCTCACCTTCCATCTGCACACGCACACCTTCCATCTACACACGCTCACCTTCCATCTACACACGCTCACCTTCCATCTACACACACACATGTTCCATCTACACACGCTCACTTTCCATCTACACACGCTTACCTTCCATCTACACACGCTCACCTTCCATCTACACACGCTCACCTTCCATCTACACACGCTCACCTTCCATCTACACACGCTCACCTTCCATCTACACACACACATGTTCCATCTACACACGCTCACTTTCCATCTACACACGCTTACCTTCCATCTACACACGCTCACCTTCCATCTACACACGCACTCCTTCCATCTATACACGGACACTGTTCATCTACTGAAGCTCACCTTCCATCTACACATGCTCACCTTCCATCTACTCATGCTCACCGTCCATCTACACACGTTCACCTTCCATCTACAAATGGACACCTTCCATCTACACACGCTCACCTTCCATCAACACACGGACACCTTCCATCTACACACGGACACCGTCCATCTACACACGCTCACCTTCCATCTACACACGGACACCTTCCATCTACGCACGCTCACCTTCCATCTACACACGCTCACCTTCCATCTACACACACACACATTCCATCTACACACGCTCAACTTCCATCAACACACGGACACCTTCGATGTACACACGCTCACCTTCCATCTACACACGTTAACCTCCATCTACAAACGCTCACCTTCCATCTACACACGCACACCTTCCATCTACACACAGACACTGTTCATCTACTCAAGCTCACCTTCCATCTACACATGCTCACCTTCCATGTGCTCATGCTCACCGTCCATCTGCACATGTTTACCTTCCGTCTACACATGGACACATTCCATCTACACACGCTCACCTTCCATCTACACACGCTCACCTTCCATCTACACACGGACACCTTCAATCTACACATGCTCACCTTCCGTCTACACACGCTCACCTTCCGTCTTCACACGGACACATTCCATCTACACACGCATACCTTCCATCTACACACGCTCACCTTCCATCTACACACACTCACGGTCCATCTGCACAAGCTCACCTTCCATCTGCACACGCTCACCTTCCATCTACACACGCTCACCTTCCATCTACACACGCTCACCTTCCATCTACACACGCTCACCTTCCATCTACACACGCTCACCTTCCATCTACACGCTCACCTTCCATCTTCACATGGACACTTTCGATCTACACACGCTCACCGTCCATCTACACACGCTCACCGTCCATCTAAACACCCACACCTTCCATCTAAACACGCTCACCTTCCACCTACACGCGCTCACCTTCCCTCTACACGCGCTCACCTTCCATCTACACGCGCTCACCTTCAATCTACACGCGCTCACCTTCCATCTGCACACGCACACCTTCCATCTATACCCGGACACCGCTCATCTACTCAAGCTCACCATCCATCTACACACGCTCACCTTCCATCTACACAAGCTCACCTTCCATCTACACACGCTCACCTTCCATCTACACACGCTCACCTTCCATCTACACACACACATGTTCCATCTACACACGCTCACTTTCCATCTACACACGCTTACCTTCCATCTACACACGCTCACCTTCCATCTACACACGCACTCCTTCCATCTATACACGGACACTGTTCATCTACTGAAGCTCACCTTCCATCTACACATGCTCACCTTCCATCTACTCATGCTCACCGTCCATCTACACACGTTCACCTTCCATCTACAAATGGACACCTTCCATCTACACACGCTCACCTTCCATCAACACACGGACACCTTCCATCTACACACGGACACCGTCCATCTACACACGCTCACCTTCCATCTACACACGGACACCTTCCATCTACGCACGCTCACCTTCCATCTACACACGCTCACCTTCCATCTACACACACACACATTCCATCTACACACGCTCAACTTCCATCAACACACGGACACCTTCGATGTACACACGCTCACCTTCCATCTACACACGTTAACATCCATCTACAAACGCTCACCTTCCATCTACACACGCACACCTTCCATCTACACACAGACACTGTTCATCTACTCAAGCTCACCTTCCATCCACACATGCTCACCTTCCATGTGCTCATGCTCACCGTCCATCTGCACATGTTTACCTTCCGTCTACACATGGACACATTCCATCTACACACGCTCACCTTCCATCTACACACGCTCACCTTCCATCTACACACGGACACCTTCAATCTACACATGCTCACCTTCCGTCTACACACGCTCACCTTCCGTCTACACACGGACACATTCCATCTACACACGCATACCTTCCATCTACACACGCTCACCTTCCATCTACACACACTCACGGTCCATCTACACAAGCTCACCTTCCATCTGCACACGCTCACCTTCCATCTACACACGCTCACCTTCCGTCTACACACGCTCACCTTCCATCTACACACGGACACATTCAATCTACACACGCATACCTTCCATCAACACACGCTCACCTTCCATCTACACACGCTCACCTTCCATCTACGCACGGACACCGTTCATCTACTCAAGCTCACCTTCCATCTACACACGCTCATCTTCCATCTACACACGCTCACCTTCCATCTACACACGTACACATTCCATCTACACATGCTCACCTTCCATCTACAGACGCTCACCTTCCATCTACAGACGCTCACCTTCCATCTACAGACGCTCACCTTCCATCTACACATGCTTACCGTCCATCCACACACGCTCACCTTCCATCTACACACGCTCACCTTCCATCTACACACGCTCACCTTCCATCTACACACGCTCACCTTCCATCTACGCACGCTCACCGTGCATCTACACGCGCTCACCTTCCATCTACACACGTTCACCTTCCATCTGCACACGCTCACCTTCCATCTACACACATTCACCTTCCATCTACCCGGGCTCACCTTCAATCTACACACACTCACCTTCCATCTACACACCCTGACCTTCCATCTATTCATGCTCACCGTCCATGTACACACGCTCACCTTGCATCTACACACGCTCATCCTTCCATCTACACACCCTCACCTTCCATCTGCACATGCTCAACTTCCATCGACACACGCTCACCTTCCATCTACACACGCTCACCTTACATCTACACACGTTCACCTTCCATCTACACACGCACACCTTCCATCTACACACAGACACCTTCCATCTACACACGCTCACCTTCCATCTACACACGCTCACCTTCCATCTACACATGTTCACCTTCCATTGACGCACGCTCACCTTCCATGTACGCACGCTCACCTTCCATCTACACACGCTCACCTCCCATCTACTCAAGCTCACCTTCCATCTACACACGCTCACCTTCCATCTACACACGCTCACCTTCCATCTACACATGCTCACCGTCCATCAACACACGCTCACCGTCCATCTACACATGTTCACCTTCCATCTACACACGCTCAGCGTCCATCAACACACGCTCACCTTCCATCTACACACGCTCACCTTCCATCTACACACACACACATTCCATCTACAAACGCTCACCTTCCATCTACACACGCTCACCTTCCATCGAGACACGCTCACCTTCCATCTACACACGGACACATTCCATCTGCACACGCTCACCTTCCATCTACAGACGCTCACCTTCCATCTACACACGCTCACCGTCCATCTACACACGCTCACCTTCCATCTACACACGGACACCTTCGATCTACACACGCTCACCGTCCATCTACACACGCTCACCGTCCATCTACACACGCTCACCTTCCATCTACACACGCTCACCGTCCATCTACACACGCTCACCTTCCATTGACACACACGCTCACCTTCCATCTACACACGCTCACCTTCCACCTACACGCGCTCACCTTCCATCTACACGCGCTCACCTTCCATCTACACCCGGACAACACTCATCTACTCAAGCTCACCTTCCATCTACACACGCTCACCATCCATCTACACACGCTCACCTTCCATCTACACATGCTCACCTTCCATCTACACATGCTCACCTTCCATCTACACACGCTCACCTTCTATCTACACACGCTCACCTTCCATCTACACACGCTCACCTTCTATCTACACACGCTCATCTTCCATCTACACACACTCACCTTCCATCTGCACACGTTCACCTTCCATTGACGCACGCTCACCTTCCACCTACGCACGCTCACCTTCCATCTACACACGCTCACCTTCCATCTACACACGCTCACCTTCCATCTACACTCGGACACCTTCCGTCTACTCACGCTCACCTTCCATCTACACACGGACACCTTCGATCAACACACGCTCACCGTCCATCTACACACGCTCACCTTCCATCTACACATGCTCACCTTCCATCTACACACGCTCACCATCCATCTACACACGCTCACCTTCCATTGACACACACGCCCACCTTCCATCTACACACGCTCACCTTCCATCTTCACACCCACACCTTCCATCGACACGCGCTCACCTTCCATCTGCACACGCTCACCTTCCATCTGCACACGCACACCTTCCATCTACACCCGGACACCGCTCATCTACTCAAGCTCACCTTCCATCTACACACACTCACCTTCCATCTACACACGGACACCTTCCATCCACACACGGACACATTCCATCTACACACGCTCACCTTCCATGTACACACGCTGACCTTCCATCTACACACGGACACCCTCCATCTACACACGCTCACCTTCCATCTACACACGCTCACCGTCCATCTACACACGCTCACCTTCCATCTACACACGCTCACCTTCCGTCGACACACGGACACATTCCATCTACACTCGCTCACCTTCCATCTGCACACGCTCATCTTCCATCTACACACGCTCACCTTCCGTCTACACACGCTCACCTTCCATCTACACACGCTCACCTTCCATCTGCACACGCTCACCTTCCATCTACACACGCTCACCTTCCATCTACACACGCTCACCTTCCATCTACACACGGACACCTTCGATCAACACACGCTCACCGTCCATCTACAGACGCTCACCGTCCATCTACACAAGTTCACCTTCCATCTACACACGCTTACCTTCCATCTACACACGCTCACCTTCGATCTACACACGCTCACCGTCCATCAACACACGCACACCGTCCATCTACCCACGTTCACCTTCCGTCTACACACGCTCACCTTCCATCTACACACGTTCACCTTCCATCTACACACGCTCACCTTCCATCTACACACGCTCACCTTCCATCTACACACCCTCACCTTCCATCTTCACATGGACACTTTCGATCTACACACGCTCACCGTCCATCTAAACACCCACACCTTCCATCTACACACGCTCACCTTCCATCTACACGCGCACACCTTCCATCTACATGCGCTCACCTTCAATCTACACGCGCTCACCTTCCATCTGCACACGCACACCTTCCATCTACACCCGGACACCGCTCATCTACTCAAGCTCACCATCCATCTACACACGCTCACCTTCCATCTACACACGCTCACCTTCCATCTACACACGCTCACCTTCCATCTACACACACACACATTCCATCTACACACGCTCACTTTCCATCTA
The DNA here is from genome assembly GCF_052327205.1 of Somniosus microcephalus. NCBI lineage: Eukaryota > Metazoa > Chordata > Chondrichthyes > Squaliformes > Somniosidae > Somniosus > Somniosus microcephalus. Next base: position 248,530,483 of record NC_140992.1, read on the forward strand.
CACACGCTCACTTTCCATCTACACACGCTTACCTTCCATCTACACACGCACTCCTTCCATCTATACACGGACACTGTTCATCTACTCAAGCTCACCTTCCATCTACACATGCTCACCTTCCATCTACTCATGCTCACCGTCCATCTACACACGTTCACCTTCCATCTACACACGGACACCTTCCATCTACACACGCTCACCATCCATCAACACACGGACACCTTCCATCTACACACGGACACCGTCCATCTACACACGCTCACCTTCCATCTACACACGCTCACCTTACATCTACACACACACACATTCCATCTACACACGCTCAACTTCCATCAACACACGGACACCTTCGATGTACACACGCTCACCTTCCATCTACACACGCACACCTTCCATCTGCACATGGACACTGTTCATCTGCTCAAGCTCACCTTCCATCTACACATGCTCACCTTCCATGTGCTCATGCTCACCGTCCATCTGCACATGTTTACCTTCCATCTACACACGCTCACCTTCCACCTACATACGCTCACCTTCCATCTACACTCGAACACATTCCATCTACACGCGCTCACCTTCCATCTACACATGCTCACCTTCCATCTACACAGCCTCACCTTCCATCTATTCATGCTCACCGTCCATCTACACACGCTCACCTTGCATCTACACATGCTCACCTTCCATCTACAGATGCTCACCTTCCATCTCCACCCGCTCACCTTCCAGGTACATATGCCACCTTCCATCTACATATGCTCACCTTCCATCTACACACGCACACCTTCCATCTACGCAAGGACTCCATTCATCTACTCAAGCTCACCTTCCATCTACACACGCTCACCTTCCATCTACACACGCTCACCTTCCATCTACACACGCTCACCTTTCATCTACACACGCACACCTTCCATCTACACACGCACACCTTCCATCTATACACGCTGACCTTCCATCCACACATGCTCACCTTCCATCCACACATGTTCACCTTCCATCTACACACGCTCACCTTCCATCTACACACGGACACCTTCCATCTACACACGCTCACCTTCCATCTACACACGCTCCCCTTCCATTGACCCACGCTCACCTTCCATCTACGCACGCTCACCTTCCATTTACACACGCTCACCTTCCATCTACACACGCTCACCTTCCATCTACACACGGACACCTTCCGTCTACTCACGCTCACCTTCCATCTACACACGCTCACCTTCCATCTGCACACGGACACCGTTCATCTACTCAAGCTCACCTTCCATCTACACACGCTCATCTTCCATCTACACACGCTCACCTTCCATCTGCACATGCTCACCTTCCATCTACACACGCTCACCCTCCTTCTACACTCGAACACATTCCATCTACACGCGCTCACCTTCCATCTACACACGCTCACCTTCCATCTACACAGCCTCACCTTCCATCTATTCATGCTCACCGTCCATCTACACACGCTCACCTTGCATCTACACATGCTCACCTTCCATCTACAGATGCTCACCTTCCATCTCCACCCGCTCACCTTCCAGGTACATATGCCACCTTCCATCTACATATGCTCACCTTCCATCTACACACGCTCACCTTCCGTCGACACACGCTCACCTTCCGTCTACACACGGACACATTCCATCTACACACGCATACCTTCCATCGACACACGCTCACCTTCCATCTACACACACTCACCGTCCATCTACACAACCTCACCTTCCATCTGCACACGCTCACCTTCCATCTGCACACGCTCACCTTCCATCTACATACGCTCACCTTCTATCTACACACGCTCACCTTCCATCGACACACGGCACCTTCGATCAACACACGCTCACCGTCCATCTACACACGCTCACCGTCCATCTACACACGTTCACCTTCCATCTACACACGCTTACCTTCCATCTACACACGTTCACCTTCCATCTACACATGCTCACCTTCCATCTACACACACTCACCATCCATCTACACACGCTCACCTTCCATTGACACACACGCTCACCTTCCATCTACACATGCTCACCTTCCATCTACACATGCTCACCTTCCATCTACACACGCTCACCTTCTATCGACACACGCTCACCTTCCATCTACACACACTCACCTTGCATCTGCAAACGTTCACCTTCCATTGACGCACGCTCACCTTCCATCTACACACGGACACATTCCATCTACAGATGCTCACCTTCCATCTACACATGCTCACCTTCCATCTACACACGCTCACCTTCCATCTACACACGGACACATTCCATCTGCACACGCTCACCTTCCATCTAAACACGCTCACCGTCCATCTACACACGTTCACCTTCCATCTACACACGGACACCTTCCATCTACACACGCTCACCATCCATCAACACACGGACACCTTCCATCTACACACGGACACCGTCCATCTACACACGCTCACCTTCCATCTACACACGCTCACCTTCCATCTACACACACACACATTCCATCTACACACGCTCAACTTCCATCAACACACGGACACCTTCGATGTACACACGCTCACCTTCCATCTACACATGCTCACCGTCCATCCACAAACGCTCACCTTCCATCGACACACGCACACCTTCCATCTACACATGGACACTGTTCATCTACTCAAGCTCACCTTCCATCTACACATGCTCACCTTCCATGTGCTCATGCTCACCGTCCATCTGCACATGTTTACCTTCCATCTACACACGCTCACCTTCCACCTACATACGCTCACCTTCCATCTACACTCGAACACATTCCATCTACACGCGCTCACCTTCCATCTACACACGCTCACCTTCCATCTACACAGCCTCACCTTCCATCTATTCATGCTCACCGTCCATCTACACACGCTCACCTTGCATCTACACATGCTCACCTTCCATCTACAGATGCTCACCTTCCATCTCCACCCGCTCACCTTCCAGGTACATATGCCACCTTCCATCTACATATGCTCACCTTCCATCTACACACGCACACCTTCCATCTACGCAAGGACTCCATTCATCTACTCAAGCTCACCTTCCATCTACACACGCTCACCTTCCATCTACACACGCTCACCTTCCATCTACACACGCTCACCTTTCATCTACACACGCACACCTTCCATCTACACACGCACACCTTCCATCTATACACGCTGACCTTCCATCCACACATGCTCACCTTCCATCCACACATGTTCACCTTCCATCTACACACGCTCACCTTCCATCTACACACGCTCACCTTCCATCTGCACACGCTCACCTTCCATCTAAACACGCTCACCGTCCATCTACACACGTTCACCTTCCATCTACACACGGACACCTTCCATCTACACACGCTCACCATCCATCAACACACGGACACCTTCCATCTACACACGGACACCGTCCATCTACACACGCTCACCTTCCATCTACACACGCTCACCTTCCATCTACACACACACACATTCCATCTACACACGCTCAACTTCCATCAACACACGGACACCTTCGATGTACACACGCTCACCTTCCATCTACACATGCTCACCGTCCATCCACAAACGCTCACCTTCCATCGACACACGCACACCTTCCATCTACACATGGACACTGTTCATCTACTCAAGCTCACCTTCCATCTACACATGCTCACCTTCCATGTGCTCATGCTCACCGTCCATCTGCACGTTTACCTTCCATCTACACACGCTCACCTTCCACCTACATACGCTCACCTTCCATCTACACTCGAACACATTCCATCTACACGCGCTCACCTTCCATCTACACACGCTCACCTTCCATCTACACAGCCTCACCTTCCATCTATTCATGCTCACCGTCCATCTACACACGCTCACCTTGCATCTACACATGCTCACCTTCCATCTACAGATGCTCACCTTCCATCTCCACCCGCTCACCTTCCAGGTACATATGCCACCTTCCATCTACATATGCTCACCTTCCATCTACACACGCACACCTTCCATCTACGCAAGGACTCCATTCATCTACTCAAGCTCACCTTCCATCTACACACGCTCACCTTCCATCTACACACGCTCACCTTCCATCTACACACGCTCACCTTTCATCTACACACGCACACCTTCCATCTACACACGCACACCTTCCATCTATACACGCTGACCTTCCATCCACACATGCTCACCTTCCATCCACACATGTTCACCTTCCATCTACACACGCTCACCTTCCATCTACACACGGACACCTTCCATCTACACACGCTCACCTTCCATCTACACACGCTCCTCTTCCATTGACCCACGCTCACCTTCCATCTACGCACGCTCACCTTCCATTTACACACGCTCACCTTCCATCTGCACACGCTCACCTTCCATCTACACACGGACACCTTCCGTCTACTCACGCTCACCTTCCATCTACACACGCTCACCTTCCATCTACACACGGACACCGTTCATCTACTCAAGCTCACCTTCCATCTACACACGCTCATCTTCCATCTACACACGCTCACCTTCCATCTGCACATGCTCACCTTCCATCTACACACGCTCACCTTCCTTCTACACTCGAACACATTCCATCTACACGCGCTCACCTTCCATCTACACACGCTCACCTTCCATCTACACAGCCTCACCTTCCATCTATTCATGCTCACCGTCCATCTACACACGCTCACCTTCCGTCTACACATGCTCACCTTCCGTCTACACATGGACACATTCCATCTACACACGCTCACCTTCCATCTACACACGCTCACCTTCCATCTACACACGGACGCCTTCAATCTACACACGCTCACCTTCCGTCGACACACGCTCACCTTCCGTCTACACAAGGACACATTCCATCTACACACGCATACCTTCCATCTACACATGCTCACCTTCCATCTACACACACTCACCGTCCATCTACACAACCTCACCTTCCATCTGCACACGCTCACCTTCCATCTGCACACGCTCACCTTCCATCTACATACGCTCACCTTCTATCTACACACGCTCACCTTCCATCTACACACGTTCACCTTCCATCTACACACGCTTACCTTCCATCTACACACGTTCACCTTCCATCTACACATGCTCACCTTCCATCTACACACACTCACCATCCATCTACACACGCTCACCTTCCATTGACACACACGCTCACCTTCCATCTACACATGCTCACCTTCCATCTACACATGCTCACCTTCCATCTACACACGCTCACCTTCTGTCGACACACGCTCACCTTCCATCTACACACACTCACCTTCCATCTGCAAACGTTCACCTTCCATTGACGCACGCTCACCTTCCATCTACACACGGACACATTCCATCTACAGATGCTCACCTTCCATCTACAGATGCTCACCTTCCATCTACACACGCTCACCTTCCATCTACACACGGACACATTCCATCTGCACACGCTCACCTTCCATCTAAACACGCTCACCTTCCATCTACACACGCTCACCTTCCATCTACACACGCTCAACTTCCATCTACACATGGACACCTTCGATCTACACACGCTCACCGTCCATCTACACACGCTCACCGTCCATCTACACACGTTCACTTTCCATTTACACACGCTCACCTTCCATCTACACATGCTCACCTTCCATCTACACACGCTCACCTTCCATCTACACGCGCTCACCTTCCATCTGCACACGCACAGCTTCCATCTACACCCAGGCACCGCTCATCTACTCAAGCTCACCTTCCATCTACACACTCTCACCTTCCATCTACACACGCTCACCTTCCATCTACACACGCTCACCTTCCATCTACAGACGCTCAACTTCCATCTACACACGGACACCTTCGATCTACACACGCTCACCGTCCATCCACACACGCTCACCTTCCATCGACACATGGACACCGTTCATCTACTCAAGCTCACCTTCCGTCGACTCACGCTCACCTTCTATCAACACACGCTCACTTTCCATCTACACACGGACACCTTCCATCTACACACACTCACCTTCCACCTACACACGCTCACCTTCCATCTACGCACGCTCACCGTGCATCTACACGCGCTCACCTTCCATCTACACGCGCTCACCTTCCATCTACACAGACACCTTCGATCTACACACGCTCACCTTCCATCAACACACGCTCACCTTCCATCTACACACACTCACCTTCCATCTATTCATGCTCACCGTCCATCTACACACGCTCACCTTCCATCTACACACGCACACCTTCCATCTACACACGCTCACCTTCTATCTACACACGCTCACCTTCTATCTACACACGCTCACCTTCCATCTACACACACTCACCTTCCATCTGCACACGTTCACCTTCCATTGACGCACGCTCACCTTCCATCTACACACGGACACATTCCATCTACAGATGCTCACCTTCCATCTACACATGCTCACCTTCCATCTACACACGCTCACCTTCCATCTACACACGGACACATTCCTTCTGCACATGCTCACCTTCCATCTACACACCCTCACCTTCCATCTACACACGCTCACCTTCCATCTACACACGCTCACCTTCCATCTACACATGGACACCTTCGATCTACACACGCTCACCGTCCATCTACACACGCTCACCGTCCAACTACACACGTTCACCTTCCATTTACACACGCACACCTTCCATCTACACATGCTCACCTTCCATCTACACACGCTCACCTTCCATCTACACGCGCTCACCTTCCATCTGCACACGCACACCTTCCATCTACACCCGGGCATCGCTCATCTACTCAAGCTCACCTTCCATCTACACACTCTCACCTTCCATCTACACACGCTCACCTTCCATCTACACATGCTCACCTTCCATCTACACACGCTCACCTTCCATCTACACACGCTCACCTTCCATCTACACACGCTCACCTTCTATCTACACACGCTCACCTTCTATCTACACACGCTCACCTTCCATCTGCACACACTCACCTTTCATCTGCACACGTTCACCTTCCATTGACGCACGCTCACCTTCCATCTACACACGCTCACCTTCCATCTACACACGCTCACCTTCCATCTACACACGGACACATTCCATCTGCACACGCTCACCTTCCATCTACACACGCTCACCTTCCATCTACACACGCTCACCTTCCATCTACACACGGACACATTCCATCTGCACACGCTCACCTTCCATCTGCACACGCTCACCTTCCATCTACACACGCTCACCTTCCATCTACACACGCTCACCTTCCATCTACACATGGACACCTTCGATCTGCACACGCTCACCGTCCATCTGCACACGCTCACCGTCCATCTACACACGTTCACCTTCCATTTACACACGCTCACCTTCCATCTACACATGCTCACCTTCCATCTACACACGCTCACCTTCCATCTGCACACGCACACCTTCCATCTACACACGCACACCTTCCATCTACACCCGGGCACCGCTCATCTACTCAAGCTTACCTTCCATCTACACACTCTCACCTTCCATCTACACACGCTCACCTTCCATCTACACACGCTCACCTTCCATCTACACACGCTCACCTTCCATCTACACACGGACACCGTTCATCTACTCAAGCTCACCTTCCATCTACACACGCTCATCTTCCATCTACACACGCTCACCTTCCATCTGCACATGCTCACCTTCCATCTACACACGCTCACCTTCCTTCTACACTCGAACACATTCCATCTACACGCGCTCACCTTCCATCTACACACGCTCACCTTCCATCTACACAGCCTCACCTTCCATCTATTCATGCTCACCGTCCATCTACACACGCTCACCTTCCGTCTACACATGCTCACCTTCCGTCTACACATGGACACATTCCATCTACACACGCTCACCTTCCATCTACACACGCTCACCTTCCATCTACACACGGACGCCTTCAATCTACACACGCTCACCTTCCGTCGACACACGCTCACCTTCCGTCTACACACGGACACATTCCATCTACACACGCATACCTTCCATCGACACACGCTCACCTTCCATCTACACACACTCACCGTCCATCTACACAACCTCACCTTCCATCTGCACACGCTCACCTTCCATCTGCACACGCTCACCTTCCATCTACATACGCTCACCTTCTATCTACACACGCTCACCTTCCATCGACACACGGCACCTTCGATCAACACACGCTCACCGTCCATCTACACACGCTCACCGTCCATCTACACACGTTCACCTTCCATCTACACACGCTTACCTTCCATCTACACACGTTCACCTTCCATCTACACATGCTCACCTTCCATCTACACACACTCACCATCCATCTACACACGCTCACCTTCCATTGACACACACGCTCACCTTCCATCTACACATGCTCACCTTCCATCTACACATGCTCACCTTCCATCTACACACGCTCACCTTCTATCGACACACGCTCACCTTCCATCTACACACACTCACCTTCCATCTGCAAACGTTCACCTTCCATTGACGCACGCTCACCTTCCATCTACACACGGACACATTCCATCTACAGATGCTCACCTTCCATCTACACATGCTCACCTTCCATCTACACACGCTCACCTTCCATCTACACACGGACACATTCCATCTGCACACGCTCACCTTCCATCTAAACACGCTCACCGTCCATCTACACACGTTCACCTTCCATCTACACAGGGACACCTTCCATCTACACATGGACACTGTTCATCTACTCAAGCTCACCTTCCATCTACACATGCTCACCTTCCATGTGCTCATGCTCACCGTCCATCTGCACATGTTTACCTTCCATCTACACACGCTCACCTTCCACCTACATACGCTCACCTTCCATCTACACTCGAACACATTCCATCTACACGCGCTCACCTTCCATCTACACACGCTCACCTTCCATCTACACACGCTCACCTTCCATCTACACAGCCTCACCTTCCATCTATTCATGCTCACCGTCCATCTACACACGCTCACCTTGCATCTACACATGCTCACCTTCCATCTACAGATGCTCACCTTCCATCTCCACCCGCTCACCTTCCAGGTACATATGCCACCTTCCATCTACATATGCTCACCTTCCATCTACACACGCACACCTTCCATCTACGCAAGGACTCCATTCATCTACTCAAGCTCACCTTCCATCTACACACGCTCACCTTCCATCTACACACGCTCACCTTCCATCTACACACGCTCACCTTTCATCTACACACGCACACCTTCCATCTACACACGCACACCTTCCATCTATACACGCTGACCTTCCATCCACACATGCTCACCTTCCATCCACACATGTTCACCTTCCATCTACACACGCTCACCTTCCATCTACACACGGACACCTTCCATCTACACACGCTCACCTTCCATCTACACACGCTCCCCTTCCATTGACCCACGCTCACCTTCCATCTACGCACGCTCACCTTCCATTTACACACGCTCACCTTCCATCTGCACACGCTCACCTTCCATCTACACACGGACACCTTCCGTCTACTCACGCTCACCTTCCATCTACACACGCTCACCTTCCATCTACACACGGACACCTTCCATCTACACACGCTCACCTTCCATCTACACACGCTCCCCTTCCATTGACCCACGCTCACCTTCCATCTACGCACGCTCACCTTCCATTTACACACGCTCACCTTCCATCTACACACGCTCACCTTCCATCTACACACGGACACCTTCCGTCTACTCACGCTCACCTTCCATCTACACACGCTCACCTTCCATCTGCACACGGACACCGTTCATCTACTCAAGCTCACCTTCCATCTACACACGCTCATCTTCCATCTACACACGCTCACCTTCCATCTGCACATGCTCACCTTCCATCTACACACGCTCACCTTCCTTCTACACTCGAACACATTCCATCTACACGCGCTCACCTTCCATCTACACACGCTCACCTTCCATCTACACAGCCTCACCTTCCATCTATTCATGCTCACCGTCCATCTACACACGCTCACCTTCCGTCTACACATGCTCACCTTCCGTCTACACATGGACACATTCCATCTACACACGCTCACCTTCCATCTACACACGCTCACCTTCCATCTACACACGGACGCCTTCAATCTACACACGCTCACCTTCCGTCGACACACGCTCACCTTCCGTCTACACACGGACACATTCCATCTACACACGCATACCTTCCATCGACACACGCTCACCTTCCATCTACACACACTCACCGTCCATCTACACAACCTCACCTTCCATCTGCACACGCTCACCTTCCATCTGCACACGCTCACCTTCCATCTACATACGCTCACCTTCTATCTACACACGCTCACCTTCCATCGACACACGGCACCTTCGATCAACACACGCTCACCGTCCATCTACACACGCTCACCGTCCATCTACACACGTTCACCTTCCATCTACACACGCTTACCTTCCATCTACACACGTTCACCTTCCATCTACACATGCTCACCTTCCATCTACACACACTCACCATCCATCTACACACGCTCACCTTCCATTGACACACACGCTCACCTTCCATCTACACATGCTCACCTTCCATCTACACATGCTCACCTTCCATCTACACACGCTCACCTTCTATCGACACACGCTCACCTTCCATCTACACACACTCACCTTCCATCTGCAAACGTTCACCTTCCATTGACGCACGCTCACCTTCCATCTACACACGGACACATTCCATCTACAGATGCTCACCTTCCATCTACACATGCTCACCTTCCATCTACACACGCTCACCTTCCATCTACACACAGACACATTCCATCTGCACACGCTCACCTTCCATCTAAACACGCTCACCGTCCATCTACACACGTTCACTTTCCATCTACACACGGACACCTTCCATCTACACACGCTCACCATCCATCAACACACGGACACCTTCCATCTACACACGGACACCGTCCATCTACACACGCTCACCTTCCATCTACACACGCTCACCTTCCATCTACACACACACACATTCCATCTACACACGCTCAACTTCCATCAACACACGGACACCTTCGATGTACACACGCTCACCTTCCATCTACACATGCTCACCGTCCATCCACAAACGCTCACCTTCCATCGACACACGCACACCTTCCATCTACACATGGACACTGTTCATCTACTCAAGCTCACCTTCCATCTACACATGCTCACCTTCCATGTGCTCATGCTCACCGTCCATCTGCACATGTTTACCTTCCATCTACACACGCTCACCTTCCACCTACATACGCTCACCTTCCATCTACACTCGAACACATTCCATCTACACGCGCTCACCTTCCATCTACACACGCTCACCTTCCATCTACACAGCCTCACCTTCCATCTATTCATGCTCACCGTCCATCTACACACGCTCACCTTGCATCTACACATGCTCACCTTCCATCTACAGATGCTCACCTTCCATCTCCACCCGCTCACCTTCCAGGTACATATGCCACCTTCCATCTACATATGCTCACCTTCCATCTACACACGCACACCTTCCATCTACGCAAGGACTCCATTCATCTACTCAAGCTCACCTTCCATCTACACACGCTCACCTTCCATCTACACACGCTCACCTTCCATCTACACACGCTCACCTTTCATCTACACACGCACACCTTCCATCTACACACGCACACCTTCCATCTATACACGCTGACCTTCCATCCACACATGCTCACCTTCCATCCACACATGTTCACCTTCCATCTACACACGCTCACCTTCCATCTACACACGGACACCTTCCATCTACACACGCTCACCTTCCATCTACACACGCTCCCCTTCCATTGACCCACGCTCACCTTCCATCTACGCACGCTCACCTTCCATTTACACACGCTCACCTTCCATCTACACACGCTCACCTTCCATCTACACACGGACACCTTCCGTCTACTCACGCTCACCTTCCATCTACACACGCTCACCTTCCATCTGCACACGGACACCGTTCATCTACTCAAGCTCACCTTCCATCTACACACGCTCATCTTCCATCTACACACGCTCACCTTCCATCTGCACATGCTCACCTTCCATCTACACACGCTCACCTTCCTTCTACACTCGAACACATTCCATCTACACGCGCTCACCTTCCATCTACACACGCTCACCTTCCATCTACACAGCCTCACCTTCCATCTATTCATGCTCACCGTCCATCTACACACGCTCACCTTCCGTCTACACATGCTCACCTTCCGTCTACACATGGACACATTCCATCTACACACGCTCACCTTCCATCTACACACGCTCACCTTCCATCTACACACGGACGCCTTCAATCTACACACGCTCACCTTCCGTCGACACACGCTCACCTTCCGTCTACACACGGACACATTCCATCTACACACGCATACCTTCCATCGACACACGCTCACCTTCCATCTACACACACTCACCGTCCATCTACACAACCTCACCTTCCATCTGCACACGCTCACCTTCCATCTGCACACGCTCACCTTCCATCTACATACGCTCACCTTCTATCTACACACGCTCACCTTCCATCGACACACGGCACCTTCGATCAACACACGCTCACCGTCCATCTACACACGCTCACCGTCCATCTACACACGTTCACCTTCCATCTACACACGCTTACCTTCCATCTACACACGTTCACCTTCCATCTACACATGCTCACCTTCCATCTACACACACTCACCATCCATCTACACACGCTCACCTTCCATTGACACACACGCTCACCTTCCATCTACACATGCTCACCTTCCATCTACACATGCTCACCTTCCATCGACACACGCTCACCTTCTATCGACACACGCTCACCTTCCATCTACACACACTCACCTTCCATCTGCAAACGTTCACCTTCCATTGACGCACGCTCACCTTCCATCTACACACGGACACATTCCATCTACAGATGCTCACCTTCCATCTACACATGCTCACCTTCCATCTACACACGCTCACCTTCCATCTACACACGGACACATTCCATCTGCACACGCTCACCTTCCATCTAAACACGCTCACCGTCCATCTACACACGTTCACCTTCCATCTACACACGGACACCTTCCATCTACACACGCTCACCATCCATCAACACACGGACACCTTCCATCTACACACGGACACCGTCCATCTACACACGCTCACCTTCCATCTACACATGCTCACCTTCCATCTACACACACACACATTCCATCTACACACGCTCAACTTCCATCAACACACGGACACCTTCGATGTACACACGCTCACCTTCCATCTACACATGCTCACCGTCCATCCACAAACGCTCACCTTCCATCGACACACGCACACCTTCCATCTACACATGGACACTGTTCATCTACTCAAGCTCACCTTCCATCTACACATGCTCACCTTCCATGTGCTCATGCTCACCGTCCATCTGCACATGTTTACCTTCCATCTACACACGCTCACCTTCCACCTACATACGCTCACCTTCCATCTACACTCGAACACATTCCATCTACACGCGCTCACCTTCCATCTACACACGCTCACCTTCCATCTACACAGCCTCACCTTCCATCTATTCATGCTCACCGTCCATCTACACACGCTCACCTTGCATCTACACATGCTCACCTTCCATCTACAGATGCTCACCTTCCATCTCCACCCGCTCACCTTCCAGGTACATATGCCACCTTCCATCTACATATGCTCACCTTCCATCTACACACGCACACCTTCCATCTACGCAAGGACTCCATTCATCTACTCAAGCTCACCTTCCATCTACACACGCTCACCTTCCATCTACACACGCTCACCTTCCATCTACACACGCTCACCTTTCATCTACACACGCACACCTTCCATCTACACACGCACACCTTCCATCTATACACGCTGACCTTCCATCCACACATGCTCACCTTCCATCCACACATGTTCACCTTCCATCTACACACGCTCACCTTCCATCTACACACGGACACCTTCCATCTACACACGCTCACCTTCCATCTACACACGCTCCCCTTCCATTGACCCACGCTCACCTTCCATCTACGCACGCTCACCTTCCATTTACACACGCTCACCTTCCATCTGCACACGCTCACCTTCCATCTACACACGGACACCTTCCGTCTACTCACGCTCACCTTCCATCTACACACGCTCACCTTCCATCTACACACGGACACCGTTCATCTACTCAAGCTCACCTTCCATCTACACACGCTCATCTTCCATCTACACACGCTCACCTTCCATCTGCACATGCTCACCTTCCATCTACACACGCTCACCTTCCTTCTACACTCGAACACATTCCATCTACACGCGCTCACCTTCCATCTACACACGCTCACCTTCCATCTACACAGCCTCACCTTCCATCTATTCATGCTCACCGTCCATCTACACACGCTCACCTTCCGTCTACACATGCTCACCTTCCGTCTACACATGGACACATTCCATCTACACACGCTCACCTTCCATCTACACACGCTCACCTTCCATCTACACACGGACGCCTTCAATCTACACACGCTCACCTTCCGTCGACACACGCTCACCTTCCGTCTACACAAGGACACATTCCATCTACACACGCATACCTTCCATCTACACATGCTCACCTTCCATCTACACACACTCACCGTCCATCTACACAACCTCACCTTCCATCTGCACACGCTCACCTTCCATCTGCACACGCTCACCTTCCATCTACATACGCTCACCTTCTATCTGCACACGCTCACCTTCCATCTACACACGTTCACCTTCCATCTACACACGCTTACCTTCCATCTACACACGTTCACCTTCCATCTACACATGCTCACCTTCCATCTACACACACTCACCATCCATCTACACACGCTCACCTTCCATTGACACACACGCTCACCTTCCATCTACACATGCTCACCTTCCATCTACACATGCTCACCTTCCATCTACACACGCTCACCTTCTGTCGACACACGCTCACCTTCCATCTACACACACTCACCTTCCATCTGCAAACGTTCACCTTCCATTGACGCACGCTCACCTTCCATCTACACACGGACACATTCCATCTACAGATGCTCACCTTCCATCTACACATGCTCACCTTCCATCTACACACGCTCACCTTCCATCTACACACGGACACATTCCATCTGCACACGCTCACCTTCCATCTAAACACGCTCACCTTCCATCTACACACGCTCACCTTCCATCTACACACGCTCAACTTCCATCTACACATGGACACCTTCGATCTACACACGCTCACCGTCCATCTACACACGCTCACCGTCCATCTACACACGTTCACTTTCCATTTACACACGCTCACCTTCCATCTACACATGCTCACCTTCCATCTACACACGCTCACCTTCCATCTACACGCGCTCACCTTCCATCTGCACACGCACACCTTCCATCTACACCCAGGCACCGCTCATCTACTCAAGCTCACCTTCCATCTACACACTCTCACCTTCCATCTACACACGCTCACCTTCCATCTACACACGCTCACCTTCCATCTACAGACGCTCACCTTCCATCTACACACGGACACCTTCGATCTACACACGCTCACCGTCCATCCACACACGCTCACCTTCCATCGACACATGGACACCGTTCATCTACTCAAGCTCACCTTCCGTCGACTCACGCTCACCTTCTATCAACACACGCTCACTTTCCATCTACACACGGACACCTTCCATCTACACACACTCACCTTCCATCTACACACGCTCACCTTCCATCTACGCACGCTCACCGTGCATCTACACGCGCTCACCTTCCATCTACACGCGCTCACCTTCCATCTACACAGACACCTTCGATCTACACACGCTCACCTTCCATCAACACACGCTCACCTTCCATCTACACACACTCACCTTCCATCTATTCATGCTCACCGTCCATCTACACACGCTCACCTTCCATCTACACACGCACACCTTCCATCTACACACGCTCACCTTCTATCTACACACGCTCACCTTCTATCTACACACGCTCACCTTCCATCTACACACACTCACCTTCCATCTGCACACGTTCACCTTCCATTGACGCACGCTCACCTTCCATCTACACACGGACACATTCCATCTACAGATGCTCACCTTCCATCTACACATGCTCACCTTCCATCTACACACGCTCACCTTCCATCTACACACGGACACATTCCTTCTGCACATGCTCACCTTCCATCTACACACCCTCACCTTCCATCTACACACGCTCACCTTCCATCTACATACGCTCACCTTCCATCTACACATGGACACCTTCGATCTACACACGCTCACCGTCCATCTACACACGCTCACCGTCCATCTACACACGTTCACCTTCCATTTACACACGCACACCTTCCATCTACACATGCTCACCTTCCATCTACACACGCTCACCTTCCATCTACACGCGCTCACCTTCCATCTGCACACGCACACCTTCCATCTACACCCGGGCATCGCTCATCTACTCAAGCTCACCTTCCATCTACACACTCTCACCTTCCATCTACACACGCTCACCTTCCATCTACACATGCTCACCTTCCATCTACACACGCTCACCTTCCATCTACACACGCTCACCTTCCATCTACACACGCTCACCTTCTATCTACACACGCTCACCTTCTATCTACACACGCTCACCTTCCATCTGCACACACTCAACTTTCATCTGCACACGTTCACCTTCCATTGACGCACGCTCACCTTCCATCTACACACGGACACATTCCATCTACAGATGCTCACCTTCCATCTACACATGCTCACCTTCCATCTACACACGCTCACCTTCCATCTACACACGCTCACCTTCCATCTACACACGGACACATTCCATCTGCACACGCTCACCTTCCATCTACACACGCTCACCTTCCATCTACACACGCTCACCTTCCATCTACACACGGACACATTCCATCTGCACACGCTCACCTTCCATCTGCACACGCTCACCTTCCATCTACACACGCTCACCTTCCACCTACACACGCTCACCTTCCATCTACACATGGACACCTTCGATCTGCACACGCTCACCGTCCATCTGCACACGCTCACCGTCCATCTACACACGTTCACCTTCCATTTACACACGCTCACCTTCCATCTACACATGCTCACCTTCCATCTACACACGCTCACCTTCCATCTGCACACGCACACCTTCCATCTACACACGCACACCTTCCATCTACACCCGGGCACCGCTCATCTACTCAAGCTTACCTTCCATCTACACACTCTCACCTTCCATCTACACACGCTCACCTTCCATCTACACACGCTCACCTTCCATCTACACACGCTCACCTTCCATCTACACACGGACACCTTCGATCTACACACGCTCACCGTCCATCTACACACGCTCACCTTCCATTGACGCATGCTCACCTTCCATCTACACACGCTCACCTTCCATCTACACACGCTCACCTTCCATCTACACACGGACACCTTCCGTCTACTCACACTCACCATCCATCTACACACGCTCACATTCCATCTACACACGGACACCTTCCGTCTACTCACACTCACCATCCATCTACACACGCTCACCTTCCATCTACACACGCTCACCTTCCATCTACACACGCTCACCTTCTATCTACACACGCTCGCCTTCCATGTACACACGCTCACCTTCCATCTACACGCCCACACCTTCCATCTACACACGCTCACCTTCCACCTACACACGCTCACCTTCCCCCTACACGCGCTCACCTTCCATCTACACGCGCTCACCTTCCATCTGCACACGGACACCTTCCGTCTACTCAAACGCACTTTCCATCGAAACACGCTCACATTCCATCTGCACATGGACACCGTTCATCTACTCAAGCTCACCTTCCGTCTACTCACGCTCACCTTCTATCTACACACGCTCACTTTCCATCCACACACGGACACCTTCCATCTACACACGCTCACCTTCCATCTACACACGCTCACCTTCCATCTACGCACGCTCACCGTGCATCTGCACGCGCTCACCTTCCATCTACACACGCTCACCTTCCATCTACACAGACACCTTCGATCTACACATGCTCACCTTCCATCAACACACGCTCACCTTCCATCTACACACGCTCACCTTCCATCTATTCATGCTCACCGTCCATCTACACACGCTCACCTTCCATCTACACACGCTCACCGTCCATCTACACACGCTCACCTTCCATCTACACACGCTCACCTTCCATCTACACACGCTCACCTTCCATCTACACACGCTCACCGTCCATCTGCACATGCTCACCTTCCATCGACACACGCTCACCATCCATCTACACACGCACACCTTCCATCTACACACGCACACCTTCCATCTACACACGGACACCGTTCTTGTACTCAAGCTCACCTTCCATCTACACACGCTCACCTTCCATCTACACATGCTCACCTTCCATCTACACACGCTCACCGTCCATCTACACACGCGCACCTTCCATCTACACACGCTCACCTTCCATCTACACACGCTCACCTTCCATCTGCACACGCTCACCTTCCATCTGCACACGCTCACCTTCCATCTGCACATGCTCACCTTCCATCTACGCACCCTCACCATCCATCTACACACGCACACCTTCCATCTACACCCGGACACCGCTCATCTACTCAAGCTCACCTTCCATCTACACAAGCTCACTGTCCATCTACACACGCTCACCTTCCATCTACACACGCTCACCTTCCATCTACACATGCTCACCTTCCATCTACACACACTCACCTTCCATCTACACACGCTCACCTTCCATCTACACACGCTCACCGTCCATCTACACACGCTCACCGTCCATCTACACACGCTCACCTTCCATCTACACACGCTCACCTTCCATCTGCACACGCTCACCTTCCATCTACACACGCTCACCTTCCATCTACACACGCTCACCTTCCATCTACACACGCTCACCGTCCATCTACACACGCTCACCTTCCATCTACACACGCTCACCATCCATCTACACACGCTCACCGTCCATAAACAGACGCTCACCGTCCATAAACACACGCTCACCTTCCATCAACACACGGACACCTTCCATCAACACACGCTAACCTTCCATCTACACACGCTCACCTTCCATCTACACACGCTCACCTTCCATCTACACACGGACACCTTCCATCTGCACACGCTCACCTTCCATCTACACACGCTCACCATCCATCGACACACGCTCACCTTCCATCTACACACGCTCACCTTCCATCTACACACGCTCACCTTCCATCTACACACGCTCACCTTCCATCTACACACGCTCACCTTCCATCTACACACGCTCACCTTCCATCTAGACACGCTCACCTTCCATCTACACACGCTCACCTTGCATCTACACACGCTCACCTTCCATCTACACATGGACACCTTCCATCTACACACGCTCACCTTCCATCTACACACGCTCACCTTCAATCTACACACGCTTACCTTCCATCTACGCAAGCTCACAGTGCATCTACACGTGCTCACCTTCCATCTACACACACTCACCTTCCATCTACACGTGCTCACCTTCCATCTACACACGCTCACATTTCATCTGCACACGGATGGGATATGGAGTGGATCTATAGTAGGGGGAGATGCACAGCTAAATACAGAGGAAAAAACAAGTCAGCCTGGAAAGCAGGGCAAATATCTAAAGGCACAAGGGAGTATGGCAAGGATGGATGGCATTTATTTTAATGCAAGGAGTCTTGCGAGTAAGGCAGATGAATTGAAGGTGCTGATGAACACATGGGAGTATGATATTGTTGCTATCACAGAGACATAGTTGAGGGACCGGCCGGACTGGCAGCTCAATATTCCGGGGTATAGAATCTTCAGGCGAGACAGAGTGGGGTGTAAAAGAGGAGGGCGTGTCGCAATATTAATCAAGGAGTCTATTACTGCTGTAAGGAGGGATGATGTCTTAGCAGGTTCCTCTAATGAGGCCATACGGGTAGAACTCAAAAACAAAAAGGGGGCAAGCATAGAAGGATATTTCAGATGAATACGTGGCTCGAGGAATGGTGCAAGGGGGAGGGATTCAATTTCCTGTGACATTGGAACTGGTTCTGGGGGAGGTGGGACCAGTACAAACTGGATGGTTTGCACCTGGGCGGGACCGGGACCGATGTCCTAGGGGGAGTGCTTGATACTGCTGTTGGGGAGGGTTTAAACTAAAATTGCAGGAGGTTGGGAACCTGTGCAGGGAGACAGAGGAAAGGGAAGCAAGGATAGAAACAAAAGACAGGAAGGAGAAAAGCAAAAGTGGAAGGCAGAGAAATCAAGGGTGTAAATCAAACAGGGCTACAGTAAATAATAATTCTAAAAGGACTAAGAGTGTTAAAAAAACAAGCCTGAAGGCTTTGTGTCTTCATGCGAGGAGCATTCGTAATAAGGTGGATGAATTAGCTGCGCAAACAGATGTAAACGGATATGATGTAATTGGAATTACGGAGACATGGCTCCAGGGTGACCAAGGCTGGGAATTCAACATCCAGGAGTATTCAATATTCAGGAAGGACAGGCAAAAAGGAAAAGGAGGTGGGGTAGCTTTGCTGGTTAAAGAGGATATTAACACAATAGTAAGGAAGGATATTAGCTCTGATGATGTCGAATCTGTATGGGTAGAGCTGAGAAATACCAAAGGGCAGAAAACTTAGTGGGAGTTGTATTCAGACCCCCAAATAGCAATGCTGAGATTGGGATGACATTAAACGGGAAATTAGAGATGCGTGCAATAAGGGCACAGCAATTATCATGGGTGAGTTTAATCTACATATAAATTGGGCTAACAAAATTAGTAACAATGCTGTGGCGGAGGAATTCCTAGAGTGTATACGGGATGGTTTCCTGGACCAATATGTCGAGGAACCAACGAGAGATCAGGCCATCTTAGACTGGGTATTATGTAATGAGAAAGGATTAATTAGCAATGTTGTTGTGTGAGGCCCCTTGCGGAGGAGCGATCATAATATGATAGAATTCTTCATTAAGATGGAGAGTGAAGTAATTGACTCGGAGACTAGGGTCCTAAATTTAAAAAAAGGATACTACGATGGTATGAGGCGCGAGTTGGCTAGGATGGATTGGGGAACGTTACTTAAAGGATTGACGGTGGATAGGCAATGGCAAACATTTAAAGGTCGCATAGATAACTACAGAATTTGTTCATCCCTGTTTGGCATAAAAATAAAACAAAAATGGTGACTCAACCGTGGCTAACAAGGGAAATTAGGGATAGCATAAGATCCAAGGAGAGGACATATAAATTGGCCAGAAAAAGCAGTAAACCTGAGGATTGGGAGCAGTTTACGATTCAGCAAAGGAGGACAAAGGGATTAATTAAGAGGGGGGAAATAGAGTATGAGAGTAAGCTTGCAGGGAACATAAAAACTGACTGTAAAAGCTTTTATAGATATGTGAAGAGAAAAAGATTGGTGAAGTCAAGCGTAGGTCCCTTGCAGTCAGAATCAGGGGAATTTATAATGGGGAACAAAGAAATGGCAGACCAATTAAATATAAACTTTTGTTTTGTCTTCACAAAGGAGGACACATGTAACCTCCCAGAGATGTCAGGGAACGTAGGGTCTAATGAGAGGAACTGAAAGAAATCAGAATTTGTAGGGAAATGGTGTTAGGGAAATTGACAGGATTGAAGGCCAATAAATCCCCAGGGCCTGATAATCTACATCCTAGGGTACTTAAGGAAGTGTCCCTAGAAATAGTAGATGCATTGCTGGTCATCTTCCAAAATTCTATAGTCTCTGGAACAGTTCCCATGGATTGGAGGGTAGCTAATGTTACCCCACTATTCAAAAAAGGTGGTAGAGAGAAAACGGGGAATTATAGACCGGTAAGCCAAAGATCGGTAGTGGGGAATATGCTAGAGTCCATTATAAAAGATGTAATAGCAGAGCACTTGGAAAACAGTGACAGGATCGGACAAAGTCAACATGGATTTACAAAAGGTAAATCGTGCTTGACTAATTTTTGAGGATGTAACTGGTAGAATAGATAAGGGAGAACCAGTGGATGTGGTGTATTTGGACATTCAGAAGGCTTTCGATAAGGTCCCGCATAAGAGATTAGCATGTAAAGTTAAGGCACATGGGATTGGGGGCAAGGTACTGACTTGGATAGAGAACTGGTTGGCAGACAGGAAGCAAAGAGTTGGAATAAACAGGTCTTTTTCCGAGTGGCAGGCAGTGACTAGTGGGGTACCGCAGGAATCGGTCCTAGGACCCCAGCTATTCACAATATATATTAATGATCTAGACGAGGGAACTAGATGTAATATCTCCAAGTTTGCAGACGACACAAAGCCGGGTGGGCGTGTGTGCTGTGAGGAGGATGCCGAGAAACTCCAGTATGATTTGGACAGGTTGGGAGATTGGGCAGATGCATGGCAGGTGCAGTATAATGTGGATAAATGTGAGGTTATCCACTTTGGTGGCAAAAACAGGAAGGCAGATTATTATCTGAATGGCAATAGATTGGGAGAAGGGGAAGTGCAACGAGACCTGGGTATCCTTGTGCACCAGTCACTGAAGGTAAGCATGCAGGTGCAGCAGGCGGTTAAGAAGGCAAATGGTATGTTGGCCTTCGTAGCGAGAGGGTTCGAGTACACGAACAAGGGTGTCTTGCTGCAGTTGTACAGGGCCTTGGTGAGACCACACCTTGAGTATTGTGTGCAGTTTTGGTCGCCTTATCTGAGGAAGGATGTTCTTGCCATGGAGGGAGTGCAGCGAAGATTCACCCGACTGATACCTGGGATGGCAGGAATGACGTATGAGGAGAGATTGGGTCGATTGGGCTTAGACTCGCTGGAGTTTACAAGAATGAGAGGGGATCTCATTGAAACTTATCAAATTCCAACAGGACTAGACAGACTAGATGCAGGAAGGATGTTCCCGATTGCAGGCGAGTCCAGAACCAGGGGTCACAGTCTAAGGATAAGGGGTAAGCCATTTAGGACAGAGATGGGGAGGAATTTCTTCACCCAGAGAGTGGTGAACCTGTGGAATTCTCTACCACAGAAGACAGTTGAGGCCAATTCATTAAATATATTCAAGAAGGAGTTATATATATTTCTTAAGGCTGAGGGGATCAAGGGATATGCGGAGAAAGCAGGGACAGGGTACTGAATTTTGATGATCAGCCATGATCTCATTGAAAGGCGGAGCAGGCTAGAGGGGCCGAATGGCCTACTCCTGCTCCTATCTTCTATGTTTCTATGCAACTGGGATAGTCAGAATGTGAAAGGCTTAGAGGGTGCGGAATTCTTAAAGTGCATCCAGGAGAGCTTTCTGAGCCAGCATGTAGAAAGTCCTACAAGAGATGCGGCGGTGCTGAACCTAATTCTAGGGAATGTGGCCTGGCAAGTGGTAGAAGTGTCAGTAGGAGAACATTTTGGTGACAGTGACCATAATTCGGTGAGATTTAAGGTAGTCATGGAAAAGGACAAAGATGGACCGGAAATAATGGTTCTAAATTGGGGGAAGGACGATTTTAATAAGATAAGGCAGAATCTGGCCAAAATGGACTGGGATCAGCTACTTGTAGGAAAATCCACATCAGAGCAATAGGAGTCTTTCAGAAAGGAAATAGAGAGAGTACAACGCCAACATGTTCCCGTAAAGGTCAAGAGTGGGACCAACAAGCCCAGGGAATCCTGGATGTCAAGGGATATACAAGAATGGATTAGGAAAGAAAGGGAGGCTCTTGGCAGATACAAAGGACTAAAAACAGTGGAAGCCCTAGAGGGGTATAGAAAGTACAGGGGGGTGATATAAAAATAAATTAGGAGAGCGAAGAGGGGGCATGAAAAAACACTGGCAGGCAAAATAAAGGAAAATCCCAAGGTGTTTTATAAGTACATTAAGGGCAAGAGGATAACCAGGGAAAGAGTAGGGCTCATTAGGGACCAAAGTGGCAATGTGTGTGTAGAGCCGGAAGATGTAGGTGAGGTTTTAAATTAATATTTTGCATCTGTGTTCACTGTGGAGAAGGGTGATGTAGGCATAGAAATCAGGCAGGGGGATTGTGATATACTTGAACAAATTAGTATTGAGAGGAAGGAGGTACTAGCGGTTTCAGCGGGCTTAAAAGTGGATAAATCCCCAGGCCCTGACGGGATGTATCCCAGGCTGCTGTGTGAGGCAAGGGAGGAGATTGCAGGGGCTCTGACACAAATTTTCAGAACCTCTCTGGCCACAGGGGAGGTGCCAGAGGACTGGAGAACAGCTAACGTAGGACCATTGTTCAAGAAGGCAAATGGCATGTTGGCCTTCGTAGCAAGAGGGTTCGAGTATAGGAACAAGGATGTCTTGCTACAGTTGTACAGGGCCTTGGTGAGACCGCACCTTGAGTATTGTGTGCAGTTTTGGTTGCCTTATCTGAGGAAGGACGTTCTTGCCATGGAAGGAGTGCAGCAAAGATTCACCAGGCTGATACCTGGGATGGCAGGAATGACGTATGAGGAGAGATTGTGTAGATTGGGCTTATACTCACTGGAGTTTAGAAGATTGAGACGGGATCTCATCGAAACCTATAAAATTCTGTCAGGCCTGGACAGACTAGATGCTGGAAGGATGTTCACGATGGTCGGGGAGTCCAGAACCAGGAGTCATAGTCTAAGAATAAGGGGTAGGACATTTAGGACTGAAATGAGGAGGAATTTCTTCACCCAGAGAGTGGTGAACCTGTGGAATTCTCTGCCACAGAGGGCGGTGGAGGCCAGTTCATTAAATATATTCAAGAAAGAGTTGGATATATTTCTTAAGGCTAAAGGGATCAAGGGATATGGGGAGAAGGCAGGGACAGGGTACTGAATTTGAATGATCAGCCATGATCTCATTGAATGGCGGAGCAGGCTCGAAGGGCCGAATGGCCTACTCCTGCTCCTATCTTCTATGTTTCTATGTTTACAGGCCAGTGAGCCTAACATCAGTGGTAGGGAAATTATTGGAAAAAATTCTGAGGGACAGAATTAGTCTCCACTTGGAGAGGCAGGGATATTCAGCATGGCTTTGTCAGGGGGAGATCTTGTCTGACTAATTTGATTGAAATTTTTGAGGGGGTGACTATGTGTGTGGATGAGGGTAGTGCAGTTGATGTAGTCTACATGGACTTCAATAAGGCTTTTGACAAAGTCCCACATGGGAGACTGGTCAAGAAGGTAATAGCCCATGGGATCCAGGGCAATTTGGCACATTGGATCCAAAATTGGCTTGGTGGCAGGAGGCAGAGGGTGATGGTCGAAGGTTGTTTTTGTGACTGGGAGCCTGTGTCCAGTGGTGTACCGCAGGGATCGGTGCTGGGTCCTTTGCTGTTTGTAGTGTACATTAATGATTTAGATATGAATGTAGGAGGTATGATCAGCAAGTTCGCAGATGACACGAAATTTGGTGGAGTGGTAAATTGCGAACAGGGAAGCCTCAGGCTACAGGACGATATAGACGGGATGGTTAGATGGGCAGAACAGAGGCAAATGGAATTTAACCCTGAAAAGTGTGAGGTGATGCATTTTGGGAGGACAAACAAGGCAAGGAAATAGACAATGAATGGTAGGATCCTAAGAAGGACAGAGGGTCAGAGGGACCTTGGTGTGCATGTACATAGATCCCTGAAGGCAGCAGGACAGGTAGATAAGGTGGTTAAAAAGGCATATGGGATACTTGCCTTCATTAGCCGAGGCATAGAATATAAGAGCAGGGAGGTTATGATGGAGCTGTACAAAACGTTAGTTAGGCCACAGCTGGAATACTGTGTGCAGTTCTGGTCACCACACTATAGGAGGGATGTGATTGCATTGGAGAGAGTGCAGGGGAGATTCACCAGGATGTTACCTGGGCTGGAGTGCTTCAGCTATGAAGAGAGACTGGACAGACTGGGGTTGTTTTCCTTAGAGCAGAGAAGGTGGAGGGGGGACCTGATTGAGGTGTACAAAATTATGAGGAGCATAGATAGGGTAGATAGAAAGGAATTTTCCCCCTAGTAGAGGGGTCAATAACTAGGGGACACAGTTTCAAGGTAAGGGACAGGAGGTTTAGAGGGGATTTGAGGAAAAACTTTTTCACCCAGAGGGTGGTTGGAATCTGGAACTCACTGCCAGAAAGGGTGGTAGAAGCAGGAACCCTCACAACATTCAAGAAGCATTTAGATGAGCACTTGAAATGCCATAGCATACAAGGCTATGGACCAAGTGCTGGAAAATGGGGTTAGAATAGACAGGGCTTGATGGCCAGCGTGGACACGATGGGCCGAAGTGCCTCTTTCTATGCTGTTTAAATCTGACGGTCACATTCCATCTACACACGGACACCTTCCATCTACACAAGCTCACCTTCCATCTACACACGCTCACTTTCCATCTACACACGCTCACCTTCCATCTGCACACGCTCACCTTCCATCTGCACACGCTCACCTTCCATCTACACACGGACACATTCCATCTACACACGCTCACCTTCCAGCTACACACGCTCACCTTCCATCTACACACGCTCACCTTCCATCTACACACGCTCACTTTCCATCTACACACGCTCACCTTCCATCTGCACACGCTCACCTTCCATCTACACACGCTGACATTCCATCTACACACGCTCACCTTCCATCTACACACGCTCACCTTCCATCTACACACGCTCACCTTCCATCTACACACGCTCACCTTCCATCTACGCACGCTCACATTCCATCTACGCACGCTCACCTTCCATCTACACACGCTCACCGTCCATCTACACACGCTCACCTTCCATCTACACATGCTCACCTTGCATCTACGCACGCTCACCTTCCATCTACACACGCTCACCTTACATCAACACACACTCACCTTGCATCTACACATGCTCACCTTCCATCTACACACGCTCACCGTCCATCTACACACGGACACCTTCCATCTACACACACTCACCTTCCATCTAAACACGGACACCTTCCATCTACACACGGACACCTTCCATCTACACACGCTCATCGTCCATCTACATACGCTCACCATCCATCTACACATGCTCACCTTCCAGCTGCACATGCTCACCTTCCATCTACACACGCTCACGTTCCATTTACACACGCTCACCTTGCATCAACACACGCTCACCTTCCATCTACACACGCTCACGTTCCATCTACACACGGACACCGTCCATCTACACACGCTCACCTTCCATCTGCACACGCTCACCTTCCATCTGCACACGCTCACTTTCCATCTGCACATGCTCACCTACCATCTACACACGCTCACCTTCCATCTACACACTCTCACCGTCCATCTACACACGGGCACCGTCCATCTACACACGCTCACCTTCCATCTACACACGCTCACCTCCCATCTACACATGCTCACCTTCCATCTACACACGCTCACCTTCCATCTACACACGCTCACCTTCCATCTACACATGCTCACCTTCCATCTACGCACGCTCACATTCCATCTACGCACGGACACATTCCATCTGCACACGCTCACCTTCCATCTACACACGCTCACCTTCCATCTACACATGGACACCGTCCATCTACACACGGACACCGTCCATCTACACACGCTCACCTTCCATCTACACACGGACACCATCCATCTACACACACGGACACTGTCCATCTACACACGCTCATCTTCCATCTACACAGGGACACATTCCATCTACACACGCTCACCTTCCATGTACACACGCTCACCTTCCATCTACACACACTCACCTTCCATCTACACACGCTCACCTTCCATCGACACACTCCTAATGAGATCAGGGATCAAACCAATGTTCTTCCTGGCTGGTATGGCTCAGGTCCACAGTGGAGAGGCATGTACACTCTGAGGCAATACACATTTTTAAAAAACACAACACAAAACTAGGCTCCAGATGCCCGAGCTGAATTCCAGAGGTGAGGCGAGAGTGACTGTCTTGACATCAAGACAGCATTCAGCTGACTGGCACCAAGGAGCCCTAGTAAAACTGAGATCAGGTGAAAACTCTCCAATGGCTGGAGTCATACCTGCCACAAAGGAAGATGGCTGTGGTTGTTGGAGGCCAATCATCTTAGCCCCAGGATGTCACTGCAGGAATACCTCAAGGCAGCATCCTCGTCTCAACTACCTTCAGCTGCTTTATGAATCACCTACCCTGCATCATAAGGTCAGAAGTGGGGCTGTTTGCTGATGATTGCACAGTGTTGAACTCCATTCGTAATTCCAGAAACAGAACTGGACCGGCCACATATGTGGCATGGCTACTAGAGCAGGTCGGAGGCTGGATATCTGTGGCGAATGGTTCACCTCCTGACTCCCCAAATCCTTTCCACCACCTACAAGGCAGAAGTCAGGAGTGTGAAGGAATACTCTCCATTTGCCTGTATGGGCACAGCTGCAACAATACTCAAGAAGCTCGACACCATCCAGGACAAAGCAGTCTGGTCGATCAGCACATCTACTGCTGGCCTAAACACGCACCCACCCCCAACACTGGTGTAATGTGGCTGCAGTGTGTATTATCTACAAGGTGCACTGCAGCAACTCACCCAGACTTCACTGGCAGCACCTCCCAAACCAGTGATCTCCACCACATAGAAATGGACAAAGGCAGCAGGTGAATGGGAACACCATCACCTCTAAGTTTCCCTCCAAGCCACACGCCATCTTGATATGGATATATATCGCTGTTCCTTCATCACCACTGGGTCAAACTCCTGACCTAACAGCATTGTGGGAGCACCTTCACCACATGCACAGCAGAGGTCGCAGAAGAAGGCCCATCACTGCCTTTGCAAAGGCAACTGGGGATGGGCAATAAAGGCTGACCTTGCCAGCGACGTCCACATCCAGATAATTAATTTTTAAAAAGAGTCTTCTGTTGTTTTGAGAAATTCCAAGGCACTGGGGTGGGGGAATGTTATGAGCCTTTAGTGCCAGTAGCATGCCTCACTTGTTAGCCACTCAATCTGGCAATCTGGCCTGCAGTGTGGTCGGAAAATAGCTGGCCGTTTGTGCCCAAACTATCCATTTGTTAGTGCCCAGTGGGCAAAGGTCCCCACCAGTAGCACAGACTCATGAGATTACCCACGAGATTTATATCTCTTAACCTGTATGAATTCAATTTAGTAATGAAACCTATACAATATTGAGTACAGGAATAGGAGGATACAACAGATGAATGCGTGGCTAGAGAGATGGTGCAGGAGGGAGGGATTTTGATTCCTGAGGCATTGGGACCGTTTCTGGGGAAGGTGGGGCCTGTACAAGCCGGACGGGTTACACCTCAATTCTCACGGGGAGGTTTGCTATTACTGTTGGGGAGGGTTTAAACTAGCTTGGCAGGGGGATGGGCGCCAGCATATCGGAGTAGAAAAGAGGAATAAGGTGCATAAAAGAATGATTGTGTTGGAGAGTACTAGAGTAGTGCTAGAGCCGGTAGTTGTACCATATTAGATAGGAGCAGACTGAGAAAGACTACGAAAAATTCAAAAATGGATTTAGAATGCATGTATGTAAACGCACAAAGTGTGGTGAATAAAGTTGGTGAGCTACAAGTGTGGCAATATGATGTTGTGGCAATAACGGAAACGTGGCTTAAAAACAGTGAGGTCTTGGCACTTTATATTCAAGGGTACAAGGTGTTCAAAAAGATAGGGAAGGAAAAAAGGAAGGTGGGGTGGCAGTGCTGCTTAAAGAAGACATTGTAGTGTTGGAAAGGGAGGATGTTCTTGAGGGGACAGGACAGAATCCATTTGGTTAGAGTTCAGGAGCAAAAAGGGTATGATCATGCTATTGGGGGTATTCTATAGGCCTCCAAATAGTGAGAGGGAGGAAGAGGAGCAAATCTGCAGGGAAATCGCAGAGATATGCAAGAGCTATAGAGTGGTGATACTGGGAGACTTTAATTACCCAAATATCGATTGGGATAATGCTAGGGTAAAGGGAAAGGAGGGGGAGGAATTTCTAAAATGAGTTCAGGAGAATTTCCTTGACAAATATGTTCTTGGCCCAACTAGGAAGGAGGCATTGCTGGATCTGGTGCTGGGGAATGAGGTGGGCCAGGTCGACCAAGTGTCTGTGGGAGAACACTTGGGTACGAGTGATCATCATATCATAAGATTTAGATTAACAACGGAGAGGAGCAAGGAACAATCTAGAGCGGAACTTCTAAACTGGAATAGGGCTAACTTCAATGGGATGCGAAAGGATCCAGCCAGGGTAAAATGGAACCAAAGACTGACAGGAAAAACTGTAACAGAACAATGGGTGATTTTTAAGGAGGAGATGTTCCAAGTACAGGCTAGGTACATTCCAACAAAAGGGAAGGGTAAGGGAACCAAAGCAAGGGCTCCTTGGATGACGAGGGAGATAGAGATGATGATGAAACAAAAAAAGGGGGTGTGTGATGCATGTCCGGTGAATTCTTCAAGGGAGAACCAGACCAAATACAATTTAAGTTGAGAGGGGATGTGAAGATGAAAATAAGATTGGCAAAGACAGAATATGAGAGTAGAATGGCAGTTGATATAAAAGGGAACCCAAAAATCTTCTACCGGTATGTAAACAGTAAGCGGGTAGTAAGAGGCGGTGTAAGGCCTATTAGAGACAAAGAAGGTGATATATGCTTAGAGGCGCAGGGCAAGGCTAGAATACTCTGAGTACTTTGTATCAGTGTTTACTAAGGAGGTGCATGCTGACAAAATATTGGTAGAAGTAGAAAAGGTAGAAGCAATGGAAGGGGTGAAAATTGATAGACAGGATGTACTAAAAAGGCTGGGTATGCTTAGAGTGGATAAGTCATCTGGTCCAGATGACTTGCATCCCAGGTTGCTATGGGAATTGGGGTAGGCGATAGCGGAAGGGCTTGCCATAATTTTCCAATCTTCCCTAGATGAGGGGGAGGTGCCTGAGGATTGGAAAGTGGCAAATAAGAACATAAGAAATAGGAGCAGGAGTAGGCTATTCGGCCCTTCGAGCCTGCTCCGCCATTCAATGAGATCATGGCTGATCTTCTGCCTCAACTCCATTCACCGGCCCTATCGCCATATCCCTCAATGCCCCTACTAGTCAGAAATCTATTGACTTCTGTTTTGAATATACCCAATGACTGAGCCTCCACAGCCCTCTGGGGTAGAGAATTTCAATGATTCACCAACCTCTGTGTGAAGAAATTTCTTCTCATCTCAGTCCTGAATGGCCTACCCATTATCCTGAGGCTGTGGCCCCTGGTTCTAGACTCCCCAGCCAAGGGAAACATTCTCCCAGCATCCACCCTATCAAGCCCTGTAATAATTTTGTATGCTTCAATGAGATCATCTCTCATTCTTCTGAATTCAAGAGAATACAGGCCTAGTTTACTCAATCTCTTCTCATATGACAGTCCCGCCGTCCCAGGAATCAATCTCGTGAACCTTCGTTGCACTCCCTCTATGGCAAGTATATCCTTCCTTAGGTAAGGAGACCAAAGTTGTACACAGTGCTCCAGGTGTGGCCTCACCAAGGCCCTATATAATTGGAGTAAGACTTCTTTACTCCTGTACTCAAATCCTCTTGTAATGAAGGCCAGCATACCATTTGCCTTCCTAATGGCTTGCTGTACCTGCACATTCACTTTCAGTGACTCATGTACAAGGACACCCAGGTCCCTGTGAGCATCTGCATTCCCCAATCTTTCACCATTTAGGAAATACTCTGCCTTTCTGTTTTTTCTACCGAAGTGGATAACTTCACATTTATCCACATTATATTCTATCTGCCATGTTCTCGCCCACTCACTGAGCCTGTTGAGATCCCCTTGAAGCCTCTTCACATCCTCTTCACAACTGACACTGCCACCTAGCTTTGTACCATCAGCAAATTTGTAAATGTTACATTTAATCCCCTCATCCAAATCATTGATATAGATTGTGAATAGCTGGGGCCCAAGCACAGATCCTTGCGGTACCCCACTACTCACAGCCTGCCATCCTGAAAAAGACCCGTTTATCCCTGCTCTTTGTTTTCTGTCTGTTAACCAATTCTCAATCCATGCTAGTATATTACCCACAATTCCATGTGCCCTAATTTTGTTCACCAACCTCTTGTGTGGGACCTTATCAAAGGCCTTCTGAAAATCCAGATACACCACATCTACCGGTTCCCCTTTGTCTACTCCACTAGTTACATCCTCAAAGAACTCCAATAGGTTTGTCAAACAGGATTTCCCTTTGAAAAATCCATGTTGACTCTGCCCAATCAGTGACAATGTGACACCATTGTTCAAGAAAGGGTGTACAGACAATCCTAGTAACTACAGGCCGGTCAGTTTAACATCAGTGGTGGGTAAAGTTTTGGAAACAATAATCAAGGAAAAAATTAACGGGCACTTGGAGAGATTTAAACTAATTAAGGAGAGCCAACATGGATTTGTAAAAGGCAGATCGTGTTTGACTCATCTAATTGAATTTTTTGATCAAATAACAGAGAGGATTGATGAAGGGAATGCAATGGATGTTGTCTACGTGAATTTTCGAAGGCGTTTGACAAAGTACCACATAGAAGG
The DNA here is from genome assembly GCF_052327205.1 of Somniosus microcephalus. Lineage (NCBI taxonomy): Eukaryota > Metazoa > Chordata > Chondrichthyes > Squaliformes > Somniosidae > Somniosus > Somniosus microcephalus. The sequence goes on from NC_140992.1 coordinate 248,563,165, forward strand.
CTGGTTAACAAAATTGAGGCTCATGGAATAGGTGGGTCAGTGGCAGCTTGGATAAGGAATTGGCTTAAGGACAGAAAACAGCGAGTTCTGGTAAATGGCTGTTTTTCAGACTAGAGGATGGTAGACAGTGGTGTTCCCCAAGGGTCAGTGCTGGGGCCTCTGCTTTTTTTGATATATATAAATGACCTGGATATTGGAATACAGAGTAGTATTTCTAAATTTGCCGATGACACCAAACTTGGGGGTATGGCAAACAGTGATGATGATACCAATCAACTGCAACAGGACAGAGAAAGGCTAGCAGAATGGGCAGACAAGTGGCAGATAGAATTTGATAGAGAAGTGTGAGGTGATGCATTTTGGCAGAAGGAACAGGGAGAGGCAATATACACTAAATGGCACAGTTTTAAAGAGTTTGCAGGGACAGAGGGACCTGGGAGTTAATGTGCATAGGTCCTTGAAGGTGGCAGGACATATTGAGAGAATGGTTAACAAAACATATGGGCCTAGAAATTCAGTATAGCCACTTTTGGGGCGGTAAAGTCGGGCGGGCGCTAAAGTTTGCGCCCGGCGCAAAGTCGAGGGCACTTCGCCGATATTCAGTAGCTTCGCCCTAAGAGGTTGCTTGCGCGCTAAAACTGGCGATGCACGCCTATCTTTAGGCGCTAAGCCGGCGGTGCTGAGGGATAGCGCCGAGGCCGGGCGCAGCGCAGGTGCAGTCATTTCTTGATTGACAGCAGACACCGTGGCGCCGGCCAGCTCTTAAAGGGGGAAGGGTCGACTTGGTCTGCTGCAACGGCCTGCACACTGCAGCCTTCCAGCTAGGCCTGAACACTGCTGGTGATCAGCAGGAGCCATGGCAACGGTACAGAAGGCCCGTGAGCGTGCCCTGCACTTCTCAGCCCATGACTTGAAGGTGATGGTGAGGGCCTTGGAGAAGAGACAGCACATCTTGTTCCCGGACACTGGCAGGAAGCCTCCCACCAGCGTCTATAGGAAAGCCTGGAGGGAGGTCGCCCGCTGGGTGTCGGCCACCGGCGATGCCCCCAGGGGCAATGTCCAATGCCGGAAGAAGTTTAATGACCTGACCAGGATTGTCAGGGTGAGTACCCTTTCCAGTCTCCTCCTCATCCTTGCATGTACACCTGACATGATGGGCAAAGGGACCTGAAAACCCTAATGGCCAGCCCTCAGCCAGCAGCTATGGGACAGTCATGAACATCAATTGCACATTCTGCACTTTACACCATGGGAGGCAGTGCTCACCACATCAGGGCTACACACTGGCCAAGCTATTCCACCATGGGAGGCAGCGCACACCACATCAGGGCTACACACTGGCCAAGCTATTCCACCATGGGAGGCAGTGCACACCACATCAGGGCTACACACTGGCCAAGCTATTCCACCATGGGAGGCAGCGCACACCACATCAGGGCTACACACTGGCCAAGCTATTCCACCATGGGAGGCAGTGCACACCACATCAGGGCTACACACTGGCCAAGCTATTCCACCATGGGAGGCAGTGCACACCACATCAGGGCTACACACCGTAATTACAGGCCGTCCTTTCTCTTGCAGGCAAAACTTGCCAACAACCGAAGGCACCAGGAGGAGACCGGGGGAGGCCGCCCCCAGATCCAGGAGCTCACTCCCCTGGAGGAGCGCGTGAGTCGCCTCATGGGAGCCCGGGTGATTGGGCCCGTCGCCTGTGGAGATGCCGACCCTCTTCTGGGCCACAATGGTATGGACATCACCTTTTGGACCTCTCTCGTCGCACTTGCGCATCCGATCTACCTCCTTTGCCACTGTCCGACCAATGCGCTGAATGCCACCAGTCATGCCTCCCTCGCTGACGCCCTCTCCTCACTCTAAAGCTACTCTTGTGCCTTCCTGCTTTCAGCTGGTGATGAGGAGCTCCCTGAAGCTGCCAGTGACAGCCCCTCCGAGGAGGAGGAGGAGGAGGAACAGGAAGGCGGACCATCAGGGCAGCACTCAGGTCCGGCTGCAGATGCCGAAGTAGTGGACACGTCTTCCCTGGAGGAGAGCCTGGAGGAAGTGTCGGAGGGGAGTGGAGCTGCTGGGACCAGTGGCGTCCAGCAACCCAGGAGGGCTGCGGTTGGTCCGCGGCCTTCCCCCCAGAGGGGGGAAGGATCGGAGGGGAGTGCAGTTGCTGGGCCCAGTCGCCGCCGGCAACGTGGCAAGGGTCGGGCAGCTCCGCCCCCTGCTCCCCAGCGGGCGAGTCCGGACTCCAGTCCGGCCACGTTCAACTCAGAGGAGGCGCGCCACCTCGATCAAATGGCCCAGGATTCGGATCGGCGGCACACCGAGCTGATGGGGGTAGTGGCACGGATGCCTGAGGCGATCGAGTCCCTGGCTAGTAGTGTGCGCGAGTTCGGGGCCTCACATGCCGCGAGTGGCCGGCTGATCAGTGATGCCGTCCAGACAGTGGCTGCTCTGTTGCGGTTGCAGACCAGGGCAACAGGGGCACTGACTGCTGCCACACGCGCTGCGTCAGCCAGGCATCGCCTGGACACCCGCCGCGCTGCAGCAGCACAGCGGGCTGCCCTTCGGCAGATTGGTGCGCATGCTGCAGTGCGGGCCCGGGCGAGTGCCAGAGTGCCACATCACCAGCCAGGGCCTACCATCCGCCAGATTGCACACATTCCTCCAGCCGTCACCGCCACTCCCCCAGTGGCGCCTCAACGGCAAGCGGCTGCGAATGATGTTGGCCAGGCACAGCTGCGCCAATCACCAGCCAGCCCCTCGAGGGCCAAACCCCGTCTAGGCCACCCCCCAAGGGCATCTGCCGGAAGGACATCTGACCCTCAGGAGCCTTCCCCCAGCCTCGCAGCAGCCACTGGGCAGAGCTTGCGGAGGAGCAGCAGGCCGGGCAGGGGCCCCAAAAGGCTCGACAAGGTCTCGCCCTCGCGGCCCAATAAGTAGACGGTGTGGCCAAGTGTTATTTTATATGGCGATGCCTATGTTTCTTTTGGGGATGGTTGTTTTGTTTCTGGGGATGTTTTTTGGGTTAAGGCCGAGGATGAAGGCCATTTTTGTCCAAATGTTCAGTTATTCCTCCCCAGGTTGTGGGAGTGAGTCATTTGATGTACTGTTTTTTGGGGCCGTTGAATGTTTCTGGGTTTCATGTGGGAAGGAGTTTCATTGGTCTAAAATAAAGATTTCTCTTTATTCAGAGAGTGTCCATGTTTGTTGCTGTAAGTGTTTGTTGCCTTCGCCGGCTGAGGGCTTGCGGAGCGGCTGCGTTCATGTTCCTTCATGGCCACAAGGCATTCCCTGACAGGGGGCTTAGAAGTGACGTTCAATAAGCCGCCGACGGACGGCCCTTGGACCTTCTCGCTCCCTCCTGGGATGGTACTCCTCCTCCTCCTGCTCCTCCTCCTCATGCTCCTCCTGCTCCTCCTCCTGAGGTGGTGGTCCAACGTGAGGTGGCAGTGCCTGAGTCCTGCGGAGAACCAGGTTGTGCAGCATGCAGCAAACAATGACGAATTGGGACACTCGGTCCGGGGAATACTGCAGAGATCCGCCGGAACGATCCAGGCAGCGGAACCGCTGCTTGAGGACGCCAATTGTTTGCTCGATTATGTTCCTGCTCGCTTGATGACTCTCGTTGTATGCCTCTTCAGCAGGGGTCCTGGGCGCGCGGAGCGGGGTCATGAGCCAGGTACACAAAGGATAGCCTTTGTCCCCGAGAAGCCATCCTCTTGGGGGAGGCTGTGCCTCGAACATGTCACGCACAGTTGTCTGCCGCAGGATAAAGGCATCGTGGCTGCTGCCTGGAAAGCGGGCATTGACAGCTAGGATGCGTTGCTTGTGGTCACACACCAGCTGCACATTGAGGGAATGGTAGCCCTTCCGGTTGCGGTAATCCTCGGCATGCTCCACAGGTGCCCGCAAAGCCACATGCGTACAGTCAATGGCGCCCTGCACCAAGGGGAAGGCCGCAAATCTTGCAAATCCCAGTGCACGCTGATGCAGCCTCTCCAGGGCCATGGGGAAGGAGATGAATTGGCGTCTCCTTCTGAAAAGGGCATCGGTCACCTGGCGGATGCAGCAATGCACGGCGAACTGGGATATGTTAGCAATGTCCCCAGCAGCGGATTGGAAGGAGCCGGTGGCATAGAAGTTCAAGGCCACCGTCACCTTCGCTTCCACCGACAGAGACATCCTGCACCTGAGCTTTGGACGCAGATCTCTGCGAAGCAGATGGCAGATCTCTCCAACCACCTCCTTTCGGAATCTCAGCCTTTTTACACATCGCGCGCCACTCATGTTGAGGTAGGAGCGCTGCTGGCGGTATGCCCTGACTGGGTAAGGCCTATGTTGCCGACGCCTGTTGCCCCCTCTGCGTCTAGCCAGGGCTGCCCCTCTCACACCGCGTCTGCGAGCCCTACGGACATGACGCTGAAACTCAGCGTTGGCACCCCATGCAGCCCCCATAATATGCTGCCAAACAGTCAAATATCCAAGAGGCCACTTGCAACGCTCTGGCCTGAAGCCAAAAATACCTGAGCTAGTGTTGGCCCAAACCAGAAAGCTGTCTTCCTTGGTCTCTCTCCAGAAATCCGTTGCACAAGAGTGTTTGCTGCAAAATGCCTGCCCTTTATAGTGCAGGGTAAGTGCCCTTTAATTTACGCTCCCCGGGGCCCGCGTCGGCTCTGTTGCGTTCCACTAAACAAGCGTTCGGGCCGCCGGCCGCACAATGGGGCGGTCCCACTGAAGTTCTGGATCGGGGCGCGCAAAGGGCGTTGCACGAGGATATGACGTCATTTTCTGCGTGCGCAGGTGAGCGCGCGCTAAACTTTGCGCCGGCGCTAAATGTCTACTTAATTTGGGGCGAGGCGCAGATCGCGCTGCGCCCGGACGCTACACGCATAGCGCCCGAAATTCACTTCTCTTAAGGCGCTAACGGCTGGCGCAAGCAACTGAATTTCTAGGCCATGAGATCTTAGCCTTCATAAATAGAGATATTGAGTACAAAAGTAGAGAGGTTATGCTGAACCTTTATAAAGCGCTGGTTAGTCCACAACTGGAGTATTGCGTCCAGTTCTGGTCACCACACTTTAGGAAGGATGTGAAGGCACTTGAGAGGGTGCAGAGGAGATTTACCAGAATGGTTCCGGGGATGGGGGATCTTAGCTACAAGGACAGGTTGGAGAAGCTGGATTTGTTTTCATTGGAGCAAAGGAGAGTGAGGGGTGAATTGACAGAGGTGTACAGGATTATGACGGCTTTGGATAGGCTAGACGGGGAAAGGCTATTCCCACTAGTTGATGGTACAAGGACTAGGGGATACAGATTTAAGGTTTTGGGCAAGAGATATAGGGGGGACGTGAGGAAAAACTTTTTTATGCAGCGAGTGGTGAGGACCTGGAACTCGCTGCCAACAGAAGTGGTGAAAGTAGAGACACTCAATGTTTTCATGGAGACTGGATAGGCACTTGAGAGAAATAAACTTGCAGGGCTACGGGGATAGAGCGGGGGAATGGGACTGACTGGATTGCTCTACAGAGAGCTGGCACAGACTAGATGGGCCGAATGGCCTCCTTCTGTGCCGTTATGACTCTATGGGGGGAATTTTCCCAGCCCTGGGGAGGCGGGTATGGTGGTGGGATGGCCTGGAAAATGGCAGAAACTGGGAGTGGGTACCGATCCCACTCCCAACCCGCCTCTGTGCCATCTTCCCGGGAGGCGGGAAGGGGATTAGAGCCAATTAACTGCCTGTTAACAGGTAGTTAACAGGCAGTTTTTAGGCTTTTCCCCATTTTACGCCTGCAATTGCGGGCTTCCTGACAGCTGCGAACCTCGCCAGGGTCAGCAAGGCGAGCAGTGGGTCTGCGGGGGTGGGAGGGATTGAAAAGTCCGCTGTGGAGATGAGTGATGGATGCAAGTGTGGATAGGTAATTATGAGAGGTGAGTGTAAAATGTTGGAAAAAGTTTCCTTACCTTTGCTTCTTTCTGCAGGCTTCAACCTTTGAGGATCTGGAGGTGCCTCATCTCAACGGCAGAGATGACAGAATGGCTGCTGCATTCTCAGATGCAGCAGCCATCTGCTTTCTGCTGAGGAGAGAGGTCTTGGTGAGCCTGTGTGCAAGGGCTCACCTCAGAACAGAAATTATCAGTGTTTGACAGCTTCTCAAAGTTGTCAAACGCTGACAATTCATCTGTCAAAAACTTTGACAGATGAAGCGTCATACGCTGACGTCATCTGTCACTGGCTTTCCCTTAATTGGCCGGTCAAGGCCAATCAAAGGAAAATAGCATGGGTTGGTCAGACGTCGCTGGGGGCGGGACGGACACCCGGAAACCAGGAGTCCCAGAAGTCCCGCCTCCAGCACATCTCCATTGAGAAAATCCAGCCCTATGACTCTATGATTAGATTTGCCTCATTTGTACTGAAGATTACTTTCGTTATTCATTACTGTGTATATTGAAACAGAAGAGGATGCAAATATTGTAGAGCTTCCTAGTCTGCTTTAAATGGCTAGAATTACTCCAACAACTGAAAGAATTTTATCAGAAAAATGCTGCAACTTTACAGAAAGGCTGGAGCATTTTTTAAAGAAGCTGTAAGGTTATTTTTTGAACTACAATCTAGGTAGACCAACCTAACAGGAAACTGTTCTTGTAAATCAATTCATGGCAGGTTTATGTGCACTACTGGACTTAATGATCAATTAAATGATAAATAAAACAAACCCATACTGCAAATCCCACAATTGGCTCCCAGTCGACAGGATCCTTATTCTGGTGAAAGGTTTGGACTGGAAGAGGTTAAGCATTTCCATTTTGAAGTTGATTTACTTAAAAAAACTGCTTCTTTAGCTATCAGCTGGCAACTACCAGAGAAATCCCAAGGTCACTTTTAATTTAGACGATTTAATTGGCAAACATAGTTCAAAATGGCTGTCCTCTCACAGGACTCCTGCCTACTGAAGCATGATCATCTTCATTACCTGCATTTGAGCTAGGCAGACAAAGGAACACCTTTATGCATAGTACATAAGGAAATAACATTTCCTCATTCAGATTTCAAAAATCTGAAATATTTTCTTCATGTGGACAGTCTTGAATAGGCATATATACTTGTCTTGCAAAAGCTACATAAAAGGCAGAGAAACTTAAAAGAAGCTGATGGTTAAACTATCAATCTTTTAGCCTCCCATCAGTTGGGTGAAATAGTGCAGATACAATTCTACTTTGGATATTCAATCATTGCTGGAACTCGCATAATTTCTAAAAGTTTTACCTAATTAATTTATCTTTTCAAGCAAGTTAGCATCTACTCTGTGCTCCTCTGTTGGAAAGGTAGGTGCAGGGAACTCTTCAAATGCTATCAGTGTGCTATCTAGGTGAACTCAGATGAAGCATGCTTAAGTAGTGCGGGAAGTGATCATCAGTGACTGGCAAGTTCCCCTCTATTCCTAAGATGACTTGCCGCAGGTTTATAAATTTTCCTGTGGAGAGGGCCACCTGATTCCAAGTCTAGGTCTCCGAGCTGAGCTATCAATGCTGCTGAGCTGCCACTTATTTAATTTGCAATGTGATTAAAAATTAATAATCTAACAAAAATTAAGCTGTTGCTCAATTGCTAGTTTATTGACCCCATTATGACATCATAATATTCTGTCGACGTTCTAGAAAATGTCGCAGCTGAACTTCAACACAAGTACAGGAAACTTTCTGGTATCCGGCACGGACGGGGCCGACATGTTGCCGGTTCATCAACAATTCCGGATAACCGAACGCTATAGTAAAAGATACGGAGCTCAGAGCTCCGTATAAAGCAACAAACCCTGTTGGCTTCAAAACAATCGGCACAAGTTGCAAGCGTCTCTGTAGCTTAGCAACAGCTTCAGCTACACCCTTGCACAGCAACAAATGGAGTAAAAAAAAGTAATAAAAGTTATCTGAACCGACTCCTGAATTTTGCTGGTGGATAGAGCGTTCCGGTTATTTAGGGGCCGGTTAATCGAAAGTTTCTTGTATTATGGATTGTGACGCACGCCAGTTTTCAGATGCTGATTCCCTCAGCCGGGACAGAGATATTATTCTATTATGTTCCTCAAGGATTGCCAACTGTGGAACTATTTTCTATTGTTGCTGTGTCACAATCACTTCATGATAAAACATGACACCAACCTGCTCCACTTTTTCAGCTTTCAAACAAACCAACAATAATTAGCCCTGAAATCTGATGAACATAGTTACATGCGATAAACAACACTTTCCGGTTACCAGTCCCGGGCTGCCTGCAACGTATAAAATCAGTCACATTGTAGTTGATTTTATACCGCTGTACTGCTACGTTTGTGCCACTGGCTCCCATTGATTTACAGCTGACGGCAACACCAAATAGACTTGGTGGATTCGCTAGGAAGGCGGCTGGGATGATCCATTCTTATTTACTAGGTCTTCCAGGCGCTGGCCTTAATGAATCTGACACACTCACGTTGGAGTTACGGCTAGCTGCACAAGAATTACACGTTGGAAGCCAGTGGCACTAACACAGTAGCACAAAAGATTGGATTTTGTGGCGAGGCATTCAATATTTGATATGTAGCAAATACATTTTCAGCTGTACTTCAATTTTGCGTACGTATTGCATTACAGAACTTGAGGGCCTATGCATTGGGCGATCCTTCCAAAGGTTACTGCTTGAATACAAGTATGCTGTATTATGGCCTTAAGCTGAAAGGTGTATATACTTTATGAAGAAATAATCCAGTCTTAAGGTGCACCCATGTGTGTTTCAGGTGTAAAAACAGTAATATATTTTGAAGTTATTCATTATCGAAGCCAAAATGTTTTACAGAAGAATGCATAAAAACAATTCCATGAGATGTAATATCGCAGAATCACAATCAGTAGAGAATTAACATTTGCCAACTAAGTATATTATAATGAAAGGGCCGCTCTCTTCATTTTTTATCTTGTTCCTTTTTTTTTAAATATTCATACTGAAAATGTCTACAATGCATAATCTTCAGAATTATTAAGGGAGCAGCAAAGCAAGGAAAAATAATCTCCCAGAAGGTTTGTATTATTCTCATAAAAACTATAACATGCTAACCATGTCATATTTAGTGGTGTGATTCAGAGATGTCATTTGAGGCCTTTGAGAGCTCACATGCAGGCAAGTGGATTAAGTGTACTGCATACTTTCATTAAAAGGAGTTGCTGAAGACTCTAGTAATGCTGGGAGCTCTGCAGCATAAGCAGGAAACAGTAACCATGACAACAACCACATTAGAGGCTCTGAAAAACTGACTGCCAAATCATCAGCTAAGGTACTTTCTCCTCTATCTGACAAATACAATGCTGCATCAAGCTGAAATGGTGAAACGTATTTTCTGAATTAAGCGGTCGGTCACTTACTGTGCTTCAGAATAGCAGGGTTTCCCTTTTATGAGCATAGAATCCTTTTATGCATTTATTTAGCATTTTCCCTTTAGTTCAAAGTACATGTTACACATATGCAACACCTTTTAAACTCCATAATGCCACACTAACTACTAATCCAATTGCCTTCAGAAGCATAGACAAGATTTCTCATTATTTTGTCACTTTGCATTAGTTCTTAAACTTCACCACACAAGTAGTCTTAGAGTGTCACAATATGATTATATACCTGAGCCTTTTGTTTACAAAAGCCACTCATTCTGTCCGAGACTCTTGCACTCGTCAGTCACTAATTGCCATTTCCATTGTTGCAATAGCACTTCACTGATTATTCCACAGTAGGTGCACAAAGCCTGATTAGAAATTTATCAGATCACAGTTAAACGGTGATTTTTTTTCATCGCTACAGTACTATATATTCTTCAAAGCAGGTAGTTATGCAACTGCGTTTTAAAAAGGTTACTTAATGCCAACATATTCAGGGTCCTAAGAGCCAATGATTGAAGCTTACACACATGCAGATCATCTTTTAGCTGAAGCATCATAAATGTGTTATTGTACAAAAGCTCCATCTTACAGTGAGGTAACAAAATTAGGGAGAGCGAATATAAAGTGATTAACAGTGAATTTATGCTTCCTCAATTAGACAGGCAAAATCAGATTATATATTATTAATCTTTTCTTATACTTCTATATCGACTTTGACATTTTCCCTTAAAGTACTATGAAGGAAACTAAGTCAGCATTGGGTTAACAAAAGATATATGTAGGCCTGAAAATGTGGGACTGCCAACAATTCTGGCCTACATTAGAAGCTCCACAGAGTACTCATTCTGAAGCTCCGACTTCCTCTCTTTACAGCTAATACTCTTAAATCTCTTCATTGTTAAGATGAAATTGACAGATAAGTTTGGACAATCACAGTAATCTGAAATTGCCTCTTTTGTTGCCGTTTATGACTTACTGCAGTACTTTGCTAATCGAATTAATGTAGAGGCGGAACTTCCTGCCTGAACCAATGAAGTTCGGACATAAGATCCACTGGTCCAGGAGCAGCCTTCATCTCCCTCGCTCCCCTGAATCTTCCTAATTCTACTGATGCAATACAGGTTAATGGGAAAATGTATGTCTGAAATGTTAGATATTAAATAATGCGGGTGTTGCGTTACTGCAAACTCTTCCGTTATTACAGATAATGGGAACATCTCCTGATTTTTACTGCGCAAAACCAAAGACCGAAATGTATATTGTAGTTTAGATTTCCGCTGTTGCTATTAAAGCTTTATGTTTCAAAGATTTATTATTTCAACTGACGACACTAAATGGACGTATTAATGCAGTCTAATTGTTGATGCAGAAGTGCAACTCTGTGGGGAGTGGGGGGAGGAAGGAAGAGAGAGTTTGAAGTCACATACAATCGGGGCCATGTATAATAGACTGGGCACTTACCGCCATAATGAGTTTTTCGACACAGTCAGGTGCCACACTGTGCAGGTGAGTCAGGTGTAACTGTAGGTGGATCTTGTTGTTTAGCATGTCCTGACAGAGAGGGCAGCGCAGCATGGGCTGCACAGAATGTTGGGATAACACGTGCATCCTGATGCGGTTTACATCAGTATTACTGTACTTGCAGTATGGACATTGATACATCTGTGGACAAATGGGGGGGGAAAAAAACTCTTCAAACTTTCTCCAACATTATTACAAATACTTGCAAATAGCTTTGGTGATGAAAGATGTTTACCATCTCAAAATGCTTTATCTACTGCCCCACTCCCATAATTATCAATTGCTGTACCTTCCCTTTTCTAACCCCCTCAGATTCATCCGCCATTCCAGTGCAGAGGGCGGATAAGCTGTTCCTAGGCTGCTATAAATGATGCTCGTTTACAGGCTCCCCAGAAGAACACGAGAGAATTCAATTCTGGTCATTTCCTTCCAAGGATCCTTTTCTGTGGGGAAACACCCAGCTTCTTCTGCATCTTACCATTCGGTGGCACAATGCGTTGGTGCACCAATTGCTGCATCACCCACAATGCGTATTTTTTAAATTTTTTCTTAATTGTGTGTCATTGTGCTTTTGCAACTTTTTTTTTACTGCAATGTAATTCCTCCGCTCCTGAAGGCTCCTTAATTTCTTCCTCTTTCTGATTCTCTTGTCTTACTTCCTTTCCTTCCCAGCTGATTTACACTCACTGGCTTAGACACTGGTCAAGCCTAAATTAAGGCCTAGCATTGACTAAGCTGCCCTGGCGAGCAGGAGACCAGAGCTCTGGCCTCTGGCATCTGGCTGACGTCCAGCGGGGTACTCGCGTCCAATAGGAATGGAGCGGTGACCCTTCATTGCATCTAGCCTGTCCTCCTGGTTGGGAGTCAGGCTAACGCACTGTCCACATAAAAAAAGGACTTTGTTATAGAAAAACCCAGCCCATGGTTTGCTGGATATAAAAGCAGTGGAAGAAATGGGATGTTTAATGTGCCGCTAGGCAAAGAAGAGAGAAGATGATTAACTGAGCTGTCCTAGGAAAGGATCATTTGATATTGGAAGAATAAAGAATTAACGCAGTTATATAGCACCTCCCTACAGCTCTCAGATACACCTCAAAGCACCTATAGAATCACAGAAATTACATTTGTCCCATTGTGACTGTTAGTGGTAGCTCTTCAACTGGGGGACCCACCCCCCACCCCCATCCAAACCAATATGAATGAGATGAATGTTCTACATGTGAAACATCAACCTATCCCCCTCTCCTCTCAGATACCAATGGAGCCATGACATCCTTCCAGCATCCTTCCTTCTCAATTCTAAGTTCCAGGATGCTCCTTTAAACTGAAAGAATTCTCTTATCTTTTAAAGCCCAGGAAATTTATTAGTACTTGTAAGGTCTCATTAGTATTAGTAAAGTTTACTAGCAGTAATAAATCTTATTGGGTGCAGTAGGTAACAAAAATAAATTAATTAAGACTCAATAAAGATGGCAGGGCAGGTGATGTGTTGTGACTGCAGGATGTGGGAGCTACTGGACGCCAGAGTGATCCGGGATGAACACATCTGCGGTAAGTGTCTGCGGCTTGAGGAGCTTCGGCTCAGAGTTGAGGAGCTGGAGGCCAAGCTGCGGACACTGCGATGCATCAGGGAGGGGGAAAGTTACTTGGACGCTTTATACCAGGAGGCAGTCACACCCCTTAGGATAGGGTCTTCTGATTTGGTCAGTGGTCAGGGACAGGAGGATGTGAGACAGGTACGGGGACCCAGGAGGTGGAGGAGCCTCAGCCTTTGCAATTGTCCAACAGGTTTGAGGTTCTTGCGGTGTGTATGGATGAAAGCGGTGGCTGCAGGGTGGATGAGCAAACTGACCATGGCACCGAGGTACAGGAAGCCATTCAAGCGGGGGGGAGTTAATAGGAATGTAGTGGTAATAGGGGACAGCATAGTCAGGGGGATAGATACAGTTCTCTGTGGCCAAGAGCGAGAGTCCAGGCAGCTGTGTTGCCTGCCCGGTGCCAGGGTTCGGGACATCTGCTCTGGGCTGGAGAGGAACTTGCAGTGGGAGGGGGAGGAGCCAGTGGTCGTGGTCCACGTAGGTACCTACGACATAGGTAGAACTAGGAAAGAGGTTCTGCTGAGAGAGTATGAGCAGCTAGGGGCTAAATTAAAAAGCAGAACTTCAAAGGTAATAATGTCTGCATTATTACCTGAGCCACGAGCAAATTGGCATAGGGTAAATAAAATTAGAGAGATGAATGCGTGGCTCAAAGACTGGTGTGGGAGAAATGGGTTTCGATTGCTGGGGCACTGGCACCAGTATCGTTGGGACGGTCTTCACTTGAACCGTGCTGGGACCAGTGTTCTGGCGAGTCATATAACTAGAGCGGTAGAGAGGGCTTTAAACTAAAAAGTGGGGGGCAAGGGATCAAATTTGGGAAGATGTGGTAAATCAAAGAGTAGAAACAAGGTAAGAGAGAAAGGTATTAATATGGGAAATGATAAACAGACCATGACAGGAAGGGATAGAGAGTACAAATCTAAGAGTAAATCAACAGTTAAAGCTAGAGGTTACAAAAATAATAAAAGGACAAAACTAAAGGCTCTGCATCTGAATGCACGTAGCATTCAAAACAAAACAGATGAACTGATAGCGCAAATAGAAAGAAATAAATACGATCTGATAGCAATTACAGAAACATGGCTGCAGGATGACATAGATTGGGACCCGAATATTGAAGGGTACATGACATTTATGAAGGACAGGAAGCTAGGAAAAGGTGGAAGGGTGGTTCTGTTAATTAATGATGGTATTAGCACAATAGAGAGGGATGACCTAAGTTCAGGAAACCAGGATGTAGAAGTGGTTTGGGTAGAGATGAGAAATGATAAAGGCAAGAAGTCACTTGTGGGAGTGGTGTACCGGCCCCCTAACATTAACCACATGGTAAGATGGAGTATAAAGGAAGAAATAATGGGAGCTTGTCAGAAAGGTACAGCAATAATCATGGGGGATTTTAATCTACATATAGACTGGAAAAATCAGATGGGCAAAGGTATCATAGATGAGGAGTTCATAGAATGTTTTTGGGATAGTTTCTTAGACAGCATGTTCTGGAGCCAACCAGAGAGCAGGCTATACTAGACCTAGTTTTGTGCAATGAGATAGGATTAATTAGTGACCTCATAGTGAAGGCACCCCTAGGTAGCAGCGATCATAATATGATTGAATTTTACATTCAGTTTGAGAAAGAGAAGAATGGGTCCAAGACTAGTATTTTAAACTTAAATAAGGGCAATTATGAGGGCATGAAAGCAGAGCTAGCTAAAGTGAACTGGCAAATTAGGTTAAGGGATAGGTCAATAGAGTTGCAGTGGCAGACATTTAAGAGGATATTTCAGAATACACTGTATATATACATTCCAACAAGAAAGAAAAATTCCAAGGGGAGGACCCACCATCCGTGGTTAACTAAAAAAGATAAAGATAGTATTAAACTTAAAGAAAAAGCATATAATTGTGCAAAGATGGGTGGCAGGTCAGAAGATTGGACAGAATATAAAAAACAGCAAAGGATGACTAAAAGATTAATAAGGAGAGAAAAATTAGAGTACGAGAGAAAGCTAGCTAGAAATATAAAAACAGATAGTAAGAGTTTCTATAGATATTTTAAAAAGAAAAGAGCATTGGTCCTATAGCAAGTGAGTCTGGGGAATTAATAATGGAAAATAAGGAGATGGCAGTTGAACTGAACAGGTATTTTGCATTGGTCTTCACTATAGAGGATACAAGTAACATCCCAGAAATAGCTGTAAATCAGGAAATGGAAGGGAGGGAGGAACTCAAGACAATTACAATCACCAGGGAAGTGGTACTGAGCAAATTGTTGGAGCTGAGGGCTGACAAGTCCCCGGGTCCTGATGGACTTCATCCTAGGGTCTAAAAAGAAATGGCTAGTGAGATAGTTGATGCGTTGGTTTTAATTTTCCAAAATTCCTTGGATTCGGGGAAGGTTCCATTAGATTGGAAAATAGCAAATGTAACTCCTTTATTCAAAAAGGGAGACAGAATGCAGGAAACTACAGGTCAGTTAGCTTAACATCTGTCATAGGGAAGATGTTAGAAGCTATTATTAAAGATGTTATAGCAGGGCACTTAGAAAAGTTCAATATAATCAGGCAGAGTCAACATGGTTTTGTGAAAGGGAAATCATGTTTAACCAATTTATTGGAGTTCTTTGAGGAAGTAACATGTGCTGTGGATAAAGGAGAACCGGTGGATGTACTGTACTTAGATTTCCAGAAGGCATTTGATAAGATGCCACATCAAAGGTTTTTGCGGAAAATAAAAGCTCATGGTGTAGGGGGTAACATATTGGCATGGATAGTAGATTGGCTAGCTAACAGGAAACAGAGAGTAGGCATAAATAGGTCATTTTCTGATTGGCAAGATGTAAAGAATGGTGTGCCACAGGGATCAGTGCTGAGGCCTCAACTTTTTACAATTTATATAAATGACTTGGATGAAGGGACCGAAGGTATGATTGCTAAATTTGCTGATGACACAAAGATAGGTAGAGAAGTAAATTGTGAAGAGGACATAAGGAGGCTACAAAGGGATATAGATAGGTTAAGTGAGTGGGCAAAGATCTGGCAAATGGAGTATAATGTGGGAAAACGTGAATTTGTCCATTTTGGCAGGAAGAATAAAAAAGAAGCATATTATCTAAATGGTGAGAGATTGCAGAGCTCTGAGATGCAGAGGGATCTGGGTGTCCTAGTGCATGAATCGCAAAAGGTTAGTATGCAGGTACAGCAAGTAATTAGGAAAGCTAATAGCATGTTATCGCTTATTGCGAGGGGAATTGAATACAAAAGTAGGGCGGTTATGCTTCAGTTATACAGGGCATTGGTGAGACCACATCTGGAGTACTGTGTACAGTATTGGTCTCCTTATTTAAGGAAGGATGTAAATGCATTGGAAGCAGTTCAGAGAAGGTTTACTAGACTAATACCTGGAATGGGCGGGTTGTCTTATGAGGAAAGGTTGGACAGGCTAGGCTTGTATCTGCTGGAGTTTAGAAGAGTAAGAGGTGACTTGACTGAAACATAGAAGATCCTGAGGGGTCTTGGCAGGGTGGATGTGGAGAGGATGTTTCCTCTTGTGGGAGAATCTAGAACTAGGGGTCACTGTTTAAAAATAAGGGGTTGCCCATTTAAGACAGAGATGAGGAGAATTTTTTTCACACAGAGGGTCGTGAACCTTTGGAACCCTCTTCCTCAGAGGGCGGTAGAAGCAGAGTCTTTGAATATTTTTAAGGCAGAGGTAGATAGATTCTTGATAAGCGAGGGGGTGAAAGGTTACCGGGGGTCGGTGGGAATGTGGAGTAATCGGATCAGCCATGATCTTATTGAATGGCGGAGCAGGCTCGAGAGGCCGAGTGGCCTACTCCTGCTCCTAATTCGTATGTATGTTCGTAAGAATTAACTCATCCCCTGGATCACTTAAGAGCACCTGAAAGATGTAATGGATAACAATGGATGGGGTTTCAGGGCCCGAAGGAATTTTGTTAAGAAGGCCACTAACTGAAGAGTGGACTGAAACTAGATTAAGGTGTGTGGCCTGCTGAAAGGGTGGGGGTGATGAGGTAAATACCTCAGACATTGCATAACTGTCAATTACTACAGTTGAGATTGGAAGCATTGTGCACTGAAGCTCCTTCTGAACTAAAGACTGTCTAAAATGCTGTATAACAAGTCAAATTATAATAGTTATGTGTGGTATAAAACAAACATGTACGTGGACATTCTATGGAGAAATAAACTAAAAAGTGACTCAGACTAGATAGTTCACCCATTCTGTGAAACCAAAATGAACCTTAGTGATTTGCCCCTCAGCCCTTCTGTGTATCCTCAATATATACCTGTTCTGTACTTGTTTCTTCTGCTGTCCGTGGCCTTTTTGATGAAAGAGGGGACTCCATGCTTCCTGGTAGTGATGGCCGCTTTGCAGTTGCTGAGTCCTGTTGTTCTTTGTCTCCTATAGATACTATAATCAAAGGGAGATTGTGAGTTGAGGCCAGAGCCACTCAACTTAATCATTATACAAAGTCATATAAATCCCACCTGTGTGATGTGAGCATGTAAAGCCAAAATCTGTAAGCTTTGTAAAAATATAGACACCACTTGAAGTCATAATATAAGATTTGGGTATTCTCAAATAAACTAAAACATCTCGGGGGAAAAAATTCAGTTGGTTTGCGCCTCCCGTTAGTGCCTTAAGAGGGCACTAATGTGGCACAAAGCAACTAGCGCCCAAGCGCGGCGATGTTTGCGCCGCTCGCGAAAATGAACTAGACATATTGCGGCGGCGCTAAACACTACCGCCACGATCTCCTGCGCCGGCAGATCGTGACGTCAGTCGAGTGTGCAACGCCCAGGTAGTGCCCCGGACCGGATATTGAGTGGCGCCCCCTGCCTTACCGCCTGCCGCTAGCAACAACAGGTTGAGGGGAGTGTTTTGCAGTCAGAAAGGGACTGGGGGAGCGTTATTTAAAGGTGACCGCTTCCTGCCTTTTTTTGTTGGTGACATTTTTGCACTACGCATTCTGAGAGCGAGAGAGAGAGAGAGAGACTTCTGGAGAGATTCGACGCTGTGTGAAGGAGTTTTGGGTACTGAGCAGCACTTTGCAGGTTCATTTTGATTTGCTCTTCCTTGTATCGATTTAAAAGAGGCTGTGGGTGCTGCACTCTGAGCTCTTTCCCTGGGCCTCTCCATTGTTCTTTCCAGCAGATTTGATGTACAGGTCTCTCCAGGCTGAGATTCAAGGCTGCAATGAGCAGGATGTGAATGGAGAGCAAGATCAACCCTCCCCTTTAAGAACTCGCCGGCGCCAGTGTGTCTGTGTTCCATTGCTGACTGACATCACGAGCTTCGCCAGCGCTCTGAGGTAGCGCCTCGCTCCTCGGCCTTTGCACCTTAAGAGAGGTGTGTAGCGCCTGATTTAGCACTCCAATCAACTCCGGGGGCAATAAAAGCCAAGTTTGCAGTTGGAGGCGATAATTAGCGGCAGGTGCTAAACTTTGCGCACGGCCGATAATCGCACCCCAAACGGGGCGATACTGAATTTTTCACCCCTCATAATTAAATGTGCCAAAATCCTAAGTAATTTTGATTGACAGGCTCATTTCTTTCAAACTAGGGTCAATTTCTTTAAAATTAGATGGAGTTTAACCCATTGAAATGGCATGTAATTGATAGCAAACAATGGGACATTGTCTGGAGTTTGCTGTGCCCAACTCCATAATTACAGCATTAATTGAATTTAAAGTTGATTTATTTATAGAAGCCAAAAAATGAAACTTATTCAGAAAGTAGTAATGTAATAGAAATCATTTGGTTTACAATTGTAAATAGTATGGCTTTTGGAGTACAAACTCCCAGGGCCTTCAGTATACCTGAGGTTTTCATTTATACTGTAGGCTATTTGCTTGCACACTATCTCGAGGTGAGCTCCTTTCCTCATTGATCAAAATCTACTTTATATTGTTCATTCTCAACTCCAAGCAATTTTTTCTTTCAGCAGGCATTTGCAAATATTTTATGTTTATATTTTGGTATTTGAATTAAGCAGGGCCCATGATAGAGTAGATGTTTCCTGGTTCGTAGAAAGAATTGCATGATGGGCTGAATGGCTATTTCCTGTTGCTTGCTTTATGTTCTTTCCATCATTGTTGGATCTGCTCAGATTGCCAAGGGTGGAGAATGCAAGAACTTTTAATTTGAAATATTAGTTAACACTGCAAATAATTGGATCCAAAGGAGATATCCTTAGAAGAATGCCTTAAAACAGGTAAAATGGACTCTTCCAATGAGTCTATGGGTAAATCACTTGGTGTGTAACTCACCTGCACATATTACGACAGTCCTCGGTTTGACCCCTGGTCTGGGCTAAGTTAGCTGGTAACTCAGCAGATATGGGGATTTGAACCTGCTTCCTTTTGGTCTGTATACTACACCAAGCAGTGTCTTTCCCAATAGGCCACCAGGGGAGGATCAGGAATTCACTTCTGACCTCAGACATTTTAATGGATCGTTCCTCTTAACTTTCTAGTCGAGATCAGTTGACCAAATTCTGCACAATTCTTCGAATGTTAGTTTTATGTATATATTCGATATAAAATGATTTATATATTTTTCAATCTATTGCTCCAGTTCATTGGCCTGAACTCTACAATGTGCTTTTTTTCCCTCAAGAAGATTTTAAGCGCAGTTTTAACTGACAACACTTAAATAATTGAGAAGGAAAACTATATTTTTAGTTAAATATGTAAAATTACAGAATGCATCCCCTGTGATCAAGTCTATGGGCTAGAAATTCGGCTCCTTTGTGCCTGCCGTTAGCGCCGCTGGGCGGGGGGCTTGGGGGGGTTGGGGGGGGCGCTGGCGGGACACAAAGGGCTTATCGCCCGGGGAGGGGGCGAAAAAAGCGCCTCCCGAGAAATTCAGCGGGGCATTGCTGAGGTGCTACCCGATAGAGCCGCGCCCCTGCTGGTAGCTTACAGGCCGCTGCCCCCTTAGCGCCCTGCAGCAGAAATTCGGCTGCGCCCCGCGAGGCATCAGCGCCAGCCTCGCAGGTTGTGAACCAGGCCGACCTCCGCTCACAGGGTGGTATTTAAAGGGGAGGTGCAGCCACGACCCACGCCACCATTTTCTTTTTTTGGCCGACCTCCACGTCAGCCTTCCGTGGTGTGCCGTGGTGCGGTGTGGTCCTGGCCGCCATCGCGCAGCCCAGCATCGCGTCTCGGTGCCAGGCTGCGGCCGCAGCACCACGCCGCCCTGGTGGCCTAGTGTGAGCCATCGGAGGCCCTGCAGAGTGCGCAATGGCCCTCCCCTTTAACTGAAGAGGGGTGTTGAAACTCGGTAGCGCTCCGCGGAGCGCTGCCGATCGCGCCCTTACATCGCCTCGGTTACCGCCCCAACAGGAAGTGGAGCGCCCGAGATTGTGTTCCACTTCCTGTGCGGGGCGGTAAGCCTAATTTAGCGGCCGGAGCGCTATTTCTGCGCCGGGTGATAAATGTCCGGCCTTAACTCGGTTACCGCCCCTAAACAGGACATAACCGAATTTCGCGCCCTATAATTCTTTTGAATATCAGCTTGTTGCCAAATAAGCCAACTAATACATTTGCCAAGTTTTACTGAGAGATAATTCCATGGAGATATGGTACTCAGAGAAGGCAATTTAACTTTTAATGTTACAAGAATGTTTTATAAAACCAGTTAGCTTCTCATAAAATGGGATTATTTGCTAACTTCAGCATTGGTTCACTATATAATAAAAAGACTATGTCCTAGGGCTCAGCCAACTCTTTTTTGGAGCTTGGACACAATGGTTCAGTGGGTGTCTGGAGGTAGGCTAAATGAGAAAGATAATTTTTCCCAAGCGAAAGTGGTATTCTATTTGTAGGTACCTGGCATCCTCTCACATAAATCCTTCATTAATTTTTGATATTTATCTTTTTTTAGTTCACCTGCAGACTATTCTGGTGATTGACTAGGCTCTAAAAGTACGTATAAATCGAACATCAAAACAAGAAATCATTTTGGTTTACCACATCTAAATAGTTTGCAGCCAAATAGTTGCCATCACACAGCTATTTTACAATTTGGCAAAATGAGGTAAGTATAACTAAAAAACATACTGAATTAATTTTAATCTACATTGATGCACTAATGTGTGTTCTGTATTGCATTTGACACATTTTCATCAATATTTTTCCCTCCTGAAGGTGGTGTTGGCTTCCTGTTGGGGTAAAGTTCCAGGGGTACATCACCCAACTGCCCATTATTCAACTGTGGGCTTTGGCAACTAGAATTGACAAGCAACTTAACCATGGCAAGCATCAAATCCATATTAATCCTACTTCCATCCAGTGTTCATACAGGGGTACTTCCAGCATGGGTCCCTGGATAGTAATCCCGAGCTGAAGCCCTTAATGACTTTCCACTCTGAGGCCAATTGCAGTAGCACTACCACAGTCCTGGATGAGATCAGATACCTCAGCGGAGACTAGGGATTGAAGTGGGGACATTTATGGCTTGTACTACTCAACCATTCACCAGATAAACTTACTGAGCCGTCTGGGGACAATACCAATCTCAAAGGACAGTGCATGTTGAGATGAAAAGTTCTAATAAAGTAATTGTGGCCCTTATTCTTTGTCTCGGGCAGAATCGCTGCAAATCAAATTCCTGCACAAAGAAAGTTCCTTAAAGGACGACATGGGAATACTGCATAAGAAAAAGAACAAGTCTGTCTGGTTTGTACAATATGTTGAATTTACAGCTGAATTACTACTTTCCGAAGATAATATTGTAACAATCAAATGGAACTGGAGTTCCTCTAATGTATCAAGTAATCTATTTAATAATTAGAAATTAAAATCCTATCCAAAAGTGTGGCATTTAAGAGTGAAAGATATACAGTTGTTCTCACTATGACATGAGTATTGACATAAAACAATTTATTTATGACTCTCTCAGTAACACAGAGACCATGAAAAACACAAACAAACTCCCTTATACAAACACATTTTTGAATTGATTCCAAAGATAGTATTATGACGGGCAAATGTATTTTATGGAGAGTATTCTTAGAAACGCTGTACATATATAGACCATATGGAGAATTCCAGCATCTGCAGTGTTTTGCTTTTTACACCATATGCAAGTTTATGTTTCATTGAGTAGAACATATGGATGAGTTTAGTTAATATAATTTAGGTTTGGAGATTGTCTTTCATATTTATTGTTAAAACTTTTAATGTTTTTGACAGGGCCATTAAACTAACATTCCTCACACTATAAGCCTTGCTGGTGATCTCATTCAAGTTACCAGGCTGTATAAACCAATAAAAACGTTCATGATCAAATGGCAAAAATCAAGCTCAGAAGTGAGTGTTTGAAACCTGCCTTTTAGCTCCTTAGAGCTTACCTTTCAAACGCTGAGTAACAATTTCTACAGCAAAAGCAACAAGACTACTTTGAAAAGTAACTCAACATCTGATGAGTTAGAAGGGCGTCGATTAAGTGTGGTTAATAGTAAGTATTTGAAAATGGAAGTGCGGCTGTTTATAAGTATATGCACTAATCCCAAGCACACATACTTCTTTTAAGGAAATCCAATGAAAGAAATTCATTTTTAAATGGACTGGTTCCGATTATTCAGAAAAGCTTTGGAATATTATCTCTTAAACTTTACTATGTGGCCTATGAGGTTCTGCTAAGGAGACAAAACAGGATGCACACAATTCTCACCATATGTATTTACAAGAGAAAGTCACTTGTGAAATGTTGTGATTGATTCTGTATAAAATCTCAACAGAGAAGTTAAATCTACATGATCAGCAGTAGAACGTATTAAGATTGGTGGTACAGGAAAAGTGAAAATACAAACGGAAAATTAATTTTAAAATCTCTTCCAGTTGATTCAGACTTATGCTGATTCTCAGAAATGAGTTAGATCCCCAGTCACATGTTAATCTGTTTCTGTCCCTTCTGTTTCTTTGACCACAGCAGAGATTTATTGGGCAGCCTTACTCCTGCTGCTAGATGGCCAGGTCAGCTGTACAGTAAAAGTCACACCAACTAACAGATTGCTTTGACCTTAGTATAGTATTTTTTTATTGGTCTTTTTCACGTCTAAGAGCCCCTATAACAGTATTAAAATATTTACATCAGGAAATGGCTTTTAAAACCAGATATTCAGCTTTTCAACTTTTTCTTGGAAAAAAGGAACTGACCAAAAATTGTGCAATACTTGAATGCAGTTAATAGGTTACAAATCACTTAAGTACTATGAGCTCTAAATTGGATAGCCCCTGAAAACGGGCGCTGGGATTGTGATTAACCTGCGCCCATTGATTGCAATGCAGGCAGCACACCAACTTCGTGCTCCCTGCTCATTTCAATGATCTCTGATCCAGCCAGTGCTAACCGTGCTGTTCATTGGCTGGATACATCAGCAGGGGGCCTGATATCGTGAGAGGCTAGCACCACTTGAAGCTAGCCTGGACTGCTTAAAGTTGCCTGCGCTTCTTAAAAGGGGAGGTGCATTGTGGCTGGAGCAGGTGCTGGGAGTCGTGGTTGTAGAGATCCTGACCTGGGAAAAAGTGAGGATTGGCACAATAGGGAGAGCGCGAGCTCCAAGGTTTTCAGACGCTGCACTGGAGGTCTTGGTGGAGGAGGTGGAATGGAAGAGAGATATCCTGTATCCGCAGGGGGGGAAGAAGGTCCTCCAGACACACGGTCAAAAGGCAGAGGGAGCAGATAGCCATGGAGGTCAATAGCAGGAGTCGAGCCCCGAGGACCTGGATGAAGCCGCAAGAAGTTCAATGACCTCACACGAGTGGTCAAGATTAGTTGAATGCATCTTCAAATGCCATGTCCTACCAACTGAACCACTAGCCTCAGCCACTGCTCAAATCACCACACCCCCATCACTCACCTACCAACAATCTCTATCAATCAGGCCTCATACCAAACATTCATATCCTTCGCCTCACCCTCACACACTTAGCACTGCTGCAAGCCTCACGCCCACATCTCACAGCCTGCACACACTGCCAGCTATTTAACCATGGCAGCCACATCAGCCAAACAGATTGCAGGACACTCATTGACACTTCCCTTTCTCTTGCAGGACAAGGTGGCACACAATCGGAGGCAGCAGGAGCTAACCGGAGGTGGACAGGCATGCCTACATGTCCTAACCCCCATTGAGGAGATGGTGCTGGCCATTGCTGAGACCGTGGCCAGCAGCGGGGCTGGAACCATTGAAGATGTCGGTATCCTCATAACTAATCCTCCTTCTCACATCCCACTTCACCCTCATCCCACACTCTCTTCTGATTTACAAGCTGCAGATCTCCCCCACTGAAAGTCAGCAGCCTTCCACCAGCCATGCTGCAGCCACTGGGGTAGCACTGCGTAGGAGCACAAGGCAGGCACGAAGGGAATGCACAAGGGTGATTAGTTGACTTATACAATGATTTCATTTATAAATTTGGTTTGGAATGTTTATTTTATGGTGGCTTTTATTTTTGCATTGTGGCCAAGCAGATGCTGTGATGGTCAGTGACCAAGGGAAGGTGGAACTGTTGGTGAATGGGGAATTGGGGTAGTGGTTACCGGTATCACACTCGAATGAGTTCTTCACGGGCAGCCTGGGCAGAAAAGGGCCGTCTAGGTTGCCTCCTCCCTTCCTCCTCCTCCTCATGCTCCTGCTCCTCAGCTGCTTGCCGTATAGCTGGTGGCAAGGGGGGTGCCCTCATGATGGCGAGGCTGTGCAGCAGGCAGCAGGCCACCACAAATCATTGAAACCCACTCTGCCGAGTACTGCAGGGCTTCTCCAGAGCGGTCCAGGCAGCGGAAGTGTTGTTTCAGCACACCAATGGCCTGCTTTATCACATTTCTTGCGGCAGCATGGCTTTCATTGTATGCACAGTGCGCACATATGCGTGGGTTGCACACCAGAGTCATCAGCCATGTCGTCAGCGGATAGTCCTCGCTATCCAGTGGCCACGTTTTGGTTTGTCATGGTGACTCAAGTGTAGCTGGCACAGAGGACTGCTGCCAGGATACCGGGCATTATCCTGCATGCTTCACTGCCTATGGCCACATACCAGCTGGACGTGGAGGGAGTAGAATCCCTTTCAGTTCTGGTATAGGGCAGAGTTGACATGCGGCGCCCGCAGAGCTATGTGCATGCATTCAATGACACCCTGCACCACGGGGAAGCCTGCAGTCCTAACGAAGCCACGTGCTCGCTCCTTCTACTCATCTCTGGCAAGAGAGAATGAAATGTAGTTAGCGCTCTTTGAATAGAGAGCCTCAGTGACCTCCCTTGCGCAACAGTGGATGGCAAACTGCAAGATATTGCAAATATCTCCAGCTTCAGCCTGGAAGGAGCCAGACGCACATATGGTCACAGTCACCTTCACAGCCACTGGCAATGTGGCCCTTGTCCTGCTCTGAGGTTACAGCAGTGGCTACAGCAGGTGGCAGATTTCAGTGAGGACGTCCTTACTGAAACGATGACATCTCACACATTATTCCTCATTGAGGTGCAGGTAGAAGAATTGCTCTTTGAACACCTTGGACGGATATGGCCTCCTGCTGAGAGCCCTTCTCCCCCTCCTCCTCTTCCTCCTCCCTCTTCCAGCAGTTTGTCCTGCTCAGCGTGCCCTCTGTTCATTCTCCAAGACATGTTGTATTCCAAGGGGAATTCCTACTAGTGCACCCATGTCTAGGAGCAACTAGTTTGTGCAGAAGCCTTTAAGTCAGCAGAAAGTCCTTCAGCACCTGCCACACCACTCCCTGTAGACTTTAGCAACTTCAAACAACTATAGAGAGCATCAAACACTTGTAGAATCGTAGCAACAGCCAGAAGGAATCAACCAGCAACTAACCTGTAAGTAGTTGATGATCCCTTTAAATAGCACTGGTGTGGGGTCCTTCTTGTTGCTGAACGCATGTTAAGGGAGGTTAAGAGAGGGTGTAGGCTGGAGCATTGAGCTCCAAAATGGCACCACTGATGTCAAATCAGAGTTGCACGCTGATTGAAGTCATGATCTGCTTGCTCTGCGTACATCCCTTGGATGTTCACTGCGCGCGCGCTCTGGTGCCTGCATCAATATGGTGTCTGGTGCAATTTGTCCCACAAGTGTGCGCACGCGCGCCACGGACGCCATTTTGGAGCCCTAAGGGTACTCGTAGCACCCAAGAAACGGGTGCTAATGAGCCCAATTACTCTCCGTTTGACTCTGGTTAGGGTTGTTATTTGTTAGGTTCTGAATGAATGAAGCATAGACTGGTGCATAATATGTTTGCTTCCCTGCCCCGCCCCCGCCACCAGACTCAATTTCACACATTAATTTCCATCACTGTTAATTGTCATCTACACAATTGGTCTGTGCTATTCCATACATTCACACGGGCATAATTTAGACTCAGCAGCTCCGATGTTAAGCAAATATAAAATAATTAGAGATATATTACATGGTGATGTCTGTGGCATATGTTAACGTATTCCTTTGTCCCAATTAGCAGATTGTAAATGGCATCTTTAACACCCTGTCTTACAGCAACGCAGCCCACACAATGCAAATGGAAAGGAGCTGGCAGTTGTCCAAGAGTGCCAAAGGCATGATCAACAAATTATGGGTCCAAAAAGCTCTGTTATGTGATAAGTGCGAGGGTGCAATGCAAACACAGCTGCTTTATATTGTGCAACAGGCACACTAGGCCAGTCAGTATATGGACTACTGACAAACAAACCAAAAAAAAGTCCATTTAACATCATCAAAACAATTTTGGTCCATTTTTACATTGCATTTGCATGTAGTGAGTCCATCAATTTAACTATAAATGGGAGTGTATTACACGCAAAAACAGTAACACATAACAGTTACCTTTTAACACCTTTCTTACCTCCTTCTGGGCCTGCCAAAACAAAACAAGCAGAAAGATCGGCAGCCCTCAAAATAGCTTTGCATTTTTGTGAGTGGGGCAGTTGAATTATTAGGAATATGAATATTAAAGTGACCACAAATATGCAAGACTCTTCAGTGATGCAGAACTGTCAAATCAATCAGTTTTGTATGAAACTATGGCTTCAGAATCGGTTAAATGGTCAGCAAAGTGGTTTGATGTGTACTGCAAATGACTACCAGTCTGATCTGCTGGAGCCATATTGTGCGGGAAAGAAACCTGGGCTGGAAAACATTAATTTGAAGGGGAAAAAATATCTATTATATTTGTGCCTTCACTGACAGGGCCCCATAAACATAGAAACATAGAAGATAGGAGCAGGAGTAGGCCATTCGGCCCCTCGAGCCTGCTCCGCCATTCAATGCGATCATGGCTGTTCATCCAAATTCAGTACCCTGTCCCTGTTTTCTCCCCATATCCCTTGATCCCATTAGCCTTAAGAAATATATCCAACTCCTTCAATATAGTTAATGAATTGGCCTCTACTGCCTTCTGTGGTAGAGAATCCCACAGGTTCACCACTCTCTGGGTGAAGAAATTCCTCCTCATCTCTGTCCTAAATGGCTTACCCCTTATCCTTAGACTGTGACCCCTGGTTCTGGACTCCCTGACCATCGGGAACATCCTTCCTGCATCTAGTCTGTCCAGTCCTGTCAGAATTTTATAAGTTTCAATGAGGTCCCCTCTCATTCTTCTAAACTCCAGCAAGTAAAAGCCCAATCGACCCAATCTCTCCTCATACGTCATTCCTGCCATCCCAGGTATCAGCCTGGTGAATCTTTGATGAACTCCCTCCATGGCAAGAACATCCTTCCTCAGATAAGGTGACCAAAACTGCACACAATACCCAAGATGTGGTCTCACCAAGGCCCTGTACAACTGCAGCAAGACATCCTTGTTCCTGTACTCAAACCCTCTTGCTACGAAGGCCAACATACCATTTGCCTTCTTAACCGCCTGCTGCACCTGCATGCTTACCTTCAGCGACTGGTGCACAAGGACACCCAGGTCTCGTTGCACTTCCCCTTCTCCCAATCTATTGCCATTCAGATAATAATCTGCCTTCCTGTTTTTGACACCGAAGTGGATAACCTCGAATTTATCCACGTTATATTGCATCTGCCATGCTTCTGCCCAATCACCCAACCTGTCCAAATCATCCTGGAGTTTCTCAGCATCCTCCTCACAGCACACATAGAAACATAGAAGATAGGAGCAGGAATAGGCCATTCGGCCCCTCGAGCCTGCTCCGCCATTCGATGCGATCATGGCTGATCATCCAAATTCAGTACCCTGTTCCTGCTTTCTCCCCATACCCCTTGATCCCTTTAGCCTTAAGAAATATATCCTACTCCTTCTTGAATATATTTAATGAACTGGCCTCCACCGCCTTCTGTGGTAGAGAGTTCCACAGGTTCACCACTCTCTAGGTGAAGAAATTCCTCCTCATCTCTGTCCTAAATGGCCTACCCTTTATCCTTAGATTGTGTCCCCTGGTTCTGGACTCCCCGACCATCGGGAACATCCTTCCTGCATCTAATCTGTCTAGTCCTGTCAGAATTTTATAAGTTTCAATGAGATCACATCTCATTCTTCAAAACTCTAGCGAGTACAAGCCCAATCGACCCAATCTCTCCTCATACGTCATTCCTGCCATCCCAGGTATCAGCCTGGTGAATCTTTGATGAACTCCTTCCATGGCAAGAACATCTTCCTCAGATAAGGCGACCAAAACTGCACACAATACTCAAGATGTGGTCTCACCGAGGCCCTGTACAACTGCAGCAAGACATCCTTGTTCCTGTACTCAAACCCTCTCGCTACGAAGGCCAACATACCATTTGCCTTCTTAACTGCCTGCTGCACCTGCATGCTTACCTTCAGCGACTGGTGCACAAGGACACCCAGGTCTCGTTGCACTTCCCCTTCTCCCAATCTATTGCCATTTAGATAATAATCTGCCTTCCTGTTTTTGCCACCAAAGTGGACAACCTCACATTTATCCACGTTATATTGCATCTGCCATGTTTCTGCCCAATCACCCAACATGTCCAAATCATCCTGGAGTTTCTCGACATTCTCCTCACAGCACACACGCCCACCCAGCTTTGCGTCATCTGTAAATTTGGAGATATTACATCTAGTTCCCTTGTCTAGATCATTAATATATATTGTGAATAGCTGGGGTCCAAGGACCGATCCCTGCGGTACCCCACTATTCACTGCCTGCCACTCGGAAAAGGACCTGTTTATTCCAACTCTTTGCTTTCTGTCTGCCAACCAATTCTCTATCCAAGTCAATACCTTGCCCCCAATCCCATGTGCCTTAACTTTACACGCTTCCCATGTGCCTTAACTTTACACGCTAATCTCTTATGCGGGACCTTATCAAAGGCCTTCTGAAAGTCCAGATACACCACATCCACTGATTCTCCCTTATCTATTTTATCAGTTACATCCTCAAAAAATTCCAGTAGATTAGTCAAGCACGATTTACCTTTTGTGAATCCATGTTGACTTTGTCCGATCCTGTCACTGTTTTCCAAGTGCTCTGATATTACATCTTTTATAATGGACTCTGGCATTTTCCCCACTACCGATGTCAGGCTGTCTGTAATTCCCCGTTTTCTCTCTACCACCTTTTTTGAATAGTGGGGTAACATTAGCTACCCTCCAATCCATGGGTACTGTTCCAGATTCCATCGAATGTTGGAAGATGATCAGCAATTCATCTACTATTTCTAGGGCCACTTCCTTAAGTACCCTAGGATGTAGATTATCAGGCCCTGGGGATTTATCGGCCTTCAATCCCATCAATTTCCCTAACACCATTTCCCTACAAATACTGATTTCTTTCAGTTCCTCCCTTTCATCAGACCCTATGTTCCCCGGCATCTCTGGGAGGTTATTTGTGTCCTCCTTTGTGAAGACAGAATCAAAATATGTATTTAGTTGGTCTGCCATTTCTTTGTTCCCCATTATAAATTCCCCTGATTCTGAGTGCAAGGGACCTACGCTTGACTTCACCAATCTTTTTCTCTTCACATATCTATAAAAGCTTTTACAGTCAGTTTTTATGTTCCCTGCAAGCTTACTCTCATATTCTATTTTCCCCTTCTTAATTAATCCCTTTGTCCTCCTTTGTTGAATCCTAAATTGCTCCCAATCACAGAATCACAGAAACCCCACAGTGCAGATAGAGGCCATTTTGGCCCATCGAGCCTGCACCGACACATATTCCACCCGATCCCCGTAACTCCTGCACCAACACATATCCCACCCTATCCCCGTAACCCCATGTATTTAATCCCCCTAACACTAAGGGTCAATTTATCATAGCCAATCAACCTAACCTGCACATCTTTGGACTGTGGGAGGAAACCGGAGCACCCGGAGAAAACCCACGCAAACACGGGGAGAATGTGCAAACTCCACACAGACAGTCACCCGAGGCCGGATTCGAACCCGGGTCCCTGGCGCTGTGAGGCAACAGTGCTAACCACTATGCCACCGTGCCGCCTCAGGATTATTGCTTTTTCTGGCCAATTTATATGTCCTCTCCTTGGATCTTATGCTATCCCTAATTTCCCTTGTTAGCCACGGTTGAGTCACCTTTTTTTAAATTTTTGTGCCAAACTGGGATGAACATTTTCTGTAGTTCATCCATGCGGTCTTTGAATGTTTGCCATTGCCTATCCACCTTCAACCCTTTGAGTGACATTCACCAATCAATCCTACCCAACTCGCGCCTCAGACCATCGTAGTTTCCTTTATTTAAATTTAGGACCCTAGTCTCTGAGTCAACTACTTCATTCTCCATCTTAATGAAGAATTCGATCATATTATGATCGCTCCGACCCAAGGGGCCTCGTACAATAAGATTGCGAATTAATCCTTTCTCAATATATAATACCCAGTCTAAGATGGCTTGATCTCTGGTTGGTTCCTCGACATATTGGTCCAGGAAACCATCCCGTAAACACTCCAGGAATTTCTCCTCCACAGTATTGTTACTAATTTGGTTAGCCCAATCTATATGTAGATTAAAGTCACCCATGATGACTGCTGTGCCCTTATTGCACGCTTCTTTAATTTCCCTTTTAATGCCATCCCCAACCTCCGCCTTACTGTTTGGAGGTCTATATACCGCTCCCACTAATGCTTTTTTCCCCTTGGTATTTCTCAATTCTACCCATACAGATTCCACATCATCAGAGCTAATATCCTTCCTTACAATTGTGTTAATCCCTTCTTTAACCAGTAATGCTACCCCACCTCCCTTTCCTTTTTGCCTATCTTTCCTGAATATCGAATACCCGTGGATGTTGAGTTCCCAGCCTTGGCCATCCTTGAGCCACGTTTCCGTAATCCCAACCAAATCATATTCGTTTACCTCTAGTTGTGCAGCCAATTCATCCACCTTATTACGAATGCTCCTCGCATTAAGACACAAAGGCTTCAGGCTTATATTTTTAACGCTCTTAGACCTATTAGAATTATTATTTACTGTGGCCATGTTTGATTTAAACCGTTGATTTCTCTGACTGCCACTTTTGTTTTTCTCCTTCCTTTCTTTTGCTTTTATCCTTGTTTCCCTTTCCTCTGTCCCCTTGCTCAGGTTCTCAACTCCCTGTCATCTTAGTTTAAACCCTCCCCCAGAGCACTAGCAAACACACCCCCTAGGACATCGGTTCCAGCCCTGCCCAGGTGCAAACCGTCCGGTTTGAACTGGTCCCACCTCCCTCAGAACCGGTTCCAATGTCCCAGGAACTTGAATCCCTCCCCCTGGCACCATTCCTCTAGAGACGTATTCAGCTGAAATATCCTTCTATTTCTACTCTGACTAGCACGTGGCACTGGTAGCAATCCTGAGATTACTACCTTTGTGGTCCTATTTTTTAATTTACCTCCTAACTCCCTATATTCAGCCTTTAGGACCTCATCCCGGTTTTTACCTATATCGTTGGTAGCTATATGCACCACGACAACTGGCTGTTCACTCTCCCCTTCCAAAATGTTCTGCAGCCGCTCCGAGACATCCTTGACCCTTGCACCAGGGAGGCAACACACCATCCTGGAGTCTCGTTTGCGGCCGCAGAAACGCCTATCTATTCCCCTTACAATAGAATCCCCTGTTACTATAGCTCTACCCCTCTTTTTCCTCCCGTCCTGTGCAGCAGAGCCACCCCTGGTGCCAGGAAGTTGGCTGCTGCTGCCTTCCTCTGATAAGCCATCCCCCCCAACAGTACTCAAAGTGGTGTATCTGTTTGAGAGGGGGATGTCCACAGGGGACCCCTGCACTACCTGCCTGCGCCTAGTACTCTGCCTGTTGGTCACCCGTTCCCTTCCTGCCTGTCCAACCTCTACCTGCGGTGTGTCCAACTCGCTAAATGTGCTATTCACGATGTCCTGAGTATCATGAATGCTCCAGTATGCATCCAATCGCAGCTCCAGCACCGCAATGCGGTCTGTCAGTAGCTGCAGCTGGATACATTTCCTGCACACGTCGTTGTCAGGGACACAGGAAGTGTCCCTGAGTTCCCACATAGCGCAGGAGGATCATACCATGTGGCCGGGCTGTCCTGCCATGACTTACCCTTTAATTAATTGAAATTAAATTAAATCAATCAATCCCACCAATTACACTACAGTTAAATGGTTTACCAACAGTCCCCGCTACACCAGAGAGACATTAGTAACTATAAACCACACACGCCCACCCTGCTTTGTGTCGTCTGCAAACTTGGAGATATTACATCTAGTTCCCTTGTCTAGATCATTAATATATATTGTGAATAGCTGGGGTCCAAGGACCGATCCCTGCGGTACCCCACTAGTCACTGCCTGCCACTCGGAAAAAGACCCGTTTATTCCAACTCTTTGCTTTCTGTCTGCCAACTAGTTCTCTATCCAAGTCAGTACCTTACCCCCAATCCCATGTGCCTTAACTTTACACGCTAATCTCTTATGCGGGACCTTATCGAAAGCCTTTTGAAAGTCCAAATACACCACATCCACTGGTTCTCCCTTATCTATTTTACCAAACATGGCTTAGATCACACAAAGTAATTCCTGAATAAGTGTTGAGGGTATGGTGAGCCCTGCGGCTGAAAAATGTAACATAGATAATGGTTAATTTGGCAGTAAAAAAAAAATGAATATGAAAAATAATATTTTCTAACTTATTTAATAATTTAACTGCTGGCAAGGAAACTGCAGTATATGTAGATAGACTGGTCAGAAGAACAGTCAATCCTTCCCACGCAAACACAAATTTTGTTTTAGTTTGTCACGTGATGTGCTTTTTAGGTTTCAATAATTAATTTTGTCAGTGTTTTGTAAACTGGAAAAATAGAAAAATCCATCATACAGTATATGGTCAGGGGACATCACAGACATACTAACTATGGAAATATGTAAACCAAACAAACAAATATATGGTTGAATTTAGTAAATGTGAATCCCTGAATCCAAACTTAATGGTATATCGGAGCCAATCAAGTTGCAGGCTGAATTTACTTATTTGCTACCAGTCTGGCTCTTTTACCAGCAGCTAGTTTCAGGTGAAGGTCCTGTTTATCGAAACCATACATTGGCAGCCAGCAGATCTGAAGGATATGGATATGGTTTTCATTCTAAGCTGAAGAACATAAAAGACAGAAAGAAAGACTTGCATTTAAATAGCGCCTTTCACAACCACTGGACGTCTCAAAGTGCTTTACAGCCAATGAAGTACTTTTGAAGTGTAGTCGCTGTTGTAATGTAGGAAATGCGGCAGCCGATTTGCGCACAGCAAGCTCCCACAAACAGCAATGTGATGTAGATGAAGTGTGATTGCAGAAAGGAGGAAAAAATTATTGGGGGAGTGGAGAAGGGAGGAGGAACCGAGGGATGGGAAGATAGAAGGGGAAGAGGAGACACCAATGGGTTAGAGTAAAGGACAAGACTCCAAGGGAGAGAATGGGAAGAGGGGAGGAGAGGAATCTGAGAGTGAGGAAGAAGGAAAACCAAGGGTGGGGAAGAGGGGCAACCGAATGGCGGGGGAGGGATTCACAGGGAGGAAACCAGAGGTGGGTGGAACTTTGATTCTACCAGTAACTTATTGCAATTCACTGAAATTGCACCGATAACCAATAGTAATACTCAGATTTCTCCTCATTACCAACAGTAACACAGGAATAGATAGAGTTATATAAAATAATGAAAGGGCTGGATTGCGTAAATATTAATAGATTGTCTCCGTTTGACAGATTGGGGAGGAGCAGCAGTCATGCACTTAAATTACACAAGAGTAGGAATAGGCTAGATGTTTGGCAGTTCCTCTTTTCCCAGGGTGTAATGAACCATGTGACTATGTTGTCGGCTTGTGCGGTGTGCATAAGCTGGACCGGTTCTTGGCTGGGGCAGAGATCACATCTTATAAAAAGTAAGTGATTTAATAGTTAATGTAAGCATAGTCTATGTGAACTTCTGGACTGGTTTCGATTGCCTGAGGGAGACCGAGAGGAATTTACCAGATATCCCCCCCGCCTTTTTAGCTCTCCCAGCAGACTACATGGCAGCTGGTCTAGTCATGGCACTCCAGACATCATGAATGTGGGGCAAGGCTTGATGGACCAGCTGGTCTTTTCCTGCCCGTCATTTTTGCCTGTTCATAACTCACTTGAAAGAGAATACTTATATGGGTCATCTGCCAGGAGTCAGATTGGGTTGGGGCTGTTGGTGGAGTTGGGTCAACTCAAAACTGCCAGCAAGAGTCAAGGCAGACCAGGCCAGTTAGCTAGGGCCACCCTGCATTTTATTCACGTTTTCTAAGAGGTCCTCTATGTCCCGATCTATAAAATGGACTCCACACAGTATTCATTAGAACATAAACGGTATGCACTCTGTAGCGTTTACATTTATACCAGTTATGTGCCAATTTAATTGCTCGAGAAGTGTGAAATAAGAATTATTTCAGGTGCATTGTGATTGACCAGTTTTCTGTTGTACCTATTTTCAAATTCATGTTGAATCAAAATAGGGAAAGATAGATTGGGATCACCTGCATTTATACTGAACGCTGTTAAATGCAATTAAAAACAGTCTACTTCTTTTGAGCAAAAGAGGAAAATATATCCATCAGTGGGAACGGACAAAAATTGTAACTCCAACTTCATGAACAGCTGAAACCCTGAAAGCATAAAACATCTGAACTATCAGTTTTGATATTGATAAATACTCCTGAATTTGGATAATTTTCAAGAAAGGCTAATAAATAAAACTGGACTAAAAAGTGCTTCAGATGGTTGCTTGTTTGGTGCATACCAACTTAAGCTTTGAAAGGTTTTAGAACTGGAATTGCCTGGAGATTGAATGGTATGCATCAGCTTTTTCTATTATAAATCACTATGCCCACATTTAGAATGGAAAACGTTCATGTAAACATCACCCTCATGGCGCAATCTAGCTTCTGGGTTCTCACCATTTTCTTAGGCCCAGTAATTCGGGTCCCAACGCGTGAGTACGGACGGGGTACTCACGTGTGGGCCCGTTGGAAGTGCCGGATTTCAGCATGCACAGCGCATGCGCGGAAAACCGGCATTTCCTCTCCTCTGAACCAAGGGGTTAAGAGGCGGTTCGCCTGCGATGTTTCAGGCAGCGCGTACGCGTTGAACTTTGTTTTTTTTGACAGGTTTGTCCGTGCGTGAAGGCCTCCACTTTTTACGAATGAAAAAAGCAGACGTAAGGA
Source organism: Somniosus microcephalus (assembly GCF_052327205.1). NCBI lineage: Eukaryota > Metazoa > Chordata > Chondrichthyes > Squaliformes > Somniosidae > Somniosus > Somniosus microcephalus. The sequence continues at coordinate 248,598,361 of NC_140992.1, forward strand.
CTTAGTTTTAAAAGGTAAGTGGTCTAATAATTAAAGTTAGAAATTTTTTTCCACAGGTTTATTATTTTTAAAGAATTTACAGTAAGGTAAGTGTATTTTTGGACCCGATTTCTTGAAAAAAAAATTTTTGCAGAAATTTGGATAATTGTTTAAAATAGTTTTTACAGTTATTAATAGTTTATTTAATTAGTGGGATTTTTAAAAACTTTTATTTGAAGTTTAAGTACTGTTTTGGGCGCCCGGAGTTTTCATGAGTTTGACAGGTCTTATGTCTAACTCATGAATGGGCTTTTGCAATCTCCCATTGGTTGCCCAGTGCTCACGTGATCCCAGCCAGCTCATCGCACTAAGTACGCCGCTGGATCACGCACGCACAGCGCGCCGGGAGCTGAACCGGGCCACAGACTGGAAATCCACGCAGGCCCAGTCTTCAAATGTCAGCGCAATATGTAAGTGTAGGTCGGGGGCTTGCACCCGCGGGAAGCCCACAACCCGAATTTCTGGGCCTTTATGCGTTATTATTTTCTTTTCTATCTGCCAATTTTTTTCCTCCATAACCGAAATTTCTACAGACCAAAATAAGAGTTTAATTAAAATACAAAATATTACATATTTCACAGTAACATAATTACATTTATCCACTGAATTGCCTGATGTGTCTTTTAGTGCCTTCATTAAACCTCTCAGCAACATTTTGTATTTATATAGCGCCTTTAACATAGTAAAACGTCCCAAGGTGCTTCACAGGAGCATTATCAAACAAAATGTGACCATAAGCCTAGGTTTGGAGTTGATATTTTTGCCCAGAGTTGTGGTGCTGTAAATTGATTTGGATTGTGCAGACTGAGCATATGCAGTGTATCCAATCTCCCAGGATGTATCAGTCCATTCAGTTAGCTACACTGAGGAGTATTTTTCTTTAGTTTTTAGCAGTTTCAGCTTAAAGGCTTTTCCAAAATTGTTTAGAGAAAAGCTAGAAGACAAATGTTTGGAATAAAATTGGGAGATTTCTTTTAAAAAGAGGCTGTGTCTGTCTGTGTGCATGAGAGGAAGAAAAAGCCTGTGTTCTGACTGCACACTTGTAGCCGCTGTGTTGTGCTCTACACACTTCAGAAAGTGACAGAGATGGACAGATAGACACTGGGGTTAGAGATAGAGGGGTAAGAGGAAGAAAGGATACATCTCTCTCAAAGTAAGGTTAGTTTTATTTTGAAAAAAAACAATTGAAGTTTGAAACCAGCTAATTACCTCACCTGTGTTTTGGTTGACAGTTGGAAAAGGCCAATGCTATGGTTTACACCTGTGAGATAAAGATTTTAATTTCTAACCAAGCTGGAGATAGAGAGGCACAGAAAGACACAAATAGAAAAGCAGACAAGCAGTATCTTTCCTCATTCTAATGTGATTTTTTTTTTGAAAGAAAGTTGAATTTTCACAGTAAACAAAGCCACTTTGAGGGAAATGGGTAGTAATGAAGGGGTAAGGGAAACTGGCTGAAGGTTAGAGGGCCTCTGACCTCTTATCACCCGGAAGCGAGTTGGTGGGGGAGCGCATGGAGGGTGATGAGTGAAGTGAGTGAGAGCAAAACAAGAGGTAGTGAGGATACATTGGACAAGCAGGTAGTTCAAAAGGGAAGAGGTAAGGGTAATGATGAGAGCGATAGTGTGACAGGAAGGGGAGCGGGAAGTGGGAGGTGAAGGGAGTAGAGAAAACAATGGGGTGGGGTGGGGTGGGGAAGCTCAAGTGATTAGAGGAGAGAATGGGAAGGAAGCTGCTGACCGCTACATTTCCCCCAAAACCCCCACCCCAAATACAGCTTGCAGTTGTTGGCTGTTCCTTTCTCCACCACACCATGCCACATCATCCATCACCTCGCACCCAAAAGGAGACAAAAAATAAAATGACAGAAAGAAGCAAAAATCATTGAGAGAGAAACAGAAGGGAAAGGAGAGAGAGAAAGAACCAGAGGAGACAGAGAAACAGCAACAAGATGACAGCAGAGAAAAGCGAGAGAAAGACTGTATTCTCTGACTTAACATATATAGATCGACAAGTATATATAAAAGATCTTGCATCTGCATGCACTTCCTGTCAACGTTTCCATTATAAATTCCTTTGTTCACATTTATAATGGAAACTGCCTATGTAAACTTGTCAGTGTAATTACACCCATCCACTGAAGTGCCACCACTGGTAAGAGAATTAATTGCAGCATGCTACATTTACATAGGCAGTTTCCATCAATATAATGGAAACATAGGAACATAATGGAAATATAAAAATAAAGACAGAATTTATGACTTGAAAATGGGGACTGAATTACATCAACACACCTTGGTTCAATTATCCTTAGTCTGTAACCCTGTTACACCTGGAGATTACATTTGGTCTCGACTCCCTGTGTGCAATGCCATATGTGATTGACTAGTATATTATATGTACAGCTCTCGCATGGCGTTGGTCATAGTGAGTCACAGGACATGGCATTGTCTAACAGTAAGGGGAGGCTATCAGCAGAGTACGATGAGGAAAAGGTGGCAGGGGAAGTGTTACTGGAAGTAATTATGTCACTTATAGGAAATTCGCACTATATGACTCTTAATATAATAAACATCAACATGTTTTACAAGTCTGCAGGATAGCTAAAATATTACTGACTGCATGTGAATAATCATGGTGAAGATCAAGATGAGCTGGTTGCATATGGCATGTTGCTCTGGTTGGTATGAGATCAGAACTGCGAAGTTCATCTGTACCAAACAGAAAGCTGAAGCATTAATTAACAAGAGTTTAGGAATAGATCACTTAAGAAAACTAGCCATTTTTGTCAATTTCATATTTCTGTTTATTCCAATCAGGTAAGAGTACATCTGGCAGGCATGAAATATGTCGGCTTAGAAATCAAAACTACTTATGATTTCAGTTCAATGAATGATAAAATACTCAAATGAGTGAAGAATCTAACCGTAAACTGAAACAATACATTCTCCTTCATCAGCAATCTTTGGAAACAATTCATTGATCACAGCGTGTTAAATGTAGGCTTCAAACTATTAAAATAAACCGTAGAAAATTCCAAACCAAAAGAAACACTTAAATTTTTGGCGGAGTGATCAAGCCATCACTTTTTCAGAGCCTCTTTTCTCGAAGAGGACACTGACCTATAACCTCCCTACATGGGTAACCTGACTACTGCTCACAGCTGGGCCAGGCCACGAGAAGTCCATTGTTCTAAAATGACAGGGACATTTGAAATGGCATTTTTTCCCCCTTCTCTAAAAACCCGCTTCTGCTTAACGATAATTATCCATTTTCACCTAATAAAAATAATGTATGACATCTGGATATTTCAAATGATGGAGAGGGCCCAGATTGAACATGTGTTGAGACATTCATACATCAGAAGCCTCCGAATTTTATTCTGCCAGGAAAATAAATGTCATCATCTAAATACTACTGTATATACTGGACCTACTTCAGACTTATAGAGTAAAATCCACAAACACAATGCAATCTTTCACTCATATCCTTTCAAACCTCTCTCCTTTTTTTTTGATTCTTTGAGTGATTGTCATTTGAGTGAATAAATAATAAATGAGAGCAGAGGCCTGAGCACCAGATGTGGCTGGAACAGGTCAAACAGGACAACAGTTATTGCAGAAATTTAGTGTCAAGGAAACATATGCTGTTGGAATGCAGCTGCGAGTAAAACTGTCCATCTCCACTAAACTGCTACAGATTCTTCCAGGTCTTTCACTGAAGAGCAGACTCGGAGACGCTGCCTTTAAATTTAAGTTTATATTTTAATTTACCGCATCCTGCCTAAGGTGCTCACTTCGCCCCTCTGATGGGTGCAGTTTTTAAGTCCCGATGTAGGGCTCATTTTCTAAACCCGCTGGCCAAGGATTACATATGTGCCTCTTGTTGCGGGTCCTAGGCGAGTGCGTCTGCCTTTAAACTAATGTGCATCTCCTACCAGCTGACACAGCAAGGTCAGCACTGAAGTTGTGGAAGAGTTGACAATCCTGCTTGCCTGCCAAACTGGAAGTTAATGGCAGCAATGGAAAAACCTTTAAGGCCAAGAGAACATACCTTTTTTCTGTTGGCTTACTGGTCCTATATTTCAAGCTCCTAAATCAAACTAACGGATTGTTTTTGAAAGTTGTATTTATCAATTGCTGTCCAACACTTTTAATTTACCCTGTGGAACACTGTGATGTCATTGCTTTCTTGTGCAGCTTTACAATGACAGCACAAATAGATGCTTCTGATGGTCAACTTTCACGCTGAAATGAAGAACTGTTAAGAGAACTCTCAAAAAATTAGGAGCAGGCATAAATTATGCCAGATAGCTTGGCCAAATGTAAATTAATTTTGAATGAGTTGTGCTGGTAAATATATTTCTTTTCACGCACATACATATACCTCGGGCCAGGTAACTGAACTCCTGCAACTGGCATACGGGAGGGTACATTCTCAGGACATCTGAATGTGTTTGGTTAGTCAGTTTGCCTACTTTATAATAAACCCCCAAAGGGATTACCAGCTGCTTTGTATTATTAAGTCTTTGACTAAAGCGTGCAGGCTTGTGGAGGTGAGGGATGTGCATTCTTCCTGCACCTTCCAACAATCACACCAAAGCAAGTGCTCCTACTTAAAGTACTCCATGTGTCAGTGGATTGGCTATCGCTCTCTTCACATTGTGCCTGAAATAGATCTCATTCTTCTATTTTATTGCTTAGGCAGTGAGGATTGAAGCTGACACTTCAGAAAGCCATTTTGTTGCCGGTGCCTAGATCACAAAGAGTTAAATTTAGGCTGATTAAATGACATTGCTTTTGCTAGTCGAGGGAGGTTAGAAAGCCAGGTTAACCACATCTGACCTCTTGCACAGCTCCAGACATTAAAGTGTCAGTCTCAATCAAAGATCAGGCGTCAAAAATGATTACATCGCAGGCCCGACATTACCCACACATACAACAATCTGCTGTAGCACCATACATTATACCGAAGCCGCACAGGAAACCTAGCCAGAACACTACCCCACAGGAGTGTGTGTGTGTGTGGGGGGGGGGGGGCATTTTTCTCTCTTTTGCATCTACATCAGTCAGCTAAAGTACTTTTGACAGGCACATCACATAAACTTCCATCTCCCAGTGAAAAAAAATCTAAGAGCCAATTAGGTAATTATTAATTCATGCCATTTTCCGTAAGTCCCGTGTTTTCAGCATCGTGTGTCTATAATACAATACCGTAAACTAATAAACTTTTGCGGCTATAAATTTGCCTGTCTTTCTCTCACTTATTAATAATAAAAATTCACAGCCATGCAACACTTTAACCTTTTAATCACTGACTGCTGTTATCAGCGTGGACATGCCAGATATAATCCATTTGTTTATTGTCCTCGGCAACAATTTTTATCTAATAATAGATCAAGTTATTTTCACTAATGGCAAAAAGAAATGACGTACTTGGTTCCCCCAAAAAGGCAGCTTGAGTGATGACTGAGGAAGATTACTACAAAACTGAAATTGGGTGGGCCTGGCTTGTATAGGTTCTCACCTCATACCTTGACAGCGGCAGTTTAAAGACTAGCAATGGACAGTGACTGAATATAGGACATGACTTTTGCCAGCTCCATGCTAGGTGACATCTTTGTTTGGAGGACAGGGAGGAAAGAGACCACCGACATCTTTAGTCCCTCCTGTTCAAACAGATTCTGCAGAGAGCTCTGTAAGGTTACCTGCATATAACCTGTTTCATTATACAGTGCACCTGTCTGTACCACTTAAGTGCGCTGCTGTTTAATTGGTTACTCTTGTGGATTAAGTGCTTATGTAGAGGGTATTATAAATGAAGCTGGTTAATGTTATCAGATGTTACTTGATGCAGTTGCTTGGGTGACTGCTGTTATGCAGATAAAACCATTCCCGCATTCTAGTTCAGGATACAGAAAAATTGAAAGCTGGAAGAGATATGACCAAATAGTATTTCTTAAATAAAAATTGTTGTACAACTATCCTGATGGTCTCGGGCGCAATAACATGGACAAAGGAACCTAAAGATAACCTGGCCTATTTGCTTGGGATCTGAAAACAGCAGCGCTGTGCTGCAGATCACAGAATAAGGGAATGTGAAGCAAAAGGAGTTTTGTTTAAAGTGAGGGAAACACAAAGTAGTTAATAGAAAATGGAGAAAATAACCCGCACACCAGAATGGAAATCGTATTCAGATATTCATTAAAACATGAGTGCTTCATGTCACAAGAGGAAAACCTGCACGAAGCAAATGGGTCACTGAAAGGGTTAAGAATATTTTTTAAAATGGAGCACCCAAATTGTTGTATTTTGGGGTGTGCTGCACAGTCCTTTTAAGCTTGATGCAAGAATAAAAATAGATGCCTGGCTTTAAGTACACTTCTATATGGCAAAACCCATCTCCTGTGTATTTATCGTAAATACAACTAAGATGAAACTGAAGTACTTCTATACACTTCATTAGCTGCTGCACCTTGGCGTAAATGGAGAATTGGCTTGCAAAACATTGAGGTAAGGGAACTTCTGACAACAGTGCTGAGGGTACATTCAGAAGGAGTATTTTTACAGGACGAACTGCAGGTTCCTCGTGTGCTTCATCAATGGTAGCAATTATTATACAGTATAACCTAATACTGGTAAATAATTTGTAGGTGTTATTTACATTTCTCCTTTTCCTACTATTAAGGCTCCTCTGCTTTACTCACACAATGGACATGAATTGGAGTGGATTGTAAATTCCTTCATGACTTGCGGAATCAATGCTGATGGCATACTCGTCAGCAGGAGATATCGAAATTTTAGGATAAGCTGGAAATAGGCTCATTTTTCTTCTCATGTGGAACTTTCTGCAACCACAAGTAATCTAGTGGCGCGAGGTCAGGGTCCAGAGTAGTGTTGGTGAGCCAGGTAGGTCTCTATTTCTGATGTTAGTGGGTTTAATTTCTCTACTGCCCTGCCCTATGGGAGAAGAGGGACTAAGTGGCAACTTATGTACAGATGTAGTCTCCAGTGTACATGATCTATCTGTGTGACTACAGTGTCCTAATAGTGATCTAGCATAAACATTTTGGCTGATCTGATTCTACCCTGTATAGAGCTATTTTTTTAAAATTATATCAAGAATGATTTATTTTATATAATATTTTCAGGTGGAATTCCATCAATCATTTGCTACCTATTGAATTACTGGTATTTTGGTTGCAGTTCAAATAAATCAATTTCTATATCTGGTAAAAGTTGAATATTAATCAGTCAGAATATCTTTTATGAGTGACATTATAATGTGAAACATGAAAATGAAAATCCTGCCATCAAAACTGATTCAGAATGCCAGATTTGACCAATAACAGGGATATCTGCCTAGTAAAGGTTTGGTTTGGTTAGGTTTCTTTATGAGGCATTACCAACCCCATTGAAAAGAATGGGAGAGGGCTGGGAATTCTGGCCCAGGCAATGCATTAAACTGTACAAAGCCAGGGTTTCACAGAAAAACGTCAATCAGGTACATTCTTATTAAGATATAATGCATTCTTGGATTAAACTGTCTGAAGCGTCTAAAGTTTATTATTTATCCAGAATAGAAATATTGCAGCTCATTATTCTAGCCTACAATGCTCCAGGCATTCTACATCACTTAGAAAGACAGCAGACCTTTCATTGGTGTATAGCACTGATGTTAAAAACTCAAACAATCTAACCCTTATGACATTTTCCTTTACGATTCTCAGCTTCTCAAAAGATTTTAGGTATCATCAATTAGGTTAATTCTTGCTGCAGAAATCGGCTTCCATCTTTATTTATGGCTCTGTGAAAAAACTACCTTTGAGTGATTTAATTGAATGTGAAGGCTATGGTATATTAGACAGCTTTAATACTCATTAGTTCTGATTTTGCAGTCTAGGTAGGTCATCAAACAGGCACCAATGAATAAGATTCAAAAATCATACCTACATTGCATCTCCTTGCATATGTCTCAGCCTTACCACTAACTTGTCAATTTATATTTATTTTAAAAGATGACAGTGAGGATGTTTTCAAGAGGTGGGTTGGTGTCTCGGTAGCTGCAACACAGGGGGGGTCCTGACTCTTAACAAAGGGACCCAGTTTCAGATTCCAGTCTCAGCTGGTGTCCACACTAAAGGCTTCTTCCTGGGCACGTTGGCTGGTCTTGGCCATGTCACCATGGAGTGGGAGGAAAAAACTGACCGGTGAAAAGGGCTGTGTGGTGGTCCCTTCATTCATTGCACAGGCATGCATGCCTCCTGGCTGGTTGACTAAAGGGGCGCAATTGATGGCGATTCATGGCACCTTTGGAGATATCCACGGATTTGATAGTTCCGCTCTCCTGATCTGAAATGTGGAGGGGAAAGAGGGAAGGGAAGAGGGAGAAGGAGTCCAAAAGTGCCACTTTGTAAGCGGCTCTCAATTTAAAATAATTTACTGCTACCTTTCTGCGCTCCGCAGTGGACTTTTATGTTGAAAACAGCTGTCTAGCTTAACAAAATGTCTGCCAGGATATTGCCATGGATTTAATGATGCTGTTGGCTAGTAAGATACTTGTCCGGCTTGTACATTCTTAGTGCCATCAGCAGCTGACTACAAAATTAAAAATTCAATTTAGACTTGAGATCTTTTGAAAATAAATTATTGATATTGTATAGATCTGATGATTAAAGAGTTTAAAACAGAACCCAGTTAAAGTCATAGCAAGGAAGCCGTCTAGTTCAAATTCTATTTTATTATAATTATATAAATAAATAATGCAATATATATTACAATTTGAAACAGTCAGTTCTTTTTGTGTCCACGAATATATATATCATTCTCCTGAGTCTCTCACACTAAAGATTAACAAAATAAATACTAAAATATTCTCAAGCAGTTTTTATAAGGTATTAGAAACTAATGGTCTTCCAACATCTTTCTTTTGAAAGCTTGCCTGATGGTGAATAAAAGATCCTTTATTCATTCCTTACTCAGAGGTTTAAAAAAAAATCATTTGGTTAAAACTCTGGACAGATTAACATTTTAAAAAAACTTTTTTTTTCACCCTTTTTGTTCACCTTTACATTCTCTTTGCCCTTTCAGCGGTTTGTCCGGCCAGCTCATTGTATCACAGATGTATTCTGCACATCAAGCACTCAGAGAAGGAAAAAATACTGCTGCTCAAGTAAAGATGCGCATGACCTATTTTTTCAATTTCAGTAATTAGGGAGGCATGGGGCCTGAAGGAATTATTCATGAATGCAGGAGCCCTGCTGTATACATTTATGTTAAACATGTCAAAGCCTATCGAAATCATGCCTGCCAGCACTATACACCATAAACACACTTCCATGACAACTTTTCTTTGCTTGCAGTCCATTAATACCATCTTTAATAGCTATTGCTCCCTTCCTCTCTCTCCAACTCAAATCAGAAACGGTCCATTTCACTAATCGCACAACGCTAGGTGAGCAACTCCAACCTTTAGGCCATAGTTTCATAAATATTTTATTTTTAGTACAGGAACTCGTGGAGGAGGATAGGACATAGAAATGATTAGACAATTTCAGAATCAGTTTATTCTAAGAAACCCTCTTTTATTAGCCAGATAATCAATGGGTTTGACAGTGTTACTTCCTATTTGTTTATTGTTGGTATTATCTTTCATTTTTCATAGTATTCACTCACTTATTTTCCATAGTCTTCAGTGGCACTGCTACTGGCTTCCTTCCAATCTAAACATGATGAAAGCAGATTACTACTACTTTTAAATATTATGGTGTAGAGCCTCTCACTAATCTTGCTCCTCTTGCATTGCACCTCCTCCGTCATTAGGTGAGAGGGTGTATAAGCAGCCTGCTTTCAAAGTTGAGTGGCAGTGGTACTGGTCATTGCCTCTCTATTTTGTCTCTCATATCACAGTGTGCCAGATTAATATCCAGAACTCACTAGGTGGAGGAATTCCTGCCATCTTATATGATTCTTTTCAAGGCTTTGGGGAATTGTAATACTCCATGGTTAAGTTCTACTGACCAGGAAAGCACATTATCTTCATTTTCACATCTTCTAACATGCAACACCAATCAAAGGATATTCAGTTGACTCTATTCATATTTTCTACACTGATTGTATGAAGGACTACGGTTATAGTGTGAAGTTATTAAACCAAGGTACCAAAATGGTATGCTCCGTGTCCCTTCTTTTAGTAATGAATGAAGCATTTACTGTATTACGCTTCGTACTCACAAATACAGCAGGGCCTATTTACATTTTTTAAACATTCTCTAACAGATAAGAGTTGACAAGATCTGGTTTTGAATCATTGAGGCCCTCTCTAAGGAAGGTTATGTGGGCCTTCTCTTTGCATTTCTGTATGCAGAAAAGTAGAAAAGTCAAGGATAACAGCGAGATATGATAAATATCTCCAGCAAGTGGGAATATTTCAATGCTTGCCTCAACACATATATTCTTTATAAAATTATTATTCCTTAAATTAATTTTAAGAGGTAGGCTGCTTCCACACTTGGTAATTTAAATTTCTATAGCAGAGATTAAGCACTAAATCCACGAGCTATCTCAGCCTCAAAAATAATTAAGCACTTATTAAGTATTGAGTTACCCAGCTAGTTGGAATATAAAAGGAAAACAAAAATTTAAGTTCAAATTTACCAGTAGCTTCAGAGAAAAGAAAAAAATGTCCTTTTGGCCTCACGTCAGTGCAGTAACTCTGTAAGTACAGTAACTCTGTAAGTGCAGTAACTAAGTACAGTAACTCTGTAAGTGCAGTAACTCTGTAAGTGCAGTAACTAAGTACAGTAACTCTGTAAGTACAGTAACTCTGTAAGTGCAGTAACTAAGTACAGTAACTCTGTAAGTGCAGTAACTCTGTAAGTGCAGTAACTAAGTACAGTAACTCTGTAAGTACAGTAACTCTAAGTGCAGTAACTAAGTACAGTAACTCTGTAAGTACAGTAACTCTGTAAGTGCAGTAACTCTAAGTGCAATAACTAAGTACAGTAACTCTGTAAGTGCAGTAACTCTGTAAGTGCAGTAACTAAGTACAGTAACTCTGTAAGTGCAGTAACTCTAAGTGCAGTAACTCTGTAAGTGCAGCAACCCTGTAAGTACAGTAACTCTGTAAGTGCAGTAACTCTGTAAATGCAGTAACTATGTAAATGCAGTAATTCAGTAAGTGCAGTAACTCTGTAAGTGCAGTAACTCTCTAAGTGCAGTAACTCTGTAAGTGCAGTAACTCTAAGTGCAGTAACTCTAAGTACAGTAACTCTGTAAGTGCAGTAACTCTAAGTGCAGTAACTCTGTAAGTGCAGTAACTCTAAGTGCAGTAACTCTAAGTGCAGTAACTCTAAGTGCAGTAACTCTGTAAGTGCAGCAACCCTGTAAGTGCAGTAACTCTGTAAATGCAGTAACTCTGTAAATGCAGTAACTCTGTAAGTGCAGTAACTCTGTAAGTGCAGTAACTCTGTAAGTGCAGTAACTCTAAGTGCAGTAACTCTGTAAGTACAGTAACTCTGTAAGTACAGTAACTCTAAGTACAGTAACTCTGTAAATGCAGTAACTCTAAGTACAGTAACTCTGTAAATGCAGTAACTCTGTAAGTGCAGTAACCCTAAGTGCAGTAACTCTAAATGCAGTAACTCTGTAACTGCAGTAACTCTGTAAATGCAGTAACTCTGTAAGTACAGTAACTCTGTAAATGCAGTAACTCTGTAAGTACAGTAACTCTAAATGCAGTAACTCTGTAAGTACAGTAACTCTGTAAATGCAGTAACTCTTTAAGTGCAGTAACTCTGTAAATGCAGTAACTCTAAGTGCAGTAACTCTGTAAATGCAGTAACTCTAAATGCAGTAACTCTATAAAAGCAGTAACTGTAACTGCAGTAACTCTGTAACTGCAGTAACTCTAAATGCAGTAACTCTGTAAATGCAGTAACTCTGTAAGTGCAGTAACTCTAAGTGCAGTAACTCTAAGTGCAGTAACTCTGTAAATGCAGTAACTCTGTAAGTACAGTAACTCTAAGTGCAGTAACTCTGAGTGCAGTAACTCTAAGTGCAGTAACTCTGTAAGAACAGTAACACTGTAAGTACAGTAACTCTGTAAATGCAGTAACTCTAAGTGCAGTAACTCTAAGTACAGTAACTGTGTACAGTAACTCTAAATGCAGTAACTCTAAGTGCAGTAACTCTGTAAGTACAGTAACTCTAAATGCAGTAACTCTAAGTGCAGTAACTCTAAGTACAGTAACTCTGTAAATGCAGTAACTCTGTAAATGCAGTAACTCTAAGTACAGTAACTCTAAGTGCAGTAACTCTGTAAATGCAGTAACTCTGTAAGTACAGTAACTCTAAGTGCAGTAACTCTAAGTGCAGTAACTCTAAGTGCAGTAACTCTGTGTACAGTAACTCTGTGTACAGTAACTCTGTAAATGCAGTAACACTAAGTGCAGGAACTCTGTAAATGCAGTAACTCTAAGTACAGTAACTCTAAATGCAGTAACTCTGTAAGTACAGTAACTCTAAATGCAGTAACTCTGTAAGTACAGTAACTCTAAATGCAGTAACTCTGTAAGTACAGTAACTCTAAATGCAGTAACTCTAAGTACAGTAACTGTAAATGCAGTAACTCTGTAAGTACAGTAACTCTAAATGCAGTAACTCTAAGTACAGTAACTCTAAATGCAGTAACTCTGTAAGTACAGTAACTCTAAATGCAGTAACTCTAAGTGCAGTAACTCTGTAAATGCAGTAACTCTGTAAGTACAGTAACTCTAAGTGCAGTAACACTGTAAGTACAGTAACTCTAAATGCAGTAACTCTAAGTACAGTAACTCTAAATGCAGTAACTCTAAGTGCAGTAACTCTAAGTACAGTAACTCTAAGTACAGTAACTCTGTAAATGCAGTAACTCTGTAAATGCAGTAACTCTGTAAGTACAGTAACTCTAAATGCAGTAACTCTGTAAGTACAGTAACTCTAAGTACAGTAACTCTAAGTACAGTAACTCTGTAAGTACAGTAACTCTAAATGCAGTAACTCTAAGTGCAGTAACTCTGTAAGTATAGTAACTCTAAATGCAGTAACTCTGTAAGTACAGTAACTCTAAATGCAGTAACTCTGTAAATGCAGTAACTCTGTAAGTACAGTAACTCTAATGCAGTAACTCTAAGTACAGTAACCCTGTAAGTACAGTAACTCTAAATGCAGTAACTCTAAGTGCAGTAACTCTAAGTGCAGTAACTGTAAGTGCAGTAACTCTAAGTGCAGTAACTCTGTAAATGCAGTAACTCTAAGTGCAGTAATTCTGTAAGTACAGTAACTCTAAATGCAGTAACTCTGTAAGTACAGTAACTCTGTAAGTACAGTAACTCTAAATGCAGTAACTCTGTAAGTACAGTAACTCTAAATGCAGTAACTCTGTAAGTACAGTAACTCTAAATGCAGTAACTCTAAGTGCAGTAACTCTGTAAGTACAGTAACTCTAAATGCAGTAACTCTGTAAGTACAGTAACTCTGTAAGTACAGTAACTCTGTAAGTACAGTAACTCTAAATGCAGTAACTCTGTAAGTACAGTAACTCTAAATGCAGTAACTCTGTAAGTACAGTAACTCTAAATGCAGTAACTCTAAGTGCAGTAACTCTGTAAATGCAGTAACTCTGTAAGTACAGTAACTCTAAGTGCAGTAACTCTAAGTGCAGTAACTCTAAGTGCAGTAACTCTAAGTGCAGTAACTCTGTGTACAGTAACTCTGTAAATGCAGTAACTCTAAGTGCAGTAACTCTGTAAATGCAGTAACTCTGTAAATGCAGTAACTCTAAGTACAGTAACTCTAAATGCAGTAACTCTGTAAGTACAGTAACTCTAAATGCAGTAACTCTGTAAGTACAGTAACTCTAAATGCAGTAACTCTGTAAGTACAGTAACTCTAAATGCAGTAACTCTAAGTACAGTAACTCTAAATGCAGTAACTCTGTAAGTACAGTAACTCTAAATGCAGTAACTCTAAGTACAGTAACTCTAAATGCAGTAACTCTGTAAGTACAGTAACTCTAAATGCAGTAACTCTAAGTGCAGTAACTCTGTAAATGCAGTAACTCTGTAAGTACAGTAACTCTAAGTGCAGTAACTCTAAGTGCAGTAACTCTGTAAGTGTAGTAACTCTGTAAATGCAGTAACTCTAAGTGCAGTAACACTGTAAGTACAGTAACTCTAAATGCAGTAACTCTAAGTACAGTAACTCTAAATGCAGTAACTCTAAGTGCAGTAACTCTAAGTACAGTAACTATAAGTACAGTAACTCTGTAAATGCAGTAACTCTGTAAATGCAGTAACTCTGTAAGTACAGTAACTCTAAATGCAGTAACTCTGTAAGTACAGTAACTCTAAATGCAGTAACTCTGTAAGTACAGTAACTCTAAGTACAGTAACTCTAAGTACAGTAACTCTGTAAGTACAGTAACTCTAAATGCAGTAACTCTAAGTGCAGTAACTCTAAGTGCAGTAACTCTGTAAGTATAGTAACTCTAAATGCAGTAACTCTGTAAGTACAGTAACTCTAAATGCAGTAACTCTGTAAATGCAGTAACTCTGTAAGTACAGTAACTCTAATGCAGTAACTCTAAGTACAGTAACCCTGTAAGTACAGTAACTCTAAATGCAGTAACTCTAAGTGCAGTAACTCTAAGTGCAGTAACTGTAAGTGCAGTAACTCTGTAAGTGCAGTAACTCTAAGTGCAGTAACTCTGTAAATGCAGTAACTCTAAGTGCAGTAACTCTGTAAGTACAGTAACTCTAAATGCAGTAACTCTGTAAGTACAGTAACTCTGTAAGTACAGTAACTCGAAGTACAGTAACTCTAAATGCAGTAACTCTGTAAGTACAGTAACTCTAAATGCAGTAACTCTGTAAGTACAGTAACTTTAAATGCAGTAACTCTAAGTGCAGTAACTCTAAGTACAGTAACTCTGTAAGCACAGTAACTCTAAATGCAGTAACTCTAAGTGCAGTAACTCTGTAAGTACAGTAACTCTAAGTGCAGTAACTCTAAGTGCAGTAACTCTGTAAGTACAGTAACTCTGTAAGTACAGTAACTCTAAATGCAGTAACTCTAAGTGCAGTAACTCTAAGTACAGTAACTCTAAGTATAGTAACTCTAAATGCAGTAACTCTAAGTACAGTAACTCTAAATGCAGTAACTCTGTAAATGCAGCAACTCTGTAAGTACAGTAACTCTAATGCAGTAACTCTAAGTACAGTAACCCTGTAAGTACAGTAACTCTAAATGCAGTAACTCTGTAAGTACAGTAACTCTAAGTACAGTAACCCTGTAAGTACAGTAACTCTAAGTGCAGTAACTCTAAGTGCAGTAACTCTGTAAGTACAGTAACTCTAAGTACAGTAACTCTGTAAATGCAGTAACTCTAAGTACAATAACTCTAAGTACAGTAACTCTAAATACTGTAACTCTAAGTGCAGTAACTCTAAGTGCAGTAACTCTAAGTGCAGTAACACTGTAAGTACAGTAGCTCTAAATGCAGTAACTCTAAGTGCAGTAACTCTAAGTACAGTAACTCTGTAAGTACAGTAACTCTGTAAATGCAGTAACTCTAAGTACAGTAACTCTAAATGCAGTAACTCTGTAAGTACAGTAACTCTAAATGCAGTAACTCTAAGTGCAGTAACTCTGTAAGTACAGTAACTCTGTAAATGCAGTAACTCTGTAAGTACAGTAACTCTAAATGCAGTAACTCTGTAAGTACAGTAACTCTAAATGCAGTAACTCTGTAAGTACAGTAACTCTAAGTACAGTAACTCTAAGTACAGTAACTCTAAGTACAGTAACTCTAAGTACAGTAACTCTAAATGCAGTAACTCTAAGTGCAGTAACTCTGAGTATAGTAACTCTAAATGCAGTAACTCTGTAAGTACAGTAACTCTAAATGCAGTAACTCTGTAAATGCAGTAACTCTAAGTACAGTAACTCTAATGCAGTAACTCTAAGTGCAGTAACTCTAAGTGCAGTAACTGTAAGTGCAGTAACTCTGTAAGTGCAGTAACTCTGTAAGTGCAGTAACTCTGTAAGTGCAGTAACTCTGTAAATGCGGTAACTGCAAGTGCGGTAACTGTAAGTGCGGTAGCTGTGCTATAGATGAGCTGTTTGGTGCTTTATAGAGCAAATGACTCGCTATACAGAACTAAAGCTGTAAATCTACGTTCAGTGTTAAATTTCAACACATACTTTTAAGTTTTGTATTGATATGAAATCACAAAGCAAAACATTAACACAAGATCCGCAACTTGCTGCTGAATTGCATCTTATTCAGGCTCATGGTTTTACGTAATACACATGCAAGTAGGATTGGAACTTAGGTTGTGGTGCACTGAAAACTAGTACAGTTGTCCCAATCTCTGTAAATCTGAGTAAATCTTAAATCACTGGTGTGGAAATGTGAAAAAAACATTCCCATGGCTCTCAAATATATATGAAATGAAACATGGCATCTGAAACTGCCCAAATGTCTTTTCATGTTCAATTATTTTGGTTTCATTCTTCTCATTTTTGTTTTTGTCTCCATACAGTTGATGGACTTTTGGAACCTTTGTTTCTCCACCCCCCGTCCCCTCCCCTCGCACCACCGTCCCCCCCCCCTTTCAAAGCTAGTAAAGTCACATTCCAGCATGGGGAGGATTTAAGATGCTTTCGTTTCATTGCATATTTTGCTTTTTGCAGCAGTACATGAAGAAAGTCTGGGCCCATCCTAATTCTACTGGGATTTGTCTCTTAAAGATGAAAATCATGATTTTACCATGGGCAAGTATGCTGCGGATGACCTTTGACTGCAAAGTAGGAACCTATAACAGCCTGTAAATTTACCACCTATATATAGATGGTAGTGATACTGGTATTGAAAAAAATAAGGAAAATTCTAATTAAATCGCTCTTCCAGTATCAACAAAAGGAAAAGAATTATGCATCACTGGTCGTATGATGTGAAATACCAGAGAAGGTTCCGGAATAGCTGCTGATATGCACTCTTCGTCCTCTCACGTGTACTGCTGCCAGCTTTGGAACACTGTTAAGAGTGGATGCTTATAGCGGACTAAGCGATCTTAGTGGACTTCAGGACATTGTGACCACTCATAAGGGTATAAGTACCCTAACCAGTGTAATGGTAAAATAAGGTAGTGAAATACAGGCTGTAACACAATCTCAGAACGCAGTTCATGTTGTCATTGGAATCTTTGTTTTGTTACAGCCTTGTAAGGCACTCCACCCCAAGACATTATTGCATGTGTTACGGGTCGTACACCTGCACGCACAAATACATTTACATGCACAGTAAATTCTTTCCCCCACCCCATCAAACTGTAAAGATGTTACAAATTGGTCACTTGATATGGATTCTTAATGACAGAGTCATAAATAAAAATGCTGCATATCACAGATTGTGGTATACCAAGTAGCCTCATACCGAGAGGCTACTGTAAATATTATTTCACAGTATTGCAGAATATATACACTATTATTCATGAGCAGAAGAGATGAAGGAATTATGTGGCATGTAAGGCACGAGTAAATTCAGCACTCAAAAGGTTAAATATTTTAAACATGCAGCATCTTGAGTAATATATACAAATCTTTGTTATAGACTATTTGGAGCAAATTGAGTTGAAGGGAAGCCAAAATGTAACCCTTTTGTGGCTCACTTTATAGAAAATAACATGCAGGTGAAAAGACGATCAGGGCTTGGCATTGTTTAGTTTTATAATTCTTACTAATCTTTAAATGCCCACAAAACTTCATAAATCATTTCATTAAAGTAATGCATCATTTTAATAAGGTTTTATTCATTTTTATGGTCTGATAAAGCAATTTTCATCTAAAAGAATTACTGTGCAATCACAAAGCATTCCGTGTGAAAAACTAGTTATTATGGAAATTGCGTTATCAGAGAATAATTTTTCGTATAGCAAAATGAGGCCAGACACAAGTGGAAATTTAATAGAAGCGTGGTGCTGAAGTAAGCAACCATATTACGGAGAATGCCAGGCTAATATTTTAGACCAATTTCAGAAGAATTATTTTTTAAATTGATTGGCAATATTAATGGAACCTGCCTTTACATGAAATCCCAAACTCCTTCCATTATGTTCCTTCGATTTGTAGCCATTCTTTTTAAATACAGATTTTTTTTCACTGAGACCACTACAGATTGCATTGACTATGCAATTACAGCATTTAAAAAGAGTAATAGTTTCTCTGCACCCTTTTCAAATATGATGAATATTTAAATGTTTCATGAATAACTGAGCATTTTAATTAATGGGGTTGTTTTCCATACTTTTTGATGTCACTGTGCCTATCTGTCATCGTTGTGCTATGATTGGTCCAGAAGCCTTTTCAGGTGATATGATGTCGCACTGAGTCCCTGAGGATGATCATTTCCACCCATCAAAATAGAAGCAATTATAAAATACATGTGAATTTGCATTTAGTACGAGAGACTTTTGAGCTTTACTGAGTTCCAGTGTCCAGTTTTACTTGTGGGGGAAGGTAGGGGAGTTTCTTTGAGCACTTAAATGTTTTTGCTCCAAGTATTTTATTAAGAATAATGCCCTGAAATAACCGTCTCTATTTACAGCATAATTCTAATGGAAGTTGCAGCATGCCTTTGTCTGGGGCTTTTACACATCTAGGCTCATGGGATAGACCTACAGGTCATGACTCCTTCTACATCATACAAAGAACTAAAAGACAACTTAAAAGAGTAAAGTGCCACATTGTCGCCTGGCAGACTAACAGTAAAGAATAGCCAGGCACTAACTACAGGACTGAACACACTGGGCAGTCTGAAACCAAAGAGTTTTGGATCCAAGTTCTCTCAATTTCTCAAGTGCAGACCTATGTTATTTCAGCCAAGTGCATGTCCACTTTAGGCTCTGTTTGCCTCGACTTAACATGCCTACTTTCAGAATCCCAATAGATCAGATTTGAAGTGTTTGACCAGACACAATTCGATCCAATCAGATTCACATTGGTTCTGTACGCTTCTGATCTCAGCTTTCTTTTGAATCCATCTCGGCCATGTAAGGGACTGTTACATACAGAGGAAACAAAGTAAATAACAAACCATTTTTACATGGCGGTCACGTGAGTTTCTACGTGGTCATGCTTCTATATCTGTGGAAGTATACTGACATCATTTGGACACATGGAACCACTTCCTGTAAAATGTTTTCAACAATCGCTCCCTGGATCAGGTATGGAAACATTTAGGTTGAATAATAAGCACCGTATATTGCTCTACCTGTTTCTTTGCTGGGTTCCTTCTCACCCCCACTGTCTTTGTCTTTGGTAGAATCTTCTGCTTCCTGGATGGACTCATTCGGCCCCTCCACATCTTCGTTGGTTTCTTCTGAAGGAAGAGAAAAATGTTTTTAAAAAGTATGCTTCCGAGTGGGCAGCCTGAAGAGGACAGTGAGCTAGACCATGTGCAGAATGGAAATGTCTAACATATGCTACACGGGGTTCCATTCTGAAAATAGGGCCTCAGCACATTGCTGCAACAGTACCTGGGAAGGCGCTACAGAGTATCTAACTTACTTGTGTCTGAAACAGCCGACTTACTTTAAAAATGTACATTTTCACTGCCATTTTATGCATGATGCACTGGAATGGTCGCATTTAAGTTTACTGTAAAAAGTCACAGATCATTCGGGGGGGGAAGGGGTGGTTTGAAATGTGCCCAAATTACGCTGAATGCCACAAGATTTTGAAATGGGAGGCGCAGTTTTAAAGTACACCAGGATACAATTGCTTTGTTAGTCTACTCATTTCCACATCTGACCTATAGGTGTCACCCTAAGCAAGCAGACGTTCAAAGTCAACCTGTTTCCCCAGACACCCCCCCCACCCCCGCCCACCCCTAACCTGTGCACATGGTAATAATATACCTCACCATAGTGTCTGGATACCAGGCATGATACAAAAAAAACAAACTGCTTTAAAAAGAGAATCTTATAATGCTTTCTGCATGCACCGTTTTGGACCACATCAATTAATCACATTAAAATCTCAGTTTAAGTGTAGGATTCCAATAGGCAGTCCCTGTGGCGACTTGGATATCTACCTCCTGATGGAATCCATCATATAAAAGATATTTTACCACCTCTTATCCTGCTGTGCTACACTGATTTTTAATAAGACATTCCTTACTGTTCTAACATTCTACTTTCAGCCAGTTTTTTTTTTAAAAGCAATTTTTAAACCCAAGTTTTTTTTTAAACAGAGATCAAAGGAAGCAAAAAAATAAATCAGGTTTGGAGAGAAAGCTAAGGTACCTCACATACCGATATCATCAAAAGCTAATACTGTATGAAGTAACTTAGGAAGGTCAAAGGTCAGTTTGGCATCCACATTTCATCTTTAGCTCAGGTCTGTAAAATATCTACGCATCAGCCCCAAATGGGATATTATTCCTGGAGGCCTGAGTCCCCTTCAGTCAGTCCGATTACATTACACTGTGACCACAATAAATAAGCTCTCTTTGCGAAATGAAACAAAACATTAATTACTTAGTAAAAAGGCTTTTCTCTCCCACTTGTGAATGTTAACTGCTTTATAATTGTGCCTTCAAAGTCAGGGTAATCTCCAGCCACCTTTTTTTTTCAAAACTTCAATTTAAAAAAAAAGCTTTGTGGTTATCGAAGTGACACTCCTTGCGCCTTTTTATTGTAATAAAATGAGAAACGACATGCACGACTGGCAGGAGTGCGCTCACAGACAATGAGTGCCGGCCTCCATGCTGTGATTCTTTCATGCATAGTACGGGGTGGGTTTTTTTTGATCTTGTGCACCTCTCCTTCTCCACACATCTCCCGACTGCTGCAACACATCTACATTTTCCCACAAAACGCTGTGCTTTCTGTTTGAATGTAATCTGCGACCCCTAGCAACTTTCACTTTGAAAATAAAATAACTCAAAACAGTAGTTTGCAGGGATTGGGGCCTAGTAAATAAGACCATAAAGGTAAGAGCATGAAAGAGAAAGTTACTTAAAAAAAAACAAATACAGGGTATAGGCTTTGAAGGTATCGAGCAGAAGGAATGTACCCCAATGGAGTGGACTCTTTTTTTTTCAGCTGGGTGCATCTTTCTCGATAGTTCCTGGTATGTGTTTCAGTTCAAAATAAGAATCCCAGACATGCCTCTCCTTACATCATTACTAAGTCTGACCTTAGACTGACCCCTGGAGCTGTTAGACTAATCTAAATGTGAATGAGCACTTTGTGCCAATGCTGTGAAGGGGCCGAATCCAGCAAACAGCAAAACTTTACACATCAACTTAATCACAAACAGCAGTGACTGGGGGCCCCAGAACAATGACAATCCCCCACTTCCCGAAGAAAGAACAGTTTCTTCAATGCTTTAATGTAAGTCCTTATTAAGGACAATATGCAAAGTCAGGTCAGGTCAGGTCGGGTCAGGTTAGCTGATTGAGATTTTTGCTCATTAAGTTCTCCAGCTGTTCGGTGAGAAAAGAAAGTAAGTATTCTTGAGGTTTCTTGGTGTTACTTTTGAAGAGCTCAACAGCAGCTGCAACAACCCCAGCACAGATAATCTAACCTGTGTAAACATGATCAGATCGTTCCATCAGAGGAGCCATACAGTGACTGTGGATGACCCAACATTGTTTCAATTAAAACACTTTTTGTATCTCTCTCTCTGCTGGTATTTCACAGTGCAGCTTTTGATTGCCTCTTCCATCAGTTTTATGTACGTGCTATCAGGTCTGCAGAGCAAGGCTGGCTGGAGACTAGAATGCAGCGAGCATTACATTATACACAGGGGGGCTCAGTGGTCTGAGAAGTACATCACATGGGGTGAAGTGTGTGGGGGGGGGCGGTGGGCTTTATGAAACAAGTAATATATTACTGGTGCTAGAGGGTGGGGAGTTGTGGCATGGAATCACAAGTGCTTTACACAAGACATTCTCTGTAAATTCAACTGCGAGTATGAGAAAGTTGTATGAATTCACAACTGCTTTTCTAAGAAGTTCATTGGGTTAAAAGAGATAAATCAACAGACACTTTTGATGTGAGCCAATCTGAAACTCCATTTGATCTAAAAATCAGGTAAGTTTTTTTTTAAGTCTGAATTTGGGCCTGAGTTGAAACATGTCAAGTTAAAATGGCCTGTCCCTTTATACTTTAAATAAAATGGCAATACAGAAATGCTGCTCCACCAGGCACGCTCAGTCTATTTTGTGATCGTCTTTAGTAAAGGTGGAGTTAAAACTTGATCTGACTCCAGTCTTAACGACAACTTTAGCATCCTTGCCATTTTGCAACAGATGCTGCATTTGCAACAGTAACGTTCTCTGGGACTGCTCGACTGTTCATTCGGATAATGGGGTGGCAGGATGCAGGGTTCATGTTCCCCGATTCCTAAAGTTCCTCATTTCAGCCGTACAGAAAGAGGGAGATGTTGAGCAAAATTAGATGTTTAGCAAAATTAGATGTTTCTGTACAGAGAGGGAAGGGAAGCTGGAGTAATAGTCACCTCAACCTGCTCTCATACAAGGTTCTATCGATCTGATCCACATTGGGAAATGCCTGGCAACAGATCAGCTGCCCACCATCTCGGCTGGAGTACAGAATAGCAAAAAAATGTAAACAGCTTAGAAAGGACAAAATCAAAACTGAACAATAACGACTCACACATCAATATATAAATGACGTTAGAAGTAGGAATTATTAAAGGCCTATAAATTAGTACTGAAAAGCCACAATTTAAAAAGGCTACCGCTATCAAATGGCCTCTATACTGCACTAGGTTCAAACTCAAAGCAGTGCGAGTTAGTCTTCTGGTGAGGGTCTCACGTCTCAGGGCTTTAGCATGCTTGGTGGCCTCCAGAGTTATACTGCCACTTTTGCATTGATATGCACCCAAAACTACCTTGCAATGATGCTGAACTCACAGTGTAATTGCACCTTTAGTCTCATCATAAACAACATGCCTTAAAAGCATAGAAAAGATGGCCATCTTTCAAAGAGTCAGTTCAAAAGTCTTCTTGATGCTAGACATTAGCTTTTCACCTCTGCAACATGGGTTCAAATCCAGCCCAGGTGAATGGGATTAAAGTCTCCTCTGGCTGCAGAAACTGCTTACTACTTGCTTACAACCCGCCCACTCCTTTCCTTTTTTTTCTCTCTCCCACATGGCAGCTGTCTCTCATTCTGCCAGCACCTTTCACACCTAATCTGAGCCATCTTTTGTCTCCATTAGTCCTATCACCATCTTGTCTCGTTTTGAATACCTCTTAATGTCTCTTCACTTCTTTTGTTCTCTCCCAGCCCGGCCTTTCGATCTATTTCATTTCCTTTCCAGTTTTGAAAAAGGGTTAGACCCGAAACGTCGACTCGAATTTCTCTCCATGGATGTTGCCTGGCCTGCTGAGTTTTTCCAGCATTTTCTGTTGTTATTTCGGATTTCCAGCATCTGCAGTATTTTGCTATCATACTATTTGAAATGGGTTTGGACAGCCTCAATTCAGTTCCTGGTGCAAATGGGCCCCAGCACAAAACTGTCCCAGATCCAGCACAAATTAGCAATCTCACTCAGAAAGGTCATAAATGGTGTGGGATGTGGAAAGAATGAAGGCCAATGGAATGTTGGCTTTTATTGCTAGGGGGATGGAATATAAAAACAGGGAGGTATTGCTGCAGTTGTACAAGGTATTGGTGAGACCACACCTGGAATACTGCATACAGTTTTGGTGTCCATACTTAAGAAAAGACATACTTGCTCTCGAGGCAGTACAAAGAAGGTTCACTCGGTTAATCCCGGGGATGAGGGGGTTGACATATGAGGAGAGGTTGAGTAGATTGGGACTCTACTCATTGGAGTTCAGAAGAATGAGAGGCGATCTTATTGAAACATATAAGATTGTGAAGGGGCTTGATCAGGTGGATGCGGTGAGGATGTTCCCAATGATGGGTGAAACTAGAACTAGGGGGCATAATCTTAGAATAAGGGGCTGCTCTTTCAAAACTGAGATGAGGAGAAACTTCTTCACTCAGAGGGTGGTAGGTCTGTGGAATTTGCTGCCCCAGAGAGCTGTGGAAGCTACATCATTAAATAAATTTAAAACAGAAATAGACAGTTTCCTAGAAGTAAAGGGAATTCGGGGTTACGGGGAGCGGGCAGGAAATCGGACATGAGTCTAGGTTCGGATCGGTCATGGCCCTGTGGGTGGCGGAGCAGGCCCAGGGGCCGTGTAGCCTGGTCCTGCTCCTACTTCTTGTGTTCTAATTCTGTGTTAGATTTCAGGAGATGGTTCTATTCACAGGGATTAGTGGAGACCTCGGGAACAGGCTGCCAGCTAGGAGTCCTTCAAGAGTAAATTGGGTCTGTTCCTGGCTGGGGTGGAGATCACCTCTTGCAGAAGGTAAGTACTGCAGGAAATACAGGGACAGAGTGATCTCCTGGACGAGTTTCGATCGCCTAGATGGGTCGGAGAGGAATTTCCCAGATTTTTTATCCCAAATTGGCCATTGGGTTTTTTATCTGGTTTTTCGCCTCTCCCGGGAGATCACATGGGTTCGGGTGGGATGGAGAGTGAAAGTAGATTTGAGGTTAGGATCAGATCAGCCATGATCTTATTGAATGGCGGAGCAGGCTCGAGGGGCCGATTGGCCTACTCCTGCTCCTATTTCTTATGTTTAATGTCCCACGAGAGCAGCAGGGCGAGTTCTTCTGAGGTTGGAGCCGAGGCATGTCATTGAAGTAAAGTAGCAGGAGCTTTAATCGCCATCTGGCTCTGTTATACCTGACCTAGGAGTGCCTGGTGCCAACAACGTGTGCCTAAAATGGAAATAGGGCCATGCCCCAGCCCCAACATCTCTCAGCGCAAATATCATTATACAATTTTTTTTTTAATTACAAACTGAATTGCTGAAAAGAATCTATTTAAACATATTGTCTGATACATTTATTGTATCTTTTGGTCACCCTTGTGCATCAAATGTTGAAATGAGAGTCGCTATAAGTTTTTAATGTTGCCAGCAGGCCATCTGATTAAAGGCAGAGGGGTGGGAGGAACTAGAGGAGAAAATGTTAAAAAGGAGGGAGAAACAGAAAAATGAAGTGACTGCAAACCGTTGATTGTTTTCTGAGGAATTTGGTCAAAGTAGAGCATCCGAGCACACCGGTGAAAATGCTCAATTGTGGACAGTGGTTTTCTTTCACATCTACATTTCTAAGTGACCTATTTTATCACTGTGTTGACTAATCCGCCTACCATTAATTCACAGAGTACCTGCTTTATTTGCAGTGCCTTACTGTTTTTCTTAGTCAGATCATTTTCAGCCGACTTAATCAGACATGTTGGAAAGTCTCAAAGAACAAAAACAAGACATCTGAGTGTAAGCATACTTCATGGAATTTTGTCAAAGCACCCTCGCCAGATAATTTGATGAGAGGTAACCCTTCACGAGTATCACATAAATTGGCATGGTTATATATTTTTTTAATATCAAGGTATCTAATTAATTTGGGATGCTATCGACTTAGGTTGAATTCATGTTGCACTGGTTACCAACTTTGGCATCTAACTTTGTGAATAATACAGGTCTGCCAGCAAATTCCAGAAAGGAATGAGCTAGTTGACTACAATTCAGAAATCATGAGCTGAAGTTAAATGAGTCATTTTCCAGCAAATCCCTGTGAATGGGAAATAAAAACAGAAAAGGCTGGAAATGCAAGGCAGGTAGATGAACCAGTCTCCTTTCAGATGCTCCTGCATTTCCAGATTTTCCCATTTCAGATTTCCGGCATTTGTGGTTTTTATTTCTCCACAAACAAATACGGCCAATCTGAAGTCTTTCACCAGGACTGACACGCATACAAAAACTGAAAAGGAAAATGGGCATTAATTGCAGTTCAAATTTCCTCTTTTTAACAAGGTTTTTCATCCATGTGGAATGCAAGCTGGACTAGAGAATAAACAAAACTCATCCAAATGTACTGAAGACTTCAAGCCAGGGCTGAAAAGAAAAACGTAAAACCGCCTCATCAGGCGAGAGTAAATTTTAAACATGTAAATGTAACGGGCGGACACGGGGCAGCTTCCAGCATGGAGGGAAAGAAAATGGAAAGATGAGTCACCCCTGGCTCTCTCACACACCTCCTTGTGGCCAGTTGCAGAGGGCTGGGAGAACGGGACTTGTCTGCCTTTCACCTCAGGGTGCTGAGTGCGTGATGCACGAGAAGGGGGAATTAAGGAGACAATACAAGAGGGGGCCGCTTAAATAAAAAATAAAAAGGTGCAAGAGTGTGGCAGCCCTTTTCTGCGCCAAGTAACAAGAGACTTTCGAGGAAGGTGATGGACATTGAGGCTGAATTCTACGCTGTGCAAAGGGATGCTGTGATTGCTGCTGAGGAAATTTCGCAAATGTTTATTTTAAAATAATATTGACGTGCAGCTGTATCATACCACAGAAGGCAGCTACCAAAATCTGAGGACAAGTTACAACCTACAGCAAAAACCTCCGGCCACATGGTTTGCGTGAATTAAAAGAAAAAATCCCAATACTGTGACACTGGCTGAAATGGCCAGCGTGTACATTTGCAGCCACACAGATACACCACGCAAAGCTGATAGCTTATTTTGACCAAGACTGCAAGGTGGATATTTCATATCTCTTCCTGCAGGCTATTTTCTACACAATACGCGTGAAACACTAGCCAACGGCTGACATCGCCCAGCTACTTGAAGTGCGCTTAGGGCCGAGGACATTAACACTGTCATGAACTGCAATCAAATCATGTTGAAATATTCATCAGTGGATTGGAAAATGCAATGGTACAGATATGGCAAGAGAGGAGGTAACAGGACACCTACTTTCCATTATGATGGAAATATCAGCCCATTCTGAATATGTACAACCCAGAAAACATATTGATTTTTCATTTGGAATAAAAATCACCAACCTGAAACTGTCAGATCCCTTTGTTAATAGCTCATCCCCTGTAGACGCAGTCCACCACAAACAGATTTTAATTGTAAAGCATGCACTCGGATAAACAACTAACAAAAAGGGCAAGCCGTCCTAGAGACTTCTGTTTTCGAAATCCCCTTTTCAAAAAAAAACAATCAAGCTTCATTACTAATGCAATAATGGTCCAGAATTTACCG
Organism: Somniosus microcephalus; assembly: GCF_052327205.1. Lineage (NCBI taxonomy): Eukaryota > Metazoa > Chordata > Chondrichthyes > Squaliformes > Somniosidae > Somniosus > Somniosus microcephalus. The sequence continues at coordinate 248,625,601 of NC_140992.1, forward strand.
GAGCGGGGCATCTCACGGCGTACCCGTTTGTTGGACTTTTTTCCCTCACTCTCCAGCTTTAAGAAATTTTGCGCCGCAAATTGCTGGAAGTGCGAGCTGACAACGGGGGGACCGGCGACCTCGGTGAACGACAGGGCCAACTGGCTATCTCCTTTAACCAATGAGATTTAAGGATCGAGAAAGAAACAGGAACGAGAAAGAAGGAAATGGGGTGAATTAGAGTAAAATAGATACGGAAAGAAAAGTAGAGAGGGAAAGAAAGATTGGATTAAGAGAGAGAAAGAAAAAAAAGAGACAGAAAGGAAAAGTAAGAATTTAAAAGAAAATCCTCTGGGAAGTACTTACTACCTGCAGGAGTGAGACCTTACTGTTTCAATTGTTCCCTTTCTGGGCCGGGGAGGTTGAGTGGCATTGCAATAACATATATCTATATATCTAGTCATTAAAAGGGTCCTTATGTCATTAAGTAGCAGCCTAACTTTCTGCGGTGAGTTTAATTCATTTTAACTGAGCAAATGCAGCAATTTCTTGAAACTCACAGGGAGGTTGAGCAGCGCAAATCGCCCAGCAATTTGCAACTCACGGCGTATCTCTTCCCTCACAAATTGCTGGGCAATTTACACACTAATAACGGTGTGTGCATTAAACTCGCGTTAATTTCCCAGCACATTCTGGCCCATTTTTCTGTATTTTTAAACATGGTATGTGCTTTGTTCATCCATATAGCATTCGCTTAATGCTGCAGTGTCCCGAGGATGGTGAAATTCTAATTATATTCACTGTAAAATAATAACTGATTATCTAAGGAAGGATGTTCTTGCCATGGAGGGAGTGCAGCGAAGATTCACCAGACTGATACCTGGGATGGCAGGAATGACGTATGAAGAGAGATTGGGTCGATTAGGCTTATATTCGCTAGAGTTTAGTAGAATGAGAGGGGATCTCATTGAAACTTATAAAATTCTAACAGGACTAGACAGGCTAGATGCAGGAAGGCTGTTCCCGATGGCGGGGGAGTCCAGAACCAGGGGTCACAGTCTAAGGATAAGGGGTAAGCCATTTATGACTGAGATGAGGAGGAATTGCTTCACCCAGAGAGTGAATATATTAAATATATTCAAGAAGGAGTTAGATATATTTCTTAAGGCTAAGGGGATCAAGGGATATGTGGAGAAAGCAGGGAGAGGGTGCTGAATTTAGATGATCAGCCATGATCTCATTAAATGGCGGAACAGGCTTGAGGGGCCGAATGGCCTACTCCTGCTCCTATCTTCTATGTTTCTATATACCGTTGTCACAAACCAACATGTTTGTGCGGACATTTTCTGTAAAAATGCGTTAGCCATGATAGGGAGGAAATGGTTATGTCTGGGTTAGAACTAGAGGCCGATCTATTAATCACCACAACATCTGTGAACCTCTGACGTGTGAAAAGTGTATTCAGACCAGAAGTTTCAATTTTTGGCCTGTGCTGAATCAGCTGAAATTAGCCAAGGCAGCATTTGCTGAGTTACACTTCTCCTCAGCACCCCCAAACCAGGAAGGGGAATAAAATGGCCAGGTTTACCACTCTTGACAGCTACCTTGTGACCTCCCTGGCTCAGCTGTGATTCCCTCTACAGTCAAACAGTTTACTCACACTCGCGCATCAAAAAATGGGCACTTGGGTAAGCTACCAGAGGGCTCCTGGCACCCATGAAACTGTACCCCAAACAAGAGTCTGTAGGAGAGAAGGGGAGAAAATTGGGAGAGAGAAAAAAGGAAAAAGCTCAGTTTTTTCCAAAACCTTTATGATAAAAGTTGTGATGTGGAGCCTCTGTGGATGGGAGTGCAGATCAGAGAATCAGAGGTGGAGGTGAACACACCTGATTCATCATTTTCCATTTTCTCATCATTTTAATTTTAATGATGGGAAAATTGAGAGTGCTGCATACTAACCTCGGCACCTGATTCTCTGATCCATTCTCCCGTCGGAGCCTCACAAAATGTACCCTACTGTATAATATCAGCATCAATGCAGCACACGAGATACTGATTATCCAGCTCAGTCTAGTCAAGTATTGCCATTCAGAGTGAACCAATGCTTTTGCTGTGTTTGTTATTTCTCACTCTTCCATTCTCCTTTCACATATTCACTATTTCAGTTTATTGATTATTCAATGATGTTAGGCATTGAGGTTTGCACTTGAGAATGTGTTACTAGAAGGTGAAGATTAAGAACACTGGAGTATTAATTAAACAATATATGACGGCTTTGTGTACAGCCTTGCCAAAGTGAAGACAGACTCGACACACAAGGACAACAGTGACAGTGCAGCTCATATATTACCGAGTCTACATTTGGTAGTAACACGCATAAGGAGATTTCCTCTGTTTGCTAATGTTGTAATCCTTGTATGCATTCTTTATACTCATTTTTATGATTTTGCTACAATTAGTGAAAAAAGGAACCTGGTAGCCTATTACTGTTACTTCGGGGGGGGGGGGGGTGGTGGCAGGGTCAGTGGCTGCATTTGGCGGTGGGGCGGGTGGGAATTTTTTTCTCTCACAGCGGGTAGGGAACCCGCTGTCAACCCACCTCCACGCTAGTCTCCCAGATGTTGGGTCTGACATCGCTGAACAGACCCGACACCAAGCGGTGGGGGAGGCAATTTAGATGATTAAGAGCTTGTTAAGAGGCACTTAAAAACGATTTTAAGTTCACTTTTAGATTTTAAGAGTTCGCCCACAGGTTCCCCAATGCTCGGGGAACACGTTAGGTAAGGAGGTCGGGTGTTGCATCAGCATGGGATGATTTCTTAACTTGACAGCTGAAAATGGTGTATAAAAGCTCCTATTTCACTTTCCAAGTTTAGAAGCTGTTGCTTAATGCATTTGGAAGACAGATTGAGATTTATGCAGGTTGCAAGTGTTTGGAGCAAACTCTCTATCCAGTGTCATCTCATTGGAACAACCTCTCTCACCATTGACAGATCCCTTCTGTCATCTCAAGTTCACCTGCCATCTATTCCATCAGCATCGGTGCCCTTGAAACTATCTCACCTTGGTCCTCAGGATCCCACCACGATCCGCCCCAACAGCACCAGGCACACCAGCAGCACCAACAACACCAAACTTCTCCGCAATCAACTGATGCTGCACAGGACACAGGGCATCAGCACCTGACCACATTACTGCCCAGGATGCCAGTGATGGCCTCACCCACGACTGTGTGGCTGTTCATGGTTCCAACACCATCATCAAGTTTGCGGATGGTACCACGGTAGTAGGCCAGATCACCAACAACGATGAGTCAGCCTACAGGGAGGAGGTCCAGCATCTCCTGAAGTGGTGCGCCGATAACAACCTGGCCCTTAACATCAAGAAAACCAAAGAAATCATTGTGGACTTCAGGAAGTCTAAAGGCGGAAGTCACACCCCCATCCACATCAATGGGGCTGTGGTGGAAAGGGTGGACAGCTTTAAGTTCCTCGGAGTCCACATCACGGAAGACCTCTCCTGGTCCCTCAATACCTCCTCTCTGGTGAAGAATGCCCAGCAGCGCCTATATTTCCTAAGGAGGCTGAAGGGATGTAACTTGTCACCCCTGATCCTCTCTAACTTTTACCGCTGCACAATAGAGAGCATCCTGACAAACTGTATCACAGTATGGTATGGCAGCTGTAGCTACTATGACCAGAAAGCCCTGCAGCGGGTAGTCAAAACTGCCCAACGCATTACCGGCACCCGGCTACCGACCATAGAGCACATATACCAGAAGCGCTGTTTACGGAGGTCACAGTCCATCATCAAAGACCCTACCCACCCCAGCCACAGTCTGTTCACCCTCCTGCCATCTGGGAGACGCTACAGATGCATTCGCACCCGTACGACCAGATTTAGGAACAGCTTCTTTCCCAGGGCTGTCATCCTACTGAACTCCACAAATAAACTCTAAAGCCTGCACATCTGCCAATGCACTTTATTATGGTTATGTTTATGATAATGTATTACAAGCCAAATGTATGTTGAATGTTTAAATGGCTTAATCTAAATGTACACTCTCGGGAGCCGCAAGCCTACATTTCGTTGTACTGCACTTGTGCACTAACAATGACAATAAAAGTTGATTTGATTGATTTTTGATTTGATTTACTTCACTTGACGCTGTACACCCTGGCTGCCACATGATGCGCCAGGTTGGCACCACCCCACACCAACATCATAAAGCATCCCTACAATGCCCATGTCATTCCTTTCACACTCATCACCATTGCGGGGGGTACCGTTATGTCTCACCATTCACTGCAACTCACTAAGCCACTTCTAAAAGGTGCACACAAATCTGTCCAAGAACGCAAAGTGTTGAAAATAAAGATTTCAATGTTTGACAGCACATTAACAGAAACTTTACATGAACATTAGCTAAAACACCCAAGTGGCTACCCTTGTGTGTTGTTACTTGGTATGATTGGACTAGGATGAGGGTGAGTGTAAGCAGTGGCTAGTGAGATGGGGAAGTGATGATGTAGATAGAGAGGGATGGGTGGAGGTGTAAGATAAGCTGGTGTGAGTAAGGATGTGCAGGAGTAGGGTAGGGAAGGCAGAGTGATGGGGATATGATGAGTGGCACAGCAGGATGAGGTTGAGTGTGGCTTGGCAGTAACGTTTCGTGATCTACTGAGATCATTGAAAGGTTTGCGCCACTGCAGCCTGGTCCTCCTGACGACATCCCTGCTTGTGTCCTCCTGTGCAATGTGCAACCAGGCTGCGTTGATCTACTGGGGAGGTCTCTTCCACCCACTGGAAGGGAAGAAAACCTGCCTGCATGCTGTGACTCCCTCCATAAGCATATGGAGGGAGTCATGGGAGAGCCTGGGTGCAGCCGTGCACCTCTGTGCAGTGCTTGTCAGTGTTTGCAGCACCTCAATGCTGTAGAACACTGACAGCACAACTGTCAATATCAATTTGTACATGGCCCCTTTAAGGGAACCGGCTGATGACCCGTCATCAAATCACGTCATCAGACCCGCTTCCTTCAATTGGCCGGGAAACGTGCTGCGCGGGCTTAACATAATTTCACAGAGCAGACTGGAGCCAACAGCGGGGTCGTATCCCGCTACTGACCCTGGCCACACTGGACCCGCCCACATAGGCGAAATCGCGGCCGTCATCACAACTTTAAAATTTGTCTTAATTCTTCAATTTCTTAGTACTTCTGAACTAGTTTGTCAAATACTGTGCTGCCAACACAGCCCTGCCCCTCTATTGCAGTTGGACCCAAATTGAGAACCTGGCACCAAGATGGCATCAAATCACCCCCAATCAGATCGCAGCATTCAAAAAAGACACAATTTCATGAAAATGTGCTATATTTTCTAAGAAAGCTTGAAGCACTGCAGCATTTAACAAACCTAATAGTGAAACATATTTTAATTTAATGGCATAAAATATTTAAAGTTACTGGACAAGCAAAGGGCTGACGTCACCATGGTGAACATGTTTTGTACAGGGAGGAGCGCTCAGTGATATGGGCAATGGCATGATACTGTCATTACTCCGCTAATCATATCAGATGGGACAGGCATTACTGCTATAAAATAAAAATAAAATTTCCACTCAAAAACTCAAATTCGGAATTCAAGGAAAGTTGGGGCTGCAGCATGTATAATTTCTACGGCAGCAGGAACTCTCCTGGGAAGCGAACATGGTATTTTCAGAACCAGCTGGTCGAGTGCCTGAGCATACTCTAAGCTCACCAAGTGCCCCTTTAAAAGGGTAAATGAAAGGTCAGATCACTTACTGCCCTGTGCAGCCACAGTAAATCAGTGATGTACTGTTCAAGAGCAGGTGGAAACAAAAAATCTTACAAAGGGTTAATTTAACGTTTTTCTCTCACACTTTGTTATTTGCACATTTTCCTCGTGTTGTTCTGACAGTGTTTCGCTAGGTTCCTGCCTAACTCTCGGTCAGTGTGTGGTGTACGGCAACCAAATGGATAAAGAAAAAAAAGAGGAAAATTAAAATAACTCTCAAGTTATAGCCCTATCTCCCAAGTATATTCTTTCCAGAGCAGGGATAGTGACTTTTATGATGGGATTTTGTCTGATAATAAACTAAGATACTACGTACTGAAGGAACATCCTCTCCCTTCCAGGACAATTGTGTTCTTTTTAATGACTTACTGTACACAAGGTATCAGAGCTTTAATAGTCGCTTCATCAGGTCATGAATTCTTGAGGCACTTCCATAGAAAGCAGAAAAATGAAAATGAGGTGAAGCTACAGTGCTCAATTACTGCAATGTTTACTACTTTCTTCAAGTTAACCTCTCTCGCGCATTTCCTCTTCAGTTGTGGCAGGGTCTGTTCCGTGGACTTGTGAAACAGGTGGTGTTAACGCTGCTCCTTCCTCAAATGGGCCTGGAGATGTGCTTCAGAAGGTAACACATTCCTCCCATAACTGGGACAATCTGTCCTCCAGACAAAGTCCAGAGAGTGGCCATAGATCGCGGCTGGGGATTGGTACTTGGGTCTTCTCCCAGTCACAAGACCAGCAATCTAGCGCTGCAGTTTCCAAACCTCTCCAAGGAAAGGTGTCAATTTGCCAGTCTCTGCACTTTATGACAGTTAACTTTATCCTGAGAAGGATTATAATCCACTTGTCCTGTCCCTCTGTCTCCCCCCCACAAATAAAAGTTAAAATTGTGAGGCGTCTAAACTTCTTCAGTCTTCCCTTCATTCCACAATCTATAAGATTTTAAAACCCAATCTTGCTCACACCTAACCACTACTTCTTGATTTATCTTGCCTTCTTTCCTAAGTTGTTAAAAGCCACTTTTATTTCATTTATTTGCCTTGCTAGTGCCACTGGCGCCCAACATGCGGGTATCATGCAGCTGGTTAAAAACCCTAAATTAAGCTTGCTGGATTCTCCAAGATTAGCGGCTGGGAAGACTGATTCTTCCCAAATCTGTTAAATTTACTTTGAGGTTGGTACTGGCTGCATGCGGCATGCACATTAGGAGCTGGCAGCACCAGCGGGATACAAAGACAAAACCAAAAGCAACTTTACTTTTACACTTCAATGTCAGGTTCTAGTGTCCTGCTTCAGAAGAGTAATCACCATGTGTCACTCTCCTGCTTGTATAACATACAGACCCAGGCTATAAGCACATTGGACCAGCTCCCCACATCTACTTCACTGAAACAGTTACCTCAACTGTCCTCTAGACAAAGTCCAGAGAGTGGCCATAGATCGCGGCTGGGGACTGGTACTTGAGTCTTCCAGACAACACTTCCACAGATACAGATTTTCTAGGGCGTACAATGACTTTGTGGCTTCTCCAATCTTGGCTCATTTACGACGAAACTCTGTTTCTCTCTCCACAGATGCTGAGTATTTCCAGCATTTTCTGTTTTTATTTCAGGTTTCCAGCATCCGCAGTATTTTGCTTTTGTTTTGGCTCATTTACACTTGGGAGTACAGCTGACTGGGGAAGAATTGGATACCTGTGCCTTATTGCATTCTTCAGTCCTTGACTTTTTTTTCCCCCTCATGTTTCCATGCCTTGAGACATTTTTGATGTTAAAGGTTCGATATGAATGCAAGTTATTCTTTTGAATCGGGATGTTGTTTTAACTTGCCCCTTCACTTAGGATTCTCAATTTAAAAAAAGGAAAAACTTAGCCCAAAGGTTCTTTGGGGAAACAAAATGTGGCCAGACTGCACGATTCTGCAAGGTCCTCTTATTATTACACCTGATGTGACAATGTGTAACATCAATCAGATGAGGACAGTAAACTGGCTTCCACATAGAATAATCCAGGATGAAGCAGCTGAAAAGCGGTTTAATACAATCGAAGAAAATCAGCACATTCCAGACAATGTGCTAAAAGGAGGTAACAATTGAATGAGACAGAAAGGGCTGTTACAAAGATAAGAGAACGACTGAGAGCAGAAAGATTAACGCAAAGTTCAAGGCTATTTACAAGTTGAAGTATTCAGGATGGTCATGACAGATCCATTCACACCTACACTAGATGTGAAAAATTTAAGCAGGTTTGTATGTTAAATTCAGGCTATTTTCAAGATACTTTTAACCCAGACATTAAATTGGGTTCCACTGTGGTATAAACAGGCTAGTTTATGTTGGAATTAATAAGAAGTCGCTCAATTTTTTGAAATTCAAGGATAATAAGCAAGTTTCACTATGCTACAAATGGTCGTTTTTAATTTTAATCATTTGAATAATTATTTATTCATGATGTTGTACGTTTTTTCATATACAGTGTATATGGATATACATGCCAAGCCATTTATATGCAAATCTTATCTAAGGAAATTCCTGAGATAAGCACATTTTCACCAAGTCCTAATTTGTTCCAGGGAGCCTGTATATCCAGTCCTGTTATATGTAAACCTAATCTGGATATAAGCAATTTATTTTGAAAATCTGTGCCCTGCTGCATATGAAAGGTTTCCAGTTCAATGTACGTTCTATATTAATTGGCCACAAATAACAAAGGGAGCCAATTTATTATGTGGAATCCTCAGCGCACCAAGAAACTCGCTTTCAACAAGCTGCTCTTCCCCCTCCCCCCACACTGTGCAGTAGGACTGTGCATTTGGATGTAGTCAGACTTTCGATATCTAGGGTACAACATTCAGAATCTTAAATCCAAATAATGAGGTCAGTGCACAAGTGAGGAGGCTGCTTTCAATAGACCAGAATGGGACTGTGAGGGATTGGACACACATTTCCCACCCACCCTGCAGGATCGGATGCATACTCTTTTCTAACCAAAAGACCACCAGGGATTGTACATGATATGTACATTCCTTCCTGACCCCCAAGCAGACCAAAGAGGACTGAAAGCATAGCCGCCCAAGTAGACCAACAGGAGTGAGCCACTGCATGCTGCCCTCTCACTTGACTGCCAGGGACTGGATGAATAAACTATCTCCAATAGAAACCCCAAATAGAAAACAGCAACAAACATCATAAAGGGGGAGACAATGAGCCTGTGCATGTATACGTGCACACACACACAAAAATAGTAACAGTGGTCACTACTCCAGATACTGATGCCCAACTATCAAATTGAGAGTACGAAAATATTTGCTGACTCCGAAGATGGCGGAGCTCATATGCATTTCCCTGCCCATGCACAGCAGGTTGTCGAAAGCAAATCCCATTGGGGGAAAATTGGATTTGTTTAAAATAATCCAATTTGGCAGTACCTCTACCATACACTATTTTATAACGAGCGGTTTATGGAGCCATTTTGCTGAATTTACCTTTAATTATTATAATTACCTATGCAGCAGTCTGACCTCAGTGTAGTTAATTCTGTGGCCTATTACAAAATGTTAAATTTAGACTCACTTTTATTTTCTTTAATATTATAAAAGCACCATGTTTGCAACCAGCAAAAGCAACCTTGGACGCAGTATGAAATAGGGATGTGCTATTAAAATACCACCCGTGCAACCTTTATTATTTTGAATAAAAGGAAAATAACCTGTTTTAATACAAAGAATAATTATGTGCCTCTATTTCATTTTCCAAACCAAATAACCAGAAGCATATTTCTCTTAATAATTTTCAAACCTGTTGCTTAAGCAGCAATTATTATTGCTGAATACATTTTATATCATTAACTCCTTCGACTAGCCAACAGAACGTAGAGCACGCAGCAGAGTAAACAATGATCATCTCTTAATCAAAAGTGTTAGATTGATTAGCTGTTATCTGGCATGCTGTACCCTAATAGTCAAATATGGCTATCTTTTCTTAGTGTGCATGTATTTTTTTCTCTTTATTTTTCCCTAGTGCCATTTAAGTTAACTGATGTGTTTACTGTCTAGAATGGCTGAATACATTCCGGGTCACAGTGCAGAAACAAGACTGGCTAATTGCATTCTGCACTTCACTTCTGCAAAGCTTCCATCTCCTACAATAACAGCATGCCTGAAGTGGTAGGAATATTCATCAAGCAGAAAAGGCACAGACACCTCCTTGTTATGATTCTCCAAGACCAATCGCTGCTGCCCCAAGGTCATTTGTAAACCTCAGCCATAACTAACAGCAAAATAAGTAAGTGACGCGGCGCTTCGTTTCATATCAGAATTACACATCAACACACACAGACTAAAAAATTCCATTTCCTAAAACATAGAGAAAGGCTATTCATACCATGGATTAGGGTCAATGATCTGGATGGAAAGTAAACCAGTTTCTATTTTTTTTTAAATTATTACTGTCGCCTAATAGTAGATCACAAAATCAAAATTAGGATGAACAGCAATTTGACCATTCGTGCTATTTGTCACCCCATGTGCATCTGGTCAGGGCACAGACATAAGCATATTCTGTTTGCGTAAACATGACACAAACAATGTGCACCTGATATTTTCACACTTCAGTGTCAGAATGACTTCAAGACAGCTAATTAAAATCATTCCGTGGGTCAAAGTCTCTGTTTTGTGAGTCAATATGGAAGAGGAGCTGAAAGTTGATCAAACTTCAGATGTGGAAAATTAACACCACATTCTGTGTTTGGCAGCGAAGCCAGACTGTACTTTTATTTGTGATTTTTAAAAAATCCGTGTAAACTCAAATTGCCAAAAATACTTGGGAATGTTAGCTTTTTTTATGATCAGAAATAACTTAAACAGATGGTGCTGGACAAGTCTCACTCAATTATAAAGTAGAAATGTAATCAAGGGATTCAAATGAGACCATGAATTGTTATAAGGAAGCTCAGCTCTGAACCCCTCAACGGTCTTGCAAATCACTGACAGGTAACCATTGTTGTTCATAACATACATAGTGGTCCGTATTTTCTGATGCCTATGGGTGTGTACGAGCTGTGTACCCACTCGTAGGGGCCTTGCAAGTGCCGGTTTTAGGCATGCGAAGCGCATGCGCTGAAAACCGGCATTTCCAATCTGTCAAGAATCCTCTTGACAGGTCGCACGCCTGCCCTGGAGAAGGGCCTCTGCGGGGGGAAGAGTTCCGCTTTCTGCAGAACCTCCGCCCGCTGAAATCCCTTAAAAATGTTACGCCTGGTAAAAGCACTCATTTATTATGTAAAAATACTTTAATAAAAGTTAAGTTTATTTTTAGCCCTGTAAAATACTTTAATTATTTTTTTCAAAAATTTAATTTTTGTTTAAAATATTTAATTTAATGTAATTTTAACTCATTTTAAAAACGTGATTTAAAAAAATAATTTAATGTTGTGATGTCTTTTTTCAGTGATCCCCATTCATACTTTTGACAGGCCTACCTGTCAAAAGTATGAAGGGGGATTCCCTTCTCCCATTGGCTCGCCTGGCCCATGTGATCCCAGGGACGCTTGCGAACTGCCTGCGCCCCTGGGATACCTGGGCCTCTGCACGCGCACACCAGGAGAGGCCCAGGAGCGGAAGACCACAGGAGCCCTCAGGTAAGGGCATAGATTGTTTCCCCATAGGTGGCATCCACAAGCAGGTTGTCTCCTACTGGAAAGTGTGAATTTTCTTTTTTTTTACAGTTTAAGCACCACAATTTGTTGGCTGTGTGACGAATCAACATAGGACAAAGAATGTCATAGATTTTATGACTTAGGACTTGAAGGTATATCAGATTTATGAAACAGGATTTGGAATATTAGCAGACTGTTTATTTATAGTAAATTACAGGAGTGTGCACTACCTTGTACATGTATTGTTTATTACTTTAGTTTTGAAATTTTACATAAATATAGTTTAAAAGGCAAATTTATTAATACCTATTTATATTATTTTATTTGGAATTTGCCATTTTTCCAGGTCTGCGAAAAATCTACAGGGCATTTTCGAGAAGGTAAAATAGCTTAAGCCCAGTGTCTAACAGGAAGTTGAGTGGAGTAATGAGCCAACATGTTTAAATCTGTCTTGCTTCGGAGGGGTGGAAGGAGCTGAGTAATTGCATTTCCACTCACTTCCCCCCCCCCCCCCCCTCTCCGCCACCACTACTGATAATCATTTCAGCAGAGGAAGAATTCAAGCTTCCTCTATTCAACAAAGACTTCCTTGGAAAAAAATAATCTGAACTGACTGCAATTTCAGCCCTTAGTCTGCTGCATTTATCTATCCCAGCGAGGTCGCTGATGTCAAGTGCACGCTCTTCAATTCTTACAATTTTCCTGTTCATGACATTCATTCGTATGCTTGCCTCAACCACACACTCGGAGGTAGCCATTGTGCCAACAATTAAATATATATATCCGTTATGTGTTTTAAGGAAATGTGTCGTGCTGCACAAACGCAGCTATCATTATCTGTTATTTTGCAGCAGAAAGCTTCAAACCAGCACAATGCTTCATGAAAAGCTGAAAAGCTCCCGTTTTCCTTAAGATTTTTTATATAGACTCATTAGATTGCGAAGTAACCAAAACCTGCCTTCCATGCTTTGTGGCAGAAAAGCACATTTTTGTCGGTTGCCATTTCTGCGCTCCTTTTAACAGAAGAGACAACCTTATACTGCGCAAATCTGCAGCATCCCTTTCCCAATGGTCAAACTGTCAACTTCAAGTCAGTTTTATACATTTGAAAACAAATGAGCTGTAGAACTTGGACTAATTCAAATGTAAGGGACCATCACCAAATGGGTGGCTGCAATAAAATCCAAATGGTGTGTCAAAAATTCTTCCAGAATAAGCAAAGCTGGATGAAATAATAATATGAAATTAAAGATAGCAGTAAATATTTATTCTGCTAGAGATGGTTGACTGCTGCAAATTGAACAATATTGAGGAAAATTCCTGTTTCAGAGGCAAAGAAGGATTTTCCAACAGAAAACTTGTGGTTCGCTGAAATTACTCATGAAAATCAGCCTTTCCCAGTGTTTCTGTTTAATCCAAAATAGCTGTTCTATACAGAAGCACACCTAAGATGCCGTGCTCTTGAAGAAATATGCTGACTCTGTCCAGAGCAAAAATATAAATGGAGATGAGTGGATGGAAATTGAAAATTGGATACATTTTGCTGGTTCCTATTACATTAGAAGTGGTTGAAGAAAACTCTGCTATTGGGAATGTACACTGCAACACCCTGTGACTGTGTAGCCCAGCATCAGCTCCAGGCAAACACGGGTGGTTTCAAACCGAAGTTCAGTGTTTCTCAGTTGGACTGTCTCTCTGAAGCCAAAGTTCAATCTCACAGAAACAGGGGCAAAAATTGGCTTCATCACCTCTGCTACTTTTGAAAGGACGTGTGATTAAATGGGATGCGGGCAGGTCACTTTTGGCCCCGTAGCTCCTCCTAAATTGTTTCAAGTTGACGTTCGTTTTTGTGTAACAAACAAAAATAACAATAGTTATTTACAGCACAAAATAACTGAACCGGATGGAATTTGGCGAAATGCCTTTTCGCAATGGTAAAAATAAACAAAATAGCTGATTATTTGACTGTCGTAGCAAGGAAATGAAAACGTGCACATGTTAGGATGTTTAATTGTTCCGGTATATAAAAGATGGAATTCTGTTTCAGTGAAATGAAGTGAAATTGCAGGATGTCTGCAAAACAAGTTTAACTAACAACAGAAAATGCTAGAAAAACTCAGCAGGTCAGGCAACATCCGTGGAGAGAAATTTGAGTTGACGTTTCGGGTCGAACCCTTCTTCAAAACTGGAAAGAAAAGAAATTAGATCGAAGGCAGGGCTGCGATCGGACAAAAGAAGTGAAAGAAACAAAAGAGCTAGACGAGATGGTAATAGGCTGAGATTAGGTGTAAAGTGTACTGGCAGGGCGAGAGATAGCTGCCAGGTGTGAGAGAGAAACAAAAGGAAAGGGGGGGGGGGAAAAGGAGTGGAAAAATTACAAGAAAAAATGTGTAATAAGGGCCGAGGTTATGATCTGAAATTGTTGAACTCAATATTGAGTCCGGAAGGCTGCAGAGTGCCTAATCGGAAGATGAGGTGCTGTTCCTCGAGTTTACGTTGAGCTTCCGTGGAACAATACAAGAGGCCATGGACGGTGAGGTCCGAGTGGGAATGGAGCGGTGAATTAAAATGACAGGCGACCGGAAGCTCGGGGTCACCCTTACGGACTGAACGGACTCTCACACCTGGCAGCTATCTCTTGCCCTGCCAGTACACTTTACACCTAATCTCAGCCTATTACCATCTCGTCTAGCTCTTTTGTTTCTTTCACTTCTTTTGTCCGATCACAGCCCTGCCTTCGATCCATTTTCTTTTCTTTCCAGTTTTGAAGAAGGGTTCGACCCGAAACGTCAACTCAAATTTCTCTCCACGGATGTTGCCTGACCTGCTGAGTTTTTCCAGCATTTTCTTTTGTTATTTCGGATTTCCAACATCTGCAGTATTTTGCTATCAAACAAGTTTAACTGTTACTTCAATAGCCCACTCCTCTGCGTCCCTTTTTAAACAGAGCCACGAGTTTTGTGCCACCTGTGATAAGAATTTATTTCTTTCAATTAGGTGCACTTGTCCCCAGTCCTAGTTCATCAGCTCAGCACAGCAAAGTCAATGAAAGTGCCTGTAATGAAGTAATCAGATGCAGCCTGGCTTTCTAGCTTACTCTGGCCACCACAGAAGGGCAGCCTCTTCAATAACACTTTGTACGTAACTGAAAGAACTGCGCTGCTCATTGTGCCAGACTACTGCATGGCAAACAACGCAAGGAGCAGTGCTGAGGCTACAGGTTAAACCAGGAAGAAATCCAGGAGAGATCAGCAAAGAAAACCTTCACTGCAAAAGGAAAGGGGCAGCATTAACAATCGAGTCTGAACAACAGAAAGAGTGGCAGCAGCCGTGAAAATATTTCTGTTTGTGACATTAGGTTCTAAAAATCATGTCCGATTGCACTATGAACCGTAAAATGTTGTGGAGCAACAGTTGTTCACAAAAAAAGATTTGATTTTTCTTTAATAAAACATAATATGCAACTGTCCTGTGCAGACTGGATTATAGTGCCACCATCCACCACTCCCATGTTAACTATGGATAACAGTTTTTATCTTGATTAGGCTAGTAGCACTCTTGCCCCTAAGGTTGTGGGTTCAATTCCATTAGCAGGACTTGAACTCATAATTGAGACTGACACTTTGGTGGAATTGCAAAGGAGTGCTGCAGCATCGGAAGTGTCACCCTTTGGATAAGACATTAAACCAAGGTTGTGTCTGTCTGTCCAGGTGGACATAAAAACATCGAATGGAACCATTCAAAGAAGGGCAGGTAGTTCTGCTAACATTCTTCCCCCATCCAATACCACCAAAAATAATCCAAATCAATTTGTACCATTCGTCACGATTGTGACGATTTGTGAGATCTTCCGGGGCACAAAATTGCTTGCACGTTGGCCTACATAGCAGTCATTGTACTTCAAGGGATGCTATGTAAATTAAATGACTTTCTTTCTTTAACCTTCAAAGGAAGTCTTACTCCTAAACAGTATAATGTCAAATTATAGACAGAAATTATAAATTTTATCACTTATTAACTTTTTGTGATAACTGCCATTTGGACTTCACATAAATGGATGAAATATCACTGTCAGGCCTGCTCCAAGTAGATTTTTTTTTATCACCACCTGTTATCGGGCAAATGTTCACGATCTCTTGCTACAACCTTGGTTGGTGATTGGCAGAGCGCTTGTAGAAATGGTGTACATGGCTGAAAGCAGCCATCTGTGCTGTTTTTCTGCGGTTTTCACAGATCTCATGGCAGGAGACTGGGAGAACCCCTGCTGAGATTCAGGGCGCTGTTTTCTCATCTTATAGGGTGCTCTCATCAAGTGGCTCTGACTGTAAAGATTTGTTAATCTCAGGAGCTGTTCATTCAGGAAACATTATTACCATAGCTCATAGTATTTTAGAAAAAATGAAACATTAGCACAAGAATCTAGTCAGGATCAGTGACATTAAAAAACAAACCATCAAGCAACGTTAACAAAAGCAAAACTAGTGCGAATAGCCTCCAACACACAATTCTACTGGCAAATATTTTATCAGCGCTCATGAGTGGATGTGCTGGAAGAAGCACACGAGTGAGTCAGAACTTGACTGAAGCGAACACTTATTTCAACCAGGGCTGTGGGAGGGGTGTCCCAAATCGAAGGAGTTGACAAAATTAGCCTGACTTTCTGCTCATGATTGCCACCCAGTGATCCCTGCTGGAGATTGGTCAAGTGTGAATATTGAGAAACTGAAGTGGACTTGAATGTGATGTGCTCCCCTACCATGAGTGAATAGCTTGCGAATAATAAGCATTTAGGCACTAGCACTGCATATGATGCCACTTGGCCAAATAGAATACCCACTTTGTAAACCGCTAATGACAGGGACATTGTAGTGATAATAAAATTCTGCCGATTATCTGGCTGAAACACCCACAACAAACTAAAAAAATGGTGTCTAATCTGGAGAGGGTTTCGTTCACTCAAATTTCACAAGTCAGAATCGTTATGAATACCCTTGTTCACACATTTTCACGTTTCACTCCAAGTTTAAAGTTGACACGTCAATTTTCCATCGCGCTACAAAGAAAACCTCCCTCTGCAGGTTCTGAGCAACAATGGTACTTAACTGCTCGGAGTCATTAACCTTTAGTGCAGTGTGGTGTAATGTGATGTACTACACTGAAGTCTACTGAAGGGCCCTATTGATCCAGCTGGTCTTTTCCACATAGTTTGTGCCTTCAAAGTTGTTTATGATCAATATGCAAATGACTCACTGCATTGATCCAATATTAATTTTCAATTAGGAAATCCACAGGGGTCTCGAGGGTCAATATCTAACAATTCAAAGAAAAATCTTGAGCAGGTGTAGGCATCGACATACTCCACCGCTGAACAGCTTACTTATTTCACATTTATTCTCTCATTTCCTTTTTATTCTGTCATGTACACTTCAGCACAAAGGGGCTTTATTTCCTTACACAGACACTGTTGGCACTGGTGGAATATACAGAAGCACTGTGCAGAGTTGTCAGTCCCACAGATATTCAGAAACTACTGGCGTATAAACAGCGATGCTATCAAAATTAAACACTTTAGCCAACAATCTGCTTGAAAAGCTCTGGTATTAAAGGCCTGCCACAGTATTCCGAGATCTCTGAACAACTTGCGGTGTTAACTAGTACATTTTCTACCAAGCCTAATTGGTTTATGGATAACATTAATTACCATGTTGCTCATTAATGGATGAAATCTTTATTGGTTCCATTGATCAGTGTGACTTGTTACCCATCTTCCTAACCAATGGCGGATATAACAAGATCATTTATTGGCATATCAATTAATGTAATCAATTCCGAGCTCGCAGATGCCATTCGCTGTAAGGCTTGTTTAAACATACAGGACAAAGGTGCAGACATACTGGTTTCAAATTATATTTATTATATATATATGTATACACACCTTTTAACTCTTGCCCACTGTTCCAAATTTTGACTCTTTTCACAAGACTTTTAGTCTAAATTTTCCAAATATCCAAAATAATTTTCAAAGTACTTTATGTGGAGTCAATTGGGAAAAAAAGCTCATTACAACACAGGTATGATGGTCAGCTTTATTTAAAGCTCACAACAGTTGTTGCAGGAATATTTAAAGAAGTTTGACACAGCCACTTAAAAAGTGCTGGTGTATACAAAAAAAGTGGGAAAAAGCCATTGCATAAGCTAACAGAAAGGAGGAGTGTGTTTAAAAACTTTAAATACATGCATTATTATATATGTTACAAATATTGACTGCACCGGAGAGGTAGTAGCAATAAACTATTGACCGAAAGGTCACATCTATAACCCAGGGGACAGCAGTTTGTTTTACAGTCTGTTAAGTACAGTCAATGTTAGTTTAATTATTGGATGGAAGTTTATTTAAAAACTGTTAAAACCTTTCCACCTGTTATGCACAACCCCGCACATTGTGACATCAGTGGGCACCAGTCTCTCTTTGATTGTTTGCCAATGACATTCACTGAGAACCAGTGCCTGCCCACATCAATTAGTGGGTAATAGTGAAAACTATTACACATGAAGGACAGTCACAGGCCACTAATCACAGTCCAGTAGCATTAGGAAATGATTGGATCATCATTCTTGTTTTCACATTTATTTTTATTTTTAAATTAAGTAGACTCCAGATATCAGTATGCAAGTTTAAAACCATCTATCCCAGTTACACTATTTGCCAGTTTACAAGTGAAAAGAGCAACACAAAATGACCTGTCCAAACAGACACTAGACTTTTATGCACATCTGCTAATTTAGAAAACAAACCTCCATTGGGAGACAATGAGGGAACTAAGACAAAGGTGTCTTCATTTTACTTCTGAGATGTGGCAAAAAAAATTCTGAGGCTTTCTCAGATATCCTCACTCTCACAGGCACTTATTAGCAAACTATAGGTGAATAAAGCAGGCCACATAAAACTCTCACTACACCTGGAATATGTTACTTTAGATGTGCTTTGTGAAATTACTGCATTTTCCCTCCAGTTTTCTGCATATTTTTCTTGAAGGCGCTGATTCGTGCTGGGACACAGGTGGGGGCAGTTCTGCAGAACCTTATTGAAATGGCATTCTTCCTATATGAGCGATAAGAGGCTATTGGACTATGGGCACCTAAGCCCCCACACTAAGCCAACAGCAGAGGTGACTGGACAGCCATCAGGAAATATTTTCCCTCCTGGTGTTACTAAGGCCAAGTATAGTGTCTCAACTGTCACTCTGGCTGAATATAATGTTACTTAGAAAAAATGCATCTTGCATACTTGACTATGGCACACAAATTTAGCTTTCCGTAAATATCTTTCCTTGTCCATTCTCTGAAGCCATTGGGCTGGAGTAATTGACATGGTGTAATGATAGGAACATTCAGCATCACATCATTTAGCCTCGATATGTCAAATATTAAACACATGGAGGAACAACACAAAAGTCACTTGGCTTTTATGTAAGCATCTACCATTATCATTGAAGATTCTTGGAATGCAGAATGCATAGAAAAACCTAGCACAAGTTGGATACTTGCTTTGCACCATTTGTTACTTGGATATTGAAACAATAAATAAAAATGAAAACAAATCCAATCCTGCCCACTCTGCTTCCTTTATTCATCCATCAGAAACATTTCATTAATAATTAGTGGGGCATTTTTCAGGATTTGTGTCCAGCATCATCCTCTTTTCTCAAAATATCTTTAAAAGATATCCAAGAATGCAGCAGGCTTTTATCAACCTACTGAAGTTCAGAATGAACTAAAAGGATTATATAATCTTCCAATACAGAGACATTTCTAAGAGACCAAAGTACCTCACTGAATATAGTAGAGTTTTATTTTGAAACATCTTATTGGGGCAGTAATTCCTCCCCAAACGCGTGAGTACGGAAGGGGTACTCACGCGTCTGGCCGGAGGAAATGCTGGTTTTCAGCATGCACAGCGCATGCGCTGAAAACCGGCATTTCATCTCCTCTAACCCAAGAGTTGAAGAGGCTAGCGTGTGCGCTGTAGGGGGCAGCGCGTGCGTCTTGGATTTCCTCTGTTTTGGGGGATTTGCGCATGTGTAAAGGCCTCCGGTCTTTACGCTTGTAAAAAGCACACGTAAGTATTTATTTTTACAGGTAAGTGGTGTTTGATTGCAGTTTAGAATTTTTTTTTCCACAGGTTTATTATTTTAAAGAATCTACAATAAGGTAAGTTTAGTTTTAGACCCTTTTTATTAAAAATTTATTTTTTTCAAAAAAAAATTATTGTTTAAATTATTTTTTTAAACTTATTTATACTTAATTTAATGATTGGGATGTTTTTTAAATTTTTATTTAAAGTTTAAATAGTGTTTTGGGCCCCTGTAGTTTTCATGAGTTTGACAGTTCTTACTCTCAAACTCATGAATGAAGTTTCCCCTCCCCTGATTGGTTGTACAGTGCTCACCTGATCCCAGCCGGCACATCGCACTAACTACGCCGCTGGATCAGGTAAGCACTGCGCGCCGACAGCTGAACCGGGCCTGTCACAGGAAATGCAAGCAGGCCCGGGCTTCAGATGTCAGCGCGCAGGGTGAGTGCAGATCGGGGGCTTGCACGCGCGGCAAGCCCCCGACCCAAATTTCTGGGCCATTATTACTTTACATGTCAACAAATGGGATGCTGTCTCTTCAGAAATGACAGAATTAATATCGACGTAAACTGTAAAACAAGCAAGTACTGTGAAACAGAGGGACAGAAAAAGAGAGATCGAAAAGGAAGCTCCGCAGCAACAGCATTTGTTTGGGAGAATGAACATTTCAAAAAGCTGTCATTTCTCATGTATAACACCGACTTCCTTAAGGTTCAACGACAGAGAGGCAAATCACTAATAGCTGAGGACAACCAACTGCCGACACATGACCCCACACGTGCCTCACAAGTGGCACAAAACCAAAGAAGGCGAGGTAACCGTGATGGAAACAACAGCACCCTCTCAGCTACTCTGCCTCTCCTGTGCCGATTAGACACACAGCACCAGCAACATGTTCAGTGATTGACTCCGTTTCCTTCCCACCCTCCCATCCCCAAAACCTCTAAATTATGGACGAGCTCCGACATACTCTCTAAATGGTTATTTGACATAAGTTGTAGGTTACAATGTAGTTCTACACAATAGTTAATGCAGTACTAATGCATACATTGCCAAGCCTCTCCTGTTAATATGCATACTTGCCTAACAGTAGCTGTTTTATTGTCCTCAGTAATCTGGCGGAACATGAATTAGGGATTGCAAGGATAAGATACTCAGGTCTGCTGGAACACTAGCATTAGAGCTTTAACTGTACATAAATGCCACTACAATGTTCTTTATGTCATCTTTATGATGGCCCACGCCTCAAGTGTTGACCCAGCAGCTTCCAGTTTGTGACATGTTCCTGAACTTTAAAACTGAACTGTTAGCATTTAAGGATTGGGATGTTCAGGCTTAGCATATTAATACTGAATGAATTATGGTTCATTCCAATAAGTGGAGTATTTGCTGAAATAAAATGCACGATTATCAAAAGGCGATACCTACAATGGGAACAGAGATATACCATCCTTTAACAAATGCTGAACCAGAGCATGAGCTGCTTCAAACAATTTCAGCATTGCACACTTGTGGTAAGCCACACTAGTTTCCGGAGGTAATAGTAAATTAAATTAGGAAAAAAAACTCCCAGGAATTAAAATGCTGAAAGAAGTTAATGGAGACAAAGATGCAATTACATTTATTTGAGTGTCACTTTTGAATGGCTACGGCAAACTTCTAAAATATTTAATATTGTGCTGAAGGTATGGTGTAATCGCACATAAAATAGAAGCAAACCAATTACAATGAGCATCTGATACAGTTCTGATATTGTACACAAAGCAATTCTACTGGAAATTGCATAAAGGGGAACTATCCCTGCTCACCGAAAACAGAATGCTGGGATTGTCAAAACTCAACATCTCGCAAATTAAAGACTAAATACTCAAAATTTAAAGGGTCATGTTTGGCAAGTCTAACTATTGTCAATGCTCCACTGATACTTACAGCTATCCTTTCTTTAAAGCAGTATAAAACTACCTATGTTTTATATATTTAGATTGGTACAAATGGCTGTGCAGACTTCACTATTTGAGTAACACTCGTGAACAAACTCCCCATTTTCACTCATCTCCTGGAACAATGCAAGGCCTCTTTATAACAAAAGCTACATAATTAAAAACTGATCAGCAACACAGCTCCTAACATTGGTTATGACAGCTCAGTATGAAGCTGAACTTAATAATTCAAACAATCCTGCACGCTCTGTTACCTTGCCCAAGTGGCTAGTCTTCATGTGTGAGCATAGTCAGTGAATGTCAGCAGGCTATTTGACTGTGGAGGGCTTCATAGTCGAGCTCAATCCTTTTTTCACGCAATGTCCATTCACACGTACTCACCCATAGGGGACATAAGACGGTGGTCAGGAGTGAGAACTCTGATGGACTTTTCCCTCGTTAGCCAGAGGCACCTAAGTAGTGGCCTGGCCATCACCTTGACTGAGACAAGCTAACCCAGCACAAACCGAGCACCAAAACTGGGACTTAATGCTCTGTAGGACTTAGTAGAACAACAGGCAGTGCATTTTCGCACTAATTTAATTATTTCCCTCGTGTTACTTGTGTGTAATTATTTGGTTTCTGAAGTAGCTGATCAATAGTTAGTTGATTGTGAAGTTCTAAAAGGGAGGTGAGGTTTGTTGGTGCAGGGAGATCGCAGTTCTGAATGGTGCAATGTCATCATTTTCCCAGTGACCATTGCAGTAAATCAAGGTCAACATGGTTAAAAAATGGGATCAAGAGGTTCTATCTGTAGTCATATATTGATTACTTGGGGCTTAGTGACAGGCTGGGCTCATAGCTGACCAGCTGAAATTTTCAGATTTGATAATCAGTTATTAATAGAAACTTTAAAAAAAATGAGGATTGATCTGAAGAATGTCCCATTTTTGAGAAGTGAGGATGGTTGGAAAGTTGCGCATTTTCTCACAGCACAGGTTTCTGCAGGAGTACATACATTTTTATCTAAACCTAACAGAAATGACAGGGGTGTGTGCGTGTTTCTTCTTTTTTGGCCATTCTTTCTCGCGCTTGTTCTTCCTTTCTATTCTTAATTTTGTCATCTCCCAAAACTTAAAACGGGTTCCAAATTCAAAGTTCAAAATAAATTGCTGTTTGTTTGCTGGACAGGCAGCAGTCAGAATCCCAGAGTTTATTCTCCATTTTGCCCCCCCCCCCCCCGGTTTTCAGCCTTTAGTTTATGAACATTTCTTTTCCAGCAGAAAAGAATTGTTTCCATTGACAGTTATAGCTGCTGGCAAAAAATTTACTGCCTATAAAATCTTTTAATTCTGTCCCGAGTGATAGGAAACGTGACTTTTTATCTCCATCACATGTCACTGGGTTTGATGCCACCAGTTATGTCACAACAGATTTCTGTTTATAAATTTGGGACACATCATTAAACCAGCCTGTTTCTTTTCCATAGCTCATAAAAAATCAAGGGGAAAAAAAAACAGAAGAGGAGCCTATGCGTAAGTTATGAAGTAAACCAGCTAGAAAATACAGACAAGTTGCCTGTTCTGTAATGAAAAGCTGATGCTCGCTCTTAGTGTGCTGTAGAGCCTTTAATAAACTAAGTATTTGGCTTCACTAACCACAAAGGTAAGGGTTGCTGTGTGATACTTTTATTAGGAATCACCCGCCGGCACTGGCACGCATCAGAAAGAAGTTCAACAGAACAGAAAGTCAGACAGTAAGATGCTTGCCAACTTTGTTTCGTGTTATGTTATGTCACCACTTGATGACATGCTAACAACATGGCCCATCACAACTTCAGACATCTGCCAGACACAACTGGAATATGTACAATTACGCATTTTCTGCTGCTTCCAAGTTAGTTCAATTGAATAAGTGTCAGGTTCTGCAGTTTGGCTAGGATCACTGTCCAGCCATAGTAAACAACTGGTTAAAATAAGTTACATTTGTTAGAGGCATGATATGGAAATGCTTGAAAAGTTCTGGGTATCGCCAGTTAGTGCTGTTCAAGCTGTTTTTTAAATAGCTTTGAGCCATCTACGTGGACCAAACGAAAAGGGATGCATTCCTTTAAATATGACTAAGTGGTGTTGTCTCCACTGAGGCCCTGTTATCAGCATGGGTTGCAATTTAACTCTGTTTTATGAACTAGCTGTTAGTTTGATTCAAGTCAGATCAAATCATCAGCCAGGGACTACCAAACCAGAAGTGTTGACCTTCATGCTCCAAGTACAGTTTATCATAGATTTACTAGCCTACTGAAAGGGGCTGAACACAGAGGACCAGACTCCTGAAACATTAATCCACACCACTTCGCCTGTCAATATCAAAATGGATGTGAGGTTAATTAATTTAAAAGAGCCAGAGATATTACACATTGAGTAGAATGAACTGTGTGAACTCATTTTTATATTTCAACGCCAACGACAAGTGTCTTCCTTTAGGTCACCAGACCATCGAAACCTTCAGTTACCTGGATTCAGAGCTAAAAAGTGAGCATTTTTATTTTAAAGGAATAGTTTCCTGGATTTTTTGGTTCATATAAATCTCGATTTTTATAGCTATCTAAACCAAATCTACACAGTATTATCCATTACTTATCTCAGGTTCAACTTGCTTACTTCTTACCCCAAACTGCACTCTCTTGCAGGCTGCTTGGGCATTCCATCCTTCTTAGGCTGAATGCATCTCCATGCACAAATATCTCAAAATAAAATTCTTTCTTTATTTTACTACTTTCGTTTTGTTTGCCAGGTTCTTACACTGCTGCCACATACCAGGGATACTTCCTCCTTCAGCTGGAAGGGCCAGATGACTTGGATACAGCAACAATCAATCGAGGCTCATGACAATTTAAGAGGAGGCAAGCGTCTACGGCACAGGGCTGGTCCCATGTGGACCCTCCTTCAACCAAGGTGCAGCACCCTATGTGCACTAGCCCAGTGGTATCTTTAAATACATAACTCTCTCTCTATGCCTCGTGGCATTGACTGCAGTAGATCGGAAGCAAGCGGTAGCCAGGTGCAGGCAGCGCACGTCAACCCAAGCACCCCACCCACCCACCCGCCCCTTCAACCACCGTCTGCCCCACCTGTGACAGAGACTGTAGATCCCACATTTTTAATGTGGAAGCAAGTCATCCTCGGTTCCGAGGGACTGCCTAAGAAGAAGTAGTAGATCTGACCCTGAATGCGAGCAGATGTACTGAGTATGTGCCTTCATTTTACTTGATCTCCAATTTTTTCCCCCCATTCTGTGGAGAATCACCTTACCTTTGACCTACACCTTTGCCACAGGTAAGATTAGAAATTCAGCAGGTGGTGACTCAGCCCGTCACCGTTACACCCCTCCGTTGCTCATATTGAACACCATCGCCCTCCTTATTATTTCTGCTCTTACAAATACTGTGGCAGCATAAATCACAAATGTCACCAGCCACAATTGGATAAACACTGATCCATTACCCGAAACCCTGGCCAATTTTTGTTATACTGCTTTGGTCATGTTGTTGGATAACCCCCGGAGATGTTGGCTAATCAGATCTATTCTCGTCAACCAGCGAGCACCATAATGGAAGCACCTGCAAAGATAATCTTATGGGCGTTGGACTGATCAACAATATCATACAGAACAGAAGCACCTGGCTTGTTTCAGAGTCCACTACGATTTAGCAGTCATGTGGAATTGATCAATTGATTGAACCGATCTCTGGACATTCCTGATATTGAGTAGGTAGAAGCCACTACCTTCCCTACTAAAAGTTTCTTGATTAGACATTGGTCTCAGTATGATCGCACTGTTTTTACCATGTGGAAATCTCTGCGACAAAAATTGTCTGCTTTCATTGTCAGATGTTAAAAATATTTGTTAAAACAACTATTGGCTTTCGGAATGCATCAGCTGAGGAAGGCTGACTTCACACACATGCCTTGTGAGATTTAAAAGTT
Organism: Somniosus microcephalus; assembly: GCF_052327205.1. Classification (NCBI taxonomy): domain Eukaryota; kingdom Metazoa; phylum Chordata; class Chondrichthyes; order Squaliformes; family Somniosidae; genus Somniosus; species Somniosus microcephalus. The sequence continues at coordinate 248,651,089 of NC_140992.1, forward strand.
ACATTTTGTACTATATGAACTCAATGAAAATACTGAGGTTATTTCTGGGCTATATTTTATCCTTTCTGAATTTGGAAACTCCTTGCCGGGATACAACATCTCACCTAAGTAACCATTCTTCATGTGTAAGTCTACACAGTGAGTGCTAACACACTGCTCAGCTGTGCATCACGATGAAGCCTGACATCCACCTGGCAGCCACCCATCTACTTTCTACTGGATAGCGATCAGGAGTAGAAACCCTGGCTCACTTTCCCCTCTTGAACCCAGAGGCACTGAGGCCAATTGTACTTTCCCTATCACCATCTGGGCTATAAGCAGCTGCTCCAGCACAAACTGGTCACTGAACCAGGAAACAGCTAGTGGATTTGCTCAGTTATAAAAACTCCAATACAGAGTCTATATTTAGGGGAGAAAAAAAGCACCATTTTAATTACAGAAACTTTGAACTGTTCGAGTAGTAGATCAGCCTTGAATCAGTGGTAGCATTTTCGACTCTGAGTCAGCAGGTTGTGGGTTCAAGTCACACTCCGGAGACTTGCGCGCATATCCAGGCTAACACTTCAGTGCAATACTCAGGGAGTGCTGCACTGTTGCAGGTACCATCTTTTGGACGAGACATTAAATGGAGGCCCTGTCTGCCCTCTCAGATGAACGCAAAAGTTCCCAAGGCACTATCGGAAGAAGAGCAGGTGAGTGCTCCCGGTATCCTGGCCAACATTAATCTGGTCATTTATTTCATTGCTGTTTGTGGGAGCTTGCTGTTTGCAAATTGGCTGCTGCATTTCCTAGATTACAACAGTGACTGCACTTCAAAAGTACTGGCTGCAAAGCGCTTTGGGGCATCCTGAGGTCATGAAAGGTGCTATATAAAATCTTTCTTACTAGACTTTCTCGCTGGGATGCATCATTTTACTGAACACTACAAGTTGTTAAATTAATTCGAGAGTTAACTATTATACAGGGGAAAGTTAACAACAGGTAGCAAACTCCTGAGTGTCAGTGGCATTTCCTGAATAAACTAGCCACAACCTTAACATTGTTGGCTCTCGTGGTCCATTATGGGCAGCAGAACAAAACAAGAGTAGAGTAGGTACAGGAACTATGTCATTAAATGGATCACAATGAAATCCATACCAACACAGGGACTAGTAATCACGGTGCTATAAAGCCCCTGCAACACTCAGTGCCGATGGTACAATTCAGATTGGGTCCTCTGCAGACTCGATGTTGGCATGCCGCCCAGATGTTGGTGCAACTAATAGGCATTAGAGGTTAAAGTACCTTTACAAATTGGATTTAAAGTCAGTTTATTTAACCATTATTACATCTGGATCAAAAAAGACAAACCAGATCTAATGGGAACAAATAGTAAGAATGTATCATGTAACCTGGAATATCACCACTCCAGTGATTGTTTTCGCACCCAACAGCACTTTGTAGAAAAGTTATCACCGGGTGCTAATAACCCCTATATGTGCCTGCCTCCTTGTTGGCTGTTACCTGATCAGTGCAGTAATGACTGGATATTATAACCAGAGCGAGGAACTCTGTTTCTTTAACAGGCAGATGGATTACCCACTTATCAAATTTGATAGCCTATCAAAAATACTTGGAAGTGGAGTTCAGCAAAGAAAGAGCGAAGTCAGCAAATGTTCTTTTCATGGCAGATGTACTTCTAAAGTTAGCAGCACTTTGCATGTGGGGGTAAAGCTTTTAATAAACACTTTAAAGGGGAGAAGTATCAACCCATCTGTGATTCTGATGGTGAATTTTTAGTGTATGGCTGCTCCTGTCACAAATTCCTAGATTTGAAGAAATGTTCTGTTCCAGGCAATCTCGGCCTTCACATTGGGCTACTGCAGAAACTCGCGCCCACTTAACAAGAATGTCGAAGTAGCCACCTGAAGGGCTGCACCAGCCGCCTAAAGGGCTTCCGTCTGAAATGAAAAGGGAAGGGGGTTGAAGTTGCACACTATCACTGCTCCATGGTGAGTTTCCCAGTGCCACAGGCCAAATATATGGCTGCTGCCATTTTCGGTGATGCTGCAGGCATTGAGCCAAAGGAGGGTTGTCTTGTTTGGCACTTAGAGGCATTCTCCCCAGATGAGAGTTGTCTGAAACAACAACAACATTTGTATAGCGCCTTTAACATAGTAACCCATCCCAAGGTGCTTCACAGGAGTGTCATCAAACAAAATCTGACACAGAAGGAGATAAACTTGGGAAACGAGGTAGATTTTAAGGAGGGGAGGTACAGGCCGCGATTTTGCTGACCGTGGCGGGCGAAGTCGATGGCGGGTCACAGCCTCGCTGCCAGCTCCATCCCGCTCGGTGAAATGATTTTCCCTTGATTGGGCTTGTTAAGCCCGCCCAGCGCTTTTGCCGGCCAATTAGGGGAAGTGGGTCTGGTGACATCATTTCACGACGCGGCATCAGTCGGTTTCCTTAAAGGGACCATGGCCAACTTTCTTTTGACATTTGTGCTGTCACTGTGCGGCAAACATGGGCAATGACTGCACAGAGGCACAGGGCTGCACCCAGGCTCTCCCATGGCTCCCTCCATATGCTTATGGATGGGGTCACAGCACACAGGGAGGTTCTCTTCCCTTCCCATTGGTGGAAGACACCTCCCCAGGAGAACAACACAGCCTGGTTGCACATTGCAAAGGAGGGCACAAGCAGGGATGTGGTCAGGAGGACCTGGGTGCAGTGGCGCAAACCTTTCAATGATCTCAGTAGATCACGAAATGTTAGTACAAAGCCACACTCACCTTCACCCTGCTGTGCCACTCATCACATCCCCATCACTCTGCTTTCCCTACCCTGCTCCTGCACATCCAACGCCAACTTATCTTGCACCTCCATCCATCTCTCTCTATCTACATTATCTCTTCCCCATCTCACGAGCCACCCCTCACACGCACCCTCATCCTAGTGCAATTATACCAACAAACAACATACAAGGGTAGGCACTTGGGTGCTTTATGCAATGTTTATGTAACGTTTCTGTTAATGTGGTGTCAAACATTGAAACCTTTATTTTCAACACTTTGCATTCTTGGTCAGATCTATGTGCACCTTTGGAAGTGGCTTAGTGAGTTGCAGTGAATGATGAGACATAACGGTACCCCCTGCAATGGTAATGAATGTGAAAGGAATGGCTTGGGCATTGTAGGGATGCATTATGGTGTTGGTGTGGGGTGGTGCCAACCTGGCGCATCATGTGGCAGCCAGGGTGTACAGCATCAAGTGAAGTAAATCTGGCCATGGTGAGGCCACCCCTGGCGTCCCGGGCAGCAATGTGGTCGGGTGCTGATGCCCTGTGTCCTGTGCAGCATCAGTTGATTGCGGAGAAGGCTGATGTGGTTGTTGGTGCTGCTGGTGTTGTGGCTGATTGTGGTGGAATTTTGAGGACAAAGCTGAGAGAGTGCAAAGGGCACCCCTGCTGATGGAATAGATGGCAGGTGATGTAGCGATGACAGAAGTGATCTGTCAATGGTGGGAGAGGTAATGAAGTCAGACTGGATGGAGACTTGTGTAAAGACCTGCAGCATGGTGCATCTGTTGTGGAAATGTAGTGAGGAATAGCTTGTGGCTGAGGGAAGATATCTCTGTGAGGTGGGAGCTTTTACTTTACATTTGAAGCTGTCAACTCAACAGTTGATTCAATGGCCACTGAACTCCCATCTCAGCTTTGACAGATGTGGTCCACGACCAGCGTGGACCGTGGGCGAGCAGTTAAGTGCAAAAGGTAAGCTGAAAATCATTCTTACATGGCTCTAAACAAGCCACTGAATACCTGAATTGGGTCGCCTGCTGCTGCCTGTCGGGTCTTCTCAGCGCTGACAGACACGACATTGGAAAAGGTGCGTGGGAGCGAGTTTCCCACCCGACCCGCCACCAATCCCGCCCGCTGACCCCCCGGAAAATTCCGGCCACAGATTCGGAGAGGCCTAGGGAGGGAATTAGGACCCAGGCAGCTGAAGGCATGGGCGCCAATGGTGGAGTGAATAAAATCGAGATTGCGCAAGAGGCCAGAATTGGAGGAGCGAATCTTGAAGGGCTGTAGGAATGGAGGAAGTTACAGAGAGAGGGAGGGGCAAGGCCATAGAGGGATTTGAAAACAAGGATTAGAATTTTAAAATTGATGCATTGCCAGACTGGGCACCAATGTAGGTCTGCGAGCACAGGGGGTGATGGGTGAACGGGACTGGGTGTGAGTTAGGACACGGGGCAGTGAGCACAGGGGGTGATGGGTGAATGGGACTGGGTGTGAGTTAGGACACGGGGCAGTGAGCACAGATGTGATGGGTGAATGGGACTTGGTGCTAGTTACGATACAAGGGTGGAAAATGGGAGGCCGACCAGGAGAGCATTGGAATAGTCAAGTCTAGAGGTAACAAAGGCATGGATGAGCGTTTCAGCAGCAGATGAGCTGAGGCAGGGCAGAGACGGGCACTATTAAAGGAGGTGGAAGTAGGCAGTTGATATAACATGTGCCAGGGTGATAGTTGACAGGGTGCTTGTTTTCTGCAATACTCACAGGACCTAGAAGAAGATGGCACACTTGAGGAACAGTGACAAGGTAATGGTACACAGCAGACAGCACAATTCCTATAGCAAAAATCTTCCAAGTATTTGAATGAAATATGGCTGCTTAATGAAGCTCTCACCCATTCTGCATGCAAGAGAACGGGTGATGTGGACAATCAGGTTAGGAACACTGCATGCAACATAAAGTGAGCAGGAGCTGGTGAGCTCTGTTACTTGTGATTTTCCATTTTCCACTTGCTCAGTTCTGGCTGGCGATAGCATTTTTGACAACAGGAAATCCTACCCTTTCGTGCTTGAATATGAAAACCATCAGTTTGAGTCAGAAAGATCGTCACACGGTAAAAATAGTGATATCAAATTGAAACCAGTATTAACACTTGTCCTACTATGAGACTGTGGTAACGCTGTATACTGATGGGTAAGCTTATGCCACAATCTCATATTTGGTTTGAATTTTGTTCTGGAGTGGTAGGTATTGGGGGACACGGGGGAACATGACAACAGTGAAGAATGAGAAAGAAGGATAAATGGTGGGTTTTTTTAAACTGCTGTTGTGATGGACTTTTGCACGAAACCTTGACCTGGGTAAAGCAAATCAATGGCGTGGTAACCTTCGACTCGTCCTCGTCCCCACCGATAAGTCCACTGTTAGATTTAGCAGGCCAAACCATTGCGCTAGCCAAAGGCTACCATGCAACTTGGAATTTTATCCCCTCAAATCAAAGAACATTTGTCATAAATTAACAGGCTCACTGGGTAAAATGGTCCAAACAAATGGAAGGGAATAAAACATCTGCAGAAATTCAATTACAAGTGTGCTGGATTACCAACATTTTCTGACAAAAAAAGAATGTCCATCAGATGCGCAACTGACCACTGCCCACATGATTAACTCGGGCCAATAATCCTTCTGTCAAGGACAGTTAGACCTGGAGTGGGGCAGGACTTGTCGGTATTCAGTAACTGGACTGGGGAAACCGGTTATTTCAGTGAATTCCACCACTGCGCACAAATTGCCTTCTACCTCCTTAAACTTTTATTATAGATCAATGTTGCATTTTAAGACTCATTGATTTGCGCTTACATCACAAGCATGATATTTTTTTTTAAATAGGAAACTAATTCTGCTTTTTAATACTTTCCACCAGCATAAATTATTTACTTGGATTTTTTTTAATATTATTAATTTGATGCACAATCCAACTATCTAAACACTCTTTGCATTGATGTCTTTGACTGTTTAACATTATCATGGTTTATTAGCATTGGTGAAAAGCATTCGGGCATTCTTATAAAACAAAGCAGTAGTTAAAAATAATCATTTGTATACAGCAGGGACCTAGCACTAACATGAGGGTCCTACTGGCAATTTTATTTGCAGGATTTGTCCCTGGAGCACAGCATAAGTAGGCTAAGCAATTAAGAATTTCATGCTGATTGCCTGCAGCATGTTTTCCTATGCTATAAAGATAATAGCATGGACGACTGAGCCCTCTTTTTCCCTGTATTCATATTAGTGCTGTGCTGGATATCTAAAGCCTGTTTGCGCTTTATTAAAGTCGCACTCAATTTTAAACGTATAATGAAATTTGCTGCTCCTGCAGCGTCACCCCTGTCACCTCAAAAGAACGCAAGCGTGCCTTGGTGATTTCCTCTGCCAACACCGTCAGAGCTGATGCACACACCAAAATAAAAAGGGGGGAAAAAATGATCTTATGAAATAGCCTGCTTTGGGTGAAAACCTAATGGTATTAACTGGCGGGTTGGGGCATTCTAGATGGCGATGGTGGGGGGGGGGGGGATTAAAGAAAAAAGAATGGTTTTAGCACTGTGCTTGTCCAGAATTTTCCTTTTGATCAACTTACACACACACACACAGAAAAAAACAACATTTTCAGCAAAGCTCCTCTATTTCACTGCATTTAAATTGCAGTCACATCACCTCAGAGAGTGAGTGATAATTGTGGTGGCCAGTAAATTACAACAGCCTGCACATCAATTATAACCATCACGTCTAGCAATGAAGAAAATGAGATCTTGTGACAAATTTCATGAGCCTTGCTACCCAGAAGCTTTCTTAACATTCCACAGATAGCAATTCTTTAATCGGTGAGAGGTAATGGGAAGGTACAGGGGGCGAGATGAAGAAAGCAACACGACGACAGTCATTAAATTAAAGTGGGGGGGGGGAAATTGTAATTTATTTTCAGGTGCAGCAATGTAGAAATTAGAAGCATTTTTTAATATTTTTTTTTTTTTAAATAGAGCAGATGTTATTAAGCATTCTTCTAAAATATGGAACAGCAGTTTGACTTGTTACACAGTAAATAATATCAAAGGAACCGGGATTACAATTGGAGAGAGATGAGGAAGGCAGAAGTGGTGTTTGGCTGCTTTTTTTTTTTAAAGTAAAAAAGCACACAAAATTATAGTATGGAGGGGTATTTTGCAAAAATCAAGTCCAACACTGACAGAAATTAAACTTAATATAACCGCCATCTGATGAACAGCCACCTTAGTCAGAATTCCTTTATACTAAACATACGTACATACGAAACTGATGGGCAGGAAAAGACCAGCATGTCCATCAAGCCTACCCTACACCTCATGATGGCTGGAGCATCGTGATTGAACACTTCCCCTCCCCACCAACCATGTAATCTCCTGGGAGAGGCAAAAATCCAGGTAAAATTAGGGAAATATACTCTGGAAAATTCCTCTCCAACCTGCTCAGGCGATCAGAACCAGTCCAGTAGGTCTGTTGTTCCACTAATATATTCCTGGCAGCTGGCCCCTGTTTTAGCGAATCTCCTTCATAGCAAGCTCATCAATGTGAAGATCTATATGTCCAAGTATATACTTGGGTAGACTAGTCCTTGTTAATAATAATGGTGTAGGAATGAGTGTTAAGGACTCCAGATTTGGTGCTGCAGCCAGTATCAGCAACACCAAATCTGGAGTTCTTATCATTCATTCCTACATTAGATCAACAAGAACTAGTATACCAGTGTACAAACAAATTAAATTGGATTAAATTTTGCTACCTGGTGAATAGTTTGAGAGACTATTATTTCGGTTCCAGTTTTTCCAATTACTGAATATAAAAGAGGGAGTGAGGCAACTGATAGAATTCCACAAAAGGCACAAATAAAATCCAACTGTCATGATGTTCTAGATGGCAAGCAGATGGGAGTGTGTGGAAAACTCACTGGCCTAGAAATTGGGTTTTGGCTTAGCCAGGGCTTTAGCGCCGGAAATTAGTGCCGGCGCTAAGTCCCCTGCGCGCGCCAAAAATTCAGTGGCGCCGCGCCCAAACGGCTGCCGGCGCTACTGAAGGGTCTTAGCGCCTGGAAAAGGGCGCTAACTGCCGTTTCGCGCCGCAATTCCGGCGCTGCAGCACCCGATGCGGTGCGGCAGGCTGGGGAAGTGCAGGCCTCCTCCTTCCGTTAAGGAGGAGCTGCCTGCACCCGGCCGCGGCCCGCGCAAATCTGCTTAAAAATGAGCCCGGCACCTCGGACAAGTGCCGGGCTTGCATCTGTTCCGGGGGTGGGGGGGGAGAAAAGTCCGGGGAGGGAGCTGCGGGCAGGCGGCCGGCGGGAAAGCGGCCGGCCGCCGCGGGGCCTTTAATGCGCCGGCGCTAACTGCAGTAAGGCACCTCTGACAAAACGCTGGTTGCGGCTGCCACGGGCGAGGCGGCCGCAACTCAATTTCGGAGTTCGGGCGGGTTACCACGGCAACCGGGACGCTGCGCACACCGATGACGTCATCGGTGCCGGCGCAGCGCTACCAGAGCAACGCCGATTTAGGGCCCCAGGGAATTTCACTACTGGCCATAACTCCGGCGCAAGGCCCTCTAGCGCCTCAAATGAGGCGCTAAGGCTACTGAATTTTCAGCCGACTGTATTTTGCTTAAGATGCCACTGAAATGATGCTGTGTGATATTATTAGTGAATGCATTTATTTTAAATGGGTTAATGCCTTTGTTAAATTGATGAAGAGACATTTCATACACATGTGTTAATATATTTATTACTAGTATTAAATAATGTAATTTTAACTCCACTGTGTTTGGTACGCATAGATTAATAATTTTTTGGGAAGGGGAAGAAGTAAATTAATTTTAAGAATGAACACTATTTTAAGTGTGATAAATAAATGGCTACAATTAAGCAGGTATCAAAGACTAACCAGGGTTATGAATAAAGAGAAACAGCCACAAAATGCTGGAGTAGTGTGGAGAGAAAATCTGGGAGAAGCTTATTAGGGCTACACAGATGAAATCTGCAGGAGTGAAAAGTTTATGTTAAAACACAATGAAAAATTCAGAGGGGAAATTAAAAGAAAAACCAAGAGATAAAAAGGAGAGAAGCATGTCAGGACTACAGAAATAAAATTAGGTGATAAAAGGGAGTGACCCAGAGGTCTAAAACTCCAGAGACCTGTGCATTGTTGAATATAAATATGTTTTAAAAAATACTTTTCCACACTTCTTTCCGCCCCTGCTGCCACCCCCCCCCCACCCCAAGATCCCCTCTTCTCACCCCTCCCTCACATACTGTTGACAATCAAGTCTCTGGATGCCCCTACAACCGGTTTGCCTGTTATGGGTACACTGAGCTGTTATATTACAGGATCTTCTTCACTTAGTTATTCCTTTCAAAACTAGCAAATTCACCCCTGGGGTAGCCCCAATGCAATTAACAGGCAAGACTTCAATTGAAACCTTGGTTCAACAATCTGGTTTATTAACTTTCAGTCTACCCTACTATATACATTCTTCCATAAAAGGATTTTTTTTTAAATTACTGACCACTGGTTTCAATTCTTATGCAGGCCCACATGTTAAATTGAGATTGCTTTTTAATCAGGTTGTCATGTGGACAGGTTAATTTAATCAAAGCTACATTGAAAAACAATGAACTGAAAGGATTTAGTTGCCTGGATGCCCAACCAGTTAGTTGGTAGGTCTTCTCCCTTTATATGAACAGAGTGGTTTCCTATTTCGCCAAGTGTACAGGTGGTGTCACAGAGCTCAGTGTAAGATTGGGTACGGGGGAGGAGTTGGAGGGCTGTGAAGCAATGTTTCTTTGCAAACCCTCCCCGTCAATGGTTGTCCTTCCTATATGTACGGAATCAGCAGGATAATTCTCTCATAAAAGTAGATACTTGTGGTAGGGGCCATACAACGAACTAAAGATATTTAGTGCTGAAGGGCTTATAAGCAATTTACACTTCGGCCCCTGGGTGGGCCTTGGGCACACCTGAGCGGAGTGGCTTTCGACTACTCTGCACTCTATTGGCAGATTGGGGTGGGCATGCACGATGGGACCTTGCAAGCACCGGTGGCCTGCCATGACTATGCAGATGACTATCCTCACAATTTGCGACAGTGTCTACGACTTCGGGCATGGGCACACTTATGATCTGCTCTGCTGCACTTCTGTTGACGGAGATTTTCTGGTGGTGTGAATGTGGATTACATATTAAGCTTGAATGTGAAATACATGTTAAATGGCAATGTGCTTGAGGTAATAAAGCAGGAAAGAGATCGGAGGATTTTGGTATATAGGTCAGTAAAACCATCGGTTCAATGTTTATTAGTTGATGAAAAAAAAACACTAAAATATTGGGATTAACAGCTAGGGATGACGATTTATAAGTTTAAGGATGTGATCTGGCCTTGGTGCGGCTGAGTGCTGTATTTAGTTTAATTCACTGTATTACAGGAAAGATGCAGAATTGCTGAAGAACTAGACAAGTGCTACAAGGTAGACTCCTGAACTTACAGGCGGAGTTATGAAGAAATATTGTCTAATCTGGTACTTCGCTCGCTGGAGAAGAGGAAGATGAGTGGAGACTTGTCAGAGGTCTTTCAGAGTTTCAAAGGTACAGAATATTCAGATCCAGTAAAATTCTCTGCCAGGCACAAGAATCGAGGCCTCGGAGACAGAGTTTAAAGCTAAGGGTGCCAAAAGCAAATAGGAAGTGTCGGCAATTCTTTTTGGTAATAGGGTGCCAGAATTGTGGAACAGATTACCAGCAGTAGATCAGAAAATCATGGCAGGTTCTGGGAAAAGGGATCTATTAATTCCTGTTAGGAAAGGGGATACAGGGCTATTAGTTGTAGGATCACACGAAGGAAACAAAAATTTGAATTAGGCAGTAATTTTGAATTAAGCAATCTTTAATTAACAGGAGTAGACTGTGTGTTCCTAATAAAAACTAGCACCAAATAAAATGTCACTTAATGGGAACTATTGCATGAAAACACACTGTACGTCAGTTTTGGGCTATTAAGCATTTAAAAGAGAAAACAAAAAATCCAAAATAATCAAATTCTGCCCTGTGTTTCCATTTAGTGGAGAATGCCCCAGATTATGCACTTAACTAGGTTTACAGACAAGATTACTGTCATCATTGAGGAACGCAGAGCCAGTCCACAGGCCAGATGTGGAATATTACGAGTTTTTTTTAATATAACCTACAGGAAGCTGTCCCAAGATGAGCGGCGAGAGGCGCAGTGCTGGAACGAGACCCGGGTCACATACTTCCTCAGGTCTGTTGACAGCGGCAATATGAATCGTTTCTTGTGGCTGCTCAGATTGCGAGCTGCTTATTTGTTTTCCCTATTTTTAGCAAGTGCTGCCGTGAAAGCTGCACAGGTCAGGGCCTTGATTAAAACTCATTTTCCAAAAAGCTTTAATCAGGAAGCAGCGCAGAGGGGGGAAAATAAAAAGGGGACTGCTTTAAACTTTTAACTGTTGTGTAATGGTCGAGTCAGCTGATGGCCGTGTCGGCTGCAAGCCACTGACATTGGTGTTCGACACCCGCACTGTGGTTCGCGTGAAGATCAACAATGCACAGCACAGATGCGTACTGAGCATCAAAGAAAATTCAAAATTACATTTCTTTTTGTAAAGTTGCAGTTTCCCTTTTTATTGGCCTGCATGGGCTGGATTTCAAACACTTAAAAATAAAATACACTAATTTATACAGCATTCTTTTTAAATTATGCTCAATTCTGTTGGCAGGGTGAATCAAGCACTATTAACCTCCGAAGGTTCCATGGTAATTTTGAATTCTTTGCCTTCAATGTTATGTCTAGCATGTATGTTTTTAAGACATTTTATTTTACAATATTTAAGCACGGTTAAAGTAAGAAGTCAAGCAGTAACAGGTAACAGAAACCCTCTTCCAGTGATGCGCTGATGTTATTATTAAAAAAAAAACAGAACATTTGTATGCAACATAAAACATCTCAAGTTACCAAATGTAAATGACACGCCAGCCATGGTCATATGACACTTGTTGGTCAATCAGTGCAAGTGTGCTGCTCTATAAGGACCTGGGCCACTCGAGCTTTGCGTCCACAGCATCACATGATGCCTGCTCAAGGATTGGCCAGAAACAAAATGGCCCTCTGTCCTTCAATGCACACATAGAGAGTTAAAACTGTACGTAAACAACAACAGATACCAATGTGGGGTTTCAAGAATCTAATCAGGGTTTAGAGATTGGTTGTAAATTGCTCGAACTTCACTCTTGGTGGTTTATGATGTCATCTGAACCCCCTCGTTTACATTACAGCCTCATAATCACTCCCAGATACCTACTATTTTTTGTTTAATTTGAGTGTTAATGGTAATATTTCTAATCTAAACCAGAAGGTCAAAAGCACGATGCCGTCAGAATGCAGAAAAAACGTTCACTCGCTTGCCAACAGTGACATAAAATGGGTCAGACGAGTGGAAAAATAACAATCAATGTCAGTTAGGCAGCACTCATTTTCTAAAATTTACAGAGCCCATCTTAAATTTAAGATTTTAACCTCCAGACATAATCTGATGGGACATATAATTGCAGTGGATGAGCCTTCTGCTCAACATAAAGATGACAGCAAAGGAAAAAGCCCCACTTCGGAGGCTTTTTTTCCTTCACTTTTTACACTGGAGATAATGGTGAAAATGTAGACGAAGTGATGCCTGACATGGATGTGCTGCGTGTGGTTATCTTTGCATGGAGTAGTCTAGATTACTGACTGTAATAGCAGCCAGCTAACAGGGCTCAATTTAAAGGGACTGCTTAAAAATGTAGAAAGGGTATTTCACAATGGTTGCTTGCACATATTAGACATTGTACACCAGTCCATCAATGTAACATTTTCTGATACGTCATGACTTCTAGTGTGCAGTGCCTTGCTTGTTGCTCCCTCTGAAGTAGAGAAACCACATAAGACCTACTCTCATGGGCTACTTGGGTGTCACTTACATTAGTGTAAACATTGATGCTTTTGAAATGTAATATTTCTAGGTTACTCAGCTACTATTCATATTATCAATTGTTAACGTTGATATGTTTTGATTAAAAATAGAAAATGCTGGAAATACACAGGTTTTTGTTAAGTTAATGTGTCAGGTGCAGCCTTCCTCAGAACTCAGTGTGTGTTCTTACGTGAATGGTTAACATGTCCTTTTTCTTTCAGATGCTGACCAACCTTATGCGTATTTCCAGTTTTAATTTCAGTCTTGCGGGTTCTCTTTAAGGGGTAATTTTATGAATCTTTGCCAGAGGCAGGGCAAATCAGAAATTCAGGCACAAGTTGCCAATGATTTTCTGACCAAAACTACCCCTTATGTCTTAGCTCTGAGATTTTCTGCAATGACTGTTCAGAGGGCTATATTTTCCTCTTTTTTTGTTGCAAGAAGGGGTGATGCCCCCTTTTTGAAGGTTATTATGATCTGCAAACAAAATGGTGGATATGCAATTTTACTGCATCCAATACAAATATGTAAGTGTTAAACATTTAGCCAATCATGATGCACCTCTAATAATGATTCTCTTCAAACAGCTAATGAGCCATTTAAATGTTGAAAGGCTCATTAATGCAACTGTGAAGTGCACACTAGTTTTTAGCAATGCCCTAAAGACAATATCAAGAAGCAAAGTTTAACAATCTGCCTCCGAGACCTTCTACAAGGACAGTTACCAGATATTTTGCAGAGGCAGAACAACCACTCAACAGAACACAATGGCCAGAATTTTCAGGGGGGGGGGGGGGGGGGGGAGGAGAGGGAGATCAATGGCCGGGATCGGTGGCGGGTCAAGTGGGAAATTTGATTTTTTTTGACAACGGGTTGAGACCCCGCAACGCGCCTATCCCAATACCGCGTGTGTGATCTCCGATGCGACCTGACCCGCAGAGGCGGGCGATCCGATTAAACCAATTATTGGATTGTTGACAGACCCTTAATAATGCTTTTAACTTTAACTGCTCACCCACGGAGTCCACGCTGCTCGGGGACCACATCTGTGAACCTGAGGCGGGAGTTGAATGGCCATTGCTCCAGCTGATTACTTGACAGCTTCAAATGTACAGTAAAAGCTCCCACCTGACAGATCATCACTTTCCTCAGCCAGAAGCTGTTTCTCAGTCCATTTCCAGTACAGATTCTGCAGGCTTTCCACTTTCCACTCTCTATCCATTCTTACCTCATTAGAAGAACTCTCTCACCATTGACAGAATGCTTCTGTCATCTCTACTTCACCTGCCATTTATTCCATCAACATAGGTGCCCTTTATACTCTCTCACCTTGGTCCTCAGAATCCGACCAAGATCAGCCCCAACACCAGCAGCACCAACAACAACACCAACCTTCTCTGCAAAAATCACCTGATGCTGCACAGGGCAGAGGGTATCAGCACCCAACCACATTGCTGCCCGGGATGCCAGGATGGCCTCACCATGGCCACATTTACTTCACTTGATGCTATATACCCTGGCTGCCATATGATGCACCAGGTTGGCATCACTCCACACCAACACAATAAAGCATCCCTACAATGTCCAAGCCATTCCTTTCACACTTACCACCATTGCAAGGGGTACCGTTATGTCTCACCATTCACTGCAACTCACTAAGCCACTTCCAAAGGTGCACACAAATCTGTCTAAGTGTTGAAAATAAAGGTTTCAACATCTGACAGCACATTAACAGAAACTTTACATGAACATTGGATAAAAGACCCAAGTGGCTACGCTTATGTGTTGTTAGTTACTATGACTGCACTAGGATGAGGGTGAGTGTGAGGGGTGCCTAGTGAGATGGGGATGTGATAATGTAGATAGAGAGGGATAGGTGGAGTTGCAAGGTAAGTTGGTGTGAGTAAGGATGTGCAGGAGTAGGGTAGGGAAGGCAGAGTGATGGTGATGTGATGAGATGCACAGCAGGATGAGGTTGAGTGTGGCTTTGTACTAATGTTTTGTGATCTAATGAGATCATTGAAAGGTTTGCACCATTGCAGCCTGATCCTCCTGACCACATCCCTGCTTCTGACCTCCTCTGCAATGTGCGACCAGGCTGCGTTGGTCTCCTGAGGAGGTCTCTTCTGCCCATTGGAAGGGAAGAGAACCTCCCTGCGTGCTGTGGAGGGAGTTATGGGAGAACCTGGGTGCAGTCATTGTCAGTGTTTGCAGCACTTCAATGTTATAGAACACTGACAGCACAAACTTCAAAAGTAAGGTGGCCACGATCCCTTTAAGGAAACTGGCTGATGATGCCTCGTGACTGACGTCACCAGACCCGCTGCCTCTAATTGGGCCGGGAAACATGCTGGTCGGGCTTAACAAGCCCCATCAACGTAAATTCATTTTCCAGAGCGGGATGGAGCCAGCAGCGGGGCCACAACGTACCACCGACATCGCCCGCACTGGACCTGCCGAGGTAAGGAAAATCCCGGCCAATGTCATTAAGCATGGAGACATATAACTGAGTCATCGCTGTGTCCAATCCTCAGAAATTCTGTCGGGCAATTTGAAAAAGCTTATAACTTAAACTTTCGCACCGTGGTTAGGCATGAATATGAATATATGAAGTAGCACTGCAGGACACAAACGGAGAGATGGACAAATACGTAAAAGAAGTTGTAGTGAAATAGAGACATGTTAACAAGGATGTAGTAGTGAAAAAAAAAGTCAATTTAGAGAAAAAACAAATTCTGGGAAATTCCTCTCCAACCCCCGAAGATGATCAAAATGAGTTCCAGGAGACCACGGTGACCATGAGGCATATGACCCAACAACCCGCCTACCTTTCGTACACACCAGTATCAACCTCAGCCAGGAACTCGCCCCGCTCTCTTTTGAACATTTGCAGTGAATATGCACTAACTGCATGAGCTGTTCCAGAGGCTGATGACCCTCTGCAAAAAGAAAACTACCTGACATCTAACCTCGTTCTATGCTTGTGTGACTTGTACACACACCCCTGGTTCTCTTTAACCTATCTAATTCAAATAGTCTATTCACATAGATAGAGTCGTGTCCCTTCATTATTTTAAATACCTCAAACAAATCTCCCCAAAATTTGTTTTTCTAGAGTTAAAAGCCCCAGTTCTCTAAGCCTATCATGATAACTAAGGCCTTTTAAACTAGGTATCATTTAGTGGCCTTCCTCTAAACCTTTTCCAGGACCTCTCTATCACCCACCATAAACCCAGAGAAGTTATACCCTCAAGAATGTAGCAACCAATCCCTCCCAAATACACATTAATGTTGGTTGGTACTAAATTACTGGTAGTTTTTATGCTATGGTGTTGTGTTGACTAAGGACTGCATAATATTACTCCTTTCAGGACAGCCAGCACAATGATGGAAGCAGAGGTAAATCAATTGTGTATTGGGTGCATCATTTGGTAATGCAGTGACTTAATCTGCTGGAATGTCAATATCTGATTGGGTTCACATGAGGTAGATGCTTCTCAAAGTATGCTGAAAGGGGTGTTGCTTTAGTTCAATCAATATTAGCAGTAAATTCTTCCACATACTTTAAGAGACTCCAGTATCAACCCATTTAGGGTCCCTCACATGAATCTTAAGTGGCCTGACTGTTTGAAGGACAACAGTGTTGATTTTGATGACTTCATACTGTTTCTAAAATTTGTGACACCATAATTTTGTCTCAATACTGAACACTAATATTTGACAAACTCTACTTAAAATCTCAGCCCCATCTCCATAATGTTGTCTTTCCTTCATTCACTTTAAAATAGTTGGACTATCAAACTGGGAATTAGCAGCATAGTCCATGCAGGTGGGTAAATTGGTTTTGTTGCTACTAAAATTGGATACTTCAAAAGTATGATGATGGCAAGCGAGAGTAAAATGACAACTGGGATGAGTGACCCGCAACTCTTTATATTCGGAGCTCAATGTACCACTTCTAGAACTGAGACTTTCTTGTTAACTGTTGCTAAATGTAGCCTCCTCAAGCTACCAAATATATATCTTTAATAATATAAAGCAACAAATCATTTTCATTCATATTTGCTGCCATGATATTCAGTTACAATTAGTTTGGAGTGATAAGTAGCATGCTGCAATGCTCAACTGATGTAGTTAAAACTCTATAGAACAAATGCCGCATTTAAATAAATAATTGTTT
This sequence comes from Somniosus microcephalus, assembly GCF_052327205.1. Taxonomy (NCBI): domain Eukaryota; kingdom Metazoa; phylum Chordata; class Chondrichthyes; order Squaliformes; family Somniosidae; genus Somniosus; species Somniosus microcephalus. Next base: position 248,668,087 of record NC_140992.1, read on the forward strand.
ATCTTTATCCATTTTAATTTTTGTATCTTACTGTCCGCATACAACCCTCAACAGTATTCCAGCAATATCAAGTATGACACTGACTGTGACCAAAATTCCTTTCCAATGGTTGCCTAGCAACGCTCCGCCCAATTCCTTCATTCGAGGAGAGCCAGACTTTCTTTTCTCCTCCCCGCACACACCTTCGCCCCTCCTCTTAATTATACAATTTGAAAAACCGAAACTAGCTACCCAACTCAGAGGCCCTCATCAAACATGGAAAATCAATCTGTTTCAGCAGACAACCCTTCTCTTTGTTGGATATTGTAAACTGTAATGTTACGTGATGGAACACAAAAAAAAATCTTTGAATAAAAATGTAACTTTCCAGCAAAGTCAAACCTTCTGAGAAGAGGTGGTTGGTTCTGTTTGCATTCTGACTGAGTACTAGGAAAACATTTTTACAGACTGATCAGTAAGAAACAGTAGCTAACTTTAGCATGTTGAGTCTTGTTGAATAATTTGTAGTGACACAGTCTCTCTAACTACACTGCAACTGGAGTAAGCATATTTACTATAATAAGTATTTAAAAACACTTTTTCTTGACCTCCTTCAAAGCTGTGATTAAAAGCAGCCAATGGCCATCTATTGGCAATTAAATCTACTTGACATGACATAGAGTCACAACATGCCCGATTTCAGACTGGACGGTGCAGTGTTTAAGCGGGTTGACTGGAAGTTTCTAAAGTGTAAATCTAAACTAAAGGTGCAAGTTTAAAAATAGAAATCTACTTTTTTCCCTTTGCTTCTCTATCTCTTGATGTGGAAGCATTAGTTATGAAAGTTGTCAATTAACTTTTACCTCCAATAAAGCAATCAACAAGACTCATGCCCTGATCCCAATCCATCTCTGACTGTGTTTGGGTTTAGACTTGACAAAAGGTGGCAACAATATTTCTGGAAAGATTCCTGGTCATTTTTGTTATCTTTACAGAATGCATCGCCTGTGAGAGTTAATGATGTAAGGAGTCACTGATAGAAAGACCTTCTGATTTAAAATGTATTTTTTTTTACTCTGCTGTGTTATGTCAATGTGTGGTCTTGTGTACTCAGGTGCTTCACTCAATACTTCAGTTTCTGACAAGACTCAAAAACAGTTTTCAAAAACAGGAGGTTAATAAGAGAACAAGTCCCCGTCAAGCAGCTGAGTCTAATTCAACTGACACTGATGAGAATCAATGCTCCTTCGAATGCATTACTTGGCAGAAACAGGATTTTGTCCCCAAACCCAGCCAGTGAAAATGATGCCCTTCAAACATTAGTGAGAGGTGAAAATAAAGAGAGACCAAATTCCAGTTTATTCTCTTTCATAGAGCAAATGGATTCTGTGCACTTTATACATTAATCAATCAATAACATGGACAGTGCATCAGGAACAAGGCAAAGTTATGAATGACCTTTTAAACAAAAGGACGCTCTAATGCTCATAAGACTGCTCATAGCTTGGCAACTTTCTGGCTTTTATTCACATGATTAACCCTCAGAGGCATAGAGGCCTTGTTGCTGTAGTAAATAATATGACAAGCTTAGCAGTTATTTGTGCTGTTTGAAAACTATCAATAAGGAGCATTCCATAGGAACTATTCTAATTGTGGTTTTTTTTTAATTATTAAGGTATTATCACAGGTTTATGAAACCACTGCCATACCAGTTAAGAGTAGAGCTAGTACAATTTGCTCAGTTTCTGAATCATGTGAGTGAGGCGTAACCCTGTTACAAAACTCAAACCTTCTTCCCAGCATTTCACTGACCCTATGCCATGGCTTCCACTGACATTTAACCCCAATCCCCTCAGCGGTGAGATTAGTAAATCAGGATAAAGACTGTGCACAGACCTTACACTCCATTAAACACAGGTCAGCCAGATTTACTGCGTTTCTATCCTGATGTAGCTCACTTCAACCCTGGACCACTGTCCTGAAACAGCTGCCTGTGATAACTGTCCTCGGCTCCCATCTGAGTTGATATCTAATTCATAATCAATCTGGGGAACATCACAATCTCAACTCTACCCTAGGCTGAGACTGGTAAAACATATCACTCATGGGACCATTAACAGCCATGGATGACAGGTACCCTCCAAACTTTACAGGTAACTTGCACTATGAAAAGTCATGCCAACATCTGGCCATTTAGGGGCACTGGTCTCAAAATTTTCATTTTATTGACTTAAGCAAAAATAGACAGTTTTTCTCAAAATTGCACCTTTTGCTAATTTGCATGAAGATGTTGCATTGTTTGTGCAGAGATGATTACTATATTGCAGAACATAAGAATATACCAGAGGAAATAAAATCAATAATATCAGAGGCTAATATAGAATATAGCGTAAAAAAATCATTTAACTGCAGAGATGTCATCAGCTAAGTGAATAACATAATTAAAACAGTATAGAATATAGTGCAAAAAACCTTTTAATAGATCTGAGTTTTCTTAAAAGCCCTTAAGCAAAGAGATTGGAAATGGTGCAAATACATGACCCTGGGAGATTGATGCAAATCACTGTCCTCAGTCACATGAAAGCTAATGAAAGTGGGCCACTGTAATGAGATTCAAAGCCTCTCATATTATCCTTATGAAGGCAGACAAAAAAATGTGTAGAGCTATTACAGGAATATTTGAAAATATCTCCTTCCTCAAGAACAATTGGTGGACTTTCACTAAGAGTCATGACATTCAGTATCCTTCACCTCTGGTGAGCCAGGTATAAATCAGCATTGGGAAAACTGAAGGAAAATGTCAAAAGATGCAAGGATAAATTCAGCAAGTCTCCTCTTCTGGCATGGAGCCTTACTAGACAGGATCATTGACTGGAAATAAGGCTATAATACTAAGGCCCAATACTCCAATTTCTGCTTCCGTCTAGCAAGGCTCCACACCAGAAGGAGAGCCTCGCTGAATTTACTCAATTTTGGTCCTTTATGGCTATGGTTGCTCATGGATCCATATGTCTTTACTGGAAAATACAACCAAAACAAACCCCCAACCTATCTGAATGAATATTAATTCAAAAAAGATCAGGTGATACGTCGGGTTAGTCTGGGATCTAGGCTCAAATCCAGCCCAAACAGATGGGATGAAAGTGTTCTATGTGAAATGAGTTTAGAAAGTCTCTATCTAATTCCTAGTGCACTAATTTGTGATCTCACTCAGAAAGGCCTCAGGATGGCTGGTGTGGAATAATGGAAAATTGTCATATTGGTGCATTAGGGCTTATTCTTCTAAGGCTGGGCTGAGGCTTTTGTCGGAGCAGAGTGGAAGAACCTTTACTCGGTGTCCAACCTGGGAGTTCTTGACGTGTACACTGGATACTGATATGGAAAACGTTCCTTTCCTCAGCACTATTGTCCCTCAGCTTGGTGAAAACAAAATTTGCATGCGAATCAAAAATCTTAAGTTAAATGATTCTCAGCAATGTGTTGCTAAATTGATTACAGCTTTCAAATAGATACTGAATAATTTACTAAACAAAAAGTTGCCTTCAACATAAAATGACTCAAGGCATATTACAGAGGGAGAGGAATAGATAAAAGAAATGGACGCTGCACCATGAGGTAAAGATTAGGAAGGATGACTGAAAGCTTGGTCCGAAAGATTGGTTTTGATAAGATTTTTAAAAGGTGAAGGGAGAAGTAGCGAAGTAGAGAGGTAGAGGTCTGTAGGGAGGCAGTTAAGATGGTTGCAGGTTCTGGGCCTGCTGATGATGTTAAAAGGTAGCATGTGGATGGGGAAGATGAGGGGACCCAAGGACTTGAAAGGTGATGGTGCCAAGGTAGGAAGAGAAGCCTTTGCTGGAGATGTGTTGCTGCATTCAAATAGGTAGGAGTGGTACCATAAAAGCGCAGTTCCAAAAGCTGGCCAATACAGGAAAAGCAATAGAGGGTGGCATGGTCAACTGCATCAAACACTGCCGAGAGATCGAGGTGGAATAATGCACAATGGTCATAGTCAAGGAGGATATCAATCTTGACTTTAGCCAGGGCTGTCGGAACTGCAAGAAATGCAGAAGCCATACTGAAAAAAGACTTGCATTTATATAGCGCCTTTCACGACCACCGGACGTCTCAAAGCGTTTTACAGTACTTTTGAAGTGGAGTCACTGTTGTAATATGGAGAAATGCGACAGCCAATTTGCACACAGCAAGGTCCCACAAACAGCAATGTGATAATGACCAGATAATCTGTTTTTGTTATGTTGGTTGAGGGATAAATATTGGCCAGGACACTGGGGATAACTCCACTGCTCTTCTTTGAAATAGTGCCATGGGATCTTTTACGTCCACCTGAGAGAGCAGACGGGGCCTCGGTTTAATGTTTCATCCGAAAGACGGCACCTCCGACAGTGCAGCACTCCCTCAGCACTGCACTGGAGTGTCAGCCTTGCTTTATGTGCTCAAGTCCCTGGAGTGGGACTGGAACCCCCAACCTTCTGACTCAGAGGTGAGTGTGCTGCCCACTGAGCTACAGCTGACACTGATTGGGGGGATTTGTACAGTGAGTTCTGGGAGAGAAAGACACAGAGCTAGGATTCAAACACATTTGAGGATGTTAGAAAGGAAAGGGAGGATTTAGAGCTATGGCGGTAGTTGGAGAAGACAAATGAGCTGAGTGGGTTTTTGAAGGGATAGGGACAGTGCCTGAGGAGAGGGAGCTAATATCAGCCAGCATGGGAGCCGGATAACTGAGTGGTAGGTAGTTAAATGGGGAGGACATCAAGAGAGCAGGGGATGGATCTTATTGAAGAGAAGAGCGAAGAGAGGAGGAAATGGGAGAGAAATGCAGTGGTAATGGATTGGGGATAAAATGGATTCGAGACTGGGTTGGGGAGAAAGGAGTTGGAGGAGGATGCAGCAGAGACAGCTGCATGGATAGTCTCAAACCATAGAACCAAAGATGTACTATCTAAAAAGAATAGATAAGAGGAGGAAAATGGAATTAGTTTAGTGATAAAGCAGAAAAATAGGACTATGTAAAATCAAGCTCCTGAGATGGATTTAAATTCAGTGCGGTTAAGAATGCCAAAAGGCCTCCTTCTGTCCTTAATTTCTATGTAACTGTGAAACCATGATCATCAAACTCTAGAAAAATGGGGAATGAAAAGATGAATGGAGACCCTTCTATTATTTATGTGCTGTTTAACCAAATGTTCCTGTGTTCTACCAACCAAATAAAAAAAACTGTTTTTAATGTTATCCAGCATTCTGCATATATAATCAGTTATGGCTGGAACACAGCTAAAGGGTGTTGTTTTTCTTCAGTGACATATAGCTACATATTTGAAGTTGCAATTTAAAAAAAAACCCATGAAAACAAATTATTATTTATTCAACACATGGATTAAGTACTTGATTTCTCTCAGTGGTAGTCTTGTGTTTCCAACACGAGACAATCCCACGTTTCATCTCAGCTTTGATGCTCCAGGCAGTGAGAATGTCAATGGGAATACACAGGAGGCAGGAGGTTAGGGTAAGTTTCCAAATAAATGAAAGATGCCCAGCACTGTTGTCATACGAAGCATTAAGAGTGTCCAAAAACAATTCTGGGGGTGGGGGGAGAAAAAGAGACAAAAGTGAAACTGGAAATGTCTAGCCCATTTAAAAAAAAGATTATGAGAGGTTGGAACCAAATTATAATTATGCATACCTTTCTGCTGCCATGTAATGACATTTCATTAGTCACCCAAATTGCACAATGGGTGACCATCGTGCCATTACCATTTCATCTTTTATTTCAAAAATCTAAACTGTGAAGGGCAACTTTTTTTTAAAAAGACAAAGAATCAAATTGTATTTGCATTACATTACAATTTGCTTGCATCTAACTAACTAAAATACGTCCGTCTAAGGTAACCGATATAATAGTGAGATATTATTTAGCAAACCCACAGCTATAGCTGTTTAGAGGTGTTGGGAGGGGTGGGGGGGGCGGGGTAGAGAGCGCGATTGCTCAATACTATAAAAGCACCTCGCATTTTAAATCTTATTTTCCTGAACAAAATGCCTGGCAATAATTTTCTTTTACTCAAATCGATGACTAAATACACAAGCACACCATGATATTTCTCATCTCTTAGCTTTTAGTTATGCAGCCTTCTGCTAGTTATTTCTGCAACCGTGCTGCTCATAACAAAACAGCCGCTGCAGTATCACAACTTTGCACAATTGTTATGACTTAATAGGATTTATTAAAAAATATATAGGAAAGGGCTTTCGACAAATCAGGGCTTGAGACAATAGAAAGGGGCAGAGATTGGTGAAGCGAGTGCAGATAGACAGCATTTTCCTCCTGGCTGACTTAGGAAGTGAAGTGTGAAGACTGAGTGGAACGGACAGGCCCTGCACTGTGATAACTGAAAGGGAAGAATCAGGTTAAGAGCAGAAATTAATGCTATTATGTGCTCACAATGGAAACTGCCAAATGACTGTGACCAAGAGGAAGAAAAAGAAAACAAGATGGCGTTTCTTGTCCATTAAGAACGGGCTCTAACTGTGTTTTTTTTTAACAAATGCAACTACCAACATGTTTATGGCAGCAAAAGAATTTTTGTGGTTTGGCTGGAAGATAATTCTGATTCGGTTTTGGGACCAAGCCCCAAAACTATGGACATCTGCAATGAGTCTCAGATCCACTGAACAAGTAATTTGATTTATACAAAATAGAATATTTTTAGCTAAAAAATCTTGTATCATGCTGTGATTGCAACTGGGAAAATAAATTCTATTTCACAATGTCTTTTTCTTTTTAAAAACAAAACAATTTGTCCAACTAAAAACTTCAAAAAATATATTTTTCAGAGGTACGGCTTCTCGTGGTGCCGCAGCGTCCACTGCTATTTCTGGAATAGGGTGAGGGATTTTTAAGTTGGCCCCTAGGAAGGACACTTAGCAGAAATGAACCAAATACTCAGCTGAAACTATTTGCCAGTCCTGGCAACAAAGGGCTGATTTGAATATCTGAATAGTTTACTGGTGGTATTCAGCCATTTTAACACCTGAACTGAGCAAGAACACCAGCACACAGGGGGGAAAGGAGACATTTGACCCCACAGTGCAAGCTGGACACAATGCTAACCATAAATCGGGTTCCTTGTACCCTCACTGCTACGGCTGGAGTTCTGTCTCACTGAGGTCAAGAGTCCAGCAGAAGAAAACAAAAATAAGCTTTCCACCACCCAGTGCACTGCGAAAATCTGCTTTTTGTTTATGCTCATTGTCACATCAGCTCTTAAACCAAAATAAAAAATCAGAAGCAGATGTGAACCGCTGCTGTCACACCCATTAATAAGGATACAAAGATACAACTACAAACCATGATCACATGTAACAGCGCACATCAGAAAATAGGACACTGGACGATGTCAAGCCATACCATTGAAAAACAGGCACCGCATATCTGACAACTCTCTACAGAGCTTAAACTACCATTAAAACACACAAAACTGCTGAGCTACAGTACTGTAAAATTAAAAGATTATTATTTCCAAAAGCCAAATATTTCATTCAACTGCATGGAGTATCAACATATACAGGCAATATGTGTGGTATTTAGCAAGCTTTAATAAAATGTAATTAAACTAGCAATATCCTCTGTTACCATGATTAAATCCCACAATTACGTTTTTGAAACCCCTTTGAATATGAAAAGGCCTTTCCAGGTTTCAAAATGTATGCCCTTCTATCACAGAAAAGCTGCAGAAACACATAGCTGTGAGACCTCACTGGTGAACATCAATTGGTATTAGATAGAGTCCGCAAACATTTCTTAATTAGTAAAATTTGTTTATGCATTTTAAAAAAAAAACACAAATCTGGTTGTCTTTTTCTTAGCATTCGTGCAGAAAAAATACTGCAGTCCTCAAAAGGTTAATGCGACACTGGTGGAATTCAGCAACATGCCTGAAAATAAAGTAGCATTGAGACAGCTTCCTTTATTATTCTGGAATTATCAGTTACATTGCATCAGGGTTTTTTTTTATTGTGTAGTGGGTGTGAGATTACTTGATTAAAGATTCATGGAATCATATTTTTCGTTGTTGCTAGGCTGCCTTATCAGTCAGCTACTTATTTATTTATTGCAAAATCAGGGTCAGTGGTGGCTGATGAGAAAAAAAAGGAAATTTGTGCATCACCTGACCTCATTGGTGCCATAAGTTATAGCTGGAGGTGCATTAACTGCTCTCTGCTTACAGAAATCAAAAAAATAAATTAGAAAAAGACCCCCAGAAAATGCCGTGCACCAATAACCAGTGCAGCTGCAGCCGATTTCAGTGGCATTATATATATTTATATATAAAAAATAAATTTATTAAATGGGGGGGGGGTGAAATAAAAAATAAACATACCATTCAAAAAATGGCAAGCATGTATAACCATGTCTCAAATACCCACTGGCAGCCTTTATTGTACTGTAAAATGAAGGAAATATAAAAGCGACCCCGCACAGCTTACTCCCATCATTTCTGAAAGGTCACCGGGAGACGGCAGCGACCTTGAGCTTGCACCTTTGCCTGATTAGTGACTCAGTGGAGTGTGCCAATCTCTGGGGTCAGATAGAGAGAAATGAAAAATGGCCTGAAATAACCTTATTTTTATTCCGAGGCTTCATCACACAGCTGCTAAGAAGCTGGGATGTACATTCAGCTAGATATTTTGTGCTCCTTCAGGATGGTTTGTCAGGATTCTTGGTAGGCGTGCATATTCAAATAATGCAATATGATTGCACAGACAAAAAATTATGCCACCTCCTGACTTTAATCAATAACTGCAGGGGCCCAAATATTTTTCTGCACGGTGGCCTCGGTATTATCCCGACCCTCAGGAACATTCCTGCTGCAAGTGCAAGGAAGAAAGGAAGCTGATTCAAAGCGTTAAAAAAAAAAAGAAAAATGGGCCACCGTTTACTTTGTAGTGCGCCTTTCTGATTTTTTTCATTTATTTTGAAAGAATTTATTTTCAAAAAACGTTCAGTGGTTGAAAATAAACTACTTATTCACTGCAACACGCATGGAATGAAATTCAATCGTGAAAGGTGCCTCTTTTCCTCTAGATTGCATAAACAGGATTGAAAAATATTGAGAAGCCAATTTACAGAATATTAGAACATACTACATTTACAAAATATTATCTGCATCACTACCCTTCCTAGTAAAGAGGTTTAAAATCCCTAATGGCCACTAAGTATCACATTGCTCTTAAAGGGACCTCTTTTTATTAGCCCTATAATTTATCTTACAATGCAATGGTAAACTGCCATTATACATTATTTTACAGTTAGGAATTATCATGCATGAGATGTGCACATCAGTCACTTGATGTACCATTTGCCAATCAGAAGCAAATGTGAGGAGCAATTCGGTGAATCTGCAATTTTAAAAATCCTGATGTTGCCACCGACCTTTGCAATCTTCCTCGTGACTTACGGTTTTGCCAATCTGGCTTTGGAATTGATGGCAAATCCTGAAACCACCAATTCTTTGATCAACTCTGGGTGCAATTCATATCTGCAGGGCAACTTAAGACTCCGTCCGAGGAGGTAATTGTTGGAGTCAATCAACACAGTTCAGACCCTGAGGTAATTGAAAGGGTATAGGACTGCGAAAGACCACGTTATCAACTCGGTCACTGTCAGACAGACCTCACCCAGTTTACTTCAACATGGTTGGTAAATTGTTGTGGATATGCACTTCCCACACCAGAATACCAACAATTTTGTCAGGTCTCAGTACATGGGGGCTTCCTTTATTTCTCTCTCACAATCTTTTAGATTCTTTGATTATCTCTTCAGGTCTTAAATCTCATGCCTCAGAAGGATGCATCATTCCCCTCCCACCACGGTTCAAGACTCGATGAAGCTTCCTCAATTGCTTAGATTGGTATTAGAGACATTTTAAGTTATCCTTTCCTTTCTTGAAATCCCCTTCTCTTTGTCTCATTTCCATAAAGGCCCTATTGTTTAGAAATACTTTCTCCTTATCAATTGAGGGCCCTCAATCAATCAGTGGGCTTAGGAATCTTCACACTTCCAGTTGGCACCTACTACTGGTCGAAAGCATCATTGTTCTGCAGCTGATTTCTTCCTCATCTTCTGTCTCGCCTCCTTCATGCTTGATGTCACTTCTGCCTGCGCTGGGCTGTCTATCAGTTCAGTCCTTCTAAAAGGAGCTTGAGTTTGGGATCCGACTGGGACCAGAGTTCTATTTTACGTATCTGAACTACCTTACTACAGTTGATGCTTTATCCTTCTTGTTATATTGTAATGAAATTCTCTATCACAAAACCTCTTTCTCCCACTTTATGTACACTTCTGTCTGATTGTAATGTTTTCCAATAGTTTAATTTGTGGTATATATAAAATCTGTATAAAATTGTCACTTGCGAACAAGGCCCTTGCCATCCATGAGCTTATTGTGGATGACCGCATCGACATCATGGCTCGGACAGAAACTTGGCTGACGGATGTTGACACCTTACCCTTAAATTAAGCCTCTCCACCTGGCTATACCTTCCACCACTTGCCCCGCTCAGACCGCCATGGTGGCGGTGTGGCTCTCATCACCAAATCACACCTTGGTCTGTCCCCCTACTCCTCTGGCACTTTCTTCTCCTCCTTTGAGCATCTCACCTGGTTCCATCCCTCTCACCTCTCATTTAAAATTATCGTTCTCTACCGCCCACCCAAGTACGATAAAACTTTTATCACTGAGATATCCTCACTGCTTTCCTCCCTCAGCCTCTGCACTGAGCAACTTCTCATCCTCGGTGACTTCAACCTCCATCTCAATTCATCATGCTCTCTCTCCTCTGAGTTCACGACCTTCCTATCCTCCCTTACTCTCTCCCTTCATGTGAACTCCCCAACCCATATACACGGCCACCCCCTCAACCTTGCCATCTACTACTACTCGCTACTCCCACCATTTCAATCGCAGATAAAGTCACCACTGACCATTTCCTCATATCGCTCTCCACCCACATCCACCTTCCACCCCAACCCTACTTCCTTCTGTGTCTGCCCCTGGAAAAAACTCTCTCCCAACTCTCTTACTGCTGCACTTACGAAATCCCAACTGTCCAGCCTTTGGCCCTCCATTCACCACGACATTTCTGCAGCTACCCATCTGCTCAACCACACCCTCACCACCACCTTTTATCCCTAGTCCCTATTAAAACCATTACTCTCTCTCACCCTGGCCATTCCCCCGATACGGCCCACATCTTCACTCGCTCAAGTCCAAGGGACGCAGACTTGAACGGATATGATGGACAACTGGGTTAGTCATTCACCGCCAGATGTGGCTGGAATACATAAAGCATTATCGGGTCCTAATCTTGTCTGCCAAAACTGCTCACTATTCCAGGATCATTCTGGAATGCAAAGATAACCCCCAGCTACTATTCTCCACTGCTAACTGTTTTCTTAAACCCCTCTCCCCTGTCTCCTCCACACTCACCTCCAACAACAAGTGCGAAGAGCTCATGGACTTCTTTGTCTCGAAGATTGAGACCATCCGTTCAGCTGCCTCTGCCACTTCCCTTCCTTCCCCTCGCCCACCAGGCCAAACTTCCTCTAAGGTTCACCCCTGCCCTAGCCCTGAACTCACATCTTTCTCCTGTTTCTCTCCGATCTCCCCTCATGACCTCTCCACGCTCATCCTGTCCATGAGACCCACCTCCTGCTCCCTCTACCCTATTCCCACGGAACCTGCTGACCACCCAACTTCCTTTTCTGGCTCCCATGTTAGCTGACATTGTTCTCTCTCTTCAGGTACTGTCCCACTCTCCTTCAAATCTGCCATCATCACCCCTCTCCTCATAATAACAACCCTTGACCCCTCCATCCTTGCAAACTACCGCCCCATCTCCAACCTCCCTTTCCTCTCCAAAGTCCTTGAACATATTGTCGCCTCCAAAATCCATGCCCATCTTTCCCGTAACTCCATGTTTGAATCCCTCCAATCCTGTTTCCACCCTTGCCATGGTACCGAAACGGCTCTCATCAAAGTCACAAATTACATCCTTTGTGACTGTGACAAAGATAAACTATCCCTCCTCGTCCTTCTCGACCTGTTTGCAGCCTTTGACATGGTTGACCACTCAATCCTCCAACACCGCGCCACCATTGTCCAGCTGGGTGGGACTGCACTCGCCTGGTTCCATTCTTATCTATCGAATCGTAACCAGAAAATCACCTGCAACGGCTTCTCTTCCCACTCCCGCATCATTACCTCTGGTGTCCCCCAAGGATCTATTCTTGGACCCCTCCTATTTCTTATCTACATGCTGCCTCTTGGCAACATCATCAGAAAACACAGCGTCAGTTTCCACATGTACGCCGACACCCAGCTCTACCTCACCACCACTTCTCTCGACCCCTCCACGGTGTCTAAATTGTCAGACTGCTTGTCCGACAACTAGTACTGGATGAGCAGAAATTTGCTCCAATTAAATATTAGGAAGACCGAAGCCATTGTCTTCGGGCCCTGCCACAAACTCCGTTCCCTAGCCACCGACTCCATCCCTCTCCCTAGCCATTGTCTGAGGCTGAACCAGACCATTCGCAACTTTGGTGTCATATTTGACCCTGAAATGAGCTTCCAACCACATACCCGCAGCATAACCAAGACCGACTATTTCCACCTCCGTAACATTGCCCGACTCTGCCCTTGCCTCAGCTCATCTGCTGCTGAAACCCTCATCCATGCCTTTGTTACCTCTAGACTTGAGAATTCCAACGCACTCCTGGCTGGCCTCCCACATTCCACCCTACGTAAACCTGAGGTCATCCAAAACTCGGCTGTCTGAGTCCTAACTCACACCAGGTCCCGTTCACCCATTATCTCTGTGCTCGCTGACCTACATTGGCTCCCGGTTAAGCAACGCCTTGATTTCAAAACTCTCATCCTTGTTTTCAAATCCTTCCATGGCCTCACCCCTCCCTATCTCTGTAATCTCCGTCAGTCTCACAACCCCCCCCCCCCCACCCCAGAGATATCTGCGCTCCTCTAATTCTGCCCTCTTGAGCATCCCTGATTATAATCGCTCAACCATCGGTGGCCGTGCCTTCTGTTGCCTAGGCCCTAAGCTCTGGAACTCCCTCCCTAAACCTCTCCGCCTCTCTGGAACTCCCTCCCTAAACCTCTCCCTCTCTACCACTCTTTCCTCCTTTAAGGCGCTCCTTGAAGCCTACCTCTGTGATCAAGCTTTTGGTCACCTGCCCTAATTTCTTATGCAGCTCGGTGTCAATTTTTTTGTCTTCTAACACTCCTGTGAAGTGCCTTGGGACATTTTACTATGTTAAAGGTGCTATATAAGTACAAGTTGTTGCTGTTGTTGTATACTTTGGGGGGGGGCTTTCTGTTCCAGAGCAATTGACACTGATGATAAAGAACATGTACAGGAAACTTTGTGCTATCCGGCACCGACGGGACCGAGTTGTTGCCGTTCCCTCAAAACTGCCGGGCAAACCAGCGCTAATGTTGAAACATACGGAGATTTTGAGCTCCGTATCTGGCAACAAACCCTGTTGCTTAGCAACAAACCCTGTTGCTTAGCAACAGCTTCTAAACTGTCAGCCGTACCTTGCAAGCGTCTCTGTAGCTTAGCAACAGCTTCAGCGAGACCTTGCAGAGCCTGACTGGTGAAAAAAAAGCAACAAAAAGAAAAAAAACCTAACGAAACGGCTCCTGATTTTTGCCGGTGGCTCGAGCATTCCGGACAGTTAACCTCTGGATAAACCAAAGTTTCCTGTACCCTGCGCGCCCAAGTCTCCGAGGGCTACTGTTTGTAATTGATGTGCATCGTTTTCATGTTGTGCTGTCCACATATGCACATTGCCTCTTTTGTTGTCTTACTTATAAAAGTTTTTTGCACTGTTTTTGAGCATTCCTACTGTAGTGTTTGTCTCACCTTTCCACCTGTGATGATCAGGTCCTCCGTTAGATGTAAGAAATTATACACTCAGTTTTCATACTCCTCACCTTTACATCTGTCAATTGGAAACTGAGGCTTCATGTGATTGTGTACATGCCTCATGTAGGGTACGACCCAATTTAAGATCACATAGGTTGCAAAAAAAAAAATCCATTTTCGTAAGTTCGGCATTAAATGTCTTTAAAAAGTCGACACAAATGCATCAGCGATCATTCCTACCTCAGTTATTCAGTTCAAATCACAGAGTATTAAAATAATGTTCAAACATATTTCAGATCTCATGGTTCTCTCTCACTACCTAAACTCCCGTTTCTTAATTCAAACATCCTGGGGCCTACATAAATAAACAGAGTGAAAAACCTCAACATTGATGGCAGCTAAGCCCCTGTGTTCTCACAACATCTATTTTGGGAGGATCTTCAATATTAGCAAAAGCCTGGAATATCCCAGACTATTTCTAAGAGTGACTGTAGCCACTGAATTCACCCCCAGGAATGATCACCACTCGGCATATGCAATGTGATCAACATGAAGATACTCGTATTTAGCATTTAACTGAAAGAGCAAAACTCCAACTCCACTTTCAGGACATTATAAAAACTGCACTGCTGGCGTACATAATCTGGTCTAAACAGAATTTCAGGCCGCAAAGGTGCTGAAAGTGACCAAATTAAAACTGAATTCTTTAAGCTGAACCACGTTTCCTTTTATCCAAAAGCTACACTCTGCGAGCAGCACAAGCAATATAAATCTAAGCACTTCAAACCTTGGAATGTCCCAATTTGTCAGAAACAAATACCAGCTAGGCCTTTCCTTGGCAAATCTCAGATTCCGAGCATCTGGTTAAACACAATGAAATCCCGGTCACGTGAAGCAGAAAAGCAAAGTGTGTTTGTCCTCAATTATCTTTCAGTTTTGAAAACAAAATCAGACAGTCATCCAAACTCTTTGACTGATCTTCCCAATATTTTTTTTGACATTTTTACACCCTGCTCCTGTTGAAAAATGTAATGGTCCTAGAAAATGCAAGTTCATCCATCACTAAAGTGACATTCAAAGTTAAACATAACAGCTTATGTTTTGTTTAAAGGAAGCATAAAACATCTGCTGTAGATTGTGGACAAGCGACTGACAGTGGAATGGATAGAACTAGTTTAATTGCTTTTTTTTTTATTAACAAAGAGTGCATTGTATTGTGTGTACGGACCAAGCGTAGGAGTGGAAAAGGATGTGCCTATGAGGGTCTAAGCAAGCTCATCTCACGTACTCTTTATACTGCAGGTGTAAAATCAGACTGGAGGTGCTGGGAGACAGAAGTGAAAGCTTAATTGTTGATTTGAAGCTAAGATTTTGGGTCTGATAAACGAAGTGGGAAGAGATTAAAAGGGGACCTTTGGCATCAGAAGAGTCAGGCAGGTCCGGCAGAATGCAAGATTTATTGGAAAAATATATTTATAAGATGACAAATAGCACGTCTCACCCATCTTTGATAACACGTTTCAAAAAAGCCATTATATATTCCTTAACTGTTTTCACAGAGTGTATTTGAAAGCTACAACACCTCATTTTTTTTTAAAGAAACAGAAGTACCTATAAAATAAAGAGCTTGGGAGAGGAACATTTTGAAATCAAACATGATAGGATTTTATTCATACACACCGGGAACAACCAATGGACTGCTAGTGCCCATCAAAATCATGTATGATCGTGTTCTACCACTGTGGGCTGTAAAATCTAATCCCACTGATTGGTCAGAATGGCCCAGACTGCAACAGGCACACTAAATGGATTGGCCATGTCTAATTAGCAAAATAAAACGCAATCAACTGTTTTTTTGTTTTCGTTTTCAATTCTTATTGTAATTTTTATTGAATCTAAGAGGATTGAATGGCTCAGTGAGTTAGCACAATGTTTTTGCGTCTTGGGTTTGAATCCATGCAAGACAAATGGGATGGCGGTCTCCTCACTATGCCGGCCACAAGTGCTCCAAGTGAAATGAGTTGGGGTAGCCTCTACATATATCCTAGCGGGCACCAGCACTAAACATAACATTGCCCATATTTTTAATTAACCAATCAAAACTCTCACGAAGAATGGTTGAGATGGAATGACACACGAGGACAATAGAGGGTGGGTGCCTTCCTCAGCTTGAGCTGAAGAAGGTAATTTTATGTAGAATTCAAAAAGTTAGATTTCCCGAATGGATCAGCTGGTTAAGGGAGTGCATAGCTGAGTCATAGAGACCAGTAAGTTCCTAAGTTTGCTCCTTGCTTTTTGCAGCTTAACCTGGAACCAAAGATGTGGAAGGGAAAGTCATCTTGGGTTCCTTCTACCAAGACATACATATAAGTTACAACATGGAAACGGGCCATTTGGCCAACCAGTCCAGGCTGGTGTTTACTCTCCATACAACCAATTATTTCTCATCACATTTGCCCATCATTTTTCCTTCACCCACCTCGCCAATCTAATCGTGAATGTTAACATAGTTTCTGCCTCAACTATCAACCCTGGAAGTGAATTCCACAGCCACACCCGTAATCTGCATTATTCGAATGAAAAAAGATGCAATTTTTCCTCTTGCTTCGTATTTGTATATCCTCATACCCGACGGCATCCTAGCGAATCTGCTTGTGGGCTCAAAGTCGGGTGCCATCATTTCGTGGCACAGCATACTGGTGCACTGACATACAATGCTGCTTTAGAGGGTAACTCTTTGACAAACAAGCCCCTGCCCCAATGGTTGAGTTGGTAAATGTACTGAGCAGTGCGAAAGTGAACCTTACAGACCAGGATGGTCTCAGGTTCGATCCCAGTGTGTCCTGTGTTAGCTGATCTCAACTGGAGTGGCAGTAGGGTCACTAGAATTGGCTTCAGTGCCCCAGGCCAAGGAGCAGGAAGATCAGCCAGTGTTCCTGTTGGAAATTGTGCATTAGCAAGCATTTAGGGCAGACATGAACAGGCTTGGTTCTGATGCCCTCCAATGGTCAAATGGCTTGCTGTTAGTCACACAAGAAGAACAGCCAGTTGGGTGAGAACTATGAGGACAGCTAGTGGCTCTGGAACAATACATCCCAGCAAGAGTCAATGTGGAGGAGAGGGCAGAGAGAAAACTGGTGAGGCAAAATAAAATGCTGACAAACTGGAAAATAATTACCTTTAGGGGAGCCATTTACCATTAAGACAAAGACACTGAGCAGGCAGCTCGGAAGGTTAATCATAGTCAAAGTGTTAAAGTTATATTTTTCAGACTTTTTCATGATATTTCTCACTGTCAGGCTGTTCTGTTCCACAATAAATAGTAACAGTACTAAAACAGTGAAATCAAAAGATCATGGGTTTGAAATCTGTTGTGATATCTGTATGTAGTGCAATTTACTCTGACACTGAATCCAACTGGAGTTTATTTTAATAGAATACTTCATAATATTGGTAAATGTGAATGCAAAGCACTGTGCTGAAATGATTGCGCACGTAAGACTGTATTAGAGTAATTTGTGCTAAATAAACGGAGATATAGCTTGTTCTCAACCTTGTGACCTCCATCATTCTACTAATATCAAGTCAAGTATCATTGACTCCATCTGGGAGCCCAGAGAACAGCAATGAAATCACAATAGCTGCACGAACAATAAAGTACAATGATCTGTTCATGAGAACAAAAAAAATGTTTAAATATATTTATCACTGAAAGAACTCTATTTTTGCCCTCTTTAACCATATTTTCCTCAAAAATAAAGAACATAATCGTGTGGTATATTAGCTAAATACACAATATACTGCAACTAATCTGTTACAATTACTGTACGTGCCCTTCTAGGATTCTGTCTCCTATATATCTCCCTCACTCCCCATCAAATTTGGTGGCACAGCTTTCAGCTATCATCTTGGCTCTATGCTGCGGAACTCTCTCTCCACCTTGTTAGTTCTCTTCCTGTCTTTAAAAGCATTTTCGAAACCTATCTTTTTGACTGTGCTTTCCGGCATCTCTACTAACTCTGCTATTGCTGCTTGCTGTAGCTATTTCCTTTGTTTAGTGCCTGGCCACACTGCTGTTGTTGTAGGGCCCAGCTATGATTTGGATCATTCAGCTCTTAATCAAGTTTAGATTTCTTGTCTGTTTTGCCTTAAACAGAGCCCAGAGAACACAGTAGGGATAATGGGCAGGTACTTTAATTGGCAGGATGTGACTAGTGGTGTCCCGCAGGGATCTGTGTTGGGGCCTCAAGTATTCACCGTATTTATTAACGGCTTAGATTATGGGATAGAAAGCCACATAGCCAAGTTTGCCGATGACACAATGATTGGCGGCATTGTAAGCAGTATAGATGGAAGCATAAAATTACAAAGAGCTATTAATAGATTAAATGGATGGACAGAACTGTGGCAAATGGATTTCAATGTAGGCAAATGTGAAGTCATTCACCTTGGACCTAAAAAGGATAGAACAGGGTACTTTCTAAATGGTGAAAAGCTAAAAACAGTGGATGTCCAAAGAGACTTGGAGGGTCCAGGTACACAGATCATTAAAATGTCATGGACAGGTACAGAAAATAATCAAAAAGGCTAATGGAATGCTGGTCTTTATATCTGGAGGACTAGAATACAAGGGGGTAGAAGTCATGCTGCAGCGATACAAAGCCCTGATTAGACCACACCTGGAGTACTGAGAGCAGTTCTGGGCACCACACCTTAGGAAGGATATATTGGCCTTGGAAGGAGTGTAATGTAGATTACCAGAATGATACCGGGACTTCAAGGGTTAAAATAAGAGGTGAGATTACACAAACTAGGGTTGTATTCCCTGGAATTTAGAAGGTTAGGGGGTGATTTGATAGAAGTTTTCCAAATATTAAGGGAAACGGATAGGGTAGCTGCAGAGAAACTATTTCCGCTGGTTGGGGAGTCCTGGACAAGGGGGCATAGTCTAAAAATTAGAGCCAGACCTTTCAGGAGTGAAGTTAGGAAACGTTTCTACACACAAAGGGTGGTAGAAGTTTGGAACTCTCTTCCACAAAACGGCAGTTGTTGCTGGGTCAATTGTTAATTTTAAATCAGAGATTGATAGATTTTTGTTAACCAAAGGTATTAAGGGACATGGCGCAAAAGCGGGTATATGGAGTTAGATCACAGATCAGCCATGATCTCATTGAATGGTGAAGCAGGATTGAGGGGCTTAATGGTCTACTCCTGTTCCTGTGAGAACAGAGAACACATTGGATTTGAATAGAATTGTAGAATACGCACTAAATATAGTTGTAGACAAAAGAAATCTGAACAGATCTGATGTTACGAAATCGTCCAAAACAGATATTCATTGACATATGATTCTGATCTGGAACTCACTGCCTGAAAGGGTGTTGGAAGCAGGTTCAACAGTAACTTTCAAAAGGGAAGTACTTAAAAAGTAAAAAATCTGCAGAGCAGGGATGTGGGACTAATTGGAGCGCGCTTTCAAAGAGCTGGCACAGGTATGAAGGGCCAAATGGCCTCCTTCCACGTTGTATGATTCTAGATGTGGCAACCATTTAGACACAGATAATCAGTATTACATAGAAACATAGAAGATAGGAGCAGGAGTAGGCCATTCAGCCCCTCGAGCCTGCTCCGCCATTCAATGAGATCATGGCTGATCATCCAATTTCAGTACCCTGTCCCTGCCTTCTCCCCATATCCCTTGATCCCTTTAGCCTTAAGAAATATATCTAACTCCTTCTTGAATATATTTAATGAATTGGCCTCAACTGCCTTCTGTGGTAGAGAATTCCACAGGTTCACCACTCTCTGGGTGAAGAAATTCCTCCTCATCTCTGCCTTAAATAGCTTACCCCTTATCTTTAGACTGTGAGCCCTGGTTCTGGACTCCCCCGCCATTGGGAACATCCTTCCTGCATCTAGTCTGTCTGCTCCTGTTAGAATTTTATAAGTTTCAATGAGATCCCCTCTCATTCTTCTAAACTCCAGCGAGTATAAGCCCAATCGACCCAATCTCTCCTTATACGTCATTCCTGCCATCCCAGGTATCAGTCTGGTGAATCTTCGCTGCACTCCCTCCATGGCAAGAACATCCTTCCTCAGATAAGGCGACCAAAACTGCACACAATACTCAAGGTGTGGTCACACCAAGGCCCTGTACAACTGCAGCAAGACATCCTTGTTCCTGTATTCGAATCCTCTCGCTACGAAGGCCAACATACCATTTGCCTTCTTAACCGCCTGCTGCACCTGCATGCTTACCTTCAGCGACTGGTGCACAAGGACACCCAGGTCTCGTTGCACTTCCCCTTCTCCCAATCTATTGCCGTTCAGATAATAATCTGCCTTCCTGTTTTTGCCACCAAAGTGGATAACCTTGCATTTATCCACATTATACTGCATCTGCCCAATCACCCAACCTGTCCAAATCATACTGGAGTTTCTCGGCATCCTCCTCACAGCACACACGCCCACCCAGCTTTGTGTCGTCTGCAAACTTGGAGATATTACATCTCGTTCCCTCGTCTAGATCATTAATATATATTGTGAATAGCTGGGGTCCTAGCACTGATCCCTGCGGTACCCCACTAGTCACTGCCTGCCACTTGGAAAAAGAGCTGTTTATTCCAACTCTTTGCTTCCTGTCTGCCAGCCAGTTCTCTATCCAAGTCAGTACCTTGCCCCCAATCCCATGTGCTTTAACGTTACACGCTTTTGCGGGACCTTATCGAAAGCCTTCTGAAAGTCCAAATACACCACATCCACTGGTTCTCCCTTATCTATTCTACCAGTTACATCCTCAAAAAATTCCAGTCGATTAGTCAAGCACGATTTACCTTTTGTAAATCCATGTTGACTTTGTCCGATCCTGTCACTGTTTTCCAAGTGCTCTGGAATTACATCTTTTATAATGGACTCTAGTATTTTCCCCACTACTGATGTCAGGCTTACCGGTCTGTAATTCCCCAATTCTGGAGCACTTTCTGTGTGAATGCATTCGTAGAACAAAATCAGTGCAGATCAGACTCCTCCCCTAAGTGGCACTCCCGAGTTCCTGCCTGCTGACGCTCTTGCTATGATTGAGATCAGCAAATTCCCACCCACAGTGTTCAGCACAGTCAATCACAGCAGGAGCACCGGCACAAAGGAGCTTTACAGTATTGCTTCTGGATAGAGAAGAACAGCAGTTTTTGGAGTCAGAAAGAAGAAGGGGGGGGAAGCCATGCTTTTGGGAGAGGAAAAGGATAGAAGCAGCACCTGGGATGGGATTGGGGGGGAGGTGTTGAAGTTGTAAGGAGCGCTTTTTGGGGGGGAGGGCGGAGAGAGAGCAAGAAAATCAGTTTGGGCAGCACTTTAGGACGGAAAGCCAGGAGCATTGGTTAGGGTAGTCAGCAGCAGGGCTGTTGCAGGTGAGAAGTTAACAGCATCATTTTGAGGGGCAAGCTGGAAACAGGATTTGTGGAGAGGAAGTTGTTGGGAACGGCATTGGGTGGCGGAGGGCGGGGGGGTGAAAAGAGGGAAGCTGAGGTCACTTCTTTCTTAAAAAAATAAAATAAAATCTTGTTTCTCCCAATAAAATAATCTCTGCCACTGGGAGAAGGAAGTTTTCACATATAATGAAAAATAATTAATTCCCAAAAATGGGACAGAAGAATTGTTTTCAATAAAGTGAGCAAAGACCCTTTTTAGATTTAAAAAATGCAATGCTCATGTTCATTGTAGATTCCCAAATTACTGGAAAATGCACCAAACTTTCAGAAATCAAAATTTTCTGGACGAAATGCTCCCAGAACCACCGACCGCCCACCCGAGAATATAAATCTTGTACCTTCAACGCCTATGTCCTTTTTCAGACATTCATGTACTTAAGAGTGCATGTTGGATATAACTACAATTAAGTCATAAGCCTGTGTCCTGTTGCCCATTGTATTATCATGTTTCACATGCATAGCTCTTATTCAGGTCTGTTTTCGGGTTGTCAGCCTTTTTTGGCCTGTATCAGCTTTTGTTAATTTCCTAGACAAGGGCTGATTCCCTGAATCGAGACTCATGGCGCGGAGCATCATCTGCAGGGAGCACTGGCTGGGAATTTGTAGCCTGCAACTATTAAAATGAGCAGATATCCTGACGATATACATCATCAGCCATCAGGAAGAGACTCCCATGTCCTCTGCATTACAAAGACCACCTAGTTCCATTTCTGTAATATTGCCCGTCTCGGCCCCTGCCTCAGCCTGGCACCCTCATCCATACGATAGCAAAATACTGCAGATGCTGGAAATCCGAAATAACAACAGAAAATGCTGGAAAAACTCAGCAGGCCAGGCAACATCCGTGGAGAGAAAATAGAGTCGACGTTTCGGGTCTAACCCTTATCCATGCTTTTGTTACCTCCAGAGTTAACTAAACTTGAGCTCATCCGAACCTCTACTGCCCATTTCCTAACTCGCACCAAGTCCCGTTCACTCATCACCCGCGCTCGCTGACCTACATTGGCTCTCGGCTCAATTTTAAAAGTCTTGTCCCCCGTGTTCAAATCTCTCCATGGAATTGCCCCTCCCTACTTCTGTAATCTCCTCCAGCCCTACAATCCTCCAAGAACTCTGTGTTCCTCCAACTCTGGCCTCTTGTGCATTCCCTACTTCCCTCACTGCACCACTGGCAGGTTGTTGTTGTTGAAAAAGAACTTTCAGGTCTCTGACATTAGGATTTAAAAGGAAGTTTGGTTTGAATGCTGACTTATGTAATGTAACAGCAAGCTGCAATTTTTTCAGTGTTAGAAATCGAGAGCCACCAGATACAGATAAACATTAATTAAGCTCTTTCTAAATGCCTGACTACATCACCTCCCAGTGGCAAGGTAATTGTCCACCATCGTTTTGCTGTAGCCATCATTAAATCCACCTTTTCTAACACATGGCCAGCATTGCTATTCTCTACTTTTAATTTTTATTCTGTTTATCTTCCATTTTAAGAGACTAATGAATATGGGTACATGGGGCTAGAAATGCGCCCCCGAAGTGCCCGGCCGGCCTCCCAAACAACGCCTCCTGCAGCTGTCGGTGTTGTCGTCCACCGATGCTGCAGGGGGCGGAACCGAAGTTCGGGTGCGGGGCGCTGCCGGGGCGATGTGCAGGACAATGAAGTCATGATCTCCAGGCGCAGGAGATCGTGGTGCAATGTGTTACTGCCGCCGCAAACCTCTCGGCTAATTTAGCGGGAGTCATTCATTTTGCCGTGCCCAGTCTGTAAGTCATTAGCGCCCTGTTATTGCCCCGCCCCCTCCCAGAGGTGATAACAGGAGGCCCTAAGGAGGCCAATTTCTAGGCCAAGGTGTCTAAAAAAGACCAGATCGTAATATTCTGCTTTCTATTCTTCTTCTTCATTCGACAGTGTCCACACACTATAGGGGCACGCATCCTGTACACGGGAGTCACTGTCCCACACACTATAGGGGCACGCACCCTGTACACGGGAGTCACTGTCCCACACACTATAGGGGCACGCCACCTGTACACGGGAGTCACTGTCCCACACACTATAGGGGCACGCCACCTGTACATGGGAGTCACTGTCCCACACACTATAGGGGCACGCCACCTGTACACGGGAGTCACTGTCCCACACACTATAGGGGCACGCCACCTGTACACGGGAGTCACTGTCCCACACACTATAGGGGCACGCACCCTGTACATGGGAGTCACTGTCCCACACACTATAGGGGCACGCCACCTGTACACGGGAGTCACTGTCCCACACACTATAGGGGCACGCACCCTGTACACGGGAGTCACTGTCCCACACACTATAGGGGCACGCACCCTGTACACGGGAGTCACTGTCCCACACACTATAGGGGCACGCCACCTGTACACGGGAGTCACTGTCCCACACACTATAGGGGCACGCACCCTGTACACGGGAGTCACTGTCCCACACACTATAGGGGCACGCCACCTGTACATGGGAGTCACTGTCCCACACACTATAGGGGCACGCCACCTGTACATGGGAGTCACTGTCCCACACACTATAGGGGCACGCCACCTGTACATGGGAGTCACTGTCCCACACACTATAGGGGCACGCCACCTGTACATGGGAGTCACTGTCCCACACACTATAGGGGCACGCCACCTGTACATGGGAGTCACTGTCCCACACACTATAGGGGCACGCCACCTGTACATGGGAGTCACTGTCCCACACACTATAGGGGCACGCACCCTGTACATGGGAGTCACTGTCCCACACACTATAGGGGCACGCCACCTGTACATGGGAGTCACTGTCCCACACACTATAGGGGCACGCACCCTGTACATGGGAGTCACTGTCCCACACACTATAGGGGCACGCACCCTGTACATGGGAGTCACTGTCCCACACACTATAGGGGCACGCACCCTGTACATGGGAGTCACTGTCCCACACACTATAGGGGCACGCACCCTGTACATGGGAGTCACTGTCCCACACACTATAGGGGCACGCACCCTGTACATGGGAGTCACTGTCCCACACACTATAGGGGCACGCACCCTGTACATGGGAGTCACTGTCCCACACACTATAGGGGCACGCCACCTGTACATGGGAGTCACTGTCCCACACACTATAGGGGCACGCCACCTGTACACGGGAGTCACTGTCCCACACACTATAGGGGCACGCACCCTGTACACGGGAGTCACTGTCCCACACACTATAGGGGCACGCACCCTGTACACGGGAGTCACTGTCCCACACACTATAGGGGCACGCCACCTGTACACGGGAGTCACTGTCCCACACACTATAGGGGCACGCCACCTGTACATGGGAGTCACTGTCCCACACACTATAGGGGCACGCCACCTGTACACGGGAGTCACTGTCCCACACACTATAGGGGCACGCCACCTGTACATGGGAGTCACTGTCCCACACACTATAGGGGCACGCACCCTGTACACGGGAGTCACTGTCCCACACACTATAGGGGCACGCCACCTGTACACGGGAGTCACTGTCCCACACACTATAGGGGCACGCACCCTGTACACGGGAGTCACTGTCCCACACACTATAGGGGCACGCACCCTGTACACGGGAGTCACTGTCCCACACACTATAGGGGCACGCACCCTGTACACGGGAGTCACTGTCCCACACACTATAGGGGCACGCACCCTGTACATGGGAGTCACTGTCCCACACACTATAGGGGCACGCACCCTGTACATGGGAGTCACTGTCCCACACACTATAGGGGCACGCACCCTGTACATGGGAGTCACTGTCCCACACACTATAGGGGCACGCACCCTGTACACGGGAGTCACTGTCCCACACACTATAGGGGCACGCCACCTGTACACGGGAGTCACTGTCCCACACACTATAGGGGCACGCACCCTGTACACGGGAGTCACTGTCCCACACACTATAGGGGCACGCCACCTGTACATGGGAGTCACTGTCCCACACACTATAGGGGCACGCACCCTGTACATGGGAGTCACTGTCCCACACACTATAGGGGCACGCACCCTGTACACGGGAGTCACTGTCCCACACACTATAGGGGCACGCACCCTGTACATGGGAGTCACTGTCCCACACACTATAGGGGCACGCACCCTGTACATGGGAGTCACTGTCCCACACACTATAGGGGCACGCACCCTGTACACGGGAGTCACTGTCCCACACACTATAGGGGCACGCCACCTGTACATGGGAGTCACTGTCCCACACACTATAGGGGCACGCACCCTGTACACGGGAGTCACTGTCCCACACACTATAGGGGCACGCCACCTGTACACGGGAGTCACTGTCCCACACACTATAGGGGCACGCACCCTGTACATGGGAGTCACTGTCCCACACACTATAGGGGCACGCCACCTGTACATGGGAGTCACTGTCCCACACACTATAGGGGCACGCCACCTGTACACGGGAGTCACTGTCCCACACACTATAGGGGCACGCACCCTGTACACGGGAGTCACTGTCCCACACACTATAGGGGCACGCCACCTGTACACGGGAGTCACTGTCCCACACACTATAGGGGCACGCCACCTGTACACGGGAGTCACTGTCCCACACACTATAGGGGCACGCCACCTGTACATGGGAGTCACTGTCCCACACACTATAGGGGCACGCCACCTGTACATGGGAGTCACTGTCCCACACACTATAGGGGCACGCACCCTGTACACGGGAGTCACTGTCCCACACACTATAGGGGCACGCCACCTGTACATGGGAGTCACTGTCCCACACACTATAGGGGCACGCACCCTGTACATGGGAGTCACTGTCCCACACACTATAGGGGCACGCACCCTGTACACGGGAGTCACTGTCCCACACACTATAGGGGCACGCACCCTGTACACGGGAGTCACTGTCCCACACACTATAGGGGCACGCACCCTGTACATGGGAGTCACTGTCCCACACACTATAGGGGCACGCACCCTGTACATGGGAGTCACTGTCCCACACACTATAGGGGCACGCACCCTGTACATGGGAGTCACTGTCCCACACACTATAGGGGCACGCACCCTGTACACGGGAGTCACTGTCCCACACACTATAGGGGCACGCCACCTGTACATGGGAGTCACTGTCCCACACACTATAGGGGCACGCACCCTGTACACGGGAGTCACTGTCCCACACACTATAGGGGCACGCCACCTGTACACGGGAGTCACTGTCCCACACACTATAGGGGCACGCCACCTGTACATGGGAGTCACTGTCCCACACACTATAGGGGCACGCACCCTGTACATGGGAGTCACTGTCCCACACACTATAGGGGCACGCACCCTGTACACGGGAGTCACTGTCCCACACACTATAGGGGCACGCACCCTGTACATGGGAGTCACTGTCCCACACACTATAGGGGCACGCACCCTGTACATGGGAGTCACTGTCCCACACACTATAGGGGCACGCACCCTGTACACGGGAGTCACTGTCCCACACACTATAGGGGCACGCCACCTGTACACGGGAGTCACTGTCCCACACACTATAGGGGCACGCCACCTGTACATGGGAGTCACTGTCCCACACACTATAGGGGCACGCACCCTGTACACGGGAGTCACTGTCCCACACACTATAGGGGCACGCACCCTGTACACGGGAGTCACTGTCCCACACACTATAGGGGCACGCCACCTGTACATGGGAGTCACTGTCCCACACACTATAGGGGCACGCACCCTGTACACGGGAGTCACTGTCCCACACACTATAGGGGCACGCCACCTGTACACGGGAGTCACTGTCCCACACACTATAGGGGCACGCACCCTGTACACGGGAGTCACTGTCCCACACACTATAGGGGCACGCCACCTGTACACGGGAGTCACTGTCCCACACACTATAGGGGCACGCACCCTGTACACGGGAGTCACTGTCCCACACACTATAGGGGCACGCACCCTGTACACGGGAGTCACTGTCCCACACACTATAGGGGCACGCCACCTGTACACGGGAGTCACTGTCCCACACACTATAGGGGCACGCCACCTGTACACGGGAGTCACTGTCCCACACACTATAGGGGCACGCCACCTGTACACGGGAGTCACTGTCCC
This sequence comes from Somniosus microcephalus, assembly GCF_052327205.1. Lineage (NCBI taxonomy): Eukaryota > Metazoa > Chordata > Chondrichthyes > Squaliformes > Somniosidae > Somniosus > Somniosus microcephalus. The sequence goes on from NC_140992.1 coordinate 248,695,659, forward strand.
ACACACTATAGGGGCACGCACCCTGTACACGGGAGTCACTGTCCCACACACTATAGGGGCACGCCACCTGTACACGGGAGTCACTGTCCCACACACTATAGGGGCACGCACCCTGTACACGGGAGTCACTGTCCCACACACTATAGGGGCACGCACCCTGTACACGGGAGTCACTGTCCCACACACTATAGGGGCACGCACCCTGTACACGGGAGTCACTGTCCCACACACTATAGGGGCACGCCACCTGTACACGGGAGTCACTGTCCCACACACTATAGGGGCACGCCACCTGTACATGGGAGTCACTGTCCCACACACTATAGGGGCACGCCACCTGTACACGGGAGTCACTGTCCCACACACTATAGGGGCACGCACCCTGTACATGGGAGTCACTGTCCCACACACTATAGGGGCACGCACCCTGTACATGGGAGTCACTGTCCCACACACTATAGGGGCACGCACCCTGTACACGGGAGTCACTGTCCCACACACTATAGGGGCACGCACCCTGTACATGGGAGTCACTGTCCCACACACTATAGGGGCACGCACCCTGTACATGGGAGTCACTGTCCCACACACTATAGGGGCACGCACCCTGTACACGGGAGTCACTGTCCCACACACTATAGGGGCACGCCACCTGTACATGGGAGTCACTGTCCCACACACTATAGGGGCACGCCACCTGTACACGGGAGTCACTGTCCCACACACTATAGGGGCACGCACCCTGTACATGGGAGTCACTGTCCCACACACTATAGGGGCACGCCACCCTGTACATGGGAGTCACTGTCCCACACACTATAGGGGCACGCCACCTGTACATGGGAGTCACTGTCCCACACACTATAGGGGCACGCACCCTGTACACGGGAGTCACTGTCCCACACACTATAGGGGCACGCCACCTGTACATGGGAGTCACTGTCCCACACACTATAGGGGCACGCCACCTGTACATGGGAGTCACTGTCCCACACACTATAGGGGCACGCCACCTGTACACGGGAGTCACTGTCCCACACACTATAGGGGCACGCACCCTGTACACGGGAGTCACTGTCCCACACACTATAGGGGCACGCACCCTGTACACGGGAGTCACTGTCCCACACACTATAGGGGCACGCACCCTGTACACGGGAGTCACTGTCCCACACACTATAGGGGCACGCCACCTGTACACGGGAGTCACTGTCCCACACACTATAGGGGCACGCACCCTGTACATGGGAGTCACTGTCCCACACACTATAGGGGCACGCACCCTGTACATGGGAGTCACTGTCCCACACACTATAGGGGCACGCACCCTGTACATGGGAGTCACTGTCCCACACACTATAGGGGCACGCACCCTGTACATGGGAGTCACTGTCCCACACACTATAGGGGCACGCACCCTGTACACGGGAGTCACTGTCCCACACACTATAGGGGCACGCACCCTGTACACGGGAGTCACTGTCCCACACACTATAGGGGCACGCACCCTGTACACGGGAGTCACTGTCCCACACACTATAGGGGCACGCACCCTGTACACGGGAGTCACTGTCCCACACACTATAGGGGCACGCACCCTGTACACGGGAGTCACTGTCCCACACACTATAGGGGCACGCACCCTGTACACGGGAGTCACTGTCCCACACACTATAGGGGCACGCACCCTGTACACGGGAGTCACTGTCCCACACACTATAGGGGCACGCCACCTGTACACGGGAGTCACTGTCCCACACACTATAGGGGCACGCACCCTGTACACGGGAGTCACTGTCCCACACACTATAGGGGCACGCCACCTGTACACGGGAGTCACTGTCCCACACACTATAGGGGCACGCACCCTGTACACGGGAGTCACTGTCCCACACACTATAGGGGCACGCCACCTGTACACGGGAGTCACTGTCCCACACACTATAGGGGCACGCACCTGTACACGGGAGTCACTGTCCCACACACTATAGGGGCACGCCACCTGTACACGGGAGTCACTGTCCCACACACTATAGGGGCACGCACCCTGTACACGGGAGTCACTGTCCCACACACTATAGACTATAGGGGCACGCCACCTGTACATGGGAGTCACTGTCCCACACACTATAGGGGCACGCACCCTGTACACGGGAGTCACTGTCCCACACACTATAGGGGCACGCACCCTGTACACGGGAGTCACTGTCCCACACACTATAGGGGCACGCCACCTGTACATGGGAGTCACTGTCCCACACACTATAGGGGCACGCACCCTGTACATGGGAGTCACTGTCCCACACACTATAGGGGCACGCCACCTGTACACGGGAGTCACTGTCCCACACACTATAGGGGCACGCCACCTGTACATGGGAGTCACTGTCCCACACACTATAGGGGCACGCACCCTGTACACGGGAGTCACTGTCCCACACACTATAGGGGCACGCACCCTGTACACGGGAGTCACTGTCCCACACACTATAGGGGCACGCCACCTGTACACGGGAGTCACTGTCCCACACACTATAGGGGCACGCACCCTGTACACGGGAGTCACTGTCCCACACACTATAGGGGCACGCCACCTGTACACGGGAGTCACTGTCCCACACACTATAGGGGCACGCACCCTGTACACGGGAGTCACTGTCCCACACACTATAGGGGCACGCCACCTGTACACGGGAGTCACTGTCCCACACACTATAGGGGCACGCCACCCTGTACATGGGAGTCACTGTCCCACACACTATAGGGGCACGCACCCTGTACATGGGAGTCACTGTCCCACACACTATAGGGGCACGCACCCTGTACATGGGAGTCACTGTCCCACACACTATAGGGGCACGCCACCTGTACATGGGAGTCACTGTCCCACACACTATAGGGGCACGCCACCTGTACATGGGAGTCACTGTCCCACACACTATAGGGGCACGCCACCTGTACACGGGAGTCACTGTCCCACACACTATAGGGGCACGCCACCTGTACATGGGAGTCACTGTCCCACACACTATAGGGGCACGCCACCTGTACATGGGAGTCACTGTCCCACACACTATAGGGGCACGCACCCTGTACATGGGAGTCACTGTCCCACACACTATAGGGGCACGCCACCTGTACACGGGAGTCACTGTCCCACACACTATAGGGGCACGCACCCTGTACACGGGAGTCACTGTCCCACACACTATAGGGGCACGCACCCTGTACACGGGAGTCACTGTCCCACACACTATAAGGGCACGCACCCTGTACACGGGAGTCACTGTCCCACACACTATAGGGGCACGCCACCTGTACACGGGAGTCACTGTCCCACACACTATAGGGGCACGCACCCTGTACACGGGAGTCACTGTCCCACACACTATAGGGGCACGCCACCTGTACATGGGAGTCACTGTCCCACACACTATAGGGGCACGCCACCTGTACATGGGAGTCACTGTCCCACACACTATAAGGGCACGCCACCTGTACATGGGAGTCACTGTCCCACACACTATAAGGGCACGCACCCTGTACACGGGAGTCACTGTCCCACACACTATAAGGGCACGCACCCTGTACATGGGAGTCACTGTCCCACACACTATAAGGGCACGTACCCTGTACACGGGAGTCACTGTCTTGCGTGTGATGACTGGTGCTTCATTGGCTGTTTTTGTCTGCTGTAAAAAATCTGGCACTATGTCAGTTAATTTGTCTGCAGCTCCAGAATTGAATCCGTCACCATCTGACGTCAATTGAATTACCCAAGATTCCAGACAATGGTACAAGATTGATAACATTGAATTCTCTGCTTAGGTCCTCATCAGATCATACTGTACATTGTAGAGCAAAAAAACCCAACGGAAAATGGAGACGAATGTGACAGATTGGAGATCTGTCTTGTCACGAATCATAAAAGAGTTCAAGGTTGACTTTCCTTCCAGTCCCCATGGTGGAGCGGAACTTTCATCGGCCGCATGCCTGTGTCCCTGGCCACAGTTGGGTTCCCAGGGTAAGGATAATTTTGATGGGCTCCAAAAGGATTTTCGCCTGTGTTGGAGGTCTCACCTCAGGGGAGGGAGTGAAGTCACTTGTTGCAGGCCTTGGGAGCCTGCAGCAGCGTATCCTGCTTCTGGGGCAGTCAAAGGGCTCGATTTTGTCAATGGGGAGCTTTTGGAGGCGGGACTCCCGCTTTTTGGGTTGTAGTCCCGCCTCCATCGACTTGTGGCCAACCCACGCTACTTTCCCTTGATTGACCTTGTTAAGCCCGCCCAGCGGGCTCAGCAGGCCAATTAAGGGACACCTGGTTACTGGTGACGTCAGCAATTGACATTTCATTTGTCAAGAGCTTTTTCCTGATGAAAAATCAGCGTTTGACAGCTCTGTGAAGCTATCAAACACTGACAATCTGTCTTCTAACTTGAGTCCTTCTACTCAGACTCAGTTAGGAGCTCTCCAGACCAGAAAGCAGCTTTTGACAGTTCAGCGGCCATTCTGCTTTCTGTGCCGGTGAGCTGAGGGACTCCCGAAAACTGAAGGAAGGAAGCCTGCAGGAAGAAGTAATGGTAAGTAAAACTTATTAAAACACTTTACACTTATCTCACACACTTACCTCTGCACACATGCACCTATCACTCACCTGCACAATGGACATCTCGACCCCTCCAACCCCTGCAGACCGACGGCCCGCCTCACTAACTTGGCGTGGTTCAGAGCCGTCGGACAGCCCACACTTCAGGGCTAAAAATAGGAATTAGGCAAAAAAACTGCCTGTTAACTACCTGTTAACAGGCAGTTAATTGGCACTAATCCCCTTCCCGCCTCGGGGAGGCGGCTCCCAGCACAGGTCGGGTACCCGCCTCCTGGGACATTGGCATGGAGGCGGGTTGGGGGCGGGATGGGTTCCTGCCCCGATTCTGCAATTTTCCCACCACTCCCGCCTCCAAACCCGCCTCCTCAGGACTTGGAAAATCCAGCCCAAAGAATTTTTTTAATATAAAAAATGTTTAAAAATTGCAGCAAAGTGATATATTGCCCTGACATCAATTAAACTACCTTCAAAGCGTTTAACATTTAAATCTACCTCCCCACATACATAGCAACACTATGCGCCAGGAATGCAAGGCGTACTTAGTATTTGCATTACTACAGGATAGATGACAGATATGTTCTAGCACATACTCTCATCATTTGCATTTAATTTCAATATGCCTGTCCTTTTAAGTGACATTACCATATTGGTCATGATGTGTATTTTGCCCAATACGAATAAACAGCCATCAGAATATAAGGGAGACATTTTAAACTTGTTACTGTACTACCAATGTACAGATTCCCATTATAAACAGACAGAATTTCCTTCCATGCTTTTAATGTGATGTCCAAAACCATTCACAACACTCCCAACTGTGACTAAACTGAGGTCTTGTACTCCCACCCACCAGACGCGAGTATCCCGCTGGATGTCAACCCAGAATTCAGAGCTGGAGCTCTGTCTCCACTCGCCTTATCACAAATACTAGATCGTCCTTGTCATGAATCTTATCATTCATGTAGAAATGACTCATGAGATAACACTGGGCGGCCAGCTGGTGGCGCCGTCCAAGGAAAGTATAAATACTCGGGCGTGGGCCCAGCTTGCTGAGGATGTTTTTGTAACCAGGAATTAGTGATATACTGTAACTAGAACTCATGGTTGTGAAACAGTTGATTAAAGCCTTGTTTTATACTCAAACCAAGTGCTTAGTAGTTTTCTTATGTCAGTCCTCATATATCCTCAAGGGATATAAGTGACAGTGAGGGTGGCACACCTGGCATTTTGTATCGCCTCTATGCCGGTATGTAAAATCAGCTTTGTAAAAATATTGTTGGGCCATTTTAGTGAAGCACTGTGCTATATATACAACTGTATGAATAACATATTTACCATTTATAGCAGGTATCAATGGTTGAAATGTATGAAATGAACACTATTACAGTTGTGTCATGATTGGCTGATTTTGTGCCATGCCTAATTTGTATTGGATGAAATAAAATTGGGAGCACCCGTCATTTTGACAGGCGGCTATTAAACACTAGCAGAAATAGAATTAAGAAAAACATTTTGAGCATGAGGAAAAGGTGGGTAAATGGAGTTGAGGTACAGATCAGTTATAATTGGTTAGAATGGTGGAAGTGGCTCGAGGGGCTGAATGACCTACTCCTGTCCCTATATTGAGTGACCAAGGAAAATACCCCTCTTAAAATGATCTTTACTCTAAAACAGGAAATGGCACCTAATATATCAACACAATTTTATTAGCAATATTTTAATTATAGTTTAATATTTTAGTTGTAGTTAAATGCCAACCATACAGATTTGGATGAGATGCCATTTCTGTGGAACATCATGAAGGGCTAGTCACCAACAGTTATTGATTTGGGCATGTCAAAGCAAAAGGCAAGCGAATGTTATGTTTCGGTGCGGTGAGGACGCCTGTCTGCAGTTTGGTAGTGAAGATGACATTTCTGAGGGTGGCCGGGTGAGAGGAAGCTGTTCACTATGACTGGCATACACTGCATAAGCATCACTCCTACATTGGTCATCCACTGTTTGGGCAAGAACCTCAGTTCTCACACAGGCACAAAGAAAGACAAATTTAGCCAATTTTCTTTTTTTTTTTTTAAAGAGCCCCCGGCCTTCATTATCTATTTAGAAATACTTTTGTGATAATGACATCGGAGACTAAACAACAAGGATCCAAAAATACAACTTTAAAAATGACTAAAGTGATGGTTTATGCTTTCAATTAAATACATTCATCTTTGACAAAATAAGTCTGGTCCTATAAAAATATCTATTCATTAAATTCTCTGCATATTTGGGAGCTACTGCTGCATAAGTCAATTGGTTCAACAAGAAAAATAAGGCTTTAAAAATTGCCAAATTGAAGTTTTAGGATTTTAATTAACAACATTTGTGGCTGATGACAAATGCCTAACAACACACAGCTATCTATTCCTCAGATTCTTGCCACGTTCTGGAATACACAGACACAAGGTCAGTCTGAACTACTGCCGCAAAAAAAAATCAAACAATTTCCTTTTGAACAGACGTATTAGATTAAGAAGGATTTATCTGGACCACAGTTGTTTTTCATTTCAGAAGGAAAGCAGGATGACAAAATTTTAAAGATATTAAAAGTTAATTTCTTTTCTTTCAAAGTCCTCCAGGCAAAGATTTAGAAACAGTCCCAAAGTACTGTATTGTGGTTCTTATAGAATTTCAAAATAAAATTACTCAGCTGTGCCTGAATGTTTCTCGTTGCGTACAATCACAAACCTAAGAAAATCTACCCCACCTTTATATTAACGCATCATCATACTCTTCCCATCAACACTAAGCCCTATAGTGGGTTTTTTCCAGTCAAAGCATTTTCCTACTGATGTTTAAAGCTGCATTTATTTCCAACTGAACAACTGCTATGTCAATTATGTTTCAATTTCAAAAACTAAAGAAAATCACTCTTCAAGTTGATATGAAATGGGAACTTCAGATAACTTTCAAATACAAAGATTACGTAATTAATTCAAACCAAAATTTATAAAAATGACCTTGAAGGAGTTTATAGACAGCTAGAACGTTATGAAACAACTGTACATTTCCGATCTAGTGTTTTTAAGAAATGAATTAACTGTTCTTATTTTTGTGAAAGTTAAGCTTGTAACTCCTGTATGCGTGGAAATGGATCAGAGTGTATCTATAGATGTGAAGAGCTGATCAACTCCGAACCTGCACGTGTGAGGTGGATCAGACAAGCCAGTGGCTGTATAAATGATCACATTATTGTTCATTACTTTCCTTCAGGGAGAGACTAACCACCCTACCCAGTCTGTCGACATGTTGCTCCAGTCCCACACTATGTGCTTGACAGTGTCCTCAAGGCAATGAGAGAGGGGCAATAAATATTGCCTTGCCAGTGTCGCCCACATCCCAAGAACAAATAAAATCAAAATGCGCGCACATTATAGTTAGGCATAATGACATATGCTGCTTTTATATTAGGTATAGAGGGGTGCCAGTGGCTACTGTCACAGAGCGGTTGCTCAGTCAATGGCAAACAATGTAAACCTGCTGGATTTGCCAAGTCTAGCTACTAGAAGGATCTGGCAGTCAGTGTTAGTAAATCAGTGCTAGTAGGGGTACAGTAGTACAGTGGTTATGTTACTGGGCTAGTAATCCAGTAGGCCTGGACTACTAAACCAGAGACATGAGTTCAAAACTCACCATGGTAGCTGGAAAATTTAAATTCAGTTAATTAAATAAATCTGGAATTTAAAAAAAGCTAGTATCACCAGATTGTTGTTAAAAAAAACTCCCATCTGGTTAACAAATGTCCTTTAGGAAAGGAAAGGAAAGGAAATCTACCATTCTTACCTGGTCTGGCCTATATGTGACTCCAGACCCACAGCAATGTGGTTGACTCTTAACTGCTGCTCTCTGAAATGGTAGTTCACCATCTTCTCCAGGGCAATTAGGGATGGGCAATAAATGCTGGCCTTGTCAGCGACGCCCACACTGAATTTTTAAAAATCTGGCAAGTGGTTGCCAGTAGCTGCACGAGATTCTCGGGTCACCTCCAGTGTTGACATCTCGCTAAGGCTGGTATAGAAGCAGCTATAAAGGTGCAGGTGTGGGTAGGAGGAAGACACCAGTAAGGTTTGTTGTTTGCACCAATGAAAAGTGGAGGGGAGGATGGGGGCATTATATTTGGGTAACAGATCTCATTTGTTATTAAATTCCTTGATTTCTGTTTTACAAGTTTCATTACAGGCCTGGAAAAGGAGGATTACAACTTACTGTTAATACTGGCAGATCTTCTATGTGGTTACTCTCTGAGAGTCGGGGATATGACAGTTTGAAATCAGGGTTTACAAAATATGAATAGGAAGTCTGAGTGATGCTCAGTGCTCATCCCGGGAAAAGCTGCCAACAGAAAGTGTTGATCTGCTGGTCGGCAGTGTTCAGTAGTGTCGCCGTGATCTCTGATTCGGTGACCTGATTTGGCCTACAACACCAGCGCACTGCACAACACCTTCACACAACACATGACTTTTAATGATATGGATTGATGCGTGTAAAATTTAGCAACGATTCCAAAATATTTTTTTTTAAACCAGATCAAATAGAAAAAAAGTCAAGAAAAATGACCTATGAAATATGAAGGAATATATACCACAGCAAGAAAGAAAGACAGATCGAAATGGAATGCTTTGGTGGAATTTCAAGGCAAATGCTGGTTTCCATTCAGGCCTAGTCAAAGGGCTAAGAAAGATCACAGTGCAACTTGTATTTTAATTCAGCAAAAAAAAATCAGTGACTCAGAAATTAATTTCCTGCAAATCTGCATACATGTAGAGTAATACTTAGCTTCAATATGGCTGCAAAGAAAACATTTCGCTACACCTCACTAGCATCAAAACTAGACACTATCATGGTTTCTCTGGTTTTTAGGTAACAGAAGTAGCTGTTTCTAATTCTTAGGAGATGTCTGTCTGCTTTTTTTGTGCACGAAAGTCTATGTATTATGAAAAGTAGACAATGCTGCCTTCTCTCCTGCCAGCTCAATGTCTTCCAGGCAGACTGGGATTTCCTAAACAGATACCAAAGACGTTACGTTTCACTGATCAAGCACAGCAGCTGTCAGGGAGGGGTGGACTGCAATTCAAAACTTCCAGTAATCCAAAAATACTCATCATTATAAGCCCTTTAAAACTAGCAGCAATCTCATTACTTAGCACTTGGGTCAGAAACGAGAACTGGAAAAGGTAGCAACTGAAACAATAGTTAAAATGGACTGGGCAGTAACAACCGGCTCTTAACAAAAAACAAAGTATGCCAGTAAAAGCCCACCATATTAATTAGCAGAGAGGAGGTAAACATTCAACTGTGAATTGAATAGTAAATAAAATAAAGATACAAAACACAAACACAGTCAACACTACTCTAGGCATGCTGCAACACGAAGGCCGCGATTTTGACGACCGAGGCAGGTCCAGGGCGGCCGGGGTCGGTGTCGCGGTCCCAGCCCGCTGCCTACAGCAGCCCACACTCTCCAAGCGATTTTTCATTGATTGGGCTTGTTAAGCCCACCCAGCGAGATTCCCGGCCAATTAATCGGAAGCGGGTCCGATGATGTCATTTGATGACACGTCATCAGCCGGTTTCCTTAAAGGGTCCATGTCCAAATTGATCTTGACATTTCTGCTGTCAGTGTTCTACAGCATTGAGGTGCTGCAAACACTGACAATCACTGCACAGAGGTGCACGGCTGCACCCAGGCTCTCCCATGACTCCCTCCATATGCTTATGGAGGGAGTCACAGCACGCAAGGAGGACCTCTTCCCTTCCCATGGGCGGAAGAGATCTCCCTAGGAGATCAACGCAGTCTGGTTGCACATTGCACAGGAGGACACAAGCAGGGATGTCGTCAGGGGTCCCTGGCTGCAGTGGCGCAAACCTTTCAATGATCTCAGTAGATCACGAAACGTTACTGCAAAGCCACACTCAACCTCATCCTGCTGTGCCTCTCATCACATCCCCATCACTCTGCCTTCCCTACACCTGCACATCCTTACTCATACCAACTTACCTTGCACCTCCACCCATCCCTCTCTATCTACATTATCACTTCCCCATCTCACTAGCCACCCCTCACACTCACCCTCATCCTAGTCCAATCATACCAATTAACAACACACAAGGGTAGGCACCTGGGTGGTTTAGCCAATGTTCATGTGAAGTTTCTGTTAATGTGTTGTCAAACATTGAAATCTTTATTTTCAACACTTTACCTAATTGGACAGATCTGTGCTCACCTTTGGAAGTGACTTAGTGAGTTCCAGTGAATGTTGTGACATAACTTCACTCCACCCCCACCCCCCGCCCCCCAATTGTGATGAGTGTGAAAGGAATGGCTTGGACATTATAGGGATGCTTTATGATGCTGGTGTGGGGTAGTGTCAACCTGGTGCATCATGTGACAGCCAGGGTGTACAGCGTCAAGTGAAGTAAATCTGGCCATGGTGATGCCATCGCTGGCCTCCTGGGCAGCAATGTTGTCGGGTGCTGATGCCCTGTGTCCTGTGCATCATCAGGTGATTGCAGAGAAGGTTGATATTGTTGTTGGTGATGTTGGTGCTGGGGCTGATCATGGAAGGATTCAGAGGATCAAGGTGAGATTTTTTCAATGGCACCGATGTTGCTGGAATAGATGGCAGCTGAAGGTGAGATGACAGAAGCGATCTGTCAGTGGTGAGAGAGCTTGCTCCAAGGAGGTGACAGTGGATAGAGAGTTTACTCCAAACACTTCCAAACTGCATACAGCTCAAAAGTGTCTTCCAAGTCCTCAAGGCTCAAGCTTCTGACTTTGAACAGTGAACAGCTGTGAAATGGTAGCTTTCATACCACTTTTGCAGCTGTTACCTATTCACAGCAATGGGGAGACATTGAGAACCCAACCTACTTACCTGACGTGATCTCTGGACGATGTGAACCCCATTAAAAAAGTGGGAAAATATAAATAGGCTGGCAAAATAGTAGTTAACAAACGTTTAACAAGCATTTAACTATCTTAAATGCCTCCCCCGCCGCTTGGTGTCGGGTCTGTTCTGAAATCGCAGACCCGACACTTTGGAAACTTACATGGAGGCGGGTTCGGAGCGGGATCCCAACCCGCTGTCAATCATTTCGATTTTGACAGCGGACCCGCCTCCGAATCCGCACTCTGAGCGCCAGCAAAATCGCGGCCAGTGACTGCTGCAACACCAGTAGCAGCAGCATCACTGTCTGCTGCTCTAAAACAGTGCTCTAATACACTGACGGTGTATTTTATTTCACCAAACTGTAAAAAATATTTTTATATTCGTGTTATTCATTATTTTCTCCCATAGCATATCCCCAACTGAGGAGAGAGTGAATCAATTAGGATCGGACATGTCCACAAGGTCTTTTTCAGACCAGCTAGAAAAGTGTTACCTGAACTAGAACCTGAACCTGTCAACCAAGTACCTCACCTCTGCTGCTTCATGCCCAAAGTTTAGTAAACTGCTGATTGGATAGATCTCCATTGAGAGTGCCAAGGCTGAGTTATGAGTATGGGTTTTCCACCCTGTGGTTTGGCACAGTAACACGGTAAAAATCGCATGCTCAGTTTTTGGCAAGTTCGCGTTCTAATGAGGCTTGTATATTTTAGGTCTCCAGGCTAAATAAAACTATTTACAATCATACTTCAACACATCTACAAAGACTATTAGAGAGAGTGCCACCAATAAGGGCTCTTCTCAAATATCAATTTTTTAATTGAACAAGTCATGTGATCAGTCAGGTTCCATACACAAGACATCACTACTACATTTATTTTAGACTTTTTGATTGCCATATTTCAGACTACTCTTGTAGGGGAGCCCTAGCTCCCGATGTCTTAAAAAGAGCACTTTCAACTTGTTAAGATATCTAGGTAAATTTGTAATGCATCCAGGGAACAAATTGAGAACCCTCTATTTTATTTCAGTTGGTGGTTTTATTACTTGTCTTCAGAAGGTGGCAGAATAATACTACACTAGACGTTGGTGCAAGTTTTAACTGCCAAACAAACCTATTAAACAATAAAAGAGCAAATGAACAGTAACGGTAATACAATATATCTACAGATATATTTTTACACAGTAGTTGTTAAACTATGCTATCCTACTGTGTAGTAGAAAATAAAAAAGTTCATAACTGATGTGCTAAACTGTAATGTAAGTAATATTCTTGTGTAGTGATTCTTTTCCTTATCTCACTGTCTACAGAAGCTATCTGATATGAATATCGCTCTTCAAGGGTTACAGAACAACACTGATTTGAAAAAAAAGATAGGCTGAAAATGCCTTCAGAAAGAGATTGGGATGAGGAAATTTCTATAACTGTTTGTTAAAGTTAAAATAAGCTGCCAGTCAAAGACGTACTTGACCAAATCCCAAAAGATGTTTGTATTTGAATTGAGCGGCCTTGCCCTTTCCTTGGACGTGTGTCTCTGGAAACTGGTAGCAAAAGCATGGATGAGAGTTTCAGCAGCAGATGGGCTGAGGCAGGGGATAGACACAGAAGATAGAAGTAGGCAGTATTTGTGTTGGAGAGGATATGGCGATGGAAGCTCAGCTCAGTGTCATATAGGACGCCAAGGTTGCGAACAATCTGGTTCAGCCTGCGACATTGGACAGGGAGGGGGAATGGAATTGTCTTTCAGATGAGATGTTAAACCGAGGCCCCGTCTGCCCTCTCAGGTGGACGTAAAAGATCCCATGGGACTATTTCGAAAAGGAGCAGGGGGTTCTCCCTGGCCAATAATGATCTCTCAACCAACATCAATAAAACAGATTATCTGGTCATTATCATTCCTACATTACAACAGTGACTACACTTCAAATGTACTTTAAAGCGCTTTGGGACGTCCTTTGGGTGGGGAGAGAATGGAGTTTGTGGTGGGGCCGAAGACAATGGCTTTGGTCTCCCCAATATTTAACTGAAGGAAATTGAGGCTCATCCAGGACTGGATGTTGGATAAGTAGGCTGCCAACACAGGCAGTGGAGGGGTCGAGCAAGATGGTGCTGAGATAGAGCTAGGTGTTGTCAGCGTACCTGTGGAATCTGATGTTGTGCTTTTGGATGAGGTCGCTGAAGGGTATCAAGTAGATGAAAAATAGGAGGTGGGCAAGGATAGATCCTTGGGTGACTCCAGAGGTAACGGTGCAGGAATGGGAAGAGAAGCCATTGCAAGAGATTCTCTGGCTGTGACTGGATAAGTAAGAGCAGAACCAGGTGAGTGCAGTCTCACTCAACTAGACAACGGAGGAGAGGCATTGGACAAAGGCTGCAGAGAGGTTTAGAGAGACAGTGCACCATCACCACAGTCACAATTCCATCTGATTAGGGGGAGGGGGCTAGAGGCCCAGGGTGAGGAGGCCCAAGGCTTCATGGGGTAAGCCATTTAGACTGAGATGAGGAGGAATTTCTTCACCCAGAGAGTGGTGAACCTGTGGAATTCTCTACCACAGAAGACAGTTGAGGCCAATTCATTAAATATATTCAAGAAGGAGTTAGATATATTTCTTAAGGCTAAGGGGATCAAAGGATATGGGGAGAAAGCAGGGACAGGGTACTGAATTGGGAGGATCAGCCATGATCGCATTGAATGGCGGAGCAAGCTCGAGGGGCCGAATGGCCTACTCCTGCTCCTATCTTCTATGTTTCTATGCTTCATTGTTGGGCCTGGGTGAAACAATTTTTCTTAAACTTGCCTTCCTGGGCTTCATGTGGCCCTGGATCCATTTCCCGACAGCTTTGGCTTGGCAGGGAAGCCACCACTGCTGCCCCGCTCAGGCCTCAGGCTAATATTGCAGTCTGGCCCCAATTACATCATGAGAGCCCGAGCTGCCTATTTAAACAAGAGGATTAAAATGATCTCCCCCATTGTCATTAAACCTAGGATGTTTTAGCAAGGAAAAGAAAAAATAAAATACTGCAGGTGCTGGAAATCTGAAACAAAAACAGTAATTGCTGGAAACACCCAGCAGGTCAGGCAGCACCTGTTAAGATTGAAAGAAAAGTTAATGGCCGGATTTTCCGTGATGTCAGCGGGCGGGATTGGTGGCGGGTCGGGTGGGAAAGTGTTTTTTTTTTTTTTTTGAGTGGGTCGGGAACCCACTGTCAACCCGCCACAACGTACCTTTCCCAATGTTGGATCTATCAGCGCTGAGCAGACCCAACAGGCAGCGGCGGGCAACCCAATTAAACTAATTATAATGTACTTACCAGACCCTTAACAGGCCTTTTTACCTTACTTTTTAACTTTAACTTCATGGCCAAGGGAACCATGCTATTCGGTGACCACGTCTGTCAACCTGAGGCAGGAGTTCAGTGGCCATTGCTCCAGCTGATTACTTGACAGCTTCAAATGTACGGTAAAAGCTCCCACCTGACAGAGATCACTTTCCTCAGCCACAAGCTGTTCCTCACTGCATTTCCACAACAGATTCAGCATGCCTTCCAGCCTGTCACAGACCTTCCCTTTGTTCTTTCCTCCCCTCCTCCCTTTTCCTGCCACACACTTGCTTAAAAATCTGTTACTTCTCTATCCTTTTCCAGTTCTGACAAAGGGTCATCGACCTGAAATGTTAACTTTGTTTCTCTCTCCACGATGCTGCCTGACCTGCTGAGTGTTTCCAGCATTTTCTATTGTTATTTCTGATTTCCAGCATCCGCAGTATTTTTGCTATTGTATCAGTATGCTGCAAGTTTTCCACAAGTCTCCATCCAGTCTCACCTCATTACCTCTCTCATCATTGGCAGATCGCTTCTCAGGATCTGACCACGATGAGCCCCAACACCAGCGGCACCAGGCACGCCAGCAGCACCAACAATAACACCAACCTTCTCCACAATTACCTGATACAGCACACGACAGAGGGCATCAGCACCCGAGCACACTGCTGTCCAGGAGGCCAGGGATGGCCTCACCATGGCCAGATTTACTTCATTTGACGCTGTACACTCTGGCTGCCACATGATGCGCCAGGTTGGCACCACCCCACACCAACACCATAAAGCATCCCTACAATGCACATGTCATTCCTTTCACATTCATCACCATTGCGGGGTGTACCTTTATATCTCACCATTCACTGCAACTCACTAAGCCACTTCCAAAGGTGCACACAAATCTATCCAAGAACACAAAGAGTTGAAAATAAGGATTTCAATGTTTGACAGCACATTAATAGAAAATTTACAAAACATTGGATAAAAGACCCAAGTGGCTGCCCTTGTGTGTTGTTAGTTGGTATGATTGGACTAGGATGAGGGTGAGTGTGAGAGGTGGCTAGTGAGATGAGGATGTGATAATGCAGATAGAGAGGGGTGGGTGGAGGTGCAAGGTAAGTTGGTGTGAGTACGGATGTGCAGGAGTAGGGTAGGGAAGGCAGAGTGATGGGAATGTGATGAGAGGCACAGCAGGATGAGGTTGAGTGTGGCTCTGTACTAACGTTTCCTGATCTACTGAGATCATTGAAATGTTTCCGGCACTGCACCCAGGTCCTCCTGACCACACCCCTGCTTGTGACCACCTGTGCAATGTGCAACCAGGCTGTCTTGGTCTCCTGGGGAGGTCTCTTCCGCCCATGGGAAGGGACGAGGACATCCCTGTGTGCTGTGACTCCCTCCATAAGCATATGGAGGGAGTCATGGGAAAGCGTAGGCACAGCCCTGTGCCTCTGTACAATCATTGTCAGTGTTTGCAGCACTTCAATGCTGTAGAACACTAACAGCACAAATGTCAAAAGAAAGTTGGACATGGTCCCTTTAAGGAAACCGGCTGATGACACGTCATGAAATGACGTCACCAGACCCGCTTTCTCTAATTGGCCCAGGAAACTCGCTGGGCGAGCTTAACAAGCCTTATCAATGTAAATTCATTTTAGACAGTGGGATGGAGCCAGCAGGGGGCTGCAACCAGCCGCCGACATCGCCCGCCACAGACCCACCGAGGTAAGGAAAATCCCGGCCAGGGTTTCGGGTACAACCCTTCATCTAAACTATGTTCTACTGAGCGTTGCCAGAATTTTCTGTTTTTGTTTCATGTTTTAGCAACTGTTTGCTAATTAAGTCAATATGTTCTCCAAGCCAGTTCCCCCAATGATGTCATTAGCACTTAAATAATGGAAAGACAGTAAAGAAAAAAAGGATGGAGAAGTTCCTAAAAGTAATCTTTATAAGAGTTTGAATTTTAAAAAGAGGTATTAATGGGGATACACTCAGTCTCAACACAACAAGGGGGCATTAAAAGGATATCGCTGTATTAGTACGAAATTATTAGCACAAGATCTCTCAACTTGTTAAAGGTCCAATGTGGAGCACAATGTACAGTATTTGACCAAAATGCATGTCATACATTTTTCGTGGTGCGCAGTTTAATTGCCAAGTTAACATGTGTGAAAGACAACACGGGGCAGTGGTTATACGCAGAACAATGGGGTTTGAACCCACAACCTCAGAAGTGGGATCAAACCCCACTCCAAGATTGGAGCACTTAATCTAGGCTGGCACTACAGTGCAGTACTTAGGGAGCGCTGCATTTTCAGCAGTGCAGTTCTTCTGGTGAGACATTAACCTGTTGGCCTGTTGCACTGGTTTAGTTTGACGTCAAAGATCTCGGGGCACTATCTGAAGAAGAACAGCGAGTTTTCCTGGCATTCTGGCCAGCATTCTTCCCTCAAATATCTCAGTGAAAATGAAATTAATTGGCCATTCAATGTATTGCTGCTAGTGGGATCTTTCCATGCATAAAATGGCTGCCGCATTTGCCTGCATAACAACAGCCACTGCATTTCGATTCAAAGTAATTAATTGTCTGTGAAGTGGTTTGAGATATTGCTAAAGATGTGATAAGACTTTTTGAATACAAGTCTTATTTCTTTACAACAGGCACTTGAGGTTCTGTTTGAAGACTCTGTTTAAAGCAGTAATTTACCATCAGGATATCATTACTGAGCACACTGCATCCAAATCAAGCAGTACAAGATATGTTTGCATTACTTTTATGCCAATGGTTTTAAAAGCAATGAACTCCAAGGTGTGCATACATTAGGGTTTCTTTTTAATCACTGCACTACATCCCATGCTCATGAAATTCCACCCAATGTCCACAAGCCTTCCCATTCATGACTGCTTAAATATATAATGTGGAAAATGGAATGACTTCCCAGCAAAAATAATCCCCAAAGTGCCATTTTTACCGCCGCTGCACGTCATAGAGTTTGGTAATCAGACCACAGTGCAGCACTCACCAATCCCCACCTCCCCACACAAAAAACCTTTCCTCAATAACAAAAGTTGGGTGGCACTCAACCACTGCAATTTGATTCATTTTTATTATTACAGTGCGCCTGCTGTGTCACATACTTATCGTATGAGATCTCCTCTCAGTCACGGTTATTTGAACAGCATAAGCCAAAATTAAAAACCACCAAAAGTTTTGAACTGCAAACATTAAAAAGAGCTTTTTTTCTCCCTAGCATTTCCGAAAGTGTTCCATTTATGAAAAAAAAACAATTACAGACCAATCGAAAAAGATGGTTACTCAGCACTCACGGAAGACAACATCAATTTTAATGAAATAATTTAAGATACAAGTCAAAAATTATGTATTGTGTAATTTAAAAGACAACTCAGCACTTGCAGTCTAATGGTAAAGTAGCACATTTTAAAGTAATTAAATGCAAAAGCGTGCTTTTAGAAGGTTAATATTTCTTTGGGAAATGCATTTATCTGCTATTATAGCTCCCTTGATATTGAAGGCATCGGAATGGATATTCAGAATAGTGAGGATGAACATGGAAAGACATATGGATAAGAATTCTCAGCTGACACCATTTTCCGACCTTCTTCCTGTCCCAACAAAGAACCCTTTGAGGAAACTTGGCTTTGTTTTTTAAACCATTCAAAGGCCTCTCATTCCTGACATTCAGAGCTGCAACAATGACTTTATGTGTTAGACAAAGATGGCTGCCAAAGTTTTTGCAAAGATTAGCATAAAGTGTTGAAACGATTCGTCCGCCATGAAGTTCTGTTAAAAAAATTGAACTTTTTTGAAAAACTCAGAAGGCAAAAGATTTTTTTTATTACCTCACCCCAAAAGAATTATAAAAAAGAAAACATTCTTGACAAAAACTGAAGAATCTTAATACAATAAAAAGAAAAGAAACAGCAGCAATCTTGTGTCTTTGGAAAGCAACTGAAACCTCATTCAAACCTTCAGAGGACTGTGGCAACATCTCGAGAAAGAAATAGAATATTGTGCCAAACTCCAGATATTATTTGAAGGATTAAACAGAGAATTAAGACATATGACACTCGGAGATGTAAAACTTTTCTCTAATTCTACGTTACAATGCTCAGTCTTAAAAGCTCAAGTAAAATCATTACTTAAGTTGATGGCATATGTTTGAAGTCCTAATATAGAAATACAGGGCCCATGTCAGATACAAAGGGCTCTTAAAAAAAGAGGGTTAATTCCATTCATTCCATTTACTTTTCCATTATCCATTTGGCCCACAAGGTTTCTCACTCATGCATATAGATAGACACAGGAACATCATTCTGTTAACCGCTGGTTGCACCTTATAAAAAGAAGATACAACTAACAAAAAAAAAATACATATTTATTGTGTATCAGGATGAAAACCTGGTATGTTCTGCTGTGCTTAGTGTTTTAAGATCTGCAGTAGCAGCTTTCTGGGCTGAGGGAAAAGGAAAAGGAATGCTGCTTGTCACGTTTCCAACTTTATTGTTTACTCGACAGATATATAATTTAGATAAAAATAAAGATGGCATATAAATTAAAATGTAAAATATAAATTTCAATTAGTGCAACCCTCCTGCTACCCATCACATGCAGCATTTTGCACACAAGTGTGCCAGGTGCGCCCAAGCTGTGTGTTCCTACCCACCTACAGCCCAACTCCATTTCCCAGGCAACATCTGGTACATTACTGCAGCCATCATTCTAGCTGACAGTATGACAGAGAGTGAAGGAGGCAACAGCTAACTGCACTAGAGAATAACTCCCTGAATATTTAACATAGGGTTAGAAACACGTTAAAGCATAAATCCCTTAATTCTTTAAATTGGCATGAAACTTTCAGCTCTTTTAAAACGTTGTTTTAATTCTTCCCTGCTTTACAGGTCAATATTTAAATGCAGGAAGGGTGGGAAGGTTTTTTTTTTGCTGATGTGATTATAGTTGGCAAGAAAAACAAAACAATTGTTTATAATTTAGATCTGTTTTAAATTAAATACAGAAACAATGGGAGGGATTTTATTCCCCCCCTGCCCGGCGTCAACTGGGCAGGGGGCAGTTAAAATGGAGCAGTGGACTTACCCAGTGGTTTGCCAGCTCCATCAGGCGGCAAGGACACCCACCTGAAGCCAATGCCGTCCTTCTTTAAATATGCAGATCGGGCTCCAATAACCCTATTGGGGCCTCACTGCAATATTAGCCCAAGGCCTGGGTGGGGGGACCACTGGTTGCTTTCCCGCTGGGCCAAAGCTGTCGAGAAGTGGATCTGGGGCCAGAAGAGACCCAGAACGGTAGGTTTTTCATGGGCTAGCTGGAGCAGGAGTGTTCCTCCGAGTTCCACAGGAAACCTTGGGCCTCTCCTGCATCCCCCGACTACTATTCCTGTTGGACACCTCTCCTGATCACTTAGCTTAGTGCCTGGGACCTATCCCTCTGGTCCCTGGCGGTGGCCTCCCACTGCCCGATTTTAACAGCCAGGCAGTCGCTTCTGGCCGACTTCCAGGCTGTTTTTTTAAAAGTTGGTAAGTTGGCCAGGGCAATGCTGATGATGTCTGGCTGTTAAAATCGGCTTGGCCTTCCCGCTACTGCCCTCTGATGGGCCGAATGCTCACTAGGCCGAGTTCCCACCTGGGACTTAAAATCAACCACATGTTTTGTTTTTGTTGGGAAAATAATCACATCGCCAACAAACTTTTTACTTAATCATAAGAATAGGGAGGAAATTAGACATTTAAAAGATAAAACTGGTCAAGTAACTGATGATGAAGGGAAACTAGCTGAATTGCTTAATGTTTATTTTTTAGACGTGTTCACTAGGAAGGAAAATGCTGATTTACTATCCAATTATTATGGTACAATGAATGTCATAGATATTATTTTGAGGAAATTCTTGATAAGCTAAAAAGGACTGATCACCAACAAGTCCCCTGAGCCAGATAGAATATGATTATAAAATTATAAACTTATAAAATTCTAACAGGACTAGACAAGACTAGATGCAGGAAGGATGTTCCCGATGGCGAGGGAGTCCAGAAACAGGGGTCACAGTCTAAGGATAAGGGGTAAGCCATTTAGGACAGAGATGAGGAGGAATTTCTTCACCCAGAGAGTGGTGAACCTATGGAATTCTCTACCACAGAAGGCAGTTGAGGCCAATTCATTAAATATATTCAAGAAGGAGTTAGATATATTTCTTAAGGCTAAAGGGATCAAGGGATATGGGGAGAAAGCAGGGACAGGGTACTGAGTTTGGATGATCAGCCATGATCTCATTGAATGGCGGAGCAGGCTCGAGGGGCCAAATGGCCTACTCCTGCTCCTATCTTCTATGCCCGTGGGTGCTGAAGAAGACTATGGAGGAGTTTGCAGGGCACTGGAAGATTCACTGGGTATGGTGAGGTTCTGCAGGGTTGGAAACAAGCAAATGTAACACTTAAATATACAAATGTGGAAAATAAGATCCAGGTGACGACAGATCCCTCAGCCTTACATCAATTCTGGTTAAGGTAATGGAAACAAAGAGAGCAGGTTGGAGGGGTACATGTGCTGTAGTAGTTTAACAACAGTCTGCATGAATTTCGGATGAGGTGGCCCAGCTTCTCCTCAATTTCTTTGGAGCTATTACAAATAAAATAGTCAGTGAAATCCCGACGGGTTCAGTTGGACTTGAAAGCCTTTTGAGAAGATCCCACTTGAAAGGCTACTAATTAAATTAAAATCCATGGGAATGAAGGGTAGAATGCCAGACTAGATAAGAAATTATTTTCATAGGAAATGGAAAGCTTGTGTGAAAGGAATAAAAATCAATTTTACAAAATCACACCACCCCAATCGGGAGAGAAAATGGCAGGTTCGCTTCCCAGGGTTATTGGCACATTATGGATGGATTCCCCAATATGTGCCCAGCTTGTGAAGCTCCCTGCTGGGCGTGCAATTTTGTAAAATTAGCCCTATAGTGTCAGACTGGAAGAGGTGTTGAGTGGAGTAATACTTGTTTTGTTGTCTATATAAGGTACCTAGATGCCGAAAGCATGTGTAAGCTTGTTAAGTTTGCAGACAACACTAAAATAGTGAAGGAAAGAACGATTATGATCTCCCATGCTACTGGGTAGACAAATGGCAAATTAAATTTAATACAGACAGTGATAAGTATTGGAAGAAAAATATGCAACATTGCAATGCAATGAAGAGCACATAAGTAGCACAGGAAGACTTTGAAAGGGACTTGTAAGTGCACTATTAATGTCACAATAATGTGACGAAGCAAACAGAATGTTGGGATACATAGAAATGGAATATAAACCTAGAGACTAAGATAAGGATTTATAATGCACTGGTCAGACCTACTTGGAATACTGTGTGTAATCCTGGTTGCCACATTTCAATGCATGCATCAGAAAGCGTGCAAAGAAGAACAAGAAGCATCCCAAGGATATGGGAATGAGCTACGAGGAAAGATTCGAGAAGCTTAAGCTTCACACTCTGGAGAGAAAGTTAAAGGGGGGGGGGGATCTGACTGAGGTTTATGAATCACTAAATGGTGTGGATGAGGTGAACCAGATCTGAGGTCAGAGGGGACATATATTTAAATTAGTGAAAAGTAAAAGAAATACAGATTTTTTTGAATGTTTACTCAAAGATTGATAAACATTTAGAATTAATTACCAGTTCAGGTGGAGAAGCACCTCAGGGCACCCCAAGGCCCTTCACAGCCAACAAAGTACTGATGCAGTAAAAACAGAAAATGCTGGAAATACTCAGCAGGTCAGGTAGCATCTGTGGAGAGTGTTAATGTTTCAGGTCAAAGGTCATCGACCTGAAACATAGAAGATAGGAGCAGGAGTAGGCCATTCGGCCCCTTGAGCCATTCAATGAGATCATGGCTGATCCTCCAAATTCAGTACCTTGTCCCTGCCTTCTCCCCATATCCCTTGATCCCTTTAGCCTTAAGAAATTTATCTAACTCCTTCTTGGATATATTTAATGAATTGGCCTCAACTGCCTTCTGTGGTAGAGAATTCCACAGGTTCACCACTCTCTGGGTGAAGAAATTCCTCCTCATCTCTGTCCTAAATGGCTTACCCCTTATCTTTAGACTGTGACCCCTGGTTCTGGACTCCCCTGCCATCGGGAACATCCTTCCTGCATCTAGTCTGTCCAGTCCTGTTAGAATTTTATAAGTTTCAATGAGATCCCCTCTCATTCTTCTAAACTCCAGTGAGTATAAGCACAATCGACCCAATCTTTCCTCATACGTCATTCCTGCCAACCCAGGTGTCAGTCTGGTGAATCTTCGCTGCACTCCCTCCATGGCAAGAGCATCCTTCCTCAGATAAGGCGACCAAAACTGCACACAATACTCAAGGTGTGGTCTCACCAAGGCCCTGTACAACTGCAGCAAGACATCCTTGTTCCTGTACTCGAATCCTCTCGCCAACATACCATTTGCCTTCTTAACCGCCTGCTGCACCTGCATGCTTACCTTCAGCGACTGGTGCAAAATTTTTTTTTTAAAAAGGACACCCAGGTCTCGTTGCACTTCCCCTTCTCCCAATCTATTGCCGTTCAGATAATAATCTGCCTTCCTGTTTTTGTCACCAAAGTGGATAACCTGGCATTTATCCACATTATACTGTATCTGCCATACATCTGACCAATCACCCAACCTGTCCAAATCATACTGGAGTTTCTCGGCATCCTCCTCACAGCACACACGCCCACCCAGCTTTGTGTCGTCTGCAAACTTGGAGATATTACATCTAGTTCCCTCGTCTAGATCATTAATATATATTGTGAATAGCTGGGGTCCTAGCACCAATCCCTGCGGTACCCCACTAGTCACTGCCTGCCACTCAGAAAAAGACCCATTTATTCCAACACTTTGCTTCCTGTCTGCCAGCCAGTTCTCTATCCAAGTCAGTACCTTGCCCCCAATCCCATGTGCTTTAACTTTACACGCTAATCTCTTATGCGGGACCTTATCGAAAGCCTTCTGAAAGTCCAAATACACCACATCCACTGGTTCTCCCTTATCTATTCTACCAGTTACATCCTCAAAAAATTCCAGTAGATTAGTCAAGCACGATTTACCTTTTGTAAATCCATGTTGACTTTGTCCAATCCTGTCACTGTTTTCCAAGTGCTCTGTTATTACATCTTTTATAATGGATTCTAGCATTTTCCCCACTACTGATGTCAGGCTTACCAGTCTATAATTCCCCGTTTTCTCTCTACCACCTTTTTTGAATAGTGGGGTAACATTAGCTACCCTCCAATCCATGGGAACTGTTCCAGAGACTATAGAATTTTGGAAAATGACCAGCAATGTATCTACTATTTCTAGGGCCACTTCCTTAAGTACCCTAGGATGTAGATTATCAGGCCCTCAATCCCGTCAATTTCCTTAACACCATTTCCCTACAAATACTGCTTTCATTCAGTTCCTCCCTCTCATTAGACCCTATGTTCCCCGACATCTCTGGGAGGTTATTTGTGTCCTCCTTTGTGAAGACAGAACCAAAGTATGTATTTAATTGGTCAGCCATTTCTTTGTTCCCCATTATAAATTCCCCTGATTCTGACTGCAAGGGACCTCCGCTTGACTTCACCAATCTTTTTCTCTTCACATATCGATAGAAGCTTTTACAGTCAGTTTTTATGTTCCCTGAAAGCTTACTCTCATACTCTATTTCCCCCCTCTTAATTAATCCCTTTGTCCTCCTTTGCTGAATCCTAAACTGCTCCCAATCCTCAAGATTGCTGCTTTTTCTGGCCAATTTATATGTCCTCTCCTTGGATCTTATGCTATCTCTAATTTCCCTTGTTAGCCACGGTTGAGTCACCTTTTTTGTTTTATTTTCATGCCAAAAAGGGATGAACAAATTCTGTAGTTCATCCATGCGATTTTTAAATGTTTGCCATTGCCTATCCACCATCAACCCTTTAAGTAACATTCCCCAATCCATCCTACCCAACTCGCGCCTCATACCATCGTAGTTTCCTTTATTTAAATTCAGGACCCTAGTCTCTGAGTCAAATACTTCACTCTCCATCTTAATGAAGATTTCTATCATATTATGATCGCTCCGCCCCAAGGGGCCTCGCACAACAAGATTGCTAATGAATCCTTTCTCATTACATAATACCCAGTCTAAGATGGCCTGATCTCTAGTTGGTTCCTCGACATATTGGTTAATTCTGTCCCTCTCTCCACAGATGTTGCCTGACCTGCTGAGTATTTCCAGCATTTTCTGTTTTATTTCTGATTTCCAGCATCCGCAGTATTTTGCATAAGTACTTATGCAGCATAGTCACTGTTGCAATGTAGGGAAACCTGGCAGCCAATTTGCACACAGCAAATTAGATAAATGACTAGATAATCTAATTTAGTGATGTTGGTTGACAGATAAATGCTTGCCATGACACCAGGTGAACTGCCCTGCTTTCCTTCGATAGTGCCATGGGATGGTTTATATGTCTATATGAGAGGGCAGATGGGACTTCAGTTTTTACATCTCATCCGAAAGAAGATAAAGTGGGATCAAAAACATTGGGGAAGTTCAAGATGAAGTTTGATGCCAGGCAGTGTGAGTTGAAATATTAGAGGGAACAGCTCAGTGGGCTGAAAAGCCTTTTCTTGTCTTTGACATTTTCTTATGCTCTTATCCAACCTGTGCACAAAGTGATCTTTGAGTTTCTTGAACTGACAAGCATAAAGAAGAATAAATGATGGTCATAGGATTGGATTAAGTGCTGAAAGGAGAAGAACACTTCAAATTTCTGCACATTTCTGTTTTTAAGCCACTATAAGTGTGCCCAACATGTTTAGTGTCAAGCAAGGGCAGAGATCCAAATCTGAATGGCTCAATATGGACAGTTTAGGGTTTAAAGGAACCTGGTTCCTTAAGAAAAATTACAGTGTGGAAATTTCCTCCCCAACATGTCTGGAACTAATGTACCAAAGGCTTAAATTTAATTTTTTATAATATCAATTTTATTGCTTATTAATGTTCCTATGCATTAGGAATTGTTTCTATTATTGTTTCACAGTTCAGCCTGGAAAAGAGCAATTCAATTCAGATGATGAAACAATTTTTTTCCCTTCTGAAGGTGCTGACTTGTGCTGGGGTATATGATTTTACAGTTGCCAACAGCCCTCAATTAGCCAAATTTTCATGTGCAACCCTAGGTGGTGAGTGGCAGCAGGTTTTTTTGATGGTGGGAAGTATTATAGCTTCACACGTGCAACTCTTAAGTAGGGGTCACTGGATGCCAATCAGAAGCAGGAAACCTGGCAGAATTGTTTTCCCACTTTGCCTAGGGACATTGGGGCTGATTGTAGTGACTCTATCGCTGCCTTGGCTGTGGTTAAGTGACTCAGTACAAACTGCAGTCTGAATCTTGGACTTTCTTGGTCTGTACGGGTAGTGAATTTAGGCACAGGGGCATCGGGGAGTTCTCCAGATTACAAATAAACAATTTGAATGCACATAAACGTAAAGGCCTAGAAGTTGGGTATAGCCCCGCTTGGGGCGTTAGAATTGGCGCAGCGCAAAGTTTATAACCAGATGCAACTTATCGCCACCTGGCGCGATATTGGGTTGCATCGCCCCTAAAGGTGATTGAGGCGTGAATTCAGGCGTTACACGGGACTCCAAAGGCACTAAACTTCCGGCGCAATCCAATGTCGGAGCGGACGGGCGCAGCGCAGGTGCTCTCAATTACCGATGACCACGAGACTTCCAGGCGCCGGCCAGCTCTTAAAGGGGTGGGTCAGTCAGCTTCAGCATCCACACTCTGCGCCTTGCAGGCCTCAGAATCGGCGCAGGCCCTTCTCTGGCGCTAAAAACTTGGACCAGATGGAGAAGGTGAGACAGAGAGCAGAGCGCTTCACCAATGAGGCTCTGGAGCAATTGGTAGCCGCAGTAGAGCGCCGGCGAGATGTTCTCTACCCAGACAATGGCAGGAGGCCGAATCATAAGGGCTACCGACGAGCTTGGAGGGATGTATGCCAGAGGGTCAACTCCAGCAGCATGGTGACCAGGAGCCCTGTCCAATGCAGAAAGAAATTCAACGACCTCACTCGGGTCGTGAGGGTGAGTGTTGTTTCTGCAAACTTCTGCATCCCTTCATTTGCACCTGACGTTATGGCTACAGGATGGGCTGTTCCCCCTTGGCCATCTGCCAGCAAGCACCCATGGCCCTTTCTGGGCACACACATGCACATTTGACTCAAGGCATCATGTAAGGGCTCTTCCACCATGGGGGGCATGAGATGATCACTCAGGGCATCATGGCCTAGAAATTCATTAAGGCGCCGGCAGCTTTGTGGCCAGTTACCGCCTAAAGAGGGCTTCTGCGCCAATACAGGAGTTTGCGCTGATATTCAGCGCAGCGGTAATTGCGGCGGTAGCCGTTAGCGCTGTGCCGGCACCGATGACGTCATCGGTGTGCGCAGTGCCCTGGTTCCGCCCCGATCCCCATATTTAGTTGCGGCCGCCTCTTCCGCAGCGGCCACAAACAGCGACCAGAAAACGGGGCCGTACTGTAGCCTTAGTGGGGCGCTTTAAGGTGGAGGTGCGGCCGGCCGCTTTTTCGGCGGCCGCCTGCCCGCACCTCCTTCCCCGGCCTCCTCCACCCGCCGCCCCCCCCCCCCCGCGGCATTGCCGGCTGCTTTCCGCGAACCCGGCACTTCTCCGTAGTGCCGGGCTCATTTGCCGGCACAATCCAGCGGCGATCTCCCCGTGGCAGGCACCTCCCCCTTAAGAGGAGGAGGAGGCTTGCAGTACCGCAGCCTGCCGCTCCGCAGCGGGTGGCGCAGCGGCGCCTAGAGCGTTGAAATTCAGTTTCAGCGCCCCAAGCGGGGGCGGGCACACCCTGGAATAGCGCCCGGTTCCGACTTGGGGCGCAAAAACTGAATATCTGACGGTCGCAACTGGCTCCGCGCCCAGCGCTAACTTTTGGGCGCTAGCCAGCTGGCGGGGCCATAGTGAATTTCTAGGCCCATGTAACATAACTTCCCCTCCTTTCCCCTGCAGTCCAAGCTGGCGAGGATTCACAAAGACCAGCTTTGCACCGGTGGAGGACCTCCACAAGTGGTCACTCTCACGGATCTCGAGGAGAGAGTCCACCAGATTCTTGGAGGACGTCTGAGTGGTCCTGTAACCACTGCAGCTGCCGACCCCATTGTTGACAGCGATGGTAAGGTTCTCACCTTTTACAACTGTCTCCTTCCACTTGTTCCCCCCGCCAGCATGCTTTCTCACTGTGGACCCATGTCATAGCCTTGCCGCAATCTGGCATCCCTTGCTGCCAAGCTGTCCTTTTGCTAAAGCCAGTCTTCCACCTCCCTGCTTTCAGATGCTGCATCACCAGCTCGGGAGTCGGGCCCTCAAGCTGCCAGTGCCAGTGCCTCCGAAGGCTCAATGAGAAAATTACTGTCCAACAGAAGGTCAGCAACTCTCTCCAGCAACGATCAGAATGGCCAGCCCAAATGGCTGCAGCTTTTATACTAGTGCTGTCCCCTTTAAAGAGTGCCCCCCGAGTCCGAGAAGGGCCTGGGAACGCTCCATCCAACTGTCACTAATAGCGCCAGGCGGAAAGGTTGCGGGCGCCGCCGAATATCTGGTCCGGGGCGCCAAAAAGGCGTTGCACACTGAAATGACGTCATGATCTGCCTGCGCCCGTGGGCGCGCGCAAAGTGTTAGCGCCAGCGCTAAAAGGATACTCAATATGGGAGGTGGCGCTATATTCACTGCGCCCGCCCGAAAATTGGGTAACGCCCCAATTCTCGGGCTCTTTAGGCACTAATCGCTGGCGCTACCAACCGGATTTCTAGGCCAAAGGATCTTATGACAAATGTATGATTAACAATGGATTTTAGTGTGGTGTTTGTCACAATTGCCTGCGTCATATCTAAACTACAACTTCCATTTATATGGTGCCTCTAAGGTTAAAAAACCATCCCAAGCCAGGAAAGTAGAGAAGGGTGACCAAAAACTTGCTGGAAGAGATGGGTTTTGATGGGAGTTTTTAGAGAAAGAGGAAGGTAGAGAGGTGAAGGGGTTTAGGGAGGGAATTCCAGGTAAGTACAGGAAACTCTCTTTTAACCGACACCTAAATAACCGGAAAACTCTGTTAACCGGCAAAATGCAGGAGTAGGTTCAGGTAAGTTTTACTTCATATTAGTGGCAGTTCCTAGATCTGTGGCTGTGTAACTGGGGTTCGTGCACTTGTTGCTAAGCAACAGGGATGCTTGGTCTGTGGCCGGAGTTCCTGCACATGTTGCTAAGCAACAGGGAAGCCTGGATTTGTTGCTGTGTACGGAGCTCTCGTACCTTTTAACTATAACTCTCTGTAATCCGGACTTTTTGATAAACCGGCACCACGCCGGTCCCATTGGTGCCGGATAATAAAGAGTTTCCTGTAAAGGCTCTTCCACAAATCAGTAAAATATCGACATTACCATGCCATTCTTGCATTCTTGATGACTGCTAACGTACTCATGTTCCTGAAACACATTGCCTTGAGTGACCTACCAATGCAGATCTATAGGAACTCCTGTGTTTTTCTAGGAAAACAACCTGTAAACGGGAAGGACAATGTGAAAGGCGTTCAGCTGCTGAGAAGATGTCTAATTGACATCAAGCTATTCTAAAGCCATCTGACAGGGTGAACAGTTTCAAATTACATAGTTTAGAGAACTGTAACATGTTCTGAGATTTTAAGCCTTTCGCTGTTCTAATTTTCACCTTCTCAGGGATGTATGCCCAGTGTAATCATAATAAAGAAACCATGGCAGATTTCAACACCAAGATCCATTTTCGCACCCGAGGATCAATTATAACACTGTTTTGTTCCCCCTTCAGTCAAAATAGTGGGCCAATGTAGACCACAGCTCCCATTTAAATTGTGCAGATACCTCAAGTGTTAAGAACAGAGTTTGGGGAAGGAGTTATTCATCATACTTCAGACACCAGCAAGCAGGTACAATTTAAATGCAAAACAAAGACTAACGCTCTCCATATGGCTCAGTGGATAAAAACACCTCGTGCTGTGGTATGCAGCCATTCAGATTATGAGGTCCCATACTCAATCCATGATATATGCCGTATTACCTGATCTCAGGTAGAATTGGGGGGAGTTATTACAATTGACCTTTAGCAGTCTGGGTAGGGAGAAGGGCAATAAGTCACTGATGGTTCCCACTCTTCATCACTATCCAATGATGCCAACTGGAGAGTGCCCTCCACAGTCATACAGTGCACTGACGTTCATCGTCTAGGCCCACACGTATGAAGGATGACAAGTCGGGCGAGGTACTGAAGCATTGCTGGTGCCTGTGCAAACATACCCCAGCATGGGCGGCATTTTCATGAGAGGAGGGGAGAAAGGAAAACAAAGATTGAAGATCGGATAACTGGGTCGAAGAACGGGGCAGAGTTCAAATTAGTGCCAACATCTTCACAAAGTTCCTTTCACTTCTTGTAGCAAAGTCAAAGACGCTAATGTTGTTGCCAAGAAAGCTTAGTTCTTACGTACCACTCATAAAAATCGCTTTAGGATATTAAAGACTTTTATGAACAATGTTGTGTCAAGTACTTTACTACTCAGATCAAAAATGATCTTTAACCATAATACAGTCAAACACTCAGTGAGCAAATCATCTGAATTAAAAAGTGACAATGTTAGTCTCTGTATCATTAAAAGAATTACACAAACAGCAGCAATTCATACTTGGCTCAGTTGTTCCAAGTGAAGAATCTCTCTTGCCCAAAGCTTTACCTGTGCATGGCAACATTAGCAGATGCTTGATAGACGCTGGTTACGTGTCTGGCCAAGTAAGCAGATATTCTAACTGGTCATAACAAACCCCTGGGGGGCACGTGGACACAAATCTGTTCCAGGCTTCGAATTTAGAATTTTTCTATGGGAACCAAACACTAATTCCAGGAATTGTCAGCTGGGAACTCCTGGCAGGAGCTGAGAGTAGGAGTAGTGCTAGAAATGGCTTTTAATTTATACCACACAGCAAAACAAAAACAGTACTTTTAAGGCCTGGTTTGAGTAGGAGTTAAATTTAGTTTTGCCAACAGACAACTTACAGGAGCTGCTGTAGTAAGGGTAACTGGCTCTCGGGCTTTTTCCCTGTATGAACGTTGTACTTATTGTATGTGTTGTGGGGGTGGGGAGAAATATTTCAACAATAATCATTTTCATACGGGCTGTACTTTGAGAGCACAGTGATATAAAAGGCACTTACCTCCATTTTGAAAATGCAGTGTCTCGGCTCTCTCTCATGATATTGTTCAGATTATGCTTCTTGATTCTAGTGCACAGGAGGGAGCCTGTGCTAACACACTCAAAACAAACTTAAGTACTTACAACAACTATTCTTAATTTATGTTGGAATTAACGGATATCCACTGCAAATGGTTGCCTGTCAGGTCTGCCGTCACTTTCAATTCGTCACATGGGGAAAAGACTTCCCCTGTGTTCTTTATAAATTGGTTTACGATTTCGCTATAGCTATTCTTCCTCCATGGGCCGAGTTACACAAATTATATTCCTCATGGCTCTCAGCAAATAGCGTGAACAATTCTAAAATAGACAGCTTTGAATACTTTTCAACAGGAATTTGGGGGTGGGGGTGGGGGGCGCAATTCATCTTTTACCAATTTAATACCACCCTAACGAATTAGCAGGAATGCACAGCCACTAAGCACAATTTCTGAGAATGTGATTTTGTTTCCAGGCCATTTATTTTGGAGAAAAACAAGTACGCTCTTGTTTTTCATTAAAAGAAGAATCCATTCCGTTAGTGCCCTACTATTTGCTGAACTGATCCTCGTAATTTGTTAGAGGCAGAAAGTATGCTTTTCAGCAAAACTTGTGCCATCGGCAAAAGCAGTTTGGTCTCTGAGAGGCAGGCATAGAAGCACAAAATTATAGAAATGATAACTGACTGTTAAATATGGAGAAAGACTCAAATGGATGCATGTCGGTGTACACTCCCCCACCAGTGCACCGTGGCTGCAGTGTGTACCATCTACAAGATGCACTGCAGCAACTCACCAAGGCTTCTTCGGCAGCACTTCCCAAACCCTCGACCTCTTTCACCTAGAAGGACAAGGGCAGCAGGCGCATGGGAACACCACCACCTCCAAGTTCCCCTCCAAGTCACACACCATCCTGACTTAGAAGCATATTGCTGATCCTTCATCGTCGCTGGGTCAAAATCCTAGAACTCCCTCCCTAACAACACTGGGAGTACCATCACCACACGGACTGCAGCGGTTCAAGAAGGCGGCTCACCACCACCTTCTCAAGGGCAACTAGGGATGGACAATAAATGCTGGCATTGCCAGCGACGCCCTGATCCCATAAACGAATAAAAAAAAATTAAAAAACACTGCTGTGCAGGTGTTAATTGACTGAACTTTATCAAGAAGCACAGGGACAATTTGGAGAGGTCTGAATTATTAGGATTATCAGCATCCCGCTACTGGCCTACAAACAGTGTAAATAGCACACAGCATTGTTTTTAAACTACATTTTCTACAGGACAATGCGAGAAACCCCTTAAGCATCATTGTGCCTCTACCAAGAGGGTGCTCTGTTTCTATATTAACTTTCCAACTCCTTTGTTGGTGCCTGCTTGCTTGACATGCAGTGATGGTCCTACATTGCTGAATGGAGCCTCCCCCTTCAGCTTGCACTGTCGAAACATCATGCTTCAACTGTCTGTAAAAATCATCCCAACATTAATCCGTTCAATCTCAAGTTCTATTCAGACACCAGCAGGAGACATATCTGGCAGGAATCACTTCAGATGGTCATAGTCTGATAGGAAGATTCTTGGGTCATTACAGCTGCAACAACTGGCCAACCATGACATCTACCCAAATTTCAGACTTTCCAAATGCTCTGGGTCCAATGAATGACACACAAGCGAACACTTGCCTACGTGGAGGCCAAATTTTGCAAAACAGCTCCAATCTTTGAATATTAGGTGGCTTGTGATGTCAACTCTACTCAACAACTGTGGTTGTCTGGCCTCTGACCTTTAGCCGCCACCCCCGCCCTTGACAGCCTCTTTGTGACCTCCTCACAATTTACTTTCTCACCTAGCTTTGTACCGTTAGCAAACTTGGATACATTACACTTGCTCCCCTCATCTAAGTCATTGATATAGATTGTAACTAGCTGAGGCCCAAGCACTGATCCTTACGGTACCCCATTGGTTACAGCCTGCCAACCCGAAAATGACCTGTTTATTCCTACTCCCTGCTTTCTGTCCTTTAACCAGTCCTCAATCCATGCTAATATATTACCCCCAATCCCATGAGCCCTAATTTTGTGTAATAACCTCTTGTGTGGCACCTTATCGAATGCTTCCTGAAAATCCAAATACACCACATCCACTGGTTCCCCCTTATCTACCCTGCTATTTACAACCTCAAAAACTCAAACAGGTTTGTCAAACACGATTTTCCTTTCATAAATCCATGTTAACTCTGCCCAATCATGTTATGATTTTACTTCTAACTACTATTTACAAATAAGATAATTATACAGAAACAGAAAGATACAGCAAAAAGCTGATAGTACAAATACTTAGAAAAGAATAAAGATTGAATCAGTCCACAGGGGCTAAATACCTTCTTTACAATGTCATTCTTACACAGTCAGGTAATCCTTGCTGATGTGGTGATTATACTTAGGTGAGGTGACATTTTTGTCTAGTATATGGAGTGCAAAGTGAAGATTATCCAGTTTGGTGGATCCCTGACATGAAGTTGGCCGAGCTGGCCTTGTACTTTCCCTTGTGAATTTACTGGGTAAGCCTCAATCAAATAATTTTGGAGCTCCTCGCTGGATACCTGACTGCGAGGAGAATCAGCCTTGGTTGGGGGGGCGGTAGAAGAATTACCGCTGGGCTCCAGAGCCACTGACTCCATCCCTCTCCCTGGGCACTCTCT
This sequence comes from Somniosus microcephalus, assembly GCF_052327205.1. Taxonomy (NCBI): domain Eukaryota; kingdom Metazoa; phylum Chordata; class Chondrichthyes; order Squaliformes; family Somniosidae; genus Somniosus; species Somniosus microcephalus. The sequence continues at coordinate 248,729,524 of NC_140992.1, forward strand.
GAGGCTGAATCACACCGTTCACAACCTTAGGCATCCTATTTGACCCCAAAGTGAGTTACCTCTAGACTCGATTATTCCAATGCTCTCCAGGCCAGCTTCCCATCTTGCACCCTCTGTAAACTTGAGCTCATCCCAAACTCCTCTGCCTGTATTCTGACTTGTACCAAGTCCCGTTCACCCATCACCCTTTTGCTCACTGACCTACATTGGCTCTCGGTCCAGCAACACCTCGATTTTAATATTCTCATCCTTGTTTTCAAATCCCTCCATGGCCTTGCCCCTCCCTATTGCTGTAAACTCCTCCAGCCCTATAGCCCTCCGATATCTCTGCGCTCCTCCAATACTGGCCTTTTGCGCATCCCCGATTTTAATCGCTCCACCATTGGCAGGTGTGCCTTCAGCTGCCTAGGTCATAAACTCTGGAGTTCCCTCCCTAGGTCTCTCCGCCTCTCTCTTCTCCTATAAGACATTCCTTAAAACCTACCTCTTTGACCAAGCTTTTGATCACCTGTCCTAACATCTCCTGCGGGGCTCGGTTTCAAGTTTTATTTATTTCAAACTCCTGTGCAGCGCCTTGGGATGTTTTACTATTTTAAAGTGCTATATAAATGCAAGTTGTTGTTGTTGTTGAACCTTAGTAAGGAAAGACAGCTTCCACTTTAACTCTGGTTATTGCTAAAACACTTTTATCCTGTGTGTCTAAAGTCAAATAAAGATAAATACGTGAAGAATGGCTACTTGTGAAAAATACCAGAAAGCACCCAGCCTTGTGGAACTATGCTCCAGCAAGGAGCCAGTGCCTTAAAAGGAGGATGATCGGAAAGAAGAAAATTGGTGCAAGAAAAAAAAACCAGAATATTTCCTTGATACTAATAAGATTAATCTTAATATTGACCACTATGCAACATACTTGTATATTACAATAGGTGAGATTCTATATCCTTTCGATAATTAATTCAAAAACAATTTCTCAGCATATTTAATTTAGGCTTGAGCATAAACGTCATAAGTTACAGAAAGAGTTAAGGTACTGAAGAAGCAAGTGAAGAATGTGTTAAAGCAGCACACAAGATGGTGTGCACATTCAAACTGTGCGCACTCAAAACATTTCTCCTGATTCTTGAGCCTGTCCTAAGAAATTACTTTGGTGCTGACCCATAAATCCAGGCCATCTTTGTTTTAACAAGCAAGAGACCTTTGGCTGCTTTATGGCAGAGCCCCAACCACAAGGAGTCTCAAGTTCTAACTGAAATCATAATCATTATGAAGAAGGAAATTAAATATATCAGTGGAGAATATTTTCATAGCAGAAACCTTTTGAGGCCCATTCCAGGCCCACTCTGCTAGCAGTGCTTACTAATGTTTTTGCCCTCTGATGGGGTTTGGTTCATTATCAAATTAATCAAATCAAGATGCCCAGGGAATGTGAGTCAGTGCTCCCTGCATGTTAGGCTGAAGTTCTTGTGCACAGACATCGCCCTTACTTGCATAGTTATTAAAAAGGCAATATCTGACCTCTGTGGTAAAGTATTTTTTAAAACTCCAAAAACAACAATGTGGTTAAAACATTATTAAAAAAGACATATTAGCAATTATATACTCATTACAGTGTTCCAGGAAAACACCAAAAAGAATCTAAAGTACAGTATTTATGCACCCATACTAAAAGCTGTCACTAAATTTTGCCATTTCAATTATTGTCTGTATGGAACTACTTTTCCGTACGGGAGGAACGAGGGGGTATAGTGGTAATGTCACTGGACTAGTAATCCAGAGACCTGGACTCATGATCCAGAGACGTGAGTTCAAATCCCACCACAGCAGCTGGGGAATTTAAATTCAGTTAATTAAATAAATCTGGAATAAAAAGCCAGTGTCAGTAATGGTGACCATGAAAGTATCAGATTGTCATTAAAAACCCCATCTGGTTCACAAATGTCCTTCAGGGAAGGAAATCTGCCATCCTTACCCGGTCTGGCCTATATGTGACTCCTAGACCCACAGCAATGTGGTTGACTCTTAACTGCTCTCTGTGGTTCAAGAAGGCAGCTCACCACCACCTTCTCAAGGGCAATTAAGGATGGGCAATAACTGCCAGCCTTGCCAGCAACACCCACATCCCTGGAACAAATTTAAAAAAAACTTTTGGGTCAGATATCCAGAGACACAAGTCCATGGTGCAGAAAATTATAAACAAGAGGAAAAACTGCTTGTAAAATAATAAAAACGATAGACCAGCTAAAATGTATCAATTCTAAAAGTGAAAAAAGGAGGCGCTCATTTTTAAAATTCATTTTCAGTGGCAGATATAGCCCTTTAAGCATGTCTGTTAGCATTAGAAAGCCTTGCAGTTACTCACTGAAATACATTCCATGTTAGTTTGCCTCAGATCTGTTGCAGATCGGTGTAATTGTCCTGCTAATGGCTTTTCTTCCAGTAGAACACAGTGTACTTAGTTTTTAAAAATTCTAAGACCTGATAATTGGAGAACTGACCTCTCTGCTGATCAGAGATTTCCTCTGAAGAATGCACCTTAATGTCACATGATGACACGTTGGTAATTACTGATTCAAATCATCTGTGACCAGTCTTAAGAAACCGATTTCATTTGAAGAACATTCAAGCTACAAAAACTCAGATTTCCAAATATATTTGCAATGATTAATAATCTGAGTTTTACTTCGGAGTTGAGTTGAAATTTTACGCTCGATTTTGCTGACCCTTGCTGTCAGGGTATGCCCAGATCTCCAAGCACAAATGTGACTAAAAAAGAGGCAGAAGCCTGGCAAACCAAGTCTCTGCCCCTTTAATGTTGCGCCAGGATTTCCGGGGGATGGGGGAGGGGGGAGGGGAGGGGAGGGGGAGGGGAGGGGAGGGGCGGTGGGCAGGGTTTGGCCAACGCCTGCAGTAGGCAAAGGTCAGTTAGAGGCATGTAGACTAGCTGCGATGAGACATTCCCAGCCTCCTGGTTTATTTTTCCTGAGGGGTCATCAGCCAGATCAGTGCAGGGGTGCCCTGTAAACATGGCACTGTGACCTGCCACCAGACCCCCGCCAATTGGAAAGTCTGTTGGGGATCCTGGTAGAAGGCCATAGTGTGGAGGCAGGCACTTCTTTCAAACTTTTAAATGCCCTATTAAGTAACAGTGTTATTGGAACCTTCTGGCTGTCAATCTCCACCGACAGCCAGAAGGTCCTAATCTTGGAGGCCCAACACACCCAATCAACATCACTAAAACAGATTATCTGGTCATTATCACATTGCTGTTTGTGGGAGTTTGCTGTGCACAAATTGGCTGCCGCGTTTCCTACATTACAATAGTGACTACATTTTAAAAAGTACTTCATTGGCTGTAAAGCACTTTGGGACGTCCGGTGGTCGTGAAAGGCGCTATATAAATGCAAGTCTTTCTTTCTTTTTTTCACTTCAGGGGCCTGCTCTAAGTCCAACCCAGGCTTATGAAAGGCTCTATTTGTTTCCAGTAAGGATCCTTTGTGAATGAGGTTGGGCAGTCTCAATCCAGTTCCTAGTGCAAAATAGGCCGACAGCATAAACTATCCCTAATTGAGCACCAATTGGCAATGCTACTCAGATAGTTATTGTCAGAAATGGGAGAAAAGTACCTACTTGGTGCATGTCGAGGATGCCCTTCTGAGAATAAGGCTGAACTACGTTGCTATGACAGAGTCAAGGGAGCTTTAATGTGCATATGCTAAACTGGAGTACCTGATGTTGGCACTGAGTGAATGAAATTGAAAGTGCACCGATATCTAGCTGCAACATTCCTCACCTTGAAGAGCATAAAAAGCAGACAAATCATCTAGGAGACCGAGGGAAAACACGATTCAATACCAACTGGAATGTGAACTAACAAATGGTATGAGTAATGTCGACAAAGATAGCTGCAGGCTGAATTGTCCCAGCCTCCTGACCAAAGGAGCTCAGCACGACTGGGAGCAGAGGAGCAAATTAATTGACATGTATGTAAATTTATCATCTGAGCTATAAGAATGATATTCCTATTGTATGATATGACATTTAGCCATGACTATCAGACTTTATATAGTATCCTACCAGATGCTGATGCAAATGTCAACATGTTTGAAAAATCTGATACTTCAACATTGTCCATTTTTTTAAATAATAAAGTAAAATGATATCTGTATTTATATAATGCCTTCACAGTGAAGTTCTCTGAGTACTTCACACAATAACTCACTTTTGAAGCACAGTGACTTGTTATGTAGGTTTGTATATGTCAGCAATTTTACTGAAATGTCAACTTTTCCAGAATTTCTGCAAATTCTTCCAAGAGCCATTTCCAAGAGGAATAGCAAACCGGCTAGCATTAAATGTTATCATCTGCTCCATTTTCATTATTAATATTGCACTATGACAACAGTAACGCTGGTGTAAAATATGATGAAATAAACAGTTTCAGGTGGATGTAAATGATCCCCTGCCACTATTTGAAGAGGAGCAGGGGAGTTTCCCAGTGCCCTGGCCAACAGTTATCTCTCAAACAATACCATCAAAGAAACAGAACAGCTGGCCATTTATCTCACTGCTCTTTGTGGGTCCTTGTTGCGCGCAAACTGGCTGCCACATTTGCCTGCATTACAACAGTGACTACACTTGAAAAAGTGCTTTGGGGCATCCTGAGAATATGAAAGGCTCTAAATTAATGTAAGTTCTTTCTTCCTATCTCACAGAAATAATGCAGGACAATCAACACTCTACCCAGGTTTAAATCTGTCAAAAGGTTCAAAAAACCCATGGCTAACAGTACTAAGGCAGTCTGGTAATTTTTCAGATCTACTATTCATATTGTTTTAAAAATATAGCCGTTCCCTAATGGACAATTGCCTAGCCCTTTTTCACTTCTGGTGAGGTCATCTGCTAAACCCAACTAGTTTATAAGGTTGGATTGCTAAGTACTGTACTTGGAACCAAAATTGCCATGTCATAGTTTCCCCACAGAGGGTAATAAATTTAAAAATGCGACTGAATTTCTGCTCAAAGATCAGATTATCTGTACTGCAGTACTCTTAGCAGGTCAAGTGCCAAGACCAACATACTGACTTCAATGGGAAAGAAAATCAAGCATGGTATAAAATGGGCTGCCTATTTGCTATCAGCCCATTTTGCACTTCTGGCATTGGCCAATTTCACTCCCAGAGTCATTACTTGTGGCCACTGGCCCCATACAGAAACAGTAAGACTATCCTCGCTGGAAGATCAGCGACATTGTTTAGGGAGGTAAATCTGAGCTGTTGCTAAAGATCTGGTTGTCCATGCAACTATTTTATTTTTCTGATCAATTCACTTGTACTCATCAAGGAACTGCGTGATGCAGAATCCTCCTGCTCTTGGATTTTGGTTATTATTTGCCCTGAAGGCATTAAGAGTGAAGTACTTTGCATGGGGCTGGAGTCACAAGTAGGTCAAACTGGGTAACAGTAGCAGACTTCATTCCCTGAAGGACATTAGTGAACCAGTTGGGTTTTACAATGATCTGGCAGCTTTCATGATAATTTATTCTAGTTCCAGCCCACAAATGATCACTGAGATTTATTGAATTCAATTTTACAATTTGCCATGGTGGGATTTGAACTTATAACTTCTATTTTGCTCGCCCAGTACCACAACCTAGGCTACCATCAGGAAATTACCTGCAGGGCCATTTAAATAAAAATTGCATTACCCACTTACCCAGGCTACTAGACAATTCAGTTATTTCCAGCCTTGAAATTTATAATTATACCAGTCTCATCTTTACATTTTTGCTCCTATTTTCTCTTTGCCTACATCCTTTTGAAATGAATGCTGCTCAAATGCAGTCAGTTGAGACAGGCAAGTCATTAATTTTGCCATGAGACCCAATTTTTGCTCCATAAGTCTACAGTCACTTGGTGGCTTGTTCACTAGGTAGTGGGGAGTGCAGGGGAGAGAAGACTCTGCCCCATGGTTAAAGTCATGAAGTCATGCAATTATTGGTAGAATTCTTGCTTGCAATTTTTTTAAAGCACCTTTGTAGTTAAACATATTGCATAAGTTAAAAACAATAAAGTTGCTAGCATTGTCCTTTGCTTCCAACTGTCTGGGATCCTACTCAACCAAAGAAACTAATTATACATGAGGGACATGGTAATGTTTAACTGGGATCAGTGATTGCTTTACAACAACTATCCTAAGACTACAGGTCTATCTTTTTGCATAGTGAACATTTAGTTCAAGTGTGCCACAATGTGTCACTGCCATTATTATTGCCATTGATGCCAGTAGCAGTAAAAGGTAAGACAAGGGTAATGGAGTGACATTCAAGGTCCTTTCGTTCGTCCAGTTAAGTGGGAAATACCAAATAATACAATTTTCCTGGCTTTGTAAGTGTAGATTTGTTTTAAAAAGAGAAAACGATTACATCAAGATTAGTTCCTATTTTTAATGTGCTCTTCATAAAAGAAATAAAATCTACCGTAATGTTTAAATTGATTCATTCCCTTCAGAATCTACATCAAACATATTCCACTATCTGAAGTATTTTGATGAATGAACTCGTGTCAAGAAACAATTTTCTTAAATGAGTTTATTAACCTCTAGACTTTGGCGGGTCAAGGAAAAAGGATTGGACTAGCTTTGTGAGATTCATGTTAGAAACCAATGGGTACTTACCAGTCTCAGCAGCAGGACACTTGCGAATGGTGAAGATTTGCCCAAGGTCATCATCGTCCTCCGGCAAGCCCTTCTGCAGCCGCTGTAATTTGCGTAGGCTCTCACTGCGTTGGTGCTTCATGGAGCGTACGTGCTGGATCAGGTTAAGTTTCGCCTTGGTAGAGTAGTTACACAGTGAACAATGGTAGTAACATGCTTCAGCCTCCACCGTGCTGTCATGTTGCTGCAAGTGCTAAAAAATGGGAGGAAAAAAAAAATCAGCATTTAACACCACTGATATAATACCACTGTTATATTTTATGTTTTTACAAGTATATTTTCCTTATTTGTTCACAAACATATTTACTAATACTGGCTATTTCTTCAGTTTACTCCCACAGGAGAGACACTGAGGTGGTAGAGACAACACAAATTATCCTTCTGACCCACTTCTGCCCACAAAGTGCTCTATTCGTGCTATACTGTACTGACCAAGCAGTGCTGTAATGCTACCACATGTTATGCTTCCTATATGTAAATATAAGCTGCCAATTACTAAAACAAGGAGCCATTCGCATGCATTTGCTTATTTTCTCTTCCAGTGACGGTGCATGTCAACCCACAGTTCTGATGCTGTAGCATTTGTTCTTGGCTCCAGAGCTTGCGGAGGTACTGGCCATAATATTCCGATCCTCCTTAAGACATGGGGGTGGTGCCAGAGTACTGGAGAATTGCAAATGTTACACCATTGTTCAAAAAAGGGTGTAAAGATAAATCCAGCAACTACAGGCCAGTCAGTTTGACCTCGGTAGTGGGGAAGCTTTTAGAAACAGTAATCAGGGACAAAATTAACAGTCACTTGGACAAGTATGGATTAATTAAGGAAAGCCAGCACGGATTTGTTAAAGGCAAATCATGTTTAACCAACTTGATTGAGTTCTTTGATGAAGTAACAGAGAGAGTTGATGAGGGTAATGCAGTTGACGTAATGTACATGGATTTCCAAAAGGCGTTCGACAAAGTGCCAAATAATAGACTTGCCAGCAAAGTTGAAGCCCATGGAATAAAAGGGACAATGGCAGCATGGATACAGAATTGGCTAAGTGATATGAAACAATGAGTTGTTGTGAACGGTTGTTTTTCGGACTGGAGGAAGGTATACAGTGGTGTTCCCCAGGGATCGGTTCTAGGACCACTGTTTTTCTTGATATATATTAATGACTTGGACGTGGGCACTATTTCAAAATTTGCAGGTGACACAAAACTTGGAAGTATAATGAACAGTGAGGAGGAGAGTGATAGACTTCAGGAAGACGTAGACAGGCTGGTGAAATGGGCGGAGAGGACATATAAACTGAAATGGTACAATCCTGAAGGGGGTGCACAAACAGAGAGACCTGGGGGTATGTGTGCACAAATTGTTGAAGGTGGCATGGCAGGTTGAGAAAGCAGTTAAAAAGGTTTACAGGATCCTGGGCTTCATGAATAGAGGTATAGAGTACAAAGGCGTGGAAATTATAATGAACCTGTATAAAACACTGGTTCGGCCCCAACTGCAGTACTTATTGCAATTCTTGGCACCACACTTTAAGAAGGTTGTGAAGGCCTTGGAGAGGGTGCAGGAAAGATTTACAGTAATGATTCCAGGCATGAGAGACTTCATTTACGTTGATAGACTGGAGAAGTTGGGGTTGTTCTCCTTGGAGCAGAGAAGATTGAGAGGAGATTTGATAGAGGTGTTCAAAATCATGAGGGGTCTGGACAAGTAGATAGAGAGAACCTGTTCCCATTGGTAGAAGGGTCGAGAACCAGAGGACACAGATTTAAGGTGCTTGGCAAAAGAACCAAAGGCGACGTAAAAAGTGAGTGGTTAAGATCCGGAATGCACTCTCTGAAAGGGTGGTGGAGGCAGATTCAATCACGGCTTTCGAAAGGGAGTTGGATAAGTATCTGAAGGAACGAAATTTGCAGGGCTACGGGGCAAGGGTGGGGGTGTGGGACTAGCTGAAGTGCTCTTGCAGTGAGCTGGCTCGGGCTCGACGGGCCGAATGGCCTCCTTCTGTGCTGTAACCATTCTATGATTCCTGAAACAGAGAGCGTTAACCAACGAAGAGTACTAACAACAGCCACTGAGATTGCCACAGGCTGGATTTTCCTACTCTCCCAACAGGTGAAGATAATGTGGACACACATAACTGGGTGGATAGTGGGGGGGTCAGTAGAAGAGCAAGTCAGAAATATTGGAAAATCTCATGGCTGGAAGCAAGCACAGGGGTAATTTTGCGAACCTGTTTTGCCAGCTGGTAGGGAGAATCAGGAATTCAGAGGTACACTGCTTGTGATTTTCCAATCATTCATTTTCATGCTGAGAACCTTCCCCCAATACTGTTAAAGTACCTATTTTTAAATAAGGAAACAATACCTGCCATTCTTCAGGACTACCCTCTGTTCTGACATATCCCCTACATATTTTAGCCAGTGATTCTGCTAAAGGTCCTTGAGTTCCCCAAGAGCGCTAGGATGAATTAGAGCTAGGCCAGTTAGGAGTGAAATCAGGAAGCATTTGTTCACACAAAGGGTAGTGGCAATCTGGAACTCTCTCCCCCCAAAATGCTGCGGACACAGAGTCAATTGAAATTTTCAAGACTGAAACTGACAGATTTTTGTTAGGTAAGAGTATCAAGGGATATGGAGAAAAGGCGGGTAAATGGAGATGAGGCATGCATCAGCCATGATCTCATTGAACGGCAGAAGAGGCTCAAGGGGCTGAATGGCCTACTCGTGTTTCTATGTGCCTATGAATCTCATGCAGCCCAGGTGCTTTATTTACTTGGATGGTATTCAAGTATCCAGCCACTAACTCAGTAGGAATGTTAATTTTTTTTTTACATCCCTCAATCTCACTGTCATGCAATAACCACTTTGCTTTGGCCTCTAAATAGTCCTGTTGCTTGTAAATATTGAACTAAAGAACGTATTTAATTTTTCAGCTATGACCACTTCATTAACTTTGACACCTGTGTCTGAAGCGAGTATTTCTTTCCCCATTACACTTGAAATTTTTATTATCAGTTGTCCTAATTTCATAAACAATTCTAAATTTGTATACTCGCTTGGCTCTTTCAACAGTTCTTTTACAACTTGAGCTTTTCCTTTGTTGACCTCGACTATCTTCTCTCACTGTATTGAGATGTTCTTGCTTTATCCTCAAAAGCTTTCATTACCGTGCCTGGTGTCCAGATTGGTCTTCTACCCCCACCATTTTTAACATATACATACGCTGTACTACCTTTTGTGCCTGTTTCATTTAGCTACCACACTGACCCCTTTTCAGCCCTGCCCCATTCTCCTCTTACCTGTTTGAGCATCCTTCTAAAATATGCCTTCCCAAAGTTTAATGGTCTAATGCTACTGTTAGTCTTGGCTTTCCCTTTCTTTACCCTTAACCTTATGACCCCATTTACCAGCTGCTCCCCCACCTCAACGCTTGATATAATGTCCCTATTGTTTGGCAGCATTAGGTCAAGTACAGCTTCATTTCTATTCATTCCCATAACATTTTAGTTCAAGTAGCAGTCCTTTACCACATCCAGAAATTCCTGACTCCTAGCAGTCCCAAACACCATTTGCCGTCTAGGTAGTTAAACCCCCCCCCCCGTTATTAAAACATTGCCATTGCTGGATGCTTTCCTTACTTCCCCGTGGAATATCTGATCAATCTCGGGTGTTTGGTCTAGCAGTGGGCAACAAATTCCCACAAGTAGCTTTTCCTTGTTTCCCTCATTTAACTGTATCCCAAGTGATTCGGTCTCCCCTGGGGCCTCTTTTATGTCATGGCTTTCCTGGACCTTTATGTTATCCTTTATATATCCTCCACCCCCACACATACATCTATGTCTTCTAAACAGTTTATACCCTTCTAGTGTCATGCCTCGCTTGCGCTCCTTCCTCTACTGTTTGATTTCTAACATTTATATATATCCCCTCCACTCCACTCACCCTTTCCCCCATTCATGCTAGTTTTTAAAAATTCATTCTTGGGGTGCAGGCACTGCTGGCATGACCAGCATTTACTGCCCATCTCTACATACAACTGAATGGCTTACTCGACCATTTCTGAGGGCAGTTATAAGTCATCCATGTTGGTGTGGATCTGGAGTCACATATAGGTCAGACTGGGTAAGGACGGTAGATTTCCTTCCCTAAGAGGTATTAATGAACCAATTGAGTTTTTACGACGCTCTGACAGCTTCATGGTCACTTTTACTGATACCAGCTTTTTATTTCCAGATTTCGTTCAAAAAACTTAATTCAAATTCGCAAACTGCCATGGTGGGATTTTAACACATATTCTCTGGATTACTAGTCCAATAACATAACCACTACACTCCTGTACTCAATCTCTCACTGTTTATTATTACTTACCCTGTGACTCATTTTAATTCAGCATTGCCTTCCTGTACTACACTTATATCTGATTTTTTTTGTCTCCTATTTAAATCTATGTGCCTATCTTGTACAAGCCTTTCTTCCCCCATCTTACTAGTTTAATTACCCTTCCATCTTTTGAGTGTACCTCAGTCCCTCTTCTGTTTACGTGATGTACATCCAGTCAGTACAGATCTCTCCTTTCCAAGAGGACATTCCAGTTCCCTAGAAACCTAAACCTTGCTCTCTATGCCACATCCTTAGCCACATATTCACAGAAATCACAGAAACCCCACAGTGCAGATAGAGGCCATTTCGGCCCATCGAGCCTGCACTGACACATATCCCACCCGATCCCCGTAACCCCTACACCAACACATATCCCACCCTATCCCCGTAAGCCCACATATTTTAATCCCCCTAACACTAAGGGTCAATTTATCATAGCCAATCAACCTAACCTGCACATCTTTGGACTGTGGGAGGAAACCGGAGCACCCGGAGAAAACCCACGCAAACACGGGGAGAATGTGCAAACTCCACACAGACAGTCACCCGAGGCCGGATTCGAACCCGGGTCCCTGGCGCTGTGAGGCAACAGTGCTAACCACTATGCCACCGTGCTGCCCAAATATTGATGAATCCTATTTGAGCCTGCTTTACTGTTCCTGCATGTGACTTTGGTAGTTTTCCCTCCCTTAAGCTTGTTCCCTGAAATTATTTTTGAAGTACTGCTGGACTCCCAACTTTGATTCCTTCTTGATCTAAGCCACAATATACAGGGAAGACCTCTGATGTAAAAAGACTACTGAGCACTTGGTTTGAGTATCAAACAAGGCTTTAATCAACTGTTTCAAAACCATGAGATTTCTGGTTATACCACTAGTTCCTGGTTACAGAAACATCCTGAGCAAGCTGGGCCCACGCCCGAGTGTTTATACTCCTTGGACGGCGCCACCAGCTGGCTGCCCAGTGTTACTTCATGAGTCATAATAAGATTCATGACAACCTCTACAGAAGCATTCATATTACAGATTAAAGTGGAAATTTGGGTGGGATGAGGGGGTGAGGAAAGGCCTCACTCCCCATGACCATCACAATTTTTGGACAACGAGGCAAAGAGGATCAATGAAAGAACATGGGAAATGTTTTGAAAGAAGCTTGTCCTGAGATGAAACCAAAAGAAATGGGGAGACGGTTCTACCATCACCTGCTAATTGTCAACCAACAAAAATCCACTCAAGCTATTTACCACAAATCACAACTTTTTCTGTACAACACGAATTCAAAGACTCTCCAGTCATGCAATTAGCAAGATGCAAATTCCAATCTAAGACACATGACAGATTTGACGCAAGTGAATCCTTTGAATACTCAGTTTATTCATATACAAAAAAGAAAATACTGCAGATGCTGGAAATCTGAAATAAAAACAGAAAACGCTGGAAATACTCAGCAGGTCAGGCAGCATATGTGGAGAGAGAAATAGAGTTAACGGTTCAGGTCGATGACCTTTCGTCAGAACTGGAAAAAAGCAGTGGCTTTCTCCAGTTCTGGCGAAAGGTCATCGACCTGAAATGTTGGGCTGGATTTTCATTGAGGAGTCGGGACTACAACTTTTGGGGTTGTAGTCCCGCCTCCATCGAGTTCTAGCCAACCCACGCAATTTAGGCTTGATTGACCTTGTTGAGCCCGCCCAGCGGGCTCAGCAGGCCAATTAAGGGCCACCCGGCAACAGGTGACATCACAGATTGAAATTTCATCTGTCAAGACCTTTTGACAGATGAAATATCAGTGTTTGACAGCTGTTTGAAGCTGTCAAACACTGACAATCTGTACTCCAGGTTAATTCCTTCCTCTCAGGATGATTTAGAGATCTCCCCGGAACAGAAAGCAGGGGCTGCAGATTTTGACAGCTGGCGGCCATTCTGCTTTCTGTGCCGGTGAGATGAGGGACTCCCGAGACCTGAAGGAAGGAAGGCTGTAAAGGTTAGTAGAACTTCTTTAAACACTTCACACAGACCAAACACACTTGCCTCTGCACTCATGCACCCATCACTCGCCTGAACACCGGACATCTCGACCCCTCCAAGCCCTTCATCCCGATGGCCCGCCTCGCTAACTTGGCGTGGTTTGGAGCCGTCAGGAATCCCACATTGCAACAATGAAAATAGGGATTAGGCAAAAAACTGCCTGTTAACTACCTGTTAACAGGCAGTTAATTGGCACTAATCCCCTTCCCGCCTCGGGGAGGTGGGTCCCAGTGCGGGGCGGGTACCCGTCTCCTTTGAAACTGGCATGGAGGCAGGTTGGGGGCGGGATGGGGTCGGGACCCCCGATTTCAGGATTTTAAACCTCCACACGCCTCCAATCCTGACTCCACGGCCCAATGAAAATCCAGCCCGTTAACTCCGTTTCTCTTTTCACAGATGCTGCCTGACCTGCTGAGTATTTCCAGCGTTTTCTGTTTTTATTCATATGCAATCCCTGGGAACTGTATGCACTAGACAACACGCTACACAAATTAGCAAGAAATTTAATTTGGATTACTAACTGAAAATAAACACTCTGTATTACTCCATACTAGAAGTATCTTCACTAAAATATGAAAGCTTCTGCAGATCACTACCAAGAAACAACATTTTAGTGGCCAAAAAATATTTAAAATGAAACACAGAACACTGTACCACAACGGTCCACACTCGAGTTTCATATCTCAACCTCTGCTGGACTCAATTCAGACATTTTCTAAAATTTGCTGGAGTTACGCATTTCACACTGCAGCTATCTTCAAAATTATAAAGAAAAGGACTGTCATTTATTTACCGCCTTATTACCTCTCTCAGAACCTTCACAGTGAATTTGAAATACACAGATTGCTGTTATGTAGACCAACATATAAGGACAGTGAAGGAGACAAGATAGAAAATTAATAAGCATAAGGATATTAAATAAGGTCTTTTCAAGGCAATTTCTCTGCCTCTCACTCAGGCCTCTACACAGTTACATTTTGACTAACAGCGACAAGCTAATGAACAGTCCATCTCACTAGTTGGAACAATTTACTGGTAATTGGTAAGCTAGGAGTTGAAAAAAAAAGTGAAACAGTTACTGTTCTGACAAAGACCAGTTATTTGTAGAAACAAAGTCTTGGGGGAAAAGTCTAAATAATACATAAGAGTATCAGGCTTCCTTGTGGAGGTGAAGAAACATGTTGTTGGGGTTGAGCAGATCGATCAACAGACCATTGGTAAACAACACGGTTGTGGTTCACGGCAGAGGACACGCAGAGATTGTTAAGAAATAGAAGATTTGAGAGTTAGCTTTTATTTATTTTGAAGAAAACCATTTGACATCACTGTGGAGCAGACATGGTATTCATAGCCCAAAATTAGACATGCACATTAAAAATTACACTCCTTAGAACACATGATACTGTCATTAGATTGAAAGCTAGTACACTGAACTTTAGTTCATTCTGTATATTTTCAGAATTACTCACAGCTGGCTAACAAGCCTAAATATTTTGTAATAAGCTTCTCAATATACTGCAAGCTTTAAAGAATTAAGTATTTCAAGGGCAGCACTTAATTTTATTACAACTCTCTTTAAAGGGTTAGTTTAAGAATGTCTGCTTTGATCTTACACATCTATACTCGTGTTCATTAGCAATTACCCAGTGCAGCATCTCATAAACATAGCGGTTATAGCTTGCTCAAGCCCAAGACAGGCTTCAGGCACAGTATCCCCTTGAGCTGTCCACAATGTTCATACCAGCAGTGAAAAAAAAACTAAATTTGTTTGATCTATTTGTGTGTGTGGTGGGGGGGGGGGGGGGGGGAGAGATTTCTTCAAGTCTTCTTTTTCAGCTGGGGCCTAATGTGAAATTGATGTTAGATATGGCTTCAGAAATTACCATGAAAAGGTGGTTAAAAGGAGTTCTTTTTATCTATTCTGATTGGTCATGTATGTAAATGACAAGTCATTTGTCCTGTACAAGGTATGCCATTGCAGGACTGAGTCACACACCCACTGTTGCCTTAATGTATATGCGCTCAGTATGAAAAAGATACGCCACAGCAAGAGTGAAACCAAATCGAAGAGAGATATTTTTGTAGGTGGTGAAATTTGCCCATCATTTGATGGCTGGGGGCATTATTGTGTATGTGGAGACACACAAACAGTGGCTAAGAGATACCCTTAAGATATGTGCAGCAGTGTAAAACTCCAAGACTGCCTCGTTGTACTATAAATATTAAACAAGTATTTTTGCTACTGACGAGTCTTACTAATGCATAGCTTTTTTCTACTTTATTAACAAGTCAAATCATACTGCATGAAGATATTTACTACAAACCATTTTTCTACAACTAATTCACTTCTTCTATGCACGGAAACACATAAGAAATATATAAAAACACAAGAAAGATTAAAATATCATTAACAAACTTGAGGTCATGATGCTTCCTCTCTTCAAACAGACATAATTATTATAGCAGTTCCCACTAAATCCCTAATGCAACAGTAATACATTCTTTCTTTATGATTTCCTTAACTGATGTTGCTTTCTTCCTCCAACATCAAATGCTCGTACATGGCTGGGTTTAAATCTGCAGTAACAGTTCTCTTGGATGAGGATGCAGACTGATCAATTCACTTTCTCATTTTACAGACACTACCTAACCTGGATTTCAAGCCAATGGATTTTTGAGCTTTGTTTTCTTACTGTGCTTGATACATTAATAGCACTGGCAAGAAGATAACACGTGCACTGTGGAACCAAAGTTTAGTGCTGCCCGGTCATTTTTACCATGCCAGGAATGCAAATTTGGGCACTGCTTTGCTTATAAATGTTGCTGTGAGATGCCAGGTAAATAGACATTTTTAAAAATCCATTTAAAAAAAATAATTTTTATTTATCTATGCAGTGTACTTTTGTATCAGTGCAGCAAAAGCACATTGCTCTGATCTATAGTCTTCTTTACCATATTCATACTGGAATACACATAAAACACAGAAGACCTTGGGGCTTTTCAGACATCTACTGGGATTCGCAGCCCAGCAAAGGTTACTTCTGCATGCTATTCAAGTAAAATTTTAATTCGAAGATAGCAAATGTAATTTGTTTGTACGTGCCCCCCCTTCACTAATTATAATGTAATCATCAGGGATCAAAATGTATTAAATTAAACTCACTCCAAGTGCTTTCCTTAACCCTCTGAGTACTGACACCTCATTTCCGCACTCAGGCATTCAGTGCAATAAGGCAACCATTTTTAAATGTATCCACAGAAGGCCAACCTTCAATTAACTTTAATTTCTGATCTGATTACTTTTATTCTCATTCCTGCTTTAATATTTTTACATTATGAAAACTGCCTTCCATCAGTAATAGGTTTGTTGGAATATAAGCAAACTGCTGAAGGCAGATTGTCCAAAATTGTCAGTTAAAGACAGACGGTTTCTAGATAAAGAAAGACTTGCTTTTATATCACTCCTTTCACAACTCCAGGATGATCCAAGCACCTTACAGCCAATGAAGTACTTTTGAAGTATAGTCACTGTTGAAATGTAGGAAACGCGGCAGCCAATTTGCGCACAGCAAGCTCCCACAAACAGCAATGGGATAATGACCAGATAATCTGGATTGTTTTTAGGTGTTGGTTGAGGGATAAATATTGGACAAGAGCTCCCCGCTCTTCAAAATAGTGACATGGGATTTTTTTACGTCCATCTGCGAGGGCAGACAGGCCCTCGGTTTAATGTCTCATCCAAAAGACTGCACCTGCAACAATGCAGCATTCCCTCAGTACTGCACTGGAGTGTCAGCCTAGATTTCATGCTCAAGTCCCTGGAGTGGGACTTGAACCTACAACCTTCTGTCTCAGAGGTGTGAATGCTACCAACTGAGCCAGAGCTGACACTAAAGATAAGGGGCCAGAAATTCGGGTCCCCACAGGTGAGTACGCGCTGTGTACTCACCCGTAAAGCCAATGGAAGTGCCGGTTTCGTGCATGCACTGCGCATGCGCTGGAAATCGGAACTTCCATTCCCTTGAAGGAAGAAGTTCACAGGTCAAACGTGTGCGCCGGAGAGGCAGCGCGTACGCCTGGAACTTCCGTTTTTTTCACAGGTTTCTCCGTGCGGGTAAGTCCCTAGCAGCTGCGCGTGAAAAAAGCAGTCGCAAGGCCTGCTTTTAACAAGGCAAGAGGTTAATTAAGTAAAATTAAAACATTTTTCCCACAGGTTTATCATTTTAAAATACTTTAAAGAAAGGTAATTTTATTTTTAGCCCCGTTAAAAACTTTAATTAATTTTTTCAAAAATTTAAATTTTTGTTTAAAATAGTTAATTTATGTAATTTATAGTTCTTTTAAAACTGTGATTTTATTTTTTAATTTATTTGAAGTTTTACTTAAGTTTTGGGGCCGATCTGTATTCATAGATTTGACAGGTCTTCCTAGACAAGTCTATGAATGGAGATTCCCTGCTGCGATTGGCTCTCCATGGCCTACGTGATCCCAGGGGATGCTGCGAGCTAACTGTGCCCCTGGGATGTGCGAGCACTGCACACTGGCAGCTGGAGCAGGCCCAGGATCGGAATCCCATGCGGGCTCATAGCACAACGGCAGGCGCGCTATGTAAGTGCAGGTCGGGGGCTTGCGCCCGCGGGAAGCCACTGACCCAAATTTCTGGCCCCCAAGATTATTTGCCTATTAAAAATTACTGCAGTTGCGTGGTCTTGGAGGTACAGTTTCTTAAAAATAAGTTGTTCACCTTTGGGACCTTGGACCTTGGACCTTGAATCCAACCAAGACAAAAGGGGGAAAGGTTTCTTCTCTCCAAAGGCCTTTCATGTTACAGGTGCAGTAAATACTGGCATTGTCAACTCAGGTCCCTGTGGACACAAGTTCACCATACAAAACTGCGCTAGATGGTGCTAATTCATAAAAATTCAGCCATTTCACTCTGAAAGGCCACAAATACAGAAAAAGTGATGAATGAAAAGTACGCTCTATACACTCCAGTGTTGGGTCTTCAGAGGTTGGTGTTGTGCGGGCTGAAATTCCAATGGGTCTGCTCCGCTAGTGCAAGTGTAGCAGTGCAGAACCCACGGGCTGCCAAAGGGAAGGCTATTGACCAATCCCAAATTGCGGGGACAGGGTAATTAGCGTATCTGGGGCAGGCTCACTGCATCCACAAAGGCATATCAACGGTGCTCATCCCGACTGATGCCCCAAATGTTGGGAATGTCTCCACGCCACTCTGAAGTAACAGGTGCGAACCGGGAAGGGCCTGACAGGAACAGAGTGGTCCCAGCTCTGCAGCTCCCAAACAAGCTGTTGGGCCATACCTGCAAAATAATCAATCCCCACCAGGATTAATTACTTGCTGTCTGTGGCATTCTGGGGCCTTGACTAAGTTCATAACAGAACCTAGTTCCATTGGATCTATCAGGAAGGGTACTGGGTGGAATTTCCCAGGAATATCTGAGAATTCACCCTGAGCATAGGGGAGGTTGGCAGTAGATCTGCCCACATTCCACTGGAATTTCCCAGTCTTTGAGTATATTCAAGGCTGAGATCGATAGATTTTTGGACTCTCGGGGAATCGAGGGATATGGAGATCGGGCAGGAAAGTGGAGTTGAGGTCGATGATCAGCCATGATCCTATTGAATGGCGGAGCAGGCTCGAGGAGCCGTATGGCGGAGCAGGCTCGAGGGGCCGTATGGCGGAGCAGGCTCGAGGGGCCGTATGGCGGAGCAGGCTCGAGGGGCCGTATGACGGAGCAGGCTCGAGGGGCCGTATGGCGGAGCAGGCTCGAGGGGCCGTATGGCGGAGCAGGCTCGAGGGGCCGTATGGCGGAGCAGGCTCGAGGGGCCGTATGGCGGAGCAGGCTCGAGGGGCCGTATGGCGGAGCAGGCTCGAGGGGCCGTATGGCCGACTCCTGCTCTTACTTCATGTTTTTTCTATGGGGTAGAATTCCAGCAGAACCTGCTGTGGAACCAATGACCAAGATGCGCCCAATACAAAGGTGAAATTTCAGGCCCAATGAGTCGTGGCCAATATTAAAACCAACAGTGATCCAATAACTGCCAAATCTCATTTATGTTGGGGTTAGAGTGGGAGAAATGCCTACTTAGTGGGTTTCTTGGGAAACACTTGTCAGGAACACTGGCTTGCCACTGTTGTTTACACTTTATATCAGTGACACTTCATCCAAATAGGCAGAACCATAATATTTTGTATTTTAATGCTTTTTATTCATTATTGAATAATAACTTGCTGATTGCTTAAGCATGACACCGCCAACTGTGCAATGTCAATACCACATTTTAGGTGGGAGGGTATTATCGGGCACGAACTTCAATCCCTCAGGTTAAGGGAGGAACCCAAATTGTCTGGATTGGACGGAGATCATTACCAAGTTATTCTATTTCATAAAAAAGCCATCTGTATCACTTTAATAAGCCGATGTAGAAAAACAATGATTACAGTTGGGTCTGAGGAAAGTGGCTGTGGAAGCCAGGCGATATTTATTTTAAATGTAGTTACTACCAGTATATATAAACAGTGCTTTGACTTCTTTTGAAATAAGGCTATCATAGAACACAGAATATCAGAGCTGTAACTGGACTCTGTACTGAAAACTGGCAAGGTCCTAAAGTGCAACCAAAAAACTTTATCCTCACAAAGCATTGATTCTGCTGAACATGGTGACACTGGAATCTTCCAGACAGAAAGCTCCTTGAACCTGACAAAACATGCTAATTGTGGGTTTTTCCCCCAACAGTTCTTTCACTCCAGAGCAAATGGTTCAGTTTAAAATAGTAATTATTCTCACTGATGGATCTTCAGTAGCTACTCAATTGAAGCCCATTTATTGTTTCACCTATTTTTTGCCAAAGACCCCTTTTCAGACACACCAACTCTCACCAAGTTATCTTCAGTTTTTGGCTATTTAGGCCGGTTTTCATAATCTCAAAGAAAATATTCCAAACCCTATTCACTAAAAGAAACTAAATCATCACCAATAAAGCATGTTTGTATCAGGACATAACGGGCTACATTTTCACTGAGGAGGCGGGTAGGAAGCGGGACTACAACTTTTGGGGTTGTAGTCCCACCTCCATCGAGTTCTAGCCAACCCACGCAATTTTGACTTGATTGACCTTGTTGAGCCCGCCCAGCGGGCCACCCGGCAACAGGTGACGTCACAGATTGAAATTTCATCTGTCAAGACCTTTTGACAATGAAATATCAACATTTCACAGCTGTTTGAAGCTGTCAAACACTGACAATCTGTACTCCAGGTTAATTCCTTCCTCTCAGGATGATTTAGAGATCTCCCCAGAACAGAAAGCAGAGGCTGCAGATTTTGACAGCTGGTGGCCATTCTGCTTTCTGTGCCGGTGAGATGAAGGAGTCCCGAGACCTGAAGGAAGGAAGGCTGTAAAGGTAAGTAAAGGTTAGTAGAACTTCTTTAAACACTTTACACAGACCAAACAAACTTACCTCTGCACTCATGCACCCATCACTCGCCTGAACATCTCGACCCCTCCAAGCCCTTCATCCCAACGCCCGCCTCGCTAACTTGGCATGGTTTGGAGCTGCCGGGACTCCCACATTTCAATAATGAAAATAGGGATTAGGCTAAAAGCTGACTGTTAACTGGCAGTTAATTGGCACTAATCCCCTTCCTGCCTCGGGGAGGTGGGCCCCAGTGCGGGGCGGGTACCCGCCTCCTTTGAAACTGGCATGGAGGCGGGACACCCGATTTCAGGATTTTAAACCCCCACACGCCTCCAATCCTGACTCCACGGCCCAATGAAAATCCAGCCCAACCTCTCCGTTTTGTTGTTCTTGTCAAGTGATCAAGAGAAGGATGAAACGTGAAACAAGGTTTGGTTCGCGTTGCCCGACTGTCTAGAGCTGGAAAGCTCGAGTTAGCTTTTTATATTCTAGTGGCTCCACGTTCATTTCGAAGACCATCACATTTTTACTGTCCTTCCATACAAAGATTTGGTGAATGGATCTTTTGCTTATAATTTCCTCAACATAAAAAACATGCAACAGTGAGAGTTTATTGTTTTTTTTAACCTATTTATGTTGGCTTACTATTTTGGTAAGTATCATTATTTGATTGTTTTGAGGGCTCAAGGATTGTGTGGTAGCAGCATTTACAGCTGAAGTGCAGTGGTCAACAGATCACAGCCCAAAACGAAAATGATTGGTAAGTCCACTGCTTTTGAATTTTCTCAGCGTACAGTTTTTTCTTTGGTGTGTGTATTTTAGGGGGAGGGCAGAGAATATACTTATATTCAAGTCTGCAACCCTTGCAATTTAGCGACCTTACAGTTTAGCCAGTCTAACATTGCTCACAAGCTTCCTCTACATCAACAATGCATTGTAGAAAATTGCAGATTAAGTGCCATTTTAGCTCAGTTGGTAGCACTCTCGCCTCTGAGTGAGAAGGTTGTGGATTGAAGTCTCACTCTCAGGATTTGAGCACATATTCTATCTGGGCTGACACCACAGTGCAGTACTGAAGGACCTCAAACCCAGCACTAAGCTCATGGTCTACAGAGCAGCAGTGATACCTGCCCTGCTGTATGCCTCAGAGACATGGACCATGTACAGCAGGCACCTCAAAGCACTGGAGAGGTACCACCAACACTGCCTCCGCAAGATCCTGCAAATCCATTGGTAGGATAGGCGAACCAACATCAGTGTTCTCGCTCAGGCCAACATCCCCAGCATCGAAGCTCTGACCACGCTCGATCAGCTCCGATGAACGGGTCACATTGTCCGCATGCGCGATACGAGACTCCCAAAACAAGCGCTCTACTCGGAGCTCCGGCACGGCAAGAGAGCCCCAGGTGGGCAGAGGAAACGCTTCAAGGACACCCTCAAAGCCTCCTTGAAAAAGTGCAACATCCCCACCGACACCTGGGAATCCCTGGCCCAAGACCGCCCAAAGTGGAGGAGAAGCATCCGGGAAGGCGCCGAACACCTCGAGTCGTTTCGCCGGGAGCAAGCGGAAGCCAAGCGCAGGCAGCGCAAGGAGCGCACGTCAACCCAAGCACCCCACCCACCCGCCCCTTCAACCACCATCTGCTCCACCTGTGACAGAGACTGTAGGTCCCGCATTGGACTCATCAGTCACCTGCGAACTCATTTTTAATGTGGAAGCAAGTCATCCTCGGTTCCGAGGGACTGCCTAAGAAGAAGACTGAAGGAGCATGCCATCCGTTGAATAAGATATTAAACCAAGACCTTGTCTGCCAATGCAGGGGGATGAAAACGATCCCATGGCAGTGTTCAAAGAAGAGCAGGGAGTTCTTCTAGCCAACATTTCCCCCTCAAACAATGCCACCAAAAACATGAATTAGTCATTTGCTGTTTATGGGACCTTCCTATGTGCAAATGACATTTAACTGCAAAACAAGTGACTGCACTCTATATAGTAATTCATTGGTTGTGAAGCACTTTGGAATTTCTTGAGGACGTAAAAAAATGATCTGTAAATCCTTGCTCTTTCTTCGAATCTGCCACTTTGAGTATAAATGTGGAGCACTGTTATTATCACATCCCACTTACTGACATATTAAGTTATTCTTTAATATGGAAATTGCACTAAAAACAGACTTGGTTTTATTACATTCCATACAGTCAGCAATACAATTCTTCACTTTAAAATCTGATTCTATGCGCCTTTTACAGTAGACTTTAAATGACTTGACAAAAATTAATAGCCCTATTCCTTAATCTCCTTCTTGACTAGAGTTGGTTTTGAGATGCAATACTGTACCAGGATAACTCAGCACCCATCTACTTCGCACTTGGCATACTTCCCTGCTCCAGTCTCAATATCCACCCCATTGAATACACTCATTTCAACTACAGTGGTAGCATTATTTGTGTGGGTGAGGATTCACAGATATCGTCACGGAGGCAATAAGCAAGTCAAGGTTATTTTGTATTTCTGAAATATTAATGCACCATACTCTGGAAAATGACACAAATTGCAAAGTTCTACAGTGCAATGCCATCTGAGTGATAGACATCAGCAGGTTCATAATTTGCCTATTTTTTCTTACAAAGCGAAAATACACATTTAACAGAAATTAAGGATGAAAAATGATCAAGTTTTTTTGTAATACTATACATTTAACTAAATTATATGTTCTTTTCAGGTATTGACGTAAAGTGAAATGTTCAGTCGAGGCCATGATTATTTTGTCACAAAAGGTTTTCCAAAATTCTATTAATGTAATTTTATCACCTTATTTTGAACGCTAAGTGTTACCGGAAGAGTGAAAAATGGACATTAGTAATGTAATTCCACACATTTTCAACTGCCTTTGCTATTATGTTTTGGCAAATAACAGGAAAGTATATGATGAAAGGAAGCTGGGAAAAAAAAGCACAGAAAGCAGTCTGTATTCCTTACAGTTGTGACTTTTGCATATCCTTAATATGAGTGCATGCTTTTTTGTTTGGGGATTTTGCTACTTTTTCTTATCTCAGTCATGCTAGTGTGGGGAGGTATTTCGTGGAGGCCAGTTGTTTTTCCATAGGAAAGAGGAAACTATGTTGAGCCAGGTAATTCTCATGTTCATTGTGGTACCTAAGTTTCAAATGGTATCTGTGACACTA
The DNA here is from genome assembly GCF_052327205.1 of Somniosus microcephalus. NCBI lineage: Eukaryota > Metazoa > Chordata > Chondrichthyes > Squaliformes > Somniosidae > Somniosus > Somniosus microcephalus. The sequence goes on from NC_140992.1 coordinate 248,753,263, forward strand.
ATTGGTATTAGGCTATTACTAGCATTTTTTGCAAATGGTGATAGGCACAAATTATCCCTGTGCACTGAAACTTTTGAGTTAATGGATGGCAATGAGTAACTCCCATATGTGCTCCACAGCAACAATTTACTTTTATTTTGCTTTACAAATAATTTTTTAAAAATCCTTTGCGGGTTGGTTTCCCGATTGCTGGTATATAAATAGGAGAGTTTGTATATGGGATTGTGGTGTATTTGTCATTATATCTGGAAACCTAGGCTTTGAAGTTACACGGTGTGACCATTATTGTATGACTCCTTAACACATTCCTTTCGCCACTAATTTAATGGAGCCATTAGCTCGTTTGAAATGGGCTACTGCCTTTGTTAACTCAAAATGGCAAACACCACCAATAAAATAGCAGACAAAGTAACTTCATACAAAGGTGTTAAGCAGTCACCTGTGCATTTTCGCAAAGCTTAATTGTTTAATTTTGTTCCATAATTATCGTCCCGCTGCTGACAAACAGGTCATTCATATTTGTTAACTATATTGGGCATCTATTAGTAGGGCAGTACAATCAGTATATTTACATTTCAGATGAAGCAGCATGAAGGTGCAAAAGTCCTGCAAAGACCCATAAAACGTCATCCTGGCATTACTGCAACAAAATGACTGTTGGGAGACATTTCAACATAGAGTATTCTTGCATGCTGCGGCTTCTGATCCAAACTGGATCAGTTTCAAAATGCACCATCTAGATTCACTTTCCTGTGATGGTACCCTGGTCAAATAATTCACTGATACCAGATATTTTTAAAAATAAGCATTTTGTGGGGGGTGGGAAACATCATAAAAAATTGCCAACTTGGGGGGAAAAAAACAGAAATCAATTTAAAAATTATCTGTGTAATGTGATTTATAAATCTTTTATGCAGACAAGTGCTGCACCACCACTTTCATTTTGCTGTTATTTGTCCAGGGAACACAAAAAGATGGCATATGTAAATTCATAAAATGCATGATCCACCCTGGAATTAACTCTCAAGGGTGTATGTATGTGCTGATGGTTTCATTACAATACTGAGTGTAGCGCTGCAGTGTGCTCTCCTGTAGTCAGGGGTGACTGTAAAGCCCCTCTGTTGGCAACGCTCTCATATTTATTACAAAATGATGCTGCGGGGCTCCAGTGATAACCTGCCATCTGTATTCTCACACCACTTGCGCGGGGATATAAAGAATTGCTCGGCTCTCACCTTAGACTGTCCCCAACTGTACATGTTCAACCAACCGCTTCTTCAGGCGAGATATTTAGACTGATCGTCTGACGTTTGAAACAGAGCCAAATGCTAATAAGACTAATCCATTAGAAATGAACCATTAAAACTTCTGTCTATAGGTCAAGTGGCTGCATTGTTAAACCACAGAGTGCTGTAGTGCACGGTTATCTGACAGATCAAATATTTTATTCCCCATTGTACTGTCAGTGCCATGCAAAACTGCAGCCTGAACTGTGTCAATAGGTACGTACCACTGAATCACATGCTGCTCTTTGAGAAAATGTGAAATAAAACTCGAGTGTTTTCTCTAGGGCTAAATATTGTCAATGGTTTTTTATGGTGATAGATTGTTGCATCCACACTGACAACATATTCAGTAATGACTCAATGATCTGACCGCATTTGTCGAAAGAAACAGCTTGGCTGCCACAAATGGAAGCTGAGTTTCGACAGAAAATAATAAAAACGGCACCTGGTTTATCAAGAACACCAGATTAATGATCGATTAACGGGGTTAACTTCTTAGACTTCATGCTGAAGGGACAGAGCAGTGCAACTGTTGCACAGTCTACCAAAATGCTCCCGAGATAGATTTTCTCCTGTCAATTTACTTTCCTTAGCTAGTTGACTAACTTACTGTATTTGTACAAGTCACTAAAATAAGCCATTAAAATAGATGTCTTTTAAAGTGATTTATAATCGCAGAATTTTTCAAACTTACGTCTAAAACTATAGCAACCAGTCTTGATAAAATATACTCTGATAATGCAATCCACTATCTTATATTATCTATATATATATAAAATTGCTCTTCTGTCTGTCTGTCTGTCTGTCCTCTATACATTCAAAAGTTATAGAGCGTACCTACACATGTGTTACATCAAAAGAAAGCTTACGATTCCGGAACGGTCATAAGCGTATTTACTTTTCCGTCAGACAAAAATTGTGCCGACGGTATCCAAAAAACTTTCAAAATTCCACTCATTATCCACTCATTAGCATCGAGTGACGTGAAGGTTGACCAATCGTACAGTTGAGCGACCCAACGGTCGACCAATCGCTGCGTCACGGGGACGGGTTCATAGCGTGTGCGGGCGGGCCATCCGAGAGTCGAGTGACAGGACGATTGACCAATCCTACACTTCAGTGTCCCGACGGTTGACCAATCGGTGCGTGTGTGGGCGGGCCTTATCATTCTGAAATGAGGTGAGTGGCCGCCATCTTGATTCCAAACTCTTCATATCTTTTTCCCATTTTCTGCGTGTTTCTTTTCAAATGTACATTTCCAGCAAAAAAAAAAGTTGCTTTTAAAACACAAATTGTTTTTTTTAAAAAGTTAATTAATTTGTAAATCTTTTCTCTAACCTCTATAATTTTCCTACCTTTCACCGTTTTTCCAGGCCTCGAAGCCTGGGCCTCTGTTGCCCAGCCACGCCCGAGCTAGGCACCTCCCGTCGCGCTCAACAAGCGGCCCGCGATCACCACCATCTTTGTGAAGGCTAGAGGGGGCGGGCCTGAGCCGAGCGTCGCCATCTTAGTAAAGGTGGGCGGGGCGGGAGTCAGTGCGCGCCTCAACTTCGGCCCGGAGCGCGACTTGAGTCCGGCCGGGCCTCACGCGGTAGGTTGCGCACCGTCCAGCTCTGAGGCACTGATGAGCGGCGGCGTTTCTCTCTCTGGTCTTGAAGCCAGCTCGGGCGGGGGGCCGGTGCTCGGGAGGGCGGGAGCGTGGGGCTCAGGAGGGCGGGAGCGCGGGGCTCGGGAGAGCGGGAACGGGGCGAAGGGTTACCCCGGCAACCGGGCCCGGCCCTCACTGCGGCCGTGGGCCACTCGCCCTCTCTCTCTCCTTCCCTCTGTCTCTCTCCCCTTCCCCCTCCCTCTCCCCCCTCCCTCCCCCTCCCCTCCCCCCACCCCTCTCCCCCCCTCCCTCCCCCCTCTCTCCCTCCCCCTCCCCCCACCCCCTCCCCCCTTCCCCCCTCTCTCCCTCCCCCTCTCCCCTCCACACTCTCTCCCTCTCCCCTCTCCCTCCCCTTCCCCTCCCCCCCCCCAGTCGCTCTCTCTCTTCCCCCCCAGTCGCTCTCTCTCTCTCTCTTCCAACAACATGCCCTCGAAAAAGCCTCGGCACCGCCGGGCACTCCAGCTAGCATATATATATAATAAAGCATATGTCTGTCTGTATGTCTGTCTGTCTGTCTGTATGTCTGTCTGTCCGCTATACACTCAAAAGTTATAGAGCGTACCTACACATATGTTATATCAAAAGAAAGCTGATGATCAGGGGAGTGTCATAGGCATACTTACTTTTTGGTCAGACAAAAATTGTTCCAACAGTATACAAAAAACGTTCAAAAATCCGCTCATTAGCAGCTGACCAATCCTACCACTCATTAGCGTTGAGTGACGTGATGGTTGACCAATCGTACAGGGGATAGCGTTGACTGACGTGATCATTCACCAATCCTACAGTTCAGTGACCTGATGGTTGACCAATCGGTGCGTCACGGGGGGCGTTTCATTCCGTGTGTGAGCGGGCCTAATCCTGCAGCCTCCCGAAACTTCGCCGCCATTTTTTAAATCGCGACAGCGACAGCACCAGCACAACATACCCCCACATTGCGGCTCCGGCACAGTATCCCGCTCCCAGCCCGCCGGAGCGGCAGGTGAGTTGGAGTCACTCGGGCTGGGCCTGACAACCGCTCGGCCCGAGACACAGAGCGGGCGGGGGAGCGGCAGCGGCCAGCCATTAACTGCGTGGCCCGCGGCCGGCCGCACCGGGAGCTCAGCTGGGGTCAGTCTCGGCCCGAGAGCCCGGCCGGGCCTGAAGCACTAGGCCGCGCACAGCCACCGCGGCTGGGCTCCATTTTCAAAGCCCTTCCCCGGGTGCCAAAAGAGGGGGAGGGAGGGAGGGAGAGGAGAGGGGGAGAGGGAGAGAAGGGGGGGAAAGAGAGAGGGGACAGAGAGGGGGCAGGGAGAGAGAGGGGCAGGGAGAGAGAGGGGGAGGGAGAGAGAGAGGGTCAGGGAGGGAAAGAGTGACACAGAGCGGGGGAGCAGCAGCGCTCGGCCGTCAACCGCGCGGCCCTCTAAACTGCCCTGGCAACGCCGGGCCCCCCCTGCTAGTATTATTATATACTGATCTATCAAAGCACTCTTTCTTATCAGGGTGCATCTTATTAATGTCCAGGATCCTTTACTGATTACAATGGAGTTCCATACTGGCATCCCTTACAGTAATAGGTTTGTACTTATAAGGTCCGATTGTATAATGTATACAGGAATGCAGCTATGCTGATAGCATGCATCATTTTTTAATAATCAGTACATCCATGTCATGTCTGCTATTTTAATTAGGTTAAGTTTCCTTTTTCCACATGTTAAAAGCCATCCTGATGATGACAATGATATAGCTCTTCTCCCTTGCCAAACAAAAAAGATTTTTTCCAAGAGTTTTGTGATGCCAAAGCCCATTTAATTGTAAGATTCAATTTTTCCATCACTACTTTCATCTAGGTGTCAGTTGCTAACACTCTTGTCTCTGAGACAGAAGGTTGTGGGTCCTAGTTCCACTCCAGGGTCTTGAGCATGAAATCTAGGCTGACACTCCAGTGCAGTACTGAGGGAGTGCTGCACTGTTGGAGGTGCCGTCTTTTGGATGAGGCGTTAAACCGAGGCCTTATCTGCCCTCTCAGATGGACGTAAAAGGTCCCATTGCACTATTCGAAGAAGAGCAGGGGAGTTCTCCCTGGTGTTCTGGCCAATAGTTATCCTTCGACAAAGAACCTAAAACAGATGATCCGGTCATTTATCTCATTGCTGTTTGTGGGATCTTGCTGTGCGCAAATTGGCTGCCGTGTTTCCTGCATTACAACAGTGACTGCACTTCATTGGCTATAAAGCGCTCTGGGACATCCTGAGGTCGTGAAAGGCGCTACATAAATGCAAATGATTTCTTTATATGACATTGGTTGTAGTTTAAGTGTGTTATTTGCTGTTTGATTAATTGTGATATGCCCATTTTACTCAGGTGGAGCAGTTAGGTAGGGAAGGGAACTCCGTTTCTGGAAGTGGAGCAATCGGCTTAGGTGGACGGGGCAAAGCGGCCAGGTTAGACACAGAGGATGAGCAGGCCGAGACCTCAGAAGCAGGCATGTTTGAAGGGGAGTGACGTAAGGGGAGATTTGGGCCAGGCAGAGTGCAGGGGCTGAGTAAGTTACCCGGCAGTGGTAAAAATACTTCAAAAATAGAAAGCCAAAAATAAAAACAGAAAACGAAAAAGCGGCTACCTTATGCGTTCTTGTGCAAATCTGATTTAACCATGGTATCAAATAGTTACAATATGCCAAAGTTGGGATCTAATTGTATTGTGGTGTGACATAGTTAGAATCGACCAATTAGCTATGTTACAGGTTTATTACAGTATTAGAGACACACAGAGACATACAATAGTACAGACATACAATATTAGAGACGTAATGGCGCAAGATTTTTAATAGTAATAGATAGACAGGCAGAGACTAAACAAGATGACCCCAATTCAAAACTAAATAAAATCCAGATGATAAATCATTTCCCTTATCTCTGATTCCAGAGACAATCCTCGAAAGGAATACCACAAGCTGCACCACAATTTGCTTGAGATTGGTCTCAGAAATGAAAAGACTTCAAAATGGATGTCAATTACACTGTGTCACAATGATGCAATCAAGTCAATATCCCATGACCGGCTCCATACATTGTGCTTAAAATAAATTAAAAGCTTAAAAGACCGTTGGAATGAACTGGCTTTTAAATGTATTTTTCCAGCATCTCTTAAAAGCAGCGGTGTTCACTTTGGAGAAATGTGAGGTGGGAGATTTTAGTTGCGAGCTGTATACATGCCCAATAGTTTTAGTAGAGACTTTCACTACCACTATGAATCACAGAAGTCAGAAATTTCACTACAGTAGGAGGCCATTCAGCCCATTGTGCTAGTGGTGGCTCCACATCAGAGCCTAGAAATCTAATCCCACTTCCCAGATTATTCCCCGTAGCTTAGAATACTTTTCTTCAAGTATTTATCTATTTTCATCTTGAACGTTGTAATGGACCCAACTTGAATAGCCATTTCTGGTAACGCTCTCCGTACTCCTTGTGTCACAATCAGTTCTTCGAAGCTGCCCCTTTATGCCTCTAATACTAAACCTAAATAATCACCTCTTTGTTCCTGATTCACTGAATAAAGCGAGAGAAAGTAAGAGAAGTGCTGCAATTCTTGGCAGGAGATTGCGATTATGAGGCAGGTGGGCAGGAGTCTCAACTCCCACTGGATGCGGTGGAGTTTCTTGGCCTCCCTAAAAGCCAAGTCGCATTGTCACTTAATGAGGTGTTTTGCAAGACACTTCTGTAGAGCTGTGTACAACAATGTGATTGGTAATCTGATAATCACTTTAGTGATCAAGTTTGCCCTTTTCAAAGTAAAATTCAAACAAATTTTTAAGAAAGTGTAATATCACAAAAGCTCAAACTGCACTGTAAACCTGCCTTAATGGCTAAAATCTCAAACATTCAGCTAAGTTTTACAAAGCAGGCTAATTCAGGAATTTAGCTTGCATGACAATCCCCAATATAGCAACAACGTCCTGTTATCATATGCAAGAAAAATATACAACTGAAGCTGGAATGGCTTATATTATAAAGGGGTGACAATTTTAATAAGAAAGTAGCAACAAAAAAAAATGTCTCCGCACTCCAAAGTGATAAAAATTGATGTTTTTTTTTATTGGAATAGGTTTAGTGTTCGGATCAAGGAGCTTCAAACTGTGAAGATAATTGCAAGGATAATTCTCCCCAACAGCGCCCCCCCCGCCAACCACCCACCCCCGCAACCCCCCACCTCCGCTTCCTCTCCCAAAACAAAGCAGATCCTCCCTTCCAGCCGGCCCCAACTATAAATTCCATGCATCACCTTTGCTCGCTCACAACTCAGCACTGCACAGCAGGAGCGCAATGTGCAATCAGTTCGATTTCCATATGGACAGGGGTCAAGCATGTAGCGTCCACCGGTTTGGCGAATGCTTCAACAGGTCCCGCTGTTCTTCGCGGGCCTCAGGAAATTCCACAGAAGTTGCAGGTGTGAAAGAACAATGCGGGGGACTGAGCCAAAACACGGATGGACTTTTACGGACTTTACTAAATGAAGCATTACTGGCTGCCCACTTCAACATGAGTTTTTCATTAAGGGCCTGAATTCTTTTTTTTTTGCAAAGTTAAACTGATTTATCTTTACAGACTTCTTAAAGTCAGAACTAAAAAGAGGAAGCAGTGTTCTGTTGCCAGACTCCTGCAGCGCCTCCAGTGGTCACCGTTTAATGACACATATGGGTTCCACGTAGCAGTGCAGAAGCTGCAAGTGTACAACAAAAAGCACTTTTCTTCTCGTATTTCATGCCCCAGTTATGCTGCACCAAGCCGTACAGTGCTGGAGTCCTTTTCGAGAGTGGTGCAGCTGAGGAGCCGTGTGTTCATACCGCTCCCAAACCAGGCAAAACAGAGCTCTGCTCATTCGCTCTAAAATACGCACAGCCCTGCTCACGGGCCTTTGATGGCGAGTGAAATTTCGCCTCACTAAAAGCAATGCGGCAGTCAGCTCTTTTCTAATGTTAAAAACATAAAAAGCAAGCTGTCTGAATACTTCTTAAACTTGATGTTTTCGATTTAAGAAGTTAGGTTTGTGGTACAACAACAACCTGTATTTATATAGCGCCTTTAACATAGCAAAACATGCCCAAGGCGCTTCACAGGAGTATTAAAAGTCAAAAAATTGACACCGAGCCACATAAGAATTTAGGGCATTTGACAAAGAGGTAGGTTTTAAGGAGCATCTTAAAGGAGGAAAGAGAGGTAGAGAGGCAGAAAGGTTTAAGGAGGGAGTTCCAGAGTTTGGGGCCTAGGCAGCTGAAGGCACGGCCACCAATGGTAACAGCAACTAAAACCCAATCGATGTGTAGCACCAATACTGCAAAGCTACCACTTCCAGGTAATCTCACTATCTCTACATTCTGAGATATTGTCGTACTGTAGGTATTCGTGGTCACCTATGTAGGTATTGGACGAATTCCTACTTAATAATTGAGTTCGACTTCAGGAGAAACAATCAAATAGTTCTTTAATGCAGGAACAGATGAATACAAGCAGGTTGCCGAGATCGGTACAGGAGAGCCATGCAGTAGGTCTTATCCGGACGGAGACGCCACGAGGACTGAGTAGGCAGTCCCGTGGTTTGCGTGATGACGTCATCGAGTTTGCCCGCGCTTGGGACGGTCACGTGATGTGCGACGTGACGTCATCGCGTTAACCCGCGTCATCGTGTTCGCCCGCGCTCCCAAAGGAGGAAAGCCCCGCACCAGCTACATCGTTAAAGGGAATTATGTCCGGTAAGTAAGGGACACTCGGTTGTACCGCTACATGCGCCCCCCCAGAATTCGCTTTAACGGTCGGCGTCAAACGATGAGATGGTCTGACGAGCCTGTCCGAACGACTCCTGTAGTCTCGAGACGGAGACTGCTGGGTGGCTGACGGTCTGGTGGGCGGTCGTACTTGGGTTGGTGTAACGACGATGGGTGGTTGGTGGTCTCGGCGGTCATGCTGTCTCGACTTGGCGGGCGAGGTCCAAATATGTGCTGGTCATGAGCGGATCCTTGCGTGCGTCGTGGCGGATAAAACGTATCCAGCCTTGCGAAGGACCGTGGCGTCATGGCGAATAAAACGTATTCAGCCATGCGAAGGACCGTGGAAGCGTGTGACCTCTGTAGCCCGTGGTTCGAAGCGGGCGCCGGGGCGAAACAGCTGGCCGCGTCATAGCGACTGGCAGGTTGGGCAGACGCGGACCATGGCTCTGTCATTGTTGGGAAAAGGTCCCCAGTCTGACGAAATCTGCAGGAACGCCGAACGGGTGATCCAGGAGGAAAAAAACGTGGGTCTGGGCAGGTCGGTGAACTCGCCGACAGGCGAGCGAACTCTCCGGCAGTCGGGAACGCACGGAACGGTGCGTGCCGTAGTGCTACTATGGTAACACAGAAGAGAGTGAACCGTTGCTGCGTTGATCAGTGATCGGTGATGACAGCAATTTTCGCGTGGCCGATCGCGGCCGCGGGATGCCCGTTGGACCCGTCCTCGATGGTCGCAGCGTCAGTAGATGTTTGCTTTTGTTGAGGGGAAAACTGTAGAGAGGGTGGCAACGCTTCTAGTTGTTGATGATTTAGGGGGGAAACTGCCGGGAGGACGGCAACGCTTCTAGCTGTTGTTGATTTCGGTAGGGGGAAAAACTGCCGGGAGTGCGGCAACGCTTTGAGTTGTTGTTGATTTCGGTAGGGGGAAAAACTGCCGGGAGGGCGGCAACGCTTCGAGTTGTTGTTGATTTCGGTAGGGGGAAAACTGCCGGGAGAGCGGCAACACTTCGCCGTCGCGCCGAAAAGCGTGGTAGAAAAGACAGACCAGCAGGCTGACGGGCTGGTGCGGCGTCGGCGGGGGATGGGTCCTCGTGGTTTGCGAGGGGCGAGTCCTCGTGGGTTGCGAGGACTGAGTCCTTGTGGGTTGCGAGGGGCGAGTCCTCGTGGATTGCGAGGGGTGGTTTGCGAGGACTGAGTCCTCGTGGCCTCTCCGCCGGGGCGCGCTCCGATCCTGTGAGCCCGTAAACGTGCTGTGCCCGCGCTGTGAGGGTGTTGTACTTGCTGTTCTGCCGTGGGGTTGTTGAAGAGGCTGACGCTCCGAAAGTCGGTAGAGCTGTCGAAAACGGACACCGTATCCAGGTACGTGGCCTGCGCCATATCGATGTTGCACAAGGCGAACGGGGCTTCTACCAGGATAAAGCACGAGGGCGGCTGTTGCTCCCAGTGTTGCGGTAGCTGAGCGAAATGGCTGTAGCTTCCAGGCGTGCTTCTTTCGTGAAAGACGTTCACGAAAAATCGGGGGTCCGGCTGCGCTGCTTTTGTGAATAACGTTCACGAAAAACGGGGTCACCAATGTAGGTATTGATGAGCTCCCGTCCTCACGTCGTTGGTCACCAATTGTAGGAATTGGTGTTCGTCGGTTGTTGTTCGGCGGTTGTTGTTCGTCGTGCCGTTCTTCTGTGAAAACGTTCACAGAGACGGGGTTCAGGCTATGCGCTTCCTCCGTGAAAAACGTTCACGGAGATGGGGTCACCAATTGTAGGTATTCGTGGTCACCTATGTACGTGTTGGACGAATTCCTACTTAATAATTTAGTTCGAATTCAGGAGAAACAATCAAATAGTTCTTTAATGCAGGAACAGATGAATACAAGCAGGTTGCCGAGATTGGTACAGGAGAGCCATGCAGTAGGTCTTATCCGGACGGAGACGCCATGAGGACTGAGTAGGCAGTCCCGTGGTTTGCGTGATGACGTCATCGCGTTCTTCCCGCGCTTGGGTAGTCACGTGACTTGCGTGATGATGTCATCGCGTTTGCCCGCGCTTGGGACGGTCACGTGATGTGCGACGTGATGTAATCGCGTCATCGCGTTCGCCCGCGCTCCCAAAGGAGGAAAGCCCCGCACCGGCTACATCGTTAAAGGGAATTATGTCCGGTAAGTAAGGGACACTCGGTAGTACCACTACAGTACCATTAAACTGTACATTTGCTGTTGGCTTAGTACAAAAGATCATGCTGCATGATGGCAGACCTGCAGTGTTGCTGGGACATTATCCTGTCCAACTCTAAGATTAAATCCTTTCATATCTTAGACAGATTGCTTTTTTGTGCTGCTAATATGAATTTCTCTTCACTTCAATTTTGGATTTTTCTCCAATTTTCCAGTTGATTTTCTCCCATTACATTTTGTCTCCTTATAGTGCAGAGTTCTGGTGACAGTTCGCAGCAGCAGCCTTATGGTACCTTAGCCAAGTGGCCATTTTTCACACGAGTCTGCACCTCGAGTATGGGCAGGTTATCTGACTCTGGGCACCATTACATCCAAGTCTGTCCTTAACTAATAGACGCACACTTCTACCCGGGTTGAAGTGGAAGCCTTAGCTGCCACATACCCTTTCCTGAGCTAGTGTCACTGAGATGAACTGCACATCCCAACTCTGACTGAAGCTGGTCAACACAACACAAAGTAGGGATCAAACTTGGGAGTTTCCTCGTCAAGGAGATTTTCCACTCGTTGGGGGGGGGGGACTGCTTGATGTAGAAACAAGAGGGTGAAATGGAAGCCTCACTATTCACCCAGATCTTCATGTATTTTATTTTGCAGTTAATGGGCAGGATCTTTATAGTGTCAGTTCTGTTGAATTGCTGTAAGTTTGTAATTTAAGGTATGTGTGTCAGAAGCTATGAAATATATATCGATGGTGTATATTTAAAGGTTCTGTCCCCTCTGAAAGATTTTGTGTTGCTGTGCCTTTGCTGGGTTGGCACCAGTACAGACATCCCTGCAGTCTGCCTTGAAGGGAGCTGGTGAGAGGGTGGCACTGCCAAGCTGTAGGTGCAAGAATAGAAGAAACAAGTGTGGGCATGAAGAATGATGGTGGTGGAATAGGAGGATGGTGCTGGTTTGATTGTGTGCTTTTTATATTTTGTTCCAGATGGCAGGGAGCAGGTGCATGATCAAGGGGGGGGGTGCGGGGAGAGAATCCTTACTTTGTGGTAGGAAACAGTTGCTTGTGGTTCAGGAGAGGGCCACGCAAATGATTTCAGCAGTTGTCAAGGGGGCTTGTAGTTGCTTTTCCTCGTCTGCCTCTAAATAAGCCAGATCATGTGAAAAGGATGGGTGTGGGGGGAGAGCTGGCACAGCACTAAAAAGTGCCCGCATCAATAGATGTAAAATACTAACAGCATTCTGCAACAAGTCCTGCACAACCAAAGACCTATTTTGACAATACCAGCCTATCCCTTAAGACAAATAGTAGCTAAAAAAAAGCTCAGGGTCCAGTATGCCAGATTTATTAGGGACAATTTGCCCTGAACAGCATCCCATGGTATTAGAGGAAATCTGGGTGCAAAGACATTCATTTGCATGTAATTTATATTGCTGCACCCTCTTCAGGAGCAGACACCAGAAAAGTCATTGAAGAAGTTTGGTCGCAGTGCTAATCCAAAACAAAATGGCGGCAGCAGCAGTAATAAAATCTAACATTTATGTTCGGCATCAACATAGAAACAAGTCCCACGGTGCCTCACAGAGGCATAAGGAGGTAAAATGGACACAGAGACAAAGAATAAGACATTAAGAGAGGTGACTGAAAGCTTGGTCAAAGACATGGGGGGGAAAATTCAGTATCGCCCCATTTGGGGCGCAATTATCGTCCGGGCGCAAAGTTTAGCGCCTGGCGCTAATTATTGCCTCCGATGGCAAACTTGGCTTTTATCGCCCCTGGAGGTGATTGGAGCGCTAAATCAGGCGCTACACACCTCTCTTAAGGCGCTAAGGCCGAGGTGCGAGGCGCTACCTCAGAGCGTGGGCGCAGCCCAGGTACTGTTAGTTAGCGATTGAACACAGACACACTGGCGCCGGTCAGTTCTTAAAGGGGAGGGTCGATCTTGCTCTGCAGCCACACCCTGCTCATTGGAGCCTTGAATCTCGGCCTGGCCAGACCTGTGGCTAAATCTAGCAGCCAAACACTATGGAGAGGGCCAGGGAGCGAGCACAGCACTTCTGCGAGCGGGCCTTGGAGGCTCTGGTTCGCGGGGTGGAGCGCAGAAGATCCACTCTGTACCCAGAGAGTGGAAGGAGGCCTTTGCCACGTGAGTAAAAAAGAGTGTGGAGGGAGGTGGCTCACAGAGTCACCTCAAGCAGCATGGTGCCCAGGACCCATCTGCAATGTAGGAAAAAGTTCAACGACCTCACTCGGGTCGTCAGGGTGAGTGCCTTTTTTTCAAAACCTCTCCATCCCTCCATCTCAACCTCACTTTATGGCCAGAGGGTCTTAAAAGCCCCAGTGCCCAACACTCATCCAACACCTATGGCCCTTTCATCAAACACACACGCACATTCCACACTTTGCATACAGTAAGGGCTATTCAACTATGGGAGGCTTTTCAGGCAAGACCATGGCTGCATACAGTAAGGGCTATTCAACTATGGGAGGCATTTCAGGCAAGACCATGGCTGCATACAGTAAGGGCTATTCAACTGTGGGAGGCATTTCAGGCAAGGCCATGGCTGTATATTTACTCAGACGCCGTCCTTTTTCTTGCAGGTCAAGCTGTCTCATAATAGGAGACAGCAGCAACGGACCGGTGGAGGGCGGCCTCAGCTCCAACCCCTCAGCGATCTTGAGGAGCGCGTCCACAGGATTGTGGCGAGCCGGGTGATTGGTCCCGTTGCCACCGGAGACGCCGACCCCATTCTGGACAGCAATGGTAAGGTCATCACCTTTTTGTCCTCTCTCCTTCCACTTGTTCCTCACAACACCAGCCTTTGACACTTTCAATCCAAATCACTAAATCGCTGCACTCATTCCTCCCTTACTGCCACCCTGTCCTCACGCTAAAGCCACTCTTGTACCTCCCTGCTTTCAGATGGTGATTCACCAGGTGAGGAGACGGGCCCTCAAGCTGCCAGTGGGAGTGAAGCTGAAGGCGAGGAGGAAGAGGAAGCCGGAGCATCAGTGCCACCCTCTCTGTAGTGTCCGTGTGTAGATAAAGACACTGAAGACAGGAGTTGGTTCATAGGTATTTACTAAGCAAGTCTGGGGGGGGGTTTCTAAAGGATATACACAATACACAGGCTTATATAGCCCAAGTGGCAATTACCGGCATTACGCACACCTGGAACTCTTAAAGGCACATACACCACACTCTCCCGAGGAAGCCCATGCCCACACTGGGAACACGCCTTCCCTGGAGGGGAGCAGGGGGGAATGGTCTGATGTAGTGGCAAGGGTGCCCGAATCCATTGAATCACTGGCAAGGAGTGTGGAGCACTTCGCTGTAGCACAGGCAGATGCCACGCAAATGTTCAGTGCTGCAATTCAGTCACTGGCTGCCATGACCCCATCTCTGACTGCTCTCATGCAGACTCAGATTGAGGCCACATGAGCACTGATTGCTGCCATCCTCGCTGGTTCGGACACATTTCCCCGGGGCTCTCACCGTGCCGCAGCAGGCCAGCAATCTGTGCTCCAGCAGATTGCTCCGGATGCTGAAGTGCTGCCCTGTGGGAGTGCCAGTGTGTCGGTCGAGCAGGGAGGTGCTGTCCTCTCTCAAGATGACAGCATTCCTGCTGCCACCACTGTCACTTCTCCACTGCACTTGCCACTGCCTGTAGGACAGACTGCTGCCGCCCATGCAGAGTTGGTGCAGTCAGCAGCCGGGCCCTCCAGGCCCAGAGCTGGTCGAGGCCGTCCTTCAAGGGCATCTGCAGGTTGTGACAATCAGCAGCCTTCCACCAGCCTTGCTGCAGCCACTGGGGCCCCATTACGGAGGAGCTGCAGGGTGGGAAGGGGGGAATTTCGCAAGGGAAGCAGATCACCCTCGATGGAAAAAAAGTAGGAGGTGTGACAAAATGTTGTTCATTGTTTTATTAAACGCCGAGGTTTCTGGTCAAATTTTTTAAACTGCTTTGGACATTGTCTCCAGGTTGTGAGAGCCAGTTATGTTAATGACTGTTTTTTTTTGTGTTTCTTTCTATTAGTTTGTCCTGCGGAAATGAGACACACAGAGTTTGTAAAACAAATAAGTTTCTGTATTCAAAATGTACATGTTTGGTCTTTGCAATCATTGTTACCTTGACCGGCTTAGGGGTTGCGGGATGGTTTCATTCAGGTTGTTTGAATGGCAGAAGCCATTTCCTCAGAAGGGGCCTAGAAGCGACTTGCTATGAGCCTTTGACGGATGGCCCTTCCACTTTGTACATTGTGTGCCTCCCTCCCGCGTTGGTGCTGCTGATGATCATCCTCCTCATCTTCCTCCTCCTCCTCTGGTGGTGCTCCAATGTCTGGTGGCATTGGCTGGGTCCTGAGGATTGCAAGGTTATGCAGCATGCAGCACACAACAACGAAGTGGGAGAATCGCTCAGGCGAGTACTGCAGGGCTCCTCCAGAATGGTCCAGACAGCGGAACCGTTGCGTGAGCATGCCGATTGTGTGCTCAACGATGTTCCTGGTAGCTTGATGGCTCTTGTTGTATCGCAGCTCAGCAGGGGTGTTGGGCGTACGGAGTGGTGTCATCAGCCAGGTGCACAGAGGATATCCCTTGTCCCCGAGAAGCCAACCACCTGGGTGGTGCGGTGCCTGGAAAAGGTCTGCCACAGAAGTCTGGCGCAGGATGAAGGCATCGTGGCTGCTGCCAGGAAAGTGGGCATTGACAGCGAGTATCAGCTGTCTGTGGTCACAGACCAACTAAACGTTTAAGGAATAGAAGCCCTTTCGGTTGCGGAAATCCTCGGCATTCTCTTGCGGCGCACGTAAAGCCACATGCGTGCAGTCAATGGCGCCCTGCACCATGGGGAAGCCCGCTATCATCGCAAAGCCCATTGCGCATTGTTGCTGCTTGTCCGAGGGCATTTGTGACCTGACGGATGCAGCAATGCACCGCAAACTGGGAGATATAGATATGTAAAGAGAAAAAGATTGGTGAAGTCAAGCGTAGGTCCCTTGCACACAGAATCAGGGGAATTTATAATGGGGAGCAAAGAAATGGCAGACCAACTAAATACATATTTTGGTTCTGTCTTCACAAAGGAGGACGCAAATAACCTCCCAGAAATACAGCGGAACATAGGGTCTGATGAAAGGGTGGAACTGAAAGAAATCAGTATTTGTAGGGAAATGGTGTTAGGAAAATTGATGGGACTGAAGGCCGATAAATCCCCAGGGCCTGATAATCTACATCCCAGGGTACTTAAGGAAGTGGCCCTAGAAATAGTAGATGCATTGCTGGTCATCTTCCAGAACTCAATAGACTCTGGAACAGTACCCATGGATTGGAGGGTAGCTAATGTTACCCCACTATTCAAAAAAGGTGGCAGAGAAAAAGCGGTGAATTATAGACCGGTAAGCCTGACATCGGTAGTGGGGAAAATGCTAGAGTCTATTGTAAAAGATGTAATAGCAGAGCACTTGGAAAGCAGTGACAGGATCGGACAAAGTCAACATGGATTTACAAAAGGTAAATCATGCTTGACTAATCTACTGGAATTTTTTGAGGATGTAACTGGTAAAATAGATAAGGGAGAACCAGTGGATGTGGTGTATTTGGACTTTCAGAAGGCTTTCGATAAGGTCCCGCATAAGAGGTTAGCGTGCAAAATTAAGGCACATGGGATTAGGGGCAAGGTATTGACTTGGATAGAGAACTGGTTGGCGGACAGAAAGCAAAGAGTTGGAATAAACGGGTCGTTTTCCGAGTGGCAGGCAGTGACTAGTGGGGTACCGCAAGGATCGGTCCTAGGACCCCAGCTGTTCACAATATATATTAATGATCTGGACGAGGTAATTGGATGTAATATCTCCAAATTTGCAGACGACACAAAGCTGGGTGGGAGGGTATGCTGTGAGGAGGATGTCATGAAACTCCAGTACGATTTGGACAGGTTGGGTGATTGGGCAGAAACATGGCAAATGCACTATAATGTGGATAAATGTGAGGTTATCCACTTTGGTGGCAAAAACAGGAAGGCAGATTATTATCGGAACGGTAATAGATTGGGAGAAGGGGAAGTGCAACGAGACCTGGGTGTCCTTGTGCACCAGTTACTGAAGGTAAGCATGCAGGTGCAGCAGGTGGTTAAGAAGGCAAATGGTATGTTGGCCTTCATAGCGAGAGGATTCGAGTACAGGAACAAGGATGTCTTGCTGCAGTTGTACAGGGCCTTGGTGAGGCCACATCTTGAGTATTGTGTGCAGTTTTGGTCACCTTACCTGAGGAAGGACATTCTTGCCATGGAGGGAGTGCAGCGAAGATTCACCAGGCTGATACCTGGGATGGCAGGAATGACGTACGAGGAGAGATTGTGTCAATTGGGCTTATACTCACTGGAGTTTAGAAGATTGAGAGGGGATCTCATCGAAACCTATAAAATTCTGTCAGGTCTGGACAGACTAGATGCAGAACGGATGTTTCTGATGGCCGGGGAGTCCAGAACCAGGGGTCATAGTGTAAGGATAAGGGGTAAGCCATTTAGGACTGAAATGAGGAGGAATTTCTTCACCCAGAGAGTGGTGAACCTGTGGAATTCTCTGCCACAGAGGGCGGTGGAGGCTAGTTCATTAAATATATTCAAGAAAGAGTTGGATATATTTCTTGAGGCTAAAGGGATCAAGGGATATGGGGAGAAGGCAGGGACAGGGTACTGAATTTGGATGATCAGCCATGATCTCATTGAATGGCGGAGCAGGCTCGAAGGGCTGAATGGCCTACTCCTGCTCCTATCTTCTATGTTTCTATGTTTCTATATTGGCGATGTCCCCAGTAGCTGATTGAAATGAGCCGGTGGCATAAAAGTTGAGAGCCACTGTTATCTTCACTGCCACCGACAGAGACGTCCTGCTCCTTAGTTGAGGCTGCAGATCTGGCTGAAGCAGGTGGCAGAGCTCAGTGACCACCTCTTTGCTGAAGCGCAGCCTTCGCAAACACTGCTCCTCAGACATATTAATGTAGGAGAACTGTTGGCGAAAAACCCTGGGAGGGTAAGGTCTCCTGTACCGAGGCCTGTTGGCCCTCCTCCATCTGGCCATGATTGCCACTCTCTCTCTGCGTCTCTGTGCCCTCCGAATGTGATGGAGAAGGACGATGTCCCCATCCATTGCAGCCCCCATAGTATCTAGGCAATCAAAGTTATGAAGGTCAAAAACCAAAGTACCTGCAAAGTTATGGTCAGAAGCCAAAACTACCATCTGACTCAATGCAGAAGTCTCTCTTTCTCTCTTTGTCTCTCTCAAAATCTCTCTCTTTCTCAGAACGAGTGGTGCAAAAATGGTTACCACACAAAAGCCAGGAAGAGGCCCCCTTTAAATAGCACCCTCCCAGCCCCACAGTGACTGGGAAGCGTTCCAGTCTACGTGTCGCTGGTTGCGCCAGGGGAAAAAGGAGGGGGGCGCCACTCAATTTCCGTCCCGGGGCATCACAAGGGCGTTGCACTCTTGAATGATGTCAAGATCTGCGTGCGCAGGAGATTGGGCAGTATTGTTTAGCGCTGCCGCAAAATGTCCGGTCAATTTCGCGAGAGGCGCAGATATCGCCGCGCCCAGGCGCTAGTTGCGTTGTGCCCCATTAGCGCCCTCTTACGGCGCTAACGGGAGGCGCAAACCAGCTGAATTTTCCTCCCATGGGTTTTAAGGAGGATCATAAAGGTAGGGAAGCAGGTCAACAGGCAGGATGGTTTAGGAAGAGCATTCCAGAGGAGGGGGGCTTAGGAGGCTGAAGGTATGGTTTCCAATGGTGAGGCAAGAGAGGGGGAGATGTACAAGGGGCTGGGGTCAGAGGAACAGAGAGCTTGGTGCCAGGGGGGTTATAACGTTGCAGGAGGTTACAGAGATTTGATGGGATGAGGCCATGAAAGGATTTAAACAGGTGGACAAAAACATTACATTTGAGGCAATGGGGTACCGGGAGCCAATGCAGCTCAGCGAGGAATTGGTGCCGGGTAGGATATGGGCAGCGAAGTTTGGGATGAGCTGAAGTTTACAGAGAGTGGAAGATGGGAGTCCTGCCAGGAGAGGATTGGAATAGTCGAATCTGGAGGTGACAAAAGCAGTGATGAGATTACGGTGTTTTGGGGAAGGGGTAGGCAAAGGCAATGGCTTTGGTCATCCCAGTATTTAAATGCATGAAATTGCGGCTCATCCAAGGCTGAATCTTGGACAAGCAGTCTGACCGCACAGAGGCAATGGAATGGTAAACAGAATTGCATCACTGTCGATGTCATACTGGCCCGCTCCACATTCTGAAAGTCCCTTTACATATTTTTAAGATCAAGAAGCCCAGTCAGTTGTTTTATGCTTTGTTATTTTTGACCAGATACCACAGTGGTTCCTAAATGCACAGGAACTCCGCTGATAGGGTTAGACGAAGTAGGGCGGGAGGAGGCTCATGTGGTGCATTAAAAACCGACATAGACCAGTTGGGCCGAATGGCCTTTTTGTGTAATTCTATATTTGATATGCTTGAAGGTAATTCCTCACTGCCAGTTTAGCTCAGTCCTCCCTCAGTGGACTGGGTCTGTCTAACTCGAGCAGTGCTCTGATTAAATGTGGATTATGACTGAAGGCGGTGTTGGACTTCGTCGTCGACATCTGCCCTCGTTGACAGTAGGCTCCCAAGGTATGGAAAGTGGTCCACGTTGTCCAAGGCCTTGTCGTGGATTTTGATAATCGGGGGGCAGTACTGTGTGGCGGGGGCAGGTTGATAGAGGACCTTTGTCTTACGGATATTTAGATTTTGCTGTACATGGACCATGTACAGCAGGCACCTCAAAGCACTGGAGAGGTACCACCAATGCTGCCTCCGCAAGATCCTGCAAATCCATTGGCAGAATAGGTGCACCAACGTCAGTGTTCTTGCTCAGGCCAACATCCCCAGCATCGAAGCTTTGACCACGCTCGATCAGCTCCGATGGATGGGTCACATTGTCCGCATGCCCGATACGAGACTCCCAAAACAAGCGCTCTACTCCGAGCTCCGGCACAGCAAGAGAGCCCCAGGTGGGCAGAGGAAACACTTCAAGGACACCCTCAAAGCCTCCTTGAAAAAGTGTAACATCCCCACCGACACCTGGGAATCCCTGGCCCAAGACCGCACAAAGTGGAGGAGAAGCATCCGGGAAGGCGCCGAACACCTCGAGTCTCTTCGCCGGGAGCAAGCGGAAGCCAAGCGCAAGCAGCGCAAGGAGCGCACGTCAACCCAAGCACCCCACCCACCCGCCCCTTCAACCACCATCTGCCCCACCTGTGACAGAGACTGTAGGTCCCGCATTGGACTAATCAGTCACCTGCGAACTCATTTTTAATGTGGAAGCAAGTCATCCTCGGTTCCGAGGGACTACCTAAGAAGAGAAGAAGGATTATGACTAGCTCGGAGGTGTTTACTGTAAACATTATGAAGATGGACATTTGTTTATTTGCCTTGTAATGCAAGAAGAAACAGAGCAGCGACAAAATGTGGGCACCTTGTGTTTGAGATCTGCAGCCATGCATTTGTAATTGGGCAGCTAGGAGTTTGATAGGGGACCAAAACACACAAAGCAAACCCAGCTCCAGAAATTACGTAAATAAATAGCATTTATTATTTATTACAATAGCAGAACAATTGCAACGTTTCCCTATTTTCTTAAGGCTGCATTTCATTTTTGACAGCACACAGCAAAAATGCACAGGAAAATGCTTAAGTCTGCACAGGACCATTCTGGTACAAGGCCAATGAAGTGTTGGGAACTCTGAATTAAAGAAATAGAAATCTATGAGACTAGTACCTTACATCAGCACTTTCGATAGTCGGTACTAAAAGTACTGACAACAGGATGTACTGCTTAATAATGTGCTATCAACCATCTTCTCCAATCTGCTGCCAACCTGCTTAAAGGATGACCACATCGTTTAAAATCATAGATTTTTATATAATGAGTGATTAATGACTGCTTCCTCTCAAAAATGCCAATGGCAAATATGTGTTCTATTGCAAAAAAGTTTTTTTGTGTAATCCTTCTGTTTCACACATCATGAGGCAGAACTGAAATCAGCAAATGCTATTCATATAAGGGCAATGGCTTCAAACGCCCCTGTTTGTTACAAAGAAAGGGTAACAATAGAGATCGTTCAATGTTTTTCTGTTTGAAGCGATTAAATGCATTCCAAATAGTGAATATTGAGTAGCACTATACAATTACGCTTCTTTCCTGCCGACTCACTGCCATTAGGTATTGAATCCTTGGGATTACCTATTAGTAATGGGTATGCAGTTTTATTGCTCATTTTGCTCTCACAACAGACAAACAAAATCTTTAAATATCTAGATTTCTTCATCTGCAAAGATGATCCCACACATAGAAATGTCAATACTATATAGTTGTGGGCCATTCAGCAGTGAGAAGTTAAAAACTCCAGCCAGAGTCGCGAACATTTCCACACCCCTTCCCCGTCTAAAAATGTGATGATAGAGAAGGTTCTGGAACATGTTCAAAAAGCAGTAAAAATGTCAAGAGAAGAGTTCACAACTTAAAGGGGCCATTTTTTAAAGCTGCAGCACTGGGGTAAATCTCAGGTCATGTTTTGGGGTATTCAATAAGACTGTGCTCGTTTACTGTTTAGTTGAGGATTCTCAATCTGCGTTCTGTGCCAGTGCCTGACATTTGGTCAGTTATGGATTGTGGAAATAGGGTCACATTCAGCGAGTTGCATTAGTGCCATGTATACATACACGAGAACATGCAAAGGGAAAAACTCCCAATACTTTCGTTATCTTTGAATATACTGGTGGCCAGGAAGAGGAACTAACTTGCAAATCTGGATAAAAGTGAACAAAGTCTCTACATATGGACACAAAGAGCTGGATTTTTCCGGTGCTCAGAGGGCGGGTTTGGAGGCCAGTCCGCTGCCAAAATAGCAAAGATTGACAGCAGGTAGGAAATCCGCTGTCAACCCGCCTCCACGCGAGTCTCCCAGGTGTTGGGTCTGTCTGCGCAGAACTGACCTGACTCCAAGCAGCGAGGGAGACAATTTAGATCATTAAATGGTTTGTTAAGAGCCAATTTAATGCGATTTTGAGCCTACCTTGCAATTTTACGTGGTCCCCCACGGGTTATCCACTGCTCGGGGAACACGCCAGCTCACCCTGTCGTGAGTTGAGTCTGCTTTGATTTATCTGATAAGCAGACAACTGCAGAAGTGGTATAAAGGATACCATGTTGCAGATGTTCAGTTTCAGAAACTGTTGGTTTCTGCATTTTTAAGACATATGGAGATTTCTTTAGCATGCAAGTGCTTAGAGCCAACTGTATATCCAGTGCCACCTCATTGGAACAACCTCTCTCACCATTGACAGATCGCTTCTGTCATCTCACCTGCAGCTGCCATCTATTGCAGCAACATCGGTGCCCTTGAAAAAATCTCACCTTGGTCCTCTGAATCCTTCCACGATCAGCCCCAACACTAACATCACCAGGCACACCAACATCACCAACCTTCTCCACCATCACCTGATGCTGCACAGGACACAGGGCACCGGGAGGCCAGCGATGGCATCGCCACGGCCAGATTTATGTCACTTGACGGTTAACCCTGGCTGTCACATGATGTGCCAGGTTGACACCATCCTACACCAGCACCGTAAAGCATCCCTTTAATGTCCAAGCCATTCCATTCACACTCATCACTATAGCAGGGGGCGGGCGGGGAAGTTATGTCTCAACATTCACTGGAACTCAGTAAGACACTTCTCAAGGTGCGCACAGATGTGTCCAATAAGGTGAAGTGTTGAAAATATCGATTTCACTGTATGACAACACATTACCAGAAATTTCACATGAACATTGGCTAAACCTCTCAAGTGCCTACCTTTTTGTGTTGTTAGTTGGTATGCTTGCAGTAGGATGAGGGTGAGTGTGAGGGGTGGCTAGTGAGATGGGGAAGTGATAATGTAGATAGAGAGGGATGGGTGGAGGTGCAAGGTAAGTTGGTGTGAGTAAGGATGTGCAGGAGTAGGGTGTGGAAGGCAGAGTGATGGGGATGTGATGAGTGACACAGCAGGATGAGGTTGAGTGTGGCTTTGCAGTAACGTTTCATGATCTACTGAGATCGTTGAAAGGTTTGCGCCACTGCAGCCAGGGACCCCTGATGACATCCCTGTTTGTGCCCTCCTGTGCAATGTGCAATCAGGCTGCGTTGATCTCCTGGGGAGGTCGCTTCCGCCCATGGGAAGGGAAGAGAACCTCCCTGCGTGCTGACGTCCACCTCTGTGTAGTGTTTGCAGCACCTCAATGCTGTAGAACACTGACAGCACAACTGTCAAAATCAATGTGGCCGTGGTCCCTTTAAGGAAACCGGCTGATGACACGTCATCAAATGACGTCATCAGACCCGCTTCCTGTTAATTGGCCAGGAACCTCACAGGGTGAGCTTAACAAGGCCAATCTACAGGAAATCTTTGAGACAGCAGCTGCAGACGGGAGCGGGACCGGAAACCGCCAACCAGCTCTTCTGCCGCCATCCCGCCTCCTCAGGGAAAATCCAACTCAAAATGTTTGCAGGTGCCGTTACCAGCTTCCACACAACCAAAAACCTTCACCAATAAAACCTTTAGATTAATTAAGTGACAAATCAGTGTTCAAGAATAGCAGGTTCGTAGCTCATTGGTTGGTTCCCAGCTCATTTTCTAAAGTAGCCCCAGCAGATGTCACGAGGAAATCACTTGTGAAATTTGGTCCAAATCCAAAAATTAATTTTAAACTGATTTCTAGAAGATAACTCAAAGCTTCACCGCTTCAAAAAGGAACCTAGGGGCTCATGAAGGAAGTACACTTACACAGTTTCTTTAAAAGTTGTTAATTGTTTTCAAATTTTAAAGTGACAAATTAGTGTTCAAGAACAGATAGATAGAGAAAACCAGAAGATAAATCCCACACTATAACCAATGCGGTGGAATTAAAAACAAACCAACTTGTTTTATCTGTGCTGAACCATAATTGTCAGGCAAACATGTTTCTAACCCTTGACATTCCCTGAAGTATTCTTCATTTTAATGTGTTTTCATCAAATAAAATGAAAACTCTGAAGTGAGCTGATATTTTGCTTACTCAAGAGATTTATTTAAATGAGGAATTGGTTTATTAGTTTTGTACATTGTTTCATTGCTCTATCAAGGCAGTACCACAGCTAATCTGGTAGTTACTCTGTGCTGAAGTGAAGTATGCAATACATCCATCTCATTAACACTTCCACCATACGATACTCATCCTACCAGACACATACCTAAGGAGGTCACAGGTGGCCTCTTTTGACATCAGACAGAGGCCTAACTCTCCTCCATGTCTCCTCAGGCAAGAATGGCGGACTGGATGGTGCTTTTAAGTGGCCACACTGGTGTCCTTGATCTGGATGCAATTGGATTTCAAAGAAGCAGCAATGAAAGTGCTTGGCTGCAAACCTTGGACTGGAAACACTCCAGGTTCCACAGTGACAAGGTACAGCTATTTATTAAATATTACAGTGCTGTATATTCACAGGCTATATGAATGCAATGTGTATGTTTTGAAAGCTGGAGAGGAAAGTCAGGTTTTTCAATGTCACAATTCCACAAAAACAGCTTTGATCTCCACCTTTTTATTCATTTATGTTTAAATGAAAAATCCCAAGTTACCACCTGTGTTCATAACCCTTCTGTTTGATGTCACTGAGCGGGGCCACACTATGCCGATTCACACCATGTGTTAAATTCCAGTTACACACTGCCATCTGCCATTCTCTCCCACCAGCCAATCCAACCTGCATTTGGTCATTGCACAAAGTTGCAATTGCTCAGTATTCTGCACAGAAACATTCCATACATAACCCTCACTGCATTCAAGAGGTTTGGCTTTTTCTAAATAATATTTTTCATAATATTTTGATAGTTGCTATCTTAAAGGAAAGAAGCTGTGTCAACAACTAGAAGCTGGCATTAACAAAGATTTCAGGCCATGTTCTCAATTACTTATAGCATTCAGTTAAATTACCCTCTTCTCCAGTTTTCTATCTCAAAGGGCATTCTTTTTGTTTGGGGGAAGAGGAAAATACAAAAAATCTGTGCGCCACTTTTGGGGAAGCAACTAAATCCGTACATCTTTGCTTTCACAGAAGAAATCTGATGACTTTCAGTGGGTGAGGCTTTTCAAAATTCGTGTCACAGAATTAATGGCAAAATAGCGAGCTGGATTCAAAATTGGTTTGGCACGAGAAAACAGGATGTGATGATAAATGGATACAAGGTCTAGGTGGAGGTTGTTGATGATTGAAGTTTTCTAGCAGCCATTCAGCTCTACTGTTCTCAGTATTCATAAATAATACAGAGTACGGTGCTTTTACTAAAATTATAAAATTGGCTGAACACAAGCAGCTAATTTGGTCAGGTGATGAATATAAGCGACTTCAAAAGCATTCAAAGGAATCTAAACAATTAAGCAAATAGGCTAAGGATGGATTTTAATGCAGATATATAAATGTAAGGTAATGCATGCTGCAACAGGAAACATATGCCAAGTATACCAAATGAAAGGATGTCCATTAACAAAGGTGGAAAAAGAAAAGCACTTGGGTGTGATTATTGATGATTCACTGAAAGTTTCCAGTCAATGGAAAGCTGTTACGAACAAGGTAATCAAGTATTGGACGCATCTCAAGGGCATTTGATTACAAGTCCAAACAAGTTATTTTAACTTCGTACAGATCATTGGTTAGACCAGATATGGAATATCTGTATGCAAATTTGAGTACCATGCGGCAAGTGACTCACCTCCTGACTCCCCGAAGCCTTTCCACCATCTACAAGGCACAAGTAAGGAGTGTGATGGAATACTCTCCACAAGCCTGGAATAGTGCAGGTGCAACAACACTCAAGAAGCTCGCCACCAGGACAAAGCAGCCCGCTAGGTTGGCATCCCATCCACCACCTTATAAACATTCACTCCCTCCACCCCCGACGTAGTGTGTACAAGATGCACTGCAGCAACACGCAAAAGTTTCTTGGACAGCACCTCCCAAACCCATGACCTCTACCACCTAGAAGGACAAGGGCAGCAGGCGCATGGGAACAGCACCACCTGCACGTTCCCCCCCAAGTCACACATCATCCTGACTTGGAAGTATATCACCGTTCCTTCATCGTTGCTGGGTCAAAATCCTGGAACTCCCTCCCTAACAGCACTGTGGGAGTACCTTCACCACACGGACTGCAGCGGTTCAAGAAGGCGGCTCACCACCACCTTCTCGAGAGCAATTAGGGATGGGCAATAAATGCGGGCCTTGCCAGCGACACCCACATCCCAGGAACGAATATTTAAAAAAAAATCTCTGTACTGATGTTCGTTCTGAGAAGAGTGACACAAATTATTCCAGGACTTTATGGTTAAGCTATCAAGAAAAACCCGCAGAACTGAATTTGTTTCCATTGGAGAAAAGAGGATTGAAAGCCTGAATCTTGAAAAATGCTGTAAGGCATGGATCACATGAATGTAAGCAAGTTATTTGATTTGGACCACGAGTATAGAACTAGAGTACACGTGTACAAATTTACAAACTTCAAACTACACTAGAGGTGAAAAGCATTTTTTCCCCCCAGGGTAGGTGATATGAACTTCCATCAAAAGCAGTTAATATCAATTAACTCCTTTAAAAAAAAAGCTGGATAAACATCTGCTTTGAAGATTAAAGGCTCTGTATGGACCGAGGTGCTCCAATCCTCTATGGAACATCGTAGTTCCTTTGTTCCACGGGTCACATTTTCATGGCCCAAGTTCCTTTGTTACTTGGACCATGAAAATGTCACCTGTGGAAAGTAACTGGCCAGGATTGCATAATGGAGGTGCATTTACATAAGAACATAAGACGTAGGAGCAGGAGTAAGTCATTTGGCCCCTCGAGCCTGCTCTGCCATTCAATAAGATCATGGCTGATCTGATCTTGGCCTCAACTCCACTTCCCTGCCCGCTCCCCATAACCCTCGACTCCCTTACCATTCAAAAATCTGTCTATCTCCACCTTAAATATATTCAATGACCCAGCCTCCACAGCTCTCTGGGGAAGAGAATTCCAAAGATTCACGACCCTCTGAGAGAAGAAATTCCCCCTCATTTCCGTTTTAAAAGGGTGCCCCCTTATTCTGAAATTATGCCCCCTAGTTCTAGATTCCCCCACAAGGGGAAACATCCTCTCTGCATCAACCCTGTCAAGCCCCCTCAGAATCTTATATGTTTCAATAAGATCCCCTCTCATTCTTCTAAACCCCAATGAGTATTGGCCCAACCTGCTCAACCTTTCTTCATAAGACAACCCCTTCATCTCCGGAATCAACCTCGTAACCTTCTCTGAACTGCCTCCAATGCAAGTATATCCTTCCTTAAATTTAGACTGATATTCTGAAGTATTCCATGATTATCTTTTGGAGGATATGGAGAAATATTGCAAAACTTCTCTCAAGTATAGACCAGATTATATATGGTTTGTCGAATGAACAGGTTTGTTAAGCATAATAGGTTTCGTGGGCCACTCCTTCTTAAATTTTTATACCAGGTTGTTCCTGGCTGTTGTAGGCCCTTCTTTAAATATGCACATCAGGCTCCAATGATGTCATCAGGCTCCAATGATGTCATCAGGGCCTGATGGCTATTTTAACCAGTGGCCTGAGCAGGGAAGCAATCGTAACCTTCTTGCCAAGTCAACCTAGCGGGAAAGAAAGAGACTGGCGCAGCAGAGGCCCAAATAGGTCAATTTCTTAAAAGAAACTTTCCTTGTGGAGCCAAAAGGAGCACGGGTGCTCATCCGGGCCCCACAGGGAAAGTTTAGGCCTCCTCTGCTCCGAAGTCCCTCTCTTCCCAATTGCAAGACCCTCGTGAAACGCCCTACCCACGGCACAGCCGAGTGCTGGGGAGCGTTACTTGAAACCTCGGCGGTGGCCTTCTGTCACCCGACATTCCCTCTTGTCTGGCCTAACCAGCAGCCCTTAAAGGGATTGTTGCTGGCTGTTCCAAATATCAGCCCAGAAAAGCGTCTGGGTCATATTTTTGTGAAGCCAGGCCGAGCAGGAGTGCTCTTCCTCACTCCCAGGACCAAGTTGTGGGTTGGTGCGACATCCGAGCCAGCCTGGCGTCGTGAGCTGCGGCCGGACTCCTGCTCAGTGCGCTCAGCTTGCCGGCGAGATTTAAAATGAGGCCCGAGTTCAAAATGGCTCAGGTCTCCTTGCCCATGTGCGCACTTCGTTGGTCCGCTGCCCTAAAGTGAAAATTTACCCCATCATCCAGTGGCATCTTTGAGCAACATTTCATCGCTGCTGTTTACTCACTTCTACAGAGGAATATATGGCCCAGTATCTTCCAAATGAAAAGCTCTTATTCTGAGACAGAGATTCTTCTTTTCCGTAATTTTTTTAATGAGTACTTCTGAAGTAAAAAGGAACTGTGGAATACGCAGCCTTACTGCACTTCAAAAAAAAATGTCACTCACAAGGTTGCCTGCTTGCTAGTGAAAAGTCGTAAAGGGGAAACCGGTCCCTTTTATCTTTGAGCATCAGATTCATTGAAATGCTTTGCATTTACGTCCATTATTAAGAGGGGGATGAGGAAAGAAATTAATGCACTTAGCCTTTCACGGGTATACGTACATGTACAGTGGTTAAACAGAACGGCCACAAAGAGGACTGCAGAAACCGGTGCATTTTACTGGGGAGCTCAGCCCAATTTAGATCCCTCTGTGCAGCCTTCTCGACCCTGTGCAGCTGTGTTGTGCAGATGTCCAGCTGCTAGCATTACTTTTTCTTACCATATGAGCAGCGATACTTTGCTTTCCTTCCACTTGCCGGCTGACTTCGTCATGGATGGGCTTCCCAATAAAAGCGATCCCTGGTGGGGCACATTATAAGAAGTGCTTGATCACAACTGTAGTTTGGACAATACACCCTGACTGGGATCATTTCTCACTGGGAAACCTTTCCGACACAAAGTCACAATGGAGAGGGAAGAAAGGGTTTTGCTTTGAAGATGCCAAAATAGGAAGAATATCAAAATAGCACCAAAAAATGAATTGCTGCTTTATAGCAGAAGTTATAAGTTGGATTTATTATCTCGATGCTAGTGAGATTTTTAACTGCCCAGCAAAATGATGTTGAAGACTGTATTGAAAATAACAGTCCCATCATAAACTGCTCAACGTGATGCATTCCAGCAGAAGCTTAAAAACCCTCCCCAAGTACCAAACATGGCTCAACACTGGAAAGTAATCGTAAGTAACCCACACAGAATAATAGCTCGGAATCTCATCTTTAGAAGTGTGCATCTTTACTAATGCCAGATTTTAGCTATTTCTGGTTTTTCTAAACTGTCCTATTGGTATAAATATAGGACATCTTCGCAACAGGTTGGTTTGGGGTAATGTAGTAGCAAGTATGATGCGCAGCAAGCGGCCAAGAGCTTCCCAAAAGGGAGCGCGCGGAGGAGGGGGAAAACACAGAAGAAAAAGCAGAATGAGGGAGAGTAACTGTAGGCCACCATCATGCATGGCCTTGTAGCCAACTGAGGAGTTGCACAGGCAGGGGCCTGACACCAGTACTTTGCCACACACTCAGGCAAAGAATGATATGTGAGAACTAAATAGGAAAGCACAGCCAGAACTAGATTAATGGCTTCAACATTCATAGACTGAAAGTTACTGTTTGCAATGTTAGAGATCAAACATGCTTTCATATGACATTCTGCCCTCTATTTTAACTGAGGCATTCATTTTATTCTAAATGGGTTAATATCTCTATTAAAATAGCAGACAGAGGAAACGTTAAGTATTCGTACACTAATATTGCAAACAATAACTGAAAGCCCTAAGTACTCTTAAGTATAAACTCCAGACAAGCTTAAAATAGTGGAGGAAGATCAGTTATACAAACAGCATAGTGTATTTGGAATATTTCCTTTTTCTATGTCCAATCATGTTTCTCATTTGTGTGACATGCTACAAATGAACACAGGGAGACTTTATTTTAAAGATTCAATAAAGTAACAAAAACAAGTAAACCTACTCTAAAGTAATGGCAGTTCAATGGCATGAGAAGTATTTACTGAGCTGGTTCATACCATGTTTCTGCCCGTTGAGTGCCATGACACATTTTCTGATTTGGCTCATACAATATTGGTGGCACTGTAGGACCTGCAATGAGGTCAGGTGTGCTCTTGAAGTGCTGTAACCTACAAGGCTACGGACCAAGAGCTGCAAAGTGGGATTAGGCTGGATGGCTCTTTCTCGGCCGGCACGGACACAATGGGCCGAATGGCCTCCTTCTGTGCTGTAAATCTCTATGATTCTAAGATCATGCTAGTTAAACGCATTCAGTTGTGCTAAAAACTGGGAATGACAAAGCTATTGAGAAGGGACATTTTGGTAATATTTTTTGTGCAAAGATTAGGATATAACTTTTCCTTACAACCCAAGGCATGCTAACCTGAACTGCACCCAGCCTTTCTCCACAATGATGTTAAAAGAATAGGTGGTGCCATGGCGCCCAGCTCGAGTAGTTCTGCTCAAAAGCAGTTTGCGGCACCATTCAGACCCACAGAGATATTTAAATAATGGGAGAGCAATATGGCCACAAGAACAAGGACACCCTGGAGCAGTCACTTACCGTAAGCTGCTTTATTAAACAAAACATTTTTAAACTAATGTCAAAATGACAAGATGAAGAATGTCTAGACTGTGTTAGTAATGCAACTGAAACAGATGGCAAATGAAAAGCATAATCTTCTGCTCTGCCTAGTGAGACCTGGCTTTACCCTGGCCTTATTTATACCTGTGTGTTGGTCACCCCCGTGAGACGGATTGCCCTTTCCTTCCTGCTGCTGTTACAGCCAGAGTCAGAGAAGTAGGAAGAGCACACTTATAATGGGAGCTGGCATGGACTTGGGCCTGTATTCAAGGCAGTTTACATAGGTGCAAAGGGCACCTGCATTCCCTCAACCCTCCCTCACATGCAAAGCACGGGGCAAAACTGAAGCCCAGATATATTGGCGTATTAGCTCCTCCATTAGTGTCCACCCACCCTTACCCCATTCCTAGCTCCTTGCTGCTCTGCAGCTGCCATGATATTGTAACTTTGGAGCTTCACAAAAGCATATTTATCTTATTCTATCTTCTGTTTTTTTTTAAATGAGATAGAAAGCAATTTTTCTGAAGAAGTGGGTAAGCACTGGCTGATTGTGATTCAGACAATGCACTCTCGCACAATCCACCAGCTTCACTGCATCTGAGAGCACAGACTGCGATCTCTGCCAAGAACTACTTCTGTTTCAAATTACTATCACTGTAGAACAACACATTCAGATGCTGCGACGCAGCTAGCTTAGTCAGAGCCCTGCTGAAACATTAGCGTCCTTCCTGTCAACTCACTGTGCTTCACAACGTCTGCCAAACAAGCAGCTGTCAACCCACCAATTCAAAGCTGTGGCAATGCAGCCTGCTGATCCTGTTCCGATACACTGCAAGTATTCATGAAGACAGAAACTCACCAACAGTACACAAGTACATTCAAAATCTATTCATCTAGGTTTTTGCCAGGTAGCTTTGAAAAAGCACATACACACTGTCAAACAAAATTAACTCTCGGAGTTCCAGGGTATATTCAGTATGCCGTCACTTGATTGAAGGGATCAGAATTCAGAAAAGGAACGTTGGATATTTCCTCTTGAAAAGTAGTTTTAAAAAAAAATCATAATGAAGGCCTAGTAATTGCCAACAACTAGGACTGATGTAACTCAAACACTGTAGATACCGATTCATCTTTTACGATTAAAAAAAAAATCAAGGTATTTGCAGTCTGCCTTTTGACCCAAACACTGCTTCGGACAATAACCCATTATTGTTCCATACTATAATGACTCACATCACAGTCCTTGCAGCTTATCTCTGGCTTCCTATTCAAAGACAGAGATGACCTCTACTGGAACCTTTGATCTACACCACCGCAAGCTGCCAGCATCAGCAAAGCTCAAACTGGTGGCACTCTTGCCTCGGAGTCAAGATGCTGTGGGTTCAAATTGCAATCCAGGACTTGAGCACTACAGTGCAATACTAAGGGAGTGCCACATTGTCAGAGTTGCTATCCTACAGCTGAGATGTTAAAAATGGCTACTTAATAGAAAACCACTAGACACCTCCTAGCTGTGTTTGAATAAAAGAGGCATTTTCCTACCAACAGGAAAGTGGGAGAAAGCACCAATTATAACAACAATTCACAGAACTGCCCAAGTTGGTAACAGTAGTGATCTTGTTGTCGACTGGGTGCCATCTTCACACAAGCTTCTTTCGTGAAGGTGGCATTGCCCTAACTCTACAAGGATTGGCAATAGAGAAACGCACCAAGATGAGTGGGCTATTTGTTTACATCAAGAGTTTTCACCATGCACAACTGAAATTTCTGCTGACCACGCTCTTTCAAAACATGTCCACTGGTATAGGCTTGGCATTTGTAGCCTGATATTACAGTCCTCAAGGGGTTAATTCCATTCTACTCAGCTTCCTGTTGCTAGGCTGAAACAGTATTTACTGATGGATAGCCAGTTCCATTCTGAAACTCTCCATCATGCTCTATTGTTTTGCTGCCTTGTGCCTCTACATCATTTAATGAGATTAGCTTTCCTGCATGCCTCTGCTGGTCAGCAAGGCCTGATATAGCAACCCACATCAAACAAAGTACTTCTGTAAACAGTCAAATATAGAAGATATTACCAGCACAAAAAATACTTATTCGTCTCCACTGTGAATAAATTACCAGCATCGCCAACACAGCCAAGTGAACAACTTTGATAAACAAAATATTTGTTTAACTGAATACTAATTAAAGCAAACTAAGCCATTATTGCTCAACAGCTAGTTTTTTTTTTAGTTCTTACCATGTGAATGTGTCAAACTCTATGCTAAGTAAATATCTGAATCTCTTGATTCCAGCTTTGTTTCTGAGAGTAGTGAGTTTACACCAAGGCTGCCCCACGTACCTCTTAGACTTTCAGCCATGATGATGTACTAAAGTGAAATCAATAGTTTCAAACAGTTTACCTTTTCAAACGCATTCGCAAGTATGGCAGAAATTTGATTTGTTCACATACACCATCATTTAAATATAGCCTCCTGTTCACCAGCTCGGCAACAACCAATTCATTCTGCAAACGAAGAGTCTGTTGATTATTGAAATGAGTAATCAAATATTCTGATACAATAAACCATCACAACCCACAGCCTTTGGTTCCTGGTTTAAGGTAATGCGATGATGCCACTTAAACGAGTCTCGGCTCGTTCAACATACAGGGCTTTTGAAGCCAAGACAAAGCTCATATGCCTAGCTAATAAATAAAGGTCAAAAAATACATGTGTGTTTGTTTTACTACTGAAACTATACCAAATCCTGCAAGAGGTAAGTAGCATGTGAACAACACTGCGTCACTCACAGACCAGCTAGATTGGGGACAAGATAATGAGCCCGTTCTGTTAATCACAATTCTTTTTTTTTTTAATCAAGATAAATTTCAAGCAATTTCTTCAGAATCTTACAAGATTTGATCAAGTGGGAAATGTTAAGGACAGATGGATCTAAGCTGCCCGCTTGATTAGCACCCCATCCACCACCCTAAACATTCACTCCCTCCACCACTGGCATACCGTGGCTGCAGTGTGTACCATCTACAAGATGCACCACAGCAACTCGCTAAGGCTTCTTCGGCAGCACCTCCCAAACCCGCGACCTCTACCACCTAGAAGGACAAGGGCAGCATGCGCATGGGAACACCACCACCTCCAAGTTCCCCTCCAAGTCACACACCATCCTGACTTGGAAGTATATCGCCATTCCTTCATCATTGCTGGGTCAAAATCCTGGAACTCCCTACCTAACAGCACAGTGGGAGTACCATCACCACATGCACTGCAACGGTTCAAGAAGGCGGCTCACCACCACCTTCTCAAGGGCAATTAGAGATGGGCAATAAATGCTGGCCTTGCCAATGATGCCCACATCCCATAAACAAATAAAAAAGTAAGAGTTACGCTAAAACGATATAAAACACTAGTTTGGCCCCAGCTGGAGTATTGTGTCCAATTCTGGGCACCACACTTTAGGAAGGACATGAAGGCTTTGGAGAGGGTGCAGAAGAGGTTTACTAGAATAGTTCCAGGGATGAGGGATTACAGTTACGTGGATAGACTGGAGAAGCTGGGGTTGTTCTCCTTAGGGCAGAGAAGGCTAAGAGATTTGATGGAAGTGTTTAAAATCGTGAAGGGCTTAGATAGAATAAATAAAAAGAAACTGTTTCCAATGGCTGAACAGTCGGTAATCAGAGGGCACAGATTTAAGGGGATTGGCAAAAGAACCAGAGGCGGCATGAGGAAAAACTTTTTTACACAACAGGTGGTTAGGATTTGGAATGCACTGCCTGATAGGGTGGTGGATAGATATTCAATAATTGCCCTCAAAAGGGAAATTGCAGAGATATGGGGAAAGAGCGAGGGAGTGGGACTAACTGGATTGCTCTTCGAAAGAGCCGGCGCAGACTCGATGGGCCGAAAGGCCTCCTTCTGTGCTGTACTATGCTATGATTCTATGACAAGGCACTTCATAGGCTGGTCAATATTAGATTGCATACATAGTGGCTTTTCTTGGTGGACTTCCCACTAATTTGATATTAATCCCATTAGATAATGAGATTTTATTTGGAATTATGGTGTAAGATGGACTTCAAATACTTTCCTTAAACTACAGGGCACAAATTCCAGTTTCATACCAGTTTCTATGTTCATATATGGAAACCGCTTCTGAGTCAACCTGAATAATATTTAGTTTTTCTTCTTAATTTTAACGAAAATGACAGTCACAAAAACACGGGGACTTATCACACACAGGTATGACTTCTAAGCCAGGCTGGAGAATGTATAACATAAACTCATATCACAACTACTTTGAAAACAGTGCGAATTGATTAAGGCAAAATGCAGCTGAACCATACAGGCCTCGACTGTCCCACGTTCAGCAAATGAAGAGAGGGGAGAAAATTGCTACTAAGTAAAAATAAACACATTTTGGTGAAAGAAAACACACACGTTTCATTCCTCGGTGGGAAACTGGAGCATCGTAAAATGCTTCTGCCAGCAGAAAATAACCTGAAGCAAAAGGTTTTACAAGTCCCAAAGTTTTATAGGCTGAATATACTGATCGGAAGGTAATCAAAGCCACATTCTGACAGACTGACCATGAAGCTTTTTTATTTAAACAGAACACCTTTTTAAGATAACTTGCACCATCTTCTGTGAGCGTGTCTGAGAGCACAGTCCGCACCATTTTATAAACCTACTGTTTTACGTTTTTTTTAAATGATATTTGGTCATGAGCTAGTGGTTCTAATCAAGAATATAAATTGGTTTCTAACCACATTTTTATCTATGCCAGGCATTTGGATTGAGCCTGAGATTAATGCAAGCCACCATCAAAAGTCCAAAGCCTTGATCATTTTCATCGCTCAGCTACTTCAAAGATAGGAGCTGCTGGATCCCTTTAATTTGGGTTTTCTCAGCCAGATTTCAGAAATATCAAAAAAAATCTTTCCTTTTCTTTTTTTTTTATTGTCTTTTCATTTAATTTTTATATATATCGTTATTGCCTTTAGTTCTGAAGGACTCAAAGCTGTCACAGAATGAGAATCTTTTTAATATCTCAACTTACTGAGACTTTTTCAGTGTTACTTTGAATTCAGATCATAATTAGGTAGAAACATTACCTAATTTGTAGTTCGGCCCATGCATATTTTATAGTTTAAAATTTTAATAAATGCTTTCAACTGCAATTATATTTGCATCATTGATCTTAAAGGTGTAGCTTGTTACTATACATTCTGCTATATGAAACACATCTGTGGTACATTTAGATTACTTTTTTCTCTTCTTCTCCGACAAGGAATATGGGCTCCTCCCAGGCCTCTGGCCATGTTGCTCTGGAAGTGGCAGGTTTTGCCTGACCACTGACCTGGTTAACACTTTCGCCCATTCACCCTCCCTCTGGGGAAGCGCCTCCCCCCAGCCCATTCCTCCCACTTAGCCTTACATGAGATTGACATAATTCAGGAAGCCAGAAGGTTACTTAAAAGATCACAGAAACTGTCAACATTTATACTTAGTTGCATGAAAAATACATAAATATTGTTCAGAGGCTGCAAGTGGCAAAGTTACAGGAGTCCTTTTTTTGTCATAAAACTAAAAATATGCATACATGACATTTCCTGATGGCTCAGTTTGTAAATGTACACCCGGTGTGTGAGCCATACAGATCAGGAAGTGCTCAGGTTTGGTCCTTGTCTGTACTGAGTTAGTTCTTCTCAATGCGGGCACTATAATTGGCCCCCCAGTCAGACGCCTTTATTTGGAAGGGCGAAAGATAACCAAGGTTCTTATTCTTGGTCACTATACTGCGAAGTGTGCATGGTTGAATGTAAGTTGACAGCAGGATTAGGCTTAATTGTAATGCCTGCCACAGTTGGAGAGTCTGTTGATATTTACTACCTTGGCTTATACATAAAGAATGGGCACTCAAGCAAGGCACCAGAGACAGCTAGTGCCTATGGAACCATTCCCCAACATGAGCTAGCACCTGCAGCAAAGGTAGGAAGAAAACAGTTGACAAAAAATATGTACAAATGTATTGCAATACCTGCGTGCACTCCTTCTCAGCTGCTTTGGATTGTGTTATTAAATCAACACATGTTTAAAATCATCACCCACAGTCTACAGCAGTTTCTAAACCTGATAATTGTATTTATATCAATTAAGAAAAAGATGCTGCAGCTTTACACTGTTGCGTTTGGTTTAAATCATTGGATGTGTCCATACTGACTACATTGAATGGCAATTATTCAACAACCTGTGCTCGTGTGTTTTGATAGTGCACAGTCCACAACTGATGTGTAGCACCCAACACCACACGCAGTATTCCCAGATATTAATCCTGCAGGTTGTGTTATTTAACAATACATATATATATTATATATATCCTTTCTATCAGTGGAGAGCGAAAGATTCCTATTCACACTTCACCACAGCTGCAATGCACCAGTTGTCACATTATTCCTTACTCACGCACACAGGCAGAAGCTCAGGAAACTACCTTCTAATACTAAAATGTCTTCCCAGAGCCATCCTTTATGAAATTCTTTGTTGCCAGCAGAGGTCAGCCTCAGGAATGTGCACTCATCGCTGGCCTCTGCTTTTCACTCTCTGGTATCCAGCCAATCACACGACGACTCCAGGGCTTCAGGTAAAAGAGCGGAGGTCAGTCACACGACTGCACAATTGCAAATGTACTTAAATTCAGCTAAACTGCAAGAGCACGAATACTTGCAACAAATAGCTCTATCTTTGAATCTATCTTTGAAATGGGCATACTTCCTCAGTTCCTATCCACAGCAGTTTAAAGAACAGAACGAGGCCATTTGGCCCATCGTGTCTATGCCGACTCTTAGCTTAAAGCAATCCAAAACTAATCCTGCTGCCTTGTGTTCTCCCAATGGTCCTGTATCTTCCCCATCTTCAAAAATGTATGCATTTTTCGCTTAAAACATGCAATGGTCTCTGCCTCAACGATTCCCTGTGGCAAAGCATTCAGCGTCCTACCAAGCCTCTGGGTAAAGAGGCTAACTTCTAACTTCTCACCTTACTCTCTTGGGTCAGGTGAACACAAAATCATTTTGCTACAGATGTAGGGGAACAATGCAAACAGAACAGGCCAGCCTGCAGTCAACCACCAGTGCAAGGCTGTGATGTTCTAGCTTGAGACATCTGACCTGCAAGAGACACCCACCAACCTGCGCTG
Source organism: Somniosus microcephalus (assembly GCF_052327205.1). Taxonomy (NCBI): domain Eukaryota; kingdom Metazoa; phylum Chordata; class Chondrichthyes; order Squaliformes; family Somniosidae; genus Somniosus; species Somniosus microcephalus. The sequence continues at coordinate 248,791,022 of NC_140992.1, forward strand.
TGAACGTATTGAGAATGCCAGTCATTTGGCATGGATACACTATCTGAACTAAACGGCACTAATATTGCTGTTACAGGGATAGGAAGTGCTTTGTTGATATTGCTGTTAAAGAGGGAGGAAGTATGCAACCGCGACTTGTACTGGACCTCAAACCTGAGCTGAGCAAACTTTATATTAGTTAATGTAACAATTATCGAATATCTTTCTTAGCAATACAACCCTGTAATGTAAACAATATATAATTGTAAAAGGATCAATAACTGCAATCATTTTGACCATGTTAATTGTAAATAAAATTGTTATAACATGTCAACCTCATTTCCTTTCTCTCAGCATCATCCTAACAGACGACCATGCCAGGTTCCCATTATGAGCTCGGAACTTTATAGGTTCTCAATCAGACCTGATCAATGTGTCGAGATAATGCATGGAGTAAGTAAGACTCTTTCAAAATGCAACTTTAAAATCAATGGAGGGGACAACATAATGAGTGGTGTCCAAAGCCCAGAGGAAACCATACGCTGGGCTGTATGCGATTATATTTTATCATGAGCTGATAAACAAATCACTTTTAATGAGTACACAGCATATGCACGTTACTCAGGTCTTTCAGCCTCCCAGGAGAGCAAAGGTATATTACTGCTGTAAACATCTTGAGTGGTCCAGCAGTTCTACAGGTGCAAGGCACTTAAACCTTAAAATAAAGCAAAAAAAGCACAACTTTTCAAGGCAAAGCAATCATCAACACATTACATCAGGAAAAGCAAAGTAGTGAGCATAAATGTATATATCCTTAGCCATATTTCATCGCGATCAGTCATCTTCAGTGTTTTTCTATGTGGGGGATTCCCCTGCAAATATTTTATTCTGGGGGAAACCTTGCATTGAAACACTTGCAGGGACTCTCACCCTCCTAAATTTTAAGACCGTGCCATTTACTCCAAGACAACCTGCCATTGCTGGCAAGAACAGGTTTTATTAGAAACAGAGAGAAAAGGAAGTAACATGCTAACAAGTCAACAAATACAGATCTCAGAGATCCTCTGGGATCCAGGGATCCCAGTTTGAAAGAAGAAATGATGATCAACATAAGAAATGTTTTACGGTGATGTTTTCCACAGATACCATTTTTTGCTTTGGACAGAGTGCTACAAGCATTCTCTTAAACATTCCCTTCCTTTGCGATTTGCAGGCGTTTAAAATCCACATTTGCCATCATCTGGCCTTTCTGATCTCTCGAACTCTCTTCAGCCATAGTGGTGCCTTCATTTAGATTTCTCTACAGTAAAGGTCTTCTGCTATCAGGATGATAATGATGTCACATTGTTTGATAATACTGGTTAAAATAAATAAGGAAACTACCTGATCAATGGGGTATTTTGTTAAATTAAAAGATTTAATAAAACTGTTTATTTTGCCAATGATTCTACGAAGAGGAGTTTCTCTTCTTTTGCTCTGCACACTGAGGAGTTTGAGGATTTCCAAGTAATTTCTGTCAGCAGAATACCCTGTGACATCACAATCTGGTGGCAAAAACTCCGAGCAATCTCTGCATACCATCCGATCGCGCCAGTCACAAAACTGAAAACACTTGCTGTGTTTTTTTTATTGTGTAAAAAATGAAATTGATAAAATGAATGCCAGGAATTAGATGTTGCAAGAATGTTCTGAGTGTTAAGTGGGAGTCATTTGGAGCCTGGAGTTTCCCTTTAAGGGAGCCAGTGGTCCAAAACAGTCCTGTGACGGTGACTGCACCTGAAAAACAGTGTCTTCATAGTCACCATGTTGCATTCAGTTTTAATTGCCACTTGTCATTTTAAGGTAGCCATTTGCCACCTGGCCACTGGATTTTTATCCATTACACTCTAATGAGCGCAAAAATGTAAATGAAAAAAAAACTGGACCTATTTAGATAAAGACAATTGCGGTCTCGAGACCTGGGGCAATCGCACCCATTAGTCAGTCACAGACACAGTGATGTGTAACAGACATTTACAAAGACAAGGCGGTGATGCTGTCCAGCTGGGACCAATCCTGCTGTGAATTTGGGAGGGAATAAAATTCATGAACGGTCAGGCTGTGCTGAAAGGCCCTCGGTTTTCTCACACTTTCCCTTGAATTCCAGGAAAAATGTGAGATAGCCAGACATTATCACTTTAACAAGAACCTATTTGATCAATCTTGGGTCAAGTTCAGAGATGTAAAACACAGCCACCCCACAATCACGGTGCAGTCTGTGCTGATTGAGTATGTGGTTCACTATGATATTATTTATGGAGAGAAAAAAAGAGATAACTACAGATTGCGTTGCTATACACACTTCACACATTTAACATAGGACCATAGTGCGTCTTTGTTGTCAGTCTGCACAAACTAGGTTGGAAAAGTATAAGGAGACTCCTAATAGGTTCCAGCCATTGTCCCAGGTAGCCGGCGAAACAACAAGCAGTTGGAAATTCTTATGGTAATTTGAAAACTATTAAAAAAGGTAAAATTGCAAAAGGTTGCATGAATTTTGTGTCACCATTGGCCATTCGAAATGTCAGAGAAGTACCTTGAATTTTCGGATTGGGAAAGCTTTGGTCGGATTTTAAATGTGTTTTTATATTTAAAGTACAAATAAACATTTTAAACTGATCACTGAAAGACCTTGCTTACTGAAAGTAATGTTTGAAACACAGGGGGTCAAATTGGTTAGCACCAGCAAATCGGGCCGATGGGGAATCGGCAGAGCATCTCACACCATATTCCACTTTCTTTCCCATGGACCTCAATGGAAAAAAGTATCGGTCAAGGTGTAAGGCGGGCTGTTGAGTCGCTATCAGCCCGCTTTTCACTACTGTTGTTGACCAATTTTACCCCCATAATCTAATTAGGAGTTGTGTGTGTGTGAAAAAATACTGCAGCACACAGTGAGACGCGGAGCCCTGGATTTGGTTTATAAATGCGCTGAACCGCCACTCTGTACAACTACTTCCTGTCAATCACAGGGCAAGGAGCTGTTGCTGCAGAGTGGATGTCAGCAATGTTTCTCGACAAGGTCTCATTCTCCAGAATAGGAGAGTGAATCAACTGAATCGATCACCTTTGAAACAAAGTTTTTTTTTTGCAGACTATCGCACTTTCATGATAAACTTTAAAACAGTAACAGTTATTTGTGATGCCTGTCGGCCAGTTCAATGAAATAGATACTGTTCCCTTTCAGAGGAAAGGGTGAGATGCACTTTCCTCCCTTCACACCCAAGCCACCAAACAGAAGCACAGTCACCCCCCTGCAGCAAGCAAACAGGGTCACGATCATCTACTGCAGCAAGCAAAGAGGAAAGGAGTCCCTCGCCTCTCTCCGTGACCAAACGGGGCCATCTCCCCCTGGAATAAGGAAATCTGTTACTTAGTTGAGAATATAAATTTAGGTTGTTTTGTTGCAAGTGCTCCTAAAGGAGGTTCAACTTTTCGATGTTGTGATCAAAATAAGACTCTCATGTACTACACCATTAGAGAATAGGAATACAAAACTGCCTTTTTTTTTGGAAAAAAGGTAAATGACACCCAGCCCAACAGTCTGTCATGTCTGCCATTTGTCATACAAATGAGTCACTGGGACAATTGTTTGCACTGACTGCTGGGATTGGCATTAATGACAGATGTGGGCTACACTGTCAAAATTGAACTGGCTATTACAACTGCACACTGCTAATGATTAATAAGGTGCATTGAAATTAAAGTCAGCACAAGCAACATTAGAAGAATGTCATTTGTCACTGACAATAAATTTTAAATTTTGGCCCTGAAAGAAAAACAGTTGCTTGGCTCCTTCAAACCACACAGTATAACTTGTTAAAATAATCAAGAAAGGGGAGAGTGGGTGAGAAGGCCAGTCATAGAGATGCAAGGCTGTTCCTCATCTCTGTGGAGTCTCCATTTGGGTAAAAACAAATTTTAGCCAGTATTTAAGATATAAATGTTGTTTCAAATTTATATATATATATAGCACACACAAACACATTTTAAACAATATTGAGAACTGAAAAAAGATCCATCTGCTCTATTTTTACTTATTCACTCTGAGCATATTTCAATTGCAAATACAACTTTTCAACCACTTGCCAAATCCTGAACAATTCCAATATAATTTTCAAAAAAGTGTAAATCTATGGGTGCTTTATAAATTCAGAACCTTTATATGGATATGGAGCACTGTTCCACAGATAAGTTAAGTCGATAGACACTTGGAAGGCTTCATTTCTGCCGACGTGTGCCATTATGTGATTTCACTGCTCTCCAACGCCACAGGAAGGTTGGTCATTTACTAATGGCCACCTGGACAAAAATAAACCAAACCCTTCACCCCAATTAACAAACACATTGGTGGAGGTTTACTTGTTCGTTGTTCTGAGATCCAATGAAAACAAGGAATAATGATCTCTAAATAACTAACCATAGACTAGTCTACTCCCACACACACACACACACAAATATGTCTGATTATTTCAAAATGGCAACCGATCGTGCACACTCAAGGAAAGTAGTAAATGATGGCTTTTAAGAAGTGGCTGTTTACACATTCACTCAGCAACAGCCACTCAAAGAGCTTGCACATGTCCCTGCACTGATTTAGCAGGAGGCTGCTGACACGACTTCTCACACAAAGAAGGGTCTGAGCTGCTCTCTGACCTCTTGTGAACAGATAATGTATTAACAAAAAACTGACTGCAGGAGAAAAGACGCAACAATAAATGTTTAATCTGAATATACCAGATTCCATTTGGAATGAAAGTCTCCTAACAATCATTATTGGTACCACAAGTACAAAGCAGTTTTGGAGAAAAGGGGTGGAGTGACTGAATGGTGCTGCCTACTGGAAATGTCAGAATTATTTCCCCCATAACCTAATACCCATTGTCAAAAGCTGGTGCACTTTAGAAAAAGTTTTAACAGAATGAAAGCAAAAGCTCCACAACTCAACACTGTATTGTATTAAACATGGACTCTGAAGTCAGTCCAAACAGGATATACACAACATAGCAACTATAAACAAAAAACAAAACAGGTAAAAAAAAGACCTGTAATGTGCTGCTGAAAAGTTTGGATTTGAGACCACTGTTGATAGGTTTGGAAATAAAAATGGTCGTCGGCAGGTTAAAATAAGCTCTTTCATCTATTTTCAAGAATCTCCTGAAGTTTGAAGAAAGGCTTCAGCAAATGATATATTTGTTTCTAAAGGCGTTGTGGAATAAAATTTCCGATGACACATCAATGACATATTTTCTGGGTGCTGGGGTGCAGCGAGCAGTAGCAGCAGATCGATTTGTCCCCACTTCCTATCATAACCTTTCGAGTACGCGAAAAAGCCAGTCAGCTGAAGTTCTTGCAAGTTGTCAAACGCAAACACCTGCCGTCGGCATTATACCTACAGCTAAGGATTAATTTTTCTGGAGCTCTGCCATTCAGGCATCTCGCTCACTATTAGAGAGCTCAAACAGGGGGGAGTGAGTGCATTCTGATTGTTCCTTCATGTCTCCTTTTTGTCAGGTTTGATCCGTGCTGTCTCGGGACCCCGAGAGCCGAGCTGTGGCCTTGTCATTTGAAAACATAGGTTAGCCTTGCTGCCCGGCAACAGACGCTGACTGACAGCTGACACCACCCCAGCTGTGCCTGGAGAGGAAAGTTGAGGGGGAGGGAGGGGGTGGGGTCACATGTCGGGGCACAGGACTGCAAATAAGCTCCTTAGACATGAAGTTTTCCTTTCTCTTTAGGTCTACAAAATTCTGTATTTAAGAAATTATCTGAAAATAACATTGACATTATGCCAGCACCAATGATTTGATGCTGGATAAAAATGTCACTGTATTTGTAGTGTGGGAGTGTGGGACATTTTTTTAAAAACTAGTTCAAAAATTCTACGTGATAGGAATATGGCCTTAATCAGAGTTTATTTTGTGAAGAAAAGTACTACTAAAACAAAACAACATCTTCAAATTATTAATTCATTCTGAGACAAATTATTGTTATGTACTTAGCATGGGGTGTAACAATTTTACAAAACCACCCGCCACAAAATCTTAATATTACTCCTTTAATGGCCATCTCATTAAGGAGCCTGATCAGATTCCTTTGCCAAAGTAAATATTTAACAGGATCTCAAATTGAGAGCTTTAATTTTATCACTATGCCAACAGTGGAGTGTAAAGCCCTTGCAGAGATCCCATCCTCGAAATGCAAATAAGAGCGATTAAAACAGTTAATATCAAATAAATGAAGGCAATTTACATATTGCATTAATTGTACTGTCAGAGTGTGTTTACTGGGATTAATCCTGCGATATTTTCAACCCTAAGGCACAATACCTGGAAAAAAATCTTGGAAGTTTGTAATTCTTAATGTTTCATTGGCCTATTATTGCCTTATAATTGGTTTCACTTTAATGGGGCATTAAAAAGTATTTATTTTTACAAATAAATGTATCCATGAAAATGCCACAAAATCATGAAAATATATACTTTTTAAACCAGGTTTGTCATTTTTAATTTTGCTTTTCCTGGTGTGCAAATTTAATAGCAGTGGAAAAGAAAAATGGACCAATACATGTGAGCTGGTATTCAACAGTCCATACTCGACATTCTTCTGGTCTTTTCATTCATAGACAACCAAACCCATCAATGTAACAGTCATATTAATATAGTTATATTTAATGCTCAGATGTCACACCTTACCCAGTCCAGTTTGTTTTGGCAAATTCTTCCAACATCTGCTCTTTCAGCTCTCACAAGTAGGAAGTCAAAACAACTACCAGGCCTGAACTGGACTGTGTGACAAGGTACTAAAAATATAGAAGGGACCAGTTTCTTGACTTATAAAACTCCACCATAAATCCGTAAGTGCCCCAATGGTTCTGTGACTAATGTCAGTCCCCAGTGTGATACTAAACCACATAGAATATGATCAGACCCTGCTCTAGGGCAAGATAGTTGATGCTCCCCACAACAACCCTGGCAGATACCATGATTAGACTCTGTCTATGAGGATAGAAAGCTGTGTGGGGCGGGGGGGGGGGGGGGAAATCTAAGCCATGGTTATTGCTCCTATCCAGTCCCTGAGCCTGTGGAGCATTTATGGATTTATTTAAGGCTGCAGTTTTACAGGTAAAGAAACTGGTCCCTTTCTCGTACCTCCATGTCTCTGCCAAAATCAGTCTGTAACAGGTCACTGACAAAGTGCGTGATAGTGCTGGATTGGGATGGGGGGGTGGGGCAGGAGGAGGGAATTACAATTAACAGAAGAGAGACGTTTCCTCTGTAATTAACAACCTGCCAACTAAATCACAGGAAAATGCACCTTTGATACATAAGAGTTTTGAGAATGCATTTTAGTTTGGGGTGGTTAATTAAAGAGAATAAAAGGCATCCTCCTGCTTGTTTGTTAAAAGAATTTCACCCTCAGGGTGACTTGGCCTTAAATATTTCCAACTTCCCTCAATCTCTAGGAAGAAACACACACCTTCTCTTCAAATAGCTCAAAGCAGATTGGTGAATGTAGCCAACCATCACTTTGAAGGGCACTTTTTTCCCCCCCAAAAAATAATAATTCTTTCTGTGGTCTAAAAACATACTGCAGTTAATTCCTAGAATATGCCGGTACCAGTATCTCAATACATAACACGTCTTTATTATATTAATATAGTCAGAGAAAAATCTAGCTACTGGGAAATACCACATGGATACTTTTGTATGTATTAGAGCACATCTTATCAAAAGTATGATAAATCAGGCAGAATTCTACTTCTAACCTTCGCAAGTGTGTATTGACCACATATTGTAGTGTTCTAGGAAAAGCTGATAGCACAGCCTTGCGTTCAAAAAGCCACATCTTTGTAAACACATTTACCATTGTCAGCAAGCTTCTCTTTATTGTACAAATGCTACCGAGTACTGAGGAGAATTGCCCTAAGGATTACTACGACACTAATCAAATGGGTATTTGTATCTTACCAGGTCTGAAATTGATCAAAACGATCAATCGCAGATCAGTTCTACAAGGCCTCATTAGCTTTGTGCAAACATAGTTAACAAGTGCTTTTCATCCAGTTCCAGAACCCAGACGGAAATCATTCAATTGAGTTGATTTTCCCCGATACTGAAAGGAAGTTAGTTGTACTGTGCTGGCATGGTGACAGTTTAAAAATAGGGAAACAAATGTAACTGTTCTCAATTTTTGTTAACAATTATCAGCCCTGTCAGCTTATTTTGATACATTTAGACAAAGAGTGTGCACGAATCAGTGGATTAAACTGCATTTCTCAGGTACTGGAGTATCTAAACTAATTCAGAATTAGAGCATTATTGGCTGGCCAAGAATTCACAACGGCTGCAACATTCTAAGTGCAAACACCAGATATGATCAACCTTTCCAGATTCCTTTGACTTTTCCTTATCAGCTCACTGGTCTGAAGAGTGGACAACAGGAGCTTTTATAGCTCACCAAAATAATCAGATGGTCACCGACCCGACAGACCATCAACCAGGATTCGACTGGTCACTTTCGAACTGGACAGGGGACAGTGTGCCTCAAATCTTCACCTATGGGGCCTACACATGTGATGACGACACATGTCCTTGCAGACAAATACAAGCCATGCCCCATGTCGGTGAATCATGCCCGCAAATTAAACTACCTGCTGACCTACTTGCTTTGCATGCTGGTGATGACAATGCTCTAAGATGGCTGAAATGATATGCTGAGGCGGCATATGTTAAATAATAACAATAAAGGCTAAAGAGCCTTAATCTCTCCTGTCTAGCACCGTATCTCAATCTTTTGATACCAAGGATGAACCTTGTGGCCCTTGTTCTGCATTGCCTCCGTGGCTTGAATGTTTCCTTTTATGTTTTGTGTTCCACTTTGGCCACCAATTCTCAAGGTACAGTCTGACCAGGGTACTATACAGTTTTGGCATGACATCTTCTGACTTATACTCAACTGATCTAGCAATACAATTCAGCATTCTGTTCACTGTTTATTGCTGCTCCACCGCGATCTGACATGTTAAGTGCCATATCTACTATCAGATACCTTTCCACTTCCTCTTTAGCTATTTTTACACCATCCATAATATACTTAAATACCCAGTTTCCTTCCAATGTCTTGCACTTGTCTGTAATGAATTTCATCTGCCACTGATTTGCCCATTTGCAGATTTTATCTAATTATTTTTGTAGTTTCCTTACTGCTTCCACCAACGTGACTGCCCTCTAGCTTAGTAACATCTGCAAATGTGACCAATTTGCATTGGGTTTCCAAATCCAATATAGATTAGCAACAGTAGGCACAGTCCACTCAGTCCTTCGCCGCTCCTGCTATCAATCGAACAAGACCCCACTGCCTTCTTTCCTTCAGGCAATTCCTCACCAAGTTCAACAGTTTACCTTGAATTCCCACTGCTTTCAGTTTTAGTAGCAGCATTTTGTCGGTAACTTTACTGAATGGTTTGAACAGCTGTCCTTTCACCTTTGGGGCTTACGGTTCCTTCAGCTGCTGACTGTAAGGGGCTTTTGTGAAGTGATTTTACTGCCATTTTCTAGTGGGGGACCAGTCAGTGCTCAACTGAAATGAGGAGGAAAATTAAAATGATTGCATTTTCGTCAACAAGACTAAAATTAGGACTGAAACCTTTATGACGATTAAAATTAGTAAACACTAAATGAAAAGAAAACTAAAAAAAGATATTTCTGTGACTAAAACAGCAGTGGTACGCCCAATCGACCCAATCTCTCCTAATACGTCATTCCTGCCATCCCAGGTATCAGTCTGGTGAATCTTCTCTGCACTCTCTCCATGGCAAGAACATCCTTCCTCAGATAAGGCGACCAAAACTGCACACAATACTCAAGATGTGGCCTCACCAAGGTCCTGTACAACTGCAGCAAGACATCCTTGTTCCTGTACTCAAACCCTCTTGCTGGAGTTTAGAAGAATGAGAGGGGATCTCATTGAAACTTATAAAATTCTAACAGGACTAGACAGACTAGATGCAGGAAGGATGTTCCCGATGGCCGGGGAGTCCAGAACCAGGGGTCACAGTCTAAGGATAAGGGGTAAGCCATTTAGGACAGATATGAGGAGGAATTTCTTCACCCAGAGAGTGGTGAACCTGTGGAATTCTCTACCACAGAAGGCAGTTGAGGCCAATTCATTAAATATATTCACGAAGGAGTTAGATATATTTCTTAAGGCTAAAGGGATCAAGGGATATGGGGAGAAGGCAGGGACAGAGTACTGAGTTTGGATGATCAGCCATGATCTCATTGAATGGCGGAGCAGGCTCGAGGGGCCGAATGGCCTACTCCTGCTCCTATCTTCTGTTTCTATGTGGCTGCAGCAAGGGGTGCTCTTCTGAAGCTGGGGTTAAGGCATTTTCTTTGGTGGGGCAGGGGTTGCAGAGTCGAGGGAACTTTATTCAGTAACAGTCACGCTACATCCGATCTGCGAGTGCCTGGTACAGATACTGGGTACAAGAAGTGAAAAAATATTTCACTCTCTTTCTGTCTAACGTTATCAAGCAGTGGTTAAGTACAGATTCTATTAATATGAGATTACCATTGTACCGATAAGCTAATTCTTAGCTTTTACTTTTAAAGATAAGCACTTTGCGCAGTCAAAGTATTTGCAGAGTTTCCAGGATTACACACAGTCACATGATGCCTGAAATCCCCTAACAATCATGATGCTATTATCTGGGACAGTGAGAAGGTGCAATGGTCAGCATTTAAACGATTTTTTAAAAATTGCATTGTTTCTGAAGTTAAACAGCTTCTTTCACCTGATGTTGTATTCCATTTAAAGTACTGCGCTCAAAAATGTAAAAAAAATAGAACTCCCGGGAAAGCAAGTGCACATGTTCATACAAGCTTTCGGAAGCTGCAGGCATGAGAACTGTGACTTAATCCACTGGTACAATCAATGATTCAGCAGCAGGCAAAAAGAGGTAGCATGAGGTGAAGTTTTCACCACTGTGACAGTGCTCTAGTCGGTTAAAGCATAGTTCAGGTGTTCTTATACTACAGCTAATGGTTTGAGACTGGTGCCTGCTGAGAACAGCACAGGCCAGCTGATCCCAGTTTTTGGTTTCCCCCCACCACCACCTCCCCCCTCCCCCCGGCCCCGCTGATTTTCTCCCTTCCTGAAACCTTGATACTTGCTGGTGTAGTTTCTCAAGTGCCAGACACCCTTCAGTACCTCGCCCCAAGTGACCATCCTTCATGTGTGAGCATCTGCCAACATGCTATTCAACCATGGGGGACATCGCATTCAAGTCCAATCTTGTCCTGACCTGATGCTCTCACACACACATTTCCAGCAGAAGTCACTGGATAGCAGCCATACGCGAGAACCTTGATCATTTTGTCCTTCCCTATCCTAAGAGCACTGAGACCAACTGTAGCACCCCCGACCGCTGTCCCAGTTGACATCAGCTAAACCACCAAGGACTGAACCTGGAATCTTCCTGGTCCATAAGATTCTGCTACTCACTGCATTAAGCAACAGAGCCATCGGGAGAGCACCAAGACCGGAGTTATGCTGCTGGCTCCATGTTGCTCTCTGGTGTCTGAATATAGATTCTCCCACTGAGTCGCTGGTCACATTAAAAAAGATGAATATTACAGTTTAAAAGCCATTTGGGAACTTTTTAATTTTTTATTCATGTGGGCTGTGCAAAATTAGCATGCAAACATATCTACTATTTTAATGGAGGCGTGAATGTACTTAAAATGAACAAGTTACCCCCTACATTAAAATAGTAGCTGGAGGAATTTCTGATGGGTGCACAGTCCGGCTTCTTTCCGACAATGTTACATTGAAAAAAGCACTTCCCTTATGGCACAAAACCAACATTTCCTTTATTTAAAACTAGAAAGTGAATTGGACTGAGTACCAGCACTCGGAAGCACAATGTTAAAAGACATGCTACCTACTGCTGAATGGCATCTCAAATATATTTGCCCTCGAGTTAGATGTGATTAATAAATCAAGCTATGGTAAAAAGGAAAAGAAACAATACAATTATAAACCACATATATGCTTGCATTTAAAAAAAAACTAAAACAACCAAAAGAGTTACATATCCTCAAACCAACAATTGTTGCCAAGCACAGTTATTTGGATGTGCTCATAATAATACAGGAACTTCACCAAGTGCCCTGGGGGCTTCACTGCATGTACAATAACCACAAACCTTTTGCGTGACTCATGTATTTACAAACCAAGACATGTTGAAATCAAAGGAAATACCACACAACATAATTTGCATCAACATGTCGGAGCCATTACAATTATGAGCCAGGCCACAAAAGGTGGAGCACATGCATCTTTCCAACTTGTACACTGCAACACCGTGACAGTTAGATCACTTTGAACAGCTTCCGTTATTGTAAAAAAAAATCAAGGGCAGCCCATTATGACAGATGATTGGCGGTGCAGAACTGCTTCAACTAGTTTTATTTGTTCGGATCACACTTCCAAACAGGAAATGATAGAAGCAAAGGCGCACTCCCAGCTTAGAAAACCGTTGTGGGAGATGCTTCATCAACATTTTAATCTTCTCACCCCTTTGCCCACTTCACCCTCCCGGGACTACACATTTCACACTTTGAGAATGAAGCTGTAAAGTATGTATTTTCAGAGGCTGCCCAGTGCAACAATTGATGGCATGTCTGCAAACCATTCAAACAATATTGCACAAACAGTGGAGGATATCAAAATAAGTGAAGGACTTAACATGTTGTACACTGGTCACACACTTGTCAGCAAACTGTGAGGCAATGCCCAATCAAGGGGCTCGACAGAGTAGCTCAAGCATCAACAACTTGCATTTATATAGCATCTTCAACATAGTAAAACATCCCAAGGTGCTTCACAGTAGCCGAATCAGACAGAAACTGACACCAAGCCAGAGAAGGAGACATGTGACGAGAAGCTTGGTCAAAGGAGTGGGTTTTAAGGAGTACGATAGCAAAATACTGCAGATGTTGGAAATCCGAAATAACAACAGGAAATGTTGGAAAAACTCAGCAGGTCAGGCAACATCCGTGGAGAGTAATTTGAGTTGACGTTTCGGGTTGAAACCCTTCTTCAAAACTGGAAAGAAAAGAAAATAGATCGAAGGCAGGGCTGCGATCGGACAAAAGAAGTGAAAGAAACAAAAGAAGTAGAAGAGACAATAAAAGGTATACGAAGCCAGACGAGATGGTAATAGGCTGAGATTAGGTGTGACGTGTACTGGCAGGGCAAGAGATAGCTGCCAGGTGGGAGAGTGAAACAAAAGGAAATGGGTGGGGGGGGGGGGAAAGGAGTGGAAAAATTACAAGTAAAAAAGTGATAGGGGCCGAGGTTATGATCTTAAAGGAGGTAGAGAGGCTCACAATTTACAAGGGTCATCTGAACACTCAGCGTACGTTACTTTTTAAAATTATTTTTGAACTATCAGCTGTCTTTTATTTAGCAAATAAAAACCAAGTTGATTTCTCATCATTGCAACATATTTCATGTGTTGGTTTGGCGCTGCTGTTTGCAGTTGAAAGTGGTGCTATAGGACAGAAGGCATTACCGTTATATAATGTAGGTCCTGAAGGTGTATTAAGTCAAATGATCAACCTTTTAGCGTTGCAGAGTTAGCTTCACAATAGATTGCTAGAAAACAAATGATCTTGATATTATAATGTAGTAATGGACACACTGCCAGATACTACATATACTGGTACTAGATTAATATTGCTAATTCTGGAATCACAGCCATGGGGCTGCTAGAAATTGCCAGCGGCTATAACCCAGGGGTGCTGTTTAGCTCAAGTTTTACAACACCATTAAGGCTCCCAACTGTACTTTAGGACTTCAAATTCTCAGCCAAAACTACAGAGTACAGAAGGGAGCTAAGAGTGGGTACTGTAAAAATGAGAGGGAAAATCTTAAATCAGACTTTAGAAATGCGTTAGAAGGAACTTGCAACAGCTTAAGCAAAAAACAAACAAACATTTCAACAATTTCATTCTAATAGGGCAGTCAACATTTCCAGTGATTTAGATGTCTATGCTGCCAGTATCTTTGTGAATTTCTATCTTCTCATCTACAGAATTTACTGCTGATTAGACCTTTACTGTCGGGTTATGATGTCATCACAGCCCCTCAATTGCCCTATTTGGGAGTTTAGGACACGCCCCATTTATAGAAGAACGTACATGGATACATAGATGTGTGGAGTTGGCATCCTGGTTGTCAATGTCATCTCTTTCTGTCAGTTGGCTGCAAGAGTGGGGAAATATCCCCTCACATTGGGCCAGAACTTCCTATCAAAATGACGGTGAGGCTAATGGCACTCGCCGTTATTTATGCATAAATGCTACAGCAACTTCAGGCGAGGGGCAGATGTGTGATTAAACCCAAATATCCAAACATTGCTGTCCAAGTTATGCCACTCTGCCGTTAGCTCCGCGAAAGCAACATCTTGCTATCGGCTCACTATTCATTGAGCTGCGTGAAGTTGTATTTGTGTGGTAGATACAAACTAAACTCGCGACAGAAAGTTAAGTCTTGTCATTTCAAACACAAGTCCCCTTTTAACGACGTGATAAGTGTTAATTACTGCCAATCAACCCCGCTGGCACTGAAGATTAACGATTAGAAGTGTGGAATCTCATCCTTCAGGTTTTAATTGATGTTGGAGATGTTTAAAATGTCAAATTTAATTTTTTTTAAACAATTGACTTTTCCTTTCTGTCTCTTTTTTACTTCTTAATCTAATCTTTCTTTCCCTCTCTTTGGACTGGATTTTACGGGGGGTCAGCGGGCGTGATCGGTGGCGGGTCAGGTTTTTTCCCCAGCAGGTCATAGAAACATAGAAGATAGGAGCAGGAGTAGGCTATTCGGCCCCTCGAGCCTGCTCTGCCATTTAATGAGATCATATCAGGACCCTGCTGTGAACTCGCTGCCACGCGCCTTTACCAAATGTTGGGTTCGTCAGCGCTGAGCAGACCCAACACGCAGCAGCGGGGGAGGCAATTAAAATCATTAGTGGCTTGTTTACAGTCACTTATCAATGGTTTTTTCCCAGCTTTTTGTATTTGACAGGTCACCCATTGGTTTCCTGCTGTGCCCAGACCTCGTCTGTGAAGCTGAGGCGGGAGGTCAGTAGCCATTGAATCAGCTGATGATTCAAGTCAAAGCTCCCAGCTGATTCAGATATGTTCCCTTAACCACTAGCTTCTCTAAACTGCGTTTCCACTACAGATTCAGGATGCTGCAAGTCTTTACACAAGTTCCCTTCCAGTCTGACCTCATTACCTCTCCCACCATTGACAGATCGCTTCTGTCATCTCGACTTCACCTACCATCTATTCCATCAACATGGGTGCCCTTGAAACGCTCTCACCTTGGTCCTGGAGTGGGCCTTTGGCGTAGCGGTAGCATCCCCGCTGCTGGGCCAGAAGGCGTAGGGTTTCGAACCCCGCTCCAGACAGTCCCGGCAAGTGGAGTCGGCGCTCCGGCTCTAAATTCTGGGTTGACATCCAGCGGGATACTTGCGTCCGTGGGTGTGGGTGGCCCCCCCCCCATCGTTTGGGTTGTGGGAGCCCGTAAAACCCTCCCGCCATAGGACTAACCACCCTAATGGCTGGTACGAAGATGGTTATGGTCACGGAAGGAGCGTTAATCGCGGCCAGAAATCCTTCCACCACTTCATACAGTTCCCCAAAGGGAACAGTGTGAAGACACGTACGACAACGATGACCTTGGTCCTCAGAATCCCACCACGATCAGCCACAACACCAGCAGCACCAGGCACACGAGGCACACCAGCAGCACCAACAACCACACCAACCTTCTCCGCAATCAACTGATGCTGCACAGGACACAGGGCATCAGCACCCGTCGACATGGCTGCCTGGGATGCCAGGGATGGCCTCACCATGGCCAGATTTACTTCACTTGACGCTGCACACCCTGGCTGCCACATGATACGCCAAGTTGTCACCACCCCACACCAACACCATAAAGCATCTCTACAATGCCCAAGTCATTCCTTTCACACTCATCACCATTGCGGAGGTTACCGTTATGTCTCACCATTCACTGCAACTCACTAAATCACTTCCAAATGTGCACACAAATCTGTCCAAGAACGCAAAGTGTTGAAAATAAAGGTTTCAATGTTTGACAGCACATTAACAGAAACTTTACATGAACATTGGCTAAAACACCCAAGTGCCCACGCTTGTGTGTTGTTAGTTGGTATAACTGCACTATGAGGGTGAGTGTGAGGGGTGGCTAGTGAGATGGGGATGTGATAATGTAGATAGAGAGGGATGGGTGGAGGTGTAAGGTAAGTTGGTGTGAGTAAGGTTGTGCAGGAGTAGGGTAGGGAAGGCAGAGTGATGGGGATGTGATGAGAGGCACAGCAGGATGAGGTGAGTGTGGCTTTGTACTAACGTTTCGTGATCTACTGAAATCATTGAAAGGTTTGCAGCACTGCACCCAGGTCCTCCTGACCACATCCCTGCTTGTGCCCTCCTCTGCAATGTGCAACCATCGGAAGGGAAGAAAACCTCCCTGCGTGCTGCGAGTCCCTCCATAAGCATATGGAGGGAGTCATGGGAGAGCCTGGGTGCAGCCGTGCACCTCTGTGCAGTGCTTGTCAGTGTTTGCAGCACCTCAATGCTGTAAAATACTGACAGCAGAAATGTCAAAATAAAGTTGCCCATGATCCCTTTAAGGAAACCGGCTGCTGACGCGTCATCAAATGACGTCACCAGACCCACTTCCTCTAATTGGCCGGGAAGCACGCTGGGCAGGCTTAACAAGCCCAATCAGGGGAAATTCATCTCAGAGGCCAGGATGGAGCCAGCAACGAGGTCGGGATCCGCCACCGACATTGCCCGCCACAGACCCACCGAAGTTCGGAAAATCGCGGCCTTCATTTCTCTTTCTGTTCTTGATTTGACATTTAATTCACCCTCTCTAATTTACACGTCCTTCTCAGTCCTTGCGCTGTTAATTTCACAATCCTTCAATCTGATTGGTTAAGGAGACACACAGTTGCTTGCCCTGTTCACGCAAAACCCAGATGCCTAGTTTCCCTCGCTGCGCAGCTCGCACTTTCAGCAACTTGCCATGCAAATTTTTTTTTAAAACTTACACATGCAAGGATATTTCTAACTAACGGCAGACGCCATTAGCTGCCCTGCTACACCAAATTAAGGCCCATTGTGTTATCAGGCTGCCTGCAGTCATTACTCAAGAATATATATAGAAATCTACCTACTTATAAACACAAGCTACTAGCTATCTTAAACTCTCTTGTCCTATGTGCTGAATTAGCTGATCTAGAGGCTAGAGCAACAATGGGCCATTAACATGGCCTTTAGTGTCCCTTGGTTAATGAAGGGAGGCGGGGGGGAAATCAGGCAGAATTCCCAATACTTTTATCTCTCCAGTGACTGATGCTGGATCGAGCATATATGTGGATGTCAGGTGAGGACCGATCAGGCTCAGTTGTGGCGCGCCACCCCACAATGTTTGAATACCTTGTCTAGGATCACACTTGGAAGAACATTCAAACTACCAGAGAATGGCCAGCTCTCATGGAACTGTGCCCCAGTGTGCCTACTGAGGAGAGATGGGAAGAGAGGAGGAGAAAAAACAGGGATCAAAAGGGGGAGATTCTTTAAAACAAAATTCCCTCCTACCCTATCTGCCTCTCCCACCCATTAAGCATTCTATACAGACGGCATCAGGCTGGACCTTTAAATTTTGATTTATTAATGCTTACAGGTTTTATACAGTATTTATTGCACCCAAGTTAATATTAAACACAGCAATTTGTGCCTAAGGTGCCAGTGGAGGCTGAGTTTGTAGCACAGCAAGCTGTGTATATGCCCCAAACTTCCTAACTGCTGCTTCATTACTTGGAACACATTAAACAACTGTGCATTGGGAGTAGAAAATGAGACTGTTAAACCAACCTGATATAATTCTCATCAACAAAGGAAAAGAGAACAGATCAATTAAGCCTCCACAGTGTAGCAACAAAGCATATCTGAGGCTGAGAGATTTAAAGGAATTGACTGCAGAAGACACTCTTGGTCTACAAGTAAGGAGGGCCAGTTTTAAATGCCGTCCAAAAATGTGTGTGCGTATGTGGCAGGAAGCGAAGGCAGGGGTGTATGGGGGGAGCAGAAGGATGGCGGAAGAGAAGACTTGGAAAAATACATCTCGTTGATGGCTTAAAGGGCCAAAATGTGAAGGACTTTTGACAGTCTTTACTGTGTTAAGCCAAGTGAATATGAGGTCGGAAACAAGGGCAGCTGTTCTAGAAACTATTAACACTAATGATTTTCCACAATATCCTCAGACTGTACTTTGGCTATATATACTCTTACTGTATTAACTAAATTCAGTCAATATCATACACACCATTGCTACATGAATTGTAACAGCTCACCTTGAAATTTTCCAATTAATAAAAGTAACCCACTGCCTGGGCAGAGAATGTACTGCTGTACAGACTTTGTGAACAGGCAGTTAATCAAATGACTAATAGATCACCTTGAGTAAATGTGTTCAATAAAATGTTACTCACAGTATATAATAATGCACTCCTGAAAGTAAAGTGAGTGTATCAGGAACACATCTGGAAATATTTCATCGCAGAAATGCTGATTTCCTGTGTGTGGACCCCTTGAGTAAATACCTTCAATAAAACATTAGCCCTATCTTCATCACAACAATGGCTCCCTGTAGTAAATGGAGTTCACCGGGAATGTTTCCGGGTTAAAAAAAAATGTTTCTGCTGCAATTTCCTTCTGTGTAATTATACAGCAGTTGCTCATAACACCCAGAAATATAAACATACTAAATGGGTTTCTTAAACAGCATTACACATGCAAGAATGTGAAACTTCTAAACTGTCTTCTGAGCTGTGTAAGGGCTCCTCTGCAAATGAACACGGGTACATTACTCTGCACAGCTTGCTTTCTTGAAAGCCCCGATCCCTACACAATTTTGGTAGATAGCGCAGATCTCCTCTGAGAAAAACTTCATTTTAAACGTTCTGATCCACAACATTTTTTTGTTATTCTTTTCTCCCCAGTTTTCTCCCCTCCCTTCTGAAGACATTTCAGTAGATTTTCAACGTGCTACCCAGGTGTAAAACCATGGTTACAGCTCAGCTGCCTGTTCTAGAAATCGCCTGATTTTCCTTCCCATCGTCCGATCCACAGTGCCAGCGCCACGCCTGATGGCAAGTTGCAAATCTATCTCAATGACTCCTTGTTGGGTTATGGTTCCACCGGGGGGAGCGGGGGGGTGCATCCCAGAGAAGCCCAACCCTCACCATGACGTCTGTAACCATGTTCTTCCTGCAGAAGCCACTGGACAGCTATCAGGTGTGGGAAACCTGCTCCAATGTTCCCCTCTCTAACCCGGGTGGCCCTGAGGCCAATGGCACTGATCCTCCGAGCTGAGATAAGCTAATTCAGCACAAAGCAGGGACCTTCCAGGTTTGTAAGACTCACCTACTCATTGGATAAACTCTCTAGGTTTTTGGAGAAGTCTGTAATCCCAATTTCTGCTTAACTTCCACAAATTGGAAAAGATCTCATTAGGGATCCCTGTACCTTCTAAAGGAGGTTGCTGATGGTGAGACTACTGGACAGATTTCAGATGCAGGAAAGTATCCTTTCCACTATAGAGTAACATTTACACAGGTCATCTTTGTATAATTCAGATAGTTGAAGATATACACATTATTTGAAAGTAATCACCTATGGCTACTCTTTTGAATCTGATTCTGGGATTGTGCTGTCAATGATATTCAGTAAACATTTCTTCCTCCTTCATATTGCTGTGTTTGACAGTGAATTTAGTTGGTCTATTCATTTATCCAGAGGAACCATAACTTCTAATTCTGAACTGGAAATTGATCAGACCTCTCAATTTTTGGAAGAAATCCTAATCTGAAGCTTCAACATTTTAATAGGTTGATAGGTACAGACGGTCATTAAAAGGACTTTCAGAAAGCCCAAAAGAGGCACTCAAGGGGATTTGTGGTCCTGAACATTTCTCTTCAGGGAATTAATTGTCTGAATAAACTCTACATCAGATGAACTCCATTTTAGCAATGGAGAAGGTGTCTGAATGATAAAATGCTCACATCAAAGTAACAGATTTGGATTCCAAGAAAGAAGAGGGTTGTCTTACTAAAGATGATCTTAAAAAGAACTCAATTTATCAAGCTAATAACAAAAAATCATCTTCAAAATACTTCTTTGGATAGTAGGCTATCAATCACAAAGTGCTGGGTGATAAATCACAGGGCTGAGTGTTTGTGCATTGGTGACTGGAGGGGTCCGTGCTTGAACTGCTATATTGTGACCTAGTCCAAAATTCCAGATGTCACTCGGGGTTGGGCAACTTTCAGCATCGTCATAGAGGGCAATTAATCTCTCTGAAAGAAAACGTCAGAAATCCAGCTGAGGATTGCAGGACCCTCCACACTCTTCAAACGTGTAAATTAAACCACAAACTTCATTCAACAGAAAGCACTGGGCCCATTCATCATCATGAAACAATGTTTAAATCCTCCATCTGCCAAGGTGCTGCTTATTTGAATCAGGAACACAACAAATGAACAAAAACGTTGATGTCCACCAAGCTCACAATGGAATGGGGGAGGCGGGGGGAGCTACCTGTTTGACTGATTTCTGAGTTTATTATCCATGGACCATACAGTAGATTAATACAGAAGACAGAGAACAAGCAACTGGAAACATTCTTTCAAAACACTTGCGATGTTATAAACAATTCAACCACGCCAAGTCTTTATTTGAGGTAATTGTGACTATTGCAGCGCTTCATATGAGAATCAAGAATCACGAACAGAACCACCAGTTACCCTCCCACTAGTTCAGATCTTAACTGCTGTGAAGATTAATTGTGGATGTCTCATATCGATGAGAACTGTTTGGATAGATATAAATCAACTAATATAAGTTATACTGGTTTTGTACTTCCTGAAGCTGGAATACTGTGTGCAGTTCTGGTCGCCACACTATAGGAATGATGTGATTGCATTGGAGAGAGTGCAGAGAAGATTCACCAGGATGTTACCTGGCCTGGAGCGCTTCAGCTATGAAGAGAGACTGGACAGGCTGGGGTTGTTTTCCTTAGAGCAGAGAAGGCTGAGGGGGGACCTGATTGAGGGGTACAAAATTATGAGGGGCATAGATAGGGTAGATAGAAAGGAACTTTTCCCCCTCATAGAGGGGTCAATAATCAGGGGGCATAGTTTCAAGGTAAGGGGCAGGAGGTTTAGAGGGGATTTGAGGAAAAACTTTTTCACCCAGAGGGTGGTTGGAATCTGGAACTCACTGCCTGAAAGGGCGGTAGAGGCAGGAACCCTCACAACATTCAAGAAGCATTTAGATGAGCACTTGAAACGCCATAGCATACAAGGCTACGGACCAAGTGCTGGAAAATGGAATTAGAATAGGCAGGGCTTGATGGCCGGCGCGGACACGATGGGCCGAAGGGCCTCTTTCTGTACTGTATAACTCTATGGGGGAGAAATTCAGTATCGCCCCGTTTGGGGCGCAATTATCGTCCGGGTGCAAAGATTAGCGCCTCCGACTGCAAACTTGGCTTTTATCGCCCCTGGAGGTGATTGGAGCGCTAAATCAGGTGCTACACACCTGTCTTAAGGCACAAAGGCCGAGGAGCAAGGCGCTACCTCAGAGCGCTGGCAAAGCTCATGTGATGTCAGTCAGCAATGGAACATAGACACACTGGCGCCGGCCAGTTCTTAAAGGCGGGGGGGGTCGATCTTGCTCTCCATCCACACCCTGCTCATTGCAGCCTTGAATCTCGGCCTGGAGAGACCTGTACATCAAATCTGCTGGAAAGAACAAAGGAGAGGCCCAGGGAAAGAACTCAGAGTGCAGCCCCCATATTCTCTTTTAAATCGATGCAAGGAAGATCAAATCAGAAAGAACCTGCAAAGTGCTGCTCAGTACCCAAAACTCCTCAATACAGCTTTGAGTATCTCCTGCAGTCTCTCTCTCACTCAGAATGCGTGGTGCAAAAATTTCGCTGACAAAAAAAGGCAGGAAGCGGTCGCCTTTAAATAGCGCTTCCCCAGTCCCTTCCCGACTGCAAAACGCTCCCCTCAACCTGTCGTTGCTAGCGACAGGCGGTAAGACAGGGGGCACCACTCGATATCCGGTCCGCGGCGCTACCGGGGCGTTGCACGCTTGACTGATGTCACGATCTGCCAGCGCAGGAGATCGCGGTGGTAGTATTTAGCGCCGCCGCAAAATGTCTAGTTAATTTCCTGAGCGGTGCAAACATCGCCGTGCACGGGCGCTAGTTGCTTTGCGCCCCATTAGCGCCCTCTTAAGGCGCTAACGGGAGGCGCAAACCAACCAAATTTTTCCCCCTATGACTCTATCTATGACTAAGCCCAACTCAGCGAGGCTCCCGGCAATTTAGACACATTTCAGTCCTAAAATGAATGGGCATTTGAAGTTCAACCACTTTTAGACATTGTGTGATGTCGCTTGGGTTCAAAACAAGTTTGGATTAAAACTGGTGTAAACAGGAAAACACATTCCAGAGGTCAAAAGAAAAAGGTGATTTGTACCAAGGGACTGGGGACAGTGAAAGCTGAATTCATGTCAATCAGGGGCAAATTTGATGATTGCGATCACTTGCAAGCGAACACTGCAACAGAAATCATGGAAATTATTCAAGAAATCTACATTACATCCTCTCCTCTGTCAAACTGAACCCATGTTTTATCAATGGTGTCTTGCCTGAGGAGAAATTCCACCAGAAATTTCAGAGAGCTGTGGTGACTTTAGAACTTTGGAGATGAAGTGCACTGAGAATGCGCAGCAGTGATTTCCTGACTTTTATTGTAGAAGTCCTGAGAAGTGCTGGGGCTGCTCGTGGCTTCACTGTCTAGCTCTTCACAACTCTAAACAACTGTGAAATATCAATGGAACAGACTGCAGCACCACTGCTTCTAACATTGCACACATTGTTTTTCAACTCCCGCTCTAATTAAGAAAATAGTATCAGAGGCGTGCTGTCACTTCACCTGTCGGATATTTGTTGTCTTCCCAGTGAACATCACTGCTGTTGCTGTTTTTTTTTTTATTCGCTTATGGGATCGTGGCATTGCCGGCAAGGCCAGCATTTATTGCCCGTCCCCAGTTGCCCTTGAGAAGGTGGTGGTGAGCTGCCTTTTGAACCGCTGCAGTCTATGTGGTGAAGGTGCTCCCACAGTGCTGTTCGGGAGGGAGTTCCAGGATTTTGACCAAGCGACGATGAAGGATCGGCGTTATATTTCTAAGTCAGGATGGTGTGTGACTTGGAGGAGAACTTGGAAGTGGTGGTGTTCCCATGCGCCTGCTGCCCTTGTCCTTCTAGGTGGAAGAGGTCGCGGGTTTGGGAGGTGCTGCCGAAGAAGCCTTGGCGAGTTGCTGCAGTGCATCTTGTAGATGGTACACACTGCAGCCACGGTGCGCCGGTGGTGGAGGGAGTGAATGTTTAATGTGGTGGATGGGGTGCCAATCAAGCGGGCTGCTTTGTCCTTGTTGTTGAGAAGTTCTGACACTGCAATGGTGTCGAGGCCGTAAAGGTGTGTCAGTACAAGAAACACAGAGTAAACTGGTCTCAGTGTTTTAACGCTTATTAAACTAAAGTAAATTGTTTAGGCTTCCCTGATGGTTTAGCAGATTTAGGCACTTGAGTATTTGAATCGTACAGGTTTGGAAGTCCCAGGGTTGATGCCTGCTCTGTCATGAGTGAGCTGATCGCTGCTGGAGTTACAATAGTATGGACATTGCACGAAGACAGGTTTGGACTCAATTTCCCCAATGTTAGGAAAGCTGTTGACTCTCACTGCCAAGGCTCAATAATGGTTACTTGGGCGAGGTACCATAGATACCAGGTGTCCATGGAGAACGCTATACAATAAAAATAGCAATACAATCATTATGCGAGATCCTTTGCTAAAACACCCTCCTTAACTATCTTATATGTTGTTGCAACCTCAAAGACAGTGTTATAGGGCTCGATATCAACCCTCTCACGATGGGCTGGAGAGGATCGGTTAAACATTTTAAAACGGGGAACACGTCCCCAAACTGCCACCGGGTTTTGTATTGTGCGAGTGTCCCATCTTAACATGATTTAAATCAGGCCCCCACAATGCAATTGGGAGCCTGATTTAAATTTAACAGTTGCCACGTGGGTTTCCCAGGGCGTGGGAAACCCGGCAACAAAAGGGAGGTGGTAGCTGCCAGCTCAAGTAGGTAAGTGCTTTTTACAGCACTCCTTGTGGACCAGGAGGAGTAGGAGTGCTCCTCCTCACCCCAGCCCCCAAGGAAGCCTTGGGCCTCCCCTCTGTCGATCGTGGCCTCTCTCTCCACCCTGCCGCAATGTCCAACTCCGCCCGCAGCCGGCCTGCCTATCAATTTGGCCAGTTGCCAGGTAGGAAACAGAAAAAAAAGAGATCCAGCCGTTAAACTCTTCATCTATTCATATTGGGGAAGAAGGAGGAAACTGCAGAGACTCCTGGTAAAGGCTGCCCATTACATCACAGAATTCCATTACCATCCACCCACTGATCAATGGCTATTTCTAGCTTTGGTAAAATTGGACACAACTGCTAGATTTTCTTCGGTAACTGAGAAACCATCATTTTCATCTCCTATTTACAGCTTTCCAGTTCTGGGAAACATTACCTCATATACTGAACTGTATAAAAAAAAAACGAAGACTGCATAATCTGATATCTCGGGTCAAACAAGAGAAAACATTTCCCCAACTGTAAAATCAGCAACTTTCTTACTGGTGAATGAAAGCAACAATGTGAAGACAAGTTACTGCAACAAGGTTCCTAACCAATAATTCTGGACTATTATTTGCAAAAAATACAATAAAGAGCCATTTTATTTTTTGTGCTGTTATTATTAAGTGAGGAAAGAGCACATATTGCCCAGCATACTCATTCTTAACTAATGCGCTCTGACCTAACCTCTGAATGCTATCAGTTTCCGATATAACATCTCTATTAGGTTGTAAAATAAGTAAATATACTCCTAATGACCCAAGTGCTTAATGATGCTATTGAACAAATCAATTCTCTCATTCCCTTTGTCAGTCGCAATCTCTCCTGCCCAGATTTAGCCCTTATCTAATTCTAACACCGAGGTAGCACATTTGTAACTTTGTAAGCCTGGAACTTAATACACAGGCCTATATATGAGGCACAATTTCATAACACATTTAAATAAAAAAAGGTAATGTGATAGCTTTGAAGAACCTTGTCCAAAAATACTAACTCCTTTTTTTTTAATAAATAGTAATCCAGTTCTGACCGTCTTTCATTGCATTTTATCTGTAGAGTGCTGGTCTCTAAGCATTAATCTGCCAGTCACTAAACTTAGAGACATTAAAAACAAATTCACAGGGACGTCCTGATCGACCACTGTACCAGCTTTTGATTCGGTTACATAACTGGATTTTTTTGCTTCTCACTTTTATCCCCATCTCTCCTGAAGACAATGGCTACGATTCTCCTCCATGATCCTGCCTGAAATCTTGTTGGATCGCAGTGGAGAATGAGGGAAAATTCGGCTGGCGGGGCCCATCACTGCCTTGACTGGGATTTTCACTCCTCAGCAAGGCCGTTACTGGCCACTCCTTCCCCGCCTGGGTGGGGGGGGGGCGGTGGGTGGGCGCGGCGGGAGTGTAGGGAAGGCTGTGTCTTCAGCAGATTTCCCTCCTGTTTGCCCTACTTAATGCCGCTTCCCAGCGCCACAGGCTCGGCTTGATGGTATCGAGGATGCAATGGTTGTGGCCTTCAGGTCATTCCATGGAGGGAAGAGGGCCTCGTAGTGGCCACCTCTCCCTCCATTCAGGCCCCCTAACACTTATCTGCTAAGGGCCCTCGTCTTGGCCGAGGCCTTCAGAGGGACAGCTGGTCTGATCTTTGGGATGCTTCTCCCCCTTTTAGGCCCTTCACTAGTTCTTCTGATGCTGCAGCCATTTCCCCGCAGCAACACAATTGATATTTTCCGATACACTGGCGGGCTCCCTCTTGGTGACATGAATCCTGCTGGGGGCCCACTGTGCATCGCTAATGAGCCCTATCCCAGTGAACTGGGATTGAGTTGGAGCAAAAGTCCTGCCCTGCTGGAACTCTGCCCCTAAGACGACAATCCTGGCTATTCTGGGGTATGGCTTGATGGACACCTGCTGCTCTCCGGTACCTCGGGCAAATTGCCATTCATCATGTGCAAGACTAGAGATTGCATGCTAACATCTTTTTTGACTGGGCGGGGTATCACAGTGAAGTCCAAACCTGAAAGTCCACATAAATTAACTCATAATGTAACAATTAGAAGCAGGAACTTTGGCTGATTTCTCTTCCCCTTCCTATCCCAGAGGCACTGAAGCCAATTGTAGTGTCCCTATTACTGCCTTGGAAGGTACCAATGAACATAGCACAGAACAGGTATTGAATACAGGACCTTACTGGCCTGTATGTGTGTGACCAAGTGTGGAACTGAACCAAACACCAAAGTCATTGGTAGAGCTTTTGCAACTTTGCTCGAGGGCACATTGTCCTGTTTTTATAGATTGGAGGATACAAAATCCAGTTCGTTAACATCTGAATGGGATATTGGCATCTTTGACAAATCTTGTGCCAGTTTACAATTTCCCAGAAAGCTCATTTTTAAAAATGTATCCTTGGGATGTTGGTGAAAACTGGCCAGGCATTAAATATTTCCCATTTCTCATTTCCCTGAAGACATTAAATCTCAATCACATGATGCAAGACAGGAGTCACATGGTAGGGGTGGCAATACCCTCCCTAAAAGTACTTTAGTGAACCCGCTGGGTTTTTATGACAATCCGGCAGCTTGCCTTGTTATTTTTCTGGTGCCAGTCAACAAATTTATTGAACTGTATTTCAAAACGTGCCATTGTGGATTCTAAACTCAAGACATCCAGGTTGCTGTTGCAGTACCATAAACACTAGGATACCATTTAGCCATGCCACAAACCATGCTGCAAGGGTGCCATCAAAGCAGAAAAATGCCTTGGCTGTAGCACATATTGCGCTAATGCCCTGTAAGAATCATTGGGAGTTACCCTTCCAACAAGTCTTCAAATACACAAGTCAAATGTCTTTTGAGACTTAGCACTTGAGCAAGTGTTTGGAAGGCATTCAAGCATATAACTCCAGGATATCACACATATAATACTGACTGCTAATTGATGAAGACTTTAAAATTTTAACTTTGGTGACTTTTTAGTTAACAAATTTAAAATTGCATTTTTACATCCACAGCACGCTACAAGCAATGAAATACATCTTCATTTGCAGCTGATGGTGCAATTAATTGTTGACTAATATATGTTGCACGGTGAAAGTACATTTCTTTTTAAATCAATTTTTACAGTTTTGTCCCCTTTTTGTTTTCTTTCACACCCTTTACAAGTGCCCAGCAGAGAGGGTGGGCAGGTGGGAATCCCATTTCCATACCGTTGCCAATGCTCCTCTGCAACCATCTGCTGTGAGACATGTGCAGTAGCCCAGGAGAGACATGTGCAGTAGCCCAGGTGAGACATGTGCAGTAGCCCAGGTGAGACATGTGCAGCAGCCCAGGTGAGACATGTGCAGCAGCCCAGGTGAGACATGTGCAGCAGCCCAGGTGAGACATGTGCAGCAGCCCAGGTGAGACATGTGCAGCAGCCCAGGTGAGACATGTGCAGTAGCCCAGGTGAGACATGTGCAGTAGCCCAGGTGAGACATGTGCAGTAGCCCAGGTTTGCTCCACTTCTGATTCCCCTCCCTCTGTCAGCATCCCAGCTGAAATCAGCAGGTCAATGCATGGAATTTCACCAACAGGAATCGGCGTCATACCACTCCAAGGAGCTACATTTGCAGCTGCTGTATAAGGCATATAACCTACATAATCAAGCAGGAGCAGGATTAAGTGTGGAGTAAGTCCTCTCCATAATGTGGTCTTAAGATGCCATAGTAAAAACATGCAATAACAAGAGACAACTTAAAAGGCCACATCATATATGGATCTTAACATTAAGCTGTGCGATACTGGCGTGCAAACACTTAACGCATTTATGCAAAATTATTCTCCACTGTTTTAATGCTGGTGTTAATCTGGAGCAATAAATAATGCAACTTCCATCAAAGGCAGTAGTATATCAGAGTATATTACAGCGGAGAACAACTGTACCAAATATTGTAGAGAGCAGCTGACACCATTAGTGGGAATGGTCCATATATCCCATAAATCTGTTCCCAATGCTATACTATCAAATGGAAAATGACTTATTTATGTAAGTAAACATCATTTTGCCCTCTCTAACCTTTCTCCAGCCAAGGCTGAAATCCCTCGCTTATTATGACCTTTTAACGATCAACAGACCATACCGCTGACCTCTTCCTGTGAGCAATAGCCTCCCTCTTTATTAATAAAGTGCATGAAAAATGTAATCTGCAGTCTGTATTGAAATACAGTGTGGCGCAGCAATTAAACAGGCAAGGGGCCAAGGGAGCATCCTCATTAACAGCAGAGCAGGGTCATCAGTCTGCAGCACCTATCAGGCAACCGGACCACAGGATCTCATCAGTCTTACAAAAGCACCTCTGCACTTGGCAGGATTAATGTAGGTATGAATGTTTTAATCAGGGCACCGAGCACTTCATTATCAACTTTGGGGTAGGGAGGCAGCGGGGGGGGGGGGGGGGAGGGGGGAAGAGAAGAGGAAGGAAAGGGAACCCTTGGTCGAGACAACTAAAAAATAAAATCATTAGTCACATGAACATTTTTAAACCGCACGCTTTTTAAAAATAAACAAACAGCAACAACTGATTTCTTTTGCCAGTACAGTTAGGGCATCAGGGCTTTGGTTGCAGGCAGCCAATACAGGAAGGTGGCAGGACGCTACGCCACCACTGCATTCTTAAAATAAAACTTTCCGAGCGGCCTGTGCTCTGGGATCATTAGGTGCACTTGATAAATTACGCCGTGTTTCTACTAATGAGGTCTTCAGTTCATTGTTGGATACCAGTAGCCTCTCCCAATTATACAAACTGTCGTAACTACACAAGCTATCAGCACGGAAACTATTGCAGAGATCTGTGGTGGGGTGGGGGAGGAGAGGGGCGCCTGTCGCTCCTGTGCCTTGACAATACAAATCTTTCAATAATCAGAAAATGGTTTACGATGAACATTCTCAATTAAGTTGGTAAAATGTGGGCGGTTTATGATGCAGATAAATTGATGGCTTCCATCACTGTAAGAGAAGCTTGGCTTTTATTTTCATACATAAATAACACCAAATATTTGCTAATGAATGTAATTTCATTAACGGTGCATAATGTCACTGCAGAAGTCAAGCATTTGGTGAGAGTACACAAATCTGATAAATATCTTCAGACAAAAAGAAAGCCCGTAATGGATTTTGGTGGCACGTTTTATGCTACTCAATCACTGTTTTGCACCAGCAGAATGGCCGCAGACATTTTGTGTAAGTAACATATTAAATATCTTCCCACCATATGTTGAGCGTGTGGATGTGTCAGCTTCAGCTTTTAATCTACAGACACTTATCACATATTCAAAAATATTAAAATACAAATAGAAAGCATTATTTTCTAGAGAGAACCAGGGAGAGAAAAAAGAAAATTCCCAGTGCTTTGGTGTTATTCCACATTCGTAAAATAAAAGCCTTGTGCACAGTCCCCTGGGTAAAACGATGCTACCTGTCAAATGTCAGGTTTGCCCAGTTCCCTTTGATGAGCTGTTAGTTAGCACATCTAATTGCACCGACAAAGCTCAGCTGATTTGCAATTCATCATTAACTTTAAGCCTCTTGTCCCAATATTAAAAGTGAACACTGCAAGTCTGGGGAGGACCGCTCGACACTCTTCCACTAATCCCTGGGCCATTTTGCCTCTGCTTCATCACCTTATTTCATACCTATGCCAAAGATCTTAAGGAGGAGAATCAGAACAGTAATATTTTTTTCCCTGCTCGCACATTTAACACGCACACACATACACAACTAGATAGACACACATGCACACAACCCAATGTGTGTGGGGAGGGTGCTAGCTGTGCACCTTTCATCATTAAATTATAGGAAGGATTGAGTAGCCATGGACTGAAAGGCTTGTCAGTGAGAAATAATTACTCCAAATGTGTCCTTTAACCTCTTTACTGCTGGAACTCAACAATACATTGCTGCATTTTAATCAAAACAGATCGGCCAGTTCACTAAAAACAGGCCCTGGGTGCTTTAGATATGCAAAGGGCAAAAGCCCAGACTTATACACAGCAGAACCATTTCTCATGAGGCAAAGCTACATTGCATTTCAAATCTTGATGTTTGTTTTAATGTCACAATCTAATTTGTCATTGCACTGATCAATATTTTTTTGGTATTAAAATGCTGGAAAATAACAGCTTTTGCTGTTTTGGTTCTTCCAAACAAGACATTTGCATTTTAATCTTACGGATTTCTGGAAATAATTTCAGCCATTCATTTGATGTGATGAAATGAGTATAAAAATAAAGATAAAATTCAAAAGCATTTCTACTAGAGAGAGAACACATAGGTAAATATTGTTATTTCCAATTAGCTGGTCAGTGCTCTATAAATAAAAATGCTAGTCCAACCCTTGCCCTCACCCAGCTATCAAATCCTTTCACAGGGAATGAAATCTCAGGCTCATTTTATTTGTTTTATTGAAAAAGAAGACAGTGCATCTGCACTGAGGATTACCATAGCTGTTCTCGTGATCTGTCAGATTCAAATCAGCAGAATATTATTTATTCATTTCCTCCAGCCTCCTGGACAAAGTTTCAGTTAAGTTTATGGAAAAAAAATAATACAATTTGCAGTATAATTTTATAAAAATCTTAATTTTTAATGGATTAAATTTTTTCTTCATAGGCAAATATAAAGATTACAGTTCATTTCCTCTGAAGTAGTCATCCTCTGATAATTTATTTGAAGTTCCTCAATCATTATGACAAGGATCGACAAATAAAAGAGAAGGATCTGACTGGTGACAGTGTTGAAGTACAACCTATTAAGGCCCCAGAAAAGGGATACTGTCTCTTTAAATATCTCTTCCTTTAAATATACTTTAGGGCATGACAAAGATTTCCTCATTTCCTTTTAAGAGTGCTTCACTGAACAGTGTAGTTCAGAGATCGATGCAGTGATTGGCAGCTAATGTTTTTTCCCTGTTATGTCTTAGTAAATTCAGTCTGACAGCTGTTCTTACTGATCAAAAATGGCAAAGGTTCTTTGATTTTTGTATATAAAAAGCTGTAAACAGCGCTGAAGAAATGTCTTAATTGTGTCTAACAACTTAAAAAGGCAACGCCAAGTAGATGAGATTTTAAACTTTGGGTGCATTGCCCTAAATCTAACATTGTGCCCAGAGAAGGCCTTAGAAAGCACACAATGTGTTTACATACCCTTTCGCATACTGCAGCTTTGATAGAACCCTGATACAATCAAATTCAAGTTCTTCTGATTCACACAAACTGCTGCCAGGTCCCAATTCTACTCTTGTGTTCTGTGTAAAGTATAGGAGGTATTTGCAACTTCTGTCCTACCTGATATATTCCATTCGTGAAGAGGCTTACTGCACAGCAACGGTTTGATATTGATTAGTTACATAAGAGACTGGTGTATATACGATGAAGGGGTGGTTTAGTTATACTGGTCAGCCTCCCACAAAGGATTAGGAAGAGAATCAAATCCCATGCAATAAGAACAATGCTAGGGCAACAACTACAACATTACCTGAAGTGGTTTAAATCAGTGTTATAAGGCTGGAATGAAGAGAATTCATTGTTGTGGAGGGAGCAGAGAATGACTGATTTCGCCAACAGTCCTGATAGGAGCCAAAAGCCCAGCAGGCAAAAAGGGAGGAATTGCAAAGTGCTTCGAGAGCAACTTTTGGCTTCTCAGATGAAATAGTATCGTGTAACTTTTATGGCATTCTAAGTTACACAGCTGGAGGAGATGAACAAAGGCAGTTCGAGGGAGGCAAATAGTTGCGTGTGGATCTATTTGTGTGATGTGCATAGGTGGATCAAGGAGGAATCTCCTAGTCATTAGAAGAACACGCTGGTCATCTTCAATTTTAAAATATCTGCTGGAATCTGACGCGGTGACAAAGATTATCCGACATATAACACTGTGCTCTCGCGGACGGCCGGGTGGTACACTTTTCTTTCACTTCTGGGCTTTGGTTCAACTCAAGCCCAAAATAGTACGATGAGAGTTTCCACTGCCTACTGTAAGGGCACTTAATAAAATAAGTTATAATATTCTAAACCCTGTGAGTCTACTGCTCAAAGCTCCCTACAATCTGGTACAAACTAGCACTAAAATGGTCATGTCACCTCTGAAGGCAGAAGAGATGCCTGATATGGGAACTGGTAATGCCACACTGGTGCAGCATGAGGGGCTCCTTTGATGATGGGATTAAGCCCCATTGTTGTGACAGAGTTTTACACTACAGCTAACTATGCTGTATCTGACCTGGGAATGTTTGATGTTGACACTGGATGCCAAAAATGTAAAAGTATCCCATTCCCTAGCACTGACATCCCTCACCTTAATAAGCACAAAAAACATCCTCTTTCCAAATTGCTGTCTTGTCATTTGTTGGAACTCAGTATTGCCGTAACTCCAATTTAAAATATAAATTAAACTTTTAACAATGTGATAAAACATATTTGCACTATTGATTTTACAAATTATCTTCTGTACTGTGATTCTTACTTTTCATCAAACAGTCAGACTAGTCATTATATATTTAATCACCAGTGGGGGGAGGGGTACGAATGACTTCAACATTAGTCACTTCCATAATGATAGGTTTTCTTATTCTAGGTGCTGACAGTAACATAGTCTCTCACAAACAACCTCCGATTTCAGTGCTGGAAGTGCCAACAAAAGGTGAACACGGCTTTCAAACATGAGCAGTCCCACTCTCATTAATATTTGTGTCATTGTCTAACAAAGCACACATCTGTGACTCACACAACTTTCTGTTCGCACAATATATATATACTATATACACACACAACTCCATTTAGAAGGATCACTAATCAGTGAATATTTGTGCTAAGTAAACAGAAGAGTTTCCACTCCAAACACAATCATTTCAGAAATTACACAGAAAAACGTACTAACATTGCTTGTAAATTCCTGACGAGTGATTAAAGGCAGGAAGCATCCATATTAAACCTACGGGATCTTTTGTGGGTTAGAAATTCTCTTTTTAAATCATTTATTTATTCTGGTCTTCTCTGGACTCAGCCCACGGATCATGCACAAGCATATTTGAAGGTGGCTCCTTTAACTGCACAAAGACTGCAGTAAAAGTTTTCCCCTTAAAATAAAAAAAAAAGAATTTACTGCTCATTTGATTTCTGATGTAACCATATTCTAAATATTACTGGTAATCAGATGTTTACAACACATCTTAGCAAAGTGCATCATAAAGAACTGGTTTGTTTTTGAAAATATTCACAACAACTTCAACCTCATTTCATTTTTTCAAATGTTGACTGCACCAGTGGAATCGGATCAGCTGCAAGGTTTGCTGCTAAGCATCTGTTTTTTCCACCTATGAAGCTCTCAGACTCAAATACAGGGGCTCACTCACTAATTCCACCCCCAAGTATATTTTGCATCAGTGGACAGCAAATAGTACAGGAAGGCAATTAATTAATCATCACTCAAACCAGATTCTGAGTTTGTAAAAAAAAAGGCATTTAAACACAGTAAACAAACAGTGGACACGGCACTGTATGCAAAGGTGGAGTGGCTGAAGCATTTCAGGATTTCATGTTTGACTGCACTTTCTCTGTCCATAGGGACCAATCTTCTCCTGCCCTAAGTCCCTTAAAGCCCTTGGCTTGTGAACACATCCCTCATAGAGATGGGGCAGACTCCTCGCTTGAAGCTGGTACACGGTTTTCTTTTAAATGGTCTTTTAACAAGCATCCGATTGAACCCTCAAAGGCCCACTAGTACCTCTTCTTAAGCACCAGGTCAGGAAGAGAGCGACAGGATTCAGAAGTGTTACCCTATTTTCAACTCCGGTTTGATTTAAAGGGACAGTGAACATGATTGGATCTGCCTCAATTATTATTCCAAAGTACTTTTAAAAATAAAATAAAAACCTGCTTCATATTATTAATAATTTAAAGATTGCAACAGAATAAAAAAATTTAAATAAAAAAATCTTCCAATGCAACAGGGAAGGTTGCTACTTAAATTGTGTTTCAAAACCTGGGCATTGTCTTGCATGAAGAGCACACACGGCAGACTACAGGGTGCTTTAGCGACCAGAGCAGGGACGTCAAAGATTTAAAAAGATAACAGTATTTATTTTAAATCACCTGTTACCCCGACATTAGTACTGCAGCTGGCTGTGACCCCCATCTTCCCAGCTTGTAGTTCTTACTCATTATACGATTTGACTAACTTTCTGAAGCCATCTCTACCCTGGGAAGGAAGAGCAGCGGTTTCATTTTTGATGGGGCAAAAAATGGGACTAACGGAAGTTGAAAATAGGGCAACAAATGCCCTTCTCTTTTCTTTGCCTCACTCACTGAGGTCTGTGAGGGGAGGAGAGAGGGAGGAAGGAAAAAAATAAATGATCTTTTATAGGCGTCTTGGACTGGGAGGTGGCCTACCTCTGCCCACAATGATGGGGTGTACCACCTAAAATGTAATACAATGTAATGCAGTAACTCCTCTTTAGTGAATGCTAGAAATTAAAGTAGAACAAATGAAGGGCATTGTAAAAACGGTCAGTGTGCCACAGTACCCAAAAAATAGGATTTATCCCTCTGCCTTACACACCTCTGGGTAGTGGACTCACTTCACCTTCCATTCTTTATGATATTACTCCACTCCCCGCCACCCCCACCCTGAACCCCCAGTCGAGATGTCCACCACCCTAGCCAGCCTGTTATTAACAGTCCCATTAACAAATAGCATTACCGGTATCCTGGAACTTGTGCTAATATGTATAGTCCCTCAGAGAACCATCTGCTGCTCCCTACACAGCAAAAGAGCTCCATCAATGGACAGAGCTTTACAAAACAAAAACCCCTCATACCGGTAAGCATGGGAAAGTGGGACCGATTTTTCATTGCTATCTCCTCACAGCAATCTTTGATAGGAATATTCAGTATCAGATGTTCAGTGCAGTCAATTTCACATAAGGAAATACTACGTTAGTGACCATTTATTTAAGATCAAAAAATATTTTTTTAAACTTTGTTGACACACACTGTACTAATTTGTATTAACTGGACACATCTGTCTATCAATTCTGGTCGTTCATATCTGTAGTCAAGTTCCATATTTTACTCCATATAGTTTTAATTAAATAAAACAAGTTTCAGCCAGACTAAACAGCACAGCTTAGAAACAAGTAGAAATGAGATAAAGAGACCATGTAGGGCCTTGATGTCACTGTGAGTTTATACAGCAAGTAACTGAGGCACACAGAGCATAAAGATCCCCAGTCCAGTCACAGCCAGAATGGCATTTGGGGCACTGTAATTGACTTCGCCTCCTTTGGCTTGGGAAGAGAAAAACATTGGCCAGAGGACACAAAAGGCATCAAGGGGTATGGGGAGAGAGCGGGAATATGGTATTGTGATCGAGGATCAGCCGTGATCATATTGAATGGCGGAGCAGGCTCGAAGGGCCGAATGGCCTACTCCTGCTCCTATTTTTCTATGCTTCTATATTTCTAGGAGGAATAAGCAGACCATGTAATACACGGTAAAAGCTGTAACTTTTAAATGCGACCAAGGCAGTCGAACAAAATGGATGGTATCCCTTTGTTCCAATGGAAGTGTAAACATTATTTATACATCTGAATGCAGTGCTTGCTGTACAGTAACCTGCTGCTGCTAGAAAATGCAAATGTGCGAAACCACTGAAGTGAGAGTTGTCTGACCTCTTTCAACCATCTGTGTCTGTAACAAGAAAGAGTGGAATTCACAAACCCCCTTCTGTTTACCTGCAATTTTAATGACCTCCTCTCTTAAATCAAATCATACGGTTCCTATAAAGGTACTGTATTCATTTAAAAAAAATTTAAAAGAATATTTCTTGATGAGAAAACAAGGTGTGAAAGATATTTTCCAGAGCAACAATGAAAACCAGATGACAATCTTTCTACCGCAGGAGAGCTTTATTACAAAAGGATGTAATCTTCAAACACTTCTCGGCTGCTTAGGAACGAAAATGGAGAAAACATGAGCACACAATGGCAGGTGATTTATAGACTGCAGGCATGCAGAGCGAAAGCAGCCAACAATTAGGCAAAAAATTGTTATTAATACATGAGAAAGGTCTAAAGCATTCCGAGGACACACAAAAAGTCCAGACCAAGAAAAAAAGGAAAGAAATTAATCAACGTGAAAATATTTGGAATTGTGTAAGACTTGTTGGATGAAGATGGAAATGCACAGTGCAGAAATATTTTATTGCTAATCCTTTCAGGTTTTTCCAAATACATATTTCCCCATTCTGGCCCCCCCCCCCCCGCCCACCCCGTCCTTTTTAAGGTGCCAACACTGCTTTCATCTTCCCTCTCCAGTCTTTCCTAAGTAACTTGATGGGAATCTGTAATAAACGAACAAAAGGTATGGTCCTGTCAGAAGGTTAAAGGGGAGGCAAGAGGTCCTTCTCACCAGTGAAATATCATTCCAATCCTCATATGTGATATTCTATTTCTTTTACATCTGTGACTTTTCACTGTTATCCTGTTGCTAAAAAAAATTGGGGGGCACATTGAGAGATTAATGGGCAGATCACATTCCATGCAGCTGTTATGCACATGGAGTGCAGCAAGTAACCAGTGTTCTGACACTATCCTCCAACTGCTGCCATTGACCAACAGAGCATAATCTGCAGGATACAATGGCTTTTGCTTGCACGGTGGAATTGTTTTCAAAGGAAGAATACGCAAAGCTTCACTCCACTACTACCTTTCCCACCAGCTCAAAGATAAAATCATTTTTGTTTTTCTTTTAAATCACGGAGTTTGTTTAAGACACCTAATTCAACCTCAAAAAGAAAAGAAAAACAGGATGCATTCTAAAAAGAATGGCGTTCTTCGCTTCACTATACTGTACTTGCAAAATGGTATTAATCTACAAAACACAACTTTTACTAATTCTGTAGGATTATTGTTCCCTGTGTCTATTTCTAGTTCTGAAGGATTGCAATTGCACCTTTTCTTCTTTCCTCATCACTGTCTTTCTTTTCCAGGATCCCCAATTTTCTTCCCTCCCCCCCCCCCCCCCCCGCGAAGGCAATGGCTTGTGCTGAGGTGCAGTTCCAAAGGTGCTGAGAGCCGACCCCTACTTTGCCTTATTTTTCATGCGTGGGTCTGGACATTGCGTGTAGAGAGGTTATTGGAATACAGGGGGCCTCATAGCCGAGTCTGATCCTATGTTCATCCAGTGTCTACAGACATACTTTCCAGGAGAGGTCAGCGGATAGTAATCAGGAACAATACATAAATCAATCACTGCCATCCCTGCACTGTCATTTTACTGACGATTACTGCTCTC
The DNA here is from genome assembly GCF_052327205.1 of Somniosus microcephalus. NCBI lineage: Eukaryota > Metazoa > Chordata > Chondrichthyes > Squaliformes > Somniosidae > Somniosus > Somniosus microcephalus. Next base: position 248,828,740 of record NC_140992.1, read on the forward strand.
ACATTCTACTCAGGAACCATTTTAGATCTACTGTTTTTTTTAAAAAGGTGGGTGAGGGGGTAGGAGTAGGAAACACTGAGAAACATCCAAACTACTCAGGGTTTGTTTATTTAGCTTTACCTATATTGTGGAATATCTCTTTTCTCCACCATTTCTTCCCTTACACTTCCTCTTTTTAAAAGGCAGTCCTGTTATATCTCAAGCAAATGGACATTCTTCACATCAGCCTGGATGATAAGTGACAATGTACTTACCATTCAACCATGCGAGGACATAATAGCCAAACCCAAATGAGATACACTTTCAATTTTCAAACAAACTCCTTACTTAAGATGCAGGTTCCTCAAAACTACAAGACACACAGACCGACAAACAGTAGCAGTTTAATACAGTGCCCTTTCAGGCTTCCCTGAAAAGTAAGTGGCATTTTGTTTATTTCCATTGTGATGAAGTAACACTACATATACTGTAAAAATCTTGCTCAAAGACACTGAATTAATGACAGAATTTGAAAGCTCTGCAAGTGAAGGCTGAAGGTTCAATAATCGCCTTCATCACAGCAATGCCTTCGATAGTTAACACCCATTTACGTGCTAACCACACAAAAACAGCACACCAGAAGTAAAAAATTTTTAAAAAGCCTACAAATGACATCAAATGGGCTGGCATTAAATCAAACCAGCAGGATTTCGAACACTCAGGCATCTTTGTGTTTTTTTACTTCAAAGGCTAATGATCAGCCTTTTACCTTAAGGCTCAAGACCTAAGTAAACTAGCTGTGAACAAATTGGGAGATTATAAAATTTAATTCTCTCCATATCGTAAATGAATAAGTCTGCTTCAAAAAGCTGTACATTTGTGTGGTGTCACAATTTATTGGAATTCATGAAAGGGTCACAGTGATTTTTTTAAAGTTATTTTGTACTCTTTTGGAAAAATATGTAATTTAGTCAGAGGATTCTTCCAATTCGTTCTTCTGAGGCAGTTTTAAAACTATTAAAGGCTGCCGTTAAAATAGAAGTACCGCCATTAAGTTTTAGTTACTTTAAGTGCTCCAGGTTAATATTTCAAAGAGTTGTTATTTTACAAATTGCAATGGCAATTGATATTTGGAAGTGAGTTTTTTTTTTACACACACCCACCTAGTGAAACTGTGAATTAATTCTTTATACTCATGCTTAGGATTTTGATACAAGTAGCAAACAGTGGGGGGGATCTTCCACCTGGTGCATTAAAATCTTACACAGAAAAGGACAAAAAAAATCCCAGAATATCATGTGGAGACTATTGCTGCTCAGACTCAGTGATTGCTTCTATCACAGGCAGGATCTGCATCTGTCTTTTAAATTTGAGTTCAATTTTAGATAACCCTTTAGCAAAGTGCTTCTCCTGAATAAGAATATGCCCGTGACTGTTACACATTATTGGTTCGTGTACATCTACTGGCTGCTAGAATTGCACTTTTCAATTACCTGAAGAATGAGACCTAAAATAAAATTAATACATCCATTAAAAATAACATAGCATAGAACTGACATGGAGCTCCACAGTGGAACTTCAATTCAGCAATACTGGTGACGTCATAAACCATTAACAAACAAACTCCAATACAAAAAGAAAATACTGCAGATGCTGGAAATCTGAAATAAAAACAGAAAATGCTGGAAATACTCAGCAGGTCAGGCAGCATCTGTGAAGAGAGAAACAGAGTTAATGTTTCAGGTCGATGACCTTTCTGACAAAAGGTCATCAACCTGAAACGTGAACTCTGTTTCTCTCTTCACAGATGCTGCTGGACTCGCTGAGTATTTCTAGCATTTTCTGTTTTTATAATAAACAAACTCCAGTGGTTTATGAACTCCCAGATTGCATTATTGATTTAAACTTTGTTCTTTATGATATAAAGGAGATTCCGCATTAAAAACAATCTTTGCATTTAGTTTTTCTTATTGTCATGTTGTGACTACTCGAAACACAGTAGACATGGCACAGTATCGATGATACAGTAACAAATCTGTTGGTGGCATGGGACCTGAAGGTTTGAGTCATATGATTGGTACAGCAGTGTTATTTGGATTTTTTTGGCAGTAGATTAGCAGGAAATAATTATTTTAATTATTAGTTACTAAGAAGGCAAAATAATCTTTTATGGAAGAGAGTCAGTCAATATTCTTGCTTCATTATGCTGAGCATTGCAGCCCTCAGCCTGAAAGTCAATCTCTGAACTTGACTACTTCTTCATTTGAAAAAAATGTGTCATCAGCGCTTTTTGAAACATTCCAAGCTGACTGCTGATGAAGGTTTTAGTGTGGAGCCAGAGTTTACCTCTACTCCCTGCACCACACATTTGGGTTCCTCTGATTCCATGGTATAGGACTTAGGTTGAGGTTGGTACGCGTTGAAACTTAAAAATCTAAACCTGGGCCAGTCCACTCCATTCTACAAAAAACACCCTACAACTTTGTAACAAGCATGTGCCAATCATGTACCCAATATCTTACATTTTCTTTGGTCAAAAGACTTGTAACACACCCTCACTGGAGTCACATCACAAGGTTGAGAGATAGTTTGAAAAAATGGTAAGCTGTCAGAAGTTTATAGCCACCATGAATAAAAAATGTAATTTTGGCCTCAAGCTTTGCTTTTGCCTTGACATCATCAGGACACTCTATTATTGCCTCCTCTCCATAGCAGTCATTTATTTACAAATGCTCACAAAAAGAGGAGATATCAGGGCATCAAACAGAAAGAAAATTTAAAAAACACATTCTCTTGTGGCAGTCGAGTTGCATGCCTGTTAAAACACGCTATATATAGCACCATCCCCTTGCACTAAATTATTACATTAGCCCTGATTTGATCTGTGGAGATGCCTCTTATCTCATGAAATCTGGGAAAATCCAAACAAAGAATAAACAAAGGATAAGCCCCTCCCAATGATATTCTGATAAAACTGGAGATGCTAAAGAGGTTACTCTCCCAAACACACCCTTAAGCTACCTTTAAAGTACCATATACATGCCACAGAATAATGTCTAGACATTCACCTCCGGATCTGTGTTGACGTGTAATGATACTGGCAGACCACTAAGCTGCTCTCTCTCCTCTTTCACAGCTCAGGTTCCAAAGAGACTAAAGAATGCCAACAATAAGAATTAGACGGACAAATCATTAATTTATGAGAGGAGTGCATCCGCTCGCTAATTAAAGTATATTCTCAACAAAGTTCCAATTATTAGTCAATGACCTCATCCTCAGGCTAACCATTCTGTTTGTGTGAAGGTGTCACTAGCAAGGAGGCTTCAAGCACCATCATTGCATTAAAAAACACACAGGAGCTCATTTCTGCCTTACTATAGTGTTTTTCTATTAAGATCCCGATAAAGCACTTGTATTAAAACTGTTGGTTGCTGTTTTTCAGAATTTAATTAACATTTTTATATAATGGCACAATTTAACAGAGCAGTTGCCAATTAAATATTCTTCTTTCTTTCACCATCAATGACATTTTAAAACAGCCCGAACTTTCAAGTCAAAATGTGGCTAGATTTTTTTTCTGCAGGAGCAGGGATGGTTGGGCTATAGAATAAGTATCACATTATGGGAGGTTGGAACCAAGTATTAAATACTCTCATCAAATTCGTTAGATTTCTGATTGGAATTCCGTACTGTTGAAACAGAATACGAAGAAAAGCAATATTTTGTGGAAGTTATCAAAGGTTAGGAACTGAGAAGGGACAAAATGCATATTTAATTTTTGACACAGGTCTATCACTGCACTATTTATTAAAAAAAAGAGACAAAACAGTAACAGTTATTTTACATAGAAACATAGAAGATAGGAGCAGGAGTAGGCCATTCGGCCCCTCGAGCCTGCTCCGCCATTTAATGAGATCATGGCTGATCATCCAAACTCAGTACCCTGTTCCTGCTTTCTCCCCATATCCCTTGATCCCTTTAGCCTTAAGAAATATATCCAACTCCTTCTTGAATATATTTAATGAATTGGCCTCAATTGCCTTTTGTGGTAGAGAATTCCACAGGTTCACCACTCTCTGGGTGAAGAAATTCCTCCTCATCTCTGTCCTAAATGGCTTACCCCTTATCCTTAGACTGTGACCCCTGGTTCTGGACTCCCCCGCCATCGGGACCATCCTTCCTGCATCTAGTCTGTCTAGTCCTGTTAGAATTTTATAAGTTTCAATGAGATCCCCTCTCATTCTTCTAAACTCCAGCGAATATAAGCCCAATCGACCCAATCTCTCCTCATACGTCATTCCTGCCATCCCAGGTATCAGTCTGGTGAATCTTCGCTGCACTACCTCCATGGCAAGAACGTCCTTCCTCAGATAAGGCGACCAAAACTGCACACAATACTCAAGATGTGGCCTCACCAAGGCCCTGTACAACTGCAGCAAGACATCCTTGTTCCTGTACTCGAATCCTCTCGCTATGAAGGCCAACATACCATTTGCCTTCTTAACCACCTGCTGCACCTGCATGCTTACCTTCAGTGACTGGTGCACAAGGACACCCAGGTCTCGTTGCACTTCCCCTTCTCCCAATCTATTACCGTTCCGATAATAATCTGCCTTCCTGTTTTTGCCACCAAAGTGGATAACCTCACATTTATCCACATTATACTGCATCTGCCATGCTTCTGCCCAATCACCCAACCTGTCCAAATCATACTGGAGTTTCTCAGCATCCTCCTCACAGCACACACGCCCACCCAGCTTTTGTCGTCCGCAAACTTGGAGATATTGGGGCAGAAATTCGGGTTTCCACAGGTGAGTCCGCATGGGGTACTCACCCGTAGGCCCGATGGAAGTGCCGGTTTTCTGCATGCACTGCGCATGCGCGGGAAACCGGCACTTCCGTTCCTCTGAACGAAGAGGTTCAGAGGTCGAACACGTGCGCGGGGGAGGCTGCGCGTGCGCATCGAACTTCAGTTTTTTTTTTACAGGTTTTCCCGAGAACGTAAGCCTGCAGACGTTAGAAATATAAAAAGCAGGCGTAAGACCTGCTTTTTACAAGGTAAGTGGTGAATTTATTAAAATTAAAACATTTTTTCCACAGGTTTATTATTTTTAAATACTTTAAAGCAAGGCAAGTTTATTTTTAGCCCCGTTAGAAAATAAAATTATTTTTTTCAAAAATTTTAATTATTGTTTAAAATAGCTTTTTCATGTAATTTATACTTTATTTAAAAAATGTGATTTTTAAAAATTTTATTTGTAGATTTAGTGCTATTTTGGGGCCGTAGTATTTATAAGTCTTGACAGCACTTCCTGTCAGACTTATGAATGGAGCATTCCCTGCTCCGATTGGCTGCCCATGGCCCACGTGATCCCAGGGGATGCATCGAACTAACTGCGCCCCTGGGATACGCAAGCACTGCACACCGGCAGCTGGACCAGGCCCCGGATCGGAATTCCACGGGGTCCCACAGCTCAACGGCCGGCGCGCAAGGTAAGTGCAGATCGGGGGCTTGCACCCGCGGGAAGCCCCTGACCTGAATTTCTGGGCCAATACATCTAGTTCCCTCGTCTAGATCATTAATATATATTGTGAATAGCTGAGGTCCTAGCACCGATCCCTGCGGTACCCCACTAGTCACTGCCTGCCACTCAGAAAAAGACCCATTTATTCCAACTCTTTGCTTCCTGTCTGCCAACCAGTTCTCTATCCAAGTCAGTACCTTACCCCCAATCCCATGTGTTTTAACGTTACACGCTAATCTCTTATGCGGGACCTTATCGAAAGCCTTCTGAAAGTCCAAATACACCACATCCACTGGTTCTCCCTTATCTATTCTACCAGTTACATCCTCAAAAAATTCCAGTAGATTAGTCAAGCACGATTTACCTTTTGTAAATCCATGTTGACTTTGTCCGATCCTGTCACTGTTTTCCAAGTGCTCTGCTATTACATCTTTTATAATGGACTCTAGCATTTTCACCACTACCGATGTCAGGCTTACCGGTCTATAATTCCCCGTTTTCTCTCTACCACCTTTTTTGAATAGTGGGGTTACATTAGCTACCCTCCAATCCATGGGAACTGTTCCAGAGTCTATAGAATTTTGGAAGATGACCAGCAATGGATCTACTATTTCTAGGGCCACTTCCTTAAGTACCCTCAGATGTAGATTATCAGGCCCTGGGGATTTATCAGCCTTCAATCCCATCAATTTCCCTAACACCATTTTCCTACAAATACTGATTTCATTCAGTTCCTCCCTCTCATTAGACCCTATGTTCCCCGACATCTCTGGGAGGTTATTTGTGTCCTCCTTTGTGAAGACAGAACCAAAGTATGTATTTAATTAGTCTGCCATTTCTTTGTTCCCCATTATAAATTCCCCTGATTCTGACTGCAAGGGACCTACGCGTGACTTCACCAATCTTTTTCTCTTGGTAACTTGTGTATTGCTGATAATATTGTGAAGCTGAGACTTTTTCCCCGTGCACACATTAAGCCCTTTTGAACAAGTAAATTTTTTTTGAGATTTGACAATCAGGAATCTGAACTTGTGGAAAAGTTTCAGCTGTCTTAACCCAGATGAACCTACTATTTGCCACAGACTTCAGTCCACTCCCACCGTCAAAATCTAACAGTGATAAAGCCTTCAGATGACGGCGTCACAACAGAGGATTGTTTCCCAATCAAAATCCTTGGACTGCGAGCATTTTACAGCATATGACAAGGTGTTAGGCAGGACCACCCGCTTGCAGCAATGCTGTGATATGTTGTAACAGTCAATTTTTTAAAAAGACATTATTTGACAACCTTTTTAAATAGAATAAAGCACTAATTCCTCCACTGCCCACATTTAACATGGCTGCTGCAACACTGCCCGACAGCTTTCTGCTCCACGTTACGAGACCTACAAGATTTACCCAGTTGCATTACCTTCCTGGTTACTGAGTCTGCTGTATCATCGCATTCGCAGTCCACCAGCCAGTTCCAGATGAGTGGAAGAAACAGTCATGTTCAATCTGGTATTGCCACTACTGATCTGACAGTATAGCTCTCATGCACAGCATTGTTGTCCGAGTGTGCTCCTTTTGGTGATAGTCAGCTCTGCCATCTTTTGCCACATCCAAAAGCAAAAGTGAGACAGGCAGGATAGAGGTGGGATCATGGCTTGAGTTTTATTTGGTGATTATGAAAATGAATTGAAAACCTTGCCAACTGACAGCCCCAATGTCATAAGTGGAGGAGGAAAATTGGAATTCTGTTTTAGGTTTCCAAATGTCCTGCTAGTTGGACTCTACAGTCAGAACTTGGTTGGGTTATAGCCCTGGTGTGGGTTTAGCAGTGGAGCACATCACCTCAGGAGCGAGGGAAAGTGCACCTTTCTCAATAGATGGAGTCTGTACTATACTATCAGCCTTCTTCCACTGGCAAAATGTGCACAGAATTTTATCTGGCAGCTTGACAGCGGACCATTGGAACTGCAAACAAGACCATCATCACCGCCATATCCTGCACTTTAATGCTTTCAGAAGCATGGCAGCATCTGTTGGTTGGTGAAACTCTGCTTTAACCTACCTGACTGTTATTGCTGATAACAAAATGGATTCAGTCTGCCTACAAAAGTTTGTGATTAGTAAAATTATAAGTCACTGACTAGCAAATACAAAAAAAGTCTAAAAAGCCCAAGATATAATTTCTAACTATTTATTCTCAAGAAGGTCCCCTAATTTTCTATGGAATTTATCTAGTCATCTTTGTAACTATTCAAGTAGAATGAATATTTAAGCTTTATCACAAACTACTTCAAGCTTCCCCAATGGCCTAGTGGGCAAAGCTACTGAAGTCATAAAATTGCAGGTTGGATACCTGGCCTGGTGTGAGCCAGGGGTTGCCACACTCCTGATTACTACCCAGGGACCCTTGCTGAAAACTGCACACGTGGACATTGGTTGAGGACGCGATCACACCTGGCTGTGATGCCCTCTATAAGTGAATAGCCCATTGACACTCACTGCCTAGCTTCACATATGAAGAATGGTCACTTTGGTAAGATACTGGAGGTTGCTGATGACCATGGGTCTCTATGTTGTAGGGAGTGTCAGTAAGGAAGGAAAGGAAAGAGAATTACATCAACTGTCTTACTCCCAATTCCCAAGTATCAGCAACCTGAATTGATTATTCTGTTTGCATGACAAGAGTGCTTAAAAGGACTTAAGCTTTTAATTTAGAACTATAAAATAAATTCAACTGTCCCTTTCCTTCTCTGAGAGAAGCAGAAAGCCTCTCAAGTGTCTCTATACTCTCTTGTACCAGCTACAATGAAAATTAACTCATTCCCATCTTAACCACTGAAAAAAACCTGTGGTTTTCATGCAATTCATGAATTCTCAGCAACTGGGCCTAGAATGGAATCCAGACCAATGTTCTTAGTGTGTTTATTGGATGCTCTGTGGTTAATTAATGCTGCACTGTCCCAGTTTTGTTTGTCTACAAAGCTCTATTTTAACCCCATCAACATTTGTTACACAAACTACCCCACAAATGTCGTGACAATACCCTGGGCATTTCAAAATATTGAACCTACAGAGATAACAAAATAAAAAAAGTTGTGCACTGTTGCCACAAGGTTTATGAGGAAGAAGCAAATCAGGAGCTCGGTGGTAGAGTTTCCATTCACAAAATACATGCAGTTGTGAAAATATACTTTCAAACAGCTTTATTGACAGGATGTTAATGTTATTGCTACTGCAGTAAACTAACCCTAAATAGTCCTGCAATGAGCTCATTTTTTATGCTTTTCAATTCCTATTAACAGTTCTTAAACAAAGAGAATACTGTATTGGTTACACTGGACTTGGCTTCTCATAATCAAAGGCCTACAAAACTTGCAGTGCCTTTGACTATTTTATGCTTGTCCTACATTTTATTCCAAGGACATGAATTATAATTTTACTATGCCAGAAATACAACCATGCAATGCAGGTTTTTTTTTAAATGAAGCAACACAGCATTTCTCAATCTGTGGCCCCAGGCTCAGCCATGAACCTTGACAGCAAGGCCAGTGGGACACCAAGATGTTGAGGGGGGGGGGGGGGGGGGGGAAATCAACGTTTTAAAATCTGTATTCATTCCATGTACATATCGCGAGCCCTGGACTAGGGTCAGGTCAGTCAGAGTGAGCCTTGTATACAAAAGAGTGAGAAGCACTGGCCTAATGGCCCTAATCTGCAAGGTGTTAAGGCAGAATGTGGTTGAAAGTTTACATTGAATCCCCTAAGGAACAGAATATCACAGCACTGATGGAGATTTACTGATGCTCTTTCACATGTGTGAGAGCCATTATAATGGCTGCTACTGCATGAAGATTTTATTTTTGATAGTCTTCAATGTAGTTTTTGTGGTCCAAAAGGGTTAGACTGTGATTGCAGGATTCACAACATTGAGGCAAATAGGCCCTGAAGTATGCATGATGGACACGTAAGTAACCATTGTTATTCTTTTCAATAGCTACACCATCAAAGTTTAATTCTGGCCAGCAGCTTGTTGGGTTAAGCATTTTGAATGAGAACAGCTGCAACGGTGGTATTGATATACTGTACTTAATTCAGTTGAAATTTCCTGATTGTGAAAAATACCTGATCTGAGCCTGTTATTCATTTAATCAATAGGCTCAGTGTAGACCTGGGGCCTCACGCAAGCCTGTCAGGTCACATTCAGGCCTTTGATGTAACAAAAGCAATTATTACATTCCTGGTGATGAGCGGTACCTGCCTGCTGCACAACAGAACACTGCCTGTGTCGACACCCTTTTTACTGTGCACAGCCCTGCTGGAAAGGGACACATGATATTTCTACCCAAAACATAAATATATATCCTCCCCTTGGAGCAGGTTGCCACTTCTGAGCAGATCTTTAGTGCAGGCCCCATTTCCCTTATCCTGAGTTTTGTTGCCAATGCACAGCCATTTAATCATCTCTGTCTTTGTACAGCCTCTTCGACACTCAGCAGAAAATATATAGCATACAAACTCATTGTTGCTAGCGCAACGTCGGAAGGCAGGATTTTAAAACATATTTAGGGTCTCGTTCTGTAGTTTATTCATTCATCAGGTCACAGAAGGGGTTTTGGACAGGGTGTCAGTATTTTTATAAATATATACTTAACTCTCACATCAACTTTAAAAAAAAATTACAGTGCAGGAAACTGACAAAGTTATAGATAAATTCAGAAATAATAACAGTTACCTTTCAATTCAACTATACACACAGTTTCAGTGACAAAATATTCCATTCTCTGTATGAGGCATCCAAAATTAAGCTAATGCAAAGCACCGGACATCAAGCAGCTACTGAATATTTTTTACCCAGGATTGATGGTGGGTGGGGGGGAAGCACTGCTGGGTTATAATATACATTAAAAGTTTTCCTCGTCTCGAAAAATTCAGCAACACTGGCTTCAACCTAAGTGAATTCCACTTTGAAAGAAATCTCTAAGGGTTAAAAAGGTAATAGAATTATAAGATTTATACCATTTTGCTTCACTGTGCCAAAGAATGTATAAATTAATTAGAAGCAACCCTCCTTGATAATGTCTATCCCATTCCTTGTGTATGTATAAACGCTTAGAGCGTTCTAAAAGGCAACTTTTAAAAGGTAGCTTTTTTTTTAAATGTTACAATTTAAAAGCTGGAGGAACTCTACTGCTCAACAGTTGAAACTGAATTGATTACAACTATGAATAAACCAACTTCAGCAAATGCAGACAGCAGGAAAAGGGAGAAGGAGTACATTAGAGATTTCAACTGCGATAGGACCTACACTTGCACTCACTCTGTAACTGGCATCTGGAGCGGATTTGCTACAACAGACATTGAAGAACTAGATTACATCCAGTTAACTGAGCTCTAAACTGATTATGCATGTGCCAAACTAATGGATTACATTTGCAAGAGGAAAAATAACATCCAATCAATCTCAATTACTGCAGACCACACCAGCCTAGATAAACTTGAAAGTATCCAGCAACTACCCGCAACTGCACCTCCCCTCCCCACCAATAGTTTTACATATCGGGCTCAGTACATTCAGTCAGAAACAAAAGTAGCTGATGGAGAAATACCATCACTGTGTTGCAGCAAGCAGCAAATAGGCTGTAACCCTTTCTGTGGGTTGTCTATCCCAATATTTACTAACGAGTTTGTGGTTTGTCTCCATCGTTTCAAGTCGGCCGCCTGTGATATTGTGCACACTGTGGGGGGGGGTGGGTGAGGGAGGGTGAAATTCGACTTCGGTTGGGTTATAAAGCGAGTGGCAGCAGTTTGGCTGCCCCATTATACACCCCACTTGGGCGGAGTGTATAAAGGTGGCCAATCAGGTAATGACCGTTTCTTGCCACTGCCAGTTGAATTTCACCCCCAGAGTGTGGGGATTAAGTGCAGTTTTCAGGTCGAGTGGGTTTAGAGGGCAGGGGATAATTGGACGAGGCCATGCACGTGTAATTCAATCCCCATTTTAAAGCCATACATCCTATCCGTATTTTTATATTCCATTGTAAATTCCCTATGTCCACATTTATATTGGGAACTACCTATGTAAACCTGTTGGGCTGTAATTCAGACGTCTGGCAGTCGTGGTGCAGCAATGCCTCTGCTGGCAGGAGAGTGTAATTACAGTGTTACAACTTTACACAGGAAGTTTATAGCAGAGAAAATTGACAGGAAATACTTGTAGATGCAAGATTTTTAATATATATGTCATTCTATTTGTGTTTTTGCAGAAAGGAACTGTTTATAGAAGGTAGGCTAAAATTTTGGCTTAATGGAGCCTAAAGTGGCCCAAAAATTGATTTTTAAAAAAAGAAAACAATAGGACTTTTGGAATAATAGAGCACCGAAAGACCAATCAGAGGCCCCGCGCTCAACTCCCAGCTTCAACTTTTATGGGAACTTGCTTTCCCCTCAATGGGTGAAGATCAGCAAGTCCCAGCCAGGCCACCAGGAGGAGCACTTGGAGCTTGGAGAATGCTCTGTCCACAGGAGAGGGAAAGGGAGGAGGGGAATGGCCTTGGTGAAGCCCATATTCTAGACCGGACCACCATCCCAGAGAATGGAGCAGGTATGGTGGAAGAAGGGAGGCGCAAGGACCTAAATGGGGAAAGTATAAATTTTAAATAGTTGAGTATTAAGAATGTCTATACGGTTAACAGTATGTAGTTTATTTATGCATCGATACAGTGTTCAGTGTAATTTATAAATCAAAATATGTAGCCGTTTGTGATAAAATAAAACATCAGCAATAAAAATTAAAGTGAACTGCATTAAGAGGCACTCTGCTGTAAGAAGCTTTTGAAGCTTTATTTTAAGTACACACACACTCACAGGATGGGGAAGAGAAAAGAATACATGCTGCCCTAAGTTTGGAGGGGGCAGCACTTTGCATGTATACTGTCCTGTCCCAGGAGATGACGCAGTATGAGAAAATGGGAGAACCAAGGTGGAGATGAACAGCTGTTATCTGTAAGCTTTTGCATCAGCATGGTGCCAATACTGAAGTAAAACATCAATATACTGTAATGTTTACTGAAAGAACTGATCTACACATAGTGAGAATGATGTTTCTTTATCACCCTCTTACTAAAATAAATCCCTCAATGTCCTTTTCTTTTGACACTCTAAACTTTAAATTGTGTCTGCTAATCCTCAAATCCTATTGCCAACAGAAAAATCCAAATTTTCCACACTTGTAAAAAAAATTGAAAGACCTCTAGCAAGTCCCCCCTCATCGTCCTCTTCTCCAGGGAGTAAAGTCCCAGGGTAGACAACTTTTCCTAATTTCTCAGCCCTCGAGGGAGCAGCTTCATAACCCTCCTCTGGACTTGGTCCAATAATTCTACATCTCTCCTTTATTAAGGAGGCCAAAACTGAACACCTACTCCAGGTCTGGGCTTAACTGAGGCCAGATACAATTTCAAATTCGCCTCCTTGTATTTCTAACTCACACCCTAACTGTACATACTAACACTTTATTTGCTTTCTTCATCACCTGCAAACATGGTATGAACAGTTTTAATGACCTACCCACCAATACTCCCATTATTTCTTTTCTGTTCTGCTACCTCACAGACCATTCAATATGTACGCTACATTATTGCTTCTTCTATGTAATTTCCTGACTTCATATGTATCTTTTGGATGAAACATCACACCAAGGCCCTGTCTGCCTACTCAGGTGGATGTAAAAGACCCTGTGGCACTATTTGAAGAGCAGGGAAGTTGTCCTGGCCAAAATTTATTCCTCAACCAACACCTCTAAAAACAGACTAAATGGTCACTTGTCTCATTGCTGTTTGGTTGACATTGCAACGCACAAATCGGCTACAGTGCTTGCCTACAAAACAACAGTGACTACACTTCAAAAGGACTTAATTAGCTGTGAAGTGCTTTCCGATGTCCTGAGGATATGAAAGATGCTCGATTAATGCAAGTTTTTTCATTACACTATTTTCGACAAAAGCCATCCCTACAGTCTGAGTGGGCCTACTAATTACTGTTGAGTATATAGTTTTGTGCTGTGGGCCCACAACCATTGAGAATTTGGATTAGACTGCCCAAACTCTGCGAGGAACCTTGCTGAGCCAGAGAGAGAGAGCTACTGCCCAAACTCTGCGAGGACCCTTGCTGAGCCAGAGAGAGAGAGCTACTGCCCAAACTCTGCGAGGAACCTTGCTGAGCCAGAGAGAGAGAGCTACTGCCCAAACTCTGCGAGGACCCTTGCTGAGCCAGAGAGAGAGAGCTACTGCCCAAACTCTGCGAGGACCCTTGCTGAGCTAGAGAGAGAGAGAGCTACTGCCCAAACTCTGCGAGGACCCTTGCTGAGCCAGAGAGAGAGAGCTACTGCCCAAACTCTGTGAGGAACCTTGCTGAGCCAGAGAGAGAGAGCTACTGCCCAAACTCTGCGAGGAACCTTGCTGAGCCAGAGAGAGAGAGCTACTGCCCAAACTCTGCGAGGATCCTTGCTGAGTCAGAGAGAGAGAGAGAGCTACTGCCCAAACTCTGTGAGGACCCTTGCTGAGCCAGAGAGAGAGAGCTACTGCCCAAACTCTGCGAGGACCCTTGCTGAGCCAGGGAGAGAGAGCTACTGCCCAAACTCTGCGAGGACCCTTGCTGAGTCAGAGAGAGAGAGAGAGCTACTGCCCAAACTCTGCGAGGACCCTTGCTGAGCCAGAGAGAGAGAGAGAGCTACTGCCCAAACTCTGCGAGGACCCTTGCTGAGCCAGAGAGAGAGAGAGCTGCTGCCCAAACTCTGCGAGGAACCTTGCTGAGCCAGAGAGAGAGAGAGCTACTGCCCAAACTCTGCGAGGACCCTTGCTGAGCTAGAGAAAGAGCTATTCTGATCCCATAAATCTGGCTGGATTCAAACCCAGGTTCCTAGAGATATGAAAGAACTGGACTCCACTCTGACTCACTATATCCACCAGCCCCAGGATGCAGTTTCTTTGAAGCTGTTTTAAATAAGTTTTTTCACTAGTCATACTCACTATTGTGTTCTGAATTATAGTCCTAGATAGGCTTAGAGAAGGTGGCACAGACTCTAGTTCTGATGTGCAGTTTGGTCTTTGAGCCTTTAGTCAGATTTCTGGCAGTTACTCACAAGAAAAGCAATTGAGACCAATTCACACTGTTCACACAAAGTCAGAAGGGAGCAGCCAATCATTGCGTTTGCCCTCTCGCCTTATTTTCTGGGACTGATATCAAAATCACAAATTGTGATATAACACATATTCCTACATATTATTCACTAATGAGTCAATCTGTTAAATGTCAGCTGATCCTGACCGATATCCTGAGTACTGGATGACAGGAATAGTTGCCACAAGATAATATGCATAGGCTGATTTCTGCCCATTCATAGTACATGGGCAAAAGACGTAGCATGATCCGTGTGTATATTTTATGAAAGAAAAGACTTGCATTTTTATAGCGCCTTTCACGACCACCGGACGTCCCAAAGCATTTTACAGCCAATGAAGTACTTTTGAAGTGGAGTCACTGTTGTACAGGAAACTTTGGTTTATCCGGAGGTTGTATGTCCGGAATACTCGCACTAATGGCACAAATCAGGAGCCCTTTTTCTATAAGTTTTTTTAGTTCTCGTTCTTTTTTTTTCCCCAGTCAGGCACTGCAAGGTCTGTAGCTATAGCAACAGCTTCAGTTAGAGACGCTTGCCGCTGCAGCCGACTCTTTAGAAGCTGTTGCTAAGCAACAGTGTTTGTTGTCAGATACAGAGATGAAAACCTCCGTATGCTTCAACATTAACTTTGTATGTCCGGCAGTTTTGATAGATCGGCAACACGCCGGTCCTGTCGGTGCCGGATATCACAAAGTTTCCTGTAATGTAGGAAAGGCGGCCGCCAATTTGCACACAGCAAGCTCCCACAAACAGCAATGTGATAATGACCAGATAATCTGTTTTTGTTATGTTGGTTGAAGGATAAATATTGGCCAGGACATTATGCAACCTAGTGATGTTCCAAATACACGGGAAGTTTGTCAACATTCTTCATGCCTATAAAAATCACATTGCGAGTGCTCACTTTGGCCTTCAAAAGTTGTCATTTACACAAAGTCCATGAAAACTAAGGCCCGGTGGAGGGAGATGAATGTATTCTTCTCACGTGGATAAACAATGAAAGGTTCACATCAACCGTTTCAGTGCTCAGACGCCACAGTTCATGTATACGGTGGTACTCATGGATTCTGGAATGAGGTGATATTCCGAGATTAGCTGCTTGCTGACGTGCAACTAAAATATTGAACTACACTACGAACGTGAACACAACAGATTAATAAATAATTCATCTTAGTTAACCAAATCCACTCCATCTGACAGTTTAGGAAGCACTGATGCCTTTATGTAAAGGCACCATGGTTTCCACAGGAGAAGTAGCTTTTCTAACTCATTCTTGATTATTTTAAAATGCCCCTATTTCCATAAAAGCAGCCAACAAAGTATTAAATCTGGTCAAATTTAACAATGGTTATGGTAAAAATAAATATATATATAAAAAAATATATTAAAAATCTTACGTCTTCATGCACTTCCTGCCAACTTTTGCTGCAGCACCATCACCAGTGGGAGGGTTTAATTACAAGTTTACACAGGCAATTTTCATTATAAATGTGGACATAGTAATTTATAATGGAAATAGGAAAATTAGGGCAGAATGTTTGACTTGAAAATTGGAACTGAATTACGTCTGTTTCCTGGCCTATGTGTCCCTCCGGCTTCGAACCATGACTGAAGGGTCAAGGAAAGTATTAGCTAAATAGAAATATCCTCTGGACTTGCCTAAAATGTTTCACATTTAATGCCCCCTTTATGAAAGGAAGAATTTACTGTACTGGAGTATTCTTTTCCTATCCAATCAATAATTGCTCCCTAAAACATTAATTTGCACTATTAAGTGGGGCTGCTGGAAGTCAGTATTTAGCTCTTGGGTTGTCACGAGCAGCCCTCTAGAATGACATTTCGAGCATGTTACGTGACAGAGCTATGTTGTGTGGTTCTTCCTCGACACACTATGCAGTCAGACTATGCACAGAAACTGTTCCCAAAAACACAGGCTTTTCTGTGATCCTATCTTTTTTTTAATGGAACAGCTTTACTGGCAGGAAAGCTGCACTAAAAAAAATTGTCCCAAAGCTACTGCCAAGTTGGGTTAACTACAAGTCTGTGCCTGACATTGAGTGGAAGGTAAGTGGAATAAGGCTGGTAGATTTATGGCCATTTGTACCTGATTGTTCATACTAAAGCCATTATGGAATGATTAGAGAAAAAGGTGAAGCTTTAAGTCCAGTGAAAATCAATACAACTGTCTACAGCAATTCAGCTGCCTCAGTCGAGTACCATTAACTGGATCTTTATCCCGTCTTAGGTTACAGGGAGCTGGGTACAGGCTTGCTGTATGCCTACCTGAACAGTTCTCTGAAGTCAGGATGTTAAGCCATTTTTCTCCCCTTTCATAACCCATGATTTTTGCTTTTAAAAGTTGCCACAAATTAGAAATTGCACCCAATTTTATTAAAATTGTATGAAAGCTGTTTGAGAGCTACATCTTAATGTTTGCCAGCAATTTCCACTGTTCTATCCCCCCTCAATATATCACCATATGTCTCTAGCAGAACCTTCACTATACCATGGCATCATAATATTGACATCCTCTGATACCGATACCAAAAGCAAACTGAAAGTCACACTAAATATTCTCAAATATGACACTTTTTAACCAGAAATATACATTTAACAAAGTGGCCCTTTTGGTTTTATGCTGTCTTTCAAATCTCTAATCATACATTCTATTTAAGCACCATCATATTTTTGGTTTTCTCTGTGTTTGAAGGTTTTAAAATACAATTTTGCTTTATTTGTACTTTACACATGGACAATTCTCATTTCAGCAGTAAATTACTGTTCATGAGGGAAAGGAAGTTAGGAGGGAGTAAATAAGTTCTTCAAACCAATTCCACTGAAGTCTTTTACATCCATTCTCACATTCCCTACCCCCTTCCCTTTTTAAGAGAAATAATCAGCAAGTCGAATAAAAGCACAGATCAATACCAGCACAAAAATTAAACATGCAGCAAGTTACCATCTACCCATTCATGTTTTTTAACCCTTTGAAGTTCTGTAAAAATACACAGCCTTCCACACAGCATGGTCAAGGATGTTTGTTGGTCCATTTCTAGTAACACATGCTGTAAAGTAGAAATAGAGCAACTGATTCTGCAGATGAGTGGAAACCATTTCTTAATTCATACCATGTGTGATCTTGAAAGAAGCTGAAAACAAACAGTTTGAACCTCTGGGATTTCAAGTAGGACTCTGCTCTTTTGGTCAAAAAGCTGTCCCAGACCTCAAAGTCGGAGGTATTTCTGAGAAGTCTGACCTTACATTTGCCAGAAGGAGAGTCTCCAAATATGTAGTGCTGCATATTTATATAGCCAGCAACAAAAATAAATTGAACATTAGTTATCTTAGCTGAAAGCTCCAACAATTAAAACCTTTATTTCTCAAGTTCTAAAAGCTGTAACTGCAGGAATCTAAAATCTAGACATAATCAGAAATGGAATAGAATCTGCTGCAAAATCCCCACCAGAAATGCACCCCGCCCCCCCCCCATTTTATAATTCACTTCTCAGTAAAAGCTATGTCAAATCCATTCATCAATCACAACTCTACATAAAGGACATTAAATAATACGGAGCGTAACACATTGAATTTTATGGTAAGTATCAAAAGAATTAGACATTTTTGTGTAAGGAAGAGAAATAAATCTTGATTAATGGCATCAGATCAATTTTAAATTGTGCTCATGGGCCAAGTTGATAGGCCTCATTTTTCTTAAAATTAAAAACATTAGTTTGTTGATTTCAAATACAATGACCCAACCACCTAAATTCACACAGAGACACGCTTACAGATGGGGTACAGTAATAGTGGTGAGGCTTTAATGTTTCAATAATAATAGGTCAACAAGTTCAACAGTAGTATATGATGATGATGGCCAAGTTCGTGTGACTGGAGTCACAATTAGGCCAGACTGGGAAAGGATGGCAGGTTTCATTCCCTGAAGGATATTAGTGAACCAGTTGGGTTTTTACACAAATCCGACAGCTTCATGTTCACTTTTACTGCAACCAGCTTATTTTTTTTCCAGACTTTATTTCAAACTGAATTCAAATTCTCAACTGCCATGGTGGGATTTGAGCTCACGTTCTCTGGGTTATTCTGAATATTGCAGGATGACTAAAAGAATCAGCAGTCATGAAATGAGGGTGGAAAAATCAGTATCAGATAGGGGAGTAGGATCAGAGGCATGGAGCATATAGGATGGAGTGATATGGATTGGGAGGAGAGGATCAACAGTATGGAGCTAGTAGAATATAACATTGAACAAGACATTTCTGAGCTATGCAGCATGTTAAGTGCTATGGAGCGCTCTCGGTCGTACCCTAAGATTTAAAAGTATTGGGCGGGGGGAATGGATAGGATGTAGTGTGGCAGATGTCAGATTCAGAAGTATGTAGCAGGTGGAATTATTGGTTGAAAGTGAAAGAAGCAGCAAGAATTATTTAGGGGTGTGATGTTGGGCTAGGCAGATAGGTGCTGGGATTCCTGGTCTACACAAAAACCTAGATGCAGAAACACAATGGCCTAGAAATTGAGTGGGCTTAGCGCCCATTTTGCGGCGCTAGAGGGCATTGCGCTGGACTTACAGCCGGTTTTGAAATTGACTAGGGCCCAACATCGGCGTTACACCGGTAGCGCTGCGCCGGCACCGATGACGTCATCGGTGTGCGCAGCGTCCCGGTTGCCGTGGTGACGGGCCCCAGCGCCGAAATTCAGTTGCGGCCGCCTCGCCCGTGGCAGCCGCAACTAAGACTCTGGCAACAGAGTCTTGCACGACTTTGCGCCGGCGCATAAAGGTGGAGCGGCGGCCGGCCGCTTTCCCGCCGGCCGCCTGCCCGCACCTCCCTCCCCGGACTCCCCCACCACCCCCCCCGCGGAACAGATGCTTCTCGGCTGCGAGCCCGGCACTTCCCCGAGGTGCCGGGCTCATTTTTGTGGCGATTTAACCGGCCAGCGGGCGGGTGCAGGCAGCTCCTCCTTAACTGAAGGAGGAGGCCTGCGCTTCCCGAGCCTGCCGCACCGCATCGGGCGCCGCAGCGCCGGAATAGCGCCGCAATGCGGCGCGTAGCGCCAGTTTTCAGGCGCAAACAGCCTTCAGTAGCGCCGGCAGCCGTTTGGGCGTGGCGCTACTGAATTTTTGGCGCGCACAGCGCGACTTAGCACCGGCGCTAAATTTCCGGCGTTAAGCCCCGGCGCAGCGCAAACTCAATTTCTAGGCCAATATATGTTGGTCAAATTTACAGATGATGATAAACTGGGGGCTGGGGTGGGGGGAGTCTTGTCTGATGTAGCAGCCAAGAAATTACAGAAGGTCCTAGATGGTAGTTGCAAGTGGGCAGGACTATGGCAGATAAAATTCAATAAAGACAAGTACAAGGTCTTGCACATTGGAGGAATAAATGTGGGACATATTAATGAATAATACTGAACAAGCTAGGGAAGAGGGTGAAAGAGATTGTGGATTGATAGACTCAACAGTGGCCATGCCCAGTTATGGCAGAGCTGCCATCAACAAAACAAGTAGAATTCGGAGCTATATTGCCAAATCAGTAGCCTGTGGTTTTGAAGCCATCATGATAAAGCTGCGATCAAGCTGCACCTTCTGCATTCAGTCCTGGTCTCCAAGGGAAATATTCAAAGCCCGGAAGTGGTGCAGAGAAGGGTCAAAGGGCAGATCTCTGAATCCAGATAACTGAGTTATAAGGAAAAGCTGGAAAACTTAGACTCTTCAGACTGGAAAAGAGGCAAATAGGAGGGACCTTCTCGAAACATACGGCACTAAGTGGAATACAAAAGGTAAATCCTGAGCACTATTTCAAGCTAAACTGTGACTACAGGACAAGTGGATGTGGGAATATGGGAGACAAAGAAGTTCACAGCTGATGTCAGAAAACATTTCTTCTTAGACAGAGTGGTTGGCACGAGGAATAGTGGATGTAAAAACATAAGTCATTCAAGAGGCAGTTAGATGTATGGAGCAAGGTTATAGGTTTCTATGGAAGAATGAGCTAGATGGGCCACATGACCTTTGTGATCTCTACTTTTCTTTATGGACTTTGTATAGCGTGAAGGAGTGTGTTGAGAGGCATGAAGCATGTGGTTAGACTGATATTGTGTAATCAGCAGGAATGAGAGAAGTATGAGTGAAAAAGGAGGATCAGAAGCATGGAGTGAGTGGGAGAAGAAAGTGATGAGTTCATAGTAATGTCTTATTTTTACCTAACATTTATGTATAGTTTTTTACAGACTCTAAGAGGTGCTGTGATGGTAGACAACATCTGTACCTCAGGTTTTAATTAATTGGCTAAAATGGATGATGGTATTGATTATTGAGTCGGGCAGATAAGACGGGCAATAAGTTATGTGAAACTTGTTGAGCAATTGCCTGAAGGGCCAGTCTTCAGCAAGCTTGATGTTGAACCCTGATAGGTAGGTTTTTCTTTTAAAAAAGCGAAATAATTTGTCCTCGTGACACTCCCTTACACTAAATGCAGAATCCTCGAGTCGCCCAATAGTCTCATTGCACCATTTCAATTGACAGCAGTAAAATTAAACTTTTTTTTTGTTTCCCTAAACCAAAATAAATCTAACTTTAGCAATTTTTTTTTCTCATCTAAGCCCACCTCTTCTGGGACTATTGTCTTAACCAATTTTACAGCAAACTTCATTCAATACCATACACTTTAACTGCCACATTTTTGGACAATTTAAACCGTATTAAACATTCTAATTGTCATTGCATTTTGGCAGGGAAGACTTATTTCAAAGGTACAAATGACCACCACAGAACGGCCTTCCAATACCAGATTATTTGTTTTGGAGTTACAATATGAGGAGGATTTAATGATTGCTGTCCAATGTGGTTAGGGAAGGTCTGCATTGGGAAGATGTTGCTTTCCTTACCTTATATAGTTTCAAGCTGGCCTCGTGCCTCGAGTTGACGGTGTGCAATCGCAGCTTCTCAATGCTGTTGGTGTAGTAATCGCATGCGTTGCATTTCAAGTGCACTGGGTTCCCAATGGCCACGCATTTCAGTCGCCACTCGTTGGCCTTGCCCCCTTCCTTGATGTGTGCCACGAGCTGGTATTTTTGCACGTGCTTATCTGTCTTACAGTGCAACTGGAAGTTGGCCTTGAGCTGGGTGTTGTAGCGGCAGAGCTTACACTGGTAGGAGTCACCAATGACTGCTTTCCACTCCTCCTCGGGCAGGTGGCGCTCAATGTTCATGTGCAGACTGAGTGTCTCCAGGTTGTCTGTAGTGAATCGGTTGCAAACCGCACACTGAAAAAGCTTCAAAGAAGGGTCATTCGTGGTTGTGAACGTTTCGCCAAGGTTCATGAGTTCTTCTGACACCAGCTGTCCGCCTCCCAGTCGCATGTCAAGAGGAATCTCACCACCAACTGCAGAAAACAAAGAATAAAAAGGAAAAATGAAATGCTTAGTAACAGCTCCAGAAAGGATGAAAAGTGATGTTCATACCCTGTAAGATGTTGACCTGATAACAAACCCGTTGATCTGACAGTCTGAATTACCAGTCTGAATTCCTCTTCTAAAGCTAACATTGACAATACTGTATCTGTATCTGTTAATGAGGTCAAATCTACCCACCAATATCTGGAGATAGTATTTGCAACTTGGAAGGGCTTTATGCAAATTAAATGTCAAATCTGCTGCAATATTCAACTGCTGGAGATGATCGCGACAGACGTATATTCATTTGATTTGTTGATGGTAAGCTGTGCATAAGAGTCTGCTTTAGGCTCATGTCCCTGAGTACAAGACTGAGATGGTCAAAACTCATTTTACTTGTGATCAGTTATTAGCCTTCAGGGACAGTGATTCCTATCAGCTAATGCCAGATTAGATTTAAACTTTAGCCTCTACAGGTTTCAAAGCTAAACATGCAGTGCGCACGTAGCAATAGAAAACATGGTCAAAACGTGGCCAATCAAGCTCAAAATTACTTGCATTTGTGTTTCCTGTGTCAGCAATTTTAATCGTAGCACCATTTTAGAATGCAGTTTTAAAAATAAATATATATATATTATAGAGATCCATTATTAATTTTAATTACTGTCAGCACCCAGGTATATTGATGATGGTGACCATTTTGGTGTCAGCTTAAAAAGGGGTTGCAGTAGATAATGATCCTGTCCTGGAATCTAACACTTTTACAATTAACTGGGCTCCATGATACAGCTCCTGTCAAAATCAATTCAAACGAATAACTTTTTTATCCCACCACAGCAGGTACTTTATATACTGAGAATTTTCTACATATTCCCCATTTTGTTGAGGACTGCAAGATTTCCCAATGTATTAGTGATGATTAGGCCTAAATAAAATGCTGCAAATACACTCCAAGTCAATCAGCAACTGGAAGAGGAATGACAGGTTCACACTTTTAGTAAAGACCCTTTTAATGAACTTCTAACTGATGGTCTCATTCTGAAACATTAAACTGTTTCTCTATTCAGTTACTGACAGAACTATTGGGTGTTTTGAGCACTTTGTTTTTATTTCAGACATTCACCATTTGCAATTTTTCATTTTATCTGCAAATGTAATGCTGTAAATGTACAGTAAGGGCTTTTCTGGCCAACACAAAGTATAGAAATGGTAACTCAAAACTGGTCCTAGTCTGTTGATTGGCGTAGACACAGGAGAAAGAATAACATTCTTAATGATTTCAGCTATGAGATGAAAAATGGGTAGCTTGGGAAAAAGGAGCCAAGTTAAAAAAATATACTCGATACACAAAGCAGTTTTAAATAGCTGTAGTGAAACTTGTGTTATGTTTCAGCAACGGCAGAGAGGTAGAGCTAATTATCCCATTACTGCGTCAATACATCCATTTAACAGAGTTGTGTCAGTGCCAGTGCGATGGGTGATCTCATCAGTGGAAGGTGAAAACCTCTGTGCTGTACAGATCTGTCTAATGCCTCTTACTACACAATCTTTAATACATCATTGACCAGACAAAACCAAGAGCTGACCTTGTCCAACTTACAGTAAATTAATAACAACAAGCTCTTTATTTATAGCATAAAAGCTCTACAACTGTGAATGACACTTCCCAATTTCATAAAATTCAGTTCTTAGGAAGAATTAACTTTAAATCCAGGAAACAGTTTTGTACTTAAAAAAAAAAGAATAAGACTTATTATGTGCTCCCTCCCTGCCCCCCCCCCCCCCACCCCCTTCCACTTTTCAGGTTTTCTTTCCCCCAGAAATGAAGTTCTGCTACCATGCAATGCTCCATCTGGTGGTCTGGCTGAGAACTGGGTGAACCCATCCAAAGAAAGCATGTGTAATTTTGAATAACTGTCACAGTTAGGATTCAGACTCCCAGTGCAACTGTTGGGCCACTTGGTCCAACCAGAATTCTGTCAAACCCTGGTTAACATAAACTCAAATTTGTCAGTGGAAACAGCTGTATAAAATTATCTTTTCCAGAGGATTTAAAAAAAAACCTCAGTTAGTAAAAAAAAAAGGGCCCGAAGCACAATATCATCAGAACTTCTGGCTTGCAAGGTAAAAACTTTCATTACTGAAGAGAGAAGTCAAGTCAGTTTGAATCAAAGATGGCAGTAAAATGCAGCTTTGCAACATTGTTTATGATCAAGTACTATTCCCTGTCACTAGCTCTCCACCAATTTTGCTCTTCAGCTAACTGCTAGAAAGTGCAACAGAGGTGAAGGGACAAAGGGTGATTCCCATTTGGGAAGCACCTGGTCTCAAGACAGCTTGAGCAAGTTCAGGAGCTCATTGTGCAACTATCATCGGAAGAAATCCACTTCCTAGCCCTTTATGGCACAGTGTCATCATGCCTCTACCAAAGGTTGCACTCGTACTGCTATACAAACAAACGTGCACTCTGCCACCACAACTTTTGGCTGCTCTAAGCCAACACTATGATTGAGGCAATCGCCGCGCCTTCTCCACGCTGGCCCCATAAACTTTCTCCACAAC
The DNA here is from genome assembly GCF_052327205.1 of Somniosus microcephalus. NCBI lineage: Eukaryota > Metazoa > Chordata > Chondrichthyes > Squaliformes > Somniosidae > Somniosus > Somniosus microcephalus. The sequence continues at coordinate 248,853,382 of NC_140992.1, forward strand.
ACTGGTTTCAGGACTTATTGCCTTTAAAATTGAATCATCATGTTGGCTTTCTACATATTAATCTGTGCACATTAAAATTTGTTTAAATCTAAACTAAGCCTAATACTTCAGCTAAGAGAAGATTTTGGCTTCAGTTCTCTTCAAGTACAGTTTATGAGAGTTGTGATGGTCCTGTCATCACACATTGAGTCTTGATTTTGGCCATCTCCATCGCTGTTGAAGAACTTAATGTATTGTTGGCTGTGCATTTATCTGCTGATTAAAATGCACCTGCTATTTGGTTGCTCTTTCCATGAGCTTTCAGCCAAGTTAATGCATTTTGTATGTGACAGACACTTAATATATCTATCTATAATATATTTTGTAGCTGGTAACACAGTGGGACCTGCAGCAATATCTTCCCCCACCCCGTCCGACTCTCATTTCACTATCTTGCTGCATGCACATGTGAGAGAATTGGTGGGAGTCACAATGGAATCCCCAGCTCAAAGCAGCACTGGCAAATGCCTGGGAACAGATTTCCCTGCCATCTCACAGTTACATCAAGTCTACAGCAGAGAAACAGGTCATTTGGCCCAACTGGTCTTTGCCCATGTTTATGCTCCACATGAGCTTCTTCCCACCCCACTTCATTTAACCCCATTAACATATCCTTCTATTCCTTTCTCCCTCATGTGCTTATCTAACTTCCTCTTAAATACATGTATGCTATTCGCTTCAGCTACACCTTGTGGTAGTATGTTCCACATTCTTACCACTCTTTGGGTAAAGAAGTTTCTCCTGAATTCCCTATTAGATTTATTAGTGACTATCTTATATTTATGGCCCCTAGTTCTGGTCTCCACCGCAAATGGAAACACTTTCTCTACGTCTACCCTATCAAATCCTTTCATAATCTTTAAGACCTCTATCAAGTCACCCCTCAGTCTATTCTTTTCCAGAGAAAAAGTCTGTTCAGCCTTTCCTGATGGGTATACCCTCTCAGTTCTAGTATCATTCTTGTGAATCTTTTTTTCACCTTCTCCAGAGCCTCTATATCCTTTTTATAATATGAAGATCTGAACTGTGCACAGTACTCCAAGTGTGGTCCAACCAAAGTTCTATACAAGTTTAATATAACCTCTCTGCTTTTAAATTCTAACCCTCTAGAAATGAACCCTAGTGATTGGTTTGCTATTTTTATGCCCTTAGTAACCTGTGTCGCTACTTTTAATGATTTGTGTGTCTGTACCCCTAAAGCCCTTTGCTTCTTTACCCCATTTAGACTCTCATCGAAGCAGCAGTGGCCTCCTTATTCTTCCAACCAAAATGCACCACCTCACACTCCATGGCCATAGTTGGCGTATGACCCAAGAATAAAACATAAATGTGAGCACAAAGGCAAAAGAGAGTTACAACAGCACAGGGCAACTGTATCAGTCCACACTAAAGTTAAGGCAATTTTGAGCCTTAAACCTTAGACTTGAAACTGTCTTCTACAGTCAACATATCCAGTCAGCAGAATGAATAATGAGGCAGGGAAGAGTTTTCAATATCTAAATGAACAATGAAATTCTGTACTTTTACAGCCAAGATCTGTCCGAAAGCATCTCCAATATGAATTTTATTTTAAAAACTTTATGAACTCTGCAATGTTTTTATTAAATTGAATACATTGAAATTGCTAAAATACAAGCAACTCAACATGCAAATGATAAATAAAATTAAGCAATACTTTTTGAAAGACACACACACACAAATAAATGAAAGATGGGGTGCTGCAACTTTCCATGACAGAACAAGAAAAAAAAAAGTGAAATGGAAACAGAAGAAGAGACTAAACACAGGCAGAGATTCATTTGCTGGCATACTTTACGAGAGAAGTATTTATAAATGACAGGTTGTCTAGAAATCTAAAAAATTTGCAGTATTTCCAAACATTCAAGACACTCTAATATTATACATTTGTTAAAGGTATACAAAATTTCTATCTGTATTAGTTTATTTCACTTGGTTTTGTATAAAAGACTCAAAATTTGTTTTACTTTGTGCGGTTCAACCACTATTATAGTAACAATGAAAGATTTGTATGCGAGGGGAAGGGACAGTTTGAGGCATATGTTACAAATATTAACATATTGTGGATCTTTGAACCTAACTTTCCAATCTCTTCCCTCCCATTTCCAATCAATAATTGTCAACATATAAGAGCAGGCACAAATGGAGTCTGAGGTTTGAAACATTTGTTCATGTGGTGCCTTCAGTGACTCACAAGCCACAAAGTTACTAAGAATAGGCTTTGATTCTTATTATTACAGGTATGGAAAGGGAGAACAAGGGAAGAATTCCTGTGGTCATTATGTGTAGCGGCATCAAAATAGCATTGAGAAAGCACTAGATTATAATTTGGCTATACGCAACAACTAGAGCAATTCTTACCCCATGGTTATCAAGAGATGTAAAGAAAGCTCTCTGAGGAATCTAATGGCACATTGTTGGCAGACTGTATGGGTTTCCCACAAAGCCTTAGCTTTAACATATATATATTCTCCCTAGATCAAATGTGGTCAACAGCTCTTGCTTTACTATTTTTATACCATGGGATATGTATTCAATTTTCAGAGAACTATTTTCATTCCATATATGGACAGAACAGGATATGCTTACCATTTACAATCTCAATAGCCATTTTTCTTTCACCCACTCATTAGAAACAATTGGTAAATAATATTCCCTTAGTAACTACCTTATCACCAATGAACGAAATTAACCTTGCAGTCACAGAGATGACAAAAGAACAAATCCCATTTTTTGTTTTTAGGAGCCATTATGATTCACCAGCTCCTCACTTTTATTCTTACTTTCTAACTTACCCTAAGTTAAACTAAAATCTAATTATTTTTGTTGTATTAACTTTGTGACTTGAGTTATTTGATCACGTTTGGCCATAAAGTAATCATCATATCAAGTGGGGCCCTAACATGTATATCTACCTCAGCATGTTCTTTCCTTTGTAGCCTTCTCGGCCATACACCTGGCATTATATCTGAGAGGGGAGGGAAATAAGGCAACTTCATGGACACTGTCAATGTTGCCCTCTGTCTAGCCATTGAGAGGTGCTGAAGTTTAACTTGTGATGAATGAATCTTGCAGTTTTTTCTTCACCCACTCCCCCACCCCCTGTCCCACCCCACCCTGCCTAAGTACCTCATTTTTGCTTGAATTAGTGGAGATTGCTTTATTGGGCTAAAACTTGCAGTCAACGGCGTACCTCCAGAGTACGCAGCCGACCTGTGAAAAGAATACGCTGAAAATACCTACCTGATGGCAGCCCTCCTGCGTAAACCTGCGCTCTGACGCTGCGTGATGGAGAACAGCGTAATGGCCCACGGATCCCAGGGAAGCAGCCTGTGCGGAAGCGTACCTGGGATCACGTGGGCCTGGTCCTCCAATCAGAAAACAGATTGTCTTTCATTCATTTAAATTACTACATTACTTCATTACTACAGCCTTTAAAATATGTACAGATTTAGCTTTTATTGTGGGAATCCAATTCATTACTGATAATTCCCATTCTAAACAAATACTGTGCGCTGTGCAGAAAGTTATGAAATATTTTATAAAAACCTGCAGCTTTAACATACATTAGGATTGCTTTTCATTAAAGCTTTTAAGCCATTTAATTTTTTTTTAAAGCATTTTTTTCATTTCGGATATCCCCTTATACTGTGGAAACAGGCCCTGCGCCTGCTTTCATCAGCCGCAAAATTTTCGTACATGATTGCTGGGCAAATAGCCCAACTCTGCGCCGGTAATTAGGTTTACGGAGGTCAAGCGAATGGCCTGTCAACGAGTACGTTGACAGACTGCAAGTTCGGGATTTAGCGCATGCGCTTCAAAGGCGGCATGAGGGCGTACTCAGAGTACGCTCTCATACCCACCACAAAATCCGGGCCATTATGTACGTAGTTTGCTTCCAGCCAATAAGACCATTTGCAGCAATCTAAGTGTTTGGAGCAGCGACATTGTGAGCTTCATGCACCATAGTGATTCTCAGAGTAAGTGCTTGAACCAAACTGAAAAGAGTTTTAAATTTCCAAGCTGACCATATAGAGTGCATTGTTAAGGGTGTGTAATGTGTTTTGAGATATCCACACTGTGCACTAACATGTATCAGTAAGAAGAAAAAAAATGTTTTCAATTAAAGATACCCCCGTCAAGTCAACAGGGTATCAATGATGAAGCAACATTGGAGTCTGGATAGTGCAGTGGGTTAGACACTGGCTTTTTAGCTTTAGGAGCTAGATTCAAATCTAGCTTGGACTAATGAGATGAAAGTCTCTCCTGTCTTCAGGCTGTGGGAGGACTACATGAAATGAGTTGGGACAGTTTCAATCTAGTTCCTAGTGAGCCTACAGCACAAAAAGGGCCTAATCTGGCAATAATGGCTAATTTCACTCTGATCAACCACAAGATGGCTACTGTGAGAAACGGTAAGGGCACGAAGATTGGGACTGAGGCACATTGTTGGGGCAAGGTTTAACTTTTCATCTCACTGTGCTATATGTGTCCTGAAGTGCTCCATTCCTCTGTGCTGACATTCCTCACCTTGAGGTACAAAATTCACAAAAAAATTACAATGTTCTGAAGGATGATAAAGCATGAGGTGGGGCCCACGGATTCACAGAGATCTGAAACAGACGGGATTATCCTGTACCATTCTGGTTACTGTATACTTTAAGCTTAACACTGGTGACCCCAGTGACCCTACTGATTAAGGAATTGGATACATGAATGAAGTCTAAATCTGCCAAGATTTTAAACACTAACCACAGAACTGCAAGATATGACAGCAAAACTTGCTGTTTCTGAAAGAGTTTGACAACTGTAGGCACAACATAGCCTTGGAGACTGCTTCAGGATAAGTTCCAATGAACTGGGAATGACATTATATAAAGGGCTTACTGGTATTACACATCTTAGAATGTAAGCATTCTAATTCATTTGAGAATTAAACAGATGGTAAAAATTAGTTACAGCGATCAATTTTTAATTGTTGCGAAATAGCGCAGGTTAAACAAGCCTGTACAAAAACACATTGGCACTTATCAAGCAAACTACTGTCAGAGTCTGCAATACAATATCATTAACTCTTTGTGTTCTAGCCAATAACATTTATTGCGGCAATTCATTGAAGAAGCTCCCAACAATTTCAATTATTATTTTGACAAAATATGTACGAGGCAATCAATCATAGTACGCAGTTAGGATTTAAAAACCATGCAGGCATTAAACTGTTAAAACAGGGTAAATTCTACACGGAAGCAATATAAATACAGGTAGACTATCCTTTATCCGAACTTCCGAAAACCGAAAACCTCTGAAAACCGAAAGTTTTTTCGTTCAGCGTAAGTCGTGCGCACGACATGACCCGAGTGGCGCAAAACATGGCAGGAGTGGTCCTCCGGGGCCCAGAACAAGAATTCCTGCAGATTGTCGACACGCCGGCCTTCGCTCTCGATGTTAAGTGTGACTGAGGGAGCTCTGCCTTTCCCTGTGAGCAGGGCAGAAGGTCACAGAGTTCCCTCCTGGGTAGGAGGTTGCAGGCTGAGCTGGGCAGTGTGAAGGAGGTACCGGGAGAGTGAACCCAACAATACAGCGGCCCGTCCGATAGCTGCAGCGGCCCGTCCAATATTCTTTTCCCCCCGCCCCCCCCGCCGACCTGATTTGCAGGCCAGCTTAGCGTAGGAGTCAGCCGATATCCGGCTTTCCCACAACTGGCGGCGGCAGTCGAGCCCCAGACCCCCGCTAAGTCAAGGACTTCAGAGAAGCAGGAAGGGGAATGAGACACGGAGCAGGGGGAGCTGTAAACAGACTGGGAGCGGCAGCACAGAGAAGCAGGAAGGGGAATGAGACACGGAACAGTCGCAAGAGGTAGCCTGAACTTTTAAAATTTATGTTAAATACAAATACTAATTACCAAATTAATTTAATGTTCAGAGTTTCCCAGTCTGAAATAATACCTTCTGAAATCCGAAAATTTCCGAAAACCGAAACACAGCTGGTCCCAAGGTTTTCGGATAAGGGATAGTCAACCTGTACAAGTAATTGTATTTCAGCTATTAGCCCAATTATAATTTTGGTTACTTCTTATCTGAACATCTATATTACTGTATAATTTTTAATTTATTCCTAATTAAACTAAGGACCACCTGAGCCCAATTTTGCAACCTCTTCTAGCTTTCTTTCCCCCTACTTTGGCAATCTGCCATCACTACCACAGGGGACCCAGCAAACCCAACAAGCACTGTTGGTCCTATTACCAAGAGGTCCTATTACCAAGAGGTTCTTTCTAACAATATTACTGAAAAAATAGCTGAGACTCCAGATCCCACTGCATGAGCTCAATGACAGATGTCATAAGATTCAGCACAATGTGTTAAAATATGCTAGGGCACTCTGATCTTTTTTAATCACTTTGCAGGAGATTACATTTAATATATTATAATGTGCTCTGGCAGAAATCCAAGTCCAATATTCTTGCAAGAACACGCTACTGTTAATAATACAGGAATATGGCAGATTTCCCCCCCCCCCCCCTCACTAAGAGCTACTGTATCAACAGACAAAATTCTGCCAGAATCAGGGGGGGAAATAAAAAAATCTACAGTGAAAACTGAAAAGATGCATCATTCTCAGTGTGTTATAATGGGGGAAAGGGGGTTGAGGTGGAGGAGGGGGTTGGAGCTATGGTTTAAATAGTTTTTTGGGTTGAATTATAATAAATTTAGGGTTTTTTGTATGAAACCTTGTCCAAATTCTAACCTCTGTCATCAGGCCAGGACCACTATAGATTGATTCTAATTGCATGATTCTGTTGTGAAAGGTGTGCAGTACATGGAAGCATTTATTTTCTGTTCTCTATTAAATACAACATCAATGCTGTAGTCACCAACTAAGGACAAACTTTAACTGCATCTTGGTTAAAGTTTAAAAAAAATAGCAAACGAACAGGAACTCGAGTGACAAGACCAACGGTACACGGCCAGTTTGTAAGAAAAGTTTCTCCTGGATTGTCTCTGTTGAGATAGTATTATTCGAAATACCAGCATTCCAATACTAACTCGATTAGAATGAAGGGCAGTAGCAAATTGTATCGCCTAAGATATAGCTAAAAGAATTGCTCAGGCTTTCACAACAAATATTTTAACCGTAAACATTCAAGCATCCCACAGCAATATTTTTTGTTTAATATTTATTGAACACTTAGCAAACTTTCTACAACAGATCTCCAACCCAAGGTTAAACTACAATACTCTGTGCCATATATTAGGACTCCATATTATATAGTGATTATGGCTCCATAGCTCTAGCATTGCAGCGCCAGACATTCAATTAGCGACCTGAGTTTGAATCCTAGCCTGAATGTGTTTGACTGGTCCTCAGCCAAGCTCCTTGATGGTACATCGTACTGTCTTATAGTACATAGTGCTCCATCCTGGGAGAGATGATGGGAACAATTTGTCAGGGTAATGCTTCAGCGTAAACTGCTTTCCCTCCAGTTAGCCAAGGCACTGGCAGCAGCCAGATCTGGTCTCACCAAGGCCTTATCTTATACTCCAATCCTCTTGTAATAAAGGTCAACATACCATTTGTTTTCCTAATTGCTTGCTGAACCTGCATGCTCACTTTTTGTGATTTGTGTATAAGGACACCCTCTGAATACCAACATTTCCCAATCTCTCACCATTTAATATTCTGCTTTTATAGTTTTCCTACCAAAATGGATAACTTCACATTTCTCCACATTATATTCCAACTGCCATGTTCTTGCCCACTCACTTAACCTGTCTATATCCCTAGCAGCCTCTTTGTGTCGTCAGCAAACTTGGATACATTACTCTCGGTCCCCTCATCTAAGTCATTGGTATAGATTGTAAATAGCTGAGGCCCAAGCACTGATCCTTACGGCATCCCACTATTTACAGCCTGCCAACCCAAAACTGACCCGTTTATTCCTACTCTATGTTTTTTGTCCGTTAACCAATCCTCAATCCATGCTAGTATATTCCCCAATCCCAACAGCCCTAATTTTGTATAATAACCTCTTGTGTGGCACCTCATCGAATGCTTTTTGAAAATCCAAATACACTACGTCCACTGGCTCCCCCTTATTTACCCTGCTAGATACAACCTCAAAAAACTCTAACAAATTTGTCAAACACAATTTCCCTCTCATAAATCCGTGTTGACTCTGCCCAATCATATGATTTTTTAAGTGCCCTGTTACCCTAATAATAGATTCTAGCATTTTCCCTACTACTGATGTCAGTTTAACTGGTCTATAGTTCCCTGTTTTTGTTCTCCCTCCTTTCTTGAATAGTGGGGTTACATTTACTACTTTGCAATCTGAGGGGACCATTCTAGAATATAGGAAATTCTGGAAGATCAAAACCAATGCATCCACTATCTCTGTAGTCACCTCTTTTAAAACCCTAGGATGTAGGCCATCAGGTCCAGTGGATTTGTCAGCTTTTAGTCCTATTAATTTCACTAGTACTATTTTTTTACTAATACTAATTTCTTTAGTTTCCTCATTCTCACTTTATTCCCCACTATTTCTGGATTGTTATTTGTGTCTTCTTCCACAAAGACAGATGCAAAGTATTTGTTTAACGTCTCTGCCATTTCCTTATTCCCCATTATAATTTCTCCTGTCTCTGCCTGTATGAGACCCACGTTTACTTTTGCTAATCTCTTCCTTTTTACATACCTATGGAAGTTTTTACAATCTGTTATGATGTCTCTTGCTAGTTTGAGCTTATATTTTTTTATTAAAAACTGTATATGGTCTCTCCCCCCCCCACCATAAAATAATGATAAAAAATTGACTAGTTTGAGTAATATTTACATCAGCAATAATTTTTTTTGAAGATGACTAAAGTCTGTACTTAAACAGAAACTCTTAGGATTTGGGCAATGCTGGCAAGGTTGCATTTATTGCCCATTCCTACTTGCCCTGGTTGTGGTGGTAGATCCTCAGAGCAATTGTTTGTACAACTGCTTGCTTGGCCAATTCAGAGGGCATTAAGAGTCAACTATGTAGTGTGGGACTGGAGTCCCATCCAGGTCAAATATGGTAAGGATGGCAGGTTCCCTTTGCTGAAATTTAATTTTAAACAACCTAAAAAAGTGATAGAGAGCTCTCCCCAAAATTATAAATGAAACTAACTGACAGATTTGTAATGAGTTCACCCCAGATACTCATGACATGCCCAACTCTGGATAAGAACTTTTTAAACTCTGTGGGGGAAAAAAAGCCTTTCTTCCAATTTTTAGGGGGAACATGCATTGATGATTCATTTTTCTCATTACAGTATTACTAAATGTACTTAGACAAGATACAAGGATTTGGTTACAATACATTATTGAACTTCTTATTGCCATGATATTGAGGCTCTAGTAGAGTTCAGAACAAGGAATAAGCCTATCGTGGTAACTTGATATCTTAAGTTACTAGGATGGGCTTAGAGAATTAGGGTTATTTGTTTTGGAGAAACATAGGGTATGGGGAAATACCATTCAGAGTTAAAAATTTACAATAAAACGGCTGGTGCAGTAGATTTGGAGAAGATATTGAAAATGATGATGATAATAGGACTCATCGATAAAATACATGAGCAAAAGAAAACCCATCAGATGTTATTTCTTCTATCAAATTGCCGCTCTGGAACGTGTGAGCATTTTACAGACTCACAGGTTAATACTAACTCTTCTCACCTATTCAGAAATGTTGGGCAATACTGAAGGGTAGTGATGCACCATCTCACTATTTTTCAAATATGCCTAAAGGTTTTGTTGATCCTTCTAAGTCAGACCTTTGAGCAAGATGTTCACACGAAACTGCCATTATCCAATCTGCAATAGCATCGAGCTTGCTTTAGATTGAGGCCTGCTAACTGGTGGGTGTAGTTTCACCCAAGAAAAGCCTTTGTATGACATCAATTACTCTGCCTTGTGTCATAAATTATTCAAATTCAAATTATCCAGCATTGTAAAATTAGATTAGTTCCTGTAGATCAGGTTCATCTCAGACTTTTAGGGTTAGGATTGTTTGCTCAAGGCCAGAATCTAAACAGGCCAACGTTACAAACGGATCCGTAACAGAACTATTACTGTACTGTTTTTCGTTATGCATCAATATTCTTCCGTTACTAACTCATTCTATATTTTATGATACTTATGTAGATGATACTTTTAACTACTAGTTAGCAACTTCCCCTCTTCTTTTGCTGGTTACTGGGGGACTCTCCTCCAAACTTATCAAGTGAAGCTTGAAAATTGCTTTTTAAATAATAAAGAAAATGCAGCGTCTTACGGTCTCATAACAAAATCAAATTTCACATTAAATTAATGGGAAACTTGTTGATAACGGTGAAACAGCCAAATACACTGGAGACATTCTGGATGAAAATCTCAGTTAAACTATAAAAACTGGTCCAACGTTCTTTTTAATTCAATTGCATTTGATCTAGTCTTACTTTAAAACATGGTAAACTTTTTCTGAATACCCTCGTTACTGTTCACTTTATGTATTGTCTGTCTATCTGGGGACAAGTACGCCAGGCTGATTTACAGTTAACAGTTAAACTGTATAATAGAGGTCATCATATCCCTTTATAATGCAGACCTCAATTTACATCACTGCTATTTATTCAAAGACTATAAAATCTAGTCTTTTTATGAGAAGTTTAACATTTCACATTCAGTTTTAATATTTTTTTATATATAAGTGCCATCATGGACATGCTCCAGGGCAGTTATCACAAAAAAACTTTTGAAACCCACCCAATTCAAGGACAAATGATTATCAGGCTGGCTATTAGACTGAGTGATCATTTCTCAGTGCAGGGTTCCACTGGAATCAACCCTTTTATAAGCTTACATTTCCTGTAACTTGTAAACATGTATGTTAGTTTGCATGGCATTTTGTAACCTTCTGAAATATATGCATCAATGTATTGCACAATAGTTAAGAAGAACTATGTGGAAAATATTTGAAATAATAAAGTTATTATCTATTACCTAGTGCAGGTGCAAGTGCTGATACTGCGTTTGTTGGGTCCAGTTGGAATCCACCCAGCATAAACTGTGTGTCGGTTGCATTTTCCAGCTTCAGGCCAGGGAGGTTCATGTTCTGGGCCAGGTAGTACTGGTAAAGCTCGGCCTCTGCAGGTGCCAAGTTGCTGAGGCCTAAGTGTCTGTTGTGCTGAATCTGGTTCATGTTCTGCTGGAGCAGCATCATGTTGTGCATGTGCTTCTCGCTGGTCATATGAATGCGCAGGTTCCTGGCTACATTCGTTTCGTAGTCGCACACCTCGCACCGCCAAGTGGGTTTGGTTTTTGGTTTGGTGGGCGAGGAGGCCCCGCAGGTGCTCATACTGGCGGCAGCGGCGGCAGCAGCCGCCACAGCCGCTCCAGCAGTGTGGCTGAAAACTTGATCGCCCCCGCCATTCTGTAGGTTCTGCATGTTATTGAGATGCTTGTCAGACTGCATATGAATACTGAGATTGCCTTTGGTTGTAGTGGAGTAGTTACACACCTCACATCGGAAAGGCTTGTAACCACATGTATAGCTCTCGCCCCGGGCCAACCGCGGGTGAGGTTGCCCAGATTTGCAATACACACATGAGCCACCGGATTCTGGGTGTTTTTCCTTCATGTGGGCCTCCAGCGTCTGCTGGTACTTGTAGTGCCAGTTACACTTTGGACACTTCAAGGTCTTGCATGAGTTCCGAGAATGCATCATGGTCATGTGCCCACCAAGGGAACGGGAGGAGCCCAGGACCGTGTCGCATTTCGGACACTCAACGCTGCTTCCGGATGAGCATTCCCCACCCCCCAGGTCGCAGGGAGTGCTGGTATGCTGGTGATGGGAGGTATAGAGTCCTTCCTCGCCATCGACAGGTTCATTTGGTTCAGGAGCTGTGGCACTGTCTTTATTGGCACTTTCATCTACAAAGTCCGTCCTATTACTCTCAGTATTACCGACACTGCTGTCGCCGCTTGCACTGTCGCATGACAAGCTCACTGCATTCCTCCCGTTTGCACCATCGAAAACAACAAAGGAAGAAGTAGAAGAAGAAGAGGTGCCCCTTGGAGAAGGGTTCAGCACATTAGGCATTAAAGGAGATTTAGAAATGCTTTGGTTTGAGAGAGCGAGTTCCTTGCTGCTACATGCATCACCCTCAGGGTCTTCCTGGGGCTCATCATCATCATCCTCATCCGACTCATTTGGGAACAGTTCTTTGCACTCCTCATCTTCCTCTGCTTGTTCAGCAGAGTCCGCCTTTTCTATGAGGCTGCTGTCAGCGCTAAACTCTCCACTGGCTTTTTTCTTCTCAATTTCCATCCCCAAATCCTTGCTCTCTGACATTTTGGTAGGCCCGGAAGCAAGGTGGCCCAGAGGGACTGAGGTAATTGGGGTCTTTAGGGCTGAGCTCGTCAACCCTCCAAGGTTCAACAGAGCACTTTGTGCCAGCGGGATTGAATGAGGCTGCTCAGCTGCACTCGTGTTACCTTCAGAGTCTTTTAATAAAGCCAAACCGGCCTGGACAGCCTCATCACCATCAACATGGATTCCACTAAAAGTACCGTAGAAGTTCTGACCAGGGCCAATGAGGTTAGCTGTGGAAACTAAAGGGTGTTGAAAGTTTTTGTTTTTTGGTTCCAGAAAGCTTATAAGAGGTTCCTTGTCTTTGCCTATCCCTTGGATGATAGCAGACACGTTCTTATTACTTAAGAGCTTGTGCTCCTCTTCACTAAGGGTCATTCGGTGGTCATGCACAGCATGCGTTACAAATGACCTCACATATCCAAAAGACAACTTGCACAAAAAACACATTAAAATCGGCTTTCGTTTGCCATAGAGCACGAAACTGTCAAACTTAGACAAGTCCACATTGTTAGGGACATCTTTGGATACACAAGAGTTTTTGGCAGAGCCATCACTGTTCAGGTAATCCTTGTTGCTTTTGTGTCGCACATCAAAAACACGGAAAGTGTGCAAGACAGGACTGATGCCTGTCAGTGCTGAGGTATTTGGGAATGCCTGGTCAGAACCAAACCACTTCCCAAAAGATGAGGCTATGTGAAAAGTGTTGATGATCTGTGGGTAGACAGAGACGGATGCTGCGGAGGTGGACTCCCCTTGCTTATTCCCAGCGTTGGACATAGAGTTCATGAACAATGCCGGGAGAACACTACTGCCACTGGGCCCTCCAGACTGGATACTTTGCATTAGCTGGTTCACATTCTCTACGATGTAGGCAGAGCCATCTGGCTGATAGACGATCTCCCCAGCCAGGTTCTCCACATCGCTTTCCTCTGCCTCGCTCATTTCACTGTCACTTTCCTCCTGGAGGAGCTGAGGGTGGGAGTTCGGGCAATGGTGTTCCATGTACTTTTGTAAACTTGAGAATGAGGATGAGCACTCGTTGCAGCTGACCTCCTTCGTGGACAATGAGCTGTGTGAAACAACAGCCGCTGCAGCAGTCTCTGAGCTGCACTCGTTGAAGGGTGCCCTTAGGTTCTCACACGGGACGCAGTTCTCTCGTGCAGACTCCATTGAACCAGCTTTATCAGAGACCTGGGGGTTGGATTCAGTCCATTCCTGATGCTGGGAGGTGCTGCACCCATCCTCTTGCCCAGTGATGGTAGGGGAGTCACAGGTTTCCATAGTGATGGCTACATGAGCGTTTCATTGCATCCAGTCCGGCAGGGGCCTAAAAATTGAAACATAAAAGAAATAAATAAATGCATTGTACATAGAAATAAACTCTAACATCTGACATACTGCTACCAAATACTTTTGGATAAATTGGCCCTTAGAGTAATATATTCCTTCTATATTTTACAGAAAACTGAGTATCTGCAAGATTAACATTCCATAAAATTCTAAAGCCTGAATTACTCTTGGCAATATAAGTGGACAAAGGCCTGCCCACTATTTTAGCAGGAATATTAGCTAATTTCAAATAAATCGATTAATCCCTTACAGGCAAAGACAGGAGAAATTATAACGGGGAATGAAGAAATGGCAGAGACATTTCATCTGTCTTCACGGAAGAAGACACAAAAAACATTCCGGAAATAGTGGGGAGCCAAGGGTCTAGTGAGAATGAGGAACTTAAAGAAATTATATTATTAGTAAATAATTAGTAGTGGAGAAATTAATGGGACTAAAAGCCAAAGAAATCCCCTGGACCTGATGGCCTACATCCGAGGGTTTAAAAACAGGTAGCTACAGAGATAGTGGATGCATTGATTTTGATCGTCCAGAATTTCCTATATGCTAGAATGGTCCCCGTGGATTGGAAGGTAGCAAATTCAAGAAAGGAGGGAGAGAGAAAACAGGGAACTATAGACCAGTTAGCCTGACAACAGTAGTAGGGAAAATGCTAGAATGTACTATTAGTGACGAGGTAGCAGGGCACTTAGAAAATCATGATATGATTGGGCAGAGTCAGTACAGATTTATGAAAAGGAAATCTTGTTTAACAAATCTGTTAGAGTTTTTTGAGGTTGTAACTAGCAGGGTAGTTAAGGAGGAACCAGTGGATGTAGTGTATTTGGATTTTCAAAAAGCATTCAATAAGGTGCCACACAAGAGGTTATGACACAAAATTAGGATCCATGGGATTAGGGGTAATATATTAGCATGGATTGAGGATTGGCTAATGGACAGAAAACAGAGAGTAGGAATAAACGGGTCATTTTCGGGTTGGCAGGCTGTAACTAGTGGGGTACTGCAAGGATCAGTGCCTGGGCCTCAGCTATTCACAATCTATATCAATGACTTAGATGAGGGGACCAAATGTAATGTATCCAAGTTTGCTGATGATATAAAGCTAGATGGGAAAGTAAGTTGTGAGGAGGATGCAAAGGGATATAGACAGGTTAAGCGAGTGGGCAAGAACATGGCAGATGGAATAAAATGTGGAGAAATGTAAAGTTATCCACTTTGGTAGGAAAACTAGAAAAGCACAATATTTATTAAATGTTGAGAGATTGGGAAATGTTGGTATTCAGAGGGACCTGAGTGTCCTTGTACACGAATCACTGAAAGTGAGTATGCAGGTACAGGATGCAAATAGGAAAGCAAATGGTATGTTAGCCTTTATTTCAAGAGGGTTGGAGTATAAGAGTAAGGGGGTTGGAGTATAAGAGTAAAGAAGTCTTACTGCAATTATATAGGGCCTTGGTAAGACCACACCTTGAGTACTGTGTACAGTTTTGGTCTCCTTACCTAAGGAAGGATATACTTGCCTTAGAGGCGGTGCAACAAAGGTTTACTAGACCGATTCCTGGGATGGGGGGATTGCTCTATTCCCTAGAGATTAGAAAAATGAGAGGTGATCGCATTGAAATGTATAAAATTCGTAAGGGGCTTGACAGGGTAGATGCTGGGAGGATGTTTCCCCTGGCTGGGGAGTCTAGAACTAGGTGTCCCAGTCTCAGAATAAGGGGTCGGCCATTTAGGACTGAGATGAGGGAAAATTTCTTCACTCAATAGGTTGTGAATCTTTGGAATTCTCTACCCTAGAGGGTTGTGGATGCTCAGTCGTTGAGTATATTCAAGATAGAGATCGATAGATTTTTGGATACTAAGGGAACCAAGGGATATGGGGATAGTGCGGGAAGGTGGAGTTGAGGTTGAAGATCAGCCATGATCTTATTGAATGGTCAGCCATGATCTTATTGAAGATCAGCCATGATCTTATTGAATGGTCAGCCATGATCTTATTGAAGATCAGCCATGATCTTATTGAAGATCAGCCATGATCTTATTGAATGGTCAGCCATGATCTTATTGAAGATCAGCCATGATCTTATTGAAGATCAGCCATGATCTTATTGAATAGTCAGCCATGATCTTATTGAAGATCAGCCATGATCTTATTGAATGGCCTGCTCCGTTCCTATTTCTTATGTTCTTATGTTAAAACAGCATACAGAGGAATGTCATATAAATGTGTTCAATGGTCACCCATTAATGTTGCCAGTGATTTCTAAGCAAATAGGACTAAAATGATCACTAAAGAAAAGGTAAATATCTGTTTCATCAGCTCTCCAAAGATCAAGAGAAACTGAATATATCGGCTCGGATTTCGGGTGGGTAATGATGGTGAACTTTCAGCGTTCGCCATCATTACCCCTCTGAAACTGACCGTAACTTCAGGATTGAGCGCATGCGCACCTAAACGCAGAAAGTCTGAAGACGCTTTCAGTCATTCACTGCTCCGACACAGGCCGCGCTATGAACCCTCCTCCCTAAATAGCCGGCAATCAGTGAAGTCAGTAGAACTGACTATAACTTGAGCTTTTCCGCACTAATGTCATTGTTAACACCCCATTAAATGTTAAGCCTTATTGAAATAGGTGTAACTGGGGTTTTAATAGCATATTGACTGCTAAACAGCCATTCTGGTCCTGAAAAGCTTATTTTTATATTTGTGGATTGTAAAATTTCTCCGTTATGATAAAAATTACAATTTCAAAAAAACATATTTCCTGGTTTGCTGTCTGTGAGAATTCTTCAGCATGATTGGCTGCTTAGACAGCTTGATGATGTCACTGCTGCATCGCCATAGTAATCCCCTATTTACAGCACTACAATCAATTACACGTTGAGAAACCTCAAGTTTTCGCCACAGAGATCTCGAGATCTCCGAGGGCAGCTTTCTTCGAGGTCAATGGCGAGCGCCTTTGCTTCGCCGCTGACCGCAAATTACGGACTATAGAACTTGGCCAACATTGTACACGTACAGCACAAACGTCAACCTCCAAGGAGCATTTATTATGACAGCAGGACTTGGGATTGGGGGGGGAGGGGATGCTGAGGGGTGGGAGGAAGACACCTCACCAATATTCCCGCTAAGCTGCACAGCGGTCTGGAGGTCCCACACAGGCCGCTCACGGCTTATCAACGGAAGAAACCGCGCATGCGTGAAAATTTGATAGGGCCACGCAGCCAGTTAAAGGGACTGCGCACAAAAAGAAATTAGAGGGAACATTGCACCTCACGCATTATAATCAGCTGTTTAATGTATGTCTAACACCTAAATTTGTGCATCTGGTGGTGTACCATAGGTTAAAACATTTTTACTCAGAATAGTTGACAACAGTCATCTGTTGTGATTTTATCAAGCTCAGGGCATCTTTGGATGCACAAGAATTTTTGGTAACTTTTTGTGCAACACATGAAAAACAAAGTACGCAAGGCAGGGACGAAATGGTTTCTAACATGGTCCAAAAGGAAAAACTGACCAACAAAGCAGAATGTATGTTTATTTACACTCACCACTCACGGGATGAATCACAATTTTTGCTCCAACAGCAAGAAAACAGAAAATTGATTTATAAAATTGCAAGTTTTCAACAATTAACGGTTTTCCCAGTAATCCCAGAATACTGCGCAGCAACAGAAGCGCTTCTGTCCTAAGTAGATATAAATCATGTAATTCTGCTTTAGTGTAATTGTATATGTTGCAAACATTACTGATTGGCAATGGGTTGGTACTGCTGGACCCTTCTCCACCAACTGAAATGACAGTGTGATGAACTAGTGAAGCAAACATTTACTTAACCCAAGTTCAATCAATATACTTTATTCACAAAATTTCCACTCTGGAAACCGATCCAGCAGCCAACTGGCTGAAGGCTAGACAAATCCGTGGCATTCTGTGCACATCGCTCATCAAAATGAGATTATTTTTTAAAAAAACAACAAAAAGCAAGTATCTCTAATGCAATTACCAATGTTTTTTACAGTCTAAAGTGGATTGTCTGTAGTTCTACCTTGGAACAGGACTGAAACAGTAATACTGTTTGCCCACAGTGCTTTACGTTGACTGACATCTGCTCAGCTACAAGTGCCTAAACTGTCACTAATTATAAATGAGATTTATAGTGCGTGCATTCAATGCCATGTATGACTTTGCAGCTTCACGATAGAAGGTGAATATTCTACCACCATCATTTAAATAAGGCTGCAGAAGATTTCAAAAGCATCAGCAATTTCTTTACTGATAGAGGAGAATAACGTTAACCCCGTTTAACTCTAAAGGAAGAATGAACAAACTTGCATCTATATAGCACCTTTTATGTCCTCAAGATGTCCCAAAGCATTTGACAGCAAATAAATTACATTTGAAATGTAGTCACTCCTGTTTTGTAGACAAACACTTCAGCCAACTTGCATGCAGCAAGATCTCACAGACAGCAATGAGATAAGAGACAAGGTAATCTATTTTCGGTGGTGTTGGTTGTGAGATGAATCTTGGCGAGGACACCGGGAGAACTCTTCCATTCTTCAAATAATGCCATGGGATCTTTTACAGTCATCCGAAAAGGCAGACATACTTGGTTTAATGTCTCATTCAAAAGATGGCACCTTCGACAATGTGCTCCCGTCCTGGAGTGGAGCTTGAACCTATGAAGCATAGAATCATAGAATAGTACAGCACAGAAGGAGGTCATTCGGCCCATCGAGTCTGCATTGGCTCTTTCAAAGAGCAATGCAGCTAGTCCCACTCCCCCGCTCTTTCCCCATATCCCTGCAATTTTTACTGCTTTAAGTATTTATCCAATTCCCTTTTGAAGGTTGCTATTGAATCTGTATCCACCACCCTATCAGGCAGTGCATTCCAAATCCTAACCACCCGTTGCGTAAAGAAGTTTTCCTCATGCCGCCATTGGTTCTTTTGACAATCACCTTAAATCTGTGCCCTCTGGTTATCGACCCTTCAGCCATTGGAAACAGTTTCTTTACTCCATCTAAACCCTTCATGATTTTAAACGCCTCTATCAAATCTCCTCTTAGCCTTCTCTGCTCCAAGGAGAACAACCCCGGCTTCTCCAGTCTAGCCACATAACTGTAATCCCTCATCCCTGGAACCATTCTAGTAAATCTCTTCTGCACCCTCTCCAAAGCTTTCATGTCCTTCCTAAATTGGACACAATACTCCAGCTGGGGCCGAACTAGTGTTTTATAAAGGTTTAGCATAACTTCCTGGCTTTTGTACTCTATGCCTATATTTATAAAGTCATGGATCTCATATGCTTTATTAACTGCTTTATTGATTGCTTTATCCTGCCACCTTCAAAGATTTGTGCACAAACACCCCGAAGGTCTCTCTCTTCTTGCACTCCCCTTTAAAATTGTACCATTTAGCTTGTATTGTCTCTCCTCATTCTTCCTACCAAAATGCATCACCACACACTTTCCAGCATTGAATTTCATCTGCCACGTGTCTACCAAATCCGCCAGCCTGTTGATGTCCTCTTGAAGTCTATTACTATCTTTCTCACTGTTCACTACAATTCCAAGTTTTGTGTCAGCTGTAAATTTCAACATTGTGCCCTGTACCCCCAAGTCCAAGTCATAGCGTGAGGATTTGAGTACAGGAACAAGGATGTCTTGCTGCAGTTGTACAGGGCCTTGGTGAGACCACACCTTGAGTATTGTGTGCAGTTTTGGTCGCCTTATCTGAGGAAGGATGTTCTTGCCATGGAGGGAGTGCAGTGAAGATTCACCAGACTGATACCTGGGATGGCAGGAATGATGTATGAAGAGAGATTGAGTCGATTAGGCTTATATTCGCTAAAGTTTAGAAGAATGAGAGGGGATCTCATTGCAACTTATAAAATTCTAACAGGTCTAGACAGACTAGATGCAGGAAGGATGTTCCCGATGGTGGGGGAGTCCAGAACCAGGGGTCACAGTCTAAGGATAAGGGGTAAGCCATTTAGGACTGAGATGAGGAGGAATTTCTTCACCCAGAGAGTGGTGAACCTGTGGAATTCTCTACCACAGAAGGCAGTTGAGGCCAACTTATTAAATATATTCAAGAAGGAGTTAGATATATTTCTTAAGGCTAAAGGGATCAAGGGATATGGGGAGAAAGCAGGGACAGGGTACTGAATTTGGATGATCAGCCATGATCTCATTAAATGGCGGAACAGGTTCGAGGGGCTGAATGACCTACTCCTGCTCCTATCTTCTATGTTTCTATGTTTCTATTAATGTGTATCTGAATAGCAGTGGTCCTAGTACTGAACTCTGCAGACTCCGCTGGATACCTCCCTCCAGTCTGAAAACAACCGTTCACCACAACTCTCTGTTTTCTGTCCCTTAGCCAATTTTGTATCCATGCTGCTACTGCCCCTTTTTATCCCATAGGCTTCAATTTTGCTAACAAGCCTAGTATATGGTACTTTATCAAACGCCTTCTGAAATTCCATATACACAACATCAACTGCACTACCCTCATCCACCCTTACTGTTACCTCATCAAAAAACTCAATCAAGTTAGTCAAACAGGATTTGTCCTTAACAAATCTGTGCTGGCTCTCCTTTATTAGTTCGTGCTTGTCCAAGTGGCTGTTAATTTTCTCCCAGATTATTGTTTCTAAAAGTTTCCCCACCACTGATGTTAAACTGACTGGCCTGTAATTACCAGGTTTATCCTTCTCCCCTTTTTTAATAAGGGTGTAACATTTGCAATCCTCCAGTCCTCTGGCACCACCCCTAAGGAGGATTGGAAGATTGAGGCCAGCACCTTCGCAATTTCTACCCTTACTTCCCTCCGCAACCTCGGATGCATCCCATCTGGACCGGGTGACTTATCCACTTTAAGTACTACCAAACCTTCCTGATACCTCAACTTTATCTCCTCGTTTATTATATCTTTGGCAAAGTCCTCTTCCATGATAAATACCAATGCAAAGTAGCACTTTTCTGATTCAGAGGCAAAAGTGCTACTACTGAGCCAAGCTAACACTTTTAAATAAAGTAGATTCTAGGTGCTGGATTTTCACACAGAAGAGCTGGATTGGTCACAAAAGGATTGTGAATCAACTGCAGGGAGCACGTAATTTCGGAAAAGCGTTCCTTTTGTATGTGACACCTATCAGTAATATATATACACATGGCTTTTGCTGGTTCAAATTATTACAGTGGTTTCAGATTCTGGACCCAATTTTTAAAGAGTTCAAAAAAAATGGTTGGTTTTATTTTCATCTATTAAGTCCAATTAGTCCAATAAAAGGTCATCTTCCCATCAGATACTGCACACAGGCTCAATAAATAAACAGTTTACAGGAAGGGTAAGTGCCAAGGTATCACAGAACTCGAGTCCACATCTCTGGATTGAAGGCCCTGAGATATAGGAATTTCCTTAAATCTTCCCCGAGGATAGGACCATGTCAGGAGGAATTGAAATCGAAGCTCAGGATTAGAAGCCCTGTTTCTTGCATCTGAAGTTGACATTCATATTTCGAGGTGTTCCAATCGTTATGAAGCTGGAAACCCCTCACAAACTGTGCTAACTTGCCATAAGCAGAGATGGCGCTGCTCCAAAGTTTAAGCTAATCGACACTCATGAATTGATTCTGAAATCAATGTAAACTCAAACATTTTTGAAACGTCCATTTCCCCCCGTCCAATGAAAAATATTATACAGTCTGCTTGAAAGTGGCTCAAATTCTTGTCCAAATTAAAGTCTCACCAACATAATGGAGCTGGCACAATCATATATTAATATAAATTATTAAAGCACTTCCTTTTCATGAAGTGTGAAACTGCTACATTAAATATTTCTCTTCCTAATACACTACATGCTAACTACATTTTAATGTGCCCCTGACGTTCACCAACAGTGACCCGAAAGGCTTTAAAGCTTTTTCTTGCTACCACTCCAGTCATCTGAGAGTTAATAACCTTATTGAATAATCAATGCCATAAATGCTTCTCAATTTACAGGAAAACGTGGTCTGCTAGGACAGCTATTGATAAACTGGCACATCTTTGATCTTGCACTGGGAACCAGTTTACTGAAACTGAGTATGGCACGTCTGAGGCAAAGCATGTATAGAATTTTACAGGGGTTAACAATTCATTCTCATCACCCCTTCCTTTTCACGGCTACTGTTTCAATTGTCAAAAATTGAAAATTTACATTGAAAGCTCCCCCAGTGAAGGAATCTGCCTTTTTAATACAGTTTTTAAAAATCATTCTTCCCCTATATCTCCTCTCCTGAAGGCACTGACTCCAACTGGGACATGGTTCTATATGTGTTAGGCCGCCTTCAGTAGCTCATCCAAGTGCCCATTCTTCATGCTTAAAGCTGATGGTGAGTTCTCATAGGCTATTGAACGTGGAGGGCATCACGACCGAGAAGGATTTTGTGCTCATCTGACATCCACACTTCCAGTGGGGGAGGGGGTCACTGGACAGTGAGCAGAAGCAAAAAACCTGGATGATTCCCCTCCATTACCCAGAGCACTTAAATTCAAATTTAACAGCTTTTTATGTCACCTCACCTAAGATCAGCACAAGCCTGGGACCTCCTGAGCTGTACAGCATAGCTGCTCAGTGGCGTAACCAACTGAGCTATTAGGGGAGTTTTGAAACAGGTTTAATCACAAAAAGCATTGTAGAGACACACTTTTCACCATCACTGAGGTAGGCAACTTATAAGTCTTCCCAACGATAACATGTCTGAGAATGGACTTCACCACAAATTCTCAAGGTGTTCAATTTTATTTTAAAAAGGACAATATAAAATATAAAGGCTTCAGCTCCATGTACAAAAGATTTATTGTCATACAGCTACTGGATAGAAGTAACTCTAATTTACTTTCTTTAAACTTCAATTTCTCTTGCTGAAGCGTGTAAAGGAAGTTTTAGCAAACCACCCACCCTCTCGGTTACAGCTTCCAATTTCTAACCGTGCTTTACTGTGAGGGTATCATCACAAAGCCTCCTTTCGCGTTGAGCGATGGGGACAAGCACTGGTGTCGAACTGCTGGAGGATAAAATTCGCACCGCAGCAGACTGCAGCCCAAAGCACTCTGCCAACAGCCATCACAAAAAAAGGCCCTCGCTCAAACTCTGCATCTCTGACTTGTCTGATAGGTGTTTCAATTTTGTCTTAATTGTAATCTTTATTTGTTCACTGAATTCCATGATCCTTTATGAAAGAAAAATTATTCACGTGTGGCGGAGCCACTAAAGGACTCAGATCGTTTGTATATAATTCCCTTTAACAACATGTTAGCTACAGCCTGAGTCTGTATCTTTATTTATACTGTTTACTTGTACAGAGCGTGATTACTTTAACAGCGCGGGTAAACGTGATGATGTCACGCCGTACATCACGTGATCCCCCACTGGCGGGAAGAACGTGATGACGTCATGACGTCAACCACAGGACCAGCCAGCAGTCCTCGTGGAGCCTCTGAACTGAATAGACCTACACTCGATGTTCTCCTGCAGTTACTTGTTTAAACCTGTTAGTTTCCATTAAACTTCATTTTGTTTGAGCGCCTGAGTGGACCTCAGTCTTTGGATAGGAACTAGACATTCCTACATTGGTGACCCCAACTTTTGCAAACGGTTTTCGCAGAAGATAATCAACATGGAAACGAACGCCGTTACCTTGAAGCTACCGCAGTTCTGGGAGCAACAACCAGCCGCGTGGTTCATCCAGGCTGAAGCCCAGTTTGCCATCAGGGACATCGTTGCGGATCAGACCCATTATTATTACGTGGTCTCCGCCCTCGACAGCGCCACAGCCTCGTGGATCGTCAGCCTACTCGGTAGTCCACCTACTGATCGCAAGTATGACACCTTAAAGGCGCGGTTGCTGCAGGTCTTCGGGCTCACGAAGTCGGAGCGCGCCCGCCAGCTGCTCGCTATGCCCGGCCTCGGGGACGTCAAGCCGTCCGAGCTCATGAGCCAGATGCTCACGCTCCTCGGGTCCGAGCCGGAATGCTTCCTCTTCAGGGAGTTATTCCTCAGCCTACTCCCGGAGCAAGTTCAGGCTGCCCTAGCCAGGTCCGAAGTCACAGACTGCGCGGAGCTTGCTGCCGAAGTGGACAAGATTTTCGCAGTGACACAACAGCACTGCGCGGCCACGAGGCGCCCATCCCCCACAGACGCTGCTCCAGCTCCTCAATCAGCGGGGTTGTGTTTTTACCATGCCCGTTTTGGCATGAAAGCAAGAGGCTGCCGCCCTCCCTGCAGTTTCTCGCACAAAAAAAAAACATCTACAGCCACCCTGGTGAAAGAGGACCGGGTCTAACGAGCGCCCCGCGGCTGCGATGGCCATCGGAGATTCAGGGAAGCTTCTCTTCGTCACCGACTTCCTATCTCATCGACGTTTCCTTTGCGACACCGGGGCGCAGTGTAGCATCCACCCTACGTCAAATCTCGATATAATAGCTGGGGGCCACGGCCCCGCCCTCGCGGCGGTTAATGGCGCGGCCGTTCGGACCTTCGGAAGGCGGCGGGTCCAGGTGTGTTTCGGCGGCCAGCGTTTCCACTGGGAATTCATCACGGCCAAAGTCATGCAGGCCATCCTTGGGGCGGATTTTTGTGCGCCAACGGCCTCCTGGTCGATGTCAGGCACCGCTGGTTGATCAATGCGGCCACGTTCCACTCCATCCCCTGCCACCGCGGTAACGCCGTGCCGCGCACTGTCTTCTGTGCGTTTCCACCTCCAGACGACTTCACTCGGCTCCTCGGAGAGTTCCCAGATCTGACCAGGCCCACTTTCTCCTCCTCGGCTATTAAACATGGTGTAGAACATCACATCACCACCACCGGTCCCCCGGTTTACGCACGGGCCCGACGACTCGAACCCGGCAAGCTCGCGGCTGCGAAAGCGGAGTTCGACATGATGGAGCAGCTGGGGATTATTCGCCGGTCGAATAGTCCCTGGTCTTCGCCTCTCCACATTCGTCCGAAACCCGGCGGCGGATGGCGGCCATGCGGCGACTACCGACGCCTGAATGACGCCACTACTCCTGATCGGTGCCCGATCCCGCATATCCAAGATTTCTCGGCCCATTTGGCGGGAAATACCTTTTTTTCAAAAGTCGACCTCGTCCGTGGTTACCACCAGGTCCCCGTGCACCCGCAAGACGTCCCGAAAACCGCAGTCATCACCCCATTCGGCCTGTTCGAATTTCTGCGGATGCCACTTGGCTTGAAGAACGCTGCACAGGCTTTCCAGCGCTTGATGGACTCCGTGCTTCGGGACCTAAAATTCCTCTTCGTCTACCTCGACGACATCCTCATTACCAG
Source organism: Somniosus microcephalus (assembly GCF_052327205.1). Taxonomy (NCBI): domain Eukaryota; kingdom Metazoa; phylum Chordata; class Chondrichthyes; order Squaliformes; family Somniosidae; genus Somniosus; species Somniosus microcephalus. Next base: position 248,878,512 of record NC_140992.1, read on the forward strand.
CCCTAGCAAAGAGGAGCACTTCTGCCATTTGCGCACCCTCTTCACACGCCTCAGTCAACACGGTTTGATTATCAACCCGGCCAAGTGCCAGTTCGACCTGCAACGGATTGATTTCTTGGGCCACCGCATCACATCAGAAGGCGCAATTCCCTTACAGGCGAAGGTCGAGGCGGTTACATCTTTCTCGCGCCCGCAGACCGTCAAGGCCCTACAGGAGTTCCTCGGGATGGTCAATTTTTATCACCGGTTCGTCCCTAAGGCGGCTCTGCTTATGCAGCCCTTGTACGAGGCCCTCAAGGCCAAGTCCGGTAAGGATCCGATCAGCTGGACGGCCAAGATAGACCGGGCGTTCGTCGACACCAAGGGCGCCTTGGCCAACGCAACCATGCTGGCGCACCCGCTTCCAGGTGCCACCATTGCCCTTACCACCGACGCGTCGGACAACGCAATCGGCGCAGTGCAGGAACAGTGGGTGAATGGGATGTGGCAACCGCTGGCGTTTTTCAGCCGTCAACTACGGCGAAACGAAAGAAAGTACAGCACTTTCGACCGGGAGTTGCTGGCCCTTTTTCTAGCCATCCGCCATTTCCGGCTCTTACTAGAGGGACGTCCGTTCACGGCTTATGTGGACCACAAGCCACTAACATACGCTATGGCCAAGACCGTCGAACTGTGGTCAGCTCAGCAACAACGTCACCTGACGTTCATTTCAGAATTCACCACGGACATTCAGCATTTGTCCGGCAAAGACAACCTGGTGGCGGATTGCCTCTCCCGCGCGACTGTGTACGCAGTCCAACTCGGAATCGACTATGCCCTCATGGCTGCGGATCAAGCATCGGACCCAGAGGTCCAAGCATACAGGACCAGCCCCTCTAGCTTCCAAGCGGCCGACGTCAAATTCCATGCCGCAGGCAACACGCTACTTTGCGAGGTCTCCATGGGAGTTCCCCGCCCTATCATTCCAGTCGCCTGGCGCCGAAAAGTGTTCCGACGCCATACACAGGTTGTCACACCCTGGCATGAAGGCCTCGCAAAGGCTGATGTCGTCAAAATTCGTCTGGAGGGGTATGCACCTGGATGTCCGCGACTGGGCCAACACCTGCGTGGTCTGCCAAAAGGCCAAGGTACAGCGTCATGTAAAAGCTCCATTGGCCACTTTCGCCGTTCCGGAGCGTCGATTCGACCACGTGAATGTGGACCTCGTGGGGCCACTTCCACCTTCTCAAAGTTTTACACACATCCTCACAATGGTAGACCGCACCACTAGATGGCCAGAGACAGTTTCTTTGGTTTCCACCACTTCGGTAGACGTGGCCAGAGCTTTCATCTCCTTTTGGGTTGCTCGTTTCGGGGTACCGGCGGACATCTCTTCCGATCATGGACCGCAGTTTTCCTCTGAGCTCTGGAACGCTGTGGCTCAAGGGCTCGACACCAAACTACATCGCACCACCGCCTATCATCCACAGGCGAACGGCCTGTGTGAGCGATTCCACAGGTCGCTCAAAGCCGCTCTGCGGGTCAGTCTTCAAGGCGCGGGATGGGTGGACAGACTTCCCTGGGTCCTTTTGGGTCTTCGTACGGCGCCCAAAGAAGATTTACAATCGTCCTCAGCGGAACTCGTATATGGCCAGCCACTACGAGTACCAGGGGATTTCCTCCCGTCTCCAACGGAGCCATGGTCCGCATCCCAGCAACTCGTCAGCCACCAGGAAGCGGCCAGATGTTTCGCTCCAGTGTCTACGTCGCATCACGGCTTACAGAGCTCCCACATCCCAACTGAGCTGAAAAGCGCCAAGTACGTGTTTATCCGCCACGACGCTCACCAGGACCCGCTCAAGCCTCCTTACACTGGTCCCTTCCGCGTCATAGAGCCGGGAGACAAAACCTTTTCGGTCGATATCAGAGGTAAACCGGACCACATATCGGTTGACCGGCTGAAGCCGGCACACTTAAACCTGGACCGCCCAGTAGAAATCGCTCAACCGCCAAAACGGGGCCGACCGCCCACAGTCGCTGTGCCAGATCCACCACAACCGCCCGCCAGCTCGACCACCAGCTTCCACTTCAGGGTTACAGAAGTCGCTCGGACAGGCTTGTCAGGCCTCCTCGCCGTCTCGCTTTTGCTGTTAAAGACAATTCTGGGGGGGTGCATGTGGCGGAGCCACTAAAGGACTCAGATCGTTTGTATATAATTCTCTTTAACAACATGTTAGCTACAGCCTGAGTCTGTATCTTTATTTATACTGTTTACTTGTACAGCGCGTGATTACTTTAACAGCGCGGGTAAACGTGATGACGTCACGCCGTACATCACGTGATCCCCACTGGCAGGAAGAACATGATGACGTCATGACGTCAACCACAGGACCAGCCAGCAGTCCTCGTGGAGCCTCCGAACTGAATAGACCTACACTCGATGTTCTCCTGCAGTTACTTGTTTAAACCTGTTAGTTTCCATTAAACTTCGTTTTGTTTGAGCGCCTGAGTGGACCTCAGTCTTTGGATAGGAACTAGACATTCCTACACACGTACACATTTCTCCCACTTTTTTCCACTCTCCCCGCTCGTTAAATTCCCCCAACATGCCCCGTGCTGCTGTTGGGTCTCTGCTGCTCTGAACTGGGTTATGGGGAGAGACAGAGAGAGTGGGACACTCTTTGTTCCAGTCCTACTCAGGGCCACTCCCTCACCTCTTTTTCCGATACATTGATGACTGTATCGGTGCCGTTTCCTGCTCTCACCCCAAACTAGACAATTTCATTCACTTTGCCTCCAATTTCCACCCTTCCCTCACCTTCACATGGTCCATCTCTAACTCTTCCCTTCCCTTCCTCGACTTCTCCGTCTCCATCTCTGGGGATAGGTTATTGACCAATATTCACTACAAGCCCACTGACTCCCACAGCTACCTGGACTACACTTCCTCCCACCCCACCTCCTGTAAGGACTCTATTCCATTCTCCCAGTTTCTCCGTCTATGCCGCATCTGCTCCGACGATGCCACCTTCCACACCAGTGCTTCTGACATGTCTTCCTTTTTCCTCAACCGAGGATTCCCTTCTACCATGGTTGACACGGCCCTCGACCGTGTCCATTCTATCTCCCGCACTTCTGCCCTCACCCCTGCCCCTCCCTCCTGGAACCACGATAGGGTTCCCCTTGTCCTCACCTTTCACCCCACCAGCCTCCACATTCAACGGATCATCCTCCGCCATTTCCGCTACCTCCAAAGTGATCCCACCACCAAACGCATCTTCCCCTCCCCTCCCCTTTCAGCGTTCCGTAGGGACCGCTCCCTCCGAGACACCCTAGTCCACTCCTCTATCACCCCCAGCACCCCTTCCCCTTTGCCTGGCACCTTCCCGTGCAAGCGCAGGAGATGTAACACCTGCCCCTATACCTCCCCCCTTCCCACTGTCCAGGGCCCCAAACACCCCTTCCAGGTGAAACAGCGATTTGCTTGTACTTCTTGCAATCTAGTATACTGTATTCGCTGCTCACGATGCGGTCTCCTCTACATTGGGGAAATATTGGGGAAACCAAACGCAGATTGGGTGACCGCTTTGCGGAACACCTCCGTTCAGTCCGGTTGCCTGTCATTTTAATTCACTGCTCCATTCCCACTCGGACCTCACCATCCTTGGCCTCTTGCATTGTTCCACGGAAGCTCAACGTAAACTCGAGGAACAGCACCTCATCTTCCGATTAGGCACTTTGCAGGCTTCCGGACTCAATATCGAGTTCAACAATTTCAGATCATAACCTCGGCCCCTATTACATTTTTACTTATATTTTTTCCCCCACCCCTTTGTTTTGGGTTTTCCCTTCCCCCGCCCCCCCCCCCCCCCCCCCGCCTTTCCTCTTTTTCTTACATGGCAGCTGTCTCTCATTCTGCCAGTACATTTCACACCTAATCTGAGCCGTCTTTTGTCTCCACTAGTCCTATCACCATCTCGTCTCGTTTTGAATACCTCTTAGTGGCCTAGAAATTCGGTATGGCCCCGCCAGGTCTTTTGCGCCCGAAATTTTGCGCCCGCCAGGATTCCCGTAGCGCCCGCCTAAAATTCAGCTGCGACGGGCCAAGACGGCGGCGGGCGCTATTGCAGGGTTTGGCCGCCTCGCTAGGGGCGATGAATGTCACTTTCAGGCGTCCAGCTCCCGCTGCGGCACCCGATGCGGTGCGGCAGGCTGGGGTACTGCAGGCCTCCTCCTTCTCTTAAGGAGGAGCTGCCTGCAGCCGTCAGATCACCGGTGGATTCCCCCGGCAAATGAGCCCGGCACCACGGAGAAGTGCCGGGCTCGCGGGACTCAGACATCAAAGGCGCGGGGGGGTGGTGCAGGAGTCCGGGGAGGGAGGTGCGGGCAGGCGGCCGCCGGGAAAGCGGCCGGCCGCCGCTCCACCTTTATGCACCGGCCTTTCGAAGCTGCAAGACCCCGTTTCACAAACGCTGTTTGCGGCTGCCACAGGCGAGGCGGCCGCAACTGAATTTGGCCATCGGGCCGGAATAGCATTGCAACCGGGGCGCTGCGCACACCGATGACGTCATCGGTGCCGGCGCGGCGCTACCGGCTAACGCCGATGTTAGGGTCCATCTGAATTTCGGGCGATAAAAAACTTCAGGCGCAAACCACTTTATAGCCAATAAGTGGGCGCAAACGCGACTGAATTTCTAGGCCAATGTCTATTCACTTCTTTTGTTCCCTCCCCAGCCCTCCTTTCGATCTATTTCATTTCCTTTCCAGTTTTGAAGAAGGGTTTTGACCCGAAACGTCGACTCTAATTTCTCTCCACGGATGTTGCCTGGCCTGCTGAGTTTTTCCAGCATTTTCTGTTGTTATTTCGGATTTCCAGCATCTGCAGTATTTTGCTATCGTAGGAATAAACACAAGTTTGGCTAACTCTGTAATTCAACTCGCCCTCCCTCAGGCTGAGCATTATGTCACTTCCAGAATACCAGACACTAGGAACTCACTGCAAGAGAAAATCAAGAAGGATGGAGCCTCTTGTCCTACCACTTGGTAACAGTGTGCATGGTGGCATAGTGGTTAGCACTGTTGCCTCACAGCGCCAGGGTCCCGGGTTCGAATCCGGCCTCGGGTGACTGTCTGTGTGGAGTTTGCACATTCTCCCCGTGTTTGCGTGGGTTTCCTCCGGGTGCTCCGGTTTCCTCCCACAGTCCAAAGATGTGCGGGTTAGGATGATTGGCTATGATAAATTGACCCTTACTGTTAGGGGGTTTAAATACGTGGGGTTACGGGGATAGGGTGGGATATGTGTTGGTGTAGGGGTTACGGGGATCGGGTGGGATATGTGTGTCGGTGCAGGCTTGATGGGCCGAACTGGCCTCTATCTGCACTGTGGGGTTTCTGTGATCTGTGATTTCTGTGAATGTGCTAACACTCCTCATTCAAACTACTGCTGTATCCTGTCTGAATGCATTTCAATTCCAGTACAGCACTGAAAAGATAATAGAGGCTTCAGTTTAAACTCATCAGGAGATACACCTACAACATTCTTTGATTAAAAGTCAACAAGAGCATGAATGGGCTGCCGAACAACAGTCTGAGCCATGTAACAACTTTCACACTGCACATGAGCCCTCTCAATGGGAAAAAATGAGCAAAAGGCACAAATGGCATAAGTGGAGGAACTGTTTAAAAAATACAGTCTACTTCAACAACGGGATCCAAAAAGACACACTCTAAAAACCTTATTCAAGAGCACACATTTCGAAAAGATTACTGCCTACTCCAGGTTGCTAGAAATCTCTGGTAGATCACAGCTGACTTAGCACAGCAAGGAAGTAATCGCCATGATCTGCTCTCAGTCCCAGAACAGTCCGCCAGGTAATTATCTATTAAAATACACTTGCCCCATCCGGGAGGCATGTTGTTCAAACATCTGCATACGTGTGCGTTGAAGGGTTTAACAGCAGGACCTACCAAAGTGTAAAACGTTAAAAACAAAAATAAGGTTGTAAAGTGTGTCCGTGTTATTTGTTTGTGAGAATACCAATGCTGCATGCTGGCAGATCATGTCCAGAGGACGGGAAGATGACAGTAATGCATGGAGACTGAGAAAGAATGTAAATCAAAATGATCATATCTGATAAAAAACCATTCTGTCGCCCAGCATGATGTCCAGTTTTCATCAAGTACAATTTATTCTAATCATCTTCCTCCATAACACCGAGTCCCCAGTGATGAAGTTCTGTAAATGGCTACTCAAGGACAAGATGAGCTCTCGCTACCTTAATTTCCGCTCACCAACTATTCCAGCTGACTGCATATGTAAGCAGATGAGGATTACTGAATTGCAATGTGTGGCAGCATGAGGAGGACCTCTAGCCATTCACTTAGTTCAAACTGTTTGGCACTCCAAGTTCCAAATATATTCCAGTTATTCAAAGCTTTCAATAAGCTAGACTTGAAGGTTCAAGTAGAATGTTTTTTGATGGGATAAGCTCTCATTTTTAAAGTTCAGGGCACCTGTTTTCTTTCATCACCATTTTACATCGATGGGATTTTTCTGGGAGAACTGTAAGGGGCCACTTTCAACAGTGAACAAAATTATAGCATTTCCCGCCCCCCCCCCCCCCCATACTTTCTTAAAAAAAGCATTAATTCGCAACCAAATCTCAGTTCCTTAGTGAGGTTCATCTGCTTTAGCACAACAGGCCAGTGGAAAGGCCAAATGACTGTTCTCAGAACTCATGCTAACAGCCTTCGTAATTATGCTCTTTTTTGCCCAGTTTCAGAGTTTTCTGCTATTCCAACTGTGTGCTGTGGGTTGTTTACAATGTGCTGATGTAACGCTGATTCAGCAGCTGACCTATATGCTAACCACTGTATCTTAATGATGTAATGCACCAGTAAGTTGCATTGACAGTTAGCTAGAAATTTTGTCTCACTTTCTTAAAGCAGCAGCAACCCGTCTGCACGGCAAAAACTTCTGCTCGTAAAAGAAAAAGCTTTAAGCTAATGACCTGTGTAAATAATGACAGGTTACCTTGAGGATTTACTGAAGCAAAATTTAAATACTTCTGTACAGAGGATTAGGACAGGCGCCTGTACACAGATAAAGTAAATTTTTGTGTCCTGATTTCAATCTGGGTCCAAACTTCAGTTCAACTGTAGTCAAGTGTTTGCTTTGTTCAAGCTCATAATGACGCGAGTGGCATCCTCAAAGGCATTTCTATGCCAATATATTACTAAATCTTTTACGTTTTAAAAAGTTAATGGGGTGAAATTCTTCTTTTAATGAAAAGCTGGAGCCTGTGTGTTTTTCTTCATAATGAACGATCCATTAATAAAAATCATATGTGCTGACGGTACAATTTTCACAAAGAAAAACTCTCACTTCCATTTTAAAAAGGAATTTCACGTGTTTCTGAGAATACCATGAATTGAGATGTTTTCTACAGTTTAATAAATTGTCCTAATTGCACTGTATAATACTTGGCATCAGAATTTTATTTTTCTAAATACTTCACTGCTGAAAATTGAAGTGTGTTTCGACAGAAAGATGTGAAGGACATTCAAAGACAAATTGCTTTATAAAGGTGAGGGCACAAAAATGGCAAGGGACTTTCCTGTAGTTAGTGCATCGAGGGGCATTTTAAATGTGTGTGCGTGTGAGCACGTGCGCTTACAGACAGAATTTTGCTGGATTGTGTGCCTTACACTTCTGTGATGTCATGCCATAAAGGAACTCCAGGGTAAGAATTCCCCTGGTCAATATGTGTAGTGACATTGTAAATGTGTTTGTGAAGATTTCCTCTATTTGGCATCTCGAGCAGATGCATGCACACATTCTAAAAGGACGTGTTTACAATTTCACTGCACAAGGTGACCACAGGAATTCTTCCCCATCCAAGTTTGACAATCTAGAGTCTGTAGATGGTGTGGGTTTGAAGGGAAAGAGACTGGGTTCCTCGTTCCTCCCCTGACTCCACTGTACACCAGGAGGAAAAAAGTGAACTCAAAACTGTAAATGTGTACATAAACATAATACAAAGTCAAACTCTGAAATCATTTTATTCCCTGGTGTATGTGGGATGGGGAGAAAGGAGGAAGAATGTATTCATACTCCCAGGCAGGATCAAGAGGCTCTCTCAGCTCACGCTGCGCGCTGATATTTTGCGGTGCTATTCAGATTGGGAACGTCTGAATTGGGGAAGGGCCCTGAATAAAACTCTGAGCCCATCTGAATACTTATTTCCATATGTTTGACAAAAATCTGCTTGAAAACTTCTGTTCTTAAACAAAGAGCAATTTGTGACACTATCTCCTCAACTGTGCAGCCAGGAACTGTTTCTCAGAAGTTAAACACCCATAGCACAAGAAGAGACTTTCCTTCCCGTGACTCTGGGAATCAGTAATTTAGACCATTTTGACTCTGAAGCGGAATCAAACAAGATTGTAGAAGTGAGGCTGCCATGATTAGCTGCTCAAGCAACTCCATTAACATTCAGGCTATCTCACATCTCCTGCACAATCAGTCAGAACAGCTACGTCATCTTTAATTAAGCATTTATCCAACAAAGGGAGTTGTTCACAGGGAAGGAAACTGTCCAAGACGTTCTTACGGACACACTCCTTCACTCTTAAAATCACATTACCACCAGGAGCAACTCCATTTACTATGGCTATTCAACCAAGGTCTGTTACATTCCCACAATTGTAAACTGCAGACACTTATATTCAACTATGCAGATGCAAATGTCGGCCAGCGTGATGACATCCCATTTCCAGCTGTTGTTAGCCAGAGAAACCCAGTGGAAGTGAAAGAGCAACCGTACCAGGCATCCACATTTCATAACCATACCTTATTAGTATAAAATCCATGGCCAGTGGGTTAACTGCACACACCAGTGGGCCTATACTCTCTGGAGTTTAGAAAAATGAGAGGTGATCTCATTGAAACATACAAGATTCTTAGGCGGATTGACAGGGTAGATGCTGAGAGGTTGTTTCCCCTGTCTGGAGAGTCTAGAACTAGGGGGCTGTCTCAGGATAAGGGGTCGGCCATTTAAGACTGAGATGAGGAGGAATTTCTTCACTCAGAGGGTTGTGAATCTTTGGAATTCCCTTACCCCAAAGGGCTGTGGATGCTCAGTCATTGAGTATATTCAAACATAGAAACATAGAAGATAGGAGCAGGAGTAGGCCATTCGGCCCCTCGAGCCTGCTCCGCCATTCAGTGAGATCATGGCTGATCATCCAAATTCAGTCCCCTGTCCCTGCTTTCTCCCCATATCCCTTGATCCCTTTAGCCTTAAGAAATATATCCAACTCCTTCTTGAATATATTTAATGAATTGGCCTCTACTGCCTTCTGTGGTAGAGAATTCCACAGGTTCACCACTCTCTGGGTGAAGAAATTCCTCCTCATTTCTGTCCTAAATGGCTTATCCCTTATCCTTAGACTGTGACCCCTGGTTCTGGACTCCCCGACCATCGGGAACATCCTTCCTGCATCTAGTCTGTCCAGTCCTGTCAGAATTTTATAAGTTGCAATGAGATCCCCTCTCATTCTTCTAAACTCCAGCAAATATAAGCCCAATCAACCCAATCTCTCCTCATACATCATTCCTGCCATCCCAGTTATCAGCCTGGTGAATCTTCGCTGAACTCCTTCCATGGCAAGAACATCCTTCCTCAGATAAGGCGACCAAAACTGCACACAATACTCAAGATGTGGTCTCACCAAGGCCCTGTACAACTGCAGCAAGACATCCTTGTTCCTGTACTCAAACCCTCTTGCTACGAAGGCCAACATACCATTTGCCTTCTTAACCGCCTGCTGCACCTGCATGCTTACCGTCAGCGACTGGTGCATAAGGACACCCAGGTCTCGTTGCACTTCCCCTTCTCCCAATCTATTGCCATTCAGATAATAATCTGCCTTCCTGCTTTTGACACCAAAGTGGATAACCTCGCATTTATCCACGTTATATTGCATCTGCCATGCTTCTGCCCAATCACCCAACCTGTCCAAATCATACTGGAGTTTCTCGGCATCCTCCTCACAGCACACACGCCCACCCAGCTTTGTGTCATCTGTAAACTTGGAGATATTGGCCTAGAAATTCACTATGGCCCCGCCAGCTGGCTAGCGCCCAAAAGTTAGCGCTGGGCGGGAAGCCTATAGCGATCGTCAGATATTCATTGTTAGCGCCCCAATTCGGAACCGGGCGCTATACCAGGGTGTGCCCGCCTCCGCTTGGGGCGCTGACACTGAATATCAGCGCTCTTGGCGCCGCTGCGCCAGCCGCTGCGGAGCGGCAGGCTGCGGTACTGCAGGCCTCCTCCTTCTCTTAAGGGGGAGCTGCCTGCAACGGGGAGATCGCCGCTGGATAGTGCCGGCAAATGAGCCCGGCACCACGGAGAAGTGCCGGGCTCGCGGAAAGCAGCCGGCAATGCCGCGGGGGGGGGGGGGGGGGGGGTGGAGGAGGCCGGGGAAGGAGGTGCGGGCAGGCGGCCGCCGAAAAAGCGGCCGGCCGCACCTTCCGCTTTAAAGCGCCCCACTAAAGCAGCAGGACGGCCCCGTTTTCTGGTCGCTGTTTGCGGCCGCTTCGGAGGAGGCGGCCGCAACTAAATATGGGGATCGGGCCGGTTTCGGGGCGGAACCGGGGCACTGCGCACACCGATGACGTCATCGGTGCCGGCGCAGCGCTAACGGCTACCGCCGCCAATACCACTGCGCTGAATATCTGCGCAAACTCATTTCTGGCGCAAAATCACTCTTTAGGCGTTAACTGGGCGCAAAGCTGGCAGCGCCTTAATGAATTTCTAGGCCATTACATCTAGTTCCCTTGTCTAGATCATTAATATATATTGTGAATAGCTGGGGTCCAAGGACCGATCCCTGCGGTACTCCACTAGTCACTGCCTGCCACTCGGAAAAAGACCCGTTTATTCCAACTCTTTGCTTTCTGTCTGCCAACCAGTTCTCTATCCAAGTCAATATCTTGCCCCCAATACCATGTGCCTTAACTTTACACGCTAATCTCTTATGCGGGACCTTATCGAAAGCCTTTTGAAAGTCCAAATACACCACATCCACTGGTTCTCCCTTATCTATTTTACCAGTTACATCCTCAAAAAATTCCAGTAGATTAGTCAAGCACGATTTATCTTTTGTAAATCCATGTTGACTTTGTCCGATCCTGTCACTGTTTTCCAAGTGCTCTGCTATTACAACTTTTATAATGGACTCTAGCATTTTCACCATTACCGATGTCAGGCTTACCGGTCTGTAATTCCCCGTTTTCTCTCTACCACCTTTTTTGAATAGTGGGGTAACATTAGCTATCCTCCAATCCATGGGTACTGTTCCAGATTCCATCGAATGTTGGAAGATGATCAACAATGCATCTACTATTTCTAGGGCCACTTCCCTAGGTACCCTAGGATGTAGATTATCAGGCCCTGGGGATTTATCGGCCTTCAATCCCGTCAATTTCCCTAACACCATTTCCCTACAAATACTGATTTCTTTCAGTTCCTCCCTTTCATCAGACCCTATGTTCCTCGACATCTCTGGGAGGTTACTTGTGTCCTCCTTTGTAAAGACAGAACCAAAATATGTATTTAATTGGTCTGCCATTTCTTTGTTCCCCATTATAAATTCCCCTGATTCTGACTGCAAGGGACCTATGCTTGACTTCACCAATCTTTTTCTCTTCACATATCAATAAAAGCTTTTACAGTCAGTTTTTTATGTTCCCTGCAAGCTTACTCTCATATTCTATTTTCCCCTTCTTAATTAATCCCTTTGTCCTCCTTTGTTGAATCCTAAACTGCTCAAGGGAGATTTTTGGACTCTAGGGGAATCGACGGATATGGAGATCGGGCGGGAAAGTGGAGTTGAGGTCGAAGATCAGCCATGATCTTACTGAATGGCGGAACAGGCTCGAAGGGCCGTAAGGCCTACTCCTGCTTCTAATTCTTATGTTCTTATGCTCTTAAGCAGTAAACACACAACAAGATTAAACTGCAATGACCTGGTCAAGAGTCTGATGGACCAATCTTGGTGATTGGTCTGCTTCTCGTTTGTGGAGGAACTGCTTACAGTAAAACTGCTAGATACTTTCACCAATCTGGATTTTCGACCACTTGAATTATCGATGCTGTGACCCAATAATGCGCAGATACTATGTCACTGCAGTACCACTGACATGAAATGTGAGACCTTGTACTAAGTTTGTGATTACATAACCTGTTTGAAGCTGATTGGATATGAAACTGGAAATCATCCAATCCTGGCCTCAGTATAAAGGGGGCACATATGTGACTAAGAGTAGAGAGTTCTGATTGGGCCAGAGCCACTGTAAACTTCTCTGGATTCAGTTCAATGAATTCAGCCTTGGAACCTTTCATTGTTCCAAATCACAGTTGTTATGTGAAATGAAATATACATATCCTTATATGATCTAATGGCGATAATGAAGTCAAGAAGCGAAGATATCAGGAGTCTTACTATCTAGTGACCTTGACTTGATATTTTTACCAAAGGTTTTAAAGCATTTCCTGCCATGATACCACTTTTTTTGATGCCAAGTACAAGATCTACATTCAGCTAGTTTGAAAAGATCGGAACATTTATATGATGTGCATTGTGTCAAAGCAAATGCTAAACAGTGCACTCACTGAAGATGGTACTTTTGGTTGTACAGTAAAAGGCATAACACCAGATGTCACTGAAAAGCTTTTCAAGTTCATTAAGAGACTCTTAGCCCCAGGCACACCTATTCCTCATTGGCACATGCTCTCAAAATGGCAGCAGCATCTCTGCAGCTAATGCCATTCTCAGCTTATAGATTAAAAGGTTGACACTGATCAGTGTTACACTATAGGCTATACAGCCTTTACACTGCTGGCACTAGCACCAAGTACATATAGAAAACCAAGTCCAGTGCCCACTTTTAGCACTCATCATCTAAGGCTCACTAAAGCCAGCATCAGAACTGTAAATTTCTCCTTTCTGCCCTTTCTAACTTACTGTTCCATTAATGTCCTTTTTTTGGATGCAGCACTTGATTACTTCGCACTGAAGGGTTGTCTTCTATCACATGTTCTCTTCTGCTGTTTGAAAATTGAAATCTTTCAAACTGTTAACACTAGTCTAATTTTTTGCATCTCAGTGAACCTTTGAGAGTGTATCGAGATTCTTCCCCTGCTGAGAATGAAAGCAGGGTTTGATGCTCCTGAGAGCACTTTTTAACAAAAACATAAAACATTTACATCCCTGCATGCAATAACCCTGCTAAGATTTCCAGGACTACACAGAAATAGAAAGGATGAATCGCTTCTAACTATACTCTGTCCTACTCATGCAGTGATGGCACAATGGTTTATTTTAAGAAATTAACAGCAGCCCATTAAAATTCTCCATTCTCAGTGTGTCTTATTTTCCCCCAGGGGTAACTTTACAGAAGAATTTCCTAAGCTGCTTCGCACTCAGGCATTTGCTGAAAACCCTCTCTTGCCTTTCAGTCAATACAGGAAAGCAGAGTCAATTCTTACTTAAGGAGGCAAAAGTCAACCTGCTGGTCGATCATTTGTACGTCTGTGAACATGGATTCCCGTAAAATCAATGATCTTCAGTTATTGCTATCAGTCTGTTTTTAAAATAGACTGGAAACTGTTTAAGTTCATACATGCAGTCAGTGTGCCCAGGGCAACATCACTCACTTATCTTCTATCCATCCATTCCTCCAGCTATTACAGTCTGCAAGCTCTTACTCAGACAGAGCATGAATCCATAATTTTAAGATTATACTAAATTTACTTCACAGGACGACGGCCAATTTGATTTGCGAGGGTATCTGATCTTGAAGAACTGTCATAGGTTACACTTTCAACATCATGTCTGCTGGTAAGTGGGACGGTCTCAATGCACCCCTCCCATCCCCAACCGCACCCCCCCCACCTTCGTAAGTTATTTAAGGAAAGTACGGAAGCTGTATAGTCGAATACGCTATGATTCAACCAGCCCTGTTTTCCAGAGTTACTGAACATTTTAACAAAATTAGATCAAGCACTCTAGGGGGGAAATCTGTATACGCCTGATAATTAAAAGGAAAATGCTGAATTTTGCAGGAGTGAACACTGCTTAACCCTTTGTGAACTGCTGTAGTAATGTTACTCCAATATATTAAGAAAAATTGTGTGCTTTACTCATCTGATACTGCAAATGTAGGCAGGTTACATATCTCTCAGCCCAACCAGGAGAATATACTGGGCAAACCTTTTGCAGTTGCACATTCAGCAGAAAAATAGGCCTTTGTTTTAAAAGATTCTGAGCATTAGATCAAAAGATTATAAAAAGTAGAGGCAATGGAATCAATGGTCAGAAGGACAGCACACCTGTAAAAAAGTGTTCAGAGCCTCAAGAGGCATCCAACAAAGAGAATACTGGGTAAAAAGTCAACTGTGTTTTTAATAATGTACCATTCATCTTGATACACTAATAAAGCAACTGCAGTTTCTTTTCCTGCCGTCACCCTGTGTCTCAGTGGTTTTAAATTTGCATTCCTAAACAGCTCACATATTAGAACATGTAGAAACAAGCCTACTGTATGGCTTGGACACTGAGGCTAACTGTACTGTTTTAAAGAGAGTGAAAAATAGAATAGAATGCAACAAAAAACCCTTGTAAGATAGACACTGCCACTAGTGGTCATATTAATGATCTGTTCCTGTCACATAATTTAAAGGTTTGGGCTCCAAGCAGACAAAGCAGGCTCTGTGGGATTGTGTGTCCCACTGGCATAACATGGCGGTGTCATGTAGGCCTAGACAGCTCCTCCTGAGTAAAAACATGCATAGGTTATAACTTCTAAACCCTTCCCTTCAGCAGAGTATCTTCCTTCGCTGCCCCCAGCTAATTCAAATGCTAATCGACTATTTCAAAACAATCTCTCAGATGCATCTAATTTCAAGAGAGGAGGAAGCTCCCCGTGTTAAGCCCAGAACGGTGCGCTTCAGCGAACGGCATTTCAAAGTGACTCGTAGCATACAGCCCAGAGGAGGTGGTGCCTCCATTTCCTGTGAATTAAATATTAACAGCTTTAGTGTGTAATTTTAATCATTAATTAGCACTGGGTTAATTACGTACGTGACTCACATGAACGCAGTAAATGTTGCTGGTGATAAACCAACATTGAAGAAAGCATGAAATTGTAACTGCACTCCAATTAGCTGGGAGATGAAAGCAGCCCCTGTGCAGTTAACGGGCAGGCTAATAGAAAGGCCCTTTCAGGCGCTCCGCGTATCCCCCATGTTCAGACAATATGAAAGTGCAGCCAATTTAAACAAGGATAGGGCAAAGGATGAAGAACAAACCATGGCAAGTGAGAAAACACCAAGGAACTAGAGATTCAGACTCAACTACCTTTAGTTGCTGTGGTCTCTCACCTCATGCAAGCAAACAGCCTTGTGGCTCAATCATTTTTTTTAAATGGTGGGGAGGTGGGTGTTTATCATTGAGCATGTTACATATTTTAACATCACATTGCACTGAATCACAGGTGTCCTTTACGTATAAAACCAGCAATTCCACATCAACAACCATTGTTCAGAAGCAGCTACTTTTGTGCTATAGGGAGAGGCCTTGACATTTATAATTATTTTCATTTAAATGCTTCTGGATTATGATTTTTGCAACTATTATAAAAGATTCAACCCTTGGAAAGAATTTCTCGGATTTTTTTTGACAGCAGTATTCACCTCTTTCTCAGGCTACAGAAGTCAATAAAATGTGTGGGCAGTAATCGAGAAACTGCACCAGTAAAATGGATTATAGCACCTCCAAAGAGCCTTTAAAATATACAAAGCAAGGAAGTATTATTTTTTTCCTCTTTCCTAGAACAAACAATCATAAGGCTTTTCTCATTCTGCTCTTCCTCTGAACTCATAATTAATTCTGACGCTGGTGTTCGGTGAATCTAACCCAGATTTGGGGACTGATTCACAATGCTACAAAAGCTGCTTGTCAATAAGTTTCAGCCAAAAAGCAGAGTCACGAATCCTAAGTCCCGATTCCAAGCACCATTTTCTGATCCTTCATTCTAATGCTCGGACCCAGTTTCTTGCAGCAAACTTTGAAAAATTGGCTGCAGCACCTGGACTGTGCATAAAGTCATCTTACGAAGTCATCAAGTGCAGCAACTGAATGTGAATAGATGTGGAACAGCAACTTCAAGAATGTTCGGATCTCTGGGACCAGCTCCAAAAATGGCTTGTGAGCTTGCACCTTTAGGTGACTGGCTGCCTAATACACGTTTGATTTCTTACAAATCACTGTGATGGGAACTTGGCTGTTGAACACTCTCAGTCCCCCAGATTCCCGAGGACTCCTGTGAGCCTGAAATTGGTCCAACCTCCGATATTCTGTTCAGTGTAATGCACCGATACTTCAGTCACACACAGTAGATCAGATTAACAATCTGTATTTATATTGTGCTTTTAATATAGTAGGTCCACATAGGCGTTTCATAGAGCGAAAATGGATGCCGCGCAGCAACAGGAGAAATGACAGAAAGAATCATCCAACAGAGATTTTGAGAGGATTTTATGAAGGTGAGGAGAAGGCTAGCAAAGCCGAGGGGTTTAGGGAAAAATAATAGCCTCAAGCAGCACAATGTAGGGATGCTCTGATGTCTTCTTCTTCTTAGTACTATCTGCATGATGGTATAACACAGGTTTGCAACTGCGATTCTCTACCTGGAGGCTAGGTACAATGGGCACATGCTCAGGAGAGGCTCGGCACAACCTGGGTCGCCAGTCTCAGGCACCAACTCCAACTGGGAGGAGCCTGGAAGCAGGGCACCTGCCTAACCTCTCAGCACAGCAATTCTGTGTTGAGCAGGGAGCTGCATTGAGGAGGAGGAGGAAATAATACATTAAACAAAACAAAAAATGCCACTGTTAGCAGTTAAACTGCAAAACAGAGTCAGATTTTGATGCAAGCCTACTGAGTGCAGGGTTTTTCATGGAAGCTGGTTGGGGACTGGAGGCAATGCTCACTTAAACCACAGCCAAGTTTTTTTTTAAATATAAACTTCCTTAGACTAAAGTGGAAGTGAAATATGCTAGGCTTGTCATATTTAGTTGTTCAGTGCAAAAACACTACTGTAAGCCTGGGACTTTCATTTGAAAAGCTCAATGCCTCTATATTATAGATGATCATCAGTTGTCCTGTTCGCTTGGCAAAAGGGTGCCAGTGTTGGCAGCATGTCAACACAAACAAGCTTTGCTTTGCACACACTGATTAAAAAGACCAGGCGCTTTCGACACTAATGAGTTTATTAGCATAAACAGCTTCACAAGCAGCAGGAAGCCAGCAAACTCCTAGTCTAAACAAAGTAGGAGTGACAATCGAAGCTGCTCGTAAGTACAGTGAGAAAAGCAGCTCATCACAACTCAACTTTCTCCACAGACAGGCTTTTCACTCCTCCAACACCAGAGAATACACAGAAATAGAGACTGAAGTCTGCTGCAGCTGCGTCTGGCATTTGGTAATCACTACTTTTAATCTGGAAAAGTGACATTGTTCAACTGATCTGACAATACGTTGATGCTTAGGCCTAGTGCTGCTTAGGGCTCACCCATCAGTCAATGCTGATATGTAATTAGGCCTTATAATATATACAAACAGTAGGTGACTACAAGGGGGCCCAGTGTCAGGAGATTGATTAATGTTGCTCAACACAAAGGCTTCCATTCACACCGTACCTTTTCCCAGTTCAACAATTAAAAGGCATGGTACTTTTACTGATGGGTTGAAAGAATGCCAAGTGGAATTTTCACTGTAATTTACCAATGAATCATTCCCAAAGTTATTGCACTGTGCAGGGAAGGGAAGAGCACAAATGTGAAGAGCAGACATATGGAATAAACCTGTTCCAAAAATGGAAAATGGGGTTGGGGGGGGAGCGGTTGGTGGAGGAGATGGAAATCAAGACCAAAGGGCTGCTGGCTTCAGGTACCTTGAACATAAAAAAAAATATGAAAGCTGGCAAGCTAAAAAGGTCACTTAAAAAGAGAGAAAGAAGAGAGAACAGGGATGAATACGGTGGAGCATGACAGTGAATTGAATGCACTCAATTAAGCTCATTTGAGATAGCTGCCATTTTTTTTAGGTGAAGTGGGACTCAACTAATGTGCACTTCAGATGCTAGAATTAAAAAAGTAATTAAAGTGCATTTTAAAAAGCTATTTCTGCACTCAAATTGGTCAGATGAATAGGGCTAACATTACTGTCTTTTCAGTGGCACAGTACAGGTTTCCCATGTCACTCAAATATATATAATGGCCTTGTTAGGATCTAAACGAATAGTTTTCTGGCAAAAAAGAGAAGGCAGCTCAGAAATACTGGCAGCAATATGAAGCTCTGACTGTCACTGTGCTCCTGCAAAGTAGGCTGCATTTTCTTTCAAATTATAATAGTAGTCATGGGAGAAGGGCAAGGGCAGAGCAGCGAAAGCAAATCCACCCCCCCATCCCCTTTCTTCAATTCTGTCCCCAGGTTCCATTAGTGATGTGTACGTTATATCCTACATTGTTCTATTCAACACACAAAAAAATGAGCTCACAATTCTAATTCTGATCTGGTTTGGCTCTATCGCCAGGGTGTGAAGACCATATTCTAACTCACTACATCACCAATTCCACTTTTAGTACAAAAGCAAAATTCTGCAGTGCAAAGGAATGATTACATTTTATTTATGTTTCAAATGAAGCTCAACGGAAGCGCGAGGGACAGCTCCTCATCTTTCAGTTAGGCGCGTTACAGCCTTCCGGACTCAATGTTGAGTGGAACCGTTTCAGATCACAAGTAACTTCAGTTACGTGGATGGACTAGAGAAGCTGGGGTCGTTCTCCTCAGAGCAGAGAAGGTTGAGAGGAGATTAGATAGAGCTGTTCAAAATCATGAGGGGTCTGGACAGAGTAGATAGAGGGAAACTGTTCCCATTGGCGGAAGGATCGAGAACCAGAGGACACAAGGTGATTGGCAGAAGAGCCAAAGGCGACATGAGGAAAAACTTTTTTACGCAGCGAGTGGTTAGGATCTGGAATTCACTGCTTGAATGGGTGGTGGAGGCAGACTCAATCATGGCTTTCAAAAGGGAATTGGATAAGTACCTGAAGGAAAAGAATTTGCAGGGCTACGGGGAAAGGGCGGGGGAGTGGGACTAGCTGAAGTGCTCTTGCAGAGAGCCGGCATGGGCTCCTTCAGTGCTGTAACCATTCTATGATTCTATAACCACTGCTCCCATTTCTTCAGATAGCAGTAATGGTTCTGCTTTTGTCATTTTCAGCTCCTCTAGACTCATCTTTTGTTTCTTTTATTGTCCCATTACCACTCCCCCTCTTGCCTTGTGCCGTCACTCCTTTTGCCATTGAATCTCTCCTGCCTTTCACCCTATCACAGGCCTTCCCTTTTGTTCTTTCCTCTACCCCCACTTTCCCTGCCTCTGTACTTGCTTAAAATCTGTTACAACTCGAACGTTTTCCAGTTCTGTTGAAAGGTCATCGACCTGAAACGTTAATTCTGTTTCTCTCTCCACAGATGCTGCCTGACCTGCTGAGCATTTCCAGCATTTTTCACTTCTAGTACACGGTTATATAACTGCTAAACACATGAGGGAGAAAGGAATAGAAGGATATGCTGATGAGAAGGGGTGGAAGGAGGCTTGTGTGGAACATAAACACCGGCAGAGACCTGTTGAGCCAATGGTCTGTTTCTGTGTTGTACATTCTATCTAACTGTATCAGGTACCATGAGTTTCGGCAGTTGTGAATTTACAAATATTGAATCAGTGGAGCTACAAATGACTCATCTATAAATTGAAGAGGATGAAGTACGGAAAACCTCTTTATTTCAAAAGTTGCCGGGGAAACACCCCTCCGTTCTGAATGATTTTCTTCTGCTACAGTGCGCGGTGCAAAGGAACGACTACATTTTACTCGTGTTTCATGCCATCATTTTCTTTCCTCAAGTTCTGAAGGGTCTCATTCAAAACATTAACTTTACTGTCTCTTTCAGGTGTTCACTGACCAAACTGAGCAGTTCCTGAATTTTCTGTTTTTATTTCAAATTTATCACTTTTTTGCATCAATTTCCTTTCTGCCTCCCGATACTTCCATGACTCATCTCAAAGTTCCTTAAAAAAAGCTCGTATTTCAAGGCCACAAGTTGTAACTTCTGTAACTTGCCGAATGCCTCTGCTTTGCCTGGTGGGTAAGCTGAAGAATGAGAATCAAACAGTGTCGTTAGTCACAGTTTAATCTGAGTAACCTGGACGCACGGCATTCTGAAAACTGTGCAGATGTGGAATTGCAGACGCACACCCCATACAACATGCACAGGCGAGCAAGCTGCTTGTGCATTTTTTAAAGTTTGATAGCTCCGTGATTAAATTCCTTTAATTACTGTGTCCCAATCAGAGATCTTTTTCCAAGTGAGTTAGCTTTGCTACAGGAGCCGCTTCAGTCATGACACCATTTGTAAACCAACCTAGTATAGAGAGGGCCCACCATTTGGGAATTTGGAGTGCAAGAAACTGGCAGGTTCTTGGAGAAGCAAAACTGGAGGTTTGAGGTGATTTCTGTACAGCTGTGAAAGAAAACCACATCTTAAAAATGTGACGGTTTTCCTGTTACAGTAAGATGTGCTTCAGCACGGTGATTGCGCATTACTGTACTTTCACTCGACCAAAGCCCACTGTAACATTACTAAAGTACCTCCCAGTAATTTTACTGTGTTAATGGGGTATCATATTCATGAAAAAGCATTTGGCAAACTTTCTTTTGTTAGGGGAGGGAGAAGGAGCAGAACAGCCATGCATCATTTTTGCCAGAATGAGATAATGCAAAGTATTACGACATACTTCAGTGCAATTTATAGCATTATTTACAAATGCAAGTGGGGAAAAGTCTGCCTTCACTCCTTCACAAATACGGTGCACGTACTGCAATATTAATGTGTTGGAGCATCTCACTGTAATGTTAATATTTTAAACACCTTAGTTTAAGTTTCTGAAGCAGCTTATGGTAAAATTTAATGTTTGTCATAAAATACCTAATTTTAACTTTACTGTAATACTGTATTATATATCTCATGCTGTGGTCCTGTTAACATTCACTAAAATAAAGCTCATTGTTACTGCAGTTCAAACCACATAACACTTTAGTTCATGTGACAGGGTTCAATCACAGGACCCAACCATAACATATGGCACCAATCGAAGTCTCACACTGAATGAAAGAATAAAAGACTTTAATGTGATTCAGGGATGTTACATCTCAGGATTTGATGACGTCAATAGCTTTGTATTTGCCATTTAAGACATTAAATGAACTCCTTGATGTGCTACTGCCCTGTAAAGCAGTAAAATTATTGAGTGAAGCAAATTATTGTGACGTTAGTATGTGCTAATAATACACATCAGTACTATATTTGTTGCTCTTAAATTAGTTAACATTTTGCTTTTTGAGTGGAGACCTTATTGAACTCTGCTGCCCGTATCCTAACTTGCGTCAAGTCCTATTTACATAGAAACATAGAAGATAGGAGCAGGAGTAGGCCATTCGGCCCTTTGAGCCTGCTCCGCCATTCAATGAGATCATGGCTGATCATCCAAATTCAGTACCCTGTCCCTGCCTTCTCCCCATATCCCTTGATCCCTTTAGCCTTAAGAAATATATCCAACTCTTTCTTGAATATACTTAATGAACCCCTGTGCTCGCCGACCTACATTGGCCCCCGGTCCAACAACGTCTTAAATTTAAAATTCTCATCCATGTGTTCAAATCCCTCCATGGCTTCGCTCCTCCCCATCTCTCTAATATCCTCCAGCCCCACAACCCTCCGAGAACACTGTGTTCCTCCAATTTTGGGCTCTTGTGCATTCCCCAACTTCCTTCCTTCGGGGGGGGAGGAGAAGCTTGCTCCCCAACAACTCCCTGTGTCACAGATCACAGTAGTGTTTAAACTGCATAAGCTAAATTAAATACATTGTGATGTAAACTAAAACTAGTTACATGACATAAAACAGATAATATTTAGAAGGAAAATGTGGTCAAAAGAGGCTGAAGAAAATGTACGTTACTACCAGCAGTGAAATAGTTAAGTCACATTACAAACTTACTGGAACCTCCACCAGGGAAACACTCAGACTCTGTCTAGTCACAATGAGCAGCTGATGAACTAAAGCAATTTAATTTTCATTGATCAGAAATGTAGATTGCTGGCTTGTAATGATGGGAAATTCCATTAAAAAGCCACATACAGTGCTTGTATGCAAGTATTTTGAATTCTTAATGCTGTTCTGAAATGTGTGAAAGAAGTTTCAAAGTGGTGGGCTTTTTAATGAAAAATCAACATTGTTTATGGATAATAAAAAAAGTTAAACCAAAGTGATTTCAATCATTGTCTCCCCCTAAGCCCCCTCCTGACCCCTCACCCGAGCAAATTCTAGGGCTAGATTTTTTTTTCCATTTTATTCTGTTCATGCTATAGACAGGCTCCAATATAAGATTTTTTTTTCAAAAACATACATTTATCATTTAATATTCGAAGTAATTTACATAATGACTGACCAATGAGGGGTCTTTCTCGGATGGTTGGGAGATGCATGGAATGTGCACATTGGGCTGCAACATGGCCTCTTGTCTCAGCCAACCAGGAAGAATCGTGCAGTTGGTGTCGCGCCACCATTTCATCTCTGGGTAATGACTGGGATCAGGCGTCACTGCATCCCTCGCAGTCAGTTCGACTGTCAGTGAGCACTAACGCACAAAATTACTATTCATATTTTCTTAATAAAAGGCGACCTTCTTATTTTTGTGCTTTTCTTTTTTTTTAAAGCAGCGTTTACAAAAAGGTTGCACCGACAGTTGGAGGTACTTATCTCTGTCTCAAGATCTTCTCCTGCACAAAGCTACTCATCTAATGCTTCACAAATCTACTGTGTGGGAGTGTCTCAACATTACATTCTCCAAATGCAGCCAAGTACCTCCAGCCGTCACTATAAATATAAAGCAATAGCTACACAAGACAGTAATACATCTTGGGGTGCAGGTGATACTGCAAACTATAAGAGCAATCCTTCAACAGCTTATGAACACAGTCTGAGCATTGAAAGGAGTTAGCCTTGAGAAATACTGCTTAGTACTTATACTCTACAAAACTTGCATGTTGAAAAAAAAACCTGATCTTATATTGGAGGAGAATGTGACTGAGAGGTGCAATGATGTATAAGAACTGACAGGAAGAACCAACTGCATGATGGAGTTGTAGAGGATTAGCTGGTAACTTCGTAACCAAAACAGCACTAGACTGGACTCATACACGGAGATATTTATCTTCCCAACATTTCTGGTTTATTTCAAAATGCTGGGTGTCAGTACTATGATAAGGAATACTCACCTAGTAAAGGCATTAAGCACTCTCAGGGCAAGGATAGCAAGGTCAGATACAGAATAACACTCTACAGGGGTCAATGTATGAGTTTGCGCTGCCTGAGAGGAGCCTCAGCCACCAGCAGATTTTAATGGCAATTTTGGGCATGCACTCCTAAAATCTCAGCTTAGTTCAATTGGTAACATTTTTCCCTCAGAATCAGAAGGTTGTGGGTTGAAGCTCCACCCCAGGACTTGGAAACATAATTCAGGCTGACACTCCAGTGCAATACTGAATGAGTGCTGCTTTGTCAAATCTGCCATCCTTGGGATAAGATGCATAGAAACATAGAAGAATAGGAGCAGGAGTAGGCCATTCGGCCCCTCGAGCCTGCTCCGCCATTTAATGCGATCATGGCTGATCATCCAAATTCAGTACCCTGTCCCTGCCTTCTCCCCATACCCCTTGATCCCTTTAGCCTTAAGAAATATATCCAACTCCTTCTTGAATATATTTAATGAATTGGCCTCTACTGCCTTCTGTGGTAGAGAATTCCACAGGTTCACCACTCTCTGGGTGAAGAAATTCCTTCTCATTTCTGTCCTAAATGGCTTACCCCTTATCCTTAGACTGTGACCCCCTGGTTCTGGACTCCCTGACCATCGGGAACATCCTTCCTGCATCTAGTCTGTCCAGTCCTGTCAGAATTTTATAAGTTTCAATGAGATCCCCTCTCATTCTTCTAAACTCCAGCGAGTACAAGCCCAATCGACCCAATCTCTCCTCATTCGTCATTCCTGCCATCCCAGGTATCAGCCTGGTGAATCTTCGCTGAACTCCTTCCATGGCAAGAACATCCTTCCTCAGATAAGGCGACCAAAACTGCACACAATACTCAAGATGTGGTCTCACCAAGGCCCTGTACAACTGCAGCAAGACATCCTTGTTCCTGTACTCAAACCCTCTCGCTACGAAGGCCAACATACCATTTGCCTTCTTAACCGCCTGCTGCAACTGCATGCATACCATCAGCGACTGGTGCATAAGGACACCCAGGTCTCGTTGCACTTCCCCTTCTCCCAATCTATTGCCATTCAGATAATAATCTGCCTTCCTGTTTTTGACACCAAAGTAGATAACCTCGCATTTATCCACGTTATATTGCATCTGCCATGCTTCTGCCCAATCACCCAACCTGTCCAAATCATACTGGAGTTTCTCGGCATCCTCCTCACAGCACACACGCCCACCCAGCTTTGTGTCGTCTGTAAACTTGGAGATATTACATCTAGTTCCCTTGCACCTGCATGCGTAAGCAGCGACTGGTGCACAAGGACGCCCAGGTCTCGTTGCACTTCCCCTTCTCCCAATCTATTGCCATTCAGATAATAATCTGCCTTCCTGTTTTTGCCACCAAAGTGGATAACCTCACATGTATCCACGTTATATTGCATCTGCCATGCTTCTGCCCAATCACCCAACCTGTCCAAATCATCCTGGATGCTAGACTGAGACCACGCCTCCCTGTTCGGGTAAATATTAAGGATCCCAAAAACAGGTCAATCATCTCACTACATTAAAGAAACAAAGAATGAAAGACTTGCATTTACAACCTCAGGACATCCCAAAGCAATTTACAGTCAATTAAGTACTTTTTGAATTGTAGTCACTGTTGTAATGTAGGAAATGTGGCAGCCAGTTTGCACACAACACGATCCCACAAACAGCAATGTGATAATGATCAGATAATCTGTTATTTTTTTTAAGAGATGTTGGTTGAGGGATAAATATTGGCTAGGTCACCAAGGAGTTCTCCCCTACTCTTCTTCGAAATAGTGCCATGGGATCTTTTACGTCCACCTGAGAGGGTAGACAGGGCTTTGGTTTAACATCTGATCCAAAAGACGGCACCTCCGACAGTGCAGCACTCCCTCACTACTGCGCTGGAGTGTCAGCCTCAATTCTGTGCTCAAGTCCTTGAACCCACAACCTGCCTTTGCCCCTACCTTTCCCCCATTGCTGTCAAAACCCTAATCCATTCCTGTATCACTTCAAAACTGGACTTCCCTAAAGCTCCCCTAACCCACCTTCATCTTTTACAAATTACAACTCATTTACAATGGAGTAAAGTGCTTTGGGACTCTTCATGTACATGGTGAATGCTACAGAAATGTAAGCTATTGTCGTGCCATTGTATTGTGTAGGATTAAACAAAAAAAAAGTTGGTCAATGACTTTTCAATTTGATGAAGACAATTTAAAACACTTCACTTCTTTGGCCATATGTAGTAAATAGCCAAATTCTGACAAATGTTACCCCTCAATTTTGGGAAGAACAGTTTAGAAATATTCAGTGCTGCCGTGTGGATGCATTTAGAAACATAGAAGATAGGAGCAGGAGTAGGCCATTCGGCCCTTCGAGCCTGCTCCGCCATTCAACGAGATCATGGCTGATCATCCAAACCCTAGCACCCGGTCCCTACACCGACAGCCATCCCACCCAAGCCCTATCCCCGTAACCCCACGTATTTAATCCCCCCTAACACTAAGGGTCAATTTTTATCATGGCCAATCAACCTAACCTGCACATCTTTGGACTGTGGGAGGAAACCGGAGCACCCGGAGAAAACCCACGCAAACACGGGGAGAATGTGCAAACTCCACACAGACAGTCACCCGAGGCCGGATTTGAACCCGGGTCCCTGGCGCTGTGAGGCAACAGTGCTAACCACTATGCCACTCGGCAGAGAGATAATGCTGTGATTATCTCTCTGCCGAGGTGTGATAAATGGCAGTTGGAAACATTACCTGTAAACATCTGACATGATTCTCTGACTATATAAGCTGTGTCTTTATGCATTTCTCCACTTCACCTGACGAAGGAGCAGCGCTCCGAAAGCTTGTGATTTCAAATAAAGCTGTTGGACTATAACCTGGTGTTGTGTGACTTCTTACATTTGATGCATTTAGTGAAATAACCCTGCACAATACAGAATCCGAGACATCCAAAACAACGCCTCAACAAATCTGCATATTTATCTTCATATACCACTTCTACAATGTAATCAAAGCTGCTCACAACACTGCAAAGTGCTGCAGTAAAAAGCTGCTACCTTTCCTTAGTGGGTCTGTAAAAACAAATTGCTCAGTGACAATTTGAAACCATTGCACAGAATTATGCAAACACTGCTAAGACAGCAGTGGTATGAGAAAACCAATATAGAGAAAATGGCTCTACCTCAATACTGAAAAGCACTAGCTCCAGTATCTCAGTTTATTGTTCCTAGGTTTCGGGGGAAAGAAGAGTTCTTTCCTACTCATTGTGGGAAGAAAGCTTGAAAACAAATACCCTAGCTGTGACAGTATGTCACAGCTGGTTAAACAATGCAAAAAATGAACACTTGCAACTAACTGAATTTCCATTCGAAATCAGATAGTCTGGTCACTGCACAATATACCCCTCCCCCCGCCCCCCACTTCTCTATCCACCCCCCCACCCCTCCACATAAAAGCCACACTGACTACACGCTTCATTGAAAAACTCCTGCAAAAGTGATTAGGGAGAGGCATGATCTCATCAAGTTTGGAAGATAATGTGAAGATGAATACCGTGTTTACTGCTGTGTTAAGTCACTAGAAAGAAAGGGTGGTGAATGGGAGAGAAAGAGGCGAAAGCCACTCTTTTGTTTCTCGAGCTGCAGGTTCTCTCAGGCTTTGTTTTACCACAATGAGCTCCTGAAAACTAATTTTGCACAACCTTTTGAAGAGAGAGGTTACTTAATCTTCTTGATCGTAGATGCAAAGCCATGAGGGTGGAGGGCTCTGCTGGCATGGCATCTTCACATTCCACTTTGACCTTTGCACTTAAAAATTCAAGCAGGGTTTATTTTCCGTGGGGTTTTAAACTTCTGCATGTTTCACTAACAACAGCATCTAAAATGCTAGCTGTTACATGATCTTAATGTGTTTGAAAATACTTTAACTGGATACCTATTAAAGAGGACAGATTTCCTTTTGTCTGACCTACTTTGGTTGCATTTGTCACCCATCAGAACCAAAACTAACATTGTGCTCTTACTAACAGATAATATCTGTCCTCCATTATCCAAGAAATTCCTCCAATTTCAACTGGGACAATGACATTTGCCATCACAGTTTTTGTTTTGAACACATGTAGCTATATTTTACAGTTGTTCTGATTCATAGCCTTGGAAATGTCCAAAATCAGACAGAAATTTTAAGAAATAAATGATGAGTGAAAAGAAATAAAAGTAGACAGTGTAGGCAGGGACAGCAAAACACATTCATCTCCCTCAGCCAAAGTTTACACTCCTGGTTACCCTGAATCCTACACACCAGGTTGGATATATGGTAAATGTTATTGTTTCATTCACTCCTTCAAATTCAGAACAGAAGCCCCAAAATTCCTGGTGAATTGTCAGCTAGCGCAAGGGCAGAACATTCACCTGCCCGAGCCCAGAGGCCTGAACCCCATCCCAAAATCCAGGGACAGGATAATTTCACGCCTGGTGCCTGCAAGGGCGGACCATCTGCTCCCACCCCAATCCATTCCAATTGTGGGTTCAAGCTCCACTGCAGAACTGAAGCATCTAATCTAGGCTGACACTTTAGTACAGTACGGAGTGTTGCATAATGTGGGCGGGGGGCGTGGAAGAGGTGTCATCTTTCTGCTGGGACATTAAACCGAGGCCCCATCTACCCGCTCGCTAGGGCGTAAACATAGAAACATAGAAGGTAGGAGCAGGAGTAGGCCATTCGGCCCCTCGAGCCTGCTCCGCCATTTAATGAGATCATGGCTGATCATCCAAATTCAGTACCCTGTCCCTGGTTTCTCCCCATATCCCTTGAACCCCTTAGCCTTAAGAAATATATCTAACTCCTTCTTGAATATATTTAATAAATTGGCCTCAACTATCTTCTGTGGTAGAGAATTCCACAGGTTCACCACTCTCTGGGTGAAGAAATTCCTTCTCAGCTCAGTCCTAAATGGCCTACCCCTTATCCTTAGACTGCAAAAGATCCAATGGTGCTATTTGAGGAAAAGCAGGGAGTTATCCTGATGTCCTGGTCAACACATCCCTCCATCAACACCAAGAAAAATGGAATAACTGGTCAGTCACTTCATTGCTGTTTATAGGACCTTGCTGTGTGCAGTTGACTACAGTTGTTTCTGACAAAACAACAGTGACTACTCCAAAAGTAATTCATTGGCTGTGAAGCGTTTTGAAACAGTCTGAAAACATAAAAGGAGCTATATAAATGCAAGTTCTTTCTTCCCTTGTAAGGCAGAGCGGCCCGGAGCTGCTCCACCTAAGGCCCTAAGGGTTGAAGAAAAGATGTTAACTTTTTGCAGTCTTTGGCTCCAGAAAAAAAAAACAATTTTGCCTCAAGACAAAGTAATAAATCCCATCCAAGATCAAAGTTAAGCTACAGGCCTCAAAGCGACTCAGGCCAGCTCTTACCTACGTGAGTTCCACTGAGACCTTTTAAGGGCTTAAAGTGCGGCACTCCCAGGGTAGCCAAGCAACTCTTCCTCATCCCCACCTACCCATGCCCCCTTGACAATGGAGTCATGGGCGGAGTAAGTGCTCACTTCATCCCTTGACATAACTTAAAGGACCAGTAAAAATAGGGTGGAATCTCAGTGTTACTGGGTTCTGCCACAAACTTCTGGCTCTCCAGGACACAAATCAGACTCTCCATCCTCTCCAGTCCTAGAAATCTTGGTATCAGAGCCTCTATTGCCTCGTGCCTTCCCCTCTGGTTAAGGGGGGTTATCGAAATCCAGGCTTCAATCATCAGTGGGGGCCACTGAAAAATCGATCACTGTGACTTGTAAAATGCTCCTTTGTTGTACAAAGTGCCCAGCTTTCTAGATTCCAAACAGTCACTTTGAAACAAAACCAAGAAACAAACAAACAAATGGGACGTTCCCTTCTGCTTGCTTTTCAAACATTGCTTTCTGACAGAAAAATGTGCTGAGTGCTCTTTACAAGATGATAGACTGTTAGCTGCAGAAAGCAGGAAAAAAAACTGAACTGTATAAACTGCACTCTTTCATTAGAGTGCTGCAGCTACCAAGGCAACACTCCTCGTACTCTCCATCCCCCTCACTGAAGACAGAACAAGTAAAACAAAAATATTTCTAATCAAACAAAAACGGCCATTTCAACGTACAATCACCCAGCAAGCAAAATTATTTTATCAATATAAACAAAAATAAGAACTATCCAACACAGAAAAATTTGTGAGAAAAGGCTGAGCCAATCATATTGCTCACTGTGTTAGGAAACTATATGAAATTCTGATTTGTTTTCATAAGTTACCTGAAAAATGTCAAATTGTCTCTGTGTAAAATAAGGAGGCTCTCTCTCTTGAACTACTGTCCATGCAGCACACATCAAGTGGTAAAATCCCGTTTTATCTGTTCACTGGCACACCCTTGGGATCAGCTTGTGCCTAAATACATTTCCTCTGTAAACTACTAACTGCTTTAACTATATAATAATCGATAGGCAACATACTGTAAACCAAAAGTCTGAAAACAATGCAAATAAATGACTGCATCATTACATTTGGTTTGAGTGAAAAATTTCATTTGGCCCATCAAGCCTGCTTTTTCCACAAATTATTTATTATTTACCCTACTGTGGACTCTACCATACCAACTTAATCTCCTCAGAGAAAATTCTGCATAAATACTCCTCGATCCTCAAAGTAAATCAAGCAAAACTCCAGAATGTTCTTCCAACCTCACCTCTCCCAAGATTAAACCGAGCCTGCTGTAGGCCACTCTCCCTTGGCCCCAATTATGGAGTACCATAGTGTCCCGTGGACTGTTCGATCACCACAGTCTGCAGCAACCCCTTCAATTTTATCAGCCAGATATATTTTTTGAAGTTAAGAAGCACTGCATCAACTACTTTTGTTGGGGGTCTGTTCAACATATCTACTACTACCATGTGGGGAAACATTCTTGTAATCTCAACTATCAATTGATACTAGTTCATTTTAAACTCCTGCACTCACAATCCAAGTGAAAATAACCTCTTGAATCTACATCATCAAATCCTCACAACATTTTAAAGACCTGGATCATATCTCCCTTCAATCTTCTTAACTCCAATGAAAAGATCAACTCTGCAAGTTGCTCCTCAGTTCCAGAATCAACCATATTGTTGTTTACTGGGATCCTGGGTTACTTAATGAAGCACATGGTGAGGGCCTGAATCTCAATCAGAGCTGTTTGTGGGATAAAGTGGGAACAATGACAACGAATAACATGGTTAAGTTCCCTTGTCTCAGTTGGAGCTGTCTATAGGAGACACGGAATGGAGGCAAAAGGCTTCTCTGAGGAACTGAGGAGAGGGAGAAGATGAAAAAAGGAAAACACACCATGGACACAAGTATTGCTCATGTGCACCTCCCGGCATCTGGCTGCAAGGCTACATGTAATACTTGTATTCATTTAGGGACAAAAGCCACAGATAACCACTGAGAAACTGAGACCTAGAACAAGAGGAATGGACTGAGAAATGTTAAAGCCAGTTCGGACGCAACGTCATCGACCTGAAACCTAACTCTGCTTCTCTCTCCTCAGATGCTGCCTGACCTGCTGAGTATTTCCAGCTTTTTCTGTTCTTATTTGAGAAATGTTAACGCCTGGGATATTTTGATCAGGTAACATCTTGTGTAATATAATTACAACAGGAGAGAGTAAAAATTCCTATCGACAAATTTTACGCAACAGCACTTAATATGCTCGCACCACAATCCTGTATGTTCTGTATTTATGCAAGTATTAACATAAATGGGTTAACACCTGCACAAGAACGTCACACACAAAATGTAATACAAACACATTAAGCAGTCATATGTAAAATTTGATCAGAATTTCTAATCTAATATCTACTAATAAACAATTTACTATGTTTACAGCAGCGACAGAAATTGCCTCAAAGTTATTAGCCAATAGGTAAAATATTTCTTTTCCAGCAACTTTGGCAAGTAAAGCCACCCTTTGTCAGCCCTTTAAAGATAAGTTTGACAGTAATTCTTTATGCTTCATATTCATCTTATGAGTCGATCTTCACATTCCACGCCGATTACAGCCATCAACTGGCATGTATTCTATATCTAAAAACAGTTAAAAGCTGTCATTAAATAAATTTAAGAGTTCAGTTGTAAAAAGATGTTCTTATATAAACTAATGCCTCGTGTCTGCTCATCTGGCAGAAGATAAGTACCTTCCTCCTAAATTGGCAGTGAATGAGTTTTAAAAATTTGTTACAACACCTGCAAAATATAAATCATCAGAGTGTTGTGGCTAGCGAGTCAGGAATTAAGTGAAGCATCACTCGAGAAAATTCAGTACACATAAAGTACAGCATTTTACTAAACCGCAGCATACCAGGGCTGACCCAAGGATTTTTCCTTTCTATCTCTTCTCTTCAGACTTGCTGCAATGTGTCCTGCAGATGTTGCCGTTAATTCATCAGTCCAACTCCTGGAGGAGTTATTAGCAAAGCTGAGCACGCAGCACAATTATGTACAGACAAACCCACAAAGACACACAAATACAACAGTTTGTGTGTACGCTGACAAACACACACTCATTTAGTTTACCCACAAACATGATTAAAGGTTTACGGCTTAGCACGCATTTAGCAGAAAATAATAACGGCAACAAATTTGATAATGAAAGGGTTGCCTTGTATGGTGGGTTGAGAACAAGGAGAGGCTTTGGGACAGCACAAGACTCAAGCTGGGAAATAATAACCCCCTCACCCAATTCCCATCAACTTCCCACACCTACACAGCCCTCCTTGGACAATCTAAGTCTCCATGGACGTCAATAATGCTCTTCCTTGTCTGACCTACAAGGAGGTTCACTTAACCATGAGAACCCCTGCCTAGCCAGTCAACTCTTGTGGTATTCATCTTGAATCAGGAGTCTGAGAACCCAGTATTGCAGCTAATGGGCCAATGGGCAGTAACTCATTTTTTTTTTAAAAGAACAAATCCTCTTAATACTTCAAATTCAACAAGAATTCTAATATTTATTTCAAACTTTTTTTTTCTCCAAAATGTATACTAACCATTTTTTTTCCTGTAACGCCAATTGGTTGCATAAGGACTGTGGAGTTACTCTTTCATCTAAAATATTGGGAGCTGACAAGGGCAATAAACACAAGGAAAGATGTTGTTTTCCTGCCCTCTGGCTCTTCTATTGTTTCCAATAGGAGAACAAAATATAGATCTAATTATAAACTGCAGTAAAAGACCAATGCAGTTAAACTCCTGACTTCAGCACCCAAGCAGCTGGTCCTAAAAACTTAGCTATTTTTAGATAATAGATATATTTTTTCTTAAACTAATTGCAGCCCAGGAATAACAAAAGAGTTAATTCAGTTTGGAGGTTGTTTTAAATAAAAATAAAACTTCAGAAGCAAAATATTTTTTCAACACTTAAGCAAACTAATTTTGTGTAATATCCCCTGACAGTATAAAAGAACTTTTCAAATTGCTTTATATAAATATTAAACCCAAAGATCACTTCACTTATTGCCTTATTTCCTCATCATCATTTTTTAAAGTAAATCTTATTCAGTTACGTGCAACATTTACACTCGTTTCTCTGTCGATAAAGTGAAAGAGTAGGAGAGTGGGGGGGAGATGATCTTCTCAGTCCTGTGAGTTCTTCACACTGCATAATAGGGGTTCAAATCTCTTGTAACTTGCAAAAAACATCTGAGAATACACACACTCTTAAGGCTTTCTCTAGTTGTAAGCCACAACACACCAGGCAATGCTGGAATATCAAATGTGATGGCCCCCTGCCTTGTTTAGGGAGAGCTCTGTAATAGCAGCCTTTTAATCTTGGTGGTTTTGTTTACGTGCTGCATCTTCATTTCAAGGATTTCTCTCTCTTTTTACTACTCTATACATATGGTTCAACCAGGATGACGAGCGACACTAGCTCCTTTTAATCTGGTTTCTATTAGGCTTGTGCTGCTGGTTCCTGAGGTGCCGGTCTTGCCCAACCGACAGCAACCCCAGAGTGAACTTGTTGGATTTGCTGAAGACTGCGGGGGGGGGGGGGGGGGGGGGAACTGGTCACCTTGCGTCAATGAACCCAGCAAGCTTACTTTGGATTGCTGCCCCAAGACTCGCATGTCGGGAGCCAGTGGCACTCGCACAGCACAAAAACAACCACCAGCTGTTGTCCTGTACACTTTAGGAGTGCAGCCAGAGGCAGAAACAAGGTTCTCCCCTCCGTTGGCTGCAGTCCTGTGAGTGAGTAAGCTGAGGTTTGTATACTCACAGAATTACGGTTCTATAAAGCCTACAGGTTAAGTAGTGGTTTCAGTGAACTAAACCTGAGGAGAGGGCCCTATGTCCCTGCACACCGTGGGGTACAATTTCAGGCGAGCCCACCACCCACTCGATTGGAGTGGTTGGAGTCCCAAACCATTCTCATGCTCGGGCTGCACTTAAATATAATCGGCGTGCTGCTGGTGTTAAGTGAGTGCTGATAGGCAATTTGACGATTGGAGAAGGGGCAGGAAATCCAGAGCCTCTTCCGCGGAGCCAAGCTAGCTGCAGTAAGTTAAAGGTGATTACGGGGATGGGAGTTGGACTGTTGGTCATGCACGGGAAGAGTTGTTTTTTGTGGGGCCAGAGCCCTTCATTTTTTTTTAACTCAATACGCCCATTGGTAGCTCAAAATTACATCGGGGTGCTGTTAATATCACATGGGCTGTTGAGGCGCCTGCCTGTTTCTGGTGGCACCCGGGCCAGCCATTTTAAGGTCCCCGCCAAAATGGCGGCAGCAGGAATGAGGCAGGCAAGTGCCACGCCGCATTTTTTTTTTTAAACAGTGAGTATAGTGCATGAAGTTCACCCTCCAGAAACAGGGTCTCAGAATGAGTGAAAACTATCACCTGCGAATGACTAGTATCTTTGAGGTCTCCACAGTTCCCCCATTACTATGAAAAGGTCCGACTACAACAACATGCTCAGCCTTTCAGTACAATCATGAATGTTTCAAATGCAAATTCAAGTAAAAAAAAGCTCAGAGAGATGGCGCAGCTTTGCGTTCAAGGTGTGGACAGAATGTCACATTACAGTAGACTTTAGTCACAATTGACCAGACTAATTAATGAATCATAGAAATTTACGGCACAGAAGGAAGCCATTCAGCCCATTATGTCTGCGCTGGCCGAAAAAGAGCTATCCAGCCTAATCCCACGAATGGCACAAAGCGGAAAGCGAAATAATGTGGGTTCTACTGTAGAGCAATTTTCCTCACAATTTCTTTTTTTCCCCCCTCTTTGCCTCCTGAACTCTCAATGCTGGAGTATGATTTCGCAGTCCCCAGCAACTCCCCCACCCCCGTAGCACACTCAAGTGATCATTCTTCATCAGTGGGCCTGGTGTTGATGGGCATCATAGCCCGGCCTAATTCTGTCTTCACCCAAGTGCACTTTTCAGCAGGGTGTCACTGGATAGTGATCAATGGTGGGAATCTTGGCTAATTTTTATTCGTCCTTAGTTCAGGAACATTGAGACCAGTTGTGGTGGCCCACCACTGCCCAATGTGAGATCAGCAATCTCAGCACAAACCTGTGATCAACCCAGGAATCTTCCTGGTGGAGATGTTTTCAGCGCAGAAACCTTTACAATGACTCATTATGCAATGAGCCACAATTCAATAAGCCAGTCACTTTCTTCAGTAACTGTTACTGCAGGTTAGTGGGGTTTCGATTAGATCAGTCATTTAGAGGGAGGTGTGAATACTCTCACCTAATGGACAAGAAGATAATAAAGTGGTTTAGTATTGGGAGATGACGTGTGAACCGTGATAATGGACTGGGGCTGATTTTTTTTAAAGTAACCGTCAGATAGCAAGTACATGGAGAGGGAAAAATTGGGAATTATAAATAATGGGGATGGCTTTCATCTCATTATCCCCTCCTGGTGTGCACTGAAAAATGGGAGGTACTGATGCAAAGATAAAGCAGCTACTAGCCTCGCCCAATTACCGCTGCTTTTATCTAGTCTAATTTTTGGGTGGGAAGGAACTTCATGCGTAAATCTTTATTTCATGCCAATCGCAGAGACTCACCAACTTCTATCACTGAAACAGATATCCTCAGCATCATGCTAAACAGTGACTTGAAGTAAATAGGATTACAGCCAATCATGCTCAGAGGTGAAGCTGCGAGCAAAATTAAGCGAGCAGATATCCCCCAATGGGACAGTTCATTCTGCTTGCCAACTTGCATCCCACCAATTCCCTTGGCTAAAATTCCTATTCTGCCTTTTCTCTTCATCATGTCCCTCACTTTCCACAATGCCCCTTCCATTGCTATACACCGTTCTCTATTTTAGCTGTGAGCTGATAATCTGTTCAAGGTCTCCACCAACACACCCATTGCTGGGAGGTGCAGAAGAGGAGCCTGGGCTGATTCATCTGTGATTTTTCTTTCCTTCTAAACAGAATCACAAGCACTGGATCTGTGAAATAATGCATTAAAATAACAATGCTTTCCCCTCTAACCAGCACTAATTCTTTTCACCTTTGTCGCATTAGACTGTTTCTTTTTTTAAAAGAAGCTTTATTTTAAATCTCCAATTTTCTTTTTCAACTTCAATTTACCTAATTAGGAGGTCTCCTTCCAGAACATTCTAAGCCAATGGTGTCTCACATTCTTCCGCTAGTGTCTGTCGCACAATTGGCTAACTTTGAATATACTTGCACTAGGCTGCAAGCATCAATGAGCACAGCTCCAAAGATACTAATCTACATCTACCTTGGTTGGGAGACAGACCCTCCTTTCCTATGCTGACTGTCAGGCTGCACCAGTTGATCAATTTTACAGGGGATTTATAATGTACAGTATCACAGTCTTGAGAAGATTTTTCTCAGTTTGAAGAAGAGCGTGTGTTTTGCAGAACAGACAAAAAGGACACCAATCCTCTCAACACAATGAGGAACAACTAATAGCCAGGGTATAAATAAAAAAAGGTGAGCATTATAAATTAAAAAATATCTATATGATACATATATAAGCTAAAGCTAGTCTAATTAACTTTTTCAGAAGACTCGAGAAGCACAATCTCAGCACTTAGTGCTTTCCACTGCTGCCCCAGGGCATCACAACTGCTCCTATGCAATTACCAAGTCTCACAACCTCATAATGCTGCAGAGTTTATTAAAGCTTGTATTAAAAGCAGCTTTACAAAAAAAAGCTGCCTCACTCCACAAATGTTATGTTACCGAGTTCATCAGCCGACTGGCTGATTTCTTTTAAAGTATCTTTCAATCATCTTTGTGCTCTCAAGCCTTCCCATCAGCCACCACCCTTGCCTTGGCAGCTGAACATGACTTGCCACCACAAGAGGTTACTTAGGAAGGGAATCTATCTTGACCTTTGCTGACACGGTGAAACGTTCCCATGTAAACTGAGATAGAGCAATAAGTAGTGTAATTAGCTGCAGGCCAGTAATTGCGGCTCCAAATTGCACTGGACAAATAATATGAGGATTACCATTGGGACTTTGAAGGGTCTTATCCCACAGTCCAAGGCATATGCTGACAAAAAACATTTGGCTACTTTTATTTCATCAACTTGCTATATGTAAATCAAGAATCAAGTATTCCTGACTGATAAAAATCAGCAAACCAAACTTCAAGTTTTTGTACTGTACACATCTGTATTGAGGGAAATCCATGGAGACTATAATATGTCTTGTGGGTCCCAAAAGGCAACACCTGTTTGCTTCAGTGTGACTATTATTACTTTTAATTAGCAGCTTCCAGCAACTCAGCATTTTTTTGGTGGGCTGAGAGATTCTCTCAGTGCCACCTAACAACTAAGCAATACTTGTAACTGTGTGGAAAACTGCTCCTACCTTTTAGAGAAAAAAACTCTCCACTCTGCCGACGGCTCATTGAGTTCATTCAGTAAGTAGCTGAGCCCTACAGACCAGGAAGGTGCCAGGTTTGATCCCCTGGTCTATGCGGAGGTGGCTAGCTTCAGCCAGGGTTGCAGTGAGGGCATTAGGATTTGCCCCGTTGCCCTGCGTTAAGGAGGGAGAAAAATAACATTCAGCAGGAGTCTCATTCCTTATGCTTACTGGTTATGTTTGGACATCAGGGGAAGACAGAATGAGGCTCAGTTGCGATGCCCCTCATGGTCAAATAACCTGCAGATGCTCAGTGCCAAGGTACATGAATAATGTCCACTTGGGCAGAATAATGGAAGACAACGAGTGCCCATGGAACTAGACCTTGACTTAGGAGGCAAATGTCTTCAGGAGGAGAAAATTGGTAGAGGAAAGTTTTTAAAAAAAAGTTAAGGCAGCTTTAACCAAGATTTGTTAGTGCAATCACTCCACTTCATCCTCTCACACACTGGAGAGTGTCCTCCCTTCCCCTCAAAAAAACAATGTTAGGAAAAAAAACACTGTAGACCTGTTAACCATGTCATCGCAACAAAAAACGCTCATCTAATGCACTAAAATAGTCCTGGCCCTGTGATGACAGATGTTAGATGATTGGACTGAGACAGCAGTTAAGCATTTTTACCGAGGTTTAACTTGGCAGTGATTCTTTTAAATCAGTCACAGTACACCAGAAGTTAAAAACGAGCTGCATTCAGAATCACGTCCCCAGCCTAACTCAATACAATGTTGTGTAGGCTGCTGGGTCGGTTTGGTTTCTGAGCAGATAACAAGGACTGAGCCAAGCCATACAATTCAAACACAAACAACAGTATGATTTGTTCAGTTATGCATATGACTGTAGCTCCTTTTGAACTTAGCAGATAGTTATTAAAATCCAGGACGACCCAACAAGAAGTTTGGAGGTATTTAATTATCTTGGACTGCTGCAATCAGAAAATTAGTCTGGAACTTCAAAAGAAATTAGTCAGACCACTTAGCTCCTCTAGTTGGTGACATTATAAGAAAATAACAACTACGTATATATGAAAGTTAATTATAAAATGTTTAGTATATAGACTGCAAGCCACTTATTATTTTTACAATAGCAAAATACTGCGGATGCTGGAAATCTGAAATAACAACAGAAAATGTTGGAAAAACTCAGCAGGCCAGGCAGCATCCGTGGAGAGAGAAACAGAGTTAATGTTTCAGGTCTTCGACCTGCTGAGTTTTTCCAGCGTTTTCTGTTGTCATTTCACTTATCATTTTTCTTGTTTTGAGGATTTCGCATATTCGAACATCTGCTGCTGCATGAGGCGAGCAAGAGGAGTGGTGGCCAGTTTGCCACTTCAGGACAACTACCCCATAGGACAGCAGGTCAGGAGAGCAGCCACAGTCAATGTCAAATGCAATGCCCACAGGAACTAGGAACAGACACGAAAGAAAGTGCTGCAAGTTAAGGAAGCTGGCAAGGTAAGGCTATCCGGCCGTCTCATTCACCAGGTACATGGCTCATATAAGCACGGCACAGAGCATCATCCGGTAACCTCGCATATTTACTGCTTGACCTTTCATGGCTGACCATGTATATACTCATAAGGCACACATTACAGCTGCAACTTACAAGTGAAAGTCGTGGGCCAGACACACCTTCACAACACATCCTAGAGGCAGGGTCATTTAATGACACTCAGAATGGGCTGCAGATTCGCACACATCATTGCGGATGCACTTCTCCAACTTACCGTATGCCAAGGCTACTTATCTGCTCGCACTACAAGAAGGCACGTAATACAAGAGAACAGGCATGAACTGGAATAGGGTTTAGAAATTACAAATGCTAGACTCCCTTGGAGGAGAATACTCTGGACAACCTTGTCTATAAAAACATACTGAAGGAAAAAGAGAAGCTGATGTCAAAGGTTTCTGCCAAGCTATGGATTCGTGTCATCCAGGTCTTATGTTTTTCCCTCCCTCTTGCTCACTGCCACAATGTTGTATTCCATGCAACAACAACAACATCTTGCACCTTCCAACCGAGCTGGAATTTTAAAAACACCAACAACATACTCAGTTAGTGTTTTAAAATGCCAGCTTAGTTGGAAGGTGCATGAAGGACAGCATTGTAACATTAGCCACTCTTCTGTCATTGTAGACCTGGAGGACTAGCCTTCCAGCAAGCCATTAAGTTGTATCAACTTCTTCTCAGGACAACTAGGGATGGGTAATAAATACTGGCCTTGCCAACGATGCCCACATCGCAAGAATGTAAAAGGACATGGCAACACCTCTGCATCTTTCTCACCCACTTTGCAAGCAGCAGACCAGCTTTATACATCTTAGATTCACAGATGATACTAAAGAGGAGGCGTAGTAAGTAATGCTAAGGACCAAAGGAAGCTGCAAGGGGATATTGATAAGATGATGGAATAGGAAAAAAAGTGGCAAATGTAATTCAAATGTCAGTAAATGTGTGATGGTGTACGTTTGTTAAAAATAGCATATTTTGAATGGGCAAAGGTTATTTAATGTGGAAGAGCTGAGGGATTGAGGGCGGTGGGGTTGGTCAGGTTTACAAGCACCTGAAATGCATCCAGCCACAAAAATTCTAATGGAATACTGGGTCTTATGGCAAGAGTTGTCAGCCATTGCTCAGTTGGTACCACTCGTGCCTCCGAGTCAGGAGGTTGTGGGTTCAAGTCCCACTCCAGAGACTTGAGCACAAAAATCCATGCCGACACTCCAGTGCAGTACTGAGGGAGTGCGGCACTTTCCGAGGTGATGAGACATTAAACCAAGGCCCCATCTGCTCTCTCAGGTGGATGTAAAAGTTTCCATGGCACTATTGCAAGTCTTTCTTTTATTCCTTTTTAAAATATAAATTCGAGATATAGTGGTGAATCTATATAAAACTTTAGTCGGATTACAGATGAACCAATTTTGGGCTCCACACTATAGGAAGGATGTTGAAGCAATGGAGCGGGTACAATGAAGATTCACTAGGATTTTGCCCGGCATGAGGAAATACAAATATGAAGGAAGACTAGAAAAATTAAGGCTGCTTTGAAGGAATGGGGAATAAAGAGACATGGCAACAGGGCGGGAACATGGGATTACGACTACTGCATGTGTGGATCAAACAGGTTGTTTCTGTATTGTAATTTCTATGTAATTCTGTATAGTTAGCGAGCTTGATGAGGTTGACTTGAGCGAGTCATGGAGCACAGATGAGGAAGAGAAAATAATAGTGCCAGAGTACGAGCAGGAACACTATCAAGATCGCCCTATACTTTGGGAAATCCAACAGTGTGGTGACCTTGGGTAGCTCTATCATATTCCTGTTACGTGTCACTAGGAAAGATGAAATTGCTAGCCATGCTAACTGACGCACCCATTAGTTGTTTCATGCATTTGTGGGCAGCACATTGGTCTACAACGCAGATGATGCCTATGCTACACTGGAAGGAGGCATAAACAGAAAAAAAGTTGAGCACACTGGTAACCTTGCCTTCCACAGACAATGCCTAACCTTATGAAGAGTCACTGACATCCAATAATTATACTTGGTGAAGCACTTCTACGTCCAGCACAGCACCTAGCAATCCTGGACTCGTGTCTCATCTCATTCCTAGCCAACAATTGTCCCTCAACCAACATCACAAACAGATTATCTGGTCATTTCATCGGAATTTTAAACAAAAGCAACAAAACTATTTCCCAACTGCAGAGGCAGATTCTATTACAGAGCAGAAAACCGTGGGCTAAAAATTGAGTAGCGCCCCAATTGAGGCGCTAACTTTGCCGGGGCGCTAAAAGTAGCGCCCCGGAAAAATTAGCGCCCCCGCGCTGGAAATTGAGTGGTTGCGTCCCAAGAGGGAAACGGGGCACTACTGGAAGCGCCCCGCATCCCTCTTGGGGTGCTGCGAGTGAATATTGTGGCGCTACGTGCGGCACGTCGCGTGCGCGCGGTATTGCAGGCCTTCCTCCCCTTCTTAAAGGGGAGGGGCCTTGTGCAGCACGACCTGAGGCCCAGCTGGGCCCCCGGGGATCGGGAGTGCCGGCAAAAGAGCCCGGCACTCAAGAGAAGTGCCGGAGCGCAGCCGGCACTCTGCAGGGGGGGGGGTTCAGGAGGCCGGGGACAGTAGCGCAGGCAGGTGCTGGCAGGCGGCCCCGCACCTCGCCTTTAAATTGCGCCTCCCCGGCCGCAGGTACGCCTCCCTGACCCTGTCGGACATAGCGTCTGGCGATAAATCAGGGGGCACGCCCGAAGATCACGGCCGGGGCGTGAGCGGGGCACTGCGCACACCAATGACGTCATCGCCAGCGGCACAGCGCTACTAGTTAGTGCCACCACTATCCTCCCGCTGAATTTTGCGGGAGGCATGGGCAGTGACGCGCCCGGGCGCTAGTTGGTTTGCGCCCCACTTAGCGCCCTCTTAAGGCGCTAACGGGTGGCGCTACCAACTGAATTTTTCCCCCTGTATGTTCATACAATAATATTCCTGGCCAACAATTATTCCTCAACCAACATCACTCAAACAGATTATCTGCTCATTTAGCTCTTGCTGATCGAAGGACTTTGCTGTGCGCAAATTGGCTGCCACATTTCCCTACAACAGTGACTACACTTCAAAAGGTACTTCACTGGCGGTAAAGCACTTTGGCACTTCTTGAGCGTGGGAAAGATGCTATATTATGACCTTTAACTTAATAATGAACATATATTAGATTTTTAAAAAATAACTGGCCTCAGTAGCTCAGGTTCCTGTCCCTAATCTTTATGCAATAATTGCTGCTAAAAGGTGAACGTGTATGGGTAAGAATGAGCTTGTCTGTGATGCCCCCTACAACCAAGCATACTGCCAATACCCAATATCTGGACTCACAGATCAATGTCCTTTTGGGCAAACTACTAAATGTCTGTAGAACCAGAGAGTCTTTCAGGAGAGGAAGGAGAAAACAATAGCAGCAGGGGCTCATGCAAGAGTAAGCAGAGTTTAACTGGCAGCATTTATTGCTGCAGTCAAACAGTTTTAAGTGAACAGGGTAAATGGTCTAAATTACAAACATCTTGTACCAAATTAAATAGAGAATCCGTGCAACATGTTCTAGGGCGACATCTAGAAATTGATTCTAGA
Organism: Somniosus microcephalus; assembly: GCF_052327205.1. Taxonomy (NCBI): domain Eukaryota; kingdom Metazoa; phylum Chordata; class Chondrichthyes; order Squaliformes; family Somniosidae; genus Somniosus; species Somniosus microcephalus. The sequence goes on from NC_140992.1 coordinate 248,921,035, forward strand.
TCACTAAACAGAGGTAGCAGTACATCCTCAAGCAGTGCCTTGGTCTGGTCTGCTCCAATTCTCGGTCGAATGTAAAAGTGCTCTTCTCTCCTTCAGCTCAATGCCAATGTCAAAAGCTGGCTCTGTGCCAATCTAACTTACTTTCCAGTGTTCCCACGTTGTCATTGCAAAAATACTCCAAGCTTGAATCAAGGAAAGCTAGTGTTCTGTTTATTTTGCTCAGTCTGTTCACACCAGTAGGGTTGGGGGCGGGGGGAGAAAGAGAGACAACTCAAAGGGGCTGCTTTTGATTTGTACTGGCTCCTATCAGAAATATTGCAACACAGTTGGAAAACTATAGAACAGGTCTCTTATATTTTTCCTACCACACTTTAACCTCAACATGCTGACATATTGACGTGGATTTTCTCCACAATGTCGCTCCCAGGTTGTATAACTTGCACTTCAACGGAACTGATGTGTAAAAATATCTCTGGGCTTCTCCAATACCTCTGGCAATGATTCCACTCTGTAGGCAGCCAGTGGAACCTTTTGCCAATTAATACTTCTTTCTGGCTAAGTACTTCAGTTTTGCCTAACCCTGTAACTGATAACCCAACTACTCAACAAATCCAACTGAATCCAAGGGTGGAGCTCCATTGAGTACTCTCTGCCTGCTTCACACTGACCGAAGCCACCAATCACCTACCTAGTGCAGTTTGAACTGCGCAACTATTTTGCAACAAAAATATTCTTCATATTCCTTTTTATTATGTGCATGGCATTCACAGAGCACATGCTATTCAGAGTAGATAATTACTTGAAAAGCCTCCTTCACTTGAGGCTATAATTTCAACACACATGTTAACCAAAGTTATTCCATAATGTCTACACTGCCTTGGGATAATCCAAATAAGAGTTTCTGAAAGAAATTCTCCTAACATCTCCCTTTGTTCTGTAGGTGATGATCTTAAACTTCTGCCCCCTAGTTACCAACTCACCAACCACTGGAAATAGTTTTTACTGACTTACTTATCAAAACCTCTCTTAATTCTGAACACATAATTCGAAAGTATCGCTACTCCTTTTAAAGTTATATCTTTTAGTATATCTGTCTTTTCCTTATGCTTACTCTCAAAATCATAGAATGGTTACAGCACAGAAGGAGGCCATTCCAGATGTGTATTCCAGATCATAACCACTCGCTGCGTAAAAAAGTTTTCTCTCATGTCGCCTTTGGTTCTTATGCCAATCACCTTAAATCTGTGTCCTCTGGTTCTTGACCCTTCTGCCAATGGGAACAGTTTCTTTCTATCTACTCTGTCTAGACCCCTCGTGATTTTGAACACCTCTATCAAATCTCCTTTCAAACTTCTCTGCTCCAAGAAGAACAAACCCAGCTTCTCCAGTCTATCCACATAACTGAAGTCGCTCATCCCTGGAACCATTCTCGTAAATCTTTTCTGCACCCTCTCCAAGACTTTCACATCCTTCCTAAAGTGCAGTGCCCAGAATTGGACACAATACTCCAGTTGAGGTCAAACCAGTGTTTTATAAACGTTCATCATAACTTCCTTGCTTTTGTACTCTATGGGCTGGATTTTCATTGAGGAGGCGGGTAGGGGGCGGGACTACAACTTTCGGGGTTGTAGTCCCACCTCCATCGAGTTGTAGCCAACCCACGCGATTTTGACTTGATTGACCTTGTTGAGCCCGCCCAGCGGGCTCAGCAGGCCAATTAAGGGCCAGCCGACAACAGGTGACGTCACAGATTGATATTTCATTTGTCAAGACCTTTTGACAGATGAAATATCAGCGTTTGACAGCTGTTTGAAGCTGTCAAACACTGACAATCTGTACTCTAAGTTAATTCCTTCCTCTCAGGATGATTTAGAGATCTCTCCAGAACAGAAAGCTGAATGCTGCAATTTTTGACAGATCACGGCCATTCTGCTTTCTGTGCCGGTGAGATGAGGGACTCCCGAGACCTGAAGGAACGAAGGCTGTAAACGTAAGTAAAACTTCTTTAAACACTTTAAACACACCACACTTACCTCTGCACTCATGCACCCATCACTCACCTGAACACCGGACATCTCGACCCCTCCAAGCCCTTCAGCCCGACGGTCTGCCTCGCTAACTTGGCGTGGTTTGGAGCCGTCGGGAATCCCACACTTCAAGAATGAAAATAGGGATTAGGCTAAAAACTGCCTGTTAACTACCTATTAACAAGCAGTTAATTGGCACTAATCCCCTTCCTGCCTCGGTGAGGCGGGTCCCAGTGCGGGTCGGGTACCCGCCTCCTTTGAATCGGGCATGGAGGTGGGTTGGGGGCGGGATGGGTTCGTGCCCCCTGATTTCGGGATTTTAACCCCCCCACACGCCTCCAATCCCGCCTCCACGGCCCAATGAAAATCGAGCCCTATGCCTCTATTTATGAAGCCCAGGATCCCGTATGCTTTTTTAACCAATTTCTCAATATGCCCTGCCCCCTTCAACGATTTATCCACATATACCCCCAGGTCTCTCTGTTCATGCACCCCCTTTAGGATTGTACCCTTTAGTTTATATTGCCTCTCCTCGTTCTTCCTACCAAAATGTATCACTTCGCACTTTTCTGCATTAAATTTCATCTGCCATGTGTCTGCCCATTTCACCAGCCTGTCTATGTCTTCCTGAAGTTTATCACTATCCTCCTTACTGTTCACTATACTTCCAAGTTTTATGTCATCTGCAAATTTTGAAATTGTGCCCTGTACTCCCAAGTCCAAGTCATTAATATATATCAAGAAAAGCAGTGCTCCTAGTACCGACCCCTGGGGAACACCACTGTGTACCCTCCTCCTGTGTGATAAACAACCGTTCACCACTGCTCTCTGTTTCCTGTCACTTAGCCAATTTCGTATCCATGCTGCCACTGTCCCTTTTAGTCCATGGGCTTCAACTTTGCTGGCAAGCCTATTATGTGGCACTTTATCAAACACCTTTTGGAAGTCCATGTACATGTCAACCGCACTGCCCTCATCAACCCTCTCTGTTACCTCATCAAAAAACTCAATCAAGTTAGTTAAACACGATTTACCTTTAGCAAATCGATGCTGGCTTTCCTTAATTAATCTACACTCATCCAAATGACTGTTAATTATGTCCCTGATTATCGTTTCTAAAAGCTTCCCCACTACCGAGGTTAAACTGACTGGCCTGTAGTTGCTGGGTTTATCTTTACACCCTTTTTTGAAAAATGGTGTAACATTTGCAATTCTCCAGTCCTCTGGCACCACCCCTGTATCTATGGAGGATTGGAAGATTATGACCAGTACCTCCGCGATTTCCACCCTCAATTCCCTCAGCACCCTAGGATGCATCCCATCCACTCCTGGCGACTTATCTAGTTTAAATTCTGCCAGCCTTTCTAGTACCTCATCTTTATCAATTTTTATCCCATCCAGTATCTCCACTACCGCCTCTTTCACTATTACTTTGGCAGCATCTTCTTCCTTGGTGGAGACAGATGCAAAGTACTCATTTAGTACCTCAGCCATGCCCTCTGCCTCCATGCGCAGGTCTCCTTTTTGGTCCCTAATCAGCCCCACCCGTTCTCTTACTACCCGTTTACTATTTATATGCCTATAGAAAACTTTTGAATTCCCTTTTATGTTAGCTGCCAATCTATTCTCATTCTCTCTCTTTGCCCCTCTTATTTTCCTTTTCACTTCGCCTCTGAACTTTCTGTATTCTGCCTGATTCTCATTTGTATTCTCAACCTGATATCTGTCATATGCGCTCATTTTCTGCTTCATCTTACTCTCTATCTCTTTCGTCATCCAGGGAGCTCTGACTTTGGTTGCCCTACATTTCCCCCTCGTGGGAATGTACCTCGACTGTACCCGAACCATCTCCTCTTTAAAGGCAGCCCATTGTTTGATTACAGTTTTGCCTGCCAATCTTTGATTCCAATTTACCCGGGCCAGATCCATTCTCAACCCACTGAAATTGGCCTTCCTCCAATCACCTCATATTTTCCCCGTTAAATTTAATTTGACATCTAACTGCCCAACGTATGAACTAATTTATGTCCTCCTGAAGTCCTCTATAAAGTTAACCATGTAGCTTATGTTTGTGTTTCTGCAAATTTTGGTAGTGTCCCTAATACCCAATATCCAAATCCAAAACACTTCATAATTAATGAATTCTTTTTGAATTGCAATCTGTGTTGTTATGTTGGTACACAGTAGCCAATTTTGTACATAAAAGTCGCACAAACAGAAAATGAGAAAAAAAAGCAGTTCATCTGTTTTTGTAGACTTGGCTGATGAAGAAATTGTGGCTGCGATACCAGGAGACCATTTCTTCAATGTCTACTGTCTTCGACTGTCATGGGATCTTTCACATCCGTATGAGCAGGCAGGCAGAAGGCTTGAAACCAAGACAACCCAATTCATAAGCAAGAGTGCTACCAATTGTGCCAAGCTGACCCTTCAAGCTGCTGCCGGAGGGCTTATTAAATAGCCAGAACCTTCAGTTTCTATAAGACTGAACAAGGCCACCCCCTCAGAGATCCCTGGAGTTCACATCTACCTTATCTCATGTGAAATTAAATCAGCAAATGAGCTTCTCTCCTGCTAAAGCAAACAGTCCATGGACAGCTGGTAAAGCATTCCCACAATCTGTCCATTTCAGTGGTCAAAGATAGAAGACATACAAACAGTTAACGAGGAGCGAGCCCACCACCATGGCAATGACTTTAAGCAATTGATAAAATATAAATAGACAATATCTGATCTTCTCTGGGTGGTATCTATAACCCACATCTGTTCCTGTTGGTGTGTTTGAATTACTAAAACCTTACTGTAAACCACTTACTAAATGGACTACTGTATCTTGTATAAATATCTACAGAAAATACACATACCTTGACTGCTTCACTGTTAGAAATGGTTACTATTTCCATATAGTCTAAGTTGCATAAAAATATTAAAAGGGGCAGAATTTCTCTTTGCCTATATAGAAAATTAAAAGCTCCCAATAGTTTCATGGTAAATGCATCACCTGGTACTGAGTTAATCAATATGGACCAGAGGCTCCCAGGTTCAATTCATGCACTTAGCAGATCTCAGTCAAGTCAGCTGTTGGGGTTCTACATTTGGCCTTCGCACTCCAAGGGGGTAATTTAAAATTTTGGCAAAATTTCCACCACCACCCGCACCCCCCACCCCGCCCCCTTCCAGGGTTCCTGTGCGCAATTGCTATCCAGTGATTCCTGTTAGAATGCACACGTGCAGGCATCGGGCTTTGTTGCACTGTCTCTCCATGGTTGGTTAGCATGCCAAGGCTGAGTGCTTAGGCTCAGACATGAAGAATAACCAATTGGCTGAGGTGAGGCCTGGCAACACTCATACAACTGTATCACAAAAAGAGTCAATGTCTGCGGGCAGTGGCAGAGAAGCGGGCAGTGTTGATGCAGTAGGTTAGACGCTGACTTTTCCTCTAGTACATAGGTTCAAATCCAGCTCATGCTGATGGAATGAAAGTCTGGCTGTAAAAGGTCCTTTATGGAATGTGTTTGATAAGGCATGGATCTACAATGCAAAATGTTCCTGAAATAAGCGCTAATTGATAATCTCAATCAAAGGTCAAAGAGTGGCTGGTACGGGAAATGGGAAAACGGTCACGTTGGGCAATAGGGGGCTACTCTTTTGTGATTGGGGCTGAAATATGTCAGGACAGAGTAGGGGATAGCTTATTTCTGCATCTGGTTAAGCTATACCAGATTTGGGAATGCTTGATGTTGACACAGAGTGCGATAAATAGGAGAAGTTCCATTCCCTAACCTGATGAGCACAACATTAAAAAACCAGGACATCTTTCTTTGTTGAGTGTCAAGCCCATCGATTGAACGTCAACTTTGCAGGAATAATTTTCTGACTTTGCCCCTGCCAACGGGAAGTCTCGTCCACCACTAGTGCACAGCGGAAACTCAGGCATGTGAGGTGCACGATTTCCAAACCATTATTTCAAATGACTGGAAAATCGCGCACAACGCCTGTTAAATTTTTAATATGCTCAACTGATGGGTGAAGCTCCCTGCCTGCAGCGCAAGGTCAGAAAATGACCTCTTCAAGGCCAGTAGCATTATCTCTTGGATTGAAACCTAAAAAGAAATACTTGATTTGATTTTTAATGAGATTTTAATGAGATTCATCACCTTAGGGTCAAGGTTTGTCTAGATAAAAGGTAAACTATGAAGACATTCTGTTGTAGACTCTATTTTTAAATGCATTCAGACACTAAACAAACATTGAAAGAATGAATTTGCAGTTAATTCTTGGCTCAGCAGTCAATGCTTAAAAGAGCTTTTACAGTTTATAAAACTTCCTATGCTGGATACAATACTTCACTTCCAGCCTGGGAATTCTTCCAATAGCCTTAGGATACTCCTTGTTCTAACAATCCAAGGTAAGCATGGGCTGTGATCCAACAGGTGGAGACACCACCACAGCTCGTGTGGACAGGTTAAAAAGAAAGGCTCTGCTCTAATCTTACTCAATTTACTCCACAACTAAACTAAACCAAAATGGGTCTTAAGGTTACAAAGGTTTGTGTGTTCATGAAACAGCCAAGGCAGAAAATCAATGCATTAGGAAAACAGCAAAATCTGGTGCTGTGGGTGACGTCTACAGGAGTTCAATAAATCCAGCCTTTGGATATCACCATTCAATGTCATCACTTGTACAGAACATCAACAAATATCACTTGGATGCAATTCCACGGAAGACAACCTTATCAGAGATAACACTTTATTAAAAAGATGCAGATTTAGAGCTGTCGGAAAAACTGAATCTGAGATGTGAGGCAATCTTCTGAGAGATTATCTTAACTCTTAAAGCGACAGCCACAACAGTTGTTGTGCTAACCACATTCAGTTCTCGTTTATTTAGCAGGGCCAGGGTTAAAAGGTCTCCTGAGTACTTGGAGTTTCCATAACAAGACTAATATAAGTTAATGAGGATGCTGCACACATTTTGTTAGAACTATTTTGAAGGAGGTTGAACAAGGGCTGGTGATCCATTCAATTATGGTCTGTACAAACATGCACACCCAAACATTAGTGTAAATGTGACTACTTTTTTTAAATTGCTTTTTTTAAAATTGTATTAAGACGTTGAAAAAGTTGTAAATGCTAAGCAGCAATTTATCTATTTCCCATGCCTTTATACTTCAGGTACGGTGAAGGCAAACTGAACCATTAACAACTCTGACTGTTAAAAGTCAATCAGCAACTTAATCCAGGTGGAATTCAACTGCACGGAACTATTCTTTGTAATGAAGGAGAATGCCAGTTAAAAGCTGCTCGTCACTTACTCTGCACAAGTGACTCAACAGGTTTTACTGTTGCTCCTTGGAGTGGATCTGAACTTTGAAGAAACAAAATTACAATATTTCCACAAAATTACAAAAATGCTTAGCAATGGATTTAGTAGAAAGGCTCATAGAAACAGTAAATCTCTGGCATCAGAAACAGTATTTTACAGATAGTTTTGGACTATCCCAAAATCAACATGTAAAACTAGTAAAAGTCTTCTAACTGTCCTCACCATTTGATACAAACTATCTGGCACTGCCACTGGCCAACAATTCTAGTAAGCAAACTCACTGGGATACATGTTTTATAAAAATATATAATTTATTAAAATTTGTATTAATGACAAAGGCTCTTTAGAGTTAATGCTATTGATCAACAGTTTTCAAGTTATATTTTAAGTCACTCTAGCCAACTGCAGCCACCAAATAGCCCAGTTGAGCTGGTGAACAGACAACCTGATCCCAGGCCTCAGGCACTACCGGTTAAGGAAACAGCTGTTAAGAATTGAGGTTTGCACAGTATTTGATTCCCTTCCCCCCTTTTCCCTTGGAGGAAGCACCCCATTCTGTTGAGCAATCCCTGCTGCTCGCTGCTACCCGAGTTGGTTGGGCTGAGATCAGGAACTTGCCCCGTGAGGAAATTCTGTTAAATTTCCACTCTTAGAGAATCACACTGCAACACAGTGCTGCATTTTCTTAAAAAAATATATATATATTACCATAATCACAGGTCCATAAAATATATTAGATTTTTTTGATCTGGCCCCAGATGAAGCCTATCTAAAAATAACCAAAAAAAGGCAAATAATGTTCATTTAAAAAAAAATATGAATGTTGCCTTTTTATGCAGCAAGGTACAGAATCCTGTAGAGACAAAAGCCAACAGCGACATTTCCTGAAACCAATGCAAATGATTTGGAGGATCAAGTTGAAGGGCTACAGTTCACCAGTGTGAGATCGCCTGAATAAAGTATGTCTAAATCCTTTGAAGCCCACTGATTCAGCTCCGTGGCCTCTAACCAGTTTGTCCCGGGGGGCCTAATTCTGATCTGCGAGCTGCCTGCCCTGACACACTCATCTCAGGTGACCAGGTTTCCTGCATTTTTTCCGGCCTTGTCTCTAAAAGCCATTCATTAAAGGGATCCTATTCCATGCACACCGAAGAAAATATTGTCTTGTATCATCTTAATGGGGAATAATTATAAGGTACATATTCACAATAGGGTACACCAGAGGCAAGAAAAAAAAACACACAGGGGAAGGAACAAAGAGGCCCATAATTATCAGCCTATTTTTCCCAATATAATAGATAGCAGCATTTGGTTACATGCGTGGATTAAAAGTCACCTTCTTTCTTTATTCTTATTGTTATACTATATTGTCAGGGTGTTGCAGTGACTTCAGTTACATACAAAGGCCCTTCCCCAACAGAAATAAACAAAAAGGGAAACCGAAAGTGTAGGACATAGGACTGAATCCTGTGGTTAACACCTTCACTTAATACTGGGTTTATCACCTGCCCCACTGTAAATTTGTACAACAGGGGTCTCAGCACCCAACTTTTTATCCAAATATTGCTCGAACTATTGAATTACAGTATGCAATAGGTCACAATTGTTGGTTAGTGTAAGACCATTTGCAACTGAAGTAGAAAAGAACAGTTGATCCCAGTCGGACCAAGCTGGCGTGTACTTCCACAGACAGCTCTGTCCCCACTCGTGTCGAGATTCCTGGCTCCTTATTCTGTTGTATCTCTGCCTGGTGCAGTTCTAATTCGGGCTACTTCTAAAATCCATAAAACTTTTCATTGTTTCTCATGTTAATAATATTTCAGAACTCCCAACAGCCACTTGGTAAAAAAAAGCAGGTTATTGGAAAGTGATTGTCACGCTATTTTTCCTGCACTCTATCCTTCACTTGTGTATGTCTTATGGGTCAGAAGTTAGTAACAGGGTGATATGTTGTTTAAAATTTGATAATATAGCCTCTCAATGTGTCGGTATCAATACATTGCACATGAAATAATGGCCTAATACCGGCTAAATGACACAATACAGCAGCCAGTTCAAACAAAAGCATCCAGTATTCAATGAAATCCTAACAGTGGCTTGAAAATTGGAAGTTTTTTTTAATTCATTGATGGGATGTGGGCGTCGCTGGCTAGGCCTGCATTTAGTGCCCATCCCTAATTGCCCTTGAGAAGATGGTGGTGAGCCGTCTTCTTGAACCGCTGCAGTCCATATGGTGTAGGTACACTCACAATGCTGTTAGGAAGGGAGTTCCAGGATTTTGGCCCAGCGACAGTGAAGGAACGACGATACAGGTCCAAGTCAGGATGGTGTGTGGCTTGGAGGGGAACTTGTAGGTGGTGATGTTCCCATGCGTCTGCTGCCCTTGTCCTTCTAAGTGGTAGAGGTCGCGGGTTTGGAAGGTGCTGTTGAAGGAGCTTTGGCGAGTTGCTGCAGTGCATCTTGTAGATGGTACACACTGCAGCCACAGTGCGCCGGTGGTGGAGGGAGTGAATGTTGAAGGTGGTGGATGGAGTGCCAATCAAGCGGGCTGCTTTATCCTGAATGGTGTCGAGCTTCTTGAGTGTTGTTGGAGCTGCACTCATCCAGGCAAGTGGAGAGTATTCCATCACACTCCTGACTTGTGCCTTGTAGATGGTGGAAAGGCTTTGGGGAGTCAGGAGGTGAGACACTCGCCGCAGAATTCCCAGCCTCTGGCCTGCTCTTGTAGCCACAGTATTTATATGGCTGGTCCAGTTCAGTTTCTGATCAATGGTAACCCCCAGGATGTTGATAGTGGGGGATTCAGCGATGGTAATGCCATTGAATGTCAAGGGGAGATGGTTAGAGTCTCGCTTGTTGGAGATGGTCATTGCCTGGCACTTGTGTGGTGCGAATGTTACTTGCCACTTGTCAGCCCAAGTCTGAATGTTGTCCAGGTCTTGCTGCATATGGACACGGACTGCGTCAGTATCTGACGAGTGTCGAATGGTGCTGAACAGTGTGCAATCATCAGCGAACATCCCCACTTCTGACCTTATGATGGAGGGAAGGTCATTGATGAAACAGCTGAAGATGGTTGGGCCTAGGACACTGCCCTGAGGAACTCCTGCAGTGATGTCATGTGATTGAGATGAATGACCTCCAACAACCACAGCCAACTTCCTTTGTGCTAGGTATGATTCCAACCAATGGAGAGTTTTCCCCTTGATTCCCATTGACTTCAGTTTTGCTAAGGCTCCTTGATGCCACACTCGATCAAATGCTGCCTTGATGTCAAGGACAGTCACTCTCACCTCACCTCTTGAGTTCAGCTCTTTTGTCCATGTTTGGACCAAGTCTGAATGTACTGGGAGAACACTTTCTTTGCAAAACGAATGGAATTTCAGAATAAGACTGGAATGTGGCTAGGAATGAAAACATACAATGTGACTAATAGTAATAAAGGTGACTAAATGTGGATTCACGGTCAGTGCTTTGATGCCCGTTGAGTTGAGGTACTCGGCATCTCTCTGGGGCAGGTAAGGTGTGGGTCAGAAGGAATCAAAAAACAGCCATCATACTTTCCTGGCTCTGTTTGAACCTGGAACTCCAATCAGATTGAATATGCTTGTCTGCTGGCCAACACAAATTGGACAGAATTCAACTCCAAATGATGCCAGTGTGCATTAAAATGGTTCCAAGTTCACCTGGGTGAGAACAATGTCACAGTAAAACAAAACGTTACCAAGCCAGGCACAAGCGGTGTGCCCTATGTTAAGCTGAGAATTTATGCATAATATAAAACTGTCAACTGAAAGTCCAAGTGATGGCATAAACCAAGGATGTGAACACAATACAAAAAGCTGGAAAAAGAACCACCGAAGCTGATCCGCTCCAGCTTTAGCAGTACTCACAATCTAGGGAGGAGCTACTCTCAAGATCTCCAGAGACACAAAGGACTTGAAAATGATTAAATACATTTGAAACACTGAAACATATGGGGCGGGGGGGACAACAGGTCGGTACCTCGCTGTCAACCCACCGCCACGCGCCTTTCCCAAATGTCAGGTCTGTCAGCACTGAGCAGACCCGACATGCAGTGGCGGGGGAGGCAATTAAGGTCATTATGACCTTGTTAACACAGCATTAAGAACTATTTTCAGCTCACCTTCAGAGTTTACCAGCTTGCCCATGGGGTCCACGCTGCACGGGGATCATGTCGGGTAAGCAGGGCGGGAGTTGAATGGCCATGGAATCATCTCATTACTTGACAGCTGCAAATGTGCTATAAAAGCTCCCATTTCACAGCTGTTCACTTTCCAAGCTCAGAGCTGTTGCTTACTGCATTTGGAAGACAGATTGAGCTTTATGCAAGTTGCAAGTGTTTGGAGCAAACTCTGTATCCAGTGTCACCTCATTGGAACAACCTCTCTCACGACTGACAGATCGCTTCTGTCATCTCAAGTTCACCTGCTATCGATTGCATTAGAATGGGTACGGTTTATACTGTCTCACCTTGGTCCTCAGAATTCCACCACCAGCAGCACCAGGCACACCAGCAGCATCAACACCACCAACCTTCTCCACAATCAACTGATGCTGCACAGGACACAGGGCATCAGCACCCGACCACATTGCTGCCGTCCCGGGGAGGCCTCATCATGGCCACATTTACTTCACTTGATGCTGCATGATGCGCCAGGTTGGCACCATCCCACACCAACACCATAAAGCATCCCTACAATGCCCAAGCCATTCCTTTCACACTCATCAGCATTGCAGGGGGTACTGTTATGTCTCATCATTCACTGCAACTCACTAAGCCACTTCCAAAGGTGCACACAAATCTGTCCAAGAACGCAAAGTGTTCAAAATAAGGGTTTCAATGTTTGACACCACATTAACAGAAACTTTACATGAACGTTGCATAAAACACCCAAGTGCCTACCCTTGTGTGTTGTTACTTGGTATGATTGCACTAGGATGAGTGTGAGTGTGAGGGGTGGCTAGTGAGATGGGGAAGTGATAACATAGATAGAGAGGGATGGGTGGAGGTGCAAGGTAAGTTGGTGTGAGTAAGGATGTGCAGGAGTAGGGTAGGGAAGGCACAATGATGGGGATGTGATGAGTGGCACAGCAGGATGAGATTGAACGTGGCTTTGCAGTAACGTTTCTTGATCTATTGGGATCAATGAAAGGTTTACGCCACTGCAGCCTGGTCCTCCTGATGACATCCCTGCTTGTGTCCTCCTGTGCAATGCGCAACCAGGCTGCGTTGGTCTCCTGGGGAGGTCTCTTCTGCCCATTGGAAGGGAAGAGAACCTCCCTTTGTGCTGTGACTCCCTCCATAAGCATATGGAGGGAGTCATAGGAGAGCCTAGGTGCAGCCGTGCACCTCTGTGCAGTCATTGTCAGTGTTTGCAGCACTTCAATGCTGTAGAACACTGACAGCAATAATGTCAAAATCAATTTGCGCATGGTCCCTTTAAGGAAACTGGCTGATGACATGTCATCAAATGACATCATCACACTAGCTTCCTCTAATTGGCTGGCAAACGCGCTGGGTGGGCTTAACAAGGCCAATCAGGGGAAAATCATTTTGGACAGCGGGATGAAATCAGCAGTGAGGCCGGGACCCGCCGCTGATGTCACCCTTCACAGACCCGCCGAGGTTGGTAACATCCAGCCCATAATGTTTGCTTCAGTAAACAATAGACTATACAACAGCAACCTGCATTTATATAGAGCCTTTAGCATATTGAGCTACCTAAGGAACTTAACATACTGTACTGTTGTGTTGTTAATTAGAAACTTACTGATAATTTTGTAAATTTCTTATTACTGTTTTGCACAACCACTTCTGAATTTGAGTTTGTGCATATTAAAGCCAGTCGCTGCATTGTCTTACACAGTACATTGATGCAATGCTGCCTCATCCTATTGTGCTTCACTCACAAGCCTCACAGGTCTCAAACTGCTTTAGTTATTTTATCCCACCAGTCCAAAGATAGATACGGAAAAGTTGAACTTGTGGTCTTACACCAAACCCAGTTACTATTATGACTCAGTAGCAGGCCATTTCCAGATGCTAAGCTGATGAGGTTATACAGCTCCCTCTTTGAATCTCTAGTAGTAGATGTGAAGGATACATCAGTTGCCAGGCCCTACATTTCAGGCCTCAATAGTAATGCTGCAAAAATGTGTTCATGTCAGTAAAAGCCCCAGAACGTGTTTTTAACTGACCAGGCTCACACCTTGAAGAAGATAGTTTCCAAAATCAGCCCATATTTACTGGTTCTGCTTTACTACTTTGTTAAAGAATCTAGCTGCAGATAGACTCATGGGAGGCAGATAGCTTTTTAAACACCATTCAATTAAGTATCACTGTTCAATTAAATCAGCTTCCACGTACAGTATTTCTCAGCAAAGGGGCTTTTCCTACATGCACTTGAACTAACGCTTAACTGCAACAGTTACATTAAGGCATGAAAATCCCATTTACCTGTTGTTCTTCGATAAACTGTCCAGTCCACAAAATGAGATTCAGATATTATGGTCAACATTCACTCTCCGTGTGTGTAGAGAGGATTTGATTCTGTTTATGGGTGCATCCTTTCTTTAGTTTAAAAATACACAGGTACGCTATATAAAAGATACAATGAATATGTACTATTAATTTACAATGGCCATAGATGGTGCTAATTAATGGAGGTCAAAATGGATCATTACAAACAGTTACGTTTTTGTATTTCAAATAGGTGGGAATCTACAACACATGTTTTCTAAAATAAAGTATGAAGAATGGGACACACAGAAACTGCAAAGTATAGGCACTGTGAATAAACTCCAAAGTCCAGAGGTGCAACTACGTATAAAGACTTAAGAGGGGTGGTCATAGGAAATTTGGGGATTTGGAGTGGGTAAGTGGAGGCGAAGAGAAAGAGGTAGGTGTAATCCGTGCATCTATGCTAGAGTTCAATGCAGAATAAGTCTTTACACTGATCACTGTTTATGGAAATAGTGTTACTCTAAGTACTTTCCTTTAAGTTTACAATTTATAGGAAGGGCTACATTTGATTACTTGAATGAGGAAGATGCCCCAATCAACAAGTGACAATCATCAGAAGTGGGTTATAAAAAATATTTAAAAAAAAAAAAAAGTCTGTTATGTCACAAACAGTGACGTTGCTCTTGAATTACAAAAGCTAGGTGGATTGACAGGGACACTGGCCTTAGTCATCGTGATCCCCTAGAGTGTGTTTGATCGCCCACGGGGGTCAGAGAGGAATTTCCCAGTGTTTTTTCCTAAATTTTCCAATGTTTTTCTGTTTCTTTTTGTTACCTATCACAGGAGATTGCATGCGTGTGTGTGAGAGAGAGAGAGAGAGAGAGAGAGTTAGAGAACATGGTGTGAGCAGGTTGCACCATATGGTGCGGGACAGGCTTGATGAACCAGCTGGTCTTTTCCCATCCTCTTTTTTATGCGTTCATAATTAAGATATCCATCATAACCAAATCAAGAAGGTTGATTACCCTAACAAAATACACACTGCAGGAAGGGCAATATTATTAATATTCTTGTGCTGGATAAGTGCTCCACTCTGTAGGGATACTGGTTTGACCTGGGTACCACCACACAGAAGAATTTCCACTCAGAATGGTTGAAAAATGCCCAACATCAAGTTTCTAAAACAAAAAGGCTACGGATAACTTCTACTATTTGCAAGGTATTTGTATCTATTGCTACATCACAAGTTGACTGCCGGCAGCACAATGCTCTTACAGCTTATGGATATGTCATTGTTTCAGGGCGTTCAGATTTTACTCGCTGTTGGCACAGATATTGAACTGTTCATTCTGCAAACTAGAAAAATCATTTGGAAAAAGACAAATCACTAAATGGGCAAGAGCTAAACAGAAAATGGTAAATAATGCTTGACTTTGGAAAAGTTGAAGCATCTGGAGTACAATTTGCATAAACCATGCGCCAAACTCAAGTAACTCATTAAGAAAACAAATGGAAGAATCTGATCAGATATTATATTGGAATTTGTTCCTGTATCCAACACAATGACAACATTTTAGCTGAGTGTGGCATCACAAGGACATTTACTGCCTTGTGATGCCACACTTAGCCATGTTATCAAATGAACCTGATTAGACAAAAGGTTACTTTTGTTGTCACCTTTGTATTGTGAGTGCTGTAAATGACAGGCGTATGTAATGCAGGATCTTATGAGAACAAAAATAAGGAATCAAAGTCAAGTGATGTATCACCTCACTGTGTCCAGAGGATTGGTTGAGAGATACATCTCACTGTGCACATTGAACCAACATAAAATGGCACGTGTAGGAATGTATCTACATTTTAAAAGCCATTCATTATGATCAATCTAGGAGCTGACTTTTCTTTAAACTACTGCTCAAGTATGAAGGAACAAAATACTGCTGCTTTTGAAAAATAATTGGAAGGAAAATGGGCTGTAATGGTAATTTGTTACCCAATGGGTTAACCAACAGTACTACACAGGTTCCTTGTTAAAATGACCTCTATTAATTCAGAAGCTCTCATTAATCCACAAAATGTTCAACTGATACCGGTGTCATTTCTACTGTATATGGGACTTATTTAGTCAACATACTTGTTCAATTTACTTCAACAAATGTGGTCCGATTGTAAATCATCGCTGCACTTACATTTTAATGAGCAATGAATATTAATGAATTAGTTATCCCACACCTATAAAGCAACTTTTTAAGACTACTCCAGAAGCTGTACCATCTCTTCCAAGTTCCCATTACAAAATCAAGGTTCGCCTGTGAGGTTTTACAAGAAACTTAGAGTAACATGGAAACATCAGAACGAAACATAAAAGTTAAATAAATAAATAAATGACTTTGGACACAGCAAGACCACCTTAAGGTTTCAGTTATATATTCCATTTATTAGTAGGTTATAGACTGGTTTCCCTGAGCTGCCTGTCAAGCTGTCAGAATGAGATGGGCCCCAGGCTTACTACATTTGCTAGTGAGAGCTGAACAATCACCTGAATGGAAGTGGCGCTCTGCCTATCCTTTGTTTGCCCTAGGCCCACTTCTCTTTGCCAATGTTTGCTGCACCTGAGTACTTGTAACCTGTACCACAGACTAAAATAGGATTTGGCACGGGGCCTACTTCAGTACAGCGCCTGGCTCAGAAAGTCGTTTCTTGTACCTTTGTACAGAAATAACGATCAAGAATGTTAGAAACCCTTTAGATGTATTGAAAATGTGTACCGTGGCTCAGTAAAAGCACAGGCACTTCTAATAATGTTGCAGGCCTTGATTGTTTTGTGTCACAATAGACAACAACAACAACAATTTGTATTTATATAGCGCCTTTAATGTAGTAAAACATCCCAAGGCGCTTCACAGGAGTATTATAAGACAAAGTGTAAAATTGTTATTCCCCACCCCCCCACCCCACCCCACCATGTACCCACAAGGCAGTTTCTTCTTTGAAGATACACAGCTGATCGTCACTTTTCAAATTGGTCACAAATGTTTGAAGCCTAGAAATGAGTATTTCTGGGCACTGCCACACCATTGAATGAGTACCAATACAGACAGATGGTCAGATAAATGCAATAGCATTAAAATGGAACAGAGCTGCCATTCTTCTTGTCATGACAAAATGATGATTACTAACTGAGGAATTTGTTTATGTAACCTGAATTCACCACCCTTTCCAGCTGGAGAAAAAGGAAGACATACGAGGATACTTGGCATCACATTGCAAGACTGACAACAACAAGCACAAACTGGCTACTGAATTCACACAATTTGGCAGCAAGTCAAAATATGTCGTTACACTTCTGTGTGGTAGAAAAATTAAATGTAGTGCATTTATGAATATTTGATTTGCCAACCTCAGCACAGGTTGTGGCTTATAAGAAGTCGACTTCCGACAAAATACATACCTTTGTTCTTCAATACTGTAACAATACACGAGAGGTTTAGGTGGGATAATGATTATATGCCAGAATATAATTTTTGATTTATTTTAAGGATTTTTACATATCTGTTTAAGTTACGAATCTGGGTGATAAATGGTCTTTCACAGGTTATAAAATAGACCATCTTTTTCCACTGAAAAACAAACTTCCTGTGTAAATATGGAGGTTAGTTTAGGGAAATCATATGAGGGAAACTGTGGCCAACCTCCCTGCAATTCCTAGTTGAAAGAATTTTAAATCCCATATGGTGAATAAAAAGCAGAACTTTCAGGGCCACTTGGGTTGTATGAGGCTGAACTGAAAGTTTTTCTGAGGGTTGACCACATGAGCAATGGTTGTTTCATGGACCAGTGAAGTCATGTTTTCACTGTGACCCCAGTTTCACTTCCTTATTTCTTTGCTTTCCTCTTCAGTTGTTCCATTTGCCACAAGCCAGAAATGCAGGCCTGGAAATATAATCATTCACAAGAAAACTGCTGTGATTTTGCAATGTATTTTCCTCTGGTTAAAAATTGCATGACCACATCCTTACTAAGAAAAGAGAAAAAGAAAATCAGGAGAATGTGCAAAGGACAACAAGGGAACCAAACAGATCCAGGAGGCAAAAAGAGAGTCCCTATAAATTAGTCTTTGGTGAGATACCATACAGCATGTGAAGTTATTTAATGGGATATAGAGTTCAGAACTGTAAGAGTTAAAGGGCACATTTTGAACTGCCTCATAGTAAAGGTCAACCCAATACTCCCAGATGTGAACTCATGCACACAATCAATATGTGATGCTAACATCTGTGCATTTTGTTTACCAACCTTCTCAAACCATGTGAAATATCATCTTTCCTTCTCTCAAACAACCTCTCCAACCCTGGCTAAGTGTTTCTTCTGTCGATCACATGTGCAAGAGGCACTCACTATCCTTCTGGCCTGCATGTGTTACATGGAATCTTCCCGTTTGTACAGAAAATAGTATGCTCAGAAATAAAGCAAGCAACACAAATGGCATTTTAGCCTAAATTTTTCAATCATACAGGCAGTCTGTCATCAGTGTATCAGTGGCAGCCAATCTGCAATTATCCAATACGCACTGGCGGCGAGTGAGGTATCTCATCACTGGCACATACTCTAAATATTTGTTCTTTAAATTAACCTTAGATGAAATTCTTCCTTCTTCAGGATCATGCTTTGCAGAGGCTCCTATTCTACAACATTGCATTATTATCTCTGCTAAAGTCACTTCCCTCTTAAAACCAGTTTCCTAGAAGAAAAGTTCAGTTGATTTCATCTGCAATTAACCATGTAATTATCACTTCGTCTCCAATGAATCTAGAGGATTGCTCACTGTACCTTGTGTCAAAATGGCCATGCGCAAGGCTTGCAACAGCAGGTGGTCAATATACAGTGTGACCTGTCTGTATTCCAGCTTTGGAATGGACATCATGCAGACTTTGTCAAGGTGCCTTGCTACATGATCTAGCCAAATGTTCTTGTTTGCTGTTGGGACAGATACTAGGTGGTCTGCCCCAGGAGGTCTTTGTGACAGGTTTTACTATACAAATTAGAGCGCTGATAAAGCCAACTCCCCTATGCCAAATAAAAGTTGACCTTGCCAAGGTTTTGATGTGATCTAGGGCAAAAGTGCATTAAAGTAAAGCAATTAGACTCAAGATTTGATCCTCCTATAGTTGATGTTCATTGGGTGCCGCTGAAGCACACAGATGGAATGGTGGTCTCAGAAGTCTGAAGGTTCACCTGGTTTAAACCCCTCAGTGAACAGAGTTCCTCAGGTTGGCACAGTTGGCAGCCAACTGCTTTTTATGGCCAGTTTTATCTAAGCTTCATATAAAACTTCTATACAAGTGCAATCTTATTTGAAACTCTTTTCAACTGATTTATTCAAAACAAAGATGTGCTTGGTCACTGAAAACTCAAAAGTAATTTGAACTTCAAAAAATTCCAGTATTTTAACTCAATGTTACATATTTATTATTTCAAGCAAAAAATGAGAACCCAGAATTGAGGGGAGGTGGAAAAATGTAAGCATAGCCTAAAGAAATGTAATGCAATATAGCACATAGTGTGAAGGTCTGTATAGATAATATACATGTATATGGTAAACAGTAATGAAATACTGAACTGAAACAAGCTTTTCTGTTAATAATGTTTTAGAAGGGATGTTACCCGTCAACTGCTATGCAATTATTGCTACGTAACATTTTGTACATACACTGTGCCAGAGTTCAATAATCATCATAATAGTCCTTGCCAGATTAGGAAAGAAATATATTTTTTCAAACTAGCTACCATTTTCCTACTTGCTTCAAGAGATTCTGAACACATAAAACACCTTCAGATGCAACACTTGACAAAAACAATTATGTGATGCATATGGCAGAAAAACAGTAAACGTACTGCCTTAAGTCACACACTTGCACCGTCTTATCGAAAAGTCAATCTCCCTCTGTCCCCTCACTCTAAGACAACATCACAGCAAGCAAGCTGATCTGGAAGATAGAGAAACAGTGGGGAATCCGTTCTGGGAACTGATTTCACCCGTGAATTTCCTGTCTGGCCCAGGTCAGAAAGATCAAAGACCTCCACAAAATGATAAGACAACCCTTCATGGGTCTTACTGCCACAAGAATGAGACTGGGTTTTACCTCACTTTCATGACATTTAACGTCAAGAGCGATTAAAAGTGACCCTGGTGGATTAAGATGATACTCTAAGAGGCATCACAACTCAGGATTGTAATGCTTGCATTTCAAATAGGAACAGACATTCAATCTTCAGTCTAATACTTCAGCAATCCACATGCACAGAGTATTACAGTAGAAATTTAAAATAATACACGTAATTGTGTCGACTACTGGACTGTGCTATTTGTTACTCCCAATAGTTGTTCCAGGCCCAGTTTATTTAACCGTGATCCCTCAGTCATTAGCACTGGAGTAGGGAGAAAGCAAAACCTGCCA
The DNA here is from genome assembly GCF_052327205.1 of Somniosus microcephalus. Lineage (NCBI taxonomy): Eukaryota > Metazoa > Chordata > Chondrichthyes > Squaliformes > Somniosidae > Somniosus > Somniosus microcephalus. The sequence continues at coordinate 248,941,332 of NC_140992.1, forward strand.
CATCACAAGGGCTGAAGTAGACAAAATGCATGTTCATTTTTTTGGATAGTTTTCTTATTTTGTAATTGGTAAAGCAGCATATTTGGCAATATAAGCCAAAAACAGTGGAGCTTTGGTACAAGTTTGGATGACCACACTGCTCACCCATAGCTGGTACATAATATGAGATCAAACTTTATCCTTTTTAACGTCAGATAAATGAACAGGTTTGCCCGCAGAAAGTACTGCAAAGCAGTGTTTTTTTTTTAATCTGTTACTTGTAGAATGAAAGGGGCCTTGCTGTGTTGGGCGCAAGGTATTTTGGTTTATATGAAACTGGAAATTTGCTGTTGATGGTATGTTTCTCGTTTACCAACCAGCTTTTGGAATTCTGCAAAGCGAAGGCACATGTTATTTAACTGCTGTTCAGCTTTTAAGGTCACAGAATTTGAAGACAAATTCCAAAAGCTAGCTGATAAACAAGTAATTGAGAATTTCCCTGTAAAACAGTTGTGTGTTTACAGGTCAACAATAGCACAGAAACTAGTTGGTAAACTAAAGGGCAGAGTTTGTTAACTGCAGATGTTACCAAATGTCAAAAAGTAATTAGACTGCACCACTGATTTTCCATCCGAAATGCAGGTCGACAAACAGTCATTATCATCTTTATGAAAATTAGACTGGTGCAGTGCTCGGAAAGCACAGCCTAGCTCTATGTAATCTTTTTACTAAATATTAAAATTAATTTCAAGGGGACTGTTTGGCTGCACAGAAAGAATGACTCAGAGAGGGGGGTAAGGAGACAATAGACCCTGGTGTCACAAGTAGTACTTCATTAATTCAGAGGATGCTACTCTCTGTTATGTGGTTCCTATCTAATCTTTTCAAAATCATCAGCGATATTATCAGCTTCCCTAAGGGAGGGGGTAGTTCACACTCAGCCTCCCTCCAGCCAGCATGTTAGTAGTGAGTAGCAGACATGGTTACTGGCTAGCTAAACTCCATATCCACTGATCCTCCGCAAAATCATCACACACCGCACATAATCCAGTACAGCAGATTCTACACATGCTTTATTTTTTTTTTCCTTGGGATTTTCATGTCTCAAAACAGGTACATGAAGCTGTGAAAAAAATAAGTAAATTAATCAGCAGCAGCAAATTCAATCGACCTAAATTAAATGGTGACTTGCAGTTCCCTGCAGATTTAATGCCCAAGTGGCGTTGGGAGAAATGACAGGGAGAGTGACAAGAAACACAATCAGAGAAAGAGCACCAGCTCAGATCTTTCCCACCCAGCTATTGGCATTTGACTCTTGTGGCATCCATTGAGACCTGGGAGCAGGTCACCCAGCTGCTCGTTTGATTGGAAGGGGAGAGGATAAAACAAAATGTGTGCAGAATTAAAAACAATAACTTTACTGAATTACCAAACAAGGAATAAATGGATGGAAACAGCACTGCAAATGTTAAAAATCTGAAATAAAAACATAAAAAGGTAGAAATACACAGCAGTTCTGTCAAAATTTAAACAAAAAAGATAGGCTCTTGTTACAGGGAAGACTGTCCTATTGAAGGGTCTCGACCTGAAAGATGAACCCATTTCTTTTTTAGATGTTGATAAATTGTGGTGTATTTCAATAATTTTCTGTTTGTATTTGATTTAAATAAGACAATATCAACTGGGTTAATATTAAGGCAACTTTTATATAGTCTTGCATGGAAAAGACAGCTTCTGGAGTGAAGAAAATACCCTTCCCCAAATGCCATTAGTGTCATTCTGCATCAAATGGGCCTAAATCACTGGGTGTTCATTTGATCCAAACTGTCAGAATCCAAATTACTATTGGCTTCTCAATAAGAATCTACAATGTACAAAGTGTTTACTGGTGCTGCACTGGTTTTTTGTCTACTCAATAGAACATTATTGACATCACAATAATGTCGTAATCCAACACAACTAATGCTAACTCCTTTTTCTTCTGGAGCACTTACATCTCTTACTGAGTAGGCCATTTTTTCCATGACAATTTACTGTTAAAAGACTGAAGGTTATTTCCCCTCTCCCACGGTCAACTGGCAGCTTTAATTGTTAATTTATCTTCATTTTTATTGGTTAAAAATCAATAATGTAAAATATAGCCCAAGAATTCAGCACTTTTAATATCTTAATTAAACATGCTCATACAGATTGATAATTTGCAATGGACTAAAAAAAAGATGAAGAGAATTGCATCCTTTACATGTTATCAAGTGAGCAGAACTCAGTGACTGACACATGAGCACCGTAATTGTAACAAAAAGATCTAGCTGTGTTTGAAAAAATGTCGACAGTTCAGTCCTTGCACAATTTTGTTAAAAGGTTAGATAGTGTTGCAAGAGAGGAGAACTCTGCTTCCCAAACCAAATCTGGCCAGAGTATGACTAGTGCAGGCGGGCTGGGAAACAGGGCACATTCTGCAAAAGGCAGTCATTCCTTTTACTCTAAGGAGCACCAAAGAAAAAGGGAAAAATAACTGTGGGATTAACACTTTGATCTTATTTAAGGAGCCTCATGTTCACTTTCTACTGAATGTGGAGAAGGCTTTACATTTATTCTTCAAATACTGTGATAAATTAACAAGACCAAAGAGCGCGATGCATTGGTTTGACTTTACAAACTCTTTGTGGTTGTGCAAAAAGGTCATCTTGGTCAGAGTTTTGCATACTAGATGCATGTATTTGTTTTCACATTATTCCAAGGCCTGCTCTCATTCACACCCTGTATAAAGCCAGCACAGGGCCTTCTCTGTGCTCCCTGACAGATACTAATGGTTGCTGGCCTCGGAGCCTGTAAGCAAACTGCCTGCTCTGCATTCCTGACATTAATGAAGACTTTTACTGAGGCCTGTACCTCTGCTATGTAAACAAAATGGCCCAAAACTCCTCCTGTAATGTTACTTCAACACAATACTGTCAAGACGTAAACATCTTTCGTAATGGTCATATAACAGCGGCACACTTCACATACTAAAGTACAGGAGACTAATAAAGCATATGTCCATCAAAACCACCCCACAATCCAAGTACATAAAGCAGGCTTTCAGGGCCATTTCAACATGGGCTTCTTTAGCAATATTCTTTTAATATATTTTAAAAACTAGACTACTGCTCATCAATGCACAACCTGAAAATGGATATGCAATTTCAAACCTGTTGCTACGTAATAATTAGTTTGGAAATTTCAATAAGGCCCCTTGCTTTAATGTGACAAATGTACAATCATTTTCTTCAGCAAATCGTTCTTTTAAGATAACAACATACAAGCAGAAGATACTGCTTCATCCCCATATTTGCTGCACTGTAAATAGAGTATCTTTCCTTTTTGGGTGGTGATAGGGGTATAAATACATGAAAGGACATGTATTACAAGCAGTAGAATTATCCTGTTCATTGATTTTAGCTCTGGGGTATTACAGAGAGCACTTGATTTATCTAGAGATTTTTCCAAAGCTTACTCCCGACTTTTAAACCTAAACGAGACTTTAAAGGCTTATCCACAAAAGAATCTAGTAAATACAGCAACATTTGAACCTTTAGTGTGAGCATTTAAAGATACCATCTTTTTTTTGTGATCTAACGGCACATTAACATTACTGCTCCCAGTTTCACTGGACAGAACCACTGTACACATATATACACACACTAAAATCGAACTTACCCCATTCCCCCATTTCATTCATTCCACAAGGGCCCGCAGTTTGCCAACAGAAAGATATTATTTGCTAAATGGGCACAAGTGTGCCAATGCCACTTTCATGCAGAATAAAAACTCATCAGTGTTGTAGATCAAATCTGTCCCTTCACTACTGCAATCTTATCTCTGCAAAGCAGTAACAGATAGTAACCTTCGAACTCATTATAAACTGGAAGGACCACCAGTATTTACTGGTAATATTTTTGACCTGAATTTCACTCTAATATTATCAAACATCCACTACAGAAAATTATAGTAAACACATAAATAGTTTCTCTCCTCGACCTCCTCACTTTCATTCCCAAGATCCTGTTGATATCTAAAATGACATTGCAGTAAATCAAACACGGGTACTGAGAGCACATTATCCACATACAGAATTGGAGTGGTAATGGTTGGTACTCAGGCAGATCTTCAGATTGATGTGGTTATTATTACTGTTGTCCTGTTCAGTATTGTTGGTTGTGTGTACATACAAAAAGTTTTAAAAGATAGATATTTATTTGAAAAAAACATAGTTTTGCCATATGTTTCAAAGTACCCAGTCACAACATTCTGATGTTTATGCCATGCATTCTGCATTGCTTCCAGATAAATACAGTTTTCATATCCTGGTTATCATTCAGCTACTAGCGACCCAACTTACCCTTCTTGACCCCATGCCTACCATCACAGCCAACCTCTCCCTATCATTTGGTAGTGTCTCCACCCTTTGAGACCATCATCATCATCTTTCTTCCCCCACCACAAACTCTGTACCCTCGCCTCCAATTCCATCTTCCACCCCGTCCCACACTCTCAGGTGGAAGCCGACTGTTTGCAATATTGGCATCCTATTTGACCTGAGCTGAGCTTCCGTCCCTTGTATGCGCTCCATCACAAAGACTGTCTAATTCCACCTCCGTGACATCGCCCATCTCCATCCCTGCAGAAACTCTCATCCATGCCTTTGTCCCCTCCAGACTCGACTATTCGAATGCTCTCCTGGGTGGTCTCCCTTCCTCCACGAATTTCAGCTCAACTAAAACTCTACTACCGATAGCCTACCCGCACCAAATCCAACTCACCTATCATCCCTGTGTTCGCTGACCTACATTGGTTTCCAGTCTCCGATTACCTCCAATTTAAAATGCTCATCTTTGTGTTCAAATCGTTTCATGGCCTCGACTCTCCTCGTCTCTAAACCCCTTCAACCCAACAAATCTGAGAGAACATTGCTTTCCTCCAACTCTAGCCTCTTGTGAATTCCCCATTTCCTTAACCGCACAACTGGCAGCCATGCTTTCAGCCGCCTAGGCCCTAAGCTCTGGAATTCCCTCCCTGAACCTCTCCTCCTCTCTAAGACCGTCCTTAAAACCACCTCTGACCAAACTTCTAGTCACCACTCCTAATATCTTCTTCTTTGGTTCAGAGTCAATTTTTGTCCGATTACCCTTCCGTGAAGCGCATTGGGATGCTTTCCTACTAAATATATATAAATGTGCGTTATTTAGAAAAAGAAATGCCATGAGTATTTATTCTACAAGCCTTTATATTAGCAATGCAATTTTGATCCTAGTGGTTAGTTTCAAATATTTCCACATTGCCGTGCCAATTCTCGGTCAATCCAGCCACAAAGCAGATTTGAGTGTGAAGGGAAATGTTCCCCCCTTTCACCACTAACCCCTCTGACTTGCTCGAGGTTGCTGGACACACAATAGGGAAGGCTGCATATAACTGGCTATTATTACTGAGATCTGAATTTGGGTTTCCGCAAGTGGAGCCCAGACCTTCGAACATGTAGCTCCTTGGGCTGCCCCTCCAATTCTATATTGTTAATGCATACAATGCCCCACTGCTCAAATGTCTCCAAGATAAATGGCCTCAATATTAACCCCGCCTCCCCCCCCCCACATTGGATGGGAGGGGGTCGGGTGGGGTTTACAGCATTAAATATGGGGAACACGTCCCCAACACATGCATAAAGCTGTACTTTTATTTATCCACCCGAGTACTGGTCAGTAAATGCCTGCCTAATTTTGTCTTTTATTATCAATCAACACAATAATCAGGAAATCTCACATCCTTGCTTTCTGTGCATTGACTGCCTGGCTCCTCTCATCTTGCCATATCAGAAACACAAGCGAGTTAAATAATCTTGTTAACTGTACACCACGCACAAATTTTGTTTTAAAGACCTCGTCAACATATCTATCTTAAAGAGGTGACACTTTACAGGATCAGATTTTCAATATTACTATTTCTCAAGGAAAGCTTACTCTTCTTCCCAGCATTTGAAAAAGGTCACTTCAACAGGTGACAATATTGTTATGTAAAACAGGTCATTCAAAATAAAAAGTTCTTGAAAATTATACCTTGCGTTGGGCATTAGTAACACAACAACAACCAACATGCTTATGCATTTGTTAAAACTACTACCTCGCTACCTCTCTTTCCTCCTTTAAGATGCTCCTTAAAACCTACCTCGACCAAGCTTTTGGTCACTTGCCCTAATTTCTCCTTATGTGGCTTGGTGTCAAATGTTTTTTGTTGTCTTTTAATATTCCTGTTAAAGGTGCTATATAAATACAAGTTGTTGTTGTTGTTGCAGCAGAGTATCTGGAATAGACTAAAAGCAAATGATCCATCTTCCTGTGCAACACTGTCCCAGTTCTGTGCAGAGACCTTGTTCTTCGAGCTGCTTTTCAAATTCCTCCTAGTGACAGAAGAATAAGTAGATTCTGAAGATTTCTTAGATTTACAAGATTTCTTTGCACCCACACAGAAGGGCCAGCGGTGATTTAAAAGGCCCATGGGCATTGCCTTGAAAAGTGGAAGGTCAGCTGCTGATTTAAAGGCCCGGTGTTGCCATAATTTTAACAGGAAAGTGTCTGAAGGCCCAGTGTTGTTGGAAGTTTGACTTAGGAAGGCCTGATGGAAAAAGAGTTTCAATCAAAAAATTGAGATTTTTTTTTAAGAGGGAACCATACTTTAATTTCAGCAGATACTTCAATAACCAAGTGAGAGGTGGGGTTCAGAGGATGCCACAATCTGAGATTCAGATTTAATCATCTATAATCACCTGTACCAATGAGATCCTGATGATTAATGCATCCTTAGCTACCTGGAATTTTATACAATATTTCTTAGTTTTGCATTGTTCAGGTTAAATTTCAAAACACTCCATTCTAAAATGTAAACCGAGGGCCTTTTGTAAGTCCCACGACTTACAGAAGGATACTACCATCTTTTGTAACAATATAACTAGAGATTAATCTCACGTGAGCCACAGAAGGCTTTCACAAGGTTAACATTTTACAACAGATTATTCCTGACATAATATATGCTACTGAAAGGTAAGGAAGGTACCATTAACAGGCAAGTAACGGGATGAATGAAGTGTCAAATCAATGAATATTAAAACAGGTTAAAAAAAACCCAGAGTATTTACTTTCACAAAATTCAGCCCTGGCCAAATTGCAACATTTATTAAGCAAAATGCTGCTAAAAAATGTGGTCTGTGAAGTTTTCATCCTCTTTGCATCTTAGGCCGCACATGCTTTACTCCAATTGAAGAGACAGGTGGGTGACCATGAACATCTGTGTGGACTGGAATACTGAAGCTTAGGTGGAATGTTTGCTAATTCTCCCCTCTGGTGAAGTGTCTCAATTCTGTCTGGTCCTATTTTGAGTAGGCTGGAATTGACCTGGAGCAGGCAAGCCTGATCCAAATGACTGTGTTTCTTATTGGACTCCAATGACCTAACTGAATTCAGTAGGTTGCCGTCTAATTAAGGTATAGGTAGGAGCAATGAGCCCAGCACAGGAACCTGGGCCTGACCCTCTGGGCCAGATTTTCAGTGTGCCGTGAGGCGGGCTTTTAGGTGTGCGGGGGGCAAAAATCCCGAATTCGAGGCGCCCCGACACCATCCCGCACAAAACCCGCCTCCACGTAAGTTTCAGAGGAGGCGGGTACCCGCCCCGCACTGGGACCCGCCGACCCGAGGCGGGAAGGGATTAGTGCCAATTAACTGCCTGTTAACAGGTAGCTAACAGGCAGTTTTTAGCCTAATCCCTATTTTGAGGGGTGTCGTGTGGGATTCCTGACGGCTCCAAACCATGCCAGGTTAGAGCAGGCGGGTCGTCGGTTTGAAGGACTTGGAGGGGTCGCGATGTCGGTGTTCAGGTGAGTGATGGGTGCATGAGTGCAAAGGTAAGTGTGTTTGGTGTGTCTGAAGTGTGTAAAGAAGTTTAAATTACCTGTACTTACCTTAACAGCCTTTCTTCCTCTAAGCGTCGGGAGTCCATCATTCAGCCGGCACTGAAAGCCGAATGGCTGCAATCTGTCAAAAGTGACAGCCTTCAGCTTTGAGTGCCGGTGTGAGTTCTAACTGAGTCTGCGTAGAAGGACTCAGGTTAGAAGTCAGACTGTCAGTGTTTGACAGCTTCAAGCAGCTGTGAAACACTGATATTTCATCTGTCAAAAACTCTTGACAGAAGAAATTTCAGTCTGTGACGTCACCTGTTGCCGGGTGGCCCTTAATTGGCCTGCTGAGCCCGCTAAGCGGGCTCAACAAGGTCAATCAAGGGAAAATCGAGTGGATTGGCCAGATGTCGATGGAGGCGGGACTGAAACCCGAAAGTTGTCGTCCCGCCTCCTTCCCGACTGCTGAATGAAAATCCAGCCCTCTGTCTTGTCACCACTTCCATCTCATGGGTCATTAGTGGAGATGGTTGGGCATTTCAATTAAGCATTTTTATTCCTTTTCATTTTGAAAGTATGATTTCAGCACCAGAATCTTAAAAATACAACAGGAATTACAAGATTCAGATTAACAGCCTCTCTAAGATACACACTCAGCTCTAGATGATTACCATTACTCGCAACTGCTAAGTCAGTGCCATGCACTGAAGGCCTTGTTCGTTTGTTGTGACAGGAATAGTGCCTTCCATTTCTTTCAATCTAATTTACCTCCACTCAGCTATTTACACACTGTGGGTGTGCAGATAAGCTTTATGATGATACCTGATTAAAATCACACCTATTGCAGGTAATCAATACGCAATATTCTGATCATGTGCCAAAAGCTCCACTATTTATTGATGGGCACTTATCAATTTATCAGAAACCTGGAAGTTGTAAATGAACAAGTCTGGTCTGAAAAGAAAAAGTTAAACTTTAGACCAGATCAATACCAGTCACGTCATAAATCACATTGAGTGCCAGTCATCCAGCTACAGTAAAGTAACCCCTATCAACGAGTTAGGAACAGCAGAGATATGATTAGCCACAGTTTGCTGCTTCTTATACAGCTACCTCCTAGACTAACGAGTGAATGCCACATACAATTATTTAGCATAGTCTAGCATACTTGGGTTTTCTTCCCCATACCCCGCCAACAATTCTAGTCCAAGAATGATAACGGTAAATGGAAGCATAGAAGATAGGAGCAAGAGTAGGCCATTCGGCCCCTCGAGCCTGCTCCGCCATTCAATGAGATCATGGCTGATCATCCAAATTCAGTACCCTGTCCCTGCCTTCTCTCCATATCCCTTGATCCCTTTAGCCATAAGAAATAAAGCTAACTACTTCTTGAATATATTTAATGAATTGGCCTCTACTGCCTTCTGAGGTAGAGAATTCCACAGGTTCACCACTCTCTGGGCAAAGAAATTCCTCCTCATCTCTGTCCTAAATGGCTTACCCCTTATCCTTAGACTGTGACCCCTGGTTCTGGACTCCCCGGCCATCGAGAACATCCTTCCAGCATCTAGTCTGTCTAGTCCTGTTAGAATTTTATAAGTTTCAATGAGATCCCCTCTCATTCTTCTAAACTCCAGCGAGTATATGCCCAATCGACCCAATCTCTCCTCATACGTCATTCCTGCCATCACCTGTAACATGCACAAAATAATCAGCATTTATGTCCAAAAACAACCTGCAACCGTGGCTGCTTGTGAAATGCTGCCGATGTGGTGCTACTATTTACCCAGAAGGTCTGATTTGTGCCACAGAATCCACACAAGACACTAAATAACTTGAAGTACAACTTGTAGAAATGCTTTTGACACAAACAGGAAGCAAACAGAAGGATGCCATTTCAGTTATAACCCTGTGTAAACCTCTTTGCCTCTCCACCGCTCTTCGCCTTTAAGACCCTCCTTAAAACCTACTAACTTGACCAAGCTTTTAATCACCCGTCGTAATCATTTCTTCTTTGGATCAGTGTTAAGTTTTGTCTGATCACAGTCTCGTGAAGTGCCTTGGGACATTTTCCTACATTAAAGATACTATATGTTGTATTACAGTGCACCTCACCCACCCCCTATTCAGCAATGCAATGCAGCTTATCTGCTCCTCCGTTATCCTGTGGTGCAATGCAGGCTATCCATTCCCATGATACTGTGGAATACAGTGCAGGCTATCCATTCCCATGATACTGTGGAATACAGTGCAGGCTATCCATTCCCATGATACTGTGGAATACAGTGCAGGCTATCCATTCCCATGATACTGTGGAATACAGTGCAGGCTATCCATTCCCATGATACTGTGGAATACAGTGCAGGCTATCCATTCCCATGATACTGTGGAATACAGTGCAGGCTATCCATTCCCATGATACTGTAGAATACAGTGCAGGCTATCCATTCCCATGATAGCATAAGAACATAAGAACATAAGAAGTAGGAGCAGGAGTAGGCCATACGGCCCCTCGGGCCTGCTAGCCATTCAATAGGATCATGGCTGATCCAAATCTAGACTCACGTCCACTTCCCTGCCCTCTCCCCGTAACCCCTAATTCCCTTATCTGCTAGGAAACTGTCTATCTCCATTTTAAATTTATTTAATGTTGCAGCTTCCGCAGCTCTCTGGGGTAGCAAATTCCGTAGATTTACTACCCTCTGAGTGAAGAAGTTTCTCCTCATCTCAGTTTTGAAAGGGCAGCCCCTTATTCTTAGATTATGCCCCCTAGTTCTAGTCTCACCCATCAGTGGAAACATCCTCACCGCATCCACCCGATCAAGCCCCCTCACAATCTTATATGTTTCGATAAGATCGCCTCTCATTCTTCTGAACTCCAATGAGTAGAGTCCCAACCTACTCAACCTTTCCTCATACGTCAACCCCCTCATCTCCGGAATCAACCGAGTGAACCTTCTCTGAACCGCCTCGAGAGCAAGTATATCTTTTCTTAAATATGGAAACCAAAACTGCATGCAGTATTCCAGGTGTGGCCTCACCAATACCCTGTATAACTGCAGCAAGACTTCCCTGTTTGTATACTCCATCCCCCTTGCAATAAAAGCCAAGATTCCATTGGCCTTCCTGATCACCTGCTGCACCTGCATACTAACTTTTTGTGTTTCATGCACCAGGACCCCCAGATCCCTTTGTACTGTAGCACTTTGCAGTTTCTCTCCATTTAGATAATAACTTGCTCTTTGATTTTTTCTGCCAAAGTGCATAACCTCACACTTTCCAACATTATATTGCATCTGCCAAATCTCTGCCCACTCACTCAGCCTGTCTATGTCCTTTTGCAGGATTTTTATGTCCTCCTCACTCACTGCTTTCCCTCCCATCTTTGTATCGTCGGCAAACTTGGATATGTTGCACTCAGTCCCTTCCTCCAAATCGTTAATATAGATTGTAAAGAGTTGGGGTCCCAGCACTGACCCCTGCGGAACACCACTAGTTACTGATTGCCAGCCCGAGAATGAACCATTTATTCCAACTCTTTGTTTTCTGTTAGATAGCCAATCTTCCACCCATGCCAGTATATTACCCCCAATCCCGTGATTTCTTATCTTGATCAGTAATCTTTTGTGTGGAACCTTGTCAAATGCCTTTTGGAAGTCCAAATACACTACATCCACTGGTTCCCCTTTATCCACCCTGTATGTTACATCCTCAAAGAATTCAAGCAAATTTGTCAAACATGACTTCCCCTTCATAAAACCATGCTGACTCTGTCCTATTAAATTATGTTTATCCAAATGCTCTGTTACTGTTTCCTTAATAATGGACTCCAACATTTTGCCAACCACAGATGTTAGGTTAACTGGTCTATAGTTTCCAGCTTTTTGTCTACTTCCCTTCTTAAATAAGGGTGTTACATTAGCAGTTTTCCAATCTGCCGGGACCTTTCCTGAGTCCAGGGAGTTCTGGAAAATAATCACCAATGCATCCACAATCCCTACCGCCACTTCTCTCAAGACCCTAGGATGTAGGCCATCAGGTCCGGGGGATTTATCCGCCTTAAGTCCCATTATTTTACTGAGTACCATCTCCTTAGTGATTTTAATTGTGTTTAGCTCCTCCCCCCCCCCATTGCCCCCTGTTTGTCCAGTGTTGGGATATTTTTAGTGTCCTCTACTGTAAAGACTGATACAAAAATATTTGTTCAGCGTCTTTGCCATCTCCATGTTCCCCACCACTAGTTTCCCGGTCCCATCCTCTAAGGGACCAACGTTCACTTTAGCCACCCTTTTTCTTTTTATATAACTGTAGAAACTCTTGCTATCTGTTTTTATATTTTTTGCTAGTTTACTTTCATAATCTATCTTCCCTTTCTTAATTAATCTTTTAGTTATTGTTTGCTGGCTTTTAAATGCTTCCCAATCTTCTATCCTCCCACTCGATTTGGCTACTTTATATGCCCTTGTTTTCAGTCGGATACTATCCTTTATTACTTTACTAAGCCACGGATGGCTGTCTTTTCTTTTATTCCCCTTTTTCCTCAGTGCAATATATTTATCTTGAAAGATGTGAAATATCTCCTTGAATGTAGACCACTGCTCTTGTACCGTCTTACGCTTTAATCTGTTTTCCCAGTCCACTTTAGTCAATTCTACTCTCATACCTTCATAGTCTCCTTTATTTAAGCTCAGTACGCTGGTTTGAGATCCAACTCTCTCATCCTCAAACTGAATTTGGAATTCAACCATATTATGGTCACTCATTCCAAGGGGATCCTTTACTAGGACATTTTTTATTAATCCTGTCTCATTACACAGGACCAGATCTAAGATTGCCTGCCCCCTGGTTGGTTCAATTACATACTGCTCAAGGAACCCGTCCCTAATACACTCTATGAACTCTTCCTCAAGGCTGCCATGCCCAATTTGATTAGTCCAGTCAATATGAAAGTTAAAATCCCCCATGATTATAGCTGTTCCCTTATTACAAGCCCCAACTATTTCCTGATTTATACTCCGACCAACAGAGTTGCAACTGTTAGGAGGCCTATAGACTATGCCCACTAGTGACTTTTTCCCTTTATTATTCCTTATCTCCACCCAAACTATTTCATTATCCTGATCCTTTGACCCAATATCATTTCTGACTATTGCAGTGATTCCATCCTTGATTAACATAGCAACCCCACCTCCCATTCCTTCCTGTCTGTCCTTCCTAATTGTCAAATACCCTTGTATGTTTAGTTCCCAGTCATGATTATCTTGCAGCCATGTTTCCGTAATGGCCACCAGATCATACCCATGTGTTATTATTTGTACCGTCAACTCGTCAATTTTGTTACGAATGCTGCGTGCATTCAGATAAAGAACTTTCAAATATGTTTTCTGACAATTTATTCCTGCTTTTACCCTTTACTACTTTACCTTTATCATTATACATTCTGTCCCTTCCTGACACGCTCTGGTTTTTAATTCCCCCACTGCTACCTTGCTCTATTGCCTTCTCCGCTGTCATTTTTATTTTTCGGTCTCTTAAAACCTCCCCCCTGTGGAATACAGTGCAGGCTATCCATTCCCATGATACCGTGGAATACAGTGCAGGCTATCCATTCCCATGATACTGTGGAATACAGTGCAGGCTATCCATTCCCATGATATCGTGGAATACAGTGCAGCCTATCCATTCCCATGATACTGTGGAATACAGTGCAGGCTATCCATTCCCATGATACCGTGGAATACAGTGCAGGCTATCCATTCCCATGATACTGTGCAATACAGTGCAGGCTATCCATTCCCATGATATCGTGGAATACAGTGCAGGCTATCCATTCCCATGATACTGTGGAATACAGTGCAGGCTATCCATTCCCATGATACCGTGGAATACAGTGCAGCCTATCCATTCCCATGATACTGTGGAATACAGTGCAGGCTATCCATTCCCATGATACTGTGGAATACAGTGCAGGCTATCCATTCCCATGATACTGTGCAATACAGTGCAGGCTATCCATTCCCATGATACCTTGCAATACAGTGCAGGCTATCCATTCCCATGATACTGTGGAATACAGTGCAGGCTATCCATTCCCATGATACCGTGGAATACAGTGCAGGCTATCCATGCCCATGATACTGTGGAATACAGTGCAGGCTATCCATTCCCATGATACTGTGGAATACAGTGCAGGCTATCCATTCCCATGATACCATGGAATACAGTGCAGGCTATCCATTCCCATGATACTGTGGAATACAGTGCAGGCTATCCATTCCCATGATACCATGGAATACAGTGCAGGCTATCCATTCCCATGATACTGTGGAATACAGTGCAGGCTATCCATTCCCATGATACTGTGGAATGCAGTGTAGGCTATCCATTCCCATGATACTGTGGAATATAGTGCAGGCTATCCATTCCCATGATACTGTGGAATACAGTGCAGGCTATCCATTCCCATGATACTGTGGAATACAGTGCAGCCTATCCATTCCCATGATACTGTGGAATACAGTGCAGGCTATCCATTCCCATGATACTGTGGAATACAGTGCAGCCTATCCATTCCCATGATACTGTGGAATACACTGCAGGCTATCCATTCCCATGATACTGTGGAATACAGTGCAGGCTATCCATTCCCATACTATGGAATACAGTGCAGGCTATCCATTCCCATGATACTGTGGAATACAGTGCAGCCTATCCATTCCCATGATACTGTGGAATACACTGCAGGCTATCCATTCCCATGATACTGTGGAATACAGTGCAGGCTATCCATTCCCATGATACTATGGAATACAGTGCAGCCTTTCTGCGGCTCTGCTTTCACAAGATTCTGTGGCTGAAGAAGGCCATTCAGCCCATAATCCATCCATCCAGAATAACTCTAAATTCCCTCACCGCAGCATTCAATTAGTTCTTGATTTCAGGGTTTTCGTCTCCACTACTCTATCCAGGAGTCTTTGTGTGAAAAATAACATCCTGCTTTCAGTCACATATTTCCTTTTTGTTAAAAGAACATGCGGCCCACATTCTACCCTTGTGATTTAATATAAAGGAATTGTTTAGATTTACCTTTACCATGTTATTTACTATCTTATATACGGTTATCAGATCACCAGGTAGATTTTAACTTTTGTGCAGCTGGTCGAGCAGTGGAGAGCACCTGCTGGCCGCTCGTTCCAGGTGCAAAGAGGTCCGAGCCATTTTGAGGCCTGGGCCTCATTTAAATGGAACCGGCGAAAGGTGAGCACCAAATGCGCGTCCTGATGTAACTCGCCTGTTTTGGGCCGGAGGAATTTCGGCTGGCTCCTATGCCGAAACAGCACACGGGTAGCTCCACAGGTCCGACAGTGAGTGGGCGCCTGGGCCAGCAGCGAACAGCATTATATTTGTGGAGTCAGGAGAACGCTCTTGCACCTTCTGGCTCCACAAAAATATAATGTTGATAAAGTACCAGGTCTGTTTTTGGAACACTGCTTAGACTGCTCAATGCCAGGATACATGGGCAGAGTGTGCGCAGCACACGTCCACCCGTGTGTCCCTTAAAATTGCAATTGGGATCCTAACCACTTCATAGGACTCCGATTTGCATAATCAAGAGACCTGCCACCTGAAAACAGTCAGGCGCTCTGATTACCCAAGGGAAAGCCCATTTCAAAATGGCAGCAGGTGAAGCCTCAGCTTTACTGGGGCTGTAAATCTACTGACCCCATTTTATGGCCATCCCCACCTCATTAACACCAATGTTGACCAGTTAAAAATCATTCCGCACCTCTCAGACACCTCCTTTCAAGACCCAAGTCGCTCCAGTCTTTCCTCATAACCTTGACCTCTAGCAGAAAAGATCAGTCTAGTTGCTCTTCTTTGCACTGCCTCCGGTGCTTGAATGTCTCCCTTATGCCTCAGAAAGGGACCAAGTACTCAAGATGTGGACTGACCAACGCACTGTACAGTTTGATCATGTCTTCTTCTGACTTGTGTTCCACTGGTCTGGCTATATAGTTCAACATTCTATTGGCTCTGTTGATTGCTGGTCTGCATTAGTTGCAAATGTTGAGCGCCGAGTCTACTAAGACTCTATCAATTGTTCTTACTAAATCTTTGCAATCATAACTTCAACAAAGCAAGTCATATGTGCATTATACAGAACAAGAAATATGGAACAATTCCGCGTAAGACTATATTTGCGTCCAGACCTTAGCTATACACTAGTGAAACGGGTTACTCATCTCATTTGCTGTGTGTGGGCCTTTATGCAAATTGGCTGCCGTGTTTGTGTACGAAACAACAGTGACTACATTTCAAAAGTAATTCATTTGCTGTGAAGCTGTCACGGGAACTAGAAGGTGCTAAATGAATGCACGTCTTCTCTAAATTGGGGAAACCAAACACGGACGAGGTGACTACTTTACTGAACATCTCTGTTCTGTCTGCAAGTGCAACATTGAGCTACATGTGGCTTGCCACTTTGTCCCCCTCTCATCCCGCATCATTGGCGTTGTACAAAAGCTTCAAGAGCATTATCTCATTTTTCTTCTCGATGCCCTGCAATCCTCTGGTGTGAACAACTTCAGACTTTAGCTATATCCTCATTTTCAGAACTGGTTAAATTTCATACCTGGCACTAGGTTATCCATTGCTCCTGTATTTGCATTCCCTCAGGGCTGCCACTTCCTTAAGTATTTACACACCCTTTATTTCTTTAATGTCTTAGTGTGTCTGCCTTTGACTTGACCAAGATCATTCCACTTATAATTCCTGTGTGTTTGTTTTTATTACATTTTTATCTCTGATTGTATTAATATGTCTGTCCACTTTGTATTTCTGAGGAAAGGGTCAATACCCAAAATGCAAACTTGCCTGTTCTCTCTGCAGATACTGACTGACCTGCTGCATGTTTCTAGCAGGTTCTGTTTTTCTACATGAATGCAAGTTCTTTCTTTCTTTCCTTGCCATCTGAACCCCGGCTGGCTGCAGCCTTGTAGCAAGCTCCTAAATATTCCTTTTTATTCGCTGTGCCTTGTTCCTGACCCACCCCCCCAGCTTGCCATTCACAATATCATAACCTGATTCCAACAGTGATGGTAAAGCCGTGGATATGCCACGCGAATGGTACAGGGTGACTAGAAGCTCTGTCCCGTACTATTACACAAAGACTGGGAATCGAGCATGTCCATCAGTTCTAAACAGGTACAATTTCCACTTTTTTTGATTCGTTCCTGGGATGTGGGCATCGCTGGCAAGGCCAGCATTTATTGCCCATCCCTAATTGCCCTTGAGAAGATGGTGATGAGCCACCTTCTTGAACCGCCCCAGTCCGTGTGGTGAAAGTACTCCCACAGTGCTGTTAGGGAGGGAGATCCAGGATCTTGACCCAACAACGATGAAGGAATGGCGATATATTTCCAAGTCAGGATGGTGTGTGACTTGGAGCTGGTGGTGTTCCCATGCACCTGCTGCCCTTGTCCATCTAGGTGGTAGAGGTCGCAGGTTTGGGAGATGCTGTCAAAGAAGCCTTGAAGAGTTCCTGCAGTGCATCTTGTAGATGGTACACACTGCAGACACGGTGCGCAGGTGGTGGAGGGAGTGAATGTTTAAGGTGGTGGATGGGGTGCCAATCAAGTGGGCTGCTTTATCCTGGATGGTGTCGAGCTTCTTGAGTGTTGTTGGAGCTGCATTCATCCAGGCAAGTGGAGAGCATTCCATCACACTCCTTAATTGTGCCTTTTAGATGGTGGAAAGGCTTTGGGGAGTCAGGAGGTGAGACTCTTGCTGCAGAATACCCAGCCTCTGACCTGCTCTTATTGCCACAGTATTTATGTGGCTGGTCCAGTTAAGTTTCTGGTCAATGGTGACCCCAAGGATGTTGATGTTGGGGGATTCCTTGGACAGTGTAGCACACCCTCAGTACTGCACAGAAATCCCAGTCTAGATTTTGTGCTCGAGTCTCTGGAATAGAGCGTGAACCCACAACTTTCTGACTCCGAGGCGAGAGTGCTACCCACTGCGCCATGGCTAACACCTAATGTAATACAACTGTACTGCACGATAGGTTTTGAAACACCAGCATAGGTATGTTTCTGTACAGGAGAACTAAGAACTTTACTGAAATATCCAAAAAGGAAAGGTACCAAAATTTGTATCTCCGATTATGTCTTAATGTCTAAAAGTATTAAATAAAATTATATGTTTTTATTCTAAATCTATCTACTCTCTTTAAAGGATTCATGATGATCCATTTAAAAAAAAGGATAAGTGCTGATTACCTAATGGGGAACTTTAAACATGAATACTTTAATATTTAAGTCCTGATTTGAAGCTTAAATTTTCTTGGATTCACATCTAAGTCAAGACTTCAGTTTTGAATGTACTGGTGTCAGAAACATATAAAATAAAGCACAGAAAGGATTTACAATAAAAAATAATGATCCTGTAGCTGCAGGCGCGGAGTACAATGTAGAGAATAGCGTTTCAACCTGTTCCTCACATTAGCAATTTGTACTGAAAGTGGGCAAGGCTCCAACACCTTGATGTGGGAGGGGGAGGGGGGCAGGAAAATAAATCAAATCTGACAGAATAGAAGATACTCAGAATGTGAGGAGACTAGAAAATGACTTGCATGGAAATGTCACTGGAAACATTAGAAATACTTAACAGAAAATGAAAAAGAAGGTAAAGTATATCATGTCTCTCAGAAATGTCTCAAAGCAGTTCATATACAATGAATGACTTTGAAGTCCAATGACTGCTGTTATGTAGGCAAACATTAAATCAAATGAATTGCACATTAAAGCGTGTAAGCAATTGCCTAAATTATGTACACTGATGCATTATGACAAATGTAACCTTAATTTTTTTTTCTACAATTGGCGTTGTACAAAAGCTTCAAGAGCATTATCTCATTTTTCTTCTCGATGCCCTGCAATCCTCTGGTGTGAACAACTTCAGACTTTAGCTATATCCTCATTTTCAGAACTGGTTAAATTTCATACCTGGCACTAGGTTATCCATTGCTCCTGTATTTGCATTCCCTCAGGGCTGCCACTTCCTTAAGTATTTACACACCCTTATTTCTTTAATGTCTTAGTGTGTCTGCCTTTGACTTGACCAAGATCATTCCACTTATAATTCCTGTGTGTTTGTTTTTATTGCATTTTTATCTCTGATTGTATTAATATGTCTGTCCACTTTGTATTTCTGAGGAAAGGGTCAATACCCAAAATGCAAACTTGCCTGTTCTCTCTGCAGATACTGTCATGTTCCATGTCGCTAGTGCAATTCCTAGTTGACCCATGGAGTTCAGATCTCCAGTCAGAACTAAAGAGCAAAGAGCATGGTGATTTTCATGTTCCAAATAGACTTTCGAAATCGTCTCTCACACTTTGCGAGGTGGCACCTTAATGTTCAGGTATTATCATCTTCCTGGAAACATCGCTCTTTAATAGTTCCGTAATCATAGAATTTGAATTTGTCTGTTCCACAGTCTGTCAGTCTACATATATTAACATTCCACTTAAGCAAATCCAGCCACCAAACCCCTTTGCTTTTGAATTAATTACTGAACAAAGCCATAGACATAAACAAAAGAGAACCCATCCAGGGCAGCCATCCCTTATTAAATATGCCAATAGACCTGGCCAATTACGTGTGTTAGTCAACAATGCAACAGGAATAATGAGATTTCCATAGAGATACAGCTGGCTCGAGCCTTTCATTGAGAAGGAAACATATAAAATAGAGCAATTCCATATTATTCCACAAAGGCCACTCCTCCAATCCAAAGATCTCTACCTATGAATAATCACCGATAATTCGGTGCAGATTCTTGACAATTGAACTGGCAACAATGCATTTTCAGCTGCTGTACGGCATGCCCTGAACAGGATCTTTTTCCTGATCATACTTGTTTGGTGCAGATAGATGCTGAATACAGTAATAATTCTGAGTGACTTTATGCCAAGTGTGTGCTTACCTTTTTAACATGGCTGCTATTTGCAGAATTTGTAAGCATCTATTAGTTGTATTGTGCAGGTAGTTTCTCTCTCTCTCTGGTAAACCTAATGCAAATTGCTCAGTATAGATTTTAGATGACCTACTGCACAGTATAAAACACTGGTATAAAGTGAGATAAATTGCACCTGTTACTGATCACTGGAGGGTTTGATGAAATTCTATAGCTACACAGAGTATGTGTGTTTTCGCAAGAAATAAACTGTGCTGCATTCACATTATATATTTGCAATTACTGCTGGCTCTGCCCATAGCCAGTCTAGTTAACTGCTTCTAAAATTTCTATTAGGCTGACATATTTGTAACCTTGTAGACCAGTGGACTAGAATAGATTGTGTGGGGAAATTGAGATCATTTTAATTTATGGTTTTGTTCTGATCATTCTGACCACTAACATTCCCCAAGATGACTACAAAAAGAAGCACATTGCCTCTTCTTTTACAACAGTATCTTTGCAAGCTATTTACAAAAAAAAAGTTCAAAAGGGCCCTGTATACATTATATAGGGTCTCTATTAGTGAGGGAGTTAGAAATAATATACATTTTTGAAGAGCCACCTAATGATGGGGGAGGGATCTACTGCAGTGAGCGCATACAGTTACATGATGACCAGAATATGTAATCCCATCCTCAATATTCTACAATACTATTTCCATTAGCAACCCAAATATAGTTCAGTCATTTCCATTTTATACGCTTTAGTGTCTGCATACTGCTAGCAGTAAACTGAACAGCTGGACAAAGATTTGTTGCCATTGTTTTCCAAAGATCTGCAACACACTGCACTGGGACTTCTAAATTAAATATTTTGGACTTTCAGAGGAGGCCTGAATGCTTTAATAAGTAATGCTGACAATTTGATATCTGACAGCTCAAGTTAAATAATTTTTCTTTGCAAGAATTACAATGTCATAATACAGACGCACATGCCAAAGGTACGGCCCGGGTGGGGAACACGTCTAGTTCTAGCTGATTATAAGAAGATAATCTGATATAGAAGTAACAGCAGTACAGGGCAAAAGGGAAAAACTGAAGCCAGCGCATGTTAAGGCCAAATTCTGACCAGTGCATGACAAAAGCACGTGCAATGTTGGTAAACTTATTCTGGCCATTTTAAGCAATACGGATCATTTTAATCTCCATAGAAACAACAGCCTACTTACGCAAAATGTAATGATTAATCACTGCTTTGATAACAATGGCGTGAACCAGTGACCACAACAGTGAAAAAAGGATGCACTTAGTATTCTCCTGGGCTGTGTTACCCAGACACGCAGCACACAATTCACAAACATACTGCATGGGTTCTCAAACCCACAAGGATGGGTACAAACTGAGAAATGTCTGCTGTTCCGTTCATTAAATGCACAATATCTATTTCCAGTAGGTGACGGGGGGGCTGCATTTTAGCACTGTAAAAAGGGAATTTCAATAGAAATGGTGTTGGGAGTTCAACAGAGATTTGTGTTGGGTAGGATCACTATGATCTTAATTGGTTTAATTTACCCAACTTCACGAAATGGCTGACCAAAGAAAAACAAAATATTCTGTGAGTTGGAGTTTTTTCCCCCCTAATTGCAGCAAAACCTGTCCTTCTGGTCATCTTGATTAACTACCAAGTGTCTTAAGCAATCATTTTTTTCTTCATAACCAACAGCTTCTCAATTTAATTAAATGGCATCTTTACCTGGATTGTGCAGACTGGTAAAATTTATAGGGTCGTAATAACAAGCAAATGGCGCCGCCCTTAAATGCAGTCATGATTACAGTTTAATACAACCATTGTTACACGGTTTACGATCAAAACAATATTGTCACCTGGAATGAACAGCCACTTGCCTTAAGCAACTGCTATGCTTTAGTACTGAGGAGGACTGACTCATGGATTATACAGATTCTGATGTGCTTGTATTTTTAACAGCCCTATAGGTAGAACCAGGATGTAATTTTGTTTGTCTGAAGAAGCAGAGAATGTACTTCAGGCCATTTTAGAGTTATTTGATTGATAGGTGCTACCATTTGAATGATTTAAGGCGTTTGTTCTAGTCCTATAAACTTATCCAAAGTCCTGTTTAAAATTCATGGCAAATGTCAATGTAAATAGTAACAGCAGGATGCATATTCTCTATAGATATGAAATTTAGCTCCTCCCAAAGGTTATTTAATTTCAGTTTTGGCCAATAACATTTTAATACACGATGTCCAGCATTCTTTGTTGAGACCATTAACAATAATAACACCTTTCTCAGTGCTGTTAGCAAAGCTGGGTAGTACAGTACCAAAATCTGTTGAGCAGGACGGGAATGAAATTTCAAAAATTACGCTCAAAATAGTGACACTGCATTTTATTTATATCTAAAAGTAGTTGGGCTCAAGTTTCAAACATCAAACAGTCTCAGTGATTAAGAACATAAGCATGGAACAAGAAAAGGCCAGTTGGCCAATCCAGCCTGTTCTTTCCAGAGACCACACATAGTAAATCAACAAAACTTTAGAATATGTGTCTGATCCTACATTGCAGGCCAGTTGCCTTCCTTGATATGACACTTCATAAGCGCAGTAGCTCACAAACAATTAGGATTCTCACAGCATTTAGATTATGCCCAACTCTACTTGCTCATGTAGCCCTCCATCCCATAGTGTCAGCTGTGGCTCAGTGGGTAGCACACTTGCCTCTGAGTCATGAAGGTTGTGGGTTCAAGTCCCACTCCAGGAACTTGAGCAGATAAAGCTAGGCTGACACTCCAGTGCAGTGCTTGGGGAGTGCTGTACTGTTGGAGGTGCTGTCTTTCAGATGAGATGTATTAAATTAATGGTTGTATTAAACTGAAACTGGGTGCCCTGGCCAATATTTATCCCTCAACCAACATAACAAAAACAGATTATCTGCTCATTATTACATTGCTGTTTGTGGGATCTTGCTGTGTGCAAATTGGCTGCCACGTTTCTCACATTACAACAGTGACTCTACTTCATTGACTGTAAAGTGCTTTGAGATGTCCGGTGGTTGTGAAAGGCGCTATATAAATGCAAGTCTTTCTTTATTCCTAAAACACTCATCTCTCTCTCTCTCTCTTAAATCGGTTAATCAGCATCACAACTGCTTTAACTGCGAACCTATTCCACACATCTGCGACACTGGGGCGAAAAACATTTCTTCTAAATCTCTGGACTTGCTTGAAGTTTGTTGATATTAAATGCATGTGCTCTAGCTCTGTGCTGATAGTTCAAATTAAACAACCTGCGTGCATCTACATCATTCACTCTTCTCAGCGTTTTAAAAAAACTGGGCCATGTCTATTCTTCATCTTTTCTCTAATGAAAACATTTTCAGTCAACCTCTCTTCAGATCCTGGCGCTCCAACTCCTGTTGAGGTTAGACGGGCAAATACAATGCCATCCAGGTTTGCCAAGAGACCTCAGGGCTGACAGAGACCCAAACAGGATTTCCGACTGTGGAACCGATTCAGAAAACTCTGAATGTAAAGACACCAGAATAAATCAGGCCCACTGGCCCACCTGTTTCTAAATCTTTCGGTTTGAAATTGCAATGGAAGTAGGTTCTTTAAACTGGGTCTTCTCCATCAGCGCGACCATCTTCCAAACTGTCAGAACTACCAACTCTCGTCAGACCCCCTTGACTTTCACACCACAAACTTTCTGCAATGTTAAATAATTGGCAGTTCCAAATTATAACGACATCATTAAGGTTTGGGGGACACACCAAGAGCTATGCTGCAAGGTGAAAATAAATAAACAAAGATTCTACTGGCCACTACCATGCAATAGATGCTCCAGAAATAGAGGGGCAGCAACTAGAAACACTCACAAAGTAGATGCTACCATTCTAAGTGGTCGGAAGTGTGCTAGTTAAAGAAGCTTTAACCGGGCAAAAGATTAAACATATACACCTGGACGAGAAAGTGTTAAAAAAATAGACTACAACAATGCACTTTGAGGATCTCTAGTTCCACTGCTTCTCCCAACAGATTCCACAGCAGACACTCAGGCCACTGAACTTCCAGTCACTGAACGATGCGATGGTTAAAGTTTGCCTCTGTCAGTTTCAATAAATACACAATGTAATACAAGGCCTTCCCAGCAAGCACAGTCAATATTTGGCAAACAGAATGCTTGCAACAGCGCTGGACCCTGCTGTGGTGAAGTTCTGAGTAAGGTGAGGTCTTCAGAGCACAATACAAAGGCAAGAGCCAGAGCCAGTGCAGCTCGATTTTAAAACACGTATGACTCCACAGAATTTTTGACTAACTTTTGTTCCAAATTTTTTTGTGTGGAACATTTGTGACTACAAAGTGGTTTCAGTCGAGAGCTGAAGAATATCATTGGCTTTATAGGGAAAAAACTACACCAGCTGTGCAGCCAGAAACCTAGCCCAGAAAACAAATCATCACTTTCCTGGTACTTTCACACTGTGATTCTTACAACAATCGTTGAAGGCTGCTTTAAATTATCATCAACCTAGTAAAATGACTTAAGATACCATTTCACTGGCTGTCTTGCAGATAGAAATACGCAATGCGTTCAATTCTGCTCACTTTGTCACAATAAACATGTACATGCATTACAAAGACTGATTCCAAGGGTAATGGGGATGAGCTACGAGGAAAGATTAGAATAACTGAAGCTATACTGTTTATAAAGAAGGCAATTAAAAGAGGTAGGGACATAACTAAGGTATATAAAATGTTAACGAGCACTGATTAGGAAAAACCAGAATATTACTTTAAATGAAGCCGGGAAAGAAGGACCAAAGAATATAAACTTAAATTAATGAAAAGTAAGTTTAAAATAGATACATTTGGAAACACTGTTGTAATCAAAGGTGATAAATGCTCAAAATAATCTACCAGGCAAAATAGTGGAGGCAAGAACATTAGGATGTGAAGGCACTGTAAGGATGAGCTTTGATAGGTTGAATAGCTTTTTGCTCATTCTTGATTTTCGTTACTTACATATCCAGACTTCGTCCACTACAAGTTCATTTCCTTCCTCTCATTATTTGGCCTTAGACTGTTTGGCTTTATGTGGGTAAAATTTCTTAGAGATTTTTCCTACTGTTTTCTTGAAAACCAACTGCAATCCCTACCACTACACTGAATTAAGGCAATCCTACATGATTCTGATAAGGATTTTGCAGGCTTGCAATAAAACAAACTATTCTGGAAATACCTCACTTGAAAAGAATAGCAACACTGTTGCATCACAACGGAGGTTATGGCAAATCTGTAGAAGAATCCCAAACATTTGCAAATCTAGCCATATATCACGGTGCAGATTTTATTTTTGAATGAGGCTACTTGTCTTTATTTCCCTGTGTTTTTTTTTTGTCTCCTCTCGGTCTTCCCCTAGCCATACACCACTCAACCTCCTCCCCACTTTCTGCCCACGTCAGTGTTAATCTGTGCCCTCCAGCAGCTTCAGGAAGGCTTTTTGCTCTGATACTCTATCCCATTGTGGGGAAAGGCCTGGCCTATTCTCAGCATCTCCAGACAGTGATGCGTCTGATCAGGAGCTCTATAGCACAGAGGAAACTGAATCTGCAGCCACCGCCGAGCTGTGCTCCAAAGTGCGATGCTACTCTCTTGTTGCCTGTTTAAAATCTTGGCAACAGGGCAGTAACCCTTTACGGGATACCTTTTTCTTCCCACCCAAAAAAAAAGCTAAAGTTAAACATGTAACAAAGTAGAAGCTATCTGACTTTCAGTCGCTCATCATTTCACTCTGACCATTTTACAACTGCAATCCATTTTATCTTAATTTCCTTTACACCACACTAAAACAAGCTGGTTAGAAACTTATTTTAGTGTGGTGTAATACACAAATAAACCTGAGAAGCAGTTTTCTAGAAAGAAGAAACCCTGTTTTTTACATTAAAATGTCAGCATTACTTTCTCAGCTAGTTATGGAAGTAAAAGCATTTCAAATATATTTAGTCAAATAGAAAGCTGCGGATGTGTTTTTTTTTAAAGAAAGGACTGGTAACAATCCGGCAGAATTTGCTTTCGACAAATGACAGAAATTGCTGATCAGATAAATCAGATGTGGAAATACAGCACAAATAATCCTGAAATATGGACTAACGCAGGTCAAACTAATACTTCACTAACGTTAGGTACGTTTTAGAATCTGGATCTTGTCTCTTCAAATCCTCAGCTGCCTGAAGCTGCTAAACACAAAAAGTAGGCCCATTTTATTCCGCTGCTTGAGTCAATAGTATCTGCTAAAGGCAGCCAGTAGACACTTGTGAGACTGACATTTGCACTTTGTGAACTCCTTCCCCTAACCCTTCCTTTCAGAAAACTGCTTTGGCTTCCAATGAAAAACTACTTCTCATTATGTTAAATAGATGCTAACCCTGTCCTCTGGAGAGAAAAAAAAGGCCGCTGCAGATGTTTAAAGCCCTCTCAGCCCATCCTCAGTAGAACAATTACATCAATTTGCATTCCAGTTGAAGCTGGATTAGTAGTGGAATGCCTTTTCCAACTTTGTGCGGGTGAAAAAAAAGAGGGGGGGGGGTCGGTGAAAGAGCTTATCTTTTTCTACTTCATTCCTAAATCTGAGACGCTACACTTTCATGAAACAATTGCCTATTGGAAACAATTTTCCAGTGCACTAAATACTTATCAAAGTTAAAAGGGGAAAACATTTCTAAAAAGCCAAGGGGACGGCGGGATCATGGTGCATTACCAAAGGAGCGACTCCTGTTGCTTTGATCCTTTCTGTTGCTACAGAAACAGACTCCGCTCCTTTTTTAGTTAATCAAAACCAAATTATTTAGGAATGCGGCAAGACAGGTTGGAGTCTCGGACTTCTTTTGTCTTCACAGATTTGGGGAAAAAAAGAAAAAAAACGAACAAAAATGAAACAAAGACTGTCTCCTGGACATAAAATGATAATGAGGAAAAAGGAATTGAAAACATATTTGTTAAATTTAACCATCTGACTGTCCAAATAATATATATCTAGAAACAAAGGAGTAGGACTGAAGAGTTATGTATCTCTATTTAAACAGTGCCCCATTGCATGGCCTTCATACTAAAGGCCACATTTGAATATCATTAAGTCAAACTCCTGCAAAAATCATGTCTATTTCTGATAACTCAGCGGTTTCTGATAGTTCAATGTAGTCAAATCGTATGATAGCTGCACTGGATCAACCTCGCCGATTAGGAGTAAATTGGAACGATTTATATATATCTCTGCCACAAGTACTAATATCATAGCGAGCATAGCTGGACAGCTCAATGTAAAATATAATAAAGTAGGTATTTGATGCTTATTCTCATTCGACTTCTTTTGTCGAAAATATTTTAAAAAAAATATTGTATATATATTATATATATATAGCAACAAAATATAAAAACCTGAGGGCTACAAAAGCCTTCCAAGTTGGAGAGAGACGGGGGGGATATGAGGTTCCAGTCTTTAAAGCTCTATGAATCTATACACCCAGACAACCTTTAATCTGTCCCTCGGGAGACACCTTAAGGAATAAAGGTCCTAACATAGGAAATCCTGCTGGTTACCAGCATTGCTTTGAGCTCAGATCTGCTGCCACGTTGTAAATATGCAAAACCTCTTGTGCTGTCCGAATGGGTAGGTTTCCCTTTGGACAAGACAACTCAGAAAAGACCAGCCTTTACACTTTAACAATATTAGCATGTCTAAAATTCTATAGTGACCTTTTTTTAATAGCTTTAGGCAACTTTTGGTCCATGATATTAACTTGACCTTCTACACTTCTCAATACGTGTTTGCTTGCTTTATTAGGGATAAAGAAGTGGGCTCAAAAGAGAAATGGCTACTGTGTGACTAGACAGACTAGATGCAGGAAGGATGTTCCCGATGGTCAGGGGAGTCCAGAACCAGGGGTCACAGTCTAAAGATAAGGGGTAAGCCATTTAGGACAGAGATGAGGAGGAATTACTTCACCCAGAGAGTGGTGAACCTGTGGAATTCTCTACCACAGAAGGCAGTGGAGGCCAATTCATTAAATATATTCAAGAAGGAGTTAGATATATTTCTTAAGGCTAAAGGGATCAAGGGATATGGGGAGAAGGCAGGGACAGGGTACTGAATTTGGATGATCAGCCATGATCTCATTGAATGGCGGAGCAGGCTCGAGGGGCCGAATGGCCTACTCCTGCTCCTATCTTTCTATGTTTCTATGTTTCTATGTGTGTACAAAAGCTAAACCACCTCCATTCATGTTACCACTTACATTTTTGGTACACAACCACCTATCAATAATGCAATTTAAAAAAATGTACAAGGCCCATAACTCAACAGAGTAAGATAAAATTTTAAAAGTAGATGTCGAAGCTCATATACATATTCCAACTCTTGTTTGCTAAAGCAGTACTGTTCAAATTGACAACTTCCTGATCCTCAAAACTACATTAGAAACAGTGCTCCTGCTTACTGTTTAAAGAAAGGATTTCTACAATTTCACACCTCTGTTTTGCAGGATTTGCAAGGATCCTCACATGCTATGTGATGGTTTCTAGGTCATACTTATCCTAATCTCTCAGCAGGTCTTAGCTGGATACATTTATGATTTTTTACCACTGGGCCTCAGAAAACAATACATGGCTTCAGCATAGAGTTCATAGTGCTCATTTGAGACAACAATGTCTTCAAGGTCGATTTGTTAACACTAACACTGTAAACATGGTTACAGACAAATGAACACAACTCACTGCGGAGTAAAACAACCAGGTGCTCATATTGATGGGTGACTCTTAATCCTTACAGCAACAATTCCTGTCAGAAAAGGATTAAGCAGTTGGACGCAAACTAAAACGGTGTACATTGATAAGTTATACATATCACAAGGTTTTCTTTAAATTTCCAATTTATTACCGAGGACTGAAAGTACTTGGCATGAAGATGCCCTGTCCACCTATCAAGGCACTGCTGTACATGCAATATATCAAATAACTCTCACATGACAAAGAATCAGCTTGAAAACGTGCCTCAGGAATAGGTAGTACAAACAGAAATGTCTTATTTTGGCCGCTCTCTGTTGTTTGTAATGTACAGTAGTTCAGGTTTTATCTCTATGTAAAACATAGCCCTGCAGCAGGGATGGGAGCAGCAACCACTGCACTTTGACACATAGGGTAGTGAAGGAGTTAACAGTCATGTGTAAAAGCAGACAACTAGGTATAAAATGGGCAGTTTGATACCACAGTGGGAAAATTATGTCAGGGCACAACCTAAGTGGCATGTGCATAAAATGAGAGAGCACAGGACCACAGTCACATGGAATTAGAGTAAGGAGGAGTGATGTGCGTACACTGAAGGCAGGAGGGAATGTGTAAATGGGACCCACAGTGACAGGCCGCCTGTGGACTAGTGCTGTCCCAGCATGTTTGTATTAGATGATATGCCATCAATTTTAAAATTCAAATCATTTCATAAATTCAAAGCATTTTACTAACACTGTATACAGAAAATGTATAAAGAGCCAGCAATGCAATAGAATCATACATTTTGTTAATCCTCCGTGCCTCCCCCCCCCCCCACAACCCAACCCCCCTCGCAGGTGAAGCACATTAGGTAAAAATAAAAGGGCTTTTCTTCCTCACTTGCAGGCTGTTTATCCAGCTCCAGTCTGGAGGGAAAGGCTTTACTGGCCTGTGGGATCCACTGAGGCTCTCTCAGTGCTGCTCTGCAATTGGATGGGTCAATTCAAAAAACATGCCACAGTTTTCCTTAAACATGGAATAGTTTTTCCATCACCTGCACATTTTGCAGCATTGATGAGGGAATAGTTTTTCCATCACCTGCACATTTTGCAGCATTGATGAGGGTAAACAAAATTATATTATATAGAACTGAAACAAAAGAACACTCTGAGGTTAAGGACTTGACACATAAGAAACAGGATGGACCTTTGGTTTACCTTGTCGAAACTGTTCGATGACTGATTTAGTACAGGGAGAAACAGAAGTTGCCTCATAAGATACAGCAAATGGCATTCAGCTTACACTGACATTTTCTCTTTCTTTCTACTGACAAGTAGAAGACACAGAGAAAGTAAATATTACACCAAGCAAATTGTACACTGATAATCCTCATTTATAGCCTCCACAGAGAGAGTTTAACAATTTATGTCAGAGGACTGTGCAGCATTTATCCACAAAATGTTTAAATCATGTTACAGATATAATTTTAATGTAGTCACATAATAGTATATTATTGAAGGTCAGGAAATGTTCTATGTAATGAAGTATATATGGGTGGTCAGTTGTAAGTTAGGTGTGTGCGCAATCTGAATTGGTTAGGGACCACCCCGTGTACGTCCAAAGCAATGAAGGATCCACATTTGTGGAATTCATCCCCTTTCCACCCAGTATGTTGTAGGATATATGCAAGCTACCGTTTCCCTTTCTTTTCCAATGTGTGAAATGGCTGATGTCACTTCGGTTAGATGTACTGGTTACGAGGCTGTCGTTATGGCAGCAATGGTTGTGGGATGATTTTGTACCAGAACAATGGCTGGGTGGTGGAGTAGGCACCAGAGAGCAATGGTCAGCTGTGCAGAAATAGAATCGAAGTCCAATCTATAAACATGCCATTTATCAGACAATTACTGTATCACCAATTGCACTTTGTAACAGCAAACCACAGAAAACTGTTTCATAAAGTCAAGCCACTGTCACTCGGAAAGTTCACTAACTATGCTTCAGTTTTTAAGTTCTGGGTGGATTTTGTACAGGCAGAAAAGGAAAAATATATTTTTAAAAAACAAATATTAATTTATTCCAAATTTGCCCCCAAATAGCAGCACTCTCCAAATACATCTAACAAATGGTTCTTTACAATTTAAGACATAAGGTGGCACAAACTGAAAAGTCCAAGCACAATGTTATGATGGAAAATATATGTATATAGGTAGGAAAATGTGTAAAAGTACAGACGTACAAATAACATTCACATGCTGTAGAGACTTCTTCAGAGTTAGCAGATCAAACTAGAATTGTATATAGGTGACAGGCATTAAACTATAACGCATCTAATTTAAGTTTAAGTGGTGTATGTTGAAGGGAACTTTGATTATGTTCAAGTGAATAGCCAATGTCAGTGACAGCAGCACTAAGCAAAACACCTGAGCCTGTGCCTTAGCTGGTCAGGAACTCTACAAGGTTCCCCTTAGTCCAGCTACACACTGTATCTGGTACCACCACCAGAGGCACCAATGTAATTAATGACAAATAGGCTACTCGTTTATTTCTTTTTTTTTAAAACCTGCACTCGGGACATTTGTTGCTCAAGTCTGTATTATACTTTCACAATATACAAGCAATCAGACACCAGCTGGAGGAATCCTCTGTCTGACCGCAATGCCAACTCAAAGAAAGAAGAAAAAGCAACATGCAATTCCACTTAAGAGAAGTGCAAACTTTATAAACTGAACTCTTTATTCAGATTACAACCCACTTCTCCAAAACAAAAAGGGAAAGAAACTACAGCAACCTTTGAGCAGAAGCCTCAGCACTGTTGGGACCAGGAAGATGCCCACTGCTTAAACACAACTGGCTACTTTGTAGTTTGAAACTATTATAGAAGCATGTCTGTTGAAATCCTGGAGAATGCCCGGGGCTCCTTCCTTCAAAACGGAAAATCTAAACACCACGCACTTTTATTTTTAAACAAGAGTCCCAGGAACTCACCACTTTTTCATTCCTGTGTGCATAGTTACCCAAACATTTCGAACTTCAGATCATTTCAGAATCCCATCCTCCTCCCCTCTCTGTTTTTCAGTGCAGTCTCACGCCCAAAAGGGTTGAGTATTTTTGAGCTTTTAAAAAATCTAATTCCCAAAATGCTTTGAGTCTTGAGGCCTATCAGGTAAAATGCCAAAATTTAAAATAGAGGCCACTGAAAAGAGGCGGTCAAACAAGTTCAGTTTTGCACCTATTAAAATACAACTTAAAAATCTATACTGGGATCACTCAGTGCAGAGTTTATAGTATTAAAATCTGAACAAAATGCATCCAGGAATAGCCCTGGAGTGTGGGAGGAACTAGCCCTTCTCGTATCTGAGGTACAAATATGCTCAGCTCACTAACTTGGCAGCATAACAATAGCCTAATGTAATTAAACCAGCTATCAGTTGTTAGCATTTGCATATAAATGCATGCACAAATCACTGTAAAACAAGCCACAGCAAGTCAGTCTATTAGCATACGCAAATGCACCCCGCACAGCCCTGTAGGTAGGTCACAGTATCACTCAGTTTGAGTGAGTGAGCCAACAAGCTTCATACGGGGTCAAAGCTCCATCTGTCAGGAACTTGAAATACAAATATTAATGTTCTACCTGGAAACTGGCGCAGGCCACGATTGGCTCCTTACAGGGAATGAAAAAGATTTTTTTTTCTCCAGTCAAATGACATCACGCTTGAAATAAAAACAGGCAATCTTAAGGCAGACTGTAACACCCACTCCTGCTCACACTGGTTGTTTACAAATGTATTGGTGCTGCAACTTAAAAAAGCGAAGCAGATCCACATCACCACCCCAAAAACATGATGGCTTTAAGGGGGAATCCAGGTGGCTCTCGACAGAGTTTTCATTTTATACTTCACAACACTGATTTCAGACGCTATTGGATTTCCTCCGAAGATAGCTACTTTGGTGGTTTATTGCTGCACTCCCCACCTCACCAGGAAGATAAAATTAATCTTTACTTTGCATTGGGAAGTGATAAAGACAAAATGCTGTAAAATGGCCCTCAAAACACCGCAACAAAATTGACATTAAAACATAATGTGCAGTGGTAAACAAGGGCTACAAATTAATTGAGCAAAGTACATTCTTCTCAGAAAAGCTATGGGAAAGAGGCCTGGGAAAGCAGCAGTTGAGTGCAGCAATTTTAATTAAGATTCGTGCTTGCATCCATAATTCCCCCATACAGTGAGTTTCCAATCTTGTGTGGAAATCAGTAAGAGAAACAGAGGCAGCTTCACAGAGAGCAGGGAATTTACTTTCTCCTTTGGATAAAACTGGGGAACAAGTCATCCGTGTGCAACTTTCTATCAGCTGATTGCAAAGCAGCAATAACAGAGGCCTTCAAGCAGACTGGCTGCCTACCCTATGGACAGCTGACTGGTCCATCTCACTAGTGGGGACATAAAATGGAGGGAAGCAGAAAATAAGTATCACACACTTAAAAAATATTTTTTTCCCATGTGTGGGATGACAAATCTTTATGATGATGTTTCTTGTACATGTTGAGTCTTTCATCTATGCTGTGACCATTGGGTACTTTTCTTTCTTGTTCGTCAAGTGTCTATTTTCTCGTTAGTTCAATTTGTTTTTCTTCTTTCTAATTGGTTGCTTTCTACTTTAGTTATTTACCAAACCTCTCTCCATATTGAACTTTCTCCCAAAATCACTGCCTGCAAAAAACGTCATTCTACCTAACAAAAAAAAACACCTACCCAAATCATATTCCACCAATAAAAATGCCACGGTACAGCCACCATGCCAATTCCTTGCTTCTCCACAATACACTGCTAAAAACAGATAAATAAAAACAAATCACAAACTTATCCACTGACATAGTTTCAATTTATTCACAAGAAACATGACAGCGCCACTGGATCTCTGAACATCCTGGCACTGAGTCTACTCCTTCCCCTCTCCCACATATGTTGCCATTCCCACCCAGTCAACAGACTCCATGCATTCGGAAGCCTGATGTAAATAAGCAAAACGTACATGCAGAGGAGTCCACTGCTGATGCAAAAGATACAACTTCCCAGGAACCACTGCATAGCTGGAGCTACAGTGCATGCACAAAGGAACAAGTCTGTTGAGTAGATGGAGGTGGGGAGGAAGAGAATGGAAGAAAAATTCTACTCCTGGAGTAGAGACATAGTTCCCGCCAAGCTTAGTGGGCTCACAGATTCCAACTCACCATAACAACACTGGAAATCCACTACAAAAAAATGTTTCAATCCATTAGTCAGCCCTATGTCATAAAATGCACAGGTACAGAATGGAATTCTCTATATGGCAGAGTTGCGTCTTCCTCAAGTCACAATTGATCCAGTCACAGAACTCGAATCTTAAAGCTACACACCATTTTTACCTTAACAGTGAGAGACCAAAGTTACTGATTAAGTGTAATTAGATTTTCCAAAAAACAAAATTGTTGTTATCAGCTGTCCACCTGTCTCTGGTTTTCTAACAGATCCAAAATGTTGTACTTCTGGGTTCAATTGCTTGAGAGAGAGAGAGGAGCGCAAACAGTTTCCAAGGGGTAACTGCATCACTTCTGACTTCCATAATGCCTTACTACACTTAGAAACACAGAGCAAAAGACTGCACTTTGGCTAAAACAAGGTAATACACACCAAGCCAAAATTTCAGGTTTTATAGGTACCCAAGGGCATAATGTTATGACAGATACCTCCCTAATTATCTACACATCATAACCATTTCAAAGTCAGACAGTAGATCAAATAAAGGCCCAGTGTTTTGCATATGGTCAGTGCTGAGATGGACAGACCCTGACGATAGCTTCTTTTAATGTGCTGCAGTACATGGACATTAAAGCTGTTTTAATATTGGTGCTGCTTTAATTGAGATTTCAGGAGACTGTCATCATAAGCCACATTCTGGTATTTATGCTGCTAAATCCAACTTCTTTATCCTGATGACAGACTCTGAATCCAGTTTTTTTAAGGGTCTCTGAATCTACTGACCAGAATAGGTGAGTTGGATTCCTGGAATCTCAATTAAGACAGTGCCAATATAAAAACAGCTTTACAGATGAGCTAAAATTCAGCATTAATAACCCATAACATCGTATCCAGGGATTAAGAATACAAATTGAAAGTGTCACTGTTAAAACAACACCAGTGGTATGTGACTATGGATTTCAATTCTCGATATGTCAGTGTTAATTTGTAACAGTGTTGGGAATATCACAGTGGCACATGCCAGTCCACTTCAAGCACTCATCATATTTTATGCATTAGCATTTTATTATGTCTTTTACGAACAGAAGAGCGACAAAAGATTATAATCTCAATGTTGTATGTTTCATTTCTGTTTCTTCGCCCTTATTTTCCTCAGCTATGTTATTTGCTCCTCTACTTTTATACCTCCTGAATCCCCTCCACGCCATAGATCTTCAGATGTTGAGGCAACAGGTAGAAAACCAAGACTAAGGGTGCCACCAATACCAGACACTGGGAAGCAGACAAGAGCAACCTGGGATGATAGCCCTCTAAGTTTCCCCTCCCTGTGGGGAGTGGCTGCTTCTACTCAGCGCCTCCCCAAAACAGCACAGCTGAGATATGGAATTCACCAAGTGGAGAAATATGTTTAGCAGCTGAAAAACCTGTCCCTCTGCAGCAACATGCATTGAAGCAAAAATGTATTGCGCCAGCATGCAATCCCTTATCTATGCCATTCCTATTTTGGGTCACCAAATGTTTAAGAAAAGGGGGGAGAAAAACATGTCTGTACCAGCTTTCATGTGAGATCTTTGAGTATATCATTGCACTAGAGCTCAAAGCCTGTGTTTGAAAGCAGAGGAAGTGAGAATAGGGCTAAGGAAGCATAATCAAGGCCAGGAAAAAAAAAGAACCGGAGCCTATAATGACGCTGCAAACGGACCACGTGAACGCTAAAGCCACTTCAAACACTGAAAAAAATGACCAAAGTGTTGTAACAGGCCAGGCAGAAACTACATGGGCCCTGCGAGACTATGATGAATATTTCTGTACCAAGGTCACAAGCAAGAACAGATTTGAGTGTTTATTCGGAAAACACTGAGTCTTGGGAAAGTTGGCTTGTTCCATTACCTGCAAGTGCTTCACAGCATCTAGTATTAAACAGATACTCAAGAGTCATTTGTGCAGCTGTTAAACATAAAGCAGTTTATGCAGATTTGGAAAACTACCATGGAAATATGGTATGCAAAGAGCTAATGCAGAAACTTATAACCCCATATTATGTTTTTTTAAGTCTCATTCCTACAAAACAATTATACCAGCTACAATTAACATTAAAGGAGCTTTATTATATCAAATACAAACATGACATACACCCTCCCTAAAGTGTGAGTCCAGTTACTTCCCTTTTCTCCATACGGTAGTTCATATATTTAAATGCAAATCCAGCTGAAAATATGCCTTGTCTGAATTGGCCTCTATTCTCAGCCAGTACCTGGTTTGTTTTAAGTGTACACGGACAGTTCAAAACCTGTTTAGCATACCTTCTTCCCCCATACTAGCTCAGTTACACCAACGATCGATACTCCAGCAGAATGCCTGCTCTGAGCAGATGTAAGCTATACATGAGCTAAGGACTGCTTCAGTCTATGTTTGTTCCCACCCATTCTTGGCCTACACTACTCATTCTTTCCCAGCACATTTCAAACAAAAATGGACTGCGGACAAGGCTTTAGTAATTTCAGCTCTTTATCTTCTACTGTTTAGTTTCTGTTTAGCTCTTTAGGAACTGACATGGAAAGGAGGCAATGAGTGACTTCACTCATCAACAAAGGATTAGTACTACACTGCTTACCTTCTTCCTAGCTGCATGCTATGTATCATAAAGTTAAACTATTTCCATTGACTCAGTTTGGCAATATATTCATTAATTATTTATCGCATAGTCATACAGCCTTTCACAGATAAGGGAACTAAAAAAAATAGTTTTTCTATTTACAATAATGAGTACATTGTGTTGTGGAGGATTTAGATTTGATAAATGGAAGGGAAGACTAAATACAGAACATAATTCCATGTCCCCTACAGCAACGACCATAGCTACAATACCAAACACAATTATTGTACCCGGCTTCGAAGCTTATGCAAATTTACACAAACATACATAATGTGCCAGCATGCATTTCATTCAAAGCCCTGTGTTAAACAATGTTCAAGCGAAGGTTAATCTGAATCATTCTGCCTTGCTGCTCAATTCGGCTTGCCGTGCAAAGCCTGACATCTACAGTTCTGTCTGGCATCGTCAAGGGCTGCATCATTTCCCACACAGCCATTGAGCAAGCTTTCCCTTTGCAGCACAGGTACCTGAACACACTCACGGCCCTTTCTTCCTGGCCTCGGCAATTTATTTTAGCCCTCAGCTCAATCAGTCTATCAAGCAACACAGGACAACTTGCTTGTTTGACTCATCTAAGTACAGCGGAAGGCCATTTGTCCAGCGTGAACGGGAGACGGCCAAGAAAGTACAAATAATCAGGAATTCTGATCAATGGCAGCGCCCCTTCTATTTACTATAATATTAATGTTCAGTACATAGAAGACGGAGTTTGATTTCAATTTACTGAAAAGTTTGGATAATAGGGATATTTATTGTATTAAATTTCCTTGGCAGGGTGAAATCAAAGTACATTTTTATAGCACTGTGCAACAGCGATAAAAAACATATTAAATAGGAACAGGCTTTTTGTACTTATATTCACTGAGCAAATTAAAAACTCTAGCTTGCTGCATTTTCTAATGAAAGACAGAAACATGCAAGGTGTAGCCAATTTAAAATACTTTTAAACAGCAAATGCAGAAATAGCACATTTGCCGTCCCACGAATGCCTCAGGCCACATTTTAAATTATTTTATTACAATACTGAAGATTTACTATAAACAATGTGCATACAAGTTCCAATAGCGCGTGTTTAAATACAGCCTAGGTTTTTGCCCCCCAAAAATTAAACCAAGCCGTTTCCGCCAAGATTGAACATTGACAGTTGCCGCACAGGTACACACAACACCAAACATTCCATCAATGAGCCACTTCAGACTATTTTCACTTTGCTGGGAGAAGGCATCAAACAAATAGTGACTGGCTCAGTTCTGTCAAAAGACAGACAAACAGCCTCTGAAGGCATTAAGGGTTAGCATAGGTTTCTGACACCACTGTGCTTTTCAAACACCGAACAGTAAGGAACCCCTCCCCACAGACACACAAACTTGCCAATTTAGAATTACAAACAATTTATTGGTAAACACTATTGTTCTCAATGAATGTAAACAATCTGCTTCTTTACTATTTTACCCAATGCTGGGAATAGATGAAAGCCCCACTTACAGTAGCCTTTAATTTGTGAGGGGCTCCAATTATTATTTAAAGGCATAAATTAGAGGAGTAAAATTGGCTACATCTCGGTATCGACAACGCAAGTCAATTGATGAAAAAAAAGGGAAGGCAAAATATTTCCACTCTTTTCACTGAGTTTGCCCATACATTTGCAAGTGAATTGCCCGACTGTGGATGAGTTTAGGGGTTTAAAGGCACCAGCTTTGGTGCAGAAAAAAGAGACCTGAAGATGAATTAACATACAACAATACATACACTGAATAGCCACTGATCTAATCGGCCAGTGCATACCCTAACACTAAATCACAGTCTTCCGAGACACCTAAATGACAAGCTTGGAGGGGGAAAAAAAACCCAGATCCTGTTCAGTTACAATTCGTCAATCATTTGTGTGTATTAAAATGAATATAATTTATTTTAACAGCAAGTGTCAACACAACTGCAAAACGCGGTGCCCTAATGAAGCAGCATTAACAGCAACTTGTAGTCTTTAATTTTTAATGTCATTTACTTTCAGGTTACACGATGAAAGAAAAACTGAGAATGGACGGCATATTTAGATTTGGATGGGAATGCATAATTTAATTTGCGTTTTCTGTATTGTTTATTAAAATTATTAACTGCATACATTTCCATCCCGTTTCTTATCATGTAAATGGAGACACTGTACGGATCACTTACATTGGCTTGGAGATGCTTGTGGACAAACTGCACTTAAGAACCATTTGAGTCCACTTTCTAAATATTGTAGCTCCAATTAAAAACGCATCAAAAAATAAATGTTCTACCGTGCTGTATTGTCTGGGCCGGCGACTCTCAATCTGGGACCTTCACTTTAAGTATTACAGGGTTAGGCACACGCACCAACAGTGATGATTTAAAAATAGGTCTGGCTAGGTATCTGCAACAGACCTGAATGCGGACGTGTGTGAAGAAGCAGCAGCAACACACACAAAAAAATGCGCCGCAATTAAAGTACAGCATTACAGTTTGAAAAATATAAATAAATAATTGCTGATCATTACCCTGACACCTCCCCTTTGTGCCCCCCCCTCAGCCCCCCACAACCACCTCCCCTCCCCGTCGTTAACTGGAATAACTGGTCCGGTGTGCGGTTGGCTTGCATATTCAAAAATGCAGTGAAATCGGATCCTCGGCGGCGGTGACCATAATTCTGCCAGAAGTTCAGAGCGATCTGTCTCTGCGGGCAAACACCTGGCGGGAGATGGTGCGGCCGGGCCGGGCGGGCGGCGGCAGCGTGATCGGGTCCTGACCCTGCTCGGCGCATCCTCGTTCTCCTTCGCCGCCATGCACGCACCTCTCGTCCGCCTCCGAACTCGGGCTGACCCGGCCAGGAGGGGAGGAGGGAGTGAGGGGGTTGCTAGGGGGGGTCAGATCCTATCCCTATCACCAGACGAATCATCTCCATTCAGTCAAATATAACATTTTTGAAGAGGTTTTTTTTCCTTC
This sequence comes from Somniosus microcephalus, assembly GCF_052327205.1. Classification (NCBI taxonomy): domain Eukaryota; kingdom Metazoa; phylum Chordata; class Chondrichthyes; order Squaliformes; family Somniosidae; genus Somniosus; species Somniosus microcephalus. Next base: position 248,980,830 of record NC_140992.1, read on the forward strand.
AAAATATAATACAAGAATCCGAGCTCGGGATCAGCTAGACGTTTTACAAATCGCGTCCAGAATTTGACACGGGGGGGGGGGGAAGACAAAATGTAAGGGAATCTCGTCGGATCTTTCTGCTCAATAAACTTTGCCTTCTCCATTGATTTTTGTGTACAAAAGTAATAAAAATCGCCTTCGATCTGGTATCAGATGAACTGAAATGGTGTGTTTGCTGTACAAATGATCTCAATGACTGACTGATGTGTCCTCGCTCCCTATTGAGCCTCGATTATCTGTCCATCTCCCTCTCCACTTCACTTCTGCTCTCGGATTACTTCACTCTGTTTATTTTATTTCTCTCTCTACCTTGCTCCGTCTCAGTATCTTCATCGAGTCCATCTCATTGTTTTTTGTGGTGCTGCTGCTGGTGGTGTTGTTGTTGTTGTTGTTGCCCCGACCCTTTCCTCCCCTCTCGCTCTCTGATTAAATCTGCCCGATGTCCCAGTCTCCCTGATGGGAGTCTATCCCATCCTTTCATTTCTCTGCGTTATCTCGTCCCAATCTGGGCTCGCTTCGTCCTGTCCTTTCCCCCCTCCTGTCTCTGCCAACAATACACCAGCTCCCTTCCCACTGCTTTGCTTTCCCCTTCATTCTTCCCCTGTTTTCATGTTCTCCATTTCGTCTATCGCCCTTTGCCCCTTTCCCCTTCCTTTCTGCGTTTCATCTTGCCGTTTTCACTCTCTCTCCGTCCTTCTCTCATCTTTATCTTCCACTCCCGATTCCTTTTCTCCGATCCCTGTCTCTCTCTCTCTCTCTCTCTCCATTTCTTTCTTTTTCTCCTATTCGCCCTCTTTCACCGACTCCCCTCTTCTTTCGCTCTGATCATCTTATCTCTTCCTTGCCCTCTCTGTCACTCGCACTCTAAGAGCTTTTACCCCCTCTTTACTTCTTTCTTTCTTTCATTCACTCCATCTCTCTCCTTCCCTCCTTCCCTCCCTCCCTCTCTACCTCCGGGATTTCTCTTCCGATCTGAGTGCAGCTCGCTGACTCTCCGGCTCTTTTTAAACACATTCTCCAAAACCGATCGATCACATGTGACTCTGAGAATCCGAAAATAAAGTCAACACGGGATCAAGGCTTTCCTACATTCAGCTTCCCTCCCCCCCCCCCTTCCCCAACCCCCCCCCCTCAACATCCCAGGAACTGAGAAAGAATGAAAACAAAATCCCGAAAAAGAAAATAAAAATAGAGAGAGAAAAAAAAACTCTTAACCCCGCCGTCTTACGATCCCGGGACTCGAGGAGGAGGAGGAGGGAGAAAAACAAAATGAAGAACTTGGAAATCCAACCTCTTGTAGCCTACCGCATCCCAACTAACACATCCAGGGACAGAGAGAGACCAAACAGGACGGAGAAAGAAAGCCCCGAGCCCGGCCACAGAAGCAGAGCGAAATCCCCCTCGCTCCCTTTCCCTCGGAGAAAGACGGACCCTCACGCCGAGCTCCAAGCTTCATCTCCCGGCTACGACCCCAAGCAGCTGCCGGCACTTCCAGCCCTCACTCCCGCGCTCGCATCGTGGCGTCTCCGGCAGCCCAGCTCTCTCATCCTCTCAATCCCAACTAAATAGATAGATTATTTACTTCATCAGACCGCTTGCAACCCTAAACATTGCATTAAAAAATGACCATAGTGGGGTCGAGACTCTGTTGACGGCTGGTCAAGATCAGGTTGGTGCGGATGTAAACATACAGGTAAAATAATAATAAACTTCAGTATTCAAAGTTCTGCTCGGATGCGGTTGTATTTATCATGACCATTTGCAAATAATAAAAAAAAAGTACAAGTGGGGGGAAAAGAAAGCTTAAGGCTGGCGGAGGAAGAGAGAGAGAGAGAGAGAGAGGGAGAGAGAAAGAGAGGGGCGCTGGCGATTGACTATAATTAACACATCCACAAAGAAGAAAAGCAAAGTGGCAAGAGGAAAAAAAAAAGTTGAAACTTACGATTTTCCACCGTCTGCTGTTTGTAAAAAGAGAATGGTGTAATCCAGATCAGCTCGTAAAGATCCCATACAAAGAGTCCTCAGGGCCCGGCGACACTCGCATTAGGACAGACAGGACATTCCAGGAGCAAAAATTTCAGCGATCGCGGTGGAAAAGAGGGCGAAACTCGCAATGAAAAAAGTCGATGGATCTTTATTCTGCTAATTAGTTTCCGTGCAAAAATGGCTGTGATTAATTCAGTGCGCATGTGCTTCATTACGAAGGCACGACGGGAAGGGCTAATTAGCGACCTCGGATCAATATTCAAGTGACGCTTTTCGGAGTCCGCCACAAAGTCAGGAATATAGAGATATATATTTATAAAATGAAAAATACTGACTGGTACACAAATGCAAGCGAGAGGGGAGGGGGGGCGAGGAAATAAAGAATCTACTGTATATGTATAATAATAAGACGATGTGCTTAAAAATCCAACCCCTCTGCATAGATTCATTAATTCTATTCCTGATTAACAGGGGTCCCTGCTAGCTCTTCCCAAGACGTCGTGGCTTTTTTTTTTACCCCTGCAAATATTAAGCGATCGTTTTATGGACAGATGATCTTTAATTTCTAATCCTTTTTTTTAATAAGTATTGTTTTAATTGTATTATTATCTGGAAAACAATAACAGCTCGCCGGCACTCTTGGAAGATTATAATTTTAGGTTTTTTGCCACACTATTGCAAACGCGAGGCGATGATATTTAAGGTCTTTTAGCAGGAAAATCCTACTATTCACTATTATGGAATTTATTTATTTTTTGACAATTAGTAGAATTCCCAAGACTAAGCTCTTTTAACTGCTTTTTTTAAAAAAAAAGAGAAGTTATATTACTTCTGGGCTGACTATTAAACTCTATTTTCTTAAAATTCTTTGAACTTTACGTTTGAATGCACAGAACTGAGAAACACTCTTACGAAACTTGCGCTCCGGAGGTAAATTCCTTTCCCCTGCTTCGCGATTTCTAATACAATATTTCATTTCACGAGAACTACACAAGATGCTAATGCAATATTTTCGCCTTTTTCTTATAAATTAATACTAGTTTTCTCATCAGGTTTAAAAATGCTAATTTCACTGTTTTTGCTTGTTATGTATTACTGGGAATCCACATCACTTTAGAAAAGGTTTTTTTTTGCTTATTCATCTTTCCTGTGTATTGTAGGCAACATTTACATTGTCAAAACAGCTAATATTGTAAAATCGGTTCAAATGCAATTTAAACTTGAAATGATAGAATATTTGGCATTGCATGTGCTTCTCCAACTTTCCCGCTGTCCGCATTGTCTTGAGAGAGTTGATCATTTGAGGGGGAATAATAGGGGGAAAAAAACCCATTGCAAGGAACACATTTCAGAAATAAATATATCAGACAAATTCACTGGAAGCAGAGACAGGGAAAGCTGGGGAAACACACACTTGTTTGTACGGGTTACCCTCGGAGTTTTCCTATTGCTACAATTGCTTGAATTGGAATAGAAAGTGTTTTATTCAGTGTATTGAGCGGATGTAACGGAATTTGCTGCGATCGATCGGCGATCTTTCGAACAGTTTTCATGCTTGTTTGGAAGTTAATAAAAAATAAATACACCGACAACACAAATAAAAGCCAAGAGTTTGAACACTGTGTCGAATACCACATGAATAACCTATATTAACAATTATTAGCTCTGCTCTGTAATTATACAAACCGCTGGATCAATAGCAACCATATTTACATTAAATATATAGTTCTCTACGTGTTTTTAAATGGAATAACAGAGGCAGGTAGCAAGCCATTGCGGCTCAAACCCTGGTGAATATACTTTGCATTTCATTTTCTGCTATTTCTGCACATATTTCCCCCAATCAGCTCTTATAAGTTACTGACCAATCTTTTCTTAGCGTTTACACCGAATTAAATATCAACAAATCTAATGCTGTGCATGTTCTTCTCGATCCTTTAGCAGAAATACGCGTTCAGGAGGAATGCTTTCTTATGTGACCTATTTATTTACAGTGCATTATTATCCGCGGAAATACTCTGAGCTTCTCCTAATCAAGCGACACAGGGCAGGAAAAGCAGCCTTAAATATCTGTTAAAATGACCAACTGTTATTTTCCCGCAAGCTTCCCATTCCTGTTTTTATCTATCTATATGTTTAATACATTTCCACGTATGTACAATATACCTTGATGAATAAAACATGAATTGCTAAGAGAGAGGTTGTGTATGGGCAAAAAAAAAATCAGATATTTGGGGGATTGAAACTTGCTCTTAAAGCGACATGGTGCTAGTTTCCCTGGGCAATCCAGTGCTGGGATTTCAGGATACCGCCGTGCTTGTTTGGGGTAGATCAGCGGGGCCTGGGGTCTCTCTCTCCTCTCTGTTTTTTCCTGGATGAAATGATAGTGGAGTTGAATGAATGAAGGATGGGTTGACGGTAGTTGTGTCTGGCTGGGGTTTTGCAGGTGCAATGGCAGCGCCCTCTGATGTTCAACACTGACCGCCCTAAGCACTTCTCATCTCTCCTTCCCAACCTCCTCAACATCCCCAGCTGTAAATATGTACATGCAGCAAACAACAAATCTAACATCTTCTCATAAATACGCCTGACTAGCTGAGCTATTACACGGACTTAGATTGGAACATGGGGGGGGAGATACATTTTATTACTCAAAAAGCACATCAAAACAGAAAAGAAAATCTTCTGCGTCGGAATTCTTTTGCAATATATTTTCCGTTAAAACAGCTGAAGTGTTCCCCTTCCCAATCACTGTTTAAGTTGTGTGTTTGTACCCTATACGCCTTGAAACGTTTAAATCGATAAATGTTTCCGTAACTTTCTAAAAATACGTTTAAAAAAAAAATCCGCTTTTAATTTATAATTAAGCAAATTCATGATGCGATTTTAAAACTATATTCGACTTTTTGAAACTAAGTTAAAATTCTTGCGCTGTGCAGACTCTTCGCCGCCGCAATACGGATTTGGTTTGCGTTTTAAGGGAGAAATCCTTAATTAATAATTAATCCTGTTTTTAGCAATTAGTATCACCTTAGGTTTACTGTGTAATGATATATTTTTCAGCAAGTGAACGAATATTTCAGTGCAAACGGGGCAATTGCGTTATTGATGTCGCACCAGCGATTAAACAGTTTGCTCAAGTTTAAATGCCCTCTAACAGTTTCAAGAATTCGACTTTGATGTTCTGAATTAGTTACATCGAATACTAACGCTGGAAATTACCGTTTGTATTTTACACATTGAGGTGTGGGAGCCAAATGTTACCCTAAAGGGTATTTGTAAATTGCAAACGCCCCGTTATGTTTGTGTGTGTGTGTATGTGTGTGTGTAAAGCTGGGAACAATAACAAATATTTGTGAGATAATATCAAAAAAAAAGTCGACTGAGGGTTTTTTCTCCCCAAACTGATTGTTTTAGGCTTTGATGTCTGCTAAACAATGTTGGCAATAAGATTACAATGGAAATAAATCGGCAGTGTAGAGCGCTGATTCCCATTAACAACATGATGCATGATGCACATTTTAGCATTTCTGCCAAAAACGACTCTTCATTCCTCAAATGAAAAAGGATACATCTTATAAAACGTTTACCTCGAAATAATTTATGCAAATCAAATTTAACAATTTTATCATGGAAAAAGCACGCGCTGGCTTTTGACAAAAAAAAGAGGTAGCACACGAAAATAAAACTTTGATGGGTAACCAAGTACTGTATTAATTTCTCACTTTTAACACGCGGAATGCACTTTCCGAAGCAAATAATGCACAGAAATCGTCTTTACTCCATTCAAAACGTTTGGATTTTCATTCCATAGACAATGTGTACTTTTTAGGGTTTAAGAAACAAATCCATCTCGGGGTCTAATTACAAGCAAATATCTTAACAGATTCCTACAAAAATTAAGATGTGTACGAATAATTACTAATTGTATCATTCCATTCGGTTAAAAATGATATTAGTTCATTGCTGGGCATTAAAACGCGTGTGCATTCCTCGTTTATATATCTTTTTTAATATGAATGCAATCGACTTTACTATTTCAAAGGGTTTGACCTGCGATGTAACGGTTTTTTTTATTAATAGTGGACAGTGGAACTCCGACAGATATAACGGAGATTTGATTCGCTACAGGTCCCGAAGGTTGCTCCGAGTTTCCTCAGTACTACAAATACATCGCAGTTTAAAATCTTACTTGATACCTTTAATAATACAGTACTTACAGTATGATTTTTTTAAAGGAAGGGGCGAATGTTGGAAAGCAAAACTGACTAACAGTGTAATAGATGATGGAGAATAACTGTTCAGTCGAAAGGATTAGACATTTAAAAAAAGGCTAGGTATTTGGTTCAGGCTCCACTCCCATGGTCACAGACAGAGGCAGCGCTTTATACATGAGAAACAGACAGCCGTGCACACGGGCGCAGACAGACACACACACAGACACACATACTGAGAGACCTTAACAGAACCATGTGATTCATATACTGAAACCTCTGCATCCAATTCACGGATATATTTCTTTCTACACATACGCACACATACTGTATCATTGATCTACACGTCTATACCGTGTACATAAGTTACGAACTGATATAACCATGCAAAAAGTGCTGCATAATTTATTTTTAATGAGAGCAATATATGTCCCCAATAATCTTTATTGGTAGTAGCATCTTGTTTTTTAAGCTGATATTACCTACTGCAATACCAAAAACTCCAGCCTTTTCCCTATTTTTCTTGCTGTCATTGGGATGCAAACACACATGGGGAGATCCTTCGGCAGTACCTTGAAACTGTTCGCTACATACAGTATTCATGTTATTGCAGACAGGTCATCAGGCCACAAGTTCCCAATAGAGTACAGCGTAAAACTTTTATTTGGATACATCGTATCTCCTTCAGACTTGACAACTTTGTGATGCAAGGTTTAACATACAATTTGTTACACTGCTAATTTTAATATTATCTCTTAATTATTAACAATGTTGCACTGTTATTTCTCGATATAACATGATCGAATTAGTTTGGAGCTCTTGCAATTTTTCCAATTCGCATTATGGAAGCTTAGCTACTTGGTTGCTGGTTTGAAAAGCCAGAAGAAAATGCCATGAAGTAAAGAGGAATTTCCTACAATTTCAATATTGTGCAGTTATCAATATTTTATATGCAGCGCATGTTTACTTTTACAAACGTTTATTTTCGATGTATTATGTTTCAGAAACCGATGTGTCACAAACTAATTTTCTCATATATATAAAACACACATATATATGTATATTATATATTATCCTCAGATAAAAGCACACCATTCATCGCATTTATTGATCAAATATAATGATGCACAACTGCACATGTTTAGTATTAAACAGATGATATACATTAAATGCAAAATTCAGAAATCGACTGTGCATTTAATATAACAAACAATATATTCTTTTTTGCAATTCTAAGCAATATCAAGCTGCGCTGATCTATTATCCTACGGATTATTCTTATTTATTAAAATCATATGTATACATTCAACCTGTTTTTTTTCCAACCCGCAATACAATATGTGGAACTGCAAGATAATTTAGAACTAAGCGAGTGCAATTTGAGTTTTGAATGCAAATAACTGAATAAAGATAATTGGCAACGGTTTACATATTGCAGTTCGCAAAGCACTGACTGGAGTTTGCTGACCTGTTGCCCTAAAGGTCTATGGCGTCGGTGGTTTCACTGCAGCAACTGAGAGGCTCAGAACAGGGAATTTCCCTTCGCATCGACCTTCCAGCCAACCACCACCTCACCTGAAGACATCACGTGATCTCCCAGGACGGGGTATTGTGACGTCTCCCACTGACAGGTGACGCGTTCGATTGGAAAGGTTGTCAAAGGTGCTGTTCGCAAAGGTTTGTGGGTGTTGTAGTTCGGCACACTGCTTCAGTCATATCTGACTTGCTAGGACTTCGCCCTAAACAAACTACAATACCCAGAGGACAAGGCACCCAACGCTTGGCCAGAAAGGTGCACGTTTCCACCAGTATCTAATCTCCATCTGGAAATAAATATTAGTGAGGGATTATTTGCACTTTGTTTCAGTTAGTTACTACTATACATTGACAGATCATGCACCGCTCATTTATTTACGTTTCTTTGCAGTATTCGTTTTATCACCTGAACATATTCATCTTTTGTCGTTTGGAGCACTGGGGTATGCTGCCACAGTGCGGGGCGTTAAGTTTCCCGAAACTACTCCAGTTTATACATTCAAGGCATTCTATTGATGAAAACATGACTTTAAGCACTGAATATTTAACACTGAGGTTAAATTATTGATAAATCTAATCAAAAATACAGATCACAATGTCAGAAAGTACGGGATAATTCAGTGCATGCAATTCTGAAAAGGCATTTTTCTAAAATAAGCAAATTATTGCCAAGTCTCAGTTTGGTCCTAACTTGCTATTAGCATAGTCATTTCTGCGATTTTGAAACCAGCTACACGCGGAGTTTTGTGCACCTGCTATATATTACACATAGCAGCATCTCATTGCACTCGAAGATTTTGAAACTAAGTACGAGTAATTTTGCCAGTTGATTACCAATAGTACCCGCTTGATTGTGTCACGTTGCGAAATATACTCTGCCCCTGACCCTTCAACTGAAATGCTGAACCTGATTTATGGAACAGCCAATATGTTAGAAAACAGTTTTCACTATGACTTACTAATTGACATCAGCACGCAACAGCCACCAGTGACTGACATCAAAAGGCTTTGAAAACAAAGAATGTTGCCGACTGATATCACAAAGGACAAGGCACCTGATTCCCGCATAGAAATATGTTCAGTTATTATCCAACTCCTCGCTATCTTGACAATATATATACTTGTACAGTGAAAAACAAGTGAAAACACTTGCAATTTACAGGTACATAACAATTATCATCCACAGGTATAATTAAACAAAGACTGATTATTTTCAGGCTTTTATTCTTCAGGTTACAGAAGTGACTCTGCTCTCATGGTCTCGACCATGGTCTTTTAATCTTTGGACTGTAGCTACATTTGTCTAACAATAAAACAATGCATCCTGCTGGGGAAAAAAAGGTTTTGTTTCCCTCTTTCCTCTTAATTCAAAGTCACTTATTTGATTGTTCAAAAACATGTTAGGCACTAAATTCAGACTTTGCTGCATTTTTTCTGTTGCCTAATTTGAATTACTGGATAGTTCAATTCTGTTTAGTGCTAAAACCTAAATGATTAGGAATAGAATGTAACTGACTGTTGTTTGTCACTGTTTATGATTAAGATTCGTACTTTTTGTTGGAATTTATTAAATTACACCAGCAAAATGAACAGTCAAGGATAACATCCAATTAATGGGATTATTACATATTGTTACTGTATTAAATTAATATCAACCACAATTGACCTGTCAATATTGAAGAATACACCACAACTGCATGACCCCGATTGTGTTTTATGAGTGGTTCATCATATAATATAACCATTTTGTGCTTTATATGTCATGCTCTATTAGAATTTATATAACAATATGTTAGCTTGGATCTGAATCATAAGGCCATAGGTTCAGTCCCCCTTCAGGATTTGAGCACATTATCCAGATTGACTCTGGTGCAGTACTGAGGGAGCACTTCATTGTCACAGGTGACAACTTTTGAATGAGATATTAAAGTGAGGCCCCATCCACCTGATTAGATGGATGTAAAAGATCCCATGGTACCATTTGAAGAGGAGCAAGGAAGCTTTCCTGGTGTCCTGGCCAACATTTATCCCTCAACCAACATCATGAAAAAAACAAATTTACTGGTCGTTTATCTCATGTGGAATCTTGCTGTGTGCAACTTGGATGCTACATTTGTCAGAAAAAGAACAGTGACTGCACTTCAAAAGTAATCCACTGTCTTGAAACAACTTTGGGACATCTTAAGGACATGAAAGGCACTATGCAAATGCACATGTTTTTCTTGAATTTCATTCTTGACTGTATTTTGGAAGAAAGAAAAAACTTGCATTTATATAGCAGCCTTTATGTCCTCAAGGCACCCAAAATGCTTCACAGCCAATCATCATAACTTATAAATAAAACAGAAAAATGCTGGACACACTCAGCAGGTCAGGCCGTGTCTGTGGAGAGAACAGACAATTTAATGTTTCAGGTATGTATCCATCTTCAAGGCTAGAGGGTATTACCAATGAACAGTTTTTAAAAAAAGGAACAGAACAAGGGGAAAGTGGAGGGCAAAACACTAAAGTACTTTTTGAAGTGCCACAACTGTTTGCAGGCAAAGTTATACAGGGGTAGAATTTCTGTGGGGTTTCTCTCGACCTCCCACATAACTTTGGAAGAAGATGGGCAGGATTGACAGAAATGGCCGCTTATACCATTTCTCTGGGGTTTCCACCAATCTCACGCTGAAGTTACAGTGGGAGATTGGGAGTGCCTCTGCAGAAAATACTTTTAAAAAAGGATCAAATTAAGAAACCTAATTGCATCCTTTTCTAAAAGATCGTACAACATCTACTTGAATTGTTATTTATATTCTTAAATATTATTTAAAAATGGGTCTTGTCTTCATCATTTGCCTGCTTGGCAAATCTTTAATTTCTTAACAATATAGTAACATGATAACTTAAGCTGCATCAAAATGCATCACCTTGTCACTTGCGAAAGGTGCTATTGTGATAACAATGACAAATGGTATTTCCACCATCTAACACAAAAGCCAAACACTTTTTTATGAAGCTGCAGCCCTTTTAAAGTGTTGATTACAATTATACAGGCCAGAAATGAACAGGTGTGCTATTAACAAACCAATTACTTAATGTTAAACTGATGTGTTCAAGGTGCTACCTTGTATCTCCACCTATTACTTGTGATCTGTTTAGCATTGTTTTAAATAAAGTATTTAATTAGTTATACACTAACGATCAAATGCTTCCAGGTAAGCACATTATACTGTAAACTTTACTGTCGTACAGTTTCAGTAATTTTCAATTTCCATATACATAGGAAACATTAAATAATAATAGCATGCTCAAAATGTGCTTTTATATTTAAAAAAACTTCAAGCTTAACATTAAGCCCAGGCATTTTTTTTTCTGCTAAACTACAGTGAATACAGTAAATGTTAGCCTTTCCAACAAGACAACGAGTCTCCAGTTTCTAGGCATTCTTAGTAGCTTTTAGCCAGTGGTGTGCATTTTCCCACAGGAAAGCAGCTGCTGGCTGTATAAAGAGCTTGGACTGGAAAGGGTCTATTAATATAATGGTATGCAGTTCTATGTGTTAACAATCGGATCTACACATCAAGATGAAAAGCAATTTCAGTGATAGTACATTTGCTTACTGGTTTTGAAATTGTTTTCTTCACAATGATACAGAAATAAAATTTTTAGCATGCAAAACCACAGACCATTATAGCATTAGAAGCTTTTCACTCAAAATTCTGCAAAATCCTCAGAGGCTGCGAGCTGCCTTTCAGTTTTGCCGGTATGGTTTACTGAGGGAAAAAAAAATCCTTTAGGTAGACTGATATCAGCCGTAGGCCACCCAACATTACGATTCTCCAGAGATTCCTTTTTTAGGTGAAACCATCAGGGATACACTCCCACTGAATCAGTCTCTGGAAATAGTCAACAAGAATCTGGAATAGCTTGGCAGGGATTCAGTGATGATTACTGAATGTTTGTTTAAATCCTTCTGTTTTCTTCGTTCAGAATAGTGTTTGAGGTTTCAGCCTGTACTCTGGAACACACAGCAGAGGACAGGGTTGCCAGCTTTCCAGAGCCTTATTAGGAATACAAATTAGGTCATATTCCAATCCAGTGCAGTACTTAAATAGGATCTCACCCCAGGACATCTTTCATACTTTCCCTGGCTTGCTAGGGCTACAGTAGCATCAAAGTCATAATAGCAAGCTAACATAGCAAAACATACTTATTATACAGCTTACATCCTAATAATCTGATAAAGATTCAAAACAAAATACAAACACTCCCGATAATTTGATCACAATTTATCCCACTTTATGTTGCAAAACCATCCACAACAGGTGAAACACCACAGCTAACCAGCTTTTAAACTTTTATGCTGCACTGTTTTTTTTTTAACTCTTCCTCCCAGAAATGTGCCTCTCACATTTTGATAATCTTCCTCGACAAAACTGCAAGACAGTTTGACTCACCACTGCAGGCACCATCACTCTTAGTTCAGCTGCTGAGATGCACCATAGTGATATGAAAAGACCCCCTCCTTCTTTGCTGGATTGGCAACTTACTTCTGCTCAGTGCTGCATCTTGATTGTTCAACCAAGACCTGCAGTTTGATATTCACTGGAATGTCCCAAGAGACTAGAATTAGGACTTTTAGCCAGGTCTCTGGTTCAGCTGCACAGTGCGTCAACACAATTCACCACTGGATGCCCACTAAATCAACAACTTGCATTTATATCACACCTTTAACATGGAAAAACATCCCAAGCCATATTGCAGAGGCAAATCAGAAGCTAACATGCAAACTATACCTCATCGAGCTGTCAGTGATCCTGTGACTAATACATAGCATATTTTGTGTATACACCAGCATATGACGACCCAGACTTCAGAGTTTATCCATTTCTTTATACATTTGGCAACATATCCACACTTCTTTTCTTTTCACATTGCTATTTCCTTATAGTACACATATAATATTTTTTTATTTCATTGTGTTTGTTTTTATTTCGAACTCAATTATCTTGTGTCAGTCTTAGCTCAGAGGTAGCACTCGCTCCTCTGCGTTAGAGGGTTATGAGTTCAAGTCCCACTCCAGAGACTTGAGCACATAATCGAGGCTGCCAATTCAGTGCAGCACTAAGGGAATGTTGTACAGTTGGAGGTGCTGTCATTCAGATAAGATGCTCAACTGAGCCCCTTTCTGTCCTCGCAGGTGGATGTAAAAAATCCCATGCCCCTATTCAAAGAACAGCAGGGGAGTTCTCCTGGTGGCAATGCCAACATTTATCCCTCAACCACCACCGCCACCAAAAACAGATTATCTGGTTATTTACCTCATTGCTGTTTGTGGGACTTTACTCGGCATGCATTAGCTGTTACATTTCCTACATTACAACAGTGACTACGATTCAAAAGTACTTCATTGGTTGTGAAGTGCTTTGAGATGTCCTGAGGTTTTGAAAGGTGCTATCAAAATACAAGTTCTTTCTATTCTCACTGCAAAAGGACAACTTAGGTTGGGGGAGGGGGAACATGAGCAAGATATTGTATCACTGTTTCTAGAATCATGAAAGGAATTAGTGTGATGGATATGGGGATTTTTTTCGTGTGGAACCAGGAGACTAGGCCAAAGAGACATGATTATACGGTAAAGAGCCTGAAAGCTCAACATAACTCAATTCAAAATTGTCATTAAGAGAGTGAGAAGAGAGGTTTGGAGAAAATAGGAGTGGTTGAAGTTGAGATCATTGCACCTTTTAAGGGAAGAATAGATGAACATTTGAAGCAGAGGAAGATTATAGTGCTTTGGGAAGAGATCAGAGCAGTGGGATTAGTTTTGGATTACTCTAGCAAAGATACGATGGGCCAAATGGTCTATTTCTGTATTGTAACTATCTCTGGTAACTTGATGAGTAACTACTTACCATTTTGAGCTATTAATTTATGGATTAGACTGCCAGCTAGCTCAGTGAATGAAGATTCAATTAAAGTACTCAGAAAAGGAATTGCAGTTTTGTTTGTAAGTTATTTTCTTCTTTATTCTGTTCTCATTGTGCTCTAAACCATCTGTTATTGAGAATGTGGGCAAGTGAGCAACCTACTCTCAGACCTCTAACAATACTGCTGTAACCTAACTCCTGGGAGCAAGAGTGGCCCAGGAATGAGTCACCCTCTAATTTTCCCTGTGAGCGTGTGGCACCCTCTTGATACTTCCTTAGAGTGATGAGGCTGAGATGAAGAATTCAATGGTGGAGGGACGGGATGGAAATGTGTCGCATAATTCCATGATGCTATGCGTTGGTCCTCCAATGCAGTGGAGGGGCATGGAAAGAGACAGGTTCTTGATTTCAAATGGAGTGGAATGGTATGTGCCAAGGAATGAGTCGGATGGAAATAGCTTGCCTGGGTTGTCTGAAGTCAAGACAATGAGTTGAATGGACTGAACAGACTTTTCGTAGTTAAATCATTTTAAGTCTTCATTCATCTTCAAGTATCAGCTTGGTTAACTTGATAGCATTCTCACATCTGGATGAGATGGTTGAGAGTTCAAGCCCCACAACTACAGACTTGACCATATAATCTTGCCTGGTACTCCAGTACAGTTTGGATGGTGTGCTTCATTGTCAGAAGTGCTGTCTTTCAGATGAGACATTAAACTGATACCGCATCTGCCTGCTCAGATGGACATAAAAATCCCATGGCACTATGCAAAAAGGAGCAGGAGTTCATTTAGTGCATTGCCCACCATTCCTCCCTCAAAAACAGATTATCTGGTTATTCATTCATTTGCTGTTTGTGGAACCTTGCTGTATGCAAAGTGGCTGTCATGTTTGCCCAGATAACAAATGTGACTGGACTTCAATAGGAATCCAATACTTGCAAAGTGTTTTGGGTTGTCTTGATTTGTAATAAGGTACTATATAAATGTAAGTTCTTTCATTTGTTTTCCTAAGTCCTCTTAATACCGTAATTTAAGGAAAATAATCCTTATGGCTGCCAAAGTATGTACAGGGTCTGATAATAAGATGACTTTTTAAAAATTCATTCGCAGATGTGGCTTCGCTGACAAGGGCGGCATTTATTGCCCATCCCTTGTTGCCCTTGGGAAGGTGGTGGTGGGCCTTCTTCATGAACTACTGCAGTCCATGTGGTGAAGGTGCTTGGTAGAGTGTTCCGGGGCTTTGACCCAGCAACAATGAAGGAACAGCGATATATGTCCATGTCAGGATGGTGTGTGACTTGGAGGGGAACTTGGAGGTGATGGTGTTCCCTCACAACCGCTGCCCTTGTCCTTCTAGGTGGAAGAGGTCGCAGGTTTGAGAGGTGCTGCCGAAGAAGCCTTGGTGAGTTGCTGCAGTGTACCCTATAGATAGTACACACTGCAGCTGTGGTGCGCCGACGGTGGAAGGAGTGGGTGTTTAAGCAAATAAACAAATGAAACAACATTATAAATCCAGCCAGCTGAATATTTGTTAGTAGTTTGTTAACATTTTTTAAAGAGATTTTCCTCTTTTTAAGATTACACATTCACACCATCCTCTCACTGACTGTGGATTTGATCCCAGGCCTCTTCCCACATTGCTCTATAATTGAAGTCTAGGGGCTTCCTGTGTGAATTCAATCATCCCCAGAGTGTCTCTTCCTGTGGGAAAGCACCCCATCCATGTTCAACCATTGTTCTAGATATCCCAGCTGATGTTAGGAACTCTGTGTGGTGAATCTTGGGTTTCCTGGCAGCTCTCAGTGCCACAGCGCTATACCACAGATCCACCTTGTGTCTGGATGATTTAACAAAAGCTCCAACATTGTTCCTTGCCACTTTGTATTTTTGTTACATTAAAATAGCTGTCCCCATTGTCAAGCTTTTAGTTTTTCTCCCACTTTTATAGGTCTCTTGTGCCAAGCACCCATCCTGGCTGACAGAGCAGGAAAAGGATCTGCACCCAGGTCAATAACTTTATATTAGTCCCACTCCAAAGAAATGCACAAGGGACAGGCTGAGGTGAATCACTCGGAAATTTTTGTTGTGGGGATGTGCCTAACCTCCACTTAGTGTCTGTCCCCAGCCATTGCTTGACATTTCCCTTTCACTTGGGCTCAGGGCTTACTCATGACAGCAGAGTCAAAATCAATAACCAATCATTTAATCTTTAAAAACAAAAGCAAAATACTGCAGATGCTGGAAATCTGAAATAAAAACAGAAAATGCTAGAAATACTCAGCAGGTCAGGCAGCATCTGTGGAGAGAGAAACAGAGTTAACGTTTCAGGTCGAGGTTCTGACAAAGGGTCATCGACCTGAAACGTTAACTCTATTTCTCTCTCTGCAGATGCTGCCTGACCTGCTGAGTATTTCCAGCATTTTCTGTTTTTATTTAATCTTTAAAACTGGGAGGTCAAGTTGGTAAAAGTGTAAATAAGTTTTTATAAACGGGGGCATAGACTATGAAAGAGGTAATGCTAAACCGATAGAAAGCAAAGAAAGACTTGCATTTATATAGCACCTTTTACGACCACCAGATGTCCCGTCATTGGTTAGGTTGCAGTTATAATAGTCCAGTTTTGGACGCCCTACTTTAGGAAGGACGTCTAGACCATGGAAAGAGTGCAGAAGAGATTCATTAAAATGACACCAGGGATGAAAGGCTTTAGTTATGAGGAGAGAGCAGAGAAACTGAATCTCTTTTCAGTAGAACAAAGAAGATTAAAAGAAGCTCATAATCAAAATTATGAGGGGTTTTGTTGAGGTAGATAGGGCAAACTATTCCCATTGGTAAGTGAGTTGGTAACTATAAAGCATAAATTTAAGACCTTCACCAAAAGAACAAAGGGAGCGGTTAGGATAATTTCATTAATGCATAGGGTAGGAACGCCCTACCAGAACCAAGCGGTGGAAGCAGAATCCATAATAGCTTTCAAAAGGGAAGTGGATAAATATTTACAAAATAAAAAAAAGGTATGGTATGGGGAAAGGGTAAAAAGAAAAAGAAACTTGCATTTTTTTGTGCCTTTCACAATCTCAGGACGTCCCAAAGTGCTTTACTTCTGAGGTGTAGTCACTGTTGTAATGTAGGAATATCAGGTGTAAGGGAATGGAAGTGAGATTAAATTAATAGCTTTTTCATATTGCCAATACAGGCCTGATGGGCTGAATGGCCTCCTACTGACAAGTCTTCTGTGGCATGTGGAAGGGAAGGAAACTCCCCCACCAGCACCGCAGTCAAAAAGAAGCTTGAACGTAAAAATGAGCTGAGACTGGGATTAAACTTGGTTCTCTAAATTGATAAACTAGATTCCTGGTCATCCTTAAATCCTTCGCATTTCATTCATTTTGAACATTTTAACAACCGAAATAAAATCAAGATTCTAGAACTGTGCAAACGTTATCCTCAGTTCAGTTTTTGAGATTGCGTTGAGTTTTCCCCATTCTCATTCAGTACATTGTGTTTTTATTTTCATTGGACTGTATTTTATTCCCTTTATTTATCTTTTTCTTTATAATTTTATGATACTTCATTTGCAGAAGCTGGGAAGTTTGAAGTTTAGGTGGGAAAGAGGGCAAAGGTACAGTGGAGAAGGTTTGCTCTATTTGCTATTTGTAGTGAATCCGTATTCGGGAGTGATGTAGAACACATTTATGATTTTGCTACAAATAGGAAGCAGAGGAACTCTTCTTCTCAAGAGACAATTACTGATACTTAGCAATCTCTGTCACACATTACTACCCTCTTGAATATTCAATATCTTATACTGGATAGGTGGCTAAAATCATCAGCTACTGTACTAGTGGCTGACAATTTTCAGCATAAACCCTATTGGTGTCTAAGAACCACTTTTACCCACCCTTCAACAACAACAACTTGTATTTATATAGCGCTTTTGACGTAGTAAAACGTCCCAAGGTGCTTCACAGGAGCACATAAGGAGATATTGGGGCAGATGACTAAAATCTTGCCAAAGAGGTAGGTTTTAAGGAGCGTCTTAAAGGAGGAAAGAGAGGTAGAAAGGTGGAGAGGTTTAAGGAGGGAATTCCAGAGCTCAGGGCCTTGGCAGCTGAAGGCACAGCTACTAATGGTGGAGCGATTAAAATCAGGGATGCTCAAGAGGTCAGAATTAGAGGAGCGCAGATATCTTGGAGGGTTGTGGGGCTGGAGGAGGTTACAGAGCCAGGGAGGGGCGAGGCCATGGAGGGATTTGAAAACAAGGATGAGAATTTTAAAATTGAGGCGTTGCTTAACCGTGAGCCATTGTAGATCAGCGAGCACAGGGGTGATGGGTGAACGGGACTTGGTGACATGGGCAGCAGAGTTTTGGATGACCTCAACTTTACGGAGGGTAGAATGTGGGAGACTGGCCAGGATTGCGTTGGAATAGTCAAGTCTAGAGGTAAGAAAGGCATGGATGAGGGTTTCGGCAGCAGATGAGCTGAAGCGGGGTGGATCAAGTGATGCTCCGGAGATGGAAATAGGCGGTCTTCGTGATCAGTTCAGAACATTTCCCTGCTGATTGGCTAAAGCTGCTGCTTCAAATTCCCCTTTAGCCTCAACTCGGCCCTCACCTCCCCATTTGCTCCACTTCATTCTTACAGAGATAGGAAATGCTGTGGCGCAGGGCTTTACAGTATGCGAATGCCAGGCTGGTGACATCCCATATCCGACTTGATTCTTTTTAACACACCCCAAGAGCACCTGAACAGCACCAACGTGACATTTCAATTTCTCTTCAGCAGCTGTCACTATGGCCTCGCTGAAAAAGATTGTCAATTTAATGCTAATCAGTGTAAAATTGTAGGCCTTTGTGCTGTGTGGCTACTCCCACCAGAAAGTGGATTGAAGCCACCCAATCTCATTTAATACCAGTCTACTGCAGTCTTTGGAGAAAGAGATTCATCTCATCAATCTGGGTTGGACCCAAATGAAACTCCCAGGAGTTTAAGGGCAATGTTCTAACCCACTGCACTTCTCAGCTGCATCCCACAACAACAACAACAAGCTGAATTTATATAGCGCCTTTAACGTAGTAAAATGTCTCAATGCGCTTCACAGGAGCGTTATACCGAGCCACATAAGGGGATATTAGGACAGATGGGAAAAAGCTTGGTCAAAGAGGTAGGTTTTAAGGAGCATCTTAAAGGAGGAAAGAGAGGTAGAGAGTCGGAGAGGTTTAGGGAGGGAATTCCAGAGCTTAGGGCCTAGGCAGCTGAAAGCACGGCTGCCAATGGTGGTCTGATGGAAATAGATTATGCTCAAGAGTTAGTTAGTAGTTAAAATAGTAGTTCTCAGCTTCTAGTTTGCTTCTTTCTGAATTTCTCTCCCCCCCGCCCCAACCATCACCCTTACCTACTCCAATTAAGCACTCACTGCTTATCATGGGGTGCTGTTTTTCTTTCACTCCTTTGGGCGAACAAACAATTAGAGGAAGAGGATCAGCAACTGCACCCTGAAGAACCAGGACAGACAACTGCCGGGCCTCTCAGAACACAACAGGGGAGGGGGGCTGCTCGCAGAAGACTTTACTCAGTCCATAGGCTCTAAAGGCCACAACTTACTTTTTTGGATATTTCTGAGGAGCAATGCATGAGGAGGCTGAGCTTCACCAGGCAGGCTGTTGCTGATCTATGCAGTCTGTTGCAGCAGGATTTGCTGCCTGCTGGGCCAGGGGGCCGTGCTTTGCCAGTGGCTGTCAAAGTCACCACCACCCTTAACTTTCTCTCTATAGGCTTTCTTCCAGGCTGCTACAGGGGACATTTCCTGCATCACCCAGTCTGCGGTGTATAGCTGCATCAAACAGATCATTAATGCCCTCCTTGCCAGAGCAAACCAGTACATTACCTTCTTGATGGATTCCAACAGCCAGAATGAGAGAACGCTGAGGTTTGCAGCAGTGGCAGTCTGGCCGTGTGATCAGGGCTTTATAGACTGCAGTCATGTAGCTATCAGGGTGCCAGAAGATGAGCGAGCGGCTAATGTGAACAGGAAAGGTTTCCACTCCATTAATGTTGTACTGGTGTGTGATCACCGCTGATGGATAATGCAAGTCTCTCTCTATTTCGCCGGCAGCTGTCACAATGCTTTCATTCTGCGACACTCCCCCCACTTTTCCACTCGTTCAGGAACGCCAGAGGACGGCTGCTAGAGAACAAGGGATACCCCCAACGCCCATGGATGATGCCTCCCACCATGTCCTAGCAACACAGGTACAATGAGAGCCATGGGACCAGTAGGAACACCATAAAGCATATCATTAGCATAGGTGCCTTGATCGCTCTAGGGCTCCTGACAATATGCCCCAGACAAAGTGAGCTGCATCATTGTAGTTTGCTGCATTCTGTAGCCTTTTTCTTGTGGTTCTCCCTTGCCTTCATCTGATTCTTCCTCATCTGTTGATGCCCCTTCGTGTTTCTCCAACTCCAGAGCCTCTTTGCATTGCCAGAGATGGTGGAAGGTTGCTGTTGCTCTTGAGATGCTTATGGCCAGCTACCTCTGGGAGCCCGAGACTCTGAGGGCACAACGACACACTACAGAACTTAAGCAGCTGCCGGGGCCGTCTGGCCCAGCTGTCTTCCTGGCACTGTGGATGGTATTGGTTGAGGGGGTGGCGAGGGATCAGACACGCTGACAATCTGAGCGAGGGCAAGCACCCATTGTGCCTCTCTCACACCCATAGGGCGGGGGTTCAGCACTTCCACTGATCTGTGTGGGGCTGCTGCTTGTTGTGCGGACGCTGGGAGGGAGAAGGAGCAACCGGGATGGTGAGTTGTTGAATTGGAAGCAGGTGTGTGGAGCGTGAAGTGAGGAAGGAGCCACGAGAGAAGTTGGGGTGACTGTGCAAAGCCTAGCAAGCTTGATGAGAATGGTGCTGGTGGGTGCTGTGAAGGGCGCAAGGAAGAGGTGAAAGTGTGTGTTTGCAATGAGATTGAGAAGCCTTATAGTCTTGTGCTGGGTGGTGAAGAAGGGAGGGGAATTGTTGCGAGTGCTGGGGGAGGGGAAAGGACTGTTGCCATGTGTTGTTGAGAGAGTTGGAGAAATAAAGTGCTGCCCTTACCTTTGCTACTCTAGTGAGGTTATTAAAGTCCTTCTTGCAGTGGATCCGGGTCCTGAGGGCGACGAATCTTGAGCTGGTAACTTCAGTAATCTCTCTCCATGCCTGGTAGACTTGGTTTTGGGAGATCCTCCTGGCACTGTCTGGGAAGAGAACTTCCCTTCTCTCCAGCAGGGACCACTTGACCACTTCCAGCAGGACCTCTAGGGAATCCTCCGAGAACCTGGAAGGTTGCCAGCACCTCATGCTGCCTCAGTTTCTTGCTGCACCACTCCAACAGCGAAATCTCGCAGAGGAGAATACAACTTTGCTTTAAGAGGTGCATTCCCGCTTTAAAAAGGCCTCTGGCTGACCCGCTGGAAATTGCTCCGGTTGTGGGCAGGTTTGCCGGCCGGTCTGCAAACCGGGAGCGAAACCCATCGGTGAGATTATAATGAGGCCCAGGAGTTAAAATGTCCTGGGCTTGTTTTTGGTTGCAGCGGGTGTGATTTGAACTGTCACCTGCTGAAAACTGGCCCGGAGTTAAGATCGGGGAGACCAAATGAAGATTGGGTGACCACTTTGCGGAACACCTCCGTTCAGTCCGTAAGGGTAACCCCGAGCTTCCGGTCGCTTGTCACTTTAATTCTCCACTCTTCTCCAACTCTGACCTCTCTGTCCTCGGCCTCTTACACTGTTCCAATGAAGCTCAATGTAAGCTCGCGAAACAGCACCTCATCTTTCGATTAGGCACTTTACAGCCTTCTGAACTCAACATTGAGTTCAACAATTTCAGACTATAACCTATGCTCTTATTTTTTCACATGACAGCTGTTGATGATTCTGCCATCCCCATGGCAACATTTAACCACTCCTGACTCCCACCCTATCACAGACCCTCCCTTTAATTCTTTCTTCCCCTCCCCCCCTCCCTGCCTCTGCACCTGCTTAAAATCTGTTACATCTCTAACTTTTTCCTGTTCTGACGAAGGGTCCCAGACCTGAAACGTTAACTCTGTTTCTCTCTCCACGGATGCTGCCTGACCTGCTGAGTGTTTCCAGCATTTTCTGTTGTTATTAAAATCAGGGCCTTCCATTTTCCTTTCCGTGTTTTATTTGGGCCCAGACTAAAAATATATTGGCCCAGAAATTCGGGTCCCCACGCGTGAGTACGCGCTGAGTACTCATGCGTAGGCCCAACGAAAGTGACGGTTTTGTGCATGCACTGCGCATGCGCGGGAAACCGGAACTTCCGTTCCCTTGAAAGAAGGGGTTCAGAGGTGGAACACGTGCGCTGGAGAGGCAGCGCATGCGCATTAAACTTATGTTTTTTTTCCAGGTTTTTCCAGGAGGGTAAGTCTCCAGGAGTTACACATGTAAAAAGCAGGCACAAGGCCTGCTTTTAACAAGGTAAGTGGTGAATTAACTAAAATTAAAACATTTTTTCCACAGGTTTATTATTTTTAAATACTTTAAAGAAAGGTAGCCCCGTTGGAAAATGTAATACATTTTTTCAAAAATTTAAATTATTGTTTAAAACAGTTATTTTATATAATTTATAGTTATTTTAAAAATGTGATAAAAAAAAAAATTATTTGAAGTTTTAGTGATGTTTTGGGGCTTATAGTATTTATGGTTTTGACAGCTCTTCCTGTCAATTTTATGAATGGGCATTCCCTGCTACCATTGGCTCTCCATGGCCCACGTGATCCCAGGGGATGCATCGAACTAACTGTGCCCCTGGGATATGCAAGCACTGCGCGCCGGCAGTTGGAGCAGGCCCAGGATCGGAATCCCACGCGGGCCCACAGCTCAACGGCCGGCGCGCTAGGTAAGTGCAGGTCGGGGGCTTGCACCTGCGGGAAGCCTCCAACCTGAATTTCTGGGCCAATAAAACTACAATGACAGGCACTTTGTCACAATGATATTGGCAAAAGTTGTTGGTTATTTCATTGTACACACCACACAGGAATTTCCTATCTGGCTGATGTTTGTGCTGAGCCAAGTAACAAACACATGGCCCAGGCACTACACCCTAGGCATGTCTGAATTTATCAGTTGGCTAGGTGTAAACTAACTCCAATAATAAACATGAAGGTGTTCAGGTATCTTAGTTCT
This sequence comes from Somniosus microcephalus, assembly GCF_052327205.1. Classification (NCBI taxonomy): domain Eukaryota; kingdom Metazoa; phylum Chordata; class Chondrichthyes; order Squaliformes; family Somniosidae; genus Somniosus; species Somniosus microcephalus. Next base: position 249,003,715 of record NC_140992.1, read on the forward strand.
TCAACAGCCTTTTTTGTCACTTGGTAGAACCTGGTGCAGAAGCAACCCTGAAGTGATAAAATCATCACTTTTTCATTCTTGAATGCATAACTGAATCCCTAACACAGTAATAGCAAACAGCAAATTGATAAATAATATATATGCAGTTAATGAATTGCTAGTCCTGTCTGACTAGATGTTATTGCAGCCTTGCAATTCATAATTAGATTTGCTCTCCAATATTTGAAGCAACTCACCATAGAAGTAAATTTTGGATAAGCTGTTTGCAACTGAATGATAAGCCCCCCATTTACAAAAAGAACCAGGACATATTTCAGTCAACTTCACCCAGACAATACTATCCCATTGCCTGGAATCCCTATGGCCTGTAATAGCAGACTTTAGCTTTCAAGGCTCCACTTTCTATCATTTCAGTGATAGGTACAGTTTTTTAATGCTTGTCTGTATTTATGCTCACTGAAGTTAGGGATACAACAACCACTTTGTAACTAGCTGTAGCATCAAAGAGTCATAATTTAGGTGTAGCATGAGGTAGGTGAAATGTGGAGCTCCTCTCACACTGCTCTAATAAACATGCTTGGAACCCAACTTCAAAAGAGACTCTTAACAAAAAAAATACATGAACTATTTAGCAGTCAGCAGCATCTGCATTTCAAATATGGTTGCTAGGTAATAGTTAGCACAGTGCGTTAGATCACTGTCCTAACACCTGTGCAACCACAGTGTGCATATGATTAGCTGGTGCAATCTGTGTTAAGTTCAAAGGCAGTTTTTGGTGCTCAGGGTCCATAGCTGACACTTCAGTGCAGTACTGAGGGAGTGCTGGGAAGTCTAGAACTAGGGGTCATAGTTTCAGGGTAAGGGGTCGGCCATTTAGGATTGGCATGATGAGCAATTTCTTCACTCAGAGGGTTGTGAATCTTTGGAATTCTCTATCCCAGGGGGCTGTGGATGCTCAGTCATTGAGTATGTTCAAGACAGATCGAAAGATTTTTGAACACTAAGGGAATCAAGGGATATGAGTATAGAGCGGGAAAGTGGAGCAGAGGTAGAAGATCAGCCATGATCTTATTGAATGGCGGACCAGCCTCGAGTGGCCGTATGGGCTACTCCTGCTCCTATTTCTTATGTTCTTATTTTCTTACAGCCAGTGCAGAATGGAATGATAACATCCAACTTTTTTCACTGAGCAACTGGGTCGTATTCAGAGAGAGGAATCTTTCTTTCCACCAGTTTGACTGAGATTTGATGAAAGAGAATTAGACTGAACTCTTCAGACTGGAGGTCACGTAACAATCCTCAGTCTCTGACAATATGATGTGTTCCAGTGAAGTTGGCAGGCCATGGTTGATATGCCCTTAGATTGCCCTCTTCTCTTTGTGATAAAATTGAGAAACAGTGCATTGAGTGCTGTAAACTGAATGACTGAAACATTAATTTCTGCTTTTATGTCGTTTACCTAAAACTATGTTGGATTGTTAAACTTTTATATATGCAAATGCATTTACTTGCTGTTGAAAAGAGATCAACTCAAATCTAAAAATCTGTGCAAAGAGGTCCTTGTTTCCTAAACAAGTTTCACTTCACCCTGGATCTTAGGGCTGGATTTTACCAGCCCTGAGGAGGTGGGTTTGGAGGCGGGACTGCTGGGAAAGTCAAAAAGAATGGGAGTGGGTCCCAAACCCACTCCCAGCCCGCCCCCAACCAATCTTCCCAGGAGTCGGGTCCCCGACTTGCGCAGGGACCCAACTCCTAGCGGCGGGAAGAAGATTATAGCTACTTAACTGCCTGTTAACAGATAGTTAACAGGCAGTTAACAGATAGTTAACAGGCAGTTAACAGGCTTTTTCCAATTGTTAGACCTCTGCTGCAGGCTTCCCGATGTTGGGGAACCCCACCAGGGTAAGTGAGGTGTGCTGTGGGTCTGTTGTAATATTTGTGTATAGATGACAGCTGCAGAAGTGGTGTGAAGGATGCAATGGGACACTGGTGAGTATCAGAGGTAAGGAAATGTTGGGAAAGTCATTTTTAATGTGTTTAGATTTTCTGTAGGTGACAAGCTTTGAAGTGTTTTTGTGGCCTTGCCTCAATGGGAGAAGTGACAGATCACTTCTGTACCCTCACCTGCAGTTGCCATCTGTTTTATCCTAGGGAGAGAGTCATTGGAGAGCCTGGGAGCAAGGGCTCACCTTTGTACAGTGATTGTCAGTGTTTAACAGGACCTCAAAGCTGTCAAACACTGTCAAATCATCTGTCAAAAATTTATGGTTCATGTGCCTTTAAGAAAACTGTCAGATGAAGCGTCATCAACTGACGTCATCTGATACCGGCTTTCCCTTAATTGGCCAGCAAGCCCGCAGGGTGGGCTTAACAAGGCCAATCAGGGAAAATAGCATCTGTGCATCGGACGTCGCTGGGGGCGGGACTAGAACCCGGAAGGCAGCAATCCCGCCCCCAACACATCTCGGTGAGTAAAATCCAGCCCGTTTCACTTCATTTTGGCTATTTATATTGGCTACAGTGATGAAAAACAACAATGCATTTCACTGCACTTCTTGTTTCCCTCACCCACACCCCATAATCAACTGAGAACGCGGTCCATGGTTTAATTGCTGGCCTGTGTTGAGACAGCTTATCTCGGCCTGGGAAACAGTCAGGGTCATAAAATTAACCTTAGCACCCCTTTGGTCTATGGAGGGAAAAATATTAGCTAGGGGTCCTGCTGCAAATCATTATCCAATGACGTTACCTCGCCAGTTTAAAAAATAAATTGTCCTTGGGAGGTGGGTGACATGGGTTAAGGCCACCTTTACTGTCCATCCCTAGTTGCGCTGAGAAGATGGTGGTGAGCCTTCTCCTTGAACAGTTCGGATGAAAGGTCATCGATCTGAAACGTTAACTCTGTTTCTCTCTCTTCACAGATGCTGCCCGACCTGTGAGTACTTCCAGCTGTTTCTGTTTTTATTTCCGATTTCCAGCATCCGCAGTATTTTGTTTTTGTATTAGTGAGGATGATGTTTAGTAAGTTACTTCCTCATGTTGGTTCCATCACCCTGATGCAGGTCCAGTCTGGCAGTTTTATCCTTCAGGACTCAGCTAGCTCAGTCAGTGGTTTTACTACTTAGTCACTCCGTGGTGCACACTGAAATCCCTCATATCAGAGAACATTCTGTGTGCTTGATGCCCTTAGAGTTTCCTCTAAGTGATGCTCAACATGGAAGTGTACTGATTCATCAGTTGAGTTGGGGGCTAGGTGATAATCAGCAAGAGGTTTCCTTGACCTTGTTTGACCTAAAGCCATGAGACATCATGGGGCTTGGAGTCAATGTCGAGGGCTCTCAGGGCCACTCCCTTCTGACTGTATATCACTGTGCTCCAACATATCCTCCTGGTGGGACAGAACAAATTCAGTGATGGTGATAGAGGAGTTTTTTTTTAATTCGTCCATGGGATGTGGGCGTCGCTGGCAAGTCCAGCATTTATTGCCATCCCTTGAGATGGTAGTGGTGAGCCGCCTTCTTGAACTGCTGCAGTCTTTATGGTGATACTGCTTTGTAGCCGTTTGGTACAGCTGAGTGGCTTGCTGGGCCATTTCAGAGGGCAGTTAAGAGTCAACCTCATTGGTGTGGGTCTGGAGTCATATATAGGCCAGACCGGGTAAGGACGGCAGATTTCCTTCCCTAAAGGACATTAGTGAACCAGATGGGTTTTTACGACAGTTCGACAGTTTCATGGTCACCATTACTGACACTGGCTTTTTATTGCAGATTTATTTAATTAACTGAATTTAAATTCCCCAGCTGCTCGGATCATTAGTCCAGGCCTCTGGATTTCTGGTCCAGTAACTTAACCACTGTGTTACCGTACCTGCAACTGGACCAGTTATCTGATAAATATGATTCTGTGAGTATGGCTATGCCAGAGTGTGCTGAAGTAGTCTGTGAGACAGCTCTCCCAACTTGGGCACCGGTCCCCAAATGTTAGTGAGGAGAACTTTGAGCAGATTGAGATTGCCTTTCTCTTAGCTGGGTCGTTGCCGATAGGGCCGTCTGATTTTTTTTTCTTCTTATTGAACTTTAGCATTATTGAGGACAAGATTTGTTTTGCCCTATAATCAAATCACTATCTAAGATCGCACATTAAGAAAGCTGCTTGTGACAAGGTGCCAGAGCGGTGCAAGCTGTACCCTGAAAAAAGTTAACACCTTAAGGAAGGAAGGGGAGAAAAAGAAAAAACCCCCAAAAGAATAGAATTCAATCAGTATTTAAAAATCAGTAAGAATTCAACATTTCATAGCATCCTTTTGGATTCTGTCCAAAAGGCTTCCATGAATCTTGCAGAATTGTAGATTTTTAAAGAAGGTATTTGATCTGTTTCTAGGCAAAGTTCATAGATTTATGATCCAGACTGAATACCAATCAGGCATTTTAAGTGATTTAATTTTTATATATGTTTTCTCCTCTTCTTTAGGTCTCCTATGCCACACAGTAATGTCCAAAAAGAGGGCAGTCAGGCAAAGTGATTCCAGTCCTGTGCCAACTCGATTGTGTAGTTGAATGTTGAGTACCACAGGTTGATATGCCCTCAGATTTCCCTCTTCTGTAGAAGTGGCGTGCCTGCATTTGGCACCTTTTCAAACAGCCCAGCTGAGATTAGGAATGCACAGTTTAAGGAACATTGTGTGGCACAGCATGTTAGTACACCAGCACACGGTGCCATCAGGCCAGCGCCCTGCCTGAAGATTAATATTAAAACATGCCATTTAACAAATATCTCAGTTCAAATACAACATTTCCGGGACCAGCTAGCTGTTAGTACTGATCAGAGTCCTCCACGGCATGTTTTACAGGTATAATTCTCCACTCTGCCAATCACAGACGCAGCAAGCGGGGGCCGGGAGTAGACATTCAGACCATTCCTGAGCGCAATCTACAGGCACAGAGTTCATTTGCTACCATAGAGATGGAAACTTATTTAAAGCAGGGGGGTTTTGAGCATAATATTTAGTCTGTGAGATGTTTTTATTAAACTTTAAAAACAGAAGCTGTGCCTGACATCCTCTGGAGCTTTAATGTGCACCATATCAGCAATGATTCTGTGTTCAGATCCGATGCTTATTCACATTGAATGTATGTACTGGAGATAGAATTCCTGGTAACTGACTGCAGGTCAGTACATTTTAAGGACAAATTGTACACGGGCACTTTACCTTTTGCACTAAAAATGGCTGCTGACCAAAATATATCATTTAAACTTTTAATAAAATATAAAATAAAACAAAAAATGTACACATTATAAACAAATAAATACATTTTTGGCTGATTAAAATAAGAAATAAGCCTCTACGACTTACAGCAGGAGAATGTTTAATAATAAGATACCTGGGAGTGATTACAAAGCAGTAATTTAATCGTGGGGTTCAGATGACAGTTATAAACCACTTGAGCTTCACTCCTACAATTTATGATATCATTCGAACCCCTCCATCAGATTACAGCCTTGTAATTACTCCCAGCTATCCTTATTCTCCATTCAGCCTGACTACATTCTGTCTGATTAACCCATTCTTTCCCTGGTCTATGCTGACACCAATTTATAGCCAAGATTTATTTTGTATCTTTTCTGAACAATGTCTGAAATGAATTCTGTTGCTACTTCACTCAAATTTGCTGCATAGAAATGAATGCCAGTTAGGCATGGAAACACACCAACTCTACAAAAGGCAGAAAGCTGCAGAACCGTAAATCAATTCCATCACAGAGACACCTTTTCAAGCCTCACTTCAGGTAAATATCCAGGCCTGTTAGGCGTATTAAAATTCAAAATGCCTAATTATAACCCAGCTGTTTTTTGTTCCTGGGTTGGATAGGGTCCTTTATACCCTAATCTGTGGGGGTGGAGTGTGTTGGCAGACTGGGTACGCACTTAGAGCTCCGCGCCACACCACAAACCGACAGACATAGATTTAGATCCCGATCTCAGCTGGCAATTCTCATCTGGGTATTCAGATGCAGCAAGGGGTGGTGGTGGGGGGGGGGGGGTGGTGGTGGGGGGTGGGGAGGTGATCAAAGTGCTCAACCAATGGGAAATAACGTAAACCAGTTGAGGTTCCACTTCAGGACTGCCGACCAGGTGGCCACATAGCAACACTGGGAGAGGCTGTGCATGGTCACCTCCCTGTCACCTCGGCCAGGATTCAGGCTGCATGGCACTGGGAAAAATGACTAAATAACACAAATATGGTTCTTTTTAATACACCAAACGGAACTTGCATGTCATGTAACAACATAATCGTACCTGAGAAGAAGATTTATTGTCTAATTGCAACCTCAAAGCTAGTTATGGCAACATTTGTACGCTCAGCCACTGCATCTTATTTTCTACTGAAGCAAAAATGCTAATTATAGGGTATAGTTCTGAATAGCATTACAGACCAGCCACAGGCATGTTTTACACATCTGAAGTTGTTAAGCAAGCCATAACCAATATATTTTATAGGGTTATGTTTTACTTAAATGCTGCACACATCAGAAACTAGTCTATACATGATCAATTCACTCAATATTTATGAAGGGAAAAAAAATTCCCGAGGGATAAGCCACATTATTGAAGTGAGAATTCCTGACTCTTACCTGATGTTGTCTTCTAGCAGTGGGAGAGAGAGCTGTGTCCTTCCCCTTTTAACTGACTCTTTTGATAAGAAAAGTGAAAAGGTCCAGACTTCAAAGGGTGGAGGTCAAACGTGCGTGGAGCAGCAGGATGGGCCTTGTGCTGGCTTCTCTTTAGTTCCTTTCTATCCTTTCAGCAAACGCCCCCTGTGTTTTGTACTTTGGTCCAGGGGAATACCACCAGTTCACAGGCAGCGGCTGTATGTAAGCAGTAAAGGGGATCAAAATCCTCCAGTTTAGCAGTCGCTTTCAAACTTCTCTTGCTTGAAGCAAGATATTCATACCCTTGAATAAGAACAAGAGAGAAAGCGAATGAGCAACTTCTGGTTTTATCCATTTCAGACATAAACAAATATCAATTCACACATGAGCATTAATATTTTAACGTGTAATTGGCAAGCACAAACAGAAAAGATACAGCGACGTCAGCACAGTTATTTTGTATTTAGTATTTGTGTTAACTTCTGTTCTTCTCCCTTATTTTTTCCACATATTGACATAGCCCCTGACCTACATGCTGTCCTCCGCCAAACAGGAGAGTGGGTGGAGAGGCCATAGTTATCTCAGCGACTTCCAACACCAGTGACACATTTGGAGTCAGCAGGAAAAGAAACCTGCCTCCAAGGGACGAGCTGGGGCAAGTGGTACAGTCTGTCCCCAGAGTGACACACTGTACCGCCACCGCGGAGCAAAACTGAAAGGGCTTCTCGTGCTTAATGGGGATTAACCTCCTCCAGGACATCAACCTGAATTTACAGAAGGGGAAGACAGGCACATCAGTGAAATCCTGCTGAGCCTCTCCAGCTTGTTAAACCCTCGAGTCGCAGTTAGCTTTTTTCCCATTGTTTGAACCACATTGTGCTGAAGCCATAATAACGCTATTTACAAAAGTTCCCGTAGTGCCATTGCCATCAAACATATGCTTGGATATATTATCTTTGACAAGAAACTGCACAGTAAAATTAGAAATGTAAATGAAACTGTACATCACAGTATTATTGTTATTTATTTATTCTCATTTATATACAGAGCAAGGGGTAATACACTTCAATGATGGATTTCACAGGTGGCCCCTTGGATAATAAAATATTTACGCCCAACATTAAAATTTGCTTCATCTAATGCTGTTGATTTCTCGCTGTGATTATTCAGAGTTTTGACGGAGCTGCATTTCTGTAGTTGCACGCACTGATGCAATCAGAAAGTGAAAGAGATTATGCAGTGAAGATCTAATCACATTACAACCATTACTAAATGTCTATTACAACAGTGTGCACTATATATTACTGCACTACATCAGCAGGGATAAAGGCCAAGCCAAAATGTTGGGAACGTGCAGTCTCACAATGCAACAATTTTAACAGCATGACTTAAACATTACTAAACCACCTTCATTCCTCACAAAATATTGGCAGATGTACTGCATTCCTAACTATTTCCTACAATGCAGGAATCATATTATCTAACTAACATCAGGTTTATTGCCTTATTCTTTTCCATTTATAAATTCTGATGATGTACCCAATTGTGACATTATAGGTTCCTATTAAACGCACAAAAATATTCCCACAATAAACCCAGCAACGAGGTCCTGATCTCAAGCTGGGCTCTGTAGGGAAGTTGCTGAGTGGAGACAAAGCACCATCCCACAGGGAAGGATAAATATCTGACAGCAGGCTGGCCCAGGCTGGGCTGTGTTTTGCACCTTAAAATGGCTGGCTCAAGAACAACACTAATAGAGAGACCTGGATGCAGGTGACCAGACTGCCTTCATAGTGGGGGGGGGGGGGGGGGGGGGTGGAAACAACATATTGGCAATAAATGAAAATAAAATCCAAAGGAGAGAGAGATTCATTCATGTTCTGAATGCAGTTCAGAACTAAAATACAGTGGGGTGGGGTAACTTTGACTTTGGGTGATAGTGTAAAACAGGTTAATTCAATTCACCCGCCCGTTATACATCGCTCCCGATTTTTATTTCCACTGAAGTCATGCCAATGAAAATTGGGAGAGACATATAATGGGTGGCTGGGCCGATATCGGCTGTTTTACACTATCGCCCGAAGTCAAAATTACTCCAGGGGCCCTGTTGCTTCTTTTCTCGTTCCCTTTTATTTTGGTCTTTTTTTCTCTGGCAACACCTGAAACTAAAGGGCAGGGCAGCTAACCAGATGCTAGGTCTCTGCCAACATCTGTTACAAGTGTCCATCAGGATGCACAATAATGATCCAGAGATGAGTCTCCCTCTTGGGAGATATTTGGCCTCCTCCCAATGATGTGGATAAAACCGGCAAGGCAGAGTAGGAGATTGAACAGTATGATGCACCAGTGTACTGTGTCACCAATCCTGCTAGCTTCAACTGGTGTGCATGATATCAACAAATCAAAATGCACTGGAAGTTATAGTTTCTTCGTTCCCAGCCTAATAAATAAGATCATAATGCTGTAATTATATTCATTTAAATTCTGCTCCCCCCAAAACTTTCTTTGCTTAGCCTTGTGGGAGCACTTAAAAATAATTAAAACTAGTTCAAATCAGGTTGTTTAAGTTACCTTAAGAATACTGAATTACTGAAAAAAATGGCAGCTATTTTTAAAAAGGTTCATGCATAATTGGCGTTTCGCATTGAATTTTTGAAGAAACTTACGCATGGCTGAAATATAATGCATCTGATTTTCATTACTTTCCAGTACAGAACAACCTCATTAAAATGTAACATCATTCAGTCCTATCCAACAAATGAGAATGTGACCTATAGGTTGATCAACTTATTCAAGTCGTAAACAGCTTTAAAAGGGCCATTAAGATATTTTATCAAAGCAGGTTGACCAGTTGGAAGGAGAAATTAGTGGTTAATTTTCATACGGAGGTGGAATGGAGCGATTACACTCATTGTCTGATGGCACTACCGAGAGGCCTGAGTCATTTTCATGGTTAGGCCTCATTTGAATGGATTTGGCGCGCTGCCAGGCAGCTTGACAATCGTGCAGGCGCGAGGGGGGCTGAGAAACCCAGTGGCTCTTCGATGGAACTAAGCCAGAGTTAAGCATTTAAGGGGTTGAGGGTGGGTGGGGGCACTTTGCGGCCAGCAACAGGTGCACTTCCGTCCATCAAAACCCCCAGCCACCCAGAGGATTACACATTACAGCTGACTGAATCCGAGGTCCGGAGAACCTTTAGGAGGGTGAAAGCACGGAAGGCAGCCGGCCCAGACGGGGTTTCACTCCGTGTCTTCAAGACCTGCGCAGACCAGCTGGCTCCTGTGTTCACGGACATTTTTAACATCTCATTGCAGCAGTCTGTTGTACCAGTGTGCTTCAAGGAGACAACCATTGTGCCGTTACCTAAGAAGACCAAGGTAACAGGCCTCAATGACTATCGTCCCGTGGCTCTAACATCTATAGTCATGAAGTGCCTGGAAAAGCTGGTCATGACACACATAAGCAGCATCATATCCGATTCCTTTGACCCGTTCCAGTTCGCATATCGGGCGAACAGGTCTGTAGACGATGCCATCTCCCTAACACTACACATTGCCCTGGAACACCTAGACAGGAGGGACACTTACGTCAGACTGTTGTTCATTGACTACAGCTCTGCATTTAATACTATTATTCCCTCCAAGCTGGTCCTGAAACTGAGGGACCTAGGCCTGGGCACCCCCATCTGCAATTGGATTCTGGATTTCCTGACTGGTAGGCCTCAAGTGGTGAAAATAGGGAACAACACCTCATCCACTCTGGTCCTCAACACCGGAGCGCCACAAGGCTGCTGCCTCAGTCCTGGGCTGTACTCTCTGTTTACACATGACTGTACAGCCATACACAGCAACAACCGGATTATCACGTTTGCCGACGACACCACAGTAATTGGCCTGATAAGCAACGATGACGAGACGGAGTACAGAGATGAGATAGTCCAGCTGATGGGATGGTGCAATGACAACAACCTTGCCCTGAACGTTGGCAAGACTAAAGAGCTCATCGTGGACTTCTGAAGCCACCGAGGGAACCATCGCCCCATCAGCATAGACGGGACACCAGTGGAAGTCGTCAGTTGCTTCCGATTCCTGGGACTGCAGATTTCTGATGACCTGGCCTGGAACCATAATACTGAGGCTATGCTGAAGAAGGCACACCAGCGCCTCTACCCTCTATGGTGCCTGAGGAAATGCGGCATAAGCACACAGTGGCTTGTGGCATAGTGGTTAGCACTGTTGCCTCACAGCGCCAGGGACCCGGGTTCGAATCCGGCCTCGGGTGACTGTCTGTGTGGAGTTTGCACATTCTCCCCATGTTTGCGTGGGTTTCCTCCGGGTGCTCTGGTTTCCTCCCACAGTCCAAAGATGTGCGGGTTAGGTTGATTGGCCATGATAAATTGACCATTAGTGTTAGGGGGATTAAAATATGAGGGGTTACGGGGATCGGGTGGGATATGTGTCGGTGCAGGCTTGATGGGCCGAAATGGTCTCTATCTGCACTGTGGTGTTTCTGTGTTTCTGTGAACTTTTACCACGGCACCATAGAGAGTGTTCTGACGAGTGGTGTCAATGTGTGGTATGGTAACACCACAGCACAGAACAAGAAAGCCATCCAGAGAGTTGTGAATACGGCAGAAAAGATCATCGTGTGTGCACTTCCGTCCATCGAGGAGATCTTCCAGACCAGGTGCCGGAACAAGGCCCACTCCATCATCCAGGACCCCAATCACCCTGGGCACAAACTGTTCTCCCTCCTGCGGTCCGGACGTCGGTACCGCAGTATTCGAACCAGGACCAGCAGGTTTAAGAACAGTTTCTATCCACAGGCAGTGCACCCACTGAACTGCTAACCGCACTGCCCCACATATTATAGTTATATGTTTATGTAAATATATATATTATACTTATATTATCATATATTTATCATATTACATTACTATTATTTCCAGTGGTAATTGAGGCTTTTTTGCACTATTCATCATATCCTGCAACTTGGACTGTTATTGCTATACTTTCTGCTTATTTGCTTATTGTTTTTATTTATACTTGTTTTTACTTTTTGCTTTTATATTTATATGCTTGTATTGCGGGAGTGAGTGGGGAGTAAGCATTCCATTGTACTAGTTACATATGGCAATAAAATGATCTTGAATCTTGAATCTTGAATCTTGAATCTTGGAAGATTGTCCTAGGGCCAGGACCTCCTGGTCCCACAAAAGCAGTGGCAAAGGTTTTTTTTTGGGGTGGGGTGGGTGGGGAGTAGGGGCGTTTGGGAGCAGCCTCCAGCAGTCCCTTGCTATAATATTTTGATAAGGCTCCAGCCTGTTTCGGGTGGGAGCTAGGGTCGTCAACCCTCCAGGAATTGAACATTAATCTCCAGGGTACAGCAACACCCAGGAGAAAAATCATAGGGGCAATAAAAAATGGTAAAACAATGGTGTTTTAAAAAAAGCTCTTTGAACACTTTTGTTTACTAGTTATAAGAATATTGGACATGGGATATGTTTGACAGACAGTCACGAATCAGCCAATCGGGGAATGAAGAGTCTATTCACTTTTTATTGGCGGAGGAAGGCGGTGCATCATAGGGATGGACATGTTGGGCGACCAATGGCAAGAGTGTGGGGGCGGAGCTGTTGGAGGCAGGAGGTCATGCGATCAAAGCTCCATGAATATGTCCAACCAGAGTTGGCAGCCTGAGCGGGAGCGCTAATCGCCCATTTCGAGGCCCGCTCGAAAATCGAGTCAGAAGGGCTTTGGGCAGCCAGTAGGCGATAGTTTAAAAAACATTTTCGTCTGCCTACTGCCCCACTTTTCAGCATGAACGGAATGATAGGCAGACAAAAATCGCCGGATTATCTCTATGCAATGAAAAATTACATGAACAGAAAGGATCCCTGAGTATTTAAAGTGTTAGCGACTTATTTATTAGGAATTCCAATTTTATATTAGCCTTGTAACTTGTGCTGTCCATGATCTAGACTTCAGCTCAATGACAACATTTTCATCAATTTCAGAGTAAAGATGCTGTTGATAGAAAGTCTTGCAGGAAGGTGTGCGCTGATCTGTGGGATGACTGTTACTGTTAGGGTGAATTTATATGACACTCTATTGAAATTCCAAAAGATTGAGAGAAGGCCTTCTGAAGGAGTCTTGTCCTTCAGGGCTTTAGTGTTCTCCATAGTCTCCTGAGTTATTGGGGGTGGGACTCTCCTCCTTGGGTTGGAGTTTGGGCAGGGTGGGATTTCTGCCCACCCCTCTGTACCTGCCTCTGCCTCGACCCATTTACCTGGGCGTTATGGCTCATTTGGTATGTGCACTTCGCTCTGTCAAGAGGAAGCCTTCCTGTGCCAGGACAGAGAATCCTGGCGGTGCTCGAGCATGGATGTCACCGCAGCACCAGAAAATCCAGAGCAGTGTTAAAGGGGCAGAGGCATCCCACAGATTAGAGGAGATCTTCCACTAAAGGCCTCGGCCGAGACCAGGGCCTGCAACAGGTAAGTGTTTGGAATGGAATGCAGGGAGACGAGGCTGCTACCAGACTATCTGCCTCCACTGGGGGAAACCTCAGAAATGTTACCGTCGCTTTCCAGGGCCTACGACCACCTTCCCTAGAGCCGTCCTGGGAAGCAGCGGCAACACAGGTGGATTCAAGCAAGTCCTGCATGCATTGGGCGGGGGGTGGGGGGGGGTGGGGGGAAAGGGAAATCCCAGTTGGGGCAGTGAGATGACAGGAGGTCTCACTGCCCAATTCCACACTTTTTTCTGCTGCGATTGGCCTGATTTTGGGTGGGAACAGGTAGGAAAATCAACTCATACTGGCACTCTTGTATTGATGGTCAGCCAAAACCACGTTCCATCAGCACAAAAGTGGCAGCATGAAGGCAGCCTTAGTCACCGCCCTGACAGTAATGAGGGAACTACCAGGAGACAGGTCCCTTTCATGGACTAAATCTTCTCCGAAATAACAATCATCATCTCTAATTCCCCAAAATAAATGAGTGTTCCGATTAAACGTTCTACAACCTAGAGACATAAATGTCTCAGAACCTCCAGCACATTACTGAGAGACTCTAATTTCACCAGTGAATGCCATGTCAAAGCTTGGGCCATTAGTCGGTTTACACAAGGTGTCTTTTCAAGGGCTAAAAGCGGGTTTCCAAGTAGCCGAGTGGCCCTGTTTTGACATTTTGGTCCAACTGGCCTTTTATTTCCCCTTCACACCCTTGAATTCAGTGCAGCAGCATCTCATTATCTTTGTGTCAGCACTTTTGTTCCACAAGTTGTTTTAGGTGCTTTTCTTCAATATATTTACATTGAGTGAATTTGTCGAAGTAATTCATACGTGGTCTGCTGTACGCTCACCATGGCTCGTGCCTAAGAATTGTTGAGGTCCTGTAGTTATGGGACAATTTATCTGTGAAAGCAATTTACAATGTACACAATCTTTTTACTATAAAAGTATCTTTTATTGGGCACCATATGCAACTGGTGAAAGTTATATTGCACAGTTGATAAAGCACCTTGCCTGATAAGCAGATCTGTGTAGGAAAGAAGTTACGGCAATACTTCCAATGAAACATGAAAAATTCTAATTGTTGAAAAGAACATTCCAGTGGATTTTACTAACTGCAATGACATTCACAGCAAAGATAGAGGGGGAGAAATTCATTATAGTCCCGTTTGAGGCGCTAAGTCTTAAAAGTTTGGAAAGTTAGCGCTAATGTTTCGAAACGTTAAAAAAAATTGTTTTTGCGCTCCAGGAAGGAAGTGGAGCACTAAATCAGCACTCCACTTTTTTCTTGGAGCGCAATCGGCAGCAGGCGGGGCGGAGACTTCAGCAGCGCTGCGCACTAGGCCGTGCAGCGCCGCCGCGTTCAAAGGCTCCACCCCTCCCTTACAGGGAAGGGCCATTGCTGCAGGCTCTGCAATAGAAAAAGTACCTACTGTGGTGTATGTAGCCTGTTCCACCTTAAGAGAACTACCTTAAGAGATGTACTACTTTCTCTTGGCTGCTGTATACTGTAATACCGGTGGTGACCACACCGGTATATAAGTGTTGTGTAGGGATTTGCTGGGCAGTTCAGCCCTGACCTCCGAATAGTAAAGACCTGTTAAAAGTTATTCTTGTTGTCTGTGTCCAGTGATTGATCATACGCATAACTGGGACACACAGACTCAACAGTGGCGACGAGTCCGATCTTACCCTGCGGCAGTTTTACATCCAAGGCAGCTTCGTCCTCAGAACGGGCGTTGAGAAGAGGCATCCGCCCTCATCATCCTGCTGAGCACCATCGCACGGGAGGCATCGAGAACCCGGGTTAAAAAGAAAAAAAAAAAAAAAATTCTGACCACGAAGCCCTCCATCAGCGACAGGCAGTGATCATCCCTTCTACCACGGTGGTGGGTAAGCCGATCAGCGACACGAGCAGAAAGTCGGCCGCGTTGGCTGTGGAGTAGGGGAGGGAAAACGGAGGAATAAGGGCGGAGAACTTGACCACGACCGGTAAAAAGGGCCGGGCTGCAATCGAGGCCGAGAGGCGCAGCGACTGGGGCAGCTTAAGGCACGAGAGCCGCGGAGAACTCAAACGCAGCCGGTGTAAAGGACCGGGCTGCAAGTGGGGCTGCGAGGCAAAGCAGCGTCGGGGAATTGAGAACCGCTGGGGAGGCGAGAACGGCAGCAGCAAGGCAATCGCCATTGCAGCCAGCGGGGGAAGAAGGCAAACGCGGGAATCCGCCATTGTAGTCGGCGGGGGAAGAAGACGAGCGCGGGAAAGACCGCCAAGCGCGGGAAGCCGCCATTTTAGTAGGCGGGGGAAGAAGACAAGCGCGGGAAGCCGCCATTTTGAAATTTTTTTTTTTAAAAACTTGCAAGGATGCCTAAACATGGGAACATTAATACCTTTGATAGCGATATCGAAGATTGGACCACATATGTAGAACGCATGGAAGTTTATTGTAAAGCAAATAAGGTACCAGATGATGAGAAAGCACTAACCTTATTAAGCTCAATGGGTGCGAAGACATACGGGCTATTGAAGCACCTTCTATCACCAGATAAACTGGCGGATCAGACTTTCGCGAATATTGTTACTGTCCTGAAAAATCATTTAAACCCCACGCCGCTGATGATAGCGGAACGATTTAAATTTTACAGAAGAACGCAGCTGAAAGACGAAAGCAACGCTGAATTTTTAATTGAACTGCGTAAGCTATCAAAGTACTGTCAGTTTGGAACAGGACTAGCAGATGCGCTGAGAGATAAATTTGTGTGTGGATTGTTAAAAGAAGGAACACAAAAGCGACTGCTTGAGGAAAATGATCTTATGCTTGATAAAGCTGTCACTATTGCAGCATCGCAAGAAGCCGCAGCGAGAGGCACGGTGGAAATGCAGCTACGGTCACCGGAACTCAGCACCAATCAAATGGTCTTGGGTACAGTAAAATGTTATCGTTGTGGAAAGACAATGCACGATCAGGACCAGTGCTGGTTCAAAAATCAGGAATGCAGAAAATGTGGCAGGCTTGGTCACATAGCTAAAGTATGCCGGTCAGGAAAGAAGACCAGCAACAAAAAGTCACCGCAGGAAAAGTACAGAAAGGTACACAAGGTGACAGAGAACAGTTCGAACGAACAGAAGTCAGATTCAGACTCCAGCAGTAATGAACTGGGTAGTCTAAGAGTACACAATGTTGGTAAGGAAGCAGACCTCCAAACAATTTGGGTCACACTTCAGATAGCAGGAGTCCAAGTGAAGATGGAATTGGACACTGGATCAGCATTGACGGTCATGAATAAGCAAGATTACAAAAGGTTATTCCCACATATTCCCCTACGGGATACGGAGATTGTATTGAAAACATACACGGGGCAAAGAGTATACCCCATTGGGAAGATAGAGGTAAAGGTGGTCCACAAGGGCAAAGAAAGCCGAGGAATGGACTTATATGTGCTACCTGAGGGAGGTCCACCACTACTGGGACGGGAGTGGATTAGGAAAATAAATATGGACTGGCATTCCTTAAAAGCACTAACGGTAGATTCCGGTAAAAAAGATGTCAAACCTAAACGATTGTCCAGAATATTGGACGATGCTAAAGAGGTGTTCCAACAGGGACTGGGAACACTGAGAGGAATTACGGCAAATATCAAGGTTGAAGAACATGCAAACCCGAAATTTTTCAAAGCCAGACCGGTACCTTATGCGATACGACCTGCTGTAGAAGCTGAGCTGGAAGGGCTAGAACGTTCAGGAGTACTGTCTAAGGTAGACTGGAGTGAGTGGGCCATGCCCATTGTTCCCGTCATGAAGCGTTCATCGAGCAACAAGCCGGGGGAACTGGGGAAGGTTCGCATCTGTGGAGATTTCAAGATCACTGTTAATCTGGTGCTTCACACGGTGCAGTATCCGCTTCCGCGGATTGAGGGTATCTTCGCTTCGTTGTCTGGCGGGAAACACTTCACCAAAATAGACCTGGCGCAGGCGTACTTACAGATGGAAGTTGAGGAAGAGTCACGCCAGTATCTCACGATCAACACGCATAGAGGCTTGTACCGGTATAATAGACTGTTTTTTGGAGTGGCATCGGCTCCAGCAATTTGGCAGAGGGCCATGGAGCAGGTATTACAGGGAATTCCAGGCACACAATGTTACCTGGACGATATTCTGATTACAGGAGATGATGACGAGGAACACCTTGCAAATTTGGAACTGGTGCTCACCAGATTGAAAGAATATGGACTTCGAGTTAATCGCCAGAAATGTGAGTTCTTTCAGAAGCGGATCTCGTACTGTGGTCATGTCATTGACCAGGAGGGGCTTCATAAGTCTCCTGACAAGATCGAAGCTGTTGTGAAGGCTCCCGCTCCGGATAATGTATCCCAGTTGAGGTCGTTCCTAGGGTTGACGAACTATTACCATAAGTTTCTGCCAAATTTATCCACGGTGCTGCACCCGCTGAATGCTCTTTTGCAGAAGGGAGTACCATGGAAGTGGAGCGAGGACTGTAAGAGGGCCTTTTGCAAAAGCAAGGCATTGATCACCTCAGAGGAAGTGTTGGCTCACTTCAACCCAACGCTGCCTATTCGTTTGGCTTGTGATGCTTCTCCATATGGTATTGGGGCAGTACTCTCACACAAGTTGCCAAATGGCCTGGAGAGGCCAGTCGCGTTCGCATCCAGATCATTGACCTCCGCTGAGCGCAACTATGCTCAGATAGATAGGGAGGCTCTCAGCCTTGTGTGGGGAGTAAAGAAGTTTAATCATTACCTGCAGGGCCAAAAGTTTACGCTTCTGACAGACCACCAGCCGTTGGTATCCATTTTTAACCCTAAGAAGGGTGTTTCGGTGATGACAGCACAGAGACTCCAGAGATGGTCCCTTTTCCTAGGGGCACATCAATATCAGATTGAATTCAAAGGTACAAAGCAGCATGGTAATGCTGATGGGCTGTCGCGCCTGCCACTACCTACAGAGGAGGAGGCACCGACGGTTGACCCTGTTGAGTTATTTCACTCGACCATCATCGAATGTTTACCAGTCACCAATGCAAGTATTGAAAGAGAAACCAGGAACGACCCGACACTGTCCCGGGTCTACGAAGTGACAGTGAAGGGATGGCCAGCACATAGTGATCCACTGTTACCGGCATTCTCAGCAAGACGAGAACAGCTGTCCGTCTGTCAAGGAACATTGATGTATGGAACAAGGGTGATTATTCCTCCTCAGTTAAGAGAGAGAGTTCTAAAGGAACTGCATGAAGGTCATCTGGGGGGAGTCAAGATGAAAAGCCTTGCTAGGGCTTATGTGTGGTGGCCGGGTATCGACCAACAGATAGAGGATCTGACGAAAAGCTGCTCAGGGTGCCAAAAAGTGCAAAATGCACCTCCGATTGCACCGCTGCATCCATGGGAATGGCCTTCAACCCCATGGCAACGTGTACCTATTGACTTTGCTGGTCCATTCATGGACTCCATGTTTTTAATTGCGGTGGACGCACATTCTAAATGGCCAGAAGTGATTAAGATGACTACCACTACCTTGGAAAAGACGATCGCGGTGCTAAGAACGATATTTGCGAGAAATGGATTGCCAGAACAAATATGTTCAGACAACGGACCGCAGTTCGTGTCAGAAGAATTCCAGAAATTCATGAAGAAGAATGGGGTGAAACATTATACCTCTGCCCCATATCATCCGGCTACAAACGGGTTGGCCGAGAGATTTGTACAAACGTTCAAAAAAGCAGTAAAGGCCATGAGCGAAGATCAGATTCCACTACAACACAAGGTGGACAAATTCCTACTGGCATATCGAAACGCCACTCATGCAGTGACAAACCAAAGTCCTGCCATGATGTTCTATAACAGGAGGTTGCGGTCCAGGTTGGACTTGTTAAAACCAAATGTGCGGAGGGAAGTTGAAAACAAACAGTTCCAGCATATAAATAACAAGACCACTCGGAGTTTCAAAATAGGACAACCAGTGTTAGCCAGGGACTATAAAAATGAGAAATGGCAATCTGGAACAATTCGGGCCAGACAAGGACCCCTGATGTACACGGTAGATATTGGTGAAAATGTAATACGGCGTCATGCCGACCAACTGGTAGAATCGAGAACAAGGGTCGAACCCATGGTTACGGCAGAGACAACCGTGGAAGAAGTTAGTGAACCTGAAGCATCTACCTCAGAAGTGAATGTACCTGATGATGATGTCCAATCCATAAGAGACCAACTAGATGAGTCACCCCAGCAACGAGAATCAGAGACCCCTGAAAGGCGTTATCCAACTCGAATCAGGAGGCCTCCTCAGAGACTGAATCTTTGAACTGTTTTGTATGAAGTTATATATATATATATGTTATTATGTTATGTTAAATGGGGATATAACTGTTAAGCTAAAAAGGGAGGATTGTGGTGTATGTAACCTGTTCCACCTTAAGAGAACTACCTTAAGAGATGTACTACTTTCTCTTGGCTGCTGTATACTGTAATACCGGTGGTGACCACACCGGTATATAAGTGTTGTGTAAGGATTTGCTGGGCAGTTCAGCCCTGACCTCCGAATAGTAAAGACCTGTTAAAAGTTATTGTTGTTGTCTGTGTCCAGTGATTGATCATACGCATAACTGGGACACACAGACTCAACACCTACCTGGACCACCAAGGCAGCCGCGATCAGCCCGGCACGCAAGCAGAGTGCCTGGCTGACCGATCGCAGACAGTAACCCGCCAAAAAAAGTGGAACAAGAAAGGTACTTTTTTTTTTACTTACCTCAACCACATTGCCTTTAATCATCGCCTCCTGCTGTCGGTGTTTTTGACCAGCGCTGCTGCAGGGGGCCGAAGTCAATTTCGGTTCCGGGGCGCTACCGGGGCGATGCGCAATGCGACGACGTCACAATCTCTGGGCGAAGGAGATCAGGGCGCAACGCCACCGCAAAACTCCCGCCTATTATGGCGGGAGTCAATGTCAGCACCGCGCCTGGTCGCAAAGCCATTTGCGCCCCGTTAGCTCTCCCTGGGGGTGCTAACGGGAGGCACAAAGGCACCCAATTTTGCCCCCATTTTGTGACACTGCAGATATAGTGCTAAGGTTCTACTGGAGCTGTCTTTTAGTCATGGATCAGGATCAGAACAATTGCGGTTGTTTGATGCCCATGTATGGTATATGGCTGCTTCACGAGATATTAAAAATCTGGGGCAACGCCTTATGAAATATTTTTAAATAATTCTCATATCAACAAAATACTCGGGGTGGGGGGGTCAACAAATATGACATATAGAAAGTTAATACATGCTACACGGATCAGCTTACAATGATCTCTGCAAGATTACAAGCTGGGGTAGTACTAGTCTTCCATAAATGCTGTTGCTAATAGACCATTCCCTTTCGTTTAGCTCAGAATCTCACAAAGGATCCGTCTTTGACTCTGCAATTGTTCATTTACCTGTGATGCAGCAAGCCAGGAGAAAATTCTTTAAAATTCAAAATAAGTTTTTATTTTATTAATCTCAATTGTGGCAAATGTTACAGCTATTATTAATCTCAGTTACACATGTGTGCTCATACAGAGGAATACGCATGCACACAAACCGGAAAGCTTACAACATTTTTCTTGATTTATCCTAACCTTGTCGAACTTCCCAAGTTTCTGCAGATAAACCCAGTCAAAGGGGTTTCAATGTGCAGTACTCTGAATGCTGAAGTGGGGATTGAAACACTTTCATATTTACATTTAGTCTTGTTAATCGACCTGTTTCACTGAAGGTTGGGAGAACAGTCCACTAGAGAATGGATGTCAGTAATAGGCCGACCTCATTAATCTCTTTATCATGTTCAATTACCAGTACGCATAATGAGCTTCACTATAGAGAGAAGAAACAATGGTAGACGGACGTTAACTGAAAAATAAATCCATCAAGTAATGTTGTGATTGCATAATTTTCAAGTTGTAGTTAGCGGTATTGGGGGAGAGGGAGGGAGGAAGTGATAAAGCTTCTATTTGTGAATGGGCTTATTTTTTTCAGTAAAGCCCATTCCCACTTGTAAGAAATTTGCCAGTTTATACTATAGATCCGTGAGGCATCAAGGATAAAATCTCAAATGATTCCTAGTGACCCAAGGTTGTATGATGTCCCCTGAAAGACATCTGGGTGATAAATGTTTTGTAAAATAGCAGTAAATAGCAGGGCAGCAAGTTTCCATGAACCACTGAGATGTTTTGAACATGCCCAGGAGATAAGGGGAGCAGGAAAATAGCAATGGTGGGGTGGGGTGGGGGGGGGGGGGCGGCGGATGACACCACCGGGAGTATTCCGAAGGCTGTGCTGGTTAAAGGGACAGGAACATTTCCTTTGTTTAGTTAGTACTTTGTTTAGCATTTTCAAATTCCATTCTTAAAATAAGACTTGTGGGCCAGCACTAGAGAATTTCTACAGCACAGATGCTGACTGTATTTAAATTTAGTAAAAAAAAATGCATTGAAGAAATTCAATTTTTGTTGCTGCTGCAGAAATGAGCAAACTCTTATCCTAAGGTTGAGGTGGGATTACAGGTAAATTGTGGAAGTTATTACCTTAATCAACTAAATAAAAGATTAGTGTCTCTTTAAGATGGAGTAATGCTCTGATTGAGATCCCTTTGTAGGATGTTAACAGTAAAAACTGAACATATCTTTACTATACAAACTGGGAACAAGCTTTTAATGCTTCAACAATTTCTGCTCGTTAACACAAGCTACTGACATAACACTACATCTTTGGGTAATATTGATTTTAAATGTTTTCCTGGCATTACCATCTGTCACCACAAAGCATTTAGAGGTCCACAGAGTAAACTTTTGGCGTACAATTTTAGTACTAACAAACCTGCGATTATTTTTGGCTGCTTCTGCTTACACTGTAGTTACTAGAGCCATCAGGGCACACTAAGGATCTGGCTGTTAGTCACTTGTTTTACCATTTTAGGAAATAAGCTGTGATTAAAGACTAACGCAGTTAGACTGCGAAGAATATGGATATCTGATCTGCATACTCACTGACCCCTTTCCCACCCTCGTGCTTAAATAGCCCATTTACTTCACTGGGCACAGAACCTGAAAAGTTTCAGTTTTGTTGTAAACTGCTTCATTACACACACAGACAGACAGATAGACACACACACAGACAGACACATACACACAGACACACACAAACACACTGAAGTGGGACACCATCAAACTCCGAAACCCTTGGCAACTTGCACATTGCTTTATTCTGAATTTCTGTACTTTCTCCCAGCTAAAAAACAGTTTCAAATCAAATGGTTAAAGCCCTTCTTGTGGTCTTGTTACTTGTTTAATTAGGTTCCTTTGGGAACAGCACTTGAAGAATTACAGGACTAATAAACACTTTACTCTTTCTTTAAAACACAAACGAAAATAAATCCCTTATTATCCTGGTGAGCATGAAGGCTTTATTGTCCAGGGCATATTTTTGCCATCCAATGTCTGTTAACAAGTATTCCGTGATGGCTGGGTTTGTCACTTATGGGTTGTGATTGTTTCAGGAATCATTTTACTTCAAGTTTCCTAAAATAATGTAGTGGAGCATTAGGATTATTTCTGTTATTTCAGTTTTAACCCAGTGGGATAGGAATCTTCCAGACATTTTGCTACTATGCAAGTGGTCTTTTAAACTAAACCACTAAATCACACTTAATGGGGTAGAAATTGGTTATAGCCCGAGTACGGGCATACGTTACATTATTTGGGGAGCTGCCAGCACCTGTCACACTTCCACAAGCAGCGTTAATAAATTCCATTAATCAATATCGGGCCACTTGCCTTGCCAGCAGTGCTGGGTGGGGGAGGAGTGGTATTGGGGTGTTTGGGGGGGAATTGCTGGTACTGTGGAGTTGTGAGGGCACGCCTGCTCTTCGTGGCTCCATTGCAACAAACTTTGTAAAAACAAATTTACCTTTTGGTGACGTTGCCTGCTCTGCTCGTCGGAATTCAATTTAGCAAAGGGGGCTTAAAAAGAGGCATTAGGCCCCTCATTTACATGTGTAAATAGCCTAACGCCTGTTTCAGACAGCTGCCAGGGACGCCTGAAAAATGGGCCGACCCAATATCGGGTCTTTCAGGCACCCTTGGGGCACAGGATGTTGTTCCCCAAAATTGGCCCTTGTCACGCCCGTTTTAAGCCTGTAAAATAGGCACAATGAGGTCCAATTTTTTTAATTATTAATTCTCGGGATATGGGTCTCGCTGGCAAGGCCAGCATTTATTACCCATCCCTAGTTGCCCTAGAGACAGTGGTGATAAGTCTTCTTCTTGAACCGCAGCAGGTCATGTGGTGAAGGTACTCCCACAATGCTGTTAAGTAGGGAGTTCCAGGATTTTGACCCAGTCATGATGAAGGAATGGCAATATATGTGTCCAAGTCAGGATGGTGTGTGACTTGGAGGTGATGGTGTTCCCATGCACCTGCTGCCTTTGTGCTTCTATGTGGTGGACATCGTGGCTTTGGGAGGTGCTGCCGAAGAAGCCTTGGCGAGTCGCTGCAGTGCATCTTGTAGCTATTTCTACCCCAATAATCTTTCATCGCAAATCACAGTTGTGCGCTCTTGTGAAATACTTTGAAGTGTTAAAAAAGTGTTGCCAATTTTAGGACAGCTTCACTTTAATTGAAGTGTGAATCTAGGGAGTAAAATTCGAAAATTATAGACAGTATAAAATTAGTTTTATGATGAACATGAAGTTACCTTTTGGTAAATGTATGGCATCTGTTATTTGAAAAGTGTGTTTGTAGTCTTTGACATCCTGAGTAATTAAATTTTACATGGGAATTTTTTCCATCTGTACTGTTTTTATGTGACCAACAAAGGATAGCATCTGCACGGCATTCCCAGCATGTGGAACAGGTGCAATTCAATAAAAACCTGAATAAAATGTTCACTATTTACAAGTCAAATAAATAAATGTCATATTTAAATATACAGTCCAAACGATCATAGCCTTACCCTGTATTAAAATCTTTTGCATAAATATCATGGGTTGCTGCAAAGTTTAGATGGGGAGATGACAAGTAACTATCACACTGTAAAACAGTCTTTAAGAAATAACAGCGCACATTCAAAAAAGCCTTCTTTGCCTCTCAACAGGTGCTGCCGCTTCCCTGTTCAGAGGGAATTACCTTAAAATAGTTGTAAGTTAAGACGCCACCTCGAACATGTGTAGATCGACTGGTACGTCGAGGATGAGTAAATCTATAGAATCAGATAGCCTGCCCCTGCTCCCTGTTAGTCTCTCTGCACTTGTGTGAGCAAACATCGACAGCACGCTTGTGGGCAGTTTGCCGTCGAAACCATCTGCAATAAATTAGCCATAAATAAAGCGGGTGTTATCTCGATTCATTGCCTCAAATGCTTCCCTACCTGTTGGGACAATGGGCTGATCAATAACAAGTAGCGCAGCTGTGCATGAGATTGTGGGGCTTTACAGAGTATTTAGTATCGATTAGGTTGCCCTCTGCCAATAGAAATGTGGTGTGAATGACAAGTAATGGAAGGAAGGAAATCAGTAGCCAGTGGCAGCCTCAGAGCAGCTTGGAGATATTGAATGGCTGCACAGAACCACGTAAAACAGTAATTCCCATACATTACAGGACTATAATCTGCTTATAAAACTGAGTTTAGCCATGGCTGTCACAACATTTAGGTTTGCCATTGATGTTCTTGACCTTCATTTGATATTATTAAAGCAGCTGCTGTTAAAAATGTGAAATTGCATTGAAAATCCCGCAAGTTGTGGACTCCGCGTGAGTGCTTTGAAAAAAGAAAATCTTTCTTGACATTAATTTTAACTATGTAGTAACCATAGGTCTATACTGGATACTGTCCAGCTGACTGAGATACATGATTCCTTCCAGAGAGTATCTTTGTCTGACCTGGATAGAGCCGGATCCTCTCTAAAGTTCTACCTCAGAGTAATGTATGGTGAAACCTCCATTGTCTGCACTCCTAATATCTGCTTTCCCAATTAACCGTTGGAATGTTCACAGGACGGAGCCTTGGCCGAGACATCGCCTCATTGTGCAGATTCTTTTGTTATTTTCTTCTTCAATAAAATGATGTACGGTCTCTTGTATTATTTGCATTCGACTTTATTTTTAGTATAGCTGAATTGGCATGTGTAAAACCAAAATTTAGGGATTCTTGATTATCTGCCAGTTTCCATGACCCATTAGGGCAGTCGCTGCCTTTATGCCAGATAATGGAAAGTTCCACTGTATATGTAAAAAAAAAATGTTAAAGCTGGGGCTTTACTGGTTACCGAGAGAATTTCTATTAATGAAATGGCGATAAACATTATTTGTCACATCACAGATTGTGGTGCATCAAAGCATTACAACAAAGGACGACAAAATAGACAAGTTTTTCTCTAATGATTGTACGTAAAAGAGTGGCCCAATAATTGTCACAATATATAGTACATCAGTAAATTTCTTACTTTCTTCATCTGTAAATGGTTTGACAGTCCCAATTTGAAAGATCAATGGAAATTCAAATTCAGGAGACATTATTAATACATTATAATGCACCTGTCTTATGTTTCTAAGCTGTGACAACAACATTCTTAAAAGAAAAATATTTGTATGTGTCCGCTTTAGAGTTTCTGCAGCTCAACAATTATCTCAGCACTTTCAAATACAGAGAAAAGTTACCATAAATAATGTTAATACTAATATAGTGATACTTTTTATTATGCTAACTCTACGGGGAAAAATTCGGTTGGTTAGTGCCTCCCGTTAGCGCCTCCAGGGGGCACTAACGGGGCGCTAGGAACTTAGCGCCCGAGTGTGGCGATTTTAGCGCCACTTGTGAAATGGACCAGTCATTTTGCGGCGACGCTAAACACCACTGCCGCAATCTCCTGCGCCCGCAGATCGTGACATCAGTCAAGCGTGTAACGCCCTGGTAACACCCCAGACCGGATATTGAGTCGCGCCCCCTGCCTTAGCGCTTGCCGCTAGGAACAACAGGTAAAGGGGAACGTTTTCAAGTCGTGAAGGGGCTGGGGAGCACTATTTAAAGGCGGATGCTTCCTGCCTTTTCTTGTCAGCAAAATTATTGCTACACGCAGGTTGAGAGGGAGAGACACGTCTGGAGAGATTTAACGCTGTCCTAAGGGGTTTTGGCCCTCAGCTCCACTTTTGAGGTTCCTAAGCACTGAGCTCTTTCCCTGGGCCTATCCATTAGTGCTTCCAACACAATTGCTTTAGAGCTCTCTCCAGGCCGAGATTCAAGGCTGCAATGAGCAGGGAGTGGCTGGCCAGTAAGATGGCCCCTCCCCTTTAAGAACTGGACAGTGCCAATCTGTCTGGCTTCCATGGTAACTGACATCGCCTGAGCTTCGGTAGCGTTCTGAGGTAGCGCCTCGCTCCCCGACGTTTGCACCTTAAGAGAGGTGTGTAGCGCCCGATTTAGTGCTCAAATCACATCCAGGGGCGATAGAGGCGAATTTTGCAGTCGGAGGCGATAATTAGCGCCGGGAGCTAAACTTTGCGCCCGGCCAATATTAGCACCCCAAAATGGGCGATACCCAATTGTTCCCCCTACATTTTCAGTTTTCATAAGTTAACTAAGCAACAGACTCCTATTTTGAAGATTTGCATATCATTTAAAGAGTTTCAACATTAGTCGATTGATATTGTAAGGTTCTGAAGCAGTGAAGTGTGTGTTGAGTGTCTTTCACAGTTAGGTGTTGACAGCATACTGAACAAACTACAGCTCACTCAGAGATGACATGTTTCAGTCAATACATCTGCAAACCCTCTGAGCAGAGAAAACTCCTCCAACTTTCAAAATCTGCAGGCACCTTCTGTAATGTAACATCTGCCCAAATTATCTTGTGCAATATTCTTAATTAAGGAATGAGGGATGATTGTCTGTTCTGGTAGTCAGGAGCTGAGGACAGGCAGTCTCAGTTGAGTCTTTCAATCTGCCTGCTATCTGCAGTTCCCTGGTAATGTACAGCTGGAGTCCTTCAGTACTATTCAATCAGCCCTGACTGCTGCTGGGCTCAAAACTTTTGTTTGTCTGGTCCTTTCCAGCTTACAGAAATAACTGAACCATTAGCCGAGAACTCTCCACTGCCAGCCGGTCACACACCCAGTACAGTATTTCATAAGGACTTCCTCAATGGGTCCTGACTGTCCAGCTGAGTCTGAACAAATCGGCCAATTAGAATGCTGCGATTGAGTTTTATACAGTGAAATTCCAGGGCCATCAAATACAACAACAATTTACATTTATATAGTGCCTTTAATGTAATAAAACATCCCACGGCATAATCACACACACATTGACACCTGGCCAGAGAAGGAGACAGTAGGACAGGCTTGGTCAAAGAGGTAGATTTTAAGGAGCATCTTAAAGGAGGAGAGAGAGGTGGAGGTGTGGAGGTTTGGAGGGTGGGGGCGGGGGGCAGGAATTCCAGAGCTTAGGGCCTAGACAGCTGAAGCCATGGCCCCCAATGGTGGCATGCAGGATGTGAGAATGCTATGCTCCTCGTTCTTCTCCCCACAAGTCTCACCTGAAGAAGGTCCAATGACCCAAACATTGTTTCAAACCATACAACTGATCTTAATTCAGAGTGCTGAACTCAAAAGCTGCAGTTCTACTACACACAGTCATTATGGGGCAGAGATGTTACTGCAGAACACAAAGGGTTAACGCGCCGGCTGAAAAACAAAAACAACTAAAAATATTTTAAAACCTGTAGTTAATTACAGTAACCGTAGTCCTAAAAAAAATGTTGGCTGGATGGAAGGTTGGAAATATTCGTTGAGATATAATGAGTGACGCACAATAAACTATTTAAAAAGGTTGCAAGAATCATTTGTCGGAATTAGGAGCTCCCTCACCAGTAAAATAACCCTTAGGACAAATTTTAAGTCCTGATTCTATTTTGTGACTGAAAACCGTCCAGCACACTGTCCTTCAAACAGTTACATCAAAATGGATTATCTGCTCAAAGATTTTTATTTTTATTTTCAAGTCTTACAGCTGGACAACAACAACAACAACAACAACAACATGCCCAGGTCGACAATCAGTTTCACGTTACTGACTGTTGTGTGCTTGTACAAATGATTGTTTCCTCTCTGAAAGGTCACATTAAACTGCTTTAAGAGATTAGTAATATTTCTGAAATCACTAGAGCAACACATTAATTTCACTTTCCATCAAACGGTGCAGTTGTTTCTATACACAGTCTGTATCGTCTCCATACTTCAACCAGTAAAAGGACATCTGTACTCCAGCCAAACACAACAAGTTGACTACCTGTCAGTGCCTCTGAAGCAGGAGATTTATCAAGTTAAAAAGCTGCCCCTGATCAATTCTATCACAAATCAGTATTGGAAAATCAGTTCCCAAAGGGTTAATCCTTATAGGGCTAATAAAATAAGTCAGCTGCTTAGCGGCTATTGTTTTTGTTGGCTTACAGCATTATCATACACATTTTAGATTTACTGTGGAGGCTCATAGCCAGAGGTGGTGCATTGGTAAAGTAGACTTACAGCCAAATCATTGACCATCGTATCAGTGGGGCATTTAGGTCAATGTCAGGGTTAAAGGTCACAGAGGAGCAGACTGATAATAGAGTGCTTGTGGACATTGTCAGATTGCTCCAGTGAAGTAGACTGGGGCAGCTTGGGCCTCAGGGTATTTCTTTTTATCGAAAGACTGCTTGTCTCATAGGTGATGCAAGTCTGATAGAACCTAAATACCTTTTGATTGTAACTGTGAAATCAGTTCAGTGGTCACTAACAATTTGAAAGGCAGTTTATTGACTGGCTCAACAGAGGCAGTTATTGACTGCTGTGTTTTCCCAGCTGAGGGAGCACATGGTGTATATCAGGCTGCTGAGGTATTGCTAAATGTAACAAAGCTTTCTTTAAAGGAAAACTTAAATATGAGCTTTATCAGTCCTTGGGCAGGTATTGCACAACTGCCTCGCACATATCAATTAAATGCAACAGGAACAATAGAAGGTTTGTGTGCCAGCCTTGTACCCATAGAGATTTCACTCGGTTCAAATCAGGTTGTAAGTCAGGCTGCCACAATTAAACTACTTGCCCAAATGCACGGTCAGAGTTTTGCTTCCTGGCAGCAGATGATAGGAATCAGTTTATCACTGTGAAAGTATTCCAAATCTAAATGGATTAGAGTTTTCCAAATGAACTCAAACCAAACAAATTCCTCTTTGATAAGCATGCTATCTGATACATAATGGGGAGCAGTGGCTTACCAGGATGTAAACCTCTGACTGATAGGAGTCAAATCAATCATGTTTGCGAGTGAGTTACGGTATAACTGGCAAGGTGATTTGTCCCAGTAAATCACTGCTCCTCACAGTGTATCATATTCGTACAACAAGTCCTGCTCACCTCACATTTATCAAAAGTATTTGCTTGAAGTATCTTTCTGGCTGGCAGCTGTAGCGAGAAAGGGCCTTCCGCTAACTTTCTCTCTTCTCTGGCGCCAGCAGCCTTCCGATACTGCAACATGGCCATTCTTCATGTGTGAGCCTAGACAGCATCAGCAAGCTAGTTGAGCATGGAGGGCACCACAGCCAAACCTGATCATGTCCTGTGTCGAAAGCATGCTAACTTTCCAGCATCTGACATTGGATAATGATTCAGAACGGGAAGCCTGCTCCATTTTCCCCTCCCATAGCACAAAGGCTGATTGTCGCACCTCAATGCTGCTCTGGCTGGGATCAGTTAACTGAGAACAAACCAAGAATCAAACCTGACCTTTTCTCATCTCTAATGGCTTAGGACCAGAACATGTAGCACAATTACTCGCAGAGCAATTGATGGAGCTACAAGGATTCGTTTTGAATACGAGAGCCAGTGATTTCAATTGCGAGTGCATATTGAGCTGATCTACATTAACTGGTGGACATGGGCAAGACAGTTACATGTGGAGTTCTGGCAGTCAGAAGGAGCAAGAGGTGGTCGACTAACTTCTTCAGTGAAGGCAACAGGTTTTAGGGAAGTGTTGCAGAAATTGACATCTTTACCAGTTGTCACATGAAGAAATGGCCCCCGGCAGCACCAGTAGCGGCAAGATTTTGATTTGCAAAGCCCATGGCGACGATAAAGTACTCAGACAGTTACAAAAGTAGTGGCAGAATAAAACTAAAAATGAACCACTGAGAAGACATGTGAGTGTTAACCCAAATTTGCAGTGTAATATAAAATAACATACACAGTACAATCAGAGCATTCCTCTGTGCATTATGAGTAACAAAATTGTAAACTAATTTATACAGAATGTGCTTATGATTTTGTTACATATAAAGCACAGCAAAAATCTTCCCCAACAGTTGGGATGGACAGTCAATGGGTGAGAAACCGGGCTCGTTAGCACCCATGTTTTGGGTGCTACGAGTGCCCTTATAGCTCCAAAATGGCGTTCGCACACTTGTGGGGAGAATCGTGGCGGATACCATATTGGTGCAGGCGTTCGCACGCATGCAGTGAACATCGGCCCGAAGTATGCAGAGCAAGCAGATCATTACGGTGCTGGTGGGGGGGGGGGGGGCGGCGGGGGGAGAAGGGCTCTCAGCAGGCGGCTATATTTGCTGTTCACAGTTGCGTAAATGAGGTCACTGAGGCTCACTATTCACAGAGAGATAACTACATTTCATTCTCTCTTGCCAGAGGCAAGCAGGCGGAGCGAGCACACGGCTTCGCTAGGATTGCAAGCTTTCCCATTGTGCAGGGTGCCATTGACTACATGCACATCGCTTTGCGGGCACCACATGTCAACCCTGCCCTATACTGGACTGAAAGGGATTCCACTCCCTCAATGTCCAGCTGGTGTGCGTCCATAGGTAGCGAATCATGTAGGTCAATGCCCGATATCCTGGCAGCAGTCATGATGCCTTCAGTCTGTGGCAATCCACTGTGCCAGCTGCATTTGAGCAACCATGGCAAAGCAAAGGGTGGCTCCTGGGCAACAAGGGCTATCCGCTGACGACATGCCCAATGACTCTGGTGCGCAACCCACGCACATGTGCGCATCATGCATACAATGAAAGCCATGCTGCCATACGAAATGTGAAAGAGCAGACCATTGGTGTGCTGAAACAACACTTCCACTGCCTTGACTGCTCTGGAGGAGCCCTGCAGTACTCAGCAGCGTGGGTGCCAAGATTTGTGGTGGTCTGCTGCATGCTACACAACCTCGCCATCATGCGGGGACAGCCCTTGCCACCAGCTATACGGTGAGCAGCTGAGGAGCAGGAGCATGAGGAGGAAGAGGAGGAGGGGGAGGAAGATGAGGAAGAGGAAGGGAGGAAGCAATTGAGGCAGCCCCTTTCTTCCCGGGCTGTCTGTGAAGAACTCATCCAAGTGCGATACCAGTAACTGCAGCCCAATTTCCCATTCACCAACAGTCCCACACCTCACCTTCCCTCTGTCACTGACCATCACAGCATCCGCTTGGCCACAATGCAAAAATAAAAGCCACCACAAAATAAACATTCCAAACCAAATTTATAAGTGAAATCATGCCATATTGCATATATAAGTCAACTAACCACCCTTGTGCATTCCCTTAGTGCCTGTCTTCTGTGTACCTTTGCCTGTCCTAGTGTTCCTACGCAGTGCTACCCCAGTGGTTGCAGCATGGCTGGTGGAAGGCTGCTGACTTTCAGTGGGGGAGACTGCAGACAGCTTTGCAGGACAACCTCGAGCACCTCTGGGCCTAGAAGGCAGGGCTGCAGACTGCACCATCTTGGCATGGGCAGCAGTAGTCTGGGCTGGCTGGCTGGCAGACAACAGCAAGGGCATTAGCGGAGTGGCAGTGTTGGGAAGATGAATGCTGCCATCCTGAGAGGGGTCAGCAGGTTTGTGCTTCATGGAGCCACCGCCCCTCCCCTGGGGCGGTGTCTCAGTAATCCTGGCAATCTGTTGGAGGACAGATTCTTAGACTGCAGTGACACCCTGCAAGCCCCTTTGCATACAGTAATCCACAGCCATGATGGCAGCAAGCTGAGCTTGCACGACAGCAGTCTGAGCTTCCACTGCCGCACTCCGACATTGTGTGGCTGCTGCTTGTGCTGCAATGGAAGCTGCGACATTGGTCATCAGATGCTGTATCATGGTTGGGTCCACAAGTGTGCAAATGGAGTTGGCCACCACTTCCATGCTGGAAAGGATGGGCTCCAAGCTCTGCACAAAGCCCTGTGCCAAGTTTGTGCTGGACTCCTTCATGCTCCTCGACATTGAACGCAGGCTTTCATGCTGGCTTCCCAATGCACCAAGCATTTCGTTGTGCATACCCATCAGCCTTCTTCTGTAGGCTGCCCCATCTACATTCCCATCAGACTCCTCTGTAGCAGAACTCGTGTGCAACCTCAACCTCAGCCAAGCTGACACCTGTGCTATCCTTGCCCCCTGCCCTCGCTGCAGCCCACTCATGCCCGGTGTCTCACCACATGCAGGTCCTATCTCTATGCTATCCTCTAAATTATGTGCAGTGTCATTATGTGCGGTGGCTGCAAGTGTGAAATCAAGTGACAGTGTGTCTTCATCATCACTCTCTTCTTGGTGTTCCTCCACTGCCTGGCCAGGTTGCACCTCTTGGGTATCTGAAAGGAAAATGGCACCAGGGTAAGGTTGTGGTGCGGGGAAAGTAAGAGGTGCTTGCTTACACCATCTGCAGCTTGTAAATCAGAAGAGAGTGTGGGATGAGGGGGAGTGGGATGTGAGAAGCAGGATTAGGTATGAGGATACCGTCATCTTCGATGCTTACAGCCCCGCTGCTGGCCACGGCCTCAGCAATGGCCGTTCCAATAATGGCCAGCACCGTCTCCTCCATGGGTTTTACAACAAGCAGGTGCGCCATTCCCCCTCAGGTTAGCTTTTGCTGCCTCTGGTTGTGCGCTGCCTTGTCCTGCAAGAGAGAGGGAAGTGTGACAATGAATGTCATGCAATATGTTTGGGCGATGTGGCTGCCATGGTTGAATAGCTGGCAGTGTGTGCAAGCTGTGAAATGTGGGTGTGAAGCTTGCAACAGTGCTAAGTGTGTGAGGGCGAGGTGAAGGATATGAATGTTTGGTATGAAGCCTAATTGATAGAGATTGTTGGTAGGTGAGTGATGGGGGGTGTGGTGATTTGAGCAGTGGCTGAGGCTAATGGTTCAGTTGGTAGGATATGGCATTTGAAGATGCATTCACTAATTTTGACCACTCGTGTGAGGTCATTGAACTTCTTGCGGCTTCATCCAGGTCCTCAGGGCTTGACTCCTGGCATTGCCCTCCACGGCTATCTGCTCCCTCTGCCTTCTGAGCGTGTGTCTGGAGGACCTCCTTCCCCCTGCAGATACAGGAAATCTCTCTTCCTTTCCACCTCCTCCCCCAAGACCTCCAGTGCAGTGTCTGAAACCCGCTCTCTCCCCTGTTGTGCCATTCCTCACTCTTTCCTAGGTCAGATTCTTTTCAACCACAACTCCCAGCACCTGCTCCAGCCACAATGCACCTCCCATTTAAGAGGTGCAGGCTAGCTTTAAGCAGTGCAGGTCAGCTTGAGATGGTGCTAGCCACTCACGATATTGGGCCCCCTGCTGATATGTCCCGCCAAAGAACAGCGTGGTTGGTGCTGTCTGGACACAGCAATCGTTCAAATGAGCAGGCAGCACAAAGTTTACGTGCTGTCTGCATTGCAATCAACAGGCGTGGGTTAATCGTGCATCGCGATCCCTGCGCCCGTTTTCGAAGGCTATCCAATTTACCCCCAATGTGTGTGTACTTTTCGCTGCCCCACTACTGTGGTGCAAACCAATCGTAATATGAGACTACTTGTGCATATTCTATCATCTCTGACTGCCCATGATTTCCTGTGGAATCCATTTCCTCATATTCCTCACAAATATTAACATTAGATCATCTTAATGTCCCTACACATCACAGATTTACTTTAATCTGAAAAAAGCTAAAAGCATGTTTTATCTTGAACCAAACATGAACTTATTTTTTTAAACATCCTTTGATTAAAAAAATAAAAATTCATCTGTGTTTGTAAAGCTGTCTAGAAGATTTAAGTCTATTTTTCTGCATGCGCCTTTCTCTTTTTAATCTATTTTCTCTTCCTCTGCACCCTCCCCCATGCCCCAGATTAATTTTAGCATCTCTGGATTAATTTTATCAATTATTTTTCATTGTACATATTTTAATCCAAATTAAATCCACATTATCATGTTGGCAGTCCAGATGGTTTCTGCCATTCATTCTTAAGACAAATAATTCAAAAACCATCCGATAAAAAGAAAAAGAAAATGAAGTCTAATAATGCTTGTAAAAAGAAATAAAATCAAATGTTTTATTAACCTGCAATATTCTATGAACCCGGCAGTGATATTATAGTAAGTCTTCAAGATCTTATCTGTATTAATGTTGCATTATAAGCATATTAATCCGAAATAAATCTGGATTAGTTTTGCTCTGCTCCATCCAGATGTAGTGTGGTACTGCAAATGTTCTTAGATCCTGCCTAATATAGCTGCTGGAAACCATTCGTAAAAGCTAACATTTAAGTTATTTGATCAAGCAGTGGGACAGGAGTGTAAGTGTGGGTCACTGGCCCAACACATCGGCTCGGAATTTCCTGACAACTTGCGCCATAGTAATGGTGCATCTCTGGCGCACATCATTATTCTAGCGCAGGCTGACGCGAGAGATTTCTACGAGTTTTTATGCCACACCAGAATGTATATACAGCTGGCCAGCCTCTGTACGCTAGAGCCGATTCCGAGCTCTTTGGATCACTGCTGTCATCGCTGTGGCGTACGATAATGAGTTCTCCAGCAAATTTTGGCTTTGGAGCGGTGCTGGAGGATCAAACCGAACAACGGTCCTACTGATCGGCGATTGTCGCCAGTAATGCTGTTGCCTCAAATTCCCGGCCAAAATCTTCTTAATCTAGTACTCCTGGAATCCCATCTGAAACGGTTTGAAGACATCCTATGCCTCCATATGCTTGAAGCTAATCTTCCCCAAGTTGTGCCTGTCGAGGTCAATGGGACCTGGCGAAGAAAAGGAGCTTCCATGAGAATAGAAACCAAGAGGTCAGGTGGCTCCACGCTGGAGATGTTGAAAGGGGGAGCTGAAATTAAGGGTGCCACATTTTTGTTCTCCGTGGTGTTCACACTCCAGTCTGCCTACTGTAAATTCACAGTGCTGCATGTTAAGGTCAGAGTCGACAGAGAATTTGAATTCTTGTCCATAAACTGAATACTCATCACACATCGGAGATTTCTGTGCTAAAATGTGACTAAGTGGCTGTGCCAAGAAGTTCAAACATTTTGTAGCTCTGTTTTGTGTCTGCTAATTCCAGTGTTTTCTACCAATGTTGACAGTGATTTCAGAAAGTAAAATGCGGGGGAATGTGGCTTTAAATATTTACTTTAGTTCCTGAAGTGCTGAATTTCCTTTGTACTTTGTAAAACAGATGTGATGATTGCCAATGAATTACGTCCAAACACATCTTTTCAAAAAAAATATGAATACAAAAATTGTTTTACTTTTCCCCTTAAAGGGGCATTCTCGCATTATTTTTGACATTGAATTTAATATGCCTACACAATAGAACATTAACTAAGACAAAACAAATAATCACAATTGTACAAGTTTTGAGGTACAAAAAACAACAGTTTGTAAAGATATCACTGTTGGCACAGACAAGTGCCAATCACTGATGAAGGAGGAAGTAATTCAACATCCCAGTCTTAGTTAGTTTATGAACCTGTCACATAATAGCATTACCTTCAAAGTTACCACTCCCGCCCGCCCCCTTACTTCTACACATTAAGAAGTTAGTGCTTGAGGTAGGAGAGAAAATGGGGTGAATGGAAAGGAGTAACGCTAATTTAAGTGCTTCCTTTTGCAACTTTTTTCATCGCGTGCAGAAATTCAAGATAACCTCAAAGGTATGAGTCTATCAGGTTGTGGGTCTTAACAGGACGGCAGAACATTAGGTCAATTCACAATGTTTTAGATTGCCCAGACACACCTGCTGCACAGAGCAGGGTTACTGGTCTGCACAACTGGGCGAGAGTCTCAATTGAAGGGTGAGGGTATACTGAGGGAGCAGCTGGTGAGGGGCACAGCTGTGACATGGGTCATGCCAACCTGGAGCATTGGAGCCCTGGTTATACCAAGCTTTAGCGTGAAAGATCAAAGCCGAGCAATTCATCTCGGAGGGTGGCGCAAAACGGGTGGTCTCGGATCGGATTGGTCGTTGTACACAGCGCCTGATATTCAGTTCCATTGAGGGAGGGAGACTTGGCTGAATCAGGGCTTTTGTGTGAAGTGTTAGGCCATAGTTTCTAATAGGGTCTCTCCTGCGATAGGACACAGAGGAAACTTGCAGAGATATAAGCAGAAGAATCTGCAGCTGCATTTAAAGTAAAAAGGCCTGCTGGGGTACATGCAAGGGGTGGCGTGTAGTCTCAGCCGCTCTGTTATGAAACACGTGTTGAATACATTTCTTGTCAGGTATCACAAAGATTTTCAATATTAAAATTGCTGTGCAAATGCACTTTGTAAAATAAGGCACCATTTCTAAATATGCACCTTCCCTGAAACACTAGACAGACGCTCTTAACAAAATGGGCTTTGCAAAGCAAGCATATTTCAGGCTTCAGCTAAAACATATATGTTGATGCAAAGGATAGCATTTCACATTCAAATATTCTCCAATAACTACTCACTGAGTTTGAATAGTCAAAAACTGTTCCTTATGATTGACATTAAAACACTGTTTTTAAATACTGATAAACTGTCAGCTCTTATAATATTTTCTTTCATTTAACTTTGCAAATACGATCTCCCATAAGTTGGCACTGCCATGGTGGGCTGAAATATCCTCCTTCTGTACTTAATATCCAAGATTCTAAGTTGCCAATTAAATAAGCAGAGCCCTTATATGTGTTATTTCTTTTTTTAATATCTGTGGCGTAGAAATAAAAAATAATGATCATTTTAATAAAACTTTCATTTTAGTGCTGGGAATTACTTCAATGTCCAAAGGTTCACCCCAGGTTTGGTGTCAGCTGTGGCTCAGTGGGTAGCACTCTCGCCTCTGAGTCAGAAGGTTGTGGGTTCAAATCCCACTCAAGAGGCTTGAGCACAAAAGTCTTGGCTGACACTCCACTGGGGAAGTGCCGTCTTTCGGAGAAGGCGTTAAACCTCTCAGGTGGACGTAAAAGACCCCATGGCACTATTTCGAAGAAGAGTAGAGGAGTTATCCCCGGTGTCCTGGCCAATATTTACCCCTCACTAAAACAGATTGTCTGGTCATTATCTCATTGCTGTTTGTGGGAGCTTGCTGTGTGCAAATTGGCTGCCGCGTTTCCTACATTACAACAGTGGCTACACTTCAAAAAGTACTTCATTGACTGTAAAGCGCTTTGAGACGTCCTGAGGTTGTGAAAGGTGCTACATAAATGCAAGTCTTTCTTTTTTGTCTAGGTCTGTACTGTCCAATATATGTTGTTATCACAGCACAACTGGACTGAGCTTTTCAGACAGACAACTCCCTGAAACAACAAGGCATCAGTCTTTTGCAATAGGAATGTGTGCACAAAATGCAGAGATGGCCTTCGAAATGTGACCCACTGAAGTGGGCTTCAGATTGAGAATCTTTCCATGAGGTACAAAAAGAGTTTCCAACATCCTCCGCAAGTGAATGCAACATCTGGGCTTTATACTTTGTTAGATGTGCCCTGCCCTGCAGTTACTTGTGCCACAGATGACTGGGCTCTGGGAAAACCTGTTCAGCCAAGGTGTTATTGGGCAGTGGTACTGTGCTCTTAATGACTTCCACGTATCTCAAATATACTGTGTAATTGGCATGTGTTTGTAATGAGGCTGAAGCCCTAAGCTTAATCCCACCCAAAATGAATAAACAGTTCTTTTGCAATATGCTCTATGGAGTTTAACCTATGGAGCTCCATTGGCACTTTATTTTATTTGTGATTGGTGGACATGGTTATTTTAGAAATTTTCGATGTTTAAAAGGGGCCACGGTTACATAGCAACATAGGAACAGGATTAGGCCATTCAGCCCCTTGGGTCTGCTGCGCCATTCAATTAGATCATGGCTGATCTGTACCTCAACTCCATTTACCCGCCTTCGCTCCCTATCCCTTGACACCGTTACCCAACAGGAATCTATCGGTCTCAGTCTTAAAAGCGCCAATTGTCCCAGCATCCACAGCCTTTTGGGGCAGAGAATTCCAGATTTCCACTACCCTTTGTGTGGAAAAATGCTTCCCGATTTCCCTCCTAAATGGACTAGCTCTAATTTTAAGGTGATGTCACCTCGTTCTTGATTTCCCCATCAGAGGAAATAGTTTTTCTCTGTATCAACCCTATCGAATGCTTTTAACATTATAAACACCTCGATTAGATCACCCCTCAATCTTCAACACTCTTGAGTACGGAAGATCGAGCAGTGATTTGATTCAGGTGTTGTTTTGAAAACTGGCATTTCACCGTTGGCAAAAGAATACACACGATTAAAGAGAGAGAGAAAGGAGATGACTCCATCTTGTGCATCAGCTTCTCTGTGAAATAATACTGGTGACACATTAGACATCATTTTAATATTTAAAATTTGTTACACAGTTAAAGAATTCCTTCTTAAAATAGTCGGGGCAGCTGGGTAAAGGTCTTCTCCTAAGGGATGCTGCTCCATGAGGAATAGTCACACTCCTAGAAAGGAATTCACCACAGCTGTGAAAAACCATATTTTAATACATCGCCGGGTGACTACCATTGATAAACAATAGGAGAGCGAGGAAGCTAAAATATATCTTGCCCCGGGGCAAGTTGACTTGGAGTGCACATTCATAGTTTCTGACAGGACTTGAAAGTGCTGATGTGTGTTTTTCTGCTGTCACTTCACTTTACAGAGAAACTTGTCCTGTTTATTATTTACAAGGAAAATGCTAATTTCCGACACAATTTGTGTAAAAAAGGTAGGCAACATGCACTGGAGTTGTGCACGGCAGTGTGCCTTGGAAGCTCAGCCATATCATTGGGTGGTGGGAAGAAATACACCAAGGTCCTTCTGCTGTGCACTGCTGAACCAATGATTCGCACTCCCCCCACCCCCCCAAACCTTGTGCAGTTCACTAACGTGTCACAGCAACATGTAGAAGATCTCCACAGAAGCAACTTGTTGCAGCATAAATAGTTCAGATTGAAATAATGGACAAGAATGGAATCAATACACGAACACAGATCTGCTGGCATCGTACATCCATTTAGAGATAAGGGCAGTAATAGTCAGCTCGATTGGTCTGACCATCTGTAAAAACCACCTCTTTCCATTCAATTCACTTCTTCAGGAAACTATTTATAATCTTTCTTTGTGGGATTACAAGATGTGCATTCTATAGGTTTAATTATTGCTCCACAGTTCAGAAATAAATTCCGGTGAGATGACAAAAGGGAACAGGATATATTTCACAGCTAAAGGTCACTTTAATCGCTTTGAATGATTATTGTCCACAGTTTGTAAGACTGGCTCATTAAGGATGAAGATCTAATATCCAGATGACCCAATGTTAACGACAAACATTCTCTGGATTACATCAGCAAAAATGGACGTTTTCTCGCCCTTTATTAAAGTAGTTACTTTTGTATTTAAAGGAGAAGTATTTTAAAGGGAATGCTTTATACCGAGTTACACTTTCCTTCTCCTTGAAGGTGCCTTTGACTCCAATGCAATATAAGCCAAAAATTGTTTCTTTAAGTTATTGGGATCAATACTTGAACATTTTCCTTCATGGGTAAACCAAATATAACAGCTGTCACTAAGTGAAAACTACCAAGGACATTGGCCTTGCACAACAGTTGACCTGTCTTGTTTGCTCACTCATTCCTGTGGCTGTTGTGCGCCTGTGCAGTTACTGTTTCTGTAATCTGTGCTGAGAGTTAAATGCGCTCTGAGGGATATCCTCTGTATATTAAACAAAGTGTCAGCAGCTGCTTCCCTTACACTAGAATAGCACTTCCTGTACAATGAAAGATCAATCAACTCGGCAACAGTGACGTTCTGTAACCATTCTTAACTTCCAGCTTTTAATATGAAATAAAGAGGACAAGGGGTTCACGTACAAAAGTTACGAAAGCATATTTATTCATTCCTCTGTCCACTTGGATGCTTCATTCATCAATGGATTTTAAAATGCCAGTGGTGTGCCCATCACTGTCCGATATACCTCAGCATCCAATGTGCGTCAGGTCTTGTTTATGGCCCTCTCACTAAGAGAGGGCCAGCATAAAATATCCTAAAACACAGCCTGAAATCTGCCTCAGCTGTTTGGTTACATTTGGATGGGAGTGGAGGCAGCTCTATTCAAGCACATGGGGTAGAAATTTGTCTGGGCCTGTTTACCGTGTTTATAGGCAGTGAGCGCCCCAACCGAGAGGCCCAAGGCCGAGCCAAAAATGGGCCTCGTTAACATTTTATGCGCAAGCTGCCAGTGCCAATCGCGCTTCTACAGGCAGCTCGCGCTTTTGAGGAGCATGAATGTCGTGCCACTTGCCTTGTTGGCAGCGGACCCAAGGTAAGTCTCGGGAGGTTGGTTGGAGTGGGCAATGGGGGGGGGGGGGAGAGGGGGGGCAATGACTATGGAGTCAGGGAGCACTCCTCCTCCTCGTGGCTTCACGGCAAAGTTAAAAAAAATACAATTCCCAAAACAATACCTTTTGTTGGCGGCCACTGCTTAGGCCACAGCGGTTGCTTAAGAATCTTGAGCGGGGTAAGCCTAAAACCTGCCCCACTCATCGCAATTTCCGAGGGGGGACCTAAAATAGGCATTGGACTCCTCAGTTACATATATAAGAAACCTAGGGGGTGAAGTTCATTATAGCCCAGGAGTGGGCGCTAACTTTGGAAAAGTTTGAGATTTAGCGCCAGGCGTTAATGAATCTTGCTGCACGCAAAATTCAGTGTGATCGTTCAAAGAAAGGACTGGAGCACTAAATCAAGCATCAATGACCTGGCCCAGTGGCGTTAGACTCAAAGCGCTAAGCAATTTCAGGTACAGTCTAATCGCTAGTCATCATTGCCACAGGCCATTTCCAGTTCTTAAAGGGGAGGTTCAATCACACTGCAGAACCTCATTCTCAGCATTGCTGGTTCTGCAGCTGTCTCAGCAAGCATCAAAAGGCCAAGGAGAAGGAGCCGGACCACTGAAGGAGGTGTCATTATGGCAGATCAACAGCCCAGGGAGCGAGCTTGCAGATTCTGCGACCAGGCATGGAGGTGTTGGTCTTTGCTGTGGAGACACGGAGGACGGTGCTGTACCTGGCAAGTGGCAGGAGGCCCTCGCTGCAAGTCTTCCGTGTCATGTGGAGGGAGGTAGCCCAGCAGGTCTTGGGCAGCACTGTGGTCCCCAGGACCCACACACAGTGCAGGAAGAAATTGAACGACCTCACTCGGGTGGTCAGGGTGAGTCAATGCTTCAACAAATGCTACATACCATCATCTGAACTACAGTCTGCACACACTGCCCAAAGCAGCACACTCCCAGCACTCACCCACCAATAATCTCCACCTACCAACACTCACTCCCACATCTCACAGCTTGCACACAATGACAGCTATTCAACTATGGCAGGCACATCTCCCAAACACATTGCTCCACACTCACTCACTCACTTTCCTCTCTCTTGCAGGCCAAGGTCGATCACAACAGGAGGGAGCAGGAGCTCACAGGCGGGGGACAACCTGACTCCCAACCACTTTCTGAGCTGGAGACTCGAGTGATGCAGATTATTGGGCACCAGGTGGTGGACGCCGTGGGTCAACAACGGTATGTTCATCCCTACTCCTTTGTCTCACATGCCACTTCCCCTCACTCCACAAGCCTTTCCCACTTTCCAGCTAATCATGCTGTATGGATGCCTTTCTCCCTTCCTGACCCCTCCCCTCACCTTAACCCGACTCTTGTGCCTTTATGCTTTCAGATAATGAGCAAGCACCTGAGCAGCCTGTCCCTGAGGGTACTATAGAGAGTGAGGCGGGCGAAGAGGAGGAGGAAGAACACACCGCATCACTGCATGTCTCACCCACAGGCACCAGCTCAGATACTGGCACTCCGCGTTCTTTAGAGGCTAGTATAGTAGCGGGATTTGCACAGGGTGATGCACCGGGGACGAGTGGGCTGCAGCAAGGCCAGGGGGAAAGGGTAGCTTGGGAGCCAGCTCCCTGGAGGGCGAGTTCGCGAGTGAGTTCTGCTACACTGGACTCAGATGAGGACCTCAATGGGGAGGCCTTTAGAAGAAGGGTGATGGGCATGTACACGGAGATGATAGGTGCAATGGCAATGGTGCCTGAGAGCCTCTCGGCAATAGTGAGGAGCGTGGAGGAGTCTGCCTCCAACATTGCACAGAGCTCTGCGCACACCATGGAGCCCATCATTTCCAGTCTGCAAAGGATGGTGGACTCCCAGAGAGACCGTGGTGACCCAGACCTGATGCCGCGTGTAATGGGCGATGTCACAGCTTCCACTGCAGCACAGACGGAAGCCACGCAACGTCTTAGGTGCCATCGATTCTCAGACTGCTCTCATGCAGTCTCAGCTTGATGCCACACAAGCTCTGACTGCTGCCATCGTGGCTGGGTCTACCACCGTCGACTGGGGCTTTCACGGTGTCGCAGCAGGCCAGCAATCTGTGCTGCAACAGATTGCTATGGATGCTGAGGTGCTGCCCTGGGGAGTGGCAGTGGGTCAGTGGAGCAGGGAGCTGCTGTCCTCTCTCAGGATGACAGCATTCCTGCTCCCACCACTGGCACTCTGCCATTGCCCTTGTCGCTGCCTGTCATCCAGCCAGCCCAGACTGCTGCAGCCCATGCTGAGGTGGTGCAGCCTACAGCCAGGCCTTCCAGGCTTTGCGCTGTGATATGGCCTGCAACAGGAATGGAATGACGGGGATGTGGTGAGCAACGGGGACCTGGGGTTTAATTTATTGGAACCGCAGTCTGATGAGGCGGTCACGGACCAC
Organism: Somniosus microcephalus; assembly: GCF_052327205.1. Classification (NCBI taxonomy): domain Eukaryota; kingdom Metazoa; phylum Chordata; class Chondrichthyes; order Squaliformes; family Somniosidae; genus Somniosus; species Somniosus microcephalus. Next base: position 249,046,946 of record NC_140992.1, read on the forward strand.
CCTTCCAGAAGGCCGATTGAGTGGCTGCCTCCTCCCTCACTCCAGTTCCTCCTCCTCCTCATCTTATTCTTCCTCCTCGTCCTCCTCCTCCTCCTCTCCCTCCTACTGAGGTGGTCCTGCAATCCCTGGTGGCAAGGGCTGGGCCCTCATGATGGCCAAGTTGTGGAGCATGCAGCAGACCAAGATGAAATGGGAGACCGATTACTGGAGGGCTCCTCCCGAGCGGTCAACACAGCGGAATTGTTGCTTGAGCACCCCAATGGTCTGCTCGATGATGTTCATGGTAGCAGCTTGGCTCTCATTATATGAGTGCTGAGCAGGAGTGTTGGGGTTGCGGACGGGAGTCATCAGCCAGTTGGAGAGCGGATAGCCCTTGTCTCTGTGATGAAATAATGCTGTGTTCTGGATTTGTATTGTCTGTTGTTGTCGTACTTGTTAATGTCTGGAATATTCTACCGGTGTAACCACTAATGCTCCTCCCTAGCCCCACCCCTCTTCTGGAATGTTCTACCAAGGGCTGGGTCAGTGATGAATGATGGTTGCCCTGTGTTAACTTGATGCCATGTTCTTACTTAATAAAAGCCTTTAGTTTTAAGCTTTAACCTCATGGATTCAGGCAGTTATTTGGCACATCAGTCTACAAGCAGCCAGCAGCGAGCTTGATGTGGCGGCTGGAAGACTGCTGACACACCGGTCTGGCACAGGATGAAGGCATCGTGGCTGCTGCCTGGATAGCAGGCATTGACATTGAGGATTAGCTGTCCGTGGTCGCACATCAACTGCACATTAAGTGAGTGGTAGTCTTTGCGGTTACGGAAGACCTCAGGATTATTATGCGGTGCCCACAAAGCCACGTGGGTGCAGTCAATGTCGCCCTGCACCATGGGGAAGCCCGTTATCCTGGCAAAGCCACATGCACGTTCATCCTGTTTCTCTCTGGTGATGGGGAAGGAAATGTAGTCCCTTCTCCGATTGTAGAGACCACCCAGATGCAGCGATGGATGGTGAACTGCGAGATGTTCACTATATATCCTGTTGCAGACTGGAAGGAACCGCTGGAGAAGAAATTGAGGGCAATGGTGACCTTGACTGCCACTGAGAGAGCCGTGGTTGCCCTGATCTGAGGCTCGAGGTCTGGTTGCAGGAGGTGGCAGAGTTCGGGGACCACATCCTTGGTGAAGCAGAGCCTTCTAATGCACTGCTCCTCGCTTAATTGGATGTAGGAGAAGTGCTGTCGGAATACCGTCGGAGGGTAAGGACTCCTGTTGAGAGCCCTGATGACCCTCCTCCTCCCTCTGGCCACATCTTGCAATCTTTCTTGTTGCCTCTACTCCCCCCACAGTAGATCCTGGAGGGAGAGGTCAACTGCTGGTACAGCCCCCATTAACGTAACGATGTGTAGCACTTTGAAATTTTGTCAGAATAAATGTAACAAATTTTTAGTAGCCACAACACTCCTGATACTAAAGAACCTTTAAATTACTGAATTAAACTCTTGCACAATCGCAAACTGACAAGGAAGCAGTGAAACAGCACTAACCTGACAGCTGTGACTCATCCCTTTAAATATCGCCCCTGGAGCTGCCACCCACCTGCTTCACGCCTCCTCTCCGTGTTGTTGTCGGGGCGAGGCGCTAAGGCTGGGGGCGATAATCAATTTGACGCTCACTATAGTAATCTGGGATGTTATGATTAAGGTTATCCACCAGGTGGTGCTGTAGCCAATGCTGCTGCTAAGGTCAGGGGTTGCTTCCTGTTAAGGTCAGGGGTTAGCTTCCTGCTAAGGTCAGCAAAGGTGCAATGCCTGGAAGCAGGCCTGCCTGGTTGTCTCACAGTCGTTCAATAAAGTACTCGTCTTAATCCTCATACCTCGCCTCTTCGAGTTCCTTTTCTCACTTCATGGATTTATCATATTTGGCGACGAGGTAAAACAGGACCCTGAATAAGAGAAGTCTGCCAGGACGGTTAAACAACAAAATCACGAGCTGCAGTTAGCTACCAGTTGGAAGAGAGCATGGCTGCCATGGTAGGAACGGTCTCCGCTTTTGATATTCAAGCACAAACTTGGGAGGAATACTGTGAAGTGTTGGGTTATTTTTTCGAAGCAAATGAAATAAATGATGCCGGAAAAAGGAAAGCCATTCTGCTTAGTTCAGTGGGAAGCCAAACCTACAGTTTGATGAGGAACCTGCTCAGTCCTGAAAAGCCTGGAGACAAATCATTTGTTGAATTAGTGGCTGCGCTAAAAGAACATTTCAACCCTAAGCCATGTGAGATTGTACAGCGGTTCAAGTTTAATTGAAGGAACAGGAAAGAGGAAGAGAGTGTAATGGACTATGTAGTGGTGTTGCGTAAATTGGCACAAAATTGCAATTATGGGAACAACCTGAAGGAAATGCTGAGAGATAGGCTAGTTTGCAGAATAATGGACGACCGAATGCAGCGCAGATTATTAACTGAGACTGGGCTTACTTATGAAAAAGCATTGGAACTTGCTCAAGCCATAGAGACAGCGAACCGAGATGTAAAAGAAATACAGTGTTCAGACAGGGCTAATGCTACGCAAGTTGCAGGTCAGGTTGTTGTGCACAAGTTGAACATGCATCAGAAACCACAACATGAGCATGTGAAGGCATGTTATAGATGCAAGGGCAATCACCTGGCGAGTGAATGCCGGTTTCTGGAGGGAAAGTGCTACAAGTGTGGGAAACAAGGACACATAAAACGAGCTTGCAGGGCAAAATCACCTGTGGAGGAATCCAAACCAAAAGGGGGAGGACAGCAAAACCAAGGGAGAGAAGTGAAAAAACATGAAGCACACCACATCAGCGGGGAAGCTGAGGGGGAAGAGGACATGTTCATAATGTATGGCATGTTAGAGAACATTCCAAAAGTGGTTCCTATCACATTGCAACTGACAGTAAATGACTCTAAGGTGAACTTTGAAGTGGATACAGGGTGCGGCGTGACCATAATGAACAAGGCAGAGTACTCAAAATTGTGGAACCGTGCAAAAGTTCCAGAGTTAAAGCCTTGCTCCCTGCAGCTTAAAACATATACAGGTGAACGAGTAGCGACATTAGGTACAGCTAAGGTAACTGTGCAACACAGGGACACAGTGGAACAGCTACCTGTAGTTATAGTATCGGGTACCGGACCAAACCTGTTAGGTCGGGGCTGGATAAAAGAACTTAAATTAGACTGGGGAGCAGTACATCAAATAAATGCGGGCAAACAGTTGACTTTGCAAAAAGTGTTGAGTGAACATGAGAATGTGTTCAAGGAGGAACTTGGCACATTTAATGGCCCCTCAGCTAAGATTTATGCAGACAAGAGGCACCACCAAGGTTTTTTAAACAACGACCTGTGCCTTATGCCATGAAGCCAAAGGTAGAGGCTGAGCTTGACCGTCTATTGAGAGAGAACATACTGGAGCCAGTGAAATGTTCGGAATGGGCAGCTCCCATAGTACCTGTTTTAAAACCGGACAATTTGGTAAGACACTGTGGAGACTATAAATTGACAGTCAATTGGGTGTCCAAACTAGAGCAGTATCCTATTCCCAAAACAGAGGATCTCTTTGCAAACCTGGCTGGAGGAAAGAAATTCACAAAGTTGGACATGAGTCATGCCTACTTGCAGATTACACTGGATGACGAATCAAAGAAGTATGTCACCATAAATACACACAAGGGCTTGTTTACATATAACCGCTTACAGTTTGGTGTCTCATCTAGTCCAGCTATCTTCCAGAGGACAATCGAAGGTGTACTGCAAGGGATTCCACATGTTTCCATCTATCTGGATGACATTCTGGTGACGGGAAGAACCGACCAGGAGCATCTGAGCACTCTGAGAGAGGTACTACAGAGATTGGAGAGGGCAGGGTTCTGGCTCAAGAGGAGTAAGTGCACTTTCCTGGGGAATGAGGCAGTGTTCCTGGGACACAGAGTGGACGCTACCGGGCTCCATCCACTCAAGGAGAAGGTACAAGCACTGCAGGACACCCCTGCTCCTACAAATGTGGCTGAGTTAAAAGCTTACCTGGGACTGCTGAACTATTATAACAGGTTTTTACCAAACTTGTCAACTGTGTTAGCACCTCTTCACAAACTACTGCGCAAGGAGACACAGTGGCAGTGGGGAGAGGAGCAGGGGGTTTCATTTGAACAGTCCAAGAAACTGATGCTGTCGTCGGATGTGCTGGTTCACTACAATGCAGAGAAAGACATCATTCTCTCTTGTGACGCTTCACCTTACGGGGTGGGGGCAGTTCTTTCACACTGCATGGAAGATGGAACTGAAAGACCAATAGGGTTTATGTCCCGAACTCTAACACCAGTGGAAAAAAACTGTTCCCAGTTAGACAAAGAGGGGTTAGCAGTAATGTTTGGGTTACAGAGGTTCCACAAGTACATATATGGCAGGAAGTTCACCATATGCACCGATCATAAACCTCTTATCTCTCTTTTCAATTAAATGAAAGCAGTTCCACAGATGGTGTCACCCCGGATCCAGAGGTGGGCCATGACGTTGAGGGCATATGAGTATGCCATTGTCTACAAGGCGGGCAAGTACCATGGGAACGCAGATGCCTTGAGCCATCTTCCACTGCCAGGCACACCTATCCGTGCAGCTCCAGAGGACAGAGTGTTAATGTTGGAGGACACTGACACAGCACTTGTGACTGCAGAGCAAGTAAGAACATGGACAGATAAAGATCCAGTACTGTCTAGAGTTCGAGAATATGTGTTGAGGGGATGGCCACAGCATCCGAAAGGGACTGACTTCACACCCTACAGTGTCAGGAAAACAGAGCTGAGTGTGCAGGATGGTTGCGTGTTGTGGGGAGCACGAGTGATTATTCCACAGCCAGCATGACAGTCTATCCTAGAGCAACTACATCAGTGTCATCCTGGGGTCTCGCGTATGAAAGCCTTGGCTAGGAGTTACTTGTGGTGGCCAAAGCTAGATGAGGAGATAGAAAATCTAGTCAAGACATGCAGCACTTGTCAGGAACACCGGAAGGCACCAGCAGCGGCTCTTCTCCACCCCTGGGAGTGGCCGGATAAACCATGGAGAAGATTGCACTTAGATTATGCGGGTCCATTCATGGGGAAGATGTTCCTCATAATCATTGATGCACATTCCAAATGGATGGATGTTTATCCTGTAAATTCTGCTTCCGCCACTACTACTATAGACTGCCTGCGTCGGAGCTTCAGTAATCAAGGGCTACCGGAGATCGTGGTAAGTGACAATGCCACTTGTTTTGTGAGTACAGAGACAAAAGAGTTCTTGAGGAAAAATGGCATAGTGCAGGTGACCTCGGCCCCATATCATCCGTCCTCAAATGGACTTGCGGAGAGAGCCGTACAAACATTTAAAGAGATGATGAAAAAAAGTGCAGAAGGGAGTTTAGCAGCCAAAGTGTCACGGGTTCTGTTCAGCTACAGAATAACACCTCAATCCACCACAGGACTCTCTCCTGCTGAGATGTTATTAGGTCATAGACTATGCTCCACTCTTGACCTTGTCCACCCAGACCTATAAAGAAAAATGGAAAACAGACAAAACAAACAAAAAGAGAACCATGACAAAAGAACAAAGAGCCGAAGTTTTGGAGAAGGAGATGCGGTCCTTACCAGGAATTTCAGTTATGGACCCAAGTGGATTCCTGGCTTCATAGACTCAATGACCGGTCCCGTATCATACAAGGTCATGTTGGGTGATGGTAGGGTAGTACGCAGACATGTAGATCAGATACTTACCAGACAAGGGGAAAATGAAATGAAGGTTCCAGATGCAATGGCTGAGGACAGGGTTGCCCCCAGTTATCCAAGTACATCTGTGGTGCCACCACCAGGGACAGAGACAATTCCACAGGAACCCATTCATCAAGAGGAAACCGTCGTTGCAGAGTCAGATACTCCGAGCACTGCTCAGGAGCAGCTGGTGGCTTCACCACAAACAAGCAGGGACTTTACTGTTAGACGTTCACAAAGGGCTCGCAAGCCACCAGAGAGATTGGTACTGACCTGTTAGATTCGTCAAGTATGGAACATAGTGAATGGAGACTTCTTATGTGACCCTTAGGAATGGTTGTTTGTTAAGAAATTCATACCGAAATCTTAAGGGGGGAGGGATATAGTAATCTGGGATGTTATGATTAAGGTTATCCACTAGGTGGTGCTGTAGCCAATGCTGCTGCTAAGGTCAGGGGTTGCTAACTGTTAAGGTCAGGGGTTAGCTTCCTGCTAAGGTCAGCAAAGGTGCAATGCCTGGAAGCAGGCCTGCCTGGTTGTCTCGCAGTCGTTCAATAAAGCACTCGTCTTAATCCTCATACTTCACCTCTTCAAGTTCCTTGTCTCACTACATGGATTTATCACACTCACTGACATCATGATCTGCCTGGCGCTAAAGCCCCAGGAGCTAACATGTTAGCGGCGGCGCTAAGGAGCGACTGGATTTGGCGTGCGATGCTGGATTCGCCTCACCTTGGCGCTACTTCATTAGCGCCCCCACCAGGCGCTAACAGGAGGCACTAACCAAGCGAATTTCTCCCCCCAGTGTCTGTTGGTGGACGCCTGAAAAATTACCTGACCCTATTTCATGTTGAACATTTTTCAGACATCCTGGAGGCGCAAGACATTGGTCCTTGAAATTGGGCCTTGTTGTGCCCATTTTATGCCCGTAAAATCGGTGCAACAAAGTCCAATTTCCACCCCATAATTTTCTATCAAGTGCCTGGGATTTAGGGGAGGAGTGAATTTGAGAGTACTGCTCGTTCCCCACCCCCACCACCCCTACTTCCTGTTTCTCACTACCATTCTTATGGGCATCATTTGGAGTGGAACTGAAAGTCCTATCAGCAGAACAATTACATTTTTAAAACTCCAGAATGAATCTAAAGTTTATTTAAATCTGAAGTGAAACTCTCAGTGGAAGAGAATCAAGTGCTGTTTGACTCCAGATGTTTGATGTCACCTAATCACTACTTCTCTTTTACACTTTACAAACATGATGGTGTCATAGAATGATACAGCACAGAAGGAGGCCCATTGTGCCTATTCCGGCTCTTTGAAAGTGCTATCCAATTCGTCCCACTCACTTGCTCTTTCCCCATAGCCCCGCAAATGTTTCCTTTTCAAATATTTATCCAATTCCCTTCTAAAGGTTACTATTGGATCTACTTCCACCACCCTTTCAGGCAGCGCATTCCAGATCATAACAACATGTTGCGTAAAAAAAAATCTCCTAATTTCCTCTGATTCTTTTGCCAATTATCTTAAATCTGTGTCCTCTGATTATTGACCCTCCTGCCAGTGGAAACAGTTTCTCCCTATCTACTCTATCAAAACCCTTCATAGGGTCTTGTCCCTTCACCTTAGTTTATCAATAACAAAAAAATATATTCTCTTCCTGGCAGTTGGAATGGGAAGAACCTCTAAAGCCAGCAAGGTGGAAATGAGAAGCTCAAGACACTCTTAAGTTCCCTTTAAAAAAACACAAAAAGAAAACTAAAAAAAAATGTCTGACAAAGCGGATTCCACGTGAGTGACATTATCAACCAATGGTGCCACTTTGCTGACTGTGACTACTTGTGCGCACCTCTTAAAGGGAAATACAATTCCCTTACACTGATCAGTATAATGGTACAATCCAGAACTAAAATGAAGCAATATAGCAAATGCTTTACTCCATTAATTAATAAATCTAGATTTAAGTTTATTTATTTGGACAGGTAATGTGAACTAAAATAAAGTGAAAAACAGATTTCAGTATTTAGTGCACTTAATCCTCATTTTAATGAGTCCAAATATATACACAGGATATGTTTCCAATTACCCCACTGACCCTGTGAGGGAGTTGCCAACCCTAATATTTATTTCCAGGGTCCGCATTTTGTGCTCCATCAGTCAAAGGTTGCAAAATACAAATGCTGGAAATGCCAATAAAAACGAGTCTGCGTTTGAAGTTACTGTGTAAACAATCCATCAGATACATTGCCACAATAATATTCGTCTTTACCAAAATAGACCTTTTATGATGATCCCGACCAGGTCTGGCCTTTCTTGATCTTACCATCGGGTTTCTCACCTCTCACATTAATGGTATTTGACAGAATTACTGGACTCTCGATCGTTTCAGCATTTATTTTAAGACTTATTTCCAACAATGTATTTTCAAGAATTGTTCATTGGAGTACAATCAATAAGGGGTGTGACTTTAAATAAATATTAAAATAATCAGGAAGTAAATCATTCCACCCAGTGGCTTGTAACGTGGCCAGAACTGCAAAATCTCAACAGAGGGACCAGGGAAAAAAGGAACAAAAAGGAAGAAAGGCAAAAAGACCCAGAAGATGGAAATAGTAAAGAACAGAACAATAGGAGAATAGGATAGAAATAGAACAAAAGAACATTAAAAACAAGATAAGCAATTGAGAAGAATAAGATTGAGGAAAGAAAGCGATAGACTAATAAATGGCAAAGCAGGATGCAAAGAGAACGGGGGAGGTAGCAAATAATGAAACACTAAAAATATATTTCTAATTTTTGACGTTTACTATCTGAAGCCAATCCTTACCTTTGCCACTGCTTTGCCCCAGTGGGGGCCACACATCTCAATGCCATCTCAATCAGAAGGGAAGATTCAGGGCTTATTCTTTGCCAGATCCACTGATGCCAGATTCGCCAATAATAGGTGAATTGTGGTAGAAAAATACATTTGCGATCATTTTTATATCATTTCAGTGTGATCGCTCAGCTGGTGGCCAGACTGTGAGGCAACAAAGCCGTATCACAACCGCGACAGTTAGCTTCTTATATCAAGTAGCTACAGGACTCATGTTGGAACAGTTTGCGTGTGACTTCTAGGCTTTTTAAATGGCTCAAAGGAACTTAGAAAATTATTACAATTAGCTTGTGTAGAAAAGAAGGAAAAATAGTTTGACATTCTTTCTTACCTGCCTCATAAGCGGCTTTTAATTGCAATCAGTTGGATAATTAATAAAATAAAGAATAGGAAACCTGTGTTCAGGGTCGATATCAACTCTTTCACAGTGAAGTAAATTCTATGGTACAACACTTCAGTGATGTGAAAAGAATGGTTACCTTGTCCAGCTGGTACCAATGAATAGAACCAATTAAATTACATATATTTGTCAATGTATGAGATTCTTTCACGAACTGTGCTTAATGGTGAAGCTTTCTCTTTAGTCTGACCATGAAACATGTCTAAAAAGAATTTGAAAAATCTCAGTGCAACACAATATTCTTCTCTCTGTACCCGAACGCTCTCCAAAAGTTCATGATGCTAAATAAATCTCTATTATTGAGATGTCTGTTTCACTACATGAAACTGCTCGCTCCTTTCTCGGATTCTTTGTAAAGCCTGAACAATGTAGCGAGTTACTTTATTTTCTCAAACAAACTAAGACCTTGAAGCCTGCGTTCATTAAAAATCAGTCAAGTCAACAAATTCACTAAAAAACATATTTAATGATTTTTTTTTTACAATTTCTCTTTACAAGCATATATTCCAATGCTTCTATTTTTTATATTAATTTCCACATCTCCTATTTTTAATTAAACTAAAAGAATGACTTTTAAAATTTTAAACCAACACTTGTAAAACTGTAATACAAAAGAAAAATACTGCGGACGCTGGAAATCTGAAATAAAAACAGAAAAATGCTGGAAATACTCAGCAGGTCAAGTAGCAACTGTGGAGAGAGAAACAGTGTTAAAGTTTCAGGTCTGTGATGTGACCTTCCCTCCATCATAAGGTCAGAAGTGGAGATGTTCACTGATGATTGCACAGTGTTGAGTTCCATTCATAATTTCTCAGATAATGAAGCAGTCCATGTCCGCATGCAGCATCCAGGCTTGGGCTGATAAGTGGCAAGTAACATTCGTGCCACACAAGTGCCAGGCAATGACTATCTCCAACAAGAGAAAGTCTAACCACCTCCCCATGACATTCAACGACATTACCATCGTCGAATACCCCACCATCAACATCCTGGGACGTCACCATTGACCAGAAACCTAACTGGACCAGCCACATAAATACTGTGGCCACAAGAGCTGGTCAGAGGCTGGGTATTCTGTGGTGAGTGACTCACCTCCTGACTCCCCAAAGTCTTTCCACCATTTACAAGGTATAAGTCAGGAGTGTGATGGAATACTCTCCACTTGCCTGGATGAGTGCAGCTCCAACAGCACTCAAGAAGCTTGACGCCATCCAGGACAAAGCAGCCTGCTTGATTGGCACCCCATCCACCACTTTAAACATTCACTCGCTCCACCACCAGCGTACCGTGGCTGCAGTGTGTACCATCAACAACATGCACTGCAGCAAATCGCCAAGGCTTCTTCGACAGCACCTCGCATGCCCGTGACCTCTACCGCCTAGAAGGACAAGGGCAGCAGGCGCATGGGAACACCATCACCTCCAAGTTCCCCTCCAAACCACACATCATCCTGACATGGAAATATATCGCCGTTCCTTCATCGTCGCTGGAGAGTGGCAAGACCTGGATTCATGCCTCGTCTCAACAGCATTGCTACGAGGAAACACAGAGCAGAAACTGGTATTTCCCCAACAGTGGGGAGGAAAGGTGAAAGGAAAAGCCATGGTCAGACTGTACTCACACAGATATTAGTGACTAGCTCAGAGCAGGATTACTGGAAGTCTAGGAGCAGACCCTTTGTTCAATCTCTTGACTGCAGCTGGTACATTGTCTGGGAAGGCTACTTAATTGGAAGGAAAATAAAGTACATTGAATGTGGTATTATTGGTGTGTAGAAATTTCTATCCTGGTATGTTTTCACATCATACTTGTCATACAATAATACAGCAGCGTTGCCTGAATGCTGCATTGGGCACCACAGCGACTAGTTGAAACATGAAGATTTCAGTCAGTAGTGACTTAGATGAGAGTGAAGAAAATACATTTTTTAATGTGTGGTGGCCAAAGGGTGTGAGACTACCTCCTGAAGGTGGTCTCATGCCACTTGCCAGAATTAAACGCACCATCAGATCTCACCTTAACTCCCTTGTTATTATTGTAGTTTTTGCATCGACACAAAAGCTGAAATATGGAACATAAACATCAATAACATGGTCTACGGAAACAGATATGGTTGTTTATTCCCCTCTATAAAATTGGCTGTGGGTCAGTGAAAAGTCCCATTTAGCATACAGTGTTAGATCAAACTGTAAATACAACACAAACAAGTAAATGGAGTACAGAAGCTACAATAAGAATCAATACATCATTTCCACATAATACTTGGCTTGAATGCAGCCAGCCTGTTCATATTGCCACTACATTTATGACTCACTGCGACAATGTGCTAAAGAAACAGACAGACAAGCAGAGTTTAATTTATTTGTTTCAGGTAAATTGAAAACGGAAGATACAGATGGCTTAGGCAGTTAACTCTGGCTGGTTTTTAGTTCTGGAAGATCAAGCATCTTCGAGAATTAATGAAAGAAGGATAGACAATTTAAAGTTGCGCTGCACCAATTACGCTTGCTCCTGTGATCAAGTCTCTCATGGTACGAGTTATAGAGGGAGCATTTCATATGTGGCAATTTAGAAAACTGGCAAAAACTGACCAACAGTTTCTTCTCTTTCATCTCCCTCAATTCATGCTGGCACTTTTCTTCCCCCCCCCCCCGCCCCGATTCATATAGGCATTCTTTTCCCCACATCAGTTCACAATCTTGTTCTTCCTCCCAGTTCACACAGGCATTCTTCTCATTTCTCCCCCCAACCCCCAGTTCATTCTGGTACTCTTCTCCCCACTCCACCCACTTAGTTCATGGCGGCACACCACTCCCCTTCAGGTCATATTGGCACTCATCATCCCCTTGTGCTCAGTTCAGGTGGCACTCCTCTCCTTCCTCATTTCAAGCTCCAATGCTTCCTTTCCCAACAACCAAAATATTATTTTAACTTGCTCTTCAATGCCTTTTTAAGCAGTGCTGATTGGTGCACTTGTAATGAACCTTTTGTTTTAATTGATCCCTGGGTTGTGGGCAGTGCTGGCAAGGTCACATATATTGCCCATCCCCAGTTACCCTGAGAAGATAGGTGGGCCTTCCCCTTGAACCACTGCAGTCCTTGTGGTGATGGTACTCCCACAATAGTATTCGGTAGGGAATTCCAAGATAGTGACCCAATGACAATGAAGGAACAGTGATATATGCCAACAGGATGGTGTGTGACTCAGAAGTAGTGGTGTTTCTACAACACTGATCCCTAGGCAGCATAACTGTAACTAAAGCTGAGTGATTAAGGAAATTAGTTTAACGAGGTGGCCAACAGTTTCTCTGCAGAAGACATTAGTTTAAATTATTTTGAATGCGTAAAATTCATGTGTTGAAGTGATTTTCAGCTCTTGCTCAATGCTGTTAGTGCAGCATCAACCTGTGCGCCACACAACTCATCTAGTTGTGTTTTCCCTTTGTTGAGATAAAGTTCTTTGCCCCATCCTTTGGTGGTTTAAATAACTGGAGATACTCCCATGGATTTCAAGACAAATATAGCTTTCTGAATGGGAAGCCAACATTTTGAGCAATTGGATCTTGAATTCATTTTCCCAAAAAATTGCATTCCTTCTCTTTCGCGGTAATCTGCAGGTGTTCCTTTGGCTGTTGTAGAGTTCTGACGAAACGCTTATGTTCTCTTTGATCAACATTTGTGTTTCTTGACACTATAACAGTTTAATCTGACGCTGGATGACCTTCCTTTTACACTCAAACTATCCAGACGGGCAATTGTATTTTGGTTCCAATTATTTCACTGGATATCCAAATCTAATCTGATCAATCTGACTATTCACACATCCACTGCCAATCCAAAAGATCTGATTATTCACACACCCAATACCAGGTTAAGTTATTGAAGGGCATAAGCACCGTTTCGCTTGGGTTTAGCAGCTGTCAGTTGATTTGCCATGAGATCAGCAGCTGATTAGCCTCACTAGTATTAGGTTTATCCTGCACTGCAGTCAAAGAGGCACTGGTATCTTTTGATCCTTTCATGAATGAGAGTATTGATTTTAGTTTGCCAACTTTTGGGGTTGTTAGGCCTTATGTTTTACCAGCATGTTATAAATCTTCTCCCTCAGAGGCCAAGCTTAGTGGTGCCGCCAAACAGGCTTGCTGTGCTGCTGATAGAAAAGGATTATGTGCGGGCTGTGCCGCGAGGTAGGGCCCTCTGGTGGGAAACCTTATGTAGTCAACGTAAAGGAAACAAAAGGCCAGTTTTGAAATCTGTACGATTGCTCTCGAAATAAACATTATTGATATTTATCTTCTATTTACAAACCTGGGGGGTAGAAACTGGTCCTTGCTGTGCCTGTTTCGGGGGAAACGTGCTGTGCCCCAAGGATGCCTGAAAAAGCGTTCGATCCAAAATTGGACTGGGCCATTTTTCAGGCCTTCAGGGTGGTTGCCTAAAGCAGGCGTTAATGAGGGACCGAATGTCTGTTCAGGTTCCTTTCCAGAAAGTGGGCTGCCCTGAAAGGGGCTTGCACCACTTGGGATTTATGGACGCGGATACGGTCACCATCAAAAAAGTAGGTACTTTTTTATTACTTTTAGTTTGGAGCCAGAGTGCTCCTCCCAGCTCCACAGTATTCCTGACAGACGTGATCGGCCCCTTCCTGTTGTCCTCCCCTCCCCTCCCGCCCCCCACCCAAACTCACCTAAGGACCATTGCCAGCCAGGCAGCCCGAAATTGAAGTCTTCCCTCGGACGAGCTGCCTGTGGAGGCATAACTGGCACCGACAGCTCACCCCGAATATGTTAGTGAGGCCAGAGGACCAATTTCTAACAGTCCTCGGGCCTCCATCTTTGGGAGCCTGCTGTATCCGCGGCATCGAGTCTCGGCCCAAAAATGGGCCCAGACAAAAATCTGCCCCCTGAAATCCGAAAGAGTTTTTCTCTTTTTTTTTGATAAAGTAAAATATCCAAATAGATCTTGCGTTGTTGACCTGAACAGACCCATCTTGCGTGCAGTGCGTGTTACTAAGACGATGCCACACTATAGGAAGGATGTGATTGCATTGGAGAGGGTGCAGAGGAGATTCACCAGGATGTTACCTGGGCTGGAGCGCTTCAGCTATGAAGAGAGACTGGACAGGCTGGGGTTGTTTTCCTTAGAGCTGAGGGGGCCCTGATTGAGGTGTACAAAATTATGAGGGGCATAGATAGGATAGATAGAAAGGAACGTTTCCTCTTAGTAGAGGGGTCAATAACCAGGGGGCATAGTTTCAAGATAAGGGGCAGGAGGTGTAGAGGGGATTTGAGGTGATTGGAATCTGGAACTCACTGCCTGAAAGGGTGGTAGAGGCAGGAACCCTCACAATATTCAAGAAACATTTAGATGAGCACTTGAAACGCCATAGCATACAAGGCTACGGACCAAGTGCTGGAAAATGGGATTAGAATAGACAGGGCTTGATAGCCGGCATGGACACGATGGGCTGAAGGGCCTCTTTCAGTGCTGTATAACTCTATGGCCTAGAAATTCGGTGGGCTGCGCCACCAGTTAGCGCCTAAAGAGGGCACTCAGTGGCTTTAGCGCCACTGGCCACACCTCCCGCGAAATTTAGCGGGGCACTACTGGCGGCGTTGACCTGTAGCGCTGCGCCGCCACCGATGACGTCATCGGTGTGCGCAGCGCCCCACTACTGCCCTGGACGTGATATTGGGTCGCGCCCCTCCCTGTAACGCTGGTCGCAAATCGCGACCGGTTCACGGGGCTTACCTGTGGCGGAAGTGGCGCAAATTAAGGTGGAGGTGCGGGGCGGCCATTTTTTTCGGTGGCCGCCTGCTAGCACCTCCTCACGCCGCCCTCCCCGGCCTCCTGATCCCCCCCCCGGGCAGTGCCGGCTGTGTCCCGAGAGCCCAGCACTTCTCCTCGGTGCCGGGCTCTTTTGCTGGCACTCGCGATCGGTGATCGCGCTGGTGCAGGCCCCTCCCCCTTAAGAAGGGGAGGAAGGCCTGCAGTACCGCAGCATGCTGTGCCACAGCATGTGGCGCTGCGATATTCAGTTTGAGCGCCCCAAGCGGGACGCAGGGAGCCTCGAGCAGCGCCCTGAGTCCCTCTTGGGGCGCTCCAACTGAATATCGGGAGGGCGCAAGTGGCTCCGCCCAGAGCGCAAATTCCGGCGCCCAGAGCGCAAATTCCGGCGCCCAGGCGAGCTTGGCGCCCCAAACGCGGCGCCACCGAATTTTTAGCCCTATGACTCTATGATGCCACAAAGGCTGTCTCTGTGAATTTGCTACAACAGTTTTACTTGAGCAGTTATAAGCAGCTGAAATGCAGTGTAAGTAAATTGGTTAAATGTGACATATTGCGTCTAACTCATCCCAAAATAAGCTAGTTTGAAAATTAATCTCGGCTTCTTATTTATAGCTATCTAACAATGTGAAATTTTGCCCCTGTGGGTCAGATATTATGGGCCCAAAAATTTGGGTTGGGGGCTTCCCGCGGGTGCAAGCCACCGACCTGCACTTACCTAGCGCGCCGGCCGTTGAGCTATGGGTCCACGTGGGATTCTGATCCTGGGCCTGCTCCAACTGCCGGCGCGCAGTGCTTGCGTATCCCAGGGGCGCAGTTAGTTCGATGTGTCCCCTGGGATCACGTGGGCCATGGAGAGCCAATGGTAGCAGGGAATGCTTCATTCATAAGTTTGACAGGAAGAGCTGTCAAACATATAAATACTATAAGCCCCAAAACATCACTAAAACCTCAAATAAATTTAAAAAAACCTCACATTTTAAAAATAACTATAAATTACATAAAATAACTATTTTAAACAATTTAAATTTTTGAAAAAATAATTTTATTTTCTAACGGGGCTAAAAATAAACTTACCTTGCTTTAAAGTATTTAAAAATAATAAACCTGTGGAAAAAATGTTTTAATTTTAATTAATTCACCACTTACCTTGTAAAAAGCAGGCCTTGCGACTGCTTTTTAAATGTGTAACTTCTGGAGACTTACCCTCCCAGGAAAACCTGCAAAAAAAAAAGTAAGTTCGATGCTCATGCGCAGCCTCTCCTGCGCACGCGTTAGAACTCTGAACCCCTTCGTTCAGGGGAACGGAAGTACCGGTTTCCCGCGCATGCCCAGTGCATGCAGGAAACCGGCACTTCCATTGGGCCTACGGGTGAGTACCCCGTGCGTACTCACCCGTGGAGACCCGAAGTTCTGGGCCATTTACATTTTCTAACGGGGCTAAAAATAAACTTACCTTTCTTTAAAGTATTTAAAAATAATAAACCTGTGGAAATGTTTTTGTAATTCACCACTTACCTTGTTAAAAGCAGGCCTTGCGCCTGCTTTTTACATGTGTAACTCTTGGAGACTTACCCTCCCGGAGAAACCTGCAAAAAAAACGTAAGTTCCATGTGCACGCGCTGCCTCTCCGGCGTACACGTTCGACCTCTGAACCCTTTCCTTTAAGGGAACGGAAGTTCCGGTTTCCCGTGCATGCGCAGTGCATGCACGAAACCAGCACTTTCACTGGGCTGACGGGTGAGTACCAAGTGCGTACTCACCCGTGGAGACCCGAATTTCTGGGCCTATATGACCGCAAAATTCCACATAGTAGCGCTGGCCCTTAAGGCCAGTTTTCTTGAAAAAATGGTGGCCGCTTCACTTCCGACTCGCTTCTGGCGCGGGACGCTGCAGCCGCCATTTTGGAGAGGTTGGCAGCGTTGCCATTGCCTGCGCTCGCCTCTCCAATGTAAATGTGCAGATTGTGACGTCAATCGGCGTGCAACGCCCAATTTGACTCACCAGTGCGGTTTTGGATGTTGCCGCTCTCCATACTGTCCTCTCCTAACCATGTACGGAAGAACATGCAGCAGTTGTACAGAGACGCCGTCAATGCTACTTAAAGGGACACACACATCTTTCAGGTAAGTTTCAATTTCAGCTTTTGGACTTTGTTAAATATTTTATTGGAGTAGTGGCTTGGTGCAATATATTTCAAAAGTTGTTAAAGTGTACAAGGAGTGCTGCTGGATGCTTGCAAGGCTCTGGATGTTGAAGGAAGGCCTGTGAGAAGACCACTTGCTCACAGTCCTGGGGGCTCTAGTTGCAGTCCCCCTTGGGCTGCAACGTCACATGGAGATGAAGCAGAGGCAGCAAAGGGGACAAGCTGCTCACAGATGGAAGAGGAGGAAGCAGAAGAAGAAAAAGCAGAAGAGGAGGAAGCGGAAGGAAGGAGGCAACCCAGACAGCCTCTTTCTGGCCGGGATATCCGGAATCGAATTATCCGCCTGTGGTACCTGTGACCACAGCTCCAATTTCCCTTTCAATATTTGTCCCACACCTTCCCTTCTCTCTGTTACTGACCATCACAGCATCCTCTTGGCCACAATGCTGAAATAAAAGCTACCACAAAGCAAACGTTCCAATCCAACTTTATCCATATATGCATCTAATATTACATCAAAAAATCAACTAATCAACCTTGTGCATTCTCTTAGTGATTGTCTTGCATATGCCTTTGCCTATCCTAGCGCTCCTACGCAGTGCTCTCCCAGTGGCTGCAGCATGGCTGGTGGAAGGCTGCTGACTTTCAGTGGGGGAGACTGCAGATGGCCTTGCAGGGTGAGCTCGAGGAGCTGGGTGTGTGAAATTGAGTGACGGCGTTTCTTCTTCTTCTTTACTCTATCTCCCTCTTCTTGGTCAACCACTGCCTAGGCAGGCTGGATTTCCAGGGTGTCTGAAATTAAGAAGGCACAAGGGTAGGGTAGTGGTGAGGGGAGGGCGAGAAAGCAAGAGCTGCATGTGCAGCTTGTACATCAGAAGATATTGTGGGACGATTGGGAAAGTGGGAAGTGAGGCGGAGTATGAGGATACCGGCATCCTGTATTCTTTCAGCCCCGTCGCTGGCCACGGGCTCAGCCATGCCCCTGCCAAGAATGGCCAGCACTGTCTCCTCCAAGTGGGTGTGGTGAAGCTAGTAATGTGAGGTGTGCCTCGTGTTTAGTAGAAATTGTTGGTAGGTGAGTGATAGGGGGTGGAGGGTCGTGCATTGAGCAGTGCGTAAGGCTAGTGGTGCAGTTGGTAGGAGACGGCTTTTAATGATGCATTCACTGACCTGACCACTGGTCTCAGGTCATGAAACTTCTTTGGGCACTGGAGCCAGGTCCTGGGGGGGGGGGCGACCCTGCTGGCAGTGACGGCCTCAGCAATCTGATCCCACATCCTTCTTTCTGGAGGACCTCCTGGCCTCCTGTGGGTAGAGGACCTCTCTTGCAGTGTTGAGCCCCTGCATAAAGCTGGGGTGCTGCGTCCGAGACCCTGGGTGTCCCTTCCCTGGCCTGTTGAGCCATTTGTGTTAGTGCTGAATCACTTTTATTTTTTTTTTACGTGCAGAAGGCAATTCAGCTTTAAGAGCTGAAGACTGCCTAGTTTGGAATGATTTTGAACATTTGTTTTTCCAGAAGGCAGTTGAGCTTTAAGGGCTAGAGACTGCCTATTTAAAAAAATTTTTTTTTTTCAGAAGGCAGTTTACCTTTAAGAGCTCGAGGCTGCTTTCTAAGATAACAGCCTTGCTTTAAGAGAATGCAGCCTCGCTCCAGGGATGCTACAGCGACGTGACATTGGGCCTCTGCTGAGCGCACAGCCTATGCACCGCGTTTGTCGCTGGGCTGTGCGCTGAAATCATTCAACACAGCAGGCAGCACCAAAATAACTGTGATTTTTAAACGGATGCGAGCAAATCTCGCCCTGTGGTGCTACCGCCCATTTTTGGGCCTTATCGAATTTCCAGGCCTATGTCCATTGTAAGTTTCAGTTAGGTTCCCATTTAAAGAGTACTTTGCTGCATGTCAAACCTCTCTCCCCTACCAAGTGCTCTTTGCACCCTTGTGAAAATTGATGACCATCATGGATGGGCCCGTACGCTCACTGGCTACCAGACGGACAGTGGCATTCTCTCAGTTTGTTCAGACAAGGCTTGTTAAGGATGCAGTCTGTATTTAAAGCATCTGAAACTGCAAGGGAAGTTCAAAATCCTCCACAGCTGCTGCAGTGCTTTTCTGTGTATCTTGGCCCCACGTCTGTTCAGCAAGGTGAGGACAGTGCAGCAAAGGTGATTTATTGTAGTGCAGGCCTTCCCTTATATTGCCCTGAAAATACACCCTGACCCTGACCTTAGCAAAGCCCCTCTCCTAATCTCACTCGTGCAAAATACTCGCATCTCACAAGCGCCATTGGCGCTAATGAGTTACGCGGGTCTTTCATGGGATCAGAAGGACACCCTTATTCAACCATCCTGGGTGAAGTGCTCTGCTAATCCAATGGAATTTTTCTTTAATAGAAGGCCAGTGTTTCATTTACTGCCAGGAAGCAATGCGCGTGTTACAGAATTATTTCAAATTTCACACATGTCAATTATCACTTTTGACTTTCACTAGTGTAAACTAATAGTTGAGCTGTGAAATTGTGTTCATGCCCATAGAATAAACCAAATATAATTTACTGGTGTATATCCTCCTTGCTGTTTTCACGTTCCCGATCAGAAAGCATCTGCTTCCTGTTGCATTTTTTAAAAAACTCTCCCCATCGACACATTTACCTGTGCAAAACAAGAATTCCTGCCAGGTGCAACAAGCAGTAAACGGCGGCAAGGTGGCAGCAGATGCAATAAAAATATGGCTTAGCTATTCTTCTGCAGTACCAGTTCTTCTTTTACTTTTCCTTTAGGGACAGACCAATACAACCTTTTGACAATATCACAGGTTCCAGATACATAAACTGTCTGTAATCTGATAGCAGATTCCATTTGATAAAGAGGAACTCAATGTTTTTAGTGCAAAGAAGTCTAATAAAAACTGCACCACCAAAAGCACTTCAGTCAATCCCCGACCATGTTAACTTGGTGAATGTATTTTAAAAAAAATTCAGTCTTGATGGAGGTCAAGTCAAGCGCGAAGCATTAAACCTACTTTCTTTCACTGCTGCACACAAAGAACACACCTAAAACCTCCGACTTAAATGTAATTTATGGAGTATAATGGAACACATTTGAATTCAATAGTTAGTGTGTGTGTGTGGTATTTGTAGGTTTAGTAAGATATTCAGTACCACCCAGCGCGAGTGTCGGTGCCCAGGTGGAAACTCTTAGTGGGGAGAATGTCTCGCCCACCGTAACTTCAGCAGAAGAGCCGTGGAAACCTCGAACAAACTGCATACACGGCACCTGCGACAATGCAGCACTCCCTCAGTATTGCACTGCCGCATCAGCCTAGATTATTTGCTCAAGTCTTGGATCGGGCCTTAAATCCATACCCTACCAACTCAGAGATGAGAATGCTACCAACTGAGGCAAGTTGACACTTGGATGGAGCTGAACTATGGATACACTCGCTCTTACTTTCTCTCTGTGCCCAGAGGCTTATTTTCCACCAGAACGAACTCCCATCATTACTGTTTACTACAAAATTGTGTCTTTACTTGTATCGTAAACTTGAGCCAATTTTAAAGAAAAATGTTTTGGCAAACTATTCACGCATAATGGCGTAGAGGGTGGTGAACTACCTAAACTACTGCAGCTCACCATGCACTGAATTCTATGATTGGTATAATGAACATCATCATATTAATATAACAACAGAAAATGCTGGAAAAACTCAGCAGGCCAGGCAACATCCGTGGAGAGAAATAAAGTCAACGTTTCAGGTCGAAACCCTTTGTCATCATCGTATTAATGTTGTTGTCCCCAGATCCCCTCAATGGCAGAACATGAGACTGGACTGCTACTGAAAAAGGGGCTGTGATTTTGCTTATTTTATGGGGCTGAACTGTACAGTATATTGTTTTGTTTTGCAATGAGGGCTAAAAGTTTTAAGATTGCCACCTTAAGGTGATATGGTCATGGTACAGTCATTTTGCAAGTCAGCTCAGTCTGCTGTGTGGCATTGGTGAGAGTGGATGGCCTCATGTTGCTGGGATGTGATGATCTGTGCTGTTCCGTGCTATGGTTGGCCTGTAGAGAAGGAAGCGGTGGAGGAAAGCTGCCCTGAGAGAGGCCTAGTACATGGCTAAACAGGAGTCTGGTGAAAGGTTGGTGTTTTATTTTATGTCCTTGTGATTAATGAAGTATTCCGAAGGGAGGAAGCTGTGGCCTGGTTCTATGAAGCAGTGGGATGAAGCCTGGGACTATACTGCCGGATAGTGTGGCCATTCACAAATGGTCCCTGACAAGAGGTTATGCTATCACTCCATAATCAATGTCATGATATAAACATGCATTATTCATATTAATTGTTATGTGGGTAACCACTAGCACATATCACTTATTTCTTGATCAAGTAACCAAGGCCCTGAAATTTTGCCATGGAACACTTGTATACAAATGCTCAACACGTTCACTTAAGATCTCTCTCTCTCCCCAGTATTTCCAGTGGAGCCGTTGAACTATTTAAAAGAAATTCGTTGTCATTTCTGCTGAGTTAGCTGAGAGAGGCATATCAGACAAATGCATGAAGCATTTGTGTGCTAGAATCCCACAGCGTCACTTCAGGGCTGTTCTTTTAATAAAATGAAGAAAAGTCTGGAGGGATTGAACTGATGACAAACCAGAAAAGCCAAGCTCAAACAATAAAGCGATCTGATTTTTTTTTAAAAAGTGTGTTACAACCCACTAGTACATGATACAAGCCAAGTATTTTTATGGCAGTGTACATATACACTACTGGCAATATATACACCACTGATCTTAAACCTAAAGCAGAGCAGATTGTTGATGTTGCTTGTTCGTCTCAACAGCTGCTTCACAGGGGACTATGAATCATGACCCATGTCTGTGTGTCAGCCCTAAATTGACTTATCTCATGGAGCAGAGACCGACAAATTATTAATGGGACAGTGATGCCCCCATCTACTGTAAGTGAAAGAACTTTTACAAATGTTGTATTTGTACCTGAAGGCCCTCCACCCCATCCCCTCCCCCCTCCCCCTCGGGTGAAAATGTCTGCATTATTTGGCATATGGACCATCTTGATTCAGCCTGAACATAGTACGATCACATGGCTGTAAAGTTTACAGCAGGAACTGAATAAGAAACATTTGATAAAAGCTTGCCAGACACATACCAAAAAAAAAGTAATACAGTGCAGAGGCTGTGTTATGACGGTTCTAAATCTACCATAATCCCTTTAGGAACTTGCCAAATTAAATGCCCCAGCATCCTTCTTCCTAGTGTCAGTTGCTCCTTCCCATGCTTTATAAGGAGCTGTCTCATCTGATGGATCAAAAACACTGGGCAAAACTTTCCCATGCCACCATCCCTCAGAATATCTGCACCGTGCAATGTTTATAGTGGACAGCTCTAATGGCAGATTTGTTTTAATTTTCCCTGCTTTGTGTTTAAAGTTAACTATCACCCACAGGCAGTCTTTTCATGCCTTATTGTCTGGGTGTGTTGGATCCATTCACATCGAGATGCATACATGCAGATACACAAAGCATCTTAAATGTTTACTATTCTATAAAGCAGCTCTAAAGAGAGCTTCAGTAAGTAGACTGAACAATGAGAAACAAGGCAGGCAGCGTGCCAGCGTGGGCCTCCTGCCAAGCCACATATCATTAGCCCAGGCTTGCTATAAGCAAGGAAATGAGAAACACATGTTGGGGAGCTGGGGTGAGCCGTACGGGACTCCGGGTCACTGACAGTCGGCCTAAAGCTTTCCTTTCCTCTGCCTCTGCCCGCTGATGTCAAATGTCAATGTGATTGTCTCAAGTTCTCAGGGCTTTTTTTTAAAGCAGCTCTTGAGTTATGATTTTCACAGTTATGGGAAAATAACAACCTTGTTTTCTGTTATGCTTTATAAATTCCTCGCCACTCCTTCAAATAACATGTGTAAGTGAGGTTGGAATGCTGGAGAGGAACTCGATTTCTTATGTGAGCCGTTCTGTACTTTTTAAATATAATCAGCTCTGCCTCATCATTAAGTTACACAGTAGGCTCTTTTTACTTGCACTGTGTTTTGTACAGGCCACAACATGCATAAGCATGTAGTTTTGCTTTTTTTTTGTGTGTGTGTTAATTTTGGCTTGCCTGAATACAGTCAGCAAAGATGTATCTAATAACAGTGCTTGCTTTATTTCCTTCTAAAGCTGGATTCTATTGACATTTGACCTTTCAAGCATTCCATAGATAGTGCAAGAACATGATAATTACTGACTGGTGGTGAGAAAATCAAACAGAAAGGACCCAGCTTTCCACTAACTGTTCTAAATATGCCATTAAGCACGGAGATATAAATCATTGAACATATTTAACAATAACACGGTTTTTGCATCGAGTCTTTCCTTCATGTGTGTCCATGATCGGCATATTAATAACGTCTTGACCAACAAACATTACTTTGAAGTCTGAGCCATTTTTGGCATGACTAAATACACACTAGCAGTGCAGGAGAAAAAGATTCACCTAGCAAAACAAGGCGAGACTGTGACTGGAAATGCAATTTTGATTGCCTGCCTCCCCCCCCTCCCCCACTTTCATTTTGATCAAACATTTTTCCAATAAATTACATGTAGATACCAGTAGACAAAATCTAACTTTCATCTGAAAAAACCAGTTGCTTAGTTTGTACTAAACACCAGCTGAAACCGTGTTTTAACAACCTGCAATGCCAGGTTTATTTCTGCTGCATGGCTGAAGCAATTACACTTGGTAGGAAAATGCTGGTAAAGTCAATATTACTTTAGCAAACATCTATTAACTCAGTAGAAACTTATTTTCCTGTCTATACTGATCGTGTTCATTCCTGTTAAGTTGTACTAAGGACATAGTGTCCATTTTTCTAACTGCCTTTGTCAAAAATCAGTTAGCTACTTCAATACCATATAAAGGACTTGCACGCATGGTGTGAACATGTGTCTGCTCCAACCAGTTGTACAGTAGGTAGACATTTCATGATGACACCGTCCTCTCCTCCAGTCTTTAAGGGTCAGGCATCAGGTAATTGGCCACGCACCATGAAATGGATGCTTTGATAGCAAAGTGTGCTGATACTAGCCTCCGTGCAGAAAATACAAATAGACTATTGTTCTTCCCACTTTGATCATTTTCTTTACTTCTGCCAAATTGAAACAAGGATAATACAGTCATTACCAAATACCTATTGGAATGCTAGGTAAAGCAATGATTTATGGTGATTTTGTAGCTAAATGGATAAAAATGACTCTATTTGTCAGGTTGATGTGTTTAGTATACCATCTCAGCTGAATCAAATTGATTCAGTTAAACATGACAGTCTATGGGGACTGGGTGGTGCAGTGGGTTAGTTCACTGCACTTTCAGCTCTGGGACATGGTTTCAAATCCAGCACAGACTAATGGAATAAAAGTGTCTTTTCTCTGATGGCTTTCGAGCAGCTATGTGAGATGAGTTTAGACAGTCTCTGTTTCTCATGGACGCTGGTCTGCAGTACAAAGCTACCTAGGTCAACTGGCGTGGGAAACGGGGGGAAAGAAACCACACGAGTGCAGGTTAAGGCTCATTGTTGAGAATGTTCAGTTACCCATGCTGGAAAGTACACATCTTAGAATAAGGCAGGAGTGGGCTTGGCTGTGAGGCCCCCTAGAGTCAAACAGCTGTTGACAGTCATTGCATCAACTCACTCATGGAAGAGTTCCACTTGGAATAGGCTCTGGGCTGCTGGCAGTGTTCATGGAACCATGCCTAGACAGAAGTCACTGACATCGGGACAGAAAAGAAAACTGGCGGAAATAATCTACTTTGTATTAGGTTGTGATGTGACAGAATACACAGTGTAAAGCTTTGGAACGTGGGACTCATTGCATTAATCATCAGGACTAACAAAACAACACGAGCTGTTTAGTCCCTCTGATATGCAGGATAAATTCCATATTCAAATGTGTGTTAGAATAGAACTTGCATTTATGTAGCGCATTTCACATCCTGAAGAAATCCCCAAATACTTCACAGCCAATAAATTACTTTTTAAGTATCGTCACACCAGTTTTCGAAAATTCTCTATTTTCTTCAAAATTTGTTTTTCTCCCTCACTTAAGCCCCCCTCCCCTCTCACTACCTCGTGCTCCGAGAAAGCCAGCAGGTGTCTGACAATGCTGCTCTATAATTGACCACTAGGTGGTGCAGGAAAGTGGTTCAGGGCAACTCAACCTTTGACTTTCTGTCCTCAAGTGTGGGGAAGCATTTTACCTTGACTGAACACCACCCCATGGATTGGCTCAGACCACAAATTCACTGCACGATGGATTTAGGGTATCCATCTAGTCATTTTTGTTACTAGCCAGCTGGGTTTTTGAAATTCCACTAGTCGCTGGTTGACAATTTAACTGACCAGCTAACAACAACTTGTATTTATATAGCGCCTTTAATGTCGTTAAATGTCCCAAGGCGCTGCACGGGAGCGTTATAAAACTAAATTTGCCACCGAGCCACATAAGAAGATATTAAGGCAAATGACCAAAAGCCTGGTTAAAGGGGTAGGTTTTAAGGAGCATCTTAAAGGAGGAAAGAGAGGTGGAGAGGCAGAGAGGTTTAGGGAGGGAATTCCAGAGATCAGGATCTTGGCAGCTGACGGCACGGCCACCAATGGTGGAGCGATTATAATCGAGGTGGCTCAAGAGGCCAGATTTAGAGGAGCGCAGATATCTTGGGGGGGTTGTGGGGCTGGAGGAGGTTACAGAGATAGGGAGGGGCGAGGCCATGGAGGGATTTCAAAACAAGGATGAGAATTTTGAAATTGAGGCATTGCTCAACTGGGAGCCAACGTAGGTCAACGAGCACATGGGTGATGGGTGAACTGAACCTGGTGCGAGTTAACACACGGGCAGCAGAGTTTTGGATCACCTCAAGCTTACGGCGGGTAGAACGCGGGAGGCCGGCCAGGAGTACGTTGGAATATAGTGGACTTTAAACAAAATATATTGTGGTTTGATGGTGACCAGATGTTTGTTCTATAATATTATGTATGGAAGGCTTCAACATGTAACATTAAAAAGAAAACTACTCACTATATTGTCATTTAAAACTGGCAGCTGGCACTTTTATACAGGGGCATGGTAGCCTAATGGTTATCCTACTAGGCTAGCAACCAAGAGGCTGTGAGTTCAATTTCCACTATGGCAAGTGGAATTCATATTCATACCGCCGAGGCACTAAAGCATGGTGAAGAAGCACTACTGGCGCGAATTCATGAACTCATTTCTCTTATCTGGAAGGAGGAGAGCATGCCAGGGGATCTCAGAGACGCCGTAATTGTGACCATCTTCAAGAAAGGTGACAAGTCCGACTGCGGTAATTACAGAGGAGTTTCCCTGCTGTCTGCCACAGGGAAAGTCATCGCAAAAATCCTCCTCAATCGCCTCCTCCCAGTGGTCAAAGAGCTCCTCCCAGAGTCGCAATGCGGATTCCGCCCACTAAGGGGCACAATGGACATGATCTTCACCGCATGCCAATTACAAGAGAAATACAGGGAACAGCACCAACCACTGGCCATGGCCTTCTTTGATCTCACAAAGGCCTTCGACACTGTCAACCGTGAGGGATTATGGAGTGTCCTCCTCAAATTCGGCTGCCCTCAAAAGTTTGTAACCATCCTCCGCCTGCTTCACGACGACATGCAAGCTGTGATCCTGACCAATGGTTCCACCACAGACCCAATTCACGTACGAACCGGGGTCAAACAAGGCTGTGTCATCGCACCAACGCTCTTCTCGATCTTCCTTGCTGCAATGCTCCATCTCAGCCTCAGTAAGCTCCCCACTGGAGTGGAGCTAATTTACAGAACAAACGGGAAACTGTTCAACCTCCGTCGCCTCCAGTCCAGATCCAAGGTCATCCCATCCTCTGTCATCGAATTACAGTATGCAGACGACGCTTGCGTCTGCGCTCACTCGGAGGTCGAACTCCAAACCATCGTCAACACCTTCACCGAAGCATACGAGAGCATGGGCCTTACACTAAACATCCGTAAGACAAAGGTCCTCTACCAACCTGCCCCCACAGTACTGCCCCCCGATTATCAAAATCCACGACAAGGCCTTGGACAACGTGGACCACTTTCCATACCTCGGGAGCCTACTGTCAACAAGGGCAGACGTCGACGATGAAGTCCAACACCACCAGTGTGCCAGTGCAGTCTTCGGTCGCCTGAGGAAGAGAGTGTTTGAAGACCAGGACCTCAAACCCGGCACTAAGCTCATGGTCTACAGGGCAGCAGTGATACCTGCCCTGCTGTATGCCTCAGAGACATGGACCATGTACAGCAGGCACCTCAAAGCACTGGAGAGGTACCACCAATGTTGCCTCCGCAAGATCCTGCAAATCCATTGGCAGGATAGGCGAACCAACATCAGTGTTCTTGCTCAGGCCAACATCCCCAGCATCGAAGCTTTGACCACGCTCAATCAGCTCCGATGGACAGGTCACATTGTCCGCATGCCCGATACGAGACTCCCAAAACAAGCGCTCTACTCAGGGCTCCGGCACGGCAAGAGAGCCCCAGGTGGGCAGAGGAAATGCTTCAAGGACACCCTCAAAGCCTCCTTGAAAAAGTGCACCATCCCCACTGACACCTGGGAATCCCTGGCCCAAGACCACACAAAGTGGAGGAGAAGCATCCGGGAAGGCGCTGAACACTTCGAGTCTCTTTGCCAGGAGCAAGCGGAAACCAAGCGCAAACAGCGGAAGGAGCGCACGTCAACCCAAGCACCCCACCCTCCCGCCCCTTCAACCACCATCTGCCCCACCTGTGACAGAGACTGTAGGCCCCGCACTGGACTCATCAGTCACCTGAGAACTCATTTTTAATGTGGAAGCAAGTCATCCTCGGTTCCGAGGGACCGCCTAAGAAGAAGATGGCAAGTTATGAAATTGTGGGCTGGCACCAGAAAATTACCATGACAACTGGCACACTGCTTATGAAAACCCAACTAGTCCATTAATGTCCTTTTAGGGAGGGACCTGCTGCCCTTACCTGGTCTGGCCCACAGTATGTAGTTGACTCTTATTGCAGCTGGGGATGGGCAAGAAATACTCGGCCACTATCCAAGAATTTTTTTTTTTTAAACTGCCAACAATTTCAGAAACCAAACTGGACCAGGGAACAAAATTGCCAGATGGATTAGTTGTAAACCAGCAGGTTGTACCACTACCCTGTTACACAATAACCAATACTAAAAGCTGCTATTGCCCAACTATGACGGGTATGTACAGACCAGCTTAGAAAAAAAAAATAGCAGGAGTAGGCCATTCGGCCCTTCGAGCCTGCTCCGCCATTCAATATGATCATGGCTGATCCTCTTTCTCAATACCATATTCCCGCTCTCTCCCCGTACCCCTTGATGCCATTTGTGTCTAGAAATCCATCTATAGAAACATAGAAAAATAGGGTTGCTTTGACTTCTGTACAAAATTTTGTGAAAAACTTTTTTTTCTTTGTAATCTCTCTCCCCCGCCGCCCCCCTCCAACAGTGGAGAATCCCATGACAAACAGTCTCTCAACAACAAATTGTTTCAATAACAGAAAAAGCATGCACTGGTTCTGGATTTGAGAAGATTTTGCATGGCGCCATCACTAAGAAACCCCTTTGAGAGAAAATGTTCCATCTGAGGAAGGTAGCTGGATGATCAGGAGATGGTAGCTTGATACACAGGCAGTTAAAGACCCCTGTGATGAGCTCAACTGAGATCTTAAATGGAGCTGCATGAAAGGTTGTCCTCTGCCTGTATATATAAAGGCCAAAGTAGTATTGACCTATTTTGCATGTGAATTATTTAATATTCAGACACACCAACCATCAGTTTTTTTTAAGCGCATCAGCTTTTCAATCTATGTGCTAACATTGGAGAAGAAAAATCAGCTTCTGTCACTGGCATTGGAGGCTGCTGGTATCAGCTCATTCGGAAGGTGGAGCTGGAGCCCGTCAGAACCAGATACATTATAGAGGGGGACTGAGAACCATTGGGGTTCCTTGTTGAGCACAAACTCGAGGCAGAACATTTTTACATGAGCTGTTGGTTTTTGAGAGTCCCGAATTTGGGTGTGTGAATTTAGTGTTTGATCCCCCAAGAAGTTATATATAACAAATCAACTGCTGAGGAAAAACTTTTTTATTTTCTTCGAAAGGAACTTTCTGGATTATGCCTGACTGTTGTCTTATGCGAAGGTTTATTTCCTTCAATAGTAGTTCCAGCTGCCTTTTTGAGATAAGGTGGATGTTTCCTGGCGTGACCGCATTAACTGGCTTTATTTGACAATTCCTGTCACTGCATTTGTGGAATTGCCAAAGTTTAAAGTTTTGAAAAAAGGAGTGCAGTTGGAGTGATGATGTGTTTTGCTTAATTAAATAAAAATACCGAGATTAACACTCAGAATTATAGTAGGCTTCAAAATGCCAACAAGTGAACCAAATCAATGTCAAAAATCCAAATGTTCTGGAGGAGCATGACTTCATAGAAAATAGATTTAATTCCTCCAGAACTCTCAACTCCTGCGGTGATTCTTAAATGACCAATGCTGTTAACTGTGGTTTTGTGTACTGTAATAAAAGTGATTAAATATTGGAGATACCTACAGCTTAGGTTATGACACACCCATGTACCATTGCACTCTGCTTGTCTAACTCCTTGTCTTCACATCTCATAGGTCTAAGAACATAAGAAATAGGAGCAGGAGTAAGCCACACGGCCCTTCGAGCTTGCTCCACCATTCAATAAGATCATGGCCGATCCTCGACCTCAACCCCAGTTTCCCGTCCAATCCCCATATCCCTCGATATCCTCAGAGTCCAAAAATCTATCGATCTCAGTCTTGAATATACTCAACGACTGAGCATCCACAGCCCTCAGGGGGTAGAGAATTCCAAAGAGTCATAACCCTCTGAGTGAAGAAATTTCTCCTCATCTCAGTCCTAAATGGCCGACCCCTTATCCTGAGCCTATGCCCCCTAGTTTGAGACTCTCCAGCTGGGGGGGGGGGGGGGTAACAGCCCTAAATTTCGAGCTGTTTTTTGAGCTGTCAGCTTTTTTGGTGTGTGTCAGTGTTGTTTTGAAACTTTTGGTCAGACCTGGCTAGTTTTCCAGATTGGCATTTTTGAAGATGTGAAAGTCATAGATGGCATCAATCAGATGTTCATATCTTGGAGATTGTCTCAGGCGACAGGTGTTCCTATTCAGGAAAAAACAGTCCACCAGGAAAAGGAGGTCACAGTTGTAACAAACAGTGGATGTCAGATTGACCCGAGGCCAACTGAATATGATTCTCAGGCTACAAAAGCAAAATACTGCGGATGCTGGAAATCTGAAATAAAAACAGAAAATACTGGAAATACTCAGCAGGTCAGGCAGCATCTGTGGAGAGAGAAACAGACTGACGAGGTTCTGACAAAGGGTCATCGACCTGAAACGTTAACTCTGTTTCTCGCTCCACAGATGCTGCCTGACCTGTTGAGTATTTCCAGCATTTTATGATCCTCAGGCTACCTGCCCATGAAGAGGGCATCTTTTGAATAATTGTTCTATATCATTGTTATGCAGGTGATACCGAGGACATCTTCTGAAAGAGCTCTTCAAGTAATCTGTGCTGATTTATACACCTTGTTTTCCTCTGCAGACCACTTAAGACCAGTTCACCTTTGCATGATGCCTAGCATAGACTTCTGTTTGGAAAGCTGCACTGACTTCCTGATTTGTATCCTGATAAATTTTACTGTAGTCTCTCTGGGACAGTCTAATGCTTAACACCCAATAACTGTCTCTGGTATCGAACAACCTCCAGTTTCTCAGCCCTACTTTACTTTGTGCTCAGAAGCAGCAACAGCCATTTTGCTGATGGCAGCAAAACAAGTGACCCATGTAACTTTAAATAGGCCCATACCTATCATTTGTATGTTCTTATCATACCTATTAATACTATTTCTGCACCACTGCAAGTTTGCAAATGTTTCGGTAAAAGCTGTGTGAGGTTTTTAGCTCTCTCATACTATCAGACTCAGTATCCCTTCCAAGCTAGTAACCCCCAAATGATGTCATAGGCACTCACTGTATAAGCTAAAATATTGTAAAAGAAACCAAGCAATATGGGCTAAGCAAAAAAAAAGACGTTGATTACACAAGTATTTGTTTTTTTTAAAAAGGTTCATGATAGTGGGCATTCCCTCTAATATAAGGGAACTGATTATAGTCGATGTCATGAGGATGGAGAAAACAGGTGTATCTATAAGACTGGAGTTATACTATACTCTCTGCAAACTCAAATGATTGAGAGCTAGCTTCCTGGAGGACCTTTCAGACCTCAGGGCTTCAGTGTGCTCAATAGTCTGAGTAATAATGCCAATTTTGCATTCATAGGCACCCAAAACTGCCCTGTATCAATGGGTCAGATTTTACATTAAGAATAACAGTGAGGCTATCAACACTCATTGTTATAATGGAGTAAATCGAACAGCAACTTCTGGCATCTGCACATGCACAGTTAAATGTGGAAATCTAGAAGTTGCTGCGTGTCTCAGTGAGAAATCTTCAATCTGACTGGTTGAAGAGACACGCTGCAGCTTGCTCTGCTCGCACATGCCAAAATCCCCTGTAGAGGGCGCCACACTGGAAAGGATCTCTTGGAACCATAAGTTGCCACTTAAAAGCCCACGAAAAGTCCGTGGGCAGCTGTAAGTGTAATGAATGCCGAGCGTGGTTTCTTCGCCGCTGACTGCAAAATCTGGGCCAATATGAAAGAGGCAGTATAAGTGCAGCCTAAATATAACTTAAGGAGTATTTTTAAAGTTTTTTACTTATGGAATACGCTGCTACCTAACAGAGTAAATAGGTGCAGCCCAAGTTTGCATAAATTTCAGCAAAACCTTTGTGACTGCAAAGTCCAAGTCTGTCCAAGGTGTTCTTGTATCTGGAGAGTCATTTCTGGACAGGATACAGGGTAAAACTCTTTCTCTCCCCTTCATAACCTTTCATACTTTTATAAGGTCAGCCTTGCCTCAGTGGTAGCACTCGCTTCTAAGACAATAGGTCATGGGCTCAAGTCCCACACTAGAGACTTGAGCACATTATCTAGGCTGATACTTCAATGCAGCACTGAGGAGTGCTGCACTTTCAGGGGGGCGGGGGGGGGGGGGGCGCGGTGGTCTTTCAGATGAGATGATAAACCGAGGTTCCGTCTATCCCATGGTACTATTTGAAGAAGCACAAGGAAGTTCTCCTGGTGTCTGGCCAACGTTTATCCCGTAACCAACATCAGTAAAACTGCTTCTCCAGAAGATGCTTAGGAATGAGGTGGTTGGATTAGTTGCGTATGTCATCAGGTCATTAGTTAGGTATGTCATCAGCATACAAGGATATTTTGTACTCTGCGAATGCTCAAATTTACCCTGATATATGTTGGCACGGGCTCAATGGTCAGGGTAAAGAGTAGAGGGGGCAGGGGTATTTCTGCCTGGTCCCCTGATATAAGGGAAATGCAGGGGAGCCAAGGCCATTATTACACACTGTTAATGTGAGCTTTAAATATAAGGTTTTACTCCACCTCCAGAATGTATCACCGAAGGCCACTGTCTCAAGTGTCATGAAAAGTAACTTCCACTCCACTCAGTTAAATGCTTTTCAGGCTTCCACGGAGAGTACCAGGACAGGAATGTTAATGGTATTGCGGTGGTGGACCATATTGAGAAGTTGCCTGGTGTCATCACGAGAGAGCCAACCCTGTCTCAAGCCCAGTTGGACTTTGTGGACCAGCCTGTGGGTAAGTCCATCCAACCTGGCTAATATTTTGTAGTTAGCATTGAGGAATGATATGGCACTGTCTGGCATACTTTGGTTGGATCCTTGCCTTTATTACATATTAGCATGATTGTGGTTGCCTGGAAGGTTGCTCTCCATCACACGGTGGAAGAGTTTCAGCAGGGGAAAGGTGAGCCTGGGGCAAAATGCAACAGAGCGGCCGTCAGATCCTTAGGTTTCCCCAGACTGGAACCCTTTTACGGCCTGCCGGATCTAGCTGGTTGAGATTTGGGCAACAAACAACTGTTCACTTTCCTGAGCGAGGTAGGAGTGGGGGCAATTGCATAATTATCTTGCAGTATTCTTGTTGTGTGTCCTGGTACGTGGGCGTATAGTGTGAGGCTTAGTAGTTTGCAATTGCTCTGTTGCCGTTACTATCAGTTTGCTTGATTGATGCAACAGTTCTCCTTTGTAGTTGCTACCATAGAGTGTACATGTGGAGCTTCGCTGGCTTATTGCCCTGTTCATATCATTTGTCTTTTGTAGACGGCTGAAATTTGTGTCTAATGAGGCCCAAACCCACTTACCTCTTGGTAGAAATTGGTGGGGTGTGTGCTAAGCACTCTCCACCCATTTGTATTTGAAAATTGCAAAGGGGATCCTACAACCAGCGTAGGACCCCAATTTGTTTAGGGGGCAGTGCAGGGCGTCCATTGAATGGTTCAGGCCTCCCACTGAATCAATTGGGTAGGCGTAGCAGAAGGACCACCGACTTCGCCCTCATTTTGGTCGAAAGTTGAAAATCATTCCTATGGACTTAAAATAATTCGAATAGAAAGTTTAATATAGTTGTGACAGATGTAGCAATGTTTAGAAGGCAGGATTAAGCAAACTGATGGTGAGGGATTTATGTATTTGATTCGAACATTTATAATCAAAAATTCCTGTCCCAGTAAAGCTCATCACTCTAACCTGCTTGTCAGGACTCATACAGCCCTAGAGTTTTGTCATCTGCACTCAAGGATGGAGGCAGGGACTATTAGACTTTTGTTAGGAATGATAGAGACCTTCTGCTGTTTGATTTACACAAAAGCAATGGGCAAATGACCCTCTGAGTCAGAAGGTCACGGGCTGAAGTCCCACTTCAGAGACTTGAGCACAAAAATCTCGGATGATACTCTAGTGCAGTATTGAGGGAGTGTTGCACTGTCGGAGGTACCGTCTTTCAGATGAGACGATAAACCGAGGCCCCGTCTGACCTCTCGGGTGGATGTAAAAGGATCCCACGGTACTATTTCGAAGAGGAGCAGGGGAGTTATCCCCGGTGTCCTGGCCAATATTTATCCCTCAACCAACATCGCTAAAACAGATTATCTGGTCATTATCACATTGCTGTTTGTGGGAGCTTGCTGTGCATAAATTGGCTGCCGTGTTTTCTACATTGCAACAGTGACTACATTTAAAAAGTACTTTAGCAAAATACTGCAGATGTTGGAAATCCGAAATAACAACAGAAAATGCTGGAAAAACTCAGCAAGTCAGGCAACATCCGTGGAGAGAAATTTGAGTTGACGTTTCGGGTTTGACCCTTCTTCAAAGAAGGGTCAAACCCGAAACGTCAACTCAAATTTCTCTCCACGGATGTTGCCTGACTTGCTGAGTTTTTCCAGCATTTTCTGTTGTTATTTTAAAAAGTACTTAGTTGGCTGTAAAGCGCTTTGGGATGTCCGGAGGTTGTGAAAGGCACTATATAAATGCAAGTCTTTCTTTCTTTTTCTTTTCAAATTCCCAGTTACATTCACCTAATTTTTCCCCCAATATTGATGCTGGCAGAGTTGAAAGGCTGAGGAAAATTAGGGAAATGAAGAGAAGTGATTCCCAAAAAGCAGGAAAATGGTTATTATAACATTCTTGCGAGAAAGGACCTATTTCCAGATGAAGGACTTTATCAGAAATCTTTTCACAATGTAAACCAAAGTGACGACTTTTCATATAAAAAAACTTGCATGAGAGCACCTAATTTTCAACCTAATTCACATAGGATGTATGTTGCTGAATGAATTTTCACTTTCGAACCCACAAACAGCTTTCGGGCTAAAGGTTATCAGCTCAGTTCAGTTGGATAAATTATACTTATCACAGGTACCATTATGAACTCTTTATTTACACATTTATTGAACTGTTGCACTAGGTTTTTGTCTTTATGATATATGTGTTGCCAAGCTTCAGCCCTTGACTGGCCCATTGTGTTTGTTGAAAAGGTCTCAGTACAGATTAGGTAAGGATGAGTGAACACTTTGGATTTGACTTGTTCCTTTAACCAGCAAGTACTTTTATACATGTTTTAAAGTATTTTCCATCTGCTTTTTAAAAAAACCAACTAGCAGCTGTAATTTAATTGCTAAAATACTGTAATACCATTTAACTGCATTTTTAGATTACCTCAAGGTATGTCTCTGCAGAAAAAAACAGGTAAAGAACTCAACTGTTTTACTTTAAAGAAAGTATAAAAGAAAGACTTGCATTTATATAGCCCATTTCATGACCTCAGGATGTCCTAAAGCGCGTTACAGCCAATGAAATACTTTTGAAGTGTAATCACTGTTGTAATGTAGGAAACACAGCAGACAATTTGCACACAGCAAGCCCCCACAGCCAACAATGAGGTAATGAGAGATAATCTGTTTTTATTGGTGATGTTGGTTGAGTGATAAATATTGGCCAAGACTCGCTTGCTCTTCTTCGAAATAGTGCCGTGGGATCTTTTACATCCACCTGAGAGGGCACACGGGGTCTCGGTTTAACGTCTCATCTGAAAGGCAGCACTTCCGACAGTGCCGCACTCCCTCAGTACTGCATTGAAGGGTCAGCCTAGATTTTGTGCTCAAGTCTCTGGAGTGGGATTCACAACCCACAACCTTCTGACTCAGAGGCGAAAGTGATACCCAGTGAGCCACAGCTGAAATTAGTCATTCATACTTAAAAATCTGGAGAATTGAGCCTCCTCAGACATGTGAAACAATGCTACAAGGCAGGGCTATTGCCTTCATGCTCTGTTGGGTAGGTAACTGAACCGCTTCACAAATGCTGCTGTCAATAATATGAGGTTAGATTTTCCTCTTTTAATAAAAAGTGGGAGAAAGGCTGTTTTTCCTGTGGAATTGAACCGATAGTTTTGAAACATTGGCAGGTATTTTAACCCCCGTCCACGATGGACAGGAGCGGGTCGGGGTGGGGGGAGGGGGTTTAAATTGGTAAAAATATGAAACCCGACCCCAACCCCCATGAACACGCCTACTTCCTGTTTAACCGCGGCGGGTTTGGGGGCATCCGAGTCACCCGCTCGAGAGGTGGGTCAGTGATTATTATATTTAAATGAGGCCCCGTTCCTCAGATTTTAGGAGCCATTTTGAATTTAACAGTTGTCGGGTTCGGGAAACACGGCAGCTGTAGGGAGGTGGCAGCTGCCAGATCCACCAGGTAAGCCAGTGCATCCTCCTGGCCCCTCAAGCAAACCTACTGCCACAATCTCTCCCTCCCCTCACGATCTCTCCGGTACATTCGGCAGGACCTCCGCGTTCCCGGCATGTCTGGGCCATAGACACGGGTCCCCACTCCCTCCCCGCCTCCTCATACTGAACATGTTTGTATAGAATTCTTTGGTTTGCTCTTTTAGTTGAGGTGTCAATCCTTTTAAAACGAAGAAAATGAAGACGGAGAGGATAAAGGTACAGAAAACTTGCCAGACCCACTCAAGAAAGTGAAAGTGCAGCACAACAGGACAACTCACAGCACTGCCTCCACTATATACTTTTTAACGTGTTATTTTATGTTTGGGCACAAAAATTGTGCAAACAGATTTAATTAAATTTAAAGAAAGACTTGCGTTTCTATAGCGTTTTTCACAACCACCGGATGTCTCAAAGCGCTTTACAGCCAATGAAGTACTTTTGAAGTGGAGTCACTGTTGTAATGTAGGAAACACAGCAGCCAATTTGTGCACAGCAAGCTCCCACAAACAGCAATGTGATAATGACCAGATCATCTGTTTTTGTGATGTTGGTTGAAGGATAAATATTGGCCAGGACACCGGGGATAACTCCCCTGCTCTTCTTTGAAATAGTGCCATGGGATCTTTTACGTCCACCTGAGAGAGCAGACGGGGCCTCAGTTTAACGTCTCATCTGAAAGACGGCACCTCCGACAGTGCAGCACTGCACTGGAGTGTCAGCCTAGCTTTATGTGCTCAAGTCCCTGGAGTGGGACTTGAACCTACAACCTTCATGACTCAGAGGCGAGTGTGCTACCCACTGAGCCACAGCTGACACTCCAAAGAAAAATGAGCAAGTAATTAATATTTATATTGTTGTGGATTAATAAGAAATGGTTTGCGGATAATTTCACAAGTTATCATCCCTTGTAGAAAATGTCTATGAAACAAAACTTGATACTGAATTTTGGTAGGATGCATTAGTATAAGGATTGTCCACAGGGTCAATTAGCCTGAGAGGAGTGGTACATGAGTAACACTGGATGCATGCTGGATATCTTCAAAAAGGCCAGATTGGGAACTTGTATAGTGCATGCAAGGATGTAACACAACTATACAGCTGGTCAAAACCAGTATGAACTATTTTCAGTGCCTGGAGACTTTGAGGTACACCTGTCTCCTGCTATCTCACTTTCAGTCTATCTTTAAGGATGAAAGTTGCATACAAACGGTTTGCCGTGCAGATATTTAAAGCTAGACTTAATTGTATTTAATTTTGAATTACTTCAAT
Organism: Somniosus microcephalus; assembly: GCF_052327205.1. Lineage (NCBI taxonomy): Eukaryota > Metazoa > Chordata > Chondrichthyes > Squaliformes > Somniosidae > Somniosus > Somniosus microcephalus. The sequence goes on from NC_140992.1 coordinate 249,084,501, forward strand.
TAAAATTATTGCTGAATAACATAGTTGTCATGCATAATTAGTTGATAGAAAAAGCACACAGGTGCAAAAATGATATTGTTTGACGAAGCAATCTAACAATGAAAATAGAAGACTTCAAAATAAAAGTTGACACCTGCCTGTGAGGCACTTGATGAGGAAAAGAGGATTAATCTTGTGTCACGTGATGTGACCATTCAAGTACAAGTACATAGGCTGGAGCTACAGTACCAGAGGTGTCTTTACATTCAGCACTTCAGTCATTCAGATCATGAAAGGCCAATGTCTGTGCACCAGCTACTTACATTTACATTTTCTTAAGTCAACTCCTTCATCCTGATAACAAAAACCTAGATGTTTGGGTCTGTGATTCTGCTGTCAGGAGGAAAGAGCCAGCTTTACCAACGCAAGCATGGGAACTGGTACATGGATGTCAATTCTTCCCACGTTCTGAACTATCAACGTACTAGGGTAAAAGCACCTCTGGTGTTGCAGCTTCTCCCAGTAACATCCCTGTCTTACATAGGAGCAAGTCTTTACACGACCTGTAGGGAGCTCGCGCTATGTGCCACCAGATAAAAATGGCCGTCAGGTGAATACCAGTGAGCCTCACCATCAACTGGGTATCTGAGAATTTGCAGCTCATAATTAGGGCTGAACGTGACCTCCACTGAGATTTGAACTTGCACACGGTGTGTTTTCCCAGTGCAGCACTGGGTAGTAAGATCTGGTGTGGTAATGGCAATATGTTTGAAGACTGCATCACTTGTTAATCTTCAGTCTCTGACTGTATGTCTGTTCCTTATCGTGAGATAATCTATGCTCTTTTTTTATTAAGAAAGTTGTTTGAGGTAAAAGGCCTCTGGTTTCCTGTTTATTTAGTGGCTTCCGACAGTGTGAGCTAAAAGTGAATTCTACATGTGCGCACCTAAATTCCAATAATTCTTACGCTCAGTACGCAAGAGAACTTCTATTAATATAAGTTTTGATACAATTTTATTTTAAGATAAATTTTGGAATTACGCAGTCGCTGATATTTTGAATCTGGCTTCATTCATAAGAACATAAGAACATAAGAAATAGGAGCAGGAGTAGGCCAATCGGCCCCTCGAGCCTGCTCCGCCATTCAATAAGATCAGGGCTGATCTGATCCTAACTGCCAATCCACTATCACAGAACCATCTCCTGCATCTAACAGAATTAGACACACGAAATAGGAGCAGGATCAGGCTACACGGCCCCTGGGCCCGCTCCGCTACCCACAGGGCCATGACCGATCCGAACCTAGACTCATGTCCAAATTCCTGCCCGCTCCCCGTAACCCTTAATTCCCTTTACTTCTAGGAAACTGTCTATTTCTGTTTTAAATTTATGTAATGATGTAGCTTCTACAGCTTTTTGGGGCAGCATATTCCATGGACCTACCACCCTCTGAGTGAAGTAGTTCCTCCTCATCTCAGTTTTGAAAGAGCAGCCCCTTATTCTAAGACTATGCCCCCTAGTTCTAGTTTCACCCATCATCGGGAACATCTTCCCTGCATCCACCCGATCCAACCCCATCACAATCTTATATGTTTCAATAAGATCGCCTCTCATTCTTCTGAACTCCAATGAGTAGAGTCCCAATCTACTCAACCTCTCCTCATATGTCCATCCCCTCATCCCCGGGATTAACCAAGTGAACCTTCTTTGTACTGACTCGAGAGCAAGTATGTCCTTTCTTAAGTATGGACACCAAAACTGTACGCAGTATTCCAGGTGCGGTCTCACCAATACCTTGTACAACTGAAGCAATACCTCCCTATTTTTATATTCTATCCCCCTAGCAATGAAAGCCAACATTCCATTGGCCTTCTTAATCACTTGCTGCACCTGCATACTAACCTTTTGAGTTTCGTGCACCAGGACCCCCAGATCCCTTTGTACTTCAGTACTTTCCAGTTTCTTGCCATTAAGATAATAACTTGCTCTACGATTTTTCCTGCCAAAGTGCATAACCTCACACTTTCCAGTATTGTATTCCATCTGCCAAATCTCTGCCCACTTACTTAGCCTGTCTATGTCCCCTTGAAGGTTTTTTATGTCCTCCTCACTCACTACTTTCCCCCCCATCTTAGTATCATCTGCAAACTTTGATATGTTACACTCGGTCCCCTCCTCCAAATCGTTAATATAGATTGTAAAGAGTTGGGGACCCAGCACTGACCCCTGCGGAACACCACTAGTTACTGATTGCCAGTCTGAGAATGAACCATTTATCCCAACTCTCTGCCTTCTGTTAGATAGCCAATCCTCTATCCATGCCAGAATATTACCCCCAATCCCGTGATTTTTTATCTTAAGCAATAATCTTTTGTGTGGCACCTTGTCAAATGCCTTTTGGAAGTCTAAATACACTACGTCCATTGGTTCCCCTTTATCCACCCTATATGTTACTTCCTCAAAGAACTCCAGCAAATTTGTCAAACATGACTTCCCCTTCATAAAACCATGCTGACTTTGTCCTATTAAATTATGATTATCCAAATGCCCTGTTACTGTCTCCTTAATAATGGACTCCAAAATTTTACCTACCACAGATGTTAGGCTAACCGGTCTATAGTTTCCAGCCTTCTGTCTCCTGCCCTTTTTAAATAAGGGTGTTACATTAGCAGTTTTCCAGTCTGCCGGGACCATTGCCGAGTTCAGGGAGTTTTGGAAAATTATTACCAATGCATCCACAATCCCTACCGCCACTTCCCTCAAGACCCTAGGATGTAAGCCATCAGGTCCAGGTGATTTATCCGCCTTGAGTCCCATTATTTTACCGAGTACCACTTCCTTAGTGATTTTGATCGTGTTTAGCTCCTCCCCCCCTTTAGCCCCCTGTTTGTCCAGTGTTGGGATATTCTTAGTGTCTTCTACTGTAAAGATCCTGATCCAATCACCTATCGTGCAAACAGATCAACGGAGGATGCAATCACAACTGCTCTGCACTCTGCAGTGAATCACTTAGATGGTAAAGAGACCTACATCAGAATGCTGTTCATAGACTACAGCTCAGCATTCAACACTATCGTCCCCAACAAGCTGGCCACCAAACTCTACACTCTTGGCCTGAACACTTCCCTCTGCAACTGGACCCTGGACTTCCTAACAAACAGACCCCAGTCTGTCAAATTAGGTAACCACACCTCCCCTCCCTGACCCTGAACACGGGGGCCCCACAAGGATGTGTGCTGAGCCCCCTCCTCTACTCCCTCTTCACCCACGACTGTGTGGCTGTTCATGGTTCCAACACCATCATCAAGTTTGCGGATGATACCACGGTAGTAGGCCAGATCACCAACAATGATGAGTCAGCCTACAGGGAGGAGGTCCAGCATCTCGTGAAGTGGTGCGCCAATAACAACCTGGTCCTGAACATCAAGAAAACCAAAGAAATCATTGTGGACTTCAGGAAGTCTAAAGGCGGAAGTCACACCCCCATCCACATCCATGGGGCTGTGGTGGAAAGGGTGGACAGCTTTAAGTTCCTCGGAGTCCACATCATGGAAGACCTCTCCTGGTCCCTCAATACCTCCTCTCTGGTGAAGAAGGCCCAGCAGCGCCTATATTTCCTAAGGAGGCTGAAGGGATGTAACCTGTCACCCCTGATCCTCTCTAACTTTTACCGCTGCACAATAGAGAGCATCCTGACGAATTGTATCACAGTATGGTATGGCAGCTGTAGCTACTATGACCGGAAAGCCCTGCAGCGGGTAGTCAAAACTGCCCAACGCATTACCGGCACCTGGCGACCGACCATAGAGCTGAGTGGTAAATTGCAAGGAGGAAAGCCTCAGGCTACAGGACGATATAGACGGGTTGGTCAGATGGGCGGAAAAGTGGCAAATGGAATTTAACCCTGAAAAGTGCGAGGTGATGCATTTTGGACGGACAAATAAGGCAAGGGAATACACAATGAGTGGTAGGACCCTAGGAAGTACAGAGAGTCAGAGGGACCTCGGTGTACATGTACATAGATCTCTGAAGGCAGCGGAACAAGTAGATAAGGTGGTGAAAAAAGCATATGGGATACTTGCCTTCATTAGCCGAGGCATAGAATATAAGAGCAGGGAGGTTATGATGGAGCTGTACAAAACGCTGGTGAGGCCACAGCTGGAGTACTGTGTGCAGTTCTGGTCGCCTCACTATAGGAAGGATGTGATTGCTTTGGAGAGGGTGCAGAGAAGATTCACCAGGATGTTACCTGGGATGGAGCGCCTCAGCTATGAAGAAAGACTAAACAGGCTGGGGTTGTTTTCCTTGGAGCAAAGAAGGCTGAGGGGGGACCTGATTGAGGTGTACAAAATGATGAGGGGCATAGATAGGGTAGACAAAGAGGAACTTTTCCCCTTAGTAGGGGGGTCAATAACAAGGGGGCATAGATTCAGGGTAAGGGGCAGGAGATTTAGAGGGGATTTGAGGAGGAACTTTTTCACCCAGAGGGTGGTTGGAATGTGGAACTCAATGCCTAAAAGGGTGGTAGAGGCAGGAACCCTCACAACATTCAAGAAACATTTGGATGAGCACTTGAAATGCCATTGCATACAAGGCTATGGACCAAATGCTGGAAAATGGGATTAGACTGGACAGGGATGGATGGGCGGCGCAGACACGATGGGCCGAAGGGCCTCTTTCTGTGCTGTAAAACTCTATGACTCTATGACTATGACATATACCAGAAACACTGTTTACGGAGGTCACGGACCATCATCAAAGACCCTACCCACCCCAGCCACAGTCTGTTCGCCCTCCTGCCATCTGGGAGACGCTACAGATGCATTCGCACCCGAACGACCAGATTTAGGAACAGCTTCTTTCCCAGGGCTGTCATCCTACTGAACTCCACAAATAACTCTAAAGCCTGCACATCTGCCAATGCACTTTATTATGGTTATGTTTATGTTAATGTATTACAAGCCAAATGAATGTTGAATGTTTAAATATCTTAATCTAAATGTACACTCTCGGGAGCCGCAAGCCTACATTTCATTGTACTGCACTTGTGCACTAACAATGACAATAAAGTTGATTATGATTATGATTATGAAAAAGAAAATACTGCAGATGCTGGAAATCTGAAATAAAAACGTCCTCGGCCTCTTACGCTGAGCTTCCGTGGAACAATGCAAGCTCGAGGAACAGCACCTCATCTTTCGATTAGGCACTTTACAGCCTTCTGGATGCAACATAGAATTCAACAATTTCAGATCATAACCTATATATATTTTTTTTATTCACACTTTTGTTCTGTTCTTCTCTCCCACATGGCAGCTGTCCTTCATTCCGCCAGCGCAATTTACACTTCATCTAGAGCCATCCTTTGTTTCTTAACCTGTCCCATTACCATCTCCTTTTGCCTTGAATATCTCTTAATGTCTCTTTAATTCTCCTGCCTTTTATCCTATCACAGACCTTCCCTTTTGTTCTTTCATCCCCTCCCCCATTTCCCAGCCCCAAACTTGCTTAAAAATCTGTTCCATTTCCTGCTTTTTTCCAGTTCTGACGAAAGGTCATCGACCTGAAACGTTAACTCTGTTTCTCTCTTCACAGATGCTGCCTGACCTGCTGAGTATTTCCTGCATTTTCTGTTTTTATTTCACCCAACTGTTAACTTCACCTTTAGCTTGATTAAAAACAAATCGTTTTTCCTTTGTTTGCTGTTCCTTGTCCTGCTCCTCTGGGCCCTACAAGGAGAGTTTCGGCCACCCCCTCTTTCCACCCGATGCCACCCCACCCCCCACTTCCATGTCTCCATCCCCCACTTACTTCTCCGGCCTTTAGGCATCCCTCGCCCCCCTCCCCCGCCTGCACAGCCTCCTCGAAACTCCTCCCAGCCACTTACCTGAGTGCCAGGGAAGGTTCCTTCACTCCCTGATGGCGGCCTCCCCCGGTGCCCAGCATTCTGCTCCTACCACCTCCCCCCCCCCCCCCCCCCCCCCCCGGTTTCGGGCAGGAGACTGACGGGGCAGGCGAGGCCCAGGCATTAAAACTGGCCCCAAGTTATGATCAGGGTTCAGTAGTTTGTACAAAGTTCCCACACATAAGGTTTACGTTGCAGAAATCAAAGTTCCCGTTAATTTGTTGCATATCTTTTAGATATAGAAGCCCAACTCCGTTTACAAAAGTTAGTTTACAACAGGGTTCTGTTGCCAGACTACTAACAGAATAATGATAGCAAAATACTGCGGATGCTGGAAATCCGAAATAACAACAGAAAACGCTGGAAAAACTCAGCAGGCCAGGCAGCATCCGTGGAGAGAGAAATAGGTCTTCGACCTGAAATGTTAACTCTGTTTCTCTCTCCACGGATGTTGCCTGGCCTGCTGAGTTTTTCCAGCGTTTTCTGTTGTTATAACAGAATAATGATATTGTGAGTTGTCAAACTCCTCAGCCGCGCCCACTCCAGACCCTTTCAACAACAACTTGCATTTAATGTAGTAAGGTGTCCCAAGGAGTGGCATCAGACAAAATTTGACACTGAGCCACATAAAGAGGTATTAGGACAGGTGACCAAAAGCTTGGCCAAAGAGATCGGTTTTAAGGAACGTCTTAAAGGAGGAGAGGTAGAGAGGCGGAGGGGTTTAGGGAGGGAATTCCAGATCTTAGAGCCTAGAGAGCTGAAGACACGGCCACCGATGGTGGGGCGATGGAAATCGGGGATACACAAGAGACCAGAATTGGAGGAGCACAGAGATCTCAGAGGGTTGTAGGGCTGGAGGAAGTTCAGGGCAGATTTTTGATAACATTTGGCTATAGCACCAACCAAAATTCAGTACAGGCACGCAAGTAGACGCTGGGCGCTAAGAATGATTTGAAAGAGAACATGAAGGAGAAGGTGCAATACGATGCCAGATCAAGTTGGTTATTGTTCACCTCACAAGGAGCCAAAGTATCAGCAAAACATGTCTGTGCCAGCACTGGACTGAAGCACAGTACCGCATGTTTTTTTGGTCTTGTGCCAGCTGATGACTTGGGTATGTGCTTGCTCCTGAACAACTGTTCTGAAATGGAACATCCTCAACTGTAGGGTAAATAAGAGGGGATGATGGCTACTGAGGGTGTCAAGGAAAGAACAGCCATGGTGTGAGAAGGAAAATCAATAACAATATAGTGTGGTACTTACACTGTGTGGCTCAATAACAGAAGGTTGAAGATTCTGTAATGTGATTCTCCACAAAGGTGTATTCTGCTGCCGAGGCTTCACTGAATACTGGCATTAAACAGCTAAGTAGATGTGTAGAGCTGTAAAATTTGCTAGATACTAAACCACACATTTAACATGAAGTGCAGACGAGCACAATCGTGTACAGAAGTTACTCACTAAACTTTGCTGAAAACCACAGCTCTTGGGGTTGAACTCCTCTTCACACAAGCGTATGAAATTCCTTTGCTGAGGGTTTGAGTGAAGGTGTTAACCTTTTTAAAAATGAATTAACGGTTTCATTAAAAAAAATCACTAATAAACACATAGCGCAATTTTAACCAGCAGTGAAAAGGGGCCAGAGTTGTATTGCAGATTAAAACAACGGCAAATATGCTTGATTCACAGTTGCATATTTAATACAGTTATTAAAGTAATTATTCAAGAGTGGATCATTGGGCGGTTTTGTCTTTGAACCCGTTGAAGGGTATAGTCGAATGTTTATACAAAAATCACCCTCCAGGAAGTTTGATATGCAGATAACAATGCATGTGATTCATCAATTTGTGATTCTGTCAATCACAGCACTGGAAAAGATATAGACAACAACTTCAGTTTTATTATGGAAGCAGGTATATTTAAAAGCCGCAAAGGGCTTTTGGAATTCAGAGGATTAACCGGCAAAAATGCTAGAAGCCCCGTGTTATGCTCCTCTTGCTCTATGTGGGAATTCAGGGACGCTGCCTGTGTCCCTGACGACCATGTGTGCCAGAAATGTATCCAGCTGCAGCCTCTAGTAGGCTGCATTGCGGCGCTGGAGCTGCGGATGGATGAGTTTTGGAGCATTCACGATGCTGAGAGGGTCGTGAGTAACACGTTTAGTGAGTTGGTCACACCGCAGGTAAGGGCTGCACAGGCAGAAGGGAAATGGGTGACCATCAGGCGGAGTAGTAGAAGCAGGCAGGTAGTGCAGGGGTCCCCTGTGGATATCCCCCTCTCAAACAGGTATACCGATTTGGATACTGTTGAGGGGGATGACTTACCAGAGGAAGGCAGCAGCAGCCAACTTCCTGGCACCAGGGGTGCTTCTGCTGCTAAGGAAGGGAGGAAAAAGAGTGGGAGAGCAATAGTGGTAGGGGATTCTATCGTAAGGGGAACAGATAGGCATTTCTGTGGCCGTAGACATGACTCCAGGATGGTTTGTTGCCTCCCTGGTGCCAGGGTCAAGGATGTCACTGAACGGCTGCAGGGCATTCTGAAGGGGGAGGGTGACCAGTCAGAGGTCATGGTTCACATTGGGACCAATGACATGGGTAGGAAGAGGGATGAGGTCCTGCAGCAAGAATTTAGGGAGCTAGGTAGCAGACTAAAGAGCAGGACCTCAAAGGTTGTAATCTCTGGATTACTCCCGGTGCCACGTGCTAGTGAGTATAGGAATTGAAGGATAGAGCAGATGAATGCGTGGCTAAAGAGTTGGTGCAGGAGGGAGGGCTTAGTTTCCTGGATCACTGGGCCTGCTTCTGGGGAAGGTGGGACTTGTACAAGTCGGATGGGTTGCACCTGAACCAGAATGGGACAAATATCCTTGCGGGGAGGTTTGCTAGCACTGTTCGGGGGGGTTTAAACTAGCTTGGCAGGGGGATGGGATACAGAGTGGAGCTATAATAGGGGGTGATGTACAGCCAAATATAGAGGAAAAAATAAGTCAGACTGGAAGGCAGAGCAAATATGTAACGGCACAAGGGAGTAGGGCAAGGCTAAATGGCATTTATTTTAATGCAAGGAGTCTTACGAATAAGGTGGATGAACTGAAGTTGTTGATGAACACATGGGAGTATGATATTGTTGCTATCACGGAGACATGGTTGAGGGAGGGGCAAGACTGGCAGCTCAATATTCCGGGGTATAGAATCTTCAGGCGAGACGGGGGGGGGGGGGGGGTAAAAGAGGAGGGGGTGTCGCAATATTAATTAAGGAGACAATTACTGCTGGGAGTGTACTATAGGCCCCCAAACAGCCAGGGGGAGATAGAGGAACAGATATGTAGGCAAACCTCAGAGAAGTGTGCAAATAATAGGGTAATAATAGTGGGGGATTTCAACTTCCCCAATATTAATTGGGATAGTCAGAGTGTGAAATGCTTAGAGGGTGCAGAATTCTTAAAGTGCATCCAGGAGAGCTTTTTGAGCCAGCATGTAGAAAGTCCTACAAGAGAGGGGGCGGTACTGGACCTAATTCTAGGGAATGTGGCCGGGCAAGTGGTAGAAGTGAGCACTTTGGTGACAGTGACCATAATTCAGTGAGATTTAAGGTAGTCATGGAAAAGGACAAGGATGGACCGGAAATAAAGGTTCTAAATTGGGGGAAGGCCGATTTAACATGATAAGGCAGGATCTGGCCAATGTGGACTGGGATCAGCTACTTGAAGGAAAATCCACATCGGAGCAATGGGAGTCTTTCAGAAAGGAAATTGAGAGAGTACAATGGCAACATGCTCCTGTAAAGGTCAAGGGTGGGACCAACAAGCCCAGGGAACCTTGGATGTCAAGGGATATACGAGAATGGATTAGGGAAAAAAGGGGGGCTTTTGGCAGATACAAAGGACTAAAGACAGAGGAAGCCCTAGAGGAGTATAAAAAGTGCAGGGGGATACTTAAAAAAGAAATTAGGAGAGCGAGGAGGGGCCATGAAATAACACTGGCGAGCAAAATAAAGGAAAATCCTAAGGTGTTTTATAAGTATATTAAGGGCAAGAGGATAACTAGGGAAAGAGTAGGGCCCATTAGGGACCAAAGTGGCAAACTGTGTGTAGAGCCAGAGGATGTAGGTGGGGTTTTAAATGAATTTTTTGCATCTGTGTTCACTATGGAGAAGGACGATGTGGACATAGAAATCGGGCAGGGGGACTGTGATATACTTGAACATATTAGCATCGAGAGGGAGGAGGTATTAGCGGTTTTAGCAGGCTTAAAAGTGGATAAATCCCCAGGCCTGGACGAGATGTATCCCAGGCTACTATGTGAGGCAAAGGAGGAGATTGCAGGGGCTCTGACACAAATTTTCAGAACCTCTCTGGCCACAGGGGATGTGCCAGAGGACTGGAGAACAGCTAACGTAGTACCATTATTCAAGAAGGGTAGTAGGGATAAACCAGGGAATTACAGGCCAGTGAGCCTAACATCAGTGGTAGGGAAATTATTGGAAAAAATTCTGAGGGACAGAATTGGTCTCCACTTGGAGAGGCAGGGATTAATTAGAGATAGCCAGCATGGCTTTGTCAAGGGAAGATCATGTCTGACCAATTTGATTGAATTTTTCGAGGGGGTGACTAGGTGTGTGGATGAGGGTAGTGCAGTGGATGTGGTTTACATGGATTTCAGTAAGGCTTTTGATAAAGTCCCGCATAGGAGACTGGTCAGGAAGGTAAGAGCCCATGGGATCCAGGGTGCCTTGGCACATTGGATCCAAAACTGGCTTAGTGGCAGAAGGCAGAGGGTGATAGTGGAAGGTTGTTTTTGTGACTGGAAGCCTGTGTCCAGTGGGGTACCACAGGGATCGGTGCTGGGTCCCTTGCTGTTTGTGGTCTACATTAATGATTTGGATGTGAATGTAAAAGGTATGATCAGTAAGTTCGCAGATGACACGAAAATTGGTGGGGTGGTAAATAGCGAGGCGGGAAGCCTCAGGCTACAGGACGATATAGATGGGTTGGTCAGATGGGCGGAACAGTGGCAAATGGAATTAACCCTGAAAAGTGTGAGGTGATGCATTTTGGACGGACTAACAAGGCAAGGGAATACACAATGAATGGTAAGACCCTAGGAAAGACAGAGGATCTGAGGGATCTTGGTGTGCATGTACATAGATCCCTGAAGGCAGCAGAACAGGTGGATAAGGTGGTTAAAAAGGCATATGGGATACTTGCCTTCATTAGCCGAGGCATAGAATATAAGAGCAGGGAGGTTATGATGGAGCTGTACAAAACGCTGGTAAGGCCACAGCTGGAGTACTGTGTGCAGTTCTGGTCGCCACACTATAGGAAGGATGTGATTACTTTGGAGAGGGTGCAGAGGAGATTTACCAGGATGTTACCTGGGCTGGAGTGCTTCAGCTATGAAGAAAGACTGGACAGGCTGGGGTTATTTTCCTTGGAGCAGAGAAGGCTGAGGGGGGACCTGATTGAGGTATACAAAATTATGAGGGGCATAGATAGGGTGGATAGAAAGGAACTTCTCCCCTTAGTAGAGGGGTCAATAACAAGGGGGCATAGATTCAAGGTAAGGGGCAGGAGGTTTAGAGGGGATTTGAGGAAAAACTTTTTCACCCAGAGGGTGGTTGGAATCTGGAACTCACTGCCAGAAAGGGTGGTAGAGGCAGGAACCCTCACAACATTCAAGAAGCATTTGGATGAGCACTTGAAATGCCATAGCATACAAGGCTACGGACTAAATGCTGGAAAATGGGATTAGATTAGACAGGGCTTGATGGCCAGCGCGGACGAGATGGGCTGAAGGGCCTCTTTCTGTGCTGTATAACTCTATGACTCTATGGCCTAGAAATTGGGTTGGTAGCGCCGGCGCTGAGCACCTAAAGAGACCTAAAATTGGGGCGAAGCCCTATGTTGGGGCGCGCGCTATGAAGATAGCGCCAACTCAGATATTGACTATACATTTGGCGCCTGCGCTAAGTGTTTGCGCATGCCCGCGAGCGCAAGCAGCTGATGACGTCATTTCAGTGTGCAGCGTCTTTTAGGAGCGCCTGAGCGCATATTGGGTGGCGCCCGGAGCCTTAGCGCCCAGCGCTATTAGTGACAGTTCGAGGGAGGGATAACAGGCCCTTCTCGGAGTAGGGCGGCGCTATTTAAAGGGGACAGCTCTAGTGCAGAATCTTCTGCCACTTGGCCTGCTCATTGCGATCGCTGCTACAGAGAGTTGGCGAGCTAATGTGGAGCGGAGTTCTGGGAATTTAGCTTTACAGTACTTGGGACCTTCAACCCTGTCCGAAGCACTTGCACCACTACACCTAAAAGCCTTTTGACCAACTGGCATCGGAACGGGAGCTTGTTTGGAGGGCCACGGCCTCATCGCCCAACACTGTGAAGGGGCAGAGAGACGGCCGGAGAGAGGGCCGGGATTGGCCAGAATGAGGAGGGGCAATGGAGGTCGCCCAATCCAACGGGATGCTGCGAGGGTCTTTAGGCAGCAGGTGACAAGCCTTGACATGTCGGAGGAGCAGTGTTTGCGAAGGCTCCGAATCTGGAGGGACATTGTTACTGATCTGTGCCACCTGCTTGGTCAGCATCTGCAGCCGCGTGAACGCTGCAGAACCTCTCTGTCCGTGATGGCTAAACTGACTGATGGCCTCCATTTTTATGGCAACGGATCCTTTCAGTCAGCCATTGGGGACAATGCGACTGTCGCTCAGGCTGCAGTCCGCTGTTGCATCCGGCAAGTGACAGATGCCCTTTATAGGCGAACGCGTCAATTCATTACCTTCCCTCAGACCCTGCACAAGCAGGCGGAGGAGGAGGAGGAGGAGGAGGAGGAAGATGGAAGGGCTGCTGAAAGTGGAAGGTCCATTCGTCAGAGGCTCCTCTGGACTCGTGTTGACACCCCTGTGGCGGAATGATGAGAGTCTTAACTCATGCGCACTTTGGATGTTTGAGGGCCTCTGAATGCCAGCATCACTGAAAGTAGTCACATGCACCATGCAACATTGAAACTTCTGTTTATTGACACAAAAGTCTTTCATTACAGCTAAACAACGTAATGTGAGCACAAACCATAACTTTCAAAATAACTGTTAACTGTTCAGCCAAGCCGCAAAACTCAACAAACCTCAGCAAATATAGCAGCAGGTGAGGGTGTCCTTGAATTTGGACAAACAAACGTCTCAGCACCTCCCTCTACAACTGGCCCCTTCAGGGAGAACGACTTCTCTTCTGCGCCCGGCCCCTTCCCTCCCTGCTGCTCCTACGTAATTGGACCCCAGTGGCGGGGTCAAGGCTGGGGGACGCCTCCTGACTGTCTGGAAGCGCAGAAGCCCCTGAGGGACGGCCTGGCCGACCTCTGGGCTTGGAGGGTGCGGACGCAGGATGCTTGCTGTGACCATGGCTGGGAGCAGTGTGGCCTGCAGGTGGTGGCAGCTTCAATGCAGGCGTCCCAGCGCTGGCATGTGCAGTGGTCTCCTGCCGAGAGAGGACACCTGCACCATGGTCGGATGACACACTGGCTATCTGAGGGGAGTGGCTCGGCTCATCCGCCACAATCGCATGCTCCACTGATTCCTGGCCTTGTACGGGAGTGGAAGGGCCCGGGGTGATCCTATCTGATGCAGAGAGGGTGGCTGCAGTGAGAGATCGCGTTGCGTCAATCTGGCTGTGGAGGAGCCCAGCAAGTGACTGCGTGGCAACAGTGAGGACCTGTGTGCCAGGTGCCAGTGCTTCGGAGAAGGCCTGGACAGTTCTTCCCATGGCTTCGGACAAGGCAGGTGCCGGCCGCTCCATTGCCTCGGACAAGCCCTGCACAGACCTTTCCAGGGATTGTCCGAAGCCCTGAACAGTCCTTTCCATTGCCGACTCAAAGCCATGGACAGTCCTCTCCATTGTTGGGCCGAAGCCCTGGATAGTCCTGTCCATTGTGGCCCCGAAGCCCTGGATAGACCTGTCCATAGTTTCCCCGAACACCTGGAGAGTCCTCTCCATTGTGGCCCCAAAGCCCTGCAGAGTCCTCTCCATTGTTGCCCCGAAGTCCAACATACTCCTAGCCAATGAATCTATTGACTCAGGCATCTTCTCCACTGCAGCCATCAGCTCCGTGTGTCTGACCCGGGCCTGTTTGCTCATCTCAGCCAGGCGACGGACCTCATCTGCACTCTGTGCAGTAGTCATGACGACCTGCCTTGCCCTGCGGGGAGACGGTGGCCGAACTTGCCTATCCCCCGTGCGTTGCTGCATGCCGCTTGGTCCGGCAACTGGTTCATCCTCAGAGCCACCCCCCCTCCCCTCCAGGGGACTACTATCCCCAGTCTGCAGATGTCTCAGCTCCCCGGATTCTGCAGCGGCTGGTCCGGATTCCTCCTGGTCCTCGCCTCTGGTGGCACTGGCACTGACAGCTTCAGCGCGTTGAGCCCGAGTTGGTGCTGCTTCATCTGAAAGTGGGAGGTGGAAGAGTGGCTTTAGCAAAAGGACAGCTTTGCTGAAAGGCATGCCAGATTGCGGCAAGGCTCTGACATGGCTGCACACTGAGGATGCATGCTGGTGGGGGGACCAAGTGGAAGGCAACAGGTGAAAAAACTGAGAGTCTTACCCTCGCTGTCGGTAATGGGGTCGGCAGATGCAGTGGTCACAGGACCAGACAGACGTCCTCCAAGTATCTGGTGCACTCTCTCCTCCAGATCCGTGAGAGTGACCACGCGTGCAGGTCCGCCACCGGTTCGACACTGCTCCTTTCGAATCATCGCCAGCTTGGACTGCAGGGGAAAGAAGGGGAGGTTCTGTTACACGATGCCTTGAGACCTCATCGCATGCCCCCCATGGTGCAAGAGCCCTTACATCAGGCCTTGAGACATCATCGCATGCCCCCCGTGGTGCAAGAGCCCTTACATCAGGCCTTGAGACATCATCGCATGCCCCCCATGGTGCAAGAGCCCTTACATCAGGCCTTGAGACATCATCGCATGCCCCCCATGGTGCAAGAGCCCTTACATCAGGCCTTGAGACATCGGTCCATGTGTGTGCCCAGAAAGGGCCATGGGTGCATACTGACAGATGGCCATTGGCGCATCATTGCAGCAGGGTGCCCGAAGTCAGCTGCAGATGGAGGGAAGCACAAGTTTGGTAAACCATCACTTACCCTAACGATCAGTGTGAGGTCGTTGAATTTCTTCCTGCACTGAACAGGGGTCCTGGTCGCCATGCTGCTGGAGTTCACCCTCACAGCAACCTCCCTCCAAGATCGCCGATAAGCCTTCTGATTCGGCCTCTTGCCATTATCCGGATACAGGACCTCTCGACGGTGTTCAACTGCAGCCACCAAGTGGTCCAGAGCCTCAGTGCTGAAGCGCTCTGCTCTCTGCCTAACCTTCTCCATGATGAACAAGTTTGTACCGCCAGACAAGGGCGAGCGCCGAATCTGAGGCCTACAGGGCGTTGGGTGTTGAAGCTCAGGCTGACTGACCCACCCCTTTAAGAGCCGGCCGGCGCCTGGAGGTCTCGTGCTTTCCCATAATTGAGTTCACCTGCGCTGCGCCCGTCCGCGGCGAAATTGAGTAGCGCCTGACCTTTTGCGCCTTAAGAGCACCGTGCAACGGCTGATTTAGCGCCTCAATCCCCTTTGGGGGCGATGCAACCCAATATCGCGCCAGGCGGCGATAAGTTTCGTCTGGCTATAAACTTTGCGCATCGCCAGTTCTAACGCCTCAAGCGGGGCTATACCCAATTTCTAGGCCTATGATTCTAAGATGGGTTTAATTGTTGCATTCTTATTGTATGGTTCACATTTATTTCTCATTGGTCACATTTCTCTCATGTTTACAAAGGCAGTCTGGGAAAACGAGTCGCTTAAAATGTTGCTGGGCCATTTACAAGCAACTGTTACTCTTGATTTGTTGTAAGATTACTTAAAGGACGACTGGCCAGATGAAGAGCTTAAGGTTCTAGCAATGACCTATTGGGGAAGTTACATCAGCTAATACGGGCTGTGCAGAAAATGCAATGTTTTTTTCTATGCTTCTTATGTACAAATTGTGCTTGGAACTATCTCTCACTGCACCGCCCCCCCTCCCCCCCCACCCACCACCCACCCTCCCTTTTGCCGATTTGAAGCTAAGGTTACATTGTTGTCAGCGGGGAGAATGTCCACCAGTCTGGCCTTAGAGACACGACTGGCTACGGGAGGTCGCCAGAGGCTTGCCAGAGAGCACACCAATTATCTCCGAGCTGCTTTGAAGAGCCCGCAAGCTTCTCATATTACTGCAAACTTAAAAAGGGCATCGTCATCGATCAGGGCCGGGAATCAAGTGGGTTCAAATAAGCCGAAAATTGAGTAAACTCCTTTTTTTTTTCATCTGCCTTGGTGCTTATGAAGAACAAGCCACAGCAGTAAGCTACAACAGAAGGAGAACTGAGAGACCCGAGTGGATGTTGTTGAAAATAGTAACACACTGTGCAGAATGCCGTACGATCGTTTAATATATAAAAGGTCTTCTTTACGGGCTTCACAAAGGCATTTCTTCTCCAACTGCATCAAAGCAGTCTGCTATGACTCCACTAAATGTCTGTCTTTGCATATCAAGAGGAGAATCTAAGCCATACTTCTGGCACTAAAAGTACGAACTGAGCTGATAAGAGCTTTGGGGGATGAGTCTAAACACTTTGCTTATCTGGCATAATATCTTTGACATATTTCTGCCAATCTCAGCTTAAGAAATCTATATGTACATATTGTACAATGTCTTCAGTCATATTTACATGAGGCTTTCTTGTTTGAATTCTAACTGAACCATAGCTAAGGATACTTCAATGCTAGAAACAAAAAGGTATGTTAGCTGCTGCAAAAATTGAATCCATAGAATGACTGAATTCCCCAAAGGCCCACAGCCTGCAGTGTATGGCTAACGGAAACATCTCAGATATGATAAAGGTTGTATTTGTTGGAAGATGTTTTTATCACAGAAGACAGTGGCCTCGAAATTTGTAGCTGCTGGTTCCCTCCAGTACTGGGCACCGCCGGGTTTTGTGGGGTCAGTGGGAGGGCACTTCATTTGCATGGGCTATGCCAGGCCTCGCCCTCACCAGTGGGGCCCTTGGCGAGGTCTCGTCTCACACATCGTACCGCCCATCATTGATACGTCGGATCCCCATTCTGGGCAAGGAGCAAGAACTCCCAGCTTCAGGAATTCCTGCTCCTGGGCCATCATTTCTCTTGTACGAAGTGGTGCCCCTTAAATCACACTGGTTCATTTATTCGGTTACTGCGTATATGAATTCAGGATTAGATTTTAATCTGATCGGGACCCTTCAGGCAGATGAGGTTCATGGTAATCAAAAAGGCTAATGGAATATTGTCCGTCATCTCAAGGGGGATGGAATACAAAAGTGAGGAAGTTCCGCTTCAGTTGTACAGAGCCTGGGTCAGACCCCATCTGGAGGACTGCCTTCAGTTTTGGGCAGCAAGCCTCAGGAGGGAGATGTTGACCTTGGAAGAGGTACAGTGCAGATTCGCTAGAATGATACCAGAGCTTAAAGGGATAAATTATTGCCTTGAGTTTAGAACAGGGGCGTCAAACATTCGGCCCACGATACAGTTTCATCTGGCCCGCGGTGTGCTTAAGGTTGTCGTGTGTCCTGAACTGGGACACGAACCTCCCGGGCGCTGCTTCCAACAGCCTGGGAGAAGCGTGCCTTTTAAACTTCACGCTGCAGCCCCACCCTCTCCACTCCCTGACACCGCCCCCCCACCCCGCTCCGGCTGGCACACACGTGGAGTCGGGACATTAAGATTTCAGGGGGGGGGGGGGGGGAGAAATGTTCAGGAGACTGAAATCGGCACTGGGGTGGACGAAATGTCGGGAGACCGGGACGGGGTGGCCATGGGGTGATTGGGGCTTGGGCAAGCGAGTAGAGGGAAACTGGGGCCTGGGGGTCGGAGGGATTGGGGCTTGAGTGGGAGTGGGAGGGGGGTTGTGGGGGAGGGGAAGGAGAGGTATGGGGTGTGGCAGGGTGTGACATGGGGCCCAACATTTCCTGCAGCACTGGGAGCAGCAGCAGCAATGTGGGGCGGTGCTGAGAGAGGAGCAGCCAATGAAGGAGTGAGTGAAACCTCGGGACCTTACTGAGGCTAAATAGCGTAAGATGGTTTCCACTGGTGGGCTAATGGGGAACAAAGAGACAGAGGATTCCCACTGCACTCGGGGAGTATCCCAAGTCGAATATATGGAAGAGATGCTGGAGGGACAAATACGGGCTGGCAGTGGCCCACGGCGGTGCTGTGGAGCTGGGTGGAGCACTCCTGCTCCTCCACACGCCATAGAAGGGGAAGTTAAAAAATAAACTTTCCCTACCAATTCTTCAGCAGCCCCTTTAAGGATCGCTGTTTAGGCCGCTGTAGAACTGGAAAATCTTGTCGGAGCTTGCACGGCGCGTGCTCCACCTAGTTTTTCCACACATTATGCAGCAACTAGACGCAGGACTCTTCTTTGCAATTAATCCAATGGTGATCTCAGGCATCCGGCAGGTCAACCTAAAAGCAGTGAGGTCGATATAACTGCGGCCATGCCTCTAACGCAGATTAGGTGCAGGACCTTGCGCCCAGAAATTAATATACGCAGTATTGCCATGTGATTTTTAATGAAAATTCACCCCAACTCGTGGTCTCACGATTCAACTCAGAAAAGTCATGATTTTTTTTTTACTTCAGTGAGTCCGCCATAAAATACCCCAAAATACCCTGCACCGTACCTGCACACTGCCACTTTCACCATCCAACATCAATTTGACCTCCACTTCCGGCGCCACCGCCGGTTAAATGTGAACTTTTTTAGCCTTCTGCCTCCTCGGCCTGGCCAAGCATGTGTAGTGGTAAACGCAACCCCCGTGCGGCAGCATGTTAGCCGCGCTGGAGCCGGACAGCAGCCCTTGAAGGAGCCGGTAAGGCAAGTGAGGCAGGCCTCAGCAGGGCTTGAGCGAAACGATTCGGCGCTACGCTTATGTTCGGGACGGGAGGAGACCATGGTCCTCGGTGCCCGGTATCCGGCGCTTTGATCTGCAGGCGATCGGGCCACGCACGCAGCAGGGAACGGGCAGTTAGAAAGGATTCGGGGCAATGGTGGGCGTCGGGTTTATCAAGGAGTGAGGCGGGTTGCAGCCCTTCTCAATACATGAAGCGATGTTTAATCATCAGTGGCATCCACCGTACGTCACTTTTTAAACCAACATGAGTGACTCACTCCTAATGCATGAGATTCACCGGTCTCTCAGTTTCATCATTTTATAACTTTAGCTCCCTTCCACAATGTAGATGTTGCTTTTTTGATTTCCACCTGCAAAGTTCCATGTATGACCTTTCTTGGGGAGGGGAGGGATTATTGTGTTTTTGAGATCCCACATACAAGCAGGTATACACAAGCAAGCAAAATACTGCGGATGCTGGAAATGTGAAATTAAAAATAGAAAATGTTGTAAAACACTCAGCAGGTGGAGAAAGAAACAGAGTTAACGTTTCAGGTCAATGACCAGTTCTGATGAAAGGTCAGAAACGTTGACTGTTTCTCTCTTCCCCACAGATGCTGCCTGACCTGAAATGTTGGGCTGGATTGTCCCAGCCCTGAGGAGGCAGGACTACTGGGAAAAATTGGGAGTGGGTCCCAACCCGACTCCGAACCATCTTCCCGGGAGGCGGGTCCCCGACTTGCGCAGGGACCCTTCTTCTAGTGGCGGGATGGGGATTAGAACTAATTAACCCCGCCAGGGTCAACGAGGCGAGCTGTGGGTCTGTTGCAGTGTAAGTGTGCAAATGATAGCTGCAGAGGTAGTGTGATGGGTTCAATTGTGCACAGGTAAGTATGACAGGTGAGAGAATGTAGTGAGAACATTTTTTATTCTGTTTATATGTATCTGCAGGTGACAAGATTTAATGTTTCTGTGAAGCCTCATCTGACCGGGAGAATTGACAGATGGCTTCTGCAATCTCACATGCAGCTGCCATCTGTTTTCTCCTAAGGAGAGAGTCATTGGTGAGTCTGGGTGCAAGGGCTCACCTTTGGACAGTGATTGTCAGTGTTTGATAGCACCTCAATGCTGTCAAACACTGACAATTAATCTGTCAAAAAATTATGGGGCTTGTCCCTTTAAAAAAATCAGCAGATGAAGCGTCATGCACTGACGTCATCTGACACCAGCTTTCCCTTAGTTGGCCGGCAAGGCCGCAGGCCGGGCTTAACAAGGCCAATCAGGGCAAAATAGCATTTGTTCATCAGACGTCGCTGGGGGCGGGACTAGAACCCGGAAGGCAGCAGTCCCGCCCCCAACTCATCTCGGCTGGCAAAATCCAGCCCGTTGACTCTGTTTCTCTCTTCCCCACAGATGCTGCCTGACCTGCTGGGCGTTTCCAGCATTGGAATCGTGAATTGTTGCCTAGCACCAGCAACACGGTTCACATCAAGTAAATAAAACAGAAATAATAATAAATATATATGCTTAATTGTATAACTAATTTTTAATACAGAAAAAATACTCATTGTGTTACGGGGTGGGGTGTCCCCGAATTTTTTTAATAACACGAGAGGGGGCCTCGGAAGCAAGAGGCCCGAGGATTGATAGAAATTGGTCCTCGGGCCACAGCTGCATACGTGGGGCGGGCGGCCGACACTGGCCATGCCTCCTGTCTCCATGGGAAGGGGCTTTTGATTTTTTTCCCTAAAACTTACCTTTGGCTGGCAGCAGCAGGGACTGCATTGTGGGGTGTTGGGCACCAGGTGAAGGGCGGTGATTACGGGTAGGATTTGTAAAAACGTTTTGTGTAAAGCATTTTCAGATGCAGTAATATAGTTGTTGTAAAGAGCTGTGACCTGTTGGAGATTAAATAAAGCCACTAACGAGGTTGATCAACCAAACGTCAATCTATGTTGGTTTATGTTTGAAAAAAATAGCAACTCATGATTTCTTACCCAATCTCATGATTTTTAAGAGTTTGTCTCATGATTTATGAGATGGTGGGGTTGGCATTACTGTATACAGGCGAAACACATACCAATTTCTACTCCCCCCCCCCATCCCCCCCGGTGTGTCCAAATAACTTTTGCTAAATGTGGCCCTCGCCAAGTGCCAGGATATTGGATCAGGTCCACCATGGAAATTGAATTTGACACCCTTACTTTAGAAGATCAAGGGGTGATCTAATTGGCATGCTTTAAATGACAAAAGGATTCTATAGGATAGCTACAGAGAAACTATTTCCTCTGGTGGGGGAATCCAGAACAAAGGGACATCATCTTAAAATTAGAGCTAGGCTAGTTTGGAATGAAATCAGGCAGCACTTTTTCCACACAAAGGGTAGTGGAATTCTGGAATTCCTTCCCAAAAAAGCTGTGTCTTTATTAGGTAAGGGTATCAGGGATATAGATTAAGGCTGAATGATGGATTTGAGGTACTGATTAGCCATGATTAATTCGATGGCACAATGGGCTCGAGGGGCTGAATGGCCTACTTTCAAAAGGGCAAGTTTTGCTTGACCAACCTCATTGAGTTTTTTGAAGGGGTAACAGAGAGAGTAGACAATGGTAATGCAGTAGATGTAATTTATCTAGATTTTCAAAAGGCCTTTGATAAGGTTCCCTATAATAGACTGATGAACAAGGTCAGAGACTGCAGAGTCAGGGGACAAGTAGCAGAATGGATTGCTAGCTGGCTTCAAGACAAAAAGCAGAGAGTAGGGGTAAAGGGTAGCTATTCAGAGCGGCAGAAGGTGGGTAGTAGTGTTCCACAAGGATTAGTGTTGGGACAACTGTTGTTCACAATTAACATCAACGATTTAGACTTTGGAATCAAAAAGACAATTTCTAAATTTGTGGATGACACCAAATTGGGGGAGATAGTCAATACTAAGGAGGACTGCAACAAATTACAGGAGGACATTAATAAATTTGCAGAATGGGCATATAATTGGCAAATGAAGTTAAACACAGATAAATGTGAGGTATTACATTTTGGTAGGAAGAATAGAGAGGTCACTTATCATTTGGAGGGTGTGAGTCTAGGTGGGGTAGAGGAACAAAGAGATCTCGGACATACATATCACTAAAAATTGCAACACAGGTTAGCAAGGCCATAAAAAAAGCAAACCAAGCACAGGGTTTATTTCTAGAGGGATAGAATTAAAAAGTAGAGGAGTTATGCTAAACTTATATCGAACCTTGGTTAGACCACACTTAGAGTACTGCTTACAGTTCTGGTCGCCATATTAAAAAAGGATATAGAGGCACTGGAGAGGGTGCAGTGAAGATTACAAGGATAGTACCAGAAATGCAAGGGTATACATATCAGGAAAGGATGAACAGGCTGGGTCTCTTTTCTCTTGAAAAAAGAAAGCTGAGGGGTGACCTAATAGAGGTCTTTAAAATTATGAAAGGTTTTGATAGTGGATACAGAGAGAATATTTCCACTAGTGGGGAAGAGCATAACTAGAGGCCATCAATATAAGATAGTCACCAAGAAATCCAATAGGGAATTCAGAAGAAACTTCTTTACCCAAAGAATGGTGAGAATGTGGAACTCGCTACCACAGAGAGTGGTTGAAGCGAGGAGTATAGATGCATTTACGGGGAGGCTAGACAAGCATATGAGGGAGAAGGGAATAGAGGGTTATGCTGATAGATTTAGACGAGGAAAGACAGGAGGAGGCTCGAGTGGAGCATAAACACCGGCATGGACTGGTTGGACCGAATGGCCTGTTTCGGTGCTGTATGTCCTATGTAATTCTGTTCCTATGTTCCAAAGTTCCTACATTCCTATGGTTGTCTGTTGGGTTGAGTGCAGAGCTGAACTCAAAATATGAAAAGCCATTTTGAGTTTTCTCAGGCTTCCAGCGCCAGCTGAATATCGCTGTGGCACTCGTGGACTTGTCAGCAGCGTATGACACAGTATGGAAGCATGGACTGCTTTTCAAGCTCTCTACCATTTTGTTTGCAGAATAACGATCCATCCTCTCAACTCCATGCTTAGCAACCAACGCTTCCGTGTGTACACTGTAGCAGATGTAGGACACTGAAGAACAGACTCCCACAGGGTTCTGTCCTGACACCCATGTTATTCAATGTTTGTGCCAGTGATCTGCCCGAAAGAGACTTCCGCAAGTTCGTATTCACTGATGACATTGTTTTGGCCAAGCAAAACAAGAATCTGTCCACCACCGAGGAGATCCTGACCAGTGATTTACAGAGGATGAAGGCCTACTTCCGCCCATGGCAACTTTGGCCAAACCCGCAAAAGACATTCCACCTCAACACCCAGCAAGCAAACCGATCTCTGGAAGTCTCCTTTTGTGGCGCAGAGGGGAATCATGTCAAAAAACCCTCCTATTTAACAGTCACACTCGATGGCACCCTGGTGTATAGACAACATCTCCAGAACCTTGGGAAGAAACTAAAGAGTAGGGTCAACCTGATCCAGAAACTCGCTGGATCCACATGGGGAGCAGACGCTCAAACCCTCTGTATGGCAGCACTCGCCCTGGTGTACTCTACAGCGAATTACTGCTCTCCGGCCTGGCTATCGAGTCCGCATGTCAAATCTGCTGATGTCCAACTGAACTCTACTATGAGACATATCACCAGTAAGCTTTTATCGACACCTTGGCTGCCTATGCTTGCAAACATCACACCACCATACCTGCGCCGCGAATATGCAGCCTCCAGAGAATACAACCGCTACACCGGCAAAGACATGCCGATCCAGGCCGACTTGACCAACCTACCACTAACCCGTCTCAAATCTAGAAGGCCATTTTGGACTGTCACCGAAGCCCTTCAGCGATCTCCCCTCAGCCTTGATGACCGATGGCGAAATGCTTGGAAGAACTGTGACATACGGAATGGATTCCTTATAGAGGACCCCACAGTACAACCTGAAGGATCAAACCTTCCTCGCTAACAGTGGACAACCATCAACCCCTCAGAACTGGTCATGGTAGATGCTGCCACCTTCTCTATAGATGGAAGATTAAAGCATCCCGATCATGCGACTGTGGAGCTCCTAATCAGACCCTGGAGCACATCATCGTGCACTGCCCTCAGAGAAAATTCGCAGGCAGCTGACAAAATATCCATACTGTTACACAGGAAGCTTTGGCCTGGATATCTGACTTAGATACTGAGAGTTAATTTGTTTTTTGCTACTACAATATGAAAGATGAAGAATAAGTTTGCTCAGGAATGTCAAATTTAGGCTAACTTGAAGCAACTTTGGTTCATCAAAGCACTTTTTGAAAAATGATGGCATGCTTATCCAGAGGGACAAAATGTGCATGTGCAACATGATTTTCTGTCCCACACATTTCCCACCGTTATGACAATTGTCTGCAGATGAAATCATAACATACTATTTTGTTATATGTTTAAAAACAAAAGTTCTTACCTGCTGGTCTAGTGGGAACTGTTCAATTGCTGGTGGATCTTGTAGTGGAGTATGCATCCAATCCCTTAAAAGAAAAAAAACTTTATATTTAATGTTCAACTTTTTCTTTTGATCCCTAGCAATCTAGCAGGTGACATCCAGTCCATGGCAATCCAGTGCTGGATGTGTATCTGTCCCCTTTTAAATTTTAAGGTTTGATGGATTGGAAACATGTGTTCAATCCATAGTAATCTAGCGGAGGTAAGGAATGTATCCATATTTTCCTAGTGTAGACCATTGTTCAATATATATTTCATATCTAGCCTCCTGCAAATGTTCACGCACTCGTTTCGATTATCAGTCTTTAGTTTCAAGTTCACCTGAATGTTCGTCCCTGAACCTGAAAACTTATCCCTCAGTGCTTATGCAAGAATGATCTGGCAGCATAAAGTCAACAAACATGCACTTCTGCTCAGAAATCTCAGGTTCCAAACCCACCAAAAGCTAACAGCCCAATCCCTGGCCCAAAAACTGACACAGAGAAGAATTTTCAGCAAGTGCCCATTGCTACAGGCTTCCCATGGCAGAGGGGGCTATGCAAATGACGGGCATGCTGAATTTGTTTCAGTGCTCATGTCTTGTCGTCTGGGGCAGTGGAAACTCGGGCAGGGAGAAAAAAAGACCTGCATTTATATAGCGCCTTTCACGACCACCAGACGTCCCAAAGCGCTTTACAGCCAATGAAGTACTTTTGAAGTGTAGTCACTGTTGTAATGTAGGAAACACAGCAGCCAAGTTGTGGACAGCAAGCTCCCACAACAAGCAATGTGATAATGACCAGATCATTTGTTTTTTGTTATGTTGATTGAGGGATAAATGTTAGCCAGGACACCGGGGATAACTCCCCTGCTTTTCTTCGAAATAGTGCCATGGGATCTTTTATGTCCACTTGAGAGAGCAGACGGGGCTTCGGTTTAACGTCTCATCCGAAAGACGGCACCTCCAACAGTGCAGCACTCCCTCAGCACTGTACTGGAGCATCAGCTTAGACTTTTATGCTCAAGTCTCTGGAGTGGGGCTTGAACCCACAACTTTCTGACTCCGAGACGAGGGTGCTACCCACTGAGCCACTGGCTGACACAAAACAAAGAGAAATGGGAGGTTTGGGAAGGGTGAGAAAGAGGGAGAGAGAGAGAGAAAGAGAGACTGGCAGACAGACTGTAGTGTATGTACCTTTAAGAGAGAACTACTTTTACAGCTCCTGTATACTGTAGTACTGGCAGTGACCACACCTGTATATAAGCCTTGAACATGCCTCTGTACCCCCAGTCTTGAGACAACCCTACTCCAGTAAATACCTGTTGATTGTTAAGTTACAGCATCCATGTGGTTATTGAAAAACATCATACTCTCCGAATCACGGATCTAACAGTGGCAACGAGTGTCGATTCGAATCTACCTGCAATTAGAGTCATAGAGTTATACAGCACAGAAAGAGGCCCTTCGGCCCATCGTGTCTGCGCTGACCATCAATCCCTGTTCAGTCTAATCCCATTTTCCAGCATTTGGTCCATAGCCTTGTATGCAATGGCATTTCAAGTGCTCATCCAAATGCTTCTTGAATGTTATGAGGGTTCCTGCCTCTGCCACCCTTTCAGGCAGTGAGTTCCAGATTCCAACCACCCTCTGGGTGAAAAAGTTCCTCCTCAAATCCCCTCCAAACCTCCTGCCCCTTACCTTGAATCTATGCCCCCTTGTTATTGACCCCCCTACTAAGGGGAAAAGTTCCTCTTTATCTACCCTATCTATGCCCCTCATCATTTTGTACACCTCAATCAGGTCCCCCCTCAGCCTTCTTTGCTCCAAGGAAAACAACCCCAGCCTGTTTAGTCTTTCTTCATAGCTGAGGCGCTCCATCCCAGGTAACATCCTGGTGAATCTTCTCTGCACCCTCTCCAAAGCAATCACATCCTTCCTATAGTGAGGCGACCAGAACTGCACACAGTACTCCAGCTGTGGCCTCACCAGCGTTTTGTACAGCTCCATCATAACCTCCCTGCTCTTATATTCTATGCCTCGGCTAATGAAGGCAAGTATCCCATATGCCTTTTTAACCACCTTATCTACCTGTTCCGCTGCCTTCAGGGATCTATGTACATGTACACCAAGGTCCCTCTGACCCTCTGTACTTCCTAGGGTCCTACCACTCATTGTGTATTCCCTTGCCTTATTTGTCCGTCCAAAATGCATCACCTCGCACTTTTCAGGGTTAAATTCCATTTGCCACTTTTCCGCCCATCTGACCAACCCGTTTATATCGTCCTGTAGCCTGAGGCTTTCCTCCTCGCAATTTATCACCCCACCAATTTTCGTGTCATCTGCAAACTTACTGATCATACCTTTTACATTCTCATCCAAATCATTTATGTAGATCACAAACAGCAAGGGTCCCAGCACCGATCCCTGAGGTACCCCACTGGACACAGGCTTCCAGTCACAAAAGCAACCTTCGACCATCACCCTCTGCCTCCTGCCACTCAGCCAGTTTAGGATCCAATGCGCCAAGGCACCCTGGATCCCATGGGCTCTTACCTTCTTGACCAGTCTCCTATGCGGGACTTTGTCAAAAGCTTTACTGAAATCCATGTAAACCACATCCACAGCATTTCCCTCATCCACACACCTAGTCACCCCCTCGAAAAATTCAATCAGATTGGTCAGGCATGATTTACCCTTGACAAAGCCATGCTGACTATCCCCGATTAATCCTTGCCTCTCCAAGTGGAGACTAATTTTGTCCCTCAGAATTTTTTCCAATAATTTCCCTACCACAGATGTTAGGCTCACTGGCCTGTAATTCCCTGGTTTATCCCTGCTACCCTTATTGAATAATGGTACTATGTTAGCTGTTCTCCAGTCCTCTGGTACATCCCCTGTGGCCAGAGAGGTTCTGAAAATTTGTGTCAGCCCCTGCAATCTCCTCCTTTGCCTCACACAACAGCCTGGGATACATCTCGTCCGGGCCTGGGGATTTATCCACTTTTTGGCCTGCTAAAACCGCTAGTACCTCCTCCCTCTCGATGCTAATATGTTCAAGTATGTCACAGTCCCCTTGCCCGATTTCTATGTCTACATCGTCTTTCTCCATTGTGAACACAGATGCAAAAAATTCATTTAAAACCCCGCCTACATCATCTGGCTCTACACACAGATTGCCACTTTGGTCCCTAATGGGCCCTACCCTTTCCCTGGTTATCCTCTTGCCCTTAATATACTTATAAAACATCTTAGGATCTTCCTTTATTTTGCTCGCCAGTGTTATTTCATGGCCCCTCCTCGCCCTCCTAATTTCTTTTTTAAGTATGCCCCTGCACTTTTTATACTCCTCTGGGGCTTCCTCCGTCTTTAGTCTTTTGTAACTGCCAAAAGCCCCCCTTTTTTTCCTAATGCATTTTTGTATATCCCTTGTCATCCAAGGTTCCCTTTGCTTGTTGGTCCCACCCTTGACCTTTACAGGAACATGTTGGCGTTGTACTCTCTCTATTTCCCTTCTGAAAGTCTCCCACTGCTTTGATGTGGATTTTCCTATAAGTAGCTGCTCCCAGTCCACTTTGGGAATAGGAAGATAGAACAGATGAATGCGTGGCTAAAGGGATGGTGCAGGAGGGAGGGCTTTAGTTTCCTGGATCACTGGGTCTGCTTCTGGGAAAGGTGGGACTTGTACAAGTCGGACGGTTTACACCTGAACCAGAGGGGGACCAATATCCTTGCGGGGAGGTTTGCTAGCACTGTTAGGGGGGGGTTTAAACTAACTTGGCAGGGGGATGGGATACAGAGTGGAACTATAGTAGGGGGTGATTTACAGCCAAATACAGAGGAAAAAACAAGTCAGCTGGGAAGGCAGAGCAAATATGTGAAGGCAAAAGGGAATATGGCAAGGCTGGAAGGCATTTATTTTAATGCAAGGAGTCTTGCAAATAAGGTGGATGGACTGAAGTTGTTGCTGAGCACATGGGAGTACGATATTGTTGCTATCACGGAGACATGGTTGAGGGAGGGTCAGGACTGGCAGCTCAATATTCCGGGGTATAGAATCTTCAGGCGAGACAGAGGGGGGTGTAAAAGGGGAGGGGGTGTTGCAATATTAATTAAGGAATCAATTACTGCTGTAAGGAGGGATGATATATTAGCAGGTTCCTCTAATGAGGCCATATGGGTAGAACTTAAAAACAAAAAGGGGGCAAGCACTTTGCTGGGAGTGTACTATGGGCCCCCGAACAGTCAGGGGGAGATAGAGGAACAGATATGCAGGCAAATCTCAGAGAAGTGCGAAAATAATAGGGTAATAATAGTGGGGGATTTCAACTTCCCCAATATTAATTGGGATAGTCAGAGTGTGAAAGGCTTAGAGGGTGCAGAATTCTTAAAGTGCATCCAGGAGAGCTTTTTGAGCCAACATGTAGAAAGTCCTACAAGAGAGGGGGCGGTACTGGACCTAATTCTAGGGAATGTAGCCGGGCAAGTGGTGGAAGTGTCAGTAGGAGAGCATTTTGGCGACAGTGACCATAATTCGGTGAGATTTAAGGTGGTCATGGAAAAAGACAAAGACGGCCCGGAAATAAGGGTTCTAAATTGGGGAAAGGCCGATTTTAATATTAATATTGCAACACCCCCTCCCCTTTTACACCCCCCTCTGTCTCGCCTGAAGATTCTATACCCCGGAATATTGAGCTGCCAGTCCTGACCCTCCCTCAACCATGTCTCCGTGATAGTAACAATATCGTACTCCCATGCATTTCCCTTCGAGGATTCGCTCCGGGAGGGCGGTGGAAGAAAGTCGAGGCCAGAAGCATTGGCGTCGACCACGAGCAACCGCCCAGTCGTCCAACAGAGAGTGAACATTGCAGGGGAGGCTGTGGAGAGCCGGGCTTGGTTCCCCAGCCACGACGATCAGCAACAGACTGACGACAGGTACAGCGCAGACCCTTCCCGGACAGCGGCGGCTGGAGCCGACCGACGGCGGAGAAAAAGCCGAGTAGCGTCGACGGGGTAAGATAGAGGGTGAAGAGCACAGGGCGCAGCCGGGGGTTGAAAACCGAGCGGCGTCGGGGAAAAACAAAATGGAGAGAGGGAGGGTAAAGCAGCAGCCGGGTTCAGGACCGAGCGGCGGAAACGGGAAAGGCGCACAGAAAAAAAAAATGCGCAGAGCACAGCCAGGGCTCAAGGGCTGAACAGTGTCCACGGGGAGAAGAAGGGAGAGCGCAGGAGACGCCATTGAGCCATGGAGAAGAAGGAAGAGCGTGGGAGGCGCCATTTTTAGAAGCCGCAGCGGAAAAGAAGGGCGAGCGCGGGAAGAAAGGAAAGCGCGGGAGATGCCATTTTGTGCCAGCGGAGAAGAAGGGAAAGCGCGGGAGATGCCATGTTTGACAGTTAAATCACACCCAGGGATGCCGAAGAGTGGCAGTATCTCTACGTTCGACAATGAAGTCGAAGATTGGGCGACATATGTGGAACGTATTGAGATGTACTGCAGGGCGAATGAAGTGCCAGATGCTAGGAAAGCACTGGTTTTGTTAAATTCCATGGGTGCAAAAACTTATGGGTTACTGCGAAACCTAATAACCCCAGAGAAGCCTGTGAACAAGAATTTCGAAAGCATAGTAGAAATCCTACAGGACCACTTAAACCCCACATTGCTGCTGATAGCAGAATGATTAAAGTTCCATAAAAGGAACCAACACAAAGACGAAAGCAATGCTGAGTACTTAACGGAACAGCGCAAGCTATCGAAACACTGCCAGTTTGGAGTGGGACTAGCAGATACGTTAAGGGACAAGTTTGTGTGTGGGCTACAAAGTGAAGGAACCCAGAAACGGCTTCTATCAGAAAAGGATCTTACGCTGGACAAGGCTTTCAGTATGGCAGTATCACACGAAGCAGCCGCAAGGGGCGCTGTAGAGATACAACGGAGACCGCAAGAATATGGCACCAATGAAATGTCCTATGGAACAGGGAAGTGTTATCGCTGCGGCAGAACAACACACGACCAGAAGGATTGTTGGTTCAAGGACCAAGTGTGCAGACAGTGTGGAAAAGCAGGACACATAGCAAGAGTCTGCAGGTCTGGGAAGAAAACCAACAGCAAGAAATCTCCACAGGAGAAGTACAAAAAGGTACACCAGGTGATGGACAGTAGTTCAGACCAACAGAAAAGTGACACAGATTCCGGAAGCAAGGAGCTGGGTTGTCTGAAACTACATAAGGTAACCGAAATGGAGGATCACCAGACTATCTGGGTTACACTCAAGATAGACGGAGACCAAGTGAAAATGGAATTGGACACAGGATCAGCCCTAACAGTCATAAACCAATGGGACTACAAGCAGCTATTTTCACATATACCCTTGAAAGCTACAGAGGTTGTCTTGAAGACGTACACGGGGCAAAAAGTCTACCCCAAAGGAAAAATAAGGGTGAAAGTGATATACAAAGGCCAGGAAATACCTAAAATGGACATATATGTATTGCTAGATGGAGGACCACCACTGCTAGGACCTGAATGGATCCGGAAGATACAATTAGACTGGCATTCCATACAAGCACTGAAGGTTGAGGCCAAAAAGGATGACGACGTCACACCGGGACGACTGTCAAAAATGCTAACTGACGCAAAAGAAGTGTTCCAGGAGGGACTCGGAACACTAAAAGGCATAACAGCAACGTTTAAAATAGAGGAAAATGCAAGCCCAAAGTTTCTTAAGGCCAGACCAGTGCCTTATGCGATCAGACCAGCTGTCGAAGCAGAGCTGGAAGGGTTGGAACATTCAGGAGTACTGTCCAAAGTAGACTGGAGCGAGTGGGCTACACCCATCGTTCCTGTAATGAAGAGGTCGTTGAGTAATACGCCTGGGGAACCAAAGAAGGTCCGCATCTGTGGGGATTTTAAGGTGACAGTGAACCCAGTCCTTCACACGGTACAATATCCGCTTCCACGAATTGAGGATATTTTCGCCTCGCTATCTGGAGGTAAACGCTTCACCAAAATTGATCTAGCCCAGGCGTACTTGCAAATGGAGGTAGAAGAAGCCTCAAAACAATACCTTACGATTAACACTCATAAAGGTCTCTATCAATACAACCGGCTGGTGTTCTGGGTAGCATCAGCTCCGGCTATTTGGCAAAGGGCGATGGATCAAGTCCTGCAAGGGATTCCAGGGACCCAGTGTTATTTGGACGACATCCTGGTCACGGGCGAAAATTACAGTGATCACCTCGTCAACTTGGAGAAGGTGCTCACCAGATTAAACGAATATGGGCTACGAGCTAATTGCCACAAGTGTGAGTTTTTCCAGAAGCAGATCTCGTATTGTGGCCACGTCATCGATGAAGAGGGGTTACATAAGTCCCCTGAAAAGATTGAGGCAGTAGTCAAGGCTCCAGCACCGGAAAATGTGTCACAACTGAGGTCGTTCCTCGGGCTGGTAAACTACTACCATAAGTTCTTACCAAATTTGTCCACGGTATTACACCCACTGAACACCCTACTGCAAACAGGGGTACTATGGAAGTGGAATGACGAACGTAGACGAGCTTTCCAGAAGAGTAAAGAATTGATCACATCAAAAGAGGTGTTGGCCCATTTCAACCCAGCACTACGAATTCGTTTGGCATGTGATGCATCACCCTATGGTATTGGAGCGGTGCTGTTGCACAAATTCCCAGACGGGTTGGAGAGGCCAGTAGCCTTTGCGTCTCGGTCACTAACCTCAGCCGAGCGCAACTACGCCCAGATTGACAGGGAGGCCCTCAGCCTAGTATGGGGAGTAAAAAAAAATTCAACCACTATCTGCATGGGCAGAAGTTCACCTTGCTGACTGACCACCAACCACTTGTCTCCATCTTTAATCCTAAGAAGGGCATTCCAGTGATGACTGCACAACGGTTACAAAGATGGTCCCTGTTTCTAGGGGCGAATCAATATGAAATAGAATATAAAAGCACGAAACAGTATGGAAACGCTGATGGGCTATCACGCCTGCCACTGCCTACTGTGGAGGAAGCACCAGCAGTGGTCCTTATCGAGATATTTTATTCGTCAATAATTGAACGATTGCCAGTAACGAACGCAGATATAGAGAAAGAGACCCGCAATGATGCGACACTGTCTCGGGTATATGATTTGACGGTGAGGGGATGGCCAACACATGGCGACTCACTGTTGCCAGCATTCTCATCCAGAAGAGAACAGCTGTCAGTATGCCAGGGGACAGTGATGTGTGGATCCCGAGTGGTGATTCCACCCAAGTTAAGGCAGAGAGTGCTAAATGAGCTTCATGAAGGTCATCTGGGAGGGGTGAAAATGAAAAGCCGTGCTAGGGCTTATGTGTGGTGGCCGGGGATCGATCAACAAATCGAGGACCTAACCAAGAGCTGCTCAGGATGCCAGAAGGTCCAAAATGCACCACCACATGCCCCTCTACACCCATGGGAGTGGCCCTCCTCTCCATGGCAATGGGTGCACATTGATTTTGCTGGTCCATTCATGTACTCAATGTTCTTAATAGCAGTGGATGCTCACTCGAAATGGCCTGAGGTGATAAAAATGTCCTCAACCACTACAGAGAAAACAATTGCAGTCCTACGGACCATATTTGCCAGGAACGGCTTGCCAGAGCAGATTTGCTCTGATAATGGACCACAGTTTGTGTCCGAAGAGTTTCGGAAATTTATGAGAAGGAATGGGGTCAGGTATTACACATCCGCCCCGTATCATACAGCCACAAATGGATTGGCTGAGAGGTTCGTACAAACCTTTAAAAAGGCGATAAAGGCCATGTGCAATGATGAAATTCCACTACAGCATAAGGTGGACAATTTCCTATTAGCCTACAGAAATGCGACACATGCAGTCACCAACCAGACCCCGGCCATGATGTTCTTTAACCGAAGGTTGAGATCTCGTCTGGATTTGCTCAGACCAAATGTGCGAAGAAATGTTGAGGATAAACAATTCCAGCACATCAATGAGAAGCCGACAAGGAGCTTCAATGTAGGACAACCAGTCTTGGCCCGTGACTACCGAACAGAGAAATGGCAACCCGGAACGATATGCACAAGGCAGGGGCCATTAATGTACACAGTGGATGTCGGGGAGAACATTGTGAGACGCCACGTCGATCACATCTTAGCATCACAGGAACGAGTCAACCCCATGTCTCGAGTACCTGGGGATGAACCCGACATACCGGTAGCATCTACCTCAGAACCAGTAGCAGTGGAAACCGATGAACTAACCGACGAAAAGGGGCCAGAATCGCCTCCGCACCAAGAACAAGAACCTCAGGAAAGGCGCTATCCCGAAAGGATCAGGAAGCCGCCCCAAAGACTGAATCTATAAATGGACTATTGTTGTTTAATGTACATGTTAAAGTGTTAATTGTTATTTGAATATTATGGGTACTGCTAATCTAAAAGGGGAGGAATTGTAGTGTATGTACCTTTAAGAGAGAACTACTTTTACAGCTCCTGTATACTGTAGTACCGGCAGTGACCACACCTGTATATAAGCCTTGAACATGCCTCTGTACCCTCAGCCTTGAGACTACCCTACTCCAGTAAATACCTGTTGATTGTTAAGTTACAGCATCTGTGTGGTTGTTGAAAAACATCATACTCTCCGAATCACGTATCTAACACAGGCAGACAAAGGCAGCCAAGAAACAAAAATGGTAAAACAGAAAATTCTAACCAGAAAGAGAAAGGAAAGAAACACACAGTTGGAAGGAGCAACAGCAAAGAGACTGAAGGAGAAATAACGTGAAAAAAAGCAGCGACTTAAAAATATTACAACTGTAGCAAGCTTTCACTTAATTGACTCAACTGAGGGCCCCCAATAAAATTATCTGCTGCACCTTGTCTTGTTTAAAAAGAAACGTGCACTTATAGTGTTGCTATCTGAATGCTACTTGACTGATTATGGAACTTGATTAAATTAGAATGAGATTTGTGTTTGAGCCCTGACATGGAACTTATCCTCTGCAACTTTCCAGCGAGGGTTGTGATTCTCCTGCAGTTCCAATGGGGCCACAATGTAATTTGTACTCATATACTGGAATAGAACCTGATTTTTCCAGCTGCTAGCCACTGCATTAAGTGGCTCTTGTACCACATTGAGATAATTATGCATTATTTTTCTTCGGTATGCATGCGAGTGATAGCTTCATGGAAAAAGCAGCGTTTCCAATTTTTTTTTTTGGGTGTGTTTGTACTTGTGTGTGTACGGGAAACTATTTAGGAAAAATCAGCTTCAAAATGCAACAAGAAACAGGACCAAATGTGTGACAAAGAAATAATCTAGTTGCAATGTGGAGTAAGTAGCCCGCAACTCGAGAAAGTGAGCGCTTGTTCAAGTCCCATGGCTGGGTGTCGCTCAAAGTCACCAGGCTTGGTTGGATGAGCTTCAAGTGGCTACGTACTAAGTTGGGGACTTGGGAACAGGGAACTAATGGAAGCACAAATGAATCTGCCTTTCAATGAACAATTTCAGTTATGTTTATCTATCCCATAAGCCTTCTGACTGGATGCTAATAATGTTGCTTACAGCAGATAAATATGTATGTGCTAAGTACTTGCAGCTGACATAAAGCACATTAATGTGCATCATTTGCAACCACATTCTCACATGTGACAAGTATCAAATGGATAATTTGAGGAAGAATGACATGCCCAAAGTGTCACAAGTCTTTAGTACGGCGTGTCATTTTTGACGATTAAAATTCCATTTTTACGTATGAGTGCACAGTATTAGATTTTGTTCACTTCAGACTTGCCAACTCTCCCTGAACCTCTACTATTTGTCCCTGATTCAGGGATAATTTTCTTCCGCTGATTCTGTCCCGAGTCTTGGGTGAAACTTAGTGGTGGGGGTGGGGGGGGGGGGGGCGGGGGGGGGCGGGTGGCGGTGGAAGGGGAGATTTTTTTCTGTGCACCATATGAAACCGAATTGTAAACCCCACTTTGTTACATGTGGCACACTGAGGAGATCTTCTATCCGATAGGCACAAATTTCCACTAGTACTGGTAGAATTTTCCCGAGTATTGTATTAAATTTCAAATGAGAAGCTTGCAGCAACAGATGTGTTAGCTTTATCGCTAGTATTTTTTTTTGACTGGAGAGATTAAAAAAAAATTGGTATCACCTACGAGGATTTAATACACAAAAAGAACACTTTGAATTAAAATAACAATATATTGCATGACTTACAAAAGCTCTTTTACACCAAGCCAATGCTTAGTGCGCATGCTAAACCCAACCATTTCTTTTATAAACGTTTCAGAAATTGTGTTACAAGGTACATGGAAAATCTCTGCAACTTGCAAAAGAAAACCTCCCAAGGATCAGCACCGTGCTCAGGGGGTTAAATATGAAATTTATTTTTTCGAGAAGACCTTTCTTATCGTGTTACTGTCAGCTCAAAAATGACATTTTCCTGATCTGATCCTGAAGAGATAGCTCTGGGATTTTATTAGCTGTGCAGATACTGACTGCTGATCAACCTATGGAGACCCATCAAGGACTGTTTTCAATCATAATCCCTGACCCTCAGTAACTTCCTCTTACCATCTATTGACATTGACCTTAAAATGCAGTAAGATAAGATAACGGATCCTGTTGTGTTTAAGCAATGTGTAGTCTCATGGAGTTTGAAGAACTAATGCCTCATTGCCTAAAAAGCTCCATTAAAATATACCGTAGCAAATGAGAATAACACAAAAATGATGGGGAAAAGCCAGACTTAATACTGCTATGTGTCTAACATTTTGACTAAAAATAAATTTGGGATCATTGTGAATTTTTGGGGGTAAGATTAGGAAGGGGTCACTGCCAGGTCCCCTACTGCAGCTCACTACAATTTTCAAATTCCAATTCCCTTGCCATTACAGATAATCTGCCGTGGAGGTGCAGAGGCTTTTAAATATTTTCACTCGTTTATTGCTGCACAGCTGACTTTCCAGAGATTGTACAGCAATGACATTAGCTCAGTATCACATTGAAATAAATGAAAAGGTGGAGTCAGAAATAGGCACGCAGCCAGTTTGCCAAATCACAAATAATGCAGTTGCTGTGTTTTCTGTTCGGATACTTCTGGAGGGAGCCTGTTGCTCGAAAGGATAGAAATAATGAATAGATTAACTCCCAAGGGGGCTTCTCCCTTAGATGTGGAATTCCTCTTTCCCATTTTCTTGAAGGGGTTATTTTTAGAAGTCACTTTCCTTGACAGAGGTTGTGTTCTGAAACCCCAGAATGAACATCAGCTTGCGTGACTCCCATTAAATCAAGTTTCATTATTTGCTTGCCTGCAGTTAAAAAAATCCATCATTTTGATTAAACATTGGTTTTTATATTTCTATTCTCTTTTATTCTCTGTGATAAAATGAATTTAAGTTTCTCAGGTGGATACTGAATCATTTAATGGCTTTCTATTTGTTACAAAATGTAACTTATGACGTG
The DNA here is from genome assembly GCF_052327205.1 of Somniosus microcephalus. Taxonomy (NCBI): domain Eukaryota; kingdom Metazoa; phylum Chordata; class Chondrichthyes; order Squaliformes; family Somniosidae; genus Somniosus; species Somniosus microcephalus. Next base: position 249,121,284 of record NC_140992.1, read on the forward strand.
GGATAAAGATCACTTGTCAACAGCCTCAAAATCAACAATTGATATAGAATACTACAAAACCTGTGCACAGTGAACACTATGAACTTACCCACTCCTTTATGAGTCTCATTAATCCAACCACGCCACAGACCAGTCAGTTCAGTGCGATCAACACTTTGCAGTGGACTGTATTCAAAATGGCTGCCATGACATGGAGCTTCGGATAAGAAAAGGACCCTTCTAATGTTGGGAGCTTTTTGAAAAAGGACAGAACTGAATATTGCTCTCTGAATTTTGTTTGCTTACCAAGATGATGAGTATCAGTGATGGGAAATGCAACACATTTCCTACATTCATCAAATCAAATCAAATCAAATCAACTTTTATTGTCATTGTTAGTGCACAAGTGCAGTACAACGAAATGTAGGCTTGCGGCTCCCGAGAGTGTACATTTAGATTAAGACATTTAAACATTCAACATACATTTGGCTTGTAATACATTAGCATAAACATAACCATAATAAAGTGCATTGGCAGATGTGCAGGCTTTAGAGTTTATTTGTGGAATTCAGTAGGATGACAGCCCTGGGAAAGAAGCTGTTCCTAAATCTGGTCATACGGGTGCGAATGCATCTGTAGCGTCTCCCAGATGGCAGGAGGACGAACAGACTGTGGCTGGGGTGGGTAGGGTCTTTGATGATGGACCATGACCTCCGTAAACAGCGTTTCTGGTATATGTGCTCTATGGTCGGTAGCCAGATGCCGGTAATGCGTTGGGCAGTTTTGACTACCCGCTGCAGGGCTTTCCGGTCATAGTAGCTACAGCTGCCATACCATACTGTGATGCAGTTCGTCAGGATGCTCTCTATTGTGCAGCGGTAAAAGTTAGAGAGGATCAGGGGTGACAGGTTACATCCCTTCAGCCTCCTTAGGAAATATAGGTGCTGCTGGGCCTTCTTCACCAGAGAGGAGGTATTGAGGGACCAGGAGAGGTCTTCCGTGATGTGGACTCCGAGGAACTTAAAGCTGTCCACCCTTTCCACCACAGCCCCATGGATGTGGATGGGGGTGTGACTTCCGCCTTTAGACTTCCTGAAGTCCACAATGATTTCTTTGGTTTTCTTGATGTTAAGGGCCAGGTTGTTATCGGCGCACCACTTCACGAGATGCTGGACCTCCTCCCTGTAGGCTGACTCATCGTTGTTGGTGATCTGGCCTACTACCGTGGTATCATCCGCAAACTTGATGATGGTGTTGGAACCATGAACAGCCACACAGTCGTGGGTGAAGAGGGAGTAGAGGAGGGGGCTCAGCACACATCCTTGTGGGGTCCCCATGTTCAGGGTCGGGGGGGGGGGGGGGAGGTGTGGTTACCTAATTTGACAGACTGGGGTCTGTTTGTTAGGAAGTCCAGGGTCCAGTTGCAGAGGGAAGTGTTCAGGTCAAGAGTTTGGAGTTTGGTCACTTGCAGAGGTTATAAGAACATAAGAAATAGGAGCAGGAATAGGCCACTTGGCCCCTCGAGCCTGCTCCGCCATTCAATAAGATCATGGCTGATCTTGGGCTCAAAGCCACTTCCCTGCCCGCTCCCCATAACCCTTCACTTCCTTCTCTTGCAAAAATCTGTCTATCTCCACCTTAAAGTATTTAATGACCCAGCCTCCACCGCTCTCTGGGGCAGAGAATTCCACAGATTTACGACTCTCAGTGAAGAAATTCCTCCTCATCTCAGTTCTAAAAGGGCAGCCCTTTATTCTGAAACTATGCCCCCGAGTTCTAGATTTCCCCACGAGGGGAAATATCCTCTCTGCATCTACCTTGACGAGCCCCCTCAGTATCTTATATGTTTCAATAAGATCACCTCTCATTCTTCTAAATTCCAATGAGTGTAGGCCCAACCTGCTCAACCTTTCTTCATAAGTCAACCGCCTCATCTCAGGAATCAACCGAGTGAATCGTCTCTGAACTGCCTCCAAATCAAGTATATCCTTCCTTAAATAAGGAGACATAAACTGTATTTATATTTGTTTATTACTGGATGAGTGAAAAGTGGTGATATGTTGGTAGAATGTGCTTACAGACTAATCAAGTGTCAACATGGCTCAGTGGTAACACATTCTCTGTTTCTCCTTTGAATCAGAAGGTTGTAGGTTCAAGCCTGCTGTGGCCAAAATTCATCCCTCAACCAACACCATCAAAACAAATTTGAGAAAACAAATTCTCTCATTTGTGGGACCATGCATTGGCTGCCATGTTTGCCTCCAAAACTAATAGTGTTTACACTTCAAAAGTTATTCATTGGCAGTGAAGCACTTGGGACATCCTGAGGATATGCAAGGTGATAAATAAATGGTGATTTTTTTCTTTTCCTTATTCGTCCGTGCTTACCACTGCCGATATTTCTACTCCTCCAAAAACAGAACAACAAATATTTATGAAAAATCCTTTTAAAAGTCAGTATGTGCTTATTAAGGCCTTGTTAAAGGCCAGTCATGAGATACTTGTGCAGAATTATGCAGCTGCAAAGGGCGTTTGGAAAATGACAATTTAGTTCCTGCTGAGTCCAGTTGAGAATAATCTTTGCCATGTTCAGTGACACTGTAAATAAATCTGAGAAGATTTCCTCTGGATGGTTCTTCTGCTGAGATTGCAAATTCGTTCAAAAAGAATACATGTATGAACTCATTGAGAATACCAATCAGAAGACGTCTTCTTGCATTTATTTATGATGTTACTACAATAGCAACCAGAGGAAATCATCTGCACTAGAATTAGTAAGTTGAATCAAGCGGGAGATGTATTGGCTTCGCTACAATGGTGAAATAGGTGAAGAATGCAGAAGAGTTTTTTGCCCAAGAATATAGATTTAGTAGCCATTGCCAGTTATCTCTGATTGGTGGGATGTGACAAGTGGTGTTCCTCAAGGATCTGTAGTGGGCCCTCAGCTTTTCACCACTTATATTCATGACTTGGCTGAAGGAATCGAGAGTTGTATTTCCAAGTTTGCAGGCGATACTAAGTTAGGAAGCACAGTAAGTTGTGTGGATGGGAGCAGGAAGTTACAAAGGGACATAGACGGACTAAGTAAGTGGGCAAAACTATGGCAGATGGAGTTCAATGTGGGGAAATGTGAGGTCATTCACTTTTGATCAGAGAAAGATAAATCAGAATATTTTCTTAATGGTGAGAGATTGGGGCTGTGAAGAAGCAAAGGGATTTAGGTGTCCGTGTACAAAAATCACAGGTACAAAAGGTAATCAAAAAGACTAATGGAATGTTGGCCTTTACCTCAAGTAAATTCAAATTCAAAAGTGAGGAAATGATGCTTCAGTTGTACAGAGCTTTTGTCAGACCTCACCTGGAGTGCTGTGTTCAGTTTTGGGCACCGAACCTCAGGAAAGGTATACTGGCCTTGGAAGGGGTATCATGAAAATTCGCCAGAATGATACCAGGACTTAGAGGGTTAAATTATGAGGCCAGGTTGCATAAACTGGTATTCCCTTGAGTTTAGAAGGTTGAGGGGTGATCTAATGGAGGTAATTAAAATGATTAAGGGATTTGACAGGGTAGATACAGAGAAAATATTTCCTCTCGTGGGGAATCCAAAATAAGGCGGCATAATCTTAAAATTAGAACCAGGCCATTTAGGAGGGAAATCAGGAAGCACTTTTTCACACAATGGGTAGTGGAAATCTGGAACTCACTCCCCAAAAGGCTATGGATGCTGGGTTAATTAAAATTTCCAAAACTGAGATCAATAGATTTTTGTTGGGTAAGGGTATGAAGGGATATGAAACAAAGACGGGTAAATTGAGTTGAGGTACAGATCAGCCAGGGTCTAACTGAATGGCAGAACAGGCTCGAGGGGCTGAATAGCCTATTCCCGTTCCTCTGTTCCTACCAGAAAAATGTACTGTTTTAACATAACACCCTGTGACTTATTTTCTACTGATTTAGTAATGTAGCATTGTGTTCTCTTAGTTGACTGGTGCTCCATAATTACTTCAGGTGTTAAGTGGCGTTGTTTGTTTCAAGTGGAGGGCGATGACTCCTGGTGAGTGTTACTCTCCAGGTTTGACCTGAGCGGAATGCACATCATTAATTTGATATGCACCCTTTTAAAAATTGCAGAAATTTTGTTGAAAAATCATGCATAGCTATCAAGTTCAAAAGTAAATGATTCATCCATTTTGGGAGAGGCGTTCCACTTATTTTTAACAGTTTGAAAACAGCTCGACATTCTTACCGTTTCTTCAATGCTATTGTAAATGTCCATGGAGGTTTAAACCTTCTGCCGTTAACACAACATGTGCTGGATAGTGCAGTTGATCACAGCAGTTGTCTCACTGTCCTTCACTTCGAGAGATCTGGATTACCATTGATTCATTGGGATAGAATAATCACCGTTCATGATTGCAACTGAACTGAGTTCAGATAATTTCGCTTTAGTATTCATTAAAGATTAGTCTGCAATGTAAAATCATTCTGATTTCAGGATCAGGTACACCTCCATCTACTGCCAAGCCTATGCTGGCAAGAAACCTGTATTTTTAGCAGTCCAGCACAATCATTGCAGTGTAAGCCCAAACTATGGATTTCAATTTCATACCAGCAAGAAAATATTTCTTTCAGAGGCTGGTTTCATGTTGTTATGGAGGTAAGAAGTGCAGAGTGGAATCAAAGTCTGTAATCGCCCGACATCCTCAACCTTAACCCAGCAATGTCAGAGTGCAAGTAAGTTGGCAGGTTTGTTGTTCGTCTCGGACCAATTTAAACATAAAATTGGCAAGAGTATATATTTTAACAACGTTACTTAAGCAGGCATTTTGTGCTCCAGTCAACTAAAAAACTGAACTGGACGAAGCTGGAATGACTGGATGTGTGTTTCCTGGAAGTGCTCCCTCTATGGGTCTCATTTTACATTAGTATATTGCATTCAGTAGCGTATTACCAATAAATACCCAAAATCCAATCCCTGGGAAAGTTTATAATCTTCAGGGTAATCCTGCTGATTAGAACTTGGTTGTTTAGGCAACTTTCAGGTTTCTTTGGTTAAAAGGGGAGTGTTTGCACCATTAAGTGTTTACAGGTTGCCGAACCTGTGACAATATGTTTATCGTCATAACACTGACTGCATCTGGTCCACAAGTGAACTTAAAAAAACATCTTAGCTAGAATAATAGAAGATAAAATACAGAAACAAGTTTCAAACGTTTGCTCAAATCTGTGGCATCTCAGAGGGGATTTTAGGAGTACAGTTTTTCTAACTGTTTCTGGAACCTGACCATCCCAAAATGACCTTAATATAATGATGCTAATATTTAATTTATTAATACTTTTAATATTCCCTGAAGATTTGAAGAAGATTGCACATATTTTGGTCATGTGCAAGTTGCACGTCACATGCACTGCTCACTGGAGCACCACTGTTGGCAGTGGAGAGACCCCACAGAGTGTGCAGGAGAAATGGGGCAACTCTGTTAGAATTGGGCCTGCGCTCAGCTCAGCTCCACCCTCAGAGCATACAGCAGGACTCCGTACAAGTGAGGCACAGTTGGAAGGTTTCAGTTTAGAGTCGCCTAGTGCTAAAAATGTGCAGAATGAAACAGCATTTTGGTGCAACATCGGGACTCTTCTATGCCTTAGCGTCGGCGACATGGGTTACTGGCTCCCATGTGAGCTCCAGCTGCAAGTTTGTGCCATTCTTGGCAGACAGGGGTTATGCACTGTGAGAGGAGATAGAATCCTTGGGATAAGAGGCGACATTTCTAGAAGGCTTCCCTGCCAGCCTTCCTGCAAACTGGTGAAATTCATCACACGTGTTGGCATTAAATTGAAAGCCAGCCAGTGCTGGGCCTTGAACCTTTAACCAAAGTGAAGTATCTTATCATAGAATCATAGAAGAGTACAGCACAGACAGAGGCCAGTCAGCCCATCGAGACTGTGCTGGCTCTTTCGAGGAGCAATCCAGTTAGTCCCACTCCCCCGCTCTTTCCCCATATCCCTGCAATTTTTTCTCCTTCAAGTATTTATCCAATTCCCTTTTGAAGGCTACTATTGAATCTGTATCCACCACCCTATCAGGCAGTGAATTCCAAATCCTAACCACTTGTTGCATATAAAAGTTTTTCCTCATGTCGCCTCTGGTTCTTCTGCCAATCACCTTAAATCTGCTCCCTCTGGTTATCGACCCTTCAGCCATTGGATACAGCTTCTCTTTATTTACTCTATCAAAGCCCTTCATGAATTGAAACGCCTCTATCAAATCTCCTCTTAGCCTTCTCTGCTCGAAGGAGAACAACCCCAGCTTCTCCAGTCTATCCACGTAACCGTCATTCCTCGTCCCTGGAACCATTCTGACTGTGTGGAGTTTGCACATTCTCCCCGTGTTTGCGTGGGTTTCCTCCGGGTGCTCCGGTTTCCTCCCACAGTCCAAAGATGTGCGGGTTAGGTTGATTGGCTATGATAAATTGACCCTTAGTGTTAGGGGGATTAAATACGTGGGGTTACGGGGATAGGGTGGGATATGTGTTGGTGTAGGGGTTACAGGGATCGGGTGGGATATGTGTTGGTGCAGGCTCGATGGGCCGAAATGGCCTCTATCTGCACTGTGGGGTTTCTGTGATTCTGTGATTCTGTGATTCTAGTAAATCTCTTCTGTAGCCTCTCCAAAGCCTTCCTAAAGTGTGGTGCCCAGAATTGGACACAATACGCCAGCTGGAAAACTTCGAGCCAGGTAGGACTCGAACCTACTGCTACATTCATGGGCATCTAATTGGAGGACAGGTCTGAGGTTATGTTATCTGGGCAGCGTAGATGGATGTGAAGATTACAACAACAACAGCAACAACGTGTATTTATATAGTGCCTTTAATGTAGTAAAACATCCCAAGGTGCTTTGAGGGTGTATTATATGACCAAAAAAATCACAAAACTTACAATAATCTAACAGTGCTAGGTATGGTCACTAAGAGAAGAGATAAGTATGTTTGATTCACCAGTAATATTATCACCTGCCTTAATAAACTCCAGAAAAACAGCCAGGGGCCCTTCAAAAATACTACCAGTGTATTGCTGAAATTTGGCAGCTGTATAAAGGCAAACTAATGCAACTTAAATCGGATCATTCTTAAATGACACGCATAAGTATTACAATAGGTTTATTTTATGAACAATCGCTGATCTTATCCAAATATTCCTGATACACATACACTTGCAACTCGAAGTCAGTGAGAATTATTTCACAAAGTTTTCACCACAGCAGATAGTAATTACAAACCTAAGAACCAAAACAATGCATATTTGTTCCAGTCAACCCCTGCTGCATCTGTAGTAGTCAGTAATCTCCATGGGGATAAGCTTTCACTTTGATGTCTATGTTGTACTTTTTTTTTCTGCTAGATTCCAATAACCAGTAAAGGCCAACAGACAGACAACAGGCAGTGAAGGCCTCACTGGTAACAACTGGGCTGTAGGATAGCCCGAGGCAGTGCTTTAAGACCACAAACCTCTTCATTGATTTTTGTTCTGATCTTTCCATCTCTTTCAATGCAGGCAGTGCTATTTCTATTAACATTGCTGGTTACGTAGTCTTTCCTCATCTGGATGGAATAGTCTTTGAACACCACTTTTCCAGTGACAAGAACACGGGTTTTTAAAAAAAAAAATCCCCACTAGGCCATAGCAAATGTAGTGCGTGTTGCTCCAAATTTTGCACACTTGCAACTATTGTATTTTTTCTTTTTTAAAAAAAAACAGCTGCCAATGGAAGTCCATTAACCCCAAGGCTGCCGGCAGGTCCTGGGAATTGAAGAGCTATCTCCTTGGGCTGGACCGTTCCAGAAGTTTTCAACTTCTGCACAAATATCATCTTGGTAGGATATCAAATGTCAGAAGTAGCTGTACTACTGTACTGTTAAACTACAGAAATAAAAAAGTTAAAAACACTTGAGTTTTGCTCACGCTTTTGTGTTTCCCCACCATTTCCTCTACTTTCCTGGTTCTTTTCTTCTAACTTTAATTTGACCTTTTTCTACCTGACTTACCTTCTCTATAACTTGGTTCTCTAGGGGAAAAAAGAAGCCAACTCTATAACTCTTTACTTACTGTTTGCTTTCTTTTTTTGTTCTTTTTTGGAATTGGAAACAATGAACAAAAATGAGTTTTGATTGGCAACAAACCAGCTACAAAGACCATTTTCATCTATTGAAAGCCAGAGGAATGAGGACTCATATAGTCAAATCAGATCAGATCAGGTGAGTTTTTACGCGCCATAATAGGAAGATCTGCTATTGGCCTGTCAATTCTAGGACTTGGGTTTGAATCCAGCTCAGCCGATGGCCTGCCTCAATCCGGCTCAGAAGTGACCCTTAGTCAAATTGACATTCTCACTTAGAGAGGCCACAGGATGGGTGGTGTGGGAAATGGAAAGTGTTACATTGAAGGAGAGGTGGTCTCTTCCTTTACGGTTTATGCTCCTGATGTTATCTGGTGACTCTAACTGAAAGTGCAAATATTCATTAGAGGCAAAAATATATTGGCACTGATCAATTTAACATAAATTCTGGAGCAATAAAGTCATAATTCACCAATGTTCCTGTAGGTATCACTCTGCTTCAGATTAGTTATACTGATATGTAAATGTATTGCTGTCAGATCACCTGTACATTTAATTGGTTGGTTGCATTTGGTTGCAATATGGTGTCTTTTGGTTCAATGAGTCCAACCAGTTTCTGCCAGCAAGCTAACCAGTAAAGAATAAAAGGTTGTAGGCAAAATGCAGCCAATGTAAATCTTTGTGCAAAATGGTTGGCACTTAGCATTTTACAGAGAAAATTATATTTTCTGCTCTGGTCCAGTGCAAAATGCTTTAATGAAGCTAAGTGCTGGGCAATCACATTCCTCATGCAGTGAACATATTTAACATGCCAAATTACATGCTAATGATGCATAGGCTCATTTGAATTATCATTAGATTAAAATGCAGTGAAAAATCCTAGCGAAAATGGTAGAAGGACCAGAGCAAAAACCTGGCAAGTGGCATAAAGCCCGCTATTGGATAGAAAAAGATGCCCTCCCAGCCGATTAAAGTTGACTTAATACAATGAAGTTTTTCCTCTCCCATGTGAAAACAACTGGGATCGGCAAGTGTGGCTCAGTGCAATCCACAGAGGTAAAGGTGAGAGGCTCACATCAGGTGAAGGGCCATGAGGGAGACTGGGGATTAATCAGCCTCCTGTAATTTGACCCTACTTCTCCTAATAATACATCTATTTCTCTTGCTGTAGCACCCTCTGGGGCACCAGGATGCAGCAGTGGTCACCACGAAAGAGGCAAATATCATATTACTCATGTTTTACGTTAATGCCAGTCGCTAATTGTTAGCAAACAGATGTGATCTAACCTATGAATATACAAAAGGAATATGTGCAAAAAAAAACTGTTCTATACATGGCACAATTTAATCAGTTATGCTTTCTCTAATGCAATTAGTGACACAGCTAAGATTGGAGTTATATTAAAATGTGAAAAAGGGAAATTTAATCAAAACCAATGGAGACAACAATAGACACCAAACAAATACTGGTAACCTCATCATCAGAGGTAATTAGATACTATTGATGCTTTCATTGTCTATTACCTCAGGCAATACTGAAGAAAAAATAACTAGAGCACAAATACCAGCATAAACATATTTTACAGGAATAAACCTGCCATAAATTGCACTTGTATTCTTGCACCAAGGCAACCATTCAATTTACAGTATACAACAAAAATTGAAATGATTTTCATCCCCTGACAAGCAGCATGTGTTGTGGAATAAGCAATGGACTATTCTCACATTGGTTTTGGGATACCTTTTATCTAAACCAATGTACAATGCTCAAATCAATATGTATAACTTTGTGAATTTGCCTGCTCATCAAGGTGAAGGATTGCACTGGGAATTAAATACTTTTGGCACTTCGTTTCAGAATCTCACATTTCCTGCACGGTATATCTCACATTTCTATGCCCCAGTACTACCTTCAGAAAGGCACCTCCTACTGCATCAGTAGAAATTATCCATTTGTCACTCCTGCTGTCTTCAATGACTCTCTAAGTGAGATTAGTGCCCAATTATAGTTGGTCTTATGCTGTAGACTCATAACCACTAGAAACTACTACTGCCATCACTAATTATATGAAGAGAACAACTTGGGAGTTGACAACAACTTGCACCTAATCGGGACATTGCCAGTAATGTGCCTATATGTGTAGTGTATGTGTGTGAATTTGACTAGATTGTGTAGACGGTATATAAATTTGCCCCGTCAGCAATCCACCACAATGTTTACTTGGTGAGACCACCAAGATTTTTAAAGATTAACACTGACAAGCGCAAGAGAGTTGTAAAGTAGTTTTGTGGCACTACAACAGGGTGCTTATAACACACCTCTGCTGCTGCAAGATTTGGGCTCTGGTAAAGCCCGACATTCCAACATTCCTGCCTGTCACATAAGTAATGCATTTCATCCGTTTCCAGCAAGTCAAAGCTGATGAAAACATAGAATGCAGTTCCCTGCTGGGAGTCCAGCTCACCCAAAGCCACCTTTAGGCACGCACAGCTCCCTCAGAGATCGGCATTCAAGTCCGCAGATCAACTGGATCAGCTGTGATGCAAGGGATGAAAGGCCGAGAAGGGAGGGATCTAGAAACAGGGTTAAAAAAACAAGGAAACTGTCTTGTTTAAACAGTTTAACATTAGAAGACCAGCAGAATGTAGCCTGGAGTATAAATGAAAGAGCACTGGAACCTTCAATTCTCTGTATTATTAAACTTTCACCTTCTGATAGAGGTCAAGAGAATGCTTTCATGGCTGTTTCCTCCTTGGAATGTGTTTTTGTGTCACACCAAATGGCAGTAAGCATTTTCAATACATAGGAAACAATAAGCATCATTCACCAAGGCATCATTTAATTCCAGGTCTTTTATGGTGTTACATTTACACATATAACTGGACAAGTTAGGAAAATATTTTAGATATCCAAGTAAATATCTAAATATCATCTTCATTAAGTTATACGAATATATTTTCCTCCTGTTACTAATGCTAGTGTTAAAATCACTGAGGTTTCTTGTTCAATACCCTCACCAACTTTTTGGCGAGAAAAATATACCCGACAAACAGTTTTAGCGAATTTCTGATTTAGCATTCAAAATGGTGGAAATAGGTTTTTGACATTTATTGCAACTTGAAAACAAGTGATTTCTCATTAAAATCAGTTGGTATTTTCTTTTTCCTTTTATTTTTCTCAATTCCCTCTGATGCCCACCAAAATTCCCGTCTCACTTGGAATTCGTCTGTTACATTCCCCCCTTATGCTCACTTAAGCTGCAGCAGTTGGTAAAGAATCCGTGTTTACTGGTTCTGCAATAAGCTCCTCGTTCAGGCTCCTGGTAGAATTCTTCTTTGTGCTGTTATTCGTTGACAATGGTCAGGAAAATGCATTTCGGTAGCAGATGTAAATTAACATAAATTAGCATGATTGAACAGATTAGCTTTTTATCACTAAACAATATTCTGCCTTAATTTAAAAAAAAAATCCCAATCATAACTGGGTGATGATCCAATGGAAGACTAATGGATCCTCAGAAATGTTGAACAGCACCTTGTTGACATATCCACATGCAGGCATAATATTATTGAGGTAAATTGTAGTAGCAGATAGTTTACATGGCATATTGAAATATGTTCTGTAATGATGCCAGAGTAGAATCATGTCACTGTGTCACCAATTGTGTGCATCAGGCTGGTTTCTTGTAAGAAACACAGTACTAGTTATTGCCTTGAAAAGCACGGGGAAAATGTTTGTGCTGAAGGAGATGTAGCAGGTTATACCTTCCGATAGTAGGCAGGACAATCAGTGCATTACAAAATAAACCATACCCATGTTTTAATATCGTTATTTTTACCCCTTATATTCAAAAATTCATTAAAATGACTGTACTTAAAATAAGGACCAAAGCAGTGGGCTCCTATACCTTTACTTTTCTTGCCTTTCCCTTGTTAAAGGTCATCACCCACATTGGCCAAATGGGCAAACAACTGATCGGCCTACATGCCTCCACCATATTGCTTTCTAATGTGTTATTCAGGGGTGTGCATTAGTAGGACTAGGGAAGTGCCTGACTTCTGCTTTTTCCCTGTCCTGACACCATGGCTGAAATCAGGAACATACAACGTGGGGAATAGTTTGGAGATCTCAGCCAAACTACCTCAGCCCAGTGTAATTGGCAAGCAACTCAACCAGAGGAAGCAAAAGGGGAGATAGATTGTGGACATCAATATCTCAGACAGCACAGTCCAGCATTGGATATGATGCAAAGTGGCAGCAGAGGAAAAGTCTACATTTTCAAAACGCTCAGCCTGATTTTATGAGCGTTAGGTCAAATCAATACATTTATACAAAGAAAAAAGCTTCCTCTAATCAAATACATTTTATTCATCTTTTCTGATCTGCTCCAATTCCTCTGCCTGTATTATTCCCTGCTTAACTCCTAGGTGACCCATCACCAATTGTCTTCCCTCCTTGCATGTGGGGAAAGTGCCAAGCTCTGATCAGTTCCATCTGCTAATAGAACAACTGAGATTAGGGACCTGCCACATGGGGAATCTCGAGTGCAACCTGCTCATTCGAGCATTCAGTGGCACAGCATATAGGGAACCAATGCCCTACTCTGTCACATCATCCAAAATGCTATTCTGAAACAAGCAGGACTCCTGCACAGATTTACAGTCAGATTTTTAAAACTACAGCACACCACTGGAAACTTGAAAGTACTTGCTTCCCTGATCTTTCTTCAGAAAAACCCATCCATTGCCGAGATGTTCTAAATTAAAATAAATAGCAGTTTTTTTCTTTGATGCATGTGAACAACTATTCGTAAAGAATGGGCTGTCTGTCAATCAGAGAGACATACTGATGTGATTGATATACATTAGAAGCAGCCAAGTAGGCAGCTGCTTTCTTAACAAGTTCTTCAGTGAGGTTCCATCAAACATCCTATTATCGTTCTTTGTTTAATGGCATTTCAGTCACCATTCACCCTTATACAGGTTAAAAGGGTATATTTGAAATTTTCATAGGAAATACTTGGGAGGAAATGAGCATGATTAGCAAGAAAGTAATTAGTGCTGATGTCACCAGTTCAGACAGTTAACCATGTGCATATTGCAACTTCTGAGGACCATTGAATGCAAGGCAAATAGAGGACCAAGGCAGTGCAGGGGGACTCAGCTACTATCACACTGGGACCTCATTAGAACTCTAAAAATGGGAAGAAACTCCATGAAACAACAACAAGAACAAGTATTTATATAGCGCCTTTAACGTAGTAAAACGTCCAAGGCACTACACAGGAGTATTTTGAGACAAAAAAAACTATGGTTTTGAGAATGCTCATAACTACACCAGCAAAAATCTATTATATATTAAAAATGGTGAGTAGTCTCAAGATTCCAAAGGTACGGCACATGTAGATTGCACTGTGAACTCTATGGGGGAGAAATTCGGTATCGCTCCATTTGGGGCGCAATTATCGGCCGGGCGCAAAGATTAGCGCCTGGCGCTATTTATCGCCTCCGACTGCAAACTTGGCTTTTATCGCCCCTGGAGGTGACTGGAGCGCTAAATCAGGCGCTACACAACTCTCTTAAGGCGCTAACGCCGAGGAGCGAGGCGCTACCTCAGAGGGCGGGCGCAGCGCAGGAGCTGTCAGTTAGCGATTGAACACAGACACACTGGCGCCGGTCAGTTCTTAAAGGGGAGGGTCGATCTTGCTCTGCAGTCACACCCTGCTCACTGGAGCCTTGAATCTCGGCCTGGGCAGACCTGTGGCTAAATCTAGCTGCCAGACACTATGGAAAGGGCCAGGGAGCAAGCACAGCGCTTCTGCGAGCGGGCTTTGGAGGCTCTGGTTCGCGGGGTGGAGCGCAGAAGATCCATTCTGTACCCAAAGAGTGGCAGGAGGCCTTAGCCACGTGAGTACAGAAGAGTGTGGAGGGAGGTGGCTCAAAGCGGTTCCTCAAGCAGCATGGTGCCTATGACTCATGTGCAATGTAGGAAAAAGTTCAACGGCCTCACCCGGGTCGTTAGGGTGAGTGCCTTTTTTTTCAAAACCTCTTCTTCCCTCTATCTCAAACTCACTTTATGGCCAGAGGGTTTTGAAAGCCCCAATGCCCAACACTCATCCAACACATATGGCCCTTTCATCAAACACACATGCACATTCCACACGTTGCATATAGTAAGGGCTATTCAACTATGGGAGGCATATTAGGCAAGACCATGGCTGCATACATTAAGGGCTATTCAACCATGGGAGGTCTTTCAGGCAAGATCATGGCTGCATATTTACTCAGACGCCGTCCTTTTTCTTGCAGGCCAAGCTGTCTCATAATAGGAGACAGTAGCAACGGACCGGTGGAGGGCGGCCTCACCTTCAAGCCCTCAGCGATCTTGAGGAGCGCGTCCACAGGATTGTGGCAAGCTGGGTGATTGGTCCCGTCGCCACTGGAGACGCCGACCCCGTTCTGGACAGCAATGGTAAGGTCATCACCTTTTTGTCCTCTCTCGTTCCACTTGTTCCTCACAACAGCAGCCTTTGACACTTTCAATCCAAATCATTAAATTGCTGCACTCATGCCTCCCTTGCTGCCACCCTGTCCTCACGCTAAAGTCACTCTTGTACCTCCCTGCTTTCAGATGGGGATTCACCAGGTGAGGAGATGGGCTCTCAAGCTGCCAGTGAGAGTGAAGCTGAAGGCGAGGAGGAAGAGGAAGCCGGACCATCAGCGCCACCCTCTCCCAAGGAAGCCCATGCCCATACTGGGGTCACGCCTTCCCTGGAGGAGAGCAGGGGGAAATGGTCTGATGAGGGTGAAGCTCCAGGACCCAGCGGGCTACAGCAATGCGAGGGGGGTAGGGAAGCTCGGGGGCCTTCTCCCCGGAGGGAGAGTATGGCCTCGAGTCCTGCTGCACTGGACACAGACGAGGAGCGTGTCCTCGCTGAAATGAGTGCCCAAACGGAGCAAAGGCACACTGAGCTCATGGCTGCAGTGGCAAGGATGCCCGAATCCATTGAATCACTGGCAAGGAGTGTGGAGCACTTCGCTGTAGCACAGGTGGCTGCCACGCAAATGCTAAGTGCTGCAATGCAGTCAGTGGCTGCTCTCATGCAGACGCAGATTGAGGCCACACGAGCACTGACTGCTGCCACCCTCGCTGAATCAGGCAGGCCAGCAATCTGTGCTCCATCAGATTGCTCCGGATGCTGAAGTGCTGCCCCCTGGGAGTGCCAGTGTGTCGGTCGAGCAGGGAGTTGCTGTCCTCTCTTAAGATGGCAGCATTCCTGCTGCCACCACTGGCACTTCTCCACTGCAGTTGCCACCACCTATAGGACAGACTGCTGCCGCCCATGCAGAGTTGGTGCAGTCAGCAGCCGGGCCCTCCAGGCCCAGAGCTGGCCGAGGCCGTCCCTCAAGGGCATCTGCAGTCTCAGTTTCTGACACTCAGCAGCCTTCCCCCAGCCTTGCTCCAGCCACTGGGGTCCCATTACAGAGGAGCTGCAGGGTGGGAAGGGGGGAATTTCACAAGGGAAGCAGATCACCCTTGAAGGGCAAAAAGTAGGAGGTGTGGCAAAATGTTTTTCATTGTTTTATTGAAGGCCGAGGTTCGTGGTCAAATTTTTGTTACTGTTTTGGACATTGTCTCCAGGTTGTGAGAGCCACTTATGTGAATGACTGCTTTTTTTTGTGTTTCTTTCTATTACTTTGTCATGCGGAAATGAGACACAGAGTTTGTGAAATAAAGAAGCGTCTGTATTCAAAATGTACATGTTTGGTCTTTGCACTCATTGTTGCCTTGACCGGCTTAGGGGTTGCGGGATGGTTTCATTCAGGTTGTTTGAATGGCAGAAGCCATTCCCTCAGAAGGGGCCTAGAAGCGACTTGCTATGAGCCTTTGTTGGACGGCCCTTCCACTTTGTGCCTCCCTCCCGCCTTGGTGCTGCTGATGCTCATCCTCCTCATCTTCCTCCTCCTCCTCTGGTGGTGCTCCAATGTCTGGTGGCATTGGCTGGGTCTTGAGGATTGCAAGGTTATGCAGCATGCAGCACACAACAACGAAGTGGGAGACTCGTTCAGGCGAGTACTGCAGGGCTCCTCCAGAATGGTCCAGACAGCGGAACCGTTGCTTGAGCACGCCGATTATGTGCTCAATGATATTCCTGGTAGCTTGATGGCTCTCGTTGTATCGTAGCTCAGCAGGGGTGCTGGGCGAACAGTGCGGTGTCATCAGCCAGGTGCACAGAGGATATCCCTTATCCCCGAGAAGCCAACCTCCTGGGTGATGCGGTGCCTGGAAAAGGCCTGCCACAGACGTCTGGCACAGGATGAAGGCATCGTGGCTGCTGTCTGGAAAGTGGGCATTGACAGCGAGTATCAGCTGTCTGTGGTCACAGACCAACTGGACGTTTAAGGAATGGATGCCCTTTCGGTTGCGGAAATCCTCGGCATTCTCTTGCGGCGCCCGCAAAGCCACATGCGTGCAGTCAATGGCGCCCTGCACCATGGGGAAACCCGCTATCATCGCAAAGCCCGTTGCGCATTCTTGCTGCTTGGCCCGGGTCATGGGGAAAGAGATGTACTCTTGTCTCTTTTTAAAGAAAGCATTTGTTACCTGACGGATGCAGCAATGCACCGCGAACAGGGAGATATTGGCGATGTCCCCAGTAGCTGATTAAAATGAGCCAGTAACATTAAAGTTGAGAGCCACTGTTATCTTCACTGCCACCGACAGAGATGTCCTGCTCCTCAGTTGAGGCTGCAGATCTGGCTGAAGCAGGTGGCAGAGCTCAGTGACCACCTCCTTGCTGAAGCGCAGCCTTCGCAAACACTGCTCCTCAGACATATTAATGTAGGAGAACTGTTGGCGAAAAAGCCTGGGAGGGTAAGGTCTCCTGTACCAAGGCCTGTTGGCCCTCCTCCATCTGGCCATGATTGCCACTCTCTCTCTGCGTCTCTGTGCCCTCCGAATGTGATGGAGAAGGACGACGTTCCCATTCATTGCAGCCCCCATAGTATCTGGGCAATCAAAGTTATGAAGGTCAAAAAGCAAAGTACCTGCAAAGTTATGGTCAGAAGCCAAAACTACCTCAGACAGCGTTGACTCAATGCAGAAGTCTCTCTTTCTCTCTTTGTCTCTTTGCAAATCTCTCTCTCTCTCTCTCTCAGAACGAGTGGTGCACAAATGGCTACCACACAAAAGCCAGGAAGAGGCCCCCTTTAAATAGCGCCCACCCCCCCAGCCCCACAGCAACTGGGAAGCGTTCCAGTCAACCTGTCGTTAGTAGCGCCAGGCGGAAAGGAGGGGGGCACCACTGAATTTCTGGTCTGGGGTGCCCCAAGGGCGTTGCACTCTCGAATTATGTCAAGATCTGCGTGCGCAGGAGGTCGGGCGGTATTGTTTAGCGCCGCCGCCAAATGTCCGGTCAATTTCACGAGAGGCGCAGATATCGCCGCACCGGGCACTAGTTGGTTTGCGCCCCACTTAGCGCCCTCTTAAGGCGCTAACGGGTGGCGCTACCAACTGAAATTTTCCCCCTATATAACTAATTGATTGTAATGGGGCACTACCTAACATTACGTGACAGCCTCTTAGTCAACCTGCAGATATCCTAATGTATTCCCTTAAATAAATGTCATTGTCCTGGACATGCAAGATATATGCAAGTGAGGATAACAAAGTTTTATAAGATTGAATCAATCAGAAAACAATTGCCAAAGTGCATTGAAACAGTGATCGGAAAGCAAATATTGGCAGTTAAAACTGTGTCTATTAGCGTAGTCGCATAACAGTGCATTGAGAGGCTGAAAGAGTGAATGGAAATATGAAAATGCACAAGAAAAATATTACACATTACAGGTAGAGGGTCAAAAAACTGAAAGAGAAATACGCCAGTACCTTACCCAGTTCTTCTCCTCTAGCAGACCTACTGTCCACCCACACCAACAATTTGGACATAACAGAGATGACTAAAACAGTAGACTTAGGTGGAGGTGGAAGGTAGCTGCACCTATGAACTCAAGGTAATCTCTGCCACCAAAGATCAAGTGCCCCCCCACCCCACTGAGTGGTGATCTAGGTGTCCCCAGTCCCCCAGTAACTGAAGATGAAAAATGTGTTGGCCAAGTGTGCTCTTTAGAAACAAAGAATTAAAAGCAGGCAAAGTGGAACATTAACTGTTTGGTGTGCGCTGTGATCCAAGGTAAGGAATTGGAAGACCGCTGCAGTACCGCTCCCCGCCACTCCCCCCCCCCCCCCGCCCCCCGCACACAGAAGATACATCATGGCCCCCTTCAACCCACTGAGTCCAATCCCCCACCGAGCACGAAAGCCCAACTAAATAGAATTACAGCCATCAACCATCCACATCCCCTACTGGGCAAAAATTTGTCCTTCCTCTATCCCTCACTAAGAACAAATCCCAATCCCCTGCTTAACTGAAATTCATCCCACACCTTACCCTCATGTAGAATAAAGGTGTGCATATTCCTGCCTCTTATGAGCAGTAACTCTCCACACACCTAACGAGAAGCAAATTCACCCTGTCACCCGCTGATAAAGAACTCACGCCTCTTCCAGCCCTTCACCCAGAAGCGCTCAGCATCACCCCACCACCCCCCTACCCTGAGCTGAAAATCTGTAACATCCCCCGTAGTCAGGAAGAAAAACGCTCTCCCAAATTGGGCCTTAACTCAGTGCCGCTCCCCCTCCCACTGAAAAGGAAAATATTCCCTGGCACAATGCCACCCAACTTTTCCCCGTCTACCATTACCCCATCTCTTCTCCTCTGTCTGCTCACTCATGAAGAAATGGCCCTTGGCACAGTGCCAAACACTCCTCCATTGTATTCTGTTGCATAGGAACATACGAACAGGAGTAGGCCATTCATCCCCTCGAGCCTATTTCACCATTCAATTAAATCATGGCTGATTTGTACCTCAATTCTACTTACCTGCTTTTGATCCATATACCTTACTCATCCGCCTCCATCCCCTTCTTCTGCCCTGTCCCCTCCTCTTCCCCCGCCCTTCTCCTTAACCCCTTCCCCCATCCACCTCTTCTCCTCTGTCTCCATCCACCTCTTCTCTCTCTCTCTCTCTCTCTATCTCTCTCTCTCTGTATCTCTCTCTCTTCCCCGTAGTCACTTGGGCCCAGTTATCCCACACATTTTAATTGAGTCTGGAGTTATGCAACATTTTCATCGGTTTGGCCACTTTCTCTTTTTTTCGGTACTAACTGTTATAGTTCAGGTTCACACCAGGTACTTTTTATTATGTCTAACAAGAATGACCGCTTCCAAGGGCAAGTCTTCAATCTCCTTGTACTGAAGTGAGATCCTATGGCTTTTTTATTTGTTCTTGTGATGTGGAATGACATTCCTAGAAAGTAACCAGATTTCATTATTCCTAATAACATCAAAGAAAAGAAGTGGCCAGATCAGGTGAGAGTGGTAGATTCCTTTCTCTGGCAGATATTTGTGAAGCACTTGAGTTTAAAAAAAAAACCTGCAGCTTATGGGGTTCGCACAAAATTACCACGTTCAGTGAATTCAATTATACAACTTGCCAGGACAGGATGGGACCTGAGTTATGGAGACACTTGAGTTTTCAATCTAGAAAGGATGCGCGCGAGAGGTGATCTTCCAGAGGTATACAAGATTGATAAGGGTATAGAAAAAGTTAACCTGGAATATTACTTCAAATTAAACTGTGGAAGTAGAACCAGGGGACACAGGTTCCACGTAGCAGAAGGTAATTTTTAAGACTGGTAGCAGGAAACTTTTCTTCACATAAAGAGTGATCAATGTGTGGAATAAACTTCCAGACAGACGCTGAAAACATTTAA
Organism: Somniosus microcephalus; assembly: GCF_052327205.1. NCBI lineage: Eukaryota > Metazoa > Chordata > Chondrichthyes > Squaliformes > Somniosidae > Somniosus > Somniosus microcephalus. The sequence goes on from NC_140992.1 coordinate 249,141,215, forward strand.
GAAACAGTTGTATGTTACAATGCGGTTATGATCTCTTTGGATGGATGAACTAAAATGGGCCAAATGGCTTTCTTCATCCACAATTATTTTGTGATCTCTGGGTTGCTAGTCCAGTGCCATAGTCACTACACTACCATACCTCCTTAAGTGCAGAATACCTGACAATGTTGCATGCCTGGGATTGACAATTAGACACCATATACTGCTAATAAGCTTACCCTAAATAGTAACAACTGATGGACATAAAATTTTGACTGACGATATCTCTCAGGCTACAAACAATGAACCAGGTTCTTTATGAAATAAAATCAGAAGGAGCAAAAGTCAAGTAACAACAAAAAAGATAACTCACTGTGGTTTACTTAACGCAAAACATTACTTCAGTATAACAAGAACATCGCAAAACTTCAGTAAGTTTCATAACTTGGAATGCACACCTCGGAGAAAAAAACCTACATGTGAAATCGGACATTCATGGAGTATTTCCACTCATTCCATCTTGTCAACTGTCTGGCAAAGCAGAGATTCACTAAATAAATCTTGATACAAAGTACCTAATTATATATTCTCATAGTTTTGAATGCTGAATTGAGATGAAGAAAGATCAAAAAGGTTACCTTCATATTAGAAAACATTGTGGGGTTGATTTTAACTCCCAGGCAGGAATTGGGCCCAGCAAGTATGTGGCCCAGTGAGGAGGCCCAGCTGATTTTAATGGCCACGCCTCATGAACATGCCACTGACTGACTTATCAAAAAGGCCGGGAAGTTGGCCATAAGCGGCTGCCCGGCCATTAAAATCAGGCAGCAGGAGAAGGAACTGTGCCTAGCACCGAGGTAAGCGGTCAGGAGGTGGTTCAGGAGAGAATTGTAGTAGGGGAAGGAAGCCCGGGGCAGGCAGAGGCCTAAGGTTTCGTGGTGGAGCCCAGCACTCCTGCTCTGCCTGGCCCACAAAGAAACTACAAAAAAATTATAAATAACTTACTTGGCTGGGCATCTTGTAGCTTTGTATCCATTTCCCAACAGGTTTGGCCTGGCGGGGAAGCCACCACAGCTTCCTCAGACAGGCCTGGGGTTAAGATTGCAGTCGGGCCCCCCGATGACGTGACTGGAGCCTGATTTGCATATTAAACTTTGGGCGGGTGTCATCAGTGCCGACAAGTTAAAATTGCTGCTGGCTGGATCGGAGTGGAAGGCCAGCCGGTAAGTCTCCCACTCCATTTTAACTGCCTCCACCCGGTTTCTGCTGCATGAGGGGGTGGGGAGGAGTTACAAATCCCCCGTCAATCAAAAGTACCATTCAGAGGCAACTGCTAACCTGACGGGTTTTCTCATCGGTGCTCATAGATTTTGCACCGCCCCCCCCCCCCTGCCCCCACTCACTTCCACCATACGGTGGGCAGCATTCTCAAATTATTTCTGTCTCCTTCTTGTAGCCAGGTCATAATATTAAGTGTTTCCGTCACAGATGTGCCTTTTAAGGTAGTCCACCTAGACAGAGGTGACTCATCCATCCTTTGAATTGACATTAACGCATGATACAAATACAGTGTATTTCAGCTGCACACAAGGATCGTGCATTGCCAGCAAGGAGTGAATAAATGAAAGTGGTCACCAGCTAGCCAGCTACCAAAATTCCATCAAGAAATATTAACAATATAGAGCCTTTCATGATTAAAAAAAAGACACCTCATCCATCAAATTTATATCCTCGGAATCCGGGTTTGTAAGTTCACTCCAGTAATGCAGAATTTCACAAAAAGATTTCTCTCTCTCTATTGTTCAACATGGGGCAAGTTGGTTTCTGAAAATCTGTTCTAACTGTGTTAAATTTCGGTGCTCCCCTTTCACTATGGATGGCTATTCACTATTGTGGTTTACCTTCATTTAACTCCACGGCCTCGCTGAACCCTGTGCAGGCTCGGAATGGCCGCGGCAGCATTTTCTGGGGTAAAGAGTCACTGGCCGCCCCCAAAAACTTTCACACAAAAAAAATAAAAGGTGGCATTGCTCCTGATTACAACACCTGTACTTGGGTCTAATTACTCGTGCTCAATTTGCTTTGCATCACAAACTGTGACAAGAAAAACACATTGTGGCGAGCTCTTAGAGCGACAAAGCCCTGCTTCTATTCTACCTCATGCAGATCATCCACTATGCTAAGTTGGCAATTTCCTAATGCCACCTCTAACAGGCAGCTCAAAACTTGAACCATGATAGGACAGGAGCTGACCACGTATATTACACCTGGTGCAGAACACATTCCGTTTCAGACCAACTATACCTGGGGTTGTGTCAATATATGCAAATCAGGCCGAAGCATTTTCTAGATTTTACTAAGTACAAGGTATTTTCTATCTTATATGTCCTTCTTGTAGCCAGGTCATAATATTAAGTGTTTCCGTCACAGATGTGCCTTTTAAGGTAGTCCACCTAGACAGAGGTGACTCATCCATCCTTTGAATTGACATTAACGCATGATACAAATAAAGTGTATTTCAGCTGCACATAAGGGCATATAAGGTAGCCAAATCTAGTGGGAGGATAGAGGATTGGGAAAACTTTAAAAGACAGCAAAAAATAACAAAAAGATTGATTAAGAAAGGGAAGATAGATTATGAAAGTAAATTAGCAAAAAATATAAAAACAGATAGTAAGAGTTTTTATAGTTATATAAAAAGAAAAAGGGTGGCTAAAGTAAATGTTGGTCCCTTAGAGGATGAGACCGGGAAATTAATGGTGGGAAATATGGAGATGGCAAAAACACTGACTGAATATTTTACATCAGTCTTTACAGTAGAAGACACTAAGAATATCCCAACACTGGACAAACAGGGGGCTAAAGGGGGGGAGGAGCTAAACACGATCAAAATCGCTAAGGAAGTGGTACTCGGTAAAATAATGGGACTCAAGGCGGATAAATCACCTGGCCCTGATGGCTTACATCCTAGGATCTTGAGGGAAGTGGCGGTAGGGATTGTGGATGCATTGGTAATAATTTTCCAAAACTCCCTGGACTCGGCAAAGGTCCCGGCGGACTGGAAAACTGCTAATGTAACACCCTTATTTAAAAAGGGCAGTAGACAGAAGGCTGGAAACTATAGACCGGTTAGCCTAACATCTGTGGTAGGTAAAATTTTGGAGTCCATTATTAAGGAGACAGTAACAGGACATTTGGATAATCATAATTTAATAGGACAAAGTCAGCATGGTTTTATGAAGGGGAAGTCATGTTTGACAAATTTGCTGGAGTTCTTTGAGGAAGTAACGTATAGGGTGGATAAAGGGGAACCAGTGGATGTAGTGTATTTAGACTTCCAAAAGGCATTTGACAAGTTGCCACACAAAAGATTATTGCTTAAGATAAAAAATCACGGGATTGGGGGTAATATTCTGGCATGGATAGAGGATTGGCTATCTAACAGAAGGCAGAGAGTTGGGATAAATGGTTCGTTCTCAGACTGGCAATCAGTAACTAGTGGTGTTCCGCAGGGGTCAGTGCTGGGTCCCCAACTCTTTACAATCTATATTAACGATTTGGAGGAGGGGACCGAGTGTAACATATCAAAGTTTGCAGATGATACTAAGATGGGAGGGAAAGTAATGAGTGAGGAGGACATAAAAAACCTGCAAGGGGACATCGACAGGCTAAGTAAGTGGGCAGAGATTTGGCAGATGGAATACAATACTGGAAAGTGTGAGGTTATGCACTTTGGCAGGAAAAATCGTAGAGCAAGTTATTATCTTAATGGCAAGAAACTGGAAAGTACTGAAGTACAAAGGGATCTGGGGGTCCTGGTGCACGAAACTCAAAAGGTTAGTATGCAGGTGCAGCAAGTGATTAAGAAGGCCAATGGAATGTTGGCTTTCATTGCTAGGGGGATAGAATATAAAAATAGGGAGGTATTGCTTCAGTTGTACAAGGTATTGGTGAGACCGCACCTGGAATGCTGCGTACAGTTTTGGTGTCCATACTTAAGAAAGGACATACTTGCTCTCGAGTCAGTACAAAGAAGGTTCACTCGGTTAATCCCGGGGATGAGGGGGTGGACATATGAGGAGAGGTTGAGTAGATTGGGACTCTACTCATTGGAGTTCAGAAGAATGCGAGGCGATCTTATTGAAACATATAAGATTGTGAAGGGGTCGGATCGGGTGGATGCGGGGAAGATGTTCCCGATGATGGGTGAAATTAGAACTAGGGGGCATAGTCTTCGAATAAGGGGCTGCTCTTTCAAAACCGAGATGAGGAGGAACTACTTCACTCAGAGGGTGGTAGGTGTGGTGTATGTAACTTGTTCCACCTTAAGAGAGCTTAAGCCTGGTCCACCTTAAGAAAGGTACTACCTTCTTTGGCTGCTGTATACGTAATACCGGTGGTGACCACACCGGTATATAAGCACAGTGTAATAATATTGTATTCAGTATAGTCCGACCTCCAACCAGTAAAGACCTGTTGAATTTACTCGTGTGGTCTGTGTAGTAATTCTCACTATAACACACAGACTTAACAGTGGCGACGAGTCCGATTCTTACCCTGCTGCAGTAATTTCCACGGCGACTTCGTCCACAGACAGGACGTCGAAGAGAGGTTTCCACCCTCATCACCTACGGGAAGACACGTCGAGCGGCAGGCATCGAGCAACCGGAGTGCAGAAGACATCCTGACCTCGAAGCCTCCATCAGCGACTGTCAGCTTCTTCTACTACCTCGTGGTGGGTAAGCCGGGCAGCGACGCGACGGAAAGTCAACCACGTTGGCTGTACAGACGGGGCTGGGAAGACGGAGGAATAAGGGCGGTGAGGTCAATCGCGACCAGAGATAAGGGCCGGGCCGCTTTCGAGCGAGAGGCGCAGCGCGGGACATCGATCGCGACCGGAGATAAGGGCCGCATTCGGGCTAAAGGCGCAGCGTCTGGGGAAACTGAAGGCGCGAGAGCCGCGGTGAAGCGGAGACAGCATCGGGGGACGGGTGAAGACCGCCAAGCGCGGGAAAACCGCCATTTTGTGGGCGGAGGACGACGGCAAGAGCGGGAAGCCGCCATCTTAGATAACATTAAAAATACGATAAATTGCTACGATGCCTAAACATGGGAACATTAATGCCTTCGACAGTGATATAGAAGACTGGGCTATGTATGTAGAACGCATACAAAACTATTGTAAGGCAAATAAAATTCCTGAGACAGATAAAGCACTAACATTACTAAACTTAATGGGTGCGAAGACATACGGGCAATTGAAACACCTGTTATCACCAGATGAACCGGCGGATAAGACGTTCGAACAGATTGTTACTGTCCTAAAAAATCATCTTAGCCCCACGCCGCTGATGCTAGCGGAACGATTTAAATTTTACGATAGAAGACAGCTGCAAAATGAAAGCAATGCTGAATATTTGATGGAATTACGTAAGCTAGCAAAATATTGTCAGTTTGGAACGGGACTGACAGAGGCACTTCGAGATAGATTTGTGTGTGGTTTATTTAAACAGGATACACAAAGGCGACTGCTCGAGGAGAATGAGCTGTCTCTCGAGAAGGCGGTCACTATGGCAGCAGCACACGAGGCCGCAGCGAGAGGCACGGCAGTAATGCAGCTACGGCCACCGGAACTCGGTACAAACAAATTGGGTTTGAGTTCTGTCAAATGTTATCGTTGTGGAAAGACAACGCACGCTCAGAACCAGTGTTGGTTTAAAAACCAAGAATGCAGAACGTGTGGCAGGCTTGGCCACATAGCTAAAGTATGCCGGTCAGGAAAGAAGACCAGCAATAAAAAGTCACCACAAGGAAAATATGCAAAGGTACACAAGGTGACAAAGAACAGTTTGACTGAACAGAAGTCAGATTCAGACGCTAGCAGTAATGAACTGGATAGCTTAAGAATACACAACGTTGGTAAGGATACAGACCTCCAGACAATTTGGGTCACTCTTAAGAGAGCAGGAGTCCAAGTAAAAATGGAATTGGACACTGGATCGGCATTGACGGTCATGAATAAGAAAGATTACAGAAGGTTATTCCAACATATTCCCTTACAGGATACGGAGATTATATTGAAAACGTACACGGGGCAAAGAGTGTACCCCATCGGAAAAATAGAGGTAGAAGTGGTCCACAAGGGCGAAGGAAGCCAAGTAATGGACTTATATGTGCTACCTGAAGGAGGTCCACCACTACTAGGACGGGAGTGGATTAGGAAAATGAATATGGACTGGCACTCCTTGAAAGCACTAACGGTAGATTCCGGGGAAACAGCTGTCAAACCTAAACGATTGTCCAGAATATTGGATGAGGCTAAAGAGGTGTTCCAGCCGGGACTGGGAACACTGAGAGGAATTACGGCAAACATCAAGATTGATGAACATGCACAACCAAAATTTTTTAAAGCCAGACCGGTACCCTATGCAATACGACCTGCGGTTGAAGCGGAGCTGGAAGCACTAGAACGTTCAGGGCTACTGTCTAAAGTAGAGTGGAGTGAGTGGGCTACGCCCATTGTTCCCGTTATGAAACGTCCTGCGAACAATAAGCCAGGAGATCCAGGGAAGGTTCACATCTGTGGAGATTTCAAGATCACCGTTAATCTGGTGCTTCACACGGTGCAGTATCCGCTTCCACGGATCGAGGATATTTTCGCTTCACTGTCTGGCGGGAAACACTTCACCAAGATAGACCTGGCGCAGGCGTACTTGCAGATGGAGGTTGAAGAAGAGTCACGCCAATACCTCACGATCAACATGCATCGAGGGTTGTACCGGTACAATAGGCTGGTTTTTGGTGTGGCATCGGCTCCAGCAATTTGGCAGAGGGCCATGGAGCAGGTATTACAGGGAATTCTAGGCACACAATGTTACCTGGATGACATTCTGATCACAGGTGATGGTGATGAACAGCATCTCGCTAACTTGGAACTGGTGCTCAACAGACTGAAAGAGTATGGACTTAGGGTAAATCGGCAGAAATGTGAGTTCTTCCAGAAGCGGATCTCGTACTGTGGTCATGTCATTGACCGGGAGGGGCTTCATAAGTCTCCTGACAAGATAGCGGCAGTTGTAAAGGCTCCCGCTCCGGAGAATGTCTCTCAGTTGAGGTCGTTTCTAGGATTAATTAACTACTACCATAAATTTCTGCCAAATCTATCCACGGTGCTGCATCCGTTGAACGCTCTTTTACAGAAAGGGGTACCATGGGACTGGGGCGAAAACTGTAAGAAGGCGTTTCGCAAAAGCAAAGAATTGATCACCTCAGAGGAAGTGTTGGCTCACTTCAACCCGACACTGCCTATTCGGTTGGCTTGTGATGCTTCTCCATATGGTATTGGGGCAGTACTCTCACATAAATTGCCAAATGGCACGGAAAGGCCAGTCGCGTTTGCATCCAGATCATTGACCTCCGCTGAGCGCAACTATGCGCAGATCGATAGGGAGGCCCTTAGCCTTGTATGGGGAGTGAAGAAGTTTAATCATTACCTACAGGGCCAAAAATTCACACTTCTGACGGACCATCAACCGTTGGTGTCCATTTTTAACCCTAAGAAGGGTGTTTCGGTGATGACAGCACAGCGTCTCCAGAGATGGTCTCTTTTCTTAGGGGCACATCAATATCAGATAGAATTCAAAGGTACGAAACAGCATGGCAATGCTGATGGCCTGTCGCGCCTGCCACTACCTGAAGATGAAGACACGACGGAAGTTGACCCTGTTGAGTTATTTCATTCGACCATTATCGAGTGTTTACCTGTCACCAACGCAAGTATTGAAAGAGAAACCAGGAACGATCCGACACTGTCCAGAGTCTACGAGGTGACAGTGAAAGGATGGCCAACACGGGGTGATCCTCTGTTACCGGCATTCTCGGCAAGGCGAGACCAGCTGTCCGTCTGCCATGGTACTTTGATGTATGGGACAAGAGTGATTATTCCCCCCAAGTTAAGGGAAAGAGTTTTAAAAGAACTACATGAAGGTCATCTGGGGGGAGTTAAAATGAAAAGTCTTGCTAGGGCTTACGTATGGTGGCCGGGTATTGACCAACAGATTGAGGAGTTAACGAAAAGCTGCGCTGGGTGTCAAAAAGTGCAAAATGCACCTCCGATAGCACCGCTACACCCATGGGAATGGCCTTCAGCCCCATGGCAACGCGTACACATTGACTTTGCTGGTCCATTCATGGACTCCATGTTCCTAATCGCGGTGGACGCACATTCCAAATGGCCAGAAGTCATCAAGATGAATACCACTACTTCAGAAAAGACGATTGCGGTGTTAAGAACAATATTCGCAAGGAACGGATTGCCAGAACAGATCTGTTCGGACAACGGACCACAGTTTGTATCGGAAGAATTCCAACAATTCTTAAAGAAGAATGGAGTTAAACATTATACCTCTGCCCCATATCATCCGGTGACAAACGGGTTGGCTGAAAGATTTGTCCAGACATTCAAAAAGGCTATTAAGGCCATGAATGATGATCAGATTCCGCTGCAACACAAGGTCGATAAGTTCCTGATGTCATATAGAAACGCCGATCATGCCGTGACTAACCAAAGTCCTGCTATGATGTTTTATAACAGAAGGTTGCGGTCCAAGTTGGACTTGTTAAAACCAAATGTGCGGAGGGAAGTGGAAAACAAACAGTTTCGGCATATTAACAGCAAGACCACTCGAACTTTCGACGTAGGACAACCAGTGATGGCAAGGGGCTATGGAAACGACAAATGGCAGTCCGGAACAATCCGGGCCAGACAAGGACCTCTGATGTACACCGTAGATATTGGTCATAATGTGATAAGGCGTCATGCGGATCAACTGGTAGAGTCAAGAGCAAGGGTCGAACCCATGGTTGTGACAGAGACAGCTGTGGAAGACGTTCATGAACCTGAAGTATCTACCTCGGCCGAGAATGTATTTGATGATGATGACACCCAATACATTGGCAACCAACTAGAGGAGGCACCTCAACAACAAGAATCAGAGACCACTGATAGGCGTTATCCAAGCCGAATCAGAAAGCCTCCTGAGAGACTGAACCTTTGAACTGTTATACCTGAAGTTATATATGTATATATGTTATGTTTATTTGGGGATATGACTGTTAAGCTAAAAAGGGAGGATTGTGGTGTATGTAACTTGTTCCACCTTAAGAGAACTTAAGCCTGGTCCACCTTAAGAAAGGTACTACCTTCTTTGGCTGCTGTATACGTAATACCGGTGGTGACCACACCGGTATATAAGCACAGTGTAATAATATTGTATTCAGTATAGTCCGACCTCCAACCAGTAAAGACCTGTTGAATTTACTCGTGTGGTCTGTGTAGTAATTCTCACTATAACACACAGACTTAACAGTAGGTCCATGGAATATGCTGCCCCAAAAAGCTGTAGAAGCTACATCATTACATAAATTTAAAACAGAAATAGACAGTTTCCTAGAAGTAAAGGGAATTAAGGGTTACGGGGAGCGGGCAGGAATTTGGACATGAGTCTAGGTTCGGAGCGGTCATGGCCCTGTGGGTAGCAGAGCGGGCCCAGGGGCCGTGTAGCCTGATCCTGCTCCTATTTCGTGTGTCTAATTCTGTTAGATTCAGGAGATGGTTCTGTGATAGTGGATTGGCGGTTAGGATCAGATCAGCCATGATCTTATTGAATGGCAGAGCAGGCTCGAGGGGCCGATTGGCCTACTCCTGCTCCTATTTCTTATGTTCTTATGTTCTTATTACCGTGTACTGGTATCGTGTCATTTGTACTCAGCGTAGTGCTCTACAGAACAAAGTTCTGTCATGTCTGTATTCAAGTCTTTCTGATGGGAGCAGGTCATGTCTTTTCTGTTGAAACACACTCTTATCAAAGGCTTGAACACAGACCAAAACAACAGTATTACGTCTAGTTGATCATAAATCAATAGGGTCATTTACTGTCTTGATACATTTTTCTTTAAAGGCATTTTGGGTGTCAGAACAAGCACTTCTTTAGTTCCCAAGATGTAGAAACCTGCAGGCTACAATAATTAAAGTTATGCAGAGCAACAAATTACTTCAAACACTTCTGCAGAAGTCTTTACTGCTCTCACTATAAAGGGATTAAGCACAAGGCAACAGCTAAGTACTTTGATCCATTTGAAGTCCACTATCTCAGCACAGAACCCAAACACTCAAAACATTTGTCAGTTGGGTTGCGGCATGCAGGTGCAAGGCTTAAATCAGATACTAAAATATGGGAATTAGCCGGTGCTGGGCAGTCAGTTCACTGAATTTTAATAAATGATCTTCTGGTCTAACAAAGAAAATGATATATTTTTTGCTAATAGGTTTTAAATAAGTTACTTTATGAATAGGGTTGTAAATTATGCAAGAGAAGAAATGCTTCAATTACCTGTGGAACGGTAGAAATGAATTAAAAGAGGATATTGATTGCAGAAAAATGATACAAACAACTGCAGTACAACAAACACAAGCTTACGATTAGCGCTGATCAGATATAGTGTGTAATAGACACAGGCTGTGGAGAGGTTACTTGAAGCACATTTGATTCCATTTTAAAGTCTATTATTTCACTATAATTTATGGAAATATCTTTCTGGTTTTAAGAATACCTTCAGTCTATAGCCTTTTCAATTACTAACTGCTGATGCTTATCTTATATTCCAGAAAGCAAGCAGAGTAGAAATTAAGAATATAAGAAGTTACAAAATAGGAGCAGGAGTAGGCCATTCGGCCCCTCGAGCCTGCTCCGCCATTCATTAAAATCACGGCTGATCTTCTCCTTCAACTCCACCTTCCCACACGGTCCCCATATCCCCGATTCCAGTAGTATCCAAAAATCTATCAATCTCTGTCTTCAATATACTCAACAATTGAGCATCCACAGCCCTCTGGGGTAGAGATATCGAAAGATTCAGAACCCTTTGAGTGAAGAAATTTCTCCTAATCTCTGTCCTAAATGGCCGTCCCCTTACTTTGAGACTGTGACCCCTGGTTCTAGACTCTCCAGCCAGGGGAATCAGCCTCCCAGCATCTACCCTGTCAAGCCCTGTAAGAATGTTTCAATGAGATCACCTCAGCCTTCTAAACTCTAGGGAATATACTGTTGAGTCTGTATGTCCCAGTTAATGTTAGGATCAATCACTGGACACAGACAACAAGAATAACTTTTAACAGGTCTTTACTATTCGGAGGTCAGGGCTGAACTGCCCAGCAAATCCCTACACAACACTTATATACCGGTGTGGTCACCACCGGTATTACAGTATACAGCAGCCAAGAGAAAGTAGTACATCTCTTAAAGTAGTTCTCTTAAGGTGGAACAGGTTACATACACCACAATCCTCCCTTTTTAGCTTAACAGTTATATCCCCATTTAACATAACATAATAACATATATATACAACTTCATGCAAAACAGTTCAAAGATTCAGTCTCTGAGGAGGCCTCCTGATTCGAGTTGGATAACGCCTTTCAGGGGTCTCTGATTCTCGTTGTTGGGGTGACTCATCTAGCTGGTCTCTTATGGATTGGACATCATCATCAGGTACATTCACTTCTGAGGTAGATGCTTCAGGTTCACTAACTTCTTCCCCGGTTGTCTCTGCCGTAACCATGGGTTCGACCCTTGTTCTCGATTCCACTAGTTGGTCAGCATGACGCCGTATTACATTTTCACCAATATCTACCGTGTACATCAGGGGTCCTTGTCTGGCCCGAATTGTTCCAGATTGCCATTTCTCGTTTTTATAGTCCCGGGCTAACACTGGTTGTCCTATTTCGAAACTCCGAGTGGTCTTGTTATTTATATGCTGGAACTGTTTGTTTTCAACTTCCCTCCGCACATTTGGTTTTAACAAGTCCAACCTGGACCGCAACCTCCTGTTATAGAACATCATGGCAGGACTTTGGTTTGTCACTGCATGAGTGGCGTTTCGATATGCCAGTAGGAATTTGTCCAACTTGTGTTGTAGTGGAATCTGATCTTCGCTCATGGCCTTTATTGCTTTTTTTAATGTTTGTACAAATCTCTCGGCCAACCCGTTTGTAGCCGGATGATATGGGGCAGAGGTATAATGTTTCACCCCATTCTTCTTCATGAATCTCTGGAATTCTTCTGACACGAACTGCGGTCTGTTGTCTGAACATATTTGTTCTGGCAATCCATTTCTCGCAAATATCGTTCTTCACACCGCGATTGTCTTTTCCGAGGTAGTGGTAGTCATCTTAATCACTTCTGGCCATTTAGAATGTGCGTCCACCGCAATTAAAAACATGGAGTCCATGAAAGGACCAGCAAAGTCAATATGTACACGTTGCCATGGGGTTGAAGGCCATTCCCATGGATGCAGCGGTGCAATCGGAGGTGCATTTTGCACTTTTTGGCACCCTGAGCAGCTTTTCGTCAGCTCCTCTATCTGTTGGTCGATACCCGGCCACCACACATAAGCCCTAGCAAGGCTTTTCATCTTGACTCCCCCCAGATGACCTTCATGCAGTTCCTTTAGAACTCTCTCTCTTAACTTAGGAGGAATAATCACCCTTGTTCCATACATCAATGTTCCTTGACAGACGGACAGCTGTTCTCGTCTTGCTGAGAATGCCGGTAACAGTGGATCACCATGTGCTGGCCATCCCTTCATTGTCACTTCGTAGACCCTGGACAGTGTCGGGTCATTCCTGGTTTCTCATTCAATACTTGCATTGGTGACTGGTAAACATTCGATGATGGTCGAGTGAAATAACTCAACAGGGTCAACCGTCGGTGCCTCCTCCTCTGTAGGTAGTGGCAGGCGCGACAGCCCATCAGCATTACCATGCTGCTTTGTACCTTTGAATTCTATCTGATATTGATGTGCCCCTAGGAAAAGGGACCATCTCTGGAGTCTCTGTGCTGTCATCACCGAAACACCCTTCTTAGGGTTAAAAATGGATACCAACGGCTGGTGGTCTGTCAGAAGCGTAAACTTTTGGCCCTGCAGGGAATGATTAAACTTCTTTACTCCCCACACAAGGCTGAGAGCCTCCCTATCTATCTGAGCATAGTTGCGCTCAGCGGAGGTCAATGATCTGGATGCGAACGCAACTGGCCTCTCCTGGCCATTTGGCAACTTGTGTGAGAGTACTGCCCCAATACCATATGGAGAAGCATCACAAGCCAAACGAATAGGCAGCGTTGGGTTGAAGTGAGCCAACACTTCCTCTGAGGTGATCAATGCCTTGCTTTCGCGAAAGGCCCTCTTACAGTCCTCGCTCCACTTCCATGGTACTCCCTTCTGCAAAAGAGCGTTCAGCCGGTGCAGCACCGTGGATAAATTTGGCAGAAACTTATGGTAATAGTTAATCAACCCTAGAAACGACCTCAATTGGGATACATTATCCGGAGCAGGAGCCTTCACAACAGCTTCGATCTTGTCGGGAGACTTATGAAGCCCCTCCTGGTCAATGACATGACCACAGTACGAGATCTGCTTCTGAAAGAATTCACATTTCTGGCGATTAACTCGAAGACCATATTCTTTCAATCTGGTGAGCACCAGTTCCAAGTTTGCAAGGTGTTCCTCGTCATCATCTCCTGTAATCAGAATATCGTCCAGGTAACATTGTGTACCTGGAATTCCCTGTAATACCTGCTCCATGGCCCTCTGCCAAATTGCTGGAGCCGATGCCACTCCAAAAACCAGTCTATTATACCGGTACAAGCCTCTATGCGTGTTGATCGTGAGATACTGGCGTGACTCTTCCTCAACTTCCATCTGTAAGTACGCCTGCGCCAGGTCTATCTTGGTGAAGTGTTTCCCGCCAGACAACAAAGCGAAGATATCCTCAATCCGTGGAAGCGGGTACTGCACCGTGTGAAGCACCGGATTAACAGTGATCTTGAAATCTCCACAGATGCGAACCTTCCCCGGTTCCCCCGGCTTGTTGCTCAATGAACGCTTCATGACTGGGACAATGGGCGTGGCCCACTCACTCCAGTCTACCTTAGACAGTACTCCTGAACGTTCTAGCCCTTCCAGCTCAGCTTCCACAGCAGGTCGTATTGCATAAGGTACCGGTCTGGCTTTGAAAAATTTCGGGTTTGCATGTTCTTCAACCTTGATGTTTGCCGTAATTCCTCTCAGTGTTCCCAGTCCCTGTTGGAACACCTCTTTAGCGTCGTCCAATATTCTGGACAATTGTTTAGGTTTGACATCTTTTGTACCGGAATCTACCGTTAGTGCTTTTAAGGAATGCCAGTCCATATTTATTTTCCTAATCCACTCCCGTCCCAGTAGTGGTGGACCTCCCTCAGGTAGCACATATAAGTCCATTCCTCGGCTTTCTTTGCCCTTGTGGACCACCTTTACCTCCATCTTCCCGATGGGGTATACTCTTTGCCCCGTGTATGTTTTCAATACAATCTCCGTATCCCGTAGGGGAATATGTGGGAATAACCTTTTGTAATCTTGCTTATTCATGACCGTCAATGCCGATCCAGTGTCCAATTCCGTCTTCACTTGGACTCCTGCTATCTGAAGTGTGACCCAAATTGTTTGGAGGTCTGCTTCCTTACCAACATTGTGTACTCTTAGACTACCCAGTTCATTACTGCTGGAGTCTGAATCTGACTTCTGTTCGTTCGAACTGTTCTCTGTCACCTTGTGTACCTTTTTGTACTTTTCCTGTGGTGACTTTTTGTTGCTGGTCTTCTTTCCTGACCGGCATACTTTAGCAATGTGACCAAGCCTGCCACATTTTCTGCATTCCTGATTTTTGAACCAGCACTGGTTCTGATCATGCGTTGTCTTTCCACAACGATAACATTTTACTGTACTCAAGACCATTTGATTGGTGCAGAGTTCCGGTGACCGTAGCTGCATTTCCGCAGTGCCTCTCGCTGCGGCTTCTTGCGATGCTGCAATAGTGACAGCTTTATCAAGCGTAAGATCATTCTCTTCAAGCAGTCGCTTTTGTGTTCCTTCTTTTAACAATCCACACACAAATTTATCTCTCAGCGCATCTGCTAGCCCTGTTCCAAACTGACAGTACTTCGATAGCTTACGTAGTTCAATTAAAAATTCAGCGTTGCTTTCGTCTTTCAACTGCGTTCTTCTGTAAAATTTAAATCGTTCCGCTATCATCAGCGGCGTGGGGTTTAAATGATTTTTCAGGACAGTAACAATATTCGCGAAGGTCTGATCCGCCGGTTTATTTGGTGATAGAAGGTGCTTCAATAGCCCGTATGTCTTCGCCCCCATTGAGCTTAATAAGGTTAATGCTTTCTCATCATCTGGTACCTTATTTGCTTTACAATAAACTTCCATGCGTTTTACATACGTGGTCCAATCTTCGATATCACTATCAAAGGTATTAATTCTCCCATGTTTAGGCATCCTTGCAAGTTTTTAAATTTTTCTTTTTCTCAAAATGGCGGCTTCCCGCGCTTGTCTTCTTCCCCCGCCTACTAAAATGGCGGCTTCCCGCGCTTGGCGGTCTTTCCCGCGCTCGTCTTCTTCCCCACGCCGACTACAATGGCGGATTCCCGCGTTTGCCTTCTTCCCCCGCTGGCTGCAACGGCGATTGCCTTGCTGCTGCCATTCTCGCCTCCCCAGCGGTTCTCACTCCCCGATGCTGTTTTGCCTTGCAGCCCCGCTTGCAGCCCGGTCCTTTACACCGGCTGCGTTTGAATTCTCCGCGGCTCTCGTGCCTTAAGCTTCTCAACTCCCCGACGCTGCTTTGCCTCGCAGCCCCGCTCGCAGCCCGGTCCTGTACCCCGGCTGCGTTTGAGTTTTGCGCGGCTCTCGAGCCTTAAGCTGCCCCAGTCACTGCGCCTCTCGGCCTCGATTGCAGCCCGGCCCTTTCTACCGGCCGTGGTCGAGCTCTCCGCCCTTATTCCTCCATTTTCCCTCCCCTACTCCACAGTCAACGCGGCCGACTTTCTGCTCGTGTCGCTGATCGGCTTACCCACCACCGTGGTAGAAGGGATGATCACTGCCTGTCGCTGATGGAGGGCTTCGTGGTCAGAATTCTTTTTCTTTTTAACCCGGGTTCTCGATGCCTCCCGTGCGATGGTGCTCAGCAGGATGATGAGGGCGGATGCCTCTTCTCGACGCCCGTTTTGAGGACGAAGCTGCCTTGGATGTAAATTTGCCGCAGGGTAAGATCGGACTCGTCGCCACTGTTGAGTCTGTATGTCCCAATTAATGTTAGGATCAATCACTGGACACAGACAACAAGAATAACTTTTAACAGGTCTTTACTATTCGGAGGTCAGGGCTGAACTGCCCAGCAAATCCTTACACAACACTTATATACCGGTGTGGTCACCACCAGTATTACAGTATACAGCAGCCAAGAGAAAGTAGTACATCTCTTAAAGTAGTTCTCTTAAGGTGGAACATGTTACATACACCACATATAGGCCTAGTCTACTCAATCTCTCCTCCTAGGACAATCCCCTCATCCCAGGAATCAGTGTAGTGAACCTTCTTTGCACTCCCTCTGTGGCAAGTATATCCTTCCTTAGGTAAGGAGACCAAAACTGTACACAATGCTCCAGGTGCGGTCTCACCAAGGCCCTATATAATTGCAATAAGCCATCTTTACTCTTGTACTCCAAACCCTTTGTAATAAAGGCCAACATATTATTTGCTTTCCTAATTGCTTGTTGTACCTGCATGTTAACTTACAGTGATTCATGTACAAGGACACCCAGGTCCCTATGAATACCAACAGTTCCCAGCCTCTCACCTTATAAAAAATATTCTGCTATTTTATTTTTCCTACCAAAGTGAATAACTTCACATTTGTCCACATTATATTCCATCTGCCACGTTCTTGCCCACTCACTAAACATGTCTATATCCCTTTGCAGCCTCTTTGTGCCCTCCTCACAGCTTACTTTCCCACCTAACTTTCCCACCTAGCTTTATATTGTCAGCAAACTTGGATACACTACACTCGGTCCCCTCATCTAAGTCATTGATATAGATTGCAAATAGCTGAGGCTCAAGCACTGATCCTTGTGGTACCCCACTAATTACAGCCTGCCAACCCAAAAATGACCCTACTCTCTGTTTTCTGTCTGTTACTCAATTCTCAATCCCTGCCAATATATTACATCCAATCCCATGAGCCCTAATTTTTTGTAATAACCTCTTGTGTGGTACCTTATCAAATGCTTTTTGAAAATCCAATTACACTACGTCCACTGGTTCTCCCTTATCCACCCTACCAGTTACAAACTCAAAAAACTCTATTAGATTTGTCAAACACGATTTCCCTTTCATAAATCCATGTTGATGCTGCCCAATCATATTATGATTTTCTGAGTGCCCTGTTACCACGTCCCTAATAATAGATTCTAGCATTTTCCCTACTACTGATGCCAGGCTAACTGGCCTATAGTTCCCTGTTTTCTCTCTCACTCCCTCCTTGAATAGCTTCCTTCCAATCTGCGGGGACTGTCCTAGAATATTGGAAATTCTGGAAGATCAAAACCAATGCATCCAGTATCTCTGTAGTCACCTCTTTTAAAACCCTAGGATGTAGGCCATCAGGTCCAGGGGATTTGTCAGCTTTTAGTCCCATTAATTTCTCCAGTACTATTTCTTTACTAATTTCTTTAAGTTCCTCATTCTCACTAGGCCCTTGGTTCCCCACTATTTCCAGAATGTTTTTTGTGTCTTCTTCCGTGAAGACAGATACAAAGTTTTTGTTTAATGTCTCTGCCATTTCTGTATTTCCCATTATAATTTCACCTGTCTCTTCCTGTAAAGGACCCATGTTTACTTTTGCTAATCTCTTCCTTTTTACATACCTATAGAAGCTTTTACAATCTGTTTTTATGTCTCTTGCTAGTTTATTCTCATATTCTATTTTCTCTCTCATTATCAATTCCTTAGTCATCCTGTGCTGAATTGTAAAATCCTCCCAATCCTCAGGCTTACTATTCTTTTTGGCAACATTATAAGTCTCTTCCTTCAACTAATACTATCATTAACTTCTCTTGTTAGCCTCGGTTGGACCATTTTTCCTGTGGGTTGTTGCGGCTGCCGCGGAACACGAATGGAGGCCGAACCGATCTGAGGAACACATGGCTTTTATTACATTCTCTTGAGAGATAGCTGCCCCAGCTCCTCTCTCTGCTAAACCCGAAGGCAGACTGAGGGTGACACCCGCGCTTTTGAGTACACTCTGAGGGCGACGCCCGCTCCTTTGTCATGCCTTAAAGGCAGCATGCTTCTTAAAGGCAAGGTGCCCGATTTATTGTCCACGGACGGAAAAGTGGATTGCGCCCGTTTAGGTGGCGATCCGCCACACAGCTCCCCCCAGAATCCGCTTAGGAGGTGTGGACGAGACGGTGCGGCGGTCTGATGGGCCGGCCGGAGCGGCTCTTGTAGGACGCCGGTGGACGTGGAACGGCCTGGCGTGGAGCAGCCGGGTGTACTGGCTTGAGAGCAGGTCGGCCGCGTGGCGGTGGACGAGCTACTGGGACCTGCTCACCGGGCTCCGAGTGTGCTGGCTTGAGTCGGTCAACCGACACTTTTTCAGTCCTGTCGCCCACTTGTAGGTCGAAAAATTTGTCCCCAGCCTGTAGCACTTTGTAGGGCCCGTCGTACGGGAGTTGAAGGGGTCCGCGGTGGGCATCGTGCCGGACAAAAACGAACCGTGCCTGGTGCAGGCTTAGCGGGACGTGTGAGGTGGATTCGCCGTGCCGGGCAATGGGCACCGGGGCGAACTGTAGCGCCGGTGAGGCGAAGTCGTGGCGTTGCTGGTCGGCTGACCAGGGTGTCGTGGCGGTGGCCAGGAACTCGCCGGGTACACGCAGCGGCTGGCCGTACACGAGCCCTGCTGCCGATGCGTGGAGGTCTTCTTTAACCGCGGAGCGCAGGCCGAGGAGGACCCACGGGAGTCGGTCGGTCCAGGCGCCGTCCTGGAGGCTGGCTCGAAGAGATGCCTTCAAGGATCTGTGGAACCGCTCACACAGTCCGTTGGCTTGGGGGTGGTACGCTGTGTTGCGGTGAATGGTCACCCCGAGATTGCGTGCGATGGCGGTCCAGAGTTCAGAGGTAAATTGCGGACCTCTGTCCGACATCATGTCGGAGGGGACGCCGAACCATGCGACCCAGGTGCTGATGAAGGCTCTGGCGATGTCGGTGGTGGTGGTAGAGGTCAGTGGAATTGCCTCGGGCCAGCGCGTGGTGCGGTCGACGATCGTCAGCAAGTGCGTGTGGCCTTGCGACGGCGGCAGGGGCCCGACGATGTCCACGTGGATGTGGTCGAATCTACGTGAAGGGACGGTGAACTCCTCGAGGGGTGCTTTCGTGTGTTGCTGCACCTTGGCCCGTTGGCAGGCTAGGCAGGAGTTGGCCCAAGTACGCACATCCTTGCGAAGGCCGCGCCAGACAAAGCGGTTGGCTACCAATTTGATGGATGCGCGGGCGCCGGGGTGGGAGAGGTTGTGGAGAATCCCGAATACCCGGCGGCGCCAGGACGCTGGGACGACAGGCCGAGGTTGAGATAGGGATATGTCGCACTTGACCGTGACTGCGGTCGGGCCGCAGGCAACGTCGGCCAGGCGTAGCCCTGGTAGGTTGGTAGGTGCGGAGAGCAGATCAGGGTCCGTGAGCTGGTCTGCTGCGAGTTGAGCGTAGTCGACTGCCAGGTGTGCGGCGTGGATGGCGGGGCGGGAGAGGCAGTCGGCTACCACGTTGTCTCGGCCGGAGACGTGTTGGATGTCCGTGGTGAACTCGGACACTGCCACGAGCTGGCGCTGCTGCCTGGCGGACCAGGGGTCGGTTGTCTTTGCCATTGCGAATGTCAGGGGTTTGTGGTCGACAAACGCAGTGAAGGGGTGGCCCTCCAGCAAAAACCGAAAATGGCGGACTGCCAGGTACAGCGCGAGGAGCTCGCGGTCGAGGGTGCTGTACTTGACCTCCGGGGGGCGTAGTTGGCGGCTGAAGAAGGCAAGTGGTTGCCAGGCGCCGTCGACCCACTGCTCGTACACGGCGCCGACCGCGTGGTCGGAGGCGTCCGTGGTGAGCGCTACTCTGGCATTGGGCCGTGGGTGCGCGAGCAGGGTGGCGTCGGCGAGCGCGGTCTTGGTGGAGTTGAAGGCGGCTGATACGTCTGCCGTCCATTCGACCGCCATCTTGCCACTCCTGCCCTGGAGGGCTTCATACAGGGGCCTCATGAGGGACGCAGCTTTGGGGATGAAGCGGTTGTAGAAATTCACCATCCCGAGGAACTCCTGGAGTCCTTTGATGGTGGTGGGGCGGGGAAATTGCTGGACGGCCTGCACCTTGGTGGGCAGGGGAATGGCCCCAGCATGGGTGATGTGGTGGCCGAGGAAGTCGATCTTGTCCAGGCCGAACTGGCACTTGGCTGGGCTGAGGATGAGCCCGTGGTCGCTGAGGCGCCCAAACAGGATGCGAAGGTGTTCGAGGTGTTCCTGCTTGGAGGAACTGGCTACCAGGATGTCGTCCAGGTAGACGAACAGGAACTTCAGGTCCCGAAGGACCGAGTCCATGAGCCGTTGGAATGCCTGGGCCGCATTTTTGAGGCCGAAGGGCATCCGCAGGAACTCGAAAAGCCCGAAGGGGGTGATTACGGCCGTCTTGGGGACGTCCGCGGGGTGGATGGGGACTTGGTGGTAGCCGCGCACCAGGTCGACTTTGGAAAAGACTGAGCGGCCGGCCAGTCTAGCCGAGAAGTCCTGAATGTGCAGCACGGGGTACCGATCAGGGGTGGTGGCATCGTTGAGGCGGCGGTAATCCCCGCAGGGGCGCCAACCCCCGCCTGGTTTGGGGGCGATGTGGAGTGGGGAGGCCCAGGGACTGTTGGAGCGGCGGATGATGCCGAGCTGTTCCATAGTGGTAAACTCGGTCCGCGCGATCTCCAGTTTGGCCGGGTCCAGCCTGCAGGCGTGGGCGTACACTGGGGGGCCTGTGGTGGGGATGAAGTGTTCCACCCCGTGTTTGGCGACCTCCGCGGAGAAGGTCGGGTTGGTGAGGGCCGGGAATTCGGCCAGGAGTGCCGAGTAGTCATCCGTGGCCCGGGCGTGGCACTGTGACGCCATGTCGGCGGGTTGACGGGGGGCCGTGGCGCCCAGGATGGGGGACATGGTGTTCATGTCCATGAGGCGGTGTCGAGGGATGTCTACCAGTAGGCCGTGGGCGCACAGGAAGTCTGCGCCGATGAGAGGGGAGAGTACCTTGGCAGTGATGAACTCCCATCGGTAGCGGCGACCAGCGAGGTCGAGGGTGACTGTGCGGGTGCCGTACATCCGGATGTCCGAGCCGTTAGCGGCAGCCAGCGCCTGTCCTCGTTCGCCCTTTTGGATGTCGAGGATGGAGGCCGGGATGATGCTGTGCTGAGCTCCAGTGTCGCACAGGAACTGGCGGCCAGTTTTGTCATCCGTGACGTACAGCAGGGAGCCCGCGTGGCCCACGGCCATCGTGGGGGCTGGTACGGGGGCGGACTTGAAGGAGCAGGGAGGTGTGCACCGTTGTGCCCTGGCGCCGAACCGTGCGTGGTAGTAACAGTAGCCTGGGTTTGTGGGGCGCGAAGGCCCCGTGGCTGGGCCTTGTGGCTGCGTGGTGGCCGGTGAGGGGCGCGCCCAGGCTGTGGCTGCCAGGTCCGGAGCGACGTCGCGGCTGGAGTGAGCGGACAGCAGCTTGTCGGCCTCGTCGGCCAGGGCTTCTAGGTCTGTGAGGCCGGACGCCACGATCGCTGGGCGGATGCTGGGAGGTAGCTGGCGGATGAACAGCATGCGGAAGAGGGACCCGGGTGGGCTCTCGTTGGTGAGTGAGAGCATGTGGGAGAGGAGGTCTGACGGTGAGGCGTCACCGAGGCCTGGAAGGTCGAGGAGGCGGCAGTTTCGCTGGTATGTCGAGGTCGTAATTTTTTTAAGGAGCGCGGCCTTAAGATGTGCATACTTGCCCTCCTCTGGTGAGTTCTGCAGTGCTATCCAGACCTTCGTGACTGTGGAGCTACCGAGTGATGCGACGAGGTAGTCATACTTCGTCCCATCTGTGGTGATGTGTCGCAGCCGGAATCGGGACTCAGCTTGGAGGAACCAGGCTTCGGGCTGGTTTTCCCAAAACTCCGGTAGTTTCACGGAAACTGCGTTCGTGTCCGCCATTGCAGTGCTCGGAATACGTTCTGAGCGTCGGGGTCACCAATGTTGCGGCTGCCGCGGAACACGAATGGAGGCCGAACCGATCTGAGGAACACATGGCTTTTATTACATTCTCTTGAGAGATAGCTGCCCCAGCTCCTCTCTCTGCTAAACCCGAAGGCAGACTGAGGGCGACACCCGCGCTTTTGAGTACACTCTGAGGGCGACGCCTGCTCCTTTGTCATGCCTTAAAGGCAGCATGCTTCTTAAAGGCAAGGTGCCCGATTTATTGTCCACGGACGGAAAAGTGGATTGCGCCCGTTTAGGTGGCGATCCGCCACAGGGTTCTTATTCCTTAAGGGAATGTATATCCGTTGAGAATTATGAATTATTTCTTTAAATGTTTGCCATTGCATATCTACCATCATATCTTTTAATGTAGTTTCCCAATCTACCTTAGCCAACTCGCCCATCATACCTACGTAGTTAGCTTTGTTCAGATTTAAGGCCCTAGTTTCAGACTCAACTAAATCACTCTCAAACTCAATATAAAATTCTATCATATTATGATCACTCTTCCCCAGAGGCTCCTTTACTACAAGTTATTAATTAACCCCATCTCACTGCAAAATAACCTGTCTAAAATAGCCTGTGCCCTAGTTGGTTAGTCGATATACTGATCTAGAAACCTATCTTGCATGAATTCCATGAACTCATCCTCCACAGTATTACTGCAAATGTGGTTTGCCCAGCTTATATGAAGATTGAAGTCCATGATTACTGTATTACCCAGGTTACAAGCACCTCCAATATCCTGATTTATACTCTGCCTAACATTACAATTACTGTTAGGGGGCCTATAAACTACTCCCACCAGTGTTTTCTGCTCCTTGTTGATTTTTTAGCTCCACCCAAACTGATTCCACTTGTTGATTTACCTAGCTAAGATCCTTTCTCTCTACTTTATCCCATCCTTTATTATCAGAGCTACCCCTTTCCTTTTCCATTTTGCCTATCTATTCTAAACGTTAAGTATCCTGGAATATTCAGTTCCCAACCTTGGTCATTCGACAGCCAGGTCTCCATAATGGCTATAGATCAAACCCATTTATTTCATCTCTGCTATTAATTCATCTATTTTGCTGCGAATGTTTCGTGCAGTTAGATATAGAGCGTTTGGGGGAGAAATCCCCCCCTCGAGCCCCGTTTGGGGTGCTAGATCAGAAAAGCTGGAAAAGATAGTGCCAGGCTAACCTCTTCCAGCCTTTCTGAAATTCCTATTTTTTGCTCCAAGAGGGAAGTGGAGTGCTAAACCAAGCGCTCCACTTCCTTCTTGGAGCGCACGAGGGGTGGGGGTGGGGGGGGGCGGTGGGGGGGGAGTTCATGACCCGGGGCGATGTGTTCAGCAGCGCCACGAGTGGCCAAGCATGGCGTTGCTGCGGCTCTTCCCTGAATTAACCCAGTAGCGCCGCCGCTAACCTCCCATGGAATTTGGCGGGAGGTGCAGTCAGTGATGCGCCCAGGCGAAAAGGCCTTTGTGCCCCATTGGCGCCCCCGACTGGAGCCGCAAAAGAGGGAAATTTCTCCCCCTTTAGCTTTAACTTTTTTCTATTTTTCCCTGATGTCACTTTAGTCACTGATGCCCTATTACCTTTGTTAAGCTCGCTGTCCCTTCCTGACCCACTCTGCTTATTTTTACCCAAATCGCTACTCTGCTCTACAGCCTTGATTTTTCGGTTACTGCTTTTGAATTTACCCTTTCCTGAATTCTCCACTACCCCTTCATTAGTTCAAAGCCCTATCTACCGCCGTAGTTATTCAATTCGCCTGGACACTGGTCCCAGCCCGGTAAAGTAATTAGAGCCCATCCCAATGCAACAGCTCCCTCTTTCCCCAGAACTGGTGCCAGTGCCCCATGAATCAAAACCCCTGCTTCCCACCCCACACTTTCAGCAAAGCATTGAACTTTTTAATCGGTTTGTCCCTATGCCAATTTGCACGTGGATCAGGCAACAATCCACAGATTATTACCCGTGAGGTTCTGCGTTTTAATTTGGACCCTAGCTCCTCAAATTCTCTCAGCAGAACCTCATTCCTTTTTCTACCTATGTCATTGGTTCCTACATGGACCACGACAACTGGATCCTTCCCCGCCTACTGTAAGTTCTTCTCCAGCTGCGAGGAGATGTCCTTAACCCTGGCGCCGTAAAGATTAAATCATTAAAAAATGTATATTACTCATACATGCAGGGTTGTGACCACCTTATATTCTGAAATTCAACACATTTCCCAATTCACGTGATTTTTCTAAACACAAATTATTCCGTGTAATTTCTTTGTGATCTGTCGACGATCACTACATGCATCAGGTTTCAAAACATAGGGCTTCCTCTGTGTAATATATATATTTGAGCCTCAGTTTGAACACCTTGTGATGATTCTTCAGAGCGCAGTTAAATTGCCTCTTTTGCACCGCTGTAAAACGGGTTGAGATATGATCCCTGGATACAGCGATACAAGATCCAGTGGGATGTCAAGCTAGGTTTAAATAGTGCTCCGGTGGTCTGTTGGATCTTAAGCAGCAAATAAATTTCAGGTTTGGTGACAAGCTTTCTTTGCACATGGGGTCGGGAGGAGCACTCCTGCTCCTCCCGGCTTCACATTCAGGTAAGTTAATTTGAGAAACGTACCTTGTAGGTTGCAAATGGTTCCAAGGCTTTCCTGAGTGCAGCTGGCAGGCTAACCAATCTTGTAGTCAGGGCCTCAGACAAGCATCAGGCCCCTTGTTTGCATATGCAAAGGGCTTACCATCAGTTTCAGGTGTGGACCCCGGATGTCTATTATTTTTTTCCTTTGCCAATATGACGGGCTGCCCACTTGCATATGCTTCCTGCCTTCGGGAAGCATCCGAGAAGCATCCGAGAAGGCACCGAACACCTTGAGTCTCCTCGCCGGGAGCAAATGGAAGCCAAGCGCAGGCAGCGCAAGGAGCACACGTCAACCCAAGCAACCCACCCACCTGCCCCTTCAACCACCGTCTGCCCCACCTGTGACAGAGACTGTAGGTCCCGCATTGGACTCATCAGTCACCTGAGAACTCATTTTTAATGTGGAAGCAAGTCATCCTCGGTTCCCAGGGACTGCCTAAGAAGGCTTCCTGCCTGCAATATTGGGGGCTTAGTAGGCCAGTCAGTGCCTGAAAAAAAGCGATGTGCAGCTGTATTTAAGCGCCTTGGTATTTTGTTTGCAACAACAATAACTTGCATTCATATAGCGCCTTTAATGTGGTAAAACATCCCAAGGCGCTTCACAGGAGTGTTAGCCAACAAAATTTGACACCGAGCCACAGGAGGAGATATTAGGGCAGAAGAGGTTTGTTTTAAGGAGCTTCTTAAAAGGAGGAGAAAAAGGTAGAGAGGTTTAAGGAGGGAATTCCAGATCTTATTGAATGGCGGAGCAGGCTCGAGGGACCAAGTGGCCTATTCATTCTCCTATTTCTTATGTTCTTATTTAAGACCTGACCCTCGACATAGACCAGGCCTCCTGTTGGCACTGTCAGCTGCCCATGGGGTAGATTTTAACTATTGGGTAGCTGAAAGCACGGCTGCCAATGTTGTTGTTAACTCTTGTTGTAAATTATTGGGCGATCCTCTGTTGTCCAGCTTGGTGTGACTTCCCTCGCTTGGTTTCACTCTTACCATGAATCTACCTCAAGGTACATTTGTTATGGACAAAGAATTCTGTATTTTCTTGAGGCAGATGATCTTAAAAGCCACATTGTTATTGAAACACATCTAAATGGAGTTGACATTTCTGGTGCTAAATGCTGATTATGAAGATAAAAAAAAGACCTTTATTTTCTGAAAGGCAAAGTATTTTGCTCCCAAGATGGGAGAAATGAAAGGTGGCACGACTGGGCGACCGAAAAGGGATAAGGCAGAAGGAGAAGGGTCCATGAGAGTCGAGGAAAATAAAGGGAGATGGAAGAACAGGGTTAGATTTAATTCCCACTGCCTGTCGGAAAAAGGTTGATAGTGTAGTTAAAATGGAGGTGCTAGTGTTTGCCTTGTTTCTGCTCTGCCGCCATTTTTCCTGGGGCCTTCCATTGGGTGGCCAAGATGCCAGCTTGAATCAGGCGGGGGGTGGGGGGGGGGGGGGGAGTCTCATTAATTTGTGAAAATTGGAGTTTTATGACGTACATAGAACCCCGATGCCATTTTAATTGCCCACTGGACAAAGCAGGCACCGCAGATGCTCGGGTCCGCCTGATATTGCAGTGGCCTGGTGCTGGCGAGCAGCAGTGGAACACCTGTTTTGTGCCCGCCGCATGCATGTGACTATATTTGGCCTTTATTTCAAAGGGGTTGGAGTATAAAAGCAGGGAAGTCCTGCTACAACTGTACAGGGCATTGGTGAGACCACACCTTGAGTACTGCGTACAGTTTTGGTCTCCTTATTTAAGGAAGGATATACTTGCATTGGAGCCAGTTCAGAGATGATTCACTAGGTTAATTCCAGGGATGAGGGGGTTGACTTATGAAGAAAGGTTGAGCAGGCTGGGCCTATAATCATTGGAATTTAGAAGAATGAGAGGTGATCTTATTGCAACATATAAGATACGGAGGGGGGCATGACAAGGTAGATGCAGAGAGGATGTTTCCCCTCGTGGGGAAATCTAGAACGCAGGGGCACAGTTTTAGAATAAAGGGTCGCCCTGTTAGAACTGAGATGAGGAGGAATTTCTTCTCTCAGAGGGTGTGGTAAATCTGTGGAATTCTCTGCCCCAGAGAGCCGTGGAGGCTGGGTCATTAAATACATTTAAGGTGGAGATAGACAGATTTTTCAAGGTAAGGGAGTGAAGGGTTATGGGGAGCGGACGGGGAAGTGGCTTTAAGCCCAAGATCAGCTATGATCTTATTGAATGGCGGAACATGCTCGAGGGGCCAAGTGGCCTATTCCTGCTCCTATTTCTTAT
The DNA here is from genome assembly GCF_052327205.1 of Somniosus microcephalus. Taxonomy (NCBI): domain Eukaryota; kingdom Metazoa; phylum Chordata; class Chondrichthyes; order Squaliformes; family Somniosidae; genus Somniosus; species Somniosus microcephalus. Next base: position 249,168,272 of record NC_140992.1, read on the forward strand.
GTTCTTATGTAAGACCTGACCCTCGACATAAACCAGGCCTCCTGTTGGCACTGTCAGCTGCCCAATAGTTAAAATCTACCCCATGGGCTCATGGCCAGAGCAGCAGCCTAAATGCACACACAAATGGACACAGAGGGAATTCAGGTAGGGTTGCCAACTCTCCAGGATTGCCCTGGAGTCGGCAGGAATTAAAGATTAATCTTCTGGACACTGCTGCAAGCAACTCAGATGAAAAATCACTGTGGCATTAAAAAAAGTGTATTTTTTTCATTTTATTTGAACACTTATTAGTTATAGAAATATTGGAGATGGGATAAACGGCTGTTTGACAGGGTGGTTCAGTTGAAGATGGGAGGCCATGCGATGAAAGCTCCAGGAATTTGGCCAACCACAGTTGGCAACCCTAAATTCAGGATACATGATTTTTTAAGTGCCATTGATTTTCTTTATTTTGTCTTCAAGAGTTTATTGTTTTCATTTTCCTCTCGTTGCTAATTGAGCCCGTGTTTACACACTAAATATCATTGACAAAGGTCAGAAAAGACCATATTAGGAATAATTGTGAGGCTCTGTTGAATGGTGTGCTTTGGTGTTTTAAAATGTTACTCCACTTTTACCATCAGATGTTAAATTGTGCTTTACAGCAGAAATAATACGGGACAAAAGCAGCTGAGATCTGTGGCGATTTGAATTGTAAGGAATTAACTTTAATCCATGAAATCTGTGAAACTGGAAAGTTGCACTTTGGTGTGGTGTGTTCTTTTCCATTATAATAGGATTTTGAGTTTCTTTGTTACCCTGTTAACTTCGATACCATCCTGTGTTACAAAGTAAGTATGAAAAAGTTGCCTCAAAGAAAAAAAGTCCTTAAAATACTAAAATTGGAACAAAAACAACATCGCTGGTTTAAACTGGTTTACTCGATAGGAGCTAATGACAAGGTGATTGCAACAATGCAATCAACACGCAATCAACACACACCTGGAAACGGACTACATATCAGCTCCAAACTTCTGCCAGCGCTGTGCTAATGACCTGAAGTTATAAACAAATCAACAGAACGTTAGCACAAAAGGCTCTTTACTGGCAGAGATCTTCATGGCCCTTCAGTGTGCAGCATTACATGGAAAAGCACTTCTTATTAGAGAATCCACAGCAAAATTTTTACTTTTGACTCCGTTCTAAGAAGTGACTGCCATGCCCTGGACGAAGATCTTTAAAAAGAAAGAAAAATACCACTGTAAGGGGAGGGGGAAAGAAATGGAGATAGGCCTGTGCAGTAAATTATGTGCAATTTCCTATTTCCCATCAGCCAGCCTGAGGGAGAATTGGAAACATTGAGCAACATTTTTCTGTCTTAACAACGCTTGACTGCTCCAGCTACTCTGCATGAAATGACTGTCAACAGAAGCAGTAAAAACAACTTGAGATGATCATTAGATGCATGTTGCCCTGTAACGTTCTCACCTTGCGCAATACCAAACAGTTCAGTATTTACAGGTTTCATGAACTAGTGTTCTCACACTTAACACCTGAATCCTGAAAGGGTATGATACAACACAAGAAAGTACCCAATACTGGAACAGCATTTACTTGTCCCCAGCTGACAAAGCAGGCAAGCCTTGCTCTATAAACTGTGATGAGAAGTGTCGATTCCTTTGCCTGGAGTTTACAAACAAAGGGACAATCAACGTTCCCGTGCTCCCATGGGCAGTCGTGCTTCAAGGGAGCACAGGTTGGAGAAGCGGTGCTGCAGTCTTGTAGCTCAAACGCAGATTGGGTGACCGCTTTGCGGAACACCTCCGTTCAGTCCGTAAGGGTGACCCCGAGCTTCCGGTCGCCTGTCATTTTAATTCACCGCTCCATTCCCACTCGGACCTCACCGTCCTTGGCCTCTTATATTGTTCCATGGAAGCTCAACGTAAACTCGAGGAACAGCACCTCATCTTCCGATTAGGCACTCTGCAGCCTTCCGGACTCAATATCGAGTTCAACAATTTCAGATCATAACCTCGGCCCCTATTTCATTTTTTCTTGTCATTTTTCCACTCCTTTCCCCCCCCCCTTTCCTTTTGTTTCTCTCTCACACCTGGCAGCTATCTCTTGCCCTGCCAGTACACTTTACACCTAATCTCAGCCTATTACCATCTCGTCTAGCTTCTAATACCTTTTATTGTCTCTTTTTTACTTCTTTTGTTTCTTTTATTCTTTTGTCCGATCGCTGCCCTGCCTCCGATCTATCTTTTCTTTCCAGTTTTGAAGAAGGGCTCGACCCGAAACGTCAACTCAAATTTCTGTCCACGGATGTTGCCTGACCTGCTGAGTTTTTCCAGCATTTTCTGTTGTTAGCTCAATTTCCAACCCGTGCTCTCCAAGTGAGGCACCGCACTGGGAGCATCATGGATTTTAACTGTGCATGTACGGATGCCAGAAGTTTCTGTTCGATTTGCTCCTTAATAACGGTAAGCGTTGATAGCCTCACTGTTATTCTTACCGCAAAATCTGAGCCCTTCTAAACAAATGTTGAGGCATTACATATTAACAATATCATTTACAAAAACGAAAATTCTACTAGGCTTGTATCAATATTGGGTGGCCCTTCATAACCTGTCACTGGTTCGTTATATATTGTGGTGAGGAGGAAGAGGTGAAAGCAGTGAAGGATATCAACATACTTGAGGAAGGACTCGCCAGAAAATAAATTGTCGCTATTTTAATCATCAGCAAATTGACATATTTATAGTTCTTTTATCCTTGGAATGTTCCTTATGTTTTTTGTACCTCCAGTGAAATGTATCACACTATGACCTTGTAGCAAATTCTGTCCCAAAATGTGAGACTTCGAACTAAAATAAATTAGTTTGCTTCCTTTTAGCACCAAGGAGGCCACCACCACAAACCAAATCCCAATCTATTGTTGACTGGTAAAAAAAAATTGCTGTGAGAATTTATATGAATTTTTGCACCCTGGCATGACCTTTAGTCAGCTTCTTTCATTATCACTTATTGTTGCTGATCGTATGATTGCAACTTGCTAGGAGCACAATTCTATTTAAAACTGCCAAAGGTGCACTCAAAGGTTACTGGACAATTATAGTATGAAGCTGCTAATACTTATTTGTTGTTACGTACTTGTGAGGAACACAAGAAAGATTGACTTCATTTGAATGAATGCATCAAGTGTTAAATGCGATGACACAATCTGTGTTGTAACACTTCACTTAAATCTTTAACTGATTATTACCCATACATTCAAATATCAGTCTATAGATATTATTATATCTATTATATCTCTCCTGATATTTATTTCCATCGACTTCACTATCACACAAAGTGACAATTGCACCCTATTTCAGCTAATAAATTCCACTGCAGCAATAATGACTGATTAATTTTCCATTAATATCCAGATTCAATCTAAGTGTAAAACAATAGACATATTTTATTAACAACAGAAAATGCTGGAAATACTCAGCAGGCCAGGCAGCATCCGTGGATTTGCAGTATTTTGCTATTATAGACATATTTTATTGTTCAGGTATATTAATTAAAATATTATAAAACTAATGGTGGATTATAAAGACTTTGGGCTCGAATTTCCCAGGGCCGTGGAGGCGGGAATGGAGGCGTGTGGGGTGTTAAAATTGCAGAATCGGGGGGCACGAACCCTTCCCGCCCCCAAGCCCGTTTCCCAGGAGGTGGGTACCCGACCTGTGCTGGGAGCCACCTCCTCGAGGCGGGAAGGGATTAGTGCCAACTAACTGCCTGTTAACGGGTAGTTAACAGGCAGTTTTTGGCCTAATCCCTAAAGTGTGGGCTGCCTGATGGATCAAAACCATGCCAAGTTAGCGAGGCGGACCGTCGGGCTGAAGGGCTTGGAGGGTTCGAGATGTCCGGTGTTCAGGTGAGTGATGGGTGCATGAGTGCAGAGGTAAGTGTGTTTGGTGTGTGTAAAGTGTTTAAATAAGTTTTACTTACCTTTACTTACTAATGCAGGCTTCCTTCCTTCAGGTCTTGGGAGTCCCTCATCTCACCGGCACAGAAAGCAGAATGGCCGCGAGCTGTCAAAAGTTGCAGCATTCTGCTTTCTGTTCTGGAGAGATTTCTAACCGAGTCTGTGGAGAAGGACTCAAGTTAGAAGTCAGATTGTCAGTGTTTGACAGCTTCACAGAGCTGTCAAACTCTGATATTTCATCTGTCAAAAGCTCTTGACAGATGAAATGTCAATCCCTGACGTCATCTGTAACTGGGTGTCCCTTAATTGGCCTGCCGAGCCCGCTGGGTGGACTCAACAAGGTCAATCAAGGGAAAATCGCGTGGGTTGGCCACAAATCAATGGAAGCGGTACTACAACCCAAAAAGTGGGAGTCCCGCCTCCATCACGTCCCCATTGACAAAATCCAGCCCTTTCATTCCCTATTGTATGCTATTGATTCTAATTTGGCTTGTCAATGTTGGCGGACATTATGTATAACTACATAGTATTTACAACACAGAAACAGGCCATTTGGCCCAACCAGTCCGTGCTGGTGTTTATGCTTCACTCAAGCCTCCTCCCACCCTTCTTCATCTCACGGCATCAACATATCCTTCTATTCCTTTCTCCCGCATGTGTTAATCTAGCTTTCCTTTAAATGCAGCTATGCTATTCACCTCAACTATTCCTTGTGGTAGTGAGTTCCACATTCTAACCACTCTCTGGGTAAAGAAGTTTCTCCTGAATTCCCTATTGGATTCATTAGTGACTAGCTTATATTTATGACCACTAGTTCTCATCAACCCCACAAGTGGGAACATCTCTCCACATCTACCCTATCAAACCCTTACATAATCTTAAAGACCTGTATCAGGTCACCTCATTGTCTTCTCTTTTCTAGAGAAAAGAGCCCAAGCCTGGTCAATCTTTCTTGATAGGTATATCTTCTCAGTTCTGATATCATTCCAGTAAATCTTCTTTGCACCTTCTCCAGTGCCTCTATATCCTTTTTATAAGATGGAGACCAGAACTGTTCACAGCAGTGCAAGTGTGGTCTAACCAAGGTTCGATACAAGTTTAACTTCTCGGCTTTTCAATTCTATTTTTCTAGAAATGAACCCCAGGGCTTTGTTTGCTTTTTTAATATAGCCTTATTAACCTGCATCGCTACTTTGAATGATTTGTGTATCTGTACCCTCAGGTCCCTCTGCTCCTCTACCCCATTCAGACTCTTATTTTCCAATGAGTATGTGGCCTCCTTATTCTTCCTACCAAAACGCACCACTTCACACTTATCTACAATGAAGTTAATTTGCCAATCACATGTCCATTCTGCAAGTTTATTAATATCTTCATATATTTTGTCGCAGTCCTCCTCTGTATAAACTATAACCCTTAGTTTGTTGTCGTCCGCAAATTTTGAAATTGTCCTTCCGATTCCCGAGTTCAAATCGTTTATGTATATGGTGATCAACAGTGGTCCCAGCACCGCTCCCTGTGGAACACCACTTCCCACGTTTTGCCAATCTGAGTAACTAACTTTAACCCCTACTCTCTGTTTTCTGTTCTGTAGCCAGCTTGCTATCCTGCTACTTGTTCCCTGACTCCACATGTTCTGACCTTAGTCATGAGTCTCCTATGCGGTACCTTATCGAAAGCCTTTTGAAAATCCAAATGTATTACGTCTACTACATTACCATTATCTACCCTTTCTGTTACTTCCTGAAAGAATTCAATAAGGCTGGTCAAGCATGATCTTCCCTTTGGAAATCCATGCTGACTACTCCATTATATTTTCAGTTTCTAGATATTTTTCTATTACATCTTTGAGTAAAAATTCCATTATCTTTCCTACCACCGACGTTAAGCTAATTGGTCTGTAGTTCCCTGGACTTGTCCTATCTCCCTTTTTAAATATAGGAATCACATTAACTGTCTGCCAGTCCTCTGGCACTATTCAATTTTCTAATGAATTTTTATATATATGTAATAGTGCCTCTGCGATCGCTTCCCCAACTTCTTTTAGTATGTGCGGACATGATATAAAACTGATCAAAAGTCCAAAAAGTGAGTGCAATGCCTCATAACTGGAGCACAACGTATAACTCAAGTTCCATCTTGTATTAGTTTCAAATGAATCAGAAATTTACAGCACAGCCGAGGCCATTCAGTCCAGTGCACCATTGTGCCATCTCCCTGAAACAGCTATCCACTTAGTTCTCTATACTTATTTTATTTTTAAACATTTAACCATTTCCCTTTTAAAAGCTATTATGGATTCTACTTTCACCGTTGTTTCTGGAATTCTATGCCCTAACATCTCGCTGCATAAAAAAAAAAGATCTTAACCACTCCCTTTGTTCTTTTGGTATGAGGAAATACAAATATGAAGAAATACTTGAAAAATTGGGACTGTTTTCATTAGAACAGAGGAGGTTAAGGGATGGTTCAATAAAAGTGTTTACCATAATGAAGGAATGGGCCAGCGTAGATAGAAACCTCTCACCCCTGGTATCACCTTAGGGAATCTCTTCTGCACCCTCCCTATGGCCTTGAGATCCTTCCTAAAGCAATTTTGTTCAATGCATTAACCACTAACCACATGTGACTAATTGAGAATCCAGATGTGGCTAATTGCATTTCTGATTAGTAAATAAAAAATGAGTAATGGACACCGTCTTTGGGTTTGTGACCTCAATTCTCGTATTTGCATGGCATATGCAAGTGTACTTTAACATTTTTGTGTGTTTGTTAGTAAAATGGTAAGACGAAAAGCTGAGTGCGCGCGCGAGTGTTTTTGAATGCCGAGTGCTTTACTTCCTTGGCTACTGAATGGTGGTAAATGTTTGTTAAGTAAATATACACATCTGAAGCACATTTGCCGGAGTGTATGTATGGTGTTTTCTATTAAAATTAGTGCGTGTGGCTAAAATGGTGTCGCTGTAGCCACATCCGTAGCTAGTCAGTAATTTCTATTGGACAACAGTGTCCTAAAGTAAGAGCTGAACTTTGTGGCCATGACTGTTGAAGTGCTGTATTAGGGTGAAAATGCTCGGACTAAGCCTTTGTTTAGATTTTAAGTCAACAAGAGTTAGCTACAACATTATCTTTTACACTTCTAGTATTTAGATTTTGGTATACTGCTATTTAGTAATGTCTCTTTGCATCTCTTTTTAAACAAAAAAGCAATAACCCACTTGCCTCATTTATTGTCATTCACTCCAGTTCAGTCAGATTATGACAAACTGTGATAATTATATTTACTTATCCTGAATGGCACTTGACAGTCTACTGTGTTTACATGGGGCAGAATTCTAATCAAACCACTGGTAACATTAGATGATAGCGACGCACGGGCCCACACTTTCGAACAAGGCCTGATCTGAATCAGAGCCACTGGATCTTCACAAAAGTTGGAGGTGTGCATGACCTGAAAGAAATTATATAAATGTTGACAATCACATTTTTCTTCAAAGAAAATGCTGAGAGCAGAAATTTAGGATTTGTATGAACATTTTTGTTTTGAAAATTTGAATTCATGACAAAAGGTGCAAACTCCTGATAAACTGTGGCAATTAAAAGGTAGGAACAAGGGACTACATTCTGGTAACAGTATTAACATGCGTATATTTCATATTTAGCAGGATTCAAAACACCGGCCTAACAGACAGTAATACATGACAGAATATTAGCTTGAGCTTGAAAGATTCCATGATTGCATCTAAAAGCTGGCCAATTTACTACAATTTTATGGTCATCTCTACTGAGATCACTTGCCTCCTGGGGATTAACTTTTTAACTGGTCGAGTTATTTGAAGTTTATTATTTAAATGCTGCTTCATCCTTGGCAACTCCGTACTTGCAGTATCAGCTGCACAAATTAAGCTGATCTAGTCTCCTGATTATTTTGGACTCCAATATTAAACAAACCTTTCTACTTGTTTCCTTCATTTAATTATTGCCATTAAAGGGAGGTCTTTGCCACTGGAAAGTCAATGATATGTTTGTAACTATGTTCCACAATTAAAAAAAATGACTTGCACTTGTATTGCACCTCATCTCATCTCTCAGGAATGTCCCAAAGTGCCTCACGTACAATGAATTAGTTTGAAGTGCAGCAACTATGTTGGCAAACATTTTACACGTAACAAGCTCCCACAAGGAACAGATGAATGAATGTCCAGGTTAATATTTTTTTGGTGATATTGGTCGAGGGGTGAATGTTGACCAGGCTACCAGAACAACTCCCTTCTCTTCCTCCTGAATCAGCAGAACAGGCAGATTTAATGATTCATTTGAAGGCCAATACTTTGACAATGTAGCACTGTCTCAGACCCAAGGGTCAACCTGAAATACATGCTTGAGATTTGAACCCACAACCTTCTGGCACGGAAATGAGAGCAAATGAGCCAAAAACATAATTGTTTTGTAAATATGTGACTCCATCATTGGTGCATGATCTGATCATGAGATAACTCTCCTCAAAAAGGCAACATTCCTCCATCAAAAGACAATAGGCTGGATTTTTCCAACCTCGGCGGGTCCGGGGTAGGCGGCGTCTGTGGCATGTGGGGACCCTGCATCTGTCTTGATCCCAGCCTCCAACAAGATTTTCCGTTGATGGGGCTCGTTAAGCCCGCCCTGCGAGGTTCCCGGCCAATTAATAGGAAGCAGGTCTGATAAAGTCATTTGATGCCGCACCATCAGCCGGTTTCCTTAAAGGGACCATGGCCACAATCATTTTGACAGTTGTGCTGTCAGTGTTCTGCAGCATTGAGGTGCTGCAAACACTGACAAGCACTGCACAGAGGTGCATGGCTGCACCCAGGCTCTCCCATGACTCCCTCCATATGCTTATGGAGGGAGTCACAGCAGGCAAGGAGGTTCTCTTCTCTTCCAATGGGCAGAAGAGACCTCCCCAGGAGATCAACGCAGCCTGGTTGCACATTGCACAGGAGGACATAAGTAGGGGTGTCATCAGGAGGACCTGGCTGCAGTGATGCAAACCTTTCAATGATCTCAGTAGATCATGAAACGTTACTGCAAATCCACACTTAACCTCATCCTGCTGTGCCACTCATCACATCCCCATCACTCTGCCTTCCCTACCCTACTCCTACACATCTTTACTCACACCAACTTACTTTGCACCTTCACCCATCCCTCTCTATCTACATTATCACTTCCCCATCTCACTAGCCACCCCTCACACTCATCCTCATCCTAGTCCAATCATACCAACCAACAACACACAAGGGTAGGCAGTTGGGTGTTATCGCCAATGTTCATGTAAAGTTTCTGTTAATGTGTTGTCAAACATTGGAATCTTTATTTTCAACACTTTGCATTCTTGGATAGATCTGTGTGCACCTTTGGAAGTAGCTTAGTGAGTTGCAATGAATGGTGAGACATAACGGTCCCCCCCTCCCAATGGTGATGAGTGTGAACGGAATGGCTTGGGCATTTTAGGGTTGCTTTACGGTGTTGGTGTGGGGTGGTGCCAACCTGGCGCATCATGTGGCAGCCAGGGTGTACAGTATCAAGTGAAGTAAATGTGGCCATGGTGAGGCCATCCCTGGTCTCCTGGGCAGCAATGTGGTCGGGTGCTGATGCCCTGTGTCCTGTGCAGCATCAGGTGATTGCAGGGAAGTTTAGTGCTGCTGGTGTGCCTGTTGGTGTTGGGGCTGATCGTGTTGGGATTCTGAGGATCAAGGTGAGATTTTTTCAAGGGCATCGATGCTGCTGGAATAGATGGCAGGTGAAGTTGAGATGACAGAAGCAATCCGTCAATGGTGACAGAGGTTGCTCCAAGGAGGTGACACTGGATAGAGAGTTTGCTCCAAACACTTCAAACCTCCAAAAAGCTGAAAAGTGTATTCCAAATCCTGAAGGCTCCAGCCTCTAAGATTGGAAATTGAACAGCTGTGAGATGGTAGCTTTTATACCACTTTTGCAGCTGTCAACTATTCACAGCAATGGAGAATTATTGGGAACCCGACACACTTACCTGGCGTGATCCCCGAGTGCCGGGAACCTAATAAAAAACATGGAAAAATTCATTAGGACCTGGTAAAATGCTGCTTAAATACCTTTAAGCAGCTTCTTATGTATCTCAATTGCCTGACCCGTCGCTTAGTGCCAGGTCTGCAAACAGCAGGCAGAACCGGCACTTGGGAAATGAACAAGGAGGTGGGTTCAGAGCGGACCTTATTGAAGTTTCTAAGGGCTATTGATAAACTGAGCTCCAATAAATTGTTTGACATGACCACAAACTTTGTAAGCAGGGACCATGGACTCAGGAATGGAAGAGGGAGGGTGATCAGAGAGTTTGGAGTTAATTACTTCACACAAGATGATCCATGAGTGGAATAGGTGTGTGGAACTGGTGGAAGCAGTAAGCGCGGGTCGGAAAATTAGGGCTAATGCATTCTAGTCCTAACTCTAACTCGCAATCAGGTCTAGTGTAGGGTTACCCACTCACCCGGATTGCCCTGGAGCCTAAAGGAATTAAAGATTGATCTCCCAGGCACTGCTGCGGGCAATCTACAAGAAAGATCATAGGGAATTGGCAGTAGAGTAGGCAACCTGAACATAAACAGTGTGTCCTCTTGTCCGATTAGAATCATAGAATAGAATCATAGAATAGTACAGCACAGAAGGAGGCTATTCGGCCCATCGAGTCTGCGCCAGCTCTTTCGAAGAGCAATCCAGTTAGTCCCACTCCCCTGCTCTTTCCCCATATCCCTGCAAATTTTTCTCCTTCAAGTATTTATCCCATTCCCTTTTGAAGGCTACTATTGAATCGATTCCGCTCTGAGTACTCCTTTGGCCCAAGCTTACAACAATAATGGGGTCTTAACCAGCTTAATGCCACACTCTGCAAAGTCAGCAGAGCTTGCCTGGTGACATCCGTATCTGAAACTATCACCAGCCTCCCGCACCAAGGAAAGCACGTGCAGGGAGCAAGAGGGGCCGCCCTTTCCTGCCCCAGGATGGCTCCCAAGGGAAGTCGGAGGATTTGACATTCAAACTTAACATTAAGGTTATGTTGTTACAATGTTGGTGAAACCCATGGATACCGCGTTCTTCAGTTTATTCTTCAAGTCTTCCCGAGAGCGGGAAAATGACAAGATATCAATGAGTTGGAGAGAGAACATTCGGATCACTACCTTGCTGTTTGGGTAGCATTATCAGGCCTTTTATTTTTTAACTGAAGAAATTCATTCTCTAGTCATTTGCATTGAAAATATCATAACATATATAATTCTGCCCTTCATGAATGGTTAGTGCTTTTGTAATTAGTCAGTATGAAATCTGATCAGACCATTTTCTTTCAACAGAATGTAACACTACAGGATGACAAAATGCAAATAAACAAATTAATATGACTCTGGTTCAAAGTTAGATTACTGCCGTTACTAACGGTACTGTGTGAAATTTGTTTATCAGCGTTAATATCTTTCAAATCAAATGTTCTTAAGGCCATTATATCACGTGATCAAATCTCTGGGATATGTGCAACCAGAGTTGGCAGCCCAAGTCTAGTGAGGTTCTGCACCCGCAGCAGAACCTCTCAGCCCTGTAGTGTTAGCAATTTCAAGCAGGAAATGGGAAGTGATTGATGAGTATAATTGTTCAGAGTATAGGAGGGTATTTTTTGAACGTCAGGACCAGCTAGATGGACTGCGATAGTCTTTTCCAATCCCACTGTTTCTACATTTGAAATGTACTTTTTAGGCAGACACATAATGGCCCTGCACTTATATATTCATTGTATAATCTGACATATCAGAACCAGAACGCCAACAAATACTGGTAAAGAGAAAGTTAAAATCTGTGATCTCTAAAGGTGCATTTGCATGTGCTAAAACTTTGGCAGGATCCTGCTTCACTTACTCCTGGGAATTGTAAAGCACTTGCAGGTCAATAATCTACTATTATATTACATCTGTGTTCTGTTTCTCATTGATATGAAGAGGTTTGAAATTGAGCAATAATTTTCACATTGCAAAAATTTGCCAGCTAGCCCATTGGATCGTTTGTATAATAAAATGAGAAAGACTAAAGTCTACACTGGTTAAGCAAAAAAAAAATCAAGTACATAAACATTAACACTTTCTAACCTGAAATGGGAAATTGTTTGTTAATTCCTATTGAAAGTGATGTAAATTCCTAAACCTTCTGAATTAAAAAGATTAAGAAATGAAACAGGGAATCTCTCTCATTTGGATATAGAACTAGAAAGCTATGTCCACATTGGCAGATGATACTAAAACAGAAGGCACTGTAAATTATTCTCAGGATAAAAGGAAGCTGCAAAAGAATATTGAGAAATGGTAGAATGTCAGTGTCAGTAAATGTAAGGTGGTACATGTTAGTGCCAGCTGTGGCACAGCTGGTTACACTCTTGCCTCGGAGTCAGGAAGGCAGTAGGTTCAAGCCCTACTCCAGGCTAACACTCTAGTGCAATGCTGAGGGAGTGCTGTACTGTTGGAGGTGCCATTTTATTGGATGAGACATTAAACCGAGGCCCCGTCTGCCCTCTTAGGTGGATGTAAAAGATCCTGGGCTGGATTTTCATTCAGGGGACGTGATGGAGGCAGGACTACAACTTTCGGGGTTGTTGTCCCGCCTCCATCGAGATGTGGCCAATCCACGCGATTTTAACTTGATTGACCTTGTTGAGCCTGCCCAGCGGGCTCAGCAGGCCAATTAAGGGCCACCCAGCAACAGGTGACGTCATGACTGAAATTTCATCTGTCAAGAGGTTTTGACAGATGAAATATCAGTGTTTGAAAGCTGTTTGAAGCTGTCAAACACTGAGTCTTACTTCTAACCTGAGTCCTTCTCCACAGACTCAGTTAGAAATCTCTCCTGTACAGAAAGCTGAAGGCTGTCACTTTTGACAGTTCGCAGCCATTCTGCTTTCTGTGCCGGTGAGATGAGGGACTCCTGAGACCTAAAGGAAGGAAGGCTGTAAAGGCAAGAAAAGGTAATTTAAACTTCTTTAAACACTTCAGACACACCAAACACATTTACCTTTGCACTCATGCACACATCTCTCACCTGAACACCGACATCTCGAACCCTCCAAGTCCTTCAACCCGACAGCCCGCCTCCTCTAACTTGGCGTGGTTTGGAGCAGTCGGGAATCCCACACTTCAACCTTAAAAATAGGGATTAGACTAAAAACTGCCTGTTAACTACTAATCCCCTTCCCGCCTTGGGGAGGCGGGTCCCAGTGCGGGGCGGGTACCTGCCTCCTTTGAAACTGGAATGGAGGTGGGTTGGGGGCGGGATGGTGTCGGGACCCCCGATTTGGGGATTTTAACCCCTCACACGCCTCCAATCCCACCTCCACAGCCCAATGAAAATCCTGCCCCCCCCCCATGTCACTCTTCAAAGAATAGCAGGGGAGTTCTTGCCCAATATTCACCCCTCAACCAAAACAGTTTATCTGTTAATGATCACATTGCTGTCTGCGGGACCCTGCAAATTGGTTGCTGCGTTTCCTACATTACAACAGTGGCTACACTTCAAAAGTACTTCATTGGCTGTGAAGCATTTTGGGATGTCCTGAGGTTGTGAAAGGTGCTGTATAAATGCAAGTCTTTCTTTTTTTAAAACAAAGTAATAATTACACTTTGAATGGGAAAAGTTTGGGTGATGTGGAAGAACAAAGATTTGGGGGGTTCAGGTTCACAAGACATTGATAAGGCCATAAAAAAAATCCAAATGCAGCACTGTGTTTTATGACAAGCAGTATAGAATACAAAAGTTGAGATTTAATGGTGAATCGAATTAGTAAGACCACAGTTGGAGTAGTGTGTGCAGTTTTGGGCTTCAAATTATAGGAAGGAAGTTGAGGGAATAGACAGGATACAGTGCAGATTCACCAGGATGCTGCCTGGGATGAGAAAATACAAATACAAAGAAAGACTTGAAGAATTGGGTCTTTTTTCATTAGAAAAGAGATTAACGGGCGATTTAAAGTAAGGACGGGACAGAGTAGATAGAAACAGGCTGTATCCAATGATTGAGGTGTCTACATTGAAGGGAACATAGACACAAGATTAAATGTGAGAGATTTAGGACAGAGAGTAGGAGAAACCTTTTTACACAGAGGGTTGCGAGGCTGTGGAATGCACTACCGGAATTAGTGAGTGAAGCAGAAACCATGTCAACATTTAGGAGTAGGTTAGAAAGGTGGATGGAGGATAAAGGAATAAAAGGAGACGAGAACAGGGACAATTCATGGGATTAGAGCTACTGCTTATGTGAAGGATAAAGAACATGGTTGGGCCAAACTGCCTTTTTGTGTGTTGCAATTTCTATATAATTCTATTAGGTAATACACTGAACGTATTTACATATATTCAATATTGAATATATTCGATTTATATGTTGTGTAAATTGAATTAGCAGAAACACGGAGCACGATAGCTTAAAAAAAAATCTTTCACTTTGCTGCTGGTTGACTGTAGTAAAAGATTCACAGATAAATTTGTGTTAGGCGAGGGTATGAAGGGTAACGGAACCAAGGCGGGTAGATGGAGTTAAGCTGCAGATCAGCCATGATCTAATTGAATGGTGGAACAGGCTCGAGGGGCTGAAGGGCTTACTCCCGTGCCTATGTTCTTCCTTAATGAAGTGTAACTGGTAAGTGTCACGCTACAGGGTCCAATCTGTAACAAAAAGAGTGTCAGGGCTAGAAGTATTTTGGGCAAATCTTCACATTTTATTAATTATTAAATTTGATGTTAGACCAGCCCTGGTCTTAGTTGTATACTTGGAGATTATCTCACATCATTAACTAACATTTTTCTAAGATACGCGTGATGATGACATACCCATTCTAAAACACTATGGCCCACTTACAGCTCGCTGCCTTTACATGCAAAATTACAATATTGCTTTCACTGGTACTGGGCACAATTGCCCCGTTGTCTATAGATAAGTCTGTAGGACACTCCTCCTCAGAACAAATTGCATCAGCATCCAGAGATAAAAAGTGGCCCTATCATTTGGTATAATTATTGTCATTCAATCTTTCCTTTCGTAATAGAGACACGAGTTGACATATTGTGTATGGTGTGGTATTGTCCTCTCTTTTGCTGAAAACAGGGTTGTTGTCTGAGAATATCCAGGTCAAGTGGGATGAGATAATTGAGCTGGGACCATCTTGACCCCAAGAAGCAATAGACTATGAATATAATCTCAGGTAAAAACATAGATATCTGTGCAGCTGCAATTTTGGTTTAGTTTATATGTGAAGCTAAAATAGAGTTAACAAGATTAATACAACAATTGTAAGAACTAAAATGTCTTTTTGTTTTCATACTTTCGTAATTTGAAGTGAATGAAGTATTTATATGAAATAAAATCTATCACATGAAACACAAATGGAAAATTGTCTCAGATGCAGTTTATAGAAACAAATCGCTGCAACCATGAGCTGGTCCAAAAGGTAATGAGAACTGATTATACTTCAATATTAAAGGGGAAAAATATTGATGAGTAACACAGGATTAGGAGTAAAGGTTATGACTCCTGAAACAAAGGGGAGTGTCATTGGCATATAAAGTAATCATATGAAAGATGGCAAGTTATAAAGAGGTCACAATGTCACAGTGTGAATAAGGACCAACGCGTAAAGACCTGATAGCATTTATTAAATTAAAATGGATGATAGACTTATGCTGTTATGCACTTTTGGGTTTGCAAAAAATAATGTTTATAGTAATAATAATCTGTGAAATCTTACTGATCTTTGTTACGAGATATTGACAACAGCCACTAAGACTTTGACAAAGCATATGGACTAAGAAAACCACTTTAAAAAGGCAATAGTTGGCTGCTCAATCTCAATGTAGCAGATTCACATTACTGGAATTGAGAATGGGGGAGCAAGCATTCAGATATCAGTGGAGGCATGAACCACAGAGTCTCAAACCGTGGACAGTTTTTTCCTCCTTTTTAACTTTACATTGAGTGACTAAATTAATAGCACCACTAAAGTCCAACTAAGCCAATTGTTCCTACAGTCTAGGAGGTATTTTACATGTTTAGTCTCAACTTTTCAACAGAGATCAATGGATACCGAGGGAGGAGTGATAAAAGCTGTAAGCAAATCGAAGGTCCTAAACCAGCAAACTGGATATTAAGCACTTTATCTGCATCAGTTGAACTACACAATACTGTTATAAAGAAAGTAAGAACATGCATTTATATAGTACCTTTCACGACCTCAAGGAGTCGTAAAGCACTTCTGAAGTGTAGTAACTGTTATAATGCAGGCAAATGTGGCAGCCAATTTGCGCACAGCAGGATCCCACAGCTTTGAACTCAATTCTCTATTATTTTATGGAATGGTGAAGGGGTATCAAAAGGACTGAAAATGATGAGGGACTTTTCTGACTTTTCAGATAAGAAAAAAAAAGACTTGCATTTATATAGCACCTTTCACGACCACCAAAGTGCTTTACTATCAATGAAGTACTTTTGAAGTGGAGTCACTGTTGTAATGTGGGAAACGCGGCAGCCAATTTGTGCACAGCAAGGTCCCACAAACAGCAATGTGATAATGACCATATAATCTGTTTTTATTGTGTTGATTGAGGGATAAATATTGGTCAGGAAACCGGGGATAACTCCCCTGCTCTTCTTCGAAATAGTGCCATGGGATCTTTTACATCCACCTGTAAGAGCAGACCCTGGTTTAACGTCTCATCCGAAAGACAGCACCTCAAACAGTGCAGCACTCCCTTAGCACTGCACTGGAGTGTCAGCCTAGCTTTATGTGCTCAAGTACCTGGAGTGAGACTTGAATCCACAACCTTCTGACTCAGGCGAGTGTGCTACTAACTGAGCCACAGCTGACATAAGGGGATTGAAGAGGGCGCTGAAAGTACTGGTCTAAACAACTACTCCCTGACCGGTCTAGCTGCAATGCATTCTGCTGCCCCTCCCTCTTGTGGTCCTCCCTCACTTGAATCCAATTCTTCCTCGTCTGATGATGCCTTTCCACTTTGCATTGCCAAGTTGCGCAGGGTGCAGGAAACTACAGTGATGCGGTCCACTTTGGGCCAAATTGTAGGAATCCAATGGAGCGATCGAGGCACCTGAACCTTTGCTTCAAAATGCCAATGGTATGCTCTAAGATGTTCCTCGAGGTCCCATGGCTTTCATTGTACCTGAGCTGTTCAGGTGTGGTGGAGGAGTGTCATCAGCCTTTTGTGTATGATGTATCCCTTTGCCCTGGCAGCCATCCTCTGACATTCCTGGTTGGATGGAAAAGTGGAGGGGTGTGGTGGAGGGGTCGTAGAATAAAGGCATTGAGGCAGCTGCCAG
The DNA here is from genome assembly GCF_052327205.1 of Somniosus microcephalus. Lineage (NCBI taxonomy): Eukaryota > Metazoa > Chordata > Chondrichthyes > Squaliformes > Somniosidae > Somniosus > Somniosus microcephalus. The sequence goes on from NC_140992.1 coordinate 249,185,598, forward strand.
CGAAACTGCCGCAAACTTGCATTACCCTTCGTTAGTGGTCACACACCAGTTGCACATTATGGGAACAGTCGGGGCTTCCACACCCTCAAACAGCTGGCTCATCATCTGGTGCCTGATAGCTACATGAATGCAGTCGATTATGCCCTGGACACGAGGTAAGCCAGCTACTGCTGTAAATCCCACTACTCTCTCGTTCTGGCTGTTGGCATCCACCACGAAGGTAATGTCCTGGTTTGTTTTGGCAAGGGGGGCATTGGTGACCCGTTTGATGCAGCTCTGCATTTGCAGAGCGGGTGATGTGGGTAATGCCCTTTGTACCAGCCTGGAAGGAGCCCGTGGCGAGAAAGATAAAGGGTGGTGGTGACTTTGACAGCCACTGGCAAAGCACGGCCCCCTGGTCCAGCAGGCAGCATAAATCAGGAATATCCTACTTGGTGAAGCGCAGGCTCCTCCTGCACCATCTTCTAACATGCTCAGCTGCTGCTGGTCCCAGTCGTTAACTGTGTGCAGTTTTGGTCTCCTTACCCAAGAAAGGATATACTTGCCATAGAGGGAGTGCAGCGAAGGTTCACCAGACTGATTCCTGGGATGGCAGGACTGTCGTATGAGGAGAGATTGGGTTGACTAGGCCTGTATTCACTAGAGTTTAGAAGAATGAGAGGGGATCTCATTGAAATGTATAAAAGTCTGACAGGGCTAGACAGGCTGGATGCAGGGAGGAGGTTTCCCCTGGCTGGGGGGTCTAGAACGAGGGGTCACAGTCTCAGGATACGGGGTAGGACATTTAGGACTGAGATGAGGAGAAATTTCTTCACTCAGAGAGTGGTGAACTTGTGGAATTCTCTACCACAGAAGGCTGTGGAGGACAAGTCACTGAATATATTTAAGAAGGAGATAGATAGATTTCTAGACACAAAAGGCATCAAGGGGTATGGGGAGAGAGCGGGAATATGGTATTGAGAAAGAGATCAGCCATGATCGTATTGAATGGCGGAGCAGGCTCGAAAGGCCGAATGGCCTACTCCTGCTCCTATTTTTCTATGTTTCTATGTTTTATGTTTCTAGCTGCTGCTGTTTCTTTTCCTCCAATTATTGGTTCATCCAAAGGAGTGAAGCAAAAACACCCGTGAGTGTTTAATGAGACTGGGTAAGGGGAGGGAGAAAATCAGAAGGAAGCAAACCGAAAGCTCAGAACTGCCTTGGAACTGCACTACACAATAGCACACATCTCAGAATGACTTCAGCGCCGGCAGGTGAGTGTCTCTTTAGTGCTGCTACCAGTCATGTCAGTCAGCTTGTGAAGCCAATCCCACCAGGCTTTACTCAGCGGGTTTGCTGGTGGGTGGGACTTCTGCCTTGCTCAGTTAAAAATTGTACCGGGGTCCTAATGACGGCAGAGGACCCCGATTTGAACTTATTCCCGAGGCACCCGTCTGATTTCAGCAGCTGTGCTTGCCACCCGAGCCAGCTCTGGAATTAAAATGGTGGTCGGTGGGTTTCTGCCGGGAACGGGGCCAGTAAGCTAATTTTCGCGATTTTAACCACCCCGGTCCTGCCGAGCAGGTTGGGTCAAAAATTGGGGCCATGGAGCAAAGTGCGAGCTTCGTGCAAGTTGTGGGATGGGTAGATTCTTAATCAGGCTAAGAGTGAGAGGAACAAAGGTTGGCAGTGGGATGTGACGCCGTCTCACTGCTCTCTTTCTAACAATGCTTAATTGTTTTCAGAGGATAAATTAAAGACAAAGATAATTTTTTTTAAAAGCAGCAACTTTTACACATTGAACAATTTAAAAAATAAAATTGCTTTCACATTCTGTATATTGAAAAAAAATAAAACCCTATCTATATTAATTGCCTTGCATATAGCATGCATTTCCTGTAAGTGTCACACTTATTTCCTGTCACACTTTAGTATATGCCCTGACTCACCATGGGCAATGCCATGAGAGAACTGCTAGGTAATTTTAACTTTTATCGCCGGACGAAAAAGAGGCGTTAACAAATCAGCCGCCCATTTTATACCCAGTCTTATTTTCTTGCTATTCGGGCAGGCTGTAAAGCGGACGGCCACATTGCTATCATTTGTTGCCGTGCAATGAATGTTAAAATGACCCCCGGTGAGTTCAAAGCACTTGGAGTGCTGGATCTATTGGCGTGAGGATGCTGAATTAACATCAGATAGTCATTAACCTTGGGGTACTTCAGGGATCTTGTCAATTCAACTGCATATGTTAATTCAGCTCCCTCACACTGTCAACCTTAGTTAAGTGGAATGAACATCTTCTTATGTGCAAAGTCTCACTACAGATTTAAATGGTTCAGCACAAGATTTTCTTGGAGAACTGGGAACGCTCTGCCTTAGTTTATGACACCAAAAGTGAACGAGGGAGGTGAATTTTATATTTTATAGTTGAACATTGTGATTAAAGTCTCACAAACTAGTTGTGGGCTCGATTGAGACGGAGACTGATTGGAACTTGTGTCCAAAAAAACAGTCCTCTAAATCAAGTGTGTTTGTATGAACTATAGGGTAGAGTTTAACATTTCAGTGCCTGGCTGGCGGAGTGTGCGTGCCGGATGCCCGGATCTTCTAGTGGGAGGCCCAATTTGAGGGCCTTATTACCATGCCACTCGCGAGTAAGTGGCATACCCTCAACAAACGTCCCCTGCAGCTCGCCAGCTTTGGGCCAGGATGCCGACCGGGCCAGCAGTTAGGTAGGTCCACAGGTGGGCAAGGAAGCCATCGCGAGGAGGAGTGGTGGAGCCCGGAGAAGGAACGTCCAACATTACCATTCTCGGGAAGCCCAAAGGAGGATTCTTGCTTCTCCTGACCTCACAAAAATAATTTTTCACTTACCTTTTTTGGGCCTCTTCCTCTTTAGCACCGGCACATCCTTTGCCCAGTTGTCCTGCAAAATTGCATCGGTGTCCCATGTATATCATAGGACCCCGGTTTGCATACAGTGATGAGGTGCTTGTCTGAATCAGGTGGTGCCCCCTGGGCCTCCCAGCAGAAGAACCCAATAAAGAGCGGGAATTGGGTGGTAAGTTTACCACAGCTAGTTTAACTCCGCTACCATCCCTATTCCACTAATAATAATAATAATAATAATAATAATCAACTTTATTGTCATTGTTAGTGCACAAGTGCAGTACAACGAAATGTAGGCTTGCGGCTCCCGAGAGTGATTAAAATCGGCCGGTTATGTGTCTTGTGATTAGAAGAAAATTAAACTCAAGTGTTCGTGCAGATTGAGAAGATGTACCGAGTTCCAGCAGTTAAGCCCTACCATTGCATTGACCCATGGATGATCAGCCCAACACCATTACAACCTTCCATTTTCACAAAATCTTTTCTTGACCCTACCAGAAACACAATTATAGTCACCCGAGGAGCTCAAAGCCTCCCCGCGTGAGCCCCTGATTTAAATTACTGGTTAATTCACCCCCCTGTAAAAAAGGAGATGCAACCCTATATCTTGAATTTTAATGCTGTGCGATATCGGATATTATAATTTTGGTTACAATTTTTGCTGCTGCAGTTTTTTCCCCCCACAGTGAAATCTAAAATTAATCTCCATTACAACATAAGTGCTAAGGCAGTGAGGCAGCAAGAAGAAAGGTGAAGTAGTGAAAAGGTCAGTCATTGGGCCATATATTCAGATCCCTACGGGTGTGTACGAGCTGTGTACACACCCGTAGGGACATCGGAAATGCCGGTTTCAGGCATGCCAAGCGCATACGCTGGAAACCGGCATTTCCGATCTGTCAAGAATGCTCTTGACAGATCGGATGCCTGCCCTGGAGAAGGGCCTCTGCGGGCGGAGAGTTCCACTTTCTGGAGAACCTCCGCCCGCAGAAAACTTTGAGAAATCTCACGCCTGGTAAAAGCAGGCGTACCAGCATAAGAGTTGAAAAGAAGTAAAAAAAAAAATTTCCCCACTCATTTATAATTTAAAACTACTTTAAAAAAAAAGTTTATTTTTAGCCCTGTAAAAAACAATTTTTCTTCAAAAAATTAATTATGTTTAAAATATTTAATTTAATATAATTTTAACTAATTTTAAAAACATGATGGTTTTTAAAAAATGTATTTAATGTTTTAGTGTATTTTTGGGGTGATCCCCATTCATATATTTGACAGGTCCATCTGTCAAAAGTATGAAGGGGGATTCCCTTCTCCTATTGGCTGGCCTGGCCCACATGATCCCAGGGACGCTTGCGAGCTGCATGCGCCCCGGGATATGCGGGCCCTGCGCATTTCAACTGTGGAGAGGCCCAGGAGCGGAAGTGTCTGGACCTCGGGCGTAGATTTTTTTCCCGATAGGAGGCATCTGCACACAGGAAGCCTCCTATCGGAAATTGCGGGCCATGATTTTGACCAGCTTTGTTAAAAAAAACTGCTCTGTATCAAAGGCGCCATGCGCTACAAGACAGTTTATGTTGTTCATATAAAATGGTGGTGCACTTGGCGACGCAGTGATGCGGTCTTGCCAATCTTGCCTGGCATAACAGATCGACACAGGCCTGCTGTGGCACAAACTTTTCCGAGGAAGTCATGTGGTGGCATGGCAAGGAGTTTTCAGGACAGGCTGTTCTAGGAAGTGTGATTGTTTAAAAGAATCCCTAACAAGGTGACAACAGCCCTTTAACTGAACTGCTATATCAATATCAGTGGCATGGCTGATATATTTATAGAATAAAGGGTGGGGAGAATCAGTCTAGAAACTGAGGCAAATGGAAGGATTAGATGATTCATGCCAACTAAACTTTGGCACATTAGTGCATGTGACCCACTGCTACATGCAGATGTTACGAAAATGTTGCCAAGTGGGTGCTTCTCACCTAGGATACCGGACAAGCAAGAAAACCATCACCTGAAAAAGCACACGAATGATTTCAAAATTGGTCTACGAGTTAAATTTGCAAGCGGCAGTTCTTTTGCTGTTGTAATAAAAACAGCTATTCCTTTATTATTTAATCAATCCAAGATTAATGTAGGCGAGCAGCCACTAGCTACAATCCCAGCTGCATCTGGTTTATGCTAAATGACCACATGTTGAAACTAACCCGGTGTTGACTGTTCGTAAGACTTTATGACTCTGATTTACACTGAGAGCAATGTGACCACAATGACTGATGCGCAGACGCTGCCAAGAAAGATCCAGAATATTCTGTGTAACAAATATTGATGAATCTTACAGACTTAATTAAAATCATGCTACAGCTGGTTTTCCCCTCTTACTGTTTGTTGGAAGCTTGGTTAGCAGTTAGAAAGGCCATTATGGGTCTGTATCTTATTTTCTTTGTCTAGCCACATTGTTCATTAATGATAGATACTTTTGTGCTTGCTTTAATGGAAAAAATCTGAACCTGCGACCAAGACAGCATCATCTCTTTTCATTATGGTTTCCATCAATAACATTCATAATTAATGAATTGCAGGTTCAGACTTGGCAGAATTAAGTTTATTCATGGCTCTTAATCAATATTATCTGACCATATGTGTTTCATTATTGATACTACAAAGCCAATTTTTGTCCCTTTGGTTAAGTTAGTGAAAAGCAGTTGACTATCTCTTCTTATCCCAACAAAAGCTTTGCTAACAGCTTTCTGGCAAAGCTGTTTTGGTGTCAGATATCAGGTACCGGCTCATATTGCAACAGCTTTCTTTACTAAAGTATTAATAACATCTTTAAGCTATGTGATGTAGAATGTAGAATAATTAATATGGTCTGTTATAAACAGCTGCATTTCTTTATATAATCCCAGAAAAAAGAAATTCGGGAACTGAGAGAAGACTACCTTAAACCCCATGGGAACTTTTTATGCAGTTCACTGACTATTCCATTATTGTCAAGGTTTAGCTTTCCTTTTATACAGAACACGTGCTTTGTTATTAGATTATTAAAAGACATAAACCTAAATGATTTATGATCTATTGTTTAATTTAGTCCCGATTCTAACTTTTCACTGCAGTCTGGAGAAACAGTTAGGGATTTCTCCCATCCGCGCAACTGGTTGTGTTTACCACACTATGGCCGAGGCTCCAGTGGAATAGTGTCCCATTGAAGGGTGGACTCATTTTAACTGCTCTGAAATAGCCTTTCCCTACATAGGCATCAAACCACACAGCTGCAACTTCCATCTCTATAGTGCTCCTCGTGTGCAGGAAGCTGTCTCAAAGTGCTATACAGTAAGGACGGAGGGAAACTGCGAGAACAGAGAAGGTTCCATAGTAACAGTTCGAGGCAGGAGGCGGCCTTTGGTCCGTCGAGCCCACCTATCCACAGTGTTCTCTTGGTGCATTTCCAATAACCCTGAATTTGACCAGATCCTGTCTAGTTCCTTCTTGAATCCCATTAAGGTTTCTTGTTCTACCACTTGCGCTAGTAATCTGTTTCACATTTACCACCGCTTTAGCAAAAAAGTTATTCCTGCATTTCAAACACTTTCCCGACAGTGGGAGTAGGGCTCACAGATCTATAATTTGATGGTTCATCCTCGCCCCTTAGCTTAGGCCAGGGAAGTCAGAAGGCAGAGTCAAAGAAAAGAATTTTCATGGGGTTTCTGAAAGCGGGGTAGAGGAAACTAAGCGGCGTGTTTCAGAGGGTGGGGCAGAGTGGATTTTTTTTTAAAACAGGGCTGAGGGGAAAGAGCAGGAGAGTGGGACTAATTGGATAGCTCTAACAAAAGAGCCAGCACAGGCATGATGGGCCGAATGGCCTTCTTCTGTGCTATATCATTCTATGATTCTACGAATGGAGCAGAGGGAGCAGGGCACAAGCAGCAGCTCAAAATTACAGGAGTATGTGTGTGCTGGAGTAAACGATTAAGGAAGGACAGATTAAGGCCATAGAGGGGTTTGAAAATAAGGACACAAATATTGGAGTCAAATTACATGGGGAGCCAGTGGAGTTTGGGAAAGATGGAAGTGATGACAGTATGGGATTTTCTGTGGGCGAGTACACAGGCTGTGGCACTTTGAATGAGCTGTAACTAGTGAAGGGTTGAGATGAGAAAGTTGCATCAGGAGAACGTGAGCCTCAAGGTGGTGAAGGCATTGACCAGTGGTTTCATGGCAGTGGAGGAGAGGCGAGGTGGAGGCCTGTAATGTTGTGGAGGTGGAGGAAAGTTGTCTTGATAAAAAAAAGAGGGAAGAAGCTATGCTAGGGGAAGTGCAGTATGCAAACCTAAAATAGAACTTTTAAACCTACCTTCTGGGCCTCCTCTGGCTCCTGACGGGGAGGCCGTCATTGTCTCCCTCACCCCCCCCAACCACTCAGGCCTTCAACTAAAATTGCAGACTGACCTTGATGACATCATCGGACCCGATCTGAATATTTAAAGTAGGACCCCGCATCCTTCCTGCTAGTGTCCTGCTCGAAAGAGGTCAATATCAGGACATGGTGGGAAGGCAGCGTGATCAGAGTGGGTAAGTGGACAGGCCTTATTTTAACCGCCGCCACCCCACCCCACCCTGGATTCAGCCAGGCAAGGACAGTTAAAATCCGGGCCTATATGTCAGACAAATGCACTGTAAATGGAATTAGTGTAATCGGTTGTCAACTCCAGAACCTCGGAGATGAGATTGTTTATTTGCTGGATGTTCTTGCACCTCGAATGGGCCAGATAGTACAGTTGTATGGTATTGTTTGAGACTGGTGCTATACTTCGAGTGGCCTGAGCCGTCAGCCAATTCTGTCTGCTTGCACTGGTCTCTGATTAGGCAAAGCATAGATGTGCCAATGTGTACAGGCATGCTCAGAGCTCTGATCACGGGCTTACAACTGCTGGTGAAAAATGTCAACATTCAGCTTTGCAGCAATAATAGTTGCACTGGGACCAGTGTGAAGGTGAAATGGGGTGAGACTTCTTCCTCCAGGCAGTCTCACGTTGCCTCAGAAAGTGAGTTACTTGCAGTTCATTAACTGCGGTTATGCTGCTCTTGTTACATCTATATTGCACTGACACAGGTCATGCAGTTGAACTATCCCTAAAGATGTATGGCACTATTTAATTATTGGATCGTAAGACCACACAACATCATCTTACCAGCACATATTTTCCCACAGCATCTGAATGACCATTTGATGTGAATATAATTTTTATTCCCCTATGGTGTCCTACACCCTATCCCCGATTTCCCGGGGCAGGTTTGGTGCGGGTGCGGGGTGGGGGCAGATGGGACTCCCCCACGGAATCATTCGAGTGAGGCCTGGGCCATTTTAACTCCTGGGCCTCATTTGAGATCCGTCTGTCGCCAGACGCCAGCGGGAATGACTTCAAGGTCGGCAGGCGGGAGTGGGAATTGGGACCTGCGCCGGACGTACATCGAGGGCGGTTCCTGGCACAAGCTAAGCTAAGGGAGAGGTAAGATCACAGGGGAGGCCCAAGGATTGTGGGGCCCAGAGCAGCGCTCCTGCTCCACCTAGCCTCCAAGGAATCCTTCTAAAAATTTTGAAATCTCACTTCCCCTGGCCATGTTGCTGCCTCACTCCAATTTTCACTCGCGGCTTTGTCGCTATGTGGGCCTCCCGTGATTTTAAGTTAAAAATGCGACGCGGCATCAATGATGTCATTGGACCTTGACTTTCACATTTTAATCAGGCCTTCACCCTGTCTCTGGCCTGCAGCCTCCATGCTTCTGGACTCCTGGCAGTTAAAATGGCGGTCGGCGTGAACGCGTTGGGAATGTAGCACGAATCCCCCCGACCAAAGATGTGCAAGTTAGGTTGATTGGCTATGATAAATTGACCCTTAGTGTTAGGGGGATTAAATACGTGGGGTTACAGGATAGGGTGGGATATGTGTTGGTGTAGGGGTTACAGGGATCGGGTGGGATATGTGTCGGTGCAGGCTCGATGGGCCGAAATGGCCTCTATCTGCACTGTGGGGTTTCTGTGATTCTGTGATTCTGTGACTGCCATTTTAACCACCCGCCCGGCGCGAACTGGCAAGGTTAAACTCTGGCCTCCTGTGTCTAAAGACATGACTTTTTTGGCCTCTTCAATTCTCGGTTAGGGAGTGGTGCTGGAGATATGGAGCCAATGACAGCATGAAGCAATGACAAGGGCAACCCGAGTGCACCATCATACCACGTCTGATCTCCAGACTTTTTATCCTCTGGCCTCCCATTAGAGCAACAGCGTTAAGTTAGTGTAAATTGCTGCAGAATTCAGGGCAAATTTTATGCAGTGGACCTGCCCGCTGGGAACTGGATCGAGACTGCCAGAACTCATTTTACTTGTGACCCTTGCCAGCCACTAGAGAGAGAAGAATTTCTTCTCTGCTTTCTGGGCTCGATTCAAACCCAGATCCCCGAGGTACAGATTCTTTTTTTTTTTTAATTTTAGAAATCTGTATGGTTTCTATTAAAAGTGACAAACAAAAACTACTGTTTTATTTGACTAGGAATGTTTAAGCAAGGCCTGGGAGAGCAAGAGCATAACACTGACTGAAAGATGCACTACTCCAAAGCATAAAAATAGAAAAATGAAGTGGTACATTAAAAGCGACGTTATAATTCAACTGCCAAGCTTGAAACATGAGCGAATACAATTCTGAACATTTTCCAAGGAAAAAAAAAGTGACACAAAATACATTCAGCATTATGAATATTTAATGTCTCTGTCCCTACGTGGACCCAGTTTAGCACACCAAGTCTAATTATACATATAACTGAAAGATGTTAGTAGCTTCAACAGTATGACAAGCCTAAGTGTACTCAAAAGGCAGGCGCAGAATGGTGGAGCAGGCTATTGACAATGTATATGATATGCACCCCCATTCAGCTAGGCATCCAAATGTTGCATCTTCTACTAACAAATTAATTTTATTTTGAGGTAAAGTTACACAAATTCGTGGTTTATCTTTGTTAGGATAAAATTCCGCACCTGGTGTGGACTGAGCACTCCTGGCCCAATGTTTAGTGGCTTATGTTGCCAACCCTCAGAGTACTAATACGTTAAATCTACACACGGTGTCATTTTGGTGGATCGTAAATGTTTTATAAAATCAGAGATGTGAGACGATGTGTCTCCTCGGCAGTATAATACTTTCAGCAATGTCAAATGGAGCAAGCTGATCCGTTGCGATGAATCACAAATGCTTTCTCAAAATGTAAATCTTGGGAATGCGACCAGTTTGGATGTTCCTGTCACCAGTGTGTTATTTGAGTTGCATTCTAGTAGCAGTCGACATGCTTGCCTCACTACAACGCTCATGTGGTGTGTGGCGCAGCCCCATAAGTTGGCCAGTGGATGTAGTGGTCCCCACATGGCAATCAATATTTAAAGCCCATTACATTTCCACTGGTTTGGAGGTTAGAAAGCTGAATGGAAAGCAATTATTATTTAGTGTTTTGTACGGTGGCAGCAGAATATTGGCCCAGAATTCACGGTGGGTAATAACATTCGCCGTTATTACCCCTTTGAATCTGACCGCAACTTCAGGATGTAGCGCATGCACATCTAAACGCGGAAATCTTGAAGTTGCGGTCTGTTATTCACTGCTCTGACACTGGCTATGCTGTCCCCCCCCAGCCCCCGCACCCCCCATAGCCAACAATCAGTGAAATCAGTGAAACGGACAAAAATGTGGGCTTTTCCACAGAAATATCGCTGTTAAATACCCAATTAAATCTTAAGGCATGTTGGATGAGGTGTAACTAGGCTTTTAATAGCATATTGACTGCTAAACACACATTATGGCCCTGAAAAACGAATTTTAATTTTGTGGCGTGTAAAATTCCTCCATTATGATAAAAATTAAAATTAAGAAACCTTAAAAAAAGTTTGTTCATGATATTTCTGGTTCTACCATATCCCCATGTGAGTGCCCCAATCTTTGTTTTGCTCTCTGTAACATTTTTAAAAAGTCCAGATAAAAGCAGCTTCTCATTTCCTGGTTCCCTAGCTGTGCGAAATCTGCAATATGATTGGCTGCTTGTATAGCTTGTTGACGTCACAGCAGATCACACTAGGGAATTCCCACTAGAGAGTGTTGCAATCAATTACTCTTTGAAAAAGGCAAACTTCTCGCCACAGAGATAGAGATCTCTCTGTGGGCAGGTTTCTTTGGGGCCAGTGGCGCATGCCTTTGCTTGCCGCTGACCGCAAATTCCAGGCCAGTGTCTTTAACATGTTAAAAACATGCTGTAGGTCCTTTCTTCAAATACTTTCACCGTTCTTTAAAGAATTATTTTCTCTCCCATTTAGGGTTATTGACATTATTGGGTCTTATATTATTGTTTTTTTTCTAAAAAAAAGAACTTCATTGGCTGTAAAGTGCTTTGAGACGTTCGGTGGTCATGAAAGCCGCTATATAAATGCAAGTCTTTCTTTTTCTTTATGTACCAACAGCAAGAACAACTTGCATTTATATAGCGCCTTTAACATAGCCAAATGTCCCAAAGCGCTTCACAGGAGACGAAAATTGACGCTGAGCCAAAGAAGATGATATTCGGACAGGTGACCAAACGCTTGGTCAAAGAGGTGGGTTTTAAGCAGCGTGTTTAAAGGAGGAGAGAGAGGTGGAGAGGCGAAGAGGAAGGTGAGGAAATTCCAGAGCTTCGGGCCTAGACGGCTGAATGCACGACTGCCAATGCCGCAGTAACTCATCCAAACTACAGCCAATGTCGCTTTCTAGCTAGCTGGTGGCACTGCACGATCCACGTACGAACCGGGGTCAAGCAAGGCTGTGTCATCGCACCAACGCTCTTCTCACAACTTCCTTGCTGCAATGCTCCATCTCACCTTCAGTAAGCTCCCCACTGGAGTGGAGCTAATTTACAGAACAAACGGGAAACTGTTCAACCTCCATCACCTCCAGTCCAGATCCAAGGTTGTCCCATCCTATGGCATCGAATTACAGTATGCAGACGATGCTTGCATCTGCGCTCACTCGGAGGTCGAACTCCAAACCATCGTAAACACCTTCACCAAAGCATACGAGAGCATGGGCCTTACACTAAACATCCGTAAGACAAAGGTCCTCTACCAACCTACCCCCCGATTATCAAAATCCACGACAAGGCCTTGGACAACGTGGACCACTTTCCATACCTCGGGAGCCTACTGTCAACAAGGGCAGACGTCGACGACGAAGTCCAACACCGCCTTCAGTGTGCCAGTGCAGCCTTCGGTCGCCTGAGGAAGAGAGTGTTTGAAGACCAGGACCTCAAAACCCAGCACTAAGCTCATGGTCTACAGGGCAGCAGTGATACCTGCCCTGCTGTATGCCTCAGAGACATGGACCATGTACAGCAGGCACCTCAGAGCACTGGAGAGGTACCACCAACGCTGCCTCCGCAAGATCCTGTAAATCTATTGGCAGGATAGGCGCACCAACATCAGTGTTCTTGCTCAGGCCAACATCCCCAGCATCGAAGCTCTGACCACGCTCAATCAGCTCCGATGGACGGGTCACATTGTCTGCATGCCCGATATGAGACTCCTAAAACAAGCGCTCTATTCAGAGCTCCGGCACGGCAAGAGAGCCCCAGGTGGGCAGAGGAAACGCTTCAAGGACACCCTCAAAGCCTCCTTGAAAAAGTGTAACATCCCCACCGACACCTGGGAATCCCTGGCCCAAGACCACACAAAGTGGAGGAGAAGCATCCGGGAAGGCGCCGAACACCTCGAGTCTCTTCGCCGGGAGCAAGCGGAAGCCAAGCGCAGGCAGCGCAAGGAGCTCACGTCAACCCAAGCACCCCACCCACCCACCCCTTCAACCACCGTCTGCCCCACCTGTGACAGAGACTGTAGGTCCCGCATTGGACTCATCAGTCACCTGCGAACTCATTTTTAATGTGGAAGCAAGTCATCCTCGGTTCCGAGGGACTGCCTAAGAAGAAGACGACGATCCAATGTATTTTCCTTGTGTCCTAAAGGGAGGTGCCTTGTTCCCACTCATTGCCTGTCTTTAATGACCTGGCCAAGGATAGATAACTCACTTTGTGGTAAATCATGGCCACAACTCCGTTTCTAACCACTCTGTGTTGAAGACATTTGTTGTGCACTTTGGTTGCAGCCATTATACATATCGATAACAATACACACAAACCAGACCTATCAGTTGTTCCCCCCACAATTAAATCTAGTGATGCTTTGCCAACCATTCAACCTCTTTACATTTGCAATTTCAAGTTTGGGACTGTGATCATTTCTTTTAACCCTTGCTGTGCTGCTGACAAATCATCTCACCAGGCATCATCTTGCTGTCCAGACCACCGATGAGGTAACTTGTCAAGCAGTGGGCTCCTTTATTTGACCCAAGTTCAGTGCTCGAGATTTGACATGGTTACATCAAGTAGAGAACAAATTCACTTGATTAATGGTAGCATATGATAAAAAAAAATAGAAGCACAAGAGTGAAACCGAGGTTGAAATCTCCTGCTGGGGTTCAAATGGCAGTTATGAGCGCCCATGATTTACAGTGACATCTGAATCCCTGCAATGAGGTGACTGCCTGGAATCGTTCCCAAGCGCTCAGTATTCTGTGTATAATGTATACAAGATGTTGAATATTAATGCCATTCCGTGTGATCCTGACCACCTGACCAATCAGCAAAACATGGAGGAAAGGAACCAAGATGTAAAAATCTTCATGGAGCAGCCAATGGGAGCTGGTAAAGCCAAGTCATAGTTACCACTTAAAAAAAATCCCTTTCTTCCATATATTATACAAATCATCAGTTCCATGGGAGAATGTTACTGATTGTAACAAAATGTAGAGATTCTGAAGTCAATGCAAGCCAAAGGAGGAAGCTGGACAGACTCTTGGTTCAGCAGGGAGTCGAGAGATACAAATGTGTAGTGGATGGGAGATTGTTAAAAATGGCTACATTTTGGCCTGAAAAGATGGATTGAGCTTAACAGGTCGAGTGGCTTTTATTTTCTTACATTCTTATTTCCTTTCGAGAGAGGCAGCTTCAAACCCCTTCAGTTATTTTACAGTCTTGTAACATAGTCCCAGTCAAATATTACTTCAGATTTACTTTTATGCCTAGAAAACTGAAGTAGAAAGCTAAAAGCATGTTGCGATTTTAACACAGCACAAAATTCATGGCAAATAAATGCTTCCATTACAAATACATGGTTATGATGTATGGTTCGATAAATATCATTGCAAATATCACTGCCAAAAAGTACACCTTGTCCTATTGCATTTGCAAGGTCAAGGTTTATAAGATTTTATCAGATTGGTTGGTTTGTCACAAACTATTTTCCTTGAACAAAAACACTTATCTTTTCTCTAAATTATTAATGTTTTCACAGCTTTTATGTCTTATCGCTATCGGTTTTGAAATATCTGTGGTGTGTTCTGCTTTTCTAATGCTCCCCAGAAGACATCCAGGGGAAAACAGTCTTCTTTTAAATGCCCTAAACAGCTTTCTACGGTGCAATACACAAACATGTATTTCTTAAAACTCTCAGAAGGAGTTTTGACGATTTGATAATCATTAAAATAAAATAAATCATCATGACAGTGAGAGATGCCATTGATCCTGTCACTCTCCTCTGGTCGAGGAAGTACTGAGCACAACACAAGTCCACAAAAATGAACACTTTTCTTCTGATTTGCATAGGACCTATTTTTAAAAACAAGTATGTTTCTGTAACAGTCTTTGTATTGGTTAAAAAAAAAGATTTCGTTATTGAGGTAAATTCCGAATTGAGAAACACATTTCAGTCATATTTGAGCAGCGTTGCTCTTGCTGCGAGAATGGCCACATTTTCTGCACCCCCTCTCGACTCTCCCAAACTTGTACTGCTGTGGAGATTTAGAAGTGCCAACTATCCTCCAGTGCCTTGCTCAAATGGCCGTTTTTCATTCGAGATCGGCGGCAGTGAGCGTCAGTGGGCTGTTCGCTCATATTACTGCTGAGCCTCGTCTGATGTCCAAACACTCCAGCAGGAAGCACTAGTGGGGATGTCCAAGAATAGGCAGAGCGAGATGCAGAGTAAAGCTACTTCTGCTCGTGCTCGATTGCATGCCATAGAAGAGGCAGTCTTTAATGAGAAATGTGATAAACTCTTCCTCGGTTGCAAACAATAAACACGATGAGGGAAATCGCCATCAAATAACTTGTATCTGATCATTGAGAGGAAAATAATGAAGAGCAGCTCTCAAATAAAAACAAAAACCTGCCAAACATTTTCTTGAGGCTTGCCCGCCTTTGCTTTTAACCTTAGAAGAGCACCCTCTATTGCACCAATGTGACATTTCTATTTTCCACACCAGATGTTCCTGTGACCTCTCAGAATGAGACTGTTATATCAGAACCAATTAAAGTCAAAGTACCATGGACTCACATGCACAAAGAACTGCTGCACAAACTCAATTCATTCACAATCTTAGAACCCTAAAGGAATGTACCACTTCAGTTTGTGCTGCCTTCAAACCAAATTCTTTTGAGGTAAGAGGACAGTTTTTTTTTTACCCTTCTGGACCCTTCAGGTGACTGAGCACATTACTGTGCTGCTGCTCTCAGTTCTATTGCCTAATAGCTACCAAATGGAGTGCACTGGTCTCAGTGTTTCTCCTCAGGATAGATATTACTCTGGGCTTCCTGAAACTCGCTGGGGGTAATTTTCACATTGGGTAAAGTCGATGGAAATGATAATCGGGGGAGTTGTAGAACGGGCGGCTGCACTGATATCACCCGTTTTACACCATCACCCAAAGTCAAAATGACCCCCAGTGTGTTCATAAAAAGTGCACAGCTGAGGCACACAGACCAGGAAGGTATCCGGTTCTTTGGTCTGTGTTGAGTTTGTTGAACTCAGTTGTGGTGGCCCTCAGGGAGGTGCAAATCAACCAGGATTTCAGCTCCTAGTCACTACCCAGTGATCCCGGAAGGGCTTGTGCATTGGCCAATGAGAGTTTTGGTTTGGTGGTGATTCCCCATACGGTTGAATAGCCCGAAAAACTCCCTGCCAAAGCGCACACCCGACTAATGGCTGTTTGGACACCTTAATGGGGAGTGCATAGCAACCATGGAACCAATCGCTAACAAGGAGTGAATGCCTTCAGGAGACGGGTTGGATAGAAAAATGGCAGGAAAAAAACAAACTATGGCTGAGAGTTATTGAATGATTTGTATTTATGTCGAAAACATAAACTATCGCAGGCGAGGTACACAGTTATCGATTGGTGCCAATCATAAATTCATTTTGTCCAAAATCAATATTACCTCCCATAGTCGAATTAATTCATTTTCGGGGCTTCCTTATTTTGATACCAATCACTATTTTTACTTTTGCCAAGAATTATTTTGGCATTTTTTTGTTGTAAATTGTAACTTCTTCCTCATTTTCCCTTTGTGGGATTCCCCACATTGAGCTTGGGGTGAGACATGTGGCTGGAGACCTGCTTGGTAGCACTCTCACCTCGGAGTCAGAAAGTCACAGAATCATAGAATGGTTACAGCACAGAAGAAAGCCATTCGGCCCGTCAAGCCTGTGCCAACTCTCAGCTAGTCCCACTCTCCCGCCCTTTCCCCATAGTCCTGCAAAATGTTTTCCTTCAGGTACTTATCCAACTCCCTGTTGAAAGATAAGATTGAGTCTGCCTCCACCACCCTTTCAGGCAGTGCATTCCAGATCTTAACCACTTGCTGCGTAAAACATATTTTTCTTAGGGTTAGGGTTCTTTTGCCAATCACCTTAAACCTGTGTCCTCTGGTTCTCGATCCTCTGCCAATGGGAACAGTTTCCCTCTATCTACTCTGTCTAGACCCCTCATGATTTTGAACACCTCTATCAAATCTCCTCTCAATCTTCTCTGCTCCAAGGAGAACAACCCTAGCTTCTCCAGTCTATCAACGTAACTGAAGTCCCTCATTTCTGGAATCATTCTTGTAAATCTTTTCTGCACCCTCTCTAATGCCTTCACATCTTTTCTATTTATGAAGCCCAGGATCCTGCAAGCCTTTTTAACTGCTTTCTCAACCTGCCCTGCTACCTTCAATGATTTGTATACACATACCCCCAGGTCTCTCTGTTCGTACACCCCCTTTAGGATTCTACCATTTAGTTTTTATGTCCTCTCCCCATTCTTTCTACCACAATGTATCACTTTACACTTTTCTGCATTAAATTTGATCTGCCACATGTCCGCCCATTTCACCAGCCTGTCTATGTCATCCTGAAGTCTATCGCTCTTCTCCTCACTGTTTACTATACTTCCAAGTTTGTTTCATCTGCACATTTTGAAATTGTGCCCTGTACACCCACGTCCAAATCATTAGGGTCAGCTGTGGCTCTGTGGGTGCCTCTGAGTCAGAAGGTTGTGGGTTCAAGTCCCACTCCAGGGACTTCAGCACATAAAGCTAGGCTGACACTCCAGTGCAGTGCTGAGGGAGTGCTGCACTGTCTGAGGTGCCGTCTTTCAGATGAGACGTTAAACCGAGGTCCCGTCTGCTCCCTCAAGTGGACATAAAAGATCCCATGGCACTATTTCGAAGAGGAGCAGGGGAGTTATCCCCGATGTCCTGGCCAATAGTTATCCCTCAATCAACATAACAAAAAACAGATTATCTGGTCATTATCACATTGCTGTTTGTGGGATCTTGCTGTGCGCAAATTGGCTGCCGCGTTTCCTACATTACAACAGTGACTACACTTCATTGGGTGTAAAGCGCTTTGAGACATCTGGTGGTTGTGAAAGGCGCTATATAAATGCAAGTCTTTCTTTTTTAATATATATGAAGAAAAGCACTGGTTCTACAACTGACCCCTGGGGAACATCACTGTATACGTTCCTCCAGTCTGAAAAACAACTGTTCACCACTACTCTCTGTTTCCTGTCACTTAGCCAATTTCTTATCCATGCTGCTACTGTCCCTTTTATTCCATGGGCTTCAACTTTGTTGGCAAGCCTATTATGTGGCACTTTGTCGAAGGTCTTTTGGAAGTTCATGTACACTACGTCAACCGCATTACCTCTTCAACCCTCTCTGTTACCTCATCAAAAAACTTGATCAAGTTGGTTAAATAGGATTTGCCTTAAACAAATCCGTGCTGGCTTTCCTTAATTAATCCACACCTATCCAAGTGACTGTTAATTTTGTCCCTGATTACTGTTTCTAAAAGCTTCCCCACTACCGAGGTCAAACTGACTGGCTTGTAGTTGCTGGGTTTATCTTTACACCTTTTTTTGAACAATAGTGTAACATTTGCAATTCTCCAGTCCTCTGGCACCACCCCCGTATCTAAGGAGGATTGGAATATTATGGCCAGTACCTCTACGATTTCCACCCTCAGCATCCTTGGATGCATCCCTCGGATAAGTCCTGGTGACTTATCTACTTTTCTTTATCAATTTTTATCCTATCAAGTGTCTCCACTACCTCCTTCTTTACTATGTTTATGGCAGCATCTTCTTCCTTGGTGAAGACAGATGCAAAGTACTCGTTTAGTACCTCAGCCATACCCTCTGCCTCCATGCATAGGTCTCCTTTTTGGTCCCTAATCAGCCCCATCCCTCCTCTTACTACCCTTTTCCTATTATCCCACTCCGGAAACTTGAGCCTATAATCTAGGCCGACACTCCAGTGCAGTACTGAGGGAGTGCTGCACTGTCAGAGGTGCCGACTTTTGGAGGAGACTTTAAACCAAGGCCCCGTCTGCCCTCTCAAGTGGATGTAGAAGATCCCATGGCACTTTTTTTGAAAAAGAGCAGGGGTATTATCCCCGGTGTCATGGCCAATATTTATCACTCAACTAAAATCACAAAAAAAAAACAGATTATCGGGTCATTATCACATTGCTGTTTGTGTGACCTTGCTTTATGAAAATTGGCTGTCGCATTTCCTACATTACAACAGTGACGACACTACAAAAGTACTTCATTGGCTGTAAAGCGCTTTGGGATGTCCTGAGGTCGTAAAACCCACTATATAAATGCAAGTTCTTTCAATCTTTTTTCTCTCTTTTGGACCTCCACCAGTGTCAGCCTAGTAATGTCTATCCAGCTGGATTTTCACGTGGTGGAGACTATTTTCATTAGCCAGCAATATGGCTATGGAACAGTGATCTTGACCAATGGTAAGCATGCAACTTAATTTCTAATATGTTGGCGATACGTCAGGTCCTGACCTATTGAGGCTGGTTTTTGTAGAAACATAGGGAGCCGAGGTCTTAAATGACCGTGGTGCTGGCAGGAACAGCTGGCTTCTACTAAGCATTCACTAGGCTGGTGGTAGCGCCAAACAAATTGGTTGGCTGATTAGTAGTTGCCCAGCCGTCCACAGCTCTGAGCCCTGGTGGCAGAGCAAAGCCAGAAATGGGAATGAAAAACCAGAAAGGAACTCAAGTCGCCGAGACTGGAAAAATTACATCCAGTGAGTCTGAGTTTCCAAACTTGAATTTTTTTCCCCCACGACTTTTCCATTAGTCCCAGCAAGCCTTGCAGAAAAATGGCAGATTTCCAGAAGAGCCCTATTTAAGTATACTTATACTGATTTTATAGCTTCTGAATCCTTACAGAATTACTCAAGGCAGACGATGCTAAATTGCAGTTTGCCCCCACCCAGATATGTTTTCAATATTTGGCACAATGAAGTAAGAAGGTAGAAGATGCTTATACTGACAGAGGGAAGTATGGACCAGCACCAACTTTAATCTGCAATATTACTTTGATAGTTCCATGTAAGG
Source organism: Somniosus microcephalus (assembly GCF_052327205.1). NCBI lineage: Eukaryota > Metazoa > Chordata > Chondrichthyes > Squaliformes > Somniosidae > Somniosus > Somniosus microcephalus. The sequence continues at coordinate 249,205,258 of NC_140992.1, forward strand.
AAATAGAAACCAATATAAGCCAACTTCTGTTCATGAGCCATAACTTTGTTCTGATCAACATATTTTAGTACGAACCTGAGGACTGGGGCGCGTGAGGGGTTTCACAACCTCCGATTAGGCGTGGATGAGATCCATAATAAAGAATTTTGTTCAATGACGGGTTTATAAATATTATAAAGCTAATGTTTATGGAAAAAAAAAGTGGCAAGAGAGAATTGTTTTGTAACAATAAATTGGGAGAGAATATTCCTGATGATGCAAATACAGCAAATGTATTCAAGCAGTCTCGTTGTAAGTGCCGCAATGGAAGGACAACATGTTAAACCTGACAAGTTCAGGTGATTTATTTATGTAGGATTGAAAGAAATGCCCTGGAACAGACCACTGGATCAGTACAGGATATTAATTAATACAACATACAGAGCTATGTTTTATTCCATTAATCCATTCCTCCTTCTCTATAATCCAAATTAATCAAAAATCCTTTCTGGGCCAAATAGGTAAAAAAAAATCTCAGAACATCACAACAATTTAAAATTTCATTTGAGGTTTGAAGACTGAAGATGACGTCACATAACTTTCAAATTTAGCAACAGACTGTGAGTCATCGTTTGGATGAGACGTTAAACCGAGGCCTCGTCTGCCCTCTCAGGAGGACGTAAACAATCCCATGGCACTACTTCAGAGAAGAGCAGGGATGTTCTCCCCAATGTCCTGGCCAATATTTATCCTTCAGTCAACACCTAAAACAGATTATCTGGTCATCATCATATTGCTGTTTGTGGGACTTTGCTGTGTGCAAATTGGCTGCCGCATTTCCTACATTACAACAGTGACTACACTTCAAAAGTGCTTCATTGGCTGTAAAGCGCTTTGGGAAGTCCTGAGGTCATGAAAGGCGCTACAGAAATGCAAGTTCTTTCTTACTTTATTTTCCATATAAAGTCTTTCATGCTATTCAGTGATGTCACAATTGTTATGATGTCATCAGGGATTACTTTCACAGATCAGACTTAATTTCTTTTGTTCATGTCTCTCTCAAGAATACAATTGATGTGGGAGTAATTGAAAATAATTTCATCTCAGGATTCATTTGGCTAGGATTTGCGCTCACGGTTTATGACTTCATCTAAATCTCTTGACGAGATTACTTTTTTTCAATCACTACTATCTAATATTCTCTATGATGCATACTAACTGTTCTATTTTCCAGTGATCAACTGTGGATTATCACTCAATAAACTTTCCACTTAATAAACTTCTTTACTATGAATATCATTATGCCTTAACCACGTGAAGGATGTACTCAGCATTCCCAACATTTGACATTTTAATGTTCACGATTGCCGTGAAATGTGGGGAAAATAACTTTTAAACTGCGGCTGTGTCTCTGCTGAACTGGTTCTACTTGTTTTTCAGCTCTGCTGGCTTCTGGCTAGCAGCTGTTTTTTCACTTGCTGTCCGGCGACTCAATTTTACTGGTTTTCAGCTTTGCTGGTTGCTGGTTTGTGGTTTTACTTTTTCTCCACTGCTTTGATCTACGGTGACCTCCAACTTGCGTCAATTCGCCATCATCTCTCTGCACCACTACCAACTCTCATTCCTACGGCAGCAACCTCTATCCTTGAAGTCTCTACCCTTCAAATAGCTTCTGGACTTCACTTACCTGCTTTGGACAGCGGTTCGTCAAAGCTCCGTGCCGGCCCCATCCTGCTTACGTTGGCTTTGTCACTAATGTGACCTCTGACTTTGACCCTGGTCTCGCTACTATTGTCTCCAACCTATTCCCTGCTACCAGAAAATATGTATTCCATTAATTACTACATTTAACCAGGCCTATGTAACCTGAGCTTTTCCCTGTGTCCATTCGCGTGCGCACTTTGGCTGCTGCTCCAGACCCGAGTCATTCATTTCCTTTTCCACTTTTTCTTCCCCTTTTCCTTTTCTCTCCCTCCCTGACTGCTCTCTCCTGTCGTCATGCCTCCTTTCATCTCTCCCATCTCGGATACTCTGCCCTCCTAAATCCCTACCCCAATCCTTCATTACTCTTCGACCTTCCTACTCTCCTGCCGCCATCCCAGGCTTGACTCCCTCTTAGATAAGCCTACAGCTTCCCTCTGTGCCTCTCTTGGCATCCTACAAAGGGCCCAGCGAGGCACTCGTCGCTGCCTCCTTACGAGCAGCAACCCAAACTGTCCTATCCTACTCTCTCGCCGACCTTCCCGCCCACCGTGACCACTGCGGGCTAATCTTGCCAATCTCCTCCCCATCCAACTCACCCCTCCCAGCACTGACCCTGTGGCGCTGGCAGTAGGTCAGCTATCACCGACCTTCTCCGCATCTCCCTCCAGAATGTCCATTCACTTGCGAACAAGGCCCTTGCCATCCATGAACTTTTTACTGGATCATTACATCAACCTCATGGCCTTGACGGAAACTTGGTTGAGAAGTGATGACACCTTATCCTTAAATGAAGCCTCCCCGCCTGGCTATACCTTCCACCACTTGCTCCCCTCAGACTGCCATGGTGGCGGTGTGGCTCTCATCACCAAATCACACCTTGGTCTGTCCCCCTACTCCTCCGGCACTTTCTCCTCCTTTGAGCATCTGAACTTATTCCACCCCTCTCACCTTTCATTTAAAATTCTCGTTCTCTACCGCCCACCCATGTACCATAAAAATGTTATTACCGAGATATCTTCACTGCTTTCCTCCCTCAGCCTCTGCACCGAGCGACTTCTCATCCTCGGTGATTTCAACCTCCATCTCAATTCATCATGCTCTCTTTCCTCCGAGTTCACTAGCCTCCTATCCTCCCTTAAACTCTCCCTCCATGTAAACTCCCCAACCCATATTCACAGCCACCCTCTCGACCTAGCCATCTCTCATGGCTTCGCTACCCCCATCGTGTCAACCGCAGACAAGGTGATCTCTGATCACTTCCTCGTATTGCTCTCCCCACACCCCCCTCCAAATCCTACTTCCTTCTGTGTCCGCCCTGGGAAAAAACTCTCTCCCAACAACTGCACTTACAAAATCCCAACTGTCCAGCCTTTGGCCCTCCATTCACCACGACATTTCTGCAGCTACCGATCTGCTCAACCCACCCTCACCACCACCTTTGATGCCCTAGTCCTTATTAAAACAATTACTCTCTCTCTCCCTGGCCATTCCCCTCATATTCGCTCCCTTAAGCCCAAGAGATGCGGACTTGAACGGATACGGTGGACAACTGGTTTAGACATTCACTGCCAGATATGGCTGGACCACATAAAGCATTATCGGGTCCTGCTCTCGTCTGCCAAAATTGTTCACTATTTCAGAATCATTCTGGAATGCAATGATAAAGCATGGCTTCTATTCTCTACTGCTAACCGTCTTCTTAAACTCCTCTCACCAGTCTCCATCACCTTCACCTCCGACAACATGGTACATACTCATGTGACTCGGCCAACGTTGTCTACCTCATACGTTGCAGGAAAGGATGCCCCGGAGCATGGTACATCGGCGAGACCATGCAGACACTGCGACAATGGATGAACGGACACTGCGCAACAATTGCCAGGCAGGAGTGTTCTCTCCCAGTCGGGGAACACTTCAGCAGTCAAGGACATTCAGCCTCCGATCTTCGGGTAAGCATTCTCCAAGGCGGCCTTCGAGACACACGACAACGCAAAATCGTCGAGCAGAAACTGATAACCAAGTTCCGCACCCATGAGGACGGCCTGAACCGGGATCTTGGGTTCCTGTCACGCTACATGTAACCCCACCGGACGTAGGGTCATCCAGACTCGAGTCATTGTTGGCTTGTTCTCTCTGCACAGATGCGGCTGGACCTGCTGTGATTTCCAGCAAAAAAAAAGTTTTTTGTCTGTTTTTTTGTTTTTCACACAGACCCCAGCATCTGCAACATTTGACCCCTCGTGACCCCACCTCATTGTTCTTTGATGTAATGTTTTCCTGACTGACCTGTTTGGACACCATTCACACCGTTGATTGCTGTGATTATCTCTCTGCCGAGGTTTGATAAATGGCAGTTAGAAAGATTACCTGTAAACATCTGACATTATTCTCTGACTATATAAGCTGTGTCTTTATGCATCTCTCCACTTCACCTGATGAAGGAGCAGCGCTCCGAAAGCTTGTGACTTCAAATAAAGCTGTTGGACTATAACCTGGTGTTGTGTGACTTCTTACATTTGTCCACCCCAGTCCAACTCCGGCATCTCCACACCATGACAACAAGTGTGAGGAGCTCATGGACTTCTTTGTATCTAAGATTGAGACCATCCGTTCAGCTGCCTCTGCCACTACCCTTCCTTCCCCTAGCCCACCGGGCCAAACTTCCTCTAAGGTTTCCCCTGCCCTAGCCCTGAACTCACATCTTTCTCCAGTTTCTCTCCAATCTCCCCTCATGACCTCTCCATGCTCATCTTGTCCATGAGACCCACTTCCTGCTCCCTCGACCCTATTCCCACCAAACTGCTGACCACCCAGCTTCCTTTTCTGGCTCCCATGTTAGCTGACATTGTTAATGGTTCTCTCTCTTCAGGTACTGTCCCACTCTCCCTCAAATCTGCCATCATCACCCCTCTCCTCAAAAAACCAACCCTCGACCCCTCTGTCCTTGCAAACTACCGCCCCATCTCCAACCTCCCTTTCCTCTCCAAAGTCCTCGAAAGTGTTGTCACCTCCCAAATCTGTGCCCATCTTTCCCGCAACACCATGTCTGAATCCCTCCAATCAGGTTTCTGCCCCTGCCACAGTACCAAAATGGCTCTCATCAAAGTCATAAATGACATCCTTTGTGACTGTGACAAAAGTAAACTATCCCTCCTCATCCTTCTTGACTTGTCTGCAGCCATTTGACACGGTTGACCATTCCATCCTTCTCCAACGCCTCTCCACCATCCTCCAGCTGGGTGGGACTGCACTCGCCTGGTTCCATTCTTATCTATCTAATTGTAGCCAGAGAATCACCTGCAATGGCGTCTCTGTCATGAATCTTATCATGACTCATGAAGTAACACTGGGCAGCCAACTGGTGGCACCGTCCAAGGAATATAAATACTCGGGCGTGGGCCCAGCTTGCTCAGGATGTTTCTGTAACCAGGAACTAGTGATGTAACTAGAAATCTCATGGTTTTGAAACAGTTGATTAAAAAGACCAGTCCTAGTGCGAGCAAGCACTGAGTGCGAGTCAGCAGAGAGTGCTGTGAGTTTGGGTAAGTATGAGTTAGGGTAAGTGGGGTGTTAGGTGCTCTTTTCAAACTTTAACTCTGTGGGTTGTAGTTAATAAGGCCTTTCTGGTGCAGAGTGACTGTTGGTAAACCATTTAACTGGTGTAATTAGAGGGATTGATTTAATTTAAATCCAATTAATTAAAGGGGATACTAGCATCTAAAATCGGGCAGAGGGTGTCCATAACTAACAATAAAAAATTTAATTAATTACTTAGAATGGAGCAGGTGATGTGTTACTGTTGTGAGATGTGGGAGCCGGTGGACCCCATTGAGGCTCACGGTGATTACGTCTGTGACAAGTGCCTGCTGCTACAGGAACTCCAGCTCCATGTTGATGAGCTGGAGTCTGAGCTTCAGACACTGCGACACATCAGGGAGGGGGAGAAGTACCTGGACTCTGTGTATCAGGAGGTGGTCACACCTATGAAGTTAATTAATTCAGATGTAGCCCATGGTCAGGGACAGGACGGTGTGACTACGAGTGAGGCAGGTACGGGGATCCAGGAGATAGAGCTGGAGGAGCCGCAGCCCTTGCTCTTGTCCAACAGGTTCGAGGTTCTTACTCCCTGTGGGGACAGGAGCAGGGACTGCAGGGAGGATGAGCAACCTGGCCACAGCACCGTGGAACGGGGGGCCATTCAAGAGGGGGGAGTAAATAGAAATGTTGTAGTAGTAGGGGATAGTATTAGGGGGATAGATAGAGTTCTCTGCAGCCGAGAGCGAGAGTCCCGAAGGCTGTGTTGCCTACCCGGTGCCAGGGTTAAGGACATCTCCTCTGGGCTGGAAAGAAACTTGCAGTGGGAGGGGGTGGATCCAGTTGTCATGGTCCATGTTGGTACAAATGACATAGATAGGACTAGGAAGCCGGTTCTGTTAAAGGAGTATGAGCAGCTAGGGGTCAAATTAAAAAACAGAACCTCAAGGGTAATAATCTCTGGATTATTGCCTGAGCCACGAGCAAATTTGGCTAGGACAAATAAAATTAGAGAGTTAAATGCGTGGCTCAAAGACTGGTGTGGGAGAAATGGGTTTTGCTTCCTGGGACACTGGCACCAGTACTGGGGCAGGAGGGAGCTGTTCCATTGGGACGGGCTTCACTTGGCCAGTGCTGGGACGAGAGTCCTGGCGGATCATATAACTAGGGCTGTAGAGAGGGCTTTAAACTAACTAGTGGGGGGGAGGTTCCTAGAGAGCAAATAATAAAAATGACAACAGAGAAGGCCATAGACTTAGGTAGCAGTGGGGAAATTAAAAACCAGAGCGTGTCAGGAAGGGGCAGAAGGTATGGAGTAAAAGGTAAAGTAATAAAAAGGGCAAAAGCAGGAACTAAGTGTCACAAAACATATTTGAAAGTTCTCTATCTGAATGCACGTAGCATTCGTAACAAAATAGACGAGTTAATGGCACAAATAACTACATATGGGTATGATCTTGTGGCCATTACAGGGTGCAGGGTGACAATGCCTGGGAATTAAACATACCAGGTTATTTAACGATCAGGAAGGACAGGCAGGAAGGAAGGGGAGGTGGGGTGGCTATGTTAATAAAGGAAGGAATCACTGTAATACAGAGAAATGATATTGGGTCAAAAGATCAGGATAATGAAACAGTTTGGGTGGAGATAAGGAATAATAAGGGGAAAAAAACACTAGTGGGCGTAGTCTATAGGCCTCTGAACAGTGGCAACTCTGTTGGACGGAGTATCAATCAGGAAATAGTTGAGGCTTGTAATAAGGGAACATCTATAATTATGGGGGATTTTAACTATCATATTAATTGGACAAATCAAATTGGGCAGGGCTGCCTTGAGGATGAGTTCATTGAGTGTATTAGGGATGGGTTTCTTGAGCAGTTTGTAACTGAACCGACCAGGGTGCAAGCAACCTTAGATCTGGTCCTGTGTAACGAGACAGGATTAATTAAAAATGTCCTAGTAAAGGATCCCCTTGGAATGAGTGACCATAACATGGTTGAATTCCATATTCAATTAGAGGGTGAGAAGGTTGGATCTCAAACAAGCGTGCTAAGCTTGAATAAAGGAGACTATGAAGGTATGAGAGCGGAATTGAGTAGAGTGGATTGGGAAAATAGATTAAAGGGTAAGACGATACATGATCAGTGGTGTACATTTAAGGAGTTATTTTACAACTTCCAAAAAATATATATTCCACTGAGAAGAAAAGGGTGTAAAAGAAAAGACAGCCATCCGTGGCTAAGTAAAGAAATTAAGGATAGTATTCGACTAAAAACATGGGCATATAAGGTAGCCAAATCTAGTGGGAGGATAGAGGATTGGGAAAACTTTAAAAGACAGCAAAAAATAACAAGAAGATTGATTAAGAAAGGGAAGATAGATTATGAAAGTAAATTAGCAAAAAATATAAAAACAGATAGTAAGAGTTTTTATAGTTATATAAAAAGAAAAAGGGTGGCTAAAGTAAATGTTGGTCCCTTAGAGGATGAGACCAGGAAATTAATGGTGGGAAATATGGAGATGGCAAAAACACTGAATAAATATTTTGTATCAGTCTTTACAGTAGAGGACACTAAGAATATCCCAACACTGGACAAACAGGGGGCTATAGGGGGGGAGGAGCTAAACACGATCAAAATCACTAAGGAAGTGGTACTCGGTAAAATAATGGGACTCAAGGCGGATAAATCATCTGGACCTGATGGCTTACATCCTAGGGTCTTGAGGGACGTGGTGGTAGGGATTGTGGATGCATTGGTAATAATTTTCCAAAACTCCCTGGACTCAGCAAAGGTCCCGGCAGACTGGAAAACTGCTAATGTAACATCCTTATTTAAAAAGGGCAGGAGACAGAAGGCTGGAAACTATAGACCGGTTAGCCTAACATCTGTGGTAGGTAAAATTTTGGAGCCCATTATTAAGGGGACAGTAACAGGACATTTGGATAATCATAATTTAATAGGACAAAGTCAGCATGGTTTTATGAAGGGGAAGTCATGTTTGACAAATTTGCTGGAGTTCTTTGAGGAAGTAACATATAGGGTGGATAAAGGGGAACCAGTGGACGTAGTGTATTTAGACTTCCAAAAGGCATTTGACAAGGTGCCACACAAAAGATTATTGCTTAAGATAAAAAAATCACGGGATTGGGGGTAATATTCTGGCATGGATAGAGGATTGGCTATCTAACAGAAGGCAGAGAGTTGGGATAAATGGTTCATTCTCAGACTGGCAATCAGTAACTAGTGGTGTTCCGCAGGGGTCAGTGCTGGGTCCCCAACTCTTTACAATCTATATTAACGATTTGGAGGAGGGGACTGAGTGTAACATCTCAAAGTTTGCAGATGATACTAAGATGGGAGGGAAAGTAGTGAGTGAGGAGGACATAAAAAACCTGCAAGGGGACATAGACAGGCTAAGTAAGTGGGCAGAGATTTGGCAGATGGAATACAATACTGGAAAGTGTGAGGTTATGCACTTTGGCAGGAAAAATCGTAGGGCAAGTTATTATCTTAATGGCAAGAAACTGGAAAGTACTGAAGTACAAAGGGATCTGGGGGTCCTGGTGCACGAAACTCAAAAGGTTAGTATGCAGGTGCAGCAAGTGATTAAGAAGGCCAATGGAATGTTGGCTTTCATTGCTAGGGGGATAGAATATAAAAATAGGGAGGTATTGCTTCAGTTGTACAAGGTATTGGTGAGACCGCACCTGGAATACTGCAAACAGTTTTGGTGTCCATACTTAAGAAAAGACATACTTGCTCTCGAGTCAGTACAAAGAAGGTTCACTCGGTTAATCCCGGGGATGAGGGGATGGACATATGAGGAGAGGTTGAGTAGATTGGGACTCTACTCATTGGAGTTCAGAAGAATGAGAGGCGATCTTATTGAAACATATAAGATTGTGAAGGGGTTGGATCGGGTGGATGCAGGGAAGATGTTCCCAATGATGGGTGAAACTAGAACTAGGGGGCATAGTCTTAGAATAAGGGGCTGCTCTTTCAAAACTGAGATGAGGAGGAACTACTTCACTCAGAGGGTGGTAGGTCCATGGAATATGCTGCCCCAAAAAGCTGTAGAAGCTACATCATTACATTAATTTAAAACAGAAATAGACAGTTTCTTAGAAGTAAAGGGAAGTAAGGGTTACGGGGAGCGGGCAGGAATTTGGACATGAGTCTAGGTTCGGATCGGTCATGGCCCTGTGGGTAGCGGAGCGGGCCCAGGGGCCGTGTAGCCTGATCCTGCTCCTATTTCGTGTGTCTAATTCTGTTAGATTCAGGAGATGGTTCTGTGATAGTAGATTGGCGGTTAGGATCAGATCAGCCATGATCTTATTGAATGGCGTAGCAGGCTCGAGGGGCCGATTGGCCTACTCCTGCTCCTATTTCTTATGTTCTTATGATTAAAGCCTTGTTTTATACTCAAACCAAGCGCTCAGTCTTTTTACATCAATTTAATCAACTGTGTGCCGGCTCCACGCTCCGAGTGATTTCAGGAACAGCCAGCTACGACTTCAACTGTAGAAGGGAACTCCGACGTAGTAATCAATCCATCATGGACAAACTACTCGGACACGCCCGTCTTGACCTGGACCCGAATTCACCTACAACTGCTAAGGTATGGAAACACTGGTATCGTACCTTCAGCAACTGTATCGTACCTTCAGCAACTTCCTCAGGGTTTGTGGTGAGAATGTTCCTGATAAATTAGAGATACTTGCCAATTATGTATTTCCTCATGTGTTTGACTATATCGAAGGCTGTGTAGACTATGACCCTGCTATCCTAATATTACAGCGACTATATGTTAAGGCCCCAAACGAAATTTTTGCTCGGCATCTACTGGCCACTACTCGACAACAACCCAGGGAATCACTTGACAAATTCCTTCAAAAGCTTCGCAGGCTCAGCAAGGATTGTAATCTTAAAGCTGTCACAGTACCAGAAGGAGCAGTACCAGAAGGAACTAATTTGTAATTCTTTCATTAACGGAATTATGTCTCCCTTCATACGCCAGCGTCTGTTGGAGAATAAAACCCTCGAGTTACAGGCTGCCTATGACCAGGCATGTTCCCTGGACCTAGCAAAGAAGAATGCAGATACCTATCTTTTACCACGTGCATGGGCTGCTGCTATCACTTTTAATGACTCCTTCGATAGGTCTCGGGCGGAAGCCCTTACTGATGATGACTCTAACCTAGTGGATGACAACCCTACCCTAGAAGCCTTCACCGATGACGACCCTGCCCTAGCGGCATCTTGGCAATCTGGAAGGAAGTGTTTATTCTGTGGGGGTGCATTCCACTATAGGAAATTTTGTCACAACCTGCAATCATTACAGTAAGAAAGGCCACTTTTCTAAGGTATACCGGTCGAGAGCCCATTAGTTTTGCAGCTACTATCTATAAAACTGCTCCTCCCCCAAGAACATAAGAACATAAGAAGCAGGAGCAGGAGTAGGCCATACGGCCCCTCGGGCCTGCTCCGCTATTCAATAGGATCATGGCTGATCTGAATCTAGACTCACGTCCACTTCCCTGCCCTCTCCCCGTAACCCCTAATTCCCTTATCTGCTAGGAAACTCTATCTCCGTTTTAAATTTATTTAATGTTGCCGCTTCCACAGCTCTCTGGGGTAGCAAATTCCATAGATTTACTACCCTCTGAGTGAAGAAGTTTCTCCTCATCTCAGTTTTGAAAGGGCAGCCCCTTATTCTAAGATTATGCCCCCTAGTTCTAGTCTCACCCATCAGTGGAAACATCCTCACCGCATCCACCCGATCAAGCCCCCTCACAATCTTATATGTTTCGATAAGATCACCTCTCATTCTTCTGAACTCCAATGAGTGGAGTCCCAACCTACTCAACCTTTCCTCATACGTCAACCCCCTCATCTCCGGAATCAACCGAGTGAACCTTCTCTGAACCGCCTCGAGAGCAAGTATATCTTTTCTTAAATATGGAAACCAAAACTGCACACAGTATTCCAGGTGTGGCCTCACCAATACCCTGTATAACTGCAGCAAGACTTCCCTGTTTTTATACTCCATCCCCCTTGCAATAAAAGCCAAGATTCCATTGGCCTTCCTGATCACCTGCTGCACCTGCATACTAACTTTTTGTGTTTCATGCACCAGGACCCCCAGATCCCTTTGTACTGTAGCACTTTGCAGTTTCTCTCCATTTAGATAATAACTTGCTCTTTGATTTTTTCTGCCAAAGTGCATAACCTCACACTTTCCAACATTATATTGCATCTGCCAAACCTCTGCCCACTCACTTAGCCTGTCTATGTCCTTTTGCCACTACTAAGGTTACAGCTGCAATCTATAAAACTGCTCCTCCCCCAAGAACCACTACTAAGGTTACAGTGGTCAAGGGTAAAACTGCCCCTCCTCCCATCACAGCTGTTTTTCCCCAAAGTCTGTCCCATGCAGCTACGAAGGTTTCGGTAAATGGACACATTTTGAGTGCACTAATCGACTCATGCAGCCCTGACAGCTTTATTAGTGAGCGGGCTGTTGGTAAGTTAAAACTGCATATTTACCCCTCGGACAGGGAAATTGCAATGGCTCTGATGACACTGACCACCAACTCTTCCGGCTTTTGTCTTGTCGACCTTATTCTCAATAGCCGCACTTATTTCTCCACCCGGCTCGGGGTGCTCAAAAACCTATGCAGTGATGTGCTCCTGGGACAGGATTTCCAGAAACAACACAAAAGACTCACTTTCGAGTTTGGAGGGTCAAAGCCGGAGCTTACTATTTCCAAAGTACTATTTTGTGCGCTTTCAGCGGCTTCACTCGATGAGCCCTCCTTGTTTGCCAATCTTTCCCCTTGATGTAAGCCCATAGTCACTAAATCACGATGTTTCAGCCAAGACGATTGACCCTTTATCGAGGCAGAAATCTCTCGCCTTCTAGCGCACAGTATCATTGAGCCATGTTCATCTTCCTGGCGGGCTCAAGTCGCTTTGGTAAAAATCCTCTGAAGCAACATAAGAAACGTCTTTGCATCGATTACTCGCAAACTATTAACCAGTATACCGACCTAGATGCCTACCCACTACCACGCATTGATGACATGGTCAATAACCTTACCAACTACAAGGTATTTTCAACTTTTGATTTAAATAGCGCATACCATCAAGTACCGTTAAAGGACTCTGACAAAAAGTATACGGCCTTTGAGGCCAATGGTCGGCTTTATCAGTTTTGTTGCCTTCCATTTGGGGTCACCAATGGGGTGGCCATCTTTCAATGGGCAATGGATAGCCTAGTCAAACAGGAGAACTTAACGGACACTTTTCCATATCTGGATAATATCACCATCGCTGGTCATGACCAGAAGGAGCATGATGCCAATCTCCAGAAATTTTTTGACATTCTCCGTCGTCGCAACTTAACCTTAAATGAGTCCAAATGTGTGAAATCAGTACCATCAGTCAACATCCTTGGCTACTGGGTGGGCAACGGTGTCATCAAACCGGATCCGGAGCGACTTTGTCCGCTTCAGGAGCTCCCTCCCCCTACGAATCTCGGCTCTCTTCGTCGGGCACTCGGCATCTTCGCCTATTATGTGAAGTGGATACCCCACTTCTCTGACAAGATCCAGCCCCTGCTTCACGCAAAGTCATTTCCGTTGGAGGCAACGGCTATTTCAGCTTTCAACCTCCTCAAGCAACAACTGGAAAAAGCCATGCTTCGTTCCATCGATGAAAATCTCTCTTTCGTGGTCGAGTGCGATGCATCGGATGTGGTGATCTCGGCTACCTTGAATCAAGGTGGTCGACCCGTTGCATTTCTGTCCAGAACTTTGCAGGGTAGCGAGCGCCATTATCCTCCTGTCGAGAAGAAGGCTACGGCCATCATCGAAGCTGTACGTAAATGGAATCATTTCCTCGCTCGTCGCCATTTCACGCTTATAACTGATCAGCGCTCCGTGACCTTTATGCTGGATAACCAGAAACGCACTAAGATCAAGAATAACAAAATACAACGCTGGAGGATGGAATTGGCCGCCTTTGGCTACACCATACATTATCGACCCAGCAAAGAGAATGTGGCCCTGGATACCCTCACGCGTGCATTCTGCTCTTCCATGTCAACTTCGACTCTTGCGGACCTTCATACTGACTTATGCCATCCTGGCGTTACCCGTATGTTGCACTTTATGCGATCTAAAAATCTCCCATTTTCTACGGAAGATGTGAAGAGAACATGCTCCACCTGTAGAATTTGTGCGGAATTAAAACCGCAATTCTTCCGTCCGTCGGATGGCTCGCTCATACACGCTATGCAACGACTCAGCATTGACTTTAAAGGGCCATTGCCTTCCTTAACTCGAAACACCTACTTGCTTACTATGGTGGACGAATATTCACGCTTTCCTTTTGCTTTCTCCTGTCCCAATATGCTTACTGCCACAGTGATCAAATGCCTCGATCAAGTCTTTTCCCTTTGCGGTACGGCTAATTTCATCCACTCTGATCGGGGTCCCTCCTTCATGTCAAGCGAACGCAAAAGTTATCTTTCCCAATGGGGAATCGCCACAAGTAAAATGACACCGTATCATCCCATCGGTAACGGACAGGCTGAGAGATACAATGCTATCATTTGGAACGCTGTTTATCTTGCACTGAGGTCACGCAACCTACTAGACTAGCAGTGGGAAACTATGCTCCCTGATGCGTTGCATTCCATCAGGTCTCTTCCTTCTACGTCCACCAATGTCACTCCTCACGAGCGATTCTTCACGTTCCAGCGTCGCTCCACTCATGGGACATCCCTACCATCATGGTTGGCAGCTCCCGGCCCCGTGCTGATCCGAAGATTCGTCCGATCTTCCAAAAACGATCCCCACGTCGACGAGGTGGAACTAATGGACGTTAATCCCACTTAAGTGCACGTGTGGTACCCTGATGGCCGGGAGTCCACAGTTTCACTCCGAGATCTGGCTCCCTGTCCAACCAGTCCCACGGACCCAACTGGTAGAGGAACCCATGGTAATGATGCTGATGCACTGCGCTCCTTTGAGGATGACGCCCTACCTGGGACATCAAGGGATCTGCCGGCTACTCCACTGGATCAACTCGGGGAGCCGAGCGCTTCCCATGGGATGGCCACCCGAAGCCAGGACGCCGGTCAATCCCCGGCTACCAACCAAGATGACGCCAGCTCTGCGCCTGTGGGGACCCACACCTGGAGTCACGATCTCCCCAGTCTTCCACAGGTCGATCAAGGCGACACGGGCCCCGTCGATCTATAAGTACGGGCCAAGCGACCCAGGGACCAAGACACGGTCCGAGGAGACGTGCCTTCCAGCCACAAGCGAAGATCTAAAAGACTGCGCCTATTTGTGGTCCGCCTAATCCACTAGAAGGAAGTCGTCAGACTTCCAAAACTTTCAGGCGGGAAGGATGTCATGAATCTTATCATGACTCATGAAGTAACACTGGGCGGCCAGCTGGTGGCGCCGTCCAAGAAGTATAAATATTCGGGCGTGGGCCCAGCTTGCTCAGGATGTTTCTGTAACCAGGAACTAGTGATGTAACTAGAATCTCATGGTTGTGAAACAGTTGATTAAAGCCTTGTTTTATACTCAAACCAAGTGCTCAGTAGTCTTTTTACATCAGTCTCTTCCCGCTCCCGCATCTTTACCTCTGGGGTCCCCCAAGGATCTATCCTTGGCCCCCTCCTATTTCTCATCTACATGCTGCCCCTTGGTGACATCATCCAAAAACACAGCGTCAGTTTCCACATGTACGCTGACGACACCCAGCTCTACCACACCACCACTTCTCTCGACCCCTCCACGATCTCTAAATTGTCAGACTGCTTGTCCGACATCCAGTGCTGGATGAGCAAAAGTTTTCTCCAATTAAATATTTGGGAAGATCGAAGCCACTGTTTTCAGTCCCTGCCACAAACTCCGTTCCCTAGCCACTTACTCCATCCCTCTCCCTAACATCTGTCTGAGGCTGAACCACACGGTTCGCAACCTTGGTGTAATATTGACCCTGAAATGAGCTTCCGACCACACATCCGCAGCATAACCAAGACCGCCTATTTCCACCTCCGTAACATCGCCCGTCTCCACCCTTGCCTCACCCGTCTCTGCCCTTGCCTCAGCTCATCCGCTGCTGAAACCCTCATCCATGCCTTTGTTACCTCTAGACTTGACTATTCCAACGCACTCCTGGCTGGCCTCCCACATTCGACCCTACGTAAACTTGAGATCATCCAAAACTCGGCTGCCCGTGTCCTAACTCGCACCAAGTTCCGTTCACCCATCACCCCTGTGCTCGCTGACCTACATTGGCTCCCGGTTAAGCAATGCCTCCATTTCAAAATTCTCATCCTTGTTTTCAAATCCCTCCATGGCCTCACCTCTCCCTATCTCTGTAACCTCCTCCAGCCCCAGAACCCGCGTCCCCCCCCCTCCGAGATATCTGCGCTCCTCTAATTCTGCCCTCTTGAGCATCCCTGATTATAATTGCTCAACCATTGGTGGCCATGCCTAGGCCCTAAGCTCTGGAATTCCCTGCCTAAACCTCTCCCCCTCTATTTCATCCTTTAAGACGCTCCTTAAAACCTACCTTTTTGACCACGCTTTTTGTCATCTGACCTAAAGTCTCCTTATGTGGCTCGGTGTCAAATTTTTTTGTCTTATAATACTCCTCTGAAGCACCTTGGAATGTTTTACTACTTTAAAGGCGCTATATAAATAAGAGTTGTTGTTGTTGTTGTAGTACATTTTCAAGTTCCTTCAAGCAGATGAAAAAAAAATGAAGCTCGTCGATTCCTTCGGCTCTACTTTTGTTGCTACACCAAGACTTCCACTTGGACAGTGCGGTGGGGCCGCCTTTGAGAATTGCAAGTGTTATTATCTCAGTACGCAGGTGCTGGTGTCAGCAGTTAAGTAAACAAAACTAAAATGCAGCTAAGTCTGAGAAAATGAAATCGGGCCTTAACAGGGCTCAACGTGACACAGGAGCAAAGTTGAAGAGGATGTGTCACTTCACTTTGGAGTCCGTTTGGGCCTCAACACCTAACTTATAACAACTCAAGTTTAGTGCTGATGCAAAGCTGAAACTGAAACCACGATGCAGTGATGCTAAACATGCAAGGGGTCACTTTTATGAGCCTGTTTTACTGATGAGGAGCCTTGCCCACTGGCAGTGCGCATCAGAAGTTCGAGTGTATACTGCCCATGTAAGGAAACTATTGAGTAGGCTGCGTGGGAATTTTTGATTTGCTCTGTCACTGGACGAGGTTTCTGTTTGACAGCGCAGATATGTAAATTACCATCGTATTGTAAATACATACTTTGATGTTACACAAATTCATAGCTTCACTCTAATGACATCATCATATCCCCTTGACAGAACCAGATTAAGAATTCTAAGGGCCCTGGTCACCAAGAAAATTTGGGGCCCCAACTCAAACACCCCCCCCCGCTGCTCCCCCCCAACCCCTCTATTAAGACACTACTGTGGCAGAGCCACCAAGGAACTCTTATACGAATGTATATAATTGCCTTTAAATCTGTATTCTTTCGCTGTATGTAAATAGCGCAGTCTCTAAAGGGTTAAGACTGAACGCAATGACGTCATCACGTGGGTCACGTGACGTTCCCAACGGCAGGAAACGTGATGATGTCATGACGTCGGACTGAGGGGCCTCCCCTTCTCAGTCCTCGTGGAGCCAGCATTAAGCAAGCACCTGTTGATTTGTTCTCCTGCGTTTTTGTTTGTTACTTCCACCAGTTTGCATTAAATATCGTTTTGGTTAGCTGATTGACTCGCTCTCAGTATTTCCGTCAGGAATTTACCAATTCCTACACTACTATGTTTTACTGGAGCACCATGCAAATATGGATAGGACACAATGTTCCCCCCAAAGTCGATGGCGAGGCCCTGCACAGGCTGCTCACCAGCGCTGCCACTGGAAGGGATACGGTGCATGCGTGGCCGCACAGTAAATTTAAAGGGCCCATGCAGGGAAAAAGAGAGGGAATATTGGTAGGGCACCATATTTGTAAGAGGCCCCAAGTGCACAGGCCCTGTGTGTTAATCCACCCCCGCCCCTTGATGAGATTACATCTCTGTGCTTGAATGAAATGTCAATCACTTGCTACAACAGAGTGAACATGTTTTTCATATTTCAGGGAGCGGCAGGCCAGATATATACTCTTTGAACAAATGGTCCCCTTTGTATTATGCCCATTGCCAGGAAACCAATGTGAGTTCACTGGGATCCATGGGC
This sequence comes from Somniosus microcephalus, assembly GCF_052327205.1. Taxonomy (NCBI): domain Eukaryota; kingdom Metazoa; phylum Chordata; class Chondrichthyes; order Squaliformes; family Somniosidae; genus Somniosus; species Somniosus microcephalus. The sequence goes on from NC_140992.1 coordinate 249,222,742, forward strand.
AACAGAACTGAAAATATTGCTGAACCATTAAAACGCTGCAAAGATCATTGGCCCAAAGTTGCAAAATTATAAAAGGCCTTACCTAATTAGTTACTGCTCAAAATCTAAGAGATGCGGTCAGTATTTGCTTCTCATCCCCTCACACATAGGATACAGGGCTTTAGTACAGGTGCAAGTGACGGAAAGTTTGAACAGAGGAGGAATTTCCGCACAATATATTTTCAGGTTTAAAGCGACTGAATAGAAACACAACAATGTCACATGTCATTGTTACTGAATGTGTAGATATCGCAGCAATCATCAGCATCCCGAGTTTAGATTTACTCTCTACCACTTGCCTTAATATAAGCAAGCAGCACAGGCTGGGAGCCCGATGGTATCGTTGAGGGTAGTGGGAGTTGATTCTGGGGGAGAGGTCGGTGTGCAGACAGGGCTGGATGTGAATGAATGCGTCAGAAGATACTATAGTCTGATCTAATTAGGACCAGCTGTTTCACCAGTCACACCCTTGGGCTTAAGTTCAATAAATATGGAGAAAAGCTTCAGCCATGTTGGTGAGTTGTGCTGTACGACAGGACCAGCTAACTCTCGGTGTTCTTTATGTGATCTTTATAATGTATGTGACTTCAGCCAAATGGGAAAATAAAACAAATATTCAGTACAATTTTTTCCCGACTATAAGTGCTATAATATTGTTCCTCAAGTTACAGAAATAACTTTAGGCTTGGAATAGTGCCCATAGCTTCTGGGCTAAAGGTATTCCAACACAGTCACTCTCAGTTTCATAAACACTGGAATAATATTTTGCTGATAAAGCCTTAATAAGCTGTAAGTACTTGTACGTTGAATATGGACCTCGCCTATGTTGTCTGATTCCACGAGAAAGCATTTTGAAATAAAATATTTTCAGACAGCTCACCGACTCCAGCAGTAGAATGTAAGGGGGGAAAAATTGGGTGGTGCCCCTTTTGAGGTGCTAATTATAGCACCCCGAAAAAGTTAGTGCCCCAGTGCCGTATATTCAGTAGTAGCGTCCCAAGCAGGAGGTGGGGCGCTACTGGAAAGCGTTTCACCTCCTGCTTGGGGCGCTACTACTCAATGTCGTGGTGCTATGTGCAGCAGCGCCACGCATGTCGGCATGTAGGGCCGCATCATTGCAGGCCTCCTCCCCTGGTTAAAGGGGAGGGGCCTAGAGCTGCGCATGCCGGTGCCCTGCTGGACCACCGGGGAGCGGGGTGCCGTGAAAACAGCCTGGTACTCAGCCGGAACCCTGCATACAAAAGTAAAAGGGGGCAAGTGCTGGCAGTCGGCCAAAATAAAAATGGCCGCCCGATACCTGCCCTTTAACTTATGCCCCCTGACCCTGTGTGATGAAATAACTCTGTGTTCTGGGATTTGTATTGTTGTTGTTGTTGTACTTGTTAATGTCTGGAATGTTCCACCGGTTTAACCACTAATGCTCCTCCCTAGCCCCGCCCCTCTTCTGGAATGTTCTACCAAGGGCTGGGTCAGTGATGACTGTGTTAACTTGATGTCGTGTTCTTACTTAATAAAAGCCTTTAGTTCTAAGCTTTAACCTCATGGATTCAGGCAGTTATTTGGCACATCAATTTTATTAAGTAACAACTTTTGGAAGATGGATCGATTTTTGAAACCAGAGCGTCTGGATATCGATCCCCATTCGGCAGACGCGTCGAAGAAATTTACGCATTGGCTTCGATGTTTTGAACACTTAATCGCATTGGTCGATTCGACGGTTAACAAGTTGGGTCTTCTAACCAACTTGGTAAGTCATCAAGCTTACTCGATAATTGAAGATATTACTACATATGAAGAGGCCCTCACAGCCCTTAAGGCCCAGTACCTTAAGTCGGTTAACTAAGTATACGCCAGGTATCTTTTGTCTACTCGCAGGCAATTACCCGAGGAATCTCTGGACGATTTCCTGCAGGACCTTAAGGCTTTGGCTAAGGATTGCAACTACAAGGCTGTCTCTGCCATAGTGTATCAGGAAGAAGCCATCTGCGATTCTTTCATATCTGGCCTCCGATCTAATTATATTAGACAGAGACTCCTCGAGAATGACTCGTTAGTTTTAAAAACGGTCGTCGCTACTGCTCGATCGTTAGATGTAGCCCAGAAGAATTTAGAAGTGTATGCATCAGCCCATGCGTCTCTCTCAGCCTCGTGTGTTCCGAGTATGGATGCATCCATAACACCAATGGAGCCTCCACTTAATCCTATTATTGCGGCTGTACCCCATGGGTCGAAGTGTTATTTTTGTGGCCAATCTAAACACCCCAGGCAAAGATGCCCAGCCAGAGAGGCTACCTGTTTTAAATGTAAGAAACAGGGACATTTTAGTAAAGTGTGTAAGGGTAATCCTGTACCCGATGTCTTCTCTGCTGCTGCACATCGTTTTACTCTAGCCTCGGCTACGGTTGACCAGATCATACCGTGTTCCTTGTCGAAATCTATGATGGACATCAAGATTAATGGTCATCTTACTGGGTGTTTGATAGACTGTGGCAGTACTGAAAGTTTTATACACCCCAACCTTGTTAACTCCTGTTCATTGAAGGTGTATCCTACTCGAAGTGAAATCGTGATGGCGTCCAAGTCCCTTACTTCGGAGGTAACTGGATATTGTAAAGTCACATTGACCATTAAGGATACGGAGTATAAGGACTTTAAACTCCTCATATTACCTCAGTTGTGTGTGAACTTAATTTTAGGCTTGGATTTCCAGTGTCAGCATGAGAGCGTTACCCTTAAGTATGGTGGATCTCAGCCTCCACTCACAGTCTGCGGCCTTTCTACTTTAAAAGTAAGTCCGCCTTCTTTGTTCGCGAACCTTGCTCCTGATTGTAGACCTATAGCGACTAAGAGTCGACGGTATAGTTCAGAAGATAAAACATTTATAAAAGAAGAAGTGGAAAGGCTTCAACGGGAGGGAATCATCGAACACAGTAATAGCCCGTGGCGTGCCCAGGTGGTGGTGGTTAAAACTAATGAAAAGAAAAGACTTGTGGTCGATTATAGCCAGACTATAAACTTGTATACCCAATTAGGCGCCTATCCTTTGCCTCGTATTTCTGAGATGGTGAACCAGATAGCTCAGTACCGCGTGTTCTCCACCATTGATTTAAAGTCTGCCTACCATCAACTCCCCATTAAAATAGAAGACCGACCTTATACGGCCTTCGAAGCTAATGGGCGCCTGTACCAATTCCTTAGGGTGCCCTTTGGAGTGACGAATGGGGTATCCGTCTTCCAACGGGAGATGGATCGTATGGTGGATGAATACGCGTTGGAAGCAACATTCCCGTACCTGGACAATGTTACTATCTGTGGGCGCGACCAACGGGAGCATGATCAAAATCTCGAAGTTCCTAGAGACTGCAAAGAGGTTGAACCTGACCTACAATGAAAACAAGTGCCCCTTCAATACTACACGTTTGTGTATTCTTGGTTGCGTTGTGGAGAATGGGGTAATCGGGCCAGATCCTGAAAGATTACGCCCACTTAAGGAATTACCTTTACCTCACACTGTAAAAGCTTTAAGAAGGTGTCTGCGATTCTTCTCGTACTATGCCCAGTGGGTGGCTAACTACTCAGACAAAGTCCGACCTCTTATTAATTCGACGTCTTTTCCGCTATCGGCGGAAGCTCAGGAGGCTTTCCTTAATATCAAACGGGACATTGAGAAGGCAGTGGTATGTGCTGTGGATGAGAAGATCCCTTTTCAAGTGGAAAGTGATGCATCTGATTTTGCGTTGGCAGCAACTCTTAACCAAGCTGGTAGACCAGTAGCTTTCTTCTCTCGTACATTGGAAGGACTAGAAGTTCGACATTCTTCAGTGGAAAAGGAGGCACAGGCGATTATCGAAGCAGTCAGGTATTGGAGACATTATCTCGCTGGCCAACGTTTTACGCTCATTACTGACCAGCGGTCTGTGGCCTTTATGTTCAACACTAAGCAGAGAGGCAAGATCAAAAATGATAAGATTTTAAGATGGCGAATAGAACTGTCAACATATGACTATGATATTCAGTACAGGCCTGGAGTATTTAATGAGCCATCGGATGCTTTGTCACGAGGAGTATGTGCTAGTCTAGGTATAGATAAGCTTCAAAGTCTCCACGACGCACTCTGCCACCCTGGGGTTACCAGAATGAACCACTTCATTAAGTCTCACAATCTACCCTACTCTATTGAGGAGGTCCGGACAATGACCAGAACCTGTCGTGTTTGTGCTGAATGCAAACCCCGCTTCTATAAGCCGTCCGAGCCAGCTCATCTTATTAAAGCAACTCGACCATTTGAGCGTTTGAGTCTCGATTTTGAAGGTCCCCTTCCATCAAGCGACCGTAATGTCTATTTTCTTAATATTATAGACGAGTACTTTCGGTTCCCTTTTGTTATCCCCTGTCCGGATGTGACTAGTGCTGTTGTAATTAAATGCCTCTGCCAACTGTTTTCCTTGTTTGGCATGCCTAACTACATACATAGTGATAGGGGTTCTTCCTTTATGAGCGAAGAATTGCGACAATTTTTGCTATCAAAAGGGATTGCAACGAGTAGAAGTACCAGCTATAACCCTCGTGGTAATGGGCAGGTCGAGAAGGAAAATGCGACAGCGTGGAAGGCTAACGTACTGTCGCTGAAGTCACGAGGCCTGCCAACCTCTCGCTGGCAGGATGTCCTGCCAGACGTGCTGCATTCCATAAGGTCTCTTTTGTGTACAGCGACGAATGCTACCCCTCATGAAAGGATGTTTAGTTTTCCAAGAAAAGCTACTAATGGAGTAATGTTACCCACATGGTTGACGACCACGGGCCCCGTGTTGTTGTGCAGACATGCGAGAGGCCACAAGGCTGATCCACTGGTGGAGGAAGTACAACTCCTCCATGCTAATCCCCAGTATGCGTATATTCCATATCCAGATGGGCGAGAGGATGTGGTCTCTATTAAAGATCTTGCACCTGCTGGAGCTCGAAAAGAGTTTGACTCTGAGAGTAGAGTTTTCAATCGTTGTATTGGACCTTCAGAGACACAAACCCTCAGTGTGGGAAATACTGATGATTCTGGGAATTTGAATGAACTGGAGTTAGTACTCCGGGAGGAGCCTCAGCAAGAGTTACATCGTTCCCAGAGGATTATCAGACCTCCTGACAGACTGAATCTATAGCAGGGGGTGAATGTGATGAAATAACTCTGTGTTCTGGCATTTGTATTGTTGTTGTTGTTGTTGTACTTGTTAATGTCTGGAATGTTCCACCGGTGTAACCACTAATGCTCCTCCCTAGCCCCGCCCCTCTTCTGGAATGTTCTACCAAGGGCTGGGTCGGTGATGACTGTGTTAACTTGATGCCGTGTTCTTACTTAATAAAAGCCTTCAGTTTTAAGCTTCAACCTCATGGATTCAGGCAGTTATTTGGCACGTCACTCTGTCACACATATGGTCTGGCGATAGGTCAGGTCAGGTGAGGGGTGCAAGGGAAGTTTGTGGCCGGGGCGCGAGCAGGGTGCTGCGCACGGAGATGATGTCATCACCAGCCCCGCGGGGCGCTACTGGCTGCCGCCACCGCTAACCTGCTGAATTTCACAGGAGGCATTAGCGGCACCGCGCCCGGGCGCTAGGGGATTTGCGCCCCGTTAGCGCCCCTCCGGGGTCACCAACGAGAGGTGCAAACCAACCCAATTTCTCCCCCTAAGGCTCTTAACCAATAAGAGCCAAAGTCAATTATCATGTTGACGAACTAGTCTGCTCTCACTGAGCAAGTCTCACCAGTTCTTGATAGGGCTGGATGTAGCCAAGCTTGCAAAAACCTACCTTCTGCTGCTTTTGATTAAGGATGGTAATAGCATACCAAATCATCACACATAGCGGCAAGAAGTAACAGAAATGGGGATGGGCACAAAATGGGGGCAAAAGTTAAGTAAAACAATTCTACAGAGAATGGCATTTAACCTGCACTTAAGTTTACTGAGTGGAAATTCTTTAAAAAAAAAATCACTTAAAAACATTCACTAAATTTTTAAAGAATTTCCACTCGGTAAACTTAAGCGCGCGTTAAAATTACTCACTGTAGGATTGTTCTCCCTTAACTTTATTGCTAATGAAGATCAAAGTTTTCTGAACTTGATTCTATTTGTACTGAGAAAAAATAATGAATGTAGGGTGTGTTTGATCATAGGTTACATTAGACAAATATTGATTGTATTTGAGGGCTATAATTGCAAAGTAATGAATAAGGGTTGCCAAAAAACACGTGTGCTTCAGTGCTTCAGATGTTATTGTATGCTCAAGGACTTGTGAACCGCAAGAGACTACAATTTACCTCAGACCCTCAAAACATCAGTCAACGGGCCGGAATCTGTGGTCAGAGGCGTCCCTCTGGAGTACGCCTCCGACCCGAAAAAAAATCCGAACCTGCCTGCTGGCTCCAAAGCTATGGAGAGTTCAGGACGCAGGCAGGTCGTGGGCTGTAATGTATATACCTTTAAGGGGGGGACTATGTTTTACAGCTCATGTATACTGCAGTACCGGCAGTGACCACACCTGTATATAACACTGAGTAGTAATCTGTACAGATCAGTTGCAGTTTGAGCCACGTTGAGTAAACACCTGTTGTACCGTTCTCCGCAGTCCGTTTCTTATTATACACGGACGTAACATGGGCCAGGTCCTCCTGTCAGACAAGAGGGTTCCTCATATGCTTATGGGGATTCCACTTACAAACATAATCCCCAGAAGCATATGAGGAATCTCCAAATAATAAAATAAATTACAAAACCGGTATAAAAAAATTAATGTTCCCATTTTCAAATTTAATGAAGCATTTGCAATAAAAATGTAATTTTTTGAAAAATAATAAATATTTTAATCTGGGCCAAAATTTACATAAACTAATCTTAAATGTTTGTGCATGGTTTTTTATTTAACATTTTTTAATTTAACATTTATATTAACCATTACGCTGGTGAAAGCAGGCCCTACGACTGCTTTTACCAGTGTAAGGGTTTCGTGGGCATTTGCTGGGCGGTATTTGGGCAAATTGCCATCCATGCACCAGCGAAAGAGATTTTACTTTCGGTTCAGTAGATCAGTCAAGGCGAACCATGACAGATCGCAAGTTCCGGGTTTTCGCGCGTGTGCAGTGCGTGCAGAAACCCGGAACTTGCAAGACCTTTTTACAAGGCTCACGACGGCGTTCACTGTGTGTATGCCATCATCGGCCCCGCAAAATCCAGGCCAATATTATTTTAGTATGTTTCTGGAGCTAAAACTATTGGAAATGCATCGTGAGCAGTTTGTGACCTCCACTTACTGACATCCACAGGCCATACTTTTCCATGGACTTCAGTCAACTGAAAACTATTCTCTGTTGACAGCAATTCAAGGGCAAGAGTGAAAATAGTTTTCTAACCTTTTATGGTCCTTTTGCTCATCATCTTTAGCTTTGCAATGTTTTCTTTTCTTGCTATGTTTTGACCAGCTGCTTACCGATTGCACAGCCTGCAGGATGGGATGGTTTTCCTCACTGATTTTGCTACTCTGTGATTGGCTCATTGGTGTATGGCAGGGGTGCCACATATATGTGTACCTCGAGCCACATGTAAAGGTTAAAACCATAGTCCCATTAATTGACAGGGATCTCATGTTGCCGATACAAATAAGTCTTGGTGTTTTATACACCACAGAAGTTTACAGAAAGCAGCCCCTGTCCTGACCTTTTGCTAAAGCAATCCAAAACTAGTCCCACTGCCCTGCCCGCTCCTTATAGCCTTGTAACTCCCTCTCCTTCAAGTATTTATTCAATTTTCCCTTAAATGTTGCAATGATATCTGACTCAATCACTCCCTGTGGCAAAGTATTCCATTCTCCAACAACCCTCTGGTTAAACAAAAAAATCTTCTAACCTCTCTGTTGACAATCAGAGCTGATTTTAAATTGATAACCTCTTGTTACTGACTCTCCAACTAGAAGAAATAGTCTTTCCCTATTCGCTCCAGTTACAGAAAGAACTTTAGGTTTGGAATACTGTAATACCCATAGCTTCTGGGCGAATGTTATCAAAACCTTTCAGAATTTCTAAAACCTCTATTAAATCTCCTCTTAGCCTTCTCTGATCCAGTGTAAATAGTTCCAGTATCTCAAGTCTCTCTTCATAATTATAATTTCCTATCTTGGGCATCATCCTGGTGAATCGATGCTGGATGCTTTCCATGGCTTTAATGTCCGAACTATAGTGGGGTGCCCAAATGTTGCACACAGTACTGTAACTGTGGCCTAACCAATGGATTGCACAAATTTATCATTACGTGTTTACTTTTGTACTCTGCGTCCTTATTTATAAAACCCAAAATGCTGTTGGCTACATACACGTAATATGAAGAACAAAATTGGATGCCTTCAGAAAATCCTTTGGACCTATTGTCTATCCAATGCACTTCTTTATAAACTCTATTAACTTTGTCAAATACGACTTACCTTTAAGAAACCCATGCTAGCTGCCCTTGATTAAACCATACATTTCTAAATCCTCACGATTGTTATCGCAGATTCTAAGAGCTTCCTCATAGCTGATATTATACTGACATTAGGCAGCAGTGCTAAAAACAACCTTTACCAAACCAATAAACCTCCAGAATTCAGACAGGACAAGCCATTTAAAAAAAAATGCATTTATTGTCCATCCCTAATTGCCCCTTGAGAAGCCACCTTCTTGCATACAACCGAGTGGCTTACTAGGTCATCTCAGATAGCAGTTAAGAGTCAACCTGGGTAAGGACAGCAGATTTCCTTTCCTAAAGGACTTTCATGAACCAGATGGGTTTTTACAACAATTCAGTAGTTTCATGGTTGCCATTATTGATACTAGCTTTTTATTCCAAATTTATTTAATTATTTTGAATTTAAATCCCCCAGGTGCTGTGGTGGGATTATGAACTTGGATTATCAGGCCTCTGGATTACTAGCCCAGTAACATAACCACTATGCTATCATACCACTGAATCATCAAATAATAAATACAAGTGTAAACAGAATTGAGGTGCCTGGGCTTCAAGGGTTGGATTGCCAGAATTCCAAGGCTGCAGATAGCTTAATGGCCACAGATTAGATAACTTTGGTGTAGGGGGCCAGTTGGACTGACCCTGAAGGTTTTCTTTATGTGAGATGTAAAACCACACCAACCAAGTGAAGTAGAGTCTGAAGCTCAGCTTCGAACCTAAGCCCTGTTTTTGGGTGTTCAATAGGAACACTAATTACTGTATTTTTCCAGCTTTAAAATAGAAACAATGATACTCTCATTCTCATTTCTCAAGAGCTGAATCATTTTTAAACTGTACATTATAGGGTGAATTTTAACTTCCCATGCCCGGCAGAAACTTGGTGGGGGCAGTTACCCATGCCGTTCCCACTCTGTGGGGAATTTAATGCCACTGTATTTGGCAGGAGATGAGGTGTCGCCTAAATGAGGAGGGAGCCTCATACATGTATGCAAATTGGGGTCCTATTGCGTTACTAGGTCCTCAGTGGCCTCTGAATGGGCCGTCTCCTACGTCCGCCCTTCTCAATGAAAGCTGACCTGAAGACTGAAGAGGCCACAAAAGGCAAATGTTAAAACTTTCCTTTGAAGGATGAGGAGGAGCAGGAGTTCTCCTCCAGGCCCCACAGGGAAAGTCTCAGCCCCAGCTTCTCCGGGCTCCTCCATACCCTGACGAAACCCCCTGCCTGCCACATACCTTGCAGCCGGCGGACAGCCTCTGGTAACAAGGCCCGCAAACCAGCTACCTCTTTCCACCTGCTTCGGGCGGGTTTGGCACTCGCTCAGCACACCCCCTGCCCTCCCGATACCCTCTCCCAGTTAAAATTCCCCCCAATGTCTCTCAAATGGCACAAGACTTAGTGCAACTGGTAAAGAGTTAAAGAAGCAGTAAATTTATGTAACAGTTACACAGACTCCAGGAAAATGGGAAACTGCATAAATATGGAAAAATCTGTCAGACATCGGAATCAAATGTAATTATCAAACTTTTTTTTTGTATTTGGCAGCGGCTGCATATGGAAATATTTAATCCTAAGATTTAAAAAAGCTCTTCAGTATTCTCCCATATGTAAAAAATCTTTTCAATTAATGATAATTTTCTTCAGTCGAATGTCAGCCCTGTTTTACTTATTAGCAAAGCGGCTGGGGTTTTTAGTGTCATTACTAAATGACAGAGCAAATGTAACCAGGTGGGATAACGATAATGGCTTTCAAGACTTCGTGAGTTGCTGAATCTGACTGGGCTAGGCTGAGCCCCTCATGGTAACCAAGGCTGTACCAAGTCCAACCACACTGCCTAATGCGGTGATGTGGTGGGAGTGTAGACGTACCTCATTATAACTTAATTTCTGATTTTATATCCATTCTTCCAAGTTTCACCACTTCTTAAAACCACCAGCTTTGCTTATGCCAAAATACTTTTGGAGGGTATAATCCACGAGAACAACATTTTTTTTTGCCTAAAGAGCACTTTTCTCTCCTGGCAATCACTCGTTCAGTGGGCTCACTAGTTATGGATATTTACAGATTTCCAAAAGATCCTCCCAGAGATGTCCACTGCCCTTAGATTGTCTTTCCACTGCCTTTTCTGTTGATGAAAACATTCTTACTACAGCAAGCTGCTCTCTGTTATGTGGAGGTGCGCTTAAAGCTTCCTTTTGCTTCCCTATTTAACCGATTTTGCCAAAACAAGTTGGTTAAAAGCCTTGTTCCAATTCAACTGTTTGTTTGGCACTCAGTCTTCTGAATACCACATAGATGCAACATTTTCTCGCTGCTTTAAAATAACACAGCAGTTAGCACAAACTACAACAATAAGTTGCATTTCTATAGCACCTTTAACGTAGCGAAATGTCCCAAGGTGCTTCACAGGAGCGTAATCATATAAAAATTGACCCCGAGCCAAAAAAATGATCCAACATTGGCCCCGCTATTAACTCAGAGTCGCGTTGGGAGCGGGGGTTTGATATCAAGTGGGAAACCTGGATGTAAGTTCAGCGTGTCTGTCGGAGGCTGTTTAACTCAGCCAGTTCATTAGCATCTTACTTCTGGGTTTGCCATCCAATGCACGACAGCGGGTGTGAAGAGGACCCGCATGACTCTTCCCCAGCAACGGGAGGAAGAAACCTGCTGCTGACACCAAGAAGACTTGGCTGGAGGTGGCCCAGGAGGTCAGCAGCAGGAACATTGAGCCACACTCCTGGATTTTGTGCAGGAAGCATTTTAATGACCTAACCAGGTCAGGAAAGGTGAATACAGTTGCACATTCACCTACATCCTGCTGTGCGCACCACCCCACTCTCTCATTCTGCCTTGTCAAGCCTACTCCATCACATCTCTCCTCACACCCACTTACCTTGCAAGCGCACCCATCTTTTCCTTTCTATGCACTTCCTCACATCCCCATCTATCCATCCACCACTCACCACAATGTCATGCCTCTCCCTGATAGCCACCCTCACCAAATGCACTGCATCCATCGGGTGAACACATGCCATTGCACTCACTCATAGGTCTGTTCTTTCCCCTGTTGCAGGAGAAGAGAGCACATAACACGAGGGAGAGGGAGAGAACCAGAGGAGATCCTCCACAGATTTCCCAGCTTACAAATACAGAGGCGGCGGCACTGGAGATCAGTGGGGTTTCGGTGTCCCTGGCCTCGGAGATGGGAAGACAGGGACCTCCCAACTACCTGGTGTCACAATGAAGTATCAGCGACCCAGATGTCATACAGCACTCAGTCATGTTAACTTGATTTCAACAGCGGATGAAATATGATCATCTTCATAATGATAAGTTGCAACATTCTTACCTTGCCAGGACTAATTCATATCATTTATCTCCGACAGCGCCTTCATGCGGGCAGCAGCAGGCGCTGGAGGTCATGGACGACGATCCCTCAGAGGAGCCGATTCCTTCTGAGGATGCACCGTCACAGGATTCGTGCATACCATGCACCAGCTCAGATACTTGTACTTTGGTGAGACCAGTTAGACAGATAGTTGGGTTTTCAGCTGATGACTCACACTTCACAAGTGAGCAAGAGCAGGCGGTGGTGGCAGGGACAGCAGTGGAGAGTCCGCCTCGGACGGTGCCGCTCGCTCCAAGCTCTGTTCAGCTGGACACAGACGCTGTACCCCGGAGGCCGTCGATGAAAAGGAGAATCATTGAGCAGCAACAGATAATGTGCGATGCACTGACAGGCTTTCAAAGCACATGGACCACTATCGCAGAGAGAATGGCGGAATCCGCTTCAAGCAAGAGTGGGTTGATGTAGCAGGGCATTGCGATGATGTGTTCTTCCATGGATAGAGTGGCCAGCTCTGTAGAACACCAAACGCTCCAATCAAATGAGTCCATGCACGCTTGACTACGGCCGTGCACACTCTGAATGTCAACATGTCTGCCACCTTAAATAGGATGACAGGTAACTTAGCCTTAGCCTTACAGCGCTGCACTGATCTGCACCAAAGGGCTCTCCAGAAGAGTGGTAGCAGTGAAGTGCGGCTGGGCCATGAGAGGGATGATGGCAAAAGGGGACATGGAAGAGGTGACTCCACTCAAAGCGCTTCTACTCCTCACCCCGCCACCCCCTCGCCCCCGCTCAGTCAGTACCCCACACGCTGCCTCGTGTCCCGATGGCCGAGTCTGCCCCTGCACAGGTGCAGGTGGAGCAGTCTTTGCCGGACCCTCATGGGCTCCAAAACTCAGGGGTCGTCAGCCAAGAGCATCTCAGCAGTCAGAGCAGCGATCTGAGCAGCCTGCCTCTACCACTGCTCAAGCCACAGGTGTTGCACCACGTAAGAGTGTTAGGAAAAGGAAGAGGAAGCTTTGTAGTTGCACAAGGGTATGCACATGGGTGTGTGAGAAAATGTAATGTTGTGAAGTTTCTGTTGTTCACAAAAATGTTGTTCTTTTACACCACATTCTTGGCATCCCGGCCAGCAATGTGAGCAGCTAGTGGTGCATTGTCCATTCAACCTTCCTCCTCCTCCTCTTAAGAATCGTCCGAAGATGGTCTGAGCTCTGCGCCTTGTTCCTCCTGCAGGTCCGAACTGTGCTGCTGCCCAATGTTGTGCAGAGTGCAGCACACCGCGATCATTCTGGAGGCTCTGGCTGGTGCGTACTGAATGTTGCCATCACAGCTGTCGAGGCACCCGAAGCGCATCTTCAGTGTGCCGATGGTTCATTTGATCACACACCTGGTGGTCATATGGCATTCATTGTCGTGCTGTTGGGCCTCATTGGTCGGGCTTCTGATGGGTGTCATCAGCCAAGTTTGAAGTGGGTATCTCTCGTCTCCTAGCAGCCACCTCTTGCAGGTCCAAAGACGTCAGGGGGCTTCGACTGCCGCAGGAGGACGGCATCATGGCAGCTCCCCGGGAATCTTGGGTACACCTGCAGAAATGTCTTTTTGTGGTTGCACACCAGCTGCACATTGATGGAGTGGAAGCCCTTGCGGTTCACAAATACTCCTGGTTGTTCTGGGGGGGTGCCCGGATTGCCACGTGCGTGCAATTGATGACACCCTGTACCTGTGGGAAGTCAGCCAGAGATGCAAACCCGAGCGCCCGCTCATTCTGACTGGCGCCATCGCAGGCGAAGTTCACATAATTGCCGGCCCGGGCAAACAACCCATCAGTCACCTACCTGTCTTATGCAGTTGTGGGCCGCCGACTGGGAGACCCTGGATATGCCCTGGATGGGTCCGGAGGCTAAACCGTTGAGGGCGATGGTGACTTTGATAGCCACTGGTAACGCGTGGCCAACAGGTCCAGCAGGTGGCCTTCTAGCAGGCTGCAGATGTCCGCCACCACCTGACGCAACAACCTGAGCCTCCTGAAGCACTGGTGTTCCGACACGTCAAGGAAACTCAGCCTCTGCCTGTACACCCTGTATTGCAGGTAGTGCCTCCTGCGAGCTGGACCCCTCAGCTGCTCCCCTCTCTGCTGTCCAGTTACAGGGTTCTCAAGAGCCGGCTGCTGCTGCTGCTGGTGATATTGGTCCTCGTCCAAGGTCCAATCTAAAGCAGTCGAAGCGCCACCCATCCGACTGTGATTCAAAAAACCACCAGTGTAGAAAGTAAACTCTCAGCAAAAGTACGGTGAGCAAACCCTTTCCCACTAGGAGGTAAGAAAGCAGCTGTGACTACTGAGTATTTATTGCAGTATTTCCATGAGTTTGATTCAGCCTCCTCAATTAACTCGATCAACCACATAAATCCTGTGGCTACAAGAGCAGGTCAGAGGCTGGGTATTCTGCGGCGAGTGACTCACCTCCTGACTCTCAAAGCCTTTCCACTATCTACAAGGCACAAGCCAGCAGCATGATGGAATACTCTCCACTTGCCTGGATGAGTGCAACTCCAACAACAATCAAAGCTCGACATCATCCAGGACAAAGCGGCCTGTTTGATCGGCACCCCATCCACCAAGTTAAAAATTCGCTCCCTCCAGCACCGGCGCACCGTGGCTGCAGTGTGTACCATCTACAAGATGCACTGCAGCAACTTGCCAAGGCTTCTTCGGCAGCACCTCCCAAACCCGCAACCTCTACCACCTAGAAGGACAAGGGCAGCAGGTGCATGGGAACACCATCACCTCCAATTCCCCTCCAAGTCACAAACCATCCAGATTTGGAAATATATTGCCGTTCCTTCATTGTCACTGGGTCAAAATCCTGGAACTCCCTCCCTAACAGCACTGTGGGAGTACCTTCACCACACGGACTGCAGCAGTTCAAGAAGGCGGCTCACCACCACCTTCTCAAGGGCAACTAGGGATGGGCAATAAATGCTGGCCTTGCTCGTGACAGCCACACCCCGTGAATGAATAAAAAATAAATTGCCGTTGTGTTCTCGCCTTGCTTTCACTGGCAAGTTTCAGGAAGCCCAGGAAACCCATGGATGCGCCGCTAAATTTGAAAATGAATTGAAATATTGCTCCAATTGAGCGATGAGCATATGTTAATAGACAACCCGCCTCTCCAAAGGGGGGTTGTATGCAAGCAGCCTAATTCGCTCGAGTTAAAAGCGGAAGTCAGTGGGTTGGAGCCAGCCAAATTAAGCACCGTCTTAAAGTGTAGAGAGAGAGGTGGCGAGGCGAAGAGTTTTGGGGAGGGAATTCCAGAGCTTAGGGCTAGATGACAGAAGGCACGGCCACCAATGGTGGGACAAAGGAAGTGGGGGATGCACAAGAGGCCAGGGCTGGAGGAACGCAGACTTCTTGGCGGGTTGTAGGAGGTTACAGAGATAAAACAATGGTCAATTCATCCAGAAGGCATTTTGTTGCAACCTACACACAGACTGATGCCGGGGAAAGGGTTAAAATACATCCAAGTTGTTGTTGGAATGTGAAAGTGTCTAAAGGGTAGTATTAAATAGGTCGAATCTTGTATGAGTTTGAATTACAGCTTAAGTAGAGCAACAGAAGGAACAGTCGTATCGAATTCATGAAATGCATACAGTAATATTTTTTTTTAAAAACAACCGGAGAAGCATGCTGTTTGCAATATATATTCAAATATAAGGCACTGTAAGAGAGAAAGAGAGAGAGAGAGAGAGGGAAAGGCAGTGCAGTAATTGCAAAGGAATTTTAGCCCATGCCCATGTGAACTTCAGTACCTAGTTGTTGCATGTACTTATGGTAACCAGAACACTAGTTGTCACTCCCAGTTTTCTCTGACCGCATGTCTTTTCCTGTCTGCCCGGGTGCATCTCATGTAGACCACAAAGCACTGCAAAAACACACAGCATTGAAAACAGATGGCCATGGTAACCAACTGCTGGTGTCTAAGCAAGGTACTTTCAGTTTATACAAACTCCAGCAGCAGCCAATTACTCACAAGAACTACTTCTTACACCACCACCCCCCCCACCCCCAACCAAAAGAAAAATCAATAGGAGCATTGGTGGCCCACTGAGAAGACCATGAAAGCTCTTATAATGTTTATACGGACACCACATTAATTAAAAACTCTTTTCTAGTTTGCTGAAGATAATCATTGGGCCTTTATCAAACCCAGACCCCTAGATGTTGGGTTCAATAAGGTTAGACTGCACATGACCGTTAAGAGGGTGCCACTAAACTTCTTTCAGAAAGCCAAGCTAAGTTGCGTGGGTTAATAACTTCATTTAAACAACCGTTGGTTTGAGGAAGCAAAAACACTGTAGCCACTAAAACATAGTCTGCTTAATGAGAAAGCAGTTTCCAATTTACTGAAGAATTCTTGGGATAGTTTTGGTGGCACTTTTCATTATCCAAGAACAGTTTGCAGTGATAGTTTCACCTACTGGTTGCAAACAGACACTGCAATTTAATTCATGTGAGCAACTCCAGCTCAGTCAGTATAAAAAAATAATAGTACCTGCCGAATTTCTGGATTGTTATATTTAAAATAATTCCCAGCATTTTCCACAAAGCCTCCTTAAATTAGCACTTTTATGGAGGCTGTTAGCAAAGTCAAGTATCAGGAAAGCGCGCACATATTATTTATAGCACAATCCAGTTCACGAGGCTGAGGCAGAAAAGATACATGAAATATCTATGCTGTCTACTTATCTAAATTATTTTTGACTTGCACTAGACAAATTTGTCCATGAGTAAGTGCTGAGGGTGACCTCCTAAATCTTCATTTTGACCCTCTCAAGTGTAAAGAACATGGGGTCAGAACAACTCTCACTTTTCAATTGTTAATGTAAGTACCGACATTCAGATCAATACTTCTCCTGACACAGGTAACACTTAACTGCACGTGCAGCAAGTCTGCATTCCACAAGGCTCTTGATATTTCCTTACAATCCCAGGAGAGATGTGTAGTTACTAGCTACAAAAAAAACCCTTATCAAACCAGAAAAGTGTGCAAGGCCAACAAAAATCCCTCAACGAATGTTGACTTTGAAAAATAGTCCTAAAGCAGTCAGAATTATTATGACTGGAAATGCAGAAGGACATGAAGCGACAATGCAGAATGAAAAAGGTACTCCTCTTTTTGCTTGTGGAAGTTAAATTATGAATCAGTACACTCATTGATTTTCATTAAAATTTGGCACAATGGTCTCAATTTATTAAAGTGACAATTTGTTATATTTGGATACAAGTCCAGTCAAAGGTACTTTTTTAAGTTGTCGAGGTGAAAATTTAATGGTCTCAGTTGATCACGTGATCTCTGTGCAACCTTTTTAACAGGAGCATCAGTAATATGACAGAGACTTATCACATTTTATTAATTAAAAATCCAATAAAATGTATTTCGGCATAAGTGATAAATTAGCATTCAAGAACAGTGTTACAGATCTACAGTCGAGTACAAGAACACAGCCTAGCATACCCAATTCCCAGCATACCTGAAGGCTGGTGAAAGGAAGTCGATAAATTGAGTTTGGTGAAAATCCCAAAAAGTGTTCCGATGTTATCGTCAATGTTTACAGATACCTGGATGGTTTCCCACCATCTCATTTTTAAAAGAAATCGGGTGGCTGATTAGACCAAGGCACTTGTGAAACGCGTTTACAATCTGATAAAGACATGTGCAAATGATTGAGATGAGTAGGTTCACAGACTGCTACACAGGCAGACAGACAGACAATGACTTCCAACACTCCGGAGAATTAAAAAATCCAACAGGAATTTGAAATGTTCCTGCAGGATCCACCGAGGTCATAGAAAACATGGTAAACTCCTCGGAGTAAATTCTGTTACCTGATAGAAATTCATAAGGCTTGTTGAATAACTGTGTAAAAGATACCACTGGGTTTGATGGCATTGATTCAACTAAAAAAAAAACCTATGGATTCCATAGCAACTACACAAGGTAGACCTTCAAACTGATCTTCCATTACGTTTTGTGTGAAAGCACAATTTAGAATCAAACTAAATCTGCAAACCCAACCTAAAGTTAGGCACTGCATTAATTGCACTTGTCTGATTTATAGTGCGCTGACTCCCTGTGACTTTGGGGTGTGGAAAATTGTGCGCGGCTGCAGGTTTTAAAGGCCTGCTGCAATTTAAAGGGGCAGGCATCCAGACGTTTCAGACTGAGGGAAAAAGGCGAGCTTTTATGCCAAAGACTCAAGAGTAGAAAGGCTTGCATTTCTATAGCACCTTTCACAACCTCAGGACGTCCCAAAGTGCTTTACAGCCAATGAAATATTTTTAAAGTGTAGTCATTGTCGTAATGTAGGAAACGTGGTAGCCAATTTGCGCACAGCAAGCTCCCACAAACAGCAATATGATAATGACCAGATAATCTGTTTCAGTGATGTCAACTGAGGGATAAATATTGGCCACGACACCGGGGAGAACTTCCCTAATCATCTTCGAAATAGTGCTATGGGATCTTTTACGTCCACCTGAGGGGACAGACAGGGCCTCGGTTTAATGGGTGAAAAATTCAGTTGTTTGCGCCTCCCATTAGTGCCTTAAGTGGGCGCCAATTGGAGCGCAAAGCAACTAGAGGCCGGGTGCGGCGATGTTTGTGCCGCTCGCGAAATTAACTAGACATTTTGCGGCAGCGCTAAACACTTCCGCCACGATCTCCTGCGCCGGCAGATTGTGACGTCAGTCGAGGGCGCAACGCCCCGTTAGCACCCCGGACCAGATATTGAGTGGCGCCCCCTGCCTTACCGCCTGCAACGACAGGTTGAGGGGAGCGTTATGCTGTCAGAAAGGGACTAGGGGAGCGCTATCTAAAGGCGGCAGCTTCCTGCCTTTTTTTGTCGGTGACATTTTTGCACCACGCATTCTGAGAGAGAGAGAGAGAGAGACATCTGGAGCGATTCGACACTGTGTGAAGGAGTTTTGAGTACTGAGCAGCACTTTGCAGGTTTATTTTGATTTGCCCTTCCTTGCTTCGCCAGCGCTCTGAGGTAGCGCCTCGCTCCTCGGCGTTTGCGCCTTAAGACAGGTGTGAAGCGCCTGATTTAGCGCTCCAATCACCTCCAGGGGCGATAAAAGCCAAGTTTGCTGTCGGAGGCGATAATTAGCGCCAGGCGCTGAACTTTGCGCACGGCCGATAACGGCGCCCCAAATGGGGCGATACTGAATTTCTCCCCCCAATAGTCTCTTCTGAAAGATGGATGAGAAAAAAGGGAGTCAAGTAGACCACAAAACATCTTTGTTGGGCCAGTGAAGAGTCAATCTTCGGGAAGAAGTGAGGCAGAGGAGAGTACCTCGTTGCCTGTGTGCCACAGGCCCCAAAGAAGAGCAGCCCTGGGAAATGGGAGGAGGTTGCGTCCAATGTGATTATCACCTCCGCAACACCTTGTGCATGCAAGCAGCGCAGGAAAATTTCATTAACCAGGGCGTACATTGATGCAGTATACGAAGCATGTACAGCACTTGGAATTATCTGACCCTGACACAGTCTTAGTTACAATGTCCATGAGGCTGTGAGGTGCCCTTTGCACCACCAGGCTTCAAATGGAAGTGTTCCTTCACTCACATCCTTACAAACATTCAGCCCAAAATAATCCTCCCATGCTATGTAACTGAGTGTTGCATGTACATGTCATCACAGTCATGCATGCTAACATTTGGGTATCATCGTAAAAACTGCAACTTCTCACTTTTTGTACTCATTTTCTTGAAGGAAAAGACAACCCATAACAACCAAGAGATATAAAGGACAGAAAGTGGACCTCTAAAGTTTAAATCACTTACCCATTATGAGGAAGAAGCCCTCGGAGTTTTTGGAAGACATGGTGCCAGAAATAGGGGCGCCATCTGTTTGGGGTTTAGTAACAACCTCTGCTACTCTTTTTTTACTCTTTCATTCACTGACTGTTGGAAAAGCATATAAGGAAGTATGTTGCCATATCACTCCTTTGTCTGAAAGCGGTTTGTGAAGGCTGCTCAAGAACACAATTGTAACTTTACTTCCTCTTATTCTCTAGTGTATCAGATGATGGTGAGTCAGGCTCCAGTACATCTGCCCATGCCAGCACTCAACATCACTCACTCTTTCCCTCCCAAGCATCATCTCAGACCTTTCTTTCTTTCTTTCTTTCTATCCATCCCAGGGTATTTAGGGAGTGAGCTAGAGGAGAGTGAACTGGGAGAGACACACAGTATAAATGAGCAGGAGCAGCTGGTGGTGGCACAGGAGGACGACGAACTGCTGTCTGGAGGCTCAGCTTGCATCACACTAGCTGACGAGCTTGGCGGCTAGATCTCATTGGCCCTTTTTTTAAAAGGAGGATGTTTGCTGAGCATCAAGTCTTGATGCTCGCAATGGGGGGCACAGCAAACAGTGTACTGCAGTTGGCGATTTGGGTGGAGGAGTTCATTGGTCTGATGTGCAGCATCATGAAAGATGGCCTTGCAACACTTCTCACATGGAGTGTGTGGCAGCTCCAGGGCCCCACATGTCACAGAGGCCCAAAGGTCAATTACAACTCTCATGGACACTCGGACTATGGCCAAAGTGGTCTGTAGTTCCAGAGTGGAACAAACTCACTCTTCTGGAATTCAAAGGGCTTGGGATTGATTAGGGAGAAGCCTGAGGCAGGGCACCATTCAAAATGTTATGCAGCAGATAGTACCAATCCTTGACGCTTTCACCAGGCTGAATTGCAGTACTGATCTAGGAACCTGAAGCACTACTTCAACATGCCAATGACATGCTGAACGATTGCCTTGCAGGAATTATGCACCTCATTATATCTATATTCAGCTGGTGCGCGGAAATACTGCAGAAGTGTCATGAGCCTTGGCTGCAGAGGATAACAATGGTCTCCCAGGAGCCACCTTGAGAATTGCCTTTAATGGTCAAATATTCATGGGATGGTGGACTGCCTTAAAGTGAAGGTACTGTGAAAGCTGCCTGGGAAATAAACTTTGACTTCCATAACCTGGTGCTGAAGGTTGCAAACAAGCTGGGCATTTAGGTAGGTGGTGACATTGTGTGAGGGAGCATGCAGGGACCAAGTACAATCTATAATCCTGTGCAACTTTGTAAAATCGCACAGAATTCTCATACTGCTGTCGGTTGTCCAGGGGGAAGAAAGTGAACCGGTGGCCCATGCAAAACAATGAATGTGTGACTTGCTTCACCGAGCTATGCACAGCTGATTAGCTTATATTTGCAGCGTCCCCAGTGGCAGCTGAAAACAATCCCGACGCACAACAGTTCAGTGATGTGTGTGTGATGTGGGTTTGGCTGCAGGTCTGCATACAGCAGGTAGCAGAACTCTATCATGGCCTCCCAGGTGAATAGATGCCTCTGCTGGAACTGCTCTCAGCCAGTATGCACACCTTTGCCTGTAAATTCTGGTTTGGGGTACTCGGTACTTGGTACCCCACACTAGGATATACAGGCAAAGTCCCTCTGTTGGTGCTTCTTCCACAAAGCTGAGCTGTAGAGGAATTCCCTATTCTGTACAATGGCCGCAGGAGTTTAAAAAAAAAGGCAGCACCACAGCAATTGCTACAAAGGCTCTTTGAAGATCTCAGTGGTAATAGCTGAATAAAACAGGTGAAAATCTTCAGCAATGGCCTGACAATGCGGCAATTTTACTTCTGGTCTTGCTGAACTGATTTCCACATGGGGCACCGCACCTAGCAACTCTGAATGGCCAATTTTTAATGAGTGGGTGAATGAAACAGTGTTAAACGGGCAGACTCGATGTCTCATCATGCATTCGTTTACATGCCGCCGCCTAGAAATTGGTGGATGCTTCCTAGAGACGGTGCAAGTCTGACCGGAAAACCCCCCAAATCAGAGCAGGGAAAAAACGAGTGAAGATCCTGTGTTACAGAGCTCTGCTCGATTTTCTGATCGAGTTCGCCCAAATGACATCTTGAAAATTGAGCACCTGTTTCTTGTGGTGCTCTTATACAGGGGGCCTCAGGTAGCATGATCCACTCCAGCTCGTGTCGTGGTGGATGTCATTACAAGTGATGATGTTGTCTCTGCTGATGACACTACTCTCTACAGAGCGGTTAACTTGCCATTTGAAAGACAAGTGGTGACTGAATCACTACAGGCAGATATAGACCTGATTGGATAGTGAGCAGACAAATGGTCTGTTATCTTCCGCACGGAGAAAGCCAAGTCAATAACCCTGTTTAGAAAGATACAAGGATAGATTCACTGCTCCTGCACTACAAGCAGGGAGCCATACTCAAAGAGAGCGAGGGTCAGAGAATTGGGATACACTGATATAGCTGTATCCCCAAGACATACTCCCTTCAAGCACAGCTCCCCACTGGGAGCACAGGGTAGCTCCGTTTCATTAACATTGGTGAAAATCAACAGAGAAAATGGCTGTAAAAGGTGGTAGAAGTGTAGGAATTCTAAAAACTTGCCCTGATTGGCAAACTCAGTCATTTAATGTTCTGTAAAGTCACTGATGAAATGTCTTACTCCTCTTTGGCAGGTTTCAGATTAAAAAAAACCTTTGCTCCTTAACTCAGTAGGGTGCAAAGTCATAGAGTCCCATGGCACCGGAAGTCAGCTTCTCCAATATTTAAAAGAGCAAAACTACAAGAGTTGCAAGCAAGGCCTTCAGATTAGGTGCCTGCCACTTCTGCCCCCGCCACCATTAACATCAGAGCTCCTTTTTCCTGTCTGATCAGTCCACCAAGTGGTATTATTGGTCACAAGGTTAGCAATGACTGATCAACTTGCAAAACCAAAACCAGCTTGTACCTTCAGCCTCCACAGCCAACCTGAGAAACATACAGAAAACAAGTTGATGCTTATAAAACAACTCACCTATCAGTTCAGTGTACAACCCCTATAAATATGGCTGCCTGAACCAGCCTACTAGAACCCACAACTTTTTAAATGTTAAAATGAGAGAGCTACAGAAGGAGAGCGTGACAGCAGTCCACTGAGAAAAATAACAGTTTTAACCTTTCATCCTGCTCATCCCTGTTCTTTATAGCGGCCCAGAATCCTCTGGCAGTGGCTATGCTAATGAAGCTGAATTCTTACAGTGAGGTGGAGCAGAACATGAAGTATCTTTTTGCGCTCACAATATACATACTATTATGTGGGATCATTCTCATTTTCCAACATCTTCCAAAATATGTGTCATCTTAATTTCCCAAGAGGCAAAGAGAGTGAACTTAATAGGTACTTGGTGTACCCTTTGTGTTATTAATACACAACGACGTAATTATTAATGTGTTATGTTTGTGCCAGTTTCCTGGTCAGTTTGAAATAGCAAATTATCATCATGAGGTGCAAGTAGTCCAATCAAATATAAAGACATAGTTCCAATCTGTTGCTGTGTTACTGATTGCCCAGAAGCATCCAACACTGGACAGACATGGAAAATGTGAAAAGGAATTTTTCCATTTAGCAAATAATTCCTTTGCAAAACTAATGCGTGTGTCATAATTGGGGTCTGAAGACACAGGAAAGGGATTTCTTAAAAGCCATCTCTGATGAATGAGATACATTTTATAATGCAGATACATCATGAATAAGAATGTAGAACGAGAGTTATGACAGTACTGCTAGATCTTTCACAAGACTTCAGTAAAAAATAGATTCACGTACATCCCTAAAACTCCTTCAAAGCACTTAAATAAACAACTTTCAATTTTATGTTTATCTATACGTCCTTCTCAGTTAGTGTGGACTGTGCTCTTTGCAGTAATTTGGGTTTCATGAAACCATATTGAAAAAAAGGAAATGTTTTCAATGAAGGCAAAAGTGTTTTTATTCTGAAACCAATGGTTTTGAATTACTTCTAACTTTTTACAAGTTTATTGTCAAAACTTGGTCCAGTTTTTTCTCAACTTAACTTTCTGTACCTGTGTGGACCTTCTACCAGATGGCTAGAACACCAGGAATATCATCAATGATGCGCCTGGACCAGCTTAACAGAAGTTGCGCCTGGGCACCATGACAACAAGGCAATGGTTCCTCCCTGTTGTGGACAGTCCCAATAGTGAATGGGGAATCCCAACCTTTGAGGAAACTCAGTGACCAGACACTTCTACAAGTGGCAGCAAATTCCAACAGCTGAACACTTACATATCAATGAGTTAACCCCAGATGTGGGCCAATTTCCCACATGGTACAAATTCCCATACAGAAGAGTCTCGGTTCCCTGCCAGAGATATGCCACTTTCCGAGTATTACTCCAACTGATTGGAGCAGGAAATGTCTTCAGCAGCTGATTCCGGAGACTCTCTGCACTCCCCCTTACCATTTCTGGGATTTTCCATTTGGAATAATGGAGAGGGAAGGGAGATTATTAACAAGTGCAACATGGTGCTGTGGATCAGCCGTCTATTATAGAAAGTGCATGATTTTCATTTCCATTTCGGTGGTTTCTTTAACAGGCGGCAGATTTACGCTCAGGCGACAAGTTAAAAATTTATCCTGGGTTCTACAATAGGCCCACCTGGAAGTAATTCCCAATATTTTTGTCTGAGCAACACTGGACATATGCGTTTCTGGCATGCAATGTTACTGGGGCCAGTGGGGCTTTAAAAATTAATGGGATGCCTTAGCCTCTGCAATCAATTGCAGAGTGATTGACTGCATTGTCTAAACCATTAAAAAAAATAATAAAATGAAACATTAAAAAAATGAAATGTTTTTAATAAAAAAGGTTTTCTGGTAACATAGCAGCTGCTAGCCACGCTTTGCTGTAACAGATCTCCAGGGCCTACGACAGTCATTCTACCCCTCCCGACCGCCTCCCCGCCCCCCTTTATGTGGGCTATCCAATGCAGGAATTGGAGTTGGCCTCAAATATGCAAAGTTCCCTGCTCCTGGAAAATCATTCTGGATCCTGAGCATAGGCTGAGCTGGGTGAAACACCAGCAATGACCTAGATCCTCTGGGAGTGTGCAAAAACAAAAAATCCCACCCATATTTCGCATGTAACTGTTCAGATAACGTAGATCCGTCGAGATGCAGCATATGCATGCTAGCTATCGAATTCTTTCGATACAAAGTAAATGACAAAAATGCCAGAGACTACATTTGTTTGAAATAACTTTTGAAGGTTAAATGCTTTCAGCTGTTCAGGTGCCACCTTCTGGACCTCTCTCCCTAAACCTCTTCATCCCTCTACTTCTTTCCTCGACTTCAATAACCTTCCTCACCACCCCCACCTGCCCCCGCCCCCCAGTCCTCCTACCACCGCTCGGCCTGTTCTTTATGTGAAATGCTTTAGAACGCTTTATCACGTTGAAGATTCCACGCGAATGCAAATTGTTATTGCTGTTGTTGTAATATGTTAACATTTTTCAAAGTTCATGGCTTTTGAAATGCGTGTTAAGTCCAGTCATGTTCAGGACATGGGAACAGAGCAGTTACTGATAGACTGTACATTCAGTATAATGGAGCAACAGGGCCATTTAGTGCAGTGAGAATGTACAAAATATGATCTACAGGAGACCTGCATTCTCCACCAGATGGAATTTTCCTGACTGGTCATAAATACATGTAGTCACATGTGTAAAAATATTATGAATCTGCATTGGAATTATTGAAGTACAGTAGGAAAAAAAGATTAACCTTTGTTTATGCTAGAGCTACCACCCACCAGCATCCCACAATTCCATGTGCCTATTATTACCAGGATATGAGTCAATGGTGTAAGTGTCTTGACATTTGCAAGGGATCATGAAATAGCCAAAACAGCCTTTTTAAAATATTTGCGTTCTTATTAGATGGCAGTTTTTTTTTCTTAAAACGTGAACAACGAATTTCTACTGAGATTGAGAACTGGCAAACATGTGTTCCTAATCAGCCTGAGCCAGCCAATGACCTTCACCAACTAATTTCTTCTGAGAAGTGAACCCAGGTCACGGTACTGAAAGGCAATGGCTCTAAGCCATTGATCCCTGGTTTAACTTTCAAATTAAAGACTGTGACAAATTCACGGAACAAGAAAATACTGCTGACACCCCATAATCTTTTGCAAACGTCAAGTGTTTTCTGATATTACCATTATACGATGGCTATCCCACTTCTGCATTTTTTTCTATTACAGAAAATCTTGAAAGAACGGCAGCAATGGGGTCCTTACAATCCTAGGAAACAAACAGGAGGGTGTGGTGAGCTCCGTGGGATGTCAAAAGAAAATCATGCAGCAGAGGAATTACCCACGCAGCTTATTAACACTTAAATTGCGAAATTAATGCAGTCACGGACAACATGACTTCCCAAAAGCTTTGTATTACAGCCTCTGATGACAAATATCAGCTGAAGCACAGAGCATTTATTTTAACTATCATTCCACCACATTGTTTCATAATAGTCTTCTGATCAATTGAGTATCCTCAAAATACACTCTTAACATTTGATACAGGGTCAGCCAGTCATCCTTTGCACTAGATCAGCAGCAATTGACAATTTCCTCACTGTTTTGTGAGATAGATCCATAGTTTTTGAAAAGCTGCAATGGACCAGAACAACAAGGCGGGCAAAATTACTTTTGCTGCACAGGCAGTGCATTAAACGGCAGTTAAAATTCTTGCGCATGTTAGGCGCTCGAGTACATTTGGAAACATTCAAAGTTATACACAAGTGACTGGCCAATCGGGAAGCAAGAAAAGATTGCAAGAATATTGCTCAGCTAAGCGAGCACTTAAGTCACCATCAAAGGCCAACCAGGTCAAACCAGCTGTGGAATGTGCATATTCTGTAAGGAATGGAGGGAGAGTACAAAAGTCAGAAGCAAAGATTTACGGACAACATCTGCAGATCATAATAGGTGGCAGGAGCGCAGAGTGAAATGCGCTGCATGCAGCGGAGGGCCATACTACCAATGGCCAGAGGGTGAAATAGGTGTGAGAGGCCATCCTGCACAAGCTTCATGTGGGGTCACATACCAGGAGATGCTGCAAGAATATCTGGAAGCAGGTGTCAGAATGGAAGTGCCAAGGTAAGAAATGAGAACAAAGGTAAATTAGCACAGCCTGCTGTACACAGCAGCCGCCGTGTGTGTAGAAAGCTACAGATGATAATCTAAGTAAATTACTTAGGTGTTTGATGAGTTTGCTTGAGTACCTCAGAATACTTAAACCAAACTGATCCAGTAATCCGCTACAAATGCAACACAAAAGTAATGAACATACTTCAGAACAAGCACAGCGGGATCAGAAAAGGTGAACTGTTATTATGTTCATAAATAAATAGACATTTTCATTATGAACAGCTAGCTTGAGCTAGTCATTTATTCAGCCATGTGGACTAGTGTACAGGCATCCATCTTGACTACTGCCTTGTGGGTAGCCCCCTACTAAACATACAGCTCCACCTAGTGTACCATTCTAGAATGACATGTTACTGATCATTACATCCCCCTTTCTTTGAGGTTAAACAAAATCAATATCAATCAATCATAACGACATAAACATCTTCACAACAGTCAACACATTTTCAAAGCTTTACTTTATGAACTCAAAGCTTTTCATTCTTTTATATAGTTTTTTTTGTACTCAAAGATTAAGTCTATCAGGCTTTTTTTACTTCACATGTGGATCTTCTCAGCACAGGTAAGCCTGATGTGTTTTCATGAGAGCCTGTATGTGTGTTTGTGTTAGATTGTTCTGGTGGTGAGTGACAAGATTCAGTTGTGGCATTGTCATCGATTTGCTCTTGGATAGTTTCTTGTGTTTTCAGGAGGGAACGGCAGTTCCTCCTGAGAATCTGTCCTTCCTCAGTTCTAACAATGTATGACCTTGGTCCTACTTCCTCAAGAACTGTAGCTTTCCTGTTCCATGCATCTGGATCCTCAATCCTGACAACATCATCCCTTGTCAATGGCTTCAGAGTTTTGGATGACTTGTCATAGTGTGATTTCTGTTTCAGCTTTAACAGTTGAAGTCTCTGTCTCAGTTCCTTACTCTGGTTTTCTTTTGCACAGCAGGGTAGTGTGGTGCGCAACTTGCGACCCATTAGGAGTTCAGCAGGTGAAGAACCACAGTCTAAAGGGGAGGCTCGGTAGCTCAGCAGGGCGAGATAAGGATCAGACTTGCTTTCTGTTGCTTTCTTCAGTAGCTGTTTGAGAACTTGAACACCTTTCTCTGCCTTACCATTCGACTGAGCATACAGAGGACTGGATGTGATGTGCTGAAAGTCATAATGTGCTGCAAACTGTTGCCACTCCTTACAGTTGAAGCACGGACCATTGTCACTAACGGCAATCCTGGGAATCCCATGTCTGGCGAAGATGGATTTAACATGCATTATGACACTGCTTGCTGATGTGCTTGAGAGCAGTGCTATCTCAGGATAGTTAGAATAGTAGTCAATCACTAATAGATAGTCTTTACCATTCAAATGAAAAAGGTCCATACCAACCTTTTGCCAAGGTGCTGTTGGTAAGTCAGCTACTATCATTGGTTCCTTTGCTTGTTTGTTTTGGTGTTTCTGACAAGTCTCACATTCGCCTATCATGTTCTCAATGTCCTTATTTATGCCAGGCCAATAAACAGTGTCTCTTGCTCTCCTTTTGCATTTTTCAATTCCGAGGTGTCCCTCATGAATCCTTTTGAGCATGTCTCGACGTAGAGCCTGTGGAATGACTATTCTGTTCTGTTTTAGTAATAGTCCACTTGCGACACTCAACTCTGACCTGATGTGAAAGTACTTTGGACAGGAACCTTTTGGCCAACCATGATGAATGTTCTCTATTACTGTTTGTAACACTGTATCTTTTACTGTTTCTTCTGCTATTTGCTTTGATTTTGTGTCTGACATGGGCAGCGCAGCAGTGACCATACTCACGTGAACATCCTCCTCAGTAGAGCTCACATGACTCATTGTGGGTGCTCGGGATAGTGCATCTGCTAACACTATGTGTTTGCCTGGTGTGTAGATCAGTTCAAAGTCATATCTTTGCAGCTTCATCATGAGTCATTGAATCCTTGGAGACATCTCATTCAGATTTTTTTTTATGATGGCAACCAGTGGGCAGTGGTCTGTCTCAACTGTGAAGGTGGGAAGTCCATATATGTAGCCATGGAACTTTTCTAGTCCAACTACCAAGCCTAGACAGTCCTTTTCAATCTGGGCGTATCGCCACTCAGAGTCAGTCATAGACCTGGAGGCATAGGCAACAGGCTTCCAATCTTCACCCTCTGCTTGTAGCAAGACCGCGCCTAGGCCATCTTTTGATGCATCTGTTGACACTTTGATTCTTTGTTGGGTCAAAGAAGGTGAGTACAGGTGTGGTTGTCAGCACTGTTTTGAGGTTCACCCACTCTTGTTCATGTCTTTCTGTCCATGCGAACTCATTTGTTTTATGTAGCAGGTCTCGCAGACAGGCTGTCTTGGCTGACAAGTTAGGAATTTCCAATGAAGTTTATCATCCCCATGATGCATAGCACTCCTTTTTTGTCAGTGGGTCGGGGCATGTTGAGTATGGCGTTTACTTTTTCCATATCTGGCTCTATTCCTTTACCAGATAGATTATCTCCTAGGAAAGTGACTTCCTGGACGTTAAACTGACACTTGGCTTTGTTGAGCTTCAGTCCATTCTGGCGTATGCTCTATAGCACTTTAGTCAGTCTCTCATTGTGTTCTTTCAGTGTGGAGCCCCAGATGATGATGTCCTCAACATAGACCCGAACTCCTTCCAGACCTTCAATTATGTGTTCCATCGCTCTATGAAAGATTTCAGATGCAGATATTATCCCGAAAGGCATTCTGAGGAAACAATACCTGCTAAATGGTGTGTTGAAGGTACAGTATTTGGTGCTCTCCTCATCCAGTTTTAGTTGCCAAAATCCTTGTGAGGCATCGAGCTTTGTGAAGTATCTGGCACCTGACATTTCACTGGTGATTTCTTCTCGCTTGGGAATCTGGTAGTGTTCACGTTTTATGTTTGCATTTAAGTCCTTAGGATCCATGCATACTCTTAGATCATTGTTCTTTTTCTTTACACATACCATGGAGTTAACCCAGTCTGTTGGCTCTTCGACTTTCCTGATGACTCCTAGTGTGGTCATTCTGTCCAGTTCTTTCTTGAGCCGGTCACGCAGGGATGCTGGAACTCTCCGTGGAGCATGTACCACTGGCTGAGCATCCTCCTTTAGCTGGATCTTGTAAGTGAATGGTAGAAATCCAAATCCTTTGAACACATCCTGGAAATTACTCACTACAGAATCCATTGAGTCATCTGGTCTGCTCATGGCACAGTTTATACGGTAGACTCTCTTGACCAGTTCTAAGTCCTCACAAGTTTTGTCACCTAGTCGTGAATCAAGTCCTTCAGCCACAACAGAAAACATGAGATGATGCACTTTGTCTTTGACTGTCACTTTAAGTCTGCATACACCTAAGCTATCTATTTTCTGTCCATTATAGTTCTTCAGTAGTACTGACTTTTTCTGTATTTTGGGCTTTTCTTTCATATTTTTAATGTCACTCATACTGATTAAGTTTGCTTTTGCCCCAGTGTCTAGTTTCAATGTAACTAATGCTCCATTTACCTGCAGTGGCATTATCCATTTGTCCTCTTTTACTGCATTAACTTTATGTTCAGCATTGTCCATTCCTGAGGGCTGCACATTTTCTGTATCCTTCTCGATATTGTCACATGACACCATTCCTACAAAAAATGTCTCACTTAAATCAGTGTCCTCAATCACA
Organism: Somniosus microcephalus; assembly: GCF_052327205.1. Lineage (NCBI taxonomy): Eukaryota > Metazoa > Chordata > Chondrichthyes > Squaliformes > Somniosidae > Somniosus > Somniosus microcephalus. Next base: position 249,253,366 of record NC_140992.1, read on the forward strand.
TTGACTTGTTGCCCTTTCTTTGTTTTTACTTTTGAAAAGCATTGTTTGGCAAAGTGATTCTTTCCATTACATTTTGTGCACATTTTTCCAAATGCTGGGCATTGTCTTGACTGGTGCTGGTAACCACAGCATTTACAATTAAAAATTCCATCCTCCGATTGCTTTGCATTTCTGTTCTGCCCACGTTTCTTCCCCTTGTAGGACACAGCACCGACAGCAGCACAGTCATTCACTACAGTCACATCATTATTAATTTCACTGAAAGTCTTTGCGTGCTGTTGAGCTAGCTCACTGGCATGGCATATTTTCACAGCATCCTCCAATGTTAGTTAGGTTTCTCTCAACAAACGTTCCCTGACTTTTTAATCATGAATACCAAACACAATCTGGTCACGAATCATGGATGATTTCAGTACAGAGAAATTACATGTCTGTGCTTTCAGTTTCAGATCGGTCATGTCGTGTTTCACAATATTCAGCAGATATTACCAATCCTGGTACCATGTTATGTACATAAATAAATAGGTGTTTTCATTATGAACAGCTAGCTTGAGCTAGTCATTTATTCAGCCATGTGGACTAGTGTACAGGCATCCATCTTGACTACTGCCTTGTGGGTAGCCCCCTACTAAACATACAGCTCCACCCAGTGTACCATTCTAGAATGACATGTTACTGATCATTACAGTGAACCTAGAAGAAAGAAAGACTTGCATTTATATCGCGCTTTTCCACAATCTCAGGATGTCCCAAAGCGCTTTACAGCCAATTAAGTACTTTTGAAGTGCAGTCACTGTTGTAATGTAGGAAACACAGCAACCAATTTGCACACAGCAAGGTCCCACAAACAGTAATATGATAATGACCAGATAATCTGTTTTAGTGACAGTGGTTGAGGGATAAATACTGGCCAGGACACCAAGAAAGTCATCCAGCTAAAAGATTTTGAAGATCGACTATAATTATTCACATATCCAGTTGACAATTAAAATACACTCAGCCAGCTCTCCAAAACCTTCTGCAGATAAGGTATTTTACATTCAGGTAAGCTTTGCACAAGGCGATAAATTGTGCTGCTGCTGCCTAAAATACAGCTCATGGCACGGCATGTTCATTCATTCAGTGTATACTTATCTTGTTCTTGCAGAAAGAAGCCCCGTTCAACTAAAGTCATAGAACATAGATGGTTGGATGGACTGAGCAGGCCAAACACCTCATGAATGATGTGTAAGCTGGAGCAGAAGAGGTTTGTAGAATTATGAATCACATATCTTGTGTGTAAATGTTTCAGCACGCGTAAACCACTTATTGTGTTGTGCATTGAAATGTTCCACCTGCCAGATTTATCAGAATGATACCAGGGATGTGGGACTTCAGTTATGTGAAGAGGCTAGAGAATCTGTGATTATTCTCCTTACAGCAGAGGTGGCTAAGGGGAGATTTAATAGAGGTGTTCAGAATTATGAAGGGGTGTTGACAGAGTAAATAAGGAGAAACTGTTTCCACTGGCAGGTGGGTTGGTAACCAGCAGACACAGAGTTAAGATAATTGGCAAAAGAACCAGAGGGGAGATGAAGAGACTTTTTTTGATGCAATGAGTTGCTATGATCAGGAATGCACTGCCTGAAAGGGTGATGGAAGTAGATTCAACAGTAACTTTCAAAGGGGAATTGGATAAATACTTGCAAATGAAAAACTTGCAGAGCTATAGGGAAGGAGCGGGGGAGCGGGACTATTTGGATTTCTATTTCAAAGAGCTGGCACAGGCATGGTGGGCCGAATAGCCTCCTCTTGTGCCATTATTGTCTTGTTTGCAGAAATTCAGGCCCTCTCATCACAACACTTAGCATGGACACCGCTGGACGCTTCAATCAGCCTAGAGACACACACTCTGCAGATAGCCCGTATTCACCCACCATTCTGCTCCTTTCAAACCTACAATGGCATGGCATGGCCAAAGGCTGCGCTAAGTTACTCTGTGATTTCAACCTCACCGAGCCACCTGTCATATAGCTGATACTTGGGGTGCACAGGCTATTTAGATCCTTGCTGTGCATGATAGACATGGTTGATACACATGTGGCTGGTGCTGTACAGCAAGGGTCCACACTCGGCATGTTGCCATTAAGCAGTAAGCACAATTGAAGCATCGCTCACGAATGTTCCTGCTCGCGTTGCTGAGGTCCATTCTTCATGATGTGATAACAGTTTGTTTCAACACACTTGAAGACAGATTGCAGATAACTAAGAGTTATAGTTTTTACCCAGAAACCTCATGGCAGTGCGATGACCTGTGCTCTTACAGAAGAGTGACCACGAGTACTGAGCCTCCAGCAGGGCCAAGTGGTTAGAAGCACAGAAATTAGCGGATGGCTCTCAAGTCACGGTCAGTCTTTTGCCTGGAACTGCCTGTGGACAAGTGACTGGAGAAGCTTCTGAAAACAAGCAAGCCCTGCAGTTGGAATGGGACAGATTATTCTGAGCGTAAAGGCCTACCTCATTTTGAGGTGAGCACTTGGCTAAATCACAAGCAGTCTGCAGCCGACCCCTCAGAAAACCTCTACCCTAATCCCTGCATTGTACAGAAATAGTGAAATAGAAATACCACAGTGCAGTGGTTCATGTACTACAGGGGTAGGCAAAGTGGTACATGAGGTTAAAAAGGCACCATGTTGCTCGTTTACTTTCAAAATGAATGGTTTCCACAAACAGCACTACTGAAGAATGGTTATTTACAGAAAAGGATGCCCAATAAAACAAAAGGCAGGACTCAAGAATGCCGATCACTTCCATAAATAAGCATTTTTTTTTTTGAAGGCTATATGGCGTAGCACACAACACATTACTGCCATTGTGCCAACTCAGCCAAATTCAAACATCAGAACCATTGGATGAGCATGCTAAATGTGTGAGTGACAAGTGAAACTTTACGTTTGAAATTTTCCATCGCTTGTTCATTTTTTATTGGGGTTTGAGATAGTTGAATTCCTTCTATATATGTATACCTTTGTGTGTATCAGAGAGAGCGCCAAAAAAAGAACAGAAAAAAAAGTTACTTAAAAGGAGGACTGGTCACAGTTTTAGATAGCAAGTCCTGAATGCGAATGTGCTATAAAGCAGAAACCCCTTGGTAACAACAACACCTGTTGCAGAGATGTTTGCTAAAAAACAAAAGATGCAAGTAAGTTTAATCATTTGTAGTTCTTCTTATGAAAAGCCCACCCTCTGGCCCAATGGCTTATTCAATAACTGGGATGTGGCTGACTTGATAAAAGTCATTTCAGTGGTGAATAAAAGTTTTAACACTCGGTGGACTTCTGAGCTTAGTTCAGTGCAGTACTGAGGGAGTGCTGCACTGTCGGAGGTGTCGTCTTTTGGACGAGACGTTAAACCGAGGCCCCGTCTGCTCTCTCAGGTGGATGTAAAAGATCCCTTGGCACTATTTAGAAGAAGAGCAGGGGAGTTATCCCCGGTGTCCTGGCCCAATATTTATCCCTCAACCAACAAAACAAAAACAGATTATCCAGTCATCATCACATTGCTGTTTGTGGGACCTTGCTGTGCGCAAATTGGCTGCCGCGTTTCCCACATTACAACAGTGATTCCACTTCAAAAGTACTCCATTGGCTGTAAAGTGCCGAGAGACGTCCGGTGGTCGTGAAAGGCGCTATATAAATGCAAGTCTTTCTTTCTTACTCGAGGTGGAGAGAGAACAAAGGAAGTTAAAGGGAGGAAATGCAGAACCACAATGTAGTGTAGATCGGTCAGATTTACAGTGGATAGCCCAAGTGCCTATTACCACCCAACCCTTCCCCCCACACCACCCCCGCCTCCCACCCCAGCCCTCCCACTGCCCGTGACATCCGCTCAATTATGCTCCTGTCTCTCAAATGAGTATCGGTATCTGCTCTTTGCTAAGGGGTATGGAAGTGTCTGAAGCAGAGCTGCAAAAAACACATTGTGAGCAGATATCCCTTATCTCCGAGGAGCTAACCAGCCAGCTTGTCTTCACTTTGCAAAGGGCGGGGGAGCCACGATTTTCTTACTGCTGCGTGGACTTTAAGGGTTGAGTTCACCTTTACAACGTGTCCTGTTCTGAGCTGAAGCTCCAGTGACTCTCTCCACTGCCTTAATACCACATTTATAGGAGCGATCATAAAGGGAGCCACGAATAAATCTGCACATCAGAGTTGCCAACCCGACTGCACATATGCATTTAACTGTTGCTTAAGAAGCCAACATTTTCTTAACGTGGCTTTGTGCATTGTGTTGTGGCATGTTCAGTATACATGTCACAGCATAAATTTAATTGAGGGCAAAACTAACCTTTTTATTATATTGTGGCAGAACCACTGAATGATTCTGGCTAACTGTATATAATTCTCTTTAACGATGTTCTAACACCAGCCTAAACCTGTACCATTGTGTTAGGCATTACTGTGTTTTGTATATAGAGTTTGCGTGTACGGGGCGTGGTCCCTTTAAGAGCGCGGGAAAACGCGATGACATCGCGTCACAAACCACGGGACTGCCCAGGCAGTCCTCGTGGCATCTCCGTTGAGTAAAGACCTGTTTGATTGTTCTCTTGTGTCGATCTCCGTTATTCATAGGAATTCGTTAATTCCTACAGTATATTATTGTCTTTGTATCCATTGAAAAGCGAAGGCTGGATTTGTCTTGAGCCAAGAAGCTGTAAGATGGCCAACAGGGTGCCAGCCTGTCTGGACTACAGATAATATTCTTTGTTTTCCTCAGATTGGTTCGATGTGCCAATTGAGCCAGCAGGACCTCATATCGACAGAAAGTCAGACGAGCAAACCGGACATTGGCTAAAAGACAGACCCACCTTTCTAGGTCCATAATAAATGCACTATATTCTCTGGACAAATCAAAGAGAAACAGGATGTAGGGGCAGCTGGAGAGCTTAAGAAACTTGAAAGAGGTACGCAAGGAACGTCTCCGGGAACTGTTGTGACATTAGCACCAAAATAAGAGACAGATTGTGGTGCAAAGGACTATATACTGTTTACCACTGAATGAGCAGAGTGCATCATCAAAGGTCTGGGAGTTAGCAACTAGTCATCGTGTAGAACTGTGCTGTTCTGTTACTTGTTAGAATTACTTTAAATACATTTAGTAATTCAATTTGGAGCCTGAAAATAACTCGAGTGTGGTGTGTTTTTATTTCTCTTTCCTGGAACAACTAGCAGCGAAGTAAGGGTGCCAGTTATAAAAACAGAAATGCTGGAAATACTCAGCAGGTCAGGCAGCATCTGTGGAAAGGGAAACAGAGTTAACGTTTCAGGTCAATGACCCTTCGTTCTGATGAAGGATCATTGACCTGAAACATTAAATCTGTTTCTCTCTCCACAGATGCTGCCTGACCTGCTGAGTATTTCCAGCATTTTCTGTTTTTATTTCAAATTTCCAGCAGCTGCAGTATTTTGCTTTTGTAAGGGTGCCAGTTACACTGGTGAATTAGTATAAGAACATAAGAAATAGGAGCAGGAGTAGGCCAATCGGCCCCTCAAGCCTGCTCCGCCATTCAATAAGATCATGGCTGCTCTGATCCTAACCGCCAATCTACTATCACAGAACCATCTCCTGAATCTAACAGAATTAGACACACGAAATAGGAGCAGGATCAGGCTACACGGCCCCTGGGTCCGCTCCGCTACCCACAGGGCCATGACCGATCCGAACCTAGACTCCATGGCCTAGAAATTCATTATAGCCACTTTTGGGGCGGTAAAGTCGGGCGGCCGCTAAAGTTTGCGCCCGGCGCAAATTCGAGGCCACTTCTCCGATATTCATTAGCTTCGCCCTAAGAGTTTGCTCGAGCGCTAAAACTGGCGATGCACGCCTCTCTTTAGGCGCTAAGCCGGAGGTGCTGAGCGATACCGCCGAGGCCGGGCGCAGCGCAGGTGCGGCCATTTCTTGATTGACAGCAGACACCCTGGCGCCGGCCAGCTCTTAAGGGGGAAGGGTCGACTTGGTCTGCTGCCACGCCCTGGATAGTGGAGCCCTCCAGCTAGGCCTGAACACTGCTGCTGGACCCAAAGAGCGCCTGAAACCATGGAGAAGGCCCGTGAACGAGCGCAGCGCTTCTCAGAGCATGATCTGAGGGTGCTGGTTGGTGCTGTGGAGAAGAGACGCCATATTTTGTTTCCGAACAATGGCAGGAAGCCGCCGGCTCGCCTCTACCGGAAAGCCTGGAGGCATGTCACCAGCAAGGTGACATCCAACAGCGAGGTCCCCAGGAGCGGTGTCCAATGCCGCAAAAAGCTTAATGACCTCGCCAGGATTGTCAGGGTGAGTACCCTTTCCAGTGTCCTCCTCATCCTTGCATGTGCACCTCACATTATGGGCAAAGGGACCTGAAAGCCCTAATGGCCAGCCCTCATGCAGCAGCTATGGAACAGTCATGAACATCAATTGCACATTCTGCACTTAACACACTGGCCAGGCTATTCGACCATGGGAGGCAGTGCACACAAGATCAGGGCTACACACTGGCCAGGCTATTCGACCATGGGAGGCAGTGCACACAAGATCAGGGCTACACACTGTACTTAGAGGCCGTCCTTTCTCTTGCAGGCCAAGCTGGCCAATAATAAGAGGAGCAGGACTGAGACCGGGGGAGGCGGACCCCAGATCCAGCCGCTCACCGAGCTGCAACATCGCGTGGAGCGCATCATGGGTGGCCGGGTGATTGGCCCCGTTGCATCTGGAGATGCCGACCCTGTTCTGGGCACCAATGGTAAGGACATCACCTTTTGGACCTCTCTCGTCCCACTTGCGCATCAGATCTACATCCTTTGCCACTGTCCGACCAATGCGCTGAATGCCACCACTCATGCATCCCTCGCTGACGCCCGCTCCTCACTCTAAAGCTACTCTTGTGCCTTCCTGCTTTCAGATGGTGAGGAGAAGGTCCCTGAAGTTGCCAGTGACAGCCCCTCAGAAGAGGAGGAGGAGGAGGAGCAAGAGGAAGGCGGCCCATCAGGGGAACCCTCAGCCGCGGCAAGACATGCCAATGTAGGGGACACGTCTTCCCTGGAGGGGAGCGTGGGGGAAGTGTCGGAGGGGAGGGTAGCTCCTGGGACCAGCGGCCTGCAGAAACGCGGGAGGGGGGTGGTAGCTCAGCGGCCTTCTCCCCAGAGGGGGGAAGGGTCGGAGGGGAGTCCAATTGCTGGGCCCAGCGGCGTCCAGCAACGCAGGAAGGGTCGGCCAGCTCGGCGGCCTTCTCCCCAGAGGGAGAGTCCGGCCTCCAGTCCGGAGACGGCCAACGTCGAGGAGATGCGCCGCCTCGAGGACTTGTCCGCGGACTCGGAGCGCCGGCACACGGAGCTCATGGGGGTAGTGGCACGGTTGCCTGAGGCCATCGAGTCCCTGTCTCGGAGTGTGACCGACTTCGGTGCCTCACAGGTCACCAGTCGGGCAGAATTCGGGGCAGCTCAGGCAGCGAGTGAGCAGGTGATCAGTGGTGCCGTGCAGTCACTGGGTGCTCTGATGCGGTCACTGAACAGGTCAACACGGGCACTCACTGCTGCCACACTCGCTGTGTCAGCCAGGCATCGCCAGGGCACCCGGCGCGCTGCAGCAGCACAGCGGTCTGTCCTTCGGCAGATTGGTGCGCATGCTGCAGTGCTGGCCCGGGCGAGTGCCAGTGTCTCAGGCGACCAGCGAGCGCCTGCCATCTGCCAGCTTGCCCCCATTCCTCCAGCCGCCACTGCCACTCCCCCAGTGGAGCTGCCAGGAGCTGCTGCAGCGACTGATGCTGGCCAGCCACAGCTGCAGCATTCACCAGCCGGCCCCTCGACGGCCAGACCTCGTCTAGGCCGACCCCCAAGGGCATCTGCCGTGACGACATGTGCCCCTCAGGAGCCTGCCCCCAGCCTTGCAGCAGCCAATGGCCTCACTTTGAGGAGGAGCAGCAGGGCGTGCAGGGGCCGCCAAAGTTGGCGGAAGGCATCGCCCTCGCGGGCCACTAAGTAGAGGGTGTGTCCAAATGTTGTGTTTTTTGGAATGTTTGTTTTGTGTAGGCCGAGGATGAAGGCCATTTTTGTTTACATCTTTTGTTAATGCTCCCCGGGTTGTGGGAGTGAGTCATGTGTGTGAGTGTTTTTTGGGGGTTTCGTCTGTTTTTGGTTTTCATGTGGGAAGGGCCCTGAGTTTGTACAATAAACCATTTTATTTATTCACATTGTCAATGTTTGATCTTTGAAGTGTTTGTTGCCTTAACCGGCTGAGGGCTTGCGCAGCGGCTGCAATCATGTTCTTTCATTGGCACAAGCCATTCCCTGACAGGGGGCCTAGAAGTGACGGTCAATAAGCCGCCGACGGGCGGCCCTTGGACCTTCTGCCTCCCTCCTGGGCTGGTACTCCTCGTCCTCCTCCTCCTCCTGCTCCTCCTCCTGAGGTGGTGGTCCAACGTGAGGTGGCAGTGCCTGAGTCCTGCGGATAGCCAGGTTGTGCAGCATGCAGCAAACGACGACGAATTGGGAGACTCGCTCCTGCGAATACTGGAGGGCTCCCCCGGAGCGATCCAGACAGCGAAACCGTTGCTTGAGGACGCCGATTGTTTGTTCTATGATGTTCCTAGTCGCTTGATGGCTCTCATTGTATGCCTCTTCAGCAGGGGTCGTGGGCGCGCGGAGTGGGGTCATGAGCCAGGTACACAAAGGATAGCCTTTGTCCCCGATAAGCCATCCTCTTGGGTGAGGCTGTGCCTGGAACATGTCAGCCACAGTTGTCTGTCGCAGGATAAAGGCATCGTGGCTGCTGCCTGGAAAGCGGGCATTGACAGCTAGGATGCGCTGCCTGTGGTCACACACCAGCTGTACGTTGAGGGAATGGTAGCCCTTCCGGTTGCGGTAATCCTCGGCATGCTCCAGAGGTGCCCGCAAAGCCACATGCGTGCAGTCAATGGCGCCCTGCACCATGGGGAAGCCCGCTATTCTTGCAAATCCCACTGCACGCTGCTGCTGCTTGTCCAGGGTCATGTGGAAGGAGATGAATTGATGTCTCCTTCTGAAAAGGGCATTGGTCACCTGGCGGATGCAGCAATGCACGGCAAACTGGGAGATGTTAGCGATGTCCCCAGCAGCGGATTGGAAGGAGCCGGTGGCATAGAAGTTGAGAGCCACCGTCACCTTCACTGCCACCGACAGAGACGTCCTGCGCATCAGCTGTGGACGCAGATCTCTGTGCAGCAGCTGGCAGATGTCTGCAACCACCTCCCTTCTGAATCGCAGCCTCCTAACACACTGCGCGGCAGACATGGTCAGATAGGAGGACTGCTGGCGGTATACCCTGGGTGGGTAAGGCCTCAGTTGGCGACGCCTGTTGCCCCCTCTGCGTCTAGCCAGGGCTGCCACTCTCTCACGGCGTCTGTAAGCCCTTCCGGCATAAGGCTGAAACTCAGCGTTGGCACCCAATGCAGCCCCCATTATATGCTGGCAAACACTGAGCTCTCAATGAAGGCAAAGATAATTGGTAAGCTCTGGCCTCAGCCAAAAATACCTGTCCTAGTGTTGGGCCAAAGCAGTAAGCTCTCTTCCTTGGTCTCTCTCCAAAAAACCGTTGCACAAGAGTGAATGCTGCAAAATGGCTGCCCTTTATAGTGCAGGGTAAGTGCCCTTTAATTTGCGCTCCCCGCGACCCGCCTCGGCTGTGTACCGTTCCACTTCACAGTCGTTCGGGCCACCCGACGCACAATGGGGCGGCGCGAGTGAAGTTCCGGTTCGGGGCGCACAAACGGCGTTGCACGAGGAAATGACGTCATGATCTGCGCGCGCAGTAGGGCACGCGCTAAGACTTTGCGCTGGCGCTAAATGTCTACTGAAGTTGGGGCGAGGCGCAGATCGCACTGCGCCCGGGCGCTAAGCGCCTAGCGCTCGAGATCTACTCCTCCTAAGGCGCTAACGGCTGGCGCGCCCAACTGAATTTCTAGGCCCATGAGTCTTAAAGGTATAAGTTCACTGCAGGGGCAGAAATTCAAGAGACTGAAGTTTCGAGATCATAGAAGATGTGAGATCCACTTATGGGAGTGCAGCAAGACCACTGAAATAGGGAATGGAAATATAAACTCTCATTCGAGCAGGAATTTGTGGCTGGAAGACTCTACCTATGCTCTTGTCTCCAGTGATGTGGTTGTCTTCAATTCACTGATACAATACAACCATTTTTACTCAATCTTTTGTAAGCTTTCCCATTTTAAACCCTTAATAAAGTACCTCTTAGAATCAAGTGGTCTGCCCCAACTGAGAAAACTCGATTGCTAATTTTTGCTTCTATTACTTTCCCACCACAAAGTGCTTCCCTCATGCGAGATACTCCAATCCAGGGTCCAGTTGGGAACTATCAAAACTTGAGCAATGGGTCGCTGAAGTTGAAAATCAAAGTGGTGAACAGGACGGAGCACTCACTGCACTGTTGGAGTTACCATGGTACTCACAGAATTTGAAATTATGTTAATAATCTTAATTTTCAATATTCAAGATGGTTTTAATGAAAGCAAGCTAACAAAAACCTGATTGCTTTTCATCTTTAGTCTATAAAAATCCATGTACATTTGTATCTTTACATGGAAGACCCCATGCCTTTGAAACAGTTACAGAAAAGGCAGACTGGTAAAAATGGATATCATGGCCTGGAATTTCCTGGATTGCGCTGGTGCAGAAATGACACCGCAATTTGGTTACACCACAAGCTGGTTTCTATGTTGCTCTTACTGCTGGGAACTTGCGCCCAAATTTCTTGAGAATAGCCCTTAGCATATATCGGAACGTAAAAACTAGCATAAAACAAGTGGAAATCAGAGTAAACAATCGGGGCCCGAGGAAAGCGCAGAACATGCGCCACCTTCATTATTTAAGTCCCTCTTTATCTTGTTGATGTTATGAAAATTAAGTTTGAAGCCACCAAACCAGCATTTATGCACATTAAGCACATCAGGTTTAAGAAAATGTGAATGCTTTTCTCTTTTAATGTATTGATGCCATAAAAAGAGATAGAAAATATAGTGCAGGTCTCAGTAAGGGAGAAATAGAATAAAAATAATGGCTAAAACATTGTTATAAAACACCAGAAATAGTAACTTCGAATCCTGCTGTGCCTAAAAATTTGTGTGCTAATTTGCTAATGTGTTCAAAATGGGCATAAATACAGGAAGCTGGTGTCCATTGGTTTTTTGCATGGGGGCGGAGCTATGGCAATCAGCCAAAAGGGGGTTTCAGTGGACGTAATTTGTACTATTGAGGAAATTCACACATCATAATATTTTGTCATATAACTGGTGTAAGTCAGTCAGTTCGGCGCAAATTTCTTCAGGGAAAAAAAAACGTGCAACTGCGATCTTATGCCAAAACTTGCCAAGGAATTCAAGCCCATCTATCTAACTTGTACAAGTTCCACGTAGAGATTGAAGTGAAGTTCCATGTACAGATTGAATTATATATGTGAATTAGATGGATAGCATTTTTGTCTGGATTATACTGACATTTCCTTCTCCATCTTGAAGCCTGTGGGACTGCATTTATAGAGTCCTAGAGAAATTTACAAATAGTCGGAATAAATCATTAACATAAGCATAGTGGCTAAACTAACTGTCCTGTGTCGTTCAAAACAAAATAGTTAGTATTTAAAAGTGGCATCCTCTAGTACCATTACTGTCATCCGCTGGAAGAATGTATATTGTATTAGCAGATTTTTTCACTGATATTTCCCCCCTGTGCCCATTTATCCAGGAACACACAATTTACAGATGTAATTTAAGAAATGATATGAAGATATAGTATATGCAAAGCTCATCAGCAAACACAGAGCAAAGCATATTGTTCAGGGATTCATCTGTATGATTAATCCTATTCCCTACCCCAAACAATGCTAACATTTTAGCACGTGCACTGTTTAACATTTTTGATCAGTGTTGTGCTTCTTAAGGGAAAGCATGCTGGGGAATGGACCATCAAACACTCCCAAATCAGATAAAGAATGGGTTTGATGCAGAGTAAAGTTCTATCTGTCCTGCCTCAACACTAAACTCAGAAGTGCACCCCTATTCCACTTGTTTGGCATTCTGCTTTCCCCAGGTCCACAGCCTTTCTCTGATTCCATTTAGCGTTAAACTATGGCCAGTGTTGTGCTGTAGTCTCACCCCTACCAACAACTGGGCTGAATCAGCTCAAATGGGGAAAGGGCAGGGGGAGTGGGACTAGCTGAAGTGCTCTTGCAGAGAGTCGGCACGGGCTCGACAGGCCGAATGGCCTCCTTCTGTGCTGTAACCATTCTAAAAGAACATAAGAACATAAGAAATAGGAGCAGGAGTAGGCCAATCGGCCCCTCGAGCCTGCTCCGCCATTCAATAAGATCATGGCTGATCTGATCCTAACCGCCAATCCACTATCACAGAACCATCTCCTGAATCTAACAGAATTAGACACACGAAATAGGAGCAGGATCAGGCTACACGGCCCCTGGGCCCGCTCCGCTACCCACAGGGCCATGACCGATCCGAACCTAGACTCATGTCCAAATTCCTGCCCGCTCCCCGTAACCCTTAATTCCCTTTACTTCTAGGAAACTGTCTATTTCTGTTTTAAATTTATGTAATGATGTAGCTTCTATAGCTTTTTGGGGCAGCATATTCCATGGACCTACCACCCTCTGAGTGAAGTAGTTCCTCCTCATCTCAGTTTTGAAAGAGCAGCCCCTTATTCTAAGACTATGCCCCCTAGTTCTAGTTTCACCCATCATCGGGAACATCCTCCCCGCATCCACCCGATCCAATCCCTTCACAATCTTATATGTTTCAATAAGATCGCCTCTCATTCTTCTGAACTCCAATGAGTAGAGTCCCAATCTACTCAACCTCTCCTCATATGTCCATCCCCTCATCCCCGGGATTAACCGAGTGAACCTTTTTTGTACTGACTCGAGAGCAAGTATGTCCTTTCTTAAGTATGGACACCAAAACTGTATGCAGTATTCCAGGTGCGGTCTCACCAATACCTTGTACAACTGAAGCAATACCTCCCTATTTTTATATTCTATCCCCCTAGCAATGAAAGCCAACATTCCATTGGCCTTCTTAATCACTTGCTGCACCTGCATACTAACCTTTTGAGTTTCGTGCACCAGGACCCCCAGATCCCTTTGTACTTCAGTACTTTCCAGATTCTACAAAAAGAGTTTCACTTGGGTCTCTTGCAGCTGCTAGACAGGAGAGACTTTCATTCCATCCATCCAGATCTGATTCAAGTCCAGGACTGTACTTCATTGTGTGTAAAGCGCTTTGAGATGTCCGGTGGTCATGAAAGGTGCTATATAAATGCAAGTCTCAAGTCGCTCTATGACCCAGAAGTGAAAGAATAGTGATCCAAAGCACTACTTAGGCTTCTCCCATATTGCATTGAGACCTGTGCTAGTGTCGCTGGTTTCCAACGATGGTCTTTCACAGCATGGAGCAAACCCCAAATTAATTGTCAGGATTTGCTAAGGCTGTTGGTGGAGAAAGCCCATTTTTATTGGGCTGCATAAGACCTGTGCATCGTAAACCAGTGCTACCAGCTCATATGTCACGCAGTTTAAAGGCAGCTCTAGTGCTCTGTCTGTTTAACTGCTCCTTTAACACAAACTTGAATAGAGTTTATTGGAAGGATTTAGGTTTTTGTACCAGTATTTCTCCACATGCCGAGTTCCCAATCATAGCTGTGCTAACCCATGGAGGCTTGGTGCTTCCCTACAAAGGGGCATGGATAACTGCTGAATGGGAGTTTACCCCAGGCTTCTCTTGTGCACCTTCTCTCAGCCAGGTCAGCCATTGAGCTGACAGCAAGTTGCTTTGCTCACCCTTTGGTTGAAGAATGGTGTGCAATGTAATGCAAGGAGATGCGTGGGGATGGGTGGTAATTAACAAAATTAAAACTAAATATAAGTTTTTCATTTGGTTTTTGAAGTCTCTGCAATTTACCTTGCATTGGAAATGTATACTAAAAATATTTTACTTTAGTACCTGAAGGGCTGATTTAACATGCTGATTAAAGCCAAAGTACCTCATTGTTTTAAAAAAAAAATCAAATGAGTAATATTTAACCAGAAATGTAATTGTATAAATCAAACAATCTATGTAAGAATAGTTACAACTATTTCCACTGGGGCTGAATAGTGGTGAAGAGCATTGTTGCTCAAACATCCAAGTGTAAGAGCGTGTGCATTGCAGATTATACCTCCTGTGCCCTGTGACGACTCATACAACAAGCTATAGGTTTTGGCCATGTCACTGGGGAAGATGCCAGTGCAGAACAGGCACATTTCCACAGGGAGGCATTTTAGCCTCCTGGACTGCTCTCATACACCTCCTGGCAGCTGATTCAAGAATAGCATGTGGAAATCCCTGGGACCAGACTCACCTCCTCCCACACAAACTGCCACCTACTACTTGAGCTGGAGAAAGGAGCATAACTTCAAAATGTAAAGAAGAAAAACTTACAAATTGTTGGAGGGAAAAGATCCCACTTTGTTTACACAAAGAGGAAGCATAGGACAAATCTTTCTGACCTCCTTTAGTCATTTACTTACACTGGGGGACTATTTCCTCTGTGCATTACATGTAACAGATTGTAAACCTGTTTCTATAAATGAGTTGTAATTTTGCTACACATAGCACAGAGGAAATCTCCTCCAAATGTCTGCTGCACGTGGATGCCATTTTTCTCTCCTTTCCCCAGTGCTTACTGATATTACAAATAGCTCCCTCTACAGTCACTATTCCCCATTCCTTCAAAGTAAAAACCCTCTCCTAACCTTTCCATCCTCTCCAACTAGCATCCTCGATCTAACCTTTTGCTCTCCAAGGCCTAGAAATTGGGTATAGCCTCGCTTGAGGTGTTAGAACTGGCGGAGCGCTAAGTTTATAGCCAGACGAAAGTTATCGCTGCCTGGCGAGATATTGGGTTGGATCGCCCCCAAAGGGGATTGAGGCGCTAATTCAGCCGTTGCATGGTGCTCTTAAGGCGCAAAAGTTCAGGCGCTACTCAATATCGACGCGGACGGGCGCAGCGCAGGTGATCTCAATTACGGGAAACCACGAGACCTCCAGGCGCCGGCCGGCTCTTAAAGGGGTGGGTCAGTCAGGCTGAGCTTCAACACCCAACGCCCTGTAGGCCTCAGATTCGGCGCTCGCCCTTGTCTGGCGGTACAAACTTGTTCAGCATGGAGAAGGTTAGACAGAGAGCAGAGCGCTTCAGCACTGAGGCTTTGGACCACTTGGTGGCTGCAGTTGAACGCCGTCGAGAGGTCCTGTATCCGGATAATGGCAAGAGGCCGAATCAGAAGGCTTACCGACGATCTTGGAGGGAGGTTGCTGTGAGGGTCAACTCCAGCAGCATGGCGACCAGGACCCCTGTTCAGTGCAGGAAGAAATTCAATGACCTCACACGGATCGTTAGGGTGAGTGATGGTTTAGCAATCTTCTGATTCCCTCCATCTGCAGCTGACTTCGGGCACCCTGCTGCAATGATGCCCCAATGGCCATCTGTCAGCATGCACCCATGGCCCTTTCTGGGCACACACATGGACAGATGTCTCAAGGCCTCATGTAAGGGCTCTTGCACCATGGGGGGCATGCGATGATCTCTCAAGGCCTCATGTAAGGGCTCTTGCACCATGGGGGGCATGCGATGATCTCTCAAGGCCTCATGTAAGGGCTCTTGCACCATGGGGGGCATGCGATGATCTCTCAAGGCCTCATGTAAGGGCTCTTGCACCATGGGGGGCATGCGATGATCTCTCAAGGCATCATGTTACAGAACTTCCCCTTCTTTCCCCTGTGGTCCAAGCTGGCGATGATCCGGAAGGAGCAGCGTCGAACCGGTGGCGGACCTCCACAAGTGGTCACTCTGACGGATCTGGAGGAGAGAGTGCACCAGATACTTGGAGGACATCTGTCTGGTCCTGTGACCACTGCATCTGCCGACCACATTACCAACAGCGAGGGTAAGACTCTCACCTTTTTCACCTGTTGCCTTCCACTTGGTCCCCCCGCCAGCATGCATCCTCAGCGTGCAGCCATGTCAGAGCCTTGCCGCAATCTGGCATGCCTTTCAGCAAAGCTGTCCTTTTGCTAAAGCCACTCTTCCACCTCCCACTTTCAGATGAAGCAGCACCAACTTGGGCTCAACGCGCTGAAGCTGCCAGTGCCAGTGCCACTGGAGGCGAGGACCAGGAGGAATCCGGACCAGCCGTTGCAGAATCCGGGGAGCTGACACATCTACAGACTGGGGATAGTAGTCCCCTGGAGGGGAGGGGGGGTGGCTCTGAGGATGAACCAGTTACCGGACCAAGCGGCATGCAGCAACGCACAGGGGATAGGCAAGTTCGGCCACCGTCTCCCCGGAGGGCAAGGCAGGTCGTGATGACTGCTGCACAGAGTGCAGATGAGGTGCGTCGCCTGGCTGAGATGAGCAAACAGGCCCGGGTCAGACACACGGAGCTGATGGCTGCAGTCGAGAAGATGCCTGAGTCAATAGATTCATTGTCTAAGAGTATGTTGGACTTCGGGGCAACAATGGAGAGGACTCTCCAGGGCTTTGGGGCAACAATGGACAGGACTCTGCAGGTGTTCGGGGCAACAATGGACAGGTCTATCCAGGGCTTCGGCGCAACAATGGACAGGACTATCCAGGGCTTCGGCCCAACAATGGAGAGGACTGTCCACGGCTTTGAGTCAGCTATGGAAAGGACTGTTCAGGGCTTCGGACAATCCCTGGAAAGGTCTGTGCAGGGCTTGTCCAAGGCAGTGGAGCGGTCGGCACCTGGCTTGTCCGAAGCAATGGCAAGAACTGTCCAGGCCTTCTCCGAAGCACTGGCACCTGGCACGCAGGTCCTCACTGTTGCCACGCAGTCACTTGCTGGGCTCCTCCACAGCCAGATTGACGCAACGCGATCTCTCACTGTAGCCACCCGCTCTGCATCAGTTAGGATCACCCCGGGCCCTTCCAGTCCCATACAAGGCCAGCAATCAGTGGAGCATGCGATTGTGGCGGATGAGCCGAGCCGCTCCCCTCAGATAGCCAGTGTGTCGTCCGACCATGGTGCAGGTGTCCTCTTTCGGCAGGAGACCATTGCACATGCCAGCGCTGGGACGCCTGCATTGCAGCTGCCACCACCTGCAGGCCACACTGCTTCCAGCCATGGTCACATCAAGCATCCTGCGTCCGCACCCTCCAAGCCCAGAGGTCGGCCAGGCCGTCCCTCAGGGGCTTCTGCGCTTCCAGACAGTCAGCAGGCATCCCCCAGCCTTGAGGCCGCCACTGGGGTCCAATTACGTAGGAGCTGCAGGGAGGGAAGGGGCCGGGCGCGAAAGAGACGTCGTTCTCCCTCAAGGGGCCAGTTGTAGAGGGAGGTGCTGAGACGTTTGTTTGTCCAAACTCAAGGACACCCTCACCTGTTGTTATATTTGCAGAAGGTTTGTTGAGTTTTGCGGCTTTGCCGAACAGTTCACAGTTATTTTGAAAGTTATGGTTTCTGTTGACATTGCGTTGTTTAGCTGTAATGAAAGACTTTTGTGCCAATAAACAGAAATTTCAATGTGGCATGGTGCATGTGACTAGTTTCAGTGATGCTGGCATTCAGAGGCCCTGAAACATCTAAAGTGCGCATGAGTTAAGACTCTCATCATTCCGCCACAGGGGTCTCGACACGAGTCCAGATGAGCCTCTGACGTATGGCCCTTCCACTTTCAGCAGCCCTTCCATCTTCCTCCTCCTCCTCCTCCTCCTCCGCCTGCTCTTCCTCCTCCTCCTCCTCCTCCTCCTCCTCCGCCTGCTCTTCCTCCTCCTCCTCCTCCTCCTCCTCCTCCTCCGCCTGCTCTTCCTCCTCCTCCTCCTCCTCCACCTGCTCTGCTGGTCGTTGAGGGACAGCTGGAATTGGCTGGGTGCGTCGATTCGCCAAGTTGTGGAGCATGCAGCAGACGACGATGATGTGTCCCACTTGCTGTGGCGAGTACTGCAGGGATCCCCCCAAATGTTCCAGACATTGGAAACGCTTTTTGACAACACCAATAGTGTGCTGTTTACTGTGCCTGGTCGCCTGATGGCCGCTGCTGATCAGCTCTTCTGCTGGGGTGTCGGCCACACGGAGTGTTGTCATCAGCCATGGCCAGAGAGGATAGCCCTTGTCCCCAGTAAGCCAGCCTCGTCTTCGAGGCAGCCCCTCAAAAAGGTTACAAACTGAGGTCAACCGCAGGATAAAGGCATCGTGGCTGTACCCTGGGAAATGCGCGGTGACTGCCATGATGATTTGGCGGTGGTCACAGACCAGCTGCATGTTGAGGGAGTGCAACCCCTTGGAGTTGCGGAAGTCCTAAGGATGATGGCATGGCGCCCTCAAAGCCACGTCTGTGCTGTCACTTGCCCCCTGCACCATGGGGAACTCCGCAATAGAAGCGACACCCTGCGCGCCCTCCGCCTGCTTGTGCAGGGTCCGAGGGAAGGTCATGATTTGACGCCTTCGCCTATAAAGGGCTTCTGTAACTTGCCGGATGCAACAGTGGACTGCAACCTGAGCGACAGTCGCAATGTTCCCAATGGCTGACTGAAAGGATCCGTTGGCATAAAAATGGAGGCCATCAGTCAGTTTAGCCATCACGGACAGAGAGGTTCTGCAGCGTTCACGCGGCTGCAGATCCTGACCAAACAGGTGGCACAGATCAGTAACAATGTCCCTGCAGAATCGGAGCCTTCCCAAACACTGCTCCTCCGACATGTCAAGGCTTGTCACCTGCTGCCTAAAGACCCTCGCAGCTTCCCGTCGGATTGGCCGACCTCCATTGCCCCTCCTCCTTCTGGCCAATCCCGGCCCTCTCTCCCGCCGTCTCTCTGCCCCTTCACAGTGTTGGGCGATGAGGCCGTCGCCCTCCAAACAAACTCTCATTCCGATGCCAGTTGGTCAAAAGGCTTTTAGGTGTAGTGCTGCAAGTGCTTCGGACAGGGTTGAAGGTCCCAAGTACTGTAAAGCTAAATTCCCAGAACTCCGCTCCACATTAGCTCGCCAACTCTCTCTAGCAGCGATCGCAATGAGCAGGCCAAGTGACAGAAGATTCTGCACTAAAGCTGTCCCCTTTAAATAGCGCCGCCCTACTCCGAGAAGGGCCTGTTAGCCCTCCTTCGAACTGTCACTAATAGCGCTGGGTGCTAAGGCTCCGGGCGCCACCCAATATGCGCTCAGGCGATCCTAGAAGGCGTTGCACACTGAAATGATGTCATGAACTGCTTGCGCTCGCGGGCGCGCGCAAACACTTAGCGCAGGCGCTAAATGTATAGTCAATATCTGAGTTGTCGCTATCTTCATACCGTCCGCCCCAACATAGGGCTTCGCCCCAATTCTAGGTCTCTTTAGGCGCTCAGCGCTGGCGCTACCAACCCAATTTCTAGGCCCAAGGGTTTTAAATACATCGTCACTACTCAACTTTGTGATTACCTCTCCCAAACTTCCCTTTTCAAATCTCTTCAATCCAACTCCTGCCCACAGCACTGAGACCCCCTTACAGCTTGTTATCAATGATATTCTCTGGGACTACAAACATGGCAATTAACCCTCCTGGTCTTCTTTGACCTCTCCACAATTGACCAGACCATCCTCTTGCACTGTGGTCCTTCTCTGTGGGGGGGGGGGGGGGGGAGGGGGAGGGCAGTGCCCTGGCATGGTTCCACTTTTACTTGTCTCTAAATAGACAACACATCTCCAGTAATGACTTCCCATATCACATCACACAGTCACCTTTGGTTTACCACAAAGTGCCATCCTTGACCCCCTTTTTTTCCTTCTTTACATGCTGCCCCTCAGAGACATTTTAATTGGGAATTCCAATTAGTCTTTCCAACTGGGGACATTTCAAGCAAGGTGGGACTTCCACCCACCCCAGCGGTTCCCCCAGCCATGGTCTCTGCCGATGAGGTCCCCGCAGAATTGGGTGGAAATCAGTAGCAGTAGGCTAAGGATGAGGCACCCCTCCCTCGATGCGGGAATGTCAGCAGCCTTGGAGTTGACAGTAAAACAGTAGAACAAAATATTTCTAAAATGTTTTACCCTCTTCTTGTGTCTGTGCATGTAAATGCTTGGAGAGCCGGGGCCCAACAGTTGTCCCAACAGGGCCTCTATGTCCACCATTTCATCAGGGCAAGGGGTGATGCCATTTTTCTCTCATCAGCAGGCACACTTTAGGCTGCTATAGAAACATAGAAACATAGAAGATAGGAGCAGGAGTAGGCCATTCGACCCCTCGAGCCTGCTCCGCCATTCAATGAGATCATGGCTGATCATCCAAATTCAGTACCCTGTCCCTGCCTTCTCCCCATATCACTTGATCCCTTTAGCCTTAAGAAATATATCCAACTCCTTCTTGAATATATTTAATGAACTGGCCTCCAACCGCCCTCTGTGGCAGAGAATTCCACAGGTTCACCACTCTCTGGGTGAAGAAATTCCTCCTCATTTCAGTTCTAAATGGCTTACCCCTTATCCTTAGACTATGACCCCTGGTTCTGGACTCCCCAGCCATCGGAAACATCCTTCCTGCATCTAGTCTGTCCAGGCCTGACAGAATTGTATAGGTTTCGATGAGATCCCCTCTCAATCTTCTAAACTCCAGTGAGTATAAGCCCAATCGACACAATCTCTCCTCATATGTCATTCCTGCCATCCCAGGTATCAGCCTGGTGAATTTTCGCTGCACTCCTTCCATGGCAAGAACGTCCTTCCTCAGATAAGGCGACCAAAACTGCACACAATACTCAAGGTGCGGTTCCACCAAGGCCCTGTACAGCTGCAGCAAGACATCCTTGTTCCTGTACTCGAACCCTCTTGCTACGAAGGCCAACATACCATTTGCCTTCTTAACCGCCTGCTGCACCTGCATGCTTACCTTCAGCGACTGGTGCACAAGAACACCCAGGTCTCTTTGCACTTCCCCTTCTCCCAATCTATTGCCATTCAAATAATAATCTGCCTTCCTGTTTTTGCCACCAAAGTGGATAACCTCATATTTATCCACATTATTGTACATTTGCCATGTTTCTGCCCAATCACCCAACCTGTCCAAATTGTACTGGAGTTCACGACATCCTCCTCACAGCATACCCTCCCGCCCAGCTTTGTGTCATCTGCAAATTTGGAGATATTACATCCAATTCCCTCGTCCAGATCGTTAATATATATTGTGAACAGCTGGGGTCCTAGGACCGATCCTCGCGGTACCCCACTAGTCACTGCCTGCCACTCGGAAAACGACCCGTTTATTCCAACTCTTTGCTTTCTGTCCGCCAACCAGTTCTCTATCCAAGTCAGTACCTTGCCCCCAATCCCATGTGCCTTAATTTTGCACGTTAATCTCTTATGCGGGACCTTATCGAAAGCCTTCTGAAAGTCCAAATACATCACATCCACTGGTTCTCCCTTATCTATTTTACCAGTTACATCCTCAAAAAATTCCAATAGATTAGTCAAGCACGATTTACCTTTTGTAAATCCATGTTGACTTTGTCCGATCCTGTCACTGTTTTCCAAGTGCCTTTTGGAAAAAGCAAGAGAGCGGAGGGTAGAGGAGGTGAGAATATGGTGTTGTGTCTCTGAGCACATTCCCCGCTCCACCCACCCCTGCAGGCCTGATCTAGAATGCCTAGACCACTATCTGCAGGCATGGGGTGAGTTTCCACGTGCACGCTGATAAAATCCTGTTCTACCTCTTCACCGCCATCCCTAATTTCACCGCCACCTCGGTGTTATCAGATTGCCTCTGACATCGAGTTGTGAGCGAGCCAGAATTTGCACCAATTGAAAACTGAAGCCATTTTATTTGATTCTCACCAAAAACTCCATGACCATGGCCCAAACTCTACCCTCTTTCTTGGCCCCTTGTTCAGGCTGAATCAGACAGTGCACAGCTTTGGAGTCCTACTCAACTCCAGGCTAAGTAGCAAACGCCATATTCTATTCAAAACCAAAATCACTGATTTCCATCTCTGCCACATTGCCCACCTGCCCCTTAATCTTAGTCCCACCACCCTTATCCACACTTTAAGATTTGACTTTGCCAATGCCCTGCTCACTGGCTTCCCTAATCCCACTCTTACATAAACTCCGACTAATCTGAAACTCTGCCACTCACATCCTGCCCACAATAAATTCACCCGTGCCCTCACCAACCTCCAGAGGTTCCATCCCCAATGCACTGAATTCAAAATCCTTGTCCTTGTCTACAGATCACTTCATAGCCTCTTTCTACCTTACTTCTGCAACCTGCTCCAACCCCAAGTCCCAACCCATGCCCTATGATCATCTGACGTTGGCCTCATGCGCATCCCACTCTCCCACTCTCCCTCTTCTGGTGGCAGTGCCTTCAGCTGTCTTGGTCTTACTCTCTGGAATGCTCTCTCCAAACCCGTTCTGCCTGCTGCTTCTTTCTCTCTCTCTCTTTCTCTCTCTCTCTCTCTCTCTCTCTGTCTGTCTTTAAAAGCATCCTCTCTCTTTTGACCATATATTTGCTTATCTCTCGTAACTTTTCCACTCCTGCCTTGTGTCCATGACCTTCTATGTGAAGCACTTTGGGATGTTTTAGTACCTCAAATGGTGCTACATGAATGCAAATTGTTGTTGTGCAAAGGCAGCAACAGAGTGAGCTCCAAGCATCAGTATGCCACTGACATCACCTTAACAGCAGTAGCAAAATCTAGCAGAAGAACCCAACAAAATAGGAAAACACTTCAAAAATTGTTGCATAAATATGCATAATACTTGAAACTGAAGCCTAAGTGGCTGAGTACTTTTCATTCATGCATTTTTTTAAATGTAGTATTTTTAAGACATTCCAGGTCACTGATTTCAACATTTAATTTTACATATAACTAAAACTAATTTATATCGCACCTGCCAATGACAGATGTATACATAAATATTCCACCACATCTATTAAATTACCAATTTACAAATTTTGCCCAAGACATATGGCAAACAATAATATTAACTGATTTTAATATTTCCAGTTATAAACTTTCATGCCGTTTATACATAATCAGTGCTTCAGTATAAAAAAATTTCTGCTGTAAATTGCTGGCATTTTACACATATTGGAATTTTCATCTCTCTGTATTAAGCTCGATTTTGAACATTTTTATATACAGGCTGCGGCTGCAATTAATCTTCCCCAGTGGAAAGATTCACTGTCTTCAGGATTTATGACTAGGTCCTGGACACTGCAACAATATTGTGGAGCTGGGTCTCTGATAGAAGTGTGCTGCTAATTGGATCACAGCAGCTAATCAGTGCTCTGCGGAAAAAAAAATCATCCCACTGGCTCTGTCTGATAAAATGGATGGCTCTCCTTCCATACCGAATCAGAGAATTGAATCCTGAAATCAAATCCAGCTCCCGATTAATATCATAAAGGTTACTAATGCTCCTGTCACAAACCCAATCTAGGCGCTATGTGTTGAGTTGATCTTGTATTCAAGCATGATTGCTCAACTGAAAAAAGGTGATAGCCTGGTTTGAGAGTGCCAGACCTGGTGGAGGGTGTACTATCAACACAGTCTAGTCAGCTGCTTTCACTGTAGGCCATGAGCAGTATCACAATTGTAAAGAAAGTTAATTCAGACTGTTTAATGCACAGCATATCAAAGATGTTTTTTGTTTCCCCGCACACAATCACAGCTTCTGTATAGTCAAATGTTGCAGAGGCACACTGGTTTCCCAGAACGAACGGACTAGACAGACCAATGAACTGTCCCCTTTGAGTTCCCGCGAGTATCAGTGCTTTTCTTTTCTTCCTTTCAGGAATTTACAAACATTCACAACAAATCAATAAGGCTATTGATTATTCATTGTACAGTGCGTTGTTGGTGCTAAGCTGGCACAGAAAGCAAATGCAGCTACTGCAAGCCAGCCGCATCCCATCTGGTGACTGGTGGCACGGAGAAAGGAGAGAAAAGGCAGAGAGAAAGAGCGTGAGAGAAAGCCAGATGAGTGAGAGAGGTGGCAGGGCATCTCCGCAGGCATGGGAAGTACGCATTTATGCTACGTAAGGGTATGGCAACGTGTAAAAGAACTGACTCACAGGGAGCAGGAGGTAGCTACTACGTAACAGAGGTTTCCTTGGCTCTGTGACAAGACGAGCGGTAAGGTAATACATGATTGCTGTTCTAATGCTGTGACTATGCAAACGTCTGTGATGCATTCACTCATTTTGCAGTCGCTACGCGATGGGAACGTGAAGGAGAAAAAAAAAATCGTGTCGCATTCTTGTAAGTAAACCTAACTGCATGCAAAAAGGATTGTGAGCTCCTGTTTGAAACGTGCTAAGAGATTTTTGAAAAGGAAGGGAAGCGGGAGGCATAAAGCATTAAGAGGCCGTAGCATGCCAAATGTTTTATTAAAAAAGCGGAAGAGGGAGCGGGAGAAGAGAAGAGAAAGCACAGCTTGGCCCAGTGCCAACACCAGTGAAATGAATTATAGTGTTGAATAATGGTACACCATTGATCCAGCCACTTGTTTCAGAACTGTGATTGTCCCCGAGTCTTGACAGGAATTTCTGTGCGTGCGTACTCTGGGGCTGCAGGAGAAAACCAATAAGTCACTACTGCTGACGACACTGAGGGAGGAGTGGGTTGCCAAGTGAGCATGCCCATGTTGAAGTGGTATTCTACTGTATAAATATAGGCGTTCTGTCTTCTCAATGGGAACTTCTCATGCACCAGATCCTATTTTATTAACAAAAGGTTTACATTCTCCCTAGTCTATCAAAGTTTGCATTAAAAAGGGGCCAAAACTCTCATGTTTTATCCATAGCAAAGTAACTTTTCACAATTGCTGGCAGAAACAATCTGCTGTATACATCAAAGTATGAGAATCAGCATTTTGCTAACAGGAAATTACATAATAAAAGGCTGGCATCAGGGAAAGACATCCGCCAATCGCTGTAACAGCAGTGTTACTCACCTTTACAAAGTCTGGGTCAAGCACGGAGAACTGTTCTGTCTTGTCGAGGGAAGGCAGAGGCTCTGAGTGTGTGTGTGTGTATGTATGTGTGTGTGTGCGCGCGTGTATAATGCATGCAAGAAATTAGCAATTAAACATAGCAGCCGCTGCTATAATACAAGGCTCTAGGAAAGAGAAGCTGATCTGAATTTATAATACAGATACCGAATTAGCATACTAACGGGGTTGTGTCACCGAAAGCATTCAACAGACTCTCGCCTGCCACCAGCCTTTGTTTTACTGGATGCTGTGCAAGTGAGAGACGGCTGACTGCGCAACGGCATCTGTCGGGTCTCTGTGTACAAACGAGGATTCATTAGACTGTTACTGAGATTAGAACGGCACACTTCACACATAACCTCGCAAATGAAATGGGAGTGCAAGGATTGCCTTATTCCACTATAATTAAAATATTTTACGTGATAATAGTCATTTACAATTGTTAAACGCGATGCAAATATTTCCCTTTGAACTTGAATTGTACAATGGAGCTCATTTGGTGTTTGCAAACCTTAAAGAAGAGCACTGTGGATTAAATTATGTCGGAATTTCTAAAACGATTTTCCCACCCGTCAATTGTACTTTCACAAATTTTAATTCATTTAAGAAAACGTCAAAACTAAGACCCAGGAAGATTCTTCCTGGTACAAATATCTTGCTGTCAGTGATTTTTAATCTGCAAAATGTTATCACTAAATACAAAATATCTACGAAAGCGGTCTCGTATAAGATGTGAAAGAACCCCAAAGGCAAATAGAATTTATTGCACTCAGTGACCTGGCCTGATTACCGATAGATTCGTGGGTTATTTTGATGCAGTAAATCCCCGAGAATCTGGAAGCCGGGAAATTTCCTGCTTGTTCTACAGTTCAGTCTCTGGCAACTATCCATGCATGTCAAGGCTTCTTCTGGTTAGAAAGGCTAATACTGAATTTGGTACAGTAAATAGCATTAAGAGAAAGCTCATAAACTGCAAAAAAACATATATTTTTAGATTTTTTTACTATGATATCAGTACACGTTGCTAAATAGAGTACTAAGCATCTGTTTGGGCAGGAAGTAGACACATCTTGAGGACTTAGCCCCTTCCTAAGCACCAGCTTTTATGATAAAAACTTGATTTTCATCTGAGGCTCCGGAACTATTTAAGCCTTCACTTTCTGGGTCATGGAGTAAATTACCTTCTTTTATAGGTGTTAATAGAGAATTGCTGCCCATCCGTGGACCAGGATCAATTGTCTCACATCCTGAATTCATGTTTTCTACACGAGGAACTGCAGTACCAGAGCAAGGCAGCACTCACTACCGTCTCCTGCCTTAGTTCAGGTCACCCCCCCTCCCCTGGATGCTACCGGGCCATGAATTGATCCCGAGAGTACCGGATTCTCTTAAATGGTTAGCCCTTTCCACTCCACGCTGCGACAGAAAGGAGCTGATCCACTCTCGTTTAGTGGGAAGATTATGGAATTTGCATTCCATAATGATAAGCCTGCTAGCCACTAGGAGAAAAAAACCCAGCATCACGATCTTCACCTCTTAAGAAACGGTTACTGAGGCACTACCCACAGAATTTACAATTTGGGACTTAAAGGCATAGACGTCCTGGAATGAATTCCTGAATGTTATCTCATTCCAAAAATATTTCCTGTTGGAAAAATCCCACAAATTATGCAGCAGTGAAGCCTTTTCCCTCCCCATCACAACCATTTTTAACAAATGCCGAAAGTTTGGAAGTTAATTTTGTACAACGCTTGGGATCAGAACAGTTTGTTTTCAGTTGTACAAAGGCTGGAAACTGGCAGCTGCCAGAGTGGATGGCCACAAAATATATGAATGTCCTTACAGGCACAAAAATAACAATATGGCCCAGCACACATGCAGGACATCATAGGATAGATTCGTGCTCCTGGTGTAGAACCTTCGCACTCCAAGAGTGCATATCAGGAATTTGGAAGGAGAGGTCAGCAGGGCCCACGGAAGTTTACGTCCATTTAGTTAATGGACAGTAAATCCTGTGGAGCGTGATAACCTCCAACCCTGAATATGCGATACGCACTCTTGGCAGGTGGAACAACACTGGGACTGTGAATTTGTAAACTCCACCTTCATATTCTTAAAGGGACAGCCCACCTGAATCCAAATCATTTAATCTGGGTCATAAATCTGCAGTTCTGAATATACCAAACTTCAAACTGGTTGCTGATGGATGGGACATTGAAGGAGGAGAGGCTCAGCCCTATTTGAAAGTTTCAAAGCCATCTCCAAAAGCTCAGCTAAAATCCAACTGCACTTGTTGTCAGGGTAAATTTATGCTACAGCATACACTGAAACCCCGGTTTTAACTTGGGACGGGAGTTGGGCGGGATGAGGCCCCAGGGTCTCATTGGCATAGATTCAGTCAGTCTCTCACTTGTAACCGGTGGGAAGTGGCAGCTCGCCAGTGGGCGGAAGCACAATGTCAGGCGGCAGGAGGGCACTGTTACGTCCGTGTATAAGAAGACACAGACTGCGGAGAACGGTACAACAGGTGTTTACTCAACGTGGCTCACACTGCAACTGATCTGTACAGATTACTACTCAGTGTTATATACAGGTGTGGTCACTGCCGGTACTGCAGTATACATGAACTGTAAAACATAGTTCCCCCCTTAAAGGTATATACATTACAGGCACCGCCGGGGTTAGTCAAGGGAAGGAGCTTTGGACAAGTTTGCGATTGGGGAGGAGTGGGGGAAGAGGGGAAGCCCGGAGGAGCAGAGTAGCAGTCCAGCTCCTCCTGGTCCCACAAAGAAAGTCAAAGGAACTAAAACGACTTACCTTCTTGGGTCTCTTCTGGTCCCGACTCCTAAACTGGCCAACGACTTCTCCACGCAGGCCTGTGGTTAAAATAGCAGTCGAGCCCCAATGACATCATCGGAGCCTAATCTGCAGATTTCCAGCAGGTTTTCCTCCCGCCTGTTCAGTAGAGCAGGCTAAAGAGCAGGAACCTGCAGGAAGGGAGCGTGACCTTGGCAGGTAAATCCCATGAGCGCTTATTACTGCGGGCAGGATGAAAATCCCTCTTGCATCTATTGAAAATGAAACTTTTACAGCACATTTTTCCATTCCGTTCTGAATTTCAAGTTTGCAAGCTTTTAGGTGATGATATCGTCAGTGAGTGATGGCAGAACAGTGTCACTCATCACACAATTATACATGCTGGTGCTATCACACTTGCTGTTGTGTCCTAAAGGACCTTTACAGTTCGCTCTTGCTATTTTATGTTTTAAGCGATGGAAACAAGGGAAGGAGAAACAACAGATTTAGTTCAATGTTAATTATTGACTTATTTCAGGGGTTCTTGGGATGTATCAAAACTACAGCTAACACAAACCTTTCCCACATTGAAGTGATCGTGGCACCTCAGTTGAATGGTCAGTTCTTGCTGGTGCTGCTGAAGGGACTTTTATCTGGAAGTCAGCCACTCGATCTCACAGAAGGAGAAATGAACATTGTTGGGCTCCCTTAGCTCCTCTACTGGCCTAACACTGAAGTCTATGGGCTGGAGAAGGATGTATTTTGGCCAGTGGAAGAGAAAATTCTAACAATTATGCAAGTTCAGTTACGATGAGTTAGTGAATGAATAAATGATTTTTTTAAAGTTTTTGCAAATTACATTTTAAATAATGACGTATTCAAATGGTCTCTCTCATCGCAGTGTGATATGCGCTTATTCAAGTCTGCTTGAAAGGACTTTCCTATTCAAGCTTATCCCAGTGAGGTACAAAGGGTAATATCCTCAAGCCTCAACGTTTTGACCCCGATAAGGCAAGGCAGTGGATAATGTTACGTGAGAAATGTGCAGGTGTATTAATGGCAAGATTTGTAGTAGAGACCAAGATTAAATCAATTTTGCTTCACCCAGGAAGTTTCAGAAAACTCAAACAGCCAAGAATTGCAAAGCACTGAACAGCAAAACTCTGAAAATAATAGTAACAATTTCAAGAGGGCTGGGGTGACAGAATTCCCAGATTAAGCATATCAGTTGGCCACTTAGTGTCACAAAACTGTCTAATCTAGAATTGTGTCTATTCTGTGGAAACCATTCACCAATGCGGTTAGGAATAGTTAGATCCAAGGTAGAATAGCCATCAGAAAACATATGAAAATGGCCCTGTGAGAAATACCATATCAATCTCTTAACACTTTTACTTTCAATGCTTTCTCTCTTCTGTCCTATTTGCCACAGGGTCGACACCTTCAGATCTCAGACAAAAGATCAGCATCTCACCAGATGGGAAATCATGAATATGAACTTACAGCTTAAAGTTCAGTAACAAAGTCCTTTGGAGTTACAATATCATGTTGCAATAGTGTTCTGCAGACAGTAAAGCACTGTAGCAGAATTTGATGCTCTTCTCAGAGTCTACTGAAAGCTGGATGTCCAGTTAACTGACTGGGCAGAGCCGCTCCCGATACAGATTGGCCGCTCCAGGTTCAAGAACTATACTGATTGAACAATACTGATCGACTGTGGGGCTATGGACCTCATAACCTGGATATTGTAACCTGGAACAATGAAGCAGATAACATTGGGTGAAATTCCTGAAAAATATGCATAAATGCACAAGAAACACCAACTGAGATTGACTTTCAGCAATAGGTTCTTCCCGAGAATAGTGGTCAATGAATTTGTTCAGTCACTCCATGTTAAAAGGTCTTTCTTTCGCTTTAAGCATCAGACTTAGCACATAGTGGGCTTCCTGCTGGTCTCTTCTGAACATCAATACTGAACACATGTCAGCCTGCTGATGAATCTGATAACGAGAAAACTCTTGACGTTAGGACAACTTGAATTTCCTTTTCTAATGAAGACATTTATTTCTCGTCACAAAAGGAAAGTGAAGAGGAAGCAATACTGGAATTGGTGAGCAATACATAGAATTCTAAACATAAGAACATAAGAAATAGGAGCAGGGGTAGGCCATTCGGCCCCTCGAGCCTGCTCCGCCATTCAATAAGAATGTACTAGGGAGAGTGTTTGCTAGTGCTGTTGGGCGGGGTTTAAACTAAAATGGCAGGGGTTGGGAACCTGTGCAGGGAGACAGAGGAAAGGGAAGCAAGGATAGAAGCAAAAGACAGGGAGGAGAAAAGCAAAAGTTGCAGTCAGAGAAATCAAGGGTTTAAATCAAACATGGCCACAGTAAATAATAATTCTAAAAGGTCTAAGAGTGTTAAAAAAACAAGCCTGAAGGCACTGTGTATTAATGCGAGGAGCATTTGTAATAAGGTGGATGAATTAGCTGCGCAAATAGATGTAAACGGATATGATATAATTGGGATTATGGAGACATGGCTCCAGGGTGACCAAGGCTGGGAATTCAACATCCAGGGGTATTCAATATTCAGGAAAGACAGGCAAAAAGGAAAAGGAGGTGGGGTAGCATTGCTGGTTAAAGAGGAAATTAACACAATAGTAAGGAAGGATATTAGCTCTGATGATGTGGAATCTCTATGGGTAGAGCTGAGAAATACCAGGGCAGAAAATGTTAGTGGAAGTTGTATACAGACCCCCAAACAGTAATGCTGAGGTTGGGGATAGCATTAAATGGGAAAATTAGAGACATGTACAATAAGGGCACAGCAGTTATCATGGGTGACTTTAATCTACATATAGATTGGGCTAACCAAATTAGTAACAATACTGTGGAGGAGGAACTCCTGGGAGTATATATGGGACGGTTTCCTGGACCAATATGTCGAGGAACCAACTAGAGATCAGGCCATCTTAGACTGGGTATTTTGTAATGAGAAAGGATTAATTAGCAATTTTGTTGTGCGAGACCCCTTGGGGCGGAGCGATCATAATATGATTGAATTCTTCATTAAGATGGAGAGTGAAGTAGTTGATTCAGAGACTAGGGTCCTGAATTTAAATAAAGGAAACTATGATGGTATGAGGCACGAGTTGGCTAGGATGGATTGGGGTACGTTACTTAAAGGGTTGACGATGGATAGGCAATGGCAACCATTTAAAGATCGCATGGATGAACTACAGAATTTGTTCATCCCTGTTTGGCTTAAAAATAAAACAACAAAGGTTAATCAACCGTGGCTAAGAAGGGAAATTAGGGATAGCATAAGATCAAAGGAGAGGACATATAAATTGGTCAGAAAAAGCAGCAAACCTGAGGATTGGGAGCAGTTTAGGATTCAGCAAAGGAAGACAAAGGGATTAATTAAGAGGGGGGAAATAGAATATGAGAGTAAGCTTTCAGGGAACATAAAAACTGATTGTAAAAGCTTCTATAGATATGTGAAGAGAAAAAGATTGGTGAAGTCAAGCATAGGTCCCTTGCAGTCAGAATCAGGGGAATTTATAATGGGGAACAAAGAAATGGCAGACCAATTAAATACATATTTTGGTTCTGTCTTCACAAAGGAGGACACAAATAACCTCCCAGAGATGTCGGGGAATATAGGGTCTGATGAAAGGGAGGAACTGAAAGAAATCAGTATTTGTAGGGAAATGGTGTTAGGGAAATTGATGGGATTGAAGGCCGATAAATCCTCAGGGCCTGATAATCTACATCCTAGGGTACTTAAGGAAGTGGCCCTAGAAATAGTAAATGCATTGCTGGTCATCTTCCAAAATTCTATAGACTCTGGAACAGTTCCCATGGATTGGAGGGTAGCTAATGTAATCCCACTATTCAAAAAATTTGGTAGAGAGAAAACGGGGAATTACAGACCGGTAAGCCTGACATCAGTAGTGGGGAAAATGCTAGAGTCCATTATAAAAGATGTAATAGCAGAGCACGTGGAAAACAGTGACAGGATCGGACAAAGTCAACATGGATTTACAAAAGGTAAATCGTGCTTGGCTAATCTACTGGAATTTTTTGAGGATGTAACTGGCAGAATAGATAAGGGAGAACCAGTGGATGTGGTATATTTGGTCTTTCAGAAGGCTTTCGATAAGGTCCCGCATAAGAGATTAGTGTGTAAAGTTAAAGCACATGGGATTGGGGGTAAGGTACTGACTGGGATAGAGAACTGGTTGGCAGACAGGAAGCAAAGAGTTGAAATAAACGGGTCTTTTTCCGAGTGGCAGGCAGTGACTAGTGGGGTACCACAGGGATCGGTGCTATGACCCCAGCTATTCACAATATATATTAATGATCTAGACGAGGGAAATAGATGTAATATCTCCCAGTTTGCAAATGACACAAAGCTGGGTGGGCATGTGTGCTGTGAGGAGGATGCTGAGAAACTCCAGCATGATTTGGACAGGTTGGGTGATTGGGCAGATGCATG
This sequence comes from Somniosus microcephalus, assembly GCF_052327205.1. NCBI lineage: Eukaryota > Metazoa > Chordata > Chondrichthyes > Squaliformes > Somniosidae > Somniosus > Somniosus microcephalus. The sequence continues at coordinate 249,285,694 of NC_140992.1, forward strand.
GCAGATGCAGTATAATGTGGGTAAATGCGGGGTTATCCACTTCGGTGGCAAAAACAGGAAGGCAGATTATTATCTGAATGGCAATAGATTGGGAGAAGGGGAAGTGCAATGAGACCTGGGTGTCCTTGTGCACCAGTCGCTGAAGGTAAGCATGCAGGTGCAGCAGGTGGTTAAGAAGACAAATGGTATGTTGGCCTTCATAGCGAGAGGATTCGAGTACAGGAGCAAGGATTTCTTGCTGCAGTTGTACAGGGCCTTGGTGAGACCACACCTTGAGGATTGTGTGCAGTTTTGGTCGCCTTATCTGAGGAAGGATGTTCTTGCCATGGAGGGAGTGCAGCGAAGATTCACCAGACTGATACCTAGGATGGCAGGAATGACGGATGAGGAGAGATTGGGTCGATTAGGCTTATATTCGCTGGAGTTTAGAAGAATGTGAGGGGATCTCATTGAAACTTATAAAATTCTAACAGGACTAGACAGACTAGATGCAGGAAGGATTTTCCTGATGGCGGGGGAGTCCAGAACCAGGGGTCACAGTCTAAAGATAAGGGGTAAGCTATTTAGGAAAGAGATGAGGAGGAATTTCTTCACCCAGAGAGTGGTGAACCTGTGGAATTCTCTACCACAAAAGTTGAGGCCAATTCATTAAATATATTCAAGAAGGAGTTAGATATATTTCTTAAGGCTAAAGGGATCAAGGGATATGGGGAGAAAGCAGGGACAGGGTACTGAATTTGGATGATCAGCCATGATCTCATTGAATGGCGGAGCAGGCTCGAGGGGCCGAATGGCCTACTGCTGCTCCTATCTTCTATGTTTCTTCTATCATGGCTGATCTTCTACCTCAACTCCATTATCCCCATATCTCTTGATTCCCCATTAACTAATCCAAAGTTTGAAATGGAAAAAAATTGTTATGCCATGTGCATAAGCAATTGAAAATTCTTTCTTGGTTTTCAATAAATGATGTTGCAATGATAGTGTCAATAGTCCCGACAAACTGAAGCAGAGACCTTTAATATTGAGGGAAAATGGTGTTGGAAGTCTGAATGCTGTTTGATATTTTAAGCTATGTGAATAAAGAGGATAGACAACACAACGTATATAGATAATTAACATACCTCCTCATCTTTAGGGTATCTTAATATTTGGGGTCAACCAATGATGTCTAATCCATCTCTCATGGTGGTCAAGCATAAAAATGTTAAAAGTACATAATATCAAAGCAATTGTTCAGAGGGAGAACTATTCAGAGTCCTTGGAGAGTGTGGACTATTCCAAAAGATGTTTCTGGAGAGTGAAGCATTTTCATTGTATTCTTTTGGAGTATGGAACATCTGGTTAGAACAACCCACAAGAACCATAGCTAGAAGTGGCTGCACTAAGAGACAACGGGCTGGACTTTACCAACCTCGGTTGGTCCATGGCGGGCGACGTTGGTGGCGGGTCCCTGCCTCGCTGCTGGCACCAGTCCGCTGTCCAAAACGATTTTCCCCTGATTGGGCTTGTTAAGCCCGTCCAGCGCATTTGCCGGCTAATTGAAGGAAGTGGGTCTGATGACCAGCCAGTTACCTTAAAGGGACCATGTGCAAATTAATTTTGACATTTGTGCTGTCAGTGTTCTACAGCATTGAGTGCTGCAAACACTGAGAAGCAATGCACAGAGGTGCATGGCTGCACCCAGGCTCTCCCATGACTCCCTCCATATGCTTATGGAAGGAGTCACAGCACACAGGGAGGTTCTCTTTCCTTCCAATGGGCAGAAGAGACTTCCCCAGGAGATCAACGCAGCCTGATTGCACAGGAGGACACAAGCAGGGATGTCGTCAGGAGGACCAGGCTGCAGTGATGCAAACCTTTCAATGATCTCAGTAGATCACGAAATGTTACTGCAAAGCCACACTCAACCTTATCCTGCGGTGGCACTCATCACATCCCCATCACTCTGCCTTCCCTACCATACTCCTGCACATCCTTACTTACACCAACTTACCTTGCACCTCCACCCATCCCTCTCTATGTACATTACCACTTCCCCATCGCACTAGCCACCGCTCACACTCACCCTCATCCTAGTCCAATCATACCAACTAACAACACACAAGGATAGGCACTTGGGTGTTTTAGACAATATTCATGTCAAGTTTCTGTTAATGTGCTGTCAAACATTGTTCTTGGACAGATTTGTGTGCACCTTTCGAAGTGGCTTAGTGAGTTGGTGACTGGTGAGACATAACGGTACCCCCACAATAGTGATGAGCACGAAAGGAATGGCTTGGGCATTGTAGGGATGTTTTATGGTGTTGGTGTGGGATGGTGCCAACCTGGTGCATCATGCAGGGTCAAATGAAGTAAATGTGGCCATGATGAGGCCGTCCCCAGTGTCCCAGGCAGCAATGTGGTCGGGTGCTGATGCCCTGTATCCTGTCCTGTGCAGCATCAGTTGATTGTGGAGAAAGTTGGTGTTGTTGTTGGTGCTGCTGGTGTGCCTGGTGCTGCTGGTGTTGGGGCTGATCATGGTGGGATTCTGAGGACCAAGGTGAAATAGTTTCAAGGGCACTGATGCTGATGTAATAGATGGTAGGTGAACTTGAGAAGACAGATGGTGAGAGAGGTTGTTCCATTGAGGTGACACTGGATAGAGAGTTTGTTCCAAACACTTGCAACTTGCATAAAGCTCAATCTGTCTTCCAAATGCAGTAAGCTTGGAAAGTGAACAGCTGTGAAATGGGAGCTTTTATAGCACATTTGCAGCTTTCAAGTAATGAGATGATTCCATGGCCATTCAACTTCCGCCCTGCTTACCTGACGTGATCCCCGAGCAGCGTGGACCCCTGGGTGACCTAGTAAACTCTGAAGGTGAGCTGAAAATAATTCTTAATGCTGCGTTAACAAGATCATAATGACCTGAATCGCCTCCCCCGCCACTGCATGTCGGGTCTGCTCAACAATGACAGACCTGACATTTGGTAAAGGTGCGTGGCGGCGGGTTGACAGAGGGGTCCCGACCCGTTGTAAAAAAAAACACTTTCCCATCTGACCCACCACCGATTGTGCCCACTAACCCCCTGAAAAATTACCCCCAAAGAATATTTGGCACGGGTCTAAACCAGAGAACTATGAAGGCTGCTGATGAATGAGTCATTCTTCTAGGCATCATGGGTTTCTTTTTCTGGTTTTGTGCCTCGCCCAGATTATTTCATGGTTGCTTGGGGCGGCGGGGGGTCGGGGGCGAGGGGGGTGGGAGTGTCTAATCACGATGCTACAGGCATCATGAATGTGGGGCAGGCTTGATGGACCAGCTGGTCTTTTCCTGGCTGCCATTTTCGTATGTTCGGATGACTTCTGGCACCACAGGGCTAAAGTGGGGGGAGGGATACCGTGGGGCAGAGGGATAAAGAGTCTCCAAATAGCCCCTTGATGGAAACTAATGATCTTGATTGGAATTAAATAGAAAGTAATCATAATCAAGCCAAGGAGAGGAACAGGTAGTGGTTGTGATACCAATATGGTAGAGTAATAAAACAAGAGCAAAAGGAGTCCTCCGTTGCCAGGTACTTCTCGGTGGGGAGATGACAGGGGCAGGGCGTCTGAAAGAAAATAGCAGCTGTGTCAGATGTGCCTATCTCCTGCAGTAGCTGTTACTTTACACAGGATTACATCGAGTTTGCAGCACAGAAACTGGTGTTTATGCTCCACACGAGCCTCCGCCCACCCTATCAGCATACCCTTCTATTCCTTTCTCCCTCGTGTACTTATCTAGCTTCCCCTTAAATCGCCAACCTGAACACACCACCCAACTGTCAATTGTAAATTAATGATGGTCTCAATAATGGGAAATGAAAGCCCTAATTGGGTAGCTCAGATCAGTGGCGTTCTCTCAGGAATCAGTCTTGGGGCACTGATATTTATTAATGATCTTAATGAAGATATTGTTAGCAAAGTGTTCAGATTTGCAAATGATTTTATGTTTTGTGGGAAAGCAAGATAATTTGAGAGGGATATTCGGTGAAGAGATCTGAGGACATGAAGCAACTTGGTAAATGAATAACAAATAGCATGTAATATTGAAAAATGCGAGATACATTGTATTAAGCTAAAGGAAATAGCAAACAACATTACACCATGAAGACTATACTGTTAAATGAAATACAGCAAAGAAAAGATTTATATATCCTTATTGATATGGTAACAATTGCCAAGGCCATCGCTGTGCACAGCAGTCCAAAGGAGCTACAGTGATATTTTATGGGGCACTGGTGAGACCATATTTGAAGATCTTGTCTAGTTTTGGGAACTGGGTTCGCAAAAAAGAGACAGGCAAGAGAGAGGGATCAAAGAAGGGCTACACGGATGGTACAATGTCTTAAATCAGTGAACTGTGAGAAGAGGCTACGGCAGTTAAATCTGTTCTCACTGGAGAAGATGGAATCAGTGGGGTGGATGTGGTGAAGCTTTTTATGTTGAACCAGGAAATGAGAGCTCGAGGATATTATTATTCACTAAGGAAACTGCAAGCTAAATGTAATTGCAACCTGGCATGGTTAAAGAAGATGCAACGAAAGCTTTCAAAAGAAAAAGTAATTCCTAATTCAGGGGGCATATATATATATATAGGGACATAAGTCTGTTGCAGAGGCAGGAGAAACATGAAAAAGTTGTTTGGGGAGGTGAGGGGTGGTGGGGGGTGGGGGGGAGATGGAATTGAGCAAGCTAGATGGGTTAAATTGGCAATTCTCAATCCTACCATTTTATAATGTGTATTCAGTACAATATTATTTCCCAATATTGTGCCTGGTAATTTTATCAACTTTTGTTACCCACCTTGTATTATTTTTAATTTAATGAGGACAATGTTCACCTTAAAATCATTTTTAATTAACTCATTAAAAAGAGCTGGAAATAATATTAATAATGATGAATGGGCTATTTAGCTCCCTCTAATTCTTATAAGTAGAGCTATATTTTTACCAAATTAAAGTGGAAAAAACACCTAAACTGAACTCGGAGTGGAGGAAACCTGATACTTGATTTCCTCTATTCCCAGTTAAATGTGATTTTAGAATTCTGTCTGCATTTGGTATTTTAAAAATGGTCAGGTTTGCTTTTCAAACTTGACTGCATTTCAAATTAGATCAGGAAGTGGGATGGAGCTTAAATGGCAGAATCATTTTACAGTTTCTATGGGGATAATGGTGATGTGTGAAAAGAAAAGCAAAAAGGGCTTTGTCCAAATTAATTCTTTATGTAACAGATAAAGCTTTGCTAGTTTAATTTGACTATTAATACCCTTGCCACTTCCTCCTTCGTTAATAATACTCTACAAAACCCATTTTGTTGATCAGTATTTCTTTCCGAAATATTTTCTACAGTTAAAATAGGTTCATGTATTCCCTCTTTGTTTGCTTATCTTTTATATTCACAGGCAGTTATTAATGAGATGCCTTTCAGTTGTGTGGCTTGTTTATCAGTATAGCTAATTAATTTTGGTACTTTAATACAGCTGTTGGAGGGCTATTAAGTTCAGAACGTTACAAGTAAAGAGGGAATCCAATTTACACCTACAAAGAAGTGGCAGCCTGAAATTACACAGAGTCGAAGCACTAAATGGACACAAAAGCCCCATTCATATAAATCAAAATGGAGTCACTCCACATGACTTCAGTTTGTTTCACTTAACACAAGGTCTGCATTTTTCCACATTCGCAGAGCAATAGAAAAGTATTGGCCCATGCAGGTACTTTGGACAGATGCCAGTGGGGTGACCACATCACCACACTAGCATTCCTCTGCTGCTCGGAACCGCTTAACGTGCATCAAAGAGGGACTGTGGAGTGATTCAAGGCCAATTTTACGTATCGTTTACATTGAATTCATCTTGATAATCTTCACTCTGGCGAAAAGCTGGGTTGCTTGCTAACTTTTCATACCAGAGCTGAAATCACTCCAGATAACTTTTGAAAAGTGTCATAAACTGGAACATGATAATAAAAAAGGATTATGGAAGGACAACAAGCCTGCAGATTAGGACTCCTGAAACTGTAAACCTCTCAATGCAAATTCAAATTCAATGACGGCACCACAATAAAACAATGTTTACAATTAAACTAAAAATTGTTATCAGACAACTGCAGTTATTTTTTTTTGAAGTTGGTGGCCCAAAGGTAAGTTTTGATTGATTTTTGTGGGACCAGAAGCAATGTTCCCGCTCAGCTGCGCTGTCGCGCGGCAGTCTGGAGGTCCCGCATAGGCCGTTCATGGCTTTTTAATGCAAGAAACCGCGCATGCGCGAAAATTTGAATGGGCCGCGCAGCCCGTTAAAGGGACCGTGCACCAAAAAAAAATGAGAGGGAACATTGGCCAGGAGGCTCCTCCAGGTTGCACAGAAATAACCTAGGCCCCTGCTAATGGGCCCCTTGACCTTTCGTTTTCTGGGCCGGGTTGAACTCTGGGCTGCCCGATATTGCAGTGTTGGTGGGCTGCCCTGGGGCACTCGTTTTACACTCGCAGCCTTGTGGGGGGTATCACAATGAGCCGGGCTTTCTGTAGGCACTGTTGTGTGGCCAGCTGGCATGCTTCGCCAGTCACTGCCCGATGATTAAAATTTAGCCCGTCTATTTTTTAAAGTTAAGAAAAATAGTATGAGATATAAGTAGTAAGCATATAAAAATGCATGGGTTAATCAAGGGTAGTCATTATGGATTTGTTAAAAGCCAAGTCATCTTTGACAAATTTAAGAGAGAGTTTTGAAGAAATGAGAGGGAATGCAGAAGATGTAGTGTATATGGATTTTCAGAAGGTATTCAATAAAGTGTCTTACAAGAGGCTTAATAGAAAAATTCAGGTGTGCGGAATTAGAGGCAATGTAGCAGCATGGATAGAAAGTTGGTTGACAAACAGGAGACAAAGAGGTAGGATAAATGAGTCTTGACCCGGGTTTGACCCGAAACGTTGACTCTATTTTCTCTCCATGGATGTTGCCTGGCCTGCTGAGTTTTTCCAGCATTTTCTGTTGTTATTTCGGATTTCCAGCATCTGCAGGATTTTGCTATCGTACTAGGATAAATGAGTGTTGCTTGAAACTGGTGCACCTCACTTTTGTTCTCAGTACTTATAGGTGATTTGAACTTGGGTTAGGGAACACAATCTCAAAATTTACTGACAACACTAAAGCAGGAATTTTGGCAGCAGCAAGGAAGACTGTAAAAACTTCTGGAAGACTCAGGTTAGTGGATTGGGCAGACAGGTGGCAGACGCAATTTAAAGCAGATTAGTGTGAGGTAATATATCTTTGGAGGGAAGCAAGAAATGGGAAGATACACTTAAGTGGAAAACACTGAAGGTGTTGGTGAACAGAGAGACCTAGGGGTACAAATACACCTTCACTTAAAGTGTGAGTGCAGGTAGGTAAAGCTGTCAAAAAATCAAATAACATTTTGGGTTTTATAAATGGGGCATAGAGTGCAAGGGTAAAGAAGTAATGATATATTTATAGAAACATTGGTTAGGCTACATTGAGACTACGGTGTGTAGTTATGAAGAGTTTTGATAGAGTGAATATGGAAAGATCATTTCCTCTGGTTGGTGAGTCAGTGACAAAGTGTCATCAATTTTAAATTATCACAAAGAGAGTGAGGAAGAGAGGGTCAGAGAAATTACTTTACACAGAGGATTGTTGGAGCATGGAAGGTTTTGCCACAGGGAGTGGTTGAGGCAGAGATCGTTGCTCAGGGAAAATTGGTAAATACTTGAAGCAGAGAAAGGCACAGGGCTATGGGGAGAAAACAGGGCAACGGGATTAGTTTTGGATTGCTTTAGTGCAGAGCTGGCACAGACACAATGAGTCAAATGGCTTCCTTCTGTGCTGTACACTTCGATGATTCTTATATCAGTTAAATGGTAAACAAAAGTAACATTGAAGATGCTTTCGAACCACGTAAATATACTTGTGCAATCCAATTTTCTCCATATACTCTGAGGAAAGGGTTTCATCAAATATCACCTTCCACATCATTTATCTTTACGTACCCTAACTTCTTTAAACATGCAATACATTTAAATCAATTCATTAAGAGAATATGACTTCAAAGCTGAAGAATTTAACTGCCTATTTAACAAGTCTGTAAAAAAAACTGGATTTTAAAAATTGTTAACAAAACAGACACATCAATTAACTTTGAATATACTATATTCTTTTGAATAATACATGGAACATAGTGGATCTTATTTCAATAATTCTAACTCCACCTAGCAGAATGAAACATTGTCTCCTGAAGTCACTTACATGATACCCCGCACCCTATCACCATAACAAGTTTATAGCTAATTTACAAATGTGACCACTAGTGTTTCTGTTTAACTTGAGAAGCTTTATAGGTTCACAAGGGTCCTTTGGCTCAGTTTACAACAACACCAAAGACATACTTACTATGGATGAACTAATTATTACACTGGCTAAGCAATAATATTGTTTGTTACACCCTTGGGCTAGAACCCTGTGACGTGACTGGCTAAAATAACATCAGTTAAATGGCATAAAACAGCTTCACCTGCTAGCTTGCTTCAAGCTGGCAATATCTTACGTAGCATCAAACGGCAATGCAGCACATGGTTGTTGCCATCTGACACCACCCATCTAGAGCTCTGTTAATATGGAATGTTATATTTGGAGGTGAATCTGGAGTTGATTTAGCTCTGAAGAGAAAAAAAACTTTGTGAAAAAAAGTACTAACGTTTGAACCCTGCAGTAAATTTTCACCTTGATTAACAACCTTTTGCTAAGACAGGCTTTCCCCTTTGAGGCCCAGCATGGTTTGTGACGGTTAGTCTCAAGTGTATATATCTATATACCCTGGATAAATAGCAAATAAATAAACAACCAAACAAACTATGAATGAGAGGAGTGATGAAAATTGAACCTAGGAATGTATCAATCTCTATTTGACAAGCTGAGCAGGTTTGTTTTTTCTAAATGTTGATATTTTTTAATCAAAGGTTTATTGTAACATTTAGGTTTTCTCAAAAAATGAAATTCTGACACTAAAACACAAATGATATGGAACATAATTATTAAAATCCACCCTAAAACTAAAAACACCATCAATGACAACAGTTTGTCTTTAGAATTTTCCCTTCTAGTTGTTCTAGGTTATAATTAGAAATAGTTACCTTATTGCACTCAGACTAGCCAGATGGACTGCAATGGTCTTTTCCGGTTCGGTACATTCCTATGTTATTAGAAACCTTTTGCATAAACCCTCTTAACTTTCTTTTCCTGGTATTTGTCCACTTGTTCACAGATCTGCGTGCCAGTGTCTATTTCCCCTCCAGCACATTCTTATCTCTTTTTTGATTTTTTTCCTTTACTGCTTTATTCCTTTATACAGATATTCTCTTTTGCCTAATCAACAAGGCATAGGTCCACAAGACAGGTCCTTTCCGGCTCAATAAACCTTGAACTATCTTGTCACATACAGATCTTGAGGGCTGATTCAACTTTGATGCAGGACCTTGGGACCTTGGAGGTTTCAGACGTATGCGCCAAGCCAAAAAAAACCTGGCTGCTGGGTGATTCAAAGGCTAGACCTTGGACAAAGCTGTCCAAATGAAGCCAATGTTCCAGACTGCCTAAGATCCCTAGTGTGCTGTCCTTGATTTCATCAGAACCCTACCATAATTAATTTAGGTCAGTCCGTCCATTAGCATAATCCCTAAAATCTTACATTATTTTAGCTTCAAAAAAGATAGAAGTTTTTTCATAACTGTCTTGTGCTCAAGCCTCACTCCAGGGACTTGGGCACATAATCTCGGCTGACACCAGTGCAGTGCTGCTGCACTGTTGGAGCTACCTGTCTTTCAAATGAAATGTTAAACCGAGGATCATCTGCCCTCTCAGGTGAGTGTACAAGATCCCATGGCGCTATTCAAAGAAGAACAGAGGAATTTTCCTGGTGTCCTGGCCAATGCTCATCCCTCAACCAACATCACCAAAAAAAAAACAATTTATCTGGCCGGTAAACTCATTGCTCTTTATGCACATGTTGGCAGTCATAGTTGCCTGCATAACAACAGTGACTACACTTCAGAAGTAATTCTTTGACTGTGAATGTGAAAGTTAGAAAAGAAGGAAAGAACAATCTTGCATTTGTACAGCACCTTTCATGACATCAGGACGTTCCAAAGCATGTCACAGCCAATGAAGCAGTTTAGAAGTGTAGTCACTGTTGTAATGTAGGAGAACGCAGCAGCCAATTTGCGCACAGCAAGGTCGCACAATCAGCAATGCGATAAATGAAAGTTCTTTCTTTACTAGGACCTCACCAAACCATTCTGTAACGATATAATACTGTAATTCATTTATTCATGTTCCATCTTATTTTAAGGAGAGAGACTGGGGTAGTTTCCGCTTCGAGCGCAATCGGCAATCCGGGCGCAAATTGCATTCAGAATTGCGCTAGTTTTCTAAATTGAATTTTTTGCTCAAGTTTCAGCTCAAGTACATTTGCATATTGTTAAACGGAAAATCTTCCATGAACCAACGCAAGCAGGCAGCGTTTCCTTACGTAATTGTGTTTTATTTCTTGCATTTAAAAATATTCCTTGATGTACTTAAGAGTGGTAGTAACCTGGTGCAGTTTTATTAATACAGCTGAATCGGTTTTTCACAAAAATAAGCATTTTTAATAGGAGTGTCAAGTCTACCACCTGTGAGTAACCTGATTTTAAATAACTGAAAGTGACTTTAAAAACCATTTACTAGTTTCATTGGTGTCCAGTAGTCAGTTTCTTAGTAAATTAAATATTTAATACCTAAAAGCTTTTAAAAAGGTGTCCTTGCGCCTCAAAAAGATTAATTTTAAGAGCCTCCTTGAAGGCCCGCAAGTGGGCGCAATTAGCAGAAACTCGCCATGGGGGCGCGCCCAGTTTTGTGGGCGGGGCCGGCTTCCAGCACGATTTTTTTTAAACCGGCGCAAAAGATCACGGAATCTCGATTTGCGCTAAACGAAATTTGGGCTTGAAATTCCACAATCTTTTGCGCTGGTTTGGCTGTTTTTGGGCGAGTTGTGCTGAAGAAACCAGCTCAAACTTGCGGAGACACCAGGCCACTTTATTTTAAATAGTGTGCTGCACATATTGCAGTAACTTTACAGAATGTCATTCCGAAGCATGTTAAGGCTGGAGTTAGACTGCATTTCGTGCAAATCCAATGTGAGAGAACTTGGGAGGGGGAGGAGATTTGAATAAATGGGGTATAAAAACATTTGGCTTTACTTTCTTTTTAGGGAAATATACAGACTTATACAGCCATTTTCCACTAATGTGCACTCAAATCCACTTTGCATTATTGCTGAAGTGACAGTATAATTGTACCCTAAGTGATGGGAGAGATGTCTGTGTTCTACAGATGTCAATCTAATTCAGTATTAAAAGGGTTAACTTTCTCTTGCATAGACACATGTTTAGGTTTGGACAAAATGCCTCCAGGATGGCATTAACCTCTATTTAGGTTTTGCACTGCGCTATTTTCATTTTATTGCAATCAATAAAACATTACAGCTGTGTGACATTCTCTGAGCAAAGAACACATGAAAGAAATGCTGTTCAGCAAAAGACTGAGAGAAATATTTTTTTTAAATGTTGTCAAACAACACGCAAAAGTGAGCCTCTGAAATAACTTCAAATCAGCTGGAACTCAGGCATGCGCTGAAAGCTTTTCAGTAGACACAAGTCCCTAAAGAAGTAAATGTTGTAGGTAAGAGAACTTACAAGGTTGAACCTAATAAATCAGACTGGGTTGCGCCATCTGTAGACAGCAGACCGTATCCCAGAGATACATATGCTCTCCGTAGTTCATCAAAGCCTTGCAGAAGTCTCTTTTTAGTTAGTTTTAGCAACCTAGAAAAGTGGTTGGCACCTACATAGTAATTTACGAGAGTCATTGACCATGACAAAGTGTATTTTTATTATAAAGGTAAACAGAACCCCTCAGCAGTAAGAAAGGCCCTGGCTAATACGCACGCAAATATATTTTATTCTTGTAAAAACACTTTTGTGCAGACTTCCTATCACCAATGAAAAGATTTGATTTGGTATTATTATTTCATTTGGCTTCTGTCCAGAGAGGAGAGGATAGATTTAAAACTGTAGTCTCCAGATAGTATGTAGCCAAAACTAACACAGTATTGGTGGACTGATGACCTAGCAGGGTTGCCTGCTGTCTTGTGCCCTGGAGGTGTTATGATTCAATAATTTTATTCATTTAAAGGACTTAGAGAGGGTCATTAAGAACAAAGGTGGAATCTCATGTAAAATGAGTTTGCGGTAGCTCAAGGGGAAGAAATTCCTTTCACCACAGGACTAGGCGCTACTGGTAGGCTCTAGAGCTACATTGAAACCTTTATGAACAGTGGAAAAGCAAATATTGCTCATTGTAATTGAGCTGCTTCCTTCTTAGCCTGAGAAAGCGAAAAGGGGAGGCCGAGTTGCTAGTGGCCACATCCAAATTTAAGATGCTTGTTTAAAGATAATTACAGAATTGTCTAGATAAATAAAAAAGCAATTAGCAATAATAATTTTCAACCTTTTGCCTCAATTCATGGACCCAATGACTGAACATCTTGCACTCCTGTCTAAGTCCTGCTGTTCTGTTTCTGTTGCCGCTGAACTTAACGCATGTGCTTGCATTCCTTCAGTCATGTCCCTAATGCAGAAATGAGCAACATACCAATTGACTCCTAATATGTCTTCAGTGGGTGGCTGAAGAACCGAGTGGCATAAAAATTCTAGGTTTCGTTGTGTTCACTTTTATGTCTAGGCACTGACTGCCCTGAAGGTCTTTGTGCAGAAGCTGGAACAGTCAGTCATCTTTGTTGAGTCAGACCCTCATGAAGTACTTCCTCAGTGCGGTCAAGGTAATCTGTGTTTTGGTCTCCATGGTCTAACCCTAAGGCAATTAGTTGGCACAGTACTATTCTCCTTGCTCCCTGACCATCATCATCACCAACTGCTCCACCACGCCCACAGAACATCCAGTGTCCAAGCTCTACAGCAGCAAAGTCCTCAGTAACAGAATCTAACAGTTGCCCACTCTGTTCTTTTCCAATCTGAATGCTTACACTCAAACGACCTTCAAGAATGGAAAGTTCTTTCTATATTACCCCATGGAATCCACACGGTTTCAATTTAACAAAACCATCAACAAGCACTTAACAAGGACTCAACTAGTTTCTCAGTCGTTCCATACACTTTTATTTTTGATTACCTGCAGTTTACAAGTGGGAGGAATACAGGGAGCAGTGGAACAGATTTTAGGATATATGAATTAGCCCTGAACTCATCACCAGATAATGATCAACTAAACTTAAAACATTTACTGCTGGAGAAAAATGTGTCAATATATAAATTTAATAGATTAAAAGTACAAAAATATTGTTGTTTAAAATATTATGCAGAACATGTGAAGTACATCTTAGCAATTATTAAATATTCTAATGGCATTGTATTAATGGACACAAATGATCTATTTGTCTGTCCAGAAATCATTTATCTTTCATTGTTCAGTTGCCGTTATATTGATGTTAGCTCAAAAAAAGGCCATGTCTTTGTATTGAGTTAAATGAGGCCATCTCTGTCAGAGGTCAAGATTGCACTGGGGCATTGTCACTCTTAAGGTTACTTTGGTGAATTTTTATGATGGCACTGCCCACAAATGTGCAGCACATTGGGGTATAAAAACCATTTGACATTATCTTATTTTCTTGTAAATTTTAATTTCAGGACATAACTTGAAGTACTGCCTCTTACCCAATTAATAAAGCAATAATTCTACTCACTAAAGCAGTTGGGGTGGCTTCTTACTGGGATGTGTGCATTATCTGTGATCACAGATTCATGATTCAATAATCTCCTCGGTACGTTATTATAGTGGTCATGTTAATGGACTAGTAGTACGGGGAACTTGAGTTCAAATTCCACCATAGCAGATTGAGAATTTGAATCCTGTCTTTTTAAAAAGCGAGTCATAAAAACCCAACTGGCTCACTAATATGTTTTAGGGAAAGAAACCTGCTGCCCTTACCTAGTCTGGCCTATATGTGACTCCATTCCACACCAACATGGTTGACTCTTAACTGCCCTCTGAAGTGGCCTAGCAAGACACTCGGTTGTATTAAACTGCATTCAAGAAGAAGGCGCACTACCAAGTAAAGATTGGCAATGATTGCCATCCTTGCCAGCGATGCCTACATCTCGAGAATGAATGTTAAAAAAGCTAAAAAATTGCTTTTAAGACTGGGCAGTGCACTTGGTTAATGATAGCATCCTCAGTGCTGGGATTTGACTGTGAATCCAGCCAGACTAATGGGATTAAAGTCTCTTCTCTCTATTAAGATACTTTATGATGTGTGTTTGGACATCCCCAACTCTGCTGGAAGCGAGTGAAAACATTTCCAGCCAAATCTCACATAGAAAGGCAATAAGAATGGTTGGTGTAGGAACTAGAAAAATTCACACAGTAGGAAGTGCTCCTCTAAGTGTGGGTACAGTCTGAATGAAGACCAGCTCTGCATGTGGCCCTTGTTTTACCTAGCCTGGGACAGCTTGGTGCAGAGTAGAAAAGCATTCCAGAGGTTATACCCAGTGACTCTATTTAATCATACATTGGATTCCTCATGTTGTGAATTATTGGCCTGTCCCCATGTCCTCAAATTATGCAGGAAAGTCCTTAGCTGTCAACTCGTGCCAATATTTAGAATTTTTTCTGAAACGGTTTGATTATGTTTAACATCCTTATAAGAGCAACTGAAACATCATGGCCTATAAATTCGGTGACACCCCGCCAGCACGTTTGCGCCGGAAATTTAGCGCCCGCCGCCGAGCCAGTTGTGCCCGCCCCAAATTCACTTTCAGCGCCCCAAAGCGGAAGCGGGCATTGGTACAGGGTGTGCCCGCCCCGCTTGGGGCGCTGAAAGTGAATTTCAGCGCTGCCGGTCCCGCTGCGCCACCCGATGCGGAGCGGCAGGCTGCTGTACTGCAGGCCTCCCCCTTCTCTTAAGGGGGAGGTGCCTGCAACGGCCGGAGCCCCGTTGAAAGTGCCGGCAAAAGAGCCCGGCACAACGGCGAAGTGCCGGGCTCCACGGAAACCAGCCGGCAATGCCGCAGGGGAGGGGGTGGAGGAGGCCGGGGAAGGAGGTGCGGGCAGGCGGCCGCCGAAAAAGCGGCCGGCCGCACCTCCGCTTTAAATAGCGCCTCTAAGGCTGCAGCACGGCCAGGTTTTCAAAACGTTGTTAGCAGCCGCCAGGGAAGAGGCGGCCGCTACTGAAGATGGGGATCAGCGTGGTTTCGGGCGGTACCGGGGCGCTGCGCACACCGATGACGTCATCGGTGCCGGCGCAGCGCTACCGGCTTACGCCGATTTAAAGGCCCACCTAATTTCAGCAGCGACGCAACTTCCGGCGCAACCTACTCTTGCGCCCCTAAATGGGCGCAAACCCAAGGGAATTTCTAGGCCCATGTGCCTTATGGATAGCAATCTGACCAAGAACGGTCCTCAGGAGCACTTGGCACAGATTCTATCGATCCAACATAATGGATACAGAGTGTCACATTCAGCAGTGGAAGAGAAAGGGAGAGAAAAAATGAGAATGAAAAAAAACCCGCCAGAAATGTAAATGTTTAAAGTAAAAGGGATTCTACACTAATTACTGATTGGACTGTAAATTAGGACGTATTGGCACAAAGGATATTTAGTTCAATATGAGTTTGCCAGCATTTTCACACAAAATTAATTTTGTTGAAAAACATTCAGGGTAAATATAGCAAATTTAATATGGTAAATTTAAATGTGTGAATACATTTGACAGTAAATATTTCCCAATTTACATTCCTTACCATGCATCACGTCTATGGATTTTATTTCTGAATAAGGCCTTACTTCAAAAATATTCCTATCTACAGACATCTGCTGTGGAGCCTGAATGTTGAAAACTAGAAAAAGAAAACACATCCAGAGTGGTCTATGATAGGTCTCTAGAGAGACCAATCCCAAAACCAATACTGTGGGGTAGACAGGCTCGAAGGGAATCCTACTGGCTGACCCCACTCCTGTGCAGCACTGCGCCGCTGAAATGAAACGAAAGGAGGAAAGAAAGAATTCATATTTATGTAGTAGCTTCACATGTCTCTCAGAAATGTCCCCAAATGCTTCACCTACAATTATTTACCTTGCAGTGCAGTTATTCATGTTCTGTAGGAAAGGCGATGAACAGCAGACAGAGCTCCACAGGCAATCATAAAAAAATGATTTTGTTTTAAAAGCTAGATCAAAAGAAAAGAAAGAACTTGTCTTAGTGCCTTGCATGACCTCCGGACACCCCAAACCGCTTTACTGCCAATATGTGCACAGGCACAGCAAGTTCTCAGCAATGAGATTAGTGACCAGATAATCTGGGTTTTTTTTTGAGTAATGTTGGTTGAGGGATAAATATTGGCCAGGACACCAGGAGAGCTCCCCAACTCTCCTTCAAATAGCACCATGGGATCTTTTATGTCTGCTTCAGCAGGCAGATGGGACCTTGGTTTAATGTCTCATCCAGAAGAAGGCACCTCCAAAAGTGTAGCACTCTCTCAGTATAGCTCTGAACTATCACCCCAGATTATGTGCTTAAGTGTCTGGAGTGGGGCTTGAATCCACAGCCTTAATGACTCATAGGTGAGATTGCTACCATTGAGTCATAAGAACATAAGAACATAAGAAATAGGAGCAGGAGTAGGCCAATCGGCCCCTCGAGCCTGCTCCGCCATTCAATAAGATCATGGCTGATCTGATCCTAACCGCCAATCTACTATCACAGAACCATCTCCTGAATCTAACAGAATTAGACACACGAAATAGGAGCAGGATCAGGCTACACGGCCCCTGGGCCCGCTCCGCTACCCACAGGGCCATGACTGATCCGAACCTAGACTCATGTCCAAATTCCTGCCCGCTCCCCGTAACCCTTAATTCCCTTTACTTCTAGGAAACTGTCTATTTCTGTTTTAAATTTATGTAATGATGTAGCTTCTACAGCTTTTTGGGGCAGCATATTCCATGGACCTACCACCCTCTGAGTGAAGTAGTTCCTCCTCATCTCAGTTTTGAAAGAGCAGCCCCTTATTCTAAGACTATGCCCCCTTGTTCTAGTTTCACCCATCATCGGGAACATCCTCCCCGTATCCACCTGATCCAGCCCCTTCACAATCTTATATGTTTCAATAAGATCGCCTCTCATTCTTCTGAACTCCAATGAGTAGAGTCCCAATCTACTCAACCTCTCCTCATATGTCCATCCCCTCATCCCCGGGATTAACCGAGTGAACCTTCTTTGTACTGACTCGAGAGCAAGTATGTCCTTTCTTAAGTATGGACACCAAAACTGTACGCAGTATTTCAGGTGCGGTCTCACCAATACCTTGTACAACTGAAGCAATACCTCCCTATTTTTATATTCTATCCCCCTAGCAATGAAAGCCAACATTCCATTGACCTTCTTAATCACTTGCTGCACCTGCATACTAACCTTTTGAGTTTCGTGCACCAGGACCCCCAGATCCCTTTGTACTTCAGTACTTTCCAGTTTCTTGCCATTAAGATAATAACTTGCTCTACGATTTTTCCTGCCAAAGTGCATAACCTCACACTTTCCAGTATTGTATTCCATCTGCCAAATCTCTGCCCACTTACTTAGCTTGTCTATGTCCCCTTGCAGGTTTTTTATGTCCTCCTCGCTCACTACTTTCCCCCCCATCTTAGTATCATCTGCAAACTTTGATATGTTACACTCGGTCCCCTCCTCCAAATCGTTAATCTAGATTGTAAAGAGTTGGGGACCCAGCACTGACCCCTGCGGAACACCACTAGTTACTGATTGCCAGTCTGAGAATGAACCATTTATCCCAACTCTCTGCCTTCTGTTAGATAGCCAATCCTCTATCCATGCCAGAATATTACCCCCAATCCTGTGATTTTTTATCTTAAGCAATAATCTTTTGTGTGGCACCTTGTCAAATGCCTTTTGGAAGTCTAAATACACTACTTCCACTGGTTCCCCTTTATCCACCCTATATGTTACTTCCTCAAAGAACTCCAGCAAATTTGTCAAATATGACTTCCCCTTCATAAAACCATGCTGACTTTGTCCTATTAAATTATGATTATCCAAATGTCCTGTTACTGTCTCCTTAATAATGGACTCCAAAATTTTACCTACCACAGATGTTAGGCTAACCGGTCTATAGTTTCCAGCCTTCTGTCTACTGCCCTTTTTAAATAAGGCTGACAACTTTCTAGAGGGATAGAATTGAAAAGCAGCAAGGTTATGTTAAACTTGTACAGAACCTTGGTTAGACCACACTTGGAACAGTTCTGGTCTCCATATTATAAAAAGGATATAGAGGCACTGGAGAAGGTGCAAAAAAGATTTACTTGGATGATACCAGAACTGAGAGTTATACCTATCAGAAAAGATTGAACAAGCTGGGGCTCTTTTCTCTAGAAAAGAGAAGGCGGAGGGGTGACCTGATCGAGGTCTTTAAGGTTATGAAAGGGTTTGATAGTGTAGATGCAGAGAAGATGTTTCCACTTGTGTGGGAGAGCAAAACAAGGGGTCATAAATATAAGATAGTCATGAATAAATCCAATAGGGGATTCAGGAGAAATGTATTCCCCCAGAGAATGGTTAGAATGTGGAACTCGCTACCACAAGGAGCAGTTGAGGCGAATAGCAGAGCTGCATTTAAGGGGAAGCTAGATAAACACATGAGGGAAGAGGAATAGAAGGATCTGTTGATGGGGTGAGATGAAGAAAGGTGGGAGGAGGCTCGAGTGGCGCATAAACACTGGCATGGACTTGGGCCAAATGGCCTGTTTCTGTGCTGTACATACTATGTAACTATGTAAAAGTATGAAGATGATCAACAGGTAAGTCTCTGCCATTTGTCTCACTTACCAATAGTTAGGATCAATATTTGATTATGACTGACTCAATGAAATGTTGGTTTTATTACATGGAATTCATTATAGGTGTTTTAGGGGATCATATTTCATGATACTGTCTAGTTATAATGCGGCCCACTGGTTTATGGTGACAGATTAAGTTAAATTCCATTTTTATTACATAGGCTTTTAGGGTTTTGTTGGACTTTGAGTTTTGGGTATCATATTCCCCAATTCCATCCATTTTCTGTGAAAAGCATAAACCCATGGCCTAAGGCGCGGTACTCCTCACTTTCAAATAATCTGCTCTCAGGCTTCTGCCTACGCTGCTCAGTAACCAGTCACCAAGAGAATGGTTGAGAATAAACTCCCCAAATTGTACCCACATCCCTTTGCCTTCATTCAGCAATTCCTCACGGTGACATGACTGTGATTAGGAATCCTGTGAGTGGAGGATTGTAGACATGAACTCACCTAAACCCAGTCTGTGGTAGAGTACACGGATACTCCAAGGCATGCACCACCTGTTACAGTTTTAATACATAACTGAAGTATTCTTTCTAAATTAAGTATCGCTATGGAACTAGAAAGCTTAGTGCCATTCTCACACTTACCACATACTTCTAGCATTAAGAATAGATCAATCAGGTATCTACTTCAAAGGGTTTCTCTGTACATTACTTCTGCTTATCATTAAAAAAGTAATTTTCCTGCACACAGTATAAGGTGTTTTTGTACATTATGGAAAACTAGAATATCCTACCTTCCAGACATATGCACAAATAGTCATTTGGGGGTAACCATTCTGATGTACCTGCTTCTAGCATGCACTGGGCACATCACAAAATTGCGCACTTCCACCCAATGATTTTCCATCCATTAAATGTTAATGGATAGAAAATCATGGGCTTGGAGTGTGCAATTTTGTAACATGTGGTCTGTTATACATCAGAAGCAGGTGCATTGCAATTTTTACCCCTTACTTGTTCTAATATAGCCTTTCTATTGCTTTGGTTTTTTTTAAAGGGAGAATGTCTTCCCAGTCCAAAGCAATTTAAGACCAATCTAATTAAACAACAGAAAGGTGTAATATGGAGGAAGAATGCCATTTCATATTTGATAAGTGAAATAGGTGAAAGGTTCTCAAACGCCTCTGTTCGGTAACATTTAAGTTTTCAGCATTTCTTCTGCGATTATATTTTCCAGCACACAAAGGACAAGGTGACCAGATCAACAAGAGCCACTGGAGGAGGACCATCCTTCAGGAAGAGTTCACCCAGGTGTGGCCAAAAGTGCGAAGGACCCTAAACCCTAAAGGAATAATTGGGGCTGGAGAAATGATCAAAAATGTGAAAACGCAGACGACCTACATCATTGAATAACTTTGAGGAATATCAGGATCCTGGGATTGTCTGCCGAGAGATACCTTTATACAACTGGGGCAGCATGTTGGGAAAGTGCACCATTTTGTTAAACTCATGCGAGATCTGCTGCTGCTCTTGGGACTCGGTGAGGGAATATATATGAAGGCCTATTCGACTAAGAAGATCACAGGTTGGCCGAGATACACAGCCTTACAAAGATACTTGGCTGTTGCCAGTTTTATTCCCCCCACAGGCATCTTAAAAATGAGCCCGAGGCAAAAATGGTCAGTGTTGGTGTGCCCTTTAAAAGCATAGGGAAAGCATTTTGGAAAAGCAGGACCTTTTAGCTTATCGCAAAGGCCTGAAACAGACAGATTATTGAGCTAGTAGCTCTAGGTCACCTGGGTGTTTGTCTGGTCCAAGTAATAAATTAGCGTACAGGGCACCATCTCTTTGGAGGGTTGCTACAGTGATTCCCACCTTGTTGTGTTCTTTGCATCAGGTATGTGGGGGCCATGTTGTCAAAAATATAATCAATATAAACGCTACATGGTTTTCACAGTGTTTGTTACTTATTTACAAGAGCTGCAGGCATCTGTAAATCAATTCCCTGCAAGGCAGAAATTTGTAGAGCAGTAAAGTTCAGCTGAATGGCACACCCATAATTATTTGCTAAGGAATGTCTTCAAATTAATGTTAATATTTGATATTCAGCAAAATTTATACTATAGCCCAGTAAAAATTTCCAGCCATGTAGTAAATTGCATGAGTCTGCATGAAATGTGTGAACTCAATCCCAAACTATTTGTTAAAAACCATGTTTTGCAGATTAGCAACACCTTTGTGAATAGGCAAAACAAAGCGAGGGGCGTTCTAAAACATGACAGGGTCACGGGTAGACACAACAGTAGGTTATGGTTGGTGGAGAATAATTCTTACTTCATTCCTATCACCACCACCAATAAAATCAAAATTTCATTCAGTCTTGCAACTTTTCATTAGTACGATAGCAAAATACTGCAGATGCTGGAAATCCGAAATAACAACAGAAAATGCTGGAAAAACTCAGCAGGCCAGGCAACATCCGTGGAGAAAAGGGTTCACCCGAAACGTCGACTCTAATTTCTCTCCATGGATGTTGCCTGGCCTGCTGAGTTTTTCCAGCATTTTCTGTTGTTATTTTGCAACTTTTCATTGTTTGCCTCAGAGGTGCTGCTGGAAGTGAAAAGAACAACAGGACCCAAACCTTCCAACTTTCATCCATTGTGTGTGTGACACATGCATTTTCCTCTCAACAGTGCCATTAAGCAGGGTGTCCCGAGATACACAAAAATATGTATCTGGGGTCGGAAGTTCTGACGATCACAGACAACAAATGAAAGTACACCAACAACAATTTATTTATCTCAAAAAAGGAGGCACATCAATAATCCAATAAAAATAATGAAATCAGAGGAGTGCGCTTCAATATCCACTCCATCCACCACCAGTGCACCATGGCTGCAGTGTGTACTATCTACAAGATGCCCTGCAGCAACTCACCGAGGCTTCTTCGACAGCTCCTCCCAAGCCTGCGACCTTTACACCTCGAAGGACAAGGGCAGCAGGCGTATGGGAACAACATCACCTCCAAGTTATCCTTCAAGTCACACACCATCCCGACTTGGACATTCCTTCTTCATCGCTGGGTCAAAATCTCGGAACTCCCTACCTAACCAACTTGTGAGAGTACTTTCATCACATGGACTGCAGCAGTTCAAGGCGGCGGCTCGCCATCACCTTCTCAAGGGCACCAAGGGATGGCCAATAAATGTTGGCCTTGTTAGCGACACCCATATCCTGAGAATGAATTAAAAAACTAATGGGTTTTGACACCAAGGTCTACTTCAGCAATTGATTTTGCCTTCCACTAAAATGGACCCTAAGCCTTTAAATATCAATAAATATGTTTCTCTTCAAAAAAAAGCTTAATTATGTAGTAACTGTACTTGATTGGGAGATTTCAACTGTGCCACTGAAGGACCTCACTTTGCTGGAGCCACAAGTCCACCAGATCAGATCCAAAGCTGCACATTGGTTAATCAGTATTACTGCTGATAGTCATTGTATTCTTGTAGAATTCCAGGGTGAAATTTCCATATTAATGAAAAATTGGAAAATACATGTCTTTTTTCCAAATTAATAACCCACCAACAAAATCTCATTTTCAGAAATTACATGTTTCAAACAACAACAACAACAACTTGCATTTATATAGCACCTTTAACATTCCAAGGCACTTCACAGAAGTGTAATCAGACAAAAATCAACATCAAGCCAAAGGAGGAGACATTAAGAGGGGTGACTAAAATTTTGGTCAAAGAGATGGGTTTTAAGGAACATCTGAATAAAGATGTGCAGAGATGGAGAAGCGTCGAAAAGGAATTCCAGAGCTGTGGACCTAGATGGCCAAAGGCAGGTTTGCCAGTGGTGGAATGAACTGATTTCAAAATGTGCAAGAGACCACAGTTGGAGGAACGAAGACTAGAATACAAGGGGGTCGAAGTTATGCTGCAGCTATACAGAGCCCTGGTTAGACCACACCTGGAGTACTGTGAGCAGTTCTGGGCACCACACCTTAGGAAGGATATATTGGCCTTGGAGGGAGTCCTGTGTAAGTTTACCAGAATGATACCCAGACTTCAAGGGTTAAATTACGAAGAGATTACACAAATTAGGGTTGTATTCCCTAGAATTTAGAAGGTTAAGGGGTGCTTGATTGAAATGTTCAAGATATTAATCGGAACAGATAGGGTAGATGGAGAGAAACTATTTCCGCTGGTTGGGGATTCTAGGGCTAGGGGACATAGTCCAAAAATTAGAGCCAGACCTTTCAGGAGTGACATTAGGAAACACTTCTACACACAAAGGGTGGTAGAAGTTGGGAACTCTCTTCCACAACAGCAATTGATGCTAGATCAATTGTTAATTTTAAATCTGAGATTGATAGATTTTTGTTAACCAAAGGTATTAAGGGATATGGGCCAAAGGCAGGTATAAGGAGTTAGGTCACAGATCAGCCATGATCTCATTGAATGGCAGGACAGGCTTGAGGGGCTAAATGGCCTACTCCTATTCCTATGTTTTCGGAGGGTTACAAAGATAGGGAGGTGCGAGGTCGTGAAGGAATTTGAACATGAGGATGAGAATTTTAAATTTGAGGAATATATTGGTGAACTGGGAGCAGTACAGCAAGCACAGGGGTGATGGATGAGCAGGACTTGGTGCTTGAATAGGACACGGGCGGCAGAGATTTAGAGGAGTTGAATTTTATGGAAGGTGAGGATAGAAAGTTGGCCAGGAGAGCATTGGATTAATGAGTCTGAAGGTGACAAAGGTGAGGATGAAGATGGGCTAAGGCAAAGGTGGAGACTGCTGATGTTATGCCTGTGGAAGTAGGCGGTCTTTGCGATGGCGAGGGCATGGGGTTGGAAATTCTGCCTGGGGTCAAACAGTTTGGTTCAACCTGAGACCATGGCCAGTGAGGGGGATGGAATCAGTGGCAAGGGTATGGAGTTTGTGGCGGGGGCGGATGACTTTATTCTTCCCATGTTTAAGTAGAGGATATTACGGCTCATTGACGATTGGATGTCAGACAAGCAATCTGACAATATGGAGGCAGTGGAGGGATTGAAGAGAGAGGAGGTGGAGAAGTAGAGCTGGGTGTCGTCACGTCAGTGCACATGTGGAACCTGACCCCATGTCTTCATATAATGTGGCTAAGGGGAAGCATGTAGATGAGGAAGAGGAAGGGGACAAGGACAGATCCTTGGGGAACTCCAGAGGTAACAGTGCAGGGGCAGGAAGAGAAGCCATTGCAGGAGATCCTCTGGCTACAATTGGAGAGGTGAAAGTGGAACTAAGCTACAGAAGTCCCATTGAGCTAGACAATAGAGGGGAGGCATTGAAGGGTGACGATGTGATCAACAGTGTCAAAAGTTGCAGAGAGGTCAAAAAGGATGAGGAGGGATAGTGCCCCATGGTCACAGTTAGAGGATGTCATTTGTGACTTTGACTTGAGCTCTCCCAGTGCTGTGGCAGGGATGGGAACCTAATTGGAGTGAGTTTGGACAATTTTGTTAGGAGATTGCTAATTATGAAGAAAAACGGGCATTCTCTATATTGTTTGCGAATTTTACACACAGGTAGATCTATTATTTTACCAGATTATTTGGAAGCTAGATTAGAGAATTTGTCTACCCAGGAGCTTAATTTTGATAACCTTTGGTACAAACAGAGTTCATTCATTTGAAATGGATTTTCTTCCAAGGCAGCACGGTGGCATAGTGGTTAGCACTGTTGCCTCACAGCGCCAGGGACCCGGGTTCGAATCCGGCCTCGGGTGACTGTCTGTGTGGAGTTTGCACATTCTCCCCGTGTTTGCGTGGGTTTTCTCCGGGTGCTCCGGTTTCCTCCCACAGTCCAAAGATGTGCGGGTTAGGTTGATTGGCTATGATAAAAATTGACCCTTAGTGTTAGGGGGATTAAATACGTGGGGTTACGGGGATAGGGTGGGATATGTGTCGGTGCAGGCTCGATGGGCCGAAATGGCCTCTATCTGCACTGTGGGGTTTCTGTGATTCTGTGAAATGATCAAAATCTCATCAAGGGGAAGCTGGATAAGTACATGTGGGAGAAAGGAATAGAAGGGTATGCTGATAGGGTGAGATGAAGTAAATAGAGTGGGAGGAGGCTCATGTGCAGCATTATCACCGTCAGAGTGCATCATGGTCACAGTTAGAAACATAGAAGATAGGAGCAGGAGTAGGCCATTCAGCCCCTCGAGCCTGTTCCACCATTTAATGAGATCATGGCTGATCATTCAAATTCAGTACCCTGTCTCTGCTTTCTCCCCAGATCCCTTTAGCCTTAAGAAATATATCTAACTCCTTCTTGAATATATTTAATGAATTGGCCTCAACTGCCTTGTGTGGTAGAGAATTCCACAGGTTCACCACTCTCTGGGTGAAGAAATTCCTCCTCATCTCTGTCCTAAATGGCTTACCCCTTATCCTTAGACTGTGACACCTGGTTCTGGACTCCCCCGCCATTGGGAACATCCTTCCTGCATCTAGTCTGTCTAGTCTTGTTAGAATTTTATAAGTTTCAATGAGATCCCCTCTCATTCTTCTAAACTCTAGCGAATATAAGCCTAATCGACCCAATCTCTCCTCATACCTCATTCCTGCCATCCCAGGTATCAGTCTGGTGAATCTTCGCTGCACTCTCTCCATGGCAAGAACATCCTTCCTCAGATAAGGCGACCAAAACTGCACACAATACTCAAGGTGTTACAGCGGATGTTGGGACGAATGGCCTTTCTCAATGCTATAAATTGTATGTACAATGAGCTTTTAAAATAATAATAACGATTGGACTGCATTATATTACATATGAAGACGGGAGGTTACATTCTCCTGACACTTCAACCGAGTATTTGGAAATGTTCTTAATGGGGTACAACGTTCGTGATAAAGTTATTTGGTGAACTTTGACTAAATTTCTTTGCAAACGCACATGATTAAACATATCATGCTACTTGCATGTGGTATCATTCGGGCAAAGATTACACAGGCCATTTCTGTCTATTCACCACGCAAAAAAAAAATTTGCAGACACTAGTTCTGTTAAATGTTGAACAGGAAACAGTGGGAAACATGAAGGTAATGTGCATTAAATATTTCTGAGATGAACTCCATGGTAATTCGATTGAAAATACAGGCATCATTGAAACTCTATTATTTCAGCAACAGCAAGCAAAGAATGTTTGTCACACTTTCACTAGAGTAGGTCATGCCAAAAAGATTGGCTACAGGTGATCACGGGACAGATTCCTCGGGCTCTCATTCACCAAAATAAATGGATCATTATTTTATTGAAACAATTTTTTAATAATGTTCTGTAAAAATGTGGCAATGTGTCTAATTGAATTGAACTTTATGTGGCTAACCATAATGTTAGTGCTTACAGTCACTGAATCCATACAGTAGACATGCAGAATGTGCTGCCGTGCTTGTAACATAACATAAGATAACATACCTTCAAATAGAAGCACAGAAGAGGAATACAAACAGTCTGAAGGAAGCACCAGACTGCAGAACAACTGGAATGTAACAGCAGTCTTCTCTTTACTCTACGATGATCTCACACTACAGCTGCACCTGTGAACAGAAAGGCTTTCTTTATTAATGATGGTTTTTTTCTCTTTCTGTCTCACATTAGGAAATTTGAACAGTGCCATCTTGATTTATAGGTCTTATTTCAGACAAATTTTTATCATTTATTATTAAATGTTTCCTCACTGGTTTTGTATCTTGTTTTCTCCTGACCCCTTTAGGTTTCTCTACAGTGTGCACCACTCTCTGCTCCAGGGGGGCTGATTTCCACCCACTCCCTTATGTCTGGCAATATTGCTCTTAACTCAAGTGTGTGAAAGCCATCCTCTGTAACTGATTCTGTAGCACCCAGTCACAGTCGGATTAAGAATTCTTGGGTCCCCAGGTACCAAGAACACACGGGACCCCTCTGTCCTCCCTCCCGTACAACCACCACCCATGCACACCCCACCCCACCCCCCGATCCATTAAAACACAAATGTGTAGCAAGTTATTTCTTAAAATCTTGGGATGTGGGTGTCACTGACAAAGCTGACATTTATTGTCCATCCCTGGTTGCCCATAGAAGGCGATGGTTGGCCACCTTCTTGAACCATTTGATACAACCGAGTGGCATGATAGGCCACATCAGAGGGCAGTCGAGAGTCAACCACATTGGTGTGGGACTGGAGTCATGTATAGGCCAGACCGGGTAAGGACGGTGGCTTTTCTTCCCTAAACAACGGTGAACCAGTTGGGTTTTTACGACAAGCCGACAGCTTCGTGGTCACTTTTACTGTTACCAACTTTTTATTTTCAGAATTTTTAAACTGAATTCAAATTCTCAAACTGCCATGGTGGGATTCGAACTCTCATTGTCTGGATTATTTGTCCATGTCTCTGTATTACTAGTCCAGTAACATAACTACTACACGACTGTACCCAGCAATGCATGAAGAAATAGGCCCACAGACTATGTACAGACTGCATGAATAATAAAGCAAATCGTATAATATGCTACGCTTAAATGAAACTGCCCTCTGGCGGAGGCCCCAGATCTGGCTGGGGCCCCTGGGCACAGACCCAATAGGCCCATATGTTAATCTACTCCTACGCCCAGCTTTCACTCAGAGTCACTGTCTCATTATGCATTCGATTTTAATGTCGGGTGAATCAATAGCACAAATCAGCATGCTATATCTCTGTTGTACAGCCTGTGGAAGCATCGACATATTGGACCCCATTCCACTCATGTATCAATAGTAGGTTACAAAAAGGTAATCATGATGGTATTGTACGATAAAAGATACTCAGCTGCACAATTGTAATACTGACCTACCAGATCAGGAAAAATTTGTTCAAAACTTAAAAACTCCAGAGTTGCACTTTCTCCCATCGTTTCTAAAATATACAAACTGGAACAAGTCCTTCCAGATCATCACGACTATGTTTGCTTTTGTAATGTTTTGAAAATAAGCTAACCCACATTAAAATAGCAAGTTAACAAAGGCGTTTCGCTCATCAGAATGGATGGTTCAAATAAGTTTGGAAAATGGCAAATGGATCATTCAATAGATGACTAAGCTGAACCATGTTTGAGACTGAGAGCAGAGTGTAGGGTTAGGCTTGAGTGCATGAAGGTCCTTCTGTGAGGTGATTTCATTCCCAAAACACCATTAAATGCAATAGTACTGTGCCACTGCTGGTTTATTTTTCAAATTGAAGCATGATTTTTTTTGAAGAATAACCTTAACGTACTTGGTGCAAAAATACAAAACAGAATTATTTCCCCAGTTTGGTAAAGTGGTGGGAGCTCTGATTGTATTGGGGCTCACAAGGGAACTTTTCTCTGCCATTGAAAGAGATGGCATTGTGAGTACATATGGAGTCCAACAGTCATCTGCCCGTCTTCAAGATATATTTTTGCTGCCCTAACCAGCTCTCATTGTTTGTGGAGGATGTATTATAAAATTATTACTGGCTAATCATTATTGCAATTCTTACAAATCTGCAGGAATCAACCAACAGAGATATTGTGATTACTCATTAAATGAAAGAACTCATTTACTCAAATCGGCCCGCGCCTTTCCACAAAACGTGTTTCAAGCTGAGCTTAATGGTTCACAATCAAGATGGCTACAAACTTTTGTATGAAAAGGAAAGTAGTCGGAGAGGTCTTCATCAATGTTCATTTCTACCATTAATGTATCCAGCTAAGCAAATCGCACAGTGTTTGAAAGATGCTGCAGTGGAGACCGTATGCAATGTAAGCACCATAAACCATGGTCACACTGACTGCTTTTTAAATGATCAGAGGAAAGGCCTAATAATGATAGAGTTATCTCCACTGATGAAAAAAAAATGGAGAAAATAACAGTAAGAAAGCACCGAGTTATGATGCTGCTCATCCCCCCACCCAAGGTTCATACCATGTGACATGTGTTATCTGGACTATTCAACCATATAGTTAGTCCAATATGTATTTCACAGATAATCAATAACCTACATTAGATAAACTGCTAATGTATCCAGTTGATAGGCTTCATTATAATTTTACATTTTTGATCATATGTTTAATAATTCACTTGGCAGAAACTCATCTTTTCAATCTTTCTAAAAGGTAAAAACCAACCCTTCACCCCTCCGTCCTTGCAAACTACCGCCCCATCTCCAACTTCCCTTTCCTCTCCAAAGCCCTTGAACGTGTTGTCGCCTCCCAAATCCGTGCCCATCTTTCCTGCAATACCATGCTTGAATCCCTCCATTCAGGTTTCCGCCCTTGCCACAGTACCGAAACGGCTCTCATCAAAGTCACAAATGACATCCCCCCTCGTCCTTTTTGACTTGTCTGCAGCCTTTGACACAGTTGACCACTCCATCCTTCTCCAACACCTCTCCACCGCCGTCCAGCTGGGTGGGACTGCACTCGCCTGGTTCCATTCTTATCTATCTAATCGTAGCCAGAGAATCACCTGCAACTGCTTCTCTTCCCACTCCCGCATCATTACCTCTGGTGTCCCTCAAGGATCTATCCTTGGCCCCCTCCTATTTCTCATTTACATGTTGCCCCTTGGAGACATCATCCGAAAACACAGCGTCAGCTTCCACATGTACGCTGACAACACCCAGCTCTACCTCACCACCACTTCTCTCAACCCCTCCACGGTCTCTAAATTGCCAGACTGCTTGTCTGTCATCCAGTTCTGGATGAGCAGAAATTTTCTCCAATTAAATATTGGGAAGACCGAAGCCATTGTTTTCGGTCCCCGCCACAAACTCCATTCCCTAGTCACTGACT
The DNA here is from genome assembly GCF_052327205.1 of Somniosus microcephalus. Lineage (NCBI taxonomy): Eukaryota > Metazoa > Chordata > Chondrichthyes > Squaliformes > Somniosidae > Somniosus > Somniosus microcephalus. The sequence goes on from NC_140992.1 coordinate 249,315,466, forward strand.
CCATCCCTCTCCCTAACATCTGTTTGAGGCTGAACCACACTGTTTGCAACCTTGGTGTCATATTGACCCTGAAATGAGCTTCCAACCACATATCTGCAGCATAACTATTTTCGCCTATTTCCACCTCCGTAACATCGCCCATCTCTGCCCTTGCCTCAGCTTATCAGCTGTTGAAATCCTCATCCATGCCTTTGTTACTTCTAGACTTGACTATTCCAACGCACTCCTAGCTGGCCTCCCACATTTTGCCCTACGTAAACTTGAGGTCATCCAAAACTCTGCTGCCCGTGTCCTAACTCACACCAGGTCCCGTTCACCCATCACCCCTGTGCTCGCTGACCTACATTGGCTCCTGGTTGAGCAACGCCTCGATTTCAAAATTCTTGTCCTTGTTTTCAAATCCCTCCATGGCTTCGCCCCTTCCTAACTCTGTAATCTCCTCCGGCCCCACAACCCCCCCGAGATATCTGCGCTCCTCTAATTCTGCCCTCTTGAGCATCCCTGATTATAATCGCTCAACCATTGGTGGCCATGCCTTCTGTTGCCTAGGCCCTTAGCTCTGGAATTCCCTGCCTAAACCTCTCCCTCTCTACCACTCTTTCCTCCTTTAAGACGCTTCTTAAAACCTACCTCTTTGGCCAAGCTTTTGGTCACCTGCCCTAATTTCTCCTCATGTGGCTTGGGGTCAAATTTTTTGTCTTTTAACACTCCTGTGAAGCGGCTTGGGACATTGTACTATGTTAAAGGCGCTATATAAATACAAGCTGTTGTTGTTGTATGGTCATTATCTTCTCAGATATTGTATGGACCAAAACTAAAACTGAAATTGGGAACAAGACACACTCCATCCTTTGCCATTATTGTTCTTGTTTTTCATTTCAAAATTATTTAATTGCTATTTAAGTCATTTACTTACTAATGGAGCAGCTGAATGATCAGCCTAGGTACTGTGTTTGGAGGGGGCTGGCTGATGGTGTTTGAAATTTACAAACAGATCCATTTGAAAAGGGTTACTGCAGCTTTGATCTAATATGCTTGATGATGCAAAACATCTTTATATAGAGTATATATCCAGGGGTGATCAAGAAAAATGGGATCAAGAGGGCAATGGGAGATATTCATGAGTTCATGCACATAACACATGTGTCTCGTATGAGAAGAATTTAACTGCAAAATCAGAGCCGATTTAAATCTATAGCCTGGTATATATAATGGTATTCATCCTACTAGACACAAAAAACTGTAAAATACATGGTGACTGGATTTAACTCCTCATAATATGCAGCAAATCAAATACAAAAAATATTACAGACCTCTGCGCATGGGATGCATTTCATTTGTTGTAATTGGATAACTGGCCATTGTATTATAAAGGCTCCATTAAGTTAACAAAAAATATATAGACTAAAATCCTAACTGTATTGATTCAGTTATTTATTACTATTTTCTTTCGTTCAGCGGGTCTTTGTCCAGCACAGTTAGTTTATGCTGTCTATTACACTTTTGCATAACATATTTCGTTAAATACATAGACGATGCAATATGAACAGCCGTGGTTTGCAAAAGTTACACCTGTAACCCGACATAATACCCTTTGAGGAGTAAGATCCAGAATGAGTTAGAAGGTGAAAGTCATAACTGGGAGAAATTCCACATATTGGCTAAAGAGATCCCAGCTGGCCTGTCACTTTCCCAGCTGCAGAAGGATGACTTAGAATGGAATAATAATGATCAGGAAAAAAACAAACAGAGGGGCAAATGAGAACAATTCCAGGAGATTTTGGCTTTTTGGGCAATGATAATGAGAATGACATACATGAAAAAGAAAAAAGCATCCCAAATGTTATGGGTACAAACTATGGCCCTTATATCTTGGCAGGGTTCTGATTTTCAACAATAATGCGCCTGGTAATGCTTTTTATCCCTCTGTGCCTTCACGCTGTGCCCCATTGTTTTCATTCTAGCACAATTAGTACCATGGAAAATGTATTTTGTCCAGTCCAATAGAGTATAATTACACTGTCAGTGTGAGCCACTGTCCCCATCTTGTAAGTGGCATGTGCTGTTGAAGCTCCCTGTTGTTTCCTGCAATTCTATTTTAGTTACAGAACACCTTAAGAAATACTTTTTACATGGCAACATTCCTTTAACAGCCTCCTACCAACATTTCACCTTTTAAAAGTTGCAACAAAGTGTAAATTCACAAACTCATTCCTGGAGCCTTGTCTTCTTTGTTTCTTTGTTTGGATCTCGACAACAATGTGATCCTAATGCTCAAGTTCAGCCGCCTTTCGTTTCAGTGCAGGCAGACCCCGATAGTTTAGACCTGTTTGAAAAATGTGCCTGTAGTCAGCAGAAATAAAAGTCGAGGGGGGAGGAATTCCCCTAGAGGGTCATTTGGGGGGCAAAGTCAAAAATGTTTGAAAAGTTAGCGTTAGGCGCTAACCTTTTCAAACGTTTGAGAAATTCCCATTTTTTGCTCCAAGAGGGAAGTGGAGCACTAAATCAAATGCTCCCCTTACCTCTTGGAGGGCAAGAGGCGGGGAATATCCCGATCCGGGGCGCTGTGCTCAGCAGCGCCACGTGTTGCAGTGGCTCTTCCCTCAATTAAAGGGAAGGGCTCCCCGCTGTGAGCCCTGCCTATTTTTTTGGCATCTGCTGGAGCGCCGGGGGTGCGGGAGTGCCGCGCGATCAAGCTGAGTGCAGGGCTGAGCGATCACGGCATTCAGCCCGCGTCCGATTTTTTTCATGTCAGCCGGCCACTGCATCTTTAAACGGCGTCCTGCGAGCGGCCAGCCGGCCTCACTGTTCGCGACCCCTGCAGCAGTCGGCAACATCGCCCCGGCGCTGCTGCGGGGCGCGAGGGGGAATTTTTCTCCCGCGGCGCTACCGGGGAGCTGCACTCGGAGATGACGTCATGATCAGAAGATCGAGGCGCCACCCGGTAGTGCTGCCGCTAACCTCCTGCGGAATTTTGCGGGAGGCTCGGTTAGCACCTCGGACAGGGGGGGCGGGGCGTGGGGGGGGCGAAAAGTCATTTGCACCCCGTTAGCGCCGACTTTCACCCCCAAGGTATCAGAATGTTAAGAGGAAAGAGCCATTTCAAGATTAAGGAGAGGAATGGTAAATAACTGGAGAATGAGCGAAAAACATTTTCAATTCTCTTAAGAGAATGAACGAAAGATTTGCATTTATAATACAATAATGAAATAGTCCAATTTTGCTGGAGACTAATTTTTAAAAAAAATGTGATTTATTTTGTACTATGACACAAGTTAGTGCCGCTTTTATAAAACCAATGTTGAATAACAATTCTGATTCGTTCTTTTCGCCAATGAGAGACAGCCATGTAATGGACACCGATACTGATGATTTTGGTCTAGTCAGTAAATTGGTCTTGATATTCATCATTTTCACACTACTCTCGGACTCAGGAGTACTGATTTCATGACATGCGATGTCTGAACTGGCTGACCCTACTTTTCCTGAAGTTAATTAAATGTCATTATAACAACAATCTATTTCCAAAATCAGCCCGAGAACACAGATTACTGGATGTTAGAGGTGAGCAAATTGCCTCCTACTGAATCTGAACCAAATCCGGCCAAAATCAGGAGTCAAATCCAGGCCAGATTCAAACATTTAAAATTGCTATTCCCTCCTCTAGTTCAATGACAAAGTCAGAACTCAGCTCAGCTGCATTTCCACTTTACCATTAAAATTATGTATTAAAAAAAAAACAGGCCTGCAGCTTGATTCTGTCAAATCTCCAAAGTTTAGATAAACCTGGATTTTGGGCCTAGATTTGCTCTTATCCTCCCTGGACTGAAAACGGTCAGGTAAATTGCTAGAAGAGGGAAACGGTGGTTTCAGCTTTAAGCCCCCTTTTCAACTGAAGGTTTTAGTCCACAACAAATTCATAGAGCACAAGCTCAGTGGTACAGCTAAAGACTAAGGAAGATCAGACCCAATCGGTCCTAAACACGTGCTGTCTGTATTACTTTCTTCTTGAATTTAGTGAATAAACATAAATATACACAAAAAGTCAAGATTGCAAAGACCAGCATATCAAAGGACTGACTGTACATCACAGTGAAAAAATGAATGGGGAAAATATGTACTCCAGAGTACACATCCAGTCGTGAATGGTGGTGGACCATTAAACAACTGACAGGAGGTGGAGGCTCAATGATGTTGGAGCCCAGCACGTGAGTGCAACATATAAGGCTGAAGTGTTTGCAACCATTTTCAGCCAGAAGTGCCGAGTGGATGATCCATCTCAGCCTGCTCCCGAGGTCCCCACCATCACAGAAGCCAGACTTCAGCCAATTCGATTCACTCCACGTGATATCAAGAAACGGCTGAGTGCACTGGATACAGCAAAGGCTATGGGCCCCGACAACATCCCGGCTATCGTGCTGAAGGCTTGTGCTCCAGAACTAGCTGCGCCTCTAGCCAAGCTGTTCCAGTACAGCTACAACACTGGCATCTATCTGACAATGTGGAAAACTGCCCAGGTATGTCCTATCCATGAAAAGCAGGACAAATCCAATTCGGCCAATTACTGCCCCATCAGTCTACTCTCAATCATCAGCAAAGTGATGGAAGGTGTCGTTGACAGTGCTATCGAGTGGCACTTACTCACCAATAACCTGCTCACTGATGCTCAGTTTGGGTTCTGCCAGGACCACTCGACTCCAGGCCTTATTACAGCCTTGGTCCAAACATGGACAAAGGAGCTGAATTCCAGAGGTGGGGTGAGAGTGACTGCCTTGACATCAAGGCAGCATTTGAATGAGTGTGGCATCAAGGAGCCCTAGTAAAACTGAAGTCAATGGGAATCAGGTGGAAAACTCTCCACTGGCTGAAGTCATACCCAGCACAAAGGAAGATGGTTATTGATTGAAGGTCAATCATCACAGCGCCAGGACATCGCTGCAGGAGTTCCTCAGGGCAGTGGCCTAGGCACAACCATCTTCAGCTGCTTCATCAATGACCTTCCCTCCAACATAAGGTCAGAAATGGGGATGTTCGCTGATGACTGCACAGTGTTCAGTGCCATTCGCAACTCTTCAGATAATGAAGCAGTCCATGCTCGCATGCAGCAAGACCTGGACGACATTCAGGCTTGGGCTGATAAGTGGCAGGTAACATTCGCGCCACACAAGTGCCAGGCAATGACTATCTCCAACAAGTGAGCGTCTAACCACTGCCTCTTGACATTCAACGGCATTACCATCGCCGAATCCCCCACCATCAACATCCTGGGTGTCACCATTGACCAGAAACTTAACTGAACCAGCCACATAAATACGGTGGCCACAAGAGCAGGTCAGAGGCTGGGTATTCTGCAGCGAGTGTCTCACCTCCTGACTCCCCAAAGCCTTTCCACCATCTACAAGGCACAAGTAAGGAGTGTGATGAAATACTCTCCACTTGCCTGGATGAGTGCAGCTCCAACAACACTCAAGAAGCTCGACACCATCCAAGACAAAGCAGCCCGCTTGACTGGCACCCCATCCACCACCTTAAACATTCACTCCCTCCACTACTGGAGTACTGTACTGTGGCTGCAGTGTGTACCATCTACAAGATGCACTGCAGCAACTCGTCAAGGCTTCTTCGGCAGCACCTCCCAAACCTGCAACCTCTATCACCTAGAAGGACAAGGGCAGTAGGCGCATGGGAACACCATCACCTGCAAGTTCCCCTCCAAGTCACACATCATTCTGACTTGGAAGTACATCACCGTTCCTTCATCGTCACTGGGTCAAAATCCTTTCACTCCCTCCCTGTCAGCACTATGGCAGTACCTTCACCACACGGACTGCAGCGGTTCAAGAAGGAGGCTCACCACCACCTTCTCAAGGGCAATTAGGGATGGGTAATAAATGCTTGCCTTGTCAGCGACACCCAGATCCCATGAACAAATAAAAAAAAGGGCCCACTTCTTTAATTGTTGCTTTATACAACCTATGCAAGTAGGAATATGTAACTTGCCGTAGAATGAAACTTGCAGCGCAGACTTAGAGGAAACCAATCCGAAATAGGGAACATAAAAAATAAAAAAAACTGGAATTATCTATACAGCAATAAATATACTAGATTGTGGCGGAGCCACTAAGGGACTCCAATCAAATGTATATAATTCCCTTTAACAATATGTTAACTACAGCCTGAGTCTGTATCTTTGTATATACTGTTTGCATGTACAGAGCGCGGTCCCTTTAAGAGCGCGGGAAAATGCGAGGACATCACGCCGTTCAGCACGTGATCCCCCATCGGTGGGAAAAACGTGATGACATCATGACGCCAGCCACGGGACCGCCCAAGCAGTCCTCGTGGAGCCTCCGAACTGACTAGACCTGTATTCGTAGTTCTCGTGCATTGGTTTGTTAAACTCAGTTTGTTTTATATTAAACATCGTTTGTTGATCGCCTGAATTGACCTCAGTCTCTTGATAGGAACTAGACGTTCCTACAAGATTTTCTGCTCATACATATAGTCAATGGAGTGGAAAATCTAGCCCAAAGTAGCTTACACAGAATACTGTATTTTCACAATGCTTTCATACTTTGTGTTATTCAGTCTCTTCTGGGTAGGTTGACAAAATATATTTCACAGTTTACAAAATATTTTTAGATCTGGAAGGCTCCCTGCCTACTTGTCCTCGTTAGGCGGCTTTTTCTAATTTTACACCAATGGTTCATTTACTTTTTGTAACATCAATGTGCATTTATATAGCACCTTTAACATAGTGAAATGTCCCAAGGCGCTTCACAGGAGCGTTATCAAACAACATTTGAAAACGAGCCACATAAGGAGATTATTAGGAAAGGTGATCAAAAGCTTGGTCAAAGAGGCAGGGGGAGAAATTCAGTATCACCCATTTTGTGGCGCTAATATTGGCTGGGCGCAAAGTTTAGCACCTGGCGCTAATTATCACCTCGGACTGCAAAATCGCCTCTATTGCCCCTGGAGGGGATTTGAGCGCTACACAGCTCTCTTAAGGCGCAAACATCAGGGAGCGAGGCGCTACCTCAGAATGCTACTGAAGCTCAGGCAATGTCAGTTGCCATGGAAGCCAGACAGATTGGTGCCGTCCAGTTCTTAAAGGGGAGGGGCCATCTTGCTGGCCAGCCACACCCTGCTCATTGCAGCCTTGAATCTCAGCCTGGAGAGACTGCAAAAGCAATTGTGTTGGAAGCACCAATGGATAGGCCCAGGAAGAGAGCTCGGCACTTAGGAGCCTTAAAAGTGGTGCTGAGGGCCAAAACTCCTTAGGACAACGTTAAAACCAAATATTTTGCCAACAAGAAAAGGCAGGAAGTGCCTGCCTTTAAATAGCGCTCCCTCACCCCCTTCCTGACTTGAAAACGTTCCCCTCTACCTGCTGTTCCTAGCGGCAGGCGCCAAGGCAGGGGACATGACTCAATATCTGGTCCGGGGTGTTACTAGGGCGTTACACGCTCGACTAACATCAAGATCTGCGAGCGCAAGAGATCGTGACGGTAGTGTTTAATGCTGCCGCAAAATGTCTGGTCAATTTCACGAGCGGCGCAAATATCGCCGCGCTCAGGCGCTAGTTGCTTTGTGCCCCATTAGCACCCTCTTAGGGCACTAATGGGAGGAGCTAATCAACTGAATTTTTTCCCGTAGCGTCTTAAAGGAGGAGAGGTAGGAAGGCACAGAGGTTTAGGTAGGGAATTCCAGAGCTTAGGGTCTAGACAGCTGAAGAAACGACCACCAATGCTGGAGCGATGAAAATCAGGGATGCGTAAGGGGCCAGAGAATATTTAATATTCTTGAAAATTAATTAGACATTTTTTCATCTCCCATGTTGACCCTGTGGTTGCAAAGGTTGTCATCAACTGCACCAGGTTACCACTCTTAAATAAATCGAAGAATACATTTTAATGCAAAAAAATGAAACAATTACATTCTATTACGATGCCCAATTGAACTAGTTCATTGAAGATTTTATGTTTGTGGTTATGCAAATTAGTTTTATCAGAAACTTGAACTGTAACCTAACCAACGCAACTTTGATGCATTTTGGGCGTGATTTCCCGATTGCGCCCAAACTGGAAACTCTACCCTAGCTTAGTCACTCTAACCTAAACCAAGTTATCTAATTCCACAAGTATTTGGATGGAGATTTTATGAGGAGTACTGTACTCACCACCAGAACTTTACAGAAAGTTTATTTTCTCTCCAGATGCGAATCATGCATTGTACCAATTAGTGACAAACGTGGGAACATACTTGGGCCGTGGACTTTCATCCACTGGGAACTTGACCGAGACTGGCACAATATATTTCAAGATCTTTAACAACCCTTCAGAATGGGAACGGGCCAAGACCCTACTTCTCTGTTTAGGTTGGATTTCAAATCTAGGTCCCACAGGCCACATTCTATTCAAATATAAAAGTTAGAAAGCAAATGTACATCAACAGATTCAGAGGAAATCTGATATTGAGAGGGGGGACTCATTCATTAGAAAGGGAATTTCGCCAAAAGTTATGAAGATCAGCCATTTGAGTTTTGAGAGCAGATTGATAAGTTTCATTCACTTTTACATCTCAATCATTTGAAATTATATTGTAATATATGTATCTGTTCTTACTATTTTTGGAAACTTAAAAATATTCCATCCTTCAAATTCTTCTACATTTTGGGATTTAAATACCATTGATAGAACCAACCTGTGTCATCTCAGTGTTTCTCCTTAAAGGATTTTGGAATATTCTGGATAACATAAAATGACAAATGACAGAATACGCTTGTAGGAAATTCATTTATATTACAAAATACCTATTGAAGAAACAAGTAACCCAAGAGGTAAAATTCTGAGCAGTTTTTTTAAACCAAATATCTGTTTTCTAGATTTCTTTGTGTCTTCTTAAAACGTGATTGGTGTCATTCTATAATGGACTCAATCAGCTACAGAGAGCAGCTTGCAATTATGGTATAAAAAGGAAATTGAACATTTTCCTCTGAAATGGATTTTGACCCACTATTCATTTCACAGCTTGGATAATGCAGGGCGTTGAGAAGGCAGTGGGTTGCTCATACCAATTAAGTATAGCTTTACCTTCCATTTATGGAAAGTTAAAAATAATACTGCCTGCAATAACTTTTTATGAACAGTTTTCTCTCCTTTTCCCTCCCCTACTCCTGAAGGTGCTGACTTGTGTTGAAGTATGGCTCCATACTGCCAGCCATCCTCCGGTACCTCACCCAAGTGGCCTTTCTTAAAATCTGTGAACCTGGACAGTGAACATTGCCGAGTTATTCAACTGTGGGGCACAACAGAGCTGAGCTCAATCCTGACCTCACTCAGCATCACACACACACACAAGCATTTTCCACATGGACGGGTGTAAGAATTCGCAATAATTTACAGTTCTGAAGATTAATTTTTTTGATTAAAGAATCCCTGGGCGTTGTGCTTTTAAATTTCCAGGGATAAAAATGGCTGTCATACCACATGGCCGAAGACAAAGGGGCTTGGAAAGCAGCTTTCTGTGTCTGGAAGTAAGGTTCAATGGAGACAAAACGTTACCACAGGACAATGCTTTGTTTACAAAGCAATTGAATGCTATTGGCATTTGTTTGTATATCGAGTGGATACATCTAAACTGCAGAAGAGTCTTTTGTATCTTGAATGGGAACCGTTTAAGAACTGAATGGGTCTAAATCACCTAGCATTCTGGACAATAGAGCAGTTGTATTTCCTTTTTGTTTCAGCCCAGGGAGCTCCGGAAGACACATTAACCCAGTCCAACCACTCTGAGTTAGCCAATCACAGCTTTCTCTTGTGTATTGGACCCTTTGGGCAGGGAATTTTGCACACAGCCCTTGCAGGGCAGAACGGCAGGACCTCACCAGGTATAAAAGATAGCTGCTGAGAAGCTATCTCTCTCTCTTTACTTCGCTGGACCACAGGTGAGCAGGGTGTTCTGACTCCTCAGCAAGGCAACCTAGCAGGAGTTTGGGGTGGTGATTTGAGGGTAATTGCCAAGATTGTTTAAGTAACATTGGAGCCATTTCATCCCTCGTTTTCGCCATCTGCAACCCCCCTGTTATATAGTTTTACTGTAATTACTGTGTTCGTGTGGTATGGTTTATTCTTTTGATTGTAGTTTATTTAGGTAATAAAACTTGATTTTTCTCTCATCCAAACCACTTGTCCGTTGTAATATCATTAATTATAAGTTCCTCCACTCAGAACTGAAGGAGGGGTAGCGATACGAAACCGCTGTTTGTAAATTGGTTTAGAGTGCAGCAGCAAAAGGCTGCTGACCAGGTGAATTACCGTAAACCAGGTAAAAGGTTGGAATTGGTCAGAGCTCAGAGGCAAAGGCTGCTGGCCAGGTAAATTACCATAAACCAGCAAAAAGATGCCCCAGCCTTACATGGGGGATGGGGTCACATGAAAGTGATCAGAAGTGGGAAACTTGAAAGATTTTTCCCTCACTAACCATGGGAAGCCAAGTCCAAAATTAGTGTCCCAGTTGGTGGTTCAGGAAATGCCCACTGAGCGAGGTTGAAGAGGAACACTGATCTCAGAAGGACCACATATTAATTTAGTAACATTTTAAAAATGTTTTATCTTTTCATTGCGCATCGGCAGAAACATGCATAGATACTTATGTGTGGAGATGTGTTATGGGAGGACTGGAGGAGTATTCCATCCTCTGGGTTAGTGTCCATCCTCTCATAGTTTGCTTATTACCTTGAATACATTTGCTGGTGAGAATTTCAATGTCGGGCACATGGTTCGAATGAGAGTTATTCTATTTTCAGCTGACAACCTTGTGACAATCGTTACATAATTTTGTAGTGCTTCAAACTTGGGGTGGAGATGGGGGAAATGGGCAAGACTCCGCTTTGTGCTTGCGCTAGGTGCAATTGCAAGTTTTCACAAACATTTGTATCGAGCACACATCGGACAAATTGGTGGCACATTTAACAAGAAGGGAACATGAAGGCTCTTTGGGTGAGAGGGGAGTGCAGCAGGAGCTGTTGTCACATTTTGAAGTTAGTGGTGACAACTGATAATTACGTGAGATCCAGGGAGCCTTGTGAGATCGTGAAAATTCATGGAATTCACAGGAGCGTTCTCAGACAAAATTTGACACCGAACCACATAAGGAGATATTGGGACAGGTGACCAAAAGCTTGGTAGAAGAGGTAGATTTTAAAGGGAAAGGAGGAGAGAGAGGCGGAGAGGTTTAGGGAGGGAATTCCAGAGCTTGTGGAAGGAGAAAGGGGAGAGCAAGAGGTATTGAGGGATATTTGCTGCTGTTGTTAAGGTGACCACATTAAGTGCATGAACAGATATGGTTCTGTTTAAGTAAGCAGCTAGTAATTTTTTTAAAGCTTTTTTCAGCATTTAGCATATACATTTCATAAAGTTAGTCAATGAAAGGCAGTTGTGCTAATCTTGGGGTCAATCTGTAAACTGACTGAGACAGCAACTCACCCCCAGCCTTCTCTAACAATGCAACATTTTAATAATGAATAGAGGACATTTTAGTGCACCAAGGACATCTAGAATAATGTACGATGTAAAAAGTGAAACAGACACATGCTTGGAATTTAATCTATCTCAATTTAAGACGTATGGGGGTGTCAATAAAATGTGAGGTGAGCCTCTCTAACAGCTGTTTCATTCAGTTGTACAGATACTAACTGCTCCATTGTTAGCCAGAGCACAATTCAAAATCTTCCCATTAAAGATGCATAAAATGCAAACTATTTCAGAGCAAGGTTTTATAATGTAGTCCTCTCGCTTTAGAGAGTTGTCACAGAAAAAAAAAAAATCACATACCACAGGTGAGATCTTTGGCCCACCAAAATTGATTTACAAAAAAAAAGAAACTCGAAAAAGAACGAAGACAAGAAAAGAGAACACACAGCTTACCAGCCATGGTATCTCTCATAACCTGCTTACAACAATCAGCTTAAGCCTTTGCCACTCGGTATTTATGCTCCCGAGTCCACTTGTGGTCTAAACATCTTCTGTCAGCCATGGGCTCACCATATAATCAGCCATACACTGCATTCATCAGGCTCAGGTTGATGTGACTAAGAGCAAGAATGCTTTCAACGTCACGTTTGTTTCTGGGTGTTCACATTATTTAAAAAATATTGCCGCTGTATTTTGTGCTCCACAGCATAGACTTTCTAACATAACAAAGACATTTTCCACACTTTATGGCTCTATCTGGGGACTGAAGAATTGACTGTTGCCTACTACAGATTCTGTTCCATGTTTGGATTCTTGCCCAGTTTTTCCTCTTTCTTCTTTTTTTTAAAAAACCCTCTATTTTCCAGGTATGGACGTTCACTTCCCACACTTGTGCTACATTCACCCAGCAAGGAGTTTATGCTCATCAGATGAGAAGGACAAATAGAAGAATTTCAAGAAAGGTCTTTCCCGTGAGGTGAAGCTGTCAGGAAGAAGGGTCAGTGCCAGAAAAAGCCCAAAGAGGAAAGTTTATCATTTTTACAAAAACTTTCCTTGTGAGGCCTGGAGTAGCAGGAGTGCTCCGCTGGATCCCACAAGAAAATGTTTAGGTCTCCCCTGTTCTCCTCTTCCCTATTGTGAGGCTCTCCCCTTCCCCGTGACTTACTCGAGTGCTGGGCATTGCTGCTTTGGTCGCCGCTGGCAGCCTCCTGCTGCCCGACATTCCACTCCCACCCAGTGCCCAGCTGCCACATTCCACTGGTTTCAGGTGGCCAAGCGCATGCAGGAGGAGGCCTGGCAGTTAAACTTGCCCTGGCCTCACACAGCCAGGGCCAAAATGGTTTGCCGCTTGCCCTCCAAATTCCCGCCCGGAGTTAAAATTGGGGCTTATCCGTTTAGCTCGATGCACAGCACCAAAACTAAACGTAGAGAATAAATCGGATGTCGAAGCCCAAAATGATTCTAAAGCATAGTAGAGTGAAAGTATCTCCTCCAGGGATTCCCACTCGTCTTCGCTCCAGTGCCAGGTTAGGCCTTGACTACGGATTCAGAGTGTATTTACACAGAGCGGAACCACTTTGCACCAATAGAACAGTTATAGTGTGAATGCACCTCAAATTGTGTTTGGCCAGTTGATGAGAGATCGCCTCCAGGCGGTCATCTTACGCCAGTTCGACATCACACCCCAGCCGCAGTATAATTGCAGCTTAAACATGCCCAATTGCTCCGCCCCCATAGAAATACAATCATTGTTAACATTTGGGAGAAAAAAAAATCAAGCACCTGCCAAGTGGCTGCTATTTTATGAGAGATCAACACACAACTAAATAAAACACCAACGCCCAACTTATTACCCAAACTCTTTGAACCAGAATATTGTTATGGAAAATTAATTCAGTTGTAACTGTAATCTCCCTTGTTTGGCTTTGCGCTGTGCATCAGAAATCTGTCACCATAGATGGTCACGGGATTCCATTTGAATTATCTGCGTTTAACTGCTTAATTGTTCTTTTCTAAAGTTAGTTGAACAGTTCAAAGGCATTCTGGAAAAAAAAATGCAATCTGCTCTGACTCTTACCAAATGATCATTTTTAATGATTCGCAATAGCAGAGTAGAAGACACACTGGCGGGCTTTACAAAGGAACAAGTCCTTCCACTCAAGAAACACAAAGATGAACAGAATACGCAGAATGTAACTGTGTTAATAATAATCTCTGAATGAAATGAATTCAGGTAACTCTACTGTGCAGTATTAGGCATGTCTCTGGGGCTGACACTATCATTTCTCACCATAAGAAGAATGGGGAGAGAATTACGTGTAATATATTCATGCTAACAATGCATGCAGTGCCTGCATCATCGGTAAATAAACTGCTGGGTTACACATACAGGATTTAGAATTTCTGATGAAACTGCAGAAATGTCAGAGCAGCCGGTAGATGGCCAATCAGTGTGCAGCTGAGGCGACCTTTGCACTTTGCTACTTTAGTATGACTGCTATCATCTGCAAGAAAAAGCCACGAGACGCTTATTTTATCAGCCATTTAAAAATGTGAAGATAACATTCAAAAACGAATGACACTTATACAATAAAGAGATAAAATGATAGAATTCAAAATAGTAGATGTCAGGGTTTGAGAGAACTGATTTGGATGGCGAGGTATTTAACACACCAAGCTCTTCCGGTGACATGTAACTTCTTTATTTAAAACCACATGCTGTTAAAAAAAATCTGATTCTTTAAAATTTTACAATAAGCTTTCAATATTTATTTACAAAACATGGGCATAATTTATTGAATAGATTAGGTAAAAGAGCTGATGTGGAGAAACAAGATCCCTTGAACTAGCAAGCACACAAATGAGGTTCGTGTAGTGGGCTGAAATCACCTCATCACCATACTTAGTTTCAACAAGGTAAAAAAATGTCAAATAATTCATATTTACAATAATGCTTACTTTTCCCACAAGATGTTCCAGTTGTAAAAATTAAGAATGCGGAGGTCATGATAGCCTCTTTCTTAAACATTGTCTCAGGTTAAATAATGATAAATTGTTTGAGCCTTTTGCTTTAGGAAGTGACTCATTACTGCCCAATACTAATGATACCGTGCTAACTGTTATTTATCTATCCTGAATACATTACTCAGACTACATGGCAAACAATAATAATAATAAATAGAGGATTGCCAGAAACTTCTGAATGACAAATGTCATTCTGTGGCTCTAAATATAACATTTTTTTTTAAAACAGGTTTCTTTTAGGAAACATTCTACATGGTCAAATAATAAGAGAAGTCTTCAAACTAGTCCTTCTGGACTTCTTCTATTTGCTAGCTTTTACTAAAGCTGGAACTAAATCAGTAGGCTTTATTGCAAGTGATTTGGATATTTTTCTAAATCGAAACAGTCGAAGTGATAAGGTTAACAGCTGAAAAGAAAGACAAAAGGTATTTTTGGTTCTTTGTTATGAAAAACAAGTGAGGTTAAACAATTTGTATAGAACAATGATGTTTAATTCAAGCATTACATCGATTGGTGTGTGTAGGTTTGTGTGTGCATATGTACATGTATAGGTGTTTGCTTGCAATGATAAAACATATGACTGCATTATTACTAAAAGACTTATATACTAAATTATTCAAAATGTAATTGCGTTTTTTAAAAATTTAATTCTTGCGTGACCTTTGGTACTGGCAAGAGCTGGAGTTTCATTTTCTTCAACTGGCTAAAAATTTAAATAAAAATTACCTGTCACAGACCATATATTTAATTACTAAATGATAGAACAGAGCAGTGCAGGTAATCACTTTAAAATAAAATTTATACTAGATGTGGTCAGTTCCTTTCTTTTTTTCTGCACACAACGCTATCACACCACTTTTCCCGGGATTAACAAGACTCAGTTAAATGTGTGCCTCCTGTCAAAGCGACCAATCGAGACAGCTGGACACAAGGAGAACTGCACGAATGTAATATTAATAAGGATGATACATCAGGTCATCCCCATCAGCCTGCAGATTGTTCGGCATTTATTTACCTAATTTGAGCAAATTGTGAAGAGGAGCAATTTTAGAATTGTGCGAACTAAAGTGCTTTGATTTTTAAGATTCACGGGGAGGGGGTGTTGGGGGGGGTTGGTGGGTGGGGTGGGAGATGCTGAAGGAAGAAAGGAGGCGACAAAAAAAAAGGATAAATAAAATGAGGACACTGAGGTCAAAGTGATTCCAAAGCCACCAGACGGCTTTCCCTCCCCTGGTGCCTGTGGACAACAAAAAAAGGAAATGACTTTGCAAGGGTTTTTTAATGACTTTCCTGTGCGCAGAGATGACAAGGACTCTAAGGGAGGCCAGATGACAAAAGGAAAGAAATGAAGTGTGGAGTGTTAGGAGGCAAACAAGGCGAACAAAAAAAAAAGAAAACCCTGCTAGCTTCGCACCTCATCACTGTCTCAGCACATGGGCCCCGGTATTGATTTTTTCTAGAGCTGTAATATAGCAGTCATGTAAAACACAAATGGTAAATGTCACACTTTATTTGTTCAAAGGCTCAAGGATTGTTTTTAAAATTAATAATAATCCCAACAAATGTTAAATAAGTCTATAGATAGCAGCTTGATTTTGATGCCATCGGCTTCAGACACGTACTGAAGAACAAGCTTGGCAGTCTGAACTACCTCTGAACAAATTTTTTTTTTTTAAATCCCCCGGACAGCTTCCATAAAAGAAAAATAACCATTGTTCCACAAACTGGCTGTATATTTTTATTTATGTGCAAAAAGACTACTGCTATGGAAAGGATTTGGTTGGAAAAAGAAAAATAGCAGACAGTCTCAGTAATAATGTTCTGATTTTTGTCTTTATGTAGAGGTAGGGCTTTCTTCAAATTGGTCTTGACCTAATCTGAATAAATAGTGGGTTAAAGGCCAAGTCCTTATATTGTAAAATGCTATTTGTAAGCTGCGTGCTGCCAAGAACCTCTTAGGGTTTTCAAATTGTCCACCAGGATTCTATTAGATTGTCTAAAATAGTACAAATCCTGCAGAATCTCCCTGGATTATTTTTTTGAACTACAGGTATATGGAGAAAATACAAGGCTGTAAGGGATTTATAACAGAATGGTCCAGAATTTCCTGGAACGGCCCGATCAGGTGATGCACACCACAATTTACGACGTTTCGTGCACCAATCATCCCGTTGTGAAGTTATTCCAAGATTTTGGCAAAAAGTAATTTGCGCAGCTCGCAGCGAGAATACTGGCGAATCAGGGACCCTCAGGAGCGGCCCGGGTTCTGTTAAGTATCCTGTTTACACCTATTTTGTAATTGTTTTGAGTCTCTCCATGGGAAAACAGCGCTTCCAAAAGTCTGAGGAAAAAAAGAGGCCATCTGTAATTCACTATATAATTCATGTATCAAATGCAAATTGTCCCGTTTTCTGGCACTTTTTTCGGTCAGAATTGGAAAACAAAAGCCCTACAATATTTTTCACTGAACTGAAATAGAGATTTCAGATACAAAAAAAAAAGCTCGTCCCCACTTACGCCTTTATAAATGTCACTGTACAAACTGTGTTAATCTTGTAGCTCCTGATGAAACGGTAAATTTGCTGGAATCGACTGAACTACATTGTTGATATAACTATCTGAACACTTAGATCACAGCCTGGATTTAAATAAAAACCAGCAGGGATATATGTCCACAAGATAGCCCTCTGAAACCTGTGCATTATCCAACTTGTAAGTCTTTTAACCACGCATTTGCATTATATATCTATGAATAATGGTCATCCCAGGCTGGGAATCATGAGAGCCATAAATCACGTAGCTGCACATGACCAAAGGCACGTTATTTTACCGTCTAAGTGGCTGCAGCAAGAAAACTAGCGTAAATCTAGAAAATTCATTGAAAGTGGGTGCGGCGCTGTGATAAACGACCTTTCACGGCTTCGGCAAGGGCTGGGGTGGGCAAGAGTCCTCGGAAATTATGGCGCTGCGTGAGGTGTGGCGGAACTCACTTACGCCATCATTTCCCGGGACTTCTTTGCGCTAGAAACGGACCCCGCGACGTGGAAACACCATTCCAATGGCGCAAGTCTCTAGGAAATGTCCACTCAATATTTTAGTATAAAGCAGGCACACGCGCATTGGTAATGGACATGCAAATATTTCCTTTTTTGAGTATTACATCGGATTGGAGATGATAAACATGAACCTGCAGCTGACATATAAACCAAGAGAGTGTAAAACTGAGTTTTAGAAAAAATGAATGCAAATTAAACAAAATCTGAAGCTTCTTATATTGTTTAAAGTAGCACGAAAATGGTCAATTTTCCTGGGGTTAAAATGAACCTAAAAAAAAATACACTTTCATCCCACTTTGTAATTACTGACTGGCCTGTTTTCCTTTTCACAGAATGGTCATCAATGGGAATATTTATAGTCCCAACATTATTCTCTGTGAAGCCTGGTAAAAGCTATGATCCCTGTAAAAACATCATTGTCCTTCAAGCTGTCTGCGGCAGCCATTAAAACTAGAAAAAATAGCCCATCTGAATCAAACTAGACTGTAATATGTTGAATTGACTGCATCACTTGCAGGCACTGCCACTATTATCTTACATGGCTTGCTGCCCCCACCATCTACCTTAACCAGGCTAGCACCTGCACTTATCCCGTGTGACCTTAACCAGGGTGTTGCCTCCAGTTAGGAACATAGATACAGGAGTGGCCCATTCAGCACTCAGTCAAATCATCGTCAACACCTTCACCGAAGTGTACGAGAGCATAGGCCTTACACTAAACATCCGTAAGACAAAGGTCCTCTACCAACCTGCCCCCGCCACACAGTACTGCCCCCCGATTATCAAAATCCATGACAAGGCCTTGAACAACGTGGACCACTTTCCATACCTTGGGAGCCTACTGTCAGAAGAGAGTGTTTGAAGACCAGGACCTCAAACACGGCACTAAGCTCATGGTCTACAGAGCCGCAGTGATATCCGCCCTGCTGTATGCCTCAAAGACATGGACCATGTACAGCAGGCACCTCAAAGCACTGGAGAGGTACCACCAACGCTGCCTCCGCAAGATCCTGCAAATCCATTGGCAGGATAGGCGCACCAATGTCAGTGTTCTTGCTCAGGCCAACATCCCCAGCATCGAAGCTTTGATCACGCTCAATCAGCTCCGAGGGACGGGTCACATTGTCCGCATGCCCGATACGAGACTCCCAAAACAAGCGCTCTACTCGGAGCTCCGGCACGGCAAGAGAGTCCCAAGCGGGCAGAGGAAACGCTTCAAGGACACCTTGAAAAAGTGTAACATCCCCACCGACACCTGGGAATCCCTGGCCCAAGACCGCACAAAGTGGAGGAGAAGCATCCGGGAAGGCACCGAACACCTCGAGTCTCTTCGCCAGGAGCAAGCGGAAGCCAAGCGCAGGCAGCGCAAGGAACGCACGTCAACCCAAGCACCCCACCCACCCACCCCTTCAACCACCGTCTGCCCCACCTGTGACAGAGACTGTAGGTCCCGCATTGGACTCATCAGTCACCTGCAAACTCATTTTTAATGTGGAAGCAAGTCATCCTTGGTTCCAAGGGACTGCCTAAGAAGAAGAAGAAGAAGAAGTCATGGCTGACCTGTACCTCAACTCCGTTTACCTGTCTTTGAACCATTTTCCTCATTACCCTTACCTAACAAAAATCTATCAATCTCAGTCTTGAAAATGTTAATTGACCCAGCATTTAAAGCCCTTTGGGGAATGGAATTCTAGATTTCCAGTACACGGTGTGAAAAAGCGTTCCTAATTTCACCCCTGAATGGCCTTGTTCTAATTATAAGCTTTTTCTGGATTCACCCACTAGGGGAAATAGTTTCTCTGTATCTATCCTATTGAAACCCTTTATCATTTTAAAGATTAGCTCCCCTCAACCTTCTAAACTCAAGGGAATATAAAATCAAGTTTATGCAATCAGTCCTCATAATTTAACCCTTTAAGTCCTGGTTTTATTCTGGTAAATCTGCACTGTACCCCCTCCAAGGCCAATATATCTTTCCTGGAGGTATTGTACGCAAAACTGAATGCAGATGGGGTCTGTACAACTGAAGCATCATTTTCTCACTTTGTACTCCAACCCCCTTGAGATTAAGGACAACATTGCTTTAGCCTTTGTCTTTCTTGGATCCAAAGTGGATGACCTTACACTTCTCCAAATTGAATTCCATCTGCCATGGTTTTGTCCACTCACTTAGGCTGCCCATTTCCCCCTGTAACTTTCTACTCTTACCTACACAACTTACTGCGCCTTCTAATTTAGTGTCACCCGCACTGGATGTACAATTGTATTTCTTCATCTAAGTCATTAATATATATGGTGAAAAGCTGAGGCCGCAGTACAGTCCTCTGGGGAACACCGCTTGCCACATCCCATCACAATCTTACCTAGGCTATCCCCTCCATTTATCCATTTACCCAGCCTGCAGCCCTAGCTGTTGCCATGTTATCTAGGGTGCTCTACCTCTCTCCTGATCTCCACTTTATCTAGAGCTATCTACCATACCTAGACTACCACTTTGGCTATTTGCCATCAGACTGCAGTGATCTATCTCCTGCCAAGGTAGCTATAACTGTCATCAATCACTGCTATAACTGCTTAACCATATTGCCACACTTACTATTCACTGCTACCTTTCCTTGACCATCATTCCTATTACTTGCCACTACCTCATCTGGGCTGCCATCCCCTGCGACCATACATCATCGGGTCTCATACTGGGCCCCATGAAGTTTCAAGCTTATATTTATTGTAATTGCAGTAACAATTGTCAATGGAAAGAGTACTGACTTATTTAATGCAGACATAGTTTTAAGTAAAATTTCCCAAACTCGTAGTACCACATTTAAAATAAGGTGTAAATGAATGGTGGTTCACATTATCCAGGAGGGTGGGGTAGAGCTGAATGAGGCTCTCCTGTGGTACTTTTTTATGCTAATGTGTACACATCAGCGAATACCATTCCTGTGCACTTCAACAAAGAAGAGTGTGCTCATTTCAGATCATCTTGATCTTATCACATCTCAGGTTAAATGAAGCATTTGGGTCTTGTCAGTCATTAGTGATATAAAGAAGTTGAAAATAAAGCCTTCAGCATTGTGGATAAGATTTCTATATGATGTCCATAACTGTCTATTTTCTTCTGAGGGCTGCAGATAGTTACCAGCACAATGTCCATTTGTGTGCAGTGCTTGTGTGTGCACATCCATACAGTATCATCCAATCAGTACTAACTGTTTTCCTCATATTAACCTTGGTGGCATTCTGTACTGCAGCTCGTGACTTAGGTTTCTTCATAAAAAAAAATAACTGTACATGTTTGTATATAAGATGTGAAGGTAAACAGATACCTAGGAGTTTTACAAGGCTTTAAAGCATCAACGGTTTGAGAGCACACCATAAACTCAGACTAAAACTCTTAATTTATGAACATGGTCAAAACTTCTTGAAGCCTCGATATGGACTGCTGCGTATTTTATATCTGTAGTGTCCGACAATCAATAATACTCAGACTGCAGGAGAACAATTAAACAGGTATTTACTGAACAGAGAGTAATTCAAGACTGAAATACAGAAGCCTGCTATGGCTTTATATACAGGGGTGGTCACTGCCGGTACTGCAGTATAGAATCAGTTCTTCTCTTAAAGGCACATACACAACAATTCCTCCCCTTTTAGATAAACAGTACATAACATTCATTTAACAACTAAATAATAACTAATTACAATTACAATTTTCTCTGTACTATATACATCAACTGAAATAATCATTTATAAGTTCAGTCTTTGAGGAGGCTTCCTGATCCTGACTGGATAGCGCCTTTCTCGAGTATCCTGTTCTTGCGGCGGAGTTGATTCTGGCTCATTGTCATTGGTTGGTTTGTCAGCTTCCAATACCACTGCTTCTGAGGTAGACGCAATCTGTACTTCGGGTTGATTACCAGGTGCACCTGCTCGTGGTATGGGTTTGGCTTGTTCCTGTGACTCTAGAATCTGGTCAGCATGGCGTCTCACGATGCTCTCTCCAACGTCCACTGTGTACATTAGTGGTCCCTGCTGTGTGCATATCGTTCCTGGCTGCCATTTTTCTGTTCGGTAGTCGCGGGCCAAGACTGGTTGCCCTATCTTGAAGCTCCTGGTTGGCTTCTCATTTATGTGCTGGAATTGCTTATCCTCAACATCTCATAGAGTCATAGAGTCATAGAGTCATCTCGTCTTATGTTTGGTTTCAGCAAATCCAGGCGACATCTTAGCCTTCGGTTGAAGAACATTATGGCTGGAGCTTGGTTGGTGACTGCATGTGTCGCATTCCGGTAAGCAAACAAGAAATTATCCACCTTGTGTTGTAGTGGTATGTCGTCATTATGCATTGCCTTTATGGCCTTTTTAAAGGTCTGAACAAACCTCTCAGCCAATCCATTTGTGGCTGGATGATATGGGGCAGATGTGTAATGCTTCACCCCATTATTCCTCAGAAACCTCCAGAAATCCTCTGACACAAACTGTGGCCCATTGTCGGAGCAAATCTGTTCTGGCAAGCCATTCCTGGCGAAGATGGTCTGTAGGACTGCAATAGTTTTCTCCGTGGTGGTGGAGGACATTTTGATGACCTCTGGCCATTTCGAATGGGTGTCCACAGCGGTTAGGAACATTGAGTCCATAAATGGACCAGCAAAATCAATGTGTACCCATTGCCATGGAGACGAGGGCCACTCCCATGGATGTAGCGGGGCCTGTGGTGGAGCGTTTTGGACCTTCTGGCATCCTGTGCATCTCTTGGTCATATCCTCGATTTCTTTATCGATTCCCGGCCACCACACAAACGCCCTGGCTAGGCTCTTCATTTTTACCCCTCCCAGATGACCCTCATGAAGCTCATTGAGCACTCTATCTCTCAACTTGGGTGGAATTACCACTCGGGATCCACACATCAAGGTCCCCCGGCACACTGACAGCTGTTCTCTCCTTGGCGAGAATGCTGGCAACAGTGAGTCGCCATGTGCTGGCCATCCCTTCACCGCCAAATCACAGACCCAAGAGAGTGTCGGGTCATTTCAGGTTTCCTTCTCTATATTTGAGTTTGTAACAGGTAGACATTTGACTATGGTCGCATGGAATATCTCAACAGGGTCCACTGCAGGTGCTTCCTCTACCGTAGGCAACGGTAGGCGCGACAGCCCATCAGCGTTTCCATGCTGTTTCGTACCCTTGTACTCTATGTCGTACTGATGTGCCCCTAGAAAAAGTGACCATCTTTGCAGCCGTTGCATCGTCATCACCGGAACGCCCTTCTTTGGGTTAAAAATGGAGACCAGGGGCTGATGATCAGTCAGTAGGGTGAATTTCTGCCCGTGCAGATAGTGATTGAACTTCTTCACCCCCCACACCAGGCTGAGGGCCTCCCTGTCAATCTGGGCGTAGTTACGCTCGGCTGAGGTTAACGAGCGCGACGCAAAGGCTATTGGCCTCTCTGAACCGTCAGGGAATTTGTGTGACAGCACCGCTCCGATGCCGTAGGGAGACGCATCACATGCTAACCGAATCGGTAGTGTTGGATTGTAGTGGGCCAATACTTCTTTTGAAGTGATTAGGCATTTACATTTCTGAAAGGCACGCTTACACTCATCACTCCATTTCCATGTTACTCCAGTTTGCAGTAGGGCGTTCAGTGGGTGCAGAATTGTAGATAAATTCGGCAAGAACTTATGGTAGTAGTTCACCAACCCGAGGAACAACCTCAGTTGCGACACATTTTCCGGTGCTGGAGCCTTGACTACAGCCTCAATCTTGTCCGGCGACTTATGCAACGCTTCCTCATCAATCATGTGGCCACAATATGAGATTTGTCTCCTGAAGAACTCGCATTTGGGGCAGTTGGCTCGTAGCCCATATTCCTGTAATCTCGTGAGCACCTGCTCCAGGTTGGCAAGGTGTTCACTGTCATTTTCGCCCGTAACCAGGATGTCGTTCAAATAACACTGGGTCCCCGGGATCCCTTGCAGGACTTGTTCCATCGCCCTCTGCCAAATAGCCGGGGCTGATGCTACCCCGAATACCAGTCAATTGTACTGGTGAAGGCCTTTGTGAGTGTTTATCGTGAGGTATTTCCTAGACGCTTCTTCCACTTCCATTTGTAGATACGCTTGGGCCAGATCAATCTTTGTAAAGCGTTTCCCTCCAGATAGTGAGGCGAAAATATCTTCTATCCGTGGAAGTGGATATTGTACTGTGTGCAGGACTGGGTTCACAGTTACCTTGAAGTCCCCACAGATGTGAACCTTCTTCGGTTCCCCAGGCGTGCTGCTCAATAATTTCTTCATTACAGGAACGATGGGTGTGGCCCACTCGCTCCAGCCCACCTTGGACAGCACACCCGAACGCTCCAGACTCTCCAGCTCTGCTTCAACGGCTGGGCGGATCGCATAAGGTACCGGTCTGGCCTTAAAAAATTTTGGGTTTGCGTTATCTTCGATTTTTATCATTGCCGTTACTCCTTTTAGAGTCCCAAGTCCTTGTTGGAACACCTCTTTCGCATCAGTTAGAATTTTTGACAGTCGTCCAGGTGTGACGTCATCATCCTTTTTATCAGTCACAGTTAGCGCCTGAATGGAATGCCAATCCAATTGTATTTTTCGGATCCATTCACGTCCCAATAATGGTGGTCCTCCATCTGGTAGTATATATAGATACAGTTTCTGTGTTTCCTTGCCGTTGTATTCAACTGGCACCCTTATTTTTCCTCTGGGGTAGACTTTTTGCCCCGTGTATGTCTTCAATACAATGGACGTGTCCTTCAAGGGTATGTGTGAGAATAGCCGCTCATAGTCTCGTCGATTCATGACAGTTAGGGCTGATCCTGTGTCCAATTCCATCTTTAATGGGGACCCTGCTATCATGAGGGTGACCCAAATGGTTCGGTGATCCTCCTTTGCGATCACGTTGTGTAACTTTAGACAACTTAGTCTCCTGCTCCCGGAGTCCTTATCACTCTCCTGATCTTCCGAACTACTGTCTGTCAATTTCTTTACTTTCTTGTACTTTTCCTTAGGAGTTCTTGTAGTGTTGGTTTTCTTTCCTGACCTGCAGACTCTTGCTATGTGTCCCATTTTCCCACATTGCCTGCATACTTTGTCCTTAACCCAGCAGTCCTTCTGGTCATGGGTTGTTCTGCCGCAGCGATAGCACTTTTCTGCTCCATACGCCATTTCGTTAGCGCTGTATTCCTGTGGTTTCTGTTGTATTTCCGCAGCTCCCTGTGCTGCTGCTTCATAGGATACTGCCACGCTGAAAGCCTGTTCTAGCGTCAGGTCCTTTTCTGAAAGTAGTCGTTTTTGGGTTCCTTCACTCTGGAGCCCGCAGACAAACTTATCCCGCAAGGTGTCTGCCAGTCCTGCTTCGAACTGGCAGTGCTTCGATAACTTGCGTAGTTCTGTAAGATAGTCAGCATTGTTCTCATCTTTGTGCTGGTTTCTTTTATGGAACTTGAATCTTTCTGCTATCAGCAGCAGTGTAGGGTTTAGGTGTTCCTGTAAGATATTAACAATCTCTTCAAAACTTTTCTCCATTGGTTTAGCTGGGGTAATTAAATTCCGCAATAGGCCGCACGTTCTCGCGCCCATCAAATTTAATAATACCGACGCCTTCTTTCCATTGGCCACCTCATTGGCATTGCAGTACACTTCAATTCTTTCCACGTACGTGGTCCAGTCTTCTACCTCATTGTCAAAAGCAGTGATACTGCCACTCTTCGGCATCTTGGGTGATTTAAAATGGCGCCTCCCGCGCTTTTTCTTCTTCCCCAATGTAATAAAATGGCGCCTCCCGCGCTTTTCCTTCTTCCCCAATGGAATAAAATGGCGCCTCCCGCGCTTTTCCTTCTTCCCCTTGCTGCCACGCTGCTCCTAGCATTCTGCAGGGTAATGGCGGCGACCCGCGGCTTCGGCGCGTCTCACTTTTCCTTCCCCGCATTCTATCCTCTCCACGCAGCCCTGTTCTTGAGCACCGACCGCGCCCTGTGCGCTCCACCCTCTCTCTCTCTCTTCCTCCCGACGACGCTGCATGGCCCCTTTGCAGAGCCGCTCGATCGAGCCCGAGCCCGCCGCAGTCCGGAAGGGTCAGCGCACTACCTGCTACCAGCACGACTTGCTGGGACACCTCGACTGGGGAGCCAGGCCCAGCTCTCCACAGCCTCCCCTGCAACTCTCCGATGGATCCCTGGGCGGTTGCCCGTGGTCGACGCCCGCCGTTCTGACTTCGACCTCCAAGAAGCTTCTCTTCAGGGAAAAGATCCCCGTGAGGTGATGCAGTACTGCAGGTGAGTTCAAACCTGCCCGTCGCCAGTGTAGTGTCCGAGGATCAATAATACTCAGACTGCAGGAGAACAATAAAACAGGTATTTACTGAACAGAGAATAATTCAAGACTGAAATACAGAAGCCTGCTATGGCTTTATATACAGGGGTGGTCACTGCCGGTACTGCAGTATAGAATCAGTTTTTCTCTCAAAGGCACATACACAACAATATCCGTCAAGAATTTCCTCGCGGCTTCTCTCAATGGACCGGGCGATCGTCGGAAACCCCTTTCCGTGTCTATCTGGGGTTTCTATCGATCTTCCACCAAAGTTACGGCGAATGAATAGTAAAACCTCCAAGGAAATTCCTGGTGATAGCATCTACAGTACTTTCGGTACTGTGTTCTAACATTTGGTTAATGGCACGGTTTAGAGAAACCACTCTGAGGAATTTATTGATGAGTGGGAACTGACAGAGTAAGTGAGGCTCCACAGCAACCTGGAGAAGACCGTCTGTCAGTGTGCTGCTGTCCTTACTGGTATACTGTGATGTCACGTGACTCATACTTGGTATTACACACTACTGCTTTAGTATTGATTACTTTGTACATAATTATTCATACAGTATATCTGATGTGTTTTCTTTCTCCCCTTTCTTTCCTGAAAGTGCTGATTTATGCTAGAGTACCGTTAGATAAACACCAGTAGCCCTCTAGTATATCATTCAAGTAGCCATTCTTCAGGTGCAAGCATAGGCTGTTTGACTGTGGGAGAATTACAACTAACACTAATGCTTTCTTCATCTAATGTCCATATATGCGTTCACTTGATTGCGGACTCGAACCAGGAGCTGTGGCTGTTTTTGCTCCCCTTTAACCCAGGAATGCTGAGGCCAACTGTGGCATGCTTACAGCTGCTCAGCTAACTCAGCAGACTGGGAATCGAACCGGGACCATCTGGTTTGTATGGCACAGTTACCTTTAACAACTGAGACACCGGGGGAGTTTCTCTTCAATGTGTTCAGAATATTAATGCTTCACGAACAAGAAGTTATGGTGCAATGTCAGACAGTTCCTCTGTCAGACGCAATTAAAGAAGAACTCGGGTTTGCATTCTGTGGGAGTGAACAGTATTCTACAGTGGTAAAACATAACACTCATAATCCACTTGATTAAATTAGCATTAATGATTTAAGAGTTATCTGGTCTTCCTCATGTGGGGAGTCGGTTCTGTGTTTTAAGTTCCCCATTACTATCCTCTATGTCGGTCTGGAGATGCCAAATTTCAGCTATATTATTAATCCTACTGTGCATTTTATAAACCTATCCTTCCTAATGTTGGTGTATCTACGATGATTCCATCTATCAAAGACAGATTCTCCGGACCACGAGTGATTGTAGGTCTACCTCAGAAAACCCAGAACTGTTGCGACTGAATACTGCAAACTACAGTAGATTGTGCTCAAAATATGGAGCTTCCCAATTTACAATTGCCAGTATAAATGTGTCGGAGTGATAACCAACATTTTCTGCTCATTGGCAGTCAATGGGCAGAATCTAGCCCCGTTTTCAGACCTTTATTACATCAGGTGTAAAAACCCTGCAAGTTCATGCCATAATTATACAAGTAACTTAGCAACCAAGAAAGCCCTGTTATGAAATCAGCTCAGTAACTATGATACAGGCCTCAATTTAGAAGAGTCTGATACATTTCCGCTCTTCGACTTGCAGCCCACCTATAGATTAGTTAGGGCAGCAGACAAATACCAGACAACTCCAAAGCTTTCAGTGACTACAGTATGTTGCTCTACAGAGATAAACACAGGTATTAAATTGCACGTCTACATAAAGCAGAACCTTAAGAGTCTGATAATGGAGTTGAAGCCCATAATGAAGTTTGTGTCATCCCTATATTTCACAATTTTTAACAAAATGCTAAATAACAAAACTTATCTTTTAACAATGATAATATCAATGGTGCGCACTTAATAGAAGATAGGAGCAGGAGTAGGCCATTCGGCCCCTCGAGCCTGCTCTGCCATTCAATGTGATCATGGCTGAGAGCTTTTACTTGCTCCCCCGTCTTCTCCAACATTAAAATTATTCTTGTGTTTTATTTTAACACTCACTGTAAATACAACTGTTCACTGTTACAACAATGACATTTTACAATTCAGATCAAGGTATTTTCTTCAATCACTCCTTTCTGCTCATATTCCTTCATTTTTAGTACCTGGGAATAGGAGTTGATGAGTGACTGAAGAAAAATCTTTGATGGGCATTTGTAAGTCCCACAAAATTAGAACCCATTGTTCAATGAAACAAGATTTTGTAAACATCACCTTGCTTTCCAAATTTATTCACAAAGAAAACTTTGTTTCGCTGTTCCCATGAACGTATAGCCCCAAATTACTGAATGTTAGAAACCATTCCAGGCAATCTGAAAACACCATGTAAATAGAACAGTGTTGATCATCGTTTGTAGTTACTCGTGTTCTGTCCCATCCAAATACTTATGTTCTGTTAGAAGCAAGGAATGCCGCAGTTTTGAAGGGAGCTTAACCCTTAGAGTGCTGGGAATGAATGAATTATACGCACAGTAATGTTTGGTGAAACCTTTTCCCGATTTGCTGTGTTGTAGGTGACAAAGATTGAAATAATCCCATCTATAATCTCTTCAATCATTGAGAAAAATAAAACAGAAAATGAATGGAAAAGAAGGGAAGATTGAAGGGGGAAGGGGAAGCGTGTAAGGGACGATGGGATGAGCTGAAATAAAGTGTATCACTTTTTAACTAGAAGAGTATTTTAAGTGTTTTGATTTGTAGTTGAGTGCTAATATTACAATATAGGGGAAACTATTTTTTATCCGGCACCGATGGGACCGGCCTGGTGCTGGTTGATCAAAAAGTCTGGATTACAGAGAGGTATAGTTACTAAGGTACGAGAGCCCCGTACACGGCCACAGATCCAGGCGTCCCTGTTACATGGCAACAGGTGCAGGAACCCCGGTTACACGGCTACAGATCCAGGCGTCCCTGTTGCATGGCAACAGGTGCAGGAACCCCGGTTACACGGCCACAGATCCAGGCGTCCCTGTTACATGGCAACAGGTGCAGGAACCCCGGTTACACGGCCACAGATCCAGGCGTCCCTGTTGCATGGCAACAGATCCAGGCGTCCCTGTTACATGGCAACAGGTGCAGGAACCCCGGTTACACAGCCACAGATCCAGGCGTCCCTGTTGCATGGCAACAGATCCAGGCGTCCCTGTTGCATGGCAACAGGTGCAGGAACCCCGGTTACACAGCCACAGATCCAGGAACCCCGGTTACACGGCCACAGATCTAGGCGTCCCTGTTGCATGGCAACAGGTGCAGGAACCCCGGTTACACAGCCACAGATCCAGGAACCCCGGTTACACGGCCACAGATCCAGGCGTCCCTGTTGCATGGCAACAGGTGCAGGAACCCCGGTTACACAGCCACAGATCCAGGAACCCCGGTTACACGGCCACTAATATGAAGTAAAACTTACCTGAACCTACTCCTGAATTTTGCTGGTTAAGAGAGATTTCCGGTTATTTAGGTGCCGATAAAAAGAAAGTTTCCTGTAGTTACTCCTAACATTTGTGTGACGATTACTGTAATATTCTGTAATACTAATGTTTGTTCACAAAACTGGCCAACTCAGAGGGAAGAGGAGTTTCCTTAGACCTGCCAGCAGTCTAAGGGTTAAGATTTATAGGGCAGAGAGCGCCAACTCTCTATTTTCCTTTCACTCTTCCCCAGATGAATGCAATCTACTGGATGTGAGGTGTGTACTTGAGTGGAAGAAAACAAAGAGCCCAAGTGGGCACTTGAGCAATGTGTGTCCTTAACTGGTGTGAAGTGGGACATATTGTTTTTTTATTCCCATATACTCCTCAGAAATAAAAAGGGATGGATTATGATACACCATTGAAATCTCAGCACTGTTCTACAACCAGTGGCAAGAGTACATAGAGCTCAGTGTGAAGTAATCCGACTCTGTATGAATATATTATCAGGCTGTTTGTAGTCACACTGGCCTATATATACTCAGCATTGCCAACACTCACAATATCGCTTGCAGTGTACTAATTTAGTATTAATGCTTAAATGTTGGTTATGCAGAGTTAGAAAGGATAGGGGAAAAAATCTCTCTTCCATCCTTGTGAATTGCACGCGTTAACAATTTATTGATGTTGCACTATTTTAACAAAACTTACGAGCGATGGCAATGTTGCGTATTAATGCCACAGTTATGTTTCTCGGAGACTGTGCGATGGCAATTGTCTGACAACATCTCCGCTGGGATCTGAATAGTATTAAAAAAATTATCATTTTTTGCAAAAATGGGACAGCCTATCTCCAAACTGATTTTTAAAATATGTTAGGTAAAGAGAATGCACACCGCAATTGTACAGCAATAAAACGGCCTCGCACTCTTGATTCGTTCCCCATCCCCACCAACCATGATAACCGTGACTGGTGGGCTCTGGGATCAGGCCACTTGTGGCATGCAGTTTGTACCACAGGGGCCTGGCATGCGTTCTTCATGTATCCGATTAGAGGCCTCTCATGCTATGTACGTTCCTGTCATATATTAATATATCAATCTTTGCTGCTTTTGCTCTATATTGGACAAGTGGCACAAACCTGATGTCTGCTTATGCAGCCATTTGTTTCCTCCAGGACCCCTGGATATAGATCTTTTGTCTAAAGTTAAAGGAAAAACCCAGATGGTGCTGTGTTATGCCAAAGGGTTCATCCAAAGACCTAATTCCTTTGTCAAAATAATTTCCACTTTTCCTTCTGCCAGTATTTTTATTCCCTAATGCTTAACTGCCCAGAGGCAATTTTATTTAAAGGAAATTACCCTTTAATATGTGAAACAATTGCCCCAGTCAAGCTGAAACACAACAGATTAAACATAATTAGCTAAAACATGAAATCACAATATAACATTAGTAAGAAAAATAATAAAGCATGCGTGCGAGTGATATTTTATGCATGACGTCCAGATATAGATTTAGGTTTCGCCAGTGAACTCAAGGTGTAATTCACCGTGAGGAAGAAACCCCACAGTATTGAAAAGCAGCACCTATCAGCAATTTTAGTCATTCCCCGAAACACCAATCAATTTGTTTCATATCTGCTACAAAATACTATTGGTTAAAAGTAATTTTTTGAACAGTGAAAATATTGATACATACCAAACAGAGTGAATTCTACATATTCTTAACTTGGTGCATTTGTCTAATTTATACAACATATATTTTGGGGGTTATATTGTATTGTCTTTCTTATGTCAGCTTTTTTAACATGTTTGATTAGCTATATCATAGCTCTGTAGATAGGCACGTGTTAAATTGAACACCTACCAGTATCATTCATTAGTTTTAAATCATACTTTTATCAATTACAATGTAGTGAAGAAATATAATGAACTTAAACAAATTGGAAATGGAATTTAATCTATTATGATAGGGAAAATAGTGCCGGAACATGGGATATAATCTAGCAGGAGTCCACTGCTAAACTGGGTTTACCTACACTGTCTTGACAGAGTGCCCCAAGCCCCACTACATCACATGACATCTCAATTGTACATATTCTTAATCTTGGGTCTCCTGAGTCGAGGCTGCCAATTTCCACGCTGTGGGCTGAAGTTAATCATGCACTAGGCGAAGACTGGATGACGACATTCGACACACAACTGGTAATATTGACAGACAAAATCTTCACCTCCCTCTCCAAATCCAGGTGACCAGAAACAAAAGGAAAAGGTGGGGCAGCGCCTCAGCTGGCAAAGTCACCTGGTTACATTAGGACAAATGCTTTGCATACCAAAGTAGAGAACCAAATTTTTAACTCCATATGTTTCAGTTTTATGGCGCAATACCTTTATAACATATAACTTTGTATGTTTTAGTACAAATGCTAAAACAGTTGCCATAAAGGTAACATCTTTTTGATTAGATTTTCCACTAACCTTTCAAAACTTTCTACAAGTAGCTATCAAGCTCCTCAGTCAAATTGCCCTGGGAGCTGAGTGTATATTCCTTCAGATGTCTAACAAGCATTGAACACGACTGAGGTTTATAGAGACACAGAAATCAATAGCATGGCTTCCACAAGGCATATAGAGAGATTAGACATCCCAGGAAAGCACAGGCAGATGGATAAGAAAGTCATGACTGAGAATACCCTAACAGGTCTGTAGGTCTGGCTGTGATCCAGCCCAGATAACCTCCACTTGCCCAGTGAACCAGATACTGTGGAAACATCAAATTTGTATTTTTATTCAGCTGTGCTCAGTGGCCTAAAGGGGATCAAATTTGGCTACATCTAAATCATTTGGGACTTTTGTGTTATAGCAGCCGGATGACTAGAAGTGAAAAGGCTTTTGGCAATAGTATGACATTTTAACCTGGAGACTATTAGATTTCCAAGTTATCCACCCTTAACCTGCTGCTGGGTCTCGGGCCACTTTTGTCTATGCTTTTAGCCACCGTCTGTTCCATATTAGGAAATTAGCTACTAATTTAATCCAGGCTCTCATCAATATTATAATTTTAAATTCTGTGAAAGACATTATAACTTGTTAGTAAAACCAAGATATCATGCAGAAGTCTATTAGCCTGCTATACAATACTCTAAACTGGGAACAAGTAGGTGCTTTTGAACACTTGTGTCAAAGCTGCGTTCTTGTAAAGAGGGACATATTTACAAAATTAGGCATTACAATTGTACAAGGAGCTGTGCTGTTCTACCGCAGTGATATATGAATTAGCATCTGAAGTCTAAGATAATGCACACAATGCAAAGCTCAGAAGAGGCCTGCATTATTTCATACAACAGTATTGAATAAAAACAAAGAAAGTAGTGGATTTTAACATCTTGGAGGCAGGACTCTGCTTTGGGAGAGAAATCTTCAAATCTTTACAGAAATAAATGTATTCTTTAAAGAGTCATTTTGTAAACTTTAAAAAATTTGACAAAAGCCACCACCTCTGCAACTTTCTTCTTTCCGGTTTCACTCCTTTCCCTCAGTACACACAGTATGTCCCGCTGAAAAGTCTTTCTAAATTGATCGCCAAGTGCCTGCAAACAAGACTCCCGAATGGTTACTGGACAGGACTGCAGTAGCAGGAGATCTTGCAGAAGTGGAGCGTTGCCTGCTTCTGACTTGACTAGAGAGCGCCAAGATTTACAGCTCATGTGACTGAAGAACCTTCAAAAGATTAAGGTGCATACATGCCAGTCCTATGATCAAGGCAACAAATACCGATGCTTCTGTATTGAGGGTATTTCTTGAAGAAACTAGAACAAAAATGCTACTTTGCCCTATTAAGTGCAGCATGCAGAAAAGTTGCAGGAGGTTTTGATCCCCAATTACCAAGTTAATGAAGAAGTATCACTAAGCAACCTCCCTCAATCAAAGCCTTTATAAAGATAATAATTACTGCAGCCAAACAATGTTTAAATTAGATTCACAAGGTCAAATTTGATCATTTACATAATAAAAATCTAAGTACCCCCAATCTGGGAAATTTAGCTACAATTAAAAACATTTTACTTTGAAACTTAAAGGGGTACTGTCTTCATGACAAACTACTTGGCAAAGTGTTCTTGTTGGTTTGCAACAATGACACAAATCATGATACAGCACTATTGTTGTGTGCAATGTCACGTTGATGAAAAGGATACACTGCTTCATTGGCTCATCCCCAAGCTCCTTTTCATGAGGAAAGTGTCCTTTTCAAAAAGACTTCTGAGGAACGCTTTTAAATTATTCTCAACTTTCCAATCGAACACTACAGCATACAAAGCCCTCAGTAAGAGTGCTGTGGATGGATTTCACAGCGTAAACTTTGCACAGTGTTTCATGTAATTCTTGTTTGAACTAATTATGTAATTTGGTGGAATCTGCCAGAACCAATATTTGCAGTTCAAACACGTATTAAACTGTGAAAGTTAAAAAAAATATAGCTATGCTACTGTTTCTAATAATTTTTCCAGCTTTCAATATGAATGCAGAATAAATATATAATAAATTTGAGAACTGCTGCATTACGAATTTCCCATAAGGTGGGCTCTGAATCTCAGCTGGGCTGTCGGTAGACACCAGGTACATCCCCTCAGGAAGGGAGAAGTGAAGATCATTAGGTGGAGACACACCTACCCCACTATTGTGCACCTTCCTGCTGCTTAATTGAAAAACATTAGCTGGAACACCGCAGCAGGCTGACTGCTTGCCAGCTCAATGCGGAAAAGGTGTGGGCTGTGGAAAAACATAAAAGAGAAAAAAAAAACCTTTTCTCCAATAAATAGCAGATATATTGGTAAACTGATCACGTAAAATTGGATTATCTGTCACACTACCAGGTATACGTTACATAATGATCATAAGTTACTTCTTGAGAGACAAGGGATAATGTTCTCCTTCACCGCTTGCCAGTAAACTAGTGGAGTGGATTGACTGCCCAGTATAGAGCCCACCGGGTTTCATTTTAATTGATTTCAATAGAAATGAAAATCAGGTGGGTCTATAATGGGTGGGCAATATGGTCCACCAGTTCAATATCGAGTTCAACAATTTCAGATCATAACCTCGGCCCCTATTTCATTTTTTCTTGTAATTTTTCCACTCCTTTCCCCCCCCCCCCCCTTTCCTTCTGTTTCTCTCTCACACCTGGCAGCTATCACTTGCCCTGCCAGTACACTTTACACCTAATCTCAGCCTATTACCATCTCGTCTAGCTTCTAATACCTTCTATTGTCTCTTTTTTACTTCTTTTGTTTCTTTTATTCTTTTGTCCGATCACAGCCCTGCCTCCGATCTATCTTTTCTTTCCAGTTTTGAAGAAGGGTTCGACCCGAAACGTCAACTCAAATTTCTGTCCATGGATGTTGCCTGACCTGCTGAGTTTTTCCAGCATTTTCTGTTGTTATTTTGTGAACATTACCCTAACAGCATCTCAGCAAAAGAAAGACTTGCATTTATATAGCTCCCTTTCACAACCTCAGGAAAGGCATTATATAAAGCACTTTACAGCCAATGAAGTACTTTTTGAAGTGTAGTCACTGTTGTAATGTAGGAAACACGGCAGCCAATTTGCGCACAGCAAGCTCCCACAAACAGCAATGTGATAATGACCAGATAATCTGTTTTGGTGATGTTGATTGAGGGATAAATATTGGCCAGGACACCGGGGATAACTCCGCTGCTCTTCTTTAAAATAGTGCCATGGGATCTTTTATGTCCATCTGAGAGAGCAGACAGTTTAACGTCTCATCCGAAAGACGGCACCCCTGACAGTGCAGCACTCCCTCTGCACTGCACTGGAGTGTCAGCCTAGATTTTTGTGCTCAAGTTTCTAGCGTGGGACTTGAACCCACAACCTTCTGACTCAGAGGTCAGAGTGCTACCAACTAAGCCACAGCACCACAACTTAGACTTAGTGCAGTGTAGCACACAAGGATAAGAAGCTATTGTTTAATCACTAGAACTATACATTGTATGAAGCTAGTAATATATGCAAGCAAATTAAAAGCTGCAATCTAAGCTCAGGATACAATGACGTTTGCGCTGTTTAAGCTGCACTTCTGTAGTTTATAACATCATCCAAATCCCTTGATTGCATTACAACCTCGTAACTCCTTCTCACATATTTATTATTCTACACTTAACAAACCTTAACTAGAATCTGTATTTACAGTATACAAATATTGACTGCATTTGAGGGCTATACCAATAAATTATTGACAGAAATGCCTGGGAGCACATTATAATGCTGAAGGCTGAGGGCATTATTGTGCACTAAACATCACTTCTGTAACCCGAGGGACAATGGTTTACTTTATAGCTTGAGCACTGCAGGCAATATTTGATTTATTAGACTCTTGGACTGAATTTATTTGTAAAAACAGGAAACCTTTGCACCCGTTTTGCACAGGCCTGCCCTTTGAGATGTCAGCTGGCAATAGTCTCTGTTCTATTGCATGGCAGCATCCTTCTCTGAAGACTTTTGCTTGCTGACATCAATTAGTGGGATGTAGTTACGACTACTTCCATGCACATGATGGCAGTTCAGGCAACGAGTGTTCAGCTGAAGACCGAATTAAAAATAACACATTTCAAGTTTTGCGCAATGGGAAATGTTCAGATGTAACGGGCCCTGTATTGACTGACTGTGGTATTTTAAAAGTAGTTTCAGCAGATCCGCAATCTCCTACACGTAGTGTTACATTGCACAGTTTCTACACTTTTATCATTTGAGTGATTTACCTTTGGCGAATTTAAAAATGCCACAAATTCAAAGGTACGCTATTGTGCAGTGCCAGAGCACGATAAATCTCAAAATGGAAATGCCAATGACAGGCCTGAAATAATAATGATTTCTAAAAATGGTGACTGCTCCCCTTCAAAGACAGCCACCACATTTGAACCTTTTGTTCATCTCTAATCAGCGATAATAGCACAAGCATCTATTTAACCCTGTCCAGTCAAGCAGTTTTTGAAGGGTCCCTTAGCTGTTGGCAATGGTTAGAAACAGATTTTCAAACAGTAGTGAGGCAGTGCTTAATGGCGACGGCTTCAAATTGCCTGAGTTGCTATGCATCAGAAATATGGCTCACTGTGTGCATTCAGAATCGTCATTCTTGTGGCCTTACACGTGTTATAATATTAATATCGTCAGTGCTTTCTAATGCAACACATTTAAAGTGTGACTGGCCAGCGAAGGGTTGAACCAATGTTTTTCCACAGGATCATCCGCTGACCAATAATACAAATCATCCATTGGGAAATTAGTTAAACGAGCATTACAGGTTATGACTAACAAGTTGTTCATTAACTAAATGTGACGATTTCTATGAATAGGAATACTCTCAGTTTTACTCAGAACTTGCATAATTACACTGTTGGAGGAAATGTCCTCTCATTACTTGCGATGGGACTGTACATCTCTTAAATAAATTGAAATGCATGTGATATTCTGTAAACACGCCACAGCTCGGTTATTATTGACTATTATTCTACAGACATATATTTGGCTAATTTTAAAATCAATAGGCATTAAATAATATTGACCGGAAACGCTTATTTAAAATGCAACCCCTTGCCCCAGCTTCTCGGTGCAGCAATATGATATTGCCACTTTTCTGAGCAGCAATATGATGTCAGCACTCACTGTTTACCAGTAAAGGGCAATCATTTTCTAGAAAAAAAAAACCAAATTAACAGCTGAATTGGAATCAAGTAGATACTACAGTTTCCAATATACATGCTGCTGAAAAAAAATCCCAGCAATTAAGTGAGGCAAATACTAGACGAAATCATCATGAGAAGGTTTTCTGAAATATTATACTCGTCTTTATGTAATATGTGCTAACAAAGTACTCCCAGCACCTCCTTCTGCCAGAGATAATTCAATTCTTTGGTCAAATGCGAACACTAATTACTTGATATCCATTCAAATAAGTCTTAAAATATTGACAACATGCTTTATATAGGACATTTTAGTAGTGCCGATAGAATATGTCTGTTCCAAATGCACCTAACAGACTTCCATTTGTATCATTTCCAAGTAATAAGCAAGCAACTCAGTGTTTATTTCTGTGCAAATGGATGGTGGCCATAATAGACCAAACTGCAGGGGAAAAGAGCGAGAATGGAGCTTTTCCTCAGAGGAACTGTCTTCCTTTGCTTCTCTGCCTGACCTTCCTTCTGCCGGCAACATAAATCTGCTCCACCTGATAGCAGATGGGCTTTTTAGAAGCTCTGACTGTTCTTTAAGGAAACACTTCTATGAACTCTGGCACAATAAATAACACTACCTGTAATATGTCTTTGGAAGAGTGTCAAGTTTCGCTCTCCTGCCATGAATTTTTATTTTATCATTGAGGTGATGAATTCCAAGCACGTCACTGGCTGGATTTCTCTCAGATCCTGTAATATGAAAGACTGAAGCCTGAAATGTAGAAGCTGGGTCCAAATATGAATCAGATGGCTCATGAAATATATGATTGTGCTCCTAAAAATAGCACTCACAACACTGTAAATGATAACCTTACTTATTCAGTAGCTTTCCATTTTTTCATATTATTTCCTATTATTTATACTTGCAATGAATCATAAAGAATATATATTACACCAATGAGAAGTTTTATTCTTTAACTTTGAAAAGCTTTGGTTCCAATGTGAAATTTGTTACGAAGGTTAGATTTCTGTTATGTTCTAACTATATTATTCAGCTTGCATTAATTATTTCATGTCTAAATAACCACAAAAAATATAAGCTTTTGATATGTACTGATGACAAAAAGGCAAATTTCATTACACTTTCTTCCTTATATTAAAATTATTTTGCATTCTCAATGCAGTAAAAGCCCCTGGCGAGCAGGAGACCAGCGATCCAGAATACTGGGTAGACATCCAGCGGGGTACTCGCTACAATGTCAAGTCAAATCTGCCTCCCCTTCTCTTACCCCTTGATTTAACTGGTCCCACCCCCTCCATTGCATCTAGCCGGTCTCCCCTGGTCAGGCTAATGACCTGGCCACATAAAACGGGGTTTTTCTTACGGAAACAATCCAGAGCCTGATGTGCTGAATGTAAAAGCAGTGGAAGTAATGGGTTGCCTCGTGTGCGGCTAAGCACAGAAGAGAAGGAGAAGCGAGAAGCCTGTAGTAATGTTCATACCAATATTTAAAGCACGATATTTGTTAACAAAATTGTAATAGATGATATTAACCCATTACTAGACCACACCAGCAGAACTGAGACTCCTGAGCCTTGGTGCATGCGTCTGAAACATTCTTCTGTAAAGTTGTAGGAGAAGTACATAATGTTTGTGGCCTGTGTCTCAATCACACCTACTGAACGTAGGCGCCCTGTGGTTTTTTTTTCGCCCCTTAATTAAGTTTTTTTTTTCTTTTACACCACCCCATAGCTGGGGGTGACCATCACCACCCCATTACTGGGGTGTGACTACGCTTGATCTTAGCCAAAAGGCCGAGGCGCCCTGTGCTAGTATAGAACACCATAGCTATTTGCATTCCTACATGAAAGAGGGAGTTGCATGGGGAAAGCCCCAAGAGTTCAACAGGCACAGTAGTGTAGTGGTTACGGTACTGGACTAAAAGTTATTAAAATAAAAGTTATTATGACAGAACGGGGGACAGAGCAAGGCCTGTAGAAACATTACAGTATGCCTT
Source organism: Somniosus microcephalus (assembly GCF_052327205.1). NCBI lineage: Eukaryota > Metazoa > Chordata > Chondrichthyes > Squaliformes > Somniosidae > Somniosus > Somniosus microcephalus. The sequence continues at coordinate 249,354,534 of NC_140992.1, forward strand.
TTAACCTACTAAAAATGTCAAGAATCAGTTCAAATGCAGTGAGTATATTATGCCTACAGTGATTAACATGTACTATTACTTATTAAACAATCCACTCAAATAGAACTAGGAAGAGTAATTAAAAATCACCTATTAAAATTACAGCCCTTTTTCCAATATAATAGTTTGAAATAACAGCAACATTGCATTAAAAAGGATCTAATTATTTTCCAATTCTTAAAGTGGAAACAGAAGTTAAAGCTCTCTCTTACTTCTCACTTCTATTTTCTATTCATTTGTCTCCCTCCCTCTCTTTTCATGATTCTTTTGTTATTCTCTGATAGCATTTTCTGTTTATCTCTTCTGTATTTTCCTTTCACAGCCCCCTTCTCTCGCAGTATTGGCCTGTTTATTTTCTCTCTTGTCTCTTTTCATTTTGTGCCTTTTAGGGCGGCTCTTTTCTCCAGCCTTTTGTTCCATTATGATCTTTCGCTGTCTTCATTCTGTTACCTGCTCCTCTCTTGCTCCTTCTATGCTGTGTCTCCAAATGGAGCCATCTTTAAACTACCCTCTCTATTTAAACATGTACGCCCTGTGCATTCGTTCCCCGACGGTGGTGTTTTTGGCAAAAGAAATTCACTCTCCATAAACCTGATTCAATTCGTGTTTGAGGCTGGTATGCTCAATTTTAACGTTGTTGCTGCACCTTTTGAATAATATGCTGCTGCTTAAATCAACCTGCCATACCAGGCTGCGATAGATTGTGGAAATAACCCGAGAAAACACCAAACATAAATTTAAAATGGTTTGGACATGAGTACAATGTAACAGGGGAAATGGCAAACCAGTCACATGGTACAAATCCATAGTGAAACTGGCACCCCCAATATCTTTGTTGTTAAATGTCTGTCTTTAAAGGGCTTTTATTACTTTTGTAAAATATTTGGGAACGTTTCTTGTTTTTTGATGAACCCTGATGTGATGACATCAGTTGCATTGCAAAAATTTAAGTGCACTGCTTGGGTGTGACCTCAATATAGTGTGTGGCTCTTTGAAGTTTACATTTAATGTAGCCAGAATGGTGCCTTAGGGGGCCAGCACTTCGTCTACTATAGACCAGTATCAGAAGCACAAGTGCCCTTAACTTGTATTGAAAACATACGATTACATTTTTAAACTGCAAAATATATTTGGAGGAGCCGTATAAAACGGAACAGGTTTTCACAGAAAGTGTTAAACACATTTATGCGGATAATCAGGCTGAGTTCACATTGAAATTGAGGCTGCAGCTACATTCAGCAGTCAGACTAGCAGCTGGCAAGAGCCACTGGTTTACAGTGGCGCAAACTGGTGGTCTATAAACACAACAGAAGCAGTCGGTGTACTCACTGCGCCTTATAGGTGCGCAAGTCGTTATTTTAAAAAAACAACCCCTGCTGAAAAAGCTGACTGCATATGGCAGCAGAATGCTACCAGCCTGCCTCATCTTTGGAATATGTTCCTGCAGCCATTGGAGCAATCACACTCCCACTGTCATTGGTCTTCTTCCAAACATCTGCTGGCCTCAGCCGGGTGGACCATAGCTAATATAAGATTATATATAGAAAAAACTTCAGATCAAATGTTAACATCCCCATATAAAATACACTTCCTGTTCAAATCATGTTTCTAGCGGAGCAAAATAAAGTATCTTTTGTTCGAGCTTGTCTGTTATGTAATTAAAAATGATAATCTTATGATGATAGCTGGTGACAAAAATACATCGGCTCTACTGACTTAAATATCCTCTTCTTAAAGCTGGAGTATTGCTCCCCAATGATCTGTTTGTCCATTTCATGAATTCAGAATCAACCAACCATTAATATATGCTGTGCTCATCTCCCGTCAAAGTACAATCCCCAGATAGTTTGGAAGAATAAAAGGAATGGTGAGGGCAAAAATGAGGACAAAATTACAGGAATTTCAAAAACACTAGCAGAATAATATTAACTGCAGAACAATGTTAACTACAGGCTAATATTAAGTACATTTTATTACAAATAAAATAGCGGCAAACTCCTGGAAAAGAGAGGCTAGACTGTGTATAAATTTTCAATTGGTATAAACTGCAGCTTGTGAAGGTCTTCCTGATTTTGTACTGGTTGCAAAATGAAGCGCTCTATGCATTTCATTACAACTGTAGCAATTCTCTTTGGCAGCCTGCGTAGTCCAATTTTAAAAACATTAAAAAGTGTCATACAAAATCACCCATGAATAAATCACCATTTAACGCTTTAAGTACCAAAGATCCTCAGCAGTGTTCGAAACATGGCAGTTTTCTACAATCATGTTTAGCTGGTGGAAAGATGAATTGTCGCAAACGTCCTATGAATTAAACAGGCCCGTGGAGCCACAGATCATGTCATTGCTGACTGGCGATAGATAATGCAGCACGGGTTTCATTTTTCATGTTGGCTCATAAAAGCAACCACTGGCAACAAAGGGTTAAATGAGCCGAGCCATTTTGTTGACAATTTAAATTCTGCAGAGACAGCAGCATATGAAAATGCTGCAGTGTTTGCCCATTATCATCATCTTTTTTTCCCCACATAAGTGCTTCAATAAAAAGGCTTGTCTGGACCACAAAAGGAGCGACTCCTTTCCTTGGATCATAACTTTAGTGCACATGTGACATTGTCTTGCCAATAACACAACAAAAAAGGAGAGGGTTGTGTGTTGTGTTATTCTCACATATATTTTTTGGTATGTTATTTTTTTATTAAGAAGTACCTACAAGGCACAAAACACCTCTTATAGTCATTTGTGGCACAGACCAGTTGTTTAGAAAGGATGGTCACTGAGTCATATAAACAGGAAAGGAGCTTGCAGCACACCAACAGCATACAAATGTCACAAAATCTGTTGTACGTTTCTGGGCGGCTTATTTCAAGGCAGCGGCAGCCATTGCAACTTGTGAAAAAGGTGAAAAAAAAAGATGGAAACTTTTCACAAAAGTACTGCAGGTTTGTAGAACAACTATGAATTTATTGTGGGTCTTGCCACCCTTTTCTGCTCATCAGAATCCTCATTGATATTTCCAAATGAATTACTTCAATTGATTAACTTTCTCTCAATCATCTCCCTTTAACCATTCTACCCTAAAGGCAGTTACTTTGTTGGGATATGGTTCCATCGGATGGTAGCAAGCTTTGGGGTCAGTCTTCCCTGTGAGCCTGGATAGCAACTGTCTGCAGACGACTCAACTGCAAGTGACAGAAGAACTGCGCTCCATACTTCAATCACCCAGGGGGTGAAATACGACTTGGACAGTAGCGCAAAACGGGTGATGGCTCGTTTCTTTTCCATAAAACCAGGTGGGTATTAAACGGGCTGCCAATTCGTCGCCACCACCAAAGATACATTTAACCCCCCTCCCCACTGCCTGCCTAATGTCTGCATACTTGCACTTCCAGCAGGAGTCGCTGGATTAAGGGGTGAGAACTCTGGCTGGTTTCCCCCCCACTCCCGAGCCAACACTGATCAGAGACGGGACCTTGGGCCGTACTGGTCCCTGTGGCTCAGTATCACACTGCACAGTGCACTTAACCACGGTGCCACAGAGGGAAGCTCCATTTAGACTTGTGTTTGATTGCTTTGAAATGCTGTGTGCTCCCAACAACTATGCCGATCAACAGCTGCACCATTGTTTAAAAAAAACAATTGAATGACTAATAACTGTTAGAGGCCTCAGCTTCCATCCAAAATTAGCTATGAAGTGGGTGTGCTAATTCATTCTTGTCAAAACTAGACTGAGCAAAGCATCCTTTCCTGGAATCACATGGACAGAATCTTCCTACAGAACACGGGCAATATTTACTGTCCAAATGAAAAGCTTGCCCCATTTTCAGCTAGTTTCTGTTTACTTCCCCCATTATGAACCCCCTCAGTACGTACACTTTCTAAGCACTGAAGGTGGATGGGAGATATGCTCCCAATCCTCTGTCACTGTTATTCTCAATCCAGCCACCAGGAGGCACACAAGAGCAAATCAGATCCCCTCTGATTCTACGGGTTATAAATCTGTCTTGGGTGGAAATGCAAAGGAGGCCACAGCGAATCGCTGCAATTGAAAAACAGTCAGGCGGAGTGTAAAACGGACTGCTGATTCACTATCACCCGGTTTTGTGCTGCCGCCCAGGTCATATTTATACCCCTACCTCACTATGAGAAATTGCCTTTCCTCAGTTCTGCATACCTGCTCCACGCCACAGCCAAGATCAGAAACGTGCTGCTTGTGCAGTACTTGCACACTGGGACGCCGCTCTACCTTAATTACCATTTTAAGAAACAATGGCAGAACATTTGCCAAATAAATGAATGCATGGTCATTATGTAAAGGAAAAATAGGAATATCTAAATGAGATGTATGACAGCCAGATAGCAGGTATTAATTTCAGGTATGTAGACTCTCGATCATATTTTACATTTTACTGGAAATTTAAGCAGTTGCTTAACCTCACTACAGGGTCCTGCTGAAAAGGAGATAATTGAGCTAAATCAGGAAGCTCTGCAGTTATTGTCACTGTGCTATTTGCAATTGATGGCGGATGTGCTGAGAGCTATATGATTGATTGCGCTGCAGAAATAAGTTTAATAAATAAAAAAATAAATACTACGTGCTAATCTGAAACATTAGGACAGTAATGAATGAGGAGGTGTGCAAAAAGTTGTGAGTTTTAGCACACCGGTGTTAAGAGGCAAACCTGAGCGTTCCAACAGATAGCGGACTGCAAAATCGTACAGTAAATGCACAACCTTCTCATCCATCATTGCAATCAAAATGTATATTGAGCTTTGTTCAAAAGCACTGCAGGTGTGAAGGATAACTGTTTATCGGGGGTTTTACCATGGCCGTCCACCAATCAGAGCCCTCCTTTGTGAATAGCTCACGTTTAATCATAGTTACAACAGTTCTTCAAACCACAGATTTGCTTCCATTTTTTTCCTATTGTTAGACTCACCCTCTGAAGTTGTCTATATGTTCAATCAGAAGGAAAGGCATGTAAGATGAATACACATAGAAGGTATGAAAAATCTTCTGACTGCTGCAATTGTGTTTCCTTTTTGGACCAGCCAATGATAATTAAAAAAAAACCCTCCAGTTCAAAGGCTCGCTCTCATATAGCTGTGAGACAGTGACTTGTACAACACTGCACAGAAACAATGAAACCCTTTTATACCTTTTGTTTCCCAAAGAAAATGAATTAGATAATTAGGTTGCCCTACAACAAGACTTGCTTAACATGCCAATTAATGGGAACAAGGCAGGAAATTATTTTAACCAATATTTATAGTATTAGTACTGTTAAAGCCACAGCCCATGCTCAGTAGATACTGTCCCCTTTCTGTACCATTAAATGGCCAAAGCATGCGTTAAGTGCCCTATTGATGAGAAATGGCAGAACATCAATCTTGCTCTAAAGTTCTCATTTTCAATTTTACAAACATGTCTTTGACGTGCGCGTTTCCCAAGCTGTAAATGTTGAAACCTGTCAAACATCTGAAGATTTTCGTTACCAGAAAACATCATTTGCATTGAGCAAGCTCTGCTGACTAACAGCCAGGAATAGTCTGTTCTGAAAATTTGATTCAAATGCCTTAATGTTTGCTGCTGGAATATGTCCAAGTTGCAACAGATGCAGTAATTGCAGCAGCACAAACATCTGCAGTGCAGTCCGTGGATTTTTGTTGAAGTATTTACTCCAACTACATAGTGGCAGGCGTGATTGGTAACTCGGCAAAAGCATCCTAACGGTACAGACGCCTCTGCACCAAGTCTGGTATATCGCATACCATGCAGTTCATTTTACCACAAGACTGGTACAAAGCAAACAAATCACTCCGAACAGCTCTCTCTTCCAACCCCCCACCCCCCTCTCTTTTTACAGCCAATTTCCTTCACCAGTTTTTTTTTCTTGTGAAGGCTCGACTCCTTGCCCACTGTACAGTTTCATGGACACTGCCTCCTCATGCAAATGGTCATTAATGTATGAGTCTTGACTGTAAACGTCGGCAGTTACTCAACTGCAGGGGGCATCACAGCTCAGTCCAATCTTCTTGTCACTTGACATTCATGGATTGCGCACTTTGAGAAGAGCTCACTGGAAAGCAATCAGGAGTAGTAACCCTGCATGACTTTCCTCACCATAACCTTAGGCAATGGAAATTAACTGCTGTGCTTCTACCACTGCACCAAGTGAGATCGGTTAGCCCAACACAGAACAAGAATCAAGCCTGGGACCTTCTTAGTCTGTATAGCTCAGCTACTCACTGGATAAACTCGCTGAGCTATCAAGGCAGCCAAGAAACAGTTCTAAAACTGGCAATGTAAAATCCAGAGCCCACCAGCCACCAGGACAAGTCCTTTGGCCATGCCTCCTTCAGACTATCTTGGGTAGACTGTTGTATAGTCTGATGGTAGATCAGATGCAAAGTCAAAGATCTGACTGAAGCAAAGAAGTCCATCATACACTTGAATGAGACCACAAAGAAAAAAGTGGCATAACATGCCAGATGGGCACAAGCTCCCAGGGGAAGTGTTTTAGGGGCATGTAGAGCATCACCTCTGGCAATATTGAGCTCAGGAACCCCACGTGTAAAGATCTAACATATTGCTTTTATTGATCCTAATTTCCTCCTTAGGACAGGTATCCTTCTGGTCCTGGAAAATAACCCAAAATAGAATGCTATGTCAAGTGGGGGAGGGGGAATGACATCTCACTACTTGCTGTCATGTGGGCATTAAGGAAAGAACAGCCATGCTGTGCGAAAGGAAATCAATAGCAATGCACTGTGGTACTTATACTGTTTGTGGGTCAATAAAAAAAGGTTGAAGTTCCTTTAATTCGATTCTCCGCAAAGTGTCCCTTTGCCAATCGTTAAAGTTTAGTGAATAACACTTGCACAGCACAATCTACAGGTCCATATTGCCATCTCCATTGTCAATATTCAGCAAAATCTCAGCAGTCAGATACCATTTCCACAATAGATGGTTTTGCAACTATCTCACAACCTGTAAAACTTGCAGAACAATATTAGAAAACATCCTTTTACAAGACTATAAAGACTCCCAGAATGAAGGATGCAACCAGCTGTGGATCAGCTGGACTTGCAATAGCGTTCTCAAATTCAGAAGACCAGGAACCCTTCCTCAGGCAGTCAGGCTGAAAACTAGCTGAGCATATTCAATAAGGTATGTAAATTGAGGTCTCATTTCCCCACCTGGGTTGAGACCTGTAACTCTTTTGGTGTAACGTCAACATGTTATGATGTTATTCCTTTCCAAGGTTCTTTCCAGCTTTTATTCAGTACAAATTATGTTGCTGATCTTCCAGCATATGGAGGGTTAAAGTCAAGAAGTTTTTCAAGGTCAACGACAAATTAATGTATTGATTGCATATTAAAGTGTCGTGTGATTAATATACCTTTAGAAGTAATTAGTGTTACCGATCTCTGATATCGCTACACTTTAAATAATGCATCTCCGAACACAGACACCGTGTCAATCTTATTAAGTGAGACTACATGTCATATCACATGAAAACTAATTTGGAAACTGGGCAAGCTGCCTGCTGAACATCTAAAAAAAGAATTCCAAATTAGCTACAGTGACATCCTTACTCTGTGGAGAACAGTTAAACTGTTAACTGGTACAACTGACTGTGGCAAAGTGTTGCCCGAACAACAACAGGGACAAGCAAAATATTTGTCCTCATTGCTACATATTTATTTCACCAACAATACTGCTCATGGTCTCTACTTTAGTCTCAAAACGAGGACAGTAGAAGGGCAATGTCATTCAATGGATAGAAATACCTTTGAATTCACTGTCTGGGTCACGACCTGAGAAAGTGACCTGCATTCATTAAAAACATTAGGGGCGATTTTAACTGTACCTGCCCGGCAGAAACTGGCTGGGCGGGCAGTTAAAATTGGCTGGGTGATTTACCCACCGACGCCTTGCACGGATTCCACTGTCTTCTAATTTAACCTGCTCTTCTGAGCAGGCAGCAAGGACACCTGCCTGAAGTCCCGGCGGGGTCTTTTAAAAAAAAATCTGTAGGTTGATGTCTTCGGGCCCCAACTCCAATTCTAACTGGTGCCGTTGTGGTTCACTCGTCAGGTGAAGAAGGCGGGAAGAGTATCCGGGACCAGAGGAGGCCCAAACAGGTAAGTTTTTATTTTCCTTGTTGAGGCCAGAAGAAGAAGGTGTGCTCTTCCTGGGCCCCACGAGGAAAGTTTCAGCCTCCCCTGCCCCAGGGTCCCACCTTCCCTCCCACAAGAGCCTCCTCCCCTTGAATTACCTTTAGGCTGGCGAGCCTCCCTTTGGTGCCTCTTGCCTTCCAAATTTCCTCCCAATAATATAGTTAATATTGCCCGGGCACTCACACTGCCGAGATCAGGGGTCAGGGGGCAGATTCGGGGTGGAGAGTTTGGTGCTCGCCTCATGCTCCACCTTGCCCGAATCCTGCTCCAGCTTCAATTTGGTGCTTTTGTGTTTCAAAATGTAAAGAATCCCAAAAGACACATTTATTGTGCTGATTCTAATCTGCATTTGTTGGACAGAGGTTACTGCTCTCACCACACATTGTGAATGAGACCATGTTGTGAACAGTCCTGTCAAAAGATTATTTTGCCAATGGGACAAGCACACTTAGAATCACCTTACAGGTTTTCAAAATCCTTACATAGATTTCTATATTATCGAAGAGAATGTCCCCCAAACTCATGGATAAATATGGGCATTCATTAATTCATGACTTCATGACTTCAGTCCTACATCACATCATTGCATATGATACAGTTATTCGAAGATCAGGCCCAAACAAATCTAACTGAAGCCGTTTGCACTCTGAAGTACCAAGGGGCTTCTGGCTGGTGAAGTTTTAAGTCTTTTTAACAAGCACAGCTCCTGGTACATTCAGGAAAAGTCTGCTGGGAAACTCAGCGGTTTGCATCAGAACGCCACAGCATGTTCCAATACCAGAGGAATGGAATCTACTTCAGTGTAAACCCTGCCAATGACCAAAAAAATCTTAGCTTTTATTAAGGAAAGTTTTACAAAAAAAAGACTGGAGTGACAACTGCGTTCAGTACGATGATATAATTGCATTTCTGATGATGCTTGCTCCTCTACTCTTGGCACATGCTCCATCTGCAAATGTGTCTGGAAAAACACTTTGGCGTTTTTGCCTTTCTTTCCTTTAACCTGTATGCTGTTCCCTAATTTGTTTAGGCCTCGGATTAAGAATATTTCACAAGATTTACGGATCTCTTTTTTTTATCATGACCTCTCGATCAGTTGGCTGTGGGTTCTGGGCCTTAGATTTAATCTGTGAGCAGGAAGGTTTACATAGCCAGAGGCTGAATCAAATTGCAGCAGAGCGGCTGCGAATGCAGGTCATGGAAGGAAGGGGGGTTTTCTCATGTCAACTGTAGATGTTTTATCTCTGTAGCAGTTACAAGAGAGTTAAAAAGAATCAGCAGCAAATTTGATACTTGGGGGGGGCAAATTTTGTCTACCTACTGCTCCGCTCCTGGTGAAAATTACGGTGGTTAGATGATTTTTTTTTAAAAAAGCTTCCACATGAGTCCCAGCCACGTGATCTTCAAGGAAACTTTGGAATGGGCGGCCAGCACTCCCATCGAGGACCCTTATCGAGGTCCTATGTCACTTTTGGGACTTCAATGCCATTTTTGTGTACCAATGGGCAGAGCGTGTGGTACTGAACACCAAGTGACCTATCCAGGGCTTTCTTAAAGGGGCTGTGGGAGGTCGCTCCTGAGACAGGTAAGCCTTCATTTTTCTTAAGATTTTTGTGGGGCCATTAATGCTACTCCTGGCCCCATAAAAATCTTTCACCTCGCTCCCGTCCCATGCATGCTCCACCCCCACAATTGCCTCTCCCTCTCCTGATAGGAGCAGCCGGATTTCCCACCACCTCACCAACCGGCCAACTCTGTGCGGGAGCTGGTTCAGTGCTCGCAACTTGCCAGCATTAGGCAGGTGATGCCCAGGCATGAAAATGGCTCGGGCCTCTCGCTAGTGCAGTTAGGTCCACGTGCTACATGAAAATTGGTGCCACTTGGTGCCAATTTTCACTTGCCACATAAACAGGGCTTTAGCCTAGAAGTTGCACTGTAATAGTGGTGCAGGAATGTTTAATGCATTTATATGTCCATTATTTCAATAGACATGTTAAGCCTCTTATTATCAATATTGAAATTTCTGAACTTTTATCCCTTCAGAGAGTTTTCCTACGCATGGCAGTATTCAGTCCTCACTGAAACTTCAGCCAGTACTACCACTTTCTTCTTAAAGGAAAGATTGGAATATATAAAGGGTACTTTAAACGGCACTTTCAAATTCCCAACTGTCTAGCCTTTGGCCCTCCATTCACCACCACATTTCTGTAGCTACCGATCTGCTCAATCACACCCTCACCTCCACCTTGGTGTCCTCATTAAAACCATTACTCTCTCTCACCCTGGTCAGTCCCCCTGGTACGGCCCTCATCTATGCTCCCTTAAGTCCAAGGGACGCAGACTTGAACATTTATGGTGGAAAACTAGTTTAGCCATTCATCGCCAGATCTGATGGAGCAGATAAAGCACGATTGGGTCCTGCTCTCCTCGGCCAAAACTGTCACTGTTCCAGGATCATCCTGGAATGCAAAGTTAACCCCCGGCTTCTATTCTCCACTACTAACTGTCTTCTTAAACCCCTCTCCCCTGCCTCCTCCACCCTCACCTCCAACAACACGTGCGAGGAGCTCATGGACTTCTTAGTCACTAAGATTGAGATCATCCGTTCAGCTGCCTCTGCTGCTTCCCTTTATTCCTCAAGCCCACCAGGCCAAACTTCCCCTAAGGGTCCCCCATGTCCTAGCCCTGAACTCGCATCTTTCTCTAGTTTTCTCTATCTCCCCTCAGGCCTTCTCCAAGCTCACCTTGTCCATGAGGCCCGTGTCCTGCTCCCTCGGCCCTATTCCCACTAAAGTGCTGACTACCCAACTTCCCTATGTTAGCTGATGTTGTTAACAAAGGTATTGTCCTCCACCCCTTCAAATCTGCCGTCATCACCCCTTCTCAAAAAACCCACCCTTGACCCCTCTGTGCTTGCAAACTATCATCCCATCTCCAACATCCCTTTTCTCTCCAAAGTCATTGATCGTGTTGTCGCCTTCCAAATCCTTGCTCAGTTTTCCTGGAACTCCATATTTGAACCCCTCCAATGAGATTTCCACCCATGCCACAGCACTGAAACGGCCCTTATCAAAGTCACAAATGACATCCTATGTGATTGTGACAGTGGTAAACTATCCATCCTCGTCCTTCTCAGCCTGTCTGCAGCCTTTGCAACCACCTCCTCCAACGCCTGTCCTCCATCGTCCAGTTGGGTGGGACTGCCGGCTGGTTCCATTCTTATCTGTCCAGTAGTAGGCAGAGAATCTCTTGCAATGGCTTCTCTTCCCACTCCCGCACCGTTTCCTCTGGTGTCCCCCAAAGATCGATCCTTGGTTCCTTCCTATTTCTCAGCTACATGCTATCTCTTGGCAGCATCATCCGAAAACATGGTTTTAGGTTCCACATGTACGCTGACGACACCCAGCTCTACTTCACCACTACTTCTCTCGACCCCATCACTGTGTGATTTGTCACGCTGCTTGTCCGACATCCAGTACTGGATGAGCAGAAATTTCCTCCATCTAAATATTGGCAAGACAAAAGCGATTGTCTTTGGTCCACGCCACAAACACCGTTCCCTAGCCACCAACTCCACCTGTCTCCCTGGCCACTGCCTGAGGCTGGACCAGACTTGCTGTCGTATTTGACCCTGAAGTGAGCTTCTGACCATGTATCTGCTCCATCACCAAGACCGCCTATTTCCACCTCCATAACGTTGCCCGTCTTCGACCCTGCCTGAGCTCATCTGCTGCTGAAACGCTCATTCATGCCTTTGTTAGCACTTGACTTGACTATTCCAATCCTCTGCTGGCAGGCTTCGAATCTTCCACTCTCCATAAACTTGAGCTCATTCAAAACTCTGCTGCCCATATCCTAACGCACCAAGTCCCGTTCACCCATCATCCCTGTGCTCGCTGACCTACATTGGCTCCAGGTCTGGCAACGCCTCAGTTTTAAAAATCCCATCCTTTTTTCAAATCTCTCCATGGCCTCGCCCCTCCCTGTCCCTGTAACCTCCTCCAGCCCCACAATCTGCCGAGATCTCTGCATTCCTCCAATTCTGGCCTCTTGCGCATCCCCGATTTTAATTGTTTCAGCACTGGCGGCTGTGCTTTCAGCTGCCTAGGCCCTTGGCTCTGGAATTCCCTCCCTCAATCTCTCCACCTCTCGGGCTCTCTCTCCTCCTTTAAGACTCTCTTTGAAACCTACCTCTTCGACCAAGTTCCTGTCCTAATATCTCATAATGTAGCTTGGTGTCAAATTTTGTTTGATAATGCTCCTGTGAACGCCTTGGGATGTTTTACTACATTAAAGGCGCTATATAAATGCAATTTGTTGTTGTTGTACAGTTACAGAGAATATACCCTTGAATGGGACAGACGCAGTAACTCTCAAGCACTGTAAATCTAATTACACTGACTGCGTCATAAGTGACTTTTTCACCATTAGTCACTGCTAATGTGTTCTCCCCAGATGCCAGAGAGTGTTGCAATTTTTAAGAATTTAAATTGTTTCCTTTATTCTCTTTTAACTGTTGTCCAGAAATGGCTTGATCCCATTGGCAGTGTAGTCAGTCTCACTGCAAGCTCAATTTGTGCTAATTGGTTCTGCTGGAGAGCTCCATAGATGAGGAAGTGGAATATAGAGCCCCATTGAGGAGAGAAAGACCAGAGCAGAGAAATAGTCATGAGAGAGGAACAAGGAATGTCAAGAAGTGTTTGTCTGACTAACAGAGACATACAAGATGTGACTAATGCTTAAAGAGTTTCATCAATAGCATCAAAAACCCATGAACTGTCAGTCATAAACCACTGCTAGTAAATCCACATTTGGTAAACTTACATGCTCCTTTAGAACCATCTTGAAATAACAGTGCACACAAGAAAGCCTTTTAGATCATGTTGTATTTATGGCCTCTGCCTTATTTCAGGTATGCATTTTCTTGTTAGGAATAGGCCCACCAAGGGAACCCATGGTGAGAACCAAGGAGAAACATTCCAATTGAAAAGATTGGGAATGACTTTCCAATTCCAACTGACCTGACCTGAGCTGATTATACTTTTCCGAGTCTTCCCAGTTTACATCAATATGAATATTGGACATAACATCAACAATTTGTGCTACAACAATAACCCAATAAGACTGATTGCCCCAGTCAAGTTTCCTTCAACTGTTAGAAACAAGCGGCACATGAATAGGAGCACACATGATGGATGGTACAGGGGAGGGCATATGTGACTGTGAATAGAGTGGGACAATCTGCATTTTGGAGCAAATCAGAACAGTGCTTGTGTACAGTGAGAGTAACCTGGTTTGCATTAGTGAAATGCACCTCTCCAAAGGCAACAAGGTAAGTATAACAGTGGAATAAAAACAGAAAATGCTGGAAATACTCAACTGGTCAGGCAGCATTTGTGGAGAGAGAAACAGAGTTAACAGGGCGATTTTCATTAAGCTGTTGGGAAGGAGGCGGGACTACAACTTTTGGGTTTTAGTCCCGCCTCCATCGACGTCTGGCCAATCCACGCGATTTTCCCTTGATTGACCTTGTTGAGCCCACCCAGCGGGCTCAGCAGGCCAATTAAGGGCCACCTGGCAACAGGTGACATCACAGACTGAAATTTCATCTGTCAAGAGGTCTTGACAGATGAAATATCAGTATTTCACAGCTGTTGGAAGCTGTCAAACACTGACAGTCTGACTTCTAACCTGAGTCCTTCTACACAGACTCAGTTAGAACTCACACCGGCAATGAAAGCTGAAGGCTGTCACTTTTGACAGCTCGCAGCCATTTTGCTTTCAGTGCCGGCTGAGTGACGGACTCCCGAAACCTAGAGGAAGAAAGGCTGTTAAGGTAAGTACAGGTAATTTAAACTTCTTTACACACTTTAGACACACCAAACACACTTACCTTTGCACTCATGCACCCATCACTCACCTGAACAACGACATTGTGACCCCTCCAAGTCCTTCAACCCGACGGCCCGCCTGCTCTAACCTGGCGTGGTTTGGAGCCGTCAGGAATCCCACACGACACCCCTCAAAATAGGGATTAGACTAAAAACTGCCTGTTAACTACCTGTTAACAGGCAGTTAATTGGCACTAATCCCTTCCCGCCTCGGGTCGGCGGGTCCCAGTGCGGGGCGGGTACCTGCCTCCTGTGAAACTTACATGGAGGCGGGTTTTGGGCGGGATGGTGTCAGGACCTCCGAATTCGTGATTTCCCCCCCGCCACAAGCCTGAAACCTCGCCTGACGGCTCCAGGAAAATCAACCCCAACGTTTCAGGTCGATGACCCTTCGTCAGAACTGGAAAAAGCTGGAGATCAAACAGGTTTTTAAGCAAGTGCAGGGGCAGGGAAAGGGGGGAGGGGAGGAAAGAACAAAAGGGACGGTCTGATAGGGTGGAAGGCAGGAGAGATTAAGAGACATTAAGAGATGGTGCAAGGCAAAAGGAGATGGTAATGGGACAAGTTCAGAAACAAAAGATGGCTCTAGATGAAGTGTAAATGGCAATGGCAGAATGAAAGACAGCTGCCATGTGGGAGAGAGGAAAAAATAAATAAATGGAAAAAAACAATAGGGGCAGAGGTTATGGTCTGAAATTGTTGAATTCTATGTTGAGTCCAGAAGGCTGTAAAGTGCCTAATCGAAAGATGAGGTGCTGTTCATCGAGCTTACGTTGAGCTTCATTGGAACAGTGTAAGAGGCCGAGTACAGTGAGGTCAGAGTGGGAGTGGAGAGTAGAATTAAAGTGACAGGCGACCGGAAGCTCGGGGTCACTCTTAGGGACTGAACGGAGGTGTTCCGCAAAGCGGTCACCC
The DNA here is from genome assembly GCF_052327205.1 of Somniosus microcephalus. NCBI lineage: Eukaryota > Metazoa > Chordata > Chondrichthyes > Squaliformes > Somniosidae > Somniosus > Somniosus microcephalus. The sequence continues at coordinate 249,369,563 of NC_140992.1, forward strand.
ACTCTATGTTTGGTCTCCCCAATGTAGAGGAGACCGCATCGTGAGCAGTGAATGCAGTATACTAAATTTCAAGAAGTACAAATAAATCGCTGTTTCACCTGGAAGGAGTGTTTGGGGCCCTGGACAGTGGGAAGGGAGGAGGTAAAGGGGCAGGTGTTGCATCTCCTGCGCTTGCACGGGAAGGTGCTGGGCGAAGGGGAAGGGGTGTTGGGGGTGATAGAGAAGTGGACCAGGGTGTCACGGAGGGAGCGGTCCCTTCGGAATGCTGAAAGGGGAGGTGAGGGGAAGATGTGTTTGGTGGTGGGATCACGCTGGAGGTGGTGGAAATGGCGGGGGATGATCCGTTGAATGTGGAGGCTGGTGGGGTGAAAGGTGAGGACAAGGGGAACCCTATCATTGTTCTGGGACAGAGGGGAAGGGGTGAGAGCAGAAGTGCGGGAAATAGAATGGATATGGTCAAGGGCCGTGTCAACCACAGTAGAGGGGAATCCTCGGTTGAGAAAAGAGGAAGACATGTCGGAAGCACTGGTATGGAAGGTGGCATCGTCGGAGCAGATGCGGCGGAGATGGAGAAACTGGGAGAATGGAATAGAGTCCTTACAGGAAGTGGGATGGGAAGAAGTGTAGTCCAGGTAGCTGTGGGAGTCAGTGGGCTTGTAGTGAATGTTTATCAATAGCCTGAGATGGAGACCGAGAAGTTGAGGAAGGGAAGCGAAGAGTCGGAGATCGACCATGTGAAGGTGAGGGAAGGGTGGAAATTGGAAGCAAAGTGAATGAAATTTTCTAGTTCAGGGCGAGAGCAGGAAACAGCACTGATACAGTCATCAATGTACTGGAAAAAGAGGTGAGGGAGGGGGCCTGAGTAGGACTGGAACAAAGAATGTTCCACATATCCCACGAAAAGGTAGGCATAGCTAGGACCCATGCGGGTTCCCATAGCAACACCTTTAATTTGGAGGAAGTGAGTGGAGTCAAAGGAGAAGTTGTTCAATGTGAGAACAAGTTCAGCCAGGCGGAGGAGGGTGGCAGTGGATGGGGACTGGTTGGGCCTCTGTTCAAGGAAGAAGCGGAGCGCCCTCAGGCCATCCTGGTGTGGGATGGAGGTGTAGAGGGATTGGACGTCCATGGTGAAAAGGAGATGGTTGGGGCCAGGAAACTGGAAACTGTTAAAGTGATGGAGGGCGTCGGAAGAGTCGCGGATGTAGGAAGTATAACAGTGGAATCGTTTTTCCAAATGGATGACTCTGAACAGCTTATGGTTGGGTTGCCTATGGTTCATCTTCGGGGTGAGGGTGGCAGAGCAGGGGGAATGGACTTCAAGCAGGTCCTCCTTATAATTGTTACATTACAGTTACCAAGTTTTGACTAATTTATCCATTATTATAGTGTGATTGAGGGCAAAGTGATTTCATTGCCCAGTTACTTTGTTCCGATTTAATATATATTTAACAGTATTCAACTATATACAAGGTATGGTAGTGCAGTGTTTATATTACAATCCACACGCTTGGACTAATAATCCAGAGAGAGTTCAAATTCCACCATGAATTTGAATTCAGTTTTAAAAAATCTGAAATAAAAAGCTGGTATCAGTAAAAGTGAAGCTGTTGGAAAAACCCAACTGGTTCACTAATGTCCTTTAGTGAAGGGGGTCTGCTGTCCTTACCTGGCCTGGCCAATATGTCCCAGTCCCATGGTTGACTATTACATGTCCTCTGAAGTGGCCTAGAAAGCCACACAGCTGTATCAAATGGGTAGCAGTGGTTCAAGAAGAGGGCCTACCACCACCACATTCTCAAGGCAACTAGGGACGGGCAACACCCACTTCCCGAGAATGAATAATAATTTTTTTTAAATGCTAAAAAAAAGATTACTGGCATCTGCACTGCACAAACTATGCATGTAATGGTTATGAGCAATGTTCCCTATAAGCTGCGTGGCCGGCTTGCCAACTTTTCAATACAAAAACCGCACATGCGTGATATTTTGAATGGCCCGAGTAGCCCCTTAGGGGCCAAGCAAAATTAGAGGGAACATTGGTTATGAGAGTCTGCAGTATATTCCTTTTAAAAAGATGCTCAATTTCCCTGCTTTTCATTCCCACATTCCGCTCTTACGTGTACAGTGATGCAGAATCTCATGTAGTCAGATAATCATTCTTTTCTACTATTGCATGTTAGAGTCATAGAGTCATAGAGTTTCACAGCACAGAAAGAGGCCCTTCGGCCCATCGTGTCTGCACCGCCCATCCCTCCCTGTCCAGTCTAATCCCATTTTCCAGCATTTGGTCCATAGCCTTGTATGCAATGGCATTTCAAGTGCTCATCCAAATGCTTCTTGAATGTTGTGAGGGTTCCTGCCTCTACCACCCTTTCAGGCAGTGAGTTCCAGCTTCCAACCACCCTCTGGGTGAAAAAGTTCCTCCTCAAATCCCCCCTAAATCTCCTGCCCCTTACCCTGAATCTGTGCCCCCTTGTTATTGACCCCCCTACTAAGGGGAAAAGTTCCTCTTTATCTACCCTATCTATGCCCCTCATCATTTTGTAGACCTCAATCAGGTCCCCCCTCAGCCTCCTTTGCTCCAAGGAAAACAACCCCAGCCTGTTGAGTCTTTCTTCATAGCTGAGGCGCTCCATCCCAGGTAACATCCTGGTGAATCTTCTCTGCACCCTCTCCAAAGCAATCACATCCTTCCTATAGTGAGGCAACCAGAACTGCACACAGTACTCCAGCTGTGGCCTCACCAGCGTTTTGTACAGCTCCATCATAACCTCCCTGCTCTTATATTCTATGCCTCTGCTAATGAAGGCAAGTATCCCATAAGCCTTTTTAACCACCTTATCTACCTGTTCCGCTGCCTTCAGGGATCTATGTACATGTACACCAAGATCCCTCTGACCCTCTGTACTTCCTAGGGTCCTACCACTCATTGTGTATTCCCTTGCCTTATTTGTCCGTCCAAAATGCATCACCTCGCACTTTTCCGGGTTAAATTCCATTTGCCACTTTTCCGCCCATCTGACCAACCCGTTAATATCGTCCTGTAGCCTGAGGCTTTCCTCCTCGCAATTTACCACCCCACCAATTTTCGTGTCATCCGCGAACTTACTGATCATACCCTTTACATTCTCATCCAAATCATTAATGTAGATCACAAACAGCAAGGGACCCAGCACCGATCCCTGAGGTACCCCACTGGACACAGGCTTCCAGTCACAAAAGCAACCTTCGACCATCACCCTCTGCCTCCTGCCACTCAGCCAGTTTAGGATCCAACGCGCCAAGGCCCCCTGGATCCCATGGGCTCTTACCTTCTTGACCAGTCTCCTTTGCGGGACCTTGTCAAAAGCTTTACTGAAGTCCATGTAAACCACATCCACAGCATTTCCCTCATCCACACACCTAGTCACCCCCTCGAAAAATTCAATCAGATTGGTCAGACATGATTTACCCTTGACAAAGCCATGCTGACTATCCCCGATTAATCCTTGCCTCTCCAAGTGGAGACTAATTTTGTCCCTCAGAATTTTTTCCAATAATTTCCCTACCACAGATGTTAGGCTCACTGGCCTGTAATTCCCTGGTTTATCCCTGCTACCCTTCTTGAATAATGGTACTACGTTAGCTGTTCTCCAGTCCTCTGGTACATCCCCTGTGGCCAGAGAGGTTCTGAAAATTTGTGTCAGAGCCCCTGCAATCTCCTCCTTTGCCTCACACAACAGCCTGGGATACATCTCGTCCGGGCCTGGGGATTTATCCACTTTTTGGCCTGCTAAAACCGCTAGTACCTCCTCCCTCTCGATGCTAATATGTTCAAGTATGTCACAGTCCCCTTGCCCGACTTCTATGTCTACATCGTCTTTCTCCATAGTGAACACTGAGGCAAAAAATTCATTTAAAACCCCACCTACTTCATCTGGCTCTACACACAGCTTGCCACTTTGGTCCCGAATGGGCCCTACCCTTTCCCTGGTTATCCTCTTGCCCTTAATATACTTATAAAACATCTTAGGATTTTCCTTTATTTTGCTCGCCAGTGTTATTTCATGGCCCCTCCTCGCCCTCCTAATTTCTTTTTTAAGTATGCCCCTGCACTTTTTATACTCCTCTAGGGCTTCCTCCGTCTTTAGTCTTTTGTAACTGCCAAAAGCCCCCCTTTTTTTCCTAATGCATTTTTGTATATCCCTTGTCATCCAAGGTTCCCTTTGCTTGTTGGTCCCACCCTTGACCTTTACAGGAACATGTTGGTGTTGTACTCTCTCTATTTCCCTTCTGAAAGCCTCCCACTGTTTTGATGTGGATTTTCCTATAAGTAGCTGCTCCCAGTCCACTTTTGCCAGATGCTGTCTTATCTTATTAAAATCGGCCTTCCCCCAATTTAGAACCCTGATTTCCGGGCCGTCTTTGTCTTTTTCCATGACCACCTTAAATCTCACCGAATTGTGGTCACTATTGCCAAAATGCTCTCCTACAGACACTTCCACCACCTGCCCGGCTACATTCCCTAGAATTAGGTCCAGTACCACCCCCTCTCTTGTAGGACTTTCTACATGTTGGCTCAAAAAGCTTTCCTGGATGCACTTTAAGAATTCTGCTCCCCCCAAGCCTTTCACACTCTGACTATCCCAATTTATATTGGGGAAGTTGAAATCCCCCACTATTACTACCCTATTATTTTCACACTTTTCTGATATCTGCCTGCATATCTGTTCCTCTATCTCCCCCTGACTGTTTGGGGGCCTATAGTACACTCCCAGCAAGGTGCTTGACCCCTTTTTGTTTTTAAGTTCTACCCATATGGCCTCATTAGAGGAACCCGCTAATATATCATCCCTCCTTACAGCAGTAATAGACTCCTTAATTAATATTGCAACACCCCCTCCCCTTTTACACCCCCCTCTGTCTCGCCTGAAGATTCTATACCCCGGAATATTTAGCTGCCAGTCCTGACCCTCCCTCAACCATGTCTCCGTGATAGCAACAATATCGTACTCCCATGTGTTCAACAACAACTTCACTTCATGTTGTAATCAATCAGTGCACATTCTTGAAATTATTTACTTTTTCAAAAAGATTTTCCTGGATTTTTGAAGATAAATCTTGCGCAAATCCCAGACTGGCAAATCAGACCTGACCTGACAGGAAAACAGAGTTATTTCTGCTGTCTAGAGCGCAAAACTGATGAACGCCGCTTTTCCTTGAACTTGAATTTGTTCTAAAAATTGTTAACAATACCAGTTGCGGGCAGAAAAAAAAAGGCAATTAGGGTCGATGTTCACTGTTGGGCGCCCGATCCCTCCGGTGGGAAGCTCGGTCTATTTCGAGGGCCTAGCCCCATTAACAGACCGCCAGCAAGCTGTACGTCCTGAACAGGCATCCCACTTCAGCTCACTGGCTCCAGGCTAGTGCGATATCTGGCATTAGCCAGTAGGAAGGTAGATCTGGGAGTGGGGGACGGGGTGGAGGGGGAGCGGCAGCCCACATTCATCTGGAGCCTGAATGGGCACACCTTCCCATCCTGGCCCCACAAAAATAATTGCAACACTTACCTTTTTAGGCCTTTTCCTCTTGCTCGCCAGGTTTTACTGAGTGGAGTGTCTATCACCCAGTAAGTCGTTAAAATTGCATTAGGGGCCCATGTACATCACTAGCTCAATTAATAATTTTAAATCTGAGAGCAATAGATTTTTGCTAGCCATGAGTATTCAGGGATGTGGAGCCAAGGCAGGTGGATGGGGTTAAGATACAGATCAGCCATGATCTCATTGAATGGCGGAACAGGCTTGAGAAGCTGAATGGCTTACACCTGTTCCTATGTTCCTGTCACAGGACCCCGATTTACGTGGGTTAATGAATCAGGCGGGCCTCCCAGCAGAAGGCTCTGGGATAAATGGAAGGGGAGCGGGGCGGTAAGGCGACCACCTTGATTTTAACTCTGCTGCTGTCTCATTTCTGTCAGGTGGAGGGAATTAAAATCTCCCCTTTTGTTTTTAACTGGATTTGATGTAAAGTGCAGATTTTTTAGATTGAGATACTATGCTTCATCCTGACTGACAGATAAGTAAGAACTATTTGGATTTTATTTTAAAAACGAGTGTGCTTTTGCTTGACTGATTGCTGGGTACAGGTATCTGGCTTTCTTTTAACAGTAGTGTTATTTAGCTTGACTGACATAAAATCCGAGTCACTTGTACTTATTTTAAATTTAGTTTGTTTTAACCTGACTAGCGAGGAAATGCAAGCTGCTTGGATTTTATTTAAATCACTTGGTTAGCTAGCCAAAGCCTTATGAAGTGTAGACTTTGCATTTTATTTAATACGAACACTGACAGATAAGCAAGAGACATGGAACAGCTCCCCTCCTCTCTCCCCTCCCCCCACTCTCTAAGCAGCAGTATTGATGAATCTGCAATCCTGAGAGCAGCCAAAGGGGCACAGACCAGAGCAGATCATGTAGTAAAAGACAAAATCTCTTAACCTCACCTATAAAGATCAAAATGTCTCAGTACCACTGATACTCCCACCCAACCCCTCCAGCTCCAGGAAGAAAAATAGTACATCTGCCAGAACCACCTCCTCATAAATCTTTTTTCAATCAAAACTACAATTGCAAACTGACACATCAAAAATTACTTCTGCTACTGATGATCCTAAGGCTAATACTATCGAAGTCCCAAAGTAAAGTCATGTAGCAGTACTGCTATGTCTTCTGTTACTATTTCTTCCACAGATACTATTGCTATATCGACTGAGGATTTCACCTGAGTCTCTTTGCACTGCCACTTGTGAGGCTGCTATCCTTCAAGATATTCCCAACCCCCTCCGCTGACTATGAAACTTCCCTAGATGTGCATTACTATTGTCTTCTCTGTCACTATTACCACCCAGTCCCCTTTTACTGTAACAAAGACCACATCTCCTTCCGTCACCACTAGGAGAGTTCATAATCACTGTTATATAATATATCCTCTGTGAAGAATACTGGTTATGACTCCGTTTTTATAACCAAAAGGTATCTATTGCCCAGCACCTTTTCACTGTTGATGACATAGAATTACCTAGAAGGTGCAGCACAGAAATAGGCCATTCGGCCCAACTGGTCCATGCCGGTGTTTATGCTCCACACGAGCCAATTACTATATTGAAATAAAAATGCTCAGCTTACGTTGCTATCTCCGAGCTGTTGCTGATGATACTATGAAATGTGCTGAAATAAAGAACAGGAGAACAGGTGGATGTGGAGAGGATATTTCCCCTTGTGGGAGAACCTAGAACTAGGGGTCACGGTTTAAAAATAAGGGGTCGCCCATTTAAGACAGAGATGAGGAGAAATTTTTTCTCACAGAGGGTCGTGAGACTTTGGAACTCTCTTCCTCAGAGGGCGGTGGAAGCAGAGTCTTTGAATATTTTTAAGGCAGAGGTAGATAGATTCTTGGTAAGCAAGGGGGTGAAAGGTTATCGGGGGTAGGCGGGAATGTGGAGTAATCAGGTCAGCCATGAGCTTATTGAATGGCGGAGCAGGCTCGAGGGGCCGGGTGACCTACTCCTGCTCCTAATTCGTATGTTCGTGTGTTCGAGTTGAACACAAGGCCACTGCTATTGGTATCAATAAGTTTATTTGTTAACATATTGAGAACTATGCAGGTAGTCGCTCACAATTGTGTTTGCATATGTAAAACAAGGTTTAATAATACATATAAAAGAGAATTACAAATTAGTATCCAATATTCCACTCTTCATCAGTGTTCATTGGTTGCTGTTACACAGCTGCCAATATTACTCATCACTGCCCTCTAAAAAGCAAACATTTTTCGACCTTGCTAAGTATATGTTGGCTCTATGTTTATGTGTTTTATTGGTCTGTCAGTAATATTACACAATTTTGATATGCCATTCTACAATGCACTATTTCTATTAACCATCGGCAGATTATGGTTTTCGCCCAGCTCATAACTAACAGTGCCACTCACTCTACCATTTTAAAATGAACTGTTTCTCCACGTTATTGAACACAGGTTATCCTGTGTCTGTGTGCATTTTTCACAGTCAATAATACTCCTGCAATATTGTAGCCCTATTCCGCAGTTTGCTTCATTTCGGCACCATTACTCAACTGCTAGCTGGAATGCCTTATGACCAGTGATCAAAAAGTGCTGTAATTGATGGAAGGCACTGTCTGAAGAATATAGAGGGGTGTGGGGTGGGGGGGGCGGGGGGGGGGGGAGGTGGACAACAGTGCCTTTTAAACAAGCATCGGCATTATCTTGCTATCTGTGAAAACCTATAATTTTCCCTTTCATGTATAAACAAAGGAAAAGGAATTTTGATGACTTGGCTTTAACATTTGGTTCAATGAGTTTAAGGTAGTCTGTTTCCAACTCAACAGAACATCTGAACCAAGGTGGTTCACTTTATGAGTGAGCTACAGTGCACCGCTGACGTCTTAAGATAATGATGAAATTTCTGAGTGAGAGATGTGCCTGTCCTTTAGTATGCTGGTGATATCAGTATGCCACCACTGCTTTAGTGTTTATGAGACTCCACTCCTCATTCTTTTCAACAAGAAGCAAAGTGCTTGTATTTTTGAGCTAGTTTGAAATGATTGTAATAGGTTATTGCTGCACAGACTTTCCAGAGTCTATACATCACAAATCAGTGGTCACAAATGGCTGTAAATATATGCTGGTTGGAATGTGAATTCTGTGTGCTTGTCACATCAGCAAGACACCACCACTTCAAAAGTGATGAGTCTCCAGTTTCTATTCAATTCAATGAGAAGCACAGCTTATTAAAAAAGCAACAACTGTATATCTAACAATAACTTATAATTTAAACCTCCCTGCCTTTTATTCCCTCTTTCCATCTTCCTGCATTTTTCTTACTGATAAGTTTGATTGTGCCTCTACCCGCAGCTATATGGAGCACTCTGCGTGAACAATGCCTGTCTTCCAAAAACAACCTCCTCGCAAGGTTCGCGCAGCAGAGATTTATGTAATTGGGCTGAACCAGAAGTTGCTGTACGTGATTACGTGTCCCAAGATCAAGGAAGAGAATATGAGCCAAACAGAAGCAGATTGCAAATAATAAAAAAAAATGGGGTTAGTTTACCTTTTCAAATATTAGCACTGTTGAGAATTTCCTGTTTGCAAGCAAGAAATTCATATTTATGAATAAAGGGGCAGGTTGGAATTGCTAAACTAGTGCCATAGTCATACCCCTCCTCCATACTGTGTGTTGGGATGACAATGTTGGGGACCTACATACCATAGCTTCCCATTGTCTTCAATGCGTGGAATACACTTGGGTAAAGTAATTGCTATCTTTTGGTCTAGCTTATTGTAATTTTAGGCAAGAAAATGCACATCAGTAAAAGCAACCTACTTTAAGCATCCTGTCACCGTATAAAAATCAAAGGCATTAGAATAAAGTTTCAAATCTCACTTGGTAACATTGGCTTTTTGTCCCTTCTATTGTTACAGAGTTTGGCTGAGCATTCAGCATTAGAATATTCATCAGCAAGCTGTTAAAGCTGTATTTGATCAGTACAGGAGAAAAACATAATTATGAAACCTGGATGCCATTACACTCATAAGAAATTAAAATACGTCTCAAGTGGACTTCCAGTGCGTCTGATGACTATCGGCAGATAACATTACTGTTGGGGTTATTGAAAGGTTATGGCTCTGTCCTGGGGAAATGCACCTGTTGTAATGGATTAAAATTACGGGTGAACGAAAAAAAAGAGTCCTATAAAAGGAGTGTTCAAATGACTATTTAGTGTAAGTGTGAACTTAATTAGGAAAAGGTGGGCTTTGCAAGTCTCTGAAAGCTTGTGAGATTTTTTTTAGGGAGTAAATAACTGTGCGACTCTTAGCATAAGGACGGCTTCTGGCAATTAACAAGCCTAAAGTAATTTTTGAAAATGTCAGGGTCTCATTTAGCAAAAGGATAAATAATATATGAGGCATAATTACTGTCCTGAGCTGCTGTATGGTTTACTAGAGTCATTAGTAAACTAACGGTATAATATCTTCATGTCACAGTTTAATTATATGTTGTAATTAGTTTCAGCAATGGATTCCAGCTAGTCAGATCCCCTGAGCTAAACAAAAGGTAATGGAACTTTCTGCAGGCTGCATTAATCAATTATGAAAGTGTCTTGGGTTATTTGATGCTTGTTTACATTAATTTTATGCAATAAAACTGCTGAATCTTATCATTAGTGCTTAGGTGCAAGGCTTTGCTGCAAAATTCATCCATGTAGTGCTACTTCTCTGTTGCTATAGAAACGTGATGGTCGGTTCACATGGAAACATATCTCAGGTCCACTATTAAAATGATGACTGTGAACTGGAATGCTCTGTGAATGTCACACGGCAAGCTAGTGGAAGACATGGGCCTGCTCTGACATAACCTTAGATTTTTTTTAAGGATGCAGGCCACATTAATTTCAGCAATTTAGGATAGCCAGCAAAAATGTTTGCTCAAGACTTTAAAATCAAATAGAACGTAGCTTTCAATTTGCCAATAAAGAATCAAATAAATAGGCAAAGATTGAATTGCTGTTCAGAATTTCAGCTGTGATTGATCCTGGGTCCCTTTGATGAATCTACTAATTGTGTGTCCCAAATTGTCCATTCTATTGTCCTCTGAGAGCGAGTGTAGGAGAATTTGCGGATCCCTGTTGAATAACTATAGATAGAGGAAATGGCACATTCGGCAGTGAAATCTGCATGTATTTCACGAGCCAGAAAGACGACAGGCAGTCATGAGTGAAATAAATTCTTGATTCCAACGCATAACATGCAATGTCCTATGTATTCCACATATTTGAACAAAAGAACATGTATCGGCTTAATTTTAAAATAAAACGTCTATTGAAATGACAGGAGAGGTTAAATTGTTTGAGTGCACCTCAACATACAAATACTGCGTGCAACAAAATCTTTTGGTATAAAAAACATTGGCATGTTTCACAGTTGACCTACAACTCCACTCCGCCCTTCAATACTTAATCCTTCATAGTGTTTGTATAGGCCTCCTCTCATACTGCCTATTTCTGTCAATTTTTACCATATGTCTCACATCCACATCAGGCTGCATGGATCTAAATGTTAATCCTTCTGTTGGGAGCGCCTTCCTAAAGTTTTTTTTATATCGCCTGAAAATACAGGAATAACATTTTTTTTTCATCAAATGAGCCCTGGGTTTTGCTGCCAATGACTTGCTGAATTCACAACAGGATTTCTGCATCTCTGGGGAAAACTTCCGCAAATTAATTATTTTATCAATCTAAAAGATTTTCTTTTTGAAAATAAACAAAAGAAATGATTTATAGAAAATTTTAATTAGTTTTGGAGGATTGTTCTGTAAATAGTAAAAGAAATCCCGAAATGTTATGCTTCTGTAGTAGACTAGTCAAGACAGAATGCAGAAATTGAATTTCACATCATATACCCAAGGCGTTCCATACCTCAGTACTAGACACTAATCTTAAACTGTGTAATGCCCCGATATAAAGCACGTGATATCCCTGCAATTAGGATACAGCCAGTATGGTGCCACAGCGACACCCAGGCTGCTCCCTTCAATCAGTTTCTGTTCATCACTGAGCTCCTCATGCAGATTATCCTATATATACCTGTCTGTATTAGGGATGAAAGGGCTCCCAACTGGTCGCCTTCGATGTTTTCAATACTAATGAAATAGCTGCAGAAAGACTCCTATAATAGCCATTGTTCAGTGTATTTTTTAAAGGAAAGTACCCTTGTTAAGGAGCAGTAATGCCATATTAACCAAGGCAAAAGTGAAATAAGATAAATCCACAACGGTTTTAGTGAATGGTTCTATCTTAACAGCTTCCTGTGCAGTACTACGATATTCTTACTTCCCTATGCAGAATTAGGACATTACTGCGTCACCACTAACAGCTTTCTTGAAGGTGACCAGTTGAATTGTACCGCACATGGAAAATGTTTTATTAAAACAGTGCCCTGCCACCAATAACTCAGTGTATAGAAATATGACTTCCATATAGAAAATGTAAAAACACATTATGGAATTTGATGAGATACTGTCCTCATACATAATAAATGTCTGCAAGACTCTCCCCTCCCCCATTCTATAAAGACAGATTTAGGTATACTAGTAACATCACTGGTAATACATCAGGGTATAGAAAATAGAAAACAAACATTGTTGCATTTTGCATTTTATTCCTGAGATTATTTACTGCTTCTAAAAGATTTACTTGGCATCTTTAAAAGACGGTGCATTCTGACCTTTCCCTCCTCTTCAAATATGTTGCTCTTATTGGGAGTTAATTCCACAGATGTTGGCATCCTGCTGGCTCATCACCCAAATGGCATTCTTCATGCAAAAGTCTAGTGTCATCAGGCTAGTGTCATCAGGCTATTTGACTGTATGGGTAATCACAAGAGAGATAAATCCTGGCCTCCCTCAATGTCTATACACTCACAGTTTTCCTTGGAGGGAAGGATTCAATGGATAGCAATCAAGTTCAGGAAGCATTGTTGATTCCTAGCCCAGAGGTGTTAGGAACATAGGAATGGGAGTAGGCCATTCAGCCCCTCGAGCCTGCTCCACCATTCAATGAGATCATGGCTGATCTGTGACCTAACTCCATATACCCGCCTTTGGCCCACATCCCTTAATATCTTTGGTTAACAAAAATCTATCAATCTCCGATTTAAAATCAATAATTGATCTAGCATCAATTGCCGTTTGTCGAAGAGAGTTCCAAACTTCTACCACCCTTTGTGTGTAGAAGTGTTTCGTAATTTCACTCCTGAAAGGTCTGGCTCTAATTTTTAGACTATGTCCCCTAGTCCTAGACTCCCCAACCAGCGGAAATAGTTTCTCTCTATCTACCCTATCTGTTCCCCTTAATATCTTGAAAACTTCAATCAGTTCACCCCTTAACCTTCTAAATTCTAGGGAATACAACCCTAATTTGTGTAATCTCTCCTCATAACTTAATCCTTGAAGTCCGGGTATCATTCTGGTAAACCTCTGGTGCACTCCCTCCAAGGCCAATATATCTTTCCTAAGGTGTGGTGCCCAGAACTGCTCACAGTACTCCAGGTGTGAACTAACCAGGGTTTTGTATAGCTGCAGCACAACTTTGACCCCCTTGTATTCTAGCCCTCTAGATATAAAGGCCAGCATTCCATTAGCCTTTTTGATTATTTTCTGTACCTGTTCATGACATTTTAATGATCTATGTACCTGAACCCTCAAGTCTCTTTGGACAGCCACTGTTTTTAGCCTTTCACCATTTAGAAGGTATCCTGTACTAACCTTTTGACCTCACATTTGCCTACATTGAAATCCATTTGCTACAGTTTTGTTCATTCACTTAATCTGTCAATATCCCTTCATAACTTTATGCTTCCATCTACACTGCCTACAATTCCCCCTGTCTTTGTGTCATTGACAAACTTGGATATATGACTTTCTATGCCATCATCTAAGTTGTTAATAAATACTGTGAATAGTTGAGGCTCCAATACAGATCCCTGCGTAACACCACTCGTCACATCCTGCCAATTAGAGTACCTACCCATTATCCCTACTGCCTGTCTCCTGCCACTCAGCCGATTTCCTAACCAGGTCAATAATTTGCCCTCAATTCAGTGGGCTTCTACCTTAGTTAACAGTCTTTTATGTGGAACTTTATCAAATGCCTTCTGGAAGCCCATATAAATAACATCCATAGACATTCCCCTGTCCACTACTTTAGTCACCTCTTCAAAAAATTCAATCAGGTTTGTCAGGCATGACCTACCTTTCACAAATCCATGCTGGCTCTCTCTGATCAACTGAAAAGTTTTGAGGTGTTCAGTCACCCTATCCTTAATTATAGATTCTAGCAATTTCCCGACAACAGATGTTAGGCTAACTGGTCTATAATTCCCTGGTTTCCCTCTCTCACCATTTTTAAAGTCAACATGCATATCCGTACGGTTTTCCCGGCTGAGAAAGATCAGCGAACTCAGCATAAACCAGGGATTGAATCTGGGATCTTGCAGACCTGCATGGTTGAGTACCATACTGTGTGGTGCACCTATTTATTGAGCTGCACTTAAGTGTATTACTGAATGTTCCTCATGTTTTATGCACTTGTTAAAGGAACATTCCAGAATCAAAAGAAGGTATTCTATGACGGGGTCTCCAAACTGTTTGCATTTGTTGGTTTAGGAATTCCCATCTGAAACCTCTCTGCCTCTCTTTCCTCCTTTAAAACGTTCCTTAAATCCTGCCTCACCTGTCCTCATATCACCTTATGTGGCTTGGTGTCAAATTTTGTTTGATAACACTCCTGCGAAGCGCCTTGGGATACTTTACTACATTAAAGGCGTTATATAAATGCAAATTGTTGTTGTTACTTAGGTATGTCTCACGGAGCCCACGGGACCATATTTGAAGTTTAATTCATGTTCCCATTAATTTGCATATATCTCAAGTTGCTAATATTAACAGATCTTGGTTTTCAGATGTAGGTTTCATCCGCCAATTTCATTTACAGTGTTACAAACAGCACTTTCCAAATCTCCATGGTCACTAAATTCAACCAGGACAAATCAGCGAGTAACAGATATGAGTGTAGATAGACCTAAGCTTTGAGGGTCAATTACCAGGGCTCAGAGACGGTGCATGACCCTAGAGCTGGAGTTAGAATACCACTGTTCGATAGTAGTGCTTCAGTATCCACCAGCAAAAAAACCTACAAAAAAAATGTTGTTTATTTTAAAATATGCCCCTTTTAGGACATTTTAAGTCCTGTTTATACTTTACAAACCCCAGAGATTGCATTCAATTTGGTCTATGAGTACTGTTCTGAGCCCTCGGTTTGTGTGTGGGGAGATATTAAATTTTATTGAATTGCCCGCTTGACACATGTACTGAATTTTAATTTCTAGTTTAAACCCACAAGATTCATATAATTTGTTTCCATACTAAAATATGCAAACTTCCTTCTTTCACAGCACCCAAACCATGCTGAGGGGAAGAGGCAGGACTCTCGACTGTGAAATATGATGAGAGTAAATAAGTCCCCAGTGTTTATTTTTCCGCAGTTGTTGGAACTCTGCTGGAAATTCAAAACAAATGCAAATTTTCAGCACAAGTATACGCAGGGTATTAAAGAATTTAACATCGCATAGCCTCTAGGGTTAAGTGACATAAGCGTTGGGAAAGTGACGTATTTTGACAAACAATAAGAGGATTAGTGTTCGCAAAGGTGGGAATGTGGCCCATTAATCTGCTGCTTGAATGTGCATTGTGTGTATTTACTGCAAAACTATGCACTTAAATCAAGATGATCCTTTTGTGACGCACTTAACAGAGCAGGCTTCCACAGCAATGAACAGGGGATATTTTGGCTTTTAAAAATCGATACACTTAAATGGGCTACAGATGGAACAGGCAGACACTTCAGACTATATGAAAATATGGAACAGGCTCCATTCAAGGAAAGGCAGCGGCTGTAAAGGTACGGGCAACCCAAATGCCGCACGTTAGTAATGAGTTAATGAAGAATGACCATTCATTGATAGGGACCTGCAGCACAAAATAAAGAATAGCAGGTGAAATAAGCCACCTAGCCTTGGCTGCTGTATTCCCAATATATACAGTTGTATCTTTGGTCAGACATTTAGGTCATAATGAGTATTGATCAGCCTATTATAGTGTATTACCCACTAACTGGATTCTACCCATGTTTAAAGACAAGTTCAGTGCCTTTGTAACTGACAGACGCTAAATTCAGATGTACAGAAGAAAATCGAACTCCCAGAAGCCCAGGCTGGAGCTGTCTGACTTTTGTTTTCCCAGCCTTAAATATCATAATGTTTCGAAGCATTTAAGGAAACAAGCCTAAATTATAGGTGTTATAAATATGTACAAAATGTTACAGAAATAGTATTGTCTACTTAAATCATTTCGTTTGCTCCTAGTTAAAGGGCTGTAACCATCAAAGGAAGTAACAAGACCTGTATTAAAATAGATTCTAAGGGTTCAAGGGGAATTGCCTATGAAATTATTTTCCTTCTGTCTCTCTCTCACTCAATTTCTATTTTTCAATGCTTCTTGCCATACAGACTTCATTTTTTTCAGAGTTTGTCTAAATGATGGAGTTGTTTCTTGGCATTTGTGTGCTTAGGCGCTTAATTAAAGCAATCCATATTGAATTCTTGTCCAGTCCTCTTGACCAGGCAGGCTCAGGGTCATTGGGATGCCAGATGTTTTAGTGGTGTGCAGCCTTGTGCATACTAATCATGGGTGCAGCAGTGATTCATCAGCCCCACTGCTGCTCCAGCATATACAACCACTTATGACATGTAATTGGTAGCACCATAAGCAGTGAGGATGCATTAAAACCTACAGACAGTCACAGATAAAAATTAATGACTCCTTGGCTTCTTGTAATCCTACAAGATTGGGTTGTAAAGCTACACGAAATAGGTACAAAAGGACAATGAGCAAAGTGGCCTTGTTTACATACTTAAAAAAAAAAAATAGAACATTAACAATCTTAGATTGGGAGGAATTCTCGTCCAAGACTAGGCGTGCAACATATTCAAACGTTAGAAATAGAGTATAAACAAAACCTTCTGGTCAGCGCAGAATGAATTTAAAAGCAGACCCCTGTTATTGAGCTGACAGTCTACATTAGGAATTCCGATTTTGTGGACCATCTCTTGGATGTAGGATATTGTGTGTGTGTTTTTTTTAATCAAATAAACTGGAAAATATTTTGCTATTTTCCCTTCACACAAACGTGCTGCTGGACTACTTTTTTTTTAAAGATCAGATATCGCTTTACTTGAAAACAATTCATTTTATTGGTATGAGGAAATTATGCACCTGTAAAACATACAATAAAACGCACAGCATCAGCTGGTATTCCAATAGGAATTATAATATGATAATAATAGCAGTTAATGAGATCAATAAATTAGACGTTAAAAATAGATAACCAGATGTGGGTGAGCAGAAAAATTGAAAAGCAAACAAACTTGACGACACAGCAACCTAAATAAATAGAATGAAACCAGGGTTTAGTATCTAGAAAGCACATATAGAGGAATCCGCTGGGTAAATAATTAAAGCCACAGCCATCCTTTTGCTTACGTTGCTATGGGTTTGGACGATCTGAAGATTACATAGATATAATGTAACACACTACGGAAGCAAATCATTTTATAGATCATGATGAAAAGAAAAAAAATCCCACAGATGTTGGAAGTCTTGAAATCAAAACAGAAAATGCTGGAAATATGTCGATATCTGACGAGAGAAGACATAGATTAATGTTACAGGTGTACATGCTGCATCACTTTCTGTTTTTGATTTCATTCTATATGGAGTGATAACCAGGGGTGAACTGGCTCCCCCCGGAAGAGTGCAGGATTATTCGGGATTCTCACGGGTAAAGAGGGGGCAGTGATAATACAGCGCTATGGAACCATTCACCGGGGGAGCTCCGGAAATCTCACGATTCCCCATATGGCCAATGCGCCCCTGGTGATAACCATGGCTGCATTTTGTTTTTAACAAAAGGACCTTTGTGATTAATTGTGCTCTTTTGTTATATAAAATCTTCAAAGCTTCAAAGCCACCTTGAAATTCACTGTTGCAGCTTTCAGTACCACGTTTTTGTTTCTGCTCAAGCTTTCCAGATAAGGCCACAACTCTGTTGCCTGAAACATACTAAACAATCACATGTGCTGATTAAGTGCAGTTACAATGTAGTTTTAAGTAATTCCATTAGGTTATCTGTTACAGTGGCTGTACAGCAATAACCAGTTGCTGCAAGTACTGTACCATTGAGAATAATTGTGAATGAGGTTTGCCTCCTATGGAAAGTAATTGGAAGTGAAACCCCATCAGTTTTGTTCTGCTGGTAGAGTAATGATGTCACCGGCATAACAAAGACACTTTTCAGGCAGATCAATTGCTGCCATTTCTAAAGATATAGCTTTATTTAATTTAACTGGTGCAATGTAACCTGCTTATCATCATGACAGTTTGTCACATTCCACTTATCCAAAACACCAAACTAGCTCCTTTTCATTTCTATGCATTTTAACCTGCCTTATGTCATGTTGCGACATACTTAATTAAAACTTGCTGATCTGATTGGCTGGCCAGTGGGCAGTAATTCTTATGGAGCCCCATGTTCTTAAAACTTAATTTAAATATCAAAGTGGCACTCCATGAATTCTTAAAGGGACCACATGTCACAAAATTCTGAACGATCTAGTAATAATTATACTGAGACTTGGGTTCAAAATATAGAAATGCTGAGAGTGGATTAGTGGATCTACACCAATTATGCTGCATTCATTTGAATCAGTCTGCGTGTGAAATCAACCCTTAATGTGGCCCTCTTTTTTACCATTACACAATTTGGTCTTCAAGATTTTAGAGGTTTCTAAAGTTCACTACTGGAATGGGGCCCTCCCGATGATTAATACTCCCGTTAAAGCTGATTTAGTATCAATATTTGCACCAAGCTGTTCTGAAATCCAGGGTCAGAAATATACCTAGTGCCACCCCTTATTTGTTTAAACTGGCTGGAGCAAAACCTTTGGGGTGCAGTTATACAGCCATTGTTGATACAAAGAGGTTTTGGTTGCACATGTTCTGTTCAACTGCAGAACCTATGAAAACCAAGTAGTGTAACCCTGTCTCTGGAACGCTGTCTTTCACTGATAATAGTTTGAAGTTGAATTCCAGTGTAAAACTCAGTCTAAACAATGCTCAGGCAGTTCATTGCGAACCTACATTCACAGAGCTCTCTCCTCGTGGCAGAGTGTGATTCACAGCCCACCATATCATTCGGGTGATGCCAAGTACATTTTCCACTTCATAGTTACCAGTCTTAATCCTGACGTGCAATATAACTAGTAATTTGGCATTGTAGCTGTTGCAAGGTATCAGTCAGTTGACTTATTGTGCAGTCTATGAAAAACAGCAACAATAGTTATAGCAACATCAAGTAAGTGATTAAATTATCTATGATATTTGAACAATTTTCGTTTTATATATGTTAACATTTCTGATAAACAATCTGTTATTTAGTGAATAACTAAATTCAAGGACCATTAAATGTTCTGGCTACAAGAGGATTCACAAGTTGAAAACAAAAAGGACTTGAACTGTTTACACCACAGCATAGCTGCTGAAACTGGGGACAAGATGCCATTCAAATAAATACCTTGGCACACTGGTAAGGGAACTGGCATGAAGTGCCAATTTCATCCTGACAACTAAGTACAGTATAATAGAAGTGCCATTTATGCTTTAATCAATTCTAAGTAATCCATATTAATACCAAATATCCACATTCCTACACTAGGCCATATTTAATATCATACAAATTCTACAATAAAATACTGCACCCAAGCACTACTAACCTGAATTTAATGGGCCCTTTACTTTACAGAGCTGCCATTAATAGTACACCCAACTTCAGCACACACACAATTATTTAGCTGTTGCTGCTGGTGATGTAATTGGGCAGATTCTATAACGCCAGGAGCTCCAGCATATTACAGAACCACTTGTAGCTGAAGTGGATCTGTGATATAAAGGGGGCAAGAAACACACCTCCAGCATTTCATCCTAAACCTCCGTGTGAATAGAGTCGTGAGAACGCTGCTGTTGTGAACAGCGCTGATTTTTGAGTTAATCCTTAAGTTCCTTCTCATCTGTGTTGAAACTTTTCTCTACCCACCCTTTCCAACTTCTTTTTACCCTTTGCCATAAGAACATCCCTTCCCTGTTTCTTTGATCCCTTTCCTTTTATTTTGTTTTTCGGTTTTGTCCTCCTTTTGTTTTGAAAAAAAAAATGGATCTTTCTAATGCTGCTGCCAGCTTTATATGTTTGACAGACTGAATGTGATAACAACAGATGGCCAAAATGAAATGATCAATATGAGCGTAAAAAGAGTCATAGGCCTCAGGATTTGATTGCGCTCGGAAATGGGCTTGCAGGCGGCGAGGTTTGTGATTCACGTGCCTGTTTGCCTGGTCTCAGGCAGCACATGAAAGTAATGCTGGGACCTCATTATAACGTGGCAGGCATGCAGCCTGCGCTGCCGATGCTATTCATTGGCTGCACAGCTGTTTGGTGGTGGGGGCTGGAAATCAGGCTTGACTAACACCACTTAAAGGCAGCCAGCATCTCTTAAAGTGGAGGTGCACTCTGGCTGCAGACAAGAACAAACACAGTTGGCTGCAACAAGAACTAACAGGGCACCCAGAATCTGTGACGCCACCTTGGAGGCCCTGGTATAAGTGATGGACAGCAGGAGGAGATCCTCTTCCCCTCAGTGGGCAGAAAGCCCTTCAGGTAACACCTGCACTGCCAATGGGAAGAGGTGGCTGAACTACTGACTGCTGGGAGCCTAGCTCCCAGGACATGGCTACAATGCTGAAACAAGCTCAATGACCTGTCCAGAGTTGTCAAGGTAACAATAGTGCTCTCTTACTCTCTGCTCATACCTCCTGCCTTAATACTCCCAATACTCCCCTCAACTGATTCCTTGACCTCTCCTTCAATCAGTGCACCTTCTTCTCCTCATACTCACCCACTCTGCAGTTCATACTCTCTCTACTCCAACCCTCACTTCCCACACCTCGGCCACGATTTTCCCTACCTTGGCGGGTCCATGGCAGATGAGGTCGGTGGCAGGTCGGAGCCTCGCTGCTGGCTCCATTCCGGCCTCCGACATGATTTTCTCCTGATTGGGCTTGTTAAGCCCGCCCAGCGCGTTTCCCAGTCCAATTGAAGGAAACGGGCCCGATGACGTAATTTGATGATGCGTCATCAGCCGGTTTCCTTAAAGGGACCATGTGCAAATTTACTTTGACATTTGTGCTGTTAGTGTTCTACAGCATTAAGGTGCTGAAAACACTGACAAGCACTGCACAGAGATGCACGGCTGCACCCAGGCTCTCCCATGACTCCCTCCATATGCTTATGGAGGGAGTCACAGCTCACAGGGAGGTCATCTTCCCTTCCAATGGGCGGAATAGACCTCCCCAGGAGACCAAAGCAGCCTGGTTGCACATTGCACAGGAGGACCAGGCTGCAGTGATGCAAACCTTTCAATGATCTCAGTAGATCACGAAACATTAGTACAAAGCCACACTCAACCTCATCCTGCTGTGCCACTCATCACATTTCCATCACTCTGCCTTCCCTACCCTACTCCTGCACATCTGAGAAATAATTAATTAGCAATCTTGTTGTACGAGGCCCCTTGGGTCGGAGCGATCATAATATGATAGAATTCTTCATTAAGATGGAGAATGAAGTAGTTGACTCAGAGACTAGGGTCCTGAATTTAAATAAAGGAAACTACGATGGTCTGAGGTGCGAGTTGGGTAGGATTGATTGGGGAATGTCACTCAAAGGGTTGACAGTGAATAGGCAATGGCAAGCATTCAAAGACCGCATGGATGAACTACAGAATTTGTTCATCCCAGTTTGGCATAAAAATAAAACAAAAAAGGTGACTCAACCGTGGCTAACAAGGGAAATTAGGGATAGCATAAGATCCAAGGAGAGGACATATAAATTGGCCAGAAAAAGCAGTAAACCTGAGGATTGGGAGCAGTTTAGGATTCAACAAAGGAGGACAAAGGGATTAATTAAGAAGGGAAAACTAGAATATGAGAGTAAGCTTGCAAGGAACATAAAAACTGACTGTAAAAGCTTTTATAGATATGTGAAGAGAAAAAGATTGGTGAAGTCAAGCGTAGGTCCCTTGCAATCAGAATCAGGGGAATTTATAATGGGGAACAAAGAAATGGCATACCAATTAAATACATATTTTGGTTCTGTCTTCACAAAGGAGAACACAAATAACCTCCCAGAGATGTCGGGGAACATAGGGTCTGATGAAAGGGGAGGAACTGAAAGAAATCAGTATTTGTAAGGAAATTGATGGGACTGAAGGCTGATAATTCCCCAGGGCCTGATAATCTACATCCTAGGGTACTTAGGGAAGTGGCCCGAGAAATAGTAGATGCATTGCTGATCATCTTCCAACATTCGATGGAATCTGGAACAGTACCCATGGATTGGAGGGTAGCTAATGTTACCCCACTATTCAAAAAAGGTGGTAGGGAGAAAATGGGGAATTACAGACCGGTAAGCCTGACATCGGTAGTGGGGAAAATGCTAGAGTCCATTGTAAAAGATGTAATAGCAGAGCACTTGGAAAACAGTGACAGGATCGGACAAGGTCAACATGGATTTACAAAAGGTAAATCGTGCTTGACTAATCTACTGGAATTTTTTGAGGATGTAACTGATAAAATAGATAAGGGAGAACCAGTGGATGTGGTATATTTGGACTTTCAGAAGGCTTTCGATAAGGTCCCGTATAAGAGATTAGCGTGTAAAGTTAAGGCACATGGGATTGGGGGCAAGGTATTGACTTGGATAGAAAACTGGTTGGCAGACAGAAAGCAAAGAGTTGGAATAAACGGGTCTTTTTCCGAGTGGCAGGCAGTGACTAGTGGGGTACCGCAGGGATCAGTCCTTGGACCCCAGCTATTCACAATATATATCAATGATCTAGACAAGGGAACTAGATGTAATATCTCCAAATTTGCAGACGACACAAAGCTGGGTGGGCGTGTGTGCTGTGAGGAGGATGCCGAGAAACTCCAGGATGATTTGGACAGGTTGGGTGATTGGGCAGATGCATGGCAGATGCAATATAACGTGGATAAATGTGAGCTTATCCACTTTGGTGGCAAAAACAGGAAGGCAGATTATTATCTGAATGGCAATAGATTGGGAGAAGGGGAAGTGCAACGAGACCTGGGTGTCCTTGTGCACCAGTCGCTGAAGGTAAGCATGCAGGTGCAGCAGGTGGTTAAGAAGGCAAATGGTATGTTGGCCTTTGTAGCGAGTGTAAGATTAGAAATTTTCAGCAATAATCACGCAAGAAAACAGGATAAAATAAGACAGTTTATTGACCAAAGTAAGCTTGCACAGAAAAACCTTTGATAAAAGGGCATACAAAATGGCTGCCGGGCCTCGTGATCAGTTTTCTGGACCGTTTGACTTCTGTTACTGCAAGCCAGACAGGCTTGTGGTTTGAAGACAGTAAGCCCGCGAAAGCCAGTATCTGGGAACCGAAACTCAGGGAAACAGCATACATATTCAATGGATTCTAAGTACAGGATGGGGCCCATCAAGATATGGGCGGACAATGCAAAAACACTTATACCCATTTATTGTACAAAGGAGAAACCGTTTAACAGCCATCAAGGAAAATCTCCGGACCGATCAATATGCGAACCGAGTCGCGGTGACAATGTAAAAGACATTAAAAGACATTATCGGCCAGGAAGGCCAGTTAAGTTATCACCGGCTCCCATTACAAGACAAAGCGCCCCTGCAGAGATTTCTGCCCGCCAAAATTAATACAAAGACAGGACTATGATTTGGCGGGAGATAAGACTGTCCCAAAAGGGTATAACTATGGATTGAAAGTCCATCAAAGTTATCGGAGTTATCGACGGAACGAACGGACGAACAAAGGACGGACGGTGACGGTTACACAGATCCAGGATCGGCGCCTCTTCTACCTCGGTAGCTTCGGAATCGATGAAGACGCTTTGTCTTTTTAAAGACGCTTCGGACGGACAATTTCGGTGAAAAGACAACGTGGTCGGTGTTCAGCCAGACAAGGCTCGGTGACGACGGGAAGACGACGAGGGTGGCCCGGGTACTGTGGTCGGGGGATCATCGACGACCCAGGCCGAAGGAGAAGAAACCCTCTGGAAAACCACCGAGCCAGGCGGGAGCGAGAAAGGTCCTCGACATACCATTCGGCCAGAGACCTTCAGGTTCTCCCATTTGCATGCAGTTCTTCAACAGCTTTTAGCTGATCCAACCTAGACGAGCGCTCATCGAGGCTGTGTCTACCCCACCGCCTCGAGAGAGAGAGAGAATATCGACTGCGCCAGAAGTTTCCAAATCCACGTGACGACGGAAAGCGGTGCCAAAAGGCTGCGAACCCCTTTTTCGCAGTTTTGAGAGTGGTGAGCATGATCCCAAGTTCCTCAGGTCGAAACTTAGTTTAGGTATAGGGGAGGGAGTTAAGGGTAATTGTAATGTGTTTTCCCTTTTACGATGTGCCGTGTGTTCCCCATTTCCATAGAGTCAAGTTCATAAATTTGTGCATGATTGTAGTTACTTCAATCTGTGCCTATGACATGTATTTTGTAATGCTTCAAACTGTTTAAAAATAAAAGCATCCATTTCGTGCTATTCAACCTGGTCTATTGAGTCCTTTCTCTGCACTACAGTTCTCTGCATCTAAGTCCAAGGTCTAGAACCGTAGGGGGAGTGGGTCGAACCACTCAAGGGTAATTATTGCACAAAGCCTGGCAGGAGACCAGAACGAGCAAGAGAAACCCCCTACAGAAATGGCGACCGCGGCAGGACCTTGGCAGCAGGAAAGTAGCGTGTCAGATCAAGGTCTGAATAAACGAAATGTGATGGATGAAAGAATAGCGGATTATGTTTTTGGAAAAGTCAACCTCACAAAACAATGGATATCTGACCTATTAAGGGATAGGCGCCCGCTAGACGCAGCCATCAAGTGGACAGAGGGTAAAGAGCATAAGAAATCTGTAGAAAAGGCGGTCTGGCTGATGTGCTACAAGAAGCAAGTCCAGCTTTTGGACCAAGTCGTTGCAGCACAAACAGCCCAGATCAAAGGGTTGCTTACAGACGTAGAGGAAAAGGTTGCGGGAGGTCAGAAACTGATTGAATCGCTTAACGCGCTGAATCAGGAACGCCACTCCACAACTCGCTGCCACGAAACCCGGGTAGAGTATTTAAAAGGTCAGGTCATTGAGGCCAAGGCCAGTGAAGGTAGAATGAGAGACAGGTGTTTCCGTCTAGCTAAGCAAATAGAGGCCCAAGAGGAAAAACTTCTGGGAGCCAGGGCAGCATATAAGATGGCCATGGAGGATAGATCTGAGAGCACCGACCACAGCACTTGCCGCCGGGAGCAAGAGGACCTGAGAACGGCCCTAGCCAAGGCAAATGGGTTGGTGTGTCTCATAAATCCACCAGCGAGCCAGCTATTGCTAGCCAAGGAATCCAAAAGACCGATTCCACAAGAGATAGTTCGGGAACCAACCCCAGAACCCTCTGCGCCTCCTGCTTATGATGAGTCTTGGACTCCGGGGAAGGAGACGGAGACGGTAGAGGGAGAGATTCCTGAGGTAGAGCAACACCAGATAGTAGAGTCGGGGCCGGCGCCGATGTGTCCAACTAGACACCGGAGGCTCGGTCCGAATGAAGACAATGGCGAGGACGGACCCCTTGTGAATCAGATCATAATGCCCCACAGCGCACAACAGCTGAGGGCAATGATAAGTCACATCCCAAAACTCTCCGAGTCAGGAGATCCCTCCGTCCATTTTAGGGACGTGGAGCAGACCGCAGCAGTTAATGACTGCGACGGGGTTGAACAGTCTAAAATGCTGCTGTTCTCCCTGGACAGCTCGCTCCTCCAGTGTCTCCCTGACGAGAGCAAGAGAGGGCACAGGGACTATGAGTTGTTACGGGACGAGATCCTGGAGATTATAGGAGAGGGTGACGGAACTCCGTTCCTCCGTTTAGAAAAGACAGTGCAGCTAGAGGGAGAACCCCCACGGGTTTTCGCCGGAAGGTTGTGGCCCGTGTATCGGCGCAGCTGCCCGGGAGGACCAGAACGGAACGCGCTAAATGATGAACAAAGGGCTCATTGGCTCCGGTGCCTGGTAGCAGGTTGCTTGCCAATAGTGAGGGAGCAGGCCAAAGCATGGTTTGACCCCACTAACGCCCGCTCCACGGAGGAACTAGTACTTGATCAGCTCACGATCAGTTACAGGAACAACAAGGGTAGGAAAACGCCTGTTTTAAAAGGAAAGGTGCATGAGGTGAGGCCCGCAGCTTCTGCTAAAAAGGAATGGCATCAGGAGGGAAATCGCCCTCCCCAAGCCAACAGCAGTTGTTACGGGTGTGGGAAGGAGGGTCATTGGCGCAAGGACTGTAGAAATCCATGGAAGGATAAGAGAGAAAGAGCGTTCGCCGCAGCCCAAGCCCGAGCCCAAGTCCTAGCCCACGGTCAGATCGTTGCCCCAGCACCAGTCCAAGCCCAAGCCCAGACTGCTGCCCCAGCACCAGTCCAGAACCCAACCGTAGCCCCTGCCCCAACAACAGGGGGTGGTGCAGTTGTGGATCCCGCTGCGATCGAGTCAGTCTTGGAGACTATGCGGTCTCTAATGACCTGGCAGGGGAAGGTAGCGGTCGCCAACAGCCCTATCGCTCCCGAGACCCCAACCGAAACACCTAAATGACTGACGCCTGCGCAGCCCGTCTACCTGTGCCTGCTCCGCTATGACGCCTGGAGAAGACCTGTGGTGGAGATGGAGGTGGAAAGACAGAAGGGTAGTTACCTGCTGGATACGGGAGCTTCGTGTACCGTGATCCACACAGATAAACCTTTTGCCTCACCCCTGTCCGCCCAGGCTCCATACTTAGTAGCGGGTTTCACAGGCAGAGAACAGGCTGGCGCGTACTCCATCCCGCTCTCCATTCATCTGGGAGCACTCCACACCACATGGACATGTATCCTATTGAAGTGGAGTGAGGGGGGTGGAAAAGGCATCCTCGGGGCTGATTTCTTGGTGGAACACGGGATCCTCGTGGACCTGAGAAATCACTGTCTCTGGGGAGCCGAGAGCGGTTTAGGTAAGGTAGTCGTAATCCCAGGGAGGGAAGAAAAGGGGGCCCTGTGCACCATGAAGCCGTCAGGAGGTTATGATCTCGAGCTCATGGTAGCGAACGTCCCAACGGACTTGCAGGCGTGTGTGTCGGAAAATCTGACCGCGTTCGCCACCCACAAGCACGACTGTGGGAGAGTCACTGGGTTTGAAGTCAGCGTAGACGGGGACCCCATGATCCGACCCCAAAAGCAGTATAATTTCCCCAAGGAGGCAGAACCCGACATGGAGACCGCAATATCTTCATTGGTGCAGCAGGGCGTATTGAGAACAATAGCCACTCACGTGAACTCCCCATTATGGCCGGTAAAGAAGCCGGACAATTCGTGGAGAGCCACGGTGGACTACAGAGTCCTCAATAGTAACATCCCAGCCTGCGCGCCCACGGTAGCAGCAGTTGCAGACCTAATAGGGAGTATTCCAGCATCGGCGACCACGTTCACGGTGCTGGACATCTCGAACGGTTTCTGGTCCATTCCGCTGCGGCGGGAGGATCAGTACAAGTTTGCCTTTACTTTCAAAGGGCAACAGTACACTTGGAACTGCTTGCCACAGGGTTTTCACAACAGCCCCAGCATTTTCCATCAATGCATGGCGGGGAGTTTAAAAGAGTTTAGCCAGCCCAACCAGATAGTACAGTATGTGGACGACCTACTCCTGTTCACGGACACAAGGGAGGAGCACGGCCCACTATTAGCCGAATTGTTGGAACTGTTAGAAAGGAAGGGTTTCAAAGTAAACCCGAAGAAAGCACAGATCGGCCAGCAGGAAGTCAAATTCCTGGGTCTGACCATCCGCGCTGGAGAAAGAGCCATAGATAAGGCCAGAAGGGAATCAATACAAGATCTGCCGATCCCCAACACAGTAACGGGTGTAAGGTCCTTTTTGGGATTGACCGGGTACTGCAGAGATTTCATCGAGGACTATGCTGCCACAGCAGCCCCGCTACTTCGACTCTTACACAAGGGAGTCGAGTGGTCTTGGGATGAGGGGTGCCAGGCAGCATTCGAGAAGTTGAAAAGAGATCTGCAGACCGCGCCAGCCCTAGGGGCCATAGATGGGGGAGAGGAGTTCTTCCTGGAGGTAGCCGCTAGTGGGGACAGCCTGAGCGCCGTGTTGCTCCAGGAGCGGCACGGCAAGCTGAGACCAGTAGTTTATTCCTCCAGGGTGCTCACGGATGTAGAGAGGAGTTTCTCCAATTGCGAACGGCATCTCCTGGCCACGCATTGGGCTGTGAACAGATCAGTGATCTTCACAGGAACCTCTCACATCACGCTCCTCACCCATCACACCCCCACAAAGATGCTTCTGGATGGAAGGATTAAGGATGGGACCGTAAGCAGCGCTCGGATTACGCGCTGGACCCTCCTCCTTTCCCAGATGGATCTCAAAGTTAAAGGCCTCTGCGCGCCAAGGCTCGCAGCCAACATGGCATATCCCAGAACAGCCCATCGGTGTTCCGTAGAAGGGGTATGGGAGGTCAACATAGGTTTACGGGCCGGGATACACCCCACAGGCCGCGAAATCTACGTAGACGGTTCTAGCACTGTATCTGCTGGCGAACGGCTCACAGGGTGTGGGGTTTATGACCCTGCGGCAAACATTGCCCTGGCAATTAAGCTCCCCAGCACTATGAGCGCACAGCAGGCTGAACTGTCCGCGGTGGCGTACGCGGCTACCCACCCCGAGATTTTCCCAACCCCATACACGATTTGCTCAGACAGCATGTTCACATGCAATTCGTGTACAGCTTACCTCGCCATCTGGTCCCGACGCAGATATACCTCCGCGGACGGGCGGCCTTTAACAGTTAAGCCCTTGCTAGAAAAGATCCTGGCAGCTGTGGGAGAGGAAGGGGAGGTGTTACATAGATACATAGATACATAGAAGATAGGAGCAGGAGTAGGCCATTCGGCCCTTCGTGCCTGCTCCGCCATTCGATGAGATCATGGCTGATCCTTTAATTCAGTATCCCGTCCCCGCCTTCTCTCCGTAACCCTTAACCCCTTTTGCCCGTAGAAATATATCTAATTCCCTCTTAAATATATTTAATGAGCTGGCGTACACTGCCCTCTGTGGCAATGAGTTCCACAGGTTCACCACTCTCTGAGTGAAGAAATTCCCCCTCATCTCTGTCCTAAATGGTTTAGCCCTTATCCTTAAATTATGTCCTCTAGTTCTGTTCTCACCCGCCAAGGGAAACATTCCTTCTGCATCCAGTCTGTCTAGACCTGTCAGAATTTTATACACTTCTATGAGGTCCCCTCTCAATCTTCTAAACTCCAGTGTGTACATCCCTAAACTACATAGTCTCTCCTCATAGGTCATTCCCGCCATTCCTGGTATCAGCCTGGTGAATCGCCGCTGCACCCCCTCCATGGCAAGAACATCCTTCCTCAGATGAGGCGACCAAAACTGTACACAGTACTCGAGGTGTGGTCTCACCAGTGCCCTGTACAGCTGCAGCAAGGTATCCCTGTTCCTGTATTCTAACCCTTTTGCTATGAAGGCCAGCATACCGTTTGCCTTCTTGACCGCCTGTTGCACCTGCATGCTCGCCTTCAGTGACTGGTGTACAAGAACACCCAGGTCTCTCTGTACTTCCCCCTCTCCCAATCTATTGCCATTTAAATAATAATTTGCCCTCCCGTTCCTGCACCCAAGGTGGATAACTTCGCACTTGTCCACATTATAGTGCATCTGCCATTTATCCGCCCAATCGCCCAGTCTGTCCAAATCGCTCTGGAGCTTCCTGGTCTCTTCCTCTGAGCCCACCCCCCCTCCTAGTTTAGTGTCGTCTGCAAATTTGGAAATGCTGCATCCGACTCCCTGATCCAGGTCATTAATGTAAATTGTGAACAGCTGGGGGCCCAGGACAGATCCCTGTGGTACCCCACTTGTTACTGCCTGCCATTCAGAAAATGAGCCGTTTATTCCAACTCTCTGTTTTCTATCTGACAGCCAGTTCCCTATCCACGCCAAAACTTTCCCCTTTATCCCATGAGCCTCAATTTTCCATGCTAATCTTTTATGTGGGACCTTATCGAAGGCCTTTTGGAAGTCCAGGTACACCACATCTACTGGCTCTCCCCCATCTATTCTACCA
This sequence comes from Somniosus microcephalus, assembly GCF_052327205.1. Taxonomy (NCBI): domain Eukaryota; kingdom Metazoa; phylum Chordata; class Chondrichthyes; order Squaliformes; family Somniosidae; genus Somniosus; species Somniosus microcephalus. The sequence continues at coordinate 249,399,501 of NC_140992.1, forward strand.
GTTACTCCCTCAAAAAATTCCAATAGATTAGTCAAGCACGATTTACCCTTTGTAAATCCATGTTGACTCTGTCCTATCCTGTCCCCATTTGCTAAGTGCTCCGCTATTTCATCCTTAATGATGGACTCCAGCATTTTGCCCACAACTGATGTAAGGCTTACAGGTCTGTAATTACCTGCTTTTTCCCTACCCCCCTTTTTGAATAGGGGGGTAGGGAAAAAGCATAAGGTGTTCATCCATAAGGTGAAGGCTCATTCCACCACAGAACCCCGCAGTCAGGGCAACCAGCAGGCGGATGCGCTAGCCAGGGAGGGTGCCCGCAACGGCATTCTCTGGGACCCCTATGAACCCGGACCCGTGGCGGCGATCCAAGGCAGGGAGGGAATTCCAGGGAACACAGGGGTGACACCGCCCCCAGACCTAAAGACCGTCCAAACCCTGGATCCCGCCCTAAAAACAGTCCTAAAAGCCATCACAGAAGGCAAGCAGGTAGAGGGTCCGTACAGTATGGCAGCCCTCACAGTCAAAGAAGGCATGCTGTTCCGAGAGGAGCAGTGGGTTGTGCCGCAGCAGCACCGGAGGGAATTCCTGCAACTGGCCCACGAGGGTCCAGGGGCGGGACACCCCGGGCCTGAGGTTACCTGGCAGCGGGTAGAGCAGGCGGGATGGTGGCCGGGACTTCGGGACGATGTCCGCGAACTCTGCACAAGCTGTCTTGTGTGCGCTGCAAACAACCCAGACCCCCACAAAAGGAAGGTGCCCATGGGGCACATCAGGAGGGTAGAGGGACCATGGCAGTCGATTCAGGTCAACTACATAGGGCCCCTGTCCGCCGCCCAGGGAGGATATAAGTACTGCCTTGTCCTGGTAGATGTGTTCACCAAATGGGTAGAAGCTTTCCCGTGCAGAACAGCTACGGCACTGGGTACTGCTAAGATCTTGATTCGGGAAGTGTTCTCACGGTGGGGACGCCCCCGTTTTGTAGAGTCCGACCAGGGGAGTCAGTTCACCGGTCAAGTAATGCAGAACGCCCTCATGCTCTTGGGCATTGAGGGGAAGTGGCACGTAGCATACAATCCCCAGTCATCCGGGATTGTTGAACGCATGAATCGGACCCTCAAGGAAAAGCTGAGGAAAGAGACAATGGGCTCGCCCCAGAAATGGGCGGAGGTCCTGCCTTTAGTCCTCATGGGGATCCGAGCCAGCCAGTCCAAAAGTACGGGGTACTCCCCGCACGAATTAATGACTGGAAGGATCATGCGAACACCCACCCATGTACTAGCCCCGGTGCTCACTGAGGGCCAGCTCCGAGAGGTGAAACGAGACAAATTCGTCCAAACCCTTTTGGAGCGCCTGAAACAGATTTATGGGCAGGCGGCTGGGAACATGGGAAGACAGCACCAGGGAAATAGACTGTTACTGGAACCTCGTAAGCAACAAGAGTGGGTAGTCGGAGACCAGGTCATGGTCCGAAACTACGCCAGAGTAGGGAGTTTTGAACCATTGTACATGGGGCCTTACAGCATTGTAGACAAGGCCAGCCCCATGGTTTATGCAGTGAAGGTGCCCCAACGTACCAAATGGTTTCACATTAACCAGTGTAAACTGTTTAAATCGGGTGCACAAGGGCCATCAAAGGGGACCAGGTCTGAGAACAAAGATCCTCAGCCTGTAACAGAGTCACAGACCACACAGGCTGGAACAGTAGCCTGTTTGAAGGGAGGGGCCACCCCATCGGAGTGGGAGGTCTCCCCTCTAGATTGGGATTCGGACAAGGAAGAGCCCGAACAGCTCGACCTCGCCTTAGACCCAATCACGGAGGAGGAAGAGTCAGAGGACGACGATCCCGCCCTCGACTCAAGCTTGGGGGAGGTAGGGAATGGGGGCGGAGACTCACTACCTGTAGGGACAGGTGAGGTGGAGTCGGAAGCCACAAATCCCGACCCCGGGGGGGCGGAGCCGGAGGGAGGGGAGCTGGAGCCGGCAGCTGTGGAGGAACCACAGGCTGTGACGGTGACAGTCCCGACCCCCGGTCCATCAGCCCCGGGAGCCCCACCCAAAGCAGCCCCTCGTAGGTCGACTCGAGTGCCCCAGCCCAGAAAGTTTTGGCCAGATTCTCCCCATTTTTCCCAACCTCGGTTTAGAGCAGCCCCAGGAAGGCATGGTTCCCGTTCAACAGCGACAGGCTGCGGGGGATCAAAGCCGAAGGCCAGTGCAGCCCCACCGCAGGGTGTGGCACGCTGCAGCCCTCACAGGGATTCAGTAGGCCGCCCCGCGGAGGGCGGCGCTGTACATAAGTTAAGTTAGGTAAATATGATGATAGCTTAAGGAATATAAAGTATACGGTGTTAAGATATGTTAAGAGTACGATTTTGAAGTCTGCCCGGTATGTGTGCTTGTTTAGGAGCGGGGTCCAGGAACCCGCGCGTCCATTTAATTAGGCCAGCACCTATTGGGAGCCCGGCTACATCATTTTATTGGTTACAGAAACCTGGGATAGGATGAAAGGGATTCTCATCGTGTTCGTGGCGATCGGGTGCGGGTGGGCCTACCGAGGCCGCACCAAGGACGTCATCATCTTCGGGTGTTCCGGGGACACGGCCCCCATCGCAACGGATGGGACAGGGGAGCGAGAGGCTGAGGAAACCGCCACCTACTTCCACCAGGGGAGATGGCCGGGTTGGCTGGGGACGAATTCTACGGAATACTCCAGCAATTTCGGTTTTGCCTACCAAGAGACTTCGTTAACGTGCCCTCGGGTGAGGATCCTTGCACCCAGAGTCAGCGTTACCGTGGGAAAGAGGATCTGTCTGGTGTGTAATGGGAACGTACCACTAAGGCGATGGTGGTGGTTGCGAAAGCTGGGAAAGGACATGAGGAACTCTACGGTCGAGTGGGAGCGACTGGGTAATAATACCCATCGGACTATTATGGGGGCTCACGGACAATTACGTGTGTGTTGGGACAAATGGTGGGAACCAGATGAAGGAATATATGTCTGTATGTGGGGTTCAAGACACGTTTGCCCCAAGGGCGTATCCATCTTCTTCCAGAGGCAGTGGCAGGATGAAGGAAAGGGGATGAGATGGGATGTCAGCACTCGAGCGTGCGGAGCCCCATACTCCCCTATTCCGGTAAACGCCACTGAACTCATCACCTGCCCACGCAAGCCCCTGCCCACGCTTCCGGTAGCACTAGCCCAGAAAGAAGGGTGCCCAACCACCACCAAGGGACCTGGGAACGGTTTAGTATTGGTACTCACCGGTCAGGTGCTGTACCAAGGGGTACACTACGCGGTGGCCTCAGTGATTTTAAACCTCACTGAGGTACGATTGCCGGAGTGGTGTCCCAAAGAAACGGAACAATTATATCAGGTCCTGTTAACCCAAATGTTTAGACAGTTTTACGAATTTGATTTTGCCGACATCGACAAAGACAAATTATACACCACACCACCAGAAGTTTTGGATCGAGTCGGGAGGCAAAGAAGGGGTACAGTAAATGACATATTCACTGCTTTTAATACCGGGACATCTGTCGTCAACGCTCTAGATAACGTGGAGCTGCAGACACAGATCAACGGTTTAAAAGCCCAGTTAAGGAACATACTGACAGACGAAAATAAGGTAGTGGGTTCTGAGTTACATGAGGACCAGGCCATGACACTACACTTTAAGGAAATAATAGCTGAGCTGGAGAAACACGCGAGAACGGTAAATGCGCTCATTAAGGAGGATCGGAATGCGTCCGATCAAGCTGCGCAAAACGAGGCCTGTGTGCTATACGGGGCGTGGTTACTGGGCGAGGGCTGCAGTAATCTTGAGGATTTAAAACAGGGTTTGGTCCCGTGCTGGATCAGCAACAAGCACTTGCAAGCGCTCCACCCTTTTGAGAATGCATTAAGCCCGTGCCAGCTCAGACTAGCTGCAGAAGCATACCCAGTCCCAGTGGACTGCGGACGTTCGAATCATACTATCATGGGAATAGTGGTAAGAATGCCGGTGTTGGGTCCCGCAGCAAAGCCCGCCCCGGTATACAGGGTGGAGAACATTGGAGTCATTCAGGGGGGCGCACACATTCGTTACGCAGTGGTCCCGCCTTACGTCATCAGATGGGAGCGTACGATGACAGGCACCGACCTCTCGGGATGTCGGAGCCGGGGAGCACACATCATCCTGTGTCCCCAGCACTTGAATGCCTTTTTGAAACCACAGTGCGGGTTCAGAACCGCAAGCGCGAAGCCGATAAATTGCACCATGGAGGCAATGGCAGAGGACCATGTGCCCCCGCAGGTAGCATATATCGGGGGTGGGACATACTGCGTCACCACTGCAGCGCCTCACTACCGCTACGGACAACACGAGTGGTGTTCGATCAGTGATAGCAGTTTCTGTTTCAAACCAAGGGCCGAGGTTCAAGTGGCACAACAACGAATTGTCCCCATTCCTGCACCCTCCACCGTTCACCTCACTGTCAAAGAGAATTTCACAGACTTGTAACGATTCGTCGCGCATTTTGGTTATGTCATTCCCCCTCTTCCCGAACACCTCACCAAGATTTTAAAAGCCGTTATAGTTTCACAGAAACATTTTTACACACTGGAGCAGAAGACTTTAGAGATAGGAAAAGACATATTGGACATAGCCATCCCACCATGGTGGGACTTGTTCACTAACATAGAGGTCCCGGCCTGGATTAGAATAGCATCCCACATCCTAGTAGTGTGTCAGGTTTTAATTGTGATATTTTTGCTATTCGTGCATTGCAAAAGAGGCAAACGCCTCCAGAGGCACGAGAACACAGGAGAATGGAGAGAACGCTATGTGCGAATGGGGGAAGAAGACACCCCACTTTAAGTTGCTGGTATTGAAGGTTAAGCGTCCCTCCATTTTTTAGATTTTGGCCATTTGCGTGTTTTTGTTTTAAGAATATGAATATTGTTATGTTATTAGTCGTTCTTAAGTTTTTTGATTAATAAAAGGTGTATGCAGGTGGTGCAAGGGGGTATCAGCCCCTGCACATCTGACAGATGAATGTGTTATAGTTTAAGAAATGCTGCCTATGATTGTCCAAATGTGCAAAAGGTAATTTTCGTTTTTTTCGGAAATGGGAACTGCATGTGTCGTGAGGGTCATAGATAGTTAAGTGCCAGGAATGTTTGGATGTGGGGAATCAGGGAAAATTTGCTCACCAAGGATTATTGATACCTCTAGCAAGCTATCAGTATCACAGGGGGGCCTGTAAGATTCGAAATTTTCAGCAATAATCACGCAAGAAAACAGGATAAAATAAGACAGTTTATTGACCAAAGTAAGCTTGCACAGAAAAACCTTTGATAAAAGGGCATACAAAATGGCCGCCGGGCCTCGTGATCAGTTTTCTGAACCGTTTGATTTCTGTTACTGCAAGCCAGACAGGCTTGTGGATTGAAGACAGTAAGCCCGCGAAAGCCAGTATCTGGGAACCGAAACTCAGGGAAACAGCATACATATTCAATGGATTCTAAGTACAGGATGGGGCCCATCAAGATATGGGCGGACAATGCAAAAACACTTATACCCATTTATTGTACAAAGGAGAAACCGTTTAACAGCCATCAAGGAAAATCTCCGGACCGATCAATATGCGAACCGAGTCGCGGTGACAATGTAAAAGACATTAAAAGACATTATCGGCCAGGAAGGCCAGTTAAGTTATCACCGGCTCCCGTTACAAGACAAAGCGCCCCTGCAGAGATTTCTGCCCGCCAAAATTAATACAAAGACAGGACTATGATTTGGCGGGAGATAAGACTGTCCCAAAAGGGTATAACTATGGATTGAAAGTCCATCAAAGTTATCGGAGTTATCGACGGAACGAACGGACGAACAAAGGACGGACGGTGACGGTTACACAGATCCAGGATCGGCGCCTCTTCTACCTCGGTAGCTTCGGAATCGATGAAGACGCTTCGTCTTTTTAAAGACGCTTCGGACGGACAACTTCGGTGAAAAGACAACGTGGTCGGTGTTCAGCCAGACAAGGCTCGGTGACGACGGGAAGACGACAAGGGTGACCCGGGTACTGTGGTTGGGAGATCATCGACGACCCAGGCCGAAGGAGAAGAAACCCTCTGGAAAACCACCGAGCCAGGCGGGAGCGAGAAAGGTCCTCGACATACCATTCGGCCAGAGACCTTCAGGTTCTCCCATTTGCATGCAGTTCTTCAACAGCTTTTAGCTGATCCAACCTAGACGAGCGCTCATCGAGGCTGTGTTTACCCCACCGCCTCGAGAGAGAGAGAATATCGACTGCGCCAGAAGTTTCCAAATCCACGTGACGACGGAAAGCGGTGCCAAAAGGCTGCGAACCCCTTTTTCGCGATTTTGAGAGTGGTGAGCATGATCCCAAGTTCCTCAGGTCAAAACTTAGTTTAGGTATAGGGGAGGGAGTTAAGGGTAATCGTAATGTGTTTTCCCTTTTACGATGTGCCGTGTGTTCCCCATTTCCATAGAGTCAAGTTCATAAATTTGTGCATGATTGTAGTTACTTTAATCTGTGCCTATGACATGTATTTTGTAATGCTTCAAACTGTTTAAAAATAAAAGCATCCATTTCGTGCTATTCAACCTGGTCTATTGAGTCCTTTCTCTGCACTACAGTTCTCTGCATCTAAGTCCAAGGTCTAGAACCGTAGGGGGAGTGGGTCGAACCACTCAAGGGTAATTATTGCACAAAGCCTGGCAGGAGACCAGAACGAGCAAGAGAAACCCCCTACAGCGAGAGGATTTGAGTACAGGAACAAGGATGTCTTGCTGCAGTTGTACAGGGCCTTGATGAGACCACATCTTGAGTATTGTGTGCAGTTTTGGTCACCTTATCTGAGGAAATATGTTCTTGCCATGGAAGGAGTTCAGCGAAGATTCACCAGGCTGATACCTGGGATGGCAGGAATGGCGTATGAGGAAAGATTGGGTTGATTGGGCTTGTACTCACTGGAGTTTAGAAGAATGAGAGGGGATATTGAAACTTATAAAATTCTGACAGGACTGGACAGACTAGATGCAGGAAGGATGTTCCCAATGGTTGGGGAGTCCAGAACCAGGGGTCACAGTCTAAGGATAAGTGGTATGCCATTTAGGACAGAAATGAGGTGAACCTGTGGAATTCTCTACCACAGAAGGCAGTAGAGGCCAATTCATTAAATATATTCAAGAAGGAGTTGGATATATTTCTTAAGGCTAAAGGGATCAAGGGGTATGGGGAGAAAGCGGGGTCCGGGTACTGAATTTGGATGATCAGCCATGATCACGTTGAATGGCGGAGCAGGCTCGAGGGGCCGAATGGCCTACTCCTGCTCCTATCTTCTATATTTTTATGTTTCTATGTTACTCACACCAACTTACCTTGCACCTCCACTCAACCCTCTCTATCTACATTATCACTTCCCCATCTCACTAGCCACCCCTCACACTCGCCCTCATCCTGGTCCAATCATACCAACTAATAACACACATGGGTAGGCACTTGTGTGTTTTAGACAATGTTCATGTAAAGTTTCTGGTAATGTGCTGCCAAACATTGAAATCTTTATTTTCAACACTTTGCGTTCTTGGACAGATTTGTGTGCACCTTTGGAAGTGGCTTAGTGAGTTGCAGTAAATGGTGAGACAAAATGGTACCCCCTGCAATGTTGATGAGCGTGAAAGGAATAGCTTGTACATTGTAGGGATGCTTTATGTTGTTGGTGTGGGGTGGTGCCAACCTGACGCATCATGTGGCAGCCAGGGTGTGCAGTGTCAAGTGAAGTAAACCTGGCCATGGTGTGCCCATCCCTGGTGTCCCGGGCAACAATGTGGTCGGGTGCTGATGCCCTCTGTCTTGTACAGCAGCAGGTGATTGCGGAGAAGGTTGGTGTTGTTGTTGGTGCTGCTGGTGTACCTGGTGATGCTGGTGGCGCGGCTGATCGTGGTCAGATTCTGAGGACCAAGGGGAGAGAGTATAAACTGTACCCATGCTGATGGAATAGAAGACAGGTGAACTTGAAATGACAGAAGCAATCTGTCAATGGTGAGAGAGATTGTTCCAATGAGGTGACACTGGATAGAAAGTTTACTCCAAACACTTGCAACCTGCATAAAGCTCAATCTGTCTTCCAAATGCAGTAAGCAACAGCTCTGAGCTTGGAAAGTGAACAGCTGTGAGATGGGAGCTTTCTAGCACATTTCAAGCTGTCAAGTAATGAGATGATTCCATGGCCATTCAACTCCCGCCCTGCTTGACCGACGTGATCCCCGAGCAGCATGGACCCCGTGGGTGAGCTGGTAAATTCTAAAGGTGAGCTCAAAATTGTTGTTAATCCTCTGTTAACAAGGTCATAATGACCTGAATTGTCTCCCCCGCCGCTGCGATCGGGTCTGCTCAGTGCTGACAGACAGACATTTGGGAAAAGCGCGTGGCAGCGGGTTGACAGCGAGGTACCGACACGTTGTCAAAAACACCCACTTTCCCACCTGACCCGCCACTGATGGCGCCCACTGACCCCTCAGAAAATCCCCCCCCCCATCATATCTGACAACTGCAGGCTAGCTAGTCTACCATGACAGGCACATTCTCCAAACAGCTCACAGGGCTATCACGAACACACTCTATTCTTTCTTGCAGGCAATAGTTGGCCACAATCTGAGGAAAGAGGCCGTCACGAAAGGAGGCAGTGCCCGCCTCGAAACACTTTCCCCTCCAGAGGATGAGGTGCTGGCTATCGCAGGACCGGACAGGATCATGGTTGTGGCGATTGGCAACACTGGAGAGGATGTCATGCAGGGTTTCTTCACACCTTATCCTCGTTTTTCCCTTCTTCTTCTTTCTCACCCATTCTGCAGGACAAATTGCAGCTGCTTTCAGCTGCCACTCATCTCTCTCTGCTCTTCCTTCACACTAAAAGGTAACCCTGATCCCTCTCTTACATTTCAGGTGCTGAAAATGGTGAGGTCGTCTTGAAGATGCAGCGTCACTTGATCTGACCCTAGCAAGCATCAGTTCAGAGACTGGCACCACGTATACTTTAGAGGGTAGGATAGAGGAGGAGTCTTCACGTAGTGAATCACTGGACACAAGTGTGCAGAGCTAGGGGTGGGGATTGGACGCTACGTGTGCCAGCTGTCCAGAGAACGGGATTGCGTACTAGTTCTGTTGCACCGGACTCAGATACTGACCATGAGGGCCCAGGCTACCACAGAAGGCTGATGGGAATACACCAGGAAATGCTAGGTGCACTGGGTAGCCTGTCAACAAGCATGCATGAAATCGCTCAGAGCACGGAGGAGTGTAGCTCCAACTTGTGTCGGGCTTCATGCAAAGCATGGAGATCATTCTGTCCAACATGGAGAGAGTGGTCAGCTCCATGAACAGGACAGTGCCACCCACAATTATGGAGCCTCTGCTGCCAACTCTGATACCTTCCGTGGCAGATCACACTGTTGCCATGTAAGCACAGGTGGCTGGTATCTTGGCTCTGGGAACCATTGTTAACAGAGTCTTCCAGAGCGTCACTTCACTCCAACATTCTGTTCTCATGCAGAGACTTGGAGTGATGAGACACAGTCACAGGAGAGCGGCCTTCGTACCTGCTGTCCTCTCTCCAGACAACAGAATCTTCTTCTTCTTCTTCTTAGATAGTCCCTCGGAACCGAGGATGACTTGCTTCCACATTAAAAATGAGTTCTCAGGTGACTGATGAGTCCAATGCGGGACCTACAGTCTCTGTCACAGGTGGGGTAGCCGGTGGTTGAAGGGGCGGGTGGGTGGGGTGCTTGGGTTGACGTGCGCTCCTTCTGCTGCTTGCGCTTGGCTTCCACTTGCTTCCGGCGAAGAGACTCGAGGTGTTCGGCGCCTTCCCGGATGCTTCTCCTCCACTTTGTGCAGTCTTGGGCCAGGGATTCCCAGGTGTCGGTGGGGATGTTGCACTTTTTCAAGGAGGTTTTGAGGGTGTCCTTGAAGCGTTTTCTCTGCCCACCTGGGGCTCTCTTGCCGTGTCGGAGCTCCGAGTAGAGCGCTTGTTTTGGGAGTCTCGTATTGGGCATGCAGATGATGTGACCCGTCCATCGGAGCTGATCGAGCGTGGTCAAAGCTTCGATGCTGGTGATGTTAGCCTGAGCGAGAACACTGATGTTGGTGCGCCTATCCTGCCAATGGATTTGCAGGATCTTGCGGAGGCACCCTGCCCTCAATGGATGCTTAGGCGGCCATTTTGCACCTGTATGTCAGCTGTGGCTCAGTGGGTAGCACACTCGCCTCTGAGCCAGAAGGTTGTGAGTTCAAGTCTCACTCCAGGGACTTGAGCACATAAAGCTTGGCTAACACTCCAGTGCAGTGCTGAGGGAGTGCTGCACTGTCAGAGGTACCATCTTTCTGATGAGATGTTAAACCGAGGCCCCGTCTACTCTCTCAGGTAGACGTAAAAGATCCCATGGCACTATTTCGAGGAAGAGCAGGGGAGTTATCCCCGGTGTCCTGGTCAATAATTATCCCTCAACCAACATAACAAAAACAGATTATCTGGTCATTATCATATTGCTGTTTGTGGGACCTCGCTGTGTGCAAATTGGCTGCCACGTTTTCTACATTACAACAGTGACTCCACTTCAAAAGTACTTCATTGGCTGTAAAGTGCTTTGAGACGTCTGGTGGTCGTGAAAGGCGCTATATAAATGCAAGTCTTTCTTTCTTTTGCAAAATGTGTGCGGCTCCATCGAATTTCTCGGCCATATTGTTTTTGGCTGGACTCATTTGGTGAATGAAATGAAGTGAAATGATCAACACTATCTTTAGGACAGGGGCGCAAAAAATTAAATTCAACTTTGTTGAAATTTGGAGTCAGATTGGGATTCCTTCATCAAAGGTGAGCTTTGTGTTTTTGGGGCTGCCAACTGCTAAAGCAAAAAAACCTGTGTTGACCTGAACTACGGCAGATGCCTCCCAGAGTTCTAATTATTCAAAAATAGGGACATTTGGCTAATTGCAAATAGAACCAGTTTGGCCCATTTATGTTCGCTTTGCAGACTGAAGTGGCTTTGGTGGAACATGTTTATCTAATCTAATCCTGCTGGGATAAAATTCTGTAGCAGTTTACAAACCAGATGCATTTTCTACTTCATGCCAGCTAAGGGTTTTCTGAATGAACTTTAGTTTTGAATATTATAAAAGTAATAGATACCTGCCAGTGTTTCTATGTAAACCAGAGGATAGAATGGATTTTTGGGCTGAAGGTAGCAAAACTTTTCCATAATTCTCCAAAGTCACTGTACAAACATCAGTGTGGTTTTTATAACATACCCTATTTATTTTTTTGCATCGTTTAGCATGTTTTCATATGACAACATCGAACTCAACTCAAAAGTTAAAGAGGGCACAATTCAAAAGAATGAACTTCTTTGTCCATTAGGCCAACCGATTGCAGAGTAAGTTCATGTGAGTCGCTTTTCTCTGCCACAGTAAACAAAAGCAGTGCAATGCAGAACTCGTCGTGGTCTGGGAAGTTTAACTACCTACTGTTTTCAATATCTGAAAGCTTTTAGATATTATGTTTACTTATGAAAGCTCAGCACATTTCTTCAGTCATAATATTATCTGAATTAACTCAAAAACTTTAACTTTTGTTATATTTCCTAGTTTAATGTAAAAATATCATTGTGGTTCTTACAGAATTAATTAGACTGGATTCAAATCAACAGTATTGATACTATTTCCACATATTTTGGATTTAATCCAAATTAAACCATCCGTGTAAATGGAACTTTGTTCCTTCTCTTAATGATTATTGGTAACAAATACACTTGTCCACCATTAGATAAAACTGTGAGTGCAGCAAGAAATGGGAAATAATAGGTAAAAGGCAAAGAGTGAGAGAGACAGAGAGAGAGAGAGAGACGGGGACAAGAAATCCTTGACCACAAACATCTTCAAACTGAAATAGTGGATAGTGGTAATCCAATTTAGAAGAGATAACAGTCTTCTGTTACTTCTGTCCTTTCCTGGACGAACCCCTTACTGGCGTGTCAACCCTAATCCCCCAGAGGTCAGCGAGAGACCCTCTAGACTAATGTAGTACTGAATTGGCTGCATGGATTTCTACCAAATACATTGGCCTTTTAGAATTGATTTTCAACCAGCCTTATTGGTCCCTAACGTAATTACGCCACCAATGAGTCACTTACTTCAACTGATACATTTACACACTGGTGTTCAAGGGAGATCAGAGTTTATGCCATTTGCTTGGCACATTGGCTCTGACTTTAATTCAAAATGCTTTTCTGGTTAGTGGCTTTCAGTTATTGTGTTGCAGAGAATCTATTTCCCTCCAAAGTAGGAATCAATTTGCCTGTATTATGTATATAATTACATTAGCAAGCAATCAGATGTCGGATGTGGTAAGCAGAACTGGATTTTACATATCTATTTCTTGTTCCATTTTTTGCCTCCCAATTAAAAGCTCCCAATTTATCATGCACTGTATCTACTGACTTCGACTCTGCACTCCCCTAATAAGAGCCATGAAATTGGTCTTCATTTAGAGCCACTCTCTTTACTTTAACTGGAAATCAATTCTGCAAGTTTAGCAAATAGTTAATTACTCCTCAAAGCAGATTGATCCACCTTTGATCACTATAAGCTGTGTTGTATCATTAGTCTTTCTCATCTGTGATTACTGTATAGAGAAACAAAACTATAGTCAGCGTTTCCTGTCTTTACTGCAAATTTGTTTGACTGATATACAGGCTCTCTTAATTTTAGGTGCTTTTTAAGTGCTGCTCTTTTAATTGTAAACACTGGGAATGTTGCCCAGGTATAATGTTTAGCAGGCATATGCTAAATGTTTAAACAAGGATGTGGGGCAAGGAATAAGCAATTTTGTTAATTTGTCTAATAAGGATTCATGAAAGACTGATGCCTCCACTAACATGGAGAGCAACACTCATTGCAGGGGTTTGGGTAAAATGGGGGGAAGAATTATAGTAAAATAAAGCTGAGATAACATCCAGCAATTTGCTTAATAACAGCTTAACCTTCAGTTCACATACATTTACACTCATAATATCTGTTGACCTCAGTATATTTCTGTCATACTTCTTATATCATTTGACGTAAAATACAAACATTTAATGCATGTTCTAGTTTTTAAGCAATGTCGTCCATCAGGAAAGGCGACCATCAAATGAATACTTAATGTAGAAGAGAGTAGCTGTCATATCTCAAGTCAAAGCAGGTGAAGCATACTTATATGCTTATTGCAAAGTATACATGCATGTTAAGCAAATAGATAAATAACACAAAACTGTGTATGGTGTTTGTTAAAAGTATAAACAGCCAAAGAATAGACTGACCTGTCTTAATATTCATGAGCGTACTATTCATGATCGGTGTGGGTGCTGCTTTGCATGAACGTTCCTCACGACTAAAGTCTAGTCTATGGCTGGAAAAGACTGGGACTTAACTGGAGTGGACTACAAGTAGATTTGCAGTGCCAGAAGGACTGATCAAATAAAGTATTTAACAGTCTTGATGACATATGATGGTATAGATCCTCAAAGGCAATGCATTTTACAACAGACAGTGGGTGACTTTCCCTGAGAAAAGGGCGGCAGAGCTTAGAGGCAAAGCAGTGGCCTCAATCACTGTTGGTAAAATAGACTGCTGAATTTGTAAAAAGGAAATTCAGCTTTAGGTGTAATATTCTCAATTCTTCAAATTAAGTTACTCTCCACGTGCAATGTATGGGCCACACAAATCAAAAGGGAGGTATCTGTCCCTTTAAGAGATTCTTAAAACATAGCTTTATGACTAGCCCATATAGAGTACTCTCAGCAGCTTGGTCATCTCCAGTCCTTTTTAACCAGATGCAGCAAGTTTGAAGAATAGTAAGCAAGAATACCAATGCAGATATATACCTTGCTCTGGCTTTCATGTTTTACGTTAACTAGGAATAACAATATGCTCAATCGTCAATACAGCAGTTAATAGAAAAATTGAAATAGCTTTCCCTGTGTCGTGAGGTCATATGCACAAATTTAGTCAATGACATAGGGAACCAATCTATCCGATATGACTTTTTGAGATTTTTTGATCAATTTTTCAGGAAAGTTTTGGAAAAAGAGCTACTTTTAAATGACGGGTGTTAAAGCAAAGTGTATTCGTGCAAAGTTAGAAAGAAAAGCACTGAGATGAAAGATTGCTAATATTCCCGTGGTTAAAAAATGACGTTGTTTTCCCAAAGACTGCAGGCAACAAGCAATTTGTTAACTTGCCTCTGTAATTGGAAAGTACCTCACACACATTGGGCTGGATTTTGCCAGCCCGGGGCAGCTGGTTTGGAGGCGGGACTGCCAGGAAAATGGCAGAATTTGGGGGCGGGTGCCCAACCTGCCTCCATGCCATCTTGCCAGGAGGCGGGTAGCCGTCCCGCACCGGGTCCCATCTCCTTGGAGGCGGGAAGGGATTACAGCCACTTAACTGCCTGTTAACAGGCAGAAAATAGGATTATCCCCATTTTACCCACAAAAGTGCGGGCTTCCCGAAGGCTCCGAAACCCGCCAGGGTCACCGAGGCGAGTAATGGGTCTGCGGGGGTTGGAGGGGTCCAAAACTGTGCTGTGGAGGTGAGTGATGGGTGCAAGTGTGGAGAGGTGAGTATCTGAGCTAAGTGCAAAGTGTTAGAAAAAGTTTACTTACCTTTGTTTCTTCCTGCAGGCTTCAATCGGTGGGTATGCACCTCCACGGTTGAGATGACAGATGGCTGTTGAATTCTCCAATGCAGCAACCATCTAATTTCTACAAAAGAAAGAGGTTTGATGAGGTCTTGAATTCAAGAACTCATCAAACTACAGAGAATGTTAGTGTTTGACAGCTTCACAGAGCTGTCAAACGATGACAATTCATCTGTCAAAAATTTTTGACAGATGAAACGTCATACGTTGACGTTCTCTTAATTGGCTTTCCCTTAATTGGCCTGCTAAGCCCGCTGGGCAGGATAAACAAGGCCAATCAAGAGAAATAGCATGGGTTGGCCAGAAGTTGATGGAGGCGTAATTGAAACCCGACGTGTGGGAGACCCGCCTCCAAAAGCTCCCCATTGGCAAAATCCAGCCCATTGTGTTGGGAAGTCTCTGATCCTAGGTGTTTGGCAGGGGATGTGTAGCGTGACTTCCATTCTTGCTGTGAATACAGGAAGATTAAAAAAAACACAGAGACAGAAGCACTCAATGAATGTCAGATTTTTAAAACAGGAACCTTCGAGGACAAGTTTTGGCTAAGAATGTAGGAGTTTTTTTTTTTGATTAAGTCAAGTAAGATGACCTGCTGCTGTGGAGAAATATAAACTGTTCATTATTTTGTATTAATACATGAAGGCAAGTTGAATTAAGTGAGTCTGATCATAACTGTTCTGTATGTTCACTTGCTGTGAAAGACAAGTTAATAATTTGTCTGGTCTCATCTTACCAGTTTTCTCAGTCTGCCTTCAAAAGGTTATAGAGGCACACAAGAGCAGATGCGAAAGACATTGATATTTGGTTCAGGTTATGAAAGGGTGCTACTCGATGGACATGTTGGAGGGAATGGTAGCATAGCTTGTGAATCAGAAAGTTATGGGCCCAAGTCCCATTCCAGGGACTTGAGTATAAAAATCTAGGCTGACACTCCAGCGCAGTACTGAGCGAGAGCTGCACTGTCAGAGGTGCCATCTTTTGAATGAAATGTTAAACCGAGGCCCCTTCTGCTCTCTCAGATGGACGTAAAAGACCCATGGCACTATTTTTAAGAAGAGCTGGGGAGTTATCCCCGGTGTCCTGGCCAATATTTATCCCTCAATCAACATCACTAAAACAGATTATCTGGTCTTTATCACATTGCTGTTTGTGGGAGCTTGCTGTGTGCAAATTGGCTGCTGTGTTTCCTACATTAGAACAGTGACTATACTTCAAACAGTACTTCATTGGCTGTAAAGCACTTTGAGACATCCGGTGGTCATGCAAGGCGCTATATAAATGCAAGTCATTTTTTTGTTATGTTACTGGACTAGTAATGATCCGGAACTGGAGACATGAGTTCAAATCCCATCACGGAAGCTGGGGAATTTAAATTCAGTTAATTAGTTAAATAAATCTGGAATAAAAAGCTAGTATCAGTAATGGTGACAATGAAACTACTGGATTGTCATAAAACCCATCTGGTTCACTAATGTCCCTCAGGGAAGGAAATCTCGATTCACTCAACGTGATATCAAGAAATGGCTGAGCACACTGGATACAGCAAAGGCTACGGGCCCTGACAACAACCCGGCTGTCGTGCTGAAGACTTGTGCTCCAGAACTAGCCGCGCTTCCAGCCAAGCTGTTCCAGTACAGCTACAACACTGGCATCTACCCAGCAAAGTGGAAAATTGCCCAGTTATGTCCTGTCCACAAAAAGCAGGACAAATCCAATCCGGCCAATTACTGCCCATCAATCTACTCTCAATCATCAGCAAAGTGATGGAAGGTGTCATCGACAGTGCTCTCATGTGGCACTTACACACCAATAACCTGCTCACCAATGCTCAGTTTGGGTTCCGCCAAGACCACTCAGCTCCAGACCTCATTACAGCCTTGGTCCAAACATGGACAAAAGAGCTGAATTCCAGAGGTGAGTTGAGAGTGACTGTCCTTGACATCAAGGCAGCATTTGACCGAGTGTGGCATCAAGGAACCCTAGTAAAATTGAAGTCAATGGGAATTTGGGGGAAAACTCTCCACTGGCTGGAATCATACCTAGCACAAAGGAAGATAGTTGTGGTTGTTGAGGCCAATCATCTCAGCCCGAGGACATCGCTGCAGGAATTCCTTAGCGCAGTGTCCTAGGCCCAACCATCTTCAGCTGCTTCATCAAAGACCTTCCCTCAATCATAAGGTCAGATGTGGGGATGTTCGCTGATGATTGCAGTGTTTTTAGCTCCATTTGCAACTCCTCAGATAATGAAGCAGTCCATGCCCACATGCAGCAAGACCTGGATGACATTCAGGCTTGAGCTGATAAGTGGCAAGTAACATTTGCACCACACAAGTGCCAGGCAAAGACTATCTCCAACAAGAGAGAGTCTAACCATCGCCGCTTGACATCCAATGGCATTACCATCGCCGAATCCCCCACCATCAACATCCTGGGGGTGACCATTGACTAGAAACTTAACTGGACCAGCCACATTAATACTGTGGCAACAAGAGCGGGTCAGAGGCTGGGTATTCAGCAGCGAGTGACTCACTGCCTGACTTCCCAAAGCCTTTGCACCATCTACAAGGCACAAGTAAGGAGTGTGATGGAATACTCTCTACTTGCCTGGATGAGTGCAGCTCCAACAACACTCAAGAAGTTTGACACCATCCAGGACAAAGCAGCCTGCTTGATTGGCACCCCATCCACCACCTTAAACACTCACTCCCTCCGCCACCGGCGTACCGTGGCTGCAGTGTGTACCATCTACAAGATGCACTGCAGCAACTCACCAAGTCTTCATCGGCAGCACCTCCCAAAACCACGACCTCTACCACCTAGAAGGACAAGGGCATCAGGCGCATGGGAACACCACCACCTCCAAGTTCCCCTCCAAGTCACACACCATCCTGATTTGGAAGTATATCGCTGTTCCTTCATCGTCGCTGGGTCAAAATCCTGGAACTCCCTCCCTAACAACACTGTGGGAGTACCTTCACCACACGGACTGCAGCAGTTCAAGAAGGTGGCTCACCGCCACCTTCTCAAGAGCAATTAGGGATGGGCAATAAATGCTGGCCTTGCCAGCGCTGCCCATATCCCGTGAATGAATATTAAAAAAAAGTTGAGAGTTAATAATCAAACTGAACTATAGTAACTATAACTGGTCGATGGACCAGCAGGTTGCCTGGGAAACTCAAAGAGAAATGTAACATAGAACATGAATAAAGTGGTTCTGTTCTATGCCAGATGTCAGATTATCAATGCAAGGGTGCGCTGGCTAGAACAAACAACCACCATGAGTGATTAATGTAGAACTACAGTCCATAGTATAGATGCTTTGAAATAAACAACCAGTATAATCTTAAGTCGGGAGGTGACTCATAAGAGAGTTAAAGTCTATCTACACATGAAATACCATGTTTGCATTAAACAACCAGTGTATAAAGAGTGTGGAGTTGCAAGGCTAAGTCAGGTAGCAAGAGCGAGAGAAACCCGAATTGCTACCCTTTGTATTGTACGGACTGATAATCTATACTGTATAAATACAGTCTGTTCCGTACACTCAACTGTCTCGTGCTTACTCGAAGTGTGTTGCCAGAACCACAAGGGGAAGAAGGTCGACTCAACACTACTATCCATGGGTTATGCTATCAT
Source organism: Somniosus microcephalus (assembly GCF_052327205.1). NCBI lineage: Eukaryota > Metazoa > Chordata > Chondrichthyes > Squaliformes > Somniosidae > Somniosus > Somniosus microcephalus. The sequence continues at coordinate 249,417,877 of NC_140992.1, forward strand.
ATAAGTAGATACTGGGCAGTGTGAGTTCAGTCTGGCAAATAAGGGGCTTGGTGTCCAATTATGGGAGCACCGGGGCAAACTGAGGTACCTAAAGCAAGACCCAAATTTGTAACACCTGATACAAAGGATATTTTATATGTGAAGAGTAATTGTAGAATATTACAGCTGAATAATTGAATTTGCTTCTTAATTTACGTTCCACATAACAAAGTAGCTCTCTCAAAATAATGCCCCTTCAGGAATGTTTGCTGGAGTGTGAGCACTACTTAATGTGGTTGCGCTTTGGATGGAAGCTACAACATACTTGCAACTTCCTTACATAATAGTTACTACTCATTGGAACAACTCTTATTTTCACCATGCAGAGCTCTCAAAACCAGCAGGTCGTCTTCTTGCCAATCAAGCATTAATTGCTTGGTAACAGACTTAGCCACAAACAATACAGTTATCATTCTAATAATGTTTGTTTTCCACATACTAACAGAGAGCTGTCTTTCTATCAGTATGGTGAAAGCTGAATTCTATTTCAGATTTCTATTTCAAACTGAAAAGCAAGGCAGTATTTTTATTTCTTGGTCTGATGCAATACTGACTCCATTTTAGATACACATTTATGATGTTAAGAATTATTCTTTCTTCGTGCCAGATGATGTGGGGATCCATGAGTAGCGTACACAACTTAACATTCGAGTGTCAGTCAAATGGGATCTTTACAATATGTTATCTCTGTCTAGTCATTACAGATAACATTCTGTTTAGGTGGGATCCATCCGTCCGTCTGAGCGGTATGACAAGTGTCAGGCAAATACTAAAGATCTCAGCGAAAGTCTGGCATTCAAATAATACAAAGATTTGAGGTACACATTAGCTGTGATTCTTGAGCGATAATAGTTGTTTCTGTGCATTGTTGAGGTAGGAGTACTAGAGGAAAATTCTGGAACTAACCACGATGGACAGAATATTCTGGGACAATTCCAACATGGATGTCTCCAATGTAGAGCAAAAACTGACTTCTGTGTCTCTTTTCTGATACTTCTGACTAGTTATCGCAGGAGGGCATAGGAAGAGAAAGACCTATGGGTCAACTTGACACATCCTGTGCTTCACCATGAGGGGAATTGCAGCTTTAGCCTTTGAGAAACTAATCAGATCTTCAAACTGTTGGAGCCTTCTTTTCTTCACATAAAATACCTACAGCACAAAATTAATTATCTGATAGAAGAAGCCGAAGGCACCAAACGTGACCATCAGCTACAGGAGAGAGCTTCCTGAGGCTAGCGCAGATATTGAAGTCAAGATTTGCTATAAATCAAATATTTTGATAAAATATTGGCCTAAAAATTTGGTTGCTTTGCGCCTCCCGTTAGTGCCCTCTTAAGGCGCTAACGGGGCGCAAAGCAACTAGCGCCTGGGCGCGGCACCGCCAACGCCGCCCGCGAAATTCAGTGGGAGGTTAGCGGCTCGCGGTGCCGCGCCGCTGGTGATGACGTCATTTCCATGTGCAGCGCCCCGCTTGCGCCCCAGCTGCGATCTTTGGTAGCGCCCCCTGACTTATCGCCGGACGCTATGTCCAACGGGGTCAGGGGGGCCTACCTGCGGTCGGGGCGGCGCAAGTTAAAGGGGAGGTGCCGGGCGGCTATTTTTGTTACTGGCCGCCTGCCAGCACCTACCCCCTCTGCCATCCCTGGCCTCCTGTGCAGCCCCCCCATGGGGTGCCGGCTGCGCTCCATGAGCCCGGCATTTCTCTTGAGTGCCAGGCTCTTTTGCCGGCACTCTGATCCCTGGTGGCCCAGCATGGCGCTGCGGCACGTAGCGCCGCGATATTCACCCGCAGCGCCCCAAGAGGGAGGCGGGGCACTTCCAGTAGCACCCCACCTCCCTCTTGGGGCGCTACCGTTGAATTTCGGCCACGGGAAACTTGCGCCCCGGCGAAGTTACCGCCCTAAAGGGGGCGCGACCCAATTTTTCCCCTATTGAGACAAACTGGAAAATGCATTCTATCAAAAATCATTTTCATGTTCCAAAACTAAAAATGGATGCAGGAGTGTATCTGAGGAAATATTTGCTCTCACTCAAGGAAGAAGCATGGGTATAATTGATGCCGACCACAGGAGAAGGAGAATTGAAGTTGGCCACTTGCTCCTGATTACAAAGGTCTTGTTTTTTTTAAGGGGCTAGAAACCCTTGCAATCTCTCAGTTCATTCATCTAATTTATCCAGGGCACATGGAAAATTAATAACAAGTAATAGAACTTTTGAAAAACTATGTAAGCTGCTTGGTAGTCGGGAACACCATTTGACATAAGAAAACTACTGTACTAGGCACTTGGTCTAAGCGTTAAACAAAGCTTTAATCAACTGTTTTACAACATGGAGGTCCAGTTGTGTCCTTCACTAGTTCCTGTTAAGAATGTCCTGCGCAAGCTGGGCCCGTGCCCGAGTATTTATACTCTCCCTGGACAGCGCCACCCGTAGGCCGCTCAGTATTATTTCATAAGTCTTTCTTTCATGAATGACTGATTCATGTCACCATTGTTTTTGTAAACTGATACACCTGCCTTGGATGGGCTAACAGCTCAGTGACATGTAAACTCACATGACCTCAGTGGTTATAGCTTTCCTGTTTTCAACCAACCTGCTATGTGTAATAAAATATTTGAAGCATAGGAAGATAAAGGGGCATGGGGGGGAGAGTGGGACTATGGGATTAGCTCTTTAGCAAACAGCCAGCCCAGACAAGATAGACTGAAAGGCCGCCTTCCATGATCCAGTTTAGGTGTGAGGAAAAAAAACTATAAAATCAGCTTAGGCCCACAAAAGCAAAACACCCTATTGTCCAAGAACTAAATCAACACAGTTGGCTGCTACTGATAACTCCAAAGCCCAAGCTTTTCCAGCAACCAGGAAAAATATATAAATAAAAAATAATATTGCTAAAACTTAAGTTGCATCATAATTCTCACCAAATAACATTACTTGTGGGATAATAGATAGCTTGCAGTGAGTTACAAGGCTGTAATTCAATCTAGGAGTTGTGAGACGTTATAAATGACTTGAGCAGTTTCTGAACGTCAGCAGAACCCCAATATTGAATTACAGCCTGGAATTCACAGACGCTTATTTATGTTGTATGCAATATATACTGAATAGTCGTCATGAAAAAACACAAAAGTTTGCTTTCTACTTTTTTTTTACCATTATGTGATTGGTGCGATTTCCACAGCAGAGGTGGCACAACAAAGGGAAAGATTGTTAATGGCATCAGATCTAAAGATATGGCATCGTGTGACAGGAAAAATGTAACAGTGCATACATAATATTATTAGGTATTATGAGCACTAGATTGGCAATGTGATATGCAGCTTGTGTTAACCTATCTTTGTCTATATATAAATACGTTAAAACATTTACATCTGCATGGACTTCCTGTCAACTTTTCCCATTAGAAATGCCTAAGCCCACATTTATAATGAAAACTGCCTAAGCATATTCGTCGCTAGTGTTTCGACTAAGAATGTGGGAATGGAAATATAAAAATAAGGACCGAGCATTTGTCTTTAAAGTGCTGTCTGAATTACATCTGTGCAACAAAAGCAAAATACCGTGAATGCAGGAAATCTGAAATAAAAACAGAAAATGCTGGAAACACTCGTCCAAGTAACCCTTGCACTCGAACCCCGCTTCACCTGAAGACTACACTTGGTCTTGACTCCCAAAGTGCACACCACAGGATATTGACTATTATTATATTAAAAATCTTGTGTACACATGTACTTGTCCTCTGATAAACTTAACTACTTGCTGTTACGAGTTTTGAGTAACACACTTATTTCAAAATTATGGGGGTGAAATTGGTCAACGCCAGCAGTGCAAAATGGGCAGATAGGGGATTGGCCGCTCGTTTTACAATGCACCCAATTTTCTTTTCCATTGACTTCAATGGTGTTGTGTAAAACAGGCTGCTGATTCGCTATCAGCCCATTTGCGTTACTGGCGTTAACCAATTTCATTCCCTATGAGTCAAGATTTAATAACAGAAATTCCCTATCTACCTCTGTCAAGCATCCAATCATTGGGGGTCATTTTAACTTCCGACAGTGTAAAACTGCCTGTTTTTTTTTACCGTTGAAGTAAAGGAAAATCTTGTCGGGATGTCGTGTATTGCTGCCTTGGAACAAATACCAGATTGTATCACCATATATTAAATAAATACAAAATTATCATTACCTTTGTTTACAATTATGTCTTTATTTGCAAGTGTTACGGCCAAAATGGTAGGATGTTATTTTGAAAGGAGTGGCCTCACCCTATCTCTGTGACCTCCTCCAACCTTTTGTATCTTCATGCACCCTCCAATTCTCTGATGGAAGCCTATTTTTTATTCCCTACTCAACTGTTGAAAGCTGCACCTTCGGTCATTATACCCCACTCTCTGGAATCCCCTTCCTCTGCATCTCCACCTTATCACCCCCTTTCCTGTTTTTAGAAGAATTCTAACAATCTTTCTTTTTGACCACGCTGTCACAATCTCCTAATTCTTCTTTTTCTTTTCCCTCTGCTCCTTGGTGTTCACTTGCCCACCTCTCCAAAGAACACTCGAGAGATATTTCTCAGTATGGGAGGGGCACTATAGAAATGCGAATTGATTTGTACCAGATGATTTGAACAATGGGTGATAACAGGTTTGCTCCATATTGCATATTACATACGAGCTACCTGTAAAAGTGATGAGGAGTAATTCAGGGAATTTTGCAGTTAAATAGCACCTTATAACATATTCCAAAATGCTTCACATACAATAAATCACTTTTGAAGTATAATCACTGTTGCTAAGTAGGCAAATGCAGCAGCCAGTTTGCGCACAGAAAGCTCCCACAATCTGTAATTAATCTGTTTTTGGTGGCATTGCTTGAAGGAAGAATGCTGTCCAGAACACCAGGAGAACTCTGTGCTCTTCTTAGTATAGTGTTATGGCATCTTTTATGTCCACCTGAACAGGCAAATGGGGTCTTGGTTCAACATCTTTTGCAAAAGGTAGCACTTCCAATAATGCAGCACTCCCTTGGTAAGGCACTTTTCTGTCAGCCTTGATTATCTGCTGAATCTTGGATGGGGCTTGAACCCTTAGGGCTAAAAATTGAATTGGGGCGCTAACTTCGCCGGGGCACTAAAACTAGTGCCCCAGAAAAATTAGCATCCCCGCGCAGGAAATTGAGTGGTTGCGCCCCAAGAGGGAAGCGGCATCCCTCTTGGGGCGCTGTGAGTCAATATTGCGGCGTTATGTGCTGCAGCGCCACACGCTGCGGCACGTTGTGCCGCGGTATTGCAGGCCTTCCTCCCCTTCTTAAAGGGAGGGGCCTTGTGTAGCACGACCTGGGACCCAGCTGGGCCCCCGGGGATGGGGAGTGCAGGCAAAAGAGCCCGGCATCAAGAGAAGTGCCGGGCTCTTGGAGCGCAGCCAGCACTCCGCGGGGGGGGGGGGTGCGTTTCAGGAGGTCTGGGACGGGAGCGCAGGCAGGTGCTGGCAGGCGGCCAGCAGCAAAAATGGCCGCCCTGCACCTCGCCTTTAAATTGCGCCTCCCCGGCCGCAGGTACGCCCCCCTGACCCCGTCGGACATACCGTCCGGCGGTAAGTCAGGGGGCGCTCCTGAAGATCATGGCCGGGGCGTGAGCGGGGCGCTGCGCACGCCAATGACGTCATCGCCAGCGGCGCAGCGCCACAGGGCGCTACCGGTTAGCGCCACCACTAACCTCCCGTTGAATTTTGCAGGAGGCGTGGGCAGTGCCACGCCCGGCGCTAGTTGCGTTGCGTACCGTTAGCGCCCTCTTAAGGTGCTAACGGGAGGCGCAACCAACTGAATTTTTCCCCCTTAATCTTCTGACTCAGAGACAAGGCTGCTACCAACTGAGCCAAGTTGCCACTTAAAAAATTATGAAAAGATATAAATGATGAATGTAATCAGACATCCAACATCTGGTTGGAGCGATAACATTAGGTATGTAAAAATAGATTAAAATAATTAACATGTTATGAAGGCTGTGCAAAATCAAATTTCTCTGATAATATACAGGAAACTCTCGTTTAAACGGCACCTAAATATCCGGAATTCTCTATTAACCGGCAAAATTCTCACTCTGAAAACAACACCTCAATAACCGGCAATGTTGCCGAGTCCGAGTCTCCCGTGGTGGCCGAGTTAGTCAGTGGGGGTAGTTCTACAAACTGCCACTACTCGGCTTCTTGGCGCTGTCGGAAGTCGGAACACCTCAACACCCCTGTAACAGGAGTCTGACTCTCCCGCGCTGCCGGTCGTCTCTTCTGATCCGCCATTTTACAGGGGTACTGTGTGTCTCCCAAGCTGTTGGTAGTCATTGCATTGCATGACCCTCAACTGGCAGTACTGTACTTAATCAAGCATCTTCCACCGTCCATTTAACACAACATTCTGTAGGTGAGTACCCAATTACTGTATATTGCACATTTCTTGATTTTTTAAATTTTTCTTTGTTAAAAATAGCCTCGGTAGATAACCCTCTCCTGCATCTGGAATTTTTGATCAATCGGCAACACGCCGGTCCCGTCGGTGCCGGATACCAAAGAGTTTCCTGTAATAACCAATATGTATTATACTGTAACCCTATTGTTGAGATTTTGAATTTATTCATGCATTGTTTATTTATCTTTCTGAAACATTTATTCTTTTTGTCTTTACTTGAATATGAAGCTTTATGTCCACTTTTCTGAAATTTACCAAGTTACTTAGACAATGTTGTCCAATAAATGAAACTGGTTTATTTGCCCCAATGAGCTTCACAGATCCAGTGCTTGTTTAATGCACTGTTCAAAGACTGCACTGGGGAGCCTCCAGTGGTTAGTAAATTTCATTTGTTTGAGCCCTAGACTTAACCTCGACAGAATGCGTTTTCAATTGAATAAAAAGCTTTCTGTGGAATAAGCAAAAATAAGTGGGTAGCATTTAAAAAATATTTTTATCGTTTCATATGTGATTAGTTCTCTGCTGGTTTCCTCTAAATAAAACCACACACACACACACAACATGCATACAGTGCAAATGAATAGAAAAACATATTCCATATAAATATAGGAATATACAGGAGCAGAAAAGACCATCATGGTCCTTTTGAGCAGTCTCAGTTTCTACGTATTATCTTGTGTCATAATACCTCACATACCTAGCTATTAAATCTTTCACCAGATTGCCTTGAAAAAGAAATTGTACAGTCATGTAAACAGCTGTCTCTTGAATTTTCTGATACAATTTGCCCTGACTGTCTCCATTGGCAGTGCATTCACCACCTCAGTGTAACATCGTTAAATTTAAACTGTCTTTTCGCCCCTTTCTTCTAAGATTGAGGCTGTGCCTACTTGTTCTGCTTCCTCAGCAACAGCTTTTACACTCCTGCCCAGGTAAAGTACCCAGTTGGCTTGATGAGATAAACACCATCAAATGATATGCTTCTGGCAGTTTGGTTGACTAGCAGTATCATTTCTAAACATGGTAATAGTAGAACAATTTGTCTTTTATTATATCAAAATTTGGCAGAAGTAGAATATTTTCCTCACAAAGCTGATCTCTTTGAAGTGGAGATAACGCAGGTTGGGGGATGAGGGGCAAGGCTGTAAACGACTTTTCATGATTGTTGACTATTATTTGAATGCTCTTTAGAAACATGCAGTAATTGGACATATTCTTGGTGCAGGGGAACAGGTACTGGCAAGTAATACATTTTATAGGATCATGATTGTGAAATTTATTTTCAAGGCAACATAATGCTAATTCTAGAATGGCCAGCCTATATGGCAGCCTTTAAAATTCCCGATGTGAATAGAAATGGCATAAATGGTAAGCACATAAGACCACTAAAAATAATGCAAGTGATCCAAAAATTTAACTGAGTAAAAACACTGACAATAGAAAAACAATCCAATTACGTTTGAAATTATCAATTATATTTAATCTTAATTATCAGATTTTCCCCCCTAACTTTTGTCATGGAGAAGGGGGTCTCAATAAAGCAGCGGATGTGTGAACTTCACTACACCTCCAGGAAATATAGTCCTTGCTGAACTGAGCCAGCAAGGCTTGGACACATATCTCCCAACATCCATGCAGACTACCTACATTGGCTTCACTGGCAGAAGACAGGGGTTAATATCACTCCCAGGGCTATTTTGCAAGCACAAACCTACTCCACTCAGAACTGATGTACCTAACAAAATACCAACAGGAATTGCACTCCTTCTGCAAGACAACCAAGGACTGGCCCATTTGTTTAGACTATCAAGGATCACGTACCCCCAACTGAATCACCAGCTACTTTGTATTGCTGTGGCTTCAGTTACAACCAACAGGAGCCCACTGCCATTTCCAATTAGGGCAGTAAATGTTTGAAACGGATGGAGACGCTCAAATCTACAATAGTTGGAATTAAGCCAGCTTTAGGTATTTGTGAAACTCAAAATGGTCAACTGGGTTTTCAGTGTGATTTGCTGCCCCTCCCTAGTATAAGAACATATGAAAGTATTCAATTTATTTTTTTTCTAATCCCTGTTCACCATCTGATTTAGTGTGGTAGACATCTTAGAGAATCAATCCCCAACAGCACATGTTCCTGCTCAAATTAGCTCCAGCATCAATCTAAAACATGAATAGTTCTACAAATACCGAGCAGCTAAATAAAGATGCTGAATTACATTTGATTTTTACGGTGGCTTATTGTAAAATAAATATCAATTCCCTGCTAATAATTGAATAAAAAGTATGTTTGATTTTATACTATTGACCCTCTTAATGGAAAACAGATTTTTCTAAATGCATATGTATATTCATAACATATGACTGTTATACTTAAGAAAGAAAGCTGTTTTTGCAAGGATTAGGCAATAATAATTGCTATAATAGCACAGATGCTTTCTTTTTGTGAATTTAGTGCTGATAAATGGTGATGGTAATTTTGGGGAATGGAACATTCTCGATTTTTGGCACCCAGAATCAACACCAACTGTCCACAGGTTAGATGCGGACAAAAGCTCCGACTGCTCTGTCCCAACGCCTCCTGCATTCCCATTTCCTAGCTGTGGCCTCTCTCAGTGAAATTCCCAATTTAGTGCCAAATTAGGGGCACATTAGAGGAACTGGGTTGAAGAACTGCTGAGACTCATTTTACATAGGACCCTTATGGCCAGCAGACTGAACAGACATTTATTGCAACAGCCAGAGCTGGATTTGAACCAGGCACTGAGAAGTGAAAGGCCAGTATCTAATTCACTACCGAATCCCCTGTTTCCCCATACAGTTTCAACGGGACGCCAACCTTTCAAGGCCACTTGATGCACTTTTTAGAACCAGAGCCCGAACCTGCATTACGCCATTTCATTGCATTCAAAGCTGGTTATCCTATTGGATCTATTCCAAAATGCAGGAATACACGGTGTAATTTGCAGTTTTTTTTAAAGGGATCATGAGATTTGGTTACCTGCAAGTACTGCATGAATTATTTTCAGATGAAAAATAAACATTTTTATGCTGATGAAGCATTTTTAAAGGATACAAACAACAGCCTGTTCAGTTTGTGAATAAAGTTTTAAACGGGAATCTCTTTCATTTCTTCTGAAGAAGGTTCTTTTTACTGTGTTCTTTACCAGCTGATAATTATGTTCTTGCCAAAATCAATGTTTTTATAGTTTTTTGCCGACATTAACAAGAACAGTATTAAACTCTTCCAAATGTTAATGGGATTAGCAGTGGTCTTGGAATGCAGTTTTTTTTCCTTATAAATGTTTTTATTCTTTTCATTTGTAAAGCTTCAGTAATTAACTCCTCTATGTCAACATCTTAAAGATTGTGGTTCAAGTTACAATTTTTTGTTCGAAGCCCTAACTACATCTTTATTACAAAGATATTACACGAGTACATGTACGACAAGCCAAGCATGAAGCACTGTAAGCATACTTCACTATTTGTCCCAGTCCTTGCCCTAAATATACTTTTCAGGTTGTACAATAGGAATAATAAGCTACTATTAACTAGTTCACTATCAAATTTTCGTGTCACTGCAGTTCTTGGTTAAAAGAAATTACAGGAGAGGGGGTGGATTCCTCCTGTTGGTAATTTGACTGGAAATTTGAGCTCAAAAGAAAAAAAAAATTATCACCCCCCCCTCACCCCAGATGTCATTGTTGCAAAATAGTGCAGAGGTTGTGCAGGATGAATGTAGTTTTTAGGAAATCATGTCCCAACAGTAAGCTAATCCAATGAATCTAAAACATTCCATATTGTGCTCTGTGCAACTAATAAAAGCAACTGAAATAGATGCCAAGATTATCAACAATAATAACCTGCATTTACATAGTGACTTTAATACAGAAAAACGTTCCAAGCTGCCTTAAAGAGGCTTAATCAAAACATTAGAGGTCGAGCCAAAGACGGAGATATTAGGAGGGGTGACCAGAAGCTTGGTCATAGAAGTGGGTTTTAAGGAGAGTCTTAAAAAGGGATAAGGAGGTGTTGAGGCGAAGGGGTTTAGGGAGGAGATTCCAGAGCATAGGGCCTAGGCGACAGAAGGCAAAGCCACCAATGGTGGGGTGAAGGGGGGTGGATGTACAAGAGGGTAGAGTCAGAGATGCGGAGAGCTCGGTCGGGGTTGTAGGGCAGGAGGAGGATACAGAAATAAGGAGGAGCAAGTCCATGAAGGGATTTAAACACAAGGATGAGAATTTTGATTTTGATTAATTGGGGGAGCCAATGTAGGTTAGCAAAGACAGGGGTGAGGGGTGAGTGAGGCTTGGTGCAGGATATATAATGGACAGCAGAGATTTGGATGAGTTGAAGTTTATAGAGGGTGGAAGATGTGAGGCTGGCAGCAGAGCATTGGATGAATCAAGTCTAATGGTGACAAAAGCACAGAGGAGGGCTTCAGTGACAGAGGAGCTGAGGTAAGGGCAGAGGCAGGCGATGTTATGGAGATGAAAATAGGCAGATGCAGAGGATATGGGGTTGGAAACTCAGCTCAGTGTTGAGGATGGGAACAGTCTGGTTCATTCTGACACAGTGGCTGAAAAAGGATTGGCAACAGTACAGGATTTATGGGAGGACTGAAGACAATGGCTTTAGTCTTCCCAATGTTTAGATGGAGGAAATTGCAGCTCATCCTCAACTGGACAGTACAGAGGCAGTGGAGGGGTTGAAAGAGCTGGTGGAGCAATAGAGCTTGGAGTCTATCAATAATGCCACCAAGTGGCAGTGTGTAGACAAGGAAGAGGAGAAGGTTAAGGATAGATCCTTGGTGTATGTCGGGAGGGTGGAAGAGAAACTATTGTTGGAGATGTGCCTATTTTGATTGGATAGCTATGAGTTAGGACAGTGCCACCGAGCAGGGTAACAGAGAAGAGGTATTCGAGGAGAATGGTGTGGCTGACTGTGTCAAAATCTGCAGAGAGGTTGAGAAGGATGAGGAGGGATAATGTGCCATGGTCACAGACAGTCACAGAGAATGTCATTTGTAACTTTGGTTAAGATTGTTTAGGTGCTATAGAAGGGGTGGAAACTTGATTGGAGAAAGTCAAACAGGGATTTGTGGGGAGATCGGCAAGCAATTGGGAGATGATAACACGTTTAAGGACTGCAATACCACTGCAGCAATGAAGCACCAGGAGAGTCCTGGATGGCGGTTGTTCCAAGTTAATCCAATGCAACATAAAAAAACCATAATGACCTGAACTTTGAGAAATCTAGGTAAAGATATATCTGAGCTAAAATGTCAATAATTTGCAATAGTCGTTCAAAATGTTCTCTGCCAATACCAGGTATGGGATCATCACAAATTTTAATGTGGGTCCTTTTAAATCAAGAGCCCACAAAGTCAGTGAACCAGACATTAACCATGTTATGGACAGTGACACAAATTATGGAATTGAAGAATCTGCTTTTCTTTATTTTATCGTTCTCATGTGCTGATGTGTCAACAGGTTTACTTAATGTCTGAGACTTCCCAAGAACCTTAACTTTAAATTTAAACCACTGTATTTTGCCCTGGTTCTTCAAGACTGCATCAAAGGTTAGGAGTTTATTTTAAGCAGAAATTTATCTCATTCCATCGTTAATGACTGTTGACCATGAAGGTCCAAGCTGAGATTTCAAAATAACACAGAAGCGATCCTTGGCCCTCTTATCAGTTTGCGTAGGCCCGAGGCACACCCGATACTGGGCTTCGGGCCTTATTTAAGCGAGACCAGTGAGCTGCGGATGCATGCTGGCTGTCCCCAGGCAGCTTGGCGGCAAATTGGGACTGGATTTCGGGCCACTGTGTCGCAGGCAGCGACCCTCAGGTAGGTCCTGTGAGGGGGAGTGGAGCGATTGGGAGAGGGCCGTAGTGATCGGGAGGGAGGGGGTGATCGAGAGAGGGAGGAAGCAATCGGGAGGGAGGTGGGCAATTTGGACACGGGGAGAGGGGGGAGCGATCTTGAGGGGTGTGGGCGATCAGAAAAAGGGGGGAAGCGATCGGGATGGAAGGTGGTGACTGGGTGGGGCAGACAATAGGGAGGAAGGGAGGCAATCGGGAGGTGGCTGAGTGGGAGCTGGTAATGGTCTTCGGCACTGCAGTGGAGTTGTGAGGAGCACTCATGCTCCTCACAACTCCATATTCAGGTAAGTATTTTTTAACAAATTTACATTTTTGGTGACAGCCTTTGAGGAACGCTAGTTAGACCGCATGCAGACCGGCAACTGGCCCGACACCAGCTGCGTTCACGGCAGACTAATTTTGGAGAGGGGGCCTCAAACAGGAGTTAGGCAGCTAATTTGGATATACAAAGGGCCTAACATCAATGTAGAATGGGTGTGCACCGTCGCACACCATATTGGATGCTTTCGTGCCCATTTTATGCCTGTAAAATAAGCATGGCGTCATCCAATTTCTAGGCTGCAATCTCACTCAGAGATATCTTGATATGGTGGGATATGAAGCTTTATCACTAGTGCTGTAGGGGGTGCTCTTCTGTAGTCATGCATTATCCTGCACTAACCCATATTGATATGGAAAAATATTCTCTTCCCAGCAATTTAATCTGTCAACTTGATCAACAAAAAAATTCACCCCCCCGAGGAAAAAATAGAAAATGAAGGAAAGTTTTATCACCATAATTCCAGCAAATAAAAGGGACACAATAAGATTGACCCAGGTGATGGAACATATCTTATACATGTTCCTTCATTTCTCCTAATTCAATCAGTTCTCACCAAGTCTCTGAGGAATGCATGTGCACCTCAGAAATTCTTACACGTCTTTTTTTTCTAAACACATCTCTGGTTCCAAATGATTCTTTCAATACTGGTTAACAAGAAAACTGAGGAAATCCTCAGAGAGCACTTCATTTCCAGACAATTGGAATTGCAAGCCATCAATAGTAGCCTCATTCTTGAATGTTTGGCTTATATTTGCAAAGGATTCAAAAAGTCTAGTCAAGACACTATCAAACCCCAGCCCCCCACCTCCCCGACTTTTGCTGATCAACAACTATTACCTTAATTTGCATTTTCAGGAACAAAAACCTCATACAAAAATCAACTCCTGAGATGTCGGAAGGGCAAATGCTGTAACATTCCTAGTCACCCTCAAGAGGACACTCATTCTTTTCAGCCGATCCCATGAACTGCTTGGAACATTTCAATTGTTCAAATGCTCTTGTTACAGTTTCTGGTGACTACACAATGTGAACTTGAAGGGTTGCACTTAAATATTCTCGACAATTTTTAAAGTGCCCACTTGGATTCAAAATTTCTCATGCACTTTTATTATCTTTCAGCACTTCAAATTTTTTGAGGTATTTTCTTTTCTTTCTCTCTCCTATCCCTTCTTTGGATCCTATCACTCCTAGCCTGGAAAGATGATGGCCTCCTTTAGTCCGGTTCTCTGACTGGCTATGAGGAGATGTGCGAGAGTGACCTCTGATTTCCCCCCACCCGCCTCGTTTCCATGTCTGGGAGTGTCTCATCATTCCATGGTGTAGTACAAAGAAACACTGACACACTAAGACACTGGGTTACTTAGGACTGCTGTCTGGTTTTATTCAGCAAACATTTCAGTTTATACACTAACCTACAGTTGTGAAACACAGAGAAAATCTTTGTGCCCTACTAGATTTTTTATTGACAGGAGTGGCCAAATGTAGAAATGTTGGGGCGATTTTAACCCTACTTGCCCTATGTAAGCTGGGCGGGCAGGCAGGCAGTTAAAATCAGTCAGATGACATAGCAGAAAATAGGCCCAAAAAATGCAGTCTAACAGGACGAACCTGTATACAATGGATGAGCCCTTTAAATAGTGCCACTGCAGGGTCCTTGCTGCCTGTTAGCACCATGATATGCTGAGCGACTTTAGCACTTGACAAATTAGGTGCTGGGGTAACCCCATTTCACAAAAGTATAGGACCCTTACTTAAATATTATAATGAAGCTCTTACATGCTTCTGACGCACGATTCAGATTCCTGCGGAGGATCCGAATGCACATCCGGCGCGGAATGAGCCCGCGCCCGCCGCTGATATAAGATAATTACTGTGTATATATGGCCAAACAATGTGCATTTTAAGCAAACTGATTACCCTGCACATTATTTGGTCTCAGATTATGATTTGCCTGAAAAGCAGGCAAAGCAAGGTCGAATTGCAAGGCCACTGTGTGGGCAGCTTTTCCCTTGCTGGTCAGTTAGAGCCCTACCATATGCAATAAATTAGGACAGGTTAAAAAAAATTGCTTTTCACCTGACAAAGAAGACATACAGACTAAAGGAATGATAAACTGGGACTTGATATGCTGGTATTGTTGGAGTCGCTAGAAATCAACAGGCTCTGAGACTTTTGTTGCAGCAAAGGCAAAACGCGTGTTACTTTATTCACTCTCCATGAGGACTGAGGTTCTCAGCCTCGTTGCAGGGCTGTGACATCATCACGCTACCGACGCATGACGTCATCACGCTACCGACGCTCTTAAAGGGACCCTGCCCCGATAACCCAACCAAGTACGTACATATAACAACATTGGCTATACATAGTAAATTGTGTTTAGGTACATATAACCACATTGGCTATACATTGTGAATTGTGTTATTGTCCCTATGTGGTCTCCGCCACATACGTCCCCCCAGAATACACTAGCACTAGCAATGTCAGCCGTTGGGGGGGCCAGATCACACGGTCGGAACGGCTCCTCAATTCCGGGGCGGGGACCGGGGGGTTCATCAGAGGGACCTCGGGTGCTCGGTGGTGGACTGAGGGTGCAGAAACCGGAGGTCGGCCCCACCTCGGGGGCTCTGCCAACTCAATGGGTCGGTCCAGATCTTATCCCCGATTTCCAGGACGCGGAATGGTCCATCGTAGGGTGGCTGAAGAGGTCCCCGGTGGGCATCGTGGCGGACGAAAACGTACTCCGCCGCACGAAGGTTGAGCGGAACGTGGGACTGCGGGAGGCCGTGCTGCGACGTGGGCACTGGCGTGAAAACGTTGGCGTTGTCCAGAAGGTCGGACCGCTGACGGGCTGTGGACCAAGGTTCCGTTGCGTTGGGGACAAAATCCCCGGGAACTCGCAGCGGCTGTCCGTAGATGAGCTCGGCGGACGAGGACTGGAGGTCCTCCTTGGGGGCGGTCCTGAGTCCCAGCATGACCCACAGGAGTCTGTCAATCCAACTGTCGTCCCGGAGGCTGGCCCGGAGCGCGGCCTTCATGGAGCGATGAAACTGTTCGCACAGCCCGTTAGCCTGAGGGTGGTATGCTGTGGTGCGGCGGAGTCTCAACCCGAGGCCTCGGGCGACAGCGTTCCAGAGCTCCAACGTGAACTGGGGCCCCCGGTCGGAGGGAATGTCAGGTGGGGCGCCGAACCGGGCGGCCCAAGTGCTGATGAACGCCCGAGCCACATCGGCAGACGTCGTTGAAGACAGCGGGACGGCTTCCGGCCATCGTGTGGTTCTGTCGACCATTGTGAGGAGGTGGGTGAACCCATGGGAGGGCGGCGGGGCCCCACCAGGTCCATGTTAACATGGTCGAACAGCCTCTTGGGCACCGTGAAAGGTGCCAACGGGGCCTTAGTATGGCGATGCACTTTCAAGCGTTGGCATACCACGCAGGTGCTGGCCCAGTCGCGAAAGTCCTTCCTGAGCCTGTGCCAGACGAACTTAGCTGCCACCAGCTTCTGTGACGGCTTCCTGCCCGGGTGGGAAAGATTATGAATGGCGTTGAAAACTTGCCGTCTCCACCCGTCGGGCACGACGGGACGTGGCTGCCAACGGAGACATCGCACAGGAGTGTGGTGCCGGCATCGTCGAATGCGACGTCCGCTAGTTGAAGGTCCGTGACCGCCGTCCTGTAGGCCTGGATGTCCGGGTCGGAGGCCTGGTCGGCCGCCATGCGGGTGTAGTCGATGCCGAGGTGTACGGCGCTGGCGACGGCTCAGGAGAGACAGTCGGCGATGGGGTTGTCTTTCCCAGCCACATGCTGGATGTCCGTTGTAAACTCTGAGATGAAGGCCAGCTGGCGTTGCTGACGGGCCGACCACGGCTCGGAAGCTTTGGCCATGGCGAAGGTCAATGGTTTGTGGTCCACGAACGCTGTGAACAGGCGAGCCTCCAGTAGGAAACGGAAGTGTCGGACGGCGAGGTAGAGGCTGAGAAGCTCGCGATCGAAGGTGCTGTACTTCCGCTCATTGGGGCGGAGCTGCCGGCTGAAGAAGGCGAGCGGCTGCCAGGTGCCATTGACCCACTGTTCGTGGACAGCGCCGACCGCATAGTCCGAGGCGTCGGTGGTGAGAGCGATCGGCGCATCAGGTAACGGATGCGCCAGCATGGTCGCGTTAGCCAGGGCCCTTTTCATGTCCGTGAAAGAATTGGCCATCTCCTCGGACCAGTCGATGGCGAGCTTGTCGGGCTTGCCTTTGAGGGCCTCGTAAAGGGGCCGCATAAGCTGGGCTGCTCGGGGGACGAAGCGATGGTAAAAGTTCACCATGCCCAAAAACTCCTGCAGGGCCTTCATGGTGAGGGGTCGCGGGAAGTCCATCACGGCCTCCACTTTCGATGGCAGTGGCACCGCCCCGTCCTTCATGATGCGGTGCCCGAGAAAGTCGATCGAGGACAGCCCGAACTGGCACTTGGCCGGGTTGACGATTAGGCCGTGCTGGCTGAGGCGTTGGAAGAGAGTCCGAAGGTGCAACACATGCTCCGTCCTGGAGGTGCTGGCGATGAGGATGTCGTCCAGGTATACGAACAGGAATGTCAGGTCCCGTAACACGGTGTCCATTAGGCATTGAAAAGCCTGGGCGGTGTTTTTGAGGCCGAATGGCCTGCGGAGGAATTTGAACAGCCCGAACGGGGTGATCACCGCGGTTTTCGGGACGTCCTGCGGCCGGACAGGGACCTGGTGGTAACCCCGGACGAGGTCCACTTTCGAGAATACCACTTTCCCGGCCAGGCGGGCGGGAAAGTCCTGGATGTGTGGAATCGGGTAGCGGTCGGGGGTCGTAGCGTCATTGAGGCGCCGGTAATCGCCGCACAGGCACCACCCGCCGCCTAGTTTCGGAGCGATGTGGAGGAGCGAGGCCCACGGACTGTTCAACTGGCGGATGATGCCGAGGCGCTCCATGGTGTCGAACTCGGCTTTAGCGATGGCGCGTTTCCCCGGGTCGAGGCGCCGAGCGCGGGCATAGACGGGCGGACCGGTGGTCGAGATGTGGTGTTCTACCCCGTGTTTGGTGGCGGCGGACGAGAACGTGGGCTTCGTGAGGTCCGGGAATTCGGCGAGGAGGCGGGAAAACTCGTCGGAGGCCGAGAGTGCGCTAGACAACTTCGTCGTGCTGGACCCGCTGAGGGAACACGGGAGCGAGCTGAAAGTCTCAGCGTTGATGAGACGTCAGTTCTTGACGTCCACCAAATGGCCATTGGCGCAGAGGAAGTCAGCGCCGAGAAGGGGGGTGGACACTTTTGCCGTGACAAAGTCCCAGGTGAACCGCTGCCCGCCAAAACAAAGCGCCACGCTACGTTTCCCGAAGGTGCGGATGGAACTGCCGTTGGCGGCTTTGAGGACGGGGCCATGGTTGCCCCCTTGCATGTCTATGGTTGACGCAGGCAGGACACTCACCTGGGCACCCGTGTCGCAAAGAAAACGACGTCCGGAGTCGGTGTCCGTAATAAATAGCAAACTGCCTGAACGGCCGACAGCCATAGCAGCCGACGAGTGGTATTTCGTTTGTTTCGACGTGGAAAAACTGCACGGGGGCCGGCACTTCCTGGCTTTGGGGCTGAACTGCGCGTGGTAGAAGCAGAGATTGAGGGTTGTCACCGTTGGGCTGTAACAGTGGGGGCAGGGCTCCGCGTGGCCGTGCAGTACTGTTGCCCGGCGGAGAAAAATTTGTCGGCCTCCTTGGCCAGGTCGCGGAAATCGGTAATGGAAGAGTTGGCTAAAGCTGACCGTACCTGACCTGGCAGCTGTTGAAGGAACAGTTCCTTGAAGAGGAAGCACGGCCTGTGTGTGCCCAGGAGGGCCAGCATGTGGTCCATCAGCTCCAAGGGCTTGGAGTCGCCAAGCCCGGGTAGAGGGAGAAGCCGGTGTGCGCGCTCGGCTTCGGTGAGTCCAAAAGTTTCTAAGAGGTGCGTTTTCAACGTTTCGAATTTGTTGAGCTCCGGGGGGTTCTCGAGCAGGCTCATGACTCTGGCCGCGGTGGAGCTGCCAAGAGCAGAGACGACGTAGTAGTACCTCTTGTCGTCCGCGGTGATGTCCCAGAGTGCAAATTGAGCCTCGGCCTGGGTGAACCAAGCGACAGCCTGTCGTTCCCAAAACTCAGGTAATTTGATGGAAACGGCGTTCGTCGCCATTTCGGATGCGGTCTTTGGAATCGTCCAAAAGAGCAGCGGGGTCACCAATGTTGGAGTCGCTAGAAATCAACAGGCTCTGAGACTTTTGTTGCAGCAAAGGCAAAACGCGTGTTACTTTATTCACTCTCCATGAGGACTGAGGTTCTCAGCCTTGTTGCAGGGCTATGACATCATCACACTACCGACGCATGACGTCATCACGCTACCGACGCTCTTAAAGGGACCCTGCCCCGATAACCCAACCAAGTACGTACATATAACCACATTGGCTATACATTGTGAATTGTGTTATTGTCCTTATGTGGTCTCCGCCACAGTATCAGATTTCCATAAATGTGGAGTTCTCTGTATTTGCACACTGGAATCTTATGCACCTGTCATAATGGGCTTGTCCCAAATTAAAAACTGTGAGTCTTTAATACATTCTTGAAGAAACAGTTTATCTATTCACAATTTCATGACAAATATCTTTTTACTGCACACTGTCTGCTTACCACTACTTTTTTTGAACCTGCCTTCTGGGGAAGTATTGTGACCACTGGGGATACCTCACCGTGACACATTAAACAAAATTAATTGATCAAACTGGGAAAGATTTTCGGAGAGAGATTTAATTTTCTGTCTATATGATCTTTCTGTTCACATGTTGCAGTAAAGCCGTATGTGTGTGTACTTTTTGTTTAAGAAAGAGCTAACTATACTACATTAGGAACTGTCCTTGTGTTGCACAGTCCTCAGGAGCATAATAATGGCGGTAGCTGATAAAACCAGGGAGACATAAAAGATTTTTGTAATGATCATTTTCGACAATGTTACCGTGTGGACCTCGGAGGGTGGGTGTTAATTGTTTTGGAATTACGTCTCGTTATTTCATATTTGGCCAGGGTATCTCATTTGCGGAATCTTCTGTGTGTTTTGTAAATGTTGAGGCCTGATACCTGTCAAACAGTATAGCAGTAAATCCGACGTGTCAGTTCCGATGTGTTTGTGTTGAGGTGTGAATTAGATACAGTCTCTCGCTGTTGTTCCCGGAGACCTCCTCACTACATTATCACACCATCTCACAATATCCTGGAGCTTAAAAAAAACAGCACATGCAGAACTACCGGAAATTATTAATATAAAAGGCGGGGGGGGGGGGGAGAACTGAAATTAAGCTGGTTTATGCATTTGCAAAACTGTGTAGAATGAGACGATCCAGACACATACCGACAGTCGATGGGACACAATGGCTCAAGGTTTCTGTTTCAGCTCGTCAGAATGGTAAGAATATCCTTTGATAGTCAGGATGAGTATAAGGTTTGGATTTGGTAGGCCCCTATGAGGAGAGTTAACTGTGCTTGATTTTGTTCTGTGTGTGTGTTTGTGAATATTTCTTCTTCATTTTCATATAACAAGAAGTTCTGTATAAAATTGTAAAAAGAACATGAACAGCATAATTGTCTATTGTATAAATAGGCTTTTTTGGATAATATGTGAGCCAGAAGGTTAAAAAAAAGGATTCAAACAGGCCTGTCAGGCCCAAACCTTTCATGCATCACTGAAATACAGAAAGTCTGATGATTCTGCATAATTGTAGAGCCCATACGTGCCATTTAATTTAAATTTGGCTCCTTATGAAACAGCCTTATTAATCCATCAAAGTTTGCCTTTCACAGATGCAGCCAGATTGATAAATCACAACAAAATAAACTGTGTGGTAGGTGAGAGTTTATGGTAAAATCTAACTGCTGCTACGCTCAACTGTAAAGTGCAGAAGGAGTGAACTACAAGACTGTGACTGAACTGTGGGTTTCTGATAACATCACATACCACACGAGAGAAACACAAGGGGTGCAATCTTGACTTTGTGTAAAACGGGTGATAGCGAAGTAAATGCCTTGATTGGATAGCTTTAATTCATACCCAGGTATTTGCTAAACTTTACAGTGAACTATTTGTGTTTAACAGTTTATATTTTAGAATAACCCTTTTTTCCTACAGTTCTGAGTTGATTTTTGGGACAGATCAGGTTCAAAACCAATCAAGCACCTTCCTGCATATCTTGGATTCATATCCTACCCCTTTGTAGCCTTGAACAGTATACACACAAGCCCCTGTTTTTCCTTGTCGCCTTTGTGGAAAATGGCTGGGTTCCCATTGGAATGAGGGCATGTCGCAGAGGTGAGGAAGCAGTTTGTATTCAATGTCACAGTGGACACTGAGCCTGTAGGTGCTAAACGTAATCTGTATATGTAGATTAGTGGCATAATTTCCTAAATACAACTTGATAAAAGGAGCCTATGTATGTAAAATTATTATTCACCCCTTCGACTTTGTTGTAGTAGATTTACTTCGACCCTTCTTAAAAACAGAGGACTAGAATAATCATATTGATGCAATACTGAATTTAATTTGTTGTCTTGTGTTATATTTTCTCAATTCCCCTCTCCAGACACACTGGTATCTCACTTCCACGTAGCTTTCTTCAACTGGTGAAAGGGGTGAACAGGCCAAAGGCTTCTTGGGAGAGCTACTGAACAGGCCACATACTCCTCTCTGACTTCTGACACCAATGCTCAACTCAGTGCAAGACTCTTGCTGCAGGTTTGGAAACTGGTTCCGTCAGATTGTCCACAGGCTGGCTGCTGTGGGATGTTGTACTCATCAACTAGGTCAAAAACATAAAATCTCACTTCATATCTGACTGAGGGATATGAACGCCAGCGAGCACTGGACTCTAAACACATGGCCATGAGGGCTTGAAGCAAGCACCTTCGTTGCTATGCTTCCAGTCTGCCTCTGGGAAGGGTTTCTATAAGAGTTATTGAAATTTCATAGTAGTCGATAATTTTAAACAAGTACACTACTTCTAATCATCAGGTTGCCAGGTACTGTGATATAAACTTGGGTGTCTAGTGATAACCGTTTACCAAATAACCACAAAAATTAATATATATGTTATCATTAAAACAATAAAAATCTACAAGTAAATGTTTGGGTAGCAGAAAACAAGTTATTGATGTTTTCGAGTTGTTCTTAAAAATAAAATAAGCTCATCATTATCAATATTGATTAATGCTAAACTGACATTGATTTCAGCTTTGCTGATCAATTTTAGTTCTGTCTTTTTCTTTAAATTTAGAAATCGTCATTAAGTTTGTGATGAAAGTTTATTAGTGGACTCATCTGATGAGCCTTTGCCTAATATTTTTTCTCTTTTGTGCTATTAACAGATGTTCCGATTGCACCTTATGAAGGAAATTGGCTTCATGACAGACTATGAGGGTAATTGCAGTTGGAAATGCATTACAGTTGAATAGACGTGCCTGCCCTCCAGCATTTGTTTCACCCTGAAAATTGTTTCAGGAGAGAGATGTGAAGCACTGCTTTGCTCAGCATGGCTGCCATAGTCTTCTGACAGCCGAGATACAGATAATTGTTGCATGATACATGAGAGTGGGGTGATGTCTTTGTGATTCAACCGACAGATTAATGAAAGAAATATGCACGATCTGCACTGTGACAGTAGCGGCTAATAAAAACTCACCTTAATGAGAATATAAAAGAAAACAACTCACAAAGAAAATGAATTCTAGATTACTGGTGCAGTCAACATTTCATAACTCCCAAGATGAGGTTTCAGAAATAGGATGTAAGTGTTTAATAAATCAACTAACACTTTATTAACATCTTAATCTTACCGTAGGCTCCTACATGGCGCCAATGAAATACAAAAAGATGCAGAGAATGGATTTGATTTTCGAAAAAGTTTTATGAATTAAGATATTTTTAGAATCACAGGTGATCAAAGTTATCCACTGCAAAGCGTTGCAATGCGAAATTTAAAAAAGGAATTTTTATTTGTGTATGTCAGTTCATTTTGCCTGATAAACAGAACTGCAGGAAGCTGAATAAAGTGATAACAAATGAAAAAGAATGGCCCCCAAATTGGGGTGGGTAATAACAGGGAACGAACAGCGTTCGTCGTTATTACCCCTTTGAAACTAACTGCAACTTCAGGATGTAGCGCACGCGCATCCAAACGCAGAAATCCTGAAGTTGCGGTCAGTCATTCACTGTTCCGACACTGGCTGCACTGTGCCCGCACTGCTCCCCCTCCCCACAGCTGGCAATCAGTATAATCTGTGCAGTCAGGGAAACTGGTGAAAACTTCGGCTCTTCCGCGGTAATACCGCTGTTAAATACCCCAATAAAAGTTAGAGCCTTTTGGATTAGGTGTAACTGGGGTTTTAGCAGCATATTGACTGTTAAACAAATGGTATGGCCCTGAAAAACTCATTTTAATTTTGGAAATTTTGAAAATTCAAATTTTAAGAAACTTAAAAAAAAATTTTTTTTTTAATGTTTGTTCAACTTTATTTCAGGTTTACCTTTTCCCCACGTGAGAGCCCCAGTCCTTGTTTTGTTCTCTATAACATTTTTAAAAAGTTAGAATCAAAGGAGCTTACTCACTTCCTGGTTCCCGGTCTGTGAGAAATCTGCATTGTGATTGGTTGCTGAGACAGCTTGTTGACGTCACAGCAGCTCGCACTAGGGATTCCCCATTCATTTACGCTGATTTCAACTGAATGTCAGAAAAGCCAAATTTCTCGCCACAGAGATTGCGAGATCTTTGTGGGAAGCTTACTTCAGGGCCTTTGCTTCGCTGCTGACTGCAAATTACAGGCCTATCTATTTACTACGAGAGAACCCAAAGAATAGGTATTCACTGGACAGCAGACTGTATGGTTAATAGAATAACCTGACTTTTACCTCTGGAGGGAATTACCAAGGTTGGTCTCCCATGTGAACGGGAGTTCAATGGCAGCCGTATATTGTTATTTGTCTGTGCAACTGGAAGAAAAATGAAAATAAATAAGCTTTTATACAAGGAAAAGCAAGCATCACTAAGAGACAGATGACATTGTTGAGGCCATCATCCTATTCTTCTGGTATTTTCACTCTGCTGAAAGACTAGTGTGACATTAAACTGCAGTAGATAGAAAGTACAAATTGAACAGTTATTTGTTTTCATGCTCCATATCCTGAGCTGCATTGCTTATTTTTAAGTTATCTATCAGCATTGAAGCTTGTAACAGAAACTCAGAAAAATAATTTTGTGCATCTTTCAAAGAGTGCGACTACAAGGGCCCACAAATTTGAAGATAAACTGCAAGAAGGACAAAGAAATGCATAGTGGGTTCATCATGCAGGAATGATGCAGGAAGGATGTTCCCAATGGCGGGGGAGTCCAGAACCAGGAGTCACAGTCTAAGGATAAGGGGTAAGCCATTTAGGACAGAGATGAGGAGGAATTTCTTCACCCAGAGAGTGGTGAACCTGTGGAATTCTCTACCACAGAAGGCAGTTGAGGCCAATTCATTAAATATATTCAAGAAGGAGTTAGATATATTTCTTAAGGCTAAAGGGATCAAGGGATATGGGGAGAAAGCAGGGACAGGGTTCTGAATTTGGATGATCAGCCATGAACTCATTAAATGGCGAGATGCTGGATGGCCTACTCCTGCTCCTATCTTCTATGTTTCTATGTATCAGTATCTGAAATAGAAGGACAGGTTAAGATTTTGGGTAGGACCCTTTATCAGAAATGATTTGTCTGGATGAAACAGCAGGATTTTGCAAGGTAATTTCAAAAAGATGCAGATTCTGATACAGAAAATGGTGAAAATTATGATAAAATTCTCTGAACTGTTAGGTGAACACATGCTTCACCCACAATACAATTTATGAAGAAATACTGGCATTAGATTATACTAATTTATTTCTACCTGCGACCATAAAAAACCCTATGAAGCAAAATTCTATTTTGCAAAAGAATGAAAATGATTACTAACGGTTGGGTTTTGGAAATATTGCCTGTTGGTGCGCTGGTATAAACTGTGTAGGCTGAAGGTGGGCATTGCAAACTGACTGAATCTTATCAAAGGAGATTCCCATACAAAAATACGTTGGAAGAATTGATTTAAACTCCAAAAGATATTGCTCATGATTTGCTGTTTGTCCTCGAAGATTTGATATGTGCTGTTTCCCCAAGGGAAGAATGGCAGTACTGAAATGGCTCTAATCAAAGTCATAAATGACATTCTCTGTGACTGTGACTGTGACTGTGGAGCACTATCCCTCCATGTCATTCTTGACCTGTCTGCAGGTTTTAACATGTTCGACCACACCATCCTCCTCCAACGCCCTCCTCCGTTGTCCAGCTCACTAAGACTGCCCTTGTTTGGTTCCACTCTTCCCTATCCAATCATAGCCAGGGCATCTCCAGCAATTTCTTCTCTTCTCACCCCCATATCATAACCTCCAGAAGCCTCCAAGGATTTATCCTTAGCCCCCTATTCTTCCTCATCTACGTGCTGTCCCTTGGCGACATCATCCAAAGATATGGGGTCAGATTCTACATCAGGCTGACAATGTCCAGCTCTACCTTGCCACCACCTCCCTTGACCCCTCCACTGCCTCTGTGTTTTCAGACTGCTTGTTCAACATCCAGTCCTGGATGAGCTGCAATTTCCTCAAGTTAAACACTGAAAAGAGTAATGCCATCGTCTTCGCTCCATGCCACAAACGGTACCCTCACCATTGATTCCATTCCCCCTCCCACCCACTCTCTCAGGTTAAACCAGAGGGTTCGTAAACCTGGAGTCCTAATTGACCCCAAGCCGAGTTTCCTATCCCATATCCTCTCCATCAAAAGAACACCTCAGCAACATCTCCAGACTTAACTATTCCAATGGTCTCCCAGCAGCCACCCTCCATAAATTTCATCTCATCCAAAACTTTGCTGCTTTTATCCTATCTTACACCAAGTGCTGCTCACCCATCACACCTGTGCTCACTGATCTACATTGGCTCCCGGTCCCCCAACGCCTCAAATTTAAAATGTTCATAGTCCTGTTCAAAACCTTTCATGGCTTCACCCCTCTTTATCTTTAACCATCTGAGAACTCTGCATTCCTCTAACCCTGGCCTCTTGTGTATCCCCCCACTCCCTTCAGCCCACAATTGGTGGCTGTGCCTTCAGCAGTATAGGCCGCATGCTCTGAAATTCCCTCCCTAAATCTCTCCGCCTTCCCACCTCCCTCTCCTCTTTTAAGATCCTCCTTAAAATCCACCTCTTTGACCAAGCTTTTAGTCACCCCTCCTAATAGCTCCTCCTTTGCTTGTAGAGGATTTTTTTCTGATTACACTTCTGGGTAGCACCTTGAAACGGTTTCTACAATAAAGATGCTATATAAATGCAAGTTGTTGCTCAACACATCAATAGACTCATGGCCGCGATTTTACTTAGCTCGGCGGCTCTGTGGTGGGCGATGTCAGTGGCAGGTCCCAACCCCGCTGCTGCCTCCATCCTGTGTAAAATGACCCTCTGTTGATTGGGCTTGTTAAGCTCGCCCAGCGCATTTTCCGGACCAATCATAGGAAGCGTCATGACGCGTCATCCGCTGGTTTCCTTAAAGGAACCATGGCCACATTTGTCTTGACATTTGTGCTGTCAGTGTTCTACAGCACTGAGGTGCTGCAAACACTGACAATCACCGTACAAAGGCACAGGGCTGCACCCTGGCTCTCCCATGACTCCCTCCATATGCTTATGGTTGCACATTGCAGAGGAGGGCACAAGCAGGGATGTGGTCAGGAGGACCTGGCTGCAGTACCGCAAACATTTCAATGATCTCGGTAGATCACGAAACGTTAGTACAAAGCCACACTCAACCTCATCCTGCTGTGCCTCTCATCACATCCCTATCATTCTGCCTTCCCTACCCTACTCCTGCATATTTTTACTCACACCAACTTACCTTGTACCTCCACCCATCCCTCTCTATCTATATTATCACATCCCCATCTCACTAGCCACCGCTCACACTCACCCTCATCCGAGTACAATAATACCAACTAACAACACACAAGGGTAGGCACTTGGGTGTTTTATGCAATGTTCATGTCGCATTTCTGTTAATGTGGTGTTGTTGAGACACCGCGACAAACGTGGGAGTCGAGACCAGAGTTGGTGAAACACAACTGCTTTAATCAACCTCATGGCAAAGAGAAACTGGAAAAGCCCGCGCAACCACTTAAATACTCCCCAGACAGGAAGTGCTCCCGGCAGCCTGTCCCTGCGGGAAACAAGTTGCTGGAGGAAAGGGCCCCCGGCTGGGGGCGTCTGCTTAAACTGTCCGTGCCGCCGTGAGTGGATTATGTCCAGTGGTGGCGTGTCGCCACAGAGCTCCCCCCAGAATCCACTTAGGAGGAGTGGACGAGTCGTGTCGGTGGTCTAATGGTTCTGCCAGAGTGGCTCTGAGTGGTCGCCGGTCTAGTTGGTGGGGCCGGGCGGTTCGCCGCTGGCTGTGCTGGCTTGCTGGCGGGACGGCCTCTAGTTGGAGGTCGGGCCACGGGGACCTGTTCCCCTGGTTCTGTGTGTGCTGGTTTTAGCCGGTCGATGGAGACTGTGTCGACCCTGTCGCCGAGTCGCAGCTTGAAGACCTTGTCCCCGGTTTGTAGTACCTCGTACGGTCCGTCGTACGGGGGTCGCAGGGGTCCACGGTGCGCGTCGTGTCGCACGAAGACAAAGCGTGCCTGCTGTAAGTTTGGTGGGACGTGAGGTGCGAGTTCGCCGTGTCGGTTGACCGGAAGTGGGGCGAACTGTTGAGCGGAAGAGAAAGAGTTGAGCCGCTGCTGTTCGGCCGACCAAGGCGTGGTAGCCTCCGGAAGGACTTTGCCTGGTACGCGCAGCGGTTGTCCGTAGACTAACTCCGCTGCCGAGGACTGGAGGTCTTCCTTGACCGCGGTGCGTAGGCCTAGTAGCACCTACGGTAGGCGGTCAGTCCAGGTACTGTC
Source organism: Somniosus microcephalus (assembly GCF_052327205.1). NCBI lineage: Eukaryota > Metazoa > Chordata > Chondrichthyes > Squaliformes > Somniosidae > Somniosus > Somniosus microcephalus. Next base: position 249,445,597 of record NC_140992.1, read on the forward strand.
CTGCAGGCCGGCGCAGAGTGAGGCCTTGAGTGACCTGTGGAAGCGTTCACACAGCCCATTGGCCTGCGGGTGGTACGCCGTGGTTCGGTGGAGCGTCACCCCGAGGTTGCGTGCTGTGGCCGTCCAGAGTTCGGAGGTGAACTGGGCGCCTCTGTCAGAGGTTATGTCGGCTGGTACGCCGAACCTTGCGACCCAGGTGTTAACGAACGCCCTGGCGATGTCGGCTGTGGTGGTGGAGGTCAGCGGCACTGCCTCAGGCCAGCGTGTGTAGCGGTCGACCATCGTGAGGAGATAAGTTTGGCCTTGCGATGGCGGCAGAGGACCGACGATGTCGACGTGTACGTGGTCGAAGCGGCGGCTGGGTACCTCGAAGTCTCCCAGGGGTGCTTTTGTGTGCAGCTGTACCTTAGCCCGTTGGCAGGCGAGGCAGGAGGTGGCCCAAGTCCGAACATCTTTGCTGAGGTCGCGCCAGACGAAGCGCTGGGAGAGGAGTTTGACGGATGCGCGGGAACCCGGATGGGAGAGCCCGTGTAGCGCGTCGAAGATGCGGCGGCGCCAGGTTGCAGGGACGACCGGCCTGGGTTGGCCGAGTGAGACGTCGCAAGTGACTGCCGTGGCTTCGGGCCCGTGCGCGACCTTGGCTAGGCGTAGCCCTGGCAGGCTGCTAGCCGCCAAGAGGAGGTCTGGGTCTGTGAGCTGGGCCGCTGCTAGTTGCGCGTAGTCGACCGCGAGGTGATTCGCGCAGATGGCGGGACGGGAAAGGCAGTCGGCGACAACGTTGTCTCTACCGGAGACGTGCTGGATGTCCGTAGTAAACTCGGACACGGCCGCGAGCTGACGTTGCTGCCCAGCGGACCAGGGTTCGGTGTGCTTGGCCATCGCGTATGTGAGCGGCTTGTGGTCCACGTACGCGGTGAAGGGGCGGCCCTCCAGGAGGAACCTGAAATGGCGGACCGACAGGTGGAGCGCAAGGAGCTCACGGTCGAAAGTAGAGTATTTGACCTCCGGGGGACGCAGTTGGCGGCTGTAGAAGGCAAGTGGCTGCCACGCGCCATTGACCCACTGCTCGAACACGGCTCCGACCGCGTGGTCGGAGGCGTCGGTGGTGAGCGCGACCCGGGCATCGGCCCTCGGGTGCGCGAGCAGGGTGGCGTCGGCGAGCGCATTTTTGGTGGCGTCGAAGGCGGCTGACGTGTCAGTGGTCCAGGCTACGGCCATCTTGCCGGATTTACCTCGGAGGGAGTCGTATAGGGGCTTCATGAGGGCTGCAGCTCTGGGGATGAACCTGTTGCAGAAGTTCACCATCCCGAGGAACTCCTGGAGGCCCTTGATGGTTTTGGGGCGGGGGAATTGCTGGACGGCCTGCACCTTGTTGGGCAGGGGGACGGCCCCAGCAGGGGTGATGTGGTGACCGAGAAAATCGATCTCGGCTAGGCCGAATTGGCACTTCGCCGGGCTGAGGATGAGCCCGTGTTGGGCTAGGCGCCCGAACAGGATGCAAATGTGTTCGAGGTGTTCCTGTTGGGAGGAGCTGGCCATGAGAATGTCGTCTAGATAGACGAATAGGAAGTTCAGGTCCCGGAGGACTGAGTCCATAAGGCGCTGGAAAGCCTGGGCTGCATTCTTGAGGCCGAAGGGCATCCTCAGGAACTCGAACAGGCCGAATGGGGTGATGACGGCCGTTTTGGGGATGTCCGCGGGGTGTACGGGGACTTGGTGGTAACCGCGCACCAGGTCGACCTTGGAAAAGACGGTTCGTCCGGCCAGTCGGGCCGAGAAGTCCTGGATGTGCGGCACCGGGTATCGGTCGGGGGTGGTGGCGTCGTTGAGGCGGCGGTAGTCCCCGCAGGGGCGCCAGCCTCCGCCGGGCTTGGGGGCGATGTGGAGGGGCGAGGCCCAAGGGCTGCTGGAGCGGCGGATGATGCCGAGTTGCTCCATGGTGGTGAACTCGGCCCGCGCGATTTCCAGCTTGGCCGGGTTGAGTCTGCGGGCGTGGGCAGAAACCGGGGGGCCGGTGGTGGGGATATAGTGCTCCACACCGTGTTTGGCTGCTTTGGCCGAAAAGGTCGGGTTAGTGAGGGCGGGAAACTCGGCTCGAAGTGCCGAGTAGTCGTCCGTGGCTCTGGCGAGGCAGTAGGTCGTCAGGCCGGCCGAACGGGCCGGGGTGAATGCGCCAGGGATGGGGGCCATAGTGTTGATGTCGACGAGGCGGTGCCTCGGAATGTCGACAAGGAGGCCGTGGGCGCGTAGGAAGTCGGCGCCGATGAGTGGGCAGAGGACCCTGGCTGTGAGGAACTCCCAGCGGTAGCGGCGGCCTGCGAGGTCGAGCGTGACCATGTGGGTGCCATATGTACGGATGTCAGAGCCATTGGCTGCGGCCAGCGTGATACCCCGTGCGCCGCGTTGGATTTCGAGGGCGGAGGCGGGGGTGATGCTGTGCTGGGCCCCTGTGTCGCACAGAAATCGGCGGTTGGTGCTGTCGTCGGTGACGTACAGTAGAGGCCCCTTTTGCCCCACGGCCATCGTGGGGGCCGGTGCGGGGGGGGGGTTTGAAAGTGCACGGTGGCGTGCAGTGTTGGGCCCTAGTGCCAAAACGGGTGTGGTAGTAGCAGTGACCCGGAGTGGTAGGGCGGTCGGGCCTAGTGGGCCGGGAAGACCGCGTGGTCGTTGCCGTGAGGTCGGGCGCGACGTCGCGGGCGGACTGCGCAGAGAGCAGCCAGTTGGCCTTTTCGGCTATCTCATTCAGGTCCGTGGAGCCAGATTCCACAATGAGCAGGCGGATGCTGGCGGGGAGCTGCCGAATGAAAAGCGTGTGAAAGAGGGCGCCGGGGCTTTTGTCATCCGAGAGGGACAGCATGTGGGAAAGCAGGTCCGACGGTGAAGCGTCACCAAGGCCGGGGAGGTCGAGGAGTTGGCAGTTGCACTGGTAAGAGGACGTTTGAAATTTTTTAAGGAGCGCGGCCTTCAGATGTTCGTACTTGCCTTCCACTGGTGGATCCTGCAGCGCTGCCCAAACCTTGGGGACTGTGGCGTAGGTGAGAGAGGCGACGAGGTAGTCGTACTTCGTGGCGTCGACTGTAATGTTTTTCAGCCGGAATCTGGACTTGGCTTGAACGAACCAGGCCTCGGCCAGGTTCTCCCAAAAGTCCGGTAGTTTAACCATTACTGCGTTTGTATCCGCCATGCTAGCTTAGGATTCGTCCTGAGCGTCTGGGTCACCAGTGTTGAGATACCGCGGCAAACGTGGGAGTCGAGACCAGAGTTGGTGAAACACAACTGCTTTAATCAACCTCATGGCAAAGAGAAACTGGAAAAGCCCACGCAACCACTTAAATACTCCCCAGACAGGAAGTGCTCCCGGCAGCCTGTCCCTGCGGAAAACAAGTTGCTGGAGGAAAGGGCCCCCGGCTGGGGGCGTCTGCTTAAACTGTCCGTGCCGCCGTGAGCGGACTATGTCCAGTGGTGGCGTGTCGCCACAGTGTCAAACATTGAAAGCTTTATTTTTCAACACTTTGCGTTCTTGGACAGATTTGTGTGCACCTTTGGAAGTGTCTTCGTGAGTTGCAGTGAATGGTGAGACATAATGATACCCCCCGCAATGGTGAGGAGTATGAAAGAAATGGCTTGGACATTGTAGGGATGCTTTATGGTGTTGGTGTGGGGTGGTGCCAACCTGGTGCATCACATGGCAGCCAGAGTGTACAGTGTCAAGTGAAGTAAATCTGGCCAAGGTGAGCCCATCCCTGGTCTCCTGGGCAGCAATGTGGTTGGGTGCTGATGCCCTGTGTCCTGTGCAGCATTAGTTGATTGCAGAGAAGGTTGGTGTTGTTGTTGGTGCTGCTGGTATGCCTGGTGCTGCTGGTGTTGGGGCTGATCGTGGTGGGATTCTGAGGACCAAGGTGAGAGAGTATAAACGGCACCCAAGTTGATGGAATAGATGGCAGGTGAAGTAGAGATGACAGAAGTATTCTGTCAATGGTGAGAGAGTTCTTCTAATGAGGTGAGAGTGGAAAGTGGAAAGCCTGCAGAATGTGTGCTGGAAATGCAGTGAAAAAAAGCTTCTGCCTGAGGAAAGTGAATATCAGTCAGGTGGGAGCTTTTACTGTACATTTGATGCTGTCAATTAATCAGCTGGTGCAATGGTCACTGAACTCATGCCTCAGCTTGACAGCCGTGGTCTGTGCACAGCGGGGATCCCGTGGTCATGAAGTTAAAGACAAAAGGTAAGTGAAAAAAAGCTGTTAAGCATCTGTCAACTAGATGCTAATCATTTTATTTGGCTCCCCGGCCACTGCCGGTCGGGTCTGCTCAGCGTTGACAGACCCGACATTGGGAAAGGCGCGTGGCGGTGGGTTCACAGCAGGGTCTTGACCCGCTGTGAAAAAAAAAACACTTTCCCACCCGACCCGCCACCGATCCCGCCTGCTAACCCTCGGAAAATTCCGGCCAATGTTTCGATCCTGAGTGATGGGATCTATAAGACGTTGAAAATAAATTAATTTTTAAAAACAGGATATATTCATACCCAACTTTATCAGTTCCAGAGCAACATCCTGGATTGAAAATCAGTGATTTCTGTTTAGGTAGAAGAATGACAGATTGGTGAAATAAAAATTTTGGCATTTGAAAAGCAATTTGATTCAGATCAAATACTTCATACGGCGGTAACAGTCTTAATGAAAGTTCCATGAAAAAGCAGTAACAAATGGATGCAGGAATTTAACAGTGAGTCCCCACCCACCGCCCCCCCCCCCCCCCGCATCCCCGACCCACCCTCCTCTCACACCCCAACTTAATAATACACTATTAACATTCATACATTGGACGGATCCCTAATTCAAACCCAATGGTCACAAAATCAAAATCAGCTCTGTGCCTCCCTGTTCTCAGTTGGCCTGCTGCACTGGATGATGTAATAATATGAACAGGTAATACAAGGGGTGAGACTGAGACCAGTACTAAAAAAAAAATTGCGATAGGATGAAGGAAAACAGCACTGTCTGGGAAGGATTCGGATTGCAGGAAAATGACCTCCAGTGTCTCAGCTGCAACCCTTTTGAGTGTTGTACGCTAATGTTTAGGCTTCTGGCTTTGTAGTGCTAATGTTTAGTGTGACCCACTGGTCCTCACACTTCAATTGTGTTCCTCACAATAATTTGCTCAACTAATGACATCAGCCAGGGAAGCAGGCCAACCAAGAACAAGGGAAAGCACTCTTCAGGTTGACTGGAAGCATTTGGTGCTAGGTTCAGAGTTTTGAACATTGTTGAGCTGTAGAATTAAGCTACTTTTGCTTTTTTTTTCATCATGATAAAACCAATGGAGGCATTAAATACATTTGAAGCAGAAAATGTTCCTTACTGAAGGTGTGTTACGGGTACTCCAGTGGTTTAGCCTGATGGTGTACCACTTCACTGTGCCATGAAAGGGCAGGATGTAGGTTTTCCCTCACAAATCCCCACAGTATCAGGTGGAATGCTGGGTGGAGAGGCGGAAGGGGCATTATTGAGTGAAAACATTTCCCTCCAGGGAGGGAGGGGGAGAATTAAAAGGATAATCAAGCTAAGTCACTCTTATTAGCTGGCCAGAAAGAGAGATACATGACAGAGGCCCAGTGCGAGGTCATTTACCTACATTCTTAGCCAGGAAATGGGGGCCATGGGAGGACCTAAAAGCAGAGATACAATCTAAATTTAAAGATCCTAATATTGTAGGGAGTTAGGGACTGGGGTATTGGGATATGAAGATAAGGAACTTAGCAATTCAGTGTAACAGAGAAAGTCTGTGCACCATTTCCATTATAACGACAAACGTTAAAAGGGCTTGCCAAACACCTTTTGATGGTGATGGTATTCCTTTAAAGAGAACGCCTTAAGAGGGCGCTATTGGGGCACAAAGCAACTAGCACCCGTGCGAGGCGATGTTTGCGCCGCCCACGAAATTAACTAGACATTTTGCGGCAGCGCTAAACACTACCGCCACGATCTCCTGTGCCGGCAGATTGTGACATCAGTCGCGTGTGCAACGCCCCGCTAGCGCCCCGGACCGGATATTAAGTGGTGCCCCCTGCCTTACCACCTGCCGCTAGCAACGACAGGTTGAGGGGAGCGTTTTGCAGTCAGGAAGGGACTGGGGGAGCGCTATTTAAAGGCGACCGCTTCCTGCCTTTTTTTGTTGGTGACATTTTTACACCACGCATTCTGAGAGAGAGAGAGACTTCTGGAGAGATTCAACGCTGTGTGAAGGAGTTTTAGGTACTGAGCAGCACTTTGCAGGTTCATTTTGATTTGATCTTCCTTGTATCGATTTAGAAGAGACTATGGGGGCTGCACTCTGAGCTCTTTCCCTGGGCCTCTCCACTGTTCTTTCCAGCAGATTTGATGTACAGGTCTCTCCAGGCCGAGATTCAAGGCTGCAATGAGCAGGATGTGGATGGAGAGTGTAAGATCCACAAAATTAATATTGTCAGGTAAGGGTCCTTTGGCAGAAGAGGCCTTTACTTTTAAAGACTGGTTTTAAAAGAAGCCCAGGAAAAGGGGCACACAAAATGGCTGCCAGACCCCGTGACCAGCTTTTTGGACACTTTAAAATGGTTCCTGCAGTCCCCAGACAGCCTTTGTGGATTCAGCCCACAGTAAGTTCTGGAAGGCCGTTTCGGAGAAAACGAAACCAGACAGAACCACATATATATGGATTGGATGCAGATCCAGTCAGATCGGCCTGCAGATAAAGGCCATCTAAATGTTTACCCAGACAAAGGGAAACAGTTTTATAATAATAAGGCGAGCATCAAAGACCCATTAAAGATATCAAGAAGACATTCAAAACAATACAAGGTCATTCCAGACCAGAGATGGCCATCACCGGCCATCCAGAAAGCAGTTTAAATATAATAACTACCCTGCTGTGCTACAAGCCCGCCAAAAGTTAAACAAAGACTAACCTTGATTTGGCGGGAGATAAAGGCTTCTTTGAGAAGTATAATTGGGGATCCCAGAAAAAAGATAGGGGGCTACGAATTGGACTGCGGGTGGAGACGGCTGGTTGGAGAATTGGGGATCCATCGGAGATCCATGAGGAAGCCGTCACGCTAAAAACCTCGTAGCCAGAGAGAGAATAGGTAGCGGGAACGCCTCGGCCATTCCCGAGTCAAGAAGGTGGTCCGAGTTTAGCGTTCGGCCTCCGGGGTATTCGTCGGGAGATCATTGACCAAAAACCCCGGGGCCGCTACCAAATGAGAAGAAAATCGAGGAGAAGAAGAGAGGATGAAACGCCCTACCACATCGTGGGCCGAAGCACTGAGAAAAACGAGCTGTGAACGAGTTGAGTGTCCGCTCGCCTGCTGAAGCAGAAGAGCCATCAGCCTGAGCAGCCCGCTGCTCCTACAGCCCAATGACCACGTGGAGACAGGACGCCTGAAAGGATCAAAGCGCAGACCTGTTTCAAAACTCTTGCAGTTCCTAACTGGATTGGTGAACATGTTTCTGGCCCCTCATAATCTGATCTAGCTAGGCTTAGGGGGTGGGCATTTAAGGGGTAATTTTAACAATGAGTTGTTGTCCCTCAATGTTCCGTGTGCTTCCCCATTTCATGATGACCTTTGTAAAGTATAATATGCCTGTATCTATCTCAGTTAGTAATGTATTATGAATTTGTTTTTCCCTCCCATGTACCTTTTATTGACTTGCATTTGATTTGTGTTTCTCTATGTAATAAAATTCCATTTCATTTCCATTAAACCTGGCCTATCGAGTATTCTCTACATTGTAGTTCCTGCATCAAAGTCCAGTGTCTAGAACCTAAGGGGCGCGTGGGTCGAACCACTCAAAGTTTTACTGTGCAAGAGCGAGAGGCCTCTAGAGAGAGAAACCCCTGTGATCTAAAACCCCTTACAGAAAATGGCGACCGCAGCAGGACACTGGCAGCAGGATTGCAATGTATTAGACCCAGGTTTGAATGGTCGAAATGTTATGGATGAGAGGATAGCGGATTATGTTTTTGGCAAGGTAAATCTCACTAAGCAGTGGATTTCCGATCTCTTACTGGATGGGCGTCCGGTAGACGCAGCCATCAGGTGGACAGAGAGCAAAGAACATAAAAAGTCAGTGGAAAAGGCAGTGTGGCTGATGTGCTAAAAGAAACAAGTCCAGATTTTGGACAGAGTCGTTGCAGCACAGGCAGCCAAGATCAATACCCAGGCAGCAGAAATAGAGGAAAAGGCCATGGGTGGGGAAAAACTCATCACAGCGCTTCACGCGCTGAATCAGGAACGCCAAGTTGTAGCCAGCCAACACCAGGCTAGAATAGAGTACCTGGAATGCCAGGTTACTGAGACAAAGGTCCATGAAACGAGGATACGGGAGAAAAATGCCCTCCTCGCACAACAGCTAAGAGCACAGGAGGAGAGAGTAGTAGAGGTTAAGGCAGCTTACAAGCTGGCCCTTGAGCACGGGTTTGAGAGTGCCGACCATGGGCCCTGCCAAAAGACCATAGCGGACCTGAGAATGGCCTTGGTTAAGGCAAAAGGCATGGTATGCCTCGTAAGCCCAAAAGCAAGTCACATAGACTTTTTGCAGGAATCCAAACATCCGATTCCTTGTGAAGTAGTTGTGGCACCAGCCACTGAGCCCTCAGCCCCGCCGATCTATAGTGAGGCTTGGCCCGAAGGGGAGGTGGTGAAAGAAAGGGTAGCCGAGGTGGAGTAGGAGGAGGAACAACCCCTGGTAGTAAAGCCGGAGCCGGCACCAATGTGTCCTACTCGGCACCAGAGGTTCGGTGCCACCGCCGCAAATGGCGATGTGGGACCCCACATGAGCCAGCTCGTGGTGCCCAACAACTCAGAGCAATGATAAGCCACCTCCCAAAACTCTCCGAGAAGGGAGATCCCTCAGTCCATTTCAGGGAGGTAGAGGAAACAGCCGCCATCAATGATTGTGATGATCTTGAACAGGCAAAGATGCGGCTCTTCTCCCTGGATAGCACAATCCTTCAGTGCCTCTCAGACGGGAGTAAGAGGGGACGGACAGGGTATGTGGAACTCAGAGACGAGGTCTTGGAGGTTCTAGGAGTAGACGACGGTAATCCGTTCCTCCGCGCGGAAGGGACTTTGCAGCTAATTGGAGAACCCCCGCGGGTTTTCGCAGAAAGGCTGTGGCCAGTGTATCGGCGCAGTTGTCCGGACATGCCGGAACGGGCCGCAATGACCGCCGAACAGCGGCTTCATTGGCTCCATTGTCTGGTTGCTAACAGCTTGCCCCAGATACGGACCCTAGCCAAATCTTGGTTTGACCCCCAAGGTCTCGGTATCACGGAGGAGACCATGCTCCGACAGCTTAACATTGCGTACAAGAACTGTAGAAGTCAGGAGGCACCTCCCTCTAAGGGAAAAGTGCATGAGGCAAAGCCCGCAGCCCCAAGCAAGAAGGAGTGGCGTCAGGAGGGGAATCGCCCTGCCCAAGCCCAGCTCAATTGTTATGGGTGTGGGAAGGATGGACATTGGCGCAGGGACTGAAAAAATCCGTGGAAGGATAATAAGGGAAAAGCTCCCGCAGCCCAAGCCCAAGCCCAGACCGCCGCCCCAGCACGAGTCCAGGTCCAAGACGCAGTCCCTGTCCCTGAAAGAGGAACCGGTGCAGCTATTGATCCTGCTGCGATAGAGTCAATTATAGAGACAATGCAGTCTCTTATGATAGAGCAGGGGAGGATAGCCGTCGCCACCGGTCCTGTCGTTCCTGCAGCCACGACCGCTGCACCCAAATGACTAGAGCTGGCGCAGCCCGTCTACCTGTGCATGCTGCGATATGATGTATGGAAAAGACCCATTGTGGAGATGGAGGTGGAGGAGGTGCAGGGGACCTGTCTATTGGATATGGGGGCATCGTGCACCGTGATCCACTCAGATAACCCTACCACCTCCCCTCTGTCCACCGGGGTTCCATATATGCTATCGGGCTTCACAGGCGAAGAACAGGCTGGCGCATTTTCCATTCCCCTCTCCATTCGTTTAGGACCACTCCGCACCGCATTGAAGTGTACCCTAATGAAGTGGGAGACGGGGGGTGGAAAGGGGGTCCTTGGGTCTGATTTCCTAGTAGAACACGGGATTCTCGTGGATCTTAGAAATCATTGTCTCTGGGGAACGAGTACGGGAGAGAAAGGAAAAGAGGGTTTCAAGGTGAAACCAAAGAAGGCACAGGTCCGTCGGCAGGAAATAAAATTCCTAGGTCTGACCATCCGTGCTGGGGAGAGAGACATAGAAGAGGCTAGACGGGAGTCGGTGCAAGACCCACCGGTCCTCGCCACCAGCGTGGTGAAGTTGCCCCGACGCACTAAATGGTTTCACATCAACCAGTGCAAACTGTTTAAGCCGGGTGCAAAAGAGCCAACAACCGAGGCCAGGTCTGAAGGTAAAGATCCTCAGCCTGAGGCGTGCAATAAGTCACAGACCACACAGGCTGGAACCGCAGCCTGCTTGAAGGGAGAAGCTGACCCGCCCACCTGGGAGGCTTCCCCAATGGCCTGGGACTCGGACGAGGAGGAGCCCGAAGACCAAGGCCCTCCTCCTGATTCGAACGCCATCGGGGGGGAGCCCAAACAGCTAGGCCCCGCCCCTGACACGATTCTGGAGGAGGTGGAGTCGGAGGACGGAGATCCCGCCCTCGACTCAAGTTTGGGGGAGGTAGAATTTGGGGGCGGAGATTCTCCACCTGTAGGGACAGGTAGGGAGAAGTCGTCTGCCACAGACCCAAATCCCAAAGGGGCGGAGCCTGATGAAAGGAAGCCGAAGCCAGCAGTCGTGGAGGAGCCACGGGCTGTGAGGGCTAAAGTCCCACCCAAAGGTCTACTCGCCAAGGGAGCCACACCAAAGGTACCCCCTCGTAGATCGGCTCGAACGCCTCAGCCAAGGAAACTCTGGCCAGATTCCCCCTACCCCAGCCGACACCGACTTGGGAGATCCCTAGAAAAACGCAGTTCCCAATTGGCAGCAAAAGGCTGCGGGGGACCCAAGCCACAGGTCAGTGCAGCCCCGCCACAGGGAGCGGTGAGCTGCAGTCCAAACATGGATTAGACAGGCCGCCCGAGGACGGGCGGCGTTGTACATAAGTTAAGTTTAGTTAAGTTAAGGTGTGTAATTTTAAGATGATAGTGTGATAATTAATAGTTTTGGAATCTGCCCAGCATGTGTGTTGTTTGGATCGAGGTCGAAAGACCCGATCATGCCTTCACCTAGGCCAGAATCTCTCGGGAGCCTGGCTGTATCGTTTAATTTGTTACAGGAACCAAAAGGATAATGAAGGGGATTCTCGTCGCGTTCGTGGTGATCGGGTGTAGCCTGGCCTACCGGGGCTACACCAAGGACTCCATCGTGTATGGCTGTTCCGGGGACACAGCCCCCATCGCGACCGATGGGTCGGGCGTGCGTGACGTTGAGGAGACAGCCACCTATTTCCACGAAGGGAGGTGGCCAGGATGGCTGGGGTCAAACTCTACAGAATACTCCAGCCAGTCGGGTTTCACATACAGAGAGACTTCTCTAATGTGTCCCAGGGTGAGGATCATCGCGCCCAGAGTCAGCGTCACCGTCGGGAAAAAGATCTGTTTCGAATGTACGGGACATGTTCCTTTGAACCGATGGTGGTGGCTCAGGAAGTTGAGCAAAACCATGAAGAACTCCATGGTCGAGTGGGAGAGACTGGGTAACAATACCCATTGGACTATTACGGGGACTCATGGGGGATTGAGTGTCTGTTGGGACAAATGGTGGGAACCAGATGAGGGGATTTACATCTGTATGTGGGGTTCAGAACGCGCCTGTCCTACAGGCATCTCCATCTTTTTCCAAAGACAGTGGCAGGATGCTGGAAAAGGGATGAGGTGGGACGTCAGCACACGGGCGTGCGGAGTCCCATACTCTCAGATCCCAGTAAACGCCACTGAGCTCATCACCCGCCCCCGCAAGCCCCTGCCCATGATTCCGGTAGCCAAAGCCCGCAAGGAAGGGTGCCCCACCACGACCAAAGGACCCGGGAACGGATTGGTATTAGTGCCCACAGGTCAGGTGCTGTACCAAGGAGTGCACTACGCGGTGGCCTCTGTGATTTTAAACCTCACCGAGGTGCGATTGCCAGAATGGTGCCCCAAGGAAACGGAGCAATTGTACCAGGTCCTGCTAACAAACATGTTCAGACAGTTTTACGAGTTCGACTTTGCCGATGTCGACAGAGCCGGACTGTACACCACACCACATGAGGTTTTGGACAGGGTAGGGAAACAAAGAAGGGGTACAGTAAATGATATTTTTACAGCTTTTAACACAGGAACTTCCGTCATCAACACTCTGGATGACGTGGAGCTGCAGACTCAGATTAATGATTTAAAAGGGCGGTTAAGAAAGATACTGACGGACGAGAATAAGGTAGAGGGGTCTGAGTTACATGAGGACCAGGCCATGACACTACACTTAAAAGAAATTATAGCTGAGCTGGAGAAACACGCGAAAACGGTAAATGCTCTCATCAGAGAGGATCGGAATGCGTCAGATCAGGCTGCGCAGAACGAAGCATGCATGCTGTACGGGGCGTGGTTACTGGGCGAGGGCCGCAGTAATCTGGAGGATTTAAAACAAGGTTTGGTCCCCTCCTGGATCAGCAACAAGCACCTCGCAGCCCTCCACCCTTTTGAGAACGCATTGAGTCCGTGCCAGCTCAGACTAGCTTCAGAGGCCTACCCAGTCCCAGTGGACTGTGGGCGGTCTAATCACACCATTATGGGTATAGTGGTAAGAATGCCGGTGATGGGAAAGACAGCTAAACCCGCCCTGGTATACAGGGTGGAGAACATTGGAGTCATTCAAGGGGGTGCACACATTCGCTACACAGCGGTCCCACCTTACGTCATTCGATGGGATCATGCAATGACGGGTACCGACCTCTCGGGGTGCCGGAGCCGGGGAGCACACATCATCCTGTGTCCCCAGCACTTGAATGCCTATTCGAAACCACAGTGCGGGTTCAGAACTGCTGGCGCGAAGCCTATAAATTGCACCATGGAGGCAATGGCACAAGGCCATGTGCCCCCGCAGGTGGCATATATAGGAGGTGGGACATACTGTGTCACCACTGCAGCGCCCCACTACCAACATGGACAGCACGGCTGGTGTTCGGTGAGTGACAGCAGTTTCTGCTTCAAACCCAAGGCAGAAGTTCAAGTGGCCCAAGAGCGAATTCCCCACTGTTCACCTCACTGTCAAAGAAAATTTCACTGATCTGCAACGAGTCGTTGCACATTTTGGCTATATCATTCCCCTCTCCCTGAACACCTCACCAAGATACTAATAGCCATTGCCGTTTCACAGAAACATTTTCACACGCTGGAGCAGAAGACGTTAGAAATAGGAGCAGACATATTGGATATAGTGACCCCACAGTGGTGGGACCTGTTCACTAATATAGAAGTCCCTTCTTGGATTAGGATAGCCTCCCACATCCTTGTAGTGTGTCAGGTTTTTATTGTGATTTATTTACTGTTTGTACATTGTAAGAGGGGCAAGCATGTCCAGAAGTATGAGAACAGAGGAGAATGGAGAGAGCATTATGTGCGGGTAGAAGAGGAGACACCCATTTAGATTTTTGCTGCTATGTATGAAGTTAAAGTTTCCCTCCCTCCTCTATTTTTGATAGTATTCATGTATGATTTTGTGTGTATTTCTCTTTCTTTATGGTATTTTTTATTGAAGTTTTATTGATATGTATAGCTATTAATAAAAAGAATATGTATGAACCAGGTGGTCTAGGGGTATTAGGCCCCCCTCCATGCCTGGAAATGAGCGTGTCAGATTATAAATCCAATGTATTGCCATCTATAGATGCTTAATGTACACTGTAGGTTTTCTGAAACGGGAAATGCATGTGTCGTGGGATCATGGATAGGTAATTACAGGGGATGGTTTGATTGTGGAGAGTCAGAAAATTTTGCTCACCCAGATTTATGATACTTCAAGCAAGTTATAGTATCATCAGGGGGGACTGTAAGATCCGCAAAATTAATATTGTCAGATAAGGGTCCTTTGGCAGAAGCGGCCTTTACTTTTAAAGACTGGTTTTAAAAGAAGCCCAGGAAAAGGGGCACACAAAATGGCTGCCAGACCCCATGACCAGCTTTTTGGACACTTTAAAATGGTTCCTGCAGTCCCCAGACAGCCTTTGTGGATTCAGCCCACAATAAGTTCTGGAAGGCCGTTTCGGAGAAAACGAAACCAGACAGAACCACATACATATGGATTGGATGCAGATCCAGTCAGATTGGCCTGCAGATAAAGGCCATCTAAATGTTTACCCAGACAAAGGGAAACAGTTTTATATTCATAAGGGGAGCATCAAACACCCATTAAAGACATCAAGAAGACATTCAAAACAATACAAGGTCATTCCAGACCAGAGATGGCCATCACCGGCCATCCAGAAAGCAGTTTAAATATAATAACTACCCTGCTGTGCTACAAGCCCGCCAAAAGTTAAACAAAGACTAACCTTGATTTGGCGGGAGATAAAGGCTTCTTTGAGAAGTATAATTGGGGATCCCGGAGAAAAGATAGGGGGCTACAAATTGGACTGCGGGTGGAGACGGCTGGTTGGAGAATTGGGGATCCATCGGAGATCCATGAGGAAGCCGGCACGCTAAAAACCTCGTAGCCAGAGAGAGAATCGGTAGCGGGAACGCCTCGGCCATTCCCGAATCAAGAAGGTGGTCCGAGTTTGGCGTTCGGCCTCTGGGGTATTCGTCAGTAGATCATCAACCAAAAACCCCGGGGCTGCTACCAAACGAGAAGAAAATCGAGGAGAAGAAGAGAGGATGAAACGCCCTACCACATCATGGGCCGAAGCACTGAGAAAAACGAGCTGTGAACGAGTTGAGTGTCCGCTCGCCTTGCTGAAGCAGAAGAGCCATCAGCCTGAGCAGCCCGCTGCTCCTACAGCCCAATGACCACGTGGAGACAGGACGCCTGAAAGGATCAAAACGCAGACCTGTTTTCAAAATTCCTGCAGTTCCTAACTGGATTGGTGAGCATGTTTCTGGCCCCTCACAATCTGATCTAGATAGGCTTAGGGGGTGGGCATTTAAGGGGTGATTTTAACAATGAGTTGTTGTCCCTCGATGTTCCGTGTGCTTCCCCATTTCATGATGACCTTTGTAAAGTATAATATGCCTGTATCTATCTCAGTTAGTAATGTATTATGAATTTGTTTTTCCCTCCCATGTACCTTTTATTGACTTGCATTTGATTTGTGTTTCTCTATGCAATAAAATTCCATTTCGTTTCCAATAAACCTGGCCTATCGAGTATTCTCTACATTGTAGTTCCTGCATCAAAGTCCAGTGTCTAGAAACTAAGGGGCGAGTGGGTCGAACCACTCAAGGTTTTACTGTGCAAGAGAGAGAGGCCTTTAGAGAGAGAAACCCCTGCGATCTAAAACCCCTTACAAGAGTAAGATCAACCCTCCCCTTTAAGAACTGGCCGGCGCCATTGTGCCTGTGTTCCATTGCTGACTGACATCACATGAGCTTCACCAGCGCTCTGAGGTAGTGCCTCGCTCCTCAGCCTTTGCGCCTTAAGACAGGTGTGAAGCGCCTGATTTAGCGCTCCAATCACCTCCAGGGGTGATAAAAGCCAAGTTTGCCGTCGGAGGCGATAATTAGCGCCAGGCGCTAAACTTTGCGCACGGCCGATAATCGCGTCCCAAACGGGGCGGTACTGAATTTTTCCCCCCATATAAATAAATGAGTGGATCATTAACACAGAATTACATACCTTTCATGTGCTCACAGAATATGCTTCAGAAGCCTACAAAAACGTGCCTTTCAATTAAGAAGCAGTGACTGTGCAGCAGAGTAGTTTGAGGGAGTCTGCAGTAGCAGCAATATAACGACAAGGCCGCTTGCTTTTTCAGTGCTGTAAAGTGAACAGTTTTACTAATTTTTTTGGAGGCTGCTGACTCAATAAAAAGTTAAACCTGTGATTTTGACATCTTGCAGCAGAGTAGTTCAAATGCATTCTTTACCTGCCACCACAGGTTTTCATAAGGGACCAATTAGTTGCCATAATATAAAAAATGTACTGTTAATCACTTAGCTTGGGGATTCACTTTGAAAGATTGTAGTATTAAAAGAACGAAATTCCTACAAATTCAGCAGCAAAGTGATTAAACAATATACACAAGTGGTATCACCTCTTGCCATCCTGCTTTGAGAAGTAAGTGTTGGTTTAATTATCACAATCTGTAACTGGCTACTTCTGCATCATAAAAGAAGACTGAACAGTGTGGGTTTGTCTTTAAATCCAGCTTTTTTATTACTTCTGCCCTGTTATGAGATGCACTATTCTCCAGCTGATGCCCAGGTGTCCTGCTCCCACCTTTTGTCAATGCTGGGCTGAAGTCAGTTCCTTTGATGTGTCCGAGAACAGCCCAGGTGACTCCCCTTCGCACTTTCCCTCCCACCCTGTGGGTAGCCACATTACATTCAAGTGATGTAAATCTACATCATATTATTCCGTCTAATACAAAAAGAAAATACTGCAGATGCTGGAAATCTGAAATAAAAACAGAAAATGCTGGAGAAACTCAGCAGGTCAGGCAGCATCTGTGACGAGAGAAACAGAGTTAACGTTTCAGGTCGATGACCTTTCGCTGAGTTTCTCCAGCATTTTCTGTTTTTATTTCATACTATTCCATGTTGGTGTACAGAGACTGACATGAATCAGTCATTCATGAAAGAAAGACTTATGAAATAATACTGAGTGGCCTATGGGTGGCACTGTCCAGGGAGAGTATAAATACTTGGGCACGGGCCCAGCTTGCACAGGACATTCTTAACAGGAACTAGTGAAGGACACAACTAGACCTCCATGTTGTAAAACAGTTGATTAAAGCTTTGTTTAACGCTTAGACCAAGTGCCTAGTAGTTTTCTTACATCAGAGACCAACTCACTGGTTCAGTCCAATTTGTCCTTCTTTCATTCTTTTACATCACCAATTTTTCTCCCTCCTCTCTTTTCATGCCAGTGTTGACCATGCTGGAGTATGATTCCACACAGAGGATGGTTACCTTCCAGTACCTCACCCAAGTGGGCAACGTTTATGTGTGAACTTTGATAGTGAGTGTAATGTGGCAGACTATTCAAGCTCAAAAGACTGATCCCAGGCAAGCGCAATCCTGCTCTCAGCTGGTATCCAGACGTACGCATTTATTTTTCATGAACCAATCAAAACCATTTCAATGTTTTGGAGATGATCTTTTGCAAACCTTTCTCCAAATTCTTTCAGTGGAGACCTGAACCCCTTCCCCTGCTTGCACACCCCATCACCTCCACCCTGACTCATGATGAGCTATGGCATGGGATATCTACTAGTAGTAACATAACAACTTTGAATGATGGGAATAGAGTGATCACATTGCAGGTGGAACACTGGCATATAGTAATAGAGAATGGAAGGAGGTAAGTTTGGTCTCCCATTGCCCTCAACAACAACTTGTATTTATATAGCACCTTTAATGTAGTAAAACATCCCAAGGTGCTTCACAGGAGTGTTATAAAACAAAATATTTGACACCGAGCCACAAAAGGAGAAATTCGGGCAGGTGACCAAAAGCTTGGTCAAAGAGGTAGGTTTTAAGGAGTGTCTTTAAAGGAGGAAAGAGTGGTAGAGAGGAGGAGAGGTTTAGGGAGGGAATTCCAGAGCTTAGGGCCTTGGCAGCTGAAGGCACGGCCACTGATGGTTGAGCGATTAAAATCAGGGATGCTCAAGAGGCCAGAATTAGAGGAGCGCAGATATCTCGGGGGGTTGTGGGGTTGGGGATTACAGAGATAGGGAGGGACGAGGCCATGGAGGGACTTAAAAACAAGGATGAGAATTTTTAAATCGCGGCGTTGCTTAACCAGGAGCCAATGTAGGTCAGCGAGCACAGGGGTGATGGGTGTTTTCAATCCTCACCATGTTGAGCAGGGACAGACTAGGCAGTGACAGAGAAGTGGAGGGGAGAAGACTAATTCGATGGTGCTGCTATTGCCAGGCAACTATTGCATTGTGTGTGGTCTGGAAACACCAGAGGCTCTGAACCTAGACATACACAGAGGAAAGCTGAGGGTATGTGCCCTTCATTCAACGATAAACACTCTCAGTGAATGGTAAAATTTGTAATGCGGTCAGTATTGTGACTCTTTCTATTTAATAGAAAGAAAATCAGATTTAGATTAATAAATTATGTAAAGAATATGGAGGGTAAATACTCTACAACATGTTAAGGTTATTATGGTACATAGCAGCAGGAATCTCCTGGTGACCACCAATTATTGTGCACACAATGCACTGATGAAGATCACTATAAAAAGAGTATTTCTGGAGTAATTATCCAAGTCAAAGGTGCAGCATACCACAAAGATTAAGATTGATGTTTAAAATATAAAGGATTCAGTGTACATCCAATTTGAAAGGAAGGATGTACAACTGTCAATGTTTGTATTGGGAATCCAACCCATTCAGAAATAACAGGCTCAATATAAATAACTCTGGAAGCAAACATATGTGAGGGATCCAACATTGTGCTTCATCCCCAGTGGAATAGAAATAGCCTTTGAAAATGTAAAGATCTGAAGGCCGATTCCATCTCTGTTCAGTCTGACAGACGGTGAGTAGTTTGGTCTTCAAAATGGCGACTCCAAGAGAGTTAAAAGGTATCAAGTACCATGCACAATTAATGCTCTCTTCTTCCCTTCCTGTGCTAAGCTGTCCCAATCCATTTCTTTGTACAGTGCTTGGTCTATCATTATTTCTAATTAAGTTTCAAATTAAAATAAACACTTGAAAATTTACCTCAAACTAGGTAATGCAAAATAATACTTTGGTTGTGATTTTGGTGACATTAAGTATCACTAATGTAATTAAAATCCATGCCAAACAAGAGTAGAGAAATGGAAGAATGAGACAGTAGAACAAAGAAATAAAATTAGAGCGAGTTTTCTTAAAAGGAAAACTGCTGTTTCATTATAAAGAAACAGTAAATTTGCTCTACCTATTCATTATGCACCACTGCTAGCTCAGTTTGATATAGAAAGTAAATGAATGCACTATGGACTAATGTTAATCCAGTTTAGAGGAAGTGGAAAAAAATGGGAAAAAGAGACAGATAGGACATATAGGCAAGTGAGAACTATAGGAACAGACCTGACTATGGATTGGCTTTATTCCAGCTTTTGTAAAAAAGAGAGGGAGAGACAGACAAACAGACAGAGAGAACATGAGGCAGGAACTGCAAAGATAGGCCTTGGTATAGAGCAGTGTTATTCCAGCTTCTCATGCAATGAGATACACAAAGAATCCTCACTATGGGCTGACTTGTGCAGGTTAGGTTTATTGTGGAAAGTGCAGGGTGGAGAAAAAGATTGAAAGTGTTTTGAACAGAATGGACTGAAATGGACTGAGAAGTGCTATTTAGGATTCTTTCGGGTCATGTAAACAGCAATAAACATACACTGCGGTTTTCACAGAGAGTGACCAGACTGATATTTACTCAATATTCATGTTCAGTACCAGCCGCAACTGTTGGTCCAATAAGAACACATTTATTAAGTATCTATGCCCTGAATTAGATGTACATGGTTTAGTAATCCCTATTTTAAACTATTTTCTGGCATGATGCACTGTGTAAATAAATTACAACACATTAACATATGCACATGTAACAGGGCTTCTGTTGTAGGATATTGACCAAGTGTGAATTTTGGAGCCTTGCGCCACAAACTCATGCGTTAACTTATTTATTAAACATCCGTAGTGACTTCATTTGTGTCAGATAAGAGTATTATTTTAGTATTTTTAAAACCCGGTGTACATTGTTGCATTGTGCGACTTGTTTATGTCATAATGGCTCTCTGTGTCATATGGAAAGCTGACATGAGCTTTTATGGAATTAAATGTAAATTTCTTTATGACACAAATGGTCTGAATGCTCTATAGAACTGTCACAATGGGAGCTGTCATTAAAGGAGCATTCCTACCTGGATCTGAAAAATAAGCCTCTAAAAATCAAATAAATGCCATTCCTTAATTACTGGGCTTTCAGAACTCCCTAAATGAAACAGCACTTATTTATTCTTAGATTTTTTGCAGGAAGGGAGGGAGAAGAGTAGGGAGTGATATTAGTCCACTACTAAACCATATTAATTTTTAAGATCAGGCATTTTTTGATCAAAAAGGGATCATCCCTTTTGCTCGCTCCAATGAATGATCTCTGACCTCTAACACTGACTTAATATTTAATACTTTAATATTGCATTGCCTCACTTTGAAAGACTGCTCTAGGATTGTTTTCGTCAACACTCAGTTATGTTTCTACCATTTTGCTCACAGCAGTAATGGTTTTACATGTGGACAACATTACTACATGAGTTTTCTACATTACAACAGTGACTACACTTCAAAAGTACTTCAATGACTGTAAAGCACTTTGGGGCATCCTGAGGTCGTGAAAAGTGCTATATAAATGCAAGTCTTTCTTTTTTCATGACATATGTTAAATGTAGCATGCTTGTGAGGGACAGGTAGCTTTGGACCTATGGCACTGGGAGTTTTCCTCACTTCATATCTGGGTCTGTTGCAGATAAAGATTGATTGCCGTGATTGGTCAACAACTTCAAATTTGTTGTATCAAACTAGATGGCCTAGAAATTCAGCAGGCTTTGCGCCCACTTTTCGCCCAAAGAGGGTTTCTGCGCCAGTGTAAGAGGGTGCGCTGATATTCAGCGCTGCGGTAATGGCGGCGGTAGCCGGTAGCGCTGCGCCGACACCGATGACGTCATCGGTGTGCGCAGTGCCCCGGTTCCGCCCCGCTTCCGGCCCAAACCCTATATTTAGTTGCGGCCGCCTCTTCTGCAGCGGCCGCAAACAGCGCTGGAAAAACGGGGCTGTACTGCTGCGCAACTGGGGCGCTTTAAGGTGGAGGTGCGGCCGGCCGCTTTTTCGGCGGCCGCCTGCCCGCACCTCCCTCCCCGGCCTCCTACACCACCCCCCCCGCGGCATTGGTGGCTGATTCCCGCGGGCCCGGCACTTCTCCGTGGTGCCGGCCTCATTTGCCGGCAGAATCCAGCGGCGATCTCACGGCTGCAGGCAGCTCCTCCTTAAGAGAAGGAGGAGGCCTGCAGTACCCCAGCCTGCCGCACCGCATCGGGTGGCGCAGCGGCAGCTGGAGTGCTGAAATTCACTTTCAGCGCCCCAAGCGGAGGCGGGCACACCCTGGAACAGCGCCCGGTTCCGACTTGGGGCGCTAAAAGTGAATTTCTGGCGGGCGCAACTGGCTCCGCGCGCAGCGCTAACTTTTGGGCGTTAGCCTGCTGGCGGGCCTTAACTGAATTTCTAGGCCGATGTATTTTGTTCTTTTTTTGTCTAGCAATTCATATGTTGCTCAGAAAAGTGGCTTTCAGTGACTTAGGTGGCAGTTACATAGTGGAGAAGCTCTGTAAACATTATAAACCATAAGACATTAGAGTTACAACATCACCCATGCACTGTATTTCAAGAACTTTCGTCTTTTACACTGCATTAAATGTTTCACTTCACGTTCCTCTCTATTCTTCAGCTCACGGTTTAGTTTCTCCACCTGCATCTCTCATCCATGCCCTTCATCTCAATTGGTAGGACAGGCTAGCCAGGCCTGTCATCATTGCTATCAATATTACTCATTGGGTGAGGCATTAGGCTGTACTCTTAACCAGTGCAGGAAGGAACCAACCCCAACAGTTTATCTGTCCGCACACAGATGAGGTGCCTGAGGAATATTAAACTTCCCTTTTATAGATGTCTATATGGAAATGTCAGTCAAGGTTGAGATTAAGGATGTGATCCGATGATCTAATGTTATAAATAAACATGGCCATCTCACTTCATTTGAATAAAAGCAGTTCTTCCTTTTTTAAACCTACAAACCAACTTTACCAAGCAGATACATTTCATCAGCCTTGTTTTAATGAGTTAGGTTTGTAAAAAATATGCTGTCATTACACACTAACTTTCAGCCCTGTGGTCTAGTGAATGAGAAGTATAAAGTGACCCATGTATAATATGACTATCACAAAATGAAACAATTTTTCCTATTTTAGCTTAATTGTGGTTCCTTTAATTCATGCACAATTCAAAAGAAGTTAAAAAAAACAGCTGCAGTTAGAATTGTGTAACGATATAAATGTTGTGAATAAGGTTGTTTCGGTTGTCTCCAAGGCTGTTGGCTTGAGGGACAAGCTAAGCCACACAATTCAAATTAAAATATGCTGTGCAATTGTTGTTATGCACATAATTGGCAGCTCCATCTGAATTTACCTGACAATTATCCAAACCATGAGGCAATGGCAACTATTTTGTGGGGTTTTTAATTAGCCTGGACTGCTCAAATCAGAAAGAGTTAGCCTGGCAGACCAATTAGCTCCCATAGTTGCTAAGATTATAAGGAAAGAATAACTATTATATATTACAGTGTATTTTACATAAATTATAGATATGTACTATTATTTTTCCCATTCAAGGAGCTAGTATAGTCCACTGCAAATATATATCATATTACTGTTATTTATTCACTTGTTTATCTATTTGATAGTTAAAACCTATAACAAGGTCTGTTGTTCGTGTTATTCTGCCACTTTTGGAGAGAAGGAGTATTCTATCCTGTGGAGGCACAGGATAGATCCAATGGCTAAAGGAATCTAAAGAAAGGCTTTCTGTTCATTATCCTGGGGATGCTTTCAAATCTTACTTAGCTATCAGAGCAAGTGAAGGTAATTTTGAGGCTATAGTGAGCTGTTGTACCTATGAGATTAGTCTAAAACACAAAGGCTGAATATCTGGAATAAAAAGGGCAGAAAACACCCCCAAAAAAATGTAGCATTGGAGCAACTACTTTTCAGCCAAAAACCTAGAAAAATATCTGTGACCCTTTTGTTTGCTGCCCCATTGGTCATGGCGAGTCCCACAGTGTTGATTGTTCCATGCACTGCCACTACTGCACCACAGATGGGGAGCCTTAGACAGCCAATCAGATCGAAGGGGGCAGGAGACCAAGAGAGATTTTCACATAAGATGACTCCTCCCACTTTCAACCATCACTGATTGAAGATTTATTGCCCTATACGTGAATAAGACTTACACAATGAACAGGAAATCATTAAAACAGATAAAAATTGCTCTGGAAATTTAAAAAAAAATACATTTACAATAGAAAAATAGAGTTAATAATGAAAATAAAGGAATATTGTATGTTGTGATCAACATAATAGCTTTGAGTAAAAAATGGCAAATGTTATTGTCAGCAAGAAGTATAAACTTCTAAGCAAATGTTCTGTTTCTGCATTGTAGAATTGTTTATTATAATTCTACGCTGACAGTGCTATCTTGTGCATAAAGGTCAACAGCTCCTCAAAGAATGTTGCAAGCTGCCATTTTTTTAAGTCGTTCTGCTGAGCTGCCTGGAAGACCACCGACACTTAGAATGCAGGGCATGCTCGTCATTTGCTCGGATTCTGCGACGGGAGTTCTATTTAGCAGTGATTGGCAAAATCAGTGCATGACTGCGCTGCAGACATTCTCCTCACAACCCTGCTGTACGCAACAAGATGGTAGGCATACAGGGGAGGCAGCAGTTAATAAAGAAAATGGCGAGCGAGAGAGAGAGAGAGAGAGGGAGAAGTGCTTGCTTTTATTCATGGGTGTAATAACAGTGCAGAATATGCTTACATCTTCTTTGAGGTAATACATCATCAAAATGATGGCCTAGTAGAAGGAAGCCTATGTTATGAGGCAGTTGAGAAATGGCTGTGTTGTGAGCCTGCAGCAATATATTTCTAAACTGGCAAAATATTTGCAACGGCGAAATGAAATTACCTTGCTTTAATTTAAAAATAAATTATAAAAAAATCTAAAGCTGTGTCCAAATCCAGGTTTTTACATCCCACATTTTAGTAATTTTACTAAAATCTGGCCGTGCACACATTTATCCATTAAAATAAGGTGTCAGCACTGCTTAAAACAAACCCAGGGAGCAACGTGCATTGTACAGCAATGTGTTGCAAAAATGTATATAATTTGATAATACAGTCTTAAACCCAGAATTCAACAGTCACATAATTATATATTAAGAATACAGTGACATATTTCCCCCTTCTAAATACTGCTATTTCTGCTTTCTAAAACCAATGATAAGCAAAGAGCATTTTAACACAATAGCAGTTTCGAATTAAGTCTTTCATCAAAATATTTTTATATTTAGGTTGAAGCACTTTACTTCCTGAAGGAAATAAACCAGCATCTTGCATTATGGGATTCTCTTCCAATTGTACTGGGATCTATTACAATTTACATTTTTACAATATACTGTCAGTGAAAGTTATATGAAATAAAGGCTATTTAGATGAAAAATTAACCAAATTGCAATTTTGTTTTTATAAGCCAGTTGTATAGGGGAATGAAAATGAAATTCAAACCAGATCCTTTGAAATGACAATAAAGTGGAATTATTACAAACATTTAGTTGTCAGGAAAACCTTCCATTAAATCTGTGCATTTTATCAACTAACTTACATTTGTGATTGTCTTTAATAGCAATTTGCGGGAACGGCTTTTAAAATTAGTTATTTGGCCAAAACCGTGTTCTTAAAAATCTCCTGGGTAATATGATATTATGATAGCATGAACTTAACTCATGGTATCTTTTAAAAGGTTTAATAGCAATTTAAGCATCAAAATAGATTATAGCTTAAAATTAATTTACTTGTTGCTGTGGTCTGCCAATGTAATGCTGTCTCTCAACCAGATGATCCCAGGCTCATGTTCTTGGATTACCTGTTGCTTGAACTGCTTGTTGCATTCGGGATGAGTTTTGCCAATTATGGATTGCTGGATAGAGTGCCTTGTTCTGTCTCTGGGGGTGGCAGTGGGGGAGGGAGGGAGGGAGGGAACTGGAAAACTGACATAGCCAGTTTGCCTGCTATGAGCATGTATCCCATTGGGTGATTGTAGGCCAGTGTTGATAGATGTCAAGGAGGTGCCTGTGGCTCTCCCAGATAAGTAAATTGGAGGGCAAGGAGTAATAAAACAGCTGTTCAGTGGAGGAAAGTAAAGGGGCTAAAAACCATGTTCACTCGCAGAAAATGGCCCAGCTTGTTTTGATATTACACATCTGTGACAGGTGCCCAAGAGAGAGGCCAAGCCATTCTATTCAAATACAAGCATCCTGTGGGTTTTATTTGAATACACCTGTGACTGACAGCTCTATTTGAGTTTAAGAGATGTGTAATTACATTTCCTTTGTCCCTGTCAAATTTTAAGAATAAAGAACTGGTTTTATTAAATCATAATGGATAGAAAATTGTGGGGAGTGTGCCCACAATTTTGTGATACGTGCTTCTGGAGGGCAAAGCTCCCTGTCAGGGACACAATTTCGTAAGATCAGGCCTTATAGCTTCTTCCAAATGAATAGCCATCAAGGAGGCCAAAGAGATACTATGGATGATCAGCAATAAACCACCTTGTAAAGTTAATACTTAAGGACCTTGTGCCAGGTCCAGTTCACACTGAAGTTTATTGCAGCAAATGCAACTGCAATTTTGTATCTTTCAAGGAAGAAATAGTTAAGTTTATAACTACTGTAAATCTTGGGTGTGACATTGCTTCTGTTTACTTATCCATTTACTGTTCAATAAATCTAATTGGCAGTTTGTAGCTGAAGCCACAGTCTAATGGAATGCTTACTCTACCAGCTTCCGGGTTTGAGGGCATGTGATAAACCGAGTAAGGCAAAATAGAGTAATGAGGGTTTTCTTTCGACTGATGTGTTTGCTACAAATTAGCGACCTATTGGACCTACCCATTGAACTCTCAGGTTCCTAGGGAGTGAGAGCTCATCTATGACTGTGATCTGAACCAGAGTATAACAATAATGGGATGGATTTTGCGACCCCTATGGGTGTGTACGAGGTGTGTACACGCCCGTAGGGGCTTCGCAAGTGCCGGTTTCAGGCATGCGCTGAAACTCAGCACTTGCGATCTGTCAAGGATTCTCTTGACAGATGATCCGCCTGCCCGGGAGAAGTGCCTCTGCGGGTGGAGAGTTGCGCTTTTTGCACAACTTCCGCCCGCTGAAAGGCTGTAGAATTCTTATGTCCGGTAAAAGCAGGCGTAAGGCTTGCTTTCACCAGCAGAAGAGTGCTGAAAAAATAGAAAAATTAAATTTGATAACTCATTAATAAATTAAAACTACTCTTCAAAAAGGTAAGTTTATTTTTAGCCCAGTAAAAACATTTCATTTTTTTCCAAAAAAAAGATTTTAAATTATTTTTTAATTAAATGGAATTTTAATTATGTAATTTAAAAAAATTACTTAATGTTTTAGTGTGTTTTTAAATGTGATCCCCCATTCATACTTTTGACAGTTATGTGCATAGAGACCTGTCAAAAGTATGAAGGGGTATTCCCTTCTTTGATTGGTTCGCCTGGCCCACGTGGTCTCAGGGGCGCTTGCGAACCGCCTGCGCCCCTGGGATATGTGGGCCTCTGCCCGCGCGGATCCGGAGAGGCCCAGGATCGCAAGCCTCAGGATCTACGCAACCAGCAGGTAGGTTTGTAGATTTTTTTCCAGATCGGGGGCATCCGCCCGCAGGAATCCTCCGTTCGGAAATTCAGGGCCATAATAACTTGGATCTATATGGTGTCTTTAATGCAGAAAAATATTCCAAAATGTTTCACAGAGGTGTAACTACAAATGGCTTTGACTATGCAAGAAGAGTGCTCAACAGACACCTGAATATTTGAAAATTCACCCCCTCACGTGCACACTTCCATACTTTATAGCTGCCTGATGGCAATGCCTGGAATGCATGCAGTTAAGTACTTTTTACAAATAAAATCTAATTGGTCTTCCATAGTGTTGCTCATCATTAGTCTGAGGTCTGGAGCGCATACTTGATGTTTAATGCAATCTCATTCCAAGCTGAGCAGGGCCAGGAAAGAGGAGTACAGAATCTTAAAATTAATACCATTGGACCTCAAAAGAAGAAGATGGTTACCCTTATCAGGGACTGGGTGAATGTGATTAGCTGTTCTAATAGACTTTTTTTTCAGGATTTTGTTTCTAATTGGAAGGCTATATCTGGGAACAATTATTGTTTGCCCAATCAGAAAATTGGGTATGTCTTTAAAAGCTGTGTTTTTTTTTAACAATTGTTGCCAGGATTGACCATTCACGGAGCATGCTATGACTTTCTTACTTCTAAGCCTTGTCTCCCTGTCGAGTGCTACACACTGTGGAGGCATCTTAAGATACAAGAGCTGGCCTAATAGGCATGAGGTATGTTGGTGCCAATATACTGTCGCAAAAATCGCACTTAAGCTGGTGCGCTTCGGTGGCTTAATTTGTAACGTCAAATGACTGGCATGTTTAGTGAGTTTTTTCAGAATTGTTCATTTTTAAAATTTCTTACGTTTAGAATTATTTGCTTGCAAGTTCCTGGGGTGCTTCCCATCAGCATAAATATGGTAGAGCAGAACACCTGCCCACCATTATCCAGTGCCGGAAACATCCCGTCCCAAATTCTGGGAATGGGTTATTTGCATAGCCTGGGTGGAATCCTGGCACATCAGCGGCGCTTACCCTAATCCGAGCTGATGTGCTCTTCCAAGGTGAAGTGGAGTCCTTGGGAGGCTCAAATGGGGCAAAGAAAATGTCTTTTTTAAATCTTCGGTTCCCATTGGAGCTTCCAGGATCGATTATACTTCTCCAGTAAGGGTGTGGGGCCTTAAGAGGCCACAAAGGACTTTATGCCTGGTCTCCACTGCTGTGAGTTCCACTGAAGCCTTTCAAGGACACAAAGGGAGGAATTTCCTGGGAAAGCCCAGGTACTCCCTTTGACACAGCACCTTGATGCAGGAGGTGCAGCTGGAAGATTCGCCCATGGCTCCCCTGACTGGTATTTCTAAATCCTGTTGAAATGCAGCAGAATCCTGGCAAAGCCTGGATCTGGCCCATTTTTCCAGCCTTCCCTGGGCCTAGCTGCTACTTATGCCATCTCTAGTCCCAGGAATTTTTATGGCTACAAGGTCAAATTATGTGGCCCCATTGCCGTGGTGGCAGGGTCACTGCGCATCTCGTTTACAGTGTGCTGGTAGCGTGATCACCTGAGCTCATACGGTCATTTTGTTTAACTCGTTAGAATATGCTCCCTTTGCACATTGGTCCAGTGCAGGGATTGAGCATGAATGGAGCGAATGGGATATCCAGTACAAGGACTGTTGGAAAAATTTCCACGTAAAGGCTGCCCAGGGGAGCAAAAATTCTTCCATGTTTTAGAAAGGCAGGAATGACTGAAAATATTTGGTCAGCGGCTTCTTTCCTATCTTACAGCCTTGTTTCCAAAGACTGTGTGGTAGGAACAAAGCTATAGGCCATAAACAAGGCAAACAAATCAAATCAAATGCTGGAAATCTGAAATAAAAACAGAAAATGCTGGAAATACTCAACAGGTCAGGCAGCATCTGTGGAGAGAGAAACAGAGTTAACGTTTCAGGTCGATGACCCTTCATCAGACCTGGAAAATGGTAGAGATGTAACAGCAAGTGTAGGGGCAGGGAAAAGGGGAGGGGGGCAGGGGGGAGGAAAGAACAAAAGAGAAGGTTGGTGATAGGATGGAAGGCAGGAGAGATTAAAAGACAAAAGGGATGATGGTGCAAAGCAAAAGGAGATGGTAATGGGACAAGTAAAGAAACAAAAGATGAGTCTAGATGAGGTGTAAATGGGAATGACAGAATCATCAAAAGCTGCCATTTGAACAAAAAAATAGGGGCAGAGGTTAAGGTCTGAAATTGTTGAACTCAAAGTTGAGTCCAGAAGGCAGTAAAGTGCCCAATCGAAAGATGAGTGCTGTTTCTCGAGCTTACATTGAGCTTCATGACACGGCCCTCGACCATGTCCGTTCTATTTCCCGCACTTCTGCTCTCACCCCTTCCCCTCCCTCCCAGAACCACAATAGGGTTCCCCTTGTCCTCACCTTTCACCCCACCAGCCTCCACATTCAACGTATCATCCTCCGCCATTTCCGCCACCTCCAGCGTGATCCCACCGCCAAACACATCTTCCCCTCCCCTTTCAGCATTCTGAAGGGACCACAACCTCCGCGACACCCTGGTCCACTCCTCAATCACCCCCAACACCCCTTTCCCTTCCCAAGGCACCTTCCCGTGCAAGCGCAGGAGATGCAACACCTGCCCTTTTATCTCCCTCCTTCCCACTGTCCAGGGCCCCAAACACTCCTTCCAGGTGAAACAGCGATTTACTTGTACTTCTTGCAATCTTGTATACTGTATTCGCTGCTCACGATGCGGTCTCCTCTACATTGGGGAGACCAAACGCAGATTGGGTGACCACTTTGCGGAACTCCTCCGTTCAGTCAGTAAGCGTGACCCCGAGCTTCCGGTCGCCTGTCACTTTAATTCTCCGCTCCACTCCCACTCTGACCTCTCCGTCCTCGGCCTATTACACTGTTCCAATGAAGCTCAACGTAAGCTCGAGGAACAGCACCTCATCTTTCGATTAGGTGCTTTACAACCTTCTGGACTCAACATCGAGTTCAACAATTTCAGACTATAACCTCTGCTCCTATTATTTTTTCACATGGCAGCTGTTGATGATTCTGCCAGTCCCACTTACACCTCATTTAGACTCATTTTTTTGTTTCTTTACTTGTCCCATTACCATCTCCTTTTGCCTTGCACCATCTCTTAATGTCTCTTAATCGCGCCTGCCTTCCATCCTATCACAGACCTTCCCTTTTGTTCTTTCCTCCCCTCCCCTCTTTCCCTGCCCCTGCATTTGCTTAAAAATCTGCTACATCTCTAACTTTTTCCAGTTCTGACTAATGAAGGAGAGCCAACACGGATTTGTAAAAGGCAGATCGTGTTTGACTAATCTAATTGAGTTTTTTGATGAAGTAACGGAGGATTGATGAAGGGAATGCAATGGATGTTGTCTGCATGGATTTTAGGAAGGCGTTTGACAAAGTACCACATAGAAGACTGGTTAACAAAATTGAGGCTCATGGAACAGGTGGGTCAGTGGCAGCTTGGATAAGGAATTGGCTTAAGGACAGAAAACAGCGAGTTGTGGTAAATGGCTGTCTTTCAGACTGGAGGATGGTTGACAATGGTGTTCCCCAAGGGTCAGTGCTGGGGCCACTGCTTTTTTTGATATATATATATATATAAATGACCTGGATATTGGAATACAGAGTAGAATTTCTAAATTTGCCGATGACACCAAACTTGGGGGTGTTGCAAACAGTGAGAATTATACCAATCGACTGCAGCAGGACATAGAAAGGCTAGCAGAATGGGCAGACAAGTGGCAGATGGAATTTAATACAGAGAAGTGTGAGGTGATGCATTTTGGCAGAAGGAACAGGGAGAGGCAATATACACTTAATGGCACAGTTTTAAAGAGTGTGCAGGGACAGAGGATCTTGGGAGTTAATGTGCATAGGTCCCTGAAGGTGGCAGGACATATTGAGAGAGTGGTTAGCAAAGCATATGGGATCTTGGGCTTCGTAAATAGAAGTATTGAGTACAAAAGTAGAGAAGTTATGCTGAATCTTTATAAAGCGCTGATTAGGCCACAACTGGAGTATTGCATCCAGTTCTGGTCACCACACTTTAGGATGTGAAGGCCCTTGAGAGGGTGCAGAGGAGATTTACCAGAATGGTTCAGGGGATGGGGGATCTTATTTACAAGGACAGGTTGTAAAAGCTGGATTTGTTTTCATTAGAGCAAAGGAGGTTGCGGGGTGATTTGATAGAGGTGTATAAGATTATGACGGGTTTGGATAGGCTAGATGGGGAAAGGCTGTTCCCACTAGTTGATGGTACAAGGACTAAGGGACACAGATTTAAGGTTTTGGGCAAGAGATACAGGGGGGACGTGAGGAAAACTTTTTTACGCAGCGAGTGGTGAGGACCTGAAACCCGCTGGCAACGGAAGTGGTGGAAGCAGAGACACTCAATGTTTTCAAGGGGAGGCTGGATAGGCACTTGAGGGAAATAAACTTGCAGGGCTACAGGGATAGAGCGGGGGAATGGGACTGACTGGATTGCTCTACAGAGAGCTGGCACAGACTCGATGGGCCGAATGGTCTCCTTCTGTGCTGTTATGACTCTATGACTTGATGGGTCATCGACCTGAAACGTTAACTCTGTTTCTTTCTCCACAGATGCTGCCTGACCTGCTGAGTATTTCCAGCATTTTCTGTTTTTATGACTGTACTTGAGGCACTTTATTAATAAACATTAACCTTGAGTTCAAAAAGGCCCTAAAACATTTTCAAAGAACCCATACATTTTTTAGAAATACAGCAAAAAAGTTTAATGAGCACAGCACAGTACTAAAACAGAACAGTGAACAGTGCAGGAAAAGTTCTTCTCCAGATGTCACAGTCGGAAATCTGAATTTTGGAAATTAGAAAGTGTAACACAAAATTCAATGTGATCTGACTGCTCAGCCTTAGACCTTAGACAAATTAAAACAATACTGTACTTTTAAAGAAAATACTTTTTGTCAGTGACCAGAGATAGTTCTCTTGGGGTGGGGAAAGGGGAACTGTTTTCAAATGGACCAATGCCGATTTACATTTCAACAGCTCTCACTATATACAAAGAGATATCTCAGAGCGCTTTACAGGGCAATGTGTAGGGCGGGGGCAACAAGCTTGTGTGGTGGGTGGGATGGGGGGGGGGTGGTTGTTTAGGAATTATCTTCACATATTTGCTAGTAAAAATCCAAAAGATGCATCGTTTAAATAAATCTCATTATCAAAGCTGTTTGAAATACTAACTGCTATATCACAAAATGCTTTTGTTTCATGTTTGCTGCTAATTTACAACATGTGATGATGGGTTGCACTTACTGATGTGACAATCATAAATGCGTTACAACCTTGCCTCTGATTTTTAATGGATGAATAGCTAACCAATATTGCCTCCTGATTTTTATGAGAGTTGAAAGCTTAGCTGCCTGCGATAATCAAGCTGAAAGGTGATGTGTAACCCTCGATTATCTTAATTTGTGACTTTTCAAGAAAATCCAGCCATATGACCTGTCAGGAGTTAACAGGGTTGTTAATAGAATTTGGACGAAGCCAGAGAATGATGCAGTGGAAACTGAAACAAGTTTGAGTGGCCTCCATCAGGTTTGAAGTAGACACAAGTCTACAACACAAAACAGCCCATTATTTGTCACTAATTGGCACCTTCAAGCAATTCTGCTTAGACAAATGTAAGAATAGAGGAGTTGGAAAGGGAAATAGGAATGTCACATTAGTGCATTCTTCTATGGTTGGGCATCATGCACGTATTTTCAGAGTAATACTGTATGCAGCAAGTTCTACATTGCATTTGAACTGCAAGTACCTGATACCAATGCTTGGTGGAAAAACATGTTCAGTATTGTCCTCCCTCACCTTATTGAACACATCTATATAATAGGAAACATATGTGGGGCGCATGTTCAATAAATGCAGACTATTCAGTCTCATATAATAATATTAATGAAATATAACAGACAAAATTGTTGTTATAGAACAATGCATCGTTGGGAGTGATTGCACATCTGCATTGAGTGACTCAGCTGACAATTCTAATACTTTCATTTATATAATAGCTCATCACGTTGAAGCTTCTAAAAGTACTTCATATAGTGAAATTACTTTTTTGGAACATGGGAACCAGATTAGACCAGTTGCCGCATCAAGAGTCTGGGTATTCTGCAGTGAGTGGCTCACCCCCTGACTCCCCAAAGCCTATCCACCACCTACAAGGCACAAGTCAGGAGTGTGATGGAATACTCTCCACTAGCCTGGATGGGTATAGCTGCAACATCACTCAAGAACCTCAATACCATCCGGGACAAAGCAGTCTGCTTGATCGACAGTTCATCTACTAGCCTAAACATCCACCCCTTCCATCACTGGTGTACTGTGGCTACAGTGTATACGATCTGCAGGATACACTGCAGCAAGTCACCAAGGTTTCTTCAGCAGCACCCTCCAAACCCGTAATCTCCACCACCTAGAAGGACAAGGGCAACAGGTACATGAGAACACCACCACCTCCAATTTCCCCTCAAAACCACATACTATCCTGACTTGGAAATATATCGCCGATCCTTCATCATTGCTGGGTCAAAATCCTGAATTCCCTACCTAACAGCATTGCGGGAGCACCTTCACCACACGGACTGTAGTGGTTCAAGAAGAAAGCTCACCACTACCTTCTCAAGGGCAACTAAGAATGGGCTGTTAATGCTAGCATTGCCAATGATGCCCACATCCCAAGAATGAATTTAAAAAAGCCTATTTAATCTTTTTGGTGCTAATTACCTACCCTTTCTCCATATCCCTTAATAGCCTTACTACCCAAGTGTGTATCTATTCCCCTTTTAAACACCTCAATTGATTCTACTTTTGGCCTTCTGAAGTAGTGCATTCCCCATTCTCAGTTTCCTTTGTGTTTTAAATGATATGCAAGCAAAACCCATAGAGATGATTATTCAGTTGTGGTACAAAGTTAGCAGGACAATGTTTCAGTGCACTCGTTTTACCAGACTTGCATGATTGAGCAAGATCAGTGTAACATTTTGAAATTTTTATTTATTTGGACCAGCAGAGATACAGATATAACTTCTATTACAGGAAACTTTGTGTTATCCGGAGGCGAACCCTCCGGCAAGCTCGAGCCACCGGCAAAAATCAGGAGCTGTTTTTAATTCTTTTCGTTTCTTTTCTTTGCTTTTTTTGAACAGTCAAGCTCTGCAACGTCTGTAGCTAAGCAACAGCTTCAGCTAGAGACGCTACAGAGACGCTTGCCGACTCTTTAGAGGCTGTTGCTAAGCAACAGGGTTTGTTGATTCATACGGAGATGAAAATCTCTGTATGTTTCAACATTAGCTCTGGAGTGTACGGCAGTTTTGAGGGAACGGCAGCAGCTCGGTCCCGTCGGTGCCGGATAGCACAAAGTTTCCTGTATAATGTTTCTATGAAGGTGGACTCATCAGTTTTCAAAGAATTAACTCCCAGAGAGTGACAAGTTATCTGGGATATTGTTCAGGACAAATTAGTTCAAATATCAGCTGACATAAGAAAACTGCTAGGAACTTGGTCTGAGTATTAAACAAAGATTTAATCAACTGTTTTTCAACATGGAGATCTAGTTGTGTCCTTCACTAGTTCCTGTTAAAGAATGTCCTGAGCAAGCTGGACCCATGCCCGATTATTTATACTCTCCCTGGACAGCGCCACCAGCAGGCCGCCCAGTATTATTTCATAAGTCATTTCCACATGAATGACAAGATTCATGTCACCAGCTATCATAGAATTCGGTATTCTTCCATTCCAAATCAGGTTGAGATAAAGGGGGCGATCCAATGGGCCAAACAAGGGTTGTTTGCACTTTTAACATTGAAGTTGTTTTCATGCAGAGGTGACCAGTAGGGAACTTAGCTAAACAGTTATGGTAGCTGCCCCAGTTCCCACACCAAGGGGTGGCGGCGGAGATTTCTCATTAAAGGTGGTGTTTGATTGGCAGCACGGCAAGCAAATCTTCAAAATAGAAAGATGAGGGAGGAGTCAGATGTTACGCTTTTGTTTTTCTGTCTGTCTGTCTCCGGAAGAGTCAATTTGCAGCTGGAACAGCCAGAGAGGGCGGGAGGCCTCACTTTCTCCCTAGCCAGTGAGGAGGGCAGTAAATGTACTCTCCAGAACATGGAAGATGCAAGGTACACTTATAT
Organism: Somniosus microcephalus; assembly: GCF_052327205.1. Taxonomy (NCBI): domain Eukaryota; kingdom Metazoa; phylum Chordata; class Chondrichthyes; order Squaliformes; family Somniosidae; genus Somniosus; species Somniosus microcephalus. The sequence goes on from NC_140992.1 coordinate 249,480,454, forward strand.
GCATGACCAATGACACTGAACTCGAACGAATATCTAATGCAAACAGAAGTTTGTTAACAGTCAGCTCATTTAAATAATTAGCATCTGCCCCTTTCACACATAGGAACAAGAGTAGGCCATTTAGCCCCTTGAGCCCGTTCCGCCATTCAATGAGATCATGGCTGATCTGCAACCTAACTCCATATACCCGCCTTTGGCCCATATCCCTTAATACCTTTGGTTAACAAAAATGTATCAATCTCAGATTTAAAATTAACAATTGGTCCAGCATCAATTGCTGTTTCAGAAGAGAGTTCCAAACTTCTACTACACTTTGTACGTAGAAGTGTTTCCTAATTTCACTCCTGAAGGGTCTGGCTCTAAATTTTATACTATGCCCCCTAGTCCTAGACTCCCCAACCAGCAGAAATAGTTTCTCTCTATCTACCCTATCTGTTCCCCTTAATATCTTGAAAACTTCGATCAAATCACCCCTTAACCATCTAAATTCTAATTTGTGTAATCTCTCCTCAAAATTTAACCCTTGGAGTCCGGGTATCATTCTGGTAAACCTACACTGCACTCCCTCTAAGGCCAGTATATCCTTCCTAAGGTGTGGTTCCCAGAACTAAACATAGTACTCCAGGTGTGGTCTAACCAGGGTTTTGTATCGCTGCAGCATAACTTCTACCCCCTTGTATTCTAGTCCTCTAGATATAAAGGCCAGCATTCCATTAGCCTTTTCGATTATTTTCTGTGCATGTTCATGACATTTTAATGCTCGATGTACATGGACGCCCAAATCTCTTTGGACCTCCACTGTTTTTAGCCTTTCAGCATTTAGAAAGTACCCTGTTCTATCCTTTTTAGGTCCAAAGTAGATGACCTCACATTTGCTTACATTGAAAGCCATTTGCCACAGTTTTGCCCATTCACTTAATCTATCAATATCCCTTTGTAATTTTATGTTTTCATCTACACTGCCTACAATGCGCCTATTTTTGTGTCATCGGCAAATTTGGATATATGGCTTTCTATGCCATCATTTAAGTCGTTAATAAATACTATGAACAGTTGAGGCACCAGATCCCTGCGGGATACCACTAGTCACATCCTGCCAATTAGAGTACCTGCCCATTATCCCTACTTTCTGTCTCCTGCTGCTCAGCCAATTTCCTAACCAGGTCAATAATTTGCCTTCAATTCCCTGGGCTTCTACCTTAGTTAACAGTCTCTTATGAGGGACTTTATCAAATGCCTTCTGGAAACCCATATAAGTAACATTGGCCCAGGCACAAGTAGTTTGCTTAATACATGTGTAGGATATCCAGTGAGCCAGTAGCTCTTAAAAGGGTGTGGTCACTTAAAGGTCTGTGGTAACATATAGAAGCAAACATTTTAGGAGTCTTTATAAAGGCTTAAACAGGAGTCTAAACAGTATGAAATGGTGCTATGGTGGGGCAGGTGACAGGCAGCAAGTAAGAAGTGAGGCAAGAGTCATGAAACAGAATCTATGGACAATTGGCAAAAAAGTGCAGAACCGGTTTGATGGCTGGTGAAGTGGACGTGTTGCAGCTTGAAGTGGGTGTGAGCAGGGTTGCCCTGTTTGGCATTCCAAGATACCCTTCCCAAAAGATAGCAATGCACCATGCACCTGGTAGGAGGAAGTGGCCAAGCTGAACAGTATCTGCAGTACCTACAGGACTAAAGAACAGACGCAGGAAAAGATGGCATATTTTAAGAATCTGGCAAAGTAAGACTACCTAGCACTAGGTCTTCCATTGAAGTCAATGGAAAGTAAAATCCAAGGCTGGATTCCAGACATGATATCATAAACTCAAAGATCACGCTCTTCTGTGGCCCATTTACAACACATGCTGGACATATTATGGCTTTGAGCTTAATGATTACCCTATGTCTGGAAATTGTACACATGCTTCACGTACGGTGCATCAAAGGACTGTATCATCAGGACATCCTGGACAGAAATATTAAGCAACATAGAGCCAGTCATGGAATCTGTTTTAAAGATAACAGATTAGAAATGCAGATTGGTGAAGTTCATGTATGAACACTTAATGTAATCGTGCTACATTCCTGTTTGTGCTACTTTGACGCAGGCTTTAGTTGTTTAACATAAATGGGTTAACACCTGCATACAAATAGTGCATGCAGGAAGTGAGTAAGAGAGCACTAAGTGTTCAAGTGTGAACTTTACCGACCAGAATTTCTACCTCAACAAGTCACTTATCAGTGCAATTTTTACAATAACTTCCCTGGCTAATCATACATACAACTTGTCATTATAATGTCAACAAAGCTGCCAGAAGAGTTTGGGGGAGGCAGCAAATTATGTGATCCAAAGCAAAGTGAGTTTGAATCTAGAGTTTCAATCTAGTTCCTCCTGAACGCAAATCAGCAGCACAAAATTGCCCTCCCAATTCAGAGTTAGGACAAATGGATATTCAAAGTGATCCTTATTATGTAAACTTTATCTTGAAAATCCATGCAAGTACACAGTAGAAATCTGTACACAGCAGGCTAAGAATTAAGAAAGAATCTCTGGCTCTACACTGACGTGTCTACAGCATTTTGATAGTTTTTCATCTTTATTAAAATGTTAATCTCAAAAACGTATTGCTCTCCATGTCTGTGTCACTTCAGCATGAGGTGAAACTGCAGAGGGGTGCAGTAGCATGTACAGGCAAATTAGAAATGTATCAATTACATTTTTAACTTTTATTGCAATAACTGGTTAGCGTGGCAAGGTGGATATATCATGATCAGTTGAAATGACACTTTTCTCCAGTGCGACAATTGTTTTTAACAGTACATTGTTTCCTTTCACTGTATTATTTAAACTTTCTAATAACAAAAATACTGGACAGCGATGGTCTCATACCACCCTCTTGGATGGCCCATCCTTTCAGACATTAAGGCCAGAATTTTAATTTGGATGTGGGTAGGAAGCGGGGTGGGGTGGTGGGGGGCAGGGGGAGGTGCGGGTGGCTGCAATGCGGGTGGGAAACCGGGAGAGCGGGTTTTCCTCAGCCCCTGCCAGGCAGGGCCTGATTAACATTTGCATCTCTGTTTCCCGCCCATAGCCAGCCAGATAGAGAGGCTGGCTGGCTGTTGGGCGGGTAGGCCTGCGGCACCAGGCCGCAGAGAGGAGGGAGGGAGGGGTCAGCGGAGGGAGGGTCAGAAGGCCAGAGGGGGGAGGTCGGAAGGCCGGAGGGAGGATTGGAGGTATGGGGTGGTCTTGGAAGACCGGGGTGCGGGGGGTTGATCAGAGGCCGAAGGGGGGTCGGAAGACTGGAGGGTGGTGGTTGCAAGGCCGGATTGGCAATAGGAGGCAAGAGGGGGGTTGGAAGGCCAGGAGCTGGGCATCGGACAGCCTCATTGGCTGGGGGGGGGGGGGGGATCAGAGGCCTTGTGGGGGGGGGGGAGGTCGGAAGGTGTGGTGGTGGGGGTGTCCGATCATGACGGGTTGGCGAGGCAGGAAAGCTGGATCCACCAGGTAAGTGGAAAAAGCACTTACCTCCTGGATGCAGCAGTTCTCACCTCCCTTTAGCTGGCAGGTTCCCTGAGGCCTGAGAAACCTGTCTGCCCATATTTAAATTTAAAATGCAGGCTCACCATGAGGTATGCCCCCCATCCCGCCTCCGTTAAAACTGGTGGGTTTGAGGTGGGTTGGGGTCGGTATTCAGATTTTGAACTCTTTAACCTCCCAATAACCCCAACCCACCTGTTTTTATGGGGTTGAAATTCCCCCCTAAGTTTTGAAATGGTGAGTAGCAAGTAAGCACAGGGAAGGTTATATACAAGACAGCAATTACTACCATTGAACGTGACCAAGTAAAATACACATTTTTTCAAACAGATACAATCTATTGCTAACAGCAAAATTAACATGAAACTTGTGGTATACCAAACTCTTCTTCTTCTCTACTTAGGCAGTTCCTCGGAACCGAGGATGACCCGCCTCCACACCAAAAACGAGTTCCCAGGTGACTGATGAGTCCAGTGCGGGGCCCACAGTCTCTGTCACAGGTGGGGCAGATGGTGGTTGAAGGGGCGGGTGGGTGGGGTGCTTGGGTTGACGTGCGCTCCTTGCGCTGTCTGCGCTTGGCTTCCGCTTACTCCCTGCGAAGAGACTCGAGGTGTGCGGCGCCTTCCCGGATGCTTCTCCTCCACTTTGTGTGGTCTTGGGCCAGGGATTCCCAGGTGTCGGTGGGGATGTTGCACTTTTTCAAGGAGGCTTTGAGGGTGTCCTTGAAGCGTTTCCTCTGCCCACCTGGGGCTCTCTTGCCGCGCCACGCCGGAGCTCCAAACACAAGTTATATTACACTCATGTATACACCTGTATAACTCATTGTGTGTCATCGGCCGGGGTTTACTGCAGGTAGGCGAGTTGGGGGTGGAGGGCCTCTGAGGCGGGCAGGAAACCGAGGCCTTAAAGTCGGCAGGGTCTGAGTTGCATGTAAGGCCTCTGCTACCCGGTGGCAGCTAGCTAAATTGAGAGGCTGGCTGGCTGCCTGTGGGCATATAGCCCTGCAGCTGCAGAGAGGCAGTGAGGGTTCGGTGCAGGGGAAGGATGGGGGTGGTGGGATCAGGGATTCTGGGAAGTTCGGTTGGGGATCACGGGGTCTCAGTCGGGGATCGCGGGGGAGGTTCAGGGAGCGGGGGGCTCAGTAGGGGAGTGGGGTGCTCGGTCGGGGAGCGGGGGGGAGTCTGTCGGGGAGCAGTGGGGGGTCGGTTGGGGATCAGGGGGGCGGCCATGGATTAGGGATCGCCGGGGTGGAGATCGGCCGGAGGATCAGGGATCAGTAGGGGTGGGGGGTCGGCCAGGGATCGGCAGGGTGGGAGAGTGGATCGGGGCCAGCCACCGGAGGATTATGGCCAGCTTCAGCATCATCGTTGGGGTTGGGGGCGGGGGGAGGGGAAGGACTCATGGTGGGGATCGGAGGCCTGGGGAGCTGATTGGAGGTCTCTTGGTGGGGTCTCCGATCGCGGGGGGGGGTTGGGTTAGGTAGGGATCCTGGATCCAGGAGGTCGGTATGAAGCCACTTACCTCCTGGATGCTGCAGTCCCCGCCTCGCTTTAACTGCCGGGTTTCACGAATTGTGTGAAATCTGTCCACATGCAATTACATTCAAAATGGAGCCTCATTATAATATTTAAATTGACGTTCTGCCCCCTGGCAGTGGGTTGGTCGCCCGTCCCACCTCCATTAAAACTAGAAGTGGGTGGGTTGGAAGCAGGATCAGGTCAGGAATTCCATTTTTAACAATTTAACTGTCCTCCATGCTCCCCTGCTTTTTAGGGGAAAACTCCGGCCATCATTTTTGCCAGACAAAGGTATAAACAGATGTGGAGCCAAGGCAGGTGGATGGAGTTAAGATACAGATCAGCCATGATCTCACTGAATGGAGGAACAGGCTCGAGCGGCTGAATGGCCTACACCTGTTCCTATGTTTCTGTCAGTAAGAGTTAGTTTTCCACAGTTGTATAATATAACCCATATCTCATCAATTCCCACTGAGTATCCTCCATTTACTGCCTATTTAGTAGAAAACAGTTGTACCACAGCTGTGGCACTGAACTGTCAAGGTTCTTCCACTTGAGAGGAGGGCCTCATTGCTCACTCAGAAGTATGCTTTCTACAAGTTACGGACCTTTCATGCTTGGAAGGTAATCCCCTCCCCCAATAATTAACCATTAGTTGTACGATATATGCTGTCGTTTCGATACACCTGACATGACATAAATGCATAAAGATAAGAAACATTAATAGTTGTTCATTGCATTGATGAAACATTTACTGACAGAGAAGAATGACATTTTTGGGGGGAATAAGACCCTTTTTAAGGTGTTTGCTCCCCTTTCTTGGTTTTCACACACCATGTTACATTCAAAGCCAACACAGCAGTTGGATAATTTGCTCCAGGCCTTCACCAGTGGCACTCTCAAACTGCAAGAAAATCTGTGGCAGCAACCTGGTGTATTCTCCCTCCTCCTCGGTGTGGAAGCATCTGATCACCGTTAGGTGCCTCCCAGCTGATGGGAAACAGACCTGTTGCACCACCTTGTTGCTAATATTTTTAATAATTCCAATAAATACTGTTTGTTAAACCAAACTAAATGTAAGAACTGTTTACAGCACTCAATGGCATTTAAGAGGTGGATCAATAAAAGATCTACCACTTCATCCGTGTAAATTGGATGTATCAAAATGTGAATAAGAGAAGCTAATTTGTTTTGCTTAATCTATACGCTGTAACAAAGAAAATAAATGATTCTACTGAATTGTTAGAATTCAACTACAAATTTGAAATGTTGACAAAGGCACTTCTAAATGTTTATTTTTGCTCTCCCTTGACATTGAGGAGCAGCATGTTGGTAGCCTTATGAGTTGCACTACAAAGTTATATCTCATGGATTACGTGCCACATTTCGAGTTTGTAATCTTAACCGTGCCATCAGGAGCGATTCCAACTGACACTTTTCAATGGGAAGTGAAAGTTGGATACCTACTTGCCCTTGTACTGCTTTCATGTATCTCAGGCATCCAGTGCAACAGCAGCACTGGCCGCGGGGGGATAGTAATATTTGGCTTTCTGCTTTGTGATCAGAGAATGATTAGTCACATGAGAAGACAATGTGAGGAGACAAAAATCAAATATGAAAAATAGTAATTTTTAAAAAATTTGTGACGTCATTCTGTATTCAGAAAAAATCTATTATTTCAATGCTTCAAAAGCAATTCTCTCACAGGCAAGTAAGGAGGAGCCTTAATTAATTCAATATGTGTAAGACAGTTTCAACTCTATGGCAGTGTTCATGCTGAGTTATATGATTCAGAAACCTACCTATGATACATAAGTCAAAAACAGACAGACTACATTCCCAATAATGGGAATGTTTCCAGTTTATTATTTAACAGAACCATAGCCCTGAAACTTAACATTTCCTTCATCTATATGATATAGCATGAAGATTACAGTGAGACTGGAAAACTGGACGATGTCCAGGAAGTACTGGCTACAGACGAGCAAAAATGATTGCGGGGCTAACAGACTGTCAACAAGTCATGTTCCTGCTTCTCTTGATGACAGTTTTTATCTTCAGGTCTCTCTTATGTTGTGAAACTGGTGTGATTGCTATCTATAGCATTTCAACACTTCTCATCAAAGAATGGATTCACAAGTCATTTTACATCTTTTTTTTTGTTCAGTTTAGCTTTTACTGTCTGAACAGCTATTACTAAGTCCACATTTTTTAATTTAACCGCCGTTAGATATTATTCGGCAGATCATAAAAACAATTGTTATTTGAAATGTCATCACTTTAACTTCACAATAAATTTGGGCAGGAAACATCTTTTGGCCATGTGCTCTATATTGTACTCCACACTGGACTGTTATGCTTGCTGCTACCACATTGGCACATTTTTCTGTCTAGAGGTTCTTCTGAGCCATTTAACTCTTTCTGTCCAGTGTTCCTTGTGCATTAACAATCTGAAATTATAATTTTTTTTTCCAACAAGCTAACAATTCTAGTTTAATTGATGGCCTTGTAGCCTTTATTTTATGAGGCCGTGTAGTTTAACACTGGGGTGACCAACATCTGTATCATAGCTCAACTTACCTCTTCCTTAGCTGTTAGGTTATGATGCCTACTTTTGCAAGGGCTGTACCACCTGTTTGTTTTAAAACTCACTAAGTTCTTTTGTAGTGGAGGGTAATATCAGTAACATATGGTTTAGACACTCATGCTTCTGACCCCTGCTCTTTGTCTGTGGTTCCTGTCGGTCAGAGGCCCAGGATTCAACTGAAGGACATTGATCAGTGGCTTGTGGTAGTTGTATTGATAGCAGTTCCGAAAATGTAACTTAAAAAGAAATGGCAGGAAGACACAATTTTCCCCCTTTCCCTGAGGTAGGGATCTTTGGCTCTTGTCTTTTTGTAGAAAATATTTAATTGTAAGGTGACTCTGGAGAATTGAGGTTTTAGGGCAACACTCACAAAGAATGAATACCAATGTTAATTGGCTTTCTCTGTTTAAATTCTGTGATTGTTTCGATCCAGGTGACATGCTTATTGAATATTGGTAGGTCAAGGATTTCAAATGGAAAAGTACAGTAATAACATTTAACCATTTTTTTACATTAATAGTGCATTATTAAAATACACTTTAAGATTTTTGTTAAACTCTGCTGAGTTTTAGCAATTGAACCATTGGTTAGATTAACATCCAATAGATGTTACACATGGTTGGAAAGAATCAATAATAATTTCAGATTTCAGAAGAGTAAAATCCAATTATAATGCAGCAAATATCTTGCTAGATAAAGAGGATCCAACCAATGAGAAGCATTTAACAATAACTGCGAACTTCACTGTAGTCATCATCTGAAAGGGGTTTAGTTTAAACCTGTTAATAGCATTTCAACAGAAACAAATCACCACTCCAAGAAGTACAAGTACAAACTGATTAAATGCCTGTTTATTTTGGGTGATTTGGTTTTTAACCTATGGATTATGCTAAGGAGCATTCTCATCAAGTTGGAGAATTCCGGGAGAAAGTTCAGAGTTGTTGGAATCAGTCAAAAACCAAAGAAGTGTTGCAAAAAGAGCTATCATAATGGCTATTGGGAAAATTCAGCTTTAACTAATGGCAGCACAAACTGTTTCCTGGTGATCTTCACAGCAAATCTTTTATTTTATGTTGTTTGAAAATGTATGCTGCAAAGATACACACGGTGTTCCGATGACATAACAAAGTACTTGGTGATATTATCAAGTACATAATGTTTATGAAGGATGTAAACTTTGTTGTGAAGGCAAGCTTCCTTTAAATGGCAGTTTATCTCAACCACTGCTATGTGCAGTTAAAGGGCTGTATTATGTTGCAAAATTATCTTGCGCAGCAAAGTCTCCATGCTTAAAATGGGCGAGAGAGGGCAGATTTTCAGAATTCTAAAATGTCTCTAGATCATGAGGTGTTCAAAACAAAATTGCAAAAATGTATGGGCATCACTAAAATGACTGCTGCCACCATGTTGGATACTTACTATTTAACGTCGACGAATTTCTGTCTAGCAAGACACTCAGGCGATAATGATGCAGAAGTGAAATGTATCGTGACATTTTAGACAAGAAAAAAGTAGAAATTATGACATTTTTCCCAGTTCAGCAGTGAAGGAGTTAAGTGCTACAACACAGAAAGAATCTATTGTAGGCTGGATACTTGAAGCAGGCCAACAGAAACAGATACTGCAGGGAGAAACCTACACTTTTTGAACTGAAGCCATTTACCCTAGAATGGGGAATTTCATGTAATTATGAAACTGCACACATCTCACATGGACTTACACATGTAACTGAAACTACTAAACATCCCTAGAAACATACAGAATTTCACTAAAATTCAGTTGGAGGTTGACTGATTAAATACAAATTCACATTCATGTGATGCAAACACAAGAAAAAAAATGCATGTGTTACATAGAGCTGGGCATCAAATCCCAATTTGGCTTATTATGGAGATTAATTCCTGTACTGTCCTTTTTAATAACTGGTTCACCATTTTGTTTGGAACCTCATTAAATCCTATAAATGCAAAGGAATACTATACTTCCAAAAGCTGCAATGAATAAAATAAGAGTTTACATTTATATTTATGCTCTTTCTCAACCGATTTAAGAAACTGCCTATCAGTAACTGATTTAATAAAGAAAAAAATGATTGCCATAAGGGTTAGAAGACGTGTCTTGGAACATCTGGTTTTTCAAAGCTAGTTTGAACTGGAAAGCCTGCGATCGATGGTAAAATGGATGACATTGTGAATGACACTAATAAGCCCTAAATGTTCACAAAGCATGCTAGAACCCAAAACTTTTTTTTTTGTGCACATCAAGAGGTTAGGCATCACCGTGCACTAAATTACAGAACTGCCTCATGACACAAGCAAGGAGTGTGACTCCTTTATATGGGCAGCCCAGCAATTAGGCTACACAAGAAAACAGCCTTAGGTAGAAGGTCAGTATTTTAAAGCGTTATTTTTTTCTATGAAAATTCTTCAATCAGGTGTTTTAGGTAGGAAATGAACATTTCCAAAAAGGTATGCAATTTATATCTTTCACCATAATTGGTTGTTTATGCAGCATGGAGTAGGTGCAGCCTTCCAGAAGAGGCCATATTAGAAGTAATGGAGTCAACTGCAGAGGCTGCAGCCTGACTGATGAGTTAGATATGAATTGTTAGTAACCAAGGCCTGTCCCAAGGGGATTCATTAAGTGACTGGTACTCTACACCATCCTGTCATTTCTAACCTGGATGCATCCTCAACATTATGGAAGCTTTGTAGTATTTTTTGCAGTAGGCAGTTGCGCGGCTTTGCCAAACATGACTTGCTAATAGAATGAAAATTGAATGTCTCCTTGAAATTTGAACTTCTATTTAACTTATTTAGTGATTCATAAATACAGACAATTGAAATCTCCCTGAAAGCATTAAGGGAAGAATTAAGGCAGGAAATGCAAGGCACAAAGAGAACTGAAGTAAAACACTGTTAAAAGGACCTCTTAAATTTACTGTAATGTTTCAGATAGCAGCTACTGGTACGTTTCACAGTAAGATCCTGATTACATTTCATGTTGACCCTTAGCCTATGGGTTGACTACAATAATAATAAACAAGCAGAGTTTGTGAGACTTACCAACAGCAATGCAATCTTAAAAAGAACTAAACCTATATTAATGACAAAAACTAAGGATAGCTCAGAAATGCAGCCTCTGATTTATATATTCATTTCACACCAATTCTTTAAAATGACACGACTATGTTGAAGGGGTTTGTAGAACTGATTACAAAGCACATCTGTACAATTTAAACTATTAATCCATGCTTTGCGTTACCATTATGTCTCCAGTAGGTTCTATTAAATCGCACTTTTGGTCTTTGAAATGAAGATTATCGAAAATGAAGCAACATACTTATCTGCACAATCTTCTAACCATTCACTGCATTACATTTCAAATATTATATAATATAATTAGCAGTACACAAAACCAAAATTCAGCCTTTAGGAAATGTCATTAGATCTCAGTAATATTAATATCAATGATGAACATCATGCTGTTAAAAAAATTATCCTCACTCACTATATTATAATTTTAATTCCATTGTTAACATCCATCTTTTTAATAACAAAAAGTCAATGTTGGTAATTGTAAATAAAAACAGAAAAAGCTGGAAATACACATTTTACTCAGTGTCTGCAAGAGACAGACAAATTATCATTTCAGGTGGAAATCCTTCATCTGATGAAGGGTTTCCATTCAAAATGTTAACCTGGCTTTTTCTCTTTCAGGTGCTGAGTAACCCCAGTGTGCTTTCAGCAATTCTGTTTTTATTTCATCCACTTGAACGTTCTTTAGAGGAATTGTTAAACTGAGGCTCTGTCTGCCTGTTTTGGTTATTCAAGCGGATGTTAAAGATCCCGTGGTATTATTTGAAAAACATCAACCGGACCAACAATTCTCTTTCAATGCAATACCAACAAAAACACAGATTAACTGGTCGCTCACCTCATTCCTATTTGTGGGATCTGGCTATGCACAACATGGCTGCTGCACTTTCCTACACAACAATTGTTACTGCACTTCAAAATATTTCATTGTGTGAAGTGCTTTGAGATGTTTCTGAAGACATGATAAGATGCTTTGTAAATGCAAGTCTTTTTTACTTCTGTTTCCCACATCAAGACATTGAATTTGTAAATTTATTTCAATGTTTTATTTTCTGCAGGATGGACTATTAATTATGAATGAGAAGGGATGTGTATATTGGGGATTTTAACATCTGTTAAAGCAATCAGTATCATGATAAAGCTCCTGGTATACCCAACCCTTCTCTTTCCTTATTGCTCATACTCTTCCCTTACACTACAGAAAATGTCTGTCTACAATCAAATAAAGGACAGAGGTGTAATTGGCGAAAATGATTAAAACCACTGCATTATGTGGCATTCTTTTTCAGGTACTTTTTAATTCCTTACAGAATATAGTACAATGCAAACATCTAAACTCCTGCTACAGTACAGGAAGGCTTTGTTAGGACATGCACTTTAACCTCCATCTATTTCCTAATGTCACATATAATATGTCAAGTGTTGTCTAGTGTCATATGTGGTCTTACAAATGCAATGTAAGCCTGCAGAAGATGCCACTGGTGCTGTATCTTATATCCTCAGAAAATAAAGCCTCTTCATTTTCCAGCTAATCTTGTAACAACAATAATGTTACAAGGCAATATTTCTAATTTTAACATAAGCTATGGTTACAATTGTTAATAACACTATTCACATGCTACACAATCATCGATGTGAAAATAAAAAAAATAATAAACACACATGAAATAACACTTATTAGTCATTGGTAACACAAGGCATTTGAGAATTAATTCAAAAACTGGTTTTATGATTTGACCAGAATCTGTTCTCCCAAAGAATAAACTGAACAACTCACCTATGACAATGAATTCCAGGCTTTCTTTCACCCATCAGGGAACTGCTATAACTTGTCACCGTGGGTATTACTATTTATTTTATTATTTCACTCACTATCTGCTTTTGACACCTATTTTATATCCTTCTGAGGTTGCTCTTTCACTCCTGCCATTCCGCGCACCATGAAGCAGGGCAGGTCACTGTCTTCCTAGTCCTGTGGCTCAAACAGAATGACGGGTAGCTATGGAGGTCAGTGGGCCCACCTTGAAAGTGACACTTCTAGCGCACCAGAGAGATGTTCACAATGCTGTAGCCAACCTGTACCCCACAATGGATTGAAGGATGGATTGAAGGATGGAAAAGATAGAAAAGATCCATCCACTGTTTCATGCTCCTAAATCTGGGACCAACAAATGGTTGCACTGCAGTCCACCATGTTCCTGTATTCGTTCTATGTAGGGTGCTCTGTGTCTGTATATCCTCTATCTTAATTATCAGCTTCTCCCAATAGTCCTCTGCTTGTGTGCTCAAACCTCCCATTTGCCCTCTTCCCTTTGCGGGATGATGGTGGCCCCAACAAAAGGGGCAAGTGCCATGTTGCTGTCCTCCTGCTGGGTCTGTTGCTTGATGTAACCCACTTCTGCCTGCTCCAAGTGTGACTAGTATCTCTATGTGTCCACATAACATAAATATCCAGAAAATGCAGCTACTTGGATCTGACCATCAAATAATCAGTTTAATGGTTGGTTTCAACCTATTGGCAGAAAAGCTTTACTTACATTTTAAACCTATTTGGAAAAAGAGAACTGCTTCAATATTTGCCCTAATGAGATTACACTTAGAGTTGCATTTTCTGCATTGTGGTATGTCAGCATTAAAAATACTGCTGGGCAAAAATCCTTCATCAGACCTAGGATGTGTACAAAAGCACCACCACACATCTCTCGCTCTGATTTTCTTACTTTCCTCAGAGGAATGATCTTCCATTTCAAGTCTGAGACCAGGACTTACTGCGTGAGGAATCATAAGGGGAAAAAATGGAGAATTCCCTTGTTTATATCGTCAGTAGCAATATCTCATAATAGCAAAAGCAAACTGTTCACTACTCATGCTAAAGCTTCAAAAAGTCACTTTATATAAAGTACAGAAAAATACTCGCAACTTATTATCGTATTTTGAACATGGAACAAAATTCCATTGCAGCTCCTGATGGGGTTTAAACAGAAGAACACAATTTATTACATCTGATTAACATACTTACTGTTCATCAAAAACAGTTATGCTGTCTTATTAACTTTTGTCAGAAATGCAATGTAAGGAACAGTAGAAGCTGAAACACAGAAAGAGGTCTGACAGCCAACTTAACTTTATTATCTGTGACAACTTGATGCTAAAAGCATATTGCTTTGAAAAGGAAAGAAGAAATATTTTGGAACATACTGGGTTCCACCAGTGTACAACGTTATTTGATGAATATTTTATGATTGTCATTTCAGCTGGTTAATTTTCTGTTTTGAACCCACCTAAGATCTCCTGTATGTTTAACAGAGCCTGTAATGTATTAGTTTCCAATGACATCAATCTGTCAGCTATGTTTCACTTGACCTTTTTGTCGATGTTTTTGGCTTGTTGTTGCACGTCCTGTTCCTGGGCCATGCTGCTGCCACTCTGCATTAAGACTATGCATGTACAGGAGAGCAGCCTAAAGAAAACTCTCTTGTTCATTGTTGCTCCTTCTCTGTGAGAAAGCACAATGCTTGGTGTCTTCCCGTAGTGTCTGGAAGCATGAACTCAGTGGAGTGGGGTAATTGAATTTGTTTCTGACTATTGTGTGCAGCACATGGGTCTCCCAACATAGTACACATCCACATCATGGTTCATTTTGTGTTTTGAGACTTCTTATTCATAAAACTATTAATTCATCTCCTACAATATTACTCGTGGAAATTTTAAAAAAAAATAGACCTAGTAGGCCTCAGCAGCTCACACCTCTGATTTGCCTTGATCATAAATAGAGGCCATGGTTGCTCCAGGGAACAGGGCGTGACTGGAATTTTAAAATGTTTAGACTTATTTCCACTTAAGAACATAAGAACATAAGAAATAGGAGCAGGAATAGGCCACTTGGCCCCTCGAGCCTGCTCCGCCATTCAATAAGATCATGGCTGATCTTGGGCTCAAAGCCACTTCCCTGCCCGCTCCCCATAACCCTTCACTCCCTTATCTTGCAAAAATCTGTCTATCTCCATCTTAAATGTATTTAATGACCCAGCCTCCACGGCTCTCTGGGGCAGAGAATTCCACAGATTTACGACCCTCTGAGAGAAGAAATTTCTCCTCATCTCAGTTCTAAAAGGGTGACCCTTTATTTTGAAACTGTGCCCCAGAGTTCTAGATTTCCCCACGAAGGGAAAAATCCTCTCTGCATCTACCCTGTCGAATCCCCTCAGTATCTTATATGTTTCAATAAGATCACCTCTCATTCTTCTAAATTCCAATGAGTATAGGCCCAGCCTGCTCAACCTTTCCTCATAAGTCAAACCCCTCATCTCTGGAATTAACCTAGTGAATCGTCTCTGAACTGCCTCCAATGCAAGTATATCCTTCCTTAAATAAAGAGACCAAAACTGTATGCAGTACTCAAGGTGTGGTCTCACCAATACCCTGCACAGTTGTAGCAGGACTTCCCTGTTAAAATCTGAGTTGCAACTTTTAAATAATTAGAGTCCTTTCAACTTATTTGTTTTATAGTTGGTTTGGAAGTACAATGGCAGCCTTCTGCTTTTTGTAGTCAAATATAATCATTAGATTTGATTGGCTCCTGTTAACTGCATGACTAATTATGGCATGTGATTGGCATGGATGAATTAGAAAGCCTACATTCAGAGATTTGTAAAGACACAACACATTTTATTACATAAATTAATAAGTAGACAGTGTCGTGGCTCAGTGTCTTGCTACTGCAGTGAACCATGTAATGGTAGGATGTGGGATTATATTCACGGTAGCCATCACATCATGTTACAAATCCCGTCCGTGCTATTGGGGGAACTGCCTAGCAGAAGTGAGGTGACTTCCTGCCAGGAGTGAGGGAAAATTGGAATGTAATTTCTCCTTGGTACTCACATTTTTTTAGCAAGCTAGTGGGAGTCAGAGAAATCAAGGAAAGGGACCTGAAAGAAAATGAGCAGAAAACAGCTGCACAATGGATCGTGTGGCGGAGGTGGGGGACATTGGCAATTGGAAAATGTAAGGATTCTGCTGTTATCTTCCTCAAGTGATGTTAAAATGCAGCCATGCCAAGCACACAGCTAACTGGGCGCATGAGGAAAAATTGTATTCACTTGTTCATAGATGCAGATTTTAAAATAAACTCATCTTCATTATAGGTCTTGTGGTTATAACATTATCTCATTTATAAGAACCATGGTTCTCTGCTTGTCATGTTACATTTTGCGTAACGTTATGGGATATTCATTATAACATGTACCTCATTATAAGGAGCAAATTTCTTGGCTTCCACAGCTTGTGTTGTAATGAAGGTGGAGGATATTGATGAGGTATTAAAATGTGCCTCTAAAGATTTATGGGTTAAAAAAATTACAGTAAAATAATATCACAATATGATGTAGCAGAAATGTTGTTATCCTTTTTTAATAAATAGAGGTAGAGAACATTTTCCCTCCATGCACTTCTACAGGTAAAACCTAAGTTATTGGAATTAGTATGCCATGCAAAGTGCACTGTACATAAGTTATTTATTTATTTATTTGTTTGACCCCTGAGAGGGATTGCATATGTGCTTCCATATCCCTCAGGACAGTGTTTATATTGAGATGCACAATTTCCCATTTTAGCAGTGACACTGAGGCTTAAGTGTCATCAGGCAGCAATGAGCATCAGATGGTCATCTCGGCTCATGATACGGTCAAACAAAAAACTGTATGGGAAAGAGTTTCAAAGAAAAGATTACCAATGCTTATGTTTTTGAAACGTGTTCATTTTCAAAGTTTGTGTGCAGAGTTAGGGAACCATGAACAGATTTTAAAAAAAACTGAAATGAGCAGTAAAACTTTTAAAGGATAGAGGAGTAGAGAAACTTCGGAGTTCAGATGCACAAATCTATACGAGTGAGCTGACAAGTTGATAAAGCTGTTTAAAAAAAAGGCCTATGGGATCCTACGTTTTATAAATAGGGGAATAGAATATGAATGGAAAGAGGTTATGCTAAACCTATGCAAATGACTGGTCAAGCTGCAGTTAGAATATTGTGTTCAGTTTCGGGTGACTTATGTTCGATTAAATTTGAAGGCTACAGAAAAGGTGTAGAACAGATTCACGAAGAAGCTATCTGGGATGAGAGATTTTAGAAATGAGAAGACACTGGGGCCTAGAAATTGAGTGGGGTTAGCGCCCAATTAGAGGCGCTAGAGGGCTTTGCGCCGGAATTATAGCCGCTTCGGAAATTGATTTGGGCCCTACCATTGGCGTTAGC
This sequence comes from Somniosus microcephalus, assembly GCF_052327205.1. Taxonomy (NCBI): domain Eukaryota; kingdom Metazoa; phylum Chordata; class Chondrichthyes; order Squaliformes; family Somniosidae; genus Somniosus; species Somniosus microcephalus. The sequence goes on from NC_140992.1 coordinate 249,497,438, forward strand.
CGGTAGCGCTGCGCCGGCACCGATGACGTCATCGGTGTGCGCAGCGTCCCGGTTGCCGTGGTAACGCGGCCAGATGCCGAAATTCAGTTGCGGCCGCCTCGCCCGTGGCAGCCGCAACCAACGATTTTTCAAAAGTTTCTTGCTGGACTTAGCGCCGGCGCATTAAGGTGGCGCGGCGGCCGGCCGCTTTCCCGGCGGCCGCCTGCCCGCACCTCCCTCCCCGGACTCCTCCACCACCCCCCCGCGGCACAGATGTGTGTGGGCCTCGAGCCCGGCACTTCTCCGAGGTGCCGGGCTCATTTTTCGTGCGATTCCACCGGCCAGCGGTCGGCTGCAGGCAGCTCCTCCTTAACAGAAGGAGGAAGCCTGCAGTACCCCAGCCTGCCGCACCGCATCGGGTGCCGCAGCGGGGGATTAGCGCCGCAATCCTGCATTCAGCGCCCATTGCGAGGCGCTGACACCCTCCATTAGCGCCCGCAGCCGTCTGGGCGCGGCGCAGCTGAATTTTTGGCGGGCGCAGCGGCAATTAACGCTGGCGCTAAATTTCGGGCGCTACAGCCCTGGCGGAGGCAAACTCAATTTCTAGGCCTGGGTCTCATTTCATTAGAACAATGGTGACAAGAAGAGATCTGTTAGAGGTATTGAAAATTATGAGGGCTTTTGATCAGTTAAATCAGGAAAAACTATTATCACTGGTTGGTGAGTTTGTAACTAAAGGATATGACCAAAGGGAAGAAATTAAGAGCAAGTTTTTTTTACACAAAGGATATGGAAACAGTGACGGAAACAGAATCCATAATAGCTTCTAAAAGGGAAACAGATAAATATTTGAAAAGGAAAAATTTAAAAAGGTATGGGGAAAGGTCAGGGGAATGGGACTAATTGGATAATTCTTTCAGAGAGCCAGCAGAGGCATAATGAGCCAATAGTCTCCTTCTGTGCTGTAAAATTCTATAATTCTATGACACTATGAACAAATCTGAAAAAAAATTAAATATACAGCTGGGATTGATTTCACCCTCACCCACTCCCCAGTTACTGTTTTTTTCTCACCTACATTTCCTTTAACTTTCTCCCCGCTCTTCTCATCTCTCCTGAAGATGCTGACTTCTTGCTAGGGGATGGTTCCATGTTATTGCTCATCTTCTGGTTCCTCTCCTATCACATTCTTTGTACAAGAATCATTGACAGCAATTGTCAGCCGGGTATATAACCATGGGCCTAATCCTGTCCTTCACGCACTTCCAGGAGAAGCAGGAGCACTGGCTAACTTTCCGCTGCCTAATTCAGGGGCACTGAAGCTAGTTGTGGCACCCCTACCCTTATTAAGATCAGTTAACTCAACACAAGCCAAATATTGAAACTGGGATCATCCTGGTCTGGAAGGCTCAGCTACTCACTGGGCCATCAAAAGAGTTGCCCTCTCAACAGTTTTATTTTCAAGACTATAATCAATGTTGCCGGTAAATACTTTACTTCAACTGTCTTATTGGATCTGAGTATAAATCAGCTAACTCAGTAAGACCATTAATTTTGCCATAAAATCTACATACTGTAAAATCCATCAAGCAAACAACAGATGTCAGGATTGCTTAAACTCTGCCATGCAACCCCAGACTTATATTCCAAAGAGACAGCTTCACGAATTTCAAAGCAAGCATTCTAATAACGTTTCTTCTAGTTGCATTCACTGTGAATGTTCACTTCCCCATTTTCAAGAGTCCCAGATGTATAGGTAGATGCAGCAAAACGTGACCTTTCCATCTGACTTGCAAATTCAACTTACTCCTATGGACAGTGAGCCAGACCAGACACTAATAAAAGCAAATAAATGTGGCTTATTCTGCATGGTTTAAGGAATTCAACCTAGTAAAGGCTAGGAATGCTTTTTTTTTTAAAGCCCCTGTAGGCAGTGTGTATTGTTGCTTTGTCTGAATTGTTCAGAGATATAAAATGCACGATTCTTTGTACTGAACATCAAAAATAAATGTGAGAAAGTAAGTGATCTTACAGCACTATTCCACCAGGGAGAGAAAGGGCTTATACAAACTAAATCCACTTTGTATCGTACATGAGGAAGCAATTAAATAAAAAAAATAGTTTTTTGGTTTATTTATGATCCTATGAGGCCAGCAGTGGAATTTTTGAAGTATGTTGTTCAAAAGACAAGACTCGAATTTTTTTTAGCTCATTGCGAGAATACCATTAATGAAGAAATTGCTTAATCTGTAGCTCATTACTATACCGTTTGAAGTACCTGCGAGTTCGACTGATTATTTTTGTAGTTATTTAAGTAGCAACAATGACTATATGTAAATATATTGAAGAAATGTTCAGGAAGAACATACACATCATTGTGAAGGAGGACCAAGCACCAGGTAGGTCATCCTGTAACAAAACTAAGGTCAGAAGTCCATTTACAATATTAACTTTCAATTCAAACACACTCTATGCCTCGGAACGCTGTGCTTCATTCTTCTTAAATGGTGTTTTTTATTTTGTTTGCCATTGCTTTTGTGAACGATAGCTCTAATATACATACCGCATGTACTGTATCAGAAACAGAACTGCTTTCTAAATTGATCAATGTATAAGCGGCTTCACGTCTTGCTCTAGCCCGTGATAGAAAGCGCATCACAAAACATAATTCAAGTGTATTCAGTATATAGCCCAGTGATGTTAAATCACTGCTGTTAATTTATCATTACAATTGCAAATACATACCATCAGCTTGCAGTAATGTAAAGCTAGCTAATCACAAGTTAATGCTACAGACAAGAAAGCCAATAGTTAATGACAAGGGTCTGATACTGTGACTAATAATGTTGATCTAAAACCCTGTTTTCTATATATTGATGCAATTTTAAAAAGCAGTGCCAGTGAGTAAATAGTTCTATGTATTAAATGTACCATTTAATGGATTCTGAACCTCATTTGAATACTTAAATCTAACTGAATGAATGGTATCTCCAATTGTCGATATTGGACCTGACAATACCTTGATGATGTGATAGAGTAAAGCACTGCCCCATGGGAAGGGAGGGAAGATCGTATAACAATTCAATCCAGGCCATTCTCATGTACTTTCGAAAAAAGGGCTAAAGCGTGACATTGATAGAGGGTTAGAACCAGGTCACCTGCCGTCTCCTCATAGACATTTAGGGAAGTCTCCCAATACTGCAAAAGAAACATAAAAATTGTAACAAAAAAGGAACCAGAAATATAAAGAAGAAGAATTTTACTTCATGATGGCTACCTTAAGCAACCTCAGATGATGATAGGCAGGCAAAGACCTTCAGTTTAAGGGTTTCTGCCCCCAGCACTTGACAATAGTCTCAATGCACATCCAGTGGAGAAAACTACACAGATAACCTGACATGGGAATAGCAGATCCAATGTAAAACTGATACATATAATGTGGTCATAATGTTCACTGAAACTGGCCTATCAACTTGTTAGTACAAGTGGAATGGTCCTCCTCCACCTCCTTCTTGGTCTTGCTGGTCTGTACTTATAATGCACCCTGTGGGTTAAGAGTAGTAGTAGCTCTGGGCTATATCAGACTTAGAGGTTAGGTTCTGGAAGGTGCCAAAAATTCAAACTGTCTGAAAATGGGGATTGGTCAACAATTTGAAGTGACAAGTTGGAAACCCCTCTCCTCTATGGACAATAACATAGTGAAAATGGAATCCAGTCTTCCACTGGCTTTGTGACACTACTTCAATAGGTTGGTCATAGAGTCATAACTCATAGAGTCATAGGCCCCAATTTTCGGGCAGCTGTCGGGTGGCTTTTCATGCGGCCGTGGTCCGAAAATCGCGGAAAAGGCGGGTCGGGAACCACCCCCCCCGCCTGATTCCCCGCCCCGTCTGACTTTCGGACTGCCGTTTTCACGCGCCCCGCTTCAGTCCCGCCCGCCACTGGCGGGACTGGTCGTCGGAGCACTAACAAGCAATTATCTGCTTGTTGAAGTGGATTTTCCCATGCCGTTGCAACTTTGGGGCTTTCCCCACCTGAAACCCGCCTGCGGAGAACCCCGCCGATGAGAGCTGGCGTGAAAACAGCTGGCTTGCTTGCTTGCAGCAGCAGGTCGCTGAGGGCTGAAGATATTTAAAGAGGCAGCATTTGCAGGCTGCAGGACCTTGTTGATCAAGGCTTGGGGGAACTATTTGAAGCCTTAGGAACAGCTGCAGAAAGCTGGAGCCTCACACACTTCTTCAGTGTGAGCTCCTGGGAAGCCCCTCTCACCACCCTAACTCAGGACCTCCTCAACCGAGGCATCTGCTAGAAGCATGGGAGACCTTTGGCACCTTCCCTTCCTGGCATTAGAGGATCTCCAACAGCAGAGGTGGCAGCAGCAGAACCAGGAACAGCAGGATGATTACCAGGAGCACCAGGCTGCTGCTCACTCACCTGAACCTGCACAAGTCAGAAGGGGCCAGCGCTTGGAAGTGGCTTGAGAGCACCTTGCTGCGCTTTAGGGGGCCAGTGGGACCCGTTTCTGCACTGGCAGTCCTACTCAGAAGGACTTCCATGAAGATCTGGTTTCTCTGTTCAACAGATGGCCAACGCTCCTCAAGAGATGTCATTCTCTTATGAGCACTCACCATGCTTTCCCTACCCTGGCGACTTATCTCCTCCATGGAGGTTGCCAACCTTTCCATGGTGCTGCGTTCATGCACCAATGACTCCACAAAGGCTCTGCTCATGGTCGCTATGGACTCCTCCATTCACTCCACACTCGCAGCGACCCTGGAGACAAAACCTGCCAGAGACTCCTGCATCTGTGCATGGAGATCCATCACCTCTTCTCTTGCGGATGGACCCAGAGGCAGAGGATCGAGATGCAGCGCAGCTGAGCTGAGCTGGCAGAGCCCTGCGCCCTCCGACGAGGACTCTCCACTGCTGTCCCTGTCTCCAGAATCTGCTGAGGCTCACTTGTCAGCTGTGAAACACCAGGTGACAACACTACTCTATGTCCCAAAGGTCCCCCCGAGGTGTGAGTGTCTGCGCTGGTGCTGGGTGCGCTTACTTCTGCTGACGCTGCACCCTCAGAGGATGGAGCTTCCTCTGAGGAGTCTGGCTGCACAGCCTCTTCCTCCTCCACAGTGAGGACGGGGGCTCTGGATGGTACTGTGGGGGAGTAAAGGAAGGAGTTAGAGATGTAATGCCAAGATTCCTCTGGTGACTCCCAGCGAGTTGGCATCTGCTGACACCTGCATCCATGCAGCATTGGTCTCAGTGGGAGGCCTCTTCCTCCCTGACCTAGGGAAGAGGACCTCCCTGTGGGCCCTAACCCCATCCAATAATGCCTGCAGTGAAGCCTCGTCGAATTTGAAGGCAGCTCGGGGTATGGCACTGGCCACAGCTGCTGCAGGCTCCTTATGCCATCCTGTATGGTTCATTTGGAAGCCTTCAGAGGATGCAGTGCTTGCCATGGACCTTGAAAGCACCACGAATGATGACATCATACTGTGGGGATTTCTGACTCGTTTTAGACAATTAGCAAGGCTTCCCACATGCTGGGAATTAATTGGCCAATTGAGGGAAAATTGCATGGGGCTGGCTGACACTTTTTTATGTGTGTCAGAAACCCCACATTCGGGGAAATCCAACCATTTCCCACACAAGCTGAAAATCGGGCCCCTAGAGTCATAACGGCAGAGAAGGAGGCCATTCGGCCCATCGAGTCCATGCCGGCTCGCTGTAGTACAATCCAGTCAGTCCCATTCCCCCGCTCTATCCCTGTAGCCCTGCAAGTTTATTTCCATCAAGTGCCTATCCAGACTCCCCTTTAAAACATTGAGTGTCTCTACTTCCACCACTTTTGTTGGCAGCGAATTCCAGGTCATCACCACTCGCTGCGTAAAAAAGGTTTTCCTCACATCCCCCCGTATCTCTTGCCCAAAACCTTAAATCTGTGTTCCCCTAGTCCTTGTACCATCAACTAGTGGGAACAGCCTTTCCCCGTTTAGCCTAACCAAGCCCGTCATAATCTTGTACAGCTCTATCAAATCTCCCCTCAATCTCCTTTGCTCTAATGAAAACAAATCCAGCTTCTCCAACCTGTCCTTGTAGCTAAGATCCCCCATCCCCGGAACCATTCTGGTAAATCTCCTCTGCACCTTCTCAAGGGCCTTCACATCCTTCCTAAAGTGTGGTGACCAGAACTGGACACAATACTCAAGTTGTGGCCTAACCAGAACTTTATAAAGGTTCAGCATAACCTCTCTACTTTTGTACTCAATACCTCTATTTATGAAGCCCAAGATCCCATATGCTTTGTTAATCACTCTCTCAATATGTCCCGCCACCTTCAGGGACCTATGCACATTAACTCCCAGGTCCCTCTGTCCCTGCACACTCTTTAAAACTATGCCATTAAGTGTATATCGCCTCTCCCTGTTCCTTCTGCCAAAATGCATTACCTCACACTTCTCTGTATTAAATTCCATCTGCCACTTGTCTGCCCATTCTGCTAGCCTTTCTATGTCCTATTGCAGTCAATTGGTATCATCATCATTGTTTGCCACACCCCCAAGTTTGGTGTCATTGGCAAATTTAGAAATTCTACTCTGTATTCTGATATCCAGGTCATTTATATATATCAGAAAAAGCAGTGGCCCCAGCACTGACCCTTGGGGCACACCACTGTCTACTATCCTCCAGTCTGAGAAACAGCCATTTACCACAACTTGCTGTTTTCTGCCCGCAAGCCAATTCCTTATCCAAGCTGCCACTGACCCAGCCTAATCCCACTTTCCAGCTCTTGGCCCGTAGCCTTGTAGGTTACAGCACTTCAAGTGCATATCCAAGTACTTTTTAAATGCGATGAGGGTTTCTGCCTCTACTACCCTTTCAGACAGTGAGTTCCAGACCCCCACCATCCTCTGGGTGAAAAAAGTTCTCCTCAGCTCCCCTCTAATCCTTCTACCAATTAATTTAAAACTATGCCCCCTGGTTATTGACCTCTTGATGGACTGATGGACTGAATGGCCTCTTTCCATGCTACAACACTCTACAATATCAAATTCTGGGATCTTTGCTGGTCTGATGTTTTTAATCCAAGTTTCAAGTTATTGAAACTGATTTAGGGTTAACAAAGTCTGAAAGGGGCTTGTCCACACCTGGTTAGTGCATATAGTAAATCAAAAGTTAGAATGAGGTTCTGCTGCATTATAGTGATATTAAATTCTGGAATGCCTCAAAGCCTAGGGTACCAATTTCACTTAATGGCATGTGGAAAATAATAAATATAAAAGAGTTTTATTATAAAATGAAATTGATGTCTGCTAGGTTGGGTCATTCCCCCCGCCCCCAGTTTCTTTGCTTGGTTTTACGGGGACAATGTTACTTGGTACCTTTGCATCCATAGTTCCTGGATGTTAGTCACAGTATCAAGTTGTCTTGAAGATTATTTGGTTATTGCCACTGACAATCAAAGAAAAGGATAATCCATACATAAACACTTTGAATAAAAAGCACTTACCCAAGATGTATTTCAGATATAATTTATTTAACTAAAATTAGTTGGTAAGAAACTGTGTTTGAAGGGCTCTCCGCAGAGTACAGAAGATGTCCACTTCCTACCTGAATTCAACAAGACACATGTAGTGGTATCAGCGAAGGGATCAAGCTAGAATCACTGCCATCAGTTCATTTGCTGTTTCCAGACTGACCTGAATCCAGCTTTTCTCAAAACCAAAGCCTGACAATATTTTGCTAAACAGAAGATGCGAGGAAAGAAGTGAAAAGAGATGATGCGGGAGATGATATATAATGTGTGTGAAGGATAATGTCACATGATATGGGTTGAGAGAGTCTTATAAAAAAGGGCAGGTCTCTTATAATTTGTCCTCTGGGATTTCCCATGTTATATGGAGGAAATGAATGACAAATTTTCACTATAAATATTTCACTCTCCTACCAACAATGGTGAGAGAGACAGCCGTCCATTGAAGTAAGTCAGTTGACTAGAGGATAGAAATATTTGTAATAAAATTCAAGGCATAGGGTTGCACCTATAGTCCAGCACGTTTATTCGGTTAGTAGCTGAACCATACAGATCAGGAAGGTTTCAGGCTCCATCCTCGTTTTGTGCTAAGTTTGCTGATCTTAGTGGGACCTCAGTGTGCAGGATACAATTGGCTCCAGTGCCTCTGGATGAGAGAAGAGAACATCAGCTAGGATTCCTGCTTTCCAGTAGCCCCTACTATTATTAGTGCGTATGTTTTTGGTACAGCAACCATTAACTCTCACTGTTTATATGATATGCATATACTGGATTATGACATTTTTCATTGATTTATTTGTTATGGAAATTGTATGAATAGGTTGTGGAAACTGCGCATAAGAATCCAAACTAGACTTAGATGCTAATGATAATATTGTAGTATCAGCTTGGCTCAATAGCACTCTTGCCTTAGAATCAGGAAGTCATGGGTTTAAACCCTATGCCAGGACTTCAACCTGTAATCTAGGTTGACACTTCAGTGCAGTACGACATTATCGGAGGTGCTTTTTTTCAGATGAAACCCTAAACCGAGGTACGTCTGCCTGTCCAGGTTAAAGGAGGGCAGGGGAGTTTGTCTGGTGTCTTGGACGGTATCTCTCCTTCAATCAACAATGCTGAACTCAGATTAGTCAGTCAATAATCTCATTGCTGTTTGTGGGACCTTGCTATATGCAAATCAGCTGCTGCATTTGTTTATATTCAGTGACTACACTTCCAAATAATTCATTGGCTGTGCAACGCTTTGGGGCATACTGCAGATGTGAAAGATGCTATATAAATGCAAATTCTCTCTGTATTCTCTGCCCAGTTCTTCTAGCATTAGATTGTCGAGAAGACTGAAGTTAGAATTTTCTCCAGGTAAAGTATTGGCCTTTTTTTTTTGACGTCGGGTTAGTTGGTGCGGTTAGTATGATGGATTTTTTTTGGAGGGGAGGGGTGTTCTCAGTTCATGTGTTTGGACCTTGCTTAATATTTTGTAATATTCTGTAGCCCCCTCCTGTTGAAGATAATAAAAATGACGCCTTAGTTTTCATTAGTTGATAATGCAAACCGTTACCTCTGACACAAGAGTGGCGCTGCACTGCAAAGTGGAAAACAGGTGGCAGATCAGATTTCTGTAGATGAGAGCTTCTGTTTGATGCATCTCTCCTGATATTTAATTCTTTGCCTCCCCTACTGTAATTGTTAGACATACATTTCATAATATTTTAATTCAGAAAAAATTAAAACAAATGTCAACAGCATTGTCGGTCTGCATGCGGCTGATTTTATTGTAAAGATTTAAGAGAGAGCAAAACAGGATTCAAGTTCCATTCAGAGTTTACAGCACAAACTAACTACCAATGCACATGCCCACCAGAAACTGGATTGAATCTGGCCAAACTCATTTCACATAGGATCCTTACAGCTAGCAGACACTTTCACCAGACCAATCTGGGCTGATTTGAACTAAAGTCCCAGAGATGAAAGACTGATATCTAATTTCTTGCTCGATCTAATTCCTCAATTTCAGCAATCTAACCAGTGATGAGAATATCAAATTAAGGGTATGCATTTTCCTGGGGTTATTATATATCGGGTGGGATAAGCAGGACCACACCACCATAATATTACCAGCCAAAGGAGAAGAGGGCAACTGATTTATTGAGAGACTTTGGTAATGATGAGAGAATTTGAAAAGAGATAACCAGACCTGGCTGAAATGATTAATTAGGAGCCAACCAAATTATTTGTTCCAGTTATCATAAACAATCAGTGTATAGATAATCTGTCTGAGGCATTTCAGAATTTAATATTACTACAATCTCTCATACAAACACTGATATATCACAATTGCTGATACACCATATGTTGTTTTTGGCTTTATCACGGATATTGGACTCGTACAACCTCCCTTTTTATCAGATGTCTTACTTCATGATACAATTGTTGTATGACTCCCAAAGACAACGTCATTAAAATAAAGTACAATCTGTACTCTGACTTGATGCATTACATTAAACAGTTATATTAGTAATGGTTATAGTATTACTACCGGTCATAATATTATTGTGTTTTCCCCCACTAATTACAAATTGGTTCAGGTTATCGAAAGTGATAAAAAGGATAAGATCTGCAAATACTGGATATCTGAAATAAAAGCAGAAATTCTGGAAAGTGCACGGCATATCCATCAACGCCTGAAGAGAAAAGGTGGGTCAACATTTTGGATGCAGTTCATTAACCCGTCTTTTCTCTTTACAAATGCTGATGGGCCTGCTGTATATTTATAGAACCTTACATAGAAATACATAGAATTACATAGAATATACAGCACAGAAACAATCCATTCGGCCCAACCAGTCTATGCCAGTGTTTATGCTGCACTCGGACCACCTCCCATCTTCCCTCATCTAACTCTATCAGCATAACTCTCTATTCCCTTCTCCCTCATGTGCTTATCTAGCTTCCTCTTAAATGCATCTACACTATTTGCCTCAACTACTCCCTGTGGTAGCGAGTTCCACATTCTCACCATCTTCTGCTTCTAAAACATTTTTTCAGGCTGTCATAAGCATTATGCTACTTTGGTGCATTTCACATTCAGATATTGTTTTCATATTTCTTCTCATAGGAAAGCAGGAAACAAGTCGAGGGTATTTAGCACTGTACTCCTCCAGTCTTATTCCCACACAACCTCCTTCAGCCAGAATGGAACACATTGTGGACTTTTCCATAATCACCATCAGTGCTGCATTGAGATCGGAGGTATAATTCAAGCAAGGTGAGTTGGACAATCTTAATTCCTCTTCCCCCTTGAGATGGGACATCTGACTATGATATGGCACACCATTTAACGGCCTGTTTGAGAAATGACAAAACCATATTCAAACTGGTTTGAGTGACAGGTAGCATTGGGATTTGAACTCAGAATCTTCTAGTTGGCAGTTATGTACTGAAGCCTTTGAGCTCTTGGGCTACCTAGGGATGAAGGGACATGCATATAAACCGAACCAAAACCCATGTAAAATGTATAGATGCTTTTAGAGGTCAGGCATGTCATTTCTGGATAATAATGACACCAAGCTCTAGATGGACAAAGTCTGTGTCAGCCAGACCCACTGAGGCCAGTATGAACTGTCGCAAGGGTGCGTCTATTAGTTTCTGTAAATGTTCTCTATTTTCCTGCTTCTGGAACATAGATGCCTGCTATAGATGCCCATATCACAATTATGCTCCAGTTCATTTCAGATATTATGAATAATATAAATTATTTATGAAACTAAAGGATAGGCTTCTGTAGGGATCTAGACCACAGATCAGTTTGGGGCAGTTTATCATAGATTTATATAGTTTTTAGACTTACTAAAAAAATTCTATATGGTATCCTACTGATATATTCCTACATTTTTTTCCCTACAAAACAAATATAAATGCAGTAGGATTTTTACTACAAGATTTAATAGGATCCTGTAAGGTCACTTCAAACCTTTACTACAGGACTGTTTCCATAACTAGAAATATGTGGAATAAGATACATTGTAATTATTTTGACGTTAACTACAGAGAAGACTGAATAAATATATTTTGGCACTTTCATTCTGATTCCAGAGCCAATTTTGCTGTAATTTAACCGGTGTACTGCGGCTTACACCAAGCATGAATAGTGTGTGACAGCAGACCTGCACCATGATATGCATTAGCCAGGACATTAGGCTTCTCGGGGCAGAACCCGCACCATCATGCAGTTAAAGCTGTGCTTGCAATCTGTCCCCCACATTAATCAAATAATGCTTATCACTCTGCATATGTATGTCTTGCCACCTCTGACCTTGGAGTATGAGGCTGTAACATAACCTTAACTGTCCACGCGCGAGCTAATAATCTTGCACAGTGCAAACTTGAACTCAAGGGCTGTAGTGCTTTTTTTTTTCATTAAAATTAAAAAGCAAAGAAGGTAAAACACGATAAATAAAAGTAATGATGCTGCAGGACAGTTCCCAACATTTTCTTTGTTAAAGGTGATTTTTTTAATATACAAGTGAAGTGATTTAATCATGGGAAATATGGCTAGTCTAATCCTGTGGGTGTAATGTAGGCCTACAGGGACCCATATAGATTCCAGCTTCCCACTCCCCACTGACCCCTGGGTCATTGGCACACATGCTGACCTTGAACTATTTGCCTGGCTTTTTGCTTTCTTGCAGCCGTATTAATTACACACTGCGCTTTACTGGGGGAAGAAAAAGGCCCCAGCTCCATTAGTGCTAATTAATTAGAGCGCCTATCCAATAATCTTGGGAGGAAATATAACGATTCTACTGGAAACCATCTAAACCAGCGCACCAGTAAACAATAGTAGCAATGGCACTGCGCCGAGCCATTAGCTAGATGCTTTAGTTGAGTTTGGAATCGAGTCACCTAAATACATCAGCGTGACAAAGCTACATGTTTGAGCTTTAAGTCTTAATTCAATTTTCATTGTGCCGCCACGAGAAAAAAAAGGATGGGTCGCTGGTGAATGGTTTGTCTTAGTACATTACCTGTCGCAGTCATGACATTGCAGTCAAGTATGACAAAGCTGCAGGGAGGATTGCTATATATCTGAATTAGACAAGGACACATATGAAAAACGGGCTGGACTCCGCTCCTCAGACTGCTGATTTTTTTTTATTGGGAAGTTTCAAACTCGCAAAAAAATTATTTAGTGTCATCATTTAAAAAAAAAATCTGACATATGTCTCTTCCTGCTTTAAAAAAAATGGTGGGCTTTCCAGTCACACAAGGTACATGCATTTCTGAATGCTTTCATCACCATTCAGAAACATAGACCAATAACTCGCTGCATTTAAATGGGTTTTTGTATGCCTCAATTCTACCACTGAAATGTTACAAGGTACCGCATTGCAACAAAAAAAACCCTCAGACTACATAAACTTTGATGCGGTGTCATACTGCATTAGTTTTGCACACTAGAATGGACAGTCATACAGTGTGCACCTTCATGTGTCTGCACTGCCTTCATTAGTATTCAACACGAGCCAGCGTTGGCTTAAACGATAAAGCAGAATCCGCATGGTTGCTGTTCACCTAATGGAAAAGCTGATCACTTGCCGACTATCAGCACATAGAGTAACCCCAGTTATTACCGCTCCAGAGGCATCTAATTACAGGTTCAGCTAATCGGACGCAAAACAAAATTGATAAAATCCTAGCAGCAGCAGCTGACTGACAGACATCAGTTATGAAATTCTGGGGCCCATACTGAAACCTGTCACATCTAGACGCTATTATTTTGTCTGATTGATGTTCTCTTGTAAGTGATTGTTCCTGATCATATTAGAACTTATTGATTTTTTTTGCTGTCTAGTTTCTATATTATGCAGGACCAACTTAGGACTATTACCAATGCTGTTGCATACTGTTAATCAAGCTCCCTTAGTCGTTTTGATGACAAACAATTATAAATCTGTGGTGAGTGAAAATTGGCCAGTTAGGCACAAACTGCAGGGAACGTAATGACTTGGTCTAGAGTTACTGTGCCTCGGAGACCTTTGACTACAAGAGGGCAAATTGAACAGAGAATGGCTGGCTGGAAAGTCAGATGCAAACCTGCACCACAAAACTTGTTTGAAAATAAAGATCTACATTACAACAAAACAAAAACATAATAAAAAGAAATAATGAAACCTTATGGAGAAGAAACTGCGTACATTTTGCTGTAGTTCAGTCTGTAATTTAAGTCTTAAATTAATCTGCCCATATATTTTGTAATTTAAAGTAATTAAAAACAATTACAGACAGTATTTCTCATTCTTACATTTGATTTTGATTGCACTAAAACACTTAATAATATTCAAAGCAGTTACTTGGCAATAGTGCAAAAGATAGCAGGCCTGTTATTCTTAATGGTGGCTTCTTTGTCCAGTTACAAAACGTCAGGATTATCCACTTTCTCCTGTGTTATCAGGTCTCCTCCACACACACACACACACACACACACACACATACACACACATACACACACACACACACACACATACACACACACACACACACACACACACACATACACACACACACTAGCCAGGAAGCATCCTGCCTAACAAAGACATACATCCAGTGAGATGTAAATCCATCAATCAGACATCCACAGAAGACAGCCTCAAACTGGGCAAGTGTGCTAACTTCAGCAAACGGGATACATCAAGGCAATAGCGCTTGACATACAATCATTGTTCAGTGCAGCTACTCTGCATATTTCTTAGAATCTTAGGTGAAACCACATCTTTTAACTTAGCCGACAATGTCTCGTAACACCCTTTACTGATAACTGGCAAAATGTGCTTTCCGTCAGCTGTATTTTTACAATTTAAAGACACACAGAGGTGTGATTTGGAAAGTGCACTAGTTGTTCAACTTGCACATGCAGTGGAATTTCTGAACTAGTTCCTTAAAAAAAATGAATTTTTGTAATAGTGCTCAGTTTTGTCTTGATTTTTATGATTGATTATTTTATGATTGATTATTTAGAATGTTCAATGGTGCACAGCTCACCATTTAAAAACAGAAATTACAGAAAACTGTATATTACATAGATTGTGAATTGCAAGTTTGCAAACTGTAATGTTCACGATCTAAAAATATCCACTGGGAAAGATAGAAAGATTTTAAATTGTTTTGCTGCTTAGTAGTCTTTACAAAATATGTTTTTTCACCACTTGTCCATTCCTAGAAAAGGAAGAAAGTGCTATAACAAAATGAACGAATAAATATGGGCTAGGCTCTACCACAATTTTAAAATACCATGAAACCAAGTCCCATACCAGCCCTGATACAAAATTCTAAAAGGAAGATGATTGGGAGAGATCTTTTCACATTGGTGGCGACAGAAGCTATTTTGAGAAGTGGGCATTTTGTTTTTGCATGGTACTACCCATGCAAATTTGTCCAAATAATTTGTGGGGCAGTGTATCGGGCCCAGTGTGGTTCATGCCCACAGTTCTTCACACTCTGAGTTCCTGATCTCAGACTAGTCATCAAAGGATCAGCACAAAATAGAGGGTACGTGTTTCCCTACAGTAGAAAGGAGGAGAGACAATGGAGAGAATCACTCTCTGTGCAACCTCTAATGGCTTGTTTCATAGCAGTATTGGTGGATGCTTGGGAGATGACCATCCACCTGTTCTCTCAACTGCAGATTGGGTTGTTTGGAGAGACCCAAGCAAGGGAAAGATGAAAAAAATTAGGTTATGCAATAGAGATCTCACAGTCTTTCACACAGACTCCCACAAACAAATAGGAACTGGGCTTATCTCCAGCACCAGCAGGAGTGTTCCCTCCCAGTCGGGGAACACTTCAGCAGTCAAGGACATTCATCCTCCGATCTTCGGGTAAGCATTCTCCAAGGCGGCCTTCGAGACACACGACAACGCAAAATCGTCGAGCAGAAACTGATAGCCAAGTTCCGCACCCATGAGGACGGCCTCAACCGAGATCTTGGGTTCATGTCACGCTATATGTAACCCCACCTGATGCAGGGTCATCCAGACTCGAGTCGACATTGGCTTGTTCTCTCTACACAGATGCGGCCGGACCTGCTGTGATTTCCAGCAAAAAAAATGTTTTTTGTCTGTTTTTTTGTTTTTCATACAGACCCCAGCACCTGCAATATTTGACCCCTTGTGACCCCACCTCATTTGTTCTTTGATGTAATGTTTTCCTGACTGACCTGTTTGGACACCATTCACACCTTTGATTGCTGTGATTATCTCTCTGTCGAGGTGTGATAAATGGCAGTTGGAAACATTACCTGTAAACATCTGACATGATTCTCTGACTATATAAGCTGTGTCTTTATGCATCTCTCCACTTCACCTGACGAAGGAGCAGCGCTCCGAAAGCTTGTGATTTCAAATAAAGCTGTTGGACTGTAACCTGGTGTTGTGTGACTTCTTACATTTGAGCACCATAAAAAGTCAAAGCAGAAAATATTATGGGTTGGAGTTCTATCCTCAAGGATTTCACTAGTAGAATGATTTTTGCCGTCACAAAAGCTTGAATTAGAATGTCTTATCTACACACAAATTGCCATTTGTTTTATGGACATCCAATGGGAGAAAATAGTTGGGTGCGTGCCCAGGATCCAGTTCTCCACAGCTAGTCTGTGTGATTGAAGTGGAAGGAAACATTTTCGGGCTTCTGTTGGTTACAAGTTGAATCTGTCCATGCATAAATAGTGCTCATGCCACTTGGCCCATAGTGGCTTTGTTTAGAAAATATATGGGATTATTGGTTAGACATGAAAAACTATGCACGCTATGGTACAGATTAAACATGTGGGAACCACATTTATCGACTGGATTCATGAAGCTTTCTGGCAAATGAGGGCTGATTTTCCTCTTCACTGTTGGGCAGGAATGGGGCAGTAGATATGATGAAAGTCGCAGCACAGCTCTTACTGCTCTGCCCCTGCTCTAGCTGCTGCCATTTTGGTGGGGGCCTTGAAATGGGCAGCCCAGGTCACATCCAAGCTAATCCGGGTTCTAATATGACATCAATATTGCAATTAAAAGTAACAATGGATGGAGCATGCTCACTGAGCGGCCTAACTAGCGGTCTTTATAGGCGCTGCTGGAGCCTGCTTCAGAAACTTCACAGGTAAGTTTTTAAATGAATGCTCCTGCTGGCACCACAAAAATCAACACCCCCCCACCGCCACCTCCATGTCCGACCCTTGCGTGGTCCTCCCCCGGGATCGCCTCCCCCCATCTCTTTTACCTACATCCACTGGCTTGGCTGCGTGGCAGGGCCGCCAGATTGCTGAGAAGCGCTCATTTCACGCAGACAGCTCGCCAATTATATTTAAATGCGGCCCGATCACCAAAATGAATCCGGCATCTCGCTGATGCTATCGGGCGGGCAGAGTAGATGCCCCACCCACCGCCCAACCTGATCGACCCTCAATACAAAAGTCGACCCCATTACATTAGTTAGGCAGGGTCCAAGGCTTGCTATTTGACTAGAAATGTTAGATTTACATGGTAGTAGAACAATTATAGCATATGATTTGCTGTTATAAATAAAGTTTGACCTTGGGAGAAATACTTCGCTGCTGAGAAGATTTCTTATCTGAATTCCTCCATCTTGTGTTTTGTTTGAGTTGCGCATTTTGAGACTTGAACCTATTTGCAAGTAATCCCTTCCAGTATGGCTAAAAACTGCAAAATAACAACAGAAAATGCTGGAAAAACTCAGCAGGCCAGGCAACATCCGTGGAGAGAAAAAAGAGTCAACGTTTCGGGTCAAACCCTTTGTCAAGACTGGAAAGGCACAGGAAATGAAATAGATTAAAAGGCCAGGCTGGGGGAGAACAAAAGAGAAGTGAAGAGACATTAAGAGGTATTCAAAATGAGACGAGATGGTGATAGGACTAGTGGAGGCAAAAGACGGCTCTAGATTAGGTGTGAAATGCGCTGGCAGAATGGGAGACAGCTGCCATGTGGGAGAGAAAAAAAGTGGGGGGGGAGGGCCAAAACAAAGGTGTGGATAAAAAATAAGTAAAAATGTAATGGGGGCGCCGAGGTTATGATCTGAAATTGTTGAACTCGATATTGAGTCTGGAAGGCTATAAAGTGCCTAATTGGAAGATGAGGTGCTGTTCCTCGAGTTTACGCTGAGCTTCCATGGAACAATGCAAGAGCCCGAGTACAGTGAGGTCTGAGTGGGAATGGGGCGGCGAATTAAAATGACAGGCGACCGGAAGCTCGGGGTCATCCTTACGGACTGAACGGAGGTGTGCCGCAAAGCGGTTAAAAACTGCATTTTGTTATTTGTTTATGGGATGTTGGCGTCGCTGGCAAGGCCAGCATTTATTGCCCATCCCTAATTGCCCTTGAGAAGGTGGTAGTGAGCCGTCTTCTTGAACCGCTGCAATCCGTGTGGTGAAGGTACTCCCACAGTGCTGTTAGGTAGGGAGTTCCAGGATTTTGACCCAGCAACGATAAAGGAACGGCGATATACTTCCAAGTCAGGATGGTGTGTGACTTGGAGGGGAACTTGGAGGTGGTGGTGTTCCCATGCGCCTGTTGCCCTTGTCCTCCTAGGTGGAAGAGGTCGCGGGTTTGGGAGGTGCTGCCGAAGAAGCCTTGGCGAGTTGCTGCAGTGCATCTTGTAGATGGTACACACTGCAGCCACGGTATGCCGCTGGTGGAGGGAGTTTAAGGTGGTGGATGGGGTGCCAATCAAATGGCTGCTTTGCCCTGGATGGTGTCGAGCTTCTTGAGTGTTGTTGGAGCTGCACTCATCCAGGCAAGTGGAGCGTATTCCATCACACTCCTGACTTGTGCCTTGTGAGGCACTCGTCGCAGAATGCCTAGGGCAAGATTTTCATTGGGCTATGGAGGCGGGATTGGAAGCGTGTGGGGGTTAAAATCCTGAAATCGGGGGGCATGAACCCATCCCGCCCCCAACCCGCCTCCATGCCAGTTTCAAAGGAGGCGAGTACCTGACCCGCACTGGGACCCGCCTCCCCGAGGCAGGAATGGGATTAGTGCCAATTAACTGCCTGTTAACAGGTAGCTAACAGGCAGTTTTTAGCCTAATCCCTATTTTCATTGGTGAAATGTGGGATTCCCGACGGCTCCAAACCACGCCAAGTTAGCGAGGCGGGCCGTCGGGCTGAAGGGCTTGGAGAGGTCGAGATGTCAGTGTTCAGGTGAGTGATGGGTGCATGAGTGCAGAGGTAAGTGTGTTTGGTGTGTTTAAAGTGTTTAAAGAAGTTTTACTTACATGTACTTACCTTTACAGCCTTCCTTCCTTCAGGTCTCGGGAGTCCCTCATCTCACCGGCACAGAAAGCAGAATGGCTGCTATTATGTCCGTGTATAATTGAGACACGGACTGCAGGAGTTGATTATAACAGGTCTTTACTGAGTGGAGACAAACTGGAAACTGAAACTACAGAAGCCTGCTAGGGCCTTTTATACAGGGGTGGTTACTGCCGGTACTGCAGTCTGAGACCAGTCATTCCCTTAAAGGTACATACACAACAATTCCTCCCCTTTTAGATAAACAGTACATAACATTCATTTAACAACTAAATAATAATTAATTACAATTACAATTACGGTTGCTAGATACATTCGTTGAAGTTAAGCAATTATAAGTTCAGTCTTTGAGGAGGCTTTCTGATTCTGTCTGGATAACGCCTCTTTGGGGTATCAGGTTCTTCTGGCAAGGTTGAGTCGGGATCAATGTCGTTGTTTGGTTCGTCTGCTTCCAATATCACCGATTCTGCGGTAGATGCCATTGGTACTTCGGTTTCATCTCCAAGTGTATCAGATCGTGGTGTGGAGTTGACGTTTTCCAGTGACTCTAGAATCTGGTCAGCATGGCGTCTTACAATGCTCTCTCCAACGTCCACAGTATACATTAGAGGTCCTTGCCGTGTACAGATCGTTCCTGGCTGCCATTTCTCTGTGCGGTAGTCCCGGGCCAAAACTGGTTGACCTATCTTAAAACTCCTGGTCGGCCTTTCATTCATATTCTGAAACTGCCTGTTCTCCACATCTCTTCTGACGTTTGGCTTAACCAAGTCCAAGCGGCATCGTAGTCTTCCATTGAAGAACATCATGGCTGGAGTTTGGTTGGTAATCGCATGTGTCGCATTCCGATAGGCAAACAAGAAGTTATCCACCTTGTGTTGTAGGGGTATATCTTCATTACACATTGCCTTGATAGCCTTCTTGAATGTTTGAACAAACCTCTCGGTCAATCCATTAGTGGCTGGATGATATGGGGCGAATGTGTAATGCTTAACACCATTGTTCTTTAAGAACCTCCGGAACTCTTCAGACACAAACTGTGGTCCATTGTCAGAGCAAATCTGTTCAGGCAGCCCATTCCTGGCGAATATGGTTCGTAAGACTGTGATAGTTTTTTCTGTGGTGGTTGAGGACATTTTTATTACCTCTGGCCACTTTGAATGTGCATCCACTGCAATTAAAAACATCGAGTCCATAACGGGACCAGCAAAATCAATGTGCACCCTTTGCCATGGAGATGAGGGCCACTCCCATGGATGTAGAGGGGCTTGTGGTGGGGCATTTTGGACCTTCTGGCATCCTGTACAGCTCTTGGTCATCTCTTCGATTTCTCTATCGATTCCCGGCCACCACACAAACGCTCTGGCTAAGTTCTTCATTTTTACCCCTCCCAGATGACCCTCATGAAGCTCATTGAGCACTCTATCCTTCAATTTGGGTGGAATTACTACTCTGGATCCACACATCAAGGTTCCTCTGCACACTGACAGCTGTTCTCTTCTTGGCGAGAATGCTGGCAGCAGTGGTTCGCCATGTGCTGGCCATCCCTTCACCGTTAAATCATAGACCCAGGAGAGTGTCGGGTCATTTCGTGTTTCCTTTTCTATGTTTGCATTCGACACCGGGAGACATTCGACTATGGTCGAGTGGAATAACTGCACTGGATCCACTGCCAGTTCTTCTTCCACCGTCGGCAACGGTAGGCGCGACAGTCCATCCGCATTCCCATGCTGTTTAGTTCCTTTGTACTCGATGTCATATTGGTGTGCCCCTAGGAAAAGGGACCACCTCTGTAGCCGTTGTGCCATCATTATCGGTACGCCCTTCTGAGGGTTGAAAATGGAGACGAGAGGTTGATGATCAGTTAGTAGAGTAAATTTCTGACCGTGCAGGTAGTGATTGAACTTCTTCACCCCCCACACCAGGCTGAGGGCCTCTCTGTCAATCTGGGCATAGTTACGCTCGGCTGAAGTTAACGAGCGTGACGCAAAAGCTATCGGCCTCTCTGAACCATCAAGGAATTTATGTGACAGTACCGCCCCAATGCCGTAGGGAGACGCATCACACGCCAGTCTTATCGGTAGTGATGGGTTGTAGTGAGCCAATACTTCTCTTGTAGTGATTAGGTCCTTACTCTTCAGAAAGGCCCGCTTACATTCATCGCTCCATTTCCATGCTACTCCCGTTCGTAGTAGGGCGTTCAGTGGGTGCAGAATTGTGGACAAATTCGGCAAAAACTTATGGTAGTAATTCACCAATCCGAGGAATGACCTCAGTTGCGAAACATTTTCAGGCGCTGGAGCCTTAACTACCGCTTTAATTTTGTCAGGGGACTTATGCAACCCCTCTTCATCAATCACGTGGCCACAATACGATATTTGTTTCTTAAAAAACTCGCACTTGGGGCGATTGGCTCGTAGCCCATGTTCACGTAGTCTAGTGAGCACCTGCTCTAGGTTGGCAAGGTGTTCACTGTCATCTTCACCTGTCCCTAGGATGTCGTCCAAGTAACACTGAGTCCCCGGAATCCCTTGCAGGACTTGTTCCATCGCTCTTTGCCATATTGCCGGAGCTGATGCTGCTCCGAATACCAGTCGATTATACTGGTAAAGACCTTTGTGAGTGTTTATCGTGAGATACTTCCTAGAGGATTCTTCAACCTCCATCTGCAAATATGCTTGTGCTAGGTCAATTTTTGTAAAACGCTTCCCTCCAGATAGTGAGGCGAAGATATCTTCTATCCTTGGAAGAGGATATTGTACTGTGTGAAGGACTGGGTTCACCGTCACCTTGAAGTCCCCACAAATGCGAACCTTCCTTGGCTCCTCAGACTTATTGTTTAACGTTTTCTTCATGACAGGGACGATGGGTGTCACCCACTTGCTCCAGTCTACCTTAGATAACACGCCTGCATTCTCCAGATTCTCCAGCTCTGCCTCGACGGCTGGGCGAATTGCATATGGTACCGGTCTTGCTTTGAAAAACTTGGGAATTGCATTCTCCTCTATTTTTATCGAGGCGGTTACGCCTTTAAGAGCGCCCAGTTCTTGTTGAAATACCTCTTTGGCATCAGCTAAGATTGCTGACAATCGTCCAGGAGTGACGTCGTCATCCTTTTTACCAGCCACCGTCAGTGCCTGAATGGAGTGCCAGTCTAAACTTATCTTTCTGATCCATTCACGTCCCAATAACGGTGGTCCACCATCTTGCAGAATGTAGAGATACAATTTCTGTATTTTCTTGCCGTTGTATTCGACAGGCACCCTTATTTTTCCTCTGGGGTATACTTTTTGCCCCGTATATGTCCTCAAGACAATGGATGTCTCTCTCAAGGGTATGTGTGCGAATAGCCGCTCGTAGTCTCGTCGATTCATGACGGTTAGAGCTGATCCTGTATCTAATTCCATTTTGACTTGGGACCCTGCTATCGTGAGGGTGACCCAAATGGTTCAGTGATCCTCTTTTGCGATTACGTTGTGAAGTTTGAGACAGCTTAGTCTCTTGTTCCCAGATTCACTATCGCTCATCTGGTCTTCGGAACTACTGTCCATCATCTTTTGTACTTTCCTGTACGGTTCCTTAGTAGCCTTTTTGTTGTCGTTGGTCTTCTTCCCAGACCTGCAAACTCATGCAATGTGTCCCATCTTTCCGCATTGCCTGCATATTTTGTCCTTGGACCAGCAGTCCTTCTGGTCATGGTTTGTTCTGCCGCAGCGATAACATTTTGCAAATCCCCGTGTCATTTTATGGGTGCCGTATTCCTGTGGCTTTTGTTGTATTTCTGCAGCTCCCCTTGCTGCTGCTTCATATGATACTGCCACGCTGAAAGCCTTATCTAGCGTCTTTCTCTGAGAGTAACCTCTTCTGGGTTCCTTCACTCAGGAGTCCACAGACAAATTTGTCCCGTAAGGTATCTGCCAGGCCTGCTCCGAACTGGCAGTGCTTTGATAGCTTGCGTAGTTCCGTAAGGTAATCAGCATTGCTCTCATTTTTATGCTGATTTCTCCTGTGGAATTTAAATCTTTCTGCTATCAGCAGCGGTGTAGGATTTAGGTGTTCCTGTCGGATAGCAACAATTTCATTAAAACTCTTCGCCTTCGGTTTGGCTGGAGTAATCAGGTCCCGCAATAGGCCGTACGTTCTTGCGCCCATTAAATTTAGCAATACTGATGCCTTTTTCTCATCGGCTATTTTGTTTGCCTCGCAATATACCTCGACTCTTTCCACATACGTGGTCCAGTCTTCTATTGTATTATCGAAGGCAGTGATATCGCCAGTCTTTGGCATCTTGAAAATCTAAGATGGCGCCTCCCGTGCTTTGCCTTCTTCCCCGATTTAACAAAATGGCGCCTCCCGCGCTTTTGTCTTCTCCGCTGTTGCTGGCATTTTATGCCTTGATGGCGACGCCCTATGGTCTTCGCGCACTTCCCCCCTGCGCTGCTGCTAACGCCGCTCTCCGTGGTTTCCGTGGCAAACTGCAGCTCCTCGCGGCTTTTTGCGCGTTTAATTTTTTATTTTTTTATTTCCCCGTCGTCGGAACAACCCTGCGGGACTCTTGCCTCCCTCTTCTCGGGTCTGTACGTTGCCCGGCTTCGTAGCACCGGCCGCGCCCAGTGTGCTCCACCCTCTCTCTCTCTCCTCTTCCCGACAACGCTGCTCGGCCCCGTTGCAAGCCACTCGCTCGAACTCTAAACCGCCGCAGCCCAGGAAGGATCAGTGTACTACCTGCCACCAGCCCGATTAGCTGAAGCACCATCGACAGGATAACCAAGCCCCGCTCTCGACAGCCTCTCCTGCAAATCTTCAACTCCGCTGACTCAGAGGCGGATGCCCACGGTCGACGCCTGTTTCTACTGTTTCTTTCTTCCTTCTGGCCTTGACCCCTGATAACTTCGCTTCAGGGGTGGATCCCCATGAGGTGGTGCAGATTGTAGGTAAGTTCGTATCTGCTCGTCGCCAGTATTATGTCCGTGTATAATTGAGACACGGACTGCAGGAGTTGATTATAACAGGTCTTTACTGAGTGGAGACAAACTGGAAACTGAAACTACAGACGCCTGCTAGGGTCTTTTATACAGGGGTGGTCACTGCCGGTACTGCAGTCTGAGACCAGTCATTCCCTTAAAGGTACATACACAACAGCCGCCAGCTGTCAAAAATTGCAGCATTCAGCTTTCTGTTCTGGGGAGATCTCTAAATCATCCTGAGAGGAAGGAATTATCTTAGAGTATAGATTGTCAGTGTCTGACAGCTTCAAACAGCTGTGAAACGCTGATACTTCATCTGTCAAAAGGTCTTGACAGATGAAATGTCAATCTGTGACGTCACCTGTTGCCGGGTGGCCCTTAATTGGCCTGCTGAGCCCACTGGGTGGGCTCAACAAGATCAATCAAGTCTAAATCGCGTGGGTTGTCTAGAACTTGATGGAGGCGGGATGACAACCCCGAAAGTTGTAGTCCTGCTGTTATAAATCTCATCATTCATCAAGAAACTACTCATGACATAACGCTGGACGGCCAGCTGGTGGCGCCATCCAAGGAGTATAAATACTCGGGTGTGGGCCCAGCTTGCCAGGGACATTTTGTAAGACAAGGAACTAGTTGTTGTGTATGTACCTTGAAGAAGGAACTATATTCTGCAGCCCCTGTATACTGCAGTACCAGTAGTGACCACCCCTGTATATAAGCCTGTGTAGTAACTTTGTATATTAGTTCCAGTTTTGTCTCCATTCAGTAAACACCTGTTATGACCAACTTCTGCAGTCCGTGTCTCAATTACACACAGACATTACATTGGCGACGAACAGATCTGAACTTACCTACAGTTCTGCACCACCTCACGGAGATCCATCCCTGAAGCGAAGTTATTGGAGGTCGAAGCCAGAAGGCAGAAATCCAAAAAGGAAAAAAAACAGACAGAGGAAACGGGCGTCGACCGTGGGCAACCGCCCTCTGATCCATCGAATTCGAAGATTTGCAGGAGAGGCTGTCGAAAGCTGGGCTTGGTTCTCCAGTCTATGGTGCTCCAGCTAATCGGGCTGGTGGCAGGTAGTACACTGATCCTTCCTGGGCTGCGGCGGGCTAGAGCTCGATCGGGTGGCTTTTCAACGGGGCCGAGCAACGTTGTTGGGAAAGAGGAGAGAGAGAGAGAGAGGGTGGAGCACACAGGGCGCGGCCGGTGCTAAGAAGCCGGGCAGCGTACAGACCCGAGAAGAGGGAGGAAAGTGTCCCATAGGGTCTGCTCTGACGACGGGAACAGTAATTAAAATAAAGGAAAAAGAAGTTAGAAGCGCAGAAAGCCGCGAGGAGCTGCAGTTTGCCACGGGGACCGCGGAGAGCGGCGTTGGCAGCAGCGCGGGGGGGAAGCGCGTGAAGACCATAGGGCATCGCCATCAAGACATAAAAACGCCAGCAACAGCGCTGGCAGCAGCGGAAAAGACAGAAAGCACGGGAGGCGCCATCTTAATCCAGCGGGGAAGAAGGCAAAGTGTGGGAGGCGCCATTTTGCTCAATCGGGGAAGAAGGCAAAGCGCGGGAGGCACCATCTTAGATCTCCAAGATGCCGAAGACTGGCAATATCACTGCCTTCGATAATGAAATAGAAGACTGGACCACATATGTGGAAAGAGTCGAAGTATATTGCAAGGCAAATGAAGTAGCCGATGAGAAAAAGGCATCGGTACTACTAAACTTAATGGGCGCAAGAACATACGGCCTATTGCGGAACCTGATCACTCCAGTCAAACCGATGGGGAAGAGTTTTAACGAAATTGTTGATATCCTACAGGAACACCTAAATCCTACACCGCTGCTGATAGCAGAAAGATTTAAATTCCACAAGAGAAATCAGCATAAAGATGAGAGCAATGCTGATTACCTTATGGAACTACGCAAGCTATCAAAGCACTGCCAGTTCGGAGCAGGACTGGCAGATACCCTACGGGACAAATTTGTCTGTGGACTCCTGAGTGAAGGAACCCAGAAGAGGTTACTCTCGGAGAAAGAGCTGACGCTAGATAAGGCTTTCAGCATGGCAGTATCGTACGAAGCAGCAGCAAGAGGAGCTGCGGAAATACAGCAAAAGCCACAGGAATACGGCACCCATGAAATGACACGGGGATTTGAAAAATGTTATCGCTGCGGCAGAACAACCCATGACCAGAAGGACTGCTGGTTCAAGGACAAAACATGCAGGCAATGCGGAAAGATGGGACACATTGCATGAGTTTGCAGGTCCGGGAAGAAGACTAATGACAACAAAAAGACTACTAAGGAAAAGGAGAGGGAAGTACAAAAGATGACGGACAGTAGTTCCGAAGACCAGAAGAGCGATAGTGAATCCGGAACAAGAGACTAAGCTGTCTCAAACTACACAACGTAATCGCAAAAGAGGATTGCCGAACCATTTGGGTCACCCTCACGATAGCAGGGTCCCAAGTCAAAATGGAATTGGATACAGGATCAGCCCTGACCGTCATGAATCGACGAGACTACAAGCGGCTATTCTCACACATACCCTTGAAAGACACATCCATTGTCTTGAAGACATATACGGGGCAGAAAGTATACCCCAGAGGGAAAATAAGGGTGCCTGTCAAATACATCGGCAAGGAAATACAGAAATTGTATCTGTGCATACTGCAAGATGGTGGACCACCGTTATTGGGATGTGAATGGATCAGAAAGATAAGTTTAGACTGGCACTCCATTCAGGCACTGACTGTGGCTGGTAAAAAGGGTGACGACGTCACACCTGGACGATTGTCAAAAATCTTAGCTAACGCTAAAGAGGTATTTCAACAAGGACTGGGAACTCTTAAAGGCATAACCGCCTCGATAAAAATAGAAGAGAATGCAATTCCCAAGTTTTTCAAAGCAAGACCGGTACCGTATGCAATTCGCCCAGCCGTCAAGGCAGAGCTGGAGAATCTGGAGAATGCAGGCGTGTTATCTAAGGTAGACTGGAGCGAGTGGGCGACACCCATCGTTCCTGTCATGAAGAAAACGTTAAACAATAAGTCTGAGGAGCCAAGGAAGGTTCGCATCTGTGGGGACTTCAAGGTGACTGTGAACCCAGTCCTTCACACAGTACAGTATCCTCTTCCGAGGATAGAAGATATTTTCGCCTCACTATCTGGAGGGAAACGTTTTACAAAAATTGACCTAGCGCAAGCATATTTGCAGATGGAGGTTGAAGAATCCTCTAGGAAATATCTCACGATAAACACTCACAAAGGTCTTTACCAGTATAATCGACTGGTATTCGGAGTAGCATCAGCTCCGGCTATATGGCAAAGAGCGATGGAACAAATCCTGCAAGGGATTCCGGGGACTCAGTGTTACTTGGACGACATCCTAGTGACAGGTGAAAATGACAGTGAACACCTTGCCAACCTAGAGCAGGTGCTCACTAGACTGAGAGAACATGGGCTACGAGCCAATCGCCCCAAGTGCGAGTTTTTTAAGAAACAAATATCGTATTGTGGCCACGTGATTGATGAAGAGGGGTTACATAAGTCCCCTGACAAAATTGAAGCGGTAGTTAAGGCTCCAGCGCCTGAAAATGTGTCGCAACTGAGGTCATTCCTCGGATTGGTGAATTACTACCATAAGTTTTTGCCGAATTTGTCCACAATTCTGCACCCACTGAATGCCCTGCTACAAACTGGAGTAGCATGGAAATGGAGCGATGAGTGTAAGCGGGCCTTTCAGAATTGTAAAGGCCTGATAACTTCAAGAGAAGTATTGGCTCACTACAACCCATCACTACCGATAAGACTGGCGTGTGATGCGTCTCCCTACGGCGTTGGAGCGGTACTGTCACATAAATCCCTTGATGGTTCAGAGAGGCCGATAGCTTTTGCGTCATGCACGTTAACTGCAGCCGAGCGTAACTACGCCCAGATTGACAGAGAGGCCCTCAGCCTGGTGTGGGGGGTGAAGAAGTTCAATCACTACCTGCACGGACAGAAATTTACTCTACTAACTGATCATCAACCTCTTGTCTCCATTTTCAACCCTAAGAAGGGCATCCCGATAATGACAGCACAATGGCTACAGAGGTGGTCCCTTTTCCTAGGGGCACACCAATATGACATTGAGTACAAAGGAACTAAACAGCATGGGAATGCTGATGGATTGTCGCGCCTACCATTGCCGACGGTGGAAGAAGCACCTGCAGTGGATCCTGTGGAGATATTCCACTCGACCATAGTCGAATGTCTACCTGTGACGAATGCAAACATAGAACAGGAAACACGAAATGACCCGACACTCTCCAGGGTCTATGATTTAACGGTGAAGGGATGGCCAGCACATGGCGAACCACTGTTGCCAGCATTCTCGCCGAGAAGAGAACAGCTGTCAGTGTGCCGAGGAACCTTGATGTGTGGATCCAGAGTAGTAATTCCACCCAAATTGAAGGATAGAGTGCTCAATGAGCTTCATGAGGGTCATCTGGGAGGGGTAAAAATGAAGAACTTAGCCAGAGCGTTTGTGTGGTGGCCGGGAATCAATAGAGAAATCGAAGAGATGACCAAGAGCTGTACAGGATGCCAGAAGGTCCAAAACGCCCCACCACAAGCCCCTCTACATCCATGGGAGTGGCCCTCATCTCCATGGCAAAGGGTACACATTGATTTTGCTGGTCCATTTATGGACTCGATGTTTTTAATTGCGGTGGATGCACATTCAAAGAGGCCAGAGGTAATAAAAATGTCCTCAACCACCACAGAAAAAACTATCACAGTCTTACGAACCATATTCGCCAGAAATGGGCTGCCTGAACAGATTTGCTTCGACAATGGACCACAGTTTGTGTCTGAAGAGTTCCAGAGGTTCTTAAAGAACAATGGTGTTAAGCATTACATATCCGCCCCATATCATCCAGCCACCAATGGATTGGCTGAGAGGTTCGTTCAAACATTCAAGAAGGCTATCAAGGCAATGTGTAATGAAGACATACCCCTACAACACAAGGTGGATAACTTCTTGTTTGCCTACCGGAATGCGACACATGTGGTTACCAACCAAACTCCAGCCATGATGTTCTTCAATCGAAGACTAAGATGCCGCTTGGATTTGGTTAAGCCAAACATCAGAAGAGATGTGGAGAACAGGCAGTTTCAGAATATGAATGAAAGGCCAACCAGGAGTTTCAAGATAGGTCAACCAGTTTTGGCCCGGGACTACCGCACAGAGAAATGGCAGCCAGGAATGATCTGCACACGGCAAGGACCTCTAATGTATACCGTGGACGTTGGAGAGCATTGTAAGACGCCATGCTGACCAGATTCTAGAGTCACTGGAAAACGTCAAATCTACACCACGATCCTATACACCTGGTGATGAAACCGAAGTACCAATTGCATCTACCTCAGAATCGGTGATATTGGAAGCAGACGAACCAAACAACGACGTTGATCCCGAATCAACTTTGCCAGAAGAACCTGATACCCCAAAGAGGCGTTATCCGGGCAGAATCAGGAAGCCTCCTCAAAGACTGAATTTATAATTGATTAACTTCAGCTAATGTATATAGCAACTGTAATTGTAAATATGTTATTTAATTATTAATCAAATGTTATGTACTGTTTAGCTAAAAGGGGAGGAATTGTAGTGTATGTACCTTGAAGAAGGAACTATATTCTGCAGCCCCTGTATACTGCAGTACCAGTAGTGACCACCCCTGTATATAAGCCTGTGTAGTAACTTTGTATAGTAGTTCCAGTTTTGTCTCCATTCAATAAACACCTGTTATGACCAACTTCTGCAGTCCGTGTCTCAATTACACACGGACATTACACTAGTGAAGTACAACTAGACCTCCATGTTCTGAAACAAGTTGATTAAAGCCTTGCTTTATGCTCAAACCAAGTATGTAGTGAGTTTTATTACGTCACCTGCCTCCTACCCACCTCCTCAATGAAAATCCAGCCCTTAGCCTCTGACCTGCTCTTGTTGCCACAGCTTTTATGTGGCTAGTCCAGTTAAGTTTCTGGTCAATGGTAACCCTCAGGATGTTGATGATGGAGAATTCAGCGATGGTCATGCCATTGAATGTCAAGAGGAGGTGGTTAGACTCTCGCTTGTTGGAGATAGTCATTGTCTGGCACTTCTGTGGCACGAATGCTACCTGACACTTATCAGCCCAAGCCTGAACGTCATCCCGGTCTTGTTGCATGCGGGCATGGACTGCTTCATTATCTGAGGAGTTGTGAATGGCGCTGAACACTGTGCAGTCATCAGCGAACATCCCCATTTCTGATCTTATAATGGAGGGTAGGTCATTGATGAAGCAGCTGAAGATGGTTGGGCCTAGGACACTGCCCTGAGGAACTCCTGCAGCGATGTCCTGGGGCTGTGATGATTGACCTTCAACCACCACAACCATCTTCCTTTGTGCTGGGTATGACTCCAGCCAGTGGAGCGTTTCCCCCCGATTCCCATTGACTTCAGTTTTACTAGGGCTCCTTGATGCCACACTCGGTCAAATGCTGCCTTGATGTCAAGGGCAGTCACTCTCACCTCACCTCTGGAATTCAGCTCTTTTGTCCATGTTTGGACCAAGGCTGTATAATGAGGTTGGGAGTCGAATGGTCTTGGCGGAGCCCAAACTGGGCATCAGTGAGTAGGTTTTTGGTGAGTAAGTGCCGCTTGATAACACTGTCGACGATACCTTCCATCACCTTGCTTATGATGGAGAGTAGGCTGATGGGGCAGTAATTGGCTGGGTTGGATTTGTCCTGCTTTTTGTGGACTAGACATACCTGGGCAGTTTTCCACATTGTCGGATAGATGCCAGTGTTGTAGCTGTACTGGAACAGCTTGGCTAGAGGCGTGGCTAGTTCTGGAGCACAAGTGTTCAGCATGAGAGCCGTGATGTTGTTGGGGCCCATAACCTTTGCTTTATCCAGTGCGCTCAGCCGTTTATTGTTATCACGTGGAGTGAATCGAATTGGCTGAAGACTGGCTTCTGTGATGGTGGTGACCTCAGTAGTAGGCCGATATGGATTATCTACTCGGCACTTCTGGCTGAAGACAGTTGCAAACGCCCACAGTGCCTCATGGATGCCCAGTTTTGAATCTATCCCATTTAGCATGGTGGTAGTGCCACACAACACGATGGAGGGTGTCTTCAGTGTGAAGATGGGACTTCATCTCCACAATGACTGTGTGGTGGTCACTGCTACCAATACTGTCATGGGCAGATGCAACTGCGACAGGTAAGGACGAGGTCAAGTAGGTTTTTCCCTCGTGTTGGTTCTTGCACCACCTGTCGCAGGCCCAGATTGGCAGCTATGTCCTTCAGGACTCGACCAGCTTGGTCAGCAGTGGTGTGACTGAGCCACTCTTGGTGATGGACATTGAAGTCCCCCACCAGACAGGGCCACTCCTTCCCGACTGTATACCACTGTGCCACCACCCCTGGTGGGTCTGTCCTGTCGGTGGGACAAGACATACCCAGGGATGGTGATGGAGGAGTTTGGGACTTTGGCTGAAAGGTATGATTCTGTGAGTATGACTAGCTGTCCCACCCAGATGTTGGTGAGGAGGACTTTGCAGGGTCGACTGGGCTGTGTGTGCCGTTGCCATGTCCGTAGCCAGTGCCGAGGTCGATGCCGGGTGGTCTGTCCGATTTCATTCTTATTATTGTGTTTCGTAGTGGTTAGTTACAACTTGCTAGGCCATTTCAGAGGGCAGTTAAGAGTCAGCCGCATTGCTGTGGGTCTGGAGTCACATATAGGCCAGACCAGGTAAGGACGGCAGATTTCCTTCTGGTGAACCAGATGGGTTTTTATGACAATCCGATCGTTACCATTACTGATACTAGCTTTTTTAAATTCCAGATTTAGTTAATTAACTGAATTTAAATTCCCCAGCTGCCGTGGTGGGATTTGAACTCACGTCTCTGGATTATTAGTCCAGGCCTCTGGATTACTAGCCCAGTGACATTACTATGACACTAACATTCCCTTAGCAACTGTTGCCCAAAGAACATAGCATAATACTCAGTTTGGAATTAAGAGGACTTTCTTCCCTATGCTGTTGTCTTCAAAGAATGGTACAGATCTTCCAGAGAACATATGTACAAAAATGTCAAAGGAGATCTGGCTCATAAAATAACTACTCTCCTCTACATTGGGGAGACCAAACGCAGATTGGGTGACCGCCTTGCGGGACACCTCTGTTCAGTCCGTAAGGGGGACCCCGAGCTCCCGGTGGCCTGTCACTTTAATTCACCGCTCCATTCCCACTCAGACCTCACCGTCCTCGACCTCTTGCATTGTTCCACGGAAGCTCAGCGTAAGCTCGAGGAACAGCACCTCATCTCTCGAGTAGGCACTCTACAGCCCTCTGGACTCAACATAGAGTTCAACAATTTCAGATCATAACCTCGGCCCCTATCACATATATATATATTTTCTTTTTTTTATCCACACTTTTTGTTTGTGCCTTTTTTCTTCCCTCCCACATGGCAGCTGTCCTTCATTCTACCAGCGCAATTCACACTTCATCTAGAGCCATCCTTTGTTCCTTAACCTGTCCCATTACCACCTCCGCTTGCCTTGAATATCTCTTAATGTCTCTCAATGTTTCTTAATCTCTCCTGCTTTCTATCCTATCACTGACCTTCCCTTTTGTTCTTTCATCCCATCCTCCTTTTCCCAGCCCCTAAACTTGCTTTCCATTTCCTGCTTTTTTCCAGTTCTGAAGAAGGGTCTTCAACCCGAAACGTTAACTCTGTTTCTCTCTCCACGGATGTTGCCTGGCCTGCTGAGTTTTTTCAGCGTTTTCTGTTGTTATTTCGAAAAATAACTGTTTAGCTGAGGTGTCTGAAGATGTTGATCCGTGTAAATAAGAGAAAACTCAAGCCTGCAGCTTGCTGGACCAAAAATGACAAGTCCGTCTACAAATAAAACTCTAAAGTGAGGCTCCAAACTCAGCACGTTTCTAGCAGTTTTGTTTTGCTCATGCAACAGGCCAAAGTCTAGGATGAGGCAGCAAAAGGAAAGAATTGACATTGGTATCAGAAGTGCTTTCACATTCTCATAAATAACTGAAAAACACCAAATTTGGAGCATGTTAGGTTAGTGAAAAGAAAGTTAAATTCATTCTGCTAATTGGAACCTGCAAATTTAAATATTTTTCTTCCAGAGATTCAGTGTGGCTTGTTTGGTGGCACAGTTGCATCTGGATCAGAAGTGTTCAGGTTTGCACTCACACTCCAGACTAACACTCCAGTGCAGTATGCCGAGAGTGCTGCATCAGTATAGGTGCTGTTCTTTGGATGAGACGTTAAACCAATGACCCACCTGTCCCTTCTGATTGTTCCCTTTCCATTGTTTGATGTAGTTCAGAACTTCTTCTGGTGTCCTGGCCCTACCCTTCCATATATCCAAACAAAAACAGGTTAAGTGCTTACGAATTTCACCGCTGGGATCTTGTTGGTGCAGAATGCTGCCACTGCTGTTTACATAATTACAGTCACTGCACTTTAAAGGTAATTGTTTATGGTAAATGTTTGGAGACATTTTACCGTGTTACGGTGCAGTATAACTGCAAATAATATTATTAATGAACTGAACATGATCCTAAAAGCTTTAACATATGTGGCTTCCCTCTTTTATCACTATTCCTTTCCAACCTTCATGGTGTTCTTAATGAGGATTTTCTCAAACAACAGTCATTCTGGATAGCTTTAACTTCCGAAAAGCATATTTTGCTGATCAACTATCAAGAGAGTTCCCAACAATGGATTGTTCAAGCATGTATTTCAGTTGCTTGCTTCTCCAATCAACAATCATTTGCCAATGATTATCCATGATTCCCCACCTTCTCAAAAATTTCCTTGGCTACGGGGCCATTAATACCATCTCAAATTCACCTAATCAACCATCTTTGCCACAATCTTTCTTAATAAAACATCTCCCTCTCTATACAAAAGCAAAATATAGCAGCTGCTGGAAATCTGAAATAAAAACAGAAAATCCTGGAAATACTCAGCAGGTCAGGCAGCATCTGTGGTGTAACAGAGGTAACGTTTCAGGTCGATGACCTTCCATCAGAACTGGCAAAAGTTAGAAATGTAACAACTTGTCCTTTCATCTCCTACCTTCCCACCATCCAGGGCTGCAAAAACTCCTTCCAGGTGAAACAACAGGTTGGGAGGAAGTGTGAAGGTAGCTGTGGGAGTCATTGGGCTTATAGTAAGTAGATGAGTAGCTGAGAAATAAGATAAGGCCCAAAAACAGGTGGGGGCATCATCCAGCGCTATTTGCCTGCGCCCGTTCAAAATTCACTGGAGGCCTTGGTTCTGGGGGTCCAAAGATGCTGTGAGGTTCTCTACCCGCAGGGGGCAGGAGGACTTGCAGGCAGAACACAACAAGGATCTCGGAGGTGATTGCTCAAACCATCACTGCAACGAGTGTTGCCCCCAGGACCTGGATCCAGTGCCACAAAAAGTTTAGTGCCCTCACACGAGTGGTCAAGGTGAGCGAATGCCATATCCCACCATCTGCACCACTAACCTCACACACTGCTCAATGCACCTCACCCCCATCACTCACCTACCAACAATCTTCTTCCCTTTTGTTCTTTCCTCCCCCTGTACCTTTCCCTGCCTATGAACTTGCTTAAAACCTGTTACATCGCTAACTTTTGACAGTTCTGATGAAAGGCCATCGACCTGAAATGTTAACTCTGTTTGTCACTCCACAGATACTACCAAGCCTGCTGAGTATTTCCAGAATGATGTCCTTCTCTATCATGGCTTAGCCTGAGGTTGAGGGGTGACCTGATAGAGCTCTTTAAAATTATGAAGTGGTTTGATAGGGTAGATGTAGAGATGATGTTTCCACTTGTGAGGAACACTAGGGGTCATAAATATAAGCTAGTCACTAATAAATCCAATAAGGAATTCAGGAGAAACTTCTTTACTCAGAGAGTGGTGAGAATGTGGAACTCATAACCACATGGAATGGTTGAGGTGAAAAGCATAGATACATTTAATAGAAAGCTAACCAAGTACATGAGGGAGAAAGGAATAGAAAGATGTGCTGATCGGGTGAGATGAAATAAGGTGGGAGGAGGCTCGTGTGAAGCATAAACACTGGCCGCATGGCCTGATTCTGTGCTGCAACTTCTATGTAATTCTATGGAATCTATGTTTCAAAATGTTAACTGGCTTAGCTGATTCACAAATAACAGGAAGGTGGGAAGAAATTAGAAACATCAATATAAAAGGGGGAAAGCATTATAAAAAAAAGGCCCTTAAGTGATGTACCAAGGGCAGTAAAAAGATAAATATTAATACAATGTAAGTCAGGAAAGTAGGGCCGGATATTAGTGGAAAGTAAATTCAAAATAGTCATCAGGAAGACCTTCTTTGTTCAAAGGTGATGAATCTTTAGAATAAACTGTTGCCCCAGGTTTAGCAGACATGAAGCAGACAGCAAACAGCAGCATCTATACTGAGCCAGAGAACTTTAAACATTTCCTTTAATTCAGTCTCTAACTTTGTTTAACTATGGCCTCAGATTGATAATTGATTGCACAAGCGCGCTATATTATGGTAAAGATTAATTATGGATATGCACATCCAAGCTGATATTTCATTCACAACATTTGGCATGTGTTCCCTTTAAGTCTTTGTTGTGTATAGACACGATTGGAATTGAAACCATAATCCATTTGGATCAGGCAAGCAGAAGGGGTGGTGAGTTTTAATGCTGGATTCACTCCGGACTCGTCTAATTTATCCTATTTACAAAGCACTGAACCAACATAAAAGGAGTTCCTAAAGGCAGACACATTGCTGCATGACTCAGAGACCTATGTCTACCAGTGTTACTGCTAGCACTCTATCTGAGTGATGTAAAACGATCTTATAATGAGCTGATCAGCTGTATAGGCGCATTTTATATTGCACCCACTGGAGCAATGGTACAATATATAAAGCAGTAATAAAAATCTGATTTGTTATTCTCACTCTTTAACTCATTCATTACTTGCGCCATGATTTTTGGCACAGAGACAACAGTATCATTCAGGTAAGAAGAGGCGCCAAAAAATGTCATGTCCTCTGTGTAGACTCTCCCCAGGGACCATAAATGGCGCTTAGCCTCAAGTCTGCAAACTGTGATTGATTACAAAAATTAAATAAAGCCTTTAAATGCTGTCAAGATCAGCTTTTAAAGTATGATCCAGTCTCGGCCAACTGCATCACAAAACATGAATGATAGTGAACTGAGTACAATCACTATCCAATCAAAAAATCATTTAAAGTTCATAATCAATTAAAGCCGTTTTTTATTGCCTCAGAGCAACTCTTCACTGGGCATCCAACAAATATGAATATTTTGGAAAATATTAACAAACCCTGTATTGAAAGATTCTAAAGTCTATGGATCCCACAAACAGTTCAGACACAACCCCTCTTGTAACCTCTTGAGGCCTGCAGTAGTATTTCCAGTGCAAGGTTTTATTTTATTTCAGAGTATTGAATTGAAGAGGAAGGTAAGTGCAGGAAACAAACACTTTCCCACATGCCTATCTCCTTATTGTTAGTGCCTTTAAAAATAGATATACTAATGCATCTCCTAGGACATTGCTTGTGGTAAGTCAGAGGACACACCGTTTAATTACATCGCTTCGTTAAGCCACAATAAGAACCCTCCCTCATGCTCATAACAGTCAGATATTCCCACTACAAGGTTTCTTTCTCTCCCACAAAGCAGGTTATGTCTCTCTTCTCTTCTCACCTTCCCCCTGCTCAACTCTTCTCCTTGTTCTTAGGCAGTCCCTCGGAACCGAGGATGACTTGCTTCCACATTAAAAATGAGTTCTCAGGTGACTGATGAGTCCAATGCGGGACCTACAGTCTCTGTCACAGGTGGGGCAGACGGTGGTTGAAGGGGCCGATGGGTGGGGTGCTTGGGTTGACGTGTGCTTCTTGCGCTTGGCTTCCGCTTGCTCCCGGCGAAGAGTCTCGAGGTGTTCGGCGCCTTCCCGGATGCTTCTCCTCCACTTTGTGCGGTCTTGGGCCAGGGATTCCCAGGTGTCGGTAGGGATGTTACACTTTTTCAAGGAGGATTTGAGGGTGTCCTTGAAGCGTTTCCTCTGCCCACCTGGGGCTCTCTTGCCGTGCCGGTGCTCCGAGTAGAGTGCTTGTTTTGGGAGTCTCGTATCGGGCATGCGGACAATGTGACCCGTCCATCGGAGCTGATCGAGCGTGGTCAAAGCTTCGATGCTGGGGATGTTGGCCTGAGCAAGAACACTGACGTTGGTGCGCCTATCCTGCCAATGGATTTGCAGGATCTTGCGGCGGCTGCGTTGGTGGTACCTCTCCAGTGCTTTGAGGTGCCTGCTGTACATGGTCCATGTCTCTGAGGCATACAGCAGGGCGGGTATCGCTGCTGCTCTGTAGACCATGAGCTTAGTGCCGGGTTTGAGGTCCTGGTCTTCAAACACTCTCTTCCTCAGGCGACCGAAGGCTGCACTGGCACACTAAAGGTGGTGTTGGACTTCGTCGTCGACGTCTGCCCTTGTTGACAGTAGGCTCCCGAGGTATGGAAAGTGGTCCACGTTGTCCAAGGCCTTGTCGTGGATTTTGATAATCGGGGGGCAGTACTGTGTGGCGGGAGCAGGTTGGTAGAGGACTTTTGTCTTTCGGATGTTTAGTGTAAGGCCTATGCTCTTGTACGCTTCGGTGAAGGTGTTGACGATGGTTTGGAGTTCGATCTCCGAGTGAGCGCAGACGCAAGCGTCATCTGCATACTGTAATTCGACAACAGAGGATGGGACGACCTTGGATCTGGACTGGAGGCGACGGAGGTTGAACAGTTTCCCGTTTGTTCTGTAAATTAGCTCCACTCCAGTGGGGAGCTTACTGAGGGTGAGATGGAGCATTGCAGCAAGGAAGATCGAGAAGAGCATTGGTGCGATGTTGGTGTTGGTGCTCAACAGGGGTTCTTTGTTCGCCTGCTTCATTTCCAATTCGCGTCTACCTTTACCTTTCTACTTTCCCACTCCAAAATGTTGGCCCGCCCCTCAGCTAGATCCTCCGGATGGTCTCTTTCTATTCTCTTGGGCGACTCAACAAATCAGAAATCCCCTGTTTTTTGCTCCCTTCAGGAATCTCTCTTCCTCTTCCTCCCCTTCCCCAAGAAGAAGCTTTTCCTTCCCACCCAAAGGGTGTCGCTCCCTTTTTCAATCCCTCCAAAAGAATTTCCCTCCTCTCTCTTTCCCACACAAGAGGGAGTCTTTCCTTCGCTCTTCCTCCCCTCCCAGCAGTGTATGTCCCTGCTGCATTCTGCCCCATCCCCTCAAGAGTAACCTTCTTCTTCTCTCATCATCTCTGAGGGATCTTGTCAGCCTTCCTTGCACTTCAGAACAGTTTGCGTCATTCATTCTTCTCTTGTGACTGAAATAAATAAAGTTGATGGTTTGTTGATTGGTGATGGACCCCTATTCATGTGTATATCAAAATCTTCATCGGTCATATGAAGAAAGAAGTTGGCTCCTTCTCTCATACATTGAAGCCCAGCCGCAAGATGGCTTCTGGGAATTGTTATCTTTTACACTGAAGGCAAACGCCTATGCAACCACATTTTGTTTGTTTAGATTGGGACTGTTACATTCAGCTTCTGAACACAGAGAAACAGACCACCAGTTGGTGACCATGAAATATGAGTGGAATGTGTACCCAGACTCTAGAATGTTCCGAGGTTTTGGGAGATGGGGCGGTGGGGTGGCGGGTACATCAAGCTGCTCATGGAAGGTGAGATGGAAAGGGACATTGTTACAGTCAAAGTTCTAGTAGATTTTTGACTTATAGCAGGTGTGAATCTTTTATCTGCTTGTTGTGTGATTCATTTTATTTTTAAGGGTATGATAGTCAATCTCCCGTGGTGTTGCACATGGAGAGTCAAGACCAAGTACAGTCTTCAGTTGAAGCAGGGCTAGAGGACAGGGGATAATTGGACCAGGTGTGCAGATATAATTCAGTCCCCCATTTTGAAGTCAACATTCTGTCCGTATTTTATATGTTCCTATTAGAAGTTGCTATGTCTACATTTATAATTCAAACTGCCTATGCAAACTCGTCTTGCTATAATTACATAGTCCTTCCAGTGACGGTGTTGCAGTGCCTTCACTGGGAGGGAGGGTAGAATTGCAGAAAGACCAGGTCACATCGGCAAGTTTCCATCATAGCTATGGGCAAGGAAATTTATAATAGAAAAAGTTGACAGGGTGTGCAGGTTGGGTGGAGAAAAGCCGCGAAAGTCAAAACATGTAGTACGTACGCTTTCAATGACCAAAAGTGCATATTTTGAAAAGGGTTTAATAATGGAGCATCAAACATCTGTATGACCGCTCTACCCTCTAAACTCCTGAAACACAGATGTCCAAATTAATTTAATATACTGTATTCGCTGCTCACGATGTGGTCTCCTCTACATTGGGGAGACCAAACGCAGATTGGGCGACCGCTTTGCGGAACACCTCCGTTCAGTCCGTACGGGTGACCCTGAGCTTCCGGTCGCCTGTCACTTTAATTCTCCGCTTCACTCCCACTCTGATCTCTCTGTCCTCGGGCTATTGCATTGTTCCAATGAAGCTCAACGTAAGCTCGAGGAACAGCACCTCATCTTTCGATTGGGCACTTTACAGTCTGCCGGACTCAACATTGAGTTCAACAATTTCAGATAATTATCCCTGCCCCCATTTTTCATGCAGTATGATTTTTGCCATTCCCATTTGCAACATTTTATCTTTCCTGCCTCTTACAAAAGTACAGGATGTTCTTTCTATTTCTTCCTCCCCTCCTAACCGCCCACCCCCCTGTCTCTGCACCTGCTTAATATCTGTTACATCTCCAGCTTTTTCCAGTTCTGATGAAGGGTCCCAGACCTGAAACGTTAACTCTGTTTCTCTCTCCACGGATGCTGCCTGGCCTGCTGAGTATTTCCAGCATTTTCTGTTGTTATTTTTGTCCAAATTACAGCTCAGGTTGCCAACTCTGATTGGACGTCTTCCTGGAGGTTTTATCATGTGACCTCTCACCTCCAATAGCCCTGCCCAGTCAAACAGCCTTTGTCCACATCTCCAACATTTTTATAACTAAAAGACAAAAGTTTTCAAAGAAAATGAAAAAAAAACATTTTTTTTTGAATGCCTTTATGATTATTCGGCCAGGTTGCTCGCAGCAATGTCCTGGAGATTAATCTTTAATTCCTGGCGACTCCAGGAGAATCTTGGCAGGTTGGTAACCCTAATTACAGCCTGTGGGCCTCATGCAACCCAGGAACCTGACAATCAGGCCTAAGATGTTGAATTGCCAGGGCTCATTGGCCACATGTGGCCTACTCAGTTCTATTTTAGCTTATACTTCTTACTGGATGGCTTATCCTGTATGGATGTCATGGGACTAAGGCTTGGCAAGGGCTGGTCTTTATAATTGCTCCATTGATAGATATACCTAAATCAAAACACTAAGATCTGTTAGAATTATCAGCCTCAGATATATGCATATAATGGGAACATTGATTTATACTTCATATATGCAGCCTGCGAGGCTCTATGGTAAGCACCTAGCAGCTCATGAAGCCAAAAGAGTTTGGACACCCTGCTGTACAGTGTTCAATGAAAAACAAATCTAACTTGATTACACTGTGAAAATAAACCAAATAAAAATACTGTGGTGTTTGTATCAAAGTAAGAGACATTAAACCAGAGGTCTGGTGATTTTGGTCAGTAATAAATGACTTTGTAATGTTAGTGTAAGATAGAAACATAGAAACTAGGAGCAGGAGTAGGCCATTCGGCCCTTCGAGCCCGCTCCGCCATTCAACGAGATCATGGCTGATCATCCAAACCCTAGCACCTGGTCCCTACACCGACAGCCATCCCACCCAAGCCCTATCCCCGTAACCCCACGTATTTAATCCCCTCTAACACTAAGGGCCAATTTTTTTTATCATGGCCAATCAACCTAACCCGCACATCTTTGGACTGTGGGAGGAAACCGGAGCACCCGGAGGAAACCCACGCAAACACGGGG
The DNA here is from genome assembly GCF_052327205.1 of Somniosus microcephalus. Taxonomy (NCBI): domain Eukaryota; kingdom Metazoa; phylum Chordata; class Chondrichthyes; order Squaliformes; family Somniosidae; genus Somniosus; species Somniosus microcephalus. The sequence goes on from NC_140992.1 coordinate 249,538,318, forward strand.
AGAATGTGCAAACTCCACACAGACAGTCACCCAAGGCCGGATTTGAACCCGGGTCCCTGGCGCTGTGAGGCAACAGTGCTAACCACTATACCACCGTGCTGTGATGGGAATTCAGCTGGCAGTACTTTTCACTTGAAGGTCTTAGCCAAGCATTTCCTCAGTCAAGTACAGCCCACTATTTTAAAATCTGGTGAAGTTTATTATCCATAGGCCATTTTTCTATGATGTACACAGGACCCCGATTGCCATTTTCGGAGACAACTGGGTAGAGCATGTGCCGTTTCTGCTCCGGCTACTTTTACTGGCGGTACAGCAGAAGAGGCCACCACTGCACCGCCCCCCCCCCCCACCCCCCGCCATGGTTTCAATTATAATTGTGGAGCCAGGAGGAGCAGGAGTGTTCCTTTGGGCCTCACAAAACTAAATTGGCCAGTGCCACCCCAGACTCCTCCCCCCACCACCCCCCTCCCCACCCCCCCAAAACCGGCGATCGCAAATCCATTTCTCCCCTTCCCCCCTCCCCCCCCCTGCCTCCAGCACTTACCTTGCTGCCATGTCGGGCAGCCTCCAGGCCAGCTGATATTGCGCTGGCCTGAATCCGCCGAGCTTGGTGCAAGCAGCCCACTGGTTCTATTTAAATGAGGTCCAGGCCTCAAAATGGCTCCCACCTTTTTACTCCCGCCACGGCTAAGCGGCCGGTGCACTCCATTGGCCAGTCGCCTGACAGTTAAAATCTACCCCAGCGTGTCTTGGTAGCACATATGAAATAATACGGTGCGTCAAAGATGTAGTATAAAAGAATTTCAAATTTTAAGCGAAAAGCATCAATATATTAGTGTTAAAAATGGCACTGAGATAGGGAAAACATTTTGACCTTTCCAAGGTTGCTTCCCTGCTTGTATTTTATCTGCTTTGCTACACACAGAAGCTGAATATCCTCACAGCTAATAAAAATCGTACATTCTTTAATGTCAAAGTTAAGCATTAAATTAAACCAGTGTTTCACCTGAGATGTCATGTGGATGGCAGCTTTAATATGTAATACAAAAATCAAACACACTCCCTGAGGAAACGGCAACAAATCCCGGTGTGAGTTGACAAAAATAATCTTCTTCAATGATGGTCTATATGATTTTTTGGGAAAAAAAACAGAGAGTCCTTAATTTCCATGTGTTTCTTTTCTTGTTTCCATAAGTTGTTAGCATGCAGATTCTTCAAAGAAAATTCATCTCAGAGACGTAAGCCCTGATGTTACTCCAGCCCACCTGGTGGACACCCAGTGGGCGGGCAGTTAAAACTGGGGCGGTGACTTGCGCCTGCTGATCCTGCTGCCCTCCTACGAGATGCCATTTTGACCTGCTGTTTTTAGCAGGCACAGGGACGCCCGCTGGAAGGCAGCGGGTTCCTGCTTTAAATATACAGATCTGGCTCCAAAGACGTCATCAGGGCCCCACTGCAATTTTAACTCCAGAACTGAGCGTAGACGTCGTTGGAAGGCCACCCTAGAGGCCCAGAAAAGTAAGTGATTTAAATTGTTTATTGGTTTCCTTGAAGGACCTGGAGTAGCAGCAGTGCACCTCCGAGCCCCACAAGGAAACTTAGGGCCTCTGCTGCACGGGCTTCCCTCCCACCACCCACCTCCTCCCCTCCCCACCCGCCGGCCACAATGTCCCCTCCTATCCACTATCTGACAGCTGAGGACCATTCCTTTGGATCATCTAAAATCCCGCTCCTGCCCTTCAGCCAGCTCGGGCTTCCCACCGAGTTCGAGTAGGAGACTCAGTGCAAACATGCAAATGAGGAACAGGAGTTAAAATTGCAAGGGCCTCATGCTGCAGGGGGCACTGGACAGTGTAACGCCCACCTTGGCACCCGCTCACCCTGTCTGTGTCCCAAGTTAAAATTGGGGCTATAGGTCTTGTTGTGGGGAGGTTGGACTTTAATTTATAGATCACTGATTTACTAAAACTCACCGGGCTCGGTTTTGTCAATGGGGAGCTTTTGGAGGCGGGACTCCCACTTTTTGGGTTGTAGTCCCGCCTTGTGGCCAACCCACGCTACTTTCCCTTCATTGACCTTGTTAAGCCCGCCCAGTGGGCTCAGCAGGACAATTAAGGGACACCTGGTTACTGGTGACATCAGCGATTGACATTTCATCTGTCAAGAGCTTTTGACAGATAAAAAATCAGCGTTTGACAGCTCTGTGAAGCTGTCAAACACTGACAATCTGTCTTCTAACTTGAGTCCTTCTACTCAGACTCAGTTAGAGATCTCTCCAGACCAGAAAGCAGAGGCTGCAGCTTTTGACAGTTCAGCAGCTATTCTGCTTTCTGTGCCAGAGAGCTCAGGGACTCCCAAGAACTGAAGGAAGGAAGCCTGCAGGAAGAAGTAGAAGTAAGTAAAACTTATTAAAACACGTTACACTTACCTCACACACTTACCTCTGCACACATGCACACATTACTCACCTGCACAACCGACATCTCGACCCCTCCAACCCCTGCAGACCGACAGTCCGCCTCACTAACTTGGCGTGGTTCGGAGCCGTCGGGAAGCCCACACTTCAGGGATAAAAATAGGGATTAGGCAAAAAATTGCCTGTTAACTACCGGTTAACTGGCAGTTAATTGGCACTAATCCCCTTCCCGCCTCGGGGAGGCGGCTCCCAGCACAGGTCGGGTACCCGCCTCCTGGGACATTGGCACAGAGGCGGGTTGGGGGTGGAATGGGTTCCTGCCCCCGATTCTGCAATTTTCCCACCACTCCCGCCTCCAAACCCGCCTCCTCGGGGCTTGGAAAATCGAGCCTGTAATGTATGTACATTTAAGAGGGAGAACTACTTTTTACAGCTCCTGTATCCTGTAGTACCGGCAGTGACCACACCTGTATATAAACCCTGACTAGTGATCTGTACAGTCAGTTGCAGTTTGAACCCTCATTCAGTAAATACCTGTTGATCGTTCCCTTCAGTCTGTTGTCTGATTATTGAAGAACACAGCATTAAGATACACGGATACAACATTGGCGACGACGCAGATTCGAACCTACCTGCAACTCTGCATCACCTCCCAGGGATTCGCTCCTGGAGAACAGTGGAAGGAGGTCGAGTCCAGAAGCACGGGCGTCGACCACGGGCAACCGCCCAGTCATCCAGCGGAGATTTGAGCATCGCAGGGGAGACTGTCGAGAGCCAGGCTTGGCTTTCCAGTCATGGTGGTCCAGCGAAACGGGCTGGCAACAGGTACTGCGCAGACAGTTCCCAGACAGCGGCGGCTAGAGCCGACCAAGCGGCACAGAAAAAGGCCGAGCAGCGTCGACGGGGGAGAGAGAGAGGGCAGAGCGCACAGGGCGCAGCCGGTGTTCAGGACCGAGCGGCGTCAACGGGGAGAGAGGCAAGAGAGAGCAGAGTGCAGCCGGTGTTCAAGGGCCGAGCAGCGTCAACGGGGGAGAGAGGCGCGCAGGAAAATGCGCAGAGCGCAGCCGGTGTTCAAGGGCCAAGCAGCGTCAATGGGGGAGAGAGGCGCGCAGGAAAACGCGAGGCACTGCTATTGCCACGAGGACCGCAGAGAGCGGCATTGGCAGCAGCGCAGGAGCAACGCACGAAACCCACAGGGCGTCGCCATTTGCCACGAGGACCGCCGAGAGCGGCGTTGGCAGCAGCACGGGAGATGCCATTTTAAGCCGCAGCGGGGAAGAAAGGAAAGCGCAGGAGACGCCATTTTAAGCCGCAGCGGGGAAGAAAGGAAAGCGCGGGAGACGCCATTTTAAGCCAGTCTAACCACACCCAAAAATGCCAAAGAGTGGCAGTATCACAGTGTTCGACAATGAAGTCGAAGATTGGACGACATATGTCGAGCGCATAGAAGTATACTGCAAGGCGAATGAAGTGCCAGATGACAAGAAAGTGCTGGTATTGTTGAATTCAATGGGTGCAAAAACGTATGGCTTACTACGAAACCTAGTAACCCCAGAGAAGCCAGTAGAAAAGGATTTTGAAAACATAGTGTCAATCCTACAGCACCACTTAAACCCCACACTGCTGCTGATAGCAGAAAGATTTAAGTTTCACAAAAGGAACCAGCATAAAGATGAAAGTAATGCTGAGTATTTAACGGAACTGCGCAAGCTATCAAAACACTGCCAGTTTGGAACGGGACTAGCAGATACTTTAAGGGACAAGTTTGTGTGTGGGCTTCAAAGTGAAGGAACCCAGAAACGGCTTCTATCAGAAAAGGATCTTACGCTGGACAAGGCTTTCAGCATTGCAGTATCACATGAAGCAGCAGCATGGGGCGCTGCAGAGATACAACGGAGACCGCAAGAATATGGCACAAATGAAATGTCATACGAAACAGTGAAGTGCTATCGCTGCGGCAGAACACCACACGACCATAATGATTGCTGGTTCAAGGACAAAGTGTGCAGACAGTGTGGAAAAGTAGGACACATAGCAAGAGTCTGCAGGTCGGGAAAGAAAACCAGCAGCAAGAAATCTCCACAGGAGAAGTACAAGAAGGTACATAAGGTGGCGGAGAGTAGTTCAGACGAACAGAAGAGTGATACAGACTCCGGAAGCAAGGAGCTGGGTTGTCTGAAACTACATAATGTGATCAAAACGGAGGATCACCAAACTATCTGGGTCACGCTCAAGATAGCAGGAGTCCAAGTGAAAATGGAATTGGACACACGATCAGCTCTAACAGTCATAAACCGAAGGGACTACAAGCTGCTATTCTCACATATACCCTTGAGAGATACAAAGATTGTCTTGAAGACGTACACGGGGCAAAAAGTCTACCCCAAAGGAAAAATAAGGGTGAACGTTATATATAACGGCAAGGAAACACCAAAAATGGACCTATATGTATTGCCAGATGAGGACCACCACTACTAGGACGTGAATGGATCCGGAAGATACAGCTAGATTGGCATTCCATACAAGCACTGACTGTAGGTGCCAAAAAGGATGACGACGTCATAACTGGACAACTGTCAAAAATGCTAACTGACGCACAAGTAGTGTTCCAGCAGGGACTCGGAACACTAAAAGGCATAACAGCGACGATCAAAATAGAGGAAAATGCAAGCCCAAAGTTTTTTAAGGCCAGACCGGTACCTTATGCGATCCGCCCAGCCGTCGAAGCAGAGCTGGAAGGTTTGGAACGTTCAGGAGTACTGTCCAAAGTGGACTGGAGTGAGTGGGCTACACCCATCGTTCCTGTAATGAAGAGGTCGTTGAGTAGTACGCCTGGGGAACCAAAGAAGGTTCGCATCTGTGGGGACTTTAAGGTGACAGTGAACCCAGTCCTTCACACTGTACAATACCCGCTTCCGCGGATTGAAGATATTTTCGCCTCGCTATCTGGAGGGAAACGCTTCACTAAGATTGATCTGGCCCAGGCGTACCTGCAAATGGAGGTAGAAGAAGCCTCGAAACAGTACCTCACGATCAACACTCAAAGGTTTCTACCAATACAACCGGCTGGTGTTCGGGGTAGCATCAGCTCCGGCTATATGGCAAAGGGCAATGGAACAAGTCCTGCAAGGGATTCCAGGGACCCAGTGTTATTTGGACGACATCCTGGTCACGGGCGAAAATGACAGTAATCACCTCGCCAACCTGGAGCAGGTGCTCACTAGATTGAAGGAATATGGGCTCCGAGCTAATCGCCACAAATGCGAGTTTTTCCAGAAGCAGATCTCGTATTGTGGCCACGTTATTGATAAAGAGGGGTTACATAAGTCCCCTGAAAAGATTGAGGCCGTAGTCAAGGCTCCAGCACCGGAAAATGTGTCACAACTGAGGTCATTCCTCGGGCTGGTGAACTACTACCATAAGTTCTTGCCGAATTTGTCTACCGTACTACACCCACTGAACACCCTACTGCAAACGGGGGTACCATGGAAGTGGAGTGACGAATGTAAACGAGCTTTCCAGAAGAGCAAAGCATTGATCACATCAAAAGAGGTGTTGGCTCATTTCAACCCAGCACTACCAATTCGGTTGGCGTGTGATGCATCACCCTATGGCATTGGAGCGGTGCTGTCACACAAATTCCCGGACGGCTCGGAGAGGCCAGTAGCCTTTGCGTCTCGGTCACTAACCTCAGCCGAGCGTAACTACACCCAGATTGACAGGGAGGCCCTCAGCCTAGTGTGGGGAGTGAAAAAGTTCAATCACTATCTGCACGGGCAGAAGTTCACCTTGCTGACTGACCACCAACCACTTGTCTCCATCTTTAATCCAAAGAAGGGCGTTCCGGTGATGACTGCGCAACGGCTACAAAGATGGTCCCTTTTTCTAGGGGCGCACCAATATGAAATCGAGTATAATGGCACGAAACAGCATGGAAACGCTGATGGGCTATCACGCCTGCCACTGCCTACTGCGGAGGAAGCACCAGCAGTGGCTCCTGTCGAAATATTTCATTCGACTATAATTGAATGCTTGCCAGTAACTAACGCTGGTATAGAGAAGGAGACCCGAAATGACCCGACACTGTCTCGGGTATATGATTTGACGGTGAAGGGATGGCCAGCACATGGCGACTCACTGTTGCCAGCATTCTCATCCAGAAGAGAACAGCTGTCAGTATGCCAGGGGACCTTGATGTGTGGATCCCGAGTGGTAATTCCACCCAAGTTAAGGGAGAGAGTGCTCAATGAGCTTCACGAAGGTCATCTGGGAGGGGTAAAAATGAAAAGCCTTGCTAGGGCTTATGTGTGGTGGCTGGGGATCGATCAGCAAATCGAGGACCTGCCAGAAGGTCCAAAATGCACCACCACATGCCCCTCTACACCCATGGGAGTGGCCCTCATCTCTATGGTAACGGGTGCATATTGATTTTGCTGGTCCATTCATGGACTCAATGTTTATAATAGCCGTGGATGCGCACTCGAAATGACCTGAGGTGATCAAAATGTCCTCCACCACCACGGAGAAAACTATTGCAGTCCTACGGACCATTTTTGCCAGGAACGGCTTGCCAGAGCAGATTTGCTCTGATAACGGACCACAGTTTGTGTCCGAAGAGTTTCGAAGATTTATGAAAAGGAATGGGGTAAGGCATTACACATCCGCCCCGTATCATCCAGCCACAAATGGATTGGCTGAGAGGTTCGTACAAACCTTTAAAAAAGCAGTAAAGGCCATGTGCGATGACGACATTCCACTGCAGCATAAGGTGGACAATTTCCTGTTAGCCTACAGAAATGCGACACATGCAGTCACCAACCAGGCCCCGGCCATGATGTTCTTTAACCGAAGGTTGAGATCTCGTCTGGATTTGCTCAGACCAAATGTACGAAGAGATGTTGAGAGTAAGCAATTCCAGCACATCAATGAGAAGCCGACAAGGAGCTTCAATGTAGGGTAACCAGTCTTGGCCCACGACTACCGAACAGAGAAATGGCAACCAGGAACGATATGCACACGGCAGGGGCCACTAATGTACACAGTGGATGTTGGGGAGAACATTGTGAGACGCCATGCTGACCAGATCCTAGAGTCACAGGAACGAGTCAACCCCATGTCTCGGCCACACGTACCTGGTGAGGAACCCAATGTACAGGTCGCATCTACCTCAGAAACAATAGCATCGGAAGCTGGTGAATCAACTGACGACAGGGTGTTAGAATCGCCTCCGCACCAAGAGCGAGACACTCGGGAAAGGCGTTATCCAGAAAGAATCAGGAAGCCTCCCCAAAGACTGAATTTATAAATAGACTATTTTCAGTTAATGTTGCATGTTAAAAGTGTTAATTGTAATTAGTTTGATATTTAATTGTTAAATGAGTGTTATGGTTCTGTTAATCTAAAAGGGGAGGAATTGTAATGTATGTACCTTTAAGGGGGAGAACTACTTTTTACAGCTCCTGTATCCTGTAGTACCAGCAGTGGCCACACCTGTATATAAACCCTGAGTAGTGATCTGTACAGTCAGTTACAGTTTGAACCCTCATTCAGTAAACACCTGTTGATCGTTCCCTTCAGTCTGTTGTCTGATTATTGAAGGACACAACATTAAGATACACGGATACAACAGAGCCCACCATGTTTGATGACTGTAGATTAAACATGGTTTTGTTCACCAGGACACTGTTCTAACATCAAGGACTTAAAAGAAAGTTGTCTTAAAGTATTATTGAATAAATAAAATATTACTCTGTAAGACCTTCTAAGTCTAGTTAGATGATGGCACAAATTGTTAATATAACAATTATACCACAATCATAAAGATAGTGGTTGTTGGAATCAGATTATGTGTATTTTTTAAATTAATATTTCTTACAATGAAAGGCTTTAAGTACACTGTTTGGATATTCAGCTTAAGCTCTACCCGCAATACAACAGGCCTCAGTAGAGCCACGCAGGCTGTATTGTGATTTGCAGTGTATTCCTATTATGTGTAAAAGGAAGCAATGGACAGAAAACTGACTTATCCTCTTCCCATAAGTGTGTTTATATAGTGAGTAACTGAATCATGCATATTAGGAAGGTCTCAGTTTTGAGATGTGGGGCGTGATTTTGCCAGCCCTGGGGAGACGGGTTTGGAGGCGGGACTGCTGGGAAAATGGCAGAATTTGGGGGCGGGTACGCAACCCACCTCCATGCCATCTTGCCAGGAGGCAGGCAGCCATCCCGCGCCGGGTCCTGTATCCTTGGAGGCGGGAAGGGATTACAGCCACTTAACTGCCCGTTAACAGCTTCACAGAGCTGTCAAACGATGACAATCCATCAGTCAAAAATTTTTGACAGATGGAACGTCATACGTTGACGTTCTCTGTAACCGACTTTCCCTTAATTGGCCTGCTGAGCCCGCTGGGCGGGCTTAACAAGGTCAATCAAGGGAAAATAGCGTGGGTTGGCCAGAAGTTGATGGAGGCGGGACATCGACCCGACAAGTGGGAGTCCCGCCATCAAAAGCTCCCCATTGGCAAAATCCAGCCCGTGGTCTATGAGTTAGCTAATTTCAGCCTGAGTGGCAATAAGGTGTCACAATTCTTCTCAGTGACCTGGGTTAAGGATTGGATAATCAACCAAGGTTCCAGTTCCTTGTTGTGATCCAGCGGCCATTCATGGAAGCACATCTGTGTGACCATTGGCTGTGATGTATTTACGGTTAAATAGGCTGGCAACACCCACTGTGTAGAAAATCCGGTTGGGTGAGATACTGAACAGTGATCAGCACCTGTAGAACCTTACCCAAAAAAGGAGTCAAGGGCCTAGGTTTTCCAATCACAAGGCCAACAGTTACCTATTTAAAGGAATGGGTTGCCATTATATTAGGATATGAAAACCAAGCTCTCTGCCTTTGGGAGAAAAGGGGAAAGGGAAAAAATTCTTACAGCAAATTTGCAAACCACTAGATTAGTGACTATTCTAGTAATGATGATATAAAACTGGATTTGATACCAATTTGTGTTAATTGTGAAACTATTTTCCAGTAACACCTTCTTTAATGGAGCGTTCCCGCAGAAAGCTGCAAGCTTGCATTCTGCAAACTGCATTTGAAGATGCTGCAGTTTCGACATTGATACAAAGAGTGACCCAAAGGCACCCTAATCCAGAGCTGCAAACACTGCCTCTCAGGATGGGCGTTTAACTTGAAACTCTTTGGGCTGGATTTTGCCAGCCCTGGGGAGGCGGGTTTGGAGACGGGACTGCTGGGAAAATGGCAGAATTTGGGGGCAGGTGCCCAACCCGCCCCCAACCCGCCTCCATGCCATCTTGCCAGGAGGCGGGTAGCCGACCCACGCCGGGTCCCGCCTCCTCGAGGCGGGAAGGGGATTAATGCCAATTAACTGCCTGTTAACAGTTAGTTAACAGGCAGTTTTTTGGAGAATCCCTATTTTCAGCCCTGAAGTGTGGGCTTCCCGATGGCTCCAAACCTCGCCAGGGTCAGCGAGGCGGGCCATTGGTCTGCGGGGGTCGGAGGGGTCGAGATGTCCGGTGTGCAGGTAAGTGATGAGTGCAAGTGTGGAGAGGTAAGTGTGTGAGGTGTGTGTAAAATGTTTTAATAAGTTTTACTTACCTTTACTTCTTCCTGCAGGCTTCCTCCCTTCAGGTCTCGGGAGTCCCTCAGCTCACCGGCACAGAAAGCAGAATGGCCGCTCAACTGTCAAAAGCTGCAGCATTCAGCTTTCTGGTCAGGAAGGCTTTCTAATTGAGTCTTGAGTAAAGACACAACTTAGAAGACAGATTGTCAGTGTTTGATAGCTTCACAGAGCTGTCAAACAATTAATTTCATCTGTCAAAAGCTCTTGACAGATGAAACGGCACTCGCTGATGTCACCTGTAATCGGCTTTCCCTTAATTGGCCTGCTGAGCCCGCTGGGCGGGCTTAACAAGGTCAATCAAGGGAAAATAGCGTGGGTTGGCCACAAGTCGATGGAGGCGGGACTAAAACCCAACAAGTGGGAGTCTCGCCTCCAAAAGCTCCCCATTGACAAAATCCAGCCCTTTATATTCTTTGCAGGGAAGATGGGTCATCTGATCAAGAGAAAAAAATACAAATGCTGGAAATATAAAATTAAAACAGAATATATTGGAAACTTCCAGGGATCCTGAAGTTTTTCAGCTCAAGTTCTTTTAATATTGTAATTAACAGAATCAGTCAGCACCCAGGTGCAAAGTGAACAACTTATGATTGAATTAGTTTCCACTGATCAATGAGATGTACGTCAGTCCATAAGGGCTTAATACTGAACAGTTAACAGTCAGATTTTCCTTATAAGTGAAAAGCATTTTCACTATAACAGGAGTGTCATTCAATTCAGTTCGATAAGAAGACGATAATATTTACATTGTAAGCAGAGTTTCACTAAATCAAAGTTCATGTTAAATTACTTGCACTGTGTCAGGTCATTAGCAGGGTGGGTTATATGTTGATATTTTCTTCCGTTTCATGTGACACAATTATTAACGAGTGATGTTGTGGTAATTTACAACCAGCACACACTTCAAGTCACTTATTCTGGCTACATGTCAGCAGTGACCAGTGGTCTAATAGGGGTTGCTTAGGGCAGGTCAAAGGTCTAATCCCATTGGAATACCAATTCTCCGACTACAGGTTTTATCTCATGTAAATAGAATGTCACCTGCAGGATCTCCTCCAGGCATGTTGATCAGTCTCTAGTGTAGAGTATATAATACATTCCTCAGGATGCAATTGCCAATAAGAGCCTTCGTATAGTCTTACATCTGGCTACGGTGCTTAGTGTATTTCCCAGTCAGAAGTGTCAGTACCAGTCATTGCCCTCATTAGTTTATCCAATGGCTATTCCAGATAGCACATTTTTCTCAACATGTCTAATCTTAGACCCTTAGCAGTGTATGGAGATAGAATTAATTATTTATAGTGGCTAATTGGCAATCACTACGAACTTTTCTCTAAATTTATACAGCTCCTAGGTAATTAGGTGCAACAGAATGATATAAAACAGTTTTGCACAAGCAATTCTCCATATGTTAAGTTTAGGCCTTAATCTTCGCACTGTAGGGAGGCGGGGAGTACACACCGAGCACTGCTCCACAGGGAGCCTAGGGAAATCAGATGGTCACTTACACTGGACAGCTGCCATGTACCTCCTGGTGGCTACCCACAGAATGATACTGACAGGAGCAGGTCTCCAGCCTGTAAGTTTGTGGTGTGGAGAGGCTTAACCAACTAATCAATGATCACTTACATCTGTTTTAAGAGTATCTTCTCAAGGTTCCGAGGAGTGAACTCACAGAAGTAACACAAGCCCGTGGCTGTTCTCTCACATCAGAGGAAGGCAGCATATAGCAAAATAATCACGGATGGATGCATTCCATTCATGGTTGTCGATAGCACCTTATAGTCATAGTTACGATCTATCAGGGGTACGACAATACCAATATCCTTGCGGGGGCCCCAGAAAAAGTGTGGCATATGGAACTGGAGCGGGAACAGAGCGGTCAGTACAGCACTATGATCTTTGCAACGCTATTGCCCTATTTCTGCCTGCCAGAATGACTTAAAATCAGCCCCGGCGTAGCTTACGCCTCAAATTCCGATCCAGCCGCACCAAACCTGCACCACGTCTACACCAAAGAATATTGGAATTTTGGGCCCTCTTTGTTGAGTTGGATTGTAATTGCTCTATGATTTAAATCAATTGGAAATACAGGTTTCCACTTGAAAAGGAGCCATCTGTGGGAAAATCGTTGGCCATAGTAGTGATTTTCTTTAATGAGTAAAATCCACTTGGTATGGCTGAGAACTGATCACAGTTATCATACATATAATAGTCAGATGCATATGTTTTTCTTCGTCTTAAAACTAAAATAAGCATAGTAAAACTTTGTTGGAAGAGAGAATAAATTCTTGCCTTTTCCCCATATAGTGGTCCATGCTAACTGGAGCTTGGGCCGTCAGGAATCCTGGGCACGGATTTCCATTTGAACGCGTGGATTTTGCATAAATCAGACACTTTATAGATACATTTAAGGGGAAGCTAGGTAACTGCATGAGGGAGAAAGGAATAGAAGGATATGCTGATAGAGGGAGATGAAGTAAATAGAGTGGGAGGAGGCTCGTGTGGAACATAAACTCCGGCCAAACGTGCTGTAAATTCTATGTTGTTCTAGTTGAGTTATCAATACGTGGTGATTTAATATTGCTGCTGCAAATTCCAGCATCCTGAACACTTAAAGAACACTGAATAATTAAATTAATTATATAGAATGGAGCAGGTGATGTGTTACTGTTGCAAGATGTGGGAGCCGGTGAACCCCATTGAGGCTCACGGTGATTACATCTGCGACAAGTGTTTGCTGCTAGAGGAACTCAAGTTCCATGTTATGGAGCTTGAGACCGAGCTTCAGACACTGCGACACATCAGGGAGGGGGAGAAGTTCCTGGACTCTATGTTTCAGGAGATGGTCACACCTATGAAGTTAATTACTGCAGATGTAGTCCGTGGTCAGGGACAGGACGGTGTGACTACGAGTGAGGAAGGTACAGGGATCCAGGATGTAGTGTTGAAGGAGATGCAGCCCTTGTTCTTGTCCAGCAGGATCGAGGTTCTTACTCCCTGTGAGGGCAGGAGCGGGGACTGCAGGGAGGATGAGCAACCTGGCCACAGCACCGTGGTACAGGGGGCCATTCAAGTGGAGGGAGTAAAAAGAAATGTTGTAGTGGTAGGGGATAGTATCATTAGGGGGATAGATAGGGTTCTCTGCAGTCAAGAGCGGGAGTCCCGAAGGCTGTGTTGCCTGCCTGGTGCCAGGGTTAAGGACATCTCTTCTGGGCTGGAAAGAAACTTGGAGTGGGAGGGGGAGGATCCAGTTGTCGTGGTCCATGTTGGTACAAACGACGTAGATAGGACAAGGAAGACGGTTCTGTTAAAGGAGTATGAGCAGCTAGGGGTCAAATTAAAAAACAGAACCTCAAGGGGAATAATCTCTGGGTTATTACCTGAGCCACGAGCGAATTTGGCTAGGATAAATAAAATTAAAGAGTTAAATGCGTGGCTCAAAGACTGGTGTGGGAGAAATGGGTTTTGCTTCTTGGGACACTGGCACCAGTACTGGGACAGGAGGGAGCTGTTCTGTTGGGACAGACTCCACTTGGCCAGTGCTGGGACTAGAGTCCTGGCGAATCATACAACTAGGGCTGTAGAGAGGGCTTTAAACTAATTAGTGGGGGGGAGGTTTCTAGAGAGCAAATAATAGAAATGACAACAGAGAAGGTCATAGACTTAGGTAGCAGTGGGGGAATTAAAAAACAGAATGTGTCAGGAAGGGACAGAAGGTATGGAGTAAAAAGTAAAGTACTAAAAAGGGAAAAAACAGGAACTAAGTGTTACAAAACATATTTGAAAGTTCTTTATCTGAATGCACGTAGCATTCATAACAAAATGAATGAGTTAACGGCACAAATAATGACATATGGGTATGATCTTGTGGCCATTACAGAAACATGGCTGCAGGGTGACCATGACTGGGAATTAAACATACCAGGTTATTTAACAATCAGGAAGGACAGGCAGGAAGGGAGAGGAGGTGGGGTGGCTATGTTAATAAAGGAAGGAATCACTATAATACAGAGAAATTATATTGGGTCAAAGGAGCAGGATAGTGAAACAGTTTGGGTGGAGATAAGGAATAATAAGGGGAAAAAAACACTAGTGGGTGTAGTCTACAGGCCTCCGAACAGTTGCAACTCTGTTGGACAGAGTATTAATCAGGAAATAGTTGAGGCTTGTAATAAGGGAACAGCTATAATTATGGGGGATTTTAATTATCATATTAACTGGACAAATCAAATTGGGCAGAGCAGCCTTGAGGAAGAGTTCATTGAGTGTATTAGGGATGGGTTTCTTGAGCAGTATGTAACTGAACCGACCAGGGGGCAAGCAACCTTAGATTTGGTCCTGTGTAATGAGACAGGATTAATTAAAAATGTCCTAGTAAAGGATCCCCTTGGAATGAGTGACCATAACATGGTTGAGTTCCATATTCAATTAGAGGGTGAGAAGGTTGGATCTCAAACAAGCGTGCTGAGCTTGAATAAAGGAGACTATGAAGGTATGAGAGCGGAATTAATTAGAGTGGACTGGGAAAATAGATTAAAGGGTAAGACGGTACATGACCAGTGGTGTACATTTAAGGAGTTATTTTACAACTTCCAAAAAAAATATATTCCACTGAGGAAAAAAGGGTGTAAAAGAAAAGATAGCTATCCGTGGCTAAGTAAAGTAATTAAGGATAGTATCCGACTAAAAACAAGGGCATATAAGGTAGCCAAATCTAGTGGGAGGATGGAAGATTGGGAAGTCTTTAAAAGACAGCAAAAAATAACTAAAAGATTGATTAAGAAAGGGAAGATAGATTATGAAAGTAAATTAGCAAAAAATATAAAAACAGACAGTAAAAGTTTCTATAGTTATATAAAAAGAAAAAGGGTGGCTAAAGTAAATGTTGGTCCCTTAGAGGATGAGACCGGGAAATTAATGGTGGGAAACATGGAGATGGCAAAAACACTGAACAATTATTTTGTATCAGTCTTTACAGTAGAGGACACTAAGCATATCCCAACACTGGACAAACAGGGGGCTCTAGGGGGGGAGGAACTAAATACGATTAAAATCACTAAGGAAGTGCTACTTGGTAAAATAATGGGACTCAAGGCGGATAAATCCCCTGGACCTGATGGCTTGCATCCTAGGGTCTTGAGGGAAGTAGCGGTAGGGATTGTGGATGCATTGGTAATAATTTTCCAAAACTCCCTGGACTCAGCAAAGGTCCCGGCAGATTGGAAAACTGCTAATGTAACACCCTTATTTAAAAAGGGTAGTAGGCAGAAGGCTGGAAACTATAGACCTGTTAGCCTAACATCTGTGGTTGGTAAAATGTTAGAGTCCATTATTAAGGAGACAGTAACGGGACATTTGGATAAACATAATTTAATAGGACAAACTCAGCATGGTTTCATGAAGGGGAAGTCATGTTTGACAAATTTGCTTGAGTTTTTTGAGGAAGTAACATACAGGGTGGATAAAGGGGAACTAGTGGACGTAGTGTATTTAGACTTCCAAAATGCATTTGACAAGGTGCCACACAAAAGATTATTGCTCAAGATAAAAAATCACGGGATTGGGGGTAATATTCTGGCATGGGTGGAGGATTGGCTCTCTAACAGAAAGCAGAGAGTTGGGATAAATGGTTCGTTCTCAGATTGGCAACCAGTAACTAGTGGTGTTCCGCAGGGGTCAGTGCTGGGTCCCCAACTCTTTACAATCTATATTAACGATTTGGAGGAGGGGACCGAGTGTAACATATCAAAGTTTGCAGATGATACAAAGATGGGACGGAAAGTAATGAGTGAGGAGGACATAAAAAACCTGCAAAGGGACATAGACAGGCTAAGTAAGTGGGCAGAGATTTGGCAGATGGAATACAATACTGGAAAGTGTGAGGTTATGCACTTTGGCAGGAAAAATCATAGAGCAAGTTATTATCTTAATGGCAAGAAACTGGAAAGTACTGTAGTACAAAGGGATCTGGGGGTCCTGGTGCACGAAACTCAAAAAGTTAGTATGCAGGTGCAGCAAGTGATTAAGAAGGCCAATGGAATGTTGGCTTTTATTGCTAGGGGGATGGAATATAAAAACAGGGAGGTATTGCTGCAGTTGTACAAGGTATTGGTGAGACCGCACCTGGAATGCTGCATACAGTTTTGGTGTCCATACTTAAGAAAAGACATACTTGCTCTCGAGTCAGTACAAAGAAGGTTCACTTGGTTAATCCCGGGGATGAGGGGGTGGTCATATGAGGAGAGGTTGAGTAGATTGGGACTCTACTCATTGGAGTTCAGAAGAATGAGAGGCGATCTTATTGAAACATATAAGATTGTGAAGGGGCTTGATCGGGTGGATGCGGTGAGGATGTTCCCAATGATGGGTGAAACTAGAACTAGGGGGCATAATCTTAAAATAAGGGGCTGCTCATTCAAAACTGAGATGAGGAGAAACTTCTTCACTCAGAGGGTGGTAGGTTTGTGGAATTTGCTGCCCCAGAAAGCTGTGGAAGCTACATCATTAAATAAATTTAAAACAGAAATAGACAGTTTCCTAGAAGTAAAGGGAATTAAGGGTTACGGGGAGCAGGCAGGAAATTGGACATGAGTCTAGGTTCGGAATGGTCATGGCCCTGTGGGTAGTGGAGTGGGCCCAGGGGCCGTGTAGCCTTGTTCTGCTCCTACTGTGTTCTAATTCTGTGTTAGATTTCAGGAGATGGTTTTATTCCTGTTCCTGGCTGGGGTGGAGATTGCCTTTACAGAAGGTAAGTACTGTAGAAAATATAGGGACAGAGTGATCTCCTGGAAGAATTTCGATCGCCTAGATGGGTCGGAGAGGAATTTCCCAGATTTTTTTCTCCCAAATTGGCCATTGGGTCTTTATCTGGTTTTTCGCCTCTCCCGGGAGATCACATGGGTTCGGGTGGATGCAGAGTGATAGAAGATTTGAGGTTAGGATCAGATCAGCCATGATCTTATTGAATGGTGGAGCAGGCTCGAGGGGCCGATTGGCCTACTCCTGCTCCTATTTCTTATGTTCTTATGTTCAGCTGATCGTAACAATTAGAAGTGAAGGTGGACGGTTGGGTGTGTTTAGCAGACCACAAAATGAGTCTGCTGCCCACTAAGTTTGTCTGTCTCTCACTCCATTTCGGTTAATTGGTTACATCTGGTTAATAACTCAGACCTACTACACAGTGGACTCTTGCCAAAGACAATGAGACTGCTCCTGAGGTTTGAAAATGCCGACAAAAAAGTAACTTCAGTTTTCTTTTCTAGAATTCCCTAAGCTCATATTTCTTTTGGAGAGATGAAATGAAAAGCAACTTGATATCAGTAAAACTATCTGGGTTTCATTTGACACTCAGGATCTCCACAGATTTTGGGGCAGAATCTCCAAGGATTTTATCTCAAATGTCGTTGGAGTTCTGATGGCACTGGGTGTGACACATGCTGATTGCACCACTGGGCTTCCTCTCTTTCGTCTTGACAATGATCCACAATTTTGCATTCTTTCTGTTCTCGGGCCTCTCATAGCATGTCTGTTGAATTAATACCAATTAATGTCAAAATTCGAAACAGCGCTGAGCTGTGCACTCATATCCACTGGGAGCACGATTAAGCTTGACAAAATTTATTTAACTTGCACCCCCCTCGAAAATAATCACAGCGACAGTGCAGACCATCATCTGGGCTGGATTCAAGCACAGGTTCTGTACGTGGAGGGCAGGGGACAGGCCGTGCAGTGTCTTACATCCATTCTGTTTTCTCCTAATGCTGTGCGTTTCCACCGTGCCACAGGCCTCAACAACTGGTTATAGTGTGAGCCTGTGCCATGATATGGTCCATGTTATCACACAAAGGCGTGATCTGATAAGCAGCGTCACTTGCTCACTCTAACAGCTACATCTCATGTTTTTATGGTATGCGTTAATTTATCTATTTACTCATTAAAAAAAAAATGGATGAGCATTGCAGTGGCGAGATAATAACGTGCCTGAGCAATATACAGTTTTGTTGACTGCTGCAGAACTAACTCATATATATATTGTTTTCACCGCATCTGTCTATCAAGTCACCCCTTTAGCCCTCCATTTTATCCACAATAGACCGGACTGTCCCTCTGGCGTTATCATTCTTTTCATTTCTATGCAATAAGACTTGCAGCTAGAACTAGTGTCCTGAAGCCATTTTAATCCCCAAGGTCACCTTTTTGTGGAATAGCATCAACGGCTGCATACATTTACAGATTAGCAGCTCGAACCATTAGCAGATTAGAATTTTTCAGAGAATTTCATTATTTTTCAAATAATGCACCTATTTTAATATATTTTTCAGGCCTCTCGGTTTTGAAGCAGGTCTTCTGTTTTTGAGCATCACGCATTTGCTATCTTTATTGGAGGAAATGTGGTTGTCGTTTCAAGAATTAGCCAAAGCACGTTTAAAGTTAGAGGACTTCAACACATTTCTGTATTAATTCTGATGACTGTATCACATTTTGTTCCACGCAAATTAAATACAGGCGATGCAATTACAGTCGTGAGACTGTTTGATTCAAGCTACCATACAGTACACGTCCGCGGTTTAGCTCCAGCGAAAGTATTTATTCTGTTTTAGAGAACTCTTCCTGAACACAACCCAAGCTCCTGAAATATTCCGTGACGGTTATTGACTTTACCATCCCTGTAAATGAATGAAGCCACTTTGAATGTTTACACTTACATCTGCTGCCTTTTTCTAAAGGGGTTGTAAATACTGGTCAATATCAATAAATTGGATTTTGAAATATATATCTGGAATGTTTAAATACAGGATAATAGATGGCTGGCTGGGAGTTACAAGGTGGCAATTCAATCCAACCATTCTCATTATGTCATAAACCTCAAGAATGAAGCGTTTTCTAAATGACTGCAATGCAATTTCTCCTTTGAACGAACTGCTTGATGTTTGTTATTCTATACAATATATTGAAAAAAGTCTATAGCATTTCTTTAAACATTCTTTACTGATTTAGGAGAAAGAAAAACAATGATATTAATAACATAGCTGAAGAAATACAACACGTGGCTATAGTATGACATAGTAACAGTGATATGGGAACCAAGCCTATATAGCATATGAATTGTTCCTGTAGGATTATCAACGTTTTTTCTCAGGCACCACACAGGGAAATATATAATAAACTGAAGGATAATAGCTACAGGTAAGGGTAGGATGTAGAACTTGATTACTGCTGATGGCTTTAAAATTAGAGGTGGACATAAGGAACTGTTAACCTATCAAACCACGGGTGTAAATGCTTTCTCTGCATAATGCAGTTTGGTGCTTATTTAAAATTAGAGGTGTGTATTGAAAATTCAGTCACATTTTAAAATTTTCTGCCACAATAATTCACTTTATGTTGAATTAATACAGTTGATTGAACTGTTGCTTGGTAATTTACTTATAATTAACACTTGTATGGTGAGCAGAATAAGCTCTCACGTCATGCAGAGTTATTCAGCGTGATATGAAAATAGCAATGAAACAGATAAGCTAAACGTAATCTTTTCTGTACTGATGAGAAATTAATTTACTGTCTGCAAGAACTTTCTGCTTTTTGCCCAGTGGAAATTGTATTTTTGTAATACTTTATGATTTTTCACCGTAATCTTTGTGTGAGGGATAGTGTGTTCAGCACGCTTGTTAGTTCAGACACAAATAGCTTCGGCCAATCAGCATTTTTCTCTGGGATCACCTGATGATCAGTCACATTGGAGTAGTTGTTGATTGGAATTTAAAGGAACACATAAGAAACTCAAAAAAGCAGGAAAAGGCCATTCATCCCATCAAGGCAGCTCTATTCACCGTCCCTGTATGATAATATCGATTATGGACTCCCCTCCCACACTACCTGTTCATCCCCTACTGAAAAAAAAACTCGCTGTATGTTAACACCTCTATAATCCTCAAACTTCCACAACAGGTATTCATTCAACTCCCTTTTACCTATGTCAATGAACTCTGATTCTGCTACCTTCCCTGGAACTTAATTTATTTCCATTTGTGAAATATAGTCCTGTATCCACACTTCTAAAAACATAATTTAAGGTTAAAAAAAATTGTTTTAAACAATGGGACACTGATTGAGGCTGCCACCTTTACTATTGAGTCCATAATGCTAAAAGATTGTAATTTGTCATGTAACCATGGCTCCTAGCACCCTCAGCTGATCACTGATTTCAGTGAGTCGCTGGTGGAGGGAAGGTGGCGTGGGCAGTGTAGGGTGGGGGAGGGGGTGTTCTGAGAGCATGTTTGTGTCTAACCTTAGAAACACCACACAAGTAACATTCCCTAATTGGAACTATAGGCTATGTAGGGCTAGTTTTCCAACCAAGTTTTTCACTTATAGTTTTTCAATAAGGGGCGTATTCTTCAGATGAATGTTCAATGGTGAGGTTGTCATAGGATCTTATCCTGAATTGCTCCAGGGGTCGGGGGTGGGGGGGCGGTAAAGACTTCCTTTGTTTACTATTCCTAGTGCAATTGTAAAGGGATGTGTGTAAGAATCACATTTATGGTTTTATTATAAATAATGATCAGAAGAAATGTTCCCCCAAGGTCACATGCGTGCACTAACTTGAGGTTTATGCTATACCTAACCAAACTGCAATGTCTTGTTGTTAGTACTGGGATTCAATTTAGATTCACTGTTAGTGTCTCATGGACTAATTTTACATTTTTGCATCATTCGCATTGCTTTGTTTTATGCTGTCCTTTCTGTATTGATATTATGATATGGTTTACCTATCTGGTATGGTCCCGTCCTGCTCCTCTCCTTATTATGAACTCAGTGTCAGACAGGAAAACTCACTCACAGTACAGGATAAGTCTCTAGGTTATATACTTTCGAGTACTTATTTTGATACCTCTACCCACCCCCTCAATTTCTGAGACCATTGCGAACTCTTACCCCATCAGGAATTATTTCAAGGCATTTCCGTAAAAAAAATGTTTCTTTAATGCAGTCATCGTGATTGAAACTCTAAAATCCAGTGGGCCATTAGGCCACAGTTCCAGGGTGACTTTCAAAACCCATAAGTCAACAACAAGCAAAAAAAAAGTGATAACATTATATTTTTAGGCGAAACTTAAAAATCTACTCTGTTGTTCAGCAAAGAAAGAATGAAAAAAAAAGGTTTAAAAACAGACAAAAGGGATTAAAAAAATCTGGAAATGCTGAAATTTTGAAATAAAAACAGAAAATGCGTGTCAAATCAGTCAGCATCTAAAAAGCAGAAAACCGCAGGTTAACGTTTCCGCTGTAGATTCTGTTAGAGCAAGCAAAGAGTATGCACCCGTCTCTTTTCTTTTCAGATGCCGGCGGGGGCAGCACGGTGGCATAGTGGTTAGCACTGTTGCCTCACAGCGCCAGGGACCCGGGTTCGAATCCGGCCTCGGGTGACTGTCTGTGTGGAGTTTGCACATTCTCCCCGTGTTTGCGTGGGTTTTCTCCGGGTGCTCCGGTTTCCTCCCACAGTCCAAAGATGTGCGGGGTTAGGTTGATTGGCCATGATAAAAATTGACCCTTAGTGTTAGGGGGATTAAATACGTGGGGTTACGGGGATAGGGTGGGATATGTGTTGGTGTAGGGGTTACGGGGATCGGGTGGGATATGTGTCGGTGCAGGCTCGATGGGCCGAAATGGCCTCTATCTGTACTGTGAGGTTTCTGTGATCTGTGACCTGCTTCTGGCATTTTCTATTCTTCGAATGGATGTTTATTTGCTTTGGCCACTGTTTTTAAAAGATGGTGGTGGCTTCTTCCAGCGAGGCAACTAAAGTGCAGTGCCCAGTAACCGCTGTACAACAATCACTGTCGTAGCTCAGTACCAAGTGTGTGATACCTCAAGAACTGGACCAAACAATAACTATCCTTTCAAACCTTATACTCACAACATTAACTGAAAGGCTGCTGAGTCCAAAAATATTTAAGGGTCTGGTCACCCTCGAAGTTGGGATGATCTGATTAGGGATGAGCAAAGCTCGTCTAAACCGTTCAGAATTAATTTGCACCTTTCGTCTCAAGTCCTTTGATGTATTTTTTCCCCCTTATCTATCTGAATGTTCTCACTAAAGCAGAAGGAGCAGTGTCTTGCGGCATTTTAATCAGATTTCTTATTTCTTCACATGAGAGTGCCTTCATATGAAGAAAACCAGTAAAACATCAGAAGAAAATGACATAAAGTAATGGCATTTCTTCCAGTTTATAGAAAAACAATCAGAAAGATGAGGAAAAAAAAACACATCAAAGGACTGAGTGTAAAAGGTGCAAGTGAAATCTGTACGATTCACTCAGGCTGAGATTGCTGTACTTGATTCAAGCCAGGTTTTTGGCGATGAAAAACTGACACGCTCTGTCCCAAGTATTTATCCCAATTGTAAAGAACGTCTGAATAGCAACAGTGCTGCAGTGTGAATGAGCCTTGAATCTGAGCACCAGCCTCAACTGATATTCCCAGACAAGGAATGAGTTCGGCCTTCTGATCTAGGTCAGTGGGGGCGCAAGTAAAAACTGCCTAAAAATGGAAGGCTATCCATTTCTAGCATAGTTACAACCTAATGTGTTAACTGGGGGCGTGAGTGTAGAGTGCAGGGGACAGAGCGAGCATAATGGCATGAGGATTGGGCCTTTTTAATTCCCAGGCCTCATTAAATTTGGGAATGCCATTCCCGCCCTAACCCCAGGGGGGTGGTGGGGGGCGGGGTGGGGGGGGTTGGTTAACATGTAAACTGGCAGGCAGGAGTGAGATTTCGGGCGTTTGGACCCGAGGGAATGGTCTCCAGCACTAAGGTAAGTTGCTGGGGGTGGGACATTATCTGATGGAAACTGCAGTCTGGAAAGGGAGGGTGAAGCCCGGGACACTCCTGATCCTCCTGGCCCACAAGGAAACTGTTAAAAAATGTCATAATACTTACCTTGCTGGGCTTCTTCCGGTCCTGGAGTCATCTGACTCCAGCTTTCACTGGGATGTCTGCCACTGTGCACGGCTTGTATGGCTTGTGGTTAAATTTGCGTTAAATGATGATATCATTGGAAGTAAAAATATTGGCTGGTGTGAGTGTGGTGCAAATGGGGAGGTAAGTACTCTGTCCCTATTTTAACAACCCCCCCACCCCCGCGACCCCATACGCCTCCTTCACATCAGGTGCGGGAGGGTTAAAATTGTGGTTTAGGAATGGCAGTGGCTGCATCAGTGGAGATAACTAATAGGAATCCCCACACTATGACTCGAGGAAGATGGTAAGGGTGCAGGTGACTACTTTTGAGGGATAGGGAGAGAGGAGATGAGAGAAAAATATGAAAATTATATTTAAAAATGCAAATCAATATCAGAACGCTGCTCTCCCAACCCTCCGCATGTGACTTCTACATTGTAAAAATGGACTGCCCCACTCATTAAAAGAAAATGCAAAGCGCTCTCACCCTAAGTGGAAAAAATACAATATTTACAGCCATGTTTTGTGAGGAACTGACTGTTTTCATCTTGAGGGATTACATGTAAAATTGATTGTTGTAACCACAGCAAGTGCTGTGGAAAAATCCACACTCTCCACTCCATTCGTTGAATACAGTTTCTTTTCCCCAAGAAAACAGCCATAATTATATACCATATATGATAGCTCAAGGGATTAGATTCAGATTCGGTAAATTTAAAATGAAATTAAATCAATTGATGGAACAATGTTACATTTTTAAGCTGTTATGAAGATCATTAAAAAAAGTTGATCTTCATTTGATCAGACATCCTTCAATTTATTTCAAGTACTAAAATTTGTGAAAGGTCATTGGAAAATTATGCTAATTTTTGCAGAACAAATTAAGCAGTACATACAGACCTCTTGCTACAATACTGGATATACATTCACATATACATGTGTGTGCAAATGGCAGTTTAAATGAGGTAACAGCCTAGAAATTACTGCTCGCAATATTAGAAGATGAATGTTTAATGAGTTTGTATGATAGGTGTCAAATGGGCTAACTCCTGAGTTAAAACAGCTGATACAGAAATGTCACAGTAACATGTCAAGTGTTTGTCTGTTCGTATCACATACATTCATTCCTAAACTTATATGTTTGTTGTTCCATCATTTGTAGACGTTTGGTAACATTTCTGCGTTCCTTTCTTCATGCTTTGCTCTAACAAAACTGACAATTATATCAATATGAATTAACACTTCAAAGTATTAATGACCTCACGTCATCCATCCTATGCAATGTGAAGTTTTTTTTATTAACTGTGATTTTGTTTAAAATTTAAGATGTACCCTTTATTCTTTTCTTAACTTCTGAGGAGTATATACTGTACCACAGTTCCCAAACACCGCAATCAACAAAAGAACTTTTGAATCTTTACATTCTCTTTTTACTGATATATGTGTGTGTATATACAGATATATCAGTAAAAAGAGAATTGTTAAAAGCGAGATGGGACCTCAGAAAGGAGAGGATTTTCAATTTGTAGAGGATGATCAAAAAATGGTATTTAATAAGTACTCCACATCAGTCTTTTACGAAAAAGAAGGATTTCAGAGGGGAGGTGAATCCTGAAGTAATGAGGGCAAAGATGAGCGAAATTGTGATGGATCAAAGGGAAGTTTAGATAAATTAGTAAAGCTGAGGGAAGACAAGGCATCAGGGCCTTACGGGATACATCCCAGAATACTGAAGGAATTGACAGGAGCAATTGCCAAGGCCCTAGAATTTATATTTCAGGGCTCTACTGAGTGTGGATGTGTGCTGGAGAACTGGAGAGTGGCCAATGTAAAAAGGGAGACAGAGCTAATCCGAGTAATTACAGGCCAGTTAACTTAAGTAGGGAGATGTGGTAGGGAGAATTTTAGAGTCTTTAATTAAGGATGAAATAACTACATATCAAGATAAAGAGAAAATAGTTGGAAGCGGCCAATACAGATTTCAAATGGTACAATCGTGCTTGACAAACCTCACAGATTTCTTTGAGGAGGTAATAGATATAATACATGGAAGATATGCAGTGGATGTACTGTGCTTGGACTTTAGGAAAACCTTTGACAAGTTATCAAACTAGAGAAGATTAAGGGGCATGGAATTAGGGGCAGGATAGCAAACTGGCTTAAAATTGATTAGAAGGGAGAAAACAGTGAGTAGGAATGCAAGGAAGTTTTTCAGAGTGGTTGGAAGTAGGCAGTGGTGCCCTTCAGGGTTCTGTTCTGGGGCTACTGTGTTCCCTGTGTATATCAATACCAAAATTGGAGGTATAGTTAATCCTTTAGAAGACCAAAGGAAGCTGCAAACGAATATTGGTAAGATGGGGGAATGAGCTAAAAAGCGACGGACAGAATTCAATGTTAGTGTGAGGCGATACATTTGGGTAAAAGAAGTAACAGCCCCATTCTCTCCTCAGTCCAAGCAGATCTTTAAGCAAGTATACTGAACTGTTTCAGGCATGTGGCTTCAGCAGAATTGAAGGGTAACACCTAGAATGTCAATCTGTATATCGCTTTCAAATGCTGATTGGCCTGTTGTGTATTTGCAAGAACTTCTTGTTTTATGTCATATCCGCAGTTTTTCTTTTTATCCCATGAAGGCACAGTTTCCACTAATATTTTCGTGCACACGTGTTCTAAGTATTTATATTTAATAGGCAAGAGGCACCTACACTTAAGCTTGCAATTTTGTTACTCCTAAGTTACTTAGAGTGAAATATGAACAGATGTTGCACTTATATTCATTATTCCCTACATTCGTCATAGAGGTAGAGCATTTCCTTAGCTCCGGTGATGGTAATTGGGACCTGTACCAAAATGTACAGATCCTTACCTTTTCCGTTTACTAGTTATTTTCTGTGACAGATGAGCTTTTGCTACTATGTCTCATTATGGTGGTATCTCCTCAGAAAAGCCTAAGGAAATCACAAGGTGGAGCTGTGTGGTAAAGGGAGGACAAAGTTAATTCGGAAGCAACAAGCAAAATGTAGCAAAATGTAGTAATGATTCACAAGCAAGAGCATGCTGTGCCCCCACTATACAACTTGTTAATCTACCCCCCAAAAATTAACAGGGCACCCAAAGTGCACGCCTCCTGACCTGAGCTGAACCTGCTAATACCTGGGTGTTAGGTCACTTGAATTGGTCTGATGTCCTCCTTTGCAGGCCACCCCTAGGCAAGGGCTTGCACCTGGAGATGGAGGTGTAAATTCAACTAGCTCCAAAGAAGAGGGGTATTGACCCCTAACTTCGGGGTCTCCTGGCCACTGTCCAAAAACAGCAGCCAGAAGGCTCCCAGCCCCAGGAGTCTTCCTGCTGCCCCTGGAAAGAAGGTAGTACCTCCTTTTTCAGTTCCCATCCTATTTTCTCTGCTTTGTACCTGGGGAATAAGGGGAGCTGGGGAGCAGCAGACCTGTTTGGGTTTGACAGCTGAGCCAAAAGAAAAACTGCTAAGAAATGGTACATCTGCACAGACTACAGGGGAGATGGGTATCTTGAAATGTGAAAAACTGACTGGACAAGATTTTACTGACACTGTGCCTATAGTGTGCAGCAACCTAGCATCATGAAATCCACTGTCCCAGTGGCAACAACAACAGCAACACTAGCTGTATAAATACAGACTGAAATGTGGATAATGTTCTATTGCTCCAAGAACACTGGAAAATCCATCTAGAGAGTAAAACAGATACTTTAACCAATGTAGTGGTACATTTAGATTTAGAACATTTCTGTTGCTGTTTGATATGTTGAAGAGGTCAGGGGCGTAGAAGGTGAAAGCACTGGTTAAGTTGATTACCACAGGTTGCGCACTACTCTTGACTGTGAGACTCTCTTCAGATCCACTCAGAGCTCTGTGCACAAGCCAAGCGCAGATTGCTTAGCTTGTTGGTATCTCTGCAAGATCTGAGCCTCTGACTGATCCAGGAATATCATCCTGGGGCAATACACCGTGCCTGAATGTCAATTGTGCTTCCTCCTCTTATCCAACTTCCCGGGGAGTGACTTTGCCACAGCCATGCTGAAGGAGAATGTTCTCTTGGCTGTCTAGATATACACGCTGGTTGAAGATGTTTCAGATGACGTCAAAACGATCAACCTTTTTCACACAATGCTATTTGTCCCTGAGAATGATACACGGGCAGGGAATTGAGCAGATTTGCCAAGGAATCGATTTCTATTTGCAAGGGTGAAAAAGATTCATTTTTTTCCTGTAAGACTTTAGGGCAAAAATTCCTGAAAATACCTGAGAAGCCGGAAATTATGGAAAAATCTGGAAGTTGGTGAGTCTTTGCAGAGTCTTGAGCGTCATCTTGCTGTGTTGCCACCCCATCATTTGGGTGGACATTTAAGCCACTGCCATGTCTCACTATGTATTGACAATCGGTGTACAATTATCGCAATTCAAAATTAAAACTACAGTATTGGAATTATTAACAAAAATATTTACAGAAAGAAATAAAATGATCCTTTCTAATATGGAATCTGGAACGCACTGCCTGAAAGGGCGGTGGAAGCAGATTCAATAATAGCTTTCAAAAGGGAATCGGATAAATACTTGAAAAGGAAAACATTGCTGGGCTATGGGGAAAGAGCAGGGAAGTGGGATTAATTGGATAGCTCTTTCAAAGAGCCGGTACAGGCACAATGGGCCAAATGGCCTCCTTCTGTGCTGTATCATTCTATGATTCTATGCCTGTGAAAACTCTCAGCAATGGCTTCACTAGTCAGGCCAAGTGCATAAGTAAGCATAAAGTAAAGGTTGTTTAATCAGCACTTATCGTTAATATGTTGACGAGGCAATGCAACACAAGACTAAAGATACCAGGCATAGGTTGTTTTAACAGCACTTATATTAATTATTACTCTTCTTTGAAAAGCAAACTTTCTTTGTCCAAGTAAAGACTGTTTGTGACCATTTTAATTCATGGGTTTTGGGTTGATGAAAAAAGGGAGCAAACGATGTAATTACTGCGGTTATTATAAACCGTAACATATATAGAACTGCTTGTGTTTTATATGGTTTGTGTGTGGTCAGCAACAAACATAAAATATCAGAGGATATTATAGTGAGCAGCTACTGCATAATACAATAGTGATATCATGAGATACCATACTCCTTTTAAACACACAAGCCTCGTACATAAGGCAATCAAGTTTGCACAGTAACATACAAAATCATAATTCAATCTTCAAACTATTCATTTTATCAATAACATGAAGACAATAGGAATAAAGTGAGGTCACTGCATGGCAACCCGCTAAAATGGCATCAGTTCACACTTGTCTATCATTAGTGCTTTCGTTCATTTGCTTCATTTAATATTTTAAAGATACCTGGTTTTGTGGCAGCATGTCTGATAATATTGTATTCTCCCTGTATATTGGTGCACTGTTATATGGTGACATTATTACACAAAAGCATATAAAAATGGAAAAACAAAATCCTCCAAGCCAACTTAAAGATTGGAGATAGCGAATCAAATTCAGTCTTTATATTTCTCTTATACTTAGATTGTATGACATGGCTGTAATCAAACAAACACAGGAAAGATAAGAAGTATAATTTCAATAGCTCAAATCTGGGGACATTTTTTCCCTTCTCTGGGATATGAAAAGACATCATTCATCGCCAGGGAATTATTTTGGAGCATCAGGACTTAAAGCAACAGAGGTTAAGCTCAAAGGCAAAGAACTAAATGGTGAGATTATGTAGAATTAAAAAGGAAATGTAACTAGACAAATTGTGCCAAGCGATTACCAACAATTATAGTGCAGCTTTTGGAGATTTATTCTTCTTAAACCAAAGTCCTGCAAAAAGAGACTTGTCTTCAGAAAGTAAGCCCACATGTTTCTTAGCCAGAGTCCCTCAATTTTACTGTAATTGTCTGAGGAGCAGGTCTTTGATCTTAGCTACTACCAAGAACGGGTTGTTTGGTTGGTAATGCTGCAGCTGCACTGCAATGCACAAACACAGATGCTTCAACTGACTACATACAGGCTTTGATCTACTGTCTTTAAGACCGTGTTTTTTAAAATTTGATTGCATCCAGTTAGGCTACAGTCGCGAAATATCAGAAATAAAAATCTACATTATTCCCTTCTAACAGTTGTTATTCCTCCTGCAAAGTTCCGCCTATTTTCTGATACTGAGCAAATTTATCCAACCGAGAGAGAGAGAGAAGAGAGAGAGAGAGAGAAAACTGGTAAATGGAAATTGCAATGTGGTATTTATCAAGTGATCCTTTTTATCTGCGCTGTTGAAAATGTCAAAAACTGCTTATGACATTTTCGGGGCCCTGCGTTATGTTTAGAAAAGTTTTTTTTCCCCCCCAATACATCATAGAAAGAGAACAAAATTGCTGATGTAGGCCATCAAAAGGGGTTAGTGCAACTTTGAATAAAGCAAAATTGGTGCAAATTACTTTAATCATCTGAATGAGCGGGAGAGATTCTTTTTCTCACCAGCATTTAAACGATGTACTCTGTTTTTAGTATCAAGAAAAAAATATTTTCTACTTTTGCCAAGCAGGCTATACTGCTTGTGAAATTCAATTTACAGGACTTTCAGCCAGTCCTTTTACAGCTATCTTCATACTGCAGTCAAACTGCCTTGGTATCAATACGATAAAAAAGGTATCCCAATAATAAACGTAGTCATTTTCTCCATCATCATCACCGCGCTTGCAAAGTAATGTCAAGGAAAGCACTGGAAATGTAGACATGTAGAATACCATGACCATAGTAACACACGGCTTACTGACAATAGAGGAGACAGTCCCCCCACGCCAAGTTTTTCTAGATATCGCTTATTACCATTACATGCGTTGTATCCTGTTAAAATGCTGCCGAGGTTGTCTTTTGGGAAGGGGGTTGTATAGGTTTGGTTTCAGGTAGAATTGACTGGCGTTTTCCCGATGTTCTCAGCCACGGCTGTGCTCCGATGAATATTTCTTCTTTGACAATCTCGGAGAAGACAGTTTTACCCCAGGACATTCATCACATGCAAGCAAATGTGACCAGAAAAAAAAGGAAAGGTATCCTCTCAGCCCTAATGTGGCAGACAAGGGTGAGATGGACAAAGAAGATTTAGCAGATTTAATTATTGAGTACCACCCAGGTACATGTAGATGAAAAGCGACAGTGAAAAAAACACAACTCTTTAAGTGAGTTCAGAAAATACCTAAAATAGTGACTAACCTAGAAAACAAATTCACTGAAATAGTTTTGAAGTAGCTTTAGTTATATTAGTTTGGTTTCTTCAGGTCCCATCATTCTCTCTATATCTTAGTGAATATTCATAGTTCTGGATCAGATTATATACGACATTAAATGAAAATGGTAATATTCTACATTAAATGAATCTCAAAGTGTTTTATTTATACAGTTAAGCAATATGTCCAATCCAATCAATTGCTTGTCACATACACCATATATTTCCTGACATTACACCTAAAGATTTTTACACTTACCGCTATTAAATGTCATTCTTATTTCAACAGAGTTTTTAAAGTTTTGTGGACACGTTTAACACAATTACAACAAGCTCATATTTTAATCTAGCAGTATGTTGTGTGATCAGCTTTTTCATAAGTTCACAAAAAGGCACACTGGTTTGAGCTAGGTGTTACACAATGTGTCCAAATGTCACAATTCTGTTTTCTTTGGTTTTTTAATATATTTTTCCAACACCATTGCAGAAATTCTCAGAGGCCAAATCTTCTGTTAGTTGAGTTTTGCATTGCAGTTGCACAGACCAAACTAAACAGTTAATGCTCTAGTTTAATATTTATAAAGTGAAATAAAATTGGTAATACATCTAAATTCAAAGCTGTCTCTCTATGCACCAAATGGAGATGTACCTTCCTCTTCATTTAAACAAAATCAGTTCTTTAGCAGTTTTTACTCCCTAAAGATTATTTCAAGGTTATGAGAAGATTTCTGAATGTTATTATATTTTATGCTCTTAAGTACACTATGTAAGGAATTACCAAAAATCTGTTAAAATAAGAAACACATTGTGAATTAATGTTACACATTTATGTTATTTTAATTATTTTTTGGCATTTGTTTGAATAGCTTTGAGTAATTCTTATGTTAATAAATTTATTCTGCATTTTGTGAGAAATGAACATGAGAAAAATGATCAGAATGAGAGTTGTGAACCTTGTTGCTAATAATGGACAATTAAATCCTTAGGTTACACACATTTTATATAACCTGTCAAATGTTTATGATGGAAGGTCAGTTGGTATTGACACTTACATTTGTTCAGCCCATGAACAATTGACTTTTCTTTGCAGATATCAAAATTGCCTCTTTTAACTACAAAGTGTCTGTATTTGTAGCTTACAAATAAACCAAAAAACACGTATTCTACACAGAGACTTTGAACACCAAGTCAGACTGTGCATTTGTAGTTTGTTTATTTTTTGCTAGCCACTTTGAGAGCGCTACCAAAGATCTCAAAGGGTTAAAAAGTAAATTATTTTCCGTTACAATGATGTGATCAAATTCACACAGCAATAAAGATGACCCCATTTTCTATCTAAAAGTAAGACAGGAGAATTGTATAAACCAAAGAAATGCCATGAATAATTCTTTGTGATTTCTTTTATATTGGCACTCAGTGTCTTGCAGTGAACCCATGAGAAGCTGGATAGAGTGAAACTGAAGTGCAGGATATCACTTGCCTAGTTTTTCATTTTTCACTAAGTGATACTGTTTCCTTCAGCAACAAAGAAAGTATGCTATATAAATATTTCTATGCACAATTCAGAAGCGTCATTAAAAAGGAGAAAGCAACATGGCCAGCGATTACCGTTGCGACTTTAAAGCAATTTTATTTATCGTACTTGTTGCAAAATTTTATGAGTAAAACAACCCAAGGCTTTTGTGAAAAGTAGTTGCACAACCAGTTGAGACAAAAAATACTAGCCACAGCTTTAGTTACGTCGGGTCTACTGTAATCACCAGTATTGTTTTCTTTCTTAGACAAAGTGCAACATTTAACAATATCGAACAATTTTATTAATTACAGAGATTTTGATCTGAAGGAAAGGAAGATACAGTCAGGACCTATTATTTTTGCACCTTTCTTCTCCAATCTTTTCCTTATTTGTAACTACTGTATAGAAAGCAGATCTCTAATATTTTTCAATTACTAATTACTAATGCAATTCAATAAATTAGAGTGTTCCAGTAATTCAAAATGATTTATGCCCCATTTCTACAAATGTATAAATGAGATTTGAAATTTCAATGCCATTTCACAAATTAGGTGATTAAAAGAGAGAGAAATATGGTGTAATATTGATCTCAATGCTATTTTATTCTGCAATAACCATTACACTGTATTGTAAAATTCACATGCCTGGTGCTGTGAGTGTGATTTATATTATTTTTCTATTTGCTTTAACAATAAGTGTTTTGTACATGTATTGATTTAACTCTTACAAATTAGGCTTTTCGAAGACCCATTTCCCCTTTTCAAATAAACCAATATTTACATTTTAGAAATACAAAACATCATTTTCCAAAATGTAACTGGGTAGAAATGCTATTGGTTCGTCAAACTTTTTCTTTCTAATTTTACACCTGCGCTTAGCCTAAGACTCAAAAGTATTGTTTCATATCCTGCCAATTCGTTTACATCAAAAGGAAATGAAAGATCTTATTTACAACACAACCATGGTTGCTTTTAATTAAAATATTTCTTTTAATTGGTGTAAGAATACGTGTATGCAATATCTGGTTGGCTATATGCATGTATATCAGATTTAATTCAAGGTGAAGGATGGCCCAGCAATTTCATCCCTTTAAAACTCTATCTGGTCACAGCCAGAGAAATGTGATTAAAATAGCTCACACTTATAAAAGTAACTTAATCAGTTCACTGTTGCCATTTTTCTTCTGTCACAATCCCTTACTTAGCTAACCTATATTACATATCCCTGATTCAATTCTTCATCACTCTGCTTTTTTCCCCCTCTGAGTGCCTTCATAGAATAAATCAGTCATAGTATAATTCAGTCATAGGATGCAGCACCGGCCTGTCTGCAGTAGTATATAGAGAGAGCAATAGTTCTCATAAAGTGCTAGGTTGCCATAGGTCAGTCTGCGCTTGCCAATCATTCCTACAGTATCCAAAGTAACCACTTTCCATCGCAACCCTCTCCATGACACAGGCAGTTCCACAAGAATTTGTGAACTAAAGGAGAAATAATGAAAAAATAAAAGAACAGATTGGAGAAGGTTGAGCTCATCCATACAATGCTTTGCGAGCTAATGTACTGTTGTGAAAAAAAACACTCTCTCAAAAATCAGGCTTCAGCTGCTTCTGGAGGCAGAATGCTTAATGACCCATAATTGCCATTTTGCAAAAGGCTAGTCACTATTCTACATTCATGGTATGTACAGTATGCAAATATTTCAATAGGCTGGTACAATCCTCCATTATAGTTCACAATGATCACCAAATTAGCCTTTGGCAGCCGTTGTAATTGGGAGGTGTTGTCTTGCATCAGGGACCTCACAAAATTTGAAGAATAATGCGCCGAGAATGTTCTTACAAAGAAATGTGTTTTACACCAAGGGGGTCAGTAGCGCAAAAAACAACAAACGATTCAGAGCTACTTCATCACTATAAACAAATCAGCTTTTCTTTGAAAAGCTCTCTAAGGAAACACAGTCACTTTTAAAAGAGGGCCAACCAGGGAAGAATCGAAGCACTTGCCATGGTTTCCTGACTGCACTGCCACACAGTCTCTCCCTGGGATGATCCTGGCTTCAGGCTCTTACTGTGTGGCCCATTAACAGCCACTATTTTCAGCTTTAGTTGATGTTGCCAGGGCTAACTGTACTTAAACTTTGTGTCTGATCAAGTTATGTGTATTGGATCTGAAAACAGTTAGTCAATTGTTTCTGGTCCCTAAGTGGTGATTTGTGGTAATGTTTACGTCAATACTAACAAAAGGCTTGCTGGGGTACCAAGAGTGTCTATAAGATGAAGGACAGGGGCTGCCTGTCATCAGCCCTGCTTGCAATAAACACAAGATTTAAAGCCCAAGATTGTTAGTACATGTAAATGAATGACTTATGGAGATCTCACAATTGACAGTGAAAACCCAAATCTTTGAGCTCCGTTAATAGAAAGCAAGGCAGCTGTAGTTGTGGGGGTGCAATTGGACACGTGATAAATGTTTGACAGGCACAACAGCACATAGCATCATATTTTCAGATAGGGTTAAAATGTTACACCAGCTGCCTTTTTAAACTCACTATTAAATAATGCAAGAATTACATTAAAATATTAAATGCTGCAAAAACATTTATATGTTCATGTGGCGTTTTAAAATCAAATTGGAGACTGATCGGAAAAACACATCTCAAATCTAATTCGATGTTATTGGTTAAAAAACAACAGAAAACAATTCTGCAAATGGCAAAATTATATGTTTTTGTATAATTTTGTCAAAAAAAAACATTATTAGGTGTGATAATAAATATAATTTGTTTTACAAAAATATGGGATTACTCCATTTATCAAATCTAAGATTGTTACAATTCTTGAGAGGTGTGTACTGCACATTTATTTTAAAAAGCGTAATCACAACTATCAGAATTCATTTATCATATATTCTGTGTGCATCAGAGGCCCTCTGACCCCTTCCGAAAAAAAATCTAAACCATTACAGTCCATTTCCTTATCCATCCTTTGTTAATCTGCTGGCTTTGACATTGTAATATGTGTAATGAGGGTGTAAGCCTTAAAAGCTTATTTTAATTTTAACGGATAATGCGCAGAAACTGTTCCTCTCACATTAACATACGCAAAGAAAGCAGGAACTGATATGTAAAAATGCAGAATGCGTCGTCTGCTCAATGTGTTTATTATACAAACTGACACTCACTATCCATTGATGGTTGCATTTCCACTCAGAGGCCAAAGACAACATGGGAAATGTTGTAGCTGTTTAACTGTATAGTGAAAATTGGCAATCAGAAAAAAAAATTGCAAAGATGCAGAAATCTCATGGCGTTATGGTGCCTGCATAACATATACATAATAACAGTAGTGGAAAACGACTGAAATACACCAGTCTGTCACAGCTCCCGGGTGCTCTTAAATGCTGATTTTTTTTTACGCGCTTCGTCTTGCTGATACTCACCTGCTACATGCATGTACACAGAAGTAGGTATATCACAGAAAGATTTGCTCATATAAGGTTTGCTTTAATGTATGATGTTTTATCTGCTTTACATTGGCATTTCTTTTTAATCATCTTTTGATGGTTATTTAATGCTCTCTAAAAATAAAAAATGAGCTAACCTTGTGATAAATCCTTTTCCTGGCTAAAGTCTGCATTTTAGAGAAGAAAAAACCCCTCACCAATAATCCTGTTTAATAACTGCAATTTATTTTGTGAGAGATTTAAAGAAAGCATCTGCCATTAAAATTGTTAGGTGATCAGAAATAATGAATAAATAAAGACAATGCAACTAAACTATTAGGAAAAGATAAAAGAAAATGTTTGCTAGTAGATTTTTTTCTTGCTATTCATTACGGCAGTACTAATAATCCAGAATGGCATGTTAAATGTTTTAAATTTATACAAGGTCGCTACACTAAAAAATGTGTTTGAGGCATTATTTTTTTAAAAAGAGAACATTTTCATCTGTTCATAAAAATTTATGACACACTTGGTGAAACAGAGGTAGGTTTTGCTTTTGACAAAGCACCAAACTAGAAATAGGAAACGATATCTGGTAAATTGAACATTACTCCTCTTTTTTTTAGCTCCACCAAGAAAGACTCAAACACACTGAAATCATGGGCATGAAATTCAGCTCTTATCTTGTTCCATACTGCTTGCTGACATACTACAAGTCAACATAACACCGAGTATGATTAACAGTCAGCAGTTGCATGCAGAAAACAACCCTCCCTGCCCTCTCTTAGTCTGTGTCTGTCTCTTAGCCCAATTGTCTGTTCTCCTCCCCACCCCCTTCCCAATTTCAGCCACCACAGCTTTTAAGATGAGATAACATAAGGTCTGGGCCAAATGAAGATAAAGCAGTGCACTTGACCCACCTGGCTAGCAACACCATCAGACTCTGCAGCCAATTGTATCAGCAATGAGAATCCGCAAAGGTTCATTTGACTGAACGACATGCTTATGAACCCACAGAGCTGATGGAAACCTATCAAAATCCTTAAGAGTACTGTATTGTACTGTGTGTATGTGTGATTGGGGTGGGGGGGGGGGGTGTAGGAATTTTATTGCATATATTAAATAAAATGGGTTTATTCCTCTTGGTCATGTGAAGGTCTGGTGATACAGATAATAACAGTCGGGAAACGCGAGGCTTTCTATTATTTGGACACTGGTGATGCACACAAGCAGTGGGAAGATTAAATTAAGTATTATATGTGCTGACCCTATTGCCATGGTTACAGGACAATGGATAATATTAATCAACCCAAGACTTTTCAGAAATCCTACATGCAAAATGTAACAGTGATGGCAATATTTTATATTAAAATAATTCATGGTAAAGAAACATATTATATACACAATGGGATAATTAATTTTTGATCTATTCAAAACCGATAATTAAAAAATAAATTGTTTTCTTCTATTTGACACAGCTTATGATTCATAGTATTATACAAGATGTCATCTCCCCTTCTGTTTTCGTCCAGAAAAAAAACAATGCTAACATCAGCCCTGAAATGGAAGGAGAATATTTTACTGTCATTTTTAACAAAAAACACAGCCCTATAAAGGTAACAATAAAAAAAATGTAATGATAGGATACCAAAATGCATCATCCTGCTACTGTAATATCTGTACACAGATATACTCAGCTCCGATATGCAATTTTGCATTTGTGATTATTAGCTAGAGACATTTTTGTTTTGCCAGTAAATAGGTCTAATAACTTGCATATGTTTGGATCACAGCTGAATTATACATTGCTGGTCACATCATAAGATTTATACATGAAAACACAACTTTAAACCTTGGCAACCAAAGCTTGCCCTTTAAACTGTGGCTAAAGATTTCTTGCAACATAAACCAAATAAATCAGCATAAATATGGAAAAGGTAAACACAAACTTATCGTTGCTGCAATAGGATAAAGCTCCCCATTTTCAACAGACTATTTGAAATTCCACAACTAAGCAAACATATTTTGTAAAATAAAAATCATTACCTAGCAAAAAGCTGGTTCTTTGCGGTCATTTTTATGGTAGTAGATCTAAAATATTTGACAGGAAAAGTATTCAACTACTTGCATAGGAAACACGCCATGAAGAAAGAAGCCTCAGTGCTTCATAATTTTTCATCAGTCAAGGGAGATGTTTAGGGTGCAACCACAAATAGGAGTAATAAAGGTAACAGAAAACTTTTATTTTGTTACTAAGTATTTATTGGGATTTATTTTGAAAGCGGTCTTAGGAATGTTTAAACTCGCACAGTGCCTTGCCATGAAAACTTAAACAGGTTCATAGTACAGGAAACTTTGTGCTATCCGGCACCGACGGGACCGAGCTGTTGCCGTTCCCTCAAAACTGCCGGACACACCAGCGTTAATGTTGAAGCATACGGAGCTTTTCATCTCCGTATCTGACAACAAACACTGTTGCTTAGCAACAGCTTCTAAACAGTCGGCCCGTACCTTGGAAGTGTCTCTCTGAAGCTGTTGCTAAGCTACAGAGACTTTGCAGAGCCTGACTGTTGAAAAAAAAGCCACGAGAAGAAAAAAAACCTAACAAAACGGCTCCTGATTTTTGCCGGTGGCTCGAGCTTGCCGGACATTTAGCCTCCGGATAACACAAAGTTTCCTGTAATGTTTTTTTAACTGTTTATGCAAATACTATTTTTAATCTTCTTAATAAAAAGACATTTTTTGTATGAAGAATTACAAGACCCATTGTGAAGGCTGAAAAAAAAAGAAAAGATGAGCTAATTTAAAAAGTAATCATGAGGTGATTGGGTTTTGAAATGCCTGAAGATTGTAAGGGAAAGGAAAGAGGGGTGCTACAGCTTGGCTGTCCTGGAGAAAATGAGTTCGAGAATGAGACGGTGTTGAGTTTTGATTTGGACGCAGTTAAGATGTCGAGAGGAGGAGGGAGAGAAGAAAGTAGGACGGTCCCTTTGGAAATGAGACGCACCGACTCATAGTTGCATTGATAAAACATAGACAGGCACGAAAGGATAGAAAGAGAGAGAGAGAGAGGAGTTGCCGATCAGATGACAAGCTTTTTCCTGCATCCTATCCAAGAGCGCAAGAGAGGGCCTATGATTTTGGCCACAGAAATTTTACTTGAGGCCTGGAATATATTAACTAGAATGGTTCCAAGGATGCGGGATTATAATTACGTGGATTGACTGGAGAAGCTGGGGTTGTTCTCCTTAGAGCAGAGAAGGCTAAGAGGAGATTTGATAGAAGTGTTTAAAATCATGACGGGTTTAGATAGAATAAATAAAGAGAAACTGTTTCCAATGGCTGAAGGGTCCATAATCAGAGGGCACAGATTTAGGGTAATTGGCAGGAGAACCAGAGGCGACGTGAGGAAAAACATTTTTACGCAACGAGTGGTTAGGATTTGGAATTCACTGCCTGTTAGAGTGGTGGAATCAGATTCAATAGTAGCCTTCAAAAGGGGATTGGATAAATACTTGAAGGAGAAAAAATTGACGGGATATGGGGAAAGAGCAGGGGAGTGAGACTAACTGGATTGCTCCTCGAAAGAGCCAGCACAGTCTCGATGGGCCGTATGGCCTCCTTCTGTGCTGTACTATTCTATGATTAAGAAATTATTTCCATGCTGTATTTTATTTTAACAATTACAAAATGTAAGCAAAGTAATGAGTTTCTGTACCAAATTATGTATATGGTATAATATCTCATTTAGGGATTGACATCACCATAGAGACAATTAATACTAATCATAAAAGTGCCCATTTTTGTTGCCCTTTTAAAATTATTCTATTTATATTTTAATATGATTACCTATATGACTAGGACCGTGCATTACCTTTTGAACCTCTGTATTACAGTGAAATTATAACTTGCAGCTTTTAAATATAATGATACTAATTGTTTGATTAAAGTAGCAACCACTAAATAAATTCTTGCAATTCCAGCTTATTTGAATGATGCTGTTTATTCCCCAAATGAAATTGTAAAACAGAACGAACCACCAGTATATCTGTAATTAAGCTGGTGCAACTTGGGGAGAATTGACTTGTTTAATATAGTTTGTATTCAGCTTTTATGCTACAATATTTTTATTCAAGTCTTTTCCACAGTATATTTTTTATCCACATTTTTGCAATATATAGTTAACTAATGTCCAAAACTCATGCTGAGATATTCTGGGTATTAAATTAAATAAATCAAAAATGTAATTAACAGTGGGAGGTGCTCATTCTGTGGGGCACTTATTGGCTATTACTTACCTGACACAGCCTATTATCTTGTAGTAGTGATAGATAAGAAACCAAGCTAACAGGATTTCAAACGCCAAATAGTAAATCTATACAACATTTATGGAGATGTTATAGATCCCAGTGTCTCTACAAATTATCATTGAACTGCTAAAAAGAGATGAATACAAATGTATTGAATTCAGCACTATGACTACAGTGTTTAATCTTCACAAAGTTTTAACATGTACAAATTTTTAAACACACGAAGCTCAGCTTCTGAAACCATCCATAATATTTGCTCAATGTTCGACCTCAGTACTGAGATCGACCACCATCACAAGATAACTTTCAACAACGACGCTCATTTTTATTTGATGCTAATTGTATAAATTGTTGATTGAAACTGCACCTTGACAGTGATATTAAACAGACTGTGCAGTGAGAGATTGCGAAAAATTAGCAATATGATAAAAACTGATATCGATTAAATGTGATTTACCTTCACTCAAGAATCAGTATTTTGGCATCGAAAAAGGTGAAACAAAACATCAATAAAAACTGAAAATACCAGAAAAGCAGGTCTTATTTGTTTTTATTTGAACATCGGCAGTTTTTTTTAAACCTGTAAAACAAAGCTTCCAACAACTTCAAATGTACTAAAGCAACAATTGGCATATTATTTCAAACTGTAGCAAATCAAATACCATTTTATTCACTGAATAATTTATAGCAATTGGATAACACAGTAGTGAAGGTGTGTTTTTCGCATGGCAATAGTTGTGGATTGAGTTCTAGCAGCGACAGAGGGCTGTGGCTCACCAACCAATGCCTGTTATAAGCTTCATCAGTTCCAACTCAAGCTGCTTCAGTGGCTGGTATATCCCACCAACCAATATGTGTGATGAACTCTGTCAGTTCTCACCCAGGCTGCTACAGTAGCTGATATCTCCCACCATGGGGAAAAATAAAACATTCATTTGATTCCGCCCAATGGAAAATATACTTCCTGTCATGGGATTCATGGCAGGCCACCAGTGTGAGAAGGTGCAGAGCGACCTGCAGCTGATTTGGCTGCCAGCCAGCTGCAGAAAGGATATATGTACAGCTGAATGATGATGAAGCAGGAGGGAATAAAAGAGGAAAACCAATAACAAAGTGAAAAAAATGCAGATAAAAAATATAATAAAATAAACAAAGTACAATCAAAATAAAGAATAATGCTGTTATCTGTTATGAAATTAAAGTAGCAATGGCCTCAATTTTTAACTCACCCCACTTGGGGGAAACCAGGCAGTTAAAATGGAGTGGGAGACTTAACCATGCTTTTCTCATTCCGACATGACCGACTTTAAATTGCAGGCGGCAATGACACTCATCCCAAGCCAACGGGGTCCTCTTTGACGATAGCAAAATACTGCAGATGCTGGAAATCCGAAATAACAACAGGAAATGCTGCAAAAACTCAGCAGGCCAGGCAACATCCGTGGAGAGAAAATAGAGTCAACGTTTCGGGTGAAAACCCTTTGTCAAGACTAAAGAAGCACAGGAAATGAAATAGAATAAGAGGCCAGGCTGGGAGAGAACAAAAGAGACGTGAAGAGACATTAAGAGGTATTCAAAACGAGACAAGATGGTGATAGGACTAGTGGAGACAAAAGACGGCTCTAGATTAGGTGTGAAATTGGTCCTCTTTGAAATTGCGGATCAGGCTCTAATGACATCATCGGGGCTCGATCTGCAATTTTAACCTGAGGCCTGAGCGGCGGGCGGGGGGGGGGGGGTGGGCGGCGGGCAGGGGGGCAATGGTGGCGTCCCTGCCAGGCCAAAGCTGCTGGGAGCTGGGTCGAGGGTCAGGAGAGGTAAGTTTTACATTGGTTTTTAAGCTTCCATGTGGAACAGGAGGAGCAAGTGCTCTTCTCTGGGTGCCACACGGTAACCTTGGGCTTCCCTAGCCACGGGCTTCCTGCCCCTCCCCCTATCTCTCTGAACACCACACCCCCCCCTGACTCCACCCCCCACTCCACCCCACCACTTCCCTGACTGCAGAGGACAATTTCCATGGGTCTTCAGAGGCGGCCTCCTGCCGCCCAAATTCCCACTCCCGCCCGCCAGCCAGGCAGTGATTCCTGTTGGGTTCGGGCGGGAGTCCAAGCCTGAATATTTAAATGAAACCCGGCAGTCAAAAGCTCTCCGGACCTCGGCACGCGAGTTTGTAACTCACCCTGCACCCCCTCCCCCAACCCCCGCTTTAAAATCCAGGCCCATCTCTATAGGCCTGGGGGAGGGTGCAAAGCTGATGTGCAAATGAAATACTGAGAGTGTTTCTGATGTAATGGTGCATTTTGATACAAATAACATAATAATATCTGCGTGTCGGACAAACAAACCAAAACATTTGCTAAACGCTTTGTGGGCCATACACCTTTAAATCCTGTGTGAAATTGTGATTTAGGGGACGACGCCTACAATAAAATAGCCTCAGAATCTCTGAGCTGGGGATGGAAAAGCAGAAGTGGCTCCTATTCATTATTTAGTTGGAACTGCACGTGTGTGGATGTTGAATGAAGACAGGGTCGAGGTCAGAGTCAGAGCTTAGCTGTGTTGGTCCCTATGGTCGGATGCACTGTGCAGGCTCACACACAGTGAATGACCACTTTGGAGAGGGCAACTGCCACCTGTAGAGCCATACCTTAGTATGAGCTATAGCCTTCAGGAGACAACGGGAAAGGAGGAAACAATTGGAGGGCAACGTGAAGAAATAAAAAGAAAACAGTACCAGGCAGCAGCAATATAGAAAACAGCCAAGAACGTCGACAAAAGTAAATGAATAAAACCTCAAAG
This sequence comes from Somniosus microcephalus, assembly GCF_052327205.1. Classification (NCBI taxonomy): domain Eukaryota; kingdom Metazoa; phylum Chordata; class Chondrichthyes; order Squaliformes; family Somniosidae; genus Somniosus; species Somniosus microcephalus. Next base: position 249,580,656 of record NC_140992.1, read on the forward strand.
GGAAAAAGGAAATAATTTGATAGCTTTGGTATTGGATGAATTCTCATCAAATACACTGGCTCCAATATTGTTCGTCTCCTTGCCTGGACATTGGACAGATGGAGCACTCCATCAGTCCAGGTTTCAAAGTGCCATGGCCCTGTCACATCCCTGGCAGAGGCCTATTCCTTCACAGAGCCTTGCTGGGAAATGGGGCTGGGAACACAGGCACTGATGCAGGCTTGAGACATCTGTGGCTGCAGGCCTGGCCATGGGTCTTGGGGCTTTCTGGCCACTGTTGGAGAACAGCAGAGAGAAGGCCTCCAGGTCCAAAGATCAGATAGATCCCTGCAAAAAAAATGTAAGACTTACCAGTTGGGCCTTCTGTGGCTTGCTGCTGGGCTTCCTCAGATCCTTTGATCTGAGGGGTCCCAGATGGAACAGACACTGCCAGCTTCTTTGAGTGCCCCTGTGCATTGGTACTCTTCGGTCACCGGAGAAGGACAGTGAGAGGAGAGATTCAGGAATTCCCCCACCGTGATGCTTCATTTCCATGGGAATGCTTGAACTGTGCCCCCAGGGCTGCAACCTTTGTGGAAGTCCCAGAAATTTCAGGACAATGTAGAGGGGACAGAGACCTGATGTACTCAGTCTCTGCCCCTCCTTTTCCTTTCCATTGTGCCTTGGAAATGAACGTTTTCCAGGTACAAGGGAGACGAATATTGGGGCCACCATGTACAGTTATTTCATCAAACCACCAAAAGATGACAGTTAGACAAACCGGAAGTGCTGAAAGGCTCCAAAGTACAAAAACAACAATATTCTACCAGTAACCATTTTTATGTTGCCACAAGTTAAATTCTCTCTGCTGTCTCTAGTAGTTCTCGAAATGGTTAGGACATAACTCACCGCAACTTTATTACTAAGACAGATTTTGATGTAAATTCTCCCGTCTGAGTATTAGAACTAAAATATCGGTGAATGGAAACAAATGAACCATGTCAAACAGCTACATTTATTACAGCAAAAAAGATACTAAGCTATGAAAAGTGCACTTTTATCGATTTCAGTACAATATTAAGAGGCGACACACCTCAGGGCAACACATCTCAGGGCGACACATCTCAGGCATCTGGGTATAAAAAACTGAAGCCTGTAGGATAAGGGACAGGCATTCCAAGCTTTTCTTGGTGCAAAAAGTGCTGTAGCTCTGAAGTAGGGGTGTGGACTTTGGGGCAGAAGGCAGAATTGCTGGAGATACACCTGTTCTAAAATGCACGCTAAATTCCAAGAGAGTTGGCAGCTGGCTCATGAAGGCCAAAGACACAGTCCCATAAATTCTGCCATTTACACCAGAATTGCACCTGACTTAAGTTAAGCCTGTAGAAAAGAGGTTACCTGCATGACTTGTCAAACCAGCAAGTGGTTGAGTTCACAAACTTTGAATATTCACAAAATTTGTCTGAAACATCCGGTTTGACAAAAGTGATTAGAAATATCTTTTCTCATCTATGCAACTAAGAAGGTACTGTGCACACGGCAGGGAAATCTTTTCATTTCCCACCCTTCTATCTTGGAGTCCTTACTAAGTGGTTCACTATGGGCATTGCGTATATGTCCTGATGATGGAGGCAGAACAGGAGCAGGAGGAAGAGGAAATGACAGGTTAAGACTGCACCGAAGGCGGTACCCTTCTACCAGAGTCTACAGATTACACGGCTCCTTCAATGATGTCTCAGAAGAGGACATAGGACTATTAAGGAGACAATGGTTCAATAAAAAGGCATAGAAGAAACTCGGTCTCCCATTACAAACTGACCTCTGGACAACGTCTCAAACACAAAAAACATAGAAGAGATTTAATTCAGAACTTCCTATCACAGCTGGGTTTACTGTGCATCATCCGTACCCCAAGTGCCTCTCTGTGCTGTTCTTAAACCTATCCTGGTGGGGTGATACTTAAAGCCAGTGATACCAGTGATGCTTGGGTGCACTGTGGCATTATGGACTTCTTGGAACTAAGGTGGTCCTCATTTCAGGGATTCTGAGTCCAGGAAGACTCTTCAGCAGGCTCTCTTGCCACTGCAAGCATGTGGGCAGCCTGGTCCTCTATCCTGGCACCTACATGAGTAGGCATCTGAGGGAGCTGCCTGGAAAGCTCACATCAGCTGTCAGCTGGAGAGAGGAGGGCATCTTGAAGGTGGAGTCTGCCTACATCACATGTGCAGGGAACGGTTCTGATTCTCAGTGCCCACCGATCAGCAAACCTTGAGAGATGTTGGCCCAAAGCTCTTGGAAGCCACTTTCCATTATTTTTCCAATCTCTGAAGACCTGTGATCAAAGCATTGAACTTTGGATGCACTGACTGGTCTGGAGGCCTCTATTTTACATGGACACTTGCAAGTGTTTGTGATGCCACCACCTGCTCCAGATAGTGCTTCATTGTGCTGAATCCTTCTTTGATATTGATACTGAAGATAGCATTGGACTTCACCATGATACCTACTATTTATCTCAGGTCTCAGGTCCTGGGGCAGATATTCCTCAGTGCCTCCATGTGAGTGTGATATTCATCACACATCCTTTTCTTTTTAAGTGCAGGACCCTAGAAATCTGAGTCCACAGACTTGAGAGTCAGGCCCTGTCAGATTCTACTTTTGCCTCTGATGCCTTTGGCACTCTGAGGGTCATGAATGAAGGAATGCCATATATATATATATATAAAGAGATTGCAAGGAAGGGTCAGGGAACAGATAGCTTAATTTAGCTACTCTGGTGAGATCATTAAACTTCTTCTTGCACTCACTGCCACAGCCATCTCCCTCCATAAAGTGTGTTTCACGTTCTTGCAGGTCTCCGGCTTCCACCCCCAACCAGATTGTCTTTTCTGCTTCATATCTCCATTACGAGGACATGCAGGTTTGGCTCCAGGAAGTTTGCCATTCATTTCTTCAAGTTGGCTGCCATCCTTCTCTCTCAGGATACCTTCTTCCTGCAGTACTGCCACTGCCCCTTTAAGCAGCAGTAGTTTTTAAAAAATCCTGCTCCACTGTCTCTACCTCTCCTCTAGATATTTTCCAGCTCCCCCCTCATGATTCCCACCTCCATAGCAGTCTTCCATTTCCATCACAAGCGTTTCGGAGGTGTTGCAGGCTGTACATACACATCCTGCATGCGTTTTCGTATTTAAATGATCTGACTCGGCAATTTACAGCAGGATCACGCTGTAGGTGGGTAGAATTTCCACTCTGCCTTAGTTCTGATGGCCCCATTGCGTCATCGGATTTCCAGGCCTTAATACCTAAATTCCAATTGTTTTCAACGAGAGGCGAGGAGATACAGAAAAATAATCATGGTTGTCGGGTTTTGAAGCAACTGAAACATTGATTTTCCATAGTCTTCAGAGAAGCAGGCTGTAAAACCATCCCATGCGAGACCCTTTTTCAAACAGCCTGAATGACCTGCAATGCTCTCCATTCAAATCAATGGGGCTTCCATTTATGTAACTTTTGTCATGCTGGTGGTGTGATGATATCACTAGTAGGTATGCGGTGCATTCTGGAAAGGTTTATTGACTGTCTTTTTCAATGCAACAGGATATTTAGTACCTTTGGACCCAATCCCATGAACTTAGAACATAGGGGCTAAGAAAAAGCTCCAAATCCACCACTATTGGAACCCATGCAAGACGACAACTGAGAACACCAACACATGTGTCTGCAATAATATGTACAGACACACAACCAGATAAAGTGACTTTACAATATTGGTCTTATTTCCTTCTCCACATCATGTATTTATACACCATTAATGTTACGCCTAAAAGCAACCATTGCAGTATGTACTTGATCTATTTCCACATATTTTATACTTCCAGTTAAATTCAGTGATTTAGAAAGTTATCAGTGCCACCTTTATTCATATGGTCACATAGTATTGGTGAGTTTCAGTTTATTTATTTTTCCCCATTTTTCAGTGAGTCAACCTTCAACCTTTGGAACTTTTTTATTCCCATGACCAAACCAGCTTCGGTAACTATCAGAAAGTATGTTCAGAAAATGTCATCCTTCACATTCACCCAGATCCAAATAACAGAAACACGAGTTTCTAAAGACTTTTTACAGCTCCCATCCCCAGTTGATTCATTGTTTCCACTTCTGCTATTCTGATATTGAATATTTTCAGTCTAAATATTTCACTTTAACAGTTGGCAAAACTGAGCAGTCATTAAGTGTTCTGTCAAATTTGTTTGTTTATTGCCATATTGGTTTTACATGGAATTTTACAGCACAGAAACAGGCCATTCGGCCCAACGGGTCTATGCCAGTGTTCATTCTCCCCACGAGCCTCCTCCCACCTTACTTCATCTCACCCTATCAACAATTTTGTTGTTGTAAAATGTTATTAACTTCTGCTGCACTTGACAGCCTAGAAGCAGTGCAACCGATTCTGAGGATGATTTATTCATTAACCATCTCTGTTTGGTGCAAAAATATTTACAGCGCCCTGGCAGGATTTCCTTCTTATTGCATCCCTTTTGAAATATTCAAATTTTGAAGAAATGTCAACGTCATAAGTGTGGTTTATAAAATGCGAAACACATTTAAAACAGCCTCTATATTTCAACGCTGCCACCAGCAGCAGCCCTGACATCAGCGACAGTACTGTGACGTACGTGAAGCGGCACAACTGTCACCAGAGGATCAGAGAATCCGCATTGTCACCTGCCATTTAGAGGCAACACTGTCACTGGCAGCGGATGTATACGATGCAAGTGTAAATGCCAATGCAGACGGTTTGTTTCTGGTTAAAGGGATCAAGGGATATGGAGAGAAGGCAGGAACAGGGTACTGAATTTGGATGATCAGCCATGATCTCATTGAATGGCGGAGCAGGCTCGAGGGGCCAAATGGCCTACTCCTGCTCCTATCTTCTATGTTTCTATGGTTACACGTGGTCTGAGCCCTCCGCCTGCTTGTACAGCCAAGCAGTCGGGTTTTAGATTTGCCGGCCTACACTGGCCTTTTTGTTCTCATCATCTTTGAACTGCTGTGCACGTCGGAAGATTCCATGCCCACAGCTGTGTTGTGTCGCTGCCTGTGTTGCACCGGAGTGCAAATGGGCTAAATTCCAGAGGACTGTAAGGCCCAGCAGAGCGCAGAACACTTCTGCTCGAAGTTTGTTCTTTAAATATAAAGGCAGCCTCAAAAAAGGTCAACACTTCCCTGGGCGAAGCACTGGATTACCATATAGGCCTGTGCTGTAAATTTAAGTCGGTCAGAAATAAACCAAAAAGGTTCAGGGCTTAGAGCATTGCTTTCTACAGAATGCAGCAGCTGTAATGGGATCTGCCATAAATTCAAAAAGCTGCAGAGCTGCAAGGGGTTTGGAAAAGGTTTATTTAACCTGACTCCAGCCCTCAATCCAGAAGTTTGAGATCACACTCAGGGTGGAAAGCTCAACGGTTAATTTTGGAGGGAAGCTTTGTTCCGCGGGCCTGTAAAAACTGCAGTACCGACATCAACAGCTTCAGGTTGCTGTGCATTAGTCATTCGGCCTTTGCCAAATCCACTCAAGCACCAGCCCAAATAATGTACATTTGAGGAAGGGTTTATACCTGAAACGTCAACTGACTTGTGTTTTCTTATGACCTGCTGAGAGTCTCTGGCGTTGTCTGTTTTTGTTGCTAAAGCAAGTAACCTGCTTATTTCCCTGATAAATCTCAAAATGAGCACAGCCAATATGTACAGTGATTTCAACAGGTGAAAGTCACATTTGATATGGGGACATTCCAGTTATTCTAAACTTTCAGTTACAGATTTCAACCACCGTTTGTTGAACAATGGATCCACTCCAACATGTGAAACAATACCAGTGATGAACCACCGTAACAAGTACGCTTGCAACATTAATTTAGTTAGCTGTCCATTGTAAGAATGCTGAACTCAGAATAGGAAACATTGGAGCAATTTTTACCATGTGAAAATGGTACTGCGTATAATTAGTGCTGAATAAACATTAGGGTTGCTTAATTCTGCACAATTACTAAGAATATAAAGCTGTGTTTCAGTTGGAATCAATGAGGAAATAACGTGTTCAACTTTTGATTCACTGCCCTGCAGACTTCATGTTGTTGCAGTGAGATAGATGTTGAGTCAGGGACTGGTAGAACTCTAGGGTGAAACATACCTGGTCATATTTCCTCTTCTGTGCACTGAGTTGCTCAATCTGTGGGCTTCTCTTTTACCATCCCAAATCGACAACTTTGAAACTGTCAAACTATAGCTAAAATGTCAAGTTAGCAACTCAAGGGCCATTGATGAAGTTGTAATCTGATAACTCAATATGAAATCATAACAAAAAAAAAACCAGTAACTATATATAATGAATTGTGTCAAATGAAAGTGGGTTCAAGTACAATCACTTGGGAAGAATTTTATGAAACCAAAAATTGGTATTCAGATAGTTTCAAACAAATAGCTTCAGATTTGCATTTGCCAAAGAGAAATGAGAAAAGGAAGTGTTAAAAATATAAGGCGATAATACAGATGGATGTAGCTTCTGAATGTGGTCACTTAGGGTCTGGTATTCTGAATGCGTGATCAATAATAGCTTCCCCGCCACCCCCGCCGCTCCCGACCCACCGCCCTCCCTGCTCTCGTCAAAGGCACTTTTTCATGGTTCTATAGGCACCAGCCACCCTCCACCACTCCCAGCCATTCTTCACGTGCGAGCCTAGACACTCAGCATTGGGCGGCTGCATCACCACTCGGCCCGTCTTAGCTGCGCCTGATTCTACCCACACACATGTCCAGCAGAATTCATTCGCTAGCAATCAGGAGGGGAATTTCCCTTCCTAGCCCAGTGATTCTGACGGCACTAGCGGCACCCTTGCTACTGTGCTGCCTGACTCAACACAGACGAGGGTTGAACCTGGTACACACTGCGCAGCTTTTTTATATGATTCATTCTTGGGAAAGCCAGCATTTATTTGAAGTGTTAGCCTTGGCTCAGTGGTACCACTCTTGCCTCTCAGTCAGAAGGTCGTGGGTTCAAACCCCACTCCAGAATTTGAGCGCATACATTGTCAGAGGCGCTATCTAGCAGATGGGACTTTAAACCATTGCTCGCTCAGATGGATGTTAAAGGTCCTATGACACTATTTGAGGCGCCCTCCCAGTGTCCTGACCAAAGTATATCCCTCAAGCAATACCACTGGCTAATCATCTCATTGATGTTTGTGGGACTTTGCTGTGTGTAAATTGGTTGCCACATTTGCTTAAAAATTATTGCTGTGCTTCAAAAGTAGTTCATTTATAAAAACATAGAGATTGCCTTATGCAACAGTACACCGAGTTAACCAATAAATACCTATGAATAGTAAGTAAAGCTACAGTATATATCAAAAGAGAATGAAGCCAGCCAAGAGAAGGGAACAATGGGCAATACTGGCATTAACAACAACGACAACTTGTATTTATATAGTGCCTTTAACATAATAAAATGTCCCAAGGCGCTTCACAGGAGTATTATAAGACAAAAAATTTGACACCGAGCCACATAAGGAGAAATTAGGGCAGGTGACCAAAAAGCTTGGTCAAAGAGGTAGGTTTTATGGAGCGTCTTAAGGAAGAAAGAGAGGTAGAGAGGCGAAGAGGTTTAGGCAGGGAATTCCAGAGCTTAGGGCCTAGACAACAGAAGGCACGACCACCAATGGTTGAGTGATTATAATCAGGGATGCTTAAGAGGGCAGAATTAGAGGAGCGCAGCTATCTCGGTGGGTTGTGGGGCTGGAGGAGATTACAGAGATAGGGAGGGGCGAGGCCATGGAGGGATTTGAAAACAAGGATGAGAATTTTGAAATCGAGGCATTGCTTAATCGGGAGCCAATGTAGGTTAGCGAGCACAGGGGTGGTTGGTGAACGGAACTTGGTGCGAGTTAGGACTCAGACAGCCGAGTTTTGGATGACCTCAGGTTTACATAGGGTGGAATGTGGGAGGCCAGCCAGGAGTGCATTGGAATAGTCAAGTCTAGAGGTAGCAAAGGCATGGATGAGGGTTTCAGCAGTGGATGAGTTGAGGCAAGGGCGGAGGCAGGTGATGCTACAGAGTTGCAAATAGGCAGTCTTAGTTATGCTGCAGATATGTGGTCGGAAGCTCACTTCAGGGTCAAATATAACACCAAGGTTGCGAACAGTGTGGTTCAGCCTCAGACAGATGTTAGGGAGAGGGATGGAGTCAGTGGCTAGGGAATGGAGTTTGTGGCGAGGACCAAAAACAATGGCTTCGGTCTTCCCAATATTTAATTGGAGAAAATTTCTGCTCATCCAGAACTGGATGTCGGACAAGCAGTCTGACAATTTAGAGACCGTGGAGGGGTTGAGAGAAGTGGTGGTGAGGTAGAGCTGGGTGTCATCAGCATACATGTGGAAACTGACGCTGTGTTTTCAGATGATGTCGCCAAGGGGCAGCATGTAGATGAGAAATAGGAGGGGCCAAGGATAGATCCTTGGGGGACACCAGAGGTAACGATGCGGGAGCGGGAAGAGAAGCCGTTGCAGGTGATTCTCTGGCTACGATTAGATAGATAAGAATGGAACCAGGCGAGTGCAGTCCCACCCAGCTGGACGAAAGTAAAGAGGCATTGGAGAAGGATGGAGTGGTTAACCATGTCAAAGGCTGCAGACAAGTCAAGAAGGACGAGGAGGGATAGTTTACCTTTGTCACAGTCAATCTCCCGCTCTCTGGTGTCCCCCAAGGATCTATCCTTGGCCCCCTCCTATTTCTCATCTACATGCTGCCCCTTGGTAACATCATTAAGCATTTAATCAAGAATTTAATGGTCATTAAAGGGTAAATCAAATCTGGAAAAACAAGTCCTGTATCTTCAAGTCTAAAATACCTTTTAATCTTTCTAAAGAATTACTCACTAAATTAACATCTGTGCAGGAAACCTCCCACCCCTCCACCAACATTGGCTAATGAGGGAAATTAGGGATAGCATAAGATCCAAGGAGAGGGCATATAAATTGGCCAGAAAAAGCAGCAAACCTGAGGATTGGGAGCATTTTAGGATTCAGCAAAGGAGAATAAAGGGATTAATTAAGAGTGAAAAAATAGAGTATGAGAGTAAGCTTGCAGGTAACATAAAAACTGACTGTAAAAGCTTCTATAGATATGTGAAGAGAAAAAGATTGGTAAAGTCAAGCGTAGGTCCCTTGCAGTCAGAATCAGGGGAATTTATAATGGGGAACAAAGACATGGAAAACCAATTAAATACATACTTTGGTTCTGTCTTCAAAAAGGAGGACACAAATAAACTTCCAGAGATGTTGGGGAACATAGGGTCTAATGAGAGGGAGGAACTGAATGAAATCAGTATTTGTAGGGAAATGGTGTTAGGGAAATTGAAGGGATTGAAGGCCGATAAATCCCCAGGACCCGATAATCTACATCCTAGGGTACTTAAGGAAGTGGCCCTAGAAATAGTAGATGCATTGCTGGTCATCTTCCAAAATTCTATAGACTCTGGAACAGTTCCCATGGATTGGAGAGTAGCTAATGTAACCCCACTATTTAAAAAAGGCGGTAGAGAAAAAATGGGGAATTATAGACTGGTAGGCCTGACATCGGTAGTGGGGAAAATGCTAGAGTCCATTATAAAAGATGTAATAGCAGAGCACTTGGAAAACAGTGACAGGATCGGACAAAGTCAACATGGATTTACAAAAGGTAAATCATGCTTGACTAATCTACTGGAATTTTTTGAGGATGTAACTGGTAGAATAGATAAGGGAGAACCAGTGGATGTGGTGTATTTGGACTTTCAGAAGGCTTTCGATAAGGCCCTGCATAAGAGATTGGTGTGTAAAGTTAAAGCACATGGGATTGGTGATAAGGTACTGACTTGGATAGAAAACTGGTTGACAGACAGGAAGCAAAGAGTTGGAATAAATGGGTCTTTTTCCGAGTGGAAGGCAGTGACTAGTGGGGTAACGCAGGGATCGGTGCTAGGACCACAGTTATTCAAAATATATATTAATGATCTAGACGAGGGAACTAGATGTAATATCTCCAAGTTTACAGATGACACAAAGCTGGGTGGGCGTGTCTGCTGTGAGGAGGATGCAGAGAAACTCCAGTACGATTTGGACAGGTTGGGCGATTGGGCAGATGCATGGCAGATGCAGTGTAATGTGGATAAATGCGAGGTTATCCACTTTGGTGGCAAAAACAGGAAGGCAGATTATTATCTGAATGGCAATAGATTGGGAAAAGGGGAAGTGCAACGAGGCCTGGGTGTCCTTGTGCACCAGTCGCTGAAGGTAAGCATGCAGGTGCAGCAGGTGGTTAAGAAGGCAAATGGTATGCTGGCCTTCATAGCGAGAGGATTCGAGTACAGGAGCAAGGATGTCTTGCTGCAGTTGTACAGGGCCTTGGTGAGACCACACCTTGAGTATTGTGTGCAGTTTTGGTCACCTTATCTGAGGAAGGATGTTCTTGCCATGGAGGGAATGCAGCGAAGATTCACCAGACTGATACCTGGAATGGCAGGAATGACGTATGAAGAGAGATTGGGTCGATTAGGCTTATATTCGCTAGAGTTTAGAAGAATGAGAGGGGATCTCATTGAAACATAAAATTCTAACAGGACTAGACAGAATAGATGCAGGAAGGCTATTCCCGATGGCGGGGCAGTCCAGAACCAGGGGTTACAGTCTAAGGATAAGGGGTAAGCCATTTAGGACTGAGATGAGGAGGAATTTCTTCACCCAGAGAGTGGTGAACCTGTGGAATTCTCTACCATAGAAGACAGTTGAGGCCAATTCATTAAATATATTCAAGAAGGAGTTAGATGTATTTCTTAAGGCTAAGGGGATCAAGGGATATGGAGAGAAAGCAGGGACAGGGTACTGAATTTGGATGATCAGCCATGATCGCATTGAATGGCGGAGCAGGCTCGAGGGGCCGAGTGGCCTACTCCTGCTCCTGTCTTCTATGTTTCTATGTTTCTACCATATGGAGGGTGGCATCTGAGGATAACTCATTTACCATTCATTAAAAGGGTAAGAACAAGGTTGACCATATTATTAGGCTGAAATAACATGCCCTGGGAAACAAAGGCACCAGCAAAGAATCACTTAAGGATGTCATTCCCTTACTCTTTAAAGCTATGGTGACCAAACATCTCTGACAATGGCCAGAAAGAGGCAAACAATAAGACAGATTATGTCAGTTTTTTTTTCTGTGAATGAGGTTTAATGGTATGATCAATGACGGTCTACTAATTGTTTTGGTGCAGAATTTATGTGCAATGATGATGCACCTTCCAGTAGAGCAATAACAATCTGGGTAAAGTCTTTTGGGACTCACTGGAACTAGCATTCCCGGAGCTCCACTCCTAGATTTAGACTGGCACAGGATTCACTCACTGGCGAGGTCGCATTGGCTGGTACGGTGGTGTTGGCCATTTTATAACTCGGCCCTGCGGTTGTGCTTCTTGTTCTTACAGTTGTGTGCAGAATGCTCGATTTGTGTGCTGCTTAAATCAACGGCCTGGGACGTTGGTCCCGGGGTGCAGGTTGCTGTGGTATTGCGCCACACAAGGAGCATGTGAGTTTATGGGGGCAGTTGCAACCTAAGCCAGTGAGGGTGCCGGTTCGTTCCCTCAGTAACCCCTAGATGGCACCTTCACTTGTTTTTTTCCCTTTGCTAATTGTTACTAGTTTCTCCTGTGTTTATTACTTAACTGCCTTTTATCAGGTTTATTGGTTTCACCTGCTTTTGCTTGTATTTACGTTCTGTGGTTTCTTCCCTCTGTGCTCAGTCTTGACAAGCCGTTTGCCTAGTGGTAGCTTGTCTTGAGCTCCTATGTTTGTAACTGTTTACCTGTGTGATTCTAGTAAAGTACTTTTATTTAAGACTGCATACCTGCTTCTCGCCTCGTCTGTCTGCACTTGGGTCCAGAACCAGCCTCGCCCTGACAGCAAGACTGAGCCAGTATGGACCCAGCAGTGATGGAAGAATTTCATTCTATTCTCTCCCATCAAGGTGCTTTCCTCGGCCGCCTTGAGCAACTTCTCCAAAGCATTTCGGACAAGGTAAATACGTGGACTCAGACCATTCAACACCCAGCCGCTGTGGCTTCTGCTCAGGATGTTCCTCCTTAGTCAGTTCCTTTGGGTACTACCTCACCGGTTGCCGACCTCCAGACTCACCGAGAGCCTCGCCTACCCGCGCCAGAGCGCTATGACGGTCATCCGGGCAAGTGCCGCGGCTTCTTGACCCAGTGGTTCCTAGTTTTTGAACTCCAACCCTCCATGTTCCTATCACCCCACTCTAAGGTAGCGTTCATCATATCACTACTCTCGGGAAAAGCTCTCGCCTGGGCTACCGCTATCTGGGAGCAGCAATCTTTCATCTGCTCGGACATTCTCCTTTTCGCCGAAGAGATGAGCAAAGTCTTTGACCATCCTGTGAGTGGACGGGAGGCAGCTAAGAGACTTTTGAATCTCCGCCAGAGCAACTGCAGCGTAGCCGACTTCGCCATTGAGTTCCGCACACTTGCTGCGGAGAGCCGCTGGAACACCGAGACCCTTCTCTCCACGTTTCTTCATGGCCTTTCCGAATCTATCAAAGATGAACTGGCATCCAGAGAGGTTCCGGAGGACCTTGACACACTCATCTCCCTTGCCATCAGAGTGGATAACCACCTCCGGGAGCATGGTAGAGAGTGGAGATTCACTACTTCCACAGAGGTGAGATCTTCCGGTGTTTCGAATCTGACCAAGAGTTTCCAAGTACCCCCGAGTCCACCTGTTAGCACCGAAGAGGAACCTATGCAACTCGGCAGAACTCGGCTCTCCCAGTTTGAGAGACAGAGGAGATTGAGAGAGGGGCGTTGTCTTTACTGTGGCCTGTCTGGCCATCTCAGAGCCACATGCCCTGAGCTTCAGGAAAAAGCCAGGAGGATTGGGAAAATACTGACAGATCAAATCCCTTCTCCTACCCCTTCTGTCTTCCAAACCCTGCTTCCCGCTCGTCTCTCTTGGGAGGGACAACAGTACAACCTCCAGGCGTTTGTTGACTATGGGGCCGCTGGCTGTTTTATCGATGCCACTCTTGTGCGCAGCCTGAAGATTCCTTTTTCCCGCCTTGACAAGCCTTTACAAGTCACCGCCCTCGACGGCAGGCCCCTTGGTTCTGGGCATATTCATCATATCACCGGAGTATTACATGTCCAAGTAGGGGAGAGACATCAAGAGTTGCAGCAGTTTCACCTTATCGATTCACCTGAGCTCCCTCTCGTTCTTGGACATCCGTGGCTCTCTCTTCACAACCCTCACATTGACTGGACTACCGTGTCTGTGCTGGAGTGGGGTCCTTCATGTCTAGCCAACTGTCTTAAGGTCTTCCCTAGTCTGCCCCGTCCTTCCTCTCCCGAGCCAGCTGATCAGCTGGACCTTGCTCATGTGCCCCCTGAATATTCGGACCTCCATGCTGTGTTTAGTAAGAGGCGGTCCACTACACTCCCCCCACACCGGTCCTACGACTGTGCCATTGATCTCCTGCCTGGCACTAGCCCCCCTCGGGGTCGGCTCTACTCTCTCTCTGGCCCTGAGAATGTTTCCATGGAAGAATACATCAAGGAAGCCCTCGCTACAGGTTTCATTCGCCCTTCCACCTCCCCAGCGGGTGCTGGCTTCTTTTTTGTAAAGAAGAAGGATGGTGGTCTCAGGCCTTGCATAGACTATCGGGGGCTTAACAAAATTACCATTAAGAACCGCTATCCTCTCCCTTTGATGTCTTCAGTGTTTGAGCAGCTGCAGGGAGCTACCAGCTTCTCCAAACTTGACCTCCGCAACGCGTACAACCTGGTCCGCATTAGGGAGGGGGATGAATGGAAGACTGCCTTTATCACCCCTAGCGGTCACTGGGAATACCTCATCATGCCCTTCGGTCTCACTAACGCTCCTGCTGTCTTCCAAGCTCTGGTCAATGACATGCTCCGGGACCTGCTGAACCAGTTCGTGTTTGTTTATTTGGATGACATTCTCATCTTCTCAAAGTCCCCCCAGCAGCATGTCCAACACGTCAGACGGGTGCTGCAGAGGCTCTTGGAGAACCGTCTCTCTGTCAAATCCGAGAAATATGAATTCCACGTCTCTAAGGTCACCTTCCTGGGCTACATCATCTCCTGTGGAAGCGTCCAGATGGATCCTAGCAAGGTTCAAGCCGTCTTGAACTGGCCGCGTCCCACATCAGTTAAGCGGGTTCACCGGTTCCTGGGATTCGCCAACTTTTACAGACGCTTCATCCGCAACTTCAGCTCCCTTGCCGCCTCCCTCTCCGCATTGACCAAGGGCTCGTCTCTACGGTTCAGTTGGTCTTCTGAAGCGGAACGGGCCTTCCAGGAGCTCAAACAATGCTTCACCTCTGCTCCCATTCTGGTACACCCTGACCCCACCCTTCCCTTTATCGTAGAGGTGGATGCCTCGGATATTGGAGTCGGGGCTGTCCTGTCACAGCGCTCCCCTAAGGACCAAAAGCTACATCCCTGTGCCTTCTTTTCCCATCGCCTGAAGCCAGCAGAGAGTAACTACGATGTCGGCAACAGGGAGCTCTTGGCAGTTAAGTTGGCCTTGGAGGAGTGGAGACACTGGTTGGAGGGAGCAGAGCATCCTTTTGTCGTCTGGACCGACCATAAAAATCTGACATATATCCAGGACGCCAAGCGCCTCAACCCTCGGCAGGCCAGGTGGGCTCTCTTCTTTAACCGGTTCAACTTTCTCCTGTCTTACCGCCCAGGGTCTAAGAACCTCAAACCGGATGCCCTTTCTTGCCAGTTTGACCCCTCAGAAAAGGACCGGACCCTATCATCCCCAGTTCCTGCATCGTTGCTCCCGTCGCATGGGAGATTGAGACTGTGGTGCGAGGGGCCCAATGTCAGGAGGCTGGCCCTGGAGGAGGCCCTCCTCATAGCCTTTATGTTCCCAGTCAGGTGTGCGCCCAGGTCCTTCAATGGGGGCACTCTTCTCGATTGACTGGTCATCCTGGGATCCGTCGGACTCTCGAGTTCCTTCAGAGGAGGTTCTGGTGGCCCTCTATTGAAGCCGACACCCGGGCCTTTGTCTCCGCTTGTCCCGTCTGTGCCCAGAACAAGACATCCCAACAACCTTCGCTTGGTATCCTGCATCCCTTGCCCATCCCCAGCTGTCCCTGGTCTCATATCGCCCTGGATTTCATCACCGGGCTACCTCCATCTGAGGGAATCACTACCATTCTAGTTGTGGTCGATCGCTTTTCCAAGGCTGCTCACTTCATCCCTCTTGTCAAGCTTCCCTCTGCCAGAGGGACTGCCCAGCTGGTTGTCCAGCATGTCTTCCGCCTCCATGGCTTGCCCCTGGATGTCGTCTCTGACCGTGGTCCCCAGTTCTCATCCAGGTTCTGGAAGGCTTTTTGTTCCCTCTTGGGCGCTTCCGTCAGTCTCTCCTCTGGGTTCCACCCACAGTCTAACGGCCAGACTGAGAGAACCAACCAAGATCTGGGGAGGGTGCTAAGAAGCTTTGTGTCCTCCAATCCTTCCACCTGGAGCAAGTATCTGGTCTGGGCGGAGTACGCGCACAATACCCTTCAGAGCTCCTCCACTGGCCTCTCACCTTTCGAATGTCAATATGGCTTCCAACCGCCACTCTTCCCTGAACAGGAGAGGGAGGTAGGAGTACCGGCTGCCCAGGGGTTCGTCCAACGCTGCCGCCGTACCTGGAGGAGGGTCCAATCCGCCTTGCAGCTCGCTTCTTCTCGGCAGAAAGTGCAGGCTGACTGACACCGCCGCCCAGCTCCTCGGTTCCGGACCGGACAGAAGGTCTGGCTGTCTACCCGGAATCTTCCGCTCCATGTGGAGTCCCGCAAGTTGGCTCCCCGGTTCATCGGACCTTTTAGGATTTTGGAAAAAGTAAACCCTGTGGCCTACCGGCTCCTCCTTCCTCGGTCGATGAAGATACAGCCCACGTTCCACGTCTCTCACCTCAAGTCGGTACTTACCAGTCCCTTGGTTCCTGCTTCCAGACCTCCCCCCCGCCCGCCCCGCATGATTGACGGTCAGCAAGCCTACACTGTCCGTCGCCTCCTTGATAGTCGCTGGGTTAGGAGGAGCATTCAATACCTGGTCAACTGGGAGGGTTATGGTCCTGAAGAGCGTTCCTGGGTTCCAGCCCGGGACATTTTGGATCCTGAACTCATCAGGGATTTTCGCCGTCGCCACCCTGATCATCCAGGAGGAACGTCAGGAGCCATTCCTAGGGGAGGGGGTCCTGTGAGGGTGCCGGTTAGTTCCCTCAGTAACCCCTAGATGGCACCTTCACTTGTTTTTTTCCCTTTGCTAATTGTTACTAGTTTCTCCTGTGTTTATTACTCAACTGCCTTTTATCAGGTTTATTGGTTTAACCTGTTTTTGCTTGTATTTAAGTTCTGTGGTTTCTTCCCTCTGTGCTCAGTCTTGACAAGCCGTTTGCCTAGTGGTAGCTTGTCTTGAGCTCCTATGTTTGTAACTGTTTACCTGTGTGATTCTAGTAAAGTACTTTTATTTAAGACTGCATACCTGCTTCTCGCCTCGTCTGTCTGCACTTGGGTCCAGAACCAGCCTCGCCCTGACAAAGCCGCCCATTGGCAAACCCACGGGATTGGGTGCAATGCTGGCTTTGCCCCTGCCCAATATTACTCTCCATTGAAGTCAGGTGAGAGTAATATTTGGTGAAGTGTCGGGCTACCCGATCCCGTGGGTGTCCAGACAGGTGGTTAGGTTAAAATTACCCTCCTGTATCTCTGAAGCACTGTCTGGGGCTGGGCTACTCAGACACTGGGTAGTTCTCCATGAAGAAGGGTCGCTAAATACCTACAAGTGCTTCTGCACTAATTCCACATTCCGGGAGAGTGGTGCCAACCTGATTTTGGCCCGGCCCTTTCTCAGATTTACCTTGTCCTGTGCCTCTGGATTCCTGTAAGCCTGTTGAAGGCTGGTTTGATTCCAGAGGCTTCCATTTTCTGAGTTGACCTCCTCCTCCTTGATTTACAAGGATGATACCAGAACTGCGAGGTTATACCTATCAGAAAAGGATGAACAGGCTGGGTCTCTTTCCTCTTGAAAAGAGAAGGCTGAGGGGTGACCTAATAGAGGTCTTTAAAATTATGAAAGGTTTTGATAGAGTAGACAGAGAGAGAATGTTTCCACTTGTGGGGAAGAGCAAAACAAGAGGCCATCAATAATAGATAGTCACCAAAAAATCAAATCGGGAATTCAGAAGAAACTTCTTTACCCAGAGAGTGGTGAGAATGTGGAACTCGCTGCCACAGGGAGTGGTTGAAGCAAATAATATAGATGCATTTAAGGGGAGACTAGATAAGCATTTGAGGGAGAAGAGAATAGAGGGTTATGCTGATAGAGTTAGATGAGGAAAGACGGGAAGAGGCTCGAGTGGAGCATAAACGCTGGCATGGACTGGTTGGGCCTGTTTCTGTGCTGTATATTGTGTGTAATCCTATGTAATCTTTAATATAATGGTTGAAAATAGGTCTAGGTGGTAATGTTTAGCTGCTAAGGTGTTTAAAGTGGCCTGTTTCTTTAAGGCTACTACGCAATACTCACTGTGGGAAAGTTGTCTAATAGGCACGCCCTGCAGTAAAGCTAATTTTGGAGGGAAGTTTTTCCAGACTGGCACCTGTTACTAAATCTCTGGCTTTCATCTTTTAGGATAAGGCCAGATGATCAATTTCAGATAAGCTTGTAGGAATAGGCTTGCTAGCTTTCTCTTTTCTTAATACTTTTTACACATCTGAAGTATAATGGACATTTATTAGATGCAATGTTTTATGTCAAAAGCCATTTATCAATAATGGATCTCCCATGGCATTGCTCATGATACATAGTTTAAAAAAAAATCAGTAACACAAATAAATAATGTTTTCCTAACTCACTGCAGGTAGAAAAAAGAGTAACTTTGTTCCCCTCGCATACCACAGTTACACAAGCAAATACTGTAAGTATATACATGTAATGTGTTGTAGTTAAATAAATAAACAACCCCATGTATACATTATTTTTCCTATCAAAATTACCTCAGATCGAGCTCAAAATGTCCTGCTTTACTTCATTTTGATGTTTTATATAAGAAAATGAGTTACCTTCAAAGGGTCTAAAGTGACTTCCTAAAGTTTTAGTGCTACTAGTCCCCAGACCTTTTCAATCATAAAAAGGGGAAAGAGAGGGGGAAGGGGAAGTTCTGGCACATTCTGTGAATGGCCAGTTTTGCTGTCAGCTGTAAAAAAAAAGTAATTAGACTCAGAAGGGAGACAGCCTCAGGGTGCATTCTGGGAGTGTTGTCCACAGAGTGACATCGGAGTTTCAAACTGCCACCTAGCAAAGCCTTTTTATTCATCCAACAGAATAATAACTGTCAGAAATCAGTCTCGGCCATCTGAAAAAAGAGGTACGCAACTGAAGAAAGGGAGTAGTGTGGGAGGAGTGTGCATCCACAGTGAAAGAATTTGGAAAGAATATTTGAGCAGTTCCGCCTAGAGACAGCAAAGCAAATGTTTCTTGATTAGTTTTTGGAAAATAAATAATTTGTGGGTTGTGGGTTCATGATCTGGTGGTTTGGGAGTGGAGAATGTTCACTGTTTATGTTGGTGAGGATGGGATGCTGTTTACAATTTTGGAGCCTAGTTGGGTTGGAAATGAACCAAGAGGATGGGTGTTGCGGGAAAGAGTTAGTTAGGAGCTCATGTAGGTGGGAGCATGGCTCGTGTGGTAGAAGTCAGGATAGAAGCTCATTCAAATAGGCAGGCTTGGCCAGAAGGCGCCCAAGTGGGAAGCAGGGAAAGGAAGGTAGGGAAGATGGAGGAAAGGCTGAAGGTGAACAGACAGAGCTACCAAGAAAGGAAAAGATGGGGACCAAAGTTGAGAGCAGTGGTAAGTTTACAAATTAATTTAAAATAATATAAATGGGTAAGGAAATAATAATATATATAAAACTCTTTGAGACTTCCTCTTTGTCATACCTATTTCCTGTTGTCATGATTTAGTAATTCTTTTGTGATATTGGTAATGCTAAGAGGCATTGCCTAAGATGTAACAGTAATGCCTGTTTCTATTAGTTTTAATAGATAGATCTGTATTTTTGTGAACAAACAGGAATGTTTTCCGATGCTTTGGCAACATAAGATGTAACTTGTCATGCCAATAAAGCAATTTGAATTGAATTGAATTGAATTGATATAATAACTTCAACACCTGCTATTCAGACCTCCCATCACTGGTGGCACTGTGGCATGAGTCACCCAGTTTTTCCAATATTTTGGCCCTTTACAACAACCACAGCTAAATGATAAACCATTTCGCTGATTAACTGTGAGCAAGGCTGTAGGAGAGTCATCAGTAAATAAAACAATGAAAAGGGAAAACAAGATACTTACAATAGCTGTTTGGTACTGTTCCTACTGTTTAAAATGAAGAAGTCTGAATAGAAGTAATCAGTGGGTAAATGACCGAATCAGGTGGAAGAAATTTCCTAGAATACAATAATTTGCATGGTATTAGAATAAATTTGCATATCCGCAAGTGTGATGAAGGTACGGAACAGTGATAAAAATATGTGCTAGACGTATCATTTTTATTATATTACGAGAGATATAGATAGATTTATTCAGCGTAATCGACAGTGATGGATTTAGTGTGAAATGCTAAGTACCTTTTTCCTGGAATTTAACCTGGTTCAGAAAGAAAGGGAATATTTAAATGACAGTCAAAAGTAAAACATGTTCTGAACTCTTTAAAAAAAAACTGGTCACACGATAATTTGATGAATAAAGTAATTCACTCTTCTGCTGGAGAGAGGATCAAATATGGCTACATGCCTTGGTTGGTAATCCAATGTCCTACTGCCGCAGGTGCCATACTACACAATTACAGGTCACATTATAGCACTTGGATTTCTCACTTAACCAACTAGGTCCTCCATAGCACCAGGTTTCTCCTCGACCCATCACATTCTATCAAGCAAGTCTATCATATCAATTAATTTCCACGCTGGTTCTGCTCAATTAAAGTTCAGTCTCAGCAATGTAACATCCCCAGCATGATTTTTAACTTGTTAACACCAAAAGCTAGCTGACATTTAGAAATGTAGAGACAGGTCTTATCATAGAAAGTCACTGGCTACTACTTAAACACTTGCAACATAAAGGAAGTTCTGCACAACAGTGAAACAGAACAAGCGGGGGCTGCAATTTAATCTGGCGTACCTGCAACAATGCAATCCCTGGTAATGGAAAAGTGACCTTCAACTGCTGCACATATGGATAAAAAACTGTTTGTGCTAGCCTTGGAATTTTGCTCTCCCTTCCAGCAATAGTGGAATGGAGTCATGGCCAGGCTCAGGAGAATGGATATTATTTGAGCATTAATTTCTCCGTCACGTGCGCTCATTCTCCCCACTGCAGCAGAACAAAGCTTTAAAATGTCTGCCTTGGTGATGTAAGAACTCTGTCTCAATCGTTTTTCTTTTGCAATGCATTAATGTGGACGATCACATGCTTGCACTGAGATGGAAGTTATTCCATTTTGTCCGTGTAAATAAAAATCATCTCATTCAAGAGGGAATTCAGGTAATTGTGTACAATTTTTATGCATCCTGGCCACCATGAGACACTCGCTCACTTGTGTTATTCGGTAGGTTCATTCATATAAGAATGGCATAGAAATTATTGGTGTGGATCCTCCATAAGCACAATATAAAGTTACTGTGATAGTCCGGTGTTTCTCATATTCTGAGCATTTAGCATTTACCTAAGCAACACATCTCCTTGGGCTGCGTTCAGCCAAGACATACTGTAATACATTGTAGGTCACATCAAAGCATTAGTCTTGTATCACACATTCTGACTAGAAATCGTAAAGGAATGTTTCATTCCCCATTATTGCGAAGCGCATTATAAAACTGCATTTTATACTTTATTCAAACAATTGATGAATAATTATTTTGGTATCTATACATCAAATACATCGATCCATTATCTTAGGTGATTATGCTAGGAAGGATGTGCTATCTAACGCACACAAACACAAAATTTATTACCCAAGTAAAAATACTTGTTAAAATAGAAAAGCAAAGACATCAGTTTCACTGAAGCTGGAAGAATATTTTTTATGCATTTACTGTGTTTGCCATATGATCTAGCTAGCTATCCTCAGTTAAGATAGCATCTGTGGTAATACAGTAAATATTTTACACACTATTCTGATTTGACTCGCCTGTGGTTTGATTTGCTGCAAACTATGTACTTCTCTTATGTTGTGTTGATGGCGCTAAACAATCTGGAGATGTTGGGCCAGATTTTGCAGTAAAAATAACAGTGAAGCTAACAGCGCTCACTGTGATTAACATATAAATCGGACAGCAACTTCTGGCAACTGCACATGCGCAGTTAAATGTGTAAATCAGGAAGTTGCTGTCCGAGATGCCCTGCTCCTCCAAAAGCTCAGCTATAATGGCATCTCGCCGAGAGACTTGCCATTGAAATACATGGGGCGCCGTGAAGTTGCTGGACTTACCTGATGTATATGCACTAAACTCATCAGTAAAAGTTAGGGTTTGTGCATTCCAGTGTAAGTACATTTTTAATGGTGTTATAAGCAATGTTCCCTTTAAGCTACAAGGCCGCGCAGCTGGCTTGCTGGCTTTTCAATGAAAAAACCGCGCATGTGCGCTACTTTTTGGCGCCCCTTAAAGGGACTGAACGGCGCTAAGATAAATTACAGGGAACATTGGTGATAAGTCTTAATTACTGCCAAACAACCTCTCTGGCACTGAAAATTAACTTTAACAAGTGTGGAGTCTCATTCATTCTGATTTTAATTATTGTTGGAGATTTTTTTTTAATTCAATTTTTTTTAACTTTTTCTGTCTCTTTTATCTCATTCTCTTAATCCCATCTTTCTTTCTCTCTCTTTATTTTGCTTTCTGTACCTGATTTGACATTGAATTCAATATTCTAACGGAACTTACTGGTTCAGACTCTGTGCTGCTCATTCAGGATTCTTCAATCTGATTGGTTAAGGAGATGCACTGTTGCATGCCCTGTTCACACAGGTCCCAGACCCCCTGTAGAGGGCGCCATGCTTTTTGGTGTTCTCGGTCTGCCAGTCAAGCCCACTTAGAAAGTCAATAGGCAAGTGTAAGTGTTACAAACTGTTGGAGCCGTTTGTTTGCCACTGACCGCAAAATTCAGCCCATTAAGTTTTAGGCAGCTGACCAGTGGAGTGCCAGGCATTCGCCTGTTTCTCCGGTGAAGAGGTCATTGTGATAGAGTCTTAGGCTTCCTTTGAATCAGACTAGTGACCGAGGCAACTTGCCGGTTTTGGGCCAGAGGAATGTCAGCTGTCTGGGAGGCTGGCGCCAGCTGTGTTGTGTGGGTGGGTGGGAGCAAGACTGAAGGGCAAGAGCCCAGGCCGGCAGGGGCCGGCAGTATTTTTGTGGGGCCCGGAGGAACAATTCTGCGGTTTTCAATTTATCCACCTCTATTTCCTCTTCTCTGTGGCCCACTGTGCATTACCGCCCTCATTCCAGCAGTTGTCTTATCCTAGCAGTTTAGTTAACTTTTCTGGATGAAGGTTTTCCATACTATTTACTATCATATAGCTCCATAAGATCACCTCTCAGATACTTCGGGCTGGATTTTCATTCAGAAGTCGGGAAGGAGGCGGGACTACAACTTTCAGGTTGTAGTCCCGCCTCCATCGAGATGCGGCCAATCTACGTGATTTTCCCTTGATTGACCTTGTTGAGCCCGCCCAGCCAATTAAGGGCCACCCGGCAACAGGTGATGTCACAGACTGAAATTTCATCTGTCAAGGCGTGTTGACAGATGAAATATCAGCGTTTCACAGCTGTTTGAAGCTGTCAAACACTGAGGCCTAGAAATTCGGTATAGCCGCGTTTGGGGCGCTAGTCCTGGCGATGCGCAAAGTTTAGCGCCAGGCGCAATTTAGCGCCACCTAGCGCGATATTGGGTTGCAGCGCCCCTAAAGGTGATTGCGGCGCTAAATCAGGCACCGCACGCTACTCTTAAGGCGCTAACCCGGCGGCGCAACCCAATTTCACGGCGGCGGGGCGCAGCGAGGGTGCTGTCAATAATCACTTTCCCTGAGTCACACTGGCGCCGGCCAGGTCTTAAAGGGGCAGGTCAATTGGCATCACCAGACACACTCACTGCCTTGTAGACCTTCAAAGCGGTGGGAGCCTACCTGTGGCGCACCAGCCTAGCAAGACATGGAAAGGGTGAGGCAGAGGGCGGAACGCCTCACTGATGCTTTGGTTGGCACAGTGGAATCAAGGCCAAGGAAGATGGTCGGAATGTGATTTATGTTTTGCACAGTCTCCCGGGTGTGAGAGTCAGTTATGTGTCAGTGTATTAGTTTTGCTTTCTGTTGCCATAGCTTTCTCATGTTTGAAGGAACCACATTTTGTGTAATGAAACACTTTCTTCATTTGCAATGGCCATGCCTGCTATTTACATGCATCTTGCCCTTCACAGGCTTGGGGGTATCAGACCAGTTCCATTCCTGGTCTTGGAATGGCAGCAAGCATTCCGTGAGAGGGGCCTAGAAGCTACTTCTGATCAGCCTCTGACGCGCAGCCTGAGAAGAGCCGCTCGCGTATAAGTTCAGGCCAGCAGGCATCTTCTCAGCCACCGACAGATGTCCTGCACCATATCTGAGGCTGCAGATCTGGCTGAAGCAGCTGGCACAGCTCAGTCACCACCTCCTTTCTAAATCGCAGCCTTCTGACACACTGCTCCTCTGGCATGTTCATGTAGGAAAACTACTGTCGGAAAACCCTGCCAGCGTAAGGTCTGCTGTGGCGACGTCTGCTGGCCCTCCTCCATCTGGCCATGCCCGCCCCCCTCTCCCAGCATCTCAGTGCCCTTTCCAGATGATTCAGCAGCAGGACGTTCCCCTCCAATGCAGCCCCCATAATAAGTGCCCACAGGAAGGTTCCCCGTTGTCAAGGCTCACCAACAGCAAGGTGATGGTCAGAAGGCTGAAGATCGTCTGCCTGCGCTGGCTCAGTGGTCAAATGGCTCTCAGTGTGCAGCTCAGCAACTCTTTGTAGCTCTCGAGGAAGTTGTGCTCCAAAAATGGCTGCCGCTTTTAAACCACACCAGTCCCCTTTAAATAACGCTCCTCCAGCCTGAGAGCGACTTGGTAAGGTCCAGGTAAGCTGTCACTATTAGCGCCAGGCGCTACGGAGGGGGGCGCCACTGAATTTCCGGTCCGGGGCGCCCAAAAGGCGTTGCACACTCAAATGATGTCATAATCAGCCTGCGCCCATGAGCGGGCGCTAAGATTTAGCGCCGGCGCTAAATGCATGCTCAATATGGGGCGAGGCGCTAGGCGCCCTGCGCCCGCCCGGAAATTGGCTAGCGCCCCACTTCTCGGCCTCTTTAGGTGTTAATCGGTGGCGCTAACAACCGAATTTCTCCCCCTGACAGTCTTCTAACATGAGTCCTTCTACGTAGACTCAATTAGAAATCTCACCGGCACTGAAAGCTGCAGGCTGTCACTTTTGACAGATCGCAGCCATTCTGCTTTCTGTGCCGGCTGAATGATTGACTCCCGAAACCTAGAGGAAGAAAGGCTGTAAAGGTAAGTACAGGTAATTTAAACATCTTTACACACTTTAGACACACCAAACACACTTACCTTTGCACTCATGCACCCATCACTCACCTGAACACTGACATCTCGACCTCTCCAAGTCCTTCAACTCGGCGGCCCGACTCCTCTAACTTGGCGTGGTTTGGAGTTGTCGGGAATCCCACACGACAACCTTCAAAATAAGGACTGGCTAAAAACTGCCTGTTAACTACCTGTTAACAGGCAGTTAATTGGCACTAATCCCTTCCCGCCTCGGGTCGGCGGGTCCCAGTGTGGGGCGGGTACCCACCTCCTTTGAAACTTACATGAAGGCGGGTTTTGGGCGGGATGGTGTCGGGACCCCCGAATTCGGGAATTTAACCCCCACACGCCTCCAATCCCGACTCCACGGCACACTGAAAATCGACCCCATCCACTCAAGCTGAAAAGCCCAAGTTCCTTCAGTCTCTGATCAACACTCAAGACTAGGGATCAGCCTTGTAGCTCTTCTCTGCACTGCCTCTAGCACTTGGAGGTCTCCCTTGTGTCTGGACAGAATACTCAAGGTGTGAGTCTGAGCAGAGCATTGTAGAGTTTGAGTATGACTTTCTCCAACTTCGTTTCTGTTGTCCAATGTTCCCTCTGTAAAGTGCCCTGGGGAATTTTCTGATGCAAATAGTGATGTGGGGTTTCCTTCTGCCCCAAAGCAGACGGAGATGAGCGTGTACTGGTTCCAAGCGATCTTTATTCAAGCACGTGCAGGGAGAGGCCCTCTCAGTCTGAGCTGAGACAGGAGTCTAATTTTCACATTCGAGCAGTTGGCTTGTATACAATCTTACATCTTGTTTCCTTCACATCTTCAGGACTTGGTCAGTTAATTGTCCAAGTCATGTACACTTAATCACATCTCCACAAAACACATCTTGTTTATCTCATTTGCCCTGTTTCCACATCTGCCATTGTTCTGTCCAATTTACGTACGCTTAACCACATCTTATCAAATCACATCTTGGCGGCCCATTGTTCAATGTATGGCCTCCTTGCCTTCTTTTACTCCCCCAATCATCGTGTAATATGCTTTTTCCAACTGTCTTTGTTCTGCCAAACTTCTCCGTTATTACATCAGCCAGCTAGTCAGTTAAGCCACGAATCTAACTTTTAATCCCTTCAAATAGCATTCCATAAAGTCGTTGAAAATGTCAAATTTATTGACATAACTTTCACTTTCAATGTAAACAAAGAATACCGTTCATATTGTTATCATCAGCACTTTTACCTATTAAGAATGTATTGCACTATTTCGGGGTTTTGAGAATTATCCTTTTAATCTCACAACTTTATCCCAGCATAAATAAAAAGATATACTTTGTCCTCCACAGGTGCACCACAAAATGTCCATAAGTCACAAGTGCTGTATTTGCAAACGATAATTTATTAAAAGTGAGTTATTTATCATAATTAGCCTAATACATGTAGTTTATTTGCTATACCTTGTGGGTGGCCTTTTACCATTGGACTAATATAAATATGTATGGAGCATAATCTCCAACAGTAAGGTAGGCATTTTTTTTTTCTAAATGTTCACCCCTCCTCTCCTGAACGTGTCAAATCTTGCTTTGGCTCCCAGGTTCAAGAGTACTCAAGAGCAGGCTCGAGGGGCCGATTGGCCTACTCATGTACCTGTTTCTTATGTTCTTATGTTCACTCTAGTATCTAGTCAAAATGCCCATTCTTCATCTGTCAACCTAGATAGCAAATATTGGCCTGTTATTCAACCGAGCGGGGTGTCACAGTTGAGTCAAAGGGGGAAAAATTCAGTATCGCCCCATTTGGGGCGCCATTATCAGCCGTGCACAAAGTTTAGCACCAGGCGCTAATTATCGCCTCCGACAGCAAACTTGGCTTTTATCGCCCCTGGAGGTGATTGGAGCGCTAAATCAGGTGCTTCACACCTGTCTTAAGGCGCAAAGGCCGAGGAGCGAGGCGCTACCTCAGAACGCTGGCGAAGCAAGGATGGGCAAATCAAAATCAACCTGCAAAGTGCTGCTCAGTACTCAAAACTCCTTCACACAGCGTTGAATCTCTCCAGAAGTCTCTCTCTCTCTCTCAGAATGCGCGGTGCAAAAATGTCACCGACAAAAAATGGCAGGAAACGGTCGCCTTTAAATAGCGCTCCCCTTGTCCCTTTCTGACAGCATAATGCTCCCCTCAACCTGTCGTTGCTAGCGGCAGACAGTAAGGCAGGGGGCGCCACTCAATATCCGGTCCAGGGCGCTAACGGGGCGTTGCGCACTCGACTGACATCACAATCTGCTGGCGCAGGAGATCGTGGCGGTAGTGTTTAGCGCCGCCGCAAAATGTCTAGTTAATTTCGCGAGCGGCGCAAACATCGCCGCGCCCGGGCGCTAGTTGCTTTGCGCCCCATTAGCGCCCTCTTAAGGCACTAACGGGAGGCGCAAACAACTGAATTTTTCCCCCAAAGACCATGTCCTCCCAACGCCCACATACTTCCCAGCAGGGGCCAAGGATTGTTGATCAGGAGTGGGAGGCTTGACTGAATTTCCTCATCCCTAACCCAGGGGCACTGGGTAAACTGATGCTCCAGGTGAGATCACTGGGACCTTGTGGTCTGCCTGGCTTAGTGCCAGACCAGGTCGTGGATTTACCCACTAAACCACTAGGGAAGCTCAGGTAACCAAACTGATACAAATTGTATATAGTTTTACATTATCCTATTATAATGAGATAACTTCCAACTTTATTGCATGCAAATATAGACATATAAATTTGTTTGTGTATCTGTGATCATGAAGCTTCTTCTGATGTACTAGATAGATAATACTGCTGCATTTCTGGTGGTTTCAGATGGAGTCTGATGAGTACCTTAGGGCTCTCCAGAAACAGTCACAATATTAAGGTAGTTCAACTATGAATCTGAATGCTTATGAGCCTGACCATCGGGAACACAGGCACATCTGGTGATTATATCATCATTTGTACTGTTAATTCTGATCTTATTATAAATTAAATGCGCCAAAAATAAAAAGACTTTTATTTCTGGTATTGAAAACAAGCAGTGTGACACATTAATCCATGCCATCATTCTTTTTTGTTTAAAAAAATAACAGGTCGGAAAAACTTTGTAACTGCTTCCTGATTTCTATTTTTACAATTACATTCAAATTAAAACAGGAATCGATTAATTAGGGATTATGACAAAGTAGGAAAAATATAGAAAGAAGAATAAATAATAAAAAAATGCTTAAAATGATTTCTGTGCACCCATGCCCCTCAGGCCAGTGGTGCAGTATAAATTGTCATGAATGACCATCAGCACTTACAGAAACAATTTAATTCTACAGCTTCAGCCATCACTGGCTGATATATTCCTCCAAGGTCATTAACCAAGGCTAGAAAGGTCATATGATTAATGAGTGACAAGCTTGAAGAGCACTAACGTATATGAGCATGGCTTACATTAATTATATAGAGATTGTGGAAAATGAATGTAAGGGAAATCATTTCCCGTCAGTCCAGGATTTCTCCCTAACATATCTTCCCCCCTTGACGATTAAGGTTTTTTTACTGAACCCTGTTAAAATATAGAAAGAAATGAAATCCACATTGTTAGTCAGTGTTAGGTTGAAGCCAAAGGAAGGCCTTTCATGTGTATGTTTGTGTGTAGCATATCTGTGTGTTTTGTGTTGCTGCTGGGAAGGATATCATCCTGCCTTCATTTGCAAGGCAGAGATTGGTGATGGAGATAGCAGGGCAACAATATTATTAATGATACTGTGTTCGTGACCGTAGGATCTGCATAAATCAAGCCCCCTCAAAATGGTGCGGGGCTGGTGTGTGATGATGAATCCGCAAGCTCAGTTTAGGTTCACTGAATTTTTATCTTATATATTATAAATGATAGGGAAGTAAAACTGCATGTGAGCACAGGAAGGGGGCAAACTCTTAACAGAGAGCTGAGCATCGTTTTGAAGCAAGGGTTAGGGGATTCTGTTGAAAGATGAGTTGCTGTAGTACACAGCTCACATCAGAGGTGTACGTGTGTGTGTGTGGGTGTGTGTGTGGGGGTGTGGGTGTGCTTGTGTGGGGTGTGTGGGTGTGTATATGGGTGTGTGGGGTGGGTGGGGTGTGTGTGTGTGTGTGTGAGAGGGAGAGAGAGAGCGTGAGAAAGTGAAAATCTACTGGCTGCTGATGTTTGATCTGATTCTAAGCATTTACATCCATCCCCTAACAAACTGTGTCACTATAACAGCAAACCAGAAACTTGATACACTTGCAAGAGTGGCACCTGCACCCCTTATTCAGCCATTTTAAGGCCCCCAACAACACAGGCTGTACAATAGTTTTTAAAAACATTGTGTGCAGTGTCAGGTGAATAATAGTAGTTATATAATAAAGTAGAACATTTTCTGATTATATGTATATTTATATATGTTCTTCACCTGACCTCTATGAAAACACATAAATTTCCCCTAGAAAAATGAGAATTAAAAAAGATATTACTAACCTCAATCATTGGCCAGGATTAATCGGAGTCCTTCCAGTTCCCCCTTTTGGCAGGAGACTATATTAGGACCAACAATACATACACCCTTTCATAGTCTCATTCCTTGGCTGAGCAAAAATTATTACAGCATTCAATGGACGTGGAGACTGGTGGAAAATTGCAGCAGGCTGCTAACACTGTTGAGAAGACAATTTGAGCAGGGATTGTTCCCAATCTGGCTTGGTGATCCACTTGGATGAGTTGTAATATGCCAGCCTCTGTCTCTCATGCTCAATTGTTATTTTAGCTTAATATGATGACGTCATGTTTGCTTGATGATGAAGCCTTGCAATTGTGAGGGCACAGATTAACTAACTAGAATGTAATCCATATTAGTTATGTGTTATTATTTATTGCACTCGTGTAATGCAGTAGGGGCACTTGGGCTTTTAAGTCACACGGTGCTGCACACAGCTGTACTGTGTGTATGTGGGGGCTGGGGGAGGGAGAAGCTTTTTGGTTTAAGTCTCCTTCAGAAGGCAGGGCCAGAAATGCTCCTGCTTGTCAAAAGCATTTAAATGGGGTAAAAAATGTCAAAAGTTGGAATGACATTACTCCCAGAAGAACAAAAATGTCTTACTGATTCAGTATCTCATTTTTCAAAATCAGAATACAGACACCAACATTATTTTGTGTTCTCCAGTGCTTTTTTAAAAATCTATTTACAAACCGCTTAAAGTCCACAATATTTGTTTCTGCGTTCCTCTCTTTTTTTTATATACTTAATTCCTTCCAGGCTTTATTTCATCTTCCTCAGTTTAAAAATAAGAAAGTAGACATGGAAAGCAGGGAGTGAGGCGATAAAGCTAAGTGCAGAATTGCTTTATAAAAGCCACTCAATAGCCTGGCAGTTTGGACTTGAACCTTGGCCCCTAACCCACGGGTCTCCTTTTTATAACTACCCCTGCCTCCTCCCTTTTTTCCCTTTTAGATCACAGATGATGCACTTGCCTAGACTGTTGAGAGATGTAACTGCCCTGTTTACGGAAGGTTTCTGCCTAACACAGAGGTAATTAAGCCACTGTTTCAAGGTTGCATGGGCAAAAGACAATTCAGCCTAATGAAGCATCGATCGACTGCAGCCAAGGTAAAATAAGATGACATTCATTCAAAGGTATCTTAGCAGATGTAGAACACAGCGTGGCGGAGTATTGCTTTTTACTGCCATTACCTTTAACTTGGTAAATTCATTGAATACCAGAAAAAAATAGATTTTGGAGAGATTATTTTTCAAATTTAGACAGACTTAAATTAAAAAAGATTACAACTGACCTAATTTTAATGACATCTGTTAAATCTGTTATCACTTAAGGAATTATTTAGTTTCAAACTGGACTCCCCTTTGGGTAGATTCTGTTTTGTTTACAAGCTTAATCTGCAAAAGAAAGGTGAAACCAGTAACAATTAAAAAGGTTTGACTGAAACTGCTTATTGTTCTCGCAGTTTTAAAAAGACATTTGGTGAAGTAAATCATGTTTGTATAAGAGAAAAATATTAATAAACACCATGTAATTTTAACAACTTAATCACAAATTTTTATTCAAAGTTACTAGCATTTTTTTTAACCTTGCTTTATTCTTCCTAAATACAAACAAGTCCTACTTCCCGTTCTTTTCTCCCAAAATGCATGTTTCCGTAGAAATGGTTTCCTCGCTCTTCAGTTACTTGGTCGACATAAGACTTAAAATAAAATTTGTGGTTGATACAAAAAAGAGAGTACATGACCAGAAAAGTGATGTTTAAAATGAGAAAGGTCTCGCGATCTTCAAGCCACATCAGTGTAACAATGTTTCTACCTATGCGGCTTTTACCTAACTCGTAGCAAGGGTGGCCTTACAGCCTCTGATTTCCATATACAGCCTTACAGTGGGCGCATAGACCTGAAAATATGAGTATAATGTTAAAAAAGTTTAATTAAGGTCTAATTAAAACCGAAGTAACACATTGATTAAAAAGATTTAAAAATGACTTATTGGAACTTATAATGAAAGGTGAACTGACATGGTTTATGAAAATCAAGCCCCAGTATTTAGCATGTTCATATCCTGCCCACTATTCACAATGATTTTTTCCCCTCAGAGACAAATTTGCATCAGAACAGTTATTAGAACTTAAGGCAGCAGCAGGAACTGACAATTTATGAAGATTCATCAATCAAACATTTTATTAACTAAATGTGAATCCTGATACAAATCTTTAATCATGAAGCAACAAAAAACAAATAAGTTTTATTTTATTACAAATGTAGGATATGAACAGAGATTCATTGGATGAGCTTCTCAATATTGAGGCAGTCCTAATTTTAACTAGAATACACAGGAATCATACATTTTTATTATATCTTCAAAAACTGTTATTAATAGGTTATGCTTTGCCTGGTCCAAGCCAACCTTCAGGCAGAATATATTAAGCAGTATCAAAGAATTTGCTTGTTGAGACACTTTTGTGCTGATGATTGAATTCATAGAGTTTTTACTAATTAAAGTGGGCTTGATTGGCAGACAGAGAGATCAGTATCAGTGGGAAGATCCTTGAATTAAGCAGCAGTGTGACGAAAGCTGATGGGTGGCTTTGTCAGCGGACATTTGGGAAATGACCACTGCAAATTCAATCACAGCTGGGGGTCAGGGCTGCGTTTGCATGTTTTATTTATTTCACAGTCATGGCTATCTCTTTGTGTCTTGCTTCAGACCCTGAAGTTGCTCTGCAGCTCCCAGACCATATTGTTACACCTCTGACACAATGCAGCCTACATTGTTTGAGGGAAACCTCCACTGCCAGAAAGCAAATATATGCAGGCAATTAAACACGTTTAGTAATGCGAGTCATTTAATGCCATGCAAGTCCCAATTTAACATTTTGAAGAGAAATACTTCAAGATGTAAAGAAAAATAGGTTTAGAATGTACAACAGTAGAATTAGTGCATTTACCTACTTTCATACAGTGATAATAGAATTGTAACATGTAGGATTAGTAAATATAATAGCTGACTGCAGGAATAATGAATATATTTGCCAGAGAAAATGCACTGGAACAATTATGAATATAAAAAAAACTTTACAAAAGAAAAACACTCCAAAATTGCAGGGGCAGTAGTTGTTTCTAAAATTGAGAATTGCCTCCTAATGACCTTAACACTTGGTTATACTAAATCAGGTCAAAACACAGAAATCATTAAATATTATTCTTATTTCAGCTTCTAATTGTGAACCATCAACTCCATCACTTGTGAAACCTGCACCAAACTTGCCGTTTCATTAACAACATTCACAGCAAAAAGCACGCTGAAATATAATTGCATAAAGTGGCCATTTCAATTGCTTTCCACTATTCAATACGATGGAAATAACGCATTGAAATTAAATCTCAAGAATAATTAAAGCACACAAGTAATGTGGTGTTTGCCAACTAACTGACAATCTCCTTTTTCAACTGAGCAGTTCGTCTTCATCATTTAAGAATAGACAGACAGAAAGATGCAATTGTTTCCCTTGTTGTCGGGACATTGATCCACCTCCCGTCTGTTGGTCTCAGAGGTGAGGGCAGGTCCCCTCGGAACATTTTGCTACTTGAGTATGTCAGCGAGGCTGCATTTAATCATGAGCTAAATTACTACTTATTGAGAAACAGGTATTGGCTTCTGTATTCAGCATTGGCGGCTCCCCAGTACTTAAACAAGACCAGTTGCTAATGTCAAGCCACTAGGGAAAACCTCAGACCTGTCCACTGACCATTAGCCCCTGATAAAATGGACGATAAACTTGATAGGGTGGGCTGCAGGACACTGGACATTCAGTGTTGACAGTGTATGAATGGTTAAGTGCTAACCACAGTGCATCGCCCCTGGGTTCACGTTACAATCAGATAAATGCTCATCCCCTGAAAGCATTATTTAACACTTAAAAATATAGCAAGGTTTAAGAACCTGAGCAATTCTGCACAATATGTCAAAAGGCTTTCAAGAGAAATGAAACCGTTTACATTTACAAATTGTCCACTGTGGCTGGTTGGGATCTATAAGACATTTAACAAAAACCTTTTAATGGAGCTGACTTTTACTCATACAAAAATAATTCGCAACCTTCCGACATCATCAAGTCTGTATTTCCCCAAATAAATGATTTCTGCGCACTTGGAAAGCATGTATTTTATTTCAGATATCCAAGAAAGTTATCAAACATTTTGACTTGCACTAAACAAACTAAGAGACGGATTGATGCTCTCAAAATGAGGCTAAAAGTGAAAAATAGTTTTCTTCACATTGGGTATAATTTCAAAACAATATTAAAAGGAATTCTCTTTTCATAATTGTAGTTAGTTATTTTCTTTGTTATTTTCTAGTGAAATTGCTATTACTTGAATTTATCAGTACAGCTTCCTTTAGAGTGAAGATTAACTAATCCTGCAGTTATGTAAAAAACAAGGCAATATTTTAAATAAAGCTTAATTAATTGTTTTAAAACCCTAGGATACCACTTAATCTGATATTATCCACTACGACCTTTTTCTTTCCAATTTAGCATGGAGGCCTTGTTATTCCATTTTTCCCACACCTTTCGGGTTCCATATGAATAAAATACAAATAACGTCACTCCAGCACTCTTTCACATTAAACTCGATAATTACCTTCATTGTCCCTTTTAATGCATCTCTTATATTCTAAGTTGTAATTTTGATACTCAATCTCCCAAATGAATAATGTTGATATCATTTCATAAAGTTTTGCAGTGTTGTAACAGAAATTATCTAACACCAATGTAACAAGCACTTTAATCCTGTTGGCTGATAAACTTTCGGTTATGGTGCAGCGCGTTTTTAAAATGTCCTCGCTGGGGATACAACAAAAGCAGACATACATGTGTGGCACGTGTTTACTGTGCGCTGTGGTACTCAGCAACATCTATGTGTGTTCCTTTTTTCTTTTCGTTACCTAGCATGATAGCACAGAATAAAATAAACTGAACATATAAATGAATGTTTTCTGTCATTCAGGAATAATGTGTGATATACAGTGGCAAACAATGACCAAATATGTTTAAAAAACTTTCAGATAGAAATTTTGTTGGGTTGAAAGGCAAAATAAATCCTACAGAAAGTGATTTTGAAACAATGCACATGTTGCATTTTGCAAATTCTTGTGTGTTGGAGGTGTATTAAAAAATTAACAGCATTTTACCCGCAAATGTATTTACCTCCAATCATTTCAGTTAGTTGATGATAAAACAATCACACCAACTTTTAAACTACAATCTTTTTGGAATAAACGGACCTGATGGATATTTCACACCTTAGGATAAAGGAGCAAAATACGATGTCCCAATGATTACATTGTTATATATGCAGTTTAGAGAATGATTTAAAATATTTTCAAATGCTAAAGAGAAAAAGATTGGGCTGTTCTAGTTAACTTATTATTTACTTTTGCAGGGTATTTTCTGTATATTTGGTAAAATATCTTCATTGTTGTTCTTTTAACTCCAACACAATAGTAACATTCTGTATGGTTACCACTATTTTAGATTGTAACAAATTTAAATGACAGTATTTTGATATTAGCAAAATTGTAAGTGTTTTAAATTTTCCATAAACATTTTCATATTAACACCATGGTATATTTCACCTCCGTTCAGGGTTTTAGAGATAATGGGTTAAAGAATTCATTTTCCTAGCAACACCTGCTACACTATCAGCTTTCAGTGGCAGAGGCCATTTTCATTTATGTTTTTGCTTATTCACTAAATATGTATTTTTGGACTCAAACTAAAAGAAAATGAGTCATGTATTTAAACATTTTATTACTGCGATGATCTTTCTATTATACAATCCTAAGTGCAAAGAGCATTTGGAAGGATTTTTTTTCGTCGTATATATGCAGTAACTCTTTGAACAGTGAATTCCCTCAGCACACACAGTACCACGCGACGTAGGACTTGTTCCAAATTAATAATAGAACACTCAAAGCCTGTTCAAAATCTAAATTCCATGTAGCCATGCCATAGTAAAAGAATTATGAAAAGGATGCAAATTTTTCTTTTTAAATTATACATTCTAGTATAGTCCAAATGCACTAATTACAGTAACCTTAAGTTGAATGTTGGCACAATATAGGAATCATACTCTAGACATTAGGGGGTTAAGTAAATAATTTTTTTTTTGCTGTTCTGGTCGATGTGTTTAGTTCCCTTCCTGCCAAGACTCATTTTGCTATGCTATCTTGTGAGAGACACATATGGTGCAGTGAAATTGCTATCTATGAAAACATGTCCTGGCCTGTTGAGACATCATCAAATAAGATTAAAGCAAAGTAAAAATAAAAAGATAGACTGAGTGATTTTTTTTTGCTTCTTCTTGAGCACATCGATAAAAGTCAGAGAGCACTTGGTGAGGCTTTAGGGTTTTGGTTCTTCCTCTTATAAAAGCCAACTAACACAATGAATCTAGAACAAAAGCAACAGAAATAGCCCAAAGCTAGGATTAAGGAAATGTGATAATTTAAAATCGTTTACATATTAACCTTCGCCTTGTGACAGTGGTCAAGCTCAAGCTCACAACATAAATTATCTCCAATTACTTCAAAGTCAGCCATTGCCTGTCATCTAAATTTCACCATCTGTTCGCTTTGAAAACAGGCAATCCTGCCTGTCAACTTGACTTTCCATTTTCCCTTGCTGGACCGGCACCAGAAGGGGAGAAGGGTTTATGGTTCTCGGGAGAAAACTTTTTTCCTCTGGTTAAGAGGGGAGGGAGGGGTTCAAGTGGAAAGAATTTAAATTGGGGCGGGAGAAACAATTTGCATAGCATCTGACCCCTTCTGTCAAATGTTATTCATAAGGCTGCTTAGTAAATTGAGCTGTCAGTGAAGTCTGAGGCTACTTTCTCCTTTAAATTATACTTTGCAAAGTGTCGAAAGTGGAGACTAAACTTAGGTAACCCAGGACTTCTTGTAGTGCTGGATCAGCCAAGGTAATAAGCAACACCTTTAAAATTATTTCACACAATATGTTCCCCGATTCCTGTCAGGAAGACGACATTTTGTATTTCAACTGATGTTATTTATAACATTAACTTTCTCTCATTTTGGAGTCCAACAATGTATGTGTGGGGGGAGAAAAGGGGCAATTGGCACTAAGTGGGCACTTGCTCCTGTTTTGATCAAACTACCCCCTCCTGTTAGTCCATCCTGAGCATTACTGCAGCCAGAGAGCTGAAAGCTGTAAGAGAGCTGAGGTTCAAGCAAACCATCCCTGTTCTCCATTACCAGGGCTGACAATATATCTGAAATGAAGACATCATTATGCCAAGCCAAAAATTCAATCCTACTTATTGATCAAACATAAAACCTACAAAATGTGCTTTCTTTATTTCCGACTGACATAAATAGTTAATTGATTGATTTTAAATATTTGACAAATATTAACCTGCTTTGAAAATTACACTGTAGAATCCAAACTAGATATTTAAAGAAATGATGGCCTGAGATTGCTTGGATCGTTCTACCCGTCCCCTACTATAATTTCAATGGGAGATTGGTGGAACCCTCGAGGAAATAGGAGGGACCCAGTCATGTCAGGTCTCCATCATTTCTTCAAGTTTCTACGTTGCCTTGTAAGGGGCAGATCTTGCATCCACCCCATACAAGACAAATGATGGGCCGGGGCAGGGACTTCCTAATCCGGAAGTTCCCGCTCCTGGCCCTGAATGGGAACTTGGTGCATCAGTGGCAGCTACTACACCAAGAAAACTGAGGCATACCGGCCTCCCAAATGTACATGTGGGCTCCACTGGAGGGATCCTGACCTGGTAAGCAGCTTTAACGCCCAAAGACTTTTTTTTTTTAAAACAATATTGCTTCCTGGATTGGCCCCTCTTCTCGGGTACTGATAGGAATGGTGGCAGGGTCAGGGAGGAGAGGCCCTGGGCAACCACCCAGCTATGGGAGGTTGGCTGCCCCAGTTTCATGGTGCATGAGACAGGTGGGCACCAAAAAAGCACCCTAAGTGGCACTTGTGTCCAAAGGACCATGCAAATGAATTGCCCGCCCACAGATCCCACAAACTCTGATGGGGGCTAGTGTTGGAGGGCACCAGCAGATTCGATCTTGGTGCAACAACTGGGATAACAGCGCATGAGATTTTCGGGCCGATGTTTTATCAGAATCATGAAAAATTCTAACAATTTATGTTGTAAAGGTTTGAGTTCTGAAATGCAATTTAAGTAGACAAAAGCCAAGTACTGTGTCTTAAAGTGCATGTGAACTGACATTTGGGTGTAAATATGTTTAATAATAATATTCTGTAACATATATTCTCTTCAATATACTCAATAGTGTTAAATTTGGAGCTTATTATGTTATTAACAAAATGATGTACCCATTGCAGAATGTTTTCAATGTTCAATCAAGCATCTTTAATTAGAGTTTAAAAGGAGGAACAAGATTAAACTTTTCATTCTATTCTCACCTAATTATTGCATTCCTGTTATAGCTGCTGCAATTTCATTCAAATGCTTAAGCAATTAGGTTTAACTGGAGTTCAGGAATGAGAGGCACCAAACAAATTAAAATGATCAGAGCTGCTGATATGACCATTACCACTAGATGTCGCTAATGGCGAATTCACATTGCAATTTTTTAGCATTGTAGCGAAGCAGCTAATGTGGTAGTAAAACAGTGGCGTCAGATCCCTCAAGACCGCAACGGAAAGCCCTGGCAGTTGGGAGTTTCACAGCAGAAGTAGGAATCTCTTGGTGCAGTACGACTCCGATTTCATGCAGGTCGCAATGCCAGAAAGGACACTGCTCAGCAGCAAAGTATCATGACACAATGATGTCACCCGATTTGTGAGCCAGCCTATTAATCAGGACACAGTGGAAGTGCCAGTATTAACTGACTCTCCATTAACTATTCAAACTCAAGTCTGAATTGCTTTCCCCTTCCCTTTGTGCAGTTAAATCGCTTTGAAAATAATTTCAGAATTGCACACATTTATAATTACAAATGAGAGATCTGAGTCATTATTTCCCCCAGGCAAATAAAACTGAAATATGTCAGAAATTGACAATTTTTAAATTCTGGGTGTTTCAGTGGAGTAAATTTCCAATGGACTTGACAGCTTTGCTCATCTAATCATTAGTCCCCTGTTGAAGTTGACCATTCCAGCCCCTCATTATCTTTGTTGCAATGCTTCTCTTCACTTCCCTTCTAAATCTGTAGTTAGAGAATCACAGGGGATTTGTATGAAGTCGAGAACTTTGCCATCTCATACCTCTTTCAGTGTGCAAGCAGATTTCAGATGTAGCAGCATTCACGTTCATATTTGTGTTCTTCCTCGTTCTAAAAGCAGAACAATTTAGTCAAGGGACTGCTTGGGGACAGGGGGAGTTGGAGGGAAAATAAGTATCACATTTTCTCTACTTTTTGCAAACAATGTGCAGTGGCTAAAGTAGGTAAGGTGTAAATAGCCTTTGAGAGGACAGGAATAGTTGGGGCAAGCAGCAGCCATTTTCCTGGTATAATGGAAATTTGGAATGTGGCCTGTGTGCATATTTAGTAATTAAGACTAAGAATTGAGTTGGATCTTGGATCAAGGTCTGAGGTGGGCCACTAGCTGATAAGGGAGTGAAGGGTTATGGGGAGCGGGCGGGGAAGTGGCTTTGAGCCCTAGATCAGCCATGATCTTATTGAATGGCGGAGCAGGCTCAAGGAGCCAAGTGGCCTATTCCTGCTCCTATTTCTTATGTTCTTATGTAACCAACACGGGGGCCTAGAAATTCAGTGCCCTTAGCGCCGATTTTGCGGCGCTAGAGGGCCTAGCGCTGCAATTGGCGCCGGCGCCTAAATTGCCTGGGGCCCTTCCGCCGTGGTAGACCGGTAGCGCTGCGCCGGCACCGATGACGTCATCGGTGTGCGCAGCGTCCCGGTTGCCATGCCGACGGGCCCCAGCGCCGAAATTCAGTTGCGGCCGCCTCGCCTGTGGCAGCCGCAACTAAGACTCTGGCAACAGAGTCCAACATGTTTTTGCGCCGGCGCATTAAAGGCCCCGCGGCGGCCAGCCGCTTTCCCGCCGGCCGCCTGGCCGCAGCTCCCTCCCCGGACTTCCCCCCCCCACCCCCCCCCCCGGAACAGAAGCAAGCCCGGCACTTGTCCGAGGTGCCGGGCTCATTTTTAAAAAGATTTTCGCGGGCCGCGGCCGGGTGCAGGCAGCTCCTCCTTAAGGGAAGGAGGAGGCCTGCACTTCCCGAACCTGCCGCACCGCAGCGGGCGCCGCAGCGCCGGAATAGCGCCGAAATTCAGCGCGTTGCGCCAGTTTTCAGGCGCAAACAGCTCTCAGCAGCGCCGGCAGCCGTTTGGGCGCAGAACTATTGAATTTTGGGCCCGACCAGCGCGACTTAGCTCCGGCACTAACTTCCGGCGCTAAAGCCCTGGCTGCGCCAAAACTCAATTTCTAGGCCGGGGTCTCAGCAGAATTGCAGAATTCAAAACCTTTAGTCTGTGCCACTAGACTTAACAGAATTGGATGCAAAGCAAATAGCCCTTTGCCATGCTTGGTGGGAGAGATCAGATTTGGTCCACATCTTCTTTGGATAATTGCTCTTCTGAATGTGGGTGTTAGTTCACTGATTTGAACCAAATCGTTCATTTACTCTCTTTGTTAATCAATGTAATTCTTAGTGGACACTTGTAATCAGCTAGTGGTATGACAAGGAAACAGAAATTCCCCAGTTAGCAAAAGCTACCTATAAACGACACAGTGTACTGAAGAATAAGAGATTCACATCACGGGCCGCTCTAGTTAATGGTTCCCACTTACAGACCAAAGCTATGGATCCAGGAAGGTTTGCATCAAAGTTCCTGGTTATGGTACATACTTTTGCTACAAATGATTGAGGTCCATTTTAAGTTTCCCAGTTCTAGTGTTTCCACAATAGATTTTCTGTAGTTGTAAAATAGTAAATAATTATTGGGGGTGATAATGGGACGCAAATGGCTTTGCGACTGGGCATGGCATTGACATTGACTCCCGCCATATTTGGCGGGGGGTTTGCGGCGGCGCTACGGTATTGCGCCCCAATCACCTTCGCCCGGAGATCGTGACGTCATCGCCATACGCATCACTCCGGATCCAAATTTGACTTCCGCCCCCTGCAGCAGCGCAGGTCAAAAACACAGACAGCTGCAGGAGGCGTGCATTGGGCAGCCGGCCGCTTCAGGGGCGATGATTAAAGGCGAGGTGGCCGAGGTAAGTTAAAAAAAAAAATGTACCTTTCCTGTTCTAGTTTTTTTCGTGGGCTCCTGTCCGTAATCGATCAGCCCGGCACTCTTTTGCGGCAGCATTGCACGGCCCAGTGTGCAGCGCTGATGAAGTCTCCGCCCCACTCTCTGACATTAGCACCCTAGGAAGGAAGTGGAGTGCTTGATATGGCACTCCACTTCCATCTTGGGGTGCTAAAACTCAATTTTGTTGTCGCCGGCACTAATTAGCGCCGGGCGCTAAAGTTAATGCCCAGGCGATGTTAGCGCCCCAAAATGGTCAATACCGAATTTTTCCCCCATTGTGTTTCTTTGTACAATTGAAATGCTTATTGCTTGAGGGGCCAATGGCGTTCATTCAGTAAACTCTTAGATTTAGAGTGGATTGGTATGTTTATGCATTAAACTTGTAATCAAAATATTTTTGATTGTTTAGGCTGGTAGGTATTACTCAAGTAATGAATATTTGCTAATGTTATAATTTATATTATTTTTGTTTTATTTGCATGAATTATACAGTCATAT
This sequence comes from Somniosus microcephalus, assembly GCF_052327205.1. NCBI lineage: Eukaryota > Metazoa > Chordata > Chondrichthyes > Squaliformes > Somniosidae > Somniosus > Somniosus microcephalus. Next base: position 249,621,665 of record NC_140992.1, read on the forward strand.
AACAATGAAATGATTGGTTACAAACGCAGATATACGTATCACAGTAGGATTAGCACATTGCAGTTCTTTCATGGGTGGGAAATATCCATGAAAGGCATTTGTGACTGATGTTGATTTTTTTTACAAGTTCAAGAACTCTTATAATACACAGTAGTACAGATGTTTTATCGGTATACTTTAATAGACATTCTAAAATACATCATTTGATGTAGACGTTTAAGTTATAGCTACCTACGGTGGATATTTTATATTTATTGCAATAAGTTATTACAATCAAGAGCAGCAAAAACATTATCAAGCTAACACATATTGCAAGTTTTCGCAATTAATATACTTACACAGTAAGCTTCTAATATTAGAATTTTTTCATGAAACTATCTTAACAATTATATACTGATACAGAGTTCATAAGGAGGCTGCATAACTGGGCTGCCCCGGTCCTCAATATAAAAAAATAGTGCTTTTCACCAGCCTCAAATTAAATGGTAGCTGAGTAGTCAAATATCAGTGGATATTTGCTAGAAAGGTTCCTGAACTGTTGTCTTAGCCTGGGTGTATTCAGTCTTTATTCCATCAGCCCGTTCAGCAGTCTTGCTTTACTTCTGATCAGTTTTGCTGATAGAAAAAAACTTTAACCCTTCATTTTAAGGATTATGTTCAGAAAGAAGATTCAAAACCCATCATAAGATTTACAGAAAAAAATATTAAATTAACCAATTGTAACCTGTAATGTTGTAGATATTTCAATAAAATTGCTGATTAGTAAAATAAAGCTACTTTCTGTGTCTCCCTGAGGCTTTTTGACAGTAGTACTGATGTAATGTTTGAAGTAAACTAGGTACTGAAATATTGGCTGTCGCCCCTGTACCAGTCTTGTTGGTTTGCTATAAATCATGCACAAGTCTACAAATCTGTCAAAAGTGTCTCTCAATCCAATATGGTTTATACAAGTCACTAAATATGCTTTTCTAATAAATTACATAAAAATATGCAATCAGCGTCTGCATACTGAAAGGAGAAAAGTTAGCTCTTGCCCAGCTCTGTCGGATTGCAAAGAATTTGAGCTTCCTGTATGATGACGTTTTTGTTTATATACTTAAAGAAAGCTTCTTTCTTAAGCTTAGTCAAAAGTCTGCTTGTTACAGATCTGAATATTTATTTGAAAATATCTGCAAGTACAGTATATTTATTTTTTTGCATGGACCCTTGTGGTCTTCTCTACAAACCCCACCTATGTCACTGTGTGGTCAGCTATCAGTGGAGTGAGGTGGAATCGCAGCTGCTTTTCCTACTATCTCATCAAATTGTCACCTTGCCATTTGGAGAAAACCCAAGTGGAAATATTAGCCAAGGCTGGGACTCGAACCCAGATCTCCCAGTCCTTGGAGCACCACACTGACACATTGATCTACTGGACCACCCACAGAGGCTTTTGTTTAATTAAATAAGAATTAGCATTTCCAGGCAGCAATTGCCAGTCACAGATTTATGACAGAAATTAAACATTGGATTGTGATTGCAATTACACTATATACACATATTATTGTAATTTAAAAAAAATCTATTTAGATGACACACTGTGGCAACATAATATGTTTCTTAAACAGCAGGTTAATATTTAAGTGTAACAATAAAGAGTGAATGACGAACATGGATCATTGTGCGCATGTGACTAAATTACAACAGAGATGAGGTTAGCTTTCTCATCATTTATTTTCGTACATGTGCAATAATATGGCTTATCATGAATTTATTAACTGGTAGACTGCTTTTGATCAGATGCAATAGTGAATGGGTATTTAAAATGGAGTTTTAAAATTTGGGGTAATATAGGACTAAAAAAGCAGTTGTAAAGTGGTCCAAAAGTATTATCATGCACAGGTACGTATTTTGATTCTGACCTGCAAAACTTATCAACATAAAGCAAATATAGAAGATCATATAATAATAATACCAATTTATTAACACAACATTTACTAGTAGCTGCAAAACAATTAAAGATTGCCAAAAATGTAGATCAGTTAACACCAAAGTCCATTTGTTGTGAGGGCTGTCACTCTGCTACACCGTGATGATGCCAAGAAGAAACAGAACAGGAAATAGGAGGCAAAATGAAGCCAGCACTGTAGTCTACTCAGTCTTGTCTGTAGACTCTGGATCAGAAGTCAGGAGGGTTCCTGGATCAAAGAGGGTCATTCCTGGAAGAGAAAAGGAGGAGGAGGAAGTCAGAAGGCTGGGTCACAATAGGACCAAAAGGGAAAAGAGAAGGGGAGTAGGATGGGAAACAGTGTTTTGCCATCTAATGGACAACCATTTACCAGTTCATGAATTTATGGTAAATTAGATTTCCATATCAATTGTAATGGCAAAGATGTTTAAAATACGGTTCTAAACTCCTTAAAGTTCCACCCTAATTGATTTGACTACCAACAAGATAAAGTGAAGTATCACAGTAATTGAAAGTCTACTCTTGTATAAAGTTCTAGAGCCTGACCACTGTTGTCTTGCCATGATTGTGTGGAGTCCCACTTCCCCCAACACCTATCCAGACAAACACTACTGGTGACAAAATTACCTCTAATCTACTGAATATGAGCAGCCTGTGTATACACCCCAAATCATGAATTTCATCCCATGATCAATGTGCTTGGCCTAACTCAACACCACAAACTTGTAGAGCATACACACAAAGCATCTAAGGGCTCTTATCTGGGGAGATCTGTTCCAAATATGTCTCTGAGCCTCTGGGAGAAAACATATGTTTCTGAATATTCTGAACTAAAAAGAAATGCAATAAGGTATGAAAGACTAAGGTTTTCTTTTGACCTTACTGTGAGTGAAATGTAATAGTTTAAAGGATTAGGACAAATAAATGCTCCAAGACTTTAAGGAGATGGAAGTCCCAGGCAAAGGCCTTGTAAGACCTAAGTTTAGCAGCTTGGTCTCTAAGAGCTAAGGGAGTTTCTTGCTTGCTAAGTAGCAAGAAAATTAATCTATATGCTAATTCTGTTACACTTAGATCTGGGTGGTTAAAGGAAGATGTTCCTAAACTCAAAGAAGGAGTACTGAATACTTGACAGTGGAAGTCTGCAGACCCAGAGGGAGCCTGCTAACGTGTTTACAAATCATTTATTTTGGTACTGGAAGATTCACTTCATAACTTGTCTAAAACTTGTTTTTGGATGCATTCCTAGATGTCTGCCGGAGGACTGAAGAGCGGCCAATGTAGTACCCATCTCAAAATGCTTGACAAACCCCACAGAATTCTTTGAGGTGGTAACAGACATGGTAGATGGGGGAAATGCAATGGATGTAGTGTACATGGACTTTAGGAAAGCCTTCGACAGGATACCACTGGGAGATTACTAGAGAGTATACCAAAGCAAGAGATATAGTTAATTCTTTAGAAGACCAAAGGAAATTTCAAAGGAATAGTGATAAGCTGGGGGAATGGGATAAAAAAATGACAGATGAAACTCGTGGCCAGCAAGTGTGTGGTGCTGCATTTCAGTAGAAAAATAGCAGCAGTAATTATACTCTGAATAAAAGTAGGGTTGATGCTGTGGAAGAGCAGATAGACCGAGGGGTACAGGTTCACAGAATATTAAAGGCAGCCCCTCAGGTTGATAAAGCTGAAAAAAAAAAGCTAATAAAAACTAGGTTTCATCTCAAGAGGAATAGAATATAAAAGCCAAGAGGCAAAGATAAGCCTATGTAAAACCTTAATAAAACCTCAGTTAGAGTACTGTCTGCAGTTTTGGGCTCCACATTATAGGAAGGATATTAAGGCTTTAGAGAGTGTGCAACATAGATTCATTAGGATACTGCTTGGTATGAGGAAATACAAATACGCAGAAAGACTTGATAAATTGGGTCTTTTTTCATTAGAACAATGTAGATTATGGGGCAATATAATAGAAGCAGATGGTTTCCAATAGTTGAGAGGGGGTCAAGAACGAGGGGCCATACATACAAGATTAATTGTAAGAGATTTAGATCAGAGGACAGCAGAGACTTTTTTTTACATAGAAACATAGAAACTAGGAGCAGGAGTAGGCCATTCGGCCCTTTGAGCCTGCTCCGCCATTCAACGAGATCATGGCTGATCATCCAAACCCTAGCACCCGGTCCCTACACCGACAGCCATCCCACCCAAGCCCTATCCCCGTAACCCCACATATTTAATCCCCCCTAACACTAAGGGACAATTTTTATCATGGCCAATCAACCTAACCCGCACATCTTTGGACTGTGGGAGGAAACCAGAGCACCCGGAGAAAACCCATGCAAACACGGGGAGAATGTGCAAACTCCACACAGACAGTCACCCGAGGCCGGATTTGAACCCGGGTCCCTGGCGCTGTGAGGCAACAGTGCTAACCACTATGCCACCGTGCTGCCCAGCTGTGGAATTCACGTCCAGGGTTCGTGGTTGAGGCAGAAACGATGTCAACTTTCAAGATTAGATTAGATAAGATAGGCGGATGAAGGAAAAGGTTCTGACGGGATATGGGAGTAAGTGGGTAAATGTGATTAGGCCTATTTGCTCACATGGAGGGTAAACACTGACATGGACTTATTGGGCCGAATGACCTGTTTCCATGTTGTAAGTGCTATGCATTTCTATGAATACTTAACATACTTCTCAACCTTTGGGTGGTAAACATTAGTGTCCATCTAGTCCACCACTGATAAAGAGAGTGTGGACATTGCAGATGGTAAATTAATCCAAACAGTAAGGCTGATTATGATTGAGGATTTAGATGCATCTTACACGTTGATGCTCAAATCCAGGCTGGTCAAAAATTGGATGCGTGTCTTCCTGATCCAGAACAGAAATGTGAGGAATATGAAGTTATAATGGAGTAAAGAACCAATAGAATAGGGTGCTAGAAGAGGTGGTTAACCTAGGAGGTAGCAGATTTGAAAATACTTGACCAATAATAATTGTCCACAGTACAGCACATGTACCCATAGGAAACCATGTTGGGTAGAAAGAGTTCATGTGAGCAATGCAGGGAGATGCAAGCCTGGGGTGGAGAACAAACATCAAGGCAAAATGAGAGTGAACACTCTTGATAAAAGGGATAGGAGGAGGGACTGAGGGAGCATGTGTAATGGAGGAATGCTCCCTTCTTTAAAAGTGACTTTAATGTGAAATGTTGCATATCCTGCCTTGCTTCTGAAAACTTGTCAATTGTGAGTATGACTGAAAGAGAAGCAGGTGAGGCCTCAGTCTGCAAGGCAATTGACCAGTTCAACATTCTTTGATGCTTTGGCCAGGTCCCCTGACAAATATGAAACAATATCAAGCAAATGGTTGGAAAAGGAAGAAAATATTGTTCTCTAATAATTACATTCTACAAGGTGACTGGGACAGGACATATTACCACACATCATTCATTAAAAAAAACCTGGAGCTGTGCGTGGAAGTGCGTTTTAACTGGGTGAATGCTCCCATTTGCATGTATTCTCATCGGTCAATGGCATTTCAAGATTCCAATGTATACATACAAAACTATTTGAAATATTCCAAGTGTCACTGAAAGGATAATATAACAATCTTATCTGAATTGACAACAGTCTAACTCAAAGTTCTAATTGATCAGTTCTCATTTCCTATTTCACTACAAATATGGGGAATTATTTTCAAATTGTCCATTTCAAATTACATTTTGCCTCCACTGCTGCTGATATAATTGTGATTATCTGGCCTGGGTTTTATGCTGCTGGAGTGGTGATTGTTGCGTAACTGTACAATTTCTTCAACATCTCCCCAAAGAATCTGGTTTTAATTTTTAGCAAAGGTTTTCTCACACATAGACATATTTTTGTTATTGCAGGTTGATCTTTTTAACATTTAAATGTTCTAATTTTTTTTTTACCAGTAGAGGTCGGGAGGCAGACATTTGCAGCGCAGGTACGAACTATCCTACTACATTGCACATTAGAGCACCAATGCTCTGCACTACAAGGCTATCTCTGTCTTTGGTCTTTTAAAGTAGAAAATGCAGCCCTGCTTGCTGGTTTTGTAATTAAGTAGGAAATTGAATGTTTATTTAAATGACAGTTCTTCATCTGCAATCAATAAATGAATAGGCAGAATTCTGGAGTTCCTTAGAACATGAACATAGTGGTTACAGGCAATGAGTAACCATTCTTTTTATTGCTAAGAATTTGGATCACTTGACTACAATCTGACAATATTTAGAACCTAAAATGTTAGGAACAGGAAAGTACCAGCAAGACCTATTGCTTTTTATTAATCTCAACCCCAGTTCCTGGTCTTATCAGCATATCTCTCAATCCCTTCTCCACAGAAATACACACAGTTGCCTCTTGAATCAATTTATGTTACTTGCTTCAATGGCCTTCACTGATATCAAGTCCATTATTTTCTTACTCTTAACTTTCTCATTTTAAACTTATGTCCCCTGGCATTTGAACCCTTTGCCATACTGAAAAAAAGTTGCCCGAATCAACCTTCATAATCTTAAATTTTTTTTAATGAGGCCATCTCAAAGTCTCCTCTTTTGTGAAGGGAACAATCCAGCTTCCTTCACTTTCTTTGTCATTTAGGTTCCTAGTACCTGGAATCATCTTGGTCGCTTGCCTCTGTACACTTTCAGGGGGTTGTGTGAGTGATTCTCAAGCGCTGCAGTCATTTTCAATAGAATTATTTAACAATATTCACTTAACCACTAACACTATTTGAAAAAACAGTGAACAATTGGAGGATAGTACACTGGTAGAGGTCAAGTGTAGATTTGCTTTCACATGAATGAATTAATTTGTGACACACTTAGTGAACAAAAGGTTAAGTACAGGGTGCTACTGCAGCATGCAACCTGCACACCTGTGGTGATAAGATAATTTAATGGCAATTAAGGCAGTACATAAGGGCCTACACTTAACCCTTTATTCATTAACTGTGCTACAAAATTGGTCTATTAATTTAATGATTGCAATTGGGTAGTCAAAACAGACTGTTTTCCAATTAGTATTTATAGATGTGCCATTTTTCCCTATTTAAGCAGCCTTTGCTTTAAATCTCACGTTTTCTGTGATAGAACTGGTTCTCTCTATTTGTAGACATGCTAGCAGAATGCATAGATAATGGGCTAAAGTCAGCTTTCTTTGAGATACTTCACGTCAATCAACAAAATAGCCTTCAATATATATATTTCTTACATTTACAGGACAGATCTGCCACTGGTACAACGGCAGAACTGGCAGCAAATTCTTACTTTAAACCTTGTGGTTTAATGGGAGTTAAAGGTTGTAACTACCACCTCGCGAAGCGGTTTCCAAACACATCTTCCTACAAACTAAATCCCAGAGACTGACTCTGCTGTACTCTGCAAAAACTTCTCCACACCTTCTTTCTGAAAATAAAACAAGCACACTAATCTCGTCTAAATAGATTGTACAGCTTTGCAAATATTCCATCACCAACAGCAGGTAAGGAATTGTTAATGTCTTTCAGGGTTTGATTTAGGTGTTTAACACGGAGGGAAAATATTAAATATTCCTGTGAGTGGACTCAACTTTGCTTTCCTTGATTCCTCCAAACTCGATCCTCATTCACAGTCCTCACTCAATTAGTTATTGTATTGAAACTTTGCATCCTCTTGACAGTTAGGACTGCTTGTTCCGGCCTCCCACATTGTACTCTCATTGTCCCCGAACCCTCAAACTGCTTACTCTGATCTCTAAACTCCTCTTCTTTGCCTCTTAAATGCAAGTTTCACTTTCCATGGTCTTCTAGCTTGCATCTGTTGAGCCAGCCATACTGCAATGCCAATTTACCATTACAACTTCTAATTATAATATCTTATTGCATTCATTACATAACAGCTACTATAATGATCTTCTTGAAGCTCCCCTTGCTTGCACATGCAATTCTGTGCCTTGCACAGCAAGAACATCCTTAGCAAACAATTAAAAAAATCCAATGAAATATAGAATCGTTACAGCACAGTAGGCAGCCATTCAGCCCGTCGAGCCCGTGCTGGCTCTCTGCAAGAGCACTCCAGCTAGTCCCACTGCCCCCACCCTTTCCCTGTAGCCCAGCAAATTTTTTTCCTTCAGGTACTTATCCAATTCCCTTTAGAAAGTCAGGATTGAGTCTGCCTCCACCACTCTTTCAGGCAGTGCAATCCAGATCATAACCACTCACTGCGTAAAAAAGTTTTCCCTCATGTTGCCCTTTGGATCTTCTGCCAATCACCTTAAATCTGTGTCCTCTGGTTCTTGACCTTTCTGCCAATGGGAACAGTTTCTCTCTATTCTCTGTCTAGATCCCTCATGATATTGGGAGAAATATGAAGTAGTACGATCAGTTCTGAGAAACAATACATTTTGAACTGCATAACTGACAAAACTTCACCCTTCAGCTGCAAGTTATCCATTCTGATGTCTCTTAGTGGTTTTTGTATGGCTTCTCCAGTTCTAATGAAGTCTGAGATAGCCAAGTCTGGTTTGAATCCCTGACCATCCACTTTCAAACTTCAAAGTTAAGGTAATAGTCTCTATATTATGAGTTGGTGGTATCCTATTCAAAAGGTGGTGAAGCTCTGAAAAGGGGTGGGGGGTGAAAATAATATGTGCATACTAATTATATACAAGAGCATACTATCTTAATTTTTACTTATACTGTTAAATCACCCTTCATTTAAAAAAAAATGCATTTTTAAAAAAATTTTTCCTCAGTAATTTAAGGGTGTTAGTGCTGCATAATAATAAACTTGATTTTACATGTTGGCCCAGAGGCTTGGCCGCGCAGTGTCGATTTTTCAGGTGCTAAACGACCTCCTAAGCCTCCAATATGGCGGGCAAGAAGCATACACTCATTAGGAGCTGGAAATGCGCCACCCGCTATATTGGTAAATGTCAAAAAAAATTCAGCATGCAGTGCCCACGCCTGAAACATATGTAAATAAGTGGCCTAATGCAAGATTGGTTTGCCCTGAGGCAGGCTGACGCCAACAAGATAAGTTTAAAAACAAAAATACTTACCTGAATACTTTCCCTTGGCCGATCTTGTAGGGTATGCCCAATATTCACAGTTAATTTTCTGATGGTCAGGCTATATCTATACTGCAGCTACCATGCTGAGACTGGTAGCTACAGGCCATGTTTACCGTGTACTATAATTCCGAGACTGGTAGCTGCAGGTTACATTCACCAATCTGAGACTGGTAGCTACAAACTGTATTTAAACTATAGCTACCCATCTGGGACTGGTAGCTAGAGGCTGTGTTTATACCATACTACCATTCTGAGACTGGTAGCTACAGGCTGTGTTTATACTATATTACCATTCTGAGACTGGTGGCTATAGGATCAATTCCAGTCCAGCACTACCTTGTTTTTACTGTCTAATTCCAAATTGAATTCTCGGGACTAGGAGCAAACTCCCAGATGCGGAATTTTAAATGCACCGTGTGGGCAGGCAGGAATTTCTGCACTCTCTCAACATTTGAAACAACTCTTGCGTAAGTTTGTAAACACTTTTTTTCTCCGAACAGGTTTGACACAGCACTGGAGTTGTACACTATGTGGTGTCAAACCCAAATGGTGTGAAACAGCCTCCCCAAGAGGTGTCACACTGCTGTGCTCTGGAGCGGGCTCTGGAATTATATTGTCATTTTTGCATCACTGTGAAGCAGAAATGGCTTCTCAGTGATGCAGTTATGGGGGTAATGTTGTGAGGACATGCTGCCAGTGCATGTCGGAAAACTGATTTCAGCACACCCATGGTTTTACGATATGTGTTGATGCCGGGTACAGGTGATCACGATCAGTAGGTACTCAAAATCTTACCCTGTATAACTGCATCTTTGAAGTGAGTATTCTCAAAAAAAAATGTTTGCATTAATTGAGCCAAAGGGCAAAGTCATTTTGATTGTGAACTGGTTTGTTCCATGAGCTATATTCAGTTTTGTGAAACCTCCCACTGGAATGAACAGAAATATGAAAGTGTTAGAGAGAACATGGCAAATTACTGGAGTGTACTGTGCCTAAACAATTCTGTAATTTAAATTGTCTTTTCTGTGATAGTTATGACTGGATTCTCTAAAGAAGGATCTAGTTTGTATTCTGCATCTTTCTTAATGGAGGAATCAATTTTGTTTTCAAATCAGATCTTTGTAAACATAAATGTTAATGTCTTCTTAAACTCAGTTTAATTTTTGAAAGTAAAGCCAGTTACAGCATGTTGCAGATCATTCCATTGAACTCAGCCTCATCTGCAATCAACATATTTATTGAATTTCAATACCTCACTGCTTAATGGAAGTATTGAAAAGTTAAACAATCCAAAATAATTTTTATCGATCACTTACTTAGGAATTTCGTGTTAAACAAAACTATGTATAATTTGTCAAGCTTCCAATATTTTTTGAATAATTACCAATTATTATGTGCCACATGAAAATATCATCAAACTAATGTCTCCTAGCTCAACAGCATATAATCCCTTGTTTAAAAAAATGTTCTGAATATATTTCTTTACTTTCCTAAAATCCAGTATAATTATTTTTAAATATTGCTGTTTTCAATTATGTTTGCATAACAAATTTAGCATGTTATTTTACACAGGAAGTACAAGTTCAAACATTTTCTCTTCAGACATATTCATATTTATACTGACCAAAAACAACGACCGAGGTTAAGATTAATTGGTGCCCCCTCCACCCTTCCTCCTGCACGAATGTACGATCCTAAATCACACAAACCTCAATGTCTATTGTAATGTCTTATTACATGTGGGAAATCAATAGCAGTTCCAATTTATTCAGCATGTTAGAAATGAAATGTATCTTTTAATAAACAATTTCCAAAACAATACAAATTGAATAAATATTCTTTGCGAAAATTAGGAAACAAAACATCAATCAGAGAACAAACACAATTTCGCAACTCCCAGAATGTAGTAATACACTAAGACAACTGATTCTTTTCTTCTTTCTCTTCCATACCTAGCAGCATATGAGGCAACCCATTTCTTCCACTGTTTACAACCAGCAGATTGTGCTCTGGGTTGTGTCCGTAACAAAGACCCTTTTTTATGTGGACAGGTTGTTAGGCTGATTCTGAAACACCTGCTCTTCCCTTCGGATTTTCTCCCAAGTCACGACTGTTTCAGGGAACTTCCAACGTTATCATTTATGTTGCAGTAAAAGAAAATTGGCTATGCTTTCAAATGTGTTGCTATTTTGAGAAGAACTGACGTGTGTGAATTTTAAGACGAGATACATACAGATTTACTTTACATTTATTTTGCTATATAAACCGCTTGCTGTTAAACCAAGGCACTGTGCCTCCGTCCCCACCCTTTGCAAGATAAAGCACACTGTCGGGAGAATGGGCGAGCTCTCGGACTCAAACAAAACAAATGTTTAAGATTCAAGATTAGCCAAAAAAGTTGTCAAACTGGAAGTAATTAGAACTCCCACTTTATGTTCAATTATTTTACAATTGATCAAACACTCACAAAAGCGCATGTATTATTCATTGAGTTTTTAAAGCAATGAAAAACGAGAATAAAAAAGTAGCAGATCACTCACTTTAATCCATTGTTCTCATATTTATTAATTGCGCATTAGTTACATCTGGTCCCTGGCTGATTGTTTTCTGTTAATTTGAATCTCAATAAATCACAGATTGCTACACTCCAACTCATCATGTTAACCGTTTGTGGCCTAAGTTTCCCACACCGCAAAATAGGTTTCTCATTATGTCACCTTTAGTCATGTTCCGTAAAAGCTTTTAAAGTATCATTTTGCGGTCATGGATATTAGAAAAAAATCCTCACCCCCAATGCTGCTAATAGTATTAGCAAAAACTGTGTGCTGATGGTGCGGGGGTGCAAAAAAAAAGGGGACTTCATCCTTGCTGTCATGATGAGCTGTATGTAAAATAGTTGGCCTATCAGATGCAAATTCATTTTTTCTATCCTGGTCCATTAAGTTGCCACAACATTAGCTCACCAACATTGCAGGAGGTGGGAGTGAGTGGGGGATATGACCACTGAGACAGCAACCTCCTGATAACTGGATGAAGTCGGCAGTTGTGTAAACCCGGGGAAGCAGTCCCATGCATTTTGCTCTCTGGGTCTCTGTGTTAGAAGCAGAGCCTAATGCACCGACAGACATCAGATCCCAATTCCACGTGGGAAAGCAAAAGAGATGCAGTGTTAAAAGCGCCCTTTGTATCTTTGCTGTAAACCTTGCAACACTAGGCTGCTCTATAAAACAGCATTTACGTTATTCAACAGAAGTGTGGGGCTCATTCTGTGACGGCTGTGTGCTCCACCTTATTCGGAAGGTATTGGACACAGACAGTTGTGTAGGTGTACCGCAGAACTGTCTTTTACTTATTTATGAGCACAGTGGGGCTCCCTTTTACTTATTTTTCAAATGACAGAATCCCATTTCCCAGAGATACAGGGTTGTATTTAAAAGTTATTGAAATACATACTCACGCTATTTCGTTTTTGACTTGTATCTTACAAAAAGTTATATATTGGTACTTAAAAAAAATCATTTCAAATTCCACAAACTACATTTTTCGAAACCTATAGAAAGTTCAAAGACTCTGTACTTCTGTAAAAATGATTGTTCTCTCTCTCGTGCACTCTAAGATAAAGATAACACCATAAAGGTTTAATTCTTGGCACTTTTAAAATGATGTTAATGGAGATTTACAGAAGTCCATTTCCGTAACTGTTCTACAAGGATGCTGCACAATTAAAGCAATTATATTTTTAATATTTTTTTAAACATTACATTCCTCCTGTGGGTACTCTCTCTATTCCTTATATATAAATTTATAATTAGTTGATCCCCTAAGCCAGCCAGTTTCTGCTTCCCATCACTTGATGTCCAGGTCAGCTGGAATGAGAGATGCAAATGTGGATCTATCACAACGACCATTCGCTGCCCAGGAAACAGGCTCAGAGTGACAGCTACAGTCTATTTTACCTGTCCACATCTAAAATGGTGGCCCTGGTAAGGAAAAATGAATTTCTATTCTGTTTGAAATGATTCTTTAACATTGTTATTTATGCTGTGTCAGCTGTGGCTCAGTGGGCCGCACCCTCGCCTTCGAGTCAGAAGGTTGTGGGTTCCAATCCCATTCCAGGGACTTGAGCACATAAAGCAAGGATGACACTCCAGTGCAGTGCTGGGGGAGTGCTGCACTGTCGAAGGCGCCGTTTTTCGGATGAGACGTTAAACCGAGGCCCCGTCTCTCAGGTGGATGTAAAAGATTCCTAGGCACTATTTCGAAGAAGAGCAGGGGAGTTATCCCCGGTGTCCTGGCCAATATTTATCCCTCAACCAACAAAACAAAAACAGTTTATCTGATCATTATCACATTGCTGTTTGTGGGAGCTTGCTGTGTGCAAATTGGCTGCTGTGTTTCCTACATTGTAACAGTGACTACACTTCAAAAGTACTTCATTGGCTGTAAAGCGCTTTGGGATATCCGGTGGCCGTGAAAGGCGCTATAGAAATGCAAGTCTTTCTTTCTTTCTGTAGAATTGCAGTATTAGTCATTTTAACACCAACATTGTTACATTAAGGAGCACGGATCTGTTGATTTCTATGATCAAAATAAAAATATGGGGGATAATTTTCAACTTCACATCCTTAACACGACAGAGTTGATCACCCACCTGTTGTAAAACCTGTCCGAAATCAATGGAACAAAAATCGGGCAGGTTCTATAAATCTTCCAGGTAGCCAGGCAAAGAAGTTGAGAATTAACCCCATGGGATCTTATTGTCATCATACTTTAAAGATGCGCACATTAATCAGCTTGCAGAACATTTTTGAATGAACCCCTTTACGGAATTGCGGATAGAAGTTTTATCTTCTCATCATTGGGCGCCTCTCTGGCGATAATTTTCAATGTTCAACCTCACCACCTTGGCGGCCACCTGGCAGAGCAGATCATCCACCCATTGTACAACAAGGGTTGCCAACCCTCTAGGATTGCCCTGGAGTCTCCAGGAATTAAAGACCCATATCTCCAGGATGCTGCTGTGAGTAATCAGGAAAACAATCAGAGGCATTAAAAAAAAAGTAGTTTTAAAAATAATTTCTTTGAACACTTTGGTTATTGGTTGTGAAAATATCTGAGATGGGAAAAATGATCTAACCAGGCAATGACGAATCTATTCACTTTCCCATTGATGTGGAAGGCGGTGCGCCATAAGGATGGACGTGTTGGGTAATCAGTGGCAGAGGAGTGAGGGGCAGGATGGTTGGAGGCAGGAGGTCATGTGGTGACATCTCCAGGAATTTGTCCAACCAGTGTTCGCAAGTTTGGCAACCCTATGTAAACCCGCCTGATTTTAGTTCCATTGAAATCAAAGAAATCCGCTCCTCCAGGTTACTGCCGGGGCAGCAAAGTTGAACATTACCCCCTCTGTCTTCTGTTTTTTTCCAGGACACCCACTACCACACACCATACTTCAGTGAGGAATCCAGACTGGTGACTTGCTCCCACGACTCCATCCATGCTGTTCTGTCAACTGCTTCAAAATACACAAGAGTGTCCTGGTAACTGGGCCTCTAACTTTCCCTCCCTTTTATGGGCCACTTCAGATAGGGAACCCTGTGGTACAGATTCTTCAACCAAGCTCTGAAATCGAAGTTTAGTTAGTTTTACACAGTTTCTTGTTTGTGACATAAAGCAAGTTCGATGATGAGTAGTTTTACACTCGGGTTCCAGAAGCAAATCTCCATCAGATTGCCAACAATCAGGTTCAAATCATACACACAGCACACGGTTTTAGTAGGAAGGATAAACTTGCCTTTATATAGCGATTCACACATCTTGCATCTTAAGGATTTTTTTAAAACATTTTAATTCAATTTTAATACTGTTGGGTTAACATCACACCAGTCTTCATAACCCTCCAATTTAAGGTTTAGTGACTGATGCAACAGTGCTCTTACTACATATGTCCCTTTACAATACTTTCAACCTCAGGCATTGTGAAATGTTTTTCAATCACTTTCTGTAATCCTCAGGTCAGCAGTGTGGAATCCACAACTACAGTTGTTACTTATGTCTGGAAAAAGGAGCAAATGTAAAATGGAGTGATCAGGTGGCTACAAAATGTAATCAGATGGGTCTCGCGTTCACAAAGAAAAAGCGTGCAAAATGTTTTAGCTGCACAGCCCTTTGTCGGACCTGTGGAAAGAGTTAAGAGGCCTCATTTTCCTTTCTTTTCATGGCTTCCACCAGAATAAAGCCTCATGGCTGAAATATCATGTACTGTACAACCATTTTATTTTTCAGCACTTCCCCTAGAAGCATCTTTATTGCTCAAGAGTTGAAGTGAAAGGCTTATATTTAGTCACTTAGCTTTGTGAAAAAATGTCAATGTTTTTTTTTTGTTGGAAGTACAGAACACTCGTCCTGTGTACAAATAGCGCAGATTTCCAACAAAGGAAGGGGCACATTGCTCCTTTACTGTCAATAATTCTACCTTTGGTACTGTTCAGTGAATTGAGAGCTGAGATTTTGAACTTGGTGATGCTGGAACTTCCTCAACACAATCATTTCAATGACATTTGTTGCACCATCTCAGCCTGTGGAAACTGTAGCTGGAACACCTGCAGCGACACTAGGGAAATCTCACTATTTCACTAAACTATATCTGAAGGAATAGAAAAATAGATTCGGAGTTTAAAATCTCACAACTAGTATTATATATTAATAAAGGAGCTGATTCTCTCTCACACACACAAATGAGTTAGCAATACAGTTACTTATAATTTGAATATACGTAAAATCCATCAATAAGCTTTTTTTGAAAAAAACCATCAGAACCCCCTTAAGTCACATTTACAAAGAATTATAATTGTTTCTCATGCTTTGATTTTGTTCTGGCCATCTTGGTTGATTTTTTTACTTGGAGAGTAAGTTCTAATTACAACATGGGAGGGGGCGTTTCTTGGATTCAAAGGACAATTGAGCCCAATAAACAATGTGAAGGAGATGCTTAACACATAGTTGATGCTGAAACAATGCTAAGTTTATGACCATTTCTAGTACGTAATATCATTTCAGCTCCCTTATACAGTCAGACTCAGTAGCCCAGATTTTATGAACCGTGTTGTTATAATCTGACGATGGGAAAATCTAGGCTAGTAACCCCTTCAAGCCAATACCCCTGATGGTGTCATCGGCACTTCACTATTTAAACAAAACATACAAAAAACAAAAATTGACAGAGCAAGATAAAAGAACATTGCAATTCCTCATTAGTATCCCTTTTCTAACAGGAGACTTCATGCCTCTATTTCTAGTCTAATTATTGTACATCGCTTGTGTCCAATACTTTACGTGGAATTTCCTGTTATATGTAATAAAGTTAAGTAAGATGAGGGTAATTAGCACATAATGTCTGTCTATAAACATCTTAAGTTTCAACTAAAGTAAAAATCAGTTCAGGATCGTAGCTAAATGTGGCCACATTTTTTAACCAAAAATGATACAACAGGAATTGTGGGCTGTCCTGATCAGACTTTCAATTCTTTTAACAGAACCCAGTTCATTTTATAACCGGGTTTAATTTCTATATCACGATCCTTTTAGGGTAAAAGGAATGGATTGGTGAGAATTTAAAAATGTAGAATTTCATCAATAAAAGAGCTGAATTATTGGCTAATTTTGATTTTCAAAATTTGTCTGTGCAATATCTGCTCTCGATTCAGTAAAATAAATTGTGGGTCATATGATAATCTCCACCAATTCTACCTGAAGATTGTGGCATCCTCAAAACAAATAGTTTCCAAAGAAGGTCCATCCAGCACTCACCCCATCAGTACCTCAATTAATAGCCAAACTGTTACAACTAATTATTAACTTTAACACACTATTCCCTCCTATTTGTCATTTTTGAATATTTGGAGTTTTTTAAAAACAGAACTGGCACATAGGGGTGAAGTTCCTCCATAATTAATGATCTTCTAATGAAATCCAAGGAACACGCAGGCTTCAAAATATGCAATTTCTGTGAACGCTATTTCATTAATTACAGAAGAAAAACAAGCTGTCTCTGTGCGTTTCTTTAAAAGGAGGCATTTCACTCTCGTCGTCAGGGTGATTTGGTGGGAGAAATTACTGAGCCCAGAACTAGGAAGGAGCTGACTTAACATCTGTACATACAGTTGTTAAACCAAGGATGTTTCAAATGTGTATATCAATTCAGCTCAGAAATTCCTTTAAAGTCAGTATCCTCATTGATGTCATCAGCATTCACTGTTGCAACAAATAAAATAAAAAATCAAAAGAAATACAATGAAACAAGAAAATTGTAAAAGTTATTGGCTTTTTAAAAAAACTCTCACTAACGTGCAAACTACCTTTTAAAACAGTACTCATCTGCTGATACGTACGGTTAGATAGGAGTTTTTCCAGTTTGCGAGGACTTGCATTCAAAAGAATCTCAGTTTGACTGCATGTTTGTAATTTTTACTATTTTGTCAAAAACATTGGTGAATTGATAAAATATGCAGAGTCAATTATTAATATGAGGACTATAATTGATTCACAGAACACTGGGAAATGTCATCCATATTTCCTTCAGTCAGAACGATCCAGGATTTTTTTCTATTGCTAAGCTTCACTCCAACTTCAATTTAAAAAATCCACTAAAACATGTTTCACTTATTGACAATGTCCTTGCAGTTCAGGCTGGAATATTACTTTAGTATAATTATTATTAATAAGTACAAATCCATCCCTTCTGGAGAGTCTTAATACCAAGTAAATTGCTTTGTGCCTCTTACAACTATTCAGCTAAGAGTATTGCTAAATATTTCTAATTAATTTGTGTCCAACATATAATGTATTACACTTACCAAATACTGCATAATTAATACTCAAGAAAGTCTAAACTTGGTGTTCCCATTGTGCTTTTGGTACTTTTTAAAACTCAATTTCAATATCATTTTTCAGGAATAATGCTGAAATCAGCTATTCTAGACTCAGCAATCATTTGAAATGGTAGAATTTCCAATCATTTCACCAACTGTTATTCTATACTACCCCAGCCTATCAAGGTCACTGCAAGATTCACCTATAGTCTGCACTGAATGAATTCAACCTAGCCACAATTCATGTATAATTTAAGCTCATCTTCTTTAGTATTACAATGCATTTGAAAAAATACTTTATTACACCAATATATTGGCACAAACCAGCATGCATTATGCATCACATACTATGATTTTTGATTAAATATCACAAATAAAAAAGAATCTTTTAGGCCATTGTATTCCTTTTAAAATGGCATAAAATTCACCTCTTCAAATCAGGATTAAACATCCTGCTGTTTTAAGTTCTTCAAATCTATGGGACCAAATAGAAGTGCTGATAGATTTGTCTTGCATCATTTGTAATGTTTTTGTGATATAAGCTGTGTATTGACTGCAGCCCTTTTTGTTGTTGAATCAAACCATACTTTTTCTCTTTGAAATTTGACAAAATTCCCAAATAGATTTCTGTAGCATGGCCTTTTGGTAATAAATATTAATTATTAAAATATCTCCCCTTTCATTCTATACACCTGATTTTTAAATCATTTAATATATTTTGAGTAACTGCATTCCCACTAGAAAATCGCATGTATGTTGTCAAAATGAATTTTTAACCAAAATCGAATTGTTCCCTATTCGTTTATTTTTCGACAAGACTTTTACATTTACTAAATAAAATTGTCAGGAAATGATGAGTGACGGTTATTTTGTATTGGTTACTTATGGTATAAACCATTGCTTATTTCATTCATTTATATTCAGTGTTTAAAATTTCCACTGATAATGGATTGTGCAATTCTTTGTTATCAAAAGGACATGTTATTTAAATTATTAAAAAGGAATAATTTTATTTTAAGCAAACATTAAACAAAATCAAGATTAATTTCAACATTACTAGCCAGTAGCCATATAATTATTTCAGGAACATTCGATGGTTGAAAGATGATAAAATGGCAAAATGAAAATACAAATTTGTACTTATGTTAAAATTCTACTTTCAGCTCCTTACTTTCAGATCCATGAAAAAGCAGATTTTAAATAAGGGAAATAGCCAAAAAATAGCATGGCAATAGTAACAATTCTATAATTGTACATTAAAAAATAATTTAATACCAGGCAAAGTATAAATTGACTTTTATGTGAAAAGTACCTGATTCTATTTACCAGATGCCATTAATAATACAGGATAACATAAATTTAAATTGCCATCTAACAGCAAGGTGTATGTACCCACCAAAACAAAGGGGCACAATGTCAAAACTTCCTGGATATAATGAATTCAGAGATAAAATTACATTTTCTAAAATGATGTAAATTTCCTTTTCATCAGCTAGATTGAATTATTTATTCCCAAAGTATATTCATGGTTGTACTATCGGAATGTAGTACATCTGAAGTTGAGGCACCTTAATGTCTTTACCTTAAATCTATGATTATAGCCCTGCTTTGTTAATGGTGCCAGAAAATAATTTTGCTTTCAGCAATGAAAGAAAAATGAAGTAACTCTTGTTTAGGTGAGCACCATGACAATGACAGTGAAATATCTGTAAGTTATAGCCCTACAGACAAACAAATATATTTCACTAGTGAACATCGATATATTGCACCCAGATTGCAGAAAGGAAAATTATGCTGTGGTTGGTTGTCCAGCAGCATGTAAGCCAGTAATGTGCTTTACTTGAGAAGCCATTTTGCAAAGCGAGCAGTGTCACCGAAGCACACTGGCTTTTGAGAAGACAAGATGCAAGTGCCAGAATTCATCTACAAGAAGTACTGTGCACATCCTTGAGGTCTATTGCAGTCATTTATTTTACTGCGGGGGCATTGCTGCTCAGGTTATGTTCATGCTATCAGTATCCAAGTATGCTTTAGGGTTAAACAAACTTTTCAGTTGTTACTTTTTGCTCAGCAGGTTTCAAATAATCTGCTCGAAATCTAGCTCATTTTCTTTCCTTAAAATTAGCTCTCGCTGTTAATAAAATCTGTGGGACAAAGAAGAACTGCAAACACAGCATTTCATTGAATTAATGTAAAGATTCATGTCATACACTGCAATGATATCTTCACGGAGCTTCACATTGTAATTTCTGGAAGAAAAAAAACATTGATTCCTGAAGGGAACAACAGTCGAATAGTGTGAATTTCTCTCTTTTACCTACTTTTCTTAACCATTATAATTTAAATGTCTCCATATTTAGATAATAAATATATCACTTTTAATATAATCTTTTAGCAATCGCAATATTTGGGGTGAGTTTTAAAAGACTGTTATCTCTTTCAGGCAACATTTAAAAAAATAATCAGTCTTGTTTTAGAAGATTGGAGGTTTTTGAGCATTTAGGAAATTGTTACATTTCTTGTGGTAGCTTAACTGAGATTTAGATTTTTTATTAAAACCCCACCGCCAAGGAATTTTTATTCAGCTATACTCATCAACAACAAAAGCCTTCCTTTGTAGGTTTCTTAAATGAACTGTAGCACATTTTCTTGGGCATTTTTTGTATTCCTGTTATCGTTCCTAATTCTTTTCTTTATAAAAATGAGGAATGTTAGGAAAGATACAGAAATGCGAAGATAAATTTATCCCCCTCCCCGTATCACTTTTGCTAACCTGATGATTTCATCCAATAAAGACTCACTTTAGACCCCAAACGAAAGAGAGAGAGAGAGAACACATCCTGGCCGCATCTGTTCCAGGAGATTTGAGAAATATGGCAGGATTTTTAGCTTTGAGAATCACATTTTCTGCTGATGGTATATGTGGTGTAATCTGTATACACAATTTAATCCATCAAAGAATCACCAGCACCATATCAATCAAGCTTTCATCAACTTGTAAAAACAATATTTTGATTCAATCAGGCTCAAGACCAGCTGTTAAATATTTGGCACCCCATCATAATGCATGAGACACAAATTAATCCGGTGTCACTGAGCTGCTCTATGGAGGCTACTGCAACAGTCAAATATTTACATGCCATCCCACATGTCCCACAAAAGAGGTCGGGGAAACAATGGCAAACAAATTAATATTTCAGCATTCAGCAGATTTCTTATTTTGGTGTGACAGAGCATATCATTTTCTGGGATGTTTGAATTTTATAGGGACAGACAGCAGGAGTGGGTTATTGCTAAGTGAGAATTTCCTGGTCAATTTTCATTGGCACTTCTAGCTACACATTCTTTCTTCAGAGTTCAACATAAAAAAGGTGATTCATGAGAAAAATATACACTTTTGATTGCATTATTTCCATCATTTAATGGAGCAGAATTTTAAATGCAGCAAAGATCTATTGTCATATAGAAAGGAGCATAACATTTTATAAGAACTACATGTGTTAATGCAGTATTTGCCTTTTGAAATATACGTTTTAAATTTACCAATTTAATGCTAGTTTTCTGTACAATAATACTTTGGCATAAAATGAAAATTCAATGACTTTATTCTTCCAGTGAATATGATCATTTCTTAATGTATCCCACTAAATCATATACAAGAAATGTTTATTTTACTAACAGAGAATGCAATGCAATTTTCTCCAAAGGGGTGTCTGATATATTAATTTTCTGACTGGGGATTATTGCATTTTTCTGTACAAAACTGTAAAAGATGACAGCTAATACTTTGCAAAACACACAATTTTCCCAGTTTGGTGGGGAGCAAAAACAACTTAAATATTTAAACCACATTACAATTATGCACACATCACTTTTCTTTTTGTTTAAAAAAAGTATGCTCCCATAGAATTTGTAGTGAAGCAATACTTAAAGCCTGCACCTTTATAAAACAACATCAGATGAGCAAACAGCAAAATGAAGATTGAAGCAAAATTATTTAGACTTTCATTAATGTATAACATTTTTTTAAGAGCCCAGTTTAGAAATGTTTAATTTATTGCAATTCCTACATCACTTTCAGTAGGGAGATGTTGCATTTTTTTTTAGGAACAGCAGTTGATCCTGGAAATGTTTAACAATATAGATGTGTATATGTTTGAGTGTTCGCACAAGCACACTGGTTGTGTAAGGAATGTAAGTTTTTGCAGTATCATTTCACCTGACTGTTCTCAAGGTAAGACCAAGTCATCAAAAATATATTACAAGACAGAATTCACAACAAATAAAAGCACATTCGTACTTCATTAAACTGTTAAAAAATGTTCAAACCAGTTACCAATCCTGAAAATTATTAAAGAAACTATCACATTTCTATATATTACTTTCACTATTATAGTTTTTAAACCACACTTTTCTTAAGTATTTTTGTGATGTAATGCAGCTTAATGTAACAACATTAATTTATATTCATTTTAGAAGTCTGTGGTACAGTATATCTTTATTTCAATGGTGTAATTTGAATTTCAAGGTTTCGTTTGTATATTTAAAATCATACACCTGTAAGTTCTAAAAAGTAAAATAGGAATTCAAAAATGTCTAATGCCTTCAATAACAAACTGTTTGTGAATACAGAAATGCAACATTAACCTAACACATAGCCTATCAAGATCTATGAAAGGGGTACATCTATCAGTCTTCACACATTGTTGCTATTCACATTTTTAAATGAAACATGTATGAAGCAGTCTTAATTCAATTAGAGAAAAAAACCAACCAATATAACTCACCTATTCTTTAAAACTCAATTGTAAAGAACATGGTACTTGGATTTCATACAATACAGTTCAGAAATTTGCCATTTCTTTGGAGACCATCTGTCATTTATTCATTTTTTTTAGAAACAGCATCCAGACACATTTCTGTCCTTCATGACATTTCAGAAATTTCAATGTTGAAAACTCTTCCAAAATATTTGAAATTTTACAATTCTTTTCAAATATTTTGACAGCTCTTTCTTTTATATTCCTCTTCTCTTAATTTGGAAGATTTTTTTCCACCCATGTTATCAAGTGACATTAGAAATTACGGATATGTTTCATGGAACTGACCTTTCATTGCCGGTAAGGGCATTACTGCGGTTTGCTGTCTCCTAGGTTGTCATGTATTTACCTCATGTACTACTGGATAGTTTGAACAATGTGGAAGGCATAATATATATATTCACCGATCTTATTGCCTTGAATTATCAACTTTGTGTCTCATATGTCACATAATTTATAATTCATACATGCAAAGTGCATTCAGATAATGTGATACTACAGTCACTTGAATCAAAAAACTTTGCTGTAGACAGAGTTGTCTGATTGCGTGCTGCTAAACATAGCAAAACCTTCAACAAGGGAATAAATATGTATCCTTACAAAAAAGTTTTATCACTTAAAGATCCATTTATCCTGTTCCTTTTGCTTTTTAACAAGATGGAGAATCAAATTAAATAGTTAAGGTTTATTGAAATGTTTAAACATTAAACAACAAAGTTTATAATAATGCATGAATCTACATTTTCAGAAACAAATTTAATTATTTAAAGGAAATATTTAGACAGTGTATAGCTAAAAGGTTAGAGATTTCCGTGTTGAATGATTGTTCAACCTCCGTCATTTCTATAAATTCAACCAACAATTCAGCACAGAGTTCCTAAACTGGTGAAAACTAGAATACATACACTGTGCATTTTACAATATTGCAATTCTGACTTTTGATGGGTTTCTGCATTATCTTGATCATATTTGGTATGATTCAAAATATCTAGAACCACACGAAATATATACATAGTTTTAGTCAGACCTCTTGGCTAATTAGAAATCAAAGCAGCAACTGTATTTAAAAAGTACAGTAAAAGAATGCTTTGTACATCAGAAATGATTGTCAGACACTTCAGAATGAATAAGGTAAGTGTTAGGTCTGTGCTAGCACTATAATGGTGAATTTAAGAATCTTAATGATTTACAACATCTACAACAAAAAATATGAAATTGAAAATAGGGGGAGAAAGAAGGCAACATTTAATGAAAAATAGATAAATGTTAGCTTAAGAAAGGAACTGCCCTATTCTTGCTGTGGTCAAACTGATTTATTTTTATACCAAATCCATCTTGTAAAAAAAATACATGGAGAAGGTTTTCAGGATGTGCAAGAGATTTAACCTCAAAACATTTGACTCATTTTACACACTCTGATAATGTACATTAATTTTTGACAATACATGACCAAACATTCATCCTGGGTATGCATGGTCACACACTTTCGCTTTTGCTGATATCGCCTCAGGCTACAGTGCACATTCATTTGCGCAGAGAATCCTGCGCTGTCATCCCAGTAAAATGGAGATAAACAAAATTAAAGCTGCAAGAATATACAGGCTTTGAGATAAACAATTGTTCAATATTTTGCATTATAATTTTCGCGTCAATTTATGACATCAAAGAGCAGAACAGTGCTCATTAAAAAAAAAAAGGTGTTTGTTCATCACTTCCCAAGACACTTTTAGATCGGTTTTCTTTCTATAGTATAGATGAGAAAATTAAATCATAAGAAAATGTATTGATTTTTCATTTCAGAATCACTTTCTAAATCTCTTTGAAGTATAATTCTATGTCCACAGTGGTCATGTCTTGAGCAGCGCTGTCTCGCATCCATTATTATTGTAACTCTGATGGGGGTGATGCTTATTTACATTTCAATAGGTGACTTGACCAGGAACTGTTGATGGGCGTCTGCATTAGGCTGCCACAATGCTGTACCCCAACAGCGACACATTATTATACTGCGGAAACACTAAGGCTGGTACACACAACAGTGCTTTATCAAAAACAGTAGGCATTCTAGGTTGGCTGCGATTAAATCTGGACCTAAACCCTAAAGAGAACATTTAGGCAATTATGAGGAACAAAACAAAGCAATGCCAAACACAACCCGTCAAAGAACCAGAACAGGACACAATACAGTGTAGAATCCATTTTAATGTCTCCTGGAGAGATGGGCGACTGCTAAACTAAACTATATTGTGGTGAAAAAATTTACATACAGAATAATCAGTAGGGGTTCAATGATTATGAAAATGTAAGATCAATTTATCACAAGCTCTCCAAAATCACATCGCCACTGCGACAAGAGCCACCACTCGGCATCATAACAAAAGAATGACATTTGCTGCTACGGACACAATTTGAGGTCATCACAAATCTTGACAACCAGACAATTCTCCTGCCACAAATGAAGTGGTGAAAAAAAGGCTCGGAGTTTGTACACAGGCATCTGCAAATTTTGTACAAGTCAAAATATTTCAATTCTGCACACTTATTCTGAAGACAGTTTTCCATCTCTTCTGTGTCTGCTGGGTTTAACAACAGCATCTGTAATTTTACCCAGTAGAATAATACTAAGAGTTAATTTCTGGGACCACAGCTTGTTTTTACAGTAATTTCCAAAATACTGCTGCTAAAATTATGGGATAAAATATTACTTAAGCTAAAAGATTTCTTAGAGTTAGTACTTTATTTTAAGCAGTTCATTCCTGTCCATAATATTTGTTGGTAAATATACTTATGATCTTTTTAAAAAAAAACTTTCATCTTTATTTTGATCAGCCTAGTCATGAAGTTAAAGTTGTTTTTGAAGTAATTACCTCGGAGAAGACCCACAGCAATATTAAAGTCACCTTTTCCATGGATCTGTTTTAACAAATGTTGTACTTTTAAGACTGAACTTTAAAATGTTTTATTGATTTTATTTTTTCGCCCCGATAGTTCTTCACTGCTGCCACACTTCCTCCTTCAGCCTGGACCACTGGACAGCTTTAACCCAGGACATCTCTAGGTCCATCGTCAATGCAGTTTCAAGATCGCCAACGTGAGGTGTGCTTCTGCAGCTTGGGACAAGGCTCCTACCAGATTTAGAATGTTCTGTAACCACATACTGCTCCATCTGGTGGCCTGGCCAAACACAGGCAAAACTCAACTATTGTGGGGATTGACGTAAAATGACAGTCGAGACTAGCATTTGAAGCTGGGCCCGCTGGATGGGAGATCAAAGCTTTTCCACTCCCAACTACTGACCTGCCTTCTGCAAATGGAACTTTTAAAGCGAAATACAGGGATCTCTTAAAGGACTGAATGTGTAACGTGATAACAATAGACAGGCAGAGATGTTTCAAGGTTGTCAACTAAAATTAATAGTATTTCACTGGACAATATTCCTCCATAAAAGATAGTTTATTCTGAACACTGCACAGTTTGGAAAAGCTGAGGGGAGAACATTTGGAGTAAAATTGCAAAATAAATGCCGAGATGGACACAAAAGTGTTGGTCTTCAATCTTCAAACAATTTATAAAGTACATTTATATCCTGGGGGCTGGAATACAAAATGAGTATGGAATTCAAATGGTTAATGTCCTTCTTTGTCTGCTGTTGGAAAAAATAAATGGAATACTTAATGCCAATGAATTTAGAATGACCTTAATTTCTGAGCTAGAAGCTTTAGCTTTTTAGAAACTGCACCCAGGGTCACAAAACCAACACTGGAAATGTTTTATGTTGGTAGCAAGATGTTGTACGTCACTTATCTTTTTATTCTACATTGTGTGTGGTTTTTTTCCTGCAGCTTCTTAAGTCTTTTGTATTCTGCTTTAGCAAGGACCCATTTTTGATACCTCACACTGGGCAGTCTTCTATTTATTTTCTTTTAAAAGCTATTGCTTCCAAACCCCAAATCGGGGTATGATGCTTTTATAGCAGGCATTATAAGATGCCTGCTGTTTAATAGTAACTGGTCTCCACACTTACAAAAATGTTGAATCTGACTGTTAGTCCACTTGTAATAAAAAGCATTTGTAGAAAATATTTTCTCTCACAATAGTAGGTTAATGTTGCTGATGTAATAAAATGGGGACGGAAATTCCTAACCATAACACCCAAGCATTTGGAACTGTCCTACACAAGGGTACAAGATCCTGAAAGACACAAACAAACCTGAAACACATAGCAGTAGCATAACATAAATAACATCCGTTAAATATGAAGGCACACAGAGATCCTTGTGGTCTAGCAAAGTAATATAATAATTGGGTGTGTCCAAACTACTTGAGACTCGCGATACTAATGAGCCAATTTTAACCCTTCCTACTTGGTGGAAACTGAGTGAGCGGGCAGTTAAAATGGCCGGTGTGACTTACCCGTACTGATCCCATTCCCGCCTTGTGGGTTGCGAGCTTAAACTGCTCTTCTGAGCAGGCATGAGCGGCACCTGCCGGAAGGCAGCGGGGTCCTTCTTTAAATATGCAGATCAGGCTCCAATGATGTCATCGGAGCTCACCTGCAATTTTAACTTGAGGCCTGCGTGGAGAGGCTGTTGTAGCTTCCCCATCAGGCCAACTTGGTGGCACGAGGAGCCGGGGCCAGAAGAAGCCCAGAAAGTTAAGTGTATTTTATTTTTTTCATTAAAATTTCCTTGTGGAAACCTTGGACCACCCCATCCCTGAGCTTCCCTCCCCCTTCCATTGACTACAATGCCCTCCCAACCACTTACCTGAGTGTCGGGGATCATTCCTTCGGGTCCTCGTCAACAGCCTTCTGCCACCCATAATCCCGCTCCCAACCGCCAGCCAGCTATCACTTGTCGCCAGGCTTGAGGTGGGAGACTGATGGGGCTGAAGCAGATCAGGCCCGAGAGTTAAAATCTCCCGGACCACACGCTACAAAGAGCTAAATGGTTTGACATCCCCTCGGTTCCCACCCACATGACTCCAGTACGAGAGTTAAATTCAAGGCTTATATGTTGTTAGAAACTAAAGATGCCTAAAAATGTATTTGGTTATGCGATTAAAAAATGCTGTGTTTAAATGGTTATGTTTGAATTGCAGACGGAAAGTCTCCTTGGGATAGATAAATGCTTAGAAGTGCTAATGTTTTGGTTTCCTACGGAGGGCAATCTCCCTGTTGCTAAGCGATTATCTGTTGTTTTTAAGTTAAGACTCGAACCTTGTTTATATATTTTATGTATAATGCTAAGGTAGGATTTGAAGTTGGCTTAACAGAACTGCTTGTGAAGCTAACGGAAGGAAGTTTGGGGAAGTTAACGTAAACATTTGCTACGTCATAAAGGAGGTAACACTCTGAAGCGAACAGGTTTCTAGTTGGGCCTCTTGAGATCAAAGAAGGATACGGACAAAAGAGATAAGACACGAATTCCACAGGAAGGAAACCCTGGGAAAATATAAACAGAGAAAGACATGTGGCCAAAATCGTAAGACATCTTTAGGGCGGGTTTTGACACAAGAATCGAGACAAACAACTAGAAGTCCCATTGGATATTAAGGTTTTAGGGAACTTCTATAGGTCAAAAGGTCTTGTCAATATCCAGGTTGAGGCCCACCCCTAAAAGTAGAATAAAAGTGACCTCCCAAAAGCTTATGCTCTCAGACGGAAGAGAAAGAGAGAGAGAGATTGTACTCACAGATGAAAGGAGGAAGAGAATTGCTCACGTGTGTCAACCGTTTGTCCGATCGGATCGGTATCAGCTTCTTGTCACAGTCGTATGTTTTTGCTGTATAACTAATGTGTTATATTCCGTTTAAATTCTGACTAAACACAATATACCCACCATATTGGTTTGCACTTGAATCTGATTATTTAAAGTGGCTAGAGATAGCCGTAACTTGGCTATTTCTAACAATGTCGGACTCCAGTACCTGTCACTGTTGGGGCCAGCCCATCTCGTGTACATGCTAACATTTTCTTTACATTGAAACAATTGTATTCAGCTTTTGCAAAACACTTTGCTTGCATGAAAAGAGCCTGTGGTACGTAAGAATTTGAGAGTACATACCAGACATATACAACAGGAAAATCTGCATCGGAAAATAATAAAGGCAGGTTAATGTTTCAGGTGTGGACTCTTCTGCAGAACTAGAATATGTAAGATAAGAGATCCCTTTATAGGGGTTGAAGTGAAGAGCAGGTAGAAGTCAAGAACACTGAATACAGCCTTCTGACACTGAGAGGCAATCATTAGGTATAATGGCCAGAAAACAGATTTTTCCTCATTGACCTGTCCTCAGCAAGGGAATGTACTCTATTTGACAGGATGTGACAAGTGGTGCTCCCCAATGATCTCTACTGGGCCCTGAGTTTTTCACCATATATATTAATGACTTGGATGAAGGAATAGAGTTGCATATTCAAGTTTGCAGATGGCACTAAGGTAGGAGGCACAGTAAGTCATGTTGATGGGAGCAGGAACTTATAAAAGTTCACAGGGAACTAAGTGAGTGGGCAAAACAATGGCAGATGAAGTTCAAAGTGGGGAAGTGTGAGATCATCCACTTTGGATACGAGAAAGACAAATCAGAATATTTTCTCAATGGTGAGAGATTAGGAGCTGTGGAAAAGCAAAGGGATTTAGGTGTCCATGTACACAAAGTAATCAAAACGGCTAATGGAATGTTGACCTTTATCTCAAGGGGATTGATACTTCAGTTGTACAGAGTCTCTACCAGGATCTCAACCTGGTTGAGGCCAAAAGGCAACTGTCTGATACCTGTTTCTATCTTCCTCTGAAAACCAAACATTTCCTAGACTATCGCCGATTTCATCTCTTGCAGAGATTTTCTCTCCCCGTTGCCTCCAATACTACAGTTTCCCAATTCCTCGCAGCCCATTTCTACCTCCCCATGATCTGCAAACAGAACTGCCCGGGCAGGGCAGATAGATTTGTTTTATGTTCTCCTCTTCTCGTGACTCCGTTCTATCCTTCCTTGTCTAGTATCTACCAGCTCTTAGATGAATCTTTGGAAGCTCTTTACTGCATTGACAATTTCAGGTTTTATTGTACTACAGGGTAATTGTGTAATTTTTCACATTGGATGCACAATCCATTTAGACCTCGATGGCTATCCAGGATGACCTCCTGCTGTTCCATCTCTCTCTTGAACAGAACCCCAAACTGTTCACATCTTATACTTGGCTGAAGTTGTTCTCACCCTGAACAAACTTTCTTTTCATTCCACTTACTTTTTCCACGTAAATATGTCATTATGAGAACCCATCTGGATCCCAGCTATGCCTGTCTTTTTGTAGGATATACGGAACACTCTTTGCTCCTTCCCTCCTTTGTATTGATGACTATGTTGATGCCGGCTCCTGCTCTCAATCCAACCTACAGAATATCTCTTCATGGTCCACATATGTAATTCTGACTCTGTGTGACACACCACTTCAACTCCCTCCCCTATTGCTACTTTGGCCTCCTATACGGTTCCAACCAAATGAGTACAAACTTCAGGAACATATCTTATCTTTCTCTGAGATATTCTGCAGCTCTCTGGTCCAAACATTGAATTTGGAAACTTCAGACCATTAGGTACCCTCATCTTCTCGTCAGTTTCTCCCACTCACTCACTTGCCATTCCATCCCCCTTCATTTGTTTTTCCCTGTATGTGTGCAATCTTCCCATGTCTTTTCCCCACCTTCTTCAGCTATGTTCATGCTCTTTTGCTCCTTTAATGTATTTTCGCTCCCTCATTGAGATGTTCTTCGTGCATCATCCAAGTGTTCACCTTTTTCTAGCCTTTCAAAAAACCTGTTTACAGCCCACCAAACCCATTAGCTGCCTCTTTGTAACAGGAATCAACATTCCTGATTCTTGATTTCTTACTGTTCTTTTTGCCCTCCTTCCTCTTGTTCAATTCTTGCTTAGCTTTTAGTTTTCACTTCTGATGAAGGGTTACATTGTCCTTTCTCTTTACAGATGCTGACAGACCTGCTGTGCATTTACTGTTAGTTTTTTTTTCCAAATTTGTACATGGCTGATGACTACAGAATATTGAAAATGTTCTATGATGGGCTGACCATAACAATAGCATAACCCACGTGCAACCTGTTCACTTGTGTGAATGGAACATTGTGGTATATTTCCCATAATTCAGTCACCAGCCAAGAATTGCATAATGTGTTACATTATTACCATTATCTTATCGCTAAACCACCTCTGCACTTGATATTTAGGAACTTTACCTGTTCTATATGATCTTTTGCAACATATAACCAGGAGAGTCTGTTTGCACATCATATGGATCTTAAATATCACAACCTCGGACAGGGAAAAATCTCCGACTGGAGACAAACCTTCTTGAAACAAGATACTAGTAAATGGGTATTACATTTCCTCAAATATGTCTTCTAATCATAAGTAATGAATTATTCAGCTCTAAAAGTCTTATTTTCAGAAATATTTATTGATGTAGGTTAGGAAAAGTCATCTTTGTGACATAGGTATTGATGTACAGAGTGTGTAGCCAGTGGAACAACAAGTGTACACTGTCATGTTAAGCAGGATGACGTTTTCCGATTTAAAGATGACACCGAATTGGTCTTTTAAAAATTTATAATTTACTAATCAATGATTTGTTTTACTGGAACTTTTTAAAGGAAACCAATATATTTTGTAAGAAATGAAAGGGGAAAAAAAACTTTGATTTATTCAAGATTAAGTTTGCAAAAAGCAAATAATATTCTGTCAATTTCTATAAAATACAAAAAAGATCTAAATTATTCAGCATATTAACAATATGCCTAGGATTCGCTGTGACAATTAACCATTTAACTATGCTGTAAATGGTACATCATTTTGGCAAATGTCATGTGCTGACAAAATTTAGCAAAACGTGAAACCAATTTATTGCTAAATTTTGTTCACATAATAAAAGGCTCTGCGACCCATTGCACAAAATTAGATTTCAACAATTCCTTTAATACTTGTACCTGATCACTACATTTGACAGTCACAACAACTGGAAGTTATATGGTGAATTCAATTTTTGATAGGGTGGTTGAGGGTGAATGAGATGTCCTTTCATTTTGATGCCCCTTCTCAACTTTCCTTTGTGGGAGCTTCCAACGAATTGACCATCCTGGGTGGAAGGGCAGGTGAGTGATTGGCTCTTAAGCTTCCACCAATATGGCTCTATAACTGATATTTATGATTTTATAAGACATTGGGAAAGGGTAAGGCAATGGGATTATAGTAGATAGCTTCAGCTGAAGAGGGCCATCATAAATGGGCCGAATTGTCTCCTGTCATGTAATTTCTATGATTCTAAGAACTTGGAAACACCCGAGAGCAACCCAGGGTGATTCTCTGTGAAGATCTGTTGGCCTTCACTCAATGCTTGCCCACGGTGGGCGAGTAAGATCTGGAAATCACAAAGTGGATTCAGAGTTTCACTTGCATCCTACCACTCTAAATAGTGTGTTGATGTGCCAATGTCACTTGCCATTGTGCTGCATTACCAGAGTGCCCTAGTGAACTACATTTTTATCCAATAACCAGTTAAATAGTTAAAAATCATTTATGAATTAGTATGAGAAATAGTCTTAGTCATCTTAGTACTTAAAACCATTTATCTAGATCTGATGTGGTTATGTGAAAAAATAACCAAGTGGCACACACCAAATTGACTGAAATGGCAGAACAGGAACATAAGAAATAAGAGTAGGCCACACGGCCCCTGGAACCTGATCTGCAATGCACACCAAGTAGATTAAACTTACATTCCATATAATGTATAAGACCTGGAACTAAATGTAATACGTACATCATCTCATACACCTAGAATATGTTTTTTTTTAATTCCACTAAAATGATATAATAAACTAACAAAACTAAATTTCACAGCTGTAGTGTCGCTCGGACCATCACCGAGTACACAGCATGACAACTCCCTTACCATAACTGCCGCTAAGCATTCTGGACAATCAATTGCGCACAAAAAAATATTTTACTGATGCTATCCAGCTGGCCCACAAAACACTTATACAACCTGAAATAAACTTATACAAGCATCACATAAATAAAATGAGAAACAAATAAACCTTTGCCCTTAGGTGAACTCCTAGCAGCTCCACTCACACACACACACACACACACACACGCTCCATCCTTGCATTCTCTTTCACAACCCAATGACAAGTAATGATGTCAGGAGCACACAAAGGCTGCCCCATCGACATTCTGGGGCGCTACTTCGCACACTGCACAACACAGCAGGAACAGAAAACTATATTAGACTAAAATTCCACTCAAAATGTAACTTTTTATTTTTGAATTTAAAAAAAACCACTGCACACATAGGTGTAGCTTTTCAACTAGACACACGGACATCAGTCTCATGTTGCGGGATTGGGTTGTAGAAATCGCCTCTTTCTATCAGGTGGTTTCTATAATGGGTGGGCAATCTGCTCTGCTTGTTCACCACCCAAGTGGTGATGGTGAAAGTGACCCCATTGTGTAAGTAGAATGCTGCATCTGAAGTTGTAAGTACCACAATTAATTCATTTGGTAGCGAGATCTGTGTAATTTGTTTATGACTTTGTTGGTCATGTGTTCATTCATTTGTGGAATAAACATTGGCCTGTAATTTGCGGTCGGGATGAACTGGCAGCGTTCAACGTCATTCCGCCTTTGAAACTGACCGCAACTTTGGGATTTGGCAAGTTGAGGTCCATCATTGACAGCTCCGAAACAGGCTGCGCTACACACACACACGCTACACACACACACACACACGCTAAACACACACACACACACGCTACACACATGCTACACACACACACGCGCTACACATGCCACACACACACACATGCTACACATGCCACACACACACACGCTACACATGCCACACACACACACGCTACACATGCCACACACATGCTACACATGCCACACACACACACATGCTACACACACACACACATGCTACACATGCCACACACACAACACATGCCACACACACACACACTACACATGCCACACACACTCACACGCTACACATGCCACACACACACACACAATCACACACTACACACACCACACACATGCCACACACTACACATGCCACACACACACACTACACACACTACACACACACACACTACACATGCCACACACACTACACATGCCACACACACACACTACACACTACACATGCCACACACACACCACATGCCACACACACACACTACACATGCCACACACACACACTACACATGCCACACACACACACTACACATGCCACACACACACACACTACACATGCCACACACACACACACTACACACTACACACACATTACACATGCCACACACACACTACACATGCCACACACACACACTACACATGCCACACACACACACTACACATGCCACACACACACTACACATGCCACACACACACACACACTACACATGCCACACACACACACACTACACACTACACACACACACTACACACTACACACACTACACACACACACTACACATGCCACACACACACACTACACATGCCACACACACACACTACACATGCCACACACACACACTACACATGCCACACACACACACTACACACACTACACACTACACATGCCACACACACCACATGCCACACACACACACTACACATGCCACACACACACACTACACATGCCACACACACACACAACACATGCCACACACACACACACACTACACATGCCACACACACACACACTACACACTACACACACACACACTACACACACTACACACACACACACACTACACATGCCACACACACACACACTACACATGCCACACACACACACTACACATGCCACACACACACACTACACATGCCACACACACACACTACACATGCCACACACACACACTACACATGCCACACACACACACTACACATGCCACACACACACTACACACGCCACACACACACACAGTACGCATGCCACACACACACACTACACACGCCACACACACACACACACACTACACATGCCACACACACACACACTACACACTACACACACACTACACACACTACACACAACACATACACACACTCAACACGCACACACACACATACACTCACACACACACATACACGCACACACATACACTACACACACACACACGCTACACACACACGGCAATCTGCATAATCACCCAAATCAGGGAAACTGATGAAAACTTCTGCGTTTCCACAGTGATTACGATAGACCCAAAGGGATTAGGTGTAACGGCGGGGGGGGGGGGGGGGGGTTTAACAGCGTATTGACTGATAAACAAAGGTTAAGGGCCTGGAAAACGAATTTTAATTTTGTGCAGTGTGAAATTTGTACATTTTAATAAAAATTTAGTTTTTAAGAAACTCTTCAAAAAAAATTTTTGGGAATTTTTTAAAAAGTTTGTCCATCTTTATTTCAGGTTTGCCTTTTCCCCATGTGAGAGCCCCGATCTTTGCTTTGCTCTCTCTAACATTTTTTAAAAGTTAGAATTTTAAGAGCTTACTCACTTCCTTGTTCGCTGTCTGTGAGAAATCTGCGTTTTGATTGGCTGCTCAGACAGCCTTTTGACGTCACAACAGTTCGCACAAGGGCATTCCCACTATACTCCGTTGATTTGAATTGAAGGTCGGAAAACCCGAAGTTCTCGACACAGGGATCACAAGATCCTTGTACAAAGCGTACTTTGGGGACAGCAGTGAACACCGTCGCTTTGCTGCTGACCGCAAATTCCGGGCCAATGGCCCAAAAATTCGGGTCGGGGGCTTCTCACGGGTGTAAGCCCCCGACCTGCACTTACCTTGCGCGCCGGCCGTTGAGCTGTGGGCCCGCGTGGAATTGCGATCCGGGGCCTGGTCCAGCTGCCGGCGCGCAGTGCTTGTGTATGCCAGGGGCGCAGTAAGTTCGATGCGTCCCCTGGGATCACGTGGGCCATGGGGAGACAATCGGAGCAGGGAAATGCCCATTCATAAGATTGACAGGAAGAGCTGTCAAAACTTATAAATACTACGGCCCCAAAACAGCACTTCAAATTTAAAAAAAATTTAAATCACATTTTTTAAATAAACTATAAATTACATGAAATAACTATTTTAAACAATAATTTAAATTTTTGAAAAAAATAATTTTATGTTCTAACGGGGCTAAAAATAAACTTACCTTTCTTTAAAGTATTTAAAAATAATAAACCTGTGGAAAAAATGTTTTAATTTTAATTAATTCACCACTTACCTTGTAAAAAGCAGGCCTTGCGACTGCTTTTTATATGTGTAACTTCTGGAGACTTACCCTCCCGGGAAAACCTGCAAAAAAAAACAAAGTTCGATGCGCACGCGCAGCCTCTCCTGCGCATGCGTTCGACCTCTGAACCCCTTCTTTCAGGGGAACGGAAGTGCCGGTTTCCCGCGCATGCGCAGTGCATGCAGGAAACCGGCACTTCCATTGAGCTTACGGGTGAGTACCCCGTGCGTACTCACCCGCGGAGACCCGAATTTCTGGGCCATTATAATACAAATCTATATATCTGTATTGTGTTGATACTCTTCTTTGGAAACAATACAGTAGAACACCTTGATCAAAGTAGCCCTGGTAACCCAAAGAGCTAACGTTTTCTTGAGTTCTTGTTGGTTGGGGGGCGGCACAAGTATCTTCAAATTAGGCAAGTCATATTAGCCCTTGGTACAGACTCCAGCTTAGCGCACTGCATTTTGTAATTCACATAGACTGAAATCTGTTTAAGGCAGTACCACGGGAGTCTGATGGGTCATGGTTCATCATCTTATGATACCCTAATACAATGACTGATGCATTGGAATATAATAGCTTCTCTACACCATGGGAAAATATCCTGAAATAAAGTCGAAAATTATGTCAAAATCTAGAAATGGAGCCTATGCTCAAAAGAGCGCAGCATAAGATTTCATGAGAGTCAATAATTAGAAATGACCTACTCATTTATTAACCAACACCAGGTTTTATATATTCCAAGAAAGGTTTCCCATACTTCATTTATAAAATATTACATCTCACATTTTATTATTTAATATCTATTCCTGCGTTGAGAAATATTAAAAAATTTACCATTTTCATGACTTCTATAAATATTTCCGATTATTAAAAATATTTATATTTTTACAGTAATCCATTACTGATTATTCTGTTTCTAAATCAACTAAAGTACACAGACATTAATACTGCATTGATTTTGAAGAGATGAAATTGACACGAGAAAAAGAACACAGAAATTGGATCGCGTTCTAATGAGACTGGCGGCAGGAACACAGCAAATTGGATCGGCCAGCCCCATGGTTCTAGTGCTGGGGAGAAGAGGGCAACAGTCACCACCCCAGAGGCAGCTTGCTGGTCATGGAGGTGCAGCAAGATCGATTAGCTGGGATGCTCCACATTAAGGTATTTTTTTTAAACTGAGCTTTTTTGGTGGCGCCCTCCAGTGCTCCCTTTAAGGACTGCTGGTTAGACAGCATGTGGATCAGGTCGACCTGAATGCAGCATGCCTGATGAGCAGGGCAAACCAATTTTCGTTTTGGGTACTAAAACAGGCAATAGCATATTCAAGAGATCCAACGTCTGTTTTAGGCAGCTGACAGGCTCGCCTCCAGTGCACCCGGACCAATATGGCCTCGGACGTGCTTCTGTCGCTGTTGCGGCATGGAAGGTTTGCCCCCTAAATTGGAAAATGGGCACAGCAAGATGCAATTCACACCCCTGAGTCTTTGAGTTGGAAACCTAAGCTTGAATCCCAGTGACATTTGCACTTTGGCTTCCCCTAGTGAGTGACATTCACCAGTCTTGGCCTGGCCATCTGTGGAATGGAGGGAAAGCGGTTTGCTGAAGTTGAGGGAAGACATTCTTTTTTTAAACAGTTACAGATCGATGTAGTGGCAAATATTTGCTCCACTCATCGTGTTGAAAATGTGCTTTTGAAATATAGGCACGGACCCCAGGATGATTTGGTCATTTACAATTTTAGAACTTGGGCTACAACATGTTTTAGAAGGCTACATATACGATGACTTATAACTGAGTCTGACTACCACAATACACTTACCATGGGTAAGTAGAACACAGGGTTACGTCCATGATCCCCACCCATACATTCCTGATCTGAGTTGGGAGTCAGAGAGTAAACGCTGAATGAAAATTGGTAGGCAAGGCTACCCAGGTCTTTCTCATCCACTTCCCAGCAGCTAATTACACAGCAATACCTGCAGAGGACTGGGAGCTGATCTTAATTATAGGGGAATTATAAACCGGTAAGTCTAACATCAGTAGTGGGGAAAATGCTAGAGACCATTATAAAAGATGTAATAACAGAGCACTTGGAAAACAGTGACAGGATCGGACAAAGTTGACATGGATTTACAAAAGGTAAATCATGCTTGACTAATCTACTGGAATTTTTTGAGGATGTAACTGGTAGAATAGATAAGGGAGAACCAGTGAATGTGGTGTATTTGGACTTTCAGAAGGCTTTCGATAAGGTCCCGCATAAGAGACTAGCGTGCAAAGTTAAAGCACATGGGATTGGGGGTAAGGTACTGACTTGGATAGAGAACTGGTTGGCAGACAGGAAGCAAAGAGTTGGAATAAACGGGTCTTTTTCCGAGTGGAAGGCAGTGACTAGTGGGGTACCGCAGGGATCGGTGCTAGGACCCCAGTTATTCACAATATATATTAATGATCTAGATGAGGGAACTAGATGTAATATCTCCAAGTTTTCAGATGACACAATGCTGGGTGGGCGTGTGTGCTGTGAGGAGGATGCAGAGAGGGGGCACGGTGGCATAGTGGTTGGCATAGTGGTTAGCACTGTTGCCTCACAACGCCAGGGACCCGGGTTCAAATCTGGCCTCGGGCGACTGTCTGTGTGGAGTTTGCACATTCTCCCCGTGTCTGCGTGGGTTTCCTCCGGGTGCTCCGGTTTCCTCT
Organism: Somniosus microcephalus; assembly: GCF_052327205.1. NCBI lineage: Eukaryota > Metazoa > Chordata > Chondrichthyes > Squaliformes > Somniosidae > Somniosus > Somniosus microcephalus. Next base: position 249,660,409 of record NC_140992.1, read on the forward strand.
CACAGTCCAAAGATGTGCGGGTTAGGTTGATTTGGCTATGATAAATTGACCCTTAGTGTTAGGGGATTAAATACGTGGGGTTACGGGGATAGGGTGGGATATGTGTCGGTGCAGGCTCGATGGGCCGAAATGGCCTCTATCTGCACTGTGGGGATTCTGTGATTCTGTGAAACTCCAGTACGATTTGGACAGGTTGGGCGATTGGGCAGATGCATGGCAGATGCAGTATAATGTGGATAAATGCGAGGTTATCCACTTTGGTGGCAAAAACAGGAAGGCAGATTATCATCTGAACGGCAATAGATTGGGAAAAGGGGAAGTGCAATGAGACCTGGGTGTCCTTGTGCACCAGTCGCTGAAGGTAAGCATGCAGGTGCAGCAGGCGGTTAAGAAGGCAAATGGTATGCTGGCCTTCATAGCGAGAGGATTCGAGTACAGGAGCAAGGATGTCTTGCTGCAGTTGTACAGGGACTTGGTGAGACCACACCTTGAGTATTGTGTGCAGTTTTGGTCGCCTTATCTGAGGAAGGATGTTCTTGCCATGGAGGGAGTGCAGCGAAGATTCACCAGACTGATACCTGGGATGGCAGGAATGACATATGAAGAGAGATTGGGTCGATTAGGCTTATATTCGCTAGAGTTTAGAAGAATGAGAGGGGATCTCATTGAAACTTATACAATTCTAACAGGACTAGACAGACTAGATGCAGGAAGGATGTTCCCGATGGCGGGGCAGTCCAGAACCAGGGGTCACAGTCTAAGGATAAGGGGTAAGCCATTTAGGACTGAGATGAGGAGGAATTTCTTCACCCAGAGAGTGGTGAACCTGTGGAATTCTCTACCACACAAGGCAGTTGAGGCCAATTCATTAAATGTATTCAAGAAGGAGTTAGATATATTTCTTAAGGCTAAAGGGATCAAGGGATATGGGGAGAAAGCAGGGACAGGGTACTGAGTTTGGATGATCAGCCATGATCTCATTAAATGGCGGAACAGGCTCGAGGGGCCGAATGGCCTACTCCTGCTCCTATCTTCTATGTTTCTATGTTAAGGTTATCTTTTTGGCTGGGGAATGGTACATGGGTTGTCAAACATCTCCTCCCTTATGTTCCTCAAGCCATATACCATTCCCCAGCCAAAAAAGGTGGTTCAATAAACATTCATTTTTTTCTGTAAGAATTGACTGGTCCTTAAAATCAGAACTTCTTAGACTAAAAGTGTAAGATTGCTTCCATTTCAACTATGATTCGTGAACAGACTTTTAACACGAGTATACCGTTTTATTCAATCTCTCCATCTTGCCATGTGAGATCTAGCAATTTGGCACATTGCATGCAAAAAAAAAGAGGAATCATACTAAATAAAAATGATTCATAACATGCCATATTTTGTCTTACTAATTTTAGTTAAAGCTTTCTAAATGGATGCCAATTACTCTGTCAGATAGTGATAATAAGGCTATCAAGTTAATGATTTGTAATCAGCTCCATGTATTATGCTGTGGGTTTCTCGTGTACAAATGCTTTGCAATTGTCCAAAATTCCGATCTCCGCTATCGTAGAAGAGACATTCAGCCATTAAAACGGAACACCTTAAGCTGGTACTCATGCTATAATCTCAGGGCCCTTATAATCTTGAATTAAATTTATTTCTGAGCAAGCATTTCTAGCCGCTCCCCCTCCCCCTCCCCCCCCCCCCGCACCACCACCACCCCCTCACTCACAAATCCACGTTGGCTAATGTCTTATTTTAAGTACAAGTTACATTTTAATATTTAAAAAAAAAATTTTTGTGATGCAATTCAGGCTAGAGTCCAAAATTAACAGTAGTGCGTGAGGCATATCTGCAAAACCAGCCCACCAGGGCCATGTGCATTTCTTCCTATTAACAAAGCAATAGGACAGAAGTCTCGAGTATTCGTTCATGAATCCTTAGACATGTTTTGTGTGTGCTCGACACAAGTCGCAAATATTTGGAACGTGCCTGTGTAGGCACATATTACACCGATCAGCTTACTGACAGCAGACAGCAGGTGTGCTTGTGAATCAATAGAAATATTTGTGCTTGTTGTAGGGGGTTTAAGGCCCTAAGGATAGAAGGAATATAAAGATATAATGTAATGAAATCCAAACATATAAATATATTTTTTCTAACACCAGTATTATTGATTTTATTGAAGTAAACACATTTTTAAAGGAACCCTTGATTTATATGGCACGTTTGCAATATATATTTGTCTGACGCTTTACTACACGAGTAATGTTATTACCACGAAATGTAAAGAACTCCGATTTGTAAGAATGAGGCTAATATTTCAATGCAAATGTTAGCATCTGGTTTGATTTCTAAAAAGCATTGTTGCAGGACTTGGACTCAGCAATGTGCATTTAAACAAAATTGTTTTAATTTTTCAAAACGTTGTTCTCAACATGAGCAGGAATGTCCTTAATTGCTTCGGAATGGAAACACAAATCAACAATGCATATTCACAGATCCTGTGCACTCAGTGTGATATTCTGAATAATCTGACCACACAACCATTTTCTGCATCGACTGCATTAAATAGAAGTACTCCATCTTGAGCTAGTGCTAAGAGATTACATGCATTAAAGTTTGTCGACATCGTAAATATGATGCATGGGTATAGAGCTTTGACTGTGAATTCACTGGTTAAAATGTGCAAATTTGTTGTTTTTTTAGGATTCACTATTTGATTAAAGAACGACAACTGTACCGTCGAATGCAACTTGCTCATTATCCAGGTGAAAGTAAAATTTAAAGCTAGAGTATCCCTTTCAAATGTGTACATGGCTTGATTTTATACATTGAAAATCAATCAAGCTGTGATTTTGGTGTATTCAGTTGGAACTGTTAACTGAATTACTGAAAGAACATACACTACTAGGAACTCTTTGGCAGCATTTTTGCTCAATTTCAAAAATATAACAAGCTTCATATTTTCTGATTATTCACACAAATGTGCACTTCATGTTGTCATCTTTATTCATACCAGCTTTATAATTTTTAGCATCATTACTTCACTGTAGCTGATAACCAGTTTGTATTCTGCAGGGAAACGACGCTTAAAGACTTTAACGATAGGTAACTTAAAATTGATTGGCGGCAGTTACAAAAATTAAAACAGGATACTGTAAAGACTGAGAAAATATAATGAAAGAGCCCACGTGGGCAAGTAGACATTCAGTGAATCTGTGGGCACAATGCAGCCCAGTGGCGCACGATAGCAATGATCTGCTACACACTGCACTGACCAGTGACACATCACCCATTGTCTCACTTCCATGGAAGCAAGTACCAACACCATTTAAATATTCAAAAATAGTTTACAAACTGAAATGAGTTATCTAAAGATAATTTTCCAGCACGAATGCATCAGTATAGAACAACCTACGCTGATGCTCATTTTAACACCAAACCTACCTTTTCATGACTACATGAACCATATATACCAAAGTAATGGGAGGTCAGGTCCCCCGTGAAAAATCTTCCATATCCCACAGACAAGCATGCAGTATCTCTATTTACGAAGATATGAATATGGTTATCTAGATGATAGACAGGCACGCAAGCTCATAGAAATAAAGAGCAGGTACCAAGCCCACAAATAGATCACTTCTGGTTTTATAATCAAAACATTGGTATAGTAGATGGAGAGAAGATACAGAGCAAAAAATTGGCAATATCATTAAGAACAATCTCTATAATGCAAAATGCATTTTCAGATTTTTGCCATCAATATGGAAACTTGCAGCACATAAATGGTCATGGGGTTAAGGGAAGCAGTGGAGAAGTAGACCTGGGTGTAATCAGCATACACATAGAAGCTGATCCAAAAGAAGGGGCCAAATATGGATCCTTGAAGAATTCGAGAGATGAACATATGGGGATAGAAGTAGTCACCATTTTTGGAGATGTTCTGGCTGCATAAAACCAGATAGCAGTGGAAAAATGTAAGGGTAGTCCCACAGAGGCTGGACCAAGAAGGAGGTGGTGAAGGAGTATAGCGTGGTCAACCATGGCAAATACCACTCAGAGGTTGAGAAGGGCAAGGAGGGACAAAACACCACAATTGTAGTCACAGAGGATGTCATTAGTGGCTTTGTTCAAGGAAGCCTTGGCTTATGGGCAGGTTGGATACCGAACTGAAGGGATTTGCGTTAATACTGGACTGAAGGAATTTATGCAGGATAGGTGAGCACGGAGCTGGGAGATGACAACACATTCAAGAACCTTAGAGAGGGAAGGGAGGTTGCATATGGGGCAGTCCTTAATTACACAAAAACTGAATAGTGCATAAAACAAAATGGGAACAGTAAGATATGGCACAAGGACAAATGGCGAGAGTGGCAAAAAAAATTAACTTCATTTTAAAATGTAAGTTAAAGTTAGTCCTCAAGTAGAAATATGGTTCAAGCCTCTTGTAGGCATACATAATATTTCAAGAGACATGAAAACTTGACATACAGATACTACAATAACTGATGACAGTAAAGACAGCACCCATATAAGGCAAGACTGAATGAACAAACATACTTGTGTTTATATAGCATCTTATCAAGTCCTCAATTCATCTCAATGTTTTGCAACCAATGGATTACCAAAGGTAAAAAAAAATATTTATTTAAGTAATTCGTAGAAATGAATTAATAAGTAAACCAAAGGTAAAACAACCCAAGTGTGCAGTACCTTATTGCTTACTGTGGAAGGAAACTGTTGTCAGCTCTGTTGCTATGACAAGGGACTATTAAACCAAGAGGACTGCAGCATACTATAGCAAACTTAAATAGTTTACTTCATAAGAAAGGACTGACAATTAAGAAATAATGGGCAGAGAGTTCACTTTTGCAAAAAAGCTCAAAATATATCTATTGCCCTGGGAACCATTGCAAATGTTTGTGCCCCAAAATTAGAAATCTAACTTTGTGGGAATGTAGAGGCATGCTGTTATAAGGTATGACTTAATGAAATATAACGCATATAAGGTCTGCTCCTTTGAACTCAAAGTTGCTTAATTCAAATTGTCTGCTAATTTGAATTGGAATCTTGCAAAAAAATCTTCCTGTTCTAGTTTATTCAAATTGCTTAGTTCATACAACTAGATAATTTGAATGTTTTTTGAACAAAATGACATTGAATTCACAAGACTACACTTATGAAAACATCCAAGATCCAGTTTTTCTGAAGCACAACGGTGAAAGTTTATACAAAACATATTTATTTCTTAAAGATACACTGGATTCCTATAACAGAGACGTTTAACAATACAGAATGAAATGCTTTGGGGGAAAATGTTAAAATCGAAGGTTGCCATATTTGCCTTGCAACAGGATCAGTATTCTGTCCTACTGTGCAAACCTCAAAATAGCAAACAAAAAATAAAAGCTTGGTTTCGGTGTTACTACCCAATTTAAAGGTTAAAATTCCAGCTGCTGCGAGGGAGAATTTTCCTGTTCCAATGTGAACACAGTGTATTTGCATGGGATGTATGCTATAAATAACCTCAGTTCTGATGAAGGAGAAAATTTTGCCCTTATTGTTCAACACCTCTTTAATAAAATGCAGCATTAAACATCTACATATAGCTGCGCTTTGTTACTGGGGAGATGTTACAAGACACTATTCTGCACTACACACAGAGGACACAATTGGTGATGCAATTACATTGCTGATTGCACCTAGTGCTAAGATTTATCATTTTTATCTTAGTTTTAATAAAAACATTTCTGTTTCTCACTGGGCATACGAGGTAGGATGCCTCGCCTTGGAGCAAATGTGATTCTTGTTTCACACTCTGCAGTAGGAGTGAATGGAATTGGTGCTGGGGAAATCTGCAATTGCTTTTGCTTTCCCTTTCAACTGAATGAAGATGGAGATGAGACACCTTGATGTGAGAAAGGACAAAAAAAAGAGCGGGTTTGGCATAAAAAATAAATACAATAAGAAAAAAGGACACTGCTGACAAATATCTCTGGGTTGACCAAAGCAGAATGTGTTTTTCCACCTTTATGGAAAACCAGTCATTTGTTGGAGCACATTCGGGCAGCACGGTGGCATAGTGGTTAGCACTGTTGCCTCACAGCGCCAGGGACCCGGGTTCGAATCCGGCCTCGGGTGACTGTCTGTGTGGAGTTTGCACATTCTCCCCGTGTTTGCGTGGGTTTCCTCCGGGTGCTCCGGTTAGGTTGATTGGCTATGATAAATTGACCCTTACTGTTCGGGGGATTAAATACGTGGGGTTACGGGGATAGGGTGGGATATGTGTTGGTGATGGGCCGAAATGGCCTCTATCTGCACTGTGGGGTTTCTGTGATTCCCTGTTGTTTTTTTGATTTGGAAAATATAACGAAAACACACAAAATAAACATATCCAATTCTTTATTCTGCAATACCTGGAGAAGTCTCCTCTGACAGTTCAGTTAATTAATGTGAGTAGTTAAGCCATAAAGACCAGGGGCTGGATTTGCATTGAGGAGGCAAGTCCTAGCCAACCCACGCGATTTAGACTTGATTGACCTTGTTGAGCCCGCCCAGCGGGCTCAGCAGGCCAATTAAGGGCCACCCAGCAACAGGTGACGTCACAGATTGAAATTTCATCTGTCAAGACCTTTTGACAGATGAAATATCAGCGTTTGACAGCTGTTTGAAGTTGTCAAACACTGACAATCTGTACTCCAGGTTAATTCCTTCCTCTCAGGATGATTTAGAGATCTCCCCGGAACAGAAAGCAGAGGCTGCAGATTTTGACAGCTGGCGGCCATTCTGCTTTCTGTGTCGGTGAGATGAGGGACTCCCGAGACCTGAAGGAAGGAAGGCTGTAAAGGTAAGTAAAGGTTAGTAGAACTTCTTTAAACACTTTACACAGACCAAACACACTTACCTCTGCACTCATGCACCCATCACTCACCTGAACACCGGACATCTCGACCCCTCCAAGCCCTTCAGCCCGATGGCCCGCCTCGCTAACTTGGCGTGGTTTGGAGCCGTCGGGAATCGCACATTTCAACAATGAAAATAGGGATTAGGCTAAAAACTGCCTGTTAACTACCTGTTAACAGGCAGTTAATTGGCACTAATCCCCTTCCCGCCTCGGGGAGGCGGGTCCCAGTGCGGGGCGGGTACCCGCCTCCTTTGAAAGTGGCATGGAGGCGGGTTAGGGGCAGGATGGGGTCGGGACCCCCGATTTCAGGATTTTAAACCCCCACACGCCTTCAATCCCGACTCCACGGCCCAATGAAAATCCAGCCCTAGGAATCTCCCGGCTTCAATCCTTGCTCTGTGTTGAGTTAGCTCATTTCAGCCCAGCAGGTGGTAGTGGTATTACAACTGGTCTCAGTATCCCTGGGCTAGCTTGGGGAACATTGGTTGGGCTCCCGCTCCTGAGCACTACCTGGCACCTCTGCTGGAAGTACATGAGTGGATGTTGGATCATACTAGGCAGAAAGCTCCGCCTGCCAAGGCTCACTATCTACATTCACACATGAAGAGTGGCCATTTGGGTGAGATACTGGAAGATGACTGGGAACCTGTGGCACTATACCCCAAGAAATCAAGCTGATGCACCCTTAATAGGTGCCAGCAGCCTGCCTCAGCTATGCAAACGAGCCAGTTCCCAGAGATTTGGGCCATGGTCTCCGGGCATGGGTGGCTGGGGGGTTTTGCTCCATTGTATTTACACCAGCCCCATGATTTTCCAGGCCTATATAGCTAGAAAACCTAGGGGGTGAAATTGGACATGGGTAGGGGGGTACGCAAAACAGGCAGAATTGCATTTGCCACCCGCTATACCACACGCCCGATATTCAGTTCTACTAAAGTCAACGGAACTGAACATCGGGTGGAGCGTGTAACAAGCGACCGGCGGGATTCCACTCGTTTCGTGTCCCAATCAGTGTCCAATTTCACCCCCCTAATGTCTTGCCTTGTCACACCAGCAGCAAACCATAAGAACCTCGTCACACTTAAAATGTATGAATCATTAAAACGAGTGGAGATTTTTGCAATTTTTCTTATACATTCATGAATTCTTTCCTGTTGCAAACAATTTAACAAATGAGTGAATCTCCCATGGAAAAGCTCACACTAGATTGGAAGTAATTCTGTGGGCTGGATTTCGCTAACAAATGGCACCCGCCGTTTGTTAGACTTGTACTTGGCCATAGACTTTCTCCGGGGTTTTGCATGGCAAGTTGCTGTCAGCGGGACATACAAACAGTACGGCGCCCCCTACGGGCATCTGGGACCTGTGTGAACATGGCAAGCAACTGTGTATCTCTTTATCCAATCAGATTGAGAATTTGCAGACAGTGTCTGAACCAGGAAATGTAAGTTAGAATAGTAAATTCAGTGTCAAATCAGGTACAGAGAGCAAAATAAAGAGGGAAAAAAGGATTGCATTAAGAGAAAGGTAAGAGAGAAAGAAAAAGTTAAAAAAGATTTTTTTTAAAATCTCCAACAATAATTAAAAGCTGAAGAAATGAGACTCCACATTTGTAAGTTAATTTTCAGCGCCAGAGAGGTTGTTTGGCAGTAATTAAGACTTACCACACTGTTTAAAGGGTGCTTGGACTGAAATGGACAAGCCCTAAATTTTTGTGGCGAGTTTAATCCGTATCTACAACGTCAGTAGACAAATTTCACGCCAGGGAGCCAGACGGCAAGATGGTGTTTTTATGCAGTTTAGGGAGTAGCTCGGACAGTAACTTTCGCATTTTCACATTTAACTGCATCATCGTTATTTTCGCAGCAATATCTGGCCCATTCTGTTTTATAAGGACAGTAGTCCTACACCATGTAATGAACACACGCACGCACACACACACACACAAGAATGTACATAGATAGAAGATAGGAGTAGGCCATTCGGCCCCTCGAGCCTGCTCCGACATTCAATGAGATCATGGCTGATCATCCAAATTCAGTACCCTGTCATTTTATAAGTTTCAACGAGATCCCCTCTCATTCTTCCAAGCTCGAGCGAGTATAAGCCCAATCGACCCAATCTCTCCTCATACGTCATTCCTGCCATCCCAGGTATCAGCCTGGTGAATCTTCGCTGCACTCCCTCCATGGCAAGAACATCCTTCCTCAGATAAGGCAACCAAAACTGCACACAATACTCAAGGTGCGGTCTCACCAAGGCCCTGTACAACTGCAGCAAGACATCCTTGTTCCTGTACTCAAACCCTCTCGCTACGAAGGCCAACATACCATTTGCCTTCTTAACCGCCTGCTGCACCTGCATGCTTACCTTCAGCGACTGGTGCACAAGGACACCCAGGTCTCGTTGCACTTCCCCTTCTCCCAATCTATTGCATGGGCAATCACATGTATAATAAGCGATGGGTAAAATTAAATGGATGAAAGACAATTTAAAGGTAAGTGGCTGCATATGGGGTGGTAGGCTTTACAAAGGCTTCTAATATTTTCAATGTATATTTCTACCTTTTCTAAAAACTGCTTGGATCACAAGCATGTCTTGCAGAACCCAGAAGCTGGCACAATAATGTGGAAACAGGAAGCCAAGGGATAGCGTGGTGCAAAAATTGAACCCTCACTTACATGGCTGGCAGTGAGGAGGTGGTGTTGCATGAGGTGTTAGTGAAGTTGATGGTGCTTCTTGCTATTCCAGGGCATCGTGCCCATAGGATACATAGCAGCAGGCCTGGAAGGAGGCAGAGGCAGAGAATTTGAGGGCACAGTTGTCCTTTAGTGCTACTGCCAATGCCAGTTCCATGATCCATATTATCTGCAGGTGTCCTTGCTGCAGATGGTTTAGCTGGGTCACTATTCACTGGTGACTTGCAGCATCTGCAGGCAGAGAATCCAGATATGTGTGCCTCTGCCAGTAAACGTGGCTGTGCCTGTACAGATGGATTAGTGCAGTGTGTCTCTGGTGCAGTCCGAGCTGCCTGGCATTCCTCCCCCCTCCTCTCCTTTCTCCCCAAAGGCAGATGTAAAGGCGCATTCCCATGGGATTGTCCATTGTGGCAACACTGTGGACGTTCTAAAACACCTGGCTCTCTGAGTTGACTGGGAAAGATGTGAAAATACAACTAAAAAAAGCTAGAAAACAGTAAAAGGCCTTTAAAAAGCCTCTTCAGGTACATTTACACATACAACACAGTGCTCAGCAGTCCTGGAAGTCCATTTTATATGTGATGGTGTATAACTCGGTGCTGCTCCAGTGCAAACTCTGGGGCCTCATTTATACGTTGCAACCGAGAAACTGGCAGATGCTTCCAGTGCTGGTTGCAAACCTGACCAGAAAATTAAGTGGAGTGCTACATGAGGAGAGATCCAGCGTACGTTACCTCCACCCATATATCTGTGCCGTTACAGCTAGTTATCAACATCTAGCACCACCCCCATAAAAAATACATCTGTACCCCAAAATAATTATTTTAAATGTGTTACATATTAAACATAAAAATAATGTGAGTATGTATCATTATTTCTTGTGATGTTAATCCTGGATTAACATTCCCTGACATTTTTTGATTACTTCTGTTAAGAATTTGAGTTCACGAAATGTAACAAATAGTGGGAAACCTTCTCACTTGTCTGAATTCGAAGTTTGTTGTTTAATATTTATTTTGAGTGCAGAAGCTGGCACTCAGACAAGGAAGGTGTCCTGATTAAAAAAATTTCAGGCTTAAAATATTTGGACAGGAATACAATGATGTCTTATAATGTTACCGTTGTTGGTGACACCTCGCAATTAAGTTTGGGGAATGTTATTTCGATACTAATTGAATTTTCTACGGGAGGGTAGCAATGATGTTGGGGAGGGAAAGAGTGATGACCCTCGGAAAACAACAGTAAGCCTAAGGAATGAAGTGGCAGCAGGGGACAGACCTGAACATGAAGTAGTGTGTCAGAGGGCACGACAGTTTGATTTCATTAGGATCAGCCTTTCTTAACAACTTATTTTAATCATATGCAGCATCTTTGACATGGAAGAAACATTAAAAAAGCCTGTTATGACACGCAATGTCATGACAAAAAAAATCCTATAATGTGCGACATTAAAAAGGTTATTTGATCAGACAAAAGAATTCAGTGTGCTTGACAGCCTATAAAATAAGGCATTAAGACAGTTGAAAAGTTGATTACAAGTTAGCTCACAGAATTAAACACAGGCTTTTTGTTTGGCTGGGCTAAGACAAGCTGCTTGAAAAACATTTCATGATAACTGCTCCTGGTATCCTGAAGTTTGGGGATTTTTAACTCAAAAATCTGGTTCAAGATTATTTCTTCTGTAATATTAAAAAGTTATGCAAATTGCAGAGCAGTATAAAAGGAGTATCCTCTTAATAAGCATTCAACAAGGCGTTGAAACTACCAAATCCTGTTGTTACTTGGAGCTACATTAGAGACTTTGTGATTTGTACTCAGCAATCACAATGTTACAATCAATAAGGCTTGTGCAAAAAATCTCAACCAATAGTACTGTGGAATTCATGTGACATATGTAGAACTTAAGCTGTGCAGCTGCGCCCACAGTTTCTTCACAATTACTGCATCCCGGTTAAACAACGCCTCGATTTTAAAATTCTCACGGCCTTGCCCCTCCCTATCTCTGGAATCTCCTCCAGCCCATAACCCTCCAAGATATTTGCGCTCCTCTAATTCTGGCCTCTTGAGCATCCCCGATTTTAATCGCTCCACCATTGGTGGCCGTGTCTTCTGTTGCCGACGCCCTAAGCTCTGGAATTCCCTCCCTAAATCTCTCCACCTCTCTACCTCTCATTCCTCCTTTAAGACACTACTTAAAACCTACCACTTTGTCTGCCCTAATTTCTCCTTATGTAGCTCGGTGTCAAATTTAGTTTTATAATGCTCCTGTGAAGCGCCTTGGGATGTTTTACTACATTAAAAGGCGCTATATAAATGCAAGTTGTTGTTGTTGTAAAATGATCTTTATTGTGTATTGAACTTCTAGCACAAGTACACAATGCATTATAAAACACTAGAAAAATATAAGAAAAATTAAACTGTCAAGGAATTTGTCTATTTCTCTTAGAGTAAGATTATTGGCCCGTATTTTCCGATCTGGAAAAATCTGCACCCTTACCTGAGGGCTCCCGGGACGCGCACAGTTCCGATGCTGGGCCTCTCCAAACTCCAAGTGCGCAGGGCCCTCGTATCCCAGAGGCGCAGGCAGTTCGCAGCGTCCCTGGGATCCCATGGGCCATGGGGAGCCAATCAAAGAAGGGAATCTCCCTTCATACACCTGGCAAATATATGAATGGAGATCACCCCAAAAACATAGTAAAACTTTAAATACATTTTTTTTTTAAATCACATTTTTAAAATGACTTGAAATTACAATAAATTAAGTATTTTAAACAAAAATGTAATTTTTTGAAAAAAATAATTGAAGTTTTTTACGGGGCTAAATAATAAACTTACCTTTTAAAAAAATATTTTTAAATGATAAATCAGTGAACATTTTTAAAAACTTTTTTGAACTCTTATCCTGGTAAAAGCAGGCCTTGCGCCTGCTTTTACCAGGCGTAAGAATTGTAAGAGTTTTCTGCGGGCGGAGGGTCTCCAAAAAGCAGAACTCTCCGCCCGCAGAGGCCTTTCTCCCGGGCAGCCGGAGGATCTGTCAAGACCATTCTTGACAGATCGGAAATGCCGGTTTCCAGCGCATGCAGTGTGCATGCCTAAAACCGGCATTTCTGATGTCCCTACGGGTGAATACACAACGCGTACCCATCCGTAGGGATTGGAATATCTAGGCCATTATTTCATTATTGAAAGTTTTTTGATTATCTGACTTTTAAATGACCAGTGTGTAAAACCCAGTCTAAAGGGACGATTCCATGATGCCTGCAGGGAGCAGTTTCACCTTCATTCAAGTGTTTATGCCCTATAATCCTAGTGGGGAGTCTTAATGGAAATTTTAACCCAAGCGACTAACATTTGTGCTCAAATTTTTATGCCAATTTGATCTGTGGTGATTCCACAATCTCAATCCCAGTGGGAAAGCCATGTTTGCAGGGAACCCAGTCTGGGCATTGGGCTACAAGACTGTATCCTGGCCCATGCTGTCTACGATCACGGCTCCCTGCTGGTTTCTGAGGGCAGTGAAGCTCTGCGTAATGGGTCTCTACATCTGATATTCCAGCGCATGTTGAAGCCAGATAGGAAAGCCTTTTGTAATTGAGCGCACGAGGCATCTTAGTATTCACCAGAAGTACTCCAATCAGTTTTAGGGCCTCTAACACAGGATGGCACTGAAGTTGCCATAGACTCCATGCTGGACTGCACAATCATGTATAATCAAGGATGTGGGCAGTGGATTCCTCCACAGTCACCAGCAGACCTTGCAATGTGTTTGGCACACTCTCTAATGACAGCAAGCAATCTGATTGATCGAATAGCATTCTTCTTTTAAATGTAGACCCTGGGAAGTCTGCATTTTTTTTAGGACGTGGGCAATGTTGGCAAGGTTGCATTTTATTGCCCATCTCTATTTGCCTAGAGAAAAGTGGTGAGTCGTTTTGGTGAGAAATTGTTTATACAACTGAGTGGCTGACTCAGCCACTTCAGAAGGCATTAAGAATAAACCATGTACAGGAAACTCTCTTTTTACCGGCACCTAAATAACTGGAAATCTCTCTTAACCGGCAAAATTCAGGAGTAGGTTCAGGTAAATTTTACTTCATATTAGTGACCGTGTAACCGGGGTTCCTGGATCTGTGGCCGTGTAACCGGGGTTCCTGGATCTGTGGCCGTGTAACCGGGGTTCCTGGATCTGTGGCAGTGTAACCGGGGTTCCTGGATCTGTGGCCGTGTAACCGGGGTTCCTGGATCTGTGGCCGTGTAACCGGGGTTCCTGGATCTGTGGCCGTGTAACCGGGGTTCCTGGATCTGTGGCCGTGTAACCGGGGTTCCTGGATCTGTGGCCGTGTAACCGGGGTTCCTGGATCTGTGGCCGTGTAACCGGGGTTCCTGGATCTGTGGCCGTGTAACCGGGGTTCCTGGATCTGTGGCCGTGTAACCGGGTTTCCTGGATCTGTGGCTGTGTAACCGGGGTTCCTGGATCTGTGGCCGTGTAACCGGGGTTCCTGGATCTGTGGCCATGTAACCGGGTTTCCTGGATCTGTGGCCGTGTAACCTGGGTTCCTGGATCTGTGGCCGTGTAACCGGGGTTCCTGGATCTGTGGCCGTGTAACCGGGTTTCCTGGATCTGTGGCCGTGTAACCAGGGTTCCTGGATCTGTGGCCGTGTAACCGGGGTTCCTGGATCTGTGGCTGTGTAACCGGGGTTCCTGGATCTGTGGTCGTGTAACCGGGTTTCCTGGATCTGTGGCCGTGTAACCGGGTTTCCTGGATCTGTGGCCGTGTAACCGGGGTTCCTGGATCTGTGGCCGTGTAACCGGGTTTCCTGGATCTGTGGCCGTGTAACCTGGGTTCCTGCTCCTGTTGCCATGCAACAGGGACGCCTGGATCTGTGGCCGTGTATGGGGCTCTCGTACCTTAGTAACTATACCTCTCTGTAATCTGGACTTTTTGATCAACCGGCCGCACGCCGGTCCCGTCGGTGCCGGATAAAAAAGAATTTCCTGTAGTGTGAACAAGAGTCATGTGCAGAGTGGTTATCGCTGGAGGTTCCTTTCTTTAAAAGGCATTAGTAAACCAGTTGCATTTCAATGACAATGCAGCAGTGATCATGGTCATTTTTTCTGCTGGTCTTCTACAAATTACCAAATGTATTGAATTCAATTTCATATCTTGCCATGGTGGGATTTGAACTCACGGGCCCCGTTTTTAACGGTTCCCACCTGGCGGAAGCCTAGCAGTTAAAAAATAAGGCGAGTCACTTATCCCCTCTGATCCTACTACCTTTCCACCGTGTCCCAATCTTAACCTGCTGTTTTGAGCATGCGAACAGGACACCTGCAGGAAGGAAGCGGGTCCTCCGTTAAATATGCAGGCCGGGTCCGATGCTGTAACTGCGGGCTATTTCTCATCACCTGCTAACAACAAGCTTCCACTGGCGAGCCCAACCCGGGCTGGGAGCTCACTGCAAATAATTCACATCGTTGATCCTGTGATGTTGGTCTTGCGTGAATTCAGCATGCACAAGGCTCACTTGGCCTTGGTGCTGAACCGCCAGGATTGGAAAAAATGGCCCTAATGTGTTTGATGCCAGATTTCCACCTGCCTATAAACTTTTGCGTGTGGTATTATAGGTAACATCTTTTGTGCCTGTGACTTGATCATAAGAGGAATTTGAGGGGAACGATGCATTTCAAAATGCTCTGAAGATGTATTAATGACACCACAATTTGCAGATATTGTTATTGTCATGCCTGCGAGCAACTTAAAATTTGAATGCTGAAAGCATCCCAAGACACTTTACAGAGGGAAAGAAAACAATAGGAATATACAGATAAGGAAACAGATGGTGAGCTACGGAGTGAGAGATTAGGATAAATTACCAAAGGTTTGGTCAAAAGATGGGCTTTAAAAGGTGGAATGAGAAGAGAGGTAGAGGGGTTTAGGGAAGAAATTCTGGAGAATAAGACCAAGAAGCCTGAAAGATGTACTGCCAATGGTAGGGTGAATGGAAGAGGGAATGTATAAAGAGGTGGAGTTGGAGAACTGAAGGGTGTGGGAGGGGATATATGCCTGGAGGAAGTGCATAGATAGGGTGGGACAGGGTTATGGAGGGATCTGTAGACAAGCATAAGAATTTTAAATGTAATGCGTTTGGAGATTGGAGCGATGGAAGTGTAACCATAAAAGTGGTCCCATGACAGATACAATAGAATATCTCACTGGGCACTGAACATTAAGAATAGGACACATTAACGACATTGCAACACAGAATCAGCATTCCAGGGCTATATTGGGTAAACTCTACTTGTATTGCTGCAAAAATCAAAACTTAGAATAAAGGCAGGGGGTTAAACTGGTCAACATCAGTAGCACAACGGGCTGATAGCAAATTGGCTGCCAAATCAGGCACGGTGTAAAATGATCCATGCTACTGGCATTGACCAATTTCACTCCCCATAAAGTTTAAATTCTTTCTCACTTGACATAGTTTGGAGGCTAATATCATATAATTTCTTATTCCAACTGATGACCTAATCATTACAGAATGTTCAGCTACTTCACAAATATTTAATATCTGAAACTTTGTCACACATGAATTGCAAGGTTATCCTTACAATAGTGGCCTGGGTTCTCCTCTCAGTTACTGCAGTTTTTATGGCACATGAGAGGCAATAAACAAAGTCCTTAACCGCTATCGCCTCAGATCTGCCATCAAAGGGGCACTTCGGTTTGGACAGCTCGGCATCGGTTTACTGTTCCTCAGCTTTCATTTCAAAATTCAACATATGTGTCATGCAGTTTAGGCACATTGACAGTGCGGGGGAGAAATTCAACTCGTGCAAAATGGGCGGCACGATGCAAATGCATGTAAATTTAGCCTCTGGCCTCAACTGCATGAAACCGGCGAGCAGCTCACCGGTCAGGGCCTTGGACACAGCGGTCAGCTACAATGCCGAGCTGGCCCGCAGGTAGGTCATGGCGAAGCAGAGGGGGTCGAGTCCGGGCCGGCAGCATGCGCAGAATTTTTGTGGAGCCAGGGAGAACACTCCTGGCTCCACAGAAAAGAATGTATTAAAAATAGCTTTTTCTGGGTGGCTTCCAGCTGTCCCTTTAAGGACCACTGGTTAGATTGCTGAAGACCCGGAACAACTGGGTGGAGCATGCGTGGTGTGTTAATTCAGCCCATTTGATGACCAATTTCTATAGGGGTCCGACAAGCGGCGGTAGGGCCTCAATTGCATGGGCAAGGTGCCTCACGCTTGTGCCCTGAAAACCGAGAAGTCACCGGCTTCCAATTTGACAGCCAGCGCACTTCCTGGGGTGATCGGGCATGGGAGATGGTGACCTGAAATTTGTCCGCCCTCAATGGTGAATTAACTCCCCAAAAAACGGGTGCAACGATATTCAATTTCTCACCCAATTTGTGCAAAGGGAAATGGTTGTGCACAATGCTTGAAATTGTGGCTTTCAGAGTTTGCAGCAGTTCCCAAGTGTTTGTCGAATGCTCAATGAAGCGCACACACGAAATGTGAGTAAAGTGAGGAATACAGACCAGCACACCTTTTCCTTGCGACTCATGGAAACTGCCCTGAATACCCTCCAACATGATCATGTTACAAATTGATTTGACCACAGATATGCGGCCAATTTAGTTTCGAAGATGCAATTCAATTTCTAAATTTAAAGTTGTACATTTTACTGGCCTTTGTACCTCCTGTCCTAGCATAACATGATTTTCCCGTCATTTCAGTTGAATTGTAAATTTAAAATGAGTCACACATCTAATTGGAATCGCTGACCGATAATAACTAGTACTGAACAAACACAGGTCTTAATAAAAGTAAACACATTTGCACCACTTTATTTGACCCCTATCTACACATGGTATTAAAGAAAGAAAAATAAAATATAATAAATGCCATATGCACAACAGTAATAAGGGTCCTCTGTGGTTTTTGAAAATGCACTCACTGTTCCGTGGTTTCGCATTTCATTCACAAAACTGCCCCTGACAAAAAGTTTCAAAATCTTCAGAAGACCATTGTGAAGCCTATTATTACGACAGACAGTTACTGCGTGTACTTGTCAGGTGCAGACTTTGTGAGTGAAGAACACGTCAAGATCAAGGTTTGCTTTTGCTTCTTTCCTGGGATTTTCATTATTCTTTCCATTTTATCAAAAGCTTCAAGATTTATGTGATCACTGATTAATACTGGCCAGATTTTCAGTGCGATCCTTCGAAAGGAAAGTTCAAAGAGACGTGGAACGACAGACTTTCCTTTCCTTTGATTGTTGCACAAGTGTTGTCGAAAAATAACAGAGACACTTTTCAAATTTTAATTTTCAGTTCAGTATTAGAAATTAAAAAGCAAAGCAGCAGAGTTTTCCAATATTTATGATTGCTTGTAAATAGTTTTAGATTATTTTATGTATTATTAGCAGTATTTATATGAGCAATTGTTGAACAAAATATAAGTATATTCTAAAAATAAATGACTATTTTGCAATTGGATGAAGTTTGTTATTGGCATTAGCAAACACTGACAATCCCTATGCATCCTGATATTTAATATTCACATTAAAGTGCAGTGTTCCTTCAGAAACCCCGGGGCAACATTCATTTAAGCCAGTTTTCAATCGGGAACTGCGCGGAGCAGTTGAAACATGCAATTTTAATTCCCGTGCCTCATTTGGTTAAAGCAGGTGAACTTCCAGCGCTACTCATGCTGCTGATTGGCAGCTCGCATGCTGGGAGGCGGGGGGGGGGGGAAAGGGGGGCAAAAATCGGGCCTTTCTGACACAAAGGCAGCCGACAAGGTGCTCATAGGCTGCAGGCAGCTGGAATTCTCTTTACAACAGTTAAGATGGCAGCAAGAGCTGGTGCTGTCAAGGCCCTCTGATTCTTTGATGCTGCATTGGAGGTCCTGGTACAGGGGCTCGATAGGAGGAGGGAGTTACTCTTGCTGCCAGGGGGCTGGGGGGAGGGGGTGGGGAGGCAAAGCGTCTCCCGACAAGAGTCCTGGCTACAATGTAGAAAGAGGTTTAATGACCTGACTAGGGTTGCTAAGGTGAGATCCCTAACTCTTATCTCTGCTTCTCTCTGCTGAGCCCTGTACCTCCCGTATCCCCAGTACTCAAGGCTTTTCTCCCCCACTTTCCTTAACTCCACTCCACCACCTTCCACGGCTACTGCCACACCTGCTGCTGACCTCACAATTACTTCCCTCACTTCCCCACACCTATACTACCTTTCACGCAACATCTAACACTATTCCACCATGACATGCACATCCTCAAGACATCTCACTAGGCTACCAATAACGCATTCCCTTCTCTCTCGCAGGAGAAGCTGGCACACAATATACACCAGCAGATGCTCTATGAAGTCTATGATGTGGGAAGCCTGCTATCTTGGTGAAGACTGCAGATCTTTTGGCTTGCTTCATTGCCTCCATGGGGAAGGAGATAAAGGAAAAAACGTTCCTCTTGGAGTACAGCCCTTCCCGTCACATCCTGGATGCAGCAGTGGACAGCAAACTGGGTGATGTCGCTCATGTCACCTCTTGCAGGCTGGATTGACCCTGTGGCATAGAAATTAAAGGTCACTGTCACCTTGACAGTGACAGGCAGTGCTGTCCATGCCCTGGTGTGGAGTTTAAGTTAATGCTGCGTAGGTGACACAGCTCAGTGACATATTCCAGGATGAAGTGAAATGCCAACAATTCATCACTCATCAATTGCTGGCACCATGGTGAGCATATTGCTTCTGCAGCACATTGTGCCACAGTAGGGCACGAGTGTGCATGACGAGTGTACTCCCACCGTGAGTTCCTCATTTCAGCTAAGCTGATATGTAGAGCTACAAAGCAGAGGCAGGCATTTCTCACAGAGCAATTAGAAAGTTAAGGCTTCCAGTCATTTCAAGTTACTCTTGCATCCCTCCTTACATCCAAATGGGAAACAGCACAGGGCCAGGTCTGGGAGCAGGTTGCCTGCTCATACTTTTGGCTTCAGATTAGTGCACTATGTAAGGAGATCTGCAGTTGAAGAAAAAAAGACAAATATTTAAAAAGAGAGTGGAAAGTTCAAAATGACTCATTGTTATTAAAAAACGATGGTTTTGTCAATGTATTCTGAAAATTGTGCTTGAACATTTTGGTTTCAGTGCAATATACCTCTTGCATTCGGCAGACTGTCTTCCGTCATGCAGTGCCTCCCAACACATGTGCAATTGAGAACAATTCGAGTTTTAGAATTTATAGTATATTTGTATAAAGGGCAGTTACATTGTGATGAGTGAAGCAAAAGGTGGCAAAAAAAAAATCATTTTCAGTCTAGAAATCATCTGTAATAAACAAACCAGTAACTCTTGAAAAGATGAGTTTGCTTTTCAGGATTGGGACAGGCATAAATGTTAAGATTTGGCACTTCAGCTGAAAGGCATAGGACTAGGCTAGGTACTGGTACATTGGAGATGTTTTCAGATACACAAGGTGCATTAGTCAGAAAATACAAGTTACACAGGTGTAGGAACACAAGTTCATATACAAGGTGGTATTGCTGGTTATGGCTTCTGTGAGCATGTTTGTGAGTGTGTTGGGGAGGGGAATTCTTATCTGTTTATCAACTGACATTGGACCTATCATAAGTCAGTACAGTCCAGTTTGCCTCGGTCAGTTGTTCTAATGAACAAAAAAGCCCCTCTCTAAAGTTAAAATATTTGGATATTTTAATTTTCAATAAAGAATTCTTAATTGTCATCAATTACTGATTCCATGATAAAATAATCAATGTAAACCTATGACATGGTGAAAAAATTACTGCCACACATGAAATGCAAATGAAAAACGAAATCTATTTTAGCACCTAATTGATGTGTGAAACTTCTTACATCTAGAAGAGTTTGTTGAAATATCCTGTGCAGTGGCACCTCCATTATCCTATTATCCACTTTCCCAATTATTCACCAACATTTTCACAAAACAAAGCCTTGTGTGAGGTATCACCTCATTGCGTTGTATATTTTGTTATTTGTATTTCATTGCCTTTTCTTGGTGAATATCAGTGCCATGGTCTCGCTGTACAATAAAAACAAGACCAAAATCTAGGGATTCTTCATTATCCGTCCATTCCTATGGTACACCTCGGGTCTCTTCCATGATGGTAGATAATTGAATCCTGCTGGCAGAGAGTGAGAGTGAAAGAGCGAAAAAGAGGGAAAAGAAAAAAAGAGAAAAAGCACACATAATCTTTCACCTCCTGGGCATAAGTTTGAATAGAGCAGACTACCCAGTATAAGAAGTTGGGCAGTCGAGGTATTTTTCTGTCACTGTGCTCATGCAAGGTTTTGGCTAAGAGCAAAGGAAAATCTACCTTATATCTAACCTGTGCTATACCTGATCTGGCAGTGTCTCCTTGCTCACACTGGGTAAAAAATTGAAATATGTTTTATTCTCCAGCACTTACATCCTTTACCTTGATAAACACAGAGAAGGAAGAAACGTGAATAATTAAACTGAAGTAGTAAATACAATTCATATCATGAAGCTGCAAATCCTTTGATGCAATTTCCTTTTCTGGAAGGAGGAGGTGAATTGTAATATATTTTTATAATACCTATCAAAATAGTTATACATTTTTCCATGTTTTTAACCTTGGTGCAGGACGTTAACTGTGGAATAATGAAATATCGACAATAGCTTTCTGATACATGGCTGTTTTTTTTTGAGAAAGCTATCACACAGAAATGTCCTGATGATCACATTTTAAATCACATAGCTTCTACAATAATTCATTCATAGTTTATTTGGTTGTAATGTGATATGGTGATTTTATGATGACAACACCTGGCTCCATTAGCTTAAAGGATTTGGTGCAAATACAAAATAAAGCAGTTAACCCTTGAAGCACCCGCAACTTCATTTACTATAGGGTGACATGAATTAAGGTCGGGAACAAAATATGGGCACTGCGTAAAAAAACCTGAAGTGAACGTTTATCTTCCTAACCATGTATCGTTGCTAAGTGTACGCACTCAAAATGGAACAAGCATTACATTGTGTTCTTTTAAATATATTTGTCCCAGAAATTAATCACTATACAAATTTGTTACGCTGGAAATTGTTGCAAGCTATTTTCGTTTTAAAATAAATAATGAAAGTTTTAATACAAAGTATTAGTTCAATAATGTAGTAATGATTTATCGTACAAGGACTAAACAGAACCCAATACAGAATGGGAAGAAATACAACATAGAAATACATCGAAGAAAAGAAGAAAACTATATTTCGTGCTTTTTTAGAAACAGAGAATTGCAAGGAAAGTCCTTAAAACCTGGCTGCAATGCTTTGAATTGCCATATACATAGAAATTAAATCAATTCCGGTTAAAATCTCAATGAAGACTGTCAGTTTTTAGCAGTGTCTGTTTTTCAAATATTCCAGGCAATTCTGGTGTTAATAGCTAAAAATGGTTTAATGCATTTCTTAAGAGCTAACTATTTAGGTGAGGACTAATCATGCACAAATGAACAATGAAAAAAGGGATTTAGAAAATTCTGCTTGTAACATCTAAATATTACAATCTTTTCACTTCATGTTTGCTGATGGAGAAGTATCTAATTATTAACAGTATTAATGAAAATCAGCAATTTTTTTTCTTAGTTATTAGCTCCTACATCTTTAGTTTAAATATTTTGGTTTCAATAGTAAAATAAAAGATTGAATGTTTAAATTTTAGACAAAATTAGGACACACACATTGTTTTGTTTATGTATTATAATTATCTGGCTAAACCTCCGTTATTCTCCTTTATAGAATCCAATGCTTTTACCAATTTCACAATTTTAAACATTTACAACAGTTTCTGGTTAACTTTATTCATAAAATCCAGAAAGAAGTGATTCCTGATATTACACATTACAGAGCAACTTTGCCTGGGCATAAATCTCAATTTAATTCAGTTGATTTCAGCTTCAATATGTATAACCATTTATAGGTTTTGGCTTTTAAATGTAATAAAGTACCAGCCACCTGCCACCAAGTGAGAATCAGATGAAAAAAACATTAAGTCTAAAAATATGGAAAATGATAACTCATTCCTCACATGTACAAAGAACTGAGAGAACAAAATGGATTCTCCTGGTGTTCCCGCCAAAACCATCCCCCGTCAGTCTTTTGATCAAAGCAGAAAATTTAGCACCATCTTCTGAGTAAGGTCTGATCCAATTTAACAGCAGGTCACAGTTAGAGGCCTCGAGCCACTAATGTAACCCAGATTTAGCTGTGCATTTGGTTCATGAGCTTTTTAAAAAATCTGCAATGTGCCAGGTTAAAGCACTTCTCAACTGGACTAATCTTCTATTTTATTTAAATGAATGAAAAGGTTACGCTTTAAAAACAGAAACATTAATTACTTCCAAATTCAGTTTTCTTATTTAAAGAAAAGGTCAGAAAGCATTTTGTTGCAAAAATATTAATCACAATTTGCTTTAATAATCTGCAGACATAACTTTTAGAATTTAAATAGTTTGCTTTAAGAAATAATGTAATTTGCTAAACGATTTCTTTCTCTATCTATATTTCTTAATAAAGTCTCCAAGGCATAACATTATTTCTATAATTAGAAAAGCATTTTGTCAAATCGACAAAAAATAGCATGAGCATATTTAATATTAAATAAAGGAGAAAGTATCAATTAAATTAAGCTACAATCAACCAGGGTTTAACAAGTCTGCAGAATTAATTTTAGTAGACATATAATTTAGAACAATTTACAAAAATGAAATGCAACATAAATCTATTCTTAAATCAAAACGTAAAACAATCTATGGCTCACAAGCTGTATATATTCAGATTTTTTGAAACAGTATAAATCCCTCAAGAAAACTAAACGAATCCTTAAGTTCCTAAAATCATATTGCACTAACATAAAGGTTGATGTCAAAGATTAGAATTGTATTTACAACTACTTCTTGGCAGGCATTTTAATGGCAGATTTTAAAACTGAAGAGGCATTAAATAATGATACAGTAAGAGCACCAAAAGAAATCCTATGGTTTCACACATAATTTGAAACATATGAATGCATGTCTGCATTCATTAAAAAAACTTCAATTTTTTGATCAATATGCTTTATTTTAATTACACTAGTAAATTCATCTTTAGTGTGCTTCACAACAGTCCTCATTTAAAAGGGAGGAGAATTAATGTCAGCAGTTAAGGCACTTGAAACTTTTTAAGTTTTCCCTTGTGATTTTAAACAAAGACTGTTTCTGTACTAGACACTCACAAAACTGGAAAAAAAATGAGAAAGATTTGAAACAGAAGTTCAGGCATTCCGATCATGCAACACATGTTATTTTGTACAAGTCGAGGCAATTGATGAACGTCAAAATACTGTCTCAATAAACTAATGTTTTAAAGGACAAAGTGAAATAATTAATAATGCATCTTGTTTTGAAAGAAATGTATTCATAGACAAAAATGTCCTAACAAAAGATATCCAAAGCACAACTAAACTATAGTCTATTCCATAGCTTTGGCACTACACTTGAAAATCAATTGATGTCTGAAATGCCTTTCTTTCAGGTGACTTTAAACAGCCAGTCTCAAGGGTTTAAACCAGGAATATTCTCTATCACTAAATGTGATTTATAAAAACGTTTTTGTGCTTACAAATTTCTCTTAATTGTTTGCTTTTTGTTAGTAATTTTGTCTAAAATTTAAGCAAAATTTATCAAATAATTAAAAAAAACTTATCTCCCTAATTCTATATTTGCTAGTTTGGTTTGTGACAGTCTATTCCTCAAAGCGGACTTAATACTAAACTTTGACAATAGTCAACGATGCAGGGGAAATGCTCAGAGTATCTGAAAACAAAAGATGGGGTGTTCCCATTCAGCCCACAATACTTCAAGTTCTCTTCCCCATAACGCAAGTGCTATGGCCAATGCCGCTTACCATGGCCCAGGCATTCCAGAAACAATGAGCTCAAACATTTTTAGGTAACAAGTTAAGTACCTGTAATTTGTATACATTTGATCTGTTGCCTTTTTTCTGTTTGACAGAGCACACAAAAGGAGTCAGCGCTGGCAGCTTAGGAGATACGCACTCCAACATGCCGTGCAATTAATAGGTTTAGGTCAAAGTTCATACATTTTGGGGAAAAAAATGAAAGAATTAAAAGCACCTCCGACTACATGTACCATAGTACTGATTCCGTCTCTATAGGAAAATGCTGCACAAATTAAAAATGAAAACAAAATGTTTTAAAAGATTGTTCCTCCCCCCGAACCATTTTTTTCTCTTTTCTGAGGGATGGAGATTCCAAACATTTTAAAGTAGCAATTTGTGATTTAAAGTAGTTTTGATGTTTTCTTCTCAAGTCCCTCAGGAAGAACTGAGCACAACATGTCACAAACCTTCACTTTCGAACAATAAATAAATAAACTCACTAAAACATACCAGTGGCCAGACAACTGTAGCATAAGTAATTTAAAAGGGTAAGACATGCCAGATAAATTTGATGACAATAAAAGATGGGGATATATTTTTTCCCCTCAGAGAATTGACAGAAATGGACACAAAACAAAAAGCAAGGCAAAGCGAATGATTTCATTTTGTCTTCAATTCCAGACAAAATTCACAAGTAATTTTGGCTGAGCATTTTATCACAATTTGACACCTTTTCCACATGTCCCAATCATTAATTTCAGAAAGAAGCCTGGCCTGAGATGATAATTTTTTTTTGTACCAGCAGAAAATTTGTGAATCCATTCCAAAGTCGAGCCTACCGCTGCGAGTATGATTTGCTAAAAGCAGCTAACGGCATACTCTGAAACCCAGCAGGGCCACTTGCAAGCAGTCCCTGATTAGCAGCTTAACAGAGCCAGGAGCTTGGGAAAATTCATTCCTCTTTCACCTGCTGCCTAGATTCTGCTCCCTGACTAGATACAGTGGTCAGCAAAGTCTGGCATTGACCAAGAAAAATGGTAAAAAAAAAGATATTGCTCTCAATATTTTCAAAGGTTTACCTTGACATAAGATTTAACCCTATGTGGGCCACAGCTGTATTTCTGAAACAAAAAAAAAAGTCCAGCTCATGTTCTGGTCAAGACTACAGTGGTTTTATTCCCCATTTAAGATAAAATATTAAACGTTGTGAAATTAAAAAATGCCTTCATTCTGTGCAATTGAAAGCTACGTGAATACAATTTCCCCCCCCATTCTTTTAGTTTTGTATACTATTCCTATGCTCACATTAGAATGCTTTCTCTAATGATGCTTTATATTTTTGGCCAAAGAAAGTAAAAAAAAAAGAAAATGAAAGAGAAAGCAAACATTTTAAATCCTTCAATGGTCAATAATTCTAAATGCCATTTGAAACCTTTCTATTTGTTAGGAAAACACCACACAGGGAATGGTCTGGTTTACTGTTTACCCATATCACTTCGCTTTTTATGACTGATATTTGCACCTTTTCCCCCCCCTCAAAAAAGTTAAGTTGTAAGCTGTAGATGAACGATTAAAAGTACTTAATTCGCAAAACATTCAAGGCTACCAATATACATTATTCTCATCTGCTTTTAAACATTCCAATGAAGCATCTTTTTTTAGATGAAATATTTATATTGTGTCATGTTTTATTCTGTGACCTGCCACACAAAATATGCAGTTTGTACATTGCAACCCAGCCCCATGCCTCTTGATTGTTCTCATATAGCAAATGCAGCTTTATCAAATAAAAACAATAAACAAGAATATTTGAATCTCTCATATATATTACTATAATAAAATAACTTAGCAGAGATTTATTACACATTTACAAGGAGAGAAAAAAATGATCAAACTTTATGATAAAATTACTCTGTGACTAGTATTCTATCACTGGTTCTCAGCCCTTTTCGAGATGCTGAATGATAAGAATACTGTCACCTTGCTGGATCTGCTGTTTATTAGCAGATTAATGGGAACATCTGTCTATGAGAACATCTGTCTAATGGCAACCAATCATTTTCCTATACATTGTATAGCACTTACTCAATTGGGTAAAAAGGAAACATTTTGCTTGCCACAGGGTGTTCTCTATGAAAAGGCTTCGAGTGCACTAACTTTATGAAATGGAGACCAGTTCAACCATTTTGTTGTGGAGGTTAGACGCTCATTCAATTTGTTATATGTTTCATTTTTTTGCCCACAATCTTTATCAGCACACCCCATCCTCATTATAATGGTCTCTTGTTTTCCCCTGTTGTACCTCAGCATCACACTTTTTCATGTTGCATTTTATGTCTTTGTAAGTACACAAGTACAGTACGTTATTTATGACACACTGCTCGGTTAGGTACTCTTCCAAATCAAAGAAGATTGTACTGAATTATTAACAAAAGAAAACACACAATGTATTGCACACACCATGACATCTCATGCTATGCTGATTCACTGCAAGTAACAGATTGATCAATTACATATTTTAATTCACAGAAATATAAATAACAAATTAATTGCGACGGCACCTTGCCAGCTAGCGCTGGAATGTTTTGTACAATTTGACACAGAAGTTCAGAACCCTATTCCACAAAATAGAAGACGGTGTTACAATAAAAGCAATATTGGAAAGTCGTCTTAACTTTATTAGCTGGCATTAAGTATGGGCTGAAAAATATTTGAATGAGTTAAGGGTTAATCCAGTGCAATATTAAAGACACATTAAACTACAAAAATGTTACAGAATCTTGTTAACATATCAAAATATTTGATTAATCATTTCATAATCAATAGAGGATGGATTGACTGAACTTTATTTAACTGAACTTTATTTAACTTGATGACAAATAATTTCTCATCTTTCTAAAATAGAATGATTATTTTGTATTCATATTTAAAGCATAGTGTTGTTTTTTTAGGTAAAGGTCTTGTTACTTTAACTCACTAATTAAGAGTATGCAGATAACTCAATCTGAAGCATTACACATTTATCTGTATGAGTACAAGAAACTCACTGATGAAAGATACACTTCTGTTGAACGATTCCTGAAGCAATACCTTTTCTCACTGTTATGCCTTTTATGTCCTCCCGCTCCCAGATATTGCACTGTCAATCAGTACTTCTAGACAATGGGCAAATTTTGTGCAATACTGGATCTGTTACAGTGGATACCAAATATGAAATGGCCAATACCTGGTAAATTTGGTACTGCCTGTTCATTATATTTCTTTGAAATGATGCATTGCAAATTACAGTTTTAATGTTGTTAAATGGTAGACAACCTGGCACTCTGTAGCATGTGACAAAGGAAATTCAACACGCTAAGGTTAAAGCTAATGGGCCATCTTATCACTTCATTCACCATCTCTTTTTATTGAATTATTAAAGAATCAATCATATGAAAATTCCTGCTGCAGAATATCAAACTCTTAGCATCAGTGTCTTTGAAAGAACTTTATTTAAAACATATAATAATGATCTGACGTGTATTTTATTGTTAAAAAAAATCCACTTAAACACCAGTGTTACCTTCAATCCTGGCTACAGATTCCTCAAGGAAGCCACATGCATAAATAGGTAATGCCCTGCCATTCAGAGCATGTTTCACAGCAAAGTTACACAAGTCACTGAGAAGCTTACTCAAATTCTTGTATTTGCCATACTGTGAAACCATAACTGGCTAGCAAGATTTCCATGCACATGTTCCTAAATTCTAATGAATAGCACAATATACAGATAAGACTCATGCCTTTAGAGATGACATTTTATATATTTTCTTGCACCCAGAAATTCTAGTGAAAGCGTATGGCTTACCAGAGTTTATTCATACATTGGGGAATCTCCAGCATTTCTGAACTACAGTGCAATATAAAAATAGTGATGCAATGCAGTACCTACACCTTCGTGACTTTCTTTTATTTCTACCATAGCCCCGTGGCTTTATTAACTCCTAAATTCCATCGCTACAATCTCTCCAAAGCACCTGACTACAAAGGTTTGAGCACAGGTACATGCTAAGCATCAAGTAGACTGTTTTCTGAGGACACATTTGGGTTATTACAAAGAAAATTCTTACAAGGCTTTTCAGCTCTTCATTCTGCATTTTATGCCGTGTTATGTTGCAGACAGTCATTCTAAATGTACATTTCATCATTATTGACTGAAAGGACTATGCTGAAATGAGATGAGATACATATTTCCCAAACTAGGTGGTCTCCCATTATTCAGCTGATATGCTGTTTTCTAATGACAGGAGTGTTATATCATATAACACACAATGGCCTAGAAATTCGGTGGCGCCGCGTTTGGGGCGCCAAGCTTGCCTGGGCGCCGGAATTTGCGCTCCGGCCAGAGCCGCTTGCGCCCTCCCGATATTCAGTGGGAGCGCCCCAAGAGGGACTCGGGGCACTGCTCGAGGCTCCCCGCGTCCCGCTTGGGGCGCTCAAACTGAATATCGCCGCGCTACGTGCCACAGCGCCACATGCTGTGGCACGGCATGCTGCTGTACTGCAGGCCTTCCTCCCCTTCTTAAGGGGGAGGGGCCTGCACCAGCACGATCACCGATCGCGAGTGCCAGCAAAAGAGCCCGACACCGAGGAGAAGTGCCGGGCTTTTGGGACACAGCCAGCACTGCCCGGGGGGTGGATCAGGAGGCCAGGGAGGGTGGCGCGAGGAGGTGCTGGCAGGCGGCCACCGGAAAAAATGGCCGCCACGCACCTCCACCTTAATTTGCGACACTACCGCCACAGGTAGGCCCTGTGAACTGGTCGCGATTTGCGACCGGCGTTACAGAGGCGGGCGCGACCAAATATCGCAATCGGGGGCGGGAGCGGGGCGCTGCGCACACCAATGACGTCATCGGTGGCGGCGCAGCACTACAAGCTAACGCCGCCATTAGCGCCCCGCTAAATATCACGGGAGGCGTGGCCAGTGGCGCTAAAGCCACTGAGTGCCCTCTTTGGGCGCTAACTGGTGGCGCAGCCCACTGAATTTCTAGGCCAATGTGTTATAACATAGCCAGTGGATGTCCTGTGGTGGTGTTCTTGCATTTCTATGGGTGGGGCATGCTACTGGTGAAGGATGGGGGTCAGATCTGTGAGAGAGAATGATGCAGGGTTTGGCGTGTTGTTATAGGTTGGAGTTTGGAAAGAATGAAAAAAAAAGGATTGGTACCATTTGGCTGCGAATGTGGGAAGAAAGAATTAAATAAATAGATAGAGCCGAGGCATCGAAGAAGTAAATAAAAGTAACTGAAAAGTAGGTAAGAATAGCTTGTGCTGGAAAGAATAAAATAAAATAAATACAACTGGGCAGACTGTAAAGATTTTTTTTTAAAGTAAGACCACCAGAGAGCACATAGATCGATCAATCAATCAATCAATCAATCGATTGATATAAACAACCCCAGATGGTAGGAGTGAAATAAAGAAACTGAAGTTCCCAAATTGATTAAATTAAGAGGAGCACCAAACGAGACAAGGAATTAAATAAATACATGGAAATAAATGGCTGAGCCTGCAAAGAATGAAATAAACAGGAAGCAGTGAGCCGAAAAGATTTAAATAAAGACGTAGGAACAGTTCAGCCTAGAAAGAATGAGAAAAATATCACTGGCAAAAGTTTGAAGAATACAATACATAAATGTCGCAGGTGCCAGCACTGAGGTGGTGCATGTTCAGAGGCCTGAGAAACAGGCTTATCCGAGGCACAGGATTCAAGCTCCAGGAAGAAAGCAAAAGGCGAGCACGAGGTTCCTGAGAAAAGGGGTTTCCACAGGTGAAAATTGTTTTAGGTATTGGAAGAGGAGATAGATAAATAAGTTTATGAGCAAGTTTCTGTGATTTTTTTAACCTAGAATTAAAAATTGTTTTCAATATTATGTTTAATTCTTTGAGGTATGGATTGTCTTGGGTGGTGAACCAGCAAGGCTACTCGAAGGACTTGTAAAGTTAATTTGAGGGATTTAGTTGAATCTTTTATTGTAGGTGGGAATATTTTGAGGTAGTGGTGTCATGGTTTGTCTTTTTTTGATTAGCCGCTGTAAAAACTGAGTCTGTGTGCTTCACCTGCCACAAAATCTTTGATGATGTATTTGTGAGCTCCCATGGCATTGTTCATGGTGAGCAAAGGATATGACAGTGGTATGTGAAAGATATGGGGCCATAATTTGCTGTAAAAATGAATCTAACGATGCCTGCCATTAGTTAGATTTGCCCTTTCCTGTTTAATTGCGGCGATATTTTACGCCGCAAATTGCTGACAGTGCAAGATGATAACGGCGCTGCGAGGGAAACCGGACTTCATTAAATATACGGGGACCTTAAATGGCTTCCAAGCCGGCTCCTTGCATCACTCCAGACCAGCTCTAACTTTCTGTGGTGAGTTTAGTTCATAGCTACCGCACAAATACAGCGACTTTACGCCACTCAACGCGTTTCAACGGCGAGGCAGACGGCGAGATGCAATTTTCTGAAAGCTAACAGTGGAACGATGCATCTGGGACAGCAACCTTTGGCTTTTTGCGTTTAATCGCTCATCTGCCCCTCGCCTGAAGTTGCTGTAGCGTTTGCATATAAATAACGGCAAGCGCCATTAGCCTCACCGTCATTTTGACAGGAAATTCTGGGCCATGGTGAGAGACGGGAAAGCAGTTGAACAATGGTTTTTGATTGGCCCAATCAGAAGTATCTGACAAAGGTTGTAGATGCACTAACAGTATGATGCATGCTAAACACAAGTTATATGTACATGCTTGATACAGTTCTTATTAATTCAAATAATATATCTTAACATATTTTTCAGGATATATGCAATTCCAACAATTGTGTTAATTTTAAAACAAATTTCCAAAAAATGCTACCAGCAAACACAAATCAAACTTTTGAGTAGGAATTTGAAAATATTTGATGAATAAAACATACCTAATAGTTCTCAACGTTGTCTGCTATTGAAAAAGCTCGTGTATATAAGATGCAACTTTTGTAGCACAGCATATGTTGCAGAGTGGAAGCAATGTCATACTGAAGTCAACAGTCCAAATAAAGTTAATACATAGCGAATGACTTGGAGGGACAGGGCTATGGGGAAAGAGCAGGGGAGTGGGACTAATTGGATAGCTCTTTCAAAGAGCCGGCACAGGCACGATGGGCCAAATGGCCTCCTTCTGTGCTGTAAAATTTGATGAATCAATGATTCTAAGAGGTGCAGAAGACATTACAGCTGTAAAAGTGAAATTACAGCTTTCACTTTCAGCCCAACCAGCCCATTAGCTTTTCTTTTTACAGCCTTATCAACGTGAAGTGCTGCCTTTAATGTCTTGTGAACTTGTATCCCCAAATCCCTCTGCTCTTCCATAGCACCAAGTCTGTCTGCTTCCATTCAGAGCATAATTACTACTGTTATTTTTCTTAACCAAAATTGATCACCTCCCACTTACTGACAGTGAATGCTACTGCCCACTTTTTAGCCCGTTCCACCATCATATCAGTATCCCTTTGCAGCTTCCTTTGGTCTTCTAAAGAATTAACTATACCTCCTATTTAGGCATCATCTGCAAATTTCAACATCACTCCCTCTAAGCTTATATTCAAATCATTGATATACAGAGCGAACAGAGCTGGTCCCAGAACTGAACCCTGTGGGACACCACTACCCACTTCCAAAGGCTCCGAAAAACTTCCCTTAATTCATACTCTGTTTTCTCCCTTCTAATCAATTTTTAATCCTGTTTTCTATCCTCCTCCAAATTCCTTGTCTGCATAAAGCCTCTCTACAGCATGGATTTTTATTATCCCTTTCTCATGATTCTTTTGTCTAAGCTATCCCCTATATTTACATCAGTCTTTTCCCAGTTTATAACTGGTCCATTTAACTTTATTCCTCTACTCCATATCCCTCTTACTGGATAGTTATGTGCGTGACTAATATCCTCATCTGTTTCTCCCTTCACTATCAGCTGATCCTGTTGGATTTAATTTTCCCAGTGCCCCCTCCTTCCCAGTTTAAATCCCTAATTCCCTACTGAACATGTTGCCAGTACATGGGCACAACCCCTGTTCAGATGTAGCCAAGTCTTGCAGAATAGCTCCCATCTGTCCCAGAATTGGCTTCATAGCCCAACAAATTGGAATCCCTCTTCTTGACACCACATCTTTAGACATGCATTGATTTCCCTAATCTTCTTGTCCTTCCCTATTCTAGCACATGGTTGGGGAAGTAATCCTGAGATTACCACCTGTGAAGTCCTGCTCTTAAACTTGTTTCTTAAACTCATAAATGCATTTTTGCAGGATATCAGGCCTTTCTTCACCTACATTATTAGTTCCTATATGGACCACAATAACTGTTTTTCCCCTCCCCTTTTCCAGTCTATGTAATATGTCCTGTATCCTCGAACCTGCAAGGCATCAAAGCATCTGGAACTGTTGGTCCGGATTGCGAAAGATCATGGCAGCTTGTCTAACTATTGAATCTCCTATCACTACTATGCTAAAATACCTGTTACTTTTTATAGTTACTATTTATTCCTTCGGTTTGGAAACTGTCAGTTACTAAATGGCATGTAGAGTTTTTCTAGGTCATCAAACTATGGGGAAGGTGATGTTGCTAATTGGGCATTACATATCGACATAAGAAGGTGTGTTAATTGGCTAGTGACTTGTAGAAAAGTATTAGGTGCATCTAGAAATTTGGTTATTTTTCACCCTGTGTATTTGACAAGGCCATATATAATTGATAATATCCAAATAGTTTACAGTGTTTCCAAAACTGTGTTTTTAATACTGCATTTGATACAGAGAAAATGCATGAAATTAAATCAGGTAAGCCCTTGCCAAAATTCCTGTATTACTTTATTGGAGAAAAAAAGTATGATATACTTCATATTTGGAAGTCTACCTTCCATGCACATCTCTTAACTCTCTCCCCACCAGTGAACCAGGAGATACAATTTTGTTTAGTAATGTAACACACCAAGGCAATGGCTTCTCCTCACAATTTTAATATATTCTTTTCTGCAACTTCATACAGGGTGCATCAACCAACTATGCCTTTAATGTGACTGAACCACCATATACTACAAATGATTAAGGAATCGCTTCTTGCATGCTGCTCTCGAGTCAGTTGGACGCGGTCCGCAACATGACAAACAAAACTGGTGACAAGAGTAGCAGACTGCGAGTGGCAGGCCGCTCACTGTGCCATTTTAGATCTTGGAAACACAGCAATCAGAAAGAATTTGAGAGAAAACAGTGGGAGTTCTAAAACCCAGCTAATCTGGCAGTTCTGATGGTTTTCTTATTATGTGTAATTCAGGCATGATTTTCCTGTAAAAATCATGCAAAATGCAGAATAAAAGAGGACCTGTGGAAGCACTATTATATTGTCCTATAAAGAGCTCAGTTTATCAGTTTTTCCCCTACGCTCCACTCATGATTTTCTTAAAATACTATATAACCTTTGCGCAAGACCTGTAAATGAAATATATCCTTTTATCCAGAATATAAGGATAACTATTCCCATTAAAATAAGGTCCCTCTCCTCCATCCATTTTGTACATTATGTTCTGTTGCCTCACAGTAACCCACACCACATGCCATTCCCGAGCTCAGAATTCCCAGTAAAGCAATTTATTCTCAGGCTTCTGTCAATACCACTTGAACTAAAAGGAGATGCACTAGAGCAGTATGAGTTAACTCATTCTTAGATTGTTTTGCTCCCTCATTCTGGAGAAGGCACAATGCCTCTACTCAGCACCTTCCATAGAAGGCATGGCTAAGACTGCAATTTATGTGTATGATGAATTACATGTGAACCAACATGCTAACATTCCACAGAATAGCACACAATCTCACAAACTGAGTTGCAATATCGCAAGCAGATTCCACAAATTGAAAAAAATATACACACAGTTTACTTTGGCCCGGAATTTGCGGTTGTAATGACGCGAAACTGTCAACGTTCGCTGTCAGTACTGTGTAAAACTGTGACAGCAACGTCTGGCATCCACATGTCCGCAGTTAAACGGTGAAATCCAGAAGTTGCTGTCAGCGATACCCTGCTCCTCCACAGGGTGCGCTGTTGCAGTCTTCGCAGATGCAATCAACACAGAATCAGTGATTTGACGGGATCTTCAACTTTTTACGCACTATTCTCACTGTAAAAACCATTGAAAAAGTTAAGTTGAATGCAGTGTAACTGAGTTTTTAACGACATACCATGTCATAATTACTGCTGAACAACCTCTCTGGCCCTGAAAAACTAATTTATTAAGTGTGGAGTGTCATTCCCTCCATCCCATGATAAAAAATTCCATAGATTTTTAAAAGAATCCCATTTGTATGTCTCAATCTTTATTTTGTTTTCTGTAAAATGATTAAAAAGTAAATGATAAAACCTGCTTTTTACTTCCTGGTTTGCTGTCTGTGAGAATTCTTCAATGTGATTGGCTGCTCAGCTTGCTTGATGACATCACTGTTGCTGAACGCTATAGCTCCCCTATAGATGGCACCGGGTGGAAAGTCACGTTGGAAAAGGGGAAATCGATACCACAGAGCCCGCTAAAACTTTGTGGACAGCTTTCTTTGAGGAAAGCGGTCACTTCGCCGCTGACCGCAAAATCCGTGCCAATGTCTCTTTACCCCTTCTCTGCTCCACATCATTTTCCCTCCCCTCTCTACCCCAGACAAATAAATCTACTACCTTTGTCAAATTGCCAGCCTGCAGATATATCCATTGACACCATCAATGCTGCTTCTCGATTGACTTGCCAGGAAGCAGGATTGAGTGATGTTGAAAGAGATCCCATTTGATGTACCTTCTCCCTTTATCCCAAACAATCCAGACAAGACTGTGAAACAATCCCTCGGGAAAGTTTAAGTGTAACTGCCAGTTTTTACACTTGGGACTCTCCAGTTCAGAGTCAACACTGGTAGCAAGAAAACCAAAATGCTGGATATACACAGCTGGCAGATCAGCAGCTGAGAAAAGTAAAGGCAGGTTAATGTTTCAGGTGTTTGACCTTTTATAAGAAAGCTGACAGAACAGTCTCTACCATGAAGTTAACCCGTTTTCTCTCTTTAGATGCTGACTGATTTACTGCGCACTTCCAACATTTGCTTTTATTCCAGCTTTCCAGAATTTGTACTTTTTTTCACTTTTTAACTGCCATTGGAACGACCAATCATCTTCCCAATAGAAACATCAATTCTACATTTTCACTAACAAGGTTTGAAAGGATCACTGCTTTCAAAACAGTTACTTTGAGAATTTTGACATGTGTCCTTGTGATACAAAAACTTACTGCATAGTTCACGCACACAATTATACATGAGAAACACAGCCATGTATTATTTCCCTTTGAAAGTGAATTCTTTCCTTAAGAACCTGTCACAGTAATAAACTGCATACCTTAATCATGGTAATGTGGAAAACAATGCTTCAGATAAATTAAATGAAGCATTTTATGCTTACAATTAGTTTTATTAAATGGATGTTTTAGTTAAAAAATAGCTCATTTATCCATCCCGAATTCAAGAAAATGTACAGGTATAACAATGCCATATACATGAATGATGAGGTCTGTATTACTGGCTTAATGAATAAAAATCTCCTGTGGATTTTAATAGCTTCAATATTCTTACCAGATATAAATCACGTACAAATATTGGGGTTTATTAGCTATTAAATCATCACAAAACAGTTAAATACACACATACCACTTTAACAAAATTTGTATATCAATTGTTTTCTGCTTGCTTTCAACAAAATCAATGCACAAGTGGACTTAAGTGATGAAACAACACATTTGTTTCTCCAAGTCATGTCATGCCTATTGTATAATACAAGACTGCTAATAAACTTTTGATGTACTTTGTACAGGCAACAATGGTGTGTACACAACTTATATAAATGCACATGTTTTTAGATTTATTGGATCAACAATACAGAACTTCATTTTTTTTTCCTCCATGAAAACATTTTAAAATCTCTCTCTCTCTCTCTATATATATATATATTAATTGCCGTATCATAGAAACCATTCATATTTCTTTGAGTATGTGTTTTTTTATGTAATCCCTATATGCTCGGATTTAATTTTGCTTCATAAAATGTCACACTTTCCCCCACACAAATAACAACCTTTGTCCTCTGCAACCTTTGTTTGAGGGTTTCAAGCACAAAACATTTAAAACAATTTCTCTATGGCAAGTTAAAGCAATAAATCGGGCACAACTTCAGCCCACCTTTTCCCATATAATACAGAGAATGACAAGCATGACTGTTCATTTTACAACATCAATCATTCCAAATGAAATAATTAAAACTCCAGACAAAAGTCACTGGAGAATTTCTTAAAAGGGTTTTTTTTTTTTACTTCAGCGGTAACAGTTTTTATACACTCTTAATCACAATTTGATTTTAATTATTGGGGCACCCTTAATATACCAAAGTATCCTTTAATTTTCTATTAAAATGCCGTGGAATGAAACAGCATCTTTAATTTGTTTGGAAAGCCTTTCAATAAACTATAAATCTGAGAGTAGCGTCCATAAGACATGAGACAAAATCCTAAGATTCGAAAAGGCAAATTCCAAATCCTAAAGGATTGCTAGAGGGTGACCTGGGTTTAACGGCATTTATTGTGTGGGCAAAAAGAAAATGAGCAAAAATACAAGAGAGAAGCCGCCCTTCCAGAAAACATGCAAAATCGCAGTAAATAAACAGGTTTATCCTCAATGTACCGAAAATCATTATGGAAGGCAGACTTGTGCCCTCATATTCCATAGAGTATGGGCAGATTTAAAATTATAGTATATCTATACCATAATGTCTGCCTCAAGACAATATTTGATAACATAAAGAATCACCTGGACTGTATTTAATTTGTGTTTAAGTCAACTAAAAAAATTACAAAATCACCCTGGCATCAATGGTAAAATCAAATTGTTTTGCTAAACCATTTAGGAGCGAGTGAAAAATAAGTTTACAAAATACAGATCTCTGTATATTCTAAATACTTCAGCCCATGGAAACTACATTTCAACAGAATAGCTCTCTCGTCCGGTTACAATTTCCTAGTGAGGAACTCTATTAGTTGTAAGTGCCGGCGACTGATTTTATGAAATACAAGAGCAAATGCTGCGATCCCGTGTTCCGAGTGGGGAGCTGCACTCAAAAGAAGCGGCCTGTTAGAATCATGGCTACAATTCTGCCTTTGAGTGTGGCCCTTGCTGGGAGCGCTGATTTTACCCTCCACTGATTATACTTCCCCCAAATGTATACATAGCTTCAAAATGACTGTTGATCGTTTTAGCAGACAAAAGCTTCTGTTAACCACTTCTTGGCCCTGGCAGACAAACACTGCCCTTTGAGTATGATGCCAACAGTTTCGCAGTCTCTGTCCACTGTTTTAACAGAGGTGTTAATCCAGGATGGGTTAATGCCTCCAACAAAATAGCAGGCAGAGGAATGGCATATAAGTGCATTAATGGTTCATCTGCTTAAATTGGCAACAGTAGGTTCATATCTTTTG
This sequence comes from Somniosus microcephalus, assembly GCF_052327205.1. NCBI lineage: Eukaryota > Metazoa > Chordata > Chondrichthyes > Squaliformes > Somniosidae > Somniosus > Somniosus microcephalus. The sequence goes on from NC_140992.1 coordinate 249,698,521, forward strand.
TTTATTCATGTATTTTTGTAGCTGCTGTCATAAGGTCTGAGTCGGCTCAAACATGCAGACCCTTTTATTTAGAACGACGCTCTGCAAGTAAATAAATTCTCCTGGCAAAAACTTTGAAACTATCATTATGAATTATGAAGTAAGAAAAAGGTTCACACCGACATGTATATTTCTTTGAGTACCTGCCTGTTTTTAATATAATTGCAAACTTCCAAACACCAGGCAGAAATAATTTTCACAAACAGAAGAAATCATATGATGCAGAAGAAATAATTCAGGTGAACTTTGGGTCAATTTTAGACAATTATCTCAAACTGTGATGAATTATTTTTTCTCTTTCAATAAATCTATGAGTAATTGAGGAGCTATTAATTAATAATAAAAATCAACCGATACCCTGGAGAGTGGCATTAATTATGAATATAAAAAACTCTGTCATTATTAAAATGAAACATTTCCATTTCAAGGTAGGTGATAAGCATTTTTAATGCAAATGATATTTAGCACTTTTTATTCGTGCCATTTTAAAATGAGCATAAAAAATGTTCAGTTAACCATTTCTTGGACAGACAAAAGCTGTCCTTCAAGTACGATGGCAACAGTTTCAAAGTCTCTTTATTGTTAAAATTAAAACAAACAAGAAGATTGGCCATGTGCATAACAACAGTGGCTGCACCGCAAAATCATTATTTGTTTGTAAATTTTTTGGGGACATTTCTGAGAAATGGGATATCTTGCATTCACAAGTTAGGTTGTCTTTATCAAAAACAACTAGCAAACCAATATCAGCAAAGGATGGAACTTACCTCAGCCTGGGTGGTGGCAAATGCCAGTTTGCACGATGAGTGCTCATCAGGGACTCTTTGAATCATTTGATAGCGAAGAGTGGGTTGAATGTCCAATCAGCCTGGCAGGTCGAAGCTAGTCCATTTGACAAGTCCAAATATGCATTCCTGTGATGAATAATGTAAATTTGCTATCAGCAAACTTGGCACATTTACTTTATCAGATGGTTGGTTCTTCAGTAATGTGTTACAAATTGCATTTTCATTTTAAAAAGAGTAATATCTATCATACAACTAACATTTGATTTTCTTCACATCCCATTCTGTAACATTTGGCAAGGTAGTTCTGTCAACCTTACTTGCACCAGAGAGTAGATACAAAATATAATGACGTAGAAACCTCAATCAAACATCCTGAGAGGACTGATAATGATGGGAGTGTCATTAAACACATGGCTCTTTGACGTATGCTGTTTCTTGACATCATGAAACACCCATCAGACAATGGGCATTCAAAAACACTCTTGGGGCATAGAAGATTTTTTAGAAGAAAAATGTTGATTGTTGAGTAAAGGTTCTGATGATGGTTCCTCTTGTGTGTGACGGTGAGGTTAGAAAATGACAGTTTAGTGGTGCCAGCAGCACGTCTTGCCTGTCTAGTGATTCAATGTTGAACCATCAAGGAAAAGGTTCTCTGAGATACAGGGAAGATTCACCAAGGCAATCAGAGTAGCAGCTATGATGTAAAACATGGGCCTAGAAATTGAGTTGACGCCGCGCCAGGGCTTTAGCGCCGGAAATTTAGCGCCGGCGCTAATTCCCTTGCGCGCGCCAAAAATTCAGTAGCGCCGCGCCCAGACGGCTGCCGGCGCTACTGGCGGGCGTGAGCGCCTCCCAATGGGCGCTGAGTGCCGAATTGCGGCGCTAATCCGGCGCTGCGGCACCCGATGCGGTGCGGCAGGCTGGGGAAGTGCAGGCCTCCTCCTTCAGTTAAGGAGGAGCTGCCTGCACCCGCCCGCTGTCCGTTCAAATATTGAAAAAATGAGCCCGGCACCTCGGACAAGTGCCGGGCTTGCAGGCCAGACGCATCTGTTCCGCGGGGGGGGGGTGGAGGAGTCCGGGGAGGGAGGTGCGGGCAGGCAGCCGACGGGAAAGCGGCCGGCCACCGCGCGACCTTAATGCGCCGGTGCTAACTCGGGGAAGACTCGGTTGCCAGAGTCTTAGTTGCGGCTGCCACGGGCGAGGCGGCCGCAACTGAATTTCGGCGCTGGGGCCCGTCGGCATGGCAACCGGGACGCTGCGCACACCGATGACGTCATCGGTGCCGGCGCAGCGCTACCGGCTTAACGCCGACGGAAGGGCCCCACTCAATTTCCCAACTGGCCATAACTCCGGCGCTAGGCCCTCTAGCGCCTCAAATGCGGCGCTAAGGCTACTCAATTTCTAGGCCATGATGTCTACAGTGTTGTAGCCTGGTGAACTAGTGCAACTAAGAAAAAAATGGGGGTGCATGCTTTGCACTCCCCAATACACTTGTTGGTTTCAAAAGAACTCGAGAGGGGTCAATAGCCAAGAGTTATAGTTTATATGCAAGATTGTTTGTACTGCTGTTTGTGAAGAGCAATCCAGTAAGTCCCACTGCCCTGCTCTTTCCCCATATCCCTGCAACTTTTTCTCCTTCAAGTATTTATCCAATTTCCTTTTGAAGGCTACTATTGAGTCTGTTTCCACCACCTTGTCAGGCAGTGCATTCCAAATCCTAACCACTCATTGCGTAAAATGATTTCCTCATGTCGCCTCTGATTCTTTTGCCAATCACCTTAAATCTGTGCCCTCTGGTTATCGACCCTTCAGCCATTGGAAACAGTTTCTCTTTATTTACTCTGTCTAAACCTTTCATGATTTTAAACACCTCTATCAAATCTCCTCTTAGCCTTCTCTGCTCTACGGAGAACAACCCCAGCTTCTCCAGTTTATCCACGTAACTGTAATCTCTCATCCCTGGAACCATTCTAGTAAATCTCTTCTGTACCCGCTCCAAAGACTTCACATCCTTCCTAAAGTGTGGTGCTCAGACTTGGACACAATACTCCAGCTGGGGTCAAACTCGGGTTTTGTATCGGTTTAGCATAATATATTAGTTTTTGTACTCTATGCTTCTATTTATAAAGCCCAAGATCCCATATGCTTTATTAACTACTTTGTCAACCTGTCCTGCCCCCTTCAAAGATTTATGCACAAGTGCCCCCAGGTCTCTCTCTTTTTGCATCCCCTTTAAAATGGTACCATTTAGCATGTATTGTCTCTCCTCATTCTTCCTACCAAAATGTATCACCTCACACTTTCCTGCGTTGAATTTCATCTGCCCGGTTGAGCCTAGATATCTCTGTGCCCAGTGAAAATTAATTCATCCCAAAAATTGCCCATTACTCAACACTAATTGGTAGTCTTACTCAACAGAACACAAGTATGGCTACTGCAGGAAGTGAAAATGGTAATACTGGTGCAGTGAGGAATAATCCTCTGAATCTGGCATTAAGGTACATTGTTCCCCTTTAATATGTTGCTTGTCTCTTTAGATTCACTTCAGTTCTATGCTGTTGGCTCATGTCAGTTCTGTCTTAGGAGTGCCAAAAACACGACTGCCGCATAAAGAGAAAAAAGTCAGATTGAAAAGTAGAGTAAAAGAAACAAACAGAATATAAACATAAGCACGAATTAGTTACATAAACTAAAAACAATGCAGCAGTGAACATAAAACTTGGACTTTCATGGAAGAAATCATGAGAGATGATAAAATGTTATTTATATTGAGAAAGAAACAAAAATGGGATTATAAAACTGATACTGTATAATTTTAAAAAATTAGCTTTCATTTTTAAACAACAATCTTGAATGTTTTTTGACTTAAAAAGTATTAAATCCTCCTTTTGCCAGTTCTGCTGGCCTTCACAGTCATAACAGATAGACAGATGCAGTGGTTAACCCATCAAATCTACCCTCAACTTGTGCTGTGGAGAAAACAGAGTCACACAACCAGTGGCAAAGAACAGACAGCTGCTCCTCTGCCAGTTGGAACAATTCCATAAACGTGGGTCTGACCGAAAAGCAGGAGCTGCTAGTTCATTTTATTTATTTTACATTAAAGGTGCTTTACCTTTTTAATTAATTGATTTAGAGGTATACGTTTACAGGTTGGAATCAGTGTATTAACAATTGTGAATCAGTCAGATAAATCCTTAAAATAACACACGTCACTTTGAGAGAGGTTTTATCCTTTTGCTTGTAGTTTTCAACATTTATTTTACCGTATAAAATCCTCAATTTTATAAGTACAATTGGTCCCTTATGTTATCCTCAGTTAGGCACAGTGACAGACTGCACCAACATTTTTTTGGCAGAGTATTGAGTCAGACTTGGTGTTCTCTCTGATATAGATCCTGCCATTCCACCTAGTTTCATATTTCCCGCAATCTCACCACCCTGACAACATTTTGTGTTCAATGGCTTGTATGGGATGGTGTAGAATTTCAACACAATTTGAAAAAAGAGAAAGTAACAGGGAATATAATTTTATATAGTGGGGAACTAGTTGTGTGACCAATTTGTGCTTATGTCAAAGAGCCATTACAGGCATGATGGGGCAGACGGCCTCCTTCCGTGCTGTATGTTTCTATTATATTTCTTAAAAATCAGCAAGAGGATTCTATTGTATTCTCATTTATAATTGAAATGATTAGAATATATAAATTTATATTTAACTAACTTCTTTAAAAGCATGCACAGTACAATATTGGCGGTAAATACATTGGCCCGTAATTTCTGATAGGAGGCGTGCGGATGCCTCATATCGGGAAACAACCTACGCCCTTACCTGAGGGCTCCCAAGATCCGGACTCTTCCACTCCTGGGCCTCTCCTGGTGCGCACGCACAGAGGCCCAGGTATCCCAGGGGCGCAGGCGGTTCGCAAGCATCCCTGGGATCACATGGGTAAGGCGGGCCAATGGGAGAAGGGAATCCCCCTTCATACTTTTGACAGATAGACCTGTCAAAAGAATGATTGGGGATCACTGAAAAAAGACACTAAAACATTAAATACATTTTTTTTTAAATCATGTTTTTAAAGTGAGTTAAGATTACATTAAATTAAATATTTTAAACAAAAATTTAATTTTTTGAAAAAAATAATTAAAGTTTTTTACAGGGCTAAAAATAAACTTACCTTCTTCTAAAGTATTTTAAAATTATAAATGAGTGAAATTAAAAAAAAACTCTTTTTAAACTCTTATGCTGATAAAAACAGGCCTTACACCTGCTTTTACCAGGCATACACCTGCCTTTACCAGGGGGGCACGGTGGCATAGTGGTTAGCACTGTTGCCTCACAGCGCCAGGGACCCAGGTTCAAATCTGGCCTCGGGCGACTGTCTGTGTGGAGTTTGCACATTCTCCCTGTGTCTGCGTGGGTTTCCTCCGGGTGCTCCGGTTTCCTCCCACAGTCCAAAGATGTGCAGGTTAGGTTGATTTGGCTATGATAAATTGACCCTTAGTGTTAGGGGATTAAATACGTGGGGTTACGGGGATAGGGTGGGATATGTGTCGGTGCAGGCTCGATGGGCCGAAGTGGCCTCTATCTGCACTGTAGATTCTGTGATTCTGTGATAAGATTTCTAAGGGTTTTCAGCGGGCGGAGGGTCTCCAGAAAGCAGAACTCTCCCACCGCAGAGGCCCTTCTCCAGGGCAGGTGTGCGATCAGTTAAGAGGATTCTTGACAGATCAGAAATGCCGGTTTTCAGCGCATGCGCTTCGCATGCCTGAAACCGGCATTTCCGATGTCCCTGCGGGTGTGTACACAGCGCGTACACACCTGTAGGCATCGGAAAATACGGGCCCTTATGATCTACAAGTTTTCGTCATATACTTGTGGTTTTCTGTTGAATGTAGTGTAGTTTTACTTATCTTCTGAAGTTACATTGCTGATGCAATGACATCACTGCAGTAACCTGGGAGAAAAAAAATGTTAGCTTTCACTTGGGAATGAAATGTTGTCATCAGGGAAGACTGCCTGATAGGGAGCTTTCAGCTGTCATCCTGGCAACCATATGGGAAGCCTTCAGGATTGCATGGGGAAACCGTGTGCAAAAGTACGTGAATCCGATAAAATGGAAGAAACCCTGAACATCAATACAGATAGTCTTAAGTGTCTGACAGAGAAGCTGTTGTATTGATTTGGGAATCCTGGTATGCCAGGCAGGTGAAGTCTACGTGTGCCAACTGAAAACATCTGGATACTCAGTGCATTACAATTAGGTTTACCACAAAATAGGGATGGGTAGCAATGGCAATAGAGCATGCCGGCACTTTCACCACTGAATTAGGTCTGGTAGGCCATTATTGAGATGCTTAACTATGAAGTGCTGTATTTCTTTTGCTCTTAAATAGAATGGAAAAAGTGAAATGAGATGTCTGAGAACTTGCCACTCCCCTTACTAATTCTCAGCAGATATGTTTTCTGGAACTGCTGAAGGGACAATTGTTAATTTTGTTTTACCCTTTAATTTGTGGAATGAGCTTAAGCCAGCTGGTTGTGGCATTGGTTAAGAATTGCATGAACATCAGATGTTTCTTTTGGCTTTGCACAGAATCTTTAGCCTTTTTATATAGTGGTTTACTTGTTCTACATTTACAATATCAGAAGGTTGGGGACTGAAATGGACCATGGACTGCTTGATTCATGGACAGTTACTTTTTCAAAATATCCATGAAATTGTTTTAAACAGCTGATCATGGTATAAACCAAATTTAAAATAGTGGACAGGCAAAAATATGTATACTTACAATAAACCGTATGAATGGCAAATGGAAAGTGGATTTTGGTATGCACAAGCAATATCTTGATATTATGCATGCAAAACATTGAATGTGCAATTACCCATTTAAAAAATGTTTTTTGTTGTTGTGTTTGGTGCTCCTCAGGATGTGTGAAGTCAGCTTAAGTCAGTTTTAGCACAGTCAGTTGCAGAGAAAAGCTCCCTCTACTCTGCCCAAACAATGTGACCTCAGCACAGCACCCTCGAATACACCAGCACAAATTCTTCCACTTCTTAACACCAGCATTCCTATGGATCTCTCGGAATGAGATTATCAATTTAGCCTGAGTTTTGTGCTGTGGACAGGTGTCTGCTCAAAGCTGTCTCGAGATTGTCCAAAATCATTTCTCATACAGCCGTTACAGGAAGCAGATTTGGAGACACTTTCAGGGCCGCTAAATAATAATGAAGAATTGACACTCTGGCTGATTTTCCCCCATTTACAGCTGAAGGATTCTGAAGTGAATTGTAGTGCTCCTCCGATACTCTGGCTAAGATTAACTAACTCTGCACAAACCAAGCATTTGTGTTGGGACCTTCCTAGTTGTTATGGCTTGCTCCCACATTGAACAGTGTAATTACCTACTGAGCCATCAGGGGAGTCATTCAATAGTTCTTTAACCAGAATCTAACAAGGGAAGCATCTCACTTACTAGCTTGTGCTCATTAATCCTCCACAAGGTATTAAATTCCCAAATGATTACTTAAAATGCCAGAAGGCAAGCTGTACTTTATAAGAACCGACAAAGCTGCTATCCCAGGAAAAAATGGTGGCTAAAGAAACTCATGTCAGATCCAAAGCACTAAATTACATTTACAGCTTTATCCACCAATATTTGACAAATCTTAATGTCATTAGCAGCAATTAGCTCCTAAACATCTGAGTTTCCTTGTAAGACACCAAAACTAGTCAGTGCTTAGCGATACTTGCCATTGCCAGGATTTTGATATTAAAGAAAGACATTTTTATGTTTCTATCATATTTCTAGATCCATATTCTATTTTCTATAGTTTCCTGCAATTAAGTGGGCAGTTCGCACTTGTTAGTCATCTAGGTTTTACTTTGGTTTACAGCAATGTCGTTTGCTGATCAAAATGAAGCATTGTGCTTTCCCAACTATGTCTCAAACCCACCCAGTAGGGTAATAAATAACTAAAACTGCTAAGAAATAGGAACATCTACTCCATGGCAAATATGAGCTGAGTATATAATTGCCTTGGTTACCAACTAATGGACTTGTAAATGTACCTCTTTATTAAGCCGTTTCAACCTTATCAGCTGTCAGTTTTACTTTGAGACTCTTTTAATGCACTAACTGATGCAGTTGCATTGATGTCCTCAATCTCTGCACTTGTTTCAGTGTGCACAGTTAGAGCCAGTCCAACAAGCATAATTGACAGATTCCCCTTCTGGTACAGCAGTCCCCAAGAGCCAGCTAGTACAACCTCCAACACTTTATTATTGGTCAATTTGGGTTTTCTGCCCACTTAAGTGGCAGAGGTGAGGGTCTCTGTGGCCAGCATAATCAATAAGACCAGTCACTTTCATGGTGTTTCTATGCTACTCAGCAGAAGGTAGACATGTGCTGCCAAATGTTCTAAATTACCTTATAACTGTTTCATTATATCAGAAAATGCACTGCTTCTTTGCTAATTTTAAAAAAGGCATATAGAACCAACAAGAAATTCCTTAGAGCATTGTGAGTTGAGTCAGATAAATAATACTTCTATTTGGAAAATGGCTAGAAATAGCTTTATTTTCATGAAATTAATTCTAGAAATTTCAACTGGGCGCACGTAATTGTACCGGCACTTGTTCCTCAGTTAAAGGCTGACTATTAAACCTCACAGTTTATGAACTGAAGTTTTCAGCAGAAGAAAGCTACTGAATTTTACTTTATTTTACATAAGGTAATTGTTTTTACTATATATAATTTTTAAGTAAAGCTTTTCAGAATACATTTTAGATTGATTCTATGTTAAATCTTCAGGGATACGTTGTCGTATTCAAATATCTTGTTGGACGTGAACAATTTTTTAAAACCATATCACATAGGATTTGATCAGAAATTGAAATTTTAAACTTGGGTCTCACTGAATCTGGCTATATCTTGCTGACTGTCTTTAATTTTTCTTTCCTTCAGTCGGTGTATTCTCCACACATACATAAAACCAACAAGGGAATAAATTCATGATTTATGTTCCATTGGCAAAAATGTACTGTAACAAACATGAATCACATACCATTTACTCTGCTTACCTTGTAATAATCTTTATATTTAGATGAAAGTGTTACTTGAGCTATGCCAGTACAGTATAACATTGCATAATACTAATTAATTAAAACTAACTGAATTCGGTGCGAAGTTGGTGTAGCATGTTTGAACACCAGCACTATAAGTTTACATTGACAATCTCCCACACCGCTCAGTTCCCAATCACAGCATTGCTGTGTAGATGCTTCACATCAAGTTCAAACCCACAAGGAAGGAGGGAAAATCATCGACAGAGTCATCATTGGGCTGCTCTTGCACATTTCCTTAAAACTCATTCCGAGCTGCACCAGATGTGCAGGGCAGCTAACTCAGGCATCTAGATTCCAAAGAAGGCAAATATAATTTCAAAGTGAAGGGACTATTATAAAATAAGGCAAGTCAATAAAGCCAACATGGATGCAACAGTTGACCATACATTTAAAGCAATACCATAACATATAACAGCAGTTGTAAAGGCAAACTAAATCTTACTACATAAGTAATAACAACTTGCATTTATATAGCGCCTTTAATGTAGCAAAAAGCCCCAAGGCACGTTACAGGAGCGTCATCAATCAAAATTTGACACCGAGCCAAAGAAGGAGACATCAGGCCACATGGAGGTAGGACTTAAAGGATGAGCGAGAAGTAGAGGCGGAGAGGTTTAGGGAGGAAATTCCAGAGCTTAGGGCCTAGGCAGCTGAAAGTATGGCTGACAATGGGGGGAGCGATTAAAATCGGGGATGAGTAAGATGCCAGAATTGGAGGAGTGCAGAGATCTCAAAGGCTTGTAGGGCTGGAGGAAGTTTCAGAGGTAGGGAGGGGCGAGGCCATGGAGGGATTTGAAGACAAGGATGAGAATTTTAAAATTGAGATGTTGCCAGCCCAGGAGCCAGTGTAGCTCAGCAAGCACAGGGGTGATGGGTTGTGACGGAAGGAGCCATAAAACCTATTCAGGAAAATACACCATTCTATGAAAGAATTCTGGCCTTATTAAAACATGGGTTCGGAAATCTGGAAACCGAACTTCTGGGGAAGCTGTGAAAGCATTCTGGCCATAGAGATAAGATAAGTTGTTGACACTGAATAAATAGCCTTATTGAAACAGAAGGTTAAAGGCTCCTGACAGTCTGAACCTTTGGGAACAAGATAATGGTGCACCCTGGTTAAGGTGTTCTAATTTACACTTCGTAAAGAAGCACAAACATATGCTTTAGTAAAAATGACATCAAATAAAACGCACCTGCTGTTACACCGTTTTTTTATGGTAAACTTAGAACACCTAGAGATGAGACACGATTCTGTATTGCTACCAGCTGAGGTGACTAAGAATTGCAGAAGTCAGCAGAAAAATGACTAGAGGTAATCAGCTTACATCAGCAGAAAACCTTAAAGGGAATAACACTGGAAAAGGGTATAAATATTGAACTCTCAAATGGGATAGTAGATTAGCTGTAAAGGGGCAAAGTGATTCTCAGGATTCAGAGGCGGCTCTGTAAGTCTACAACTCTTTGTACCTCGGGGATCAAAGGTACTGTATTTGATTTTGTTGGATATCCTGAATAAGACTAAGAACTGTAAAACTATAGCGAAGTTAAGATTTGAGAGTAAGGATCTCTGATAATAAGATTGTAAAGCTTTCTCTTTTTGGAACTGTTAATGTTGCGATTGGCTCACCAACTGTAAATTACATGTCGGTTCTTTAATAAATCTATATATTTTTAGAATTGTCTAACATAATACTTCTGTATCAAACTCGCAAACTCAATCTCTGTACACTCTTTGGTGAGGAGTTGCAGAATTCTGGGGGAGTTTTCCGGACCCTCATAATATCCGGAACATTACAGTCTAGTTAAACTTATTAAAAGTGCTATCTGGAGGACGGTAACATTTTCAGGTTGTTCCTTTCCTTTAAGGAGAGATAGTCCGGACCTTTAGACCCAATTAAGCGTCTTTAGGATTCGGCTACCTCAAACTTTAGTTGAAAGTGAACGTCTGAGGAATACGCCTGATCTGGGGTAGTCCTAAAGGGGTTAGGACTAGTGATTATCCCTTCGGGGTGAACGGGACTTGGTGCAAATTAAGATATGGGAGCAGAGTTTTTAATGAGCTTATAGACTGGAAGATGGGAGGCTAGCCAGGAGAGCATTGGAATATTCAAGTCTAGAGGTAACAAAAGCATGGATGAGGGTTTCAGCAGCAGATGAGCTGAGGCAGGGGCGGAGTCAGGTGATATTACGGAGCTGGAAGTACACGGTCTTGGGGATGGAGTGGATATGTGGTCGGAAGTTCGGGGTCAAGCATAACACCAAAATTGTGAACACTTTGTCTCAGACAGTTGCCAGGGAGAGGGATGGAAACAATGGCCAGGGAATGGGGGAGAAATTCAGTATCACCCCGTTTGGGGCGCTAACTTTTGAAATCTGGGAAACTTCATGCCAGGCGCTAATGATTCCCAGCTTTTTCAAAATTCGGTGTTTGCGCTCCAGGAATGAAGTGGAGCGCTAAATCAAGCACTCCACTTCCTTCCTGGAGCACTAAAGGATGCAGACGGGTCGGTAGTGGTGCGGCACTGCACAATGTCCCGTGCAGCACTGCCGCGATCCGAGGCCCCTTCCCTCCCTCAAAGGGAAAGGCCATCGCTGCAGGCTCTGCATTGGGACCAATTAGCTGGTCCCTGACGGCGGCGGCGATCCGGCCCGATCAGCCCCATGCGCTCCAGCAGAGTGCCGGGCTGATCGATCGTGGCCCAGGAGCAATCGAAAAAAATCACTTGAAGCGTTGGTAAAATTTTTCTCCTACCGCACGAACAACCAGTTTTATTTGCGCCTCCGAAGCTCCCGGCCTCCCGAACAACACCTCCTGCAGCTGTCGGTGTTTTCGCCCGGCGATGCTGCAGGGGGCAGAACCGAAGTTTGGATCCGGGGCTCTACCGGGGTGATGTGCACGGCAATGACGTCACGATCTCCAGGCGCTGGAGATCGTGGCGCAAAGTGTTACCACCGCCGCAAACCTCTCGGCCAATTTTGCGGGAGTCGTTCATTTCGGTAAGTCATTATCGCCCCCCGGAGGCGATAACAGGAGGCATTAAGGTACCGAATTTCTCCCCCAATGGCTTTGATCTTCCCAATATTTAGTTGGAGGAAATTTCTGCTCATTCAGTACTGGATATTGGACAAGCAGTGTGACAAATCAGTGACAGTGGAGGTTAAGAGAGGTGGTGGTGAGATAGAGCTGAGTGTCATCAGCGTATATGTGGAACCTGGCGCATGTTTTCGGATGATATCGCCGAGGAGCAGCATGTAAATGAGAAATAGAAGGGGGCCAAGGATAGATATTTGGGGGTCTCGAGAGGTACTGGTGTGGAAGTGGGAAGAGAAGCCATTGCATGTGATTCTCTGGCTATGATTCAATAAATAAGAGTGGAACCAGGCAAGGGCAGTGTCATGAATCTTACAATTCATGTAGAAATGACTCATGAGATAACACTGGGTGGCCAGCTGGTGGCGCCGTCCAAGGAAAGTATAAATACTCGGGCGTGGGCCCAGCTTGCTCAGGACGTTTTTGTAACCAGGAACTAGTGATGTAACTAGAATCTCATGGCTGTGAAACAGTTGATTAAAGCCTTGTTTTATACTCAAACCAAGCGCTCAGTAGTTTTCTTACGTCAGGCAGTTCCACCCAGCTGGACGATGGAGGAGAGGCGTTGGAGGAGGATGGAGTGGTTAACCATGCAGCCACCCCTCACACTCACCCTTAACCTACTGCAAGCATACCAACTAACAACACACAAGGGTAGGCACCTGAGTGGTTTAGCCAATGTTCATGTGAAGATAGGTCGAGAAGAATGAGGAGGGATAGTTTTCCAGTCACAGAGGCCGCGATTTTGCCAGTGCTCAGAGGGCGGGTTTGGAGGCGGGTCCGCAGTCAAAATCAAAATGATTGACAGCAAGTTGGGAGCCTGCTCTGAACCCGCCTCCATGTAAGTTTCCAAAGTGTCGGGTCTGCAATTTCAGAACACACCCGACACCAAGAGGCGGGGAGGCATTTAAGATAATTAAATGCTTGTTAAACACTTGTTAACTACTATTTTGCCAGCCTAATTCTATTTTCCCACTTTTTTAACGGGGTTCGCGTCGTTCGGAGATCACGTCAGGTAAGTAGGTCGGGTTCTCTATGTCTCCCCATTGCTGTGAATAGGTGACAGCTGCAAAAGTGGTATGAAAGCTACCATTTCACAGCTGGTCACTTTCCAATGTCAGAAGCTTGAGCCTTGAGGACTTGGAAGACACTTTTGAGCTGTATGCAGTTTGGAAGTGTTTGGAGGAAACTCTATCCAGTGTCACCTCCTTGGAGCAGGCTCTCTCACCACTGACAGATCGCTTCTGTCATCCCAAGTTCAGCTGCCATCTAGTCCAGCCCTTGAAAAAATCTCACCTTGGTCCTTTGAATCCCTCCACGATCAGCCCCAACACCAACATCACCAGGTACACCACATCACCAACAACAATACCAACCTTCTCTGCAATCACCTGATGATGCACAGGACACAGGTAATCAGCACCTGACAACATTGCTGCCCGCGAGGCTAGCGATGGCATCACCATGGCCAGATTTACTTCACTTGAGGCTGTACACCCTGGCTGTCACATGATGCGCCAGGCTGACACCACCCTACACCAGCACCAAAGAGCATCCCTATAATGTCCAAGCCATTCCTTTCGCACTCATCACAATTGGGCTGGGGGGGGCGGGTGGAGTGAAGTTATGTCTCAACATTCACTGGACCTCACTAAGACACTTCCAAAGGTAAGCACAGATCTGTCCAATAAGGTAAAGTGTTGAAAATAAAGATTTCAATATTTGACAACACATTAACAGAAACTTTACATGAACATTGGCTAAACCACCCAGGTGCCAACCCTTGTGTGTTGTTAGTTTGTACGCTTGCAGTAGGTTGAGGGCAAGTGTGAGGGGTGGCTAGTGAGATGGGGAAGTGATAATGTAGATAGAGCGGGATGGGTGGAGGTGCAAGATAGTTGGTGTGAGTAAAGATGTGCAGGAGTAGGGTAGTGAAGGCAGAGTGATGTGTATGTGATGAGTGGCACAGCAGGATGAGTTTGAATGTGGCTTGGCAGTAATGTTTCGTGATCTGCTCAGATCATTGAAAGGTTTGCACCACTGCAGCCTGGTCCTCCTGTGCAATGTGCAACCAGGCTGCATTGATCTCCTGGGGAGGTCTCTTCCGCCCATTGGAAGGGAAGAGGACCTCCCTGCATGCTGTGACTCCCTCCATAAGCATATGGAGGGAGTCATGGGAGAGCCTCGGTGCAGCCGTGCACCTTTGTGCAGTGCTTGTCAGTGTTTGCAGCACTTCAATGCTGTAGAATACTGAGAGCAGAACTGTCAAAATCAACTTGGACATGGCCCCTTTAAGGAAACCAGCTGATAATGCATCATCAAATGATGTCATCAGACCTGCTTCCTATTAATTGGCTGGGAACCTCGCAGGGCGGACTTAACGAGCCCAATCAATGAAAAATCACTTGGAGAGTGCGGGCTGCAGTAGGCAGTGGGCTGGGACCGCGACACCGCCCCGGAAGGCGAAATCACGGCCATCGAATGTAATTTGTACTGTGGAGGATCCACACTACTGCCGTTTTATAAAGCATTAGAGAGAACACATGAAATACTGCATGCATGTGTGGCCGCAATACACAAGATCTAGAGGTAATGGAAAAGATTCAGAGAACAGCAGCAAGAGACTACATGCTTTCCAGCACAGAGTGATAGAGACGTTAAGGAAATTAAACCCAGTGTAATAATTTAAAGAAAGGATATACCTGCATTCAAACTGCTAAAGAAATAAAGTGGAAGTACAGATGTATTTTGTACACAATCCAAACAGCAGAACCAGGGAATATGAGAAAGCCACATCTTGACTTGGCATCAGAAATAACTTCAGTTAGAATCATTGCCTTATGAAATAGACTGCCAACTAATGCAGTAAATACTGACTCCATTGAAACATTCACAAGGGAATTGGATCAATTCTTGATTTATTAAAGGATAGAAGAGTATGAGTTTGGAGTAAAAAAAGATTTAAAAAGGTCTAATCATGTACAGAAAAGCATATGGATGGCAGACAAAGGTGGATGGCCTTTATTCATTGCTACATATTTATATTCTTCTCGTTGCTCACAAAAATCCGTGCAAGCTGCTGGTCTTCCCTGATGTTGTGGGAGGATCTTTACACACCAGTAAAGAAAAATCATATTGCCTGCCTGCATATGTGTGCTGTGAGCTCAACCCACCTGTAGGTAGAAGCAAATGACTGAGCTGATGCAAGTACTATTGGCGGCAGTCAATGCTTTTACTATTGACAGCATTTTGCCATCACAGACACAAAGTGAAACTACTTCCCAAGGAGAGTTTTGGTGCCTCTGATGGCACTGGGTTATTTATGCTGAAAGGCCCATTCACCTTTGACGAAACAAATAGGATCAGCTTCCTTATTGACATGGCTGAAAGAGAGTTCACCACGTAAGGAGTCATGCACAGGAACCTGTGTCTTATCGCTGTGCTATGCAGCATGTTGCAGCACCCGCAATGTAAGCACTCACGTTTCCCTACTTTGGCAGCGTAATCAGGAACAAGTAAACTTTTCAAAACAGGAGTTGATTTCCTTCTAGCATCAATGGGGTATCTTGAGTTTTGTTTTAGAATATCTGAATACAGTGTTGTACACTAATTGTAAGATGCAAGTTAGATAACACAGTAATCAGGGGCCGTGTTAGGACCGTGCAACTGTACAGGGCCCCAACCAGTCAGTGGGCCCGAGCGGATTCAGAGATAAGCTTGTCAAGTTAAACGTAAGGGCCCCAAACTGAACCTTTGCACCGGGTGCACGCAAGGCAAACGCCCCCCTGACAGTGATTAGCCTGATTATTTTAAAATCCATCTATCATTTTAGAAATTTAGCTCACAGACTGAAAGGCTTTGTTTGAGATACAACAAAACTAAAGGCAAAATGCATAGCCAATGAAATAATCCAGCTAAGAATAAAAATATAAATAATCCATATTTATGATTTCCAAGAAAAATAGTATTCTCTCTGGAAGATTTTTTTTTAAACGCTAAAATTCTAACATTCGCAGTCATGTCACCTTTAGAAAAACCTGATTTATTGTCTTCTGAATACAGAAAAATACAATCTAGGGACTGAATGCTTCTTTTGTTTAATCAAAGAAAAAAAATCCAAATCATTTACTACAAGCAATTTCACATGCTGTGATAATGAAGTATAAAAACCTTTAGTATCATTCAAAGGACGAATTTCCTACATTACTTAGTACCAGCCAAGTTCTTTGTGCAGCCCTGCAGCCACACACATTCCACGTCTCACTCAAACAAAAGACATACAAATTCATTAAACTATTTAATTACGTGTCTTTATTTTTCTCCATTAGCAATCCTTGCCAGTACAAAGTAAATAAAAGCTGCCTAGTTTCTTGAGCAACAGCAGTGACTGAGGTTTTTATTCAATTTACAATAAAGGCCCTTTTTTCTCTTGGGCAGTTTCCTACATGCCCTGCAAATGGGAGCATTCAACTGTACACACAGAGCAAGAATCTAAAACAGCAGCAGCAGCACTCGGCATGGCAGGCACATACCATGCAAGCATTAAAGCTGCCAGCACCAATAGCGGCAGAAAAGTGCTTCAGCTACAAACGGAAAGGATATTAGCTTTTTTCCTAGTAAATTTGATTTTTACATCTATTTCTTTTCAGAAGGGTTGTTATTGAGCTTAGTGTCCACAAATGCCATTGATCTGCCTGTGACTCAATCTATACACTCTTACTTTGACAGAAGCTCAGCATGTAAGCAATACAAATCCTAGTTAGGCTACAAACTTATTGATTTTATAGATTTCTCCCAAAGTTGTGATAATGATATATCATTGTTAAATTTGGTAGAACAAACTGCTTTTCCAATCTGTCAATGCAAGCATGAAAACCAATTCACAGCCTTGTTTAGAGATTTTCCTTCAGTAGGATAACTACTGCAAGCGGAAACAGATCGCCAATATTCAGCTGGTGGCAGCCGCTTGATGGATGACACCTTGTCTGATGCCCCTTTCCGATCTACAGTGTGTTATGTCACATGGAGTTTTACTCACTGCCAATAATCATCAATTCAACTTTTCATAATCTTTGCTTCAGCAATTTAAATTTTATATGCACCCACATGCCTTTTATTTTTCCGTTCTGTGTGTGTTTTATTCTAAAAATGAATGCTGAAGGACGAAGGTAGTTATTCAATGTTAATTACAGACTTGCAAAGCAAAAATAAAACACACTATTTTGAGGTTTTATTCAGTCATTCTATTATATAAAATATTGGTCATTTTCTCCACTCATACGTCAGAGCAGTTCTTAGGATTGTACATTGTAGATTTTACAAGGCATACAATAACTTGCAGCTAAAGTTGCTCATGATTTTTTTTTTCCCTAGGAATCAGGCACATGTGTTCTTGCACACTTCACAGCATCTGAGTGCACAATTAATTTTATGGTGGATGAGTTTTCTTTTGCTGAAAATCTGTTCATAATTGTGCTGGCTGAATTTGCGGGAGCTTTCACAGAGAATGATGACTTCCCCCTCCTGGATTTGTTCTGCTCCTATGGGAGGTGCAATTTAGATAGTGCATTATCGATTTTTGCCATAATAGGTACAGAGGTACCTCTCTGGCCTGTTCAGTCTGCCCACTCTCAACATCAGGATTGTCAGCTGCTGTGAGGAAGCCTGTCATTATTTTTTTCAAGTAAATCCATCACAGAAAAAGGTGATGAAAATAAAATTATTTTCACCTTGCTACAGAGAAGAATGGCTGTGCCTACCACTGAAATTATTCTTAATGCCTTCTGGTAACAAAGTAGAGGGTAATCAGAAAACAGAAGGAAATGGTTCGTGAAGGATAATTTACTTTTAATTTGCCTCAGCCACTCCTGTGATATATTTTTTTTGATGTCAAATAATAAAAGGTGCATTATTTTTCTTTAAAGGAATATTAATTAGGACAGCAATGTGGAACTTGACTAGTATATCACTTATATAGAAAAAAATGAAGACTAGCTTTACCAAGAAAAAATTTGAAATGGGATTTGTAAATTCAAACCCTTTCAAGTGGTAGCTTCAGAATGAAATGAGATCGTCAACAATTACTTGTGGAAAATAGGACATGCAAAAGTAAGGGCCTCGGGGCTTGTCAGTCCTGACCCCTGGAAGATTAGTGAGTCTGTTGAAGCTCATCTACTAAAGCCCAACCCAGGGGGAAAAAACTTGATACTTAAAAAGAAATGTTGCCTCATTACATTAAACCAGCAAGAGGCATTCAAAAGAGATTGTTTATAAAATTGTTTAAAAAAAGTCATCTGACTTTGTGTTTGTTAGACTTACGTACTAGTTAGTAGAGCACAGTTGTCTGTGTACATCAAGGAAAACAAAGAAAGAAATGTCCTTAACTGTCACTTTTAATAAGAGGAGTCAACGTGCCTCTATTCAGGTTAAATATTGCCCTGTCACTTTTCAATTGAGTCAACAGATTTTTTTTAAAAAGTCAAAGCATAGTGTATGCAAAAATCTGTCATAATGTGACAGATCTGTCCTCATTCAGCAAATTCTATTGTGAATTCTGAAAAGTAACTTTTCATAATCAGCAGTGACATCAAAAGAAGCATTTGCATGAAAACAATGAATTTTCTAATTTAATGAAAGCTTGCAGGTCTCCATTGTAAAGTTTACAAAAACCTCATACATTTGCATTTTCAGACAGAATCATTTGTAAAATATGGATTTATAACAGAACTGCCTTAGAATGAAGCTTCTTCATGATTATGACATGCAGCAAGGTACAAAAAACTGAAAATTAAGTTGTGTTGTGATCTTTAATGAAATTCCTTGCATAACTTTGATTATAAAATGCAAAACATTTCACCAATAGCTGTAAAGCAATACAAAACATTAGTAAAACACAGGCCAGGTGCATACCTCTGTTACGGTTGTGGTTTACATTAATGTCACTATTGTTGATCAAAGCAAACACATTTCTGACTAATTAACAAGGGTTGTGATATGAGCAGAATGCATCAAATATCAAAAGATGGGCAGCTTTGAATTATTTCAAACACTAATAATTATCGATGTGGCAGTGTGCGGAAAACACAAACTTTCTTTTTTCAAAATAGTGAGACAGGTTCAATGGTCAAAAAAAGACAAACTACCAAATCACAGTAGCCACATGGTCATGAAATTGATCTTTCCGAATGGCTGCTGAAAGGCTCAAATTAAATTTCAAAAACAGCAAACTTGTGGCAGATAATTCTTTGTGCAATGGCATTCTTACTGTACAGTCAGAATATAGCAAGCTTTATTTTTCCACTCATATTGTTGAACTGTTATTGTTGTATTAAAATGCCAAAAACAAACAGGATCAATCAAATTTCCATCTATTTACAATAAACTAGCAGTAGTTTTATTCTCGTCATTAGCATGTCTTTTTTTTGTTCCGCTAAAGAGTGCAAAGATTCATATCCTTAAAGTCTCTCCACAAGCTAAATCATTTTTCCTGCTGGTGTTTTTAAAAAAAATTCACTGCCCTCTTCTAATGGCGAGATTTATGTTTTTTGACCACTATTTCCTCAAGGTTTTTTACTGAACTTATTACAAAGAGCGCACTGTGACAAATCATTCAAAATTTGAAATCTATCGATTTCATAACAGTAATCACATAATATGCAAGTTCTGCCTTCAGATATTGTTCTTCCATTTGGTTTGTTAAAGGAAACCCAACCTTATTTGAAAAGATTGCAAATTTAAATGATTTACCCATTTACCCATAAGCACAGTCCTTCAGTAAATGCTTTGAAGCAAGTGCAATCATATTGTGGAGAAATCCAATTCATTGCATTGTACCAGGAAAAAAAGGTAGGTTGGGGTCAGCATTACTCCATCATGTGAATTAATCATGTCCACCAATGCAATGTATAGCCTGTACTTTTGCATATTTTCACAGAACTTTGTTTATTAAGAATACTTTTAAATTAAACAAAATGTCATAACTGACAGAATTTTCATAAAAATTGCAAATGCAAACTGAATTTTTGCAGGTCAGTAAATGAGGTTTTTTAAGATATGATTTGTTTCTGCAGCAAAACTGCAGAGTGCAAGTCGCCAATACGGGCTATTACTAAAACATGAACAAGAGGAAGCAGAGACGATAATGTTACCCTGGTACAATGTCACAAACTGCAATTCTTCACAAAACTACAACACTTCGTTCAGAATACAGAAAAGGAATGAGTTTGAGAAAATTACTCTAGTTGATTATTTGATAAATTGGGTTGAGTTCTCCCAACCCCTCCCCCTTTAAAGTCTATAGATTTCTCATCTGTTGTAGAAATAAAAAGAATGATTAAAGTCAAATTATGATCAACAATTAATAGATTTTTATAAACAGAGCAGATATTAGGACTGAGCTACAAGGAGTAAGAAAATCAATAGATTGAAATAGCATCACACATGTTGAGAACAAAATTTCGATGATTTATACACATTAATGAATGAATTCTAAGCCACTTTTAACTTCTTACAAGTAATTTTTTTATATTATGTTCATTTACTTTCAAATCATCAAAACTGTTAATTCATAGTGACTTATCAATGATCGGAACTTCCAAAGATCCTTGTGGGCTGAACACAGTGAACACTTTTATATTGATCATGTCATTGGCAGAATGTGGAGTGTTACAGGATTTTGTTTTTAGCAAGTCAATAAGTTATTCACTAACATTTTACATTATATAACATGGAAATCATATATAGCCAACTGTGTAATCTGTTCCTTATTGTAAGAATGAGAAATACCACATATCTAGGTATATTATACAGGTCTTCCTCACAAGTGAAATAAATTGGCGATGATATACATATGATTGTGACAAATAATTATTTTGTAGTTGACCATTGACAAGATATTTTTGATATGAAAGCACAATGGCCTGGAGTTTCCGCTCGGTTACGCTGGTCTTTTTCAATGCAATTTGCCCGAAATTGGCCAAACCAGCACAAAAGATCACGGAATTTCAAGTGTAAATTACATCGAGTTTGCGCAATCTTTTATGCTAGTTTAAAAAAACATCGTGCTAGAAGCTGGCCCCGCCCACAAAACTGGCCACACCCAAAGATCGAATTAATCACCATTGCGAGTTTCCGTTAATTGTGCCCGTTTGCGGGTCTTCGAGGAGGCTCTTAAAATTAAGCTTTTTTGCTTAGGTGCAAGGGCACTAATAGGCATGTTTTAAAAGCTTTTAATTTTTTTTTATTTACTAAGAAACTGACTACTGTACACCAATGTAACTAGTAAATGGTGCTGTGTAGTTTTTGAAAGTAATTTTCAATTTTTTTAAAATTGAAATATTCACAGGTGGTGGACTAGACACTCTAATTAAAAATGCTTAATTTTTGTGATAAGCCCATTTTCAGTTGTATTAATAAAACTGCAGCAGGAATATTTCATAATGCAAAAATTTCTTTTTAAAATTGCATTCTAAAACGTTGCCTGATTATGCTGATCATGGAAGATTTTACATCAGTGATATGCAAATGATTTGAGCAAAAAAAAAATCACTTCTGAAAACGAGTGCAATTTTGAGCGTAATTTGCACCCGGATTGCTGACTGTGCCCACAGCGGAAACTCTTGCCCATTGTTTAAATACTGAATGCCTTGCACATTGACATCGTACTAGCCAAGCCCTGGCTCCTTCATGTGCATCAACACATCAGTCAACAATCAAGGCAGAAATAAATGTGATTGTTTGCTTTATCATGACAACAATGTCTCCTGTATTCTGACAAATACAAATAACCAGATCAATGTGTACAGTATAGTACTGCATTCTATATTAGCTGGTTCAACAAAAAGTCTAAAGTCAATTGTTTAATTTTTTGTGTTAAAATGTTTACATCAATAGTCCTTTAAAATAGAAATAGTAATTTCAGTCATTTATAAAAACAAATGCTGGAAGAACTGAGCAGGTCACAGAGCATCTGTGGAGAGAGAAAGGTAGGGTTAACATTTCAGGTCGATGGCCTATCATCAGATGGTTCTGACAAAAGGTCATCGACCTGAAATGTTAACCCTACCTTGCTCGCTGCACAGATGCTGCCTGACCTGCTGAATGGTTCCAGCATTTTCTGTTTTAATTTCAGATTTCTAGAACTGGCAGTATTTTGATTTTAGTCATTTGTTATTGTTCATAAAAATTAAATAAGACATCATAACAGAAATTATCACTCAGGTGAAAAGATCCTTGATATTCACACAGCGTAAATACTCCAGCGCCAGATTTTTTACCAAATACGGTCAAACATAGATGAGGCAATAAATTGTACAAGAATGAAAAATGCAATACATGCAATAAATATTACAAAGTACTAAAGTATTAGTGGATGGTTGAGAATTGTTAGCAGTGGTTGATACAAAGGAATAGATAATAAGGTTTTACACAGTTGCTAAAGAAACTGATCACAGAATACTAGTCGACATCACACACATTGCCGCACTACACAGTTTGTTTGGCTCCCAAAGACACAATCGAGAGAGGGTGCACAGTACATGATGTTCTCGATTAATCATATATCTTGCTGAAAATGCAGAAAGAAATTGCAAATTCAGCAAAATATTTTTGGAGACCAATTCAACGTTAAGTACACAACAACCTATGCAAACCGATCTCCTTTGGAGAAAGTGCTAAGGAACCAGAGGCAATCAAAAGCTCTCACTATCTTAACTAAAGTATGCTGTATTATTGCACAAATCCAGCATCTTATCTTATTTATAGTTTTACTTGAGTGCATTTTTAGTGAATTGACCCTGCAGAATTTTAAACTGATTTTTACCAGATGTCAATGTCAGATGAAGTACAAGCAGATTTAAAGGCAACTTTGGATAGTTAAAGGTTTTCATATCAACTATTAAATCGTGGTAGCGATTTCCAGTACTTACTTTTATTTCACTTTAAATTTACTAAACTAGTTGTATCTGAGCTCAAGTTAACTAACAAACTGTGTTAAAATATTAAATATGTTGGACGTATGTTAATGAAAACAAATGGAGTGATATTGTAAGACATCTTGACCAAGAAAGTATTCAAGCTGTAAGGAGCACTTAATAAGGAAACATTTAATTTTAATTTATATGTTCTAGGTTTCTTTGATGTCACTCCCAGGCGAAGGTTATGGACCTCAACTAAAACAATCTTCAGTCCCAAAATACTTTAAATTGGAGCAATAATTCAACCACAAACTTTGCCCATACTAATAAACCGACATACTAATCTTCCTTGATAGGATCCATAATTAGTGCTAAATATCATAAATACATTAATAGAAATCTGCAC
Organism: Somniosus microcephalus; assembly: GCF_052327205.1. NCBI lineage: Eukaryota > Metazoa > Chordata > Chondrichthyes > Squaliformes > Somniosidae > Somniosus > Somniosus microcephalus. The sequence continues at coordinate 249,721,891 of NC_140992.1, forward strand.
ACTTCCATTCTACTTTTACTAACAATGTGAGTAAGACTAATGGCACTCAGCATCTTCTTTAATGACAGAACGAGCTATTCCTGTAGTTCAACCGTTACCTAAAATCTCCGTTTTCCCCTAGGTTAAACCCATCTGGACAAATTTGAGTGCAATTTGTATTTTGTTTTGGACTAGATAATATTTATCTTACCATTTCACCGTAAGAGAAATAATAAGCAAGACAAAAAGAGCACAGGTTAAGAATAATCTTGGTTTATAATTAAGTTCCTTTGGTTTTAATGTTTCAGCTGTGAACTCTCTGATGGGTCTCCCTTCAAATAACCATTTGAAGAACTGAAGGGCAGCCCAGTAATTATTCACAAATAGGTTCCATGGGCCTGCAGTATGCATACGAAATCTCACACTTTAAATTACGTTACTGTTCATCTATGGGCCCCACCTGTTGGAACTCTTTCTATATAAGATCTGAAATTGTAGGAATAATCAGCTTGAACTATATGTTGGCTGTCTTTCAGGCAGTGGAATTGCTGACCAACTTACTATGCTACATGCCCAAAATATTTCTAGATTTTATACAACTTGATTGGGGAGAGCAGGGTGAGAACATCCTGGAAAAAGGTCAATCAGGAAGCTAATTTTGTACAATCAATCATGGTACAGTGATGTATTAGTTATAATAATTGTAGCGTAAAAACTGCATTAATAACAAGAACTGATTGGAGTGACACACAACAGGGAGGGTTGAACTGCTTTGCAGGGATTCACTCAATTGCAACATTGAGGGCATTATTTCATTCTTAAGGTCCAAGTCAAAAAAAAAAATCGCCTAATATATTTATGTTTCTTATAATATGTACAGTGCTTTTTCCAGCAAATGTAAAGGGCACAGTGGTATCCGGGAGAGTAGCACAGATTTAGGAATATAGCACATGTGCAAGAATCTTGCATAACGGGGCAAGGGTTGAATTTTTAGAATGGGATATGTGCCTTTAAATTAAAATAGAAAGTTCCATACTTGCTCATTTTATAGACCCTACTATTTCCTGGCAATTAGCTGTTGATTATTAGTCATTTAACTTGCAGTAATTATGCCATAGTGATGAATAATTCAGTGCAAAGTCACTTTTCAGGATTTTTTGATCATTTTGCCACAGAAACGATTTAGAAAAGAGTTACATGTAAAAGTTCAGTTTTTAAATAAAAGTGTATTCACACAAGTTATTAAACTGAGATGAAAAGTGGCTAAAATGTTTATGATTTAAAGTATTTTGGGACTGAAAATTGTTTTAGTTGAGGTCCATAACTTTAGCATGGGAGTGATTAATTGTGAAAATGTAATTTGCATATCAAAGAAGCTTAGAACATATAAATGAAAATAAAGGGCTAGAAATTCATTATAGCCCAAGAATGGGCGGTATCTTTAAAAAAGTTTGAGAATTAGCGCCAGGCGCTAATTCTTTAGACTGCACGCAAAATTCATTCTCACTGCTCAAAGAAATGATTGGAGCGCTAAATCAAGTCTTAAAGGCCGAGCTCAATTGCGTTAAACTCAAAGGGTGGACCAATATTGGGTGCACTCTAATCACAACTCATCATTGCCACAGTCTTTTCCCAGTAATTAAAGGGGAGGTTCATTGATACTGCAGCACCTCATTCTCAGCATTGCTGACAGTGCAGCTGCCTCAGCAAGGAGAAGCACAACAAGGAGAAGGAGCCGGAGGACTGAAGCAGGTGTGCTCATGGCAGATCCACCTCAGTCGGATGGTCAGGGTGATTGAATGCTTCAACAAATGCTACATACCACCGTCTGTACCACAAGCTTCACACACTGCCCAAAGCACCAGATCCCCAGCACTCACCCACCAACAATCTGTACCTACCAACACTCACACCCACATCTCATGCCTTGCACACAATGACAGCTATTCAATTGTGGCAGGCACAAGGGTCATTAGTTATTAGAATGAATGTGATGTGTGATATGTTAATGCATAAATTTATTAATGGAGTTTGCAATATTTTGTGGTCTCTCTCATTTCACCTTTGCACTCAGGAGGACACTGTGATATGGCATGACACAGGGATGGTATGATGAGCATGTGGTGAGAAAAAAGGTTTAAGTCATCCTGGTGTGAGGCTGAGGTCTGTTCGGAGGAGGTGGCAGAGTTCTGTGACCACCACCTTGGTGATGCAGAGCCATCTAATGCACTGCTCCTCGCTTAATTGAAGGTAGGAGAAGTGCTGTCGGAAAATCCTTCGAGGGTAAGACAAGGCCTCCTGGTGAGAGCCCTGATGTCCCTCCTCATACCTCTGTGCACATGTTCCCCTATTTCTCACTGCCTATGCTCCAACCACCATAGATCCTGGAGGGTGAGGTGGCATGCCAGTACAGCCCCCATTAATGTTGCCAAGTGTAGCAGTTTGAAGCTTTGAGCAATAAATGTAGCTACAGGAAACTTTCGATTTACCGGCACCTAAATAACCGGAAATCTCGGTTAACCGGCAAAATTCAGGAGTAGGTTCAGGTAAGTTTTACTTCATATTGTACTTGCCTTCCACGATCTGTTGCTGTGCAAGGGTGTGGCTGCAGCTGTTGCTAAGCTACAGAGACGCTTGGAACTTGTGGCCATTGTTCTGCACTGGGTTTGTTGCTTTATATGGAGCTCTCAGCTCTCCGTATCTTTTACTATAGCTTTCGGTTATCCGGAATTTTTGATGAACCGGCACCACGTCGGTCCCGTCGGTGCCGGATAAAAAAAAGTTTCCTGTACTTTGCACTTGCCAGAAGACTGCGGATACAAAAGCTTGAAATTACTCATACAAACTGTTCCACTGGGTGAAACTGACAAGAAACCACTGAAACTAACCTGCCCTGACAGCTGCGAGTGATTAATGCTGATGCCTTTAAATACCATTGCTGGAGCCGGCTTCCTGCAGCTGCAAGCCAGCTCTCCATGTCGCTGTCTGATTGAGGTGCTAAGATAAGTGGTGACAATTAATTTTCCAGTTCAGGCACCTGGTGAGCGTTGCACGCTCACTGATGTCACAATCTGCCTGGCATTGAAGTCCCCGGCGGTACCTTTTACCGGCAGCGCAACAGGAGGGAGTGGATTTGTTGGATGCGCCTCGGCCCAGCACTACTGCATCAGCGCCCCGTTACTGCCTTCTGCAGGTACTAATGGGAGGCGCTAAGCTATCGAATTTCCCCCCCAAAATGTTTTCTTATTAAGTGCTCCTTACAACTTAAATACTTTTTAAATACTTAAAAGATATTTTACAGTATAACTCCATTTGTTTTCATGATCATACGTTCAACATATTTAATATTTTTATAGTCATTTAAACTCCTCAATGAGATTAGTGCTTTGCAATCACCCCCTGGAGTCCATTGTATCCTTTATCTTTATCATATTAAAACCTTAACATTTGAAAGCACTTTCCTGTCTACAAAACCTTACTCCCCGTTTGCATGTTTTTGTCAAACATTTGAGTCAATGGCCTAGAAATTCAGTATAGCCACTTTTGGGGCGGTAAAGTCGGGCGGCCGCTAAAGTTTGCGCCCGGCGCAAAGTCGAGCCCCCTTCGCCGATATTCAGTCGCATCGCCCTAAGAGGTTGCTGCTGCACTAAAACAGGCGATGCACGACTATCATTAGGCGCTAAGCCGGCGGCCCGGGGCGCTAACACTGGAACAACAACAACAACTCCTCCTCCTCCTCCTCCTCCTACCTTTGTCTCTCACAAAGAAGGAGTGTTGCAAAACGGCTGCCTTTCCTACTGCAGCAGTGCCCTTTAATTTGCGCTCCCCGTGGCCCGCATCGGCTGAGCACCGTTCGACTCAACAGTCGCTAGGGCCGCCAGGCGCACAATGGGCCAGCGTGACTGAAGATCCGGTTGGGGGCGCACAAAGGGCGTTGCACGAGAAAATGACGTCATGATCTGCGCGCGCAGCTGAGCGCGCGCAAAGACTTTGCGCCGGCGCTAAATGTCTACTGAAGTTGGGGCGAGGCGCAGATCACGCTGCGCCCGGGCGCTAAGCGCCTAGCACTCGACATCTACTCCTCCTAAGGCGCTAACGGCTGGCGCAACCAACTGAATTTCTAGCCCAATGTCTTCCATTATAAGTTGCTATGTCCACATACATAATGGAAACTGCCTATATAAACTTAGCACGCTGTAATTACACTCTCCCACCAGTGGTGGCGCTGAAGCAGCTCAGTTTTACATCTCAATTACTCGGCTTGTACGGCAGAGAAACTCATTTAGTCCATCCAATTCTGCTTTCCCACTTCCCAAATAATCTTCAGTTTTGCTACTTAACTATGAACAATAATAATATAAAATAGAAGTATTATATAAAATGAGAGAATGTATGACTGTAAGAAAGGGACTGTACGCCCTGGTCCAAGTATCCCCCATTCTCTAGCATTGCTTCACCTGAAGACTCCACTTGGCCATGAATCCCTGGAGATTTTATATGTACATTACATTATCTACATTACATTATTTAACCCAGTCGTGGCATCGTCACTCTGCATTAATGCCATGAAGCATCCTGGCTATTTATGTCAACAGCCTCAGCCTTCACAACCACTTGTGTGGTGCCTTTAATGTAATAAAACTGGAGAACAACAAATACAGGAAGAAGAATTAGGGGAATTGACGGAAAACAAGATTGAACAGATAGGCATTGATCAGGCTTTTGAAGCAGGGGAAAAGAAGCCACAAAGTGGAGAGGCAGAGTGAAATGTTCCACAGTGTGGGGTTGAAAGGCTGATAGCCTTCCAATTGAAATACAGAAAAGAGAAGGGAGAATGAAAAGGAGGCCAGAATCAGAAGGGCGGAGGGCATGCACAGGAACATAGGCCTGCAGAGGTAGGAGGGGCACGGCTCTGTAGGGATTTATAGATAAGGACAAGGAGATTGAAATTGATGAGTAGAAAATAAGTCAAAATATAATTACCCACAAACTTCACAGCATATATGTGTTAAAAAATCGCTATGTGGAGTGATTACCAAGTAGTCGTCTCATTTCAGGACGCTAACAACAGTTATAAAATGATCAAGGTTCACTCACAATGTAGATAATCATCCGTATTCCTTGATGAGATTACCAGCTTAACGAATTACCTCTAGGTAAAGAAGTATCGCTTGCATTTATCGAGCACCTTGTGATGTCACTTAGAGCACCTCACATACAACTCTGAAGTTCAGTGACTCTTTTGCAGGCAAAGCCTGGCTTTTGTTCGTCAAATGGGTTGGTATTCGGAGAGAAGTAGGAGGGAGAAGCATGGGAGGAGAGGAGGATCAGAAGCATGGAATTGGAGGAAAACAACATTATTTTGTTCACACTATTGTCTTATTTTATCGACATATTATTTTCACTGTCAAGAATAAAGCAGGAAAACATGTTCCATAATCCGTGGACAGGCAAGTGAGCAATGATGATCTTTTGCACAATAAGATCTGAATTCACAATTATTAGAGTTAGCACAGAATTTATTCCAGCATGAGAATTTAGTAATTCATGCAAATTATCAAGATCGTCCTAACTTGTGCAATAAATTCTTTTTTCCTCAAGTACTCTCTTTATTCTTTACATTCTGTTTCATTATTTACAAAATAATTCATTCATTTTAAAAGTTCCTTTCATTTAATTATGGTAGGGTAGGAGTGTTAAGCATGCAGAGTTCTTTATTATTTACTCCCATAATCATGCAAACCAGCTTTCCTCTCTCCTCAAAGATATTTGGTTGCTGTACTGAAAATTAAAAGGGAATTTAGGTTAAACTATTTAGACTGTTGGACTCCCACAGGGGAGGAGTAAAACAATTAGCTCCATGACTGAGCAGCTTTTATTTTTTAATTAAACAAATGTTCGTTCATAAAATGGGTTGATTGCAGGGCTAGTTGGTGTAAGTGAGTACAGCACAACAGCGTGGTAGGGTAAGGGTTTGCAGCTGTGATTCTTAACAGAGTGAGCTCACAATGCTGGATAAGCCATCTGGAGAGCTTATCCAAGAAGGGGCAGGGAGCGGGAAGGGAAGAAGAAAAAATGGAAGAAGGGTGTAACAAATTGAGCTACTTTGCATGTCTGTGAGTAGCCAATTATAGAGTGATATTTGTAAAGGTCAGGGAGCGGGTCACCTGCAGAGGAATGCTGTACCACAGGATGACCTAAAGAACGGAACAAGAATTGCATGTTAACAGCGAGGAAAACAAGCTTGAAACATAACGCAGTTGTTGCAAAATATTGTTACTGAAGCCACTGCCATATATTGAGTATAAAATAAAAACAGAAAATGCTGGAAATACTCAGCTGGTCAGGCAGCATCTGTGGAGAGAGAAACAGAGTTAACCAATGTTTCAGGTCGATGATCTTTTGTCAGAACTGGAAAAAGTTAGAGGTGTAACAGGTTTTAAGCAAGTGGAGGGGGGAGGGGAGGAAAGAACAAAAGGGAAGGTCTGTGATAGGGTGGAAGGCAGGAGTGATTAAAAGACAAAAGGGATGATGGTGCGAGGCAAAAGGAGATGGTAATGGGACAAGTAAAGAAACAAAAGATGGGTCTAGAAGAGGTGTAAATGGGAATGTCAGAATCATCAACAGCTGCCATCTGAAAAAATAGGGGCCGAGGTTATAGTCTGAAATTGTTGAACTCGATGTTGAGTCCACAAGGCTGTAAAGTGCCTAATCAAAAGATGAGGTGCTGTTCCTCGAGCTTACGTTGAGCTTCATTGGAACAGTGTAATAGGCCGAGGACGGAGAGGTCAGAGTGGGAGTGCAGCGGAGAATTAAAGTGACAGGCGACCGGAAGCTCGGGGTCACGCTTACGGACTGAACAGAGGTTTTCCGCAAAGCGATCACCCAATCAGCATTTGGTCTCCCCAATGTAGAGGAGACCGCATCGTGAGCAGCGAATACAGTATACTAAATTGCAAGAAGTACAAGTAAATCGTTGTTTCACCTGGAAGGAGTGTTTGGGGCCCTGGACAGTGGGAAGGGAGGAGGTAAAAGGGCAGGTGTTGCATCTCTTGCGTTTGCATGGGAAGGTGCCATGGGAAAGGGAAGGGGTGTTGAGGGTGATTGAGGAGTGGACGAGGGTGTCGCGGAGGGAGTGGTTCCTTCGGAATGCTGAAAGGGGAGGGAGGGGAAGATGTGTTTGGTGGTGGGATCATGCTGGAGGTGGTGGAAATGGTGGAGGATAATCCGTTAAATGTGGAGGCTGGTGGGGTGAAAGATGACGATAAGGGTAACCCTATCGTAGTTCTGGGAGGGAGGGGAAGCAGCGAGAGCAGAAGTGCGGGAAATGGAACGGACACAGTCGAGGGCCGTGTCAACCACAGTAGAGGGGAATCCTTGGTTGAGGGAAATGGAAGAAATATTAGAAGCACTAGTATGGAAGATGGCGTCGTCAGAACAGATGAGATGGAGAAACTGGGAGAATGGGATAGAGTCCTTACAGTGAGTGGCGTGGGAGGAAGTGTAGTCCAGATAGCTGTGGGAATCAGGGGGTTATAGTGGATGTTTGTCGATAGCCTAGCCCCAGAAATGGTGACATGGTGACAGAGAAGTCAAGGAAGGGAAGGGAAGAGTTGAAGATGGACCATGTGAAGGTGAGGAAAGGGTGGAAATTGGAAGCAAAGTGAATGAGCAGGAAATGGCACTGATACAGTCATCAATGTACTGGAAAAAGAGGTGAGGGAGGGTACCTGAGTAGGACTGGAACAAAGAATGTACCACCTAGCCCACGAAAAGGCAGGCATAGCTAGAACCCATGTGGGTTCCCATAGTAACACCATTAATTTGGAGAAAGTGTGTGGAGTCAAAGGAGAAGTTGTTCAATGTGAGAACAAGTTCAACCAGGTGGAGGAGGGTGGAGGTGGATGGGGACTGGTTGGGCCTCTGTTCAAGGAATAAGTGGAGCGCCCTCAGACCATCCTGGTGGGGGATGGAGGTATAGAGGGATTGGACATCCATAGTGAAAAGGAGACGGTTGGGGCCAGGAAACTGCCATATTATTGAGCTCTTAAGTAAAAGTTGCTGTTCGATTTAGCCTTATCCTCAATGCCAACATTTATGCAATTCACATTTCACTACACACTGGAAATGCATGATATTTTTTCTTATAATTCTGAAGTGCTTATTAGTCATAAAAATACATTTTAAATTAGCACTGTGATCAACTATAAAGCTATATTCGGAGCTGCAACAGACTACATTGTTTGACTGAACTTGGCATGTGGGGAGTTTCCAGTTTAATTTGTTATTTCATGAAAGTTATTCACTACCAAAGTGGTATAAATATAGAATGGGTGATTTAGAGCTAATAGTCACAGAGCACGACAATGGTCATCAATGTGCACACTAAGACAGCTTCACATTTTAAATGTGTGATAATATTCAGAAAATAATATAGCATTAGTATAGGTTTAGGAATAAATAATCTCCAGTTGATTACCAATAAATTCACTGTGCAGTGCTTATTGTAGAATATTAATGTACCCACATTTATTTTCTCTTCTCTAACTGCCACCTACCATAGTGTATTGTTTTATTTTACTGGCTAAGCAGAACAAATTAACTATGAATCAAAATACTTCACACCCAGTGCAATGTTAACTCTGAGAATACATCTACAGTGTAACAGTCTATTACAGTTATCCAAAGGACCTACCAGATTTTCCACAATACACGGGTTCTGCTATATCCAGATCAATTCTCCAAGATCTGACCCCACAGCCATCTCCAGGCCCTGATTCTGGTCCACCTTTCAGGTCCTGACTTCACACCACAGTATCTTCCAACAACATTCAGGTAGAATATATAGGCATAATGTAGATAATGGGTGGCTGCAATGTGGAGTGCAAAGGTGACCATTTTATAGAGGTGAAGGGGTTAAAAGTTAGATTAGCGGCTTAACTGACTAGCTGGCTGATGTAATAAAGGAGAAGTTTGGCAGAACAAAGACAGTTGGAAAAAGCATATTACACGATGATTGGGGGAGTAAAAGAAGGCAAGGAGGCCATACATTGAACAATGGGCCGCCAAGATGTGATTTGCGAAGATGTGGTTAAGCGTACGTAAATTGGATAGAACAATGGCAGATGTGGAAACAGGGCAAATGAGATAAACAAGATGGCCTAGAAATTGAGTTTGCGCTGCGCCGGGGCTTAACGGCGGAAATTTAGCGCCGGTGCTAAGTCGCGCTGTGCGCGCCAAAAATTCAGTAGCGCCGCGCCCAAACGGCTGCCGGCGCTACTGAAGGCTGTTTGCGCCTGAAAACTGGCGCTATTCCGGCACCCGATGCGGTGCGGCAGGCTCGGGAAGTGCAGGCCTCCTCCTTCAGTTAAGGAGGAGCTGCCTGCACCCGCCCGCTGGCCGGTTAAATCGCCACAAAAATGAGCCCGGCACCTCGGGGAAGTGCCGGGCTCGCAGCCGAGAAGCATCTGTTCCGCGGGGGGGGGGGTGGGGGAGTCCGGGGAGGGAGGTGCGGGCAGGCGGCCGGCGGGAAAGCGGCCGGCCGCCGCTCCACCTTTATGCGCCGGCGCAAAGTCGTGCAAGACTCTGTTGCCAGAGTCTTAGTTGCGGCTGCCACGGGCGAGGCGGCCGCAACTGAATTTCGGCGCTGGGACGCTGCGCACACCGATGACGTCATCGGTGCCGGCGCAGCGCTACCGGTGTAACGCCGATGTTGGGCCCTAGTCAATTTCAAAACCGGCTGTAAGTCCAGCGCAATGCCCTCTAGCGCCGCAAAATGGGCGCTAAGCCCACTCAATTTCTAGGCCGATGTGCTTTGTGGAGATGTGATTACGTGTACGTGACTTGGACAATTAATTGGCCAAGTCCCGGAGATGTGAAGGAAACAAGATGTAAGATTGTATATAAGCCAACTGCTCAAATGTAAAAATTAGACTCCCATCTCAGCGCGGACTGAGAGGGCCTCTCCCTGCGCGTGCTTGAATAAAGATCGCTTGGAACCAGTGCACGCTCATCTCCGTCTGCTTTGGGGCAGAAAGAAATACCACAACAGAGGAAATGTACCACCAACTTCTATTGGAACTTACTTAGAACTGTAAAAAGTGGCAACAGTGGGCAGATGACTGCTCCATAAAAGTTACACGCTACACAATAAAGGTTGCACTGTATGCAGTAAGATAACATGACTGGGTGAATATTGGCATTCTGGCACTTGTATAAGTCTCATGTACACCATATTAACACAGACATGATTAGCTAAATCATACAACCATTCATTTGTTTTGAATAATGATTTTTTTTCTCTTACACTGACTTAAATTGTTTTGTTCCACCACATTGGGGGCCATTTTCAATTTTAATCGCTGGGTGATAAACAGATAACAGTGAATAGGCTGCGTGTTTTACACCTTGCCCGAATGGGAGAGAAAATCGGGCGAGGTGTAAAACAAGCTGTTGATTTACTGTCACCTTTTTTTCAAGCCAGCGATAAAAGTTAAAATGATTCCCATTGTTTCCAGCTTTAATTGACTTCCTTCTCATGCGTTAACTATCTTCTGCTTTATCATTTTTACTCCTTCATTCATCTGTTGCATCAGTTTAAAAAAAAATCATTTTTTATTTGCTCATTTAAAATAAATATGTCCTGTAAGTCCTAACCTACACCCATATGATTTACTATTATCTAAGAGAGATGACTGACAGCCAATAGTCTAACATCCTTTAGTTGATTTGCTACTCTTGAGTTGGTCACTAGAAGCTGTGTGAAAGAAGCCATTGATTTTCTTTTCCTATAGGAAAACGCTTGGCCTCCGCTCTTTGTGTGGGGATATGCACTTGTTCTACCACTTTGCCGCACAGTAAACTGAAGCAGGAAGAAATGTGCCAGCTGTATTATACATTAGTGCAAGGATTCAACTGCATTCTAAAATAAATCACAAGCTGCACGTTTAAAAAAAGGTGGCCAACATTTATCAGATAAAACTTTTGCTCCACACCTCGTTCCTACTCAAAAATTCATTTTTTACCCTATTTTCTTTACAATTCTGCTGGCCATGAAGCTCTCCCTGGCAAAGTGTTCTCACAGGTAGCTTCCTGCCAAAGCCTCAACCAGTTCTGATTTTAAGACAATAGCTAAGGGGTCCAGGGCAGCAAGGATTGGGAGGGGGTGCAATTTGCCATCTGCTTTTGATTTACCTCCTGTGGAAAAGTGTGAAGTCTCTCCTCATGGGATGGCAGGGCTGTTCCTGGGATGGCAGGACTGTCGTATAAAGAGAGATTGGGTCGACTAGGCCTGTATCCACTAGAGTTTAGAAGAATGAGAGGGGACCTCATTGAAATGTATAAAATTCTGACAGGGCTAGACAGACTGGATGCAGGGAGAATGTTTCCCCTGGCTGGGGGGGCTCTAGAACGAGGGGTCACAGTCTCAGGATACGGGGTAGGACATTTAGGACTGAGATGAGGAGAAATGTCTTCACTCAGAGGGTGGTGAACTTGTGGAATTCTCTACCACAGAAGGCTGTGGAGGCCAAGTCACTGAATATATTTAAGAAGGAGATAGATAGATTTCTAGACACAAAAGGCATCAAGGGGTATGGGGAGAAAGTGGGAATATGGTATTGAGAAAGAGGATCAGCCATGATCATATTGAATGGCGGAGCAGGCTCGAAGGGCCGAATGGCCGACTCCTGCTCCTATTTTTCTATTTTTCTATGTTCTATGTTTCTCACACCAATGATGAAATCAGAGTTTTCTAAGTGGGCAATCTTGGGCATGAACTTATATCTGATTGATTACCGGAACAGCGTATTGGGAGCATCAACACACTGTGACAATGTTACAGAAGTTGGAAATTTAAACCTAAAGCCTTTTGATCAAACCGTGTTTAACATATCCAATTCTATTACGATCATGAAATAAATCATAAGCTAAAGAGTATTTGAGCATATTGCAGTTAACACTTCAGGGTTCAGATGACAGTTACAAACCACTTGTGCTTTGCAGCTCACATTGACAATTCATGTCATCATGTCAAAATATTACGCTTTCCTTCCAAACTTTCAAGGAATTAAGAATAATAGAGCTGTCAATAAATTCCTAATCTGTTAGTGCTTTTGCATATTGTAAACTTGGCAGATACACATTAATCTATGAAATCGCTTCTAAGTCACACCAGATTCTCTGAGTTGAGAGTAAAATATTTTTTTTTTTTAAAAGCACATGTGCAACCCAGTTACAAAATTAGATTTTTCACTTGCTTTGGTCATTGAGAAATTTTATATTTTAATTTGTGTTTTATTGTTCAAAATAAATTGGGTAATGTTTCTAATAAACTAGAAGAACATTGGCAATTTATGGAATAAGCTTGGCCAATGATGAATGAGATAATTCTTCTAAACAGTTGTTTAGCTGGTGACTTAATTATGAAAGCTTTGTTCTCTTGTCCAATGATTGATTAATTTTAACAAATTTACCAGCTTATATTTTATCTACTATTGGCCCAAAATTTGCAGTCGGAAGCTTCCCGCAGGTGGATGCCTCTGACCAGCAAAATATCTACGAATTTACCTGGTGGTCCGGGAGGTATGGAGGCTTGCGATCCTGGGCCTCTCTGGGTCCGCGCGGGCAGAGGCCCACGTATCCCAGGGGCGTAGGCAGTTTGCAAGTGCCCCTGGGATCACGTGGGCCGGCCCAACCAATAAAAGAAGGGAATCTCCATTCATACTTATGGGAGTTCCGTACAAACGCAATCCCCATAAGTGTGAATGGGGATCACTTAAAAAATACACGAGCACATGAAATAAATTAATAAAAAACATTACATATTTTAAATGAATTAAAATGCCATTTAATTAAATATTTTAAACAAAAATTTAATTTTTGGAATTTTTTAAAATATGTTTTAATGGGGCTAAAAATAAACTTGCCTCATTGGACAGGGTTTTTAATGTATAAATGAGTGATAACATTTAAAAAAAAACTCTTATGCTGGTAAAAGCAGGCCAAGCGTAAGAATTTCATGAGCATTCAGCGGGCAGAAGTTGGGAAAATAGCGCAACTCTCCGCCCGCGGAGGCCCTTTTCCTGAGGATGTGGATCATGTGGAAATCTTGACAGATCGCAAGTTCCGGGTTTTCGCGCATACACGTGCATAAAAGCCCACGTATCCCAGGGGGTCACGCAGTTCGCAAGCGCCCCTGGGATCACGTGGGCCAGGCCAACCAATCAGAAAGGGGGATCCCCATTATACTTATGGGGGTTCCATTTACGTTCGGAATCCCCATTTGCGTGATAGGAATCCCCCAAAAAAACACAATTACTCTCCAGTTAAAATAAAAATAAATCATTACATGTTCAAAATGAATTAAAATACAATTAAATTAAACAATTAAAACAAAAATTTCATTCTTTGAAAAATAAATGTAAACATTTTAAAGGGGCTAAAAATAACTTATAATTAATTTTGATGTTTCTTTTATGTTTAAATAATGTTTTAAAATTATTTTACTATTTATTTAAACTCTTATGCTGGTAGAAGAAGGCCCTACGCCTGCTTTTACCAGGCGTAAGAGTTTCACGGGCATTCGCTGGGCAGTAGTTGGGCAAAATTGCCCAACTCTCCGCCAGCGACTGCCCATTTCCCGGGGATGCTGTCAAGCTGAAACTTAACAGATCGCAAGTTCTGGGTTTTCAGGCAGGCGCAGCGGTCAAATGCCCCAGAAAATCTGGGCCACTATCATATCCTTAGGAACACATGCTAACATTTTGTATGTCTTCATTACAATCCTGTGACAGATAGGATTAAAGTCTGGGCTCCAACTGAAAAAACAGGTTATCGCACATCACAGTTCTGATGCAGAACAGACATCTCATCTTGTTCAGCCGCGTGGCTCAGCTTCAGTAGTCAACTTGTACCCATAAAGGCTTGTTTTCTTCAGAGCACTGTCCAGGTACAGAAGTCATTTAGACATCCAAAGAAGTAATCCCCCCAAAAAAAACCTCTGAATCTGCTAAAATGAAAGGGATTTCCACCTGCCACATGGAGATCGCAATGGATCAATGATGTGTATTTAATGTTCCACCATGTATAACATTTTACATTCGCTATAAACAGTGTAAACGCAAATTTCTGATGGAAACAAATTACATTTTCAAGTCAAACATTTTCAATCAAAATTGTTTTATGAGCAATCAATTGCATTTTAGATGATTCACATTCAGAGAAGTATTTTGTTCATCAGAAATACTCTCTCCATAAGGAAATGGGGAGCGGAGAAATTATACAGTTACAAACATCTTCCCTTACCTTCCTTAGACCTGAGAGATAATTGGCATTAATAAATGTCTCTGCAGAGGAAACTGTAAAAGCAATTCTTTGAGCACTAGTTTAATTAATCTGCTGCCTATTTAAAAGTTACATTTGTTTGGAGTTTGGGATAATCATGATCAGAAAGTGCCAACGATTCAAATTTGTCCCACAATATTTCACCGCCAAATCTTACCTCAAAAAAGGTGTGGTGAACTTTGGAGTGACTGCAAAGGAGGGCAAGAAAGAATTAGGCCAGTGAATTATAGGGGTCATCTTGGGAGATTTATTTGCAGATAGCAGAGTGTATGAGTCAAGTGTTTAAAATTTGACGGGAGTGAGAGAGAACGTGGTAAGTGGATTGTACCGATCCAGCAGAGAGTCCAAGAAAGATAATTAAAATTTAAAACACAATCATTTAAGGAAGAAATTATTTGAGGTCGAAGTTAGTCTGGGCCCAGTGGACTCAATGCTGCAACAAAAGGCCAGAATATCGATAAAAATTGGTCCTCGGACCTCATCTGAATAATTGGGGCAAGCTGCCACTGCTGGTCGCCCCTCCACAGGCAGCTAGCCCAACAGGAGAAGCCAAGTTCAGGCCGCCTGCCTCCCCAACACACGAAAAATGGGCGCAACACTTGGCAATTTCTACCCCTTTTTGTTACAGACTTGCAGAATCAACTGCAGACAACGGGGGTAACATTCTGAGACAGTTCTCCCGATTTATGCCATTTGTCCGAGGTTTCCAAGGCTCTTTTGCTGAAGTTAGGGAAGCTGATTCGAAAAGGAACTGAATATATTCCTGATTATGGAGAGAGTAATGGAGTATGAATTTGGATCGAGTGAAATGGCAATAGGAATGCCTATTTGGAGTACGCAGTCAGAATGTAGTATTGCAGCATTAATGAATTAAATAGACCAAGTGGCCTTTTATTTTCCATCATCCAAAATATCAAGAAAAAATAATACGATGCATACAGCTTATTAAGGTTGTAAGTCTATACTTCAGATTTATGATTCAGGCAGCTATTTCAATTACCCATGATGCTAGTACTTAAAATACTATAAAGCATAACGCGGTCATCAGAGTAACGCATTATGATTTGTAATTTCTATTTGTATTCCAGCAAGAGCTGGAAATCTAGGGATAGCAGCAGCATGGGCCTCACTGATATTAGCAAATGAGTTGTCAAACATTTGCTTCTCTGCAATGTAAAGGGGTTTGAAACATTATAATTCTAAGTACTAGAGTTATTAGTATAGCACCTCCCAAGCCCATGACCTCCACCACCTAGAAGGATAAGGGCAGTAGATGCATGGGAACACCATCACCTCCAAGTCACACACCATCCCAACTTGGACATATATTGTCATTCCTTCATCGTTGCTGGGTCAAATCCTGGAACTTGCTACTCAACAGCACTGTGGGAGTCCCTTCACCACACGGACTGCAGCGGTTCAAAGGCGGCGGCTCACCACCACCTTCTCAAGGGCAATTAGGGATGGGCAATAAATGCTGGCCTTGCCAGCGACGCCCACTTCCCATAAACGAGTAAAAAAACTAGTAGGGAAAGTCACATATTGTTATCAGGTAGCTTATGAGCTCCCTTAATGCAAGTTTTATGGGTTTCATCAACTTCAGGATCTGATCGCCTGTATAAGGACACTAAAATTGAAGGGAATTCAGGCTTATTCATTTATGAAACATAGAGTCAACATTTTAGTATCTTTACTCTTTCTAGACTTACTGTTGTTTGTACTTTTATCTGTTTTTCATTGCTGTTCTCATACTGTCAGATAACTTGACTAATACAATTCACTACAACCCAATGCTGTTGGAGTCATAGGGAGCCACCTCTGGAATTTAGTTAATGATTAGGGGGAAATTCAAATCAATCTGTAACAAATTATTCATAAGAAATATTACTAATAAAGAGGTATTATGTTTCTGAGAGGGCCACGGCCAAGGAAGGAGAAAGTTAAGATGAGCTAAATTGATTATGGACCCATGGTAAAATCAATATTTTCTTTCCTTGTATACTAGTTGCAAGTAGAAAACAAATCCATTCTTGAAAAGAATCAGGGCACAGGAGAAAGTGGATTTAGTATCAGTTGAATGCAAGTGCCTCCGGAAATCTGCCAGGTATTGTAGGGGTTACTAACAATCAAACTAAATATTATGCTTTTCTAGATACTGTAACAAGACTTCAGGATCTTTCATTACAGAATAGACCAAATACACAAAAAAAACAATTTCTGAATTATATTAAACAAGATGAAAGAATGCTGCAATAATACAGCGAGGGTGTTAAAACCATTATAAACTATATTAATACATGAACCTACTAAAATTCTGTGCGTGTCACAATGTATCTACTTGCCTTGTGTGCAACAAAGCAAACATTTTTGTTAACCATGATTGCTTTTAATATAAAAACAGGACAAGCCAAAGAACAGAATATTGGTGCTGTCCAATCGCATCATAGTGCCTGATGTTTCAATCAAGCTAGGTAGGTTTCCTGTAGAAAAGTAAAATCAGATTGTCCATTTTAAACTAGCTTAAAATCTTTTTGGTACTCCACAGGATATTATAACCGATAGTGTGCCATGAAAGAAGGGTGGCATTTAATTTAGAAGATAGGAATATTTAAAAAGTAAGACTGATCCAAGTCCACCATAATTGATTAGCCAGTTTCCCATCTGCCTATTTTTTGTAAAACAAAAATACACCAATTCATAAAGATGTACTAAACTGACGACACTACAGTCTCTTCATGTTCATCATCATTTATCTTGATTTTTCCTCACCTCGAATTAGAAATTAAGAACTATCATTTTTTAAGATAACAGAAGTAGATTCATGGCGCACAAAAATCAATGTACAACAGTGTTTCAGTGTACTCCCTACTTTGCCACTAAACAACAACTTATGCAGCAGAAAATCTCTACTCTCTCTGGTAGAGTATAACTCCCTTAGTGATTGACCTTTATGTATTAATAAAATGAACCACCAATAGCCATGTAACTGTCAGGTGGTCCACAGAGAATGCCAAGCTTATGTCCACACATCTGTCATACACATGTGCACTTGCTGTGTGTGTGCACTCTTAAATTTTTTAACTGTTTGCAAAGTCAGAATTGCCTTAACTTTTACTGACATTATACTGATATTATATCAAATTTCATGACTGCAGGCTCAAGAATGGCTACTGAATTGAATTTGTAATGTGGGCCAATTAGGGTTTATTAACAAATTTGGTCAATTTGGAGCATTGTCTGTTTGGGTGATTCTGGCCAAACATCAATACCAGCATGAATTGTAGAAGAAAAAAATGATTTCTGATATTTCAATAGGGAAAAGTGGTTAGGAACACATCCGTCTTTCTTTGATATAATGGTGAGTTTACACCTTAACATCCTTATAGGTCTGGTGCTGGTAGCAAATGCATCAATGTTTTGTAGTGACATTTTGGTGAGTGTGATTCTGATCCATGATGCCCTGACGTGCTCGAGTTCTAGGTGAAGAGTGTGAAAGGTTTGTTCACTGATTTTGGTTTTGTGGAAATGGCTTTCAGTTTCAGAAAACACTCAGACTTTCAGTGAAACATGAACCTCACCAAGAAATGATGAGTAAAGACCTAAAACATCATAACCTGTCTTTTCTCTTTACAGATGCTGCTAGACCTGTTGTGTATTTCCAGAATTTTCCATTTTTTATTAAAAAAAGTAAATGCGCATTTCATTATGTAAAGTATCAGTTACAAAATGGCATAGTCTCAGGATAAGGGCTAGGTCATTTAAGACTGAGATGAGGAGGAATTTCTTCACTCAGAGGGTTGTGAATCTTTGGAATTTCCTGCCCTAGAGGGCTGTGCATGCTGAGTCTTTGAGTATATTCAAGGCTGAGATAGATAAATACTTTGTTTCTGTCTTCACGGAGGAAGATACAAAAAACCTCCCAGAAATACGAGAAAACCAAGGGCGTGACAAGAATGAGGAACGTAAAGAAATTATTATTAGTAAAAAAACAGTACTAGCAAAATTAATGGGACTAAAAGTCAATAAATCCCAAGGACCAGATGACCTACATCTTAGGGTTTTGAAAGAGGTGGCCATTGGAATAGTGGACACATTGGTTGTCATCTTCCAAAATTCTATAGATTCTGGAATGGTTCCTGCAGATTGGAAGATAGCAAATGTAACCCTGCTATTTAAGAAAGGAGGGAGAGAGAAAACGGGGAACTACAGACCTGTTAGTCTCACATCAGTAGTTGGGAAAATGCTGGAATCTATTATAAAGGATGCAATAACTGGGCACTTAGAAACTAATAGTAAGATTGGGCAGAGTCAACATGGATCTATGAAAGGGAAATCCTGTTTGACAAACCTATTGGAGTTCTTTGAGGATGTAACTAGTGGAGTAGATAAAGGGGAACCGATAGATGTGGTGTATCTGGATTTTCAGAAGGCCTTTGATAAGGTCCCACACAAGAGGTTAGTGAACAAAATTAGAGTACATGGAATTGGGGGTAATATACTAGCATGGATTGAGAATTGGTTAACAGACAGAAAACAAAGAGTAGGGATAAACGGGTCTTTTTCAGGATGGCAGGCTGTGGCTAGTGGGGTACTGCAAGGATCGGTGCTTGGGCCCCAGCTATTCATAATCTTCAGGAAACTCTCGTTTAAACGGCACCTAAATATTCAGAATTCTCTATTAACCAGCAAAATTCATACTCCGAAAACAACACCTCAATAACCGGAAATGTTGCCGAGTCTGAGTCTCCCGCGGTGGCCGAGTTAGTCAGTGGGGGTAGTTTTCCAAACTGCCACTACTCGGTTTCTTGGCGCTGTCGGAAGTCCGAACACCTCAATAACAGGAGTCTGACTCTCCCGCACTGCCAGTAGTCTCTTCCGATTTGCCATTTTTCTGTTTACTGTATAAGTTTTGTTTTACTGTGAAGTGATTAAAGAGTTATGGATTACACTCAACTGGCAGTACTGTACTTAATCAAGCATCTTCCACCATCCATTTAACACAACATTCTGTAGGTGAGTACCCAATTACTGTATACTGCACATTTCTTGATTTTTTTATTTTTGTTTGTTAAAAATAGCCTCGGTAGATAACCCTCTCCGTCATCCGGAATTTTTAATCAACCGGCACCATCCCGGTCCCGTCGGTGCCAGATACCAAAGAGTTTCCTGTATATCAATGATTTGGATGAGGGGACTAAATGTAATATTTCCAAATTTGCTGATGACACAAAGCTAGGTGGCAGTGTCAGTTGCGAAGAGGATGTGAAGAGGCTTCAAGGGGATCTCGACAGGCTCAGTGAATGGGCGAGAACATGGCAGATGGAATATAATGTGGATAAATGTGGAGTTATCCACTTTGGTAGGAAAAAACAGAAAGGCAGAGTATTTCCTAAATGGTGAAAGATTGGGGAATGCAGATGCTCAAAGGGACCTGGGTGTCCTTATACATGAGTCACTGAAAGTGAATGTGCAGGTGCAGCAAGCCATTAGGAAGGCAAATGGTATGCTGGCCTTCATTACAAGAGGAATTGAGTACAGGAGTAAAGAAGTCTTACTCCAATTATATAGGACCTTGGTGAGACCACACCTGGAGTACTGTGTACAATTTTAGTCTCCTTACCTAAGGAAGGATATACTTGCCATAGAGGGAGTGCAACGAAGGTTCACGAGATTGATTCCTGGGATGGTGGGACTGTCGTATGAGAAGAGATTGAGTAAACTAGGCCTGTATTCTCTTGAATTCAGAAGAATGAGAGGGGATCTCATTGAAGCATACAAAATTATTACAGGGCTTGATAGGATGGATGCTGGGAGAATGTTTCCCTTGGCTGGGGAGTCTAGAACCAGGGGCCACAACCTCAAGATAAAGGGTAGGCCATTCAGGACGGAGATGAGAAGAAATTTCTTCACAGAGGGTGGTGAATCTTTGGAATTCTCTACCCCAGAGGGCTGTGGAGGCTCAGTCATTGGGTATATTCAAAACAGAAGTCAATAGATTTCTGACTAGTAAGGGCATCAAGGGATATGACGATAGGGCCGGTGAATGGGGTTGGGGCAGAAGATCAGCCATGATCTCATTGAATGGCGGAGCAGGCTCGAAGGGTCAAATGGCCTACTCCTGCTCCTATTTCTTATGTTCTTATAGATTTTTGGACTCTCGGGGAATCAAGGGATATGGAGATCAGGCAGGAAAGTGGAGTTGAGGTCAATGATCAGCCATGATCTTATTGAATGGCGGAACAGGCTCGAGGGGCCGTATGGCCTACTCCTGCTCCTATTTCTTATGTTCTTATGTACACAAATACACAGGTAGATGGGATACACACTAAAGTAGTGGTTCCTAACAGACCTATTATCTTAGGACCAGAAAGATGAAATGATTATGAACACTATGGATGCTACGACATAAAATATTAACCACCTACAAACACATTGTATAGTACATTTCTATTAAATGTGTTGATTTTTTTTTAAGTAGGAAAAAGGGCTGCCTGGTATCACAAGCAGCAGAATGCTTGCCTCCCAACCAAAAGTTGCAGGTTCGAGTTCCAGTGCTATCTGTCACTCGAATTCACATACCTTTGTCGGGTAAGTTTAATTGGCTCTCGGCCAGATTGCCTTGCCCATATCTCATGGGGAAAAAAAACAACTGACATGATCCATCTTGCCCTGCGTGAACTGTGCCTCATGCTGGCAGATCATGGAGCAGCACTGACAGTGGTCATGGAGATGTCCGTGGTCCAGACAATTCAAGCCTCCCAGCTGGAGGAAGACGGTTCGTGGTTAGCAGCCTGGAGAACATTGGGAAGAAAAGAAAAAAATGAGTAAAAGAAAAAAAAATCTCCAAAGTTTAATAATACGTTCCTCAAATACACCCCCACTAAAAATATATTAACAACTGCATTTGCTCCTTATAAAATTGTTTTATCGAAGGAGGATAAGGGACAACATGGCACACTTTAAAACATAGATTCCAGCTCCCGCCAATTCTCATCCGCTAATTTTTCCTTTTATTCGTTTATGGGATGTGGGCGTCGCTGGCAAGGCCAGCATTTATTGCCCATCCCTAATTGCCCTTGAGAAGGTGGTGGTGAGCCGCCGCCTTGAACCGCTGCAGTCCGTGTGGTGAAGGTACTCCCACAGTGCTGTTAGGTAGGGAGTTCCAGGATTTTGACCTAGCAACAATGCAGGATCGGCGATATACTTCTAAGCCAGGATGGTGTGTGACTTGGAGGGGAACTTGGAGGTGGTGGTGTTCCCGTGCGCCTGCTGCCCTTGTCCTTCTAGGTGGAAGAGGTCGCGGGTTTGGGAGGTGCTGCCAAAGAAGCCTTGGCGAGTTGCTGCAGTGCATCTTGTAGATATACATGATTTAAAAAGTTATATCTAACAGAAAGTAAAATTGTCATACAAATGGAATGGTTGTAATTTACAAGAATACTGGTTTATAAAGGGTTAATCTTCAGCTGTAGATTATGTCTTTTTAATTATTTCTATACAATTACCAACAAGAAAGCTTTCTGTGGTTGGAGCAGTTTCAACTGAACTACCAAGTATGCCCTGGAGACAAAGCCTTTGGCATTAAAGTGACAGTGTCGCTGTATCACAGAGTTTTCAGGCAGGCTCAATTCCTAAAATGGACTGCTGTGAAAACCTTACTGCTATGAAACCACCATAGAGAGAATAGCTTCTGCAGGCTGGATTTATACAACATTGTTTTCAATGTTTTAATTAAATAATACAGTTGCAGTGCCAGATGAGATGAGAAATGCAGTATCATGGATCTGATTTTAATTCCACCTGCTTCAGTGCAGAAACATGAAGAGTTTCACCATAACCTTTACCTAAAGTGACACTACATTTTAAATATATATTTTGACTGGAAAAAATAATGTTGTCAAAAGTCCCCATTTACAAGGATTTAGATATCATTAATAAAGTCCTTCAAATCTGGTGAGAAAATATATTGCAATCAATATATACTGTTCGGATTAACTGAATTTGAGCAGATATCCATTATTATACTAAGTTTTCCAGAATACAAATCGACTCACAATACTGTGGTCAGAGCGAAGCATGTTCACTAAAAATTCTTTGAAGTATTGTCATATTTAAACTAAAGCTACACATTGTATTTATCAGATATTTATGCCTAAAGAAACCTGCCTGGTGAATTACTTCATGATCATAAATTTGCATGAAAGTTTTAATAGAATGCAGGGAATTCACTTTGTATACAGGTTTGAATCACTGAACCATTACAACTCACAGAGCTAAAGCATTCCGTGAATGAAGTACATGTGGAATGGATTATTATTATTATTATTCAGATTATTATCTGAACGGCAATAGATTGGGAGAAGGGGAAGTGCAATGAGACCTGGGTGTCCTTGTGCACCAGTCGCTGAAGGTAAGCATGCAGGTGCAGCAGGTGGTTAAGAAGGCAAATGGTATGTTGGCCTTCGTAGCGAGAGGGTTCGAGTACAGGAACAAGGATGTCTTGCTGCAGTTGTACAGGGCCTTGGTGAGACCATACCTTGAGTATTGTGTGCAGTTTTGGTCGCCTTATCTGAGGAAGGATGTTCTTGCCATGGAGGGAGTGCAGCGAAGATTCACCAGACTGATACCTGGGATGTGGAGAGAAGGCAGGGACAGGGTACTGAACTTGGATGATCAGCCATGATCTCATTAAATGGCGGAGCAGGCTCGAGGGGCCGAATGGCCTACTCCTGCTCCTATCTTCTATGTTTCTATTTTTTTCTATGGATGTCATTCAATGAAATGCTACCTGCTTCAGATCAAAAAAAAATCAAAGGCACTAAACTTTTTTTTAAACTATACAAATGTAATGCGTTGAAAAAGTGTTCACATCAGTGCAATGGAACAGGAAGGGGTTATAATGTTTTGATGCACATTGTTTCTCAGTTGTGTTAACCTCCATCTCTCTCTCTCTTCATCTCAAGTGTTATGTTGCTCTAAATTACTTTCATAGTTTCAGCAACATTTAATTCCTCAAAACTCAAATTCTGTACTTTAAGTTTATTTTTTTTCTACAATTCATCTTTCTACTTTGCTAACTCTATTTGCTTTCAAAATGGATCCCTTTACAATCTGAAACTATCACTCAGCACTGCAATATTTTTAAACACAGTTAAAACTGTCGAGACTTGTGAATTAAAAATGCTTAGTATTTAATTCCAGCTTTTTCCACATGCCAGATCTGCCTTTTAATACTATTCTACCGAGCGAGAGATGATTCAGACCACAGATAGCATCAAATCTGTGCTTCTTTGGTTAATTTTCCTCCTTCCTTTAAACACTGGCAGAACTGCCTCTACTGAGAGAAAACTCAAATTTAAATGTCTGACATCAGGATTCCAATATGTTAGCATTACAGCTACTGAGCTTCCTAAAAATGTTTCTTAAATGAGTTAGAGGTTACGTAGTTGCAAAGAAGGGTGCTGGGGAATGGAAGTAGGGGGAAGGGTGCATATGTCCACTGAAAGGATTTGGAAAGAAGTTTGTACGAGACCTCCTCAGACATAGTAAAGGAAGTGTTCTTTTGATAGTTTCCCAAGAAAATAAATAACATTTTCCGTACCCACTCATGGTAGATAGATAAATAAATAAATAAATTTGTTCTCACATATCACAGTTGCATAAATAAATAAATCTCTACACATAACATGGCGAGTAGTTCTTTTCCATTGCTTATCATCTGCTCAAGGTACATGCTTTTATACTGAAGGACAAGCAATATGTAAAATGTAGGAAAAGATTAAAATAATTTGGTTCTTTCCTTCTTTACCAAATAGCTCTACAATAGTATTTAGCAAAACTAAAAGATTCTGTTTAAATACCCAAGCTTAAATTCGAGCTCGTTTGGGACTTCCCTCCAAACTGGTACAGACCTTCTAGAATTTGTTTCTTATGTCAACTGTGATTTTTGAGTTCTTACTCAATGCACCTAAATAAAAGAAATGTAGCTGCTGTTACAAAATATAAATATTTATAAGTGCCATTTAATTTGTCAAACAGATAATATGCTATATTTGACAAGTAACCAATCCCTTGAATACAGTGACTTACATTGTTTGCCTAGCAAAATTATGTCACAAAAAAGTTGAAGTCTGTTTCTCGTTACATTTTAATATAATTTGAGAATATTCTATTATTTGAGTGATACTGTAAAAATTGCTGTCATTTCAAGCTAATCAGAAATAATTTGTAACAAAAATAATTTTTCATTAATTAAAAAAATCCAATGTTTGTAACATCTTTAATAATATTGATTTT
The DNA here is from genome assembly GCF_052327205.1 of Somniosus microcephalus. NCBI lineage: Eukaryota > Metazoa > Chordata > Chondrichthyes > Squaliformes > Somniosidae > Somniosus > Somniosus microcephalus. The sequence continues at coordinate 249,746,506 of NC_140992.1, forward strand.
TTCTATCAATTATTCAAACTTATTTTCCGTAACTTTCTAAAGCTTAATATTGTAGAGAAATCTAACATCACTTTGAATGAGTGAAGATAATTACTTGGTTTAACAGTTATATGTAATTGATTGAGAGGCACAAGTAGTACACAGGAATGGCTATACCATATTTGACCATGTTGCAACAGAATTGGAAAAGATTTAAATGACAACAAAAAATCAATTATAATGGGGGTGGGGGCTATTCATACATTAAAATCTGCAACGAGAATATGATTGGGTTACTAAGTTAATTATTAAGGAAAAAATGGAAAACATTTGATTTGTTGCAAAATTTGGAAAAGCTGCAATCTTAATGGCCTGGATTTTGCGATAGAAATAATGGTGAGGCTATCAGCACTCACCATTATTATGGAGTAAATCAGACAACAACTTCTGGCATTAAACGCGGAAATCTGGTGGTTGATGTCCGATTTGCCCTGCTCCTCCACAAGCCTTGCTGCACCGTTGATAGATTCATCATTCAAACACATGAAAGGTGAAAAGTTGCTGTACTTACCCACTAAACACACCAGAAAAAGTTAGGCCTGGCGCATTCAAGCATAAGTGAACTTTTAATGGCGTGATAAGTCTTAATTACTGCCAAACAACCTCTCTGGCACTGAAAATTTAATTTTACAATTGTGGAGTCTTAGTCCTTCAGAATTTAATTATTGTTGGTGATGTTAAAAAAAATGTTTTGTTACTTTTTCTTTCTGTCTCTTTTATCTCTTTCTTAATCCCATCTTTCCCTCCCTCTCTTTATTTTGCTTTCTATACATGATTTTACATTGAATTAAATATTCTAACTCTTACACTTCCTGGTTTAGACTCCGAGTGTCTCAGGGAGGATTCTTCCATCTGATTGGTTGAAGGGGCTTGCTGTTGCTTGTCCTGCTCACACAGGTTCCAGATCTGTGTAGAGGATGCCGCGCTGAAAAGGATCTCGAAATACCGTCAGTTGCTGCTCAAAAGCCCGTGAAAAGTCTGCGGGCAGCTGTAAGCATAATGAGCACCGTTCCTTCGCTGCTGCCTGGGCCATTTTCTATTTTAAGTTATTCACTTTTAATGTTTGGTCATAATTAATGCACAGCAATTAGTTTTGCCAAAAAGTTTTAAGCACTACCAGACCATTGAAAACAGACATTCAGAGAAACATCAACAGATTACATACCACTGACATTAACATAGCTGGAGACTCAGTGGGATGCCCAGAATGTGGATACGGTTTCCCACAAGAGACAGTAACTGGAACACAGCAAAAATTGACAGTTCGGAGTTTGTTGTTCTTAAACATTTAGGAACAAACAATCCCAGCATGGTGAATAGAAGAAAAGCTGCATATAGACAGGGATGACTTTACCAACGCTGAATAAACAGTCAGTCAGTCATATAACTGTTTACTTTAGAATATAAAAGATAACAAGACAAAATATTCTTAGGTGGTAATTTTAACCTAACCTAATGCACCCGATGGGAAGCTGAATTTGAAAGTAAAATTGGCCAGGGTATAAAATGGGCAGCTGATCTGATCCAGTCAGTTTCCCGTTGGCTGGGTTAGGTTAAAATTACTCTGTCACTGTGCAGCAAAAAAAATGGCTTCACCAGATTTCATTATAGCATATAGTGTTGCAGCATTCACTACTGTACATAGAAGTACAGTAAAAGTAAACAGTGCAAAAGCAGAGCTTCTTGCATAGCTCCCAACTTTGTGGAGAAGGCAAAATCTGATGCAGAACAAATCACCTCACTCAAGGTACTTGATTGAATGATTATCACTGTAGTATGATAACACCATTCAAGCCTGATTCCAGATTCCCAGTAAGGTGATCAAGCTTGGAAAGCAGATTATAGTGTTGTACATGACAATAGGCGCAGAGATGTACAGCAACTTAAAATTATTTGATAATCCCACTTCCCACACAAACCTTCCTTATGATGGCCATGTAAGAGATTACTGATTTACCACCAGCTGCACAGGTGGATAAAGTCTTTTTCCACTCCAAGGAGGCAATTCTATATACTGATTTAGCTATTTTGATGCAGGAATTCACAAAATTTAACAAAATTAACATTACATTTAAATCTAAATGTAAAAGTTGATGGGAATAGCATCTGACTCGATACCGACACCAACTCATAAAAGGAATTGCAAATGTCATTTGTTTCAGTTTCCTTATACCACAAACTATTTAAAAGCATCAAACGGAGGATACTTACATTCTAGCTCGATGGGCTGCATTTAAACTGTGGTCACAGATGAAAGGGCAGCATTGGAACACGCTCATAACACTAATTGTTGGATTTTTAAAAAGTTTACTGAAAGAATGCTGAACCACTGTTTTGTTCCACTTTATGATATATTGCATTACAATTTTATCAGATATAATTCTTACTGTATGATGTACTAGGGTTATTCCGTCTCAAAAAGATTAACTAAATAACTATTGAATGATGTTACCAACTAACTCTGCGCATAATGAGGAGTTCTCAATTTAATTGCAAACAGGTGCATAACTTGAATGACAACCGAATGGTGAACGAAGAGAGTCAAAAATAAATTTGTGACGTTTCAATACACTTTTAATTAAGGGCATGTCGGATCTGTACACTAAACAAATGGCATTGGAGCACTAAATGTAGGAATCGGAATATGATGGCCAGCCCATAAAGCATTTTGGATAGAGCTCAAAACATTGATCATTCATGTTTTATATGAGTGGGACACATACAGGATTTATAATCCCAGAATTCCCTGGAACAGCACGATCTGTGACGTATAAATTATGCACTTCCGTGCGTCAATCTTCCCGTTGCGAGCTTACACTGAATTTCCTGGAAGAGTTATTTGAATATGCCGCAGCGAACATAATTGCAAATTAAGGGACTCAGAAGTGTGCAGGCAATGGCTTAGCCCATTTGCATCAATAAGCTAATTAAGCAGATTAATATTGGCATGACCTGAATGATAGAATCCTTTCACTATGCTGAACTCGATCACTTACAGTAAAATTGTTTGCATTTTTGACACATTCAGCTGCTGTATTCAGTTTCCAGGAACATTCAAAGTTAGGGATTTTTTAATCATTTATTTAGAAGATGCTATTAGTAATTTAAGTTACCCAAAAATTCTCAGGGGGCAAAATTCATTAGCGACCATTTTGGGACGTTAACATCGCCTGGGCGCTAACTTTAGTGCCGGCAGCTGTGAAATTCAGTTCTAACGTCCCAAGAGGGAGGTGGAGCACTAATTCAAGCACGCCACTTCCTTCTTAGAGCGCTAACCCCGAATATCTGTAGCGTTACACACTGGGCCACGTAGCGCTGCCGCATGGAAGGGCTCTTCCCCTCATTAAAGGGGAGGCCCAAGCCCACAACTCTGCGGGGCCCTACCTGGACCACCGGGGAGCAGGGTGCCATGCCAGCAGCCCGGCACTCAAGGGGAGTGCTGGGCTGCCAGGTCGCAGCACGGACCCTGCGTTCAAAGACGCAACAGGCCGCGGCAAGTAAGTCGGCCAATTTTTTTCCCCCCCTGCCCGCCACCTCCCCTTTAGTTAGTGTCCCACAATCCTCCTGCTGCTCCGTTCCCGCCCCCTGAATCGGTCGCCATCATCGCCTGGCGCAGATTCAGGGGGCGTGCGGCAATTTTGCAGGCGGGGCGAAAACGGAGCACTGCGCACGCCTGTGCAGCGGCGCTACCGGTTACCGCCACTGCACAACTCCTGCTGAATTTAGTGGGAGTCGTTAGCGGCGCCGCGCCTGGTTGTTTGTGCCCCATTAGCGCCCCCCGGAGGCGTTTAGGTACCCAATTTCTAGCCCTCAGACTTTAAAAACCCTAATTTTCATCAATGGAATGTGCAAGGCACTTCAGTGCCCCACACCATGCACACAACATATATTAAAGCTAACACACAATTAAGTCTTTTCATGGGTTTTAGCTCAGAATTTAAATATATCAAGAAAGAGCAGAGATTTTGTTTTATTGTATTTAAATTATTTTGAACACAAATTTAAACACGTTTGCAGATCAAGTAAATTGATGTACATAAGAACATAAGAAATAGGAGCAGGAGTAGGCCATACGGCCCCTCGGGCCTGCTCCGCCATTCAATAGGATCATGGCTGATCTGAATCTAGACTCACGTCCAATTCCCTGCCCTCTCCCCGTAACCCCTAATTCCCTTATCTGCTAGGACAATGTCTATCTCCATTTTAAATTTATTTAATGTTGCAGCTTCCACAGCTCTCTGGGGTGGCAAATTCCATAGATTTACTACCCTCTAAGTGAAGAAGTTTCTCCTCATCTGAGTTTTGAAAGGGCAGCCCCTTATTCTAAGATTATGCCCCCTAGTTCTAGTCTCACCCATCAGTGGAAACATCCTCACCGCATCCACCCGATCAAGCCCCCTCACAATCTTATATGTTTCGATAAGATCGCCTCTCATTCTTCTGAACTCCAATGAGTAGAGGCCCAACCTACTCAACCTTTCCTCATACGTCAACCCCCTCATCTCTGGAATCAACTGAGTGAACCTTCTCTGAACCGCCTCGAGAGCAAGTATATCTTTTCTTAAATATGGAAACCAAAACTGCACACAGTATTCCAGGTGTGGCCTCACCAGTACCCTGTGTAACTGAAGCAAGACTTCCCTGTTAATGATTTAGCACTTACCTCGCTAGCCCTATTTCAGAATGAACACAGTGATAACTTATTTCTGATGGTGAAATATCAAAGCCTATTTTTATTATATATACATAAAAGTCCATTCACATGATTGCAGACTGCAGAGATGAAGCCTCGCAGCTTTTATGGTCCTCCCAGGCTGAGGATCATGTGAGAGTCATAAATCATGTAGATACCAGGTGACCCAGGGCCCACTTGAGCCATTATTTTTCAGTCTAAGCGGCAACGGCGAGAAAACGAGCGTAAATCGATGAAACTCGCGGTCGCCAACTCACTTGAATGGGGCTGAGCTATGACAATGAACTTTTCATGGTTTTGGCGAAGATATCAGTGGAGTGCCGCACAAGTCCCAGGAAATCATGGTGCAGCGGGTATAATGACTGGCAAATGAACACAATGCCATAGTTGCACCTCCAGGGAATTCTTGGTGGAGGCGAGACAAGGAAGCAAACTTTTCAAGGCCCTGCACATGTAATAAACGTACTACCCAAAAATGAGGAGGAATTTGATTTATATGTCTTAGCCTCTGATTTGTCTCTTGGCATTCCATCTATAAAGAGATGTAGTTAGGATGTATAAAATAAACCATAATATTTTCTGGGAGACATTTAAGATGTACTTTAACTGTTGCTCCAGATGAAAAACATGACTGAGATTCTCCAGTAACACAAATTAGGTTATGAATGCTTTCAGTGATAAATAACGTTTTCAAAACACACCCTACTACAGCTGGGTTTCATTTTTGAATATTGTAATCATCCCCCCCCCGCCCCTCCACTCTTCCCCCCGCCCGCCCCCAAGTATACAGACGACTTGATCATCGAACCACATTTGCAAAACAAAAACTCTTCTGGAATAAGACGACTAAAATATAAAATGATTCAATCTTTATTCAAAATAAATACAAGTGAAGATGAAGACAAAGTTGCATGATTACACAGATCAGACGAACAATCCATCTTTGTATTTTTACTTACATCTTTTGTCAAACTAACCTTTATTCACACAAGAGGCTATGACCAGATTAAAGGATCTGCAAAACTCAGAAGTCGACAGAATAAATTCAGTGATCTGTGGTTATATTATTCATTCCTGTTTTCAATTGTGAACATGATGGCAGGTGTTTCATTTGATAATTATTTTCTTTGTTAAAAAATTCTCTGAATTAACATTGGAATTTATTTAGTAATGGAAAACATTTCTATTCAATTAAAAATCTTATTTTTGTTAACACAGAAAAACCACTTACTGAACAGTTCATAGCTAATGAAATTGCAGAACTAGTCAACGTGGATGTGTTTAAACCAACCTGCTGTTTATTTGTTCATGTTTAGTCACCAAAGCTTCTCAAGCTTTAAAATGTCGATAGCATGGATTTGAAATTCGATTCAGAAGTCCCACTATCTGTGCATTTCGAAACATTTTCTTACCAAAAACCTGAAGTGTTTCTCAAATGACACATCTATACAAGTTTTAAAACATCACAGTGCTTTTGTTAAATGTCTCACATAAGAGATTTACTTCAATGGGGACCCTGCAGATGTCCCACATGTGTACCTTTAATGTTAGGCATATAGTGGCGAGGTGTGAGAAAACAGTGCAGTTTCTAATTATCTCATATAATAAAATGTTTAACTTCTCTGCTAATAAAACTTTCTTTATAATAACAAACATATGTTTCGTATCAACATGACTATAATCTCAACCCAGTCAAGTGTTGGTTCTATTCCTTTGAAAGATAATTTTGGATATTCAAGTGGAAAATAATGAAATTATTTCTCTCTATATATTTTTCCCCAAACATTTTTCTTGTGTTATATTATTACTTGCTGCCACCTGCCATCATATTTTCTTCTTCATCTGGAAAGGCAGGACAGTCTTCCCCTACAAGCTTCTCCTTAGATCCAGTAAACTTCACCCATGCTTTGCTTGTATATTCCTACAGGACAGAACTGGTGTTTATAACTGCATCTCCCTTCAGATAATTACTATGCCTCCAAAAAACGCTTCATTAAGGAAGAACCCACCCATGAAAGGGATCAATTTTGACCATGATTTGAGGCTTGTGAAAAGAAGTTAGGATTCAACAGCGAGAGCTACGAGACTTCCAAACGTGCATTATTTAAATTTACCACACATTCACAACATGGAAATGGAACTTATCCGGGAGGCTAGTGAGCTCAGACGGAATAGTCCACATGCAAAAATATTTGACTGGTATTTCCACCCGAGCTTTCTCTAGAGCTTGCAGTTGGTCATTTCACAGCACATTCAGCGGAAGCGATAGCAAGCTGATGGGAAGTGAGTGCAAAATTAATGGTGAATGACAATAAACTGATGGGGGACTCAGAGCAAACTGATGGGCAGTGAGTACCAACTGATAGGGAGTGAGTGCAAGCAGAGGAGGGGCAGGATGAGGAGGAGAGTGACCTTCCTACATGACAATGGAGCAGCGCTACTGCTGTTGGAGAAGCCAAGAATCCTAATGAAATGGTTCCTCCAGAGCCAGCAATACCTCGGTCCGCACACAGCTGAAAGCGGCAACAGCACCGAGAGTAGCCTAACTATAATAAAAGCAATATAAGTGGAGTGTGAGCATCTCCAAAAAAATCACCTAAATAGCAGAACTGACAGAGTCATGGAGAATATAATGTAACTTGGAAGGCTAAGTATATGAGACAATTACAAAAAATAAAGTATATAATTAAAGAGAATGAGAGAAAGTCAACAGCTTGTTAAGAGGAATATCTCTATCACGAAATATTTACCTGTTCAACTTTACTGTATTGGTGCTTTGGTGCCTTCACTATAAGTACTTCCATGAAAAATAGTTGGCACATACTATGCACAGTAGTTGCAATAGTTAATGATGAAATAGCTGCAAAAAATATGGAAAACAGAATTACATGTCAAGAATATACTATATTTAGTTTATTATACTGATAACTTGTATAAAATTTATTCAGACTCAAAAATGCTTCAATAGAAGATTTACAAATTGATAATGTTAGAGATAATTTTCATATTTACCATCATCTTGAAACAACTGTACTCAATCACTACATCATGCAGAAGGGTGCTCATAAGCCTGAATACCATTGTGCTTTCTACCAAAAAAAATTCAGTTGAAACATCAGGAAAGGATTCAAACTATCAACATATTCTTCCATCAACTTGCCCAAACATTATCAAATCATAATCACATTTTATGATCTTGCATTTCAGACTACTAACTGATTGCATTAGCAGACATATTTAAGGATTAATTGGAAAAGGTATTAGAACTTAGGCAAAGCTATTAAACATAAAAGCAAATATGAAGAGTCATCATTGATTTTTAATTAGAAAATGTAAGACACATTTACATTGACAAACATATACTAATGAAAAATATGAGAGTCAAATTCTACATCCAAATGATTTTCTACACCATTTCCAAAAGGTTGGTTCACCAATTTTTGACTGATATCTTTTAATATTAATGATTATGTTCATAACAATGTGAAAATGCATTGAACAAAATTAGACAACAAAATCATTGCCTTACTCAAAAACATTTTTTTGGCTTTGGCATCACAAAAACAAGAATATTTAAATAATTATATCCTTTAAATTATTACATACCAGTTTAACAGGCAGAAATTGTTCATAAAACTGAACATTGATTAACAGACAAAGATGACACAGTATAACACCAACTTTAGACTTACTATGGTTGGTTGTATGAAAATTGTGCCACTTTATTTTTGTTTTTCTGAGAAACTCTCATTTTTTTCTTTTACCTGTCCAGGCATTTTTTAATTAACTCACCAAGCATTTACTCTAAGCATGATTCACCCTTTTTTTTTATCACAGAGAGGCAAAGTGCGTGCCACAATGACCCTGAACAATCATGTAATCAATTTTAAAAATATTCACAAGTGCCTTTTAGGCACTGTGGACGGATAATAATATGCAACTCCACTAATGCTCAAAGGATAGATCCGTGAGAATAAAATGAAATTAGGGAAAATGTGATGTTATTGGAGCGCTGTTCACATCTAGACCAGGGATTGGGATAAGGACGAAGTTAATTGCATTTCCAGATGACAAACCACTCACCTCGGAACTGAATGGCTCTTTATGAAAGCTATCAGTAATAAACTGTAAATCTCGGCTATGATTGCAAATAAAGGTCATGCCCCTTGTGCTGCTGATGTCCCCTGTCTTATTATATTCCCCGGATCCTTTTCAGTCCTTAAGGTGCCTAAGCTCAAAAAAGCAATCAATACTGAAAATACTTTTTCCCTTTTTTTTTTCCCTGTGACACCCATCCCTGTACCTTGATAATCATAAATGTCTCATCTGCAAAACAACAGGAATTTCGATGCTTGGGAGAAAATCCCTGCAGTGAGGTTTAACCCTCAAATGCCAAGCTGCTAAAAGATTCTGTTAAAAGCAGTTTCATGGCTAAATTAAAATGCACAGCTCATGTGCCCCATGCCACGTTCAGCTGATTTAAAAGACGTATTCAGCCCTTCAATCTCAACTGCATAACACACTTGGAATAAAGAGACACCAATACTGTATTCAACATGCATTTTGTCCAGCAAGTTACAGAATAAGTTACAGGTAGTTTCATCGTAATGTAATTTTATTATGCTGTAAATCTGGTGGGCTTTTGGGGTCTTACAGCTCATGATTGATGTGTTGTCTTCTTCTGGTACCACAGCAACAAGCAACTTAGTAATGGGCCTTCCCACAACCGCTTCTTACAGACTACTGCTATAAATTATTTGAGAACCGTCCAACATTGTGCCTGTGATGAATTTTGGCAGGATAGTTATAAAAACTTCATACATCAAAAGAGAGGGGCTAGCAATGAAATAAGAGTGGGGGCAGGTGGGGGGGGGGGATCGACATGGCAATCACAGGTGTGCAGAAGGTTGCAAATGTCCAGCTGGCTGGAAAACACTTAACATTTGTGAATCACAGCAACACATTTCTGTTTGATTTTTTTCCCTTTGATATCCCCCCCCCAGCCTACTGACAATAATGAAGCTTTCTCAAAATTATCATGTAAATCAAAGTGATTTGCAAGATGCAATTTGTAGATCTAACAATTGATTACAAATTCTGTTGCAGCTCTTTTTCTGCTCCTACCCCCACAAATCAAAGGTTAATTACTTATTTGGATAGTGGATTATTATTTAAATTAGAGGGGTTTGTGTTACTACATATACTAATGGAAAAATAAATGTGAGTGTCTACAGCATTATTTAATAGTTACAAATCATAGGATGTAACAACAGTTTTTTTTCCCCTTCCTAGTTTTAAAACTGTACATCCAAATCAATGTAATATCACTGCACAGACCAAAAGTGTTTTCAAAAAATAATCTTTCCATTAACCAAACAATTTTGTGCTTGACTTTGTGATTCCTAGGTTGAAATTATTTTTTAACAGAGGTTGCTATCCTCTTCATAATAGACCCTTCTGTAATAGCTAATGAAGGTAATGAAATATGACATGCAGTTTGGCCCCTGACCATGGAATGCTCCCCACTCCCTCAGTATCTTGAACAAAGCCAAAACAGATGTAGCTACTTTGTGGTTTAGCGCTGACGTATGCTACTAGGCCAGGTCATTAAGTTCCCAGATATTAAAATCTGCACAGTGCAAATGTGCAACGCTCTGATTTAACAAGAGACTCTCCCAAACGTTTCTCAATACAGAGGAAAATCAAGTTAATGACATGTCATGGCCGAATCAAGAGGCCTATAATGACGCACAATTCCAAGGGTTTGTTATTAACACAGCTGCATTGGTAGTCTCAAAATGGCTTGAACATGTGCTGCATCAACATTAAAAGATACCATTAAGACATGATATAGGTACTCCATTGATAACATGCCAGGCTCATGATAATGAAAAAAACAACACAAGGCACTATGTTATAGTACCTTTAAATTTCATTCAGTGTTGCAACCCATATATACTTTTGTGCACTGGAATAAAAAGGTTCTAAATCTTTAATGTTACACGCTGTGTTCCAGTTTAACACTTCCGAAAGGGGGAAAAAAAACATAACATGCTTCTAATCACTGTATACACAGTATTGCTCATGCACCTATGTAGATTTCTGCATGCACTTGTTCTTTTGCAATGTACATGACACATCTCATAAATAAATTATGATAAGACATTGCATGGTAAACCATCAATTTACATTTTGCTAATTTAAACAATACCCTGAACTGCAAATGGATACTTGCTGAAAGAATTTAATGCTGCACTGTGGATGACCACAAAGCAGGATATAAAACAGATAGAAGAGTGTGAGACATATAAATTATTTCATGTTTCTGTCACCTCCTCAGCTCCTGGAGCACAAGGCCACATTAAATTTATTCTTTCAAGTGCTTTTTGGGCCCTAGAAAGGCCAGCTATGAAATAATCAATCTATTAAATAAATCACTCCATGTGTTAGTGATTGACATTATTGCAAGAACATTAGAAAAAATCAGGATTTATTCTTTTTTGAAACTGTTTATAGCTAAAGAGATGATTTACTGATCCTAAAATGATGCATTATGAATGAAACCATAAACAGGTTGAAAGGCGCAGTGTAGTATGTGCAAGCATTTTTTAAGTTGCTCTGATACACATTTCTGCAACAAAAAGACAATGGTACCAGTGAAGTATTAGCTAAATGACTACTAAGGTAATATGCCAACATTACCCCTTCCCCATTTGCAGTTTTTTTTTAATGTTTCATTTTAATTGTGGTCACTTATGACTCTTAATTTAAATGTACGTTAGTCTGCAGCAACAAACGTTGTACAAATATGATATTGAAATTTCCACCAGGCCTAGAACAGCAGAAAGCTTTTCAGTCAGTTTGAATGTTGCTACTGTGTTATTAGAAACGTAAGCACTAACCCAAATTACAGATTTTACTGTTTGAATAGATTGTATTAATCATAACCACACTGAACATCATGTACCCTGTGGCTGTTGTGGTAGTTTTAGTTTCCTCCCCAATATTCAGCAAGCAACAGTATTTTAAGTTTATATTTTATGAATATTTCATTATTGTTGAAGGTGATTCAGGAACTTTGTTATCAAACCAGATGCTAAATGTTGATTCTTTTTCACAAATTCACATCCAATGGAAAAAAGTTAGACTGATTTAACACGATTTGACTGTTCGATGCAGTAAAATTAAAAGTAATCGCATTCATTAATTTTAGATTTTTCAGACTGTTTTCACATTATTGGACACAGTAAATAAAAAAGGGATTGCTTTTTGCTACGAGTGCTGTCTGAGGCTATTGCAGCATCTCAGCTGTAATAATGTGAGCCCGAGCCCCCACAACAGGCCTCAGTTCTCCAGAATTAACCATCATTTTTGGCTGCTCAAATGTCAGTCTCATATCATTCGTAAAATGTACAGAAGGTTCAGGTTACATTTCAAAACCGAGATTTTCTTTCACATCTTTCTGCCATTTCTACCGTTAGATTTTCTTTACTGAATTTGATACGCATTTTGAATCATCCTTTGCCTGAATAATTTCAACCTAATTTTACAGTGAAAAAAAATGTGTGTTTTCCTTCGGACATTTCTGATGTATTTGGTTATGGTTTATTTTTGGATTTGGCATTCAGATTAGAATGTACTAATCACATAACATTGCTGTGGAAGATGTAAAAATATGTAAATATATTTTCTCAACGCCGAGAGCATTAATGCCCATGCTATCAAAATATTAATTTTGTGATATATGGCCGACAAAATGTTCAAACACAGAACATAACAGTTCAGCACATGAAGGGTAAGACAACATTTTTGTGGACTGTGATCTTGAAGCATACATATTTGATGTATATTTGTATCCAACGGCCATCCTTTCCAATTTTGGCTGTGCACTAATATTAAACGAAAGCAGCCGGAAATGTGACAGCCGATATATAAAAAAAAAGATATTTATTCTGTACTGATGTTGGTACTTTTGCACGTTTAAGCTGTGGTTTACTGCATTTTTGAGTAGAAAATTGCTTGGTATTTAATGCCTCTGACCTATAACCTGCACAGTACACAATCCTGCATCCATACTAATACGAGAGTACATGATATTCAGGGAAGATATTCCTTGTGAGCTTTACAAAAAAAAGTAAAGCGTATACAAATCTTTAATAGTTCCACATCAAAATGGAAACCTAGCTAATAGTGTAATCCATAGCTGGATATTACAAACAGGCACAGCAGATAAATAACACAACAAAATGCTGGCATTAAAAATGAGCTCTTCGAGTGCAGAAGATTTGAATCAGTGCTACCTAAGGTTGCATTATATGTATTTAAACTCTATGATAAATCTATTATCACATATAATCTAATTTCTAAAATGTCTAACCTATTGCTTTACATTTGCAAGCAAAACAATGATTCAGGGAAGTCAGAACACACTTTTATAACAAGGTCAGTATACACCATTATTAGCTACTAGCACCCGCCAGTGAGCACGTTAATATGCATGTAACACGGAGCCATATTTAAAAAAAAACATGTTACAAGCTTATTCATTTAAAGGAAATACATTTTTGTTATTAACCATATATATAATATATATGTGTGTGTGTGTGTGTGTATTCATTGCTTCTGCACACTATTTCTATTTTGCATAATAGCTAACAAGAGTAGGAAAAAAGGTTTAGAAATCAAATCATGAAAACGGCCCTAAGGGTGGCACAAACTATTTCTAATTGTTTGCTTATTGACACCAATTTATCACGGGGCACTTACTGAATAAAGGTTTCTGCAATACATGACACTTCGTTATGTCAGTTTTTACCTCATGTTACAGCCCACATTCGAAAGAAGTGCTGAAAACTCTCAGACCAGAAATGAGCAGCCTATTAAGATTTGAAAAGCTGTCATCCAAACTGAAAAGACTTGCGTCAAGCCACAGAGGATATATTTTAACTGCCTGTCCACAAAACTTTAATAATGCTGTCTTGCTCTAATGTGTGCGAGAAAGACAATTTTACTTCTTCTATTAACCTGAAGTGATTACAATGACTTGATGGTGTTGCCTTATTTCATGGAATATTAAGTTCAAATTCTGCTCGCTGTAAGAACGATAAAAGTAACTAGTTACTATATGCCCCCTAAAATAGCCCCAAGTGACACAAATATTTTATTCTCCTTGCAAGTATGGTGTAATCTAGGCCTAGCCAAGGAATGGGTTTTGTCAGATTAGCTTTAATAAATTAGGAGCAGTACGTCTGGTTACTGCGTATTTTCATATCAGATACAATGTCTAATTCTTTGTTTGGCAATCCGCATATGAATGGAAAGGAGCTGTAAATTTCTTGCATCATAATAAGGCTTTACTTCAAATGAAAAGGATATATTAGCAAGGTGGACCACTAGTGTCGTCACTGCTTAGTTCATACCTAGTTTACAGTACCATAAGCTCCTGGTGTAATATATTTGCATTTTATTGGTGGTGTTTTTTGTGAACTATACTTAAATGCCATTTTTCATAGAAGTCATCATTACCTATAATAAATAAACAAAATGACACTTTGTGTTATTTATCATATGAAAGAATGAGGCTTCCATATGTACAAGCAAGGCCATATTATTTTGGCGATCATATGCATATTAAACTGATGATTCAATATTTTCTAATCCTTTACAAAGCTGGCTTGTTTTAGGGACCAAATAGCCTCTCAATGTCTACCGTAAAATGACTAAGTTCTTTGCATGAAATGTTGTCCTGGACTCAACTACTGTTACATTTCTGAAACAGCCTTGAACTAACCAATTTCATCATTCTCACTTTTTATTTGAAAAATATCAAAATTCACAACACAAAAAAAAGCAGTGCGTTTTAAGCAAACACATTGTAAGCAATAGACAGGCTGTATAGCAGCCTACATTCCACCAGTTGTGCTTTATGTTGGCCAAAATAATTCATAGACTGTATTTCAATTACTAAACAAAATGAATTGGCAAAAAATTAAGGACAGAATCTAACAAATATAAGATTAATATAGAATTATGAAAACGACTGAAATACACAATGAAAGAGATAGAGTGAGTGGTGGAATTCTTTGATGTCTGGATTCCAATTATACCCCTGACTGAGTTCAAAGAAAAAATGAATAAGGTATATTTTAGAAGGCACTATATGCATCTTTGGTCTCAGCACTAGCCCCTTTTTACCCTCATTCCTTTATGATACCCGGTGATGGCATTTCATCTTCCAAATTCTCATATTTGATTCACTGGTTGACAAAAAAAACACAAATGCTTTATCAGCTCTCATATTCCCCTCACAGACCATTCACTAGACCCATGAAAAAAATAATGGGATGAATGAGACTACCATATACAAGCTTCATAATTTTCACACTAATTCAAACAAGTGCAACAAATGTGAGCCATTAAATACAATGCAATCTATTGCATCGACCAGGAAAACCCTTGCAGCTTCAGTCACTAAAGTGAAGCATATATTTACACTAAAATCTAAAAATATACCTTTACTAAAAATTTATTTTTCTATTAATAGCGCACATTACATTAATATATAATCAAACCGAACTAGGAAATTACTATTTGGTGAAATAATATGCAGAACCTCAAAAAATTAAACGATGCACCACAAAATACCCATTTTATAAATATGTAATGGTGCAGCATAATGCACATTAAAGATTTCAACAGAAATATTTTACCTATTAATATATCAATTACATTTTAATTTTTATACTTTATAATTCTGTCAAAAATTATTTCTTAAATTTATTTTAATTCAAAATATAAATTAGCATGCAACATCAAATCTAAAGTGAATCTGGAGTTGACAGATAATGAGCCAATCATCTTTAAGCTGCAAAGATGCTATGTTGTACCTTTTTTTGGGGTTAAAATTCATTAAAGGCATTCATTTATTTTTGTCAGTTGATGACCAGCATATCGCACATTTTAGTAAAAGCAAAAATTGCGAATATTCTCAAATAGTATAGTTGCATTATAGCCATTTAATCCTGTAAGGAACAAATGCCAATGCCTCCATTTTGTAGGTTGCTTCTCTATTTCAAATTAAATAAAGGAAACATATTATTTTATGTTCATTATTTAAAAATAGTGTCTCGCTTAACATTCATTAAGATCTGACTTAATGTTTATAAAAATATGATGATAAATATAGTAAAACTTTAATCAAATAGTAAGGAAATTTATCAGATTGGCTTTTAACACAAAAGGATGATCACAGCAGCCAAGTTTAGTAAGCAATAGAAGTAGAAATAGCCCTACAAAATAGATAACAAGGGCATGCTTTTTACCTCAGAACTAAAGCATGGCATGCTAAAGCAAGTAATGAAATTATTGCTCGCTGAATAGGACAATTCCTACTCATACCGAAGACTGCCACTATAAACCATAAAACACTAACTGAAGGATTATCAAGAATTTCTTATTTAACTACAGAAACCATTAGACTGAAAGAACTATAGGAAATAAATGACATTAATTTAACGAATGGAAAAGGTAAATCCTTTTTTGACCTCATCCCATAGTCCAGGAACACATACTATACGCGCGTTGTTTGAAATCGTACACATACCAAAATAAAATGAATAGTAACCTCAACCGTGAAAGAATCCTTTATTTTCATTCCTTATATTACACATTTTTAGTGCCTTCATTTAGAAATAAATCCGTACATTAGGTGAATGTGAAAAATGTTAATCTAAATTCTACAAACCTAAGTGTCACGACAAGCATGTATGCTGCATTGAGCATAACAAGACGAAAGGGGTTATTGACACTCTGTTGTCTCAAACCACTCTGAATACATTTCACATTTCATCAGTTTTGTCTTTCCTGCCACGGGTGAAGGCGATCGGAGCAGACACCCATTAGATTTTTCATACAATTTTTTCATGACACGTTGGCAGGATGATGGCAATTTTGAAATCTTACCAAATGAGAAAATGTCAAAAATTGAACTGACATCAATAGTCGTCAAGGAGACAGGCAATAAAAAAAAAAATAAAGCTTGCTTAATTCATAAGTAATCAACATTTTTTTTTACAGCAGTAAGGAACATTAGAGCTTATTTTGGAAGAAAAGAATTCTATCTTTAATTAACAGAACACATCAAATTAACTGAGCTTTTCTTTGTTTCATTTCTATGTGAGAAGTGTGATTCTTCAGGGACTGTACATCCAAGCTCAATATTAACAGAAACACATAGTATAGGATACCAGACATTGCAGTTTTAAGTCAAGCAATTCTAAATTTGAGTGATGCTGTTTAAAAATGTGAAAAGAATTAAAAATAACCCCTGTATATTACCCTGGAAACAGTCTCTATTAAATAGAGGGGCAGTAATAAAAATAAAGACACAAATTTTGAACAGAAACACAATTAGCCGAACCCTTGAAAAAAAACTCATAAAAATGTATTGAAAACAGTTAATTTCTGATAGTCAAAAGCTGTATGAAGCTGTCTCTGTATTTAAACAAATAGTCTAATGTACGTATTGTCTATATGCATCTAAACATGCAACTACAAATCTTTCAAGGATAATAGTCAGAATGTTCCTTTGTTTGCATGAGTCAAATATAAAATCCCTCTGTATTTATTACTGTTTTAGAATTAAAACTAGAAACAAAGAACATTTACAATAGAGCAAACATGCCACTCCCTATACCAGGTTTAAAAAAATAAACAAATTACAAATATATCACTAGGTTCCAATAAAAACCATCCTTTGTCTAAAAAGCTGTCATTTTACACAATAGTGAGATACGTACAGCCTTAAAATCAAAGGATTTGATGAAGCAAAGATAGACTGCATTGCCATCTACAGGCATCAGAATGCAAAAACAGCCATTTCAAATTATGAACTCAAGTCATCTAAAATCTAAATATTCTTTGCTTGAGAAACAAAGATGTGGGATGCATAGTTATTTATAATTAGTTGGTGTATACACACACATATAAATATATATATATGTGTTTTAGTCGTGCATTATGTTGTATGGCTCCAAGATTCCTTACTTAACAGAAATTGTGAATAGAACAGTGTAAATGGAGATTTCGTTTCTAGTTTAACGCTGTTTTTATTGGAAGTGCAAAGCTTGGTGTATATCATTGTTTCATAAATAAATTGACTTTGCAAATTCATTATTTAGCACAAATATTACATGCCCAATTCAAGCTCACTGATTCAACTGAAGAAACGGGATTGTGTTCATTAATTTTCAACATTCCTGGTGCTGAAATTCAGGGTTGGAACAATAATCAAATCCAAATTTCCAAAGGCATAGAAGTATCTTATAAATATATGTTAACTTTCAATGACAAAATCCAAGGTCAACAGAGTTAAATAATTATACTGTAACTGAGGAAGCCAAGAAAGTTGCAGGAAGAGAAATCTGGAAGATATTCAGTTGGGGTTGGCTGAGCCAGACTAGTAGTCAGTATTAATTTCCTTTCAGTTATATTTACGTGGTACCATTTTTGTAGTCAAGAAAAGGCCTATCTTATGTTATTTCATGGTAATACAGAAATCATGTTCATGGAAAGGAGAGTGACTACTAGTGTGCAGGATGCCCTGAGTTTAATAAAACTCTAAAGCTACGATATACATTAATGATCCAGGAAGTCACTTCTTCTGCTACATCCATCATCTACAGCAGAAAATGAAGTCTTTGACAGCATTATGGAATTACTTCTGATCTTGTCAGTAATTTGTAGGTTATAATTAATATTATAAAAATCTGTGTGAAAACTGTGCACAGTAAGGATTGGTATTTTTTTTACACAGTCATATTAAAAGAAAATTACTGTACACTCCATAAATTGTTGATGGCTAAGGCCTACATGAACATGTACGAAGTATGTAAAGCTATGGAATAAAATTAAAAACGACTGTATGAATATATTTCAGGCAGCAACTATACTTAAATATACAATTAAATAAGATATTGGTTGAAATTGCAAGTTTTGTTAGTGCAAAGTTAATGATTGCTTGTTATTAGATTTATAAATAAGTAGAAAAGGTTTACATGCGAATAGTATGTGACATGTTACAAAGGACAGGGGCATCAGGTTTATTTAAATTGCCTCTGTTTTTTCTAGTGAATTATTCTTACTGCTATTTTCATGCATGTGTTTACATTAATGCTCTCGCAGACATATGATTTGTCCACTAAACTGAATTGCCTGTTCACGCCATAACGTCGCACTTTCTGCAGTAGCTATCATGGTGTAATATTAATGTTCAATTACCTGTTTTCAGTTTGTTCTGAATTTACAATAATAATGGATCTGCTCCCATGAGTGACCTATAATAAATAATTTTGTGGCACTTCCGGTCCTATTGTTAAAAGAGTAAAAATTAGAAAAATAATTAGCAATTTATGTTGTGGGAATTGCAGTTTAACTTGAAAAACTTTCCTCAAAGATAATGCAGAAATCAGACTTTTAGATGAAGCAAATAAGGATTTTTGAGCCTGAAAAAAAACCCAACAAAATCTAGCATCTAAATTATTGACAAAATTATCAAAGCAAAACATCTACATTATCTATGCTGGATATTCTGAAATACTGTTTATCGGTGTGCGAGGTACAGTACATAGAATTTACTAAAAATGATCAAGCCCTTTTGTTAGCAGGAATATTACAACTACGGAAATGGAACTGTATTGAAAATGTCACAAACTTAAATAATAGATGAAATTTATAAAAAATGTACAGGTGAATAATAATCTTTTGTTCATAAAAAGTCAATGTCTGGCATAGCCATTAAAAATAAGCAGCAGAAACCCTTTGCTTAGTGCTAACTTTCTAAAATACTCAAGGTTTCTGCGTTCAAGTCGCTGCTTCGTGTAGTCGTCCTTAACAATGGACAGCAAGCAGAGATATCCTGCATTGCTTTTATGTAGTGGCGTAAGTTGCTATTATGTTGTTGGTTTGTGTTAATTCAAATTTCTGATCTGCTTTTTAATTCTTAATTGTTCTTTTCATTATGTTTGCTGCATTTCCATAGGAAAATATGATTTTAAATGTCCATCGGCATATAGTCCCCCACGATGGGGGAAAAAAAGCTGTAAAATGTGTAGATTATGCTACTCATACCAATTGCTCAAGAAAAATATTCATCACATAACATTTTGTGTAAATACTGGGGTCTGGACTTGGGTTGAAAGAAACTATTTAACCAGTAATAGGCCTCAATTAACTCACTGCAGTCAAATCATTTATCCCAATAATGAGGCTCAGGTGTACCTATAACTTTAGCTGTTTATTGCTTTGCAACAGTGACATCGTGAATGAGATCACCTCTGCCGTGATAAACAATAAAGGTTTTTACAGAAATTTCTTCACATTTAAATATTGTGTTGTGTATAATGGCAATTCTATCTATAAATTATTTTTGTGAAAAAGGCTTCCTGATTACAGGAGCTCAAATCAGGTTACCACCGAGTACCAAATGCTAAATCTATAAATAAACTGGAAAAAAACACAAGAACTGATATGGGGAGTTTACAGCATAGGGTTGGATACAGAACAATTGTTATCACCTTTGTGGTAAAGTGCCCACAGATTCATTATAGGGAAAAATTCTTTACAGCATTCCAACTGAAAAAGATATAACCAATCTAGTTTTAAGGGTAAACATACATGCAAACATTAAATCGATATTCCAAAATAAAGTCTTTAAATGAATAAAATACATGGTAGAAAGTATTTTACTACATTGTATTTTAGACATCAAAATTGTCCATAATCAAAACCTGAAAGTAGAGGAGTACAAAGAAATAACTACCATGGATTTATGATTACTGAAAATCAATATCAGTTATTGATCAGTAAATTACTAATGAGATCAGATGAGTATTTTCTTTGGCATAGTATACATAACCCAATTGATGTAACACGTTTTTCATATTTATATCTCACATCAGTGTAATTTTTGTTTTCAGTAGCAGGGGAATGACTGATTAATTTTATAGTTAACCAATAACAAGCTGCAAACTTTAAAAAAAAAATAATCCTCTTCTGTTGAAAAACAATGGAGATGAAGGATCATACAACTCCAGTGCATTTATTAATCCTACATCACTTTTAAAAGGCTGAAATATTGTGCTTCCACATTCTGATATGACCAGTGAAATTTTAAAAAAAAATCTAAAATTACTATCTGAAGTTCTGATAAAGACACACTCTCATCATCGACACCTCCGGGCAAGGCCATCTAATAGGGACAAATTGCCAATGACTGCCCAAGCAACTACCACAGACTGCTGATTTGTGGATTGATACTGATGTTTAATGATCCCCTTGGGTGGATCAATAGTAATAATCCTCTTTTCTGCCTTTCTTTCTTATTGGCACTACAGACTAGGGTTTCGGTGGGCACTCTGTAGCAATTGCAAGCTTACAGTGCTGTAAAGCAAACATTCTACAAGTTAAAACGCCAGGTAGAGAATAAACAGAATTTCATTGCTTTACACATTAGAAGTTTTAGTTTCCTTGATTTGTGATTAAGATTATATAAAAACTAATACATGTCTGGGATTAAATCCATGAAAAACAAAGCTTTCTCCTGTTTTTCTCAATTTGTCTGAATTGCTACACTGTTCAATAGTAGACTAGATTTTATTTTAGAAAATTATTTTCATTTGAAAAACCGATTAAAAATTAAAATGTGAATTCTTGTAAATGAACAAAAATAACAGTTGATTCAACATTTACATTAAATTCTGTCAACTCTCAACAAATTTGCATATGTAGGATTGTGTAGAACCTTCACAGCATCAGGACTTCAATTGCAAACACACCTCTGTTTAAGTCACTCCTGACAGTATTGTTACAATTTGGCTTTAGATTTGTAAAATATAAAAACGCTATAGATTTTCCTGTATCAATAAATAAAAATACCAATAATACAAATAGAAATATTTGTGTGTTATATACTTAATTCAGCACCTTTTGTTCATATAAATACTGTTGCAGATTCTGTAAATTTCAGCAATAAATGTCTGATTGTCAGGCTGTGCTCCATGTTTAATGATCATAAAATTCAATGCAAATAAAATCAGGTTTAAAAATGATGCTGAAGAAAAGGGAAAACAAATAAAACTGAAAAGTACTATCAATTAAAAAAAAAATCAGCCCTAATAAAGAATGCATTCCGACAGCCCCTAGCAACTAATCAACCTTGTACAGTAAATCAAAAGCCCTCTCCCGCTTACTTGCATAAGCGATCACATTCAATTCATTACATCATTATGTCATATCCATACTAATCTCTGCCCTCACACCTCCGTGGCTTTGACATGCAAATGAGCTAGAAAAGCGCACATTAAAAAACACCGCAATCATGTCATGATTCTGAGCTTCAAGCCCCCCTCTGCACACAGGGCTTGTGATCAGAAGAAACAACAGCAATCTGTTGAGGATCAGACACTGAGGCAAGGAGGAGGGGAGATGGATACACACATACACGTGTCACAAACGCAGCCTGTGTGCCTACTTTGCATATTCACATGATTTCCATGCTCATCTGCTTTGGCAGTCAAGTACAAGTTTTTTAAAGTCTCGCACTATGAAGACATAAATAAAACGAGGAAAAGGGTAGACCTGCCTTACCTCAGCTTGTTTGCCTTGTGCTCTTGCCTTGGAATTCCCTGTGGCTGCTTTGAATTTTGAGCTCCATCCTTCAAGGTTTTGCTTTCCCCTCCTCTCCCTGAGTTGTGACTGGTATATAAAAAAATAAAAAGACAACTACATGTTAAGCCAGCAGGCAAGACATCATGAAGCCTTGGATAGGGGGAGGGAAGAGAGGAGGGGTGGGTCACAGTTAAACGCTTTACAAAGGGAAACCTGAAGGCTTTCACAACTTGTAAGAGTCACTTTTCCAGACGTTGCTCTGAGGAGTTGGTGGTTTGGGGCTGGAACCACAATGCAAACATGTGCCTGGGGTTAAAAAATTGAAAGCAAAAATCTTAAATATATATTCAAAATCGGGATCGCTAGGTACAAAAATAACGAAATAAATAAATAATCTATGGCACAAATTCAGACAAAAATGCCACTTAAAGAGGTACACTTTGGATTGATCGAACATCTTTAAGTAAAAGGTAATTTTAATCACATGTCTGCAGACTCTCTCTCTTCTGTGCAACTGAATTTGATGAAAACATTTATGACAGGGGCCATAGCTGCAACAGAAAACCATAACTAGAAAAAAAATGCATTCTTATGTTTTAAAAAGAGAATAAATTCAGTTTCAAATGATAAGATGTAATTCTGAAACAAAATATCCAAGGGATGATAAATTACTCTTTTTTTTAAAGAAGTCAGCCATATTGAAAGTAAGCCAAATAAAAGAAAACCTTTTGTCAGTTTAAGAAAAAATAAATAAACCGGTGGAAAAACTTGGTGTCATTTGCCCAAAATGTACAAACAAATGCTTAATAGTTTTAAATTTCACACAAATTTAAGAAGCGGCGGTGGAGAAATAAGAAACAGAGATAAGCTGATGCCCTTTTTTCTTTCCCTGTTGATGTACTTCTTTTATCTACTGTGCCCTGAACAGGATCACATGGTGCTGCAGATACAGAGCAGGGGGGGGGGTGGAGAAAGAGAGAGGAAAAAACACACACACACACACACACACACACACACACACACACACACACACACAAAGAAAAAAAGACAAAATTTGCATGCTGGACTGATCTGACAGAATCTTCAGCTTGCTTTCCCTGGTTTTAGCCTGAAGACGCATGACCCTGCTGTGGCGAGCAGCAGCCGTGGAGGTGACCCCATGCTAACCAGCCTGTTAGAACTAATAAGGTACACCCATAAGCGACACCACTGACATTACGCTCTCCTGCAGAATTTGTCTATTTGTGCACTAGTGGGATCTAAATTTGCTGTTTCTCGCAGTATTATGTATCATTACACTTCCAAGACAATTTTGGTTATTTCAGACACTTACAAATACACTGCTGCGGGATAATTTATCAATAGCATCAAAGAGAGAGATTGCAAATGGCTGGCTGAAATGGAGGACAGTCCAAAGATGTTCTGAGATAATTTTAATTCTTCTAATTTCAACACAAATGGTTTCAGGACAGCAGTTTCTCCTCTGACAGCATGTCAGCAACCATTTACATTATTTTTATTTCTCTCTCTCTCCCCTCGCTCTGCTGAAATCCTCCATTTTGTGATCACTTGTGATCATCGCAGCTTCCTATTTGCATGCTACGAGATGGTGGCAAGCAGGGGGAAGAAAAAGACAGTATGAGGAGTGAATGTCAAAGCCCACTTCTGGCATTTGCTCATTTAAATTCAATCATGCAACCTTGCAGGAGCTGAAAAATAGATGGCCTGCATTATGAATTTCTGATCAGCAGACTGATAGGTTATGAGAGAGGACAGTAATCCTATTGAACAGCCTTTTTCCAAGCTAGGGCATGAGACAGCTGCCCTTCAGAGATTGTTATTTTTTCTTACCCTCCTATTATTTTAGCATTTTCCCCCATATTTTACTGAATGTGACATGAATTATAGCCGCTTATATTTGCATCTGAAGCTTCATTGATGTGCCGGCATTAATCATGAACACCATTTTAAAATTAACTACATGCCTTTTTTTGTTTACACTTTAAAAGCTCAATATATTTCAAACTCAACTATTCTTTATGGGTCTTATTGCTAAAGATAAGAAAACAAGTACTGATAAATGCTAATGCATGTTTGAAGATTCATTTAATTTGAATCATATTTTTAAAAAAGCCAACAACACAAATTCCTAAAAATGTGATCAAAATGTATATTATTTCAACAAACTTAGCAGTAAGCATAAAAATGAGGGGAAAAAAGAAAAATTAAGTACTAGTTAGGAAATAATATTTCTCTTGTTTAATATGTAGCATGATGTTGCAAGCATACTCTTAAATCTAAGCGCTAAGCTTTGCCTATTCAGTGCTTCTTACTTATATTCTGCTATTAGACAAAGGATTAAGGCAAATCTATAAATCCTAAAACACACAAATAAAGTAGATTAAAATGCAAAAAGCTATAAAGACATTAATGGAAAACAGAAATATTTCAATCAAATAATCTTTTTCATCGCTAGGAACAAAGTAAAATGCATTAAATTAAAAATAAATGATAGTCATGGCTTAGGATATTTTTAATATAAATAATGAAATCAGTCACCATGCAGTTGTCTTCTCTTTCTATTACACTTGATAATGGCATATCTTTGGGATTTTGCAGTTTAAAATATTTAAAACCATTTTTTAAAAAATATATCATTTAAATCTCTGTCAACTCTGTAGAAAATGCCACATCATGCGAATAAAATCTGGTCAAGCCAATAATTATTTATGGTATTTGCAAGATATAAATGAAGGAAGTGTTCCACAGACGTATGCGTCAGCACAACTCTATTTTGGCCTTGGTACTACCGCAAATGGAGGGTTTGGGCCAGTCAGAATGACCACGAGATTCCCCTCCCAATGTTGCTGTAAATACAGAGGGTGAGTCATCTGCCATCATACTTTGGCCCCTGTTTTCACTCTCCGGTTGAGTAGAAATACAGCTATTGGAGAAAAGCAAGCTTATTGCATCTCTGGGCTTCAAAGTGGAAAAATATGTTGAAATATTTCTGAATGGATCTCCCTCCTCAGCATGACCAGGAACAATGTGGGTTTCTTAAAAAATATCATGGTTTTACAAACTGTTATTTGATGCAGACACAAGTGAATAGATATTAGAAACATGACAATGTAACATGCAAATAAATAGGTACTTATAAAACTCGCTCTTTGTTCTTTCTTGTATTTCATTCATGTCCTGAATGTTTGTTGATAAATGATGCTTTTCTTTCTGTGCCAATTTTCTTCACACCCGCTAGGAGGGAGATTACTGCTTGCAGGGGCCTGGGTCCACAGGCTCTGATTGCCCTCTGGTATCTTGGCCTAGTGGCCTTTAATTCATGTGTGAGAACAGACAGTGAATGGCGGATGGCTATTTGGTCATGGGAGGCATCACAAGCAAGCCTGATCCTGTCATCACCTGACATTCACACATGCACTCTTCCAGCAGGGGTCCAACATGGATAAGTGGCAAGTAGTGGAAACTCTGGCAATTTTTCACTCGTTAACAGAGAAATGCTGGAGCCAATTGCAATACCCTCCTGCTGCCTCCAGTGAGATTATTCTCCCTGGGTAGGTTTGACAAGGCATTTTTTAAAAACCTCATCTTTTCGTTAGGGGGGTGAGCAACATTCCTAAGGACATTTAGCTACTTATCTTGTACCCTGTGCCTTACATCATACTTTCTGAGACAAATGAGAACATAGCCATAAATGCAGAGCATAAGTTCTGTACTTGCTCATTACCATATACTAAAACGAGTGGCATAGGGTGGGGTCATATCGAAGGAATACTATTTCTGCTATCTAGTTGGACATGTTTTACATTTGACAGAAGGTCAATGGTTTCTTAAACATATTTGATTTTCTCTTGATTGTTACATTCCTGTTAACTGCACTATTTTATTCAGAACAGAGGATGTGCATTACACAGGGAGATATTGCCATAACACATCCAAACTCTTTCAGAATATTTAATTCAGTGCAACGCAGCATTGAATTTAGGTGAATCCACTTAATTTGACACATCAACATGCAATAAGGTTTTGCTGAGCAAAACTTGGTGCGCTAGCTGCCATCAGAAGCATGTACTATAGCACTGTAGCCATGTCTGCACTCCATATTTCAAAATTTAAATGCTGCACAAATCGGCAGAGGACAAGATATGAAGAACTTTCACAATCTTCGGCCCAGTGCACAAATGAAGTAATTTTGTCTCAGCTCAGCTGGGATTTTAAGTGGTTGAGGGATGCTGGTGTTAACAGTCAGAGCATCATTACACTTGCAGGCACTGCACTAAACCTTACACCGGGAGACTACTTGATAGCATGCATCTTTCTTAACAAGATGCAAAATAAGAAACACATTTGCCTATTATTAAACCCCACTCATAAGTGGTTGCAGGGATCCTTTTTTGCTAAATATTGGGAGGACCCTGGGGGATTGCTGTATGGTAACTAGAGATGAATTTCAGACAGGGAGCCTTTTAAACCAGCAGTGAAGGAATCTGAAGCATCAGACCATGAACATCAGTTTTAAATGCTTTTTCCTTGCCAAAGGAGTAAACACTTAGTAAAAGAGGGGGGAAAAAACGAGAGCGCTGACACGGATTGGCTAAATACACTGGATGGATTGAGGACATTAAGCACTGTTTCAAATCTGGCAGTGCATTAAAGGCTTACACTTCTTTTAAGATGGCACACAAGTCCACTTTATGCAATATGGAAAAGATTAAGGATATTAATTCATCTACCACCTAATCAATTATAGGTTATGTACTGGACTTCTGTTTCTACACAGTATTCATCATCAAATTTACACTGGCCCTGTCTGTGTTGTTCCACAGAATTCTAATACACTGGCACATGAGGTGCACAATAGTAATATGATATATTTAGAAAGGTTTCTTACACTGCTAAAGCTCGCAAGCAGTCCATCTTATCTTGGTACTGCTTAAGCACCTTTTCTTTGACATGGTTGATTACTGAAGCACTTTGGAACCACTTTAGAATCTTTGCGCCAACTAAGTAAAACAAAACTACAGATTGCCGACAATCTACGTGGTAATTTAACACATTTCTCACCAATTTCCTAAAATCCACTAACTGGGCATAAATCTAGAGTATATTGCAACGGCAACACAAGCAATTTATTCATTCCAGGTGTGTGGCTGTTTTATTTATGGCTCAGCATCTTTTCTGTCTGGGACTTCAACATGAGAAATTCTACTTTGTAGCCAGCTGCATACGATTGTTGTGAACCATTACACTGTGTATGAAAATCCTTCTGTGTGACAACACAATCATTTTACCTCTGCAAGTAGCCTGTGTGCTGCCCATGGTTCCAATGCTCATCACTGTAACCTTTTTATCCCTCTGAACTCGAGAAAAGAAGTTTTCTATTAGGAACAAAATAGAACCCATTCAGGGTTATTTCGACATCAACTAAATTTTATACTTACATCTATATTCACCCACATGCTCTAAGGCTGATCTGTGCACTGGTGAAAATAGAGTTAGCTTCCCTAAAACTAGTTTTATTTTAATGATCCTAGCCAATTATGTTCTCATGAATCACACGTATACCTGCTCACTATTTAGATACTGACAAACTTAACATGCATACAGTATTTTTATGAAGGTAATTATTTGTCC
Organism: Somniosus microcephalus; assembly: GCF_052327205.1. NCBI lineage: Eukaryota > Metazoa > Chordata > Chondrichthyes > Squaliformes > Somniosidae > Somniosus > Somniosus microcephalus. The sequence continues at coordinate 249,774,554 of NC_140992.1, forward strand.
ATTTTGACATACTGTAGTCCAAAATTCTGCTTAACCAGATACTTCATCCATTTCAACAATAATGTTGCCAAGGATTTGGGAAAGGAAACATCTGACATGATATTTCTTCAAGGTTATTTTTTGATTATATTCACAATATGATTGGGCAGGCACGCCAGGAAAAAAAAAACAGCAAATTCTTTGGCACTTTTTGTTATTTGTCTTTTAATTTAAATGGTTCTTTTCAGTGGCTTCCAGAATACGAAGCAACTTTAATTTAAACCATAGTTATTAAGATAATTACCATATAATACATATTTATAGTGATTCTATCTACTTTTAGCATCAATTTAGGTTGCCTTAAAAAATCCATAGACCCTAAAATGCCTTTTTAAAGTGTTTTTGCTAGTGTCTGGGTGACACATTTACCATAGTAATCAGATGGAATAATCACTTCTAGCTAACACCTTAACTGCAAGATCAAGCCTAAAAATCCTATTTTTGCGCATAAATATTCTACATTAACACACAAAGTCACTAATGCCTTGTAATGTACAGTTGAGTCACTATACTCTCTGAAATTCACATACATTTGTCTCATAAGCATGTAGTAGTTATGTTGTTTCAATCAATGTGCTTCAAAATAATAGCTACCGCATAACTACTCCTGATGGTAAGTATAAAATATTAAGGACTGTTGAAATATATGATAATGAGATTTGGCCATATTCTCTATAATACTAGCTACTGAAAGATGGCAGTAAACTCATTAAATTACAATATGTATGATATGAAGTTTAAACTGAAAAATACAAACAAAAATTATAGTCATTGTATTAGACAGAAAGAACAGCACTAATGCTTTTTTAATGTAATATTTAAATTACTGCTAGCTAATGCAGGGTGTTCTGTTCATTTCGATTGCTGCCAAGGGTTCAAGGGGGGGAAAAAATTAAAGTAAATTTTTTTATAATCAAGGTACAACTGCCCTAAGCAGCAAGTGGCACTCATCTAAATAGCCTCTGCCCCTATTATGTCAGTCTTTTATTCTCTGGGCTATTGAATTCAATATACAAAAACTCCATCATACAGCAATATAATTTCTGCGTCTGGATAAGGAAGGATTCTGGGTAATTGGTTGGCTGCAGTTCACTCATTGTTCACAGCTGCCATCAGGAGATTCATAGAGCGTCTGGAGAGATTTCCCCCTTGCGCTTATTCCACCCTAGGAAAAAAGTCATTTGTCTGATTTATTTATGATGCAATGAAGGTATGCTGAATGGATCAGGATAACCTAACACTGGTCAAACTGTCTGTCAGTAAAGATAAAGTACACTCATACTCCAATGGGCACACAGTTTTAAACCTTCTCCACACCTAAAACTATAGCCTTTGTTATCATCGTCTCACGCATAACAAGTTCCACCCTATAAAACAAAAACAAAATGGATTTGTGCAGTTCGATGTGTTCCTATTGTGCAGTGTTGCATTTGTTTAAAATATATGTGCTTGACATTCAATTCAATCTTTTGATGATTTTATAATTTTGCACACCGGTCAGCAAGTGCAGATTATTAAAGTAATTACTGGCCTTTTTCTTTGCTGCCCCAAATAGCCTTTAACATCACAGGTTAACTGCTTTCTGTCATAATGCAAACATTATTTTCATAGTCTATCAGGCACAGTTCCCAAAGCATAAGAAACAGTGATTATTTGTAGGCAAGACTAGCCCCTGCAGGCACGATCTGCTATTGCAATCACAGAGACATCAAGTGCTTTGATATTCTGTTTTTGTAGGAAACGTCCATGGAGGGGGTTGTTTATCAAAGCAAATGCTTCATAAACTAGTTACATTTTCACCAGCAAAGAATAGACTGCATTCTATGAAATACGTGAAATGTAAAATAGTCATGCGATGAATGACAAAAAGAAGCTTTACCACGGCTTTTGGTAAAGTATCAATTCTCTCTCCTAACTGAATAAGTTACTGTCCCACTCAACAACAGACTAAATTTAACTACATTTCCCTACCACTGTTAGATTAATTTTACTTAGTCAAAAAAACAATGTTTTAAATCTTATTGCGCTGCAATAAAAAAAATTCTAACAAATGCTCAGATAGCACCCAAGTGCTAAACAAGGTAACTATAATTACAAAACATGGAAATAGAGGCTGTGTCTCTCCTTCATTCAGTTGCCAACACTTATTCCCCCCTTAAAGCTAGTTTTTCTCCCAGAAATGCAGCAGATCGAACCAGAAGTGTTATCTGAAATATTGCTTTGTCGGTATGTCACGGCAATCACTGTAATTGACTGAGAACATTTTGTTTCTCCTGTAAGTCAAAAATTTGAAGCAGGGAATTATTTACAAATATAACAAAATTTGCTGTGTGAAAATATGGGATAAAAAAAAAGAGTACACATTTTGACTGGATAAGTATTTGAAGTGTGTGATTATTAATTTAAATGTAGCATTGCAGCTTTTGTTAGTTTTCACCCTAATTAATAATCACATGTACAGACAGATCTGAATGTCATTTGCAGCAACTCAACTTGGCGAAAGAAAAGTCTGAGAAGGAAAGGAATTCAAAACAAAGAAAAACAGACATGTTTATATAAAAAAACGACTTCTCAATAGCATTCAGCAGTTTAATGGCTTAAGTCTGCTGTGGCTTGATTCTTCAGTTACTTATCAGATATTCAATCACTTTAAAGGTATGATGGTCCCCCATCAGTCTCTAAGAGAATATACAAGTTTTGCAATTAGTACCTTTTTGTTACCAAACCACTCCCCTCTTCACTTCAAGGACCTGTGTAGCCCTGAAAACTTGTCCCTGTGCATATTTTTGTTCATCCAATAAACACCATCACACAAGTGAGTTGCTATAATGGGGAAATTTATATATTCCTCAGTGATAATGCATCAAGCTGCAATGATGCTATGGGGGGGGGGGGGGTAATTATAACAGGCAATGGGTTTCAGTGGGTATCATGTGGACCCAACATCATCATTCTGTGGATTTTATTTGCTGGATCTGATTAACTTATGATTGACGAGCTGCCCGCCCAATAGTGTTGGTGAGGGGCAGCTAACAGTGTTGGTTATGGGGCAGGATTTTCCAGCAGACCTGCTATGGGCTATTAAAAGCGTAAATGGAAGGATTGAGAACCAGAGGACACAGATTTAAGGTGATTGGCAAAAGAACCAAAGGCGACATGAGGGAAAACTTTTTTACGCAGCGAGTGGTTAGGATCTGGAATGCACTGCCTGAAAGGGTGGTGGAGGCAGACTCATTCGTGGCTTTCAAAAGGGAATTGGATAAGTACCAGAAGGAAAGAAATTTGCAGGGCTACTGGGAAAGGGCGGGGGAGTGGGACTAGCTGAATTGCTCTAGCAGAGAGTTGGCACGGGCTCCATGGGCCGAATGGCCTCCTTCTGTGTTGTAACCATTCTATGATAAAAGGAAGGTTGCATTCACACTGCTGACATTGAGATATTTCCAGCAAGTGCTGAGACCAATCTGGAAGATGAGAAGCAAGCCCCCAGGTTTTCTGATACATCCATGGAGGTCCTAGTGAGGGCAAGGATGGACATCCTCTTTCCATCACATGGGAGAAAGATGCCCAAGCAGAACATTCAACAAGCCTAGAGAGAGGTGGCGGAGGTAGTCAAAGGAGCATCAACCCTGGGTTCAATGCAGAAAATAGTTGAACAACCCAAGCAGAGCCGCAAAGGTGAGCACAGGTCTTCACGTATCCATTTCTCAGCATTATAACGGGCAACTGCATTTTCCCAGCAGTCTGAACACTTCCCTCCACTGCACCGTATCCTTGTTCACCAGTCACAAGTGACCACTGTATTACCTCTCCTTCTCATTCCAATCATACTCTAACCCGATTCTTGCTGCCTTCACAGCAGGCATGAACAGTAGTCAATTCTCACCCGTTAGCAATTACAAAACAATTAATTGCTCTGATAACTCCTTTCTTGCTTCATCGTCCAGCTACATTTTTTTCCATTCGAACACCTCCCCATCCTGCTTGCAACTTGCTTTCAGCATGCACATTGTATGAAGCAGCCCCACACATGTGCACATCCCTTTGCAATAGGCAGGCACTAAATCTCCTCCTCTCTTTCTGCAGGAAAAAGTCGGGATTGGCCCATTAACGAGATGGAGCAGGCAGCCCTGGAAATGAGAGGCCAATCAAGAGCAGAAAGCGTCAGAGATTGTGTGGCTGAGGACGACACTGAGCAGGGTGTCTGCCAATTACTGTACGCTTCCATTAACATAGAAACATAGAAGATAGGAGCAGGAGTAGGCCATTCGACCCCTCGAGCCTGGTCTGCCATTTAATGAGATCATGGCTGATCATCCAAATTCAGTACCCTGTCCCTGCTTTCTCCCCATATCCCTTGATCCCTTTAGCCTTAAGAAATATATCCAACTCCTTCTTGAATATATTTAATGCATTGGCCTCAACTGCCTTCTGTGGTAGAGAATTCCACAGGTTCACCTCTCTCTGGGTGAAGAAATTCCTCCTCATCTCAGTCCTAAATGGCTTACCCCTTAACCTCAAGCAATTGCACAACCAGTTTGGTAGCTTCATGCTGCTACTGTGTAGCTTGTCAATGCTATGCTAACTCTTGTCCCTTCTTCTTTAGATATTTCTCAGTATCTGGGCCCTATGGAAGGAAATTTAGAGGAAGGCAATTGTCCAGATGAAGCACCATCCCTCCCAAGCACCAGCACAGAGATTGGCACTCCAGGTGGGTTAGATAGTGTTTTAGTGGGCTTTGAGCTTGGTGAAGCACCCAGCACGAGTGAACAGGAGTAGCGACTAGAGGAAATGACAGCACATGTGACGGCTCGCTGGAAGGCAAGCTCTGCTAAGGAGGACAAAGATTCTGACTTCAGGGGCTAGTCTTCAAATGAAAACTCATTTCAGCACACATTAAAATTGTACAATGTATTGGAAAACCAGCCAAGGAGTTGCCGTACTGTGTCTTGGAGGAGTCCGCTACCTGCTTGTGTGGTGTTCTGTTGTTGGGCATCTGCACTCTGCAGTCTACCATGAAGTGTGTGGTCATCTCTGTGGTTCAATGGTTTCAATGTTTTTATTTCAGGGTTGAAGGTGTAGCAAAGGAGAAAATGAAGACTGTTAATGCAGAGGGGTATTCTGGAACATTTGAGGGGAATCAGGTCAACCAAACCAATCCAGGATACTCACTCTGCACCTGTACACCCTATAAGCTGATACCATGTACAGTAGGTTGTAATGATATTAATCCATGGTGGATTGTGAACTTGGTGATGATACTTGGAGTGATATTCAGGTAAATATTAGGCCTTCTTCAAGCAGTCCCTTTCACCTGCTATGTGGTGCGGGAGGCCTTCCATTGCTATTTTAAATCCACAACCACCCATTCCCACTGGGTAGGGGAAATTAAAATTGCTCCTATTATCTGAAGAATAATTAGAAAAGCCCCACCATTAGTGACCGTACCTTCAGCTGTCTCAGCTCTAAGCTCTGAAATTCCCTCGCTAAACCTTTCCGCCTTTCCCTCCTCCTTTAAGGCATTCTATAAAACCTCTCTCTCTGACCAAGCATTTGGTCACCACCTCTAATATCTCCTCATCTGGCCTGGTGTCAACTTTTGTAATTATGCTCCCGTGAAGCACCTTGGGACGTTTTACTACGTTAACGGTGCTACATAAATGCAAGTAGTTGTTGTAGAAAACAATTTCTATTAACTTTTTCTAAAATAATTTCCTAAATCATTTTTTAAACCAAGAAATTACTTGGTTTTGTGAGATAAACTGAAGAATGCATCAGAAGGTGTGAAATTGGAAGATTATGCTTTGGTGTAACTCAGATGCAACTGAGTTAAGAATCATCAGGTCAGTTCAATAAAGAAAAATCGCCTTCATATTTTACAAGCTTCCATATACTTTTTATTCCACCCGTATAGGTTTTAGTGCAGTAGTTTACAGGTCTAGCATACCACTGCTGGAACTAATTTACAGCACTATTATGCAAGTCTTAGCCCCATCCCGATGAACTGTCAGCTAACAGTTATTCACTTCCTTCCGAGCTCTTCTCTGTCGTTTTCTCAAGCATGTTCCTCTTTTGTATGAATCTATAGGGACTATTTTATATATCGGCAGAGGCCAAGCCTTCAGCTGCCTGGACTCCATACACATTAAACCCTTCTGCCTCTCCTCCTTCAACACACTGCTTAAAATCCACTTCTTCGTGATATCTCCCCTTGTGGCTTCAGTGTCCATTTTTTTCCCTCACCCCCCCTGTGAAGTGCCTTGAGACTTTATTTTCTACGTTAAGGTGCTATGTAAATGCAAGTTGTTGTTGCACTTCCCGATGATTCTCACCACTGCTCAAGGAGAATCCTTGATTCATCAGCTGCATTATGGGCCATTTTTAAAATTAATCTCCTAAATTCTGCTTCAATTGTTAAAAGTTATTAATGTCAAAGTGCTTTTATTTGGTAGCAACTGTTCTTTGGAAAAAAAAAAGATTTGAGGGAAATTTATGTCTTCTTAGATTGTTCCCAGAGATCTCTCCTGTAATAAATTAAAATGTGCAACTAACTTTGCAAAGTACTACTTTGGTATAGATGGTCAGAGACTTTACGACACTATCCTGTGGTGTGATTGATGTGGTTAGGATTAGATGCATCATACATGGTTTTACTTTTAGCAATACTACCACCAGCGGTACCTTAGTTTTCTACTTGGCAATAACTGGGGACCCACGATCTGGCTCAACCTCCAATGTTCCCTATCTTCAGTAGTTACTCATTTTTCCCATTTGGCACTAGCAATGGCCGAGGGCGGTCCAGTGGAAAATGCATCGCCATCAGAAAAACGGGTGGAATAAATGTGTTGCATGGCCATTGCTCCTAACTGCTCTCCCCGTCGATTGCTGAAGAAAATGTTGCTGCAGCAATTTAGCCTTGCTCGGCAAGCATTGAAATAATTAGCTGTGTCTTTCCCCCCATACACAAGATGGAAATACTATCAAAACCTAAATTAAAAGCGCCACTGCCTGCTCCTTGATGTAGACCATAACACGACTTTACATCTTCTGCTGTATAAAATTAAAGGGACAAGCTAAAACATATAAGCACGAACAAGACATGTAGCCTACAACAAAGCTGGATTCAACAGCAACAACAACTTGCATTTATATAGCACCTTTAACATAGTAAAAATGTCCCCTGGTGCTCCACAGGAGCATTATCAAACAAAATTTGACACAGAGCCACATAAAGAGATATTAGGACAGGTGACCAAAAGGTTGGTCAAAGAGATAGGTTTTAAGTCGATCTTAAAGGGGACCTAATCTGACAACGCCTCAATTTTAAATTCTCATCCTTGTTTTTAAATCCTTCCATGGCCTCACCCCTCCCTATCTCTGTAACCTCCTCCAGCCCCACAACCCTCTGAGATATCTGCGCTCCTCTAATTCTGGCCTCTTGAGCATCCCCGATTTCTCATCTACATGTTGCCCCTCAGCAACATCATTCGAAAACACAAAGTCAGGTTCCACATGTATGCTGACGACACCCAGCTCTACCTCACTACCACCTCTCTCAACCCCTCCACTGTCTCTATATTGACATCCAGTACTGGATGAGCAGAAATTTCCTCCAACTAAATATTGGCAAGGCTGAAGCCATTGTCTTCGGTCCCCGCCACTAACTCCGTTCCCTAGCCACCGACTCCATCCCGCTCCCTAGCCGCTGTCTGAGGCTGGACCAGGCCGTTCACAAACTTGCCATCCTATTTGACCCTAATAGGAGCTTCCGACCAAGTTTCTAGTCCATCACCAAGACCACATACTTCCACCTCCATAAGACTGCCTGACTCCACCCCTGCCTCAGCTCATCTGTTGCTGAGACCCTCATCCATGCCTTTGTTACCTCTAGACTTAACTATTCCAACACTCTACTAGTTGGCCTCCCATCTTCCACCCGCCACCTACATTGGCTCCCAGTCTGACAACGCCTCAATTTTAAAATTCTCATCCTTGTTTTCAAATCCTTCCATGGCCTCACCTCTCCCTATCTCTGTAACCTCCTCCAGCCCCACAACCCTCTGAGATATCTGCGCTCCTCTAATTCTGGCCTCGAGCATCCCTGACTTCTCATCACTTGTTGCCCCTCAGCAACATCATCTGAAATGCCTCTTTGACCAACCTTTTGCACTGCAGCAACTCGCCAAGACTTCTTCGGCAGCACCTCCTAAACCCGCGACCTCTTCCACCTAGGACAAGGGCAGCAGGCGCATGGCAACACCACCACCTCCAGGCTCCCCTTCAAGTCACACACCATCCTGACTTAGAAATATATCGCCGATCCTTCATCGTCACTGGGTCAAAATCCTGGAACTCCCTACCTAACAGCACTGTGGGAGTACCTTCACCACACGCACTGCGGCGGGTCAAGAAGGCGGCTCACCACCACCTTCTCAAGGGCAATTAGGGATGGGCAATAAATGCTGGCCTTGCCAGCGATGCCCACATCCCATAAACGAATTTTTAAAAAATTGAGCCCATCCAAAACGCTGCTGCCCATATCCTAACTCGCACTAAGTCCCATTCACCCATCACAAAGAAACATATAAAACATAGAAAAATAGGAGCAGGAGTAGGCCATTCGGCCCTTCAAGCCTGCTCCGCCATTCAATATGATCATGGCTGATCCTCTGCCTCAATACCATATTCCCGCTCTCTCCCTATACCGCTGCGCTCGCTGACCGACATTGGATCGAGCAACACCTCAATTTTAAAATTCTCATCCTTGTTTTCAAATCCCTCCATGACCGCCCCTCGCTATCTCTGTAACCTCCTCCAGCCCTACAACCCTTCGAGATCTCTGCTCTCCTCCAATTCTAGTCTCACGCGCAGCTGCTATATTAATCGCTCCACCGCTGGCGGCCGTGCTTTCAGCTGCCTAGGCCCTAAACTCTGGAATTCCCTCCATAAACCTCTCTACCTTTTTCCGCTCCTTTAAGAGGCTCCCTAAAACATAATCTTTGGCCAAGCTTTTGGTCATCTGTCCTATTATCTCTTTATGTGGCTTGGTGTCAAATTTTGTTTGGTAACGTTCTTGTGGAGTGCCTTAAAGGTGCTTTATAAGTGCAAGTTGTTGTTGAGAGTGAGGTAGAGAGGCGGAGAGGTTTAGGGAGGGACTCGATAGATAAGAATGGAACCAGGCAAGGGCAGTCCCACCCAGCTGGACAATGGAGGAGCGGCGTTGAAGGAGGATAGTGTAGTCAGGCATATCAAAGGCTGCTGGCAGATTGAGAAGGATGAGGACAGGTAGTGCACCACAGTCACAGTCACATAGGATGTCATTTGTCACTTTGATGAGGGCCATTTCAGTGCTGTGGCAGGGGTGGAAATCTGTTTGGAGAGATTCAAACATGGAGTTGCGAGAAAGATGGACATGGATTTGGGAGGTGACAACTTTTTTAAAAATTCGTTCATGGGATGTGGGCGTCTCTGGCAAGGCCTGCATTTATTGCCCATCCCTAATTGCCTTTGAACAACTGAGTGGCTTGCTAGGCTATTTCAGAGGCAGTTAAGAGTCAACCACATTGCTGTGGGTCCAGACCAGGTAAGGATGGCAGGTTTCCTTCCCAAAAGGACATTAATGAACCAGATGGGGTTTTACGACAATCCAATAGTTTCATGGTCACCATTACTGATACTAGTTTTTTATTCCAGATTTATTTAATGAACTGAATTTAATTCCCCAGCTGCCATGGTAGGATTTGAACTCATATCCCCAGGTCACTAGTCCAGGCCTCTGGATTACTAGTCCAGTAATCTAACCATTACACTACCACCCCCCAAAATTCATTCAAGGACTTGAGAGGAAAGGGAGGTTGGAGATGGGGTGGTAGTTTGCAAGGACAGAGGGGTCCAAAGGTGTGTTTTTTTTTTAAGGAGGTTGATGACAGCAGATTTGAAAGGGATTTCCTTTCTTGATTTGAAACCAGTTGGATAAATAGTTGAATAGAAATAATTTACAGGGCTATGGGGGAAGAGCAGGGGCGTGGATGAATTGCATAGGTCTACTGAAGAGCCGGCACAGACACAATGGGCCGAATGGCCTCCTTCTCTGATTTCCAAATTTCATCTAAATTTGCTCCTTAATTCTTGATTAAACAGTAAACAGAAAAAACAGTATTGCTTTGTAACCTGTATGAGGCATATCATCAGGCAGATATTCACTGGGCAGCTTTTCATATTAAAATACAGAAAACAGAAAGAGGCTGGAAAGGAAATTAAAGCTATATTCAGGCCCTTTATAGTTTTGTTCCCACAGTAATTAAACAGCCAACATACTGGTGAAATGCTTTTGTCTTATGCAGGATGTATACAAACCAATTTAACAATCCAAGTGCAAAAACTGCTGGGAATGTCAGTATGTTTTTTTTACATAAACATCTAACTGAAAATATCGCTAAAATTTCATTCCAGGAAAAATGTCCTATTCAAAGTTATTATTTTTCTGACCACTGTACCGATTGTTGAGATTATAACCCCGATAAGCCCATTGCTGTGAGTGGCACGAATGATGACATACGTACTGATTAAACACCTCATTAAATGGAGTTCAGGCGATAATTATTTACTGTTCTTTTCGTAGATCTAAAACTATATGCTGCTGAGGATCTCAAAAGATAAAATGTGGCTACTCAGTTGAAACATTCATCAGAAATGCAATCTCCCTTGCTCCAGTTTCTGCATTCATCAAGCTAAAACACATTTACGTCTGTAACCGTTTGAGTTACCAAACTCCTCAACTGAAAAAAATGAACAAAGTGAGTATATTTTCCTCCTTGAATGGTGTTCATACCTTATTTTGCACAAGGAAATAAAAATGGTGTTGACTTGTCTTATGTGGTAAAGTTTGCTATTGCAGAATCATGGAAGCAGCTTCATGGGCTGCAAGAGCTACCATCGCTTCCTATTCTAATGTTTAGATAGAAAGAGCCAAATATAACTCATGTTGCTCGTACGAATCGTCTATTTGTAGCATGGGCCAATAAAACATTTACATTAGCCCAGATGTAAACATTATACTTTCAGCCAAAAATTCATTTGGTCAACTGATCTCAACAAGGATGGCAGTACAGCTACTCCCTGTAATAGCCCTGGGTCAGGGAGAGGAAAAGTGCAAATGGGTCCTGATCACCATTCAGTGACCCTGACTGGAGATGCATCGTGTGGATGTTGAGTGAAGATAGGATCAGGCCTGGCTGTGGCACACATTGTGCTCAAATAGCCCCCACCAACACTCACTGAAAAGGCAAAGAAATGAAGAATGCTTATTTGGCCAAGGTACCAGAAGGCAACGAGTGCCCACTGAACTGTACAAAATAACAAGCAGCAGAGGGGAGAAAATTGGCAGACAAAATTGCTGAGAAAAATATATATTTTTTAATAAAAGGGCTGTGAGCTCGGGGCAAAGGAGTGCCAATTCGTGGTAGTTGGGTAATGCAGATTCAAACACTCTCCACTATTTTGCTATAGGGATGCCTCGGAGGCCAGACATGCCTCTCCAAAGTGGGTGTGGGGGCAATTATAGGCTGAGAAATCAGATTGCTCTTAATTAGCTCCTCGTAGCCAGTTTCAGAGAGGTCACCTGCTTGCCTTTATAACTACAAGTGGTGACCTGAGGAATTGAAGGAGAGATAATAGCAGTCAGACCTTCTAAAAAAAAAACTTAAAAACTTAGGGGGAAAAATTGGCTCGCGCCCCCTTTGGGGCACTAACTTCGCTAGCGCCCTGAAAAGCTTAGCGCCCCCGCACCCGAAAATGAATGGTAGCGCCCCAAGCAGGAGGCGGGGCGCTACTGGAAGACTTCCCCCTCCCTCTTGGGGCACTCCAGTTCAATATTGCGATGCTATGTGCCGTAGCACCACGGTACATAGAAATATAGAAGATAGGAGCAGGAGTAGGCCATTCGGCCCCTCGAGCCCGCTCCACCATTTAATGAGATCCTGGCTGATCATCCAAATTCAGTACCCTGTCCCTGCTTTCTCTCTATATCCCTTGATCCCTTTAGCCTCAAGAAATATATCCAACCCCTTCTTGAATATATTTAATGAATTGGCCTCAACTGCCCTGTGTGGCAGAGAATTCCACAGGCTCACCACTCTCTGGGTGAAGAAATTCCTCCTCATCTCAGTCCTAAATGGCTTACCCCTTATCCTTAGACTGTGACCCCTGGTTCTGGACTCCCCTGCCATCGGGAACATCCTTCCTGCATCCAGTCTGTCTAGTCCTGTTAGAATTTTATAAGTTTCAATGAGATCCCCTCTCATTCTTCTGAACTCTAGCGAATTTAAGCCTAATCAACTCCCTCCATGGCAAGAACATCCTTCCTCAGATAAGGCGACCAAAACTGCACACAATACTCAAGATGTGGTCTCACCAAGGCCCTGTACAACTGCAGCAAGACATCCTTGTTCCTGTACTCAAACCCTCTCGCTATGAATGCCAACATATCAAGGGGGTTCGAGTATAGGAATAGGGATACCTTACTACAGCTGTACAAGGTGCTGGTGAGACCGCATCTGGAGTATTGTGTACAGTTTTGGTCGCCCCATCTGCGGAAGGATGTTCTTGCCATGGAAAGAGTGCAACGGCGATTCACCAGGCTGATACCTGGAATGGCGGGAATGACCTACGAAGAGAGATTAAATAGTTTGGGCTTGTACTCACTGGAGTTTAGAAGATTGAGAGGGGATCTCATCGAAACATATAAAATTATGGCAGGCCTGGACAGGCTGAATTCAGAGAGAATGTTTCCAATGGCCAGGGAGCACAGAACCAGGGGCCACAGTCTAAAAATAGCGGGCAAATCATTTAAAACAGAGATGAGGAAGAATTTCTTCACTCAAAGAGTGGTGAGCCTGTGGAATTCCCTGCCACAGAGGGCTGTGAAGGCTAATTCAATAAATATTTTCAAGAGAGAATTGGATATATTTCTGAAGGCTAAGGGGATTAAGGGTTACGGAGAAAAGGCGGGGACGGGGTACTGAACTGGTAAGATCAGCTATGATCTCAGACGAGGATCAGCCATGATCTCATTGAATGGCGGAGCAGGCTCGAAGGGCCGAATGGCCTACTCCTGTTCCTATCTCTATGTTACTATGTAACATACCATTTGCCTTCTTAACCGCCTGCTGCACCTGCATGCTTACCTTCAGCGACTGGTGCACAAGGATACCCAGGTCTCGTTGCACTTCCCCGTCTCCCAATCGATTGCCATTCAGATAATAATCTGCCTTCCTGTTTTTGCCACTGAAGTGGATAACCTCGCATTTATCCACATTATACTGCATTTGCCATGCATCTGCCCAATCACCTAACCTGTCCAAATCATCCTGGAGTTTCTCTGCATCCTCCTCACAGCACACGTCCACCCAGCTTTGTGTCGTCTGCAAACTTGGATATTACTGCAGGCCTCCCTCCCCTCATTAAAGGGGCAGGGCCTTGCACAGCGCGAACCAGGGCCATGCTGGGCCACCAGGGTGCAGGGTGCCAGTAAAAGAGCCCGGCACACAAGAAGAGTGCCAGGCTGACGGATCGCGGCTGGCACCCCGCGGCAGGAGGGCAGAGGGGGTAGGTGCTGGCAGGCAGCCCACAAAAAAATGGCCGCCCGGCACCTCCCCTTTAAATACTACCACCCCGGCCGCAAGTACGCCCTCCTGACCCTGTCGGACATAGCATCTGGTGGTACGTCGGGGGGGGGGGGGGGAAACGACCCAAGTTTGCGAGCGGGGTGCTGCGCACGGCGATGACATCATCGCGCGGGGCGTCACCGCCGCGGCGAACCTCCCGCTGAATTTCGTGGGAGGCGTTAGAGGCGCCACGCCGCGCCTGGGCACTAGTTGCTTTGCACCCCTTCTACACACTGCTGCAAAAATGATTTGATAGTGAAATGTGTGTGTTCGTGCCATAAAATTTTCCTGAGCCAATACAAATATTTTTAGAATGCCAGAGTTATATACAAGGTCTAAGGAGAAAACAGCTTTTAACAGTTAAGTCAGTTAAGTAAATCCATAGGATTGACCCCCCAAAAAAACAGCAACTAAGGCCATTGTAAACCACTCACCCACCTAAGTCAAAATTTTCGTAATTATGCATTGTAAATGGTGATGGGGCATAGGACAGCATTCCCCAGACAAAATAATAAACCTCCGTGGAGAGAGAAATAGAGTCAACGTTTCAGGTCGAAACCCTTCCACAGTTCTGTAGAAGGGTTTCGACCCGAAACGTTGACTCTATTTCTCTCTCCACGGATGTAGCCTGGCCTGCTGAGTTTTTCCAGCATTTTCTGTTGTTATTTCGGATTTCCAGCATCCGCAGTATTTTGCTATCAAAATAATAAACCTGTACTCTTAGGCAGCATTATTATATTCCCTTGGTGCTTCAAAGGCCCTGCATCGCTACTGATAACTGTGCATGTTGAGAGTCATGGTTTCAACATTTTGACTATTCTACCAATAGCTTATTGCTGCAGTAACACTGGAATACCAGCTAGCTGTGTATGCTAAATAAATGCTTCCATTGATTAAATAACTTGAATGCTTTTACATTCATTTTATTGAATGATATGCATCTCATTTAATCCAAATAGCATTTTGACGGTGTTCTTGAGAATGCTTCCATTTTGTTTCTGTGTGGAGTGGTTTCTTAGTTTTTTACTGAAAAGTGTCAGAAAAACTGTGAAGGTACACTACACCACAAAATTCAACTGAGCTTGAAAGTTTACAAATAGGGGCTTCATGTGCTTACAGCGGTTGGTGAGGTAATGCACTTTATAGACTCTTGTGCATGGGTCTGCTTTATATTATTCTGTTTACAAGTGGAACAAAAATTATCCATTTACTGTTGTGGTAGTAGACGGATATACTCAGTTTTTGTGAAGTATAAACACTGAAATGTGGGCACATTGATTTGTTTAAATATATTGGGCTGGATTTTCCCATCTCCCACCCGCACGGTACAGGGGGACCCGGGAGATGGCAGTAAACCTGGAGGTTCAGGTTTCCCAGCACGCTGTGGAGTTTTAACTACACAGAGTGCATGCGACACAAAGGGGTCAATTTTCAGTGTGCCGTGAGGCGGGCTTTTAGGCGTGCAGGGGGCTAAAATCCCGAATTCGGGGGTCCCGACACCATCCCGCCCAAAACCCGCCTCCATGTAAGTTTCAAAGGAGGCGGGTACCCGCCCCGCACTGGGACCCGCCGACTCGAGGCGGGAAGGGATTAGTGCCAATTAACTGCCTGTTAACAGGTAGTTAACAGGCAGTTTTTAGCCTAATCCCTATTTTGAAGGTTGTCGTGTGGGATTCCCGACAGCTCCAAACCTCGCCAGGTTAGAGGAGTCGGGCCGTCGGTTTGAAGGACTTGGAGGGGTCGAGATGTCAGTGTTCAGGTGAGTGATGGGTGCATGAGTGCAAAGGTAAGTGTGTTTGGTGTGTCTAAAGTGTGTAAAGAAGATTAAATTACCTGTACTTACCTTTACAGCCTTCCTTCCTCGAGGCTCCGGGAGTCCACCATTCAGCCGGCACTGAAAGCAGAATGGCCGCGAGCTGTCAAAAGTGACAGCCTGCAGCTTTCAGTGCCGGCGAGATTTCTAACTGAGTCTGCGTAGAAGGACTCAGGTTAGAAGTAAGACTGTCAGTGTTTCACAGCTTCAAGCAGCTGTGAAACACTGATATTTCATCTGTCAACACGTCTTGACAGATGAAATTTCAGTCTGTGACGTCACCTGTTGCCGGGTGGCCCTTAATTGGCCTGCTGAGCCCGTTGGGCGGGCTCAACAAGGTCAATCAAGTGAAAATCGCGTGGATTAGCCGCATCTCGATGGAGACGGGACTACAACCCCGAAAGTTGTAGTCCCGCCTCCTGCCCGACTTCTGAATGAAAATCCAGCCTGTAGGGTGGGTTCCCCGCCCGGAAATCAACTTCCAGTCATGCGGGGATCGCGGACAAGGAGGCCACAGGACCAGGTAGGTGCTGGGCCCAGGATGGTGGGGGTGGGGGTGTAAGCCTGGGGGCTCCCATCCCCCCGGGAGGGGTCCAATCCCCGACCCCAGGGAGGGTGCAGGCTGCTGGTGGGGGAGCTTGGGGGACTGGGAGGAAGCACTCCTGCTCCTCCCGGCCCACAAGGATTGCTTCCCGAGGCGGAGGCCGCCTCATTGCAGCTTCTGGGAATTCGAGCCCCAGGATCCCTAGCCGCCTGCAGTAAAACCTGCAAATCAGATAAGTGGAGGCTTCAGGCCTCATTGTGATATTTAAATTGCCAACCTGCTTCCTGGCAGCAGGTTGGCTGCTCACCCCCCACCCCCAACCTCCTCCATGGGCGGGTTGGGGTCAGGTTTTACATTTTTACAACTTTCACTTCCCCCCCTCCGCCCATGCCTCCACCCCTCCCGTTCTTTTCTGAGAAAATTCCAGCCAATGTGTCTTGAAAGTTGAGTTCTAAACTTATCCTTACATTTTCTTCCATCACCTTTCAGGTAAAAAAATATCCGCTCAGCAAGAGAATGCCAAGAGACCTGTGCTTCTCTTTTGCTAACCCACTAAGGTTTGTCTTCAAATTACAACAAAAATTAAATCAACAGATCTTTTAGCATCCCCAGTTCCCCATAAAAAACACTGAGGCCGAGAAATTCAGTGGGCTGCATCACCCGTTAGCGCCTTAGGAGGGCACTTAGTGGGTTGGACGCCACTGCCCACGCCTCCCGCTAAATTTAGCGGTGCGCTAATGGCGGCGCTAGCCGTTAGCGCTGCGCCGCTACCAATGACGTCATCGGTGTGCGCAGCGCCCCGCTAACGAAATTTAGTAGCGCCCCCTGCTTTAACGCCAGTCGCTATTTGTGACCGGTTCAGGGGGGCCTACCTGCGGCGGTAGAGACGCTGAGGTGCGGGCAGCCATTTTTTTTGCTGGCCGCCTGCCAGCACCTCTCCGTGCTGCTGTCCCCGGCCTCCTGCGCCCCCCCCCCCCCCCCCACGGAGTGCCGGCTGTGTCCCAAGAGCCCGGCACTTCTCCTCGGTGCCGGGCTCTTTTGCCGGCACTCGCGATCGTCGCCCGCGCTGCAGCAGGCCCCTCCCCTTTAAGAAGGGGAGGAAGGCCTGCAGTACCGCAGCGCGCCGTGCCGCAGCGTGTGGCGCTGCGGCACGTTGCACTGTGATCTTCAGCTGCAGCGGCCCAAGAGGGATGCAGGGCACCTTGAGTAGCGCCGCGCTTCCCTCTGGGGCGCTGAAACTGAATTTGCGGCGGGCGGCTGCGACTACTTCCGGGGCGGTACTTCCAGCGCCCAGGCGAGGCTGGCGCCCCAAACGGGGTGCCACTGAATTTCTAGGCCTGAAGGTTTTTCACTAAACTTTTGACTATAGTTATGTTAAGGATCTACTTTAAAATGTAACTTTTCAGTGCAACTGCCTGGCTGCCATGTTCTTTTATTATTTTTTTAAAGAAAGGATTCATTTAAACAATTTTTGAAAGATATAGCCAACGTCTCAAGTTTTACAAGCAAACAATAAAACCATGGGGCCAATTCTTCACTGCCTACCGCCCCGTTATTTGGCATGATTTTCGTAGCAAGATGAAATTCGCAAACAGAAAAACCCAGAATTCCTGCTGGAGGTCTGCTCGGTGTGGTTTTCAAGTGGGCCTCGAGCTAGGTGGCCAGCACTCCTGGTGGAGACAGGAAAGAGCCGAATAAATAGATTTAAATTAGGGTCCCGTGATGTGATGGAACTCAGACACCAATATTGTGTGAGTCAACATTACCACCACTGCTTCCTGAACCCTTTCACAGATCATGGGCGGTACAGGGTGGGGAAATGGACACGAAATGTAAATCGACACTCGCCTGCTCTAATTTAAATTGCGAAAAATATTTGGCAGACCTCATGCTTGTATTTCACAGTCATTTTTGGACGCAGTATCACTTTATTTCTTTGCTTATAACGGTTGGACAACCTTCAAGAAACTTAAAGGGATACTGGCGATGTTCTTTTCCTGAAAATGGGAATCCTTTTTGCCATTCCGTTCTGTCTGGAGGAAGAAGAGCAGCAGCAACTGGTGGAAGGGCCACATGGCGCTGCAGCTGCAAGGAAAGCATATCTCCCGGGAGAAAGCAGTCTCTTCGCCGGAAGCCAAGCGCAGGCAGCGCAAGGAGCGCACATCAACCCAAACACCCCACCCACCCGCCCCTTCAACCACCGTCTGCCCCACCTGTGACAGAGTCTGTAGGTCCCGCATTGGACTCATCAGTCACCTGAGAACTCATTTTTAATGTGGAAGCAAGTCATCCTCGGTTCCGAGGGAATGCCTAAGAAGAAGAGATATAGGAGGAAGAGGAGCTTACAGAAATCCTGACTTTTCTCATGGGTGTAAAGGCTCAGAGTTACAGACATGCACTTCCCAGAAAAGCAGTATATAAGGGGCCTGCGCTTCTCCAGGCAGATTATCACAGGCCTATGTCGCTCCCTGCAACAAGACCTGCAACCCGTTGCCAGAGCTGGCACTACATTGCCTGCTGCAGTCAAGGTTGCCATGGCTCTCAACTTCTTTGCCTCCAGCTCTTTCCAGCGTACAGCAGAGGATATCAGCAGCAACATCAGTCAGTCTGCAGTTCATGCTGGCATTAAGCAGGTGACTAATGCCATGAAGAAGGCGTGGCAAAGTGTCCGTCGTGACTGGAGGCGTGGCTTGCGCAGTTGGGGAGGGAAGGATTGGTCGTGCTGGGAGTAAAGTTGCAGGTTCGAATTCAGAACGAGAGAGATGTGAAAAGGAATCAAACCTTGGCCGGGCATTAAACATTTTCCGGCACCACAGCCAGGTCCTGGAGCATCACCACTCTTCATGCATTCTGGCTTATTTGTCATGGCACCTGTCTGCTGTCTGAAAGAAACAGAACCTCTTTCCTGGTGCTTCACAAACACACTTTACGCGGACAACTAATGAAAACTACGCCTCCCCTTTAAAAAGTGCAGTCTGGCTTTGAAAAATGGCCAGCCTGCCAGAATTCCTGACCTCCCAAAGAGCAAACTGTCTATAAGTAGCACGATTAGCACTGGTAGTTCACCAGTCACATTGCAATGAAGCCTGATCACAAAAATGGACTGCATCCCCCACTGATATGGACAGAGCGAATGCACAGATGCCCACCACCTGCCTGTTCTGTACCAGAAATGAAATTCAACCCCGATAACTACATTAAAGGCTAAAGTTTGGTGGCAGCAATGATGAACTCCCTATACCTATATTTTAATTTGGTTAGAATTATCACCGACCCTTTGATACAGACAAAAAAAAAAAATCAAAAAAAAGAAACTTGCACAAAATATATATGCCTCTTAATGTGTGACAGTGTCCCGCAGGATTTTTTTTTAACCTACTTTATTGCTTTCCTTTAGTGCCTTGACCAATAGTTCACATTCATTTCTTCTCATACAAAGGAGTGATAATTTATTGATATTGAAGGAAAGATTAAGTTCTAATTCATTCTCCATAGAAAACTAATAACGGGTAGTCCCTTCCACAGAGCAACATAAAAGATTCCAATAATTACAAGTCAAAATGTTGGTGACTGCTAGAAAATGATGTGAAAGGCATCAAACATCTTGCTGTGAACAGTAAAGATAAAATGAAGCCCGTCTCTTATACTACCTTCAAGGTGAAATTAATAATTAATTGGTAAAGCACGAACATGGAATGATTGCTATCAATATTTTAATACTTTTACTGTTAATTTCATTCACCCCATCACGTTTTGTCTAGAGAAAGGCTAATGTGATTTATGCATTTAAAAGGGGTGACCCTCTTAAATATATTTCCAGCACAAGATATATAACTCATTCCCTCTGTATAGAATTGAGATTTTTTATTTAT
Organism: Somniosus microcephalus; assembly: GCF_052327205.1. Taxonomy (NCBI): domain Eukaryota; kingdom Metazoa; phylum Chordata; class Chondrichthyes; order Squaliformes; family Somniosidae; genus Somniosus; species Somniosus microcephalus. Next base: position 249,794,483 of record NC_140992.1, read on the forward strand.
TTATTTTATTTTATTTTTTTAAATGTTGCCAACACGCTTTTCTTGGAAGCAGAAAAAATAATGAGCTCCTGAAAAGAAACTGAAAAATTCCTTGCAGTTACAATAGCTTTAGCTTAAAATAACGTGTTTGTTTAGAGTTTTGCAGGTAACTGTGCCTACCTGCTGCTCAGATCACCCACCTCTTGGTGGTGGAAATCCCTAATAATGTCAATACATAACAAACTCAGGGAAAAAAATGAATAAAAGTATTTAATTTGATACAAAGTTACATACAATCCCATATACCCTGTGGATATGCCCAAATATTTCCTGGGCTGATTAAATGTACCTACTGTACTGTGTCCCACTATTGTCCCAGTGTGCAACTTGCATGAGGCCAGACTTACCAAATGATGCATCCTTTTCCTATTCGTTCAAAAAAATCTCCTTTCATTAATTTGCACCAGTTTGGTACACATTCCTCCCTAATGCTTGTTGTCTGTGCCTCTATGGCACACCAACACTCTTGCAAGCAAGCAAAGACTACACCGGCAATTTTAAATTCAAGGTACACAGTAGGCATACTCACATACCATGGGGTAGACTCTTTCCCCGCCCCACCACGTGCAGTTTTCGGGCAGCCAATTGGTGGAGCACGCTGACCGCTGCCCGATAGTTACGGTGGAAGGCTCGGTCCATTTTGAGGGCTGGGTCTTATTAACGTACAGACAGTGGGTTACGGGTGGAAAACGAGAACCCCGGGGCAGTACACTGGCTTCGGCCACTGCAATATCGTGTGGCCCGGCAGGCCTCTGAGCCTGGAATATGTTGGTTTGTGGGGGTGAACACCATGTTGCTTTTGTGGAGCCCATATGAGCACTCGAGCTCCTCCCCATCTATCCACTGGCGTTTTCCTCACGTCATGTCCATGTCTGTTGTAGATTAATTGATAGAGATTGATTGCTATGATTAGTCAACAACTCCATTATTGTTGTATCATGCGACTACCAGGGTGGTAGAAGGTGAACTAGATGGGCCTTCGTCATTCTTACGTTCCTACGTTTCTATCTGGAAATCTCCCTTAACCGGCAAAATTCAGGAGTAGGTTCAGGTAAGTTTTACTATATATTAGTGGCCGTGTAACCGGGGCTCCTGGATCTGTGGCCATCCTGGAGGGAGTGCAGCGAAGATTCACCAGGCTGATACCTGGGATGGCAGGAATGACGTATGAGGAGAGATTGTGTCGATTGGGCTTATATTCGCTGGAGTTTAGAAGATTGAGAGGGGATCTCATCGAAACCTATAAAATTCTGTCAGGTCTGGACAGACTAGAAGGTAAGCATGCAGGTGCAGCAGGCGGTTAAGAAGGCAAATGGTATGTTGGCCTTCGTAGCAAGAGGGTTCAAGTACAGGAACAAGGATGTCTTGCTACAGTTGTACAGGGCCTTGGTGAGACCGCACCTTGAGTATTGTGTGCAGTTTTGGTCACCTTACCTGAGGAAGGACGTTCTTGCCATGGAGGGAGTGCAGCGAAGATTCACCAGGCTGATACCTGGGATGGCAGGAATGATGTATGAGGAGAGATTGTGTAGATTGGGCTTATACTCACTGGAGTTTAGAAGATTGAGAGGGGATCTCATCGAAACCTATAAAATTCTGTCAGGTCTGGACAGACTAGATGCAGGAAGGATGTTTCGGACGGCCGGGGAGTCCAGAACCAGGGGTCATAGTCTAAGGATAAGGAGTAAGCCATTTAGGACTGAAATGAGGAGGAACTTCTTCACCCAGAGAGTGGTGAACCTGTGGAATTCTCTGCCACAGAGGGCGGTGGAGGCCAGTTCATTAAATATATTCAAGAAAGAGTTGGATATATTTCTTGAGGCTAAAGGGATCAAGGGATATGGGGAGAAGGCAGGGACAGGGTACTGAATTTGGATGATCAGCCATGATCTCATTGAATGGCGGAGCAGGCTCGAAGGGCCGAATGGCCTACTCCTGCTCCTATCTTCTATGTTTCTATGTAACCGGGGCTCCTGCACAAGTGCCGTGTAACCGGGCCTCCTGCACCTGTGGCTGTGTACGGGGCTCTCGTACCTTGGTAAGTACACCTCTCTGTAATCCGGACCAGATAAAAAAGAGTTTCCTGTACAATGGCTCCGATACCATATGCCCGACTACTTGAGACACCTTTCTTAAACATCCATATACACTAATGTTTTGCATTTCCTTTAACTATCCAATTGTTCACTTGCTCAAGGAAAAATTTAAATTTGTCAACATGATTTGTCTGCAACAAATCCATGTTGGCTGTCCTTAATTAACCCATGCATTTCTAAATGTTCGCTAATTTTATCTCAAATTATGGATTCGAATAGCTTGCCCACAACTGATGTTAGACTAACTTACCCAGTTTATTCTTTTCTCCTTTCTTGACAAAACTATCTCCAGCCCATTAGCATAATTTGATTAGTTAATGAGGTTTGAAAAATTATAACCAAACCCTCCACTACCTCCTTTCAACAGTCTAGGATACATGCCATCAAGGCTTGGTGACTCAACAACCTTGAGGTCTACTAGTTTTTCAGAACCAATTCCTTTCCCACAGCTCTTTCTGACAATTGATTACTATCCTCTTCTGTATGCTGACAATCCCACTTCCAACATCATTTGCAAAAACCAATGCAAAATATTTAATATCTCCACTAAACCTTCATCACTGACCAGCCCTACCCTCTCAAGGCATTATTTTGCTATTTATATACTTATATAAAAGCACTTAGTGTTTCTTTTTATATTCCCAGAAATTCGGGTCTCCACGGGTGAGTACGCACGGGGTACTCGTGTGTGGGCCCGATGGAAGAGCCGGTTTTCTGCATGCACTGCGCATGTGTGGGAAACCGGCACTTCCGTTCCTCTGAACGAAGGGGTTCAGAGGTCGAACGCGTGCGCGGGGGAGTCTGCGCGTGCGCTTTGAACTTACATTTTTTTCCTTTTTTTTAAATTTTTTAACAGGTTTCTCCGGGAGGGTAAGTCTTTCGAATTTAGAAATGTAAAAAGCAGGCGTAAGGCCTGCTTTTTACAAGGTAAGTGGTCAGTTAATTAAAATTAAAACATTTTTTCCACAGGTTTATTATTTTTAAATACTTTAAAGCAAGGTAAGTTTATTTTTAGCCCCGTTAGAATATAAAATTATTTTTTTCAAAAATTTAAATTATTGTTTAAAATAGTTATTTAATGTAATTTATAATTTATTTAAAAAGTGTGATTTAAAAAAAAAATTATTTGAAGGTTTACTGCTATTTTGGGCCCATAGTATTTATAAGTCTTGACAGGTCTTCCTGTCAAGACTTATGAATGGGCTTTTCCCTCCTCCGATTGGCTGCCCATGGCCCACGTGATCCCAGGGGACGCATCGAACTAACTGCACCCCTGGGACACGCAAGCACTGTGCGCCGGCAGCTGGGCCAGGCATCGGATCGGAATTCCACGGGGCCCTGCAGCTCAACTGCCGGCGCGCAAGGTAAGTGCAGGTCGGGGGCTTGCACCCGCGGGAAGCCCCCAACCCGAATTTCTGGACCATCTGCTAGCCTTTTTTCATATTCCCTTTTAGCCCTTCTAATCTTCTTCACCTCTCTGCTAAACTTTCCATATTCCTCATGATTAACTTTAGTATTGTTAGCTCTAACTTTATCAGCAAATGTAACCCTACTATTCAAGAATGGAGGGAAAGAGAAAATGGGGAACTACAGACCAGTTAGCCTGACATCAGTCGTCGGGAAAATGCTGGAATCCATTATCAAGGAAGTGGTAACAGAATCATAGAATAAAATCATAGAATGGTTACAGCACAGTATGAGGCCATTTGGCCCATCGAGCCCATGCTGGCCCTCTGCAAGGGCACTTCAGCTAGTCTCAATCCCCCGCTCTTTCCCCATAGGGCACTTAGAAAACCATAATATGATCAGGCATGGTTTTATGAAAGGGAAATTGTGTTTAACAAATTTATTAGTGTTTTTTGAGGATGTAACTAGCAGGGTAGATAAAGGGGAACCAGTGGATGTAGTATATTTGGATTTCCAAAAGGCATTTGATAAGGTGCCACATAAAAGGTTGCTATGCAAGATAAGGGGTTGGGAGTAATACATTCGCATGGATAGAGGATTGGTTAACGGACAGAAAACAGAGAGTAGGGATAAATGAGTCATTTTCCAGTTGGCAGGCTGTAACTCATTCAGTGCCACAAGGATCAGTGCTGGGGCCTCAGCTATTTACAATCTATATTAATGACTTAGATGAAGGGACCAAGTGCAATATATCCAAGTTAGCTGATGATACATAGCTAGGTGGGAAACTAAGCTCTGAGGAGGACATAAAAAGCCTGCAAAGGGATATAGACAGGTTAAATGAGTGGGCAATAAGGTGGCAGATGGAGTATAATGTGGGGAAATGTGAGGATATTCAATTTGGTAGGAAGAATAGAAAAATAGAATATTTTTTAAATGGTGAGAAACTATTAAATGTTGGTGTTCAGAGAGATTTAGGTGTCCTCGTACAGGAAACACAGAGAGTTAGCATGCAGGTACAGCAAGCAATTAGGAAGGCAAATGACATGTTGGCTTTTATTGCAAAGGAGTTGGAGTATAAGAGTAAGGAAGTCTTACTACAATTGTACAGGGCTTTGGTGAGACCACACCTGGAGTGCTGTGCACAGTTTTGGTCTCCTTATCTGAGGAAGGACATACCTTCGAGGCGGTGCAACAAAGGTTCACTAGATTGATCCCTGGGATGAGAGGGTGGTTCTATGAGGAGAGATTGAGTAGATTGGGCCTATACTTTTGGAGTTTAGAAGAATGAGATGTGATCTAATTGAAACATACAAGATATTGAGGGGGATTGGCAGGGTAGACGCTGAGAGGTTGTTTCCCCTGGCTGCAGAGTCTAGAACTAGGAGGCATAGTCTCAGGATAAGGGGTCAGCCATTTAAAACTGAGATGCAGAGGAATTTCTTCACAGAGGGTTGTGAATCTTTGGAATTCTCTTTCCCAAAGGGCTGTGGATGTTGAGTATATTTAAGGCTGAGATAGGTAGATGTTTGGACTCCAGGAGAATCAAGGGATATGGGGATTGGGCAGGAAAGTGGAGTTTTTTTTAAATGTATTTGTTTACAGGTTGTGAGCGTCACTGGAAAGGCCAGCATTTATTGCCCATCCCTAATTGCCCTTGAGAAGGTGGTGGTGAGCCATCTTCTTGAACCGCTGCAGTCCTTGTGGTGAAGTTACTGACTTTGTCGTAGTGGTTTGTTACAACTGATTCTTCTACTTGGATATTTTGGACCAGAACCCTTCTTATCCCGCTGAACTTCTCTATCTTTGTATTGATCCTAACTATGTTGGGGTTGCCGTTTCCCAAATGTTCGCCTACTCTCATGTCAGTTATTTGCCCCACTTTATTTCCCAGAACTAAATCAAGCAATGCTAGATTTGGACTAAAAACATACTCATCTAGCAAGCTGTGCTGAATGCATTCTAAAAGGCGTTCCCAACTCTGATCACATGCATTACTTTTACACCAGTTCATCTTGGGATAGTTAAAAATCACGCAATATTATTACCCCATTGTTCTTGCATACCTCTCCAAATTGTCTACAGATCTTCAATTCGATTTCATCTTCACGGTTTAGTGGCCTATAATGTATGCTAAGAATTGTACCATTTCCCTTACTATTTCTTAACTCTGCCCATATGCATTCTCTCTGAATGCATCCCCTGGGACATCCTCACATTCGAGTGCAGTGGCAGTGATAGAATCTTTTACTAACACTGCCACCTGCCTTCTTTTCCCCTTTTCACTCCTGAAAATGTTATAACCAGGAACATTAAATTCCCAGTCCTGTCCAAACCCAGGTCATGTCTAGATTGTAGCTACTATATCAAATCCCTCTATAGTTATTAATGCTTCTAACTCTCTAATTTTGTTTTGAGTGCTTTGTGTACTCACATACATACAACTTAATCCTGACCCCAAATTTGTTATGTTGACCCTTATTGTTTTTCCTGGTTTTCTCATTTAATTTTTTGATATCCCTTGCCCCTTCAACATTACTGTTTTTATTATCTCTCGGTACTTCATAGCATTTTTCTTCCCTTTCTCTTCTGATAACATTCTCACTATTTATCTCAGACAAGTCTTCTGATTCTATTCCAACGTTATTAATCCTACTTTCCCTCTCTCATCTCAAAACTAGACTTTCCCCACCCTGTTGATATATTAGTTTAAATCGTCCCCCATTCCCTTATTTATTCTTTCTGCAGGAACACTGGTGCCATCTCTGTTCATGTGAAGGCCGTCCATCTAATATAGCCTTCTTTTGTTCTACAACCATTACCCCAAGAATGTGAGCCCTTCCCTCCAACATCAGCCCTGCATGGACTTTTTTTTATTTTCTTCTCCTTAACCTATCCAGCGTGTGCCACTAGAAGCTATCTGGAAGTTTGTTTTTTGATTTAGTGATGAACTCTTAAACTCACCTGCAAGAGATCAAACATAATGCTGTCTGTGTCTGTAGTTCCAACATGGATCACAACTTTTTGGCTGGTCTCCCTTTCCGGAGGTTTTTTCACCCATCCCATGATGTCCTTCACCCTGGCACCATGGAGGCAACATACCATTCGGGTCTCCCAGTCATGACTACAAAAATGGCTGCTTATAGCTCTGACTATAGATTCTCCCACTACTTCTACTATCCTATTACTGTAGTAAGAACATAAGAACGTAAGAAGCAGGAGCAGGAGTAGGCTAAACGGCCCCTCGAGGCTGCTCCGTCATTCAATAAGATCATGGCTGATCATCAACCTCAACCCCACTTTCCTGCCCGATCTCCATATCCCTTGATTCCCCTAGAGTCCAAAAACCTATCTCAGCCTTGAATATACTCAAAGGCTCAGCATCCACAGCCCTCTGGGGTAAAGAATTCCAAATATTTACAACCCTCTGAGTGAAGAAATTCCTCCTCATCTCAGTCTTAAATAGCCTACCCCTTATCCTGAGACTGTGTCCCCTAGTTCTAGACACTCCAGCCAGGGGAAACAATCTCTCAGCATCTACCCTGTCAATCCCCTTCAGAATCTTGTATGTTTCAATGAGATCACCTCTCATTCTTCTAAACTCCAGAGAGTATAGGCCCATTCTACACAATCTCTCATCATAGGACAGCCCTCTCATCCCAGGAATCAATCTAGTAAACCTTTGTTGCACCGCCTCCAAGGCAAGTATGTCCTTCTTTAGATAAGGAGACCAAAACTGTGCACAGTACTCCAGGTGTGGTCTCACCAAGGCCCTGTACAATTGAAACAAGACTCCCTTACTCTTATACTCAAACCCCCTTGCAATAAAGGCCAACATGCCATTTGCCTTCCTTATTGCTTGCTGTACCTGCATGCTAGCTTTCTGTGTTTCTTGCACAAGGACACCCAAATCTCTCTAAACACCAACATTTGAAAGTTTCTCACCATTTAAAAAATATTCTTTTTTCTATTCTTCCAACCAAAGTGAATAACCTCACATTTCCCCACATTATACAAAGGTATCTGCTGAACCCATATAGGACAGCTCTCCTTTCCTGCATTCCATGGATGGAGATCTGCAGCCCCTGGTCGTCATATCGAGCATTTCTCACTCTGCTAACCTCCATTTTTACAGGTATATAGTAGTGTTAACCCTTGGCCAACCCTATCTATGTAAATGCAAGGATTTAAATGCTTGATGAATTCACTTAAGTGCTGCTCAGTAGTCTGATTGAGCCCAACGTTTCACTGGGCAACCCGCTATGTCAGTGGAAGATCACAGTGTTTACATATGCAGCAGAAAACAACGATTCCAGTGCTAACAGAAAGGCTACAGTACTCCCAACAAACTATAGTAACTCACCAGGAACCACCAAACAGTGCACCAACAAAATTCTCAGCATTTAAATCTTATTGCTTATGCTTCCCAAGTAACCTTTCTCAAAGTGCAAATTAGGTCATATCATTGATTATTACAGTTATTTTATTTGACTAAATGCACTTACCATGTACAGAACTTTATCGGAAAGGCGGGAGGTATTTTATAAATAAAACTATACACATGCCTAGATCTATAGATAAAAAAATCTTACATCTTGTGTGCAGAGTTCCTGTCTATAAAACCTTACGTCCTCTGGTCAAGGTTTTGTCTTTCATTTTGTGTCGACATTTTCTATGATAAGTTCCTGCGTCCACATTTCATACCCATGTAAACTTATGCTGTAATTACAACCTTCCACCAGTGGTAGCAATGTAGCACCTCAGCCTTTGCTGCTCCTCCAACTGTACGGCAGGCAAACTACAATGCTTCAACCAATTCTACTCAAATTACTGTTAGTTTTACAATTTAACTACAAGTAACAAAATTAATTCTACAGGATATATTAAATGTGGCACATTTCATTGAAAACTTTTTTATTTATGTTACTTTTAATTTTCAAAAGAAACACCAGTTGAATTTTAAAGCTAACTGATTACCTCACATGTGCTTTATTGACAGTTAGAAAAGGTCAGTGCTAATTACGCATAGCTGTGGGACAGAGATTCTAATTTCTAATCACTAGGTGACAGGGACAGTGGGAGAGAAAAAAACAGAGGGAAAGATACAAAGAGAGAAAGAGACACAAAGAAAAAGCCAGGCAACTATGGGTCAGAGCTCCCTTTCGCTCCCACTGCCACAGAGACGCCTGATGTCCCTCAATTTTTTGTACACTTCTGCCACATGGAAATGTTCTTATGGCGTGCAGAAAAAGTCACGTGCATTCTAGGTGAGATTCTCTCTGAGGAGCAGGTATCTCTTTCATTTCCCAGTTGTCGGATCTTCGACAGGTGGAACGACATTTAGGAAAATTTGACAGAAAATGTGTGTATTTTGAAAGCTGTAATTGACTTCCAAGACTTGAAAGGGATAATTTAACTTGCATTCTGGGCAGATGCAATGCAGACCTGGCTCCGCCAGTTAACAGCACAGACTACATTTTATAATTTTTACAATTGTGGCAATTTAATTTGTGTTACATTTTGCAACAAAAAGCATATGTTTGTGCCTCACAAACAATTTCTATTTTTGCTTTCTCCAATTGCCATGGCACGTCTATTTTTGCAGTGCACTGCAAAGGAGCAGGAGACTGGAATTTATGTCTGGGAGCTGACAAAGCAAATTTGGTCTAAGATGCTCTGAAATCACACTGGAAAATATTCCTCTCCCCCCCACCCCCTCAAGTATTTGTGACAGAAATTTAAAATGGTGAATTCTGGTTATCCGCACCGCAAGACAATTTTAACCGTATTTCTCAGAGGTATGTGAAATCGCTGTAGTATTTGACTGTACCATGCCAGTCACCTCAAAATCCTGTCCAAATGAAGAGAAAACATTCCAGAATTTAAAAAAAAAAACTTATTTATTATTTACCTCAGTTTGTACCACTCAAATGAACTAAAACTCAAAGCACCTTGAGCAGCAAGGATTGGGCGTTCTCGTTGAGACACCATTTGGGTGTCAAATTTTGTTTGATAACACCTCTGTGAAGTGCCTTGGGACAATTTACTATGTTAACGGCTCTATATAAATACACGTTGTTGTTGTTGTTCGTCAGGTAGGCACCAGAGGCAGACCGCATAACCCTTTAAACTTACTATGTTATTTCTCACCCTACTCTGGGGAGTTCCCAATGCCAGGCCCAAAAGGGCTGGGAGATTACCTAGATTTGATCTGCATGGTCAACTTCATTGACATGGGGTGGGTAAGCTCCCAGACCATTTTAGGCCAGGTAGCTTAAAAAAAAGGTAGCGCCTGAACAAATGGCACAAAATCTCCTGACAAATAAATGGAAACAGAAAAGAAAATATATAGTCCCCAAATTCTGCTCCAAGTCGCACTACAGGGATCTTTAATTAGACTTCCATAAACAACATATCCTCGCAGCCGGGGGCACCAATTATATTTTATTTTAGATGGCTGACGCTATGCCAGCGTAAATGTTGGGAAATTGCGCGCACATTTAAATGACTCAGTTTTAATATCATTTATTGCAAACTGACAGGTTCTGTTGATGTCAGTATAAAGACCAACTGGAAAATTGAACAGGGAACTAAGAGGGTGGAAATCTGGCATTATAGATCTCCGCCCATTTTTCTAACTAGTGATGACTACTTTGACACCCATTAGCTGGGTGTAACCAATCATAATGGGCCGGATATTCCGATCCCTACGGGTGTGTACACAGCGCGTACACACCCGTAGGGACATCGGAAATGCCGGAAATGCGCTGAAAACCGGCATTTCTGATCTATCAAGAATGCTCTTGACAGATCGGACGCCTGCCCTGGAGAACGGCCTCTGCGGGGGGAGAGTTCCGCTTTCTACAGAACTTCCGCCTGCTGAAAACACTTAGAAATCTTATGCCTGGTAAAAGCAGGCGTAAGGGCTGCTTTTACCAGCATAAGATTTGAAAAAAGTTAAAAAAAAAAATTTCACTCATTTATCATTTAAAAATACTTTAAAAAAGCCAAGTTTATTTTTAGCCCCGTAAAAAAATGTTTAAAAATATTTAATTTATTGTAATTTCAACTAATTTAAAAAATGTGATTTAAAAAAAATTATTTAATGTTTTACAGTGTTTTTGGGGTGATCTCCATTCATATATTTGACAGGTCTATCTGTCAAGTGTATGAAGGGAGATTCCCTTCTCTTATTGGCTCCCCATGGCCCACATGATCCCAGGGACGCTTGCGAACTGCATGCGCCTCTGGGATATGTGGGTCCTGCGCATTTCGAGTTTGGAGAGGCCCAGGAGCGGAAGTGTCCGCACCTCAGGTGCCCTCAGGTAAATTCGTAGATTTTTTCCAGATCGGAGGCCTCCGCACGCGGGAAGCCTCCGATCAGAAAATACGGCCCACTATCTACCCTCATATCTGAGTGTGTGATTCTACATCCATTCTTTGAAAAAAATCTGAAGGTTTCTTAGTTTCATCACAATTTTAAAAATTGCAGTCTAACTAACTGAAAAAGTATCATTTCTGCATCATAATTTTTTTTCCATAATCACCAAAACAGGGCTTTTATGGTTAGGATAAAAATGATATAAAATAACAATGGCCTTAAACATACAATTCTGTTCATTAAGTATATTTTCTTCTACAACCATTTTCAAAACTTTTTGTAATGCTCCTCTTTTGTGCTTGCTCGGCACCCAATAAATGTTGCTGCATAACGTGTCTAAAGCAGTACAGGTAGTGCTGTTTGCATATCCTGTACGTCAGTGACATTGTGTGGATCATACTTTGATTGGATAAAATAGTTAAACAATGAGATGAGTTGTTAACATATCGAACTTACACTGACAATTTGCAGCTCACATCACAAAACAGTTTTGAGAGTAAGTTAAGTTAATAAAACCCTTCAAAATATAAAATTCACTGTTGTTTTCCCCTTCAGTTCACTGGTGACTAAGCTTAATGAATTAAATGCTAGCTAACTCTCGTAGGCGTGCCACACTTGTGAATAAGATACCCAATGCTAGAATGCCACTTGCATTATGTGGTAGGGTTTTCCCCCGGTACACTGCTTCACTCTGTACAAATTGTTCCATAACACATTCAAAACAGATCAGAATTTTCTTTTTATTTTGAAAATGCTTTAGATTATGGCAGAGTTCCAATGATGTTTTCTATTCCTTCGATTGTATACAAGCAGCAGGGGGCAATCTAGCTCAGAAAACCTGCTGTGAGAATGTTCCAGGCTGCCAGTAATGATAACAGCCTAAACTCTATTACAACATGTCTCGAGGCAGTCTGCAACATACACCATATTTCAAGGCAGTTTGCGTAGTATGTTGTTCTGAAATATATGCAGGTTTCAATTTTTTTGGTCTAAATTTTATGTTCTTGCAGATTAGTTATTTTGGAACTAATTTAGATTCAGTCCACACAAAAGTGATAGTACTGTCTCGGCACTGAGCCTCATTTGTTTTTACTTTTCCCTACAATAAATGATGAGGTGCAGTGTAAAATGGATGACAATTTTGAAGCTGACTGCTAAGAAAAATGCCAAATATTAGTGGCCCATGCACACTAAAACTTTTGGAAGATAATGGCCTGGATTCTGCTGCGAGCAGCGAAGGAACCTCGCGTACAGTTGCCCTCAAACTTTTAGCGGGCCTGTCAGCGGAGACTTCGGGCCGGATTTTGTGAATGGAGGCGAGTTGAAGGCGGGTCAGCTGCTTGTCGTGTCAATGTCCCGCCTCCATCCTCGCCTGACCAACCAGAGGGATTTTCCCCTGATTGAGCTTGTTAAGCCCGCCCAGCGGGCTCAGCAGGCCAATTAGAGAGGAAGTCACTGACAGATCACGTCAACGTCGGACATGCTATCTTTTCCAGCATCTGCAGTATTTTGCTATCATGCTATCTGTCAAGACTTCTTCAAAGAAGAAATGTCAGCATTTGACAGCTCTGTGAAGCTGTCAAACACTGACATTCTCTTTAGTTTGACGAGTCCTTGTGTTCAGGACTCATCAAACCTTTCAAATTTGTAAATTTCACATGGCTGTTGGAATGAAGGTTCCAAAAGCCATTCTGTGAAATTGACAAGCAGGATGTTGGCTCTCCCAATCCACCGCGGCTAAAGGCTGTAGAAAGAAAACAAGGTAAGTGAACACTTTTTTAAACTTATCACTCACCTTGCATACTTACCACTCCACACTTGCACCCATCACTCACCTCTACACCTTACTTCCAGGTGCCTCCGACCACCGCAGACCTCCTCCACATCTCCTCCAACCCGGCGGGGTTCTCCGAGGTCAGGAAGCCTTCACCTGTGAAGGTAAAATGGCACTAATCCTTTTTTCTGTCTGTTAACTACCTGTTAACAGGCAGTTAAAAGGATTAAATGCCTTTTCTGCCTCCAGGAGGCGGGACCCGAAGCTACACATCTTCCCGCCTCCTGGCAAATGGGCACGGAGGCGGGATGGGGGCGGCTTTGCCATCCGCCCCCACTTTCGCTGAGTTTACCAGCTGTCCCGCCTCCATGCCCACCTCCTCGGGGCATGGAAAATCCAGCCCTTCCTCTCTTGTGGTGTCAGTTTGAATTCAGTGCCCTCTACAGGGGATCTGTGGCGTCTGTGAGCAGGACAAGCAGCAGGGAAACTGATCAACCAATCAGATTGAAGAATCCTCACTGACACACGCAGACAGCAAAGCAGGAAGTAAAAAACAAAGGAAATATAAATTGCATTTAAATCATTGTACAGGAAGCGAAATAAAGATTCGGACATACACATGGGATTAACGGAAATACATAAAAGAGCAAAACAGGAAAACAACTATAAAAAATATTTTAATTTTGATATTATTTAAATCTGCTACATTAATTTTCTTCTGAGGGAATGAGACTCCGCACTTATTAAATTAATTTTTCAAGGCCAGAGAGGTTGTTCAGCAGTAATGATCACTTACTAAACCGTTAAAAACTCAGTTACTCCTGATTGAATGAGCCCTAACTTTTTCATCTGTCTTTAGAGCAAGAATAGTGGGTAATTAGCCCATGTTCACACCATGACAGTGATCCCTGTGCAGATTCCATCGGTGAAGACTTTAACAGTGCAGCCTGTGGTGGAGCAGGGTATCACTGACATTAACTTCCGGATTTCCGCGTTTAACTGCATATATGTGGACGCCAGAAGTTGCTGCCAGTTTTACCCAATAGTAACGGTGAGCGCTGACAGTCTTGCCGTTATTAGTACAGCAAAATCCAAGCCATAGTCTTCAGGGTTTACACAAGTCAAATGAGTTTGATTAATTGATCAAACTCTTGCTGTTTATAATGATTTCAGTTTAATAAGCATGAAACTAGATGACCTGTATGATGAGTTATACAGAAGATTTGTGTCTGTCAGGCTCACATTAACTTGGATGGTGATTGTGACTGGTGTGCTCTTCTTCCAAGTCAGTGGTATCTTTCAGACCGCACTCCAACAACTTCGAATGTTCAGTCCAAAGTCATTGCTCAAATCAAATTGCTTTGCTCAAGAGAACACTTCATTATATCAGCTTACTAACATCCCTGCAATGGCTACTGAGCACCAAAAAAGTAATTTGCTCTCACTCCAAATGCAACTCTATTTGTTCCTTCAACCTCCTCCCTCTCCTAGAGTGGGACTCCTAGAAGGACCCAAGCCAAGAAACAACTGCACTGCCAGAAGCCCCGTAACAGTTCAGTACATACAGTAAAATCTACAAGCAGTTTCTAAAACCCAGAAGCTATTGCAAGAAAAATGTCTCCAAAGCTCTATAAAGCTTTCCCCAAGAACAGCTGAGAATCCCTTAGGACTTGTACTGCCCTGGTTGGTGGGCAGGAACAGGAAGTGGCATTGTTTAGCGGTGAGGTGGAAAATGTCACCCACGTAATAATGGCATCACTTGATCTCGCTTTCAATTTATTTATGAGGCTCCAGCCTGTTTCAAACAGGACCCTCTGACTGTCAAGATTCATGTCCCCTGGAAAATCTGACCCGCTGTAAGAGCACTAATAAGCGGGCAGGAGGCCCTGATGTTTTTCATTTCCACCTGCTACCGCCCTGTTTTTGGAGGGCAAATGGGGCAGTAGAGAGATGCAAAATGCCCCTTGAAAGGTGACAAGTTAAACTATGGCTGCAGGACAATAGATCCTAAGGACAAACTGTAAAAACGCAAGTTAAGAGCTTATGTCAGGAAGCAGTCTCTCGCATACAAGTAGTTCATTTCTGGAATGATCTTCGGAGTAAGGTAGAGGTGGCAAAAGTTTTAACAATCAGGAAGCAATTAAAAACTCTGATGGGGCTGGAGAACTTTTGTGAACATAAAGAATACTAAACCGCAGGATGTAAAATTATAACAATTCAACAAAAAAAAACCAAAATAAATGTTATATTCACATGTTAAATTGATTAGTATAAAAATCCCCTTTAGAGTTGGGGCCCTTTCATTTCTCCCCTCGTGCTGCGAGGATGGCTGAGTAGGAGCATCAGGACTTTCAGATGCAAGGATGGCATTAAATGTAGCTGCATGACAATATGTATTGAAATGACTTTGTTTTCAAGTGCTAAAAAAATGGCATTCCCTCCGACTACTCTCAGCCCCTGCACCAATGCCTCACTAACCTCTCTCATCCTCTCCACAATAGCTTCCACTATGCAGCACGGTGGCATAGTGGTTAGCACTGTTGCCTCACAGCGCCAGGGACCCGGGTTCAAATCCGGCCTCGGGTGACTGTCTGTGTGGAGTTTGCACATTCTCCCCGTGTTTGCGTGGGTTTCCTCCGGGTGCTCTGGTTTCCTCCCACAGTCCAAAGATGTGCGGGTTAGGTTGATTGGCCATGATAAAAATTGGCCTTAGTGTTAGGGGGGATTAAATATGTGGGGTTACGGGGTTAGGGCTTGGGTGGGATGGCTGTCGGTGTAGGGACCGGGTGCTAGGGTTTGGATGATCAGCCATGATCTCGTTGAATGGCGGAGCAGGCTCGAAGGGCCGAATCTCCTGCTCCTATCTTCTATGTTTCTATCCACCTATTCTCTTCTATTATTTTTACCACCTCTTATGGGCTGCCTCAATCCAACAAACATTTAAATGAACCTTTTTTTTCTTCCTCACAGATCCAGTGACTTCCATCCTAAATTAAGCTGGAAGCCCACATTGCCTTCATCCGCAGTGCAGCTTCCGTTTTTGAGATGAAAACTGCACATTTCAAGAATGGGCCACTGTGATGAAATATGCCATTCATCAGGCACTCTGTATTCTCTGTGTTTGATTGTGCCTGTGACTGTGACAAGCAGGGGAGTTTAGTTTCAGTTTCATTTCCTTACCTGTATTGTATTGTGTGTAGGGCTCCGCCCATACCTGGCCCCTACTTAAGCAGGCCCCAGCGTGTCTCACAGGCAGTACAGCAGATCTCTGGATGAGAGACACTTCTCCACTGTGTATTACTTTCTGAGTTAATAAAAGCCTTGCTTTCCTCCGTTAACGTTGAGTCTCGGATTCATTGAGGCACATCAGCCACCACCATACTGATGGTGTGGTAACTCTGGTTTGCTGCAGAGTGACAGGCTGCTGTCTTGATGGATGTTCTGCTAGTCCAATGGAATACACAATGAAAGGACTTTCTACTAAATTGAATTCAACAAATGTTATGGATTTTCCACCTGTTGGATCTTTACAGTTACAGTTTGTAACTGCCATTCAGAACATTGAAACTGATGTGCTACATTGCATCAACTGTTTACTCACACAGCATCTACCACTGCTGTAGGACGGTCACTATTTACTGATGCACGCACAACTTTCTTGGGGATGAGCAAGGAATGGGCTTCTTCTCCACAGATGTGAGTTATATGAACTACATTAGACCTCCACTCTCTTCTTCTCCCCACTCTAATATTGTCGTCACAGCCTCCTTTTTATCTTAGTCATATTTTCCTTCCCCCACCATTTTAGATCATTCTAGTACCTCCGAAGATCCTCATCCTCTCTCTGACCCTTCATGTGCACATTCATTTATTGTGCAATCTAGATTTGAAACATTAAATACCAGGCCCAAACAGCTTGAATGTATTCTGCATGACTTCAACCACCAGAAACGTTAGATCTCCCACACCACAAGTAGTCTTCCTTCACTTTGTAGGTGCATTACAACGATTGTCACTGCTAATTGAGCAGCTCCTCCTCTCCCACAAAAAAACATGGATTATATTCCGTAGGATCCAATCTAAAAGCAATTTGTTTATAGCTTCATTTACTAATGTGCACACATTATAATGTCATTGGCAGGCAATTTTAAAATGTAAAATCAAACAGAAACTAATACCAGCAGTCTTCAGGTGGCCTTGAATACTGAATTATTATTATTGCAGTTTGATTTAAGTAAATCTATCTATTGAATATAGATTTGTATTAGAGAATGCAACTGAAGTTAAAAGTTGAATAAGAAGTTTAAACTAACAGGGGTACAGTGACGAGGTTCTGCACTGAAACTTTGCCACTCAACATGTATACCATGACGTAAGAAAACTACTAGGCACTTAATCTGAGTATTAAACAAGGCTTTAATCAACTGTTTTTCAACATGGAGATCTAGTTGTGTCCTTCACTAGTTCCTGTTAAAGAATGTCCTGAGCAAGCTGGGCCCATGCCCGAGTATTTATACTCTCCCTGGACAGCGCCACTAGCAGGCCGCACAGTATCATTTCATAAGTCATTTCCACATGAATGACAAGATTCATGTCATTCTTCCCGTCTGAAAGATTGGAAGTCTGGCGGCTTCCTTTTACCGAATTAATTGGACTAAGAATAGGTGCAGTCGTTTGGATCTCCGTTGGAGGCCGGAAGGCACGTCTCCTCGGACCGTGTTTTGGTCCCTGGGTCACTTGGTGTGTACCGGCAGGCTGGCAGAGTCCGTGTCGCCTTCATCGACCTGAGGGGGACTGGGGAGATCGTGGCTCCTGGTGTGGGCCCCCACAGGTGCAGAGCTGGCTTCACCCTGCTCAGTAGTCGGTGACTGACCAGCGTCCTGGCTTCGGGTGGCCATCCCGCAGGGAGTGCTCTGTCCCCCGGGTTGATCCGGCGGAATAGCTGGCAGATCCCTTGACGTCCCGGGTAGGGCGTCATCCTCAGAGGAGCGCAGGGTATCGGCGCCATTAATACAGATCCCACTATCGATTGGGTCCGTGGGATCGGTTGGGCAGGGAGCCAGATCCCGAAGTGACACTGTGGATTCCCGGCCATCAGGGTACGCACGTGCGCGTACGTGGGATTGATATCCATCAGTTCCACTTCGTCGATGAGGGGATCACTCTTAGAGGATCGGACGAATCTTCGGAGCAGCACGGGGCCAGGAGTTGCCAACCATGATGGTAGGGATGTCCCATGAGTGGAGCGACGCTGGAACCCGAAGAATCGGTCGTGAGGTTGGTGGATGTAGAAAGAAGAGACCTGATGGACTGCAACGCGTCAGGGAGCATAGTTTTTCACTACTGGTCTGATAGGTTGTGTGACCTCAGTGCAAGACGAACAGCGTTCCAAACGATGGTGTTGTATCTCTCAACCTGTCCGTTTCCAATAGGATGATACGGTGTCGTTTTACTTGTGGCGATTCCCCGTTGGGAAAGATAACTTTTGAGTTCGCTTGACATGAAGGAGGGACCCCGATCAGAGTGGATGAAATTGGCCATACCACAAAGAGAAAAGACCTGATCGAGGCATTTGATCACTGTGGAAGTAAGCATATTGGGACAGGGGAAAGCAAAGGGAAAACGTGAATGTTCGTCCACCATAGTAAGCAAGTAGGTGTTTCACATTGAGGAAGGCAATGGCCCTTTAAAGTCAATGCTGAGTCGCTGCATAGGCTGTGTAGCGTGTATGAGCGAGCGATCCGACGGATGGAAGAATTGCGGTTTTAATTCTGCGCAAATTCTACAAGTGGAGCATGTTCTTTTCACGTCTTCCGTAGAAAATGAGAGATTTTTAGATCGCACAAAGTGCAACATAAGGGTAACGCCAGGAAGGGTAAAGTCAGTATGAAGATCCATAAGAGTCGAAGTTGACATGGAAGAGCAGAATGCATGCGTGAGGGTATCTGGGGCCACATTCTCTTTGCCAGGTCGATAATGTATGGTGTAGCCAAAGGCGGCCAATTCCATCCTCCAGAGCTGTATTTTGTTATTCTTGACCTTAGTGCATTTCCGGTTATCCAGCAGAAAGGCCACAGAGCGCTGATCAGTTATGAGCGTGAAATGGCGACGAGCGAGAAAATTACTCCATTTACGTACTGCTTCGATGATAGCCGTAGCCTCCTTTTCGACAGGAGGATAATGGAGCTCGCTACCCTGCAAAGTTCTGGACAGAAATGCAACGGGACGACCGCCTTGATTCAAGGTAGCCGAGATCGCCCCCTCCGATGCATCACACTCGACCACGAAAGGAAGATTTTCATCAATGGAGCGAAGCGTGGCTTTTTCCAGTTGTTGCTTGAGGAAGTCGAAAGCTGAAATAGCCATCGTCTCCAACGGAAATGACTTTGCGTGAAGCAGGGGCTGGATGTTGTCGGAAAAGTGGGGTATCCACTTCGCATAATAGGCAAACATGCCAAAGGCCCGACGAAGAGAGCTGAGATTTGTAGGAGGAGGGAGCTCCTGAAGTGGATGAAGTCGCTCCGGATCCAGTTTGATGACACCATTGCCCACCCAGTAGCCAAGGATGTTGACTGATGGTACTGATTTCATAGATTTGGACTCATTTAAGGTTAAGTTGCGACGACGGAGAACGTCAAGAAATTTCTGGAGGTTGGCATCATGCTCCTTCTGGTCATGACCAGCAATGGTGATATTATCCAGATATGGAAAAGTGTCTGTTAAGTTCTCTTGTTTGACTAGGCTGTCCATTGCCCGTTGAAAGGTGGCCACCCCATTAGTGACCCCAAATGGAAGGCGACAAAACTGGTAAAGCCGACCATTGGCCTCAAAGGCCGTATACTTTTTGTCAGAGTCCTTTAATGGTACTTGATGGTATGCGCTCTTTAAGTCAAAAGTTGAAAATACCCTGTAGTTGGCAAGGTTATTGACCATGTCATCGATGCGTGGTAGTGGATAGGCAACCAGTTCGGTATACTGGTTAATAGTTTGCGAGTAATCAATGCAAAGACGTTTCTTGTGTTGCTTCAGAGGATTTTTAACAACAATGACTTGAGCTCGCCAGGAAGATGAACATGGCTCAATGATACCGTCAGCTAGAAGGTGAGAGATTTCTGCCTCGATAAAGGATAGATCATCTTGGCTGAAACGTCATGATTTAGTGACTATGGGCTTACATCAGGGGGAAAGATTGGCAAACAAGGAGGGCTCATTGAGCGAAGCCACCGAAAGCGCACAAAACGGTACTTTGGAAATAGTAAGCTCCGGCTTTGACCCTCCAAACTCGAAAGTGAGTCTTTTGTGTTGTTTCTGGAAATCCTGTCCCAGGAGCACATCAGTGCATAGGTTTTTGAGCACCCCAAACTAGGTGGAAAAATAAGTGCAGCCATTGAGAATAAGGTCAACAAGACAAAAGCCGGAAGAGTTAGTGGTCAGTGTTGTCAGAGCCATTGCAATTTCCCTGAGGGGTAAATGCGCAGTTTTAACTTACTGACAGCCCGCTCACTGATGAAGCTGTCAGAGCTACATAAGTCAATTAATGCACTCAAAATGTGTCCATTTACCAAAACCCTCATGGTTGCATGGGACAGGCTTTGGGGAAAAACAGCTGTAACACTAGTAGTGGCTCTTGGGGGAGGAGCAGTTTTATAGATAGCAGCTGTAACACTAGTAGTGGCTCTTGGGGGAGGAGCAGTTTTATAGATAGCAGCTGCAACACTAGTAGAGGCTCTTGACAGGCATACTTTAGAAAAGTGACCTTTCTTACTGCAATGATTGCAGGTTGCATTACGAGCAGGACAAAATTTCCTATAATGGAATGCACCTCCACAGAAGAAACATTTCTTTTTAGATTGCCAAGATGCCGCTAGGGTAGGGTCGTCATCAGTGAGGGCTTCCGCCTGAGGCTTACCAGGGGAGTCACTAAAAGTGGTAGCAGCAGTCCGTGCATATGGTAAAAAATAGGCATATGAATTTTTTTGAGCTAAGTCCAGGGAATATGCCTGGTTATAGGCAGCTTGTAACCCGAGGGTTTTATTCTCCAACAGACGCTGGTGTATGAGGAGAGAAGCAATTCTGTTAATAAAAGAGTCACGAATTAATTCCTCCCGGTACTGCTCAGCTGAGACAGCTTTAAGGTTACAATCTTTGCTGAGCCTGCGAAGCTCTTGAAGGAATTCGTCAAGTGATACCCCGGGTTGTTGTCGAATTGTGGCCAGTAGATGCCGAGCAAAAATTTTGTTTGGGGCCTTAACATATAGTTGCTGTAGTGTTTGGATAGCGGAGTCATAGTCTACATAGTCTTCAATAAAGTCAAACGCATGAGGGGATACATAATTGGCAAGCATTTGCAACTTATTAGGAACATTCTCACCACACTCCTCGAGGAAGTTGCTGAAGGTAAGCTACCAGTGTTTCCATACCTTAGCAGCTGTAAGTGAATTCGGGTCCAGGTCGAGATGGGCGGGTCTGAGTAGTTTCTCCATGATGGATTGATTACTATGTCCGAGTTCCCTTCTACAGTTTGAATCGTAGCTGTCTGTTCCCAAATCACTCAGCGCGTGGAGCGGGTTGCAGTTGATTAAATTGATGTAAGAAAACTACTAGGCACTTGGTCTGAGTATTAAACAAGGCTTTAATCAACTGTTTTTCAACATGGAGATCTAGTTGTGTCCTTCACTAGTTCCTGTTAAAGAATGTCCTGAGCAAGCTGGGCTCATGCCCGAGTATTTATACTCTCCCTGGACAGCGCCACCAGCAAGCTGCCCAGTATCATTTCATGAGTCATTTCAACATGAATGACAAGATACATGTCATACCATATGTCCGGATTCAAAATAAATAGAATCAAAATGATCTTATTAAAAACTATATTTGCTCTTCCACAAACCATGCCCTAGCGAAGGGAAGGCAGGTAATCTAATCCCAGATTTTTGGAGTATTTGCCAATGTGCCCAGAGTGACATGCTTGATAATTTTCTTGCCCTCATTGTGGGGAAGCACTGGTATCGATTTGATGCGTTTTCCACTCGGAGCTCACTGTAGCACCCTATCGGTAGCAAGTTTTCTTTTTTGTTCATGTTTATAACATAAAATTTCACTCAGTAATTTGTACATCAAACATTATATGTGAACAATCCCATATTCTGATTGACGATCAATCAATCTTTCAAGTTGCACTTCCCTGCACTAATATCAGCTGAAGCTACAGAAACATATATGAACAGTTTCTTCACGCTTAGATATTTTCTTCTAAATAAAAATGCAAAAGAGAAACAAGTGCACGATAATCAGCATGTGTTACAAAGTGTTTACTACAATACAGAAATAGTCCGATAATTAAATCACAAAAGGTAAAATACAGATAACGTCAGAAACAAACTGTTGTTGGTCTATGCTCTCAAACATTTGCCATTAGTGTTAATGTACTGTTGTTGTAAAAAACGATTTTAAGTTGGGTCACTTCAAAGTTAATTTTGCAACCAAAATACACCAAATATAATCTGTACAGTAAAGATGTCATTTCAGCAAATGTCATCTTCAGAAAAGACTCAAATGGAAAGATGGCATAGACCATGTTGAATCTCTTCAGGGATTAGTCCAGCAATAGGACAATATAAGGAGTACCCCCAAAGATTTTAATGACGCTTGTAACTCCACACTTGAACAAAGTGACATAGCAACCAGTGAAATTCACATCAAGACCAGTATATTGAGAAAAATTGCCATTTTTTTAAGATCAAGTTTAAAGTTAAATTTGCTGCAGAATACCAGCTCTGTTTTACATACCATGAATAAAACAAGCCAAGTCCCCTGTCAAAGATGTCAGCATACAAGGCAATTATGTGTCAGTATTGCATTTTTTATTCTGTAAAATTACACCTTATTCTACTAATAGCAACTTTTACCGAGTGATTCACTGATATTACCTTCAAAGGAATTTTATTGTTTTCATCAGCCATTTCAATAAAAAAAGACCTCTTTATGATACTACTTTATAATCTTGATTAATAGTAAAATGAAGACTTCACAAGTGCAGTTCTGATTCTAAAAATAATTTTCTCTCCGAACACAACACTTTGGAAAGTGAAGATGATTATTTGTCTACTGCTTTCATCCCCAATAAAATCACTTGCCTTTTAGGATTAACCTTTATTTAGTTAAAACGAGACAGTGTTTTAAGTTGCAAGTTAGAAACTTTTATTTATGCCACAATGTATGAACACACAAAATTCTCTTTAGGAGGATAATGCTGTAGGTGTTATGCGATATGATTCTTGTTTTCTTGAGTGAACTAACCAGATAATTTCCTATCATCCTTAGTAAGTTAAGGATTGTGTTATTTTAGCTGACCTATATGTCCATAATACTGTAATCATGCACCATGTAAAGAGACAAATTAGCAATGAAAGATAAGTTATATAAAACTTGCTAACAGATATTAAAGCACTCAAAATTTTTCACTTTATACTGTAAATGTGCATTGAATATCTATGGCTTACTTGTGGCGACTCATCTATGAAACAGGCACTTCTTTCACTGCCAAAATCATAGGACACAAGCGTGTATGCATTCAAATGTTGCAAACCATTCAACTAAAATAGATTGCAAGACTTTTGTGCTTCCCAGCATCATTGTAATACTTATTTGATCACTTTAATCAGATTAAATTTAACGTCATATTTAATCTATGCTACAACCACCATTGCTTGAAGATATTGGCCTGGATTTTGCGGTGGGTAATGACGGCAAACTGTCAGCGTTCGGCATCATTACATCTCTGAAACCAACCGTAGCTTCAGGATTTAGCGCATGCGCAGATAAATGCAGAAATCCTGAAGTTGTGGTCAGTCATTCTCTGCTCTGACACAGACTGCGCTGTGGATGCCCTCCCCCACCCCCAATAGCCGGCAATCAGTGAAACTTATGAAAACTTGAGCTTTTCCGCACTGATATCACTGTTAAACATCCCATTAAATGTTAAGCCTTATTGGAATAGGTGTAACTGGAGTTTTAACAGCTTATTGACTGCTAAACAACTATTCTGGCCTTGAAAAACTAATTTTATTATTTGTGGAATGTCAAATTTCTCCATTTTGATAAAGATTACTGGATTTTAAAATATATATATATTTTTAAGTTTGTTCATGATATTTCAGCTTCTACCTTAACCCCATGTGTATGTCCCAATCTTCACTCTCTATAACATTTTTAAAAAGTGCAGATAATCAGTACTTTTCATTTCCTGGTTTGTGGTCTGTGAGAACTTTTCAATGTGACAGCTTGATGGCATCACTGCTGCATCGCGCAAGGAATCCCCTGATGACAGCGCTGCAATCTGTTACACCTAAGAGAAACCGAAAGTTTTCACCACAGAGATTGCAAGATCTCTGTGGGCAGCTTTCTTCAAGATCAGCGGCAACTGCTTTCGCATTGCCATTGACCTCAAATTACAGGCCATTATACTAAAAACAATGATGATGGCTTTTGGCTATACTTTGTGGTGCTCCATGTATTCCACGCCAAGCAGCCCCCTCCACACTAAACTCAATCTGTCGCATGAACAGAACAGAATATAACAACTCTTTATTGTGGACCAGGAACCAATCCCCTTGATGGTCAATTCCTCACAGAATAAGACTATTATTACACATATAATAAGCACACATTCGTAAAATTACCCTGGTTGCATCAGTTGGAGCTTGAAAACATTACCCTGAGCATGATACTACTGTTAAAAAAAAAATCCTTTTAAATGATGGGCCTCTATATCTTTAGTTCGTCAATGACCAGGCTGACAGATTGCAGGATTCCAATGAAACAGTTGTTTCAATTCTCACTTTTTGACAATGTTTCTGCTGCTGTTATTCAAATGTATGTATCACACTTGCCAGATTTCAGAACAAACATCAGGTCTTAATATTTGTAAACAGGAAGCACTTTATATTCACAGGGCCAATAAATAAAAAAGGATTCATGGGCCCAGGTCTCTTTTCAGAATTATTGGTGTTTTTATGCAGAAAGACCAAAGGTCAGATATGCATATAAAATCCGAATATTCAAGGATAAATGCAAATGCTGCAAAGTTGATTTATCTCTTAACCCGTTTCTTCCTACTGTGTCAGCTAAATGTGATATTTTAAACTAATTTAACCCCATTTCCAGTTAACCCAATATGTGGTACTTGTTTAACTGATTTACATCCCATCACAAAATCAGAATTCTCAAATATTACACTGATTTAGATGATAAGAACTGAAAGACATGGGGCTAAATTTAGTTCCTTTGTACTAATGCTCCCCTTGGTGCCTTTAATATTTTAAAGTATTTAAATTCTTAATGTATTTAAACCAGAACCTATCAATCAAACATTGGACAGTTTTGAAACCGCATATTCCCAAAAATGTTCCTTTGCATAGTCAGCAAGGTATGTGCAAATTCCACCTACTGACAGTGTATAGATCAGGGTGCAGCAGGACACAACTGCAGATGCTTTACAAAATTGATTGGTGGTTACTGGTAACATAAATAGACATGTACACAAGAACAGAAAATTCAAGGATGAGAAAAGGCCATTCACCCCAACAGTACATTAACTACCCCATCATAGCATCTAATTGTATCTATAAGCAAGTAACCCCAATATTTTGCCTTTATTGCCTTTCCTGGTACAGGAAACTTTCTGGTATCCGGCACTGACGGGACCGAGCTGGTGCCGTACCATCAAAACTGCCGTAGAAACCAGCGCTAATGTTAAAACATATGGAGCTTTTGAGCTCCACGTGAATCAACAAACCCTGTTGCTTAGCAACAGCTTCAAAACAGTCGGCTGCAGCTTAAAAGCGTCTCTGTAGCTAAGCAACAGCTTCAGCTAGACCTTGCAGAGCCTGACTGGAAAAAAAAAGCAACGAGAAGTAAAAAAACTTATAGGAAACGGCTCCTGAATTTTGCCGGTAGATAGAGCTTTCCGGACATTTAACCTCCGGTTAAACGAAAGTTTCCTGTACATTGCTTCAAATATTTAGCATTCTAAGTTGAGAAGCATTTTTGTGTTCTAAATGTATTTTTCACTACTTTCCCTTGATGTCGTCCAGTTGCACTTCCTGCTATACTTTGAAGTAAAAACTTAGATTTACCGAATCTATATCATTTAATAATTTCTATATTTTGATGAGGTCCTGCTCTTCTCACTTTCTTTCCTTTAAACTTGAGTCAGTTTTGTTGGTCTTTCTGTACCGCAACTAACGCAATTTGTTTGTTGTACAGTGACCAAAACCGACACAGTATTCTAAATATGATAGAAACCAGTACATCATAAAGTCTTAGCATAACTTCTGAAGATTTAGAAGGCTAGATGTTTTGGTTGCATGTTCCAGGCAGGGAGCCTTACCTGCTGACACCACCTCACATCTATCAATATTAACTGATCGAAAATTAATGGGGGCATGGGTGATATGCATGTCTGACAGGCAGGGTTCCATGCCGAGAGTACCCAATCAGAAAATTGACTCTACCTTCAACTATTATCTTATAATTCTATTAGATTTTCTAATTGCTTAAGCACTTGGAGAAATCGTACTTGAGTATGATCAGACAACAGACTTCCATTAACCCAATGTCTGACTCCACAACTCTTGCTCAGCAACAATCCTATGTTGCAGGCAGTGGCACTGTCTCGGAGAGAGGTTGATTGGACAAGAGAAACAGCATGACAAGCCTTGCCACTGGCATTCTGTGGAGAGTTGTTTGAATTCATATAGATTGCTTCAGCAACTGTTGTATTCCTGGAAAAGCACAAAGATCTAGTTTACACAATGCTGTCCCTGCAAAGCACGACTGAGGCTACTGCTCCAGAGATGCTGGCCATGTCCGCATTCAAAGCAGCTGACCCCATACGACAGGGGCAGCTCATTTACATAATTTGATGGCACTCCCACCACAAAGCGCACGACAACTGGTGGGAGCCAGTTGGCCGGAAGATTGGACACCAGCACCCAATGAGTTGCCGCCTGTGGAACACTTCTATTTTTTTTATTGCAGTTGGTGGCGCATAAAATCCTAATGAAGTATTGGTCACCAGAGGCGCCACAAAGTAAGGGTTACCCTATCTTAAGGGGAAGGACCATCAATGATTTTACTCCCGGATTTTCTCTGAAGTGCCCATTCCAAACAAATTATGGGGAGGCCCCTTGTTACAAATGTCAGGCCTGCACTAGATACTCACTTGAGTTCAGTAGCATTTATCACTTCAGGCAATCGGCCTTCTCATACAAATTGGACATTGTGATCTTCACGTGTCCTCAGTGCACTTTTGCAATCTTCCATTTGGCAGAACTGATGAACACTTGGATCAACCAATGTCAATGTCAAATCAAGAAGCTGGTCTATATTGTAGAAAACACGTGACTCAACATGTTAGTAATTCCAGACACCTTTAACATCTAAAATGCTTCCTGTAACATGCAAAACTACCTCCTATGCTATCCCATATGTGGGCTGAAATGTTTACACTTGCTTTCCTTTCATTCCGGTCAATATCTAGCTGTAAACTGACTGGCTATATCTCAATTCCTAGTAAAGGCCACAGCCTGCCTCTTGCAGGCCTGGTTGGAACAGATCCCTTCGCATTGAGTCTTTATTTCCTGTCCCACAGGAATTTGGGAGCTTCAGTCCTCCTCCTGTCCATGGATTGGCTAGTAGAGCTGCCAATCAAGTCTGTGACTGCCCCTCCCCTTTAAAACGAGCTTCGCACATAGCTCAATATGGAGGCATGTTCCAAGCCCCTATGGTGCAAATATTTGTTAAGAGCATCAGAAATGAATCCCAGCAGCTCCAGCATGTGGCCATAAGATGGGTTTTAAACTATTATGAGCTTGCTTTAATTTAAAAAGCAAGACTTTGACAGTAATCATATCCAAATCCTTTCCATGCAAAATTGTCAGAAACTCTGAAAAAACACCAAATTTAACTAACTATTAAAGTCTTAATGAACCTTGCTCAAACTTTGTGCACAGCCTCCCAGTACACTGGTAATAAATGCAATCTTACCAGTATCACCCACATTCTAAAAACAAAATCAACGGTCACTGGACATTGCATTAATCGGCCCCTTCATTTTTGTGATGCTGTTTCAATCATAATCTTGTAGAAGATTGCTAACCCAGCCATAACTCTCCATACTTCAGAGAAAGCTCACGGTGTAAGGATGGACAAAGCTACACCCGAACCATCTAACGTACTTCAACACAAATTCTGCTGAAGGATGAAATATTAACCTAGTTTTCTCTTTTCGATATTGACTGGCCTTTATGTATTTCCAGAATTTTCAATTATATCAGATTTCCAGCATTCATGGTTTTTCTTTTATCACAATTTTTCAATGTCAGAAAGAGCTGACTCTGTTGCAGTGTAGGCTAGGCTCAGCAAGTCCACTGGGCTGCCTGGCTTTGGATCATACTAAGTTGAGGCACCAAATAACTGGCTTTGTCTGTAGCTACAATGTGCCATAGCTCAGCATTAACGTCAACACCAATGTGTTCCTTCAAAGCTTCCTTCTCCACAAGCATAAATGACTGAGAATCTGATGTAAATACAGCTTTCAAAATCATTTATTAGCACCACATTAAAGCTTGGGATTTAATCGAGATTTTGTAAAAAAGAAATGCAGTAGGTCTTAATACAGATCAACAGGGCTCTATTTTGCTCGTAAAGCATCTTTGGTAAAGGAAGCAAAAGTTTCTCTCTCTATCGCACCCCATGTGATCACTGCAAGCATCTCTTTCCATTACTGCACAGTTCACAGATTCCATTTTTTAAAAATAGTCATCGGTCACTCTGGAGGTGATTTTCTCAATGGGAAGCTTTTGGAGGCGGGACTCCCACTTCTCGGGTTTCAGTCCCGCCTCCAACAACTTCTGGCCAATCCACGCTATTTTCCCTTGATTGACCTTGTTAAGCCCGCCCAATGGGCTTAGCAGGCCAATTAAGGGAAAGCCGGTTGCACAGAACGTCAACGTATGACGTTTCATCTGTCAAAAATTTTTGACAGATGAATTGTCATCGCTTGACAGCTCTGTGAAGCTGTCAAACAGTGACATTCTCTGTAGTTTGATGAGTTCTTGAATTCAAGACCTCATCAAACTTCTTTCTTTTACAGATTTGAGAATGCCATCTGTCATTCCCAACGTGGAGGTCCGAGACTCTCCGCATACCCACCGACTGAAGCCTGCAGGAAGAAACAAAGGTAAGTACACTTTTAATAACACTTTGCACTTAACTCAGATACTCACCTCTACACTCTTGCACCCATCACTTACCTTCACAGCACACTTTTGCACCCCCCGACCCCTGCAGACCCAGTACTCGCTTCGCCTCGCTGGTGGATTTCGGAGCCTTCAGGAAACCCGCACTTGTGAGGGCAAAAAGGGGATAATCCTATTTTCTGCCTGTTAACAGGCAGTTAATAGGCTTTAATCCCTTTCCGCCTCCAAGAAGAAAGGACCCGGCGCGTGATGGCTACCTGCCTCCTGGGAAGATGGCTACCCGCCTCCTGGGAAGATGGCATGGAGGCGGGTTGGGGGCGGGTTAGGCACCCGCCCCCAAATTCTGCCATTTTACCGGCAGTCCCGCCTCCATACCCGCCTCCCCAGGGCTGGCAAAATCGCCCCCTTGGTTTCAACACCAAGTTTAATACTTCAAACGCCCTGTCATTCATATTGCAAATAATTGGTTTGGTATTCCAAATACACAAGCATCTACTTTTCTGACACTATGAACTCCACATTGCACATACTACTCAAAATTTATGGAACAACGTAAATTGACCCTAAATGCACATGTTCCTTGAGAGCAGCTCCTCTGTTGACTGTGAGATATTATTCCACTATCTATCCTAACTTTGCAATTGCAAGTTCATCTTAAACTGGCAGCAAAATAATAATTAATAATATTATATCATTTAGTTTACTTAATAACTGTGATGGAAGACAAATGACTAGAAATTCAGAGTGAGATAAACAAATTTGGGTATTTATAGGTCAAAGCTCATCAGCTAAAACTATTTTGCAAAACAAGAAAAATACTGCCTTCTTTATTAGTTATGAGTAAAACAAGCAAAAATTGCTAAAATGTAATACTTACAAAACATATGTGAAAAAACATTACTCATGAGGAGTTGCTTGTTTACAGTCACTGGGTCATATTAAAATCTGTACTTTCTGATGTAAGAAAACTACTAGGTACTTGATCTAAGCGTTAAACAAAGCCTTAATCAACTGTTTTACAACATGGAGGTCTAGTTGTGTCCTTCACTAGTTCCTGTTAAGAATGTCCTGCGCAAGTTGGCCCATGCCCGAGTATTTATACTCTCCCTGGACAGCGCCACCTGCAGGCCGCTCAGTATTATTTCATAAGTCTTTCATTCATGAATGACTGATTCATGTCACTATCCATTGAAAATACGCCCACCTATGATGTAATCGGAAAAGTAATATTATGTACTTCATGTTGATTATGTAAAATATACAAGAGGACAGTAGATTACTGTTAGCATGTACCTTCCCTTATAACGCAAGAAAAGTTGTGGTAGATTTTCCTGTTCTTGCATCTGGGTATATTGGATCTGCCTGGATGAAGCACATAGAGGAACATTTGGAAGGGACGTTCTCACACTGGTGAGGGCAGTTCACCTAATTTTTCTGCCATTAATTTTTAATGGTTGGAAAAATTAGGTAATTCTCCCTATCTGATTTTTCTCTATGCGCTGCATCCAAACGATCCAATCTGCCGCATTGAGTCAAGAGTGTGCTAGAATCTGAAACTCTTGAAACACTATAGGGGTGAATTTCCTCGGGGCTTCTCCTGCTCCACTGCTGTAATTTTAGCGGAGGTTTGGCCAAAATCCCGTTCACGTGCATAAACAGTGTTTCGGCTGAACTTCCAGCGGCAAAGCGGGAGAAGGCCCGATGAAATTCACCCTGCATATCTATCCACTGGTTGACTTATTCAATGAATATACTGACAAATGCAAGTGCTTTTCTAATACTAATGCTTGTGTTTTTTTTTAAAAGTCAAGTGTATGGCAGCAGCAGCATGGGGAACTGCACTTGGCTGAGCAAACATGGGCTGAGTAGGGGAAAAAAAATAAGCAGCTAGGATTCTAGCTTCTGATTGCTGCAAAAAAGTGCCTAACTGGAAAGGGTGTGTATATGGGCATTGGATGCGGTGCCCCGATTGATAAATAACATTCACTTGTCTTGGCGCACTTGAAGAATGGCCACGTGAGAAGCTTGTGTCATGTGACATTACCATCGCGCTAAGTGGGTCTTGAAGCTCAAAACTGGGTATCCATGAGACGCTATGGGCCATTAGCAGCACAATTGTATTCCATCACAATCTGCAACCTCATATGCTTCACTCCTCCATCACCATCATGCCAGATGACCAACACTGGTTCAATGAGGAAGTGTAGAAGAGCATGCCTGGAACAGCACCAAAGCTGAAAATGAGGTAGAAACCTGGTAAAGCTACAACACAGGACTATTGCATGCTAAACAGTGGAAGCAGCATGCTATAGACAGAGTGATCCCACACCCAATGAATCAGGTCATCAGCTCTGCAGCCCAGCCATATCCAGTTGTGAATGGTGCTAGACAATTAAGCAACTAACAGGAAGAGGAGGATTCCCATCCTCAATGACGGCAGAGGCTAGCACACGAATGCAAAAGAAAAGGCTGTAACGTTTACAACCATCTTCAGCCAGAATAAGTTAATTTTTAATTATTTCTTTTTTAATAGTCCCAAAAATGCCTTCAATCAATCATTGAGTGAGAATTGTAAAGATAAGTGGTGGGATCATTTTTTGTTTAGATATGTATTTTTATATACACTGTATATCTAAAGTAACTACACGTCAAAAATACTTCATTGGCTATAAAGCATTTGGCATGCCCTGAGGTTGTGAAAGGTGCTATATAAATGCAAGTCCTTTCCTTTTCCCCTGTCTTTACTTTAAACACCATTAATATTTACATTGATACTGAAACATCACCCATTTCATTTCCTACCTTATCCCCTAACATCTCCAGGCTCGATTATTTCCAACATCTTGTTAGTTGGCCTCCCAAGAACTCATAATTCCATCACCCAGATATTCTCCTGCACCAAATTGCATTCACCCATCCAGCAAACCCTCATTGCTGTCCATGGGATTTCATCCCCCCCGCCAATATATTCACTTGAAAATACTCATTCTCATTTACAAATCCCTCCATGGCCTCACTTCATCCTAACTCTGCAACTTCATCCGAATTCGCACCCTCTGTTCTTCTGAGTCTGGACTATTGTGAATCCCCCCTTCCCTATAATCTGTCATCAGTGGCACACTCTTCAGCCCTCAAGGCCTCACACTCTTAAATTCTTTCCCTGAACCCCTCTGCCTTCCCAAATCGCTCTCCACCTTCAAAGACTTGTTCAAAACCAATCTCTTCAACCACACCTTTGATCACCTCCGCTAACTTGTCCAAGCAAATGCTGCAACAAAATCATTGTATTTCTGGTACCAAACAGGAGCTGGATGATGGGCTAATTTAACTCCTAGTTCCTATTATAAAGGAGCTACAGTATTAGAATCATGAGAGAGCAGAGACTCTTTCCCTCTCCTCCTCTTCTCCCTCCAAGTTGACCTAGACTGAATTTAAACTCAAGTACAAAGAGGTGCAGGGGCAGTATTCTAATGTCAGTGTGCTCCCCAGTATCCCACAGTGATCATTTATTAAAAATGATGAGGTTGATGGTAAGACTTGACAACCTTCCATTTTTACCCATAGACATAATTTTCTCTCACACTGACAGCACTGAATAAATATCAAATTAAGTAATGTCACTCCATCTCTGCATTTCACCCTGCTGACAGGTTTATTCACTTTATATTACTTAGCATTTTAACTATAAAATTATGCTTTCTCACATGTGCTGTATCATACAGTGACAAAAGTATGGTTCCACACAGTCAAACGAAATTCAGTACTAATGGGGTTAAGGAAAAAAGTCTGTTATCACTTGATATATTTTTTTAAAGGGCAGGAAAAAAATGCAAAAATAATCATATTTTGGATTTGTTGTAATGAATAATTTTTTTATTCAAATTATTTTTGAAAGCTCGAAACAGAAAAAGACAAAAGAACAAAGATATCATTTGATCTTAGCGAAAATCCAGAGAAAACTCTTTGCAATAAAATAAAACTAATAGTCACCTGAACCACAGGGTATCTTGCTTTAATCCTTTCTTCCTCAGGTTAGAGGGTTATTAACCTGTATCCTGGGGCGAAAGAGATGCACATCAATTACATCAATCGAATGGACAAATGAACTTTGTATTAAAAATTTAACAGCTTTCCCACACAACCATATATGTGGTGGGACTTCTATCACTTCTTTGTTTGGAAAAAAAGGTCAAAAGTTTCTTCTTAGTATCTGGGTGC
Source organism: Somniosus microcephalus (assembly GCF_052327205.1). Classification (NCBI taxonomy): domain Eukaryota; kingdom Metazoa; phylum Chordata; class Chondrichthyes; order Squaliformes; family Somniosidae; genus Somniosus; species Somniosus microcephalus. The sequence goes on from NC_140992.1 coordinate 249,827,657, forward strand.
ACAAAAAATTGAAATGTGAAAAACACAGAGCCACATGAAGGTGAAAAATCACTAAAGCTAAAGTATTTCCACTCCAAAAATTGTGAAACATCCCAAGAACCTCACTATGTTATAAGAAAGCAAAATTTACAGCAATATTTTCCCTCCACCGCTCTCGTTGAATTTTATCTGTATATTAGTTCAAGCAGAAGAACTACAGTACTTACAAATCCTTTCAAAACAGGCTTGTGTGCACACCAATACACTCAGGACTCATAAAAGTTAGTATCAAAGATTAAATAATTTAAAATACTTAATCTATATTTACAACTTCAACAGAAGTAAATCAATTGCTGACAATATTTTTACAGGTAAATATAAAGTTACCAGTGACAATAGCTTTCTAAAAACAAGTTTGTTGCTTAAACAATCCAAAATGTGAGGCTCAGAAGCTAAATCCAGAACAGATTGCTGTAAATTTATCACAAGGATGTAATGTATATGAAAGGTGCCATCCAGTCCAGCTGGAAATTTCTAAACAGTAAACTGAACATCAGAATTGCATTTTAAACACAGAAGTCTGTTATTCGACTGGTATCCCATAATATGAAGACTTTAAGGTATTTAAACAATTTTTTTTTATTAATAGCAAAGAAACATTAGAACTCAAATCATGCTCGGCTCTCCTTTCCCTATCCTGCCCTCTGTTCAGGTTTTTGGACTTGGCAAAGGATGTCAAACCTGCTTCTTCTCCCTTCTACTCCCCCCTCCCCTTCCTTTTTCTATTCTCCCTTTTAAATCTGTGTACCATGCATAATTCCCTGGCCGGGTGGATAAGCAGCCTCCTTCCAAATCAGTGACAATGTAACCCTAAGCCTGACTACTCGGAGGTGCTGAAATGTAACCCAGAATGACTAACCCACTGAATTTTGCTCCCTCCCATGGGAAATTGCCTGGCTTCCCTTCAATGTCCCCCCGCCCAATGCAGTCATTCACTCTATAGTGAATTGCAAACAGAAACCACGTTCCTATTATTTTCTAGCTCAAGTCTAGACATTATTGATTACACCAGCTGCAATGGGGGAGAAGCAGCAAGAAAATCCACTGAAATATGCTGCATGGTTCCTGATCACTGACCGCCACACTGCGAGTTGCTGACAGCAGGAGATGGATTCTGTGGGCTAAAGAATAAAATACAGGTGCAAGACCAATTAAAGAGACTAATTTGCAGCATTATGGGGGAAAAGGCTGGGATGTGGGGCTAAATTGGACAGCTCCTTCAAAGAGCCGGCACAGGCACGATGGGCCAAATGACCTCCTTCTGTGCTGTAAGATTAAGCTAAATGCCTGAACTGTCCTTTTAAAGAAACCTGCTGCCTACACTTAACAAAGGAATTGGTTCAAAACACCTTTAGCAACTCTATCCTCAGCACCATCATTAAAAAATTACCGACTAAATTGAGTGATGGGTATGGGAGTTGTGCCAGAGGATTGGAGGATTGCATATGTTATACCCGTGTTCAAAAAAGGGGAGATGAATAAACCTGGTAAATACAGGCCAGTCAGTCTAACATCAGTGGTAGGAAAACTACTAGAGACCATTATCAAGAACAAAATTAATTCTCACTTGGAGAATCATGGGTTGACAAGGGACAGCCAGCACGGATTTGTTAAACATAAATCATGTCTGACTAACCTGATTGAGTTCTTTGATGAAATAAAATATAGGGTTGATGAAGGTAGTGCAGTAGACGTTGTTTCTATGGACTTTCAAAAGGCATTTGATAAAGTAACACATAACAGACCCATGCGGAAAATAGAAGCACATGGTATTAAAGGGACAGTGGTAACTTGGATACAAAATTGGTTAAGGGATAGGGGGGAGAGAATAGTGGTACACAGATGTTTTTCTGACTGGAAAGAAGTATGCAGTGGGGTCCCGCAGGCGTTAGTATTAGGACCATTGCTTTTCTTGTTATATATAAATAACCTGTACTTGGGTATAGGGAGTACAATTTTGAAGTTTGTGAATGATACAAAACTTTCCAATGTAGTAAATAGTGAGGAGGATAATAGCAGCCTTCAGGAGGACTTAGATAGGCTGGTGAAATGGGCAAACACATGGCAGATGCAATTTAATATGGATAAGTCTGAAGTGATGCACTTTGGGAGGAGCAACGTGGAGAGGCAGTATAATCTAAATGGTACTATTTTGAGGGGGGTGCAAGAGCAGAGAAACCTGGGAGTGTATATTCACAAATCTTTGAAGGTGGCAGGGCAAGTTGATAAGGCAGTTAAGAAAGTGTATAGGATACATAGCATTGTAAATAGGGGCATTGAATACAAAAACAAGGAAGTCCTGCTAAACCTTTACAAATCTCTGGTTGGGCCTCATCTGGAGTATTGTATACAATTCTGGGCACCACACTTTAGGAAGGATGTCAAGGCCTTGGAGAGGGTGCAGAAGATGTTTACCAGAATGATACTGGGGATGTGGGACTTCAGTTATGTGGAGAAATGGGAGAAGCTGTGATTGTTCTCCTTAGAGCAGAGAAGGTTAAGGGGAGATTTACAAGAGGTGTTCAAAATTATGAGGGGTGTCGATAAGAGTAAATAAGGAGAAAATGTTTCCACTGGCAAGTGAGTCGGTAACCAGGGGTCATAGATTTAAAGTAATTGGCAAAAGAACTAGAGGGGGAAATGAGGGGATTTTTGTCACACAGAGGGTCGTTAAGATCTGGAATCCACTATCTGACTGGGTGGTAGAAGCAGATTCCACAGGAACTTACAAAAGGCAATTGGACATGTACTTGAAGAGAACTAATTTGCAGGGTTATGGAGAAAAAACTGGGGTGTGGGACTAAATTGGACAGCTCTTTCCAAGGGCTGGCATAGGCACAATGGTCTCCTTCTGGGTTGTAAGATTTTATGATTTTTTTAAATTCATTGATGAGGTGCTGTGGGCCATCAGCAGCAGCAGAATTATATTCCACCACAATCTGTAACCTCATGGCCCGGCATATCCCTCATTCTACCATTGATATCAAGCCAGGGGACCAACCCTGGTTCAATGAGGAGGAGTTCTTTTTAAATTCATTTTTATGAGATGTGGGCGTCGCTAGCAAGGCCAGCATTTATTGCCTATCCCTAGTTGCCCTTGAGAAGGTGGTGGTGAGCCACCTTCTTGAACCGCTGCAGTCTGTATGGTGAAGGTACTCCCACAGTGCTGTTAGGTAGGGAGTTCCAGGATTTTGACCCAGCAACGATGAAGGATCGGTGATATAATTCTAAGTCAGGATGGTGTGTGACTTGGAGGGGGTGATGTTCCCATGTGCCTGCTGCCCTTGTCCTTCTAAGTGGAAGAGGTTGCGGGTTTGGGAGGTGCTGCCGAAGAAGCCTTGGCGAGTTGCTGCTGTGCATCTTGTAGATGGTACACACTGCAGCCACGGTACGCCGGTGGTGGAGGGAGTGAATGTTTAAGGTGTTGGATGGGATGCCAATCAAGCGGGCTGCTTTGTCCTGGATGGTGTCGAGCTTCATGAGTGTTGTTGGAGCTGCACTCATCCAGGCAAGTAGAGAGTATTCCATCACACTCCTTGTTATAAATCTCATCATTCATCAAGAAACTACTCATGAAATAATGCTGGACAGCCAGCTGGTGGCGCCGTCCAAGGAGTATAAATACTCAGGCGTCGGCCCCAGCTTTCCAGGGACATTTTGTAAGACAAGGAACTAGTGAAGTACAACTAGACCTCCATATTCTGAAACAAGTTGATTAAAGCCTTGCTTTATGCTCAAACCAAGTGCGTAGTGAGTTTTATTACATCACACCTGACTTGGCTCTCAACCTCATTACAGCCTTGGTCCAAACATGGACAAAGGAGCTGAATTCCAGAGATGAGACGAGAGTGGCTGCCCTTAACATCAAGGCAGCATTTGACTGAGTGTGGCATCAAGGAGCCCTAGTAAAACTGAAGTCAATGAGAATCAGGGGGAAATCTCTCCACTGGCTGGAGTCATACCTAGCACAAAGGAAGATGGTTGTGGTTGTTGGCGGTCAATCACCACAGTCCCAGGACATCGCTGCAGGAGTTCCTCAGGGCAGTGTCCTAGGCCCAACCATCTTCAGCTGCTTTATCAATGACCTTCCCTTCATCATAAGTTCAGAAATGGGGATGTTCGCTGATGACTGCAGTGTTCAGTGCCATTCGCAACTCCTCAGATAATGAAGCAGATAATAAAGACCTGGATGACATTCAGGCTTGGGCTGATAAGTGGCAGGTAACATTCGCGCCACACAAGTGCCAGGAATGACTATCTCCAACAAGTGAGCATTTAACCACCGCCCCTTGACATTCAGCGGCATTACCATCGCTGAATCCCCCACCATCAACATCCTGGGGGTCACCATTGACCAGAAACTTAACTGGACCAGCCACATAAATGCTGTAGCAACAAGAGCAGGTCAGAGGCTAGGCATTCTGCGACAAGTGTCTCAAATCCTGACTCCCCAAAGCCTTTCCACCATCTACAAGGCACAAGTCAGGAGTGTGATGGAATACTCTTCACTTGCCTGGATGAGTGCAGCTCCAATAGTACTCAAGAAGCTCGACACCATCCAAGACAAAGCAGCCTGCTCGATTGGCACCTCATCCACCACCTTAAACATTTACTCCCTCCACCACTGGCGTACTGTGAGTGCAGTGTGTACCATCTACAAGATGCACTGCAGCAACTCGCCAAGGCTTCTTCGGCAGCATCTCCCAAACCCACGACCTCTACCATCTAGAAAGACAAGGACAGCAGGCACATGGGAACACCATCACCTCCAAGTTCCCCTCCAAGTCACACACCACCCTGACCTGGAAGTGTATCGCCGATCCTTCTTCGCCGCTGGGTCAAAATCCTGGAACTCCCTCCCTAACAGCACTGTGGGCACACCTTCACCACACGGACCACAGCGGTTCAAGAAGGCGGCTCACCACCACCTTCTCAAGGGCAACTAGGAATGGGCAATAAATGCTGGCCTTGCCAGCGACGCCCACATCCCATGAACGAATTTAAAAAAATTCTCGAGATGTGCGCATCACTGGCAAGGCTGGCATTTTTTGCCCATCCCTAATTGCCATTGAGAAGGTGGCGGTGAGCCGCCTTCTTGAACCGCTACACTCCTCTGTTGTTATGTTGCTCCAATGCCACCAAAACTCTTATCCATGGCCTATGTCACCTCTAGACTTAACTTCTCAAATGCCTTTCTCTCCATAAACTGCAAAACATACAAAAGATTGCTGCCCTCATTCTGCTCTACACTAAGTTCCACTCATCATCACCCCATTCTCATTTACCTTCACTGGTTTGCTGGCCAAACAGATTCTTCAACCTCATCCTCAAACCATAGCCTCACTCAACCATACCTCTGCAACCTTCGCAAACCATATAGTAACATAGAAACATAGAAAAATAGGAGCAGGAGTAGGCCATTCGGCCCTTCGAGCCTGCTCCGCAATTCGATATGATCATGGCTGATCCTCTATCACAATATCATATTCCCACTCTCTCCCCATACCCCTTGATGCTTTTTGTGTCTAGAAATCTATCTATCTCCTTCTTAAATATATTCAGTGACTTGGCCTCCACAGCCTTCTGTGGTAGAGAATTCCACAGGTTCACCACCCTCTGAGTGAAGAAATTTCTCCTCACCTCAGTCCTAAATGTCCTACCCCATATCCTGAGACTGTGACCCCTCATTCTAGACCCCCCAGCCAGGGGATACATCCTCCCTGCATCCAGTCTGTCTAGCCCTGTCAGAATGTTATACGTTTCAATGAGATCCCCTCTCATTCTTCTAAACTCTAGTGAATGCAGGCCTAATCGACCCAATTTCTCCTCATACGACAGTCCTGCCATCCCAGGAATCAGTCTGGTGAACCTTTGCTGCACTCCCTCTATGGCAAGTATATCCTTTCTTAGGTAAGGAGACCAAAACTGCACACAGTACATTATATCCCCTCCTATGCCCGCTGGCCTCCTGTGCCTCTCCCCCTCCCTCTACTTCACCTTTGGTGGCAGAGCATCCAACACATTGCAAATCCCCCCTCAGAACCTATGCCCTCTACCTTTCTTCACATTTTTCAAAACCTTGTCTGAACACATCTCTTTGATAAATCTTTTAGTCACCTCTTCTAAGCCTCCCACAAAGACTCAGTGCTCGCTCCTTTCGCCGCTGTGATATTTTTCTTTGTTAAAGGCATGTTAATGTAAACTATTGTTCGTGATGCACCAGGTGCTTCTTGATTGGGGGGAGAAAATCAGTCTTTCTAAATTGCATACCTTCTCTTCCACAGAGTCCTTTCAGAAGCCTTGCAGTTTTTGGTATGCCAAACTGGCTTTCTCATTCAGTAATGCCAAAATGTACAGTAATTTGGAGAGCAATCACCTTATTTTGTCAAAAGCAAAATACTGCGGATGCTGGAAATCTGAAACAAAAACAGAAAATGCTGGAAATACTCAGCAGGTCAGGCAGCATCTGTGGAGAGAGAAACAGAGTTAATGTTTCAGGTCGATGACCCATCGTCAGAACGAAAGATCATCGATCTGAAACGTTAACTCTGTTTCTCCCTCCACAGATGCTGCCTGACCTGCTGAGTAGTTCCAGCATTTTCTGTTTTTGTACCTTATTTTGTCTTCCTGGTGGTATTTTAGGTACCTAACTGGCTCCAGTGCACTAGCCATTCATTGGGCCAGAAATTCGTGTCCAAATGCGTGAGTACGGTCTGGGGGAACGCCGGCATTTCCAGTCCTCTGAACGAAGGGGTTCAGAGGCACAGCGCGTGCGACTGCACAGGCAGCGCTTGCGCAGTGAACTTCGTCGATTTCATTCATGGATTCAGTGAGGGTAAGCCCTTACAAGTTACACTTGAAAAAAGCATGTGTAAAGTTGTTCCAAGGCTGCGGAGGAAGATATATTTTATCGTGGAGCTTCTGAAAGGCAATATTTTTGTTTGGGAAAGGGAGGGAAGTTATTTTAAGAAATTTTAAGTAAGTTTTAAAGTTTAAATTTTTTTTTTTTTTTTTAAACGGGTTTTCAGAACGGTAGGTAGAAGGAGCAATTGTGGCTGTGTGAATGGAATGTGAAAATGAGTGTTCTAAAATGAGTAATGTAACATTTCCAGCACTTTTAAGAAAGAAACTTTTCATCAGTAATAAGTAATTATGTATGTATGTCCGCATATATTCCTTTACGTATATGTATGTATGTTTTGTATTCCTTTACTTGTGTATGAATGTATGTTTTTAATTATGATTTTCCAATAAGTTACTTTCTCTGAAAGTCATAATTAAATAATACATTCATACACATAAGTAAAGGAATATATACATAACACACAAAGGAATATATACAGACATACACACTTTCAGAAGCTCCACGATAAGAAATATCTTCCTCCGCAGCCTCTGGAGCAACTGTACCCATGCTTTTTTCATGTGTAAGTTGTAAGGACTTGACCTCACTGAAAGCATGAATGAAAGCGGCGAATTTTACTGCGCACGCGCTGCCTGTGCAGTCGCATGCGTTCTGCCTCTGAACCCCTTTGTTCAGAGGACAGGAAATGCCGGTTTTCCCCACATGCACTGTGCATGCTGAAAACCGGCATTTCCTCCGGCCAGACGCGTAAGTACCCCGACCGTACTCGCGCATTTGGAATGGAATTACTGGGCCAACATTTTACATGTCAATAAAATGAAAAATTTAACAATTGCACGATTTGCCCCCTCGCATCTGCGACTGAGGGTCCAAGGAGGTGCATTGCGCAAGAGGTCATCGTCGTACGTATCCTCACACTGTTCCCTTTCGGGAACTGTATGAAGTGGTGGAAGGATTTATGGCCGTGATTAACGCTCATTCCGTGACCGTAACCATCTTTGAACCAGCCATTAGGGTGGTTAGTCCTATGGCGTGAGGGTTTTACGGGCTCCCACAACCCATCTGAGGGGGGGGGCCACCCACACCCACGGACACAAGTATCCCGCTGGATGTCCACCCAGAATTTATAGTTGGAGCTCCGACTCCACTTGCCGGGACTGTCTGGAGTGGGGTTCGAAACCCTACTCCTTCTGGCCCAGCGGCAGGGATGCTTACTGCTACGCAAAAGGCCCACTCCGCACAAAAGGTGACACCCATACGTTTCCTGCGCCTTTTCCCTCCCCGTGACTGGAGCCCTATGCTGCCACTTGAAAGACCAAGCTATCATCTGCCCTTTTTGCGGCGCCTTTGACTTCTCATTACCAATGATGAGCAGGCGCTGCGCCTCCACCTCCTTGAGGAGATTGCTGAGGTCATCATCAGTTCAATTGTGAGTTCTTTTAATGCCGTGAATTGTGCTCATTCAAGCCATTTCACTTTGCTAATCGGATTGGGCCTTTGGCATAGCGGTAGGATCCCCGCCGCTGGGCCAGATCAGGGTAGGGTTTCGAACCCCGCTCCAGACAGTCCCGGCAAGTGGAGTCGGAGCTCCGGCTCTAAATTCTGGGTTGACATCCAGTGGGATATTTGCGTCCGTGGGTGTGGGTGGCCCCCCGCTCCTTGTATAGCTTGTGGGAGCCCGTAAAACCCTCCCGCCATAGGGCTAACCGCCCTAATGGCTGGTTCAAAGATGGTTACGGTCACGGAATGAGCGTTAATCACGGCCATAAATCCTTCCACCACTTCATACAGTTCCCCAAAGGGAACAGTGTGAAGACACGTATGATGACGACATTGCTAAATAAATAAATGGAATTTAAAAAATTCTTTTAGGGCTTTTAAAAGTCTTTAAATTGCTTTAATTCTGTTTAAAACTACTTCAGATTCTTCAAAATAATGTAAACGTTTTTAAAAGTTTATAAAAGTTACCAAAAGCTTCATAAAAATACCAAAAGCCTATTTAAAATGCTGCTTTGCATGTAAAAATGCTTAGCAGCTTGTGAGAAACATTGGGGGCGTGTCCTATTAAACTGAGACCTCAAGGGGCGTGTCTCACTTGCACAGCGCGCTCCAGGCTTCGCGCTGGCTGCACTCCTGGGCGGCGTGATGTCAGACGCTGCCCGGGAGTCAACATTTTAAAACAGCAATTCCAAGCGTCCCTGAAGCTCAACGGCCGGCGCGTCGGGTAAGTGCAGATCGGGGGCTTACACGCGCGGCAAGCCCCCGACTCGAATTTCTGGGCCATTAAAATTACCCACAGACTTTCTACGGAACGTGTAGTGATTAGAAATTCTAAACAGCATGGCGCCCTCTACAGGGGATCTAGGACCTGCATGAACAGGACAAGCAACAGTGTGTCTCCTTAACCAATCAGATTGAAGAATCCTTAACGAAACATGCAGAGTCTGTACCAGGAAGTGTAAGTTGGAATAGTTAATTCAATGTCAAATCATGTACAGAATGCGAAATAAAGAGAGGAAAAGAAAGATGGGATTAAGAGAGCGAGATAAGAGACAAGAAAGTAAAAGTAAAAAAAATTATTTACATTTTTTAAAATATCCAACAATAAAGAAGGAATGAGACTACATGCTTTTAAAAGTTAATTTTCAATGCCAGAGAGGTTGTTTGGCAATAATTATGACTGATCCTGCCATTAAAAATTCACTTACACTTGAATGGGGTCAGTGGGGGTCAGGAACTCACTGCCTGAAAGGGTGGTAGAGGCAGAGACCCTCATCACATTTAAAAAATACTGGGATATGCACTTGAAGTGCCATAACCTACAAGGCTACAGACCAAGTGCTGGAAAGTGGGATTAGGTTGGATAGCTCTTTGTCGGCCGGCACGGACAAGATGGGCCGAATGGCCTCCTTCTGTGCTGTAAATTTCTGTGATTCTATGAATGGACAAGCCTTAACATTTTCTGGTGTGTTTAGTGGGTATTTATCACACAAGTCACCCAACTTCACGCCATTCAATAGCGAATCTCTTGGCAAGATACTGTTACAGCGAAGCTTCTGGAGGAGCAGGGCAACTCGGACAGCAACTTCCTGATTTCCATGTTTAACTCTGCATGTGCGGTTGGCAGAAGTTGCTGTCCAATTTACTCTTTAATAACGTTCAGCGCTGATAGCCTCGCTGTTATTTTTACTGCAAAATCCAGGCGGGTAGGTTTTTAAATTTCTAGTTTTCTCCTATTTTCTTCATAGGTTAAAAAACATGCATACTTATAGCCAAAGGAAGTAATGTAAAACATAACATGTATATATGTTCCAGTCTCTAAATAGAATTTTTCCCAAGACAACATAAGCTTGGTCTAATATAACCATATACAGATACCCTGACATCCCATTATACAATCTCAAATCTTGGAAAATATAATGGCAGTTGTAAACATTGGCAGGGAATAATTGCTACTGCTAACAGATACAAAAACTGATTTCCTCCTACCCTTTGCCTGGGCACAAGGTAGGCTAGCATATCCTTAGTGCATTCCTTCTGATATGGCACCACCTGTATTTTCAGCTAAGCTTGGTGTTCCCCTGGTCAGGACTCACATCTTGGCAGGGTCTAGTGCTTGAAAGTGGGGAGAAAAGCCTACAGCAGCAGTAATAGCCACTGTTTTGGTGGCCATATAGTTGCTGGCAAAATAACTGCTGTGCTGAAGCACTAGCCAGAAGTTTTGCATCTCCTATGTCCATCCTGTTGGCCCTGCAGAAGAAAAAAAATACCTTCTTGCTTGCCTATTCAAGCTCTCTGATCAGAGTGGGCTAGATGCAAGGCGTAAGGCCTGCAATCAGTGGGATCCCCTACTTTTGGGTCTTTACCAAGTGGAGGCCCAGGAAAATGAGGCAGTAGGTGTGATGACATCACTCCTAATTCATTTGCATATTATTTCACTGCTTGCTTCTGTTGTAGGGACTATGGGCTGGATTTTGTCAATGGGGAGCTTTTGGAGGCGGGACTCCCACTTGTTGGGTTTTAGTCCCGCCTCCATCAACTTGCGGCCAACCCACGCTATTTTCCCTTGATTGACCTTGTTAAGCCCGCCCAGCGGGCTTAGCAGGCCAATTAAGGGAAAGCCAGTTACAGGTGACATCAGCGAGTGCCGTTTCATCTGTCAAGAGCTTTTGACAGATGAAATGTCATCGTTTGACAGCTCTGTGAAGCTGTCAAACACTGACAATCTGTCTTCTAAGTTGTGTCTTTACTCAAGACTCAATTAGAAAGCCTTCCTGAGCAGAAAGCAGAAGGCTGCAGCTTTTGACAGTTCAGCGGCCATTCTGCTTTCTGTGCCGGTGAGCTGAGGGACTCCCGAGACCTGAAGGGAGGAAGCCTCCAGGAAGAAGTAAAGGTAAGTAAAACTTATTAAAACACTTTACACACACCTCACACACTTACCTCTGCACACATGCACCCATTACTCACCTGCACACCGGACATCTCGGCCCCTCCGACCCCCACAGACGACTGCCCGCCTCGCTGACCCTGGCGAGGTTCGGAGCCGTCAGGAAGCCCACACGTCAGGGCTCAAAATAGGGATTAGCCAAAAAACTGGCTGTTAACTACCTGTTAACAGGCAGTTAATTTGCATTAATCCCCTGCCCGCCTCGAGGAGGCGGGACCCGGCGCGGGTCGGCTACCCACCTCCTGGCAAGATGGCATGGAGGTGGGTTGGGCACCCGCCCCCAAATTCTGCCATTTTCCCAGCAGTCCCGTCTCCAAACCTGCCTCCCCGGGGCTGGCAAAATCCAGCCCAAGGACTCCATCCCCCACGTCCAAGGAAACTCTTGAAAGCCCATGAGCAACACAAAGGGTGAAGTCCCTGCACAACTAGTATCTGCCCATTTTCCCTCTGCTTTTTATTCCATAGGCACAAAGCAGAGAAAAATCACTCTACGTTCTTCACTGATAACTCTCAAATGGGACTGGTACTAATGATGGTGGGACAACCTACCTCTGTAGAGATTAAATTATCTCTGGTCTTTCAGATAATCAGGATCGACTGCAAACCAATATGGTGAGAATATTGTGTTTAATCAGAGTTTAAGACGGAATATAACACACTAGTTATACAGCAAAAACATACGACCATGACAAGTAGCTGGTACCAGTTCCGATTGGACAGACGGCTGGCGTGCGCGAACAGTTCTCCGGCTTACGGCCTTTCTTTCTCTCGTCTAGAACCTCCAAGAATGGGTTCACTCCTGGAAGAGTGTTAGGCCAGCCCCACTCTTGTATGGCTCTCCCATCCGCCGTGTGTGCTAAGGGCTTTTGGGGTCTTGCTTTTATTCCCTTTTTTAGGGGTGGGCCTGATATACAATATGGACAGGACTGTATGACCTGTAAGGGTTCTTCTTAAACCAAGGTGCCCAATGGCACGTCGAGTTCTTTGTCTGAACTTTCAGATGAAAGCTGTCCTCTAAAGGGTTTCATGCTTTTCCCTCACATGTCTTTTCTGTTTATGCATTCTGAAGGCCCACCATCTGAATTCCTCTTATCTTTCCTTCTTATCCTCCCAAGTTTGGAGTTAGATATGCCATTCTCGGCCTTCAGATGTTCGTAGCTGCTTGTTATCAGTTATTTATGTTCACGCTGTTCATGTAGCTTTTGCTATGCAAAACGAACTAGTTCATTCCATTATCAGACTATTGTCTGATTCCATCAGACATGGAATGAATCGGTAAATTCCCAAAGATATCCTCTATTCTATTGTCACACACTGGTTAACTTAAGCATTTTAAAGTAGCTTTGTTAAACAAAGTCAAAATCCTAACTTAGCATTATAATATGGTTATTAGCAGTAATGGAAGAAACATAGGCATTGAGCCTCAGTTGGTCAAATTAAAGATACTTAAAACAAAGTTGAAATCCTAACTTACAAACAGCAGATAGCTAGCTTGGAAACAAGATTATATACATCAGTCACAGTGCAGAATGTTATAACATGTGCAGGGAACCAAAAACATAAGCAAATTCTAAGCATCTATCCAGCTATTCTGAAGAGACACTTTTGTCTCAAGTTCTAATACAGGTTGAGCGTCCTGAATCCGACAACCTTGGGACCGAGGCCAAGCCGGTTTTCGTGTTTTTCCGGACTTCGGAACGTGTTTCTGATGTCTGAAGTCCGGAAATATCGCAACCTGGGCTCGAGCGTTTCCGGACTTCGGACATCAGAAACATGTTCCAAGTCCGGAAATGCCTGGGCTGCTCCGCGTAGCGCTGACGCGTTTCTCCGCCCCTCCCCTTCTGTTAAAGGGGAGGGACGCTGCGAGCTCTGCAGAGCATCCGATGGCCCACACTAGGCCACCAGGGCGGCTTGGTGCTGTGGCCGCAGCCTGGCAGAAACACTTAGTGGAGCTGTGCAGATTAAGGAGGATAAAACACAACACTAAAGTTTTATTGCATCACTCGCATTTTCCATAGGATTTTTCAAAAAAAGACAACAGAAGTTAAGAGCTTTTTGAAGTACAGGTTGCGCGCCCAAAAGCCAGAGTTCCGGATTCCGGAACATTTTGCGGATTCCAGACAACCCTGCCAATTGTCCCGGAGTCCAGATTCTGGAACACTCCAGATTTTGGAACTCCGGATTTTGGACATTCAACCTGTACAGTCATGTAAACACAGTCTTATTTGCGTCACGCTTTCATTTGCATAACCCCATATATTTTGGATACCCTAATTTCTAACACCTCATTGGGTCTTTCTCATTCTTCTAATAGTTATATCCTTCACATACTATGATCTCTCCTATCTATCCCCTGAATCCTTGTGGTCTGTTTATTTTATACAGTCTCTTTTACATTTTTTTGTGTATGTATTTTGTTTTTTGACATCAGTTCTTAATTTGTCCTTAAGTCAATTAGTTAAAAGTTATCTGCCACTCCACAACCTACCCAGGTATTTACAGTATGGGTATTAAGAATGTGTTTGCCTCCTGAATTTTGCCTGTTATAGTGGCACTGTAACATTATAACTGCCTCTAGAGACATGGTCCATCCTGTGGTTTTCCCAGAATGTGATCTAGACCGGCTTAACTCCAGTGGAAAATGAGGAAGATCCCACAAGGTAGGAATGTGGAACTTGCCACCAGAATGTGGAACTCGCCACCAGAATGTGGAACTCGCTACCACAGGGAGTAGTTGAGGCGAACAGTATAGACGCATTTAAGGGGAAGCTAGATAAGCATGTGAGGGAGAAGGGAATAGAGGGTTATGCTGATAGAGTTAGATGAGGAAAGGTGGGAGGAGGCTTGAGTAGAGCATAAACTGGTTGGACCGAATGCCCTGTTCCTATGCTGTATATTCTATATAAAACTTGGAAAAGGATAGGAAACTCTAATTTTGCTCAACTATCTTAAGGGATCAGAAATAAATTTTGTAAATCTTCCCTAAGGTGATAAGGGTAGAATCCATGGTATGGCAAACTATACAGAGCCTGGGGAAAAAAAGACACCGGGAATTTCTTCAAGGGTTCTCCTGATCGACTGCCGTAATTTCAGCGGAAGATCGACAGAAACTCTGGATAAACGGGGTTTCTGCCAAACTTACGGCGGCCAACTGGGAGAACCCCAAGGCCTAGAAATTGGGTTTTGGTCTTGCCAGGGCTGTAGCGCCAGAAAGTTTGCGCCAGCGGTAATGCGGCAGCGCGCGACGAAAATTCGGGTGCGCCGGGCCCAGACGGCGGCGGGCGCTAAAACCCTCCTTTAGCGCCTCAAAACGGGCGTGAACTTGGGTTTCCCGGCGCTAATCCCCCGCTGCGGCACCCGATGCGGTGCGGCAGGCGGGGGAACTGCAGGCCTCCTCCTCCTGTTAAGGAGGAGCTGCCTGCAGCCGACAACTGTCCGGCGGATTGACCCGACATCTGAGCCCGGCACCTCGGGGAAGTGCCGGGCTCGCATCAGACACTGATCAGGGCCGCGGGGGGGGAATGCAGGAGTCCGGGAAGGGAGGTGCGGGCAGGCGGCCGCCGGGAACGCGGCCGGCCGCCGCTCCACCTTTATGCGCCGGCGCACACTGGGGGAAGACTCTGTTGCCAGAGTCTTAGTTGCGCCTGCCACGGGCGAGGCGGGCGCAACTGAATTTCGGCTTGGGGCCGGGTTACCACGGCAACCGGGACACTGCGCACACCGATGACGTCATCGGTGCCGGCGCAGCGCTACCGGTGCAATGCCGATTTAGGGCCCCAGGGAATTTCTCAACTGGCCATAACTCCGGCGCTAGGCCCTCTAGCGCCTCAAATGCGGCGCTAAGCCTACCGAATTTCTAGGCCCAAGAAAATTCCCAACAAGAAACTCATTAGTTATTCCATCATTTATAAAAATCTACTGCAATTTAGAGAAATTGGTGAACTGAAACAACAAAATGAGTTCAATCGAATAGAAATTGCATTTATTTAAGTCACAAATAAAGACAAATTATGCTTCTGATCAGGTTGCAATTCATTATTTCTCTTGAAGATAATGCTGTGGCAATAATGGCAAATGACATTTTCAAAAGTGCAGACTAATACTTAGCGATGACTTGCTCACAGGATGTGTGCAGAGTAAATCATTTGCGATTGACTGATAAACAGCAAGATGTGTGAAATGCTCACTGTTTCCTAATTAACATATCCTATCTAGCAGGGAAGCAGTGTTTTGTCTAATTGTACCTTTTGATGACTCCTAGATGATTAAATATGATGGTAATGTACAATACAGGTAAATGCCAGTATCCTCCACTTTGTCCTAAAACAATAATTAAAGTATGACCAAGCATAGGTTTAAGCTTATGGATGAATCTGTGGGTCATCTACCTGCCTTGAGGAATAGGTAGAAAATAAAGGCAGGTCATCATAATCATGAAGGCAACACTAAAGAGACTAATGCATACATCACAAGTCCTTCACCGAGTATCTAGGCAATATTCCCATTGCATATACATATATATTATATATATAAACCACTTAATATAGAACCGTTAATCCTTTCTCTTTTTAGGATTAAGGTTTTGTTGTAAAATTTAGAGATTTTACATTTTACCCTATAATTAATGTAAACAATTATTGATAATCCCTACCTGTTGGGTGATAATATCCTATAATGATGGTGCCCTGTTGGATTCTGTTTTTCAAAAAGATGGTCAGGCAAGTCAGTTGAAAATAGGAAATTTACTGATGGGAACACTGGCATTTACCATTTTTTATAACATTGGTGTCTAACTTAGAATCATAGAAATTTACAGCACAGAAGGAGACCATTTGGCCCATCGTGTCTGTGCCGGCCGACAAAGAGCTATCCAGCCTAATCCCACTTTCCAGCTCTTGGTCCGTAGCCTTGTAGGTTACGGCACTTCAAGTGCATATCCAAGTACTTTTTAAATGTGATGAGCGTTTCTGCCTCTACCACCCTTTCAGGCAGTGAGTTCCAGACCTCCAGCACCCTCTGGGTGAAAAAAGTTCTCCTCAACTCTCCTCTAATTCTTCTACAAATTACTTTAAATCTCTGCCCCCTGGTTATGACCTCTCTTGCTAGGGGAAATAGGGCCTTCCTATCCATTCTATCTAGGCCCCTCATTTTATACACCTCAAATAAGTCTCCCCTCAGCCTCCTCTGTTCCAAAGAAAACAACCCCAGCCTATCCAATCTTACCTCATAGCTAAAATTCCCCAGTCCAGGCAACATCCTCGTAAATCTCCTCTGTACCCTCTCTAGTGCAATCACATATTTCCTGTAATGTGGTGACCAGAAATGTACACACTACTCTAGCTGTGGCCCAACTAGTGTTTTATACAGTTCAAGCATAACCTCCTTGCTCTTATATTCTATGCCTCAGCTAATTAAGGAAAGTATCCTGTACGCCTTCTTAACCATCTTATCTATCTGTCCTGCTACCTTCAGGGATCTGTGGATGTGCACTCCAAGGTCCCTCTGTTCCTCTGCACTTCTCAGTATCCTACCAGTTATTGTGTATTCCCTTGCCTTGTTAGCCCTCCCCAAAAGTCAGAACTTAGATGATAAATTCACCTATCCCTTTCGATAGGGAGCTGAGCTTGAAGGATGCCCAGGACACAGATAAGGTTACATGATGGCACAGCTTTTCTGACTTGAGCATGGCTTCCACTGGGAGTGTGGTATCAGTAACTTCGACCGGAAATTTCCTTGAGAGTTCTATCAATCAGCCGCTGTAATTTTGGCAGAAGACTGGTAAATAGCATTTCCGCCAACGAACGTCACCATGGCTGATTAGGAGCTCACTGGCAATAGTTATTTGAAAAATTTAAAATAAAAAAATAGAAATCTTTACATGCACAATCGTCAAGGAATTAAAATTCAATTTTCATAGCAAAGCAATAAACAGTCAACATTGTGGATTCTATTTTCTCTCTCATTCTGCTTTTCTTTTTTGTTTACTCATTCTTGGGATGTGGGCATCGCTGACAAGGTCAGTGTTTATTGTCCATCCCTAGTTGTCCTTGAGAAGGTGGTGGTCGTGAACCTTTTTGAGCTGCTGCAGCCCATGTGATGAAGGTGTTCCCACAATGCTGTTAGGTAGGGAGTTCCAGGATTTTGAAGGAACAGCAATATATGTCCAAGTCAGGATGGTGTGTGACTTGAGAGTGGAACGTGGAGTGATGGTGCTCTTCTGGGAGGTTGAGGTGGCGAGTTTGGGATGTGCTGCCGAAGAAGCCTTGCAAGTTGTTGCAATGCACCCTATAACTAGTACACACTGCAGCCATGGTACGCCGGTGACGGAGCGGGTGAATGTTTAGGCTAATGGTTGAAGTGCTGATTATCTCCCATAACACAACCTCTGTAAATCAAATTACATTCAACATCTATACTGACTTACTCACTTAAAGTATAAACTCTCCCCAAAATGGGACAACAGGTGTGAGATTCTTAAGAACTTCCAAATTATATTCTCAACAATGCGGTTATTTAACTGACAAAAATTGCTTTGTTCTATATAAACGCATTTTGTTCATAACACAATTTTATAAGATGTACTTTCGTACAACTTGACATCACCATTATAAAGACAATAACAAAGGAACACCTAGAACTTTCCAGAATACTGTTCTCTGCATAAAACTCCTAATCATGTTAAATTTGCTGATGTACAACACAATTCCTGCCATATAGTCCTTAAAGGTTTGATGTTTCTTTTGTATTTTACAAACCTTTTATCTTTAAGTGAAGCTTAGTGCAAGGAAAGGCAAAATGCACTGTGTTATTATAACCATCAACCCATCTTTTGTAAATAATTCAAATGTAGCATTAGTATAATTACAACACAGTTCTGACACAGTAAAATTATAACACAATTCATTCCATAAATTATTAACTCATATAACTGAAGAATGAGTCAGATAACACAGTAAGGACTGATTAGCATCTGAAAAGGCCATTTATTTTAAAGTATGAAACAATCATTGTCACCTCTCTGTAATGAATTGTGATGTGGTTTTCTATGGTACAGGGGGTAGCTCTTCCAGATAATTGTAGGGCTTGTATGCCTTTTCAAAAAGGAACAATAATACAATTATAATTTAAGGATGAATTCATTTTTTGCTCTTTACTAAAAACCTCTTCTACAAATGATGCATTGAATTTTAATAAAGAATTTATCTTCAAATCTGACTTTAAAATCTAAACAAAATCAACAAATGACTAGATGGATTTAAAATAAATGAATTGTAATTAAGAGGTTATTGAGTGATGCATTATTCTATATTTTAATTATCATAGGAATCCACATTGATTTACATCAGAAGTACAGGAAAAAAAACATAAACAATGGGGCTATCTTTCCAATGCTGGTCACTTTTGCAATTTAGTATCATTCTAAAAAAAGCAAAAATCATAGACAGCATGAAAGTACATCTTTATGCTGTTAACCCCATGTTATGCTTCACATTGCAAGTCCAGCCTAGTGGTGCAGTTTGTGTTATAAGTTACATTTGGGGCAGGGTTTAATACCAATAAACGTTTTCTGTACAGTAAATAGAATTCGCGGATAATCGCTCCAGTGAAACACCTTGGTATAGTTTACTACATTAAAGGCAGTATTCAAATGCAAGTGGGTGTTTACAGATCACTGATGCATCATGATGTACCAACCGATAATACGAATCACTTAAGAAAAGTCAGCCATTTGAGCTGTTGTCTAATAAAACTACTGGAATTCTATTGCATGTTTTTGTGTTCTCAGTGCACATAAAGGGAACATTAGCATTTACACCTTTTTACAGAAACCTTAAAACCATATCTTGTGTCTTTCCAATTCCCATTTTGCGCTGGAATGCTCCTTTATTCTGACCAATGACACAAAATACTCTGTGCCATGTACAAATCAAGTGCACTGCATTTATTTCAACTAATGTATTTTGTGTGAATATTGTCAGTGTAGGAATGTGAGTTCCTAACTAAAAGACTGAGTTCTACTCGGGCGATTAAACAAAACGAACTTTAATGAAACAAACAGGCTTTAACAAGAAACTGCAGGATAACATCGAATATAGGTCTGATCTCTCTGGAGGCTCCACGAGGACTGCCCCTGGGGGATCACGTGCTGAACGGCGTGACATCATCACGTTTTAGCCGCGCTGTTAAAGCAACCACACTCTGTACAGTTAAACAGCATAAATAAAGATACAGATTCAGACTGTAGCTAACATGTTGTTAAAGGAATTATGTACAAATGATCTGAGTCCTTTGGTGGCTCCGCGACATGCGCCCCCCCCCCCCCCCCCGCAGAATTGTCTTTAACAGCAAAAGTGAGACATCGAGGGGGCCTGACAAGTCTGTCCGAGCGACTTCGGTAACCCTGCAGAGGAAGCTGATGGACGGTGGTCGAGCTGGCGGACGGTTGTGGTTGAGCTGGTGCGGCGAGTGTGGTCGAGCTGGTGGGCGGCTGTGGTCGATCTGGCACGGCGGTTGCGGGCGGTCGGCCACATTTCGGCGGTTGAGCGACGACGACTGGGTGGTCCAGGTCCAGGTGAGCCGGCTTCAACCAGTCCACCGAAATGTGATCCGGCTTTCCTCCGATGTCGACCGAAAAGGATTTGTCTCCTGATTCGATGACGCGGAAAGGACCAGTGTAAGGGGGCTTGAGTGGATCCCGGTGAGCGTCGTGGCGGATAAATACGTACTCGGCATTCTTCAGCTCTGTTGGCACGTGGGAGCTCTGTAAGCCGTGATTTGATGTAGGCACCGGAGAGAAGCATCTGGCCGCTTCCTGGTGGCTGATGAGTTGCTGGGAGGCGGACCATGGCTCTGTGGGAGAAGGGAGGAAATCCCCTGGTACTCGGAGCGGCTGGCCATAAACGAGTTCGGCTGAGGACGATTGCAGGTCTTCTTTGGGCGCCATACGAAGACCCAAAAGGACCCATGGGAGTCTGTCCACCCACCCTGCACCTTGAAGACTGGCCCGTAGGGCGGATTTAAGCAACCTGTGGAATCGCTTGCAAAGGCCGTTCGCCTGTGGATGATAGGCGGTGGTGCGATGAAGTTTGGGGCCGAGCCCCTGAGCTACAGCATTCCAGAGCTCCGAGGAAAATTGTGGCCCACGATCAGAAGAGATGTCCGCCGGTACCCCGAAACGAGCAACCTAACAGGAGATGAAAGCTCTAGCGACGTCTGCCGCAGTGGTGGAAACCAAAAGGAATTGCCTCTGGCCACCTAGTGGTGCGGTCCACCATGGTGAGGAGATGCGTATAACCATGAGAAGGCGGAAGTGGCCCCACAAGGTCCACATGCACGTGGTCGAAACGACGCTCCAGAACAGCGAACGTAGCCACTGGAGCTTTAACATGACCCCGGACCTTGGCCTTCTGGCAGACCACGCAGGTGTTGGCCCAGTCACGGACATCGAGGTGCATACCCTTCCAGATGAACTTCGCCGACATTAGCCGTTGTGAAGCCTTCATACCAGGGTGCAACAACCTGTGTATGGCGTCAAACACCTTCTGGCGCCATGCGACTGGCACGATAGGTTGGGGAACGCCCATAGAGATGTCGCAAAGGAGCGTGGTGCCTGCGGCCTGGAAACTGACGTCGGTCGCTTGGAAACTAGAGGGGACGGTTCTGTATGATTGGACCTCTGGGTCTGAGGCCTGATCCGCAGCCATGAGGGCGTAGTCAATCCCCAGGTGAACCGCATGGACCGTCGCGCGGGAGAGGCAATCCGCCACCAGGTTGTCTTTACCAGACACACGTTGAATGTCCGTGGTAAATTCAGAAATAAACGTCAGGTGACGTTGTTGACGAGCGGACCACGGTTCGGCGGTCTTGGCCATGGCGAACGTTAGAGGCTTGTGGTCGACAAAAGCCGTGAAGGGACGTCCTTCTAATAAAAACCGGAAATGGCGAATGGCTAGGAAAAGGACCAGTAACTCTCGATTGAAGGTGCTGTATTTTTTTTCATTTTTCCATAGTTGACGGCTGAAAAACGCCAGCGGTTGCCATGTGCCGTTCACCCACTGCTCCTGCACTGCGCCGATGGCGTAGTCTGACGCGTTTGTGGTAAGGGCGATGGTGGCACCTGGAAGTGGGTGCGCCAGCATGGTTGCGTTGGCCAAAGCGTTCTTGGTGTTGACGAACGCCTGGTCCATCTCGGCCGTCCAGCTGATTAGATCCTTACCGGACTTGCCCTGGAGGGCCCCGTACAAAGGCTGCATTAGCTGAGCCGCCTTAGGGACGAATCGATGATAGAAATTGACCATCCCCAGGAACTCTTGCAGGGCCTTGATGGTTGGCGGGCGCGGGAAAGAGGTAACAACTTCTACCTTCGTCAGTAAGGGGACGGCGCCGTCTGATGTTATGCGATGTCCCAAGAAAGCGATCCGCTGCAGGCCGAACTGGCACTTGGCCGGGTTGATGATCAAACCATGCTGGCTGAGGCGAGTAAAGAGGGTACGCAGATGGCAGATGTGCTCTTCCTTGCTAGCGCTGGCGATGAGAATGTCATCCAGGTAGACGAAGATGAAGTTACGGTCTTGGAGCACGGAGTCCATTAAGCACTGGAAAGCCTGTGCCATGTTCTTCAAGCCAAACGGCATCCTCAGGAACTCAAAAAGGCCAAAAGGGGTGATGACTGCGGTTTTCGGGACATCTTGCGGATGCACGGGAACCTGGTGATACCCCCGGACGAGGTCAACCTTAGAAAAGATAGAATTTCCCACCAAATGGGCCGAGAAATCCTGAATATGCGGGATCAGGTACCGATCAGGACTAGTGGCGTCGTTCAGGCGTTGGTAGTCACTGCATGGCCGCCAGCCGCTGCCCGGTTTCGGAACAATGTGGAGAGGCGAAGACCAGGGACTATTCGACCAGCGAATAATCCCCAGCCGCTCCATCGTGTTGAACTCCGCTTTCGCAGCTGCGAGCTTGCCGGGTTCGAGCCTTCTAGCCCGTGCATAAACCGGGGAGCCAGTAGTGGTGATATGATGTTCAACACCATGCTTCGTGGCCAAGGAGGAGAAAGTTGGCCTTGTCAGCTCCGGGAACTCTCCGAGGAGCCGAGTGAAGTCGTCCGGAAAAGGGAAAGTGCAGACGATAGAGCGCGCCATGGTGGTACCGTGGTGGCACGGGATCGAGTGGAAGGTGGCCGCGTTGATCAACCGGCGGTGCCGGACATCGACGAGGAAGCCGTTGGCACACAGAAAATCCGCCCCTAGGATGGCCTGCGAGACTGTGGCCATGACGAATTCCCAATGGAAGCGCTGACCACCGAAACAGACTTGGACCCGCCGCTTTCGGAAAGTTCGAATGGCTGCACCATTAGCCGCCATGAGGGAAAAACTGTGGTTCCCAGCTTGCATATCGAGATTCAACGCAGGTAGGATGCTACACTGTGCCCCGGTGTCACGAAGGAAACGTCGACCCGATAGGGAATCGGTGATGTAAAGAAGTTTCCCCGTAGATCCGATGGCCATCGCAGCTGCGGAGCACCCGTTAGACCCGGTCCTCCTTCGTCAGGAACGCTGCAGGAGCTTTGTTGGTTTTTTTTGGGGCGAAAAACTGCAGGGAGAGCGGCAGCGTCGTGCTTTCACGCCAAAACAGGCGTGGTAGGAGCACCAGCCCGCTGCAGGAGGAGCTGGAGCCACGTCTGTGGGGGATGGGCGCCTCGTGGCCGCGCAGCACTGCTGGGTTACTGTGAAAATCTTATCTGCTTCTGCAGCAAGCTCGGCACAGTCTGTAATCTTGGATCTGGCTAGGGCAGCCTGCACCTGCTCCGGCAGTTGGCAGAGGAATAGCTCCCGGAAGAGGAAGCATTCCGGTTCGACACCCAAGAGCGTGAGCATTTGGCTCATGAGCTCGGATGGTTTGGAATCCCCGAGGCCGGGCATAGCGAGGAGCCGGCAAGCGCGTTCTGACTTCGAGAGCCCGAAGACCTGTAGCAACCGCGCTTTTAACGTATCATACTTGCAGTCAGTAGGAGGACTACCGAGGAAGCTGACGATCCGCGAGGCAGTGGCGCTATCAAGGGCAGAGACCACGTAGTAATAACGGGTCTGATCCGCGATGATGTTCCTGATGGCGAACTGGGCTTCAGCCTGGATAAACCAAACGGCTGGTTGTTGCTCCCAGAACCGTGGCAGTTTCAGAGTCACGGCGTTCGTGCCCATGTTGAAGATCTTCCGCAAAAACCGTTCATGAAAGTCAGGGTCACCAATGTAGGAACGTGGGTTCCTAACTAAAAGACTGAGTTCTACTCAGGCGATTAAACAAAACGAACTTTAATGAAACAAACAGGCTTTAACAAGAAACTGCAGGATAACATCGAATGTAGGTCTGATCTCTCTGGAGGCTACACGAGGACTGCCCCTGCAGTCCTGTGGCTGACGTCATGACGTCATCACGTTTTCCCGCCAGTGGGGGATCAAGTGATGAACGGCGTGACGTCATCATGTTTTAGCCGTGCTGTTAAAGCAACCACACTCTGTACAGTTAAACAGCATAAATAAAGATACAGACTCAGACTGTAGCTAACATGTTGTTAAAGGAATTATGTACAAATGATCTGAGTCCTTTGGTGGCTCCGCCACATCAGCATGATTTGCCACAGCACTGCTCGTTTATACTTGCAAATTGTTTGCGACAGGTGACACCTAACCTACTACTTCTTCTCAGTGATTCAATGATGGAAAAAGTGAGTATGAGAGTGTAAGTTTGCTGGTATCTGCAGGTTTCACAGCCAGCCTGCTGTAATCATGGAAGCACTGCAGGTGCACGCCAATGGATTTGCATTTGAGTCAGCCATAACCAGTACTATTGTGGCTGCCTCGCCCTGCTGGCTTTCTGGCACATCTACTGTCATTTGCTTCATGATCCCATTGAGAGCCAGCAGCCTCGTCTGTGACTACTACAGGCATACATCCATTGCATACATCCATCCACTTACCCAACATGTCTAATGATCTGTTTGAGAGCAGAGCTTCGGGCAGCTATGAGATCTGTGAATCCCTGACTCAAAGTTGTCTGAATCCAATCTCCAAACATGCTGGAGCTGGCAGAGCGGGCATATTTAATGATAGAACCCAAAGCCCCTATAGCTAGAGTGCAGGCATTCATGAGATATGCTGCCACTGCACAATGCCCTGCAACACTGCCGCCTCCACTGCTGATGCTAAAAGAGGTACCATGTGCTCCATGGCAGACAACCATTAGTCCAATAAGTTGCAGAGGGATTTTCGAGAGGGTCTCACAGGTGTGAAGAGGGGAGTCCTAGGCAGGGGAGTCCACAACTTTCATTGCAAGACCTGGGAGGAGCACTGTTGCTCACCCGAGTCCAACAAAATAAACATTTTAAAATATCTTGGAGGACCTCACCATTCTCCACACAGCGGCTTCCCCACTCACGACTAGGTTAAAACGCAATCAGGGACCCTGATTTGCATTAATTTATGAGGCACCTGCCTGAGTTCGGCATTCACTGCCAAAGGTCAGTGTCAAAATTCAAAATCGGTGGGAACAGAGTGGGAAATGGAGCTGCTCCCACATGTACTTAATTAAGGGACCTAACGCCCATTTTAGGTGGCCACCAGGGGTGGCTGAAAAATGGCCTGATCCAATTTCAGGTTGGATATTTTTCAGGCATCCTTGGGGTGCAGAATGTTGGAGCCCAAATGTTCTCTCAGGAAATGCTTTCCATTTGTCTTTTATGCTTCACAGCAGCAACATACTTCGTTAGAAGTGAAGCACATTGCTATGAATACCAACAAATGCATCTGCTGCCTCATTAAACTGTGTAATTTATTTGAGTGCAAATGTAATATTTAATGAAAACATTTGATTGCCTAAATACGGATATGCCCTACATTCTTTGTCATCGGGGCCTACATTTTATGATCAGAACAAAGTCATTATTGACAAGTGTCACCCATAGGAAAAACAATCCAAATAAAAGAAAACAGCAAAGCATTATTTCCTGGAATTAATTTATGCAAAATGTTGAAGTCAGTAGGTTGAAATGTTCATGGTGTAAACATATTTGAAAACTTGCAACCTCAAAAAGCACCATCTCTATCCAGTACTCTAAAAATGGTTTTGAATTACAAGTACACACCAATAAAACTGGTTAACACCTCCACAAAGTCCAAAAGTACTGTAGTATTTTATCGAAAACATTTCAGCACAGATATTCTTCTCTGTAGCACCTAGAGAATGTTTACATTTGTTGTGCTCCATCTGCCCTACACCTGAGAAATGGGGGTGGGGAGGAATGGAATATTGAGGTCTTTATATCAGACTCATTGTTCAGTATATTGCTGTGAATTCTGAAAAACTGCTTTCTCCAAGTTAACTGCATATACTTGAACCTGCCAGTAAAACTTTTTCTTTAATGCTCTTTTCTCTCCTGCCCAAGATCAGAGTGTTTAAATAGTGGCACTGTCTGGTTTTCATAATTTTACTCCCACAATCTATATAATTCAAATTCTTGTGTCTAGTACATATCTTTTGTGTTACATCTTTCAAAGTCATCACACCTGAAAATGTAGCCGCCAGAACATCACAAGCCCACACGAAAAAGAGTGGGTGATTATCAAAATGAGAACTTACCTGTTAAGCTACCAATTAAATGTACTAACATTAACATTAAGAAAACAATTCTATTCTGTCACTGAGTGCCAATGAGGAATGAGTAAATATCAGAAAATTGAAAATCTAATTTTTGAATTTGGGTTTCAAAGTTCCCAGTCTTGTACTGACTTTAGCTAAATCCAATCATATCACTCAAATAATTTTGTGAAGTTGGTTTGAGCAATCATCGTGATTTTTCACAATTAAAAATATAGGGGGAGAAATTCAGTAGTGCCCAGGAAGGGGCGCTAACTTTTGAGAAGTTAGAAGTTTAGCGCCAGGCGCTAATCAATCTTGCTGCCCACTAAATTCAGTCTCAGCGCTCAAAGAAGGCAGGGGAGTGCTAAATCAGGCACTAATGGTGTAGGTGAGTGGCGTTAGGCTCCAAGCGATAATGAATATGAGGTGTTGTGTAATCAGGAGTGAGCATTGACACAGGCGCCTTCCAGCCATTAAATGGGAAGGTCACTGGAGTCTGCACACCAGCCCCCAGTCATTCGGGGATTGCAGAACGGCGATATGCTGTGGGATGAAATGCAAAGTCCTTTGATGGACCGCTACACTCCAGGGACTAAGCTGCCTTTATTTGTCTGCAGATACATCCTGCGCTCTCTGCCACTCATAACTGACCTTTGCAACGGAAGTTCCTTGACAGCTGAGGCGCATCCCTTTAAGTAGCGCCCCACCAGCCGGCTGGTTCACACCTCCGTTCCCTGGCGCTGCCGACGCTAGGCGGTAAGGCGGGGGGGGGCGCTACTGAAGTTTGCAGGTCGGGTGCCCAGCTCGCTGACGTCACGATCTGCATGGCAAAAGGGATTAAGGCACTAACTGTTATCGCCGGCAAATTTGCCATGCGGCACGGGAGTCTCCCCGCCACGCGCTACTGCCTGAGTGCCCCGTTAGTGCCCGCAAAAGGCACTAACTGGGGGTGCTAACCAACTGAATTTCTAGCTCATACTGTTTTAAGTAGCATTCATGAAACAAGAAACTGAAAAAATTAACTGCTTATTCAGCTGCTTATTCAATTTTGTAAATTCCTGGAAAACATTTTCTCAGAGAGGCCTACTGCCGTGATAGGTGCCTAGGGTTCAATTTGGAGGATTTGGCCTGAGCTTTAATTGTTGAGTTGCCTTCCCAAAATCCAGTCCCACTTCATTTTCGAGTGTTTCTACTCCAGCACTTCCACACCCCAGCCCATCCTATTGTTCCCCAATGGGGAACCCAAGCCCCCAAAGTCCTAACTACCCATGAACTCCATTGCCTCCCCTAAACCTTGAATCCCATCTCCTCCCAGTCTCAACCACCCCCTCCCCTAACTACTGCCAGTTACCAGTTCTGCTCCCTCTCGTGCTCCCAAGCTTCCCATCGCACTGCCAAAGGCCAGTAATCTCTCAATAGATTCCCAGGCCCCAAACCACAATCCTAATGGGGGTTCCCAGGCCCCATCATTCTTGCACTCCATTCCCCATGATTACTCCTAGGTCCAGCCTGCCCCTATTCCCTCTCAGGCTAAAAGCCCCCTCTCCCATGCTCCAATTCCAAACACCCAGCTTCCTCCCTCCCAGAGATTCCCAGTCCCTCCTGACCTAACCGTCAACTCAACCACCCATGTTCCAGTACCTTTCTGACTGCCTCTCTCCACCATCGTGTCCAACTCAGTATATGTTGCCAATCATCTCCTTATATGTACTAAGCCTTAAAAAAAATTAGAGAGTAAAGCAGCATGCATGAGATGCACCAAGACATTGGAGACATACAGAAGAGGAGAAAGAAACAAATAGAAAAAGTCAAGAAATAGGTTCCATAACAGAAAATGTATGACAAAATAAGAGTGCAAGAATGGAGGCAGATATATGTATTTCCTGTCGTGAGCAGCACCACAGGAGATGAACTAGCTTATAATACAGTCACATGGCAAAATGATGCTGTCATTATACCACACCCTCCAATTTACCATGAGTAACACAATGGAAAATCTGTTCGTTACATTTGAAATTTATCTGGTATTGCAACTTTATTTTGTTTTCTGTTAACCAGTGCACGAATGAATGAGAGCTTCTAAACATTATTACCAAGCCTGAGGTCCAAATCAACTCCACATGTCAACTCAGTACTAGATCCCTTGCTTTTTGTGGTATGTATCAATGATCTAGACTTGAACATAGGGGGTATGATTAAGAAGTTTGCAGATGATGCTAAAATCGGCTGTGTGGTTGATACTGAAGAAGGAAGCTGTAGGCTGCAGGAAGATATCAATAAATTGGTCAGGTGGGCAGAACAGTGGCAAATGGAATTCAATCTGGAGAAGTGTGAGGTAATGCATTTGGGGAGGGCTAACAAGGAAAGGGAATACACATTAAATGGTAGGATACTGAGTAGTGTAGAGGAACAAAGGGACCTTGGAGTGCATGTCCACAGATCCCTGAAGGTAGCAGGCCAGGTAGATAAGGTGGTTAAGAAGGCATATGGAATGCTTGCCTTTATTACCGTGGCATAGAATACAAGAGCAGGGGGGTTATGCTTCAACTGTATAAAACACTAATTAGGCCTCAGCTAGAATACTGCGTGCAGTTCTGGTCAGCACATTACAGGAAAGATGTGATTGCACTAGAGAGGGTACAGAGGAGATTTACAAGGATGTTGCCGGGAGTAGAGAATCTTAGCTATGAGGAAAGACTGGATAGGCTGGGTCTGTTTTCCTTGGAACAAAGGAGGCTAAGGGGAGACCTTATTGAGGTGTATAAGATTATGAGGGGCACAGATAAAGTGGATAGAAAGGATCTGTTTCCCTTAGCAGAGGGGTCAAAAACCAGGGGGCACAGATTTAAAGTAATTGGTGGAAGGTTTAGAGGGGATTTGAGGGGAAATTTCTTCACCCAGAGGGTTGTGGGGGTCTGGAACTCACTGACTGAAAGGGTGGTAGAGGCAGGAATCCTAACCACATTTAAAAAGTACTTGGATGTGCACTTGGGATGCTGTAACCTGCAGGGCTATGGACCAAGAGCTGGGAAGTGGGATTAGGCTGGACAGCTCTTTGTTGGCCGGCGCGGACACGATGGGCCAAAATGGTCTCCTTCTGTGCTGTAACTTTCTATGATTCTATGTCTGACACTACACACCTCTGTGAAGGGTACTGTACAGTACAATATGGGCAATATGGTGGTTACATCACAGTTATACTTAGATTTTCCAGCAGTATCTGACAGCTGAATCAAAGGAGCAATTGGAATTCTGTACACAATGGTACCATAACCGAAGTAGGAGGTAGTGGGTTGATGTAATTATATCAAGAATTAACTACACTATATAAAAGAAGTGGCTAGCATGTGTTATAAAGATGGGTTCAGGTAATCTATCATAGATTCTGATAATTTTATACAAGAGGTTCATCTCCCATTTCTTTTGTTCTTCCCATTTAATTTCCTCAATTGTTTTACTCAGATAACTTTATTTTCTCATTTTTGCTTTTATTTCCTCCTTTACTTCCCATTTTTAATTCTAGCTTTTTGCTCTACTTTGTTTTTATTGCATTTTGTCTTGATCTCAATTTTGTTTGTGTGTCACATTTTTTGTTTTTGTTTTTTCCTGACACCATTAGCAGAGAGAAAGGTAGAAATAATGGGGGCAGACTGCAAAGAAGAACAGTTTAACTTTTTTTTTAAATATTCATTCTCGAGATATTGACATCGCTGGCAGAGCCATCATTTATTTTCCATTCCTAATTGCCCATGAGAAGATGGTGGTGGGCCTTCTTCTGCTGCAGTCCTCGTGGTCAAGGTACTCCTTACATGCTGCTCCTTGGCGACATCATCCGAAAACACAGCGTCAGTTTCCACATGTACGCTGACGACACCCAGCTCCGCACCTCACCACAACTTCTCTTGAACCTTCCACAGTCTCTAAATTGTCAGACTGTTTGTCCAACATCCAGTTCTGGATGAGCAGAAATTTTCTCCAATTAAATATTGGGAAGACCGAAGCCATTGTTTTCGGTCCCCGCCACAAACTCCATTCCCTAGTCACTGACTCCATCCCTCTTCCTAACATCTGTCCGAGGCTGAACCACACTGTTCGCAACCTTGGTGTCATATTTGACCCTAAAATGAGCTTCCGACCACATATCCACAACAAAACCAAGACCACCTATTTCCACCTCCATGACATCGCCCGTCTCTGCCCCACGGTTACGTCCGTGTAATAATAAGAAAAGGACTGCAGAGAACGGTACAACAGGTGTTTACTCAACGTGGTTCAAACTGCAACTGAAACAACAGATTACTACTCAGCGTTTTATACAGGTGCGGTCACTGCCGGTACTACAGTATACATGAGCTGTAGAAAGTAGTTCCCCCCTTAAAGGTACATACATTACACCCACCTCGGCTCATCCGCTGCTGAAACCCTCATCCATGCCTTTGTTACCCCTAGACTTGACTATTCAAATGCACTCCTGGCTGGCCTCCCACATTCTACCCTACGTAAACTTGAGGTCATCCAAAACTCGGCTGCCCGTGTCCTAACTTGCACCAAGTCCCATTCACCCATCATCGCTGACCTGACCTACATTGGAATGTAGGAACAGGAGTAGGCCATTCAGCCCCTTGAGCCTGCTCCACCATTCAACGAGATCATGGCTGATCTGCAACCTAACTCCATATACCCGTCTTTGGCCCATATCCCTTAATACACTGGCTCCCGGTTAAGCAATGCATCAATTTCAAAATTCTCATCCTTGTTTTCAAATCCCTCCTTAATTCGCCCTTCCCTATCTCTGTAATCTCCTCCAGCCCCACAACCCCCCCCGAGATAACTGCGCTCCATTGGGTGTTGTCCAGGTCTTGCTGCAGGCAGGCATGAACTACTTCATTATCTGAGGACTTGTGAATGGAGCTGTATACTGTGCAATCATCAGTGAACAGGCCCACTTCTGACCTTATGATGGAGGGATGGTCATTGATGAAACATGTGATGATAGTTGGGGCTAGGACGCTGTCCTGAGAAACTCCTGTAACAATGTCCTGGGGCTGAGATGATTGGGCTCTGTAAGGGGACAAAAATGACTTCTTAGAATTAAAAGTTAGAAGAAACTATAACTTCTTAGAATTAAAATTAGTGGAAACTAGAAGGATGATAAGTTTGTCTCCTATCCTTGCTTAGGAATGTAGGACCTAGACAAAACAGGAACTGTAAAGCTAATAAGCTGGTCTTGTGTCCTTGCTTAAGATAAGACAGGACAGACAGATTCTCAAAGCATGATTCTATAGACCAATCAATGAGCGTAGAAGGGGGGTGCACGAGGGGTGCACGCCTCAAGTTAGGGTATAATTGCTGTATGTATTTGATACTCGGGGGAAGAATCCTTTCTCTGGGATGAGACTGAGATTTTCCCCCTGCATATGCTTGAATAAAGATCGTGAAACTAATCCAAGGTGTCCGTCTGGTGAATTTGTGGTTGCTATAGGGCAAGTGTTGACTCCTTATCTCAGGGGGTCCGCTTGAGAGGAGGGGAGACTTCTCTTTTACCCCAACAGGTTCCAACAACCACAACTATCTTTCTTTGTGCCAGCCACTGGCATCGAGTGCTGCTCCGTCTATAGCATGCTTCTTCTGCTTTTGAGCATGCATGTAATCCTGCGTTGTAGCTTTGCCAGGTTGGCACATCATTTGTTTAGGTACGCCTGGTGGTGCTCCCGGATTGCTCTTCTACATTCGTTGGTCATCTGGCATGATGGTGAGGGAGCAGTGAGGGATATGTCAGGTCATGAGGTTACAGATTGTTGTGGAATGCAATTCTGCTGCTGCTGCTGATGGCCCACATGGATGCCTAGTTTTAAGCTACAGAGCTCATAATACAGTTATGGACAGATGTATCTGTGACAGGTATATTGGTGAGGACTGGGTCAAGTACATCATTGTACAGAAATAACAACAGAAAATGCTGGAAAAACTCAGCAGGCCAGGCAACATCCGTGGAGAGAGAAATAGGCCTAGAAATTCAGTTAGGGGCGCCCAGCTCGCCTGGGCGCCGGAATTACCGCTGCGCGCGGAGCCACTTGCGCCAGCGGGATATTCAGTTTCAGCGCCCCAAGTGGAAGCCGGCCGCTAAACAAGGGTTTCGGCGCCCCGCTTGGGGCGCTGAAACTGAATATCGGCGTGCAAAGTGCCGCAGCGCCACCCGCTGCGGCACGGCAGCCTGCGGTACTGCAGGCCTTCCTCTCACTCTTAAGGGGGAGGTGCCTACAACAGCGCGATCCCCGCTCGCAAGTGCCGGCAAATGAGCCCGGCACCAAGGAGAAGTGCCGAGCTCTCTGGAAACAGCCGGCAATGCCGTGGGGGGGCAGGTGTAGGAGGCCGGGGACGGAGGTGCGGGCAGGCGGCCGCCGAAAAAGCGGCTGGCCGCACCTCCACCTTAACTCGCCCCACTACCGGCACAGGTAGGCCCCGTGTACCGGTCGCTGTTTGCGGCCGGCGCGGGGGAGGCGGCAGCGACCAAATATGGCCAGCGGGGCGATAGCGGGGCGCTGCGCACACCGATGACATCATCGGTGGCGGCGCAGCGCTACTGGCTAACGCCGCCATTAGCGCCCCGCTAAATATCACGGTAGGTTTGCACAGTGGCGCAAAAGCCCTCTTTGGGCGCAAACTGGTGGCGCAGGCCACTGAATTTCTAGGCCATAGAGTCAACGTTTGGAGACAAAAGACGGCTCTAGATTAGGTGTGAAATGCGCTGGCAGAATGAGAGACAGCTGTCTTTTGTCTCTCCACTAGTCCTATCACCATCTCGTCTGGTTTTGAATACCACTTAATGTCTCTTCACTTCTCTTTTGTTCTCTCATCCCCATTTCCCAGCCCCCAAACTGGCCTTTTAATCTGTTTCATTTCCTGTGCTTTTTCAGTCCTGACGAAGGGTTTCGACCTGAAACGTTGACTCTATTTCTCTCTCCACGGATGTTGCGTGGCCTGCTGAGTTTTTCCAGCATTTTCTGTTGTTATTTTGGATTCCCAGCATCCGCAGTATTTTGCTATCATACATCATTGTACAGTGTTGGTTGCCTCAACACCTGCCACAAGCCCCGTCTGGCAGCTATGTTTTTCAGGACTCGGCCAGCTCGACCAGTGTTAGTACTACTGAGCTACTCTTGGTAATGGACATTGAAGTACCCCACCCAGATTATAATCTGTGCCCTTGCTAGCCTCAGTGATGCCTCCAAGTGGTGTTCTACATGGAGGAGTACTGATTCATCAGCTGAGGGAGAGTGGTAAGTGGTCATCAGCAGAAGGTTTCCTTGCCCTTGTTTGGCCTGAAGCCATGAGACTTCATGGGGTCCAGAGTCAATGTTGGAGATTCCTAAAGCCACTCCCAATGATCAAGATGTGACTGGAGACTGGAGAAAAGAGAATGAGCAGAGGTTGTAAGAATCACCAAAGGCTTACAAGCAAGCAGATACATTTCAGCACAAAGGGGAGGGAAAACAAAGCTTTAGTGATGCTCACCAAAGTCGTCTAAGTCAAACAAAACAATTTTGCTTGGCATGAATCCTAAGTATGGAAGTTATAATACAAAGAAATTTACTGAAGTAAAAGATCGTAAAGGCTATGCAGTGCAGGAGAAATGGATCTAGGTTTGCAAATACATACATCCTTGTAAGTGGAACAGGTCAAAATGACAATAAAGAAAGCAGATAGAACTTTGAAATTTAGAACCGAAGAGGATTAAAAACAGAAGCAAAGAGGTCATGATGTCTGCAATATGATGCTTAGGCCACATCTGGAATACTTATGCCATTCTGAGCTCCTCATTTAGAGGAGTATTTTCACTCTGGAGACAATGTAATGCAGATATACCAGGGTGCTGAGGGGTCTGAGTTACAAGGAAAGGCTAGAACAACTAAGGCTGTATTCTCTGGAACTGTGAAGATCAAGGAGATTTGACAAAGATGTTCAAAATGATTTTTTTAAATAGATTAGGGAAATAGGTTATTACTATTAATAGGTAAATCAATACAAGAGGACATGATCTCAAGATAAGCACTAGATACAAAGGGAGAGATTAGAAGGAATGTTTTCAGAAAAAGAGTTGTCGGAATGTGGAATGTTTTGCCACAAGTGGTAATTAATGATGCGGCAATTAATGATGCTAAATTGATTACAGCATTCAAAAAGGTACTGGATAATTACTTAAAGAAAAAAATATGGAGATGTGGGGAGAAAAAAAAAATTAAGACCATTTGATATCAGCCCCAAGAGGGACCTAAATTCAATGCAGGCAAGTAGGATCAAAGGTTTGCCTCCTGTGCTAAAATTGTTTCTTTGTTTCGAAGACTTGTGACAATGCAAAACAGCAGGAATATTTTTTTAAAAGATACAAGGGTCAAGGAGAGAGAACACTGAAAAACCAAAAACTAGTGCTTTGGGAGGGGCTCATAAGAAAGTGAAATAACAAGTCCAAGAGTTCACTGTACGCATTCATGTAGCCTAATATTTCCAAACACACATTTTCAGAAATAATACATTGCATTCACTCAAAATATACTATGCAAATCTTCATCCTTACATGAAGAGTTATCAGTTACTGTCACACTATAAAAGGTATGAATGCTGCAAAACTTATACAGTGATATGGGCAGCATCCTGGCAAATAGTATGACCTGTGAAAAAGACAACCAAAATGCAAGTTTCTTAAGTTTGCAGAAAATGATTTCAATGCATACAAAATGTTCAGCACAACTAACCCAAAGTATTACAAATCAAAATGTATCCACTCAATTTGAGTTGCTTCGAGAGCAAAAAAAAATGAAGCATTTCATCCTCTCATTTATAAGAATATTTACCATGCAAATGAATTTCTGAACTGACAAATGTATGAGGTGAAAAGTCTTAAACCCATTCAAATAACCCTTGCAATAAATGATAAGGCAGGGTATTAAAAAGCAGTGTAGAAAATTAGCTGGACTTACAATAGCTGTCAGATAAACTGTTTTATTTTGCCTGAAGGAATTTTGTTACAGATGAACTAAATTAACATCCTGTCTATTAAATCTTCTGTCAGACAGAATGTCTTTCTCCTCAAACGCCAGATAAACTCTCACTGATCTCATTTTATGTTTGATTACATTTTTAATGACAGTTGTGCATTTCCAGTCTAATTTCATTTCTTCTTCATTGGCGAATTAACATATTTGATAAATTGTTAAGGCCTTGAAAAGTACATTACCAGCGAGCATGCAAATCACTTCAATTTTCCAAGGAAGAAATAATGTGAACATTTCTCACTTGGCTCTGTTCAGACACCTGATAGGAACAACAATTTGTCAAGAAAAAATAATTTCTATAAAAAAATGGGTCCATCAGCTTATTATTGTACTCTATATTGTCATTAGTACTATAAAGGAAGCAATCAGTGCTTACGCATTGGAAACTGTGATTGTGTAATGCGGGATGTAAAAATATAGGCAACACACAATTAGACAAAACTTCCTTATTCAAACCCAAAATAGAATGACAGACCAAATCGCTCATGTCTTATCCACACCAAAACAAACTTAGCTATACAAAACCTATATATCTTGGTTCAACAGACAGTATTGTTTACGTTAGCATTCTTAGGCTGTCACTCAACATTCCAAAAGATTTTTGTTAACATACTGAACCTGTCAATCAACATTACTAAAAATGTAAAAGTTGAGTAACATAATTATTTATTAACAGTCCTTTATGCAGAATTTTAAGCACAAATTTTGGACTGCGCCCTCCAAGTTGTATGAACACGTTAAATGGAAATCAACTTTTTTTTTAAAGTTTATTCTCAGGAATGTGGGCATCACTGGGAAGGCTAGCATTCCCGAGTTGCCATGAGAAGTTGGTAATGGGCCTTCTTCTTGAACCACTGCAGTCCGTGTAGTAGTCTTTGTAATGGTTTGCTACAACTGAGTGGCTTGCTAGGCCAGACCGGGTAAGGACAGCAGGTTTCCTTCCCAAAAGGGGATTAATGAACCAGATGAGTTATTATGACAATCCTGACAGCTTCATGATCACTTTTACTGATACCAACTATTTATTTCCTGATTTTTTTCCCAAACCGAATTCCAATTCCCAAACTGCTATGGCTGAATTTGAACTCACACTCTCTGCATTATTAGTCCAGGTTTCTGGATTGCTAATCCAGTAACATAACCACTACACGACTGTACCTAGGGCCCACACTTGGGTCCATAAACAACATTCAAATGTTCAGTTCTGGATAAAGAAAAAGAAAGACTTGCATTTATATAGCACCTTTCATGACCACTGGACGTCCCAAAGCGCTTTACAGCCCTTGAAGTTCTATTTGAAGTGTAGTCACTGTTGTAATGTTGGAAACGTGGCAGCCAATTTGCGCACAGCAAGCTCCCACAAACAGCAATATGATGATGACCAAATAATCTGTTTTTTATAGATGTTGATTGAGGGATAAATATTGGCCAGGACACCGGGGATAACTCCCCTGCTCATCTTCAAAATAGTGCCATGGGATCTTTTACGTATATCTGAGAGAACAGACGGGGCCTCGGTTTAATGTCTCATCCGAAAGACGGTACCTCCAACAGTGCAGCACTCCCTTAGTACTGCACTGGAGTGTCAGTCTAGATTTTTGAGCTCACATCTCTGGAGTGGGACTTGAACCTGCAACCTTCTGACTCAGAGACGAGAGTGCTACCAACTGAGTTATGGATAAAGAAAGCATCCTCAGGTACAAATTGAGTCAGCAATCTGGAGGAAAGTGCATAACATTTATAAATTCCTGTTAATGATACACAGGGACAAATAAAAGTCAACATGCCTCTCAAACATGCTAAATTGTATGAGAAAGCAATATTTAACAGAGACAGCAATGAACGTTATGTCATTAAGAGAGTCATCTAGTGCCATGGGGAGGTTCCTTGATATCTTCAGTAATTATCGAATTCTAGAGGTTACTCAAAGGATTTTAGAGAATTAAAAAGGGACCTGGAAAAATTTCCAACTGGCAATTTGGGTGCAAATAATGAGGTTGAGTTTGTAGCATGCGCAGCCTCATTTAAACATTAAAGTCTGTTGTAAATGGTCCTGCACTGAATTTTATGCCTGTGGGTAAGGCACCACCTGAGCCCTCTGATTTTTTTTTGCTATTCCTTGCACCTTTTCTTGCATTTTGTTCCATTCATTAGTTGGCTTTGCTGGGTAGTATTCCATTTTTGCATTTATTCCCCTAACAATACTTTGCTACTTGGTTGTTACTGGCTTTGACATTGCATCTTACAGAGGTGAGGACGAGCATTTCTTAGGGAGTTTCAAACACACTGCATGATAAAGATAAGAAGGTGAGTACATGAGAGGCTAACAAATACAAGCTCAATGCCCTTTGAGACATGGTGGTCACACCCAGGATCTGTACCTAAACATTTTTTTAAAATTTGTCTGGTGGATGATACTGACCATCGCGAGAAGCTATTGCTGGGCTTTTACCTTAAGCCACTGGAGTCTTTAAAGTAATCATGCTTCCACAAAGGTGGAGAATGCCAGGATTTTAACCCAGTGACAATGAGGGAGCAGCGATATATTCCCAAGTCAGATGGTATTTGTTAAGAAATGCCTATCTAATTACATATTTGAAATAGTCGCTGAAGGGGAATTAAAAAAAAAAAATCAGACACCTTTGTCCTTGGTACTGGTGACCCCTTGCCCAGTGTCCCCCAGGCACTATTACATAATTTTGGACTCATTTTAAATTATAGCCAGCAAACTGGTGAATGCTTCCTGCTTCAGTGTTAAACCTGAACATGACACTCAATGGGCGGAGTACTGACAAGATAGATCTTTTTCCAATTGTTTACGCTTACCTTGATGTGTATGAAATGTGAAAATGCATTTGACCTTGTGACCCATCAGTGGAATATGACGGCTGGGAGAATTTTGAACTACAATTGTAATTTTTAAGTGTTATTTGTACTTTTCAAATTGCATCATCAAGGTATTAATTATTTCTAGTGAATTATTTTTTATTAATGTATCTGCTGTGTTATCCATATGAATAACTTTGATAGACTGGATTAAATATAAACCTCGAGGTACACCAACAAAACCCGAGTCAGCAATCACAGTTTGCCTTTCATTGTGGATGATGCTGTACAATTAGGCATTTCAAACAAAGGGGGCGATTTTCCCAGCCCTGGGGAGGCGGGTTTGGAGGCGAGACTGCCGGGAAAATGGCAGAATCTGGGGTCAGGTACCCATCCCGCCCCCAACCCGCCTCCATGCCATCTTCCCAGGAGGCGGGTACCCAACCCGCGCTGGGAACCGCCTCCCCGAAGCGGGAAGGGGATTAGTGCCAATTAACTGCCTGTTAATAGGTAGTTAACAGCCAGTTTTTTGGAGAATCTCTATTTTCAGCCCTGAAGTGTGGGCTTCCTGACGGCTCCGAACCTCGCCAGGGTCAGCGAGGTGAGCCGTCGGTCTGCGGGGGTCGGAGGGGTCGAGATGTTCGGTGTGCAGGTAAGTGATGAGTGCAAGTGTGGAGAGGTAAGTGTGTGAGGTGTGTGTAAAGTGTTTTAATAAGTTTTACTTACCTTTACTTCTTCCTGCAGGCTTCCTCCCTTCAGGTCTCGGGAGTCCCTCAGCTCACCGGCACAGAAAGCAGAATGGCCACTGAACAGTCAAAAGCTGCAGCTTTCTGCTTTCTGCTCAGGAGAGCTCTCTAACTGAGCCTGAGTGGCAGGACTGAACTTAGAGGACAGATTGTCAGTGTTTGACAGCTTCACAGAACCGTCAAACGCTGACATTTCGTCTGTCAAAAGCTCTTGACAGATGAAACGTCACTCGCTGACATCACCTGTAACCGGCTTTCCCTTAATTGGCCTGCTAAGCCCGCTGGGCGGGCTTAACTAGGTCAATCAAGGGAAAATAGCGTGGGTTGGCCACAAGTCAATGGAGGTGGGACTAAAACCCGACAAGTGGGAGTCCCGCCTCCAAAAGGTCCCCAATGAGAAAATCCAGCCCAAAGGCTCTGTTTTCTACAAAAACAAGAAGTTGGCTCAATGTACCTTTAACAAATGCTGAATTGGCGAGAGCAGCGGACCTGCGGGAGAAGCGGCAGAGCAGCGGGTTTAAAAGCGCGCCAGAGACCAGGTAGGCCTCAGAGCGTACTAATCTCCGAACTCAGAGGGAGGGAGAGAAGTAAAAAGTAATCGAAGTGTGACGTCACCAGAAAGCAGGTAAGTGATTGGTTGGTGAGTATTTCTCTCTTTTTAAACCTTAACTCTGTGGTTTATAGTTTCTAAAGTCTCTGTGGTGTAGCAGAGACTGTTGGTAAACCAGGGCCCTTAAATATACAATTTAACTGTAGTGTAATTGGTGGGATTGATTTGATTTAATTTAATTTCAATTAATTAAAGGGTAAGTCATGACAGGGGAGCTCGGCCCCATGGCATGCTCCTCCTGCGCTATGTGGGAACTCAGGGACACTTCCTGTGTCCCTGACAACTATGTGTGCAGGAAGTGTGTCCAGTTGCAGCTACTGGCAGACCACATTGCGGCGCTGTAGCTGCGATTGGATACATACTGGACCATTCGCGATACTGAGGAAGTCGTGGATAACACGTTTAAGCAGTTGGTCACACCGCAGGCAAAGGTTGGACAGGCAGAAAGGGAAGGGGTGACCAACAGACACAGTACTAGGCACAGGCAGGTAGTGCAGGGGTCCCCTGTGGACATCCCCCTCTCAAACAGATACACCACTTTGAGTACTGTTGGGGGGGATGGCTTATCAGAGGAAGGTGTCAGGGTCCCAGCTATACGTTCTTCTGGCCGCCAGAGGGCGGTTTAGGAGGCCACAGTACACTGCTGCCATGTCTCTGTACCTCTCTCCTCACCTGTGTCTCATTAGAGTAATTGTCTCATCAGATTAATCAGGCCTGTTATTTAAGCTGACCATTTCCAGCCCCAGTCACTCAGTCTTGAGTTCTCATGCCTGCAAGTCACAGGTTAGTTTCTAGTCCTTGCCCTGCGTTTTGTATACACGCTTTTGTTTCTTTGAATTGTTACTTTGATCTTTTGTTTGAAGAATTCTCTGTACATCCTGTATTTGAAGAGCCTTCTAGTAAAGCATCTTTTGAGTTTTACTCCATCTCAAGTCTCTGGCTGTCTGTCTGCATTTGGGTCCACTACCACACCCGTAACAGCAAGACTGAATGGTCAACATGGACCCAGCAGAAACCAGCCAACCAAGGGAGGAGATTAATCAACTGCGCTCTGCCCTGATGAGCCAGGGAGCCACGGTCGGGAGGCATGACCAACTGCTGCGGGAGACTCGTGACAGCCTGCATTCCCTAACCGAGGCTGTTGGGCACGGCCAGCAGTCGGTTTCCGCACAACCTCCAGCATCTAATCCTCGACAAGACAAGAATCCAGACCTTCCAGCTCCCGAACGATACGACGGTCACCCGGGCAAGTGTCGCGGCTTCCTCATGCAGTGTTCCCTGGCATGCGAGCTCCAGCTTTCCAGATTCCCTTCCGATCGCTCTAGGGTCGCCTACATCATCTCCCTGCTCACCGGGAGAGCCCTCGCTTGGGCCACAGCCATGTGGGAGCGACAAACCCCTGCCTGCTCCAACTGTCGGATGTTCACCGAGGAGATGAGGCGAGTCTTCGACCATCCAGTTAGCGGGCGAGAGGCGGCCAATAGGCTGCTCCATCTCCATCAGGGGAATCATAGTGTATCGGACTACGCCATAGAATTCCGTACTCTCGCCACAGAAAGTCTTTGGAATATGGAGGCACTCATCGCCACTTTTTTTCACGGACTTTCGGAGGAGGTCAAAGATGAACTGGCCTCTCGCAGATCTATCGATGATCTCGAGCTCTTATCGATGTGGCCATTCGGACTCCGCAGGCGGCGAAGAAAACGCCGCCGTCCGTTCCTCTCACCCCCAGACCCCAATGCAGCACCCCCGAGCCCAACGCCACCTACCGCCGTGGAGGAGCCCATGCAGCTGGGCAGAACTCGACTCTCCCAATCTGAACAGGAGCGATGAATGCGCGAGAGTTGCTGCCTTTACTGCGGGGGATTCGGTCACTTCCGCGATTCCTGTCCCGAGTTGGCGGGGAAAAGCCAGGACTCGTCCAGGAGCGGGAGAACTGTGATGAGTCAAAACATCACTCCCGAATCTGCTTCTTCCGGTGTCCGTCTCTACTTTTTTCTCTCCTGGGGTAATCAGCAACACACCCTCCGTGCTTTCGTGGATTCCGGAGCGGTAGGGAATTTCATGGATATCAACTTCGCTAGACAGCTCCCGACGGTCGACCTCGACCATCCTCTTACAATTACTGCCCTTGATGGTAGACCCCTTGGCCCTGGTAACGTCCGCTGAATTACCGCCCCCCTGCGGCTATGTGTGGAGAAGCACCACCAAGAGACAATCCAGTTCCACCTCATTCATTCTCCCGAGTTTCCTCTAGCCCTGGGCTTTCCCTGGTTGGCTCTCCATAATCCACATATCAACTGGTTTACCGGGGCGCTCATGGAATGGGGTCCTACCTGCCATGCCACCTGCCTGTTCTCGGCGCCACTTCTCGAGTCTCCCGAGCTTTCAGTTTCCCCCGATCCTTCTCGAGTTCCACCTGCCTATACCGACCTTATAGAGGTCTTCAGTAAGAGACAGGCCATCTCCCTTCCCCCTCACCGCCCGTATGACTGTGCCATCGACCTGCTACCCGGCACTTGTCCTCCTCGGGGTCGCCTCTTTTCTCTCTCCGCTCCCGAGACCGCTGCCATGGAGGAGTATATCCGTGACGCCCTCGCCACTGGTGCTATCCAACCTTCCACCTCTCCTTCCGGGGCAGGCTTCTTCTTTGTGGGAAAAAAGGATGGGGGTCTCCGCCCATGCATTGATTACCACAGCCTCAACCGGATCACAGTGAAGAACCGCTACCCCCTCCCACTTATGTCCACGGCGTTCGAGCTCCTGCAGGGGGCCACGACCTTTACCAAGCTGGATCGCCGCAATGCCTACAATCTGGTCCGCATAAGGGAGGGAGACGAGTGGAAAACAGCTTTCAACACCCCTACTGGCCATTATGAGTACTTAGTAATGCCATTCGGTCTGGCCAACGCACCCGCGGTCTTTCAAGCCCTGATTAACGACGTTCTCCGTGATCTGCTTAACCGGTTCGTCTTTGTCTACCTCGACGACATTCTCATCTTTTCGAGCTCCCCCAAGAACATGTTCAGCATGTCCGAGAGGTACTGCACCGGCTTCTTAAAAACCACCTGTACATCAAGCTCGAAAAATGTGAGTTCCATGTCCCCACTGTCTCCTTCCTGGGTTTTGTCATCACCAACGGCAGCATCCAGATGGACCCAGACAAGACCCAGGCCATCCGTGAGTGGCCAACACCCGCTTCAGTCAAACAGGTCCAATGCTTCCTCGGCTTCGCCAACTTCTATAGAAGGTCCATCAGAAACTTCAGCTCCATAGCGGCACCCCTCTCGGCTTTAACCAAGACAACATCCACCCGTTTTCACTGGTCACCCATGGAGGAGAAAGCATTCAAAGAACTCCACCGGCGCTTCACCACGGCTCCCGTTCTGGTCCTCCCCGATGCCTCTCTTCCCTTCATGGTCGAGGTGGACGCCTCTGACATTGGCGTGGGGGCCGTCCTGTCCCAACATTCCGTCACTGACCAGAAACTCCACCCGTGCGCCTTCTTCTCCAGGCGGCTCTTGCCTGCTGAGCGCAACTATGACATTGGGAACAGAGAACTGCTTGCTGTCAAGTTGGCGTTGGAGGAATGGAGGCACTGGCTAGAGGGGGCCAAACACCCATTCGTGGTCTGGACCGACCACAAGAACCTTGCCTACATCCAGGACGCCAAATGCCTCAATTCTCGCCAGGCCTGGTGGGCGCTCTTCTTCACTCGGTTCAACTTCATCCTCTCTTGCCGCCCCGGGTCCAAAAACCTGAAAGCTGACGCGCTCTCCCGACAATTCGACCCCCCGGACATAAGCGAAACCCCGACACCCATCCTTCCGAGCACCAGGATTTTGGCTCTGGTTCGCTGGGGCATCGACACCACCGTTCGAGAGGCACAACGGCGGGAGGCCGATCCAGGCGGCGGACCCCCGAACCGACTGTTTGTTCCCACGACAGTCCGATCCCAAGTCCTGCAGTGGGGGCATTTGTCCCGGCTGACTGGGCATCCAGGGGTCGCCCGGACGCTCGAGTTTATCCGCAGGAGATTCTGGTGGCCGTCGATCGAGAAGGATGTCCGGTCATTTGTCTTAGCTTGCAGCACCTGTGCCCAGCAGAAGAACCCCAGGACACGACCACATGGCCTCCTTCACCCACTCCCCATTCCGAACCGTCCTTGGTCCCACCTTTCCCTGGACTTTGTCACCGTCCCAGGGTAACACTGCCATCCTAGTTGTTGTCGACCGGTTCTCCAAAGCCTGCCACTTCGTCCCCCTGCCCAGGCTCCCTTCCGCCCGAGAAACCGCGGAACTCACGTCTTCCGCCTACACGGCCTCCCCCTAGACATAGTGTCAGATCGTGGTCCCCAGTTCACCTCCCGGTTCTGGAAGGCTTTCTGTTGTCTCCTGGGTGCGGCGGTCAGCCTCTCCTCGGGTTATCATCCCCAGTCCAATGGGCAGACTGAGAGGGTGAATCAGGACCTGGAGACGAATCTGCGTTGCCTCGCCTCCTCCAACCCCTCTACTTGGAGCAAACACCTCATTTGGGCGGAATATGCTCACAACACATTACAGAACTCCTCCATTGGGATGTCCCCGTTCGAGTGTCAGTTCGGGTACCGGCCTCCCTTGTTCCCCGAGCAGGAGCCTGAAGTGGGGGTACCGTCGGCGGAGTTGTTCGTCCGGTACTGCCGGAGGACCTGGAGAAAGGCCCGTTCTGCACTGCAACTGGCATCACGTCGACAGAGGATCCAGGCCAACCGACAACGCAATCCTGCCCCTTTGCTCCGGCCCGGGCAGATGGTGTGGCTCTCCACCCGGGACCTTCCCCTGCGGGTCGAGTCCTGCAAACTGGCTCCTCGCTTTGTCGGTCCATTCAAGATACTCCGGAAGATAAACCCAGTTACCTACCGTCTCCTGTTGCCTCGATCCATGAGGATCCATCCATCCTTCCATGTCTCCCGTCTCAAACCTGTGTGGACCA
The DNA here is from genome assembly GCF_052327205.1 of Somniosus microcephalus. Taxonomy (NCBI): domain Eukaryota; kingdom Metazoa; phylum Chordata; class Chondrichthyes; order Squaliformes; family Somniosidae; genus Somniosus; species Somniosus microcephalus. The sequence goes on from NC_140992.1 coordinate 249,871,851, forward strand.
GTCCCCTATCTCCAGCCACCAGACCACCTCCAGCCCCTCGACTAGTAGGGGGCCAGCCCACCTACACTGACCGCCGTCTCCTTCGCTCCCGCCGGGTCCGCGGGGGACTCCAGTATTTGGTGCACTGGGAGGGTTACGACCCCGAGGACTGCTCCTGGGTTCCCTGGATCCTGGGCTTATCCGGCAGTTCCACCGGCGCCAGCCAGAGGCTACTGTGGGTACGTCAGGTGCCGTCCCTAGTGGGGGGGTACTGTCAGGATCCCAGCTACACGTTCCTCTGCTGGCTGCCAGAGGGCAGTTTAGGAGGCCTCAGTACACTGCTGCCATGTCTCTGTACCTCTCTCCTCACCTGTGTCTCATTAGAGTAATTGTCTCATCAGATTAATCAGGCCTGTTATTTAAGCTGACTATTTCCAGCCCCAGTCACTTAGTCTTGAGTTCTCATGCCTGCAAGTTACAGGTTAGTTTCTAGTCCTTGCCCTGCGTTTTGTATACACGCTTTTGTTTCTTTGAATTGTTACTTTGATCTTTTGTTTGAAGAATTCTCTGTACATCCTGTATTTGAAGAGCCTTCTAGTAAAGCATCTTTTGAGTTTTACTCCATCTCAAATCTCTAGCTGCCTGTCTGCATTTGGGTCCACTACCACACCTGTAACAGAAGGCAGCAGCAGCCAACTTCCTGGCACCAGGGGTGGCTCTGCTGCACAGGACGGGGGGGAAAAAGAGGGGTAGAGCTATAGTAATAGGGGATTCTATTGTAAGGGGAATAGATAGGTGTTTCTGCGGCTGCAAACGAGACTCCAGGATGGTGTGTTGCCTCCCTGGTGCAAGGGTCAAGAATGTCTCAGAGCGGCTGCAGAACATTTTGGAAGGGGAAGGTGAACAGCCAGTTGTCGTGGTGCATATAGGTACCAACGATATAGGTAAAAAACGGGATGAGGTCCTAAAAGCTGAATATAGGGAGTTAGGAGGTGAATTAAAAAAATAGGACCTCCAAAGGTAGTAATCTCAGGATTACTACCAGTGCCACGTGCTAGTCAGAGTAGAAATAGAAGGATATTTCAGATGAATGTGGCTAGAGGAATGGTGTGAGGGGGAGGGATTTAAATTCCTGGAACATTGGAACCGGTTCTGGGGGAGGTGAGACCAGCTCAAACCGGACGGTTTTACCTGGGCAGGGCTGGGACCGATGTCCTAGGGGGAGTGTTTGCTAGTGCTCTGGGGGAGGGTTTAAACTAAAATGGCAGGGGGTTGGGAACCTGAACAGGGGGACAGAGGATAGGGAAACAAGGATAAAAGCAAAAGATAGGAAGGAGAAAAACAAAAGCGGCAGTCAGAGAAATCAACGGTTTAAATCAAACATGGCCACAGTAAATAATAATTCTAATAGGTCTAAGAGTGATAAAAACACAAGCCTGAAGGCTTTGTGTCTTTAATGCGAGGAGCATTCGTAATAAGGTGGATGAATTAGCTGCGAAAATAGAGGTAAACGAATATGATTTGATTGGGATTATGGAAACATGGCTCCTGGGTGGCCAAGGCTGGGAACTCAACATCCAGGGGTATTCAATATTCAGGAAAGATAGGCAAAAAGGAAAGGGTGGTGGGGTAGCATTGCTGGTTAAAGAAGGGATTAACACAATTGTAAGGAAGGATATTAGCTCTGATGATGTGAAATCTGTATGGGTAGAATTGAGAAATACCAAGGGGCAGAAAACATTAGTGGGAGTGGTATATAGACCTCCAAACAGTAATGCGGAGGTTGGGGATGGCATTAAAAGGGAAATTAGAGAAGCGTGCAATAACGGCACAGCAGTCATCATGGGTGACTTCAATCTACATATAGATTGGGCTAACCAAATTAGTAACAATACTGTGGAGGAGGAATTCCTGGAGTATTTACGGGATGGTTTCCTGGACCAATATGTCGAGGAACCAACCAGAGATCAGGCCATCTTAGACTGGGTATTATGTAACGAGAAAGGATTAATTAGCAATCTTGTTGTACGAGGCCCCTTGGGTTGGAGCGATCATAATGATAGAATTCTTCATTAAGATGGAGAATGAAGTTGTTGACTCAGAGACTAGGGTCCTGAATTTAAATAAAGGGAACTATGATGGTCTGAGGCGCGAGTTGAGTAGGATTGATTGGGGAATGTCACTCAAAGGGTTGACAGTGGATAGGCAATGGCAAACATTCAAAGACTGCATGGATGAACTACAGAATTTGTTCATCCCAGTTTGGCATAAAAATAAAACAAAAAAGGTGACTCAACCATGGCTAACAAGGGAAATTAGGGATAGCATAAGATCCAAGGAGAGGACATATAAATTGGCCAGAAAAAGCAGTAAACCTGAGGATTGGGAGCAGTTTAGGATTCAACAAAGGAGGACAAAGGGATTAATTAAGAAGGGGAAAATTGAATATGAGAGTAAGCTTGCAGGGAACATAAAAACTGACTAAAAGCTTTTATAGATATGTGAAGAAAAAGATTGGTGAAGTCAAGCGTAGGTCCCTTGCAGTCAGAATCAGGGGAATTTATAATGGGGAACAAAGAAATGGCAGACCAATTAAATATATTTTTTTGGTTCTGCCTTCTCAAAGGAGGACACAAATAACCTCCCAGAGATGTCGGGGAACATAGGGTCTGATGAAAGGGAAGAACTGAAAGAAATCAGTATTTGTAGGGAAATGGTGTTAGGGAAATTGATGGGATTGAAGGCCGATAAATCCCCAGGGCCTGATAATCTACATCCTAGGATACTTAAGGAAGTGGCCCTAGAAATAGTAGATGCATTGCTGATCATCTTCCAACATTTGATGGAATCTGGAAGAGTGCCCATGGATTGGAGGGTAGCTAATGTTACCCCACTATTCAAAAAAAGTGGTAGAGAGAAAACGGGGAATTACATCGGTAGTGGCCTGACATCGGTAGTGGGGAAAATGCTAGAGTCCATTATAAAATATGTAATAGCAGAGCACTTGGAAAACAGTGACAGGATCGGACAAAGTCAACATGGATTTACAAAAGGTAAATCATGCTTGACTAATCTACTGGAATTTTTTGAGGATGTAACTGGTAAAATAGATAAAGGAGAACCAGTGGATGTGGTGTATTTGGACTTTCAGAAGGCTTTTGATAAGGTCCCGCATAAGAGATTAGTGTGTAAAGTTAAGGCACATGGGATTGGGGGCAAGGTATTGACTTGGATAGAGAACTGGTTGGCAGACAGAAAGCAAAGAGTTGGAATAAATGGGTCTTTTTCCGAGTGGCAGGCAGTGACTAGTGGGGTACCGCAAGGATCGGTCCTTGGACCCCAGCTATTCACTATTAATGATCTAGACAAGGGAACTAGATGTAATATCTCCAAATTTGCAGATGACACAAAGCTGGGTGGGCGTGTGTGCTGTGAGGAGGATGCCGAGAAACTCCAGGATGATTTGGATAGGTTGGGTGATTGGGCAAAAGCATAGCAGATGCAATATAATGTGGATAAATGTGAGGTTATCCACTTTGGTGGCAAAAACAGGAAGGCAGATTATTATCTGTATGGCAATAGATTGGGAGAAGGGGAAGTGCAACGAGACCTGGGTGTCCTTGTGCACCAGTCGCTGAAGGTAAGCATGCAGGTGCAGCAGGCGGTTAAGGCAAATGGTATGCTGGCCTTCGTAGTGAGAGGGTTTGAGTACAGGAACAAGGATGTCTTGCTGCAGTTGTACAGGGCCTTGGTGAGACCACATCTTGAGTATTGTGTGCAGTTTTGGTCTCCTTATCTGAGGAAGGATGTTCTTGCCATGGAAGGAGTTCAGCGAAGATTCACCAGGCAGGAATGACGTATGAGGAGAGATTGGGACGATTGCGCTTGTGCTCGCTGGAGTTAGAAGAATGAGAGGGGATCTCATTGAAACTTATAAAATTCTGACAGGACTGGACAGACTAGATGCAGGAAGGATGTTCCCGATGGTCGGGGAGTCCAGAACCAGGGGTCACAGTTGAAGGATAAGGGGTAAGCCATTTAGGACAGAAATGAGGAGGAATTTCTTCACCCAGAGAGTGGTGAACCTGTGGAATCTCTACCACAGAAGGCAGTAGAGGCCAATTCATTAAATATATTCAAGGAGTTGGATATATTTCTTAAGGCTAAAGGGGTCAAGGGGTATGGGGAGAAAGCAGGGACCGGGTACTGAAATTGGATGATCAGCCATGATCGCATTGAATGGCGGAGCAGGCTCGAGGGGCCGAATGGCCTACTCCTGCTCCTATCTTCTATGTTTCTATGTAAATTGATTTAGATTTGGTATTGCAATTTAGCCCATTGTCAGCTTCACATCAATGAACCAATTTCTGATGAACAGATTACCTGATCATTATCACATTGCTGCTTGTGGGAGCTTGCTGTTTGCAAATTGGCTACCACGTTTCCTACATTACAACAGTGAGTACACTTCAAAAAGTACTTCATTGGCTGTAAAGCGCTTTGGGACATCCGGTGGTTGTGAAAGGCGCTATAGAAACAAGTCTTTCTTTTATAAAAGGTTAAAAAGAGACATTAATGTTAAACAGAATAAATTTAATTAGTGTGATGTGATTGAGAGTTTGGAAGAATCAGAAGAAAGACTGGCCATTACAGGCCGATAATCAGGGGTAATTTCACACCGCCCTTGGTGCTGGCACAGAGTCATGCTGGGCATCAATGCGAGTCAGGGATAGGGCTAGAACACAAGTCCCGATTCCCTGATCTGTGCTTACTCCTAGCAAGGCTCCCTACCAATAGTGGAGCTTTGCAAAATTAATCATTGAATATATTTAAGGTGGAGATAGGCAGATTTTTGAACGATAAGGGAATCAAGGGTTATGGGGAGCGGGTAGGGAAGTGGAGTTGAGGCCAAGATCAGATCAGCCGTGATCTTATTGAATGGCGGAGCAGGCTAGAGGGACCGAATGACCTACTCCTGCTCCTACGTCTTATGTTCTTATGTAACCCGCATAGCTCTATAACTAGAATATATCATACTTAATGGAATAAAATGTAATGTTTTATCTTGTATGGGAATATTAATATCATTGATAGGTCATTAGAAGTAAAAAATGGCAAATGTTATCTTCAAATTCATGGAATAATGAGGGTAAGATTTGGGAAGATGTTTTTTTGCTAGCATTCCTGGGACAGAACTTCAAGTGACAGAAGCACATATCAGTAATCTGAGAGTAGAGGCCTGTGTGAAGTTTTACACCAGTAAAATAAGTCAGTCACAGCTTTGAAGAATGCATAGTACTGAGCATGTCAGACACTTTATAACACAATGTGACCTCCCCTCACACTTTTAAACTGCTTGAATTGTTTACCATCAATCCCCAGCCGTTGACAGGGTGGCCATTACAGCCCAAGCTTTCAATGAGCGTATTCTTTCACTCCAGTTATATACAACCACCCCAATAAAAGCCCTCAATAGAATCTAATTGCTTGGTGCATACACCTTTCTAACCCTAACTGCCCCTCCCCCACAATTATGGGCTGCATGTAGACACTGGTTTTACTGCATGTCATGGTAATGGAAAGTAAAATTACTCACTACGCGTTTTTCCTTTAAGGAGAGGACAGCCCATTCATGATGCCATTTTCTCATTCTACTGTGTCCTACATTACCTGTCAGCACATGGCGGGGCAGGCGCGGAGAGGGAAATTCAACTTCCGTCCAACTTCACCTGCAACATGTGTTGGAGTGAGTTAGTGTGCGGTTCTTGTGCAGAAGGGCGAGACAGCTTCATTCAGACAGTGCGTGCTGAGAGGAAGATGCGAGCAGTAGAGTCCTGAGCCAGGAAGCGGTTCCAGTGTGAAATGTCAAAGCAGTTAGCAAAGGAGTGAAATGCTTTGCAGTTGCTCCGAGGTAAAAGTAAGATGCTGCGTGTACCTGTCGTGAGGGCGGCGGCAGGTGAGTGTGTGATGAGACTGAGGAGAGATGATGCAGCGACCTCTGCTGGAAGTGAACCTCTGTGGATAGAATCAAGGATGGCTGCAATAGATCTTGTGGCTTAACAGCCTGTCAACCCTTACTGTAGATGGACTCGTATGTCCAAAGAAACTGTCCCCCCGTGGAATGCACGGCGGGAAGCAGTTAATGCCTTGAGGAGGAAAGAGGACCAAAAAAAACATTTAAATAACCGACTGCTCCACAGTTTTGTGGTTGGCATTGATTTCCCAAATATAAATTTGCAGGATTTGATGTGCTAACAGTTACAATTGTTAGGAAGTTCAAGTTTTTGAAGCTGACAGACTATCTTGTTGGATGCTGAATTTGTAATATAGTTCATCAGGATTATCTGAAACTTTGCAGGCGATTTCTACTGAGTGAAAATTTCTACAGTTAATTCCAGAAATTTTAAGTGATCTACCTTTACCTGACACAAGGATTTTTTAAAATTCTTTTAGCAGCAGCACATTTACATAAGATGAGTGACCTACAAAAGGATACATATAAAATTCTGCACTTGATGTCTTTATCCCTATAATATGATAGACCTCAACATTTAATCTCATTTCACTGAACAAAATAATATCCACTACTTTTTTGAAATATCATCTTGAAATTTTTGCTTCAGCCAGCAGAAAATACTCTGTTGAAACCCATTAGGGAGCAGTTTCATCATGCTATACATCTTATCACTGGATAGTGCAAAAGTGACCTTTTATGCTGAAGAGTGACACCTGCAACTGAGTAGCACTGTCAAGAAGCAGAACTGCAGTAAATTGCACAGCCTGTCTGGGTTTTGAACCACTGGATATAATTGAGCACAAAATATAACACATTTCAGTCTAGATGTTTATTACAGCACCACCCAACAGTCCAGCAATGTTTTGCAAAGACATAATGAAATTCACTATCTTTCTGCGCTTCACAGGATTTTTTGCTGGCGCAAACATTAAATGAGATGAAAGAAAGTAGTTTTAAAAGCAAAGCAAGAAATGCATTTAATGAAATAAGAAAAAAATGTGGAGCGTCAAAAAAGTTATTCGAAATGAAAAAGATTTCAAAAGTCAATCAAGTGTGACTGCACTTACTTAAGTTTGGCAAATGCAAGCTGAATTACTTTAAAGGATAATCCTTGTAGTACAGGAAAGAAATGCTATTATCAGCCAAATCTCCCATCATCAGGAGTCTGAAAGCAAAGTTCTGTAGCTTGTGTTTGGATGTCCACTCAGACAGATTTTCATCTGTGGAACTCCCTCCCTTCCCCTTTCCTTTCCCCCCCCCCCCCCCACCTCTTTCCCCCCCCCCACCTCTTTCCCCCCCCCCACCTCTTTCCCCCCCCCCACCTCTTTCCCCCCCCCACCTCTTTCCCCCCCCCACCTCTTTCCCCCCCCACCTCTTTCCCCCCCCCACCTCTTTCCCCCCCCCACCTCTTTCCCCCCCCACCTCTTTCCCCCCCCACCTCTTTCCCCCCCCACCTCTTTCCCCCCCCACCTCTTCCCCCCCCACCTCTTTCCCCCCCCCACCTCTTTCCCCCCCCCACCTCTTTCCCCCCCCCACCTCTTTCCCCCCCCCACCTCTTTCCCCCCCCCACCTCTTTCCCCCCCCCACCTCTTTCCCCCCCCCACCTCTTTCCCCCCCCCACCTCTTTCCCCCCCCCACCTCTTTCCCCCCCCCACCTCTTTCCCCCCCCCACCTCTTTCCCCCCCCCCACCTCTTTCCCCCCCCCCACCTCTTTCCCCCCCCCCACCTCTTTCCCCCCCCCCACCTCTTTCCCCCCCCCCACCTCTTTCCCCCCCCCCCACCTCTTTCCCCCCCCCCACCTCTTTCCCCCCCCCACCTCTTTCCCCCCCCCCCACCTCTTTCCCCCCCCCCCACCTCTTTCCCCCCCCCCCCACCTCTTTCCCCCCCCCCCACCTCTTTCCCCCCCCCCCCACCTCTTTCCCCCCCCCCCCACCTCTTTTCCCCCCCCCCCCACCTCTTTCCCCCCCCCCCCACCTCTTTCCCCCCCCCCACCTCTTTCCCCCCCCCCACCTCTTTCTCCCCCCCCCCCCACCTCTTTCTCCCCCCCCCCCACCTCTTTCCCCCCCCCCCACCTCTTTCCCCCCCCCCCACCTCTTTCCCCCCCCCACCTCTTTCCCCCCCCCACCTCTTTCCCCCCCCCCACCTCTTTCCCCCCCCCCCACCTCTTTCCCCCCCCCCCACCTCTTTCCCCCCCCCCACCTCTTTCCCCCCCCCCACCTCTTTCCCCCCCCCCCACCTCTTTCCCCCCCCCCCACCTCTTTCCCCCCCCCCACCTCTTTCCCCCCCCCCACCTCTTTCCCCCCCCCCACCTCTTTCCCCCCCCCCCACCTCTTTCCCCCCCCCCCACCTCTTTCCCCCCCCCCCACCTCTTTCCCCCCCCCCCACCTCTTTCCCCCCCCCCCACCTCTTTCCCCCCCCCCCACCTCTTTCCCCCCCCCCCACCTCTTTCCCCCCCCCCCACCTCTTTCCCCCCCCCCCACCTCTTTCCCCCCCCCCCACCTCTTTCCCCCCCCCCCACCTCTTTCCCCCCCCCCACCTCTTTCCCCCCCACCTCTTTCCCCCCCACCTCTTTCCCCCCCCCACCTCTTTCCCCCCCCACCTCTTTCCCCCCCCACCTCTTTCCCCCCCCCACCTCTTTCCCCCCCCCACCTCTTTCCCCCCCCCACCTCTTTCCCCCCCCACCTCTTTCCCCCCCCACCTCTTTCCCCCCCCCACCTCTTTCCCCCCCCCACCTCTTTCCCCCCCCCACCTCTTTCCCCCCCCCACCTCTTTCCCCCCCCCACCTCTTTCCCCCCCCCACCTCTTTCCCCCCCCCACCTCTTTCCCCCCCCCACCTCTTTCCCCCCCCCACCTCTTTCCCCCCCCCACCTCTTTCCCCCCCCCACCTCTTTCCCCCCCCCACCTCTTTCCCCCCCCCACCTCTTTCCCCCCCCCACCTCTTTCCCCCCCCCACCTCTTTCCCCCCCCACCTCTTTCCCCCCCCCACCTCTTTCCCCCCCCCACCTCTTTCCCCCCCCCACCTCTTTCCCCCCCCCACCTCTTTCCCCCCCCCACCTCTTTCCCCCCCCCACCTCTTTCCCCCCCCCACCTCTTTCCCCCCCCCCACCTCTTTCCCCCCCCCCACCTCTTTCCCCCCCCCCACCTCTTTCCCCCCCCCACCTCTTTCCCCCCCCCACCTCTTTCCCCCCCCCCACCTCTTTCCCCCCCCCCACCTCTTTCCCCCCCCCACCTCTTTCCCCCCCCCACCTCTTTCCCCCCCCCACCTCTTTCCCCCCCCCACCTCTTTCCCCCCCCACCTCTTTCCCCCCCCACCTCTTTCCCCCCCCACCTCTTTCCCCCCCCCACCTCTTTCCCCCCCCCCACCTCTTTCCCCCCCCCACCTCTTTCCCCCCCCCACCTCTTTCCCCCCCCCCACCTCTTTCCCCCCCCCCACCTCTTTCCCCCCCCCACCTCTTTCCCCCCCCCACCTCTTTCCCCCCCCCACCTCTTTCCCCCCCCCCCACCTCTTTCCCCCCCCCCACCTCTTTCCCCCCCCCCACCTCTTTCCCCCCCCCACCTCTTTCCCCCCCCCACCTCTTTCCCCCCCCCCACCTCTTTCCCCCCCCCACCTCTTTCCCCCCCCCACCTCTTTCCCCCCCCCACCTCTTTCCCCCCCCCACCTCTTTCCCCCCCCCACCTCTTTTCCCCCCCCCCCCACCTCTTTTCCCCCCCCCCCACCTCTTTCCCCCCCCCCCCCACCTCCTTTCCCCCCCCCCCCACCTCTTTCCCCCCCCCCCACCTCTTTCCCCCCCCCCCACCTCTTTCCCCCCCCCCCACCTCTTTCCCCCCCCCCCCACCTCTTTCCCCCCCCCCCCCACCTCTTTCCCCCCCCCCCCCCACCTCTTTTCCCCCCCCCCCCACCTCTTTTCCCCCCCCCCCCCACCTCTCAGTCATACCAAGGTGAAAATGTCTTTTCCTCACAATATTCTTTCCTTGGACATGGGATCATATATCACTTTCTGTTCCCTCATAACAGGGATGCCAACAGTTATATGGTTTTTTTCTGTGATCAATTTGACATCTGGAACAGGAAGACAAAACAAATCACCTTTCTGGCATTATGGTTGAGACATGCCATTGCCATTCAGCACTTGTAACTGGATGCATGGTTGTCAGAGAAGATGGGGTCGACCTGGGAGACTGTAACTAGCTCTTGGTGGTTGATATGCCATGATTATTCCTAAATTGATGAACATCTACCTTTGTTTTTCCCCATAGAAGAATTGTCTTCAGTCACGATAGAGAAAAGTAAAGGATGAGCGTAGCAAAAAGTCTGGGATAGTTAAAAACAATGATTATATCAACCTTGTCACACAGATAATATATCAAACATGCATAGGAAGAAGCATATTTATTAAACTCATCTACTAAACCCAAGACCGATGGCGTTTCTACCTGTTAAGGTTAGCTCTTGGCAATGTCATTTTCTCTAATAAAGTTAGTTAGTGAGGTGGAAACCAGCACAAAAAACAAGAATTCCAAGATAAAATAGTGGAATGATAACAAATCAAAAACAGTATGGCACTGGGAAAATAAAATTGTTTATACTTAGTGTTGATTGTTATGCTTTCCTGTTCCAGCTTGTAATCTGTTTGTGTATAATGTTTAGTTTCTTGAAATAAAATGTGGGAAAAGAAATAAAAAGAACTGAGGATAATTATACAATGCTGGTACCCAAGATGTGTGATGTAGATTAGCTACAACTGAGCGATGATTTTGCTAAACCTCCCATTGCACCTTCATATTCATAGCTTTGGGCATTCATTTCTGAGGTGCACTTTGGCTTTGTGGAGGAAAGGATCAAATACTTTAACATTCTTCTAGCCTCAACAGTTACACTAATTTAGCTTATTCAGGTATTGCACATTGATCATTTGTGGCATTTTACTTTTTGCATTTGGTTGATATGCTCCAAACTATGCTCAAGTTATAATTCAGTAACGTTTTGCATGTACACTTTGTAATGTAAAAAAGTATGAAAGGTTTAGAGTGTAAACAGACACAGCTCAGTAACTTCACATCCTGCAACTCCTGATGGGAACTGCTTTGGGACTAATCACTAATTAAAGAAATTTGACAACCTGTCCACATTTCTTCATTGTCCCCCTGCACCCATTATGGTGGAGTTCATTGGGAGGCAGGGTGATGTGGTCCACTGACTTTGAAGTGGTGCTCTTCAGGTTACAGTCCATTAAGAGCTTGTCAATCTTTGAGTGTGACCTGCAATTTCAAGACCTGAAGTTAGGAAACAGTTGCAGCTTTCAACCCAGTATCAAGACAGTACTTCAGGTGGAGCCCAAGACATCAGGCAATTCCCCAGTTGGTATTTCTGTTAAAATGAGCTAGGAATGCCTGTCTTTGTGAAAGAACATGTTGAATAAAACTACCATACCCAATTCATGCTCACCACAGTATCACATAAAATAAAGGACACTTTTACAGCGAGCATTCAGGTAGGTATTCCTCTCAAACTATAAACTCAACTTCTGTTTTTACACATATTCAATACTTGTAACAATCTATTACATATCCTTATATACAGATTGTTCATAACAGCACTAGAACACATGTACCAGTTATGACGTACAGAAACTTACATCAGAATTCATGCACTTACCGGAATTTATAAATGCTAATATGAAGTTATTCCTGTTTCATTAAAAAGTATGCATCTGGCCTATGCTGATCTCAATTTAAATAAGGTTGTTAGTCCAAAGACTAGCCAGGTGCAGCAAAATAGAAGATATAAATAGCATAGCAAAAGGTGACTAAATCAATATAGGAATGCCAACAGCCACGTTTCCCTCTACATCATTATTAATAATTTCACATTCCTTCAATCAATATTGCTATCACAGTGCAAGAAAATACTGAAGCTATGGAACACAGTAATGAGCAAGTAGTGTAAATAAGACAAAAAGGGATTTCTTCTCAGTGCTGTTGGTGGTCAGATAACATTGTGTATTTAAATTCTGGAGACAGGCTTATCGGCAAAAGTAAGCAACCCTGCTAATGCTGTCACACGTGGAAAGTGCCAAACTGAAGAATTTATGGAGATAAGGTTAACTGGACAGCTACAATTTCTAGGGCACATTTATATAGGTTTAATTGGATCTTTACAAACCAATGACAAGGAGGTTTGACTAAGATTCATCAGATTGCCTGATGCCCAAAATAGTATTTTAATTTAAATTATTTAAGTTTGAACACTGTTTTTCAAGTTGGAGGTTATATGGAAGATATAGGATACAGTGAAGGTTACATAAAAAGACTGAGGAACATAGAAAGATTTATGAGCGTGGAAGGAAGATGGAGAGAGAGAGAGTTTGAGTGTGAACGAACAAGTTATATGAATGAAAGGAGCAACGTCTGAATAACTGAACTGGGTGGACAGTTAAAACTGAGATAAATTGTCAATTTATTAAAGACATGTTACCTTTGAATGAGAAAAGTATTCGTATATTTAACATTCAAGTTTTACACCACCCAAGGTACACTCATCACATGGCACCAAACCAGAGGGCAGATTGCTTACAACCTCCACAGAGGAGCTGGGCACTGCCGGAACTGGGTCAACAGATTAATTAGCCTGTCATCCAATTAACGTGGTTGTACATCTTATTTTAATATGATGTCGTGTGGGCAATTAGTACAGATGTCTGTATTTGTTATCTCGTTGTATAGACCACAGCAATTAACTTTAGAATGCAATCTGACTATCATGTGGAGTTGTTTGTGTCACAGTAATCCAAGGATTGGAGATTATGGCTGCGTCTAGGGGATTTGGATTCTGTTGATTCACATTAATTATCAGTCATCGTTGGTAATGTATTACTGCAATCCATGACACTAAAGCTTAATTACAGAGAATTACATAGGCTCGTATTTTCCGATCGCTGGCTTCCTGCGTGCGGACGCCTCCTATCGGGAAAGAATCTACGCCCTTACCTGAGGGCTCCCGAGGTCCGGACTCTTCCTCTCCTGGTGCATGCGTGCGGAGGCCCAGGTATCCCGGGGTGCAGGCAGTTCACAAGCATCCCTGGGATCACGTGGGCCAGGCGAGCCAATGGGAGAAGGGAATCCCCCTTCATACTTTTGACAGGTAGACCCGCCAAAAGTGTGAATGGGGATCACTGAAAAAAGACACTAAAACATTAAATACATTTTTTAATCACATTTTAAAAATTATATTAAATTAAATATTATAAACATTTAATTTTTTGAAAAAAATAATTAAAATGTTTTGCAGGGCTAAAAATAAACTTACCTTTTTTTAAAAGTATTTTAAAATTCTATGAGTGAAAAAAAATTTTTTTTAAACTCTTATGCTGGTAAAAGCAGGCCTTACACCTGCTTTTACCAGGCGCAAGATTTTTAAAGGTTTTCAGCGGGCGGAGGTTCTGCAGAAAGCGGAACTCTCCCCCCGCAGAGGCCCTTCTCCAGGGCAGGCGTGCGATGTGTCAAGAGCATTCGCATGCCTAAAACCGGCACTTGCGAGGTCCCTACAGGTGTGTACACAGCTCGTACACACCTGTAGGCATCAGAAATTACGGGCCAAAGAGTCTACAGCACAGAAACAGGCCATTTGGCCCAATTGGTCTATGCCGCCATTCATGCTCCAGCTGGGCCTCCTTCCAACCCTCTTCATCTAACTCTATCAGCATATCCTTCTGTTCCTTTCTCCCTCATGTGCTTATCTAGCTTCCCTTCAAATGCATCTATGCTATTCGCCTCAACTACTCCTTATGGTAGCAAGTTCTACATTCTCACCACTCCCTATAAAGAATTTTTTCCTGAATTCCCTATTGAACATAACACAAGAACATAAGAAATAGGAGCAGGAGTAGGCCATATGACTCCTCGAGCCTGCTCCACCATTCAATAAGACCATGGCTGATCTTCGACTTCAACCCCAGTTTCCCGATCTCCATATCCCTTGATTCCCTTAGAGTCCAAAAATCTATCTATCTCAGTTTTGAATATATTCAATGACTGAGCATTCACAGCCCTCTGGGGTAGAGAATTCCAAAGATTCATGACTCTCATGAAGAAATTTCTCCTCATCTCACTCTTAAATGGCCGGTCCCTTATCCTGAGACCATGCCCCCTAGTTCAAGACTCTCCAGCCAGGGGGAACAACCTCTCAGCATCTACCCCGTCAACCCCTTCAGAATCTTACATGTTTCAATTAGACCACCTCTCATTCTTCTAAACTTCAGAGAGTATAGGCCCATTCTACACAATCTCTCCTCATAGGACAACCCCCTCATCCCAGGAATCAATCTAGTGAACCTTCGTTGCACCCTCTCTAAGGCAAGTATTGGATTTATTGATGACTATCTGATATTTATGGCCGCTAGCTTTGGTCTCCCCCACAAGTGGAAACATTTTCTCTATGTCTACCCTATCAAACCCTGCCATAATCTTAAAGACCTTTATCAGGTCACCACTCAGCCTTCTATTTTCTAGAGAAAAGAGCCCCAACCTGTTCAGCCTTTCCTGATAAGTATATCCTCTCAGTTTTGGTAGCATCCTTGTGAATCTTTTTGTACTCTCTCCAGTGCCTCTATATCCCTTTTATAATATGTTGACCAGAATTGTGCACAGTACTCCAAGTGTGGTCTAACTAAAGTTCAATACAACTTAAACATAACTTCTCTGCTTTTCAATTCCGTCCCTCTAGAAATGAACCCCAGTGCCTGTTTTTCTACTCCAAAACCTACTTTTAGTGATTTGTGTATCTGTACCCCAGATCCTTTTCTTCCTCTACCCCATTTAGTCTATTATCCAAGCAGTATGTGGCCTCATTCTTCCTACCAAAATGTAACACCTCACATTTATCTATATTGAAATTAATTTGGCAATTACACGTCCATTCTGCAAGTTTACTAATGTCTTCTTGTATTTTGTTGCAGTCTTCCTCAGTATTTACAATACCCCCTAATTTGCTGTCAGCCGCAAATTTTGAAGTTGTACTTCCGATTCCCGAGTCCAAATTGTTTACGTAAATTATGAACAACAGTGGTCCCAGCACCGATCCTAGTCTGAGTAGCTTTAGATGATCAAAGATGTACTACTGTAGTTTTGCACTAGGTCAAATATAGTAGTTTGTCGTACATAAAGTGTTGAGTTGAGTCTTTCTCTGAGAGTTTTTTTAAATTTCAATGGCTGTGTAGAGACAGTTTCCATACCACAGTACAACATTAGGTATAAACCAAAACCCTGATCCATCCCCCTGTACAAGGCGGCACTTGGCCAGACAAACTTAGCATATTCTTAAAATTACCATATTCTTAAAATCGCATATTCTAACCCTCTGCTGCATGGTAGCTGGCAGTGGGCTTGCAGACAGAAAAGCTCTGCACCAGCCTCTCTGTTACCAAGACTGATGGGCAGTAGATTAAGAAATGGTAGACAAAAATCTAAGTAGTTAAGTTACTAATTTAGCTGTGGATGTAATCTGTTTTTTCAAGACTTGAAATCAGGAAATAGATGTGGCTTTCAACCCAGTATCAAGACAATCCTTCACTATGGAGCCCAAGACCTCAGGAAATTCCCCAGTTGGCAATTCAGATAAAAATGACCTGGGACTTAACTCCAGATACCCGCCTTTGGCTCATGTCCCGTAATACCTTTGGTTATCAAAAAGCTATCAATCTCCAATTTAAAATTAACAATTGATCTAGCATAAGTTGCCGTTTGTGGAAGAGAGTTCCAAACTTTGACCGCTCTTTGTGTGTAGAAGTGTTTCCTAATTTCACTCCTGAAAGGTCTGGCTCTAATTGTATTCTAGTCCTCTAGATATAAAGGCCAGCATTCCATTAGCCTTTTTGATTATTTTCTGTACGTGTTCACCAAAATATCCAGAACAAAAATGCTAATATGAAGTTATTACTGTTTTATTAAAGTGTGCAGCTGAGCTATGATGATCGCTGTTCAGTTAAATTATTAGCCCAATGGCTATCCAGATTCAATGAAAGAAAAGGTTTAACCATCTAAAACACTGTAGTAAAGGTTTACGGCTGTGGATTATAGTGTTACATTTCCACTGGTGACTGGTAATTTATGTGAATCAGTAGCCTCTGGGTCACCATAAGCACACAACAATCTCAAATTCTAAGATTACGGTGACATGGCGTCAGCTGCGACAAACAATACAACATTCTTCTGATTAGGCACTTTACAGCCTTCTGGACTCAATATCGATTTCAACAACTTCAGATCATAACCTCGGCCCCTATTATATTTTTATATTTTTTATCCACACTTTTGGTTTGTGACTTTGCCTCTCTCTCCCACATGGCAGCTGTCTTTCACTCTGCCAGCGCATTTCACACTTCATTTAGAGCCATTGTCTGTTTCTTTACCTGTCCTATTACTATCCCATCTCACCTTGAATATCTCTTAATGTATCTTCTTTCATCCCCTCCCCCATTTCCCAGCTCCCAAACTGCCTTTTGTTTCATTTCCTGCCTTTTCTCTCAGTTCTGTAGAAGGGTTTCGACCCGAAACGTTGACTCTATTTCTCCCTCCACGGATGTTGCCTGGCCTGCTGAGTTTTTCCAGCGTTTTCTGTTGTTATTTTGGATTTCCAGCATCCGCAGTATTTTGCTATCGTAACATTAGAGTCAGATTGCATTATAATGTGAATTTCTGTGGTCTGTACAACAAAACAACAAGCAAACCCCCAAAAGACAAAGCCCTACAGTCATTGGCCAGTAGGTGTTCCAGGGCCTGCAGTAATGATTGGTAGCATCTTGGCAAATGCAGCCTATCAAACATTAGCTTTTGATCACCCTGGCGTGTCTTATTTCATGCAGTACAAATGTAGTTAGTCATGCATTCACATATCATAGTAATGGGGTCTCCTGGTGCAGTTTTCTTTGGGAAGGAGATCTTCACCAGCACTCTCTGCCAAAGTGAGGTCATTTCAACTCTCTCGGCAAATGCAAGTGTCGAGTGTCGGCACTCGGGCACAGAGGATCGCTCAGGCAGCCTAGCCTGCCTGGCATCCTTTTAGAGATTTTCCTTTTGAACATGTCAGCTTGGAGGATGCCTATTGGCAAACCCACTAGTAGCAAAAAAGAGAGTTGGAGGGAGAAAAAGAATAAGTATGGACAACTGGCACAAAGTCTAAAAAGCTTAAGTTGCAGCAGGAAGGGAGCAGGTAAAAATAGCAAAAGGAGCCCAGAAATAATCTAAAACACTTACTTATACTAGGATCATCCCC
Organism: Somniosus microcephalus; assembly: GCF_052327205.1. Lineage (NCBI taxonomy): Eukaryota > Metazoa > Chordata > Chondrichthyes > Squaliformes > Somniosidae > Somniosus > Somniosus microcephalus. Next base: position 249,889,115 of record NC_140992.1, read on the forward strand.
CCTGCCTGTTGGTCCATCCTAAACTTCTGCCAAGTTTCCTGTTCTTGCATTGGACTTGGCTACAAGCATACCCGCCAAGCAGGAAATATAGCAGGTGCTTTCTAGACTCCCTTTTGAATACGCTAATGTAGCTACTGCCTGCTTTGGACAGGAGCTTTCACCACCCAACCCACAAATCATTGGAGACTCTAACTTGTTCAGGAAGCGGTGGAGATCAGGTGTCACTGCTTTCTGCCAAATATTACCGTCTGTTACATCCCAGCTACACTTGAAAACTGAGATGTAACAGATACTAAAATCAGGACCAAAGTCTTCTCTGGGGCTATTTATTATCTTTCAAAGCAAGTGGGCCATTTTCTGTGAATGAAATTGGGTTTCAAAAGAAAGAAAGGCAGTGACAATATGTAACCGATTAAAATGCTTCAATTTTGTCAGATATGTTGCAACATTTTTTAACAAAATGGAAATATGACACTTAATTTGTGATGTGATTTTTATAAGCAGCAACAAAAAGGTATCAAACACACACAGGTACAATAATTATATTTTCACAGTTCTGAAGCAGTTAAGGAGTCACTTGACCTCGATAAAGTTTAAAAAGTTTGGGAGTCGTATGTTGAAATGCACAATTCTGCACAAAGCGGTAGAAAAAAAATCATAAATCTAGTTTCAGCAACAAGGATTGGTGTCACTTGGTTGATTCTGTGATGGATAAACGGGAAGAGGAGTGGGAGATACAAATGAAGTCAATACCCATTATAAAGAGGAGAGATCCCAGGAATGACTGTTATTTAGAGCTTAAACATAGTGAGGTAGAAGTATTACTTCAGGCACAATTGAGAAATTGTGCCCAAAATGCGCTGGTTAGGTTACAGTTCAAGTTTCCGCTAGAAATCATTTACATAATCACCAACATAAAATCTTCCATGAACCAGCGCAATCGGACAACGTAATAATTTATGTTTTTTTCTTTCCATTAAAAAAGTATTCCTTGATGTATTGAAGAGTGGTAACCTGCTGCAGTTTTATTAAAACAGCTGAAAATGGGTTCATCACAAAAAAAATCGCCTTTAATAAAAGAGTTTCCAGTCCTTCACCTGTCAGTAATCTGATTTCAAAATCACTGAAAATGATGTAAAGAAAACTATACTGAACCATTTATTACTTTCATCATTGGTATACACTAGCCAGCTTCTTTGTAAATTAAATATTTTTTGATATGAAAATACTTTAAAAACCCATTAGTGCCTGTGCGCCTAATAAAATTAGTACAATTTGAAGAGCCTTCCCTAACCAGCACAATCGGCGGAAACTCGCAATGTCGACCTGGGGACAGGGCCTAATTCAGGTGAATTGAATCTTGAACCAGCGTAAAACGTAAGAACATAAGAAGTAGGAGCAGGAGTAGGCCATACGGCCCCTCGGGCCTGCTCCGCCATTCAATAGGATCATGGTTGATCCGAACCTAGACTCACGTCCACATCCCTGCCCACTCCCCATAACCCTTAATTCCCTTATCAGCTAGGAAACTGTCTATCTCCATTTTAAATTTATTTAATGTCGCAGCTTCCACAGCTCTCTGAGGTAGCAAATTCCATAGATTTACTACCCTCTGAGTGAAGAAGTTTCTCCTCATCTCAGTTTTGAAACGGCAGCCCCTTATTCTAAGATTATGCCCCCTAGTTCTAGTCTCACCCATCAGTGGAAACATCCTCACCGCATCCACCCGATCAAGCCCCCTCACAATCTTATATGTTTGGATAAGATCGCCTCTCATTCTTCTGAATTCCAATAAGTAGAGGCCCAACCTACTCAACCTTTCCTCATAAGTCAATCCCCTCATCTCCGGAATCAACCGAGTGAACCTTCTCTGAACTGCCTCGAGAGCAAGTATATCTTTTCTTAAATATGGAAACCAAAACTGTACGCAGTATTCCAGGTGTGGCCTCACCAGTACCCTGTATAACTGAAGCAAGACTTCCCTGCTTTTATACTCCATCCCCCTTGCAATAAAAGCCAAGATTCCATTGGCCTTCCTGATCACCTGCTGTACCTGCATACTAACCTTCTGTGTTTCATGCACCAGGACCCCCAGATCCCTTTGTACTGTAGCACTTTGCAGTTTCTCTCCATTTAGATAATAACTTGCTCTTTGATTTTTTCTGCCAAAGTGCATAACCTCACACTTTCCAACATTATACTCCATCTGCCAAATTTCTGCCCACTCACCTAGCCTGTCTATGTCCTTTTGCAGGTTATTTATGTCCTCCTCACTCACTGCTTTCCCTCCCATCTTTGTATCATCGGCAAACTTGGATACGTTGCACTTGGTCCCCTCCTCCAAATCGTTAATATAGATTGTAAAGAGTTGGGGTCCCAGCACTGACCCCTGCGGAACACCACTAGTTACTGATTGCCAACCCAAGAATGAACCATTTTTCCCAACTCTCTGTTTTCTGTTAGATAGCCAATCTTCCACCCATGCCAGTATATTACCCCCAATCCCGTGATTTTTTATCTTGTGCAGTAATCTTTTGTGTGGCACCTTGTCAAATGCCTTTTGGAAGTCCAAATACACCACATCCACTGGTTCCCCTTTATCCACCCTATTTGTTACGTCCTCAAAGAATTTGAGCAAATTTGTCAAACATGACTTCCCCTTCATAAAACCATGCTGATTCTGTCCGATTAAATTATGCTTATCCAAATGTCCTGTTACTGCTTCCTTAATAATGGACTCCAACATTTTACCAACCACAGATGTTAGGCTAACTGATCTATAGTTTCCAGCCTTTTGTCTACCTCCCTTTTTAAATAAGGGTGTTACATTAGCAGTTTTCCAATCTGCTGGGACCTTTCCTGAATCCAGGGAGTTTTGGAAAATTACCACCAATGTATCCGCAATCCCTGCCGCTACTTCTCTCAAGACCCTAGGATGTAAGCCATCAGGTCCAAGGGATTTATCCGCCTTAAGTCCCATTATGTTACCGAGCACCATCTCCTTAGTGATTTTAATCGTGTTTAGCTCCTCCCCCCCTTTAGCCCACTGTTTGTCCAGTGTTGGGATATTTTTAGTGTCCTCTACTGTAAAGACTGATACAAAATATTTGTTCAGCATATTTGCCATCTCCATGTTCCCCACTACTAATTTCCCGGTCTCGTCCTCTAAGGGACCAACATTCACTTTAGCCACCCTTTTTCTTTTTATATAACTGTAGAAACTCTTGCTATCTGTTTTTATATTTGTTGCTAGTTTACTTTCATAATCTATCTTCCCTTTCTTAATTAATCTTTTAGTTATTCTTTGCTGGCTTTTAAATGCTTCCCAATCTTCTATCCTCCCACTAGATTTGGCTACTTTATATGCCCTTGTTTTCAGTCAGATACTATCCTTTATTACTTTACTTAGCCACGGATGGCTGTCTTTTCTTTTACGCCCCTTTTTCCTCAGTGGAATATATTTTTCTTGAAAGTTGTGAAATATCTCCTTGAATGTAAAGATCGTGGAAAACATGAATGCAAGTGTTTTTGGGGTAACTCACATTTAAAATGATCCGATCTTCTGCGCTGGTTTGACCGATTCTGACCAGATTGCATGGATATTACTGACATAAAGGAGCGGAAAGTCTACCCCAGTATATGGGATTTGAAGGACTTGGGAAGAGTCAAGATGAAGGTCCATGACAAGTTTTTTTTATAGAAAGTACAGTACAATTATGAAATAGAGGCACTGCATATATATGCACATGACAAAATTGCAACTATCAAAAAGCCAGAATGTAATAAGTAAGCAACCAAAAGAGAAAATAGCAGGTTTGTGTGAATTACATTTTTATATGCCAAAATGGATGAATGTACTGTAATAAGGCATTTGGAGTAAATTACTACACCTCAATCCCCAGAGCTGTTAAATTTAGAAGAAATACTAGTCTGTAATGCATTTTCAAATCACTGACAAAATTCAAAATTGACATAATTGTTAAATTTGGAAAGGCTTGAAGGTCTTGTGCATGTAACTGTTAGTATGGACCTATTGTGCCTGTGCTGGTACTAGCTTCAAATCTGAGCTATTTACTCATTAATTAGATATTCCATGATTTACATAAAATGTTCCATGAATGTTCCACAACACTGAGAAGGAGAAGCAATGATCATGGGTGATGAGGGGCCACCTGTTGAAGAGCAGAAGCCAAGCATGTGGTGTGCCCATCCTAAACTGGGTGTCGATACAATCCTTAGAGAGAAGATTAGAACATGTGGTTGATGTTGAACACTGGAAGGTAATATGATTAGGTTAGGTTGAGCACACAAATATGCCAGTGGCATCTCAAGTGAAAACCTCACTTATAGATCATATAGGAGCATCTTGCATGAATGTTCACGTGGCTCCTGTAAGATCTTTGGATTGAAAATCTGAAAATTCGTAACAACTGGCTTCAACTAGATTGGCAAACACTTTTGGAGGGATTAAAAAACCAAATAAAAACCTAGTGTTCTAGGCTCATACAGATCACTGGGCAACCTGAAGAGAAGCCCTCCACCAGTGACATGAGTGAATTAGCACATGCTCAGACCACTGGCACTAGCTTCAACAGTAGTTCTGTGCAACTACATAGCTTTGCACAAGTGATAGCCTCTGAAAGTACCGGGCCCACACCAACTGCAGCACCAAAAACCCTTGTTCTGTCGCAAGTCCATCCTAGTTCATTCCAAATACAGGTAGTTAACCTTTTATATCACTGTGGCCATCTCCAGTGCTATGGGAAACAATTAGCAGTATACACAATAAACAGAGAACTGCATGGCATGTCAGGGATGAATGCTGCAGCAAGACTCATTGGCCCAGACTTTGCTGTGAGTGGCGAAGGAACGGCTTTCGCCGTTCACCTTGCTAACAACTGCCCACAGACTTTTCGCGGGCTTGTCAACGGAGATTTCCACTAATCTGGCATCTTTTCCAGTGCAGCGCCCTCTACAGTGGATCTGTGACATCTCTGAACAGGGCCAGTAACAGCGAGGCTTTTCAACCAATCAGACTGAAGTATCCTCACAGACACGCAGCGTCCAAACCAGGAAGTATACAGCAGGAAATATAAATTATATTTAAATCATGTAGAGAAAGCAAAATAAAGATTGGGAAATACAGATGGGATTAAGGGAGAGAGATAAAGAGACAAACATCAAAAGTAAAAAAAAATTTAATTAAAAAAAAAATCTGCAACATTAATTTTCTGCAACATTAATTTTCTTCTGAGAGAATGTGACTCCACACTATAAAATTACTTTTTCAGAGCCAGAGAGGTTGTTCAGCAGTAATTATCACTTATTATGCAGTTAAAAACTCACTTAGTCCTAAATGCACCAACATTAACTTTTACAGCCATCTTTAGTGCAGAACTAATGGGTAAGTACCCCAAGTTTACGCCATTACAGTGATTTCAGTGCCGAGTCTATCGGCAAGGACTGTAGCAACGCACCCTGTGTAGGAGCAGGGTATCACTGACAGCAACTTCTGGATTTCTGAGTTTAACTGCGCGTGTGTGGATGCCAGCAGTTGCTGTCAGACTTACCCTGTAATAACAGCGAGTGCTGACAGCTTCACCATTATTTTTGCAGCAAAATCCGAGCCAGTAAAACATATCTAGCGATGGATAAATTGAATTAACTTTTATTGTATCTTGCAATGTCATTCTTTTGTCGAACAATATAGTTTTCTAGGAGTAAACCCAACAGTAAAAACCTAACAAATGATAAAGCAAATACTAGCTTTATGATTATAAATACTGCACTGGAGAGGGTACAGAGGAGATTTACGAGGATGTTGCCAGGACTGGAGAATTTTAGCTATGAGGAAATATTGGATAGGCTGGGGTTGTTTTCTTTGGAAAAGAGGAGGCTGAGGGTAGACTTAATTGAGGTGTATAAAATTATGAGGGGCCTAGATAGAGTGGATAGGAAGGACCTATTTCCCCTAGCAGAGAGGTCAATAACCAGGGGGCATAGATTTAAAGTAATCGGTAGAAGGATTAGATGGGAGTTAAGGAGAACTTTTTTCACCCAGAGGGTGGTGGGAGTCTGGAACTCACTGTCTGAAAGGGTGGTAGAGACAAAAACGCTCTTCACAATTAAAAAGTACTTGGATATGCACTTGAAGTGCCGTAACCTACAGGGCTACGGACCAAGAGCTGGAAAGTGGGATTAGGCTGGAGAGCTCTTTCTCGGCCGGCACAGACATGATGGGTCAAATGGCCTCCTTCTGTGCCATAAATTTCTATGATTCTCCAATTACAGATTTCATGGTAGAACTAGAAAGTGCAGCAAGTTATCATAATGCATCAGCATTTAGCAAGTATATCTGTCTTTCTAAAAGCTCTGGAAATCTTTTGATATGAAGGCACCTCAGCTGTAGCGGAGGGAGGGGGAAGAAAGGAAATGTAGAAATAAGGGTGGTTTGTTCAAACCTGTAAACTCTGACATTGACTAGAGGTCAACATATGCTAGGTTGGTGTCTCTCATAGAGAGAGGTTAGAATGCTGAAAACTGTGGGAAAGAGGGAACCTTTGTCTCAGAAATTCTTTCCTTTGGAAGTTTTTACAGAGGAATATGCGTTGCTTTTTCCACTGGTGGAGGAGTCTCGGACAAGGGGACATAACCTTAAAATCAGAGCCAGGCCATTCAGGAGAGAAGTTAGGAAACACTTCTTCACACAAAGGGTGATAGAAGTGTGGAACTCTCTCCCACAAACAGCAGTAGACGCTCGATCAATTAATAATTTAAAATCTGAGATCAATAGATTTTTGCTAAACAAGAGTATAAAAGGATATGGAGCCAAGGCAGGTGGATGGAGTTAAGATACAGATCAGCCATGATCTCATTGAATGGCAGAATAGGCTTGAGGGGGTGAATGGCCTAATCCTGTTCCTATGTCCTATGTGGCCATGCTGAGAGTTTCAGAAGGTAGGTCTTCCACCGCTTGAGAATAAACTAGCATTCCAGTAGGAACAAAATCACTGAATGCCATTCTGAAATTATCCTTCTAACTTTGCATAGCTGTCTCCAGAAAAAAATACACTGACATGTACAGAAGGACAGAAAGGACCCTGGACCCTTGGGTTGAATTGGGGACTTGTAAACCATACACACACAAAAAAAGTCTCAAAAGGATAAATTCTTTCAGAAATGCTTGGATTATTAATTATGTTTAGCAGGCCTCATTCACATGCTGATTTTGCTGCATTGTAAAAAGGTTATCAAGAGTGGATTACTATTACACAGACAAAATGCTAATGTTTTTGCTATGTTTTAGCTTCCTGGTGACACCTTCCTCCAATACGCTTTCACTACCATCAAAATTTATCACTCAAATTGGAAAGGGAGTTCAACGGTAAAGATATATGGATTGCTGCATATTGTGAAGTTTTGCTTGATTATACTTGGGTATCGGAGAGGACTTGTATAGAACTTTTCCTTGTGTTTTTAAAAAATGTTTCCTGTCCAATAATTCGTTAAATTATTGTGCTTCAAGCTTACTATTGTGACAGATTTGGGGACAATCGTTTTTCACTTTCACAGGGAAATTTTCATTGAGCACTGCACCAAAAATATACTGACCGTTACCTAAAAAAGGTCTTGGGATGAAATATTAGGTGGGAGGTCAAAACTTAATGTACAAACATCAAATATCAAACTCTGTAGATGGACATTATCCATATCTGAACTTAGCTTCAATAATTTTGGATATTTTGTTTCAGGATATCTCAAAGTACCAACATTTCTGACCTGCCAGTAAAAATTTTTTCGAAACAATAATTTCAGTAACTGAAAAAAAAGTAAAGTTATCGAAAACTCTATCTTAGCAAAAATTTAAACCTCATAACAGAAGAGTGGCATCACATATCTACTTCCTAGTTTTAAATACATCTTAGGAGATCCCTGCAGAGTGGGAAAGACCCTAGCCCACTCATGCGCTTCTCTGCAGTCAGTTCAACAATGACCCTGGTGATGTTACAATAGTAGGTTGCCCACCTAAGCACCTGCCCTCTCAATTGGGAAATGGCATAATGGATAATTGAAATCCAAAATGAAGGGGAACATTTTTAATGGGATTTAAAAATATGTGAAAAATGAACTTCAAAGAAAAGTCTTCTAAACCAGCTGATTGAAACAGTATCTTTTATGCATCCCCACTTGTATAGGTTAGGCTACTGTAATTCAACTTATGTCTGCTTTTGAAAGGAATACTGTCTCTATAATCCAAACTGTTTTATAACCTTTAAAGCAAACAGAATTAATCACTTTCACTTCTACAGCGATTATTCACAATGGTAAAACTCATCTGTTGATGATTATACTCACCAACAGCTGTCACTCAAATACCAGAGCACAGTTGGGTAACACATTTCAGCAATTATTCAAGCTGTTTAAAAATGTGTCTGCAATCACAAGGTAAAAACACCCTCTGGGAATACTATGCCATTTCTCCTCCATCTCCATGTATATTTGTATTTTGTAAGTTGTGATAATTTAACAATCGACGATATATTATCAGTTGCTTTACCATCTTGTATTCATTCATTATTATATCCTTTATCAGTCTGTAACCCTGTAATTCGGCACCTCCTGACGTCAGTCTTCCATTGTACCAGTTCCCTTTTGATGTCAGAAACCAATAGCTCGTCAGTGCCTCATCGCCTGTACAGTTAATGTAACCAGATGCAAAGCCCAGCTATCTTTCTCAGTCAAGGAACAAAAGGAATCTGTGTGCAGTATAAAAAATAACACATGGTCAAATAAAAAATTATAGGTTTGAACAGGGTCTCGATAGTTTCAGACTTCTACAGTAGGTGTAGTCAAGTCTGAAACCTTGCATTCTCGTTGGCCCAAACTCAACTCAGGGTTGCATGCACTGTAATTCATCCAAATGTTTATTATAAATGTATATATATAAATGTACAAATCGTATTTTTCAATAAACATTGTTTCAAAACAAACAGAACAGTTTGCGATCTGGTTCATGTTAGAAGTTGAATATTAAGGATTTTCTCATTTAAATTTCACTGCTCCAGATAGGACAACAATTCCTATGATCCAGTGTTCAGTCACAGCTGTTCAACATGTATCCTCCCATGGATTAAAAAAAAATTCCCAAATTTGTCACACTTCTGGAACATATTTCAAAACACAAAGACTCTGCAGCATCTATGCAATTCACAATTACCTCCCGCATAGGGAGTCACTGTTCAACACGACCACACGGGAGGAAGTTGTTAATTGTGCAACTCCAGACGGTGTGTTCTGCCAAGCTAGAGAACCGACTTTAACAAAAACATCTCAACAAAGAAAGAAGTGGTAATAACTGGAAGACTTCAGCAAATACGAAGAAAGCTTTTCATTTGAAAACCTAATATTGTAGTCACCTGCCGATAGTTAGCTTGGCAGACCTCCAGGGACTACAAATCCTTTAGCTACCTTATTAGAACAAGTAGTTATCTTTTCTGTGACATTATTTTCCAAAAAAAAGTCCGCACTTACTTCACTGTATGGATTTAATTATCGCCATCTGCTGTTTCATGCTTATATTTTCTTTCATGCAGCAGATTTTCAAATTTCAGTAGCTTCCTTGGCATACATTTGTGAATGTTGTTGACTATGGACAGAATCCATGTTTACTTTGTATTTCCAGCCATAGCAAAGCTTACTTGAAATTACCTACAGCTGTATACTTTTGTACTGCTTTCTTTGGCAAAGAGCTTCAAAACTTAGCTCCAAATTTAAATTATGGAAAGTTACAGACTAAATACAAAGTCAGAATGTTATTCAAAATAACATAGCCACTGTAATAATGATATTCCAAGTTTATTTTAAATGACAATTATGATTACCTTGGCACTCATTAAATACAAAATGGCTTCCACATTTTGAGAAGGATGATTCAGCATTTGGACAACATGCAAGGAATCCTTTGTACAATATGCCCAAGACAGTGCACTACCGTTCAGTGCTCATATCAACAAGTCCACTACAGGCTTATTCATTTTGACACATCGTACAGTACTTGTTTTATGGCTTCATGACCTACACTATTTTTCAAACAAAATTGAACAATTCAATAATATAAAAAAAGTCATTAATTATTCAAAATCCCTAATACACACTTGTAGATTCTATAAAAACTTAGTCATCTGCAGCAGTGCAATATTAATGGGCCGAATTAAGATGGTAGCAGTCATCATTATACCAAAAATATAATTCTAATCTCTGTTGAAACAGAAACCTAAAAATGTTATTCATAAAGGAAGGAAAACCTCAGAGCATGAACAAGTGTACAAGGATTATTGAAATACCCTTAGTAATCCGCACTACCCCAACTGCATTTAGTTTTTGTACACAAGGTACAAATGTAGACACAAGGGGGTAAATGGCCGCAGAAATTCTCTCATTTTTCCACTGTAACTTTGGCATATTTGTATTACAATGCATATTTGTGGTGAAAATTTATATCTTGCCATTTTCAATGCATCTGTAGAGATTTAAGAAATTTCCACATCCACACAATGAATCTATTACTTAAATAAGCACTCGCATAAATGTTGAAAGTGCCAATTTTTCCAGCGTAACTACGGAAAGCAGAACTGGTCATCACTTTACAGAAGCTACATCTTACAGATCAGGTAAAGAAATTGAAATTTTAGAATCAGTGAAGTAGTAAATAGTTTGTTTTGTTTTGAAATACTAAAATAAATTGTTTTCATTGAATAATGTAACTCAATATGTTGTATCTAAATGTCAGCTGGAGTGCCAGAGTTTCACAACTTTGAAAAACACTATTGTTCCAACATATGTCCCTTTGGAGAGAGGTAAAAGGGTCTTGCAGATATACAGTCCCAATAACTGAAGATGTATATTGTGGGATGAGTTAGGGGAACACCAAAATAACAAAATGCACTTTTATTTTCAAAATTTGGTCCATACTTTTAATTTTAAAATGAGTGAAAACTTAATTTTAAAAAGGCCCTACTGAAAGGTTGAAAAACATTAAAAATAATCTACCAGGTAAGGTTTTGATCCAATGATATAAGGAAAGTCAATCACACTGGGGAAGTTCAAGATCCAATTGGATGGTAGATTGGGCAAAGTGGAATGGTGGAGGGATGGGTTTTTTGAGCTTGACTTTTATGTTCTTATGGATAAAATATAATTAAAGTTTTTCTGTGCTCTATTTGCACTTGAACAAAGTGCACAAATTCTTAGATTTTTCTCATTTTCTGCCTTGTATAATCTTTTGTGAATCATGCACCTTTACTACTGAGGGCCAAGAGGTGACCTGTTCCCAAACAACAAACCATCTTGCTAATTCACTTGTACCCCAATAAGCAGCCACATTCTTTAATTTCCATTCCTACCTCCTCCCCCAAACCACAGAGGAAATCCTGGCATCCACTCAGAAACTCCATGCACACTTGTTTCAGATTAGGAATGAAGAGGAGCGGAAATGGAAACAAACCTATGCTGCTCACCCAACGGCATTGCACATTGCTGCTCCACGGTATAACATCAGATGTTACTCTGCTGTTTGCCTTCTTAATCCTTTTGGCTTTCAAAATACTCAAATCTTTCAAATCTACAACCATTATTTTCTGTAAACATATAAACTCAAAATATTACATTGAACACTTCTTAATTCATTGACCTTGGAGAACTTTAAAACAAAAGGAAAATATATTCTATGGCAGTTCCCCTCTCTTTTAATTATTTTGAGCATAAAATAGGTCATGTGTTGCCATAAAAACTTTCAAGAAATTCAGACCCAAAGTTCCTCCCATTAAGCCAATTATTGTATTGTATAAAATGTTTGTCTTAGCTGCATGGAAATACATTGAAGGGAATTTAAGCTTCTTAGTGAAGTTTGTAAAATCTGGTTCTGAAGTTAGAGGTCCTCTTATAGTTGAAGAATGGAATTGGATGCCTTTGTTTTGAATAATACTATTAGTTGTCTACTATATAAAATTACTTGAAACACCCCTGAATATTAAAGAGAGAAAAGGATATTTAAATGTGCCAGTTATGCAGGGTTTAATATTAACAATCCTTTGTAGGTCAACAAAAGAATTATGACCTCCATAATGCAAAAAATAATTTGACAACCCAGATCTATTACAGCATTAGTGAGTTGCAAATGTCCGCTTATGTTTATTTTTCCCCAGGATTAAAAAATGCAATTAAAATTATTTAATTTCTTCCAGCATTTGTTTCCATTTATAACATAGGTGGTTTTTTGAGTCAGCATCATTTAAAACATGCACATTTCGTGCCTTGATGCTATAAATTAAATCAGCATTTTAATTGTGGCCATGCTTGTGGTTGTTGGCAGTACAAAAAGATCTATGAATGCACGTACCCAAAAACCTACTGAGTGATTAATTACCAGTCTGGAAGATATAAATATGCCTTTCACTAAAGATAGTATAAACCACTGGGAGCACAGTCTTTACATCACAGTGGGGTGCATTCATTTAGCAGACACTAATTCAAACAAGACCTCAGTACAATAACTGGCAACATACCACCATTCTATAGTTCATCTATACAGAATCCAGCCAGAGATTGCTTTCTTCCAAATGAAAATGATGACCTAATATAATTAGCATGCTAGACATTTCTCAATATAAAAATGTTGGAAGCCTTAATGTAAATTTATAAACTGCTGTTTGATTTACAACCTTCTGCACATGTGTTTTAATCTTCAGAGTACCTTACTTGTTCTGTAGCTTGCACCAAATAATGTTTTCAACCACATATTGACTTAAGTTATTGTACTTTGTAAAATTATGACTTACATCAGCTAAATTATACCAAAAGAACAGAAAAACAGAATACGTATATATATTATTGTTAGCTCAGAGAAAGCATTGAAGGGGTAGGTACAAGTTTCTTCTAAAGTACATCCAAGAATTGATTAACACGCTTCTGCTTTATTTCCCCAAAGATCAAAATCAAAATCAAGCAATGGAAACTCATAGCTATCTGTGGCCATTAGTTAGCGAATACTAATGGTGCACTGTGAGGCCACTTCTGTGCTGCAGACTCAAGTTCCCTGAGAGTGGAATTAAAAGTGCCCAGATTCATTTTACTTTGGACCATGAACAGGCAGCAGAAACAAATGACCTTTACCTTCACTTGGGTTAGATTTGAAACAAGATCCCAGAGGTTTAAGGAAGAAAGGATAATGTTACACTCGACTGCTCCATCCACCTTTAAGGAAATATTCCCCCATTATTGATTTCTATTATTTTTGGGCTAAATGGTATCCGTAAACTCAGCAGTATGCTGGAGACCTTGTCCATCTGGCCTAAAAAAAAAATACCCGTTTCAGCACAATAACAATAGAGGATAATGAAAGCAAGTGACTCATTTTCTCACCTGCTGATCTTAGGTTGCAGGCATCACTTAGGTCTAATAATTTACTTTGTTTTCTTATAGTATGAATCAAGGGAAAAGACAGCAACTAATGTTTAACACAGGTGACACAATATTACTATTTAGTAGATAGTATTAGCTATTTTATGTTCCCATATATTTCCTAAAAAGCATAAATGCCACTCAAATCTGCACTTACCATGTTAGTATGGATGCTACTATCAACAACCAGTAAAATGTTGACAAGAATGGCTTGGAGACATCAAGTTATTGATTCCCAGGAGAAACACGGAGTACCTGAAAAGGAAAAGAAAAATCAATGCCTGAAGGTCTTGGGAGGTTTTTTTTTTCCTCATTTACACATTTTCCTTTTTGTTTTCAATTTCTTTGCATCACATATGATTTTCCCAGATGAAAGGGCAGGAAGTAACCTCTTCCAAGGTTTCCACCTGTGATGCTTTACAGAAACCTGTGATGCTTTAGAGAAACCTGTGATGCTTTACAGAAACCTGTGATGCTTTAGAGAAACCAAGAAACAATATTTTTGAGGTTGTGCCTTCCAATTTTCCTGTAAAACGAAATTGTCTGGCTTATGTTCAAAAACACCCTCCTCCCAATTCTAAACAAAAAACAGGCACGGCTGACCTCAATGATGTAGAATGCAGATAGAGATGCAACACCTACCAAGTGTTTCGTGAGGAAGGACATTAGGGGAAATTACGCAACTCGAGTGTTAAGGTGGGGGGGGGGGGGGTGGCGGGGGGAAGAGGGAGGCATAAGCCTTGCCCCAAAATTTGGAAAGTAGGAGGGCTAGACATTACCTCCTCATGCCATTGAACCATAGAGGTTTACAGCATAGAAGGAGACCATTTAAGTCCATTGTGTCCTTTACAGGTCTTTGTTAGAGCAATCCAAAATTAATCACACTGCCCTGTTCTCTTCCCTCCACTGGTTATGTATTTGAACATGGATAATCAGCAGTTACAGAATCTTAGAATCTTACAGCACAGAAGGGAGTCCATTTGGCCTGTCAAACCTGTGCCGGCTCTTTGAAAGAGCTGTCCAATTTAGTCACACACCCCAGCTTTTTCCCCCATAACCCTGTAAATTAGTTCCCTTCAAATACATGTCCAACTGCCTTTTAAAAATTCCTATGGAATCTGATTCCACCACCTTTCAGGTAATGGGTTACAGATCTTAACAACCCTCTGTATGAAAAATCATTCTCATTTCCCCTCTAGTTCTTTTGCCAATTATTTTAAATCTATGACCTCTGGTTACCGACTCACTTGCCAGAGGAAACAGTTTCCCTCTTACTTGCTCTATCAAAACCCCTCATTATTTTGAATACCTCTATTAGGGCTCCCCTTAACTTTCACTGCTCAAAGGAGAACAATCCCAACTTCTCCAATCTCTCCACGTAACTGAAGTCCCTCATCCCTTGTATCATCTTGGTAAACCTCCTCTGTACCCTCTCCAGGGCCTTGACATCTTTAAAAGTGCAGTGCCCAGAATTGTACACAATACTCCAGCTGAGGCCTAACCAGTAATTTGTAAAGGTTTAGCATAACTTCATCATTTTTGTATTCAGTGCCCCTATTTACAATGCCAAGCTTTCCATACGCCATCTTAACTGCCTTATCAACTTGCCCTGCCACCTTCAAGGATTTGTGAATATGCTCCCCCAAGTCCCTCTGCTTTTGCACCTCCCTCAAAATAGTATCATTTTAGATTACACGGCCTCTCCATATTGTTTCCCCCAAAGTGCATCACTTCACATTTATCAGCATTAAACTGCATCAGCCATCTGTCTGCCCATTTCACCAGTCTGTCTATGTCCTCCTGAAGCCTGCTACTATCCTGCTCACTATTTGCTACATTGCTTAGTTTTGTATCATCCGCAAACTTCAAAATTGTGCTCTCTATACTTAGGTAAACCCTTACGCTCTACCATTCTGCAGTACTGTGTATTAACATACAAATATGCCATACAACCATCGTTTTATGCGACAGATGTTACGAAAGTGCAAGAAAATCTTAGATATGACTTTAAAACTACAAAGGCTAAAATGATCGGAGAGGGATGAAACCATCACCTTGTTATACTAAAATGGATTCTGCAGTAGTAATTAGGTTTTTAAAAAGCTTAAGTTCCAGTATAATTTTTAGATTTGTCAAGTATCCAAATTAGAGGGCAATGGAGAAATAGATAGCATATAGATTTTAAGAGATATACACAAACATGCTGGCAGAAACACACCTCAAACAAGAGAGAACAAAAGAAAATAAAAGAAATGAAAAATAATCATAGAAAAAAGATTAAAACACTGAAAGGATAAATAACACAAATGGATATAGAAAAAACTAAAATATAAACAAAAAACACCGTATAAATAACTATAGAACAAGTTATGAAAAGACAGAAACAAGGAACATTGGGCCGGCTATTCCGATCCCTACGGGTGTGTACGCGTAGACCTGTCAAAAGTATAATGGGGATCACTGAAAAAACACATCAAAAAATTAAGGCCTAGAAATTCAGTGGGCTGCGCCACCTGTTAGCGCCCAAAGAGGGCACTTAGTGGGTTTTGCGCCACTAGCCATGCCTCCCGCTAAATTTAGCGGGGCGCTAATGGCGGCGCTAGCCGTTAGCGCTGCGCCACCACCGATGACATCATCAGTGTGCGCAGCGCCCCGCTACCGCCCCGGTCGCCAAATTTGGTAGCGCCCCTTGCTGTAACGCTGGTCGCAATTTGCGACCGGTTCAGGGGGGCCTACCTGCGGCGGTAGAGGCGCTGAGGTGTGGGGCGGCCATTGTTTTTGCTGGCCGCCTGCCAGCACCTCTTCGTGCCTCCATCCCCAGCCTCTTGAGCCCCCCCCCCCGTGTTGTGCCGGCTGTGTCCCAAGAGCCCGGCACTTCTCCTCGGTGCCGGGCTCTTTTGCTGGCACTCGCGATCTCCAATCGCGCTGCAGCAGGCCCCTCCCCTTTAAGAAGGGGAGGAAGGCCTGCAGTACCGCAGCGCGCCGTGCCGCAGAGTGTGGTGCTGCGACACATTGCGCTGCGATTTTCAGTTGCAGCGCCCCAAGAGGGATGCGGGGCGCCTCGAGTAGCGCCGCGCTTCCGTCTGGGGCGCTGAAACTGAATTTCCGGCGGGCGCTCGCGACTCCTTCCGGGGCGGTACTTCTGGCGCCCTGGTGAGACTGGCGCGCCAGTGAATTTCTAGGCCTAAATAAAAAAATTTAAAGTTTTAAAAATTTGTTAAAATTACATTAAATTAAATATTTTAACAAAAATTAAATTTTTTGAAAAAAATTAAAGTTTTTTACAGGGCTAAAAATAAACTTACCTTTTCTAAAATTATTTTCAAGTTATAAATGAGTGAAAACACAATTATTTTTTTACCTTTTTAAACTCTTACTCTGGTAAAAGCAGGTCTTATGCCTGCTTTTACCAGGCATAAGATTTTTAAGGGTTTTCAGCGGGCGGAGGTTCTGCAGAAAGTGGAACTCTCCACCCACAGAGGCCCTTCTCCTGGGCAGGCGTGCGATCTGTCAAGAGTATTCTTCGCATATCTGAAACCAGCACTTGCGAGGTCCCTACGGGTGGGTACAAAGCTCGTACACACCCGTAGGGATCAGAAAATATGGGCCTATAACTTCAACTACCAGTTGGTTGGTCTCAGAAATGTTAATCTCACCCTTGTATAAAATTGGTTGCTCTACTGAAAATATGGTCATGGCGCAGTGCTAGGGCAAAATAGATGATGGTTTCCTCTGCATCTGTCCATATCATACCTGACCTGAGAGTGCTCAGTGCTGACAAACAGGTGCTCACAATGGAAACGTGTTCCATTTTCTCAGCAATGACAGCTTCACCTTGATGAGCACAAAGATCATTTTAAGGAGCTTTTAAAATCAAGATTAAATTCTAGACCAACGTTACTTGCTTACCATGTGTCACCTTGATATTTAACACTATACTTCAAAGGGAAAATTAGAAGTATAAATGTTCACGTATGTGAAATAAAACTACTTGATAAGATGACCAGGTGATGTAGTGGGCTAGATACTGTCTTTTCACCTCTGGGACTTGGATTCGAAACCAGCACAGACTGAAGTTTGCTATCTGTGCTGCAAGAGTCCCCCATGAAATTAATTTAGAGTGTCCTAATCAAGTTGCATACATTCAAATGGATCCTCCTAGATCTTTACTGATCCAGATTTCATTAATAAATGTCCCATAAAGGAACAGTAATCATATACGCAAAGTGTTGAAAACCTTACTGCTCACATTTTCCTAGAAACAAATTCTAATTCTAATGCTATACAGCTTTATACAATACCATAGATTTTATGAGAATTTTCACATAATGTTAACACTGATTTTATATGAACAGCCTGATGGCAAAAATGCACTGCACACAGCACGGCTGCAGTTTAAATGTAACCAGTTGCTGATACTGAAAGCTGACAACCATATTTAAACCAGTTTCAGCAGTACTCGGGTTTCATTGAGAGGTTCCCATTATCAGTGTTGAAAAAAAAATAACCAATTAGAATAACTCTCATCATCTCACTCTCTGTTGCAGCAGAAATGGCATTGTTAAAGCTTGCTTGTTTGCTGAAGGATTGATGCCCAGACATGATGCAGGTTAATTTTGTAACATATCTAAAGAGGTTCCTATGTCGGGGATACTTAATAGCAAGCTAGTGAATGAGGACTTATTCCAACAATGAAAAAAAACAAATAAATCCTCGGGCTTAATTTAATTGGATAGGTTTCAAATACGAGCAAGAAAGAACACCATTGATCGTTCTGTCTAAGCCATAAGTGCGATATAAAATAAACTCTTTTCAGAGCTTTAATTGAGGCAGTTCCAGTAACTATAGGAATACAGGCATTAGCCCCATTCCCTGTAACTGAATTAATTATGCAAATAAAGTTGAACAAAAATGTATGAATGATCTGTATCCTTAATTTGTGAAACATATATAGACATAATGGCCCAGAAATTCAGGTCTCCACGGGTGAGTACGCATAAGTTACTCACCCGTAGGCCCAATGGAAGTGCCGGTTTCGTGCGTGCGTGGGAAACCGGAACTTCCGTTCCCTTGAAAGAAGGGGTTCAGAGGTGGAACGCGTGCGCCGGAGAGGCAGCGCGTGCGCATTGAACTTACGTTTTTTTTCCAGGTTTTTCCAGGAGGGTAAGTCTCCAGGAGTTACACATGTAAAAAGCAGTCGCAAGGCCTGCTTTTAACAAGGTAAGTGGTGAATTAATTAAAATTGAAACATTTTTTCCACAGGTTTATTATTTTTAAATACTTTAAAGAAAGGTAAGTTTATTTTTAGCCCCGTTAGAAAATGTAATTAATGTTTTCAAAAATTTAAATTATTGTTTAAAATAGATATTTTATATAATTTATAGTTATTTTAAAAATGTGATTTTTAAAAAATTTATTTGAAGTTTTAGTGATGTTTTGGGGCTTTTAGTATTTATGGTTTTGACAGCTCATCCTGTCAACTTTATGAATGGGCATTTCCCTGCTACCATTGGCTCTCCATGGCCCACGTGATCCCAGGGAACGCATCGAACTAACTGCGCCCCTGGGATACGCGAGCACTGCGTGCTGGCAGTTGGAGCAGGCCCAGGATTGGAATCCCACGCGGGCCCACAGCTCAACGGCTGGCGCGCTAGGTAGGCGCAGGTCGGAGGTTTGCACCCGCGGGAAGCCTCCGACCCGAATTTCTGGGCCAATACATTTTGCAGGTTTTACAGTTTAATCAGAATCCAAAGTGAAAATCCAATCAATACTAAATGGTTCAGAGGCAAGGAAGGTGGGGAATTCAGTACGTAGCAGATAACATATTTTGAAAGCTATAAGAATGCCATTAGAAGTGAATAACTGACTTTATTTCTTCATCTGATGCTCTGCGCTACCAAAAATGTATGTCTTTCTTTGTAGCCAGATCCAAACAAAGAAGCTTATTCAAAATAAAAGGCTCTTTGCAAATGTCCTCTAACAGTATTTAAAACTAAATCTCAGGCACAGCGGAAAATTATTGACTTGAACTAGGTGTACAATTCAATCTTTGTATTGCTCCACCAATTCTGTCAATGTCTTTTGCTTTTTTCTACACATGAAAAGTTAATTTATTTTCAGTTAGTTTTTCTTGCTTTTAAGAAAATATTCTGTCCCTTTAAGAAAATATTCTGTCCCAATACTTTTACACATGATGGTAAGAGAAGAACAGATCAATATGTAAAGTGATGACAATGGAAATTTTTAGTCCACAATTGTTTTTCCACTTTTTTTCTCATGGCCCAATTACCAAGAAAACGTACAAATGTTGGGGTGTGCGCAATGAAACATAAAAATAATGCTGCAAACAAAAAATATTCTGCTTCTAAAATAAATGCATATTTCTAATGCATAATCTTATCAACTGATCAGGTTTCCCAAATGCTTTGTTTCTATGGAGCACAAACAACTGTGCATTTATACCCTACCATGTTTCACTATCTGTACAGTAACAGTTCTTCCCATGTCCACAACATAATGGGCAGAAATATTTCAATTTTATATAAAGCAAGGCACAATTTCTCGATTCCAGATGCACGCCATCACCGTGATAACAATTCTGGATGCTTTTAGTGATGAAGGCCTGAAATTCACTTACTCTCTTTACGGAAACATCAGTGACTAGAATGATCGTTTTCCCGTCACACGAATCCACAGGTTCTAAGGTGAAGTGGTTTTATTTCTACGATATATTCAGATCCCATGTTGGAGCTGGGTTTGAGGAGTTGCCTAATTTTCTAGACTCCTATCCGGAAATAGGTGTCGTTATGTAAATCAAAGGTCTTGTAAAGGAAATGGAATGCCAATACTGTTGCATACATGTATACAAATATGCTGAAACTCTTCATCTAACAGGTCTGTAGGTATGACAGAATATTTAGAAATACTATAGATTGGAACCTTCTTCCCTATCCTAGTACCTAGAATTGTATTTTACGAAAACATATGAACATCCGGAAAATGACAGACAGAAAGAAGACCTACTGGTTCATCCAGCCATATATCACCTTGCTATTGAACTGTTATAGACCTTTGACGTACAGTCTCACTTCACTATAATGAGACCTGCTTAAAACAATTCCTCGGTTTTGGAGATCTCAACAGCAAGACCTGTTTTTTTTTTCCAATGGAAATCAGCCCTACTAAGCAAGATTTGCCTGGACTGACTCAGGTACAATGGAATTGAAGGTGAGGCTAATTGAACATTAACATATTGTAGCGCGAATCCCGCATAACGTATACATTCGTTGCCTGATTAAATGGCATACCATTTGCACATACAAACTGCAACCAGACAAGCGCAAGAAGGGAACTGCAACAAGGAAACTGATATGAGGCAACATGTGTGAAGATAGCAAGTAAGAGATCATCTTAGTCTCTGAAAACAAAACTTCAAATCATCGGTGATCTGGGTCTGGACCATATCTGCAAAGAACTGGACTTACCAAAGAGCACTGTTGCAACCATGTGGGTCAACAGAGGAAAAAATAATTCTACTATCAAAAATGAAATGCCGATTCAGAGAAAGTGAATCAGTACTGCGACTCATGAAGATCTTCATGAGTCGCTGAAGGTAACCATGCAGGTGCAGCAGGCGGTGAAGAAGGCAAATGGTATGTTGGCCTTCATAGCGAAAGGGTTTGAGTACAGGAGCAAGGATGTCCTGCTGCAGTTGTACAGGGCCTTGGTGAGACCACACCTTGAGTACTGTGTGCAGTTTTGGTCGCCTTATCTGAGGAAGGATGTTCTTGCCATGGAAGGAGTTCAGCGAAGATTCACAAGGCTGATCCCTGGGATGGCAGGAATGACGTATGAGGAGAGATTGGGTTGATTGGGCTTATACTCGCTGGAGTTTAGAAGAATGAGAGGGGATCTCATCGAAACTTATAAAATTCTGACAGGTCTGGACAAACTAGATGCAGGTAGAATGTTCCCGATGGTCGGAGAGTCCAGAACCAGGGGTCATAGTCTAAGGATAAGGGGTAAGCCATTTAGGACAGAGATGAGGAGGAATTTCTTCATCCAGAGAGTGGTGAACCTGTGGAATTCTCTACCACAGAGGGCGGTTGAGGCCAAGGCCTAGAAATTCAGTTCTGACGCTATTGCGGCGCTAAAGTCGGGCGCTCGTCAAATTTAGCGCCCGCCGGAAAGTGCAGGCGAGCTCGCCGAAATTCAGTAGATTTGGCCAACTTTTTGGCCGAGCGCTGCACAAGGCGTTGGAACCCTGTGTTCAGGCGCTAATCCAGCGATGCAGCCTAATAACGCCGATTCCGGGCGCAGCGCAGGTGCGATCATGTGGTGAGTGTCAGCAGACACCCTGACGCCGGCCAGCTCTTAAAGGGGGAAGGGTCAACTTTGACTGCAGCCACACCCTGCATGCTGTAGCCCTGCAACTAGGCCTCAGGAGTGGTTGTGTGGCATATCAACGCCTGGAGGACATGGAGAGGGCCCGTGAAAGAGCCGAACGCTTCTCTGAACATGCGCTGGGTGTGCTCCTTCATGGGGTGCGCAAAAGAAGGCGGGTCGTTTGCCCGGCTAGTGGCAGGAAGGCTCCCAGGAGCCAGTTCAGGGAGGCCTGGACCAAAATTGCCCGGAGGGTCTCCTCCAGCTCAGATGTTCCCAGGAGTGCGGACCAGTGCCGCAAGAAATACAACGACCTATGTCGGCTGGTCAAGGTGAGTACCCTTTCCAATGTCCCCCTCATCCTTGCATGTGCACCTCCCATTAGGGCCAAAGGGACATCCAAGGTCTAATGGCCAGCCCTGCTGCCGCTGCAATGGCACTTGCATGTTAATCAAGAGCTCTTTCTGCACTTACCACACTGTGCAAGCTATTCCACCATGGGAGGCCTCACACAGAGCTACAGGGCACCACACTGTGCAAGCTATTCCACCATGGGAGGCCTCACACAGAGCTACAGGGCACCACACTGTGCAAGCTATTCCACCATGGGAGGCCTCACACAGAGCTACAGGGCACCACACTGTGCAAGCTATTCCACCATGGAAGGCCTCACACACAGCTACAGGGCACCACACTGTGCAAGCTATTCCACCATGGCAGGCCTCACACACAGCTACAGGGCACCACACTGTGCAAGCTATTCCACCATGGCAGGCCTCACACACAGCTACAGGGCACCACACTGTACTTAGACGCCCTCCTTTCTCTTGCAGGCCAAGCTGGCGAGGAACGCCAGGAGCCTCCGTGTCACTGGTGGAGGCCCTCACGAGTTCCAGGAGCTGACGCCTCTGGAAGAGAGGGTGGCCCGACTGCTGCGGCACCCGGTGATTGGGCCTGTGGCGATCGGCGACGCCGACCCTATACTGGAGCCCACTGGTAAGGACAGGACCGGCTGCACCTCTATCCTTGCCCTCGCGCATCAGATCTACATCCTTCCCCAGTGGCCGATAAATGCGCATAATGCACCAGTGCGGCCTCCCTCGCTGTCGGCCTGTCCTCACACTAAAGCTACACTTGTGCCTTCCTGCTTTCAGCTGGTGAGGAGGAGGTGCTCCCTGAAGCCCACACAGCCAGGCCCTCGGAGGAGGAGGACGTGGAGGAGCAGCAGGAAGGCGCCACCTCGGGGGAACCCTCCTCCGCTCCAGGACATGCCAATGAAGGGGATACGTCTGGCGTGCCGGAGAGCCAGGGGGAGGCGGGGGAGGGGAGCCCCGAACCTGGTCCCAGTGGCATGGACGCCCGCGGCAAGGCTCCGGCGGCACGCGACCCTTCTGCCCAGAGGGGGGAGGCGGTGGAGGGGAGGGCAGAACCTGGTGTCAGTGGCGTGGCCGCACGCGGCAGCGCTCCGGCGGCACGCCAGCCTTCTGGCCAGAGGGTGGAGGCGCCCTCCAGTCCGGACTCGGACGTCGCCCAGGAGGTGCGCCTCCTGGACGAGATGTCGGCGGCGTCGGAGCGCCGCCACGTGGAAATCATGGAGGTGCTGGCACAGATGCCTCAGGCCATCGAAAGCCTCTCTCAAAGTGTGGTGGCTTTCGGCCAAGCCCAGGCCAGGGGCCTCGAGGTTTTCGCTGCAGCGCACGCCAGGGGGGTGGAGCTCCTTGTGGCAGCGCATGAGAGGGGGGTCGAGCAACTCGAGGCAGCGCAGCACGCCAGTCGCCAGCTGAGAGGTGCTGTCCAGACAATGGGACTGCAGATGCGGGGACATGCCGGCGCAGTTGGGGCACTGACTTCTGCGACCCTCGCACTGGCGGGGAGGCGTCGCCAGGCCAGGCGCCGCCCTGCTGCCGCACACCGGTCTGGCCACCCACAGTTTGGCGCGCTTGCTCCCCGGCCAGGCCGCCCGAGTGCACGTGTGTCTGGCGACCAGCGCGCGCCTGGCATCACCCACCTTGCACCCATTGGTGCAGGCGAGCCTGCCACTCCCCCAGCCACGGTGCAAGGAGCTCCTGCAGCCACTGAAGAGGGCCACCCACAGCTGCAGCAGCCACCAGCCGGCCCCTCCCGGGCCCGCCCTTGTGTAGGCCGACCCCCAAGGGCATCTGGCGAGACGCCTTGTCGCCCTGAGGATCCTTCCCCCAGCCTCGGCACAGCCTCACGGCCCAGCTTGAGGCGCAGCAGCAGGACGGGCCGGGGCAAAAGACGCCTGTCCACACACTCGCCCTCTCGCCACACCCAATAGAGTGTGTTCACCGAGGGTTTGGGTGATGCGGGGGCTTCTGTTCTGGGGGGCATTATGTGTTTTTGTTTTATGGGGGTCTTTGTGTTGTTGGGGGGGCTTGTTTTTGTTAGGCCAGTGACGAGGCCATTTGGATGCTGATGTTATGTTAGTCCTCCCCAGGTTTTGGGAGTGACAGAAGTTTGTTACTGTTTTTTGGGGGTCTTCTCTGTTTTGCTCTTCCATGTGGGAAGGGCCCTGAGGTTTTCAAATAAAGATGTTTATTTATTCACCATGTGCAGGTGTCATGTTTCAAGTGGTTGTTGGGTTAACCGGCTGAGGGCTTGCGAAGCGGCTGCGTTCAGTGGGCCAGGCCATTCCCTGACAGGGGGCCTAGAAGTGTCGAGCAATAAGCCCCCGGCGGACGGCCCTTGGACCTTGTCGCTCCCTCCTGGCCTGGTGCTGCTCCTCCTCAGGGTCCTCCTGCTCGTCCTCCTGAGGTGGTGGCCCAATGTCAGGTGGCAGTGCCTGAGTCCTGCGGATAGCCAGGTTGTGGAGCATGCAGCAGACCACGACGAACTGGGAGACTCTATCCGGCGAATACTGAAGAGACCCGCCCGAACGATCCAGGCAACGGAACCGTTGCTTGAGGACGCCTATCGTTTGCTCTATTAGGTTCCTTGTGGCTTGATGGCTTTTGTTGTATGCCAGCTCCGCTGGGGTCCTGGGCGCGCGGAGCGGGGTCATGAGCCATGTGCACAAAGGGTGCCCTTGTCCCCGAGAAGCCATCCCCTTGGTTGAGGCTGTGCCTGGAACATGTCAGCCACAGTAGTCTGTCGCAGGATAAAGGCATCGTGGATGCTTCCTGGGAAGCGGGCATTGACAGCTAGGATGCGCTGCCTGTGGTCACACACCAGCTGCACATTTAGGGAATGGTAGCCCTTCCAGTTGCGGTCTTGCTCGGCATTGCGGATAGGTGGCCGCATAGCCACATGCGTGCAGTCAATGGCGCCCTGCACCATGGGGAAGGCCGCGATCCTGGCAAATCCGAATGCACGCTGCTCCTGCTTGTGTTGGGTCATGGGGAAGGAGATGAATTGGTGGCTCCTCGCGAAAAGTGCTTCGGTGACCTGTCGGATGCAGCGATGCGCGGCGAACTGGGAGATGGTCGCGATGTCCCCAGCAGCGGCTTGGAAGGAGCCGCTTGCATAAAAGCTGAGAGCCACCGTGACCTTCACTTCCACCGAGAGAGACGCCCTGGACATGAGCTGTGGCTGCAAATCTGCATGAAGCCGCTGGCAGATCTCTTCAACCACCTCCCTTCTGAAGCGCAGCCTCTTAACACAATGCGCCGCAGTCATGGTGAGATATGAGACCTGCTCCCGGTATTGCCTGACTGGGTAAGGCCTACGTTGGCGATGCCTAATGGCCCCTCTGCGTCTAGCCATGCCTGGGCCTGTCTCAAAGCGTATGCCAGCCCTTCGCACAAAATGTCGCAACTGAGGGTTGGCCCCCCATGCAGCCCCCATTACAAAGTTCCAACCAGCAAAATCACAAGGATGCAAATGTCAAAGCACTGGCTCGAAGCCAAAAAGACCTCTCCTATGGTGTCCGAAATCAGTAATCTCTGTGCCTTGCTCTCTGTGCAGAAATCCAAACCAGTCAAGTCATTGCAGCGAAATGGCTAGCTTTTATGGGTGAGTGGATGTGCCCTTTAATTAGCGCTCCCCGAATCCCACAGGGCCTCTGTTGAGTTCCATTTCACAGTTCTTAGTAGCGCCACGCCAACATCGGCCGGGCGCCACTGAATTTCCGGTTTGGGGCGCACAAACGGCGTTGCACGACGGAATGACGTCATAAGATGCGCGCGCAGCTGACCGGGCGCTAACACTTTGCGCCGGCGCTAAAGCCCAGCTGAATTTCGGCGTAGGCGCAGATCCGGCGGTGCCCGGGCGCTAAGTGGATAGCGCCGGAAATCTGGCGCTAACGTCTGGCGCAAACAGCTGAATTTCTAGGCCCAAGTCTTTAAATATATTCAAGAAGGAGTTAGATATATTTCTTAGAGCTAAAAGTATCAAGGGATATGGGGAGAAGGCAGGTACGGGGTACTGAGTTTGGATGATCAGCCATGATCTCATCGAATGGCGGAGCAGGCTCGAGGGGCCGAATGGCCTACTCCTGCTCCTATCTTCTATGTTTCTATGTTTCTATGTTTCTATGTTCATGAAGCAGTCTATTGCTGTTTCAGAACAGCCAGAGAGAGCAAAGTTCCAGTGTTGGGCAATGTGTTATGAAGCAAAGGCCAAAAAACTTACCAGTCATTCCTAGAACCAAGGATCTTTTTGGACTGTTAACAAGATAGAAATCGTGCATTGAGAAAACCACGAAGCATAGCTTTTTTAAAAAATATAATAAAATTATGTTCAATTCAAATTGGTAATTTCTTCATTTTTCTGATGCAGTAAATCACCAAACTCTACTCTAGTGAACACCCTGATTATAACAAACTTTCCTGCTAGTCCCGAGGGGATTCATTATAGTGAAGTTCAACTAATATTTCATTGATACCATAAGGATGACATTTACCTGCACTGCTTGGTTTTGGGGGTTTTCAGTTATAGAGTGGTCCAGTCATGGTACTAAAACTTTCCTTTCTGATAGAATATGTCACATACATAGGAAGTGAGCATGTCTCCAGGATGTAAAAGAGATTTTCAGCAGGTCAGGCAGCATCTGTGGAGAGGGGAAACAGAGTTAACATTTCAGGTTGATGACCTTGCTGGTCAAACTGGAAAAACTGGAAAAACTGGAAAATCAGAACTGAAAAAGTTAGAGATATAACAGGTTTTAAGCGAGTGCAGAGGCAGGGAAAGGGGGAGGGGAGGAAAGAACAAAAGGGAAGGTCTGTGATAAGGTGGAAGGCAGGAAAGATTAAATGACAAAAGGGATGATGGTGCAAGGCAAAGGAGATGGCAATGGGACAAGTAAAGAAACAAAAGATGGGTCTAGAAGAGGTGTAAATGGGAATAGCAGAATCATCAACAGCTGCCATCCAAAAAAATGGGGGCAGAGGTTATGATATGAAATTGTTGAACTCAGTGTTGAGTCCGGAAGGCTGTAAAGAACCTAATCGAAAGATGAGGAGCTTATCCTCGAGCTTACGTTGAACTTCATTGGAACAGTGTAGGAGGCCGAGGACAGAGAGGTCAGAATGCGCCGAGGATAGAGATGTCAGGGTATTCATCAAAACTGTCTCAGTCCAAGCAATAGGACATCAGGATGGCATTCTCTTTATATAGGGCATCTGTGAATCTTATTCCATAGCATATTCAAGGACTTTCCTCAAGAGATTCTCAGAATCCTCCAATTACAACCATGCAAAGATGCACAATTTGTGTCATTTGCATGCGGTTTCTAAATAGCTTGGTATAGGCATGAGAAATAGAATCGTTTTTTACATGTTAATAATTCATTAAAAAAAGGACTTAAATTTTTCAAAAGAAAATTAAAAAATGGAATAAAATTATTCATCACGATTTGAGAAAACACTTATTTCAAATGCTGTACTTGTACTTAACCAGGAATCTCAGCTAGGGGATCATAAAGGCTACAACTACATTCTACAGATTTAAAAAAGGCTCAAGTAGCCTAAAGAAAACAAGATATTTATTGGAACATTCAGTAATTATGCAAAACGCAGCTGAATTACACACACACAAAGAATTATAAATACAGTGCATGCTAACAATTAGGTTCTGGAATATATCATGAAAATCAATTGTGAGAGTTTAAATCATGCAACAATTACACTAAAAATACACTGGATGGTTTTTTTCAGAATTACTGCACTGCATAAGAAAGCTTAATGATGTAATTGTGCATTTGAAAAAACAAACCAGGGTATAAGTGTCACAATGTTGACATTTCCTTTTCCTTTTGAGTTGTCAGTGCTGCTTGTACTTTGTCTCAAGTGGATTTATAATTGCTCCTTTTTAGCATCACATTACCACTGAGGGAGATTGGAAACCTAACAATTTAAGCAATATTTAACATTCTAAATATTACAGACTGCTAAAATCTTAATTGTTAATGCTCATTTATTTTGTTGGATTATTGAATTCTATTTTTCATAACAATTACATATTTCATTGAATTCTAATGCTGAATATAGTCTATTAAAAAATGGCCCAGAATTTTGCAGTAATGGTGACAGTGAAACTGTCTGCCTTCGCTGTCATTACTGTGTAAAACTGACAGCAACTTCTGGTGTTTGCACATGTGCAGTTAAACGTGGAAATCCAGACGTTGCTGTCAGTGATACCCTGCTCCTCCACAGGGTGCGCTGTTACAGACTTCACAGATGCAATCAACACAGAATCAGTGGTTTGACGTGAACTTCAACCTTTTACGCACTATTCTCGCTGTAAAAACCATTGAGAACATTAAGCCTTGTTTAATGAGGTGCAACTGAGTTTTTAACGGCATACTAAGTCATAATTATTGCTGAACAACCTCTCTGATCCTAAAAAAAACTAATTTTAGAAGTGTGGAGTGTCATTCCTTCCATTCCATGATTTTTAAAATCATTTTTTTTTTAATTTAAAGTTTGTTTTTGATAGTTCAGTTTCTACCTTAATCCCATGTGTATGTCCTAATCTTTATTTTGCTTTTTGTAAAATGTTTAAAAAGTAAATTATAATCCATGCTTTTTACTTCCTGGTTTGCTGACTGAGAATTCTTCAATCTTATTGGCTGCTCAGTCTTCTTGATGATGTCACTGTTGCTGAAGTCCACAGATGCCCAATAGATGGCGCCAGATTGAAAGTCATGTTGGAATAGGGGAAATCGACACTCTGGAGCCCGCTAAGCCTTTGTGGGCAGCTTTCTTCGAGGTCAGCGGCAAGCGTCGACCCTTTGCAAAATCCGGGTCAATAGAATGGGAAGTAACTAAACACCACAATTTAAATAAACAGAGAAAAAATAAGCCAATGATATCAAAATTACAACAGGGCACTCTACTATCATTAAAGCACATCCTTCAAGAGCCAAAAACATTTGCTAACTGTAATGAGTAAGTACCCTAATTTTACATAGACTGCAATATGAACATAAATACCCAGGAGCTTTATGATTCTGTCATACCTAATAGCCTATACAAAGAGAGTAAGGAATTTATGAAGTATTTAAAGGGTTAAAGAAAGATGGATTT
Source organism: Somniosus microcephalus (assembly GCF_052327205.1). Taxonomy (NCBI): domain Eukaryota; kingdom Metazoa; phylum Chordata; class Chondrichthyes; order Squaliformes; family Somniosidae; genus Somniosus; species Somniosus microcephalus. The sequence goes on from NC_140992.1 coordinate 249,918,439, forward strand.
CTGCAAGCATTAAGAAGTTATGTAACCACGGAAGTATATAGTCAACTGATTGTGGGCTGTAGATGGGAGGCTGCGAAACTTTAACAATTTGACCTGAAGAAGCAATTACAATATGGTGATACAAATGATAGAAACTCAAATTCCCCATCAATGCAAGCAAAAAAGTAAACCAGTTTCTAAGAATGCAAGCATCCTTTCATATATTACTGAATTAAAGCTGCTGAATCTAATGCCACTGCTTTTCTCGAGTAATCTGAGTTGGCTATTACGAGAAAAGTATTTGAATGTAATAGAAAAGTTTTCCTCTCCCTTTACAATTTTGATTACAGCCACAATACCAATCTGTTTTTGGTTAGAAAAATGACCACGTGAGGATTAAGTTAAGGGTGATGACTTGCAATAATACATGAAACCTCAGTTTAGGTCACAAGGACATGATTACTGGAAACTAGGTGTAGTAAACTCATCAATGGTAATAGCTGATCGTATCCCTCTGTCTTTCTTTTAGCTTGTTCCATTTCCAAATCTAAAAAATCTCCTTTACTCAACAGAGTACTAACTTTGCCATACTTTAGCTTCTGCTTCAACAAAATATGCATTTACAGAAGCAAAGAAGGAGCAAAAAATTAGGAGGTCTGCCCCTAGTTCAAGGTCTTCCTGCCCTGTCTTCTTATCTTATTCACTCACTAGCAACAAACATGTACTCAGGTATTTTACCAAGTCATTCATTCTATTAAAAGTTATATATGAAGAGGTCTCATAAGGACAGCTCTTTTTCTCTTGGTGTTTCAAAGAAGATTGGGAAATTTTTAGAAACCAGCAAAGGTTGACCAAAAAAATAATAAAGAGGGAGAAGATAGATTATGAGTGTAAACTAGCAAGAAATATGAAAAAGGACAGTAAGAGCTTCTACAGGTATATAAAAAGGAGGAGAGTAGCTAAAGTAAACGTTGGTCCCTTAGAGGATGAGACTGGGAATTAATAATAGGAAACAGGGAAATGGCAAAGACTTTGAACAAATATTTTGTATCTGTCTTCACGGTAGAAGACACTAAAAGCATCCCAATAATAGTAGATAATCAAGGGGCAAAAGGGAGGGAGGAACTTAAAACAATCACTATCACGATAGAAAAAGTACTTGGCAAACTAATGGGAGTAAAGGCTGACAAGTCCCCTGGACCTGATGGCCTACATCCTAGGGTCTTAAAAGAAGCGACTGCAGAGATAGTGGATGGTTGTAATCTACCAAAATTCCCTGAATTCTGGAGAGGTCCCAGTGGATTGGAAAACCGCAAATGTAATGCCCCTTTTCAAGAAAGGAGGGAGACGGGAAGCAGGAAACTATAGGCCAGTTAGCCTAACATCTATCATTGGCAAAATGCTGGAATCCATTATTAAGGAAATAGTAGCAGGACATTTAGAAAGTCAACATGGTTTTATGAAAGGGAAATTGTGTTTGAGAAATTTACTAGAGTTCTTTGAGGATGTAACGAGCAGGGTGGATAAAGGGGAATAAGTAGATGTGGTGTATTTGAATTTCCAGAAGACATTCGATAAGATGCCGCATAAAAGATTACTGCACAAGATAAGAGCTTATGGTGTTGGGGGTAATATATTAGATTAGATAGAGGATTGGCTAACTAACAGAAAACAGAGGGGAGGATTTTGCCAGCCCTGGGGAGGCAGGTATGGAGGCGGGACTGCCGGGAAAATGGCAAAACTGGGAGTGGGTACCGAACCCACTTCCAACCTGCCTCCATGCCATCTTACTGGCATTCTCCGATGCAGCAGCCATCTGCTTTTTGCGGAGGAAATAGGTTTTGGTGAGCCTTCAGTGAGGGCTCACCATAAAACAGAGATTGTCAGTGTTTGACAGCTTCTCTAAAAAAAATTTTGACAGATGAAACGTCATACGCTGACATCCTCTGTCACCGCCTTTCCCTTAATTGGCCGGCTAAGCCCACAGGACGGGCTTAACAAAGTCAATCAAGGGAAAATAGCATGGGTTGGTCATCATTGGGGGCGGGACTAAAACCCAAAAACTAGCAATCCCACCCCCAATGACGACCAACCCATGCTATTTTCCCAATTGATAAAATCCAGCCCTTTGTGTCCTCCTCACAACTTGCTTTCCCATCTATATTAGTATCGCCAGCAAATGTGGCTACAGTACACTCGGTCTCTTCATCCAAGTCATTAATATAGATTGTAAATAGTTGAGGCCCCAGCACTGATCCTGTGAGGGTGCCAGTCAGTTCCTTTTTGTAACCTCTAGATGGCGCCTTCACTTGTGGTGTTCTTTTGTTAATTGTCTTAGTCTCTGGTGTTAATTGTTCCTAACCCTGTGTTAGTTTTTAAACAGCCTGTTGGCTGTTTATGGGTGGCACCTGGTTTTCTTGGTATATAAGTTTTGTTGTTATTTCACTCTTTGCTCAGTCCTCACTAGGGTGAACCAGGGAGTTAGTCTTGACTAGGTGCTCTGTGTGACTAGCCTTTGCTCTATGGCAGCTTGCCTTCACAAGCTGGCTGCCATAGTTCTCTCGAGCTATGTATCTAAGTTTGTGTTCTAGTTCTCTCGAGCTATGTACCTAAGTTTGTGTTCTAGTTCTCTTGAGCTATGTATCTAAGTCTGTGTTCTAGTTCTCTCGAGCTATGTATCTAAGTCTGTGTTCTTGTCTCTGGATTAAAGATGTTCTTAAGTCTGTTGTTCTGTTAAGTTGCTTGTCTTGGTAAGGTGCTGTTTGGACTAGCGTGTTGCTATGTGGGAGCCGTTGGGATCTTGTCTTGAGCTTTGCATTGATAAGCCGATTACCCTTGGGGTAGCTTGTCTGGAGTTTAGCCTCGGCAAGCCGGTTGCCCCTTGTGGTAGCTTGTCGCAAGCTCAGTATAGACAAGTGGGCTTCCTCATGGAAGCTGTCCTGAGTTCCTATCTTGACTAGCTGTCTTGTAACTTGTCTCTAGTTCTTATGTTTCTGTTTCGAGTTCTCTTGTCTTTAGTTCTTATGTATATTGCTGTGTTAATCTAGTTATGTGTGAATCTAGTAAAGTTCAAACAAAGTACTGTATATGTGTCTCTTGTCTGGTTTCTGCACTTGGGTCCAGAACCTACCTCGCCCGGAGAGCACGGCCTCGTATTTATACGGCCCCGTGGCTCCCCAACCCTGACAGATCCCTGTGGCACCCCACTAGTTACAGTTTGCCAACCTGAAAATGACCCATTTATCTCGACTCTCTGGGCTGGATTTTGTCAATCAGAGTGCGTTGGGGGCTGGACTGCTGGTTGTCGGGTTTCAGTCCCGCCCCCAACGACGTCCAGCCAACCCACTCTACTTTTCCTTGATTGACCTTGTTAAGCCCGCCCTGCGGTCTTAGCCGACTAGTTAAGGGAAAGCCGGTGACAGAGGACGTCAGCTGTCAAACACTGACAATCTCTGTCCTAAGGTGAGTCCTTGTACTGAAGACTCACTAAGACCTCTCTCCTTAGCAGAAATCAGATGGCTGCTGCATCAGAGAATACAGAAGCCATTCTGTCATCTCTGCCATTGAGATGAGGCACCTCCAGGTCCCCAAGGGTTGAAGCCTGCAGAAAGAAGCAAAGGTAAGTAAATTTTTTCTAACACTTTGCACTCACCTCTCATATTACCTATCCACACTTATACCCATCACTCACCTCCACAGCGCACTTTTCAACCCCTCTCACCCCCGCAGACCCACTGCTCGCCTTGTTGAACCTGGCGAGGTTCGTAGCCATCGGGAAGCCCGCACTTGCAGGGGTAAAATGGGGATAAGCCTCTTAACTGCCTGTTAACTACCTGTTAGCAGGCAGTTAAGTGGCTGTAATCCCCTTCCTGCCTCGAGGAGACGGGTCCCTGCACGAGTCAGGGACCAGCCTCCTAGGAAGATGGCACAGAGGCTGGTTAGGAGCGGGTTCGGCACCCACTCCCAGTTTCTGCCATTTTTCCATCAGTACCGCCTCCATACCCGCTGATATAAGGAAACTACTAAGCACTTGGTTTGAGTATAAAACAAGGCTTTAATCAACTGTTTCACAACCATGAGTTTCTCGTTACATCACTAGTTCCTGGTTACAAAAACATCCTGAGCAAGCTGGGCCCACGCCCGAGTATTTATACTTTCCTTGGACGGCACCACCAGCTGGCCGCCCAGTGTTATCTCATGAGTCATTTCTACATGAATGGTAAGATTCATGATACCCGCCTCCCCAGGGCTGACAAAATTCCCCCCAAAGAGTCTGCAAAGGGATATAGTGAGTGGGAAAAAATTGTGGGAAAATGCGAGGTTATCCACTTTGGTAGGAAGAATAAAAAAGCAAAATATTATTTAAATGGAGAGAGACTGCAGAATGCTGAGGGATCTGGGTGTCCTCGTACATGAAACACAAAAATATAGCATGCAGGTACAGCAAGTAATTAGGAAGGCAAATGGAATATTGGCCTTTATTGCAAGGAGGATGGAGTATAAAAGTAGGGAAGTCTTGCTAAAACTGTACAGGGCGTTGGTGAGACCACACCTGGAGTACTGCATACAGTTTTGGTCTCCTTATTTAAGGAAGGATATACTTGCTTTGGAAGCAGTTCAGAGAAGGTTCACTAGGTTGCCTCCTGAGTTGAAGGGGTTGTCTTATGAGGAAAGGTTGAGCAGGTTGGGCCTATACTCATTGGAGTTTAGAAGAATGAGAGGTGATCTTATTGAAACATATAAGATTCTGAGGGGGCTTGACCTGGTAGATGCTGAGAGGATGTTTTCCTTCGTGGGGGAATCTAGAACTAGGGGGCATAGTTTCCGAATAAGGGGTCGCTCATTTAAAATGGAGATGAGGAGGAATTTCTTCTCTCAGAGGGTCGTGAATCTTTGGAATTCTCTACCCCAGAGAGCTGTGGAGGCTGAGTCATTGAATATATTCAAGGCGGAGATAGACAGACTTTTGAAAAACAGGGGCGTCAAGGGTTATGGGGAGTGGGCAGGAAAGTGGAGTTGAGGCCAAGATCAGATCAGCCATGACCTTATTGAATAGCGGAGCAGGCTCAAGGGGACGAATGGCCTAATGCTTCTATTTCTTATGTTCTTATGTTCTTCTTAAAGCCTAGCCATGTCCCAGTTCCATTGAGCAAGCCCGAACTTCACAGCTGTAGGGGGTGGCGTGTGGTGGTGTTTGGCGCGTACGCCCAGTCAGTTATGCCCCTGACTGTTTTGTGAGTGGTTCGAATCGCTCCCATGCCCCTGGGTTCTAGACACCAGACTTAGGTACAAGGCAACGGTACAGAGAAAACTCGAGTAGACAGGTGGTTGGATGTAAACAAAAACCAAGATTTTATTGAAGAGGAAAAACTTGATACAATCTTATGGAAAAATTACTAGTGTACACTTCTACAGGCGAAAATACAAAGAATAATAACAATACTTATACAGGGAATGGGGAACACATGGCACATCGAGGGAAAACAACTATCTTAACAATTCCCTTATCCTTATCCCACCCCCTATACCTAACTAGATTAAGCTATGAGGGGTCAGAACTTCATGCTCACCAATCAAAAGGTTTGTTGGACTCAAAACAGCGGTTGGGTTCGGGGTTCGCTCTTGGTGCTCTCTGGAGCCTGCCGTCATCACGTGGTCTCTGGGCGCTGTAAGGGCGTTGTCCAGGTTTGAGTACCCCAAAGTTAAAGTCTCTGTTTGGGTACTTTACCTTGCAGGGATGATTCTTCGTCGCCAGCCGCCAGTTTGAGTTGGTGTACAGATATTCAAAGGTCGGCCGAGGCTGAAGGCCCGATAATTCGAAGCCTCTCCTCAGTTCGTCTCCTCAGTTGGTCTTCTTCAGCCGGTCTTCCTCAGGTGGCCTTCCCTCCGGTGGTCTTCCCTCCTCCCCTCGTCGCGTCCCACCTCGCCTGGCCTGAATTGTTCGTGTCCGCCCAACCCGGTGCCGGGGCAATTCCAGATGGAGTGGGAAAAAGGCACGGGCAAAGGCCAGGGGGTAAGCGCGGGACGGGGAAAGAGCGGCAGCCACGAGGGTGAGGGGCTGAAGAGCAGAGAGAGCGATTGCTACCCGGAGGCCTTCAATTATACCTTTGTCGAAAACCCTTATCTGCACGCCAAATCAGGTTAGTTCTTTGTCTTAATCTTGGTGGGCTATTTTAAATAATGGTAGCAATCCATATTAACTGCTTTTAGATGGCCGGTAATCGCATCTACCGGCCCGATAATTGACTTGTATTGTCATGAAAGTTCCTTGATGGGCCTGTCCAGCCTCGATGGCTCTGTTAATCTGTTTCCGATAATATATGTAGACTGCTTGATGGCCTTAACTATAGGCCTAAACTGAATTTAGATTTGTCTCCAATTTGGTCTAATGCATAATTCAGAGTCCTGTCTGGTTTCAAAATACAAAGTCTCTCTCTTCACAGACACTGCAGCTTTGGTTTCGATCCACAAGCTGTCTGCGTTGCAAAGTCCATTTTAAAATCTCACAGGCTTTCTGCCACGAGGCATGGACGCCATCTTGGGTACCCTTTTTGATTTAAAAATGTCCACGCAGGGTCCCGTTTATTAATAACAGCCTTCGGGGAAATGCAGAAATTTTGCAAATCTTACATTCCACCCTGTGATACTAAAACTTGCTTGAAGTATCATACATTTAAGGTGAGCAAAATTTTTCTGACCCTCCATAGTCAACCTTCCCCTGTAATTACCTGTCTAATATACCTACGACACATGCACTTCCCATTCTGCGAAAATGTAGTGTACATCAGCATTCAGAGAGTAAAATTACAGACTTTACACACACATCCAAGCATGGAGGGGGTCCAACACCCCTGCACCACTTGGTACACATGTCTTTATTAAACAGCATCGCAAAAAAAAACAAAAGAAAAACCTTTATTAAAAATAACAAACACAAAAGAAACGACAATCCTTTAATCAAAATACAGGGAAAAAGACTTAAACCGGCGTATCTCCCTCCACCTTTACATAGTGTTCCTTCCAAATCCTCTGGTTTCGGAATTCTGACCACCGACCTTTTCCCTTACACTGAGTACAAACTAAATACAACACTATCCCTAACTGGCAAACCACGAGAATGTGTGAAGCCAGTTTGATCCACGAAGGGACCTCTATATTACTGAAAATGTTCCACCAGGGTGGAGTCACAATATCCAATATCTTAGTCCCTATCTCTACTGTTTTCTGTTCGAGTGTATAAAAATGTTTCTGCGAAACTATAACGGCTTTGAGTATTTTGGTAAGATGTTCAGGGAGAGGGGGAATTTCGTAGCCAAAGTGCGCTACGTACTTTTGCAAATCCGTAAAATTCTCCTTCACAGTGAGGTGACAGTGGAGGGTTCAGGAATGGGGACAATTCGCTCCTGGGCCACTTGAACTTCTGCCTTGGGTTTAAAACAGAAACTGCTGTCACTAACCGGACACCAGCTATGCTGTCCATGCTGGTAGTGGGACGTGCCAGTGGTGACACAATATGTCCCACCCCCTACATATGCTACCTGCGGGGGAACATGGCCATGTGCCATTGCCTCCATGGTACAATTTATAGGCTTCGCGTCAGCAGCTCTGAACCCACACTACAGTTTTGAAAAGGCATTCAAGTGCTGGGGACACAGGATTATGTGTGCTCCCCGGCTCCGGCACCCTGAGAGGTCAGTACTTGTCATAGCGTGCTCCCACTTAATGACGTAAGGCGGGACCGCTGTGAAACGAATGTGTGCACCCCCTTGAATGACTCCAATGTTCTCAACCCTCTACACTGGTGCGGGTCGGGCTGTCCTACCCATGACCGGCATCCTAACTACTACTCCCATGATTGTGTGGTTGGACCGTCCACAATCCATGGGGACTGGATAGGCTTCGGAGGCTAGCCGGAGTTGGCACGGGCTCAATGCATTCTCAAAAGGGTGGAGGGCTGCGAGGTGCTTGTTGCTAATCCAGGAGGGGACCAAACCCTGTTTTAAATCCTGCAGATTACTGCGGCCCTCGCCCAGAAACCATGTCCCATATAACACGCACACCTCATTCTGCGCAGCCTGGTCAGAAGCATTTCTGTCCTCCCTTATGAGAGCATTTACCGTCTTTGCTTGCTTTTCCAACTCGGCTATGATCTCCTTTAAATGGACCGTCATGGCCTGGTCCTCATGCAACTCCGAGCCCACTACCTTGTTCTCATCCAGTAATATCCTTTTTAACTGTGTTTTTAAACCGTTTATCTGGGTCTGCAGCTCTATGTCATCCAAACTGTTGATGACAGAGGACCCAGTATTAAACGCAGTAAAAACATCATTCCATACACCCCTTCTTTGCCTCCCTGGGTTACCCAAAAATTCTCGGTGTGTGGTGTAGAGTTCGGTCTTGTCCACGTGGGCAAAATCGAACTCGTAAAATTTCTTGAACATGTCCTTTAATAGGCCCTGGTATAACTGCTCTGTTTCTGTGGGGCACCGCTCCGGTAAATGTACCTCGGTGAGATTTAAAATCACGGAGGCTACCGCATAGTGTACCCCCTGGTACAGCATCTGATCAGCGGGAATTAGTACCAACCCTGATGTGCCTTCAATAACTCAAAGACAAGGAATTTAAAGGGTTCAACTAAGGCTTTTAATCACTAAGAACATAGCAGCATTACAGGTCTTCCCACATCGGGCATCTGGTAGGAATGACTCATCCAGCTCCTGAGACCTTTATATGGCAAAAGACAGGGGCGTAGCCAATACACACAATAGGAACAAAAGGGGGCGGTTCACACAATACAAGCAGGTGAAACACATGGGCTGATGAAGGCATATATTTCATCACATTCACCCCTTCTACAGATTTAGTCTGTCCGGGGGTGTGATAGTCCTTCCTGAACGTCGCAACAGTACCTCGGGTTCCGACCGGGAGTCCGTGGTGCCCTCCTGGGCATACCCATGTGCTGGGGGTGTTGCAGGTACTGCTGGGGGTGGTGAGGATACCTCTGGGGATGGTGGAGGTTCTTCTGGGGGTGGTGGTGATGGGTCGTCGTCGTCGCTTCCTGCCGAGGCGAGGTCCTTTATGGACACGGTGTCTTCACGCCCGTCGGCGTGCTTGACGTATGCGTACTGTGGGTTTGCGTGGAGCAGGTGTACTGCCTCCACGAGGGGATCCGTTTTGTGGCCACTCACATGTTTCCGTAACAGGACTGTCCCTGGGGCGGAGAGCCACAAGGGTAGGGATACTCCTGAGGTTGATTTGCGGGGAAAAACAAACATCTTCTCGTGAGGAGTGGCGTTAGTAGCAGTACACAGTAGCGACCTTATCGAGTGGAGTACGTCTGGGAGGACCTCCTGCCAGCGGGAGGTGGGGAGGCCTTTAGACCTTAGTGCTAAGGTGACCGCCTTCCACACTGTCGCGTTCTCCCTCTCCACTTGCCCATTACCCCGGGGGTTATAACTAGTGGTCCGACTCGTGGCTATCCCCTTTGACAGCAGGTATTGGCACAGTTCATCGCTCATGAACGACGCCCCCCCCTGTCAGTGTGGATGTAGTTGGGCATGCCGAACGTGCAAAACAGGTTGCCGAGGCACTTGATGACCGTGCCACTGGTCATATCTGGGCAGGGGTAGGCGAATGGGAAGCGGGAGTACTCGTCCACAATGTTGAGGAAGTACACATTGCGGTCGGTGGAGGGGAGTGGTCCCTTGAAATCTAAGCTCAGGCGCTCGAATGGCCGTGTAGCTTTGATCAGGTGGGCTCGGTCGGGCCTGAAAAAACGGGGCTTGCATTCCGCACAAGTGCGGCAGTCCCTGGTCATCCTCCTCGATGGAATAGGGCAGGTTACGGGATTTTATAAAGTGGAATAGCCGGGTGACCCCCGGGTGGCAGAGGCCATTGTGGAGGCCCTGTAGCCTGTCCCCCTGGATGCTGGCACACATCCCTCGTGATAGGGCGTCGGGGGATTCGTTGAGGGCCCCCGGCCTATATATTATGTCGTACTCAAACGTGGAGAGTTCGATCCGCCACCTGAGAATTTTGTCGTTTTTGATCTTCCCCATCTGTTTGTTGTTAAACATGAAGGCTACCGACCGCTGGTCAGTAAGCAGGGTGAAGCGTTTGCCGGCTAGGTAGTGCCTCCAGTGCCGCACTGCCTCCACTATGGCCTGGGCCTCCTTCTCTACCGAGGAGTGCCTGATCTCGGGCCCTTGGAGGGTTCTTGAGAAAAAGGCTACGGGCCGCCCACCCTGGTTGAGGGTGGCTGCTAAAGCGAAGTCGGACGCATCGCTTTCGACCTGGAAAGGGATGTTTTCGTCCACTGCCCGCAGCGCGGCCTTCTCAATGTCGTGTTTAATGCTGTTGAAGGCGGCGTGGGCCTCGGCCGTGAGCAGGAAGGACGTTGATTTCAGGAGGGGACGGGCCTTGTCGGAATAATTGGGGACCCATTGGGCGTAATAGGAGAAGAACCCCAGGCACCTTTTCAGGGCCTTGGGGGTGTTTGGTAGGGGTAGCTCCCGTAGGGGGCGCAATCGGTCGGGGTCCGGACCGATTTCCCCGTTTTCCACCACGCAGCCCAGGATACAGAGGCGCGTGGTGCTAAAGACACACTTATCCTCGTTGTAGGTGAGATTGAGTCTGAGGGCGGTTTTCAGAAATCTCGCGAGGTTCGAGTCGTGGTCTTGCTGGTCGTGGCCGCAGATGGTGACGTTGTCTAGGTATGGGTAGGTGGCTGTTAACTGGTTCTCATCGACCATGCGGTCCATCTCCTGCTGGAAGACTGAGACCCCGTTCGTTACCCCAAAGGGGACTCTGAGGAAGTGGGAGAGACGTCCGTTCGCCTCGAAGGCGGTGTATGGACGGTCCTCCGGCCTAATGGGGAGCTGGTGGTATGCCGATTTTAGGTCGATGGTGGAAAACACCTGGTATTGCGCGATTTGGTTAACCATATCCGCTATGCGGGGCAGAGGGTAGGCGTCTAGCTGGGTGTATAGATTAACCGTCTGGATATAATGTGATGAAATATATGCCTTCATCAGCCCATGTGTTTCACCTGCTTGTATTGTGTGAACCGCCCCCTTTTGTTCCTATTGTGTGTATTGGCTACGCCCCTGTCTTTTGCCATATAAAGGTCTCAGGAGCTGGATGAGTCATTCCTACCAGACGCCCGATGTGGGAAGACCTGTAATGCTGCTATGTTCTTAGTGATTAAAATTGATGTGCCTTCAATAACTCAAAGACAAGGGCCTAGAAATTCGGTTGTGGGTCCGCCAGGGCTTTAGTGCCCGAAATTTTGCACCGGCGTTAATGCCGCTGCGCCCGACGAAAATTCGGTTGCCCCGGGCCCAGACAGCGGCGGGCGCTAATGGAGGGTTTTTGCGCCTCACTATGGGCGTTCAGTGCAGTTTTGAGGCGCTAATCCCCCGCTGCGGCACCCGAGGCGGTGCGGCAGGCTGGGGAACTGCAGGCCTCCTCCTTCTGTTAAGGAGGAGCTGCCTGCAGCCGACCGCTGGCCGGTCGATTCGCCCGACAAATGAGCCCGGCACCTCGGGGAAGAGCCTGGCTCGCGGGCCACACACATCAGTGCCGCGGGGGGGTGGTGGAGGAGTCCGGGGAGGGAGGTGCGGGCAGGCGGCCGCCGGGAAAGCGGCTGGCCGCCGCTCCACCTTTATGCGCCGGCGCAAAGGTGTGTAACATCCCTTTCAACAATCGTTGGTTGCGGCTGCCACGGGCGAGGCGGCCGCAACTGTATTTGGGCTTGGGGCCGGGTTACCACGGCAACCGGGACGCTGCGCACACCGATGACGTCATCGGTGCCGGCGCAGCGCTACCGGCTAACGCCGATGGTAGGGCTCAACGCAATTTCGTTACCAGCTATAATTCCGGCGCAAGACCCTCTAACGCCTCTAATTGGGCGCTAACCCCACCGAATTTCTAGGCCAAGGAATTTAAAGGATTCAACTAAGGCTTTTAATCACTAAAACACCAGGATGGATCGACTCCTGAAACCAGAGCGCTTGGATCTGGACCCCCATGCCTCAGACGCAGCCACACAGTTCGGACACTGGTTCCAATGCTTCGAATTTTTCATTGCAAACTCATCCACTGCCATAGCCGCAGCCGAAACCGCCACCGGAGACAGGAAACTGGGAATCCTGCGACAGCATTTGATCAGTGGGAATTAGTACCAACCCATTCCCTGGTCCCTTGATGGTGGTGGGGAAACCTTCCTTGGGTAACCTCGCCGCCTGCGCCGTGGGCGGGGCACAAGCTCAGTGGCATTGACTGGGATCGGGGTGTAAGGGACCGCACACACCTTCAGGCTGGTAGCCCACTTCATCCCCTCCCCGGTGTTGTGCCACTGCCGGTGGAAAACAATGGATATGCCTGTGGGGCAGACCTTCTCTGACCCCCACATACAGATGTAAATCCCTTGATCCGGTTCCCACCACTTGTCCCAACACATGCTTAGTCCTCCATGAGCCCCGGTAATCGTCCGATGGGTGTTATTTCCCAACCGTTCCCACTCGACTTCGGGGTTCCTCATGTCCTTGCTCAACTTCCTGAGCCACCACCACCTACCCAGTGGAATGTGTCCTTTACACGTCAAACATATTCGCTTTCCAACGATGACGCTGACTCTCGTGGTAACAACTCATACCCTGGGGCACAGGAGAGAGGCTTCCCCGTACGTGAATCCTGTTTGGCTGGAGTACTGAGACGAATTGGACCCCAGCCATCCTGGCCACCTTCCCTCGTGGAAGTAAACGGCGGTCTCCTCCGCATCCCGTTCACCGCTCCCATCGATCGCCAGGGGCACCTTGTCTCCCAAACACCCGTAGATGTGGGAGTCTTGGACGTCGCCCCTCCTCTCCACACTCATCCCGATCAGGGCGAATAGGATCACGATCCATTCCATCCCGAAAATCTTTCTGCAGAAAGATGTAAAAGAACATGCAGCCAGGTCCCTAAGAGATTCTCTGGCTTGGTGAAGCATAGTCGGGTCCTGCGACCTCGACCCAAAGATACACTCTTAACAGACTACTTACATAAAACTACCCATCACCTTATTTAACTTAAATCAAAAGGACCCAAACTTAAGCTAAATAATTACACTTACTTAAAACTTAAACTTAAAACTAAAACTATATACATGCGCCGCCCGTCTCCGGGTGGCCAGGCTAATCCCTGGTTGGACTGCGGTTCGCCGCTACCCCCAGCGTGACCGCACCATCCTTGACTGTTGGTCCCTCGCAGCCCGTGGCTGCTGGCTGAGGGCCTGTGTCCTTGGACCTCTCCCTGACTCGAGGGGTGGCCCTTGGTAACTGGAGGGCTGGTGACCACGGCTTTCTCGGCTGGGGCGTCCATGGGGACCTTCTAGGGGCTTTGACGGGTGGGGCTTTCTCGGCCGCTGGGCCTTTTATCCAAACCGCTGCTCCCCCAGGCTTGACCCCTCCCGAACCTGGGCTGGGGGCAGGTAACTTTTCGCAGCCTGCTGCCGTGAGCTGAGAGTCTCCGCCCCCAGGTCCCATGGCTGGGTCCGGGGCGGGGTTTTTGACCTCAGGTTCCTCCCTCTCTACACCTGGGTTAGGGGCGGGGTTTTCGCCCTCAGGTCTTTCCCCCTCGTCTGGATCCCAGAAGAGTGGGGGAGTGTCCCAATCGATGGGTGGGATGGCCCCTCCCTTCAAGCAAGCCACAGCGCCTGCCTGTGCAGTCTGCGAACTCGCTCCTGCTGCAGGCTGAGGATCTTTATCCTCAGACCCTTTTCCAACTGGCTCCTTTCCCCTTTCAGGCGTAAACAGCTTACACCGGTTGATGTAACCAGTGGCCTGTTTTAAAACCTGTGCTGAAGGCTCGCCCGCTGCCCCGAACGGACCTTCTAGGGGCTCCCCTTTCTCTTTCCTCACCGGGACGGTCTTACAGACGGGATCTTGGGCCCGGACCCGCTTTAGGTCCGGGGCCAAAACTACCCCCTGTGTGCCTCTCTTGTCCCGGACTGCGGCTTCTGGACCTGCCCGATAGGGGTCCCGGGACTCTCCTTCCCCAGCCTTATCTATGGCCCTTTCTCCAGCGCGCACGGTCAGACCGAAGAATTTCACCTCCTGCTGGCCAATCTGCGCTTTCTTGGGATTTACTTTGAAACCCTTCTGCCCTAACAGCACCAGCAGTTCGGCCAATAGTGGGCCATGCTCCTCTTTCGAATCAGTGAACAGGAGCAGGTCATCCACATATTGAACCAACTGTCTAGGTTGGCTAAAATCCTTCAAACTGTCGGCCATGCACTGATGGAAAATGCTGGGGCTGTTGTGGAAGCCTGTGGCAAACAGTTCCATGTGTACTGTTGCCCTTTAAACGTAAAGGCAAACTTGTACTGGTCCCCCCTCCTTACAGGGATGGACCAAAACCCATTTGAAATATCCAGCACCGTGAAAGTGGTCGCGAATGCTGGAATACTCCCGATGAGGTCGGCAACTGCTGCTACTGTGGGTGCGCAGGCTGGGATGTTGCTATTGAGCACCTGATAGTCCACCGTGGCCCTCCAGGAATTGTCCGGCTTTCTGACCGGCCATAACGGAGAATTCACGTGGGTAGCTATCGGTCTCAGAACTCCCTGCTGTACTAACGAGGACATGGCTGCTTCCATGTCCGGCTCTGCTTCCCTGGGGAAGTTATACTGTTTCTGTAGTTGGGCCATGGGGTCCCCGTCTACGCTGACCTCAAACCCTGTGACCCTCCCGCAGTCGTGTTTGTGAGTGGCAAATGTGGCCAGGTGGGCCTGCACAAATGCCTGGAACTCTGGTGGGGTGATGCTGACCATGAGCCCGAGGTTATAATCCTCTTTGGGCTTCATGGTGCAGAGGGTCCCCTTCCCTTCCTTACCCGAGATAACTATGATCTCACCGTTCTTTACTTTTCCTGCCCCCCAAAGGCAGTGATTCCTCAAATCCACTAGGATCCCATGGCCCACAATAAAGTCGGCCCCCAGGACCCCTCTTCCATCCTCCATGTCCCATTTCATCAGGACACACGTCCACTTGGAGCGGAGCGGTCCTATCCGAATGGCGAGCGGGATGGAAACCGAGCCGGCCTGTTCCCTACACGTGAACCCCGATAGACTGTATGGGACCCCGCTGGAGAGAGGTGAGGTGATAGGGTTAGCTGAGTAGATCACGGTGCGCAATGCCCCCGTGTCCAACAGATAGGTCCCTGTCACCTTTTCCACCTCCATCTCCAAAAGGGGTCTCCTCCACTCATCATATCGGAGCGAACACAGATAAACAGGTTGCACCGGCTCTAGTCACGGCTGTGGGTTGGATGGGGCTGACGGGGTGAGAGCACCGGTGGCGGCTGCTACTCTCCCCTGGCCAGTCAGTAAAGACCTCATGGCATCTAAAAGTGACTCGACCTCTGCGGAAGGGGTCCCTACCCCTGCCTTTTGGGCTGGGGCTGTGGGATGCTTTCCCTTGTTATCCTTCCAAGGGTTTTTGCACTCCTTCCGCCAGTGACCATCCTTCCCACACCCGTAACAATTGGTCTACTGGTGTTGGGGGGGTTACTCCCTTCCTGGTGCCACTCCTTTCTACTCTGCACTCCTGGTTTTATCTCATGCACCTTCCCCTTGGGTGGATGTGCATCGGTTCCCCTGCCATTTTTGCAGGCTAGGGTTAGCTGCCTAATTACCGTGAGCTCTGTGGTCTGGGGATCATTGGGGACGAACCAGGCTTCTGCCTTGGCCCGGACCTGTGGCAAGCTGTTCGCCACCAGGCAACGAAGCCAATGCGTCAGGGAATCCCCATTCAGGAACGTCCAGCCTGGCGTCCCCGGGCAAGCTTTCCGGTACACCGGCCACAGCCGGTCCGCAAAAGCCTGCGGGGTTTCCCCAGAAAGCTGGATTGTCTTCTCCACGCGGGAGAAGGGACTTCACTCATCCATCCCCATGGCCTCTAGAACCGCATCTCTAAGCTCCTCGTACCCACTCTGCCCCCTTTTACACTCGTCAGAGAGGGATTGGAGGAGATTACTCTCCAGGGAGAATAGCAGCGTTTTGGCCTTCTCAGCGTCATCGCAGTTGTTGACGCTGGCGGTCTGCTCTATTTCTCTGAAGTGGATCGAGGGGTCTCCCCTTACGGAAAGCTTCGGGATATGGTTGACCATAACCCTGAGCTGTTGGGTGTCAAAGGGTAATACGAATTGGTTTTGGAGGGGTCCCTCAATGTCGCCGTTGGCGGGTGGGCCGAACCTCCGATGCCGTGCTGGGTGTTGAATCCGTGATTCTTAAAGTATGATGTTTTCCAATAACTAGACGGAGGCTGTAAATTAACAATGAACAGGTGTTTACTGGAGGAGGGTAGTCTAAAGACTAACAGTACAGAGGCATGCTCAAGGCTTATATACAGGTGTGGTCACTGCCGGTACTACAGTATACAGGAGCTGTAAAGGTAGTTCTCTCTTAAAGGTACATACACTACAATTCCTCCCCTTTTAGATTAACAGTACCCATAACATTCAAATAACAGTTAACACTTTAACGTGCACATTAAACTGAAATAGTCCATTTATAGATTCAGTCTTTGGGGCGGCTTCCTGATCTTTCTGGATAGCGCCTTTCCTGAGGTTCTTGTTCTTGGTGCGGAGGCGATTCTGGCCCCCTTTCGTCGGTTAGTTCATCAGTTTCCGCTGCTACTGTTTCTGAGGTAGATGCTACCGGTATGTCGGGTTCATCCCCAGGTACGCGAGACATGGGGTTGACTCGTTCCTGTGACGCTAGGATCTGGTTGACGTGGCGTCTCACAATGTTCTTCCCAACATCCACTGTGTACATTAATGGCCCCTGCCGTGTGCATATCGTTCCGGGTTGCCATTTCTCTGTTCGGTAGTCGCGGGCCAAGACTGGTTGTCCTACATTGAAGCTCCTTGTCGGCTTCTCATTGATGTGCTGGAATTGCTTATCCTCAACATTTCTTCGCACATTTGGTCTGAGCAAATCCAGACGAGATCTCAACCTTCGGTTAAAGAACATCATGGCCGGGGTCTGGTTGGTAACTGCATGTGTCGCATTTCTGTAGGCTAACAGGAAATTGTCCACCTTATGCTGTAGTGGAATTTCATCATCGCACATGGCCCTTACCACCTTTTTAAAGGTTTGTACGAACCTCTCAGCCAATCCATTTGTGGCTGGATGATACAGGGTGGATGTGTAATGCCTTACCCCATTCCGTCTCATAAATTTCCGAAACTCTTCGGACACAAACTGTGGTCCGTTATCAGAGCAAATCTGCTCTGGCAAGCCGTTCCTGCCAAAAATGGTCTGTAGGACTGCAATCGTTTTCTCTGTAGTGGTTGAGGACATTTTGATCACCTCAGGCCATTTCGAGTGCGCATCCACTGCTATTAAGAACATTGAGTCCATGAATGGACCAGCAAAATCAATATGCACCCGTTGCCATGGAGATGAGGGCCACTCCCATGGGTGTAGAGGGGAATGTGGTGGTGCATTTTGGACCTTCTGACATCCTGAGCAGCTCTTTGTTAGGTCCTCGATTTGTTGATCGATCCCCGGCCACCACACATAAGCCCTAGCAAGGCTTTTCATTTTCACCCCTCCCAGATGGCCTTCGTGAAGCTCATTGAGCACTCTCTCCCTTAACTTGGGTGGAATTACCACTCGGGATCCACACATCACTGTCCCCTGGCATACTGACAGCTGCTCTCTTCTGGATGAGAAAGCTGGCAACAGTGAAGTCGCCATGTGTTGGCCATCCCTTCACCGTCAAATCATATACCCGAGACAGTGTCAGATCATTGCGGGTCTCCTTCTCTATATCCGCGTTGGTTACTGGCAATCACAGAATCACAGAATCACAGAAACCCCACAGTGCAGATAGAGGCCATTTCGGCCCATCGAGCCTGCACCGACACATATCCCACCCGATCCCCGTAACCCCACATATTTTAATCCCCCTAACACTAAGGGTCAATTTTTCATAGCCAATCAACTTAACCAAATCGTTCAATTATCGACGAATAAAATATTTCGATAGGGTCCACTGCTGGTGCTTCCTCCACAGTAGGCAGTGGCAGGCGTGATAGCCCATCAGCGTTTCCATGCTGTTTCGTGCCTTTATACTTTATTTCATATTGGTTCGCCCCTAGAAAAAGGGACCATCTTTGTAGCCGTTGTGCAGTCATCACCGGAACGCCCTTCTTTGGATTAAAGATGGAGACAAGTGGTTGGTGGTCAGTCAGCAAGGTGAACTTCTGCCCATGCAGATAGTGATTGAATTTTTTTACTCCCCATACTAGGCTGAGGGCCTCCCTGTCGATCTGGGCATAGTTGCGTTCGGCTGAGGTTAGTGACCGAGACGCAAAGGCTACCAACCTGTCTGGGAATTTGTGCGACAGCACCGCTCCAATACCATAGGGTGATGCATCACATGCCAACCGAATTGGTAGTGCTGGGTTGAAATGGGCCAACACCTCTTTTGATGTGATCAATTCTTTACACTTCTGGAAAACTCGTTTACATTCGTCATTCCACTTCCATGGTACCCCCATTTGCAGTAGGGTGTTCAGTGGGTGTAATACTGTAGACAAATTTGGTAAGAACTTATGGTAGTAGTTCACCAGCCCGAGGAACGACCTCAGTTGTGACACATTTTCCGGTGCTGGAGCCTTGACTACTGCCTCAATCTTTTCAGGGGACTTATGTAACCCCTCTTCATGAATAACGTGACCACAATACGAGATCTGCTTCTGGAAAAACTCGCACATGTGGCGATTAGCTCGTAGCCCATATTCCTTTAATTTAATGAGCACCTTCTCGACGTTGGCGAGGTGATCACTGTCATTTTCGCCCGTGACCAGGATGTCGTCCAAATAACACTGGGTCCCTGGAATCCCTTGCAGGACTTGATCCATTGCCCTTTGCCAAATAGCCGGAGCCGATGCTACCCCGAACACCAACCGGTTGTATTGGTAGAGACCTTTATGAGTGTTTATCGTGAGGTATTGTTTCGAGGCTTCTTCTACCTCCATTTGCAGGTACGCCTGGGCCAGATCAATTTTGGTGAAGCGTTTACCTCCAGATAGCGAGGCGAAAATATCCTCAATCCGTGGAAGTTGATATTGTACCGTGTGAAGGACTGGGTTCACTGTCACCTTAAAATCCCCACAGATGCGGACCTTCTTTGGTTCCCCAGGCGTATTACTCAATGACCTCTTCATTACAGGAACGATGGGTGTAGCCCACTCGCTCCAGTCTACTTTGGACAGTACTCCTGAGCGTTCCAACCCTTCCAGCTCTGCTTCGACGGCTGGTCGGATTGCATAAGGCATCGGTCTGGCCTTAAAAATCTTTGGGCTTGCATTTTCCTCTATTTTAATCGTCGCTGTTGTGCCTTTTAGTGTTCCGAGTCCCTCCTGGGACACTTCTTGTGCGTCAGTTAGCATTTTTGACAGTCGTTCAGGTGTGACGTCGTCATCCTTTTTGGCCTCAATCTTCAGTGCCTGTATGGAATGCCAATCTAATTGTATCTTCCGGATCCATTCACGTCCTAGTCACAGAATCACAGAATCACAGAATCCCCACAGTGCAGATAGAGGCAATTTCGGCCCATTGAGCCTGCACCGACACATATCCCACCCGATCCCTGTAACCCCTACACCAACACATATCCCACCCTATCCCCGTAACCCCACGTATTTAATCCCCCTAACACTAAGGGTCAATTTATCATAGCCAATCATCCTAACCCGCACATCTTTGGACTGTGGGAGGAAACCGGAGCACCCGGAGGAAACCGTAGTGGTGGTCCTCCATCTGGCAATACATATAGGTCCATTTTGGGTATTTCCTGGCCTTTGTATATCACGTTCACCCTTATTTTTCCTTTCGGGTAGACCTTTTGCCCCATGTACGTCTTCAAGACAATCCCTGTAGCTTTCAAGGGTATATGTGAAAATAGCCGCTTGTAGTCCCTTTGGTTTATGACTGTTAGGGCTGATCCTGTGTCCAATTCCATTTTCACTTGGACTCCGTCTATCTTGAGCGTGACCCAGATAGTCTGGTGATCCGCCATTTTGATTACCTTATGTAGTTTCAGACAACCCAGCTCCTTGCTTCCGGAGTCTGTATCACTTTTCTGTTCATCTGAACTACTGTCCATCACCTTATGTACCTTTTTGTACTTCTCCTGTGGAGATTTCTTGCTGCTGGTTTTCTTCCCTGACCTGCAGACTCTTGCTATGTGTCCTGCTTTTCCACACTGTCTGCACACTTGGTCCTTGAAACAACAATCCTTCTGGTCGTGTGTTGTTCTGCCGCAGCGATAACACTTCCCTGCTCCATATGACATTTCATTGGTGCCATATTCTTGCAGTCTCCGTTGTATCTCTGCAGCGCCCTGTGCGGCTGCTTCGTGTGATACTGCCATGCTGAAAGCCTTTTCCAGCGTAAGATCCTTTTCTGATAGAAGCCGTTTCTGGGTTCCTTCACTTTGAAGCCCACACACAAACTTGTCCCTTAACACATCTGCTAGTCCAAATCCAAACTGGCAGTGTTTCGATAGCTTGCGCAGTTCCGTTAAGTACTCAGCATTACTTTCATCTTTATGCTGGTTCCTTTTGTGGAACTTAAATCTTTCTGCTATTAGCAGTGGTGTGGGGTTTAAGTGGTCCTGTAGGATTTCCACTATGCTTTCGAAATTCTTATCCACTGGCTTCTCTGGGGTTATTAGGTTTCGCAGTAAGCCATAAGTTTTTGCATCCATGGAATTTAACAAAACCAGTGCTTTCCTAGCATCTGGCACTTCATTTGCCTTGCAGTGCACCTCAATGCGTTCCACATATGTCGCCCAATCTTCGACTTCATTGTCGAATGCAGTGATACTGCCACTCTTCGGCATCCCTGGGTGTGATTAAACTGTCTCAAATGGCGTCTCCCACGCTCTCCCTTCTTCTCCGCTGGCACAAAATGGCGTCTCCCGTGCTTTCCTTTCTTCCCGCGCTCACCCTTCTTCTCCGCTGCGGCTTCTAAAATGGCATCTCCCGCGCCCTCCCTTCTTCTCCGCGGCTCAATGGCGTCTCCCGCGCTTTCTTTCCCCCGCGGACGCTGTTCAGCCCTTGAGCCCTGGCTGTGCTCTGCGTGTTCTCCCGTGCGCCTCTCTCATTGCCGCCGCTCGGTCCTGAACCCGGCTGCTGCTTTACCCTCTCTCTCTTTTTGTTTTCCGTCGACGCCGCTCGGTTTTCAACCCCCGGCTGCGCCCTGTGCGCTTCACCCTCTCTCTTACCCCGTCGACGCTGCTCGGCCTTTTCTGTGCCGTCGGTCGGCTCCAGCCGCCGCTGTCCGTGAAGGGTCTGCGCTGTACCTGTCGCCAGTCTGTTGCTGGATCGTCGTGGCTGGAGAACCAAGCCCAGCTCTCAACAGCCTCCCCTGCGATGTTCACTCTCTGCCGGATGACTGGGCGGTTGCTCGTGGTCGACGCCCGTGCTTCTGGCCTCGACTTTCTTCCACCGTCCTCCCGGAGCGAATCCTTGAAAGGAAATGCAGAGTTGCAGGTAGATTCGAATCGACCTCGTCACCACTGTTGAATCCGTGATTCTTAAAGTATGATATTTTCCAATAACTAGACGGAGGCTGTAAATTAACAATCAACAGGTGTTTACTGGAGGAGGGTAGTCCAAAGACTAACAGTACAGAGGCATGCTCAAGGCTTATATACAGGTGTGGTCACTGTGGTACTACAGTATACAGGAGCTGTAAAAGTAGTTCTCTCTTAAAGGTACATACACTACACTGGGCACATCGGTCCCGGCTCCGGCCTCTCGGGCGGGGGTTGCTCTACCTTCGCCTCCACCTCTGGCTCCACTTTGGGTTCCATCCCCGGTTCCACCCCCCCTTGCTGCCAAACCTCACTGAAACTTAGCGTTACGGGTGGCGGCCGTGAGGTCTCCTCTCTCTCAACTGGGTCGTCCCTGGGCACCACCGGTGACGTTGGAACTGTCCTCCCCTCGTTCCCCATAAAATCTGCCTGGCCTGCCTTTGGGCTTATGAGGCATACCATGCCTTTTGCCTTCCGGAGGGCCCGGCTCAGATTTTCTGTCCTCTCTCTACAGGGGCCGTGGTCTGCCTCCTCAAACCCCTGTTCACTTGCTAGCTTATAAGCGGCTTTTACCTCCTGCACTTTCTCTTCCTGTTCCCTAATCTGCCTTGCCAAGCGGGCGTTCTTCTCCTGCAACCTGAACTCATTTCCCTTGGCCTCGGTGACTTGGCACCGTAGGTATTCCAACTGGGCCTTGTGTTCTCCCACTAAATGTACTCTTTCTTGGTTCAAAGCCTGCAAAGCTACTAATAACTTTTCCCCTGCGAGAGCCTTATCCTGGATCTCCAGGGCTGACTCCCTTAACTCGACTGCCTGTGCTGCAACGAGCCCGTCCAAGAGCTGGACCTGTTTTTTAAAGCACATCAGCCAAACTGCCTTCTCTAAGGACTTCTTGTGTTCCTTTACCTCTGTCCACTTAGCTGCTGCATCTATCGGACGCCCAGCCCTTAACAGAGTGGTGATCCACTTCTTAGTGATATTCACCTTTCCTTTCCTCCATCATGGTTCGCTCATCTGAACCATTGTCTACTGTATCGCAACCTTGTTGCCGGTGTCCTGCCACGGTCGCCATTTCTGTAGGGGGTGGCGTTAAGGGCCGGGCGTCCGATAGATGCAGCAGCTAAGTGGTCTACTGTATCGCAACCTTGTTGCCGGTGTCCTGCCATGGTCGCCATTTCTGTAGGGGGTGGCGTGTGGTGGTGTTTGGCGCGTACGCCCAGTCAGTTATGCCCCTGACTGTTTTGTGAGCGGTTCGAATCGCTCCCATGCCCCTGGGTTCTAGACACCAGACTTAGGTACAAGGCGACGGTACAGAGAAGACTCGAGTAGACAGGTGGTTGGATGTAAACAAAAACCAAGATTTTATTGAAGAGGAAAAACTTGATACAATCTTATGGAAAAATTACTAGTGTACACTTCTACAGGTGAAAATACAAAGAATAATAACTATACTTATACAGGGAATGGGGAACACATGGCACATTGAGGGAAAACAACTATCTTAACAATCCCCTTATCCTTATCCCACCTCCTATACCTAACTAGATTAAGCTATGAGGGGTCAAAACTTCATGCTCACCAATCAAAAGGTTTGTTGGACTCAAAACAGTGGTTGGGTTTGGGGTTCGCTCTTGGTGCTCTCTGGAGCCTGCCGTCGTCATGTGGTCTCCGGGCGCTGTAAGGGCGTTGTCCAGGTTTGAGTACCCCAAAGTTAAAGTCTCTGTTTGGGTACTTTACCTTGCAGGGATGATTCTTTGTCGCCAGCCGCCAGTTTGAGTTGGTGTACAGATATTCGAAGGTCGGCCGAGGCTGAAGGCCCGATAATTCGAAGCCTCTCCTCAGTTCGTCTCCTCAGTTGGTCTTCTTCAGCCGGTCTTCCTCAGGTGGCCTTCCCTCCGGTGGTCTTCCCTCCTCCCCTCGTCGCGTCCCGCCTCGCCTGGCCTGAATTGTTCGTGTCCGCCCGACCCGGTGCCGGGGCGATTCCAGATGGAGTGGGAAAAAGGCACGGGCAAAGGCCAGGGGGTAAGCGCAGGATGGGGAAAGATCGGCAGCCACGAGGGCGAGGGGCCAAAGAGCAGAGAGAGCAGCAGTACCAGCACACAGAGAGAGCGATTGCTACCCGGGGGCCTTCAATTATACCTTTGTCGAAAACCCTTATCTGCACGCCAAATCAGGCTAGTTCTTTGTCTTAATCTTGGCGGGCTATTTTAAATAATGGTAGCAATCCATACTAACTGTTTTTAGATGGCCGGTAATCGCATCTACCGGCCCAATAATTGACTTGTATTGTCATGAAAGTTCCTTGATGGGCCTGTCCAGTCTCGATGGCTCTGTTAACCTGTTTCCGATAATATATGTAGACTGTATGATGGCCTTAACTATAGGCCTAAACTGAATTTAGATTTGTCTCCAATTTGGTCTAATGCATAATTCAGAGTCCTGCCTGGTTTCAAAATACAAAGTCTCTCTCTTCACAGACACTGCAGCTTTGGTTTCGATCCACAAGCTGTCTGCGTTGCAGAGTCCATTTTAAAATCTCACAGGCTTTCTGCCATGAGGCACGGACGTGATCTTGGGTACCCTTTTTGATTTAAAAATGTCCATGCAGGGTCCCGTTTATTAATAACAGCCTTCGGGGAAATGCAGAAATTTTGCAAATCTTGCACAGCAGACAGCAACAATCACTATCCCTCACAAACACCAATTGAGGTACATCCACCCTAGTGGACTTCCAGAGGGAGACAGTGGAGAGTGCACTGGTTGAGACATAGAGCACCAGTGAGCGGAAGCAGGTGGTGGCAGTAGAGGATGAACATGTGAAAGGATAATTACTAGTCCTAGCCCTTTTCGGGCTACCCCAGATCAGGCGTATTCCCCAGACATTCACCTTCAACTAAAGTTAAAGATAACCGAATTCTATAAGACACTTAATTGGGTCTAAAGGTTCAGACTATCTCTCCCTAAAGGAAAGGAATGACGTGAAGATGTTACTGTCCTCTGGATAGCACTTTTAATAAGTTTAACTAGACTGTAACCTTCTGGATATTATGAGGATCCGGAAACCACCCCCCCAGAATTCTGCAACTCCTTACAAAAGAGTATACAGAAATTGAGTTCACAAGTTTGATACAGAAATACTACTTGAGACAATTCTAAAAATATATAGATTTATTTAAGAGCCGACATATAGTTAACAGCTTGTGAATCAATCGCAACTTTAACAGTTCAAAAACAAATAGCTTACATTTCTTGATTCTCAGATCTCCTTATTCTCAAACCTTAACTTTGTTACATTTATACATTTCTTATTATTTCTAATCCAGAATATGCACCAAAATCAAATTAAAAGTACCTTGATCCCCGAGACTCGGAGTTAAAAACTTACAGAGCGTGCCTCTGAAGTTGAGAGAATCGCTTTGCCCCTTTCCAGCAACTTCTAACTTTCCATTTGAAAGGCTCTATATTTATACCTTTGTTTAGTAGTTTATCCTTTGAAGTTTTCTGCTGATGTAAGCTAAATATCTCTATTCATTCTTTCTGTTGACTTTTCTCTATACTTACTGTCAATTTAGCTGCTAACTTTTAGATTTGTGTCTGTTGTGTAGGTGTTTCAAAACGGATCATAAAAAACAATATGACAGTAGTATTTATTTGATGCCATTCTTATCAAAGGACTTCCATTGAATTCTAAAACCACCTTAACTGGTTACAACCACAGACTCCTGTCTCCGTGGTGTTCCAAGTTCAATACAAAAACCATGTGATTGCTTGGTGCATCTATTGAAGTCATATCTTCAAAGTGTTCTGTTGGTATCATATTTACAACATGTAAATTAAAGACACTTCCACTAGGGTGTTTGTTTTGCTAGCCACCTTAGTTGGTTATATTTTATCATGTTTCCTGTTTCATTTGATGTTACTTTTACAAAGGCACATGGGCCTAGAAATTCAGTTGGGCGCGCCAGCCGTTAGCGCCTTAGGAGGAGTAGATCTCGAGCGCTAGGCGCTTATCGCCCGGGCGCAGCGCGATCTGCGCCTCTCCCCAACTTCAGGACACATTTAGCGCCGGCGCAAAGTCTTAGCGCGTGCCCTGCTGCGCGCGCAGATCATGACGTCATTTAATAGTGCAACGCCCTTTGTGCGCCCCAAACCGGAACTTCACTTGCGCTGGCCCATTGTGCGCCGGGCGGCCCTAACGACTGTGAAGTGGAACGGTACACAGCCGTGCCGGGCCGCGGGGAGCGCTAATTAAAGGGCACTTACCCTGCACTATAAAGGCCAGCCATTTTGCTGCATTCACTCTTGTGCCACGGTTTTTTGGACAGAGACCAAGGAGGAGAGCTTACTGGTTTGGACCAACACTAGGACAGGTATTTTTGGCTCAGGCCAGAGCTTAGACATTATCTTTGCCTTCATTGAGAGCTCAGTGTTTGCCAGCGTATAATGGGGGCTGCATTGGGTGCCAACGCTGACTTTCAGCCTTATGCCAGAAGGGCTTACAGACGCCATGAGAGAGTGGCAGCCCTGGCCAGACGCAGAGGGGGCAACAGGCGTCGCCAACTGAGGCCTTACCCACCCAGGGTATACCGCCAGCAGTCCTCCTATCTGACCATGTCTGCCGCGATGTGTGTTAGGAGGCTGCGATTCAGAAGGGAGGTGGTTGCAGAGATCTGCCAGCTGCTTCACAGAGATCTGCAGCCACAGCTGATGCGCAGGACGTCTCTGTCGGTGGCAGTGAAGGTGACGGTGGCTCTCAACTTCTATGCCACCGGCTCCTTCCAATCCGCTGCTGGGGACATCGCTAACATCCCCCAGTTCGCCGTGCATTGCTGCATCCGCCAGGTGACAGAAGCCCTTTTCACAAGGAGACATCAATTCATCTCCTTCCCCATGACCCTGGACAAGCAGCAGCAGTGTGCAGTGGGATTTGCAAGAATAGCGGGCTTCCCCATGGTGCAGGGCGCCATTGACTGCACGCATGTGGCTTTGCGGGCGGCACCTCTTGAGCATGCCGAGGATTACCGCAACCGGAAGGGCTACCATTCCCTCAATGTACAGCTGGTGTGTGACCACAGGCAGCGCATCCTAGCTGTCAATGCCCGCTTTCCAGGCAGCAGCCACGATGCCTTTATCCTGCGACAGACAACTGTGGCTGACATGTTCCAGGCACAGCCTCCCCCAAGAGGATGGCTTATCGGGGACAAAGGCTATCCTTTGTGTACCTGGCTCATGACCCCGCTCCGCGCGCCCACGACCCCTGCTGAAGAGGCATACAACGAGAGCCATCAAGCGACTAGGAACATCATAGAACAAACAATCGGCGTCCTCAAGCAACGGTTCCGCTGTCTCGATCGCTCCGGGGGAGCCCTCCAGTATTCGCAGGATCAAGTCTCCCAATTCGTCGTCGTTTGCTGCATGCTGCACAACCTGGCTATCCGCAGGACTCAGGCACTGCCACCTCACGTTGGACCACCACCTCAGGAGGAGGAGCAGGAGGAGCATGAGGAGGAGGAGGACGAGGAGTACCAGCCCAGGAGGGAGGCACAAGGTCCAAGGGCCGCCCGTCGGCGGCTTATTGAACGTCACTTCTAGGCCCCCTTTCAGGGAATGGCATGTGCCAATGAAAGAACATGATTGCAGCCGCTCCGCAAGCCCTCAGCCGGTTAAGGCAACAAACACTTCAAAGATCAAACATGGACAATGTTAATAAATAAAATGCTTTATTGTTCAAACTCAGCTCCCTTCCCACATGAAAACCAAAAACAGACGAAACCCCCAAAAAACACTCAAACAAATTACTCGCTCCCACAACCTGGAGAGGATTAACAAAATAGTGCAACTAAAATGGCCGTCATTCTCGGCCTTCGTAAAAAACAAACATCACATCATCGGCCTTCAAAAAACAAACATCCAAATCTCGGCCTCAAAAAACAAACACAACTGCCCACACATTCGACTATTTGGCCCGCTAGGGCGATGCTTTGGCCATCTTTGTGTGGCCACTGCCCGCCCTGCTGCTCCTCCTCAAAGTAAGGCCATTGGCTGCTGCAAGGCTGGGGGCAGGCGCCTGAGGGGCACATGTCGTGACGGCAGATGCCCTTGGGGGTCGGCCTAGTCGAGGTCTGGCCGTCGAGCGGGCGGCTGTTGAATGCTGCAGCTGTGGCTGGCCAGCATCAGTCGCTGCAGTAGCTCCTGCCAGCTCCACTGGGGGAGTGGCAGTGGCGGCTGGAGGAATGCGGGCAAGCTGGCGGATGGCAGGCGCTCGCTGGTCGCCTGAGACACTGGCACTCGCCCGGGCCAGCACTGCAGCATGCGCACCAATCTGCCGAGGGACAGACCGCTGTGCTGCTGCAGCGCGCCGGGTGCCCTGGCGATGCCTGGCTGACACAGCGAGTGTGGCAGCAGTGAGTGCCCGTGTTGACCTGTTCACTGACCGCATCAGAGCAGCCAGTGACTGGACGGCACCACTGATCACCTGGCCAGTCGCTGCCAGAGCTGCCCCGAATTCCGCCCGACTCGCTGCCTGATCTGCCCCGAATTCCGCCCGACTCGCTGCGTGATCTGCCCGGAATTCCACCCGACTGATGGCCTCTGAGGGCCCGAACATGGTCACACTCCGAGACAGGGACTCGATGGCCTCAGACAACCGTGCCACTGCCGCCATGAGCTCCGTGTGCCGGCGCTCCGAGTCCGCGGACAAGTCCTCGAGGCGTTCCATCTCCTCGGCGAAGACCATCTCCGGACTGGGGGCCGGACTCTCCCTCTGGGGAGAAGGCCGCCGAGCTGGCCGACCCTTCCTGCGTTGCTGTTCGCCGCTGGGCCCAGCAATTGGACTCCCCTCCGACGCATCCCCCCTCTGGGGAGAAGGCCGCCGAGCTTCCACCCCCCTCCCGCGTTTCTGCAGGCCGCAGGTCCCATGAGCTCCCCTCCCCTTCGAAACTTCCGCCACGCTCCCCTCCAGGGAAGACGTGTCCCCTACATTGGCCTGAGTGGCCGCGGCTGAGGGTTCCCCTGATGGGCCGCCTTCCTCTTGCTCCTCCTCCTGCTCCTCTTCTGAGGGGCTGTCACTGGCAAGTTCAGGGACCTCCTCCTCACCATCTGAAAGCAGGAAGGCACAAGAGTAGCTTTAGACTGAGGAGAGGGCGTCAGCAAGGGATGCATGAGTGGTGGCATTCAGCGCATTGGTTGGACAGTGGCAAAGGATGTAGATCTGATGCGCAAGTGGGACGAGAGAGGTCCAAACGTGGATGTCCTTACCATTGGTGGCCAGAACAGGGTCGGCATCTCCACATGCAAGAGGGCCAATCACCCGGGCACCCATGATGCGCTCCACGCGATGTTGAAGCTCGGTGAGCGGCTGGATCTGGGGTCGGCCTCCCCCGGTCACAGTCCGGCTCTTCCGATTATTTGCCAGCTTGGCCTGCAAGAGAAAGGACGGCCTCTAAGTACAGTGTGTCGCCCTGATCTTGTGTGCACTGCCTCCCATGGTGGAATAGCCTGGCCAGTGTGTCGCCCTGATCTTGTGTGCACTGCCTCCCAGGGTGGAATAGCCTGGCCAGTGTGTTAAGTGCAGATTGTGCAATTGATGTTCATGCCTGTCCCATCGCTGCTGGATGAGGGCTGGCCATTAGGGCTTTCAGGTCTCTTTGCCCATAATGTGAGGTGCACATGCAAGGATGAGGAGGTCACTGGAAAGGGTACTCACCCTGACAATCCGCGTGAGGTCATTAAACTTTTTGCGGCATTGGACACCGCTCCTGGGGACCTCGCTGTTGGCTGACACCTTGCTGGCGACATGCCTCCAGGCTCTCCTGTAGACGCGGAACGGCGCCCTCTTGCCATTGTGCGGGTACAAAACATGGCGCCTCTTCTCCACAGCACCAACCAGCACACTCAGATCACGCTCTGAGAAGCGCTGCGCACGTTCACGGGCCTTCGCCATGGCTTCAGGCGCTATTTGGGTCCAGCAGCAGTGTTCAGGCCTAGCTGCAGGGCTCCACTATCCAGGGCGTGGCAGCAGACACAGTCGACCCTTCCCCCTTAAGAGCTGGTCGGCACCAGGGTGTCTGCTGTCAATCACGAGATGGCCGCACCTGCGCTGCGCCCGGCCTCGGCGCTATCGATCAGCACCTCCGGCTTAGCGCCCAAACAGAGGCGTCCAACACCAGTTTTAGCGCTCGAGCGAA
Source organism: Somniosus microcephalus (assembly GCF_052327205.1). Taxonomy (NCBI): domain Eukaryota; kingdom Metazoa; phylum Chordata; class Chondrichthyes; order Squaliformes; family Somniosidae; genus Somniosus; species Somniosus microcephalus. The sequence continues at coordinate 249,948,197 of NC_140992.1, forward strand.
CTTTTAGGGCGAAGCTAATGAATATCGGAGAAGTGGCCTCGATTTGGCGGCGGCGCTAAATGTGTCCTGAAGTTGGGGAGAGGTGCAGATCGCGCTGCGCCCGGGCGATAAGCGCCTAGCGCTCGAGATCTACTCCTCCTAAGGCGCTAACGGCTGGCGCGCCCAACTGAATTTCTAGGCCCATGTGCCTTTGTAAAAGTGGCCTCGATTTGGCGGCGGGCGCAAACTTTAGCGGCCGCCCCACTTTACCGCCCCAAAAGTGGCTACAATGAATTTCTAGGCCATGGTTTTTTAATATTCTGTGTTCCTGTTTGAAGTGTTAGTTTTTAACACTTTACTTGGGTCATTCCATTGTGTTTCTCCCAAACTCCAGACCTTCTGGAAGTGCCAAACTGCTATTTCAATAGGGCCATTGTTTTAGTGTTTTTAACCAATTCCCATTTCAAAAGCTTGTGGTGTTTACAACTTTTGTGTTAGCAAACCATCCCATCTCAGAAACCTGTTTGCACAGCTTGTGTTGAGACTTTAGATTTTTAAACCCAGTATATCATGTATTAATAAAATCAGAATTCTGTTCATATGATGGTGTATCTCTTGGAATATGGCTTTTTCCTTCACACATGAACATGCTGTCTGGAGGGCCAGCACATGTTCGGCCTCAGCTGAGAAACCCAGTGATCTGGACCTCATGGGACCTACTTAAAAAAAATGCTGCTCACTTCCTAGGTAGCATTCACTTGTATAATGCTAATACTGCTAATGGTCACATAGAAGCTGCACAGGGTGGAATCCCTTGTGGTTGACATAAGCAGTGCCATTGTGTAAAAGAGCCCTGTACTTTGGGGAATACTGCAATCCAGAAAAACCAGCACAGCCCTCTAGTGCTGCTGCTGGTTGTTGTCAATTGGGAAACTTACGAGATTTCTTGCTCTGGCAATTAAATGTTCAGTCGCCTGCTTTATACATCAATGTACAGTAAATTGACTAGTACAGTGCCTTCGCAGATTCTCCAGATATCCCAAACCAATACATTGCTTTTGAAATGTAGTCACTGTTAGAAAAGCAAACTTGACAGCCAAGTTGTGGACAGCAAAGTGCCACAAAAGAAAATGGTATTGATGACCAGTTAATTGTTTCTAATGATGTTAGTTGAGGAAAGAATGTTGGACAGGACACTGGGAGAACTCCTTGCTCCTCCTAAAATCGTTCGATGAAAGCTTTTGCATCCATCTGGAGGCAGAAAAGGCCTCAGATTAATGACTCACCTGAAAGACAACGTGGCCAAAATGCAGCATTCCATCAGTACTGCATTAAAATGTCAGCTAGATCTGAAATCCTGGAATGAGGGTACAATACTACCAACTGAGCCAAGGTGACACTTCTAACGTTGTATATGTCCCATGCAGCTGTCTGAAATGAGCCATAAGCATAGAAATAACCATATAGCCACTGGCTGTGCTGTGCCCATGGAAGAGCTTGGGTGTAGGTCAACTTGTACTATGTATTACAACACTTACCACTGCTTCTGTAATGAAAATCAAATTTGGCACTCTGCAGTCTATGAATGCAGGGGGGAGGAGAGAAGGAGGAGGAGGAGTCCTTCTCTGCTGCAATCCAAGATGCCCAACATCTGTCCATTGCTCCTCCTCCTCTTCCTTCATAAAATGGTACAGTAAAATTTCCTTCGTGACACCCATCATGTAATATAATGCGTATCCAAAAAATAGCAGTTTAAAAGATGTGAAGGGAGGAAGAAAATCTGAAAGAGCGAAACAGTGAAACAACAAAAGTATTGCATTTATATAGCATCTTTCACAACCCCAGGATGTCCCAAAGCACTTTACAGTCAATCAAGTACTTTTGAAGTGTAGTCACTGTTGTTATGTAGGAAATGTGGCAGCCACTTTGCACACAAACAGTCGAGACAATAACCAGATAATGTTTTTTAGTGATGTTGATAGAGTTGATAGAGGGAATAATATTGGCCAGGACACTGGGGAGATCTCCCCTATTCTTCTTTGAATAGGTCCACAAGATCTTGTATGTCCACCTCAGAGGGAGATGGGGCCTTCGTTTTATGTCTCGTCTGAAAGATGGCACCTACAACAGTACAGCGCTTCCTCAGTACTGCAGTGACAGCCTGGATTATGTGCTCACGTCCCTACAGTGGGACTTGAATCCATGATCTTCTGACTCAAGAAGCAAGAGTGCTACCATTGAGTCAAACCTGAGGTGACGCATCTAAGTAGTAGGAAAAAAAACCACAGCAAAAAAATCCAAAGAGAAAAGCTTCAAATAAAAAAGCCAGAAACAACAGTAGCATATCTTCCAATATGTTCCTTTAAATCTGCTTTCACATTCAACATAACCCCCAATAACCCTGGTGCTTATTTCATATGTAGGACTTGCAGATTCGGTGCTCTCCTAATGTAAATTTTTGGGAAACTGCATGGACATCTAAATGACTTATACCAGAATTATGCTCATTTATATGGCGTAACCATTTGCAAAGGCTACACAATGTTTTTTTTTAAAATATTGCCATTATGTTCCAGAAATTTGTTTCAGAATTGTAAAGGATTATCAGTAGTGCTTTTTTTAAATTCACAAATTCAAGCCTCAGAACTACTTGCGCTCAAGTCCCCTATGTTCTGAATTTGTGTCCTAGCTTACGATTTTACCTTTAGTCCCTCTCTCAGTGTGATGAAGATCTATACAAATTAACACTGCAGGGCTTACATCAATTTTAAGTAAACCAAGAAAAGAAATTTGATTAAAACTGCATTACCCCTTTTGGGTTGTCTACATGGGATGAATTTTAAATTAAGCTAAACAAGATTTATACATCTGCTTCACATATCCTAGACCTCATGCACTGAGGTAACAGATTTATTTTTAATACCACATTCCCCAGGTTTAAAAAAAAATCCATTTCTAATGTTGTTGTCGCAGGTCATCAAGGTATAGGTATTTCAACATGCTTTTAATGGTATGACAAGTAACCTACATAGAACAGCTAAAATGAATACGGCATTTCAAGGTGAGAACTTTGGCCATATTCATTCTGTGTGGTTCATCATAATTACAAAAAGTCCAAGAAAGTAAAACCTGTAGTTTTTTTCACATCTGTGTTTTTAATGAAACTCCACTGTGTCTGAATACCCTCTAACCGCATTAATAAAAAAAAGAACCTGCATTTTTTTCTCAGCATAGTTTAAGAGTTTCTTAAGCTGAAAACAGCAATACAAGTGACTGATGATTCAAATGTAAAAAAAAAACCTCCATTGCGTAATTGGTTTATTTCTAACACCAAAGTTTAACTGTGCTAGAACAAAAAAGGTATGAAAGACAAAATAGGTCTCTTTGTTGATCCACACCCTTCGTCATCTTTCTATTATGTATTTCCACTCCTTGTTTATCCTCCCAAAATGTATTACCTCACATTTATTCACATTAAATTGCATCCGTCACTTGTCTATCCATTCTGCTAACCTGCTTGGCTTCCTGAAGTATTTTAAAGTCCTCCTCTCATTTGCTAACCCCTACTTTTGGATTATCAGCAAATTATTAGCCTCCCATTGCCAAGTCCAAATCATCTCTCCATGGAGAAAAGTGGACCCAGCACTGGCCTCTGAGATACACCAGTTCCAACACTTCTCCAGTCCAAGCAATATCCATTTACCCTAACTCAGTTTCCTCTTTGTCAACCCAACTTTCTGTCCTTACTGCTACATTTCCTTTGATATCATCCCAGATAGTAACCTAACTGGCAGGGTTTGGGTCGGATGCCTGTTTTACACCCCATACGATTTTACTCTCCATCAAAGTCAATAGAGAGAAAATTAGGCAGGCTGTAAAACAGGCATCTGATCTGAACCCACACCGTTTCCATAATGCGGGTTGGGTTTAAAAAATTAGTTCATAAGCCTGAGCTTTTTGAACAGCCTCTTCAGACACAATAAAATACTGTTTGAAGATCCATACACACTACATCCACTGCATCCCCGTTATTTATCTCAGCGATTCGGTCATGAAAAAAAACTCTTCAATTTGTTAAACGTAACTTGCCTTTAACAAATTTGTAATGGTCATCCTTGATTAACCTATGCATTTCAAAATGTTTACTAATTTTATCTCAGGTTATGAATTTATTTTCTGGGGGGTCAGCGGGCGGGATTGGTGGCGGGTCAGGTGGGAAAGTGTTTTTTATTGACAGTGGACAGTGGATCGGGACCCCGCTGTCACCATGCGCCTTTCCCAATGTCGGGTCTATCAGCACTGGATGAGTGCAGCTCCAACAAGACTCAAGAAGCTCGACACCATCCAGGACAAAGCAGCCCATTTGATTGGCACCCCATCCACTACCTTAAACATTCACTCCCTCCACCACCGATGTACCGTGGCTGCAGTGTGTACCATCTACAAGATGCACTGCAGCAACTCGCCAACGCTTCTTCGGCAGCACCTCCCAAACCCATGACCTCTTCCACCTAGAAGGACAAGGGCAGCAGGCGCATGGGAACACCACCATCTCCAAGTTCCCCTCCAAGTCACAGACCATCCTGACTTAGAAGTATATCGCTGATCCTTCATCATCGCTGGGTCAAAATCCTGGAACTCCCTACCTAACAGCACTGTGGGAGCACCTTCACCACATAGACTGCAGCGGTTCAAGAAGGCAGCTCACCACCACCTTCTCAAGGGCAATTAGGGATCGGCAATAAATGTTGGCCTTGCCAGAGATGCCCACATCCCATAAACAAATTTTAAAAACCTGAGCAGACCCGACAGGCAGCGGCAGGGACCCAATTAACCTCATTATTGCCTTGTTGACAGATCATTAACAGGCTTTTTTAACTTACCTTTTCACTTTAACTTCGTGGCCAAGGGAAACACGCTGTTCGGGGACCATGGATGTCAACCTGAGGTGGGAGTTCAGTGGCCATTGCTCCAGCTGATTCCTTGACAGCTTCAAATGTACAGTAAAAGCTCCCGCCTGATTGATCTTCACTTTCCTCAACCACAAGCTGCTTCTCAGTCCATTTCCAGCACAGATTCTGCAGGCTTTCCACTTACCACTCTCCATCCAGTATCAGCTCTTTGGAAGAACCCTCTCACCATTGACAGAATGTTTCTGTCACCTGTACTTCACCTGCCACCTATTACATCAACATGGGTGCCCTTTATACTGTCTCACCTTGGTCCTCAGAATCCCACCACGATCAGCCCCAACACCAGCAGCACCAGGTGCACCAACAGGACCAACAACAACAAACCTTCTCCGCAATCACCTGGTGCTGCACAGGACACAGGGTATCAGCACCCGAGCACATTGCTGCCTGGGAGGCCAGGGATGGCCTCACCATGGCCAGATTTACTTCACTTGATGCTGTACACCCTGGATGCCACATGATGCGCCAGATTGGCACCACCCCACTCCATCACCATAAAGCATCCCTACAATGTCCAAGCCATTCCTTTCACACTCATCGCCATTGCGGGGGGTACAGTTATGTCTCACCATTCACTGCAACTCACTAAGCCACTTTCAAAGTTGCACACAAATCTGTCCAAGAATGCAAAGTGTTGAAAATAAAGGTTTCAATGTTTGACAGCACATTAACAGAAACTTTACATGAACATTGGATAAAACACCCAAATGGCTACTCTTGTGTGTTAGTATGATTGCACTAGGACGAGGGTGAGTGTGAGGGGTGGCTAGTGAGATGGGGATGTGATAATGTAGATAGAGAGGGATGGGTGGAGGTGCAAGGTAAGTTGGTGTGAGTAAGGATGTGCAGGGGTAGGGTAGGGAAGGCAGAGTGATGGGGACGTGAAGAGAGGCACAGCAGGATGAAGGTGAGTGTGGCTTTGTACTCACGTTTTGCGATCTAATGAGATAATTGAAAGGTTTGCGCTACTACACCCAGATCCTCCTGGCCACATCCCTGCTTGTGCCCTCCTGTGCAATGCGCAACCAAGTTGTCTTGGTCTTGCTCTCTTGGGGAGGTCTCTTCCGCCCTACGAGCTCTGACTCATATGGAGGGAGTCATGGGAGAACCTGGGTGCAGCCCTTCACCTCTGTGCAAGGATTGTTAGTGCTTGCAGCGCTTCAATACTGTAAAACACCGACAGCACAAATGCCAAGATAACATATTCAAGGTGGAGATAGACAGATTTTTGAAAAACAGGGGAGTCAAGGGTTATGGGGAGCGAGCAGAAAAGTGGAGTTGAGGCCAAGATCAGATCAGCCATGATCTTATTGAATGGCGGAGCAGGCTCGATGGGCCGAATGGCCTACTCCTGCTCCTATTTCTTATGTTCTTATGTTTATAAATTTGGACATGGTCCCTTTAAGGAAACCAGCTGATGACACTTCATGAAATGACATCGCCAGACCCGCTTCTTCTAATTGGCCCGGGAAATGCGCTGGGCGGGCTTAACAAGCTCCATCAAGGGAAATTCATTTCACAGAGCGGGATGGAGCCAGCAGCAGGGTTGGGACCCGCCACCGACGTCACCTGCCTGGGACCCACCACCGACATCACCCGCCACGGACCCGCCGAGGTAAGTAAAAGCGTGACCTAAGAGTTTGCCCACAACTGATACTAAATGAATTGCTCTACAGCTACCCAACATGTCAATCTCTCCCTTTTTGAAACTATTCTCCAGTCCTATGGCACATTTAAGGAAAATTGAATAATTGTGGCCAAAGACCTCTGCGCTGCTGTCACCTCTTTGACTTATTTCAACATCCTAGGGTACATGTCATCAGGGTCTAGTAATTGATCCATCTTAAGTCCTGCTCATTTTTTCAGAAGCAATTCCCTTTCTACCATTAACTCTATCAATTGTTCCTTATCCTCCGTAGTAAACCAATGTTCTCACTCCTATCATCATTTGTAGAAGCCCAGACCTGGCCAGAATTTCCCCCCCAAAAAACAGGTGGGTTTGTAGCGTGGGGGCAGTTATTAAATAGTTAAAAATGGGATTCTTGACCTGATCCCGCCTCCAACCCGCCTACATTCAGTTTGGCCGGAGGATGGGGCGGTGGCGGGAGACCAACCCGCTCCCAGGGGGCGTTACCTCAATTTAAATATTGTAATGTGGTTGGAAGCCTCTTTTTCCCGTCCATTTTGTGTTTAACTGCCTGTGAACGGGTAAGTGGCTTTATACCTACCTCCTGGATCCAGGGTCCCTGCCTAACCCACCCCCCACGATCGGAGACCACCTCACGAGGCCTCCGATAACCCCGCTCCCCCAGGCCTTCCCCCCCCACCACCCCAATGATGATGATGAGGCCGGCCACGACCCTCCGGTGGCTGTCTCTGATCCTGTCTCTCCACCCACCCCCCACCCGATCCTCGGCCACCCCCCGGATCCTTGGCCAACCCCCCACCCCCTATCCCTGGTCAACCAGCCCCCCCACGATCCCTGGCCGACCCCCCATCCGATCCCTGACCCCGGCCGATCTTCTCCCCCCTCCCCCGATCCCCTCCCCCTGCCGACCTCTCCTTCCCCCCACAATTCCTGACCCTGGCTGATCCTCTACCACCCCCCACCTCCCCCCCCCACCGGCTCCACCCCAATCCCTGACCCCAGCCAATCGCTCCCCCTCCCGGATCCCAGACCCCGGCCCAAATGTTAACCCCCCTCCCGCGATTCCCTCCCCCAGGCTGGCCCCTCGCTTCTGAGGCCTAAACCCCCGCCAGCTTGCCCCTTCCACACAGCCAGCCTGCCTCTCAATCTGGCTGGCTGCCCGCGGGAATCCGAGGCCTCGCATTCAAATCAGGTCCTGCCATTAAAGTTGGCAGAGCCTGCAGGAAACCAGGCCTCTCGGGTTCCCCGCCTGCCTCGGAGGCCACCCGCCCCCAACCCGCCTCCCTTGAGAAAATTCCAGCCGTTATCTCTGCCAAACCTACATCCTCCACAATAAGCCTGCCTCCTTCAATCGGTCCTCCTCTCTACAATTTCTTTTACTTTTTATATGCATATAAAAGGCCTTATACTTGCTTTTATATTATCTGAAAGTCTTGTTTCCTATTACTTATTTCCCTTTCACCTCCATACAATATATTTCTATATTCCTCACAATTATCTTTAGTATTGCTAGACCTAATATTATTATATGCCCTGGTTTTAAGTTTGTTTAGTATTGATCTCTCTATTTATCCACAGATCCAAGTATTTATATGCTCCCACAAACCACCAAGATCAAATTATTGTGATATCTGTACTCTTGCTGTTGTCTCCAGCTACAATTGATACACCCATGCCACCAAATATAAATACATTAAACAAACAGATGTGCTGCTTGTCTGAGATGCTCCCATGTCAAATATTAAAATATCAAAGGATTCAAATATTTGTAGCACAAATATGAATGAAATCTAACTTGTAGGGTGTATCTACTTACCAAGTTAAATTAATAAGTGTTTTCTTTTATGCATCTCATCTCTTACAGGATTCAGGAGTCTTTAAATTAAAAATGCTACTTTTACTCAACAACAAGTAGTTATTGTATTGGTTTGTATGTGGGTTCAATGACGACACAATCATGAAAGAGTATGACTTTTTATCTAAAGTATGTTCAACTCAGTTAACAGCATTACAGGAGACACCATCTTAGAGAGCCATCTAAAACAAAACTAAAACTAAACTGCTTGTCTCTCACATGCCCTCTGCTGGTCAGGCATAAATAATCAATCAGGCAAATATGCTGGTGAGGCATAAATAATCAAACAGGCAAATACCATCACTATTTGCTGATATCATTACATCTCCCTTTCTTAAAACAAAAGTATTTTACTTTTATCTAACAACATGTTTTCTTTGTATTACTCTGCATTTTAACTGTAACACTTAATGAACTTACATTATCATTATCATGATCAAGGTTTTTTAACCTTGTTTTGTGTGTTCACATGAAATATGTAAATACCTAGAACTTGCAGAAAGAATAAAATAACATTACTTCCTTCTATAACAAGAGTCCTTAAATTTGCTCAATGAGTCTCTCAGGAGGCTTCACGCGTCTTGAGGATTTTCTGATTGATTGTCCTTGAATCTGAGTTGTTGCCTCAGATGATGGTTTCTCAGCTGTGTGATCAGGTTGTTCAACAGTATCAGTCTTTTGACCTGCTGTGTGATCAGGTTGTTCAACAGTATCAGTCTTTTGACTTGCTGTGGCTGGTCCCATGAGAAGATCTCGACGATTTCTTCGCAGAACAGCACCCTCATCTGTCTGAATGGTGTATGATCTTGGTTGAACTTCACTCAGGACAGTTCTCTTCTGAGTCCATATGTTTGTTTTGTCTTTGAACCTTACTTGGTCACCAGTGTGGAGTTCAGGTAGGTTTTGTGTTCCTCTGTCATAGTAGTACTTTTGCTTTTCTTTCTGTTGTTCTTTGAACTTCCTCACTTTCTCCCCCTCTTTTGTTTTCAGGAGGTTCTCCGGGATGGGTAGGTTTGACCTTAGCAGACGTCCCATAAGGAGTTGGGCTGGTGACATACCACACTCGAGCGGCGTTGTGCGGTATACAAGCATGCTCTGGTAGAAGTCAGTTCCACTGTCTTTTGCCTTGTACATCAGTCTTTTCACTGTCTGGACCGATTTTTCCACTAGTCCATTGGACTGTGGAAAGTGAGGACTTGACGTTGTGTGGACAAAGTCCCACTCTTTGGCAAAGTGTCGGAAACTTGCATTGTAAAACTGGGGTCTGTTGTCTGTGAAGACCTCGCTTGCCATGCCATGTCTGGAGAATATGGCTTTCATACATGTTATCACAGCATCTGCAGTGGTGGTGTACAGTCTACCAACCTCTGGATACAGGGAGTAATAGTCTGTGACTACAAGATAGTCCTTCCCTTGACATACGAATAGGTCAGCGCCTACCTTCTGGTAAGGTCTGTCTGGCGCTGGGTGTGGCTTTAGTGGTTCTACCGGATTGCTTGCTCCATATTTCAGGCATATTGTGCAGTTTGACACCTCATTTGTCACATCTTGGTTGATTTGTGGCCAGTACATCACCTCTCGTGCTCTTTTCTTACACTTTTCGATTCCCAGATGTCCTCCATGGATCCTTTTTAGCATCTCTTTTCTCAGACTCTTTGGGATAACTATTTTACTTCCTTTGTAGATGATGTCTTCGACCACTGATAGTTCCGCCCTGCAGTTCCAGTACTCTGCCATGTCAGGTGAGCAGTCATGCTTCATGTTGGGCCATTCATCCAAGGTGCTTTTCCTCAGTCATCTCATTGTTTCATCTTTGTTTGTCTCAGTCTTTATGAGCTCCATTTTTGCATCTGCTATGGGCAGTGCACTTGTGATCATGTCCACGTAGGCGTTCACTTTTTCATCCATTTTGGTGTTTGCGGGCTCACTTGGGTCAACAGCTCTGGACAACGTGTCTGCTGTATACATCAGCTTACCCGGTGTGTACGCAACATTCAGTGTATAGCGTTGCAGCCTGATCATCATTCTTTGTATTCTAAGCGGACAGCTATTTAGTGGCTTTTGGAACAATGCAATCAAGGGCTTATGGTCAGTCTCTACACTGATTGCTTGTCCTGACACAAACTGGTGAAATCTTTCACAGGCGTATGTGATGCTGAGCAGCTCCTTTTCTATTTGAGCATATCGCGTCTCCGCGTCTGTCATTGAGCGCGATGCATATGCAATAGGTTGCCAGTAGTCATATTTTTGCAGAAGAACGGCACCGAGCCCACTCTGTGATGCATCTGATGATATCTTGATGGGTCTCACTGGGTCATAAAACCTCAGAACTGGTTCCTCTGTGAGCAGTTTCTTTAGATCACTCCATGACTTCTCATGCTCATGATTCCATTCCCATTCTATGTTCTTTTCAGTTAGTCGTCTCAGTGGCACCATCTTTTCTGAGAGGTTGGATATGAATTTACCCATGTAGTTGATCATTCCATTAAACCTCTGCACGTCCTTTTTGCATTGTGGCTTTGGCATATTCTCAATGGCGGACACCTTTCTGGGATCTGGTCTGATGCCCTCACTGCTAAGGATATCTCCCACGAATGTCAGTTCTGTCACCCCGAGCTGGCATTTCTCTCTATTCAGCTTCAGGTTTGTTTTCCTTGTTGCTTCCAGCACTTTTTTCAGTCTCTCGTCATGCTCAGTTCTCGTGGTTCCCCATACTATGATGTCATCCATCGATGTATCAACTCCCTCCAGGTGCTCATAGATCATATGGATAGTTTTGTGATACACTTCAGGAGCTGAGGCAATGCCAAATGGTAACCTTGGGAATCTGTATCTGCCAAATGGACTGTTGAACGTGCACAGTCTTGAACTTGCCTCGTCCAGTTTCATCTGCCAAAATCCTGATGATGCATCTAACTTGCTGAAATACTTTGCATTTGCAAACTGTGACATGATTTCCTCACGTGTAGGAAGCTTGAAGTGCTCTCTCTTTATTGCTCTGTTTAGATCTCTTGGATCCAGGCAAATTCTGAGCTTTCCATTCTTTTTGTCCACTACGATGAGGGAACTCACCCACTCAGTTGGCTCATCTATCTTCTGAATCATGTTCAGGCTTTCCATCCTGTCCAACTCTGCCTTCAGTTGCTTTTGAAGAGCAAACGGAACTTTTCTGCATGGATGTATGACGTTGGCATACTTTTATCTACTCTGATCGTGTGTTCTCCTGGAAGGCAGCCTAGACCCTGAAATAGGTCGTTGTACTCTTTCATGAGTTCATCATAGACTGTCTCTCCTTCGCTTTCCACAACGAGGACTCTCTTTACCAGGTTCAGTCTCTCACAGGCTTTTAAACCTAATATGGCTTGCACATCCTTTGGCACCACGATTAATGCTAGCGTGTGCTCTCTGTCCTTGTGTGTCACTTTGACAATGCACCTTCCTTTCACTGGTATATTAGTACCTGAGTATCCTGTCACTTTCACTTTTATTCCATGTATCTTTGGTCTGGGTCTAATTTTCTTAAAATCAGTCTCTGATATCACATTAACTTGTGCTCCAGTATCCAATTTAAATGGAATGTGTATGTCATTCACTTTTAGTGTCAACATCCAGTCTCTTTTTTCTTTCTTGTTTTCAGACACAACATCCACAAAGAACTCCTCTATCTCGCTTTCATCTACTGCATGGACCTTGCTTTGTTGCGCTTGGTTCTTGCAGCAACGGGCATAATGGTTGTTTTTGTTGCAACTATTGCATGTTTTACCATATGCTGGACACTTTTTTGGTGTATGCTGTGTACCGCATCGACTACATGACTTTCGATTGTCCCTTTCATTTTTGTTCGCTGGCCATGCCTCTTTTTTCACATTGGCGCTCTTTTTGTTAAACGGTTTGTGTCCGTTCTTACTCACTGCATCCACGTTGCAGCTACTGTCACTGAACAGCTCCTTTGCCTGCGACTTCACAGTCTCTGTAACCCTACACAGTGCTATGGCTTTTCCCAGGTCTAGATCTTGCTCTCTTAGCAGTCTTTCCCTTAGACCATTATCTGGAATACCACACACCAGTCTGTCTTTTATCAGCGAGTCCCCCAAATTCACATGTTTTGCTGCGGTTTCTCAGTTCAGTCACATACTGATCAATAGTCTCTCCCGTTTTCTGTACACATGTGAAAAATCTGTGCCTCTCAAACGTCACGTTACATTTAGGTATGCAGTAGGACTCAAACTGTTCCATTATTTTATCCAACTTCATTTTGTCTCCATCAGCAGCGAATATGAAGTTATTATACACCTCCAGCGCTTCATCATGTAAGAACACTGACGCTTTCATTTTATCACTTTTCTCGTCAGCTCCGATTGCCGCTAAATATAATTCCAAACGTTGTTGGAACCTCCTCCAATTTTCAGCCACATTACCTGTCAACTGAAGCTTCGCCGGTGGGTGTAAACCTTCCATTTTTCACTTTGTTAGCTATTCTCCAATGGTAAGTAACGATGTTCTCTTTTGGCTTGCTAATATGTGGAGAGCTGATTTAACTTCAGATTTTTCTTCTTCATCTCTTTCAATCACTTCTGACACCATGTATTGATTTGTATGTGGGTTCAATGACGACACAATCATGAAAGAGTATGACTTTTTATCTAAAGTATGTTCAACTCAGTTAACAGCATTACAGGAGACACCATCTTAGAGATCCATCTAAAATGAAACTAAAACTAAACTGCTTGTCTCTCACATGCCCTCTGCTGGTCAGGCATAAATAATCAATCAGGCAAATATGCTGGTAAGGCATAAGTAATCAAACAGGCAAATACCATCACTATTTGCTGATATCATTACAGTTATAAGGCGCCTTTAACAGACTAAAATGTCCCAAGGTTCTTCATAGAAGCGCCAAACAAAATTTGACACTGAGCTACATAAGGAGAAATTAAGGCAGATGACCAAAAGTTTGGTCAAAGAGGTAGGTTTTAAGGAGCGTCTTAAAGGAGGAAGGAGAAGTAGAGAGGCGGAGAGGTTTTGGGAGGGAATTCCAGAGTTTAGGGCCTAGGCAGCTGAAGGCACAGCCACCAATGGTGGAGCGATTAAAATTGGAAATGTGCAAGGGGCCAGAATTGGAGGAGCGCAGACATCTTGGAGGGTTGTAGGGTTGGAGATTACAGAGCTAAGCGGGGGTGGGTGTGGGGCGGCGGGGTGGGGTGTGGTTTTGGGGGGTGGGGGGGGTGGCGGGCAAGGCCATGGAGGGATTTGAAAAATCTTCCACAATTCAAGACGTGTTGGCAGCATTTCAAATAAGTTAAATCTTAGACCAACTACAAAATCCACATTATGGCCCAGAATTTGTTGGCAAAATAACGGCGAGTTAAAGGTGCACGCCATTATTAGTGTGTAAAAGTTCCAGCAAATCGTGGCGAGGCAGAGATACGCCAGGAGTTGCGAGTCGCCACAAATTACTGGACGATTAGCACCACACTGCTGTTAGCCTCACAAAAAGGATCTCGCCATGTGTTTCAAGAAATTGCTGTAAATACGAATTAAACTCAACGCAGAAAGTTAGAGCAGGTATTTCATGACGTATGGAACGTTTATGTTCCTGCAAAGCCACTCAACCTTGGAGGTCCAGAAAGGGAACAATTGAAACTGTGGAGCCTCACTCCTGCAGACAATAATTTGTTCCTACAGTGTTTTTTTTTAAAAAAGCTTACTTTTCTTTTCTGTCATTTTTTTTTCTTTTTCTTACTCCAATCTATCTTTCCATCTCTATTTCGTTCTATATCTAGTGTGGTAGGATTTCTCTCTGCCCCAAAGCAGATGGAGACGAGCGTGTACTGGTTACAAGCGATCTTTATTCAAGCACGTGCAGGGAGAGGCCCTCTCAGTCTGAGCTGAGACGGGAGTCTAATTTTCACATTTGAGCAGTTGGCTTATATACAATCTTACATCTTGTTTCCTTCACATCTTCGGGACTTGGCCAATTAATTGTCCAAGTCACGTACACTTAATCACATCTCTACAAAACACATCTTGTTTATCTCATTGCCCTATTTCCACATCTGCCATTGTTCTATCCAATTTACGTACACTTAACCTCATCTTCGCAAATCACATCTTGGCGGCCCATTGTTCAATGTATGGCCTCCTTCCTTCTTTTACTCCCCCAATCATCGTGTAATATGCTTTTTCCAATTCTCTTTGCTCTGCCAGACTTCTCCTTTATTACATCAGCCAGCTACTCAGTTAGGCCGCTAATCTAACTTTTAACCCTTTCACTAGTTTGACTCTAATTCACCCCATTTCCTTCTCAGTCGTTCGCTGTTTCTTTCTCTATCCTGAAATCTCATTAAGTGGAGGAGATAGACTGTTGGCCCCATCATTCACCAAGGTCGCAGATGCCCCGTTGCCCTCGCCGCGTCGTTATCAACTCGCACTTGCAGCAATTTGCGGTGCAAAATTAATTGGAGCTGAAGGGTGAGGGGAAAGAAAATCCAACTCGTGCTGCTCACCGCAAGATGCTGCGCTCCAGCAGATTCTGGGCCGTTGTGTCACTTTGCCTTATCAAGATCGTTCCATATGAATGGTGTATTGTGAGAAAAGTAGCCAAAGGATAACAAAAGATTTTATATGATTTATGATCATTATTATCAAATGCAGTGCAGGGAAAAAAGATATTAAAGTAATATACAATATCAACTCGTATAAACGCACAGAGTATAAACCCCAATAAATCTACATTATTTTAAAATGTTCACTTCCTTTGAGAAATCCCATCAGGAGACCAAGTCCTTCAGTCGGTGAGCCAGATTATTACCAGCACAGAAGTAAAAACTCTCATCTGCATTAACCTTCCTAATTTAATTTCAATGGATGTAACGTAGAGAATTATGTTATTTATTAGCAAGAATCTAAGACATCCTCTAATGGCAATGGTATTTGATGATACCAAGATGAAGAGAAAGGACAAAGGGGAAATTACTTGTCCTCCAAATATTATCCATCAGCAAATGAAGGATTGTCTTCAGCTATCTAGGGAAAATGTTATATTAGAGCAAGTTTTTATGCATGGTGTCAAGCTGTTTTGTTGTTCATTTCTCCTGTTTGCTATCTCGAAAGAAACTGAGATTTTACACGTTCTTAACAAGGGACTTGGGCTCAATGGGACTCGTAAAAAAATGTTATGCTTTACAAAGATTCCTCCAAACATCACCTTCAATTAACTTTGCATGGAATGGAGGGGGAACAGGGATTTAGATCAAATCAGGTAACTTAAAAAAATACTTTATTCTGTTCAGTAGGATACAGTCTTCATAATTGAATGGTGACCGCAATCAAACAGTTGGAAAAATAAGGTTTCAGTAGTTCTTATATTTGAAATGGAATCCTCCAAACATTCCCAAGATTTGACCTATAAGATGTAGCAACTGTGGGTACTGTAGTGCAAATCTGCTTTTTATCCATTTCAACCCATCATGCACCACAGCTCAAAACATATGTAAAGTAATTCAGGATAGTTGCTGTTGCTCAACATTTGTTTATTCTACATTTCTGTGAATTACTCTGTATGTACAAGAAGACTCAAGTCTTGCAGATTGCAATTCTACACCAAAAAGTTTGAAGTCTGATTTCTGATCAGTTCTTATTTCACTCTATACTGGAATTGATGAAGCACATAATATAAAATGGCTGCCACTTATGGTCTTTTGACAATTTCAAAATGGCAACAAATGGGCAAAGAAAAACCATCTCATACACTTTCAAGATTCTACATTATTAACTGCACGAAGATGTTTTTGGACATTCAAATTTAATAAGCAGGTTCAGTATGACTTGCGTGATTTGTCAAAAGGAGAAGAACCATGACTGTTTACAGCATAGAATCATAGAGGTTTACAGCACAGAAGGAGGCCATTCGGCCCTTTGTGTCCTTGTCAGCTGAAAAAGAGCCACCAGCCTAATTCCACTTTCCAGCTCTTGGTCCGTAGCCTTCAAGTGCATATCCAAGTGCTTTTTAAATGTGATGAGGGTTTCTGCCTCTACCACTCTTCCAAACCCCCAACACCCTCTGGGTGAAAAAAGTTCTCCTCCACTCCCCTCTAATCCTTCTACCAATTATTTTAAATCTATGGCCCCTAGTTATTGACCTCTCTACTGAGGGAAATAGGCACTTCCTATTCACTCTATCTGGGCCCCTCATAATTTTATACACCTCAATTAAATCTCCGTTCAGCCTCCTCTGTTCTAAAGAAAACAACCCCAGCCTGTCCAATCTTTCCTCCTGGCTAAAATTCTCCAGTCCTGTCAACATCCTCGTAAATCTCCTCTGTACCCTTTCTAGTGCAATCACATCTTTCCTGTAATGTGGTGACCAGAACTGTACACAGTACTCTAGATGTGTCCTAACTAGTGTTTTATACAGTTCTAGAATAACCTCCCTGCTCTTATATTCTATGCCTCAGCTAATAAAGGCAAGAATTCCGTATGCCTTCTGAACCATCTTATCTACCTGTCCTGCTACCTTCAGGGATCTGTGGACGTGCACTCCAAGATCCATCTGTTCCTCTACACTTCTCAGTGTCCTACCATCTATGATGCATTCCCTTGCCTTATTCACGTGCCTTCCCCCCCCCCCCAATGCATTACCTCACACTTCTCTGGATTGAATTGCATTTGCCACTTTGCTGCCCACCTGACCAGTCCATTGATATTTTCCTGCAGTTGACAGCTTTCTTCCGCATTATCAATCACACGGCCAATTTTTGTATCATCTGCAAACTTCTTAATCATGCTCCCTACATTGAAGTCTAAATCATTGATGTATACCACAAAACATCCAGAAGCCATCATGTCTGTGCTGACTGTTTGCAAGAGCAATCCAAAACTAATCCCAGTCCTTATCTCTCTCCACAGCCTTGTTTTTTTCAGCTGTTTCAAAATTTCCCCTTAACAGAATGTTTTCTTCCCCTCAATCATTCTCTGTGGTGAAGCATCCCAAAGCTCCAATAACTCTACATGGAGAAATTTCTTCTAATCACTCTTCTCTCCCGAGTGAGGAATTTAAATTTATACTTTACTCATAAATGGACTCTCTAGCCAGAGAAAATAGACTTTCCTATATATCATGTCAAAAATCTGCATATAACCAAGGGTTTTGTTGATGAATCCACTTTCAATTCTGTTTTTTTCTTTCAGAACTGATGGCTTTTCTACAGTTATTACTAACAATTCTTTCTCTAGTACGCCTTATGTTCTCACTTCCCCCTCATCGATAGTTATTGGCTATACAAATTTTACACCTACACCACTATGGCTGCAGTGAAAGGAGATCAAGTAATAGACCTGTAGCAAACATTGTCTACTTAGATTCCCAAAAAGCTTTTGATAACGTACCACATAAGAGGCTTCTCTACAAGATTGAAGCCTCATGTATTAGTGGCAATCCATTGCACTGGATTGAGAACTGGCTGAAAGCCCACAGGCAAAAAGTGGTTGTAAATGGATTTGGATCTGATTGGAGACCAGTCACCAGTGGTGTCCCATTGGAATAGTTGTTAGGACTGTTGGTGTTTACTATTATTATTAATGATCAAGATGTAGGTGCTGGGGGATGATCTGTAAGTTTTCAGATGATACTAAGATATGTGTGAGAGTCAGGCCTGGAAACGATGCTCGCTTACTACAGGCAGATCTAGATGTGCTGGGGATTGGGCTTGTGACTGGCAAATAATATTTAACTTAGAAAAGTGTAGTGCAGGGTTAGATGCATATTGAACACATGTACACCCTTCAGGGAAAAGTACACAAGCCTGTGGAGAAATTGGCCTGGGTTTTTGCCTCTCCCAGGAAGTAACTTGGCTTTCTGATGGGGTGGAGATTGCATATATTGTGATGCACAAGGCATCGCAGTTGTGTGGGAGAGGCTGGATGGACCAGTGTGTCTATTCCTGTCTGTCATTGCTCATATGTACTTGAAAACAAAATAAACGTACAAGAATGGAAAGAGGATTTAATTAGCAAGCTTTAAAATATGCCCAACCACATTTAACCCTCAAGCCTGGAATAGGCTTGTAAACATGCATGCCAACACAATATGGAAGAGCATGAGGGATGTGAAGCTTTTTCGTGTTCCCCTTGCCTCCTCAAGGTGTGGTGTCCTTGCTGAGCTATGTCTCTATCGGCGCCAGGCACCCTCCAGTACATCAAGCGACTAAGATGATACCAGGAATGAGAGGATTTAGCCGTGAGGAGAAACTAAAGAAACTGCAGCTTTTTTCATTAGACCAGTGAAGGTCAGGATTTTGAAGAATTTGATGAGAATTTTTGAAAAATTTGTTCTTGGGGTGTGACTAACACTGGCAAGGCCACATTTATTGCCCATCTCTAGAAGCCCTGATAATGGTTGTTGGGCCTTCTCCATGAACCATTACAGTCCTTGTGGTGGATGGTGCTCTGTAGAGAATTCCAGGATATTGTCCCAGCAATGATTTTTGTCCAAATCAGAATGGTGGGTAAGGTGTTCATGACATTGTTGCTCTTGCCCTTCTCTGTGGTAGAGGTCACAAGGGAGGGAGGTGCTGCTGAAGTAAACATGTTCAGTTGCTGTAATGCATCCTGTGGATCATAAATACCACAACCACAATGCACAGGTGATGAATGCAGTGGATAGAGTCCAGTAGCAGGGGCACCAATCAAGCAAACTGCTCTTTCCTGGATAGTGTCAAACATTGTTGTGCCTGCACCCATCTAGGAATGTGGTGACACTCCTGACTTGAACCTTGTGGATGATGGGGAGGCTTTGAGGGATCGAGAGATTCCTTGTTGAAGTGTACTTAACTTCTGCCTTGTCCTTGTAGCCAGAGTGAAACAAATTGGCTGCCCCAGTTCAGCTTCTGGTCAATGGTGACTCCCAAGTGGTTAATGGTGGGGGTCTCAGCGATGGTCAAGGTGAGATGACTGGACTTTCTCTTGTTGGGGATAGTCATTATCTTGTACTTATGTGGTGCAAATGTTACCTGTCACCCAAGCATGGATACTATCCAGTTCCTGCTGTAGGCTGGAATGGAGTGCTTCATTATTGGAGAAGTTGTAAACGTAGCTGAACACTGTGGAATTGTCAGCGAACACCATCACTTCTGACCTTCTCATGGAGGGAGGATCAGCACCTGAAGGTGGTTGGGCTAGCAGGTTTCCCTGAAGAACTCTTCCAGTGATGTTCTGAGATTGTGATGACTGGCATCTGACAACCACAACCATCTTCCTTTGCTTTAGGTATGACTCCAGCCACTGGAGAGTTTTCAATTTAACCCCGGTATTGCTAGGGCTCCATGGTGCCATACCCAATCAAATACTGCCTTTATGTAGAGGGTAGCTACTCTCCTCTCTCATTCAGCTCATGCATCCATACCTGGATCAAGGCTGTGATGAGGTCTGGAGCCATGGTTCTGGTGGAACCCAAATTGAGCATCAGGAAGCAGATTATTGGTGAGTCAGTGTTGCTTGATAACTCCTTCCATCACTTTACTGATGACTGGTAGAAGGTTGAAATAGCAGTAATTTGTTAGGTTAGATTTATCCTGTTTTTGTGGACAGGACATACCTGGGCAAACTTCCACATTGTCGGGTAAATGCTAATATCATAGCTATATGGGAACAGCTTGGTTAGGGGAGTAGCTCAGATCTTCAGTACGACAGCCAGGATGTTGCCAGGCCTCATGGCCTTGGACATAGGCTACATGTCAAATGCATTCAGCCCTGTCTTGATGTCATGTGGAGTGAACCAGATTGCTTGGATTCTGGTATCCATGATGTTAGGGACTTTTGTGATAAAATTTCAGGCTCAAATAAAACAGGGAAGCTCATTTAACAAGAGTGGATATCAGTTAAATGATCACATCTCTAATATAGATCATGTATAAATTAGAACTGGTCCAGAAGATGCATCAACCACTATTTATTTAGGATAGTTTAAGCATGTTTTCCAATATGATAAAATATATTCCAACTCCCTTTTCAAGTCCTTAAGCTTTTAAAAATGTACATAAGCTTGGCTTGAGTAAACTGAAATAAAGCCAGATTGTGGGCTCTAATGAAACATTTTCTGAAGAACAAAATCTATTTAACAGTCACCATTTTATTAGTCAGCCAGCTTTATGGCATAAAAAAATGTCACTATGCATGAATTAGTCTGGCCATTATAACATCATACCTACCTGATTATTCACAAAGGATTTTAAAAAGCTGAATCTGCTCTGTCAGTTCAGAACCTTCAAGACTCATTTACCTCCAGATCCTCAATGTGACAAAAAGTTATGATAAAGGCCATGGCCCAGTTTAAATAAAAACAAAAATACACGATTGATGGACGATCCTGGTCAAAAACCTCAAATCGAACTCCGAAGGACCTGCAGCATTCTATTTTTGTTTTTGATTCCGGTTTCCAGCATTCAGTGTTTTTTTAAATAAATTGCATTATATGTGCAAGGACACAACTGTCTATGCAAAGTACAAGCTTACCTGTCAGTAACCACCTTTCACTGATGAAGGCTCGAAGGGCCAAATGGCTTAATCCTGCTCCTATTTCTTAATAAAAAACTGTCACCTCTTTGAAATTTACTGGGTTAGCAGACAGCTATTTATAGTAAACATGCCTGCAGTCACCCATACTACTATACAGCTGGGATTGTCAATGACTGTACAAGCATAAAACTATTCAGTTGTCAAAACAACAGATGGAGAAAAAAAAGGACACAAAACAAATAGTTATTTGGTATGCAAATAAGCTAAATTCTGAAAACTGCAGTCAAAAATCAGACTTGGTGAAATGTGGCATGAACACGATGATACACACGAGGTCGTGTATATCTACCTTGGAAAAGAAAGAAAGACTTGCATTTATATAGCGCCTTTCATGACCTCTGGACGTTCCGTAGCGCTTTACAGCCAATGATGTACTTTTTGAAGTGTTGTAATGTAGGAAGTTACATTTGTCCCAGGGTACAAAGAAAAAAGTTAGATTGGAAAAGAAAGGGTTCATATGAGTTTAAAATCACTGTCAACTAGAGGGGATCAGACAGAAAATGATGTTGAGTTTAACTGGACACGAAGCTGGTTTTTTTTTTGCTTTTGTCATGCCAATTAGAAAAATACTCATCAGGATATTCCCTATATGATCAGATAAGCCCATCAACTAGTTGAGAGCGTGGTTAAGGAAATACTAGCAGATATAAAGGAAAGGGACAATTGTTGCTTGGGCATGTAGGTGGTGAACAATGGGCAGTTCTTAAATAAGCCATGAAGATTATGAAAGAAGATATTCCCTGTGTATTTCATTACAATGTTGTAGTTATTCTTTCTACACATTCCATTGCTGAAGGAATAATAAACTAATGTGGATAGCAAGGGCAATGTACTGCTGCGAGGTGCCAATCACCACTTCAGTTTAGGCTTGGATGTTACTTGGCTGTCCAGGACATACTAGGATCAGAGCAGGTCACTCATTATATGCTTTACTAGCTGAAGTGCCCGGCGGTGCCGAGGCTTTTTCGAGGGCATGTTGTTGTTGGAAGAGAGAGACAGAGTGACTGGGGGGAAGAGAGAGAGCGACTGGGGGGAAGAGAGGGAGGGGAGGGGTGGGGGGAAGAGAGGGAGGGGAGGGGTGGGGGGAAGAGAGGGAGGGGAGGGGGGAGGGAGGGGAGGGGGAGGGGAAGGGAGGGCGGGGGAGGGGGGAGGGGGAGGGCGGGGAAGGGAGGGCGGGGGAGGGGAGCGGGGAAGGAAGGGAGGGAGGGGGGGAAGGGAGGGAGGGGGGAAGGAGGGCAGGGGAGGGGAAGGGAGGGAGGGGGGAAGGGAGGGCAGGGGAGGGGAAGGGAGGGCGGGGGGGAGGGGAGGGAGGGGAAGGGAGGGTGGGGGGGGAGGGGGAGGGAGGGCAGGAGGGAGGGAGGGGGGGAGGGAGGGCGGGGGAGGGGAGGGGGGATGGGGGGCGGAGGGGAGGGAGGGCGGCGGGCGCCCCCCCCCGAGGGTCGCGGCCCCCGAGGGTCACGCCCCCCCCCCGGAGGTGAAGACCGCCGATTGCGCGCGCAGCAGGAGCTGAGATGCGGCGTCTCTCTCGGCCGGCGGGCCCGGTTGCCAGGGCAACCGTGACGCTGACCAAGCCAGAGAGAGAGACGCCGCGTCTCAGCTGCTCCTGCTGCACGCGCGCCCCCCCTCCCCCCGAGGTGAAGACCGCCGATTGCACCCGTTGCCAGGGTAACGCTGGACGCTCAGCAAGCCCCGGCAGAGAGAGACGTCTCAGCTCCTGCTGCGCGCACACCCAAGCGGCGCTGGGCTGAGGCTCGGCCCTCCAGCCTTCGAGTGGGGCCGGGAGGTGCCTAGCTCGGGCGTGGGTGCGGAGGAGACGCCGAGGCTTCTAGGCCTACCTGGAAAAACGGGGAAAGGTAGGAAAATTAATGAGATTAGATAAGTTAATTACTTTCTAAATCATTTTTTTTTAAAACAATATGTGTTTTAAAAGCAACGTTTTTTTTAAGACGCAGAAAGCGGGAAAAAGAAAGGAAAAGTTTGGAATCAAGATGGCGGCGACTCACCTCAGTTCAGAACGATAAAGCCCGGCCACACGCGCACCGATTGGCCCGGCGGCACACGCCAGCAACCCGGCGTACGATTGGTCGAGCTCGAGGTCACTCTGTCGCTAATGAGCGGATAATGAGATGCTAATGAGCGGAATGTTGAAGGTTTTTGGGATGCCGCGGGCGCAATTTTAGCCCGGCCGAAACGTAAATACGCTTAAAACCGTCT
Organism: Somniosus microcephalus; assembly: GCF_052327205.1. NCBI lineage: Eukaryota > Metazoa > Chordata > Chondrichthyes > Squaliformes > Somniosidae > Somniosus > Somniosus microcephalus. Next base: position 249,971,439 of record NC_140992.1, read on the forward strand.
CGGAAGCGTAAGCTTTCTTTGGAGGTAACGCGCGCATAGGTACGCCCTGTAACTTTCGAGTGCATACCCGCAACGCACACGCGATGACAGACAGATAGACAGATAGACAGATAGACAGATAGACAGACAGATAGACAGATAGAAAGACAGAATGACAGAAGTACCGATTTATATATATAGATGAAATGTTCATCATACTTTTGCCAATTTCAGTCCACAGTTTTATTGGTGGGCCTGATCAAATTCTTATATTTAACATGCCATGCAGCTTCAGAGGCTATTACTTTTTACATAATACAAGCCACATGACCTACTTGGGTTGACTAAATCAAAAATAACTTGTCGAACAGTGTTAAATTGCTTAGTTGAAGCATGACTTCCCATCTAGTAATGTAGCTGTCCAATTCCCTTATGCCCCTTGAAATCCTGTGCCATTTATTTTTATCTGCAAGACAATCTTATGTAAATTCTTTTTAAAACCATAATGATCTCTAGTGGCTTGTTTTTTTGTGTACTGCAGCACAAAATGTCAGTCATTCTGATCAAACTATAAATCAAGCTATTGAAAATGGCCAGATTGAGATTGCCCGGACATACTGCATGAGTAGCCATGAAGGAGAATAGTCTGGCAGATACAGCATGGTATGAGCTACTTAATAGGGTGGTGATGATAGGTGGTTGATAGATATTAGGACCTATGCTATGGAGGGGTGCTGAAGTGTGGGAATGAGGAGCACGCAGGATGTGCCTAAATACCAAGCAAAAGAATGCGATTCCAAGTAGCAAAAAGTCATCTCACCCTGGCTGCATAAGCACTAATATCACTGATGGAATTTTTTAGCAGGCTCCACCATGTGAACAACACAATGATATTGCAAGATAAAAATTGATTGGATTTTATTCTTGGTAGCAATACTGCTGGTAGTCTACATATTTAATGACAAAACTCCAACATGACTCGTATCTATTGCAAATCTTCCAGTAGTAAATTTATGTTCCTAATCAAGACCAAGTTGGAACAATGTAAATAAATGACCACAACTGATTTGAAAATAAGCCACTTGAATTTTATGATGATTCTAAAATTGTTTCCATTGGTAATAAACTATGGGAAATGTTGGTTTCAAAAAAAGACACAAGGAAATTATTTTTAGTGTTATATATCTTCTGATGATAAAACAGCATGAAGTCACTTTTCGATTCAGGAATCATGCATTTACGTTTAGTGGTCACTATGGTGCAGTGCTAAAACACCAAATTCCACATGGGGATAACTGCAAAAACTGTCACTGTGATGTTGCAAGGACATCTATTCCACGTATTCACTCCATTATGGGAGGAAAAGTGTAATCTTAGTCTGATTTGAGATTTATTAAATTTAGTACTGGAGCCCTTCAGTTTGCCACAATGCTCCATGATACCTTCAAGATACCATTTGACATGTGGGAATGACTTATGAAATAATACTGGGTGGCCTGCTGGCGGCGCTGTCCAGGGAGAGCATAAATACTCTGGCATGGGCCCAGCTTGCTCAGGACATTCTTTTACAGGAACTAGTGAAGGACACAACTAGATCTTCATGTTGTAAAACAGTTGATTAAAGCTTTGTTTAATGCTTAGACCAAGTGCCTAGTAGTTTTCTTACGTCACCATCATTATGCCTTTAAGGATTTTAACCTCTTTTCTAAAGCTATTAAAGTTCAAAATGACCATTGTACTCATTTTCAGTGTATAATTGCTACAAATTGGAGAGATTCAGTTAGGATTAGTCCTTAAATAGCTGACAAGTTAATAACATTATATAGATAGTCTACTGAATTGATTAAAGTTTATATGCTTGTAGTTAGCAATGTTTCCAAAACTCATATAACCTCATCCTTATGAGCAGGCATGGATGAATTGTTTGCCTTTCCTTCCTCCAGAAGAATGATAGTAGCCTTATTAGATGTCAGACTGTTGAATCCTTATCTGATGAGGTGCTGTCCATTCTTCCTGGATCTTCTGCTCCTGAGTAAATTCATCTTCCATGCTGGTTGCTGAAGCTGGACTAGCTGAAATATTACCTCCCTTGATCTCAGGAAAACGCACGCATCTGTGATGCACATAATTGGCTGGTATGGCCATACAATATTAAACTTCTGTAACTTTTCTTTCTCACCACATTGCTAGTTACTATCACAACATTGAGGGAATGGGTCTCTGATCTCCACTTGACCTGCCATCCATTACATCAGCATGGGTGTCGCTTATACTATCTCATCTTGGATCTGAGAATCGGACCAACATGAGCCCCAGAACCAACAATACCAGCCACACCAGCAGCAGCAACCACACCAGCAGCCGTCTCCTCAATGTCTTGATGCTCCACAGGAGAGAGGGGGTCAGCACAGGGCGACACTGCACCGGAAGCGATACTCCCAACATAGGGTATACAGGCAGAGGATGAGCTTCCTGGACATGACTGAGCAGCAGTGCTTCAGGAGGCTCAGGCTATCGCACCAGGCCATCGCAGACATTTGTAGCTTGCTGGAACAAGACCTGCTGTCCAGAGGACCTGGTGGACATGCCTTACCAGTGGCTGTCAAAGTCACCACCGCCCTCTACTTCTTTGCCCCAGGCTCCTTCCAGGGATCTGCAGCAGACATTTGCAGGATCTCGCAGTCGGCCGCCCACAGATGCATCAGCCAGGTAACCGATGCCATGTTTCAAAAGTTAGCCACTTATGTCAACTTTGTCACTGATGAAGCCAGTGTTACTGAGCGGGCACTCGGCTTTGTGGCTCTGGCTGGCTTCCCACAAGTGCAGGGCGTCACAGGTATGGGGCGTCATCGACTGCACACATGGCCATCAAGGCACCCCCACATCAGCCAAGAGTGTTTGTAAACTGTAAAAGCTTCCACTCTCTCAATGTGCAGCTCATCTACAACCATAAAAAGATCAGCATGCATGTGTGCACCAGATTCCCTAGCAGCTGTCATGACTCTTTTGTGCTACGCCAGTCCATTCTCCCTCAGCTCTTCACACCTCCAAACAGACTTACCGGCTGGCTGCTTGGAGACAAGAGCTATCCACTGAAGACGTGGCTATGACACACTTGAGGACGCCAAGTACTGAAACATAGAAACAATAGATGTACTGGCCACGCTAGACATGCTCCTATCTAGCTATCCAGCAAGTTAAACACTTATTCAAAATAATTCTTCGTGAAGCTGTTTGCTGTTTGAAGCCTTTACTTGAACAATTTTTGTGAAAGTGTAAACAAAGATAAAGTATGTTTTGTACATAAACTGAGTACTATACATTCGATATTACATAAGATATAAACATATTTACAACAGTAGAATAGACTAATTGTATAACTAACTAACATTTGGACTAACTTCTGTAACTATCAAATATTAACCTTTTATAAACATATTATTGTCAAAATACTACTCTGACAACATTGCTATTATGCTAACAAACAAAGATACTCACAGATATTGCGCTTGGCCTAAAATATGAAATCAGATTACATTGGATTGTGAAACCCTCATGGAATCCTCCATTACTGCCAGGTTCTTCCTGGAATTCTACTTCCTGGGATTCTACTTCCTGGGATTCACAGGAAGAAAGGTACGAAGGTCAAATGACCTCTCACAGGAAGAAAGGAACAAAGGTCAAATGACCTCACACAGGAAGAAAGGAACAAAGGTCAAATGACCTCTGCTTCATACAAACACACTGCTAACACATAACCACCACCAGAGGGTGCTATCTGCACATAAAATACCCCATCTGGGGTCGTTAACGACTCCACATAGTCCGAACTCTACTTGTCACTGGAGTCCTCTGGCGACAAAAGAAAAACCACCTCGGAGACGGTCCGTCGGTGTCGGTGATAGGATGCAGCTTCCGTAGACTGCTGTGAGGAGGTAGGTTGCGTTCTGCTATGCACAGTTCCAATCTGGGTATGGTGAGGTCTGGCTGGGGCGCCAACTTGCCTCTATCAAAGACGAAGCCGATTTTGCTTTGTCCTTCTTGAGTGGTGACCTTCAGATAAGCCACACTTGCAATGGCCTTAGCGGATGCATCTGCAAAGACACAAAGCTCTTTGCATTGGGCATTTAAGGGAGAGAAAGACAAATAGCAGCAAGGTATTCGGATCTCCTGTAAGTCTTGGAGTGAGTCTCTCCATCTGTCCCACTCTGCTTCCATCTCTTCAGGGAGAGGTGAATCCCACTCTTCAGCGCATGTGGAGAGTTCCCTGAGGAGCAGCCTGCCTTGTATGGTGACAGGGGCTAAGAAGCCGAGAGGGTCGTATAGGCTGTTGACTGTAGAGAGCACTCCTCTACGTGTGAAGGGTTTCTTGACGTCTAAAACTTGGAACGTGAACGTGTCTGTTGCTATGTTCCACGACACCCCTAGGCTAGGCTGTAAGGGGAGGTCATCAGTGAAGAGGTCTAGGTCTTTGACGTCCGTAGCATGATCTGCAGGGGGGAATGCCTCCATCACTGCTGGTCTGTTAGAGGCTATCTTATGCAGCCTGAGGTTGGATAGTGCAAGTAGTTCCTGGGCTCGTCCGAGGGTACTGATGGCCTCTGCTTCGGTCGGGAATGACTTCAGTGCATCGTCGACATAGAACTCTCGTTCGATGAACCCTCTCACATCACTGCCAAAGTCATCGTCTTCTTCCTTGGCAGCCCTCCTTAGTCCGTATATGACTACAGCAGGGGATGGGCTATTCACAAAGACATGGACACGCATTCTGTAGTCCACAATGTCTCTATTGGGGTCATTGTCCCGATACCACAGGAAGCGGAGGAAGTCTCTGTGGTCTTCTCTCACCACGAAGCAATGAAACATGTGCTGGATATCGGCAGTGATGGCGACGGGCTCTTTCCTGAACCTCATGAGCACTCCCAAGAGGCTGTTGTTAAGATCGGGCCCTGTGAGGAGTATGTCATTGAGAGAGACTCCATGATATGGTGCACTGGAGTCAAACACCACGCGGATCTGTTCCGGCTTTTTGGGGTGATAGACTCTGAAGGAAGGGAGGTACCAACACTCTTGGCCTTCCTGGAGTGGAGGAGCTATCTCTGCATGATCGTTGACAAGCATTTTCTTGACAAATTCTAGGAAGTGTGCTTTCATCTCTGGCTTCTTCTCTAGTGTGCGACGGAGTGAGTTAAGACGATTATAGGCAGACCCCCTGTTGTTCGGCAGCCATTGTCTGGGGTTCCGGAAGGGTAAGGATGCAACCCAGCTGTTAGAGATGTCACGAGAGACCTCATTGTCCATAATCTGGAGGAACCTCATGTCATCGATCGATGGAGCAAGTTTGTGGTCGTTGGCGGTGCGACAGAAGACTGACTGACCCGGGTTCTCTCTAACAAACAAAGATACTCACAGATATTGCGCTTGGCCTAACATATGAAATCAGATTACATTGGATTGTGAAACCCTCATGGAATCCTCCATTACTGCCAGGTTCTTCCTGGAATTCTACTTCCTGGGATTCTACTTCCTGGGATTCACAGGAAGAAAGGTACGAAGGTCAAATGACCTCTCACAGGAAGAAAGGAACAAAGGTCAAATGACCTCACACAGGAAGAAAGGAACAAAGGTCAAATGACCTCTGCTTCATACAAACACACTGCTAACACATAACCACCACCAGAGGGTGCTATCTGCACATAAAATAGTCCATCGGTCCAGAACAATAGAAGATAGGAGCAGGAGTAGGCCATTCGGCCCCTTGAGCCTGCACCACCATTTAATGAGATCATGGCTGATCATCCAAATTCAGTACCCTGTCCCTGCTTTCTCCCCATATCCCTTTAGCATTAAGAAATATATTTAACTCCTTCTTGAATATATTTAATGAATTGGCCTCAACTGCCTTCTATGGTAGAGAATTCCACAGGTTCACCACTCTCTGGGTGAAGAAATTCCTCCTCATCTCAGTCCTAAATGGCTTACCCCTTATCCCTAGACTGTGACCCCTGGTTCTGGACTCCCCTGCCATCGGGAACAGTCTTCCTGCATCTAGTCTGTCTAGTCCTGTTAGAATTTTATAAGTTTCAATGAGATCCCCTTTCATTCTTCTAAACTCAAGCAAATATAAGCCTAATCGACCCAATCTCTCTTCATACGTCATTCCTGCCATCCGAGGTATCAGTCTGGCGAATCTTCGCTGCACTCCCTCCATGGCAAGAACATTCTTCCTCAGATAAGGCGACCAAAACTGCACACAGTACTCAAGGTGTGGTCTCACCATGGCCCTGTACAACTGCAGCAAGACATCCTTGCTCCTGTACTCGAATCCTCTCACTATGAAGGCCAACATACCATTTGCCTTCTTAACCGCCTGCTGCACCTGCATGCTTGCCTTCAGCGACTGGTGCACAAGGACACCCAGGTCTCGTTGCACTTCCCCTTTTCCCAATCTATTGCCGTTCAGATTATAATCTGCCTTCCTGTTTTTGTCACCAAAGTGGATAACCTTGCATTTTTCCACATTATACTGCATCTGTCATGCATCTGCCCAATCACCCAACCTGTCCAAATCATACTAGAGTTTTTCGGCATTCTCCTCACAGCACACACGCAAACTCAGCTTTGTGTCATCTGCAAACTTGGAGATATTACATCGAGTTCCCTCGTCTAGATCATTAATATATATTGTGAATAGCTGGGGTCCTAGCACCGATCCCTGCTGTACCCCACTAGTCACTGCCTGTCACTCAGAAAAAGACCCGTTTATTCCAACTCTTTGCTTCCTGTCTGCCAACCAGTTTTCTATCCAAGTCAGTACCTTACCCCCAATCCCATGTGCTTTAACTTTGCATGCTAATCTCTTATGCGGGACCTTATCGAGAGCCTTCTGAAAGTCCAAATACACCACATCCACAGGTTCTCCCTTATCTATTCTACCAGTCACATCCTCAAAAAATTCCAGTAGATTAGTCAAACATGATTTACCTTTTGTAAATCCATGTTGACTTTGTCCGATCCTGTCGCTGTTTTCCAAGTGCTCTGCTATTACATCTTTTTTAATGGACTCTAGAATATTCCCCACTACTGATGTCAGGCTCACCAGTCTATAATTCCCTGTTTTCTCTCGACCACTTTTTTTAAATAGTGGGGTTATATTAGCTACCCTCCAATCCATGGGAACTGTTACAGATCTATAGAATTTTGGAAGATGACCAGCAATGCATCTACTATTTCTAGGACCACCTCCTTAAGTGCCCTAGGATGTAGATTATCAGGCCCTGGGGATTTATCGGCCTTCAATCCCGTCAATTTCCCTAACACCATTTCCCTACAAATACTGATTTCTTTCAGTTCCTCCCTCTCATTAGACCCTATGTTCCCCGACATCTCTGGGAGGTTATTTGTGTCCTCCTTTGTGAAGACAGAACCAAAGTATGTATGAGTCATCAAAGAGTGCTGTGAGTTTGGGCAAGTGTGAGAGTTCTTCAATTGTTATTTCTCTTTAAATCATTCTTGATAAGATTACTTAAGCAGTTTAAGTAAAGGGGAAAAGTTAAATATTTGGGATTCTGTTGGTTTAAGAAGAGTAAAACAAGGTTACACTGCAGTAGGAGTAAATTGGCACAGCAGGCAGTGGAAACCAGTTTTCTAACCAATCAGCAGGGGTGACTCATTTGGCTGTAAACAAACAAACAGTATAAAAAGACCAGTCCTAGTGCGAGCAAGCACTGAATGCGAGTCATCAAAGAGTGCTGTGAGTTTGGGTAACTAGAGGGATTGATTTAATTTAAATCCAATTAATTAAAGGGGATACTAGCATCTAAAATTCGGGCAGAGGGTGTTCATAACTAACAATAAAAAATTTAATTAATTACATAGAATGGAGCAGGTGATGTGTTACTGTTGCGAGATGTGGGAGCCAGTGAACCCCATTGAGGCTCACGGTGATTATGTCTGTGACAAGTGTCTGCTGCTACAGGAACTCCAGCTCCGTGTTGATGAGCTAGAGTCTGAGCTTCAGACACTGTGACACATCAGGGAGGGGGAGAAGTACCTGGACTCTGTGTATCAGGAGGTGGTCACACCTATGAAGTTAATTAATTCAGATGTAGCCCATGGTCAGGGACAGGACGGTATGACTACGAGTGAGGCAGGTACGGGGATCCAGGAGGTAGAGCTGGAGGAGTCGCAGCCCTTGCTCTTGTCCAACAGGTTCGAGGTTCTTATTCCCTGTGGGGACAGGAGCAGGGACTGCAGGGAGGATGAGCAACCTGGCCACAGCACCGTGGAACGGGGGCCATTCAAGAGGGGGGAGTAAATAGAAATGTTGTAGTGGTAGGGGATAGTATTATTAGGGGGTTAGATAGAGTTCTCTGCAGCCGAGAGCGAGAGTCCCGAAGGCTGTGTTGCCTACCCGGTGCCAGGGTTAAGGACATCTCCTCTGGGCTGGAAAAAAACTTGCAGTGGGAGGGGGTGGATCCAGTTGTCGTGGTCCATGTTGGTACAAACGATGTAGATAGGACTAGGAAGCCGGTTCTGTTAAAGGAGTATGAGCAGCTAGGGGTCAAATTAAAAAACAGAACCTCAAGGGTAATAATCTCTGGATTATTACCTGAGCCACGAGCGAATTTGGCTAGGACAAATAAAATTAGAGAGTTAAATGCGTGGCTCAAAGACTGGTGTGGGAGAAATGGGTTTTGCTTCCTGGGACACTGGCACCAGTACTGGGGCAGGAGGGAGCTGTTCCGTTGGGACGGGCTTCACTTGGCCAGTGCTGGGACTAGAGTCCTGGCGGATCATATAACTAGGGCTGTAGAGAGGGCTTTAAACTAACTAGTGGGGGGGAGGTTACTAGAGAGCAAATAATAAAAATGACAACAGAGAAGGTCATAGACTTAGGTAGCAGTGGGGAAATTAAAAACCAGAGCGTGTCAGGAAGGGGCAGAAGGTATGGAGTAAAAGGTAAAGTAATAAAAAGGGCAAAAGCAGGAACTAAGTGTCACAAAACATATTTGAAAGTTCTCTATCTGAATGCACGTAGCATTCGTAACAAAATAGGCGAGTTAATGGCACAAATAACTATATATGGGTATGATCTTGTGGCCATTACAGAAACATGTCTGCAGGGTGACAATGCCTGGGCATTAAACATACCAGGTTATTTAACGATCAGGAAGGACAGGCAGGAAGGAAGGGGAGGTGGGGTGGCTATGTTAATAAAGGAAGGAATCACTGTAATACAGAGAAATGATATTGGGTCAAAAGATCAGGATAATGAAACAGTTTGGGTGGAGGTAAGGAATAATAAGGGGGAAAAAACACTAGTGGGCATAGTCTATAGGCCTCCGAACAGTTGCAACTCTGTTGGACGGAGTATCAATCAGGAAATAGTTGAGGCTTGTAATAAGGGAACATCTATAATTATGGGGGATTTTAACTTTCATATTAATTGGACAAATCAAATTGGGCAGGGCTGCCTTGAGGATGAGTTCATTGAGTGTATTAGGGATGGGTTTCTTGAGCAGTATGTAACTGAACCGACCAGGAGGCAAGCAACCTTAGATCTGGTCCTGTGTAATGGGACAGGATTAATTAAAAATGTCCTAGTAAAGGATCCCCTTGGAATGAGTGACCATAACATGGTTGAATTCCATATTCAATTCGAGGATGAGAAGGTTGGATCTCAAACAAGCGTGCTAAGCTTGAATAAAGGAGACTATGAAGGTATGAGAGTGGAATTGAGTAGAGTGGATTGGGAAAATAGATTAAAGGGTAAGACGATACATGATCAGTGGTGTACATTTAAGGAGTTATTTTACAACTTCCAAAAAAAATATATTCCACTGAGAAGAAAAGGGTGTAAAAGAAAAGACAGCCATCCGTGGCTAAGTAAAGAAATTAAGGATAGTATTAGACTAAAAACAAGGGCATATAAGGTAGCCAAATCTAGTGGGAGGATCGAGGATTGGGAAAACTTTAAAAGACAGCAAAAAATAACAAAAAGATTGATTAAGAAAGGGAAGATAGATTATGAAAGTAAATTAGCAAAAAATATAAAAACAGATAGTAAGAGTTTTTATAGTTATATAAAAAGAAAAAGGGTGGCTAAAGTAAATGTTGGTCCCTTAGAGGATGAGACCGGGAAATTAATGGTGGGAAATATGGAGATGGCAAAAACACTGAATGAATATTTTGTATCAGTCTTTACAGTAGAGGACACTAAGAATATCCCAACACTGGACAAACAGGGGGCTATGGGGGGGAGGAGCTAAACACGATCAAAATCACTAAGGAAGTGGTACTTGGTAAAATAATGGGACTCAAGGCGGATAAATCACCTGGACCTGATGGCTTATATCCTAGGGTCTTGAGGGAAGTGGCGGTAGGGATTGTGGATGCATTGGTAATAATTTTCCAAAACTCCCTGGACTCAGCAAAGGTCCCGGCAGACTGGAAAACTGCTAATGTAACACCCTTATTTAAAAAGGGCAGTAGATAGAAGGCTGGAAACTATAGACCGGTTAGCCTAACATCTGTGGTAGGTAAAATTTTGGAGTCCATTATTAAGGAGACAGTAACAGGACATTTGGATAATCATAATTTAATAGGACAAAGTCAGCATGGTTTTATGAAGGGGAAGTCATGTTTGACAAATTTGCTGGAGTTCTTTGAGGAAGTAACATATAGGGTGGATAAACGGGAACCAGTGGACGTAGTGTATTTAGACTTCCAAAAGGCATTTGACAAGGTGCCACACAAAAGATTATTGCTTAAGATAAAAAATCACGGGATTGGGGGTAATATTCTGGCATGGATAGAGGATTGGCTAACAGAAGGCAGAGAGTTGGGATAAATGGTTCATTCTCAGACTGGCAATCAGTAACTAGTGGTGTTCCGCAGGGGTCAGTGCTGGGTCCCCAACTCTTTACAATCTATATTAACGATTTGGAGGAGGGGACCGAGTGTAACATATCAAAGTTTGCAGATGATACTAAGATGGGAGGGAAAGTAGTGAGTGAGGAGCACATAAAAAACCTGCAAGGGGACATAGACAGGCTAAGTAAGTGGGCAGAGATTTGGCAGATGGAATACAATACTGGAAAAAGTGTGAGGTTATGCACTTTGGCAGGAAAAATCGTAGAGCAAGTTATTATCTTAATGGCAAGAAACTGGAAAGTACTGAAGTATAAAGGGATCTGGGGGTCCTGGTGCACGAAACTCAAAAGGTTAGTATGCAGGTGCAGCAAGTGATTAAGAAGGCCAATGGAATGTTGGCTTTCATTGCTAGGGGGATAGAATATAAAAATAGGGAGGTATTGCTTCAGTTGTACAAGGTATTGGTGAGACCGCACCTGGAATACTGCATACAGTTTTGGTGTCCATACTTAAGAAAAGACATACTTGCTCTCGAGTCAGTACAAAGAAGGTTCACTTGGTTAATCCCGGGGATGAGGGGATGGACATATGAGGAGAGGTTGAGTAGATTGGGACTCTACTCATTGGAGTTCAGAAGAATGAGAGGCGATCTTATTAAAACATATAAGATTGTGAAGGGGTTGGATCGGGTGGATGCGGGGAGGATGTTCCCGATGATGGGTGAAACTAGAACTAGGGGGCATAGTCTTAGAATAAGGGGCTGCTCTTTCAAAACTGAGATGAGGAGGAACTACTTCACTCAGAGGGTGGTAGGTCCATGGAATATGCTGCCCCAAAAAGCTGTAGAAGCTACATCATTACATAAATTTAAAACAGAAATAGACAGTTTCCTAGAAGTAAAGGGAATTAAGGGTTACGGGGAGCGGGTAGGAATTTGGACATGAGTCTAGGTTCGGATCGGACATGGCCCTGTGGGTAGCGGAACGGGCCCAGGGGCCGTGTAGCCTGATCCTGCTCCTATTTTGTGTGTCTAATTCCGTTAGATTCAGGAGATGGTTCTGTGATAGTAGATTGGCGGTTAGGATCAGATCAGCCATGATCTTATTGAATGGCGGAGCAGGCTCGAGGGGCCGATTGGCCTACTCCTGCTCCTATTTCTTATGTTCTTATGTTCTTAATTGACCTGCTATTTCTTTGTTCCCCATTATAAATTCCCTGATTCTGACTGCAAGGGACCTACGCTTGACTTCAACAATCTTTTTCTCTTCACATATCTATAAAAGCTTTTACAGTCAGTTTTTATGTTCCCTGCAAACTTACTCTCATACTCTCTTTTCCCCCTCTTAATTAATCCCTTTGTCCTCCTTTGCTGAATCCTAAACTGCTCCCAATCCTCAGGTTTGTTGCTTTTTCTGGCCAATTTATATGTCCTCTCCTTGGATCTTATGCTATCCCTAATTTCCCTTGTTAGCCACAGTTGAGTCACCTTTTTTGTTTTATTTTTATGCCAAATAGGGACGAACAAATTCTGTAGTTCATCCATACGATCTTTAAATGGTTGCCATTGCCTAGCAACCGTCAACCCTTTAAGTAATGTTCCCCAATCCATCCTAGCCAACTCACACCTCACACCATCGTAGTTTCCTTTATTTATATTCAGGGCCCTAGTCTCTGATTCAACTACTTCACTCTCCATCTTAATGAAGAATTCTATCATATTATGATCGCTCCTCCCCAAGGGGCCTCGCACAACAAGATTGCTAATTAATCCTTTCTCATTACATCATACCCAGTCTAAGATGGCCTGATCTCTAGTTGGTTGCTCGACATATTGGTCCAGGAAACCATCTCGTATACACTCTAGGAATTCCTCCTCCACAATATTGTTACTAATTTGGTTAGCCCAATCTATATATAGATTAAATTCACCCATGATAACTACAGTGCCCTTATTGCACGCATCTCTAATTTCCCATTTAATGCCATCCCCAACCTCAGCATTACTGTTTGGGGGTCTGTATACAACTCCCACTAACATTTTCTGCCCCTTGATATTTCTCAGCTCTACCCATACAGATTCCACATCATCAGAGCTAATATCCTTCCTTACTATTGTGTTAATCTCCTCTTTAACCAGCAATGCTACCCCACCTCCTTTTCTTTTTTGCCTGTCCTTCCTGAATATCGAAACCCCCTGGATGTTGAATTCCCAACCTTGGTCACCCTGGAGCCATGTCTCCATAATCCCAATTATATCATATCCGTTTACATCTATTTGTGCAGCTAATTCATCCACCTTATTACAAATGCTTCTCGCATTAAGACACAAAGCCTTCAGGCTTGTTTTTTTAACACTCTTAGTCCTTTTAGAATTTTTATTTACTGTGGCCCTGATTGATTCATACCCTTGATTTCTCTGCCTTCCACTTTTGCTTTTCTCCTTCTTGTCTTTTGCTTCTATCCTTGCTTCCCTTTCCTCTGTCTCCCTGCACAGGTTCCCAACCCCCTGCCATTTTAGTTGAAACCCTCCCTAACAGCACTAGCAAACACTCCCCCTAGGACATTGGTCCCAGTCCTGCCCAGGTGCAAACCGTCCAGTTTGTACTGGTCCCACCTCCCCCAGAACCAGTTCCAATGTCCCAGGAATTTGAATCCCTCCCCCTTGCACCATTCCTCTAGCCATGTATTCATCTGAAATATCCTTCTATTTCTACTCTGATTAGCACGTGGCACTGTTAGCAATCCTGAGATTACTACCTTTGAGGTCCTATGTTTTAAATTACCTCCTAACTTCCTATATTCAGCTTTTAGGACCTCATCCCATTTTTTACCTATATCGTTGGTACCTATATGCACCATGACAACTGGCTGTTCACCCTCCCCCTCCAGAATGCCCTGCAGCTGCTCCGAGACATCCTTGACCCTTGCACCAGGGAGGCAACATACCATCTTGGAGTCTCATTTGCGGCCGCAGAAACGCCTATCTACTCCCCTTACAATAGAATCCCCTATCACTATAGCTTTCCTGCTGTTTTTCCTCCCGTCCTGTGCAGCAGAGCCACCCATGGTGCCAGGAAGTTGGCTACTGCTGCCTTCCCCCAATTAGCCATCTCCCCCAACAATATCCAAAGCGTTATACCTGTTTGAGAGGGGGATGACCACAGGGGACCCCTGCACTACCTGCCTGCGCCTATTACTCAGCCTGGCGGTCACTCATTCCCTTCCTGCCTGTGCAGCCTTTACCTGCGGTGTGATCAACTTCCTAAACATGCTATCCACGACGTCCTCAGCATTGCGAATGCTCCAGTATATATCCATTCACAGCTCTAGTGCCGCAATGCGGTCTGCCAGTAACTGCAGCTGGATACATTTCCCACACACATGGTCGTCAGGGACACAGAAAGTGTCCCTGATTTCCCACATAGTGCAGGAGGAGCATGCCACGGGGCCGAGCTGTGCTGCCATGACTTACCCTTTAATTAATTCAAATTAAATTAAATCAAATCAATACCACTAATTACACTACAATTAAATGATATACTCAAGGGCCCTTGTTTACTAGCACTCCCCGCTACACAACAGAGACCTTAGAAACTATAAACCACAAAAATTAAGACCGTCTAAAGTTTATAAACTATTAATCTTAACTGTTAAACTATAGAGTAGTATAATTACTTACCTGGCCGTACTCACGCAATCAGCTGCTTCTTCTTGCCCGCGTCACTTTTTGAATCGTGACGTGGTTCTGAAATGCCGCCGGCGGTCTGCGAGATTGGTAAGCCTCTGAAAAAAGCCCGTGAAAGTGAGTTTAAATACTCACTGTAACGCCGCTCTCCTGTTGCTCCCGACACCAGCCTCTGAAAAAAGCCCGCGAAAGTGAGTTTAAATACTCACTGTAACGCCACTCTCCTGCTGCTCCCGACACCGGCCCAGGAGTGTTATAATAAGAGCCACATGTCCACCAGATGTGTCATAGAGCAAACAATAGGCATGCTGAAGATGTGCTTCAGATGTCTTGACAGATCTGCATGAGCCGTTCAGTACGCACCAGCCAGGGTCTCCTGAATTATCATCGTTTGCTGCGCGCTGCACAACATTGGAACTGCAGGAGGAGCAAGGCGCAGAGCCTGTTCAGAGGAGGAGGAAGAGGAACAGGTGGAAGACAAGGAGGAGTAGGAGGAGGAACCTGAGGTGGAGATAGCACCAGCAGTGGTGCACATTGCTGCCTGGGAGGGCCTCATAAAGGCCAGATTTACGTAACTTGCTCCAATGCATCCATATGGCTGCCATATGCTGTACTAATTTCCCACCCCCTGCAACAACACCACAATGCAGTCCTACAATGACCAAGCCATTCCTCTGACCCAATCCCCCATTGCTCGAGGTTAAGTAATGTCTCACCATTCACTTCAAGTGACAAGGCCACTTCCCAGGTAGCAGGCAAAAATGGACAAGACCAGAAAGTGGTGCAAAGAATCTGTGTCATAAATATAACTGAATCTTATCACTATCATTTGTTCATACACCCACGTGCATACCCTTGTGCATCTTGTGTCTTTTTCTTTTCTGAGTGCTACTACAAGGTGCACTCCCTGTGGCTTCAGCAGAGATAGAGGCAGGTTGCTCACTTCCCTGCTGCAACTGCTTAGACACTTTTGGCGGACGTCCTCTGGGTTTTGGAGCCTGTGAGGGCCCCGCCAAAGACTGCTCCTCCTGCGACTGTGCAGGGGCAGACTCAGCCATTGGGATCCGAGGAAGCAGGTGGGGCTCTGACTGAGTGGGAGGCAATGGGTGAGAAGTGTGAGAGCTTTGAGAAGAGCCCCCACTTCCATGTCCCCTCTCACCATCATCCCTCTCATGGGCCACCCACATTTCCCTGCTAGCAAGGAGCTGGAGAGCACCTTGTTGCACATCAGTGGGGCGATGAACACCTAAGTCTACATTTATATCCCTCCTCGAGATGAGGTCTATGAGCGTCTGCCATCTGTTGTCCACAGCAAGCATGTTCTCATTGGTGTGGCGCATTTGCTGCTCCAAGCAGGTGGCCATCCTTTCCATGGAAGAGTACATCATCGCCATCACCTGCAACATGGTGTTGCTCATGTTGGAGATGGACTTCTCCATTCTCTGAATATTTGCAGACATCGCAGCTGCAAAAGCTGCCAGAGCCTCATGCATGAGTGACTGCTGTATGCCATGTGACTGTATGAGATGTAATTCTGTCACCAGGTTGCTGGGATGTCCCCCTCTCTCCATCTCCCACCACCAGTGGCTCTGAAACTCCAGAGATCCCCAGGGCCTCTGCTGCAATCAATTGAGTGAAGACTGGAGGGCCATCTCCGGTTCTCTGCCTCACCCTATTGTTGTGGGCTCTCTTCTCCTGCAAGAATGGAAAGAAGAGAACTTTGAGTGAGAGTGATGGAATGAGTGTAAGGAATGGATGGGCTACATCTGTAGAGGGTGACTATGAGGGAGTGGCATGACATTACCAAATGGCCTCCTTCTGTGGTGTTACTTGCTATGATTGCATTAGGATGAGGGGGAGTGTCAGTGGGTTAGTCAGATGGGGATGTGAGTATATACATAGAGAGGGATGGATGTACCTGCAAGGTCGGTTGGTGTGAGGAATGATGTGCTTGGGAAGTAGGCTTGGGAACGTAGAGTGATGGGGTTGTGGTGACAGGCACATCAGGATGTAGGTGAGTGTGGCATTGCACTTACCTTTCCTGACCTCACAAGATCATTGAATCTTTTCCGGCATTGGATCCACGTCCTCCTGGCCACATCCCGGCTACTGACCTCCACTGTGATCTCCAGCCATGCCCTTTTTGTGTCTTTGAGTTGCCTTTTGCGCCGATCATCAGGGAAGAGGACCTCCCTGCGTGCTCTTACTGCCTGCACCAGAACTTCAAGGGAGGCATCGTTGAATCTTGGCATGGCCCTCTGCCTTGTCTCTATGACCCACAGTTTTATCATGCTACTCAAACCTCTGGATAGCAACTTATTCACTCCTACATCAACCTTCAAATGAGATGTGTGCAAGGCTGCTTTAAATATCCGCACTGGAAACAAGTCATCGATGACGTCATCAGACCTGCTCCATTTAATTGGGATTGGAAATGCACATGACTGTTTTAATTGGGGCCATTGAGTTAAACGCGCAGTGCAGAATGCGCTGGTTACATCGTCAGGTTCCCGACCCGCACGCACACAACCTGACACCAAGGTAAAGATTCCAGCATACAGCAGTTGGCCTGGAAATGTTTTTCAAATGTTGATAATTGATGAGATCGTTGACTATGTAGTCCAATACATGAACCAGCATACTTCACAGCACCAATGTGACAAAACACCTAGTTGTCTGGAGTTTAAAACTGAAAGCCCAAAGCTCACCACACGATAGGAGAATGGAGAACTTTGCTGTTGCTTTTTTGATGGAATTTGCACCTCAATAAAAATGTTACCTCCTGGTTCTCAGATTCACAGACATCACAGGAGTTCCTCAGGGCAGTGTCATAGGCCTAACTATCTTCAGCTGTTTCATCAATGACCTTCCCTCCATCATAAAGTCAGAAGTGGGGCTGTTTTCTGCTGATTACACTGTGTTCAGCTCCAATCACAATTATTCAGATAATGAAGCAATCCATTCCCAAATGCAGCAAGGCCTAGACAACATCCAGGCTTGAGCTGAAGTAGTAAGTGCCAGGCAATAATCATCTCCAACAAGAGGTAGCCTAACCATCTCCCTTGACATTCAATGGCATAACCACCATCAACATCCTGGGAGTTTCCATTGACCAATCACATAAATGTCATGGCTACTAGAGCAGGTCAGAGGCTGGATATTCTGCAGTGAGTGGCTCACCATCTGACTCCCCAATGCCTCTCCACCACAAGGCAAAGTCAGGGGTTTGGGGAAATACTCTCCACTTTCCTGGATAGGTGCAGCTGCAACAACACACAAGCTGACTACCATTCATGACAAAGCAGTCTGCTTGATCGGCACCTCGTCCACTAGCCTAAATATCTACCCTCTCCACTACCGACATAGCGCAACTGCACTATCTAGAGGATACACTGCTCCAACTCTCCAAGGCTTTTTTTTAGCAGCACCTCCCAAACCAGCGACCTCTGTAACAGGTGCAAGGAAATACCATCAACTCCACATTCGCCTGCAAATCACACACCATCCTGACTTGGGCATATATGGCTGTTCCTTCATCGTCGCTGGGTCAAAACCACTGCAAAACTACTAAATTCCTACTGGTGCCACTCAAGTGCTATGAGAGGTCATTGCTCTCAGAATCACCACCAGCAGGATCTAACTCCTGCTGCAGGTTTGATACTCATTTAATCTAATTTCTTAACAGAATCCAACATTTTCATGCTTATTTTATGCAAATGATAATTGTGAGCATTGTTGGAATGAAGGTAACTTTACTGCCTTTTGGTGAGAAATTGCTATCACTTTGAGAGAGAACTAATTTGCTATAGAAATAATGATTAGTTAGTAACAGCAAACTATTGCACTAGCAGAATTATCCCCTTGAATGTTGTCGAATTCCAATCATGATGTGCTTATTTCATCAGCTCAAACAAAAGAGAATTCAATTTTTTCCCTTTACAGAGAATTGGGTTTAAAAGATCAAGTGACCGACAAAGGAATGTGCATTCAGAAATCTTCCAAAGACAGTCTCAATAAAGAAGTCTCTGTAAAGGGGAACTTAAGATGTTGTGCAGTTCCTTTGGTTAATATAAACTCAGCTAAAACCAAGATCTTAAAGGTTTGAAGCCTATTTAAATAACTCAGCCTATTTGAACAACTCAGAATGCTGTCTGTGGCATCTATCAAGGTTTATTCAAATTGCCTGCTTCTTTCAGAGTACACTGAGCGCCAAATCTGGCCCAAAATAACAGTGAGGCTAATAATGGCGCTCGCTGTTATTTACGCACAAACCTTAGTCCTTGCAATGTTTATTTCACAATCCTTCAATCTGATTGGTTAAGGAGATACACAGTTGCTTGTCCTGTTCACTCAGGTCCCAGATGCCCGGTTTCCCTCGCTGTGCCGTTATCAGCTCGCACTTTCAGCAACTTGCTACGCAAAAAATGGACAAGCCTAACTGACGCCTTTAGATGCCCTGCTGGAGCAAAATCTGGGCCATTGGCCCAGAAATTCGGGTTGGAGGCTTCCCGCAAGTGCAAGCCTCCGACCTGCAATTACCTTGCACGCCGGCCGTTGTGCTGTGGGCCCGCATGGTATTTCGATCCTGGGCCTCCTCCAACTGCCGGCGCGCAGTGCTTGCGTATCCCAGGGGCGCAGTTAGTTCAAAGCGTCCCATGGGATCACGTGGGCCATGCAGAGCCAATGGTAGCAGGGAATGCTTCATTCATAAATTTGACAGGAAGAACTGTCAAACCTATGAATACTATAAGCCCCAAAACATAACTAAAACTTCAAATAAATTTTTTAAAAAATCACATTTTAAAAAATAATTGTAAATTACATGAAATAACTATTTTAAACAATAATTTAAAATTTTGAAAAAATTAATTACATTTTCTAACGGGGCTAAAAATTATCTTACCCTTCTGACCTGTGGAAAAAATGTTTTAATTTTAATTAATTCACCACTTACCTTGCGCCTGCTTTTTAAAAGTGTAACTGCTGGCGACTTACCCTCCCGGAGAAACCTGCAAAAAAAACGTAAGTTCAATGCGCACGCGCTGCCTCTCCGGCACACGCGTTCCACCTGTCAACCCCTTCTTTCAAGGGAACGGAAGTTCCGGTTTCCCGCGCATGCGCAGTGCATGCACGAAACCGGCACTTTCGTTGGGCCTACGCGTGAGTACACAGCGCGTACTCACGCATGGGGACCTGAATTTCTGGGCCATTATGTTCATACGTTAATCCCATTTCTGATCACTTGATGGCCCTGTACAACTTTAACACATCTTTACAAATACACTCTAGCTTTGGAACATGCATTTTGCGCATGAGTTCTCAACCCTGTCAGCCAGTTTGTCCAAGTCACCCTCTGCCAAAAGAAGCAGAAAGTAAATGTTAAGAATTGCTAGACCAAAATCCATCTAGTTCACCTTCTACCGTCCTGGTAGTCACTGGATACAACAATAATAGAGTTGTTGACTAAACATGGTAATCAATCTCTATCAATTATAGTCTACAACAGCCTCAGATATATAGAAACATAGAAGCAGGAGTAGGCCATCGGCCCTGCTCCACCATTCAACGAGATCATGGCTGATCATCCAAACCCTAGCACCCGGTCCCTACACCGACAGCCATCCCACACAAGCCCTATCCCCGTAACCCCACGTATTTAATCCTCCCTAACATTAAGGGCCAATTTTTTATCATGGTCAATCAACCTAACCCACACATCTTTGGACTGTGGGAGGAAACCGGAGCACCCGGAGAAAACCCACGCAAACACGGGGAAAATGTGCAAACTCCACACAGAGAGTCACGCGAGGCCGGATTTGAACCCGGGTCTCTGGCACTGTGAGGCAACAGTGCTAGCCACTATGCCACTAAGGCTAGAAAAAAAACCCAGTGGTGGAAAGCTTTGGGAACCACAGGACCAAAGTCACCTGTTTCTCTCAAACATACTACACTTAGCATAGCTCATGTCTCAAATTACTCATACTGCATCCCAAAATATTATCTGAAAGAAATCTACCTAGAGTGGCTGTTTGATAGATTTAGCGCTCGATCACTGAAATAATGTTTCTGCAGATTAGTTTTGAATTTACCCCCTTCAAGCGCAGGTTGTGCCCTCTAGTGCTATTGTTCTGGGCAAGGTGAAACAACTCATCATATTCTATTTTATCTAGTTCCTTTAGAATCCCTTTGTGATCCCTTTAGAAACAGCAATCACATCACCTCTTAACCGTCGCTACTCTAGTGAGAAGATGCCCAGCCTATGCAATAGATCCTCATAATCCAGTCCTTCCATTGACTCAATTATTCTGGTTGTCCTCTTCTGCATCCTACAAACATACAATATCAACGGGCAAGAAAATACCACCTGCTCCATCAAGGCTGCCCCACAGAACCACAACGCCTGGAGCGTCACTCATTCCCACGAGCACACATACCCACCAGAGACAAAAGAAAAACAGGAAAAAGAGAACAATCATGGTGGGGGGAAAAAATCTGGGAAATTCCTTTCAAGCATTGCAATCATTTTTGTATTGTGGTGACCAAAACTGTACACAGAATTCCAAATGCAGTCGCACCCATGAGTTATAAAGTGACAGGATTATCTCACTATTACAGCTCAATACCATCCTTTTAATACATTCCAATACCCCAACATCTGATTTGCTTTACTCACTGCTGCGAGCATTGATGTGATAGCTTCAGTTTATTAACAATCAGGGCCCCCAGATATTTTTCATTTTAATACACGTTATTTTCTTCCCATTTAAGTAACAGCCCCTTCCTCGATGTTTTGTCCCCATTTGAAGCACTTTGTGATGTAAGAAAACTACTAGGCACTTGGTCTGAGTATTAAACAAAGATTTAATCAACTGTTTTTCAACATGGAGATCTAGTTGTGTCCTTCACTAGTTCCTGTTAAAGAATGTCCTGAGCAAGCTGGGCCCATGCCCGAGTATTAATACTCTCCCTGGATAGCGCCACCAGCAGGCTGCCCAGTATTACTTCATAAGTCATTTCCACATGAATGACAAGATTCATGTCACTTTGCATTTCTCAATATCAAAATTTTATTTACCACCTGTCTGCCCAATTCCCAAAAATGTTCAAATCCTCCTGTAGCATATCCTGTTCAGCTTTGCAGTCTACCACCTTCATTAGTTTTGTATCATTTGTAAATCTAGCCACTGTGCTTGTGACCCCTAGCTCCAGATACACAGTTGCTTGTCCTGTTCACTCAGGTCCCAGATGCCCGGTTTCCCTTGCTGTGCCGTTATCAGCTCGCACTTTCAGCAACTTGCTACGCAAAAAATGAACAAGTCTAATTGACGCCTTTAGATGCCCTGCTAGAGCAAAATCTGGGCCATTGGCCCAGAAATTCGGGTCGGAGGCTTCCCGCAAGTGCAGGACTTTTTAAAATTTGTTTATGGGATGTGGGCATCACTGGCAAGGCCAGCATTTATTGCCCATCCCTAATTTCCCTGGAGAAGTTGGTGGTGAGCCACCTTCTTGAACCGCTGCAGTCCATGTGGTGATGGCACTCCCACAGTGCTGTTAGGTATGGAGTTCCAGGATTTTGACCCAGCGACGATGAAGGATCAGCGATGTACTTCTAAGTCAGGATGGTGTGTGACTTGGAGGGGAACTTGGAGGTGGTGGTGTTCCCATGCGCCTGCTGCCCTTGTATTACAGCTCAACAAATTAGTTTGTAGAATGGTGCTTCTCACATACCACTCCAGGTTGGGATAATAAGGGTCATTGTAAGAGGGTTTTGGTTTTGGGGTTTTTGCCTGGTCAGTCAGCCGTGTGTCTGAGCTGTTCCAGCCCCGTGCGGTTCGAATCGCTTCCCCTTTGGTTCTGACCGCCGGACTTATTTCAGTAGCGATATAGACAAAACAAGACCAGTGGTTTGGTGCAAAGAAAACCAATGTTTTATTGAAATAAAGAATGAATTGCTATTCAGGGAAAATAATTATGAATACAGCACACTTTTACTTAATGGGGAGGAGAAAAGACGGACACATCAAGGGAAAATTGACTAAAATTCCCCTTTAGTTCCCACCCCTTATACCTATCTAGGTTGTCTTGTAATGGGCCAGAAAGTTTATGCTCACCAGTCTACGATGTTGAAACGTCCTGCAGTCTGCCTTGGAGATTTTTCACCACCCGAAGTAGAGATACCCCAGTAATTCAAAAGTAACTGCTGGTATTCCACTTCTTTGGGCGGGCTGTGACGGTCCTCTTGAAGGCAGGGCACCGGAGGCGTGGCGGTAGAGAGAGAGAGAATGGCTTCCTGAGGGGCTACCTTTATACCCCATTGGTAGCCCTTATCTTCGCGCCCAAAACTGGACGTATCTGGGTTACACAAAAGGGACCAATCTGTCCCCATTGACCGTAATGGGTTTGATTGTGTTTCCCATTTGTTTAACTGGTTTGTGAATGGAGCTGTCCCAGTTTGAAAAATGTCCCGCTGGTTTCTTGAGTGCTCAGTAAACAGTACTTGAGTGCTCGTGTAAACAATCCTTTGTCCTGTGAGTGCTCGGTAAACAGTACTTGAGTGCTCATGTAAACAATCCTTTGTTCTGTGGTTACAGCCTAACCACAACTAGATTGACAGCAATCACTTAAGCCTTTGAGTCAACACTGCTGAGGGCTTGTGCAAACAGAGTCCTTTATTCCATGTTGAAACTTCCTAACCGCAGTTGATTGACAGCTTCAAGTACCTTGCGTGCTGGGAGATCCTACTTTTATATTCATACAGGCTGTCTTTCTCTTTTGCCACGAGGCCGGCTACAGCCATCTTTAATGTCCTGGGTTTTTAAAGTACATTCCAACCAGGTTTTCTTTAATCAAATAATCTTCGGGGGCTGCCGAAATTTTGTGAACCTTACAGTCCGCCCTTGGATACTAAAACTTGCTTGCAGTATCCTATTAAAGGTGAGCAAAAATTTCTGACCTCCCCCCACAACAAACAACCTTCCCTTATACTTATCTATATCTATCTCTGATCCCTCGACACCTCCATCCCCCTTACCCACAGAGAATCGCAGTGCACGGTAGGCATCTATCAATAGAAAAACATGATTATTTACAATAATTCAAGCATGGAGGGGTCCAATGCCCCTGCACCACTTGTGACATCATAGAGCTTTATCATGATACAACATCTTTAATGAAATTTACACCAAGCCAAAACATATTTGTTAAAAAATACAAACGGAAGAAAACGAGCTTCCCTTTTTTTTAAAGAGAAAAAAACAAATCTGCCATCACTCATGATTAGTTACAATTCGGTCTTATTGACCTCCGAAAAGTCAAATTTGCAGAATTTCCAAAACATCTTTTCTTTGGGGTGACGATTCGTATCCTCGGGCACTGGAGGGAGGCCACCCCATACGTGAAGCCGGTCTCCCTAGAATACTGGGTTGAATTGGACCCCAGTCATCCTGGCCAGCTCCCCTCATGGGCATCTGCCTTCCACAGACCCCTCCCGTCATGGGCTAGGGGTGCTCCCTTCCCCGGGCATCCAAAGACACGATGGTCCTCCGCACCTTTCGAAACTCTGAAAAAGACTTAAAAAAACATCTAGCCAGGTTCCCTGGCTCGGGGGAATGTGATCGGGTCCCGCGACCTTGGCTCACATAGACAACACTCTGGAACAGCTTCATACTTAAAACTTATACTTTGATACTTAAAACTACCGATTGCAATATAAAATTAAAATTAACACACTCTAACTTACTTGTACACATTATTAAACTTAAACAAAGCTATATACAAGCGCCGCCCATCTCCAGGCGGCTAGCCTAATCTCTGTTAGGACTGTTGCAGGCTACTGCCTGCAGCAAAGCTGGACTGATCCCAACTTCTTGTCCCTCACAGCTTATGGCTGCTGGTTGGGGACCTCTGTCTTTTGGCTTCTCCCTAACTCAGGAGACCGTCCTTTTCAACTGGAAAGTTGGTGACCATACTTTCCTGGGCTGGGGTACCGGAAGAGACCTCCTAGGGAGTGTCGCTAGTAGGGCTACCCTGGCGAGTGGACCCGTAGCTCGGGTCACAGTCCTTGCTGACTGGGGACCTTCTCCCTCGGGTCCCTCCCTTCCCAAACCTGGGCTGGGGATGGGCAATCCCTCGCCACCGGCTGCCGGTGGCTGAGAGTCTTCCCCTTCAGGTTTAAAACCTGGTTCAGGCTCCTCCCCGGAGTCCCATAAGAGAGGGGGAATTGCTCGGGCCGAGTGCTGGGGAACTTCTCCTTTCACGTATGCGACTGCACCTGCATGTGCAGCCTGTGTGAATGTACCCACTGCAGGCTGAGGATTTCTAACCTCAGACCTTGTCCCACTGGCTGCTCTTTCTTTTCGGGTTTAAACTACTTACATCGTTTAATATAACTAGCAGCCTGCCAGTAACCCTGTTCTAAATTCTTTCTCCTTACCAGGGCGGCCTTAAAGGTGGAATCTTGGGCTTGGACCTGCTTTTGGTCTGGGGCCAAAGCTATCCCCTGTGTGCCTCCCTTGTCCCGGATTGCTGCTACTGGGCCTGCTCTACAGGTGTCCCAGAACTCTCCTTCCCTGTCCCCCTGCTTGGCCACCTCGTCAGTCTTGTGGTTACCCTCCCATGTGGTATGGAGGGATCCTAAACCTATGGCCAAAGGTGTTGACCTTTCCCCAGCCTGCTCGTTCCCTGTGGATCCCATTAAGCTAAATGGGACCTTGTTAGACCGGGGTGAATTGGTCAGGTCTTCCGAATGGACCACTGTGCTGGAAGCTTCAGTGTCCACCGAATATCTCCCCTGCACCCTCTTCACCCCCATCTTAACATAGGGCCTGCTCCCCTCAGCATTTTCGCAGGGACACAGGTCGACAGGCTGCACTGGCTCTAGTCATTGCTGGGAGTGGGATGGGGCAGATGGGGTCAAAGCACCGGTGGTGGCTGCTACTCTCCCCTGGCCAGTCAGAAGAGACCGCATTGCCTCCAATTGTGACTCAACCGAGGCGGGAGGAATTCCTGTCTCTACCCTTTGGACTGGGGCTGTGGGATTCTTTCCCTTGTTATCTTTCCAGGGATTCTTACAGTCTCTTCTCCAGTGACCATCTTTCCCATACCCATAACAGTTTAACTTAGTCTGGGAGGGACGGTTCCCCTCCTGGTGTCACTCTTTCTTATTCGGGCCCCCAGGTTTAACCTCATGGACTTTTCCCTTGGGTTGGTGCGTCTCGGTACCCCTCATGTTTCTAAATGCTACTGTGAGCCGGCGGATCACCGCTTCTTCGGTGGTCTGGGGGTTTCGGGGGTCAAACCAAGCTGCGGCCTGGGCTTGGATCTGGGGTAGGCTGTTTGTCATAAGACAACGGAGCCAGTGAGTCAATTGGGTTGGGTTCAGTGCTGCCCGCCCTGGCATTCCCGGGCATGCGCTCCGGTAGACTGGCCACAGCCTGTCTGCGAACTCCTGCGGGAACTCCCCTGGGAGCTGTACCGTTCTTTCTACCCGGGCGAACGGACTACCATCATTGAGTCCCATGGCCTCCAATATCTCGTTCCTCAAATCCTCGTATTCTTTCTGCCCCCTTTTGCATTCGCCAGATCGGGTCTGGAGGAGATCACCTCCCAGGGAAAACAGCAGCATTTTAGCTTGCTCTGCGTCATCGCAGTCATTAACACAAGCTGCTTGTTCTATCTCCCTGAAGTGCAGAGAGGGGTCTCGCTTTTTAGTGAGCTTGGGGATGTGGCTAACCATGGCCCTGAGCTGTTGGGTGCCATACGGCACCACAAACTGATTCTGGATGGCCCCTGGGTCACTGTCATCAACGGACGGACCGTACCTCCGTTGTCAGAGGGGGTACACTGGTCCTGGTCCCGGTCTACCTAGCGGGGCCTGCTGTGCTTCCTCTACCACCTCATCCTCCACCCCCCTTTGCTGCCAGAACTCCTGAAAGCTTGGAGCTATGGGTGGCGGTCGTGGGACCTCTGATTCCCTAACCAACTTTGTTCTGGGTGTTGCCTGTGGGACGGTTCTATTTGGGTTGCCGGTAAAGTCCGACTGGCCTATCTTCAGGCTGATAAGACATATCATCCCCTTTGCCCTCCTTAAAGCCATATTCAAGCTTTCTATCTCTTCCCTGCAGGGGCCATGATCTGCTTCCTCGAACCCTTGGTCGCAGGCCAGCTTATACGCTGCCTTTACCATTTTTTTAATTCATTGATGGGATGTGGGCGTCGCTGGCTAGGCCTGCATTTAGTGCCCATCCCTAATTGCCCTTGAGAAGATGGTGGTGAGCCGTCTTCTTGAACCGCTGCAGTCCATATGGTGTAGGTACACCCACAATGCTGTTAGGAAGGGAGTTCCAGGATTTTGGCCCAGCGACAGTGAAGGATCAGCGATACAGGTCCAAGTCAGGATGGTGTGTGGCTTGGAGGGGAACTTGTAGGTGGTGATGTTCCCATGCGTCTGCTGCCTTTGTCCTTCTAAGTGGTAGAGGTCGCGGGTTTGGAAGGTGCTGTTGAAGGAGCTTTGGCGAGTTGCTGCAGTGCATCTTGTAGATGGTACACACTGCAGCCACAGTGCGCCAGTGGTGGAGGGAGTGAATGTTGAAGATGGTGGATGGAGTGCCAATCAAGCGGGCTGCTTTATCCTGAATGGTGTCGAGCTTCTTGAGTGTTGTTGGAGCTGCACTCATCCAGGCAAGTGGAGAGTATTCCATCACACTCCTGACTTGTGCTTTGTAGATGGTGGAAAGGCTTTGGGGAGTCAGGAGGTGAGACACTCACTGCAGAATTCCCAGCCTCTGGCCTGTTCTTGTAGCCAAAGTATTTATATGGCTGGTCCAGTTCAGTTTCTGATCAATGGTAACCCCCAGGATGTTGATAGTGGGGGATTCAGTGATGGTAATGCCATTGAATGTCAAGGGGAGATGGTTAGAGTCTCGCTTGTTGCTAACCTTTTCCTCCTGCTCTCTTACTTCTTGTATGAGGCGGGCGTTCTCCTCCCGCACCCTCATCTCATTACTCTTGGCCTCTGTAACTAGGCACTTCAGGTACTCTAACTCATGCCTCGGTGGCTTTTGTCTTCACTAAACTGGTCCACCAGGCGCTCTATCTTGGCCTGGTATTCTTCAATCTCCATTTCCTTATCCCAACTCTCTGTTTTAACTTCCCTAAGCTTGCGGGTAACTAACCACAAACAGATCAGTGGTGTGATAAAAAGAAAACCAATAACTGCTGCTCTCTCCAGACCCAGACCACCGTCTGCTACATCGCATACTTTCACCAACGGTCCTGCCGCGGTTGTCATTTTGTAAGGGGTTTTGGTTTTGGGGTTTTTGCCTGGTCAGTCAGCCATGTGTCTGAGCTGTTCCAGCCCTGTGCGGTTCGAATCGCTTCCCCTTTGGTTCTGACCACCGGACTTATTTCAGTAGCGATATAGACAAAACGAGACCAGTAGTTACTTTTACTTAACGGGGAGGAGAAAAGATGGACACATCGAGGGAAAATTGACTAAAATGACAATTTAACAAAATTCCCCTTTAGTTCCCATCCCTTATACCTATCTAGGTTGCCTTGTAATGGGCCAGAAAGTTTATGCTCACCAGTCTACGATGTTGAAATGCCTGCTCCGTGCCCTGCAGTCTGCCTTGGAGATTTTTCACCGCCCGAAGTAGAGATACCCCACTAATTCAAAAGTAACTGCTGGTATTCCACTTCTTTAGGCGGGCTGTGACGGTCCTCTTGAAGGCAGGGCACCGGAGGCGAGGTGGTAGACAGAGAGAGAGAATGGCTTCCTGAGGGGCTACCTTTATACCCCATTGGGAGCCCTTATCTTCGCGCCCAAAGCTGGACGTATCTGGGTTACACAAAAGGAACCAATCTGCCCCCATTGACCGTAATGGGTTTAAATGCATTTCCCATTCATTTAACTGGTTTGTGAATGGAGCTGTCCCAGTTTGAAAAATGTCCCGCTGGTTTCTTGAGTGCTTGGTAAACAGTACTTGAGTGCTCGTGTAAACAATCCTTTGTCCTGTGAGTGCTCGGTAAACAGTACTTGAGTGCTCGTGTAAACAATCCTTTGTTCTGTGGTTACAGCCTAACTGCAACTAGATTGACAGCAATCACTTAAGCCCTTGAGTCAACACTGCTGAGGGCTTGTGCAAACAGAGTCCTTTGTTCCATGTTGAAACTTCCTAACCGCAGTTGATTGACAGCTTCAAGTACCTTGCGTCAGCCAGTGCTGGGAGATCCTGCTTTTATATTCATACAGGCTGTCTTTCTCTTTTGCTACGAGGCCGGCCTCAGCCATCTTTAATTTCCTGGGTTTTTAAAGTACATTCCAACCAGGTTTTCTTTAATCAAATAATCTTCGGGGGCTGCCGAAATTTTGTGAACCTTACATCATTAACTGTTCCCAGATTGGGTGATATTCCAGTGTGACTTCTTTCCTGTGAGCACAGCAGCATGTAGTTTCTAGAGAGCCACACCCAAGGGGAATGGTAGCAAATTTAATTGGCAACCCAACTGACCAATCCTAGAATAGAAAGAGCTGGGAGAGAGTGAGAGATCCTGTCCAGCTTGGAATCCTTGACTACCTGTCCAGCTAGGAAACAAAGGTCAGAAGCATACAGTCTAGTCTACACGTCAATTCTAGAAGATCTGTGAAGGGAGAGAAATGGAGCAAGCTAGGATCAGAGGGAAGGCTGACCAAAAATTGACACTTAGCAGGGACAGTGTGGCATATCTTTAATATATTTTTTGTTACAATGAGTGATGCTGAATTAAGTCGATGTACAGTGAGATTTACTACATTTGTTACTCTAGAGTTGTTCATAGAATTACAAAAAAATTCAAACATGGAAACAGGCCATTCGGCCCAGCCAGTCGGTGTTGTTTTTTCCTGCATAAGAGCAGCAGTCCTAATCCCCTGTGCCCACTCTGTTCCCATATCCCTTTAGTCTCCTTTCCTTCAACCACCTATCTGACATATTCTTAAATGTTGACATTGTCCCAGTTACAATCTCCACTAATATGTTCCACAGCTTTACAACCCTGTGTAAAAAGGTTTCTCTTGCTCGGCCCTAAATCGCTTACATTTAATCTTATATTAAGAAGTTTGCAGATGATACAAAAATTGGCCGTGTGGTTGATTGTGAGGAAGAAAACTGTAGACTGCAGTTGGGACACAGGCAGCTGAGCTTTGGACGACCTCAAGTTTATGTAGGGTACAACGTGGGAGGCCAGCCAAGAATGCGTGGGAATAGTCAAGTCTGGAGGTTACAAAGGCATGGATGAGGGTTTCAGCAGCAGATGAGCAGAGACGGGCAATGTTACAGAGGTGGAAATAGGTGGTCTTAGTTATGCGCGGATCAAGGTAATACAGGCAAAAAACATTGGAGCTGTTAAAAATAGAATTGGATACTAGGAAAGTTAAAGTACTATAGGGGTGAAGGTCAATGGAATGAATGGCCATTTCTCAACCCTGACTTTTCTGATGTTCTTTTGAAGTTGCTCAGTTTATTTATATTGCAGAACAATTTCTACAGCAGCAACGCTCGATCTTAAAAACTATTTATGGGTTCCCTAATGATTAGGAAAGACCTGTAAAGGCCAACAACAGCAAAACTGCTCTGCTGATCTATACAGAACACACATGGGCACTTCAAGCTGTTCATCAATCAAACAACTATACCAATTTATTGATATATTTTTGGCCTCGTCTCACTAAAGTATTAATCATTCTGCCTTGCAGAAGACTGGATTAGCACAATGAAGGCAGGTGTGAGATTATAATATCCTGTTCACCAAACAGGGAGTTTCCATTGTTACAGCGCGAGTCATGTTATCATAGGACCAGATAATGAGCAGTAAAGATAAACTCCTGATCATAAAGGACACAGGATCCATTTATGGGAGAGGCTGATGAGGCTGAATCTGAGAGAATATCTAGTGCAGGCTTGAAATTTTAACAATATGCAACTGTAGAAATGCATTTAAGCACAAGTAAATCACGGCCACCATCATTTCAGTTTAGAGATTGAGCAATAATGATTATAACACCATTGCATGTGTCAAAATTGAAGAATGATCTTAGATCTATGATATTATCTGACTGTTAAAATAAAATGTACTCACAATGAGTACCTGCAACTCCTGTGAAAAGCAGCTATGACCACTGTTAGAACGGCAAAACCAGAAGATATTTAGCTTTGAAGCAGCCATTTCACGTCATGCAACAGAGAAAAGGTCACAATTTTTGCAGAAGAAATGAAGTGAAATTCCTACAGTTGTTGCTGTAATTTTCTGCTATGCAAGTGATCGAATGCTGGACACACGTGCAGCTTAAGTTACCAGAAGTTTGAACCCAGTGCACTGTCTATGTAACTACTGCCACACACCTATATTCAGGATTATTTTTGAAAGGTCAACTCTAAAACTTTTGGCCAACTAGTTTCCTGTGTATAATTGTATCTGTAGGTGAATTTTGTTTAAATCAAAGCGACAAAAACTTTAAAACATAAAACAGCCTGGAATCTGGAAAAACATAGTGACTCTCTCATGTCATGCTTCTTGATACCTTTCTAGACTGTGTCAACTTTAAGAAAGCAACAACAAAAAAAACGCATTGGGAAAAATCGTCCCCTGATCAATTTACCAAAAAGATCTGCCGCAAAGGTCTCAAATCTAGCCGGGTTTGCGGAGTGTGTTTTGTCTGGAAATTCTCTTTCTGTCAGCCGCTGGGCGCCACTTTCTGGCCTGTGAGCTCTTTCTACCTCTCCTCCACCTGCTCTCCACTTCACCTCTCCTCCCCTCCACTTCACCTCTCCTCTCCTCCACTTCACCTCTCCTCCCCTCCTCTTTACCTCCACATCTCCTCTCCTCCACCTTCCCTCTCCTCCCCTCCACTTCACCTCTCCTCCTCTCCACTTCACCTCTCCTCCTCTCCACTTCACCTCTCCTCCCCTCCACTTCACCTCTCCTCCCCTCCACTTCACCTCTCCTCCCCTCCACTTTCCCTCCTCCTCTCTGTATTGATTTCTATGTGGGTTCAATGACGACACATTGATGAAAGGGTAAGTCTTTAATCTAAAGTTTGTTCAACTAAGTTAACAGCATTTACAGGAGACACCATCTTAGAGATCCATCTAAAACGAAACTAAAACTAAACTCTCTCTCTCACATGCCCTCTGCTGGTAAGGCATAAATAATCAAACAGGCAAATATGCTGGTAAGGCATCATAATCAAACAGGCAAATACCATCACTATTTGCTGATATCATTACATCTCCCTTTCTTAAAACAAAAGTATTTTACTTTTATCTAACAACATGTTTTCTTTGTATTACTCTGCATTTTAACTGTAACACTTAATGAACTTACATTATCATTATCATTATCAAGGTTTTTTAACCTTGTTTTGTGTGTTCACATGAAATATGTAAATACACTAGAACTTGAAGAGAGAATAAGATAACATTACTTCCTTCTATAACAAGAGTCCTTAAACTTGCTCAATGAGTCTCTCAGAAGGTTTCACGTGTCTTGAGGATTTTCTGATTGATTGTCCTTGAATCTGAGTTGTTGCCTCAGATGATGGTTTCTCAGCTGTGTGATCAGGTTGTCCAACAGTATCAGTCTTTTGACCTGCTGTGTGATCAGGTTGTTCAACAGTATCAGTCTTTTGACCTGCTGTGGCTGGTCTCATGAGAAGATCCCGACGATTTCTTCTCAGAACAGCACCCTCATCTGTCTGAATGGTGTATGATCTTGGTTGGACTTCACTCAGGACAGTTCCCTTCTGAGTCCATATGTTTGTTTTGTCTTTGAACCTTACTTGGTCACCAGTGTGGAGTTCAGGTAGGTTTTGTTTTCCTCTGTCATAGTAGTACTTTTGCTTTTCTTTCTGTTGTTCTTTGAACTTCCTCACTTTCTCCCCCTCTTTTGTTTTCAGGAGGTTCTCCGGGATGGGTAAGTTTGACTTTAACAGACGTCCCATAAGGAGTTGGGCTGGTGACATACCACACTCGAGCGGCGTTGTGCGGTATACAAGCATGCTCTGGTAGAAGTCAGTTCCACTGTCTTTTGCCTTGTACATCAGTCTTTTCACTGTCTGGACTGATTTTTCCACTAGTCCATTGGACTGTGGATAGTGAGGACTTGACGTTGTGTGGACAAAGTCCCACTCTTTGGCAAAGTGTCGGAAACTTGCATTGTAAAACTGGGGTCCGTTGTCTGTGAAGACCTCGCTTGCCACGCCATGTCTGGAGAATATGGCTTTCATACATGTTATCACAGCATCTGCAGTGGTGGTGTACAGTCTACACACCTCTGGATACAGGGAGTAATAGTCTGTGACTACAAGATAGTCCTTCCCTTGACATACGAATAGGTCAGCGCCTACCTTCTGGTAAGGTCTGTCTGGCGCTGGGTGTGGCTTTAGTGGTTCTACCGGATTGCTTGCTCGATATTTCAGGCATATTGTGCAGTTTGACACCTCATTTGTCACATCTTGGTTGATTCGTGGCCAGTACATCACCTCTCGTGCTCTTTTCTTACACTTTTCGGTTCCCAGATGTTCTCCATGGATCCTTTTTAGCATCTCTTTTCTCAGACTCTTTGGGATTACTATTTTACTTCCTTTGTAGATGATGTCTTTGACCACTGATAGTTCCGCCCTGCAGTTCCAGTACTCTGCCATGTCAGGTGAGCAGTCTTGCTTCATGTTGGGCCATCCATCCAAGATGTTTTTCCTCAGTCGTCTCAGTGTTTCATCTTTGTTTGTCTCAGTCTTTATGAGCTCCATTTTTGCATCTGCTATGGGCAGTGCAATTGTGATCATGTCCACGTAGGCGTTCACTTTTTCATCCATTTTGGTGTTTGCGGGCTCTCTTGGGTCAACAGCTCTGGACAACGTGTCTGCTGTATACATCAGCTTACCAGGTGTGTACGCAACATTCAGTGTATAGCGTTGCAGCCTGATCATCATTCTTTGTACTCTAAGCAGATAGCTATTTAGTGGCTTTTGGAACAATGCAATCAAGGGCTTATGGTCAGTCTCTACACTGATTGCTTCTCCTGACACAAACTGGTGAAATCTTTCACAGGCGTATGTGATGCTGAGCAGCTCCTTTTCTATTTGAGCATATCGCGTCTCCGCGTCTGTCATTGAGCGCGATGCATATGCAATAGGTTGCCAGTAGTCATATTTTTGCAGAAGAACGGCACCGAGCCCGCTCTGTGATGCATCTGATGATATCTTGATGGGTCTCGCTGGGTCATAAAACCTCAGAACTGGTTCCTCTGTGAGCAGTTTCTTTAGATCGCTCCATGACTTCTCATGCTCATGATTCCATTCCCATTCTATGTTCTTTTCAGTTAGTCGTCTCAGTGGCGCCATCTTTTCTGAGAGGTTGGATATGAATTTACCCATGTAGTTGATCATTCCATTAAACCTCTGCACGTCCTTTTTGCATTGTGGCTTTGGCATATTCTCAATGGCGGACACCTTTCTGGGATCTGGTCTGATGCCCTCACTGCTAAGGATATCTCCCACGAATGTCAGTTCTGTCACCCCGAGCTGGCATTTCTCTCTATTCAGCTTCAGGTTTGTTTTCCTTGTTGCTTCCAGGACTTTTTTCAGTCTCTCGTCATGCTCAGTTCTCGTGGTTCCCCATACTATGATGTCATCCATTGATGTATCAACTCCCTCCAGGTGCTCATAGATCATATGGATAGTTTTGTGATACACTTCAGGAGCTGAGGCAATGCCAAATGGTAACCTTAGGAATCTGTATCTGCCAAATGGACTGTTGAACGTGCACAGTCTTGAACTTGCCTCGTCCAGTTTCATCTGCCAAAATCCTGATGATGCATCTAACTTGCTGAAATACTTTGCATTTGCAAACTGTGACATGATTTCCTCACGTGTAGGAAGCTTGAAGTGCTCTCTCTTTATTGCTCTGTTTAGATCTCTCGGATCCAGGCAAATTCTGAGCTTTCCATTCTTTTTGTCCACAATGACGAGGGAACTCACCCACTCAGTTGGCTCATCTATCTTCTGAATCACGTTCAGGCTTTCCATCCTGTCCAACTCTGCCTTCAGTTGCTTTTGAAGAGCAAACGGAACTTTTCTGCATGGATGTATGACCATTGGCATACTTTTATCTACTCTGATCGTGTGATCTCCTGGAAGGCAGCCTAGACCCTGAAATAGGTCGTTGTACTCTTTCATGAGTTCATCATAGACTGCCTCTCCTTCGCTTTCCACAACGAGGACTCTCTTTACCAGGTTCAGTCTCTCACAGGCTATTAAACCTAGTATGGCCTGCACATCCTTTGGCACCACGATTAATGGTAGCGTGTGCTCTCTGTCCTTGTGTGTCACTTTGACAATGCATCTTCCTTTCACTGGTATATCAGTACCTGAGTATCCTGTCACTTTCACTTTTATTCCATGTATCTTTGGTCTGGGTCTAATTTTCTTAAATTCAGTCTCTGATATCACATTAACTTGTGCTCCAGTATCCAATTTAAATGGAATGTGTATGTCATTCACTTTTAGTGTCAACATCCAGTCTCTTTTTTCTTTTGTGTTTTCAGACACAACATCTACATAGAACTCCTCTATCTCGCTTTCATCTACTGCATGGACCTTGCTTTGTTGCGCTTGGTTCTTACAGCAACGGGCATAATGGTTGTTTTTGTTGCAACTATTGCATGTTTTACCATATGCTGGACACTTTTTTGGTGGATGCTGTGTACCGCATCGACTGCATGACTTTCGATTGCCCCTTTCATTTTTGTTCGCTGGCCACGCCTCTTTTTTCACATTGGCGCTCTTTTTGTTAAACGGTTTGTGTCCATTCATTCTCTGCATCCACGTTGCAGCTACTGTCACTGAACAGCTCCCTTGCCTGTGACTTCACAGTCTCTGTAGCCCTACACAGTGCTATGGCTTTTCCCAGGTCTAGATTTTGCTCTCTTAGCAGTCTTTCCCTTAGACCATTATCTGGAATACCACACACCAGTCTGTCTTTTATCAGCGAGTCTGTCAGTCCCCCAAATTCACACGTTTTGCTTCTGTTTCTCAGTTCAGTCACATACTGATCAACAGTCTCACCCGTTTTCTGTACACATGTGAAAAATCTGTGCCTCTCAAATGTCACATTATGTTTAGGTATGCAGTAGGCCTCAAACTGTTCCATTATTTTATCCAGCTTCATTTTGTCTCCATCAGCAGCGAATGTGAAGTTATTACACACCTCCAGCGCTTCATCACCCACGACATGTAAGAACACTGACGCTTTCATTTTATCACTTTTCTCGTCAGCTCCGATTGCCGCTAAATACAACTCTAAACGTTGTTTGAATCTCCTCCAATTTTCAGCCACATTACCTGTCAACTGAAGCTTCGCCGGTGGGAGTAAACCTTCCATTTTTCACTTCGTTAGCTATTCTTCAAAGGTAAGTAACGATGTTCTCTTTTGGCTTGCTAATATGTGGAGAGCTGATTTAACTTCAGATTTTTCCTCTTCATCTCTTTCAATCACTTCTTCTGACACCATGTATTGATTTCTATGTGGGTTCAATGACGACACATTGATGAAAGAGTAAGGGCTAGATTTTCAGTATAGACAGTTTTGGGGCGCTAACCTTAGCGCCCGCCCGAAGTTAGCGCCCGCCCCAAAGTAGCGCCCCGTTGCCGGAAATTCAGTGGCTTCGCCCTAAGAGGTTGGTGGAGCGCTAAAAGAGGCGTTCCACTACTATCTTTAGGCGCTAAGCCGGCGGTGCAGAGCGCAACACCCGAGCTCGGGCGCAGCGCACGGCAGACACTCTGGTGCCAGTGAGCTCTTAAAGGGGAAGGGTGCATGTGTTTTTTTTCAAAGGCAGAGTCTGGGGGGGAAAACGAGGAGGAGGAGGAGGAGGAGGAGGAGAGAGGAGGTGGAGGTGGTGGTGGTGGTGGAGGAGGAGGAGGTGGTGGTGGGTGGTGGCCAGAAGCATAAATACACCGTGCACAACAACACACTTGTTCCTTCCACACAACACATGCAGACTGCCTTTTATAGTGCAGGAGGAGTGCCCTTTAATTTGCGCTCCCCAGGGTGTGTTGCGTTCCATTTTACAAACGCTCTGGACGCCAGCCGCACAATGGGGCGGTCCGACTGAAGTTTGGATTCGGGGCGGCCAAAGGGCGTTGCACGAGGATGTGACGTCATTTTCTGCGCGCGCATCCGGGCGGCCGCTAAACTTTGCGCCGGCGCTAACGGGCAACTTAATTTGGGGCGGGGCGCAAACTGCGCTGTGCCCGGGCGCTACACGCATAGCGCCCGAAAATCACTTCTCTTAAGGCGCTAACTGCTGGCGCAAGCAACTGAAAATCTAGCCCTAAGTCTTTAATCTAAAGTTTGTTCAACTAAGTTAACAGCATTTACAGGAGACACCATCTTAGAGATCCATCTAAAACAAAACTAAAACTAAACTCTCTCTCTCACATGCCCTCTGCTGGTAAGGCATAAATAATCAAACAGGCAAATATGCTGGTAAGGCATCATAATCAAAGAGGCAAATACCATCACTATTTGTTGATATCATTACACTCTCCTCCTCCTCTCCACCTTCCCGCCTCTCCAACTTCCCTCCTCTTCTCCTTCCTCCATCTTCCCTCATTTCCCCCTCCCTCCACCTTCCCTCCTCTTCCCCTCCCTTCACTTTCCCTCCTCTTCCACTCCCTCCACCTTCTTTCCACCTTCCCCTCCTCTCCACCTTTCCCTCCCCTCCTCTCCACCTCCCCTCCCCTCCTCTCCACCTTCCCCTCTCCTCCCCTCCTCTCCTCTTCCCCTTCCCTCCCCTTCACCTTCCCTCCTCCTTCCCCTCCCCTCCTTTTCCCTCCCCTTCCCTCCCCTCCTCCATCCCCTCCTCTTCCCCTTCCTCTCCCCTTCCCCCTCCCCTTCCTCCTTTTCCCCCTCCCCTCCCCTCCTTTTACCCTCCTCTTCCCCTCCCCTCCTCTTCTCCTCCTCTTCCCCTCCTCTCCCCTTGCCTTCCTCTTCCCCTTCTTTTCCCCTCCCCTTCTTTTCCCCTCCCCTCCTCTTCCCCTTCCTTTCCCCTCTCGCCTTCCCCCTTCTTTTCCCCTCCCCTCCTCTTCCCCCCCTCTTCCCCTCCCCTCCCCCCTCCCCTCGCCTTCCCCCTCCCTCCCCTCTCCCCCCCTCTCCCCCTTCCCCCCTCCCTCCCCTCCCTCCCCCTTTCCCCCTCCCCTCTCCTTCCTCCCCATCCCATCCCCCTCCCCTCTCCCCTTCCCTCTCCCTCCCCCTCCTTCCCCTTCCTCTCTCCCCCCTCCTTCCCCTCTCCCCTTCCCCCTCCACTTTCCCTTTCCTCCTCCCCTTTCCCCTTCCCCTTCCCCTCTCCCCTTCCCCCTCCCCCTCTCCCCCTCTATCCTTTCCCCTTCCCTCTCCCCTTCCCCTTCCCTCTCCCTTCCCTTCCCCCTCCACTTCCCCCTTCCCTGTCCCCTTCCCTTCCCCCTCTCCCCTCCCCTTATCCCCCCTTCCCCCTCCCCTTCTCCCCCTTCCCCCCTCTCCCCCGTCCCCCCCTTCCCCCTCTCCCCCTCCCCTCCTTCCCCACTCACTCCCCCCTTCTCACCCCCTTCCCCCTCTCCCCTTCCCCACTCCCCCTTCCCCCTCCTTCCCCCCTTGCCCCTCCCCTCCCTTCCCCCCTTGCCCCTCCCCTCCCCCCTCTCCCCCCCTCCCCCTCTCCCCCCTTCTCCCTCTTCCCCCTCCCCGCCTCTCCTCTCCCCCTCCACCCCTCCCTCTCCCCCTTCCCCACTCACTTCCCCCCCTTCTTCCCCCTTCCCCCTCTCCCCTTCCCCACTCCCCCTTCCCCCTCCTTCCCCCTTGCCCCTCCCCTCCCTTCCCCCCTCCCCCTCTCCCCCCTTCTCCCCCCTTCTCCCTCTCCCCCTCCCCGCCTCTCCCTCTCCCCCTCCCCCCTCCCTCTCCCCCTTCCCCACTCACTCCCCCTCTTTTCCCCCTTCCCCCCTTCCCCCTCCCCCCGCCTTCCCCCTACTACCCCTCCCCTCTTCCCCCTTCCCCCACTCCCCCTCTTCCCCTTCCCCCTCTCTCCTTCCCCTTCCCTCTTCCCCTCACCCCTCTCTCTCCCCCTCCCCCTCTCCCCTCCCCCCCTTCTCTCTCCCCCTCCCCTCCCCCTTCTCTCTCCCCTCTCCCCCCCTCTCCCCCTTCCCTCTCCCCGTCCCCTCTCCCCTCTCCCCCCTCTCCCTCCCCTTCCTCTCCTCCCCTCCCCTTCCTCTCCCCCTCCCCTTTCCTCCCCTCCCCCCCTCTCCCCCTCCCCTTCCCCTCTCCCCTTCCCTCTCCCCTTCCCCTTCACCCTTCCCCTCTCCCCTTCCCCCTTCCCTATTGCCTTCCCCTTCACCCTTCCCCTCTCCCCTTCCCCCTTCCCTCTCCCCTTCCCCCTTCCCTATCCCCTTCCCTCTCCCCTTCCCCCTTCCCTAT
Source organism: Somniosus microcephalus (assembly GCF_052327205.1). NCBI lineage: Eukaryota > Metazoa > Chordata > Chondrichthyes > Squaliformes > Somniosidae > Somniosus > Somniosus microcephalus. Next base: position 250,010,454 of record NC_140992.1, read on the forward strand.
CCCCTTCCCTCTCCCCTTCCCCCTTCCCTATCCCCTTCCCCCTTCCCCACTCCCATTCCCCTTCCCTCTCCCCTTCCCTCTCCCCTCTCCCCTCCCCTTCCCCGTCTCCCCCCTCCCCTTCCCCCCTTCCCCCTCGCCTTCCCCTCTCCCCTTCCCCCTCCCCTCTCCCCTTCCCACCTCCCCTCTCCCCCTCCCCTTCCCCCCTCCCACCCCTCTCCCCCCTCCCCTTCCCCTCCCACCCTCAGCTCTCCCCTCTCCCCTCCCCCCTCCCCTCTTCCCTTCCCTCTCCCCCTCCCCTTCCCCCTCCCACTCCTCTTCCCTCTCCCCTTCCCTCTCCCCTCTCCACCTTTCCCTCTCCCCTCTCCCCTTCCCCCTCACCTTGCCCCTTCCCCCTCGCCTCTCCCCTCCTCCCTCCCCTCTCCCCTTCCCCTCCTCCCCTTAACCCTCCCCTCTCCCCCTCCACTCTCCACTTCCCCCTCCCCTCTCCCTTTCCCCTCCCTCTCCCCTTCCCCTCCTCCCCTCTCCCCTTAACCCTCCCCTCCTCCCCTCTCCCCTTAACCCTCCCCTCTCCCCCTCCCCTCTCCCCTCTCCCCTCTCCCTTCCCCCTCCCCTTCCCCCTCCCCTTCCCCCTCCCCTTCCCCCTCCCCTCTCCCCTTCCCCCTCCCCTCTCCCCTCTCCCTCCCCTTCCCTCTCCCCTCCCCTTCCTTCTCCCCTCTCCCTTTCCCCTTCCCCCTCCCCCTCCCCTCTCCCTCTCCCTCTCCCCTTCCCTCTCCCCTTCCGCTCCTCCCCTCTCCCCTTAACCCTCCCCCCCTCCCCTCTCCCCCTCCCCTCTCCACTTCCCCCTCCTCTCCCTTCCCCCTCCCCTTCCCCCTCCCCTCTCCCCCTCCCCACTTCCCCCTCCCCTCTCCCCTCCCCCTCCCCTCTCCCCTCTCCCTCTCCCCTCCCTTCCTTCTCCCCTCTCCCTTCCCTCTCCCCTCTCGGACGCTCTGCTCATCAGCCGCACCTGTTGCAGTGGAATCAGACGCCAGCTGCTCAGGCTTGAGGTGCGGCTCTGCCGCTTCCAGCCTGGTGAGGGAAGCCGCTCTCACTTCTGTTCCTCTTCATTAACCAGAGGTTTTGCATGCCTACTTGCTAATACCAACAAATAATAACAACAAACTGCCATTTAGATACATCGTATGCTTTTTCCTCTCTCACGAGCGGAAAATGAGTTCCAATATCGCTGCTGCAAATGTTCATCACTGACTTCTGCCAACAGGCATAAGACTGACCTTGTGAACTATTGGAATGTATTTGAAGCTTGAGACACCTTGAGGGGTTCTGACGACTTTATAATAGGTGTTTTTCAATAAAACCATCTACATTTTGGGTAGACAGGTCCACTTTTTCATGTAAGCTAGACAGCCAAATGCAAACCGGTCAGGAGCAGGCCCTGAGGATAAAGACAGTAGTTTCTGGAGAGAATGACTGGCCAAAGCTTAGGAGGTATGCACAGCATGAATGCTATGGCTACTAGAGCAGGTCAGAGGCTGGGTATTCTGCAGCGAGTGACTCACCTGCTGACTCCCCAAAGCCTCTCTGCCACCTACAAGGCAGAAGTCAGAAGTGGGATGGAATACTCTTTTGCCTGGATGAGAACACTTATAAAGCTCACCACCATCCAGGACAAAGCAAGCTGTTTGATCGGCAGCCCATCCACCACCTCAAACATTCACTCCCTCCACCATCGGACTACTGTGACTGTTCTGCCTTATGATTGCAGGAGTTTCGTTTTGTTGCCGCCAGTAGGTGGCAGTAAATGGAAATGGCCAGTAGGGTCACTCAACAGGAAGTATTATAGTGATAGCAAAACAAAGAGGTCATATCAGCATGGAGCATGCTGCAAGTTAATCCACTGTAATCCTACATTGTTACGCCTTCGAAAGCATTGCCTGTGAGTTGAATGGTTTCATTACATATTCATGTTTAAATGTTAGTTATATCTCATGTATGTAACAAGGTGCATTTCTTTCTTTTTTCTTTCTCAGTTTTACTCCAACCCAATGCAACTGATTTGTATTGTTTCATTGACCTCATGCAAGTGTGGCATTATTAAACACCGGAGCTTGGACGCTACATCCTGACTCCCATGTCATTATTGAAAGGAGTTTGGCTGGCTGTCTAACTGTGTACAGACACATACACGTAGGGAGGACAGTACAGTATAAAGACAAGTCATCAGCTGGCGCAACAAGCAACATACGCAGTGCAACACGGTGCAATCATGGATGGCAAGAGCTTCCAAGACGAGCAGAGATCTGTGACCAGCTCAAGAAGTACACGCTCATCTAGATCATCAACAGCCTGTGTAGCAGCAGCTAGAGCCTGGGCTAAAGCTAAAGCGGCACAGGCTCGCGTGACCTTTGCTAAACAGGAACTGGCTGTGAAGAAAGAGAAGGTCCGACTACAAGCAGAGGCTGCTACATTGGACGCCGCTACATTGGACGCCACGCTGGAGGCACTACACATCGAGAAAGAAGCAGCTGCCGCTACTGCTGAGGCAGAGATATGGGAAGCGGCACTAGAAGCAGAGGTGGGAGAGCACCGCAGCATTGCTCGTCCTGCATCACCTCAAAGCACTGAGAGGCGGACAAGCAACTATGTCCAGGAGCAGGCTAGGACACGCACAGACATCTCCTCCTTCCCAAACTTTGAACCATTGCGCGAGAACACGGAATCGCCATCACCAGCCCAACATGAGGTCACTCAGGTGGATCATTCACGCTACACTGATGACGACCCCTTCCTTGTTATTGACGACTGGTCACACGAAGGAGAGTTTGCAGCGCTCCCGAAGAAACCTGTGCCTCAATCCGCCGCTCCCAACCACTTGGAAGGTACTTATGCCAAAATTCCTCACGTTAAAAAAGAACCCTTTTTAAAGGCTAGAACAGGTCATCCGGCATGGCAGTCTCCCATCCAATCGCAGCCCTTCTGATGCGATCATACTCTGGCAACCCATGCACAGATTCCTAATATGACAGCCATTGCCCAATATTTGGCACATAGAGAACTTGTAAGGACAGGTCTCACAAAATTTGACGACAAGCCAGAGAGTTTTAGAGCATGGCAGTCATCCTTCCTTAATGCCACAGGCGGCTTGAGCCTGAGTGCTAGTGAGGAGTTGGATTTATTGTCATCATGGCTGGGCAAAGAATCGTCAGAACATGCCCATAGGATCCGGTTTGTGTACACAAATGACCCAAGCACAGCCCTTAGAATGGTCTGGGCAAGACTCGGAGTATTACTGCGCTCCTGAAGTGATAGAGAAGGCCCTCTTCAGTAAGCTGGAAAACTTTCCTAAAATAGGTAACAGAGACTACCTTAAGATTAGAGAACTCGGAGACCTTTTAATGGCGTTACTGGCAGCCAAAACAGACGGATACTTACCTGGGCTCTCCTATTTAGATACTGCTTGCGGCATCAACCCAATAGTGGAGAAGTTGCCCCACCCTCTCCAAGAAAAATGGATCAACGTAGGCTCAAAATTCAAAGAAGACAACCACACGTGGTTTCCCCCATTTTCCTTCTTTGTGAACTTTATCTGCAGAGAGGCCAGAATTAGAAATGATCCAAGCTTTGCCCTGTCCAGCTAGTGTAGTGGACCCTCAAAGTATGAGAAGCCCATGTCAAAGTACGTAGGCACAGGAATGCCTATATCTGTGCATAAGACGGATGTCACTGCAAAGACCGACATCAGCATAGATGCAGCAAAGAATGAAGACGATCCCGGAAAACACTGCCCCATCCATCATAAGCCTCATCCGCTCGCAAAATGTAGAGGCTTCAGAAACAAGACCATAGATGAACACAGAGCCTACCTCAAAGATAATGGGATATGTTTTAGGTGTTGCGCCTCCGTTTCCCACACTGCAAGAGACTGTAGGATAGCGTTGAGATGCAGGGAGTGTGAGAGTGACCGCCACAGCACAGCTATGCACCCAGGTCCTACCCCCACAACGGAAAAGCCAACCATCAAAGACTCTGAGCCCGGAGACAAGAGAAAGGGAACCCTTACCACTGCACCAACGGTGAGCTCCATATGCACTGAGGTGCATGGCCAAGGCCTCACAGGATGATCGTGTTCCAAAATATGCCTTGTAAGAGTCTACCCACAAGGACAATGCGACCGCTCAGTTAATATGTACGCAATACTCGATGACCAAAGTAACCGGTCACTCGCACGGTCAGACTTTTTTGACATATTTGGCGTCGAGAGTAGCCCAGTCCCTTACTCACTGAGAACCTGTGCCGGACTCTTGGAGATGGCAGGAAGGAAAGCAGATGGGTTCTGTGCCGAGGCAATGAGTGAAGGGGTGAGCATAGACTTACCGCCACTGATAGAGTGCAATGAAATCCCGAACAACCGATCGGAGATACCAACGCCTGAGACAGCACTTCACCATGCCCACCTAAAGCCCAGAGCATCACGCATCCCAGCATTGGATCCAAAGGCCCAGATTCTCCTCCTGCTCGGGAGAGATGTGGTGAGAGTGCATAAGGTGAGAGAGCAAGTTAACGGACCACACGATGCCCCTTTTGCCCAAAGACTCGACTTAGGCTGGGTGCTCGTGGGAGAAGTGTGCCTAGGCCAAGCTCACAAGCCCAACATAAACACCTTTAAGACCAACGTGCTAGAAAGCAGACGACCCTCTTTCCTCACTCCCTGCCCAAGTCACATCCACCTGAAAGAGAGAGCGAGCTACGGCGGGGAGCAACAAGGTGATTTCTCTCACACAGCATGGAGGTGCTCGGCTGACACCAGAGCTGTCGACAAACTGGGGCACATCGTGTTTGAAAATGCAAAAGACGACAACAAAGGTGCTCTCTCCTTCGAAGACGAAGCTTTCATGAATATTATGGAGAAAGAATTTCACAAAGATGAGGCGAACAGCTAGGTTGCGCCTCTCCCCTTCAAGGTACCCCGGCTTCTTCTGCCTAACAATCGCGATCAGGCACTGTCACGCCTCGCATCACTGCAGCGCACATTAGATAGAAAGCCCGAAATGAAGGAACAGTTCATCGCCTTCATGGAAAAGGTTTTCGAGAGTAACCATGCTGAATTAGCACCTCCACTCAAAGAAGGAGAAGAGTGCTGGTATCTCCCGATTTTTGGAGTTTATCACCCCCAGAAACCTAGTCAAATAAGAGTAGTTTTCGACTCCAGCGCTCAGCACTGTGGCATCTCACTCAACAACGTTCTGCTCACGGGTCCAGCCTAAACAACACCCTCCTTGGCGTGCTGATTCGCTTTAGGAAAGAGCTCGTAGCAGTAACCGCAGACATCCAACAGATGTTCTATTGCTTTGTGATGTGAGAGGACCATAGGAACTATCTGAGGTTCTTCTGGTATCGCGACAACAACATGTCAAAGGACATCACTGAATACAGGATGCGGGTCCACGTTTTTGGTAACAGCCCCTCCCCTGCAGTCTCCATCTATGGGCTCAGAAGGGCAGCCAAAGAAGGAGAACACGAGCATGGAACAGACACAAGACAGTTTGTGGAGAGACATTTTTATGTTGATGACGGCCTCATATCCTTACCTTCAGAAGCAGAAGCCATCAACCTGCTGAAGCGAACTCAAGCTTCATTAGCACAGTCCAACCTGAGGCTGCACAAAATTGCCTCAAACAGTGTAGCAGTGATGAAGGCCTTTCCAGCTGAGGATCTTGCCAAGGGCATTAAAGACTTAGACCTCAGCGACGAAACCATGCCAGCCCAGCTAAGCCTTGGTTTACGTTGGGAAATTGAATCTGACACCTTCACCTTTGCAGTGTCTGTAGGTGACAAGCCATTTACACGCCCTACACGCCGTGGAGTGCTGTCAACGGTCAACTCACTCTTTGACCCTCTCGGCATGGTGGCGCCCGTTACTATTCAGGGAAGAGCCCTACCACGAGAACTCTGCACAGACACGAGCGACTGGGACTCTCCACTCCCCGAAGGCAGGTTAACAGAATGGGAGACATGGAGAAATTCTCTCAAAAATCTAAAAAATCTTCATATCCCACGCACCTACTCACCAGACACACTCTCCAAATCCAAACGCGCCGAGTTGTGTGTATTCTCAGATGCGTCCGAGAAAGCTATTGACGCGGTAGCCTACCTGAGATCCCTGGATGATGAGGGCCAAAGCAACGTGGGATTTGTCTTGGGAAAGGCGAAGTTGACACCCCGGCCAGAGCCCACCATACCACGCCTGGAGTTATGCGCTGCAGTATTAGCGGTGGAGATGGCGGATCTCATCCTGGATGAGATAGATTTCAAGCTTGATGCAGTGAAATTCTACTGTGACAGCAAAGTTGTGCTCGGTTACATCTCCAATGAGTCAAAGAGATTCTTCATATATGTGCACAACAGAGTTCAGCGAATAAGACAATCAACATGCCCCGACCAGTGGCACTATGTGCCCACAGAGCTGAATGCAGCTGACCTCGCCACCAGGTCACTGCCTGCCTCCCAGCTCTCCAATACAATGTGGTTTACCGGGCCAGCTTTCTTACACAAACCTGACCAAGCTGACCATACGGCACAAGAATCATTCAAGCTCGTCAGCCCAGAACTAGATGTGAAGGCCACTGTTCAAGGGACGGTCAAAAAGTTCTTCAGACCCATCTCAGAGGTCGTACTCCTCTTACCTAAGGAGGACTGAGTGTTATTGATTCCACAGCTCTGTATGTTTTATAAGTAGTGGCACCTAATAGACGCCAGGCGGAGAGTATTCTGCCTTATGATTGCAGGAGTTTCATTTTGTTGCCACCAGTAGGTGCCAGTAGGGTCACTGAACAGGAAGTAGTATAGTGATAGCAAAACAAAGAGGTCATATCAGCATGGAGCGTGCTGCAAGTTAATCTGCTGTAATCCTACATTGTTACGCTTTCGAAAGCATTGCCTGTGAGTTGAATGGTTTCATTACATATTCATGTTTAAATGTTAGTTATATCTCATGTATGTAACAAGGTGCATTTCTTTCTTTTTTCTTTCTCAGTTTTACTCCAACCCAATGCAACTGATTTGTATTGTTTCATTGACCTCATGCAAGTGTGGCATTATTAAACACCGGAGCTTGGACGCTACATCCTGACTCCCATGTCGTTATTGAAAGGAGTTTGGCTGGCTGTCTAACTGCGTACAGACACATACACGTAGGGAGGACAGTACAGTGACCACAGTGCGTACAACTAATCGGATGCACTGCAGCAACTTGCCAAGGCTTCTTTGATAGCACCTACCAAACCTGCGACCTCCACTACCTAGAAGGACAAGGGCAGCAGATGGATGGGAACACCATCACCTCCAGGTTCCCCTCCAAGTTACACACCATCCAGACTTGGACATATATCAATGTTCCATCATCGTCACTGGGTCAAAATCCTGGAACTCACTACCTAACAACATTGTGGGAGTACCTTCACCACATGGACTGCAGCGATTCGAGAAAAAGGCTCACCAACACCTTCTCAAGACTAGTGATGGGTAATAAATGCTGGCCTTGCCAGTGACGCTTACATCCTTAGAATGAATTTTTTAAAAGCAGGGATGATTATAAGTAACTGGAACAGGAGGAGGCCATTCCGCTTCTCAAGTCTGTTCCACCAATCATTTAGATCATGGCTAATCTGTACTTCAACTCCTTTTACCTGCCTTTGCTCCATATCCCTTTATACCCTCACCTAACAAAGATCTATCAATCTCAGTCTTGGACAAGTAAAGAAACATAACCCCTGCCCCTACTTCTTCACATGGCAGCTGTTGATAGAAACATAGAAACATAGAAGATAGGAGCAGAAGTAGGCCAGTCGGCCCCTCGAGCCTGCTCCACCATTCAATGCGATCATGGCTGATCATCCAAATTCAGTACCCAGTCCCTGCTTTCTCCCCATACCCCTTGATCCCTCTAGCCTTAAGAAATATATTCAACTCCTTCTTGAATATATTTAATGTATTGGCCGCTACTGCCTTCTGTGGTAGAGAATTCCACAGGTTCATCATTCTCTGGGTGAAGAAATTCCTCCTCATTTCTGTCCTAAATGGCCTACCCCTTATCCTTAGACTATGACCCCTGGTTCTGGACTCCCTGACCATCGGGAACATCCTTCCTGCATCTAGTCTGTCCAGTCCTGTCAGAATTTTATAAGTTTCAATGAGATCTCCTCTCAATCTTCTAAACTCCAGCGAGTACAAGCCCAATCAACCCAATCTCTCCTCATACGTCATTCCTGCCATCCCAGGTACCAGCCTAGTGAATCTTCGCTGAACTCCTTCCATGGCAAGAACACCCTTCCTCAGACAAGGCGACCAAAACTGCACACAATACTCAAGATGTGGTCTCACCAAGGCCCTGTATAACTGCAGCAAGACATCCTTGTTCCTGTACTCAATCCCTCTCGCTACGAAGGCCAACATGCCATTTGCCTTCTTAGCCGCCTGCTGCACCTGCATGCTTACCTTCAGCGACTGGTGCACAAGGACACCCAGGTCTCGTTGCACTTCCCCTTCTCCCAATCTATTGCCATTCAGATAATAATCTGCCTTCCTGTTTTTGGCACCAAAGTGGATAACCTCGCATTTATCCACGTTATATTGCATCTGCCATGCTTTTGCCCAATCACCCAACCTGTCCAAATCATACTGGAGTTTCTCGGCATCCTCCTCACAGCACACACGCCCACCCAGCTTTGTGTCGTCTGCAAATTTGGAGATATTACATCTAGTTCCCTTGTCTAGATCATTAATATATATTGTGAATAGCTGGGGCCCAAGGACCGATCCCTGTGGTACCCCACTAGTCACTGCCTGCCACTCGGAAAAAGACCCATTTATTCCAACTCTTTGCTTTCTGTCTGCCAACCAGTTCTCTGTCCAAGTCAATACCTTGCCCCCAATCCCATGTGCCTTAACTTTACACGCTAATCTCTTATGCGGGACCTTATCGAAAGCCTTCTGAAAGTCCAAATTCACCACATCCACTGGTTCTCCCTTATCTATTTTACCAGTTACATCCTCAAAAAATTCCAGTGATGATTCTGCTATTCCCATTTACACCTCTTCTAGACCCATCTTTTGTTTCTTTACTTGTCCCATTACCATCTCATTTTGCCTCACACCATCATCCCTTTTGTCATTTAATCTCTCCTGCCTTCCACCCTATCACAGTCCTTCCCTTTTGTTCTTTCCTCCCCTCCCCCCTTTCCCTGCCCCTGCACTTGCTTAAAACCTCTAACTTTTTCCAGTTCTGATGAAAGGCCAGCGACCTGAAACGTTGGGCTGGATTTTCATTCAGCAGTTGGGAAGGAGGCGGGACTACAACTTTCGGGTTTTAGTCCCGCCTCCATCGAGATGCGGCCAACCCAGCGATTTTCACTTGATTGACCTTGTTGAGCCCGCCCAGCGGTGACGTCACAGACTGAAATTTCATCTGTCAAGACGTGTTGACAGATGAAATATCAGTGTTTCACAGCTGTTTGAAGCTGTCAAACACTGACAGTCTTACTTCTAACCTGAGTCCTTCTACGCAGACTCAGTTAGAAATCTTGCCGGCACTGAAAGCTGCAGGCTGTTACTTTTGACAGCTCGCGGCCGTTCTGCTTTCTGTGCCGGCTGAATGATGGACTCCCGGAGCCTAGAGGAAGGAAGGCTTTAAAGGTAAGTCCAGGTAATTTAAACTTCTTTACACACTTTAGACACACCAAACACACTTACCTTTGCACTCATGCACCCATCACTCACCTAAACACCGACATCTCGACCCCTCCAAGTCCTTCAACCCGACGGCCCGACTCCTCTAACCTGGCGTGGTTTGGAGCCGTCGGGAATCCCACACGACACCCTTCAAATTAGGCTAAAAACTGCCTGTTAACAGGCAGTTAATTGGCACTAATCCCTTCCCGCCTCGGGCCGGCGGGTCCCAGCGCGGGGCGGGTACCTGCCTCCTTTGAAACTTACATGGAGACGGGTTTTGGGCAGGATGGTGTCGGGATCCCCGAAATTGGGATTTTAGCCCCCCGCATGCCTAAAAGCCCGCCTCACGGCACACTGAAAATCAACCCCGTTAACTCTGTTTCTCTCTCCACAGATGCTGCCTGACCTGTTGAGTGTTTCCAGCATTTTCTGTTTTTATTTCAGATTTCCAGCATCTGCAGTATTTTGCTTTTGAGCTTAAAACTATGTACAGCAGCTCAAATGGTGTTATTTCAGTCCAGTTTCAAGATAATTGCAGATGTGGAAGGTCATTTGGCCCATCTTAGTTCATCCATACAGAATGACCTTAAAGTTCCTCCAATGTAGCATCCAATTTGTTCTTAAATGATTCCAGGGTTTTTTCCTCCACTGTTCTGTCCAGTAGTCCATTACATACAGTTAACACTCTTTATGTGCAAAAAAACCTCACATTGTTTTTTCCCACTCATTTAATCTGTTCCCATCCACAAAACTTATTGTGCCTCCTAACTTAGTGGCATTTGCAAACACTACACAGCTCTCTATTCTTTCATCCAAGACATTAATGTATATGGTGAAAAGCTGAGGGCACAGCAGAGATCCGCGAGGAATATCACTTGCCACTCAAGCGTAAAATTGGCATTGCAGGTCAGCCAAAGGTTACAGAAACCACCTGATTTTAAGTTCCATTCATTTCAATGGAGATAAATTTCAGGCAGTTTCTATAAAGGACAGCAAATCCTCGGTGCCAGTTTTATGACCAGGCGGCAAGTGAAAATCTACCCTGTAATGGCTGAGAGGGTAGCCATCGATGGAGGTGCATAGGGAGTGGGGGACAAGGTGAAAGTTGGTGTCAGAGGAATAGAGATTGCCTGCAGGGCTGCATGGCTGAAAGGTGGAAGAAGGCCATGGAGAGATTTGAATGTGAGGACCTTGAAGTCACAGGCTTCTATACAATATTCACCTCCCTCCCAAAATATCTGATCTGTGTAAAAATTTATGAGAGGAAAACTACTTTAAATAACATGATATCAGTAAATGAAGACATGAGAAATTACAAATGGTATAAAATCATATAAAATCAGTATATAATGGCCAAAAAATGTCTGAATAACAGACCACCTTTAGTATGTCGGATAAGCAGCCATTGCACAGGCATAGATTCAGGACTTTCTTGGGACACATAATCCATACTGAGATCACCTGATGAAAAAAAAAAATCACTTCTCCCCCACAACTTCACTCACTGGACATTTCATCACTGCACGCAGTGATATTTAATATATTGTAGTCCCCAGAAAAATAAGAGACAGCACTTACATATTTTACCTTTGATGTCAGGTGCAAGGGCTTCGCTGTACGGACCTTGCTGTACTAATAACGGTGAGGCTGTCAGCGCTCGCCATTATTACTGGGTTAAACGATCAGCAACTTCTGGCGTCCACACATGCGCAGTTAAATGCGGAAATCCAGAAGTTGCAGTCAGTGATACCTTGCTCTGCCACAGGTTGCGCTGTTGCAGCCTTTGCCGATGGAATCTGCACATTTATCATTTTCATAATTGTTAGATCCGTGATTCTGAGAGTATGATGTTTTTCAATAACCACGCGGATGCTGTAACTTAACAAATAACAGGTATTTACTGGAGGAGGGTAGTCTCAAGACTGGGGTACAGAGGCATGCGCAAGGCTTATATACAGGTGTGGTCACTGCCGGTACTACAGTATACAGGAGCTGTAAAAGTAGTTCTGTCTTAAAGGTACATACACTACAATTCCTCCCCTTTTAGATTAGTAGTACCCCTAATATTCAAATAACAATTAACACTTTAACATGTACATTAAACAACAATAGTCCATTTATAGATTCAGTCTTTGGGGCGGCTTCCTGACCCTTTCGGGATAGCGCCTTTCCTGAGGTTCTTGTTCTTGGTGCAGAGGCGATTCTGGCCCCTTTTCATCGGGTAGTTCATCGGGTTCCACTGCTACTGGTTCTGAGGTAGATGCTACCGGTATGTCGGGTTCATCCCCAGGTACTCGAGACATGGGGTTGACTCGTTCCTGTGACGCTAAGATCTGATCGACGTGGCACCTCACAATGTTCTCCCCGACATCCACTGTGTACATTAATGGCCCCTGCCTTGTGCATATCATTCCGGGTTGCCATTTCTCTGTTCGGTAGTCACGGGCCAAGACTGGTTGACCTACATTGAAGCTCCTTGTCGGCTTCTCATTGATGTGCTGGAATTGTTTGTCCTCAACATTTCTTCGCACATTTGGTCTGAGCAAGTCCAGACGAGATCTCAACCTTCGGTTAAAGAACATCATGGCTGGGGTCTGATTGGTAACTGCATGTGTCGCGTTTCGGTAGGCTAATAAGAAATTGTCCACCTTATGCTGTAGTGGAATTTCATCGTCGCACATGGCCTTTATCGCCTTCTTAAAGGTTTGTACGAACCTCTCAGCCAATCCATTTGTGGCTGGATGATATGGGGCGGATGTGTAATGCCTTACCCCATTCCTTCTCATAAATTTTCGAAACTCTTCGGACACAAACTGTGGTCCATTATCAGAGCAAATCTGCTCTGGCAAACTGTTTCTGGCAAATATGGTCCGTAGGACTGCAATCGTTTTCTCTGTAGTGGTTGAGGACATTTTTATCACCTCAGGCCACTTCGAATGAGCATCCACTGCTATTAAGAACATTGAGTCCATGAATGGACCAGCGAAATCAATATGCACCCGTTGCCATGGAGAGGAGAGCCACTCCCATGGGTGTAGAGGGGCATGTGGTGGTGCATTTTGGACCTTCTGGCATCCTGAGCATTCTCTGTTGTTTGGTGAGTTCTTGTACTCAAGACTCACCAAACCTATTTCCTGAGCAGAAAGCAGATGGCTGTTGCATCGGAGAATACAGCGGCCATTCTGTCATCTCTGCCGTGGAGATGCCGGAGCCTCCGGATCCCCAATGATTGAAGCTTGTAGGAAGAAACAAAGGTAAGTTAACTTTTTCTAACACTTTTCACTCACCTCACATAATTACCTCTCCACAGCGCACTTTTGGACCCCTCCGACCCCCGCAGACCCATTGCTCACCTCGCTGACCCTGGCGGGATTTCCCGACGTCGGGAAGCCCACACCTCTGATGGAAAAATGGGGATAATCCTCTTAACTGCCTGTTAACTACCTGTTAACAGACAGTTAAGTGGCTGTAATCCCCTTCCCGCCTCCAGGCAAGATGGCATGGAGGCAGGTCAGGGGCGGGATGGGTTGGGTACCCACCCCCAGATTCTGCCATTTTCCCGGCAGTCCCGCCTCCCCAGGACTGGCAAAATCGCCGCCGAAGTCTCCGCTGACAAGCCTGCTAAAGGTTTGTGGGCAGCTATACGCAAGGTGAACAGCCAAAGCTGTTCCTTCATTGCTCACAACAAAATCTGGGCGAATGTAGATTTATTTCCTTGCATAAAATGACTGAAAATGTGTAGATAATATTGCAGATTATGGTCTGTTAAATTATACTTTGTGAAAATGGCATGATGCAAAATATATCAAGGGGCTATCTTTCTCAAGTTGAAAAGGGGCATGGAAAGAAAGAAGTGACACATCTAACAGCATATTCCATGTTCTCAGGATATCCCAAAGCACTTCACAGCCAATGAATTTTCTTTTGGGATAGGAAAGCAAGGTGACCAATTTGTGCACAGCAAAGTCCCACAAATATCAAATGAATGACCAGGTAATCTGTTTTTGGTGGTACTGGTTGAGGAATAAAACTGATGGCCATAACACCGGGAGAATGCCCCGTCCTTTTGGGACTCATGGCATGGGATCTTTTACATCCATCTAAAGAGGTCGATGGGAACTCGGTTTAGCATCTTATCTAAAAGATGACAGTGCAACACCCATTCAATATGGCACTTAAACATCAACCAAGATTATGTGCTCAAGTTCGAGATAGGGCTTGAACTCACAGCCGTGTTACTCAAAGCCTCAATTTCTACTAAATTTACTGAGCTGATACTTCAAGTGTCTTGCTGCAAGGTGCTAGTGCTTTTGTAAATACACAAACATTCAATGATGTGTAAAATGTGATGAAATTACATCATTGTATTCTCAGCAGTTAGCTTTTAGTTTATTTTTGTTATGTGTAATTTGAATGATTACTAAGAATTAAATCCATAAACCCCTGTTCAAAGTTTGTATCACAACAAGCAGCATCTGCTGTAGCAACCTTCCCCAGTGGTCAATATGGTGCTGTTTGACCTGCGTTTGTAGGGCAGGCAATCCCAAATGCTGAGCCTGGTTAAGAACTCCCCCCTGAATATTATCAAACAGTGCTTTGAAAGCAATGCAAGATACACCTGCAGAGAAGATAATGATAGGTCAAATGTGTCTTTGGTTCTCATCCAAAGATCATTCCGGCATGTCCGTAGTGCAACAGTTGCAGTAAACATGGTTGGAATGTTTGTACAGCTGGGTTTTACAATTTCATTGATAAAAGATTAGCCAGAGTTTTGTATCCATTTTGCTGCCACGTAGGATAATGGAAGGCGATGAATTGAAATCTGCTCCATCCGGAAGCCTTGAAAAGTTTTTTACTTTTTTTTTATATTTAAATTTTTTTTTAATAACTTTTTAAAAAAGTTTATAAGTTTATTTCTGCTAAGTTAGTTAATAGCCTATAAAATAGAGAGAAAGAGCTGATTGGTGAGTAGCTGGGGAGTGTTTTTTGTTAAGTTTTAAGTATATTTATGCTGGGTTAGTTCTTAGTCTATTAACTAGAGGCATGGCCGGGCAGCTCAGTCCCGTGGAGTGCACATCCTGTGCTATGTGGGAAGTCCTGGACGCTTCGCGTAGCATGGATGATCACATGTGCAGGAAGTGTCACCAGCTGCAGCAGCTTGAGATCCATGTTTCAGAGCTTTAGTGGCAGCTGGAGTCACTGCGGTGCATCCGCGAGGCTGAGAGTTACGTGGATAGCATGTTTCTAGAGGTGGTCACCCCGCAGCTTAAGAGTGTGCAGGCAGAGAGGGAATGGGTGACCGCCAGACAGAAGAGGAGGACCAGGCAGGTAGTGCAGGAGTCCCCGGAGTGCATCACGCTCACCAACCAGTATTCTGTTCTGAGTACTGGTGAGGGTGATGGGTCCACTGGGGAGTGCAGCCAGAGTCAAGTCCACGGCACCACGGGTGGCTCAGCTGCACAGGGGGGGGAGGAAGAAGAGTGGAAGAGCAATAGTGGTAGGGGATTCGATAGTTAGGGGAGCAGACAGGCGTTTCTGCGGCCACAGATGTGACCCCAGGATGGTATGTTGCCTCCCTGGTGCCAGGGTCAAGGATGTCACTGAGCAGCTGCAGGGCACTCTGAGGGGGGAGGTCGTTGTCCGTATTGGTACCAACGACATAGGCAGAAAGAGGGGTGAGGTCCTGCAGGCAGAGTTTAGGGAGCTAGGAGAGAGATTAAAAAGCAGGACCTCAAAGGTAGTAATCTCCGGATTACTCCCGGTGCCACGTGCTCGTGAGTACAGGAATAGGAGGATAGAACAGATTAATGCGTGGCTGGAGAGATGATGCAGGAGGGAGGGCTTTAGATTCCTGAGGCATTGGGACCATTTCTGGGGAAGGTGGGACCTGTACAAGCCGGACGGGTTACACCTCAACAGAGCTGGGACCAATAATATTGTGGGAAAGTTTGCTAGTGCTGTTGGGGAGGGTTTAAACTAGCTTGGCAAGGGTATGGGCACTATTATGTCCGTGTATGATTGAGACACGGACAGCAGGAGTTGAACAAAACAGGTCTTTACTGAATAAAGTCAATCGGGAAACTGAAACTACAGAGGCTCACTAGCGCCTTTTATACAGGGGTGGTCACTGCCGGTACTGCAGTCTGAGACCAGTTATTCTCTTAAAGGTACATACACAACAGGCACCAGCATGTAGGAGTAGAAAAGAGGAATAAGGTGCATAAAAGAGTGAGTGTGTTGGATAGTACTAGAGAAGAAAGTAGTATCAGAGGCAGAAGTAGTACCATATTAGATAGGAGCAGACTAAGAAAGACTACTAAAAATTCAAAAATGGGTTTTGAATGCATGTCAACGCACAGTGGTATACAGTCGGGAAGGAGTGGCCCTGGGAGTCCTCAACATTGACTCTGGACCCCATGAAGTCTCATTGCTTCAGGTCAAGCATGGGCAAGGAAACCTCCTGCTGATTACCACCTACCGCCCTCCCTCAGCTGATGAATCAGTACTCCTCCATGTTGAACACCACTTGGAAGAAGCACTGAGGGTAGCAAGGGCACAGAATGTACTCTGCGTGGGGGACTTTTGGTGAGCTACAAGCACAATTAGCCGTGTGGCAATATGATGTTGTGGCAATAACGGAAACGTGGCTTAAAAACGGTGAGGACTGGGTGACATGAATCTTGTCATTCGTGTGGAAATGACTTATGAAGTAATACTGGGCGGCCTACTGGTGGCGCTGTCCAGGGAGAGTATAAATACTCGAGCATGGGCCCAGCTTGCTCAGGACATTCTTTAACAGGAACTAGTGAAGGACACAACTAGATCTCCATGTTGAAAAACAGTTGATTAAAGCCTTGTTTAATACTCAGACCAAGTGCCTAGTAGTTTTCTTACGTCACTGGGCACTTAATATTCAAGGGTTCAAGGTGTTCAGAAAAGATAGGGAAGGACAAAAGGGAGGTGGGGTGGCAGTGCTGATTAAGGAAGACATTGTAGTGTTGGAAAGGGAGGATGTTCTTGAGGGGACAGGACAGAATCCATTTGGTTAGATTTGAGGAGCAAAAAGGGTATGATCACGCTATAGGGAATATTCTATAGGCCTCCAAATAGTGAGAGGGAGGTAGAGGAGCAAATCTGCAGGGAAATCGCAGAGATATGCAAGAGCTATAGAATGGTGATATTGGGGGACTTTAATTACCCAAATATCGATTGGGAAAATGCTAGGGTAAAGGGAAAGGAGGGGGAGGAATTACTGAAATGTGTTCAGGAGAATTTCCTTGACCAATATGTTCTTGGCTCAATTAGGAAGGAGGCATTGCTGGATCTTGTAATGTATGTACCTTTAAGGGGAGAACTACTTTTTACAGCTCCTGTATGCTGTAGTACCGGCAGTGACCACACCTGTATATAAACCCTGAGTAGTGATCTGCACAGTTGGTTGTAGAGTAACCCTCATTCAGTAAACACCTGTTGATCGTTCCCTGCAGTCTTTTGTCTGATTATTGAAGGACACAACATTAAGATACACGGATCTAACATTGGCGACGACGCAGATTCGAACCTACCTGCGACTCTGCATCACCTCCCAGGGATTCGCTCCTGGAGAACAGTGGAAGGAGGTCGAGTCCAGAAGCACGGGCGTCGACCACGGGCAACCGCCCAGTCATCCAGCGGAGATTTGAGCATCGCAGGGGAGGCTGTTGAGAGCCAGGCTTGGCTTTCCAGTCACGGTGGTCCAGCGAAACGGGCTGGCATCAGGTACTGCGCAGACCCTTCCCGGACAGCGGCGGCTAGAGCCGACCGAGTGGCACAGAAAAAGGCCGAGCAGCGTCGACGGGGAAGAGAGAGAGGGCAGAGCGCACAGGGCGCAGCCGGTGTTCAGGACCGAGCAGCGTCAAGGGGGAGAGAGACGAGAGAGAGCAGAGCGCAGCCGGTGTTCAAGGGCCGAGCAGCATCAACGGGGGAGAGAGGCGAGAGAGAGCAGAGCGCAGCCGGTGTTCAAGGGCCGAGCAGCGTCAACGGGGGAGAGAGGCGCGCAGGAAAATGCGAGGCGCTGCCATTGCCACGAGAGCCGCAGAGAGCGGCATTGGCAGCAGCGCGGGAGATGCCATTTTAAGCCGCAGCGGGGAAGAAAGGAAAGCGCGGGAGACGCCATTTTAAGCCGTAGCGGGGAAGAAAGGAAAGCGCGGGAGACGCCATTTTAAGCCAGTCTAACCACACCCAAAAATGCCGAAGAGTGGCAGTATCACAGCGTTCGACAATGAAGTCGAAGATTGGACAACATATGTCGAACGCATAGAAGTATACTGCAAGGCGAATGAAGCGCCAGATGACAAGAAAGCGCTGGTATTGTTGAATTCAATGGGTGCAAAAACGTATGGCTTACTACGAAACCTAGTAACCCCAGAGAAGCCAGTAGAAAAGGATTTTGAAAACATAGTGTCAATTCTACAGGACCACTTAAACCCCACACCGCTGCTGATAGCAGAAAGATTTAAGTTTCACAAAAGGAACCAGCATAAAGATGAAAGTAATGCTGAGTATTTAACGGAACTGCGCAAGCTATCGAAACACTGCCAGTTTGGAACGGGACTAGCAGATACTTTAAGGGACAAGTTTGTGTGTGGGCTTCAAAGTGAAGGAACCCAGAAACGGCTTCTATCAGAAAAGGATCTTACGCTGGACAAGGCTTTCAGCATTGCAGTATCACACGAAGCAGCCGCACGGGGCGCTGCGGAGATACAACGGAGACCGCAAGAATATGGCACAAATGAAATGTCATACGGAACAGTGAAGTGCTATTGCTGCGGCAGAACAACACACGACCATAATGATTGCTGGTTCAAGGACAAAGTGTGCAGACAGTGTGGAAAAGTAGGACACATAGCAAGAGTCTGCAGGTCGGGAAAGAAAACCAGCAGCAAGAAACCACCACAGGAGAAGTACAAGAAGGTACATAAGGTGACAGAGAGTAGTTCAGATGAACAGAAAAGTGATACAGACTCCGGAAGCAAGGAGCTGGGTTGTCTGAAACTACATAATGTGATCAAAACGGAGGATCACCAAACTATCTGGGTCACGCTCAAGATAGCAGGAGTCCAAGTGAAAATGGAATTGGACACAGGATCAGCCCTAACAGTCATAAATCGAAGGGACTACAAGCGGCTATTCTCACATATACCCTTGAGAGATACAAAGATTGTCTTGAAGACGTACACGGGGCAAAAATTCTATCCCAAAGGAAAAATAAGGGTGAACGTTATATATAACAGCAAGAAAACACCAAAAATGGACCTATATGTATTGCCCGATGGAGGACCACCACTACTAGGACGTGAATGGATCCGGAAGATACAGCCAGATTGGCATTCCATACAAGCACTGACTGTAGATGCCAAAATGGATGACGACATCACACCTGGACGACTGTCAAAAATGCTAACTGATGCACAAGAAGTGTTCCAGCCGGGACTCGGAACACTAAAATGCATAACAGCGACGATCAAAATAGAGGAAAATGCAAGCCCAAAGTTTTTTAAGGCCAGACCGGTACCTTATGCGATCCGCCCAGCCGTCGAAGCAGAGCTGGAAGGTATGGAACGTTCAGGAGTACTGTCCAAAGTGGACTGGAGTGAGTGGGCTACAGCCATCGTTCCTGTAATGAAGAGGTCATTGAGTAATACGCCTGGGGAACCAAAGAAGGTTCACATCTGTGGGGACTTTAAGGTGACAGTGAACCCAGTCCTTCACACTGTACAATATCCGCTTCCGCGGATTGAAGATATTTTTGCCTCGCTATCTGGAGGGAAACGCTTCACTAAGATTGATCTGGCCCAGGTGTACCTGCAAATGGAGGTAGAAGAAGCCTCGAAACAGTACCTCACGATCAACACTAATAAAGGTCTCTACCAATACAACCGGCTGGTGTTCGGGGTAACATCAGCTCCGGCTATTTGGCAAAGGGCAATGGAACAAGTCCTGCAAGGGATTCCAGGGACCCAGTGTTATTTGGACGACATCCTGGTCACGGGCGAAAATGACAGTGATCACCTCGCCAACCTGGAGCAGGTGCTCACTAGATTGAAGGAATATGGGCTCCGAGCTATTCGCCACAAATGCGAGTTTTTCCAGAAGCAGATCTTGTATTGTGGCCACGTTATTGATAAAGAGGAGTTACATAAATCCCCTGAAAAGATTGAGGCATTAGTCAAGGCTCCAGCACCGGAAAATGTGTCACAACTGAGGTCGTTCCTCGGGCTGGTGAACTACTACCATAAGTTCTTGCCGAATTTGTCTACCGTACTACACTCACTGAACACCCTACTGCAAACGGGGGTACCATGGAAGTGGAGTGACGAATGTAAATGAGCTTTCCAGAAGAGCAAAGCATGGATCACATCAAAAGAGGTGTTGGTTCATTTCAACCCAGCACTACCAATTCGGTTGGCGTGTGATGCATCACCCTATGGCATTGGAGCGGTGCTGTCGCACAAATTCCCGGACGGCTCGGAGAGGCCAGTAGCCTTTGCGTCTCGGTCACTAACCTCAGCCGAGCGTAACTACGCCCAGATTGACAGGGAGGCCCTCAGCCTAGTGTGGGGAGTGAAAAAGTTCAATCACTATCTGCACGGGCAGAAGTTCACCTTGCTGACTGACCACCAACCACTTGTCTCCATCTTTAATCCAAAGAAGGGCGTTCCGGTGATGACTGCGCAATGGCTACAAAGATGGTCCCTTTTTCTAGGGGCGCACCAATATGAAATCGAGTATAAGGGCACGAAACAGCATGGAAACGCTGATGGGCTATCACGCCTGCCATTGCCTACTGCGGAGGAAGCACCAGCAGTGGATCCTGTCAAAATATTTCATTCGACTATAATTGAATGCTTGCTAATAACTAACGCTGGTATAGAGAAGGAGACCCGAAATGACCCGACGCTGTCTCGGGTATATGATTTGACGATGAAGGGATGGCCAGCACATGGCGACTCACTGTTGCCAGCATTCTCATCCAGAAGAGAACAGCTGTCAGTATGCCAGGGGACCTTGATGTGTGGATCCCGAGTGGTAATTCCACCCAAGTTAAGGGAGAGAGTGCTCAATGAGCTTCACGAAGATCATCTGGGAGGGGTGAAAATGAAAAGCCTTGCTAGGGCTTATGTGTGGTGGCCGGGGTTCGATCAGCAAATCGAGGACCTGACAAAGAGCTGCTCAGGATGCCAGAAGGTCCAAAATGCACCACCACATGCCCCTCTACACCCATGGGAGTGGCTCTCATCTCCATGGCAACGGGTGCATATTGATTTTGCTGGTCCATTCATGGACTCAATGTTTTTAATAGCCATGGATGCGCACTCGAAATGGCCTGAGGTGATCAAAATGTCCTCCACCACCACGGAGAAAACTATTGCAGTCCTACGGACCACTTTTGCCAGGAACGGCTTGCCAGAGCAGATTTGCTCTGATAACGGACCACAGTTTGTGTCCGAAGAGTTTCGAAGATTTATGAAAAGGAATGGGGTAAGGCATTACACATCCGCCCGTATCATCCAGCCACAAATGGATTGGCTGAGAGGTTCGTACAAACCTTTAAAAAAGCAGTAAAGGCCATGTGCGATGACGACATTCCACTGCAGCATAAGGTGGACAATTTCCTGTTAGCCTACAGAAATGCGACACATGCAGTCACCAACCAGGCCCCGGCCATGATGTTCTTTAACCGAAGGTTGAGATCTCGTCTGGATTTGCTCAGACCAAATGTACGAAGAGATGTTGAGAGTAAGCAATTCCAGCACATCAATGAGAAGCCGACAAGGAGCTTCAATGTAGGGCAACCAGTCTTGGCCCGCGACTACCGAACAGAAAAATGGCAACCAGGAACGATATGCACACAGCAGGGGCCACTAATGTACACAGTGGATGTTGGGGAGAACATTGTGAGACGCCATGCTGACCAGATCCTAGAGTCACAGGAACGAGTCAACCCCATGTCTCGCCCATACGTACCTGGTGAGGAACCCGACGTACAGGTCGCATCTACCTCAGAAACAGTAGCATCGGAAGCTGATGAACCAACCGATGACAGGGGGCCAGAATCGCCTCCGCACCAAGAGCAAGACACTCGGGAAAGGCGCTATCCAGAAAGGATCAGGAAGCCTCCCCAAAGACTAAATTTATAAATAGACTATTTTCAGCTAATGTTGCATGTTAAAAGTGTTAATTGTAATTAGTTTGATATTTAATTGTTAAATGAGTGTTATGGTACTGTTAATCTAAAAGGGGAGGAATTGTAATGTATGTACCTTTAAGGGGAGAACTACTTTTTACAGCTCCTGTATACTGTAGTACTGGCAGTGACCACACATGTATATAAACCCTGAGTAGTGATCTGTAGAGTTAGTTCTAGAGTAACCCTCATTCAGTAAACACCTGTTGATCGTTCCCTGCAGTCTTTTGTCTGATTATTGAAGGACACAACATTAAGATACACGGATCTAACAGATCTGGTGCTGGGGAATGAAGTGGGCCAGGTCGACCAAGTGCCTGTGGGAGAACACTTGGGTACGAGTGTTCATCGTATCATAAGATTTAGATTAGCAATGGAGAGGAGCAAGGAACAATATAGAGTGGAACTTCTAAACTGGGATAGGGCTAACTTCAATGGGATGCGAAAAGATCTAGCCAGGGTAAAATGGAACCAAAGACTGACAGGAAAAACTGTAACAGAACAATGGGTGATCTTTAAGGAGGAGATGTTCCAAGTACAGGCTAGGTTCATTCCAATAAAAGAGAAAGGTAAGGGAACCAAAGCAAGGGCTCCTTAGATGACGGGGGAGATAGAGAAGATGATGAAACAAAAATGGTGTATGATGCATGTCCGGTGAATTCTTCAAGGGAGGACCAGACCAAATACAAGAAGTTAATGCAGGGTGAGTGGCTGCTTTTCAAAACCTCTACATCCCTCCATCTCTACTTCACTCTGTGCCCAGAGGGTTTAAAAACCTCAAATGCCCAACACTCATCCAAGACCTATGGCCATCTCATAAAACACACACGCACATTCCACACCTTGCATACATTAAGGTCTATTCAACTATGGGAGGCACATCAGGCAAGCACATGGCTGCACATTCACTCAGACGTAATCCTTTTTCTTGCAGGCCAAGCTATCTCATAACAGGCGACAGCAACGCACGGGAGGAGGACCGACTGACCTACACACCCTCAGTGATTTGGAGGCGCGCATCCACAGGATCGTTGCCAGCCAGGTCATAGGTGCCGTGGCCGCTGGAGAGGTCGACCCCCTTGGGGGCAGCAATGATATGTTCATCAGCTTTCTCTCTTCTCTCATTCCACTTGCCCCTCACAACACCAGCCTTTTACACTTTCAATCCAACTTACTAAATGTCTCCAGTCCTTGCTCCCTTACTGCCCCCCTGTTCTGATGCTAAAGCCACTCTTGTACCTCCCTGCTTTCAGATAGTGAACCACCAGCTGACCAGCCTGTCCCTCAACCTACCAGTGGCAGCGACGCCCCAGGCGAGGAGTAAGAGGAAGCCAGAGCCTCACCGCCTGCGTCTCCCGAGGGAGCCCATGCCGACACTGGGACCACGCCTTCCCTGGAGGGGAGCGGGGGGGGGGATAGGGTCTGATGAGGGCAAAGCTCCAGGACCCAGCGGGCTGCAGCAACGCCATGGGGGTAGGGCAGCTCGGGGGCCATCTCCCCGGTGGGTGAGTAGGCAAACGAGTCCTGCTGCACTGGACTCAGAGGAGGAGCGTGTATTCACGGAAATGAACACCCAGGTGGTGGACATGCACACTGAGCTCATAGGTGCAATGGCAAGGGTGCCTGAAAGCATGGATGGACTGGCTAGGAGTGTGGAGCAGTCCGCTGCATCACAGGCCGATGCAACGCAAAGGCTTAGTGCTGCAATTCAGTTATTGGCTGGTGCCATCCAGTCTCGGACTGCTCTCATGCAGACTCAGATTGATGTCACGCAGGCACTGACTGCTGCCATCCTCGCTGGGTTGGGCACATTGCCCTGGGGCTCTCACGGTGCCGCAGCAGGCCAGCAATCTGTGCTCGAGCAGATTGCTCTGGATGTTGAGGTACTGTCCCGTGGGAGTGCCAGTGTGTCGCTCGAGCAGGAAGGTGTTGTCCTCTCTCAGGATGACAACATTCCTGCTCCCACCACTGGCACTTCCCTATTGCACTTGCCAACGCCTGCAACACAGCCAGCCCAGACTGCTGCCACCCATGCAGAGTTGGTGCAGTCTGCAGCCGGGGCCTCCAGGCCCAGAGCTGGTCGAGGGCATCCTTCAAGGGCATCTGTAGTCTCTGCATCTGACATTCAGCAGGCTTCCAACAGCCTTGCTGCAGCCAGTGGGGCCCCATTACGGAGAAGCAGTAGGGTGGGGTGGGGGGAGTGCGCAGGGGATGGAGATCACCCTTGAAGGGCAAACAGTAGGAGGTCTAAATAAATGGTGGGAATGTTTGTAGTAAAGGCCGATGTTCATGTGATTACATTTGTTTACTGTTTTTGCATTTTTCTCCATCTTGTGAGAACCAGTTCTGTTATTTCATGATTTGTTGTGTTTGTTTCTAATTGTTTGTCCTGAATAAATGACACACACAGAGTTTGTTAAAGTAAAAAAGTTGTTGTATTCAAAATTTACATTTTTGGCCTTTGCAATCATTCCAGCTTTGACCAGCAATAGGGGGTGCGGGTTGCTTTCCATGATGTTGTTCTCCATGCCAGAAGCCATCTTCTGAGTAGGGGCCTAGAAGCGGCTTGTTATCAGCCATTCATGGACGGCCCTTGCAGTGGAAACATTGTGCGCCTCCCTCCCACGTTGGTGCTGCTGCTGATCATCCTCCTCATACTCCTCCTCCTCTTCCTTAGGTGGTGCACCAATCCCTGGTGACATTGGCTGGGTCCTCAGGATTGCCAGGTTGTGAAGCATGCAGCACACAACTATGAAGAGGGAGACTCGCTCAGGAGAGTACTGCAGGGCTCCTTCTGAGTGGTCCAGACAGCGGAACCGTTGCTTCAGCACGCTGATCATCTGCTCAATTATGTTCCCGGTGGCGATGTGGCTCTCATTATACTGCAGCTCGGCAGGGGTGTTGGGGTTACGGAGCGGTGTCATCAGCCAGGTGTAGAGTGGATAACCCTTATCCCCGAGGAGCCAACCACTTGGGTGATGCGGTGCCTGGAAAAGGTCTGGCACACCAGTCTGGCGCAGGATGAAAGCATCATGGCTGCTGCCAGGATAGTGGGCATTGACGACGAGTATGCGCTGTCTGTGGTTACAGACCAACTGCACATTTAAGGAGTGGTAGCCCTTTTGGTTTTGGATTACCTCTGCATTTTCATGCGGTGCCCGCAATGCCACATGCGTGCAGTCAATGGTGCCCTGCACCATGGGGAAGCCCGCTATCCTAGCAAAGCCACATGCGCGTTCATGCTGTTTGGCCTGGGTCATGCGGGAAGAGATATACTGGCGACTCCTTTTATACAGGGCATTTATACAACAATGGACAGCAAACTGGGAGATATTGGCGATGTCCCCAGTAGATGCTTGAAAGGAGCCGCTGGCATAAAAATTCAGAGCCACTATCACCTTCACTGCTACCGACAGAGACATCCTGGTCCTCAGTTGAGGCTGTAGATCTGGTTGCAGCAGGTGGCAGAGCTCAGTGACCACCTCCTTGCTGAAGCGCAGCCTGTGCAAACACTGCTCCTCAGACAAATGAATGTAGAAGAATTGTTCCCGGAATACCCTGGGAGGGTAAGGTCTCCTGTGCAGAGGCCTGTTGACACTCCTCCCTCTGGCCATGTTTGCCACTCTCTCTGTGTGTCTCTGCTGCCTCTGATTCTGTAGGTGCAGGACAACGCCCCGAATCGGTGCAGCCCCCATAGCCTCTTCTAAATCGTTGCAATGAAGGTCAAATCAAAATGAACCTGCAAAGCACTGCTCAGTACCCAAAACTCCTTCACACAGCATTGAACCTCTCCAGAAGTCTCCAGAATGCGTGGTGCAAAAATGTCGCAGACAAAAAAAGGCAAGAAGCGGCCACCTTTAAATAGCGCTCCCCCAGCCCCTTCCCTACTGCAAAACATTCCCCTCTACCTGTCATTGCTAGCGGCAGGTGGAAAGGCAGGGGGCGCCACTCAATATCTGGTCCGGGGCACTACCCGGGTGTTGCACGCTCGACTGACGTCACGATCTGCGGGCGCAGGAGATCGTGGCGCTGGTGTTTATCGCCACCACAAAATGTCTGGTCAATTTCACGAGCGGCGCAAACATCACCACGCTCGGGCGCTAGTTACTTTGTGCCCCTTTAGCGCCCTCTTAGGGTGCTAATGGGAGGCGCTAATCAACCGAATTTTTCCCCCAATGTGTTTTTGTTATGTTCATTAATAAATAGACATTCTTATTATGAACACAGCTAGCTTTTGCTAGTTACTTTTATTGAGCACATGTGGACTTGTACAGCATCTTGTAGAGGCTTCCATCTTGACTGCTGCCTTGTGGGTAGCCTAGCCTCATGGGTAATGTGGTCTTAATATAATATATAGCTGGGTAGTGTAGTCTTATACATACAGCTATATACAGCTCTACGGCTCCACCTAGTGTCCACTATAGAATGACATGCTATTGATCACTACATCCCCCTTTCTTTGAGGTTTAACAAAATCAATATCAATCAACTTTCAAGAAAACAATAAAAATAATATCAGTAACACTTTTGTTAGTGCTCTATAAACATATAAACATTTTCAAAACAGTCAACACATTTTCAAAGCTTTACATTGTACTCAAAGATTAAGTCTATCAGGCTCTTTTACTTCACGTGTGGATCTTCTCAACACGGGTAAGTTCGATGTGTCTTCATGAGATTGTTCTGGCGGTGAATGACAAGATGCAGTTGCGGCATTGTCATCAATCTGGTCTTGAATAGTCTCTTGTGTTTTTAGGAGGGAACGGCGGTTCCTCCTGAGAATCTGTCCTTCCTCAGTTCTAACAGTGTATGACCTTGGTCCTACTTCCTCAAGAATTGTAGCTTTCCTGTTCCATGCATCTGGATCCTCAATCCTGACAACATCATTCTTTGTCAATGGTTTTAGAGTTTTGGATGACTTGTCATAGTATGATTTCTGTTTCAGCTTTAACAGTTGAAGTCTCTGTCTCAGTTCCTCACTTTGCTGTTCTTTTGCACAGCAGGGTAGCATGGTGCGCAACTTGCGACCCATTAGTAGTTCAGCAGGTGAAGAACCACAGTCTAAAGGTGAGGCTCGGTAGCTCAGCAGGGCGAGATAAGGATCAGACTTGCTTTCTGTCGCTTTCTTCAGTAGCTGCTTGAGAACTTGAACACCTTTCTCTGCCTTACCATTTGACTGAGCATACAAAGGACTGGATGTGATGTGCTGAAAGTCATAATGTGCTGCAAACTGTTGCCACTCCTTACAGTTGAAGCACGGACCATTGTCGCTAACGGCAATCCTGGGAATTCCATGTCTGGCGAAGATGGATTTCACATGCATTATGACACTGCTTGCTGTGGTGCTTGAGAGCAGCGCCATCTCAGGATAGTTAGAATAGTAGTCAATCACTATTAGATAGTCTTTACCATTTAAATGAAAAAGGTCCATACCAACCTTTTGCCATGCTGCTGTTGGTATGTCAGCTACTATCATTGGTTCCTTTGCTTGTTTGTTTTGGTGTTTCTGACATGTCTCACATTTGGCTGTCATGTTCTCAATGTCCTTATTTATGCCAGGCCAATAAACAGTGTCTCTTGCTCTCCTTTTGCATTTTTCAATTCCGAGGTGTCCCTCATGAATCCTTTTGAGCATGTCTTGATGTAGAGCCTGTGGAATGACTATTCTGTTCTGTTTTAGTAATAGTCCACTTGCGACACTCAATTCCGACCTTATGTGAAAATATTTTGGACAGGAACCTTTTGGCCAACCATGATGAATGTTCTCTATTACTGTTTGTAATACTGTATCTTTTACTGTTTCTTCTGCTATTTGCTTTGATTTTGTGTCTGACACGGGCAGTGCAGCAGTGACCATACTCACATGAACATCCACGTCTTCTTCAGTAGAGCTCACATGACTCATTGTGGGTGCTCGGGATAGTGCATCTGCTAACACTA
The DNA here is from genome assembly GCF_052327205.1 of Somniosus microcephalus. NCBI lineage: Eukaryota > Metazoa > Chordata > Chondrichthyes > Squaliformes > Somniosidae > Somniosus > Somniosus microcephalus. Next base: position 250,038,343 of record NC_140992.1, read on the forward strand.
TGTATTTGCCTGGTGTGTAGATCAGTTCAAAGTCATATCTTTGCAGCTTCATCATGAGTCGTTGAATCCTTGGAGACATCTCATTCAGGTTCTTTTTTATGATGGCAACCAGTGGGCTGTGGTCTGTCTCAACTGTGAAGGTGGGAAGTCCATATATGTAGCCATGAAACTTTTCTAGTCCAACTACCAAGCCTAGACATTCCTTTTCAATCTGGGCGTATCGACATTCAGTATCAGTCATAGACCTGGAGGCATAGGCAACAGGCTTCCAATCTTCACCCTCTGCTTGTAGCAAGACCGCACCTAGGCCATCTTTTGATGCATCCGTTGACACTTTGATTCTTTTTGTTGGGTCAAAGAAGCTGAGTACAGGTGTGGTTGTCAGCACTGTTTTGAGGTTTATCCACTCTTGTTCATGTCTTTCTGTCCATGCGAACTCATTTGTTTTATGTAGCAGGTCTCGCAGACAGGCTGTCTTGGCTGACAAGTTAGGAATGAACTTTCCAATGAAGTTTATCACCCCCATGATGCGTAGCACTCCTTTTTTGTCAGTGGGTCGGGGCATTTTGAGTATGGCGTTTACTTTTTCCATATCTGGCTCTATTCCTTTACCAGATAGATTATCTCCTAGGAAAGTGACTTCCTGGACGCCAAACTGACACTTGGCTTTGTTGAGCTTCAGTCCATTCCGGCGTATGCTCTGTAGCACTTTAGTCAGTCTCTCATTGTGTTCTTTCAGTGTGGAGCCCCAGATGATGATGTCATCAACATAGACCCGAACTCCTTCCAGACCTTCAATTATGTGTTCCATCGCTCTATGAAAGATTTCAGATGCAGATATTATCCCGAAAGGCATTCTGAGGAAACAATACCTGCCAAGTGGTGTGTTGAAGGTACAGTATTTGGTGCTCTCTTCATCCAGTTTTAGTTGTGTAATGAAATCTGTTTGTCTTGCCTGTATTCGTTTTGCACTCATGTATATTACCCTCCCCCACACGGTGTATAGCTTCACTTCCTCTTCCCTGACTAACCTGGAAGGTTCCAGGTCTTGGCTCTTGGCTCCGCCCCTGACTTCTCTTACTTAAAGATCCCAGGATCTGTATGACTCATTCCTGTGAGCCAGTCAGTGTGTTGAGATGTTAGCTCTGATCTTAGTGATTAAAAGCCAACTTGTTAAAGTCTATGGCCTAGAAATTCAGTGCCCTTAGCGCCGATTTTGCGGCGCTAGAGGGCCTAGCGCTGCAATTGGCGCCGGCGCCGAAATTGCCTGGGGCCCTTCCGCCGCGGTAGACCGGTAGCGCTGTGCCGGCACCGATGACGTCATCGGTGTGCGCAGCGTCCCGGTTGCCATGCCGACGGGCCCCAGCGCCGAAATTCAGTTGCGGCCGCCTCGCCCGTGGCAGCCGCAACTAAGACTCTGGCAACAGAGTCTTACATGACTTTGCGCCGGCGCATTAAAGGCCCCGCGGCGGCCGGCCGCTTTCCCGCCGGCCGCCTGGCCGCAGCTCCCTCCCCGGACTTCCCCCCCCCACCCCCCGGAACAGAAGCAAGCCCGGCACTTGTCCGAGGTGCCGGGCTCATTTTTAAAAAGATTTTCGCGGGCCGCGGCCGGGTGCAGGCAGCTCCTCCTTAAGGGAAGGAGGAGGCCTGCACTTCCCGAACCTGCCGCACCGCAGCGGGCGCCGCAGCGCCGGAATAGCGCTGAAATTCAGCGCGTTGCGCCAGTTTTCAGGCGCAAACAGCTCTCAGCAGCGCCGGCAGCCGTTTGGGCGCAGAACTATTGAATTTTGGGCCCGACCAGCGCGACTTAGCTCCGGCACTAACTTCCGGCGCTAAAGCCCTGGCTGCGCCAAAACTCAATTTCTAGGCCTATAACTTCTAGTTTTGTGGTTATTGAAGGCACATCAATTTTAATCACTAAAGAATACTAGGATGGATCGACTCCTAAAACCAGAGCGTCTGGACTTGGATCCACATTCTGCTAAAGCATCAAATCAATTTGGACACTGGCTCAAATGCTTCGAACTCTTCGTGAGGGCCTCATCCGCTAGCGAGGTAGATGAACTGAGTCTACTGACTACTCGCGTTAATCATCAGATTTATTCATTCATCCGGGACGCCACCTCTTACACGGAGGCCATCACTATCCTGAAGGCCCAATACCAGAGGCCAGTAAACGAAGTGTACACCAGACATCTGCTGGCTACACGCAGGCAGCGACCTGAGGAATCAATGGACGATTTCTTACAGGGCCTAAAGGATTTGGTCCAGGACTGTAACTGCAAGGCCGTGACGGCCAACGTGTACTCTGACGAATTGGTCCGCGATTCCTTCATCACGGGCCTCAAATCGAATTATATCCGGCAGAGGCTGCTGGAGAAGGAGGTCCTGGACTTTAAAAAGGCAGTGGCCACTGCGCGATCGCTGGACGTGGCCCAGAAAAACTCTGACTCTTATTCTTCCGGCCATGCGGCCCTCACCGCCTCGTGCGCGCCGAGCGGGCCGCCATCTTGGAATCAGCCATCTTCCCCATCCAGGTCTCAGACCAGCTCTACACCGCGGGAGTCCCCACACAGAAGTTCACCCAGGAGTCTTACTACAGCGGCAATGTCTCGAGGCCCGAAATGCTACTTCTGCGGCCAGGCCAAGCACCCCAGACAACGATGCCCAGCGAAGGACGCTACATGCTTCAAATGTAAGAAAAAGGGGCATTTTAGCAAAGTCTGCAGGGGGAATCCGATTTCCAACTCCGTCACCGCCTCGTGCGTGCCGTGCGGGCCGCCATCTTGGGATCCGCCATCTTTTCCTGACTCAACGGCCGCCCAGGGCCCAACAGTGGCTTCGATCACGGTGGATCAATCCAGGCCACACCCGTTGACAAAATCTATGATGGACATACAGGTAAACGGGAATTTAACGAGACTGTGGGAGTACCGAGAGTTTTATCCACCCTAGCCTGGTACGGCGGCACTCATTAACGGTAACCCCTACACGGAGCAGAATTGCTATGGCTGCTAAGCCCCACACTTCGGACATTTTGGGCTACTGTGTGGTAACACTGACTGTAAAAGGCACGGACTACAAGGATTTTAAACTCCTCGTGATGCCAGAACTCTGTGTTAATGTAATCTTGGGCCTGGACTTCCAGTGCCACCACGAAAGTGTCACGCTAGCATATGGCGGGTCCCAGCCGCCACTCACAGTCTGTGGCCTATCAACCTTAAAAATCAGCCCGCCCTCTTTATTCGCTAATCTCGCTCCGAACTGTAGGCCCATAGCGACCAAAAGTAGACGGTACAGTCTGGAAGACAGACACTTTATCAAGGCGGAAGTGGACAGACTCCTGCGGGAAGGCATTATTGAATGCAGTACCAGTCCGTGGCGTGCCCAAGTAGTCATAGTTAAAAATAGCGAAAAGAAACGGATGGTAATTGACTACAGCCAGACTGTTAATATTTATACCCAGCTGGACGCCTACCCTTTACCCCGCATATCAGAAATGGTCAACCAGATTGCGCAATACCGAGTCTTCTCGACTATCGACCTCAAGTCCGCGTATCACCAGCTCCCCATTAGAACGGAGGACCGCCCATACACTGCCTTTGAGGCGAACGGACGCCTCTACCATTTTCTCAGAGTGCCCTTCGGGGTAACAAATGGCGTCTCGGTCTTCCAACGTGAGATGGACCGCATGGTTGACGAGAATAAACTACAAGCTACCTACCCCTATCTGGACAATGTCACTATCTGCGGGCACAACCAGCAAGACCACGATCTAAATCTTGCGAGATTTTTAAAAACTGCCCTAAAGCTGAATCTAACCAACAACGAAGACAAATGTGTCTTCAACACAACCCGTCTCTGTATCCTCGGCTGTGTGGTGGAAGATGGGGTAATAGGACCGGACCCTGACCGATTACGCCCCCTAAAGGAACTGCCCCTGCCACACAATCCCAAAGCTTTAAAAAGGTGCCTGGGATTTTTTTCGTATTATGCCCAATGGGTGCCCAATTACTCTGATAAGACCCGACCCCTCATTAAATCGACGTCCTTCCCACTATCAGCTGAAGCTCGGGAGGCTTTCACCAGTATCAAACAGGACATTGAAAGGGCTGCACTGTGTGCAGTGGACGAAAGCATTCCCTTTCAAGTCGAAAGCGATGCATCAGACTTTGCCTTAGCTGCGACCCTCAATCAGGCTGGGAGACCTGTGGCCTTCTTCTCCCGAACCCTTCAGGGACCTGAAATCAGGCACTCTTCTGTCGAGAAGGAGGCACAGGCTATAGTGGAGGCAGTGCGGCACTGGAGACACTACCTAGCCGGCAAACGTTTCACCCTGCTCACCGACCAGCGGTCAGTGGCTTTCATGTTTAATAACAAACAAAGGGGGAAAATCAAGAATGACAAAATACTCAGGTGGAGGATCGAACTATCCACGTTCGACTATGATATTATGTACAGGCCGGGAGCCCTTAATGAACCCCCAGACGCCCTATCGCGGGGAATGTGTGCCAGCATTCATACGGACAAATTACAGGGTCTCCACAACGACCTCTGTCACCCAGGGGTCACCCGACTATACCATTTTATAAAGTCCCGCAATCTGCCCCACTCCATCGAGGAGGTCAGGGCAATGACCAGAGCCTGCCGCACCTGTGCGGAATGCAAGCCTCGTTTCTACAGGCCTGACCGTGCACACCTTATCAAAGCCACACGGCCATTCGAGCGCCTAAGTCTGGACTTCAAGGGACCCCTTCCCTCTGCCGACCGTAACATATACTTCCTCAATATCATCGATGAATATTCCCACTTCCCCTTCGCCATTCCCTGCCCAGACATGACCAGTGCCACGGTCATCAAGTGTCTCTGTAATCTATTCTGCATGTTTGGCATGCCGAACTACATACACAGCGATAGGGGGACGTCATTTATGAGTGACGAACTGCGCCAGTTCTTGCTCTCAAAGGGGATAGCCACTAGCAGAACCACTAGCTACAACCCCTGGGGTAATGGGCAAGTGGAAAGGGAGAATGCTACTGTTTGGAAGGCTGTCACGTTAGCCTTAAAGTCAAAAGGCCTTCCGACCTCCCGCTGGCAGGAAGTCCTCCCAGACATGCTCCACTCCATAAGGTCTCTGTTATGTACAGCCACTAACGCCACCCCTCACGAAAAGATGTTCGTTTTCCCCCGGAAATCCACCTCGGGCATATCTCTACCCGCGTGGCTGACGTCTCCGGGGACAGTACTATTGCGGAAGCACGTGAGAGGCCATAAAATGGACCCCCTTGTGGAAAAGGTACAGCTCCTCCATGCAAACCCTCAGTACGCCTATATCGAATACTCTGACGGGCGAGAGGACACTGTTTCCATAAAAGACCTCGCTCCCTCGGGGAGCGGAGAGAACGATGAGAGACTACCCGAGGAAGACCTACACCAAAAAGAGACAGGACGCCCAGAGGTATCAATACCCAACTTTAACCTGGAGGACACTGCAGATAACCTGGAAGACACTGCGGAGGCCCGGACAGCGGAGGAACCAGAATCCACTCCCCTAGAGGCACCCCAACCGGCTTTGCGCCGATCACTGAGAACCACAAAACCTCCTGACAGACTCACTTATACCAACTTTTAAGAAACATCACCCCGATGGACTAAATCTAAAGAAGGGGTGAATGTAATGAAATCTGTTTGTCTTGCCTGTATTCGTTTTGCACTCATGTATATTACCCTCCCCCACACGGTGTATAGTTTCACTTCCTCTTCCCTGACTAACCTGGAAGGTTCCAGGTCTTGGCTCTTGGCTCCGCCCCTGACCTCTCTTACTTAAAGATCCCAGGATCTGTATGACTCATTCCTGTGAGCCAGTCAGTGTGTTGAGATGTTAGCTCTGATCTTAGTGATTAAAAGCCAACTTGTTAAAGTCTATAACTTCTAGTTTTGTGGTTATTGAAGGCACATCAAGTTGCCAAAATCCTTGTGAGGCATCGAGCTTTGTAAAGTATCTGGCACCTGACATTTCACTGGTGATTTCTTCTCGCTTGGGAATCTGGTAGTGTTCACGTTTTATGTTTGCATTTAAGTCCTTTGGATCCATGCATATTCTTAGATCATTGTTCTTTTTCTTTACACATACCATGGAGTTAACCCAGTCTGTTGGCTCTTCGACTTTCCTGATGACTCCTAGTGTGGTCATTCTGTCCAGTTCATTCTTGAGCCAGTCACGCAGGGGTGCTGGAACTCTTCGTGGAGCATGTACCACTGGCTGAGCATCCTGCTTTAGCTGGATCTTGTAAGTGAATGGTAGAACTCCAAATCCTTTGAATACATCCTGGAAATTATTCACTACAGAATCCACCGAGTCATCTGGTCTGCTTATGGCACAGTTTATACGGTAGACTCTTTTGACCAGTTCTAAGTCCCCACAAGCTTTGTCACCCAGTAGTGAATCAAGCCTTTCAGCCACAACAGAAAACATGAGATGATGCACTTTGTCTTTGACTGTCACTTTAAGTCTGCATACACCTAAGGTATCTATTTTCTGTCCATTATAGTCCTTCAGTAGTACTGACTTTTTCTGTATTTTGGGCTTTTCTTTCATATTGTTAATGTCACTCATACTGATTAAGTTTGCTTTTGCCCCAGTGTCTAGTTTCAAGGTAACTAATGCTCCATTTACCTGCAGTGGGATCATCCATTTGTCCTCTTTTACTGCATTAACTTTATGTTCAGCATTGTCCATTTCTGAGGGCTGCACATTTTCTGTATCCTTTTTGATATTGTCACATGACACCATTCCTACAAAAAATGTCTCACTTAAATCAGTGTCCTCAATTACATTAACTCGTTGCCCTTTCTTAGTTTGTACTTTTGAAAAGCATTGTTTGGCAAAGTGATTCTTTCCATTACACTTTGTGCACATTTTTCCAAATGCTGGGCATTGTTTTAACTGGTGTTTGTAACCACAGCGTTTACAATTAAAAATGTCATCCTCCGATTGCTTTTCATTTCTATTCTGCCCATGTTTCTTCCCCTTATAGGACACAGCACCGACAGCAGCATTATCACTCATTACAATCGCATCATTATTGATTTCACTGAAAGTCTGTGCGTGCTTTCGAGCTAGCTCGCTGGCTTGGCATATTTTCACCGCATTTTCCAAATTTAGTTCAGTTTCTCTCAACAGACGTTCCCTGACTTTTTTATCATGAATACCAAATACAATCTGGTCACGAATCATGGATGCTTTGAGCTCAGAGAAATTACATGTCTGTGCTTTCAGTTTCAGATCAGTTATAAAGCTATCAAAAGTCTCATTTTGTTGCTGTGTCCGAGAACGGAAGATGTATCTTTCATACGTCTCATTCTTTTTGGGAGAACAATGTGCATCAAATTTCTGTAGCACATCGTCTAATTTGTCTCTGTTCTCCGCTGGATTAAATACAAATGTATTAAATACCTCTATCGCCTGTGGGCCTGCAACCGTAAGCAGCAACGCTATCTTCCTTGCATCTGGCTTCGTACCAAATCTGATGGCTGCAATGTAGAGTTCGAATTGCTGTTTAAAAGTCTGCCAATTGTAGTCGATTTTTTCTGTGAGTTTCAAACGCTCTGGTGTCTTCAAATTCTCCATGTCGCTTTTCACAATTTTCAGCAGATCTTCACCACCCTGGTACCATGTTATGTTCATTAATAAATAGACATTCTTATTATGAACACAGCTAGCTTTTGCTAGTTACTTTTATTGAGCACATGTGGACTTGTACAGCATCTTGTAGAGGCTTCCATCTTGACTGCTGCGTTGTGGGTAGCCTAGCCTTATGGGTAATGTAGTCTTAATATAATATATAGCTGGGTAGTGTAGTCTTATACATACAGCTATATACAGCTCTACGGCTCTACCTAGTGTCCACTATAGAATGACATGCTATTGATCACTACATTTTGCATTCTTTACATAGAATTTACAACACAGAAACAGGCCCTCCTGCCCAACTGGTCTATGCTGGAAATAACAACAGAAAATGCTGGAAATACTCAGCAGGCCAGGCAGCATCCGTGGAGAGAGAAACAGAGTTAACGTTTCAGGTCTGGGACCCTTCATCAGAACTGGAAAAAGCTGGAGATGTAACAGATATTAAGCAGGTGAAGAGACAGCGGGGGGTGGTTAGGAGGGGAGGAAGAAATAGAAAGAATATCCTGTACTTTTGTAAGAGGCAGGAAAGATAAAATGTTGCAAATGGGAATGGCAAAAGTCATACTGCATGATAAATGGGGGCAGGGGTAATTATCTGAAATTGTTGAACTCAATGTTGAGTCCGGCAGACTGCAAAGTGCCCAATCAAAAGATGAGGTGCTGTTCCTCGAGCTTACGTTGAGCTTCATTGGAACAATGCAATAGCCCGAGGACAGAGAGATCAGAGTGGGAGTGAAGCGGTGAATTAAAGTGACAGGCGACCGGAAGCTCAGGGTCACCCGTATGGACTGAATGGAGGTGTTCCGCAAAGCGGTCGCCCAATCTGCGTTTGGTCTCCCCAATGTAGAGGAGACCGCATCGTGAGCAGCGAATACAGTATATTAAATTGCAAGAAGTACAAGTAAATCGCTGTTTCACCTGGAAGGGGTGTTTGGGGCCCTGGACAGTGGGAAGGGAGGAGGTAAAAGGGCATGTGTTGCATCTCCTGCGCTTGCACGGGAAGGTGCCAGGTGAAGGAGCAGGGCTGTTGGGAGTGATTGAGAAGTGGACCAGGGTGTCACGGAGGGAGCGGTCCCTTCGGAATGCTGAAAGGGGAGGTGAGGGGAAGATGTGTTTGGTGGTGGGATCATGTTGGAGGTGGCGGAAATGGCGGAGGATGATCCGTTGAATGTGGAGGCTGGTGGGGTGAAAGGTGAGGACAAGGGGAACCCTATCGTGGTTCTGGGAGGGGCAGGGGTGAAAGCAGAAGTGCGGGAAATAGAACGGACACGGTCAAGGGCCGTGTCAACCACGGTAGAGGGGAATCCTCGGTTGAGGAAAAAGGAAGACATGTCAGAAGCACTAGTATGGAAGGTGGCATCGTCAGAACAGACGCGGCGGAGACGGAGAAACTGGGAGAAAGGAATAGAGTCCTTACAGGAAGCGGGGTGGGAGGAAGTGTAGTCCAGGTAGCTGTGGGAGTCGGTGGGCTTGTAGTGGATGTTTGTTGAAAGCCGATCGCCAGAAATGGAGACGGAGAAGTCAAGGAAGGGAAGGGAAGAGTCGGAGATGGACCATGTGAAGGTGAGGGCAGGGTGGAAATTGGAAGTAAAGTGAATGAACTTATCCAGTTCAGGGCGAGAGCAGGAAACGGCACCAATACAGTCATCGATGTACCGGAAAAAGAGGTGAGGGAGGGGACCTGAGTAGGACTGGAACAAAGAATGTTCCACATGTCCCATGAACAGGCAGGCATAGCTAGGGCCCATGCGGGTTCCCATAGCAACACCTTTAATTTGGAGGAAGTGAGTGGAGTCAAAGGAGAAGTTGTTCAATGTGAGAACAAGTTCAGCCAGGCGGAGGAGGGTGGTGGTGGATGGGGACTGGTTGGGCCTCTGTTCAAGGAAGAAACAGAGCGCCCGAAGGCCGTCCTGGTGGGGGATGGAGGTGTAGGGGGATTGGACGTCCATGGTGAAAAGGAGACGGTTGGGGCCAGGAAACTGGAAACTGTTAAAGTGACGGAGGGCGTCGGAAGAGTCGCGAATGTAGGTGGGAAGAGACTGGACAAGGGGAGAAAAAATAGAGTCGAGATAGGAAGAGATAAGTTCCGTGGGGCAAGAACAGGCTGAAACGATGGGTCTACCAGGGCAGTCCTGTTTGTGGATCTTGGGAAGGAGGTAGAAGCGGGCTGTGCGGGGTTGGGGGACTATGAGGTTGGCGGCCATGGAGGGAAGATCTCCAGAGGAGATGAGGTCAGTGACACACTTGTAAACAATGGCTTGATGTTTGCTAGTGGGGTCATGGTCCAGGCGGAGGTAGGAGGAGGTGTTGGAGAGTTGGCGTTCAGCTTCCGCACGGTAAAGGTCGGTTCGCCAAACAACAACTGCACCACCCTTATCAGCAGGTTTAATGATAATGTTAGGGTCGGATCGGAGAGAATGGAGTGCTGCAAGTTCAGAGGGAGTTAGGTTGGAGTGAGTGAGGGGAGCAGAGAAATGGAGACGGCCGATGTCACGTCTGTTAAGTCTGTGTGTTATAGTGATAATTACTACACAGACTAAGAGAGTAAATTCAACAGGTCTTTACTGGTTGGAGGTAGGGACTATACTGAATACAATGGGCCAGAAATTCCAGGCCAGAAGCATGAGTACGGTCGGCTTACTCACGCTTCTGGCCGTTGGAAATGCCGGCGTTCAGCATGAACAGCGCATGCGGGGAACGCCGGCATTTCCAGACCTCGAGCGCGTGCGACTGCACAGGCAGCGCTTGCGCAGTGAACTTCGTGGATTTCATTATCCGTGAGGGTAAGTCCTTAGAAGTTACACTTGTAAAAAGCAAGTGTAAAGTTGTTCATTGGCTGCGGAGGAAGATATATTTTATCGTGGAGCTTTTGAAATGCAATATTTTTGTTTGGGAAAGGGAGGGAAGTTATTTTAAGAAATTTTAAGTAAGTTTTAAAGTTTAAATTTTTTTTTTAAAAGGGTTTTCAGAACGGTAGGTAGAAGGAGCAATTGTGGCTGTGTGAATGGAATGTGAGAATGAGTTATGTATGTATGTCCACATATATTCCTTTACGTATATGTATGTATGTTTTATATTCCTTTACTAATGTGTATGAATGTATGTTTTTAATTATGATTTTCCAATAAGTTACTTTCTCTGAAAGTCATAATTAAATAATACATTCATACACATAAATAAAGGAATATATACATAACACGCAAAGGAATATATACAGACATACATACTTTCAGAAGCTCCACGATAAGAAATATCTTCCTCCGCAGCCTGTGGAGCAACTGTACCCATGCTTCTTTCATGTGTAAGTTGTAATGACTGGACCTCACTGAAAGCATTAATGAAAGCGGCGAATTATACTGCGCACGCGCTGCCTGTGCAGTCGCACGCGTTCTGCCTCTGAACCCCTTCGTTCAGAGGACAGGAAATGCCGGTTTTCCCCACATGCACTGTGAATGCTGAAAACCGGCATTTCATCCGGCCAGATGCGTAAGTACCCCGACCGTACTAGCGCATTTGGAAGGGAATTACTGGGCCAACATTTTACATGTCAATAAAATAAAAAATTTAACAATTGCACGACTTGCCCCCTCGCATCTGCGACTGAGGGCCCAAGGAGGTGCATTGCGCAAGAGGTCATCATCGTACGTATCCTCACACTGTTCCCTTTGGGGAACTGTATGAAGTGGTGGAAGGATTTATGGCCGTGATTAACGCTCATTCCGTGACCGTAACCATCTTTGAACCAGCCATTAGGGTGGTTAGTCCTATGGCGGGAGGGTTTTACGGGCTCCCACAACTCTTCTGAGGGGGGGGGGCCACCAACACCCACGGACGCAAGTATCCCGCTGGATGTCCACCCAGAATTTAAAGTTGGAGCTCCGACTCCACTTGCCGGGACTGTCTGGAGTGGGGTTCAAAACCCTACTCCTTCTGGCCCAGCGGCGGGGATGCTTACTGCTACGCAAAAGGCCCACTCCGCACAAAAGGTGACACCCATACGTTTCCTGCGCCTTTTCCCTCCCCGTGACTGGAGCCCTATGCTGCCATTTCACGTTGCTAATTGGATTGGGCCTTTGTCATAGCGGTAGGATCCCCGCCGCTGGGCCAGATCAGGGTAGGGTTTCGAACCCCGCTCCAGACAGTCCCGGCAAGTGGAGTCGGAGCTCCGGCTCTAAATTCTGGGTTGACATCCAGTGGGATATTTGCGTCCGTGGGTGTGGGTGGCCCCCCCTCCTTGTATAGCTTGTGGGAGCCCGTAAAACCCTCCCGCCATAGGACTAACCGCCCTAATGGCTGGTTCAAAGATGGTTACGGTCACGGAATGAGCGTTAATCATGGCCATAAATCCTTCCACCACTTCATACAGTTCCCCAAAGGGAACAGTGTGAAGACACGTATGACGACGACATTGCTAAATAAATAAATGGAATTTAAAAAATTCTTTTAGGGCTTTTAAAAGTCTTTAAATTGCTTTAATTCTCTTTAAAACTACTTCAGATTACTCAAAATAATGTAAACATTTTAAAAAGTTTATAAAAGTTACCAAAATCTTCAAAAAACTTCCAAAAACCTATTTAAACTGCTGCTTTGCATGTAAAAATCCTTAGCAGCTTGACAGAAACATTGGGGGCGTGTCCAGTGAAACTGAGACCTCAAGGGGCGTGTCTCACTTACACTGCACGCTCCTGGCTTCGCGCTGGCTGCACTCCTGGGCGGCGTGACGTCATACGCTGCCCGGGAATGTGCTTTCTATTTCTGCAAGTTCAGGCGTCCCAGAAGCTGATCGGCACGAGCGCGGGGTAAGTGCAAATACGGGGCTTGCACGCGCTGCAAGCACCGTTCTGGAATTTCTGGGCCAATATTACTACACAGTGCTTATATACCGGTGTGGTCACCACCGGTATTACGTATACAGCAGCCAGAGAAAGTAGTACATCTCTTAAGGTGGAACAGGCTTAAGTTCTCTTAAGGTGGAACAGGTTACATACACCACAATCCTCCCTTTTTAGCTTAACAGTCATATCCCCATTTAACATAACATAATAACATATATACATATATAACTTCAGGTATAACAGTTCAAAGGTTCAGTCTCTCAGGAGGCTTTCTGATGCGGCTTGGATAACGCCTCTCAGTAGTCTCTGATTCTTGTTGTTGAGGTGCCTCCTCTATTTGGTTTCCAATGTATTGGACGTCATCATCAAGTACATTCCCTGCCGAGGTAGATACTTCAGGTTCATTAACGTCTTCCACAGTTGTCTCTGTCACAACCATGGGTTCGACCCTTGCTCTCGACTCTACCAGTTGATCCGCATGACGCCTTATCACATTATGACCAATATCTACTGTGTACATCAGAGGTCCTTGTCTGGCCCGAATTGTTCCGGACTGCCATTTTTCGTTTCCATAGCCCCTTGCCAACACTGGTTGTCCTATGTCGAAAGTTCGAGTGGTCTTGTTGTTAATATGCCGAAACTGTTTGTTTTCCACTTCCCTCCGCACATTTGGTTTTAACAAGTCCAACTTGGACCGCAACCTCCTGTTATAAAACATCATGGCAGGACTTTGGTTAGTCATTGCATGATCGGCGTTTCGATATGACATCAGGAACTTGTCGACCTTGTGTTGCAGCGGAATCTGATCATCGTTCATGGCCTTAATTGCCTTTTTGAATGTCTGGACAAATCTTTCAGCCAACCCGTTTGTCGCCGGATGATATGGGGCAGAGGTATAATGTTTTACTCCATTCTTCTTTAAGAATTGTCGGAATTCTTCCGATACAAACTGTGGTCCGTTGTCCGAACAGATCTGTTCTGGCAATCCGTTCCTTGCGAATATTGTTCTTAACACCGCAATTGTCTTTTCTGAAGTAGTGGTATTCATCTTGATGACTTCTGGCCATTTGGAATGTGCGTCCACCGCGATTAGGAACATGGAGTCCATGAATGGACCAGCAAAGTCAATGTGTACGCGTTGCCATGGGGCTGAAGGCCATTCCCATGGGTGTAGCGGTGCTATCGGAGGTGCATTTTGCACTTTTTGGCACCCAGCGCAGCTTTTCGTTAACTCCTCAATCTGTTGGTCAATACCCGGCCACCATACATAAGCCCTAGCAAGACTTTTCATTTTAACTCCCCCCAGATGACCTTCATGCAGTTCGTTTAAAACTCTTTCCCTTAACTTGGGAGGAATAATCACTCTTGTCCAGTACATCAAGGTACCATGGCAGACGGACAGCTGGTCTCGCCTTGCCGAAAATGCCGGTAACAGAGGATCACCCCGTGTTGGCCATCCTTTCACTGTCACCTCGTAGACTCTGGACAGTGTCGGGTCGTTCCTGGTTTCTCTTTCAATACTTGCATTGGTGACTGGTAAACACTCGATGATGGTCGAATGAAATAACTCAACAGGGTCAACTTTCGTCGTGTCTTCTTCTTCAGGTAGTGGCAGGCGCGACAGCCCATCAGCATTGCCATGCTGTTTCGTACCTTTGAATTCTATTTGATATTGATGTGCCCCTAGGAAAAGAGACCATCTCTGGAGACGCTGCGCTGTCATCACCGAAACACCCTTCTTAGGGTTAAAAATGGATACCAACGGTTGATGGTCTGTCAGAAGTGTGAATTTTTGGCCCTGCAGGTAATGATTAAACTTCTTCACTCCCCATACAAGGCTAAGAGCCTCCCTATCGATCTGCGCATAGTTGCGCTCAGCGGAGGTCAATGATCTGGATGCAAACGCGACTGGCCTTTCTGTGCCATTTGGCAACTTGTGTGAGAGTACTGCCCCAATACCATATGGAGAAGCATCACAAGCCAACCGAATAGGCAGTGTCGGGTTGAAGTGAGCCAACACTTCCTCTGAGGTGATCAATTCTTTGCTTTTGCGAAATGCCTTCTTACAGTTTTCGCCCCATTCCCATGGTACCCCTTTCTGTAAAAGAGCGTTTAACGGGTGCAGTACCGTGGATAGATTTGGCAGAAATTTATGGTAATAGTTAATTAATCCTAGAAACGACCTCAACTGAGAGACATTCTCCAGAGCGGGAGCCTTTACAACTGCCTCAATCTTGTCAGGAGACTTATGAAGCCCCTCCCGGTCAATGACAAGGCCACAGTACGAGATCCGCTTCTGGAAGAACTCACATTTCTGCCGATTTACTCTAAGTCCATACTCTTTCAGTCTGTTGAGCACCAGTTCCAAGTTTGCGAGATGTTGTTCATCACCATCACCTGTGATCAGAATATCGTCCAGGTAACATTGTGTGCCTGGAATTCCCTGTAATACCTGCTCCATGGCCCTCTGCCAAATTGCTGGAGCCGATGCCACTCCAAAAACCAGCCTATTGTACCGGTACAACCCTCGATGCATGTTGATCGTGAGGTATTGGCGTGACTCTTCCTCAACCTCCATCTGCAAGTACGCCTGCGCCAGGCCTATCTTGGTGAAGTGTTTCCCACCAGACAATGAAGCGAAAATATCCTCAATCCGTGGAAGCGGATACTGCACCGTGTGAAGCACCGGATTAACGGTGATTTTGAAATCTCCACAGATGCGAACCTTCCCTGGATCTCCTGGCTTGTTGCTCGCAGGACGTTTCATAACGGGAACAATGGGCGTAGCCCACTCACTCCACTCTACTTTAGACAGTAGCCCTGAACGTTCTAGTGCTTCCAGCTCCGCTTCAACCGCAGGTCGTATTGCATAGGGTACCGGTCTGGCTTTAAAAAATTTTGGTTGTGCATGTTCATCAATCTTGATGTTTGCCGTAATTCCTCTCAGTGTTCCCAGTCCCTGCTGGAACACCTCTTTAGCATCATCCAATATTCTGGACAATCGTTTAGGTTTAACATCTGTTTCCCCGGAATCTACCGTTAGTGCCTTCAAGGAGTGCCAGTCCATATTCATTTTCCTAATCCACTCCCGTCCTAGTAGTGGTGGACCTCCTTCAGGTAGCACATATAAGTCCATTACTTGGCTTTCTTCGCCCTTGTGGACCACTTCTACCTCTATTTTTCCGATGGGGTACACTCTTTGCCCCGTGTATGTTTTCAATATAATCTCCGTATCCTGTAGGGGAATATGTTGGAATAACCTTCTGTAATCTTTCTTATTCATGACCGTCAATGCCGATCCAGTGTCCAATTCCATTTTTACTTGGACTCCTGCTATCTGAAGAGTGACCCAAATTGTCTGGAGATCTGCATCCTTACCAACGTTGTGTACTCTTAAGCTATCCAGTTCATTACTGCTAGCGTCTGAATCTGACTTCTGTTCGGTCAAACTGTTCTTTGTCACCTTGTGTACCTTTGCGTATTTTCCTTGCGGTGACTTTTTGTTGCTGGTCTTCTTTCCTGACCGGCATACTTTAGCTATGTGGCCAAGCCTGCCACACGTTCTGCATTCTTGGTTTTTAAACCAACACTGGTTCTGATCGTGCGTTGTCTTTCCACAACGATAACATTTGACAGAACTCAAACCCAATTTGTTTGTACCGAGTTCCGGTGACCGTAGCTGCATTACTGCCGTGCCTCTCGCTGCGGCTTCGTGTGCTGCTGCCATAGTGACTGCCTTCTCAAGCGTCAGCTCATTCTCCTCGAGCAGTCGCTTTTGTGTATCCTGTTTAAATAAACCACACACAAATTTATCTCGTAGTGCCTCTGTCAGTCCCGTTCCAAACTGACAATATTTTGCTAGCTTACGTAATTTCATCAAATATTCAGCATTGCTTTCATTCTGCAGCTGCCTTCTGTCGTAAAATTTAAATCGTTCCGCTAGCATCAGCGGCGTGGGGTTTAGATGATTTTTCAGGACAGTAACAATCTCATCGAACGTCTTATCCGCCGGTTCATCTGGTGATAACAGGTGTTTCAATTGCCCGTATGTCTTCGCACCCATTACATTTAATAATGTTAGTGCTTTATCTGCATCAGGAATTTTATTTGCCTTACAATAATTTTGTATGCGTGCTACATACATGGCCCAATCTTCGATGTCACTATCAAAGGTATTAATGTTCCCATGTTTAGGCATCGTTGCAATTTATTGTATTTTTATGTTATCCAAGATGGCGGCTTCCCGCTCTTGTCTTCGTCCTCTGCCCACAAAATGGTGGTTTTCCCGCGCTTGGCGGTCTTCAACCGTCCCCCGACGCTGTCTCCGCTTCACCGCGGCTCTCGCGCCTTCAGTTTCCCCAGACGCTGCGCCTTTTAGCCCGAATGCGGCCCTTATCTCCGGTCGCGATCGATGTCCCCGCGCTGCGCCTCTCGCTCGAAAGCGGCCCGGCCCTTATCTCCGGTCGCGATCGATCTCACCGCCCTTATTCCTCCATCTTCCCAGCCCCGTCTGTACAGCCAACGCGGTTGACTTTCTGTCGCGTCGCTGCCCGGCTTACCCACCCCCGAGGTAGAAAGAAGAAAGCTGACAGTCGCTGATGGAGGCTTTGAGGTTAGGATGTCTTCTGCACTCCGGTTTCTCGATGCCTGCCGCTCGACGTGTCTTCCAGTAGGGTGATGAGGGTGGAAACCTCTCTTCGACGTCCTGTCTGTGGACGAAGCCGCCGTGGAAATAATTGCCGCAGGGTAAGAATCGGACTCGTCGCCACTGTTAAGTCTGTGTGTTATAGTGATAATTACTACACAGACTAAGAGAGTAAATTCAACAGGTCTTTACTGGTTGGAGGTAGGGACTATACTGAATACAATATTACTACACAGTGCTTATATACCGGTGTGGTCACCACCGGTATTACGTATACAGCAGCCAGAGAAAGTAGTACATCTCTTAAGGTGGAACAGGCTTAAGTTCTCTTAAGGTGGAACAGGTTACATACACCACAATGTCGGCAGTTAGCAATGAAAAGATCTAGAGAGGGTAGAAGGCCAGAGGGAGGGATCCAAGTAGAACGAGAATTTAGAAAGCGGGAGAAAGGATCAGCCGTGCGGGGGGAAGACTCCTGGCCAAAGTAGTGGGCACGGAGACGAAGGCGATGGAAGAAGAGCTCAGCATCGTGCCGAGCTCAAAATTCATTCAGGTGGGGGCGTAAGGGGATGAAGCTCAGGCCTTTGTTGAGGACTGAACGTTCGGGGTCAGAGAGGGGAAGGTCAGAGGGGATAGAGAAAACACGGCAGGGGGTGAGATTGGAAGAAGGGATCGGATCGGAGGAAAGTAATGGGGAAGAAGGTTCTGGGGGGGCGTTGGTGTCCACCAGTTGACGAAGCTTGCGATCCTTGACATCAGAAAGGAAGAAAAAAAGTTTTTTGTTGAAGCGTCGGATGAGTCGAAGGATGAAATGGAACTGTGGACCCGGACAGCATTGAAATAGAGTGCGTCGGTGCTGCTGAAGAGAGAGGTCGAGGTTGTTCATGTGGCGGCGCATGGCGTTGAGCGTGGATCTCAAGATGCGGCGAGAGCAGTAGTTTGAAGAACAATGAATATCGAGGAGATATTTGTAATCCTGGGTGGATCCAAAACATGAAGGGTGTAAGTTTAGTTGGAATCCACGTGGAATAACTCTGAACCGGAGACAGTTACTGAGGAAAGAGGTGTGGCTGTGAAACCGAGTCTTGGCAGATACCTGGTCAAAAATGAGAAGGGAAACTGAAAGCAATGAAGATGAACAAGGTTGAATAGATAAACGGTGTTTATGCTCCACATGAGCCTCCACCCACCCTACTTCAGAATGTCCTTCTATTCCTTTCTCCCTCATGTACTTATCTAGCTTCCCCTTAAATGCCAATCACCTCAACGACTCCATATTTTTTTTATTCCTTCGTGGGATGTGGGCATCGTTGGCAAGGCCAACATTTATGTAGTAACAAGTTCCATATTCAAACCACTCTCTGAGTAAAGAAGTTTCTCCTGAATTCCTTATTGGATTTATTAGTGACTATCCTTTATTTAAGACCAATGCTCCTTGTAAGTTGTGCTTTGTTCTGTGCGGCCTGTTTCTTTTAATGTGCGGTCCCTTTAAGTTTCTGCGCATGCGCAGCATTTACAATGGAAAAGCCGGTGAGCGGCCTGCGCGGGACCTTTCAGATTACGGTGTAGCCGCGCGCGCGCACCTTAGCAGGAAAGTTGTTTATGATCCCTAGTTTTGGATCCCCCACAAGTGAAAACATCTTCTCTACTGTTGTGTCCGTCAGTAGTAAGACACAGACTGCAGGAGAACGGTACAACAGGTGTTTACTCAACGTGGCTCACCCTGGAACTGAACTGTACAGATTACTACTCAGTGCTATATACAGGTGTGGTTACTGCCGGTACTGCAGTATACATGAGCTGTAAAATGTAGTTCCCCCCTTAAAGGTATATACATTACAATTCCTCCCCTTTTAGATTAACAGTACCATAGCACTCATTTAACAATTAAATATCAAACTAATTACAATTAACACTTTTAACATACAACGTTAGCTGAAAATAGTCCATTTATAGATTCAGTCTTTGGGGAGGCTTCCTGATCCTTTCTGGATAATGCCTTTCCCGAGTGTCTCGCTCTTGGTGCGGAGGCGATTCTGGCCCCCTGTCGTCGGTTGGGTCATCAGCTTCCGATGCTACTGTGTCTGGGGTAGATGTGACCTGTATGTCGGGTTCCTCACCAGGTACGTATGGGCGAGACATGGGGTTGACTCGTTCCTGTGACTCTAGGATCTGGTCAGCATGGCGTCTCACGATGTTCTCCCCAACGTCCACTGTGTACATTAGTGGGCCCTGCCCTGTGCATATCGTTCCTGGCTGCCATTTTTCTGTTCGGTAGTCATGGGCCAAGACTGGTTGCCCTACATTGAAGCTCCTTGTTGGTTTCTCATGGATGTGCTGGAATTGCTTACTCTCAACATCTCTTCGTACGTTTGGTCTGAGCAAATCCAGGCGAGATCTTAACCTTCGGTTAAAGAACATCATGGCCGGGGCCTGGTTGGTGACTGCATGTGTCGCATTCCGGTAGGCGAACAGGAAATTGTCCACCTTATGCTGCAGCGGAATGTTGTCATTGTACATAGCCTTTATTGCCTTCTTAAAGGTTTGTACGAACCTCTCAGCCAATCCATTTGTGGGTGGATGATACGGGGCGGATGTGTAATGCCTTACCCCATTCTTCTTCAGAAACCTCCGGAACTCTTCGGACACAAACTGTGGTCCGTTATCGGAGCAAATCTGTTCTGGCAAGCCATTCCTGGCAAAAATGGTCCGTAGGACTGCAATAGTTTTCTCCGTGGTGGTGGAGGACATTTTGATGACCTCAGGCCATTTCGAGTGCGCATCCACGGCTATTAAAAACATTGAGTCCATGAATGGACCAGAAAAATCAATATGCACCCGTTGCCATGGAGATGAGGGCCACTCCCATGGGTGTAGAGGGGCATGTGGTGGTGCATTTTGGACTTTCTGGCATCCTGAGCAGCTCTTGGTCAGGTCCTCGATTTGTTTATCGATTCCCGGCCACCACACATAAGCCCTGGCAAGGCTTTTCATTTTTACCCCTCCCAGATGACCCTCATGAAGCTCATTGAGCACTCTATCCCTTAACTTGGGTGGAATTACCACTCGGGATCCACACATCAAGGTCCCCCGGCACACTGACAGCTGTTCTCTTCTTGTCGAGAATGCTGGCAACAGTGAGTCGCCATGTGCTGGCCATCCCTTCACCGTCAAATCATATACCCGAGACAGTGTCGGGTCATTTCGAGTCTCCTGTTCTATACGAGCATTGGTTACCGGTAGGTATTCAACTGTAGTCGAATGACATATATCGACAGGATCCACTGCTGGTGCTTCCTCAGCAGTAGGCAGTGGCAGGCGTGATAGTCCATCAGCATTTCCATGCTGTTTCATGCCCTTATATTCAATCTCATAGTGGTGCGCCCCTAGAAAGAGTGACCATCTTTGTAGTCGTTGCGCAGTCATCACCGGAACGCACTTCTTCGGATTAAAAATGGAGACAAGAGGCTGGTGGTCAGTCAGCAAGGTGAATTTCTGCCCGTGCAGATAGTGATTGAACTTTTTCACTCCCCACACTAGGCTGAGGGCCTCCCTGTCAATCTGGGCGTAGTTACGCTCGGCTGAGGTTAGTGATCGTGACGCAAAGGCTATTGGCCTCTCTGAGCCGTCCGAGAATTTGTGCGACAGCACCGCTTCAATGCCGTAGGGTGACGCATCACACACCAACCGAATTGGTAGTGCTGGGTTGAAATGGGCCAATACCTCTTTCGATGTGATTAGTGTTTTGCTCTTCTGGAAAGCTCGTTTACATTCGTCACTCCACTTCCATGGCACCCCAGTTTGCAGTAGGGTGTTCAGTGGGTGTAGTATTGTAGACAAATTTGGCAAGAACTTATGGTAGTAGTTTACCAGCCCGAGGAACGACCTCAGTTGTGACACGTTTTCCGGTGCTGGAGCCTTGACTACTGCCTCAATCTTTTCTGGGGACTTATGGAACCCCTCTTTATCGATAACGTGGCCACAATACGAGATCTGTTTTTTAAAAAACTCGCATTTGGGGCGGTTAGCTCGGAGCCCATATTCCTTCAATCAAGTGAGCACCTGCTCCAGGTTGGCGAGGTGATCACTGTAATTTTCACCCGTGACCAGGATGTCGTCCAAATAACACTGGGTCCCTGGGATCCCTTGTCAGACTTGTTCCATTGCCCTTTGCCAAATAGCTGGAGCTGATGCTACCCCGAATACCAGCCGGTTGTATTGGTAGAGACCTTTATGGGTGTTGATTGTGAGGTATTTTTTTGATGCTTCTTCTACCTCCATTTGCAGATATGCCTGGGCCAGATCAATCTTAGTGAAGCGTTTCCCTCCAAATAGCGAGGCGAAAATATCTTCAATCCGCGGAAGTGGATATTGTACGGTGTGAAGGACTGGGTTCACTGTTACCTTAAAGTCCCCACAGATGCGAACCTTCCTTGGTTCCCCAGACGTGCTGCTCAACGACTTTTTCATCACAGGGACGATGGGTGTAGCCCACTTGCTCCAGTCTACCTTGGACAGTACTCCTGAACGTTCCAAACTCTCCAGCTCTGCTTCGACGGCTGGGCGGATCGCATAAGGTACCGGTCTGGCCTTAAAAAATTTTGGGCTTGCGTTTTCTTCGATTTTAATTGTTGCTGTCATGCCTTTTAGTGTTCCGAGTCCTTGCTGGAACACTTCTTGCGCGTCGGTTAGGATCTTTGACAGTCGCCCAGGTGTGACGTCGTCATCCTTTTTGGCAGCCACAGTCAGTGCTTGTATGGAATGCCAATCCAGCTGTATTTTCTGGATCCATTCACGTCCCAGTAATGGTGGTCCTCCATCTTGCAATACATACAGGTCTAGTTTTGGTGTTTCCTTACCGTTATTATATATAACGGTCACCCTTATTTTTCCTTTGGGGTAGACTTTTTGCCCCATGTACGTCTTCAAAATAATTCTTGTGTCTCTCAAGGGTATGTGTGAGAATAGCCGCTCATAGTCCCGTCGGTTTATGACTGTTAGGGCTGATCCTGTGTCCAATTCCATTTTTACCTGGACTCCTGCTATCTTGAGAGTGACCCAAATGGTTCGGTGATCCTCCGTTTTGATCACATTATGTAGTTTCAGACAACTCAGCTCCCTGTTTTCGGAGTCGGTATCATTCTTTTGTTCGTCTGAACTATTCTCCGTCACCTTATGTACCTTCTTGTACTTTTCTTTTGGAGATTTCTTATTGCTGGTTTTCTTTCCCGACCTGCAGACTCGTGCTATGTGTCCTACTTTTCCACACTGTCTGCACACTTTGTCTTTGAACCAGCAATCATTGTGGTCGTGTGTTGTTCTGCCGCAGCGATAGCACTTCTCTGTTCTGTATGACATTTCGTTTGTGCCATATTCTTGCGGTCTCTGTTGTATCTCTGCAGCGCCCTGTGCTGCTGCTTCATATGATACCGCAATGCTGAAAGCCTTGTCCAGCGTAAGGTCCTTTTCAGATAAAAGCCGTTTCTGGGTTCCTTCACTTTGAAGCCCACACACATACTTGTCCCTTAAGGTATCTGCCAGTCCCGTTCCAAACTGGCAGTGTTTTGATAGTTTGCGCAGTTCTGTTAAATATTCAACATTGCTTTCATCCTTATGCTGGTTCCGTTTGTGAAACTTGAATCTTTCTGCAGCAGCGGTGTGGGGTTTAAATGTTCCTGTAGTATCGTCACTGTGTCTCCAAAACTCTTTTCCACTGGCTTCGCTGGGGTTACTAGATTTCGTAATAAGCCATACGTCTTTGCACCCATTAAATTTAACAATACCGGTGCTTTCTTGTCATCTGACACCTCATTTGCCTTGCAGTATACCTCTATTCGTTCGACATATGTAGTCCAATCTTCGACTTCATTGTCAAATGCGGTGATACTGCCACTCTTCGGCATTTTGGGTGCGGTTTAAGATGGCTTAAAATGGCGTCTCCCGCGCTTTCCTTCCTCCCCCGCTGCTGCCAACGCCGCTCTCAGCGGTCCTCGTGGCAATGGCGGCGCCTCGCGGGTTTCTGCGCGTCTCTCTCCCTCTCCTCGACGCTGCTCGGCCCCTGAACACCGGCTGCACCCTGTGCGCTCTGCCCTCTCTCTCTCTCTCCCGTCGACGCTGCTCGGCCCTTTGCTGTGCCGCTCGGTCGGGCTCCAGCCCGCCGCTGTCTGGGAAGGGTCTGCACACTACCTGTTGCCAGCCCGTTTCGCTGGACCACCGCGACTGGAAAGCCAAGCCTGGCTCTCAACAGCTTCCCCCGCAATTCTCGAGTCTCTGCTGGATGACTGGGCGGTTGCCCGTGGTCGACGCCCGTGTCTCTGGCCTTGACCTCCAATCTACTGGTCTCCAGGAACGAATCCCTGGGAGGTGATGCAGAGTTGCAGGTAGGATCGAATTTGCCTCGTCGCCAATGTTGTGTCCGTCAGTAGTAAGACACAGACTGCAGGAGAACGGTACAACAGGTGTTTACTCAACGTGGCTCACCCTGGAACTGAACTGTACAGATTACTACTCAGTGCTATATACAGGTGTGGTTACTGCCGGTACTGCAGTATACATGAGCTGTAAAAAGTAGTTCCCCCCTTAAAGGTATATACATTACATCTACGTCCATCCTATCGAACCCCTTCATCATTTTAAAGACCTTTAGCAGGTCATCTTTCATTCTTCTCTTTTCTAGAGAAAAGAGTCCCAGCCTGTTCAGTCTTTCCTGATAGTCATAACCTCTCAGTCCTGGTATCTTCCTTGTAAATGTTGGGCCTCGGGCCGCCTTTAAATGAGACCGGCGAGCAGTGGGTAGCTGCTGGGTGTCCCTTGGCAGTTCACCGGCGAATTGATTTCGAAGCCCAGCGCCGGCCACGTTCAGAGTAACTCAGCTTTGCACAGGGGGTGTCAAACATGCGTTAGGCCCCGTATTTGCATATACAAAGGGCCTAACACCCGTCTCAGGCGAGGGCTCTGGACGCCTATTATTTTGCTACTTGTGGAGAAGCACAATCAATTTTGACTTTTAGCTGGTTGCCACACTTCAGGATTTTTTGACCAGTTTTTCACAACAAAAAATTTAGAAAAACCGTTACTTTTATCGTTGTGTTTAAAAAGCATGTTTAAAAAAAATTCATTCATGGGATGTGGGTGTCGCTGACAAGGCCTGCAGTCATTGTCCATCCCGAAATGCCCTTGAGAAGGTGTATTACAGCAAGCAGCAAAAGGGGAGGTCTGATATGGTTTGTAGTTCAGATGCTAATGAGCTAGCCTTAATGCTATTTCCCCAAACTGTAAATAATAAGTAGTGGTTTGTCTCTATAATTGATAAACATCTCACAACCATCGCGCTGAAGGCTTTTGATCCTTTTTCTTATTATAAGCAGTCAGGAGATAAAGCAGGATGTCAGACAACTAGAAATGCAATCTGTGTTTTGCAACAGAAGCTGCAGCTAGGACAAAAAGGTACCAGGAAAGGCTCATAAAAATCAGGATGCAGAGGAGTTGGTCTGTTTAAGTCAAGCAATACAACCCACGGAGATGGAGTAGTGTAGAGCATTCATTATTTTCATGTTATTACCTGGAGAAAAGTTTCAAGGACAAAGACTTTAAAGAGAAGGACTACTTCACAAATTCATGTGTCATCCTTCTGCAGGGGCTATGCTAATTTTCTCTGTATCGTTCTAATTTTTGTATATGAGCACTTGAAACGCCAAAGCCTACAAGGCTACGGACCAAGTGCTGGAAAATGGGATTAGAATAGACAGGGCTTGATGGCTGGCATGGACACGATGGGCCAATGGGCCTCTTTCTGTGCTGTATAACTCTATAACTGCTAGGTGGTATGTAAAGATTGTCAGTAAGGTCAAGAGATCTACCATACATCTGCAGCATTCCTGCTTCCTTAAATATAAACGTATGTACATTTTTAAAAAGGCACAATACATTTGGGAATTAGAGTGATTTGGAAGCTCTTTGCTGGCATGGGCCTCAGATCACTCCCAGCAGTAGGCTCCGTGTGTCCCACCAGATGGCGCTGTGACATAGCCGCAGTCTATGCCCCGCAGTGTCCCACGATTTAAGTGTCCGGGCGCCGACCATCCCGTCACACGATATTTTCCGGGTGATTCGGTACTCCCCGGTCGAAGGTTCCGGGCGGCGGGGACATGGCGCTGGCGGAGCCGGGAGCGAATGCGCTGCAGAACGCCATGAAACTGGCGAGAGTGGCGATCCAGCTGGACACGGACAGCAAGCAGAAGGTGAGAGTGAAGCAGCGCCGCCGCCCGCCCGGCTGCAGGAGGCCTCGGTCAGAGAGGAGCGGCGAGGCGAGGCACGGGACACCGCGGCAGTCAGTGAGCCGGAGCCACCGCCTCCCGGGCTCGGCTCGCAGTCAGACCCGGGGCCGGGGAGGGGACAAGACGGCAGGCGGGGCTCCACCGCCTTCAGTGTCCGCACTGGGCCCCGACTGACCCCCCACACGGCGCTGTTTCCCAGCCGGGCACAATGTCAGCTGTGGCTCTGTGGGTAGCACATTGGCCTCGGAGTCAGAAGGCTGTGGGTTTAAGTCCCACTCCAGAGATTTGAGTACAAAAATCTAGGCTGACACTCCCAGTGCAGTGCTGAGGGAGTGCTGCACTGTCGGAGGTGCTGTCTTTCGGATGAGACATTAAACCGAGGCCCCATCTGCTCTCTCAGGTAGACCTGAAAGACCCCATGGCACAATTTGAAAGAAGAGCAGCGGAGTTATCCCCGGTGTCCTGGCCAATATTTATCCCACAGTCAACATCACTAAAAATAGATTATCTGATCATCATCACATTGCTGTTTATGGGAAATTGCTGTTTGCAAACTGGCTGCCATGTTTCCTGCATTACAACAGTGACTACACTTCAAAAGTAAAGTGCTTTGGGATGTCGTGAAATGCACTATATATAAATGTAAGTATTGCTTACAAACTGGGAATATTGAGCCTGAGGACCCAATGATGGGGATATTGGGGAGAGAAGGGAAGGGGACGGTGCTGGGGCTGGTCCTCACCAAGCAGCGTACAGAGATTAAGTTCGCGAGTTTCATACAGAAGTATTATGTGAGACAATTCTAAAAATATATAGATTTATTAAAGAACCAACGTAATTACAGTAGGTGTTTCAATCGCAACATTAACAGTTCCAAAAAGAATAAGCTTTACAATTCTTATTAGAGATCTTAACTTCTCTACAGTTTTACAGTTCATAGTCTTATTCAAGGATATCCACCAAAATCAAATACAATACCGTTGATCCCCGAGATACAAAGAGGTGTAGACTTACAGAGCCTGCCTCTGAAGCCGAGAATCACTTTGCCCCTTTACACAAGTTTATCATCCCATTTGAAAGTTCAATATTTATATCCTTTTTCAGTGGTATTTCCTTTGAAGTTTTCTGCTGATGTAAGCTAATTATCTTTAGTCATTTTTCTGCTGACCCCTGCTATTCTTAGTCATTTCAGCTGGTAGCATTAAGAATCATGTCTCCTGTGTAGGTGTCTTAAGCTCACCATTTAAAAAAAAGTGTAACAGCAGGTGCATCTATTTGATGTCATTTTTACCAAGGTCTTCTGTTTGTGTCTTTTGCATTTAGAACACCTCAACTAGGATGATCTATGCAATTCTTAATCACCTCAGCTGGTTGTAACACAGTCCCCCCTCCGTAGGTGTTCTAAGTTTAACATAAAAATGATTTGATGGCAGGTGTTTCTTTTACTTGATGTCATTTTTACGAAGGCATATGTTTCTTCTTTTATGTGCCTGTTTACGAAGTGTACTTTAGAACACCTTAACAGGGTATACCATTGTCTTTTTTCCAAAGATTCAGACGTCGGGAACCTTTAACCTTCTGTTTTAACTATTGATTCAGTGTCAACAACTTATCTTATCTCAATAGCCTGAATGCTGTTCACAGTTTCTCCGTTGTTGAGGTTCCAGATTTCCAGACCCAGTTTGTCCTGTTTTAATAAGGCCAGAATTATTTCATAGAATGGTGTCTTTTTCTGCGTAGGTTCTATGGCTCATTCCTTCACAGTTCAACACCAACCCTAAAAGATATTGGAACACAATTATTAACCTTCCTCCTCCATTTTAGCAAGGCTTTTGATAAGGTCCTGCATGGCAGATTGGAAGGGGCAAGTTGGATCCAAAATTGGCTCAGAGGCAGGAAACCAGGGTAATGGTCGAAGGGTGTTTTTGTGACTGGAAGCCTGTTTCCAGTGGGGTTCCGCAGGGCTCAGTATTTGGTCCTGTGCTTTTTGTGGTATATATCAATGATTTGGACTTGAATGTAGGAAGTATGATTAAGAAGTTTGCAGATGATACAAAAGTTGGCCGTGTGGTTGATAATGAAAAGTAAGCTGCAGACTGCAGGAAGATATCAATGGACTGGTCAGGTGGGCAGAACAGTGACAAATGGAATTCTTTCCGGAGAAGTGTGTGGTAATGCATTTGGGGAGGGCTAACAGGGCAAGGGAATACACTATAAATGGTAGGACATTGAGAAGTGCAGAAGATCAGAGGGACCTTGGAGTGCATGTCCACAGATCCCTGAAGGTAGCAGGACCGGTAGATAAGGTGGTTAAGAAGGCGTACAGGATCCTTGCCTTTATTGGCCGAGGCGTGGAATATAAGAGCAGGGAGGTTATGCTTGAACTGTATAAAACATTAGTTAGGCCGCAGCTAGAGTACAGCGTGCAGTTCTGGTCACCATATTACAGGAAGGATGTGATTGCACTAGAGGGGGTGCAGAGGAGATTTACAAGGATGTTGCCTGGGCTGGGGAATTTTAGCCACGACGAATGATTGGAAAGGCTGGGGTTGTTTTCTTTGGAACAGAGGAGGCAGAGGGGAGACCTTAATTGAGGTGTATAAAGTTATGAGGGGCCTAGATAGAGTGGATAGGAAGGACCTATTTCCCCCAGCAGAAATGTCAATAACCAGGGGCCATAGATTTAAAGTAATTGGTCGGAGGTTTAGAGGGGGTTTGAGGAGAAATGTTTTCACCCAGAGGGTGGTGGGGGTCTGGAACTCACTGCCTGAAAGGGTGGGAGAGGCAGAAACCCTCATCACATTTAAAAAGTACTTGGATATGCACTTAAAGTGCCGTAACCTACAAGGCTACGGACCAAGTGCTGGAAAGTGGGATTAGGCTGGATAGCTCTTTGTCGGCCGGCACGGACACGATGGGCCAAATGGCCTCCTTCTGTGCTGTAAATTTCTGTGATTCTATGATGATTTGAATTCAACAAGGCAATTAAAGCCTTTCAGGTCTAATTGCACCAAAATGTGTACACTTTTCTGTAAATAATGTGATGATATTTAGCCAAGGTTTAGCTTTTTTTATTATAAATTAACATTGAAAACATTAACTTTACACTAGTAATGGGTCTACTCCTTCACTGCCATACGCTTCCTTTGTTACTGTAGAATATCTGCATTGGATGGCAGAACCCTGGGCAATTTATTTTTCGCTAATCTGCTGGCTGGGTTGAAATTGTCTTACTCAGCAGACAGGGAACAAAACTGAGCATCATGGTCTGTATCATTTAGGATCACCGCACGAGTGCATTGAATCCAGGTAGATCTAAAGGGACAATTATTTTGACTATTTAATGCCCAACTGGTCAGTTTCCTATGGCATTGCACGCGGAGAGGTAAGACCAAGTGAGATTGATAGATTTTTGGATACTAAGGGCATCGAGGGATATGGGGACAGCGCAGGAAGGTGGAGTTGAGGTAGAAGATCAGCCATGATCTCATTGAATGGCGGAGCAGGCTCGAGGGGCCGAATGGTCTACTCCTGCACCTATTTCCTCCT
The DNA here is from genome assembly GCF_052327205.1 of Somniosus microcephalus. Taxonomy (NCBI): domain Eukaryota; kingdom Metazoa; phylum Chordata; class Chondrichthyes; order Squaliformes; family Somniosidae; genus Somniosus; species Somniosus microcephalus. The sequence continues at coordinate 250,067,341 of NC_140992.1, forward strand.
TCTGTTCTTATTCTTCAGGTGAAGCAGGATAAGAGGACAGGGATAATTGGACCAGAACAAACGTGTAATTCAGACCCAATGCTACATTTATACATTCTGTCCTTATTATTAAATTTCCATTCTAACTTCCTATGTCCACTGCTTATGTAAATTTGTCACCCTGTAATCACAGAGAATGCTGGCAACACTCAGCATGTCTGTTAACTTATCTGCTCTTTCCACAGATGTTAACATTTGAGGTGTAGACATTTCGAAAGGTCAACACCTGAAACATTAACTTAACAGTTCTCTCCACAGATGATGACTGACCTGCCGAGTGTTCCCAGAATTTTTTGTTCTATTTTAAATTTCCAGCATATGCAGTTTTATGCTTTGTGTTCAGAGTCATTACACCCTCCCACCAATAGTGGCACTGCACACTTCCACTGGAGGAGATGGTGGGTGGGCATCGGGCTATATTTAAGGACATAAGAAGTAGGAGCAGGAGTAGACCATTCAGCCCTTCGAGCCTGCTTCGCCATTTAATAAGATCATAAGAACATAAGAAATAGGAGCAGGAGTAGGCCAATCGGCCCCTCGAGCCTGCTCCGCCATGCAATAAGATCATGGCTGATCTTTTATCTCAACTCCACCTTCCCGCACTAATCCCATAATCCCTTGATTCCCTTCGTATCCAAAAATCTATCAATCTCTGTTGTGAATATACTCAACGACTGAGCATTCACAGCTCTCTGGGGTAGAGAATTCCAAAGATTCACAACCCTCTGAGTGATGAAATTTCTCCTCATCTGAGTCCTAGATGGTCGACCCCTTATTCTGAGACTGTGACCCCTAGTTCTAGACTCCCCAGCCAGGGGAAACTTCCTCCCAGTATCTACCTTTAATAATTTTATGTGTTTCCATGAGATCACCTCTCATTGTTCTAAACTCTAGGGAATGTAGGCCGAGTCTTCTCAATCTTGTGACAAGTTTACATAGGTACTTTCCATTGCAAATGTGCACCAAGGAATTTATAATGGAAAAGGTTGATAGGAAGGTCTGTGCAGATGCAAGATTTTTAATATCTTTATGTTCCTGAATGCCCAAATACCACAACAGAAAACTACTTAACTATCAAGTTTGAGTTTTGCCAGAAGCAGGGAGCAGTAATTGACAAAAGATTTGTTTCATAAAATGAAGAATGCAATATTCCGAGTTAGTGAACAGTCATGTAATTCAGGAAAAGTTAATGGTCTAAACAAAGTCTGAGACAAAGGAACCAATTTCACAGCAGGAGGTGACCTCAGGCAATAGATTTAGAATATTTTAACACAAATTTATCATAAATACAGAGCATCTCCTTCAATAATCCAGGGGACTTTACATGAGCTGGCTTTCAGCTGTCTCCACCTTTGGTTGCCACCGTGAAAATTTTAGCAAACATTGAAGTTTGAATTTAGGAGCAAGTGTAGTCCCTAAAATATGTTTAATAATTTGTCAGAGAGCTAGTTTTGCTCATTAGCACAATTACTCAGTGTCATTGTAAGTATCACAAATGTATTTTCAAAGTGGCCTAATGGCTAAGTACTAGTAATACTGAATCACTTCTATTTTAGGTCAAGGGAATGTCAAATAAGGAATTGAATCCTGTTGAGAAAGCATTTAGGTATTAAAATTATAGCCAGCACAGACTTGATGGGCCAAATGGCCTATTCCTGTGCCAGAACATTCTTATGATTCTAATACATCTGTTTGACATGTAGGTTCGGAGAAGAGAATAGAGACCTTGGGTGGTTGAGAGGAGGAGTCCATAGTTGTAGTTGTCATGTATAGGCTGAAGAATGAGGAACCTTCATTAAACAAATGGACTTCTCTTGTTCCAAGTTTTCCTGTGTTTTCCTGAATTTGAGTGGATCCTTATTATCTGCCTGGCTGCAGTGTGAAACTGTGTTTAGGATGTTGTAATGTTTACAACTAGTACAAAATTATTAAAATGTAGTCATCTTCGAACTTTGAAGTTCTGGGACAATGGGAAGTAGGAAAATATCCCCAGTCTCTGCAGTGAAATACATTTATTCAGATAAAATATTGAATAACAGTGTGCTGTGTTCCATACAGGGTGTGAAAATGATAGCTTTGTCACTCGTATTTTGTGATCTGTACTACCTGTATATAGATCGTATTAGCTAGCTCTTTATTGAACATGAAAACATATTTAATAGTACTGGGTAAGTTTTTTTCTTGTTGGGCTGTGCCTTCAAAACCGAAGGATCACTGCGATTGCACAAGAGTTCAAAATAAGTACCTTTGTACTGAGAAAGCTGATCATCAAAAATGTGTTTTGGAGTGGGGCAAAGGGGAAAGGCGAGTGAGTCACTGGAAAAAAACATCATTTTTCTGTCACATCCTGACCACAGTCATAACAGTGGATCTGCTGCAACAGCACATTTGCATCTTACCACAGATTGACCACTTTTCTGATTTGCTATTTGCAATAATTGCATCATTTAACCTTTCCTGCCGCTTTGTCCGTGCCCTGTATTTGTGTCCCTATACAAATCCTTTTTAAAGCGTGATTCACAGGCGAGTCTGAAGAACATTCTATCTAATACAGTATTAAAAAGTTATTTCTAGCATGTATTTTGTGGCCATCACGCGCCTGTTGCACTTGAAATGTCTTAAATTCTTGTACCACAGTTAAAAAAAATAAAGGAACTCTTTGGGAACATAATGTGGTGTCTGACTTCCAAAAGGCATTTGATAACCTTCCATGATTGGCTATTAGTTCATCTTAAAATGTCGGGATTCGGCGTAAACCCTGGGAACGAATAAGAAATTGGCTGAATGGTAGAAAATAATGAGTACCCGTTCGACAAGTTATTTTGGGGTAGGTGGGGATATACTAAGTGCCCCGGGCTCGGTGCTAGGACCACAACGCTTTCCAATTTACTTAAGTGACTTGAATTCAGATACTCAGTGCAAAGTAATCAAATTTGCTGAAGATACTAAACTAGCAGGAATCGGAAGAGGCAACTCGGAAGTTACAGAATAAGTTTGATTAAAATATGTAAATGAGAAGAGCCGTGGCAGATTAAATTTAATGCTGACAAATGTAAAGAAATCTGCTCGTACACCAATTTAAAGTTGAGATATGTTCATCACGCTAAATCCATCCTACTTTTAACAACAAAAAAACTCCTCGTAACTGACCTCAGAGTGTGCCTTTTTATCACAGTTCAATCTTGTGGCCTTAAAAGGACACCATGCAAGTGTACATGTTTTTGTTCACACTACGAGGTATGTAAATCCAGCAGCAGAACAATACATTGTGTGTTACATGATGGAATGCTCCTGTCCTTCAACTTTAAGACTGAGATGAGGAGAAATTTCTTCACTCAGAGGGTTGTGAATCTTTGGAATTCGCTACCCCAGAGGGCTGTGGATGCTGAGTTGTTGAGTATATTCAAGGCTGAGAGAGATAGATTTTTGGGGCTCTCGGGGAATCGAGGGGATATGGGGATCGGGCGGGAAAGTGGAGTTGAGGTCGAAGATCAGCCATGATCTTATTGAATAGCGGAGCAGGCTCGAGAGGTTGTATGGCCTACTCCTCCTATTTTTTATGTTCTTAACTTACTGTGAGCAACACTTGGGGGAGATCTGTTCTGATATATCAACACCACAAAAAGAATGACACGAGCATTTGAGGCAGTCTGCTGAATTATTCTGTAGTCCTCAATCATGCTCTTGATGGTCCGTTCGGTTTGTGGTATAATAAGGGTGATTGAGCCAGTGGTTTTAATTGGTGCCCGTTGATTTGCCTCATTGGATGCAAGTCAACTCGGAAAACTTTATCTTTCTCTGTTGTCACTAATTGTACTGCAATTATACTGAAGCCATAAAATTATGGCTTCTTGACTCATTTTCTTTTGTTGTTAACAGGAAGCTTATTGCGAGTACCTGAAGAGCATAAACTTTATTTCACAAGCTTTAATAGAAGATGCCCAAACAAAAGGTAAAGGTGTTCATCATATTTGCAGAATGTACATTTTCTTTACGTTTTTGGTTTAAAAGTTTAGCTCCCCATTAAGGTCAGCGTCAAGTTCTTGTTATATGACCACAAAAAATGCTGACAAAAGCAAATGCCAAGGAATTTAAAGTAAATGATGTGTCTGTTGCAGATGAGAAGGAGCTGGTAACACCTGAAGTGCAGAAGATGCTAAAGTTGGCCGACCAATGCTTAGAAAGAATTAAAACCACAGCTGCTAAACTCGGTGGGTACTTAGATTTGATATTTCGTGGTGGATTATTTCTCTTCAAGGAACAGGACAACTTCACTGCCACATTGTCGCAAACAACAAAAACTTGCATTTATATAGCAACTTTAACATAGAAAAAAACACCCCAAGGCACTTCGAGGAGATGCAATGAAAATATAAACCGTAAGCCAAAGAATGAGATACTAGGAGGGGTGACCAAAGGCTTGGTTGAAGAGGTGGGTTTTAAGGAGGATCTTAATGGAGTATAGAGCAGTGGAGAGGGGGCGTGGTTTATGGAAGGAATTGTGGAGCATAGGGCCCAGGCAGCTAAAAGCACAACCAACCAATGGTAGGGTGAAGGGGGGTCTCTACCAGAGGAATAGAGAGTTTGGGGTGGGGGGGTGGCAGGGGGTGCAGGGTTGTAAGGCAGGAGGAAGTTATGGAGATGGGAAGTGGCAAGATCATGAAGGGATTTAAACACAAGGATAAGAATTTAAAATTTTGAGCCATTGGGGACCGGGAGGCGATGTGGGTCTGCAGCGATAGAGGTGATGGGTGAGCGGGACTTGGTGTGGGATAGGATGTGGGCAGGAGAATGGTCTGAAGGTGGAGAATGGGAGGCCAGCCCGGGGAGCATTGGAATCCTCGAGGCTGGAGGTGACGGAGGCAGTGGTGAGAGTTTCACTGGCAGATGGGCTGCGGCAGAGATGAAGACGGGTGATGTTACGGAGGTGGAAGGAGGCGGTACTTGTGAGGGAGAGGCATTAATGCACGTTGTTAACTTCTAGAAATGCACAAACAAGAAGAAAATCATAGTGCCAAAGAAGCTTTACCTTGGCTTCTGTTTTATCTGGTTTCATTCGTATTGCTAACAACATAATCGGTGCTAATCTGATTTTTCTTGCCTCACAAACCATCTTATAAAATTTATATACTTAGTAGTGTAAACAAAAATGTAACCATTTATAAATCGCAACCAATAGAAGGGAGTGATTTTAAGGCTACATTCCAAACTCTGGTTTTTGATTGGTTTCAAGCCTTGCATCTGGATAAATGTTTCAATTTGAATAGAGGAAAAACTTGAAAAGGACGAAGGTATTCTCGGCTTTCTCCTTTTAAGTTGTGTTCACAGCAAAAAGGTTTCCATAAGCAGAGCAAGTTTCATATGAACCAAAATCCACAATCTTTATATATGCGAGAAGTAGGATAACAGGCTACATGATTACTAAATACCCCTTAAATACTGTATATCACACCAGAGAACATGAGGGACACCCACAACATTCCCCTTTATGTCCAAAAGCCAGTAAATGCCACAGCACCAGACCAAAGTGTAAGGCTAAAACTTATGGATAGATTCATTTACAAATAAGATATGAACAGTAGTATTTTAGATACAGCAAGCAACCAAAATGTATAATACTAGACCTACACACTATATAAATTGTTTCAAAACAAAGGAGCCAATCCATATTTTTTTCTGTTTTTTTTCCCCCCTTTGCCTCTGACTGAGTCGCTGAGGGATGTTAAACATAGAAACATAGAAGATAGGAGCAGGAGTAGGCCATTCGGCCCTTCGAGCCTGCTCCGCCATTCAACGAGATCATGGCTGATCATCCAAACCCTAACACCCGGTCCCTACACCGACAGCCATCCCACCCAAGCCCTATCCCCGTAACCCCACATATTAATCCCCCCTAACACTAAGGGCCAATTTTTTTTAATTTTTATCATGGCCAATCAACCTAACCCGCACATCTTTGGACTGTGGGAGGAAACCGGAGCACCCGGAGGAAACCCACGCAAACACGGGGAGAATGTGCAAACTCCACACAGACAGTCACCCGAGGCCGGATTTGAACCCGGGTCCCTGGCGCTGTGAGGCAACAGTGCTAACCACTATGCCACCGTGCTGCTGTTATGTGGGAGATGCAGCCCTCTTCGCTACCTCACGTGGTATAGGCCATGCAAAGCAGTCAGCTGAAACACATGGGACAAACTTTTGTTTGACGTAAAGGCAGGCTCTTTATAGACCATCCACCGCTGGTTATTGAAATCAAATCTTGTCCAGTCCTCGTATATGTGTCGATGTTTTCAAACAATGTACAATCTGAGCGTCTCTTGGAACAAAGCTCCCTTAATAATTCAGCCATTTAGGATATAATCCGTTTATCTGCAAGCTTACACACCTGCCAGCAATTGAATCCATTCCTATGTCCGATTGAGGTGAGCTGGAGTTGGCATATAAAATACCCATTATTCTTCAAAGGATCAATAGTTTGTTTAGCAGCAAGAACCTAGCTTCTGCATCCAGGCCTATCTGTAGATAAAATAGCGTGCCTGTGTTCTCTGAGATAGATGAGCTGTGGTCTCCATTTTGAATTTGGGGAAGATAAATCTCCTTCCAAAAGCTAAATACTGCAGATGCTGGAAATCTGAAATAAAAATAGAAAATGCTGGAAATACTCAGCGGGTCGGGCAGCATCTGTGGAGAGAGAAACAGAAAAAATGGGCGCAGTGATTTTTTGGACAGCAGCTGTTGGTAATGATTCTGCTATTCCCATTTACACCTCCTCTGGACCCATCTTTTGTTTATTTACTTGTTCCATTACCATCTCCTTTTGCCTTGCACCATCATCCCTTTTGTCATTTAATTTCTCAAGCCTTCCATCCCACCACAGACCTTCCCTTTGGTTCTTTCCTCCCCTCTCCCTTTCCCAGCCGCTGTACTTGCTTAAAACCTGTTACATCTCCAACTTTTTCCAGTTCTGATCAAAGGTCATCGACCTGAAACGTTAACTTTGTTTTTCTCTCCATAGATGCTGCCTGACCTGAGTATTGCCAGCATTTTCTATTTTTAAGTCACTTTCTATATTGACTTCAATTGTTTCAAGGTTGTATACAGTAATTTTTCCTTGTTGAGTGCAGGACGGGAATTCTGCTTCTATTACAGCAGATTTTTTCCCCTCATATTTTGCACATTGTATAAATACAACCTTTCCTTTGATCACACAGTACGCACTAATTGCCAGCTATGTTGATATTTCAAAAGCTTGTTTACACTAATGTTGCATTGATTTCTTAAATTCTTGTACCACATATATGGCTATTGTAAGTGATGGAGGGTAAATTTGCATGGTGTGTAAAGTTAAAAGAAAAATGAATTTACTAAATTCGTATTGGACACCAGTGACTGTTTGTTTGGTTAAATAGTTTTTCTTTAATTTTACACACACTGGAAAATATACCCTACAGGGAGCTGTTCGAATTAGTCATTGCTGTTTGCTGTATGTCTCACAGGTAAAGTGGAAAGTAAGCCTGCAGCAAGCCAAGTCACCAAGCCTTCATACACACCAAGTCATCGCAGAGTCGTCTCTGATGGGGGAGGCACTAGTACATCATTTTTACCTCCGGAAGTCTTCCAAAAAATGCAGATTCCAGAAACGCTAATACCCAAAAGGTTAGAACCAGAGAATGTAAGGAAAGATTCCACACTCTCAGCAGGGTTGCCACACCCAAAGGGAAGCAGATCAGAGATGGAGTTACAAGTTAGCCCTGATTCTGCAGCCCATGCTCCCACTGAGCGTGGCTCCTGCTGGCAGAGCAGGATCGCAAAATCACCCCATGGCTTGCATTCATAATTTGATCGAAAAGACAGCATGTTATGCGGGTACAACATAGTATTGCTATCAAAATCATTTTCAAGCGTTTTGCCATAAAATTCCATGCTTCATCTAATGTATGCCAATGAAATAGTCCTTCATCTCGTGTGCTTCAGGAGGGGAATGAACGTTAGCTATTTCCTCTGTGCCTTCAAATCTTGGTGGGAATAAAATATGTTAACTGTCCAAAAGCAGCCCTTTCTCCAGTCGTCGGGGAACTCCCCAATGTTCTCAAAGCCTGCTCACAAACCTGGTGCTCCCTTGGTGCCACCCAGCGAAGATCAGTTGAAAAATCACCCAATTATGAGGGACAGGTTTCAGTGTTAACCAGGATTTCAGCCTTTGGATTCACTGCTGGATTCCTCAACCAACTCGGTACCGTGGGATATTTGTTTGCCTTCTTCGAATTTGAACACTGTAAGTGTTTGGGAATACTAGTTTCTCGGGCCTGGTAAAGCTGTAGCATAGTTCAAGAAATATACTGGATTTCCAGCTGCTTTTCAATTTCACTCCCAATTCTAATTTTGGATTTAAAACATTTTTATAGAATCGGATAAGGCTACCTACCATTTGTAATCTGTACACTGCTGCTGCGCTTAAAAACGTTGCAAATTTGTGGTTTTAAACAAATTAGACTGTAATTTTTACGGCCCAAACATTCCCTGGAAACGTATAAAGCAGTGCTCAAGCCTTACGGCCGATAGAAGACATGGTGGCAGATTCTTAAAGGCTGCCAAGTTTCTGATGGGTGTTGATATGGTTGTGAATAGGTGAGCAGCTGTCCACGCAAGGAGCTGAGTTTGCGGAATCCAACCGTGTCCAAACATCGGGTATATTTTCATTTTATTTGCATCAACCTTTAAAAAGTTGAGCTAACAGTCCACCTTGTTTCAAAAGACTTGATTTAACTTAACCCCCACGATACAGAGAAGAATATAAAAAAAATTTCAGGCATTAAATGTGCACCTTATATTTTAGGTGCACTAAATTACCCACTTTCTTTTCAATTACTAGAAAATATATTGCTTCATAATAAAAACGGAAGGACATTTTCTGAGCATTCTCCCCTTCTCCTGCTAATAATTCAAAGACTGCAAAGCTGCCTCATTGTTTAACTAATTTGTGACACATAAAAAATAGTTTTATAACTGTACCAATCTAGAGAACTTACTCCATTGGAAGAAGCATCGAGACAGAACCAGAAATTGAAGGCTGCTTACGAGGCACGGATGGCACGGCTGAACCCTAACCAGGGCATGCAGAAAACATCACTGGTGAGTGGAATTGCTGTTCCAACAGCAAGGCAGAAACATCGATGCATAGAAGCAAAGAAAATGAAATGTATATCTCAATCGCTGTGCATACAGTGAAATCCTATTGTACATAAGAGGTTAGGAGTATGCAAAACTAGTGCGCATGCAGTGAAATCTTGTGCATAATAGGTTAGGAGAAACAAAAATGAAGCTTAGAATCAAACCTGCATGGAATGTGAATGCCTATCTTAGTACAGAATGCACCACAAACAGTTGAGGCTTTCAAATATAGCTAAAAACATCTGAAGGTTTTTCTTTCCATTGGTTGGCACTCTTATTCCTTCTATACACAACTTATTATATGGGGCAGCAAAAACAATTCAAGTCTGCATAATATTTCAATTATATGGGGCAGCAAAAACAGTTCAAGTCTGCATAATATGTAACAATAGAGTACATGAAATAAGGTTTGAGATTCACTGTTTGCTCTGCTGTACCTGGAGTGAAGTATTTTCATTTTGGCGTGGATACTAAATTTGACACCGAGCTCGCTGTAAAGCGATCATCTGCAATGAGTCAAGATCACTGTTTAGGCAGAATTACAGAGAGGTTATCCATCCCTGTTAATTATCAAGTAAGGAAGAAGATTTTAAATGGAAGATCCCAGTCCCCAAGAAATACTTTTAGTTTTACCCAAGGGATCACCCGCTTCTGAATGATAGAAATCTTTTTTAAATTGCATGAGAACACAGAAGTTAAGAAATTACTTACATCGTGAATATGTCAATTAATGCAAAAGGAAGTCCATTGCTAGCCATTCTTTTTATTTATTCTATACACACGGCATGACCAACCTCTGGAGCTATTCAACACAGAGCCAGCACGTGCTGACGTCAATAGTCACCTTGGCCCCAAATGGATTTATGTCGATACAGATCTGTTCAGTGCCAGGACTGTTTATTTCTTCTGCACTGAGCCAGACTGTTTCTGGGACTAAACCAAATGTGTAAGAAGTGTCGAAGTTGTAGAATGCATATCATTTCTGTTGTATCATAGCCAATGGCATATGCTATCATTGTACTTAGCCTATGATGTCCACATAAATGCATTGCCGTGTCCACAGCAATTCTCACAAAAGAAGTATGAAGTGTCAGGTTTTTGTATCAAAAATTAAATGGAATTATTAAATGGAATTATTGTCATTATTTAGTATTGTGAAGGAGAATACAGGAAACTTTTGATTAACCGGCCCCTAAATATCCGGAACGCTCTATCCACCGGCAAAATTCAAGAGTCGGTTCAGATAACTTTTATTACTTTTTTTACTCCATTTGTTGCTGTGCAAGGGTGTAGCTGAAGCTGTTGCTAAGCTACAGAGACGCTTGCAACTTGTGCCGATTGTTTTGAAGCTGTCGACAGGGTTTGTTGCTTTATACGGAGCTCTGAGCTCCGTATCTTTTACTATAGCGTTCGGTTATCCAGAATTGTTGATGAACCGGCAACACGTCAGTGCCGGATACCAGAAAGTTTCCTGTATTAATATATCTGCGTTTTATAAAAAAAAAAAAAAAAAGTGTCCATTTGCAAAATAACAAATATGAAAGAGGCTGAGAAATATCACCGCATTAATTCCTATTGGCTGCAAAACAGAACAAAAAAAATACTTGCGGAAATTAATCATCTGGACATCTTCAAAGCCTTTGATGGTACAATGTTATGCAGTTTTAAACAAGTTACCATTAGTCTTTCATCATAAATGACATGATTATTAAGGGACCTCTCATTGCGTTACGTTTGCTGTTGTTGATGGTTCATCCTCGAGCATGCGCTCTCGCTCACAAGCTCCACTTGTCATCCAGCCCGTTCCACTGATTTGATGATTGAGAAATTCTAAAATAAATAAAAATAAATCATTAGGGAAGTTAGTTAAGCCAAAGGAGGACAAAGTGCCAGGACCTGATTGAGATACACCCAAGGATCTTGAGGGGAAACGGGGGTAGAAGTGGCAGAGCCCGAGAAATTATATTTCCGGGTTCTGTTGGGAGTTGATTTGTGCTGGTAGACTGGAGATTGGCCAATGTAAGACCCATTTTCAAATGGGGAGACCAAGCTAACTTGAGTAATTGCAGACCAGTTAGCTCTGTGATAGGGAAAATTTTGGAGTCTTTCATTAAAAATAAACCACTGATATCAGAGAGGAAGATCTGCCTGGCAAACTGATGGCATTATTTGAGCAGGTGACATATGGTGGATGGGAAAATGCAATGGATGTGGTGCACATGGACATTCAGAAACCCTTTGACAAGATAGCATATGTGAGACTATTGGAGAAGATTAAGGAGTATGAAATTAGGGGCAAAGTAGCAAATTGGTTTTAAAAGCTGGTTAGAAAGGAGGAAACAGAGTAGGAGTAGAGGATAGTTTCTCAGACTGGGTTGGAAGTGGGTAGCGATGTCCCACAGGGTTATATTCTGGGGACTGCTTTTTTTCCACTGTATATCAATTATTTGGATTTAGGGTTAAAGGGATCAGTGTCTAAATTTGCAGATAATACTAAAATAGGAGGCATAAGAAATAATTCTGAGAAAGCTGCAAAGGAATATTGCTGGTGGAATGGGAAAAAAATGATAGATAAAATTCAATATCAGTAAATATGAGTTGGTACATTTGAAAGAACGACTTGCATTTCTATACTGCCTTTCATGACCACCGGAAGCCCCAAAGCGCTTTACAGCCAATGAAGTATTTTTGAAGTGTAGTCACTGTTGTAATGTAGGAAATGCGGCAGCCAATTTGCGCACAGCAAGCTCCCACAAACAGCAATGTGATAATGACCAGATAATCTGTTTTAGTGATGTTGATTGAAAGATAAATATTGGTCAGGACACCGAGGACAACTCCCCTGTTCTGCTTCAAAATAGTGCCATGGGATCTTTTACGTCCACCTGAGAGAGCAGACGGGGCCTCGGTTTAATGTCTCATCCGACAGTGCAGCACTCCCTCAGCACTGCACTGAAGTGTCAGTCTAGGCTTTATGTGCTCAAGTCCCTGGAGTGGGACTTGAACCCACAAACTTCTGACTCCGAGACAAGTGTGCTACCAATTGAGTCACGGCTGTCACACTGTTAAAGAAGAAAAGTAATATGAGCAGACGAAAATAATTAGTCTGTCCTGTACAGTTGTGATGCCTTGTGCATTATGATACAGACACTCCAGACCCACCCGGAGCCATGTAATCCTCTTGGAGAGGCAAAAAAAAAGAGAAAAACTCTGGCAATTAGCGAATAAAGATCTGGAAAATTACTCTCCAACCCCTTTAGGAGATCGAAACTAGTCCAGGAGACCTAATAGAATTTGGCTTATATTGCAGGTACAACATCTTGTACAACATGATCTCCGCCCTAGCCAGAAACAGGTCCAGTTCTCTCTTCAAGGTGTACAGCTAATCAGCTTTCACCACACGAGCTGGCAACCTGTTCCACAAGTATACTATTCTCTGGGAAAAGAAGAACCACTTAACATCCAACATAGTTCTACCCTCATGTAACTTGTAACAGTGACCCCCGGTCCTCCCTAATCTATCCAGTTAAGATAATTTGTTCATGTAAACACAATTTAGTATCTTCATTATTTTATAAACCTCGATCAAATCTCCTGAGTCTACACTTCTCTGAAGTATACAGACCCAGCTCTTTAAGCCTTTCTGGGTAGCTAAGGTGTTTTAAAGTGGGAAATCAATTGTGTGGCCATCCTCAATACCTTTCCCAAAGCCTCAATATACCCCACCATGCAAGGGGACCAAAACTGGACACAGTATTCTAAATGAGGGTTGCCCAAAATCTTGAACAAGGATAAAATGGGATGTTTTGTTTTGTAGTGTAATGTCCTGTGAATACAACCTAATACCCTGTTTGCTCTCGATGTACACGTTATTGGTCGTGAACCTTCAGCGAGTGATGCACTGTAACACCCAGATCTTTCTCCTTCATCACTGGTTTCAGTTCTGTTCCCTGTAAGGTGGATGTATATTTAGCATTAGACTCGCCCACATGCATAGCATTGCACTTTTCTAGGTTAAACATAATTTGCCAAACACGGGCCCATTCCCCCAACACATCGCGATTGCATTGCAATAGTTGAACATCCTCTACAGTCCTAACACTCGCACGTAGTTTTGTATCGTCCACTAACTTACATATCATTTCCCCAACAGCTGCATCTAGGTCATTAAAAAAGATAGTAAAGAACAAAGGACCTAACACCGATCCCTGTGGGACATCACTGATAACTGGTCTCCAAGAAGATCCAAATCCTTTGACAACAACTTTCTGCCTACAGGCATGCATCAAATTCTTCATCCACTACAGCAGATTACTACGAATTCCCCAAGATTCTGTCTTGTAGAGTAGCCTCTTGTGAGGTACCCTATCAAAGAATTTCTGAAAGTCTAGATAGAAAATGTCTATGGGTTGCCCTCATTCACTAACTTAGTAACCTCTTCAAAAACATTCCATCAAATTAGTAAGAATATGGAAAGCCTGGTGATGTGGAAGAACAGTGGAATTTGGGTGTTCAGGTTCACGACATTGAAAGGACCACCTCCTATGGATCAGGCTATAATGAAAACTAATGTAATACTGTGTTTATGGCAAAAGGTATAGGATACAAAAGTTGAGATGTAATGGTGAATCTATATAAAACTTTAGTGAGGCCATAATTGGGGTATTGAGCGCTGCTTTGGGCTCCACGCTATAGGAAGAATGTTGAGGCAACAGAGGGTACAGTGCAGATTCACTAGGATGCTGCCTGCTATGGTGAAATATAAATACCAAAAAAGATTTGAAAAATTGGAGTTGTTTTTGTTAGAACAGAGGAGATTAAGGAGTAATTTGATACAGGTGCTTAAAATTATGAAGGGATTGGACAGAACATATAGAAACAGATTCTTTCCAGTGATTGAGGGGTCTCGAACAAGGGGACATAGATATAAATTTAAATGCAAGTTATTTATGACAAAGAGCAGGAGAAGCTTTTTTACAGAGGATTATTTAGCTGTGAATTCACTACGAGAGTTAGTGACTAAATCAGAAGCCATGCCAGCATTTAAGAATAGATTTAGATAGGTGGTTGAAGGAAAGGGGAATAAAAGGGATTTGGGAACCTGGGATTCAGACTACTGCTTATGTGGAAGATAAACACCAACCTGGACTGATTGGCCTGTTTCTGTTTGAATTTCTGTATAATTCTATATAATATTCCTTTTGCAGTGCAATGGTTGAATCACCAGGTCGTAATATCTTTCGATGGCATATTGAAAACTTGTTTCTTTCAATTATTTAAAGGCATGTTTTATTTTAATCAGTCCTGGGATGTGGGCATCGCTGGCAAGGCCATCATTTATTGCCCATTCCTAATTGCCTTTGAGAAGGTGGTGGTGAGCCACCTTCTTGAACCGCTGCAGGTACTCCCACAGTGCTGTTCGGGAGGATGTTCCAGGATTTTGACCCAGCGACGGTGAAGGAACGGTGATATACTTCCAAGTCAGGATGGTGTGTGACTTGGAGGGGAACTTGGAGGTGATGGTGTTCCCATGCGCCTGCTGCCTTTGTCCTTCTAGATGATGGAGGTGCTGTCGAAGAAGCCTTGGCGAGTTGCTGCAGTGCATCTTGTAGATGGTACACACTGGAGCCACGGTGCGCTGGTGTTGGAGGGAGTGAATGTTTAGAGTGGTGGATGGGTGCCAATCAAGTGGGCTGCTTTGTCTTGGATTGTGTCGAGCTTCTTGAGTGTTGTTGGAGCTGTACTCATCCAGGCAAGTGGAGAGTATTCCATCACATTCCTGACTCGTGCCTTGTAGATGGTGGAAGGGCTTTGGGGAGTTGGGAGGTGAGACACTCGCCGCAGAGTACCCAGCCTCTGACCTCTTTATAGCCACTGTTTGTGGTTGGTCCAGCTGGTCAATGCTGACCCCTAGGATGTTGATATGGGGGATTCGGCGATGGTAATGCCATTGAATGTCATGGGGCAGTGGTTAGACTCTCTCTTGTTGGAGATAGTCATTGCCTGGCACTTGTGTGGCGTGAATGTTACTTGCCACTTATCAGCCGAAGCCTGAATGTCGTCCAGGTCTTGCTGCTTGCGGGCATGGACTACATCATTATCTGAGGAGTTGTGAATGGAACTGAAGGTTGTGCAATCGTCAGCGAACATCCCACTTCTGACCTTATGATGGAGGGAAGGTCATTGTTGAAGCAGCTGAAGATGGTTGGGCCTAGGGCACTACCCTGAACAACTCTGCAGCGATGCCCTGGGGCTGAGATGACTGGCCTCCAACAACCGCAACCATCTTCCTTTGTGCTAGGTATGACTCCAGCCAGTGGAGAGTTTTCCCCCTGATTCCCATTGACTTCAATTTTACTTGGGCTCCTTGATGCCACACCACATGCTGCACTGGAACCTCCTCCTCCTATTGGTTGTTTAATTGTGCACCAACATTCACGACTGGATGTGGCTGGACTGCAGAGCTTTGATCTGATCTGTTGGTTTCTTTGTGTTTCTCCAGGTCCAGTTAACTGCTGTGCCTTATTTTTGATAGATTCTCTTTCAATTCTTGACATTTTTTTCTTACTGTCTCCACTGATCTTAAATGGAATCCCCTTATCTTTTCCACTGCTATCACTGATTGAGCTTGTTTTAATTCACTCTTGTTAACTTGGGGGGGCGGGGGGTAGTATTCTGCACTTTAGACATTGGTCTTTTTGAATTAAGTGTAGAAGAATTGTCTGGAACATGCATTTTAAATTGTTTATTTATTTTAACTTACAAAATGGGAAGAGATTAAGGAATTCTAGCAGAGGTTTTTTCCAGTTACACAGCAGCAATGTTCCCTCAAAACTGCGCAGATGCGCAGTGTCTGTGAGGTCCCGCCCGGGCCGCTCACTGGCTTTTGCATTGTAAAAACCGCGCGTGCACAAAATTTGAACGTGCCGCACAGTAATTTAAAGGGATCGCGCACAAAAAAAAAATAGAGGGAGCATTGCACAGCAGCATGATCACTAGGGTTGCATTTGTAAATATGTATATTGGTTGAAGTGGATTTCTCAAGATTGTTATTTTCAGAAATTTAAAGTATTTGACTCCAGTAGTACTTCATTTCTTTCTGCCTCATCTTTCATCAACTATGGGATCTTGGGCTTCATAAATAGAGGTATTCAGTGCAAAAGTAGAGAAGTTATGCTGAACCTTTATAAAGTGCTGGTTGGGCCGTAACTGAAGTATTGCGTCCCGTTCTGGTCACCACACTTTAGAAAACTCTTGAGAGGGTGCAGAGGAGATTTACCGGAATGGTTCCGGGGATGGGGATCTTAGCTACAAGGACAAGTTGGAGAAGCTGGATTTGTTTTTCATTAGAGCAAAGAATGTTGAGGGGTGATTTGATAGAGGTGTACAAGATTATGATGGGTTTGGATAGGCTAGACAGGGAAAGGCTGTTCCCACTAGTTGCTGGCACAAGGACTCGGGGACACAGATTTACGGTTTTGGGCAAGAGATACAGGGGGGATGTGAGGAAAAACTTTTTTACGCAGCGAGTGATGAGGACCTGGAATTCGCTGCCGACAGAAGTGGTGGAAGCGGACACACTCAGTGTTTTCAAGGGGAGACTGGATAGGCACTTGAGGGAAATAAACTTGCAGGGCTATGGGGATAGAGCGGGGGAATGGGACTGACTAGATTGCTCTACCGAGAGCCGGCACGGACTTGATGGGCCGAATAGCCTCCTGTGCCGTTATGACTATGACACTATTCGGTGCCTCTATTAGAATGTTGATGTAGTTTCAGTAAGACATAACCTCATCATGGGGGCTGGTGATCCAATCATCAAATAGAAGGTCACTCATTCATTTACGATCTCCGGAAAGGAAAAAGAAACAAACCCTCATTATTAGAGCCATCCGGGATAAACGTCTATACTTTCAATTTGGATTTTTCTTTTAAGCTTATGCTCCACTTAGATGCAAAAGAAATAATTATATCAATGTAGCAACTGATTCCTCCAAACTTTTCACGGACAAGTAAATATTTTCCATGGTCAAAATCCTAAAATGCTTCCATTTCTGGCTTCATAAGTTTTTTAAATGACTATTTGTCAGGAGGTATCCCCTTACGCTGTGGAAACATACGTAATTGCTGGGTAGTTGGTGGGAAATTAGCCCAACTCTGCACCAGCAATTAGATTTACAATGTTGGTGCAGATGATCTGTCAAGTCAGAACTTGACAGATCGCAAGTTCGGGATTTAGCGCATGTAATCCCAAATTTGCTGTCCATTTCAAAGGCGGTATCATACCCACCGCTCATTCTGGACCAATATGTTTTTATAATTTTAAAAAGATGAGTATTTAATGGCATTGCCCTTTCTATCACAATTGACAAGGTAAATCCATAAAATATATCCACATAGATTTTGAATATTAAGCCCATTTGCAGCATAAATTACATCACAAAAGTGCGCAACTGTTAGACTGACTCATGCTGCTACTACTTGAGTTTACAGTTAATTTATTCTTACACAAGTACCCATTTGTGTGGAAATAATTATAAAAATATAAATGTGCTATTTGCTGACTGCAAAGACTCCTAATATCGCATTTTATTTACAAAAAGGGTATGTTGGCACTGAATGCAAATTTGAATAAGTTTACTATCCTTTTTGTAAACGAAACAACATGAACTCTCAAACCCTAAACTGGCCCAGATCCAGACCAATTCAGAGAGGCAAGGAGAAAAAAGCAATGCAGACTTGGCACCCTTTAGTTCTCCTGTTCTCTCCTTACCACGACACAGGAACTGGCTGAAGTATATAGGTAAAATAATATGATAGAAAACAAATTACATTATTCACATGTGAAGTATCCTCTATTTTGCATTTTCATTTGATCAGAAAGTGCTTTGAAAAGCAAGCAAACCATGACAACACCTGACTCCAGGCAAGCTGTAAACTGTCTTCGCAGCAGCTATCTTTTCTTTACTTGTTGGAGCAAGCGACTTATTTAACATATTGGTACCAATATGCTAGTGGGAAAAACTGCACTTCAACGAATGCATTCAATTTACATTAGACAAGTGTGCTTCCACACTCGCTGCGTCCCTGGGATCCGTGGGTCACTACACTGCCTTCTTGTACGCAGCATCAAACAGCAGGAAGGTCCCCATCGGTTAAGTTCGCATTCTATTCGGATGCTGGCAGCATACTCCATAGGTACGCCGCCGACTGTAAAATCCAGGCCATTAATGCTCACCATCCACCCATGGAACCATAGAAGTTAAGGAAGCCGCTCAGTCCATTGTGATTGTGCTGCTCTTTGCTACATCAGTTCAAAACTAATCGCACTGAATCTTTGCCTCAACCACTCCACGTGGCAAAGCATTCCATGCTCCAACAATCCTCTTCAAGTGGGTTCACGACTCCCACCCTGTGCTTAACTCAACATTTGATCCACCCTTTTGAAATATTTATTTCTAATTAAAAGGACTATAATCAGCAATAAAAACAGAAAACGCTGGAGATACTCAGCAGGTCAGGCAGCATCTGTGAAGAGAGAAACAGAGTTAACGTTTCAGGTCGATGACCCTTCGTCAGTTCTCTCTTCACAGATGCTGCCTGACCTGCTGAGTATCTCCAGCATTTTCTGTTTTTTCAGATTTCCAACATCTGCAGTATTTTCTTTTTATAGTCAGCAATATCTGTCCACTCATTTGATCCTTTTGTAGTTGTTCTACTTTTATTACCTTCTTAATTTAAGCATATGTTATCTGGCCCTAAATTAAGAGACTAAAATTTGAAATGATGCTTTGTTTTTTTAACAATTTTACTTGGGCTTGTTTTGCTTTAAGTTTATCATATTTTTGAATTCAAATGAAAAAATAATTAGATTGCCTTTTTTTAAAAGTGATTTGAAGCGTGTGTTTTCATCAGTTGCCCATGTACATGTGTTGGTCTGCAATCTAAAGGGCAATGGATTAACTAACCACCTACAGCGACAAGGCAAGTTAAAAATGATTTCAGAATTTTTATAACCTCATGGTTCACATATCTTAGATAATCTGTTGTCTGCAGTGTTTTTTTAACATTTTGCTGATGCAGTCACTTTCAAAATTATAAATCAAATTTATTTTGTATGTTTTATTAACCACCTGTTTGGCTATTGAATGAATTTACAGATGTTTCTGGTTAATAAGGTAATTATTTAATTCCGTGCTGTCAGATCATTAAGAAGCTTTTCGTGACCTATTAGCATCTAATTAGAGGGAGGTATTGACATAGCTCACTCTCAACCAGTTAAAAAGTCCAAGTGGCTTTCTTTTAAAAAAGGCTTAGAGAACCACACTGTGCTGCTTGTTGGCTGAGCAGGATCTCATTACAATGCAGCAGTTCCCAGTTAGCGTATAGTACCTTCATCATCAAACTTGCTTCAACCTGACCGGGAAGAATTTTAGCTTGGCTTAATACGTGGTGCAAAAGCAAAATGGCTGTCTCTGCTCGATCTTTTCGTGATCATTGGGATAGGTTGAAAACTTTCTTTCAGGTACAGTAAGGTTGGCAGTACAGTAGATGATTGCAGTGTGTTTGTTGCTAAGTCTACCTTTTTTTGCTAACCATCAATAATTGGAACGTGTTTGCATTTCATTTTCAGCTTGCACTATACTAATCTGTATCACTTAGCATTTTATTGATTTTTTCGAAATTTGAAGTCTTGTCTCAATATATATTGTTACTTGGATACCTGGTTAAAAAATGAAATTGTAACCAGTAACATCTGAACAAAACAGGAACTTTATTTAGACTCTGATTACTACAATGGTGTCGGTCCGAATTAAGTTTGTGCTTTTTGGTCGTGGATAGTTTGAGATGCTCTGTGAATTGGAAAATTGAAGTTTGAGTCATCTGACACTTGAGAGCCTTCTAGTTATCAGTTTAAATCAGCAATGAGAGAGGTGTGGGAGGACTTTAGCTGTTTTCTGGGGGAGAGGGAAGAGAAAGGAAAACGTAGAGTGTGAGAAAACAATTTAGAGACTGCGATGAGGATTGAAACTCTACAATGAGGTGGGAATATCTTACAACTTTTTTAAAGCTATATAATATAAAAAGTAAGCATTGGAAGGTACTTTACTTTATTTGGCCAAAACCTTATTCCCTAAACCCCTGCGTTATCAATCCCAAATAAGCACCGGCATTATTTATGTACCACAAGACGAGACACCTAGTTGCCAGTAAGGAAAAGTTTCCTCTTTGGGTGCTTTGATGTTGCCTATTGACCCTTCTTTCCTTCCTTCAACATATAAAGATGCCTGCCCTGAGTCGGTGCATAGTTCTTTTCCTCATTGTTTGCAGTTAAACATCCATTAGAGATTGATGAGGATTGAAACTCTACAATCCCATACAGCCATTCCTCTTTAAATAAGAAAGAAAGAAACTGGAGTTTTTTTCAATTCATTCTCTGGATATGGGTCTCGCTGGCAAGGCCAGCATTTATTGCCCATCCCTAGTTGCCCTTGAGAAGGTGGTGGTGAGCCGCCGTCTTCAACCACTGCCGTCCATGTGGTGAGGGTACTCCCACAGTGCTGTTCGGTAGGGAGTTACAACACTTCATTGGCTGTGAAGCGTTTGGGATGACCTGAGGTTGTGAAAGGCGCTATATAAATGCAAGTTCTTTCTTTGTTACTACATATTCTCATGACTTTGGTGGAGTACTTGTGCCCATGTTTGAAAAACCTTTCTGCCTTGCTAGCTGAAGCAATCTTAGCTGTGTTTGTACTGTAAGCCTGTAGAAGATAACATTCAGCACCGAAGATTGTCTTGTACTTTTTGCATTTTTGCCCATTTTCAGTTGCTTCAATACGTAATATTGAATTGCCAGGGTTATTCTTTTCCCCTTAGCCCTTCAAACAATAAATAACTAGACATTTGCAATTCGTCAATCTGATGGACAATAGTCTTCAAAAGTACTACCTGTCGGTGAGAGTTAAAAAATAATGATCTTTACCAAGCCCAGTAAAAGATGTACTGGATTCGTTTGCATCTTTCAAAATGTTCATACTTTCTGTCATACTAACTTTCAAGATGGATTTGTATCATTCTGGCATTCTCCTAAGCTAAAATTCAGTAAGAAATATAAGAAAAATTAAATGTTAAGTTAATTTTTCATGAACTTGAGCAGTAGCTTGGTTGTCAAGTTGGAGGACTTTGAAAAAATTTGCTTCCCATAATTTGTTTTTTAATTGGAACATGAAATAAAAATGTAGAGAAACTGAAACCTGCAAACAAAGGAAGATAACGTGCAGCTGTCTCATATCACCCGCATAGATACAGTTACACTCCACTTCTGACTTTGTTGAAATAGCAATCTCCTAAGCAAAGCATAAACATTTTAAATAGAATTTTCTTGTCAAAACATGTTTTTATTTTCAGACATTGTCTCTTCAGCGGCAGATGATGGAGAACCTGATCATTGCACAGGCAAGGCAGGCAGCCGTATCCTTTTTATTGTATTACAGAGATGACTAGAGGAATTTGGGGTTGGTCTGGTTTTATATTCAGTGGACATTTTGATCTTGCCTCTGGCAAATTGGTATCTAGAAATGGTGACTGTGCATCAGTGGGTGAAGTTTTAGAATTTCCTGTTCACTGTAGAAGTAATAGCACTTATAGTCCCTTCATCGGGTAATGCCAGCTTAATTCTGTGTCCCGCTAAAACCCATTAGCCCGGAAAAATAACCCTTGCATTTGAACTAATCAAATATATTGAACTAAAAATATTGCTAAATTCAGCATTTTGTACATTCGGTGTAACTTGCATGGTATTGAAGAAATTAATTGAGGCCAGCATTGCTTCTAAGATGCTAGCAGTAATTTCATCTTGCATTAAGAAACCTGTAGGTTTCAAAAATCTTAGTCCAGTAAAATGTCATCTTCATGTTTTTTCGATATTCATTCATTGACACCGACTCTGTTGTCAGCCTGCTTGTCTGACATCCATTCCTGGCTGAACCAAAATTCCTCCAGTTAAACATTGGGAAGGCCAAAGCCATTGTCTTCAGCCCCCGCCACACACTTCATATCCTCACCATCCCCTTCCCTGGCCACTTGTCTGGTTGAAGTTAACCGTTCACAACCTCAGCGTTCTATTTGACCCTGAGCTGAATTTCCCACCCCATTTCCTCTCCCATCACAAAGTCCGCCTACTTCCACCTCTAACATCACTCAACTCCGCCCCTGCCTCACTCCATGCCTTTGCCACATCCAGACCCGACTATTCCAATGCTCTCCTGGCCGTCTTTTCATCCTTCATAAACTTCAGCTCATCCAAAACTCTAATGCCTGTATCCTAACCCACACCAAGTCACGCTTGTCCATCACCTCTGTGCTCGCAGGCCTACATTTGCTCCCAGTCTACAAGGCCTCCCACATAAAATTCTTATCCTCCTGTTCAAATCACTTCATGGCCTTCCCCCTCCCTATCTCAAGTATTCACACCAAGGTGGTAAGATTGTTCTCTTCATGTAATTTTTTTTTCAATGGAGAAGTCACACGTGATTAAAACACTTTGTGATTGTAAAAAGTCCTTTTGTTGAGTGTGGCAATATACAAACAGTGGTTTTATCTTTACTCTGGAAGGTTGACCCTACCTTTTAAAAGGGTCAAGCCATTGATTCAGGGTCTGTGACGAGAAACCTTATCAGATGTGTAAACTTTTCCATTCCTTTCTCAACACTCCTGCCTTTCAAAAGAACCTAGAAGTAATGTTTACAGTCTTGAATGGTTAACTTCTGGGAGCTTAGGGTTATTTGTTTTTGCATTTAACAAAAAAAGATAATACTGCACTTTTAAAGTGATCTTTATTCCTGTTCTTTTGCATAACTTTAAATATTCTGGGAACCCAGTAGTTGTAAAATTATAGAAAGTGAGCAAATATCCGTAACAGTGTATTGTACAGCTGCAAAGAAAGATGGAAGAACGGAGGCTGAGACTTCAAGAAGAAGCCAACAGGTGATAAACAAAGCCTTAAAACTGCAGTATCAGTGTGATTTTTCCACCCCCTCAACCCCCCCCCCCCCCATAATTGCTCAACTCTTGTCGACACTCCTTGTTCTGTGTTTTATTTTTAAGAACCTTTTTTGTTTAGAAAACTGGTTTAACTGTTCTCTAAAATCTATATATGATATTACGTTGGCAAGAGATTTTGCATGGAGACTAGAAGGCCGATTTTTAACTCTTGGCTGGATCAGACGGCAATCCTGCATGGGAGTCTTTATCGGAGGCTCGGCAGATTTTAATTGTTGGGCCTCGTTTGAATTACGCCGGTCAGCTACGCAGCTGTTCCACTGGAACGCGGCAGCTGGCCGGCGGGAAGGAAATGAAGATTTGGGGGGCCCAGAGGCTGCCTTCTGGCACTGAGAGAACGCTGCTGGCAACAGTGTAAGTCCAGGGGGTGGTGGGTGGTTCAGGGTCTTGTGGCTGAGGAAGGGGGGGGGCGGGGGGGCGGTGGCGCGGTGATCCGAGGGCAGCAGAGCTCGGACTTTACTTCTGGGGTCCGGAGGAGCAAGAGTGCTCCTCTGGGTCCCACTAAGGAAAGTTTATTTTTTGAACTTTCCTTAGCGGGCCTAGATGGCTTCCCCACAGGTTCACCTGACGGAATGGCTGTGGTAGGCATCCTCGCTCAGGAGTGGGTTAAAATTCCATCATGTGAAGGGGGGGCGGGGTGGGGAAGGAACTGCTGGACATTACTTAAAAGTGCTATTGTTTGAGGCAAACTTTCAGTGCATTATTGATAGTAAACCGCTGCTGCTGATCCCAGTGCAACTCCGCCCCCCGCCTCCCCAGCTCTCCCTGCTGCCTCAGTTCTGCAAAGAAGCTGCTGGATTTTCCTGCCCGTCCCCCCCCGTCCCCCCCCGATTGGTGAGCTGCCTGCCATCACTCATGTAGCACTGGCTGGTCACTGATTTTATTTAAATGATGCCCAATCACCAAAATTGATCCCGTGGGTGACCTGGGCTGGGTGGTGCGATCCCTCCATTTACCACCTGCCCAAAGTTTGCTCGAAATGAAAATGGCCCCCCATAGATTGTGTACATGTGTGTTTTGATTTTTTTTTTAAGCGATGTACCATCTTCCTTTCTCTCAATGTGTTGGGTTAATGATCTCTGTCAAAAGAGTACCTTTTGGGCTTTAGGTCCTCATGTACAGTGTTGCAAAGAAGTAAAAATATTTGTTTGCAGATGCTTTAAATCTTTTAAAGGTCTTTGTTTGGACTTCTCCCACACACTCCGTTTAGTTGGTGAGGAATGTAACTTTTTCCAAAGAATAATGACTCTATGTAATGATGACTGTATGTAATCAAGTAAATAGAGAGATATTGCATCTAATGACGTTGGTTCCTTTTTAAGGAGGTTTTCAAACAGTGCCACGCTGACCCCTGAGGAGGAGGAGCAGAGAAACGTATACGCAAGCATTTTAGAGTTTGAGCAGGACCATGTAAGTACCAAAAGAAAAATACCTGTATCTGTTCAGATGTACTGAAACAAAATAAGGGTTGATGTTTCATGCCTCCATGACAATATTCCATTAACCAAACAAAAAGAATAATTTTATTTTCGAGAATCAAAAGTAGTCCTAGCTGTCCTAGATCCCTTTTTAAGGCAACATTATACATTTTACTACTTCAGAAATCGCTGCATAAATATCAAATTAAAGTAAGTCTTGTGTATACACACACAGTTCTATATAGCATGTGTAGGCACAATGGCCTTTTTAAAGAAGCAAGCTAAGTATTTGATTTTAACCAAGGCTTGGACAGTTTAGCAGACAGCAGCTTGTGATGATTTTGTTGTAAAGCTAGAGTTTCTTCTTTCAGAATTTGTAGGTTAACAGCAATTGTGAGTACCATTTACAGTAATAAACTTTCCCACAACCAATGACAATTGTACTGAAGCTATTTTATCTTTTGATTTGTAGGAGTGGCCCAAACAATGGAAAATGAAATTAAGATCACAACCTAATGACCTTGTGCTGGTGGCTGGTCTTGTAACGCAAATACTGAGGTACAGATTTGTTTTTTTTTTGTATGATTATAATACCCTTGCAGAGGCTGGAAATGTTGCAGCCTCATAGTGATTTTTTCTGCAATTCACTATTGAAGCTGAAGACAATTTATAACTTATTATAAGTAGCCTATAACGGCAAGATTACTGCCAATATCTGGAAGAATAGATCATTGGAAGAGTTCGATAGCAAAATACTGCAGATGCTGGAAATCCGAAATAACAACAGAAAATGCTGGAAAAACTCAGCAGGCCAGGCAACATCCGTAGAGAGAAATTAGAGTCAACGTTTCGGGTCAAAACCCTTTATCAAGACTAAAGAGGCACAGGGAATGAAACAGATTAAGAGGCCAGGCTGGGAGAGAACAAAAGAGAAGAGACATTAAGAGGTATTCAAAACAAGACGAGATGGTGATAGGACTAGTGGAGACAAAAGACAGCTCTAGATTAGGTGTGAAATGTGCTGGCAGAATGGGAGACAGCTGCCATGTGGGAGAGAGAAAGGAAAGGGGGGGAGGGAAAAACCAAAACAAAGGTGTGGATAAAAAATATAAGTAAAAATGTAATAGGGGCCGAGGTTATGATCTGAAATTGTTGAACTCGATATTGAGTCCGGAAGGCTGCAAAGTGCCTAATCGGAAGATGAGGTGCTGTTCCTCGAGTTTACATTGAGCTTCCATGAAACAATGCAAGAGGCCAAGGACGGTGAGGTCCGAGTGGGAATGGAGCGGTGAATTAAAATGACAGGCGACCGGAAGCTCGGGGTCACCCTTACGGACTGAAGGGAGGTGTTCCGCAAAGCGGTCATCCAATCTGCGTTTGGTCTCCCCAATGTAGAGGAGACCGTATCGTGAGCAGCGAATACAGTATACTAGATTGCAAGAAGCACAAGTAAATCGCTGTTTCACCTGGAAGGGGTGTTTGGGGCCCTGGACAGTGGGAAGTGGGGAGGTATAAGGGCAGGTGTTACATCTCCTGCGCTTGCACGGGAAGGTGCCAGGGGAAGGGGTGCTGGGGGTGATAGAGGAGCGGACTAGGGTGTCTCGGAGGGAGCGGACCCTACGGAATGCTGAAAGGGGAGGGGAAGATGCGTTTGGTGGTGGGATCACTTTGGAGGTGGCAGAAATGGCGGAGGATGATCCGTTGAATGTGAAAGGTGAGGACAAGGCGAACCCTATCGTTGGAAGAGTTGGTGAATTGCAGGTCCACAATTCAGCCTTTGGGTTCATGCTTGATCTTCATTCTTGCAGCCTTCCAAAATCTAAATATGAATTCTCACCCTGAGTCACCGAGCCTCCATGTAGCAAGGCATTACATAGAAACATAGAAGATAGGAGCAGGAGTAGGCCATTCGGCCCTTCGAGCCTGCTCCGCCATTCAATGAGATCATGGCTGATCATCCAAATTCAGTACCCTGTCCCTGCCTTCTCCCCATATCCCTTGATCCCTTTAGCCTTAAGAAATATATCCAACTCTTTCTTGAATATATTTAATGAACTGGCCTCCACCACCCTCTGTGGCAGAGAATTCCACAGGTTCACCACTCTCTGGGTGAAGAAATTCCTCCTCATTTCAGTCCTAAATGGCTTACCCCTTACCCTTAGACTATGACCCCTGGTTCTGGATTCCCCGGCCATCAGAAACATCCTTCCTGCATCTAGTCTGTCCAGGCCTGACAGAATTTTATAGGTTTCGATGAGATCCCCTCTCAATCTTCTAAACTCCAGTGAGTATAAGCCCAATCGACACAATCTCTCCTCATACGTCATTCCTGCCACCCCAGGTATCAGCCTGGTGAACCTTCGCTGCACTCCTTCCATGGCAAGAACGTCCTTCCTCAGGTAAGGCGACCAAAACTGCACACAATATTCAAGGTGCGGTCTCACCAAGGCCCTGTACAACTGTAGCAAGACATCCTTGTTCCTGTACTCGAACCCTCTTGCTACGAAGGCCAACATACCATTTGCCGCCTTAACCGCCTGCTGCACCTGCATGCTTACCTTCAGCGACTGGCACACAAGAACACCCAGGTCTCTTTGCACTTCCCCCTTCTCCCAAACTATTGCCATTCAAATAATAATCTGCCTTCCTGTTTTTGCCACCAAAGTGGATAACCTCACATTTATCCACATTATAGTGCATTTGCCATGTTTCTGCCCAAATCGTACTGGAGTTTCACGACATCCTCCTCACAGCTTACCCTCCCACCCAGCTTTGTGTCGTCTGCAAATTTGGAGATATTACATCCAATTCCCTCGTCCAGATCATTAATATATATTGTGAACAGCTGGGGTCCTAGGACCGATCCTTGCGGTACCCCACTAGTCACTGCCTGCCACTCGGAAAACGACCCGTTTATTCCAACTCTTTGCTTTCTGTCCGCCAACCAGTTCTCTATCCAAGTCAATACCTTGCCCCCAATCCCATGTGCCTTAATTTTGCACACTAATCTCTTATGTGGGACCTTATCGAAAGCCTTCTGAAAGTCCAAATACACCACATCTACTGGTTCTCCCTTATCTATTTTACCAGTTACATCCTCAAAAAATTCCAGTAGATTAGTCAAGCATGATTTACCTTTTGTAAATCCATGTTGACTTTGTCCGATCCAGTCACTGCTTTCCAAGTGCTCTGCTATTACATCTTTTATAATAGACTCTAGCATTTTCCCCACTACCGATGTCAGGCTTACCGATCTATAATTCCCCACTTTTTCTCTACCACCTTTTTTGAATAGTGGGGTAACATTAGCTACCCTCCAATTCATGGGTACTGCTCCAGAGTCTATCGAGTTCTGGAAGATGACCAGCAATGCATCTACTATTTCTAGGGCCACTTCCTTAAGTACCCTGGGATGTAGATTTTCAGGCCCTGGGGATTTATCGGCCTTCAGTCCCATCAATTTTCCTAACACCATTTCCCTACAAATACTGATTTCTTTCAGTTCCACCCTTTCATCAGACCCTATGTTCCCCGGCATCTCTGGGAGGTTATTTGTGTTCTCCTTTGTGAAGACAGAACCAAAGTATGAATTTAGTTGGTCTGCCATTTCTTTGTTTCCCATTATAAATTCCACTGATCCTGACTGCAAGGGACCTACGCTTGACTTCACCAATCTTTTTCTCTTCACATATCTATAAAAGCTTTTACAGTCAGTTTTTATGTTCCCTGTTAGCTTACTCTCATATTCTATTTTCCCTTTCTTAATTAATCCCTTTGCCCTCCTTTGTTGAATCCTAAACTGCTCCCAATCCTCAGGATTATTGCTTTTTCTGGCCAATTTATATGTCCTCTCCTTGGATCTTATGCTATCCCTAATTTCCCTTGTTAGCCACGGTTGAGTCACCTTTTTTGTTTTATTTTTATGCCAAACTGGGATGAACAAATTCTGTAGTTCATCCATGCGGTCTTTGAATGTTTGCCATTGCCTATCCACCGTCAACCCTTTGAGTGCCATTCCCCAATCAATCCTACCTAACTCGCTCGTCAGACCATCGTAGTTTCCTTTATTTAAATTGAGGACCCTAGTCTCTGAGTCAACTACTTCATTCTCCATCTTAATGAAGAATTCGATCATATTATGATCACTCCGACCCAAGGGGCCTCGTACAACAAGATTGCTAATTAATCCTTTCTCGTTACATAATATCCAGTCTAAGATGGCCTGATCTCTGGTTGGTTCCTCGACATATTGGTCCAGGAAACCATCCCGTAAACACTCCAGGAATTCCTCCTCCACAGTATTGTTACTAATTTGGTTGGCCAATCTATATGTAGATTAAAGTCACCCATGATGACTGCTGTGTCCTTATTGCACACTTCTTTAATTTCCCTTTTAATGCCATCCCCAACCTCCGCCTTACTGTTGGGAGGTCTATATACCACTCCCACTAATGTTTTTTTCCCCTTAGTATTTCTCAATTCTACCCATACAGATTCCACATCATCAGAGCTAATATCCTTCATTACAATTGTATTAATCCATTCTTTAACCAGTAATGCTACCCCACCTCCCTTTCCTTTTTGCCTATCTTTCCTGAATATCGAATACCCCTGGATGTTGAGTTCCCAGTCTTGGCCATCCTTGAGCCACGTTTCGGTAATCCCAACCAAATCATATTCGTTTACCTCTATTTGCGCAGCCAATTCGTCCACCTTATTACAAATGCTCCTCGCATTAAGACACAAAGCCTTCAAGCTTGTTTTTTTAACGCTCTTAGACCTATTAGAATTATTATTTACTGTGGCCACGTTTGATTTAAACTGTTGAGTTCTCTGACTGCCACTTTTGGTTTTTCTCCTTCCTATCTTTTGCTTTTATCCCTGTTTCCCTTTCCTCTGTCTCCCTGCTCAGGTTCCCAATTCCCTGCCATTTTAGTTTAAACCCCCCCGAACACTGCTAGCAAACCTCCCCGCAAGGATATTTGTCCCGTTCCGGTTCAGGTGCAACCCGTCCGACTTGTATAAGTCCCACCTTCCCCAGAAGCAGGCCCAGTGATCCAGGAAACTAAAGCCCTCCCTCCTGCACCAACTCTTTAGCCACGCATTCATCTGCTCTATCCTCCTATTCCTTTACTCATTAGCACGTGGCACCGGGAGTAATCCAGAGATTACAACCTTTGAGGTCCTGCTCTTTAATCTGCTACCTAGCTCCCTAAATTCTTGCTGCAAGACCTCATCCCTCTTCCTACCCATGTCATTGGTCCCAATGTGAACCACGACCTCTGACTGTTCACCCCCTTCAGAATGCCCTGCAGCCGTTCAGTGACATCCTTGACCCTGGCACCAGGGAGGCAACAAACCATCCTGGAGTCACGTCTACGGCCACAGAAACGCCTATCTGTTCCCCTTACGATAGAATCCCCTACCACTATTGCTCTCCCACTCTTTTTCCTCCCTTCCTGAGCAGCAGAAGCACCCCTGGTGCCAGGAAGTTGGCTGCTGCTGCCTTCCTCTGGTAAATCATCCCCCTCAACAGTATCCAAATCAGTATACCTGTTTTGGTTGGTCTTCTGCAGTCCAAATTCCAGTTTCTGTTTTGCTTTTGAACTGGTCTGTTCTCAGGCAGGCCACTAGATGGAGCACCACATAAGAGTGCTGCTCAATTATTTGTTAATTCATCGTTTTTGCATTGTCTTTTGTTGCATGGAGAATATGCAGTAAATCTTTTCTTTTTCAAACTGATTTTCACGGATCTGTTGCAGCACACAAATTTTGAGCCAACATGCAGAAATGTTAGACCTAGCAAATTTCCCATCAGCTGAATTAAAGATGTTTAGGATTGTTTTTCTTTTTATTCCCATACACTTTCCTCCTCCTTCTCCTCCAACCCCACATAGGACTACTCTCACACTGTGGACAGATGTATGACTCTCCAAGACCTCGGAGCACAGCAACAACTAGGAACTATGTAAAAGCAAAATAGTTTAATTTCCTTTCTTGTCCAGTTGGTAAAACTGTACCTCAGCATGAACTAGCAACGAGGGAGAAGCCTAGAATATGGCACCACCTGAAAAGAGCAGAATATTGATCCATTTGTGCAACCATGCTTTCCAAAATATATTTTCTTCTGTGTGGTTGTGAATATTGGCATACTTTCGAGGCTCTCCGATCCTAATTTCAGAAAGACATTGGGCCGGATTTTCCGACCCCCACGGGTGCGTACGAGGTGTGTACGCAACCGTAGGGGCCGCGCAAGTGCATGTGAAGCGCATGCGCTGAAACCCGGCACTTGCGATCTGTCAAGAATTCTCTTGACAGATCATCCCCATGCCCAAGAAAAGTGCCTCTGCAGGCGGAGAGTTGCGCTTTTTGCACAACTTCTGCCTGTTGAATGACTGTCAAATTCTTACGCCTGGTAAAAGCTGACGTAGGGCCTGCTTTTACCTGCAAAGAGTTTAAAATAACTGAAAAAAAATTATTTTTATATCATTTAGACATTAAAAAACCTGTGCAATCAGGTAAGGTTATTTTTAGCCCCTTTAAAACATTTAAATTTATTTTTCAAAAAATTAAATTTTTGTTTAAAATATGACATTTTAATTAATTTTATATATGTAATGGTTTTTCTTTATTTATTTGTGTGTTGGTGCATTTTTGCTGCCATTCCAATTCATACTTTTGACAGTTCCGTGCATACAGACCTGTCAAAAGAATGAAGGGCGATTCCCTTCTCCCATTGGTTCACCTGGCCTGTAGAGATTCACGTATCTCTGGTAAACAGGATCAAGTGCAAACCAATATGGTGGGTATATTGTGTTTAATCAGAGTTTAGGACGGAATATAACACACTAGTAATACAGCAAAAACATACGACCGTGACAAGCAGCTGATATCGGACCCGATCGGACGGACGGCTGGCATGCGTAAACAGTTCTCTGGCTTCTGGTCTCTCTCTCTTTCTCTCTCTCTCAGGCCTTCGATGGTGAGCATGGGATCACTCTTAAAAGAGCGTTCGACCAGCTGTTCGGCTCTCCCTTCCACCGTCTGTGTGCAAGCCCTTGGGAGGTCACTTTTTATTCTCTTTTTAGGGGTGGGCCTGAGGCCAAGTTATTGACAAGACCATTTAACCTATAGGGATTCCTCCAAAACTTCATCAACCAATGACAGCTTAAGTTCTTTGTTTTGGTGTTTGAATGAAAGCCCTCCCCAAAAGAAGGTCTCATTACTTCATCCTTGTTTTTTTACATTTTGAAGGTTCCTCCATTGGAATCCATCTTATCTCTTTTTTTACTCTCTCCCCCTTTTTCCCAGCAAGTACAAGGCCCTGTCCCTCTTAATCATGGCCCCAGCCAGAGCTGTCACACATTAATCAGTCGCTATCTCACCTTCATCTAGCAAATGGCCCATTCTAAGATGGATACCTTATCCTTCTCTATGTCTTTTCCTAATTAACTTTTCATTATCTTCACAAGCAGTTCTGCTAAACAAACTCCAAATTCTATCTGTGGAGATTATAATATGGTTATTAGTAATAACGGAAGAAACATAGGCTGGGCCTTCACTGGCCAAATTAAAGATACATTAACTAAGTCAAAGCCCTAACTTACAAACAACAGATAACTAGCCTGGCAGGACCATCCTATGGGCCCCCGTGTGGAATGTTTATGTTTCACCTAATCTAACTGATTAAAAAGACTGTCTCAAATTCTAATGCAAGCTTCCCAGGAAAACGAAACTTATTTAAAAGCCATATACATTTTTAGGCACCCCTAGTTTCTAACAGGCCCATGTGATCCCAGGGGTGCTTGCGAACCGCATGCGCCCCTGGGATACCTGGGCCTCTGCGCATTTCAAAGAGGAGAGGCCCAGGATCGCAAGCCTCGGGATCTACAGATCCTGCAGATAAGTTCGTAGATTTTTTTATCGATCGGAGGCATCCGCCTGCAGGAAGCTTCCGATCGGAAATTCAGGGCCAGTATCAATTCTCAAAGGAAAATAAATCCTTTTTTATTTGCAAACAAACAATGTGCCAGTAAGTAACCAAATATAGAAAACTTCTGCAATCTGATTAGTTCAGGGACCTTCCCAGAACTTCTCACAGTCACCCTAGGTTCCTGGAACTCTCTTTAAAAAAACATATAGTGAACAAATCCAAACTGCAATTGCAAGTTTTTTCAGCAAAATTATACATCTTTTTGCTGTACTGTAAGTACATCCTGTTGAGTGTAATTGAATAACTTCTTTTCCACAATGTTTTAGACACCTCAGGATGTACGTAATAAATTATGCTGCAGTCCAAAACAATCCTTTTTTTCCCCAATTTTTTTCTTCTCCTGTTTTTGGCTCTTGCTGGAATGCTGGCAGTCCTCTGATACCTCACCTAAGCGGTCATCCTTAACATGTGAGCCAAGATGGTGAGTGTCAGCCAACTGGTATTGGAGGCAAGCCTGATCCTGTCTTCAGAACTCCCACGCACACCGACACAGACACGCACACTTTAATACGAACTGTGCTTTGAATCCGAGGTCTTCGGATCTGTATGTCTTAGTACCACATTAGGCATCAGGACAGATCAGATAAAACTAATTTTAGTTTTAAAAGGTGTTTATAAGCAATACTTAAAAACTAGATTACTTAGAGTGTGATACTTAATCTGCTGAACAAAGGCTGCAAAACAAAATTCCTAAATACTTTGCCGGAAAAGAATGGATGGGGGGATTTATTGCTTCTGTCTACAAGCTCCTTTACTGTTTTCCACAGGCTTTTGAGTCGTAGCCTTACTGTGGCCTACCTTGGTGTAATCTTGTGCAATTGATCCCCACTTTATCTGGTTGCAAATGCTTGTCATTGGCTTTAACATTTTACTGAGAATTGCCAAGGACTGACTCTAATTTGTTAGCACTGTTTACAGTGTCACACAACTTTTTAAAGTGTGAAACCACCTCCAATTTCAGCACAAGGACGCATATGCTGGAAGGCTATGCTAACTACAAGAATATTAATATTTAATTCTTCTCGGCACAGGGAGATTATCATTTGTTTGAAAGCTATCATTCATGTCATTTACAAGAATGTTGTTGGATGTTGACAAAAACACTGAGGGGGAGAAATTGGGTGAGTAGTTTAGCACCTAAAGAGGCAGTCAGTGGCTGTAGCGCCACTGGCTGCGTCTCCGGCGATATTCAGTAGGGGCGCTAATGGTGGCGTTAGGCATTTGCGCTGCGCCACCACCGATGACGTCATCGGTGTGCGCAGTGCCCCGTTCGCGATATTTGGTAGCGAACGCCACAGTTGCGCCGCTCGCTACCCGCGCCCGGTTCACGGGGCCTTACTGTGCCGGCAGCGGCGCAAGTTAAGGTGGAGGTGTGGGCCGGCCGCTTTTTCGGCGGCCGCCTGCCAGCACCTCCGTCCCCGGCCTCCTAACCCCCCACCTGCGGCATTGCCGGCTGTTTCCCGAGAGCCCGGCACTTCTCCTTGGTGCCAGGCTCATTTGCCGGCACTCGCTTTCGGGGATCGTGCTGTTGCAGGCACCTCCCCCTTAACAGTGGGAGGAAGGCCTGCAGTACCGCGGCGTGCCGTGCCACAGCATGTGGCGCTGCGGCACGTTGCGCTGCAATATTCAGTTTCAGCGCCCTAAGAGGGACGCGGAACGCCTCGAGCCTTGCCCCGTCTCCCTCGAGGGGCACTGAAACTGAATTTCTGGCGATCGGTATCACACCGATCGCTGCGCTAAATCCTGCGCTTAGCCGACTTTTGCGCCACTTTGGCGCCCCAACCCAATTTCTAGGCCTCAATTCTTTTGTTAGTTTCAGGATGATCCACTTTTGCCCATTTATTCACTTGTGACTGTTTATATTGGAACGTTCTCTGATTCAGTTTTGTTCACACCAACTCCTTTTTATATTGATAATAAAATATCACTATGATGATGCCAAGGAATTCACTGCTGATATACTTGTTTAAAATTTGCTTCTGGACCCTCTCTTGGGTTATTTCAACAAATTTGCACCTCATAGGAATCTAATTAACTTTTAGATATATTGGGAAATTATGCACCCAGCCCACAACTGTTATATTTATTCAAAAAATATTGCTGTACATCATTAAACATTGAGGGAGCAAATGGATTTTAAAAGTTACGTAAATGGCATGATTGAAAATTCACTTCTATTTTCAGTACTAATGTAATTCATATGACGTTAGCTGTGATTTAATTCGAGGATAGATGTTATAATTGTTTTTCATGTTTATAATCATACTTTCAAGGGTTGTTGATTTTTGTTTTTAATGTAGTTACTTCTGAATAAAATTCTGCAGAGTTCAAGATTTGGTAAAGTGGGAATAATGCAGTGAAACTCTGAGCTTATGTTTCTCCCCCTCTCCTCACCAGCAGTTGTGAATTAATTTTGTCTTTTGGTCAATCTGTTTCATTCTGTAGCTGTTCAGAATATCCAATCTCCCAACTACTGAAGAAGCTGCAGTGTAGGATCTACAGCAAGCTCTATCCTATTGTGAATAAGCATTTTTCAGACCTGGCTAGAGTCACCGAACTGGGTGCAGGCACTGCATTGTGCACCTCCTTTTCCCAGTGCTCACTGAAGACAGATGTAACATCATCACTCAACAAGGGAAACCGGTTAAAGTCTTCCAAAAGTGCATGTTGTTTGGGGTCTGTTCAAGATCACAATAAAATGAATAACGGTGGATTAAGACATAGTTCCTCTGTTAGCTCAGTGGCATTCAGTGAAAATCAAAATGCAAGCTCCGATATTAGTGAGCAGATTGGACTGGCACAAAATGTTACAGACCAACAAATCAGTTCGACAGCGAGTATTACTCCAGATCTGATGGCTGACAAGGACAGCCCTTTTGAAGATTTGGAACACTACGTAATGAAGTTTGAGCAACAACCAGGAAGCATCATCGACAACCTGCTGCAGGTGACGCACACTGAACATCTTCACCAAATGGAAGATATTCCATTGCAAAATCACCTGAAGAATATTGTAACAGATGTACATAATTCAATAGGTAATGTACTCATTCCCTCCACAACTTTGACTAGCTGTAACTATTCTGTGGTTCCAATGCGCGCTTTGGAGAGGAGATTTGTTGGGGAAAGTCTGCTACTAAAACTGGCATATATTTTTGAATTGTTACTAGCGCAATGCACCAGGTTTGCATCAGCACAGTTTCAAAATCTACAATTCAGTTGGAATATCCTACATTATATAGGCCCCGATTTTAACTGCCTCAGTCTGGCGGAAACCAGCTGTGGGGAGGGTGGTGGCGGTGGGGGCGGGATGGCAGTTAAAATAAAGCTAGTTACTCACCCCTTCTGATCCCGCTGCCTTTCCGCCGTGTCCCGATCTTAACCTGCTCTTTTGAGCAGGACACCTGCAGGAAGGTAGCGGGGCCCTACTTTAAATATTGGGTCCGATGATGTCATCAGGACCTGATTAGCAATTTTAGTTGAAGGCCTGAGCGAGGGAGCAGTGACTGCTCCCCGTCGGGCAGTCCTGTCAGGAACTAGATTGCGGGCCAGAAGGTAAGTTTTAAAGTTCTATTTTAGCTGTCCTATGGGGCAGGCGTGCTCCTCCGGGCCTCACGAGGAAGCCTTGGACCTCTCACTTTTTGATCATGCTCGGGGCCTTCTACCCCGTGCCCAGCGCCTTCCCTTCCTGCCCCTCCCACTGTCTGCCGGGGACCATTCCCATGGGCTCAAACCCCACTCCAGAGCCAGGAGCACGTAATCTAAGCTGGCATTGGCGGTGCCATGGGATCTTTACAATAAAAGATCCCATGGCACTATTCAAAGAAGAGCGGGGGACTTCTCCTATTATCCTGACAAACATTTATCCCTCAACCAACAAAAAACATTACAGGAAACTTTCGATTAACTGGAAATGTCAGTTAACCGGCAAAATTCAGGAGTCGGTTTCAGGTAACTTTTATTACTTGCACAGCAACAAATTGAGGAAGGCAAGGGTTTGGCTGCAGCTGTTGCTAAGCGACAGAGACTCTTGCAACTTGTGGACGTTGTTCTGAAGCACAGGGTTTGTTGCATTATACGGAGCTCCAAGGTCCGTATCTTTTACTATAGCGTTCGGTTATCCAAAATTGTTGCTGAACCAGCACCACGTCGGTCCCGTTTGTGCGGGATACCAGAAAGTTTCCTGTACCTGGTCATTGATCTCATTTCCATGTGTGGGACCTTGCTGTTTGGAAATTGCCTGCCGTGTTTATCTACATTACAACAGTGGCTACACTTCAAAAGTACTTTATTGGCTGTGAAGCACTTTGTGGTGGTGAAAGGCGCTATATAAATGCAGTTTATTTCTTTCTCTCTCTCCCTCTTTGTTTTTCTCTCCATTTTCTCTCTCATATTAATTCCTCTTTTCCCACTTTGCTGCCGTGTTTATAATTGTTTTTCTGGCCACCTCCTACTACATCTGGTGTAGTTACCACCTTGTTATGCTTTTGTTATGTACAACTGTCAACTTCAAAAATTTAATTAGTCAGAAATCGCCTGGAGCTACAACATGCTCCTGACTTTATTTTTTCCCAGGGAATAACTATGGTTGGTGCAAAATCCAACATGCACATTTTTATGGGGATCTGATTGTTTCGTGTTTTACAGGCTTACAGTATTAAAGGTATTGGGCACCATTTTTTGTAACCTAGATGGATATAAGTTTGCTGCAAGTTAGGTAAGCGAGATGAGATTTTTAAGTTAGTGGGTCTGATTTTTCTCGTTATGGGGACATATGTGGCTGAAAAATCATAGAATCATAGAAACCTACAGCAAAGAAGGCGGTGGACATTCGGCCCATCCGATCTGCGCCGGTAATAATGTCAGTTTTAAATGAAGCCCTAGCAGGAAATGGGGCAGTGAGAGAATATTAAAATGTTTTAGATAAGCTCAATGTAAATTTGTTCCAACCTTTTGATTTTATGCTAAATGTTGAATAATTGCTAGTTACTCTGCTGTGTGTCACATTAAAATGTAGGTTAGAATGGAAATGTGTTTCCTTTTATCTTCAAGGTCAACTTTTTACTTAAATCAAGAGAAAGGGGTTTAAGAGGAGAGTTGTTGATATGAACAGTGTCAATAAAAGCCAGGTTTAATATTGCCGTTGGCCTGGCGGATGCTCTGAGGAAATACTCGAATGACAGAAATTAAATGTGATACAAAACCAGCCACTAGGTGTCAGTGTGCTTTTAGCTATATGGATTGAAATAAAATTCTGACAACATGTATTTCACAAGATAAATCTGTATGAATAAGGCCATTCGGACCACTCTAACTCAATCATCCATCAAGATTTTACAGTTATTCCTCTCCCACTTCATCCAATTGTTTCTTAAATGATACCAGGGTTTTCACCTCCAGCACTGTACCCATTACAATCTCGTTGATCACTCTTTGATGTGAAGAACTTCCTGATATGGGTCCAAAATTTACCTTTTTATATTGCTTGAACCTGTATTCCCTTGTCCCACTCGCACAGTTTAGTTTAAAGTAGTTTTCTGGATTTACTTTTTCTGTACTATTTACTATCTTGGTGCCTCTCTAAGATCACCTCTCGGTTGCCTTCTTTCCAGGCTGTAAAGCCCAAGCTTCTCCAGTCTTTCCTCATAGCGCAGTCCTCTAACCTAGGGATCAACCTCATGAATCTTCTCTGAACTGTCTCCAGGGATTAAATATCTGAGTTGGCAACCAGCACGAGACATGGTGAGCAAGAGGCTCTGGCCATAGTACTGTACAGTTTGAGTTTGACTTCATACATCTTTTACTCTGCTGTTTTTGTGTACAGTTCAGCATTCTCTTTGCTTTGTGGTTGGGCATGTTATGCAATGAGTCTGGTAGGACCTCTAGTTTTCTTTTGACTTGATCCTTAGCTACTTTGGCAACATTCATTGAGAATTTATGCTGCCCATTTTATTCTCCCCATTGCAGTACATTACACTTGCCCATGTTAATTTCCCATGTTTAGTCATTCATGAGTTGCCACAAGAGTTTCTGAATCCAAGTTGCTCACGTAAAGAAAAAAATGGAAGAACTTATATTAGCAACTTTCACAACCTTAGAGTGCCCCAGAGTGTTTCACAGCCAATTTGTGCACCGTGTCCCACAACAGAAATGAGATAAATGACCAGTCTGTTTTAGTGATGTTGATGAAGGATAAATATTGGCCAGGACACGAGGAGAACTTCCCAGCTCCTCTTCAAATAGTGCCATGAGGCCATTTACATCCACCTGACTGTGCAGATGGGGCTTTGGTTTAATTTTTCATTAAAGACAACACGCCGGACAGTGCAGCACTCCCTCAGTAATGTACTGGTGTGCCAGCCCAGATTATGTGCTCCAGTCTCTGGTCTAAGGTTTGAACCCACTACCCTCTTACTGAGCCAAGATGTGAAACAATATGGTACCAACATGGACCATTCCCCTCTGCCCATTCTTGATATAACTGCTCTGATTATGCTTCTTTTAAAAATCCAATACTACTGCTTTGAG
Source organism: Somniosus microcephalus (assembly GCF_052327205.1). Taxonomy (NCBI): domain Eukaryota; kingdom Metazoa; phylum Chordata; class Chondrichthyes; order Squaliformes; family Somniosidae; genus Somniosus; species Somniosus microcephalus. The sequence goes on from NC_140992.1 coordinate 250,106,551, forward strand.
CTTAACTAGTATCCTTTTGTCTGAAACGTATTAAATTATTTTTTTGTAATCCTGGTACACCGTGGTCCTCGTGTCTTGGGAAGTTTTTCTATGTTAAAAGCGCTATATAAATGCAAGTTGTAGTTATGTAGCAGGATTCCTATAAATGAACATTATAATAAATATGGGCACTTTATGAATAAATCAGATGTTTATGCCTTGATTGGGATTCATTATGGGATCTTCATAGACATTGGGGAGCCATTGCAATTACCATTATGAACTATTGCTGATATGAATAAGCAAATTGGAATGCTGGAAATTACATACAACACAAATATTGTCTTTTCAGGTTGGTTGGATACCATTTTTATTTAACATTCTTGTCCGCTTTTTTTTACAGACCGATTACTGTCCTTGTGTATTCTGGCTTTTGAACCCCTCAGCACTGCGACTGGAAAAGACCAGTGTTTGGCCAGCATTGAGGAGACTTTGTTCCAGCCTATCTGGCTGTTCCTTTTGGCTCTGTTTAGGTATTGTATTACATGTAGGTCTTAAAATGAATGGAAATCTGAATTTTTAATTAAAAAAAAGGGAAGTTTTTGAAAGCGGAAGGAAGCAAGTTTTTGGTGTAGGTTTTAAAGTTGAGTTGACTGCAGTTACCAAAATTGTTTTCTTGTTAAAATACTATAAGATATATCTTCATGCATGATTTTGACTTTTTTTCCAACAAAGAAAAGTGACACGTACACTATTACCAAAATGGTAATAGAAAATACAAGATTTCATAGTATGTATTCACGACTTCAACTCGAGGGTTGAGGTTATGTGTTCTCCCTTTGCCCCATCACCCCACCCTGTCTGATCATCTTTGCCCTTGTGTCTGTTTTTCCTTGCACCTCTAGGAAGCATCTTGGGACATTTTTTCTACATTAAAGGCACTATATGTAAATGCAAGATGATGATGATGATGATGATGATATAAGATGAAGAAGGAATAAATATAGTTACAAGATTCTTCGATGGGGATAAGCTAGGATAATGTATGGCAAGGGAATTTCCTACAGCATATGTGTTCCACAACATTGGCCCGCATTTTCCGATGCCTACGGGTGTGTATGAGCTGTGTACACACCCGTAGGGACCTCGCAAGTGCCGGTTTCGGGCATGCGCTGAAAACCGGTGTTATAAATCTCATCATCAAGAAACTACTTATGAAATAACGCTGGACGGCCAGCTGGTGGCGCCGTCCAAGGAGTATAAATACTCGGGCGTTGGCCCCAGCTTGCCAGGGACATTTTGTAAGACAAGGAACTAGTGAAGTACAACTAGACCTCCATGTTCTGAAACAAGTTGATTAAAGCCTTGCTTTATGCTCAAACCAAGTGCGTAGTGAGTTTTATTACATCAACCGATATTTACGATCTTGACAGATCGCACGCCTGCCCTGGAGAAGGGCCTCTGCGGGTGGAGAGTTCCACTTTCTGCAGAACCTCCGCCCGCTGAAATCCCTTAAAAATCTTACGCCTGGTAAAAGCAGCCTGGACCAGATCCCCGCCCCAGATTGTGAATTGGACCTACCTGCTCCTGCGGACTGCTCCAGAGTGCTCCCCACCCAACTGGAAGCCAAGCCTGTCAGTCTGGCTGACTTCCAGGCAGTGATCCTGGCAAACAAAAAAGTCGCACACTGTGGAGTTAAAGCTCCACAGCGTGCGGCCCGTCTGAAATCCACCCCCCCCAAACCTACGTATCCCGCACCAGTTAATATTCAGGCCATTGTGTCAGAATGAGGGTAGGTTCTAAATGCATTGGCTTTCTTCCTAGAATAATGAGAAACTAAGGTTGCACCACGCATGGTGTGGTGAAATGTGTTGTGACATTCATTCTGTTTTCTTTTAGAAAAGTGAATGTAGAGAGGGAAGTAGCACTCGACAAGAGCATGAAGTTGTACAAGACAGCTGGCCCAGCAGATGTTGGTGTTGCAGCTAAGCTCTTCCCCAAGGAATCTGCTTCCTCAAGTGATTCCTACCCTTATGACTTGGCAGTGCAAGAGTTAAGGTTAATAACCAAAGAATATTGTCCACAAAAAAAGCTTGAATGTATTGGTAAGCATTTAAAAATATATATATATATATTTGCTGAAGTTCATGAAATTAAATTCTCTTACTAGATGGCTACCCCCTTGATGGTTGAACTAGATTGATCTTGCTATTGTCTATACTCGCACAAATGTTACTTTCGTCCTTTGAAGTTACAATTTAACTGTTTATAAAATCTTAAATCAAAGTACTGCAGATGCTGGAAATCTTAAGTAAAAGTAGAAGATGCTGGCAACACTCAGCAGATAAGGCAGTATCTGTGGCGAGAACAAGTTAACATTTCATTTTTCGTAAGAACTAGAAGACCTTACAGATGAATGAAATAAAGGGAAGGGAAGGGGGAAAACACAAACACAGGCGCACCCACAAGAAAATAAATAGAAGAACCCGTAAAGTGCTTAAGTTGAAAACAGGAGAAGTTTAAATGGCACAAGTGAAATAAGTAATAGGAGGCAAAATGAGAGAAATCAAAGAAATAAAAAAGTACATTTACAATACATGGTGTATATGTAGTTAACGGGATGAGGAATAGACATGTGAAAGGGAAACGTGATAAACATGCTCCAGTGACCCGGGAGCCTGATGGAAGAAAAAAGCAGATTGGTACCAAAGGTGTGGACCAACTCAAAAGCATGGTTCCGATGGGGAGGGGGAAGGATGGTGCCCACTCAAAGCACAGAACCTGCAGCAACCCCTCCCTGTTTAAAATTGTAAACTGCTAAATCTGATAAAAGGTGCATAAACTCCTGACTGCTTGTTCTTTTGGCATTGGAGGGGCTATCTTAATTTTTTTTGTGCAATAGACATGATTTCTGCACTGGTGTGAAACTGAGATGGTGACAACTTAATTTTCCACCACCTCCTATCATTTTGAGACACTTCTGAGAGACATGATATGGTGCGATATAAATGTAACGTGTCCTTTCTTCTCCAATCTTGCTGTACGATGCTACCACTGGCACTCCGAAGGTGCAGGGCCAGTCTACAAAGTGGCAGTTGGTGGTCAACCTAATGACTACTTTTGATTTTTCTTTTCTCCCTCAGCAGCAACTCTTGCAACACTGTACCTCACCGCTATCACAGTTGTTCTACGAAGGCTAAACTTTTTGCCAAATATTGCTGTAAATAAACTTTTTTTTAAGCACCAGACTCCAGCAGACAGAATTTTAAAAAAAACCTTACCACAAGGCATAACATTGATTTACAAACTTTAGTTTGTTTTGTGGATCTCCTGAGTGTTAAATTAAAAGGCTATGGTGGTAGCAGATTTTTTTTTGCCTGTGCCATTAGTACCTCTCCCATCTAGTGCAAAATGTATGGATGATTTAAATTTAACAATTTATAATACTGTTGTATCTTATTGCTACAGTACGAACGCTGCGTCTTATCTGTGAGTGTGCTGAACATTACTGCAATTCTAGGGAGGCTGGTACCCTGCATGTTGCTTCTGCAATGTAAGTATTATGTGTTGGCAGTTCAGTGGAGTTTTATAAAGCAGTACATTGCTTAGTAATCTACCAATAATTTCTTTTCGGTAATCTTCCAAACATAATTTGCCTGCTAGTTATTGCACAACTTCCTGTTTGTTAATTAGAACGGTGTTGTACACTTTATTTTGATGAGGGTTTACTCAGCCAGCTCCGGACTTTAATCCGACTCTCCTTTTTGTGCTTTTGTTTTCACAGTCCACAAACCTATAAACCTGCCGAGACTCCTCTGTACAATACTGTGCTCATTATTTCTACCTTTCCTTCCCTGTCTCTCTCCTCGCCATTCCCATGATTGTAACTAGCCTAACTACCACTGTGCTGATCAGAACTTATCACGCAAGCCTTTTTGGTGCTCGCCACCACCAAGTTCTCTGGAAGCCTCTAAATTTCCTTCGCAAACTCCCCGTCATTTAACTTTTTACTACCCACTTGGCACTACAGTCTCTCGTCCATCCACTACTACCAACCTCTCCCTTAACGTTTCATACCTCCCCACCATTTCAATGCCAATCCCTGGTCTACCTCCTTCATCAACTGTTATAAATGGAACTTCGCGCTTCTATTGAAATCACCACAGGAATCGACGCACACATTTAAATATAGTCTCTTTCAACATATAGCACACACGCAAGATTCCCCAATTAGAATTTTTGCCAGAACCCTTGGTAACAATACACCTGAAAGGTTAGGTTTTCTTTTAAATGCAATTGAATCCCTTTCCTGGGCCCCGTGCTGGTATTTTAATGACCGGTTAAAAGAGATCTGTGTTTGATAGCTCACAAAGTAAACGTTCTTTCTGGAAGCAGAATGGTAACCATTTCAGGTAATTACTGGTTAGGGAAATAGTCCTTTTGGATCATGTGGCGCTCTAATGTAAACTAACATTTGATTCCAAACCGGATTTGATAAATTTTAATAAATAAAATACTGGAATAATAATGAGTGATGTATTTAGAATTCATTTGTTTCTTAATATTTTTCATCCTTCTCGCCTTTTTGTTGTTGCCTGATTTCTTCTCCTAAAGGCATTCATTTCTTTCTGGGGTACAGTTCCACAGCTGCTGGCTGCCCTCCTGTGCCGCCTTGCCTTGTGTGAGCTATGATGCTGAGTGTTGACAGATTCTTCGGCTGCAAGCGGCGTACCAGTAGAACTGTCCCTGCCTGATATCTGCACACGGTGCCCTTCCAACAGGCTGCTGGATAGCAATCTGGACCGGCAACCTTGGCAGTTTGTTTTCCCCCCTTCTCGAGCAGGGGCATTGAGGCCAACTAGCACCGTGGCTGAGTTCATTAAGCTGCTAATAAAATGGTGACATGGTATACGGTGGCAGAAGTGGCCTGGAATCAAATTCAGGTTTTACTGTACTTAAATTCTGTTATGTCTGTAAATGGCAAACATGCTGAGGCTTTAAAATTAAAGCTTAGAAAAGATCTTGCATGTTTTAACTTTTTGGATGAAGACCTTTATGACCCAAAACATTACTGTGTCTTCTCTAGTCAAACACTGATGTATTTCCAGCATTTTAATTTTAATTTTTCCATTTTTCTTTATATCCTTTTGAATATTTTATTTGTTTCTATTAACCCCACCTGATTTTTTTTCTTTCCACATATTTGTATTCCATTCTCCAACCAGTAGAACTCACAATCTTCCTCCCCCGCCCCCCCCCCTGCCCCCATTCACGGCCTTTTACCCACATTAGCATGGAGGCTGGAAGAAGCACAAGTGTGACTTTGTGAGGGGTAGGGATGTGTTTATATATACATGCCATGTAAAATAGTGTCTCCATATGGCGTCATGTAGGAGAACATTTTTTTTTAAAAGGAAACTTTTTAAAGAATTAATATTACTTCATTTGGCTGAATTTTTGTAGTTGCTCTTCAGCCAGAGGTGAAATGTTAGTTGTGGTTACCAGCTGTAAACAGATTGCATGAGCCAGATGGTAGAATAAACAGCTGAATAAACTATTGACAAGTTACTTTTTAAAGGAAAAAGGCACAGAAAAATTGGAATAGTTTTATAATGGGGGAAGTAAAATTAAAATAAGAGAGAATGGGGAGGGAATGCTGAATGAGAAGTGAAATGTATGTTCAGTTGTGTTTTGCAGAATAATGCAACGTACAATAATCAAACTAGTCCTGACATTTGTGGAGCTCCGTTGTTTCAGTGTTTGTGAGCTGAAAATGTTTTTGAAAAACAAATGGTCAACCAAAGAAGCCTGGAATTTCCCGAAAATGAAGTTTAATAATTCATAAATATACTTTAAAAAGTTAAACTAATGGATTTTTACTTAAGTTAAAAGTTAAACTACTGCATTTTTGTTAAGTCATGCTTTTTAAAAAAAAAAGACAATCAAAAAATAGCAGTTGATGATTTTTTTAAAATTTGATCATAAAGTCTGCTTCATTTTTTTTTTAGTTCTTGCTAATGCCTTCAGAAACCATTCAGGTATTTGTGTGCAGCTAAGTTACCTTTTAAACTAAATAAAATAAACAGAATGTGTTAAAGGAATTGCGTTCAGAGTAATCTGCATTAAATTTCTGGCTTTTCAGAGGTGTTAAGTTTAGCTGAAGGGCCTCCGCTTGAAGTGACTGATCTTTAATTCAATACCCAGTTATTACATCTGCTAAATCTATATCGTTTAAACAACTATTTGGATTACACAATGCAAACCACAATGTACCTAAGAAATATTGGCATGGAGTCTTGTTCTCCAGGCGGAAAGTTAATGCCAGTCCTAGAGTTGTGATTTTTTGTGGATTCCCCAAGATTGTTCTGTACTATCGCAGTGTAATAACAATGTCCGTGAGAGGCAACTAGAATTAATTGCATTTAAGATTGTTAGGGGAGATTTAAGAGTATTTTAAAATTATGAACGATTTTTGTACAGAGGGTTATTAGAACATGGAATGTTTTACCGCATGTGGCTATTGAAGTAGATGCTTATAACTTTGTTCAAAATTGAATTGGATAAGTACTTGAAAAGGAAAAATGATAAGCAGAAAGAGCTGGGAAATTGTAGTAGAATAGGTAAGTCCAGTTGTAAAAGCGAGCACATGTGTGATGTCTGAATGGCCTCCATGTATGCTGTAATTTCTGGGATTTCCAAGTTCATTGCAGGTGTCAGTTACGAGTGGATAAATTCATCCTTGGTAAGCTGAAGATCCACTGCCGGATAAATTGTTAGCATTTTGGCTTGAGTAACTTATAATCAATAGTGGAGACACTAAGGGAGAAAATCATCAGCTTCACCACCTGGCCAGTAATCTGGTGGAGCAGATCATAAACCGCGCCACTGCCAACTGTGGAATCCACATGATTATCATTCCATTGGAATCAATGGGTGGGTTCTACAATGGGCAGGCGATCCGCTCCAGCAGATTACTGCCCAGACGATGAAGACAAAAGTCTATCCCTTAGGCTCCAGTTATGCACAGTTAGTCAGTAGCTTTAGAGTGAAATGCAGTGGCAAGACCCACATTATATCATGGTGCTGCACCTGGCTGCCTCTTTTAATCTGCACTTAGTGCTTACCTGCACTTTGTCCCCCACTGGTTACTTCTTAATATGAGAGCAGGTGGCAGTACCCACTTCCTCACAACATTAAGTTGATAAAGTGCTCAAGAGATTCAACCAACTACCTTGGCACTTTTTAAAACTGGCTACGCACCAGACTGGTATTATGGTGAAACAGAAACAATGCGAGACTGACTCTTTGAGGGCTTTTGCATAAATTGACTTTAATGCACTTTTGACGCCTAAACTACGCAGGTGCTTTCACCTAAAACTCCATCGCACTGACGCAGAAGTAGCAGTATCACTGCAACTTAATTTGAAATATGTTAAATCTTTCACAGCTTTGAATTGTAATATGTTGTTCCAGCAGTGAGAGATTTTGTGTAGGATTAGCAAGTATGCCAGTGCTTATCCAGTTTAGATACATTTTGAGAAGCTCTCTTCTGCCTGTGAAATCTGTAATGATTTTCCTTGGGTTTTTAAGAAATCCGAACAATATTGTATTGTTCTATACATTACACTGACTTTTCCATTAGGGAGTGAGGCCTGCACTGTTATTTTCTTCTTGTGTTTCTAGGTGAAATGTATTGTTGCTCTTTTAAAGGTGAAAGATGTTCCTTCAAAAAAAAATGTGACTAGATACAGAAAAAATATATAAGAAGCTAGTTCTTGAGGGAATCGAGCCAAATGAAAAAAGAAATTTGCACTCCGGTGACCTATTAATACCATGTTAAAAGGTTCTGCAAGTATTTAAATTGAATTGAACAGTATATGTGACAAGGAACAGGTGCATTCTCTGAGGATGTAAGTATCAGCAAACTAGTAACTTGGAATGCAATAAATAGTCATTATTGGAGGCATTTTAAGGTGTTCTTTAGGTTGCATCCGTCATAAGAACGTAAGAAATAGGAGCAGGAGTAGGCCATTCGAGCCTGCTCTGCCATTCAGTGAGATCATGGCTGATCTTCTGTCTCAATTCCATTCACCGGCCTTATCCCTTACTAGTCAGAAATCTATCAACTGTTTTGAATATACCCAATGACTGAGCCTCCACAGCCCTCTGGGGTAGAGAATTCCAATGATTCAACACTCTGTGTGAAGAAACTTCTTTTCATCTCAGTCCTGAATGGCCTACCCTTTATCCTGAGGCTGTGGCCCCTGGTTCTAGACTCCCCAGCCAAGGGAAACACTTTCCCAGCATTCACCCTATCAAGCCCTGTAATAATTTTGTATGCTTCAATGAGATCCCCTCTCATTCTTCTGAATTCAAGAGAATACAGGCCTAGTTTACTCAATCTCTTCTCATACAACAGTCCCGCCATCCCAGGAATCAATCTCGTGAACCTTCGTTGCACTCCCTCTATGGTAAGTATATCCTTCCTTAGGTAAGGAGACCAAAATTGTACACAGTGCTCCAGGTGTGGTCTCACCAAGGCCCTATATAATTGGAGTAAGACTTCTTTACTCCTGTACTCAAATCCTCTTGTAATGAAGGCCAGCATACCATTTGCCTTCCCAATGGCTTGCTGCAACTGCACATTCACTTTCAGTGACTCATGTGCAAGGACACCCAGGTCCCTTTGAGCATCTGCATTCCCCAATCTTTCACCATTTAAGAAATACTCTGCCTTTCTGTTTTTTCTACCAAAGTGGATAACTTCACATTTATCCACATTATATTCCATCTGCCATGTTCTTGCCCACTCACTGAGCCTGTCGAGATCCCCCTGAAGCCTCTTCACATCCTCTTCACAACGGACACTGCCACCTAGCTTTGTGTCATCAGCAAATTTGGAAATATTACATTTAGTCCCCTCATCCAAATCATTGATATAGATTGTGAATAGCTGGGGCCCAAGCACCGACCCTTGCGGTACCCCACTAGTCACAGCCTGCCATCCTGAAAAAGACCCGTTTATCCCTACTCTTTGTATTCTGTCTGTTAACCAATTCTCAATCCATGTAAGTATATTACCCCCAATTCCATGTACCCTAATTTTGTTCACCAACCTCTTGTGTGGGACCTTATCAAAGGCCTTCTGAAAATCCAAATACACCACATCTACCGGTTTCCCTTTGTCTACTCCACTAGTTAAATCCTCAAAGAACTCCAATAGGTTTGTCAAACAAGACTTCCCTTTCATAAATCCATGTTGACTCTGCCCAATCTTACTATTAGTTTCTAAGTGCCCAGTTATTGCATCCTTTATAATAGATTCCAGCATTTTCCCAACTACTGATGTGAGGCTAACAGGTCTGTAGTTCCCCGTTTTCTCTCTCCCTCCTTTCTTAAATAGCGGGGTTACATTTGCTATCCTCCAATCTGCAGGAACCGTTCTAGAATCTATAGAATTTTGGAAGATGACAACCAATGCGTCCACTAACAGTCTCAATAACATAGCTACCATTTCTTTCATCAGTCCATCATTTTCTTAATGTGTTTTCACTCTTGTGGCCACACGGGAAAACCACTAATGAATTGCAGGAAGATATGCCTGCTCCATTGGGAAAGCCCAGTTGTGAACCAAGTAACACTGTATTCCATTTTTGGCGCGTAATCTGTAGATCAAGTATTCTCGCATCAGGTATGCTGCAAGCTAGAGGCACAGTAAAGACACCCAAACACACTCCTGCACTATATATGTGCTTTAACCCCAAACCTTGGAAGACCAACCAGTTGATACCACTAATATTTCCCAGTGCTGCCAATATTGAGCTAATTTCAGGTGTGAGATTTTTAGTCTCCAGGCACTCAAACATAATACAGTATCAGGAAAATGCCAGTAGAGAGATTTGTGATCAAGGATGAGACAAATTGTTAGCTTATTTAAATACAAGGACCTGTGTTTATATTCAGAATGAGATATGTCAAAAAGATTAGATTTTTAAATCCAAATGAGTGGGGCTGAACAGATCTACAAACAAAACATACCCACCTACCAAGTCAAGTTATTGTTTCCAATCATTACCACTGTTGCTTAGGGAAAAAAACAGCAATTCAGTTTTTAAAAAAACACAGACACGTGGTTTGTTCATTTTCAAGAGGCTTAAAATCTGTCCCTATTAAGTGTCAATGTAGCTTTTTTTAAATCCATTCTCAGCATATGGTCATTGCTGGCAAGGCCACATTTATTGCCCATCCCTAGTTGCCAAGCGAAGGTGTTGGGCAGTGTTTTTGAATTGCTGGTTTACTTTGTGGCGGTTTGATGCAACTGAGTGAAGTGGCCTAGCAAGCCCAAGGGCAGTTAAGAGTCAACCATGTTGGTGCAGGACCAGAGTCACATTTCGGCCAGACCATCAGGTGTCCTTCCCTAAGAGACATTAATGAACCAGTTGGATTTTTATGACAATTGGATAGTTTCATGGTCACTTTTCTACTGATACCAGTTTTTTTTAATTTCCAGATGTTTTAAAAATTGAATTCAAATTCTCAAACTGGCACGGTGAGATTTGAACTCTCATTCTTTGGATTATTAGTCCAGGCCGAAAGCTAGGCCGTTTAGGAGGAAAATCAGGAAGTACTTTTTCGCACAAAGGGTAGCAGCCTGTCCCAAAAGGCTGGGGGACAGTTGCAGCTTTAAAGACCGAGATCGATGGATTTTTGTTCGGTAAGGGTGTCGAGGGATATGGAGGAAAGGCAGGATAATGGAGTTGAAGTACAGATCAGCCATGATCTAATTGAATGGTGGTGTGGAGATGCCGGAGTTGGACTGGGGTGGACAAATGTAAGAAGTCACACAACACCAGGTTATAGTCCAACAGCTTTATTTGAAATCACCAAGCTTTCGGAGCGCTGCTCCTTCGTCAGGTGAAGTGGAGAAATGCATAAAGACACAGCTTATATAGTCAGAGAATCATGTCAGATGTTTACAGGTAATGTTTCCAACTGCCATTTATCACACCATTCACACCTTTGATTGCTGTGATTATCTCTCTGCCGAGGTGTGATAAATGGCAGTTGGAAACATTACCTGTAAACATCTGACATGATTCTCTGACTATATAAGCTGTGTCTTTATGCATTTCTCCACTTCACCTGACGAAGGAGCAGCGCTCCGAAAGCTTGTGATTTCAAATAAAGCTGTTGGACTATAACCTGGTGTTGTGTGACTTCTTATAATTGAATGGTGGAACAGGTTCGAAGGGCTGAATGGCCTACTCCTGTTCCTATGTTCATATGTACTCCTGGTCTTAGATAGTGGGATTACTGTTAGTTGTGATGCCTTAACATTGCTTGTTCTAATTTTAGCTCCTTGCACTTGCGAGTCTCGCTGCAGTCCATCACCATGTGTAAGCTGCTGCTTAGTTAATGGTCCAACCACTTAGCTGCAAGTTGCCAGTCAATGTTGTGACGGGCCTGGAGCAGAGTAATGCAACTGTGAACTGTTTCCTCTGCTGGGTGAAAATATCTGCTTGCTGTATATGTACAAGAGGTAAGGAGATACAAGTCTGCATAAAGTTTAACACTTTTGGTTTCCCAGTTCCTGAATGTATGGTCAAGCATCTCCATTCTGAGTGAAATAGCAAAATACTGCAGATGCTGGAAATCCGAAATAACAACAGAAAATGCTGGAAAAACTCAGCAGGCCAGGCAACATCCGTGGAGAGAAATTAGAGTCAACGTTTCGGGTCAAAACCCTTTATCATGACTAAAGAGGCACAGGGCACAGGCCTGCTGAGTTTTTCCAACATTTTCTGTTGTTATTTCCATTCTGAGTAAGTTACTCAATTTGAAAAGCACAAAGAAAAACTTGAGTAGCAAGCATTATAAAGCCACAAGGAATGTTTTGACCAGCAAAGGAATAGGAGCCATTGCACTATCACTGCTTCCTCTGAGCTTGCTCATTGTGATTGTTTTAAATGATGGCATTCTTTGTGTATGCTCACAATATTTTAATATATTTTCATAGTGTACCACTGTGGGAGACAGAGCCATCTATTAGCATGAGATTTATGATTCTCAAAGAAGAGGATGGATATCTCCATCTCACATACAAGACTCCTGCCAAATGCAAGTGTGTTAGTAGACCTGCATATCTCTTTCCAACAACCTGTGAATCCCTGATGAGATTGCTGAAATTTCCATTTCCAGCAACAGCCATCCTATGGCCCTTGAGTAGAGTGCTTAACTACTTTTGTGCAGTGGACAGAGGTCCGTGGGCAACTGTATTGTGAATGTCCAACCCCATTTCACTTGGAGAGGAGGGAGCTTACTGTCATCAGCAATGGAGACTTCTCTGGGAAGCAGGACTACAGGGAAGTAGTGCTCACTCACCAGCCAATTATAATGTTAATGTATGTCATATTAGGTTAAATACAAATGGGATGCTAAATCTATGGAGAATTATTATTACCAGTACTTAACCATTGAGGTTCGTACCTAGCTTCCAATATTGTAAGCAAAGATTTGGAGAAATGAATATAATTTATCCTGATTAGTGTCTGTGACTGACTGAGAAATGTCCCCAATTCTGCAAAATGGATGCACTGAACAGTATCTCCCTGACTGATATAATATCAGTGTGTCCATTCTTTATTGGCAGTCTAGATATTTGCAGGGTTGCATGGAAGAGCCTTGACATTCATTTTGTTTGTGGGTTGAGGTCTGCGTAGAGATCAGGGTAGAATTCTGAGTAAGTATTAGTACATGTTCTTAAGAGTTTCCTTCACCTTTAATACCATATTCACTGAAAGTAAAGTTTGAGAAGTGGCTGACGCATTGGTCAGAATTTTAATTTGGAGGTGGGTAGGGAGCGGAGCGCGCTGGAAAGGGGGCGAGAAACCCGGGAGAACGAATTTAACGCAGGGCCTGATTAGCGTTTCCCGCCCGCAGCCAGCCAGATGGAGAAGCGGGTAGGCCTGCGGCTCCAAGCCGCAGAAAGGATGGATCGGGAGGCGTATCGGAGGTTGGAAGGTGATCGGGGGCCAGAGGGGGGAAGTCGGAAGGTGATCGGGGACCAGATGGGGGAAGTCGGAAGGCCTGCGGGTGATTGAAGGGGGGAGATCGGAAGGCTGTGGGGTTATCTGGGGCAGGACGGGGTTGGATGGAGGGCCGGAGGGGGAGATCGGGGGCAGAGGGGTAGGTTGGGGGGTAATTCAGAAGGGTGGTGGGGGGGGAGGGTGTCCGATCGTGGGAGGGTTGGTGAGGCAGGAATGTTGGATCGCGCAGTTCTCGCCTCCCTTTAGCTGGTGGGTTCCCCGCCCGCCCATTAGCTGGTGGGTTCCCCGCCCGCCCATTAGCTGGTGGGTTCCCCGCCCGCCCATTAGCTGGTGGGTTCCCCGCCCGCCCATTAGCTGGTGGGTTCCCCGCCCGCCCATTAGCTGGTGGGTTCCCCGCCCGCCCATTAGCTGGTGGGTTCCCCGCCCGCCCATTAGCTGGTGGGTTCCCCGCCCGCCCATTAGCTGGTGGGTTCCCCGCCCGCCCATTAGCTGGTGGGTTCCCCGCCCGCCCATTAGCTGGTGGGTTCCCCGCCCGCCCATTAGCTGGTGGGTTCCCCGCCCGCCCATTAGCTGGTGGGTTCCCCGCCCGCCCATTAGCTGGTGGGTTCCCCGCCCGCCCATTAGCTGGTGGGTTCCCCGCCCATTAGCTGGTGGGTTCCCCGCCCGCCCATTAGCTGGTGGGTTCCCCGCCCGCCCATTAGCTGGTGGGTTCCCCGCCCGCCCATTAGCTGGTGGGTTCCCCGCCCGCCCATTAGCTGGTGGGTTCCCCGCCCGCCCATTAGCTGGTGGGTTCCCCGCCCGCCCATTAGCTGGTGGGTTCCCCGCCCGCCCATTAGCTGGTGGGTTCCCCGCCCGCCCATTAGCTGGTGGGTTCCCCGCCCGCCCATTAGCTGGTGGGTTCCCCGCCCGCCCATTAGCTGGTGGGTTCCCCGCCCGCCCATTAGCTGGTGGGTTCCCCGCCCGCCCATTAGCTGGTGGGTTCCCCGCCCGCCCATTAGCTGGTGGGTTCCCCGCCCGCCCAGATTTAAAGTTAAAATGGTGGATCACCATGAGGCACGCAACCTCATTATAATGTTTAAAGTGCCAACCCGATTTTTAACTCTTTAACCTCCCACCCGACCCACCCTTTTTTTGAGGTTAAAATTCCCCCATTGTTATTTTCCACCTCATAGACCTGGGTACAAATGCAGTGCAGACTGATGAGATCAAATTTAAACTTCTAATTAATTTTTGCGTGCTGTGTTTTCTCCTCCTCTCCCCCCAGCATTGAATCATGCTGGAATACAGTTTTCAAAGTGCAAGTACCCTCTTGTACCTCGCCCATTATTGGCACTGCAATTATTCGTCATGCATCTCGATAGTCAGTGCCAGCAGGCAACCTGATCATGCAAAGCATCACAGTTAGCCCTGATCTTGTCCTCGCCCAACATCTTTGCACATTTTTCCGGGACTACTGTTGAGTGATCGTAAGTAATTAGCTCTAAGACTAATTGTAGCACAGTGTCATGTACATTCTTCGCTTGGCATGGAGAGCAATCTACAAATAGCTAGCAGGAAAACTTGCTGAAACTGGGAATTTTGAGCGAATTACTGTATTTGGAACAGTTCTCCTGTTCTTGCGCAGAGCTTATGCACTCCTACACTGTGTAGCCAGAGATGTTTTGAGTAATTATTAAGTAAGGTATATAAATTGATTTCTCACTGTATAAAACTTGAATTGGTCTTGCTTCAGGCTACAAACAAACCTCTACTTGCACGATACAATGAGAATGGGAGTGTGCGTGAGTAGCTAGCTAACCACAACTTAAAATAGAAACATAAAACTTCACTCTCTGTCACGCATAGCTATTGTTGTCATTGTTTTTCAATGTTTGCTAGTCAAGCGTCTGTGCTTGTATGTCTAAATACTTGGCTGCTACAATAATTGTAGTTGGTGGCTATTGGATTACTTAGCATGGGTCTCCTGCAGCAAGGGAATCCTATCTAACCTTAAGCAGTCCTCAATCAGGTTTCCATAAATTCTCGAGTATATCTGTGAAAATCTAAAGGCAGGGGTAGGTCTGGTTCATTAAACAGCATTTTTTTTTCTCGGCATCAGTCAATGTATGTTGAGACAGCAAGTATCATTTTGAAGAAATTTGTAAAAATCCAAGTTATCTTCTACATATTGCCCTCCATATTGGTATCTTATTGGAAAATACTATTTATGTAAGATTTCTCTCTGCTCCCTATATTCTGGAGAGTTCTGCGAAAGGTTAGGATTAAGGAAACCATATTTATTCTGATAACCAATACTGGCTGAGGAAATCTTGAATCTCTGGTTACATTTGAATGTCTATATTTCTCAAAGATTGCACCTGCATATCTGATGGACAGTCAGATTTAACAAAGCACTTAAGTATCGAAGTGACAGTTTGACTTTTGAAAGGAGCAGCCTATTAATTCAAGAATTTGTATCTTCAGTGGTAGATGTGCTTGTGGAATGCAGAAAATGTACCCTTGAAAGCTTCCGGCCAGCTTTTAAATATAGAAGTATATGGTCTAAAATGGAAGAGATTTAGCATGTTTTTAAACTGTGGTATCCTGATGAATTTTATGTGCAATCTTTACTCAATCTTAATGTAGTTTCATTAGAGATCATCATGTTGCCATTGTGGCCTACTTTTTGTTTATATATTCGTTCATGCTTTGTGGGCGTCACTGGCAAGGCCAGCATTTATTGCCCATCCCCAGTTGCCCTTGAGAAGGTGGTGATAAGCCATCTTCTTCAGCCGCTGCAGTCCGTGTGGTGAAGGTACTCCCACAGTGTTGTTAGGGAGGGAGTTCCAGGATTTTGACCCAGCGACGATGAAGGATCGGCGATATACTTCTAAGTCCAGATGGTGTGTGACTTGGAGGGGAACTTGGAGGTGGTGGTGTTCCCATGCGCCTGCTGCCCTTGTCCTTCTAGGTGGAAGAGGTCGAGGGTTTGGGAGGTGCCGCCGAAGAAGCCTTGGCGAGTTGCTGCAGTGCATCTTGTAGATGGTACACACTGCAGCCACGGTACGCTGGTGGTGGAGGGAGTGAATGTTTAAGGTGGTGGATGGGGTGTCAATCAAACAGGCTGCTTTGTCCTGGATGGTGTCAAACTTCGAGTGTTGTTGCAGCTGCACTCATCCAGGCAAGTGGAGAGTATTCCATCACATGCTGAAAGGTATGATTCTGAGATCCAAATTAAAAAGCAGAACCTTAAAGGTAATAATCTCTGGATTGTTACCTGAGCCACGTGCAAATTGGCATAGGGACAAACAGATTAGAGGTTTAAATGCGTGGCTCAAAGAGTGGAGTGGGAGGAAGGGTTTCAGTTCATGGGGCACTGGCACCAGTACTGGGGAAAGAGGGAGCTGTTCCGTTGGGACGGGCTCCACTTAAACCGGGCTGGGACCAGTGTCCTGGTGAACCAAATAACTAGGACAGTAGACAGGACTTTAAACTAGTGAAGGCGGGGCGGGGTGGGGGGGGGGGCGGAGAATTCAGGAAAGTGTAACTTTAAAAGCAGTGAGTGAAATATCAAGGCTCTAGACCAGAGTAGAATTTTGGGTAAAAATAAGCAGAGTGGGTCAAGAAGGGACAGAGAGAATAACAAAGGTAATAGGGCATCAGTGACTACGGTGACATTAGAGAAAAATAGAAAGAAGTCTGAGGCACTATATCTGAATGCGCGAAGCATTTGCAACAAAATAGATGAATTAATAGCGCAGATAGAAATTAACAGGTTTGATCTAATAGCCATAGCGGAGACGTGGTTGCAAAGTGGCCAAGGTTGGGAACTAAATATTCCAGGATACTTAACTTTTAGAAGAGATAGGCAAAATGGAAAAGGAGGAGGGGTAGCCCTGATAATAAAGGATGGGATAAAGACAGTAGAGAGAAAGGATCTTAGCTCTGAAAATCAAGAAGTAGAATCAGTTTGGATGGAGCTAAGCAACAGCAAGGGGCAGAAAACATTAGTGGGAGTTGTTTTAGGCCCCCAAACAGTAGTTGTAATGTAGGGCGGAGTATAAATCAAGAAATTAGAGGCGCATGTTACAAGGGTAATACAGTGATCATGGGGAACTTTAATCTACATATAGACTGGGCAAACCAAATTTGCAGTAATAGTGTGGAGGACGAATTCATGGAATGTGTGCAATTTAGTTTTCTAGATCATTATGTTGAGGAACCAACTAGGGAACAGGCTATTTTAGATCTAGTATTGTGCAATGAGAAAGGGTTAATTAAAATCCTTGTAGTAAAGGGGCCTTTAGGGAAGACTAACCATAATATGATAGAATTTTATATTGAGTTTGAAAGTGATTTTAACATCGAAACTCGGATCTTAAATCTAAACAAAGCAAACTACGTAGGTATGAGGGGCGAGTTGGCTACGGTAGATTGGGAAAGTACATTAAAAGGTATGACTGGACTAGCAATGGCTAGCATTTAAAGAATTAATACATAATTTACAACAAATATACATTCCTTTAAGGCACAAAAACCCCACAGGAAAAGTGGTCCAACTGTGGCTAACAAGAGAAGTTAAAGATAGTATTAGATCAAAGGAAGAGGCTTATAATGTTGCCAAAAAGAGTAGTAAGCCTGAGGATTTTCGAATTCAGCAAAGGAGGACAAAGAAATTGATAAAGAAAGGGAAAATAGAATATGAGCGTAATCTAGCAAGAGACATAAAAACAGACTGTAAAAGCTTCTATAGGTATGTAAAAAGGAAAAGGTTAGCGAAAGTAAATGTGGGTCCCTTACAGGCTGAGACAGGAGAAATTATAACGAGGAATAAGGAAATGGCAGAGAAATTAAACAAATGCTTTGGCCGCGATTTTGCCTATCGATGGGGCTTGGGGGCGGGACAGCTGTCAACCGGGTTCCAGTCTCGCCCCCAATGACATCAGACGCGATTTGCGTCAATTGGCCTGCTCTCCGGGCTTCTCGGCCAATTGAGAGGAAGCCGTTGTCAGATGACGTCAGTGGATGACGCGTCATCTGCACAATTTTTTTTGACAGCTGATTTTTCACTGTTTTGACAGCATTGAAGTGCTGCAAACACTGACAATCACTGTACAAAGGTGAGCCCTTGTACCCAGGCTCTCCAGTGACCCCCTCCTTAGGCTAGAATAGATGGCAGCTGCAGGTGAGATTACAGAAGCAATCTGTCACTGGTGAGAGAGGTTCTCCCAATGAGGTGGGACTACACACAATCCAAAACTTGTCACCTACAGGAAAGTGTAAATGCATTAAAAATGATTTTCCCAACATTTTCTTACCTCTGAAACTCATCAGTGCACCATTGGATCCTTCACCCCACTTTTGCAGCTGTCATCAATGCAGAAACATTACAGTACACCCACAGCATGCCACATTTACCTGGCATGGTGTCCGGATGTCGGGAAGCCCGCAGTAGACCTGTCAAAATTGCAAAAAAGCCTCTTAACTGCCTGTTAACGAGCAGTTAAGTGCCTATAATCCTCTTCCTGCCGCTAGGTGTCGGGTCCATGTGCAAACCGGGGACCCGACACCTGGGAAGATTGTTTGGAGGCGGCTTGACAGTGGATATCCAACCCGCTGTCGATCTTTGCGATTTTGCTGGATGTCCCGCCTCCAAACCCGCCCCCTGAGCGCCGGCAAAATTCCGGCATTTGTGTCTGTCTTCACGGAAGAAGACACAAAAAATTTCCCGGAAATAGTGGAGAACCAATTCTCTAGTGAGAATGAGGAACTGAAAGAAATAAGTATTAGTAAAAAAAATAGTACTGGAGAAATTAATGAGATTGAAAACCGATAAATCCCCATGACCCGATGGCCTTCATCCTAGGGTTTTGAAAGAGGCGGCTATAGAGATAATGGATGCATTGGTTGTCATTTTCCAAAATCCCATCGATTCTAGAATAGTTTGTGCGGATTGGAAGGTAGCCAAATGTAACCCCACTATTTAAGAAAGGAGGGAGAGAGAAAACTGGGAACTACAGACCAGTTAGCCTGACATCAGTAGTAGGGAAAATGCTAGAATCTATTATTAAGGACATGGTAACAGGGCACTTAGAAAATAATAATAGGATTGGGCAGAGTCAACATGGATTTATGGAAGGGAAATGATGTTTGACAAATCTGTTAGCGTTTTTTGAGGTTGTAACTAGCAGAATAGGTAAAGGGGAACCAGTGGATGTGGTGTATTTGGATTTTCAGAAGGCATTCGATAAGGTGCCACACAAGAGGTTATTAAACAAAATTAGGGCTCATGGGATTGGGGGTAATATACTAGCATGGATTAAGGAATGGTTAACGGATAGAAAACAAAGTAGGAATAAACGCGTCATTTTCGGGTTGGCAGGCTGTAACTAGTGGGGTACCGCTAAGATCAGTGCTTGGGCCTCAGCTATTCAGAGTCTACATCAATGATTTGGATGAGGGGACTAAGTGTAATATATCCAAGTTTTCTGATGATACAAAGAGGCTTCAAGGGGACATAGACACGCTAAGTGAGTGGCCAAGAACATGGCAAATGGAGTATAATGTGGAGAAATGTGAAGTTATCCACTTTGGTAGGAAAAATAGAAAAGCAGAGTATTTTTTAAATGGTGAGAGATTGGGAAATGTTGGTGTTCAGAGGGACCTGGGTGTCCTTGTACACGAATCACTGAAAGTTAACATGCAGGTACAGCAAGCAATTAGGAAAACAAATGGTATGTTGGCCTTTATTACAAGAGGATTTGAGTATAAGAGTAAAGATGTCTTACTGCAATTATATAGGGCACTGGTGAGACCACACCTGGATTATTGTGTACAATTTTGGTCTCCTTACCTAAGGAAGGATATACTTGCCATGGAGGGAGTGCAACAAAGGTTCACCAGACTGGTTGCTGGGAGGAAAGATTGAGTAGACTAGGCCTATATTCTCTAGAGTTTAGAAGAATGAGAGGTGATCTCATTGAAACATACAAAATTCTTAGAGCTTGACAGGGTAGATGCAGGGAGGATGTTTCCCCTGGCTGGGGAGTCTAGAACTAGGGATCACAGTCTCAATAAAGGGTCAGCCATTTAGGACTGAGATGAAGAGAAATTTCTTCACTCAGAGGGTGGTGAATCTTTGGAATTCTCTACCCCAGAGGGCCGTGTCAGCTCAGTCATTGAGTATATTCAAGACAAAGATCGATAGATTTTTGGGCAGTAATGGAATCAAGGGATATGGGGATAGTGCAGGAAAGTGGAGATGAGGTAGAAGATCAGCCATGATTTTATTGAATGACGCAGCAGGCTCGAAAGGCCAAATGGTCTACTCCTCCTATTTCTTATGTTCTTAATCTCCTCTCCATCCTCCTGTGAAACTCCATCCACAATCTTACTAGGTAGGCATGTTGTTACAAAGAAATAATTAATATTTAACAAAAATGGATGTTTAAATAAAAAAGGGTAATGAAAATTTAATGGTGATATTAAATTTTGATGTTTTCTACAAAAAAAAGACCTAAAAGTTTCTAACTCATCCCCACTGCTTCTGGTAAATTCACTCATGCATCCATCACTTACCTGCTTGTCTTGTTCTGCACTGCCTGCTGGCCTTCCAAGCTCTACCTAGCACAAGCTCCAACTTATCCAAAACTCAGCTGGCTGCGTTCTATTCCCTACTAAATCCCACTCATCCTAGACTATCTCTACTCGGATATGACTTTGTCTTAATTTGTCCCCACTGTGTGATCACAGAATCACAGAAACCCCACAGTGCAAATAGAGGCCATTTCGGCCCATCGAGCCTGCACCGACACATATCCCACCCGATCCCTGTAACCCCTACACCAACACATATCCCACCCTATCCCCGTAACCCCACGTATTTAATCCCCCCTAACACTAAGGGTCAATTTTTATCATGGCCAATCAACCTAACCCCGCACATCTTTGGACTGTGGGAGGAAACCGGAGCACCCGGAGAAAACCCACGCAAACACGGGGAGAATGTGCAAACTCCACATGTTTGTAAGTAACTTAGATACTTGCCATAGAGTGAGTGCAGCGAAGGTTCACCAGACTGATTTATTTCTTGAGGATCAAGGGATATGGGGAGAAGGTCGGGACCGGGTACTGAATTTGGATGATCAGCCATGATCTCATTGAATGGCGGAGCAGGTTCGAGGGGCCGAATGGCCTACTCCTGCTCCTATCTTCTATGTTTCTATTTTTCCTGGGATGGCAGGACAGTTGTATGAGGAGAGATTGGGTCAACTAGGCCTGTATTCAGTAGAGTTTAGAAGAATGAGAGGGGATCTCATTGAAACGTTTAAAATTCTGACAGGGCTAGACAGACTGGATGCAGGGAGGATGTTTCCCCTTGCTGGGGGGTCGAGAACGAGGGGTCACAGTCTCAGGATATGGGGTAGGACATTTAGGACTGAGATGAGGAAAATTTTCTTCACCCAGAGGGTGGTGAACCGTTGGAATTCTCTACCACAGAAGGCTGTGGAGGCCAAGTCACTGAGTATATTTAAGAAGGAGATGGATAGATTTCTAGACGCAAAAGGCGTCAAGGGGTATGGGGAGAGAGCGGGAATATGGTATTGAGATAGAGGATCAGCCATGATATTGAATAGCGGAGCAGGCTCGAAGGGCCGAATGGCCTACTCCTGCTCCTGTTTTTCTATGTTTCGATAAAGTAAAGTCTTTTCCATTTGCAGCTCATTTTTCTAAGCTAATTCTCTCTACATTCCACTTGAATGAATTAACTTAGCTGGTTATTCTGCCATCCTACCCCGTTTATAGTCATTCATCAGGTAGTGTTTCACTCCGTAATGCAGTGCGAATAGTATTTGTGCGAAAGAGTAGATGTAACTGTGTGTAGCACCGAGTAAGAACTTGGCTGTAACCGTGGCGGTTTTGGGAATGGGAGTGGGTGGTCAGTTAGTAATGCAATTATAACAATCTTCTAACACTGGTAGATTTATCTCAACAACTCTATCAAAAAAAATCACAGGCATTAAGGAAATGCTCTCCATTTCTGTGTAATGTTAAGAATCAACAATGCCAAATATGTTTAAATTCAAAAACATAGCAACTCAAAAACAAGTTCTGAAAACATCTCATCTGTTTAAGGACTATGTCCATCCTCTCTCTAACCAAGCATAAAGGCAAGCACAGAGGTTGGCAGCATTTGTATTACTTTCTTTCTCTGCGGTCTTTGCTTACACCTGAGTCAGCACATACAATATGGTGGAAATTGGAGAGTGTGACTGAGTCTAATAACTTGTTTTGACAAATATTTGATTGAAGAAACACAAAGATAACAGCCTGACATTATCGATCTCTTAAAACAACTTTTGAAGCAGTGAGGTGGAGAGTATTTGATATTCTGAAAGCTTGTGCAAGCTAAAGTTTGTACTTTCATATTAGACTGGGTGCCTCATATTTATTTCCTCAAATGTCAATCGTGTGGCCATATATTCACAGACGAGTTTTACTCCATTACATTCTGAGACAACAAGTACTTGGGCTATGGAAAGCTAACTCGGCACAGACAGCTGAGATAAACCTATCATTATGAGAGGAATATCTGCAAATGGATTGCTAGAATCACTCTAACAACTACCCCTTCCCCAAACTGTTGGCTCAGGCATTAGAAGGGCAATACCTTGATGGAAACAGCCAGGGATTGAACCAGACCTTTCTGGTGTGTATGGCTCAGTTACTCACTGGATAAACCAGCCTCATGATTTGGCAAGCCTTTGATCAAAAAAAGTCTCGATGACCAGAAGCACAACAATAACTTTAGAGGTGTATTCGTTTCAGAACTGTCGGTAAATCTTTACACATGGCCAACTGTAAGAACTAATGTCACTAGCAAATGTTATAATTGGGACAGAAATGGTCCAACTCATCTTGCATCTCCAAAAAAATTGTACTGCAGTGCTGAGTACCTTCCTGCAGCCAGAGAATAAAGTGAATAGAGTGGAGATTTTGGCAACAGGAGAATAACTGCTATAGATGAAATCTCAACTGTTTTCATTTATTTCTCTCCGCTCTTCTCCCCGTGCCTTAGTCTGCTAACAAATTGAAATTACTAACACTTCTCGTATATAAAATGTGTGTGTGTGTGTGTGTGTGATTATCTTTGACCACAGCTGAGTTGCTTGTAAATAACAATTTAAATATTGTAGAGAAGGAGTCACTAAAAGACATGCAAGAGAATTAACTTAAATACATTAATATTTGTGAAAATTCTTCTGATTGACCTCTCTGACCTGACTTGTGACCTCTTGCAGTGGTGCCGATGATCTGCTACCCATTTTGTCTTACGTGGTGCTGAAGAGCAATTTAACACAACTCGTATCAGAGTGTGCAGCTCTGGAAGAATTTATTCATGAAGGGTAAGATCCTAGTTACGCGACTGCAGTAATGTTAAAAAGGCAGTATGATTTTCCAAACTAATAGATTGTTTTAAATAGGACTAATCCGAAGTCCACAAATTTGCAATTTTCCCTTTCCTAATTCAACAGCATTGAGGCTAATGATAGCACCTCCACATGTGGCCTGCTTGAGACCAGCTAATATAGCACCGCTTGGGGATCAAACCTGGGACCTTGCTGGTCTATATGGCTCAGCTTTTCGCTGATTCAACCAAATCAGCAGTGGCTAACTTTTTTTTTTTTTTTGACGCAATTTAAGCAGAAAACCTATGTGGAGTTTAGCTCCCTTCTTTAAATTCCAATGGCCCTGACTTGTGCACACCCACCAGATGGCAATGCTATTCATACTAGAAGATAGTGCTGTTGCTGTTTTAAAATGTTTCCATGTACTGATCAAATTATCTTGGATATTCTGAACCTATTAATGCCTTTTGCAATATGTTTTCCCTTGCCTGATGTGTTGTGTGTATTCTGGGTTAAAAAAGTTAAGTATAAAATAAAATCTAATTTCTGCCCAATTCTAGGTAGTGCTATGGAAATTTTGGAATTATACAAGATAGCTGATTTTTTTTTTTAATGTAAATTTAGAAACATAACTGTCAAGTGTGAGATTCATGCTCAAAAGAAATGAGACACTTGTAAACCCATTTACACTCAGATATGTTTGTTGTTCAAAGTGAGGTACATTCTTAAAATAGGCACATTTTAAACCAAATGCAAAAGCATCAGTCCAAGTGAATGAGATTTGATGGATGCCAACTTTACTGGGCCTAATTTGTGAACTTCTGCAACACTTTGGTTTGATAATCTAAAATCAAAACACAGGAAACTTTGTGATATCCGGCACCGACGGGACCGAGCTGTTGCCGTCCCATCAAAACTGCCGGACAAACCAGCGCTAATGTTGAAATATTCAGCTCCGTATCTGGCAACAAACCCTGTTGCTTAGCAACAGCTTCTAAACAGTTGGCCGTACCTTGCAAGCATCTCTGTAGCTTAGCAACAGCTTCAGCGAGACCTTGCAGAGCCTGACTGGTTGAAAAAAAAAAGCAACGAAAAGAAAAAAAACCTAACGAAACGGCTCCTGATTTTTGCCGGTGGATCGAGCATTCCGGACAGTTAACCTCCGGATAAACCAAAGTTTCCTGTAACTGTCAGAACCATGCCATTTCTCGCAAAATGCATCCATTTCTACATTGGGATCATTTTGAGGATCCAAAATGAACTGCAATTGTAATAGTTGTTATTTGCTTAGATTTTTCAGATCACTTAATTAGTGGCGATTAGCCAGCTCAATTTAAAAATTGGTTCGGCAGCACAAAGCAGAATCTGGCACTGAATGGAAAAGGCACTGTCTGGCAGTGCCGAGCAGACTTCTGCAGTAGTCTGCTCTGGTTCCTTTGCTGTTAAGAACATAAGAAATAGGAGCAGGAGTAGGCCATTCGGTCCTTCGAGCCTGCTCCGCCATTCAATGAGATCATGGCTGATCTTCTGCATTAACTGCATTCAGAAGATCAGCCATGTTCAATCTATTAAGTGATTTGGAGGAGATTGCTTCTTTTAATATTAGAACTTTCTCTTATGAGTTCTTTAACAAAGCGATAAAAATAGCAGGTGGATTTTAATGGCAATAAATATAAGATTGTATATTCAAAAGGGAAATTGTGTATAAACTATGAAAGGGTGGCGTTTATAGGCTCAAATGTGGGATTTTATTTTGTCTAACCAAAACTTGGTGCCGAGCACAGACTCGGCATAGTGATATTCACTTATCGAGAATGCATTATGGAAAGTTATGTATTGTCATCTTGAACAGTACAATGGTGTAGGTTGGATTTCAGCATATGGTTCAAAATATTAAACAGACAATTTTCATTTGCGAATAAATTATTGAAACTTGTACAGATTTATTTTGACGCTTAAGTCCTTTTTTCAAAGATGCAGTGATCTATGAATATTAATGGTTTATTTTTTCTATAATTATGTTTTCATTTTTCCAAGGAATTTGTAAACCATATTCATTGACAAGTTTGTGATTTATCACTTGTGAATGTATATAGAATTTTAAATCCAAAAGACATGGCGAAAATTGAGGAAGGGAAGCAATTGCCCAGTTGTTTGAGCAGTATCAGGCCCAGGCAGAATGTTTTAATCTACTTGATGAATTTATGTGTTATGACATGTAAAAATGTTATTTTAAGGGAAAGAAAACACAGCTGTCAGGGATCCTTAAAACTTGGCCACTGCCTATTAAGTTTGGAGTCCGAGTTTGAAACTGGCAAAGAACAAAGACAACAATATTTCGTTAATGACTGTGAAGGGTGGCAACTGAGCTGAAAACAAGCAGCCATCCGTCAGATTTGCAGCGAATATGAATCTCCAGCACAACATTGACATTTGTGCTCCAAAAGGTCCCAACTGAGCCCTGAAAGTATGGAAATACCATTCAGATGCATCGTAAGAAACTCTTGCAGGGAGGACTCGTAAAAATCAACATTTCATTGTGCAGTACACATGTCTGCTGCATATATGACAAATAAAATTGAATTGAATTGAATTGCAACATTTGATGAGATTCTGGGATAATAGAGGGCACATCTTGGGATGGTTTACTGCATTAAATTCATTAAAGAAGTACAAGTTTTGTATGTAGCAAGATATATTATGCAAAACCAAGATTTAAGAACCAGAAGATGTTTTTACAACAACAACTTGTATCTATATAGCACCCTTAACGTAGTAAAACGTCCCAAGGCGCTTCACAGGAGTATTATAAGACAAAAAAATTTGACACTGAGCCACATAAGGAGAAATTAGTATAGGTAACCAAAAGTTTGGTCAAAGAGGTAGGTTTTAAGGAGCACCTTAAAGGATGAAAGAGATGCGGAGAGGTTTAGGCAGGGAATTCCAGAGCTTAGGGCCTAGACAACAGAAGGCACAGTCACCAATGGTTGAGCGATTATAATCAAGGATGCTCAAGAGGGCAGAATTAGAGGAGTGCAGATATATCGGAGGAGGGGGGGGGGTGCAGTGGGGCTGAAGGAGATTACAGAGATAGGGAGGGGCAAGGCCATGGAGGGATTTGAAAACAAGGATGAGAATTCCAAATAAAAGAAGCATAGAGCCATGATGAAGATGCTAGTTTTAATATCTGTACTTACAAAATGAATTGAGTGGCGGAACCAGCTGATTGTTTCCGAAACAGTATTTTATTTGTTGAGGGTAGACAAGGTATATCATTTATATTTTTTGTGCCATTATCAATAACAGATTTATTATAATTGCTAGGTATAATTTGTACAGTTTGTGTAGAACTTTTTAATATGATAATGTAAGCCAAATGTCAGGTTTGTGCCTTTTCATTAATCGGTTGATCTGACTGGGCAGTTGGAATGAATTGTAGCCCAACTTTCAGTCAAGAGGTTCAAGGAAAGAGAGAAGGAGAAGAAAAACGGAGGAGCGTGGAAGTGGGTGATGGGGATAGTTGGGTGTGAATGTTTAGGGGCTGGGGGGTCTAGAACGAGGGGTCACAGTCTCCGAGGCCTTCGACACTGTCAACCGTGAGGGATTATGGAGTGTCCTCCTCAAATTCGGCTGCCCTCAAAAGTTTGTCACTATCCTCCGCCTGCTTCACGACGACATGCAAGCCGTGATCCTGACCAACGGTTCCACCACAGACCCAATTCACGTACGAACCGGGGTCAAGCAAGGCTGTGTCATCGCACCAACGCTCTTCTCAATCTTCCTTGCTGCAATGCTCCATTTCACCCTCAGTAAGCTCCCCACTGGAGTGGAGCTAATTTACAGAACAAATGGGAAAGTGTTCAACCTCCATCGCCTCCAGTCCAGATCCAAGGTCGTCCCATCCTCTGTCGTCGAATTAAAGTATGCAGACGACGCTTGCGTCTGCGCTCACTCAGAGGTCGAACTCCAAACCATCGTAAACACCTTCACCGAAGCATACGAGAGCATAGGCCTTACACTAAACATCCGTAAGACAAAGGTCCTCTACCAACCTGCCCCCGCCACAGTGCTGCCCCCGATTATCAAAATCCACGACAAGGCCTTGGACAACGTGGACCACTTTCCATACCTCGGGAGTCTACTGTCAACAAGGGCAGACGACCAAGTCCAACACCGCCTTCAGTGTGCCAGTGCAGCCTTCAGTCGCCTGAGGAAGAGTGTTTGAAGACCAGGACCTCAAACCCGGCACTAAGCTCATGGTCTACAGGGCAGCAGTGATACCTGCCCTGCTGTGTGCCTCAGAGACATGGACAATGTACAGCAGGCACCTCAAAGCACTGGAGAGGTACCACCAACGCTGCCTCCGCAAGATCCTGCAAACCCATTGGCAGGATAGGCGCACCAACGTCCGTGTTCTTGCTCAGGCCAACATCCCCAGCATTGAAGCTCTGACCATGCTCAATCAGCTCCGATGGACGGGTCACATTGTCCGCATGCCCGATACGAGACTCCCAAAACAAGCGCTCTACTCGGAGCTCCGGCACAGCAAGAGAGCCCCAGGTGGGCAGAGGAAACGCTTCAAGGACACCCTCAAAGCCTCCTTGAAAAAGTGTAACCTCCCCACCGACACCTGGGAATCCGTGGCCCAAGACCGCACAAAGTGGAGGAAAAGCATCCGGGAAGGCGCCGAACACCTAGAGTCTCTTCGCCGGGAGCAAGCGGAAGCCAAGCGCAAGGAGCACATGTCAACCCAAGCAGCCCACCCACCCGCCCCTTCAACCACCGTCTGCCCCACCTGTGACAGAGACTGTAGGTCCCGCATTGGACTTATCAGTCACCTGCAAGCTCATTTTTAATGTGGAAGCAAGTCATCCTCTGTTCCGAGGGACTGCCTAAGAAGAGGAGACAGTCTCAGAATACGGGGTAGGACATTTAGGACTGAGATGAGGAGAAATTTCTTCATTCAGGGTGGTGAACCTGTGGAATTCTCTACCACAGAAGGCTGTGGAGGCCAAGTCACTGAATATATTTAAGAAGGAGATAGATAGATAGATTTCTAGACACAAAAGGCATCAAGGGGTATGGGGAGAGAGTGGGAATATGGTATTGAGATAGAGGATTAGCCATGATCATATTGAATGGTGGTGCTGGCTCGAAGGGCCGAATAGCCTACTACTCCTATTTTTCTATGTTACTATAAGGTTTGAGAAGGTTGCAGAGGTATGGTTGAGCGAGGCTATGACAAGGTTTGAGGATGAGGTTGAAGAATCTGTTTGGCCAGCAAACCAGTGCAGGTAAATGTTTCTATGTCTTTGCTCCTGCTTCAACCCATCTGCTGCTAAAACCCTTCTCCGTGCTTTTGTTACCCCCAGACTCAACTATTCCAATGTTATCCGGGCCAGCCTCCATCTTCCACCCTCCACAAACTTGAGCTCATCCAAAACTCAAAAATCCTAACTCGCACCAAGTCACGTTTACCCTTGACCCCTGTGCTCGTTGCCCTACATTGGCTCCCAGTTCCTGAACGCCTTGATTTAAAAATTCTCTTCGTATTCCAATCCCTCCGTGGCCTCACCCCTGCCTCTCTCTCTAACCTCCTGCAGCCCTATAACTCTCCGAGAACTGTGTATTGCTGCAACTCTGGCATCGTGTCCATCCCCCACTTCCTTAACCCCACCATTGGCGGCCATGCCCTCAGCCATCTAGGCCCTAATGCAACCTCTTTGATGTGGGGAGAATTCTAATTGTGCTCCAGGCATGTTGATTTTGTGTGTTTTTTCTGTTCTCTGCTCATGACCCAAGTTAGGTATCTTGCTTACACCTGCATTATCTATGCCTCTCAACATTTAAAAATACTGTATTATCTCTACCCTCAATCTTCTCTCCAATGTAAGATAGTTTGCTTCTGTATCACTTTCATCATTACTCAAGTGCTCCAAGTTCCAAAATCATCTTTGTTACTTGTCTCTAAGTTCTTCCCAAGAAAGCGAGCCACACATTGTACACAGTAATCCAAATGTGGTGCCTGTAAGATTGAACTAATTTGTTTTGACTTGTGATCAAACTGTGCCAAGTAGATGATTGCTCTTCTGGAAAAGTTTGAACTTAACTGTTTAGTAAGTTGTCAGTAATCACATCCAAATTATTCTCCTTTTCCATCTTTGCTGATGGGCACTCTTTCATCATTTGCATTTCGTGCTGTTATCTTGTGCAGTAAGATTCCTTGGCCCTTTCTTAGCACAGATACTTTACTGGTCACTTTGTATTATTGTAATTTAGTTGGCTTATGTTTATATAGTTTTAAGTAGTTAGGATAACTTGCGTTCAAATTGAAAGGCTGGTCCTGCACGAAGTTAAAAAGAAATGACTGGCAGAGTCCCAAACAGAAAGTGTGTGTGCGCGCGCACGCGTATATAGTTCTGACCTTCCAAAACATTGATCCAGCAAGCCACAGGATAATGGGCAATGAGGCGGTGAGCCACATTGTCAGCCTGTAATTTTGTCAATTATGTGTGTATTAATTGGTGTTAAACCCTGAAAATTTGAAAGAAGCGATTACTGCTGCCCTGATGTTGGAATTCCAGACAGTGTGTATTTATCTTCCCTTTAGCCCTCCATGGGATCTTTTGTGTGAATTTAAATTGGAGAAAGTTGAAATGGAATGTCTAGTTATTTTCATGAAGTCTATCCAATTTGTTCTTTTAGTTATAATCCTTAGTCTCTGCCGCCTTGCTAAGAATTCTCCAACTAGAGGAAATCATCTTTTATTATTTGCTCTCTCAAAACCATAAGGAATTTTTAATTTTAGCTACCCCCCTGCATTCTCTTTCTGAGCCAGATTATTGTTTAAAAACCTGACTGACTGCGTGGCTCTCTGTCTTTTTAAAAAAAAATCTCCCAGTGTTCTAACCAATAAGGGAGGGCGTAACCCAGACAACCCCTGCTGAGTGCCCAGTAATAGGGACCTCCCAGCACAATGGGTGTAAGGTGTTTATCCACTGCTGATTGTTTACAATCTTTGGGGAAACAATTTAAAAGCATCGCTTATTAGCATTTAATCCCGTTCCATCTCCGTGCCTTTTTTTAAAAAAACTTTTGTGAATACACGTTCCTTTCAATACAACCCTTAAATGTAACATTCCAAATATTTTCTATGTAAAAATGGTTAAAAAAAAATGCAATGACCTCAACATATTGCAAATGTATTCCTACATTCCTTCACGTTAAAAGTACTTCATTGGCTGTAAAGTGCTTTGGAACGTCCAGTGGTCGTGAAAGGCACTACAGTATATAAATGCAAGTTCTTTCTTTCTTTCTCCCTCTTTCTCTCTTTTCTTTTATCTTGATTAGATCTATCTGACTGGCACATTGCCTGATTTTCACTGGCAGTTGTCTGTAGGACGAATTTGTTGTACAGTGTATTTATTTCTAAAGATACACTTAGACATCCCATTTTGACATTGTCTGAATTTCTAGAACCTGATGGAATTTTGTAGACAGCTGATATAAGTGAGAATTATTCTGATTCATGTTACAGTAACTACCTAAGTTTACTGGGGATGCAATCCTTACAACTGAATTGTTGGATCCGTTTTTTTTTAAGTGCAACAGTGAGGGTGATTGTTTGGCCTTGGGTCATCTAATGCTAATCACTTGTGGGGAAAACTGCAGGCATTCATGAAACAGCTAATAAAAATTTGAATTCTGTCCCAAGAAATAAGCAAATTAGCTGAGCAGAGCTCTACTAAAGGCTCCTGAAAACAAATAGTCCTGTAGAGTAATGTGGCTACCCTTTGCAGTTCTACAGGAAACTTTTTTTTATCCGGCACCGACGTGGTGCCGGTTCATCAAAAATTCCGGATAACCAAAAGCTATAGTAAAAGATACGGAGAGCTGAGAGCTCCGTATAAAGCAACAAACCCTGTTGCTTAGCAACAGGTTCAGAACAATGGCCACAAGTTCCAAGAGTCTCTGTAGCTTAGCAACAGCTGCAACCACACCCTTGCACAGCAACAGATCGAGGAAGGCAAGTAGAATACGAGGTAAAACTTACCTGAACCTACTCCTGAATTTTGCCGGTTAACCGAGATTTCCGGTTATTAGGTGCCGGTAAATCGAAAGTTTCCTGTACTATTAACTGATTTTTATCTCAAATTACTGGAACCTATATTTTATGGAATGGTGGTGAATTTACATTGCCCCCCAACCCCAATTGATTTGATTGGTGTTTTATTGCAACTTGCATTCATATAGGCCCATATTTTCCGATGCCTACAGGTGTGTACACACCCGTAGGGACCTCGCAAGTGCTGGTTTAAGGCATGCGAAGCGCATGCGCTGAAAACCGGCATTTCCGATCTGTCAAGAATTCTCTTGACAGATCCTCCACCTGCCCTGGAGAAGGGCCTCTGCGGGAGGAGAGTTCCGCTTTCTGCAGAACCTCTGCCCGCTGAAAACCCTTAAAAATCTTGTGTCTGGTAAAAGCAGGCGTAAGGCCTGCTTTTATCACATTTATCAGCATAAGAGTTTTAAAAAGTTTAAAAAATAATTTTTTTTCACTAATTTATAATTTAAAAATACTTTAAAAAAGGTAAGTTTATTTTTAGCCCCGTAAAAAAACTTCATTTTTTTGAAAAAATTTAATTTTTGTTTAAAATATTTAATTTAATGTCATTTTAACTCCTTTTAAAAACATGATTTAAAAAAAAGTTTATTTAATGTTTTGATGTGTTATTGGAGTGATCTCCATTCATACTTTTGACAGGTCCATCTGTCAAAAGTATGAAGGGGATTCCCTTCTCCTATTGGCTGGCCTGGCCCACGTGATCCCAGGGACGCTTGTGAGCTGCATGCGCCCCTGGGATACGTGGGCCCTGCGCATTCCGACTGTGGAGAGGCGAAGTGGCCGGACCTCGGGAGCCCTCGGATAAGGGCGTAGATTTTTTTTCCGATAGGAGGCATCTGCATGCAGGAAGCCTCCTATCGGAAATTACAGGCCTAGTGTCTTTTAATGTAAATAATAACCCAACTGCACAGCATGAGCAAAGTGCACACCATGTCAGGAAGGGAGAGATTAGGAAAGATGAACAAGGCATTGATCAAAAAAATGGGTTTTAAGGAGATTTCTTTTATAGGAGGAGAGGGAAGTGGAGAGGTTAAGGGAAGGAAATACAGGAAATATGTTTCATGGACCCAGGTTGCTGAAGGGTCCAATGGAGGGTGATGAACAAAAGGCCAAAGTCAGAAGAATGGAGTGTTCGGGGCAGACAATATAGGCTGGAGGAGGATGCAAAGATGAGATGTGGCAAGGCTATAACGTGGATAAATGTGAGGTTATCCACTTTGGTGGCAAAAACAGGAAGGCAGATTATTATCTGAGTGGCAATAGATTGGGAGAAGGGGAAGTGCAACGAGACCTGGGTGTCCTTGTGCACCAGTCGCTGAAGGTAAGCATGCAGGTGCAGCAGGCGGTTAAGAAGGCAAATGACGTGTTGGCCTTCGTAGCGAGAGGGTTTGAGTACAGGAACAAGGATGTCTTGCTGCAGTTATACAGGGCCTTGGTGAGACCACACCTTGAGTATTGTGTGCAGTTTTGGTCGCCTTATCTGAGGAAGGATGTTCTTGCCATGGAAGGAGTTCAGCGAAGATTCACCAGGCTGATACCTGGGATAGCAGGAATGACGTATGAGGAGAGATTGGGGCGATTGGGCTTGTACTTGCTGGAGTTTAGAAGAATGAGAGGGGACCTCATTGAAACTTATAAAATTCTGACAGGATTGGACAGACTAGATGCAGGAAGGATGTTCCCGATGGTCGGGGAGTCCAGAACCAGGGGTCACAGTCTAAGGATAAGGGGTAGGCCATTTAGGACAGAAATGAGGAGGAATTTCTTCACCCAGAGAGTGGCGACCCTGTGGAATTCTCTACCACAGAAGGCAGTAGAGGCCAATACATTAAATATATTCAAGAAGGAGTTGGATATATTTCTTAAGGCTAAAGGGATCAAGGGGTATGGGAAGAAAGCAGGGACCGGGGACTGAATTTGGATGATCAGCCATGATCGCATTGAATGGCGGAGCGGGCTCAAGGGGCCGAATGGCCTACTCCTGCTCCTATCTTCTCTTGTCTATGTTTAAGGCTATGGAGGAATTTAAAGATGGGGACCAAGATTTAAAATTTAAAGGATAGGGATTCAATGTAGGTCAGCAAGACTAGGAATGATTAGGACTTACCACAAAACAAGATGTGTTGTGACAAGAGTTTTGCAGAAGTTTGAGTTTATGGAGGGTGGTGGATGGGAAGGAGACTGTTGGAGTGAAAGTTGTTATGCTACTTTTATACTGCACCTTTGGTGCCAGTGCTGTGCTGAGATGTCGCCAGCACCAAAAGTGCAGTATAATCTACAAGTGCCAGCCTGTACTGAGTGAAGCCAAAGTATCTCCAAGAGGTGGTCCATAAAATACCAAACAAAAGTTACCTTGTGGTCATTTTTATTTCCTGGGGAAGGCGATTAGTAACCGTTACCCTGGTAGCATTTGTGGCCATTCTTGTTCTATTAACAACAATATGAAAAACACCAAAAATGTATGGCTCACTCGGAGGTCGAACTCCAAACCATCGTAAACACCTTCACCGAAGCATACGAGAGCATGGGCCTTACACTAAACATGGACCATGTACAGCAGGCACCTCAAAGCACTGGAGAGGTACCACCAACGCTGCCTCCGCAAGATCCTGCAAATCCATTGGCAGGATAGGCGCACCAACGTCAGTGTTCTTGCTCAGGCCAACATCCCCAGCATCGAAGCTCTGACCACACTCAATCAGCTCCGATGGACGGGTCACATTGTCTGCATGCCCGATACAAGACTCCCAAAACAAGCGCTATACTCAGAGCTCCGGCATGGCAAGAGAGCCCCAGGTGGGCAGAGGAAACGCTTCAAGGACACCCTCAAAGCCTCCTTGAAAAAGTGTAACATCCCCACCGACACCTGGGAATCCCTGGCCCAAAACCGCACAAAGTGGAGGAGAAGCATTCGGGAAGGCACCAAACACCTCGAGTCTCTTCGCCAGGAGCAAACGGAAGCCAAGCGCAAGGAGCGCACGTCAACCCAAGCACCCCACCCACCCGCCCCTTCCCACCGTCTGCCCCACCTGTGACAGACTGTAGGTCCCGCATTGGGCTAATCAGTCACCTGCGAGCTCATTTTTAATGTGGAAGCAAGTCATCTTCGGTTCCGAGGGATTGCCTAAGAAGATGATTAACAACAATATGAAAAACAGCAAAAATGTATCTAAATTTCCAATATTTGAGTGCATTAATTTCTGTTTCTTCCCCAATTAAATAGATTTTAGCCACCAAAACTATACTTAGTTTTGGTACAGCACTGCATAAACAAAACTTAAGCCTTCAGGCTGCTTAACCGCTGAACCACATAATAGTTTTCTCAGCCGCAGTTGAGGACCAAACTATGTACATGGAGTTTGGTCATTCACTCCCTTCTCAACTTGTGCATGTGCCAAAGAAAATGAAGAAAACAAAATTACAATTTAAAAAAATCAAATGACAACACTGGGCTGAAAGTGAAATATGTCCTTGTGTCTTGAACTAATTATTTCATACGGTCACGCAATGTTAAAGTTTCCAGTTTTTGCAAACCACGTTTGTCATGATGTCAGTTGGAAGACCCCTAACTGTTTGAATACTAGCACAGCTGTAGTCCATTCGCCTCTGAAATAGAAGACATGCTGATTCTTCTGGACACGCACTTGTTCCAAGAGGGCACATTGATCCATTTGGCTGCAGTTGTTTTAGTGTGGACTTAATTTTTCTTTGCATTTTCCCCATTTTTATTCCCCATTTCATCCCCCATTTGAGAGATTTGTCAAGAGTACATATTAATACATATATACAGCCAAAGTTTGAACATATTGAACAATTAACATTGGAGACATACATCATTTCCCCTTCCTCTGCAACCATTCTATTCTGAATGTGCATGAATCTCTCTTTTTCCTTTCTGATGACAGCTGGCTGATACCAATTCCTCGCACATTGTTATGCCTGTGTTGCAAGCATGCTGCTTAGCAGGGGCCTCGTGCAATTATGCTCCACTAATGCGCAGAGCTGCTGTGCAGACAAATCATTTTTGCTGGGAATGTATTTTCAGATAATTGAAAACCATTATAAATACACACAAAGGCAATGATGCAAGCAAGCATAAAAATGCAAAGACCATTGCATGGAATTAATAGCTGGGAAGAAAATATTGATGCTGAGATAGGAGGAATCCAATATGTTTAATCTAAAATGTATTTATTTTTAGAGGCCTTAACCTGCCTTTTTGTTTAACTGTGACCTTCAGAATATGATGTAAACATTTTTTTAAATAAAAAAATTAGCTTTGATTTTAAAAGGATTGTTCACTATCGTGCCATGATTTAATAGGATATGCAGTTGTGCCTGTGATTTTCAAACCAGTGAATTTTGTACCTTGTTGCATGAGAGAGAGAGAGAGAGAGAGATAACTGAGTGAAGGGAAAGCACTCCGAGAAAGTTCCCAGGTATCAGACAGCGAAGCTGTTGCCTGCCTATCGTCTTATCGGAGATCTGAAGTGTGTGCTTTTATTTGGGAGTTGGCTTGGTTTGTGCAGTGATTTATTTCCTGTGGTAATCCTGCCTAATTTGTGCTAATACCCTATTGAACACTTTCACTGATTCTATTTTTGTCAGATAAGTAACTCAAAAAATGTTTCTGTTCACTTGATTATACAAAAAGTAAATAAAAATGTTGGGGTTTTTTTCCTTACCGTTCTGATAAAATAAATGGAGCATCATTTGTTTAAGCAAAGGGCGAGGTAACTTCCTAATAACTTTATCATCAAAACAGCAACTTATATATGTAATGTATGTACCTTTAAGGGGAGAACTACTTTTTACAGCTACTGTATACTGTTGTACCGGCAGTGACCACACCTGTATATAAACCCTGAGTAGTGATCTGTACAGTCAGTTGCAGTTTGAACCCTCATTCAGTAAACACCTGTTGATCGTTCCCTGCAGTCTTTTGTCTGATTATTGAAGGACACGACATTAAGGTACACGGATCTAACATTGGCGACGAGGTAGATTCGAACCTACCTGCAACTCTGCATCACCTCCCAGGGATTCACTCCTGGAGAACAGTGGAAGGAGGTCGAGTCCAGAAGCACGGGCGTCGACCACGGGCAACCGCCCAGTCATCCAGCGGAGATTTGAGCATCGCAGGGGAGGCTGTCGAGAGCCAGGCTTGGCTTTCCAGTCACGGTGGTCCAGTGAAACGGGCTGGCAACAGGTACTGCGCAGACCCTTCCCGGACAGCGGCGGCTAGAGCCGACCGAGCGGCACAGAAAAAGGCCGAGCAGCGTCGACGGGGGAGCGAGAGAGGGCAGAGCGCATAGGGCGCAGCCGGTGTTCAGGACCGAGCAGCGTCAACGGGGGAGAGAGACGAGAGAGAGCAGAGCGCAGCCGGTGTTCAAGGGCCGAGCGGCGTCAGCGGGGGAGAGAGGCGCGCAGGAAAACGCGAGGTGCTGCCATTGCCACGAGAACCGCAGAGAGCGGCGTTGGCAGCAGCGCAGGAGCAGCGCACGAAACCCACAGGGCGTTGCCATTTGCCACGAGGACCGCCGAGAGCGGCGTTGGCAGCAGCGCGGGAGACGCCATTTTAAGCCGCAGCGGGGAAGGAAAGCGCGGGAGACGCCATTTTAAGCCGCAGCGGGGAAGAAAGGAAAGCGCGGGAGACGCCATTTTAAGCCAGTCTAACCACACCCAGGGATGCCGAAGAGTGGCAGTATCACAGCGTTCGACAATGAAGTCGAAGATTGGACGACATATGTCGAACGCATAGAAGTATACTGCAAGGCGAATGAAGTGCTAGATGACAAGAAAGCGCTGGTATTGTTGAATTCAATGGGTGCAAAAACGTATGGCTTACTACAAAACCTAGTAACCCCAGAGAAGCCAGTAGAAAAGGATTTTGAAAACATAGTGTCAATCCTACAGGACCACTTAAACCCCACACCGCTGCTGATAGCAGAAAGATTTAAGTTTCACAAAAGGAACCGGCATAAAGATGAAAGTAATGCTGAGTATTTAACGGAACTGCGCAAGCTATCGAAACACTGCCAGTTTGGAACGGGACTAGCAGATACTTTAAGGGACAAGTTTGTGTGTGGGCTTCAAAGTGAAGGAACCCAGAAACGGCTTCTATCAGAAAAGGATCTTACGCTGGACAAGGCTTTCAGCATTGCAGTATCACACGAAGCAGCAGCACGGGGCGCGGCAGAGATACAACGGAGACCGCAAGAATATGGCACAAATGAAATGTCATACGGAACAGTGAAGTGCTATCGCTGCGGCAGAACAACACACGACCATAATGATTGCTGGTTCAAGGACAAAGTGTGCCGACAGTGTGGAAAAGTAGGACACATAGCAAGAGTCTGCAGGTCGGGAAAGAAAACCAGCAGCAAGAAATCTCCACAGGAGAAGTACAAGAAGGTACATAAGGTGACGGGGAGTAGTTCAGACGAACAGAAGAGTGATACAGGCTCCGGAAGCAAGGAGCTGGGTTGTCTGAAACTACATAATGTGATCAAAACGGAGGATCACCAAACTATCTGGGTCACG
The DNA here is from genome assembly GCF_052327205.1 of Somniosus microcephalus. Taxonomy (NCBI): domain Eukaryota; kingdom Metazoa; phylum Chordata; class Chondrichthyes; order Squaliformes; family Somniosidae; genus Somniosus; species Somniosus microcephalus. Next base: position 250,144,632 of record NC_140992.1, read on the forward strand.
CTCAAAATAGCAGGAGTCCAAGTGAAAATGGAATTGGACACAGGATCAGCCCTAACGGTCATAAACCGAAGGGACTACAAGCGGCTATTCTCACATATACCCTTGAGAGATACAAAGATTGTCTTGAAGACGTACACGGGGCAAAAAGTCTACCCCAAAGGATAAATAAGGGTGAACGTTATATATAACGGCAAGGAAACACCAAAAATGGACCTATATGTATTGCCAGATGGAGGACCACCACTACTAGGACGTGAATGGATCCGGAAGATACAGCTAGATTGGCATTCCATACAGGCACTGACTGTGGCTGACAAAAAGGATGACGACGTCACACCTGGGCGACTGTCAAAGATCCTAACTGACGCGAAAGAAGTGTTCCAGCAAGGACTCGGAACACTAAAAGGCATGACGGCGACGATTAAAATTGAAGAAAACGCAAGCCCAAAATGTTTTAAGGCCAGACCGGTACCTTATGCGATCCGCCCAGCCGTCGAAGCAGAGCTGGAGAGTCTGGAACGTTCAGGTGTACTGTGCAAGGTAGACTGGAGTGAGTGGGCTACACCCATCGTCCCTGTGATGAAAAAGTCATTGAGCAGCACGCCTGGGGAACCAAGGAAGGTTCGCATCTGTGGGGACTTTAAGGTAACAGTGAACCCGGTCCTTCACACCGTACAATATCCACTTCCGCGGATTGAAGATATTTTCGCCTTGCTATCTGGAGGGAAACGCTTCACTAAGATTGACCTGGCCCAGGCGTATCTGCAAATGGAGGTAGAAGAAGCATCAAAAAAAATACCTCACAATCAACACCCATAAAGGTCTCTACCAATACAACCAGCTGATATTCGGGGTAGCATCAGCTCCAGCTATTTGGCAGAGGGCAATGGAACAAGTCCTGCAAGGGATCCCAGGGACCCAGTGTTATTTGGACGACATCCTGGTCACGGGCGAAAATGACAGTGATCACCTTGCCAACCTGGAGCAGGTGCTCACTAGATTGCAGGAATATGGGCTCCGAGCTAACCGCCCCAAATGCGAGGTTTTTTAGAAAACAGATCTCGTATTGTGGCCACGTTATCGATAAAGAGGGGTTACATAAGTCCCCAGAGAAGATTGAGGCAGTAAAGGCTCCAGCACCAGAAAATGTGTCACAACTGAGGTCGTTCCTCGGGCTGGTAAACTACTACCATAAGTTCTTGCCAAATTTGTCTACAATACTACACCCACTGAACACCCTACTGCAAACTGGGGTGCCATGGAAGTGGAGTGATGAATGTAGACGAGCTTTCCAGAAGAGCAAAACACTAATCACATCGAAAGAGGTATTGGCCCATTACAACCCGGCATTACCAATTCGGTTGGCATGTGATGCGTCACCCTACGGCATTGGAGCGGTACTGTCGCACAAATTCTCGGACAGCTCAGAGAGGCCAATAGCCTTTGCGTCAAGATCACTAACCTCAGCCGAGCGTAACTACGCCCAGATTGACAGGGAGGCCCTCAGCCTAGTGTGGGGAGTGAAAAAGTTCAATCACTATCTGCACGGGCAGAAGTTCACCTTGCTGACTGACCACCAACCACTTGTCTCCATCTTTAATCCAAAGAAGGGCGTTCCGGTGATGACTGCGCAACGGCTACAAAGATGGTCCCTTTTTCTAGGGGCGCACCAATATGAAGTCGAGTATAAGGGCACGAAACAGCATGGAAACGCCGATGGGCTATCACGCCTGCCACTGCCTACTGCGGAGGAAACACCAGCAGTGGATCCTGTCGAAATATTTCATTCGACTATAATTGAATGCTTGCCAGTAACTAACGCTGGTATAGAGAAGGAGACCCGAAATGACCCGACACTGTCTCGGGTATATGATTTGACGGTGAAGGGATGGCCAGCACATGGCGACTCACTGTTGCCAGCATTCTCATCCAGAAGAGAACAGCTGTCAGTATGCCAGGGGACCTTGATGTGTGGATCCCGAGTGGTAATTCCACCCAAGTTAAGGGAGAGAGTGCTCAATGAGCTTCACGAAGGTCATCTGGGAGGGGTGAAAATGAAAAGCCTTGCTAGGGCTTGTGTGTGGTGGCCGGGGATCGATCAGCAAATCGAGGACCTAACTAAGAGCTGCTCAGGATGCCAGAAGGTCCAAAATGCACCACCACATGCCCCTCTACACCCATGGGAGTGGCCCTCATCGCCATGGCAACGGGTGCATATTGATTTTGCTGGTCCATTCATGGACTCAATGTTTTTAATAGCTGTGGATGCGCACTCGAAATGGCCTGAGGTGATCAAAATGTCCTCCACCACCACGGAGAAAACTATTGCAGTCCTATGGACCATTTTTGCCAGGAACGGCTTGCCAGAGCAGATTTGCTCTGATAACGGACCACAGTTTGTGTCCGAAGAGTTTCGAAGATTTATGAAAAGGAATGGGGTAAGGCATTACACATCCGCCCCGTATCATCCAGCCACAAGTGAGAGGTTCGTACAAACCTTTGAGAAGGCAATAAAGGCTATGTACAATGACAGCATTCCGCTGCAGCACAAGGTGGACAATTTCCTGTTCGCCCACCGGAATGCGACACATGCAGTCACCAACCAGGCCCCAGCCATGATGTTCTTTAACCAAAGGTTAAGATCTCGCCTGGATTTGCTCAGACCAAACGTACGAAGAGATGTTGAGAGTAAGCAATTCCAGCACATCCATGAGAAGCCAGCAAGGAGCTTCAATGTAGGGCAACCAGTCTTGGCCCGCGACTACCGAACAGAAAAATGGCAGCCAGGAACGATATGCACACAGCAGGGCCCACTAATGTACACAGTGGACGTTGGGGAGAGCATCGTGAGACGCCATGCTGACCAGATCCTAGAGTCACAGGAACAAGTCAACCCCATGCCTCACCCATACGTACCTGGTGATGAACCCGACGTACAGGTAGCATCTACCCCAGAAACAGTAGCATCGGAAGCTGATGAACCAACCGACGACAGGGGGCCAGAATCACCTCCGCACCAAGAGCAAGACACTCGGGAAAGGCGCTATCCAGAAAGGATCAGGAAGCCTCCCCAAAGACTGAATTTATAAATAGACTATTTTCAGCTAATGTTGCATGTTAAAAGTGTTAATTGTAATTAGTTGATATTTAATTGTTAAATGAGTGTTATGGTACTGTTAATCTAAAAGGGGAGGAATTGTAATGTATGTACCTTTTTAAGGGGGGAACTACTTTTTACAGCTCCCGTATACTGTAGTACCGGCAGTGACCACACCTGTATATAAACCCTGAGTAGTGATCTGTACAGTCAGTTGCAGTTTGAACCCTCATTCAGTAAACACCTGTTGATCGTTCCCTGCAGTCTTTTGTCTGATTATTGAAGGACACGACATTAAGATACACGGATCTAACAATATATATTTATATAGCGTATTTAGCATAGTAAAATGTCCCAAGACACTTCATAGAGGTATAAAGAAAAGCTAAAGAAGGCGATATTAGGAGGTTAACCAAAAAACTGGTCACCGAGTTGGGTTTTAAGGAAAGTCTGAAGGAAGATAGGGAGCTGGAGTGACAGACGAGTTTAGGAGGGATTTCCAGAGTGAGGCCTAACCTACTAAAGCCAAGGGCCACCAATGAAGTGCATTCCACCCCCCACCCCCACCTTACCCATAAGGAGCAAGAGTCTTAAAGAACAGAGAGTTCAAAGAGACTTAAGGGCTTGAGAAGGTTACAGAGATAGGGAGGGATGAGTTCATGGAGGGATTTGAACATCAAATGCAAAATTGAATTTGAGGGGACTGGAAGTCAATGTAGCTCAGTGAAGACAGGAATGATGGGAGAATGGGACTTGGTTCGGAATAGGAAATCAGCAGCAAAGTCTTCGATGAGCTGAAGTTTTTGAAAAGTGGAAGGTGGAAGACCAGCCAGGAGAGCGATACAACAGTCGCGTCATTGTCTAGAGGCAACAAAGACGTGAACGAGGGTTACAAAAATAAATGGGCAGAGGCAGGGGCGGAAGTAAGTGATGTTACAGAGGTGGAAGTAGGCAGTCTTTGTGGTGGAGAGGATATGGGATCAGAAGCTCAGCTTGGTTGAATAGGAGTGAAGGTTGCAATTAATCTGATTCAGCCTCGGACAATGACCAGGGAGAGGCTACGAAGTTTGTGCTGGGGAGGAATGCTTAGCTGGAGGAAATGGCAGCATGTGCAGCAGTCAAGGATGAGTTTATGATGAGGGGGGTTAATGACTGTGAAGCGGACTGTGCCTGAGGGTAGAGAATCATTTACAATATCAGTGGCCAGCAAGAGATGTTTGGTGATCAATAATTTTGTGGGAATGGGATCAAAGGAGAGAAAGTGTCATTGGTCAAATGAGCTTGGAGAGGGCATGGGAAAGATGGGAGAAATTAAAAAAAGCTGGGAGTTCACAATTAGGGTGGGGATAGTTTGTGGGAAGGTTTGGCATGATGGACAAGGGGAAGGTAGGAAGGCAACAAAGGTTCCTGAACAGATAGTTTTGTCTTGGTGATGATGAAATCCATGAGCTCTTCGCACTTGTTATTAGAGATGAGGGTAGAGATGACAGAGGAGGGGGGTTTAAGGAGATGGTAGTGGAGAATAAGAGTCCAGGGTTACCTTTGCCTTTCAGGATGATCCTAGACTAGTGAGCAGTTCGGGCAGAAGAGGTTGAGACCTGGTAGAGCTTGATGCAGTCCAGCCAGATCTAGCAATGAATGGCTAGGCCAGTTGTGTGCTCGAGGCACTCTAGTTTGTGCCCCTTGGACTTAATTTTTTTTTTTTTTTTTTTTTAATTTATGGGATGTGGGCATCACTGACAAGGCCAGCATTTATTGCCCATCCCTAATTACCCTTGAGAAGGTGGTGGTGAGCCGCCGCCTTGAACCGCTGCAGTCTGTGTGGTGAAGGTACTCCTACAGTGCTGTTAGATGGGGAGTTCCAGGATTTTCACCCAGCGATGATGAAGGATCGGCGAGATATTTCCAAGTCAGGATGGTATGTGACTTGGAGGGGAACTTGGAGGTGGCGGTGTTCCCATCTGCCTGCTGCCCTTGTCATTCTAGCTGGAAGAGGTCGCGGGTTTGGGAGGTGCTGCCGAAGAAGCCTTGGTGAGTTGCTGCAGTGCATCTTGTAGATGGTACACACTGCAGCCATGGTACGCCGGAGGTGGAGGGAGTGAATGTTTAAGGTGGTGGATGGGGTGCCAGTCAAGCGGGCTGCTTTGTCCTGGATGGTGTTGAGCTTCTTGAGTGTTGTTGGAGCTGCACTCATCCAGGCAAGTGGAGAGTATTCCATCACAATCCTTACTTGTACCTTGTAGATGGTGGAAAGGCTTTGGGGAGTCAGGAGGTGAGACACTCTCTGCAGATTACCTAGCCTCTGACCTACTCTTGTTGCCACAGTATTTATGTGGCTGGTCCAGTCAATGGTGACCCCCCCAGGATGTTGATGGTGAGGGATTTGTCGATGATAATGCCGTTGAATGTCAAGGGGCGGTGGTTAGACTGTCGCTTGTTGGGGACAGTCATTGCCTGGCACTTGTGTGGCGTGAATGTTACCTGCCATTTATCAGCCCAACCCTGAACATCGTCCAGGTCTTGTTGCATGGGGGCATGGACTGCTTCATTATCTGAGGAGTTGTGAATGGCGCTGAACACTGTGCAGCCATCAGCGAACATCCCCATTTCTGACCTTATGTTGGAGGGAAGGTCATTGATGAAGCAGCTGAAGATGGCTGGGCCTAGGACACTGCCCTGAGGAACTCCTGCAGAGATGTCCTAGGGCTATGATGATTGACCTTCAATAACCACAACCATCTTCCTTTGTGCTAGGTATGACTCCAGCCAGTGGAGAGTTTTCCCCCTGATTCCCATTGACTTCAGTTTTACTAGGGCTCCTTGATGCCACACTCAGTCAAATGCTGCCTTGATGTCAAGGGCAGTCACTCTCACCTCACCTCTGTAATTCAGCTCCTTTATCCATGTTTGGACCAAGGCTGTAATGAGGTCGGGTGCTGAGTGGTCTTGACGGAACCCAAACTGGGCATCAGTGAGCAGGTTATTGGTGAGTAAGTGCCGCCTGATAGCACTGTTGATGACACCTTCCATCGCTTTGCTGATGATTGAGAGTAGGCCGATGGGGCGGTAATTGGCTAGATTGGATTTGTCCTGCTTTTTGTGGACAGGACATACCTGGGCAGTTTTCCATATTGTCTGGTAGATGCCAGTGTTGTAGCTGTACTGGAACAGCTTGGCTAGAGGCGCGGCTAGTTCTGGAGCACAAGCCTTCAGCACGATAGCCGGGATGTTGTCGGGGCCCATAACCTTTGCTGTATCTAGTGCGCTCACCCATTTCTTGATAGCACGTGGAGTGAATCGAATTGGCTGAAGACCGGCTTCTGTGATGGTGGGGACCTCGGGTGTAGGCTGATATGGATCATCCACTCGGCACTTCTGGCTGAAGATGGTTGCAAATGCTTCAGCCTTGTCTTTTGCACTCACGTGCTGGGCTCCGCCATCATTGAGGATGGGGATATTCATGAAGCCTCCTCCTCCCGTTAGTTGTTTAATTGTCCGCCACCATTCACAACTGGATGTGGCAGGACTGCAGAGCTTTGATCTGATCCGTTGATTGTGGGATCGCTTAGCCCTGTCTATAGCATGCTGCTTCTGCTTTTTAGTATGCATGTAGTCCTGTGTTGCAGCTTCCCCAGGTTGGCACCTTTATTTTTAGGTACGCCTGGTGCTGCTCCTAGCATGCTCTTCTACACTCCTTATTGAACTTGAGGGAGCAAAGATGGAGCCAAAGCAGGGGGAATGACCAGGATGGATGACATCAAAGGGTTTGCTGGGGTCAAGGCTAGGCATTTGGGAGTTGTCGTAAAGTGCAGTTGTAAGCGACTTGGAGAGTTTTCTTTTCCAGAGACTGAATCAGAAGCAAGTGGGACTGGAAGCGGGTAGGAAGATATGTGTGCTGAGGGAGATAAAGAAGTGGTCAGAGATGACCATGTCTGTAATCAAGGCCACTGGCGATGGCATGGTTGAAGGACTATGGATATGGGTGGAAGAGTTTATATGAAGGGGGAGGTTCAGGGAGAACATGAGGGTGGTGAGCTCAGAGGAGAGCTGTGGTGGAGATTGAAACCGCTGAGGATGATGAGTCGCTCAGTGTAGAGATTGAGGGAGGATATCCTGTGAGAAACTCAGGATGGGGTGGAGGGGGGCAGTAGATAACGAAGATTTTAAAGGGGAGACGAGAGGGGTGGAACAGTCAGATACTTGAAAAAAAAAGGTGTTGAAGAAGTAAGGGAGAGACCAAGGTGCAACTTGGAGATAATGGCCACCCCTCCACCATGCTATTTTTGGCAGGGGAGGGTGGAAAGTAGTCAGGTAGAGAGGCTTCAGTAAGGCTAAAGTGTCGCCGAGCCAGGTTTCATCAAAGCCAGGATGTCAGTACAGTCAACTACAATAAGCTTGTAGATGGCAAGGACCTGTTCGTGAGTGAATGGGCATTCTGAAGGGAAATGCAGAGCCGAGTGGTCATTGTTGATCTCTCGGCAGAGTCCAAGGGGACAGTGGTGAGTGAGGTGAGCGGGACATGAAAGGAGGTTGTTGAGGTTAGCCCACAGCAGGTAAACTGGGTAGGAAGGTTAGCGAGAGAGTAGAATGTTTTATATATTGAATAAAAATTAAGCTGTTTGAAGACGTGCCGCAATATATTTAAAAAATCCCTACCATACTATGTTCTGATATGTGCTTCATTCATTTTTTTCCCCCGCACAGGTGGTAGAGTCTGAAGATGGAGGTGTAATATTGTCATTGTTTTAAATGATCAACTGTGACTTTGAGGAGTATCTGGATGAAATTATGAGCAATTATGCACTTGGAAAAAAAAACCTATTGTTGCTCTTCACACCCAAATAGTTTAGAAGGCTGAGTGAGAATTTCTAAATTACTGCACTGGCTCAGTACCAGAAACGGGGTTACTCAGTCTGCTTCACAAGATGAGGACCAACATCATGACAATAAAAACACATTTTAAATAACTGACTGAATCAATTTTAGCAAATTAATAACGTGCAACAAAATAAATGATTGTTTTTCAAAATTGCTGCCTATTAATGATAGAAATGTTCATACACTTCTCTAAATCTGATCATGTATAGATACTTGGATTAGAAGATTGCTTCCAAAGTTATGGATTATCTATTTTATGATTCTGAAGATATTTAACATTGATGAACTCCATCTCCTTGCTTATATTTGAGTTTAAACTGCAACGTACCATATTATAAGATAAACATTATTGTGCGATTCAATAGGAAAGATAGCGCTGGCCTGATGGGCTTTCCTTAAAAAATCTACATTTATATACTGGTTTGTGTTCAGCATCTAAAAAGACTATTTTTTCCAGTTCTGTAAAGTTTGTATGTCACTGGTTGGTATTTTATTATAAAGACTTTTATACATCTCATTATATTACTTTCAAATTAACTGCTCCTATGCTCGGCTGTAACTTCCTAAAATTTAACAGCCACCACAGTAAAGTAGGACACAGTTTGCCCCGAGGAGCTGTCTGCCACGAAGACCATATCCTACAGTGACTGGGTTCTTGCAACACAGCCAGTATTTTAATCGGTCAGTTTTGCGAGGAAAAGCATATCTTCAGAAGATTGACGAAGAGGGATTTTTTTTCCCATAGCATTCTCCAGTTCCTACTGAGCTTTCCAGTTAATTACAGCTGAAGTAAAACCTTAATATACTGTGCATTTCCCAAAGCAAGAAACAGCATGTATGTTGCTTATATTAACAAGGACGTTTCCAAGTTTTTTGACTGTGTGAACCATTTGAGTGTGTACTATGGTACCGAGTGGACTACAACTAAGTTTAAATCAATGCTCCTATTAATTTACAATATATCTCAAGCTGGGATTACTAATAGATTCTGGTGTTCTGAGTTAGCATTTTTCCACGAATGAGTAAACAGTTTTTTTTTAAACGCTTCCAGGCTCATGAAATTCAAACCAGTAAGAAATAGAAGTGCCAATAGAACAGAGTTGCTTAAATTGCAAGGGTCATATTGTTGGGGCCCATGGATTGGTTCTGGTCCAAGGTCATAGTTTGGACACTCCTGTAATATAATATTAAATCCATTCATCTTTGCTACCTTGGCTTGAGGAAAGTCTTGAGTATCTGTTTTTATTACCTATTTTAATATCTCAATCTACTGCAGAAAATGAAATGTCCATTAACAGTCCCTGATGAGACTCTGGGTAAATGCACTCTGGTGACACACCCAGGTGTTTCTTTTTCTTTTTCATCCTGTTTCAACAGTTGAAAGATGAAAACTTTCAAGGGTCTCTTGGCTTAAAGCAAACCCTGCCTTCCCACTGGAAAATTCTACTTACTCATGCAGCTTCCAAATAGATGATCATGAAGAATGCTAATGCCAATTTTTCTTTCTTTTAGGTATTTAATCGGTGAAGAAGGCTACTGCTTGACATCTATGCAGAGCGCTCTCTCATATGTGGAATCTTTATCCAAAGGATGAATCCTATAGTTTACATCCATACATTCCTTATGAATCTTCAAGAGTGTCTTCTTGTTGCACTTACTAAAGGTTTATTTTTGTATTAAATTCACTGGATTCAAGGTACTGTTCTTCATAGATATATAAAATAAGTTGTAAGATTACAATATTTAGGACAACCATCTTGGTGTTGCACAGAATGATCTCACTGTAAAGTTAATCTCTGTATATGGGACTGTTAGGGTAAAATATAGTGACTGGTTGAGGGTAATAATGTAAGACTACATGAGGGGAGCTAGAAGATTCAATATCTCGTGCTAATGTTAAAGAACACCACTGCACAGTAGAGTTAAACAAGTGCACACCCTCTCCTGCTCCAGTGCAGGTATTGCATTTTCTGTGGAGTTATTTTTGTTATTGGGTCCTATCCTCTAATATATTTAAACCAAGTCGAAGAAAGTGGTTTGTTTTTATAATGTTTTAAGTTCCAAGTCGTATTTGGTTATTTTGTATTTTTTCATAGTTATTTAAAATGGAAAGAAATAACACTCTTAACAGGAATTGTAAACCAGCCTACTAGTGTTCTGTCTTCCAATGCTGCTTTGCAAAACTTTGAGGGCACACTTAAGAAAATGGAAGATTTCCAATGCTGTTCCTACAAATAACGTCTGTTTTAAGTTTCTGATGAATTTTTAAAATACTTTTTGATGTTGTACATTTTTCTTATACACTTTAATAGTATATATATGTGTAAAAACAATGCAAAGTATAGGCAGTTACAAATGTAGAAATAATTTATTGTAACTTTGCTGGAAACAATTTGAAAGGGAGTTATGTGGGGAAGGAGAAGTAATTGTCAAATATAATTTGAGCTGTATGTGTCCAGTGTTATGTCTAAAATTAAGCATGCTTTTGGAAAGATAATGAGTAGCTTCCGGGCTCCTATGTAGAACCCAGGATCTGGTTACTTAAGTGGCGGAGACACAATTAGCTGACACTAAGCTGGGAATCCTCTGGAAGTGTGTTCGATGGTTGCCACTCCCAGCTATTTTCTCATACGCAGGTGTGCTATGCTGCTGTTAGGATTTGCTTTATTTAAATGACACGACGGCGAAGCCACTCAACTGCTGACCATTTTTCCAATAAGCTTTAACAAAAAAAAACTGAAATGCTGGAAATCAAAATGAAATACATGGCAGGTCTTTTAGCATTTAAAAAGAGAAAAGAAGGGTTAATGTTTTGTGTAGTAATCCTTTATCAGATCCGTAAAAGAAAGGCAGCAAGCTCTTTTTTTTATCCACACATTATGGGATAAGTACAGGAAAAACTACTTTTAACTATTCTCTTTTTCCTTCCCTTTCGCCTCACCACCTACACACATTCACTTGCATTTGGATTCAGCAATCTTATATTTACCCATTCAACAAATATTACTGATTGGATTGTGTACATGTAGTTGATTCTTGTTGATGTAATTTTTAAAACATTGGATGTTGTGTATGTTTTCTATGACGAGTTATTACTAGTACAGTAAAGACCAGAGGAAAATCAGTATTGCATCGAGGTTTTCTTTGCTTTGACTCACTAAATACACAATTGAATTACAGAACATGAAACGGAGTTAGATTATTTTGGAAACTGTAATATACAAGTGGGTTTCACTATGAAAATGAAATCGTAACGCATTTTTCAAAATGCACCAGCTTCCTGGAAAAGAAGAATGCAGTTAAAAAGTTACCTGCTAACTCGGGGTTGAAAATTGGTCTTCAAACCTGACAACCTAAGAGACAGTCAATCACTCATAGGTGACACCATGGTAGCAGGGAGGGGGGAGATCACACAGAATTACATAGAATATACAGCACAGAAACAGAATATACAGCACAGAAACGAGCCATTCAGCCCAACTAGTCTGCTGGTGTTTGTACTCCACACGAGTCTCCTGCCATTCTGTCTACCTTATTCAGCCTTTCAGCATATCTTTCTATTCCCTTTTCTCTGATGTACTCGTCTAGTTTCCTTTTGAAAGCATCTATTTGCTTCAACCACTTCCCGTGGTAGCAAGTTCCACATTCTAACTACTCTGAGTAAAGAAATTTCTCCTTATTTCCCTCTTGGATTTATTAGTAACTATATTGTATTCATAATTTTAAAGACCTCTATCAGATCTCCTCTAAGTCTTCTCTTTTCCAAAGGAAAAACCCAACCTGTTCAATCTTTCTCGATAACTGTAATCTTTCCATTCTGGTACTATCCTTGTAAATCTTTTTTTGCATGTTCTCCAGTGCTTCAATGTCCTTTTTATAGTAGGAAGACCAGAACTGTGCACAGTATTCAAAGTGTGGCCTGACCAGAGTCCTCTACAAGTTTAACATAACTTCACTACTTTTGAAAACCTAGAAATAAATCCCAGTGCTTTGTTAGCATTTTTAATTGCTTTGCTGACCTGAGATCTGCTTTTAATTTTACTGTAACCTCTTTTTGAAGATGCCCTATTTTAAAAACTCGATTGAAGGAATATTTTAAAGTTATTGTCCTTTGTGTAAGATTGAAACTTGTGACTGAAGATTCTCAGTTGCCAATTAGAAGTACTGCTAAAGCATTGATTTGTGGTTTTTTGTAAGCTTCAGTTGATTGTGGACTAATTGATAAACATATCGTACACATTTCAAATATTATAAATGGTGTTTTAGTGATTCACCATTAAAGCTGCAATGAAAGAAACAAAGCAATAGTATTCAAATACATAAAGAATTTACATATGAAAAATCCTAGAGATTATGACCACTTTCAAGAATCTGTTTGATGTTCTGCCAATAATTTGATAATAAATGACTCCTCCCTTCTTAGGCAGTCCCTCGGAACCGAGGATGACTTGCTTCCACATTAAAAACAAGTTCTCAGGTGACTGATGAGTCCAATGCGGGACCTACAGTCTCTGTCACAGGTGGGGCAGACGCTGGTTGAAGGGGCGGGTGGGTGTGGTGCTTGGGTTGACGTGTGCTCCTAATTTTAAAATAATTGAAATGTTTAAATGACTTCATCAGACATCGAAGACCTTTTTTATGGTAATTTTAAAAACATTTAACTCTACTGACATTTGGAACTGAAAATGCCACTGTCTGTTTTCTGAATCCCACTAGATTTAATTATCCCTGTAAAAATTTATAATTACATAATTTATTGATCTCCGTAAAGCTAAGCCCATCCGTCCATTGTGTTCTGCCCTAGGGCCAATCCTAAATCAAGATTTTTGAGCCACTTACTAAAGAACAGTAGCTGAGCTGGTTTCCCATTGTCTTCCTTACAGTTTTTATCTTCGAAGTACCTTCTCCTAGGTGAGCTGCAACCAAAGCTAAAGAGCCCTACCTACCCTTTACAATTGGAGGGTGGGCACCTTCACCCTTCGAATGCACGTATCCCTGCTGCACATCAACCCAGTAGTCCGAGCCAGTGCTCCAGTCTTTGCTCACCAGGGCTGTCTGGTGTGGGGCCTGAGCCTAACCCTTCGGACTCTAATGAGAATGCTACCACTGAGCCAGTATTCAGTCTATAGGGATGCGAGCACCTTGCTAGGAGCCAGCCCAGTATTTAAAGACCAGACTCTAGTCTCCACTCGCCGAGGCTGTCTGGAGTGGGCGTTGAACCCTTCATCCTTATGCTCAGAGATGAGAATGCTGGCACAAAACCAAAGTATCGCTCCCTAAAGCTAAGTACTTCATGTTCATCTTAGTTTCTTGCAACAAGATGTCAGGAAAATCTGCTTTTAGCAGAACCCAGAGTAACTCCAGTAGAACGTTCTGTGGATATCCCTCGGAAGAGCAGTCCCACCAAGGCAATGTTGTGCTCGAAATATCTTTAATTTTTGTATCCTGAAGAATATACAAAACTTTGTTTTATAAACTAGTTTCTTATCTTGGTTATTTGAGTTGAATTACCTCACACTTCTGTTGACAATATGAATGTTTCATTTCTGAATGTATATTTTGATATACTTTCTGAATGTAAAATAAAAGTGGGTGATGTGAAGTAGATATTTTTGAATGTATGAAACATATTTTTTGAATGTATAAAATGAAGTGTCAGCAATAATATAACCTTGTCAATCAGTTTATTGAAAGGGACAGGAGGTGAGAAAAGAGTGAAGTGCCTTGAGGAGATCTAAAATAAAATTGGTCTAAGTGCAATGGTGGTTGATGTCGGTGGAAACTGTATCGGCTTAGTCACTCGAGGTAGCTATAGGTTTACTATATTGGAAATAGTTTTTTTTATAAATAGTTAAATTTTAGATCCTTCCTTGTAAAGTTCACAGGAATCAGTACATATAGATTATTAAATTACTGTGATTTTTGAAGTGGAAATCTATCTTATCTGACTTAACTATAGAAATAAAGCCAGAAGAGATTTTATTTATCAATTTTTTTGTTTTTGTTTTCACAATTCAACTTTTAAAACAGCTGAATTTTCTGTGTGGCCTGCTAATAGTGTGAAATCTGCTCGAAGATCACTTTTAAAGATTCCAGTTCATAAAAGGGAAGGTCTATATCTTTTTTGATATCTGACAAACACTTGAAACACTATTTTCAAATGGGTCTTTAAATCAATAACGATGGTGGATCAAGATGTGAGAAAGTAAAGTGGCATGATCAATGGAACTGCATACATTTGTTCTAAGTGTTGAGTCTTTCCTTTTTACCCTGAGGTTGCTAAAAAGTTTCTCTTTCCTGTACTTTGGTCCGTGAATCTTAGTGGTGAGGAAAGCTTGCATGTGTTCGCAGGGGAGTTGTGCTGATTAGGCTAATATACTTTATAGTGGTGGAATTCTATGGTAACAGTCCTGTAAATTCTGTACCTTTGGAATGTAACCTGAATGTTTGTTTTTTAAATGACATTTTAGATTATTTACTAAATTGTGCTCAAACAAATTAAGTTGCTAATTCTTCTGTATAAATAAAAAATATAAATGTTCTGCCTGAATTATATATGTATTCAATTGTTTAAGTGCAATCGTATGAATGTATTAACAGAAACAATACGTCTATGGATTATTGTGATCTTATACTTTTTAGAAGTAAAAATAAAGGTATGGTGATGGGAAGCTCATGGCTTTGAGCTTTCTTGATCACTGAAAAGTCACTTTATATCAGGCTCTGGTATTTTTCCTTTTTGAATTTTAGGATTTGTTTCATAATGGCAAAGTTATAAATCAAAACTTCTTTTGAGAAATAAAATTTATTAAGGTAATTCTAACCAATGATGATGCCTATAATTTAGTCTGAGTAAAGTATCTCTTTAAATTGGTGGTGGTTATTATTTTGAAATGGCACAACACTCCCAAGATATCCTTGAAATGTATATTCTTTGTGACATTGAATAATCTCGGAAAACACTCATTAATTTTTGTTCACATTTATGTCTAACGTGCAGATTACCAGTGTAATGCAGCCTAAGTGGCAGGAGTAGGGAGTGTTATTATATCAGCTGGTCAAAATGTCACTTCAGACCACTGCCTGGTCCAGTGTTCCAGTGTGTTATGTTGTGGAGTATTAAGTTGCAGAGCGAATTCCCATGTAGTGAACTTGCTTGCTCTCTCTGCTTACCATTTCCAGGAAGGGAAAATTGGGAATGTGATACTGCTATTATACCTGTAACAGCAGTATTTGGGAAACCATGTAAGTGAGGCATATTAAATAGTGATGCTGGAATGGTGGGTAGGAATCAGAAAGGTATATCTATTTGGCAGGTTATACGGATAGGAGTTATATTTACCCAAATGGACTCCAGGGTGAGCGCTTTTCTTCGGGTGAGTCTCATCGATCCAGATGCCAATTAACGCCCGTGTGGTGCATGTATGGACAGATTTTGGGGAGTTCTTTGTGTAAACAAAAAGGAAAGTCTAGGGGAGTAAAAGAATAAATGAGCCTTCTAAGGATCCCTACCTCTTAGACTAAAATAAACATATAAATGATAAATCTGCTGTACCAGAGCACATTACAGAAACTAATTAGATGGGTGTGTGAAGTAACAATGGATTAATCATTAAAATACATTTTAGAAAGTAAGTAGATCGCCCATGGTATTGCTCACGGGCAAATTTGGGGCATGGGATGTGATGACATACATAATAGAGTTATTAGTTTAACGTAGATGGGTTAATGCCTCTGATAAAATAATTGAGGGGGTAATCTGATACAAGTATTTGTACATCATCACTCATTTCTGGCTAAAATGAAAGGAAACCCAATGTAGAGAAATGAAACTGAACCTGCAGACAGTGATGGAGCAGCCACCACCAAATACTATTTGATGGCTGAAGTGAAGGTGGCGCTAGGAAGGAGAGTGGCCCTCTTTGCAGTTCTAGGGCATCCTCAACATAGGACAGCATTGCAGCATGCCTGGAAGGAGGTGGAGACCGAGTTCAGGGCACAGCTGACCGTTGCTGTCGGTATCCTTGCACAGCCCTGCATCTGGCTTCCTGCTGCTGCAGAGCCTACAGCAAGTTCCCCACAATCATCGCCAGGTAGGTGTGCCAGCGTGTACGTATATGGTTGGTGGCGCCTTGGCAGGTACTCAGCAATCGGGCTCAGCTGTTGAACTCTCTGCGATACCTTCTTCCATCTAGTACCACTTAAAATATGATGATTCGATTGCTGTTGAAGAACCCCTCCACATTAAAGTTAGTTAAAACTTCACATATCGTATTCATGACTATTGTGTCTGCTTGGTAATCAGATCCTCACTGATCTGATAAAGTAAGTTATGTGTGCCTGACTGTAAATGTGTGAGTGTGAGGGTACTGGGGGCTGGATACTGAAACCTCTGGTGCAGTCTGACCTGCCTAGCACCCCTTTATTGGTTATCCTGCCTCAAAAAAGCACAATTATAGAGGGATTCCAACAGACAAACCCATTCACTATTGATGTTGCAAAGAAGTTGCTGTGTCACAACAATTGTCATTTAGATAGTCAGGCGCCTTGTGACAGCAGAAAAAAAGAAAAAGGCTCGCGGATGGTCTGCAAACGCGCAACGATTTTCAGGCAAAGCTTTCAATCCAATTCCTTATACAGCTGTGCCCCGAGCATCGTAAATGAATGAGAACATCTAAATGACGACATCAGGACTTCAATGTATTAAAATTAACTCCCTGCCTATTTCAATAGGGAGCTTCCTGTGCCTGCCCACCCCACAACTGGGGTGATGCAATGCACTAAACGGGCAGAGATCTATACTGGATCTCCACCTCTTTCTAATCAGTTGCAGACACTTTTCAGACATAATCTTATCAAATCTACTCCATTGTTGTTTTAGTTATTAAAATATTTTAGTTTAGCCTATTTGGGGGTGAAATTTAACTTGATAGTGCAAAAAAGGTGATAACAAATCAGCAGCCTGTTCTACACTCTGCCTGATTTTCTTTCCCAATGGACAGGCTACCGATTCCCTATTGCCCATCTGCACTAATGCCCAAGGCGGATTTCACCGCCATTGTTAATTACAGTTTTCATTTTTTTAATATTTCTAATTTTAGTTTAGTCTTTGGTGAGCTTTAGATTTTTGCTTTAGACTGGGGAGGAGGAAATATTTAGTCAAAAGCTGATTATGCTTGTAATATTTTAACTTTCATAATTTTTTCAACATTTATTTTTCAAAACATATCAATTGTTTCACTTCTCGTACAACTCACAAAGCCACAAAAATAACAATGTTGCTTGAGTGATAATTAAGACAGTTTCAATTACCAAAGGCTACCAAACCAAATGCTATTATAACCCCAGAAATAATTCTACGGTGACTTTTGTCTCTTGATTTTGGTGCTGTAATAAGGGCAAATTCAGCAAGGCTATGTTCCCGAGTACAGCTTCGCTGGACAGGAACATACAGCTACAGTTTTATAGCCCTATCTCTGAAACATGCTTGTTTCTCACACAATTCCCCTCCAAGAGGGTAGTCATGGTGAATTTACCCTATAGTCGTCTTAAGAAATTTTGTCCCAATTTAATGCCTATTTTCTACCTCATTTTCATTAGCTAATCGTCACTAGTTCAAAAGCCAACATATATTTGGAATATAGGGCAATTCTATCGCCATTTGCTCTGAGGACTTCATAACCAGGTACAGATGGCAGTATTGTTAATTTCTGCCCATCATCCTATCCCTTAGCTTTTATCTGGTCTGGGTGCTTTGGTACAGTACAATTTGATTCATTTGCACTGCCGTTTTATTAGCTCAGTCTACTTTGTTTACTTCCTAGTACATGAACATGGCAGATTACAAAACAAGTTCTGAAGGACACAACTTATTTCATCTCATACTTCCAAATACCAACCTTGCCACCTTATCTGAATGGCCAGAAACTGCAAGAACAGCAACAGATTATAGGTTGGCTTGAAGGCTAAACATGTTTTTGTCATGTATTGTAAATTTATGATCTATATATACATATGCACATACTTAGATACAGCATGTCCAACTACCCTTCTTCCCCTCCGCCCCCCCCCCCACCGCCTCCCATGTTTAATTCAAGAATCAGAGTGGCCAGCACTAGGGTTTATGACCTTTTTATATCCCACATATACTGTAAGGATGGAATCAAAAATGGGGGAATGGATTTCAGGGGCCTCTGTATATAGCTCACTCCCCATGCTGACCCTTTGCAGTCTTGAAATGAATTTCCTCCTGAACTGACCAAATTGTCAAACCTTTGTTCTTCACCTAGTGGATGACCAGAGAAGTGGCCTTGGTAAGGTGCTGAATCAGGCTCAGAAAGGTTCTGGATTCCAAAGATAAACTTCAAACCTGGTTCTACGGGGGTGAACTTCCCCAGCCAATCTCCTGCAGAAATTCACGCCCTATGTATTTTTCTGCCGTATCACTCCATCAACCAAATATAGAAAGAAAGACTTGCATTTATATAGCATCTTTCACTACCACCGGATATCCCAAAGCGCTTTACAGCAAATGAAGTACGTTTTGAAGTGCACTCACTGTTGTAATGGTTATATAGGTTGCAAGATGGAATCCTTACACATTCGAATCCGCACAGAAAACATTTTATTATACATACTTTGAGACTTCTCTCACAAGCAAGGACCAGTAAATTGAAATTGAATGTACAAATGGAAGAAAGAAATTGTGCTGAAAAAGAAACTTACAAGTGTGTTGTTGTGAATGCCTGACAGCTGAATAAAACATTGTAGCAAACTGTTTTCTCGTTAAAAGTAAATTTTAATGTATGTTACCTTTTGAACTATGGATTTGAAAGCTAATATTTATGCCATGGCTCGCTGACTTTGACAAATCTTTTACCAAACATATCCATGTGTAGTTTTAAACATCTATTTGTCTATTGTCAAAACTAAATACAGTTCAAAAAAGGTTGGAAATATTGCAATCGTGGTGCTATTTTGCTGAATAATAAATACTGCCCATCTTGTGATTATTCACAGTTAATTTACACCGAAAAACACTTCCCTTCTCTGCTTATTGCTTTGGAGCTGGAGTGCACACATCTGCTGAAGTGACTGGGGTGGGGGTTGTCCTAATGCCGAGCAATTTTAGACATTTTCCCGTGCACACAAGAATTAGGAATCCTATTTATGCTTTTATAGTTCATGTTTAAAAAATCTTTGTGCTGTAAATGGCAATAAAAAAATAAGCATTTAGAAGGTTACAGTAGTTAAGAGTATCTTAACATTTTGATTCACCTGAGGGTCCTGGCCTGAAACCTTAAAAAAAAAAGCACTTTATTAGTGAAAGATGCTGATGAGATCTGATGGCTATGAAAGCATGTAGTGTCCCTGATAATTGCAAACATGGCAAGTGACAGGCAGGCAGACAGTGCATCCAGCTGGATTGCCAAAATGCCATCAACAATGGAGTAAACATGCCATGCTGCATCATGTACAGAAGACTGAGTAAGAAAAAAACATTCACATCCGCAGTTTAGCACAGACATTTCAGTCCCTTATTCTCTATTTATACATTAGTCTGAGGCAGACTGATTTAATTCAATTATTTGTGATTTGTATAATGCAAGCAACTTTGAACCCTCATCATCTTCAAAACTTAATAAGGTTTTATTTGCCTTTGGAAAAATGACAAGACTCAATTAATCTGACCGATAGTCTGAAAGTGATGATCTACCTGTGTATCCCTTATTTTAATGTGACATGTTAGGTCATCTGTTTTGCAGAAAAATTACTATACAGCTTGATCCAGTGTTTTGTAGGGTTTGTTCTGCAATGGCATGGTTTAAGCTTGGCAACATGAATCTTAATTTAACCAATCCATTTAACCAGATTTCTTACTCATATTTCCTTTAGGAGTATTGAATTTATGTCTTTGTTATTCAAGGCTGGTTTTTGAAATGTGAATTATAATAAGCATTATTTATAAGAAAGCATCGTTATTATTATTGTATGTATCTATTTAGAATGAGCTAGAGGCTAAAACCTGGTGTTTTATAAAACAAAATTATAATTTGAATGATTCTCGTTATGTAGTCTTAGTTAACGTTTTACCTCAAAATTATTCTTTGAAACTCACTGTCACTAATGAGATGTCCTTTTTATTTTATTTTTAGCTGTCATTTTGTGGTAGAAGCACAAACTAATCATGACCATAGAATATGTTGTCCAAGCCACAAAACTGGGTTTCTTTGTATCGTCTATCATTTATAAAATGTTTTCCTTCTCTGGAAGGGACGTCTGTAATATTGTACAGCCTCAGTTGACACTGGATCATGCATGACAATAAACCTTTGCATGAAGTTACTGCATACCTTTTCAAATATACTTCTGTTGTGTCTGTGTGTAAATTATGCTTATGTAATTTAATGCACACCAATCAGAATTATGATGTCAATTTATGAAATAAATATATAAAACAAATATGAATCACTATGCATTTTTTAAAATTCCTTTATGGGATGTGGGCGTCGCTGGCAAGGCCAGCATTTATTGCCCATCCCTAATTGCCCTTGAGAAGGTGGTGGTGAGCCACCTTCTTGAACCGCTGCAGTGCGTGTGGTGAAGGTACTCCCACAGCGCTGTTAGGGAGTTCCAGGATTTTGACCCAGTGACGATGAAGGAACGGCGATATATTTCTAAATCAGGATGGTGTGTGACTTGGAGGGGAACTTGGAGGTGGTGGTGTTCCCATGCGCCTGATGCCCTTGTCCTTCTAGGTGGAAGAGGTTGCGGGTTTGGGAGGTGCTGCCGAAGAAGCCTTGGCGAGTTGCTGCAGTGCATCTTGTAGATGGTACACACTGCAGCCACGGTACGCCAGTGGTGGAGGGAGTGAATGTTTAAGGTGGTGGATGGGATGCCAATCAAGCAGGCTGCTTTGTCCTGGATGGTGTCGAGCTGCTTGAGTGTTGTTGGAGCTGCACTCATCCAGGCAAGTGGAGAGTATTCCATCACACTCCTTACTTGTGCCTTGTAGATGGTGGGAGTCAGGAGGTGAGACACATTGCAGAATACCTAGCCTCTGCCCTGCTCTTGTTGCCACAGTATTTATGTGGCTGGTCCAGTTAAGTATCTGGTCAATGGTGACCCCCCCCCCCCGCCCCCCAGGATGTTAATGGTGGGGGATTCAGCGATGGTAATGCTGTTGAATGTCAAATGCATGTGTGAAAGGAGATAACATGGGGAATAATGATTTTAAAGGAACTGAACAAAATAGATTAGTTGTCTTGTGGGAGATGAACTTTACAACTAACTATAAAATCTGACGTGTCTTAGGAACATAGGAAGGAACATCGGAACAAGAGTAGACCATTCAGCCCCTCAAGCCTGTTCCGCTATTCAATTAGATCAGGGCTGATCTGTATCCTAACTCCATCTATCTGCCTTGGTTCCATAACCCTTAATATCCTCGCCGAACAAAATTTTGAAATTTTCAATTGACCTAGCCTCGACAACTTTTTGGGAAAGAGAGTTCCAGATTTTCACTACCTTTGCATGAAGAAGGGCTTCCTGACATCACCTCTAGATGGCCTATCTCTAACTTAAATAACATTTTAATTAAAAATGTTGCCCCCTAGTAATAGTTTATCAACCCTATCAAATCCTTTAATCATCTTAAACACCTCAATTAGGTCACTCCCTTACATCTTCTAAATTCAAGAGAATACAAGCCTAGTCTATGTAACCTATCCTCATAATTTAACCCTTTTAGCCCTGGTATCACTGCAGTGAGTCTGTGCTGCATCTTCTCCGTGGCCAGTATATTCTTCCTGAGGTGCGGTGCCTAGAAATGAACGCAGTACCCTAAATGGGGTCTAACCAGAGTTTTATAGATCTAACATAACTTCCACCCCTTTGTATTCCAGCTCCCTTGAGATAAAGGCCAACATTCCATCAGCCTTTTTAATTATTTTTTGTACCTGTCCACTAACTTTTAGTGATTTCTGTCTTTCAACCCATAAATCTCTCTGCTCCTCCACAGCTCCAAGCTTCTCGCCATTTAGAAAATGATCTATCTTTCTTAGGTCCAACATGGATGACCTCACACTTCCCCACACTGAACTCCATCTGCCACAGTTTTGCCCACTCACTTAATCTATCAATGTCCCCTTGCAAATTTCTGCTCCCATCTACGCTATTTACTGTACCACCTAACTTTGTATCGTCAACAAACTTGGATATATGAATCTCTATTCCTTCATCTAAGTCGTTTATAAGTATAGTGAAAAGCTGAGGTCCCAGAGATCACTAGTCACAACCTGCCAATTTGAGTGCGTACCCATTATCCCTACTCTGTCTGCCACCTCCTAACCAATTCCCTCTCCTTAAGGGAATCTGTGGAAGCAAAATTGGCAGATTCCAGAATAGTAGTGTGTTCTGTGGGATAAAATCACAATTCCTTTAAAATGTATTATAAAATGTTTTCAATAGAGAGATGGCCAATTTCAAGGCATCTAAGCAGAAAGTGTCAGGACGTGCGTCAAAGCAGTAATGCATCTGAATGCACCTTATGCATCCCAGGCTCTAATGTATATTCCTGCAGTTTGTAAAAACAGTTGGCAATAACCAACTTAAAATATGTCTGCTATGATCAGCAATAAAGAATCTGATTTTTTTTTTACAAAGCTAACAAAGACAGAAATGTTTCATTTTGTCCCAGTCAACTGTCCTTGAATGGGTGTGAAGGTCTGGCTCCAAGAAACAGCATATTTTTTATCATGAATCGTAGCCTGCTGAGGCAAATCTCTTCAAGGCAAGTGCACCTTGTTCTGTACACATCTGTGATTGGGTAAGGGTGGGTGCAACATGACTAAGGTGTAAATACACCTCTCTCCTATCTTTAATGCTCAGAAGAATCTTTGTTGTTACATTGGATCTCCAAAGATTACCTTTTTTTTTAATGATTTTACAGTGACTGCTTGATGGGTGGGCTTATGGGGATTCCTAATTTTTTCTTCCAGGGGAACCCAACACCCATCAAGCACCTACCCCAAAAAATTTCAATTGTGCTGAACCATGAAATCCCCTAGGATCAGGCCAGTGGGCTCAAACCCCTGCCCGTCAAATGAATACTAGCCAGCTTGGCTATAGGAAAATCTGGGCCAAGAGGTCCCCTACTGGCTTAGTGCATAGTGTGCTGTGGCACTGAATCATAGGATCTCAGAAGATCCTGTGTTTGTTTCCTGACCTTCAATTAATTGTCGGGTTCCCAGGCTAGGGAGGGGCAAAATCAGCCAGGCTCCCATGTTTGACCAGTGCTATCCAGTCACTTGCTATATATGCAATTATGTTTGACTAAAGCTGTAATGCTTCCTATGGTCTAATAGCCTGGGACACATTGTGTAGGCTTACAACTGAAGAATTGCAAGTTGGGTTGAGGTACCAGAGGGGTGTTAGTGCCTGTGAAAATGTTCTTCAGTAAGCGGTCCTGCGCTCAGCAGAGGATCTAAATTATGCCAAAAATGTATCAATACCTCAACATTCTTATCTCAGAAATACACATTCACAAAAATTCCCAAGAGGGGCAGTTTCAGAAACCACGCTGGAAAAACACACAGGAACAAGTTATTATTCAGCTTTGGTGAGTTAAAAAACAATCTCTCAAGCTTCGTAAGAACATAAATAGGAGCAGGAGTAGGCCCCTCCAGCTTGAGCCGCCATTCAATAAGATCATAGCTGATCTTCTACCTCAACTCCATTTTCCCGCCCTATCCCCATATTCAAAAATCTATTGATTTCTGTCTTGAATATACTTAACGACTGAGCATCCACAGC
Source organism: Somniosus microcephalus (assembly GCF_052327205.1). Taxonomy (NCBI): domain Eukaryota; kingdom Metazoa; phylum Chordata; class Chondrichthyes; order Squaliformes; family Somniosidae; genus Somniosus; species Somniosus microcephalus. The sequence continues at coordinate 250,168,420 of NC_140992.1, forward strand.
CCTCTGGGCTAGAGAAATCCAAAGAATCACAAGTGAAGCTGAGTGAAGAAATTTCTCCTGATCTCAGTCCTAAATGGCCGACCACTTATCCTGAGACTATGCCCCCTAGTTCTAGACTCTCCAGCCAGGGGAAACAGCCTCAGCACCTACCCTGTCAGGTCCTCTAAGAATTTTATCGGTTTCAATGCGATCAGCTCTCAAGGAAGTTATGATGAACCTTTATAAAACACTGGTGCAGCCTGAACTGGAGTATTGTGTCCAATTCTGGGCACCTCACTTCAGGAAGAATGTGAAGGCCTTAGAGAGGGTGCAGAAAAGATTTATAAGAATGGTTCCAGGGATAAGGGACTTCAATTACATGGATAGACTGGAGAAGCTGAGGTTCTCCTTAGAGCAGAGACGGTTGAGAGGAGATTTGATAGAGGTGTTCAAAATCATGAGGGGTATAGACAGAGTAGATAGAAAGAAACTGTTTCCATTGGCGGAAGGGTCGAGAACCAGAGGACGCAGATTTAAGGTGATTGGCAGAAGAACCAAAGGCGACATGAAAAACTTTTTTACGCAGCGAGTGGTTAGGATCTGGAATTCACTGCCTGAAAGAGTGGTGGAGGCAGGTTCAATCATGGCTTTCAAAAGAGAATAGGATAAGTACCTGAAGGAAAAATATTTGCAGGGCTACAGGGAAAGGGCGGGGGGGTGGGACTAGCTGAAGTGCTCTTGCAGAGAGCTGGCACGGGCTCGACAGGCCAAATGGCCTCCTTCTGTGCTGTAACGATTCTATGATTCTTCTAAACTCCAAAGAATAGAGGCCCATTCTATTCCATCTCTCCTCATCTGACAACCCTCTCATCCCAGGAAGGAATCTAGTGAACCTTTGTTGCACTCTCTCTAAGGAAAGTATATCCTTCCTTAGGTAAGGAGACCAAAACTGTATACAATACTCCAGGTGTGGTCTCATCAAAGCCCTATATAAGTACAGCAAGACTACATATCCTCTTGCAATAAAGGCTAATATGCAAATTGCTTGCTGTACCTGCATATTAACTTCTTGTGATTTGTGTACGAGGACACCCAGGTCCCTTTGAATCCCAACATTTACCAGTCTCTTATCTTTTAAAAAATATTCTGCTTTTCTATTCTTCCTACCAAAGTCGATAGTTTCACACTGAGCATGAAATTATCCACTTTCAAGTAACACCACAGAGGGGATTTTAACTATCGTGCGGTCGGCCAGTGGCGCAGGCGAGGCAGCTGGCCGATATCTCCAATGGGAGGCCAATTCCATTTTGAGGACCAGACCTCATTAACATACATCAAGTGAGCTCCCTGCCCCAAACGGGCATCTCACTGCAGCTCTTTGGATCTGGACCAGAGCAATATCGGGCAGGTCGACTCAGTCGGCAGAAAGGTAGGTCCGGGGGGTGCAATCACGATGTGGGGGGGGGGTGCGGAGACGCAGGGTGGCAGCAGTATTCCAGCTCCCCCTGGTCCCACAAAAATAATTTCAACACTTAACTTTTCAGGTCTCTTCTTGGAAGGTTTTACTGAATGGAGCATGCGTGGTGCATGCTCTACATAGTCGGCCATTAAAATTGCCTTAGGGTCCGATGTAAGTCATAGAATCCCGATTTGCATGGATACCAGGCGGGTGCCTGAGCCACCCTGTAGAAGGACCAAAGAAAATGCCAGCAGTGTGAAAGGATATTCTTCTTCTTCCTCTTCTTAGGCAGTCCCTCGCAACCGAGGATGACTTGCTTCCACATTAAAAATGAGTTCTCAGGTGACTGATGAGTCCAATGCGGGACCTACAGTCTCTGTCACAGGTGCGGCAGACGGTGGTTGAAGGGACAGGTGGGTGGGGTGCTTGGGTTGACGTGCGCTGCCTGTGCTTGGCTTCCGCTTACTCCCGGCGAAGAGTCTTGAGGTGTTTGGCGCCTTCCCGGATGCTTCTCCTCCAATTTGTGCGGTCTTGGGCCAGGGATTCCCAGGTGTCGGTGGGGATGTTACACTTTTTCCAAGGAGGCTTTGAGGGTGTCCTTGAAGTGTTTCCTCTGCCCACCTGGGGCTCTCTTGCCGTGTCGGAGTTCCGAGTAGAGCGCTTGTTTTGGGAGTCTCGTATCGGGCATGCGGACAATATGACCCGTCCATCAGAGCTGATTGAGCGTGGTCAGAGTTTCGATGCTGGGGATGTTGGCCTGAGCAAGAACACTGGCGTTGGTGTGCCTATCCTGCCAATGGATTTGCAGGATCTTGCGGAGGCAGCATTGGTGGTACCTCTCCAGTGCTTTGAGGTGCCTGCTGTACATGGTCCATGTCTCTGAGCCATACAGCAGGGCGGGTATCACTGCTGCCCTGTAGACCATGAGCTTAGTGCCGGGTTTGAGGTCCTGGTCTTCAAACACTCTCTTCCTCAGGCGACCGAAGGCTGCACTGGCACACTGAAGGCGGTGTTGGACTTCGTCGTCGACGTCTGCCCTTGTTGACAGTAGGCTCCCGAGGTATGGAAAGTGGTCTACGTTGTCCAAGGCCTTGTCGTGGATTTTGATAATCGAGGGGCAGCACTGTGTGGCGGGAGCAGGTTGGTAGAGGACCTTTGTCTTACGGATGTTTAGTGTAAGACCCATGCTCTCATATGCTTCGGTGAAGGTGTTTACAATGGTTTGGAGTTCGACCTCCGAGTGAGCGCAGACGCAAGCATCTTCTGCATGCTGTAATTCGACGACAGAGGATGGGACAACATTGGATCTGGACTGGAGGCGACGGAGGTTGAACAGTTTCCCGTTTGTTCTGTAAATTAGCTCCACTCCAGTGGGGAGCTTACTGAGGGTGAGATGGAGCATTGCAGCAAGGAAGATTGAGAAGAGCGTTGGTGCGATGACACAGCCTTGTTTGACCCCGGTTCGTACTTGAATTGAGTCTGTGGTAGAACCCTTGGTCAGGATCACGGCTTGCATGTCATCGTGAAGCAGGCGGAGGATAGTGACAAACTTTTGAGGGCAGCCGAATTTGAGGAGGACACTCCATAATCCCTCACGGCTGACAGTGTCAAAGGCCTTTGTGAGATCAAAGAAGGCCATGTACAGCGGTTGGTGCTATTCCCTGCATTTCTCTTGTAATTGACGTGCGGTGAAGATCATGTCCATTGTGCCCCTTAGTGGGCGGAATCCGCATTGCGACTCTGGGAGGAGCTCTTCGGCCACTGGGAAAAGGCGATTGAGGAGGATTCTTGCGATGACTTTCCCTGTGGCAGACAGCAGGGAAACTCCTCTGTAATTACCGCAATCGGACTTGTCACCTTTCTTGAAGATGGTCACAATTACGGCGTCTCTGAGATCCCCTGGCATGCTCTCGTCCTTCCAGATAAGAGAAATTAGTTCATGAATTCGTGCCAGCAGTGCTTCTCCGCCATGCTTTAGTGCCTCGGCGGGGATTCCATCTGCTCCTGAGGCCTTGTTGTTCTTCAGTTGTCGGATGGCCTTTTCAACCTCATGCCAGGCTGGGGTTGTGCTCAGATGGTGGCGGGTAGCATGCTGTGGGATGGAGTTGAGGACACTCATGTCGAAGACAGAGTCGTGGTTAAGGAGATCTTCGAAGTGCTCCTTCCAGCGGGCACTGACTGCTTCCCTGTCCTTGATGAGTACCTCTCCGTTCTTGGCCCGCAGTGGGGAAGGGCCTTGGGTGCTTGGACCGTAGATGGTCTTGACTGCGCTAAAGAATCCATGCACGCTAAAGAGCCACCCTGTAGAAGGACCCAAGAAAAATGCCAGCAGTGTGAAAGGATATTAAAGCCATAGAGACAGTATAGTGTAAATGATACATAGATACATAGAAGATAGGAGCAGGAGTAGGCCATTTGGCCCCTCGAGCCTGCTCCGCCATTGAATGATATCATGGCTGATCATCTAAATTCAGTACCCTGTCCCTGCTTTCTCCCCATATCCCTTTAGCCTTAAGAAATATATCTAACTCCATCTTGAATATATTTAATGAATTGGCCTCAACTGCCTTTTGTGGTAGAGAATTCCACAGGTTCACCACTCTCTGGGTGAAGAAATTCCTCCTCATCTCTGTCCTAAATGGCTTACCCCTTATCTTTAGACTGTGACCCCTGGTTCTGGACTCCCCCGCCATTGGGAACATCCTTCCTGCATCTAGTCTGTCTAGTCCTGTTAGAATTTTATAAATGCATGAGGATAATACCAGGGATGGAAAAATATAGATACGAGGAGAGACTTGAGATACTGGGACGATTTCCATTGCAGCAGAGATGCCCTATATACAAGCAGTCATAGGATGTCTCCAATGGGAGTGACTCCTGCAGCCACTGCTCTTTCAAGTAATCCCCTAGTTGTCAAATCTAGTAGTGACAGGTAGGGTGCCTCAATAGTGCCAGTCACAGAGTTCATGGGAGAATTCTGTGTAGTGCCCTCTGCTTTGGGCTCCGCTACAGTTGCTCCATTGCAAGGAAGTCACTTCCATCGCTAAATAATGGTCACTGCAAAAAAGGAAAAATCATATTACTTTGCAATCATCTATATCTTGCTGAACCAGGGTCATTAAAGCATACACTGGGCTAAAGGAAATCTATGTCTTGATTGTTAGCACTCCAGCACAGTTTCTCCAATTGCTTTTCTGTGCAAACATCGATATCAAATTTATGTGATGTCCATCTCAATTATTGTTGCCTTCAGCTGCACCCTGTTTTATATGTGAACAACAGAAAGAAATATTGTGGTGTCAATATTTGATTGATACAAGTGTTTTGATAATCTTTTATCTGTCTGTCTGTTCACTTATACCGTTATATATCTTAAATAGCTTTTTCTGCAGTTTTACCAAATATGTCTAAAGCCCAACTGGACTTGATTCAGGCAGCCTGTTTCCTGTGCTATATGCTGTCTATTCATGCATCAGCCAGACAAGAACAGCCTTCCGTGACTAACCGTCACTGTGTGTAATACTTAAATAAGCACCATAGTAACTTCCTCATACTTTTGGAGACGTCGCACAGTTCAGCCAAGTTCAAATAGTAACCAACCCACCCTTGAGCAGCATTTCTGAATCGCAGCCAAAATATTTTGCCTTTTGTTCTTTTGTTCCATGGCAACAACACAGCGCAGCTAATGCTGTCAAAACAGTCGCGGTTCAATCAATGTAAAAATCCAATGGTTCATTATACCCTGTTCAAATGAATTATGAAGTAAAGTATTCCTATGTTAAATGTTTTTGGGAGAATTTTGTGCCCTCAGAAAGGGCATTTTTTTTCAAAAGATAGAATTATGTGTGGTAAGTAGAAGGCTGGCTAGATGGCGAATCCATATAGGAAGGGAACTTACTTGCTTTAAGTTGCAACCAGATGTTTCTGCCATCATAATTGATAATGATGTGCCAATTCAATACCGAGAGTTGTCGGGATTCTTCTGAAGCTTATTTCTCAATTCTCACTGATAATTTATTTTTTCTTACAACACGATAGGGGAAAATTTTTACATTCCATAATACAGAATCAAATTAGTGAACACTTAGGGAGGCATGAGCTAATCAGGCACAGCCAACGTGGATTTGTAAAGGGCAGATCATGCTTGACTAACTTAATTGTATTTTTTGAGGAAATCACAGAGTGTACAGATAAAGGGAATGTTGTCCATATGGATTTTGAAAAGCTTTTTGATAAGGCACCATGCTGTAGACTTGTTACAAAATTAAGGCATGATATTGATGGGAGTGCAGCCGCATGGATAGAGATATGGCTAGGGGATAGAAAGCAAAGAGTAGGGATGTAAGAATATTTTTTAGCTTGGCAGGACAGGGTGGTGGTGTGCCCCAGAGAGATGTCCTGGGATCTGTTTTTGTTATTAGAAATGATTCAAACATAGACACAAGTGCAAAGATTTGAGGAAAAATGCAAGAGATTACAGGAGGGCATAAACAAGTTTGCAAAGTGGACAGCTAAGTGGCTGATGCAGATCAATGCAGAGAAATGTGAAATAGTGCATTTTGTGAAAAAGAATAGTGAATGGAATTGTCCTCCAGTCTAAATGATCAGCTCCCTAACAGAGTAGTGGAGCAGAGATATCTAGTGTGCAGGTACAGTCAGCTTTTAAGGTAGCAATGTTGGTCGAAAAGGCCATAAAACGGCAAATGGATTATGAGTTTTATACATAAGCCTAATGGCAGCCAGTGGCTCAGTTGGTAGCACCCTCACCTCTGAGTCAGAAGGTTGTGGGTTCAAGTCCCACTCCAGAGACTTGAGCACATAAAACCAAGGTTGACTCTCCAGTGCACTACTGAGGGAGTGCTGCACTGTTGGAGGTGCCATCTTTTGAATGAGACGCTAAACCGAGGCCCTGTTGGCTCTCTCAGGTGGACGTAAAAGATCCCAAGGCACTATTGGCAGGGCAGTTATCCCCGGTGTCCTGGGCAATATTTATCCTGCAATCAACATCACTAAAACAGATTATCTGGTCATTATCACATTGCTGTTTGTGGGAGCTTGCTGTGCACAAATTGGCTGCCACGTTTCCTACATTACAACAGTGACTACACTTCAAAAAGTATTTCATTGGCTGTAAAGCGCTTTGGGACATCTGGTGGTTGTGAAAGGCGCTATAGAAATGCAAATCTTTCTTTTAATTAAAGGATATTCCTGTAGACTGCAGGAAGATATCAATAAATTGGTCAGGTGGGCAGAACAGTGGCAAATGGAATTAATCCGGAGAAGTGTGAGGTAATGCATTTGGGGAGGACTAACAAGGAAAGGGAATACACATTAAATGGTAGGACACTGAGTAGTGTAGAGGAACAAAGGGACCTTGGAGTGCACGTCCACAGATCCCTGAAGGTAGCAGGCCAGGTAGATAAGGTGGTTAAGAAGGCATACGGAATGCTTGCCTTTATTAGCCGTGGCATAGAATACAAGAGCAGGGGGGTTATGCTTCAACTGTATAAAACACTAGTTAGGCCTCAGCTAGAATACTGCGTGCAGTTCTGGTCACCACATTACAGGAAAGATGTGATTGCACTAGAGAGGGTAGAGGAGATTTACAAGGATGTTGCCGGGAGTAGAGAATCTTAGCTATGAGGAAAGACTGGATAGGCTGGGTCTGTTTTCCTTGGAACAGAGGAGGCTGAGGGGAGACCTTATTGAGGTGTATAAAATTATGAGGGGCATAGATAAAGTGGATAGAAAAGACCTATTTCCCTTAGCAGAGGGGTCAAAAACCAGGGGGCACAGATTTAAAGTAATTGGTGGAAGGTTTAGATGGGATTTGAGGGGAAGTTTCTTCACCCAGAGGGTTGTGGGGGTCTGGAACTCACTGCCTGAAAGGGTGGTAGAGGCAGGAACCCTAACCACATTTAAAAAGTACTTGGATGTGCACTTGGGATTGTTGTGTACGTACCTTTAAGGGAATAACTGGTCTTAGACTGCAGTACCGGCAGTGACCACCCCTGTATAAAATAGCAGGCTTCTGTAGTTTCAGTTTCAAGCTGCCTCTTGTTCAGTAAAGTACCTGTTAAACTGTTCTCCCGAAGTCCGTGTATTATTGAGGCGCGGACTTTACAGTGCCGACGAGTAAGTTCGAACTCACCTGCAGTTTGGCATCATCTCACGGGGATCTCGCCTGAAAGGAAGGTCCTGGAAGGTCGTAGTCTGAGCAACGGGCGTCGACCGAGGGCAACCGCCCAAAGAATCCATCGGTGTTTGGAGAATTGCGGGAGAGACTGTGGTTCCATCGAATCGTGCTGGTAGCAGGTAGCGCGCTGACCCTTCCGGACTGCGGCGGGCTCAAGCTCAATCGAGCAGCTCTACAAATTGGGCCACGCAGCATCACCGGGAAAAGAAAACAAGAGAGAGAGGATGGAGCGCACAGGGTGCGGTCGGTGCTCGAGAACAGGACAGTGGAGAGAAACTAAATGGGGGGGGAGGAAAGTGAGACGCGCCGAAGCTGCGGGTCGCCGCCATTACCCCGTAGAATGCTAGGAGCAGCGTGGCAGTAAGGGGAAGAAGCAAAAGTGCGGGAGGCGCCATTTTATTCCATTGGGGAAGAAGCAAAAGCGCGGGAGGCGCCATTTTAAATCGCCCAAGATGCCGAAAAGTGGCAGTATCGCTGCTTTCGACAACGAGGTAGAAGACTGGACCACGTATGTGGAAAGAATTGAAGTGTACTGCAAGGCAAATGAGGTGGCTGATGGAAAGAGGGCGTCGGTATTATTAAATCTGATGGGTGCGAGTACGTACGGTCTATTGCGGAATTTAATTACCCCAGCTAAACCAATGGAGAAAAGTTTTGAGGAGATTGTTCATATCTTACAGGAACATCTAAGCCCTACACCACTGCTGATAGCAGAAAGATTCAAGTTCCATAAAAGAAACCAGCACAAAGATGAGAGCAATGCTGACTATCTTACGGAACTACGCAAGTTATCGAAGCACTGCCAGTTCGGAGCAGGACTGGCAGACACCTTACAGGATAAGTTTGTCTGCGGGCTCCAGAGTGAAGGAACCCAGAAACGACTACTTTCAAAAAAGGACCTGACGCTAGAGCAGGCTTTCAGCGTGGCAGCATCCTACGAAGCAGCAGCACGGGGAGCTGCGGAAATACAACAGAAACCACAAGAATACAGCGCTAACAAAATGGCGTATGGAGCCGAAAAGTGCTATCGCTGCGGCAGAACAACCCATGAGCAGAAGGACTGCTGGTTTAAAGACAAAATATGCAGGCAATGCGGGAAAATGGGACATATAGCAAGAGTCTGCAGGTCGGGAAAGAAGACCAACACGACAAGAACTACTAAGGAACAGTACAGGAAAGTAAAGAAACTAACTGATAGTAGTTCAGAAGATCAGGAGAGTGATAAGGACTCCGGGAGCAGGTGACTAAGTTGTTTAAAATTACACAACGTGATTGCAAAAGAAGATCACCGAACCATTTGGGTCACCCTCATGATAGCAGGGTCCCCAGTGAAGATGGAATTGGACACAGGATCAGCCCTAACTGTCATGAATTGACGAGACTATGAGCGGCTATTCTCACACATACCCTTAAAGGACACGTCCATTGTATTGAAGACATACACGGGGCAAAAGGTCTATCCCAGAGGAAAAATAAGGGTGCCAGTTGAATATAACGGAAAGGAAACACAGAAACTATACATGTATATACTACGAGATGGAGGACCACCATTATTGGGACGTGAATGGATCCGAAGACTACAATTGGATTGGCATTCCATTCTGGCACTAACTGTGACTGACAAAAAAGATGATGACGTCGCACCTGGACGTCTGTCACAAATTCTATCTGACGCGGAAGAGGTGTTCCAACAAGGACTTGGGACTCTAAAAGGAGTAAAGGCAACCATAAAAATTGAGGATAACGCAACCCCAAAATTTTTCAAGGCCAGACCGGTGCCATACGTGATACGCCCAGCTGTGGAAGCTGAACTGGAGAGTCTGGAGCGTTCGGAGGTGCTGTCTAAGGTGGACTGGAGCGAGTGGGCCACACCCATCGTTCCTGTAATGAAGAAAGCATTGAGCAGCACGCCTGGGGAGCCAAGGAAGGTTTGCATCTGTGGGGACGTCAAGGTGACTGTGAACCCAGTCCTGCACATAGTACAGTATCCGCTTCCGCGGATAGAAGATATTTTCGCCTCACTATCTGGAGGGAAATGTTTTACAAAGATTGACCTGGCTCAAGCGTATCTACAAATGGAGGTGGAAGAAGCATCTAGGATATACCTCACGATAAACACTCACAAAGGCCTTTACCAGTACAATCGACTGGTATTTGGGGTAGCATCGGCCCCGGCTATGTGGCAGAGGGCAATGGAACAAGTCCTGCAAGGGATCCCGGGGACCCAGTGTTATTTGGACGACATCCTGGTTACGGGCAAAAATGACAATGAACACCTTGCCAACCTGGAAAAGGTGCTCACGAGATTGCAGGAATATGGGCTACGAGCCAACCATCCCAAATGCGAGTTCTTCAGGAGACAAATCTCGTATTGTGGCCACATGATTGATGAGGAAGGGTTGCATAAGTCGCCGGACAAGATTGAGGCTGTAGTCAAAGCTCCAGCACCAGAAAATGTGTCGCAACTGAGGTCGTTCCTCGGGTTGGTGAACTACTACCATAAGTTCTTGCCGAATTTATCTACAATTCTGCACCCCCTGAACGCCTTCCTTCAAACTGGTGTAACATGGAAATGGAGTGATGAGTGTAAGCGTGCCTTTCAGGAATGTAAATGCCAAATCACTTCAAAAGAAGTATTGGCCCACTACAACCCAACACTACCGATTCGGTTGGCATTTGATGCGTCACCTTACGGCATTGGAGCGGTGCTGTCACACAAATTCCGTGACAGTTCAGAGAGGCCAATAGCCATTGCATCGTGCTCGCTAACCTCAGCCGAGCGTAACTACGCCCAGATTGACAGGGAGGCCCTCAGCCTGGTGTGGGGGGTGAAGAAGTTCAATCACTATCTGCACGGGCAGAAATTCACCCTACTGACTGATCATCAACCCCTGGTCTCAATTTTTAACCCAAAGAAGGGCGTTCCGGTGATGACGGCGCAACGGCTGCAAAGATGGTCACTTTTTCTAGGGGCACATCAGTATGACATAGAGTACAAAGGTGCGAAACAACATGGAAACGCTGATGGGCTGTTGCGCCTACCGTTGCCTATGGCGGAAGAAGCACCTGCAGTGGACCCGGTGGAGATATGCCATGCGACCATCGTCGAATGTTTGCCTGTTACAAACGCAAGTATTGAGAAGGAAACCCGAAATGACCCGACACTCTCTTGGGTCTATGATTCGACGGTGAAGGGATGGCCAGCATATGGCGACTCACTGTTGCCAGCATTCTCGCCAAGGAGGGAACAGCTGTCAGTGTGCTGGGGAACCTTGATGTGTGGATCCCGAGTGGTAATTCCACCCAAGTTGAGAGATAGAGTACTCAATGAGCTTCACGAGGGTCATCTGGGAGGGGTAAAAATGAAGAGCCTAGCCAGAGCGTTTGTGTGGTGGCCGGGAATCGATAAAGAAATCGAGGATATGACCAAGAGATGCACAGGATGCCAGAAGGTCCAAAACGCTCCACCACAGGCCCCGCTACATCCATGGGAGTGGCCCTCATCTCCATGGCAATGGGTACACATTGATTTCGCTGGTCCATTTATGGACTCAATGTTTCTAATCGTTGTGGACGCCCATTCGAAATGGCCAGAGGTCATTAAAATGTCCTCCACCACCACGGAGAAAACTATTGCAGTCCTGAGGACCATCTTCGCCAGGAATGGGTTGCCAGAACAGATCTGTTCCGACAATGGCCCACAGTTTGTGTCTGAGGATTTCCGGAGGTTCCTGAAGAATAATGGGGTGAAACATTACACATCTGCCCCATATCATCCAGCCACAAATGGATTGGCTGAGAGGTTTGTTCAGACCTTTAAAAAGGCCATAAAGGCAATGTATAATGATGACATACCACTGCAACACAAGGTGGATAACTTCCTGTTTGCTTACCGGAATGCGACACATGCAGTAACCAACCAAACTCCAGCCGTACTGTTTTTCAACCGGAGACTAAGATGTCGCTTGGATTTGCTCAAACCAAACATAAGACGAGATGTTGAGGATAAGCAGTTCCAGCACATAAATGAGAAGCCAACCAGGAGCTTCAAGATAGGGCAACCAGTCTTGGCCCGCGACTACCGAACAGAAAAATGGCAGCCAGGAACGATATGCACACAGTGGGGACCACTAATGTACACAGTGGATGTTGGAGAGAGCATCGTGAGACACCATGCTGACCAGATTCTAGAGTCACAGGAACAAGCCAAACCTGTACCACAAGCATGTGCACCTGGTAATGAGCCTGAAGTACAGATTGCGTCTACCTCAGAAGCAGGGGTATTGGAAGCTGATGAACCAACCAATGACAATGAGCCAGAATTGACTCCACTGCCAGAACAGGATACTCGAGAAAGGCGCTATCCAGTCCGGATCAGGAAGCCTCCTCAAAGACTGAACTTATAAATGACTATTTCAGTTGATGTATATATTACTGAGAAAATTGTAATTGTAATTAGTTATTATTTAGTTGTTAAATGAATGTTATGTACTGTTTATCTAAAAGGGGAGGAATTGTTGTGTATGTACCTTTAAGGGAATAACTGGTCTTAGACTGCAGTACCGGCAGTGACCACCCCTGTATAAAAGGCCCTAGCAGGCTTCTGTAGTTTCAGTTTCAAGCTGCCTCTTGTTCAGTAAAGTACCTGTTAAACTGTTCTCCTGAAGTCCGTGTATTATTGAGGCGCGGACTTTACAGGGATGCTGTTACCTGCAGGGCTATGGACCAAGAGCTGGGAAGTGGGATTAGGCTGGATAGCTCTTTGTTGGCCGGCGCAGACACGATGGGCCGAAATGGCCTCCTTCCATGCTGTAACTGTCTATGATTCTATGATTCAAGGATGTGAGGGTAAATTTGCCCAAGACATTGGTTGGGTCACACCTGGAGTATTACTTGCATTTCTGTGTATCCAAGGATATTCGAGCCATAGCAAGAGTGCAGTGAAGGTTCACAAGAATTATACCAGGAATTGAAGATTATAGCTGTGAAGAAAGGTTTGTAAAATTGGGAGTTTTTTTGACTGGAACAGAGAAAGTTACGGTAGAATTTAATTGAGGTATTCAAAATTCTGAAAGGTTTTGAGAGGGTAAACATTGGTTGGTGAATCAGTAAGAAGGTGGCACAGAATGAGGAGTGTGATACGCTTATCAATTACTTCATAAAAGGTGATGAGTCGAAGAAGAGATGATGAGTCGAAAGAAGAGATGAATAAGGCTTTTATTAGCTAAGAAGAGACCATGCTTCTTCGTGAGTGACTGAACAAGTCTGAACGAAACCCACACAGTGGTGGGTGGAGTCAGCTGAGGCATGCCTCCATACACAGCGCCACCCAGAGGTGGCAATATACAATACAGTGGTTTACCACATTCACCCCTTGTTTAATGTGAAGTCCGGCGGGGTGAAGGGTACTACAAGTTAAGTCTATCAGGAGGCCTTGTCTGACATCCTGATCGTCGTGGTGGCGGCGGTGGTGTTGCAGCATCCGACGTCGGGTCTGGTGTCTGGGTGGTTGGCGAAGATTCCTGGGGCTTTGGCATGCCGTCTGCAGGGGTTGGGTTGGGAGGGGTGGTGGGGGATAACAGTGGTAAGGGGGATAACGGTGGTAAGGGGGATAACGGTGGTAATTCAGGGGTACCCGAGGGTGCGAGATCTCGTATGGAGACCGTGTCCTCCCGCCCGTCTGGGTATGTCACCCAGGCATACTGGGGGTTGGCGTGTAGGAGGTGCACCCGCTCGACCAGGGGGTCCGTTTTATGCGTCCTCACGTGCCTCCGCAGTAGGACGGGCCCAGGAGAAGTCAACCATGCCGGTAGCGAGGTTCCCGATGTAGACTTCCGGGGGAAAACGAACATTTTCTCATGAGGGGTCGCATTAGTGGCAGTACAAAGCAGTGACCGAATGGAGTGAAGCGCTGCAGGGAGGACCTCCTGCCAGCGGGAGGTCGGAAGGCCCTTAGATTTTAGTGCTAAGAGGACTGCCTTCCAAACCGTCGCGTTCTCCCTTTCCACCTGGCCGTTCCCCCGGGGGTTGTAACTGGTGGTCCTGCTCGTGGCGATACCTCTTGTTAGCAGGTACTGCCGAAGTTCGTCGCTCATGAACGATGAGCCCCTGTCGCTATGTATATAGCTGGGGAACCCGAACAGAGCGAAGATGTCATTCAGACACTTGATGACCGTGGTACTGGTCATGTCTGGGCAAGGGATGGCAAAGGGGAAACGGGAGTACTCATCAACTATGTTGAGGAAGTACACATTGCGGTCAGCGGAGGGGAGGGGCCCTTTAAAATCGACGCTCAGGCGTTCGAAGGGGCGGGTGGCCTTGATCAGGCTTGCTCTGTCCGGCCTATAGAAGTGCGGTTTGCACTCGGCGCAGATTTGGCAGCTCTTGGTCATGGTCCTGACCTCCTCGATGGAGTAGGGCAGGTTACGGGATTTGATAAAATGGAAAAACCTGGTGACCCCCGGGTGGCAGAGGTCATTGTGGAGGGACTGCAGCCTATCACTCTGCGCGTTGGCGCATGTACCACGTGATAGGGCATCTGGGGGCTCATTGAGTTTCCCTGGCCGATACAAGATATCATAATTGTAGGTGGAGAGTTCGATTCTCCACCTCAAGATCTTGTCGTTCTTGATTTTACCCCTCTGCTTATTATTAAACATAAAAGCTACTGAACGCTGGTCAGTGAGCAGGGTAAATCGTTTCCCGGCCAGGTAATGCCTCCAGTGACGCACCGCTTCTACAATAGCCTGGGCCTCCTTTTCGACGGAGGAGTGTCTCGTCTCAGGGCCCTGGAGGGTCCTTGAGAAAAAGGCCACGGGTCTGCCCGCCTGGTTAAGGGTCGCGGCTAGGGCGAAGTCGGAGGCATCGCTCTCCACTTGGAAGGGGATGGACTCATCCACCGCGTGCATTGCGGCCTTCGCGATATCGTTCTTGATAAGAGTGAAGGCTGCACACGCCTCTGGTGTCAGGGGGAAGGAGGTGGCTTTGATGAGGGGCCTGGCTTTGTCTGCATAGAGGGGCACCCACTGGGCGTAGTAGGAGAAAAACCCCAGGCATCTCTTCAGTGCTTTTTGGCAGTGGGGAAGGGGTAGCTCCATTAGGGGGCGCATTCTGTCGGGGTCGGGCCCGATGACTCCGTTCTCCACCACGCAGCCGAGGATGGCCAGGCGCTTGGTGTGAAACATACATTTTTCCTTATTGTACGTTAGGTTCAGCCGTTGGGCCGTACGGAGGAAATTTGCTAGATTAACGTCGTGGTCCTGCTGGTCGTGGCCGCAGATGGTGACGTTATCCAAATAGGGGAAGGTTGCCCGCAGCGCGTTCTGGTCAACCATTCGGTCCATCTCCCTTTGGAAGACCGAAACCCCGTTGGTGACGCCGAAGGGGACCCTAAGGAAGTGGTAGAGGCGGCCGTTTGCCTCGAAGGCAGTATACTGGCAGTCCTCATGGCGGATGGGCAGCTGGTGGTACGCTGACTTAAGGTCGATGGTGGAGAATACTTTGTATTGCGCAATCTGATTGACCATATCAGATATGCGAGGGAGGGGGTACGCGTCCAGCTGGGTGTACCGGTTTATGGTTTGGCTGTAGTCGATTACCATGCGGCGTTTTGCAGTGGTTTTAACGACTACAACCTGGGCTCGCCAGGGGCTAGTGCTACCTTCGATAATGCCCTCCTTCAAGAGCCGCTCCACCTCAGAGCTGATAAAAGCTCTGTCCCCGGCACTGTACCGCCTGCTTTTGGTAGCGATGGGTTTACAGTCGCGGGTGAGGTTAGCGAACAGGGGAGGGGGGGGGACTTTTAATGTGGAAAGGCTGCAGGTGGTTTGCAGCGGGCGATTTAAAAGTTGTTGGTTGCAGACTGTGAGTGGGGGGAGGGGTCCACCGTATGCTAGTGTGACACTCTTAAGGTGGCACTGAAAATCCAACCCTAGCAGGACGGCAGCGCAAAGACGGGGCAGGACTAGCAGTTTAAATTTTTTATATTCAGTGCCCCCTACTGACAGGGTCACCACACAGTAGCCGCTGATGTCCATTGACTGGGACTTGGACGCCATAGAAATGCGATGGTGCGTTGGCAGAATCGTGAGGGAGTGGCTACGTACCGTGTCGGGGTGGACGAAACTCTCTGTGCTCCTGCTGTCGATCAGGCAACTGGTGGCGCGGCCGTTTACCGCGATATCCATCATGGAGCTGGATAGATGGTGAGGGAGGGCTTGATCCAGCGTCACGGAGGCCAGTATGCGGCTTAGTGAGTCACTATAGTCATCCGCCGAGACGGTGGTCGGTTCCGGTGACGAAATGGCGGTTGAGTGCGTTGGATACGATGGCGGCGGATGCCATGCGGCCAGGGGTACACAAAATGGCGGATAAGATGGCTGCTCCCACGGCCCGCACGCTGCGCTGCTGGCTGGCTTCCCCTTGCAGGCGTTAGCGTAATGGCCTTTCTTCCCGCAGCCCGAGCAGGTAGCTGTCTTAGCTGGGCAGTGCGCTCTGGGATGTTTTAACTGGCCACAGAAATAGCATTTTTGGGCCTGGTTACTGGGCATCGAAGCAGTTCTTACCGGAGGCTGCTGTCTCGGTTGGGTCGCTGCAGCGGTTGGTGCCGGGGGCGGCGGTCCCGTGTCCCATGGTTTCGATTGCCATGTCTCGGCGCCGTTACGGGGGTATGCCTCGAGGTTTCGGTGGGCCTCCTCTAACGAGAGCGCAAGGGCAATGGCCGTCTTCAGGTCGGGTTCCTTGCTTTCTAGCAGTCTCTGCCGGGTGTGGTCTGACTGGAGGCCCCTGACGAAGGCATCACAGGCGAGTCCCTGCGCGTGCTCCACAGCCGTTACCGCTTTACAATCGCAGTCTCTGCAGAGTGCCAGTAGCGCCCGTGCAAATGCCCCTACCGATTCTCCCGGTTGCTGCCTGCGGGATCCCAAGAGGTGTCGGGCGTAAATTGTGTTCACTGGGCGCGTATATTGCCCTTTTAGTAGCTCGAGGGCCGCCACGTACGTATTAGAGTCCCGGATTAGCATATATACTTGATGGCTCACCTGGGCGGTCAAAATTTTCAGTTTGTGATCCTCCTCTGTAACCTGTGAGATTGCGAGGAAGGATTCAAAGCAGCTCAGCCAGTGTTCAAACTTGGCTGATGCACCCACATCTTGAGGGTCGAGGTCCAGGCGTGGTGGTCTGAGGGCTCTCAGCAATGTCTGCTGTATCCGTTGCTGTTGTTGCTCCTCAGGTGTCGCCATTTAACTTTTAGCTAATAAAATTGATACGCTTATCAATTACTTCATAAAAGGTGATGAGTCGAAGAAGAGATGATGAGTCGAAAGAAGAGATGAATAAGGCTTTTATTAGCTAAGAAGAGACCATGCTTCTTCGTGAGTGACTGAACAAGTCTGAACGAAACCCACACAGTGGTGGGTGGAGTCAGCTGAGGCATGCCTCCATACACAGCGCCACCCAGAGGTGGCAATATACAATACAGTGGTTTACCACAGAGTGTTACCAGAAGAACAAAGTTGGGAGTTAGAAGAATTATTTTTTTCATACAGAGCTTGAGTAGAACATGAATGCTTTACTGCAAGTGGCTATCAAGGCAGAATCTACAACATTTAAGTGGAATTGGATAAGAATTCGAACATGAAACATATAAATGGATATGAGGAGAATGCAAGGAAATGGGATTAGCGTAGGTAGCTACAACAGAAAACATAACACCAGCACTGATGCAATGGGTTGAATGGCCTCCTTCTGTGCTGTAATTTCTATGATTCCACGTTCTGTAAGCACACTCTGGCACCAGCAAGTCACTGGAACAACCTTGCTTCTAGTCACAGTTCTGTAATTTGCTTCTGTTTCTCACAGCTTTGCTGTATACATGCTTCTATCACAACCGCTCTCTGACACTCACATTTACCATAATAGCTCAGTCACACTGCTATAACAGTTTGCTCACACATTGATTTTACATCATCTTTTCTATGCATTTTCTCCAGCATAGATGGGATGTGAATACGAGTTCGAAGAGCTGAATGTCTATACCTAAAGAGAGCGTTCCATCGTCACAACATGGAGCTGGGTGAGGAACAGAAAGAGTTTCTCCCAGAGTTATTGATTTAAGAGGGGAAATCCCATTCTGCCACTGGAAGTGTGATGAGGTGGAATTTCTGCTGATGATCCTGTCCCAAATACTGGGCAAGGTTATTTAAGTAATAGGGGATGGCGCCAGCACCTGTGGCAACACAACAGAGGCTCCCACCATCCGTTGACACTAGAATCCCTGCTGCTCTGAGAGGTGCCTGGATCAGGCCAAAGAAAAAGGTCCATTTTTTCCCCTCATTTTTCCTGTGGGAACAAATGGGCCACTGAGTGATGAGAATCAATCTCTCTGGGATCAATGACCATTGCATTGTCCACTGTTGGAACCTTCACTAAGCCCAGAATAGAAACTGCACTCGTTCTTAGCAGATGGAGCACCTGCTGGGTCTATCGGGATGATTTTAGCATAATTCTTAGGGTAGTCCAGGAGTGGCCCATGAAACACCACCCAAACTGCTGCCACAATGTAAGGGGATTGGCAGACAGAAGAAGTGCCCCCTTCCCCCCAACCCAACACCCCAGATTGGGATTTTCTGAAGAACTTAAATGGGATACAAAGCAGGTCGATCCAGGGGTTCCACCCCAAATTGTACCACCCTCCCTAAACCAACCCCCAACCACCCTGGCACTACTCTGTCAGAATTCCATTCCACTCAATGCAATGAAAATCAGACGGGTTCTACAACAGGCAGGCAGGCAAATTGCTCTACCACATCAACACCCAAGCATTGAAGAGGATAATTTACCCAATGTGCTGTTTGTCTCCCAGTCTCCAATTCTGATTCTATTTGCCTGCAGTGATCTCATCACTGCCTTTCTTCTAGATGAGGAATGAACTGCTCTGTCCTATCATCTGGAGTACATTAGTACTTAATATGGACTTGGTTGTTGATGAAGACAAGAAATGAGAGGTGAAATTTGTTTTTTAACAAGAAGTGGGCGAATGATTTATTTTTATAGCATCCACTAACAAAATCACATTATCAGTAATTGCATGTTTAAAAGCTGAGGTTCCTGTGTTTTTTTATAGCAGATTGTTAAATACAGGGCGCTCTCGCATTTATTTCAGAATATACAGCTGAAATAGTTAATAGGTACACTGCATTAAATCTGCAGGAATGTATAAATTGCATCCAGGTAGTCACTCAAGCCTGCGACTAATAAATGCACATATACATTTAAAGTTATCGAGATAAAAAATAATGATGTTGGCAGTTTTACTTTAGAAATAATTCATCCAAGTAATTGTTACCAGGACAGATTAATTCTATTTGCATAGGAGAGAGAAGTGGTGTCGGCAAACGCTGGCATTGCGCATTCTCCTTTGAACCTGACCACAATGTTACTTTGATGTTTGGCTTTTAATCCAGTGAGGTTTCAATGAAATGTGTAAATAAAAAGAAATTATGTGTAGTTCACCTGAGCTTCTGGAGAATATGGCACCACTGGGCTTTCTTTTTACGAGCTGAGTGTACAAGGTTCTTTTTTATTGAGAATTTTGTATTTCACTAACACACTCTCACTTGGTAGTCATTTGCTTCAAGTTGTTGAGATGGATTTTACACCCACACAACTGCCCATATAATGTGCAGCAAATGCCTCATCCTATACTGCCACCACTTGCTACGAATCATTAATATTGTGTGTCTCACTCAGCGTATTCCCCTCATGCTCACTGTCTAAATCCCCCATGATGGATGTCTCTGAACCAATGATTAGGAGGGAACAGAGTAAGTGATGCTGTCTGTTGTGATGTGCTGGCATCCTTGGATGCAGTGGGACCTGGTTCAGCGTCCTCTGGCACACCTAGAGAAAGAGAAGAGGATAGGATGAGTAGGAAGAGCAGCAAAAGCTTAGCATATACCCATAGCTGGTGGCAGTCCTCATACTTCCCCTTCCCAGCATCTGCTACGGCCTCCTTTCCCATGATTTATAGGGTTTCTTCCTCAGGTAGGGTTAGAGGATGAATGCTTGTGGGTCCTCCTCCTGTAAGTATTCTGTCGCTGTTGTTGTTCTGCAATTGGAGCAGAAGTAAAAAGATTCAATTGTCAAGATACCATGCAGTAATACCAGGGGGCGTGATAACACGTACATGCAGCATTCAACTAGATTAGATGGCAGGATTAATTGGGGGTCAATGCATGTAAGGATGTGTGTGAAGGAAGACTTCCAGGTAAAGGGTGTATAATGAGCATTTACGTAAGAGAAAATTATTGCTCCGTACAGTGGATTCTCCTATCTTGGCTGACCTTGTAAGGCCATTATACTTCTTCCAGCATTACTTCTAGATGTGCTGAATGGTGAATGTGGCATGCACACTAGCTGCCACCTCCTGCCTTTCTCCCTATCCTGCTCTTCGTGTCCTACGAAGAACACTCCCCCGTTCATTGAGGAGAATTTCAATGGCCGCCCCATCTGAGAAACTGGCTATTTACTGGCCTCCTACACTTCTTACAAATCTTGTTTTCCAAAAGGAGCTTGCTATTTTGCAAATCTCCAAATCATCCCTTTAAGTCCTGCTGCAGCTCCTGATTTCCCACCTACCAACAGGCAAGCTTCCAATCCCAGGAGTTTTCCATTGCTGGGAGCAGGCCTGTGTTATGATAATGAGGCTGATGGTGGAAATAATGCTGGGGTCAGTCAGCACGTTCTCTTCCCACACCACCCAACTTCCTGTCACGTGTACGCCTGACCAGATACTCTACACTGATATGTAGAAGTAGGATTAGTTATCTGCCAGTCATGTGATAAGTTTTGCATTAAATGCAAATCAAAAGACAAAAAAAATGTTCCAGGAGACCTGTGTGTGTTCTGAAAAAATGTAATTCACATTTTCCTTTTTATATAATCTGTTTCTATCACAATGGTGTAACATATGATTATTTAATATTATTAACTTTGTTGCATGGATTTTATGTTATATTGACGGAACTGTTGCAAAAACATAAAACTACACTATTTTTATGGCTAAATATTAGTTTCTGTAATTATGATTCATGGAAAAATAGCATCAATTCTGCATTATAGTGTCAGCTGTGGCTCAGTGGGCCGCACCCTCGCCTCTGAGTCAGAAGGTTGTGGGTTCAAGTCTCACTCCAGAGACTTGAACACAAAAATCTAGGCTGACACTCCAGTGCAGTGCTGAGGGAGTGCTGCACTGTCGGAGGTGCCGTCTTTCCGATGAGACGTTAAACCGAGGCCCCGTCTGCTCTCTCAGGTGGACGTAAAGGATCCCATGGCACTATTTTGAAGAAGAGCAGGGGAGTTATCCCCAGTGTCCTGGCCAATATTTATTCCTCAATTAACATCACTAAAAACAGATTATCTGGTCATTATCACATTGCTGCTTGTGGGAGCTTGTGCACGCAAATTGGCTGCTGTGTTTCTTACAATTACAACAGCGATTACAGTTCAAAAAAAAGTACTTCGTTAGCTGTAAAGCGCTTTAGGACGTCCGGTGGTCGTGAATGGTGTTATATTAATGCAAGTCTTTCTTTTTATAAAAAATTATTAGAATTAATTGAATATCATGATTTATGTACCTTGGACCAAAATGCACTTTGAACATTGATTTTACTGTAAAGCTGCTGTTCATTATTCTGTAAAAAGACTGCAGACAGCAGTGGTTGCTAAAATAGTTGTTACATTTCCTGTGCGTGTGTGGAAGACATAGCATCTGCAGCATATTAAAGTTCCTAGATGTGCCACCTCCACAGTAACCAACTTTTACTGCATGCATTGCCAACCGGACAACAACACAACCTCGTCCAAGTGCTTACCCGGTATTTAAGTACAGCAAGGATATGTCAAGATAGGAACTGCAATCCCAATGTACAGTAATGCTGCATATTCTACTTAGGGCTCCTCAAAAGAGGATACCTATCTGTACTGCAGGACTTTAAGAATGTTGTAAGATTGCCAATTCACCGCCTCAATAACAACTACTTCATAATTTCCAGTCACTCTTGTATAAATCTAGGGCAAAAATGTTTCAGTATTTAGTCACAAGCCCACATCTGAACTGTTTAATAGATTACTGGAAAAAACCCAGTATCACACAAACAATTATGTTCACTCGGAATAATTTTACCTCACATGGATCACAGGGAACAATGGAAACCAGAGGTCTAGTTGACTAGAGTTTTCATGCTACTTCCTAGCACCCTGTAAGGCAAGGCCCGAAGTGTCTGTAGAGCCGTGTCAGTAGTTTCCACCTGTTGAATCTGTTGTGTCGGTACCTTTCTACCTAGACACAATTAGAACTCAGAACCCAGAGATTCAAACATGAAGTGCTTTATTCGAAAGGAAAGGAAAGTTCTGGAGAGTTCCGAACAAAGAGAGCTAAAACTTAACCAAGAGAACACTCAACCATTTATCTGCTGTGACAGTGCCACCACAGGTGGGAGGAGAACACAAATTATTAACATATTCCTCCCCTCTTAAATGAAAGGTCCACATTATTCCTCAACAGGTAAGTTACGATCAATGCACTCAACTAACCAAGGGTAGAGGTAGACTGCCTCAAACCCTGACTTTACCCTGGGGTTTATTCCGCCCCAGTCTTGTGGGTAAGTCACTAAGCCTACAGATCCAAGCGTCTTGGAGGCCGCCACTTTCTGACAGGATACCAGCAGTCATCGCTGGCTTCCACAGCAGTAGGCATTGACACAGGCCTAGATAGAAAAGGTGCCTGTGTCAGTCGAAAGTCAGGAGTTTGCACAGGTGGAACAGTCTCTGTGACTTCCTGTGTTGGAGAAGAGCACTGTGGCAAAGGATGCTGGTTTGCGGTATCATCCGGAAACAGTTCAGGCCAACCAGCCGTTGGAGCCTCTGTGGCTGTCTCTGCTCCTAGCAACAGTTGATCTGTGTGTCTTCTCCAGACGACGTCCTCAGCAGTCTCAACCGTGTAAGACACGGGGCCCGTCTGCGCGATCACCGTAGCAGGAACCCATTTCGGTCCAGTGTTGTAGTTTCGAGCTAGGACGTGCTCTCCAGGGTGAAACGGTCTCTCCTTGGCTCTTTTCTCTCTCTTTTCAACTTGAGCTTGTTGTTGACAATGGACAACCTGTTCTGCCCTTGGAGGTTTGAGTAAGTCAAAACTTGTCCGTAACTGCCTCTTCATCATGAGCGAAGCGGGGGAAGTTTTGGTTGTGGCATGCGGCTCGTTCCTGTAGGACAACAGGAAGCTGTTCAGACGTTGGTGGATTGAGCCCTGACCTTGCGAAGCCTTCAAGGCGTGCTTCAAAGTTTGCACGAACCTTTCTACCTGGCCGTTAGTAGAGGGATGATAGGGCGCAGACCTGATGTGTTGGACACCATTCACATGCAGGAAGGTTGCAAACTCCTGTGATACAAATTGTGGATCGTTGTCACTTACAAGTTGTTCCAGTGAGCCATAACGGCTGAACATCTCACCAAGTTTCTCAATTGTTTTCTCTGCCGTGGTAGACCTCATCACAGCGACCTCCGGCCACTTGCTACGAGCGTCCACAACCACCATAAACATCTTCTCTTCGAAAGGACTGGCGAAGTCCACATGTACTCGCTGCCACACTTCTGCAGGCCAATCCCAGGGGTGTAGGGTTGCCAGCTGTGGAACATTCCGGACCCTTTGACATGGGGAACATGTTTTGGCTTTCTCCTCAATATTTCCATCGAGACCTAGCCACCAGAAGTAGCTTCTTGCCATTTCCTTCACCCGAACCATCCCACTGTGGCCTGTATGAAGTTGTTGCAGTATAGGTTCCCTCAGAGGTGGCAGAATGATGACATGGCGTCCCCAAAGAAGACAACCTGCCTGGACGGAGAGCTCATTTCTTTTTGAAACGTAAGGTTTCAAACTAGGAGAATCTCCTATAGCTCTCCCTCGAATGACATTGTCCATTACCTCAGACAGGACTGGATCGTTGCGGGTGTACCTTCGCACCTGAACTGCCATGACAGGTGCTCCCTCCACTTGTCTAAAGTAGAAGATGTCTATCTGACGAGGCTCTGGGGGAGTAACAGGCAAGGGTAGCCTCAAGAGACCGTCTGCGTTGCCGTGCAAGTCTGATTTGCGATATTTGATGTCGTATGTGTGTCCTGACAACAGTAAAGCCCACCTTTGCATCCTGCTTGCAGCAAGAGACGGAATTCTGGTGTGGGGCCCGAAGATTGAAGTCAATGGACGGTGGTCCATCAGGAGTGTGAACCTTCTCCCAAACAAGTACTGATGAAATTTTCGAATTCCAAAAACGATTCCCAAGGCCTCGCGCTCAATCTGTGCATAGTTACTCTCGGCCTTGTTCAAGGTGCGTGATGCGAAGGCGATAGGTTTCTCTTCACCAGAAGGCATGATGTGGGATATGACTGCTCCCACACCATATGGTGACGCATCACATGCTAGCTGCATGGGTAGCTTTGGGTCGAAGTGTGTCAGGACCTCCGACTTCAGCAATGCTTTCTTTGCTTGGGCGAAAGCTTCGTTGCACAGTTCAGTCCATTTCCATGTTTTGCCTTGACATAGCAACTGATGTAACGGCTTCAGCAATGTTGCTAAGTCTGGAATAAACTTCCCATAGTAGTTAAGTAGCCCCAGAAATGAACGTAACTGGCTCACATTCTGGGGTGCTGGGGCCTTCACAATCGCCTTGACCTTTGACGGCGCCTTATGCAGGCCAGTAGCGTCAATCACATGCCCCAGGTACTCAACTGAAGACTGAAAGAATTCACATTTGTCTTTACGAACTCTGAGTCCGTACTCTTTCAGTCGTTGTAGTGTCGCATCCAAGTTCAGAAGATGATCCTCCTCATTTGTCCCAGTGACAAGGATGTCGTCCAGGTAGCACTGGACTCCTGGCAGTCCACTCAAAATCTGATCCATTGCCCTTTGGAATAGAGCAGGGGCTGACGTAATTCCAAATGGAAGGCAGCAGTACCTGTATAGCCCCTTGTGTGTCACAATTGTCAGCAGCTCCTTTGATTTGTCATCGACATGCATTTGTAGATAAGCCTAGCATAAGTCTATTTTGCTGAACTTTTGCCCTCCGGCCAGGCCCGTAAAAAGATCATCAATGAGGGGAAGAGGGTACTGTTCCGCAGACAGCACCGGGTTAATAGTCACATTAAAATCCCCGCAGATTTGAACAGATCCATCCTTTTTCAGGACAGGGACAATGGGTGTGGCCCATTTGCTCACGCTCACAGGCTCCAGGACTCCATTCTCGACTAAGGCCTCCAAGTTAGCCTCAACATTTGGCCTAATTGCATAGGGTACAGGTCGGGCTTTGTGAAACTTCGGCTTGCTGTCAGGTTTAATGTCCAGTCTCACGCTAATCTTTTTCATGCTCCCAAGTTCCCCATTGAAGAGTTCTGCATGTTTGTTTAACACTGCAGTCAGACCTGACTCCCGTTTTGACATCATGCGGACTGCAGGCCAGTCCAGCGTGATTTTCTCTAGCCACGCATGTCCCAGTAGCGATGGGTAATTTCCCTTTACCACATATAGTGGCAGTTTCGCAGTCTGTCCGTTCAATTTAACTGTCACCTCAGTGGCGCCTCTCATGGCCACAGGTTCGCCGGTATACGTCTTTAGCACAATGTTTGTTGGCTGAAGGGTAAGATGCTTTAGCATTTTGTTGTAGACAGTGTCTGAAACAAGGGACACAGCCGCACCTGTGTCCACCTCCATCCGCATTGATTGTCCCTCCACCAGTGGTGACACCCAGTAGCCATTTGAACCACCTGCAACCGTCAGTATGTGCACCTCTTCCTCCACAGAGGTGTCGCTCCCCTCTGTTTTGCTTATTCCATCATACTGCACTGAATGAACACTCTTTTTCCTCTCTTGTCCAAATACAGACATTTTGCTTTCATGCTTCCCAGCTCTGTCTGTTCTTTTTTTACCTCTACAGGCACTTTCAATGTGACCCTTTTTGCCACAATTTCGGCATTCCAGCTCCGTACACCAGCAGTCATTAGCGTGATGGCCCATTTTCCCACAACGGTAACATGTGCCGTTCCGCACACCTTTAGGCTCAGACGACACCTTGTGAACTCTCCCTGTTGAACTCAACTGGTGAGCCTCCTTTTCCGCCATCTCCATGGAGACACTAACTTCAATGGCCTTTTCAAGAGTAAGGCTGTCCTCAGTAAGAAGGCGCTTCTGTGTGGCTGCACTTTGCAGACCACACAGAAGTCTGTCTCTAATGGTGTCATTCAGCACCTCCTTGAACTCGCAGTGTTCTGACAACCTTTTTAAAGCAGCAATAAACATCGTCACTGATTCCCCCTCCTCTTGATTCCGTTTGTGAAATCTAAATCTGTCAGCAATAACCAGAGGTTTTGGTGAAAAATGTGCTCCAAGAATTTCCACTAGATTCTTATATGTTTTAGTTCCTGACTTATCTGGCTGCACAAGGCTGCAAAGTAAATTGAATGTCTTCGGCCCCATTGCACTCAAAAAGGTAGGCATGACCTTTTCGTTTGCCACCGCCTTCGCCAAGACAAAATAGTCAAAATGTTCCATATAAGCGCTCCATTGCTCCACATTTTCATCAAAATCACCGATGTTTCCTAATATAGTAGCCATCTCACATTTCAAATTTAAGTTTCTGTTTACTCACTGCACCCGTAACGTTAATGTGATGCTGCAATCTCTGTTCCGAGTGTTTTGTAGTCGAAAACAAGAAAGTTCCCACAACGCAGATTCATCCGATCCTCGTCGCCATTTTGTTGTGTCGGTACCTTTCTACCTAGACACAATTAGAACTCAGAACCCAGAGATTCAAACATGAAGTGCTTTATTCGAAAGGAAAGGAAAGTTCTGGAGAGTTCCGAACAAAGAGAGCTAAAACTTAACCAAGAGAACACCCAACCATTTATCTGCTGTGACAGCGCCACCACAGGTGGGAGGAGAACACACAATACATAACAGAATCCAGTGACCTTCAGTTTACAATTGCTAGAGTCATATGATTTTCACAGGGTATGTTTCTTCCCTGGAGCCCCTAATGTTATCCAGGTCAGGGAGTGTCAATGAATTGCATGGAGGCTAAGGATAGAAAGGAATTTCCTGGGCAGGAGCATAAATGTGCAGGCACAGCTCCTTAAAGCAGCATCACCACCCTTCACCGCCACCACCCCCTCCCCCCACAACTTCCTGTTGGCTTCAAATTATTCAATTCTGCTTTTTCTTGTCTGCACTGTGTTGAGAGGAGCTAGGAGCCTGCCAATTTACAGTGGAGAGGGAGGACAGCTCTGTTTTCTGAGACAGCCTCCAGGTTGCACTGAGGGAGGTTATAGCCAATAGCCACCTGCTTTCTGCTTGCACTTGCACTTTTGTGTTGGAAAGCACAGTGGTTAACTGCATCGCTATAGCAGGCCTCAGGGGAAATAGCACTTCATCAGTCTTTTATGATTGCAGGCAAAGGAAGCCCACCGTAAAAGGGACAGTTTGCAAACTGGAGAGAGGCATACCAGGCCTCAAGCCATTGACGTGCCTGGAAGAAATATATGCCCACCATTCAGTGGTCTCTTGAGAGAAGGCTATGCAGGTGACACACCTGCTTCTGCTCCTGGCTACCTCCCTGCGGGCAAGGGCAATTCCCAAAGGAATGTCCATGCTTTCCGCAGAGTGCTCTTGCCTATTTTCGGCAAGCTATCTTCAATGGTAAGGGAGCAAACCTTAAATTCAAAACAAAAAAGACAGAAAATTAAAATTTGATCCAAACATACAATGAGTTAACAGAAGACAATGCCAAAAAAACCAAAAAACAAGCCAAAATCACAGCAAAAAGCCAGTTTTTAAAACACTTCTGGGAGCTGTACACCTGCAGGAGTGTGATTTGTTCCAGCTTTTAAAGTGCTGGCCTCACGCCGAGGATGTAACACATTGGAATTCCTGGGGAAGCAAGGATGCACCCCCAATATGACTGTTGTAATGAGACGTATGCCACAGAGCAACATAAGCCGCCCGTTCCCCCAACACAGGCTAATTGGAAAACCTGGAGCTAAGCCAAATCAGTGCAAAATGGGTGCAAGGCCTCTGCACTTGGTTTTGTGCTCCCACTGCACCTGGCACACACTTGCAGTGCCAGTGTATGTGAGCGAAACTTCTGTCCTGAAATTGGCAATGGCTCAAGCTCATTGAAGAAAGAAAGACTTGCATTTATATAGCACCTTTCATGACCTCAGGACATCCCAATGTGCTTGACAGCCAATTAACTACTTTTGAAGTATAGTTACTGTTGTAATATAGGAAACATGGCAGCCAATTTGCACACAGCAAGCTCCCACAAGCAGTAATGAAATAAATGATCAGCTCATTTGTTTTAGATGTTGGTTGAGTGATAAATGTTGGCCAGGACAGCAGGAGAATGCCCCTGCTCTTCTTCGCATCGTGCGGTGGGACCTTTAATGTCCACCTGAGTGGGCGGACAGGGCCTTGGTTTAACGTCAAGGGTTATGGGGAGCGGGCAGGGAAGTGGAGTTGAGGCCAAGATCAGATCAGCCATGATCTTATTAGATGGCGGAGCAGGCTCAAGGGGCCAAATGACCTACTCCTACTCCTACGTCTTATGTTATGTTCTTATGTCTCATCCTAAAGACGGCACCTCTGACAATGCAGCACTCTCCCAATACTGCATAGAAGTGCTAGCATAGTTTATGTGTTCAAGTCTTTGGAGTGGGGATTGAACCCACAACCTTCTGACTCAGAGGAGCGAGTGCTACCACTGAGCCAAGCCTAAATCATCACAACCATATTATTGCTGCCCATGACAAGGCAGCTCAGAAATATAAGTGGGAGAATAAGCATTCATGGCATAATTATTAAATAGGGTAAAATTGATTCTAGTCCCATATATGAAATATAAAGATTTAGGAACGTTTGTACAGAGACAAATGAATTGGAGTGTGATGACCTTTGAGTATAATAATAGTCACAACAACAGCAGTGGACACAGCAGGAGAAAAAAAACAGACTTGACTAGATTCAACTCAAGGCTTTTTTAGGAGTTGTAAAGCTTTACATCTAAAATCAGAACATTTTAACTCATGCAGCAAGTAGAATTAAACAGGTGAGCCTTAGAACGTCAAGTAGGTGGATGGGATAAGAAGGCGGCTGATAGAAGAAAATGATTGATTACATTAGAAGGGATAGAGCACAGCTGTCAAATTGTGGCTGACCTGGTTATTCAGGGACGCTGAAATAATCCGAGGATTTTAGGCATCCTTGAGGGGGTGGAAGACAGAGGACCTGACTGAATTTATTAAGAGGCTTTTGATTAAGTCTTTACACTTACAAGATGGTAACAACAGGGAGTACACTATATCCTGGAGCCTATATTTACATGGAAATAAATTGCCCCAGGGCTTTGCGGTCAACTTTTCAATTCCCAATAGAAACAGCATATCCTGCAGTAGCTGAAGAATATGAAGAAATTTGGTACAAAGTTAGGAGACTTTCCATTTACTCTAATTTATCAACTGAATTTCTCAAATTTTGAAAGCACATTGAAAGGATTAAACAGGCACTGAAAAATAAAACTTTTTAATATGTTATGATATACCCAGTCAAGTTAGACATCTTGCACCCAGGGCCTAATAATTGCATTTGTTACTAAAACCAGATACAGATTTATATCTTGACTTGGTCAGACGGACCCCATTTGGAGCACTGCGTTCAGCTTTGGGAACCGCACCTCAGGAAGGTTATATTGGCCTTAGCGGGGGTGCAGCGCAGATTTACCAGAGTTAAGAGTTTTAATTTATGAGGACAGGTTTCATAAAATTGGCTTGACTATAGAAGATTGAGGGGTGATCTGATCGAGGTGTTTAAAATATTAAAAGGATTTGATAGGGTAGATACGGAGAAACTATTTCCTCTAGTTGGGGAATCAAGAACAAGGGGACATAATCTTAAAATTAGAGCCTGGTCATTCAGAAGCACAATCAGGCAGCACTTTTTCATACAAAGGGTAGTAGAAATTGGGAACTGTTTGTGGTCTTTATGCACTATTGATGCTCGACCAAGTGTTGCTTTATGGGCATGGTTCTACTCTGGCCAGTAAAGTGTTACAATTAAGGTGCATTTAGAACTGCGTATCAATCATAGGCTTTACAGAATATCACCTACAGCAGATTGGCTGTCTCAGTCCCTATTTCACCCCCACCGCTGCTGAAACCCTCATCCACACTTTTGTTACCTCAAGTTTAGTCTTCTCCAGTGCTTTCCATGCCAGCCTCTTGTGCTCCCTCCAACACAGACTCCAACTCATCCGTAATTTTGGCACTCGTATCCTCGCCATATTATGCACTGCTCTTCTATTATGTCTATCCGCATTGATCTAAGTTGTCTCCCCATTCCTCAGTGCATCAATTTATAAATCCATATCCTTATTTACACATCCGTTTATGGCCTCATCCTACCCTAAATCTGCATACCTTGTCCAATCCTACATAGAAACATAGAAGAATAGGAGCAGGAGTCGGCCATTCAGCCCTTCGCGCCTGCTCCGCCATTCAATATGATCATGGCTGATCCTCTATCTCAATACCATATTCCTGCTCTCTCCCCATACCCCTTGATGCCTTTTGTGTCTAGAAATCTAGCTATCTCCTTCTTAAATATATTCAGTGACTTGGCCTCCACAGCCTTCTGTGGTAGAGAATTCCACAGGTTCACCACCCTCTGAGTGAAGACATTTCTCCTCATCTTAGTCCTAAATGCCCTACCCCGTATCCTGAGGCTGTGACCCCTCATTCTAGACCCCCACAGCCAGGGGAAACATCCTCCCTGCGTCCAGTCTGTCTAGCCCTGTCAGAATGTTATACGTTTCAATGAGATCCCCTCTCATTCTTCTAAACTCTAGTGAATACAGACCTAGTCGACCCAATCTCTCCTCATACGACAGTCCTGCCATCCCAGCAATCAGTCTGGTGAACCTTCGCTGCACTCCCTCTATGGCAAGTATATCCTTTCTTATCCAGACCAAAACTGCACACAGTACTCCAGGTGTGGTCTCTCCAAGGCCCTGTATAACTGTAGTAAGGCATTCTTGCTCCTGTACTCAAATCCTCTTGCAATGAAGGCCAACATACCATTTGCCTTCCAAACTGCTTGCTTGCATCCCAATTACATCCCAATTTGCCCTTCAGACTCTGGTCTACTGTGCTCCCACTGTCCTTCACTTCAGCTGTGATGTGATTTCTCAGGATGCCAAAAGACATGCCAAAAAATTCCTTTCTAATTTACAATAATCAGACACTTTTACAATCCCCATTTTATATTATTTCCCCCCCTCTTTTAGGTCCTCCCTGTGTCATGCCTATTTCATGACAATATTTTGGCCATGTGACTGGCTGCAGGTCTCTGTGAAAGCTACTGTGTATGGGTCACTGGGAAACAAGAAAGCCATTCCGTAAAATGACCAAGTTGGATATAGGTATTTCATAAAATTCTAGGTGTCATAAATAAATGCAATAAAAATGTCACTCATAAAAAAGTTGAAATATTAACAGCCAGGCAGCAAAATATTAATAGGCATAATATGTACCAGATGAACTAAATATTGCACGTCAAACTTTTCGCAAAGGCTGAAGAATTGTAAAACTGTATGTTGCGCACATACAATATTTTTGAGACTGTTAATCCATCTCAAGGGTTTAGATGCACCTTGTTTACGCAGTTATTGCACTCGAACTGGTTTTTGCTCCAGCCCCATTCCGTGCAAGCTGAAATTTGGCCAGGGTTTGTGTGCTACAGTTGGAATGCTTGCGGATTCAATCCCACATGGACCTGGACAGCTGCATTAAACAGAATGCTTCTTACAATTTTATCTTAGTGAATGGCCTTCGCGTGTGGTGCTGGAGCACAGTCAGCACCTGGTACCCCAGCATCAGCCAACTCCTTCAGGACAGGACAAGAGGACATTTGGGGAAAATAAGCTTCTTAACAGTTTCAAACAACTGAAGCAGTTTTAGGCCTTTGAAAAAAAACTTTTGAGCCAGAGAATTTTAAGCTTCAACTGGGCATTTGGAGCTAATGTAATCAGAACTTTGATAGTCAGACAAAGATCATTTTTAATTGAAACTGGAATAAATTATGGCTAATTAACAAGTTTTGATTGATCTGGTCAGTTAAAGTGGAAAAAGTGTGCACCATGGTGACAACGTTTTGGCATTCCAGTCCAGTGTACCACATAGTGTTATGATATGTTTTTGGCCTTGTTATTCTCCACATAGTGAGTTCTCAGTCTTGGCTGTGTCATCATGGCAGGTGCAGATTAAAGGTCACATGGAAATAAAAGGAAAATAAAAGAGTGAGTCACTCCTGGACACTCCTAAAAGTTGGTTATAGCTTTAACTTGGCACGATGGCTGTATACCCTCTTGGATTGGGAATGGTGTCACGTGAGTAGGGCGGAAAAAATACCTCTTAAAGACAAAACCAGATTTGTGTAAGAAACCCATCAGCTTCACAAAAACTGAATGATACTCAAGGACAGATACAATAAACTGACAGGAATAATAATTGCATGATACTTAATGTTTTTTAACTTTAGATTTACATAAGGACATGGATGATCGGAGTCAGAATATCATGCTCCGTTTTAAAAAAACCTGTTCCCAGTAATGCATGTCGCTTTAGGCCACCATACAACTCTAATACATCAAATCCACTACCAACCCTGCAGAAAGCTTTGTATATTCAATTTCCCTCCTCTTGAAGCTTTGAATGGTATTATAGCTCATTATTTTTTTCTCAGAAGATTGTATTTTTCACCTTTAGAGGTGTCGGAAGCATAAACAAGACTGTAAGCCAATATATTATCAAATGCCTGTGAATTGGTTTGCTGAGAAAATGGTTATTTTTCTATCAGGATTCATATTTAATATTTGTGGTGTTGAATTGGCCTTAACTAAAACAACTTCTGTGGTGAATGAATGTTGTGTTGTACACATACAATAGTTTTGAGAATGTTAATACCTCTCAAGGGGTTAGATACACCTTCTTTATGCAGTTATTGCACTCGAAATGCTTTTTGCTCCAGCGCCATTCCATGCAAAGTGAAATTTGGCCAGTTGTAGCTAATTTAGAGATGTGTCAGGGTACTAAAAAGAAAGGTAATAAAACAACTGCAGAAACATAAGGGGAGAAATTCCCCTCCTTTGCGCCCCCCACGGGGGCCTTTTCGCCCGGGGCGCGCCGCTGACCTCACCTCCCGCCAAATTCCGCGGGAGGTTAGCGGCGGCGCTACGGGGTTGCGCTACGATCTCCTGCGCCCGGAGATCGCGATGTCATCTCCGGGCACATTGCCCAGGTAGCGCCCCGGCACAAAAATTCCCCTTCGCCCCCTGCAGCAACACCGATGGCAGCGACTGCTGCAGGGGACTCGAGCAGGGCGGGCGGCCGCTAGCGAGGCGGAAGTTAAAGGTGAGGTGGCCGACCGCTCTGAAAAAAAGTCGGATTTAAAAAAAACCTTTTTTTTGAGCCTCCAGAGGCAGGGTCCGTGCCGCTGAGCACCGGGGCTGATCGCGCGGCACCCCCGCTCCCCGGTGGTCCAGATAAGTTTTAAAAAACTGCAGAGTTCGCAGCGTGGGGGCCTTCCCTTTAATTCAGGGAAGCGCCCCTGCAATGCGGCAGTGCCATGCATCCCCAGTGCATGGCGTTGCTGAGCTGTGCGCCCCGGGTCATGAACTTCCCCCCCCCTCTTGCGCTCCCAGAAGGAAGTGGAGCACTTGATTTAGCATTCCACTTCCCTCTTGGAGCAAAAAGTGGGAATTTCAGAGAGGCTGGAAGAGGTTAGCGCCTGGCGCTAACTTTTCCAGCTTTTCTGATTTAGCGCCCCAAACAGGACTCGAGGAGAATTTCTAGCCCATAATGCAGTATAATCATGTGTAACTGGTTGGTTTCATACTGGAAAGCAGAATTGTTTCTCCTCCTTGTGATACTAGAGTTTTTTGAAGTAGTTTTATACTCAGTTTCTTTCCACTTACTTGACTTCTACTTGTCTTCTTTGTTGAAACCAGTTTACTTAAATAAACCTACTGAAACGGAAACTTTTTTAACAGCTCTTTCTATGCCTGTGATTGCCAAATAAATTGTAGGAGAGCCATTACTGCCTGGAAAAGATAGAGAATACTGAGCCAGCAGATCTTAGAAAAAAAGTATTTTAAAATATGTAATAAGTCCTATTTCATGGCAGAAGCAGCATTTCTGTAACAAAATCTGAAATTGTAAGGATGATTGAGTGGGCAGATACCTACTGTGCGATGTGGTACCGAGACTTAAAGAATTGAACACCCTCCCTAAACCTCCCCGCCGCTATCTCTCTTTCCTCCTGTAAGACGCTCCTTAAAACCTACCTATTTAACCAAGTTTTTGGTCATCTGCCCTAATTTCTTATGTGGCTCGGTGTCTATGTTTTGTCTTATAACACTCCTGTGAAGCGCCTTGGGATGTTTTACTTCGTTAAAGGTGCTATATAAATACAAGTTGTTGTTGTTGTTGTAAACAGGGCCCAGACTCATGAGTTCTAGTAATTTAATCACAAGATGGGACTTATTGCTCTTAACAGGATATAGAAGAGGACAACAAAGCTAATTATTTCGGTTATTTAAGTTATGAGAAAAAGTTAGGGCAGTTGGGCTTCTTTTCTTTGGGAAATAAAGGACACCTTGAGGTGTCCTAAATTGAAATGTTCACGATGATGAAGAGTGACATGAATCAGTCATTCATGAAAGAAAGACTTATGAAATAATACTGAGCAGCCTACGGGTGGCGCTGTCCAGGGAGTGTATAAATACTTGGGCATGGGCCCAGCTTGCACAGGACATTCTTTAACAGGAACTAGTGAAGGACACAACTAGACCTCCATGTTGTAAAACAGTTGATTAAAGCTTTGTTTAATGCTTAGACCAAGCGCCTAGTAGTTTTCTTACGTCAAAGAGTATTGACAAAATTGCCTCAACTGGTTCCCTGTGTATAGGGTTCAAATAGCAGGAGATATACATTAAAAAGTTAGCAGTAAGAAGGAAAGTGAGGCAGATTTGGTTTGTTGCCTGAAGGGCAATAGATACATTACTGGGGAAAGCCCATTGATGCAAACATGAAAAATTGGTTCAATAGAAAATTAAGGGATTAAAATGCCACACATTGCTTACTTCTAGATTGCTTTTATATTGTTGATCAATCACCTTGTCCCCTAGTATAGGTCTCATTCAGCAGACAGCAACATGAAGATAGACTTTTTTACTGGGTTTTCCCAACTGCTGCTGGCTTACTGGGGCCAGTAAATGTGCTATTCCAATGGCAGCAGTGTGCTTGCTGGCAGTGACACCGTGATGTAAGTACTTTGTGAGTGTGCATTGACTTAAATGGCATGCCTGAAACTATGAGCTGTAGAGTACAGCCAGTTTAAATGAGGACTGACTACTTCTACTGCAAAGCAGCGCAGTTGGGTCACTCTCCCAAGACAAGGCCGCAATATAGAAGCACATTTGTATGTGGAAAATGTATATACTGGATGGAGAAGGGATTGAGGAATACAACGGGTAGGTTGGAGTGCTCAGCGAGTTGAGATCTGCTATAGTGGCTGTGGACCATTACAGTTGGCAGACTAGAAAGGGAGAAATGGATTATGATTTCCAATGCTAAGCTCGACCCAGAAGCTCCCGCTGGAAGCATGCATGGTTAGACCCAGCAGTAAGGATGGCTTCTTCCCTAGATGAAACGGCGATTGATGCTCACTGTTCAGCTTTGGTGAGGTACCGGAACATCATCATCACCCATGAAATTGCATCTCAGTATGAGTCAGTGCATCAGGAAAGGAGTGATAGGCGGGGGGAGGGGGGTAGAAATCACATGGAAAAACTGAAGAAGAAATTGACATTCATAAATAAAAATTCCACACTTGGGTCGAGGACAACTTATGACCACCACCCTCCACACCGCCCTCCCCTCAAAACTATTAACTCCGCTAATAAAGGAAACCAAATTGAGCTCATGAATGCTCCAAATGAGACACATTTGCTGCAGACACATTTTACGAAGGGAGGAATGAAAATGTGTCCACATTCAGTGAGGGCACTAACTGCTAACGCAGTGTTATGGTATGGGCTCACATGCATTGTGAACTAGGCTGAGCTTGTCAGTGGGCTTCTGCCAACTACACCATCTAGTTGCATTGCATTGTTCGGGTTTCAGCAGTTGTTTCTAATTGTTGAAATTAGAACAATCTGATTCGGAATACTAGATTGTTGAATGGTTTTGTTGAAAAAGCACAAAGCATTAAAAACATTTCATATACAATAAATAAATGGTTGTGGTGGTTGGAGGTCAATCATCTCAGCCCCAGGACATCGCTGCAGGAGTTCCTCAGGGCAGTGTCCTAGGCCCAACCATCTTCAGCTGCTTCATCAATGACCTTCCCTCCAACATAAGGTCAGAAATGGGGATGCTCGCTGATGACTGCACAGTGTTCAGTGCCATTCGCAACTCCTCAGATAATGAAGCAGTCCATGCCCATATGCAACAAGACCTGGACGACATTCAGGCTTGGGCTGTTAAGTGGCAAGTATCATTCGCGCGACACAAGTGCCAGGCAATAACTATCTTCAACAAGCGAGCACCTAACCACCTCCCCTTGGCATTCAACGGCATAACCATCGCCGAATCCCGCACCATCAATATCCTGGGGGTCACCATTGACCAGAAACTGGACCAGCCACATAAATACTGTGGCAACAAGAACAGGTCAGTGGCTGGGTATTCTGTGGTGAGTGTCTCAACTCCTGACACCCCAAAGCCTTTCCACCATCTACAAGGCATAAGTCTGGAGTGTGATGGAATACTCTCCACTTGCCTGGATGAGTGCAGCTCCAACAACACTCAAGGAGCTTGACACCAACCAGGACAAAGCAGCCCGCTTGACTGGCACCCCATCCACCACCTTAAACATTCACTCCCTCCACCGCCAGAGTACTGTGGCTGCAGTGTGTACCATCTACAAGATGCACTGCAGCAACTCGCCAAGGCTTCTTCGGCAGCACCTCCCAAACCCGCGACCGCTACCACCTAGAAGGACAAGGGCAGCAGGCGCACGGGAACACCACCACCTCCAAGTTCCCCTCCAAGTCACACACCATCCTGACTTGGAAGTATATCGCTGATCCTTCATCGTCGCTGGGTCAAAATCCTGGAACTCCCTCCCTAACAGCACTGTGGGAGTACCTTCGCCACACAGACTGCAGCAGTTCAAGAAGGCAGCTCACCACCACCTTCTCAAGGGCAATTAGGGATGGGCAATAAATGCTGGCCTTGCCAGCAATGCCCACATCCCATAAACGAATAAAAAATAAAGATATCTACCTTCTATCAATGTGTAATCCAGCACTGGCTGGATAAAGTGTTCGAAGGCAAGGTCACATGATTGTTCCACAGCAGGAACGGGTGAACTCAAGTACGGCAATGCTGCTGCACAGAACTCATCCATCCATGTTTGTTCGCGGAAACACATGTAAGCAGAATGCTATGAACCATATAGTGTGGCAACGGTTTATGTGACGTGCTGGCAAATGGACAGAATTTATATGAAGAAAGGAATTCACCAGAAAAGTTTTAGACTGTTGGGTGAGCCTGTTAGCTGTGAATGAAACCATAATAAGAATGGTTCCCTCTGCTCAAGGATTTGGTAATGTGCAGCATTTGCTAAATAATTTGTTATTTTTTTACTGTTGAAAGTATTAAAAACACTTAAAATAATTTTTTAAGGATGTTCTAAAAGTTGCATTCTACAAACCTTTGGACAGTTTGCTTTAAGAATACAAAGACAACTAATTCTAGTACAGGACAGGCAGAATTTCTAAACAAATCCTTGCTCCTAACATAGAAATTTACTGCCACACTGTCACTAATAAATTTAAAAGAATTGTAGTTAATTTTGAATTATTCTGGGCTTACTTATCTTTTAGCACAATAGACTGTACGGTAATGAATCATATAGAGTAAGCAATTCTCTTGTAATGTGCAATGAAATGAAACCTGATAATGCTACAATTCAGAGCATGTGGTGCAATAACAGTGCAATGAATTTGATTTTGGGAGCTTGCTGTGCATCACTGTCCATTGAGTCAGGCACCCACTGGCAAAAAAAGGCCCAAATGGAACAAACTTGTCCGCAAATTGAATTTTCATATAGTGGAGAATTTCCTGGCTAATGCGAAACCAGGAGCAGTCAACGTTCCAGCATTTTTTTTTTTCATCACTCACCTCTCATTCTGTTCCAGCTGGCCGGCTCGAGGCCCTTCTGTATTCTCAACTGCAACTCCAGATGTTGGGCTCAAAACAATCTATAAAAGAACCGGCTAAAAATGTGCCCCCCCGCACACCCCCAACTAAAAACGTGAATGCTAAAAATAGTACGCGCCAACCTCCAACAGTCCCATCAGCACCCTCTGATTGCCATGGAGCTGCCAACTTGAAAAATGTATGCAGAGTTTATTGGCCTGAAATTCCTGAAGGCATGTCCTGCCACTGAAAGCGTGGTGGGGCAGGAGTTGCACCCGACGGTCTGTCCTGGGCTTGACCCCACCCAAAGGGATGAGTTCATTTGAATAAAGTAGGCAGCTCTCCAGCCGTTTAGAGTGCACCCTGGGAGGCAGGGGGAAGAAGCTTGGGGTGACACCTTAGCACGCCATTGTGGGGCAGGCTATTTCAGCTGAAGATCTCAACCGTTTTTTTTTAAACTAAAGCATTTTGCAGGGCCAAAGTACAAATATTACAAACAGCATACATTTGACTGGCACTTTATGGAAATTTTAATTCAGGCATAGCATTAATCCAGATTTTAAAATTCTTAGCAAACTAATTTTGAAATTATCGGGAGTCAACAGCATTAGCAGATTTTTTGTTGGTGCAGATTGTTTCTCTGAGGATATATTGGAGGCTGCACAATCAGTGCATAAGCTTTAGGCTTGTTCGTTTTTCCATATAATGAATCTACCTTTACCTCAGAGATAGCTTCAACCAACTTTTATTTTTTATCTTGATTGCTGAAAGTTAGAGCAAAGGAGTTAGTTTTCTGCATCTCGCGTAGGCAGACTTTGTATGGGGGGGGGTGGGGCCAATGAAGGCGGAACTGGCCAGTTCAATCCTCCCAATCCTGTCAGAGCTATCTCCTCTTCTGACATTAAAGAAAGAACCTGCATTTATATAGTGCCTTTCACAATCTCAGGACGTACAAAAGCATTTTACAGCCAATTAAGTACCTTTTTAATTTTTTTTTTATTGATATCATTCTTGTTAAGCACCTTGAGTCATTTTTACTACGGTGTGGAGATGCCGGAGTTGGACTGGGGTGGACAAATGTAAGAAATCACACAACACCAGGTTATAGTCCAACAGCTTTATTTGAAATCACAAGCTTTCGGAGCGCTGCTCCTTCTTCAGGTGAAGTGGAGAAATGCATAAAGACACAGCTTATATAGTCAGAGAATCATGTCAGATGTTTACAGGTAACCTTTCCAACTGCCATTTGTCACACCTCGGCAGAGAGATAATCACAGCAGTCAAAGGTGTGAATGGTGTCCAAACAGGTCAGTCAGGGAAACATTACATCAAAGAACAATGAGGTGGGGTCACAAGGGGTCAAATATTGCAGATGCTGGGGTCTGTATGAAAAACAA
The DNA here is from genome assembly GCF_052327205.1 of Somniosus microcephalus. NCBI lineage: Eukaryota > Metazoa > Chordata > Chondrichthyes > Squaliformes > Somniosidae > Somniosus > Somniosus microcephalus. The sequence continues at coordinate 250,207,811 of NC_140992.1, forward strand.
AAAAACAGACAAAAAACATTTTTTTTGGCTGGAAATCACAGCAGGTCCGGCCGCATCTGTGTAGAGAGAACAAGCCAATGTCGACTCGAGTCTGGATGACCCTGCATCAGGTGGGGTTACATGTAGCGTGACATGAACCCAAGATCTCGGTTAAGGCCATCCTCATGGGTGCGGAACTTGGCTATCAGTTTCTGCTCGACGATTACACGACTACACGATAACATCAACAAGTTCCATCCCACCATCAAACTCACCATGGACTACTCCTCAGAATCAGTCTCATTCCTGGACACATGAATCTCCATCAAAGACGGACACCTCAGCACTTCACTCTACCGCAAGCCCACGGACAACCTCACGATGCTTCACTTCTCCAGCTTCCACCCTAACCACGTTAAAGAAGCCATCCCCTATGGACAAGCCCTGCGAATACACAGGATCTGCTCAGACGAGGAGGAACGCGATGGACACCTACAGACACTGAAAGACGCCCTTGTAAGAACGGGATATGACGTTCGACTCGTCGATCGACAGTTCCGACGGGCCACAGCGAAAAATCGCATAGACCTCCTCAGAAGACAAACATGGGACACAACCAACAGAGTACCCTTCGTCGTCCAGTACTTCCCCGGAGCGGAGAAACTACGCCATGTTCTTCGCAGCCTTCAACATGTCATCGATGACGACGAACACCTCGCTAAGGCCATCCCCACGCCTCCACTACTCGCTTTCAAACAGCTGCCTAACCTCAAACAGACCATCGTTCGCAGCAAATTACCCAGCTTCCAGGAGAACAGCGACCACGACACCACACAACCCTGCCACAGCAACCTCTGCAAGACATGCCAGATCATCAACACAGATACCATCATCACACGTGAGGACACCACCCACCAGGTACATGGTACATACTCATGTGACTCGGCCAACGTTGTCTACCTCATACGTTGCAGGAAAGGATGCCCCGGAGCATGGTACATCGGCGAGACCATGCAGACACTGCGACAACGGATGAACGGACACCGCGCAACAATCACCAGGCAGGAGTGTTCCCTCCCAGTTGGGGAACACTTCAGCAGTCAAGGACATTCAGCCTCCGATCTTCGGGTAAGCATTCTCCAAGGTGGCCTTCGAGACACACGACAACGCAAAATCGTCGAGCAGAAACTGATAGCCAAGTTCCGCACCCATGAGGACGGCCTTAACCGAGATCTTGGGTTCATGTCACGCTACATGTAACCCCACCTGATGCAGGGTCATCCAGACTCGAGTCGACATTGGCTTGTTCTCTCTACACAGATGCGGCCGGACCTGCTGTGATTTCCAGCCAAAAAAAATGTTTTTTGTCTGTTTTTTTGTTTTTCATACAGACCCCAGCATCTGCAATATTTGACCCCTTGTGACCCCACCTCATTGTTCTTTGATGTAATGTTTCCCTGACTGACCTGTTTGGACACCATTCACACCTTTGACTGCTGTGATTATCTCTCTGCCGAGGTGTGACAAATGGCAGTTGGAAAGGTTACCTGTAAACATCTGACATGATTCTCTGACTATATAAGCTGTGTCTTTATGCATTTCTCCACTTCACCTGAAGAAGGAGCAGCGCTCCGAAAGCTTGTGATTTCAAATAAAGCTGTTGGACTATAACCTGGTGTTGTGTGATTTCTTACATTTTTACTACGTTAAAGGCACTATATAAATGCAAGTTGTACACAGCATACATGATAATTGACATGAATCAGTCATTCATGAAAGAAAGACTTATGAAATAATACTGAGCGGCCTGTGGGTGGCGCTGTCCAGGGAGAGTATAAATACTCGGGCATGGGCCCAGCTTGCGCAGGACATTCTTAACAGGAACTAGTGAAGGACACAACTAGACCTCCATGTTGTAAAACAGTTGATTAAAGCTTTGTTTAACGCTTAGACCAAGTGCCTAGTAGTTTTCTTACGTCAATAATGACCAGATAATCTGTTTTAGTGATGTTGGTTGAGGGTTTATTATTGGCCAAGACACCCCGAGAGGACTCCCCTGCTCTTTTATCCAAGAGGGCAGATGGGGTCTCAGTTTAACGTCTCATCCAAAAGACGGCACCTCCAACTGCAGCACTCCCTCAGCACTGCACTGGAGTGTCAGCCTAGATTTTTGTGCTCAAGTCTCTGGAGTGGGACTTGAACCCACAACTTTCTGACTCAGAGGTGAGATGCTATCACTGAGCCACAACGGACATCTAAGAGGGACTGATAAGTAAGAATGACATTAAACCAGAATGGGGGGCAACGGCAAGAAGCGTTGCTGTTCTGTATTTTGAATGTTGTATTTGAATTGTCCCACATAGTTTACCATAGTTGTGATGTGCAAGGCACTATGGGAAATAGAGTGCATTGAGTTGAGAAGATTTTCTGGAAAGTGATGGCTGTGAACTGAACTCTGTCTTTGGAGTGTTGTTCACGTCGCTTGATCTGCTTGTCCTGCTGATACTGTACCACGTCTTTCACCTTTGGCGGTTTCAGCAGGTCGAAGTTGGTTCGTAGCTCTCTTTTGAGCAGTAGAGTGGCAGGTGATGCTTTTGTGGTCACATGTGGTGTGTTCCTGTAACTCAACAGGAAACTATTCAGGCGCTGATGAAGCGTTCCCTGGCCTTGCAATGCCTTTAGAGAGTGTTTCATGGTCTGAACAAACGTCTCAGCTAGACCATTGGTCGCAGGGTGGTATGGTGCAGCCCTGATATGTTGTACGCCATTCACCTGCAGGAATGTAGCCATTTCTTGTGACACCCACTGTGGACCGTTGTCTGAGACAAGTTGCATCGGAGATCCAAATCGGCTGAACACCTCACCTAACTTCTCGATGGTCTACTCAGTGGTGGTGGACCTCATTATAACAACCGCTGGCCACTTACTGTGCGCGTCAACAGCCACCAGGAACATTCTCTCCTCGAATGGACCTGCAAAGTCTACATGAATGCGGTGCCATGCTTCCTCCGGAAAGTCCCAGGGGTGAAGAGGTGCAAGCTGTGGCACATTACGAACTCTCTGACATGAGAAACAGGTTTTAGCTTTGTCCTCAATCTGTCCATCCATGCCCGGCCACCAGAAGTAGCTCTTCGCTATTTCTTTCATACGAACCATTCCGCAGTGTCCGGAGTGTAGTTGCTGTAACACTGGTTTCCGTAGCGGTGGTGGAATAACCACTCTCCTCCCCCACAGCAAACATCCAGACTGCACTGACCGTTCGTTTCTCCTTAAGAGATTTGGGCCTAGAAATTGGGTTTTGGCTTAGCCAGGGCTTTATCGCCGGAAATTAGTGCCGGCGCTAAGTCCCCTGCGCGCGCCAAAAATTCAGTGGCGCCGCGCCCAAACGGCTGCCGGCGCTACTGAAGGGTCTTAGCGCCTGGAAAAGGGCGCTAACTGCCGCTTCGCGCCGCAATTCCGGCGCTGCGGCACCCGATGCGGTGCGGCAGGCTGGGGAAGTGCAGGCCTCCTCCTTCCGTTAAGGAGGAGCTGCCTGCACCCGGCCGCGGCCCGCGCAAATCTGCTTAAAAATGAGCCCGGCACCTCGGACAAGTGCCGGGCTTGCATCTGTTCCGGGGGGGGGGGGGGAGAGAAGTCCGGGGAGGGAGCTGCGGGCAGGCGGCCGGCGGGAAAGCGGCCGGCCGCCTCGGGGCCTTTAATGCGCCGGCGCTAACTGCAGTAAGGCACCTCTGACAAAACGCTGGTTGCGGCTGCCACGGGCGAGGCGGCCGCAACTCAATTTCGGAGTTCGGGCGGGTTACCACGGCAACCGGGACGCTGCGCACACCGATGACGTCATTGGTGCCGGCGCAGCGCTACCGGAGCAACGCCGATTTAGGGCCCCAGGGAATTTCACTACTGGCCATAACTCCGGCGCAAGGCCCTCTAGCGCCTCAAATGAGGCGCTAAGGCTACTGAATTTTCAGCCGTTGGTTTCAGGTTTGGGTCATCGCTGTCAAGCTTGCCCCTGATGATAATGTCCAGCACTGCAGACAACACTGGGTTGTTTCTGGTGGTTCGTCGGACCTGTGTCGAAGTAACAGGCGCGTTCTCCACCTGCCTAAAATAGCAGATGTCCATGCTACGCATCATAGGCTTGGTGACAGGCAGCGGCAACCTGGAAAGACCGTCAGCGTTGCCGTGCAGGTCAGACTTGCGATATCTAATGTCAAAGGTGTGTGCAGACAACAGCAGCGCCCACCTTTGCATTCTGCCCGCAGCAAGTGACGGAATCCCTGTATGTGGCCCAAAGATGGTCGTGAGAGGGCGGTGATCTGTTAGTAGGGTGAACTGTCTCCCGTACAAATATTGGTGAAACTTGCGAATGCCAAAAACGATGCTCAGTGCTTCTCGTTCTATTTGGGCGTAGTTAGTTTCAGCTCTGTTCAAAGTCCTAGATGCGAATGCTATTGGCTTCTCTTCTCCGTTTGGCATGATATGAGAAACGACCGCTCCCACACCATATGACGATGCATCGCAAGCTAACTGTATTGGTAATGAAGGGTTAAAATGCGTCAAAGCCTCTGACTTCAGGAGCGTGTCCTTTGCTGTCATGAACGCCTCCTGGCACTTGTTAGTCCATTCCCACTTCTTGTCTTTACATAGCAACCAATGCAGCGGCCTCAGCATCGAGGCTAGGTTCGGTATGAACCGTCCATAGTAGTTCAGTAACCCTAGAAAAGAATGCAGCTGGCTGATATTTTCAGGTGCTGGGGCATCCACGATTGCCTTGGTCTTGGACGGTGCCTTGTGAAGGCCTGTGGCATCGATCACATGACCGAGGTACTCAACTGATGCCTGAAAAAAATCACATTTATCCCTGCGAACTCTAAGTCCGTAATCCCTCAGTCTCTGTAGCGTTGCGTCCAAGTTATGCAGATGGTCTTGGTCATCACACCCAGTAACTAAGATAACATCTAAGTAGCACTGGACTCCAGGCAATCCACTAAGGATCTGGTCCATAGCACGTTGGAAAAGCGCTGGAGCTGATGTAATTCCGAAAGGAAGTCGACGATACCTAAATAGGCCTTGTGCATCACAATAGTCAGCATTTCTCGTGACTGTTCATCCACATGCATTTGCAGGTAGGCGTGACAGAGGTCGATTGTGCTAAACTTCTGGCCCCCAGCAAGTCCCGCAAACAAATCATCAATATGGGGGAGCGGATATTGCTCCACTGACAATACAGGGTTAACAGTTACTTTAAAATCTCCACATATCCTAACCCCACCCCCTTTCTTGAGCACTGGTATGATGGGTGTTGTCCATTCACTCACGCTGACTGGTTCTAGTACTCCGCTTTCAACTAGGGCTTCTAAGTCAGCCTCGACTTTTGGTCTGATGGCATAAGGTACGGGTCGTGCCTTCATGAACTTGGGTTTGCTATCCTGCTTAATACGAAGCTTCACAGTAATATCTTTCATGCTACCCAGTTCTCCATTAAGACTTCTGCATGTTTCTTTAAGATGGCGGGTAAGCCTGGATCATTGTGTGACATCATGTAGACTGATGACCAGTCTAATTTTATTCTCTCCATCCATGAACGTCCCAGCAGGGAGGGGTAGTCTCCTTTAACTACGTAGAGTGGTAACTTCCTAGTTTGTCCATTCAACTGAACTGTGACCTCAGTGATACCTCTCACGGTTACTCTTTCACCGGTATATGTCTTTAACGCTATGTTAGCTGGCTGAAGTGGAAGGTGTTTTAATGTCTTTTTGTAGACTGTCTCTGACATAAGAGATACTGCTGCCGCGGTATCGATCTGCATTCGCACAGGCTGCCTCTCTAGCAAGGGTGAGACCCAGTAGCCATGCGAATCCCCAGCTATAGTCAGCACGTTCAGTGATAGTTCCTCCTCTGAAGTGTCACTTGCCTCTGTTTTGTCCTGTTCTACAGAGCAGACATGCTTCTTTATCTTTTGTCTGAATGTTTTTTTTCTTCCTTCCGTCTTTGACGTTTTCTCTGTGTCCTTTTTATTTCTGCATATGCGCTGAATATGTCCCTTTTTACCACAGCTGTGGCAATCCATGTCCACACACCAGCATGCAGATGCAAGATGCCCCGTTTTGCCACAACGGAAACATGGCCCTTGACTCTCTGTTCTTACTTTGTGCACTTTTTCTGTTGCACCAAACTGTTGCGCTTCCTTAGCTGCCAATTCCATGGAAATACTGATTTCAATGGCCTTTTGTAGTGTCAGATTACTCTCCGTTAATAGTCTCTTCTGTATGGCTTCAGTTCTCATACCACACACTAGCCTGTCTCTTATAGTATCATTTAGCACATCATTAAACTCACAGTGCTCTGATAGCCTTTTTAGTGCAGCTACAAACATGGTCACTGTTTCTCTTTCTTCCTGGTTACGCCTGTGGCACCTAAACCTCTCAGCTATGACTAGGGGTTTGGGTGAAAAATGCCCTTTTATTATCTCCACAATTTCGCTATATTGTTTAGTCCCTGGTTCAGCTGGATGCACTAAAGTACGCAAAAGATTGAAAATCTTTGGTCCCATCACACTTAACAATGTAGGTACTACTTTGTTCCCTCCAATGTCATTTGCTTGTGTGAAGTATTCAAATCGTTCTGTGTATGAGCTCCATTGTTCGACATTCTCATCAAACGGTCCAATGTTACCGATAATTCCAGCCATTTTCCTTCTCTCAGGCTCCTAATTATCATTCACTAAGGATCCTTCCAATGTTGAACTCAACTAAAATCACTATCAGTTATTTAGTGCTTCAATTCACAGATCGTTTCACAGTTGAATAAATGTCCTTCCCGATTTACTCACTGCTTTTCCTCCCCTTTCTCAAGTCGTTAGTACCTTATACGCTGTCTCGTCTTCCCGCCATTGCAAGCTCCTTTATCCTCGAGCCAGCCTCACTTTATTTAACTGTCCACGGCAAAAATAACAGTTTCAAAATGTAAAACCCGACTATCTTCCACACAGCAGAGCCACGTAAGTTCAGACGTCCTCGTCGCCACTTTTGTTAAATCTCAAGAGTTTAATAACCTTGCTTGTATAACAATTTAAAAAGTACGCAGGAGACAGAGTTCAGAATTAGCACAATTAAAAAAATAATGGGCGGAAGCTCAGCGGAACCACATCCTACCCAGCTTCTGCCTTGGAAGTGCTCTCAGCGGCCCAGGCCTTTCAGGCCCAACCTGTTTAAATTCATACACAGTGCACATGTAATCAATATAATGCTGACAGCTCCCTACCTGATTTTCTGCACCAAGCCACCTGAGTTACGTTGACAAACCAGCATAACTTCTGAGGAAAATCCTACCTTATTTATCCCAGGCCGGTTGTCTTCTTCGGTATTGTATTTCCATGATCCCAGCATTCAGAAACCACAATGTACCACACAGCATTCAATTATAACGTACTTATCTGTATAACTTTCAATCTTGTTCCTAACTTGTTACCAATTTTTTTTTACTGTGTTGACTGATACAAAATGAATTGGCTATATCGGAGCCTACTTGATGTGTCCATGATTCTAGGTGGGAAATTTCTTCCAGTCTCACATCTTGGTTGAAGTTTGTTAATGTCCTACTCCTTTCTTACACCTGTTTGCATCTACATTATCTGTTCCTCTATCATTTTAAAAACTTGGAGCCAGTTTCCGCTTGATCTTTTCTCTAATGAGAACAGTTCTGTGAGCCCTTACAATTTACCATTTAGCTAACAAGATCAAGAGTATTCTTATTGCTTTTCAGTGCAATCATGCCCTTTTTAAGATAGGGAGCCCAAAACTGCAGACAATATTCTCCTGGCCAGAGAATGGTGGAGCAGGTGGAGGGAACCTAAAAGGCAAGGAAAAAGTCCTGAGGGGAAAAATGTACATTAAAACAGCAAGGAACCTTTATGTAATGGCTGACAGAGGGCATCTGGGGAAATTCCAGACATTAGAGTCTGGAGCACTGAAGTAAGCTGACACATCAATTTATTTTTAACATATTAGATATAAACAGTTTCAGAGGTAGTTCTTATTTGACTGCGCTAGTAAAGGATGGTTACTGGTGTGGCGTACAGAATGGTCACTTCAGACCCTGGAGTCTGGGGGAGCTTAAAAAAATGAATAGTCATTAATGAAACCAATGCTAATGCCATTGAAAGGAATGGAAGAAATCGGGCAGGAGTTGTCATCTAACTCGTTTTTAGGTATAGCTAGCTGTTTGGCTGCGCTTAAGTTGCTCATTCTCTGTAAGTTAGTGTCCTTGGTCTGGATGATGTGCCCAACAGTAAGGTTCAACACTGATCCATTTTCTTCTTGATCAGATTTGACAGTACTGAAGGAGAACACACGACAAATGCTTTAACCCTTTGAGGCCAGCAGTAGGAAACCTGTAGCCAAATAAAACGTAACCAGATTACAAAATTATAGCTTATTCTGAGAAGTATGAATTAAGAAAAGTACACACTATAATTTTCAGCATTAGAATTGTATGAAAAATTATTCTTGATTGAAAGCTACAAAGCCTTTTCTGTATTCAAGAAATAAATGATAATAGATAACCTGAGTAAATATGCAAAGCTGTTTTCACTGAAACAGAGCTGACTCTACAAATCTATATCTAAACTCCAATGCAATAAATTACTTCCCGCTTCTTCCAATTCCATTTTATAGAATTCTTGACTCTTACGTTTATAGTTCGGCTCCAAAGCAGCATGATCCTGAATTATTCAGTTACAGAATGTCAGCATGTTAGGCAGCTTTCGCACACAAACAGTTTCTTGTAAAAGACTGTAATTTGTAGAAGAATGCTTGTGTTTTTAATTTGGATTCCATTGTACTGTTGTAGGTTTGAGGACCAAAGTACAAATATTCCAAAAGCAAAATACGGCGATTGCTGGAAATCTGAACTAAAACCAGAAAATGCTGGAAATACTCAGCAGGTCAGGCAGCATCTGTAGAGAGAGAAACAGAGTTAACGTTTCAGGTCAATGACCCTTCGTCAGAACTGGGCTATTACAAATATTACAAACTGCCTATCTTTTACTAGCAATTTATGGGCAAAGTAAGTCAAGCATAGCATTAATCCAGCTGAGAAAACTTCTTCGCAAACTACTTCTGAATTTATCGGGAGTCGACAGCATTAGCAGATTTTTTTGTTGTGCAGAGCGTTTTTTTTGAGGATATATTTGAGGCTGCACAGTCAAAGCTTTAAGCTTTTTTTGTTTCTCCATATAATGAATCCACCTTTACCTCAGGGATATCTTAAATTGTCTTTTATTTTCTAATTATAATGCAGAAAAGGTAGAGCAAAGGCGATCCAGTTAGCTTTCTTCTGGCTTTTCTGTTTGTGTGGGAGTCTCTCACTCATACACACACTGGGGTAGATTTTGACTTTGTGCGATCGTGTAAATCAGCTGCTCGTTTTACATCTCTCCTGATTTTTAATTCGGCTGAAGCCTATGAAAATAAAAATCAGGAGAAATGTAAAGTGGGCTGCCGATTTGCTATTACCCGATTTACACTATCGAACATAGTGTTCAGTATTTATAAATTGCTGATATAATTTTAAAAAGGCACACTTCCTAAATTCCATTTGAATAATTTATTGATATTACATGAAAAAGGCTGGATGCTCCCTTTTATTGAATGTTCTCCCTGGCTATAAGCATCAAATCTATTAAACTCTTACTACCTTCAAAGTTTAACCTGAGGTTAAAACAGATTATTCATGCAATATGAACAAGATCTAAACTGCGAAAGTCATACCGTTTGGTAGTGTCTATTTCACACTAAACAAATGCAGAATAAAGGAATATGTAAATTAATTTCTATTGAATGTTATCTCAATTCAGAGAAGATCTGAACTGCTAAACTCATGGCTTTCATTTTTTCACTGCCAAAGTGAGAATGAAGAATGTTTACCTTCCTTCAAATTCAAACTTAACTATAAGCAAAACACTGCAAATGTTAGAAATATGACCAAACACTGGGAATGCTGGCAACACTCAACAGGCCAGGCAGTATTTGTGGAGATAACAGACAAGATATTTTGGGGCATGGATACTTCCTCAGTACTGGGGAAGGGTCAATAGCTAAAATGTCTTGTCTGTCCTCTGCACAAATGCTGCCTGACGTGATGAGTGTTTCCTACGTTTCCTGTTTTTGTTTCAAACCTGACAATGTTTGGTTTTACTTTGGATCTACACATCTGCCCTGTGAAATTAATCTTGTCATTCATGTGGAAATGACTTATGAAGTAATACTGGGCGGCCTGCTGGTGGCGCTGTCCAGGGAGAGTATAAATACTCGGGCATGGGCCCAGCTTGCTCAGGACATTCTTTAACAGGAACTAGTGAAGGATACAACTAGATCTCCATGTTGAAAAACAGTTGATTAAAGCCTTGTTTAATACTCAGACCAAGTGCCTAGTAGTTTTCTTACGTCACCCTGTTTGAACAAATTTGGTTTCTCTGTCCAAAATTGAGACTCTGTCCATTAAGAAGATGCCCCTTATATATTAAGTTAAATAGGTCATGGTAACAAAAGAGAAGACACTAATATGATTGACTGTCTGCATTGACATCATGCAAAGAACAGTGAATCAGTTAAAGGTATTTCTTAACTAATTCCAAGTCACTTGTTGCTCGTTGTCTTAGCAAATTTAATACTAAAAAGACAATGGCCAGAATCTTCTGGGGTCCGTGTAGGCGGGAATGGTGGCGGTTCGGGTGGGAAAGTTGATATTTTTGGGAGCGGGTCAGAAACCCACCATCATCCTGCCCCCACGTGCCTTCCCTCGGGTGCATTTGCTGGTGCAGCAGCGACCCGACCGGCAGAGGCAGGCGACCTAATTATTATAACCTTGTTTTCAGACAGTTAAGAGCCTTTTTCCCTCTACATTTTAAATTTAACTGCATGGTCACAGGAACCACGCTGCTCGGGACCCACATCTGTCAGCCTGAGCCGGGAGTTGAGTGGCTATTGCTCCAGCTGATTAGTTGACAGCATGAAATGTACTATAAAAGCGCCCACCTGACAGCTGATCACTTTCCTCAGACAGAAGCTATTGCTGACTGCATTTACAGCACAGATTGAGCTTTCTGCAAGCTGCAAGTCTTTCCAGCAAAGTCTCCATCCAGTGTCACCTCATTGGAAGAACCTCTCTCACCATTGACAGATTGCTTCTGTCATCTGTACTTCACCTGCGATATTCCATCAACAAGGGTGCCGTTAATACTGTCTCACCTTGGTCCTCAGAATCGGACCACAATGAACCCCAACACCAGCAGCACCAGGCACACCAACAGCACCAACAACAACACCACCAACCTTCTTCACAATCACCTGATGCTGCACAGGACAGAGGGCCTCAGCACCCGAGCACATTGCTGCCCTGGAGGCCAGGGATGGTTTCATCATGACTAGATTTAGTTAACTTTATGCTGTACACCCTTATGGCTGCCACATGATGGGCCAGGTTGGCACCACCCCACACCAACACCATAAAGCATCCCTGCAATGTCCAAGCCATTCCTTTCACACTCACATCCATTGCTGGGGATACCATTATGTTTCACCATTCACTACAACTCACTAAGACACTTCCAAAGGTGCACACAAATGTGTCCAAGATGGGAAAGTGGTGAAAATAATGATTTTTATGTTTGACAGCACATTAATGTAAACTTTACATAAACATTGGATAAAACACCCAAGTGGCTACCCTTGTGAATCTACCTGTGTGTCATTTTTCTGTTCCGCATGCTTCTATGAGGTGCTAGCCCTGTGACTTCAGCAGAGGTAGAGGCAGCCTGCTCACTTTCCTGCTGCCAGGGAGCTGGAGAGCACCTTGCTACATATCAGTGGGGCCATGAGGACCCACGTGTACGCTGACATCCCTCCTAGAGAGGAGGTGTTTGAGCCTTTGCCAACTATTCTCCATACATAGCCATCTAACCTCCATAGATAGACAACTATTCTCCATAGAGACCATGTGCTCCTGTGAGTGGCGCATTAGCTGCTCCATGTAGGTGGCCATCCTATCCATTGAGGAGCTTACAGTCGCCATTGCCTGTGACATGGTGGTGCTCATGTTGGAGATGGACTCCTCCATTCTCTGAACATTTGTAGACATCGCACTCGCAAAATCTGTCAGAGCCTCCTGCACTTCTTCCTGCACCTCCAGGATCACCCTCTTTCTGGATGACCCCCGAGGCTCAGCATCTGCATGCAGCTGAGCAGAGCTAGGAGTGTCCTGTGCCCTCCAGCGAGGACTCTCCACTGTTGTCCCTGTCTCCACCATCTGCTTTTGCTCATTTGTGAGCTGTGAGACACCAGGTGACAACACTACTCTATCTCGCGTGCGTATCTGCACTGGTGCTGGTTGCGCTTATGTCTGGTGATGGTGCACCCTCCAATGCTGGAGGCACCTCTGAGGAGTCGTCTTCCTCTTCCTCCTGGACAGTGGTGGTGGGGTGGGGGGGGGGGATGGCTCTTGATGGACCTGTGGGAGAGTAAAGAGATGAGTTAAATATGTCATATGAAGAATGGGTGCAGATGCCATTATGCACATGATGACCATTCAATGGCTGCTGATATCAGTCCCCATATGAACGACTGATGTATGTCATGTAGCTGCATGATATGTAATTTTGTCACCAGGTTGCTAAGATTTCCCCTCTCTCTGTCTCCCACCTCCAACTGCTCGGCGACTCCAGATATTTCTAAAGCTACCTTCACTGCTGTTGTAAGATTTGCAAATGGTGGAGGGCCACCACTGGTTCTCCCCGTCTCCCTCTTATTGTGGGCTCTCTTTTCCTGCAAGGAGGGAAAGAAGAGAAGGCTGAGTAAGAGTGAGGCAATGCGTGTAAGGAATGGATGGGTTAGATCTTTAGAGGGAGACGATGATGGAGTGGGGTGCCAAAGCCAAGTGGCCTCCTTGTGTGTTTTTGATTGCACTAGGATGAGGATGAGGATGAGTGTGAGGGGTGGCTCGTGAGATGGGGATGTGATAATGTAGATAGAGAGAGGAATGGGTGGACATGCACGGTATGTTGGTGTGAGTAAGGATGTGCAGGAGTAGAGTTGGGAAGGGAGAGTGATGGGAATGTGATGAGAGGCACAGCAGGATGAGGTTGAGTGTGGCTTTGTACTCACGTTTCCTGATCTAATGAGATCAATGAAACATTTGGGCCACTGCACCCAGGTCCTCCTGAGCACATTCCTGCTGGTGACCTCCTCTGCAATCTCCAACCAGGCTGTTTTGGTCTCCTGGGGAGGTCTCTTCTGCCCATTGGAAGGGAAGAGGACCTCCCTACTTGCTCTGACACCCTCCATAATCATATGGAGGGAATCATCGGAGAACCTGGGTGCAGCCCTCAGCCTCTGTGTAGCCATTGTCAGTGTTTGCAGCACTCCAATGCTGTAGTGCACTGACAGCACTATGCTATATTAACCTTCAAATCTAATGTGGCCATGGCCCCTTTAAATATCCTGGCTGAAAACGCATCATGAATTATGTCACCAGACCATTTCATTGGGTCGGGTAATGCGCAGGGCGGGCTTTAATTGGCCCTATTAACGTAAAGTTGTTCTGTGGAGCGGGATGGAGCCAGCAAGGGAGTTGCCATGGCCACCGACCACACCAGACCCGCCCAGGTAAAGAAAATTCCGACCAATGAGACGGACCAAACCATTTCAAAGTTAGTTAGACCTTTTAGACCCCTGCTTTACGACACAAAGTTAGGAAAGCATACAGTTAACCAACATCAACCCTGCTCCTGAGCTCAGAATAAAGGAGGAACCAAAGACCATCTGCTATTACTCTGATTTGTTAATTGGAAAAATGCCAAGATGCCTGCAATTCTAAAAGGGACATAAAAATGTACTCTAATTCTCCAAGGAAATTCCATTGCGTTGCAGTCTTAACTATTTAAGAATTATAATCCCAATCACCACAACAAAAATTCATGCTCCTCAATTGAAAGCTTATGTTTTGCACTTAAATTGTTCCAAATTTTCCCTACTTGTCTGTCACACACTGATCTCTCTGTAACTTACTTAAACTAAATGGTGATAAAGTGACCTGTAGACTTACGTAGATCCTTAACTCTGGGGTAATAGTAAGTGGTGTTCATGGAATCATTTTTCACTTGACATCATGTACCACATGCATATTTCTAAGAGAGCTATTTGTGTAATTTATTGGAGCCATACATTTGAAGAGCATTTAATTTGATAGAACTTGAATCTTGACTTGATGTTTTGTTGCTGCTAGACTGTCTGCGGGAAACAAGGGACAATTGTCTGATACATTTATACAAAAGCAAAATACTGCGGATGCTGGAAATCTGAAATAAAAACAGAAAATGCTGCAAATACTCAGCAGGTCCGGCAGCATCTGTAGAGAGAGAAACAGAGTTAACATTTCAAGTCGATGACTCTTCGTCAGAACTGGAAAAAGTTGGAGATGTAACAGGTTTTTAAGCAAGTGCAGGGGCAGGGAGAGGGGGGAGGGGAGGAAAGAACAAAAGGGAAGGTCTGTGATAGGATGGAAGGCAGGAGAGATTAAGAGACCAAAGGGATGATGGTGCAAGGCAAAAGGAGATGGTAATGGGACAAGTTAAGAAATAAAAGGTGACTCTAGATGAAGTGTAAATGGCGATGGCAGAATGATCGACAGCTGCCATGTGAGAGAGAGAGAAATAGGGGCCGAGGTTATGGTCTGACATTGTTGAACTCGATGTTGAGTCCAGAAGGCTGTAAAGTGCCTAATCGAAAGATGAGGTGCTGTTCCTCAAGCTTACGTTGAGCTTCGTTGGAACAGTGTAAGAGACCGAGGACGGAGAGGTCAGAGTGGGAGTGGAGCGGAGAATTAAAGTGACAGGCGACCGGAAGCTCGGGGTCATCCTTACTGACTGAACGGAGGTGTTCCGCAAAGCGGTCACCCAAACTGCGTTTGGTCTCCCCAGTGTAGAGGAGACCGCATCGTGAGCAGCGAATACAGTATACTAAAGTGCAAGAAGTACAAGTAAATCGCTGTTTCACCTGGAAGGAGTGTTTGGGGCCCTGGACAGTGGGAAGGGAGGAGATAAAAGAGCAGGTGTTGCATCTCCTGCGCTTGCATGGGAAGGTGCCGGGTGAAGGGGAAGGGGTGTTGGGGGTGATAGAGGAGTGGACCATGGTGTCGCAGAGGGAGTGGATGTTCGGAATGCTGAAAAGGGAGGTGAGGGGAAGATGTGTTTGGTGATGGGATCATGCTGGAGGTGGCGGAAATGGCGGAGGATGATCCATTGAATGTGGAGGCTGGTGGGATGAAAGGCATGGACAAGGGGAACCCTATCGTGGTACCGAGAGGGAAGGGAAGGGGTAAAAGCAGAAGTGCGGGAAATAGAACGGACACGGTCAAGGGCCGTGTCAACCACGGTATAGTTGAAATCCCCGACTGTTACTGCCCTATAGTTTTTGCCCTTCTTGGAAATTTGTCTACATATTTGTTCTTCTATCTCCCTCTCACTGTTTGGGAATCTGTAGTACACTCCCAGCAGTGCGATCGCCCCTTTTTTGTTTTTCAATTCGACCCATATGGCCTCGTTTGATGATCCCTCCAACATATCATCCCTCCTCACAGCTGTAATAGTTTCTTTAATCAATAACGCAATCCCCCCTCCCTTTTTACCTCCCTCTCTATCCCGTCTGAAAATTCTGTAGCCAGGAATGTTGAGCTGCCATACCTGCCCCTCATTCAGCCACGTCTCTGTAATAGCTATTATATCATAGTCCCAAGTATCTACCTGTGCCCTCAGCTCATCTGCCTTGTTCGCTATACTCCTTGCATTGAAGTATATACCATTTAGTACAGGCAAACCTCCTTGTTGACTACTTGCGCACCAAAAAATATCAAAGCAAAATTTAGAAAAAGAGAAACATTTCAATAGCTTATCTCTTCCTATCTCGACTCTATTTTTTCTCCCCTTGTCCAGTCTCTTACCACCTACATCTACGACTCTTCTGATGCCCTCCACCACTTTAACAGTTTCCAGTCTCCTTTTCACTATGAACGTCCAATCCCTCTACAACTCCATCCCCCACCAGGATGGCCTGAGGGCGCTCCGCTTCTTCCTTGAACAGAGGCCCAACCAGTCCCCATCCACCACCACCCTCCTTCGCCTGGCTGAACTGTTCTCACATTGAACAACTTCTCCTTTGACTCCACTCACTTCCTCCAAATTAAAGGTGTTGCTATGGGGACCCGCATGGGTCCTAGCTATGCCTGCCTTTTCGTAGGATATGTGGAACACTCTTTGTTCCAGTCCTACTCAGGTCCCCTCCCTCACCTCTTTTTCCGGTACATTGATGGCTGTATCGGTGCCATTTCCTGCTCTCACCCTGAACTAGAAAATTTAATTCACTTTGCTTCCAATTTCCCCCCTTCCCTCGGTCCATCTCCGACTCTTCCCTTTCCTTCCTCGACTTCTCTGTCTCCATCTCTGGGGCTATTAACAGACATTCACGATAAGCCCACTGACTCCCACAGCTACCTGGACTTTTTTTTAAATTCATTGATGGGATGTGGGTGTCGCTGGCTAGGCCTGCATTTAGTGCCCATCCCTAATTGCCCTTGAGAAGATGGTGGTGAGCCGCCTTCTTGAACCGCTGCAGTCCATATGATGTAGGTACACCCACAATGCTGTTAGGAGCGGTTGTTTACAACTGAGTGGCTTGCTAGGCCATTTCAGAGGGCATTAAGAGTCAACCACATTGCTGTGGGTCTGGAGTCACATGTAGGCCAGACCAGGTAAGGACAGCAGATTCTCTTCCCTAAAGGACATTAGTGAACCAGATGGGTTTTTGCAACAATCGACAATGGTATCATGGTCGCCATTACTAAGACTAAGATTTAATTCCAGAATTAAATTGAATTGAATTTAAATTCCACCAGCTGCCGTGGTGGGATTTGAACCCATATCCTCAGAGCATTATGACTGAGCCTCTGGCTTACTAGTCTAGTGACATAACCACTACGCCACCGCCTACACTTCCTCCCACCCCGCTTCCTGTAAGGACTCTATTCCATTCTCCCAGTTTCTCCGTCTCCGCCGCATCTGCTCTGATGATGCCACCTTCCATACTAGTGCTTCCGACATGTCTTCCTTTCTCCTCAACCGAGGATTACAGGAAGCAGAGGGTAATGGTTGATGAGTGTTTTTGTGACTGGAAGGCTGTTTCCAGTGGGGTTCCGCAGGGCTCAGTACTCGGTCCCTTGCTTTTTGTGGTATATATCAATGATCTAGACTTGAATATAGGGGGTATGATTAAGAAGTTTGCAGATGATACTAAAATTGGCTGTGTGGTTGATACTGAAGAAGGAAGCTGTAGACTGCAGGAAGATATCATTAAATTGGTCAGGTGGGCAGAACAGTGGCAAATAGAATTGAATCCGCAGAAGTGTGAGGTAATGCATTTGGGGAGGGCTAACAAAGAAAGCGATTACACATTAAATGGTAGGGCACTGAGTAGTGTAGAGGAACAAAGGGACCTGGGAGTGCATGTCCACAGATCCCTGAAGGTAGCAGGCCAGGTAGATAAGGTGGTTAAAAAGGCATATGGAATGCTTGCCTTTATTAGCTGTGGCATAGAAAACAAGAGCAGGGGGGTTATGCTTCAATTATATAAAACACTAGTTAGGCCTCAGCTGGAGGACTGCGTGCAGTTCTGGTCACCACATTACAGGAAAGATGTGATTGCACTAGAGAGGGTACAGAGGAGATTTACAAGGATGTTGCCAGGAGTAGAGAATCTTAGCTATGAGGAAAGACTGGATAGGCTGTGTCTGTTTTCCTTGGAACAGAGGAGGCTGAGGGGAGACCTTATTGAGGTGTATAAAATTATGAGGGGCATAGATAAAGTGGAAAGAAAGGATCTATTTCCCTTAGCAGAGGGGTCAAAAACCAGGGGGCACAGATTTAAAGTAATTGGTGGAAGGTTTAGAGGGGATTTGAGGGGAAATTTCTTCACCCAGAGGGTTGCGGGGGTCTGGAACTCACTGCCTGAAAGGGTGGTAGAGGCAGGAACCCTAACCACATTTAAAAAGTACTTGGATGTGCACTTGGGATGCTCTGACCTGCAGGGCTACTGTAGCCATCGGCGCAGACTCCATGGATTTTTTTTAGATTATGAACATATACCCTTATTAAAAACTGGACAGGCTGTTTGGGGTGGGGGGGAAGCAGTAAAAAACCACTCAAGCTGAAGGTGGCTCACGTAACCAGGTTGCATTTGTTTGGTAATGAACTGTCCTTGGGAACAATGGCCCGAGAGGCCCACTCCCAAGTCATGAATAACGAGGCTGGCAACTCATTGTTTCTGGAGAAGGTGAGCTCATTAAGTTAATCGGCTGGGAGATTGAAACGAGCCAAACCATCCAAACCTGGGAGGAAGCCTGGAAACCATTTCCCTGAGGCCATGTGTCCATGAAAACCACAGACAGCGGTCTGTGTATTGGAGGGGTATATCAGAGAGCAGTTTGGATAGCTCTCTCACTCTCTCCTGCCCTCCACACAACGGAACGTCAAGAGGAGCTGAGCCTTGTTCTTCCAACCGAGACGGACTTCGACTAAGGCTGGGACTCGCATGCCGCAAGGCCGATATGGAACCAGGTAGTCGAGACAGACAGGAGGAAGCTACAAGCAAGATCAAAGGGCAATCTAGGTGAGCATTGCCAAGCCTACACACCCACAAGATCACTTAGCTGTGTGAGGGGGTGGTTGTATGTTCCTACCAAACCAGAGGGGGTTTAGCATTGGAAGGGTCCTGTGATAGTTTAGTTCACGGGAGGGTGTTTTTAGGCCGTGGTAAGTCAGCATGGCAGGGGCTTGTTGGACAAGTCAGGGTTGTACTGTTTTAAACTGTACTGTTGTGTTCACACCACTCGTACTGTATGCGAGTGGAGTGGTTTTTGTCAACCTTAATAAACACTGTACGGTGAGCCCAAAAACGCTGTCCATGTTCAAACCTGTCCTCAGTAATCCCTATCATCCAGAACTTGTAGTAAGGGGGTTTGCATGCTCGCTACAGGCAGGCGGAACCACTTACAATAATCGGCGATTGCAGCAGGGCCTATAGGAAATTGGCCACCGCAGAAACCGGTTACAGAATTGGCAACCGCTGGCAGGTTGATAGGTTGTGGATTAGATATGGACAGTTTGGGGGGCAAGAGATCCGGAATGGAGGACAGAATTTCCTCCTGCATTTTTAAAAAGGTTAACGTATCCCAGCAATGGGTGCTGGAGATGTTGCGCTCTGAGAATCCCCAGGATAGGGCTGCAGAGTGGACAGGGAGCAAGGAGCACAGGAAGTCCAAAGAGAAGGCGATCTGGCTCCTGTGCTTCCAAAAGCAAGTTCAACTGCTCCGGGAGCAGGTTGAAAAGCTCAAAAACGAGCTGAAAGAGTCTGAGGACAAGTCAGACGCAAGGGGGATAGTCGGAAGTAGACTAGTGGAGGAGTTGCACGAGGAAAGACAGGAAAGACGCGCACAGGAAGAGACCTCCCGTAATATGGGGGAATACCTGCGGTGCCAGGTTATGGAGGCCAGGTTAAACGAGCAGGCCTTACGGAAGGAGAACGCAAGATTAACAACAAGAGCTGATGGTTTGGAGGGTCAGATAAGGGACACTAAAATAGTTCATAAGGTAGCTAGAAGTAGGGGCTATGAAGACTCTGATCACGGTCCCTGCGAAGAAAGGATTAAAAAATTGACCCAAGCCTTGTCTGGTGCCAGAGGCATGGTCTGTTTAATGGCACCAGAGGAAACCCGGGTGGAGTGGGACGAGGAGGGTCAGGGAGCAGAGGATAAGGTTCAGGACAGGGAAGTCCCACCGGCGCCGGAAGCGCCACTGAGACCAATGTACCCTCTGCGGCAGCAAAAGTACGGTCCACCCACACCAAACGGTGACCAGGGCCCGCTGCAGAGCGATTACGTGATCCCATTCACCACCCCGCAGTTGCAAGCCATGGTAGCAGAGTTGTCCAAACTAAAGTAGGACGGGGACCCCTCAGTTCACTTTATGGAGGTCGAGCAGGTGGGGGGGGGTCAACGGGTGTAGCGAGAGCGAGACCCATAGGCTGATGCTGCTCTCCCTTGACGGGAAACTGTATCAGAGCCTGTCCGCAGCCACAAAAACGGGGCGAGGCACCACAGAGGGGATGAAAGAGGAGATCCTGAGAGCCATGGGGCACACCCAGGGTAGTCCATTCTCACAAGTGGAACGGACTCTACAGTTGGCCGGCGAGGCACCAGCTGCATTTGTGGACAGGCTATGGCCGGTGTACGCAAAGGCAACTGGAGGTGCACCAGACCGCGCGCAACTGATGGGGGTCCCCAGAAATCACTGGCTCAGGACCCTGGTAGCAAACAGCCTGCCACGGATTAAAGCCAAGGCAGAAGCATGGTTTGACTCCGAGGACCTCGCGAACAAGGAGTCAGGCGTGCTCCTGAAATTGGGCTTAGCTTTTAAGGTTGATTCCGGGGCGGAGGTCAAACACAAGGGGAGGGTACATGAGATGAAGGTCAGTAAGGGGGATAGGAAGGAGTGGCATCAGGAAAGGCGTACACCGACGAGTCTAAGACTTGTTTCAAGTGTGGGAAGACGGGACACTGGAGGCGGGATTGCCCGGCCCAAAAGGGGGGAGTCAGGCCGAGGGGGTCCTCCCGTGCGAAAACCCCAGGTCACCGAGGCGAAGGAGGTGACCAATGAACCGTTTGATGTTTTGGTGGCCGCCCTTCGCACGGTGCTGGGGAAGGACAAAGGAAGGCTAGACGCTGCCATGAGCAGCATAACGCTGACCGCACCCGCATGTCCCCCTTCACTCTGACTAGAACGCGCCCAGCCTGAGTACCTGTGTCCGCTCACATATGATGAGTGGGACAGGCCCTGTGTTAGGATGGGGGTGGAGACAGTGCAGGGGAGATATTTGGTGGACACCGGAGCTTCCAGCACGGTGGTCGATTCAAAGGACCCGACCAATTCACCCTGGTCTAACAAGGTCCCATTCACATTCCATTAATGGGATTCCAGGGAACGAGCAGGCGGGGGCAATGTTCAAACCCCTGAGAATAGAACGAGGGTCCCTCTGCACCACGTGGAAGTGCGTGCTAATGAAATGGGAGCAACCAGGGTGGGGAGTCCTCGGGGCTGATTTCATGTTAGCCAACTGGGTCATTGTGGACGTGAGGAATCACTGCCTGTGTGGGGCAGTGGTCTCGGACAAGACAGAGGAGGAGATAGTGATCCCGAGAGATAAGGGAGGAGGGGGTAGTGTATGCACCATGAAACCCAAAGAGAGTTATGACCTGGAACAGTTGGTTAGTAGCGCCCCAGCCCAATACCAGGCGAATGTACGGGACAACCTCGCCGCATTCGCCACCCATAACCACGATTGTGGCAGAGTGACTGGGGTAGAGGTCCGGGTGCAAGGGGACCCCATGTCACAGCCACAAAAGCAGTATAATTTCCCCAGGAGGCAGAAGCCGACTTGGAGATGGCGCTGGGATCCCTGGTAAAACAGGGGGTGTTGAGACTAATAGCCACCCACGGGAACTCACCACTTTGGCCGGTTAAGAAGCCCAACCAGTCATGGAGAGCCACCGTGGACTATCAGGTGCTCAATAAAAGCATCCCAGCTTGTGCGCCCACAGTCACAGCTGTCGCCGATCTGATAGGGAGCATCCCAGCAACCGCAACCACATTCACAGTGCTGGATATCTCCAACGGGTTTTGGTCGATTCCCCTCAGACGGGAAGACCAATACAAGTTTGCATTCACTTTTAAAGGGCAGCAGTATACATGGACATGCCTTCCCCAGGGGTTCCACAACAGCCCCCCCATATTCCACCAATGCATGGCGGACGCATTAAAAGGCTTCAGCCGACCCCACCAGTTAATCCAGTACGTGGACGACCTGCTTTTGTTCTCCACAGAGGGGGAGAACCATGGGCCTCTGCTGGACGAGCTGCTAAAGCTGTTGCAGGAGGCGGGGTTCAAGGTCAACCCCAAGAAAGCCCAGATCGGCCAGGAGGAAGTCAAATTCCTCGGGCTAACCGTAAGGGCTGGTGAAAGGGCCATAGACGAGGCTAGGAGGAAGGCGGTACAGGAGCTACCAGCCCCCAAGAATGTGACCGGGGTAAGGTCTTTTCTAGAACTCACAGGGTACTGCCGGGACTTCCTGGAGGGTTACGCAGCCACGGCAGCCCCCCTGCTTCGGCTCCTCCATAAGGGAGTCGAGTAGGAGTGGGATCAGAACTGCCAGGAAGCGTTCACTCACCTCAAAGGGGATTTGCAGACGGCACCCGCATTGGGAGCCATTAACGGTGGGGAAGAATTCTTCTTAGAGGTAGCAGGGATAACTTGAACACGGTGTTGCTCCAGGAGCAACACGGCAAGCTATGGCCCATGGTCTACTCATCTAGGGTTCTCACCGAGGTAGAACAGGGATATTCCAACTGCGAGAGGCACCTCCTAGCCACGCATTGGGCCGTAAAGCGCTCTCAGCTTTTTATGGGTTCATCCCCAATAGTTCTCTTGACCCACCACACACCCACTCAGATGCTGTTGGATGGGAGAATCAAAGATGGGACAGTGAGCAGTGCCCACATTGCTCGCTGGACATTACTGCTCTCACAGTTGAACTTGATAGTGCAGGGGTTGACCGAGCCAAAGGTAGCAGCCAACATGATTTACCCAGGGACGGCCCACACGTGTACGGTAGAAGGGGTGTGGGATGTAGATGAAGGATTCCGGGCCGGGACAACCCGACGGGCCGGGACATCTATATAGATGGGTCCATTTTGGTCGTGAAGGGGGAGCGTCTCACCGGGTGTGGAATCTATGACCCTATGGCTAAAATAGCGAAGGCCATTAAACTCCCCAACACTCTGAGCGCTCAGCATGCCGAACTGGCAGCGGTGACATACGTGGTCACCCACCCCGACAAGTTCCCCACCCCCTACACCATTTGCTCGAACTCTATGTTCACGTGCAACTCATGCACGGAATACTTGGCAATCTGGGCCAGGCGCGGATTCAAGTCCGCAGATGGGAAGCCCCTAGCAACAGCACCGCTGCTAGGTAAAATTTTGGAGGCCACGGGCACCTGGGGAGATCACTATATTCACAAAGTTAAAGCCCATTCAAAGACAGAGCCCAAGTGGGAGGGCAACCAAAAGGTAGATGAGCTGGCCAAACAGGAGGCCAGGGATCTGTACAAAACAGGTCCGGTAGCAGCAATCCGGGACAAGAGAGGCACACAGGGGTAGCTTTGGCCCTGGACTTAAAGCAGGTCCAAGCCCAGGATCCCGTCCTTAAGGCCGTCCTAATAAAGAGAGAGAATGGGGAATCCATAGAAGGTCCGTTCGGGGCAGCGGACATTAGTATCAAAAAGGGGTTGCTTTTCAAAGGGGATTGGTGGGTAGTCCCAGTGCAGCACCGAGAGGTGTTCCTCCAGTTGGCTCATGGGGGCCCAGGAGCGGGACACCCAGGGCCGGAAACTACCTGGCAAAGGGTAGAGGAGGCACAGTGGTGGCCCCAGCTCAGGGAGGATGTCCGAGTTTTCTGTGCGCACTGTTTGGTATGCGCAGCCAGTAACCCCGATCTGCAGCGCAGGAAAGCCCCCATAGGACACACCAGCAGGGTAGAGGGGCTGTGGCGGTTCCTGCAGGTCAATTTCATCGGACCACTGCCCACCACTAAAGCAGGCAACAAGTACTGTTTAGTCCTGGTGGACGTATTCTCCAAGTGGGTGGAAGCCTTTCCCTGCCGAGCAGCCACAGCACTAGCAACAGCTAGAATCCTGGTGAGGGGAGTGTTCTCCCCGTGGGGGCTGCCGCAGGTCGTGGAGTTTGACCAAGGGAGCCATTTCATGGGGCAGGTGATGCAGGCCACCTCAAAACTCTTGGGAATACAAGGGAAGTGGCATGTGGCTCACAACCCCCCAGTCATCGGGGATTGTGGAGCGCATGAACCGGACACTGAAAGAAAGACTGAGGAAGGAGATAAGCCCGTTCCCGCAGAGATGGGACGAGGTCTTGCCTCTAGTCTTAATGGGTGTCCGGGCCAGCCCCTCCAGAAGAACAGGGTACTCCCCACACGAGCTTATGACCGGGAGGATTATGCACACCCCAACCCATGTGTTGGCGCCGGTCCTCACCGAAGCGCAGGTCAGGGAGGTAAACTGGAACAGGTTTGTCCAGAATCTGTACGAGACATTGAAATGGATTCACTGATAGGCAGCCAGTAACCTGGGGAGCCAGCACCAGAAAAATCGCCTGCTGTTAGAACCCCAGAGAACCCAAGAGTGGGAGGTGGGAGACCAGGTAATGGTCCGTAATTATGCCCGAGTAGGGGCGTTCGAGCCGCTGTACATGGGGCCTTATAATATCGTGGATAAAGCGAGTCTCATGGTATATGCAGTAAAACTCCCAAAATGCACAAAATGGTTTCATGTAAACCAGTGCAAATTGTTTAACCCCGAGGAGGGGAAAACAAAGGCCAAGAGGCACCAGGGCACAGTCATGAGTCTGCTGGACGTGGGTCTTCCTCCCATGGTGTGGGACGATGATGACCCGGAGGACGGGGCAGTAAGGAGGAGCAGTCGGGTCCCACGGCCTAGGGTGCTGTGGACACCTCCCTACTCGCCGACCGCGAGCCGCAAGAGGCCCCGATGGGAGAGGTCTTAAATGGAGCGCTTGTTAATGCGGCAGGGAACACTGTAAATATTTTGTAAATAACCAAAACCAGATCCGTGGAGGAAAACCCTCTCACAGAATGGAACTGTTTTGCTTTTGTTTTGGCAGGGAACAAAAGGAGATCGGAGGAACAAGGGGATATGGCCAACAACTTTATCGTACTTCTATTCCTAATGATGATCGGGACTGGCAGCATGGAAAGAGGAGACACCGAGGTGTCCTTCCTCTACGGCTGCACAGGAGGGAACGGGCCTACCGTGACACAGGCGGGTACAACAGGGGACACGGACCGAATGGCCATTTACTTCCACGAGGGAAGGTGGCCAGGGTGGCTGGGATCGAACTCGACTCGGTACTCCGGCAGTGAGGGTTTCACGTATGGAGAAGCTTCCATACCGTGTCCCAAACTGCAGGTCACAGCCACACGGGTTAGGGTGACCGAGGGGAAACACATCTGTCTAAGATGTGAGGGACACATTCCCTTGGGACGGTGGTGGTTGTTAAGGAATTTAGGCCAGGCCAAGGGTAACCGATCCACGGACTGGGAGAAACTGGGGGACGATACGTACTGACAGATTACGGGAGCGAGGAGGGGGGTAGAAGTGTGCTGGAAAAAATGGTGGAAAGAGGAACAGGGAATTTATGTGTGTATGTGGGGGTCGAACAGGTCTGCCCGGCGGGTGTGTCGATCGCCTTCTTGCGGCGATGGCAGGATTCCGGGGCCGGGATCGGATGGGATCAGAGTGGGGACTCCTGCGTGATCCCAGACCCTCCCAACACAGTAAATTCCATGGCACTGGTAGCACACAAGAGGAAGCCCCTGCCCACAGCCCCACCGGTACAGGAAACACAGATTAGTTGCCCCGCCACCACACCGGGACCGAGGAATGGGCTAGTGTTAGTCCCGACCGGCAAGGTCTTGTACCAAGACGTTCACTATGAAGTCGCATCGATCATTCTAAATTTAACCTGGGTAGAGCTGCCCTGGTGGTGTACGGTAGAAACAGAAAAATTATATGAGGCCCTATTGAAGGAAATGTTACGACAATGTTATGAATTAAGTTACGGGGACGTGAATTGGGAAAGTCTGTACGATTTAACGGTAAACCATCGCGTTTGTTTGGGGAGATATAGACGGGGGGGTATTTAATGATGCGGCTACAGCCTTCAGCACGGGCATGGCCATTATCAACAGTATGGACGATGCACAGTTGCAGATGCAGGTCAACACCTTAAGGGACCAGCTGCGAAAGATGGGGAGGGTCACGAGCTAGAGGGGTCGGAGTTACAGGAGGACCAGGCTATGACGATACATTTAAAGGAAGTCATAGCCGATCTGGAGGCACACGCTCAGACGATCAATAGTTTGATCAGGGAGGTACAGAATGCCTCGGTGCAAGCAGCGAAAAACGATGCGTGTGTGTTGTACGGTGCGTGGCTGCTGAACGAAGGGTGCAGTAATTTGGAGGACCTACAGCAAGGTCGCGTCCCTTCGTGGGTCAGCAACCGGCACTTCACTGCGCTCAGCCCATACGAAAATTTAATGAGCCCGTGCCAACTCCAACTGGCGTCAGAGGCATACCCGGTCCCAGTTGACTGTGGTCAGTCCAACCACACTGTAATGGGGATTGTACTCCAGATGCCGGTAATGGGTGGGTCACCGCGGCCGGCACTGGTATACCGAGTAGAGAATATTGACATCCTAAGGGACGGAGTGCACGTGCGACATCACAGGGCTCCACCGTTTGTTGTAAAGTGGGAGCATGCCATGACCAGCACTGACCTCAATGGATGCCAGAGCAGGGGCACGCATGTGGTGTTGTGTCCCCAGCATTTGAATGCGTTTAATCGGCCGGTGTGCGGGTTTGAATCAGAGGGTGCGGAGCCCATTAATTGTACCATGGAGGTGATGGCCCAAAGCCACATTCTACCCCAGGTAACATATGTGAGCAGAGGGGCGTACTGCATCATGACACGTGTGGACCAGTACCAGGTACATAACGACACTTGGTGCCCGGTCACCGATAAGACTTTCTGCTTCAAACACCACACAGAAGTTCAAGTGGCTCAAGAGCGCATCATTCCTATTCCAGAGCCCACCACAATACACCTCACGGTGAACGACACGGTACAGGATCTGCAGCAATACGCAACACGGTTCGGGTATGAAATTCCTCCTCTGCCCGAACACCTCACAAAATTAATAAAGGAAGTTGAACTTTCCCAAAAGCATTTCTATACCCTCGAGCAACGGAACAGGGAAACGGGGAATGAGATAAAAGAACTGGTTTCTCCGCCATGGTGGGACATCGGTCTGAATATCGAGATTCCCCCGTGGATTCGTGTGATTTCTTATGTGATTGTAGTAGTGCAATGTGTGTTAGTGTTTTACCTTCTCCAGTTATCATGCAGAAAGCGAAGTAAAACACTCCGAAACCGGTGGCAAGCTTTTATTAAAGAATAGCCCGGAGTTGACTGTCTGTTTGTATATATACCTGTAACTGTGATGTGATTTGTTATATAAAGTGTGAGAGACAGGACCTTGGGGTAAAACGGTTTGGTTGGGATATACAGTGTGCCCCCCGCAGCAGAAGATGACAGAACTTTTGATGATATTTCTGTTTGGGAAAAGTTGAAATATCAAAGGGAGGCCTGCAACTGTCGGCGCAGACTCCATGGATTTTTTTAGATTATGATCATATACCCTTATTAAAAACTGGACAGGCTGTTTGGGGGAAGCAGTGAAAAACCACTCAAGCTGATGGTGGCTGACGTAACCAGGTTGCATTTGTTTGATAACGAACTGTCCTTGGGATCAATGGCCCAAGAGGCCCACTCCCAAGCCATGAATAACGAGGCTGGTGACTCATTGTTTCTGGAGAAGATGAGCTTGTTAAGTTAATCGGCTGGGAGATCTAAATGAGTTTGAAACCATCCAACCTGGGAGGAAGCCTGGAAACCTTTTCCCTGAGGCCATGTGTCCATTAAAACCACAGACAGCGGCCTGTGTATTGGGGGGGTATATCAGAGAGCTGTTTTGGATAGCTCTCTCACTCTCTCCTGCCCTCCACACAACGGAACATCAAGAGGAGCTGAGCCTTGCTCTTCCAACTGAGACGGACTTCGACTCAGACTGGGACTCGCATGCCGCAAGGCCGGTACGGAACCAGGTAGCCGAGACGGACAGGAGAAAGCTACAAGCAAGATCAAGGGCAATCTAGGTGAGCATTGCCAAGCCTACACACCCACAAGATCGCTTAGCTGTGTGAGGGGGTGCCTGTAATGTTCATACCAAACCAGAGGGGGTTTAGTGTTGGAAGGGTCCTGTGATAGTTTAGTTCACGGGAGGGTGTTTTTAGGCTGTGGTAAATCAGCATGGCAGGGGCTTGTTGGACAAGTCAGGGTTGTACTGTTTTAAACTGTACTGTTGTGTTCACACTGCTCGTACTGTATGCGAGTGGAGTGGTTTTGTCAACCTTAATAAACACTGTACGGGTGAGCCCGAAAACCCTGTCCGTGTTCAAATCTGTCCTCAGTAATCCCTATCATCCAGAACTTGTAGTAAGGGAGTTTGCGTGCTCGCTACAGGCGGGGCGAAACCACTTACAATAATCGACAATTGTGGCAGGGCCTATAGGAAATTGGCCACCGCAGAAACTGGTTACACTACAGAGCAAGAGCTGGGAAGTGGGATTAGGCTGGATAGTTCTTTGTTGGCTGGCGTGGACACAATGGGCCGAAATGGCCTCCTTCCGTGCTGTAACTTTCTATGATTCTATGATTCTATGATTCAAGTTGACAGCTGTCAGTGCTGGGAAATAAAACCCTTTTTGATTTATCTGATATAGTGTGAGTATCAAGTACGCTCAGGTCAGCTATAGTACAGCCAAAAATGCTGAATAAATCTCTCTTTATTACGTCCCAATGATGGGCTATTGCACCAGTCTAAGGAAAGCACTCCTAACTGAGTATTTCCATTTCCTAGCTTGTCGAAGAAAATTGCCAGTTTGTGCCAAATTGTGGCCTCATGTCACTAGGGAATAATTAAGACTGCCAACCTCATCTCTCCTAAGACCTCTACAGCCAGTAGAGAGAAGAGGCTTCCAGTGCACCAGTTTGGGCTGGATTCAAAATTCAGGTTCCAGAGATTGTTTTTTTAAATTCAGAAACCATGGTGAATGACAAAGGCATTATCAAATTTGAAAACAGTAAAAGGCAACAGGTAAATGAAGAATTAGTGATAAGGTGGTGACAGACCTGGGATTTAAAAGCCTGAAAATTGCAAGCGGAAGGAAAGATTGAATTAGAGCAGCGGGTTGTGTGATGAGTCTTGATTTCAACACTGTGAGGATGTAAGGAGGAGGAAGGATATTTGGGATGCTGCATTTAGAATTTTGAGAGAACAACTGAAGAGCATTGACCATAGTGATATTAATTAAAATAGAGAGATAGGAAAGGTAGAGTCAGAGAATGAGAGAGGAATTACCTGGAAGATCAGAGGCTTTTTCTTGTATCCTGTCGAGGAGGAGTGTTAGGAGAGCCTCACAAGATATGGAAGCAGTATTGTCGTCTTTGAGATGTGAATGGCCCGTATATTCTGATCCCTACGGGTGTGAACGCGCTGTGTACACACCCGTAGGGACATCGGAAATGCCGGTTTCAGGCATGCACAGCGCATGCGCTGAAAACCGACATTTCCGATCTGTCAAGAATGCTCTTGACAGATCGGACACCTGCCCTGGAGAAGGGCCTCTGCAGGCGGATAGTTCCGCTTTCTGCAGAACCTCCGCCCGCAGAAAACCCTTAGAAATCTTACGCCTGGTAAAAGTGTAAGGCCTGCTTTTACCAGCATAAGAGTTGAAAAAAGTTTTTAAAGTTTTTTTCACTCATTTATAATTTTAAAATACTTTAAAAAAGGTAAGTTTAGTTTTAGCCCCGTAAAAAACTTTAATTATTTTTTTCAAATAATTAAATTTTTGTTTAAAATATTTAATTTATTGTAATTTTAACTCATTTTAAAATGTGATGGATTTTTAAAAATTTATTTAATGTTTTACAGTGTTTTGGGGGTGATCTCCATTCATATATTTGACGGGTCTATCTGTCACGTGTATGAAGGGAGATTCCCTTCTCCTATTGGCTCCCCATGGCCCACGTGATCCCAGGGCCGCTTGCGAACTGCATGCGCATCTGGGATATGTGGGCCCTGCGCATTTCGAGTTTGGAGAGGCCCAGGAGCGGAACTATATGCACCTCTGGAGCCCTCAGGTAAGTTCGTAGATTTTTTCCAGATCGGAGGCCTCCGCACGCGGGAAGCCTCCGATCAGAAAATACGGGCCAATTGTGTCCCTCTACATGAGTACTTCTGCATAGTTTCTTATTTATAATTGTTTGAAGATGTTAATAACTGTTTTCAGCATTTAAAGTATGGATTTCAAATAGAAAATTCATTCCATGTTCAAAATGTGGCTGCAAACATTTAGATACAATAACTACTGGTTTCAGTGTGGTTTCAGCAACAAAAGAGAAGCTTGCATACCTTCCAGGCTCATGCTCATGTCTCAGCTATTCTCTGAGATGTCCTTAAGGGACCTACCTTCAGTGTGATTCCTCATTATATCAGTCTAAAATTGTGTTGAAACACATGGCAAAATGATACTCAGCTTTTTTAGCACAGCTTTTAACTCTATGTGAAAGTGAACACATTGAAGGTAGATCCTGTTAAAACCAACGAGGAACACTGTGTAAAGATTGCCATACTAAGTTATTTTCTGGCCCATAGCTCAACAAAACCGTGGGGAAATAACATTTTGAAACGGATATAAGAATTGTGAAGCTGGTGCACCACAGAAGTGCTGGGGCTAGATTTTCCACCCATATTCTTTTTGTGGTGATATCTATGTATTAATCAATGATTACTGTCTTCAATGGGCTTCGATTTGCACCCCGCACATGATCTGACTAAATATTTGATGAAATTACATATATTTGATCCATTTCTGGATAAACTGAGATTTATGGAATTTTAAAGAATTTGACAACCGGAAATCTTTTATGCAAAATCATCAGGTTAAGCTGAATGAAGATGAATTCTGTCTTTTCGGCTTGGATGCTTTTCCAGTTCAGCTGCATCTGTTTACTTAAATTATTCAGTGGACTTATTGCATCAGGGCCTATGTGCTCATATATGCTGGGAACTGGAAAAGTCTATGATTTTATCTATTACTTATACCAAGAATAGCATCGTCAGCACTAAGTTCAGCAGCAATTCTGGATAATGGCATTGTGCTAAGACAAAGAAAGCAACTAGATTTTTAACAGTTGTTTCCATGTCCCCATTTTATGCCTATTCTGACTTTAGAACTGTTCTTCATGTTCCCAGTGAGAAAGGACATTACAGACTCTTGAATAATATTTTGCTTTTTTACATCAGTTGATTATTCTGTTCAATTACATTTTATTTTTTGATAGCTCTTATAATATGACAATTCCTTTGTGGCAACATAATGTAAACAGTTATAACTAACTTTTGAATAAAGTTATTACTAATTTAGAAGGCTATGGCCTAGAAATTGGGTTGGGGCGCCAAAGTGGCGCAAAAGTCGCCTGAGCGCAGGATTTAGCGCAGCGATCGGAGTAATACCGATCGCCAGAAATTCAGTTTCAGTGCCCCTTGAGGGAGACGGGGCGAGGCTCGAGGCGCTCCGCGTCCCTCTTAGGGCGCTGAAACTGATTATCGCAGCGCAACGTGCCGCAGCGCCACATGCTGCGGCACGGCATGCTGCGGTACTGCAGGCCTTCCTCCCACTGTTAAGGGGGAGGTGCCTGTAACAGCGCGATCCCCGCTCGCGAGTGCCGGCAAATGAGCCCGGCACCAAGGAGAAGTGCCGGGCTCTCGGGAAACAGCCAGCAATGCCGCAGGGGGGCAGGGGGGGTTAGGAGGCCAGGGACGAAAGTGCTGGCAGGCGGCCGCCGAAAAAGCGGCCGCCCCGCACCTCCACCTTAACTTGCGCCGCTGTCAGCACAGTAAGGGCCCGTGAACCGGGCGCGGGTAGCGAACAGCGCAACTGCGGCGTTCGCTACCAAATATCGCGAACGGGGCACGAATGGGGCACTGCGCACACTGATGACGTCATCGGTGGCGGCGCAGCGCAACAGGCTAACGCCACCATTAGCGCCCCTCCTGAATATCGCGGGAGGCGCAGCCAGTGGCACTACAGCCACTGCCTGCCTCTTTAGGCGCTAACAGGTGGCACTACTCACCCAATTTCTCCCCCTATATGTTTGGCCTGGCATGCAGATAGACTACAAAATGGAAAACACTAGTTATTAAAATTATATAAAGTGATAGATGATTCTTAACTCAGGCACATGTAATATAGAATTTATTTCTCCTCATCAAGGTCAACAACAACAACAACTTGTATTTATATAGCATCTTTAATGTAGTAAAACATCCCAAGGAGCTTCACAGGAGCGAAATCAGACAAAAATTGTCACTGAGCCAAAGAAGAAGATATTAGAACAGATGACTAAAATCTAGGTCAAAAACTTAGGTTTTAAGGAGTGTCTTAAAGGAGGAAAGAGGTGGAGGGGCATGAGATTTAAGGAGGGAATTCCAGAGCTTAGGGCCTAGACGGCTGAAGGCATGACCGCCCATAGTGGGCTGAAGGAAGGGGGGGATGCACGAGGCCAGAGTCAGAGGAACGCAGAGTTCTTGGACAGTTGTAAGAATGGAGGAGGTTACAGAGACAGGGTGAGAATTTAAAAAATCAGGCAGCCAATGTAGGTCAACAAGTACAGGGTGATGGGTAAAAGGTGGGAGTTAGGATACGGGCTGCAGAGTTTCGGATGATCTCTAGTTTATGGAGGGTGGAAGATGGGAAGCCGATCAGGAGAGCATTGGAATAGTTGAGTCTGCAGGTAACAAAAGAACAGATGAAGGCTTCAGCAGCAGATGGACTGACACAGGGGCGGAGACAGGCAATGCTACAGAGGTGGAAGTAGGCGATTTTTGTGATGGAGATGATTTGGGGTCGAAAGTCCAACAACAATCAGTTAATGCCGTTCCTCATCTTTTATGTCTAAAGATCATGAGCACAGTGATGGTGACTAACCCAAAGTGTCCTGGAATGCTACACCCGTCACATAATTTTACAAAGTATTACAAAGTTTTTACAGCACAGAAACAAGCCATTTGGCCCAACAGGTCCATGCTGGTGTTTATGGTCCACATGAGCCTTCTCCCACCCCTCTTCATCTAAACCCATTAACATATCCTTCTATTCCTTTCTCCCTCATGTGCTTATCCAGCTTCCCCTTGAATGCATCTATGGTATTTGCCTCAACTACTCCCTGTGGTAGCGAGTTCCACATTCTAACCACTCACTGGGTAAAGAAGTTGTTCCTGAATTCCCTATTGGATTTATTAGTGACTATCTTATATTTATGGCCCCTAGTTCTGGTCTCGCCTGCATGTGCAAACATCTTGTCTACATCTACTCTATCAAAACCTTTAATAATCTTAAAAGCCTCTATCAGGTCACCCCTCAGTCTTCTCTTTTTTAGAGAAAAGAGCCCATCTATCATACCAGCAGCACAAGGCATCAATTTTCTTCCAATCTCTGTCAATGCCACTCTGAACCAGTCACTAGAAAGTGTGTGACAATGGCTAGGGTACAATTATCCCTCTAATTTTATCTCTTTTTCTTATCTTCCTTTCTCCTGATGGTACTTGGCTTTTGATTGCCTTCTCCCCAAAGCAATGTAGCTGAAATTGGAGGTTCAGTGAAATGGAGGGTCAATACTATATCCCACCATTTCATGTTTATGCCCCAGCACACCACACCACACTACCCCAGATGTTGTGTACGCAGTTTGCTATATTCACGAAGGAGCCCGTATAACTCACTTCTAATTTTGTTGCTTGAGATTTACAGAATCTCCTTCATTTGTGTATTTTTTTTCCATAAATGCATAGACAGTGTTGTTCATTTATTCTACTCATCAGGGAAATCTTCAATGTCTATTTGTTACTTCATATTGGGTATTAGTTAAAATAATGTATGATCAAGAATTAGTAACAAGGCAAACAAGTTAGGGTCAGTGACCACAAGAGTGCAATTTGAGCTTTTTATGGGATCATGTGAATTCTGAGAATCAACTCTTGCCTTCTTGCCTCTTAATGACCATAATTTAATTCTTTAATTAACATAATTAATTCTAGGGTTTTTGTACTTTTCAGGATAAATTAGATGATAGTCTATA
This sequence comes from Somniosus microcephalus, assembly GCF_052327205.1. Taxonomy (NCBI): domain Eukaryota; kingdom Metazoa; phylum Chordata; class Chondrichthyes; order Squaliformes; family Somniosidae; genus Somniosus; species Somniosus microcephalus. The sequence continues at coordinate 250,241,798 of NC_140992.1, forward strand.
TTGTGACTGCACTGCTAAATTTAAGATTACATTACATTATTGGAGACTTTTTAATTGATTAATTATTCTGAATAACATTGCCATGTATTTCATAAGAGGCTTCAATAAAGGAATCATTTTGTTTTCCTGAAGTAAATTGTAAGAATATACAGTGTATGCTATTGAAGTTCTTTCTCATTCGTGGATAACCTATTTATGCCATGTTCTAGATTATACAGCCACTCTCAATATACCTCTTGAAGAAAGTGCTTGTTGTAAAATTTACAGCTGAAAGTCAATGTAAATCATTCATATAGGATTATATATGGTTTTGTATTTTTTTAAATACACTTAGACACACTTGGTCCAACATATTTTATGCAATGTCACGGACAGAGGTTTACTCATTGGCCAGGCGGCAGCTTTTTATGCAGCATAAAGTACAATAGATTAAACTCAGTGCTTGACAGTAAAATAATCATCAGCAGAGCCACTGTTTCATCGTGACTGAAACTCCATTTATATTCTATGGAATTTTATTGGTGTTTTGGGGGATTGAATTTTGCAATTTCAGACATTTATAATTAGGCCCAGTGGTTTGTGGTGACCATTTTTACTGCATAGAATTTGGATTTTGTGGGATTTATATCAGTATTTGGGGTTTGTATTCCACATAGATGTTTTTTGTTGGTATGCTGTTGGAATCAAGTATTCAATAAAATGAAGTAATGATTATGTATATGTCTATGAAAACAGGGTAAGTGTATTACAGTGATAAACCACCAAGTTGGGAAGATGGGCTATTGAGTGAGAAATGCAATCTAATGTGGGAAGAGAAATGAGCACTGTGAATATAAATTAAATGGCTCGAGGCTGCAGGACCCAACACAGGAGGGAGACCTGAGGTTATTGTTGGATAGCTCCCAGAAACAAACAGCATAGTGTGTGGCAGCAGTAAGGAAAGCTAACCAGAGAGAGCAAAAATCCCATCGGGTATGTCTGTGCAAGGTATTGGTATGACCACATCTGTGTACAATTCTGATCGCAGTGCTGTAATATGGATATCCAGGCGCTGGAGACAGTACAGAAAACAACTAAACTGATGCTTAAGGCATCTGAGCTTTTGAGAGAGGTTGAAGAACCTGGGAATGTTTATTCTGGAAGTAGAAGGCTCAAAAGCAATATTATTGAAGTATTCAAGATCCTTAATGGAACTGATAAATTGAATCCCAATAATATGTTTGAAATTGCTACAAACTCTAGAACCAGGGGACACAGATTCAACCTTAGAAGAGGGAAAGTACACAGATAGTTTAGATTTAACTACTTTATACAACAACAACTTGTATTTATATAGCGCCTTTAACATAGTAAAACGTCCCAAGGTGCTTCACAGGAGATTTATAAGACAAAAAATTTGACACTGAGCCACATAATGAGAAATTAGGGCAGGTGACCAAAAGCTTGGTCAAAGAGGTAGGTTTTAAGGAGCGTCTTAAAGGAGGAAAGAGAGGTAGAGAGGCAGAGAGGTTTAGGCAGGGAATTCCAGAGCTTAGGACCTAGGCAACAGAAGGCACGGCCGCTGATGGTTGAGCGATTATAATCAGGAATGCTCAAGATGGCAGAATTAGAGGAGCGCAGATATCTTGGGGAATTGTGGGGCTGAAGGAGAACAGAGATAGGGAGGAGTGAGGCCATGGAGGGATTTGAAAACAAGGATGAGAATTTTGAAATCGAAGCGTTGCTTAACCGGGAGCCAGTGTAGGTCAGCGAGCACAGGGGTGATGGGTGAACGAGACTTGGTGCGAGTTAGGACACGGGCAGCCGAGTTTTGGATGACCTCAAATTTATGTAGGGTAGAACGTGGGAGGCCAGCCAGGAGTGCATTGGCATAGTCAAGTCTAGAGGTAACAAAGGCATGGATGAGGGTTTCAGCAGCAGATGAGCTGAGGCAAGGGCGGAGACAGGCGATGTTACAGAAGTGGAAATAGGCAGTCTTAGTTATGCAGCGGATGTATGGTCGGAAGCTCATTTCAGGGTCAAATATGACACCAAGGTTGCAAACCGTGTGGTTCAGCCTCAGACAGATGTTGGGGAGAGGGATGGAGTCAGTGGCTAGGGAATGGAGTTTGTGGCAGGGACTGAAAACAATGGCTTCGGTCTTCAGTCTAGAGAGACTAGTGAATGTTGGTATGCAGATGTATTTGGGAATCCTTGTACATGAATCGCAGGCAGCTAACAACCAGGTACAGCAAGCAATTTGGAAGGCAAATGGTATGTAGCCTTTATTGCAAGGCGATTGGAGTATAAGAGTAAGGAAGTCTTACTGCAATTATATAGGGCTTTGGTGAGACCTCACCTGGAGTACTGAATACAGTTTTGAATTACCCACAGGAACGAGACATTGCACCTGCAGCCACCATAATCACCACTTCCGGTGAGCTTAGAGAGCTTTGCACGGCAACATCTGGGAGGAAGACGGACAGCTAGCCTCTGACTGGTGCATTGAGGAGATTAACTGATGAGGCAACCTGCTTTCCCATCTGTTCCCAAACAAATTGCAATGTATTGTGTTTATTGGGTTTGAATATTTAATTTACAAGATGATGTAAAGTCGTGCCACTGTCTATCTGAGCGATATCAGGCTATAATATTTTGAAAGGCCTGGAGGGTTATTTTGGAGAATGGGTGAAAACAAGTACCAATGCCCATGATCTTTCTGACTATTGCCCTCTTCCTGTGTGCTGCAGGTATGGCACGAGCGAACAAAAGAGCACCTGTTTAACATTTTTAATCCCTATGCCACTGTGCCATACTCTATGACGTAAGAAAACTACTGGGCACTTGGTCAGAGTCAAGGCTTTAGTCGACTGTTTCACAACATGGAAGTCTAGTTATCCTTCACTAGTTCCTGTTTACAAAATGTCCCTGAGCAAGCTGGACCCGTGCCCAAGTATTTATACTCTCCCTGGACAGCGCCACCAGCAGGCCGCCCAGTATATTTCATGTCCTTTCTACATAAATGGCACGACTTATGTCCTATCTGGCTTTTATGGCACCATCCAGAGATAGTCCTGTGAAGGATACTGCTACAAACTTGAAGCTTTCCTGTATTGTAGCAACACAGTGTAGAGTTTGGATCACAGATCACTCTGCTTCAGGAGCTGTGCAGTGTTGCCTCTTACCAGATGTCTCATCTTTATTCTCATCATCTTCCAAGATTGCGATGAGTTCTTGTAGAAACTAGGAGGAAATGGAAGAAACATCTGTGGAGACAAAAAGAATATTGTTTTATTTTTTTAACTGCACGACTGCAAGTTTTTACAATAAGGCTGTTTCAGAAGACAATGTAGGATTCTCAAAATTCCCACATTTCCCAAGCTATTCAATAAGGGACCCTGAAGGACAAGTTATTCAATAAGGGAACCCTGAAGGACAATAGCTTTTGGACTTTATGGCAAAGACCTGCAAGGTTAAAACAGGGCCCTGCGCAGCATGTCAAGTTCAAAATTCAAACTTGACATACCCGGGCCTGTGGGAGACAGCTTTGATTTTGTTATTTTCAAACCAGACAGCTAAAGGAGACAGAACACGCATTCTTCCCTTTAAAACAAATCAACTCAGGAAACGACTTAATCTTGCACAAACCCAAAAGCCCATCAAGACTATGCATATATAATCGCTTACAGTTCGAACAAGCTACCAAGCCAGGAAGACACCGATTTACATTATGCATAAACAAACACCAAGACATTAAAAACCATTTAACAATGGGACAACCGCCCAAAAACCAGTTAAGGTGAACGACTATAATCACCTTAATGAGCCTGCCAAAAATCAGACTAAGAACTAGCCCTGATTTGGAGTGCTGATAACAAACTCAAAACCAGTATAATTGTAGGCCTACCGGTAACCAAAAGAGCAAGGCATCACGACACACACAGAAGCAGACGGACACTCGCAGAAGCCTTCAGGCCACAGGGGCATCCAACCGGAAGGCTCACGGAACATCACAGCGAGGAGGCACGGTGGGGTAGGCACGACCAAAGACGACTAGGCCGCAACCGCAGCCTTACACAGAGACTGACCACGAGCACCGCGGTAACAAAGGGCCGGGTAAACCATACCTTCAGATCATTACCACTGCACAGGTAATGATCTAGGCCACCGTGACTGAGCCGACACCGAAGACTGCCAACCGAACCCCAACCGCAACAAAACTCGACGACCAGACCGCCACCAGAAGAACAAAACCCAAAGTTTTCCACTCTACAAGCTAAAGTACCCAACAAAAACTTTATTCCCTATTTCTAACGAAGGAAAGAAGATACTTACCCAGACAAATCCACAATCGCGCCCTTACTGCATCTGCGGACTCCACTCCAACTGAAGAATCTTTGCAGATTCTAAGACTGGGACCACGTGGCGACGGCAGGCCCCAAAAGACACAGAGAGCGAACCCCAAAATGCAACCGGCTTAACTGACAGGATTCGAACTGTCAAGAAACCCCTATTGGTGAGCATAATCCCTGGCTCTTGTAGTACAATTTAGTTAGGTATTGGGGGTGGGACAAGGGTAGGGGGATTATTAATGTGATTTTCCCTCGTTGTGCTGTGTGTTCCCCATTCTTAATTAAGTGTACTCTTGAATGCCTGTAACTACTCCAGTAATCTAAGTGTGTAATTTATTGTGACTCTAAATAAACACAGTTTTCTGGCACCAAACCAGTTGTCTACTCCAATTTTGTATCGCAGCCTGTACCTAAGTCCAGAGTCCAGAACCCAGGGGTGTGGGAGCGATTCGAACCACTCAAAACAGTCAGGGGCAAAACTGACTCCACACACCACCCCCTACAACAGAGAACTAAGGACTAATTTATTTCCAGCACAATGATAATTATAAACAGAGGGCTTTATGACAAGGGTTTGCAAGGCTTTACAACATATATAAGCCTACTAATGGAGTATTTCCACTAAAAAAGAATTTATGAACATATGATATTTCTTATTTAACCACACAATAATGAAAACTCATCTTTCTGTGCAATGCTAAGTTCACACCCTGCATGTTAAACAAATACCAGAAATGTAAATTAGAAAAAATAAGGACATTCGTGCAGAAAACATATTTAAGCAAAAAGCCACACTTTCAGAAGGCTATGTGACCTGGCAGATCTTCTGAAGAAATGGTTAACTCCCTGACTCCTTACATAATTCTGAATATTGGGAGCAGATTTGGAAGGAGTTGACAGATGCACAAATTTATGACTATATGAAAACCAATGTTGTAAGTTTCTGCAGCTGTCAATCCCTTCCAAATCTGCTCCCAATATTTTGAGTTATGTAAGGAGCCAGGTAGTCCTTGAAAGTGTTGCTGCCTCCCAAGGCTGCACCCATCTTTCCCGCAACTCCATGTTTGAAAACCTCCAATCCGGTTTCCGTGCCTGCCACAGCACTGAAACGGCCCTTATCAAAGTCACAATTGAAATCCTGTGTGACTGTGACCTTGGTAAACTATCCCTCCTCATCCTTCTCAATCTGTCTGCAGCCTTTGATGCGGTTGACCACACCATCCTCCTCCAACGCCTCTGCTCCGTTTTCCTATCTGTCCAGTTGTAGCCACAGTATCGCCTGAAATGGCTTCTCTTCAATTTTTCGAGCAGCATTATTGAATATCATAAACAAAGGGAGATTATTCAATGAGTTGCTAGAATCCCCTAAACAAATAAAAACTGAAATCCAACAAAATGCACTGAAAAAAAAGCAAAAGATTTAAACTTAAATTTTAAAAAGCAATACATTTTGCAATCTGTGTAAAATTTATTTAAGACATAAGTACATCATGAAAAGCTATATATTAAATTAATCATGAAAAAGGATGAATATTTTAGGGCTTAGGACTGCACTAATTATGTAAGGAGTGCTTTCCAGTGTGTCCTTTTGTCTTTTAATTAGACAGCATCCTCTGACTTCTCGCTTCTTCTTAGGCAGTCCCTCGGAATGAGGATGACTTGCTTCCACATTAAAAATGAGTTCTCAGGTGACTGATGAGCCCAATGTGGGACCTACAGTCTCTGTCACAGGTGGGGCAGACGGTGGTTGAAGGGGCGGGTGGGTGGGGTGCTTGGGTTGACATGCGCTCCTTGCGCTTGCTCCCAGCGAAGAGACTCGAGGTGTGCGGCGCCTTCCCAGATGCTTCTCGCCACTTTGTGCGGTCTTGGGCCAGGGATTCCCAGGTGTCAGTGGGGATGTTACACTTTTTCAAGGAGGCTTTGAGGGTGTCCTTGAAGCGTTTCCTCTGCCCACCTGGGGCTCTCTTACCGTAACGGAGCTCCGAGTAGAGCGCTTATTTTGGGAGTCTCGTATCGGGCATGCGGACAATGCGACCCGTCCATCGGAGCTGATCGAGTGTAGTCAAAGCTTCGATGCTGGGGATGTTGGCCTGAGCAAGAACACTGATGTTGGTGCGCCTATCCTGCCAATGGATTGGCAGGATCTTGCGGAGGCAGCGTTGGTGGTACCTCTCCAGTGTTTTGAGGTGCCTGCTGTACATGGTCCATGTCTCTGAGGCATACAGCAGGGCGGGTATCACTGCTGCTCTGTAGACCATGAGCTTAGTGCTGGGTTTGAGGTCCTGGTCTTCAAACACTCTCTTCCTCAGGCGACCGAAGGCTGCACTGGCACACTGAAGGCGGTGTTGGACTTCGTCGTCGACGTCTGCCCTTGTTGACAGTAAGTTCCCAAGGTATGGAAAGTGGTCCACGTTGTCCAAGGCCTTGTCGTGGATTTTGTCAATCGGGGGGCAGTACTGTGTGGCGGGGGCAGGTTGGTAGAGGACCTTTGTCTTACGGATATTTAGTGTAAGGCCCATGCTCTCGTACGCTTCGGTGAAGGTTTGACTAATTTGGAGCTGGCAGCCTTGCCATGTTAAACAGCAGGGTGTGGAAATGCTACTCCTGGGGTGAAATGTTAACGGCTTGAGTGCACACAGTCAGACAGTGTCTGAAATCACCCTGCAGCTCAGAGCATCACCACAAGCCCATTAGTGCGGTTTCCCACCCAAATCGCCAGATCAATTTAGAAGCTACAAAGATCAAAAATCCTCCTCCCCTGCTGCTGTTTTGTTGTCCTGTCTCAGGTTATTTCCCCCAAAAAGATAGGCTTGTCCTCTGTGTCCATTTGAGATTTAGCCTTTGAATTCATCTGGATTGTAAAACTGACATTGATAGAAATTAAACCATTGTTGGACCATGCCATTAATACAATTTGCTCACAGAATGTCAGAACACAGTTAGGAAGTAAAGAATGATTACAAAAGAAGAACATTTTTAAAAACAAATACGTCCTAGGATAGTTATGAATTGTGTTCAGCATTAAAATTTCACAGGCATTGTTCAAACGAAAAGCTAAAGTCAATAGCTTGGTGGTAACGTAAGCTACAAAGAGGCTGGTGACTGCATTTCCTTCAAGTCCTTTTCATCATTATTTCAATTAATTTTAATTTGCTTATGGGGAGTGTATTCCATTGTCTGTGATCGAGGCCACTTGCTTATTGCATACAGTTCTAAATATACCAACTTGTTCATATTCTGTATGCTAGGAGTAAAAAGAAACATTGGTGCTCAAAGGACCAATCCCATAAAGTTCCTTCCATAAGATACTTTTTGTCTGCAGAAAGTGTACTGATGTTATATACGTCTTTGTGGAAGTAAGAAGAAAAGCTATGCGTGACAACACGATCACACAAGTCCCTAAACTCTTGGCAATCACTAAGAGACAATCACAGATGTAAGATACATTCCCATAGCACGGGAAGTTAAATCAGTGTCCAGGTAATTGCAGTCTGCTCCTATGCATGTCTCATCAGCTAGCTTTAAAGCAGTTACAGTTCAGGATGTTTTCTAACTCCTAGGCTTGTGTTCATGGCTGAAAGGCAGTTTCCATAAGCAGACCAAGTCCCCTATGAACTGAAACCTGCATCTTTGTGAGTGCTGCATATGTGTTAGTGTACCCAGATGTACAAAATAGCGTTTAATTGCAGTACAGGAAACTTTCGATTTACCGGCACCCACCCGGAAATCTCGGTTAACTGGCAAAATTCAGGAGTAGGTTCAGTTAAGCTTTTCTTCATATTAGAGGCCATTTCTTGATTCTTGGCTGTGTAATCGGGGGTTCCTGCACTTGTTGCTAAGCAACAGGGATGCTTGGTCTGTGGCCGGGCTTCTTGCACCTGTTGCTAAGCAACAGGGAAGCCTGGATTTGTTGCTGTGTACGGAGCTCTCGTACCTTTTAACTATAACTCTCTGTAATCCGGACTTTTTGATAAACCGGCACCACACCGGTCCCGTTGGTGCCGGATAAAAAAGAGTTTCCTGTATATTGCTCACTGAGGGCTGGCTTCTTCCATTCTCCTTACTCTTCCAAAAGGTGGAAAATAACATGCCAGCAGACTAATGTATACAAGTAAAAATTGTTTGGTCAGGTTTATTTACAGGTTAAATATTAGGCTGGAATCCAATAATATAGCAAGATACTGAGTCAGCACAATACTTAGAAACACCATAATGGAATCAGTCCACAATGAACCTGATAAGCAACAAGACTTTTGAATGAAATAATCAGATTTGTCACTTGATAAACCTTTCAGCTGCGATGTAAATGGATGATGCAATTTACTGAGCTGGGAACCATGTCCTAGTGGTTTAAAGTGCAAAGATAATTTTTTGATCCTCCAATATCAGTGTGGATCTTCACTAAATACGAGTCTGGGTCAAAGTGGGGACTATAACACTATAGCCTGAATTCTACTACCTACACTCACTACTGGAGCCAGGTTTGGTGATGCATTTACCATTGGGCAGATTGTAGCTGCAGTTTTTTCCTAAACTTCATGGCAAATAGAGAAACAAATGCTCTGGTCAACAGTCTATAAGCAGATTCTACGTCAATCCAGGGTTAAGAATAATCACAACGAAGCCTGAATGCAGAAAACCAAAAATAAGTTTTAGCACACCCTCAACATTTAGAAACTTTGGCTGTGTTATGGTAAGACAGTGTTTGTGTCTGTGGTCTAGCAAAGATGGGAGTTGTCAACCTCATTAAAGTTCCAGTATTGTATGGAAATATTTAATACAAGTGCCATATTATTTGTTTGCTTCTACTTTTGAAAGAAGTTGTGGCAGATATTCTGACTGTCGATAATTTGACCACTTAATTACTACCAGGAAAAAGGTTTCCCTGTCGGCAGCAAGGGTTTTAACCTTTCTTTCAATACACTGACCCAGGTTTAGCACAGCAGTGAATGTGATTCAGCAGTCCGGTGCTCCTAGTGGGGATCAGGGTGTCTGGTGTCATAAATTAAATAATACCCCTGTGTAAATAAAATAATACACCTTTGAAATTTAATAATACACCTTTGGAAATTAATTAATACATCTCTGTTGTAGAGGAAGTCCATGCCGGCTGCACACAAGCAACTGACACACCCAGGGTAATTTATTTGTTCAAATGGTATTCAATCCGTAAGACACTCGAGGTAGCCCATAGCCCAGCTATTCGATGGAGAAGTGTCAAACCGATGAATATTAATTCGAACGCAAGAACAGGGGGAGTCACTGAGTTTGCTTAATCTTCAATATTTATTAAATTACATGATTATTTACTAGCTAACTTTGCCTCCATTCACTTTCACTGTATAACATAGACTCATGCTCACATATACCACTGTCCGCGTAGACCAAGATTTCTTCTTCTTCTGGAGACAGTCATCTTCAGGCTTGTCGCTGGCTTCTCTCATCCATCAACAGAGATTTCACCTCTCTGCTTCAGGCTTTAATAACGCACTTGTTTACAACCAGTTCCACTTGAGCTCGAGCCTCTGAGGGCCTGGATGTAGAATGCAGAACTTCAGCCGCTGCTGGGGCAGTCTGGTCCAGCTGGCTTTCTGGCACTGTGGTTGGTATTGGTTGAGGGGGTGGCGAGAAAGCAGAGGTACTGAAATCTCCAGAGGGCAACATGTGCCGCTTCCGCTGTCGCTCGCGCTGATCTGTGGGAAGGCAGACTGAAGACGATGAGAGATGCCTTGAAAGCTTTTCTCCATTTTCTCCATCAATCTGTTCAAGGTGGTCATCTGAACCCAGAATCAACATGGCAGCTGTTTGAGCTTCCACTATACCTGCAATGGCTGTGAACATTGACTCCCGTTGTGAAGGCTGCAGCATCCCTGGAGGTGGCCAGTCCACACTCTCTACTAGCATAACTATATTAATGGGAGTACAAAAGCAAAATACTGCGGATGCTGGAAATCTGAAATAAAAACAGAAAACACTGGAAATACTCAGCAGGTCAGGCAGCACCTGCGGAGAGAGAAACAGAGTTAACGTTTCAGGTCGAGGTTCTGATGAAGGGTCATCGACCTGAAACGTTAACTCTGTTTCTCTCTCCACAGATGCTGCCTGACCTGCTGAGTATTTCCAGCATTTTCTATATTAATGGGAGCATGGCCCAGAAGTTAAAAGGGAACTACATGTATTCCAGAAACTGTTGGAGCTAAAAAGATGGTGAACAGGTAACAATTTGCAATCTCTATATGAAATAAGAGTGGATAACTGGTATAAGCTAAAATAGACATTAGATAAAGAAGTGATAAAAACAAACCATTAGTCATACAACCAAATAGCATTCCACAGGTAAATACATCTCAAAGCCTAATAAATGTAAGAGTTAACTCCCCACTTGGTTGCATGGCAACCTGGCCCTGTCGGATTTTGCTCGTTCGGGTTATTCACATAATCAGAATATGCTCCCTGCATTTTTTTTTAAGCATATGCAAGGAGCACTGTTGCACCATGGGGGTGGGTGTGGGGACTCCTGGGGGAGACAGCCAGGGGCCACTTTCCAAACTCAATGCCAGGGGATCAGCACAATCAAGTCTACTTAGCTTAAGTACACCATCTTGTAAATTAAATATTCAAACCAAATAAATGTATTTATTTACAATCTTTAAACCTGAGAACTGTAGCAATGGGTGTTGAGTCTGTGTTTACAAATGCAGTTATACTGAATAACAGGACACAGACTACAGAAGTAAGTAAACAGGTCTTTAGTGATTGAGGGTCAGGGCGGAACTGAGGTACACTTTGCTCCGCAGGGTTTATATACCGGTGTGGTCACCACCGGTACTACAATGTACAGGAGCCATCAAAAAGTAGTCCATCACCTTAAGGTATCCTCTTAAGGTAGTACAGGTTACATACACTACAATTCCTCCCCTTTTAGCTTAACAGTGGACACCCCAAATTAATACACTACATGGATAACATATATACAATTTACACACAAGAACTGTTCAAAGATTCAGTCTCTGAGGAGGCCTCCTGATCCGGCCCGGATAACGCCTTTCAGGGATCTCTGGTTCCCGTTGCTGGGGTGACTCATCCACTTGATCTCCTATGGATTTAACATCATCCAATACGTTTGAGTCTGAGGTAGATGCTACAGGCTCAATAAGTTCTTCAACTGGTGTCTCTGCCATAGACATGGGGTCGACCCTTGTTCTCGATTCCACAAGTTGGTCAGCATGACGTCGTATTACGTTCTCTCCAACGTCTACCGTGTACATCAAGGGTCCTTGTCGTGCATGAATTGTCCCAGGTTGCCATTTATCATCCCTATAGTCCCTGGCCAACACTGGTTGTCCTATTTCAAAACTACGAGTGGCCTTTTTATTTACATGCTGGAATTGCTTGTTTTCGACTTCCCGTCGCACATTGGGTTTTAACAAATCCAACCGGGACCGCAACCTTCTGTTATAGAACATTATGGCAGGGCTTTGATTTGTCACTGCGTGCGTGGCATTTCAATACGCCATTAGGAAATTGTCCACCTTGTGTTGTAGTGGAATATGATCTTCACTCATGGCCTTTATCGCCTTTTTGAACGTTTGTACAAATCTCTCGGCCAACCCATTTGTAGCCAGATGATATGGGGCAGATGTATAGTGTTTCACCCCATTCTTTTTCATGAATTTCTGGAATTCTTCTGACACGAACTGTGGTCCGTTGTCTGAACATATTTGCTCCAGCAATCCATTCCTTGCAAATATGGTTCTTAGAACCGCAATTGTCTTCTCAGAGGTAGTGGTCGACATCTTAATCACTTCTGGCCATTTAGAATGTGCGTCTACTGCTATCAAAAACATGGAATCCATGAATGGACCTGCAAAGTCGATATGCACACGTTGCCATGGGGCTGAAGGCCATTCCCACGGATGCAGCGGTGCAATTGGAGGTGCGTTCTGAACTTTTTGGCACCCTGAGCAGCTTTTAGTCAGATCCTCTATTTGTTTGTCGATACCTGGCCACCACACATAAGCCCTAGCAAGGCTTTTCATCTTGACTCCCCCCAGATGACCTTCGTGCAATTCTTTTAGAACTCTCTCCCTTAATTTAGGAGGAATAATCACCCTTGTTCCATACATCAATGTTCCTTTACATACAGACAGCTGTTCTCGTCTGGCTGAGAATGCTGGTAACAGTGGTTCGCCATGTGCTGGCCATCCCTTCACTGTCAAGTCGTAGACCCGAGACAGTGTCGGGTCATTTCGGGTCTCTCTCTCAATACCCGCATTGGTGACTGCTAAGCATTCGATGATGGTCGAGTGAAATATCTCAACAGGGTCAACTGCCGGTGCCTCTTCCGCTGTAGGTAGTGGCAGGCGTGACAGCCCATCAGCATTTCCATGTTGCTTTGTACCTTTGAATTCAATATCATATTGATGTGCCCCTAGGAAAAGGGACCATCTCTGAAGCCTCTGCGCCGTCATTACCGGAACACCCTTCTTAGGGTTGAAAATGGAAACCAATGGCTGGTGATCTGTCAGCAACGTAAACTTTTGGCCTTGCAGGTAATGGTTAAATTTCTTAACTCCCCACACGAGGCTGAGAGCCTCCCTATCTATCTGAGCATAGTTGCGCTCAGCGGAGGCCAATGATCTGGATGCGAAAGCGACTGGCCTTTCCGAGCCATCTGGAAACTTATGTGAGAGCACTGCCCCGATACCATATGGAGAAGCATCACAAGCTAAGTGAATAGGCAGCGTTGGGTTAAAGTGAGCCAACACTTCCTTAGAGGTGATCAGTGCCTTGCTCTTTTGAAAAGCCCGCTTACAATCATCGCTCCACTTCCATGGTATTCCCATTTGCAAAAGAGTGTTTAGCGGGTGTAACACCGTGGATAAATTTGGAAGAAACTTGTGGTAATAGTTAACCAACCTGAGGAATGACCTCAACTGGGATACATTTTCCGGTGCTGGAGCTTTGACAACAGCTTCGATTTTGTCAGGTGACTTATGGAGCCCCTCCTGGTCAATGACGTGGCCGCAGTACGAGATTCGCTTTTGAAAGAACTCGCATTTCTGGCGATTAGCTCTTAGCCCATATTCTTTCAATCTGATGAGCACCTGCTCCAAATTCGCGAGGTGATCCTTATCGTTATCTCCTGTAATCAGGATGTCATCCAGGTAGCATTGTGTGCCTGGGATTCCCTGCAATACCTGCTCCATGACCCTTTGCCAAATCGCTGGAGCCGATGCCACTCCAAAAACCAGCCTATTATACCGATATAAGCCCTTGTGTGTGTTGATCATGAGATACTGGCGTGACGCTTCATCAACTTCCATCTGTAGGTACGCCTGCGCCAGGTCTATCTTGGTGAAGTGTTTCCCACCAGACAGCGAAGCGAAGATATCTTCAATCCGCGGAAGCGGATATTGCACCGTGTAAAGAACTGGATTAACAGTGATCTTGAAATCGCCACAGATGCGAACCTTCCCAGGTTCCCCTGGCTTGTTGCTCAATGAACGCTTCATGACAGGAACAATGGGTGTAGCCCATTCGCTCCAGTCCACCTTGGACAGTACCCCTGAACGTTCTAGCCCTTCCAGCTCTGCTTCCACAGCAGGTCGTATCGCATAAGGCACTGGTCTGGCTTTGAAAAATTTTGGGTTTGCATGTTCTCCAACCTTGATGGTTGCCGTAATTCCTTTCAGTGTTCCAAGTCCCTGTTGGAACACCTCCTTAGCATCGTCTAAGATTTTGGACAGTCGTTTAGGTTTGACGTCGTCTTCCTTACAGGCATCCACCAGTCAGTGCTTGTATGGAATGCCAGTCCACATTTATTCTCCGGATCCATTCCCGTCCCAGTAGTGGCGGACCTCCATTAGGTAACACATACAAGTCCATTTTCTGACTTTCTTTACCATTGTAGACCACATTTACTTTTATCTTTCCTTTGGGGTATACTATTTGCCCCGTGTATGTTTTCAATACAATCTCCGTATCCCTCAGGGGAATGTGCGAGAATAACCTTTTGTAATCTTGCTTATTCATGACCGTTAATGCCGACCCTGTGTCCAATTCCATCTTCACTTGGACTCCTGCTATCCGGAGCATGACCCAGATAGTTTGGTGGTCTGCTGTGTTACCCACATTATGTATTTTCAGACAACCCAGTTCCTTACTGCTGCAGTCTGAATCCATCTTCTGTTCATCCGAACTGTTCTCTGTCACCTTGTGTACTTTTTTGTACTTCTCCTGCGGTGACTTTTTGCTGCTGGTCTTCTTTCCTGACTGGCATACTCTCGCTATGTGACCAAGTTTGCCACATTGCCTGCATTCTTTGTCTTTGAACCAGCACTGGTTCTGGTCATGCGTTGTCCTTCCGCAACGATAGCACTTTACTGCGCCCAATGCCATTTCATTGGTGCTGAATTCCAGTGGCCTTTGCTGTATCTCTGCTGCGCCCCATGCTGCTGCCTCGTGGGATGCTGCAATGCTGAAAGCTTTGTCCAGCGTAAGATCCTTTTCCTCTAGCAGTCGCTTCTGGGTTCCTTCCTTTAGGAGCCCACACACAAATTTATCTCTCAGTGTGTCTGCTAGTCCTGTTCCGAACTGGCAGTACTTTGATAACTTGCGCAGTTCTGTTAGGAATTCAGCGTTGCTTTCTTCTTTAAGTTGAATTCTTTTGTAGAATTTAAATCGTTCCGCTATCAGCAGCGGCATGGGGTTTAAATGCTCTTGCAGGATAGTAACAATATCCGCGAAACTCTTCCCTACCGGTTTGTCTGGGGTTACAAGGTTCCTTAATAATCCGTACGTCTTCGCACCCATCGAGTTTAATAGGGTTAGTGCTTTCTTATCATCCGGTACCTCATTCGTTGTACAGTAAACTTCGATGCGTTCCACATAAGTGGCCCAATCTTCCACATCGTTATCAAAAGCAGTGATGTTACTCGTTTTTGGCATCCTTGCTGAGTTTCTCCTTTCCCTTCGGATATTATTTAATGTGATGACTTTTTTTTATTTTTTTTAATTTAAGATGGTGGCTTTTCCCGCGCTTGGCGGCTTTTCCCGCACTTGTCTTCTTCCCCCGCCGACTCAAGATGGCGATTCCCACGCTGTTGCCATCCACGCCTCCCAGCGGTCCTTTATTTTCCTTGCGCTGCTGCTCTTGTTGCCCCGCCGCTCCCGCGGTCCTTGTGGCCATAAACGCTTTTCTGGCTGCTGCGTGTCTCTGCCCCGATTGCAGTCCGGCCCCTGACACCGGCTGCGGTCGTGTTCTCCGCCCTTTTTGTCGTTTTCCCTCCCCTTCTCCCACTGACAACTTGTCCGACTTCCCCCCCCGTGCCGCTCGATCGGGCTTACCCGCCGCTGTCGTAGAAGGGATGATCACTGATGTTGGACTTCATGGCCAGAAAACCAACCCGGGTTCCCGATGGCCTCCCGTGCGATGCAGTGCTCAGCAGGATGTTGAGGGTGGATGCCCTTTTTCGACGCCCATTTCTGAGGACGAAGCTTCCTTGGATGCAAAACTGCCGCTAGGTAAGATCAGACTCGTCGCCACTGTTGAGTCTGTGTTTACAAATGCAGTTATACTGAATAACAGGACACAGACTACAGAAGTAAGTAAACAGGTCTTTAGTGATTGAGGGTCATGGCGGAACTGAGGTACACTTTGCTCCGCACGATTTATATACTGGTGTGGTCACCACCGGTACTACAATGTACAGGAGCCATCAAAAAGTAGTCCATCACCTTAAGGTATCCTCTTAAGGTAGTACAGGTTACATACACTACAATGGGTAGCGCGATATACATGGTGCAAAATCAGTCAAAATAAATACAGGAATGATAACAGACGAATGCAATATGTGTTTATAAAATTATACATTTATTTTCTGTTTAATAGATTGGCTGCCAAGCTTCAGAAGAACCCATTACTGGAAGGATCCTCCAAATGTAGTTTTGAAATACCCACAGGAACAAGACATTGCACCTGCAGCTACCATAGTCTCATCTTCAGGTGACCTTACAGAGCTTTGCATGACAACATCTGTGAGGAAGACAGGCAGCTAGCCTTTGACTGGTACATTGAGAAGATTAACTGATGAGGCAACCTGCTTTCGCATCTGTTCCCAAATAAATTGCAATGTATTGTGTTTATTGTGTTTAAGTATATCATTTACAAGATAATGTATTATCATACCACTGCCTATCTGAGCGATATCAGGCTGCACTGTGTCTATAACATTTTGAAAGGCCTGATGTTTCTGACAAATGTCCTCTTCTTGTGTGCTCCAAGTGTGGTGCGAGTGAGATGAAGAGCCAGCACCTGTTTAACATTGTTAATGTGTCCCTATTCTATTGTGCCATACTCTATCTGGCTTTTATGGCACCATCCAGAGATAGTCCTGTGAACGATACTGCCACAAACTTGAAGCCTTCCTGTATTGTGGCAACACAGTGTAGTTTGGATCACAGATCACTCTGCTTCAGGAGCTGTGCAGTGTTGCTTCTTACCAGATGTCTCATCTTTATTCTCATCATCTTCAAGACTGCGATGAGTTCTTGGACCAACTAGGAGGATGTGGAAGAACCTTCTGTGGAGACAAAAATAATATTTTTTTATTTTTTTAACTGCACGACTGCAAGTTTTTACAATAAGACTGTTTCAGAAGACAGAGAACTAATGACTAATTTATTTCCAGCACAATGATAATTATGAAGAGGGCTTTATGCACGAGGGTTTGCAAGGCTTTACAACATATATAAGCCTACCAAAGAAGTATTTCCACTAAAAAATAATTTATGAACATATGATATTTCTTATTTAACCACACAATAATGAAAACTCATCTTTCTGTGCAATGCTAAGTTCACACCCTACATGTTAAACAAATACCAGAAATGTAAATTAGAAAAAATAAGGAAATTCATGCAGAAAACATATTTAACCAAAAAGCCACAGATTATGTGACCTGGCAGATCTTCTGAAGAAATGGTTAACTTCCTGACTCCTTACATAATTCTGAATACTGGGAGCAGATTTGGAAGGGGTTGAGAGATGCACAAATTTATGACTATGTGAAAACCAATGTTGTAAATTTGTGCAGCTCTCAATCCCTTCCAAATCTGCTCCCAATATTCAGAATTATGTAAGGACCCAGGTAGTCCTTGAACGTGTTGTCGCTTCCCAAATCCGTGCCCACCTTTCTCGCAACCTTGTGTTTGAAACCCTCCATCAGGTTTCCGCCCCGCCACAGCACTGAAACAACCCTTATCGACGTAAAAAAAATGACAACTTACACGACTGTGATAAAATATTCCTCCTCACCCTTCTCGAACTGTTTGAAGCCTTTGACACAGCTGACCAAACTACCCTCCTCCAAAGCCTGTTCTCCTTTGTCCAGCTGGGCGGGACTGCACTCACCTGGTTCCATTTCTATCGATCCAGTCATAGCCAGAGAATCACATGCAATAACTTCTCCTCCCGCTTCTGCTCCCGCACCATTACCTGTGGGGTTCCCCCAAGGATCTACCCTTGACCCCCTCCTATTTCTCATCTACATGCTGCCCCTCAGTGACATCATCCGAAAACACAACATCAGATTCCACATGTACGCTGACGATAGCAAACTCTGCCTCACCACCATCTCTCTCAACCCCTCCACTGGCTCTGATTTGTCAGACTGCTTGTCCGACATTCAGTATTGGATGAGTAGTAATTTCCTCCAATTAAATATTGGAAAGACCGAAGCCATTGTCTTCAGTCCCCGCCACAAACGCCATTCCTTAGCCATCGACTCCATCCCTCTGCCTGGCCACTGTCTGAGGCTGAACTAAACTTTTCGCAAACTTGGCATCCTATTTGATGCTGAGCTGAGCTTCTGACCCCATATCCGCTCCATCACCAACATCGCCGACTTCCACCTTCATAACATCACCCGACTCCACCCCTGCCTCAGCTCATCTGCTGCTGAAACCCTCATCCATGCCTTTGTTACCTCTAGACTCGACTATTCCAATACTCTCTTGGCCGGCCTCCCACCTTGCACCCTCCATAAATTTCAGCTCATCCAAAACTCTACTGCCCGTATCCTAACTCACACCGAGTCCCGTTCACCCATCACCCCTGTGCTCACTGCCCCGTATCCTAACTCGCACCGAGTCCTGTTCACCCATCACCCCTGTGCTCACTGCCCCGTATCCTAACTCGCACCCAGTCCCGTTCACCCATCACCCCTGTGCTCACTGCCCCGTATCCTAACTCGCACCGAGTCCCGTTCACCCATCACCCCTGTGCTCGCTGCCCTGTGTCCTAACTCGCACCGAGTCCCGTTCACCCATCACCCCTGTGCTCACTGCCCTGTGTCCTAACTCGCACCGAGTCCCGTTCACCCATCACCTCTGTGCTCGCTGACCTACATTGGCTCCCGGTCCAGCAACGCCTCAATTTTAAAATTCTCATCCTTGTTTACAAATCCCTCCATGACCTCGCCCCTCCCTGTCTCTGTAACCTCCTCCAGGCCTACAACCCTCTGTGATCTCTGCACTCCTCCAAGTCTGGCCTTTCGCTCATCCCCGATTTTCTTTGCTCCACCATTGGTGGCCATGCCTTCAGCTACTGAGGCCCTAAGCTATGGCATTCCCTCCCTAAACTTCTCCACCTCTTTCTCCTCCTTTAAGATGCTCCTTAAAACTTACCTGTCCTAATATCTCCTTATGTGGCTTGGTGCCAAATTTTGTTTGATAACACTGCTGGAAACACACAGGGGACATTTTACTATGCTCAATGCGCTATATAAATGAAAGTTGTTATTGTTATTGTCATGATACAGGTACACTACCCTTTATCCGAAAACCTCGGGACCAGCCGTGTTTCGGTTTTCGGAAAATTTCGGATTTCGGAAGGTATTTTATAAGACTGGGAAATTTGTCGGGGGTGGGTCGGCGGGGGTCCGCGGGGGGGTCGGCGGGGGGTCGGGGGTGTGGGTCATCGGGGTCGGTCCGCGGGGGGGTCGGCGGGAGTCAGGGTCGGCGGGGGGGTTGGCGGGGGGGGTCCGTGGGGGGGTCGACGGGGGCCCGCGGGGGGGTCGGCGGGGGGGTCGGCAGGAGTCGAGGTCGGCGGGGGATCTCCGCGGGGGGTCGTCGGCGGGGGTCGGGGTCGTGCGCACGGCTTACGCTGAACGAAAAAACCTTCAGTTTTTAGAGGGTTTCGGTTTTCGGAAGTTCGGATAAAAGGTAGTCTACCTGTATAGTCATTTATTAATTACAAACCACAGATTTTATTTTTAACACTTCTCCCACATCAATCATTCTCATATGAACCTTAGAGGTAGAAATAGGTTTTCTACTGTAAAACTCTGAACAAACAATGTGAGGCTTATTAAAACATAGCTCTGAATTCACTCCAGTTATGTAGTTACTCTACTCACTACTCTTTGACTCCAATCTTCTAATACTCTAGTTGGTGGCTTGGCTGTAACACAAGCTCATTTAATTGTACACTAGATCACCGGCAATCTACATTCTGGGTTAGTTACATCTCAGCCATGTTATCTATTTAAAATTGATAGTTTTAAACCATTATTGACATGCAGCCATGATACCCATAGGACACTCAGATTCCTTAAATACAAAGACATTTAATATACTGTGTTGAATGTTTCCCGGTACATTTGAGAAACACTCATTTTGTTTCTTCCAGTTTTTGAAAGTGTCCCTAAAGATCCAATTTATATTAAGACTACATTCTTCCTTTTTCACCAGCATTCCATAGCCCAATGAAGAATGATAGTTGATAAGCCAAAGGGCCTGTGTTGTAAGTGCTCTCAGATTAGTTTGAATAGGCAGCAACCCAGAGAACAAATCTTAACCATAAGACCACAGCAAATTTTTGAAATATCCTGAGGATAAGGAAGATTTGGATAAGATTTTCCTATTCTCACTATTTTTGTTCTGAAACATTTTTTTAATATTCATTCCTGGGATGTGGGTGTCGCTGGCAAGGCCAGCATTTATTGCCCATCCCTAGTTGCCCTTGAGAAGGAGGTGGTGAACCGTCTTCTTGAACCGCTGCAGTCCGTGTGGTGAAGGTACTCCCACAGTTCTGTTGGGGAGGGAGTTCCAGGATTTTGACCTAGTGACGATGAAGGATTGGCGATATACTTCTAAGTCAAGATGGTGTGTGACTTGGAGCGAAGTTCCCATGCACCTGCTGCCCTTGTACTTGTAGGTGGTAGAGGTCGCGGGTTTGGGAGGTGCTGCCAAAGAAGCCTTGGCGAGTTGCTTAGTAGCATATTGTGTAAAACAAGGTGCACGTCAGTGAATGATAAAACAATGGGGATTTCTCATTAATATAGAATACATCCAATTGCTTGTGTATTATGACATTCAGATGCCCTACCTTACTTAGTTGTTGCAATGGAGGAATGATATTTCCATGATTCATTGGGGAAAAAATTCCACTCATGGCTGTCCATTTTGTGCCTGAAAAATGGGCAGCCAGCAATTGAAAATTATGGGGTTGGGGGCAACTCGGCCACCCCATTGACACTCAAGACCTGCCTGATGTCACATTCAGATGGGTCTGTAAATGGGTGCGCAACCTGCCCGCCTGAAATAGGTATAAGGTTGATTTAATATGTAAATCGGGGTCCTATATCGGTTGTAGGACCCCAATGCAACATTCAGGTAAAATTGGGTGCAAGCTCTGCTTAATTCCACCAAGTCTTGAGCGACCTAATCAGTGCTCCGTAAAGGAACCATTGGAGGCTGCTAAAAAAAGGGCACAAAATTTTTTCAAAGTTATATTTCTGTAGTATATATTCTGTAGTATTTCACAAAAATACTACAGTCCACTGCTGATTCATGCTTGCCTCCACCCCGCCCCTTGACTTCGCCGCCACGACCTCCCTGTATCTACCTGTGGGTCGGCTTGACATGGCAGTCACCCGGAATTCATCTGTCACCGACCGGGATGGACATTTGGCGCCCGCAGCGCAATGCTTCCATTCAAATGAGGCCCGATGCCAAATTTGGCTTGGGCCTCATACCGGCACAGACCAGCTGAGTAATCCCTCCGTCGACTTGCCACCCGTTTTGAGTCCAAGTCGAATTTCTCCACCATTGTGTTTTAAAGGTGGCTGACACCAGGAAACATGTATCTATTTACAAAATTGCAAAGCGCCAGTATTTCAGGTACAAAGGCTCACAATTTTGATTTTCTGAGAAACCTTGGTGAAGGGTTAAGGTCGTAGTGCAGGAGACCGTGCAATGACGTTTTGTTTTAATACAAGGAGGCGATATTGCATATTTGGCGTTTTGAAAGGAAAAAAAGAGAAATTCAGAGGAAGCCATATACTTTAATCACCTCCAGCAAGTGTATTGTGCTGTTCCGTTAATATGATTGTCTTGTAAATGAATGTTCGCGATAACAGCACTTTTAGTATCAGTTGCTCTGTTCTCCCACATTAAACCCGAATGCTTTAATATTGGGCTAGAAATTCGGTGCATTTGCACTTCTAAGTCGCAAATGACTTTTCGCCCGGGCACGGAACTCCCGCTATATTCAGCGGGAGTTTAGCAGCAGCGGTAACCGGTAGCACCCCGTTCCGCTGTGCAGGTGATGACGGCATCGTCACCGTGCGCAGCGCCCTGTTTTCGCCCCGCCTGCAAAATTGGCCCGTGCCCCCTGAATCTGCGCCGGGCGATGACAGCGACCGATTCCGGGGGCGGGAACGGAGCAACAGGATGCTCGCGGGGCGCTAACTAAAGGGGAGGTGGCAGGCGGGGAAAAAAAATCGGCCGACTTACTTGTCGCGGCCCATTGCATCTTTGAACGCGGGGTCCATCCAGCGAGCTGGCAGCCTGGCACTCCTCTTGAGTGCCGAGCTGCTGTCACGGCACCCTGCTCCCCGGTGGTCCAGCTAGGGCACCGCAAAGTTGTGGACTTGGGCCCTCCCCTTTAATGAGGGGAAGAGCCCTTCCATGCGGCAGTGCTACGTGACCCCATGTGTAGTGCTGCAGAACGCACCAGCCTGATATTCGGGGTAAGAGCTCTAAGAAGGAAGTGGAGCGCTTGAATTAGCACTCCACCTCCCTCTTGGGACGCTAAAACTGAAGTTAGCGATCGCGGCACTATTTTTCGTCAGGTGCTAAATTTAGCGCCCAGGTGATGTTAGCGACCCAAAATGGTCGCTAACGAATTTTTCCCCCAATAACTCTTTAAAAAAAAACACTTTAAAGAGTAGGGACAAGAAATTGGGTACCTTAGTGCCTCCCTTTAGCGCCTGGGTGTGGCAATGTTAGCGCCGCCGGCGAAATTCATCTGGTGGTTTGCGGCGGCACTAACCACCATCACCACACCTGCCTGCGGCCGGAGATCATGACGCCATCCGGCCGCACAGCGCCCCGGACTGGCAATTCATTCTCACCCCCTGCGTCAGCGCCTGCCGTTAGGAACAACAGGTAGAGGAGGCAGTTTGCAGGCGGTTGAGAGCTGGAGGAGCGCTATTTAAAAGCGTAAACTTTTGTTGTTATCTTCGTCAGCAAACAATGCTGTCCTGTCAGTTTGACAGAAGCAGACAGGCGTTTTGGCCCATTTGAGCTTTTTCTACTCGAAGGAGTTTTGCTCCTGAGAAAAATTTATCACATTCATTTGGTTACTTTTGATACTGCAACATTTACAACACTTAATGGGGGCTGTACTGGCATTGGAGCTCGCCCTCCAGCGTCATTGTTGGAGGCAGCGGGGGCAGAAGGAAAGATTGGAAAATGTGGCCAGAGGGAGGAGGGCCAACAGGGCTCTCAACAGGGGGCCTTACCCTCCCAGGGTATTCCGGGAGCAGTTCTCCTACATTCATCTCTCAGAGGAGCAGTGCCTTTGAAGGCTCCGCTTCAGCAAGGAGGTGGTCACAGAGCTCTGCCACCTCCTGCAGCCAGACCGCCAGCTTCAGACCAGGACAAGGACATCTCTCTCAGTGGCAGTGAAGGTCACAGTCGCTCTCAATTTCTACGCCAGCAGCTCCTTCCAGGCTTCAACAGGGGATATTGCAAACATTTTGCAGTTCACCATCCATTGCTGCATCCCGGAGGTGACAGACGCTCTGTACAGAAGGAGAAGGGAGTACATCTCATTCCCCATCACCAGAGAGAAGCAGGACGAACACTCATGTGGCTTTGCAAGGATAGCGGGCTTCCCCATGGTTCAGGGCGCCATTGACTGCACCCATGTGGCATTGCAGGCACCTCATCACAATGCAGAAGTGTTCCATAACCGCAAAGGCTACCACCCTCTGAATGTTCAGTTGGTATGCGACCACTCACAGCGCATCCTCACTGTCAATGCCCGGTACCCTGGCAGCAGCCATGATGCATTCATCCTGCGTGAGACCGGAGTCCCAGCATAGTTTCACCTACCACATGAAACTCGTGGCTGGCTGCTCGGAGACAAGGGTTATCCACTCGCCACCTGGCTGATGACACCCCCCTGCAACCCCAACACTCCTGCTCAGCACGCATAAAATGACAACCATAGCGTCACCAGGAACCTGATCAAACAGACTATCGGGGTGCTAAAACAACGGTTTCACTGCTTTGACCACTCTGGAGGAGCCAGGATAGGCGCACCGACGTCAGTGTTCTTGCTCAGGCCAACATCCCCAGCATCGAAGCTTTGACCAAGCTCGATCAGCTCCGATGGACGGGTCACATTGTCCGCATGCCCGATACGAGACTCCCAAAACAAGCGCTCTACTTGGAGCTCCGGCACGGCAAGAGAGCCCCAGGTGGGCAGAGGAAACGCTTCAAGGACACCCTCAAAGCCTCCTTGAAAAAGCGTAACATCCCCACCGACACCTGGGAATCCCTGGCCCAAGACCACACAAAGTTGAGGAGAAGCATCCGGGAAGGCGCCGAACACCTCAAGTCTCTTCGCCGGGAGCAAGCGGAAGCCAAGCACAGGCAGCGCAAGGAGCGCACGTCAACCCAAGCACCCCACCCACCCGCCCCTTCAACCACCATCTGCCCCACCTGTGACAGAGACTGTAGCTCCCGCATTGGACTAATCAGTCACCTGAGAACTCATTTTTAATGTGGAAGCAAGTCATCCTCGGTTCCGAGGGACTGCCTAAGAAGAAGAAGAAGAAGGAGGAGCCCTGCAGTACTCCCCTGATCAGGTCTCCCTTTTCATTGTTGTGTGCTGCATGCTGCACAACCTGGCCATTCTGAGGGCCCAGCCATTGTCACCAGGGATTGGTGCACCAGCTCAGGAGGAGGAAGAGGGAGAGGAGGAGGCAGAGGAGGAGGATGAGGAGGAGGAGGCACAGCAGCAACGTAAGAGGGAGCCACTTAATCTTGCTTCTGCAAGGGCCGTTCGTGCTCGCCTCATTACACAACACTTCCAATCAATGAGATAGCACATGGCCTTTGCACAGAATAACCACATCATTACAGCCAGCTCACAGCCCCTGTCACCAGGCAAAGCTCAAATGAGAAACATCACAAAATGTGCTACATCGAAATAAAACTTTATTATTGTGCACAACTCTCTCTTATGAAACACAAGCAATAATGAACAAATACAACAATTTATCAACAAACACAACTCCTTCTTAGCAAACTGAACTATTTGTTACCAAGCTCAACAATCTAATTACAAACACATCAAATTATTTACACACACTCCCCCCATTTGCTAATACCATATTATTTACTCACCCTTCCTCAATGATTTCCCTCCCCTTTGCACTTCCCCCCCTCTCAACCCTACTTCTCCTCTGTAATGTGGCCCCAGTGGCTGCAGCAAGGCTGGCGGAAGGCTGCTGAGTCTGGGAGCCAGAGACTGCAGATGGCCTTGCAGGACGCCCTCGACCAGCTCTGGGCCTGGAGGGCCCGGCTGCAGACTGCACCACCTCAGCATGGGCGGCAGCAGTCTGGGCTGGCTGGGGTACAGGCTGTGGCAAGTGCAATGGCGGAGTGTCAGTGGTGGCAGCAGGAATGCTGTCATCCTGAGAGAGGACAGCATCTTTCTGTTCGACCAACACACTGCCACTCCCATGGGGCAGAACCTCAGCATCCGGAGCAATCTGCTTGAGCACAGATTGCTGGCCTGCTGCGGAACCGTGAGATCCCCAGTGGACTGTTGGTGACCCAACGACGATGGCAGCAGCCAGCGCTTGTGTGGCATCAATCTGAGACTGCATGAGAGCAGTCTGAGACTGGATGGCACCAACCAGTGACTCGATTCCAGCACTAAGCCGTTGCGTTGCCTCGGCCTGTGCTGCAATAGATGCTGCCACCTCACCCATGACACACGGCATGAGGTCTGGGTCCCCACGGTCTCTCTGCAAGGCAACCATCCTCTGCAAAGTGCCAAGGATGGGTTCAATGGTTTGCGCAGCGATGAGTCCAATGCTGGAGGCGGACTCCTCCACACTCCTAGCCAGTGCATCCATGCTCTCGGGCACCCTTGCCATTGCACCCATGAACTCAGTATGCATGCTCATCGCCTATCGAGGTCCTCATCTGAGCCCTGTGCAGCAGAACTGGCGCGCACACTCACCCTCCAGGGAGATGGCCCCCGAGCTTTCCTTTCCCCATAGCGTTGCTGCAGTCCGCTGCATCCCGGCGCTTCACCCACATCAGAACCATCTGCTCCCCTCCAGTGACTGCGTGGCCCCATTATCAGACCTCTCGCCCTCGGGAGACGCAGGCAGTGAGGCTCTGGCTTGTTGATCCTCCTCCTCTCCCGCATCGCTGCCACTGGGAGGCTGATATTATCTGAAAGGGGAGGGGGGCAGGAAAGGAGCAAGGAACGGAGACAGTATACTTAGATGGAAATTGGGAAGGACTTGTGTTGTGAGGGGGAAGTGGTATGAGAGAAGAGGGAGAGGTGATTGATGTGCCTCAATAATTCCGAGACTCGATGTTAGCGAAACAAAACAAGGCTTTTATTAACTTAGAAGGTAACACGCAGTGGAGAGAGGTATCTTCCATCTGGAGGTCTGCAGTACTGGATATGAGGCCAGACTGAGCTCGCTTACATAGGGGCCAGGTATGGGCGGAGCCCTACACACAATACATTACAATATACAATACAATGGTGAGGAGACGGAACTGAGGTAAGGGAACTGAAACCTGAAACCAACCACAGTCACAGGCAGTGATGAATGGAATATTTCATCACAGTGATGAACATACTGTTGTTGTCCCCAAGGGGGTCACGTCTCTGACTGCCACAGCGCCCACGACCTGGGCCGCGATGAAGCTGCACACTTGCTCCTCCAGGTCTGTAAGGGTGTGCAGCTCCGCCTGACCTCCTCCCGTGTGTTGCTGCTCTCTCCTGTTATGAGCAAGCTTGGCCTGCAGGAAAAGGGACAACATGTGAGTGAGTGTACCACCATGTGTTTGGCAGATGTGCCTACCATAGTTGAATAGCTGTTAATGTATGCAAGGCATGAGATGTGGACGTCACTTTTAGTAGGTGGGCATAGTTGGTGGATGAGTGTTGGGGATTTGGCGGTTTATGCACACAGTGAGGTTGAGATGGTGGGGCGTAGAGGTTTTTGAAGCATGTACTCACCCTGACCACCCAAGTGAGGTCATTGAACTTCTTGCAGCACTGGGTGGGAGTCCTGTGGACCACGCTTCTGGCCGAGATGTACTGAGCGACCTCCCTCCACACCCTCCTGAACTCCTGCGGCAATGGCCTCCTGCCAGTGTCTGGGAACAGCACTGCCCGTCGGCGTTCCACGGCCGCAACCAGAGCCTCCAAAGCCTGGTCGCTGAACCGGCGAGCTCTCTCCCTGGGCCTCTGATCAGCCATGAAATTTGTGGTTGATGGTTTGCAGCTCCTTGCAGGCCCAGATCACAAGCAGCAATGATCATGGTGAGGCTGTGCAGCATGATTGAACTTCCCCTTTAAGAACTGGAAGGCGGCAGTCTGTCTGAGTACAAGGTCATTGTCTGCGCCTGAGCTTGAGTAACGCTCTGCAGTAGCGCCCCGCTCCCCGATGTTAGCACCCTAAGAGGAGTGTGTAGTGCTTGATTTAGTGCTCCACTTCCCTCTTGGGGCACTAAAACTGAATTTCGCGAAAGTTACCGCCCAGGCAATGTTAGCGCCCCAAAATGGTCGATACTGAATTTTTTCCCCCAGGTATTTTTCATTAACATGCAGATGAGTTTCAGATTGAGACCCTCACTGCATTCCCCCACTCAATGCTGTTCTCTAACCTATTGGAGAGAATTGTATTAAGGCCAGAAAATATTTGACTATGCACGTGGCTTTGGTAACTTATAACATAAGGCAAAATGCACGGCCCCTATACACACATGCATGTACATACGCTTAAAATGCTGTATTGGTGGTCAAGTGGCATGTGTGTATGAGAAATAATGGGCTGGAAATTGTGGTCGGAGGCTTCCCGCGGGCGAAGGCCTCCGATCCGCAAGAGAAGTACGATCCTAGCTGGTGCCTCCGTACCTTTGGACTCTTGCGGTCCTGGGCCTGCAGGCGTAGGCCTGTGTAAAGACCCACGTATCCCGGGGCGCAGGCGGTTCGCAAGCGTCCCTGGGATCACGTGGGCCGGCCCAACAAATCACAAAGGGGGATTCCCATTATGCTTATGATTCCATTTATGTACAAAATCCCCATAAGCATGAATAGGGATCCCCTAAAAAACACACTTTCACGGCAAATAAATAAAAATAAATGATCACATGTTAAAGATTAATTCAAATACAAGTTAATTAAACATTTAAAACAAAATTTAAATTTTTTGTGAAATAAATGTAAACATTTTTAAAGGGGCCAAAAATAACCTAAATTAATTCTAAAGGTTTTTGAAGGTTTAAATGATTTTTAAAATTTTAATTTTAATATTTAACCAGGCGTAAGGGTTTCACGGGCATTCACTGGACAGTAGTTGGGCAAATAGCCAAACCCTGCGCCAGCAAATGTCCATTTCCTCCGGATTCATACAATCTGTCAAGCTGAAACTTGACAGATCGCAAGTTATGGGTTTTCGCGCAGGCACGTCGAAGGCGGTAACCTGGAACTTGCGGGGCACTTACCACCGCGTGTACGCTGTGCATACACGGTCATAGACCCCGGAAAACCCAGGCCATTATATTTCAAACATAAACGCTGATAAATACTTTTTAAAAGTTTTTCTGCAGTTAATACAGTTGGCAAAATCAGTGTTCCTGAAAGCCTACATGTGCCTAAGGGTGGAGTAATAGAGCCCTGCTTAACCAGCTGCAGGGGAAAAAAATGTTCCGGTTGTATATTACAAAGCCACGAAGATCAGTGGACCAGATGAGGATGGCGTGCTTCATGCCAGAGTTCAGCCTCTGCAGCCTGGTGTAGGAGAAACGCCCAAAGAATTGTCTTAAATGTGTCCTCAAAGAGGAGTCAATAGTCTGAAACAAATTAAAATGTACCTTATGGGCTCGACTGCCAGCTTAAATTGAGCAGAGCGTGCACAGCCAAAGCACCGACCAGTACTGTCGTAAAATGGCAATCAGAATCCTATGTATGTCATAGGACATTGATTTGCGTATTAAAAGGGACTACCGCCTCAATCAGGCGGGCACTCTGGCAATAGGCCCTTGAGGAGGTGGCAGGAATGGGCAGTAGGTCATACCCCATCATGTTCGGGGTGGCGTTTATGCCCAGTGGGTGGCCTGAAAATCTCCTCCCAAAAGGGTTAATGCCAAGTAAAGTCATGAGGCTTCTGTGAAACAAAGTATTCTTACAGTAACTGGGGAAGCTGAAGCCACCAAGGCCACAGCCCTAAAGGTAGCTCATTAGGAGATATAAATATGTCGCGCCTCATCTGAAAGAGTGTAAGCCTCTTTGTTAAAAAGAGACTCAAAAGTTGGGGGACCAAATTCATCACCTGGCATATCTGGGTACTAATGCAACATTAACCTGAGGTCATCAGGTGGACTAACATGGCTGTTTGAGTTGATTGACACCAAAAAGGGGTGAACTCTTCTCATATGTATCACTCAGATTGATCAATTGAATTGGAGAGGAATCTTTGAAAATCAAAGATATATAAGATAGTGTTTTTGACACAAAAAGTTAATTGCTTTTTTTTGTGGTAATTTTCACTCTAGACATAAACTCTATTCTAACTCTAACCCCGCTTGACTCCTCCACTGCCTCTGTGCTGTTAGACTGCTTGTCCAACATCCAATCTTGAAACAGCCGCCATTACTTCCAGTTAAACATTAAGAAGACCAAAGCCATTGTCTTCGGCACCTGTCACAAACTCCATCCCCCTTCTCTGGCCACTGTTGCAGGTTGAACCAGACTGTTCAAAATCTTGATATCCTATTCGACCCTGAACTGAGTTCTGGCCACATATCCTCTCTGTTACTTCCACCTCTGTAATTATGCCCACCTCCATACCTTCTCCCTAAGCCTTCTTGTAATACCATCAGCTGCTGAAACCCTCACCTATGCCTTTGTCACCTACAAGCTTGACTATTCCAAAGCTCTCTTTGCTGGCCTCCCGATCTCTACTCTATGTAAACCAGCTCGTCCAAAACTCCGCTGCTCGTATCATATCCCGCACCAAGTCCCACTTAACCATCACTCCTGTTCTTGCTGACCTAAATTGGCTCCTGATCCTTCAACGCTTCCAATTGAAAATTATTTTCCTTGTGTTTAAATTCCTTCATGGCCTCACCGCTCCCTATCTCTGTAACCGCCTCCAGCCCTACAAGCATCCCAGAACTCTCCGTTCCTCGTGCATCCCTCCCTCTCTTCGCCCCACCATTGGTCACCGTGCCTGCAGCCATCTGGGCCCCATTCCTTTGGAATTCCCTCTTGAAAGCCCTCCACTGCCCTTTCCTCCCTTAAGACCCTTCTTAAAACCGACCTCTTTTGCCAAGCTTTTGGTCACCCCTCCTAATATCCTCTTCAGTGGCTCGCCGTCCATTTCTGTCTGATTATGTCTCTGGGAAGTGCCTTGGGACATTTTTCTACATTAAAGGCACTATTTAAATGCAAGTTGTTGTTGTTATAAACCTCAGATGGTTTGCTGAGAGGAATATCTAGTATTACAGAGGGATCTTCTGGTTGATGAGCACCAGAGTGAAGATCTGAATACATGAATTCATATGAGGATGAATGCCAATGAAAACCTTCTTGTAATACCACAATACATTTATAGATGTATAAACCAGTAAATACAGGTAGACTACCCTTTATCCGAACTTCCGAAAACCGAAACCCTCTAAAAACCGAAGGTTTTTTCGTTCAGCGTAAGTCGTGCGCACGACATGACCAGAGTGGCGCACGACTTACGCTGAGCAGGGCAGAGGGTCACTGAGTTCCCTCCTGGGTAGGAGATTGCAGGCCGAGCCGGGCAGTGTGAAGGAGGTATACCGGGAGAGTGAACCCAACAATACAGCGGCCCGTCCAATAGCTGCAGCGGCCTGTCCGATATTCTTTTCTCCCCCCCGACCCCCGACCCCCCGCCGACCCCCACCCTTTCGGATAAGGGATAGTGTATCCTTTATCCGCACTTCCGAAAACCGAAATCCTCTGAAAACCGAAAGTGTTTTCGTTCAGCGTAAGTCGTGCACACGACCCTGACCCCCGCCGACCCCCACCCCGACCCCCCGCCGACCCCCACCCCGACCCCGACCCCCGCCGACCCCGACCCCCCGCCGACCCCGACCGACCCCCACCCCCGACCCCCTGCCGACCCCGACCCCCGCCGACCCCCCCGCCGACCCCGACCCCCCGCCAACCCCCACCCCCGACAAATTTCCCAGTCTTATAAAATACCTTCCGACATCCGAAATTTTCCGAAAACCGAAACACGGCTGGTCCCGAGGTTTTCGGATAAAGGATAGTCTACCTGTAATATAGAACAGATAGTTGCATGGAAGTCACAGTGGATAGATTTACATGTAATTAGGTGTGATTTCTTTGCAGGGAAATATGGTGTTATTTTCCTGAAAATAACATTGGCCCAGATTTTGCATTGAGAATAATGGTTAGGCTAACAGCACTCACCGTTATTATGGTGTAAATCGGGCAGCAACTTCCACATGCGCGGTTAAACAGGGAAATCAAGAGGTTGCTGCCTGTGTTACCCTGCTCCTACACAGGCTGCACTATAACAGTACCTCACTGATAGACTCGGCATTGAAATCCATGTAAGCACGTGAAGCTATGGTACTTACCCACTGGTTACCCGCTAAACACGGCAGAAAAAGTTAGGGCTGACGCATTCAGCTGTAAGTGAATTTTTTAACAGCGAGATAAATCTTAATTAGTGCCAAACCACCTCTCTGGCACTGAAAATTTAATTTTACAAGTCTGGAGTCTCGTTCCTTCATAATTTAATTAGTGCTGGAGACTTTTTTTTTTAAATTAAACTATTTTTTGTATCTTTTTCTGCCGGTCTCTTTTATCTCTCTCTCTTAATCCCATCTTTCTTTCCCTCTCTTTATTTTACTTTCTGTACATCTGGGCCTAGAAATTGAGTTGACGCCGCGCCAGGGCTTTAGCGCCGGAAATTTAGCACCGGCGCTAATTCCCTTGCGCGCGCCAAAAATTCAGTAGCGCCGCGCCCAGACGGCTGCCGGCGCTATTGGCGGGCGTGAGTGCCTCCCAATGGCCGCTGAGTGCCGCATTGCGGCGCTAATCCGGCGCTGCGGCACCCGATGCGGTGCGGCAGGCTGGGGAAGTGCAGGCCTCCTCCTCCCGTTAAGGAGGCGCTGCCTTCACCCGATCGCTGGCCGTTTGATTTTTTCAAAAATGAGCCCGGCACCTCGGACAAGTGCCGGGCTTGCAGGCCAGACGTATCTGTTCCGCGGGGGGGGGGGGGTGGAGGAGTCCGGGGAGGGAGGTGCGGGCAGGCGGCCGGCGGGAAAGCGGCCGGCCGCCGCGCGACCTTAATGCGCCGGCGCTAACTTGTGTAAGACTCGTTTGCCAGAGTCTTAGTTGCGGCTGCCACGGGCGAGGCGGCCGCAACTGAATTTCGGCGCTGGGGCCCGTCGGCATGGCAACCGGGACGCTGCGCACACCGATGACGTCATCGGTGCCGGCGCAGCGCTACCGGTGCAACGCCGCTTTAGGGCCCCAGGGAATTTTTCAACTGGCCATAACTCTGGCGCTAGTCCCTCTAGCGCCTCAAAAGCGGCGCTAAGGCTAGTGAATTTCTAGGCCCTGATTTCTACTTCCTGGTTTAGAGTCTGCTTGGCTCAGAGAGGATTCTTTAATCTGATTGGTCGAAGAGCCATGCTGTTACCTGCTCTGCTCACACACACCACAGATCCCCTGTAGATGGCGCCGTGCTGGATCAGATGCATGATGACAGCAAGTCTCCGCTCAAAAGTGCCCAAAAACTCTGTGGGCAGCTGTCAGCGTAGTCAGCGGCGAGCACGGTTCCTTCTGCAAAATCCGGGCCATTACTTTCATTCTTTCTCTGTGTAATGGGGAAAACAGAGGAGTAGGAGAGGAACCCTCATCCTGTCTGTGTCACCAATGTAAATATTTCCACATCCTCATAAACGTTCATATGCAAGTTTTATTAATTAGAACTTATGCACCAAATGTAATTCCTTTAGAAAATGTGGAGGGTAAACTGTCTCTGGGAATCAACTTCAAGATTTTCATCCTCAGCTTCCAATCCTTCCCTATCTTTGCAGTCTCCTCCAACTGTATTTCCCTCCTCTGGCACTGGTTTACTTCTTATTCCCCACTCCGTCTGCTCCATCATTGATAAACGCGCCTACTGAAATTATTTCCCCACCTTCTGGAACTCTGTCAACATCATCTAACCCCCAGCCCTCCAAAGCTTCCTTTTTCAACATTTTCACCCATTCCTAATCCCCCTGCCCCCCACACCCCCCTTCCTTCTTTCCCTCTTGCTCAATGTCCTCTCGTTATCAACTGTCCTGTAAGATGCTCAGGGGCATCTCTTTGTATGTGAAGAATGCTATTGAAATATAAGTTGTTGTAGTACAATCAATATACACAGTAGGCCATTCAATGTCTGTAAAGAGCAAAGGCAGGTTATGAAATTTTGGGGCGTGTAATCCTTCATAGGAGCGAGATATGAATTAATTGTACTATTCAATTACAATTTCTACAGGTTAATTACAAATATAACTTACTCATGTACCACTGCTAAATATACAAGTAGAGCAGCAGCTGTATCAAAGAATATACTGGTCCTTTCCCAGCACCTCACAAAAACTCCGATAGCCTGTTGCGATTTGGGACAAAACTAAAAATACAAAAAATATTTAATCGCCTATACAAATTCAATTTTATTTTAAGTATTAGTTTCCTCTTTTATTCTTCCTTTAGTGGGAAAAATACAGACACATATAAATAATGCCTATAGAATAAGGGGAAATATTCTTGCATATACGGGAATGGTAGCGTAGTGATAATGTCACTGGGCTAGTAATTCAAAGGCCTGGACTAATGATCCAGAGATGTGAGATGATAACTGAGGAACTTAAATTCAATTAATTAAATAAATCTGGAATAAAAGCTAGTATCACTAATGGTAACCATGAAACTATCGGATTGTCGTAAAAACCCATCTGGTTCACTAATGTCCTTTAGGGAAGGAAATCTGCCGTCCTTACCTGGTCTGGCCTATATGTGACTCCAGGCCCACAGCAATGTGGTTGACACTTAACTGCCCTCTGAAATGGCCCAGCAAGCCACTCAGTTGTAACAAACTGCTACAAAACAAAATAATAAGAATGAAACCGGACGGACCACCCGGCATCGAACTCGGCACCAGCTACGGCACACCCAGCCCAGTCCTCATCACCAACATCTGGGGACTTGTGCCAAAATTAGGAGAGCTGTCCCATAGTTATACTCACAGAATCATACCTTTCAGCCAATGTCCCAAACCACCGGCAGGACAGACCCACCAGGGGTGGCGGCACGGTGGGTATACAGTCAGGAAGGAGTGGCCCTGGGAGTCCTCAACATTGACTCCGGACCCCATGAAGTCTCATGGCTTCAGGTCAAGCACGGGCAAGGAAGCCTCCTGCTGATTACCACCTACCGCCCTCCCTCAGCTGATGAATCAGTACTCCTCCATGTTGAACACCACTTGGAAGAAGCACTGAGAGTAGCAAGGGCACCGAATGGTTCAGTAGCACCACTACTGACCGAGCTGGCCGAGTCCTGAAGGACATAGCTGCCAGACTAGGACAGCGGCAGGTGGTGAGAGAATCAACATGAGGGAAAAACCTACTTGACCTCGTCCTCACCAATATACCAGTCGCAGATGCATCTGTCCATGAGGGTATTGGTAGCAGTGACCACCGCACAGTCATTGTGGAGACCAAGTCCCATCTTCACACTGAGGACCCACCCTCCATTGTGTTGTGTGGCACTACCACCGTGCTAAATGGGATAAATTCAGAACAGATCTAGCAGCTCAAAACTGGGCATCCATGAGGTGCTGTGGGCCATCAGCAGCAGCAGAATTGTATTCCACCACAATCTGTAACTTCATGGCCCGGCATATCCCTCACTCTACCATTACCATCAAGCCAGGGGACCAACCCTGGTTCAATAAGGAGTGTAGAAGAGCATGCCAGGAGCAGCACCAGGCATACCTAAATATGAGGCGCCCACCTGGGGAAGCTGCAACACAGGACTACATGCATGCTAAAAAGCAGAAGCAGCATGCTATAGACAGGGCTAAGCGATCCCACAATCAACGGATCAGATCAAAGCTCCGCAGTCCTGCCACATCCAGTCGTGAATGGTGGTGGACCATTAAACAACTAACGGAGGAGGAGGATCCAGGAATATCCCCATCTTCTATGATGGTGGAGCCCAGCACATGAGTGCAAAAGACAAGGCTGAAGCGTTTGCAACCATCTTCAGCCAGAAGTGCAGAGTGGATGGTCCATATCGGCCTCCTCCTGAGGTCCCCACCATCACAGAAGCCAGTCTTCAGCCAATTCGATTCACTCCACATGCTATCAAGAAACGGCCCAGTGCACTGAATATAGCAAAGGCTATGGGCCCTGAAAACATCCTGGCTATCGTTCTGGAGACTTGTGCTCCAGAATTAGCCGCGCCTCTAGCCAAGCTGTTCCAATACAGCTACAACACTGGCATTTATCCGACAAAGTGGAAAACTGCCCAGGTATGTCCTGTCCACAAAACGTAGGACAAATCCAATCTAGCCAATTACCACCCCATCAGTCTACTCAATCATCAGCAAAGTGACGGAAGGTGTCATTGACAGTGCTATCAAGCAGCACTTACTCACCAATAATCTGCTCACTGATGCCTAGTTTGGGTTCCGCCAAAACCACTCTGCTCCCGACCTCATTACACCCTTGGTCCAAACATGGATAAAGGAGCTGAATTACAGAGGTGAGGTGAGACTGACTGCCCTTGACATCAAGGCAGCATTTGACTGAGTGTGGCATGAAGGAGCCCTAGTAAAATTGAAGTCAGTGGGAATCGGGGGGAAAACTCTCCACTGGCTGGAGTCATACCTAGCGCAAAGGAAGATGGTTGTGATGATTGAAGGTCAATCATCACAGCCCCAGGACACCACTGCAGGAGTTCTTCAGGGCAGTGTCCTAGGCCCAATCATCTTCAGCTGCTTCATCAATGACCTTCCCTCCAACATAAGGTCAGAAATGGGGATGTTTGCTGATGACTGCAGTGTTCAGCGCCATTCACAACGCCTCAGATAATGAAGCAGTCCAATGCCCATATGCAACAAGACCTGGACAACGTTCAGGCTTGGGCTGATAAGTGGCAGGTAACAATTCGCGCCACACAAGTGCCAGGCAATAACTATCTCCAACAAGCGAGAGTCTAACCACCACCCCTTGACATTCCATGTCATTACCATCTCCGTATCCCCCACCATCAACATCCTGGGGTTTACCATTGACCAGAAACTTAACTGGACCAGCCACATAAATACTGTGGCAACAAGAGCAGGTCAGCGGCTAGGTATTCTGCAGTGAGTGTCTCACCTCCAGACTCCCCAAAGCCTTTCTACCATCTACAAGGTACAAGTAAGGAGTGTGATGGAATACTCTCCACTTGCCTGGATGAGTGCAGCTCCAACAACACTCAAGAAGCTCAACACCATATAGGACAAAGCAGCCCACTTGATTGGCATCCCATCTACCACCTTAAACATTCACTCCCTCCACCACCGGTGTACCGTGGCTGCAGTGTGTACCATCTACAAGATGCACTGCAGCAACTCGCCAAGGCTTCTTCAGCAGCACCTCCCAAACCTGCGACCTCTACCACCTAGAAGGAAAAGGGCAGCAGGGGCATGGGAACACCGCCACCTCCAAGTTCCCGTCCAAGCCACACACCATCCTGACTTAGAAATATATCGCCGATCCTTCATCGTCGCTGGGTCAAAATCCTGGAACTCCCTACCTAACAGCACTGTGGGAGTACCTTCACCACACAGACTGCAGCGGTTCAAGAAGGCGGCTCACCCCCACCTTCTCAAGGGTAATTAGGGATGGGCAATAAATGCTGGCCTTGTCAGCAACACCCACATCCCATAAAACGAATAAAAAATATATATATATAATTGCAAGTCAGAGTTTTTTGGGGGGGAAAGGAGGTTAACTATCTATTTGCACTATTACACTGTTCCATTAAATTCATGAACAGAATTGTGTAGCTATCATTACATTGTTTGATATTAAATTATGTAGTTAATATACAATATAGCCCAATATTTCTAATAGTTTAGTGGTTATACTGATTTTAGCTATACTTTGATTTTGCAGATAGAGCTTTCTAAAATGTTATTAAACTGAAGCTAGTAGAAACCTTCCACGCAATGTAATTGAGATCTTTAACTATTCCAGCTGAATAAATACATTTGCAAATATTTAATCAATTTGAACAAATTTATTCACAATAGCTGAGTAGCTGAAGTAAGATATTTGACAGAATTATAGTGTGGTGCAAAAAAGAATGTTTCTTTTAACGAATAGAAAATGATTCAGGCAGGAAAGTATTTGCTTGACAAAGATATGCAGCTGAAGTGTGATTTAGTGTGACTTACTGTCTCTTACCCCGAATCCGCTTGTTCTCTTTGTTTCCCAGCGGTATAGCTAAGTTAAGGGAGCAATCACAGAACAGAATTGTATCCAGGAAAATATACATCACTTCATTTTTGATTATTTCACAGAGTTCTTAAAGTCTGTTGGCCTAAAAGGAGAAATCAATGATGGGCAATTATTTCTTTCATTTACCTTAATCTCGGCCTAATATTCAAAACATTCTCGTAAATCTAAATAAATTGTCAATTCTTCTGCAACACCAAGATTTTAAAGTTAAGTTTAATTTTGTATTGTCTCGGACATCGGAACAGGAGTAGGCTATTCAGCCACTCGAGTGTGTTCTGCCATTCAATTAGATCATAAGAACAGAAGAAATAGGAGCAGGAGTCGGCCATTTGGCCCTTTGAGCCTGCCCCGCCATTCAATAAGATCATAGCTGATCTTCTACCACATCTCCACCTTCCCACACTATCCCCATATCCCTTGGTTCCCAAAAATTTAATCGACCTCTGTCTTGAATATACTCAACAACTCAGCATCCACAGCTGATCTGTATATAATAAGCCATTTGAAAACATAATTCTTTTGGATCTCTGGGCTCACTGCTGATAACATTCCTGAAGTCTTTAGAATTGATTGCTGAGATGAGGGGAGTAAATGGAAAGACCTGTACCTTTAGCAAATAGTATGCTGCTCATGTTGGGTTTTTTGTGCAATTTAACACAGTTGTTTTGGAGGGGCTGGAACTGAAGGTAGTGCGGAGAAGAGCCACTAGGCCAATTCGCTAGTGTTAAAGGTCTGAATTATGAGGAAAGACTGGAGAAACTTGGGCCTAGAAATTCCAGTGCGCCGAAAACTTGCCGGTGCCACCGCGGCAGTAATTAATGGCTGCCCGAATTCATAGCACAGACAGTGCCAGTATTTTGGTGTTGCCTGCTGTTTAACATTAGCGCAGTGTAAAACCTTCCGTTTAAGAGTGGTTTTCCAGTGCCACTCTCAGCAGGAGGCCCAATGTAGCATGGCCATAACTTCCCTAGAGCAAGAACAGCGTTATCTTAAAGCTAGCCTGTCATTTTAAAAAGCAGTGTCAGTCGCTTAAAGGGGAACTGCCTTCTAAAATGAAAAAAATTAAAATCATTTAAAAATAGGCAGTTTTTAGCCCTTAGAACTCAACTACCTTCTGGAAAAAAATAAACATTAAAAATAATTCCCAAATGACAGCCTTCCGTTCTTAAAGCTGAAGGTGCCTCCTGCACCTAAAAAAATGGGAAAAGTGCTTCAGCATTAACACAAATGGCACAACAAGCCAGGGAAGGGGCACCCAGGGTCTTGTATGCAGCACTCTAGCTTTGTACAGAGGGTCAACACTGCAAGAGAGATCATCTACCCACAGGGGCCAGGATGCCCTCCAGAAAGAATGATGTGGAACCAGACCACCGAGGCGGTCACTGCCAGCAGCATCGCCCCACAACCTGGGTCCAGTGCCCGAAGAAGCTTCATGACCTCAGACCAGTGGTCAAGGTCAGTGAATGCATCTTCAAAAGCCGTCTCCTACCAACTGCACCACAAGCCTCACACACTGCTCAATGCACGACCCCTCCCACCACTCACCTACCAACAATCTCCATCAAACAC
Organism: Somniosus microcephalus; assembly: GCF_052327205.1. Classification (NCBI taxonomy): domain Eukaryota; kingdom Metazoa; phylum Chordata; class Chondrichthyes; order Squaliformes; family Somniosidae; genus Somniosus; species Somniosus microcephalus. The sequence goes on from NC_140992.1 coordinate 250,280,818, forward strand.
GAGGCACACCTCTCATTCCTAGCTTCACCTCACCCCCTTGGAGGAGACAAGTGGGTGAAGTGAGCCGTTGGCAAGGGCATGGCTGAGCCATTGGCCAGCGGTGGAGCTGAAAAGATACAAGATGCCAGTATCCTCATACGTTATCCTCCTTCTCGCATGCACCTCTTGCTTTCTTGCCCTCCCCTCACTCCACCCTTGTGCCTTCCTCATTTCACATGCCCAAGAAATGCAGCCTGCCCAGCCAGTAGTTGATCAAAGAGGAGGAGGAGGAGGAGGATGAGGACTCTCTTTCACTCCCAGCCACCAGGTATCTAAAGCTCATTTTGTGTTATGTTACACCACTAATTTTGACATCTGACTTACTTGGGCAGTGAAATTGTTCCACCAGTTTAATAGCTCTAGATTTGTTGATTATTATAACAAAGATTTGCATTTCTGTAGAGCCTTTCACAACCTCAGGATGTCCCAAAGCACTTTACAGCCAATGAAGTACTTTTTAAAGTGCAGTCATGGTTGTAATGTAGGAAACCTGACAGGCATTTGTGCACAGCAAGGTCCCACAAACAGCAATGAGATAAATACCCAGATAATCTGTTTTTCCAGTGATGTTGGTTGAGGACACCAGGAAAATTCCCCTGCACTTCTTTGAAAAGTGGCATGGCATCTTTTACACCCACCCAAGAGGGCAGACGGGGCCTCCGTTTAACATCTCACCCAAAAGACAACACCTCCAACATGTCAGCACTCCCTCAGTACTGTACTGAAGTGTCAGCTTAGATTATGTGCTCAAGTGTCTGGAGTGGTGCTTGAACCTGCAGACCCAGGTGAGGGTGCCACCAACTAAGCCAAGGCTGACACAAATATCGCAACAATCCTTTCACTCCTACATGCCTATAAAGTTAGCTATGAATGCAAGCTTGGTAGAGCCAGCAGTTTGAACATAACATTTTCAAGCTAATCATTTCCAGGTTTACCCTTTCCACAAAAAAAGACAAGTAATCAGAGCCAGAATTATTATATCATTTCCTTCACGCAACTTCGAATAGTCAGCAGTAGAGAAAATGGAATGTGTCTGGTTTTGAATATAGTTGGATTTGCTCATAGCTCACATACCTCTTTTTTTTTTAAATGCGTGCAACAGGCTGCAACACATTATCCAAGTCAAATCAGAAGATCACGAACACATTGGGGTAGATTTTCAGCCAGCTACCTGGGCATAAAACTGGGATTGTGGATCAGCCGCTTGTTATCACAGAATCACAGAAATCCCACAGTGCAGATAGAGGCCATTTCGGCCCATCGAGCCTGCACCGACACATATCCCACCCGATCCCCGTAACCCCTACACCAACACATATCCCACCCTATCCCTGTAACCCCACATATTTAATCCCCTAACACTAAGGGTCAATTTATCATAGCCAATCAACCTAACCTGCACATCTTTGGACTGTGGGAGGAAACCGGAGCACCCGGAGAAAACCCACGCAAACACGGGGAGAATGTGCAAACTCCACACACAGTCACCCTAGGCCGGATTCGAACCCGGGTCCCTGGCACTGTGAGGCAACAGTGCTAACCACTATGCCACCGTGCTGCCCTACCCAATTGTCATTTGCATTAAAATCAGTGGAAATAAAAATTGTCAGTTTCTATAATGGACAACTGCTCCACAAAGCCAGTTTCACACCTGGGCAGCTGGTTGAAAATCTACCCCACCATTTCAGAGCCAAAACAAAATGCCTCAATGGAACACCAACTGTAAAATTACATGTACAAAGCAAATTTACATGGATTTAAAAAAAATACAATTACATGTGGACAGTTTCACTAAATGCCCATATTATACCAGCACTTATGAGTTACTATATGATGTGCTTGTGGACCCTTGCACTATGGAACTAGACAGTAATATAATTTACTAGACAGAACATAATGTGATATAACAAAGTCAATCTGTATTGTATATGCCTCATTATTGTAAACTAATGACAGCTAGCTCTCAAGAACCAAAGATGGCAGTGAACAAGAGTCCAATAACAGCAGCAATATTGCAGCTTTAATGTAGAAAAATATCCCAAGGCACGCGAGGCATAAAGTGAATGGATCCTGAGCCAAAGAAAGGAGTGACCAAGAACTAGGTCAAAGAGGCAGGTTTTAAAGCGGGTCTTAAAGGAGGGGAGTTGTGTGGGTGGGGGGTGGGGGAGGATTAGGGAGGGAATTCCAAAGAGTGAGGGGGTGATTTTATCAATGGGGACGTGATGGAGGCGGGAAAGCCGCTTGTCGGGTTTTAGTCCCGCCTCCATCAACATCTGGCCAACCCACGCTATTTTCCCTTGATTGGTCTTGTTAAGCCCGCCCAGTGGGCTTAGCTGGCCAATTAAGGGAAAGCCAGTGACAGATGACATCAGCATCTGACACTTCATATGTCAAGATTTTTTGACAGTTGAATTGTCATCATTTGACAGCTCTGTGAAGCTGTCAAACACTGAGTCTGTCTTTCAGGTGGAGACCTAGGACACAGGCTCAATTAGAAAGCTTTCTTGAGCAGAAAGCAGAAGGTTGCTGCATTTAAGAATGCAGCGGCCATTCTGCTTTCTTTGCCGGTGAGATGAGGCAGCTCCGCAGCCTAAAGGGATGAAGTCTGGAGGAAGAAGCAAAGGCAAGTAATCTTATTAAAACACTCTACACTCACCTCACATACTTACCTCTCCACATTGGACACTTTGGCCCCTCCGACCCCCTTCGACCCCCAGCTCACCTCGCTGACCCTGGCAAGGTTCAGAGCCATCGGGAAGCCCACACTTTAGGGCTCAAAATAGGGATTGGCCAAAAAACTGCAGTTAATTGGCACTAATCCCCTTCCCGCCTCGAGGAGATGGGACCCAGCGCAGGTCGGGTACCCACTTCCTGGGAAGATAGCACGGAGGCGGGTTGGGTACCCGCTCCCAGGTTCTGCCATTTTCCCAGCAGTCCCGTCTCCATACCCACCTCCCCAGGAAATATTGCCCTGAGACCTCGATAGCTGAAGGCGCAGCCACCAATGGTAGGGTAAAGTGTGGATTACACAAGAGGCCAAATGCATTGGAACAGAGAGGATAGGGAGGGAAGGGGTTATAGGGCTGGAGAAGGTTAGAGAGATAGAGATGGGCAACACCATGAGAGATTTAAACACAAGAATGCAAATTTTTAATTTGAGGCCTTGAGAGACCGAGAAACAACTTTATGCAGGATAGGAGTCCAATGCAGTTTTTATTAGCTATATACCAAAGATTAAAGAGGTGATCATCATATAATAACAGACTGCAGACAAAGATGTATCTTTGCTCCAAGGATGATTCATTGGTGTAACGTGCAAGGCGTTAGTAAAAATGTGAATTTTACGATAATGAGACATTAGGCATTTGCAAAGTGTCAGTGTTCACATTTACTCAAAGAGGACTTGTATTATTTGTAGTAACCCAATAATAAAAATCAATCTAATTTTACTAACTTTTAGAACACACATTTATCTTTATAAATTATATTTATTAAATCGTGCAACAAAATTGACAAATATCAAGTTACATCAAATAATGAAGAACATTAGCCACATTTTACAGAGGAAATATTATTAAACAAAGGTACCAGACAACAGTTAGATTAATTATTCATCTGCTGCAATGAATATGTAGTGTTGGTTAAACACAACTCACATTAAGAATGGCAAATGGCAAAAGTCCTACAAGCTTGACCAAAGTAGTGGGCAACTTACTTCAGTACTAAAAATACAAAACACTGAAAGGGAAGATGTGCCTTGTCAAATTAATCTAAACATCATCTTGGGGGGCAATGAAAGTAAATGTCCCTTTCTCATTCCTGACCAGAGGTAGCCATTAACTTATTTGTGAATATATCTGTTCGCTGTTATTGGCCCAGAAATTCGGGTCTCCACGGGTGAGTACGCATGGGGTACTCACCCGTAAGCCCAATGGAAGTGCCGGTTTCATGCATGCACTGCGCATGCGCGGGAAACCGACACTTCCGTTCCCCTGAAAGGGGTTAAGAGGTGGAACGCATGCGCAGGAGAGGCAACGCATGCGCATCGAACTTACGGTTTTTTTGCAGGTTTTCCCGGGAAGGTAAGTCTCCAGAAGTTAGACATGTAAAAAGCAGTCACAAGGCCTGCTTTTTACGAGGTAAGTGGTGAATTAATTAAAATTAAAACATTTTTTCCACGGGTTTATTATTTTTAAATACTTTAAAGGTAAGTTTATTTTTAGCCCTGTTAGAAAATGTAATTAATTTTTTCAAAAATTTAAATTGTTTAAAAGTTATTTCATGTAATTTATAGTTTATTTTAAAAATGTGATTTAAAATTTTTTTTATTTGAATATTTAGTGATGTTTTGGGGCCTATAGTATTTATAGGTTTGACAGCTCTTCCTGTCAAACTTATGAATGAAGCATTCCCTGCTACCATTGGCTCTCCATGGCCCACGTGATCCCAGGGGATGCATCGAACTAACTGCACCCCTGGGATACGCCAGCACTGCGCACCGGCAGTTGGAGGCGGCCCAGGATCGGAATCCCACGCGGGCCCACAGCTCAATGGCCAGCGCGGTAGTTAAGTGCCGGTCGGGGGCTTGCACCCACGGGAAGCCCCCGACCCGAATTTCTGGGCCATTTGTTTTGGATTGTTAATACATATTGAAAGTGTTAATCGGTACTAACCTTTACTGATATGATATAGCCTTAGAACTGGCAGACAGTTATATGTACAGATATCAATACTTGAATCCTTGATTTTGTTGTTCCTTAAATTTTTCAGGAACTAAAGTATGGCGTACAAAATAATACTAGATATTGGGGTATCTAAAATGATTGTCTTAGTTTCTTGTAAACTTAGTTTGTTGTAAACGAAAAGAAGTTCTTCAAACCTCATTCTAAACTCAATTTATACAACATTTACATGATTGGTCAAGTTCTCTAAAGTCACAAGTCCCATTATATAATCTTTTAATGACACAAACTAAACCATCCTTGTTTGGACCACTCCATGGTTCAAAGTTAGTTTCTTATTTTCCTGAGTAACATGAGAAGGGCATTTAATTCAAAATAATTCCAATGGACCCCAAGCATTCTGGCCGGTAATATGCAAGGGCAATGTTAGTTAAGCAAGCTGTCCATAGACCGCTAACTTTAGGCAATGTTTTCTGGTAAGTGCAATGCACATCTTAAGTACTGACATTTCTTGAATAAGACAGAGTTTGGAGGATGCATGTCTGAAACACATAGCATCACAATATCTTCTTTCACCTTGTCACGTGGATCAATTGGCATATTGTTGTAAACTGCTTCCTTATTGAACAAAACTGACTTTCTGCTCCAACATCTTTGTGATCAGGATTAAAAATGCCGGTGAAATGAAACACTTTTACTGTGCATCAGGAGTGTACCTACAGCATCTAAGGGTGGATAAAAAGCTACACCAGATCATTACAGATTCCTGATGCTGCAGTGAAAGTTATTTCATTCTCAAGTATGGCTCACAGAGTCTATCAACAATTCAAACTTGATCTACTCTGGATTGGCAGGATTTGAAACACAGATCCAAAATGTGAATACTCTATCTGCTACCTTACAAGTTTTTTTTAAAACTTTATCTTCATCATTCATTCAACTACAGATCCTTGAGGCAATCATCATTTGTTAACCTTCACTGCCTGCTATCTTGGAACACGAAACAAAAGATGTTGTTCAGCCATTGCACCATGCAGACTCAGCTTTACCACTTTCAGTGAAAGTTATTTTATGTGTAAATAAAATTGCCGAAACCTTGGTAGGCTTTGAGGACCTAACATTAACAGTGAAAAGCTGAACCAATTGTGAATTGTTTCCGAGTGGCAGGCAGTGACTAGTGGGGTACCGCAGGGATCGGTCCTTGGACCCCAGCTATTCACAATATATATTAATGATCTGGATGAGGGAACTAGATGTAATATCTCCAAGTTTGCAGACGACACAAAGCTGGGTGGGCGTGTGTGCTCTGAGTAGGATACCGAGAAACTCCAGTATGATTTGGACAGGTTGGGTGATTGGGCAGAAGCATGGCAGATGCAATATAATGTGGATAAATGCGAGGTTATCCACTTTGGTGTCAAAAACAGGAAGGCAGATTATTATCTGAATGGCAATAGATTGGGAGAAGGGAAAGTGCAACGAGACCTGGGCGTCCTTGTGCACCAGTCGCTGAAAGTAAGCATGCAGGTGCAGCAGGCGGTTAAGAAGGCAAATGGTATGTTGGCCTTCGTAGCGAGAGGATTTGAGTACAGGAACAAGGATGTCTTGCTGCAGTTGTACAGGGCCTTGGTGAGACCACATCTGGAGTATTGTGTGCAGTTTTGGTCACCTTATCTGAGGAATTATGTTCTTGCCATGGAAGGAGTGCAGCAAAGATTCACCAGGCTGATACCTGGGATGGCAGGAATGACGTATGAGGAGAGATTGGGTCGATTGGGCTTGTACTCGCTGGAGTTTAGAAGAATGAGAGGGGATCTCATCGAAACTTATAAAATTCTAACAGGACTAGACAGACTAGATGCTGGAAGGATGTTCCCGATGGTCGGGGAGTCCAGAACCAGGGGTCACAGTCTAAGGATAAGGGGTAAGCCATTTAGGACAGAGATGAGGAGGAATTTCGTCACCCAGAGAGTGGTGAACCTGTGGAATTCTCTACCAAAGAAGGCAGTAGAGGCCAATTCATTAAATATATTCAAGAAGGAGTTGGATATATTTCTTAAGGCTAAAGGGATCAAGGGATATGGGGAGAAGGCAGGAACAGGGTACTGAATTTGGACGATCGGCCATGATCTCATTAAATGGCGGAGCAGGCTCGAGGGGCCGAATGGCCTACTCCTGCTCCTATCTTCTATGTTTCTATGAAAGCTGACTTTAGTCTTCTAACCCTATATTAGTTTGGAGTAAAAAAACAAAAATGCTGGAAATACTCAGCCGGTCAGGGAGCATCTGTGGAGAGTTAACGTTTCAGGCCGATGACCCTTCGTCAGAACTGGAAAAAGTTAGTTTGGAACTTGGATATTCTGAGGAAAAATGTGGAGATATAGTCCAATAAGCTATTTAGTCCAACACGACAGATGGCTTTGGGCTTTATGTTAATTCAAGATTTTGTTGGCTTTCTAAACATTATATTGTGACAAGAAGCAAATCATCTAGATAAATGTGAAACTTACTTGCTTTAGTTCTCAGTGCTAAGCTCAGGTACACGGATTGACAGACACATCAGTGGTTCTATAGTAAAATGCACACTACTGTAGTGTTATAGGACTTTAAAATAAACTATATATGCAATATGGAATGCTGATTTGGCACGCCAACTTGAAGTGTCTTCACTTTCAGACTTTCCCTTCCACGATCAGGGTTTTGAGGTCAGCTGGGGTATTCACACAGAACACATGATGTGAAACCGACTTCTTCTCCAAAACAGTAGCTATAGCTTCACCCACATCCAAGTGATTCACAAAACCAGGAGCAAGCCGGTCTGGGGTGGCAACACCCATGTTAAGCTTCACCTGTCAAATAGAACAATGAACAAAGGCATTAACCCGCTGAGATCATAAATTACTGGAACTGCCAATTTTTAAAATAAAAACATATAAAAGTTGACTTCTACAGGACAAACTGCTTTGCAGGGATTTTTTAAATATAAATGTCTTAGTTTAAAAGCAGGTACTGGTTTGGATTCCTGACATTTAAATGTTCACACTAGAGTTGGGAAGAGTTTCTGCAGCTTTAACCAAACTATAGTTAGATGGAGTACTCTACACAGACCCAGTTTTAGCTCTTTCAGTGAAAGTCATTTTAAGTGAAAACAAAACTGTAGAAACCTTTGTAGATGTTTGGGGCCTAACATTAACAGTGAAAAGCTGGGCTTAAGAATCAATAAACAATACTGATGTCAGAAATAGTTGAAAAGTGTGTAACGTACTTTATTGCCCTTTTTGATGCAAGAGAGGAGGCAAAGTTCAAAACTACAGAACGTAAGAAATACAGATGTCTATCTCATTCGCTATCTAAGAAATCTCCACGTGGAAGAAAATCTAAGCGCACTCTCAAATTACTGATCTTTAAGCCAGTACAGAAAGCAATTATTATCCAATGCAGCTTTAGCTTTTTCTTGTTGGAATGAAACATTTAGAAAGTAATTTCCTTTATTTCTCTCACTTGAAGTATGGCGAATTCTTATTAAAATCTTTACCTCATTCAGTTTGCATGGGACATCAGGGTATTCCTCTCTGACAACCTGGCAGAATGCCAGAGCTCCTGCAGCTCCCAGAGTCAAGAAACCAGTCCCAGGCATCAGCAGACGCTCCCCTGCACCACCTGCAAAGGAGGGGGAAAGTAAACATTTGACATTGCATTTCAAATTTTTGCTCTGGGTTCATTAGGGCTTTTCACCTACTAAACTGGAACACATCACCTAGAGGTATATCGCCCATTAATCTAGCTGTCAGATATAGAATTACATTCCACCTATGGCTGGTCAGATTAAGTGCCAACCAACAGTAGGATCAAGACTTTATGACAACCAAAAGGTGCAACACTATTAGAGTTCCTCTACCTTAGCCAAGTCCGATCCGGTCTACACCCAATGTGGACAGACACATCCAGCAGAGTTCACTGGGCATGAACTATAGCAGATTTCTCCATTCTGTAGCCAAGAAACAGGGAGTGCAACTGTAGCACAACATTGAGCTAACTCAGCACAGACAAGTGATCAAACCTGGAGCTTTCCTAGACCATAGGGTTCAGTCTCTCAGCACATGGTGCATTTACTCTGGGCAATAAGAGGAGCTGAAAATCATGGCTGATATGTAAAAAAAAAAAAATCTACAAAATTTCAAAGAAATTCTGTTCAATCCTCTTAGGGTCATGTAAGAAGTGCAACTCTTTTGGTAAATATCTCAATAGAATGGGGTAGAAAATTTGAGGTTTCTTTAATATACAGTTTGCCATCCAAGTTCATGTTTCCAGTGTGAAGGTTTGTTGCCTCCAAGAGTTACGGATACCAATTTACCTCATTGCATGACAAGTGAGTGGAAGAGCAAAAATCAAAACGTATAGGAGATCTTAAACTGTGGGCCAAGATCATATCTTCAGATTTAAACACAAGTTTAGTAAACCTGTCACATTCAGCCTTAAGCTGCAGAATTCAACTAAACCACAAATTACACAAGGCATAGATTCCATGGCAAATCTTGATAAAATATCTTTGATTTTTGTACATGATCAGAGCATAGGCTAAGGTCATTAATGAATTATATATTTATCAAAAACCGCTTAAAATGTTTCCTTTGCTCAATTACCATATCTGCTAGTTTAGGTTAAAAAATTTTTTTTTAATGTACACAAGAATGTCAGATCTTAGTCATTTGTGTCTGAATAATCTTTTTCTTCATCATAAATGTCTGATGATTTCCTGAGATGTGCATGACTACCAACCAAGATTACATCTATGGCCGCAATCCAGAGATATTAATGTCACGGACATCACGCGATGTAGGGAATGCAAAAAAACGATATATTGCATGGACTGAAAATTGAGGGAAAAGAACTGGTGACATGTAATGAAAAGATTGGTTACCAAAATAAATGGAATAAAGAGAGCCCATTACAGATGTGCCTGAAAAGTCTAAAATATGAAAATAATACATCAGATCAAATACTGTATATGCACATGTAGAAGACTAGAAATTGAAGTTCCTCTTTGGAGAGAATAGTGGGGGTGGAGATCAGGCATCTTGTACATGGGTGACATTTCCCCTCAGGTTTTCCTCCTGGCTGGTATTACTGATAGTAAAGCAATTTCACCAAAGAGAGTGGGCTCCGCAGTGGCACTATACCAATGGATTCCCATCAGCTATTGCTGTCTTTTATTGCTCGGTTCCACTCCGCATCTTTCCTTCCAATTCCCCAAATAAGTTCAAGCTCCCACTGCTGATTTGAAATTGAAGATGGCCCAGCAGCATAAACACAGAGAAAGGGAAATTTCCAATCAGCAATGAAAGGCAGGACTGAAATCGAGGGGAAGGGTTGCCATTTAAATATCGCAGCACTGGAAGAATGGATCAGCAAGTTAAAGGATGTGCTTGTTAAAGTCAGAAAGAGAAAAGAAACAGTGTATTTGTGGATAGTCGGAAACATGAAGGTGAAAATTTTGAAGGATAGAAACCTAGTAATGTTTAGCCTTATGAGAGTCATGGATTTTTGAGGGAATTGGAGAGTGGAATTTGTGTGTGTGTGGGGGTGGGGGGGGGGGGGGGGGTCATCATATATATAGGTCACTTTATACACAAGTACATCTGGTAATTCCTTATAGTTATAATATAATTACTCAGATTCTACAGCACAGAAACAAACCATTCAGCCTAACTGTTCCAAGCTGTTGTTTATACTCCACACAAGTCTCCTCTCACTCCAATTACCTCCTACAACCCTGTTCCCATATCTCTCTATTCCCCTCTCCCTCGTGTGTGCATTAAGCCTCCCCTTAAATGTATTGTTGCTGTCTGCTTCAAGCACTCCATGTGGCAGCAAGTTCCACATTCTCACCACTCTAAAGCAATTCCTCCTAAATTCTTTATTTGATCTTATATTTAAACCCCTTTTTTCTGGACTCACCCACAAGTATAAACAGGTGGAGAAACCCACGTCCACCTTGTCGAACCCCTTCTTAATATTAAAGACTTCATCAGGTCTCCTCTTTTCCAGATTCTCCTGGAGTGTCTATCCAGCTTATATTTCTCACCCCTAAACTCTGAACTTCCACAGCCCTGAGATTCCACAGGGGTTCTCACTGTCCCCTGCCATAACTGGGGGGAGACTGGTGGAACCGCCAAGGAAATAGTGTACATCCATTCACACCATTTCCCTGGAGGTTCAGCCAGTCACCCATTGGAGTTAAGGTGGGAGACCATGAGAACCCCTGCAAAATTTCAGGAGTCATGCATGGAATTGCAAGCATAATACGGTCCAAGTGACAAAATGCGCTAGAATTACTGTGCTATCTCAACAGTCCTAGCAATATCTTATTCTCAACAAATGAATTCTACTGTAATGAATGGCAATTAGATTTCTTATTCAATGAAACCCAGTGACCCCAAGTTAAGCCTAATCATGGCTGTTGGAAGTGTGATTGGTGTCTCCCTGAATAAAGTGAGAAATCAAATGTAAACACTTGCCAGTTATTATGCAGCTAACAATATTTCTGATTTCAACAACCATTATTTATGCAAACCAGGTATTTCAAGTATAATTGTATCAAAACAAACTACTTAAGAGATTGGGGGAAAAAAATCAGTATTATGTTAATGTTATATTGACTGCACACGAGTCATTGCTGCCTCCCACGGCCAATCCCACGAAATTCAGTGGCCGCCCAGCCTAAGCTTTAAGTCATGATGCTGGCTATTGGATGATTTCATTTTGGTACAGTCACTGTGGTTTTTCTGTTCAATGTTTTTGCAATAGTCAGCAAGCAGCATAATTATGAAAAATAAAGGCTTGGCCAGCCAACTGAAAGATGTGCCACACCCAAAGGGGTCAACAATATGTCTTACATTAATTATGAGAACATAGCTTGTCGGTTTCTAGAAGTTAAGCAATTTCTATCGACTGGATATGTTTATTGTAGTCACCTGTACTGCATTCAACAATTTAGTTCCATTTGAAGGTCAGTTCAGTCTGTGAATATTTCTTTATTTTAAAAGTACCTCACTCAATGAAACAGTGGGTCTCCTCTCCTACTATCCCCAGCTCTTGCACGACATCTGCTAGAATTTGGGATGTAAATTGCACCTTGGAGCAAAAGTGCCATGTTTCCCCGTTTATTATAGTGCAGAAGAAAATCAATGTGCTATACCTGTATTTGTCGTGTTACTAGAACAGCTAGCTTTTGCGTTCAAGCTGAGAGAAAGAGACCCAGAGGCAAGTCAGATTGGCATAGTGTCAGCTTTTTAAAATGTTGTCAGGAAAACAATCCTGTATAGTTGTAAAAATGTTTAATTTATAGTTTCTATTTAATAAATTGATCAATTGACTTGTTTTCTAATGACTGATTTTTTATTTGCCTGTGAATTGGGAAAATTAGAGGGCTTGGTGCTCAAAGATCCAAGCTAACCACAGTATTAATTGGCTTACACCCTTGCCTTAGGCATGCTGCTAATATCCTGCCACTGCCCCGAAAGGGGTGGAAGTGAAAATGCCAGCGCAAAAAGTTCATGAAGTCTAAATTTCCCCCCCCGCAAAATTATTCATAGGCTCTCCTTCTTTGGATTTTTTAAGGTGTTATGTAGAAACCTGTAAAGTAACTTTAAAAGGATACAGGAACTCCCAATGTGAATTTAGCATAGTATCATATCATGGTACAAAAGCAAAATACTGCGGTTGCTGGAAATCTGCAGTAAAAAACAAAACACGCTGGAAATACTCAGCAGGTCAGGCAGCATCTGTGGAGAGAGAAACAGAGTTCACGTCATTGACCTACCAGTTCTGATGAAAGGTCATCAACCTGAAACGTTAACTCTGTTTCTCTCCACAGATATCGCCTGACCTGCTGAATATTTCCAGCATTTTTTGCTTTTATATTGTATCATGGTGCTTGAAGCTGACAGGTGCCTAAAATGTAAAGTGTTCCATTCACCAGCACTACCAACCTTCATCTTGATGAGCACAAAATTCTATACTCTCACATTTTGTAAGTTCAATGGTACAGTGGCACTGCAGTCAATAGGAAACTATGGAGGATCCAGTTGCTTCTTTCAATTAGCAACCACCCATGTAGCCAGTTTCCTATTTGGTAACTGGGATGCACATTTAGAGGTTTATCACTTGAGGTGAAAACATAAGACTTTGGCCTAGAAATTCAGTTGGCTGCGCCAGCCGTTAGCGCCTTAGGAGGAGTAGATCTCGAGCACTAGGCGCTTAGCGCCCGGGCACAGCGCGATCTGTGCCTCGCCCCAACTTCAGTAGACATTTAGCGCCGGCGCAAAGTCATTGCGCGCGCTCATCTGCGCGCGCAGATCATGACGTCATTTCGTCGTGCAACGCCCTTTGTGCGCCCGGAACCGGAACTTCACTCGCGCCGCCCCATTGTGCGCCTGGCGGCCCGAACGACTGTGAAGTGGAACGGTACACAGCCGAGGCGGGCCGCGGGGAGCGCAAATTAAAGGGCACTCCTGCAGTAGAAAAGGCAGCCGTTTTGCAACACTCCTTCTTTGGGAGGAGGAGGAGGAGGAGGAGGAGGAGGAGGAAGTAGTAGTAGTAGTCTCGGCCTGCCAAAAAAAACAAATCCACCCTCCCCCTTTAAGAACTCACCGGAGCTAGAGTGTCTGCTGGCAATCAGCAGCTCGCCGCACCTGCCCTGTGCCCAACTTCCGGTGTTAGCGCCCCGGGCTGCCGGCTTAGCGCCTAATGATAGTCGTGCATCGCCTGTTTTAGCGCAGCAGCAACCTCTTAGGGCGATGCAACTGAATATCGGCGAAGTGGCCTCGACTTTGCGCTGGGCGCAAACTTTAACGGCCGCCCGACTTTACCGCCCCAAAAGTGGCTATAATGAATTTCTAGGCCTTTATGAAGAAATACTGAAGAATTTGAAATAATATTGATTCCTTCAAAAGTTGCCACGCTCTAGAGACAGGAGTAGTCTACTCACCAGTTATAAATGTGTATGTTCCATTGTGGTCATCTTTAACCAGAGGAAAGAACGCCTTCCAGGATGTGAAAGTGCTGAGCAACAGGGTGTTCAGAACCTGCAGTATATAATGTGTATATTTCACACCATGGCAACTTATTACGTCTGCAGGTTGCTGCAGTGTCTCTGGTACAAGTTCTGACTTAAAAGAACATGCTTTGGCTGGGAGGAGACCATTTAATGATAAAAAAATTAATCCAATATTATTCTAAATTATTAAATGCATCAAAGGGGGATTTTAACACCCGCCAGGTGGAAACTGAGCCGGGGGTGGGGGCAGTTAAAATGGAGTGGGGGACTGCAGTTTTAAATTACAGGACACCCGCCCGGGGCCAGTGGGGTCCTCTGTAATTATGCAGATCATGCGCCAATAATGTCAGCAGGGCCCGGTTTGCTTCAACAGCCCACAAGTTAACCAATAACGTCACCTTCCAAATTTAACCCGAGGCCTGAGTGGGAGAGCAGTGATGGCTTCCCCACTAGGCCAGACCTGTCAGGAACAGCAGCCAGGGCCAGAGGAGACCCTGCAAGGCAAGTGTTTTAATTCTTTTTTTAGTTTCTTTGGGAGCCAAAAGGAGTAGGATTACTCCACCGGGCCCCATAAGGAAACCTCGGACCTCCCCTGCCCCAGGCTTCCTCCCCCCCACCGGGATTGGCCTTGCCTTGCATCGGGGACCGGAATACTGGGCGGCCTCCTTATGTCTGATTTTAATGGCCGGGCAACCGCTTCCCACCAACTTCCCAGCCATTTTGGTCGGGAATTTGGCGAGCGGCAGGTTAATGAGGCCCGGCCGATCCTGCCTGCTGCCTTTCCTGAACAGGCAGGCCGCTCACTTTGCTGCATTCCCGTCCAGGAGATAAAATCAAGGCCTTTGCACCATTTCTTGTAGTTGTTAGGCAATAAAAAGCATGTACAAAATTTAAGTGGGTAGGGAGTTGTGGGTGGAGAAAAACTGTTCAACACTTAAAGAACATGTCCAAATCATTTTATTTGATTGTATAACATTTATCTTGGGCAAAGAATAGTTTTGAAATCATAACTGTTCGGAGTTGTCAAACTCCAGCGTGGTCGCCAATTTAATTTGATGGTGCAATGACAGTCCGTTAAGTGTGTACTTGCCATCAATATTTCATATTATTTAAATTTTCATCAGCATTTAACTGAAAGGCAAAATAGATTTGAGGGTCATAGAAGACCCCTATAAGAAATGGATTTTCATGTAAACATTCTTGCCTAAGCTAGATCCTTAAATGCAGACTGTAGTCGACACACACATTCCAGTAAGTGCTGCATAAAACATATAGAAGAGGAAAGAAGAATATTTGGCCTATTGAAGCTACTCCTTTCAACAGTCCCGGTACAATTTGTACAAACTCTACCCAATTTATGGGAAACATTGATACAACATCTGATATTCCAGTTACTGGAGATCTGGCTTAACAACAAAGGCAAGTGCAGCCAAGCAGCACTGATCTCTTACGTGGCAACAGTCGGAAGAATGCATATTTTATAACTGGCTTCTATTCAACATGTAGGTTTAAAAATGGTCTTGTTAATAAATAAGGGTACTGCTGACGACAAGCTGTCTAAGAATTATACGGGTTCATGAAGATAGAAGTTAACATATTTTAACAATACTGTAAAAAAAAAAAATCAGCTGTCTCTTTATATTGATCACAGTGCTGGCTGGGTTCCTTGATGGAAAGCTTATCAAAGTTAATATATCACAGGCAAAATGATTGCAAAGTGCAATGTTGTGCCAAAGCCTTGTGTTTGATGTTTTCATTCTGTGACTTACCCTATTCAGTTCCTCGAGTGTTTGAGTGTGAGGAGGACCACCCTGCCACCAGCTAAATCCCAGGGATGACACAATATCCGTCACTTTCCCAACTGCCTGCAGCACTGCCTTTTTTGCTGCTTCTGCACCCTCTTCAGAACCTGGAGACATTTGAGACAGTTAAACAAGTACTATTGAAGTACAGTGAAACATTTAATGACATGCCACACAAACGCTCCACACCTTACATCTTATCTGTAGGCTTTATTGAAATAGAAAGAAAGATCCTTTGCTTTTTGCGGTATATATCAGTGATTTGGACTTGAATGTAGGAAATATGATTAAGGAGTTTGCAGATGATACAAAAATTGGCCGTGTGGTTGATAATGAAGAGGAAAGCTGCAGATTGCAGGAAGATATCAATGGACTGGTCAGGTGGGCAGAACAGTGGCAAATGGAATTCAATCTGGAGAAGTGTGAAGTAATGCATTTGGGGAGGGCTAACAAGGCAAGGGAATACACTATAAATGGTAGGACACTGAAGTGCAGAAGATCAGAGAGACCTTGGAGTGCATGTCCACAGATCCCTGAAGGCAGCAGGACAGGTAGATAAGGTGGTTAAGAAGACATACAGGTTACTTGCCTTTATTAGCTGAGGCATAGTATATAAGAGCAGGAAGATTATGCTTGAACTGTATAAAATGCTAGTTAGGCTGCAGCTAGAGTATTGCCTGCAGTTCTGGCCACCACATTACAGGAAGGATGTGATTGCACTAGAGGGGGTGCAGAGGAGATTTACGAGGATGTTGCCTGGGCTGGGGGATTTTAGCTATGAGGAAAGATTGGATAGGCTGGGGTTGTTTACTTTGGAACAGAGGAGGTTGAGGGGAGACATAATTGAGGTGTATAAAGTTATGAGGGGCCTAGATAGAATGGATAGGAAGAATCTATTTCCCTGAGCAGAAGCGCTTAGATTTAAAGTAATTGGTCGGAACTTTAGAGGGGATTTGAGGAGAATTCTTTTCACCCAGAAGGTGGTAGGGGTCTGGAACTCACTGCCTGAAAGGGTAGTAGAGGCAGAGACCCTCATCATATTTAAAAAGCACTTTGATATGCACTTGAAGTGCCGTAACCTACAAGGCTACGGACCAAGTGCTGGAAAGTGGGATTAGGGTGGATAGCTTTTTGTCGGCCAGCACGGACAAGATGGGCCAAATGGCCTCCTGTGCTGTAAATCTATGATTCTATGAAAGAAAGACTTGCATTTATATAGCACCTTTCACGACCACCAGATGTCCCAAAGCACTTTACAGCCAATGAAGTACTTTTTGAAGTGTAGTCACTGTTGTAATGTAGGAAACGTAGCGGCCAATTTGCACACAGCAAGCTCCCACAAACAGCAATGATAATGACCAGATAATTTTTTTTTTTAGGGATATTGATTGAGGGATAAATATTGGCTAGGACACCGGGGAGAACTCCCCTGCTCTTCTTCAAAATAGTGCCGCAGGATCTTTTACGTCCACCTGAGGGGGCAGATGGGGCCTCGGTTTAATGTCTCATCCGAAAGACAGCACCTCCGACAGTGCAGCACTCCCTCAGCACTGCACTGGAGTGTCAGCTTGGACTTGTGCGCTCAGGTCTCTGGAGTGAGATTTGAACCCACAACCTTCTGACTCAGAGGCGAGGGTGCCACCAACTGAGCCATGGCTATATCAAAGGGTTTATTACATCTCCAGTCTCATTACTAATGTTTCAATTTAAACCAGACCTCTCTGTATGCTTATACTAAAGATCCAAAGGGATGGAAGGACAGTATGTGCTTGTTTATATTGATGGCAATGTTACACTTACTATGCAAGAGGAGTTGGTCAGCAGTTTTCTACACTGAGATTACATAGGGGGAGAAATTGGGTGAGTAGCGCCACCTGTTAGCGCCTAAAGAGGCAGTCAGTGGCTGTAGCGCCACTGGCTGCGTCTCCGGTGATATTCAGTAGGGGCGCTAATGGTGGCGTTAGGCATTTGCGCTGCGCCGCCACCGATGATGTCATCGGTGTGTGCAGCGCCCCATTCGCGATATTTGGTAGCGAACGCCGCAGTTGCGCCGCTCGCTACCCGCACCCGGTTCACGGGGCCTTACTGTGCCGGCAGCGGCGCAAGTTAAGGTGGAGGTGCGGGGCGGCCGCTTTTTTGGCGGCCGCCTGCCAGCACCTCCGTTCCCGGCCTCCTAACCCGCCCCCCCCCCCCCGCGGCATTGCTGGCCGTTTCCCCCGAGAGCCCGGCACTTCTCCTTGGTGCCGGGCTCATTTGCCGGCACTCGCGATCGGGGTTTGCGCTGTTGCAGGCACCTCCCCCTTAACAGTGGGAGGAAGGCCTGCAGTACCGCAGCGTGCCATGCCGCAGCATGTGGCGCTGCGGCACGTTGCGCTGCGATAATCAGTTTCAGCGCCCTAAGAGGGACGCGGAGCGCCTCGAGCCTCGCCCCGTCTCCCTCAAGGGGCACTGAAACTGAATTTCTGGTGATCGGTATCACTCCGATCGCTGCGCTAAATCCTGCGCTCAGCCGACTTTTGCGCCACTTTGGCGCCCCAACCCAATTTCTAGGCCATAGTGTTTACATCACAGAAACAGGCCATTCGGCCCAACAGATCTGTGCCGGTGTTTAAGCTCCAAATGAGCCTCTCCCTATCCTTCCTCATCTAACCTCAAAAACATATCAAATAAGATTCAATTGAGCTGGATGTTTTGGTCAGACTTGTATAGAATTTTTAGACCGCTTGTTTTTTGTTTTTTTTAAATACTGATTTTTCTTTTTGGCCTCCAAATGTGGAGGAAGAGTATTTTTTGTTCCTCCTCGAGTTACTGTTTGGAAAGGATACCTTACCTACATCTCCAACCAATGTAGAAAGCCTAGCTCTGGTAGCAGCTGGCACAAAGTTTTTCAGCTTTTCCAGCCGGGCTGCATCTCTGGATATGACTGCCACGTGGAAGCCTAGAAGACAGAAAAAATGGATTCAACAACAGCAGCAACAATATAGTCCCTTCGCAGCATGGGGGAGGGGGGGGGGAGGGCGAGTGACTGTTCCTTCACCTATTGGGCCTGGGAGTGAATCCATCCCCAGACTGTTGGGATGGAAAACTTTTCTACACGTGAATGCATTTGGTCAGTCTCAACACAAGTTCCCAACCGGTACCATTTTGTACATTTGGCACTAAACTGGCAATCTTACTGAAATAGAGCAGAAGAATGGCTGGTACAAAAATATGGGGGGGAAATTCCAGTAATGGAATTGGATTTAAGCCCGACACTGTTGGGAGAGAGTAAAAGGAGCTTTACTCTACATCCTGTCTGAAATGCTGTATCTGGCCTTAGGGTGTTTGTTCATGATACCAGGCACCAGAAGGGCAAAATGTTCCATTCTCCTTGCTTCTGACTTCTTTTACCTTGATAAGGATAAAAGCTCCCATAAAAAAAAATGAAAATGAAAAGTATGATTAATTTAAGGAATTAGGCTGTATAAAAATACAAGAAAGAAAAGCTTGTATTTATATCGCACCTCATTACATCCTCAATATATTCCAAATCCTCAAGATGTTCCAAAGTGTTTCACAGCCAATGAATTATGTAGAAATGTTGACACTGCTGTTATGCAGGCAAACACCAGTCAATTTTCAAATCAGAAGATCCCACGAACAGCAAATGAGACAAATGACACATTAATCTATCTTTTTAGGTGTTGGTTGAGGGAGGAATATTGGCCAGGATACCAGAAGAACTGGCTGACCACCTTCAAATACTGCCATGGGATCTTTTATATCTGCCTGAAAGAGCAGACAGGACCTTCGTTTAACATCTGATCTGAAAGACGGGGAGCAGATTTTCCTCTCACTGTACTTGGGTATAAAGGATCACCTGGGTGCACTGCATAGGCCCTGAAATGACACTGTGGGTTAATAAGTATGAGCACTGAAATGTGTCTGTCTCAAATGCCTCTCTGTTTTCTTAGCAAAGGTATAATCCAATTATATTAAATGCGTTAAAGCCTCCTCTAAAATAATGGAGTGAAGAATTTCAGACAAATACATTAAGTGTTCATACCTATTATGCCACAGCCTTAGAATTTACAACATGAAACCAACATTGCCATTCTTTTTTGAAGCCTCTAATACTTCAATATCCTTTTGAAGACTGGAAGTTCAAACCTGCACGCAATGGCCTGTAATCAAAGTCTCGAGAAACATTCCATTCCTTGATTGGTCCTGTTGATAACAGCCTCAGATTGACTGGATATTTTCAGTGAAATGGTCAATAATTACACCCAAGCATTAACTAGCACCTAAGTGGGGAGCACTAAGCACAGCCTTAAACAGAAGGAGAGCTTGAAAACCAGAACTTAAGACTCTTTAGGCTACTGTCACAAACCTCATTGTGACTGTTTACTAAGCAACATTGGTCCCCGTGCAAAATGAGGTTATGTGAGACTTATGGGGAGAAAAGTCACTGAAAAATACAAGTACATTTTCTTTAAACAAATGGAACACTTCACCGCAAACACACTGCAGGTGCCAAATACTTGTGTATGATAAATACTTTCTAAGTTAATAGGCTCTTAAGTTATTGTCTCAAATGCACACATTAACATTCTGCATCATATATTTCATGGCACAGGTGCGTATCAAGGTAACAGTTCAAACATTGTAGCACGGTATCATTTTTTAATTATATGTGCGATGGTAATGAATTTAAGTGAAATGATTTCCATAGTGAGTAATAATTTAGGGACCAGCCATCATGAGTCAGTGGCATAACCTCACGTGATCTTGTTAACAAAGGAGTCCTTTTAAGGTCATGAGGGAAGATCAGCTCAGTAACAAACTAGTTTAGTTCTGTTCACTAGCCCATCTCTTAATGATATAGTAAATTATATTTAGACTGCTCTTATTTTCCATTTATCAATGTCATTAAAAAGACAGACAACTCTTGAGGACCCAAGGAGAATTATTTTAACATACTGAAAAGATCAAACTTTTTTTCACCAGAATGAACAATGGTTTTTCTGTTGTTTTGTTTCAATTTTTATTTCTAAAGAAAACAAAGTTGTTACTCACTTACAACCACAGACTGCATTGGGGATCACCAGGCTTATTACATGGTACCATTAGACACTGATGTGTCTCAAAGTATCTGTGAAGTATGTTACAAAATTCAGGTGTTTAAAAGCTCAGATTCATGGGCTGATTGATTCACTAACTCACCCACACCCTTCTGCAACACTTCAGGAAACCATTGAAATTGGGCAAGTTCAGCAGAGTTTTTTTCCCTCTATCCACTTTCTCCCTTTACCCCTCCTGTCCTGCAGGCAATTACATGCACTTGAGTACCTCACACAAACGGCTGTGTTTGGAAAATGAATCACAGCAAGATATCAAACCATTAGAGCCAAGCCTCACCCTGTCCTGACTCAATAACCTTGAAATTCCTGATGGACTGGTGCACTGGGGGATGTGCAATTGGACAGGACTTGTAACCACCAGTTTGACTGCTGCAGGCTGCTCCAGCTGAAGATCCGGATTTTCTTTCCGAAAGGAGGAGTGATTTGACATTTGACATTTTCCTAATGACTATCAATTGTTGTTCAGGAACTGGCAATGTGGGCCCCAAATAAAAAGTGCAGGGATCCAGCAGAAATGGGGCCCATTCCCAAGTTCCTCTCGTGCCCACCCAGATAGTGGCAACTGTCCATCACCAGACACTAGGGGGGAAAAATTCCGTTGTTTGCACCTCCCGTTAGCGCCTTAATGGGGCGCAAAGCAACTAGAGGCCGGGCGCGGCGATGTTTGCGCTGCTCGTGAAATTAACTAGACATTTTGTGACGGCGCTAAACACTACCACCACGATCTCCTGCGCCGGCAGATCGTGATGTCAGTCGAGTGCGCAATGCCCCAGTAGCGCCCCGGACTGGATATTGAGTGGTGCCCCCTGCCCTACCGCCTGCCGCTAGCAACGACAGGCTGAGGGGAGCGTTTTGCAGTCAGGAAGGGACTGGGGGAGTGCTATTTAAAGGCGACCGCTTCCTGCCTTTTTTTGTTGGTGACATTTTTGCACCACGCATTCTGAGAGAGAGAGAGAGAGAGAGAGAGACTTCTGGAGAGATTCAACACTGTGTGAAGGAGTTTTGCATACTGAGCAGCACTTTGCAGGTTCATTTTGATTTGCCCTTCCTTGTATCTATTTAGAAGAGACTACGGGGGCTGCACTCTGAGCTCTTTCCCTGGGTCTCTCCATTGTTCTTTCCAGCAGATTTGATGTACAGGTCTCTCCAGGCCGAGATTCAAGGCTGCAATGAGCAGGATGTGGATGGAGTGCAAAATCAACCCTCCCCTTTAAGATAAAAACAGAAAAATGCTGGAGAAACTCAGCAGGTCAAGCAGCATCTGTGAAGAGAGAAACAAAGTTAACGTTCCAGGTCGATGACCTTTCGTCAGAACTCCCCTTTAAGAACTGGCCAGTGCCAGTGTGTGTGTTCCATTGCTGACTGACATCACATGAGCTTCGCCAGCGCTCTGAGGTAGCGCCTCGCTCCTCGGCCTTTGCGTCTCAAGACAGGTGTGAAGCGCCTGATTTAGTGCTCCAATCACCTCCAGGGGCGATAAAAGCCAAGTTTGCTGTCGGAGGCGATAATTAGCGCCAGGCGCTAAACTTTGCGCACGGCCGCTAATGGCACCCCAAACGGGGCGATACTGAATTTTTCCCCCTAGGAATTTGTAGCCCAATTTTTATACAGCAGGTGTCAGTGGATTGCAACCTCTTTGTTTAATTGCAGTAATTGATGACTGGTGCCTTCACCAATTAAGAGATAGCATATGCCCTCCTTCTTAAAAAGGGCACAACCAATAAACAAAATTTAAACGAAACTTAATAAAGCTAGATATTAACTTGGTATGGGAGGGAACAGAATACACCTCACCTGGAGCCTAAACACTGAACAGAACTGCTCATAAAATCACTAATCAGTCTTGGTATTTTAATAACTCAAAAAGAACATAGAGATAAAAAGACTTTTGATTCAGATTGTTGTTAGGAGACATTGTTCATTTCATCTCCTTGCCAACAGCATATGGGGACTTGTCTGGTGTGTCTCAAGCTGGGAAAGTGCCTCTCAG
This sequence comes from Somniosus microcephalus, assembly GCF_052327205.1. NCBI lineage: Eukaryota > Metazoa > Chordata > Chondrichthyes > Squaliformes > Somniosidae > Somniosus > Somniosus microcephalus. Next base: position 250,303,509 of record NC_140992.1, read on the forward strand.
CTAATGTCAGTGATGTAGTTCTCATGAGTTTAGCAAAGATCAGTATTATTTGCAGTCCTGGAGGCTGATCAGGAGGTGTTGACAACAGTGCAGAAATTCCTGGTTCATATTAACTTTCAGAAATGACGACACCTCTCAGACAGCATTCTTGAACTGGGAAAGATACTAATCCACACTAATGTTAGAAGAGTGGTTTCCTGACTGACCCACCACTGCTACCCTCTAAACTGCTCTTTTCTGACATATCCAGCATCTATGGGAGAGGGGAATAAATAACATTTTTCCTAACAGAGAAGAACATTAAAAAAATTTAATGCCAATATTTTGAACTATTTAAAGAGGGGGGAAAGCACTTTACATTAAAAGCACACATCCTACCATACCAGACTGCAGTTTTGTGACACAAAAATAACAGTCTAACTCCAGAGTGGCCTTGGAGAGGAATTGCGTTAGACGCCCTGGCGGAGGCAGTGACCACTTGGAATTGACAGCACATGGAGTATAACTTCAGTGTAATTCATTCTTCAGATATTGGAGTGGCTGGCAAGTCCAGCATTTATTGCCCAGCCCCAGTTGCCCTTCAAACGGTGGTGGGGGGCCTTCGTCTTGAACCACTGCAGTCCATGTGGTGAAGGTAGACCCACAATTCTGATATTGCGAAATTGTATTATTGCTAAAGAGGTGAGAAATATCAGCTTCACAGCACTCCTTCAAAACACAGCAATGTTGGGAACCCAGAGGGGTTTTCTTTTCCACAAAGGCAAAGCATTAGAACAGATATCAGACAGATGTGAAATCTACCTGTATTTTTTAAAAGATAAATATCACTTAAATTGGGTGGAACCCAGAGCAGTCCATCAAAAATGATATAGCGGTATAAATAAAGGCAAGTAGGTCTTTGAGTCAGCTAGTTGAGATCAGCCAGAATTGGCACAAATTGACAAACTTTAGCAGTATTGGAATTTCAGTCAGAGAGGTCAAAAGGATAGCAAGTGCAGAAATGAGAATGATACACTAATGCAGTAGAGATGCTCTCTGGGGTCATGTGAGCTTTATACTTCATCTAGTTTGCTGGATTTTACCTGGGAGTAAAAAACAGATGCTGAAAGTGTAAAGTGCCACGCCTCTCACATTTACAAGGATGAAAATGTATCCCAAGAAAAAAATATGAAGATGTTTGAGATTTGTTATACATTGTTTGTTGAATTTAAAAAGTCTCATGTGACCTGTTGCAGCTGAGAACCTATTTAGATTCTACTTGTTAAGTACTTCAAGGTGTTCCATATAGATATGCAGTAAATTCCGTGCCCTACCTTACTGAATATATGTTTTCCCAAATGCCATAATAATGTCACTGGATTTTAGTGTCATATGACCAATACACTGTAGATAAAAATCATGAATTCAATGATAATTGATTAACAGAATGTGATTTTTTTCCAGCTAAATATCAAAGGAAATGAAAAAGGATAGATATCGAATAATTTCCATTATTTACAAATTAAGGATTTTACTGATAGCTAAAAGAAACTTACTTAAAAAGGAACTGTAGACTTTACCATTTACAATGGTTTCATTAGGTCTTCTCGGGCCACATAATCCGTGCAAATTGACCTGGCCACATTTTATCAAAATTAATTAACTGGTAAGCAATTAGAAAATGTATTTAATTTGCATGTGACAACTTGGTGGATATACATTAACAAACAAAAACTAAATAAAATGGTTAAGATTCTGAGGGGGCTTGACAGGGTAGATGCAGAGAGGATGTTTCCCCTTGTGGGGGAATCTAGAACTAGGGGGCATAGTTTCAGAATAATGCGTTGCCCATTTAAGACGAAGATGAGGAGGAATTTCTTCTCAGAGGGTCGTGAATCTTTGGAATTCTCTACCCCAGAGAGCTGTGGAGGCTGAGTCAAGGTTGTGATAGACAGATATTTGAGCTACAGGGGAGTCAAGGGTTACGGGGAACAGGCAGAAAAGTGAAGGTGAGGCCAAGATCAGATCAGCCATGATCTTCTTGAATGGAGGAGCAGGCTCGAGGGGCCGAATGGCCTACTCCTATTTCTTATTTTTATCAATCATTCTTAATAAAAGGGAGAATCGCCATCAGTATCCCTTGCAGAAATCGACAGTCCTCACACTGAAGAATATGGTCTTCAAGTGCTTTACAAGGGGAATAGTAAGACACAGCAGGAAGTAAAGGAAATTATGGAAGGGGGTGGAATTTAAGGCGTGGATCACATGATTCATTTTAAGGAGGCTTTTAGGTAACGTCGTTTCAGGAAAGAATGCCCAGGCAGGGTTTAATGATTGCAAGATTGACTTCTGATGGTGGAGTAGAGGGGAATGGGGATCAAACAGCAAGCCAGAATCTGAGCAACAGATTGGGATGTATGGATTAGAGAAGACTTTGAAAATAAGGATGAGGAAATCACTTCAGTGAGGCACAGGATTACCAACCCTCCCGTGTTGTCGGAGAGTCTCTCCCAGAATTGAGGATTGATCTCCCGGGCACTGCTGCGAGCGACCTGGGAGAAAATGTTTGCAACGTCAGCAAAGCTGGCCTGATGACCGCCACTGCTGTATCTGGAACTTGCCGGATCATCAACGCTTCACCCTGCAGTCCTCAAAACCAAGCGGGCCCGGCACTTTCCTGACCTCAGTCTGTAAAAGTCTTTGTGGAATGGAGAGTAATTTTCCCAGTAACCATAGCGGCAGAGGATCCGCTCTATCCCTGAACACATGGCCGGCAATCCACCCCAGGGAGAGAGAACTCCACATTCTACTAGAGCCGCTGTCATTGTTAGACTTGCCTTTGGACGCTACAATGCACCAGTACAACCTGTCATCACATTTCCCCCTCCCCCCTGTGACTGCCCTAATGCTGGTAAATAGAAATTTAAAAATACAGTTCATTACTGAAGTTACACTCTGCTCGAAGTGAGAGAGAGGTTTGAAATAAAATGGGAATTTAGACTGCTAGTGAACAGAGCTGAAAGCTGGTGTGTGGGAGGGGGGTTTGTAAACACATAGAAGTTCCTCACTAAAATCTGTGCTTACCTCTGTAAATAAGTGGCCGTGCATAACAGTTCTGACAGCAAGGCCGAATTCTCAAAATGAATTCAATACATTTGGAGCATAGAGTTGCCCAGCCCTCCTGGATTGTCCGGGAGTTTCCAGGATGGAAGATGAAACTGAATCTCCCAGGCACTAGTGCCAGCAATCCGGAAGAAAAGGTAGAGTTTATTTAGCCCTTATGGTTTGTCCATGTGCACTCAGAACTTCTCACCCTGCGACTGCTGGCACAAAACCACGAGCAAAGACACTCAACAACAGAGGAGCAAATCTTTATAAGATAAATGCAATAGCATCTGCAAACTGTGGGCCAGTGTCATGATTGTCAGGTGATCAACCCTTCAGGAATACAATCAATGAGAGTTGGCAACCCGAACAATGTGCCATAGATGGGAGATGATGGAAATACAGGCCTTTATGCAGGAGAGGATTGGATCCCGGAGTTCTGGATTAGCTGAATATTATGAAGGGCGGAGACAGTGAGATCATAAGATCATAAGAAATAGGAGCAGGAGTAGGCCATTTGTGCCTTCGAGCCTGCTCTGCCATTCAATAAGATCATGGCTGATCTTCAAATCAAATCAACTTTTATTGTCATTGTTAGTGCACAAGTGCAGTACAACGAAATGTAGGCTTGCGGCTCCCGAGAGTGTACATTTAGATTAAGACATTTAAACATTCAACATACATTTGGCTTGTAATACATTAACATAAACATCTCCACTTTTCTGCACTATCCCCATATCCCTTGATTTCCTTAATATTCAAAAAAAATCAATCTCTGATCAGCCCATTTGAAAAATCAATCCTGGGCATGCTGAAGGATGGTTAAAGATTTCAATAGGGGTAGGAGTGAGGTAAAGGCATAAGCAGGCAACTTTCCAGGAGTAGAGGTGGGCAGTCTTGGCGAAGAATGGATTGGGGTAACAAGTTCAGTTCAGGGTTGAACAAACTACCAAGGCTACAAGTTAACTGGATTCAGCCTGGTGGGGCAGGCCAGAAAGTCACTGAAGTCAGAGCCACAAGCAGGTCAATAATGCCGAGGATGGGCCATGAGGCTGACTGCAGCTTTGCTGATGTCGAGCTGTAGAAAATGTCATCTCATCCAGTACTTGATGTCAGACAGAACATTGATAGTACAGCAACAGCGCAGAGGTCAGTGGTGGTGGCGGCAGAGAATGAGAGAAAGAAAGAAAAAACTTGCATTTATATAGCGCCTTTCACAACCACCGGACATCCCAAAGTGCTTCACAGCCAATGAAGTACTTTTGAAGTGGAGTCACTGTTTTAATGTGGGAAACGTGGCAGCTAATTTGCACACACAGCAATGTGATAATGACCAGATAATCTGTTCTTGTTTTGTTGGTTGAGGGATAAGTAAAGTATTGTCCAGGACACCCCTGCTCTTCTTCGAAATAGTGCCATGGGATCTTGTACACCTGAGAGAGCAGACGGAACCTCGGTTTAACGTCTCACCTGAAAGACGGCACCTCCAACACTGCAGCACTCCCTCAGCACTGCACTGGAGTGTCAGCTTAACTTTAGGTGTTCAAGTCCCTGGCATGGAGACTTGAACCCACAACCTTCTGACCCAAGCGAGTGTGCTACCCACTGAGCCACAGCTGACACAAGCTGAGATGTATGTGTTATCAGTGTGCATGTGAACGATGACCTCATGCTTACCAGAATGAAGCAGTTACAATGAGCTCATCAGGAAACTCACTTGGTTGAGTTACTAATGGTCTCTGTGTTACTAATGGCTGCGTAAGAGGACAGCATGCAGAGCTGAAACACTCGGATTAATATTTACTGATGTTAATTAATCTCTCCCCATATTGTCAGGCTCAAGAGCTCCCAGTCAGTTTACACAATAATGCCACCAACAAATATATTCAAAATAAACAGCTATTATAAAAAACAACCTGGAAAATATTAAAAGAAATTGAAGTTAATCATTTCAACTGTTTTTTTTTAGGTTAAGACACTTTAGTAAAGTGCTTTGATTTCAATTCCCTGAATTGTGCCTGCTGTGTTCAGTTAGTCCTCCTTCACTGGGACAGCTCGACACCATGGTCTTCTGGCCCAGTTAATAGAATGCATTGTGCTGGTTGGCAAGATGTCTCTCCCTTTAATCTTTTATTTTGCTCCGTTGTATCTGACAACCTAGCTGAGATTAACAACTCATTGCCCGAAGGAATCGTAGGTTTGAATGTTTCCAGAATCTAGGGTTCGAGGTTGGATCTTTTCCCCTGCAATGCATGGCAGAGTACATTCCGAATGTGCTGTATCTTAGTTTCAGAATTTTAGATTTTACATCACACTGGATTCTTTGCGGCTAGTCGGAGGCAGGGAGAATGTATTAATCGTCATATGGGATACAATTAACAATGAATGGCTTAACAGGAAAAAAATGCATCACAGGCCCAAACAACTAAACCTATATTTAAAAAGCCAATAGTTCAATAAGGCAAAGGTCATCTATTAATGCGTTCAACTATCTCCGGAAGATTGTATTTGGGATCCGCATATAATGAATTCTAAGTTTTGATGAATACTTTTATGCATTTTCTCCATTCACCGCGACTTGTAAATATCAGTGCAGTTACTGATGTTGCAGTCTTGCGCATTTCTAATTCAGCGCCTCTAATGCTCCAAACTGGCGCTTAGTGCACACGTAACAAACAAGAGGGGGAACAAAATCCACGTTGACAATTTCCCAGCCATTCTCGGCGCCCGCTTTTGAGTGTCTGTGGTGGTGCAGCTTACACTGCATTTTGCCTGGCAGTGTTGTTGCGAATGGTTGACGAATGAAAGGCGAACAGAACCAGAACACGCACTTGTCACATTCACGAGCAGCTGGGTAATTGGTCTTCGAGATTGCCGCGGGCTTTACTTTGTAACGAATACAACTGAATTGAAGATTAGAGCAAAATGCCTTTTTATCTTTAAACAATAAACATGGCTCGTGAAAAGCTGACACAAAGCGATTAAGGAACGGAGCAGGTGAGCCCTGTAATTTGTCAGAGGTGTATATATGTCGTAATCATGTTCGTTTTCCACATCGTTTTCTTCCACGTTCTTTATACTTTCCTAAACTTAGGCCAAGTCGCTTTGATCTTGTCACCAAACTTCAAGCAAACGCCTGGAATGTGACATTATGGGAAACAATGGTACTGGAATGATTGATTCCTATTTTAGGGAGTGGATGTCAAGCATCATAGCCTCGATTCAATTCCGAGTTTTTAAAGTCGGAGTTGGGTTTCCTTGACCTTTTTTTTACAAAAGATTTACAAGAGAAACTAAACAGTTTTTCTGTTTCTCTTTTCAGATGCCGACGGGCCTGTCCTATAATTCCTGCCTTTATTTTGGACTTGACTTATTCTGCGTGTCTTAAAACATCGATCCGACCTGAAGCATAACAGTGATGTGTGTGCAGCATAATAAATAATTTTAGGAAGGATGTCAAAGGCGTTGGAGAGGGCGCAGAGATTTACCAGAATGGTGCCAGGGGTGAGGGACTTCAGTTATGTGGAGAGACTGGAGAAACTGGGGTTGTTCTCCTTAGAGCAGAGAAGGTTAAGAGGAGATTTAATGGCGTGTTCAAAATTATGAAGGGTTTTGATAGAGTAAATAAGGAGAAACTGTTTCCACTGGCAGGAGGGTCAGTAACCAGAGGACACAGGTTGAAGGTCATTGGTGAAAGAACCAGCGGGGAGATGAGATTTTTTTTTTGCACAGTGAGTTCTTCGAATCTCGAATGCGCTGCCCGAAAGGGTGGTGGAAGCAGATTCAATAATAACTTTCAGAAGGGAATTGGATAAATACTTGAAAATGAAACATTTGCAGGGCTATTGGGAAAGGGGTGTGAGACTAATTGTCTAGCTCTTTCAAAGGGCCAGCACAGGCAGGATGGGCCGAATGGACTCCGTCAGTGCTGTATCATTCTATGAATTGTCCTTTGGAGTACCATTTTGCACATTGTCAATTGGGCTTGTTTTGATCAGTGTAAAGGTAAAAAATAACCTTTCATTAAATTATGTCTAAAGAAATCTCACATATCATGAAGTAGCAATAGTAAATTTGCGTGCGAAAGAAAACCATAGCATTATGGAGTTTATTGCTGGAACTGAATTATCCATTAAACAACTGCCACTAGAAGGAGGCTCGATCTTTCAGCACCAAAGTGTAGTGGAAGGTGCTTGTAACTGCCACCTACCTTTTTCCAGCAGAACTTTGACTGTCCCCGACCCGACAGTGCCGGCTCCCCCAAGCACAAGTACCGTGCGATCAGCTGCAGACATCCTGGTCACGGGGAGAGACGAGAGTTTTGCAATGTCTTGAAGTGAAATGGACTGAAATTGACACAGCCGCGAACAAGCGACGGCGGCTATTCTTATACCAGACTGCGGCGAGCGCCCCGCCCCGTGGGCACAGGGCTCCGCCCGCCCCATCACACTGACACATTCAGCACAGAGCACAATACCCTCATATACCTATCAACTCGACCGCTCCACTGAGCTTTACATTGGCAAAGAAGAAGTGATCCGGAAAAGCTTCCAGTGACAGAATCTTATAAATCGGGTTAAACTAACTCTCACATCAACCCATCAATACTTTGTAGATATATCTGTCCATATTAATGGGAGTGATAACGTCGCATTAAAGCTCTGTATATTACATGATATTTTGGAACTGCTGTTTCCCTACCCCTCCCAAAACGAAATAAGCAGAACGTTTGGGATTACAAACGCCTAAATATCCCTTTGGAAATACTGTTGTGAAAAGGACACCTTGGAGAATTACTGACTGAATGTGGCCAAAAATCTGAGCGCTGGTGCTAGCGAGTCCGAAATCCTCGCCAGAGCAAAGATTTTGAGATTGTCCTAACATGTAAATACAGGCTGACTTCTTGCTGGTTGAAGAAAGCCAGTTTGATAAGCATGTGTCCTATTATTCCTCAATCTCCCCTCCCCCTCTCCCCTTTACAGTCTGCAGGCTTTTAAAACCAAACTTTGGCGTCTCATAATCAAGGCTATTTGGTTCATTTTGGTCTTCAGTCCTATTTTCAGCTTTGGCCACGGCTTGAGTCTGGCCTAAAATATTTGATCAACTCTGCTTCAACAATGCAGGGAAATTCCAAATTCTACCTACCTTCTGTGTAAAGACATTTTTTTAACTTCCCCTTTCATTCTTTTTATGATTGTCATAGGGGTTGTTCTCCTCGGAGCAGAGAAGATTGAGAGGAGATTTGATAGAGGTGCTCAAAATCATGAGGGGTCTGGACAGAGTAGATGGAGGGAAACTGTTCCCATTGGCAGAAGGGTCGAGAACCAGAGGACACAGATTTAAGGTGATTGGCAAAAGAACCAAAGGCGATGTAAGAAAAAACTTTTTTACGCAGCGAGTGGTTAGGATCTGGAATGCACTGCCTGAAAGGGTGGTGGAGGCAGACTCAATCACAGCTTTCAAAAGGGAGTTGGATAAGTATCTGAAGGAAAGAAAATTGCAGGGGTACGGGGAAAGGCCGGGGAGTGGGACTAGCTGAGAGTCGGCATGGGCTCGATGGGCTGAATGGCCTTCTTCCGTGCTGTAACCATTCTATGAATCTATACATTTCTATCCCTTGTTACCATGTCAGTGTCCAGTAAAAACAAAGTACCACTAGTTATCTTATTCCTAATCTTGAAGGGATCAGGGTTGCAATTATGTCATCGTGTCACTAATCAGACATGATGCTACATATTTAGTATCTTACCTTAATAAAAATCAAGATAAAAATATTATAGCAACATTTGTATAAATGTGCTCTGCATCATCTGTCAGTGTATTTAACATAGCAGATAAAGGTTCTGTTGCACTGTGAGCTTGCCCTGGCATTAACAAGATAGCTTCTGTCATGGCATCAACATGGTGGCAAGCCAACAAGTATAGCTACTGTTGCAGCTTGAACTTGCCATGACATCAACACCATGGCACAGCAGAAGGTATAGCTCCTGTTGTAATGTGAGGTTGCCGTGCCATCAACATAGTGTTATTGCAGCAAGTGTTTTGGTTGCGTGTATAACCTACTGCTGCTATGTCAGCTTGCCCCTACATCAACATGGTAGCGTGACAGCAGGCACTCTTGGAGCACGAGCATGTCATGGCATTAACACAATGATGTAGCGACACATACAGCTTTTTCTAGTGTGAACTTGCCTCGCCATCAGTATGGTTGTTTGGTAGCAGAATTTGGAGCAGATTGATTCTGGCTGTTCCAGGAACAAAACCTGTCTAAAAACTCCCTGTTGAAGCACTAACACCTCTTTAAATTATTTATTTTGGCAAACAGCCCCCATTCAGTTGTGCATAGGTGTGTTACAACTATACAACTATTCATATTAGAATTCGCAAGATACAAATACCAAATACTTTCCTTAATTCGAGCTTAATACGTAAACCTCTATAGCTGAAACCTCTCTTGGTCTCCATAGCATGTAACCAAAACTATAGGAGTCCTTAAATAGCATAGATGAATGAAAATGAGAGTCAAGAGAAAATGAGAAACAGAGAGGAAGAAGTAAAGAGATTCAAAACGTGTAACAAAAGAGAAGCATAAGGATTATTGATAGGGTAACCTGTAGGTTTGGATAACCTTTAAATGTGTATTATAGTTGCGTTAGAAGCTATGATGTTAAAATGTAACTGTAACTGCAAGGTATGATGGGAAGCTTGACCAAAATCAGACCAAAACGTAGTGTTAGCATTTAACAGTAGCAGTAGTTGTAATAAAGTTTCTCCACAAAACCTTGAATCAGGAACAATGAACAAAGATAATGGTAACTGGAGACTGGATAAGATAAACTAAACTGCAGAAAGGCAGGTGTAAGGACCTTGGGTCCGGGACAGTTGAGACAACGGGAAGCATCTGCCAAAGCCTACGTAACCAGTAATTAACGGTTGAACAATTATCGGTAGCAGATTGATTATGTATAAATATACTGTGACAACCATTGTAAATTTGAGAGACTTCAGTACGCTGAAGGCTCTCCCTTGCATGCTTGTAATAAAATTTCTCTCATATCACAGCCTACCCGTGACTCCGAGTGGTTTCTTTCCACAACAACTTGGCGTCGTCGGCAGGATCCACTGCTAGTACCGAAACAAGGGCACCGTTCCAGGACCAACAGACAAAGTGGGGTGAGTACGTTAATTTATACTACCCAGTAGTTAGGTCTGTGGGCACGGAGTGATCCCTCGGACTATCAGTGATCTCGAACAATATGGCTGTTATGTGAGAGAGAGAGAGAGAGAGAGAGAGAAAGAGAGAGGGCAATGTTGCAAAGTGGTTGTGGTCGCCGACGGCCAGGTGAGGGCCAGGGAAGAGAGCTCAAAGGGTGTCTCTCTGGGGGTAGAAGACCCCCGCGATTTCTAAAAGTGTTAAGTGTCGCCGATGGCTAGGTGAGGGCCGGGGGAGAGAGCTTAAAGGGTGTCCCACTGGGGGTAGAAAACCTGCGCAATTTCTAAAGAGCTAAGTAGGTAAGATGGCTGAGGGAAAGTCAGGTCCTCAGGGATCCATAATGGAGTATTTGTTAAATAAACATGACAAGGTAATAAAAAGAATGGGAAAGGAAGGCTGGGATCCTGAATGGGTTCCCGACCGACAGAAAGAATGGTGGAGTAAGGAGAGCAAGAATAAGGAGGAGAAAACTGTAGTGGTTCTTTGTCAGGGCCACCTGAAAAATGTGTAAGATTGGAGCCACACAGGAGAAGGAAAAAGAGGAGTTAGTGGAACAGTTAAAAAAGGTGGGTGCCAAGTGTGCCGCTGTAATGAAGGCAAGGTCAGTGCATAGTGGAAGGAATGATAGTGAGGATGTTGATTGGGATGATTTAGAAAGAGAGGCAGCAGAATGGGAGCAAGATGATGATGTTATCCTTACGCAAGATGATAAAACGTTAGAACAACAAAATCAGATGGCGCTTCTGCAGTGTCAACGATCCTGCAGCAGCAGAGTGTAAACGCGGTTCAGGCAGACTCTGCACTGCAGAATCTTGAGGAAGCCAAGCGTCAGATAGCCACCCTAACAAAAGATCTAATTTGCAGATTAGCCAATCTGAAAACTCAGCAAAGGAAGAAAAAAAATCAGGGATTTGGAAAGTCAGGGAAAGCTGCTGAGACGCCAATTTAAAGAAAAAAGGGGAAAAAAAGAAAGAGAAACCTAAAGTTTTACTGACATGAAAGTTATTAACGTCTGTGCTGAGACAAATAAAACACAAGATTGCTGAGTGAAAGGAGCTTTAAAAAATGCTGGAATTTTAGTTTGTGTGAAAGTGTGTGTTAAAGTGTGAAAGTGTTCCTGACTATGGATGTTTAAGAAGTTACAGTATTCCTTTTGTCTGAAAGTCTGTCCTTAAAAAAAAAAGAAAAATGTCTGTTGTGTGTTTTAGCTCCACCCACTTCTCTGTGTTAAAAAAAAGCGTTTAACCCTTTTGTCTTGTCTTGGATTTTGGAAGTTTTAAGAATGTGTGAATAAGATTGTGCACCCAGAATTGAAACAAAACTTCAAACTACAATTTAAGTTAAGCTGGTGTGGAAAAACGGAGAAAAACAAAAAGTTTGTTTAACAAAAGATTAAGTTTCAGTCTAAGATTTAACCTTGGAGTCACGGTTGCTATGGTAAAATCCTCCAAAGCAATTTGTTTAAATGTGAAAAACTAATTTTTCTCCAGTTGTATTCAATGTTTTTACAGTCATTTGGAAAGGCATCTGAAGAAAGGACAATAAGAAATATGATGTAATGTACCATTTTCTGCAAGCATGTGCTATTTTGTTTTGTTTTATCTCTTCTGTTCGTGTTTATTTAAAGTGTGAAATTGGTTCGGGAAAGTTTTTATTTTATTTTATAAATTTACGTGAAGTGACGCAATTACATGACAATGTTTCGCTCCGCCTTCTTAAAAAACCTACAAAGGAGTTAACCCTTTCCACTGACAGTTGTTTAAGTTCACCAAGCAACAACTTTAGTATTGCTGAATGAAATTTAAAGATATAGAAACATAGTGTGGTGATTATTCCTTGATTAGTAAAAGTATTGTGATTCGTTGTTTGTTAACTGCCTTGGGATATGTGTTGTAATCTCATTGGTAGTTGATGATCACATGATGTGTTGTGGCTACCTTAAATTCAGTCCTTTTCTAGCTTAGTTGGGACTGGATGTGGAAAGATATGCTGCTGATTTTAAAGTTAATAAAGCCTAGCTTTGGAAGGCAAATCTATTCTTTATTTCAATTTATTAACTTTTTGTTAGAATGGAGCGATATCTTCAACCAGAACGATTCAAGGCTGACCCCAATTCTGCTGGAGTGGATGATAAATGGAAACATTGGTATTGTACATTTAAAAACTTTTTGGGCGTGTTGGATCAAGAGGCTCTAAATAAGCTGAATATGCTGATCAACTACATTGACCCGGATGTATATAAATATATTTTGCACTGTAAAACTTATGAAGAGGCTATTTCTACATTGGAAAAGATTTTTGTTAAACCAAAGAATGAGGTATTTGCACGTCATCTTCTATCTGCCCGTAGGCAGCAGGTGGGAGAATCTTTGGATACTTATTTACAAGCACTTCGGTGCCTTAGTGTTGACTGTAATTATAAGGCTGTGACGGCTGAAGAACATAAGGACGAATCAGTACGGGATGCTTTTATTAATGGATTACTGTCTAGATCAATTCGTCAGTGGTTGTTAGAAAATAAGACTCTGGATCTTAAAAGTGCTTTTGAGCAAGCTTCTACATTGGATGTGGCTCAGAGAAGTTCGGATTCTTATGCTCTTTTTAATCGGCCTGCGACTATGGTTTCGGCAGTTTCGGATGAAAAGGAATTATGTGGACTTAATAGGAGTGGTTTACTAGATTTTGAAACAGTTTCTACTTCGGCGGCCGTTGCCTCTAGGATTCAGAAGTGTTATTTTTGTGGGAATATCCGGCACCCTCGTCTGAAGTGTCCTGCTCGGGAGGCTGTGTGTAGTAAATGCGGTAAGAGAGGTCATTATGCACGTGTGTGCAAATCATCAGGTTCAATTACCTTCCCTTCTCCTGGGGTGGGAGGGTCTTCCTCCACTACCTCTTCTGTGACTATTCAGCCTCTAGATAGGGCGTTTATTGCATCAATTTCTGCTGCATTTGCTCATGGCCTAAACAAAGCTATAGTTACGGCTCAAGTTAATGGGTTGGAAGTGAAGGCCCTTATAGATACGGGCAGTACTGAGAGTTTTATAAGTCTTCAGTTTGCGAAGGAGAAGCATTTGAAAATTTCGCCTGTTACGTATCAGGTGTGTATGGCTCAGACGACCCTTACTTCACAAATAGCTGGTTGTTGCTTTGTGAAAATGGTTCTTCTGGGTAATACGTATACTGATATACGCCTATCTGTTTTGCCTAATCTCTGTGTGGATATTTTGATTGGACATGATGTGCTTCAGTTACACGAGTCTCTTAGTCTTTCATTTGGAGGGACTAAGCCACCTTTATCTATTTGTGGATTAACCTCTTTATCTATTCCTCCATTATCACTTTTTTCCAATTTGATGTCGGATTGTAAGCCAATTGCTACCAAGTCAAGAAGATATAGTAGGATAGAGAATTTATTAATTCTGAAGTTCAACGTCTCTTATTGGAAGGAATCATTGAACCTAGTTGTTCGCCTTGGCGAGCACAGGTAGTTGTCACGACTAATGAGAGACACAAGAAACGAATGGTGATAGACTATTCCCAAACTATTAATAGGTATACTCAATTAGACGCGTACCCTTTGCCTAAGATTGATGAGCTTATCAATAAAGTATCTCAGTATAAAGTTTTTAGCACTATTGATTTAAAGAGTGCTTATCATCAGATTCCTATTGTTAAGAAGGATCAACCATATACGGCCTTTGAGGCTGGTGGAAAGCTGTATCAGTTTTGCCGAATACCATTTGGTGTTACTAATGGTGTTGCTTGTTTTCAACGGGCAATGGATGCTTTTATAAGTGATAACTCCCTCTCTGACACCTTTTCATACTTAGATGACATCACAGTGTGTGGCAAATCAAGGGTGGAGCATGATTCTAACTTAAAAAGATTCCTTCAAGCTGCGGAAAAAGTTGGTTTAACTTTTAACAAAGAGAAATGTATCTTTTCGACTACTGAGGTAAATCTATTGGGGTATATTATTTCGGGAAATAAGATTAAACCAGATCCAGAACGTCTGCGACCATTGATCGATTTACCTTGTCCTACTAATTCTAAGGCTTTGCAACGAGTTGTTGGACTGTTTTCTTATTATTCTAATTGGATTGCAAATTTTTCACAGAAGATCCGGCCTCTTATTCAGGTTACGACATATCTTCTATCATGGGAGGCCAGGACGTGTTTTGAGAATTTTAAAAAGGATATTTTAGGAGCAGTTGTGCATTCCATTGATGAGCAGGTTCCCTTTGTGATTGAGACGGATGCTTCGGATTTTGCAATTGGGGCTACTTTGAACCAAAATGGAAGACCGATGGCCTTTTTCTCACGTACTTTGAATAATAGTGAAAAAAGGCATTCCTCAATAGAAAAAGAGGCATACGCAATAGTAGAAGCATTGCGTAAATGGAGACATTATTTATCGGGGCGACATTTCACGTTGGTAACTGATCAAAAATCTGTGTCCTTTATGTTTGATGTTAAACATTTTGGAAAGATTAAAAATGATAAAATAATGAGATGGAGGATTGAGTTGGCATGTTACCATTTTGACATAGTTTATCGTCCGGGGAAGGATAATGTTGCTGCTGATGCACTGTCGAGGGCTTATTGTTCTGTGATTCACGGAGATACGCTTATTAATCTTCACAATGCTTTATGTCATCCTGGGGTTACGAGGATGATACACTTTGTACGCAGTAAGAACTTGCCTTTTTCAGTTGAAGACGTCAAGCAGATGACTTCATCATGTTCTATCTGTGCTCGGTGTAAACCGAATTTCTTTAAGCCTCAACGAGCTCATCTTATAAAGGCTACTTCTCCTTTTGAACGTTTGAGTGTTGATTTTAAGGGACCTCTTCCTTCAACTACTCAAAACCGATATATATTTACTGTTGTGGATGAGTTTTCAAGGTTCCCTTTTGCTTTTCCTTGTGCAGATGTATCAGCTGCTACAGTTATTAAATGTTTGACTCAACTTTTTGTCATCTTTGGGATGCCTGCGTATATCCATTCGGATCAGGGAAGTTCTTTTATGTCTTCCCAGTTGAAGGAATACCTTCAGAGTCGGGGAATTTCTACTAGTAGAACTACCCCGTATAATCCCCAGGGTAATGGACAGTGTGAACGATACAATGGGGTGATCTGGAAGGCAGTTATGTTGGCGTTGACATCCCGGAACCTTAAGAATACACAGTGGGAAATGGTGCTGCCTGATGCCCTGCATTCCATTAGATCATTGCTTTCAACTGCTACTAATGTGACCCCCCATGAAAGGCTCTTTAACTATCCGCGGAGATCTACTACGGGATATTCGGTACCTTCATGGCTTACTATGCAGGGACCTGTGTTGCTTCGACGTCATGTTAGATTGTCAAAATATGACCCCTTGGTGGAGGAGGTGGAGCTGTTGGAGACAAATTCCCAATATGCTCATATTCGATTCCAAGATGGGAAAGAAAGTACTGTTTCAATTAAAGACTTGGCTCCTTGTGGGGGCCAGCCCTCTTCTGAGAATATTAATAATGGTCATGATTCGGATAATGTGGATACTGTTACAGATACTACGAATATTTCCAATCCGATTGCAGATAATCATACTTCTATTAGTCAGCCTTTGATAGATGTTTATGACCGTCCTAGTTCATCTTCTGTTGGGATTTCTAATCCGGAAACCGTTGAGAATCGGGATATGGATAGCCTTCCTGTTGAAGATACTTCTGTGCCTTCTGGCGTGGGAGGGCAAGGAATTTCACCAAGGTTAAGAAGGTCGACACGAACAAGATATCCGGTCGACCGATTGAAAATGGACTTTTAAATTGATAGTAATGTTTTAAAAATTGTTGAAATATTATAGTATATTGTTTTAGTTGAGAGATACTTAATACTTATGCGTAATGTTATTATTTGTTGTTGTTCATTTAGTATTGTGTTATGTAAATAGTTTTATTCTCGTGCATAGTTTAGTTGTAAATAATTAATTGTAAATTGTAAAAGTTATTAGGTTGGAGTATATCTTAAAAGGAGGGGTGAATGTGGTGATTATTCCTTGATTAGTAAAAGTATTGTGATTCATTGTTTGTTAACTGCCTTGGGATATATGTTGTAATCTCATTGGTAGTTGATGATCACATGATGTGTTGTGGCTACCTTAAATTCCGTCCTTTTCTAGCTTAGTTGGGACTGGATGTGGAAAGATATGCTGCTGATTTTAAAGTTAATAAAGCCTAGCTTTGGAAGGCAAATCTATTCTTTATTTCACATAGAAACATAGAAGATAGGAGCAGGAGTAGGCCATTTGGCCCCTCGAGCCTGCTCCGCCATTCAATGAGATCATGGCTGATCTCATTTAATAATTGGACATTATTAAATTTAAGTGTCTTCATTTTAAGTTAATATTTCCTCACAGCGACGGAAGGAAAATTAAGATTTGATAAATTAACCCCTTGGGCTCTTAGACAGAACCACAATGGATTCTCTGCTTTCTTTTGTTATATGAAAGTTACCTTGTATACTAATTGTAGCACTTCTGTCTCTAATGTTAAAACACCGTGTAAACCACCTAGCCTGGGAATCACTTGTTTCTGAAATTGGAATTGATAAGATAAATTGATTGAAATGAAATTGAACATTGACAACAATACTGCTGTTTAGATTTGGGGATAATTTTGAAATTACAAAATGGACACTTTTGGGAAAATAAAAGATCCTCTAAAATAATGATAAATAAAAAGTGTTAATAACTTGGACCAAGTGAGAATGTTTCACAGAAATCACAGAAACCCCACAGTGCAGATAGAGGCCATTTCAGCCCATCGAGCCTGCACCGACACATATCCCACCCAATCCCCGTAACCCCTACACCAACACCAACACATATCCCACCCTATCCCCGTAACCCCACGTATTTAATCCCCCTAACACTAAGGGTCAATTTATCATAGCCAATCAACCTAACCCGCACATCTTTGGACTGTGGGAGGAAACCGGAGCACCCGGAGGAAACCCACGCAAACACGGGGAGAATGTGCAAACTCCACACAGACAGTCACCCGAGGCCGGATTCGAACCCGGGTCCCTGGCGCTGTGAGGCAACAGTGCTATCTTAAATATTGTACTGGACAGTAAAGTTCCTCCAGGTCTCATGAATGAGATATGAATGGTAATTAATGGGATGTGTAAAATGGAGACAGGAAGCGATTGAGGGTGTACAATAAAAACAGGAAAATTACACTACCAAATGAGAATTTTCCTAGCTTTCTAGTGAAAGTCAGAAAAGTGTAGTTACGAATAGTAAATTGATAGCTTTCTCTTGGAGACATTTGTGTCCCTGCATTGACACATACTCCACCGATAAACTATTTAATTAATGAAACAATCAGAATAGAGTTAAACACACTGGTATCTGTTAGAGGAATTGAAATTGAAGTTTAAGTGAAGAGTTACATGGAATTTGGATTGGACGGCTGAGGGTGTCTTTGGGCTTGTGTGTTCACAATTTCCAGAGGTATGGGCTAGACACAAACAGGATTGTGGGAGGGTCGATATGACACCCGTCATGATCAAGGGGGAAACCCACAAACCACATAAACAATATCCTACTTAATACTGGAAGGTTAAGAGCAGTATCAGATAGCCGAAGAGCAGCGTGGGAAGCCGTACTTATCCCAAAGGATAAGTCCGTACAGATTGTTAAAGACGGTGGATTAAACCCTACAGGCGGCATATTAACTGGTAAAGGAGAAGAACATCAGTGTGAACTAGAGGTAGAGGCCTTCCCAACACAAAATTGCACCACCAATATGGCTGCAAGAATCTTGGCAGAGGAGGTGTTACCTCGGTGGGGGGTCCCCCTACTAATAGATTCAGACAAGGAGACCCACTTTACGGGTTGGGTCATGAAGACGGCATGTCAGTTATTGGGGGTAAAGCAGAGGTTCCACATACCTTACCACCCTCAGCATTCCGGAATGGTGGAACGTATGAATAGAACTCTGAAAATGGCTATAGCAAAAGCGATTGCTAGCATGGGTAAGAACTGGGTGGATGTCCTCCTGACCATATTAATGAGGTTGCGGGCAACCCCCAACCAGACAATAGGACTGACTCCAAATGAATTAATGACTGGGAGGGCTATGAGATTACCAGAAGGGGTGATAGAAGGGTGTAGTGAAACAGGGCCACTGAGGAATTGCACGGTATGTAGTGGAGCTATGTAAACAGCTTCAAGGGATGAAAGTGGAAGTAAAGCAGCAGCAAGAAGCAGCAGATCGACATGGGCGCGGGCCTGAACCCGAGTCATCGGGGCTCCCAACGGTGGGAGATAGGGTAATGGTAAAAGGGGTGCTGTCCAAACCGGGTCTGGCACCTCGGTGGTCTGGGCCTAATGACCAGCGATACATGTGTGTGTTTGGACATACGAAAGGGGGGTAGGTGGAAACATTGGTCCCAGGTTAAGCCGTATGACTCACATTCTGTTTCTACCAACAGGAAAGCTAGCAGCAGATCTCTTAATTACTTTGTTTCAGATAAACCTATCTCACAATGGCGGCCTGGTGGATGGCCGTGATGGCGATCACCCTCCTGACAATTACAGGAGCGTGCGAGGCGCCCACCGAGCACATCGATAAAAGTACTTGTTTGCATCCAGGACAATACATGCAACTGCCACAGGGGGGAAAAGGGGCATGGGTAAAGAAACCCAATATATGGATCACGGACTAGGTCACCGCACGTACCCATACGACCAAGTTATGGAAAATAAATCCTAAATGTAATATGGGACAAGGATACTGGGACCCTATCTGTGGCAGCAACCATTAACTGTCCGCCCCCGGACAACCAGTCCGATTGGAATGGCCTCCCTGCCCATCACAACGGGAAAGATCAGGGTACGGCGCCCCGGGTGGTTGGTCAGATGAACTTGAGGTCTGTCCCGGCACCACGCAAGCAGACTCCTTCAACTCGGTCTGGATCCCTGTTATCGGACCCAGAAGTGACATTTATACACAACTAGAAACTAGCATGGATACTGAGGGAGATATAATGGTCACCGGCATATATGATGATGTCACGGGACTGAGACGTTGGTTATACTCCTGCTCGCCGCACAAGGGGCAGCGCAGAAAAACGATGGGAGTGGTCATCAGCACCGTCAACATTATAGCAGGGTGGACTAAATTACCCCCATTCATTTAGGAACCAGGACTTGAGGGACAATATTGCCAAGAATTGTGTAGCGATGTTCTTAAGCGGTTGGGATGTACTGATATAAGATGCGTTGATTTAACAACATGTGGATATCAAAAGCCATCGCGATGTCCCAGCACAGTGCCACCTCCAATGGATGGCATGATCAGGGTTGGGGGCCCGAAGGCACTCTTACATGATGTAACTATGGTCACTTTAGAAGTAACCTATAACCTGAGCAGTATAGTGCTGGCGTTAGAGGCCAATTGTGGTGATCACCCAGCATCAATTACTTGGGCAAAGCATAAATTGCTGTGATTACTTAGTGATTATAAGGACCGCATAGCCCCTGAAGTAGGGGCCTCCAAGGGGCGGCGGAGACAGAGTATATTAGGGGAAGTGGGGGGCTTGTTTGGAAGTGCCAACTCGGTCCTAAATTCATGGCAAATCACAGGCCTGAATAGCTATGCCTCCTGGGTGGTGCAGGAAAGTGCCAAGGGCCTGTGGTTCACAGCTTCGGGAACGGAGTATGCGCTTACGGCAGTAGAAGTGCAGGGAACCGGGTTACAGAGAGGTATAGAGGACCTAGGGAAAGCCGTAATAAAGGCGACTGATTTACAGTCCAAAGGGCGAGCATGTGACATGCTGGCTCGGGACTTGATTGACAGCGTTGAATCAGACATTGAAGACATCAGGATTGGGACGGTGCCCCAGCATGTGCAGAAGGAAGTCAGCAGTCTCAATCTGATTAACTGGGAGGAAGATAGACAGGAGCTCTTGGTAACCCGCCCAGCAGGTGGGGGTGGGGGGTGGGGGTGGGTGGTGTAATGATCAATAACATGTCACTCTATAGTGGACACTAGGTGGAGCCGTAGAGCTGTGTAGAGCTGTATATAGCTGTATGTATATAAGACTACACTACCCAGCTGTATGTATATTAAGACTACATTACCCATGAGGCATTAGGCTACCCACAAGGCAGCAGTCAAGATGGATGCCTCTACAGATACTGCACCTAGTCCACATGTGCTCAATAAAGTGTCTAGCAAAAGCTAGCTGTGTTCATAATAAGAATGTCTATTTATTAATGAACATAAGATGGTACCAGGATGGTGAAGATCTGCCGAAAATTGTGAGAAGCGACATGGAGAATTTGAAGCCACCAGAGCATTTGAAACTCATAGGAAATGTCGACTACAATTGGCAGACTTTTAAACAACAATTCAAACTCGACATTGCTGCCATCGGGTATGGTAGGAAGCCAGATGCAAGGAAAATAGCGTTGCTGCTCACGGTTGCAGGCCCACAGGCGATAGAGGTATTTAATACATTTGTATTTAATCCAGAGGAGAACAGAGAAAAATTAGACGATGTGCTAAAGAAGTTTGATACACATTGTTCTCCCAAAAAGAATGAAACCTATGAGAGGTACATCTTCCGTTCTCGGACACAGCAGCAAAATGAGACTTTTGATAGCTTTTTGACTGATCTGAAACTGAAAGCACAGACATGTAATTTCTCTGAGCTGAAAGCATCCATGATTCGTGACCAGATTGTGTTTGGTATTCATGATAAAAAAGTCAGGGAACGTCTGTTGAGAGAAACCGAACTAACATTGGAAATTGCTGTGAAAATATGCCAAGCTAGCGAGCTAGCTCAAAAGCATGCCAAGACTTTCAGTGAAATCAATGATGATGCGATTGCAGTAAGTGTTGTTGTCGGTGCTGTGTCCTACAAGGGGAAGAAACATGGGTAGAACAGAAGTGACAAGCAATCGGAGGAAGGAATTTTTAATTGTAAACGCTGTGGTTACAAACACCAGTTAAAACAATGTCCAGCATTTGGAAAAATGTGCACAAAATGTCATGGAAAGAATCACTTTGCCAAACAATGCTTTTCAAAAGTAAAAACTAAGAAAGGGCAACGAGTTAATGTAATTGAGGACACTGATTTAAGTGAGACATGTTTTGTAGGAATGGTGTCATGTGACAATATCAAGAAGGATACAGAAAATGTGCAGCCCTCAGGAGTTAACAATGCTGAACATAAAGTTAATGCAGTAAAGGAGGACAAATGGATGATCCCACTGCAGGTAAATGGAGCATTAGTTACATTGAAACTAGACACTGGGGCAAAAGCAAACTTAATCAGTATGAGTGACATTAACAATATGAAAGAAAAGCCCAAAATACAGAAAAAGTCAGTACTACTGAAGGACTATAATGGACAGAAAATAGATAGCTTAGGTGTATGCAGACTTAAAGTGACAGTCAAAGACAAAGTGCATCATCTCATGTTTTCTGTTGTGGCTGAAGGACTTGATTCACTACTGGGTGACAAAGCTTGTGAGGACTTAGAACTGGTCAAGAGAGTCTACCATATAAACTGTGCCATAAGCAGACCAGATGACTCGGTGGATTCTGTAGTGAATAATTTCCAGGATGTGTTCAAAGGATTTGGAGTTCTACCATTCACTTACAAGATCCAGCTAAAGGAGGATGCTCAGCCAGTGGTACATGCTCCACGAAGAGTTCCAGCACCCCTGCGTGACGGCTCAAGAATGAACTGGACAGAATGACCACACTAGGAGTCATCAGGAAAGTCGAAGAGCCAACAGACTGGGTTAACTCCATGGTATGTGTAAAGAAAAAGAACAATGATCTAAGAATATGCATGGATCCAAAGGACTTAAATGCAAACATAAAACGTGAACACTACCAGATTCCCAAGCGAGAAGAAATCACCAGTGAAATGTCAGGTGCCAGATACTTTACAAAGCTCGAAGCCTCACAAGGATTTTGGCAACTAAAACTGGATGAAGAGAGCACCAAATACTGTACCTTCAACACAGCATTTGGCAGGTATTGTTTCCTCAGAATGCCTTTCAGGATAATATCTGCATCTGAAATCTTTCATAGAGCGATGGAACACGTAATTGAAGGTCTGGAAGGAGTTCGGGTCTATGTTGATGACATCATCACCTGGGGCTCCACACTGAAAGAACACAATGAGAGACTGACTAAAGTGCTACAGAGCATATGCCGGAATGGACTGAAGCTCAACAAAGCCAAGTGTCAGTTTGGCGTCCAGGAAGTCACTTTCCTAGGAGATAATCTATCTGGTAAAGGAATAGAGCCAGATATGGAAAAAGTAAACGCCATACTCAAAATGCCCCGACCCACTGACAAAAAAGGAGTGCTGCGCATCATGGGGATGATAAACTTCATTGGAAAGTTAATTCCTAACTTGTCAGCCAAGACAGCCTGTCTGTGAGACCTGCTACATAAAACAAATGAGTTCGCATGGACAGAAAGACATGAACAAGAGTGGATAAACCTCAAAACAGTGCTGACAACCACACCTGTACTCACCTTCTTTGACCCAACAAAAAGAATCAAAGTGTCAACGGATGCATCAAAAGATGGCCTAGGTGCGGTCTTGCTACAAGCAGAGGGTGAAGATTGGAAGCCTGTTGCCTATGCCTCCAGGTCTATGACTGATACTGAGTGTCGATACGCCCAGATTGAAAAGGAATGTCTAGGCTTGGTAGTTGGACTAGAAAAGTTTCATGGCTACATATATGGACTTCCCACCTTCACAGTTGAGACAGACCACAGCCCACTGGTTGCCATCATAAAAAAGAACCTGAATGAGATATCTCCAAGGATTCAACGACTCATGATGAAGCTGCAAAGATATGACTTTGAACTGATCTACACACCAGGCAAATACATAGTGTTAGCAGATGCACTATCCCGAGCACCCACAGTGAGTCATGTGAGCTCTACTGAAGAAGACGTGGATGTTCATGTAAGTATGGTCACTGCTGCGCTGCCCGTGTCAGACACAAAATCAAAGCAAATAGCAGAAGAAACAGTAAAAGATACAGTATTACAAACAGTAATAGAGAACATTCATCATGGTTGGCCAAAAGGTTCCTGTCCAAAATATTTTCACATAAGGTCAGAATTGAGTGTCGCAAGTGGACTATTACTAAAACAGAACAGAATAGTCATTCCACAGGCTCTACATCAAGACATGCTCAAAAGGATTCATGAGGGACACCTCGGAATTGAAAAATGCAAAAGGAGGGCAAGAGACACTGTTTATTGGCCTGGCATAAATAAGGACATTGAGAACATGATAGGCAAATGTGAGACATGTCAGAAACACCAAAACAAACAAGCAAAGGAACCAATGATAGTAGCTGACATACCAACAGCACCATGGCAAAAGGTTGGTATGGACCTTTTTCATTTAAATGGTAAAGACTATCTAATAGTGATTGACTACTATTCTAACTATCCTGAGATGGCGCTGCTCTCAAGCACCACAGCAAGCAGTGTCATAATGCATGTTAAATCCATCTTCGCAAGACATGGAATTCCCAGGATTGCCGTTAGCGACAATGGTCCGTGCTTCAACTGTGAGGAGTGGCAACAGTTTGCAGCACATTATGACTTTCAACACATCACATCCAGTCCTTTGTATGCTCAGCTGAATGGTAAGGCAGAGAAAGGTGTTCAAGTTCTCAAGCAGCTACTGAAGAAAGCGACAGAAAACAAGTCTGATCCTTATCTCGCCCTGCTGAGCTACTGAGCCTCACCTTTAGACTGTGGTTCTTCACCTGCTGAACTACTAATGGGTCGCAAGTTGCGCACCACGCTACCCTGCTGTGCAAAAGAACAGCAAAGTGAGGAACTGAGACAGAGACTTCAACTGTTAAAGCTGAAACAGAAATCATACTATGACAAGTCATCCAAAACTCTAAAACCATTGACAAAGGGTGATGTTGTCAGGATTGAGGATCCAGATGCATGGAACAGGAAAGCTACAGTTCTTGAGGAAGTAGGACCAAGGTCATACACTGTTAGAACTGAGGAAGGACAGATTCTCAGGAGGAACCGCCGTTCCCTCCTAAAAACACAAGAGACTATTCAAGACCAGATTGATGACAATGCCGCAACTGCACCTTGTCATTCACCGCCAGAACAATCTCATGAAGACACATCAGACTTACCCATGTTGAGAAGATCCACACGTGAAGTAAAAAAGCCTGATAGACTTAATCTTTGAGTACAATGTAAAGCTTTGAAAATGTGTTGACTGTTTTGAAAATGTTTATGTTTATAGAGCACTAACAAAAGTGTTACTGATATTATCTTTATTGTTTTCTTGAAAGTTGATTGATATTGATTTTGTTAAACCTCAAAGAAAGGGGGATGTAATGATCAATAACATGTCATTCTATAGTGAACACTAGGCGGAGCCGTAGAGCTGTGTAGAGCTGTAGATAAGACTACACTACCCAGCTGTACGTATATTAAGACTACATTACCCATGAGGCACTAGGCTACCCACAAGGCAGCAGTCAAGATGGATGCCTCTACAGATACTGTACCTAGCCCACATGTGCTCAATAAAGTGTCTAGCAAAAGCTAGCTGTGTTCATAATAAGAATGTCTATTTATTAATGAACATAAAGAGGTGGGGGTGGGGGCTGCGGATGCATTTAGATTTCTAATGATGATGCCACAGGGGCACAAGAATGGGACATATCGGGAGGGATGTAAAGTAGAGTCTCTGGGAGTGGTCAGAGGCGAATCGGCATACCGGGTGGGTACCCGTGGATACGGAGCACCTGGTAAGAATGGCACCCTCCTGTTGACCATGGATGAGTGCTGTACTGAATCAGAGCACTACATAGTGTGTGATGTAAGAAAAAGGAGTCTCACACATCAAGTAACTTTAAAGTAAGCTTTAAGCAACTTATAAACACACTATATACAAGAGAGGTCTTCACCATGCCTCTGGTAGAAGCCTCTTACAATACTGAATAGTTCAGTATTTATACCAGTCCAACAGGAAGTGATGTATGTACCAAGTTCATAATTCATAGTTCACAGTTCACAGTTCACAGGAAGTGATGACATAACTTCCCGGAAGTTATTATTATTATCACATTCTTCCCTCCTGCAGGATTAGAAGGCTGTGGTCTTCCTTTTGTTCCACAGCCGCCGAACGAGGAAGAGTCGCACCCGTTTGGGTTCCCGTCGTAGAGGGTCGCTGGTCCGCTTACATGCGGTTGGCCATTAGTCAGAGTCTGTGTGGCCTGGATTACCCTGTGCAGGGTTGGGGAGATCATGGCTTCATGTACGAGCCCCAATAGGTTCAAAGTCGGTCTGCCTCGGTTCAGAGGGAGGTGCAGAGCTGGTCTGTGGCGGATCAGTACTTTCGTGTGCGGTACTGGGAGGGTCGCAACTTTGAGTACGGGGTTCTACCGGCACCAAGCTAGTTGGTGTCTGATCAGGATCCTGGAGAGGGGTACCCGATAGGTCCCAAGAGTTTCCTGGTGAAATGCCATCACCCGATGTCCCACTAGGTCCTGGTGGGCAGGGAGCCAGATCCCGTAATGATACGGTAGATTCTCGGCCGTCGGAATATCGTATGTTTGCATAGGTGGGGTTGGCATCGGTTAGTTCGACCTCGTCTACGAGAGGGTCATTTTTAGACGTCCGAACGTATCTTCGGAGTAATACAGGTCCAGGAGTAGTTAGCCATGACGGGAGTGATGTCCCATGAGATGAGCGACGCTGGAATCCAAAGAACCGCTCATGAGGTGTAGTATTTGTGGCTGTAGAAAGCAGGGACCGTATAGAGTGCAATGCATCCGGAAGCACTGCTTCCCATTGCTGGTCTGGTAGGCCCCGAGATCTTAAAGCGAGACATACGGAATTCCAGATGATACCGTTATACCTCTCTACCTGCCCATTTCCGATGGGATGGTATGGTGTTGTTTTGCTTGTAGCAATTCCCCGTTCTGAGAGGTAGTCCTTGAGTTCCCTTGACATAAAGGATGGACCCCGATCTGAGTGAATATAAGCCGGCATGCCACAGAGAGAAAATACCTGCTCAAGACAGCAGATTACTGTGGACGCCAGCATATTGGAGCAGGGGAAGGCAAACGGAAAACGTGAATATTCATCAATCATGGTGAGCAAATATGTGTTCCGAGTTGAAGAGGGCACTGGGCCCTTAAAATCAATGCTAAGTCGTTGCATCGGTTGGGTTGCATGTATGAGTATACCAGCTGAGGGGCGGAAGAACTGAGGTTTTAATTCCGCACAAAGCCGGCATTCTGAGCATAGTTTCTTTACATCTCCAGTAGAAAAAGGGAGATTCCGTGATCGTACGAAATGTAGCATGCGCGTAACGCCAGGATGACACAATCCATTGTGGACATCCATGAGAGTAGAGGACGACATAGTGGAGCAGAATGCCCGTGTGAGGGTGTCCGGGGCCACATTCTCCTTGCCAGGCCGATAGTGAATGGTATAACCAAAAGAGGCCAGTTCCATCCTCCAAAGTTGTATTTTATTATTCTTAATTTTGGTTCGTTTTCGATTATCGAGCATGAAGGCGACTGATCGTTGGTCCGTGATTAATGTAAAGTGCTGGCTAGCTAGAAAATGGTTCCACTTCTGTACTGCCTCTATGATGGCTGTGGCTTCCTTCTCAACCGGAGGATAATGTAGCTCGGCACCTTGTAAGGTCCTAGACATAAATGCTACAGGACGACCTTCCTGATTCAGAGTAGCCGAGATCGCCACCTCCGAGGCATCACATTCGACTGTGAAAGGGAGATTCTCATCGATGGAGTGAAGAGCCGCTTTCTCCAACTGTTTTTTGAGAAGGTTAAAGGCTGCAACAGCCGCTGTTCCCAATGGAAATGATCTAGCATGCAGCAAGGGTTGGATTTTGTCCGAAAAATGAGGAATCCATTTAGCGTAGTATGCAAACAGACCGAGAGCCCGACGTAAAGAAGCCGGATTCTTAGGTGACGGGAGCTCTTGGAGCGGGCGAAGTCTTTCTGGGTCTGGCCTAATGATACCATTGCCTACGCAGTAGCCAAGGATGTTGATGGTCGGTTGCGACTCAACAGATTTGGATTCATTCAAGGTTAAGTTACGGCGATGGAGGGCATCCCGAAATTTTTGGAGGTTGGCGTCGTGTTCCTGTTGATCGTGACCTGCAATAGTAATGTTATCAAGATAGGGAAAAGTGTCCCTTAGATTTTCCTGTTTAACCAGGCCATCCATTGCCCATTGGAAGACAGCCACTCCATTAGTAACCCCGAATGGGAGGCGACAAAATTGGTACAGCCGTCCATTAGCCTCAAAGGCCGTGTACTGCTTATCTGAGACCTTCAAGGGTACCTGATGATAGGCACTTTTTAAGTCGTAAGTTGAGAACACTTTGTATTCGGCCAGTTTATTAACCATATCATCAATGCGTGGCAATGGGTAGGCGTCCAAGTTGGTATATTGATTGATGGTTTGCGAATAATCAATGCATAGTCGTTGTTTGTGAGGTTTTAGAGGGTTCTTGACAATGACGACTTGAGCCCGCCAGGGTGATGAACATGGTTCGATGATATCCTCTGCTAGAAGTCGAGAGATTTCAGCCTCAATAAAAGATTGGTCTTCCTGATTAAAGCGCCGCGATTTCGTTATTATTGGTTTGCATCGAGGCGGAATACTGGCAAATAATGAGGGTTCATCCAGTGAAGCTGCTGATAATGCACAAAACGGTAATTTAGACGGTATATTAGAAATAGTAAGACCAGGTTTGGATCCGCCGAACTCAATAGTGAGTTTCTTATGCTGTTTCTGGAAATCCAGCCCTAAGAGGAGATCACTACATAGGTCCTTGAGTACCGAAAGTCGGGTGGAGGGATACATGCGACCATTAAGTGTCATATCAACAATACAAAAGCTGGAGATTCTGGTATTAAGTGATGACTGAGCCATCGCAATTGCCTGGTCCGATGGGAAGACATGTAGTTTCAACTTCGCAACAATCTGTTCTTTAATGAAACTATCAGTACTTCCTGAGTCAATTAAGGCAGCTAAGGTATGCCCTTTAATTGAAACTTTTGTAGCTGCATGAGACAGGTTCTGTGGGCAAGCAGCTGTAATTGGTGTCGTTGCACAGAGAGTGGCTAAAACTCTCGGTGTGCTTCTTCGGGAGAGAGCTCGAGAGGAAGCTTGATAGGTCCTAGCTGGAGCATCTTGATAGGCTCTAATTGGGGCAGTTCGGTAGGCCTTAGCTGGATTGGCCCTCGTAGAGGCCCTTGATAGGCAAACTTTAGCAAAGTGTCCTTTTTTTTTGCAATAACTGCAGATTGCATTGCGAGCAGGGCAGGTTTTCCTAGGGTGAAAAGCATCTCCACTAAAGAAGCATTCCTTCCTAGATTGCCAAGAGGCTGCTAAAGTGGGGTCATCCTCCTCTTCTTCATCAGAATTATCAGAATTAGATTCCCCCATGATAGGGTTCACCTGAGACCGCTTGAATTGTCTGGTTGCAGTTACAGCAGCAGATCGAGATCTGGGCAGCTGATAGAGGTCTGCATTTCTCTTTGCCAAATCCAGAGAACAAGCTAGGTCAAAAGCTTTTTGTAGCTCAAGTGTTTTACTTTCTAGTAGATGCTGGCGTATAAATGGAGAGGCAATCCCGCAGATGAAAGCATCACGAATCATTTCTTCGCGGTACAGCTCATCTGAGGCTGCCTGAAAGTTACAATCTATGCTGAGCCTGCGAAGTTCTTGAAGGAATTCGTTAATCGATTCCCCTGGCCCTTGTCGGGCTGTGGCCAGTAGATGTCTAGCATAGACCTCATTTGGAGTCTTGGCATACAGTTTCTTAAGTGCCCGAATCACCTCATCGTAATTATCCCATTCATCAACATATTCAAACACTTTTGGGGTCACATAGTTGATAAGTATCCTCAGTCTAGTAGGAGCATCCGCTTTACATTCATCCAGAAAATTCTCAAAAGTACGGTACCAATGCTTCCATACCCTGCCAGCTGCTGGTGGGTTCGGGTCCAAGTCCAGACGAATAGGTCTAAGGATTCTCTCCATGATGGGTGGTTCCCTGGATCCTTAACTCCGAGTTTATCCGAAGGTCTAGTATTTGTGAGTGTAAATACTAAGTTGCTTAAATTGATGTAAGAAAAAGGAGTCTCACACATCAAGTAACTTTAAAGTAAGCTTTAAGCAACTTATAAACACACTATATACAAGAGAGGTCTTCACCATGCCTCTGGTAGAAGCCTCTTACAATACTGAATAGTTCAGTATTTATACCAGTCCAACAGGAAGTGACATATGACAGGAAGTGATGTATGTACCAAGTTCATAGTTCACAGTTCACAGTTCACAGGAAGTGATGACATAACTTCCCAGAAGTTATTATTATTATCACAGTGTGTACCTGTAAAAGCCTGAAACCGATAGATGAGGGCTCAGCAGTGGTGGTGATGGTAGAGCCTTTGGAAGGTGCCTTTAGGGCAATTCAGGCATCTCCGACTCAGTGGTGTTTTCTGACCGATGAGAAGAACTACCTGTATGGAGGATTGGTGTGTGCAAATAACCATACGTTTTGCCTTCAAGTTTCAGACTCTCTCACCATGGGAGATTTCCATCTACCTGGCAGAACCCTCACTGGCCTGGTCTTCAGCCCATGGAGGGATGACGAGTTGAGCGTGGATGATACACCAGGGAGGGCCGCTAGGGTGGCGGTGGAACAGGCCTTGAATGCCACAATGGAATACATTACATGGAGTAAACAGGCCCTCACGGGGAAGAGTGGAGGTGGACTTGACCAAAAGAACGGCTCAAAGGCTGGGAGC
This sequence comes from Somniosus microcephalus, assembly GCF_052327205.1. Lineage (NCBI taxonomy): Eukaryota > Metazoa > Chordata > Chondrichthyes > Squaliformes > Somniosidae > Somniosus > Somniosus microcephalus. The sequence continues at coordinate 250,333,679 of NC_140992.1, forward strand.
TTCAGCAATAGGTCCAGTAGGAGAAGGCCAAAGACAGCCTGACTGGTGGGACATAGGTAGAATGGCAGCCGCCATTGCCTCCACGCTGTCCTTATCATCAGTATAAGCATCTTTTGCTATCATAAATGGATCATATCCCAAGTGGTGCAAGTGGTGATAATGTCAAATAGGAGATACGCCCTGCTGTCAGTAGCCAAGGTGCCACTCTCAGACACTGGGGAAAAGTGGGACATGTATGCGATATAAATCTGGCCGACTGGGTCCCAAGCACAGCCAATGTCACTAGGACAGCGGTGAGGCTGTAAGAGGACCGTATAATTTATGGATTTGACACTTGAGGGAGTCCAGTTGGATCCCTGGACAATCCAGCAGGTAGAGAATTCAGGGATTTAGGTATGCCCTACCTGGATCAGACGAGGTCTGACCAGGGGCCAACAGGAGGGACTGATAGGGTAACCTGTAGGTTGGGATAACCTTTAAATGTGTTTTATAGTTGCGTTAGAAGCTATGCTATTAAAATGTAACTGTAACTGCAAGGTATGATGGGAAGCTTGACCAAAATCAGACCAAAGCGTAGTGTCAACATTTAACAGTAGCATTAGTTGTAATAAAGTTTCTCCACGAAACCTTGAATCAGGAACAATGAACAAAGATAATGGTAACTGGAGACTGGATAAGATAAACAAAACTGCAGAAAGGCAGGTGTAAGGACCTTGGGTCCGGGACAGTTGAGACAACGAGAAGCATCTGCCAAAGCCTACATAACCAGTAATTAACGGTTGAACAATTATCAGTAGCAGATTGATTATGTATAAATATACTGCGACAACCATTGTAAATTGCTCGAGGAACAGCACCTCATCTTTCGATTAGGCACTCTACAGCCCTCTGGACTCAACATAGAGTTCAATAATTTCAGGTCATAACCTCGGCCCCTATCACATATATATACATTTTTTATTTTTTTATCCGCACTTTTGTTTGGCCTTTTTTCTTCCCTCCCACATAGCAGCTGTCCTTCATTCAGCCAGCGCAATTCACACCTCATCTAGAGCCATCCTTTGTTCCTTAACCTGTCCCATTACCACCTCCGCTTGCCTTGAATATCTCTTAATGTCTCTTAATCTCTCCTGCCTTCTATCCTATCACTGACCTTCCCTTTTGTTCTTTCATCCCCTCCCCCTTTTCCCAGCCCCTAACTTGCTTCACAATCTATTCCTTTTCCTGCTTTTTTCCAGTTCTGACGAAAGGTCTTCGACCTGAAACGTTGACTCTGTTTCTCTCTCCACGGATGCTGCCCTGGCCTGCTGAGTTTTTCCAGCATTTTCTGCTGTTATTTTGCAAATTTGAGAGACTCCGGTACGCTGAGCGCTCTCCCCTGCATGCTTGTAATAAAGTTTCTCTCATATCACAGCCTACCCGTGACTCCGAGTGGTTTCTTTCCACAACAATTATACACATGCTGAACTTCCTTAAGTTTCTTTCCCCATGTCCCACAGTTCTCTGCTGCTCCATGTGATAAAAAGCAAAAGTATTTTCAATATTAGCTAATACTTACTAATGATGCAAAAAGGCCATAAAATGTAACCAGTTTTTAACATTGCCAAGTGTCGCCCCTCATATCACAGAGCCAAAGGGAATCCATGGAGAAACATTTTAAATTAAGAAAATTATAATTTTAAAAAAAAGTCAGTTGCTCTGTAAGTGAGTGATTGCACTTAATCAGTACAATCAACTTACATTTAATAAATGAGAAATTCCTCCAGAATGCAGTTCTGAGACCAGATTATTTTGATCATTTCATCCACAGAGGAAAATCAAATCTCAAATTTGACCATTCTAGCTGCAGAGAGCATGCACTGAGTGCTGGGAAGAAGCTGCTAAAAAAAAATCATCATCGCCAGATCATGTTGTCATGTTGCAGATGGGAACAAGGAGATTAAAAACCACTAATGTGATCCAAAGAATTGTTTGAAACTATTGTCACCAGACCATGATATCATGCTGCTAGCTGTTGGCAGAGATTCCATGGAAATCTTGGTATTTTGTATGTTTTAAGATCATTTTCTTTCACTGGCTGGAATGCAAGATAATTATTAACACACCCAAAACTTATCTATTGATTCAATCACTAACAGAAAAACAAGTTTTTATGAATTTAAACTGCATGGTGAAAGAGTGGAAGTATGATCTAAATAATGGAATATTTATTGCATGAAATTAATGGAAGTCTATATAACACTTCAGATTTTGTGCATTAAGTGACTATTTTGGTGGCCCAATAGTTCTGGTCATGATGTGGAGATGCCGGTGTTGGACTGGGGTGGACAAATGTAAGAAATCACACAACACCAGGTTATAGTCCAACAGCTTTATTTGAAATCACAAGCTTTCGGAGCGCTGCTCCTTCATCAGGTGAAGTGGAGAAATGCATAAAGACACAGCTTATATAGTCAGAGAATAATGTCAGATGTTTACAGGTAATCTTTCTAACTGCCATTTATCACACCTCGGCAGAGAGATAATCACAGCAATCAAAGGTGTAAATGGTGTCCAAACAGGTCAGTCAGGAAAACATTACATCAAAGAACAATGAGGTGGGGTCACAAGGAGTCAAATGTTGCAGATGCTGGGGTCTGTATGAAAAACAAAAAAACAGACAAAAAACATTTTTTTTTTGCTGGAAATCACTGCAGGTCGGGCCGCATCTGTGTGGAGAGAACAAGCCAATGACGACTCGAGTCTGGATGACTGTGGTGATTATTCTTGTTTTATAAGAAGCATTGTAATTGGTTGCCTGTTTTCCTGCCTTGAGATATATGCTGTAAACTTATTGGTTTGTTGATTCCATGTGACCTGTGGTGGCCATCTTAAATTCAGTTTTCTACAGTGGTTGAGACTGGGTGCTCAACATGTACTTGCTGGTTTTTTTAAGGTTAATAAAGCCTAGCTTTTGAAAGGCAATCTACTCTTTATTTCAATTTATTAACCTTTTGCTATAATGGAACGATATCTTCGACCGGAACGATTTAATGCTGACCCTAATTCTGCAGGAGTGGATGATCAATGGAAACATTGGTATCGTACATTTAAAAACTTTTTGGGTGTGTTGGATCAGCAATCTCTGAATAAGTTGGATATACTAATCAACTACATTGCTCCGGATGTGTATAAGTATATTTTGGGCTGTGAAACTTATGAATTGGCTATTGCTACGTTGGAAAAATTTTTTGTTAAACCCAAAAATGAGGTATTTGCACGTCACCTTTTATCTGCCCGTAGGCAGCAGGCGGGAGAACCCTTGGATGCTTATTTACAAGCACTCCGGCGCCTTGGTGCTAACTGTAATTATAAGGCCGTGTCTGCAGAAGGACATAAGGAAGAGTCGGTACGGGATGCATTTGTTAATGGATTACTGTCTAGATCAATGCATCAGCGGTTATTAGAAAATAAGACTTTGGATCTTAAGAGTGCTTTTGAGCAAGCCTCTACATTGGATTTGGCTCAGAGAAGTTCGGATTCTTATGCTCTTTTTGATCGGCCTGCGACCGTGGTTTCGGCAGTTCCGGATGAAAGGGAGTTACGTGGATTTAATAGGAGTGGTTTACCAGATTCCGAAACAGTTTCTACTTTGGCAGCTGTTGCCTCTAGGATTCAGAAGTGTTATTTTTGCGGGAACGCCCGGCACCCCCGTCTGAAGTGCCCTGCCCGGGAGGCTGTGTGTAGTAAATGCGGCAAGGGAGGTCATTATGCACGTGTTTGCAAATCGGTTGCCTCCTCTGCGACCATTCAGCCTTTAGATAGGGCGTTTATTGCATCAGTTTCTGCCGCCTTTTCCCATGGCCTAAACAAAGCTATAGTTATGGCCCAAGTTAATGGGTTAGAAGTGAAGGCCCTTATAGAGACGGGCAGTACTGAGAGCTTTATAAGTCTTCAGTTTGTGAGGGAGAAGCGTTTGAAAATTTCGCCTGTTTCCTATCAGGTGTGTATGGCTCAGACGACTCTCACCTCACAAGTAGCTGGTTGTTGCCTTGTGAAATTAATTCTCCTAGGTAATACGTATACTGATATACGCCTATCCGTTCTGCCTAATCTCTGTGCGGACATTTTGATTGGTCATGATGTGCTTCAATTACATGAGTCCCTCAGTCTTTCTTTCAGAGGAACCAAGCCACCTTTGTCTATTTGTGGATTAACTTCTTTATTCATTTCTCCATTATCACTTTTTTCCACTTTGATGCCGGACTGTAAGCCAATTGCTACCAAGTCAAGAAGGTATAGCAGTCAGGATAAAGAATTTATTAATTCTGAAGTTCAACGTCTTTTATCGGAAGGAATCATTGAACCTAGTTTTTCGCCCTGGCGGGCACAGGTAGTTATCACCACTAATGAGAGACATAAGAAGCGAATGGTGATAGACTACTCTCAAACTATTAACAGGTATACTCAATTAGATGCGTACCCCCTGCCTAAGATTGATGAGCTTATCAATAAAGTATCTCAATATAAGGTTTTTAGCACTATTGACCTAAAGAGTGCTTATCATCAGATTCCTATCGCTAAGAGGGACAAACCATATATGGCCTTTGAAGCTGGCGGAAAGCTGTACCAGTTTTGCCGAGTACCATTCGGTGTTACTAACGGTGTCGCCTGTTTTCAATGGGCAATGGATGCTTTTGTAAGTGATAACTCTCTCTCTGACACCTTCTCATATTTAGATGACATCACGGTGTGTGGCAAATCAAGGGTGGAGCACGATTTTAATCTAGAAAGATTCCTTCAAGTTGCGGAAAAAGTTGGTTTAACTTTCAATAAAGAGAAGTGTATCTTTTCGACCACCGAGGTAAATTTACTGGGGTATATTATCTCGGGAAACAAGATTAAACCAGATCCAGAACGGCTGCGACCACTGATTGAGTTACCTTGCCCTACTAATTCTAAGGCCTTGCAACGAGTTGTTGGACTGTTTTCTTATTATTCTAATTGGATTGCAAACTTCTCGCAGAAGCTCCGGCCCCTTATTCGGGTTACGACATATCCTCTATCATGGGAGGCCAGGATGTGTTTTGATAATCTTAAAAAGGATATCCTTGGAGCAGTTGTGCATTCTATTGATGAGCAGGTTCCCTTTGTGATTGAGATGGACGCTTCCGATTTTGCAATTGGGGCTACCCTGAACCAAAATGGAAGACCTGTGGCCTTTTTCTCACGTACTCTGAGCAATAGTGAGCAGAGACATTCATCAATAGAGAAAGAGGCGTACGCAATAGTAGAAGCACTGCGTAAATGGAGACATTATTTATCTGGGCGACATTTTACGTTAGTAACTGACCAAAAATCTGTGTCCTTCATGTTTGATGTCAAACATTTCAGAAAGATTAAGAATGATAAAATAATGAGGTGGAGGATCGAGTTGGCATGCTATCATTTCGATATAGTCTATCGTCCGGGGAAGGATAATGTTGCCGCTGATGCGCTGTCGAGGGCTTATTGTTCTGTGCTTCACGGAGATACGCTTATTAATCTTCATAATGCTTTGTGCCATCCTGGTGTTACGAGGATGATACACTTCGTACGCAGTAAGAATTTGCCCTTTTCAGTTGAAGACGTCAAGCGGATGACTTCATCATGCTCTGTCTGCACCCGGTGTAAACCGAATTTCTTTAAGCCTCAACGAGCTCATCTTATAAAGGCTGCTTCTCCCTTTGAACGCCTGAGCGTTGATTTTAAGGGGCCTCTTCCTTCAACGACTCAGAATCGATATATATTTACTGTTGTGGATGAGTTTTCAAGGTTCCCTTTTGCTTTTCCTTGTGCAGATGTATCAGCTGCTACAGTTATTAAATGTCTGACTCAACTTTTTATCATCTTTGGGATGCCTGCGTATATCCATTCGGATCAGGGAAGTTCTTTTATGTCTTCCCAGTTGAAGGAATACCTCCAGAGTTGGGGAATTTCTACTAGCAGAACTACCCCGTATAATCCCCAGGGTAATGGACAGTGCGAACGATACAATGGGGTGATCTGGAAGGCAGTTATGTTGGCTTTGACATCCCGGAACCTTAAGAACACACAGTGGGAAATGGTACTGCCTGATGCCCTGCATTCCATTAGATCATTGCTTTTAACGGCTACTAATGTGACCCCCCCATGAAAGGCTCTTCAACTATCCGCGGAGATCCACTACGGGATATTCGGTACCTTCATGGCTTACTATGCAGGGATCTGTGCTGCTCCGACGCCATGTTAGACTGTCAAAGTATGATCCTTTAGTGGAGGAGGTGGAGCTATTGGAGGCAAATTCCCAATATGCTCACATTCGATTCCAAGATGGGAAAGAAAGTACGGTTTCAGTTAAAGACTTAGCTCCTTGTGGTGGCCAGCCCTCTCCTGAGGACATTAACAATAGCCATAATTCAGATAATGTTGATGTCGTCACAGATACTACGAACATTTCCAATCCTATTGCAGACACTTACAATTCTCTTAGTCTGCCCCCGATGGATGTTCATGACCCTCCCAGTCTACCTTCTAATGGGACTTCCAATCCGGAAACCGTTGATAATTGGGATATTGATAGCCTCCCTGCAGAAGATATTTCTGTGTCTCCTGGTGTGGGAGGGCAAGGAACTCCATCAAAGCTAAGAAGGTCGACACGAACAAGATATCTGGTCGACCGATTAAAAATGGACTTTTAAAATAATTAATAAATTAATAGTAAAATTTTAAAATTGTTGAAGGCATTATACATGTATTGCTCTAGTCATAAATAACTAATTGTAAACTGTAAAGGCTACCTAGGTTGAAGTATATTTTAAAAGGAGGGGTGAATGTGGTGATTATTCTTGTTTTATAAGAAGCATTGTAATTGGTTGCCTGTTTTCCTGCCTTGAGATATATGCTGTAAACTTATTGGTTAGTTGATTCCATGTGACCTGTGGTGGCCATCTTAAATTCAGTTTTCTACAGTGGTTGAGACTGGGTGCTCAACATGTACTTGCTGGTTTTTTTAAGGTTAATAAAGCCTAGCTTTTGAAAGGCAATCTATTCTTTATTTCAATGACCCTACGTCAGGTGGGGTTACATGTAGCGTGACATTAACCCAAGATCCTGGTCACGCTACATGTAACCCCACCCGACGTAGGGTCATCCAGACTCGAGTTGTCATTGGCTTGTTCTCTCCACACAGATGCGGCCGGACCTGCTGTGATTTCCAGCAACAACAAAAACGTTTTTTGTCTGTTTTTTTGTTTTTCATACAGACCCCAGCATCTGCAACATTTGACCCCTTGTGACCCCACCTCATTGTTCTTTGATGTAATGTTTTCCTGACTGACCTGTTTGGACACCATTTACACCTTTGATTGCTGTGATTATCTCTCTGCCGAGGTGTGATAAGTGGCAGTTAGAAAGATTACCTGTAAACATCTGACATTATTCTCTGACTATATAAGCTGTGTTTTTATGCATCTCTCCACTTCACCTGACAAAGGAGCAGCGCTCCGAAAGCTTGTGATTTCAAATAAAGCTGTTGGACTATAACCTGGTGTTGTGTGATTTCTTACAATAGTTCTGGTGGCAGAGAATCTGTATCCAAGGGCTGGATTTTCATTGGGCCGTGGAGTCGGGATTGGAGGTGTGTGGGGGTTTAAAATCCTGAAATCGGGGGTCCCGACCCCATCTCGCCCCCAAACAGCCTCCATGCCAGTTTCCAATGAGGCGGGTACCCGACCCGCACTGGGACCCGCCTCCCCGAGGCGGGAAAGGGATTAGTGCCAATTAACTGCCTGTTAACATGTAGTTAACAGGCAGTTTTTAGCCTAATCCCTATTTTTATTGTTGAAGTATGGAATTCCTGACGGCTCCAAACCACGCCAAGTTAGCGAGGTGGGCCGTCGGGATGAATGGCTTGGAGGGGTCGAGATGTCCGGTGTTCAGGTGAGTGATGGGTGCCTGAGTGCAGAGGTAAGTGTGTGGTCTGTGTAAAGTGTTTAAAGAAGTTCTACTAACATTTACTTACCTTTACAGCCTTCCTTCCTTCAGGTCTCGGGAGTCCCTCATCTCACCGGCACAGAAAGCAGAATGGTCGCCAGCTGTCAAAATCTGCAGCCTCTGCTTTCTGCTCTGGGGAGATCTCTAAATCATCCTGAGAGGAAGGAATTAACCTGGAGTACAGATTGTCCATGTTTGACAGCTTCAAACAGCTGTGAAACACTGATATTTCATCTGTCACAAGGTCTTGACAGATGAAATATCAATCTGTGACGTCACCTGTTGCCGGGTCGCCCTTAATTGGCCTGCTGAGCCCGCTGGGCGGGCTCAACAGGGTCAATCAAGTCAAAATCGCATGGGTTGGCTAGAACTCGACGGAGGCGGGACTACAACCCCAAAAGTTGTAGTCCCGCCTCCTACCCGACTCCTCAATGAAAATCCAGCCCCAAGTCTCAACTGGTATCTAAATTTGGATATAATCTTTGGAGTTGATTTGAATGCGTTTTGTCTGGCGTTAATGGGCAGTAACAGCCTCAAAATCGGAATGGTAGCCTTACTGCCCCTTTAACCCCAATGATGCAACTGGTGCCATGATGAAGGGATTCAATGGATAGATTCAAAGAAATTATTTCCTCTGGTGGTGGAATCCAGAACAAGAGGGCCTAATCTTAACATTAGAGCTAAACCATTTACAGGAATCACTTATTCACACAAATGGTAGTGGAAATCTGGAACTCTCTCCCCAAAAGGCTGTGGATGCTGGGTCAATTGAAATTTTCAAGGCTGAGATTGATTAGGTAAGGGTATCAAGCGATATGGAGCACAGGTGGCTAAATGGAGTTGAGGTCCAGATCTGTCATGATCTAATTGAATGGCAGAACAAGCTCAAGAGGCTGAATGGGCCTACTCCTGTTCCTATGAAACAGGCTTGAGGGGCTGAATGGTCTGCTCCTGTACCTATGTACACATGCATACATCTGTTCTGCCCGAACAGATGTGTAAAAATGCTCCTGATATTATACCTGTAGGTGCTGTGTAATTGCAACAAGTGGTGATCTAAAGTGGGTTGCACTGTCTAATAAGTATCATTATAACGGTTTACAGGTTATCAGGGACAATGAGCCTGAACGTATCAGAAGCCAGAACAAGCATATAGATTGTGCTCAATCAATTTACCAATTAAGCAATCAAAAGAGATTAGCTTAAAGCAATAAGGTCTGAATCCTCCTACTGTTTTAACACTAGCAATTCTTTGGTCACATTCGTGGTTTTAACCTGCTTATTCTGATCATCATGTTTGGCTACAGCTTGAGCAAAGGAGATTTAGAATCAATCTGTACTCTTTTCTAAATGAAGTGTATCTTTCTCAATATATTCGTATTATCACATTTAAGGATAGAAATTACTTCTGGCAGCAATAGTCACCCAACTAAAATAAATTGATTAATAACTATTAAAAATCATACAGAGAAATGTCACACAAATGTGATAAACATTCATCTGTTAATATCTCTGACAGAAGCAGAGCTCCATCATGCCTCAAATAGGAAAATTTCCATGGCATATACTTCTCAATTTTAAATCGGAAATGCGAGTTTAAAATTGGCTTCAGTTTACTGTGACTTAGATGTAGGGGTTGATAATACACTGACTGGCGCTCATTGTGCCGAAGCGCAATGGATACCAGCTTCCTGTATTATGAGGTGCAGAGGCCTACCATAAACACTGTGCTCTGTGTCCCCCCAGTTCAGGCCTGAAAGATTTTCAGTGCTCAGAGACTGGCAATAAACTGTGCACATGCCTTATTAAGAGCCTCGGAATGCATTTAAATAGGCACAAGTCTCATAATGCAGCTGAAGTGCCTAAGCAGTTTGGAATTCCAGAAAATTATATAAGAGCTTGGAATTTCCATGCGGGCTTTACTTCCCTATATGACTACCTTTGTCTATGCAAGATGATAAACACGGGCTCCAAGGTAGCCATCACCAATGTAATATTTAATCAAAAACTCAGTTAATTCTGGAAGGAACTACAAATTCAATTGCTTTTTTGAAAATTTGTATAAGTATTGTATAACTCAAGTATTGTAATAGCAAACAGTTTTGTGTGTTTTGACTTCTGTGTATTTATCTCATTTTCAAATAAATCTCACTTTAATTTTAACCTGAATGTTACAGTCTGACACTATGATATTTGCTGCCTTTCGAAGTGGACAGGAGAATATGGTGGACAGTCTATTGTGCAAAAATCCTACAAAAAGAGTAACTGTTGGTCTTGTGTCAAGCTAACCCATTCACACCATGTATAACATTCCAAGATTCAGTTCACAAGATGTGGGTCTGCTTATGTAAACTGACCTTTTTCTGTGAAGATAAATTAAGCGTGTTGGGAGAAACTCCAAACTGTAACAATACTCAACAGTAATTTCTAGCCTCTTAGTCAAATGTGATCTTTATCAAACTTACTATCAGCTATGATCATGCCTGCAAGCAATAGCTCAGGGTTTGTACTGCTCATTCTGTAAAACCCTTTAGAAAGTTGCATTCAAATGACATGGTTACAGAACTATTGGCACTTTTGCTGGATTTAAATTTTGTTGCAAGAAAGGTTGTGTGAAAAGGGGAACAGAGTGCAGATCGAAGAAGGTTATTCCTGTTGCTGTATAGTGTGTTGGCGGGGCAACACCTGGAGTATTGTGCCAGTCTGCAACCTTCACTATGGGAAGGATGAAGCTGAGCTAAAAAATATGTAGAGAAGAGCTACCAGAATGATTAGGGCATTAGAAAATAAAACATATGGGGATTGGCTCTCAAAACAAGAACACCTCTTGTTGGACAGAAGACTTGGGAACATTTTGGAGGCATTTAAATCATAAGACTCTCGGATGTTGAGGATCAGTAAGGAATATTTGATTTGGTACGGAATAGCAAAACAACAAAAGGCTTGCAGAGACTGAAAAGGGGTAGAATCATAGAATCATAGAATGGTTACAGCACGGAAGAAGGCCATTCGGCACGTCGAGCCCGTGCCGATTCTCAGCTAGTCCCACTCCACTGCTCTTTCCTCGTAGCCCTGCAATTTTTTTTCTTCAGATACTTATCCAGCTCCCTTTTGAAAGATAAGATTGAGTCTGCCTCCACCACCCTTTCAGGAAATGCATTCCAGATCTTAAGCACTCGCTGCGTAAAACAATTTTTTCTTACGTCGCCTTTGCTTCTTTTGCCAATCCCCTTAAATCTGTGTCCTTTGGTTCTTCTGCCAATGGGAACAGTTTCTCTCTTTATACTCTGTCCAGACCCTTATGATTTTGAACACCTCTATCAAATCTTCTCTCAATCATCTCTGCTCCAAGGAGAACAACCCCAGCTTCTCCAGTCTATCAACGTAACTGAAGTCCCTCATTCTTGGAATCATTCTTGTAAATCTTTTCTGCACCTTCTCTAAGGCCTTCACATCCTTCCTAAAGTGTGGTGCCCAGAATTGGACACAGTACTCCAGTTGGGACCGAACCAGTGTTACATATAGGTTCATCATAATTACCACACTTTTGTACTCTATGGGGGAAAAATTCAGTTGGTTGCGCCTCCCGTTAGCGCCTTAAGAGGGCGCTAACGGGACGCAACGCAACTAGCACCCGGGTGCGGCACTGCCCATGCCTCCCGCAAAATTCAGCGGAAGGTTAGTGGTGGCGCTAACCGGTAGCGCCCTGTGGCGTTGCGCCACTGGCGATGACGTCATTGGTGTGCGCAGCGCCCCGCTCACGCCCTGGCCACGATCTTCGGGAGCACCCCCTGACTTACCATCAGTCGCTATATCTGACGGGGTCAGGGGGGCGTACTTGCGGCCGGGGAGGCGCAATTTAAAGGCGAGGTGTGGGGCGGCCATTTTTGTTGCTGGCCGCCTGCCAGCACCTGCCTGTGCTCCCGTCCCAGACCTCCTGAAATGCCCCCCCCCCACTCCCGCGGAGTGCCGGCTTGACTCCAAGAGTCCGGCACTTCTCTTCGGTGCCGGGCTCTTTTGCCTGCACTCCCGATCCCCGGGGGCCCAGCTGGGCCCCAGGTCGCTCTGCACAAGGCCCCTCCCCTTTAAGAAGGGGAGGAAGGCCTGCAATACCGCGGTGCAACGTGCCGCAGCGTGTGGCGCTGCGGCACATAACGCTGCAATATTGACTCACAGCGCCCCAAGAAGGATGCGGGGCACCTCCAGTAGCGCCCCGCTTCCCTCTTGGGGCGCAACCATTCAATTTCCGGTGCAGGGACGCTAATTTTTCCGGGGCGCTACTTTTAGCGCCCTGGCAAAGTTAGTTGGGGCGCTACTCAATTTTTAGCCCTATACCTCTATTTATGAAGCTCAGGATCCCGTAAGCCTTTTTAACCACTTTCTCAACCTGCCCTGCCTCCTTCAACAATTTGTGCACACATACCCCCAGGTCTCTCTGTTCATGCACCCCTTTCAGGATTGTACCATTTAGTTTATATGTCCTCTCCTCATTCTTTCTACCAAAATGTATCACTTCACACTTTTCTGTGTTAATTTTCATCTGCCACGTGTCCACCCATTTCACCAGCCTGTTTATTGTGTCTTTCTGAAGTATATCACTATCCTCCTCACTGTTCACTATACTTCCAAGTTTTGGTAGGTCTGGTTTTGCTTTACCGATCTGTGGCATAGAACTTTGATGCTGCAACACATTGGAATTTAGTGTTTGCAGAATTTTTAAAATTATCATTATTTTTGAAATCCACTGTTACAATATTTAACAGTACTTACAATACAATTAACCAGGACCGTTTCCTATAAATACCAATCAAAAAGATTTTGATCCCTTGTGTGTGTTTTGTTTCAGTAGGGAAAGTATTTGTTAAATTTAATTCCTAAACATTTAGGGGTCGTAGACTCATAAGATATCAAGATGGTAGATACACCATCCCAAGATGTATCACATTAGCTGAAGGGACTCAATTGAGTAATTAGTCGGAAATAGGTATCAGGATTTATATTAATGTATAGAGTAATATCCTTAACGGTGATTAATACTTAACATAAATCAATAGGATCTGTGTCTACAAAAGAATAATAACTGAATTTCAAGTGTCAGAATAGCAAAACAATTACTAGCTTCAACTTAAAGTCAACAGGATAATATTTAAAGTCTACAATAGCTGTACAGACTTGACAGGTTAATTTCCATTGTTTATAATTAGAAGTAACAATAATAACATTTTTCACGTCATTTTGTCACATGGATGATATGATGGGAACAAAAGACTGTGCTATTGGATAGTAATATCTTCCTCTGGATGGCTCTGATTTCAGCTCCGCGTGTGAGTCATTGGTTATTTTCCTGTTTATAAGCCACTTTTTTCAGTTCCTAACTTTTAGCTAACGCATTGCACGTACGGGGTATCTGTTTTATTGTACTTAAGAAGTTATGATATTGAATAAAATGTTGGAATACATTTCCCATTCTCCACATCAACTTTGATTTCAGATAAGTTAACTTTCGCAAGACCTTCTCTTAATATTCTTAAATCTCCCAGAAATTTTTACAAAACCTAATATAGGTGACCAATATTCAACTTTAAATATGCTTCTTCTTCTTCTCTTCTTCTTCTTCTCTGCTACTGTAGTAAATATTACCAGCGGATCTGCCCAATCATAAGAAACACCATAATTTGAAAGATGTTGGGGGAATTTTCCGGGGGCGGGGGTCAGCAGGCGCAATCGGTCACGGGTCGGGTGGGAAGGTGTTTTCTTTGACAGCAGGACAGGACCCCGCTGTCAACCCGCCACCACGCGCCTTTCCCAAATGTTGGGTCTGTCAGCGCTGAGCAGACCCAACACGCAGCGGTGAGGAAGGCAATTCTGGTGATTATGACTTTGTTAACAGAGGATTAAGAACTATTTTCAGCTCACTTTCAGAGTTTACCAGTTCACCCACATGGTCACGTTAGGTAAGCAGGGCGGGAGCTGAATGGCCATGGAAACATCTCATTACTTGACAGCTGCAAATATGCTACAAAAGCTCCAACATCACAGCTATTCACTTTCCAAGCTCAGAAGCTGTTGCTTACTGCATTTGGAAGACAGATTGAGCTTTATGCAGGTTGCAAGTGTTTGGAGCAAACATTCTATCCAGTGTCACCTCATTAGAACAACCTCTCTCACCATTGACAGATCGCTTCTGTCATCTCAAGTTCACCTGCCGTCTATTACATCAGCATCGGTGCTCTTAAAACTATCTCACCTTGGTCCTCAGAATCCCACCACAATCAGCCCCAACACCAGCAGCAGCAGGCACACCAGCAGCACCAACAACAACTCCAACCTTCTCCGCAATCAACTGATGCTGCACAGGACACAGGGCATCAGCACCCGACTGCATTGCTGCCCGGGAGGCCAGGGGTGGCCTCACCATGGCCAGATTTACTTCACTTGATGCTGTACACCCCACACCAACACCATAAAGCATCCCTACAATGCCGAAGCCATTCCTTTCACACTCATCACCATTGCGGGGTGTACCGTTGTGTCTTACCATTCACAGCAACTCACTAAGCCACTTCCAAAGGTGCACACAAATCTGTCCAAGAACACAAAGTGTTCCAAATATGTTTGACATCACAGTAACAGAACCTTTACATGAATTTTGCATTAAAGACCCAAGTGCCTACCCTTGTGTGTTGTTAGTTGGTATGATCACACTAGGATGAGGGTGAGTATGAGGATGGCTAGTGAGATGGGGAAGTGATAATGTAGATAGAGAGGAATGAGTGGAGGTGCAAGGTAAGTGGGATGAGTAAGGATGTGCAGAAATAGGGTAGGGAAGGCAGAGTGATGGGGATGTGATGAGAGGCACAGCAGGATGAGGTTGAGTGTGGCTTGGCAGTAACATTTTGTGATCTACTGAGATCATTGAAAGGTTTGCGCCACTATAACCTGGTCCTCCTGATGACATCCCTGCTTGTGGACTCCTGTGCAATGTGCAACCAGGCTGTGTTGGTCTCCTGTGGAGGTCTCTTCCGCCAATGGGAAGGGAAGAGAATCTCCCTCCGTGCTGTGAGTCCCTCCATAAGCATATGGAGGGAGTCATGGGAGAGCCTGGGTGCAGCCGTGCACCTCTGTGCAGTGATTGTCAGTGTTTGCAGCACCCCAATGCTGTAGAACACTGACAGCACAAATGTCAAAATAAATTTGCGCATGGTCCCTTTAAGGAAACCCACTGATGATGCATCATCAAATAATGTCATCAGACCCGCTTCCTTCAATTGGCCGGCAAATGTGCTTGGCGGGCTTAACAAGCCCAATCAGGGGAAAATCATTTTGGACAGTGGGCTGGAGCCAGCAGCGAGGCTCGGACCCGCCACCGACGTCGCCCGCCATGGACCCACCGAGATTGGTAAAATCCAGCCCGTTGTTTCACTTTACAAAGTAGTCTTAGAAATCAGAACTCTCAACTCAACATTTTCCTATATAAAACCTGCACCTGAATTCTCAATATGTGGCAACATCAGTGAAGATGGCATGATATACAGATAAACTCCTTTTAAGAAGTTGAATACACAATACTGTGGGCCACAGGACCAGGATAATAGATCCCTCTCTGTCTGAGTTCTATGACTTTCTCATTATTCTTGTTAGTACAGCTCCCACTCTTTGAGAGCCTTGTTTATCCTATTTTGGAAGGGTAGAAATTCTGGGAATGAACATGAGTGAATTCTCCATGACACTTTCTCCTCACACGACACTTTTTTCTCAAGTTTCAATTTCTGCTAAAATTAGCAAAGGGTGGAATATTGGGGCCAATATCTTATAACATTACCATTTCCATGTGGGATATGATTTGACTGGAGACTAGAAAGATGGGAATGGTAAAAGATTGAGTATATGTAGCAAGAATGAAAAAAACATAGTAGTCTGTGATCCATCTCTAAGGATACAGAAAACCCTGATAACAATGCTTTTAAGCACATGTTATGAAAGGTCCTCTTGCCCTATGTTAAATGCAAGGTCACTTAAGCTGGTGGTACTTGTTCATAGTTTGGTCAAATAGTCAGTTCTCCAAGGCAACGAATGATGATAAAGTAATTAAGCGGCAATAAAATTCTGAAGGACATGCGCAACTTTAGTATTAGTCATTAAGACCTATCTCCTGAAGTCTACTAGTTTAGAGAAAAATGTAAAAAAATTCTACAGTTAATAAAAGTAAATATTTAGTTCAAATTAGTTAAGCTGAAAACAAGGATTATATCTTAGGGTTGACCCATCTCAACCCAATCTTATTTCCTTCCCGCAGCAGAAGGCCTCCTGGATAGTGCACCAGCTGGAGAGATGTGGATGAAGATTTACTTCTTATTAGACTAAAAACTGTTTCATAGATGCCAACTTCAGAAGCACATATCAATGGATGATCTAAAGTGGTATGTTTACAATACAGTATACAAATACCAGTAAGCATGACCAAACTGATGTATGGTAATAAGCACAGAAGATGTGGTAGCTCCAACACAAGCTTGAAGAATAAATGCTGATGCCACCATGGTCAAGGTGATTACAGTGTAATCCTGCCTTGCCCATATTTCTTGCCACTTTTATTGAGTACCCTGTTCATACTGTTAGAAGAAATAAGACATGTTGAATGAAGTGTCACAGTTATTTTTAATTAGAGATGTAGAGTGGCTGTTTTGCCGTAATACCGAATGCAGAATCTGTGACCTATATGGTAGTACAGGCCAATAATTACATGTTCTAAACAGAAGATTGTCATCTGGGTACTGATTGATGGAGGATACGCAATAGAAAGAGAAAAATGAGGACAGAATTCCTTTTACACAGAAATTGGCTCACTGCCAGTCTTTAATCGTGGAGTCTTTAACATGTAAAACAAATCAGTGTGGCTTGGGAATATTATACAACCAAATATCCTCAGTACGAGTGGTTTGAGACATTGGTTTAATTGATATTATTTAATAGAGTAATAGCAGGTTCAGTTTGATAAAGTAGAGTTTAAGGAGCACTGAACACTGCTGTTGTATCACAGTGTACTATCCATTATAATTAAGTCAATGGTGATGAAAGAAAGAAAGACTTTCATTTATATAGCGCCTTTCATGCCCACCGGACATCCCAAAGCACTTTACAGCCAATGAAGTGCGTTTTGATGATGTAGGAAACGTGGCATACAATTTGCGCACAGCAAGCTCCCACAAACAGCAGTGTGATAATGACTAGATAATCTGTTTTAGTGATGTTGATTGAGGGATAAATATTGGCCAGGACGCCGGGGATAACTCCCTGCTCTTCTTCAAAATAGTGCCATGGAATCTTTTACATCCGCCTGAGAGAGCAGACGGGGCCTTGATTTAACATCTCATCCGAAAGACGGCACCTCCGACAGTGCAGCACTCCCTCAGCACTGCACTGGAGTATCAGCCTAGAATTTTATGCTCAAGTCTCTGGAGTGGGACTTGAACCCACAACCTTCTGACTCAAAGACGAGGAGTGCTACCAACTGAGCCATGGCTGACACTTATCTTACTTATCTGTGGCAATATCATTTTCAAATTTTAACTGACTGATAAAACTGTAAGAGGAAATAACACAGAGCTCAGAAACCTTAGGCTTACCAGAGACTGGTTAATATATAGAAATATTAATATGTTTTAGTTAATATTTATTGTTATTAATGTTTTGTTCAATATGTTCCGAATATTTTGAATTGGTTTGTTTTTGAATTGTAGAAAATGTCTCTATTCAAATTAACCTAAGGCCCATGTGTATATCAATTCCAATTAGTATAATTGATTAAAACAGCATCTGTAATGAGAAAACAATTATACTCTCCATGGTTCCAGAGTCAGGACTTCAGAGACCTCGGGGAATTCTCGATTCTCACTGACTTGATTAACATCCATTAATTATGTATAATTGGCATCATTATAATATCCTGAGTAGTACCAATTCACTCCTCTAATGGGCTGTGAACTGTTGCACAGGCAAAATAAAAACATGATGTCACAGAAACATAGAAGATAGGAGCAGGAGTAGGCCATTCGGCCCCTCGAGCCTGCTCTGCCATTCAATGCGATCATGGCTGATCATCCAAACTCAATACCCCGTTCCTGCCTTCTCCCCATATCCCTTGATCCCTTTAGCCTCAAGAAATATATCTAACTCCTTCTTGAATATATTTAATGAATTGGCCTCCACTGCCTTCTGTGGTAGAGAATTCCACAGGTTCACCACTCTCTGATGAAGAAATTCCTCCTCATCTCTGTCCTAAATGGCTTACCCCTTATCCTTAGACTGTGACCCCTGGTTCTGGACTCCCCCGCCATTGGGAACATCCTTCCTGCATCTAGTCTGTCTAGTCCTGTTAGAATTTTATACGTTTCAATGAGATCCCCTCTCATTCTTCTAAACTCCAGCGAGTATAAGCCCAATCGACCCAATCTCTCCTCATACGTCATTCCTGCCATCCCAGGTATCAGTCTGGTGAATCTTCGCTGCACTCCCTCCATGGCAAGAACATCCTTCCTCAGATAAGGCGACCAAAACTGCACACAGTACTCAAGATGTGGTCTCACCAAGGCCCTGTACAACTGCAGCAAGACATCTTTGTTCCTGTACTTGAACCCTCTCGCTACGAAGGCCAACATACTATTTGCCTTCCTAACCACCTGCTGCACCTGCATGCTTATCTTACATGTCATCATACTCTCTCTTTTCACACATCACAACAAGTTAAAATAGACTGTTAAAAGTGAAGGTATGCTTAGGATTTAGCTTGCTTTAAAGGTAAAACCTCATGATATTGCTGCCTTTTGTTTACCAGGGATTGGGAGTTCCAAGTTGTCTCTGGGTTACAGTGTATTTTGGTCTAGTTCCAGATAGCTTCAGGAAAGAATGACTAATGTTGACAACTAAGCTTTAAAGAGAGTCAGTTGCTTGACATTAATTACTGCGGTGACTTATGCTTATGATAATAATCAACACTCTTATTGATAGATCAGCAGTATTAAACACAGCTACCATCACGACATTTTCATGTATTCATCTGTAAAAGCGACAGTAGCTCTCATTGCTAGTCAAGACAAGCTACATGATAGAAATATTATATGTTTTCACTTTTATCTGCTAATTGAAACCAGCATTTTACTGTCTCGTGTCTATTACACCCCTGAGTAATAGATTAAGAATGATATGAGTTCAGTAATCATTATGTTTAGGAAAAAAATGTTACACCATATATAAAATATAAAGCAGAGATGATAGCACATCTTTGCAAAATGAGAGAAAGCTTTCCTCAAACACCCTGAGTGTGCATCTTGACCAAGCTTCTCTTCATCTGTCCTAATATCTCCATATGTGGCTCGGTATATCTACAAACAAATATTCAACAAATCAAGATGATTACAACTGTCAACTTATTCCCGTTCTCATGTTTGGAGTGTATTCCTGTTCTCATGTTTGGAGTATATTCTCGTTCTCATGTTTGGAGTGTATTCAAATTCAAATTCAAATTCAAATTCAAATGCTTTATTGGCATGAAAGTTTACAGAGAACCATATTGCCAAAGCTTACATAGCAAAAAGGTACATTTTCAAACATTCTGTAGGTGTCAATCGATTTGACATTTGTTGGGTACATACAATATTACTTTTAAACAATATTAATTTTAAACAGTCTTTGTACTTCATTTGGTACGTTCAATATTAATTTTAAACAGTCTTAATTTTAAACAGTCCTCAGGTTGTGACATGTTGTTACATATTTGGCCCCAAGGTATGGTCTGTCTCCTTCTCCCAGGACTAATCTCAATTTTGACAGGTCATCCAATTCCTTGAAATCTGGGGTTGTTTGGCTTAGCTTGTTGAATAATATGTTTCTTGATGTGTTGAATTTTTCGCATTTTAGGAGGAAATGCATTTCTGTTTCAACCTCGCCGGCCAGACATTGATCGCATATTCTATTCTCTCTAGGCTGCCAGGATTTCTTGTATCTGCCTTTTTCAATTTCCAGTTGGTGGTCGCTTAGTCTGTACCTGGTGAGGGTCTGTCTCTGTTTTGTGTCTCTGATGGTCGTGAGGTAGTCTGCCAGTTTATATTCTCTTTTTAGGGCCCGGTAACATTCTAATCTGCTTTGGCTTTCGGTTATTTTGTTCCAATGTTCCAGGTAGGTTTCTTTGCATTGTTTAATGATTTGGTTCACTCGGATTGGTGTTTGGACGGCTGTGTTGGTCTGGGGTTGGTCAGGGTCCGGCTGAGTACTTAGTTTCAGTAGCAGCTGACTCAGGGGACTCTTTTCTGGGTTTAGCTCTTGGGTCTGAAATGCTTTGAAATGAAGGGTGTCTGGGGAGCTAGATTTGAGGTGATTTAGGAAGTTTAGTGCTCGTTTTTGGATGTTTATTATCAGTGGGTATCTGCCTAGTTCGGCTCTGCATGCATTTGTTGGCGTTTTTCTTTGGATGCGAAGGATGCTTCGGCAGAATTCTGCATGTAGGGCTTCTATTGTGTGTTTTTCCCATTTGGTGTAGCTTTGGTGATTTAGCGGGCCCCATACTTCACTACCGTACAGTGCAATGGGCAGGATTATGCTGTCAAATATTTTGAGCCAGATTTTGATTGGGATTTGGATGTTGTAGAATTTTCTTTTTATTGCATATAGGGCTCTTCGGGCTTTTTCTTTTAGTGCATTCACTGCTATGTTGAAGCTCCCTGATGCTGTAATAGTTAGACCAAGGTAGGTGTAGCTCATAGTGTGTCCTATAGTGGTATCACTGAGGGTAAACTGGTATTTGTTTTCCTGACATCTGGGCCTTTTTTGAAAAATCATGATGTTGGTTTTTTTTAGATTTACTGTTAGAGCCCAATTTTGGCAGTATTTGTCGAGTAGGTCTAGTTGTTGCTGTAATCCCTGTTCTGTGGGAGACAGCAGAACCAGGTCGTCCGCATAGAACAGGGATTTCACTTCTCCATCCAGGAGACGGAGACCTGGTGACTCGCTTTGCTCCAGCATGTCTGCTAATTCATTTATGTATATGTTGAACAGGGTCGGGCTCAAATTGCAGCCCTGCCGGACGCCTCTTCTCTGGGTGAAGAAATCGGTGCGTTTGTCTCCAATTTTGACCCCGCATTTGTTTTTCAGATACATTGATTTAATAAGGTCATAGACTTTGCCCCCTATTCCACACTGAAGAAGTTTATAATAGAGCCCTTCGTGCAATATAGAGTCAAAGGCTTTCTTGAAGTCGATGAAACAGGCGAATATTTTCCCATTTTTTGTTTGGTGTATATGTTTTTCAATGAGGGTGTGAAGGGTATAGATATGGTCGGCAGTGCGGTGTTTTGGAAGAAAGCCTATTTGGTTTTTTCTGAGGATATTATGTTTGTTAAGAAAATCAAGTAATCTACTATTTAGAATACTGCAGAATAACTTCCCTAGACAACTGTTGACACAGATGCCGCGGTAGTTATTTGGGTCTGATTTGTTTCCACTTTTATATATGGGGGAGATTAGTCCTTGGCACCAGATATCGGGAAAACAGCCTGAACGTAATATGATGTTGAATAATTTGAGTACCGCACCCTGCATCTCCATATTGCTGAACTTGAGCATTTCATTTTTGATGTTGTCTGGGCCACAGGCTTTCTTTAGGTGGAGAGATTTTGTTTTTGTGGCCAGTTCTTTCCATATGATTGGGGAGTCTAGAGGGTTTTGGTTGTCTTTAATTGTTGCTTCTAATGTGTGGAGTTTTTCTGTGACCTGATGTTGACTTGGGTTTGTTTCGTTTATTGGGATGTCTTTATAGAGGTTTTCAAAATGTGTTCTCCAGATGTCGCCATCTTGGATTGGTAATGCTTGCAATTGTGTTGTACTCAGGTTATTCCACATTTCCCAGAATTGTTTTGGATTGGTGGAGTTTTCAATTTCTTCAAGTATTTTGTGGGTATAGTTTTGTGTTTTGTTCCTAATGGTGTGCTTATATCTTTTGAGGGTTTCATTGTATCTAGTACGTAGGTCCGGATTGTTTGGATGGCGATGCTTTTGGTTTGATATTTTTCTAAGGTCTTTTCTGGCATTTTTGCATTCGTGGTCAAACCATTTCTTATTTTTATTTTGTCTTTTGTGACGCTTCCTCTTCTGTTTCACAAGGTCGGCTTTTACAGCTGCCTCATGGAAGATCATATTTATATCCTCTATGGCCATGTTTACACCATCTCTGGTGATCTCGTATGGGTTTTCTTCAAATGTTGATATTTTACTTGTGAGATCAGGTGACTTTAGTGCTGTGATGAATTTGGAGTGTATTCCTGTTCTCATGTTTGGAGTGTATTCCCGTTCTCATGTTTGGAGTGTATTCCCGTTCTCATGTTCGGAGTGTATTCCCGTTCTCATGTTCGGAGTGTATTCCCGTTCTCATGTTTGGAGTGTATTCTCGTTCTCATGTTTGGAGTGTATTCCCGTTCTCATGTTTGGCGTGTATTCCCCTTCTCATGTTCGGAGTGTATTCCCGTTCTCATGTTCGGAGTGTATTTCCGTTCTCATGTTCGGAGTGTATTCCCGTTCTCATGTACGGAGTGTATTCCCGTTCTCATGTTCGGAGTGTATTCCCGTTCTCATGTTCGGAGTGTATTCCCGTTCTCATGTTCGGAGTGTATTCCCGTTCTCATGTTCGGAGTGTATTCCCGTTCTCATGTTCGGAGTGTATTCCCGTTCTCATGTTCGGAGTGTATTCCCGTTCTCATGTTCGGAGTGTATTCCCGTTCTCATGTTCGGAGTGTATTCCCGTTCTCATGTTCGGAGTGTATTCCCGTTCTCATGTTCGGAGTGTATTCCCGTTCTCATGTTCGGAGTGCATTCCCGTTCTCATGTTCGGAGTGCATTCCCGTTCTCATGTTCGGAGTGTATTCCCGTTCTCATGTTCGGAGTGTATTCCCGTTCTCATGTTCGGAGTGTATTCCCGTTCTCATGTTCGGAGTGTATTCCCGTTCTCATGTTCGGAGTGTATTCCCGTTCTCATGTTCGGAGTGTATTCCCGTTCTCATGTTCGGAGTGTATTCCCGTTCTCATGTTCGGAGTGTATTCCCGTTCTCATGTTCGGAGTGTATTCCCGTTCTCCTGTTCGGAGTGTATTCCCGTTCTCCTGTTCGGAGTGTATACCCGTTCTCATGTTCGGAGTGTATTCCCGTTCTCATGTTCGGAGTGTATTCCCGTTCTCACGTTCGGAGTGTATTCCCGTTCTCACGTTCGGAGTGTATTCCCGTTCTCACGTTCGGAGTGTATTCCCGTTCTCACGTTCGGAGTGTATTCCCGTTCTCACGTTCGGAGTGTATTCCCCTTCTCACGTTCGGAGTGTATTCCCGTTCTCATGTTTGGAGTGTATTCCCGTTCTCATGTTTGGAGTGTATTCCCGTTCTCCTGTTTGGAGTGTATTCCCGTTCTCATGTTTGGAGTGTATTCCCGTTCTCATGTTTGGAGTGTATTCCCGTTCTCATGTTTGGAGTGTATTCCCGTTCTCATGTTTGGAGTGTATTCCCGTTCTCATGTTCGGAGTGTATTCCCGTTCTCATGTTCGGAGTGTATTCCCCTTCTCATGTTCGGAGTGTATTCCCGTTCTCATGTTCGGAGTGTATTCCCGTTCTCATGTTCGGAGTGTATTCCCGTTCTCATGTTCGGAGTGTATTCCCCTTCTCATGTTCGGAGTGTATTCCCGTTCTCATGTTTGGAGTGTATTCCCGTTCTCATGTTCGGAGTGTATTCCCGTTCTCATGTTCGGAGTGTATTCCCGTTCTCATGTTCGGAGTGTATTCCCGTTCTCATGTTCGGAGTGTATTCCCGTTCTCATGTTCGGAGTGTATTCCCGTTCTCATGTTCGGAGTGTATTCCCCTTCTCATGTTCGGAGTGTATTCCCCTTCTCATGTTCGGAGTGTATTCCCCTTCTCATGTTCGGAGTGTATTCCCCTTCTCATGTTCGGAGTGTATTCCCCTTCTCATGTTCGGAGTGTATTCCCCTTCTCATGCTCGGAGTGTATTCCTGTTCTCATATTTGGAGTGTATTCCCGTTCTCATGTTTGGAGTGTATTCCCGTTCTCATGTTTGGGGTGTATTCCCGTTCTCATGTTTGGGGTGTATTCCCGTTCTCATGTTCGGAGTGTATTCCCGTTCTCATGTTTGGAGTGTATCCCCGTTCTCATATTTGGAGTGTATTCCTGTTCTCATGTTTGGAGTGTATTCCCGTTCTCATGTTCGGAGTGTATTCCCGTTCTCATGTTCGGAGTGTATTCCCCTTCTCATGTTTGGAGTGTATTCCCGTTCTCATGTTTGGAGTGTATTCCTGTTCTCATGTTTGGAGTGTATTCCCGTTCTCATGTTCGGAGTGTATTCCCGTTCTCATGTTCGGAGTGTATTCCCGTTCTCATGTTCGGAGTCTATTCCCGTTCTCATATTTGGAGTGTATTCCTGTTCTCATGTTTGGAGTGTATTCCCGTTCTCATATTTGGAGTGTATTCCCGTTCTCATGTTTGGAGTGTATTCCCGTTCTCATGTTTGGAGTGTATTCCCGTTGTCATGTTTGGAGTGTATTCCCCTTCTCATGTTTGGAGTGTATTCCCGTTCTCAAGTTTGGAGTGTATTCCCGTTCTCATGTTTGGAGTGTATTCCCGTTCTCATGTTTGGAGTGTATTCCCGTTCTCATGTTTGGAGTGTATTCCAGTTCTCATGTTTGGAGTGTATTCCCGTTCTCATGTTTGGAGTGTATTCCCGTTCTCATGTTTGGAGTGTATTCCCGTTCTCATGTTTGGAGTGTATTCCCGTTCTCATGTTTGGAGTGTATTCCCGTTCTCATGTTCGGAGTGTATTCCCGTTCTCCTGTTCGGAGTGTATACCCGTTCTCATGTTCGGAGTGTATTCCCGTTCTCATGTTCGGAGTGTATTCCCGTTCTCACGTTCGGAGTGTATTCCCGTTCTCATGTTCGGAGTGTATTCCCGTTCTCACGTTCGGAGTGTATTCCCCTTCTCATGTTCGGAGTGTATTCCCGTTCTCATGTTCGGAGTGTATTCCCGTTCTCATGTTCGGAGTGTATTCCCGTACTCATGTTTGGAGTGTATTCCCGTTCTCATGTTTGGAGTGTATTCCCGTTCTCATGTTTGGAGTGTATTCCCGTTCTCACGTTCGGAGTGTATTCCCGTTCTCATGTTCGGAGTGTATTCCCGTTCTCACGTTCGGAGTGTATTCCCCTTCTCATGTTCGGAGTGTATTCCCGTTCTCATGTTCGGAGTGTATTCCCGTTCTCATGTTCGGAGTGTATTCCCGTACTCATGTTTGGAGTGTATTCCCGTTCTCATGTTTGGAGTGTATTCCCGTTCTCATGTTTGGAGTGTATTCCCGTTCTCATGTTTGGAGTGTATTCCCGTTCTCATGTTCGGAGTGTATTCCCGTTCTCATGTTCGGAGTGTATTCCCCTTCTCATGTTCGGAGTGTATTCCCGTTCTCATGTTCGGAGTGTATTCCCGTTCTCATGTTCGGAGTGTATTCCCGTTCTCATGTTCGGAGTGTATTCCCGTTCTCATGTTCGGAGTGTATTCCCGTTCTCATGTTTGGAGTGTATTCCCGTTCTCATGTTCGGAGTGTATTCCTGTTCTCATGTTCGGAGTGTATTCCCGTTCTCATGTTCGGAGTGTATTCCCGTTCTCATGTTCGGAGTGTATTCCCGTTCTCATGTTCGGAGTGTATTCCAGTTCTCATGTTTGGAGTGTATTCCAGTTCTCATGTTTGGAGTGTATTCCCGTTCTCATGTTTGGAGTGTATTCCCGTTCTCATGTTTGGAGTGTATTCCCGTTCTCATGTTTGGAGTGTATTCCCGTTCTCATGTTTGGAGTGTATTCCCGTTCTCATGTTTGGAGTGTATTCCAGTTCTCATGTTTGAAGTGTATTCCCGTTCTCATATTTGGAGTGTATTCCCGTTCTCATGTTTGGAGTGTATTCCCGTTCTCATGTTTGAAGTGTATTCCCGTTCTCATGTTTGGGGTGTATTCCCGTTCTCATGTTCGGAGTGTATTCCCGTTCTCATGTTTGGAGTGTATTCCCGTTCTCATGTTTGGAGTGTATTCCCGTTCTCATGTTTGGAGTGTATTCCCGTTCTCATATTTGGAGTGTATTTGTGTGTTTTAAAAAATGACACCAGAGGCTCCCTGACTTTCAGTGCTGATCTCAATGCTTACCTAAAATAAGATTTGATTACAATACACATCCCCCCCACCCCTCCCCACCCAAATCAGATAGTTTTACACCTTCGAGAAATGAAACATAGGAAGTGAGGGAACCCTGGAGGACACGCTGAGTGGATCACACGCATCACCTGGCAGCCAAAGTGGAGTTGAGGTCGAAGATCAGCCATGATCTTATTGAATGGCGGAGCAGGCTCGAGGACCCATATGGCCTACTCCTGCTCCTATTTCTTATGTTCAATCAAGTGTTGGTATCACCAACTTTCTTGGAGCAAAACAATCTTCTTCCCTATTGGACAGGGAATAGTGGAGGGAGATCTGAACAGAGGAGGAAGGTGAAATGTTTGCAAACTGGATAGGGGAAACATGTATATGATTTGATACAATATTTAAATTAATTTATTTCAGATACATGTAATTTTATACCTGGGTGGTTAAGGGACTGGGAACAATGAGACAATGTTATGGTGTAAAATTTAAACTACAGCCAGAATTTTGCCTACCTGGGCGGGTCCCATGCAGGCAGCGTCCATGGCGGGTCGCGACCCAGCTGCTGGCTCCAACCCGCTGTGGAAAATGAACTTACCTTAATGGGGCCTATTAAGCCTGCCCAGCGCATTATCCGGCCCAATTAGATGGAGCGGGTCTGGTGACGTCATTCATGACGTGTTTTCAGCCGGGATCTTTAAAGGGACCCTGGACACATTACATTTGAAGTTTGATCTAACAAAGTGGGTGTTGAATCTTTACTCTACAATAATGTAATAAAAGTTATATATGAATGACAAAGAAATATTTAAATAATATTATCATTAATTAATATGACACCATCTACAAATATGATCAAAAACATAATTTAAAAAGTACATTAATTGGGAAGTTATTGGTGCTTTAATCACAAATCTATAACTGGTACAAATAAAAGATATGTGTGTAGGTAATATATAAAATTAAGCAGATTTTAAATGTAATTGGAAAGGGGTGGATTTACAATCTTTTGCAAGTTCAGCGGAACTGCTGCGGAAACCCTGGCAAACTGTGTAAGTGGTGCTTACAACGGCCCAATAATTCCGGTCCCAACGCGTGTGTATGGACGGGGTACTCACGCGTGGGCCCGTTGGAAGTGCCGGATTTCAGCATGCACAGCGCATGCGCGGGAAACCGGCATTTCCTCCAAGGGGTTCAGAGGTCCAACGCGTGCGCGCAGGACTCTGCGTGCACGCGTTGATCTTCCTTCTTTTTGACAGGTTTGCCCGTGTGTAAGGGCCTCAACTTTTTAGAAATGTAAAAAGGAGATGTAAGGACTTGATTCTTTAAGGTAAGTGGTCTATTATTTAAAATTATAATATTTTTTCCACAGCTTTATTGTTTTTAAGGACTTTACAGTAAGGTAAGTTTATTTTTAGACCCGATTTCTTAAAAAATTATTTTTTTCAAAAATTTGATTAATTGTTTAAAATAGTTTTTTAAAGTTATTTATAGTTCATTTAATTAGTGGGATGTTTATTAAAATTTTATTTAAAGTTTAAGTAGTGTTTTGGGCGCCCGTAGTTTTCATGAGTTTGACAGTTCTTACTATCAAACTCATGAATGAAGTTTTCCCTCCCCTGATTGGCTGCCCAGTGCTCACCTGATCCCAGCCGGCACATCGAACTAACTACGCCTCTGGATCAGGCAAGCACAGCGCGCCGACAACTGAACCGGGCCAGTGACAGGAATTCCAAGCAGGCCCAGGCTGCAGCTGTCGGCGCGCCGGGTAAGTGCACATCGGGGGCTTGCACGCACGGCAAGCCCCCGAACCTAATTTCTGGGCCAATGTGTTTCTGGGATTTCTGTAGCTCTTCCGTTGAAGTTAACAATGGACAAGTTAGAGAACCTCCGCAAAATTCACCCCCAAAATCTCAGACTGAAACATTAAATTAGTTATATTCAGGGACTGAAAGCAAATTGAACCAGTGGAATGAGTGATGAGAATGAAATTGTTACGGTTGATGACTTGATTTAATATGTAACTGGACAATCACAGTATACTGTGAGAAAAACCTGACCAGAAACAACACAAAAATTTATTTAAATGGTATATGTCATTTTTTATAGTGCAGATAAATTCACTGCAATTACTTTTGAGTTGGAAGGCAACAGCCAAGAATGGCCAGCGAAAAATGTATTTCCCTCACCATCCAGGGTAGGAGGGGAGCCTTCAGCACTCATATCCTTTTAGGAATTTCTGAATTAACATTTACCAGTAGCTTTTCAAGTAGTACAGAATCTCCATCAATCTGTTAGCTGGTGTAATCAACATGTTTTTATTTTGGTTTGTTGTTCATGCTGTCAAGTAATCAGCTGGAGCAATGGCCACGGAATTCCCGCCTCAGGTTGACAGACATGGTTCCCGAGCTGCGTGAATCCCATGGTCAGGCAGGGAAATTTCAAAAGTAAGTGGAAAAAAGCTCTTAAGTGCCTGTAAACTACCTGATGATGATTTCAATTGGGTCGCCCACCGCTGCCAGTCGGGTCGGCTCCGCGATGACAGACACGCCTGGGAGAACGGCGCGTGGGAGCGAGATGACAGCAGGTTCCTGACCCGCTGTCAAAAATAAAAACTTTCCCACTCGACCCACCACGGATCGCGCCCGCAACCACCCCGGAAAATTCCACCTCTTTTGATTTTGCTTGACAGGCTGTTGTGCAATTTATCAAAATTAACTCGAGCATCTATTTAGGGTTGGCACGCCAAATATTTATAGTGGGTGCATGGGAATGTTCCCATTAGATCATAATAGGCTTTAGTGCCAGCAGCAACCAAGATAATCATATTTCATTCCCCGCAGTAATTAAGCTCCAGAACCTGGAGGTGTTTTGCAGGACAGCCAATAAAAAAAAAAGTAGAAAACTTAAATCATGTTTCTGTCTTCCATAAGTGCCTAAAGTTATTGCAGAAAGATAACTCCCTGCTTCTCCTATACGTGACAATGGCTTCCATTTTCTCACTTTTATTTTAAACCACCTACCATGTTGGAGGGGAATGTTTGGAACCCACCTAAAGGATCCTTCAGCAAACATCCCCGAGTGGATCCGCTGGGGCAGCCGGCAGATCTCTCGATGTCCCAGGTAGGGCGTCATCTTCGAGGGAGCGCAGAGTGTCGGCATCATCACTGTGGGTCCCTCTATCAGTTGGGTCCGTGAAACCGGCTGGACAGGGAGCCAGGTCCCGGAGTGAAACGGTGGACTCCCGGCCATCAGGGTACCGCATGTGCGTGTACGTGGGATTGATGTCCGTGAGTTCTGCCTCGTCGATGTCGGCGGGAATTCAGCGGCGGCAGCGGGGCTATAAAAGGCTCCAGAGACCAGGTAAGGCCTCAGAGCGTTGGCGGGAATTCAGCGGCGGCAGCGGGGCTATAAAAGGCTCCAGAGACCAGGTAAGGCCTCAGAGCGTTGGCGGGAATTCAGCGGCGGCAGCGGGGCTATAAAAGGCTCCAGAGACCAGGTAAGGCCTCAGAGCGTCGGTGGGAATTCAGCGGCGGCAGCGGGGCTATAAAAGGCTCCAGAGACCAGGTAAGGCCTCAGAGCGTTGGCGGGAATTCAGCGGCGGCAGCGGGGCTATAAAAGGCTCCAGAGACCAGGTAAGGCCTCGGAACGTCGGTGGGAATTCAGCGGCGGCAGCGGGGCTATAAAAGGCTCCAGAGACCAGGTAGGTTTACCAGTCTCCGAACTCGGAACTCAGAGGGAAGGAGAGAGGTAAAAAATAATCGAAGTGTGACGTCACCAGAAAGCAGGTAAGTGATTGGTTGGTGAGTATTTCTCTCTTTTTAAACTTAAACTCTGTGGTTTATAGTTTCTAAGGTGTGATATTCATCATCGAGAATCGGGGCAGAGGGTATTTAAAAATAATATTAATAAATGTAATTAATTACATAGAATGGGAGAGCAGGTGATGTGTTACTGCTGCAATAGGTGGGAGCTGGTGGACACCATTGACGCTCACGGTGATCACATTTGCAGTAAGTGCTGGCTGCTCGAGGAATTCCGGCTCCGTGTTGAAGAGCTGGAGTCCGAGCTTCAAACACTGAGACACATCAGGGAGGGGGAGAGTTACCTGGACTCTGTGTTTCAGGAGGTAGTCACACCAATTAGATTAATTAATTCAGATGTAGTCCGTGGCCAGGGACAGGATGGTGTGATTAGAAGTGAGGCAGGTACGGGGATCCAGGAGGTAGTGTTGGAGGAGCCGCAGCCCTTGCACTTGTCCAACAGGTTCGAGGCTCTTACTCCCTGTGAGGATGGGAACGGGGACTGCGGGGAGGATGAGCAACCTGGCCACAGCACCATGGAGCGGGGGACCATTCAAGTGGGGGGAGTTAAAAGAAATGTTGTAGTGGTAGGGGATAGTATTGTTAGGGGGATAGATAGGGTTCTTTGCAGCCGAGAGCGAGAGTCCCGAAGGCTGTGTTGCCTGCCCGGTGCCAGGGTTAAGGACATCTCCTCTGGGCTGGAGAGAAACTTGGAGTGGGAGGGGGAGGATCCAGTTGTCGTGGTCCATGTTGGTATCAACGACATAGATAGGACAAGGAAAGAGGTTCTGCTGAGGGAGTTTGAGCAGCTAGGGGCCAAATTAAAAAGCAGAACCACAAGGGTAATAATCTCTGGATTACTACCTGAGCCACGTGCAAATTTGGCTAGGGTAAATAAAATTAGAGAGTTAAATGCGTGGCTCAAAGACTGGTGTGGGAGAAATGGGTTTTGCTTCTTGGGACGCTAGCATCAGTACTGGGACAGGAGAGAGCTGTTCTGTTGGGACGGACTTCACTTGGCCAGTGCTGGGACTAGAATCCTGGCAAATCGAATAGCTAGGGCTGTAGAGAGGGCTTTAAACTAATTAGTGACCATAATATGGTTGAATTCCAAATTCAGTTTGAGGGTGAGAGAGTTGGATCTGAAACCAGCGTACTGAGCTTAAATAAAGGAGACTATGAAGGTATGAGAGTAGAATTGACTAAAGTGGACCGGGAAAACAGATTAAAGTGTAAGACGGTACAGGAGCAGTGGTGTACATTCAAGGAGATATTTCACATCTTTCAAGATAAATATATTCTACTGAGGAAAAAGGGGAGTAAAAGAAAAGACAGCCATCCGTGGCTTAGTAAAGTAATAAAGGATAGTATCCGACTGAAAACAAGGGCATATAAAGTAGCCAAATCTAGTGGGAGGATAGAAGATTGGGAAGCATTTAAAAGCCAGCAAACAATAACTAAAAGATTATTTAAGAAAGGGAAGATAGATTATGAAAGTAAACTAGCAAAAAATATAAAAACAGATAGCAAGAGTTTCTACAGCTATATAAAAAGAAATAGGGTGGCTGAAGTGAACGTTGGTCCCTTAGAGGATGAGACCGGGAAACTAGTGGTGGGGAACATGGAGATGGCAAAGATGCTGAATAAATATTTTGTATCAGTCTTTACAGTAGAGGACACTAAAAATATCCCAACACTGGACAAACAGGGGGCAATGGGGGGGGGGGTGTAATGTCCGTGTGTAGATAAAGACACTGAAGACAGGAGTTGGTTCATAGGTATTTACTAAGCAAGTCTGGGGGGGTTCTAAAGGATATACACAATACACAGGCTTATATAGCCCAAGTGGCAATTACCGGCATTACGCACACCTGGGGCTCTTAAAGGCACATACACCACAATTGCTCCCCTTCTAGCTAACTAGTACATCATATTTTAAGTAATTATTAATTACATGTTATATGCAAAATAATATACATTGCTGTATTAATTAATTATAAGTTAGTCTCTCAGGAGGCTTCCTGACTCGGTCCGGATAACGCCTCGGGGGTGTAGTAGTTTCTGGTGGTGTAGTAGGTTCTTCTGGCAAGGCTGATTCGGCTTGAAGGCCAGTGTCGGGTTCATCGGGTTCCAGTATCACCGGATCGGAGGTAGATATGGGTATCTCTACTTCATCGTTAGATGTATAGCGTGGTGGTGTAGGTTGTCCCTTTTCGGATGACTTGATGATTTGGTCAGCATGGCGCCTTATTATGCTTTCTCCGATGTCCACGGTATACATCAGTGGTCCTAGTCGTGTGCAGATAGTTCCAGGCTGCCATTTCTCGGTACGGTAGTCCCGGGCCAAAACCGGTTGGCCTATCTGGAAGGCCCTAGTTGGCCTTTCATTCATGCCCTGAAACTGCCGGTTCTCCACGTCCCTTCGGATGTTGGGCTTGACCAAATCCAGCCGGCATCTTAGGTTTCTATTGTAGAACATCATGGCGGGAGTTTGGTTTGTAACCATATGTGTTGCATTCCCATATGCAAATAAGAAGTTATCCACCTTGTGCTGAAGTTTTATGTCTTCATTACCCATGGCCTTTATGGCCTTCTTAAAGGTCTGGACAGACCTTTCAGCCAATCCATTGGTGGCGGGATGGTATGGGGCGGACGTGTAGTGCTTTACCCCATTGTTCTTTAAGAACTTTC
The DNA here is from genome assembly GCF_052327205.1 of Somniosus microcephalus. Lineage (NCBI taxonomy): Eukaryota > Metazoa > Chordata > Chondrichthyes > Squaliformes > Somniosidae > Somniosus > Somniosus microcephalus. Next base: position 250,366,382 of record NC_140992.1, read on the forward strand.
TGAATTCTTCGGACACAAATTGCGGTCCATTATCAGAACATATCTGTTCCGGCAGCCCATTCCAGGCAAATATGGTCCTTAATACTGTGATGGTTTTTTCCGTGGTGGTGGAGGACATCTTTATTACCTCCGGCCACTCGGAGTGTGCATCAACTGCGATTAAGAACATTGAGTCCATAAATGGACCAGCAAAGTCGATGTGCACCCTTTGCCAGGGAGATGAGGGCCACTCCCATGGATGTAGAGGGGCCTGTGGCGGAGCATTTTGGACCTTCTGGCATCCTAGGCAGCTCTTGGTCATGTCTTCGATGTCTCCATCGATACCTGGCCACCATACAAACGCCCTAGCTAGGTTCTTCATTTTCACTCCACCCAGATGCCCCTCGTGAAGCTCCTTTAGCACTTTATCCTGGAGTTTGGGTGGAATCACCACTCTGGATCCACACATCAAAGGTTCCTCGGCACACTGACAGCTGTTCTCTTCTTTGTGAGAATGCTGGCAACAGTGGTTCGCCATGTGCTGGCCATCCCTTCATTGTTAAATCGTAGACCCGTGAGAGAGTAGGGTCATTTCTGGTCTCCCTTTCAATGGCAGAATTTGTCACCGGTAGACATTCCACTATGGTAGAGTGGAATATCTCTACTGGTTCTACTGTAGGTGCCTCTTCTATCGTTGGCAACGGCAGGCGCGATAAACCGTCAGCATTCCCATGCTGTTTTGACCCTTTGTATTCAATGTTGTATTGGTGTGCCCCTAGAAAAAGGGACCACCTCTGTAGTCTTTGTGCCGTCATAATGGGAACACCTTTCTTAGGGTTGAATATGGAGATGAGGGGTTGATGGTCAGTCAGCAAGGTAAATTTTTGTCCGTGTAGGTAATGGTTGAATTTCTTCACTCCCCATACCAGGCTGAGTGCTTCCCTGTCTATCTGGGAATAGTTACGCTCAGCTGAGTTCAATGAGCGTGACGCAAAAGCTATCGGCCGTTCCGAGCCATCAGGGAATCTATGGGACAATACCGCTCCTATGCCGTAAGGGGATGCATCGCACGCCAGTCTGATTGGTAGTGATGGGTTGTAATGAGCCAAAACTTTCTCGGATGTGATTAAGTCTTTACATTTATGGAAGGCACGTTTACAGTCTTCGTTCCATTTCCAAATCACTCCTGTGTGTAGAAGATCATTAAGAGGGTGTAGAATAGTTGATAAGTTCGGTAAAAATTTATGATAGTAATTTATTAATCCCAGGAATGACCTCAATTGTGAAACATTTTCAGGTGCTGGGGCTTTTATAACTGCTTCAATTTTCTCAGGTGACTTATGCAACCCTTCCTTATTAATTATGTGGCCACAATATGATATCTGATTTTGGAAAAATTCGCACTTGGGGCGATTTGCTCGTAGGCCCCGTTCTTTCAGCCTAGTGAGCACCTGCTCCAAATTGGCAAGGTGCTCGTTGTCGTTTTCTCCTGTTATAAGGATGTCGTCTAGGTAACACTGAGTCCCCGGAATCCCTTGCAGGACTTGCTCCATAGCTCTTTGCCAGATAGCTGGAGCTGATGCTACTCCAAAAACCAGTCGATTGTACTGGTACAGGCCTTTGTGTGTGTTTATTGTGAGATACTTTTTAGAGGTCTCCTCAACCTCCATCTGTAGATATGCCTGTGCCAAGTCAATTTTTGTGAAACGTTTTCCTCCGGATAGTGAGGCGAAAATATCTTCTATCCTCGGAAGAGGATGCTGTACCGTGTGAAGGACCGGGTTTACAGTCACCTTAAAGTCCCCACAGATGCGAATTTTTCTCTATTCCTCAGAGTTATTTTTCAATGCTTTTTTCATGACTGGAACGATGGGTGTTGCCCATTCGCTCCAATCTATTTTGGATAATACGCCTGCCTTTTCCAAATTCTCCAGCTCTGCCTCGACTGCCGGACGTATTGCGTATGGCACCGGTCTTGCCTTAAAAAATTTTGGAATTTCTGCATCTTCCACTTTTATTGAGGCGGTGATGCCTTTCAAGGTTCCTAGTTTCTCTTGAAACACTTCTTTGGCGTTGGCCAAGATGTCTTTTAATCGTTCAGGTATGATGTCATCATTGTTTTTTTCCTTACTGGTCCCCGTCAGTGCCTGAATGGAGTGCCAGTCTAAACGTATCTTCCTTATCCATTCACGTCCCAACAACGGTGGACCACCATCTTGTAGAATGTATAAATACAACTTTTGTATTTCTTTGCCGTTGTATACCACAGGCACCTTTATTTTTCCTTCGGGGTATACTTTCTGCCCCGTATATGTTTTTAAGATAATGGATGTGTCTTTTAGAGGTATATGCGAAAATAGCCTCTCGTAATCTCGTCGATTTATTACGGTTAGAGCTGATCCTGTATCTAGCTCCATTTTAACTGGGGACCCTGCTATTATGAGGGTAACCCAAATGGTCTGGTAATCTTCATTGGCAATTACATTATGTAATTTGAGAGAGCTTAGTCTCTTGTTCCCGGAGTCACTATCGCTCTTCTGGTCTTTGGAGCTACTGTCCATCATCATTTGTACCTTTCTGTGCTTTTCCTTATTGATTCTTTTCCCGTTAGTGGATTTTTTATTTTCAGATCGGCATACACGTGGAATGTGTCCCATCTTTCCGCATCGCCTGCATGCTTTTTCTTTGAACCAGCAATCCCTCTGGTCATGGTTGGATCTGCCGCAGCGATAACATCTCTTGAAACCCCGTGTCAATTCATGGGTGCCGAAGTCCTGTGGCCTTTGCTGTATCTTTGCCGCTCCTATTGCACTGAAAGCCTTGTCCAGTGTTAAATCTTTTCCAGAAGATACCTTTTTTTGTGTTTCTACACTTAGGGGATCGCAGATGAATTTGTCTTGCAGAGAATCTGCCTCGAATTGGCAGTGTAGGGTATCAACAATCTCCTCAAAATTCTTGTCCATCGGTTCGGCTGGAGTGATTAAGTTGCGTAACAGCTTGTATGTTTCTGCGCCCATTAGATCCAGAAGCACTGAAGCTTATTTTTCATCTTCTATTCCATTTGCGGTGCAAAACACCTCCACTCTTTCTACATATGTGGTCCAATTCTCTATCTTGTTATCAAAAACATCAATATTGCCAAAGTTAGGCTCTATTTCGTTATCAAAAGCATCCATATTGCCAGACTTAGGCATTTCAAAAAAAAGATATGGCGCTTCCCGCGCTTTTTTTTTTTCTTTTTTTTTTCTCTGTAGCAACGATATGGCGCTTCCTGCACTTTCCCGCCGCTGCTACCGATAACAACGCTGTTTTACTGTGGTTTCCGTTTATTCACTGTTGGAGACTCGTTCCCGACGGAGGTCTAAACGCTGACCTGCTTGCCGCGCCGGCCGTCTCCCGAGTGCACCCTCCCAGTCCGTTATTGCTTGCCTCCGATTTCGCTGCCTGTCTCAGCTGTAGAGCCCGACGCTGGAGCCCCAGCCTGACGCCCAGGAAGGATTAGCGCAGTACCTGCCACCAGCTTGGACAGCTGGTGAAACCACAGTTTCTATAACTTCCTTGAGTCTTCTGGACGCTGGAGGAATTGATGTCCTTGAGGTGCTGCCGAATTGCAGGTAAGTCCGTTTCCACTTCGTCGCCACTGTAGTGTCCGTGTGTAGATAAAGACACTGAAGACAGGAGTTGGTTCATAGGTATTTACTAAGCAAGTCTGGGGGGTGTTCTAAAGGATATACACAATACACAGGCTTATATAGCCCAAGTGGCAATTACCGGCATTACGCACACCTGGGGCTCTTAAAGGCACATACACCACAATTGCTCTTAAAGGCACATACACCACAGGGGGGAGGAGCTAAACACGATTAAAATCACTAAGGAGATGGTACTCGGTAAAATAATGGGACTTAAGGCGGATAAATCCCCCGGACCTGATGGCCTACATCCTAGGGTCTTGAGAGAAGTGGCGGTGGGGATTGTGGATGCATTGGTGATTATTTTCCAAAACTCCCTGGACTCAGGAAAGGTCCCGGCAGATTGGAAAACTGCTAATGTAACACCCTTATTTAAGAAGGGAAGTAGACAAAAAGCTGGAAACTATAGACCAGTTAGCCTAACATCTGTGGTTGGCAAAATGTTGGAGTCCATTATTAAGGAAACAGTAACAGAGCATTTGGATAAACATAATTTAATCGGACAGAGTCAGCATGGTTTTATGAAGGGGAAGTCATGTTTGACAAATTTGCTCGAATTCTTTGAGGACGTAACATACAGGATGGATAAAGGGGAACCAGTGGATGTAGTGTATTTGGACTTCCAAAAGGCATTTGACAAGGTTCCACACAAAAGATTACTGATCAAGATAAAAAATCACGGGATTGGGGGTAATATACTGGCATGGGTGGAAGATTGGCTATCTGACAGAAAACAAAGAGTTGGGATAAATGGTTCGTTCTCGTGCTGGCAATCAGTAACTAGTGGTGTTCTGCAGGAGTCAGTGCTGGGACCCCAACTCTTTACTGTTGAGTCTGTGTGTTCCAGATATACTTATTTTAAATAACTGGACACAGACAACAGGAAAAACTTAAACAGGTCTTTACTACTTGAAGGTCAGGGCTGAACTGCTTTACAAATTACTACACAGAGCTTATATACCGGTGTGGTCACCACCGGTACTACAATATACAGTAGCAAGAGAAAGTAGTCCATCTTCTTAAGGTAGTTCTCTTAAGGTGGTACAGGTTACATACACCACATTTACAATCTATATTAATGATTTGGAGGAAGGGACCGAGTGCAACATATCCAAGTTTGCTGATGATACAATGATGGGAGGGAAAGCAGTGAGTGAGGAGGACATAAAAAACCTGCAAAAGGACATAGACAGGCTAAGTGAGTGGGCAGAGATTTGGCAGATGGAATATAATATTGGAAAGTGTGAGGTTATGCACTTTGGCAGAAAAAATCAAAGAGCAAGTTATTATCTAAATGGAGAGAAACTGCAAAGTGCTACAGTACAAAGGGATCTGGGGGTCCTGGTGCATGAAACACAAAAAGTTAGTATGCAGGTGCAGCAGGTGATCAGGAAGGCCAATGGAATGTTGGCTTTTATTGCAAGGGGGATGGAGTATAAGAACAGGGAAGTCTTGCTGCAGTTATACAGGGTATTGGTGAGGCCACACCTGGAATACTGCGTGCAATTTTGGTTTCCATATTTAAGAAAAGATATACTTGCTCTCGAGGCGGTTCAGAGAAGGTTCACTCGGTTGATTCCGGAGATGAGGGGATTGATGTATGAGGAAAGGTTGAGTAGGTTGGGCCTCTACTCATTGGAGTTCAGAAGAATGAGAGGCGATCTTATCGAAACATATAAGATTGTGAGGGGGCTTGATCGGGTGGATGCGGTGAGGATGTTTCCACTGATGGGTGAGACTAGAACTAGGGGGCATAATCTAAGAATAAGGGGCTGCCCTTTCAAAACTGAGATGAGGAGAAACTTCTTTATTCAGAGGGTAGTAAATCTATGGAATTTGCTACCCCAGAGAGCTGTGGAAGCTGCAACATTAAATAAATTTAAAACGGAGATAGACAGTTTCCTAGCAGATAAGGGAATTGGGGTTACGGGGAGAGGGCAGGGAAGTGGACGTGAGTTTAGATTCGGATCAGCCATGATCCTATTGAATGGCGGAGCAGGCCCGAGGGGCCGTATGGCCTACTCCTGCTCCTACTTCTTATGTTCTTATGTTCTTTTGAATCGTTTTTAGAAGATCGGACGAATCTTCGGAGCAGCATGGAGCCGGGAGCTGCCAACCATGATGGTAGGGACGTCCCATGAGTGGAGCCGAGCGCTCCCCGTGGGATGGCCACCCGAGGCCAGAATGCTGGTCAATCCCCGGCTATCAAAAAGGATGAAGCCAGCTCTGCGCCTGTGGGGACCCGCACCCGGAGTCATGATCTCCCCAGCCTCCCTCAGGTCGATCAGGGCAATACGGGCCCTGTCGATCCACCGGTACGGATCAAGAAGCCCAGGGACCAAGACACGGTCCGGGGAGACGTGCCTTCTAGCCATAAACAAAGATCTAAAAGACTGCGGCTATTCGTGGTCCGCCTAATCCGTTAAGAGGAAGTCGTCGGACTTCCAAATCTTTTAGGCAGGAAGAATGGTGGCATAGTGGTTAGCACTGTTGCCTCACAGCGCCAGGGACCCGGGTTCGAATCCGGCCTCGGGTGACTGTCTGTGTGGAGTTTGCACATTCTCCCCGTGTTTGCGTGGGTTTCCTCCGGGTGCTCCGGTTTCCTCCCACAGTCCAAAGATGTGCAGGTTAGGTTGATTTCCCAGGGACATTTTGTAAGACAGGAACTAGTGAAGTACAACTAGACCTCCATGTTCTGAAACAAGTTGATTAAATTGACGTAATAAAACTCACTACGCACTTGGTTTGAGTATAAAGCAAGGCGTACTTCACTGTCACACTTATCCTCTGACTCACTGCGAGCCAATGACTGGATCACAGGACAAGCACCAGCTATCATAGTCCAAAATGATGCTTACCAAAATGATATTGGACTTTTTGAGATGCTTAATTTGGTGGCAAGTAAGGTGCTGAATATTATAGTTGAAGGCCAATGCTTCCTAAAAAATCAGGTGAGTATTAACAGATCACTTCAAGAGATGCAGTAATATGTTAAAGCTGAACCCAGTGGGACACTATTTTACTTTGAAAATGTTTTTGATGATGGTGAAACACACCCAGATGATAAAGATGAAAGATTTGGTCATTATTTTTAAGTCAGACTGCTGATTAATTAATGGTGACCATCTTCAGCTTGAGCTTTTGGTCAAAATGGGTTCCCTGCATATAATTGTGCACCCGAACTACAAGTGGAAGAAGGCTCTGGAGCCCATGGCCTAGCAATTCATCTCAGACGGAGGCGCAAAGCGGGCAGTATCGGATCGGCCGCCCGTTATACATAGCACCTGATATTCAGCTCCATTGCAGTCAACGCAACTGAACCTCAGGTGCTGCGTATAACGGGCGGCCAATCCGATACCGCCCGCTTTGCGCCACTGCCCGGGACGAAATTCTAGCCTCTTCGGTTCTACATTGCTGGTCACTTGAGAGTTGATTCCTCCATGCATGGAGATAGAATTCATTTTTTGATACAGGGTAATTAAAGCGGCAGTGCTACATAATCCCCTTTTTGTGCCTCTAGATAGGTGCGAAAAAGTTTACCAGTGGAGGCATTATGCTTCATGCATTTCATTTTTTTTTTACACAAGATCATTATCAGATGCTTGTGGTTTATATTACAGAACCAGAAAATAAACACAGAGAAAGGCAGTGTGATGCTGTATTACTAATATTGATGCCTGCAGTAAAAATGTAACTAACTTAAAAACGGATTAAGAGAACACTTTTTCAGATGTAGCCTTATTTCTAAAGAGAAAGAAAGCATAATTATGGTACCTTGTCATTTAAATAGTGCCTTGTCCTTTTTTTGACCTTCCCTTCCCTTTTCTTGTACATTTTGGTTTTGCTCAAGTGACTAATCTTTCTCTCCCCCATTCCCCTGCTGACGTGGGTCAACAAAGAATCAAAGCTGGGCATCTATTATGTTGTAATGTCTAAACCCATTATTTCCAACACAGTACCACCAACTAACAAACTAATCTAATGACAATAATGCTGTGAGAATATTCTAAAAATCCCATCTCAGAAATCTCTGGTTAAAGTATAGTATTAATTGCATAGATACTGACATTGAAATTGTGTTTTTTTTTACATTGTGAATCTTCCCTTCCTATCCTATCCCATGTGTGGAAGATGAATGCTAAAATCACAGTGTGAACCAACCAACTTTGTCAATTCTGCATGTTATTAAAGAAGAAAATGCACTGATAATTCCTGGTTTTACCACTGACAGGGCATTCTGCTGGTAACATCAATATGTGTGTGTCAACTAGCCATAAGTATCTCAGTGTGTGCATTGAAAGAAAACAGAGTTAGTAGTGAAGGAAGGGCAACATTATTGTCAAGGAAAGGTTTTTGTTTCACAATTTAAGGGTTGGAGCAGGTGTGAGCCTGCGTGTAGTGCTGAGCCTGGAGACCAGAATAGATTATATATCTGCTGACATTGAATTGTGCTTTTGTTGATAAGTATTAGTTTATTCAAACTGACCAAAAGTCTCAAAACGTGTGCCCTGGTCAGACTGTAGCTTGAAGACTGCGTCCAGTTCTGATCACCAAGAAACAAGTGCTGGAAGCAGTGCAGAGAATAGCCACAAGGCTGATCTTCATTATCAGGGTCCACCCTCTACCAGTTATGAGGAGAAACTTGATAAATTTTGACTTTTTCAGCCTGGACAGGAGGTGTCTGAGGTGATATTATGCAAATATACAAGATTGTTAAGGATGTAGGAACAGTTAACCCAGGATATTACTTTAAATTAATTTGTGGGAGTAGAACTAGGAAACACATGTTCAAACTGATAAACTGTTCAAAAGGTAAAAGGGCATTGTTCTTCACAGAAAGAGTGATCAATATGTGGAGTAAACTTCCAGACAGAGTAGTGGCAAAAATGCTGGAATCATTAAGAAACAATTAGATTCTACAATGGGAGATGTTAGGATGTCTCTGGGTGGATGAATTAGCCTGGGCTGAATGATCTTCCTCATCTTCTGATCTTGTAACAGTTAACAAATTATGAAAAGCTGAAGTCTTCATGCTCTGTAAAAAAAAAAATCAGGGTGTTACATAGAAACATAGAAGATAGGAGCAGGAGTAGGCCATTCGGCCCTTCGAGCCTGCTCCGCCATTCAATGAGATCATGGCTGATCATCCAAATTCAGTACCCTGTCCCTGCCTTCTCCTCATATCCCTTGGTCCCTTTAGCCTTACTCTTCAGTAAGATCTTCATTCAGGGTAGACGTTAAATACAAGAATGATGTCAAATGATGTAGTGTAGCCATCCACATAGAGTACTGGAACACAGTGAGATCATTATTTGCATATCATTTGCATTGCCTTTTGTTGTGAAGCCAAAAAAAAATTAACCCACCCATCAGGAAACTGCCGTGATTGGGTGTAGTGCTTGTTTTACACCCCGCCCAATTTTACTCTTCATTGAAGTCACTAGTGAGTAATATTCGGTGAGGGGTAAAACCAGCGTTCCACCCAATCCTATGGGTTTCTTGCCCAGTGAGTTAGGTTAAAGTTAGGCCCCATATTTCTTTCCTCAAAGATGGTCATTGCCTGGCCCTTGTGTCGTGCAAATGCTACTTGCCACTTATCAGCCCAAGCCTGAATGTTGTCCAGGTCTTGCTGCATGCGGGCACAGACTGCTTCATTATTTGAGGAATTGCGAATGGAACAGAATACGTGCAATCATCAGCGAACATCCTCACTTTTGATCTTATTATGGTGGGTAGATCATCGATGAAGCAGCTGAAGATGGTTGGGCCTAAGGACATTGCCCTGAAGAACTCCTGCAGTGATGTCCTGGGCTGAGATGATTGATCTCCAACAACCACAACCATCTTCCTTTGTGTTAGGTATGACTCCAGCCAGTGGAGAGTTTTCCCCCTGATTCCCATTGACTTCAATTTTACGAGGGCTCCTTGGTGCCACACTTGGTCAAAATGCTGCCTTGATGTCAAGGGCAGTCACTCTCACCTTACCTCTGGAATTCAGCTCTTTTGTCCCTGTTTGGACCAAGGCTGTAATGAGGTCTAGAGCTGGGTGGTCCTGGCGGAACCCAAACTGAGCATCAGTGAACAGGTTATTGGTGAGTAAGTGCCGCTTGATAGCACCTTCGACGACACCTTCCATCACTTTGCTGATGATTGAGAGTAGACTGATAGGGTGGTAATTGTCCAGATTGGATTTGTCCTGCTTTTTGTGGACAGGACATACCTGGGCAATTTTTCACCATTTACAAGGCACAAGTCAGAAGTGTGATGGAACACTTTCCACTTGCCTGGATGAATGCACCTCTAACAACGAAGCTCGACATCATCCAGGACAAAGCAGCCCGCTTGATTGGCACCCCATCCACCACCTTAAACATTCACTCCCTCCACCACCTGCGCACCGTGGCTGCAGTGTGTACCGTCTACAAGATACACTGCAGCAACTCGCCAAGGCTTCTTCAGCAGCACCTCCCAAACCCGCAACCTCTGCCACCTAGAAAGACAAGGGCAGCAGGCGCATGGGAGCACCACCACCTCCAAGTTCCCTCCAAGTCACACACCATCCTGACTTGGAAATATATCGCCATTCCTTCATTGTCACTGGGTCAAAATCCTGGAACTCCCTCCCTAACAGCACTGTGGGAGTACCTTCACCACAGGGACCGCAGCGGTTCAAGAAGACAGCTCACCACCACCTTCTCAAGGGCAATTAGGGATGGGCAATAAATGCTGGCCTTGCCAGCAGCGCCAATATCCCATGAATGAGTAAAAAATAAATTTTAAAAATTCATTAGTTTGTAAACAAGTTGTTCTTTTGGCACACAAATTATGGTTGTAGTTTGGTAACCTGTAGTAATAACCTACTTCTTTTTGTGCTGCTATTGTATTTAATAAAATTGATGCAAGTAGAATTTAAATATGAAATCAGTGTTTTTTATTCCTATTGAAAATCTTTTCACTTCAATGTAGCAGCTTGCACTGCTTAACATGCTGGTCAAATGTTCAAACTGGCTGTGAACACTCTCACAAGATCAGACTGCTTTGTGTAACTTTGGATCAGATGCACAAGACAGTAACAAGTGACGTAGCAATAAATATTGAGACATATTTTGATTTACTTTTCAAATTTATATTGAACAGATGATAAATATTTTTAAAGGACTGTAATTATTTTCAAATTTGAAATTCAGTAGGTGGATGAGAATAGCTGAACCAAGTCTCAACCATTTGGTTGATGAAAACTATTCAGAGAGTGCCATCTGCTGTATTTTTACGTGAAGTGTGCTAGAAGGTGTATATAAACACGTACATCATTTTTACTTTGGTCTGTAACAGTAATGGACACTTGAAACCTTTGCTATCTTAACTTTTTGATTACTTTAAATCAAATACAATATTTTGAAAGATAGGAAATAAAATAGTTGAACTATTTCCCAAATTGAATTTGATGGCGACGATTTTCCCAACCTTGGCGGGTCTGTGGAGGGTGACGTTGGTGGCGGGTCTCGGCCCCGCTGCTGGCTCCATCCCGCCCTCCGACATGACTTTCCCCCGATTGGGCTTGTTAAGCCCGCCCAGCGAGTTTCCTGGCCAATTGAAGGAAGCGGGTCTGATTACGTCATTCGATGACGCATCATCAGCCGGTTTCCTTAAAGGGACCATGCGCAAATTTACTTTGACATTTGTGCTGTCAGTGTTCTACAGCATTGAGGTGCTGCAAACACTGACAAGCACTGCACAGAGGTGCACGGCTGCACCCAGGCTCTCCCATGACTCCCTCCATATGCTTATGGAGAGAGTCACAGCACACAGGGAGGTTCTCTTCCCTTCCCATGGGCGGAAGAGACCTCCCCAGGAGACCAACCTGGTTGCACATTGTACAGGAGGACACAAGCAGGGATGTCATCAGGAGGACCAGGCTGCAGTGGCGCAAACCTTTCAATGATCTCAGTAGATTCCGATATGTTACTGCAAAGCCATACTCAACCTCATCCTGCTGTGCCATTCATCACATCCCCATAACTCTGCCTTCCCTACCCTACTCCTGCACATCCTTAGACATATCAACTTACCTTGCACCTCCACCCATCCCTCTCTATCTACATTATCACATCCCCATCTCACTAGCTGCCCCTCACACTCGCCCTCATCCTAGTCCAATCATACCAACTAACAATACACAAGGGTAGGCACATGTGTGTTTTAGCCAATGTTCATGTGAAGTTTCTGTTAATGTGCTGTCAAACATTGAAATCTTTATTTTCAACATTTGCTTTCTTGGACAGATTTGTGTGCACCTTTGGAAGTGGCTTAGTGAGTTGCAGTGAATGGTGAGACATAACGGTACCCTCCACAATGCTGATGAATGTGGAAGGAATGGCTTGGGCATCGTAGGGATGCTTTATGGTGCTGGTGTGGGGTGGTGCCAACCTGGCGCATCATGTGGCAGCCAGGGTGTGCAGCATCAAGTGAAGTAAATCTGGCCATGGTGAGGCCATCCCTGGCATCCATGTGGTCGAGTGCTGATGCCCTCTGTCCTGTGCAGCATCAGGTGATTGCAGAGAACGTTGGTGTGGTTGTTGGTGCTGCTTGTGTGCCTGGTGCTGCTGGTGTTGGGACTAATCGTAGTCAGATTCTGAGGACCAAGGTGAGAGAGTAGAAAGTGCACCCATGCTGATGGAATAGATGACAGATGAAGTAGAGATGACAGAAGCGGTCTGTCAATGGTGAAAGAGGTAATGAGGTCAGACTGCATGAAGATTTGTGTAAAGACTTGCGGCATCCTGAATCTGTAATGAAAATGCAGTTTAGAAATGCTAATGCTTAAGGGAAGATATCTGAATCAGCTGGGAACTTTGAGTTGACATTTGAAGCTGTCAACTCATCAGCTGATTCAATGGCCACTGACCTCCCGCCTCAGCTTCTCTAACGCGGTCTAGGCATAGCAGGAAACCTGTGGGAGACCTGTGAAAGTTAAAAAGCTGGGGAAAAAAGCATTGTTAAGTGGCTATAAACAAGCCACTATTGATTTGAATTGTGTTCCTCGCCGCTGCCTGTCGGGTCTGCTCAGCGCTGGCAGACCCGACATCGGGAAATGTAGGTGTGCGCGTTTTGATTTTAAATTTCACAGCTGACCTGCCACCAATCGTGTCCGCTGAGCACCGGAAAAATCGCGGCCTACTTCTTTGCTACTGGTTTTTATCTAACTGTGCCCACTAAGGGCTGAATTTTGCTGGCGTTCAGAGGGCGGGTTCGGAGGCAGGTCAGCTGTCAAAATAGCAAAGATTGACAGGTAGGGAACCTGCTGTCAACCCGTCTCCACGCGTGTCTCCCAGGTGTCGGGTCTGTGGGTGTTGAACAGTCCCGACACCAAGTGGTCGGGGAGGCAATTCACATCATTAAATGGGTTGTTAACATCAAATTAACTGTGATTTTAAGCCTACATTTCAATTTTCCATGCTCCCCCACGGGCTACCCGCTGCTTGGGGAACACGTTAGCTCAGCATGTCGTGAGTGGATTCATCATTGAATTATCTCATGACCTGACAGCTGCCAAAGTTGTATGAAAGATCCCATGTTACAGCTGTTCACTTTCAAAGCTCAGAAACTGTTGGTTACTGTATTTTGGAAGACTTTTTGCAGCTTGCATGTGTTTGGTGTCACCTCATTGGAACAACCTCTCTCACCATTGACAGATCACTTCTGTCATCTCAACCTCATCTGCCATCTATTCCATCAGCATCGGTGCCCATGAAAATATCTCATCTTGGTCCTCAAAATCCCACCAAGATCAGCCCCAACACCAACATCACCAGGCACAGCAACAACAACACCAGCCTTCTCCGCAATCAACTGATGCTGCACAGGACACAGGGCATCGGCACATTGCTGCCCGGGACGCCAGGGATGGCCTCACCATGGCCAGATTTACTTCACTTGATGCTGTACACCCTGGATACCAAATGATGCACCAGGTTGGCACTACCCCACACCAACACCATAAAGCATCCCTACAATGCCCAAGCCATTCCTTTCACATGGAGTCCTGTTCGACGGAGTACTGCTTCTACAGCGTACTAAACTCAGAATTTGGTGAGTGAGGGAATTCGGTGCATTGCAGGAAATGGTGCTGTTCTGGTATTTTAAAAAACAAAGAGGGGCCTGAGAGATGGAGCGTGAGACAGCGATACCTGAGAGCTGAGGTCTAGAGACATTAATTAAAATTAATAGTTTAAACAAGATACTAATTAGCTTCTGAAAGAGGGAATAGACATTGTTTAGATCATGAATGGGCAGCTGATACCTGTTGCTTGCAATTCCTGCGCCATGTGGAAACTTCAGGACACTTCATGTGTCTTGGGGTCCATGTGTGCAGGAAGTGTTTCCAGCTGCTTGAGCTCGAGCTCAGGGTTTCCGAGCTAGAGGGGCAGCTGGAGTCACTGCAGAGCATCAGGGGAGCTGAGAGTTTCCTGGACCATACATTGCAGGAGGTGGCCACCCCACAGGCAGAGAGAGTTCAGGATAGTAAATGGGTGGCCATCCGGAAGAGTAGGAAGAGGCAGGAAGTGCAGGAGTCTTTGGTACACAGCATTGGAGACTGCTGGGAGTGACAACACCTTGAAGGAGTGCAGTCCAGACCATGGCACCAAGGGGCAAGGGACTGCACAGGGGGGGAAGAGCAAAGCATTGAAATGCAGTCGTTATAGGAGATTCCATCATTAGGGGGACAGACAGGCATTTCTGTAACCTTCATCATGAGTCCTGCATGGTGTGTTGCCTCCCTGATGCCAGGGTAAAGGACATCACGGAGAGGGTGCAGTATATTCTGCAGGGGAAGGGAGTGAGCCAGAAGTTGTGGTACATGTTGGTGCCAACGACATAGAGAGGGCAGGTACTGAGATCCTACAGTCAGACTTTCAGGAGCTAGGGAGGAAGTTAAAAAGTAGGACCTCAAAGGTAGTAATCTCTGGATTACTCCCAGTGCCATGCGCCAGCGAGAGTAGAAATAGGAAGATAGGGAGGATCAATGCGTGGCTTGAGGCATGGTGCATGAGGGAGGGCTTCAGATTCTTGGGGCATTGGGGCCAGTTCTGGGGCAGGAGGCACCTATTCAAAAGGGACGGGTTGCACCTCAACAGGACTGGGACCAATGTCCTTGCGGGGAGGTTCACTAGTGTGGGGAGGGTTTAAAACTAAATTGGCAGAGGGGTGGGCACCAGCATATAGAAGTAGAAAAGAGGAATAAGGTGCATAAAGAAGGGAGAGTGTAGGATAGTACTAGAGAAGGAAGTAGTACCATACTAGATAGGAGAAGACTTAGAAGGACTATGAGGAATACAAAGGCAGGTTTGGAATGCATGTATGTGAACGCACAGTGTGGTCAATAAGGTTGGTGAGCTACAAGCACAATTAGCCATGTGGGAATATGATGTAGTGGCAATAACAGAAACGTGGCTTAAAAATGGTGAAGACTGGGTGCTTAATATTCACCGATACCAGGTGTTCAGAAAAGATAGGGAAGGAAAAAGGGAGATGTGGTGGCAGTGCTGATTAGGGAAAATATTGTAGTGTAGGAGTCTACGTACTCCTAGCAAAAAATACTGAACTCGGAGAGGTTCAACAGAAAAGGTTTAATTGTTGAGGCTGCATGCTGAACACAAAATGGAGTCAGAGACTACACAAAGTACGACTGCCTTTCATCAGTGCACAGCTTCGACTGCTCCTCCCCCGCTCTGGGCTTAACTATGTTGCAGATCGAGTTTCTTAAAGGTGTGATCCTTCTTAAAGGCATGACGCCTGATTTATAGTCTACGGATCGGAAAGCGGATTGTGTCCTTTCTGTGATCGGTACGCCACACAGCTCCCCCCAGAATCCGCCAGTAGGGACTGTACGAACCGGCGTGGCGGCTTGATGGCACGGCCGGAACGGCTCTTGGCGGTTGGTGTCAGGAGCGGGGCGGTCGGACGCGTCGGGCTCTTAGGCGGTCTGCCCCGCGGTGGGGGTTGGCCGACTTGAACAGGTTCGTCGGGCTCTAGGTGCACCAGCTTGAGCCGGTCGACCGACACCTTGTCAGTTCTGCTGCCCACTTCGAGGAGGAAGAACTTGTTCCCCGTCTGGAGTACCTTGTAGGGTCCGTCGTATGGGGGCCGTAGAGGTCCTCGGTGGGCGTCATGGCGCACGAAAACAAATTTGGCCATGTGCAGGCTAGGTGGTACGTGGGTTGCTGGTTCGCCGTGCCGGCTGGTGGGTACCGGAGCGAACTGTTGTGCTCGGTTGGCGAAAGCGCGGCATTGCTGGTCAGCCGACCAAGGGGTCGTGGCGGTGGGCAGGAACTCTCTGGGTACGTGCAGCGGCTAGCCGTACACGAGTTCCGCCGCCGAGGCTTGCAGGTCTTCCTTGACCGCGGAGCATAGGCCGAGTAGCACCCACGGGAGGCGGTCGATCCAAGCCTCGTCCTCGAGGCTGGCGCGGAGGGACGCCTTCATGGACCTGTGGAATCGCTCACACAGTCCGTTGGCTTGGGGGTGGTGTGGTAAACCACTGTTTGTATTCCACTGTGTACATGTCTGTACATGCCTCGGCTGACTCCTCCCACGAGTCCAGGTATAAAGGTGACTGCTCCACAGTCCCTCTGTATTCTGGACTGGTCGACCACTCGAGGCACACCTTCATTCTCTTGTTAATAAAAGCCTGTTAGTTACTCGCTTAACCTCAGTCTTTTGAGTGATTGATAGCGCATCAATTTTATTAACAAGATTTTTTATAATGGAGAAGATCCTCACACCAGCATGCCTAGACTTAGACCATCGGGAGGCGGACGCATCCACCAAGTTTGCTCACTGGCTTAGGTGCTTTGAAAAATTCCTGATCGCCTCCGCTGCAATGGTCAAATCGGATGAGGACAAACTGGATGTCCTGACCTCCAAAGTGAACCACCGAGCATACTCGGTCATCCAGGACGCGACCTCGTACACGGCTGCTATCAAGCTCCTCAAGGACCAGTACACGCGCCCAGTGAACGAGGTGTACGCCACGCACCTCCTGGGGAGTCGTAAACAACAACCTGGGGAATCGACCGAGGAATACCTTCAGGCACTGTCTGTGCTCGGCCGGGCCTGTGGTTGTAAGGATGTAAAGGCCGCCGTGTACACAGAGGAACTTATCCGGGACGCTTTTGTAGCAGGCCACAGGTCCAATTACACCCGACAGCGACTGTTGGAGCAGAGTGACCTCGACCTCAACAAGGCCTCTGAACTCGCACTATCATTGGACGCAGCCTACCGGGGCATGGATGCCTACTCCTCTGCACCGTGGACGCCGCGGGGAACGACAGCCTGGGACACGGTAGGACCGTCTCATAGCGCCGTGCCACCCCAGCCACATCCCAGCAACGGCCCAACTACCGCAGCAGTGTCCCAAGGCCAGAAATGCTACTTCTGTGGCCAGGCCAAACACCCCAGAGCGCGCTGCCCGGCGAAAAATGCGATCTGCTCGGGCTGCGGGAAGAAGGGACACTACGCAAGCGTCTGCCGGGCCAAAGCCACCCCGAACCCCAGCAGCGCCGCGTGTGGGCCGTGCGGGCCGCCATCTTGGGCCTCCCCAGCCATGTGCGAACCACCGGAACAGCAGCCATTTTGGACGCCTCCAGCCACATGGGGAATCATGGACGCCGCCATCTTGGATGCCAGCCGGGACGCAGCAGGCCCCCAACACCGCCTCATCTGATACCCGCAACGACACACCGACCCCTACGCTGGCCTCCGTTATGCTGGACCAAGCGAGACCGCACCAACTGGCCCGGTCCACAATGGACATTAAGGTAAATGGTCACGAAACAATCTGCCTTTTTGACTCTGGGGGCATGGAGAGCTTCATCCACCCCGACACGGTGCGGCGTTGCTCTCTCCCAGTCCTGCCTGCGCACCAGCGGATTTCTATGGCCTCCGAGTCCCAGTCGGCGGACATTGGCGGCTACTGCGTGGTGACACTCTTAGTAGACGGGACTGTGTACGATAATTTTAAACTTCTGGTCCTGCCCCACCTCTGCGCTGCCGTTCTACTGGGGTTAGATTTTCAGTGCCACCTTAAAAGTGTTACGATGGCGTACGGTGGACCCCTCCCCCCACTCACAGTCCGCAGCCAGCAGCTTCCAAATTGCCCGCCGCGCACCAGGTGCAACCTCTCCACACTCAGAGTCACCCCCCCCCCCCACTGTTTGCTAACCTCACCCCCGACTGTAAGCCCATCGCCACAAAGAGCAGGCGATACAGTGCCGGGGACAGGGTTTTCAATCAAACCAAAGTGGAGCGGCTCCTGAAGGAGGGGATTATTGAGGGCAGCACCAGCCCCTGGCGAGCCCAGGTTGCGGTCGTTAAGACCGGCGAGAAGCAGCGCCTGGTCATCGACTACAGCCAGACAATAAATCGCTACACCCTGCTGGACGCTTACCCACTCCCCCGCATAGCTGATATGGTCAACCAGATTGCGCAGTACCGCGTCTTCTCAACCATTGACCTGAAATCAGCGTACCACCAGCTCCCTATCCGCCCTGAGGACCGCCAGTATACTGCCTTTGAGGCAAATGGCCGCCTCTATCACTTCCTTAGGGTTCCCTTTGGCGTCACCAACGGCGTCTCCGTCTTCCAAAGGGAGATGGACCGGATGGTCGATCAAAATGCGTTGCAGGCCACTTTCCCATATCTGGACAATGTGACCATCTGCGGCCATGACTTGCAGGACCATGACGCAAACCTCGAAAAATTCCTCTGCACCGCCCAACTCCTGAACCTGACGTATAACAAGGAGAAGTGCATATTCCGCACAACCCGCCTCGCCATCCTTGGCTGTGTTGTGGAACACGGAGTCATCGGTCCCGACCCCGACCGGATGCGTCCCCTTATGGAACTCCCACTGCCCCACTGCCTCAATGCCCTGAAGAGGTGCCTAGGGTTTTTCTCCTATTACGCCCAGTGGGTCCCCTACTATGCGGACAAGGCCCGTCCGCTGATCAAGTCCACCTCTTTTCCCTTGACGGCAGAGGCCCGCTTAGCCTGCCACCGTATCAAGGAAGACATTGCCAAAGCCACCATGCATGCAGTGGACGAATCCATCCCCTTCCAGGTGGAAAGCGACGCGCCCGACTTTGCCCTGGCCGCTACCCTTTATCAGGCGGGGAGACCCGTGGCCGCCTTTTCACGAACCCTCCAGGGCCCGGAGACCAGACACTCCGCTGTTGAGAAGGAGGCCCAGGCTATTGTGGAGGCTGTGCGTCATTGGAGGCACTACCTGGCCGGAAAACGATTTACCCTGCTCACTGACCAGCGTTCAGTTGCTTTTATGTTTAACAACAAGCAGAGGGGCAAAATCAAAAACGACAAGATCTTGAGGTGGAGAATCGAACTTTCCACCTACAATTACGAGATCTTGTATCGGCCCGGGAAGCTCAATGAATCCCCGGATGCTCTATCGCGTGGCACCTGCGCCAGCGCGCAGATCGATAGACTGCGGGCCCTCCACAATGACCTCTGCCACCCGGGGGTCACCAGGTTCTTCCACTTCATCAAGGCCCGCAACCTGCCTTACTCCATTGAGGAGGTCAGGACCATGACCAGGAACTGCCAAGTCTGCGCTGAGTGCAAACCGCACTTTTATAGACCAGACAGGGCTCACCTGATAAAAGCCACTCGCCCCTTCGAGCGCCTGAGCGTTGATTTTAAAGGGCCTCTCCCCTCCTCCGACCGCAATGTGTACTTCCTCAACATTATTGATGAGTACTCCCGTTTCCCGTTCGCCATCCCCTGCCCGAACATGACCAGTGCCACGGTCATTAAATGTCTGAACGACCTCTTCACCCTGTTCGGTTTCCCCAGCTATATCCATAGCGACCGGGGCTCATCGTTTATGAGCGACGAACTCCGCCAGTACCTGCTCGCTAGGGGTATTGCCACAAGCAGGACCACCAGTTACAACCCCCGGGGGAATGTGTGGTAAACCACTGTTATAGTTATCACTGTATATTGTTCTCACTGTTCTCACTGTCACATCACTACACGAGGTCGCCTCTTGTCGCACTGTTATACCTGGGCTGACCACCTCCGACTCCGCCCATTACCTGCCCAGGTATAAAGGTAGCTGACTGGCTAGTATTCCTCCCTGTTGGATCGGATCACCCACGAGGGTGGGCTCTGTTATTTAGCCAATAAAAACCTTCAGTTACGTTCTTAACTCGTCGCCTTTTATTGGACTAATTGATAGGCATATCAATTTTATTGGCTAAATTTTAAAGATGTCTGATAATGAACAGCAACAGCAAGGAGCTCACCCAGCAGCACAGCAACAGCAGCCTCCAGACAACGGGCCACACCAGCCGGCTTGGCTGCAAGCCTTGAAACCACCATACCTGGATCTAAACCCACAGGCACCAAACTCAGCCAATGACTTCAAACACTGGCTGGACTGCTTCGAATCGTACCTGGAGGAAGCCGTCGTCCCTCAGAGATCCAAACTAAGAGTCCTGAAAGCCCAAGCGAGCCCGAGAGTATATACACTCATCCAGGACATGACTACGTACGACGACGCCATCAACCTACTGAAACAGCAGTACCGGAGCCCGGTAAACTACATGTACACTAGGCATCTCTTAAGATCTCGCCAGCAACAGCCAGGAGAATCGATAGCTGAATTTTCACGAGCGCTGAGACAACTCGGCAGGAACTGTGACTTTAAAGCGGTGACGGCTACTGCGAACATGGAAGACAATGTCCGCGACGCCTTGGTGAGAGGCCTACGTTCCGACTACACACGGCAAAGACTGCTTGAAGCTAAGGACATAGACCTGGACAAGGCCGAAGCCCTCGCCCTCACCCTAGAGGCCACCCAGCAAGACCAGGAAGCGTTTGCCAGGTACTATTCGCGACCCTGGGACTCGGGCCCGACCCCCACCCCACCACCCTTCACAGCGCTGCCCCCGGGACCTACCTCAGCGTCTGCATCACGGATCCGACCGGGCCCGCTAGCCCCGGTACCGGCCCCGACATCAGGCAACCCCGATCGGGCCGCTGGCTGCTTCTTTTGCGGCCAGGAGAAGCATCCGAGGTCGCGCTGCCCAGCCAAAAACTCGACCTGCAAAACCTGCCTCAAGAAAGGCCACTTCTCCAAGGCCTGCAGAAGCAAATCCTCAGAAGCCAGCAGTGCCTCATGCGAACCCTGGGGGCGGCCATCTTTGTGCGGGGCAGCCGAAGCCTGCAGAGCCTCATGGGAAAACCAGGGGCGGCCATCTTTGTGCGGGGCAGCCGAAGCCTGCAGAGCCTCATGGGAAAACCAGGGGCGGCCATCTTTGTGCGGGGCAGCCGAAGCCTGCAGAGCCTCATGGGAACAGCAGGGGCGGCCATCTTTGTGCGGGGCAAACGATTTAAACAGAGCCTCATGTGAACTACGGGGGCCGCCATCTTCGCCGCCATCTTGTCATGACAACGACGCGCTCATCTACACCCTAGCTTCCGTGACCCTGGATCAAGCCCGCCCGCACCACCTGGCCAGCTCAATGATGGACATCAAAGTCAACGGCCACGCCACGACCTGCCTGTTCGACAGCGGAAGCACGGAGAGCTTCATCCACCCAGACACGGTGAGCCACTACTCCCTCCCCGTCCTGCCAACGCGCAGCCGCATCTCGATGGCATCGAGGTCGCACGCCACAGACATCAGCGGCTACTGTGTCGTGACATTGTCGGTTAAAGGGACAGAGTATAAAAATTTTAAACTCCTCGTACTCCCCCAGCTGTGCGCTGCCGTCATACTAGGGCTGGACTTCCAATCCCACCTCCAAAGTGTAACCCTAGCATACGGTGGACCCCTCCCCCCACTCACAGTCGACAACCAGCGAAAGTTAAACCGCCCACCGCGTAACACCTGCAGCCTATCCACCCTCAAGGTACCGCCACCTTCCCTGTTCGCTAACCTCACCCCCGACTGCAAACCTGTCGCTACTAAGAGCAGGCGGTACAGCGCTGGGGACAGAGCCTTCATTAGCTCTGAGGTGCAGCGACTCCTGAAAGAGGGCATTATTGAGGGGAGCAGCAGCCCCTGGCGTGCCCAGGTGGTGGTAGTCAAGACCGGCGACAAAAATCGCCTGGTTATCGACTACAGCCAGACCATAAACAGATACACCCAGCTGGACGCATACCCCCTCCCCCGCATATCGGACATGGTCAATGAGATTGCACAATACCGCGTATTCTCGACCATCGACCTCAAGTCGGCCTACCACCAACTCCCCATCAGCCCGGAGGACAGCCAGTACACCGCCTTCGAGGCGAATGGCCGCCTCTACCAATTCCTTAGGGTCCCCTTTGGTGTCACCAACGGGGTCTCGGTTTTCCAACGGGAGATGGACCGGATGGTTGACCAGAACGGACTACAGGCCACTTTCCCCTATCTCGATAACGTCACCATCTGCGGCCGCAACCGGCAGGACCATGACGTGAATCTGGAGAAATTCCTCCGTACGGCCCAACGGCTGAACCTCACCTACAATAAGGAGAAATGCGTGTTTAACACAGCGCGCCTTGCCATCCTTGGCTGTGTAGTAGAGAACGGAGTCATCGGCCCCGACCCCGAAAGAATGCGCCCCCTCATGGAGCTACCCCTCCCCCACTGTCCAAAAGCACTTAGGAGAACCCTGGGGCTTTTCGCCTACTATGCCCAATGGGTACCCAATTATGCGGACAAAGCCAGACCCCTCCTGAAAACCACATCCTTCCCCCTCACGGAAGAGGCGTGCGCGGCCTTCTCCCTCATTAAGGGAGACATAGCCAAGGCCACAATGCACGCAGTGGATGAGTCAATCCCCTTCCAAGTGGAGAGCGATGCATCCGACTTCGCCCTAGCCGCTACCCTTAACCAGGAGGGTAGGCCGGTAGCCTTCTTCTCAAGGACCCTACAGGGCCCCGAGACCCGACACTCGTCGGTCGAGAAGGAAGCCCAGGCAATTGTGGAGGCAGTACGGCGCTGGAGGCACTACTTGGCAGGCAAACGATTTACCCTCCTCACCGACCAACGCTCGGTTGCCTTCATGTTTAATAACAAGCTGAGGGGCAAGATCAAGAACGACAAAATCTTGAGGTGGAGAATCGAGCTTTCCACCTATGATTATGAGATCTTGTACCGGCCCGGTAAACTGAACGACCCCCCTGATGCTCTTTCACGCATTACATGCGCCAGCGCGCAAAGTGATAGACTTCAGACCCTCCACAATGACCTCTGCCACCCCGGAGTCACCAGACTCTACCATTTCAGCCGGACAGAGCAAGCCTGATCAAGGCCACCCGCCCCTTCGAGCGTCTGAGCATCGACTTCAAGGGGCCCCTACCGTCATCCGACCGTAATGTGTACTTCCTCAACATCGTTGATGAGTACTCCCGTTTCCCCTTTGCCTTCCCCTGCCCAGACATGACCAGTAACACGGTCATTAAATGCCTGAACAAACTCTTCGCCTTGTTCGGGTTCCCGAACTATATACATAGTGACCGGGGCGCCTCCTTCATGAGCGAGGAACTCCGTCAGTTCCTATTGGAGAGGGGTATTGCAGCAAGCAGGACCACCAGCTACAACCCCCGAGGGAACGGCCAGGTGGAAAGAGAGAACGCGACGGTATGGAAGGCCACCCTCTTAGCCTTAAAGTCTAAGGGCCTCCCAACCTCCCGCTGGCAAGAGGTCCTCCCGATTGCGCTGCACTCCATCCGGTCACTACTTTGCACTGCCATTAACACCACCCCCCATGCTCGAATGTTTGTCTTCCCCAGGAAGTCGACTACGGGAACCACCCTACCAACCTGGCTGACCTCTCCGGGACCCGTCTTGCTGCGAAAGCACGTGAGGGCCCATAAAACGGACCCCCTGGTCGAGAAGGTGAACCTCCTGCACGCCAACCCCCAGTACGCCTATGTGGCTTACCCAGACGGACGGGAGGACACTGTCTCCTTACGAGACCTCGCACCCTCACCCCCCCCTCCCAACCCCCCGAGTCCAGCCGAGGTAGACGGCATGCCGGAACCCCACGAGCCTTTGCCGACTACGCAGACACCAGCTTTAACACCGGATAATGTAACACCGCCGCTGCGACGATCGGAGAGGCTAACGAAGCCTCCGGACAGACTGACATACCAGAGCTGGTAATACACTTCACCCCGCCGGACTCTAATCTAAACAAGGGGTGAATGTGGTAAACCACTGTTATAGTTATCACTGTATATTGTTCTCACTGTTCTCACTGTCACATCACTACACGAGGTCGCCTCTTGTCGCACTGTTATACCTGGGCTGACCACCTCCGACTCCGCCCATTACCTGCCCAGGTATAAAGGTAGCTGACTGGCTAGTATTCCTCCCTGTTGGATCGGATCACCCACGAGGGTGGGCTCTGTTATTTAGCCAATAAAAACCTTCAGTTACGTTCTTAACTCGTCGCCTTTTATTGGACTAATTGATAGGCATATCAATATGGACAGGTGGAAAGAGAGAATGCGACAGTTTGGAAGGCCGCCCTGCTAGCCTTAAAGTCTAGGGGCCTTCCGACCTCCCGCTGGCAGGATGTGCTCCCCGATGCGCTCCACTCTATTCAGTCACTGCTCTGCACTGCCACTAACGCCACCCCTCATGAGAAAATGTTTGTCTTCCCAAGGAAGTCCACATCGGGGACATCGATACCGCCATGGCTGACGTCCCCAGGGCCGGTCCTACTGAGAAGACACGTGAGGACCCATAAAACGGACCCCCTGGTCGAGAGGGTCGACCTCCTCCACGCCAACCCCCAGTATGCTTACATTGCGTACCCGGACGGGCGGGAGGACACAGTCTCCATACGAGACCTCGCACCCTCAGGGGCCCCAGCAACCCACTACCACCACCCCCCACGATCCAATATCCAACCCCAGCAGACGGCACTCCTGGGCCCCGCGACCCGCTCGACACCCACGAGGACTACACACCAGTGCCCCAGCCTACGCGGGACTCGACGCCGGAAGCTTCACTACCCCTGCCATCGCCACGTCGATCACAGCAGCAGACAAGGCCTCCGGAGAGACTCCAATACACAAACTTTTAATACACTTCACCCCGCCGGTCTCATTTTTAAACAAGGGGTGAATGTGGTAAACCACTGTTTGTATTCCACTGTGTACATGTCTGTACATGCCTCGGCTGACTCCTCCCACGAGTCCAGGTATAAAGGTGGCTGCTCCACAGTCCCTCTGTATTCTGGACTGGTCGACCACTCGAGGCACACCTTCATTCTCTTGTTAATAAAAGCCTGTTAGTTACTCGCTTAACCTCAGTCTTTTGAGTGATTGATAGCGCATCAGGTGGTAAGCCGTGGTGTGGTGAACGGCCACCCCGAGGTTTCGGGCGATGGCGGCCCACAGATCAGAGGTGAACTGCGGGCCTCTATCCGATGTCATGTCGGAGCGGACGCCGAACCGAGCGACCCAGGTACCGATGAACGCCCTCGCGATGTCGGCGGTGGTGGTGGACATCAGTGGAATGGCCTCGGGCCAGCGGATGGTACGGTCCACGATTGTCAGCAGGTGCGTGTGACCTTGTGATGGCGGCAGGGGGCCGACGAGGTCGATGTGGATGTGGTCGAACCTTCTTTCTGGCACGGTGAACTCCTCGAGTGGGGCTTTGACGTGCTGGTGGATTTTGGCACGCTGGCAAGCTATGTAGGATCTGGACCAGACGTGCACATCTTTGCGCAGGCTGCGCCAGACAAATCGGTTGGCCACCAGTCTAATGGACGCGCGGGTGCGAGAGGCCGTGGACGATGTCGAACACCCATTTTCGCCAGGACGCCAGGACTACGGGGCGGGGTTGCGCCAAGGAGGTGTCGCATTTGACTGTGACGGCGGATGGGCCGCAGGCGACGTCGGTCAGTCGCAGCCCTGGGAGGGTTGTGGGCGTGGAGAGCAGATCGGGGTCGGTGCATTGCTCCACTGCCAGTTGAGCATAGTCCACTGCCAGGTGGGTGCCGTGGACGGCGGGGCGGGATAGGCAGTCGGCCACCACGTTGTCTCGACCGGAGACGTGCCGGATGTCCGTGTTGAATTCGGACACCGTGGCGAGCTGGCGTTGTTGCCTGGCTGACCACGGGTCCGCAGATTTCGCCATCGCGAATGTCAGGGGTTTGTGGTCGACAAACGCGGTGAAGGGGCGGCCCTCCAGAAGAAATCTAAAATGGTGGACTGCCAGGTACAGTGCGAGGAGCTCGCGGTCAAAGGCGCTGTATTTGGCCTCCGGGGGGCGCAGTTGGCGGCTGAAAAAGGCCAGCGGTTGCCAGGCCCCGTCGACCCACTGTTCATACACGGCGCCGACAGCGTGGTCGGAGGCATCCGTGGTGAGGGCCACCCTGGCGTTGGGCTGTGGGTGAGCGAGCATGGTGGCGTCGGCAAGCGCCTTTTTGGTCGAGTCGAAAGCGGTCAACATGTCCGCCGACCACTCGATCGCCATTCTGTCTTTCTTACCCCGGAGGGCTTCGTATAGGGGCCGCATGAGGGAGGCCGCCCTGGGAATGAAGCGGTTGTAAAAGTTGATCATCCCCAAGAACTCCTGGAGGCCTTTGATGGTGGTAGGCTGGGAGAACTGCTGGACGGCTTGCACCTTGGCGGGCAGGGGAATGGCTCCGTCCTGCGTGATGTGGTGGCCGAGGAATTCGATCCTGCTGAGGCCGAATTGGCACTTGGCTGGGCTGATGATGAGCCCGTGCTCACTGAGCCGCTGGAACAGGGTGCGGAGGTGCTCGATGTGTTCCTGCTTGGAGGAACTAGCTACCAGGATGTCATCCAGGTAGACAAAGAGGAACTTCAGGTCCCGGAGGACCGAGTCCATGAGCCGCTGGAAGGCCTGGGCCGCATTTTTGAGGCCGAAGGGCATTCGGAGGAACTCGAATAGCCCAAAAGGGGTGATTATGGCCGTCTTGGGAACGTCCGTGGGGTGGACTGGCACCTGATGGTAACTGCGCACCAGGTCGACTTTGGAGAAGACTGAGCGGCCGGCCAGTCTAGCCGAGAAGTCTTGAATGTGCGGTATGGGGTACCGATCCGGCGTGGTGGCATCGTTTAGGCGCCGGTCGTCCCTGCAGGGGCGCCATCCCCCGTCGGGTTTGGTGACGATGTGGAGTGGGGAGGCCCAGGGGCTGTTGGAGCGGCGGATAATGCCGAGCTGTTCCATTGTGGCGAAATCGGCCCGCGCGAATTCCAGCTTGGCCGGGTCCAGCCTGCGGGCGTGGGCATACACCGGTGGGCCTGTGGTGGGGATGAAGTGTTCTACCCCATGCTTAGCAACCTTCGCGGAGAAGGTCGGGTTGGTGAGGGCTGGGAACTCAGCCAGGAGTGCTGAGTAGTCGTCCGTTGAGCGGGCGCGGCACTGCCTCGCCATTTTGGCGGGTTTGGGGGGGGGGCCATGGCGCCCGGGATAGGTGACATGGTGTTCATGTCCACGAGGTGGCGCCGAGGCATGTCAACCAACAGGCCATGGGCGCACAGGAAATCCGCACCGAGGAGCGGGGAGAGCACCTTGGCGGTGATAAACTCCCAGTGGTAGCAGCGGCCTGCGAGGTCGATGGTGACGGCGCGGGTGCCATACGTCAGGATGTCGGTGCCATTGGCGGCAGCCAGCGCAGGGCCGCCTCGCTGGATCTCGAGGGCGGACGCGGGGATGATGCTGCGCTGCGCGCCCGTGTCGCATAGGAAATGGCGTCCGGAGGCGCTGTCCGTAACGTACAGCAGCGCGCCTGCTTGCCCCACGGCCATCGTGTAGGCCGGTGTGGGGGCGGTTAGAAACGTGCAGGGATGGCTGCAGCGGCATGCCCGTGCGCCGAACCGGGTATGGAAGTAGCAGTAGCCCTGGGTCGGAGGGCTTGGGGGACGTGGGGGCCTGGGGGGCCTTGTGGCCGAGCTGTGTGGCCGCGCGATAGAGGGTGGAGCGCGCGCCGACGCTGCGGAGGCCAGGTCGGGGGTGACGGCGTGGTTGGAGCTGGCGGACAGGAGCTTATCGGCTTCGTCGGCCAGGGCCTCGAGTTCCGTGAGGCTGGACGCCACGATCGCCGGGCGGATGCTGGGAGGTAGTTGGCGGATAAAGAGCATGCGGAAGAGGGAACCGGGCGGTTTCTCGTCGGTCAGAGCAAGCATGTGTGAGAGCATGTCTGATGGCGTGGCATCACCGAGGCCCGGGAGGTCGAGGAGGTGGCAGTTGCGCAAGAATTGGGAGGCTGTGAATTTTTAACGAGCGCGGCCTTGCGATGTGCGTACTTGCCTTCCTCCGGTGGGTTTTGTAGTGTTGTCCAGACTTTCGTGATTGTGGAGCTGCCCAGGGAGGCAAGGAGGTAGTCGTACATCGTTGCGTCGGCGGTGATGCCACGGAGTCGGAATTGCGATTCGGCTTGAAGGAACCAGGCGGTGGCCAGGTTCTCCCAGAACTCCGGCAGCTTCACAGAAACTGCGTTTGTGTCAGCCATGGTTATGCTTAGGAGTCGTCCTGAGCGTCGGGGTCACCAATGTAGGAGTCTACGTACTCCTAGCAAAAAATACTGAACTCGGAGAGGTTCAACAGAAAAGGTTTAATTGTTGAGGTTGCATGCTGAACACAAAATGGAGTCAGAGACTACACAAAGTACGACTGCCTTTCATCAGTGCACAGCTTCGACTGCTCCTCCCCCGCTCTGGGCTTAACTATGTTGCAGATCGAGTTTCTTAAAGGTGTGATCCTTCTTAAAGGCATGACGCCTGATTTATAGTCTACGGACTGGAAAGCGGATTGTGTCCTTTCTGTGATCGGTACGCCACAGCAGTGTTGGAAAGAGAGGATGTCCTTGAGGGGGCAAGGACAGAATCTATTTGGTTAGAGTTGAGAAACAAAAAGTGTCTGATCACGCTATTGGGGGTATTCTATAGGCTTCCAAATAGTGAGAGAGAGATAGAGGAACAAATCTGCAGGGAAATCACAGAGATGCGCAAGAACTATAGAGTGGTGATATTGGGGGGACTTTAATTACCCAAATATCGATTAGGATAATGTTAGAGTAAAGGGAAAGGAGGGGGAGGAATTTCTGAAATATGTTCAGGAGAACTTCCTCGACCAGTATTGTAGTGTATGTACCTTTAAGAGAGAACTACTTTTACAGCTCCTGTATACTGTAGTACCGGCAGTGACCACACCTGTATATAAGCCCTGAGCAGGCATCTGTACTGTTAGTTTTTAGACTACCCTCATCCAGTAAACACCTGTTGATTGTTGATCTGCAGTCTCCGCCTATTTATTGAAGAACACCATACCTTAAGATTCACGGATTTAATAGTGGCGACAAGGTCAATTCGAACCTACCTGCAACTCTGCATTTCCTCCCAAGGATTCGCTCCTGGAGGACAGTGGAAGAAGTCGAGGCCAGAAGCACGGGCGTCGACCACGAGCAACCGCCCAGTCATCCGGCAGAGAGTGAGCATCGCAGGGGAGGCTGTTGACAGCTGGGCTTGGTTCTCCAGCCACGACGATCCAGCAGCAGGCTGGCAACAGGTACAGCGCAGACCCTTCCCGGACAGCGGCGGCTGGAGCCGACCGACGGCACAGAAAAGGCCGAGCAGCATCGATGGGGTAAGAGAGAGGGTAAAGCGCACAGGGCGCAGCCGGGGGTTGAAGACCGAGCGGCATCGACGGAAAACAAAAAGAGAGAGAGGGGAAAGCACAGCCGGGGTTCAGGACCGAGCGGCGGCAACGAGAGAGGCGCGCAGGAAAACGCGCAGATTGCAGCCAGTGCTCAAAGGCTGAGCAGCGTCCGCGGAAAAAAAAAGGGAGAGCACGGGAGACGCCATTTAGGCCGCAGCAGAGAAGAAGGGAGAGCGCGGGAGATGCCATTTTTGGAGCCGCAGCGGAGAAGAAGGGAGAGCGCAGG
The DNA here is from genome assembly GCF_052327205.1 of Somniosus microcephalus. Classification (NCBI taxonomy): domain Eukaryota; kingdom Metazoa; phylum Chordata; class Chondrichthyes; order Squaliformes; family Somniosidae; genus Somniosus; species Somniosus microcephalus. The sequence continues at coordinate 250,395,987 of NC_140992.1, forward strand.
AAGAAAAGGAAGCGCGGGAGATGCCATTTTGAGCCAGCGGAGAAGAAGGGAGAGCGCAGGAGACGCCATTTTTAGCCAGTCTAACCACACCCAGGGATGCCGAAGAGTGGCAGTGTCACAGCGTTCGACAATGAAGTCGAAGATTGGGCGACATATGTAGAACGTATTGAAGTGTACTGCAAGGCGAATGAAGTGCCAGATGCCAGGAAAGCATTGGTGTTGTTGAATTCCATGGGTGCAAAAACATATGGCTTACTGCGAAACCTAGTAACCCCAGAGAAGCCAGTGGATAAGGACTTTGAAAGCATAGTGGCAATCCTACAGGACCACTTAAACCCCACACCGCTGCTGATAGCAGAAAGATTTAAGTTTCATAAAAGGAACCAGCATAAAGACGAAAATAATGCTGAGTATCTAACGGAACGGCGCAAGCTATCGAAACACTGCCAGTTTGGAACGGGACTAGCAGATACGTTAAGGGACAAGTTTGTGTGTGGGCTTCAAAGTGAAGGAACCCAGAAACAGCTTCTATCAGAAAAGGATCTTACGCTGGAAAAGGCTTTCAGCATGGCAGTATCACACGAAGCAGCCGCACGGGGCGCTGCAGAGATACAACGGAGACCGCAAGAATATGGCACAAACGAAATGTCATATGGAGCAGTGAAGTGTTATCGCTGTGGCAGAACAACACATGACCAGAAGGATTGTTGGTTCAAGGACCAAGTGTGCAGACAGTGTGGAAAAGCAGGACACATAGCAAGAGTCTGCAGGTCGGGGAAGAAAACCAGCAGCAAGAAATCTCCACAGGGGAAGTACAAAAAGGTACATAACGTGACGGAGAGTAGTTCAGACAAACAGAAAAGTGATACAGACTCCGGAAGCAAGGAGCTGGGTTGTCTGAAACTACATAATGTAATCAAAATGGAGGAGCACCAGACTATCTGGGTCACACTCAAGATAGACGGAGTCCAAGTGAAAATGGAATTGGACACAGGATCAGCCCTAACAGTCATAAACCGAAGGGACTACAAGCGGCTATTCTCACATATACCCTTGAGAGCTACAGAGATTGTCTTGAAGACGTACACAGGGCAAAAAGTCTACCCCAAAGGAAAAATAAGGGTGAACGTGATATACAACGGCCAGGAAATACCAAAAATGGACCTCTATGTATTGCCAGATGGAGGACCGCCACTACTAGGACGTGAATGGATCTGGAAGATACAATTAGATTGGCATTCCATACAGGCACTGACGGTAGAGGCCAAAAAGGATGACGACATCACACCTGGACGACTGTCAAAAATGCTAACTGACGCACAAGAAGTGTTCCAGGAGGGATTCGGAACACTAAAAGGCATAACAGCGACGATTAAAATAGAGGAAAATGCAAGCCCAAAGTTTTTTAAGGCCAGACCGGTGCCTTATGCGATCCGCCCAGCCGTCGAAGCAGAGCTGGAAGGTTTGGAACGTTCAGGAGTACTGTCCAAAGTGGACTGGAGCGAGTGGGCTACACCCATCGTTCCTGTAATGAAGAGGTCGTTGAGTAATACGCCTGGGGAACCAAAGAAGGTTCGCATCTGTGGGGACTTTAAGGTGACAGTGAACCCAGTCCTTCACACGGTACAATATCCGCTTCCGCGGATTGAAGATATTTTCGCCTCGCTATCTGGAGGAAAACGCTTCACTAAGATTGATCTGGCTCAGGCGTACCTGCAAATGGAGGTAGAAGAAGCCTCGAAACAATACCTCACGATCAACACTCACAAAGGTCTCTACCAATACAACCGGCTGATGTTCGGGGTAGCATCGGCTCCGGCTATTTGGCAAAGGGCAATGGATCAAGTCCTGCAAGGGATTCCAGGGACCCAGTGTTATTTGGACGACATCCTGGTCACAGGCGAAAATGACAGTGATCACCTCGCCAACCTGGAGCAGGTGCTCACTAGATTGAAGGGATATGGGCTACGAGCTAATCGCCACAAATGCGAGTTTTTCCAGAAGCAGATCTCGTATTGTGGCCATGTTATTGATGAAGAGGGGTTACATAAGTCCCCTGATAAGATTGAGGCAGTAGTCAAGGCTCCAGCACCGGAAAATGTGTCACAATTGAGGTCGTTCCTCGGGCTGGTGAACTACTACCATAAGTTCTTACCAAATTTGTCTACAGTATTACACCCACTGAACACCCTACTGCAGACGGGGGTACCATGAAAGTGGAATGACGAATGTAAACGAGCTTTCCAGAAGTGCAAAGAATTGATCACATCAAAAGAGGTGTTGGCCCATTTCAACCCAGCACTACCAATTCAGTTGGCGTGTGATGCATTGCCCTATGGTATTGGAGCGGTGCTGTCGCACAAATTCCCAGACGGGTTGGAGAGGCCAGTAGCCTTTGCGTCTCGGTCACTAACCTCAGCCGAGCGCAACTACGCCCAGGTTGACAGGGAGGCCCTCAGCCTAGTATGGGGAGTAAAAAAGTTCAACCACTATCTGCACGGGCAGAAGTTCACCTTGCTGACTGACCACCAACCACTTGTCTCCATCTTTAATCCAAAGAAGGGCGTTCCGGTGATGACTGCGCAACGGCTACAAAGATGGTCCCTTTTTCTAGGGGCGAACCAATATGAAATAGAGTATAAGGGCACGAAACAGCATGGAAACGCTGATGGGCTATCACGCCTGCCACTGCCTACTGCGGAGGAAGCACCAGCAGTGGACCCTGTCGAAATATTTTATTCGTCGATAATTGAACGCTTGCCAGTAACTAATGCGGATATAGAGAAGGAGGCCTGAAATGATCCGACACTGTCTCGGGTATACGATTTGACGGTGAAGGGATGGCCAACACATGGCAACTCACTGTTGCCAGCATTCTCATCCAGAAGAGAACAGCTGTCAGTATGCCAGGGGATAGTGATGTGTGGATCCCGAGTGGTAATTCCACCCAAGTTAAGGGAGAGAGTGCTCAATGAGCTTTACGAAGGCCATCTGGGAGGGGTGAAAATGAAAAGCCTTGCTAGGGCTTATGTGTGGTGGCCGGGAATCGATCAACAAATCGAGGACCTAACAAAGAGCTGCTCAGGATGCCAGAAGGTCCAAAATGCACCACCACTTGCCCCTCTATGGTGCATATTGATTTTGCTGGTCCATTCATGGACTCAATGTTCTTAATAGCAGTGGATGCGCACTCGAAATGGCCTGAGGTAATCAAAATGTCCTCCACCACTACGGAGAAAACGATTGCAGTCCTACGGACCATATTTGCCAGGAACGGCTTGCCAGAGCAGATTTGCTCTGATAACGGACCACAGTTTGTGTCCGAAGAGTTTCGGAAATTTATGAGAAGGAATGGGGTAAGGCATTATACATCCGCCCCGTATCATCCAGCCACAAATGGATTGGCTGAGAGGTTCGTACAAACCTTTAAAAAGGCAGTAAGGGCTATGTGCGATGACGACATTCCACTGCAGCATAAGGTGGACAATTTCCTGTTAGCCTACAGAAATGCGACACATGCAGTTACCAACCAGACCCCGGCCATGATGTTCTTTAACCAAAGGTTGAGATCTCGTCTGGATTTGCTCAGACCAAATGTGCGAAGAAATGTTGAGAATAAGCAATTCCAGCACATCAATGAGAAGCCGACAAGGAGCTTCAATGTAGGACAACCAGTCTTGGCCCGTGACTACCGAACAGAGAAATGGCAACCCGGAATGATATGCACACAGCAGGGGCCACTAATGTACACAGTGGATGTCGGGGAGAACATTGTGAGACGCCATGTCGACCAGATCCTAGCGTCACAGGAACGAGTCAACCCCATGTCTCGTGTACCTGGTGATGAACCCGACATACCGGTAGCATCTACCCCAGAAACAGTAGCATCGGAAACTGATGAACTCACCGACGACAGGGGTCCAGGATCGCCTCCGCACCAAGAACAAGACACTCAGGAAAAGCACTATCCAGAAAGGATCAGGAAGCCGCCCCAAAGACTGAATCTATAAATGGACTATTTCAGTTAATGTGCATGTTAAAAGTGTTAACTGTTATTTGAATGTTATGGTACTGTTAATCTAAAAGGGGAGGAATTGTAGTGTATGTACCTTTAAGAGAGAACTACTTTTACAGCTCCTGTATACTGTAGTACCGGCAGTGACCACACCTGTATATAAGCCCTGAGCAGACATCTGTACTGTTAGTTTTTAGACTACCCTCATCCAGTAACAGATTAGTAATGGAGAAGAGCAAGGAACAATCTAAATTGGAAGAGGGCTAACTTCAATGGGATGAGAGAGGATCTAGCCAGGGTAAAATGGAACCAAAGATGAACAGAAACAACTGTAATGGAACAATGGGTGATCTTTAAGGAGGAGATGTTTCAGGTACAGGCTAGGTACATTCCAACAAGAGGGAAAGGCAGGGGAACCAAAGCGAGGGCTCCTTGGATGACAAAGGAGATAGAGAATATGATGAAACAATAAAAGAGGGTGTATGATGCATGTCAGATGAATTTTTCAAGTGAGAACAGGCCAAATACAATAAGTTGAGAGGGGAAGAGAAGAGGAAAATAAGACTGGCAAAGAGAGAATATGAGAGTAGAATGGCGGTTAACATAAAAGGGAACCCAAAAATCACCTACCGACATGTAAACAGTAAGCGGGTAGTAAGAGGCGGGGTGGGGCCTATTAGGGACAAAGAAGGTGATATATGCTTAGATGCGCAGGACAAAGCTAGAATACTTAATGAGTACTTTGTATCTGTGTTTACTAAGGAAGAGGCTGCTGACAAAATATGGATAGAAGCGGAGATGGTACAGGTAGTGGATGGGGTGAAAATTGATAGACAGAATATACTGGAAAGTCTGGATATGCTTAGAGTGGACAAGTCGCCTGGTCCAGATGACTTGCATCTTAGGTTGCTAAGGGAAGTGGGGGAGGAGATAGCGGAAGGGCTTGCCATAATCTTCCAATCTTCCCTAGATACGGGGGAGGTGCCTTAGGACTGGAAAGTGGCAAATGTGACACACTTGTTCAAGAAAGGGTGTAAGCACAATCCTAGTAACTACAGGCTGGTCAGTTTAACATCAGTGGTGGGTAAGGTTTTAGAAACAATAATCAGGGGAAAAATTAACAGGCACTTGGAGAGGTTTAAGTTAATTAAGGAGAGCCAGCATGGATTTGTAAAAGGCAGATCGTGTTTGACTAATCTAATTGAATTTTTTGATGAAGGGAATGCAGTCTATCTGGATTTTAAGAAAGCATTTGACAAAGTACCAGATAAAAGTTTGGTTAACAAAATTGAGGCTCATAGAATAGGAGGGTCAGTGTCAGATTGGATAAGTAATTGGCTTAAGGACAGAAAACAGCGAATCGTGGTAAATGGTTGTTTTTCAGACTGGAGGATGGTAGATAGTGGTGTTCCCCAAGGGTCAGTGCTAGTATCACTGCTTTTTTGATATATATAAATGACTTGGATATTGAAATACAGAGTAAAATTTCAAAATTTGCCAATGATACCAATCTTGGAGGTGTGGCAAAAAGTGAGGAGGATACCAATCGACTGCAACAGGACATAGTTGGCTAGCAGAATGGGCAGACAAGTGGCAGATGGAATTTAATACAGAGAAGTGTGAGGTGATGCATTTTGGCAGAAGGGATAGGGAGAGGCAATATATACTTAATGGCATAGTTTTAAAGAGTGTGCAGGGACAGAGGGACCTGGGCATTCATGTGCATAGATCTTTGAAGGTGGCAGGATATATTAAGAGAGTGGTTAGCAAAGCATATGGGATCTTGGGCTTCATAAATAGAGGTATTGAGTACAAAAGCAGGGAAGTTATGCTGAACCTTTATAAAGCTGGTTAGGCCACAACTGGAGTATTGCGTCCAGTTCTGGTCACCACACTTTAGGAAGGATGTGAAGGTCCTTGGGAGGGTGCAGAGGAGATTTACCAGAATGGTTCCAGGGATGAGGGATTTTAGCTACAAGGTTAGGTTGGAGAAGCTGGGGTTGTTCTTCTTGTAGCAAAGGAGGTTATGGGGAGATTTGATAGAGGTGTACAAGGTTATGACAGGTTTGGATAAGGTGGACAGGGAAAGGCTGTTCCCATTAGCTGATGGTACAAGGACTAGGGGACACAGATTTAAGGTTTTAGGCAAGAGATACAGGGGGGATGTGAGGAAGAACTTTTTTACTGAGTGAGTGGGGACGACCTGGAACTCGCTGCCGACGAGGGTGGTGGAAGCGAAGACGATCAATGATTTCAAAAGGAAATGGGATAGGCACTTGAGGGAAATAAACTTGCAGGGCTACGGGGATAGAGCGGGGGAATGGGACTGACCGGATTGCTCTACAGAGAGCCGGCACGGACTCAATGGGCTGAATGGCCTCCTTCCATGCCGTAATGACTCTATGACTGTGTGACTCGTCACCATTGCGGGGAGGGGGGGCGGTACCGTTATGTCTCACCATTCACTACAACTCACCAAGCCCCAAACAAAGGTGCACACAAATCTGTCTAAGAACACAAAGTGCTGAAAATAAAGGTTTCAATGTTTGACAGCACATTGCCACAAACTTCACATGAACATTGTCTAAACCACCCAAGTGCCTACCCTTGTGTGTTGTTAGTTGGTATGACTGGACTAGGATGAGGGTGAGTGTGAGGGGTGGCTAGTGAAATGGGGAAGTGATAATGCAGATAGAGAGGGATGTGTGGAGGTGCAAGGTAAGTTGGTGTGAGTAAGGATGTGCAGGAGTAGGGTAGGGAAGGCAAAGTGATGGGGATGTGATGAGAGGCACAGCAGGATGAGGTTGAGTGTGACTTGGCAGTAACGTTTCATGATCTGCTCAGATCATTGAAAGGCTTTCGCCACTGCAGCCAGGTCCTCCTGATGACATCCCTGCTTGTGTCCTCCTGTGCAATGAGCGACCAGGCTGCGTTGATTTCCTGGGGAGGTCTCTTCCACCCATGGGAAGGGAAGAGAACCTCCCTACGTGCTGTGACTCCCTCCATAAGCATATGGAGGGAGCCATGGGAGAGCCTGGGTGCAGCCCTGCACCTTTGTGCAGTGCTTGTCAGTGTTTGCAACACCTCAATGTTGTAGAACACTGACAACAGAACTGTTAAAATCTATTTGGACATGGCCCCTTTAAGGAAACCGGCTGATGATGCGTCATCAAATGACGTCATCAGACCCGCTTCCTTTTAATTGGCCGGGAACCTCGCAGGGCGGGGCTTAACAAGCCCAATCAATGAAAAATCACTTGGAGAGTGTGGGCTGCTGAAGGCAGCGGGCTGGGACTGCGACACCGACCGCCCTGGACCTGCCTCGGTCGGCAAAATCGCAGCCTACGTCGCAGTAAATGTGACAATTTTTAGTCAGCTGTCGACGAGGCAACTAAATAATCATTAATCCAGGTATAAAATTTTACTTCTTACTTGTTATTCTGTAACTATATTAATTTTCAACTCCAGGGTATTACTTTCTCCCTAGGCTAGCTGATTCTTGAAGCAACTTCACTTACCTAGAAAGTCACACATACACGTGCGCACACACATACATGTACTCATGCCCCATTCGGTCACTCACCCATCCAAAAAAGACCTGTGTAATCTGTGGCTCTTGTTCACTGTTAAATGGTAATATTCAGTAGAAGCTGTCTAGTTGTTTATTTAAGATTGAAATCTGTGAGAATCCGGTAACATTTTACAGTTGAAACAGTATATAAAATATTTTAGGTAAAATGAGGAAACATGTAAACGATTTATGGGGTTAAGTTTTACTATAATAATTACATAAAATTATATAGAATGTCAAGCACAGAAACAGGCCTTTCGGCCCAAATGTTGTGTGTCGGTGTTTATGCTCCACAAGAGCGTCCTTCCACCCTACTTCATCTAACCCTATCAGTATAATCTTCTGTTCCTTTCTCCCTCATGTGTTTATCGAGCTTTCCCTTAAAGGCATCTATGCTCCTCGCCTCAACTACTTGTGGTGGTGAGTTCCACATTCTAACCAATCTCTGGGTAAAGAAGTTTCTCTTAAATTCCCTATTGATTTATTAGTGACTATCATATTTATGGCGCCTAGTTTTGGTCTCCCCTGTATGTGGAAATATCCTCTCCATGTCTACCCTATCAGACTCTGTGGCCGCAATTTCCCCTACCTCAGCGAGTCCGGTGCGGCCGGGGTCGGTGGCGGGTTGCGACCCCACTGCTGGCTCCAGCCCACTGTTCAAAGAGATCTTACATTCATTGGGCTTGTTAAGCCCGCCCAGCACGTTTCCCGGCCAATTGAAGGAAGCGGGTCTGATGACGTCATTCGATGACATGTCATCAGCCGGTTTCCTTAAAGGGACCATGCGCAAATTGATTTTGACAGTTGTGCTGTCAATGTTCTACAGCATTGAGGTGCTGCAAACACTGACAAGCACTGAACAGAGGTGCACAGCAGCACCCAGGCTCTCCCATGACTCCCTCCATATGCTTATGGAGGGAGTCACAGCACACAGGGAGGTTCTCTTCCCTTCCAATGGGTAGAAAAGACCTCCCCAGGAGATCAACGCAGCCCAGTTGCACATTGCACAGAAGGATACAAGCAGGGATGTCGTTAGGAGGGCCAGGCTGCAGTGGTGCAAACGTTGCAATGATCTCAGTAAATCACAAAACGTTACTGCAAAGCCACACTCAACCTCATCCTGCTGTGCCACGCATCACATCCCCATCACTCTGCCTTCCCTACCCTACTCCTGCACATCCTTAGTCACAACTTACCTTGCACCTCCACCCATCCCTCTCTATCTACATTATCACATCCCCATCTCACTAGCCACCCCTTACATTCACCCTCATCCTAGTCCAATCATACCAACTAACAACACACGAGGGTAGGCACTTGGGTGTTTTAGCTAATGTTCATGTGAAGTTTCTGTTAATATGCTGTCAATCATTGAAATCTTTATTTTCAGTACTTTGCGTTCTTGGGCAGATTTGGAAATGGTTTAGTGAGTTGCAATGAATGGTGAGACATAACAGCACTCCCCGCAATGTGGATGACTGTGAAAGTAATGGCTTGGGCATTGTAGGGATGCTGTATGGTGTTGGTGTGGGGTGGTGCCAACCTGGCGCATCATGTGGCAGCCAGGGTGTACAGCGTCAAGTGAAGTAAATATGGCTATGATGAGGCCATCCCTGGCCTCCCGGGCAGCAATGTGGTCAGGTGTTGATGCCCTGTGCAGCATCAGTTGATTGCGGAGAAGGTTGGTGTTGTTGTTGGTGCTGCTGATGTGCCTGGTGCTGCTGATGTTGGGACTGATCGTGGTGGGATTCTGAGGACCAAGGTGAGATAGTTTCAAGGGCACTGATGCTGATGTACTAGATGGCAGGTGAACTTGAAAAGACAGAAGCGATCTGTCAATGGTGAGAGAGGTTGTTCCAATGAGGTGACACTGGATAGAGACTTTGCTCCAAACACTTACAACCTGCATAAAGCTCATGTCTTCCAAATGCATAAGCAACAGCGTCTGACCTTGGAAAGTGAACCGCTATGAGATGGGAGCTTTTATAGCACATTTTTGCAGCTGCCAAGTAAAGAAATGATATCATGGTGACACAACTCCCGACCTGCTTATCTGACGTGATTCCCGAGCAGCGGGGAACCTGTGGGCGAACTCGTACAATATAAAGGTGAGCTTAAAATAGTTTTTAAGTGCCTGTTAACAACCTCTTAATCCTCTAAATTGCTTCCCCCGTTGCTTGGTGTTGGGCCTGTTCAGCGATGACAGATCTGACATCTGGAAGACTAGCATAATGGTGGGTTCACAGCGGGTTCCCTACCTGCTGCTAAAAAAAAAAATTCCCACCCCACCCACCACCAAACGCGCCCGCTGACCCCTGGAAAAATTCCCCCCTTTAATTATCTTAAATACTTCTATCAGGTCACCCCTCAGCCTTCTCTTTTCTAGAGAAAAGAGCAGCGGCCTGTTCAACCTTTCCTTATAGATATAATGTCTCAGTTCTGGGATTTATGTGATGCAAATGTTTACTCTCTAACGTAAGTAGCAAAAGAGAGGAGATGTGGCTGAGTAATGCAGGATCATCGTCCTGGGCAATTTTTAATAGTTATTGAAAGTCTTGATGAAATATATACTTGCCGCACTTGAGACTATACTATGTAATTTCATAAATGTCCAGCAGAAGGAGCTAATTTTGGAGAAACTGCAGTCATAAGAACATAAGAACCTAAAAAAGAGGAGCAGGCATAGGCCGTTCGGCTCCTCAAGCCTGCTCCGCCATTCAATAAGATCATGGCTGATCTTCTACCTCAGCTCCACTTTCCTGTGAAGGTATTTTTACTAGTCCTAGCCCCTTTAGGGCTACCCCGGATCAGGCGTATTTCTCAGATGGATATAGATATAAATATAAGTATAGGGTTCTGTATCAACTCAACACAAACGTTGGTCGCCAACTGAAAGGATATTTACTAGTCCTAGCCCCTTTAGGGCTACCCCGGATCAGGCATATTTCTCAGACGTTCACTTTCAACTAAAGTTTGAGGTAGCCGAATTCTAAAGACACTTAATTGGGTCTAAAGATCCGGGCTATCTCTCCCTAAAGGAAAGGAACAACCCGAGAATGTAACCGTCCTCCAGATAGCGCTTTTAATAAGTTTAGCTAGACTGTAACATCCCGGATATTATGAGGGTCCGGAGATCTCCCCCAGAATTCTGTAACTCTTCACCAAAGAGTGTACAGATATTGAGTTTGCGAGTTATTGATACAGAAGACTTATGTGAGACAATTCTAAAAATATATAGAGATTTATTAAAAGAACCAACATGCAACTTACAGTTGGTGAATCAGTCAATTGCAACATTAACAGTTCTAAAAAGAGAAAAAATACTTTATTTTTAACAGGGAATCTTACTTTTAAATCTTAACTTCACTACAGTATTACAGTTCTTAAAAGTTTCTATATAGGATATCCATCAATATCAAATACCTTTGATCCCCAAGGTACAAAAAGTTGGAGACTACAGAACTGCCTCTGTAGCTGAGAATCACTTTGCCCGATTAAAGCGAGTCTGATATCCCATTTGAAACTTCAATATTTATACCCTTTTCCAGTGGTATTTCCTTTAAAGTTTCTGCTGATGCAAGTCAATTATCCCTATTCATCTTTCTGCCGACCTCTGCAATTCTTACTGCTACATCAGCCAGAATCTTGTCTCATCTCCAGGTGTTCTGGGGTCACCATATAGAACGGTGTGAAAGGCAGGTGTTCCTTATTTTATGTCATCTTTCCGAGGGCAGATGTTCCTTATCTTATGTGCCATCTTTATGAAGTTTAAATTAGAACACCTTATCCAGGGTGAACCATTGTTTTTGTTTCCAAAGGTCAGCCTGTCAGAGCCATGCACCTTCTGTTTCAATAAGGTTATTTATTCAAGGCCAACAACTGTCTTATCTCAATAGCCAGAATTCTCACAGCTTTTTCATCGTTCGGTTTCTAAATTTCCAAACCCAGTTTGTCCTGTTTTAATAAGGCCAGAATTCTTTCATAAGATGGTGTCTTTTTCTGAATAAGTTATATGGCTTATTCCTTCACACCTGCACTATCCCCATATCTCTTGATTCCATTACTGTCCAAAAATCTATTGATCTCTGTCTTAAATATACTTAACGACTGAGCTTCAACAGCCATCTGGGGTAGAGAATTCCAAAGATTCACAATCCTCTGAATGAAGAAATTTCTTGTCATCCCAGTCCTAAATGGCCGACCCCTTATTCGGAGACTGTGACCCCTGGTTCTAGACTCCCCAGCCAAGGGAAACATCCTCCCAGCATCTACCCCGTCAAGCCCTGTAAGAATTTTGTATGTTTCAATGAGGTCACTTCTCATTCTTCTAAACTCTAGAGAATATAGGCCTGGTCTACTCAATCTCCCGTCATAGTACAATCCCCCATCCCAGGAATCAGTCTGGTGAACCTTTGTTGCACTCCCTCTATGGCAAGTATATTCTTCCTTAGGTAAGGAGATCAAAACTGTATGCAATACTCCAGGTGTGGTCTCACCAGGGCCCTACATAATTGCAGTAAGACGTCTTAACTCATATACTCAAATCCTCTTGTAATAAAGGCCAACATACCATTTGCTTTCCTAATTGCTTGCTGTACCTGCATGTTAACTTTCAGTGATTCATGTACAAGGACACCCAGGTCCCTCTGAACACCAACATTTCCCAATCTCACCATTTAAAAAATACTCTGCTTTTCTATTTTTCCTACCATATTGGATAACTTCACATTTCTTCACATTATATTCCATTTGCCATATTCTTGCCCACTCACTTAGCGTGTCTATGTCCCCTCGAAGCCTCTTTGCATCCTCCTCACAACTTACATTGCCACCCAGCTTTGTATCATCAGCAAACTTGGATATATTACATTTGGTCCCCTCATCCTGTTGTGGGATTTCTCTCTGCCCCAAAGCAGACGGAGACGAGCGTGTACTGGTTCCAAGTGATCATTATTCAAGCACGTGCAGGGAGAGGCCCTCTCAGTCTGAGCTGAGACGGGAGTCTAATTTTTACATTCGAGCAGTTGGCTTATATACAATCTTACATCTTGTTTCCTTCACATCTTTGGGACTTGGCCAATTAATTGTCCAAGTCACGTACACTTAATCACATCCCCACAAAACACATCTTGTTTATCTCATTCCTGCAGACTGGGTACAGCTAATACCAATCCTATCAGCCTCAGGTGAGTGGTAACACAATGTTTAGTTGTCGGGTAGACCCTTATAAGTCCTCGTAGGGTGCACAAAGAGCAATTGCCGCTCTCTGATACCCAGTCTTGCAGTGCACGATCCGTAATCCAATCCGGCACTTCTCCATTGTGGAGCTGTGCTAGATTATGTCACACCTCCACTACTAGCCATGCACCATAGGCCATGCACATTCGCTCCCTAGCGGCCTGTTTGGTTATGTTATGCAGGGTGGTGGTGACGTGGTTAATTGTATGGGCATGGTTTTCCAAAACTTGCACTGACTCTAATAGGGTTTTAGCCAAGTCTTTTCTGGTCTGTCCCTGTTGTCCTTCCAACTTATTTGCCTTTAACATGAGGTCCCTTAGTTTGGATGTTAGATGATTCACCTTGCTATCGATTTCCGCTATATCCAGGGAATTAACTGTGGATGCCCCTGCACTGTAAGCAGTGGCTATATCATTTACCAGGTTCCTCTTGCGGCGAGATAGGCTCGACCGCACGCGTCCCACAGAGGCCTTGAGGGCATCAGTACCTGTCATGTCTGTAATGTATATACCTTTAAGTGGGGAACTATCTTTTACAGCTCATGTATACTGCAGTAGCGGCAGTGACCACACCTGTATATAGCCCTGAGTAGTAATCTGTACAGATCAGTTCCACTGTGAGCCACGTTGAGTAAACACCTGTTGTACCATTCTCCGCAGTCTGTGTCTTATTATACCCGGACACAACATTGGCGACAAGGCAAGTTCGAACCTACCTGCAACTCTGCATCACCTCCCGGGGATTCGTTCCTGGAGATCAGTGGATTGGAGGTCAAGGCCAGAGACTCGGGCGTCGACCACGAGACTCGAGAATTGAGGGGGAGGCTGTCGAGAGCCAGGCTTGGCTTTCCAGTCGATGTGGTCCAGTGAAACGGGCTGGCAACAGGTAGTGCGCAGACCTTTCCCAGACAGCGGCGGGATTGAGCCCGACCGAGCGGCACAGCAAAGGGCTGAGCAGCATCGACGGGGGAGAGAGAGAGAGAGGGCAGAGCGCACAGGGCGCAGCCGGTATTCAGGGGCCGAGCAGCGTCAGAGAGAGGGAGAGAGAGACGCGCAGAAACCCACGAGGCGCCGCCATTGCCACGAGGACCGCCGAGAGCGGCGTTGGCAGCAGCGCAGGAGAAGCGCGTGAAACCTACAGGGCGCCGCCATTGCCACGAGAACTGCCGGGAGTGGCGTTGGCAGCAGCGGAGGAGGAAGGAAAGCGCGGGAGATGCCATTTTAAGCCATTGGGAGACGCCATTTTAAACCACACCCAAAATGCCGAAGAGTGGCAGTATCACCGCATTTGACAATGAAGTCGAAGATTGGACTACATATGTTGAACGAATAGAGGTGTACTGCAAGGTAAATGAGGTGTCAGATGACAAGAAAGCATCGGTATTGTTAAATTTAATGGGTGCAAAGACGTATGGTTTATTACGAAATCTAGTAACCCCAACGAAGCCAATGGAAAAGAGTTTTGAAGACATAGTAACGATACTAAAGGAATATTTAAACCCCACACCGCTGTTGACAGCAGAAAGATTCAAGTTTCACAAACGGAACGAGCATAAGGATGAAAGCAATGCTGATTATTTAACAGAACTGCGCAAACTATCAAAACACTGCCAGTTTGGAGCGGGACTGGCAGATACCTTAAGGGATAAGTTTGTGTGTGGGCTTCAAAGTGAAGGAACCCAGAAACGGCTTTTATCTGAAAAGGACCTGACGCTGGAAAAGGCTTTCAGCATTGCGGTATCATATGAAGCAGCAGCATGGGGCGCTGCAGAGATACAACAGAGACCGCAAGAATATGGCACAAACGAAATGTCATATGGAACAGAGAAGTGCTATCGCTGCGGCAGAACAACACACGACCAGAATGATTGCTGGTTCAAAGACAAAGTGTGCAGACAGTGTGGAAAAGTAGGACACATAGCACGAGTCTGCAGGTCGGGAAAGAAAACCAGCAATAAGAAACCTACCAAAGAAAAGTACAAGACGGTACATAAGATGACGGAGAATAGTTCAGATGAACAAAAGAGTGATAACAACTCCGAAAGCAGGGAACTGAGTTGTCTGAAACTACATAATCTGATCACAACGGAGGATCACCGAACCATTTGGGTCACTCTCAAGATAGCAGGAGTCCAGGTAAAGATGGAATTGGACACAGGATCAGCCCTAACAGTCATAAACCGACAGGACTACGAGCAGCTATTCTCACACATACCCTTGAGAGACACAAAAATTATTTTGACGACGTACACGGGGCAAAAAGTCTACCCCAAAGGAAAAATAAGGGTGACCGTTAAATATAACGGTAAGGAAACACCAAAACTAGACCTGTATGTATTACAAGATGGAGGACCACCATTACTGGGGCGTGAATGGATCCGGAAAATACAACTGGATTGGCATTCCATACAGGCACTGACTGTGGCTGACAAAAAGGATGACGACGTCACACCTGGGTGACTGTCAAAGATCCTAACTGACGCGAAAGAAGTGTTCCAGCAAGGACTCGGAACACTAAAAGGCATGACAGCGATGATTAAAATTGAAGAAAACGCTAGCCCAAAATTTTTTAAGGCCAGACCGGTACCTTATGCGATCCGCCCAGCCATCGAAGCAGAGCTGCAGAGTCTGGAATGCTCAGGTGTACTGTCCACGGTAGACTGGAGCGAGTGGGCTACACCCATCGTCCCTGTGATGAAAAAGTCATTGAGCAGCACGCCTGGGGAACCAAGGAAGGTTCGCATCGGTGGGGACTTTAAGGTAACAGTGAACCCGGTCCTTCACACCGTACAATATCCACTTCCGCGGATTGAAGATATTTTCGCCTCGCTATCTGGAGGGAAACGCTTCACTAAGATTGATCTGGCCCAGGCGTATCTGCAAATGGAGGTAGAAGAAGCATCAAAAAAATACCTCACAATCAACACCCATAAAGGTCTCTACCAATACAACCAGCTGGTATTCGGGGTAGCATCAGCTCCGGCTATTTGGCAGAGGGCAATGGAACAAGTCCTGCAAGGGATCCCGGGGACCCAGTGTTATTTGGATGACATCCTGGTCACGGGCAAAAATGACAGTGATCACCTTGCCAACCTGGAGCAGGTGTTCACTAGATTGCAGGGATATGGGCTCCGAGCTAACCGCCCCAAATGCGAGTTTTTTAGAAAACAGATCTTGTATTGTGGCCACGTTATCGATAAAGAGGGGTTACATAAGTCCCCAGAGAAGATTGAGGCAGTAGTCAAGGCTCCAGCACCGGAAAATGTGTCACAACTGAGGTCGTTCCTCGGGCTGGTAAACTACTACCATAAGTTCTTGCCAAATTTGTCTACAATACTATACCCACTGAACACCGTACTGCAAACTGGGGTGCCATGGAAGTGGAGTGACGAATGTAGACGAGCTTTCCAGTAGAGCAAAACACTAATCACATCGAAAGAGGTATTGGCCCATTACAACCCAGCATTACCAATTCAGTTGGCATGTGATGAGTCACCCTACGGCATTGGAGCGGTGCTGTCGCACAAATTCTCGGACGGCTCAGAGAGGCCAATAGCCTTTGCGTCACGATCGCTAACCTCAGCCGAGCGTAACTACGCCCAGATTGACAGGGAGGCCCTCAGCCTAGTGTGGGGAGTGAAAAAGTTCAATCACTATCTGCACGGGCAGAAATTCACCTTGCTGATGGATCACCAGCCTCTTGTCTCCATTTTTAATCCGAAGAAGGGCGTTCCGGTGATGACTGCGCAACGACTACAAAGATGGTCACTTTTTCTAGGGGCGCACCACTATGAGATTGAATATAAGGGCACGAAACAGCATGGAAATGCTGATGGGCTATCACGCCTGCCACTGCCTACTGCGGAGGAAGCACCAGCAGTGGATCCTGTCGAAATATTCCATTCGACTATAGTTGAATACCTACCGGTAACTAACGCTTGTATCGAAAAGGAAACCCGAAATGACCCGACACTGTCTCGGGTATATGATTTGACGGTGAAGGGATGGCCAGCACATGGTGACTCACTGTTGCCAGCTTTCTCGACAAGGAGAGAACAGCTGTCAGTGTGCCGGGGGACCTTGATGTGTGGATCCCGAGTGGTGATTCCACCCAAGTTAAGGGATAGAGTGCTCAATGAGCTTCATGAGGGTCATCTGGGAGGGGTAAAAATGAAAAGCCTAGCCAGGGCTTATGTGTGGTGGCCGGGAATCGATAAACAAATCGAGGACCTGACCAAGAGTTGCTCAGGATGCCAGAAAGTCCAAAATGCACCACCACAGGCCCCTCTACACCCATGGGAGTGGCCCTCATCTCCATGGCAACGGGTGCATATTGATTTTGCTGGTCCATTCATGGACTCAATGTTTTTATTAGCCGTGGATGTACACTCGAAATGGCCTGAGGTCATCAAAATGTCCTCCACCACCACGGAGAAAACTATTGCAGTCCTACGGACCATTTTTGACAGGAATGGCTTGCCAGAACAGATTTGCTCCGACAACGGATCACAGTTTGTGTCCGAAGAGTTCCGGAGGTTCTTGAAAAAGAATGGGGTAAGGCATTACACATCCGCCCCGTATCATCCAGCCACAAATGGATTGGCTGAGAGGTTCGTACAAACCTTTAAGAAGGCAATAAAGGCTATGTACAATGACAACATTCCGCTGCAGCACAAGGTGGACAATTTCCTGTTCGCCTACCGGAATGCGACACATGCAGTCACCAACCAGGCCCCAGCCATGATGTTCTTTAACCAAAGGTTAAGATCTCGCCTGGATTTGCTCAGACTAAACGTACGAAGAGATGTTGAGAGTAAGCAATTCCAGCACATCCATGAGAAGCCAACAAGGAGCTTCAATGTAGGGCAAGCAGTCTTGGCCCGCGACTACCGAACAGAAAAATGGCAGCCAGGAACAATATGTACACGGCAGGGCCCACTAATGTACACAGTGGACGTTGGGGAGAGCATCGTGAGACACCATGCTGACCAGATCCTAGAGTCACAGGAACAAGTCAACCCCATGCCTCGCCCATATGTACCTGGTGATGAACCCGACGTACAGGTCGCATCTACCCCAGAAACAGTAGCATCGGAAGCTGATGAACCAACCGACGACAGGGGGCCAGAATCGCCTCCGCACCAAGAGCATGACACTCGGGAAAGGCGCTATCCAGAAAGGATCAGGAAGCCTCCCCAAAGACTGAATATATAAATAGACTATTTTCAGCTAACGTTGCATGTTAAAAGTGTTAATTGTAATTAGTTTGATATTTAATTGTTAAATGAGTGTTATGGTACTGTTAATCTAAAAGGGGAGGAATTGTAATGTATATACCTTTAAGTGGGGAACTATCTTTTACAGCTCATGTATACTGCAGTACCGGCAGTGACCACACCTGTATATAGCCCTGAGTAGTAATCTGTACAGATCAGTTCCACTGTGAGCCACGTTGAGTAAACACCTGTTGTACCGTTCTCCGCAGTCTGTGTCTTATTATACCCGGACACAACAATGTTGAGGAGCCGATGATAAAACGACCTTGTACACCACTTGCACCATTTGGGTAACCCCATCTGGCTAATATTGAAGACAACCAAAACTATCTCATAGTGTACATTCTCAAATAAGTGCCTATCAGAATCGCGGATCACAAGCACCCCTTGGGGTCCTGAGCTAGGCTGCGGACTCTTCAAGGGTTCCTCCGCAGTCAAAGTGGTGGGCTTCGGGGCTCCTGTTACTGGGTTGGTCAGTGTGGTTGTGGTGGTGGGAGTATCTCGGGGGTTCAGCTTCCAACACCAATCATCAGAGTTGGTGCACTTGGAGGTTGGGCATAGTTCTCAACCTCCTTCTTCCTACTGGGGTACCCCGGACATCTGAGTGAAATCCCTCCCACATCTTACTTGCATAGTTCCTCACTGTACGCATGTTAATGTATCATCACTCTTCTTCCCGAAGCATACCGTGCTCATGTTTGTCCATTTAACAGCCATCCCCATGTTACCCCTGTCCCCTGTATCGCCTGGCTTGTTTTCAAATATGCTTACGCCTGTTAACCCGGAGCTACAATGTAAATACACTGTTTTATCAATCGTGACAGTTAACGTCCCACGTTCCTGATCGCAACTGACGTCGCTCGAGTTCTTGTAATACAGGCCTCGTTGCTCCCTTTGGTCGACCAATGTGGCTCCTTCTGTGGTCGCCGTGGCAAGGCATATCAGTAAGGTCATCCGTATCCAAGTCCTGTAGAGGGAGATAAACAGTGGACGCCGGTCATCACCGCTTTAGTCCTTATTATTTACTGTGCTTTCGAATTTCTTTAAGTTGCGTCCAGTGTTTCCACCGACCTTTTCCTTTCATATTTACGCATGTGCACGTGTCGCTGGTCATTAGGACTTCGTAGGGTCCCTGCCAGCAAGGTGCCCATCCTGGTCTGGCGGGTAAGACTCTTACCGTCACCCTGTACCCTACTACTGGTAAATTTTGTTCTTCCTCCGTTTCCTCCAATTCCATATCCCTGACTATTTGTTGGTCCCTGACTTCCTGGCTCAGATCATGCAGTTGTTTTGCATAGTTCCTTAATAAACCATCTAATCCTGTCCTGGGCTGGTCCCATGTCCTCACTACCCGTGATCGTGCCCTCGGGCAGTCTCATGGCCCGCCCAGTCATTAATTCAAACGGGGTTAGTCCGGTTGTGCAATTGGGCGTAGCCCTCAACCTCATTAGGATGCTAGGTAGTAGGTCCGCCCATCACCTGCCGGTCTCGGCAATGGCCTTTGCGAGTGACGCCTTTAAAGGTTCTATTCATTCTCTCTACTGTTCCCGAGCTCTGTGGGTGGTATGGTATTTAAAACCTGTTTTACTCCTAATAGGGTGCATGTCTGCTTGATGCCTTTGCCAGTGAAGTGTGTTCCCTGATCTGAGTCTATTTGCAGTGGCACCCCCCATCGGGGCACCATTTTCTCAGCGAAAATCTTTGCGATGGTGGTAGCAGAGCAATCCCTTGTGGTGAATGCTTCTACCCATCGTGTGAACTGGTCTGTCACCACTAGGCAATACGTTTTACCTCAGCTAGGGGGCAGAGGTCCGGTGAAGTCTATCTGGACCTGCCCTCAAGGCCCCTTAGGCCGAAGCTGATGGGACAATCTGATCTTTACGGCCTTGCTGGTATTGTACTGGGCACAGGTAATACATCTGTGGCAATATTTTGCGACGTCCCTGCCCATCCCCGGCCACCACCAGCACCGTTCTATACTCCAGTGCATAGCATTTCTTCTGGAGTGTTGATTCCCATGATAGATTTTGAGCAGGTTTTGCCGAATGCATTCAGGGGCTACTACTCGTCCCTCCTTTTTCCAAATCCCATGCTCATCCTTGCCTACCCCTTTCCTTTTCCACCCTTCCTTCTGTGTTTCAGTCGTTACCTCATGTAATTTTTGCACATTTACTTCCTCTGGAACGTTGGCACAAGCTGCCACCGGCTCCAGGGTCTCCATCTCCACAGCCCCCTTTGCTGCCTCGTCTGCCCACTGATTTCCCCTTTGGATATCCTCCTGAACTTTCTGGTGTGCCTTGACCTTTATTACTGATGCCTGTCTGGGCAGCTTCGCCGCCTCGACCAATTCCTTTACTGTCTCCTCGTGTTGTGTATGTCCCCCGCCAGAGGTTATATAACCCTGTCTGCTCCAGGCGATCATGTCATCGTGGACCACCCCAAAAGCGTATCTGGTATCTGTATAGATGCTCGTGGTCTGGCCTTTAGCTAATTTCAGGGCTTCAGTGAGGGCCATTAATTCGGCGACCTGTGCGGAAAGTCCCCCTGGGAGCCTCCCCTTTGCCACCGTGTCACCCTCACTATTCACCACCGTCCATCCCGTTCTCAGAAACCCGTCTATGTACTTTCGCGATCCGTCTACAAATAGGATTAGGTCCGCATTGTCTATGGGTTCTTCCCGGATCCCACTGAGGTCTTCGGAGTCAATGGCCTCCCTACACTCGTGCTCTTCTCCCATGTCCATGAAGCCTTCTGCGGGATTGGGGCCCATATCTCTGACTATTTTTACTGACTTATCCCGTGGTAATAGTATGGCCTCCCAGGTAGCCTTTCGTCTATCCGAGACTGTTTTTAATCTGCCTGTGTTTAATAACTCCACCAGGGTATGTTTCGTGTGTAAGATAACTTCTCCCATTATAACTATCGGCTCACTAGTCCTCACAGCCCAGGTCGCACAATCGATTCCGGCCACACACTGGGGTATTCCGGTGATGACCAGGGATTGTTTTGTGGAGAAGTATGCCACGGGCCTCATTTGGTCTCCTTGTACCTGTGTCACTACCGCGCTATAGTGTCCATTGCCATTGTTTGTATAAATGTGGAATGGTCTCTTCATATCTGGCAATCCGAGTGCTGGGGCTGATATGAGCGCCTGTTTCAGTTGTGTGTACGCCCTTTCCAGTTCTTCCCCCCATTCTATGGGATCCAGTGCCACCTTCCCTCCTTTCATTAAGTCCTGTATGGGGGTGGTCATTTGTGAGAATCCCTCTATAAAATGATGACAGTAGTTGAAGAGACCCATGATCCTGCGTACGCCCCGCACATTCAGTGGTCGGGGCATTTTTCTAATGGCTTCCTTTCGGTCTAGGGGCATATCATACTGTAGCCTGAGCCTGCCCATTTCCCACTTGTCTAATCTCCGTCGTACTAGGGGCCATGGCCATTATGCCCTTCATCCTGGTTTCGGGCAGTGGCGGGGCCGATGGTCCCTCTGTGTCATATTTAGGTGGGGGGCTCCCAATCCCCGACATCATCCTGTCTGTCGTAATCTGCGGCTTCCTTCTCTAATTCTCCCCAGTCAACGTCGTCATTATCATCTGTCACTCTAAACCTTGGTCCCGGTGCCCGCACCGCACTGACCTTAACCTTTTTCTTTTCTATATAACTTTGTACATGTTTACTGAGTCCTAAGTAGCTACTAATAATTATAAGTATTCCCTTCTCTTCCTTACCCTTACACTGGGCGCCCCACCATTTACTTTGCCTGTCCGGACTGTCATTCAGACTCCAGCCTTTTTCATTTTCTCAATTAGTTTCTTATTTTTTTCAGCTATAAATTTGGTTATGGACCCTTCCAGTCCCTAATCTTCCCCTCCTGTGGCCATTTATTTTTTATACCTCTGGCCTGCGCAAACGGTAACTCGGACCTTCCTGCTACAATGCGGTTCTGGTTAGCTACGGTGGCTCGCGGTTCTACTGCGCAGAGACCACTCCAGTACCTGCTAGTCTCCTGTTCGGTCTCACGTTCAGCCTTCTGGGGTTCCGCACCAACTGTGGGTGGTAATATAACGTACTCACCTGACTTGTGGTCCCATTATGGTTGGTCGTTCGACTGCGTCCTGGGAATCCTGCCGACTACACCAAGTTGTTGTGGGATTTCTTTCTGCCCCAAAGCAGACTGGTTCCAAGCGATCTTTATTCAAGCACGTGCAGGGAGAGGCCCTCTCAGTCTGAGCTGAGACAGGAGTCTAATCTTTACATTCGAGCAGTTGGCTTATATACAATCTTACATCTTGTTTCCTTCACATCTTCAGGGCTTGGTCAGTTAATTGTCCAAGTCATGTACACTTAATCACATCTCCACAAAACACATCTTGTTTATCTCATTTGCCCTGTTTCCACATCTGCCATTGTTCTATCCAATTTACGTACGCTTAACCTCATCTTCGCAAATCACATCTTGGCGGCCCATTGTTCAATGTTAAGCCGCTAATCTAACTTTTAACCCCTTCAATCCAAATCATTGATATAGATTGTGAATAGCTGAGGCCCAAGCACTGATCCTTGCGGTACCCCACTAGTTACAGCCTGCCAACCCGAAAATGACCTGTTTATTCCTACTCTCTGTTTTCTGTCCGTTAACCAATCCTCAATCCATGTTAGTATATTGTCCCCAATCCCATGAGCCCTAATTTTGTTTAATAACCTTGTGTGGCACCTTATCGAATGCCTTCTGAAAATCCAAATACACCACATCCACTGCTTCTCCCTTATCTATTCCGCTAGTTACAACCCCAAAAAACTCTAACAGATTTGTCAAACATGATTTCTCTTTCATAAATCCATGTTGACTGCCCAATTCTATTATTATTTTCTAAGTGCCCTGTTACCACGTCCTTAATAATAGATTCTAGCATTTTCCCCACTACTGGTGTCAGGCTAACTGGTTTGTAGTTCCCCGTTTTCTCTCCCACACCTTTCTTAAATAGCGGGGTTACATTTGCTACCTTTTAATCCGTGGGAACCGTTCTAGAATCTATGGAATTTTGGAAGATGGCAACCAATGCATCCACTATCTCTAAAGCCACCTCTTTTAAAACCCTAGGATGTAAGCTAACAGGTCCAGAGGATTTATCAGCTTTCAGTCTCATTAATTTCTCCAGTACTTTTTTTTATGAATACTAATTTCTTTCAGTTCCTCATTCTCGCTAGACCCTTGGTTCTCCACTATTTCACGGAAGTGTTTTGCGTCTTCTTCCATGAAGACAGACACAAAGGGCTGGATTTTGATACTGGAGGCGTGTAGGAGGCGGGACTACAACTTTTGGGGCTGTAGCTTTTGACAGATCAAATATCAGTGTTTGACAGCTCTTTGAAGCTGTCAAACACTGACAATCTGTACTCTAAGTTAATTCCTTCTGTAATGTATATACCTTTAAGGGGGGAACTACTTTTTACAGCTCATGTAAACTGTAGTACTGGCAGTGACCACACCTGTATATAGCACTGAGTAGTAATCTGTACAGTTCAGTTCCAGCGTGAGCCACGTTGAGTAAACACCTGTTATACCGTTCTCCTGCAGTCTGTGTCTTATTATACACAGACACAACATTGGCGACAAGGCAAGTTCGAACCTACCTGCAACTCTGCATCACCTCCCGGGGGTTCGTTCCTGGAGATCAGTGGATTGGAGGTCAAGGCCAGAGACTCAGGCGTCGACCACGGGCAACCGCCCAGTCATCCAGCAGAGACTCGAGTATTGCGGGGGAGGCTGTCGAGAGCCAGGCTTGGCTTTCCAGTCGAGGTGGTCCAGCGAAACGGGCTGGCAACATGTAGTGCGCAGACCCTTCCCGGACAGCGGCAGGCTAGAGCCCGACCGAGCGGCACAGCAAAGGGCCAAGCAGCGTCGACGGGGGAGAGAGAGAGAGGGCAGAGCACACAGGGTGCAGCCGGTGTTCAGGGGCCGAGCAGCGTCGAAGAGAGGGAGAGAGAGATGCGCAGAAACCCGCGAGGCGCCGCCATTGCCACGAGGACCGCCGAGAGCGGCATTGGCAGCAGCGCAGGAGAAGCACGCGAAACCTACAGGGCACCGCCATTGCCACGAGAACCGCCGAGGGCGGCGTTGGCAGCAGCGGGGGAGGCAGGAAAGCGCGGGAGACGCCATTTTAAGCCATTGGGAGACGCCATTTTAAACCACACCCAAAATGCTGAAGAGTGGCAGTATCACCGCATTTGACAATGAAGTCAAAGATTGGACTACATATGTCGAACGAATAGAGGTGTACTGCAAGGCAAATGAGGTGTCAGATGACAAGAAAGCGTCGGTATTGTTAAATTTAATGGGTGCAAAGATGTATGGTTTATTACGAAATCTAGTAACCCCAACGAAGCCAATGGAAAAGAGTTTTGAAGACATAGTAACGATACTACAGGAACATTTAAACCCCACACCGTAGCTGATAGCAGAAAGATTCAACTTTCACAAATGGAACCAGCATAAGGATGAATGCAATGCTGATTATTTAACAGAACTGCGCAAACTATCGAAACACTGCCAGTTTGGAGCGGGACTGGCAGATACCTTAAGAGACAAGTTTGTGTGTGGGCTTCAAAGTGAAGGAACCCAGAAACGGCTTTTATCTGAAAAGGACCTTACGCTGGAAAAGGCTTTCAGCATTGCGGTATCATATGAAGCAGCAGCACGGGGCGCTGCAGAGATACAACAGAGACCGCAAGAATATGGCACAAACGAAATGTCATATGGAACAGAGAAGTGCTATCACTGCGGCAGAACAACACATGACCAGAATGATTGCTGGTTCAAAGACAAAGTGTGCAGACAGTGTAGAAAAGTAGGACACATAGCACGAGTCCGCAGGTTGGGAAAGAAAACCAGCAATAAGAAACCCACCAAAGGAAAGTACAAGAAAGTACATAAGATGACGGAGAATAGTTCAGATGAACAAAAGAGTGATAATGACTCCGAAAGCAGGGAACTGAGTTGTCTGAAACTAGATAATGTGATCACAACGGAGGATCACCGAACCATTTGGGTCACTCTGAAGATAGCAGGAGTCCAGGTAAAGATGGAATTGGACACAGGATCAGCCCTGACAGTCATAAACCGACGGGACTACGAGCAGCTATTCTCACACATACCCTTGAGAGACACAAAAATTATTTTGAAGACGTACACGGGGCAAAAAGTCTACCCCAAAAGAAAAATAAGGGTGACCGTTATATATAACGGTAAGGAAACACCAAAACTAGACCTGTATGTATTGCAAGATGGAGGACCACCATTACTGGGACGTGAATGGATCCGGAAAATACAACTGGATTGGCATTCCATACAGGCACTGACTGTGGCTGACAAAAAGGATGACGACATCACACCTGGGCGACTGTCAAAGATCCTAACTGACGCGAAAGAAGTGTTCCAGCAAGGACTCGGAACACTAAAAGGCATGACAGCGACGATTAAAATTGAAGAAAACGCAAGCCCAAAATTTTTTAAGGCCAGACCGGTACCTTATGCGATCCGCCCAGCCATCGAAGCAGAGCTGGAGAGTCTGGAACGTTCAGGTGTACTGTCCAAGGTAGCCTGGAGCGAGTGGGCTACACCCATTGTCCCTGTGATGAAAAAGTCGTTGAGCAGCACGCCTGGGGAACCAAGGAAGGTTCGCATCGGTGGGGACTTTAAGGTAACAGTGAACCCGGTCCTTCACACCGTACAATATCCACTTCCGCGGATTGAAGATATTTTCGCCTCGCTATCTGGAGGGAAACGCTTCACTAAGATTGATCTGGCCCAGGCGTATCTGCAAATGGAGGTAGAAGAAGCATCAAAAAAATACCTCACAATCAACACCCATAAAGGTCTCTACCAATACAACCGGCTGGTATTCGGGGTAGCATCAGCTCCGGCTATTTGGCAGAGGGCAATGGAACAAGTCCTGCAAGGGATCCCAGGGACCCAGTGTTATTTGGACGACATCCTGGTCATGGGCGAAAATGACAGTGATCACCTTGCCAACCTGGAGCAGGTGCTCACTAGATTGCAGGAATATGGGCTCCGAGCTAACCGCCCCAAATGCGAGTCTTTTAGAAAACAGATCTCGTATTGTGGCCACGTTATCACTAAAGAGGGGTTACATAAGTCCCCAGAGAAGATTGAGGCAGTAGTCAAGGTTCCAGCACCGGAAAATGTGTCACAACTGAGGTCGTTCCTCGGGCTGGTAAACTACTACCATAAGTTCTTGCCAAATTTGTCTACAATACTACACCCACTGAACACCCTACTGCAAACTGGGGTGCCATGGAAGTGGAGTGATGAATGTAGACGAGCTTTCCAGAAGAGCAAAACACTAATCACATCGAAAGAGGTATTGGCCCATTACAACCCAGCATTACCAATTCGGTTGGCATGTGATGTGTCACCCTACGGCATTGGAGCGGTGCTGTCGCACAAATTCTCGGGCGGCTCAGAGAGGCCAATAGCCTTTGCGTCACGATCGCTAACCTCAGCCGAGCGTAACTACGCCCAGATTGACAGGGAGGCCCTCAGCCTAGTGTGGGGAGTGAAAAAGTTCAATCACTATCTGCACGGGCAGAAATTCACCTTGCTGATGGATCACCAGCCTCTTGTCTCCATTTTTAATCCGAAGAAGGGCGTTCCGGTGATGACTGCGCAACGACTACAAAGATGGTCACTTTTTCTAGGGGCGCACCACTATGAGATTGAATATAAGGGCACGAAACAGCATGGAAATGCTGATGGGCTATCACGCCTGCCACTGCCTACTGCGGAGGAAGCACCAGCAGTGGATCCTGTCGAAATATTCCATTCGACTATAGTTGAATACCTACCGGTAACTAACGCTTGTATCGAAAAGGAAACCCGAAATGACCCGACACTGTCTCGGGTATATGATTTGACGGTGAATGGATGGCCAGCACATGGCGACTCACTGTTGCCAGCATTCTCGACAAGGAGAGAACAGCTGTCAGTGTGCCGGGGGACCTTGATGTGTGGATCCCGAGTGGTAATTCCACCCAAGTTAAGGGATAGAGTGCTCAATGAGCTTCATGAAGGTCATCTGGGAGGGGTAAAAATGAAAAGCCTAGCCAGGGCTTATGTGTGGTGGCCGGGAATCGATAAACAAATCGAGGACCTGACCAAGAGCTGCTCAGGATGCCAGAAAGTCCAAAATGCACCACCACAGGGCCCTCTACACCCATGGGAGTGGCCCTCATCTCCATGGCAACGGGTGCATATTGATTTTGCTGGTCCATTCATGGACTCAATGTTTTTAATAGCCGTGGATGCGCACTCAAAATGGCCTGAGGTCATCAAAATGTCCTCCACCACCACGGAGAAAACTATTGCAGTCCTACGGACAATTTTTGCCAGGTATAGTAATCTCGGATGTAATGCTTAAGTTTTCCACCAGAGGGAGACAAATGCTAAGGGGATTATAATTACTAGTCTTAAGGTAAAATTGCATTATGGTTAGCATGACATCATAGGATCCACCATCTTGGATTGCTCGTGCAGTTGAATTGATGTGCATGCCTGTAGTTGTGAGAGCTCTGTTCTCTCCTGGTTCTGTGTAAATTAAAAGCAAAGTTTTGAGTTCCTGAAGTCTCACTTATATCCCTTATATTTGGACCTTAACCACCCGGTTATAACATTTTGGCAACGAGGATTAACAGTTTCAACTTGAAGAAGGGAAAATACAAGAACACTGCATCTGAATCATGGCTACTCGAGTAGGAGAGATTTCTGCTTTTGATGTTCAAAATCAAACTTGGATCGAATACTGTGAGTTATTAGAGCATTTCTTTGAAGCAAATGATATTGTCGATGTTGGAAAACGGATAGCTATTTTGCTAACTTCGGTGGGAAGTCTAACATATAGTTTATTGAGAAACTTATGCAGTCCTGCAAAGCCTGGAGGTAAATCATTTATTGAATTAGTGGACTTGCTAAAGGAACATTTCAATCCCAGACCGAGTGCGATTGTACAACGTTTCAAATTTAATTCACGGAACAGGATGCCGGGAGAAACTGTGTTGGATTATGTAGCGGTGTTGAGGAAACTGGCACATGATTGCAATTACGGGAACAGCTTGAAAGACATGCTGAGAGATAGGCTGGTTTGCGGAATAATGGATGCTCGAATGCAGAGGAGATTATTGTCCGAGACTGGGCTTACGTATGAAAAAGCGTTGGAACTTGCACAATTAATAGAGACAGCTAACCGTGATGTACAAGAAATACAAGGTTCAGACTAGTCTACTACAAAGCAAGTTGCAGGTCAGACGCTGGTGCACAAGTTAAATATGAGTCGTACATCACAACGTGAGCATTTAAAGGCTTGTTATAGATGCAATGGAGATCACCTGGCAAGGGAATGCAGATTTCTGGAGGGAAAGTGCCACAAGTGTGGGAAAAAAGGACATATCAAACGTGCATGTAGAGCAAAAGCTACCCTGGAGGTATACAAACCTAAAGGGGGAGAAAAGCAAAACCTGGTAAGAGAAGTGAAAAAACAGGGAGCACATCACATCAGTGGAGAAGCTGAGAAAGAAGACGACGTGTTCATAATGCATAGTATGGTAGAGGACATTCCAAAAGTGGATCCTATCACTTTGCAACTGATAGTAAATGACACTAAGGTCAACTTTGAGGTGGATACTGGATGTGGCGTAACCATAATGAACAGGGAAGAGTATTCAAAATTGTGGAACCGTGCAAAAGTTCCAGAGTTAAAGTCTTGCTCTATGAAGCTTAAAACCTATACCGGTGAACGAGTGGCAACCTTGGGTACAGCTATTGTAACTGTGAAACACAGGGACACCGTGGAACAGCTACCTGTAGTTGTAGTATCGGGTTCTGGACCAAATTTGTTAGGTCGGGGCTGGATAAAAGAACTTAAATTAGATTGGGGAGCAATAAATCAAATGGAGAGCGGCAAACAGTTGTCGTTGCAAGAAGTTTTGATTGAACATGAGAATGTATTCAAGGAAGAACTTGGAACATTTAATGGCCCCCCAGCTAAGATTTATGTAGACAAGGAGGCACTGCCAAGATTTTTTAAACAACAACCTGTGCCTTATGCCATGAAACCGAAGGTAGAGGCTGAGCTTGATCGTCTGTTGCGGGAGAACATTCTGGAACCCGTGAAATGTTCAGAATGGGCAGCTCCAATTGTACCTGTTTTAAAACCAGACAATTCGGTAAGAATCTGTGGAGATTATAAATTGACTGTAAATAGGGTATCTAAACTAGAACAGTATCCTATTCCTAAAACTGAGGATCTTTTTGCAAACCTGGCTGGAGGGAAGAAATTCACGAAGCTGGATATGAGTCATGCATACTTGCAGATTACGCTAGATGCGGAATCCAAGAAGTATGTAACCATAAACACACACAAGGGTTTGTTTACCTATAACCGCTTGCCATTTGGTGTCTCATCTAGTCCAGCTATCTTCCAGAGAACTATCGAGGGTGTACTGCAAGGGATTCCACATGTTTCCATCTATCTGGATGATATTCTGGTGACGGGAAGAACCGACCAGGAGCATCTGAGCACTCTGAGAGAGGTACTTCAAAGATTGGATAAGGCTGGGTTACGGCTCAAGAGGAGTAAGTGTACTTTCATGGGGAATGAGGCCGTGTTCCTGGGACACAGAGTGGACGCCACCGGGCTCCATCCAATCAAGGAGAAGGTAAAAGCACTGCAGGAGGCACCAGATCCTACAAATGTGACTGAGTTAAGAGCTTACCTGGGACTGCTAAACTATTATAACAGGTTTATGCCAAACTTGTCAACAGTGTTAGCACCTCTTCACAAACTACTGCGCAAGGAGACATAGTGGCAGTGGGAAGAGGAACAGAGGGTTTCATTTGAACAATCCAAGAAACTGATGCTGTCCTCGGATGTGCTGGTTCACTACAATGCAGAGAAAGACATTATTCTTTCTTGTGATGCTTCACCTTACGGGGTGGGGGCAGTTCTTTCACACGGTATGGAAGATGGAACGGAAAGACCGATCGGGTTTATGTCTCGAACTCTGACCCCAGTGGAAAAAAACTATTCCCAGTTGGATAAAGAGGGATTAGCAGTAATGTTTGGGTTACAGAGGTTTCATAAGTACATATATGGCAGGAAATTCACCATATGCACCAATCATAAACCTCTTCTATCTCTTTTCAGTGAGATGAAAGCAGTTCCACAGATGGTGTCACCCTGGATCTAGCGATGGGCAGTGACGTTGAGGGCATATGAGCATGTCATCGTTTACAAAGCGGGAAAGTACCATGGGAACGCAGATGCCTTGAGCTGTCTTCTACTACCAGGTACACCTATCCGTGCAGCTCCAGAGGACAGAGTTTTGATGTTGGAGGACACGGACACGGCAATTGTGACCGCAGAACAAGTAAGGACATGGACAGGTAAAGATCCAGTACTGTCTAGAGTCCGAGAATATGTAATGAGGGGTTGGCCACAACATCCGGAAGGGACTGATTTCACACCTTAGTGTCAGGAAGACAGAGCTGAGTGTGCAGGATGGTTGCTCTGTTGTGGGGAGCTCGAGTGATTATTCCACAGCCAGCACGACAGTCTATCCTAGTGCAACTACATCAGTGTCATCCTGGAGTTTCGCGCATGAAAGCATTGGCAAGGAGTTACTTGTGGTGGCCAAAGCTAGATGAGGAGATAGAAAATCTTGTCAAGACATGCAGCACATGTCAAGAACACAGGAAGGCACCAGCAGCAGCTCCACTCCACCCCTGGGAGTGGCCGGATAAACCATGGAGAAGATTACATGTTGATTATGCGGGTCCATTCATGGGAAAGATGTTCCTCATAATCATTGATGCACATTCCAAATGGATGGATGTGTATCCTGTAAATTCTGCTTCATCTACAGTTACTATAGACTGCCTGCGTAGGAGTTTTAGTAATCAAGGGATACCGGAGATCGTAGTAAGTGACAATGCCACGTGTTTTGTGAGTACAGAAACAAAAGAGTTCATGAGAAACAATGGCATAGTACACGTGACTTCAGCTCCATATCATCCGTCTTCAAATGGACTTGCGGAGAGAGCCGTACAAACCTTTAAGGAGATGATGAAAAAAAGTGCGGAAGGGAGTTTGACAGCAAAGGTGTCACGAGTTCTGTTCAGCTACAGAATAACACCTCAATCTACCACAGGACTCTCTCCTGCTGAGTTATTGTTAGGACGTCGACTACGCTCCACTCTTGACCTGGTTCACCCAGATCTAAAAAGGAAGGTGGAAAACCGACAGTTCAAACAAAAGGAGAACCATGACAGAAGGACAAAGAGCCGCAGTTTTGGAGAAGGAGGTGCGGTCCTTACCAGAAATTTCAGTTATGGTCCAAAATGGATTCCTGGCGTCATAGGTTCAATGACTGGTCCAGTTTCATATAAGGTCATGTTGGGAACTGGTCAGGTAGTACGCAGACATGTGGATCAGATACTGACCAGACAACGGGAGATCGAACTGGAGGTTCCAGAGGAAAGGTTGGAGGACAAGTTGGTCCCCAGTTATCCAAATGCATTGGTGGTCCCACCACCACAAACAGAGACAGTTACACCTGGACCCCTTAATCAAGAGGAAACCATCGTAGCAGAGTCAGATACTCTGAGTACTGCTCAGGAGCAGCAGGTGGCTTTACCACAACCAAGCAGGGACTTGACTGTAAGACGTTCAACAAGGTCTCACAAGCCGCCAGAGCGATTGATCACAACCTGCTAGATCGTTCAGGATGGACTATCGTTAAAGGAGTTTCCTTATGGACTTTTAAGAATGTTGTAAAGAATTGTTGTAACTTAAGAGGGGGGGATATAGTAATCTCGGATGTAATGCTTAAGTTGTCCACCAGAGGGAGACAAATGCTAAGGGGATTATAATTACTAGTCTTAAGGTAAAATTGCATTATGGGTAGAATGACATCATAGGATCCACCATCTTAGATTGCTCGTGCAGTTGAATTGATGTGCATGCCTGTAGTTGTGAGAGCTCTGTTCTCTCCTGGTTCTGTGTAAATTAAAAGCAAAGTTTTGAGTTCCTGAAGTCTCACTTATATCCCTTATTTGGACCTTAACCACCCGGTTATAACACCAGGAATGGCTTGCCAGAACAGATTTGCTCCGATAACGGACCACAGTTTGTGTCCGAAGAGTTCCGGAGGTTTATGCAGAAGAATGGGGTAAGGCATTACACATCCGCCCCGTATCATCCAGCCACAAATGGATTGGCTGAGAGGTTCGTACAAACCTTTAAGAAGGCAATAAAGGCTATGTACAATGACAACATTCCACTGCAGCACAAGGTGGACAATTTCCTGTTCGCCTACCGGAATGCGACACATGCAGTCACCAACCAGGCCCCGGCCATCATGTTCTTTAACCGAAGGTTAAGATCTCGCCTGGATTTGCTCAGACCAAACGTACGAAGAGATGTTGAGAGTAAGCAATTCCAGCACATCCATGAGAAACCAACAAGGAGCTTCAATGTAGGGCAACCAGTCTTGGCCCGCGACTACTGAACAGAAAAATGGCAGCCAGGAACGATATGCACACGGCAGGGCCCACTAATGTACACAGTGGACGTTGGGGAGAGCATCGTGAGACGCCATGCTGACCAGATCCTAGAGTCACAGGAACAAGTCAACCCCATGCCTCGCCCATACGTACCTGGTGATGAACCCGACGTACAGGTCGCATCTACCCCAGAAACAGTAGCATCGGAAGCTGATGAACCAACCGACGACAGGGGGCCAGAATCGCCTCCGCACCAAGAGCAAGACACTCGGGAAAGGCGCTATCCAGAAAGGATCAGGAAGCCTCCCCAAAGACTGAATATATAAATAGACTATTTTCAGCTAATGTTGCATGTTAAAAGTGTTAATTGTAATTAGTTTGATATTTAATTGTTAAATGAGTGTTATGGTACTGTTAATCTAAAAGGGGAGGAATTGTAATGTATATACCTTTAAGGGGGGAACTACTTTTTACAGCTCATGTATACTGTAGTACCGGCAGTGACCACACCTGTATATAGCCCTGAGTAGTAATCTGTACAGTTCAGTTCCAGCGTGAGCCACGTTGAGTAAACACCTGTTATACCGTTCTCCTGCAGTCTGTGTCTTATTATACACTGACACAACACCTTCCTTTCAGGCTGATTTAGAAATCTGTTCCGAACAGAAAGCTGAATGCTGCATCTTTTGACAGCTCGCGGCCATTCTGCTTTCTGTGCCGGTGAGATGAGGGACTCCCGAGACCTGAAGGAAGGAAGGCTGTAAAGGTAAGTAAAGGTAATTAAACTTCTTTAAACACTTTACACACACCAAACACACTTACCTCTGCACTCTAGCACCCATCACTCGCCTGAACACCGGACATCTCGAACCCTCCAAGTCCTTCAGCCCAATGGTCCACCTCGCTAACTTGGCGTGGTTAGGAATAAAAATAGGGATTAGGCTAAAAACTGCCTGTTAACTACCTGTTAACAGGCAGTTAATTGGCACTAATCCCCTTTCCGCCTCGGGGAGATGGCTCCCAGCACAGGTCGGGTATCCGCCTCCTTTGAAACTGGCATGGAGGCGGGTTGGGGGCGGGATGGGTTCGTGCCCCCCGATTTCGCGATTTTAACCCCTCACACACCTCCGATCCCGCCTCCACGGCCCAATGAAAATCCTGCCCAAAGTATTTGTTTAATTTCTCAGGATGATTTTCATGTTCCTCCAGACTTATGGTATGACATAAGGGCCCAGAAATTCCCATGGGTGCAAGCCTCCGACCTGCACTTACCTAGCGCGCCGGCCGTTGAGCTGTGGGCCCGCGTGGGATTCCGATCCTGGGCCTCCTCCAACTGCCGGTGCGCAGTGCTTGCGTATCCCAGGGGCGCAGTTAGTTCGAAGCGTCCCCTGGGATCACGTGGGCCATGGAGAGCCAATCGTAGCAGAGAATCTGTATTCAGGTAGAGCTGTCAAATCTATGAATACAATTCAGCCCCAAAACATCACTAAAATTTCAAATATTTTTAAAAAAAATCACATTTTTAAAATAACTATAAATTACATAAAATAACTATTTTAAACAATAATTTAAATTTTTGAAAAATTAATTACAGTTTCTAATGGGGCTAAAAATAAACTTACCTTTCTTTAAAGTATTTAAAAATAATAAGCCTGTGGAAAAAATGTTTTAATTTAAATTAATTCACCACTTACCTTGTTAAAAGCAGGCCTTGCGACTGCTTTTTACAAGCGTAGCTCCTGGAGACTTACCCTCCCGGAGAAACCTGCAAAAAAAACGGAAGTTCCAGGCGTACGCGCTGCCTCTCTGGCGCACGTGTTCGACCTGTGAACCCCTTCCTTTAAGGGAACAGAAGTTCCGGTTTCTCGCACATGCGCAGTGCATGCACGATACCGGCACTTTCGTTGGGCCTACGCGTGAGTACCCAGTGCGTACTCACCCGTGGGGACCCGAAGTTCTGGCCCTATAAATAATACTGACGAAAAGCTATTACTTCTACTTGATTTCAGCAGCACACTTTCAAACTTGCTGGCCATCTACATTTCAGCTCGCCCACTGAAAGGGAGCAGCAGAGAAGGCCCAGGACACAGCGTGGACCTGAGCAGGAGTGGAGGCTGCATTAGGGAGCACCAGAGAAGGCCCAGGACATAGCACGGACCTGAGCGGGAGCGGCGGCGGCATAAAGGGAGCACCGGAGAAGGCCTAGGTCACAGCGTGGATCTGAGCGGGAGTGGCGGCGGCATAAAGGGAGCACCGGAGAAGGCCTAGGTCACAGCGTGGATCTGAGCGGGAGTGGCGGCGGCATAAAGGGAGCACCGGAGAAGGCCCAGGACACAGCACGGACCTGAGCGGAAGCGGCGGCAGTGGAGGCGGTGGCATAAAGGGAGCACTGGAGTAGGCCCAAGTCACAGCGCGGACCAGAGCAGGCGAGGCGGCAGTGGAGGCGGTGGCATAAAGGGAGCACTGGAGTAGGCCCAAGTCACAGCGCGGACCAGAGCAGGCGAGGCAGCAGTGGAGGCGGTGGCATAAAGGGAGCACTGGAGTAGGCCCAAGTCACAGCGCGGACCTGAGCGGGAGCGGCGGCAGTGGAGGCGGTGGCATAAAGGGAGCACTGGAGTAGGCCCAAGTCACAGCGCGGACCAGAGCAGGCGAGGCGGCAGCAGAGCCGGCACAAAGGGAGCTGAGCGGCGACTTAAAAAAACAAACAAACAAGGAGTGACCTCACAGGACAGCAGGTAGGTGATTGGTTGGTGAGTATTATAGCTCTTTCGCTCTCTAGGTTAGGTAAGTGGATTAAATTCAGAACTGGGAGAGTATTAACATAATTGAATTAATAACTTAAACTAACTAATTAAAACTAAAAATTAAAAGTAAAATTAATCGTTTGAATAAATACTGTAACTAATCATATAAATAAAATAAGGTTAGATAGAGATGGCAGTGCAGGTGGTGTGTCGTAACTGCAACATGTGGGAGTTGGTGGAGACCAATGAGATCCCGAGCAACCACATCTGCGGTAAGTGCTTGCATCTCGAGGAATTTCGGCTCAGAGTTGTTGAGCTAGAGTCCAAGCTACAGACATTGCGATGCATCAGGGAAGGGGAGAGTCACCTGGACACTTTGTTCTAGGAGGCAGTCACACCCCTTAGGTTAAGAAGCAGTACTTTAGAGTTAGTCAATGGTCAGGGACAGGAAGATGTGACTGTGAGTCAGGAAGGTA
Source organism: Somniosus microcephalus (assembly GCF_052327205.1). Taxonomy (NCBI): domain Eukaryota; kingdom Metazoa; phylum Chordata; class Chondrichthyes; order Squaliformes; family Somniosidae; genus Somniosus; species Somniosus microcephalus. The sequence goes on from NC_140992.1 coordinate 250,431,884, forward strand.
TGGGGACCCAGGATATAGTGATGGAGGAGCCTCAGCCCTTGACCTTGCCCAACAGGTACGACGTACTTGCTGTCTGTATGGATGAGAACAAGGACTGCAGGAAGGATGGGTAAACTGACCATGGCACCGTGGTAGAGGAAGCCATTCAAGTGGGGGGAATAAAAAGGAATGTAATAGTGGTAGACGACAGTATAGTCAGGGGGATAGATACTGTTCTCTGTAGCCGCGACAGGGAGTACTGAAGGCTGTGTTGCCTGCCCGGTGCCAGGGTTAATGATATCTCCTTGCAGCTGGAGACAAACTTGGAGTGGGAGGGGGAAGATCCAGTTGTTGTGGTCCATGTAGGAACCAACGACGTAGGTAGAGCTAGGAATGAGGTTCTGCTGAGGGAGTTTGAGGAGCTAGGATCCAAATTAAAAAGCAGAACCTCAAAGGTAATAATCTCTGGATTGTTATCTGAGCCACGTGAGGATCTATCATTGGCCGCCTCCCATTTCTCATCTACATGTTTCCCCTTGGCGACATCATCCGAAAACATAGCGTCAGTTTCCACATGTTCACTGACGACACCCAGCTCTACATCAGTACCTCTTCTCTTGACCCCTCCGCGGTCTCTAAATTGTCAGACTGCTTGTCCGACATACAGTTTTGGATGAGCAGAAATTTTCTCCAATTAAATATTGGGAAGACCGAAGCCATTGTTTTTGGTCCCCCTACAAACTCTGTACCCTCGGCACTGACTCCATCCCTCTCCCTAACATCTGTCTGAGGCTGAACCACACTCTATGCAACCTTGGTGTTATATTTGACCCTGAAATGAGCTTCCGACCACATATCCAGCATAACAAAGACCGCCTATTTCTACCTCCGTAACATCGCCCGTCTCCGCCCTTAACTCAGCTCATCCGCTGCTGAAACCCTCATCCATGCCTTTGTTATCTCTAGACCTGACTATTCCAACGCACTCCTGGCTGGCCTCCCACATTCTACCCTACGTAAACTTGAGGTCATCCAAAACTCGGCTGCCCGTGTCCTAACTCGCACCAAGTCCCATTCGCCTATCACCCCTGTGCTCGCTGACCTACACTGGCTCCCAGTTAAGCAGTGCCTCGATTTGAAAATTCTCATCCTTGTTTTCAAATCCCTCCATGGCCTCGCCCCTTCCTATCTCTGTAATCTCCTTCAGCCCCACAACCCCCCTGAGATATCTGCGCTTCTCAAATTCTGCCCTCTTGAGCATCCCTGATTATAATCGCTCAACCATTGGTGGCCGTGCTTTCTGTTGCCTAGGCCCTAAGCTCTGTAATTCCCTGCCTAAACCTCTCTGTCTGGTTACCTCTTTTTCCTCCTTTAAGATGCTCCTTAAAACCTACCTCTTTGACCAAGCTTCTGGTCACCTGCCCTAATTTCTCCTTATTTGTCTTATAATACTCCTATGTAACACCCTGGGACGTTTTACTATATAAATACAAGTTGTTGTTGTTTTTACATACCTATAGAAGCTTTTACAGTCTGTTTTTATGTCTCTCGCTAGTTTACTCTCATATTCTATTTTCCCTTTCTTTATCAATTTCTTGGTCCTCCTTTGCTGAATTCTAAAATCCTCAATCCTCAGGCTTACTACTCTTTTTGGCAACATTATAAGCCTCTTCCTTTGATCTAATACTATATTTAACTTCTCTTGTTAGCCGCAGTTGGCCCACTTTTCCTGTGGGCTTTTTGTGCCTTAAAGGAATGTATATTTATTGTAAATTATGTATTAATTCTTTAAATGCTTGCCATTGCTTGTCCGCCATCATACCTTTTAATGTAGTTTCCCAATCTATGTTAGCTAGCTCACCCCTTATACCTACGTAGTTTGCTTTGTTTAGATTTAAGACCCTAGTTTTGGATTTAACTAAATCACTTTCAAACTCAATATAAAATTCTATCATATTATGGTCACTCTTCCCTAAAGGCCCCTTTACTACAAGGTTATTAATTAACCCTTTCTCATTGCACAATACTAGATCTAAAATAGCCTGTTCCCTAGTTGGTTCCTCAACATACTGATCTAGAAATCTATCTTGCATACATTCCATGAATTCGTCCTCCACATTATTACTGCAAATTTGGTTTGCCCAGTCTATATGTAGATTAAAGTCCCCTATGATTACTGCATTACCCTTGTTACACACGCCTCTAATTTCCTGATTTATACTCTGCCCTACATTAGAACTATTGTTTGGGGGCCTATAAACAACTCCCACCAATGTTTTCTGCCCCTTGCTGTTTCTTAGCTCCACCCAAACTGATTCTACTTCTTGATTTTCGGAGCTAAGATCCTTCTAAAAGTTAAGTATCTTGAAATATTTCGTTCCCAACTTCGGCAACTTTGCAAACACGTCTCTGTAATGGATCAAACCTATTAATTTCTATCTGTGCTATAAAGTCATCTATTTTGTTGTGAATGCTTCGCGCATTCAGATATAGTGCCTTTAGCTTTGACTTTTTTCTATTTTTCCCTGATGTCATCTTAGTCACCTTATTACCTTTGTTACTCTCTCTGTCCCTTCCTGACCCACTCTGTTTATTTTTACCCAAAACTCTACTCTGCTCTAGAGCCTTGACATTTCTCTTGCTGCTTTTAATTTACTCTTTCCTGAATCCTCCCCCCCTCCCCCCACCCCCACCACCACCCCCCCTGCCCCACCACCTTCATTAGCTTAAAGCCCTCTCTACTGCCTGATTCGCCAGGACACTGGTCCCAGCCCGGTTTAAGTGGAGCCTGTCCCAATGGAACAGTTCACTCCTTCCCCAGTTCTGGTGCCAGTGCCCCATGAACTGAAACCCCTTCCTCCCACACCAATCTTTGAGCCACGCATTTAAACCTTGTAGCACTCGGCGCAGACTCCATGGATTTTTAGATTATGAACATATTAAAAACTGGACAGGCTGTTTGGGGTGGGGGGGAGCAGTGAAAAACCACTCAAGCTGATGGTGACTCACGTAAACAGGTTGCATTCATTTGGAAACAAACTGTCCTTGGGAACAATGGCCCGAGAGGCCCACTCCCAAGTCTGAATAACAAGGTTGGCGACTCATTGTTTCTGGAGAAGGTGAGCTCGTTAAGTTAATCGGCTGGGAGACCGAAATGAGTTCGAAACCATCCAAACCTGGGAGGAAGCCTGGAAACCATTTCCCTGAGGCCATGTGTCCATTAAAACCACAGACAGCGGTCTGTGTATTGGAGGGGTATATCAGAGAGCAGTTTGGATAGCTCTCTCTCTCTCTCCTGCCCTCCACACAACGGAACATCAAGAGGAGCAGAGCCTTGCTCTTCCAACCGAGACGGACATCGACTCAGGCTGGGACTCGCATGCCGCAAGGCTGGTACGGAACCAGGTAGCCGAGACATATGGGAGGAAGCTGCAAGCAAGATCCTGTGTCCTGGGCCTTCTCGGGTGCTCCCTTTATGCAGCTGCTGCTCCCGCTCAGGTCCGCGCTGTGTCCTGGGCCTTCTCCGGTGCTCCCGTTGTGCTGGCTCCACTACCACCACTCCCGCTCAGGTCCGCGCTGTGACCTGGGCATCCTCCGGTGCTCCCTTTGTGCCGGCTCCACTGCTGTCACTCCTGCTCAGGTCCGTGCTGTGTCCTGGGCATCCTCCGGTGCTCCCGTTGTGCCTGCTCCACTACCGCCACTCCCCCTCAGGTCCGCGCTGTGACCTGGGCCTTCTCCGATGCTCCCTTTGTGCCTGCTCCACTGCTGCCACTCCCCCTTAGATTCGCGCTGTGTCCTGGGCCTTCTCCAGTGCTCCCTTTCAGTGGGCGAGCTGAAATGTAGATGGCTAGCAAGTTTGAAAGTGTGCTGCTGAAATCAAGTAAAAGTAATGGCTTTTCGTCGGTATTATTTATAATGTCATACCATAAGTCTGGAGGAACCTGAAAATCACCCTGTTTTGCAGAATAACCTCAAATATTTTCACTCTGATCCCAAACAATTAGGCCTGAATCATCCAGGTTATTAGCAGAAAAACACTTTAGTGGATCTTAAATAATTATTAAACTTGTTAATAATTCTGAATCAACCAGCATGGCAACACTAAACAACATCCACTCATTTGTAATGATTTCACTTTACTGCCTTAATGGGGAAGGAAATTGTAAGGGTGTGGCAGAACCACTGAATGACTCTGGCTAACTGTACATAATTCTCTTTAACGATGTTCTAACACCAGCCTAAGCCTGTACCATTGTGTTAGGCATTACTGTGTTTTGTATATAGAGTTTGCATGTACGGGGCGTGGCCCCTTTAAGAGCGCAGGAAAACGCGGGCAAACGTGATGACGTCACGTCGCAAACCACGTGACTGCCCAGGCAGTCCTCGTGGCGTCTCCATTGAGTAAAGACCTGTTTCATTGTTCTCCTGTGTCGATCTCAGTTATTCGTAGGAATTCGTCAATTCCTACATTGGTGACCCCGCTTTTGTGAACATTTTCACAGAAGAAGAGCACAGCATGGAGGCAAACGCCATTTCGCTAAAGCTACCGCAGTTCTGGGAGCAGCAAGCGCCCTCGTGGTTTATTCAGGTTGAGGCCCCGTTCGCCCTGAGGAACATCGATGTGGATCAGACTGATGTGCCTCAATAAATCCGAGACTCGATGTTAGCGAAACAAAACAAGGCTTTTATTGACTTAGAAGGTAACACACAGAGGAGAATGTATCTTCCATCCAGAGGTCTGCCGTACTGGATGTGCTGCAGGCTGGGCCAGCTTACATAGGAGCCAGGTATGGGCGGAGCCCTACACACAGTACAATACAATGGAAATGAAACTGAAACCAACCACAGTCACAGGCAGAGAAATACTGATGAGTGATGAATGGAATATTTCATCACACAGACCAAGTATCTTTACGTGGTCTCTGCACTCAACAGCTCTACCGTCTCTCGGATCGTCAGCCTCCTCGAAAACCCCCCAACGGAGCGCAAGTATGAAACCCTCAAAGCGCGGTTACTGCAAGTTTTCGGGCTCACAAAATCGGAGCGCGCCCGTCGATTACTCGCTATGCCCGGGCTCGGGGACTCCAAGCCTTCAGAGTTGATGAGCCAAATGCTCACACTCCTGGGCTCAGAATGGGAATGTTTCCTATTCCGCGAAATTTTCCTCAGCCAACTGCCTGAACAGGTACAAACTGCCCTGGCCAGATCTGAAACTGAAGACTGCGCAACACTCGCGGCGGAGGCTGACAAAATTTTCGCTGTAACTCGGCAGTACTGCGCCGCCACAAGGCACACATCCCCCTCAGATGCCGCCCCAGCTCGTCAGCCTGCTGGGCTGTGTTTCTACCACGCGCAGTTCGGCGCGAAGGCGAAGCGTTGCTGCCCTCCCTGCAGTTTTCCCCCCCAAAAAAACCAGCATCATCTGACACTGCGGCCACCGAGGAACGGGTCTAACGGGCACCCCACGGCCGCGATGGCAATCGGTAACGCGGGAAAATTGCTGTTCATCACCGATGCCCTCTCTGGTCATCCTTTTCTGTGCGACACCGGAGCGCAGTGCAGCATTTTACCCGCGTCCGCCCTCGATGTGCAGACGGGGAATCACAGCCCCGCCCTTGAAGCGGCCAATGGCGGCACCATTCGGACCTTCGGCAGACGGCGAGTGGAGTTGTGCCTCGGGGGGCAATGTTTTCACTGGGAGTTTGTTACGGCCAAAGTTTCCCAGCCCCTCCTTGGCACAGATTTCCTGTGCGCCAACAGCCTCCTGGTCGACGTTCGGAACCGGCAGCTGATCAACGCAGCCACTTTTAATTCCCTTCCATGTTATCGGAGTAACACTACATCACGCACCGTCTCCTGTGCGTTCCCGACTCCTGATGAGTTCGCTCGCCTGCTCAGCAAATTCCCCGACCTGACAAGACCCACGTTCTCCTCCACAGCCACGAAACATGGTGTGGAACACCACATCACCACCAACGGCCCCCCGGTCTACGCGCGGGCCCGGCGCCTGGAACCTGGCAAGCTGGCGTTCGCAAAGGTGGAGTTCGCCACCATGGAATGGTTAGGGATTATTCGCCGGTCGAATAGTCCCTGGTCTTCACCCCTCCATATCGTCCCGAAGCCTGGCGGCGGATGGCGGCCATGCGGCGACTATCGACGACTAAACGACGCCACCACTCCTGATCGGTACCCGATTCCCCATATCCAGGATTTCTCTGCCCATTTGGCGGGGAACACCGTTTTCTCAAAAGTCGACCTCATCCGAGGCTACCACCAGGTCCCAGTTCATCCACAGGATGTCCAGAAGACCGCAGTCATCACCCCATTCGAACTCTTCGAGTTTTTACGGATGCCATTTGGGTTAAAGAACGCCGCCCAGGCTTTCCAACGCCTGATGGACTCCGTGCTGCGGGACCTCAAGTTCCTCTTCGTCTATCTGGACGATATTCTCATTGCCAGTCCTACCAAGGAAGAACATACCTGTCACCTACGCACCCTTTTTCGACGCCTCAGCCAACACGGCCTGATTATCAACCCGGCCAAGTGTATGTTTGGCCTGCACCAAATTGACTTCCTGGGGCATCGCATCACCTCAGAGGGAGCGGTTCCTTTACCTTCGAAGGTAGAGGCGGTGACATCCTTTCCACGCCCGCAGAACATAAAGGCCCTGCAGGAATTCCTAGGCATGGTAAGTTTTTACCACCGTTTCGTGCCTAAGGCGGCACTACTCATGCGGCCCCTGTACGAGGCCCTCAAGGGCAAGACTGGCAAGAACCCGGTAGACTGGACGGATGACATGGCCCGAGCGTTCGCCGACACCAAAAGCGCCTTAGCCAACGCGACTATGCTGGCGCACCCACTGCCAGGAGCCACCATTGCCCTCACCACCGACGCGTCAGACTACGCAGTCGGTGCCGTGCAACAGCAGTGGGTGAACGGGACGTGGCAGCCGTTGGCATTCTTCAGCCGTCAACTACGGCAGAACGAGAGAGCATACAGCACGTTCGACCGGGAGTTGCTCACCCTTTTTCTGGCCATCCGCCATTTTCGGTTCCTTCTGGAAGGACGTCCTTTCACCGTCTTTGTGGACCATAAGCCGCTGACCTTTGCGATGTCCAAGACCGCCGAACCGTGGTCAGCCCGACAGCAGCGTCAACTGACCTACATATCCGAATTCACCACGGATATATGGCACGTGGCTGGTAAGGACAACCTGGTGGCAGACTGCCTCTCCCGCGCGGTCGTCAATACGGTTCATTTGGGCATCAACTACGCCCTCATGGCAGCGGACCAAGCCTCACACCCGGAAGTCCAAGCTTACAGAACGGCCATCACCGGCCTCCAGTTGGCCGACGTCAAGTTCCATTCAGCAGGTACCACGCTGTTGTGTGACGTCTCCATACAGGATCCTCGCCCTGTCGTGCCGGTCGTCTGGCGCCGCAAAGTGTTCGACACCATACATGGGTTGTCACACCCTGGAATGAAGGCCTCTCAGAAGCTGATGTCTGCGAAATTTGTATGGCATGGCATGCATAAAGATGTCCGCGACTGGGCCAACACCTGCGTGGTCTGCCAAAAGGCAAAGGTACAGCGCCACATCAAAGCTCTGTTGGCCGCCTTCACAGTTCCGGAGCGACGTTTTGACCATGTCAACGTGGACCTGGTAGGACCACTCCCACCCTCCCATGGTTTTTCACACGTCCTGACCATGGTTGACCGCACCACCAGATGGCCAGAGGCGGTTCCCCTGTCATCCACTACTTTGGCGGACATGGCCAGGGCATTCATTTCCTCCTGGATCACCCGTTTCGGAGTGCCCGCAGACATTTCGTCGGACAGGGGACCGCAGTTTTCCTCCGAATTCTGGAATGCAGTGGCCCAAGGACTCGGTGTCAAACTACACCGCACCACAGCCTACCACCCACAGGCAAATGGCCTCTGCGAACACTTCCACCGATCAATGAAAGCCGCCCTGAGGGCCAGCCTCCAGGACGCTGGATGGGCAGACAAGCTACCGTGGGTCCTGTTGGGCCTTCGCACGGCCCCCAAAGAAGACCTTCACTCTTCATCTGTGGAACTTGTGTATGGTCAGCCGCTGCGAGTCCCAGGAGACTTCCTACCAATATCGACGGAGCCATGGTCCGCGTCTGCCCAGCTTGCTAGTCACCAAGAGGCGGCCAGATGTTTCGCACCGGTGCCCACTTCGCACCACGGGCTGCAGAGGTCACACGTTCCCACGGAGCTTCACAAGGCTGAGTACGTTTTTATTCGCCATTACGCACATAGGGATCCACTCAAGGCCCCATATACCGGTCCCTTCCGTGTGTTGGAAGCAGGGGACAAAACCTTCACGGTAGATGTCGCTGGTAAACCGGACCACATTTCGGTCGATCGCTTAAAGCCAGCACATTTGGACCTCGACCGCCCCATCGAGACAACACAACCACCGAGTCGGGGTCGGCCACCCATCGTCGTTACGGCAGACCAAGTGCGACCGCCCGCCAGACCGCCGGCCGCCCTGCAGCCTCCGCCTCGAGAGTACAGGAGTCGTTCTGACAGGCTCGTCAGACCCCCTCACCGTTTGACTTTGTCCGTTAAAGCGAATTCTGGGGGGGCGCATATGGCAGAACCACTGAATGACTCTGGCTAACTGTGCATAATTCTCTTTAACGATGTTCTAACACCAGCCTAAGCCTGTACCATTGTGTTAGGCATTACTGTGTTTTGTATATAGAGTTTGCATGTACGGGGCGTGGCCCCTTTAAGAGCGCGGGAAAACACGGGCAAACGCGATGACGTCACGTCGCAAACCACGTGACTGCCCAGGCAGTCCTCGTGGCATCTCCGTTGAGTAAAGACCTGTTTCATTGTTCTCCTGTGTCGATCTCAGTTATTCGTAGGAATTTGTCAATTCCTACAAGGGGAATGTCTTTTCTTCAAAGTACTTCTTGAAGGCCTCAGCCTCTCCCAAAAGCCTGAGCTTGGACTTGGTAGTTTTGCCCAGAGTTGTGACTCTGTGAGCTGAATTTGGATTGTGCAGTCTGAGCATGTGCCGTGTACCTAATTCCCCAGGATACATCAGTACTGTTCAGTTGGCTGTACTGATGGCATAGTTGCCTTTAGCTTCTTGTAGGTTCTGCTCAAAAGCTTTTCAAATATATTTGAAGAAGAGGTAGATGACAAAGCTCAAAATCTTTATTCATGTACATATTTTTTTAAATCAAGAGTGTGTGTAATTAAAAAAAAATGCCTATTGTGTTCTATAAACTTCCGACAGTATATTAGGCTCAAAGAGAGAAACAGAAGAGCAACATTTACTCAACCAATCCACAGCAGTGCACTGGCGAGAAGGTTTAATTACGGTTTGACAAGCCTACCTAGGAAGTTTCCATTATAAATATAGACATTGGAATTTTTTTAATGGAAATATATAAATAAGGACAGAATACATGACTTTTAATAGGGACTGAATTATATCTGCACACCCTGGGCCAAATATCTCCTGCCTTTCCACCCAGCTTCTTCTGAAGACTACACTTGGCTTTGACTTCCCATGTGCAACAGTATGGGAGACCAACTAATGTTTTAAAAATTTGAATATGTTGTGAGGATTTTACTTCACGCAAAGAAGGAGCACTCTTTCTTTCCTCTTTAAATAAGAAATCCGTCACTCGGAAACAAAGAAAACGGCATCACAACGTACACACAGTGGATTTTCTACAATGATGCAAAAACTTTTAGTAAAGCAATTTACAAACTACAATGTTTATTTCTCGATATGAAAGCAATATTACTGCCATAGTAGCTATTGACATGGTTGACATTATTATTGCTAAAAAAAAATTAACAAAGTTCAGAAGTTGCAAGCATAGTTGGGGAGCTGTCGAAAACATGTCAATGATTTGCAGCGTTCACTGGTGGTGTCCCTATATCTTCCCCACGACACTGTCAGAGCTCTCAGAAAGGAAAACTTAGCCCCATACATCAGAGGCTGGATCACCTTGTGAAAGTACTGCAGTATGGGTCCAACCACATACCTTGGGGCCTTGGATATGTTCAAAACATTGTTCAATAACATCGACACCACTGTCACAGTAGATTGGCTCAGCAGGGCGTGTGATGCACGCAGTTGTGCAATTGAGTTCTTCTAATCTGGATTCTGACCTATTCAAAGGACTTTTTAAAATTATTTGTTTATGGGATGTGGGCTTCGTTGGCCCATTACGAATTTGGGCGATTCCTGATTCCTCGTAATTTTTACTTTTTAAAAATTCATTCATGCGATGTGGGCGTCGCTGGCAAGGCCGGCATTTATTGCCCATCCCTAGTTGTCCTCGAGAAGGTGGTGGTGAGCCGCCTTCTTGAACCGCTGCAGTCCATGTGGTGAAGGTGCAGTGTTGTTAGGGAGGGAGTTCCAGGATTTTGACCCAGCGATGATGAAGGAACGGCGATATATTTCTAAGTCAGGATGGTGTGTGATTTGGAGGGGAACTTGGAGGTGGTGGTGTTCCCATGTGCCTGCTGCCCTTGTCCTTCTAGGTGGTAGAGGTCGCGGGTTTGGGAGGTGCTGCCGAAGAAGCCTTGGCGAGTTGCTGCTGTGCATCTTGTAGATGGTACACATTGCAGCCACGGTACGTCGGTGGTGGAGCGAGTGAATGTTTAAGGTGGTGGATGGGGTGCCAATCAAGTGGGCTGCTTTGTCCAGGATCACATTACTCTCTTTTTGGGATTATGATCATTGTCCTCGCCTCTGCTTTAGACACTCCATTCTCCTCCACTATCTCTCCTCTTTAGTCTTCATGGGATTGCTCCCTCCTGGTGCCATTTTTATGTGTCTCCAATGCAGCCAAAATATCATCTTGGATAGTTTCATCTCCTATGTCACACAGTTACTAACCTTGTCTCCACCAGATTTCTATTCTTCTCTAACTTATTGTCTCTATGCTAATCGTTGGTGGCATCATCCACATGCTCAGGGTCAGTTTTCATGTGCATGCTGATGACACCCAATTTTAATTTTATGATACTACCTTCAACTCTAGGGTTGTTGCTGTCTGTCTGAAATCAAATTATGAATAAGCCAGAATTTCCTTCACCGCAATGATTTGTTCCGCTCTTACAACATCCACATGCCTCTGCCTCCAACTCCAGCAACCTCCCTGGTTGTCCTCAGGCTGAACGTCATGATGTGCAATTTCAGCATTCTGAATGAGCCTGAGCTGAGCTTTAAACTCTACTTCCTGTTTATTGCTAAGTTAGTCTCCATTTCACTCCCTCCACTGCTGAATCGTGCCTTCATTACCTTGAGGATTGATTTCTCAAACACTCCCCTCACCAGCCTCTCTGACTTTTCCCTTCACAAACATCACCTAATCTAAAATTCTGCAAGTTTCAAACCTCGCCTGTACAAAATCTCACACATCCTTCACCAACATTCTCACAAAGCTCCACTGGCTCTCTGTGGCATAGGGAATTGATGCCCTCATTCTTGTCTTCAAATTCTGATTTGGCCTCACTGCACCCTATCTGAGCAATCTTCTCAAGCCATACGCCCCAGCACACATTCTCTGTTTCTCCAATTCCAGCTTGTGGCTCAATTAACTGTGCTCCATCATCGGAGGCCAATCTTAGAAGCATAGGAATTGGTGTAGGCTATTTAACCCATTGAGCCTGCTCTCCCATTTTGTTGAACATGGCTGCTCTACTTCTGCAATTCAAAGCTCAATTTCTTGCTCTCTATCCATATCCTTCCTTCTAGTAAATACCTTTCAATCGCTTTGCCTTTATCCTCTGGAATTCTCTTTCAAAAACACATTGCCTTGCTACACCTATATCTACCTTCAAAGTTTTCCTAAAATGTATCTCTTTGACAATGCTGCACCAACCCCACCTCCCCAGATTGCTTCACCTCTTGTTCTGTCTCCATCTGTCCCCTGTAAAGTGGTCTGAGATTTAGATTTCATAAACGGAATCAAGAGGAGGGGGAATCAGTGACGATGTTTATTGCTGCTTTAAAAAGGTTGTCAGAACACTGCGAGTTCAAGGAGGTGCTGAATGACACCATTAGAGACAGACTTGTGTGTGGTCTGCAAAGTGCAGCCACACAGAAGCGCCTTCTTACTAAGGACAACCTTACTCTTGAAAAGGCCATTGAAGTTAGTGTCTCCATGGAGATGGCGGAAAAGGAGGCGCACCAGTTGAGTTCAACAGGGAGAGTTCACAAGGTGTCGTCTGAGCCTAAAGGTGCGCGGAACGGCACACGTTACCGTTGTGGGAAAACGGGCCATCACGCTAATGACTGCTGGTGTACGGAGCTGGAATGCCGAAATTGTGGCAAAAAGGGTCACATTGAACGCGCCTGTAGAGGTAAAAAAAAGAACAGACAGAGCTGGGAAGCATGGAAGCAAAATGTCTGTATTTGGACAAGAGAGGAAAAAGAGTGTTCATTCAGTGCAGTATGATGGAACAAGCAAAACAGAGGGGAGCGACACCTCTGAGGAGGAAGAGGTGCACATACTGACGGTTGCAGGTGATTTAAATGGCTACTGGGTGTCACCACTGGTGGAGGGACAATCAGTGCGGATGGAGGTGGACACAGGCGCGGCTGTGTCCCTTGTTTCAGACACTGTCTACAACAAAATGCTAAAGCATCTTACCCTTCAGCCAACAAACATTGTGCTAAAGACGTATACCGGTGAACCTGTGGCCATGAGAGGCGTCATTGAGGTGACAGTTAAATTGAACGGACAGACTGCAAAACTGCTACTATATGTGGTAAAGGGAAATTACCCATCGCTACTGGGGCGTGCGTGGCTAGAGAAAATCACGCTGGACTGGCCTGCAGTCCGCATGATGTCAAAAGGGGAGTCAGGTCTGACTGCAGTGTTAAACAAACATGCAGAACTCTTCAATGGGGAACTTGGGAGCATGAAAAAGATCAGCGTGAGACTGGGCATTAAACCTGACAGCAAGCCGAAGTTTCACAAAGCCCGACCTGTACCCTATGCAATTAGGCCAAAAGTTGAGGCTAACTTGGAGGCCTTAGTCGAGAATGGAGTCCTGGAGCCTGTGAGTGTGAGCAAATGGGCCACACCCATTGTTCCTGTCCTGAAAAAGGATGGATCTGTTCGAATCTGCGGGGATTTTAAAGTGACTATTAACCCGGTGCTGTCTACGGAACAGTACCCTCTTCCCCTCATTGATGATCTTTTTACGGGCCTGGCCGGAGGGCAAAAGTTCAGCAAAATAGACTTATGCCAGGCTTATCTACAAATGCATGTCGATGACAAATCAAAGGAGCTGCTGACAATTGTGACACACAAGGGGCTATACAGGTACTGCCGCCTTCCATTTGGAATTACGTCGGCCCCTGCTCTATTCCAAAGGGCAATGGATCAGATTTTGAGTGGACTGCCAGGAGTCCAGTGCTACCTGGACGACATCCTTGTCACTGGGACAAATGAGGAGGATCATCTTCTGAACTTGGATGCGACACTACAACGACTGAAAGAGTACGGACTCAGAGTTCGTAAAGACAAATGTGAATTCTTTCAGTCTTCAGTTGAGTACCTGGGGCATGTGATTGACGCTACTGGCCTGCATAAGGCGCCGTCAAAGGTCAAGGCGATCGTGGAGGCCCCAGCACCCCAGAATGTGAGCCAGTTACGTTCATTTCTGGGGCTACTTAACTACTATGGGAAGTTTATTCCAGACTTAGCAACATTGCTGAAGCCATTACATCAGTTGCTATGTCAAGGCAAAATATGGAAATGGACTGAACTGTGCAACGAAGCTTTCGCCCAAGCAAAGAAAGCATTGCTGAAATCGGAGGTCCTGACGCACTTCGACCCAAAGCTACCCGTGCAGCTAGCATGTGATGCATCACCATATGGTGTGGGGGCAGTCATATCCCACATCATGCCTTCGGGTGAAGAGAAACCTATCGCCTTCGCATCACACACCTTGAACAAGGCCGAGAGTAACTATGCGCAGATCGAGCGCGAGGCCTTGGGAATCATTTTTGGAATTCGAAAATTTCATCAGTACCTGTTTGGGAGAAGGTTCACACTCCTGACGGACCACCGTCCATTGACTTCAATCTTCGGGCCCCACACCGGAATTCCGTCTCTCGCTGCAAGCAGGATGCAAAGGTGGGCTTTACTGTTGTCAGGACACACATACGACATCAAATATCGCAAATCAGACTTGCACGGCAACGCAGACGGTCTCTCGAGGCTACCCTTGCCTGTTACTCCCCCAGAGCCTCATCAGATAGACATCTTCTACTTTAGACAAGTGGAGGGAGCACCTGTCACTGCAGTTCAGGTGCGAAGGTACACCCGCAACGATCCAGTCCTGTCTGAGGTAATGGACAATGTCATTCGAGGGAGAGCTATAGGAGATTCTCCTAGTTTGAAACCTTACGTTTCAAAAAGAAATGAGCTCTCCGTCCAGGCAGGTTGTCTTCTTTAGGGACGTCATGTCATCATTCCGCCACCTCTGAGGGAACCTATACTGCAACAACTTCATACAGGCCACAGTGGGATGGTTCGGATGAAGGAAATGGCAAGAAGCTACTTCTGGTGGCCAGGTCTCGATGGGAATATTGAGGAGAAAGCCAAAACATGTTCCCCATGTCAAAGGGTCCGGAATGTTCCACAGCTGGCAACCCTACACCCCTGGGATTGGCCTGCAGAAGCGTGGCAGCGAGTACATGTGGACTTCGCCGGTCCTTTCGAAGAGAAGATGTTTATGGTGGTTGTGGACGCTCGTAGCAAGTGGCCGGAGGTCGCTGTGATGAGGTCTACCACGGCAGAGAAAACAATTGAGAAACTTGGTGAGATGTTCAGCCGTTATGGCTCAGCAGAACAACTCGTAAGTGACAACAGTCCACAATTTGTATCACAGGAATTTGCAACCTTCCTGCATGTGAATGGTGTCCAACACATCAGGTCTGCACCCTATCATCCCTCTACTAACAGCCAGGCAGAAAGGTTTGTGGAAACTTTGAAGCACACCTTGAAGGCATCGCAAGGTCAGGGCTCAATCCACCAACGTCTGAACAGCTTCCTGTTGTCCTACAGGAACGAGCCACATGCCACAACCAAAACTTCCCCTGCTTCGCTCATGATGAAGAGGCAGTTGCGGACAAGTTTTGACTTACTCAAACCTCCAAGGGCAGAACAGATTGTCCATTGTCAACAACAAGCTCAAGTTGAAAAGAGAGAGAAAAGAGCCAAGGAGAGACGGTTTCACCCTGGAGAGCACGTCCTAGCTCAAAACTACAACACTGGACCGAAATGGGTTCCTGCTACGGTGATCGCGCAGACGGGCCCTGTGTCTTACATGGTTGAGACTGCTGAGGACGTCGTCTGGAGAAGACACACAGATCAACTGTTGCTAGGAGCAGAGACAGCCACAGAGGCTCCAACGGCTGGTTGGCCTGAACTGTTTCCGGATGATACCGCAAACCAGCATCCTTTGCCACAGTGCTCTTCTCCAACACAGGAAGTCAAAGAGACTGTTCCACCTGTGCAAACTCCTGACTTTCAACTGACACAGGCACCTTCTCCATCTAGGCCTGTGTCAATGCCTATTGCTGTGGAAGCCAGCGATGACCGCCGGTATCCTGTCAGAGAGCGGTGGCCTCCAAGACGCTTGGATCTGTAGGCTTAGTGACTTACCCACAAGACTGGGGCAGAATAAACCCCAGGGTAAAGTCAGGGTTTGAGGCAGTCTACCTCTACCCTAGGTTCGTTGAGTGCATTGAAAGTAACTTACCTGTTGAGGAATAATGTGGACCTTCCATTTAAGAGGGGAGGAAATGTTGTGTATTGTGTGTTCTATTGTGTGTTCTCCTCCCACCTGTGGTGGCGCTGTCACAGGAGATAAATGGTTGGGTGTTCTCTGTTAAGTTTAGCTCTCTTTGTTCGGAACTCTCCAGAACTTCCTTTCCTTCCAATAAAGCACTTCATGTTTGAATCTCTGAGTTCTGAGTCCTAAATTGTGTCTAGGTAGAAAGGTACTGACACAACAGACATCATATAAGTGTGCATTATTATTGTTGTTAAAGGAAAGGACTGGCATTTAAATAGCACCTTTCCAGAACTCGGGACATCCCAAAGTGCTTTTCAGCCAAAGAAGTACTTGTGAAGTGCAGTCACTGTTGTAGTGTAGGAAACGTGGCAGCCAATTTGTGCACAGTGAGGTCCTAGAAACAGCAATGTCATACATGACCAGATAATCTGCTTTAGTGATGTTGGTTTAGGGATAAACCTTGGCCAGGACACTGGGATAACTCCCCTACTCTTCTTTAAATTGTGCCGTGGAATCTTTTATGTTCACCCGAGAGGGTAGATAGGGCTTTTGTTTAATGTCTCATCAGAAAAATGGCATCTTCAGCAATTCAGCACACTCTCAGTATTGCACTGAAGTGTCAGCCTGGATTATGTGTTCAAGTCTTTGGAGTGGGGTTTGAACCCACAACTTTCTGACTCAGTGGCAAGAGTGCTACCACTGAGCCAAGGCTGACACTTGTTGGTCCATATGTGTTTTTGAAATATGGTTTGATAGCTGCATTAATTTGGCACTAATTTGGCTCTATTACAATTGTATCAGTGTTTAAGTTTTGCATCTGTATGTTGTAAATTGGTTTTGTTGTAACCACACCAGAACAGGCAAACTACGTTAGTGACAGACATGTCGGTATTAATCTACCATCCCAGATAACTACAACAGCAGTATAAATCATACTTAACTCTTGGCCAAACTGTAGTGTATGTAACCGTTCCACCTTTAAGAGAACTATTTTAAGGGTTGCACTACTTTATCTTGGCTGCTGTATACTGTAATACCGGTGGTGACCACACCGGTATATAAGTGCTGTGTAATGATTTATTGGGCAGTTCCGCCCTGACCTTCGACTAGTAAAGACCTGTTAAAATTTACTCTTGTGGTCTGTGTAATAATTCTCATTATAACACACAGACTTAACAGTGGCTACGAGTACGATCTTACCCTGCGGCAGAGATACATCCAAGGCAGTTTAACGGGCGTCGAGAGGAGGCATCCGCCCTCATCATTCTGCTGAGAAAAGACTCGGGTCTGCAGAGCAAAGGAAGAATTCTGACACGAAGCCTTCCATCAGCAACAGGCAGTGATCATCCCTTCTATCACGGTGGTGGGTAAGCCGATCAGCGACGAGCAGCCAGTCGGCCACGTTGGCTGTGAAGTAGGGGAGGGAAAAACGGAGGATATAAGGGCGGAGAACTCGACCACGGCCGGGGAAAAGAGCCAGACAGAAGTCGGGGCCAGAGGCGCTGAGACTGGGGCAGCGTAAGGCACGGAAGCCGCGGTGAATGCAAACGCAGCCGGTGTGAGAGACCGGGCTACAAGCGGGCTGGGAGACGCAACAGCGTCGAGAGAGAGCTCGACCGCGACCGGTGAAAAAGGCCGGGCAGCTACTGAGGCCATGAGGCGCAGCGACCGGGACAGCGTAAGCGCGGGAGAAAATAAAAAAAACCGCGGAGAACTCAGCCACAGCCGGGGGGGGAAAGGACCGGACTGCAAGAGGGGCTGGGAGGCACGATTTGAAAACCGCTGGGGAGGGCGAACGCAGCAATACGGCAATCGCCATTACAGCCAGCGGGGGAGAAAGGCAAACGCGGGAAGCCGCCATTTTCGTAGGCGGGGGAAGAAGACGAGCGCGGGAAACCGCCATTTTGAAAAAAAAAAAGAAAAGAAAAATTTCTTTTTGTCTCTCAAGAAGATTGCGAGGATGCCTAAGCGTGGTAACATCAACGATTTCGATCCCGATGTTGAAGATTGGGCCACGTATGTAGAATGCATAGAGATATATTGTAAGGCAAATAAAATATCAAATGAAGATAAAGCACTAACCTTACTAAACTCAATGGGTGCGAAGACATATGGGCTATTGAAGCATCTTCTATCACCAGCTAAACCGGCGGATCAGACTTTCGCTAATATTGTTGCTGTCCTGAAGAATCATTTGAACCCCACACCGCTGATGTTAGCGGAACGATTTAAATTTTATGCGAGAACGCAACTGAAAGAGGAAAGCAACGCGGAGTATTTAATTGAACTGCGTAAGCTAGCGAAATACTGTCAGTTTGGGGAAAGACTGACAGAGGCACTGAGAGACAAATTCGTGTGTGGATTGTCGAAAGAAGGAACACAAAAGCGGTTGCTTGAAGAGAATGATCTTACACTTGATAAGGCTGTCACTATTGCAGCATCGCACGAAGCCGCAGCGAGAGGCACTGCGGAAATGCAGCTGAAGGCAGCGGTACTCAGCGTAGATCAAATGGCTTTGGGTACAACGAAATGTTATCGTTGTGGAAAGACAACACACGATCAGAACCAATGCTGGTTTAAAGACCAGGAATGTAGAAAATGTGGCAAGCTTGGTCACATAGCTAAAGTATGCCGGTCAGGAAAGAAGACCAGCAACAAAAAGTCACCGCAGGAAAAGTGCAGAAAGGTACATAAGGTGGCTGAGAAGAGTTCGGATGAACAGAATTCGGATTCAGACTCCAACAGCAAGGAACTGGGTAGTCTGAGAATTCACAATGTGAGTAGGGAAGCTGACCGACAAACTATCTGGGCCACACTGCAGATAGCAGGAGTCCAAGTGAAGATGGAATTGGACACCGGATCGGCGTTGACGGTCATGAATAAGCAAGATTACAAAAGGTTATTCACACATATTCCCCTACGGGATACGGAGATAGTATTAAAGACATACACGGGGCAAAGAGTATACCCCATCGGAAAGATAAAAGTCAAGGTGGTACACAAGGGCAAAGAACACCAAGGAATGGACATATATGTACTACCTGAGGGAGGTCCACCACTTCTGGGACGGGAGTGGATCAGGAAAATAAATATGGACTGGCACTCCCTAAAAGCAATAACGGTAGATTCCGGGAAAAACAAAGATGTCAAACCTGCACGATTGTCCAGAATATTGGATGAGGGCATATGCAGCAGTGACAGTGACAAAGCAGAGAGTGAGAACTCGGTGAAGACAATCAGCTCAGACTCTGGAACTGATGATGGTAAGACCAGCCCATGTGCAAAAGACAAGTCTAAAATGGACTTGCAGACTAATGATGGAAAAACGAAGGAGTGCATAAATGCTTCAGAAGAGAACAAAGTATCAGAACAGAATTCCACTGAACAACAACAACATAGTTTGACAGAGAATTCTGAGTCTGTCCAGTCTACAGACATGCACATTTCTGAGGAACACCGGGCTCGAACTCAACTCAATTTCAAACTACAACAGCAATTAGAACAAATGATTCGCCGTTTTGAACAAGAGATGAATGCAAAGAAAAAGTTCTTTGATACAGAGTTGAAGAATCTGGGAAGACAGCAGAAGCAGCTGATTGAGAAAATGGAGCAGGAACACACAAACCGTCTGCGCGATGAGGCCAAACGAATCAAAGCTGAGCAAGAAAGGGAATATGTCAAATTCATCGATCAGTTGAAAGCTAAGAAGAAAGAGCACCCTTTTGTGAGCAGTGTCAGCAGTAATAAGCCACTCAGGGGATTGGTGGCAGAGGCAAAAGCTGAAGTGATGGAGGAAATAGAAGACAATAGAGAAGAAGCAGAAGATGATGACTCATCTGAACCATTATCACCCCTACCAGGTCACGCACGTGGTCCCTCCGAACTGAGCCAAATCAGTCTGGAAGTAGAAAAACTTCCCAAGGTACTCGAGCCTTTAGAAGTCAGCAATGCTGGTTCTGAAGTTACGAAAGTTCAAGCTGTTAAGTCCAGTGAAGAACTATTAGATGAGTCACCCCAGCAACGAGAACCTACTACACCACCGAGAACTACTACACCACCGAGGCGTTATCCGGACCGAGTCAGGAGGCCTCCTCGGAGACGGAATCTGTGAACTGTTTTTACATGAAGTTGTGTATATATGTTATAATGTTATGTTTAATGGGGAATATATACGGTTAAGCTAAAAAGGGAGGATTGTAGTGTATGTAACCGTTCCACCTTTAAGAGAACTATTTTAAGGGTTGCACTACTTTATCTTGGCTGCTGTATACTGTAATACCGGTGGTGACCACACCGGTATATAAGTGCTGTGTAATGATTTATTGGGCAGTTCCGCCCTGACCTTCGACTAGTAAAGACCTGTTAAAATTTACTCTTGTGGTCTGTGTAATAATTCTCATTATAACACACAGACTTAACACAAACAGTGCTGATTTCCTGTATTAGTGGCATGCAGCTCCCATAAGGTATATGATATACTGTATCACACAAAGCACAAAAACTGCTGTTTCCCACACCATGTAGGTCAACAGCTATTGCCAGGCACCATTGCATTTTTGGCCCCCCACAATATTATGGCTTAACCTGGGAAGGGTGAGTAGTGGGGATGCCAACTGTCAGCCCCACTAGCTGCTACACGATCATTCTTGCCCTGAACTACTTCTAATGTGAAAGTTAGCATCCACATCAATGCCCACACTGATACACTCTCAATAACTTCATCACACTGGCAGCCTGTGGGCTGGTCATCCCCAAGCTTCAAGCTGTCTATCAATGTTTTCAAAGATCCAGCACATCCAATCTTAGCCACATACACTTCACATTGCCATCTTGCATCTCTGCACTTAGCAGAGATTTGAAAATGGCTACTGACACAGATTTATGCCTCATTAATTCAATCACCACTTAGCCTTCTTTGCACCAGTGGAATAGTCCTCGCATCTCAAGCCTCTCCTCATAACTATAGTTTCTCATTCTTGTCATTATCCTTGTAAATCTACTGTACGCTCTCTGTGGCTTTAATGTCTTTTCTGTAATGGGGTGCCCAAAACTGCACATAGTACTGCAACCTAACGATTGCCTCATACAAACTTATCATAATTACTTTGCTCTTCTAATTTGTGTCCCTATTTATAAAACCCAAAATGCTATTGGCCTTTTTTATAGCTTTATCTGCTAGCACTCGTACTTTCAAGAAGTTGTGTATTTGCATCTCTGGGTCTCTCTGTTCCTCCAAACCCATCAACTCCACCATGTGCATGCTTATTAGTATGAGAGGTTTCAGCGGCAATGTACAAGCATATAACAAAACTGTTAGGAATAAGAGGAACATAAGAACATAAGAACATAAGAAATAGGAGCAGGAGTAGGCCAATTGGCCCCTCGAGCCTGCTCCGCCATTCAATAAGATCATGGCTGATCTGATCCTAACCGCCAATCCACTATGACAGGACTATCTCCTGACTCTAACAGCATTAGACACACGAAAACAGGAGCAGGATCAGGCTACACGGCCCCTGGGCCCGCTCCGCTACCCACAGGGCCATGACCTATCCGAACCTAGACTCATGTCCAAATTCCTGCCCGCTCCCCGTAACCCTTAATTCCCTTTTCTACTAGGAAACTGTCTATTTCTGTTTTAAATTTATGTAATGATGTAGCTTCGACAGCTTTTTGGGGCAGCATATTCCATGGACCTACCACCCTCTGAGTGAAGTAGTTCCTCCTCATCTCAGTTTTGAAAGAGCAGCCCCTTATTCTAAGACTATGCCCCCTAGTTCTAGTTTCACCCATCATCTGGAACATCCTCCCTGCATCCACCCGATCCAACCCCTTCATAATCTTATATGTTTCAATAAGATCGCCTCTCATTCTTCTGAACTCCAATGAGTAGAGTCCCAATCTACTCAACCTCTCCTCATATGTCCATCCCCTCATCCCCGGGATTAATCGAGTGAACCTTCTTTGTACTGACTCGAGAGCAAGTATGTCCTTTCTTAAGTATGGACACCAAAACTGTATGCAGTATTCCAGGTGCGGTCTCACCAATACCTTGTACAACTGAAGCAATACCTCCCTATTTTTATATTCTATCCCCCTAGCAATGAAAGCCAACATTCCATTGGCCTTCTTAATCACTTGCTGCACCTGCATACTAACCTTTTGAGTTTCGTGCACCAGGACCCCCAGATCCCTTTGTACTTCAGTACTTTCAAGTTTCTTGCCATTAAGATAATAACTTGCTCTACGATTTTTCCTGCCAAAGTGCATAACCTCACACTTTCCAGTATTGTATTCCATCTGCCAAATCTCTGCCCACTTACTTAGCCTGTCTATGTCCCCTTGCAGGTTTTTTATGTCCTCCTCACTCACTACTTTCCCTCCCATCTTAGTATCATCTGCAAACTTTGACGTGTTACACTCGGTCCCCTCCTCCAAATCGTTAATATAGATTGTAAAGAGTTGGGGACCCAGCACTGACCCCTGCGGAACACCACTGGTTACTGATTGCCAGTCTGAATATGAACCATTTATCCCAACTCTCTGCCTTCTGTTAGATAGCCAATCCTCTATCCATGCCAGAATATTACCCCCAATCCCGTGATTTTTTATCTTAAGCAATAATCTTTTGTGTGGCACCTTGTCAAATGCCTTTTGGAAGTCTAAATACACTACGTCCACTGGTTCACCTTTATCCACCCTATATGTTACTTCCTCAAAGAACTCCAGCAAATTTGTCAAACATGACTTCCCCTTCATAAAACCATGCTGACTTTGTCTTATTAAATTATGATTATCCAAATGTCCTATTACTGTCTCCTTAATAATGGACTCCAAAATTTTACCTACCACAGATGTTAGGCTAACCGGTCTATAGTTTCCAGCCTTCTGTCTACTGCCCTTTTTAAATAAGGGTGTTACATTAGCAGTTTTCCAGTCTGCCAGGACCTTTGCTGAGTCCAGGGAGTTTTGGAAGATTATTACCAATGCATCCACAATCCCTACCGCCACTTCCCTCAAAACCCTGGGATGTAAGCCATCAGGTCCAGGTGATTTATCCGCCTTGAGTCCCATTATTTTACCAAGTACTACTTCCTTAGTGATTTTAATCGTATTTAGCTCCTCCCCCCCTATAGCCCCCTGCTTGTCAAGTGTTGGGATATTCTTGGTGTCCTCTACTGTAAAGACTGATGTAAAATATTCATTCAGTGTTTTTGCCATCTCCATATTTCCCACCATTAATTTCCCGGTCTCATCCTCTAAGGGACCAACATTTACTTTAGCCACCCTTTTTCTTTTTATATAACTATAAAAACTCTTACTATCTGTCTTTATATTTTTTGCTAATTTACTTTCATAATGTATCTTCCCTTTCTTAATCAATCTTTTTGTTATTTTTTGCTGTCTTTTAAAGTTTTCCCAATCCTCTATCCTCCCACTAGATTTGGCTACCTTATATGCCCTTGTTTTTAGTCGAATACTATCCTTAATTTCTTTACTTAGCCACGGATGGCTGTCTTTTCTTTTACACCCTTTTTTTCTCAGTGGAATATACTTTTTTTGGAATTTGTAAAATAACTCCTTAAATGTACACCACTGATCATGTATCGTCTTATCCTTTAACCTATTTTCCCAATCCACTTTACTCAATTCTGCTCTCATACCTTCATAGTCTCCTTTATTCAAGCTTAGCACGCTTGTTTGAGATACAGCCTCCTCACCCTCTAACTGAATATGGAATTCAACCATGTTATGGTCACTCATTCCAAGGGGATCCTTTACTAGGACATTTTTAATTAATCCTGTCTCGTTACACAGGACCAGATCTAAGGTTGCTTGCCCCCTGGTTGGTTCAGTTACATACTGCTCAAGAAACCCATCCCTAATACACTCAATGAACTCATCCTCAAGGCAGCCCTGCCCAATTTGATTTGTCCAATTTATATGATAGTTAAAATCCCCCATAATTATAGATGTTCCCTTATTACAAGCCTCAACTATTTCCTGATTGATACTCCGTCCAACCGAGTTGCGACTGTTCGGAGGCCTATATACTACACCCACTAGTGTTTTTTTCCCCTTATTATTCCTTATCTCCACCCAAACTGTTTCATTATCCTGATCCTTTGACCCAATATCATTTCTCTGTATTACAGTGATTCCTTCCTTTATTAACATAGCCACCCCACCTCCCCTTCCTTCCTGCCTGTCCTTCCTGATTGTTAAATAACCTGGTATGTTTAATTCCCAGGCATTGTCACCCTGCAGCCATGTTTCTGTAATGGCCACAAGATCATACCCATATGTAGCTATTTGTGCCTTTAACTCGTCTATTTTGTTACGAATGCTACATGCATTCAGATAGAGAACTTTCAAATATGTTTTGTGACACTTAGTTCCTGCTATTGCCCTTTTTATTACTTTACCTTTTACTCCACACCTTCTACCCCTTCCTGACACGCTCTGGTTTTTAATTTCCCCACTGCTACCTAAGTCTATGACCTTCTCTGTTGTCATTTGTATTATTTGCTCTCTGGGAACCTCCCCCCCACTAGTTAGTTTAAAGCCCTCTCTACAGCCCTAGTTATATGATCCGCCAGGACTCTAGTCCCAGCACTGGCCAAGTGAAGCCCGTCCCAACGGAACAGCTCCCTCCTGTCCCAGTACTGGTGCCAGTGTCCCAGGAAGCAAAACCCATTTCTCCCACACCAGTCTTTGAGCCACGCATTTAACTCTCTTATTTTATTTGTCCTAGCCAAATTCGCTCGTGGCTCAGGTAATAATCCAGAGATTATTACCCTTGTGGTTCTGCTTTTTAATTTGGCCCCTAGCTGCTCAAACTCCCTCAGCAGTACCTCCTTCCTTGTCCTATCTATGTCGTTGGTACCAACATGGACCACGACAACTGGATCCTCCCCCTCCCACTCCAAGTTTCTGTCCAGCCCAGAGGAGATGTCCTTAACCCTGGCACCGGGTAGGCAACACAGCCTACGGGACTCTCGCTCTTGGCTGCAGAGAACTCTATCTATCCCCCTAATAATACTATCCCCTACCACTACAACATTTCTATTTACTCCCCCCTCTTGAATGGCCCCCCTCTCCACGGTGCTGTGGCCAGGTTGCTCATCCTCCCTGCAGCCCCTGCTTCCGTCTCCACAGGGAGTAAGAAGCTCGAACCTGTTGGACAAGAGCAATGGCTGCGGCTCCTCCAACACTACCTTCTGGATCCCCGTACCTGCCTCACTCGTGGTCACACCGTCCAGTCCCTGACCATGAGCTACATCTGAATTAATTAACTTCATAGGTGTGACCACCTCCTGAAACACAGAGTCCAGGTACTTCTCCCCCTCCCTGATGTGTCGCAGTATCTGAAGCTCAGACTCCAGCTCATCAACACGGAGCTGGAGATCCTGTAGCAGCAGACACTTGTCACAGATGTAATCACCGTTAGCCTCAATGGGGTCTACCGGCTCCCACATCTCGCAACAGTAACACATCATCTGCTCCATTCTATGCAATTAATTATAAAAAAAATTATTTAATTAGATTAAATCAATACCTCTAAATTACACCAGTTTAATGGTTAACCAACTGTCTCCCTTACAGCACAGACCCTAGAAAAAACCCGCCGAATTTAAGCTTGTAATAAAAAGAAGAAATACTCACCAACCAATCCAACCAATCACCTACCTGCTTCCTGGTGACGTCACTCTTGGATTATTTTTTACCTCTCTCCTCTGCTGTTGATTTGGTACGCCTCTGGTCGCTGCCGCTGGTTTTTATGCCGGTTATAGCTCCTCCTCCTGACCTCGCTGCTCACTCCTAGGTCCGATGCTGGTCTCGGGCCTCTGGTCGCTGCCGCTGGTTTTTATGCCGGTTATAGCTCCTCCTCCTGACCTCGCTGCTCACTCCTAGGTCCGATGCTGGTCTCGGGCCTCTGGTCGCTGCCGCTGGTTTTTATGCCGGTTATAGCTCCTCCTCCTGACCTCGCTGCTCACTCCTAGGTCCGATGCT
Organism: Somniosus microcephalus; assembly: GCF_052327205.1. Taxonomy (NCBI): domain Eukaryota; kingdom Metazoa; phylum Chordata; class Chondrichthyes; order Squaliformes; family Somniosidae; genus Somniosus; species Somniosus microcephalus. The sequence continues at coordinate 250,457,693 of NC_140992.1, forward strand.
GGTCTCGGGCCTCTGGTCGCTGCCGCTGGCTTTTATGCCGGTTATAGCTCCTCCTCCTGACCTCGCTGTTCACTCCTAGGTCCGATGCTGGTCTCGGGCCTCTGGTCGCTGCCGCTGGTTTTTATGCCGGTTATAGCTCCTCCTCCTGACCAAAAAAGGAAAGTCGGTTATCAGGAATCAACAATAATCTCCATTGAGTAAATAAATCCATTCCTTGCTTTTCCATCCGTAAGTGCATCACCTCATACTTTTCTGTATTAAGACGCATCTGCCATCTGTCTGCCCATCCCCCTGACCTGTCTATCTTCCCCTGAAGTCTTTTACAGTCCTCCTGGTTGTTTGCCAAACCCCTACTTTTGCACCAGCAGCAAAATGTTGATATTATACTTCCTATGCCTAAGTCTAAATTACATTTATATTGAAAGCACAAGTAGAACCGGTATTGAATCCCTGGGATACACTACTTCCAACCTTTTCCAATCTGAACCTGTTAACTCTAACCCTTTATTTCCTGCCTGCCAACAAACTTTCTATCCATTATACCACATTTCCTTTTATTCTCCTAACCTCTCCCTTCTTTCTTTTGGTGATGATCTTAAATTTATAGCCTCTATTTACTGACTCACCAACCGGTCAAAATAGTTGTTCCCTACTTACCTTATCAGAACCCTGTTGGAGGTGCCGTCTTTCGGTTGAAACGTCAAACTGTAGCCCCGTCTGCCCTTCAAGGTGAATGTAAAAGTTCCCGTTGCAATATTGGAAGAAGAGGGGAGTTCACCCGGTGTCCTGGCCAACATCGATCCCTCAACCAACACCTAAAAACAGATGATCTGGTCATTTATTTCATCGTCTGTGGGAGCTTGCTGTGCACAAATTGGCTGCTATGTTTCCTACATTACAACAGTGACTACACTTAAAAAATACTCTATTGGCTGTCCTGAGGTCGTGAAAGTCACTATATAAATGTTCTTTCTTCCAGAATTTTGAACATCTCTATGAAAGTATGTGGAACTTGCTACCACGAGTATTGAGGCAAATAGCATAGATGCCTTTTAAGGGGAAGCTAGATAAGTACATGAGGGAGAAAGGAATAGAAGGCTATGTGGATGGGGTGAGATAAAGTAGGGTGGGAGGAGGCTGGCGTGGAGCATAAAGGCAACACAGACCAGTTGGGCCGAATGGCCTGTTTCCGTGTTGTAAATTCTATGTAGCCTGTACCTATAATCTATGCAGATCTGTAGCCTGTACCTATAATCTATGTAGATCAGTACAGAAGACATTAATTGCTAGGTCACTTTTTAAAAGAGCTGCCTACATGAAAATATTTAGATTTTTAGGCCAAATGAGGGACACTGAGGAGGATGACACCACTCATCCAAACAGCGCATGAGAGCGAACACAAGTTGTCAATCATTCCCTTCCACCAGTGACCATCTGGAGGCAGGACTTGTCTGTATCACATGCTTCACGGGAAGTGGCAATTTCACCAGTTTCTCTCTGTAAGTGCACGTATTTAGCTGGTTGGAAAGTTCCAGTCGGTGAGTTGTGCCCCTTCTCCCGAGGATAGAACATTTCAGTGGTGACTTACAGGTGAGTCCAGCGACGGAGGTAATTGGGTAAAAGGTTGTGATCGATGCCAAACATGTATTTACAGAAGACGTTTAACATTCGAGTAGCAGGAGTTAAATGCTCAATTATTGCTGGTTGTTTAAATTCCTATAACCTCTAAAAGGGAAATAAAATTCAGGAAGTGGGGCTGTTTTGCCAGCTTTGTAATGGGGCAGCTGCATCACCGGGAGTTTCACTTTCTGTTCCGTTGTTCTGACCTTGTTAAAAAGTCCGGGAATGGTTCACGTAACTTACGATGGTTAATGAAACCGTGCCATAATCATGACGTCCATCCTGCTGATTGCAGCAGTGAAACGAGAATAAAAGCGTTGAGGCCATAAAATATAATGTTGCTACCTAATATAAGGGAAAGTTATCCTGTAGTTGTTTGCGACCGTTCGGTGGCTGTCGATTGCAAAGTGAAACTTGCACCGCCCGTGTTGCCTTCTGGGTGCCAAGTTGCCTACTGACCACTAGCAGAAAGATCTTCTGCATATGTGTTTATAGAGCTGGCAAACAATTCTATTAGTTTTATCTTGGACGAATTCGTTTTCGCCACGGTATTTCTCCCCCTTTCAAAAGAGTCAAGGAAATAGCTTGGGTATCTCGCATGTTCCAAGTTTAATATCAGAGTTAGGTCTACTTCTTACTCGTGGGCATACTTTCTCAGCCATGGCACATATATAAGGGGAGACAGGCTTTGCATCGTTGGAGACGAGGTTGGCTTATGGAAACCGCCTTTTTGCCTTGAACACAGACCGGATAGGGGGGTTGGGAGAAAGCCCCAACCGTAACAAATGTTCGATAGCCCCCACAGGACTTGACTTTGGAGATAATCTGCGGTGCACAGCAAAAATCACTTCCATCTTCGCAAAAGTAATGGTATAATTGTACCCTTGCACTTAATATTCTTGGGAAGCAACATCATGCGTTTCACTTTAGTGGCCAATATAGTCCATTAATGCTTCACACATTAACTAACTTATTTTTTAAGATGCTGGCTTTTTTTGTTTAAAAACATTGTCAAGTGGTCTGACTGGAATTTCAGATGTTCTCATCTTGCAAATCAGCTTGTGTGTGTGGCATTGGAAAGCATTGTGTTCTTTAGGGAACTGATCAATACAAGCAAAATGCTGCATGTTAACTTTGAAAGCAGATATTGGTGTATTTATTTTAAATGTTTTTGCATAAAATGGGACAAAAGTGGTGTATCTACATTTTTAAAAGGATGCATCATTGCCATTTCAAACAGCTTTGTTTCTAAACCAGCACGCAGGGACCAGAAGATTGGGTGGCTAGACCTCCTCCCTGGGCCCCACCAGAAATGCTGGGGCTTTCTGCTCATTTAATTCATGCCTGCTTGTTCTGGGCAAGAGTGTAATGGAGCATGCAGATGAGGGCTTTTAGCAGACATGTTCATATTTCTGATATTTGGGTAGAGTTCTGCAAAAGTCTTTTGTCCATGAAAAGGTGTACTCTTGTTGTGATTTAAACAAATTAGTCTGTAAATAAATAAATAAAACTTTAAAGGAACCTTAAAGCAAGTGTAAAGAGGAAGCACATTAAAGTACCAATTTAAAGCAATCCATTTTTATCTTTATTTAAATTAGTAACTTGTGTGCTCTTTTAATTGGTGTTTAAACAAATTGTCTGTAAATTAATAAGTTTTCTTTAAAGTTTTAACAAACTAAATTAAAATTTGATTGTCCGGGTTGATAAATCACTCCAGTCCCCGCGGTGCTCACCGGTCGCGAAATGCCTCAAGCGTGCCGGCGGACACCGCGTGCTCCATCTAATAATAATAATAATATTATTATTATAATTTATTATTATTATTATTTCAACTTTATTGTCATTGCACAAGTACATGAACAACGAAATGTGATCTTGCAAGCTCCCATGACTGGGAGAAGCAAAGTCGGTGCGCGCCGCCATTCCATTTCCACCATTCCTCCTGTCCGACAATCTTCAGCCCAACGCTTGGGCCTGCTCACCAGCCGCTCCTCCTTCCGTGACCTTCTCACCAACCGCCCCTCCTCGGGGCTCCTTCCGTGACCTTCTGCACCTGGTCTTCCCTGATGGTCACCCCTCCAGGTACTAACCAGGCCTGGCTCTGCTTAGCTTCCAAGCCTTGCCAGTGACCCTGTCCCTAGTCCCAGGAACAGGGCCACCCGGGCGCGAACATGGCTGCGGAAGAGAGGCAGGCAATCGGGCCGAACGACCCCCTCGCCCGCCCGCTGCCTGGACCAATTGATGGCTTTTTTGGCCAGGCCCAGGAGCAGTCCTACGAGGAGGTCCTCCGATCTGCCCGCTCCCCTCCGCACCAGGTGACCAAAGATCAGGAGCGTGGAGTAACTTGTGTACTGACTGGAGGAACAGTCATTGTTCCCAATATCACAGAGAAACTGACTTGTAGGAACTCTTTTTCCAAGAGTTGTGCATAATAGAATGATCTTTAAAGATGAGATTTGTAAAGTGTCTCCCACATTACCAGTAATCATTTTGTCACGAGGTGTGCCACAGCATTGAACTGGGAACTATGCTAACTGCAGTGTCCTTTGGCAAGTCACTTATTTATTGCTGGGTGTTGCCAAGATTGCAGTTTTTCATACTTGAAGTGGTGCTAAATGGAAAAAGGACATGACTGGGCGATCAGGCATCAGAGCCAGACTGCCAGCACTGTCATTAAGTCACCAGCCATATCTGCTGGTCCTGACATAGCTACCTGGAGATAACTTTGGGGAACTGGTTCTGCCCTTAAGCTGTATTGGTACAGTGTCAAAGCATTTGCAGAGCATTGAGTGTCAAAATAAAGTCACGTTTCCTGCTCCTGTCACTTGGAGTGGGAGAAGGCAAGATTCTGCATGTTTGCTCAACGGGCCTGCATGTAGTGTTACTTACTAGCCTCCTAATCCAGTAAGTTTCTACTGACAGGAACAGGCTGCCCCATCAGCTCTTTTCATTCAGTCAGTAGGAATTGAAAACCTGCTGGACAGCTAGTTTCACTTATTGTCGTAACATTTTTTTAAAGACGTAACTGTTTGAGATTTGATAATATAACAGAAGACCTTGAGCAATAATATATTCTAAGTGCTGTCTATTTTCATCTCCATTACCTGCTGGATAATGGGGTCCTAACAAGTACAGGTATGTGAAACAAACCAGTTTTGAAATGTTGTTAATGCCCCGTCATTAACAAGTTTTTTGTAAGTTGTTTCACTTGAGACTCCACGTATGTATTTATATACAAGGTGCCCTGGTCTCCACGGTGTGCTGTTACTTGCCCACAAGTTGTACAAAAAAATTATGTACGGCATTTCCAATCCAAGATTTCTACAGCAGCTAGCAGCCATTTTGTAAGTGGAGTGAGAAAGTATACACTCCATTAACATATTCACTGAAAAGGAATTTAGTTCTTCTGCCCCCAGTACAGTATGTGATTTGGCATAAGCTTTAATACCCAAATATTTTAGACACTATATTGAATAATGTTACTTTCTGGTAATAAGTCACCTACTAGTTGAGTTGCAAAAAAAGCTTATGACTTCCCTGCAATCTCTAAATTATGTTGTTGCACTGCTTTGAAATGTACTAATTAGAGTTTTTAATTGGAGAGCACTTCATTAATGAAAACAGCATTTTAAGACACAATTTATTCGCCCCCTTCCCTTCAACTTCCCATTTGCTGGCAGCGTAGGTGTTTGAGGCTGACATTTTGTCATTTTATTGGTGTGCACCAACAAAAATGTGAATTGTCTTGGACCTGGGTTAAGGGGGAACCAATTGCAAAAGACTGGATTTGATATATTCAAGTGTTGGTACTAAATAAAGGCTGTAAATGCTTGTGTTATTGCCTGTGCTTTTTTTGAATAAAAGGGGGAAGTTGAGGTGTCTGTATTAAAGGTGGTGTGTTCTGTAGATTTTACTGAAGCTTTTCCATCTTCCTGTTGGTTAGCCTTGGTAATTGTCCTATGTCAGGCATATCTACCTTTAGGTGCCATATGGAAGTGATTAATCATAGTCCTGAAATGTATCCTAATAAATGGTATTGGATTTTTTTCCTTTCAGAATGAGCACTGGACTAAGAAATATTTTTGAACAATATAAGAAGTTTTATGAAGATGGTCCTTCAGGACATGATGGAATCTGCCATGATAAAGAATTAAAAGGACTAATCAAACAGCAGTTAATAAAAAGGGTTGCAGATTTGCCCATCTTCCTACAGAATGATGTGTTTGAAACTATTTACAATTCTCTGTACCAGACTCGGAATTACAGAAGTACATTAAAATTGCTGATTGGGGCTTTTGAATTATTGGAGTTGGCTGCTGTCAACCTCTTTCTGTACCCATGGCGAAAGGAGTTCAAAACCATTAAAGTAAGTCCCTTGCTAAACATTCATAGAGTAATTTTAATTGCCATTTATATTGCCTTGTATAGCTTGGAATATGTAACAACATTGAGGGATTGAAGTGATGGCAAAACAAATATGTTCAGCAAAAATCAAAATCAACTTATGTGCATTATGCTGATCTTATTCTTGTGCCTTGAATATTGCTATACCATATATGCAAGCCCAAAATGTGGGTACTCTTGATTATCCACCAATTTCCAACATCCACTGAGGCAAGCAGTGGGGTGCATTCCCATTTCGGAAGACAATTGAGGTTCCACTCTGGGGAAAATAAGAGTAAAGACGTCTTACTGCAATTATATAGGGCCCTGGTGAGACCACACCTGGAGTATTGTGTACAGTTTAGGCCTCCTTACCTAAGGAAGTATATACTTGTCAGAGTGCAATGAAGGTTCACCAGACTGGTTCCTGTGCTGAGATGGATTGTCCTACGAGGAGAGATTGAGTAGACGAGGCCTATATTCTCTAGAGTTTAGATGAATAAGAGGTGATCTCATTGAAACATACAAAATTCTTACAGGGCTTGACAGGGTAGATGCAGGGAGGATGTTTCCCTTGGCTGGGGTGTCTAGAACCAGGGGTCACAGTCTCAGAATAAGGTGTTGTCCATTTAAGACTGATGAGAAATTTCTTCTCGGGATGGTGAATCGTTGGAATTCTCTACCCCAGAGGGCTGTGGAGTTTCAGTTGTTGAGTTATATTCAAGACTGAAATCGATAGATTTTTGTATATTAAGGGAATCCAGGGATATGGGGAGAGTGCAGGAAAGTGGAGATGAGGTAGAAGATCAGCCATGATCTTGAATGGCGGAGCAGGCTCGTAGGGCCAAATGGCCTGCTCCTATTTCTTATGTTCTAATGCTATTTTTCCAAAGAAAATTTGTTAATCATGTAACACTTTTTCTTAGACTTTTTCAGGAGCTTATGTGCACTACCTCAAACCTGCAATCTGCAGTGAAGATCTTGCAAGAATTTTTAAGCAAATGGGTTATAAACTAAAGGATAATCTCCAACTAGAAATGAAAGACCCTCCACATTCTTTGTTGTTGATCAGGCTGGCCTTTGAACTCTTTGTTACAAGAATTGAATGTGAAATCTTGTTGGAAATAGTAGGAAAGTTGGAGTACTACAAAGTTTCAGTTGATGAGTTGCTTCAGGAAAGGAAATCGATGAAAAGTATTGACACTTGTGTCGATAAACTAAAAATGAGCCATCCTGCCGCTGATAGAAGCCAGAGAGAAAGCCGACTCGAAAGAACACAGTCAACTGCCTCTAGTGGAGAAAATATTGACCTCGCTTCAAAAGTGGTTTCTAGTCCAAGGAATCACGCTGGTTCTCCTTCTCAGAGTGACTATGATGGCAGTGCAGTCTGTTCACCGCCATGGGGATTTCCCAAGCCTGCTACTAGTGACCAGTACAAGGACGAGTCTTGCAGTAAACACATTCCTGGAATCCCTGGTACGGACTGTGTTCCTTTATTAAGCCGCCAGGACAGTAAATTCAAGGAGTCCCAAGATTTATCTAGAGACAGATGCAAGTTTAACTTTGATCTTCATAACCCGAATACAGCTGGAAATTCTTTAGGAGACGCAAGTGCTGAAGACTACAAACTGCATAGCTGCCTCGCTAATGGTGAATCTGCTCACTACTGTTGTGAAACCTGTCGCACAGTACACACCATTTTGTGTGAAGCTATTAAAACGTGTGACGGCCATCATTCTCTTCGATTTTTTGATGCTGAAAACTCAACCTATCTACAAAAGGTTGAAGCTTCTAATGGTGACTTAGGGCCACGATCCTATGCAGACATATTAAAAACTGACCCAAACTGTGGGATTTGTAGAGGTCCATCTGCACATTTTCGTTGTAAATGTGGCATCCGTCTGTGTGGGTACTGTGCTTATAAAAATGTATTGATATGCATGGACTGTGGCAATGTACTTTATAATGATTGTAAAACTCATCACTAGCTTAATATTCAATAGCTTAGGATGAAGACATGATTTACAAACATTCATACATAAATGTAATTCTGTGCTTTGTTGGGAAAATTGTGGCTCCTTTTGTAAAAGCTGTTACTGTAAATAATTAGCACTTTTGCTTGTGTGTATTGGCACATAACATTTTCTGACTGGGTTATGAACATATTGGTAACTGAAGCATTATATTAAATGGAAATGATCACATGCCCTATTGTTTTCTGAACATGCACAAGCTGGGGTTGTTCTCCAGGGAGCAGAGAAGGTTGAGAGGAGATTTGATCGAGATGTTGAGCACCATGAGGGGTCTGGACAGAGTAGAGAGGGAAACTGTTCCCATTGGCAGAAGGGTCGAGAACCAGAGGACACAGATTTAAGGTGATTGGCGGAAGATCCAAAGGCGATGAGAGAAACTTTTTTACGCAGCGAGTGGTTAGGAGCTGGAATGCACTGTCTGAAAGGGTGGTGGAGGCAGATTCAGTCACAGCCTTCAAAAGAGAGTTGGATAAGTACCTGAAGGCAAGAAATTTGCAGGGCTACGGGGAAAGGGAAGTGGGACTAGCTGAAGTGCTGTACAGAGCCGATATGGCTCTAATCATTCTATGATGTCATGGTCAATTTGTAATAGCAGCTTAAGCTGTTGGAAGTTGAACAAAATTCTTGATCAATGTTTAGGGCCATGCATACACGACTAAAGCAATTTTACATAACTTGTTTTTAAAATCATTAACATTGAACTTTGGAAAGTTAGCTTGAATATATTACCTGGCCAAAATAAAATCTTTAAAAATCAGTACCTTGGTTTGTCAATTCTACTTTTAACTCTTAATTCCAAATGTAAATAGGGAGGGGGCTAAATTGGATAGCCCCCTGAAACCGAGCAGGGGGATCACGCTGTGTAATTAACCTGGGCCCGTTGATTGAAATGCAGGCAGCACGCCAACTTTGTGCTACCTGCTCATTTAAATGACTGCTGCGTGCAGCCAGCGCTAACCTTGCTGTTCATTGGCTGGACGCATCAATAGGGGACCAGTATCGTAACTTGCTAGAACCAGTTAAAGCTAGCCTGCGCCACTGCGGGGAGGTGCATTGTGGTTGGAGTAGGGCAGCACGGTGGCATAGTGGTTAGCACTGTTGCCTCACAGCGCCAGGGACCTGGGTTCGAATCCGGCCTCGGGTGACTGTGTGGAGTTTGCACATTCTCCCCGTGTTTGCGTGGGTTTCCTCCGGGTGCTCCGGTTTCCTCCCACAGTCCAAAGATGTGCAGGTTAGGTTGATTGGCTATGATAAAATTGACCCTTAGTGTTAGGGGGATTAAATACGTGGGGTTACAGGGATAGGGTGGGATATGTGTTGGTGTAGGGGTTACGGGGATCGGGTGGGATATGTGTCGGTGCAGGCTCGATGGGCCGAAATGGCCTCTATCTGCACTGTGGTGATTCTGTGATAGGTGCTGGGAGTCTGAATCATACCTGGGAAACTGAGGCAGGGCACAACGTGGGAGAGAGCGGGCTCCAAACTTTTTGGATGCTGTACTGGAGGCTTTGTTGGTGGAGGTGGAAAGTAGGAGAGATGTCCTGTATCCGCAGCAGGCCCTCCAGACATGCTCAAAAGGCAGTGGGCGCAGATAGCCATGAAGGTCAATGCCAGGAGTCTAGCCCGGAGGACCTGGATGCAGTGCCGCAAGAAATTCAATGACCTCATGTGAGTGGTCAAGGTCCGTGAGTGCATCTTCAAAGACCATAGCTTACCAACTGCACCACTAGCCTCCCATCCCTCGCCTGCCAACAATCTCTATATAGCAGGACTCTTACCAAACGTTCCCCTGCTTCACCTCACGCTCGCGCGCACACACCACTGCTGGAGGCCTCACACTCGTATCTTTCAGGTTGCACACACAGCCAGCTATTCCACCATGACAGCCACATCACCCAAACAGATTGCACGACACGCTTCCCTCTCTCTTGCAGGACAAGGTGGCGCACAACCAGAGGCAGCAGAAGCTACCTGTAGGGGGACAGATACACCTGCATGTCCTAACTCCGATGGAGGAGATGGTGCTGGACATTATTGGAGCGGCAATTGGTGAGCCAGTGGCGGGGCTGAAATCAATTGGAGATGACGGTATCCTCATGCCTAATCCTCCTTCTCACATCCCACTTCCTCCTCATCCCACAATCTCTTCTGACAAGCTGCAGATGGTGTAAGCATGCAACTCTTACTTTCCCCCCTCCGCTCACCACAACATTACCCTTGTGCCTTTCTCTTATCAGATACCCAAGAGGTGCAACCTGGCCAGACAGTGGAGGAACAGCAAGAAAAGAGTGATGATGAAGACACACTGTCACTTGATTTCACACTTGCAGCCACCAGCACAGATAATGACACTGTGCATAATTTAGCAGATAGCATAGAGGTAGGACCTGCATGCGGTGAGACACCTAGCATAAGTGGGCTGCAGCCAGGGCAGGGGGCAAGGATAGCGCAGGTGTCAGCTTGGCTGAGGTTGAGGTCGCACACGAGTTCTGCTACAGAGGACTCGGATGGGAACGTCGATGGGGCAGCCTACAGAAGAAGGCTGATGGGTATGCACAACAAAATGCTTGGTGCATTGGGAAGCCTGCACGAAAGCCTGCATTCAATGTCGAGCATAGAGGAGTCCAGCACAAACTTGGCGCAGAGCTTGGAGCTCATCCTTTCCAGCATGGAAGTGGCGGCCAACTCCATTCTCACACTTGTGGACCCAACCATGATGCAGCGTCTGATGACCACTGTCGCAGCTTCCATTGCAGCACAAGCAGCAGCCACACAATGTCGGAGTGCGGCAGTGGAAGCTCAGACTGCTATCGTGCAAGCTCAGCTTGCTGCCATTATGGCTGTGGATTACAGTATGCAAAGGGGCTTACAGGGTGTCACAGTAATCTAAGAATCTGTCCTCCAATAGTCGACTAGAATTGCTGAGGCATCGCCCCGAGGGAATGGCAGGGACTCCATGTTGTCCTCTCTCAGGAAGACAGCATTCAATCGCCCACTCCACCAGTGCCCTTGCTGTTGCCTGTCAGCTGGCCAACCCAGACTGCTGCCGCCCATGCCGAGATGGTGCAGTCCACAGCTGGGCCTTCTAGGCCCAGAGCTGCTCGAGGGCGTCATCTGCCGTCTCCCCCACTGAAAGTCAGCAGCCTTCCACCCACCATCTGCAGCCATTGGGGTAGCACTGCGCAGGAGCACTAAGACAGGCAAAGGTACCCGGAAGACAGGCATTAAGGGAATGCACAAGGGTGATTAGTTGACTTTTGTAAGCAATATAGCATGATTGCATTTATAAATTTGGTTTGGAATGTTTATTTTGTGGTGGCTTTTATTTTTGCATTGTGGCCAAGCAGATGCTCTGATGGTCAGTGACAGAGGGAAGGGAAGGTGTGGGACTGTTGGTGAATGGGAAATTGGGCTGCGGTTACTGGTATCGCACTCGATTAGTTCTTCACAGACAGCCCGGGCAGAAAGGGGCTGTCTAGGTTGCCTCCTCCTCTTCCTCCTCCTCCTCATGCTCCTACTCCTCAGCTGCTCGCCGTATAGCTGGTGGCAAGGGCTGTCCCCACATGATGGCGAGGTTGTGCAGCAGGCAGCAGACCACCACGAATCATTGAAACCCGCTCTGCCGAGTACTGCAGGACTCCTCCAGAATGGTCGGAAGCGTTGTTTCAGCACGCCAATGGTCTTCTCTCTCACATTTCATATGGCAGCATGGCTTTCATTGTATGCGTGTTGTGCACGTGTGCGAGGGTTGCGCACTGGAGTCATGAGCCATGTCGTCAGCAGATAGCCCTTGTTTACATGTAGCCACCCTTTAGTTTGCTGTGGTGGTTGAAATGCAGCTGGCACAGTGGACTGCCGCAGACTGAAGGCTTCATGATTGCTGCCAGGATACCAGGCATTGATCTGCATGATTCACTGCATAAGGTTGCACACCAGCTGGATGTTGAGGGAGTGGAATCCCTTTTGGTTTCGGTGTATGGTAGAGTTGACAAAGTGATGTGCATACAGTCAATGGCACCCTGCAACATGAGGAAGCCTGGAATCCTAGCAAAGCCACGTGCTCGCTCTGCCTGCTTGTCTTTGGCAAGAGAGAATGAAATGTAGTCCGTTCTCTTTGAATAGAGAGCCTCAGTGACCTCCCTTATGCAACAGTGGATGGCAAACTGCAAGATATTGCAAATATCTCCGGCTCCAGCCTGGAAGGGACCAGACGAATAAAAGTTCATGGCCACAGTCACCTTCACAGCCACTGGCAATGTGGTCCTTGCCCTGCTCTGAGGTTGCAGTTGTGGCTGCAGCAGGTGGCAGATTTCAGTGAGGACGTCCTTACTGAAGGGCAGACGTCTCACACATTGTCCCTCGCTGAGGTTCAGGTAGGAGAATTGTTCCCTGAACACCTTGGGCGGATATGGCCTCCTGCTGAGAGCCCTTCTCCTCCTCCCTCTTCCAGCAGCTTGTCCTGCTCAGCGTGCCCTCTGTTCATTCTCCCAGTCATGCTGTATTCCAAGGGGAATTCCTACTAGTGCACCCATGTCTGGGAGCAACTGGTTTGTGCAGAAGCCTTGAAGTCAGCAAAAAGTCCTTCAGCACCTGCTACGCCACTCCCTGTAGACTTTTGCAACTTGAAACAACTATATAGAGCATCAAACACTTGTAGAATAGAAACATAGAAGATAGGAGCAGAAGTAGGCCATTTGGCCCCTCTAGCCTGTTCCGCCATTTAATGAGATCATGGCTGATCATCCAATTTCAGTACCCGGTCCCTGCTTTCTCCCCAGATCCCTTGATCCCTTTAGCCTTAAGAAATATATCTAACTCCTTCTTGAATATATTTAATGAATTGGCCTCAACGGCCTTGTGTGGTAGTGAATTCCACAGGTTCACCACTCTCTGGGTGAAGAAATTCCTCCTCATCTCAGTCCTAAATGGCTTACCCCTTATCCTTAGAATTGTAGCAACAGCCAGAAGATAGCAACCAGCAACTAACCTGCAAGTAGTTGATGATCCCTTTAAATAACACTGGTGTGGGGTCCTTCTTGCTGTTGAACGCATGTTAAGGGAGGTTAAGAGTAGGCTGGAGCATTGAGCTCCAAAATGGCACCACTGATGCCAAATCAGAGTTGCACGCTGATTGAAGTCATGATCTGCCTGCTCTGTGTACTTCCGGTGGACGTACACTATGTGTGCACTAACACCCTCACCAATATGGTGTCTGGCTCAACAAGTGTGCGCGCGCAGACACCATTTTGGAGCTCTCAGGGCACTTGTAGCCCCCCAAAAATGGACTCGGATAATGTTTACTGTAGGTAGAATACAACACTTGTATCAGATATGTGCAAGAAAGCAAAGTATTGGAACAGGGAAGAAATATTTTTTGTGACAAAAGAGTAAAAGTTTCTGACTTTGGAGTTGCCAGGAAGTGTACTTTTATATGATTATTACCATTGGGCAAAAACTTCAATCCTTTAGACAGAAGTTCTTTACTAACATTTTTAAATACACACCTTCTAAAAAGGTTAGGTGGAAAAAATTATTTCTATTGAAATAAGTGCTTTACTGCAATTTTGAGGATGAACTTCAGAATTTTAAATGTAAAAATTAATTTCTGCACTGTTTTGGGCAGGGGCTGTTGAATATGTAGTCAGTATTTTACTTGGTAACTAAAATAACAGTTCTAAATCACCCAAATTCAACTCTCAATTATTTTCCCTCAATTTACCAGGTGCAGGTTTCCAAATTCCTGAGTTGTATTTTGCTCCCAAACTTCCAAATTGTCAACATCACTTCTGACATGGAGTAAGCATGCATCTTAAAGTGTACTTCACTTAAAAGTTGGGAAGAAGTTCCAATTGAAAAATAGCCCAGGACATTCTGGGAGTAAATCTAATGAGCCACTTAAGAAACATTTAATTACTGCGATCTCTTATGTTTTATAAATCTGTTGAGTTGCCACAGCCCATCTGCTGCTAAAACTCTCACCCATGCTTTTACCTCCAGACTCGACTATTCCAATGCTCTCCTAGCTGGTGACCCATCTTCCACCCTTTGTAAACTCTGCTGCTCGTATCTTAACTCGCACCAAGTCCTGTTCACCCATCATCCCTGTGCTCCCTGATCTACATTGGCTCCTGGTCCTTGTGTTCAAATCCCTCTATGGTCCGCCCCTCCCTAGCTCTATAACCTCCAGCCCTACAACCCACCGAGAGCTCTGTGTTCCAATTCTGGCCTCTTGTGCATCCCTGATTTCCTTCGCCCTACCATTGGCAGCCATGCCTTCAGCTGTCGAGGCCCATAGCTCTGGAATTCCCTCCCTAAATCTCTCCATTTCTCCATCTCCTCCTTTAAGACACTCCTTAAAACATACCTCTTTGACCAAGCTTGGTCATCTGTCCTAGTATCTTGTGGTTCGGTATCAAATTCTGTCGTAACGCATAACCATCCTTTGCACTCATAGCTCTAAAACTAGCTGTCTTTTTCACATTGGTTTTCTGCACAGACCACTTCTTATATATTTTAGTTATAGTATTAAATTCAGAGGTACATCTCAACTGTGATTAGATTTACATTAGTATGTTTTAATCTGTAATTTAGTTTGCAATAAGGGCATTGGTGCATCAAAGTTGGTGCATTTTAGCAATCTGTCACTACATTGAGCAAAACAACATATTCCTTTTGTATTTCATTTAAAACTGCATTTTAGGGTTTCCCAATTTTTGGATGATTTCACCATGGAGCTGCGCTGAGCAGAAGCTAGGACCTTCTAGGAAAGTGGGGTGGGTGGGCATTGTCAGACCATTCCTATACTTCCTAGCAGCAAGTTTTAAAGCAGTGCGAGCGAAAGCTGGAGGCAAGTCAGCAATGGATGCTATATGGTATGGTAAGCCCCAATTAATGAAGAAAATGCTTTAATAAATGATCCTAATTTCAAAAAAAAGGGAGTGGTGAGAAAATGGAGGGTGCATCATGCATTTGTAAAGTCATAGAATCATACAGCACAGAGGGGCAATTCAGCCTATTGTGCCTGTGCCCGCTTTTTAAAAGAGCTATCCACTTAGTCCCACTTCCCTGCTCTTTACTCAATAGTCCTGCAAAACATAGGAACAGGAGTAGGCCATTCAGCCCCTTGAGCCTGTTCTGCAATTCAAGATCATGGCTGATCTGTATTTTAACTCCATCTACCCGTATTGGCTCTATATCCCTTTTATGCCCTTTTCCTTTTCAAATATACATACAATTCCCTTTTGAAAATTAATATTGAATTGTCTTGCTACAATTGGGCTTTGGCAAAACCACACCTGGAGTACTGTGCACAGTTTTGGTCTCCAAATCTGAGGAAGGATATACTTGCCTTAGAGACGGTGCAACAAAGGTTCACTAGATTGATTCCTGGGATGAGAGGGTTGTCCTACGAGGAGAGATTGAGTAGAATGGGCCTATACTCCCTGGAGTTTAGAAGAATGAGAGGTGGTCTCATTGAAACATATAAGATTCTGAAGGAGATTGACAGGGTAGATGCCAAGAGGTTGTTTCCCCCTGGCTGGAGTGTCTGGAACTGGGGGCATAGTCTCAGGATAAGGGGCCGGCCATTTAAGGCTGAGGTGAGGAGGAATTTCTTCACTCAGAGGTTGTGAATCTTTGGATTTCTCTGCCCCAGAGGGCTGTGGATGCTGAATTGTTAAGTATATTCAAGGCTGAGATAGATAGATTTTTGGAATCAAGGGATTTGGGGATCTGGCGGGAAAGTGGAGCTGAGGTCGCAGATCAGCCATGATCTTATTGATTGGCAGAGCATGCTTGAGGGGCCACATGGCCTACTCCTGCTTCTAATTTTTGTGTTGTTATGTCTTCCACTACCCTTTCAGGCACTGTGATGCAGATCAGAACAACTTGTTATGTAAAAACATTTCTCCTCATCTTCCCCCTTGATCCTTTTGCCAATTATCTTAAATCTGTGTCCTCCTGGTTATTGACTCGCCTGCCAGTGGAAACAATTTCTCCCCATCTACTTGATGAAAACCCTTCCTAATTTTGAACACCTCTATTAAACCTCCTCTCAACCTTCTCTGCTCTAAAGAGAACAATTCCAGCTTCTCTAATCTCTCCACAGAACTTAAGTACCTCAAACCTAGCATCATTCTAGGAAATCTCTGCACCCTCTAAGGCCTTGTCATCCTTAAAGTGTGGTCCCAGAACTGGACACAATACTCCAGCTGGTGCCTAACCAGTGATTTATAAAAGTTTAGCATAACTTCCTTGCTTTTGTACTCTATTCCTCTATTTATAAAGCCAGGAATTCCATGTGATTTAAAAAAAAAGCCTGTCAACTTGTCCTGCCACCTTCAAAGATTTGTGCATGTTTATTTTTTTGTGATAAATTAAAACATTTCTAGTACACAGTGCATTACATGTGTTCAAAGGTAAATCCAAAATAATTAGCAAAGATTAATGACCTATGCTTAATTCAACACTCTCCAACACAGAGGAGATATCAAACATGGGTACAAAATGTGTAAAGTTCAATGTGCTCTCTGACCTTACCTATGTCAGTGAAAAATGACACAAAAACTCCATTAATATTGCAGTAAAGCAGATATGTTCTTAATAGAATTGGATAGAGTCAAAATGTTTTAAACCTCTGGTATCAGCAGTCTAATTTAAAAGCAGAAAGACATTATCAGGAGTGTAGTGAACTGTGATTTTATTTGTTTTTGGCATAAGTCTGGATCGGAGGTATCTGCAGCAGTATTGTGTTGGTACCATTAAACACCAAAAGGAATAGGTTTCAGTGAGTTGTGATTCAAAGAAGTTTTTGACATTGATGCAGATCTTAAAATTATGACTAGGATCCATTTTCTTCTAGAAAGTTTGAGTTCAAAATGTACAGAAGTTATGACCAATTTCAAATAGAACAAGATGAAGTTAATTGTGTACAAATTTTATTTAAAGTGGCTTTAAAAAGACAAAAGACTTCGACATATTTCTGTGAGCATACAGTGGATTTATTATGGAGATCTGATCACTGCATATCTATGACATTATTACATAGGATAAAATCTCAACAGTAAATTGAGTAGACTTTTTTTGGAACAATATTCTTGTAAGGACAAAGTCAAAACAGCACAAAAAAAACAAGAACATTTTGTCGAGAGAATATGTATCAGAAAAACATCACACTATATTTTTTTTTATTTTTTAAAAAGGGCCCACAGCAGATGACAGTGTAGAGTTACAATTAAATGTTGTCATTGTTCAGTTTGTGGGCTGATTCTTGGCTTTTTGTTTGTCAGGCAACGGATTAGCAAATGTGTTGCAAAAGACTCTAGTTGGTTGGTTTTATAGGACAGTGACATTCTGTTAAAGTATTTTAAGAGGAAGTGATATTTTCTTTTATTTTTGTTCCGTTTAAATAATGTGTTTTTTCTGTAGTCGGACACAATCACATCAGTTTGATTAATTCAATGCCTTTTTTCCCTTGGACCAGTGCCACTCCTGAGCATTGTTTCAGCCAGAGAGTTGTCTTGTGCTAGGTCTGTTCATTGCAACGTCCACCTCAACCCGCACAGGCGTGGGATAGAGCACATCGGGAACAGCGCATCTTTCGTTGTCTCCTGAGCATAATCTGAATGAATGAATGAATGCATAACAGATAGCTGAAAAGAAAATGTTACAATAATTTTCTTATTAAAGTTTTCCATGTTAAGCTGTGATCAGTGTGATCTACTATGATAGCATTCTCTTCATCAGAATGTTGCAATGCTGTAATAGCTTCACTTGGGACCTATCAAAAGTTCATTTTCTATTAAACTTAATCTATAACATGCATGAAAAAGTTTTGCATAGAAGTTAACATGTAAAACTTAAAATGTGGATTAAGAATACCAGAATTACAGTAAACAAGTAACAGCCAGGATCTCTCAAAGAAAATATTTTACATTCTTACAAACAAAAACAAAAACTGAATGCAGATCAGATTTCTGATCCAGGTCAGAAGTGAGTAAAAATTTAACTTGTGTATACTATGGAATTGAGGTGAGCTTTCTTTTGAAAACTGCAGTTTGGGACGAGTATATTTTCAACTCTGATGGTTAACACTTAACAATATAATATGGATTAAACAATTTATTTGAATGCTTTTGAACAATCTTTGAGGTTCTGATTCATAAATAAAATGGAGTTAGAGGGAAAAATTAAGGACATTGGCACTTAATGGAATCTTTGAAATTTTGAACCAAATGATCAAGATGTATCCAATTCCCTCAGGAGCAAAACACCCATTCACCACATTCAAAATGGACTGCAGCAAGAGAAGTATCCTTGCAGTATTATTTACAATCCTGAGATTTGTTTCCTACACACTCTGCACAGTAGGGATAGAATACAATAGCCATGAAAAAAGGCAGAGTTCACCATATACACAGATAAGAATCAGCCCTGTACCGGAGATGGCCTTAGGCATCAGATTCATTGCATCACACTTTTAGACGTTTTTGCTGATTATCCACACTAGAAGCAGCTCGCTTGTTACGATGATGGGGGAAGGTAGGCATCAGCTCTGGTTCACATGCTTCAGAGAAACAGAAAAAAGTTTCGATTTAGTTTGCAATAACTCCAAAATTAGAGTCATAGTTATACAGCACAGAAAGAGGCCCTTCGGCCCATCGTGTCCACGCTGGCCATCAAGCCCTATCTATTCTAATCCCATTTTCCAGCACTTGGTCCATAGCCTTGTATGCTATGGCGTTTCAAGTGCTCATCTAAATGCTTCTTGAATGTTGTGAGGGTTCCTGCCTCTACCACCCTTTCAGGCAGTGAGTTCCAGATTCCAACCACCCTCTGGGTGAAAAAGTTTTTCCTCAAATCCCCTCTAAACCTCCTGCCCCTTACCTTTAAACTATGCCCCCTGGTTATTGACCCCACAACTAAGGGGAAAAGTTCATTTCTATCTACCCTATCTATGCCCCTCATAGTTTTGTACACTTCAATCAGGTCCCCCCTCAGCCCTCTCTGCTCTAAGGAAAACAACCCCAGCCTGTCCAGTCTCTCTTCATAGCTGAAACGCTCCAGCCCAGGTAACATCCTGGTGAATCTCCTCTGCACCCTCTCCAATGCAATCACATCCTTCCTATAGTGTGGCGACCAGAACTGCGCATAGTATTCCAGCTGTGGCCTAACTAATGTTTTGTAACCTCCCTGCTCTTATATTCTATGCCTCAGCTAATGAAGGCAAGTATCCCATATGCCTCTTTAACCACCTTATCCACCTGTTCTGCTGCCTTCAGGGATCCATGTACATGCACACCAAGGTCCCGCTGATCCTCTGTCCTTCCTAGGGTCCTACCATTCATTGTGCATTCCCTTGCTTTGTTAGTCCTCCCAAAATGCATCACCTCACACTTTTCAGGGTTAAATTCCATTTGCCACTGTTCTGCCCATCTGACCAACCCATCTATATTGTCCTGTAGCCTGAGGCTTCCCTCCTCGCTATTTACCACTCCACCAATTTTCGTGTCATCTGCGAACTTACTGATCATACCTCCTACATTCATATCTAAATCATTAATGTACACTACAAACAGCAAAGGACTCAGCACCGATCCCTGCGGTACACCACTGGACACAGGCTTCCAGTCACAAAAAAAAGCTTCAACCATCACCCTCTGCCTCCTACCATTAAGCCAATTTTGGATCCAATGTGCCAAATTGCCCTGGATCCCATGGGCTCTTATCTTCTTGACCAGTCTCCCATGCGGGACTTTGTCAAAAGCCTTACTGAAGTCCATGTAGACTACATCAACTGCACTACCCTCATCCACACACCTAATCACCTCCTCGAAAAATTCAATCAAATTGGTTAGACATGATCTCCCCCTGACAAAGCCATGCTGACTATCCTTGATTAATCCTTGCCTCTCCAAGTGGAGACTAATTCTGTCCCTCAGAATTTTTTCCAATAATTTCCCTACCATTGATGTTAGGCTCACTGGCCTGTAATTCCCTGGTTTATCCCTACTACCCTTCTTGAATAATGGTACTACGTTAGCTGTCCTCCAGTCCTCTGGCACCTCCCCTGTGGCCAGAGAGGTTCTGAAAATTTATGTCAGAGCCCCTGCAATCTCCTCCCTTGCCTCACACAGCAGCCTGGGATACATCTCGTCTGGGCCTGGGGATTTATCCACTTTTAAGCCCGCTAAAACCGCTAGTACCTCCTCCCTCTCAATGCTAATTTGTTCAAGTATATCACAACCTCCCTGCCTAATTTCTATGCCTACATCGTCCTTTTCCATAGTGAATACAGATGAAAAATATTCATTTAAAACCTCACCCACATCTTCCGGCTCTACACAGATTGCCACTTTGGTCCCTAATGGGCCCTACGCTTTCCCTGGTTATCCGCTTGCCCTTAATATACTTACAAAACTGTAGTGTATGTAACCGTTCCACCTTTAAGAGAACTATTTTAAGGGTTGCACTACTTTATCTTGGCTGCTGTATACTGTAATACCGGTGGTGACCACACCGGTATATAAGTGCTGTGTAATGATTTATTGGGCAGTTCCGCCCTGACCTTCGACTAGTAAAGACCTGTTAAAATTTACTCTTGTGGTCTGTGTAATAATTCTCATTATAACACAGACTTAACAGTGGCGACGAGTACGATCTTACCCTGCGGCAGAGATACATCCAAGGCAGTTTAACGGGCGTCGAGAGGAGGCATCCGCCCTCATCATTCTGCTGAGAAAAGACTCGGGTCTGCAGAGTAAAGGAAGAATTCTGACACGAAGCCTTCCATCAGCAACAGGCAGTGATCATCCCTTCTATCACGGTGGTGGGTAAGCCGATCAGCAACGAGCAGCAAGTCGGCCACGTTGACTGTGAGTAGGGGAGAAAATACAAAAAAAAAACAGAGGATATAAGGGCGGAGAACTCGACCACGGCCGGGGAAAGGAGCCGGACAGAAGTCGGGGCCAGAGGCGCTGAGACTGGGGCAGCGTAAGGCACGGAAGCCGCGGTGAATGCAAACGCAGCCGGTGCGAAAGACCGGGCTGCAAGCGGGCTGGGAGACGCAACAGCGTCGAGAGAGAGCTTGACCGCGACCGGTGAAAAAGGCCGGGCAGCTACCGAGGCCGCGAGGCGCAGCGACCGGGTCAGCGTAAGGCGCGGGAGGAAATTTTAAAAACCGCGGAGAACTCAGCCGCAGCCGGGGGGAAAGGACCGGACTGCAAGAGGGGCTGGGAGGCACGATTTGAAAACCGCTGGGGGAGGGCGAACGCAGCAAATCGGCAATCGCCATTACAGCCAGCGGGGGAGAAAGGCAAACGCGGGAAGCCGCCATTTTCGGAGGCGGGGGAAGAAGACAAGCGCGGGAAACCGCCATTTTGTAAAAAAAAAAATTCTTTTGTTTCTCAAGAAGATCGCGAGGATGCCTAAGCGTGGTAACATCAACGATTTCGATCCCGATGTTGAAGATTGGGCCACGTATGTAGAACGCATAGAGATATATTGTAAGGCAAATAAAATATCAGATGAAGATAAAGCACTAACCTTACTAAACTCAATGGGTGCGAAGACATACGGGCTATTGAAGCATCTTCTATCACCAGCTAAACCGGCGGATCAGACTTTCGCTAATATTGTTGCTGTCCTGAAGAATCATTTGAACCCCACACCGCTGATGTTAGCGGAACGATTTAAATTTTATGCGAGAACGCAACTGAAAGAGGAAAGCAACGCGGAGTATTTAATTGAACTGCGTAAGCTAGCGAAATACTGTCAGTTTGGAGAAAGCCTGACAGAGGCACTGAGAGACAAATTCGTGTGTGGATTGTCGAAAGAAGGAACACAAAAGCGGTTGCTTGAAGAGAATGATCTTACACTTGATAAGGCTGTCACTATTGCAGCATCGCACGAAGCCGCAGCGAGAGGCACCGCGGAAATGCAGCTGAAGGCAGCGGTACTCAGCGTAGATCAAATGGCTTCGGGTACAACGAAATGTTATCGTTGTGGGAAGACAACACACGATCAGAACCAATGCTGGTTTAAAAACCAGGAATGTAGAAAATGTGGCAAGCTTGGTCACATAGCTAAAGTATGCCGGTCAGAAAAGAAGACCAGCAACAAAAAGTCACCACAGGAAAAGTGCAGAAAGGTACATAAGGTGGCTGAGAAGAGTTCGGATGAACAGAATTCGGATTCAGACTCCAACAGCAAGGAACTGGGTAGTCTGAGAATTCACAACGTGAGTAAGGAAGCTGACCGACAAACTATCTGGGTCACACTGCAGATAGCAGGAGTCCAAGTGAAGATGGAATTGGACACCGGATCGGCGTTGACGGTCATGAATAAGCAAGATTACAAAAAGTTATTCAAACATATTCCCCTACGGGATACGGAGATAGTATTGCAGACATACACGAGGGAAAAAGTGTACCCCATCGGAAAGATAAAAGTCAAGGTGATACACAAGGGCAAAGAACACCAAGGAATGGACTTATATGTACTACCTGAGGGAGGTCCACCACTTCTGGGACGGGAGTGGATCAGGAAAATAAATATGGACTGGCACTCCCTAAACGCAATAACGGTAGATTCCGGAAAAAAAGATGTCAAACCTGAACGATTGTCCAGAATATTGGATGAGGCTAAAGAGGTGTTCCAACAGGGACTGGGAACACTGAGAGGAATTAAGGCAAAAATCAAGATTGCAGAACATGCAAACCCAAAATTTTTCAAAGCCAGACCGGTCCCGTATGCGATATGACCTGCTGTGGAAGCTGAGCTGGAAGGGCTGGAACGTTCAGGAGTACTGTCTAAGGTGGACTGGAGTGAGTGGGCCACGCCCATTGTTCCCGTCATGAAGCGTTCATCGAGTAACAAGCCAGGGGAACCGGGGAAGGTCCGCATCTGTGGAGACTTCAAGATCACAGTTAATCCGGTGCTTCACACGGTGCAATATCCGCTTCCGCGGATTGAGGATATCTTTGCTTCATTGTCTGGCGGGAAACGCTTCACCAAGATAGACCTGGCGCAAGCGTACTTACAGATGGAAGTTGAGGAAGAGTCGCGCCAGTATCTCACAATCAGCACGCACAGAGGCTTGTATCAATATAATAGACTGGTTTTTGGAGTGGCTTCGGCTCCGGCAATTTGGCAGAGGGCCATGGAGCAGGTATTACAGGGAATTCCAAGCACTCAATGTTACTTGGATGATATCCTGATTACAGGAGATGACGATGAGGAACACCTTGCAAATTTGAAACTGGTGCTCACCAGGTTGAAGGAATATGGCCTTCGAGTTAATCGCCAGAAATGTGAGTTCTTTCAGAAACGGATCTCATACTGTGGTCATGTCATTGACCAGGAGGGGCTGCACAAGTCACCTGACAAGATCGAAGCTGTTGTGAAAGCTCCCGCTCCGGAAAATGTATCCCAGTTGAGATCGTTCCTAGGGTTGATTAACTATTACCATAAGTTTCTGCCAAATCTATCCACGGTGCTGCACCCGCTGAATGCTCTTTTGCAGAATGAAGTACCATGGAAGTGGAGCGAGGACTGTAAGAAGGCCTTTCGCAAAAGCAAGACATTGATCACCTCAGAGGAAGTGTTGGCTCACTTCAACCCAACGCTACCTATTCATTTAGCTTGTAATGCTTCTCCTTATGGTATTGGAGCAGTACTCTCACACAAGTTGCCAAATGGCTCGGAAAGGCCAGTCGCATTTGCATCCAGATCATTGACCTCCGCTGAGCGCAACTATGCTCAGATAGATAGGGAGGCTCTCAGCCTGGTGTGGGGAGTAAAGAAGTTTAATCATTACCTGCAGGGCCAGAAGTTTACACTGCTGACAGACCACCAGCCGTTGGTATCCATATTCAACCCTAAAAAGGGCGTTTCCATTATGACAGCGCAAAGGCTACAGAGGTGGTCCCTTTTCTTAGGGGCACACCAATATGACATAGAATACAAAGGATCAAAACAGCATGGGAATGCTGACGGTTTATCACGCCTACCGTTGCCAACGGTAGAAGAGGCGCCTACAGTGGACCCAGTGGAGATGTTCCACTCAACCATAGTGGAATGTCTACCAGTAACAAATTCTACGATCGAAAAGGAAACAAGAAATGACCCGACTCTCTCACGAGTCTACGATTTAACGGTGAAGGGATGGCCAGCACATGGCGAACCACTGTTGCCAGCATTTTCGCAAAGAAGAGAACAGCTGTCAGTGTGCCGAGGAACTTTGATGTGTGGATCCAGAGTGGTGATTCCACCCAAACTCCAGCATAAAGTGCTAAAGGAGCTTCACGAGGGGCATCTGGGTGGAGTGAAAATGAAGAACCTAGCCAGAACGTTCGTGTGGTGGCCAGGTATCGATGGAGACATCGAAGAAATGACCAAGAGCTGTTTAGGATGCCAGAAGGTCCAAAACACCCCACCACAAGCTCCTCTGCATCCATGGGAGTGGCCCTCATCTCCATGGCAAAGGGTACATATCGACTTTGCTGGTCCATTCATGGACTCGATGTTCTTAATCGCGGTGGATGCACACTCCAAGTGGCCGGAGGTAATAAAGATGTCCTCCACCACCACGGAAAAAACCATCACAGTATTAAGGACCATATTTGCCAGGAATGGGCTGCCGGAACAGATATGTTCTGATAATGGACCGCAATTTGTGTCCAAAGAATTCAGGAAGTTCTTAAAAAACAATGGGGTTAAGCACTACACGTCCGCCCCATACCATCCCGCCACCAATGGATTAGCTGAAAGGTTTGTCCAGACCTTCAAGAAGGCCATAAAGGCCATGGGTAATGAAGACATAAATCTACAACATAAGGTAGATAACTTCTTGTTGGTGTACAGGAATGCAACACATGCGGTCACAAACCAAACTCCCGCCATGATGTTTTTCAATAGAAGACTAAGATGCCGGCTGGATTTGATCAAGCCAAACATCAGAAGGGACGTAGAGAACCGGCAATTTCAAGGCATGAATGAAAGGCCAACTAGAACCTTCCAGATAGGTCAACAAGTTTTGGCCCGGGACTACCGTACCGAGAAATGGCAGCCTGGAACTATTTGCACACGACTAGGACCGCTGATGTATACCGTGGACATTGGTGAAAGCATAATAAGGCGCCATGCTGACCAGATCATAGCGTCATCCGAAAAGGGACAACCTACACCACCACTGAAGGGTTCCTTGTACTGAAACCAAAATTCGAGGGGGAAGTGCAACGAGGACTTTCTGGAGGCCGAGCTGGTTGCAGTACTGGAAGTGCTTACAAGTGGAATAGACACTTCGCCATGCAGTCACAGAGCATAATTAAACCCAATGGCCTAGAAATTGTCTATAGCCCCGTTTGGGGCGCGAGCCTTGCCAGGGCACTAAAAGTAGCGCCCCGGAAGCATTCGCGGCCGCCCGCCAGAAAGGGGAGGGGCCTTGTTCAGCACGATCTGGGGCCCAGCTGGGCCCCAGAGGATCGCGAGTGCCGGCAAAAAAGCCCGGCACCGAGGAGAAGTGCTGGGCTATTGGAACGCAGCCGGCACTCTGCCGGTTTCAATTCGTGCCGGACCACTGAAGGTGCCGGACCATTGGGGTACCTGTACCCCCCTGCACTTTCTATACTCCTCTAGGACTTCCTCTGTTTTTAGTCCTTTGTATCTGCCTCCCTTTTTTTCCTAAACCATTCTTGTATATCCCTTGACATCCAGGGTTCCCTGGGCTTGTTAGTCCCACCCTTGATCTTTACGGGAACATGTTGGCGTTGTACTCTCTCTATTTCCTTTCTGAAAGACTCCCACTGCTCTGATGTGGATTTTCCTACAAGTAGCTTTGGCCAGATCCTGCCGTATCATATTAAAATCGGCCTTCCCCCAATTTAGAACCTTTATTTCCAGTCCATCTTTGTCCTTTTCCATGACTACCTTAAATCTCACCGAATTATGGTCACTGTCACCAAAATGCTCTCCTACTGACGCATCTACCACTTGCCCGGCTACATTCCCTAGAATTAGGTCCAGAACCGCCCCCTCTCTTGTAGGACTTTCTACATGCTGGCTCAAAAAGCTCTCCTGGATGCACTTTAAGAATTCCGCAACCTTTCACACTTTGACTATCCCAGTTAATATTGGGGAAGTTGAAATCCCCTACTATTATTACCCTATTATTTCTACACTTCTGAGATTTGCCTACATATCTGTTCCTCTATCTCCCCCTGACTGTTTGGGGGCCTATAGTACACTCCCAGCAAAGTGCTTGCCCCCTTTTTGTTTTTTTAAGTTCTACCCATATTATTACTTCCTATTTCAAATTGTTACAAAAACACTGACATTTTACATTTTTCTTTCTACTAATCAGCCAGGTGTTCGGATAAAAGTTCTATCCTGAACAGCCATGGATTATACAGCTTGATTGCAACACCTTTATCACATTTGGCATTGGAAATGCATTTCAGGGTGTGTACTAGTTTACAATGGCCCAGATTTTGTGGTAAAAATAATGGTGAGGAAATCAGGAAGTTGTTATCCGAGTTGCGCTGCTCCACCAGGAGCTGTGCTATCTTGCCGAGAGACTCGGCATTGAAATACATGGAAGGGTGTGAAATTGCTGTACCTGCACAATAGATACCCACGAAACATGCCAGAAAAAGTTACGGCCTGTCCATTCCAGTGTGAATATATTTTTAACGTGGAATAAGTTTTAATTACTGCCAAACTCTCTGGCACTAAAAATTAACTTTTACAAGTGTGGAGTCTCATTCCTTCAGATTTTAATTATTATTGGAGGAGATTTTAAAAAATTAAATACTTTTTAAAAAACTTTTTCTGATCTCTCAATCTCATATTTCTTTATTTCAATTTCTGGACATGATTTGGCATTGAATTAACTATTCTAACTGACACTTCCTGGTTCAGACTCTGCGCTGCTCATTAACAATTCTTCAATCTGATTGGTTAAGGAGATACACAGTTGCTTGCTCTGTTCACACTGATCCCAGATCCATGTAGACGGTGCCATGCTGAAATGTCAAATTTAAAATTTTTAATTTTTAAAAAACTTTTCCTTTCTGTTTCTTTTTTCTCTCTCTTAACCAATCTTTCTCTCCCTCTCTATTTCTCTTTCCGTACCTGATTTGACATTGAATTCACCCACTCGAATTTACACTTCCTTCTCAGTCCTTTGGCTGTTTATTTCTCAATCCTTCAATCTGATTGGTTAAGGAGATACTCTGTTGGTTTCCCTGTTCACTCAGGTCCCAGCTGCCATTTCCCTCGCTGCGCCATTATTAGCTCTCACTTTCAGCAACTTAGTGGGCAAAAATGTTTGGAGCTGAAGGGTGCAGGGGTAAGTCTAACTAACGGCAGATGCCATTAGATGCCCTGCTACAGTAAAATTTGGCTAAGTGGTTATGTGGGGAGGCAGTCAGCCATTGTTTGGTTGTTTTGTTTACTGATTGATCAGAAACTAAACTGGACAAGTTTTTTGACTAGTCCATCATGTTACTGAAATGTTAAGGCTAGCAAACCGACATACTCATATTAGACATTGTTAATAATTTCTGTTGCAGCCAGGCAGAGAGGAAATGACTCAGCAGTCAATCAAGAAACTGCTATTTATACCTCGAGTGGTAGAAATGATTAATATTCTGATTGCCTGACTATTGAGAGAGAAAATCTAAAATGAAATTGATTGTATTAGAGTTCCACTATGTGATGACAATGTTACTTTGTTCAAAAAGAATTGGTACATTCAGAATTGGGTCTGTATTCCTGTACATAATAAAAAAATGAAAATTGCAAATTATTGCAAAATATTTCTGAAATTACTTACGTAATGGTTTTTCTTTAAAATAGGAACTCTCCAGACTGTCCTCAGCTGTAGCCCTTAAACACAGAATAATATCCATCAGCTCTTTGCATTGCATGCTATATACGGAATCACAGTGCTATAAAACACGAGAGATCAACTGCATTACTACTAGGCCAGTAGAAGTTCTGTGTAAAATTCTGTCTCAAGTTCACAATCATTCATGTTGCAAAGTTAGGGAACCATCAACGGATTAAATCTTTTTGATGCAAAACGCAATCCAGCAAACAGAAATACAATTAAAGACTTTCTCAGCATTTAAGGTTGTGAAAGTACAGTGGGGTAAAGTTTTACAAATGAACTCTCCCTGAGCAGAGCTTCATGTGACAGGAACGCATTTAAGGAATTCGGGCGTGGAGGACAGAAAATTGTATGAGGTGCACTGACCTTCATCTGCCAATTCAACACAGACTAGAAATCAAAACTAACAATTAGTATTCTTCAGAAACCAAGAGGTGGTGGAACATCCACAATAGAATACACACAGATAGACTCAGGATGGATGGAGCAGGCTCGATGGGCCAGGTTGCATTTTATCACTCTGGACTTTATGCTCCAATGAGACAACTATCCCAATCTTCAGTTTTGGGCCTAAACTGGCCGAAAAAACTGCCTCTCAAGTCAGTTTTCTGCCAAAGGCCAGCTTTTTGGAATTGGCTCCCATCTCCACTGGTGGTATCCAGGAGACAGAAGAAAAGCTTACTTTTCAACAAAAAGCTGTAAAATAGATTAGATTATATTAAATAGAAAAAAAGTGAAGCTAAAACAAAAATTGAAACAAATAATGGGGTAAGAAGACGACAGAGTGAGGGGGAGTAAGTTTTTTTTAATTTCAACTTTAAAAAAAGTTTATTTTTGTAATGAAGAGTTATTACAGTAATAAAAATAATCAAAGGTCAGGAGCCACATTATTTCTCTAAAACTGACCATATACTACCAAAGTAATGCTACAGTAAAGCTCCCAATATTTGAGTAGGTTTATTACTGTAATATAAATGCTTGTTTCAACATCATGTAAGCTGAAAATTTAAAAAGGCCAAGCTAGCGAGCCTGGAATTTCCCTGGTGTGTCCAGCAGTGTAAGGGGTAAGAATCCTTTTAGACTAAGGGACACCATCCAGTATTACTACCAGATCTATGCTGGCTTTTATAGTGTAACCTTATTTTGCTGTACTCGCAACAAAGATAATGACGTGATACATGGAAGCACTAACTTCCCCATAGAAACTATTTCCATCAGAACGAAAATCGCTCACCATATATAAAACAACAGATGTTAAAATACCTCTTTTTGGGGTCATACATGAAGAGGAAGTTGAGGAGTCGGAGGCCTGCCTCTGACAGCCATGGAAACTTGTGCTTCAGGTTATTGTAAGGCTGTTTTCTCAGAGTGTACTGACCCACTAATGGCAGCTTGGAAAAACCCTAGATCACATCATAAATACAGGTAAATAGCTACTCGATAAAAATGGGAGTAGTATCAGAAACAGTGTGATAATATGAGTGAGACCACTTATTCAGGCGATTACTATTTCCAGCTGTTTCAAGACATAACATGTCACCAAATAGTTGCCACTTTTCTTCATTCAAAACTCACAAAATTAAGCAAAAAAAACCCATCGAACAAAAAGGCATCAATGAAAAGCTTGATAGACTTCAACATGTGGAAAGCTAATTTAAAAAGCTGTTAAAGAAACCCATCAGCTACATTCAAACTTGCTATTTTCAGCTCTTATAATGCTATAAAACTGTAGAAACTTAAAGCATAATAATTGCATGCAACTGCCACATTACTCCTCGACGATCACTAAAAATCATTAAAGGTACTTGTCCCCATTATAAATGGAACACCACCAAATGTGCTATCAGACCGAGATCCAGATAGAATTCTCTATCTGCAGAATAATTTGACACCTCCACAAACATGTTTTTATGTCTATCTATAATAGACCACAAAGATACATCTTCCAGTTTGTTTAATCAGGAGTAACTAGTTAGAAGTGATGGTCACTGGTACAAGAGAAGGATTTTGAATTGATGCCTGTATCTGAACCCATCTGGTCAACAAAGCATTGATTTTAGACTGGAGAAGGATTACTTAAAAGCTAACAAGATGAATTTACACTTCAAGTTTCTGAGTTTCCACACTCAAAGAGTCATGCCTTACAGTATTTATTACACCTTAATAAATGATATATTCGGTACTTGAATTAGGTAGCAGACCTCTGCTAAGTTCACACCATGACTTACTGGCCATATATTCTCATTAGGAGTTCCTAATAACTGAACAATCAGGTCAATCTGATGGATCTCAGAGCTTCCTGGAAGCAAAGGTTTGTGGGCCAGCAGCTCTGCAAGGATACAACCCACTGCCCTGTGAATAGCAAAAAGAACAGATTGTGAGAAAATCTGCAACAAGGTTTAGCAACAGAAAGAAAAGTGCTGAGAAAGGCCATGTAAATAAGATGCCTACCACATATCAATAGCTGTAGTCTGGGTCTTTGTTCCCAATAGTAATTCTGGTGCTCGGTACCTAACATGTAAGAATGCAAGATCCAATCAGGAATTCAAAGCCCCCAAACACAAAGGCCCGGAATTTGTGGTGGGTAATAACTGTTATTAACCCTTTGAAACTGACCGCAACTTCAGGATGTAGCGCATGGGCTTCCTAACGCGGAAATCTGAAGTGGTGGTCAGTCATTCACTACTCCGACACTGGCTGCACTATGCCCCCCCATAGCCGGCAATCAGTGTAATCAGGGAAATCAGCAAAACTGACGAAAACTTCAGCTTTTCCACGGTAATATCGCTGTTAAATACCCCATTAAAAGTTAGACCTTTTTGGATTAGGTGTAACTGGAGTTTTAACAGGATATTGACTACTAAAAAAATGTAATGGCCCTGAAAAACTAATTTTAATTTTGTGGAGTGTCAAATTTTTTACAAAGATTACAATTTTTAAGAAACTTGAAAAAAATTATTTTTTTAAAGTTTGTTCATATTTATTTCAGGTTTACCTTTTCCCCATGCGAGAGCCCCAATCTTTGTTTTGCTCTCTGTAACATTTTTAAAATGTCAGAATAAAAGGAGCTTCTTCGCTTTCTGGTTTCCTGTCTGTGAGAATTCTGCATTGCGATTGGCTGCTTAGACAGCTTGTTGACACCACTGCAGCACAATGCTCGGGATTCCCACTACACTGCACTGATGTCAACTGAACGTCAAAAAAGCCAAACTTCTTGCCACAGAGATCGCGAGATCTTTGGGGGAAGCTTTCTTCAGGGCCAGTGGCGAATGCCTTTGCTTCGCCGCTGACCACAAATTATGGGCCATAAAAGCAACCTCCGTTTTTAAATGTTGCACAAGTCAAAATACCCAGTATCATTGTTTTAAATAAAGTAACTTATCGGGCCTTGGGTTTTCAAAAATGAAGGCTATTGGAACATAGCAGGAGTTGCAATTATCAAAGTGGCAGATTTTTACAAGTCTGTAGTTTTCAAAAGACTTGAGAGATTGTCAGTTTCATCCCCATGACTTATTAATGAGTACTGATGTCATTGATATGAATAGGGACATTGCAGCCACATCATTATGTACAAGCACATTGGCTTTACAAATAAATAAGTTTGCAAGTTATGGATATCACTGCACAACAACGACAGGCCAAGAAAGCTTCAAAATCTTTAGAGAGATCCAGAAAGAGCTTTAACACTGATGGCAGCATCATGCGGGGTCTGAAAAGAGGCTGGGATTGGAGTGTTGAAAATACATGCATCTCTCGCCCCAGAGGTTGGAGTGTCACACATCGGTCAAGATATGACTGCACATTGCAAGGATGTATTGCGGCCCATTAGTAACTGGAAAGTGACCACATAGCATTAAAAATTAGGTCAGGTCTGTGGCTTTGTTGCTTCCTTTAGACAGTCAATGTGAACAAAAGTACCACAAAGCTGCAATAAATCCATCACAAAAAAACAACTGACTGAATGAGATTATTGTAAACTGGTTTAACTTGAACGTGTCTCAGAGGGCAATAAAATGAGCACAAAATGCTTTTAAAAGTCCTTTTTCACCTGAGAATCTGAGGGGGAATCAATATAGTGTGTTTCATAAAAGTTCCCTCCAATGTTTAAACAAATTTGCAATGCAACAGTCATATTGAGTTTTTGCATTGAGTCCTGGAGTCAATTCCAAACACGATCTGCAAATTTTTTGGACAATTTATGCAGCACAATTAATGGAGTCAGGACTTACCATAGTGTTACCACTTTTGGAGTCATGGGCTTCAGAGGCACTCCATATGCACGTGCCAGCCCAAAATCCGCTGCAATGAAGAATACATTTAAAAGGTTTAAAATAGGAAAGCTATGTAATGTACAATCAGTATAAGGCAAGAAAGAAAGAACTTGTATTTATAGAGCGCCTTCCACAACCTCAGGACACCCTAAAGCAATTACTTTTGACGTGTAGTCACTATTGTGGCAGCCAATACGTGTACAGCAAGGTCCCATAAACAGCAGTGAGATAAATGAACAGATAGTGTGTGGGTGCGGAATACTTATAAAGCAGGGAGGAAAATAGTGAAAAAAGAATTTACAAATTAAAAATTACATTAAAAGCTGCTGCTGAATTTACAATCCAAAGCACAGTCCATTATTAGTCTCTAAAAGGCCTACCTTAAATTTTTTTTAAAGTATAGAATTGATGAAAGATACTAGTGTGTAACTACAGCTGACTCGAGCAATTTTACAAGGCCAAAAGCTAATGACACCAATGAGAATAAAAAAAATAGGAGGTTACAAAGCTCACCTATCTTCACACACCCTTTATCGGTCATCAGCAAGTTGGACACCTTAAGGTCTCTGCAGAAAAGAAAAGCATTTATTACCAATCTGAAGCCAT
This sequence comes from Somniosus microcephalus, assembly GCF_052327205.1. Taxonomy (NCBI): domain Eukaryota; kingdom Metazoa; phylum Chordata; class Chondrichthyes; order Squaliformes; family Somniosidae; genus Somniosus; species Somniosus microcephalus. Next base: position 250,490,494 of record NC_140992.1, read on the forward strand.
GTGTTTAAAAGCTAATTTGTTGGCCAGCTAGTTCCATGGTCATAATGTAACTATCTTAAATCACCCATGACATGCTTGTTGCGTTTGATGATTGATATACCGAGAGTAGGAAACAGCTGCTACAGGATCTACTTTTTGAAAAATCACAGAACGTCAAAATAACCCAGAATTTCCTGCATCAAATTCGCCAATATCTGTGTTCAGTTCTGTGCCAATCTTGTCGACAGGAACTTGCATCCAAATTTCCTGCAGAAATGTGCTCAAACATAATGGCCCAGAAATTCGGGTTGGGGGCTTCCCGCGGGTGCAAGCCCCCGACCTGCACTTACCTTGCGCGCCAGCAGTTGAGCTGTAGGGCCCCGTGGAATTCCGATCTGGGGCCTGGCCCAGCTGTCGGCGCGCAGTGCTTGCGTGTCCCAGGGGCGCAGTTAGTTTGATGCGTCCCCTGGGATCACGTGGGCCATGGGCAGCCAATCGGACTTATAAATACTACGGCCCCAAAATAGCAGTAAACCTTCAAATACATTTTTTTTTTTTTAAATCACACTTTTTAAATAGACTATAAATTACATTAAATAACTATTTTAAACAATAATTTAAAATTTTGAAAAAATTATTTTACATTATAATGGGGCTAAAAATAAACTTACCTTGCTTTAAAGTATTTAAAAATAATACACCTGTGGAAAAAATGTTTTAATTTTAATTAATTGACCACTTACCTTGTAAAAAGCAGGCCTTATGCCTGCTTTTTAAATTTCTAAATCCTAAAGACTTACCCTCCTGGAGAAACCTGTAAAAAAAACGTAAGTTCAAAGCGCACGCGCAGACTCCCCCGCGCACGCATTCGACCTCTGAACCCCTTTGTTCAGAGGAACGGAACTGCGCAGTGCATGCAGGAAACCAGCACTTCCATCGGGCCCATGCGTGAGTACCCCGTGCGTACTCACCCGTGGAGACCCGAATTTCTGGGCTATTATCTTACATTTTAGTTTCTATGTTCTAAATGGATGAAGAGAGCTTACATTTATGGTTGTTTTAGTCATGTCCTAATAAAATTGATCAAAACTACATCTGTATGCGAACATCTTCATTTGATTTTATGTTTCTTGAAATAATCAAATTTGCTAATAAATTAAACTTTGCTCAAATCCCACCATAGAAAACTGTAAAAACTGAATTCAGTAAATCGAGTAATTTGTGGGCCAGCACCAGAAACATAAACGTGGAAGCTGAAGGATTGTTGTAAAGATCCAATTGGATCTTTACGTGTGCTTCAGAGAATAATCCTGCCATCTCTGGTCTGACTGACACATGACTCCAGTCCCATTAAGTGGTTGACACTTTGGGCTCGAATTTCTAAGCCCCGAGGAGGTGGGTTTGGAGGCGGGAGTGGTGGGAAAATTGCAGAATCGGGGGGGGGGGCACAAACCCATCCCGCCTCCAAGCCAATGTCCCAGGAAGCGGGTATCCGATCTGTGCTGGGAGCCGCCTCCCCGAGGCGGGAAGGGGATTAGTGCCAATTAACTGCCTGTTAACAGGTAGTTAACAGGCAGTTTTTTGCCTAATCCCTATTTTTAGCCCTGAAGTGTGGGCTTCCTGATGGCTCGGAACCACGCCAAGTTAGTGAGGCGGGCCGTCGGTCTGAAGGGGTTGGAGGGGTCGAGATGTCCATTGTGCAGGTGAGTGATGGGTGCATGTGTGCAGGGGTAAGTGTGTGAGGTAAGTGTAAAGTGTTTTAATAAGTTTTACTTACCTTTACTTTCTCCTGCAGGCTTCCTTCCTACAGTTCTCGGGAGTCCCTCAGCTCACCGGCACAGAAAGCAGAATGGCCGCTGAACTGTCAAAAGCTGCAGCCTCTGCTTTCTGGTCTGGAGAGCTCTCTAACTGAGTCTGAGTAGAAGGACTCAAGTTAGAAGACAGATTGTCAGTGTTTGACAGATTCACAGAGCTGGCAAACGCTGATTTTTCATCTGTCAAAAGCTCTTGACAGATGAAATGTCAATCACTGACATCACCAGTAACCAAGTGTCCCTTAATTGGCGGGCTTAACAAGGTCAATCAAGGGAAAATAGCGTGGGTTGGCCACAAGTCGATGGAGGCGGGACGACAACCCAAAAAGTGGGAGTCCCGCCTCCAAAAGCTCCCCATTGACAAAATCCAGCCCTTTAACTTCGCACTTGTTAAGGTAACTTGTTAAGGTAAGGCCAGTGTTGAACACATCTGGAGATCAAATACAAGGCAAGAACCTTTAATTGTTGTGTTAAACTTATTCTATGTTCTTAAAGTCTAGGTCATCAGGTAGAAAGTGGTCAATGAACATTTAGGTTTGAATTTCACGTGCAAAGAGCAAGAGCAATTCAGTGTTGGAAAACTCCACATTCCAAGGTTTGATTATATTTCATCTTTAGGAAGCTGAAAGATAAAACAAACCAGTCCATTTGTGAAAGTTGGTGAGTGTAGTTCTCCAGCTTCAATCTATCAATGTTTCTTTCTTTATTTTCTTGCTGCATCCGATTTTTATGGACTATTGTAGCTCTTTCTTTTTCTACTCCTTGGTGTCAAAATGTTTTTTATATATGGTAGACTGACCAAATGTTTGAAATTACTGTTTCCAGTCACATAGAAACATAGAAGATAGGAGCAGGAGTAGGCCATTCGGCCCCTTGAGCCTGCTCCGCCATTCAATGCGACCATGGCTGATCATCCAAATTCAGTACCCTGTCCCTGCTTTCTCCCCATATCCCTTGAGCCCTTGTCACCTTACATCATTCTCTGTGTTAAAGGTAACTATAGCACTTACTTTTTCAATTCACTTACCTGTGAATAATGAAGTTTTCATGTAGATATCGCAGTCCCTTCAATAACTGCAGGATTATACATTTCACCTTAAGAAAAATGGAACCAGTCCAATAGTCAATGTATAAAATTTTAGAAAGCCAAAGGAATAGTGACTGAAAAGTGCTGTATAAAACTATCAGAATATAAAAGAACTAAAAGTGAGAATGCGGTGCTTCTTTTTGGGAATAAAATTACCAAGTTGGACTTTGAATTTCTTTTAACAAACTACTATAAGAGGACAGTTTTATGTTTACCTGAGCCTCTGAGAACGGTGACTGCATATTTTCCAAAAGACTGGCAAGGTCCTGTTCACAATATCCCATTACCAGGAAAATACTGTGGGAAAATAATTGAGATAGAAGTGACAACTTCATCTGTCTCTTAATTATCTTCATATACTATCTTAGTAGATGCATCACTTGATAATACAGGCCAATAGTGTAACAATACATTATCCCTAAGATGTGTTAACATTGTCAAGCTATTTAGTCAGCTCTCTAGGGTCAGAAGATGCAAAGATATTGAAAGCTTTCCTTGGGAATTTGAAAGAAAAATATTCAAAGAAAGCTAGAATACATCTTAATGACAGTGGCAATACTGACGCTCCCCAGTTGATTTTGTATCTAGACAATAGAGAAAATCATTCCTTTGCACTCGGAACAGAAATGTTTTGGTGTTTAATAAACAGAAGAATGTTACCAGCACAGGTAATATTCTTCATTAACAGACGCCATATGTAACTCTCCCACTGGAGGGGCAAATCGCCAGCCGAACCTCCCTCCTCTGCTGAAGCAGAAATCAGCGCCTGGAAACCTCCGCTTCCCTCCCCCCACCTCTCGCCCCCGCCTGCTCCAAGGCAATATTTGAACCAGGACGCTACCCACCCCACTGAGACAAAGTTTATTTTGCCTCTTCCTCCCTCCCCTGCCTTTTCTCTTTCCCCCTTTTCCTCTTCCCTTCTTGGTGTGGGTTAGGATAGTGAAGGAAAGTCCAGATCATTGTAGCCAGAGGAAGAACAGAGCAGCAACAAAAGAGACACAGTTACAATGTGGCATTCACTCATGTCCCAGAACGTTATTATTTAATCTTTTTTTAATTACTCAATGTATATGTAACTTCTACTGCTAGCAAGTGAAAGCTGGCTCAAGTCTCACATTGTGGGTCTGATTCTGTACATCTGTGAGGGAGGAAAGTGAGAAAGATTCTCCAAATCTACTGGTATTTAGTTTTGTATTTTAATGCTACAAATTCCTCATCAAAACATTTGTCCTCTTTGTCAGGGGATGGTACATGAAGTAGGAGAACCTCAAAGGGGGCACAATATTTTTCTTTTTTCTTTAAAAAGGAGGTCACATATCAACATGTTAACCTGACAACTTTTAAAGGTAATTGTACAAACTTCTGGCTAGTTTAAATCTTACTGATTGCAGATGAAAAGAAGACATGTCTGTGTTATGATTCAAATCACTGACCTGTCCAAGTGATTTCCTACCACTACTTCTTTTAGCTCCACAATATTCGGGTGGCGCAGTTTAAGGAGCAGATTAATCTCTCTCAAACTGCTGATGGGGATTCCTGCAAATGAACAAATGAAACATAGAAGCTTTACTTGCAGTGGATTTGATTTTATTGTACCCAGTTCTACTTGTGCTTATGCTTACATTACAAGAGTATTACATTATAACAGTGACAACACAAAAAATACTTAATTGGCTGTAAAGCGCTTTGGGACATCTGGAGGTCGTGAAAGGCGCTATTTAAATGCAAGTCATTTAAAAAAAAAAAATTTCATTGTACCCAGTTCTATTTGTGCTTATACTTATTTTCTGTTTCTTCCTATATGAGTGGGCCTGGAGGCTTGGATAGAGCTAATTTTAGTGCTGTTGCCTAATTGGTGGATAAATCCAAAATTAGAACACCAAGATCTGTTAATATCAGCAACTTGAGATTGTGGAAAACTGATTCAAAATTATATGTGGCCTCCAAGGCTTCATGACACACACCTATAAGGCCCAGAGAGAGAAAAAGCTTGGAAACTCCTATGTTAGTACACTGTTTTCATTATTACGTTTTAACCCACATTAGCATTCCAGTTTGCAGAGTGATGCCAACAAGCAATAGTGTTCGACGACTATATCATTAGTAATAGAATAATAATAGTGACTGCCATTTTAGGCTGCAAGTTATCATTTAAAGGACACGGACTACAGAAATGACCCAGGCGCTACAACACACGATCGATCATTTCCATAAACATCAGTTCACTACTATAACCCTTTGTGTGTTTGATATTTGCGTAATAATAGAATGTGATCTCAATTGTACTTTGGTACACACTCAAGTGCAACTAGAGGTTATTAGACTCTAGCAGCAGTTTCTTTCGTTGTTTTCACAACTTAAAAAATAAAAACAATATCAATTTTAAAATGACAAAAGTGACACTGTTTACACTTTTCCCCCCCCAAAACATTTTCTCATTGAAAAGAACCAGCTGCCTTGTGGCACCAATAGGAGCATTGTGTTAGCCGTGGCTCAGTGGGTCAGAAGGTTGTGAGTTCAAGCCCCACTCCAGAGACTTGAGCACAAAACTCTAGGCTGACACTCCGAGGCCCCGTCTGCTCTCTCAGGTGGATGTAAAAGATCCCATGGATCGAAGAGGAGCAGAGGAATTATCCTCGGTGTCCTAGCCAATATTTATCCCTCAAAGATTATCATTATTACATTGCAGTTTGTGGGAGCTTGCTGTGCGCAAATTGGTGGCCGTGTTTCCTACACATCAAAAAGTATGTGTAAAGAACTTTGGGACGTCCTGAGGTCATGAAAGGCACTATATAAATGCAAGTCTTTCTTATTTTTCTTTTGTAGATAACTGGAGTAACTGGTAAAATAAGCTCATCACATAAGACCAAAGTGGTTCAAAATATACACTCGGTGTGCAATCGATTTCAGACATTATTGTTAAAAGATTTTTTTTAAATGAATTCAGTTAACTAGAGCAAGTTGAACAAGCCATTGGTTTTAACTTTGATATTCCTGACTTACCATCCCTCTCTTTATCCATTCGAACCTTCTTAAGGGCAACAATTTCATCACTTTTTGTATCATGGGCTCGGTCTAAAGCAACATAAACAGTTAATGTAGAAACTACTACCTTGCAGCTTATCCATGATCAACACTAATAAGGTTAAATCATCATACTTGATCCCCCCCCAGTCTCTCTCTGTTCCCCCCCCCAGTCTCTCTCTGTTCCCCCCCCCAGTCTCTCTCTGTTCCCCCCCCCAGTCTCTCTCTGTTCCCCCCCCCCCCCCCAGTGACAGGGAGAGGGGGGGACACACAGGGGCAGGGAGACCAAGCGCCCCAAAATTGCCCTCGCAACGCGGGGCTCCCCAGCTAGTTACATATAAAGAGACATCTCAAAATGCTTTACATGGCAGTGGACACCCTGTGCGGGGGGTGAGGAGGAGAGAATGGAAGAGGATCAGGAAGGGGCAAAAGCATAGTGAAGAAAGAGAGTCTTAAAGAGATTCTTGAAGGCAAGTTAGGAGCTGGTGAGGTGGAGATGCTGAGGGAGGGGGTTCCAGAGGGCAGAGGAAAGGTAGCGTAAGAAGCAACCACCAATTGTCAAGTGGAGGGAGTGGGGAAGGAGAAGTCGGCTTGTGTCGGGGGACAGAAGGCGCACACAGTGAATAGGGCTGGAGGAGATTATGAAAGTAGTGTAGTGAGGTCACGGAGGCGTTTGAAATTGAAGATAGGAATCCTGTAATTGATTCTCTAAGGTAGGAGAGGCCGGTGGAGTTTGGCAAGTACAAGGGTGATGTGGATGCAAGTTTTTGTGTGGGTGAGGATATGGGCTGTAGCATTCTGGATGACTAGTAGTTTATGAATGGTAGAAGCGAGGCGGCCAACTAGAAGAGCATTGGAGAAGCGCAGTCGCAAGGCGAATAAGAGGTAGGGTGGAGGTGGGCAAGATTTGATGGAGGAAGCTGAGCTCAGGGTTGAATGATACCTCAAGGTTATGCACTTCTGGGCTAAGCTTGAGGTAACAGCTGAGAAGAGAGATGAAGTTGAAATCAGAGGTGTGCAAGTGTTTACAGAAGACAAAGAAGATAGCTTTGTTTTTGCCAACATTAAGCTGGAAGAAGTTTTGGCTCATCCAGGTCTAATGTTGGAGACAGTGGCAACAGCCATGGGATTGATTGAGGAGGTGACATCAGCATACATGTGAAATCTGGCCCATAGTTCTGCATAATGCAACATTAGCATGTAAATGATGAAGAGGTGGAGGCCAAGGATGAAACCCATGCAGATGCAGGAGGAGAAACCATTTGAAGCAATGTAATGTCCACAGTGGAACATGTAGGAAAGCAGTGCCATGGAGGTGGACTGTGGAGAAGAGACATTTGAGGAGGATGGAGTGGTCGACAATGATGAAGGCAGCAGACAGGTCAAGGACAGACAGTGCGCTGTGGTCACAGTCATGTATGATGTTGGTAACTTTTACAAGAGCAGGTCTGGTGCTGTGGGCAGGGCAGAAGCCTTAGTGAAGGGCTTTGAATTCTATTGTTCATACCTCGTATCAACATTGAATACTCCCAGGCCAGGTATAATACGAGTCAGATATGTAGTAAAGCTCCAATAATATGCTTAACCTCAACCTTAGAAGACCATTGCCAAATTGCACCAGTATGAACAAACTGATTCACACAACAACCATCCTTATGGGCTTTCTAGCCTACATTTGTCAGTCAGCATTATTTAACAATTACAGTACCACATTTATTTTAGCTGAAATTAAAATACCGATCGAAAAATCTAGATATCTGAATGACACCAATTTAGTCCGAATTTCTGTTCAACTGGATAGCTTTTGCCCTCTGATAAAAAATGTCTGTATTAAACTACTGATTTGAATTCTTTATTACTAAAATCGGTACACAGTTAAGCTAGATTCTGCAAACTGGAGGGAGTTTACGGTAGTCTGGCTAATATTTGTATCTCATGGCAAGGCGGAGACACATATAGTTCTGGATGCGGCCTGTGGGGGTGGTTGCTCTGGCTGCCTGCGTCTCTTCCGCGGCCTTGTCCAGGTGGCCCTGGAGAAGGAGTATGCGGTATCCGCTGGTACACTGGAGGCCTTCCGCAATCGGTGGGCACCACAGGGACTGGAGGGTGTGGTGGATAGTGCAGATAGAAACATAGAAGATAGGAGCAGGAGTAGGCCATTCGGCCCCTCGAGCCTGCTCCGCCATTCAATGCGATCATGGCTGATCATCCAAATTCAGTACCGGTCCCTGCCTTCTCCCCATACCCCTTGATCCCTTTAGCCTTAAGAAATATATCCAACTCCTTCTTGAATATATTTAATGTATTGGCCTCTACTGCCTTCTGTGGTAGAGAATTCCACAGGTTCACCACTCTCTGGGTGAAGAAATTCCTCCTCATTTCTGTCCTAAATGGCCTATCCCTTATCCTTAGACTGTGACCCCTGGTTCTGGACTCCCCGACCATCGGGAACATCCTTCCTGCATCTAGTCTGTCTAGTCCTGTTAGAATTTTATAAGTTTCAATGAGATCCCCTCTCATTCTTCTAAACTCCAGCGAGTACAAGCCCAATCGACCCAATCTCTCCTCATACGTCATTCCTGCCATCCCAGGTATCAGCCTAGTGAATCTTCGCTGAACCCCTTCCATGGCAAGAACATCCTTCCTCAGATAAGGCGACCAAAACTGCACACAATACTCAAGATGTGGTCTCACCAAGGCCCTGTATAACTGCAGCAAGACATCCTTGTTCCTGTACTCAAACCCTCTTGCTACGAAGGCCAACATACCATTTGCCTTCTTAACCGCCTGCTGCACCTGCATGCTTACCTTCAGCGACTGGTGCACAAGGACACCCAGGTCTCGTTGCACTTCCCCTTCTCCCAATCTATTGCCATTCAGATAATAATCTGCCTTCCTGTTTTTGACACCAAAGTGGATAACCTCACATTTATCCACATTATATTGCATCTGCCATGCTTTTGCCCAATCACCCAACCTGTCCAAATCATCCTGGAGTTTCTCGGCATCCTCCTCACAGCACACACGCCCACCCAGCTTTGTGTCATCTGCAAATTTGGAGATATTACATCTAGTTCCCTTGTCTAGATCATTAATATATATTGTGAATAGCTGGGGTCCAAGGACCGATCCCTGCGGTACCTCACTAGTCACTGCCTGCCACTCGGAAAAAGACCCGTTTATTCCAACTCTTTGCTTTGTCTGCCAACCAGTTCTCTATCCAAGTCAATACCTTGCCCCCAATCCCACGTGCCTTAACTTTACACGCTAATCTCTTATGCGGGATCTTATTGAAAGCCTTCTGAAAGTCCAAATACACCACATCCACTGGTTCTCCCTTATCTATTTTACCAGTTACAGCCTCAAAATTTTTTAAATAATATTATTTAAATCAGAAGTTTCCTTTGTTTTTGCTTAAGTTCTTTATTAGTTGAGCCCCTCTAAAAAGGGGGCATTTTTGTTAGTTTGTCTCCTTATAGTTTAATTAAGAAAAGGCATATAGTTCTGGAATTCCTTAGTATGTATGTTCTGGTTGGGAACCCAGATAGGTTGCCTGAATGAGTAGCGTAGCGATGGGGAATTAATATATATATATGCATGAGATATATATATGAGAGATATATATATATATATGATATATATATATTTTATGTGTATCTATCTATGTAATATATATGTGAGTGTGTGTGTGTGTACATAGAGAATATCAATTATATGTACAGGAGTTAAATTATTGATAAGATAACAGTGAGTTATACTGATCTTGTTATCCCAATAGAAAATGAGCTCATTTGTAAAGCAGCCAATTTATTTACCGAAGTTATTGTAAAAGTACAAGTTTAATTAGATGCTCCTCTTAAATTTAACCTTTGGGATAATCATGTAATGCAGAAACGTGTGAATTATCACATAATTGGGGAGAGAGAAATGTATAAAAAGTGTCCGACTGTAATGAGTATTTCGATTTGTAACGGTTTGATTGGCGTGAAATACTGAGCTCAGAACTGTAACGCATGAGTCCCCAGCCATGAGGTGTGGTTGTAAGTACTATCTTTTAAGTGTATGTTTATATACGATTGTATGTACTGTATGTTTAATATATCTATGAACACTTGACCTCAACATTTCAAGAACCTTACTGATTTTGAGGAATAGATAGAACATCTAAAATCATAAATAAAAACCATCCTCTAACACAAATATAAAAGTTTATTAAACTGGACTTACACACAATACCATATGTTCCTTCACCGATGCGATTTAACTTTACAAATTCTTTCACACTTCTGCCTCTTCCCAGCTGCAAAATAAAAACATACACAATCCATTTCACACAAATGAATTTCAGTCCAGGGAATTTGCATTATGGCTAGAAGTAACTTCTTCTATCTTAAAGATCCTTCCAGCAGCTAACAGACAAATTTAACCGCATGAAGCAGTTGTTCAGGTACCTCAAATCGCCCAGTTCCCCCAGAAGCCAATGATACTCCACAATCCCCAGTGAGAACTGGCCTCCTCAGATGTCCTCAACCCAAAAGACATAAACATATCACTGCTATGCACATAGCTCTCATTTCCACATTGAAATACTCCCCAAAAAGTCTAAGAGTGAAACCTAGACCACTAAACAAGAAGAATAATGGAGTAAATTTGTGAATAAACGATCATAACTGCTCCTTACAGCAAAGATGTAGGAATGCTAACTTGGGTACTGAATATAATCTTTAAGGTTCATGAATTCCACTCCTCCCTGTGAGTTCAATGCTGGAAAGGATACAACCAGACTTGCATGCTCCTACACATTTTTTGTTCCTGCCCCAGATCCAATTATTCTGGGCAGCGATCCAGGATATCACAAAGACTGACCAATAGAGACCCGACTGCTAGGCCTATTCCAGGATCCATAAACTAGCACAACTGTTATTGCTAGAAACAAAAGGATACACTTCTACTGCTATGGCAAAGCTGTACCCCCCCCCCCGCCCGCCCCACAAACATATACAATAAACAACGGCGAGGCAAATGCAAGTCAATGCATGATATATGGCCTCCGCCAGGAACTGGGAAAGTACTAAGCAGTTTGGACCCCCTTCCTGAAGGCCCACACAAATCCCCTTGACCAACATCACAACATATACTTCATATAAGGAGGGGCAAGCTTACCCCAGGCGAAAATAGAAACAAATTACCACTCTCTCTCAGGTGCAATAGTTAAATGTTTAACTGTTTTCTTGTTTGGAGCTGCAAAGACTGCTTTTCACAAATTAAAGATTTGCTTGTATAATGTCATATACTTTTTTCTATACTTTTTTTTATAGTAACCAACAATATCAATGCAATTGAAACTATGGATTTTTACATTTTCACTTTTATTTTGGCTGGAGTACTACACAAATTCGATGTTGCACAAACCGTACCAAATCCCCCCTCTGGCATATTTAACTGAGTATTAGAAATAACAGAGTGTATACAATCTCTAACTAACTAATCCATTAGAGAATAAATAGTATACTCTATTTCATATCCATGTATTTTTTCTCTTCCTAATCATTTCAAATATAAATCTAGAACAAAATACCTCCCCCAAACCTGCAACCGCTACCATCTAGAATGACAAAAGCGTGAATTCAGGGCCATTATTTATTCTCCTGAGGTGCATAACAGTGGGTGAACTTTCACCCAGTGAATTACATACAATACCTGCTGATTAATTTTCAATGCATGTTATTACCTAAAACATTCAATGAAGATTCCCCCACTGGCCATCTGATTAACTGAAAGATTATGAGGTGGAATTGCTCTGTGAGAATCATGTATTCATTATTCTAGTGGTTTGTAACAACCACATGACCACTGTTAGCAGTCATATGATTGGCATGGACCAGTCCCTGCTCTCCAGTCTGTGCCCAATGGGCATCGGAGCTCAAACCTAGATTCCTGGTTGTGCTTCCATTTCCCCTCGATGCCCAGTGCGGGGTTCCCATATCCCCTCAGGTAAAGCAAAACCATGGCTTATGCTGTCAGTCCGCACCGGAAGGTTAACTCCTCTGCTCTCCTCCCACGGATGCCGAGTGTTTGCAGCAGCGTCTGACTCTTGGTGTCCCGGATTTAGTCCTGCGCAGTAGTGTCAGCTGTGTCTCAGCGGGTATCATTTTCACCTCTGAGGTTGTGGGTTCAAGTCCCACTCCAGAGACTCGAGCACAAAAATCTAGGCTGACACTCCAGTGCAGTGCTGGATTGTCGGAGGTGCCGTCTTTCGGATGAGACGTTAAACCGAGGCCCTGTCTGCTCTCTCAGGTGGACTTAAAAGATCCCATGGCACTATTTTGAAGAAGAGCAGGGGAGTTATCCCCGGTGTCCTGGCCAATATTTATCCCTCAATCAACATAACAAAAACAGATTCAAAAGCAAGATACTGCAGATGTTGGAAATCTGAAATAAAAACAGAAAATGCTGGAAATACTCAGCAGGTCTGGCAGGATCTGTGGAGCATGAAACAGAGTTAACGTTTCAGGTCGCTGGCCTTTCGTCAGGACTGGAAAAAGTTAGAAGTGCAGGGAAAGGGGAGGAAAGAAAAAAAGGGAAGGTCTGTGATATGGTGGAAGGCAGGAGAGATTAAATGGCAAAGGTATGACTGTACAAAGCAAAAGGAGATGGTAATGGGAGAAGTAAAGAAACAAAAGATGAGTTTAGAAGGTGTAAATGGGAATGGCAGAATCATCAACAGCTGGCATGTGAAAAAATGGGGGCAGAGGTTATGGTCTGAAATTGTTGAACTCGATATGGAGTCCAGAAGACTGTAAAGTGCCTAATCAAAAAATAGGGTGCTTTTGCTCGAGCTTACTTTGAGCTTTGCTGGAACAGTGTAAGAGGCCGAGGTCAGAGTGGGCGTGGAACGGAAAATTAAAGTGACAGGTGATCGTAAGCTCGGGGTCACGTGGTCACCCAATCTGAGTCAACGAAAACAGATTACCCTCTTGAGCATCCCTGAATATTAATCACTCAACCATTGGTGAGCGCGCCTTCTGTTGCTGAGGCCCTGGAATTCCCTCCCTAAACCTCTCCGCCTCTCTCCTCCTTCAAGGCGCTCCTTAAAACCTACCTCTTTGACCAGGCTTTTGGTCACCTGCCCTAATTTTTCCTTATGCGGCTGGGTGTCAATTTTTCTTTTGTCTTACAATACTCCTGTGAAGCGCCTTGGAATGTTTTACTACCTTAATGGTGCTATATAAAGACAAGTTGTTGTTGGTGGTGCTGTTGTTTGTGGGAGCTTGCTGTGTGCAAATTGGCTGCTGCGTTTCCTACAATTACAATATACTGACTACACTTCAAAAAAAAGTGTACTTCATTGGCTGTAAAGCGCTGTGGGAGGTCGGGTGGTGGTGAAAGGCGCTATAGAAATGCAAGTCTTTGCCAGAACGTCCGCTGCACGGCCAGCGGTTCCACCGACTCCCGGTTAAACGGCAGCGACCGTCGAAGCGATGGAGCTTTACAGACGAGGGATTATTCCACTCCTCCCGGTTCCAGTCAGGTTATGGCCGACCACCCCACCTTGTCCTCCGGCGGCACACTGAAGGCCCCCTCGTATTTCAAAGATTTCAGCCGGATCAGATCCTGCTCCTCGTTGCAATCGCCCATGGTCTCGACAACCGGTCCCGGCGCCACGGTTGGCCAATTGCTTGCTTTCTCGGGGTTTACCGCTGTGATGGCCAACCATCGCCGCCTGGCGGCTAAAGTGCTTTATGGCGTCACCATTGGCAACGCGGCGGCCCTGCACCGTCGATAATGTTCCAGCAACTATTAACAGCGCAACGCGCGATTTTGAGTTCGTGGTGAGGCGTTATTAGTAGTTATTCCGTCAATGCTAACAATAACAGTCGTTTTGCAATTTAGACTTTTTTTAATTCCATGTTTTTGCTGTTTGCTGTGGAACTCATTGGAATTTCGTTAAATTTTTCTCGACTTTCTTGAGAGTTGTGTTTTACAGATGTTTGCAAGGAACTACAATGCAATACAAAATTAGTACTTGCATAATGTAGCTAGGAAAAAAAAGGCCAGATTGGTTCAGGCCTTGTGTTTATTTGTACTTCATTGGGTGTACTCTTTTGGTTATGAATAATAAACGAATAAACTGTAAATTAACAAATACATTAAAGGAAACTTAATAAATTAAATTAAAATTTCATTGCCAGTGGTGATAATGCACTCCTGTCTCTGCGCTGTCTACCAGTCACAGGAGGCCTCGAGCATGCCGCGGACACCGCGTGCTCCATGTCCAGGACCACCTGGGCACGAACGTGGCCGCGGAAGAGGCAGGCAGTCGGGTCGAACGACCCCCTCTTCATTGGGTGTATGCTACGTTATGGGGTCTATGAATGGCGCTATATCAATTCAATCTGTTTCTGCATAGCATCGTTTTAATATAGGAAACGCCTCACAGCACACATTACAAACTGATGGGGGAAGAAAGGGGGGAAAATAGATTAAAGTACTGACGCTGAGCTAAAGTGTGATTAGGAGAGGTGATCCAAAGCTTTGTTTAAAAAGATGGGTTCTGAGAAACTTTTTTAAAAATTGGGGCATAGCTGGAAATATTTGTCAAGGACTAGACATTTAAACTAGTATATTGAGGTTCAATGAGATACTGACCTCGATCAGTGAACAGAACACTGGGTTATTAGAACATTGGGATAATTTATTACAAATGGATTTTGAGGCAGAGACTTATCATTTAAACTGGAATTTAATTTTTTTTAAATTTGGGGATGGGGGGAACGAATAGGGTGAGGTCATGGGATTAGAGTAAATAGTTCTAGTTCAAGAAGTGGCACCAGTGCAGGTGCAATAGGCTGAATGGCATTTTTATGATTTAACTTCATGATCTTTTGTAATTTTAACATTTAAATACAAATATTAAAGATAATTAACATAGAAGGGAAATGCCATGTTTTCCTTTGCTCTGAATTCCTGGTGTGGTTATCTATATAACTCAGTGCATTCCAAAAGAGCTTTGAGGTGTATCCAAGATGTGACAAGGTACTGATAAAATACTGCAGATGTTGGAAACTTGAAAAGAAACTGGTAGTCAGGCAGCATCTGTAAAGAAAGGAAAATGTTAATGTTTCAGGTATATCCCTTCATCACAATCTTAAAATATTACAGATGAACATAAGGAACAGAGTGAGGGAAAGGGGAAAAGAAAATACATAACAAATTACCATTTCTTTCACCATGTTTGGGTTTTGTGCAATAAAGTAAATTGAAGAATTTATAGTTGCTGCAATGGCTATTATTGAAACTGGCTTTACTTAGTAGTTGGTATTGATAAAGACGACATGTAACTGTGCCATACATATCAAAGTCAGTTGACCTCAACCAGGATGGGGACAATAGCATTACAATTAAGGGAGTTGTAAATCAACCAGGGTTCATGCTCCTGATTACACCCAGGAACCCTGGTGGAAAGTGCATGAATTTGGATGCAAGATTAGTCTTGGCTATGATGCCTGTTGTGAATAAATAGCCTACGAGCATTCACTGTCTGGGCGCGCATATAATGAAGAACCACCTGGATGAGTTGCTCCAGGGTGTTGGGTGCCTGTGGAACCATACCACAACAAATATCCAATCCATTGGGGGGTGGGAGAGAAAACTGGCAGTCGTGGCAGAATGTCATTTTGGGGCCCTGGTTTTGGAGACGAAATTCAGTGGGGACTGGCCCCTCTCCCCTCAGCATTGCTTCTGAGCCCTGCTGCTATTTGGAGTCACCATTGCATACTGTAGGTAGGACTTCTAATAACTGCAATTCCCTCCCATAGTATGCAGTAAATGGAATAGTTTTGAATAGCAGCAGCCAGACTTAGGAAGAAATGGAGAGTGAGGGTGAGGAGCAGCAGGGAGAATAGTGCCAGCTTAAATGGTGGGAATCATGATTCAGTGAGTAATTTTGTTTGGCTAACTTACATGGGTGGGAAAGGGGATCTAATATTATGTAATTTACTTGTAAAGAATATCACTTCAGGTAACGGCTCAACTCTCCCAAGAACATTTATAGAAAGTAACTTGTAACAAGTGAGATAACACATGCACGAGGTTATTTAAGACAAGATAACAAGCGAGGAATGGGAAGAATGACCACACATGGTGACATGCTACAGGTATTCTAGAAAGAGGCAGAATCACCCAACTCTACCATAAGCCAGTCCACCTAAAGCCGTTAATTTTTCAGTGGCACATTAAACAGAAATTGGAAACATTTTTTTTGCTAACCATATGGTAATCTTGGTCACTGAGCATTTCTGCTACACTGTTATAAAGCAAAACTCAGCTGATCCTATGATGTACTTAAAACTATATTTGTACTTGTAACAGTTTAGACTTGAGTATTTTAGCTATCAACTATTATAATTGTTGATGCTTTACCTCATGATGGTGTTCATAGTTGTGTTAAAGTAATAAAATAGTTGATGCATCTCTGTCTGACTTCATCTTTGATACTGTCAATGACCGCATTGCGACGCTGGAGCTGCGAATGGATACATACTGGAGCATTCGCGATGCTGCGGACATCGTGGATAGCACGTTTAGGGAGTTGGTCACACCGCAGGTAAAGCCTGCACAGGCAGGAAGGGAATGGGTGACCACCAGGCAGAGTAGTAGGTGCAGGCAGGTAGTGCAGGGGTCCCCTGTGGCCGTCCCCCTTTCAAACAGATATACCGCTTTGGATATTGTTGAGGGAGATGGCTTATCGGGAGAAGGCAGCAGCAGCCAACTTCCTGGCACCATGGGTGGTCCTGCTGCGCAGGACGGGAGGAAAAAAGAACAGGAGAGCTATAGTGATAGGCGATTCTATTGTAAGGGGAATAGATAGGCGTTTCTGCGGCCGCAAACGAGACTCCAGGATGGTATGTTGCCTCCCTGGTGCAAGGGTCAAGGATGTCTCGGGGCGGCTGCAGGGCATTCTGGAGGGGGAGGGTGAACAGCCAGTTGTCGTGGTGCATATAGGTACCAACGATATAGGTAAAAAACGGGATGAGGTCCTAAAAGCTGAATATAGGGAGTTAGGAGGTAAATTTAAAAATAGGACCTCAAAGGTAGTAATCTAAGGATTGCTACCAGTGCCATGTGCTAGTCAGAGTAGAAATAGAGGATATTTCAGATGAATACGTGGCTAGAGGAATGGTGCAAGGGGGAGGGATTCAAATTCCTGGGACATTGAAACCGGTTCTGGGGGAGGTGGGCCCAGTACAAACTGGACGGTTTGCACCTGGGTGGGACCGGAACCGATGGCCCAGGGGGAGTGTTTGCTAGTGCTGTTGGGGAGGGTTTAAACTAAAATGGCAGGGGGTTGGGAACCTGTGCAGGGAGACAGAGGAAAGAGAAGCAAGGATAGAAACAAAAGACAGGAAGGAGAAAAGCAAAAGTGGAAGGCAGAGAAATCAAAGGTGTAAATCAAACAGGGCCACAGTAAATAATAATTCTAAAAGGACTAAGAGTGTTAAAAAATCAAGCCTGAAGGCTTTGTGTCTTAATGCGAGGAGCATTCATAATAAGGTGGGTGAATAAGCTGCGCAAATAGATGTAAACGGATAGGATATAATTGGGATTATGAAGACATGGCTCCAGGGTGACTAAGACTGGGAATTCAACATCCAGGGGTATTCAATATTCAGGAAGGACAGGAAAAAAGGAAAAGGAGGTGGGGTAGCATTGCTGGTTAAAGAGGAGATTAACACAATAGTAAGGAAGGATATTAGCTCTGATGATGTGGAATCTGTATGGGCAGAGTTGAGAAATACCAAGTGGCAGAAAACGTTAGTGGGAGTTGTATACAGACCCCCAAACAGTAATGCTGAGGTTGGGGATGGCATTAAATGGGAAATTAGAGACGTGTGCAATAAGGGCACAGCAGTTATCATGGGTGACTTTAATCTACATATAGATTGGGCTAACCAAATTAGTAACAATACTGTGGAGGGGGAATTTTATATGGGATGGTTTCCTGGACCAATATATCGAGGAACCAACTAGAGATCAGGCCATCTTAGACTGGGTATTATGTAATGAGAAAGGATTAATTAACAATCTTGTTGTGCGAGGCCCGTTGGGCAGGAGCAATCATAATATGGTAGAATTCTTCATTAAGATGGAGAGTGAAGTAGTTGACTCAGAGACTAGGGTCCTGAATTTAAATAAAGGAAACTACGATTGTATGTGGCACGAGTTGGCTAGGATGGATTGGGGAATGTTACTTAAAGGGTTGATGGTGGATAGGCAATGGCAAACATTTAAAGATCGCATGGATGAACTACAGAATTTGTTCATCCCTGTTTGGCATAAAAATAAAACAAAAAAGGTGACTCAACAGTGGCTAACAAGGGAAATTAGGGATAGCATAAGATCCAAGGAGAAGACATATAATTTGGCCAGAAAAAGCAACAAACCTGAGGATTGGGAGCAGTTTAGGATTCAGCAAAGGAGGACAAAGGGATTAATTAAGAGGGGGAAAATAGATTGAGAGTAAGCTTGCAGGGAACATATAAACTGACTGTAAAAGCTTCTATAGATATGTGAAGAGAAAAAGATTGGTGAAGTCAAGCGTAGGTCCCTTGCAGTCAGAATCAGGGGAATTTATAATGGGGAACAAAGAAATGGAAGACAAATTAAATACATACTTTGGTTCTGCTTTCACAAAGGAGGACACAAATAACCCCCCAGAGATGTCGGGGAACATAGGGTCTAATGAGAGGGAGGAACTGAATGAAATCAGTATTTGTAGGGAAATGGTGTTAGGGAAATTGATGGGATTGAAGGCCGATAAATCCCCAGGGCCTGATAATCTACATCCTAGGGTACTTAAGGAAGTGGCCCTAGAAATAGTAGATGCATTGCTGGTCATCTTCCATAATTCTATAGACTCTGGAACAGTTCCCATGGATTGGAGGATAGCTAATGTAACCCCACTATTTTAAAAAGGTGGTAGAGAGAAAACGGGGAATTATAGACCGGTAAGCCTGACATCGGTAGTGGGGAAAATGCTAGAGTCCATTATAAAAGATGTAATAACAGAGCACTTGGGAAACAGTGACAGGATCGGATAAAGTCAACATGGATTTACAAAAGGTAAATCATGCTTGACTAATCTACTGGAATTTTTTGAGGATGTAACTGGTAGAATAGATAAGAGAGAACCAGTGGATGTGGTGTATTTGGGCTTTCAGAAGGCTTTTGATAAGGTCCCGCATAAGAGATTAGCACGTGGGATTGGGGGTAAGGTACTGTCTTGGAGAGCTGGTTGGCAGACAGGAAGCAGAGAGTTGGAATAAATGGGTCTTTTTCCAAGTGGCAGGCAGTGACTAGTGGGGTACAGCAGGGATCGGTCCTAGGACACCAGCTATTCACAATGTATATATAAATGATCTAGACGAGGGAACTAGATGTAATATCTCCTAGTTTGGAGAAGGCACAAAGCTGGGTGGGTGTGTGTGCTGTGAGGAGGATGCCGAGAAACTCCAGTATGATTTGGACAGGTTGGGTGATTGGGCAGATGCATGGCAGATGCTGTATAATGTGGATAAATGCGAGGTTATCCACTGGCAAAAACAGGAAGACAGATTATTATCTGAATGGCAATAGGTTGAGAAAAGGGGAAGTGCAACGAGACTTGGGTGTCCTTGTGCACCAGCCGCTGAAGGTAAGCATGCAGGTGCAGCAGGCGGTTAAGAAGGCAAATGGTATGTTGGTGTTCGTAACGAGAGGATTCGAGTACAGGAGCAAGGATGTCTTGCGGCAGTTGTACAGGGCCTTGTTGAGACCACATCTTGAGTATTGTGTGCAGTTTTAGTCACCTTATCTGAGGAAGGATGTTCTTGCCATGGAGGGAGTGCAGCGAAGATTCACCAGACTGATACCCGAGATGGCAGGAATGACGTATGAGGAGAGATTGGGTCAATTAGGCTTATATTCGCTAGAGTTTAGAAGAATGAGAGGGGATCTCATTGAAACTTATAAAATTCTAACAGGACTAGACAGACTAGATGCAGGAAGGATATTCCTGATGGCGGGGGAGTCCAGAACCAGGGGTCATAGTCTAAGGATAAGGGATAAGCCATTTAGGACTGAGACGAGGAGGAATTTCTTCACTCAGAGAGTGGTGAACCTGTGGAATTCTCTACCACAAGGCTGTTAAGGCCAATTCATTAAATATATTCAAGAAGGGGTTAGATATATTTCTTAAGGCTAAAGGGATGAAGGGATATGGGGAGAAAGCAGGGACAGGGTACTGAATTTGGATGATCAGCCATGATCTCGTTGAATGGCAGAACAGGCTCGAGGGGCCGAATGGCCTGCTCCTATCTTCTATGTAATGAAGAGTCAGTCAGTAGCATACTATCTATGTTCCTGCTGTGATTGGTTTGGTTTATGTAACTGTAGATGTTAATATCCTTTGGACTGGGTTATATAAAAGCTAAAAGGCAAACTAAATTTAGACGTCTTATGAACCTTAGATACCTTAAAAGATCCAACCTAATTCTCTAATGTGGAATTGAAGTAAAAGGGTTAAAGATGAATCTGGTACCTTTCGAGTAATATTCCTTAAATTATTTACGTTTTCCAACATTCTTAGTTCTAGCTCGATTGGGTTGGAGGGAGAGAAATAAGTGCAAGCATAAAGTGCGAGGATTGGAGAAGAGAGTGGACACAGTAGTTGGAGGGACATAGTTGGGTCGATTTTGTCGAACCTGTCGGGAAGAAGGCGGGACTTCCCCTTTCGGGTTTTTGACCCGCCTACTTCGACGTCCGGCCAATCCGCTCGATTTTCCCTTGATTGACCTTGTTGAGCCCGCCCAGCGGGCTCAGCAGGCCAATTAAGGGCCACCCGGCAACAGGTGACGTCACAGACTGCAATTTCATCTGTCAAGATTTCTTGACAGATGAAATATCAGTGTCTCACAGCTGTTTGAGGCTGTGAAACACTGACAGTCTGATTTCTAAGATGTGTCCTTCTGCGCAGACTCATTTAGAAATCTCAGCAGCACTAAAAGCTGAAGGCTGTCACTTTTGACAGATCGCAGCCGTTCAGCTTTCAGTTCCAGCTGAGTGATGCGCTCCCGACGGCTACAGGAAGAAAGGCTGTTAAGGTAAGTACAGGTAAGTAAAAGTTCTTTACACACTTCAGACACACCAAACACACTTACTTTTACACTCATGCACCCATCACTCACCTGAGCGCCGACATCGCGACCCCTCCAACTCATTCAACCCGACGGCCCGCCTGCTCTACCTGGCGTGGTTTGGAGCCGTCGGGAAACCCACATGAAACCCCTCAAAATGAGGATTAGGCTAAAAACTGCCTGTTAACTACCTGTTAACAGGCAGTTAGTATCTCTGAACATGGCTCATAGGTGAATAGAGTGCCTCTGAACTGGGCCAAGGGGAAGTTGTAAAGTGACTGTCTGACATCTCAAATGTCATTTAATTATTTTACTTTTCTAAGATTAAAAATCTATTATTTGTGAAGTAAAAATCTAGTTTTTGTGAAGTAAAAAGTGTTTAAAAATTAATCAGAATGCACCACTTAGAAGTTTTCTGGAAACATGTCCTTGAACCATCACAAGTTGTGGCATACGTGGGCAAGGGCCTTGCCACATCTAGACGAAGTGAGCATAATTCTATATTTATTGACTACAGGCCTAACTAGAATGATCCCAGGATCAACAAGATGGGGGTGCAAACCAAAATGTTTTTTCTCCCAATTGTAGACTATGTGTCACTACTGGGAGAAAGAAAAGTTGTTTTAAGAGAAATAATTAATTCCTAAGTGGCATAGAGAGTCATTTTCAGTAAAATTCAGCAAATGTGTCTTTTTAAAATGGAACAAATACAAAGCCCATGTCTGTTGTAGATTCCAAAATACTAGAAAATGCACTAAATAAAGTCACAATTTTATTTTAGGGGTACTCAACCCACTTCTCTCCTCCCAGAAAATAAATCTTGTTCCTTCAACATTTGTAGTGCCTTTTCTGACATTTATTTAGCTGTGTTTCTTCCTGCCATCTTCCAATAAGAGTGAAGGTATGTTGGTTATATCTACAGTTTAAGTTGTCTATTTGTTTTCACATATCACATTGCTTCTAAACAAGCCTGTTCTTCAGTTGTCAGCTTTTTGAGCCTGTTGTTGGCTTCACTAATTTTCTAGGTTAGCAGGTATGTACAGGTAAGAAGGAAGAATGCAATATTTGGTGCCACTCATATTTTTCCTCCCCCATATTGCTGACATCACCAGATTCCAGGCAATAATGGGAGATGTTGGCTGTTAATGAAATCTACTGCTGCTACAGAGTCAATGGAAAATGCTTACAGGTGATGTGAACTACTAAAGAATGGCTTAAAATGCTAACATGATTTACAGTCACATAGCATTTCTTTAGCATGGAAAAACAAGCTATGAATGCTGAACCATCTCTTGTTAAAGAAAAAAATAAGATGCATTGACAAACTTGTTTTGTACTAGATTGTTTGGATGCTAACCATTTGTCATATAAAGCAATTCATAACTAACTGAAGTGTACAGTCTCCAGAGAATACAACCGCGACACCAGCAAAGACATGCCAATCCAGGCTGACTTGAACAACCTACCACCAACCCGTCTCAAATCTAGGTGGCCATTTTGGACCATCACTGAAGCCTATATAAATGATCTAGACGAGGGAACTAGATGTAGTATCTCCAAGTTTGCAGACGACACAAAGCTGGGTGGGATGTGTGCTGTGAGGAGGATGCCGAGAAACTCCAGTATGATTTGGACAGGTTGGGTGATTGGGCAGAAGCATGGCAGATGCAGTATAATGTGGATAAATGCGAGGTTATCCACTTTGGTGACAAAAACAGGAAGACAGATTATTATCTGAACGGCAATAGATTGGGAGAAGGGGAAGTGCAACGAGACCTGGGTGTCCTTGTGCACCAGTCGCTGAAGGTAAGCATGCAGGTGCAGCAGGCAGTTAAGAAGGCAAATGGTATGTTGGCCTTCGTAGTGAGAGGGTTCGAGTACAGGAACAAGGATGTCTTGCTGCAGTTGTACAGGGCCTTGGTGAGACCACACCTTGAGTATTGTGTGCAGTTTTGGTCACCTTATCTGAGGAAGGATGTTCTTGCCATGGAGGGAGTGCAGCGAAGATTCACCAGACTGATACCTGGGATGGCAGGAATGACGTATGAGGAGAGATTGGGTCGATTGGGCTTATACTCGCTGGAATTTAGAAGAATGAGAGGGGATCTCATTGAAACTTATAAAATTCTAACAGGACTAGACAGACTAGATGTTCCCGATGGCCGGGGAGCCCAGAACCAGGGGTCACAGTCTAAGGATAAGGGGTAAGCCATTTAGGACAGAGATGAGGAGGAATTTCTTCACCCAGAGAGTGGTGAACCTGTGGAATTCTCTAACACAGAAGGCAGTGGAGGCCAATTCATTAAATATATTAAAGAAGGAGTTAGATATATTTCTTAAGGCTAAAGGGATCAAAGGATATGCGGAGAAGGCAGGGACAGGGTGCTGAATTTGGATGATCAGCCATGATCTCATTGAATGGCGGAGCAGGCTCGAGGGGCCGAATGGCCTACTCCTGCTCCTATCTTCTATGTTTCTATGTTTCAGCAATCTCCTCTCAGCCTTGATGACTGAAGGCGAAATGCTTGGAAGAACTGTGACATACAGAATGGATTCCTTCTCGAGGACCCCACAGTACAACCTGAAGGATCAAACCTTCCTCTCAAACAGTGGACAACTATCAACCACCTCAGAACCGGTCACGGTAGATGCTGCCACCTTCTCCATAGATTGAAGATTAAAGCATCTCCATCATGCGACTGTGGAGCTCCTAATCAGACCCTGGAGCACATCATTGAGCGCTGCCCTCAGAGGAAATTCGCAGGCAGCCTACAAGAAATCCACACTGTTACACCGGAAGCTTTGGCCTGGATATCTGACTTAGATATTGACATCTGATTTGCTTTGCTACTACCATACGAAAGAAAGAAACTAACTGAAATGATTTTATATTATAGCAAAATACTGTGGATGCTGGAAATCTGAAATAGCAACAGAAAATGCTGGAAGCACTCAGCAGGTCAGGCAGCATCTGTGGAGAGAGAAACAGAGTTAACGTTTCAGGTCTGTGACCCTTCGTCAGATTTTATTATACCGGCTTCATGCACATGTTTTGTGAACATGCACAAAAAATAATTGTTTTAAACAAGAGATGGGCTAGCATTCAGGGTATTTCTCAGCATGGTATATTCCTAAAACTCAGCTAAGTACCTCCAAGGACTTGACAATTTTCTTTAATAAATCATTATGAATGTTTTTAAAAACAAACACTGTTAAACACAGTTCAAATTGATTGGTAGACTCAAAGCCCTTCCTTTCAGTGAATTCCGTCAGGCAGGGGTTGCATGTGCAGCAGTTTCTTGATACTCAAGCTTCAGGTTTTTGATGCAATCTTCTCTGATATCTGACTACTGTTCACTTCAGAGCTAAGTAATGACCAAGAAACAAACCTCAAAAGTACCTTTTCCGTTTGTGTGTGTGTGCATAGATAATGTTTCTTTATAATGAAACTTGTGCAAATAGAAATGAAACTTGTGCAAATAAAGTATGTACAACAAAGGGATGACAATTTAGGCTCGCCCTTCAGAACTGAAAAAATAAGAGGGGGGGGGGGGAACCAGAGAAAATATCAGTGGAATGATTGTTGCTTGATGTAACTGATCATCTTAGTCAAGTAATGGAAAGAAACATTAACGAAGAAAAAAGGACATGTGGTGGGAGGTCTGAGGAAAGAAAGCAAGAAAATGGGAGAGATGGAAAACAAAGAACACCTGTGGATCAAGTTTAAAATTAAAACAAAGGGTATTAGCAAAGTACAATGGGTCCAATAGCTCCAAAAAGAGCAAGAACAGGTCAATATCATTTCCACAAAGCATGGGTGACTGGTGTATTTCCACCATTTTCTGTTTTTATTTCAGATTTGCAGTATTTTGCGCAAGAAAGGGGCTGTGAATTTAGTTCTGACATGTAACTACTTGAGATTGATCATTTGGGGGGGCAATAATGCCAATGGTAGGTAAATTACAGTGCACGGGCCTGTGTACATATTATTGAGCCATCTCCGATCCGAAAAAAATACAAAAGTACCTGGTGGCTCCGGCGCCTTCGGGTCCTAGATCTCCAGGCGTACCCCTGCGTAAAGAACCGCGGATCCCAGGGACGCAGGCGGTTTGGAATCCCCATAAGCTTATGAGAAATCCCCGAATAAAACACTATTCTAATAAAAGTAAATATCCCCATGTTCAAAATTAATTAAGTCCCTTTGATTGAGCATTTAAAATTACAATTACATTTTTTGAAAAATAGTAAACATCTGGTCCAAAATTTACATGAACTAATTTTAAATGTTTTTGTATGTTTTAATCATTTTTAAAATTTTAATTTAACATTTATTTTAACCCTTACGCTGGTAAAAGCTGGCCCTATGTCTGCTTTTACCAGGTGTAAGGATTTCATGGGCATTCGTTGGGCAAATAGCCCAACTCTGCGGCAGCGATGTATTGGGGGTGCATGCGGACGATCTGTCAAGGAGAAACTTGATAGATCGCAAGTTCCGGATTTTCGCGCATACATAAACCTGGAACTTGTGGAGCCATTCTGAGGGCTTACGATGGTAGCGTACGCCATCATCGGCTCCACAAAATCCAGGCCACTGTGGAACACGATTTCCTTCTGCAGTCATTGTACCAAGTACATTTTTTTTTATCTAAGGCCTTTCATTGCAAAGGAAAAGTTCAAAACCAGACATTCCTTTGGCTAACCTAATACATCAATAATGATCTGTTTTTGGTAAAGTCTACAGTTAATGTAATATTTTGATTTCTAATAGTGGAAATAGTTTCAGAAGTTTAAATGTTAATTTGTTTCTATCCATCTTACAATTGGAATTTCATTCATGTGGAAGAATTGTTGCATGCATGCTGATATAAAGTGAAAGACAAACCGGATCTTTGTACTGTAGCAGCAAGTCCCTTCATGGCACACCAGTAAGTTTATGGTCAATATATAGTGGGGTTTTTTGTTGCAAAAGCCAGATATTTATGCAACTGTTCTGGCACCAGCAATGTATAGAAATTAAGTTATTCACATGAAAGATTATTCCAATTTTGCAAAATAAACTGGTATTGTCTTTGATATCTATGATCAATGCAATATTTTTCATGACAAATGAATTTTTTTTTAATGGAAATGCACAGCAGGGCAGTGAGCAACTGAGAGAGAGACTGGTCAACGTTTTGTGTGCAACTCAAGTGACAGAGCACGCAACAATCAGACTCTAATATTGTTCTCAAACTCCACTTACTCATCATTTTATATACAAGTTGTTTAGCCTTCACCAAGTTTTAGCACATTGGAAGCATCCAGATAATGATTTTTAAATTCACATTCCTTCAATAAGTATGTATATTACAGTATCTGTAGAAGTTCTGTAGAAGGGTTTCAACCCGAAACATTGACTCTATTTTTCTCTTCACGGATGTTGCCTGGCCTGCTGAGTTTTTCCAGCATTTTCTCTGTTGTATATTACAGTGACGGTTTGAGTTGCTGCACAAGTGTTTGAATTTTGTTTTAATCTTCAGCAATACAGTTTGCATAACAGCTGAGATTTACCCTCAGATAATATCTTGTGTAGGATTCACAAAATTCCGGGACCCCTTACTCAATGGACATGTGTCTGGAATTTAAAAAGAGACTGTGTTGGACCTTTTGGAGGAGAAATGTGGACAGAAATATCTCACTATTAGGTGCCTTTGGACTAAACTAGGGCCTATTGGATTGAGTTTGGACATTTTAAATTGTATGCTGGGTCTGCACAGGAAAATGGGATCCTTATAGGGCTGCTAACCCACCTGGGAGGCAGGCCCCCAAGGAGACATTAGCAGTCTAACAAAAGCCCACTTACCAAGGACCCAGATACTGTACATACATATTTTAATAGTTCTTAAAACGACTATACAGAAAAACCCTAGCATCAGCAAAACACACAATGGACAATATCAAGACCTGATTACATTCTAACAGCACCATTCAAAAACCCCATCAACACCTTTGGGAATCTTGTATCATGCTAATGCTCAATCAGCCCACCAAAATTCTCACAAAGGGATCACATCTGATTGAATTTTTCGAGGGGGTGACTAGGGGGGTGGATGAGGGAAATGCTGTGGATGTGGTTTACATGGACTTCAGTAAAGCTTTTGACAAAGTCCCGCATAGGAGACTGGTCAAGAAGGTAAGAGCCCATGGGATCCAGGGTGCCTTGGCGCGTTGGATCCTAAACTGGCTGAGTGGCAGGAGGCAGAGGGTGATGGTCAAAGGATGCTTTTGTGACTGGAAGCCTGTGTCCAGTGGGGTACCTCAGGGATCGGTGCTGGGTCCCTTGTTGTTTGTGATCTACATAAATGATTTGGATGAGAATGTAAAAGGTATGATCAGTAAGTTCGCAGATGACACGAAAATTGGTGGGGTGGTAAATTGCGAGGAGGAAAGCCTCAGGCTACAGGACGATATAAACGGGTTGGTCAGATGGGCGGAAAAGTGGCAAATGGAATTTAACCCTGAAAAGTGCGAGGTGATGCATTTTGGACGGACAAATAAGGCAAGGGAATACACAATGAGTGGTAGGACCCTAGGAAGTACAGAGGGTCAGAGGGACCTTGGTGTACATGTACATAGATCTCTGAAGGCAGCGGAACAGGTAGATAAGGTGGTTAAAAAGGCATATGGGATACTTGCCTTCATTAGCCGAGGCATAGAATATAAGAGCAGGGAGGTTATGATGGAGCTGTACAAAACGCTGGTGAGGCCACAGCTGGAGTACTGTGTGCAGTTCTGGTCACCTCACTATAGGAAGGATGTGATTGCTTTGGAGAGGGTGCAGAGAAGATTCACCAGGATGTTACCTGGGATGGAGCGCCTCAGCTATGAAGAAAGACTAAACAGGCTGGGGTTGTTTTCCTTGGAGCAAAGAAGGCTGAGGGGGGACCTGATTGAGGTGTACAAAATGATGAGGGGCATAGATAGGGTAGATAAAGAGGAACTTTTCCCCTTAGTAGGGGGGTCAATAACAAGGGGGCATAGATTCAGGGTAAGGGGCAGGAGATTTAGAGGGGATTTGAGGAGGAACTTTTTCACCCAGAGGGTGGTTGGAATCTGGAACTCACTGCCTGAAAGGGTGGTAGAGGCAGGAACCCTCACAACATTCAAGAAGCATTTGGATGAGCACTTGAAATGCCATTGCATACAAGGCTATGGACCAAATGCTGGAAAATGGGATTAGACAGGACAGGGATTGATGGGCGGTGCGGACACGATGGGCCGAAGGGCCTCTTTCTGTGCTGTAAAACTCTATGACTCTATGACTTGATCAGCCTGCCAAAATCGCACAAAAGGGAGTCATCTAAAATCAATTGTGCACCCGAGTTTTGGCGCAAGAGTTTAAGCAGCCTCTCAGGTATAACTGGGGGCTTGCTAGTAGCTAAAGAGACCTCAACAACAGACGGGCTGAAGAGAGAGAGTGCCGGCGGGCAGCAGCAGCAGCACACCGGAGCAGAAGAAACGTACCAGAGAACAGGCTGGAAAAACACTTGGACTCTGGGCTTTTTGACTCTGGCTTTGAAACATCTAACTTGCCACACGAAGTTACAGCAACGCAACAAGAAAACCTAACAAGAAGCCTCGGAGTCACTGATAGATCAACCATCATCCAGCGCTGACTCTAGGAAAAACTTGTTTACCATCAAAACGTCGACCAGTGCTAATATCGAAGACACCGCAACCAGCCAAGGAGTCCACAAGATTGAGGAGAGAGAAAGCAGTGTGCAACTGGTCTAAACTGTGGAGAAATCCGTTGGTGAGCATAGTCCCTGTAATTTCAGAGCCTAACTCAGTTACTGTAGTGGTGGGAGGTGGTTTTATTTTGTTTTGGTTTTTTTCTCTCACTGCATAACCTCTGTACCCGTTGCGTATACGTTTTTGTTTGGTTAATTCGTGTGGTGTGCGATTTCTAAATAAAACATTTGTTCTTGCACCAAACAGTTGTCTGCCTACATCTATCACATCCCCTAAATAATTCCAAGCCCCAGAACCAGGGGGTGGGACAATTCGAACCGTCAAGGTCAATTTAAAAGGCTGACAAACCCACCACCCCCTACACTTGTCAAGCTCATTTTAGTGTCATTATAATGCACTAGTACTGACTGGGCTTGAGTCACAACTGCAGTACATTTTACTGAGAATGAATTGCAAGTCCGATTTTATAATTAAAATAGAATTAAGAGGCATTATTAAATATGAAACAATTTTAAGCTTGAAAAAGTATCTATTCATATTGCTGGAAAATTCATACTCTAGCTGGGAAATATGAGCATGTTGCTGGAAGTTTGAGGCTGTACCCTGGTGAAGTAATTATCCTACAAATTGTCACAGATGGTTAGTTTAGGGCAATCTGGATTAGCAGCATTTCAATAGATACAAAGTTGGAATGAGTACAAATCCTATAGCTTTGGTGTCTATTCAGTACCTTTCAATTGTATAGATAATTGTTTTAGCGATTTCAATTACACATGGACACAAAATGAAGGCATCAGCTGCTTTAAAAAAAAATATCTTTATAAAGAACTGCATTTTCAAATTACTTAATTTGTTCACACAGTCTGCAAGGAACAATTGTTTATAATTACAGGTGAATTTTTTTTTACAAACTGATAGTCTTAATTTGGTTTCTGACGAATCCTTGACTGTGAATCTTTTTTGGTCCTTCTTTGACTAGATGTATCTGCAGATAAATCACTTCTGTCACTATCCGAGTTCGATGCAGATGTGACTACAATTGTAGGAACTGTTAATTTTTTGTCTTTCTTTTCATCCTTGCGTGGCAGCTGGAGGTTACCTAAACAGATTATTAAAAAAGTAATCAAACCCCAAGTACTACAAAATAAAAGGTTTAACAGAATTTCCTAATATAAGTAAACTTGTGGCCTCTGATTTTACTTGCATTATATATTTTTTATTTCATGTTTTGTTCAGTGTACTGTACTATAACTTTAATGACAGATGAAATACCAATCACCAACCCAATATTATTTCTATTCTTATTTACCCATTTGAAAATTTGAGTTTGACAAAAGGGCGCGCAGCCACCAAAGTTCATCCCTCTTCTACTTGA
The DNA here is from genome assembly GCF_052327205.1 of Somniosus microcephalus. NCBI lineage: Eukaryota > Metazoa > Chordata > Chondrichthyes > Squaliformes > Somniosidae > Somniosus > Somniosus microcephalus. The sequence goes on from NC_140992.1 coordinate 250,520,677, forward strand.
ACTCGTCCAGCCTAGCATCAACTGCATTTTGAAGGCTTTCAAACTTTCCTACTTGAAACAGTTATTACCCTTTGCTGATTCAAATGTGGTTTTCACTAGTATTACACTCGTGATATCTGGTCCTGATATAATTTAAAGAAGTAGTCTGAATTTACTTTACAATACATTTAGTACATCATATTTCAAGAAGGTCCCCTTTAACTGTCTTCACTCTAGATTGTGGAGATTGAACTTTATTAAACCTTTCCTCAAGGCACATCCCCTTTAGACTTGGACTAATTCTTGTTGTTCTTCTCTGCATTTTGGCCAGTATTTTCACATCTCTTTATAGAACTGAACAGATTGCTCCAAATATGATCCGATCGGTGCAGTGTACATACTCAACATAAGTACAGTAAACTATGACTCTGCTATTCTGGTGATAGATCCCTGCACTGTACTAGCTGTTTTAATTACCTCACTGCATTGTTCTAGACATTGACCAGGACAAGGCCACAATGACTCCTAGGTCCTTTTCTGTTTCTTCCTGTGTTAATTGTCTTCCATTCCTTCTTGTGCCTCTAATTATTTCACCCATTGTGCAATACATTGGACAATATTAAATTTCTTTTGCCATCTGTCTGTTTGTATAAATATTACAAATCCTAAGCTGCATCCTCACTTTGTACTATTTTTGTGCCATCTGCAAATTGGGCAGATTTACACTTGACTTCAGTATACAGGTCATTTATATTAATGAGAAACAATAGCAGGCCAAGTACTGAGCCCTGCGGGAAACCACTCAACACTTTTTCTTCCCCTTCCCCCTCCACTCCAACAATACACCTTTCACTAGTAATCTCGGTCTCCTATCCTTCAAGCAACTGATTATACAGTCCCATAATCTACCTTGGATTCTCAAGACCTGGTTTAAGTAGAAGTCTTTCATGCAGAACCTTATCAAAAGCCTCTGAAAGACAAATAAATCAGAAAGTAATTACCATCTTCATAGGCTGGGTGACGATTCAGAGGTCTCGATTTTAAAACCCCCTACTACCCGACGGGCGGGAGAGGATTGGGGGAGGCGGGGTATAAAATATCAGGAGTGGGCAAACCAACCCCATTCCGCCCCTTTAAATTTGGAAGTGCAGAAATTGGGCCAAGGATGAGGCTCCCACAAAAGGCAGACGGGGGCCTAATGAACATACCAAAGTTGCGACCTGATGACATCACCGGCACCACGACTTAGTACTCAAGGGGGAGGCACGACCTGTGGGATTTCCAGCAACTGATCCGAGGCTGGAGCCGCCGGCTGCACAAAGTAAGTGGCTCTTTTAGCACTCCTTGTGGGCCAGGATGAGTAGTCGTGTTCCACCCCCCCCCCCCCCGCGCCCCCCAGACCCCTCAAGGAAGTCTTCAGCTGGAGGCCCGCAGCCTCATTCTACAGCACTCTTTTTTTTCCCCCCTCCAGCCGTCTCGATCGCTGGCTGACGACTATCCCCAAGGGTCGTCGGCTGCGACCTCCTGCCTGTAGTGTATGTGCTTTAAGTTAGAACTACTTTTTACAGCTCCTGTATACTGTAGTACCGGCAGTAACCACACTGGTATATAAGCTGTGCGCATGCCTCTGTACCCCAGTCTAGAGATGACCCTCCTCCAGTAAAGACCTGTTGTTTGTTTATGTACAGCATCCGTGTAATTATTTATCCACTGAACCACGGATCTAACAGTGGTGACGAGTGTTGATGCGAATCTACCTGCAACATAAAAAAAAAAGTCGAGTCCAGGAACATGGGCGTCGACCGCGAGCAACCGCCCAGCAGTCAGGCAGAGATCCAACTTCGCTGGGGAGGCTGGGGAGAGTCGGGCTTGGTTCCCCAGCCACAACGAGCAGTAAGAGACTGACGACAGGTCCAGAGCAGACCCTTCCCGAGCAGCGGCGGCTGGAGCCAACCGACGGCAGAGAGAGAGAGCCGGGCAGCGTCGATGGGGTAAGAAAGAGGGTGAAGAGAGCAGGGTGCAGCCGGGGATTGATCACCGAGCGGCGTCGAGGAAAAATACTGCAAACCGGAGAGAGAGAGGGTAAGAAACAGCCGGGTTCTAGACTGAGCGGCGTCGACAAATATCAAGAGAAGAACGCGCAGAGCACAGCCAGGGATCACGGGCTGATCAGGGTCCACGGGGCGAAGCAAGGGGAGACGCAGAGAAGCAGGGAGAGCGCGGGAGGCGCCATTGAGCCGCGGAGAAGCAGGGAGAGCGCGGGAGGCGCCATTGAGCCGCGGAGAAGGAAGAGCGCGGGAGACGCCATTTTGCGAAGCCGCAGCGGAGAAGACGGGCACGCGCGGGAAGGAAGGAAAGCGCGGGAGACGCCATTTTGTGCCAGCGGAGAAGAAGGGGAAGCGCGGGAGGCGCCATTGGGGATAGTTAACGCATAACCAAGGATGCCGAAGAGTGGCAGTATCTCTACGTTCGACAATGAAGTTGAAGATTGGGCGACATATGTGGAACGTATTGAGGTGTACTGCAGGGCGAATGAAGTGCCAGATGCTAATAAAGCACTGGTTCTGTTAAATTCCATGGGTGCAAAAACTTATGGGTTACTGCGAAATCTAATAACCCCAGAGAAGCCGGTAAACAAGGATTTTGGAAGCATAGTAGAAATCCTACAGGACCACTTATGCCCCACACCGCTGCTGATAGCAGAACGATTTAAGTTCCATAAAAGGAACCAACACAAAGACGAAAGCAATGCTGAGTACCTAACGGAACTGCGCAAGCTATTGAAATACTGCCAGTTTGGAGCGGGACTAGCAGACACGTTAAGGGAGAAGTTTGTGTGTGGGCTACAAAGTGAAGGAACCCAGAAACGGCTTCTATCAGAAAAGGACCTTACGCTGGACAAAGCTTTCAATATGGCAGTATCACACGAAGCAGCCGCAAGGGGCGCTGCAGAGATACAACGGAGACCGCAAGAATACGGCACCAACGAAATGACCTATGGAACAGGGAAGTGCTATCGCTGCAGCAGAACAACACATGACCAGAAAGATTGTTGGTTCAAGGACCAAGTGTGCAGACAGTGTGGGAAAGCAGGACACATAGCAAGAGTCTGCAGGTCTGGGAAGAAAACCAACAGTAAGAAATCTCCACAGGAGAAGTACAAAAAGGTACACCAGGTGATGGACAGTGGTTCAGACAAACAGAAAAGTGACACAGACTCTGGAAGCAAGGAGCTGGGTTGTCTGAAACTACATAATGTAACCGAAATAGAGGATCACCAGACTATCTGGGTTACACTCAAGATAGACGGAGTCCAAGTGGAAATGGAATTGGACACAGGGTCAGCTCTAACAGTCATAAATCAAAGAGACTACAAGTGGCTATTTTCACACATACCCTTGAAAGCTACAGAGATTGTCTTGAAGACGTATACGGGGCAAAAAGTCTACCCCAAAGGAAAAATAAGGGCAAAAGTGACATATAAAGGTCAGGAAATACCTAAAATGGATATATATGTATTGCCAAATGGAGGACCACCACTGCTAGGATGTGAGTGGATCCGGAAGATACATTTAGATTGGCATTCCATACAGGCACTGAAGGTGGAGGCCAAAAAGGATGACGACGTCACACCTGGACGACTGTCAAAAATGCTAACTGACGCAAAAGAAGTGTTCCAGGAGGGACTAGGAACACTAAAAGGAATAACAGTAACAATTAAAATAGAGGATAATGCAAGCCCAAAGTTTCTGAAGGCCAGACCAGTGCCTTATGCGATCAGACCAGCGGTTGAAGCAGAGCTGGAAGGGTTGGAACGTTCAGGAGTACTGTCCAAAGTGGACTGGAGCGAGTGGGCTACACCCATCGTCCCTGTAATGAAGAGGTCATTGAGTAATACGCCTGGGGAACCAAAGAAGGTCCGCATCTGTGGGGATTTTAAGGTGACAGTGAACCCAGTCCTTCACACGGTGCAATATCCACTTCCACGAATTGAGGATATTTTTGCCTCGCTATCTGGTGGTAAACGCTTCACCAAAATTGATCTAGCCCAGGCGTACTTGCAAATGGAGGTAGAAGAAGCTTCGAAACATTACCTTACGATCAACACCCATAAAGGTCTCTATCAATACAACCGGCTGGTGTTTGGAGTAGCCTCGGCTCCGGCTATCTGGCAAAGGGCAATGGATCAGGTCCTGCAAGGGATTCCAGGGACCCAGTGTTATTTGGACGACATCTTGGTCACGGGCGAAAATGACAGTGATCACCTCGCTAACTTGGAGAAGGTGCTCGCCAGATTAAAGGAATATGGGCTACGAGCTAATCGCCACAAGTGCGAGTTTTTCCAGAAACAGATCTCGTATTGCGGCCACGTCATCGATGAAGAGGGGTTACATAAGTCCCCTGACAAGATTGAGGCAGTAGTCAAGGCTCCAGCACCGGAAAATGTGTCACAACTGAGGTCGTTCCTCCGGCTGGTAAACTATTACCACAAGTTCTTACCAAATTTGTCTACGGTACTACACCCGCTGAACACCCTACTGCAAACAGGGGTACCATGGAAGTGGGATGATGAACGCAGACGAGCTTTTCAGAAGTGTAAAGAATTGATCACATCAAAAGAGGTGTTGGCCCATTTCAACCCAGCACTACCAATTCATTTGGCATGTGATGCATCACCCTACGGCATTGGAGCGGTGCTGTCGCACAAATTCCCAGACGGGTTGGAGAGGCCAGTGGCCTTTGCATCTCGGTCACTAACCTCAGCCGAGCGCAACTATGCCCAGATTGACAGGGAGGCCCTCAGCCTAGTATGGGGAGTAAAAAAATTCAACCATTATCTGCATGGGCAGAAGTTCACCTTGCTGACTGACCACCAACCACTTGTCTCCATCTTTAATCCTAAGAAGGGCGTGCCAGTAATGACTGCACAGCGGTTACAAAGATGGTCCCTGTTTCTAGGGGCAAATCAATATGAAATAGAATATAAAGGCACGAAACAGCATGGGAACGCTGGTGGGCTATCGCGCCTGCCACTGCCTACGGTGGAGGAAGCACCAGCAGTGGACCCTATCGAGATATTTTATTCGTCGATAATTGAACGATTGCCAGTAACAAACGCGGATATAGAGAAGGAGACCCGCAAGGATCCGACGCTGTCACGGGTATATGAATTGACGGTGAGGGGATGGCCAACACATGGTGACTCACTGTTGCCAGCATTCTCATCCAGAAGAGAACAGCTGTCAGTATGCCAGGGGACAGTGATGTGTGGATCCAGAGTGGTGATTCCACCCAAGTTAAGGGAGAGAGTGCTAAAGGAGCTACATGAAGGTCATCTGGGGGGAGTGAAAATGAAAAGCCTTGCTAGGGCTTATGTGTGGTGGCCAGGAATCGATCAACAAATCGAAGACCTAACTAAGAGCTGCTTAGGATGCCAGAAGGTCCAAAATGCACCACCACATGCCCCTCTACACCCATGGGAGTAGCCCTCCTCTCCATGGCAACGGGTGCACATTGATTTTGCTGGTCCATTCATGGACTCAATGTTCTTAATAGCAGTGGATGCTCATTCAAAGTGGCCTGAGGTGATAAAGATGTCTTCAACCACTACAGAGAAAACGATTGCAGTCCTACGGACCATATTTGCCAGAAACGGTTTGCCAGAGCAGATCTGCTCTGATAATGGACCACAGTTTGTGTCCGACGAGTTCCAAAAATTCATGAAAAGGAATGGGGTAAGGCATTACACATCCGCCCCGTATCATCCAGCCACCAATGGATTGGCTGAGAGGTTCGTAGAAACCTTTAAGAAGGCGATAAAGGCCATGTGCGACGAGGAAATTCCACTACAGCATAAGATGGACAATTTCTTATTAGCCTACCGAAACGCGACACATGCAGTTACCAACCAGACCCCGGCCATGATGTTCTTTAACCGAAGGTTGAGATCTCGTCTGGACTTGCTCAGACCAAATGTGCGAAGAAGTGTTGAAGACAAACAATTCCAGCACATCAACGAGAAGCCGACAAGGAGCTTCAATGTAGGGCAACCAGTCTTGGCCCGTGACTATCGAACAGAGAAGTGGCACCCCGGAACGATATGTACAAGGCAGGGGCCATTAATGTACACAGTGGATGTCGGGGAGAACATTGTGAGACGCCACGTCGATCAGATCTTAGCATCACAGGAAGGCGTCAACCCCATGTCTCCAGTACCTGGGGATGAACCCGACATACCGGTAGCATCTACTTCAGACCCAGTAGCAGTGGAACCCGATGAACTACCCGATGAAAAGGGGTCAGAATCGCCTCTGCACCAAGAACAAGAACCTCCGGAAAGGCGCTATCCCGAAAGGGTCAGGAAGCCGCCCCAAAGACTGAATCTATAAATGGACTTTTGTTATTAAATGTACATGTAAAAATGTAATTGTTATTTGAATATTAAGGGGGTATTATTAATCTAAAAAGGGAGGAATTGTAGTGTATGTGCTTTAAGTCAGAACTACTTTTTACAGCTCCTGTATACTGTAGTACCGGCAGTAACCACACCGGTATATAAGCTGTGCGCATGCCTCTGTACCCCAGTCTAGAGATGACCCTCCTCCAGTAAAGACCTGTTGTTTGTTTATGTACCGCATCCGTGTAATTATTTATCCACTGAACCACGGATCTAACACTGTCCACCGACCAGACAGTCCATTTGGCCGGCTGCTGGGCGGGAGGCGGCCCTACAATATGTTAATGAGGCGCTGCCATTAAGATAGGCAGGGCCTCTATGTTCCTGGCCTTGCTGGGTTCTTCGGCCGATTTTGGCCTCTCCCGTACGCTCCCTGACTCGCCATTAATACCTGGGCCTGAGTGTCTGTTCAAGCTATTTCTAGAAGAACTACAGTGCTCGTTTTGCTTTGGGGGGGGACTCGACGAGGGACTTTGTGCACTCTACTCACCATCCCAAACGATGGGCTAAGTGGGCTAAGGTGGACGGTGTGCCCAGGTGTGGTGTATTGGCTTTGTACATCTTGAGAGGATCTCCAACTTATGTATGGAAATATGCGGTGGGTAAGGAGCCGCTAAAATCCTTTAAAAGGGAATATGACCTGCTTCTGAGAGGTCAATTATAGAGGGCCAGGGCTAGTTAGTTGCAACTGTGAAGAATTACAGGTTGCCACTTTCTCGTGGAGCTTGCATGATTGTCTTAGGGAGTTGCAGACGAGTTTCCTCGGATTTTTCCTGAATCGGCTTCAGTTTTATTTTTTTTTGCCACTCCGGTAGGTAACATGTTTAGAGGGCGATTGAATGGTGTATGAGGTCGGACCATGGGGCGGGTTTAGTGGTCTTTTCTCGCCCTCCTATGTTCATATTGATTGGAAGATTTAGGGCGTGTCAGTCCAAATTGTTTATTTACATCAATACCATGACCTTCTAATGGCTGCTAACTTTAGTTTCAACACAGTTCTTCAGAACTGTGCTGAGAAGGGAGGAAAGGCTTGTTGGTCTTTTTTTGTCTTTCTTCTAGGACACCAAAGTCACAATGCAGGTTGGGCTTGTGTCCAAACAAAAACAATGGCCCAGAAATTCGGGTCCCCACGCGTGAGTATGCGCTGTGTACTCACGCGTAGGCCCAATGAAAGTGCCAGTTACGTGCATGCACTGCGCATGCGCGGGAAAGCGGAACTTCCGTTCCCCTGAAAGAATGGGTTGACAGGTGGAATGCGTGCGCCGGAGAGGCAGCGCGTGCGCATTGAACTTATGTTTTTTTTGCAGGTTTCTCCGGGAGGGTAAGACTCCAGCAGTTACACTTTTAAAAAGCAGACGCAAGGCCTGCTTTTAACAAGGTAAGTGGTGAATTAATTAAAATTCAGGATGGAGTGGTCAACCATGTCAAAGACTGCAGACAAGTCAAGAATGACGAGGATGTCATTTGTGACTTTGATGAGAGCCGTTTTGGTACTGTGCCGGGGTGGAAACCTAATTGGAGGGATTCAAACATGGTGTTGCGGGAAAGATGGGCATGGATTTGGGAGGCGACAACACGTTCAAGGACTTGAGAGGAAAGGGCGGTTGTAGATGGGGCGGTAGTTTGCAAGGACGGAGGGATCAAGGTTTGTTTTTTTGAGGAGAGGGGTGATGATGGCAGATCTGAGGGATAGGGGGACAGTACCTGAGGAAAGAGAACCGTTAACAATGTCAGCTAACATGGGAGCCAAAAAAGGAAGTTGGGTGGTCAGCAGTTTAGTAGGAATAGGCTCGAGGGAGCAGGAAGTGGATCTCATGGACAAGATGATCGCGGAGAGGTCATGAGGGGAGATCGGAGAGAAATTGGAGAAAGATGTGAGTTCAGGGCTAGGGCAGGGAGGAACCTTAGAGGAAGTTTGGCCCAGTGGGCTAGGGGAAGGAAGGGAAGTGGCAGAGGCAACTGAATGGATGGTCTCAATCTTAAGAGACAAAGAAGAGCTCCTCACACCTGTTGTCGGAGGTGAGGGTGAAGGAGACAGGCGAGAGGGGTTTAAGAAGACAGTTAGCAGTGGAGAATAGAAGTCGGGGTTTATCTTTGCATTCCAGAATGATTATGGAATAGTGAGCAATTTTGGCAGACGAGAGCAGGACCCGATAATGCTTTATGTGGTCCAGCCAGATCTGGCAGTGAATGTATAAACCAGTTGTCCGCCATATCTGTTCAAGTCTGCGTCCCTTGGACTTAAGGGAGCCAAGATGAGGGCCGTACCAGGGGGAACGGCCAGGGTGAGAGAGAGTAATTGTTTTAATAGGGACTAGGGCATCAAAGGTGGTGGTGAGGGTGTGGTTGAGCAGATTAGTAACTGCAGGAATGTCGTGGTGAATGGAGGGCCAAAGGCTGGACAGTTGGGATTTCATAAGTGCAGTTGTAAGAGAGTTGGGAGAGAGTTTTTTCCAGGGGCGGACACAGAAGGAAGTAGGGTTGGGGGTGGGGTGGAAGGCGATACGAGGACGTGGTCAGAGGTAGCCTTATCTGCGATTGACACAATGGGAGTAGCAAGGCCACGAGAGATGGCAAGGTCGAGGGGGTGGCCGTGAATATGTGTTGGGGAGTTTACATGGAGTGAGAGATTATGGGAAGATAGGAGCCTAGTGAACTCAGAGGAGAGAGAGCATGATGAATTGAGATGGAGGTTGAAATCACCGAGAAGTCGTTCGGTGCAGAGGCTGAGGGAGGAAAGCAGTGAAGATATCTCGGTAATAACATTTTTATGGTACTTAGGTGGGCGGTAAAGAATGAGAATTTTAAATGATAGGTGAGAGGGATGGAATAAGGTGAGATGCTCAAAGGAGGAGAAAGTGCCGGAGGAATAGGCGGACAGACCAAGGTCTGATTTGGCGATGAGAGCCACACCGCCACCATGGCAGTCTGAGCGGGGCAAGTGGTGGAAGGTATAGCCAGGTGGGGAGGCTTCATTGAAGGATAAGGTGTCATCACTTCTCAACCAAGTTTCTGTCAGGGCCATAATGTCGATGCAATCATCCATGATAAGCTCATTGATGGCAGGGGCCTTGTTCGCAAGTGAACGGACATTCTGGAGGGAGATGCGGAGAGGGTCGGTGATGGCTGACCCACTGCCAGCGTCCACAAGGTCAGTGCTGGGGGGGGGATTGAGTTGGACGGGGAGGAGATTGGCAAGATTAGTCCGCAGTGGGCACGTGGGCAGGTAGGTCGGCGAGAGAGTAGGATGGGACAGTTTGGGTTGCTGCTCGTAAGGAGGCAGTGACGAGTGCCTCGATGCGCCCTTCATAGGATGCCAAGAGGCACAGAGGGAAGCTGTAGGCTTGTCTAAGAGGAAGTCAAGCCTGGGATGGCGGCAGGAGAGTAGGAAGGTCGAAGAGTAATGAACGATTGGGGTAGGGATTTAGGAGGGCAGAGTATCCGAGAGGAGAGATGAAAGGAGGCATGACGACAGGAGAGAGCGGTCAGGGCGGGATAGAGAGAAAAGGAAAAGGGGAAGAAAAAGTGGAAAAGTATTGAATGGCTCAGGTCTGGAGCAGCAGCCAAAGTGCGCACGCAAATGGACACAGGAAAAGCTCAGGTTATATAGGCCTGGTTAAATGTAGTAATCGGTTCTGTCTTCACAAAGGAGGACACAAATAACTTCCCAGAGATGTCGGGGAACATAGGGTCTAATGAAAGGGAGGAACTGATAGAAATCAGTGTTTGTAGGGAAATGGTGTTAGAGAAATTGACGGGATTGAAGGCCAATAAATCCCCAGGGCCTGATAATCTACATCCTAGGGTACTTAAGGAAGTGGCCCTAGAAATAATAGATGCATTGCTGGTCATCTTCCAAAATTCGATAGACTCTGGAACAGTACCTATGGATTGGAGGGTAGCTAATGTTACCCCACTGTTCAAAAAAGGTGGTAGAGAGAAAACGGGGAATTACAGACCGGTAAGCCTGACATCAGTAGTGGGGAAAATGCTAGAGTCCATTATAAAAGATGTAATAGTACAGCACTTGGAAAACAGTGACCGGATCGGACAAAGTCAACATGGATTTACAAAAGGTAAATCGTGCTTGACTAATCTACTGGAATTTTTTGAGGATGTAACTGGTAAAATAGATAAGGGAGAACCAGTGGATGTGGTGTATTTGGACTTTCAAAAGGCTTTCAATAAGGTCCCGCATAAGAGATTAGCGTGTAAAGTTAAGGCACATGGGATTGGGGGCAAGGTATTGACTTGGATAGAGAACTGGTTGGCAGACAGAAAGCAAAGAGTTGGAGGCAGTGACTAGTGGGGTACCGCAGGGATCAGTCCTTGGACCCCAGCTATTCACAATATATATCTTAATGACCTGGACGAGGGAACTAGATGTAATATCTCCAAGTTTGCAGATGACACAAAGCTGGGTGGGTGTGTGTGCTGTGAGGAGGATGCCGAGAAACTCCAGTATGATTTGGACAGGTTGGGTGATTGGGCAAAAGCATGGCAGATGCAATATAACGTGGATAAATGCGAGATTAACCACTTTGGTGTCAAAAACAAGGCGGCAGATTATTATCTGAATGGCAATAGATTGGGAGAAGGGGAAGTGCAATGAGACCTGGGCGTCCTTGTGCACCAGTCGCTGAAGGTAAGCATGCAGGTGCAGCAGGTGGTTAAGAAGGCAAATGGTATGTTGGCCTTCGTAGCGAGAGGGTTTGAGTACAGGAACAAGGATGTCTTGCTGCAGTTGTACAGGGCCTTGGTGAGACCACATCTTGAGTATTGTGTGCAGTTTTGGTCGCCTTATCTGAGGAAGGATGTTCTTGCCATGGAAGGAGTGCAGCGAAGATTCACCAGACTGATACCTGGGATGGCAGGAATGATGTATGAGGAGAGATTGGGTCGATTGGGCTTGTACTCGCTGGAGTTTAGAAGAATGAGAGGGGATCTCATTGAAACTTATAAAATTCTAACAGGACTAGATAGACTAGATGCAGGAAGGATGTTACCGATGGTCGGGGAGTCCAGAACCAGGAGTCACAGTCTAAGATAAGGGGTAAGCCATTTAGGACAGGGATGAGGAGTAATTTCTTCACCCAGAGAGTGATGAACCTGTGGAATTCTCTACCACAGAAGGCAGTAGAGGCCAATTCATTAAATATATTCAAGAAGGAGTTGGATATATTTCTTAAGGCTAAAGGGATCAAGGGATATGGGGAGAAAGCAGGGACAGGGTACTGAATTTGGATGATCAGCCATGATCGCATTGAATGGCGGAGCAGGCTCGAGGGGCCGAATGGCCTACTCCTGCTCCTATCTTCTATGTTTCTATGTTAATGGGATACATATTTTCTGGTAGCAGGGAATAGGTTGGGGACAATAGCAGGGAGACCAGGGTCAAAGTCAGAGGTCCCATGGAGGGACAAAGCTGACATAAGCAGGATGGGGCCGGCACGGAGCATCGATGAACTGCTGTCCAAAACAGGCGGGTGAAGTTCAGAAGCTATTTGAAATGTAGAGAGTTTAAGGATGGAGGCTGTTGCCATAGGAATGAAAGTCGGTAGCCGTGCAGAAAGATGATGGTGAAAGTGACGCAAGTTGGAGGTCACCATAGATCAAAGTCAAACCACCAGCCAGTGACCAGCAAAGCTGAAAACCGGTAGAACGAGTCACTGGACAGCAAGTGAAGCAGCAGCTGCTAGCTAGAAGCCAGCAGAGCTGGAAAAACAGTAGCACCAGTTCAGCAGAGACACAGCTGCAGTTTATAAGTTAAAAATCTTTTAGCAGCAGAGATGGAGACACAGCAGGTAAGCCTTACAGTGTAATCCAGTGTAGTCCAGTGCAGAAATGTAGTGATGTAATCCAGTGCAGTTCAAAGCAGAAACATAGTCTAGATGTCCAGAGAAGTCCAGGAGATTGGCCAATTTGACAAAAGAATTCCGCAGCGCAAGACTTGAAGCGACTGAAAAGCAGAGCAGAATCACAGCCACTGAGTCAAACAGTGTAGTCAGTAGAGCAGCGTAGTCCTGTTGGCAGAGGTGGTGGAAGTCAAGTTTCAGCAAGGTTCTGGCAGTTGAAAGAGCTCAGTGAGAACAAAGACACATAGGGTCAGGGGATGGGCAGTGGATTCTGCAGGGGTAGCTTTAAACTTGTGCTTTGAACTTGTAGTTTGGGCTGAAATGCCTTCACTATCAGAGCCAGGGTATCTTAAACAATGGAAGAAAGGAGATTGGGGGAAGAAAGGGCAGAGGATGGCAATGGATGACCAAGGATACAGTTGAAGAGAAGAGCAGCTCAGTAAGGAGCTGCCAGCCCAGGAGCCATCTCGAAACCCTATCCCCCTCCATCACTCACCTACTAACAATCTCTACCAATCACGAGGCACACCTCGCATTCCTAGCTTTACCTCACCCCCTTGGAGGAGACAGTGCTGGCCATTCTTGGCAGGAGCATGGCTGAACCCGTCGCTAGCGGCAGGGCTGAAAGTATACAAGATGCCGGTATCCTCATAAGTTATCCTCCTTCTCACATCCCCCTCATCCCACAATCTCTTCTGAATTACAAACTGCATATGGTGTAAGCATGCACCTCTTGCTTTCCTCCCCCTCCCTTCATCACAACGCTGCCCTTGTGCCTTCTTCATTTCAGACATCCAAGAAATCCAGCCTCCCTGGGTGGGCATGTGTGCTGTGAGGAGGATGCCGAGAAACTCCAGTATGATTTGGACAGGTTGGGTGATTGGGCAAATGTATGGCAGATGCAGTATAATGTGGATAAATGCGAGGTTATCCACTTTGGTGGCAAAAACAGGAAGGCAAATTATTATCTGAACAGCAATAGATTGGGAGAAGGGGAAGTGCAACGAGACCTGGGTGTCTTTGTGCACCAGTCGCTGAAGGTAAGCATGCAGGTGCAGCAGGCGGTTAAGAAGGCAAATGGTATGTTGGCCTTCGTAGCGAGAGGATTCGAGTACAGGAACGAGGATGTCTTGCTGCAGTTGTATAGGGCCTTGGTGAGACCACACCTTGAGTATTGTGTGCAGTTTTGGTTGCCTTATCTGAGGAAGGATGTTCTTGCCATGGAGGGAGTGCAGTGAAGATTCACCAGACTGATACCTGGGATGGCAGGAATGACGTATGAGGAGAGATTGGGTCGATTGGGCTTGTACTCGCTGGAGTTTAGAAGAATGAGAGGGGAGCTCATTGAAACTTACAAAATTCTAACAGGACTAGACAGACTAGATGCAGGAAGGATGTTCCCGATGGGAGGGGAGTCCAGAATCAGGGTTCACAGTCTAAAGATAAGGGGTAAGCCATTTAGGACAGAGATGAGGAGGAATTTCTTCACCCAGAGTGGTGAACCTGTGGAATTCTCTACCACAGAAGGCTGTTGAGGCCAATTCATTAAATATATTCAAGAAGGAGTTAGATATATTTCTTAAGGTTAAAGGGATCAAGGGATATGGGGAGAAGGCAGGGACAAGGTACTGAGTTTGGATGATCAGCCATGATCTCATTGAATGGCGGAGCAGGCTCGAGGGGCCGAATGGCCTACTCCTGCTCCTATCTTCTATGTGGAAAGGGAAGTGGAAAGGCGAAGGGGTTTAGGAAAGGAATTCCAGAGAGGAAGACCTAAGCGACAAGGTATGTCCACCAATGGTGGGGCGAAGGGAGAGATAAGCAGCGGGACGGGCAGGGGGGTGGGGGGAAGAGTTGTGGGGTTGGAGAAGGTTAGAGATAAGGAGGGGCGAGACCAAAGTATAAGAAGTTTAAATTTGAGGTGTTGGGGCAATGGAAGCCAATGTAGGACAGGGGTAATGGGTGAGCAGGATGTTTATTCTGGATGTGATCGGAAGCTCTGCTTAGGGACCAGTAGAATGCCAAGATTGCAAACAGCCTAGTTCAACCTAAGACCGTGCCTGGGGGAATGGGATGAAATTGGTGGTAAGGGTACGGCGTTTGTTGCAGAGTTGAAGATGATGGTTTCAGCCATTCCAATGTTTAACTGGAGGAAATTGCAGCTCATCCAAAACTGGATATCAGACGAGCAGTGAGACAAAACAGAAGCAGTGGAACATAGGAACAGTAGGTCTTTCAGCAAACCTCACCCCACCCCCGAGCCTGTTCCACCATTCAATTAAATCATGGCCGATCTGTATTTTAACTCCATTTACCCGCCTTGAAAGAAAAGAAAGGCTTGCATTTACATAGCGCCTTTCACGACCTCAGGATGTCCCAAAGCGCTTTACAGCCAATGAAGTATTTTTGAAGTGTAGTCACTGTTGTAGTGTAGGGAATGTTGTAATGTAGCCTTGGTTCCATATCCTTTAATACCTTTGCCTAACAAACTGTCATCAATCTCAATTTTAAAATTTTCAATTGACCTAGCCTCAACAGCTTTTTGTGGGAACGAGAGTTCAAGATTTCCACTACTCTTTGTGACGAAATGCTTCCTGACATCACTCCTGGAACAGCCTAGCTCTAATTTTAAGGTTAAGTCACCTTGTTCTGGACTCCCCCCCACTAAAGAAAATAGTTATTGGCCCAGAAATTCGGGTCGGGGGCTTCCCGCGGGTGCAAGCACCCGACCTGCACTTACCTTGCGCGCCGGCAGTTGAGCTCTAGGGCCCCGTGGAATTCCGATCCGGGGCCTGGCCCAGAGGCCGGCGCGCTGTGCTTGCGTGTCCCAGGGGCGTAGTTAGTGCGATGCGTCCCCTGGGATCACGTGAGCCATGGGCAGCCAATCGGAGGAGGGAAAAGCCCATTCATAAGATTGACAGGAAGACCTGTGAAAACTTATGAATACTACGGGCCCCAAAATAGCAGTAAACCTTCAAATAAATTTTAAAAAACATCACACTTTTTAAATAAACTATAAATTACATTAAATAACTATTTTAAACAATAATTTAAATTTTTGGAAAAAATAATTTTATAAAAAAATGGCTAAAAATAACCTTACCTTGCTTTAAAGTATTTAAAAATAATAAACATGTGGAAAAAATGTTTTAATTTTAATTAATTGACCACTTACCTTGCAAAAAGCAGGCCTTACGCCTGCTTTTTAAATGTGTAAATCCTGCAGGCTTAACCTCGCGTGAAAACCTGCAAAAAAAACCTAAGTTCAAAGCGCACGTGCAGCCTCCCCAGCGCGCGCGTTCGACCTCTGAACCCCTTCGTTCAGAGGATCAGAAGTGCCGGTTTCCCGCGCATGCGCAGTGCATGCAGGAAACCGGCATTTCCATTCAGCCTACGGGTGAGTACCCCGTGTGTACTCACCCGTGGAGAGCCGAATTTCTGGGCCAATCTTTATCTACCCTATCAAATCCTTTAAGCATCTTAAGCACCTCAATTAAGTCACCCCTTAATCTATACACAAGGGAATACAATCCTGGTCTATGCAAACTGTCCTCATAAATAACCTTTTTAGCCCGAGTATCCTTCGAGTGAATCTGTGCTGCACTCCCTCCAAAGCCAATACATCCTTCCTGAGGTGCAGTACCCAGAACTGAACGCAGTACTCCAGTTGCGGTCTAACCAGAGCTTTATACAACTGTAGCAAAACTTCCACCCCTTTGTACTCTAGTCCCTTTGAGATGAAGGTTAACATTCCTTCTGTGCAGTAGGATTCCATGTACACCCTTTAGACTTGAGGGAGCAAAGATGGGAGTCGGGAGGGAGTGACCAGGATAGGAGAGAATAACAGTTTTGCTAATGAGATGGGATTCAAAAGTGTTGGTTCTGCTTCATGGGTCACAGCTCCTATGCATGCAATGGAAGGGCTTCCTTCAGCCCAAGTGCAAGGCCTAAGGTGGATTTGTGGCAAAAAGGGGAAATGATTGTGGAGGGGTAGAGTTCCAGCCTACAGCAACTTGCCACTCAGAATCCTTGAAGCAGAGGTAGCCTCATAGTAGGCACGTCTTTAACAAAGCTCCTCGCGTGAAGACCAAAATCAGGCAATTATCAACAATTAAACCTGGTACGTGGCACTGGACTTGGATATTTGGAACTACAAGGTGACCGATACAGTGCAAGATATCCTACATAGTCCTTCCACCACGCTAAACATATGGTGCATGAAGAAACTTTGGAGGTTTACATGACAACTGTTAAAAGGCATTACCCGGAGGCTGGGTACAAGACCACCTATTCCTATATGCAGTAATAAAAACAAAAAGTGCTGGAAATACTCAGCAGGTCAGGCAGCATCTGTGGAGAGAGAAACAGAGTTAACGTTTCAGGCCGATGACCTTTCGTCAGAACTGGAAAAAGTTAGAGATGTAACAGATTTTAAGCAAGTGCTGGGGCAAGGAAAGAGGGGAGGAAAGAACAAAAGAGCGAGTTTTGGTAGATACCTGATCAAACACGAAGAGAAGTGGCAGTGAATTAAACACTCTGGGGGAGAAATTGAGTATAGCCCTGTTTGGGGCGCCAGCCTCGCCAGGGCGCTAAAAGTAGCGCCCCGGAAACATTTGCGCCCCCGCACCGGAAATTGAGTTGTTGCGCCCCAAAGGGAAGCACGGCGCTACTGGAGGCGCCCCGCATCCTTCTTGGGGCGCTGCGAGTGAATATTGTGGCATAACGTGCCGCAGCACCACACGCTGCGGCACGTCGTGCTGCGGTATTGCAGGCCTTCCTCCCCTTCTTAAATGGGAGGGGCCTTGTGCAGTGCGATCTGGGGCCCAGCTGGGCCCCCGAGGATCGGGAGTGCAGGCAAAAGAGCCCGGCACTGAGGAGAAGTGCCGGGCTCTTGGAGCGCAGCCGGCACTCCGCGGTGGGGGGTGATTCAGGAGGCCGGGGACGGGAGCGCAGGCAGGTGCTGGCAGGCAGCCAACAACAAAAATGGCCGCCCCGCACCTCGCCTTTAATTTGCGCCTCCCCGGCCGCAGGTAGGCTCCCCTGAACCTGTCGGACATAGCGTCCGGCGGTAAATCAGGGGGCGCTGCCGAATATCACGGCCGGGGCGTCAGTGGGGTGCTGCGCACACTGATGACGTCATCGGCAGCGGCGTAGCGCTAACGGTTAGCGCCACCACTAACGTCCCGTGGAATTTAACAGGAGGCGTGGGCAGTGCCCTCTTAAGGCGCTAACGGGTGACGCAACAAACTGAATTTCTCCCCCTCTCTTCTAGGAACGCCCACCTTGAAGAAGTTCTGCTCTTCTCTCCAACGGGATTTCCATTTGTCTCTTTTACCTTGTTCATCGTCATTGCTTTCAGGTTCCCTTCTCGTGTTTGATCAGGTATTTGATCAGACTCCCCAAAGCATTTCCACCATCTACAAGGCACAAGTAAGCAGCTCCAACAACACTCAAGAAACTCGATACCATCCAGGACAAAGCAGCCCGCTTGATTGGCACCCCATCCACCACCTTAAACATTCACTCCCTCCGCAACCAGCATACCGTAGCTGCAGTGTGTACCATTTACACGATGCACTGCAGCAGCTTGCCAAGGCTTCTACAGCAGCACCTCCCAAACCCGCGACCTCTTCCACCTAGAAGGACAAAGGCAGCAGGAGCATGGGAACACCACCACCTCCAGGTTCCCCTCCAAGTCACACACCATCCTGACTTAGAAATATATTGCTTCATCGTCGCTGGGTCAAAATCCTGGAACTGTGGGAGAACCTTCACCACACGGACTCCAGCAGGTCAAGAAGGCGGCTCACCACCACCTTCTCAAGGGCAATTAGGGATGGGCAATAAATGCTATAAATGCTGGCCTTGCCAGCGATGCCCACACCCCATAAACAAATAAAATTAAAAAAATTCCATCACACTCTTTACTTGTGCCTTGTAGATGGTGGAAAGGCTTTGGGGAGTCAAGAGGTAACACACTTGCCACAAAATACCCAGTCTCTGACCTGCTCATGTAGCCACAGTATTATTAATTTTTTGGTCAATGGTGACCTCCAGGATGTTGATGTTGGGGGATTTGGTGATGGTAAAGCCGTTGAATATCATGGGGCGGTGGTTAGACTCTCGCTTGTTGGAGATAGTCATTGCCTGGCACTTAAGTGACAAATAACATTTGCACCACACATCAGCCCAAGCCTGAATTTCATCCAGGTCTTGCTGCATTCGGGCATGGACTGCTTAATTATCTGAGGAGTTGCGAATGGAACTGAACACTGCAATCATCAGCGAACATCCCCACTTCTGACCTTATGATGGAGGGAAGGTCATTGATGAAGCAGCTGAAGATGGTTGGGTCTAGGACATTGCTGAGGAACTCCTGCAACAATGTTCTAGGGCTGAGATGATTGACCACCATCAACTACAACCATTTTCCTTTGTGCTAGGTATGACTCCAGCCAGAGGTGAGTTCGCCCCCCCCTCCCCCCCCCCCCCCGATTCCCATTGCCTTCAATTTTACGAGGGCTCCTTGATACCACACTTGGCCAAATGCTGCCTTGATGTCAAGGGCAGTCATTTTCACCTCATCTCTGGAATTCAGCTCTTTTGTCCATGTTTGGATCAAGGCTGTAATGGGGTCTGGAGCCGAGTAGTCCTGGTGGAACCCAAACCGAGCATCGATGAGCAGGTTATTGGTGCGTAAGTGCCGCTTGATAGCAGTGTCGAGGACAACTTCAATTACTTTGCTAATGATTGAAAGTAGACTGATGGGGCGGTAATTGGCCGGATTGGATTTGTCCTGCTTTTTGTGGACAGGACATACCAGCGCAGTTTTCCACATTGTCGGGTAGGTGCCAGTGTTATAGCTGTATTGGAACAGCTTGGCTAGAGGCGCGGCTAGTTCTGGAGCACAAGTCTTCAGCACGATAGCCGGGATGAAGCCTTTGCGGTATCCAATGCACTCAGCCGTTTCTTGATATCATGTGGAGTGAATCGAATTGGCTGAAGACTGGCTTCTGTGATGGTGGGGGTCTCAGGAAGAGGCTGATATGGATCATCCACTTGGCATTTCTGGCTGAAGATGGTTGCAAATGCTACAGCCTTGTCTTTTGCACACACATGCTGGGCTCCGCCATCATTGAGGATGGGGATATTCATGGACACTCCTCCTCCTGTTATTGTTTAATTGTCCACCACCATTCACGACTAGATGTGGCAGCACTGCAGAGCTCTGATCTGATCCGTTGATTGTGGGATCGCTTAGCTCCATCTATAGCATGCTGCTTCTGCTGTTTAACATGCATGTAGTCCTTTGTGCAGCTTCCCCAGGTTGACACCTCATTTTTAACTACACCTGGTGCTGCTCCTGGCATGCTCTTCTGCACTCCTCATTGAACCAGGATTGGTCCTCTGGCTTGGCGGTAATGGTAGAGTGAGGGGTGTGCCGGCCCATGAGGTTACAGATTATGATGAATACAATTCTGCTGCTGCTGATGGCCCACAGCACCTCATGGATGCCCAGTTTTCAGCTGCTAGATCTGTTCTGAATCTATCCCATTTAGCACGGTGGTAGTGCCACAACACAATGGAGAGCGTGAAGACAGGATTTCGTCTCCACAAGGACAGTGCGGTGGTCACAATGCTGTCATGGACAGATGCATCTGCGACAGGTAGATTGGCGAGGACGAGGTCTAGTAGGTTTTTTCCCTCATGTTGGTTCTCTCACCACCTGTCGCAGTCCCAGACTGGTAGCTGTGTCCTTCAGGTTTCGGCCAGCTCAGTCAATAGTGGTGCTAATGAGCCACTCTTGGTGATGGACATTGAAGTCCCCCACCCAGAGTATATTCTGTGCCCTTGCTACCCTCAGTGCTTCTTCCAAGTGGTGTTCAACATGGAGGAGTACTGATTCATCAGCTGAGGGAGGGCGGCAGGTGCTAATCAGCAGGAGGTTTCCTTGCCCATGCTTGACCTGAAGCCATGAGACTTCATGGGGTCCAGAGACTCCCAGGGCCATTCCCTCCCAACTGTATACCACTGTGCCGCCACCTCTGGTGGGTCTGTCTTGCTGGTGGGACAGGTGATGGAGGAATCTGGGACATTGGCTGAAAGGTCTGTAGTATGACTATGTCAGGCTGTTGCTTGAGTAGTCTGTGGGACAGCTCTCCCAATTTTGGCACAAGTCCCCAGATATTAGTGAGGAGGATTTTGCAGGGTTGACTGGGCTGGGTGTGCTGTTGTCGTTGCCGAAGTTGATGCCGGGTGGTCCGTCCAGTTTTATTCTTATTGTTTTTTATAGCGGTTGTGTACTTGCTAGGCCATTTCAGAGTCAACACATTGCTGTGGATCTGGAGTCACATATAGGCCAGACCAGGTAAGGACCAGACTAAAGGACATTAGTGAATGAGATGGGTTTTTTACCACAATCTGATAGTTTCATGGTCACTAGCTGTCTATTCTAGATTTATTTAAGTAACTGAATTCAAATCCCCCAGCTGCCGTGGTGGGATTTGAACACACGTCGCTGGATCATTAGTCCAGGCCTCTGGATTACTGGTCCAGTAACATTACCACTACGCTACCGTTCCTGGTATAACTTGCTTAAAATCTGTTACATCTCTAACTTTTTCCAGTTCTGATGAAAAGTCATCGACCTGAAAGGTTAACTCTGTTTCTCTCTCCACAGATGCTGCCTGACCTGCTGAGTAGTTCCAGCATTTTCTGTTTTTATTTCAGATTTCCAACATCCGCAGTATTTTGCTTTTGTATTCCTATATGCAGGTTTGGTATGTGTACATGCTGTGATCAAGAAGATGGTGGCAATGTACTTATGCATTTTATGTTGAATTGTGCTGCTCACCATGCTGCTTGTAAGAAATTCCTGTTGTTATCTGGTCATCTGGAAGGGCTCAAACATATGCTTATCAGTTCTAATAATCAACTATTGACTACCCTCCTGGGGGGAGGGAGAGAAGTGGAGGCTGTTTGGAGTCAAGTTCACTCTAAGAAGGCATTCCCAGCAATAGAAGATTGGAACCAAGCAACCCCTCTATGGCAGACTCAGTAATACTGATGAAAGGTCAACGACCTGAAACATTAACGCTGTTTCTCTCTCCACAGATGCGGAGTGTTTCCAGCATTTTTTGTTTTTATTTCAGTAATACAATACCTGAGCAAGCAGGTGCTTTGTGGTACTGTTGTTGACTGACCAACTGGACTGGCTCCTTAAGAGGACTTGAAAGAGGATACCTGTCACTGCAATTCAAATACTTCTGATTTAGCGCCAAATAATCCTGCAAGCTAGTGCCCTAATGGTAAGGCTGGTTCTAGCTGTACAAACAGCGGTTTGAGCTGGTTAAACTCCTGTGTTTGTGCTACCTAAGCCTTGGCTGTTAGTAGTCTGTGCTAAACGCTAAGGGATATGACCCTATGGGGGGAGAGAGAGAGTTCCCGATTGACTGAAAAAAGAAACTTATTGGGGAAAACATATTTCCATCAGAGAATGTTCCTTTAAAAGAATGCAATTTGTGGAAAAGTAATAATTGTACAAAGAACAGAAGAGGCAAAAGTACAGATAAAAGGGGAAAGGATTTTAAATTAATGTGCAATACATATAACAGAAACCAGCTGATTACTAACTCTTTTACTTTACCCTTTTTCGGTTTCCCTTTGCTGCTTGAGGCTCCCATGGGTTAAAGTAAGAAGGACCCAGTGAGCTGACTGCTGGTAACCTGCCCCACTGCCAGGGGGGAGCCTTTGTTGCGCATATTTGGTGACGTCGCGCATCACGTAGGGGCGGGGCGGGACTGCGCGCTCGTTCGCGCCCTCCCCGCGGCGGCGGCGCACCCGCTCGCTCCCTCCCCGCGGCGGCGGAGCGCACGCCCGCTCCCTCCCTCCCCGCGGCGGCGGCGCGCACGCTCCCTCCCTCCCCGCGGCGGCGGCGCGCCCGCTCCCTCCCTCCCCGCGGCGGCGGCGCGCACGCCCTGACGTCATGCAGCCTCACGTGAGTTGGAAAGAAACGGCCGGGCCGGATTGACGGGAAGAGACCTGGGAGGAAAGGAAGGAGAGCAGCTCTGGGCAACTTTTACAGCAACTCGGAGACCATGGACGGTACGGGAATCCCGGCTCCTTTTGTTGGCAGCGGTGTTAGTTTAATAATAATAAAGCTATGGGGAGATGGAGGGGGTGTGAATATTGGCCCCGCTCTGAGGTGTTGTGCAGGCGCTGTGTTTCCTTCTCCATTCACTTCACCGCCTCCTTTAAATATGGCTGATTGTATTCTGTTATTGATATTATTAGTCATCGAGGAATTATTTTGGGGGTTTATTGAACTTGTCACCCTTTAGTTTTAGCAGCAGGG
The DNA here is from genome assembly GCF_052327205.1 of Somniosus microcephalus. Lineage (NCBI taxonomy): Eukaryota > Metazoa > Chordata > Chondrichthyes > Squaliformes > Somniosidae > Somniosus > Somniosus microcephalus. The sequence goes on from NC_140992.1 coordinate 250,543,322, forward strand.
CTTCTAGGCAGATGTCCAAAATTTCAGCTGGTTGCATTGTGGCCCTTAATGTCATGGATCGTCCCACGGTGCTTACAGGGAGAAGTGGATCCCTTGGCAGGAGTTCGGGCCAAGTGTTGGGGAGGTGACTTCACAGGGGCCAGGCCTGGTTAGGGGAGCTGCTTGAAAGTGCTGTCAAAGAGGTAGGGCTTAAGGAGGCAGAGAGATGGAAACAAATAACTTTTATGTTTAAATAATAATGCCTTTCACTTCCTCAGGGCATTCCAATTGAAGCGTAGACACTGTTGTGTAGGCAAACAGCAGCTAATTTGCACACAGCAAGGTCCCACACACAGAATTAAGATAGACAGCCAGATAATCTATATTTGTGGTGTTGGACAGGAAATCACCTTTTTTTTTTGAAAAGTGCCATGGGATCTTTTATGTCTACTTGAGAGGGCCTCATTTTAATCTCTTATCTGAAAGTCAACATAGATTTACAAAAGGTAAATCATGCTTGACTAATTACTGGAATTTTTTGAGGATGTAACTGGGAAAATAGATAAGGGAAAACCAGTGGATGTGGTGTATTTGGACTTTCAGAAGGCTTTCGATAAGGTCCCGCATAAGAGATTAGCGTGCAAAGTTAAGGCACATGGGATTGGGGGCAAGGTACTGACTTGGATAGAGAACTGGTTGGCAGACAGGAAGCAAAGAGTTGGAATAAACAGGTCTTTTTCCAAGTGGCAGGCAGTGACTAGTGGTGTACTGCAGGGATCGGTGCTAGGACCCCAGCTATTCACAATATAAATGATCTAGACGAGGGAACTAGATGTAATATCTCCAAGTTTGCAGACGACACAAAGCTGGGTGGGCGTGTGTGCTGTGAGGAGGATGCTGAGAAACTCTAGTATGATTTGGACAGGTTGGGTGATTGGGCAGATGCATGGCAGATGCAGTATAATGTGGATAAATGCGAGGTTATCCATTTTGGTGGCAAAAACAGGAAGGCAGATTATTATCTGAACGGCAATAGATTGGGAGAAGGGGAAGTGCAACGACACCTGGGTGTCCTTGTGCACCAGTCGCTGAAGGTAAGCATGCAGGTGCAACAGGCGGTTAAGAAGGCAAATGGTATGTTGGCCTTCGTAGTGAGAGGGTTCGAGTACAGGAACAAGGATGTCTTGCTGCAGTTGTATTGGGCCTTGGTGAGACCACATCTTGAGTATTGTGTGCCGTTTTGGTCGCCTTATCTGAGGAAGGATGTTCTTGCCATGGAGGGAATGCAGCGAAGATTCACCAGACTGATACCTGGGATGGCAGGAATGACGTATGAGGAGAGATTGGGTCGATTGGGCTTATACTCACTGGAGTTTAGAAGAATGAGAGGGGATCTCATTGAAACTTATAAAATTCTAACAGGACTAGACAGACTAGATGCAGGAAGGATGTTCCCAATGGCGGGGGAGTCCAGAACCAGAGGTCACAGTCTAAGGATAAGGGGTAAGCCATTTAGGACAGAGATGAGGTGGAATTACTTCCACAGGTTCACCACTCTCTGGGTGAATTCTCTACCGCAGAAGGCAGTGGAGGTCAATTCATTAAATATATTCAAGAAGGAGTTAGATATATTTCTTAAGGCTAAAGTGATCAAGGGAGATGGAGAGAAGGCAGGGACAGGGTACTGAATTTGGATGATCAGCCATGATCTAATTGAATGGTGGAGCAGGCTCGAGGGGCCGAATGGCCTATTCCTGCTCCTATCTTCTATGTTTCTATGGCACCTCAGACAGTGCAGCATTCCCTCAGTACTGCACTGCAGTGTCAGCCTGAATTATGTACTCGATTCTCTGGTGTGGGGCTTGGACCCATGACTTTCTGACTGAGGTGAGTGTGCTTCCATTGAGCCAAGGCCGACTGCAAAGAACTGCAACTTGCATTCATATAGTGCCTTTTAACATAGAAGAACTGTCCCAATACACTTTACAGAGGCAGAAGGGGAAATCAGTGAACCAAAGGAGGAGATATTTCGAATAGTGACCAAAAGCTTGGTCGAAGAGGTCAGTTTTGAGGAGGGTTTTAAAGATGGAGAGGCAGAGGGATTTAGGGAGGGAATTCCAGAGTGTGGGACTTGGGTGGCGGAAGACATGGCCGCCAGTGATCGGGTGAAAGAGTGGGCTATGCACAAGAAGCCAGAGTCAGGGGAACAGAGAGTGGGGTGGGGTTTTTAGAGCTGGGGAAAGGTCACAGAAATTAAAATATTAAATCTGAGCCATTGGCAGACCCGGAGCCAACATAGATCAGAGAGGACAAGGGCAATGGGTCAGTGGGACTAGGTACAGGATAGGATACAGGCAGCATAGTTTTGGATGAGCTCATGATTCTGGAGGATGGGAGGCTGATCAAGAGAGCTTTGGAATAGTGGAGTTTGGAGGTGATAAAGACATCAATGAGGGTTTCAGCAGCAGATAGACTGAGGTAGGGCAAAGATGGGTCATGTTACGGAGGTGGAAGAGGTGGTTTTTGTGATGGAGAGGATGTGGAGTTTGAAACTCAGCTTGGGGTCAAATGTAATGCCATCCTAGTAGCCTTTTTGGTGGATGCCATTATTCGAGTGTGCCAAAGTTTATTTCTACGTGTAATTTGCAATCCTCGGTGATACTCCCGACCAGACTGTGTCTTTAAATAGCAGGTGTATTTTCCTTGGATAGCAATCCACAAATTAGATTTTAGTAAAGAATAAGCAATCTTTTTCGCATTTTTAATTTTTGATTTTAGTCATGCGAAGTTCGGCTCTGCCTGTAAGTGAGCAAGACAGTACAGTAATTCCAACCTCTCAATTCAGAGGGTGATGTCATAAATTGTCTTTTTAAGGGCAATAACTGACTTTGTTTGGCTTATTCTGTAGAACTACAGTGCAGTCCCACTGTACAAATAATCAGTAGAATTTTCTATGTAGTAAAATCACTTAAGATTATGTCTAAATTGACACAATCCTAAATTTTCTGAAGACGGTACCTGTACAATATTTTATATTTTTTTAATTGATAGGTAGAGGCATACAATGATATAGAAGTGCAACATGAAACCGGTTATTTGGCCCACCTAGTCTGTGCTGGTGTTTATCATTGGAACTTGGGAACAGGAACATACGAAGCAGGAGTAGGCCACTCGGCCCTTTGAGCCTGCTCCGCCATTCAATGAGATCATGGCTGATCTGTGACCGAACTCCATGTAGCCGCCTTTGGCCCATATCCCTTAATACCTTTGGTTAACAAAAAGCTATCAATCTCAGATTTAAAATTAACAATTGATCGAGCATCAATTGCCGTTTGCGGAAGAGAGTTCCCAACTTCTACCACCCTTTGTGTGTAGAAGTGTTTCCTAATTTCACTCCTGAAAGCTCTGGCTCTAATTTTTGGACTATGTCCCCTAGCCCCAGACTCCCCAACCAGCGGAAATAGTTTCTCTCCATCTACCCTATCTGTTCCCCTTAATATCTTGAAAACTTCACGCGAGCAGTTGTCCTCGTCCCATGGGCCCACCCTGTTCCCATATCCCTTTGCAACTTCCTTTGGCTTCGCAATTATTTACAATGCCTCCTATTTAAGTATAGTCTATAAGTTTGGATACCACTCCCTCTAGCCCTATATCCAAATCATTGACATACGCCGTGAGCAGAATCTGTCCCAGAAGTGTACCCTGTGGAAGACTCCTACCCACTCTGAGTAATTGCCCTTAAGTCCTACTATGTCCTTCCTTCTAACCAGTTTTTAATTCAATTTGCTCCCCTTGCCCTAATTCCATGCCCCTTAATCTTCTCCAATATTATCCTGTGTAATACCTTGCTGAAGGCTTTCTGAAAGTCCATGGACATCACATCCACTGCATTTCTCCCATTCACCATATCCTCTTTAAAAGAGCTTTTATCTTTGTCAAACATGATTTTCTTTTCAGAAATCCATGTTGGCTGCTTCTAATTATTTTTCCTTCATCATCTAGATATTTAGAAATTACATTGGCCATTCTCAGTACAACTTCTAGGGCCCATGGCTTTCTTCCATCCCCACCCCCCCCTCCTCCCAACGCCCCAATCTCCCTCGGGATTCTCAGGTTCCAGAACTTGGTGCTCCTTTAGTTTACATAACATCTCCAATACTTTTCTTTCTAATATTTCTCGTCTCACTTTTAACCAGTTTGTGATTTACCTCCACCCCAATATCCTTTTCTTTTATGAAGATTGAAGCAAAGCACTTGTTAGATATCCTTGCCGATTTCTGTTTATCTTCTCCTCTCGGGTCCCGCCTCATACTTAACAATTCTCTTTTTACTGGTACATTTGTTGAATACTTTACTGTTCTTTCTAATATTGTGAGATTCTGACTTCATATTCCCTCTTTGCTCTTCTCATCCATCTCTTAACCTCTTTCTTTATATTTTCGTATTCGCTCATACCCTCTTCAATTTTAGTTTGTTTCGAACCTCTTTATTTATCCACAGCACCCTGAAACTTGAAGTCGTCTCCTTTTTTAATGGTATGTATGTATTCTGCAGCTTTTCAATCTTTTTAAAACGATCCCATTGTTAATCTACATTCCTGTGTGTCAATTTCTCTTTCTGTCTCACCTCGACTAGCTCACTCCTCATCTTTCTAAAATCTGCCCTATTTTGTTCTGGTGCCCTTGTTATTGTACTAACTTCCTCCCTTTCCATTTGGTCCTTAAACCATATCATATTATGATCACCACTCCCAAGGTGCTCATGCACATTTAACTCATCTACCTGATCTTTTTTGTTACTCATAACTAGATCTAGCAATGCCTCCCCCCTCATAGGCATATGAACACACTGCTTGAAGAAGTCATCCTGTACACACTTTAGAAATTGCATTCCCTTTTCTCTGTTTGTTCCCTCTGTCCCAGTTGATGAGTGGATAATTAAAACCTTGTAAAACAATAATTTGTTCCTACTCTTCTTCCTGATGTGTCTTTAGATTTCCTCTTCCACACACCATCCTGACTTGGAAATATATCGCCATTCCTTCATCACTGGGTCAAAATCCTGGAACCCCCTCCCTAACAGCACTGTGGGAGTTCCTTCACCACACAGACTGCAGCAGTTCAAGAAGGAAGCTCACACCCACCTTCTCGAGGGCAATTAGGGATAGGCAATAAATGCTGGCCTTGCCGGCGATGCCCACATCCCATGAACGAATTAAAAAAATAAAAAAAAATTCCCTCCAACAATTGGGGAGCCGTAATGCACCCCCATTAATGTAACAACCCCTTTTTAAAATCTTTAATCTCTGACCATATTGACTGTCCACTGGGATGAGAAATTTCTTCACTCAGAGGGTGGTGAATCTTTGGAATTCTCTACCCCAGAGGGCTGTGGAGGCTCAAGTCGTTGAGTATATTCAGGACAGAGATCGATAGATTTTTGAATATTAAGGGAATCAAGGGATATGGGGATAGTGCTGGAAAGTGGAGATGAGGTAGAAGATCAGCCATGATCTTATTGAATGGCGGAGCAGGCTCGAAGGGCCAAATGGCCTACTCCTGCTCCTATTTCTTATGTTCTTATGTTCTTGGGGTGCAGTTGGAAAAGAGAGGGTGAACTGCTTTCAGTCTAACAGTGTAAAATGTAACCTCTGCTGTTAGAATTCTTTCTGCACTTTGGAGAGCGGAGGCTTTCGATTGTATCCTTGTGGGGCTACACTTGTCTGGCCTTGCGTGTAAACTAGCCAACTTAAAATGGGACCCAAGATTTTGGATCTCCCAGTGTGCTGCTGCTCGTGCATGTCACAGGAGTGGCTCCATTGAATGACCTGGAAATGTTTTCTTGTCGATTAGGTTTACTTCAATCTGGGGATTGTTGAACTAGGAAAAGTTAACACCAACCGAGTATGTAGCAGTGTTCAGCTTGTGCTGACTATTTTCTTGGCTTGGTTTTTCTAGATTGACATGAAGCACTCCTGATTTCTGTCTGAAGCCACGCCCTGTAAGACAAAGGGTGACTAAATATTACCAAATTTATGATGTAACCTGAAGCTTGTTGGAATACATGGCAAGGTCTACAGTATAATGTTTGTTGTATACCTGCAGTAGCACCCTTTGTGAATTTTTCAGCTGATTGCAAGAAAATTTGCTACTTGCTATAGCAGACAGCATCCAACTTGAGGGTATTTGCTCTTTTTATAGGTGCAGGTATTCAGAATATTTGTTTCAACGCTAAAAGAGCAATTTGAGTTAGTATAATATTTAATATCAAAACATGATGGAGAGGAAGTTTTGCACACTGGGTGTTTCCAATCAGCCTAGTTACTGAAGTTAGGTATTTGGAGGATTGGGTCTTGGGATCTCTGGCTTCTGGTCTACGTGATGCACTTCGCTGTGAAAATGTAAATGTATTTTTTTAAATCTTTTTAAAGCAGCCGGTCCTGGAAATGTGAATAGAGCAACGTGGTGCTGTTCGACTGGAGCCTAAAATCCTATTTGCATGCCATAAAGATAACTAATGTACAAAGTTATGCACTCTAGTTGATGATCCAATGTAGCTCTTGTGAAAGAACAAGAAGTTTTAATTTTTGAACAACCTATTGCAGGTGTCAGTTAACATGTGGATGTAATAATGATGGTGCCAATGGAATCGGATTTATGCTTTTTGCCCAATTGCTGTCCACATTTTATTTTCAACTGCTATTGGGATTAGGACAGCACTTGTAAGGCAGTATTTATTGCCAGTTGTGTGGAACTGGAATTGCATGTCGGACAAGCCGAGTAGGGTTTATAAACAGTCCAGTAGCTTTCATGGTCGTTTTCTGGTGCGAACCCACAAATAACCAGATTTGTTTTGAATTGAGTTTCAAAATTTGCTATGGTGGGATTTGAATTCCTAACCTCTGGGTTGCTAGTCCAGTAATATAACTACTAGGTTACCATACTGTTCTCGGGTTTTTCCGCAGGGTATTGTACACCAAAGCAGGTGCCTTATCCTTGGCAGTACAAATATTTTAAATATATTAGTTGCAATAGGGGCTTAAATGTTTGATACTTGAGATAACAAGTGCACTGTAAGTGTCAATAACTGGTCATATTTAACTTTTCTGGTTTTTCTTTTTACAGACACTTTGTTTCAGTTACGGGTAAGTACTACAATTCTGTCTAATTTGTTTTTTCTGTTGTAAAAATGAATCAAATATCCATTTTCATATTTCTTAAGTTGGCCGTAATGCTATAGGAGTACAGTGATGCTATGTATATGTGTGTATGTATATGTATATATGTGTGTATATGTATGTATGTCAGTTACCACAAGTATGTTGATAATGCGGGCTCTATCATCGTCACCCTCAATTTCATACCACTTCTGTACTGTCAGACTGCTTATCCTGCATTGAGACACGGATGTACTACTTATCCATCAGCCTTACCCTTACTGACCTTCACTAGCACCTGTTTTCATTGACTTTACAATCCTTGTCCTTGTTTACGAATTCCTCCACGGCCTCGCCCCACCTTACCTCTGCAGCCTCCACCATCCCATAACCTACCGTTCTCCAACTCTGGTGTCCTGTGCATTGCCCTCTCTCTCTCCCACCTCCATCGGTAGCACAGCCATAGCTGTCAAGGCCCTACGTTCCTTAAGCCATTTGACCCTCCTGCTTATTTTACCTCCTTTTGAGTTTCCTCACAACCTTTTTTTTTCAACAGTACTGTCAGTCATCTCTTCGAATTCTTCTTTGGCTCAGTTAGTAACACTCTACCTCTGAGTCGAAAGGTTGTAGGTTCAAGCCCGCCTTCAGGACCTGGGTACATAATCTAGACAGCTACTTCTTGGCAGTACTGAGGGGGTGCAGCATTGTTGGCGGTGCCATCTTCTGGACGAGACGTGAAACCAAAGCCCTGTTTGTGGCACTATTTGAAGAATAGCAGGGCACGTGTTATTCTGGGGATGTAGCTAACACTGGCAAGGCCACATTATTTTGCTTATCTGTAATTTTCCTGTGAAGGTGGGCTGCTTCCTTGAACCCCCATAGTCCTTTTGGTGACGGCGCACCCTCAATTTTGCTGGGTAGGGAATTGCAGGATTTTTGACCCAGCGACGATTAATAACCAATGATAAAAGCCCATGTCAGGATCATAATCATAATAATAATCATAATCAACTTTATTGTCATTGTTAGTGCACAAGTGCAGTACAACAAAATGTAGGCTTGCGGCTCCCGAGAGTGTACATTTAGATTAAGACATTTAAACATTCAACATTCATTTGGCTTGTAATACATCAACATAAACATAATAAAGTGCATTGGCAGGCTTTAGAGTTTATTTGTGGAGTTCAGTAGGATGACAGCCCTGGGAAAGAAGCTGTTCCTAAATCTGGTCGTTTGGGTGCGAATGCATCTGTAGCGTCTCCCAGATGGCAGGGGGGCGAACAGACTGTGGCTGGGGTGGGTAGGGTCTTTGATGATGGTCCGTGACCTCCGTAAACAGCGTTTCTGGTATATGTGCTCTATGGTCTATGTGTGACTTGGGGGTGATGGTGTTTCCGAGATGTTGCTGCTCTTGTCGTCTTGGTGTTAGAGGTTGTGGGGCTAGGGTATGCCGTTCAAGTAAGCTTGTTGAGTTGCTGCAGTCTTTCCTGTAGTTAGTACGTCCTGCAGCTACATTGTGATCGTGGTGGAGGGGTTGGATCATGAGTCCAGTGGCAAGAGAGTCAAAAAGGAAGCTCCTTTGCCCTGGATGGTGTTGAGCTTCTTGAGTGTTGTGGCTCTATCCATTCAGGCAAATAGTGAGTTTTCCATCACAATCCTGACTTGAGGCCTTGTAGACAATAGATGGGCTTTAGGGATCAGGTGGTGAGCCACTTTATCAGAGTGCCCAGCCTCTGCCCTGGTCTTTCATTGATTTATGATTTGTGCGATATTGCTGTGCTATTGGCTGCTATATTTGCCTACATAAGAGATTGCACTTCAAAAATAATGAATTGATTATGAAGTACTTTGAGATGTTCTAAGGATGCGCTAAGGTGCTATATAAATGTAAGTTTATCTTTTGGTGCAGGGTGGATTAATTAATACATTTAAAGGAATTATCTCTTTACCCCCCTCATTCCTCTGAGAGCAATTCTAGTAGTTAACCCTCTCTTTAATTTCCTTTAGCCACTTGCTATACCCTATTTGCAAGATTTAGTACCATTCTTGGGTGAGTGACGTGGATGGGAGGAATCCTATTCTGTATCCTCACTGCATATTGAGGAGAACACATAAAAGTTTAATCCTAATGGGTTCACCATATCAGGGTGGTATTGCTCTTGTACAATTCGGAGAGCATGAAGTGATATATAAAGTTAAAGTAACAAGAGCCTATGAATCAGAAGGTCAAGGGTTTGTTGCGCTCCGGAGACACAAACACAGAACTGAGGGAGTGCTGCACTGTCGGAGGCGCCATCTTTCGGATGAGATGTTAAACTGAAGCCCTGTCTGCCCTCTCGGGTGAGCGTAAAGGATCCCAAGGCACTATTTAGAAGAGATGGGGAGTTCTCACGGTGTCCTGGCCAATATTTATCCCTCAACCAACATCATTAAAACCGATTATCTGGTCGTTATCACATTTCTGTTTGTGGGAGCTTGCTGTGCGCAAATTGGCTGCCACGTTTCCTACATTGCAACAGTGACGACGCTTCAAAAGTACTTCATTGGCTGTAAAGCTTTTTGGCCTGACCTATAGGTGCTATATAAATGCAAGTCTTTTTTTCTTCTCAGTTTATGCCAACAATCTTGGGACTGCTTTTGGTTCTGGATTTTATGGGTTTTTTATACAGCTCGTTAAACTGATCAGAAAATTCAGTGATATTTTAGGATGTATCTCATTGGTAATTTATTCTTTGAATACTGCTCATCCTTTAGATATTTCTTTTTCTGTACCACTTACTGTAGAGATTTTTTAAAATCCAGCCCAGTGTACTATTCATTATTAGAAGAGCACTACCTTTTTTAATATGGATGCCAGATTAACTTTAAAACTCCCATTTGTGGTGGCTCAGGGTCTACAACTCGAGATGGTTGGAATCGGAGAGGCATTCAATTGAAATCTGCATTGGCAGTGGTTTGGACTCTGAATACAACCTGGAGAACGTTCCTCAGTCTCGAATTTGTCTACAAAGCACCAAAAGGAGGAATAAAATGAGCAATCTGTACTGTTGATTATTAATAAAATATTCCCTTTTGGCTTAATGGGAAAATATACCACATGGCTTGGCAGACCCAGAAATTTGCAGGATTAATTCCTGGTCTTGCTGAGTTAGCTGGCCTTCGACAAAAAGACGGTGGGGAGGGGGTACTACTGTTGACTCCACGTGCCTAGGCTATGGAAAGAAAGGTGGCAGGGCTTCTCGTCTTGATCATTGTCCAGTAATCCCTTCTCCTTTCCCCGCCACTAGAACGTTTGTGTATGTGCATGGTCTCTGGCTCAACTGTGATGTTGTCTGTGGTTAAGTCTGTTGACACTCATTGTTCAGAGTCACATATGAAAAATGGCCATTTGGATAGCGTACCAGGCTGCTAGCTCTACCTGTGGGACCATGCCCAAAAACTGGGGGGTGACTATTTACTGGAAAAGGACAGGAATGGCTTTGCCCTTGGTTTTGGCTCTGTATTGCAGAAAGTTACTTTGTAATGTTTGAATCTTTTACAGTTTACATCAAAACAGCTGGAGAGATTGGCCAAGAAGGCAGAAAAGGATTCCAAATCTGAACAAGCTAAAGTGAAGAAGGTTCGCACTCGCTTTGCATATTTTTAATTGAAGTTCCCCCAGCTAAAACTAAATTAATGACATTCTTTAATATAATTTTTCATGTACCAGATGGAATAAGCTGGACTGGATAGCATTTTCTTGCCCCATTTGTTTTATCGCTTGTTGGTTAGATCCCATTCTGTAACTGTATTGGTTGGGAGCAGGGCAGAACTGTCAAATATAATGGCATCTTTAAAATCAATTTCACAAATATGCAAGTAATTGTCAATATATATTTTAAGTGTTACTGTCAATTATATAGTACAGGTAGACTATCCTTTATCCGAACTTCCGAAAACCTCTAAAAACCGAAAGTTTTTTCATTCAGCGTAAGTCGTGCGCACGACTTCCGCTGAGCAGGGCAGAGGGTCACAGAGTTCCCTCCTGGGTAGGAGATTGCAGGCCAAGCCGGGCAGTGTGAAGGAGGTACCGGGAGAGTGAACCCAACAATACAGCGGCCCGTCCGATAGCTGCAGCGGCCTGTCCGATATTCTTTTCAACCCCCGACCCCCTGCCGACCCCCACCCTGACACCCCCGCCGACCCCCACCCCCGACAAATTTCCCAGTCTTATAAAATACCTTCTGAAATCCGAAATTTTCCGAAAACCGAAACACGGCTGGTCCCAAGGTTTTCGGATAAAGGATAGTCTACCTGTATTTAATGGTGTCACCGGAAAGGCCTGTGAAAGCTCACTCATTTTAACCTTTACAAAGTACAGCTTTGTTTTTGCTTTTACTTAAACTCTATATTTGCCATTTTTATTATGTTTTACATGTGATGCGTATTTTGTTAGCATACGTGCAGTTTCATTTGAGAGTATATTTCCCGTTTTAGGCAATAAAGCGAGAAGGTGAAACATTAGAACGGTAACCACCTTCCTGCTTTTTTCCCCCCCAAGGCTCTTCAACAAAAGAACATTGAAGGAGCAAAGATCTATGCGGAAAATGCAATCAGAAAGAAAAATGAAGGTCTAAACTGGTTACGGACAGCTTCCCGAGTTGATGCAGTAGCGTCGAAGGTGCAGACGGCTGTTACGATGAAAGGGGTATGGAATAGCTGCCAGTGACTTGGCTTTCTAAAAGAATTCATTTCCACCCTCCTTATACTGGCTTCGATGTTAACAGATGTCTATGTACCGCAGATACGCAAACAGTACTGATGGGACCTGGAGTGAAATAGGCAGTTGCCTCTCCTGCCCAATGCCCCTCTAATACAACACTGATTATGAGTTCAAGGGATTTGTTCTCGGGTTCACTCACAGTATGAAATTAGCCTATTAATGGACTTAAAAAGCTTATTTCAAAACGCAAGGGATACTAGGATAGCTCTGCCTGCCAGTAGCTCTCCTTGGATTTGTCTCTTGTGATATCTGAGGGAGTAGTGACACGATAATAAATGTTAAGAGTTTTGAAGCAAAGGCACTTGGATCGGCAGGAGGTGGAGAGGAGGCACGAGGTTCCTCGGAGGCAGAAGTATGGGTAGAGAAAATGTGGTGTGGAGTAGAATTAGAAAATTTGTTGAGGAAGATGTCTCGGTTTGTGCACCACAGATTCTAGACTGCTCTGTAACAAGGGTAGAATTGATTGGCTTTAATTTTTCCACAATTAAATATTAATGATGCAAACTTAAGTTGGTTGGGCAGGATGGATTTCCGATCATGTATAACTTGTTGAGCACTTAATTCATAATTAAGACCTAGGTAACAGAACCCATATTAATAGTTTCTGAAGCTGATCAACTTTTAAACAGACTTAGGAGGTTTTTTTTCTGATATCTAGGTTACAAAGAGTATGGCACGTGTTACACAAGGACTGGATAAGGCACTGAAATCCATGGACCTACAAAAAATTTCTGCTGTAATGGACAAATTTGAACAACAGGTTCAGAACCTTGACGTCCACACTTCAGTAAGTACTTCAAATGTTATTTTTACATACAGGAAACTTTGTGCTATCCGGCACCGACGGGACCGAGCTGTTGCCGTTCCCTCAAAACTGCCGGACACTCCAGCGCTAATGTTGAAAGATACGGAAGCTTCTGAGCTCCGTATCTGTCAACAAACCCTGAACAGCTTCTAAACAGTCCTAGCGTCTCTGTAGCTTAGCAACAGCTTCAGCAGACCTTGACTTGAGGAAAAAAGCAACGAGAAGAAAAAAAACCTAACGAAAACGGCACCTGATTTTTGCCGGTGGCTCGAGCATTCTGGACAGTTAGCCTCCGGATAACACACAGTTTCCTGTAGTTGAAGACTGCGGTGAAATTTGTGTGTGTCTTTCTGGATCTTCCGTTACTCTTTAAAATATTGCACATTTTCCATAAATATTTTTGTTCATTGTACATATACTGTTGGAATGTTTCTTATTGTTTCCTTTGTTTCTTCTGCCTGTCCCCATTGCTAAGTGTAAATTCTTGTTCATTTATTGCTACCATTTTACCCAGTGGCATGTGTATACTTTTAGGTGATGGAGGACTCCATGAGCTCTGCAATGACGCTGACCACTCCTCAGGAACAGGTTGATAGTCTCATTCTGCAAATTGCAGAGGAGAATGGTCTGGAAGTCATGGACCAACTGAACCAACTTCCAGATGGTGCAGCATCCCTTGATGAAACCTCTGTTCGTGAGCAGGACAAAGAGGACCAGCTTTCAAAAAGGTGGGAGCTATGGGACACTTGTGTTCTAAGTTATTTTTATATAACATTGAAGATGGATTGTAGACTTTGATAATCTTGCTGTAGTGGCCCTGGGAAAAGTAATGCACCAAAACTTTATATGGGCTAAGTTGAAGGAACTTGCATGGGCATTTCCTTCGGCACTATGAAATAATTGACATTGACACTATTAAATCTGTATTATTAACTTTGCTATGCCCTGCCACATTCCATTGAGAAGTTCTATGTAACCCTTTTCCTTTGACTGGAACGCTGGCATAATAAGATTTTTCAATGGACTATGACAGCGATGATTGCTACGGCTGAAGTTCCATCTTGTAGCCACTGGGTGGCCCAGCAATTCCTGGTTTATCAAACTCCCCTATCAACCATCCTGTTAAAGGTGCGAATAGGTGAGTATTAACTTCTAATTTATTTTTTAGTTTCCCCTCCACACCCTCTACTCTTTTACCCCATAAAATGATCAGAACCTCCACCACAGGCACCTCTGTTCTACCTCTTCACCACCCCCCCGGATCCTTGGTCTGCAGTCCATTCTGATGTTGTTTCCTCGTCTGCACTCCGTACCCACTGTCTGGTACTCCTTGCCATGCTGCCATCATACTCTACGCTCGCTCTCTGCTGTTGTACAACCCAGGCACAGCCACGTTCCCCCTTTTCTACTGTCTGCCGTGAACCTCTCCTGATTCCACAACCACTGTTGTGGCCAATATCTGAAAATGGAAGTCTCTTTAGATTCTTGTTTAATCTTATGAAGTGCAATAGGATTCAAGTAGTAACTATATTTGCTCACAGATGTGTTTAGGTCCTTGTAAATATGGTTTAGTATTTACTAAATATGCTATTGACCTTGTTGGAAAATATTAATTCTTGCTAACCTTTTTGGTTTTTTTTTGTATTGAAGAATTGATCAGTTTGATCCTATCTGTGGTGCCTAATTAAAATGTCTGCTCTTCATTGGACTGCAAATGACTGTTGCTCTACAGTACTTAAGTTTTAGTGAGAGTTGTTGAAGTTTGGAGAAAGTCCAGAACAAGGGAAAGAAGGAAACTTTACAAAATCTCCATACAAACACATTGTTCCACACATCCTGTATCATAAATATAGACAAATAATGCAGCATGGGACAATGTTAAAACAAGAATTTCTTTTAGATCTTGGCATTGGAATTTTTAAAGTCCTGATGGGAACCATTACTTCATTCAGTGTTCCTTTGATCTCCTTTGGCTTGGTACTGGAGTACCTGAGCAATGGGACAGGCTAGATTAATAGTTCAATATTACAATCATGCTCCGAAGCACCTGTGAACAACACCACAGATTATATGCCTTGGGTTTAGCACATGACCGTCACACTTTGGGACCAATGCAAATTTGTGTCATACTTGTCTTTGTGGGTTCATATGTCATTAATAAAACAGCAACAAATCTCAACAAGAGAAAGCAAGCTAGTCATTTCCCGCTGTTTCTTCTGACCTTGGTAACGTAGCCTCTCAAAGGGAAGAACTACTGATCTATAAACAGCTGCCAAATTCCAATAATTAATCTCTAATTGTCCTCAGGATGTACCTACTTACAGCACTTCTTGATGGACATGCCTTAAAGGGACAGGGCAGGCTTAACACAACTCCATCTTAGCAGACCCCAGACTACCCATTTGCAATGCCACGGGGGATCAGCTAGGTTAATAGAGCTGTGATCTAATAGTAATAATGAATGGGTTGCATGCATTCCTGTTTTCAGCTTTGGTAGTAATTGTTTCAGGACTTTGCTTTATGTTAAAATGATCACTGAAATGGTAGTAAGGTACCACACCACGACCCAAACACCCCCCCACACCCCCCCCCCCCAAAAAAAAAAGTTTCAAAATGGGGGATGACATTTATTTTTATTTGTAGTAGGCTGTAATCTAGAGCTTTGTTTAAAAATGTAAAAACTACAATGTGAATAATTTTACATTTTTACTAAAGCTCTTGTGACTTCAATTTTTTCCCAGGTTGGCTGCTCTGAGGAATTGAAGGTGGGGTTGACAGCTAATCCTGAATGACTGTGTATGATCCTGCATCATCTTTTGTACAATGTTCCAGTGACACTTAAATGTACAATCTGTATAATGCCCAAAAACATTTACTTTCACTTAGTAGTTTGATTGGCTGCTTTCACTTTTAAACCCTTATCAAAACTGGTCTGAATTAAAAAGAATTTGTATATTAAAGGGTGAGCTTTTAAGGGATGTGCAGATATTAAAATCCTAATCGCTATTACTGAATTTAAAATAAAATGATTCTTTTCTGGCAGGCAAGCCCTATATACTTTTACATTAATATGATGTACAGATGCAAATTGACTTGCAAGCGTGCTTCAGATCTGTAGTGAAAGTACTATATTTGGCTGCACATTTGTAGTCTTGACTCTGAGACCCACACGACTTGGATATTTTAAAGACTACATTATCAACATGCACCGAACCAGTGACCATCTGAAGGTTTATAAAATGCTGGAAGGATTTTGTTTTTCAGACTCTTGATTTGGAGAATTTTACAAACTTCTTGATGGGGAGAGAAAACATTAAATATCTGAGGATTAAATATTCTTTTGTATATATCTTCTGAAGTGAATTTGTCCTGCTGAATGTGTGCACTCTTCCCGTAGACTGTCATTTCCAGTAAGATGTTCTGATGTCTTCTGTGCGTGAGCAATAGGCTCAAAAGAGCAGGAGATAGATTCTCTTTACCTTTTGTGCTGTAGAGAATAGGGCGGTGGGGCTGCTCAGCTAGGCATGCTTTTGTTTGATATCTTTTTTGCCTTTAGAACTTACACAAACAATTGGTTGTCTCCTGTGAGTGGACATGAAGCCTCTAATATCATTTATGGGGCAGGTTTATTATCAACCATTGTTCTGTTAACCAATTAAGAACTGCAGCTGTATAAGCAGCTAAGAATTTTTACAAAATCTGGCCTTATTTAAGAAGTGCCTCTTGTGTAATGCATGTCCTGTTTTTCTTAAAATGCTGGTATATTAACAATATTAACTTGTAGAAATACTAGTCATGCAACTACATACTAATTACAATTAACTACTTTCTAAAATGTTATCTCAAGTAGCTGACGTATACTCACCTTGGGATACAAGATAATGTACAGCATAAATTATTTGCATGTACCTTTAAATTGTAATTTGAATGTGTGCCGTTCAAACTTGGAGGAGCTAGATCATTCAAGAGGGGGGAAAAAAATCAGAGAGATGAAGTCTCCATTGTGCCAATCTGTGAGTGTTCAACATGGCCATAGCCATGGAATCACAACTTTTATAATGATGTTTTTGGAAATCAAGTTTTGGAAATGTTCAATGTCATGTTGAGGGTACCCTATAATTGCCAATTCTAACATGTCACCATATTATCTGGTTAAAATACTTCACTCCTACATGTAAAATCTTGTCAGGAATGCCTAAAGCTTTGTGTTCTCTACAGCGTAGCTTTGATTTTAAGTTGATTGTCTATAATCAATTCAACAGGTGCCCTAAATTCATCCAGTTGTGCCTCAACTGTTTCAGTAATCTTTAGATTGGGGGCATAATCAAATTGCAACACAACCACAAATCCATTTCAACACTAGATTTTTGTCTCGTGTTATAAACTATTGAGACAAAATCAAGTGCTAAAATGATCACTTGCTCTGGAACTCGATGGTCTATCTGCGAATTTATTTTTGAAGACTGACTGCTAATACAGTGCATGGGTCTGTTAGCTGTTTGCTGCTCAATTTTCAACAATTTAGGATAAACACATTTGGGCAAGAATCCTTTCCAAAACTGGCTGTAGTTTTGCTGAGCTGCAGTTTTGAAAATGGTAAACAAATTGGCTACAATAACCAGGAAATTGACTGCTTAATCACCAAACTTGTTAAAAATATAACTGATGCATCAAAATAATAATAACACTAAGTTTGCTGGTCAAGCTTCAATTGATTCTCCTCTTGGCTTAATTTAGCATACAAATAATGCCTTTAAGTTATTTTGTTACAACCCTGTTCCAGTGGTGCCTGAATGATGATCACCATGCTGATGTAAACTAGAATAATATTAACATGTTCACGGACCATGAAGATTAGAGCGGCCTTCTGAAAAGCATGTTAAGCTAAACTGCCTAAAAATGTGGGAAATGCTTTAAAAATACTCAAGTCCTGTAACTCATTCTTGTACTTTAAGTATTGTAATGGTAATATGAATAAGTTTGCTCTTTAGACTCTTCCAAACATTTAAGCAGATACCTGGTTCATTTTAGTAAATATTCTTTTGAAATAAATATATTCTGTTGTTATATTGTGTGGTTGAGTTTAATATGTTGGTTGTTTTGGCCTCTGATTTTTTTTTTGACGGGTTAATTTGATTATTTATGTGCAGATTAATGTGGAAGTTGACAGTTCAAATTTTGTTTTAATATGTTTATATTTTGAAATAAAGAACTTAAATCCTCTCTGCCGTTGCCTGTTTTTATTGTGTGGGAGAAATGGAGGTTAACAGTGTCCTGCCACTAGGAGGTGCATGTGTAACATTCTTGGGCAGCTTCAGACGATTTTGAGCATGACCGTCCAGGCATCCACTTAAAAGATAATAATTGAGTATAGGAACCATATGGATAACAATCAGCATATAGATTACAGGCTATACATGTATTACTCAATAAAAGCCTGAAATTTGCCTGAGTGCTATTTTGCCAAGGTTTATTTTTCCATTAGAAATATGACTAGTAATTCTCTATTGTATAAATCTACACTTTAAAATATGTATTTGTCTCCCACCTTTGCTTAAAACCGTGACTCTTGCTAGGTTTCATTTATATAGGCTGCCGCAACCCTCTGGTTACTTTGCCGAATGACCGTCCATGTTCATGTCCATTTTAGCAGGCTATTTTGCCATGGGATTGGCGACATCAAGTTCCAGCCTGTCCTTGCCCAATGTTCACACGTTCTCTCTTCGGAATTGGGTTACAGGATATAAAACAAGTGGGAACAATTGATGATTTCCCTTTTTATGTTAAACATTAGTTGCAGTAATATCCTACAAATTGCAAGCAGTTCTTGCATCCTATGAATTGAAATATGAAGCACTTCATTCAAAGATTATTGATTTTTTTTGTCATGTTCAAGCAGAGACAAATCTTTACATTTTAATTTCCCACTTTGCATTTAACACTTTTCATCTTTCAAAATGAAATTGCACTTTTATATTACACTTTTAGGTCATTACTGAACACGTGCAAATATTGAACAAGTGTTGTATGGTTTACCATCAAGAACTGGTTTTCTTGTTAAATAAAATGCATATGCCTCCCCTTGCAATTCCAACATTTTGATTCCTTCCACACTGATCCATTCCCCTCAGTTTAGTCGGCTTCGTGCTAAGCGACAGCGGTATAGGTGGACATCATTTTACTGTTGATCAGCTTTACAAATAGCTTGATGTTACAATAATTTGCATACAAGCTCTTATGCAAAGCATTTACTTAGTTACTGTAAAGCAACAACTGTCCTTTTTTATTGCTTCAATGATAACTAGTGCTGTCCCGATGGAAATTGGGATTGTATTAGTGACATTGAATCAAATAATTATAGTTCCCTCTGACAATATCTTGTTATGCCAACAAACAAAATTACCTATACTCTTGACAGGTTCAAGCTCGTGCCATATTGTTGAGTTAGAATAGAGTAAAAGTTCTGTACAAGCTTATAATGTTGGCCATATTTATTGACCAAATGATTATCTTAATCAAAGCATAGTGATTTATTTACACAATATAAAGTATAGCGAACTAACAATGGTGCTTTACTACAGGTACCACTCTCTGACTAGTATCTACAGAATGTGATGTGCAGTTCTTGTGCTGCCTTTCACTGGTAACAATAGCTAGTCAATTAAATGTTAATACAAAAGCAAAATACTGCGGATGCTGGAAATCTGAAATAAAAACAGAAAATGCTGGCAACACTCAGCAGGTCAGGCAGCATCTGTGGAGAGAGAAACAAAGTTAACGTTTCAGGTTGATGACCTTTCATCAGAATTGGAAAAGTTAGATGTAACAGGTTTTAAGCAAGTACTGAAGCAGGGAAGAAAGGTGGGGAGGAAAGAACAAAAGAAGGTCTGTGATAGGGTGGAAGGCAGGAGCGGTTAAATGACAAAAGGGATGATGGTGCAAGTCAAAAGGAGATGGTAATGGGTCAAGTAAAAAAACAAACGATGGGTCTAGAGGAGGTGTAAATGGGAATAGCAGAATCATTATCAACAGCTGCTGTCTGGAAAAAAATGGGGGCAGTGGTTATAATCTGAAAAAAACTCAATGTTGAATCTGGAAGGCTGTAAAGTGCCTAATCGAAAGATGAGGTGCTGTTCCTTGAGCTTCATTGGAACAGCGTAGGAGGTCGAGGACAGATGTCAGAGTGGGATGGAGAATTAAATGTTAATGTTCAAATAGAATGGGTGGAAGTATCCCCTCCCTTCTAACATTCAAATTCAAGTTTAGAAAATTTCTGGGCCATCTACTGAACCGCCGCCTAATGTTTTAACCTGTCTTTACAATGGGCTGGGAATTACAGCGTGCCTGGTGTGTAGTTCAAGTGGCGGGGAAGAGCTCTTTTGCCTCTCGGCTTTAAAACAATTGGGAGTCAGATGACCAACCTGACTCTCCGGTCAAACTGGTGGTTCTGTGTCACTGTGCATCTGAAAGTACTTAATATTCCTAGAAAAATAGCAGTTTGACAATGTGGTAATTTATTAGCTAATTTTGTTAAATTCCTACTTCACTGAATGATCAGGAACTTATGGATAAATCCTGAAAAAGTAGACAGCAAACTAATCACAGTGTATAAAATCAAATTAGTAAATTCTGTGACTTCATAAACTTTAGATACTGAGAATTCCATAGAATTGAAAAGTAGAGAAGTTATGTTAAACTTGCATCGAACCTTGGTTAGACCACGCTTAGAGTACTGTGTACAATTCTCGTTGCCATATTATAAAAAGGATATAGAGGCACTGGAGAAGGTGCAAAACAGATTTACAAGGATGATACCAGAAATAGAAACATAGAAACACAGAAAGTAGGAGTAGGCCATTTGGCTCCTCGAGCCTTTTCCGCCATTTAATGAGATCATTGCTGATCATCCAAATTCAGTACCCTGTCTCTGCTTTCTCCCCATATCCCTTGATCTCTTTAGCCTTAAGAAATATATCTAACCACTTCTTGAATATATTTAATGAATTGGCCTCAACTGCCTTGTGTGGTAGAGAATTCCACAGGTTCACCACTCTCTGGGTGAAGAAATTCCTCCTCATCTCAGTCTTAAATGGCTTACCCCTTATCCTTAGACTGTGACCCCTGGTTCTGGACTCCCCTGCCATCGGGAACATCCTTCCTGCATCTAGACTGTCTAGTCCTGTTAGAATTTGATAAGTTTCAATGAGATCCCCTCTCATTCTTCTAAACTCTAGCGAATATAAGCCTAATCGACCCAATCTCCCCTCATATGTCATTCCTGCCATCCCAGGTATCTGCCTGGTGACTCTTCGCTGCACTCTCTCGCTGAGGGTATACCTATCAGGAAAGGATGAACAGGCTGGGTCTCTTGAAAAGAGACAGCTGAGGGGTGACCTAATAGAGGTCTTTAAAATTATGAAAGGTTTTGGTAGAGTTGTTACTAAGAAAGTGTTTCCAATTATGAGGAAGAGCAAAACTAGAGGCCATCAATATAAGATAGTCACCAAGAAATCCAATAGGGAATTCAGAAGAAACTTCTTTACCGAGAGAGTGGTGAGAATGTGGGACTCGCTACCACAGGGAGTGGTTGAAGTGAAAAGTATAGATGTATTTAAATGGAGGCTAGATAAGCATATGAGGGAGAAGGGAATAGAGGGTTATACTGATAGATTTAGATGAGGAAAGACAGGAGGAGGCTCGAGTGGAGCAAAACGCCAGCATGGACTGGTTGGGCCGAATGGCCTGTTTCTGTGCTGTAAATCCTATTTAATCCTACGTAATTCAGGCAGAACAAATCAATATGTTGAAGATACTGAAAACTATCAGCTTCATTTAAATAGGCTAGAAAAATGCCCCTTTTCTTTGACTAGATTTAATTTAGTTGGTTTAAAAACCAACATAATTAATTTCATAGAAATACTAGGGGCAGTGATTATGGATCAACTTGCGGTCGAACTACAAGAACTATCTAGTCGCAGTGATTTGTAAACTGTTCCCTAAAATCATTTATGTTGGTAAATGCTGAAGAGCCTTGCATAAAATTGCTTTAAAAGAGCGCTGCATTCAGGATTTCTGAATGTAGTAACAGTAATCATTTGAATTGTTTGGCTCTTTGAAAAACATAACTAGTTCATTAACAACAAAGAGTTAGTACTTTAAAACCTATATTCATGTTTATTAGATCTGAGACAAGTGTGGTTTGTAGAAGCAGAATTTTGAACGATTGTTTCTGGAATAAAGACAGTTGTGTTGTGGTCAATCCTCTGTGGTTCCTTTTGGGTTGTGAAATGTTCTGGCTTTTTATTTTTTTTTAAATCAGTAGGTTCCGTTCAACCATGCAACCAAAGCTAGGAGTTGACAGATCAAAGATGCCATAGTTTATTATGTATAAAATAAGGAACTTGAATGAAGTCCATCTTCAGTGCTTCAGGTTCAGCCGGGTTGTTGGTGTGGAAAACCTTTGAGCGGGACACATCAGGGAAGCTGGCTTGTGTGCAACATTACTTATTTTAAGTGTTCCCGTGTTTATTGTAAACACTCAGAATCTCGAATTTCTTTTTCATTCAATCGTTAAGACTAGTTTGGAAGCAATCTTCCTCTGAGCAGGAATTTCGACATCTTTACAACCTTTATCCCGTTAAATGTTTAATGCAAATAACTGTAGGCAAAAATACGGGATCAACGGGTTCGAAAATTTGATAGGATCATGTTAGGAATGTTAAGAAGCTCAGGGATACTTCGCAAGATTGTTGAAAGTGATAAATCCTCGCTGTAAACAAGAAATTTGTTCTTAAGTAAGGGCATTCAACTTTGAAATCGCGGGTAAAATAAGCGTGGCAGAAAAATAACCTGTCCATTCGCCGTTGAAATAGTTGCAGTATTCTTATTGTATGATAGGGACAGAAAGCAAAACTATCCCTTGTGTATTAGAGCGTGCTTTTACTTCGAACCCAACTGTACCGGTTTGTGCTTTGCCTTTTCCTCCACAGCCGGTCGGTCAGCAACAGAGTGCGTGGAAAGCGACTGACCTGCGGCTTGGTGGCGCTCTCGGCAGAGGGGGCGTGTGGCCCGATAAAAGGTGAAAGGCTTGGGGTGGCGCAGGCATTGAGCGCAGTGCCCGCGCCCGGTGTCGGCATCACAATGCAGTCCCAGTTCACTGAAATTAAGAAGGAAAGTCCAGAGCCAATCAGAGCAGAAATTCAAGGTGAGAAGCATTGTTGATTACATTTACCACCAGGAATGGTTTGTGACTCCGTTTAATGTCAAGGGGGGAAAAATTCGGTTGGTTGCGCCACCCATTAGCGCCTAAAGAGGTCTAGAAGTGGGGCGTTAACCAACTAGCGCCCGGGCGCAGCGAACCCTGCGCCTCTTCCCAAATTGAGTGGACATTTAGCGCCGGCGCTAAACCATAGCGCCTGCTCACCAGCGCACGCAGATCATGACGTCATTTCAGTGTGCAACGCCCTTGGGGCGCCCCGGACCGGAAATTCAGTGGCGCCCCCCTCCGTTCCGCCTGGCACTAACAAGGACAGGTTACCTTGAACGTTTCCCAGTTGCTGTCGGGCTGGGGGGGCGCTATTTAAAGGGGACTCTTCCTGGATTATTAGTGGTAGCCATTTTTGGACCACACCTTCTGTGAGAGAGAGAGAGAGAGTTGCTCAGAGACAAATGGAGAGCCATTTCTGCAGTGAGCCAGCGCTGGCTGAGGAACTTTAGCCTTCTGATCATAACTTTGCAGTTGGTAAGCTTCTCAACCGGCATAACTTTCAGTGCGCACTTACTATGGGGGCTGCATTGGATGTCCTTCTCAATCGTATTGACAGGGCACAGGGATAGAGTGGCAGGCATGGCCAGACGGAGGAGGGCCAACAGACGTTGACACATGAGACCTTACGCTGCCAGGGTTTTCCGCCAACAGTTTTCGTATATCAACATGTTGGAGGAGCAGTGTTTCTGAAGGCTGCGCTTCAGTAAGGAGGTGGTCACTGAGCTCTGCCACCTGCTTCAGCCAGATCTGCAGCCTTAAGGTGCAGGACATCTCTGTCGGTGGCTGTGAAGATCACTGTGGCTCTAATCTTCTATGCCAGCGGCTCCTTTCAGGCCGCTGTTGGGGACATTGCCAACATCTCACAGTTTGCGGTGCATTGCTGCATCCGTCAAGTGACTAATGCTCTCTTTAAAAGGAGACGGCAGTACATCTCCTTCCCAATGACCCCGGACAAGCAGCGAGAGCGCGCAGAGGGCTTCGCAAGGATAGCGGGCTTCCCCATGGTGCAGGCGCCATTGACTGCACGCATGTGGCTTTGCAGGCGCCTCTAGAGAATGCGGAGGATTTCCGCAACCGAAAGGGGTTCCATTCTTTGAATGTGCAGCTGGTCTGTGACCACCGACAGCTGATACTCGCTGTCAATGCCCACTTTCCAGGCAGCAGCCATGACGCCTTCATCCTGCGCCAGACTTCTGTGGCAGACCTTTTCGAAGTCCCGGCTCACCCAGGAGGCTGGCTTCTCGGGGACAAGGGCTATCCTCTGTGCCCCTGGCTGCTGACCCTGCTCCGTTCGCCCAGCACCCCTGCTGAAGAATGATACTGATGTGCCTCAATAAATCCGAGACTCAATGTTAGCGGAACAAAACAAGGTTTTTATTAACTTAGAAGGTAACACACAGTGGAGAGGTGTCTTCCATCCAGAGGTCTGCAGTACTGGATGTGAGGCACGCTGAGCCTGCTTACATAGGGGCCAGGTATGGGCAGAGCCCTACACACAATACAATACAAGGTGAGGAAACGGAACTGAGGTAAGGGAAATGAAACTGAAACTAAACCACAGTCACAGGCACAATCACACAGAGAATACAGATGAGTGATGAATGGCATATTTCATCACATTCACCCCTTCTATAGATTTAGTCTGTTCGGGGGTTTGATAGTCCTCTGTGACCGACGTGGCTGTTGTGGTGCCGCGGGTGTCAGCTGGGTGTCCCCGGTGGCCTCCTGGGTCTCTGCCGGGGGCGCCGCCAGGGTTGTTGAAGGGGTAGTTGGTGGGGGTACCGTTGGTCGATGTTCTTCCGGGGGTGATGAAAGAGTAGTGGGTGGGTAAGAGTTGCTGTGATCGTTGTTGCTGCTGTTGTCGTGGTTGTTGTCGTTACCGGCTGGGGCGACGTCTTTTATGGACACGGCGTCCTCCCTTCCGTCGGCGTGCCGGACATACGCGTATTGGGGGTTGGCGTGGAGTAGGTGCACTGACTCCACGAGAGGGTCCGTCTTGTGGCCCCTCACATGCCTTCGCACGAATACCGGACCTGGGGTGGAGAGCCATGACGGCATGGATACGCCTGAGGTGGATTTCCGGGGAAAGACAAACATTCGTTCATGAGGCGTGGCATTAGTGGCAGTACACAATAGCGACCATATCGAATGGAGCACATCTGAGAGGACTTCCTGCCAGCGGGAGATAGGGAGGCCCTTGGTCCTTAGAGCTAGAGTGACTGCTTTCCATACTGTCCCGTTCTCTCACTCCACTTGACCGTTACCCCGGGGGTTGTAGCTGGTGGTACGGCTCGTGGCGATCCCCCTGGACAGCATGTACTGGCGTAGCTCTTCACTCATGAAGGACGCCCCCCTATCTGTATGGATGTAGCTTGGCATACCGAACAGGCAGAACAGGCTGTTGAGGCATTTAATGACCGTGGCGCTGGTCATGTTTGGGCAGGGGAAGGCGAATGGGAAACGGGAGTATTCGTCCACAATGTTCAGGAAGTAAACATTGCGGTCGACGGACGGGAGGGGGCCCTTGAAATCTAAGCTGAGCCGCTCAAAGGGCCGTGTAGCTTTGATTAAGTGGGCTCTATCTGGGCGGTAGAACCGAGGCTTGCACTCAGCGCAAGTGCGGCAGTTCCTGGTCAGAGACCGAACTTCCTCAATCGAGTAGGGTAAGTTACGGGACTTTATGGAGTGGAACAGCCGTGTGACCCCTGGGTGGCAGAGGTCGTTGTGGAGGGTCTGTAGCCGATCCCCGGTGGTGCTGGCACACATCCCTCGTGAGAGGGCGTCGGGGGATTCGTTAAGGGCCCCTGGCCGGTAAATGATGTCATAATCGAAGGTGGAGAGCTCGATCCGCCACCTAAGAATCTTATCATTTTTAATCTTCCCCCTCTGTTTATTATTGAACATAAACGCTACCGACCGCTGGTCGGTAAGTAGGGTGAAGCGTTTGCCGGCTAGATAGTGGCGCCAGTGGCGCACTGCCTCCACGATGGCTTGGGCCTCCTTTTCCACGGAGGAGTGTCTGATCTCGGGCCCTTGGAGGGTCCTCGAGAAGAAAGCTACGGGCCGCCCCGCCTGGTTGAGGGTGGCCGCCAAGGCAAAGTCAGACGCATCACTTTCCACTTGAAAGGGAGTGTTCTCGTCCACTGCCTGTAGCGTGGCCCGCTCAATATCCCGCTTAATGCTTTTGAAGGCGGCATGGGCCTCAGCAGGGAGCGGAAAAGAGGATGCTTTCAAGAGGGGGCGGGCTTTGTCGGAGTAGTTGGGGACCCATTGGGAATAATAAGAAAATAACCCCAGGCACCTTTTCAGGGCTTTGGGAGTGTTGGGCAGGGGCAGCTCCCGTAGGGGGCTCAATCGGTCGGGGTCTGGTCCGATTTCCCCATTCTCCACCACGCTGCCTAGTATGCAGAGGCGCGTGGTGTTGTAAACGCACTTGTCCTCGTTGTAAGTGAGGTTGAGTTTTTGTGCGGTTTTCAGGAACCTCTCGAGGTTCGAGTCGTGATCCTGCTGGTTGTGACCGCAGATGGTGACGTTGTCGAGGTAGGGGAAGGTTGCCTGCAAGTGGTGGTCATCGACCATGCGGTCCATCTCCCTCTGGAAGACCGAGACACCATTCGTCACCCCAAAGGGGACTCTGAGGAATTGGTAGAGGCGTCCGTTCGCCTCGAAGGCGGTGTACGGGCGGTCCTCTGGTCTGATAGGGAGCTGGTGGTACGCTGACTTGAGGTCGATGGTGGAGAACACCCGGTATTGGGCGATTTGGTTCACCATTTCTGATATGCGGGGTAGCGGGTAGGCGTCTAGTTGGGTGTACCTGTTGATCGTTTGGCTATAGTCGATCACCATCCGTTTCTTCTCGCTACCCCTTACCACCACCACTTGGGCGCGCCACGGGCTGTTGCTGCGTTCAATAATGTGCTCCTTCAGGAGCCTGTCTACCTCGGTCGCGATAAACCGCCTGTCCTCCCAGCTGTACCTCCTGCTTTTGGTCGCTATTGGCCGGCAGTTAGGGGTAAGGTTCGCGAATAGCGAAGGCGGCTTTACCTTCAGGGTAGCCAGACCGCACACTGTGAGGGGCGGCTGGGACCCACCGTAATTGAACGTGATGCTTTGGTGGTGGCACTGGAAATCCAGGCCCAAGATCACGCTCGCACATAGATTCTTCATGATTAGTACTTTAAAATTATTGTATACAGTTCCGTTAACGGACAATTGTACCGTGCAATAACCCATAATGGTCGATGTCTGGGTTTTATCAGCCATAGAGATGGTACCCCGAGTAGGGACCACCTTTAGGGAGAGTTGTTGTGCTAGTTCAGGGTGGATAAAACTCTCCGTGCTTCCACTGTCAATTAAACATTTAACCCCGCACCCGTTTACCTCGATGTCCACCATTGATTTGGATAGCGGGTGCGGCCTGGTCTGGTCCACTGTGACCGATGCCACTGTAGGGCCCTGATCGAGACAAGATGGCGTCCACGCTGTCTGCTCACAAGATGGCGGACCCCACGAGGTCGGGCAAGATGGCGTCCAAGATGGCCGCTCCCACGGCGCACACGCGGCGGTGGCGGGTTTTCCGGCGGGGTTCCCTCTGCACACCTTCCCGAAGTGCCCCTTCTTACCGCACTTAAAGCAGGTGGTGCCTTTCGCCGGGCACAGGTTTCTGGTGTGCTTCGACTGCCCGCAGAAGTAGCAGTTGGGTCCCCGACGCATCGCGGCTGTCGTAGGGCTTCTGGGGGGAGAGCGGGGCCCCGACGGTGTCGGGCTGCCGGGCGGGGAAGATGCCTTCCAAGACGTGGCGGCGTGGGCGGCGCGGGCTGAAGAGTAGGCGTCCGAGTTTCTCTGGGCCACATCCAGGGATCGCGCTGTGTCCACAGCCTGTTTCAGGTCCAATCCCGTTTTTTCCAGCAGTCTCTGCCGGATGTAAGTGGAGCTGAGGCCTGTGATGAAGGCATCGTGAACAAGCTCGTCAGTGTACACTGCGGCTTTTACATCTTGGCACTTGCAGTCTTTGCCAAGCGTTTTCAGGGTGACTAGGAACTCATCCAGCGATTCCCCAGGTCGCTGTGCGCGAGTAGCGAGCAGATGCCTAGCATACACCTCATTCGTAGGCTGCTGGTAATGTGCCTTTAAGATGTCGCAGGCGGCCGGGTACGTGTCGGCGTCTTGGATGAGGGGGTAAACCCTGTGGCTTACCCAATTCCGCAGGATTCCGAGTTTCATACTTTCAGCGTCCGTAGCGCCTGTGACAGCTGCGGAATTGTCCAGGAAGAATTCCATACACATAAACCAGTGTCCGAAGCGTGCCGATGCGTCCGAAGCATGCTGGTCCAAATCCAAACGTTCGGGTTTCAAGAGTTGATCCATTGTGTTGAAAAGTAAGTTAATAAAATTGATGTGCCTCAATAAATCCGAGACTCAATGTTAGCGGAACAAAACAAGGCTTTTATTAACTTAGAAGGTAACACACAGTGGAGAGGTGTCTTCCATCCAGAGGTCTGCAGTACTGGATGTGAGGCACGCTGAGCCTGCTTACATAGGGGCCAGGTATGGGCAGAGCCCTACACACAATACAATACAAGGTGAGGAAACGGAACTGAGGTAAGGGAAATGAAACTGAAACTAAACCACAGTCACAGGCACAATCACACAGAGAATACAGATGAGTGATGAATGGCATATTTCATCACAGATACAACGAGAGCCATCAAGCGACTAGGAACATCGTGGAGCACACAATCGGCGTGCTGAAGCAATGGTTCCGCTGTCTGGACCATTCCGGAGGAGCCCTTCAGTACTCACCTGAGCGAGTTTCCCACTTCATGGTTGTGTGTTGCATGCTGCATAACCTGGCAATCCTCAGGACCCAGCCAATGCCACCAGACATTGGAGCACCACCGGAGGAGGAGGAGGAGCAGCACCAAGACGGGAGGGAGGCACAAACTGCAAGGGCCATCCGTCAGAGGCTTATAGCAAGTCGCTTCTAGGCCCCTCTGAGGGAATGCTTTCTGCCATTCCAAGAACATGAATGGAACCGTTCTGCTACCCCTAAGCCGGTCAAGGCAACAATTTGTGCAAAGAACAGACATGGACATTGTGAATAAATAAACTTCTTTATTTAACAAACTGTGTATCCTTCCCGCATGACAAAGCAATGGAAACAAACACCAAAACAAACAGACTGCCACATAACTGGCTCTCACACCCTGGAGACAATGTCCAAAACATAACCAACATTCAGACCAGCATCTTCGGCCTTGAATGAAAGAAATAACATAATTTAACAGCACCTCCTACTTTTTGCCCCTCGATGATAATCTGCTTCCCTTGCGGAATTGCCCCCTTCCCGCCCTGCAGCTCCTCCGTAATGGGACCCCAGTGGTTGCAGCAAGGCTGGGGGAGGCCTGCTGACTGTCCGAAACTGAGACGGCAGATGCCCTTGAGGTATGGCCTGAACCAGCTCTGGGCCTGGAGGGCCCGGCTGCTGACTGCTCCAACTCCGCATGGGCGGCAGCAGTCTGTCCTACAGGTGGTGGCAGCTGCAGTGGAGAAGTGCCAGTGGTGGCATCAGGAATGCTGTCATCCTGAGAGCGGACAGTAGTTCCCTGGTCGGCCGACACACTGGCACTCTGACGGGGCAGCACCGCAGCATGCGCAGCAATCGGCTGGTGCACAGATTGCTGGCCTGCTGTGGCGCGGCGAGGGCCCCGGGGAATCCTGCCCGATCCAGCGAGGGTGGCAGCAGTCAGTGCTCGCGTGGCCTCAATCTGCATCTGCATGAGACCAGCCACTGACTGCGTGGCAGCACTCAGCACTTGCGTGGCAGGTGCCAGTGCTTCGCCGAAGTCCTGGACAATCCTTGCCAGTGCTGCGCCAAAGTCCTGCACACAGCCCCCGAGCTTCCCTACCCCCCTCGCGTTGCTGCAGGCCGCTGGGTCCTGGAGCTGCATCCTCCTCAGACCATTCCCCCCCGCTCCCCTCCAGGGAAGGCGCCTCCCCAGTCTGGACATGGGCTGGCTCGCCTGAGGGTGGCACGGATGGTCCGGCTTCCTCCTCCTCCTCGCCTCCAGAGTCACTCGCACTGGCAGCTTGAGGGCCCGCCTCCCGAGCTGGTGATGCAGCATCTAAAAGCAGGGAGGTTCAAGAGTGGCTTTAGCGAAAGGACAGGGTGGCAGCAAGGGATGCATGAGTGCTGCAATGCTCTGAGTTGGCTCGAGAGTGAAAAAGCATGCTGGTGTGGGGAACAAGTGGAAGAAGAGAGGTCAAAAAGGTGATGACCTTACCATTGCTGTCCACAATGGGGTTGGCATCTCCAGAGGCGACGGGGCCAATCATCCGGCTTGCCACAATCTGATGGACTCGCTCCTCCAGGTCTGTGAGGGTCTGCAGGTGAGGCCGGCCTCCTCCGGTCCGATGCTGTTGCCTTCTATTATGGGCCAGCTTGGCCTGCAAGAGAAAGGACGGTGTGTGAGGAAACCTGCAGCCCTGATCTGGGATGACATGCCTCCCATGGTCGATTAGCCCTTACATTATGCTGCCCTGATCTGGGATGACATGCTTCCCATGGTCCAGGAGCCCTTACATTATGCACAGAGCTGAATGTGCGTGTGTGTTTCCAGAAACGGCCATGGGTGCTGGATGACAGCTGGCCATTGGGGCTTTGCACACCCTCTGGCCATAAAGTGAGGTCCAGATGGAGGGATGAAGATGATTCTGAAAAAGGCACTCACCCTGACGACCCGAGTGAGGTCATTGAACTTCTTCCTGCATTGCACGGGAGTCCTGGGAACCATGCTGCTGGAGGTGACTCTGTTAGAAACCTCCCTCCAAGCTCTGTGATAAGTCGCTGTGCTGAGGCCTCCTGCCATTCTCTGGGTAGAGTACAGATCGCCTGCGCTCCACTGCGCCAACCAGAGCATCCAATGCCCCTTCGCTGAAGTGCTGCGCTCTCTCCCTGGCCCGCTCCATGTTCAGGCAGTTGTCGACGCCACAGGTAGGTTACCGCCGAGTTTGAGGCCTACGATGCGCAGGGTGCGGCTGGAGATGATGATCGAACCGCCCCTTTAAGAGCTGTCTGGCGCCAGCGTGTCTGGCTGAACTCGATAATTGACAGCACCTGCGCCCGCCCGCAGAGATATTGCGTCGCGCCGCCAGGTTAGCGCCTTAAGACTGTCGTGCAGCTCTGATTTAGCGCTGCAATCACCTTCAGGGGCGCAGATACCCAATATCGCTGGAGGTGGCGATAATTTGCGCCTGGCGCTAAACTTTGCGCACCGCCAATACTAGCGCCCCAAACGGGGCGATACCGAATTTCTCCCCCCAGGAATCATTCCAACTTTATAACATATGTGATTTAACTTCCGACGTCACAGCATGCCACACACGGGGCTTAGTTTTAACTCCCAGACGGGAATGCGTCTGGGAGTGGCAGCAGGCAGGCTCAGCTGATTTTATCATGTTTGTGTTCATTATCCTTACACTTATCCACTTCAACAATATGTGCTTATTATTCCAGTCTCTTGTCTACTGGGACCTGATCACATCACTTATCTTCATCTACAAGTTTTATTATATTACAAGAAACACCCTCCTCCACATCACTTATGAATTGTGTGAACAACAGGGAACATAGAACTAACTTCTGTGAAACCCCACAAGTCACTTCGCTAGGACAGCGCTCTTTGACTTTATCTTCTATCACTAAGCAAGTTCTCAATCCAGCTACTGATTTATCCATTAAGTCGATGCACCTTAGCCTTTAAAAAACTTTATGAGCAGAACTTTCTCAATTACCATAGCTACTAATTTAACTACTTCTTTGAAGTTACCATAGATTAAAGCAATATTTTATGAATTCCATTGCTAATCTGATTGTATCTCACATTTCTCTGCAGTTTTTGAAGGCTGGTATGTTGTATGCATTAAACACATTTGCCATTTTTTCATCTTCCAAGTTTCTACATGACTTACCTCTGAATGAAAGTGTCTGTGCACTCCATTCACTCCCACAGCTAACATTTGGATCCCTTTTGCTGCCTCCTGCAAACTACCTTGCTATTATTCTCTGACTCTCATTTTAGTTATCCTCAACTGACATCTGTACAACTCTCAGTCCTCACAACTCCTTTTATATTTTAAAATATTTCTGCTTTGCCTTTAAGTTAGTTGTGACCTCTTAATTAGCAGGTACGGTAGCATATCTGAGGAAGGATGTTCTTGCCATGGAGAGAGTGCAGTGAAGATTCACCAGACTGATACCTGGGATGGCAGGAATGACATATGAGGAGAGATTGGGTCGATTAGG
This sequence comes from Somniosus microcephalus, assembly GCF_052327205.1. Classification (NCBI taxonomy): domain Eukaryota; kingdom Metazoa; phylum Chordata; class Chondrichthyes; order Squaliformes; family Somniosidae; genus Somniosus; species Somniosus microcephalus. The sequence continues at coordinate 250,575,595 of NC_140992.1, forward strand.
CTTATATTCGCTAGAGTTTAGAAGAATGAGAGGGGATCTCATTGAAACTTATAAAATTCTAACAGGACTAGACAGACTAGATGCAGGAAGGATGGGGGAGTCCAGAACCAGGGGTCACAGTCTAAGGGTAAGGGGTAAGCCATTTAGGGCAGGGATGAGGAGGAATTTCTTCACCCAGAGAGTGGTGAACCTGTGGAATTCTCTACCACACAAGGCAGTTGAGGCCAATTCATTAAATATATTCAAGAACGAGTTAGATATATTTCTTAAGGCTAAAGGGATCAAGGGATATGGGGAGAAAGCAGGGACAGGATACTGAATTTGGATGATCAGCCATGATCTCATTAAATGGCGGAGCAGGCTCGAGGGGCCGAATGGCCTACTCCTGCTCCTATCTTCCATGTATCTATATATCTACATAGTGGTTATGTTACTGAACTAGTAATCCAGAATGATCCAGAGACGTGAGTTCTAAATCCCACCACAGGCAGCTGGGGATTTTAAATTCAATTAATTAAAATTAAAATCTGGAATTAAAAACTAGTATCAATAATGGTGACCATGAAGTTACCAGATTGTAGTAAAAACAAAACCCATCTGGTTCACTAATGTCCTTTAGGGAAGGAAATTTGTCGTCCTTACCCAGTCTGGCCTATATGTGACTCCAGACCCACAACAATGTGGCTGACTCTTAACTGCCCACTGTGGTTCAAGAAGGCGGCTCACCACCACCTTCTCAAGGGAAATTAGGGATGGGCAATAAATGCTGGCCTTAGCCAGTGACGCCCACATCCTGTGAACAAATTTAAAAAAATATTCAGCCACCTGATTTTAATCATCATTTTTCTTGTGTTGAAAGCTCACTTCTGTACGGGTCCCCATCCTCTGTGACTGAGCTGAGAACTACCCTAACTGTGGAAGGAGGTTTTGATGTTCAGACAGAAACCTGAACTGCCTCACAGCCAAGCAACCAAGACACCTGAAGGACACTACTAGGATGTCATAACATGGCAAATGCACTATAATGTGGATAAATGTGAGGTTATCCACTTTGGTGGCAAAAACAAGAAGGCAGATTATTATTTGAATGGCAATAGATTGGGAGAAGGGGAAGTGCAAAGAGACCTGGGTGTTATTGTGCACCAGTCGCTGAAGGTAAGCATGCAGGTGCAGCAGGCGGTTAAGAAGGCAAATAGTATGTTGGCCTTCGTAGCAAGAGGGTTCGAGTACAGGAACAAGGTTGTCTTGCTACAGTTGTACAGGGCCTTGGTGAGACCGCACCTTGAGTATTGTGTGCGGTTTTGGTCACCTTACCTGAGGAAGGACGTTCTTGCCATGGAGGGAGTGCAGCGAAGATTCACCAGGCTGATACCTGGGATGGCAGGAATGACGTATGAGGAGAGATTGTGTCGATTGGGCTTATACTCACTGGAGTTTAGAAGATTGAGAGGGGATCTCATCGAAACCTATAAAATTCTGTCAGGTCTGGACAGACTAGATGCAGGAAGGATGTTTCGGATGGCCGGGGAGTCCAGAACCAGGGGTCATAGTCTAAGGATAAGGGGTAAACCATTTAGGACTGAAATGAGGAGGAATTTCTTCACCCAGAGAGTGGCGAACCTGTGGAATTCTCTGCCACAGAGGGCGGTGGAGGCCAGTTCATTAAATATATTCAAGAAAGAGTTGGATATATTTCTTGAGGCTAAAGGGATCAAGGGATATGGGGAGAAGGCAGGGACAGGGTACTGAATTTGGATGATCAGCCATGATCTCATTGAATGGCGGAGCAGGCTCCTATCTTCTATGTTTCTATAAAGATATGGACTCAAATTTTTATTATTAAAGAGGCACTATTTTGGCTCATGCAGAGAGATAGTTGGAATAGAGGACCCCACAGTACAACCTGAAGGATCAAACCTTCCTCGCAAACTGAGGACAACCATCAACTGCCTCAGAACCGGTCACGGTAGATGCTGCCACCTTCTCCATAGATGGAAGATGAAAGCATCCCCATCATGCGACTGTGGAGCTCCTGATCAGACCCTGGAGCACATCATTGAGCACTGCCCTCAGAGGAAATTCGCAGGCAGCCTACAAGATACCCACGCTGTTACACCAGAAGCTTTGACCTGGATATCTGACTTAGATATTGACATCTGATTTGCTTTGCTACTACCATACGACAGAAGAAGAAGTTGGAATAGTCAAGTATTATATTCATTGCGTTCAGAAAAACAGCAATGTTTAGCAAGATAGAGAAATGTGTTTCAACCCTATTTGTTCCAACATTTAGCAAACACAGAAAGAATCTTTGTCAACTAACAAAGATGGTGTTTGTTTACTGAACCATGTTAGTAGGGTGCTACCGATAATAAAATATATATCTTATGAAGAGGAAGATTACATTCATATATAGTTGTGTAGGGGGTTTCTCTTGCTCGTTCTGGTCTCCTGCCAGGCTTTGTGCAATAATTACCCTTGAGTGGTTCGACCCACTCCCCCTACGGTTCTAGACCTTGGACTTAGATGCAGAGAACAGTAGTGCAGAGAAAGGACTCAATAGACCAGGCTGAATAGCACGAAATGGATGCTTTTATTTTTAAACAGTTTGAAGCATTACAAAATACATGTCATAGGCACAGATTAAAGTAACTACAATCATGCACAAATTTATGAACTTGACTCTATGGAAATGGGGAACACACGGCACATCGTAAAAGGGAAAACACATTACGATTACCCTTAACTCCCTCCCCTATACCTAAACTAAGTTTCGACCTGGGGAACTTGGGATCATGCTCACCACTCTCAAAATCGCGAAAAAGGGGGTTCGCAGCCTTTTGGCACCGCTTTCCGTCGTCACGTGGATTTGGAAACTTCTGGCGCAGTCGATATTCTCTCTCTCTCTCTCTCTCGAGGCGGCGGGGTAGACACAGCCTCGATGAGCGCTCGTCAAGGTTGAGATCCACTATTGTGGATTTGGGTTCATGGAGCAGACCATCAGCTACAGGCTGTTGAAGAACTGCCTGCACATGGGAGAATCTCTCCGGCCTGGATCGTCGGTTTTCCAGAGGGTTTCTTCTCCTTCGGCCTGGGTCGTCGATGATCTCCCGACCCCAGTACCCGGGCCACCCTCGTCGTCTTCTCGTCGTGGCCGAGCCTTGTCTGGCTGAACACCGACCACGTTGTCTTTTCACCGAAATTGTCCGTCCGAAACGTCTTTAAAAAAACGAAGCGTCTTCATCGATTCCGAAGCTACCGAGGTAGAAGAGGCGCCGATCCTGGCACCGTCTGTCCTTCGTTCGTCCGTTCGTTCCTTGTAGAAGAAGCTGTTTCTTGAAGAAGTAGAAGTCTGAAGTCGTCCAAGAAGAAGAAGAAGAAGAAGGAGTAACTTAGATGGACTTTCAATCCATAGTTATACTCTTTTGGGACAGTCTTATCTCCCGCCAAATCATAGTCCTGTCTTTGTATTAATTTTGGCGGGCAGAAATCTCTGCAGGGGCGCTTTGTCTTGTAACGGGAGCCGGTGATAACTTAACTGGCCTTCCTGGCCGATAATGTCTTTTAATGTCTTTTACATTGTCATCGCGACTCGGTTCGCATATTGATTGGTCCGGAGATTTTCCTTGATGGCTGTTAAACGGTTTCTCCTTTGTACAATAAATGGGTATAAGTGTTTTTGCATTGTCCGCCCATATCTTGATGGGCCCCATCCTGTACTTAGAATCCATTGAATATGTATGCTGTTTCCCTGAGTTTCGGTTCCCAGATACTGGCTTTCGCGGGCTTACTGTCTTCAATCCACAAGCCTGTCTGGCTTGCAGTAACAGAAATATAATGGTCCAGAAAACTGATCACGAGGCCCGGCGGCCATTTTGTATGCCCTTTTATCAAAGGTTTTTTCTGTGCAAGCTTACTTTGGTCAATAAACAGTCTTATTTTATCCGGTTTTCTTGCGTGATTTTTGCTGAAAATTTCGAATCTTACAGTTGCATCACCTGCAAGTTCCCCTCCAAGTCACACACCATCCTGACTTGGAAATATATTGGCCGTTCCTTCATCGTCGCTGAGTCAAAATCCTGGAAGTCCCTCCCTAACAGCACTGTGGGAGCACCTTCACCACACGGACTGCAGCGGTTCAAGAAGACGGTTCACCACCACCTTCTCGAGGGCAACTAGGGATGGGCAATAAATGCTGGCCTTGCCAATGACGCCCACATCCCAGGAATGAATAAAAAAATAGTTCCTTGTGTTAAAGCAGTCTTTGCTGTATTATGGAGCTAGAAATGAGGACAAAGGAAGAAATAATTTCCCATTTGGAAATTTCTGGAATTTCAATCTTTCAGCCTTGGTCATTTGGTTGTTGACTATGTTAGTTAATAAGAAGACATTTTCTCCTGCAATATATTCAGCTTTAGGCCTTCATCCTTACCAGCAGACAACAGTGTAACTTGTCATTGTTGTTCTGTACATTTTGAAAATCAACACCAGCACCAAACTCCACCATGAGTTTAGCCAGTTCCATATCTTTTTTTCTGCAGCAGACATGCAAGACTGTGTCACCATTATCCTGAAAAGTAAGTCGGGAGATTAGGTGCAGGTTATTTTCATCTAAAAGGCTCCAACATATACATAATATATGTTTAAAATTAATTTGCCTGTAACTTCCACTGAAGTAAACACCCATGTAAGCCCAGTAGGAGTTGCATGGTACAGTAGTGCTGAAGAACGTGATGCCGATGTCTGATATTTGAGTCGCTTGATAATACACCGGTTGCCAATAGTCCTACAGCTCTGTAACATGCAACATTTTATTAGAATATTATTGAAGTCAATGGAAATAATTATCATGAGAGATGTAAAATGGGCTGCCAATTCGCAGTTACCCATTTTACACTGTTGCACAAAGTCAAAATCTACCCCATATTGTGTACAAGCCCAGCTCAGATCTGGTAAAAGTGGGACAAATCATCTTTGAACCTAGCAAAAGGACAGCAATATGAATTTTTCTGCTTTTGTGGTTGTCATCAGGTGAAGAGTAGGACAAGTCACTGAATATATTTAAGAAGGCGATAGATAGATTTCTAGACACAAAAGGCATCAAGGGGTATGGGGAGAGAGCGGGAATATGGTATTGAGATAGAGGATCAGCCATGATCATATTGAATGGCGGAGCAGGCTCGAAGGGCCGAATGGCCTACTCCTGCTCCTATGTTTCTATGTTTCTATGTTTCTAAGTGGCACAGGACTCCCAGGGGACGACCACCTAAAAGGGATGGACAATAAATGCTGGCCTTGCCAGCGATGCCCACATTCCATGAACGAATAAAAAAAAAGACAGAGGGTTTACTGATTATCATACTAGAATTGAAGGATGAGCAGTAGCCAACAAAGCTGAGGGTCTTTGGGGTCACAATTACGGAACAGCATTACATGTTAGAAGATGCACAGAAGGTGTCTTTTGTGACAAGAACTGCTTTGCCTGTGACTGGAAATCTTTTTGCCACTGTTTTAAAATCTCCTTAGTGGGTATTTAATACAAATTATCAGAGACGATGTACACCTGCATTCAGAACTAATGTAGCTTTCCAGAAATGCCACATTAGTCCACAGAGGTGTAGGGCAACGTTTGAGGAGACAGCAACCCTTCTATACCGGACTCCCCAGGGTGCCATCAACTGTGCACAGATGGAGAGAGGGCACCTCCAGTAAATCACACCGTCTATGTCAACTGCAACTGGTCTACACACAATGAAGGATTCCTTCATTTTTAGCCAGACAAATCTGTCTCCAGTGTTCCAGCGAAGTGGTCAACTGCAAGGCAGGTTATTGGGGGTTTGAAACACATTGCTCAGAAAATGGTGGAAACACTCAGCAGGTAGCATAGTGGTTATGTTATTGGACTAGTAATCCAGAGGCCTGGACCAATGATCTAGAGACATGAGTACAAATCCCACCACAGCAGTTGGGGAATTTAAATTCAGTTAATAAAAAATAAATCTGGAATAAAAAGCTAGTATCAGTAATGGTGAACCATGAAACTATCAGGAAGTCATAAAAACCCCATCAGGTTCACTAATGTCCTTTAGGGAAGGAAATCTGCTGTCCTTACCTGGTCTGGCCTATATGTGACTCCAGACCCACGGCAATGTGGTTGACTCTTAACTGCTCTCTGAAATGGCCTAGCAAGCCCCTCAGTTAAGGGAAATTAGGGATGGGCAATAAATGCTGGCCTTGCCAGCGATGCCCACATCCTGTGAATGACTAAAGGAAAAAAAAACATCTATGGAGTGAAAAAGGGAAAAAGTGGGGGTGGGAAGGAAATAACAAAAGGGAAGGTCTGTGATAGGATGGAGGGCAGGAGTGATGTTGAAAGGCTGTTTCCCTAGCTGGAGAGCCTAGACCTAGGGTTCATAGACTCAGAATAAGGGGTCGGTCATTTAGGATTGAGATGAGGAGAAATTTCTTCACTCAGAGGGTTGTGAATCTCTGGAATTCTCTTCCTCAGAGGGTTGTGGCTGCTCAGTCGTTGAGTATATTCAAGACAGAGATCGATAGATTTTTGGACACTAAGGGAATCGAGGGATATGGGGATAGGGCGGGTAAGTGGAGTTGAGGTAGAAGATCAGCCATGATCTCACTGAATGGAGGAGCAGGCTTGAGGGGCCGTATGGCCCACTCCTGCTCCTATTTCTTATGTTCTTAAGATTAAATGACAAAAGAGACCTCCCCTTTTGTTCTTTCCTCTTGCCCTTTTCCCCAGGCTCTGTACTTGCTTATAAACTTCTTCCAGTTCTGATGAAAGGTCACCGACCTGAAACATTAACTCTGTTTCTCTCTCCTCGATGCTGCCTGACCTGCTGAGTGTTTCCAGCATTTTCTGTTTTTATTTCAGATTTCCGGCAGCCACGGTATTTTGCTTTAGTCAATCAAACAAACCATCGGTCTCCTCAATCGGCAACTTCAGTACCTTGACAGCTCGAGAGGAGAATTTATAACACAATCCAGCCAAAGTGTGAAAAATGATTGTGGTCTGCTGTGTGTTGCATAATCTCACCACTGAGAAGGGGCTAAACGTTGGATTCAATAAAGAATGCACCCAATCCATGACCATAGAGGATGGAGGATTCCAACTCACTGCACCGACAGAAGACGAGTTTGCATGAGCAGGGGAGATTAGGGTCAATTTATTTCAGTTAGGGTAATCTGGTGGGGTGGAGCATCGCAGGGTACGTTTTTATCTTCAGCAGTCCCAGCACAGAACTTTGTGCACCAGGAACACACATTGAGAAGTCGGATGTGCTCGCCCCCTGATTTTCTTTCCCTTGTTGACAAGCCTTACTGTACAGAGCTCCAATAGTACTTGAACCGGGCCTTTGTTCACTTGTACCTTCCTTTGTGTCCTGAGCTGGAGATCGGCATTAACACTAAGCAGCTCCTTGCAGACTGCGATGTTACCGATTTCAACACTTAGAAACAATGGGATACAGCCGTCCTGTGGAAAGAAAGAAAGAAAGAAATTGAGACCTAGGAAAGAAAGAATGTAGAAAGAAAAGACTTGCATTTATATAGCGTCTTTCACAACGTCAAGTTATCCCAAAGCGTTTTATAGCCAATGAAGTACTTTTGAACTGTAGTCACTGTTGTAATGTAGGAAACACAGCAATCAATTGATAATGACCAGATAATGGCCCAGAAATTCAGGTCGGGGGCTTCCCGCGGGTGCAAGTCCCCGACCTGCACTTACCTTGCGCGCCGGCCGTTGAGCTGTGGGCCCCTGTGGAATTCCGATCCTGGGCCTGCTCCAACTGCCAGCGCGCAGTGCTTGCGTATCCCAGGGGTGCAGTTAGTTCGATGCGTCCCCTGGGATCACGTGGGCCATGGGGAGCCAATCGGAGCAGGGAATGCCCATTCATAAGTTTGACAGGAAGGGCTGTCAAAACTTATAAATACTACGGGCCCCAAAACATCACTAAATCTTCAAATAATTTTTTTTTTAAATCACATTTTTTAAATAAACTATAAATTACATGAAATAACTATTTTAAACAATAATTTAAACTTTTGAAAAAAATAATTTTATTTTCTAACAGGGCTAAAAATAAACTTACCTTTCTTTAAAGTATTTAAAAATAATAAACCTGTGGAAAAAATGTTTTAATTTTAATTAATTCACCACTTACCTTGTAAAAAGCAGGCCTTACGACTGCTTTTTATATGTGTAACTTCTGGAGACTTACCTTCCCGGGAAAACCTGCAAAAAAAACCTAAGTTCGATGCTCACGCGCTGCCTCTCCTGCGCACGCGTTCGAACTCTGAATCCCTTCATTCAGGGGAACGGAAGTGCCGGTTTCCCGCGCATGCGCCGTGCATGCAGGAAACCGGCACTTCCATTGGGCCTACGGGTGAGTACCCCGTGCGTACTCACCCGTGGAGACCCGAAGTTCTGGGCCAATCTTTTTTTTTAGTGATGTTGATTGAGGGATAAATATTAGCCAGGACAGTGGGGAGTACATCAGATCATAACCTCGGCCCCTATCACATATATATTATAATAATTTATTTATTTATTTTTTAATCCACACTTTCGTCTGGCCTTTTTTCTTCCCTCCCACGTGGCAGCTGTCCATCATTCTGCCAGCGCCATTCACACTATCACTGACCTTCCCTTTTGTTCTTTCATCCCCTCCCCCTTTTCCCAGCCCCCAACTTGCTTTAAAATCTATTCCCTTTCCTGCTTTTTTCTAATTCTGACAAAGGGTCTTCGACCTGAAACGTTAACTCTGTTTCTCTCTCCACGGATGCTGCACTGGCCTGCTGAGTTTTTCCAGTGTTTTCTGTTGTTATTTCAGTGGGGAGTACACCCTTGCTCTTTTTCGAATAGTGCCATGGGATCTTTTGCGTCCACCTGAGAGAGCAGACGGGGCCTCAGTTTAACGTCACATCCAAAAGATGACACCTCCGACAGTGCAGCACTCCCTCAGCACTGCACTGGAGTGTCAGCCTTGAGTTTGTGCTCGAGTCCCTGGAGTGGGCCTTGAATCCGCAACCTCTGAGGTGAGAGTTCAACCAACTGAGCCATGGCTGACAGATAAATGTATGTAAGAAAGAAAGCATGAAAGGAAGAAAGAAAGTTAAATACCACAGACTGTCTAATTAGTGTTTAAAAAGGTGACATTTAGGTAGTATTTAGCAGTGACAATTAGGGTGAAATACTTGTTGCTTATTAGAAATAAATTAATGTCTGTGTTGAAATGTCACCCCAAATGTGGATACCGTGGCTCAGTGGGTAGCACACTCGCCTCTGAGTCAGAAGGTTGTGGGTTCAAGTCCCGCTCCAGGGACTTGCATACATAAATCTAGGCTGACACTTCAGTGCAGTGCTGAGGGAGTGCTGCACTGTCGGAGGTGCTGTCTTTCAGATGAGATGTTAAACCGAGGCCCCGTCTGCTCTCTCAGGTGGATGTAAAAGATCCCACGGCACTATTTCGAAGAAGAGCAGAGGAGTTATCCCTGGTGTCCTGGTCAATATTTCTCCCTCAACCAACATAATAAAAACAGATTATCTGGTCATTTTCACATTGCTGTTTGTGGGAGTTTGTTGTGTGCAAATTGGCTGCTGCTTTTCCCACAAGTACTTCATTGGCTGTAAAGCGCTTTGAGACGTCCGGTGGTTGTGAAAGGCACTATAGAAATGCAAGTCTTTCTTTTTTACTGTTACTGTATAACCCGACCAAGTGTTGCAATCATGTAAAACACCCGGCCTGTGGCGGTGATTACCAGGGACTGGCAACTTTATAACTGATAAAAGATCATAACATGTACATGAGAATTCGTGTTGCCACTGCCTGGTTTTGGACTGGACAGTCTGTCTTTAAGCGAGATGTCTGGAGATTTTTTAACGTGGAAATTGGAGTTGATCTTCCGATCAGGGTTACAACTGGGCATTAGTTGGACGATGCACGACTCCTTTATTCTGTTAATTGGCTGACTCCCCCCACCTGATTTTGAAGAGTCAGCTTTATTATGTCCGTGTGTAATTGAGACACGGACTGCAGGAGTTGGTTATAACAGGTCTTTACTGAGTGGAGACAAACTGGAACTAACTATGCAAAGTTACTATACAGGCTTATATACAGGGGTGGTCATTACTGGTACTGCAGTATACAGGGGCTGCAGAATATAGTTCCTTCTGCAAAGTACATACACTACAAGCTTCATTTACAAAGTTTGAGGCAAGCTGCTGGTCTACTTTGGGCTGAGCTTTGGGAGTTCGATCAGGGCAGGCTGAAGGAAAACTCTGAAAATGTTGGCAGCAATTGCACAGGATGCCACTATTTTTAATGAAAAATTCCAGTCTTTGCAAAGGCCCAGTGGATGGCACAATAAACATAGAGGCAGGAAACCGAGTGTGACAACGTACTTGTTTGCCTGTTAGATTGCTTATTACTAGCAACAGTATGCACAGGGTGAATTACGATTTCTGTCAGCTGCCTCTGCAAAGTACAGAAATAAACATCTTTCTAGTAAGTGAAAATCAATTAATAGGCATCTGAGTCTTGGTTTTTGCCAAACAAAGAGGAGATTACTATCTTAATGTCCATTGAATTATTACAGCAGCCATTCAATCTAAATGGCAGTATCTTGTGTATCTTTCGAAAGCATTGCTTGAATGTTAACAAGGGAACAGTGTGCTAATTTTTTGTTTTAACTCTGACATATCTTTACAAGATCTTAAAACAAGTCAGTTAAGGTATGTGGCACAGATCAAAGAGCCAGGCCAACTCAGTTAGTGACTCTTTAATTGCCGACAGTGTCTGAAGTGAAGAAATGGGTCAAAGCCTGCGCGTGGGGAACAGGACCAATGAGTCTTTTGGCGGATAACTCTGTGACCGAGGGTTCCAATGATAGGTTTGTACCAGATTACCTGCACTTAGATCATCAGTCTGCAGCCTGTGGCCAACAGAGAAACTGGGCTCGTAGTTCAGATGTATGTTCAAAGATGGCTCAGAGAAACATCTATTACATTGATATATCGAGGAGGATAGTAAAGTTTATAATTACGAACATACGGAAAGGAAAAGGACAAGAAAAGACCAGCTGGTCCATCCAGCCTATTTCATTCAGACAAGAGCCTTAAGCCAATTAGGATAAAAGTTCTGGGAAACTCATTTCTAACCTCTGAAGGAAATCTCCAGCATACTGCAGTAACTGATAACACTGACCACTGCTGGCTTCCCCTACCTTCTATAACTCAACCACTCCCAGGAACATATGCTATTCTGTACTTAGTTCTGATTATTTACTTGTTTTATGTTAAGTAAATTGTCGATTGGTTTATAGCCTGATTCTTGATATGATATCCGATTGCCGACTAAAGATGAGAATTACATGGCTGCAGGGTTATCTGTTCAAACTTTGGTTCTCAATATTACTAACCAAGGTAGTGGACGCACGAAGGAACATTTTGGATCACAGAGGCTGGAACGTCCGCTTATGTGTCAGCCTCGGCTCAGTTGTAGCTCTGTCTCCTCTGAGTCAGAAGGTTGTGGGTTCAAGTCGCACTCCAGAGACTTGTGCACATAAAGCTAGATTGACACTCCAGTGCAGTGCTGAGGGAGTGCTGCACTCTCGGAAGGTGCCGTCTTTCGGATGAGATGTTAAACCGAGGCCCCGTCTGCCCTCTCAGGTGGACGTAAAAGATCCTGTGGCACTATTTGAAGAAGATCAGGGGAGTTCTCCAGGTGTTCTGGCCAATACTTATCCCTCAACCAACATCAATTCGGCTGCTGCGTTTCCGATATTACAACAGTGACTGCATTTCAAAAGTACTCCATTGGCTGTAAAGTGCTTTGGGACATCCTGAGGTTGTCAAAGGTGCTATATAAATGCAAGTCTTTTCTTCTTTCTTATAGGCGTTTTGGGTAATGCATAATCTGAGTAGAAAATCTAGCATAAAATACTGAAGTATAAACAGAAAATTCTGGAAATACTCAGCAGGTCAGGCAGCATCTATGGAGAGAGGAACAGAGTTAACGTTTCAGGTCAGTGACCTTTCCTCAGAACTAGAAAAACACTGATGGGTTGCCAAGTGATGGAGCAAGGCTCTGATCTTCTGTCTGATGGCCAGTGAAGTGGAGGTGGTGCAGAACGAGGGAGTTGCGAGGGAGTGGCCCTGCTTTCCACTCCAGAAGACCCATATCATAGGACAGCATTGCAGCATGCCTGGAGAGAGGCTGAGAAAGAAAGCTTTGAGATCTTAGCTGGCTATTACTGCCACTGGCAATGCCAGCCTTACAGTGCAGACAAGCTGCTGGTGCCCTTACAGCAGAAAGCACACCACCTCTTCATCCAGCTGGCTACTGATGCACAATCTTTGTAGCCAGTTCTGCGAGGTCGTTGCCAGGCAACTGCATCTCTGTTTGTGAATGCGGCTGGTAGGTACTGGCAGATGAGCAAAGTCTGTCTCTGGGACAGTCTGATTTGCCTGGCATTGCTACTCTTCTTTCAAAACAAAACATGACCAACTAAATGAAAACAGGAAAGAAGCAACGAAAATGGTTGCAGAAATAGCCTCCAGATTCTACCACTCGTCTTACTATATAGGGCATGTTCTAGGCACTTTGTAAACAGCACACCCCAGAACTTTTGGGCAGTCATTTTATAAAGTGTGTCGATGACTCAGCAGTATCTTCTTCTTCTTCTTCTTAGGCAGTCCCTCGGAACCGAGGATGACTTGCTTCCACACTAAAAATGAGTTCTCAGGTCTACAGAGCAGTAGTCTACAGATGGTCTACAGAGCAGTAGTGATACCCGCCCTCCTGTATGCTTCAGAGACATGGACCATGTACAGCAGGCACCTCAAAGCACTGGAGAGGTACCACCAACGCTGCCTCCGCAAGATCCTGCAAATCCATTGGCAGGATAGGCACACCAATGTCAGTATTCTCGCTCAGGCCAACATCCCCAGCATCGAAGCTTTGACCACGCTTGATCAGCTCCGAGGGACGGGCCACATTGTCTGCATGCCTGATACGAGACTCAGCAGTATATCACTGCAAACAGTGGACAACCATCAACCGCCTCAGAACCGGTCATGGTCGATGCCGCCACCTTCTCCAGAGATGGGAGATTAAAGCATCCCCATCATGTGACTGTGGAGCTCCTGATCAGACCCTGGAGCACCGGAGTTATCCCTGGTGTCCTGGCCGATATTTATCTCTCAACCAACATAACAAAAACAGATTATCTGGTCAGTATCACATCGTTGTTTGTGGGAGCTTGCTGTGCGCAAATTGGCTGCCGTGTTTCCCACATTACAACAGTGACTCCACTTCAAAAATACTTCATTGGCTGTAAAGCACTTTGAGGCGTCCGGTGGTCGTGAAAGGCGCTATATAAATGCAAGTCTTTCTTTCTTTCTCATTGAGCACTGCCCTCAGAGGAAATTCGCAGGCAGCCTACAAGATATCCACGCTGTTACACCGGAACCATTGGCCTGGATATCGGAGTTAGATATTGACATCTGATTTGCTTTGCTACTACCACATGACAGAAGAAGATCACTGTAAGCATGGGAATGTTGCATGGTTATCTGAGCCTGATTCTATGCTCTCTCAGTATCCAATTTCAACAGGAGTCACTAGATGCCAACCTGGCAAAAATAAGTTTGCATTGTGAATAAATTTGCAACCTTTCTACTGGCTTGATGACACACCACATTCAACCACCAATGCACTTGAAGTCACACCACATTCAACCACTGATCTGCTTGTTACCTCTAGACTTGACTATTCCAATGCACTCTTGGCTGGCCTCCCACGTAAACTTGAGGTCACACAAAACTCGGCTGTCCGTGTCCTAACTCGCACCAAGTCTCGTTCACCCATCTCGCTGACCTACGCTGGCTCCCGGTTAAGCAACGTCTCAATTTCAAAATTCTCATCCTTGTTTTCAAATTCCTCCATGGCCTCGCCCCTCCCCATCTCTGTAATCTCCTCCAGCCCCACAACCCCACCCCACACCCCGAGATATCTGCCCTCCTCCAATTCTGGCCTCTTGGGCATCCCTGATTATAATCGCTTCACCACTGGTGGCCGTGCCTTCTGTTGCCTAGGCCATAAGCTCTGCAATTCACTCCCTAAACCTCTCCGCCTCTCTACCTCTCTTTCCTCCTTTCAGATGCTTCTTAAAACCTACCCCTTTGACCAAGCTTTTCGCCATCTGCTCTAATTTCGCCTTATGTGACTCGGTGTCAAATTTGTGTCTTATAACACTCCTGTGAAGCGCCTTGGGACGTTTTACTACGTTAAAGGTGCTATATAAATGCAAGTTGTTGTTGTTGTTGGCTAACCAATAGAGCCAAAGGGTAATGGTACAGGGATTGTCACCAGCCTGGGACAATGTTACCAGTGGGGACCCACAGGGGTCTGATTTGGGACCCCTTTTGTTTAATATTTTTATAAATGATCTAGAGCTAGGAGTCATAAGCGCAGTGGTTAAATGTGCAGATGATACAAAGCTAATGAAGGTGGCAGACTCCAAAGCTGAACAGGATAAGCTACAGAAGGATTTGAATATACTTGGGAACTGGGCAGACAGGTGGCAGATGAAATTTCAGTGTAGAGAAATAAAAAATGCTTCACACGGGGACAAAAAAATTCAGGAAGGGACTATTACTTAAATGAAAAGAAAATAATGTGCATGGGAAATGAAAGAGATCTAGGGTCTTGATTGACAATAAATTGAAGCTATTGCAACAATGCTCATTGGCAGCGATTATCCAAATCAGATGTTGAGAGGTATTAAAAGGTCAATATTGAGCCAAAATAGTGAGCTCATCCTGCCACTTTATAATTCATTGGTGTGACTGCATTTAGAATACTGTGCACAGTTTTGGCCGCCAAAGTTCAAAAAGGATATTGCAGGTATTGGAAGGATCCAGAAGAGAACAAACTGGGTCTGTTGTAGACTAATTGATAGAGATTGATTGATATAATTAGTCAACAACTTCATTATCGTTGTATCGTGCAACTACCAGGTTGGTAGATGGCGAACTAAGTTGGTCTTTCTTTGTTTTTGCAATTCCTATGTTCCGATGCGACACATCACATTCAACCTCTAACCTGCTAGAGGAATGAAGAGGAGTAAAAGAGGAGTAAATGTTTTTGTTGGTTGTCAGTTGTTGATCAGCTGGAATTAATGGGCCAACATTTGCGATTGGAGGCTTCCCGCAGGCGGACGCCTCCAACCTGCAAAATGTCTATGAATGTGCCTGGTGGCTCGGGAGGTACGGAGGCCTGCGATCCTGGGCCTCTCCGGGTCTGCGCGGGCAGAGCCCCCCCGTATCCCAGGGGTGCAATTGGTTCATAGGCACTCCTGGGATCACGTGGGCCGGCCCAACCAATAAATGAAGGGAATCCCCATTCATACCTTTGACAATTCTGTACGTACGGAAGTCATTCAGCGGGCAGAAGTCATGCAAATAGCGCAACTCTCCACCTGCAGAGGCCCATCAGGGGATGCATGCAATCTGTGAAGAGAATTCTTGACAGATCGCAAGTGCCGGGTTTCAGCGCACGCCCTTCGCACCCACCCGTGGGGATCGCAAAATACGGCCCAATGCGTTAGGTTATTCTCTCTGTCCCACTATTATACCCATCTAACATCAAAGAAATGAAACACTGCCATTACATGAGACTGGATGAGAACCAGAAAATCTCATTCATTAGCTGCTACTAAAAAAGAATTTCAAGCCCCAATTGCCCATCGAACGAGCAGGCCTTTCTTTGAGAAGGTCGACATCAACAGTTGTTCCCAGAGTGAGATTGGACTGATCATATGAAAACATGGCTAGGGCCAGTGTATTTTGCTACAGTTATTAATGATGAAGATTCTCTATTACCTACCTTATCTTGTATGAATCGAGCATCTTTGTTTGAGGACTTCAGCAGCATCTGTACTATGTTGAGAGCACCGCTTGGTTGACTAGCTGCACAGTGTAGAGGCAACTGATCCTTATGCTGAAAAGTAAAGAAAAGTGCAGTGAGATAGGTGCTGTGCATCCTGAGGAGGCTATCGATGCAGCAACATTTTTCCCATTTATTTCCCCATTTCTCACTCCTGCTCATCACCTGTGTTACTGTTCAGCGGGCAATGGCTGTATTCCTACCAAGTAATCACTCTTCATAAAAAGGTGGGGAAATCTATGTATGTAGGATTAGCATGGTTTGCCTGGCTGTTTGAACAAACTTCCTTCCCTTGTTTGTTGGTTCTCTTCAATAAATCATCGTTAACTAATTTAAATTTCTGTCAGGGGAGAGGCGGGCCTAGAAGTTGGGCTGCTTGGTGAACATTTTTCAAGGCGCTACCCGGCCTGCTAAGGCCCCAAAATGGCACCCGGAAGTGCGCCTTCCGCCATATAGGTAGAGGAGGTGGCGCTCGCGTCAGAAGTGCACGCAGACAGCGTTTAAAGTCAAAAATAATTTTAGTAGTTGAGGGTCCTGCGGTTTGTTTTTGGACTTTCCCAGTGCTTCACCTGCCACGTGTTGACCTCACTCAGCACAACGTGACGCTAATGGGCATGAAGGTCCTCTCGCCAGCGCTATTTAAAGGGATCATCCAGTACTTGCAGGTTAGTTGATGGTTCACTACTTCTGGCTACTCTTTGACTTCTAGGCATTTATTTGCTGATTTCAAAGTTCACTTTGTCTGCACAGGGAGAGATTTTGCTGTTTTTGCTCTTTGACTCGCAACGTGTCTGGCTGCAGATATGGGTGGTCTGGTAAGGCTGGGAATAGAACACGATTGGGAGACACCACAAAGCAGGCGAAGCTGCCAGAGGAGGTAGGAGGTAAGAGGAGGAGGAGGGCACTCAACAGGAGGCCATATCCACCGAGGGTCTTCAGGGAACACTTCTTCTATCCTTAACATGACTGAGGAGCAATGTATGAGTCGCCTTCGCTTTACCAAGGCTACGCCACCTGCTCCAGGCTCAACTACAGCCTCAACCCAGGGCATGAACAGCACAGCCTGTGGCTGTCAAGGTCACTGTCGCCCTCAACTTTTATGCAACGGCCTCCTTTCAGGCTGCAACAGGTGACATTAGCAACATCTCCCAGTTTGCAGTGCACCGATGTATCAGGGAGGTCACCGAAGCTCTATACACCAAAATAAACACTTACACCTCCTTCCCTATCTCACACCAAGTCCCGTTCACCCATCACCCCTGCTGCTCGCTGACCTACATTGGCTCCTGGTCTGGCAACGCCTCGATTTTAAAATTATCATCCTTGTTTTCAAACCTCTACATGGTCTTGCCCCTCCCTATCTCTGTAACCTCCTCCAGCCCTACAACCCTCTGAGATCTCTGCGCTCCTCCAATTCTGGCCTCCTGAGCATCCCTAATTTCCATCGCTCCACCATTGGTGGCCGTGCCTTCAGCGGCCAAGGCCCCAACCACTGGAATTCCCTCCCTAAACCTCTCCGCCTCTCTACCTCTCTCTCCTCTTTTAAGATGCTTCTTAAAACCTACCTCTTTGACCAAGCTTTTGGTCACCTGCCCTAATAGCTCCTTATGTGGCTCGGCATCAAATTTTGTTTGATAACGCTCCTGCGCTGCATCTTGAGACATTTAATAACTACATTAAATGTAAGTTGTTGTTGCTGTTGTTGTTATTGACAGAGTGAAGCAGGATGAACGAGCTCGAGGAATTGCCCGCATGGTGGACACTGCATTACGTGTTCCACATCAGCACCCTGGAGTATTTATCAATCGGAAGGCATTCCACTCCCTCAACGTACAACTGGTTTGAAACGGCGACAGGCGGGCGGACCTGCGAGGGATGAGGCGGCTGAGCGGCGGCGGTTAAAAGCGGCTCCGAGACCAGGTAGGCCTCAGAGCAGCGGCGGCAGGCGGGCGGACCTGCGAGGTACGAGGTGGCTGAGCAGCGGCGGTTTAAAAGTGGCTCCGAGACCAGGTAGGCCTCAGAGCAGCGGCGGCAGGCGGGTGGACCTGCGAGGTACGAGGCGGCTGAGCAGCGGCGGTTTAAAAGCGGCTCCGAGACCAGGTAGGCCTCAGAGCAGCGGCGGCAGGCGGGCGGACCTGCGAGGTATGAGGCGGCTGAGCAGCGGCGGTTTAAAAGCGGCTCCGAGACCAGGTAGGCTTACTAATCTGCAGTCTCTGAGCTCAGAGGGAGGGAGAGAAGTAAAAAGTAATCGAAGTGTGACGTCACCAGAAAACAGGTAAGTGATTGGTTGGTAAGTATTTCTCTCTTTTTAAACTTTAACTCTGTGGTTTATAGTTACTACGGTCTCTTTGGTGTAGCGGGGACTGTTGGTAAACCATTAACTGTAGTGTAATTGGTGGGATTGATTTGATTTAATTTAATTTCAATTAATTAAAGGGTAAGTCATGGCAGGACAGCCCGGCCACGTGGTATGCTCCTCCTGTGCTATGTGGGAACTCAGGGACACTTCCTGTGTCCCTGACAACTACGTGTGCAGGAAGTGTATCCAGCTGCAGCTACTGACAGACCGCATTGCGGCGCTGGAGCTGCGATTGGATGCATACTGGAGTGTTCACGATGCTGAGGATGTTGTGAATAGCACGTTTAGGGAGTTGGACACACCGCAGGTAGAGGTTGGACAGGCAGAAAGGGAAGGGGTGACCGTAGGCAGGTAGTGCCAGGGTCCCCTGTGGACATCCCCCTCTCAAACAGATACACCACTTTGAGTACTGTTGGGGGGGATGGCTTATCAGAGGAAAGCAGCAGCAGCCAACTTCCTGGCACCAGGAGTGGCTCTGATGCACAGGACGGGAGGAAAAAGAGGAGAAGAGCTATAGTAATAGGGGATTCTATTGTAACGGGAATAGATAGGCATTTCTGCGGCCACAAACGAGACTCCAGGATGGTGTGTTGCCTCCCTGGTGCAAGGGTCAAGGATGTCTCAGAGCAGCTGCAGAACATCTTGGAAGGGGAGAGTGAACAGCCAGTTGTCGTGGTGCATATAGGTACCAACGATATATTTAAAAACTGGGATGAGGTCCTAAAAGCTGAATATAGGGAGTTAGGAGGTAAATTAAAAAATAGGACCTCAAAGGTAGTAATTTCAGGATTGCTACCAGTGCCACGTGCTAGTCAGAGTAGAAATAGAAGGATATTTCAGATGAATACGTGGCTAGAGGAATGGTGCAACAGGGAGGGATTCAAGTTCCTGGGACATTGGAACCGGTTCTGGGGGAGGTGGGACCAGTTCAAACCGGACTGTTTGCACCTGGGCAGGGCTGGAACCGATGTCCTAGGGGGAGTGTTTGCTAGTGCTCTGGGGGAGGGTTTAAACTAAAATGGCAGGGGGTTGGGAACCTGAGCAGGGAGATAGAGGAAAGGGAAACAAGGATAAAAGCAAAAGATAGGAAGGAGAAAAACAAAAGTGGCAGTCAGAGAAATCAACGGTTTAAATCAAACATGTCCACAGTAAATAATAATTCTAATAGGTCTAAGAGCGTTAAAAAAACAAGACTGAAGGCTTTGTGTCTTAATGGGAGGAGCATTCGTAATAAGGTGGATGAATTGGCTGTGCAAATAGAGGTAAATGAATATGATTTGGTTGGGATTACGGAAACGTGGCTCAAGGATGGCCAAGGCTGGGAACTCAACATCCAGGGGTATTTGATATTCAGGAAAGATAGGCAAAAAGGAAAGGGAGGTGGGGTAGCCTTACTGGTTAAAGAAAGGATTAACACAATTGTAAGGAAGGACATTAGCTCTGATGATGTGGAATCTGCATGGATAGAATTGAGAAA
Source organism: Somniosus microcephalus (assembly GCF_052327205.1). NCBI lineage: Eukaryota > Metazoa > Chordata > Chondrichthyes > Squaliformes > Somniosidae > Somniosus > Somniosus microcephalus. Next base: position 250,595,399 of record NC_140992.1, read on the forward strand.
TACCAAGGGGCAGAAAACGTTAGTGGGAGTGGTATATAGACCTCCAAACAGTAAGGCGGAGGTTGGGGATGGCATTAAAAGGGAAATTAAAGAAGCGTGCAATAAGGGCACAGCAGTCATCACGGGTGACTTTAATCTACATATAGATTGGGCCAACCAAATTAGTAACAATACTGTGGAGGAGGAATTCCTGGAGTGTTTACGGGATGGTTTCCTGGACCAATATGTCGAGGAACCAACCAGAGATCAGGCCATCTTAGACTGGGTATTATGTAATGAGAAAGGATTAATTAGCAATCTTGTTGTACGAGGCCCCTTGGGTCGGAGCGATCATAATATGATCGAATTCTTCATTAAGATGGAGAATGAAGTAGTTGACTCAGAGACTAGGGTCCTAAGGCGCGAGTTGGGTAGGATTGATTGGGGAATGTCACTAAAAGGGTTGATGGTGGATAGGCAATGGCAAACATTCAAAGACCGCATGGATGAACTACAGAATTTGTTCATCCCAGTTTGGCATAAAAATAAAACAAAAAAGGTGACTCAACCGTGGCTAACAAGGGAAATTAGGGATAGCATAAGATCCAAGGAGAGGACATATAAATTGGCCAGAAAAAGCAATAATCCTGAGGATCGGGAGCAGTTTAGGATTCAACAAAGGAGGACAAAGGGATTAATTAAGAAGGGGAAAATAGAATATGAGAGTAGGCTTGCAGGGAACATAAAAACTGACTGTAAAAGCTTTTATATATATGTGAAGAGAAAAAGATTGGTGAAGTCAAGCGTAGGTCCCTTGCAGTCAGAATCAGGGGAATTTATAATGGGGAACAAAGAAATGGCAGACCAACTAAATACATATTTTGGTTCTGTCTTCACAAAGGAGGACACAAATAACCTTTCAGAGATGCCGGGGAACATAAAGTCTGATGAAAGGGAGGAACTGAAAGAAATCAGTATTTGTAAGGAAATGGTGTTAGGGAAATTGATGGGATTGAAGGCCGATAAATCCCCAGGGCCTGATAATCTACATCCTAGGGTACTTAAGGAAGTGACCCTAGAAATAGTAGATGCATTGCTGATCATCTTCCAACATTCGATGGACTCTGGAACAGTACCCATGGATTGGAGGGTAGCTAATGTTACCCAACTATTCAAAAAAGGTGGTAGAGAGAAAACGGGGAATTACAGACCGGTAAGCCTGACATCGGTAGTGGGGAAAATGCTAGAGTCCATTATAAAAGATGTAATAGCAGAGCACTTGGAAAACAGTGACAGGATCGGACAAAGTCAACATGGATTCACAAAAGGTAAATCGTGCTTGACTAATCTACTGGAATTTTTTGAGGATGTAGCTGGTAAAATAGATAAGGGAGAACCAGTGGATGTGGTGCATCTGGACTTTCAGAAGGCCTTCGATAAGGTCCCGGATAAGAGATTAGCGTGTAAAGTTAAGGCACATAGGATTGGGGGCAAGGTATTGGCTTGGATAGAGAACTGGTTGGCAGACAGAAAGCAAAGAGTTGGAATAAACGGGTCTTTTTCCGAGTGGCAGGCAGTGACTAGTGGGGTACCGCAGGGATCGGTCCTTGGACCCAAGCTATTCACAATATATATAAATGATATACAAGGGAACTAGATGTAATATCTCCAAATTTGCAGACGACACAAAGCTGGGTGGGCGTGTGTGCTGTGAGGAGGATGTCGAGAAACTCCAGGATGATTTGGACATGTCGCGTGATTGGGCAGAAACATGGCAGATGCAATATAACGTGGATAAATGTGAGGTTATCCACTTTGGTGTCAAAAACAGGAAGGCAGGTTATTATCTAAATGGCAATAGATTGGGAGAAGGGGAAGTGCAACGAGACCTGTGTGTCCTTGTGCACCAGTTGCTGAAGGTAAGCATGCAGATGCAGCAGGCGGTTAAGAAGGCAAATGGTATGTTGGCCTTCATAGCGAGAGGGTTCGAGTACAGGAACAAGGATGCCTTGCTGCAGTTGTACAGGGCCTTGGTGAGACCACATCTTGAGTATTGTGTGCAGTTTTGGTCGCCTTATCTGAGGAAGGATGTTCTTGCCATGGAAGGAGTTCAGCGAAGATTCACCAGGCTGATACCTGGGATGGCAGGAATGACGTATGAGGAGAGATTGGGTCGATTGGGCTTGTACTCGCTGGAGTTTAGAAGAATGAGAGGGGATCTCATTGAAACTTATAAAATTCTGACAGGACTGGACAGACTAGATGCAGGAAGGATGTTCCCGATGGTCAGGGAGTCCAGAACCAGGGGACACAGTCTAATGAAAAAAAGGTAGGCCATTTAGGACAGAAATGAGGAGGAATTTCTTCACCCAGAGAGTGGTGAACCTGTGGAACTCTACCACAGAAGGCAGTGGAGGCCAGTTCATTAAATATATTCAAGAAGGAGTTGAATATATTTCTTAAGGCTAAAGGGATCAAGGGGTATGGGGAGAAAGCAGGGACCGGGTACTGAATTTGGATGATCAGCCATGATCGCATTGAATGGCAGAGCAGGCTCGAGGGGCCGAATGGCCTACTCCTGCTCCTATCTTCTATGTTTCTATGTTTCTATGAAACCACAGGCAGTGCATCATGCAGGCATGTGCCTTGCTATTACGGCAGCAGTCATAACTCTTTCATTCTGTGCCAGTCCTCCGCAGTGCCTTTGTTCCAACCAGGCCGCCAAGGTACAGGCTGATTATTGGGCAAGAAAGGACATGGCTCACAACTCCAGTTAGGAACCCGCAGATGCACAATGCAGCAAACAATCGACATGCTCAAGCAGCACGAGAGAAGCGGCCGCGGTAGAGCATCGCGAGAGACCCAAGGAGTGGCTAGATAAGAAGCACGAGAGAACCGGCAGTCATAGAGTCATAGAGTCATAGAGTCATAGAGTTATACAGCTCAGAAAGAGGCCCTTCGGCCCATCGTGTCTGCGCCGGCCATCAAGCCCTGTCTCTTCTAATCCCATTTTCCAGCACTTGGTCCGTATGCTATGGCGTTTCAAGTGCTCATCTAAATGCTTCTTGAATGTTGTGAGGGTTCCTGCCTCTACCACCCTTTCAGGCAGTGAGTTCCAGATTCCAACCACCCTCTGGGTGAAAAAGTTTTCCCTCAAATCCCCTCTAAACCTCCTGCCCCTTACCTTGAAACTATGCCCCTTGGTTATTGACCCCTCTACTAAGGGGAAAAGCTCCTTTCTATCTACCCTATCTATGCCCCTCATAATTTTGTACACCTCAATCAGGTCCCCCCTCAGCCTTCTCTGCTCTAAGGAAAACAACCCCAGCCTGTCCAGTCTCTCTTTATAGCTGAAGCGCTCCAGCCCAGGTAACATCCTGGTGAATCTCCTCTGCATCCTCTCCAATGCAATCGCATCCTTCCTATAGTGTGGCGACCAGAACAGCACACAGTATTCCAGCTGTGGCCTAACTAGCATTTTTTACAGCTCCATCATAACCTCCCTGCTCTTATATTCTATGCCTCGGCTAATGAAGGCAAGTATCCCATATGCCTTTTTAACCACCTTATCTACCTGTCCTGCTGCCGTCAGGGATCTATGTACATGCACACCAAGATCCCTCTGTCCTTCCTAGGGTCCTACCATTCATTGTGTATTCCCTTACCTTGTTAGTCCTCCCAAAATGCATCACCTCACACTTTTCAGGGTTAAATTCCATTTGCCACTGTTCTGCCCATCTGACCAACCCGTCTATATCATCCTGTAGCCTGAGGCTTCCCTCCTCGCTTTTTAACCACTCCACCAATTTTCATGTCGTCTGCGAACTTACTGATCAAACCTCCTACATTCATATCTAAATCATTAATGTACACTACAAACAGCAAGGGACCCAGCACCGATACCTGCGGTACACCACTGGACACAGGCTTCCAGTCACAAAAATAACCTTTGACCATCACCCTCTGCCTCCTGCCACTAAGCCAATTTTGGATCCAATGTGCCAAATTGCCCTGGATCCCATGGGCTCTTACCTTCTTGACCAGTCTTTCATGCGGGACTTTGTCAAAAGCTTTACTGAAGTCCATGTAGACTACATCAACTGCACTACCCTCATCCACACACCTAGTCACCCCCTCGCAAAATTCAATCAAATTGGTTAGACATGATCTCCCCCTGACAAAACCCTGCTGACTATCCCTGATTAATCCCTGCCTCTCCAAGTGGAGACTAATTCTGTCCCTCAGAATTTTTTCCAATAATTTCCCTACCACTGATGTTAGGCTCACTGGCCTGTAATTCCCTGGTTTATCCCTACTCCTTTCTTGAATAATGGTACTATGTTAAGCGATAACCTTTCTTGCCCAATAGGCAATGGTTAGTGTATTTAGTGGTTGGTGTTTTTAGTTGTTAGTCATAGAGTCATAACGGCACAGAAGGAGGCCATTTGGACCATCGAGTCTGTGCTGGCGCTCTGTAGAGCAATTCAGTCAGTCCCATTCTCCCACTCTATCCCCGTAGCCCTGCAAGTTTATTTCCCTCAAGTGCCTATCCAGTCTCCCCTTGAAAACATTGAGTGTCTCCGCTTCCACTACTTCCGTCAGCAGTGAGTTCCAGGTCCTCACCACTCACTGCGTAAAAAAAGTTTTTCCTCACATCCCCCTGTATCTCTTGCCCAAAACCTTAAATCTGTGTCCCCTAGTCCTTGTACCACCAACTAGTGGGAACAGCCTTTTCCCATCTAGCCTATCCAAACCCATCTTAATCTTGTACACCTCTATCAAATCACCCCTCAACCTCCTTTGTTCTAATGAAAACAAATCCAGCTTCTCCAACTTGTCCTTGTAGCTAAGATCCCCATCACCGGAACCATTCTGGTAAATCTCCTCTGCACCCTCTCAAGGGCCTTCACATCCTTCCTAAAGTGTGGTGACCAGAACTGGACATAATACTCCAGTTGTGGTCTAACCAGCGCTTTATAGGGGGTGTTATAGTGTTAAGTTAGTGTAAGTATTTAGTTTAGTGGTTAGTGTTTTTAGTGGTTGCTGTTAGCTAAACAGTTAAATGGCCTTAAAGCTAAACAAACTGTTTTAAATAAGTATTAGCTAACATGGCAGGACAGCTGAAGCCCATCGCATGCACATCATGTGCCACGTGGGAACTCCAAAACCCTTTGTGTGCCCTGGAAAACCAAATATACAGGAAGTTCCACCAACTGTTCCAGCTCGAGCTCAGAGTTTCAGAGCTTGAGGGCTGGCTGGCATCACAATGGTGCATACTGGTGACCTGGTTCTGCTGTCACCAACTAAGGAGGGTCTACAGCAGAACCTGGATCTGCTGGAGTCGTACTGCCAGACCTGGGGCCTGACAATAAATCCCCAAAAAACCAAAGTCCTTGTGTTCCAGCAAAGATCCAGGCATCAGGGACCCAAAATAAATTTCACACTAGGAACAACCAAAATTGAACAAACCACTAACTACACATACTTGGGCTTAAAAATCAGTTCTACGGGAAATTTCCATCTGGCTGTGAATGAACTGAAAGAGAAAGCAAGAAGGGCTTTCTATGCCATTAAAAAATCAATCCAAATAGAAATCCCAATTAGCATTTGGCTCAAAATTTTCAAATCAGTAATTGAACCAATTGCACTCTATGGCAGTGAGGTGTGGGGACCGCTAACACAACAAGAATTTGCAAAATGGGACAAACACCCAATTGAGATCCTACATGCAGAATTCTGTAAAAGTATCCTCCGGACTCAAAGGAAAACCGTAAACAATGCATGCAGGGCAGAACTAGGCCAATATCCATTAATAATCACTATCCAAAAAAGAGCCACCAAATTTTGGAAACACCTAGAAATGAGCAACCCCCAATGCTATCATTACGAAGCCCTGAAATGCCAAGAGAGGACCATAAAGAAGAATACCCTCAGTCAACTAGTCCTGGGACTCAGTGAAGTAACTACTAACACTACTAACAATAACCAGCCCCAGGACAGTGACAGCGTAACACAAAGAATTCGACCCAACACAATCGTCGCTAAGCAAAAGGAAAAATATCTGTCATATTGGGCAGAAACAACAAAAACCCAAAGCAAACTCAATTGCTACTTGGCCCTAAACAGACAATACAACATGGCTGATTACCTGACCATGGTAAAGGATAGCAAACTGAGAAAAACCTTGACAATGTACAGACTTAGTGAACATAGCCTGGCGATCGAAAAAGGTAGACACAGGCAGACCCGGCTACCAAGAGAGGACAGGATATGCTCTCACTGCAGTCAGGGAGTGGTGGAGACAGAGTTGCACTTCCTCACAGCTTGTAGAAAATATCAGGGCATAAGGGAGAATTTCTACCCAAAATTCACAAAAATATGCCCGGAATTCAGAAATTTGAATGACGACCAAAAACTCCCATACCTACTAGGGGAAGAGAGAAATTGTGTAACATTAGCGGCACACTATGTTACAGCTTGCCATAAACAGAGGGACAACCACTAAATATAAGAAAAGAGTACATACAAATTATATGAATGTATATTTATACACTCAGGGATATATCTGTTTATATACTGTATGGATAGATCTGTATTTTTGTGTACAAACATGAATGTTTTTCGATGCTTTGGCAACATAAGATGTACCTTGTCATGCCAATAAAGCGATTTGAATTGAATTGAATTGGAAGCTGAGAGTTTTGTGGATAGCACATTTAAGGAGATGATTACCCCTCAGCCAAAGGGAGTTCAAGAGGAGAGGGAGTGGGTGACCACCAGGCAGACTAGGAGGAACAGGCAGGCAGTGCAGTAAAATCTAAATGGTGCTATTTTGAGGGGGGGCAAGAGCAGGGGTACCTGGGGTGGATATTCACAAATCTTTGAAGGTGGCAGGGCAAGTTGATAAGGCGGTTAAGAAAGCGTATGGGATACTTGGCTTTGTGTATAGGGCATTGTATGCAAAACAAGGGAGTCATGCTAAACCAGTGGAGGGCAAAATACTGCCCGTGGGCTGTATCTGGCCCACCAATGGATTCTGTCCGGCCCGCCAAGGCCTGGCTTCAAGATGTGAATGTCCACCGAACCTCACCCCGTCCCATGTGATGTCAAGAGGCGGGCCATTGTCTCCGAGGCAGCAGGGGAGTCAACATAGCAACGGGCCTTAGAGATGGGAGGCAAAGCCAAACTTGATTGCATTTTTTGAGGAGGTAACAAGGAGGGTTGATGAGGGTAGTGGGTTTGATGTAGTCTACGTGGACTGGGAGAGGGGGGGAGACTGGGAGAGGGGGGGGACCGGGAGAGGGGGGCGACCGGGAGAGGGGGGGTGACTGGGAGAGGGTGGGACTGGGAGAGGGGGGGACTGGGAGAGGGGGGGGGAACTGGGAGAGGGGGGGACCGGGAGAGGGGGGGTGACTGGGAGAGGGTGGGACTGGGAGAGGGGGGGACCGGGAGAGTGGGGGCGACTGGGAGGGGGGGGAACTGGGAGAGGGGGGGAGACTGGGAGAGGGGGGGACCGGGAGAGGGGCGACTGGGAGAGGGGGGGTACTGGGAGAGGGGGGGGACCGCGAGAGGGGAGGGACTGGGAGGGGGGAACTGGGAGAGGGGGGACTGGGAGAGGGGGGACTGGGAGAGGGGGGACTGGGAGGGGGGGGGGACCGGGAGAGGGGGGACCAGGAGAGGGGGGACAGGGAGAGGGGGGACTGGGAGAGGGGGGACCGGGAGATGGGGGACTGGGAGAGGGGGGACCGGGAGAGGGGGGACCGGGAGAGGGGGGTACTGGGAGAGGGGGGGCACCGGGAGAGGGGGGGACTGGGAGAGGGGGGGCACCGGGAGAGGGGGGGGACTGGGAGAGGGGGGGGACTGGGAGATGGTGGGGGGACCGGGGGAGGGGGGTGACCGGGAGAGGGGGGGGCGACTGGGAGAGGGGGGACGGAGAGAGGGGGACTACCAAAAATTCTCACAAATATGCCCTGAATTCAGAAATCTGAATGACAACCAAAAACTCCCATTCCTACTGGGGGAGGAGAGAAGCTGTGTAACACTGGCGGCACACTATGTTACAGCTTGCCATGAACAGAGGGACAACCAGTAAACTAAGAAAAGAGTATATATAAACAATGCGAATGTATATTTATACACTCAGGGATATACCTGTTTATACACTGTATGAATAGAACTGCGTTTATGTGTTCAACCATAAATGTATTTTGATGCTTTGGCAACATAAGATGTACCTTATCATGCCAATAAAGCGATTTGAATTTGAATTTAAATTTGACTGGGAGAGGGGGGACTGGGAGAGGGGGGACTGGGATAGGGGTGGACCGGGAGACGGGGGACCAGGAGAGGGGGGGGACCTGGAGAGGAGGGGACCGGGAGAGGGGGGACCGGGAGAGGGGAGGGACCAGGAGAGGGGGGGACCTGGAGAGGAGGGGACCGGGAGAGGGGGGACCGGGAGAGGGGGGAAACCGGGAGAGGGGAGGGACCGTGAGTGGTGGTACTGGGAGAGGCGGGGACTGGGAGAGGGGGGGGCCGGGAGAGGGGAGGACCGGGAGAGTGGGGGGACTGGGAGAGGGGGGGACTGGGAGAGGGGGGACTGGGAGAGGGGGGGACCGGGAGAGGGGAGGACCGGGAGAGTGGGGGGACTGTGAGAGGGGGCAACTGGGAGAGGGGGGGGACCGGGAGAGGGGGGGACTGGGAGGGGGGGGGGACCGGGAGAGGGTGGGACTGGGAGAGGTGGGGCGACTGGGAGGGGGGGGACTGGGAGAGGGGGGGGACCGAGAGAGGGGAGCGACCGGCAGAGGGGGGGGGACTGGGAGAGGGGGACTGGGAGAGGGGGGGACCGGGAGAGGGGAGGGACCAGGAGAGGGGGGGACCGGGAGAGGGGGGGACTGGGAGAGGGGGGGGACCGTGAGAGGCGAGGGACTGGGAGGGGGGAACTGGGAGAGGGGGGACTGGGAGAGGGGGGACTGGGAGAGGGGGGACGGGGAGATGGGGGGATTGGAAGAGGGGGGACTGGGAGAGGGGGGACTGGGAGGGGGGGGGACCGGGAGAGGGGGGACCGGGAGAGGGGAGGGACCAGGAGAGGGGGGGACCTGGAGAGGAGGGGACCGGGAGAGGGGGGACCGGGAGAGGGGGGAAACCGGGAGAGGGGAGGGACCGTGAGTGGTGGTACTGGGAGAGGCGGGGACTGGGAGAGGGGGGGGCCGGGAGAGGGGAGGACCGGGAGAGTGGGGGGACTGGGAGAGGGGGGGACTGGGAGAGGGGGGACTGGGAGAGGGGGGGACCGGGAGAGGGGAGGACCGGGAGAGTGGGGGGACTGTGAGAGGGGGCAACTGGGAGAGGGGGGGGGACCGGGAGAGGGGGGACTGGGAGGGGGGGGGGACCGGGAGAGGGTGGGACTGGGAGAGGTGGGGCGACTGGGAGGGGGGGGACTGGGAGAGGGGGGGGACCGAGAGAGGGGAGCGACCGGCAGAGGGGGGGGGACTGGGAGAGGGGGACTGGGAGAGGGGGGGACCGGGAGAGGGGAGGGACCAGGAGAGGGGGGGACCGGGGAGAGGGGGGACTGGGAGAGGGGGGGGACCGTGAGAGGGGAGGGACTGGGAGGGGGGAACTGGGAGAGGGGGGACTGGGAGAGGGGGGACTGGGAGAGGGGGGACGGGGAGATGGGGGGATTGGAAGAGGGGGGACTGGGAGAGGGGGGACTGGGAGGGGGGGGGACCGGGAGAGGGGGGACCAGAAGAGGGGGGACAGGGAGAGGGGGGGGGACCGGGAGAGGGGGGGACCGGGAGAGGGGGGCAACTGGGAGAGGGGGGGAACGGGTAGAGGGGGGCGACCGGGAGTGGGGGGACTGGGAGATTGCGGGGGGGGACTGGGAGAGGGGGGGGGGGACTGGGAGAGAGGGGGGTGACCGGGAGAGGGGGGGGGCAACTGGGAGAGGGTGGGACTGGGAGAGGGGAGGGACTGGGGGTGGGGGGGGGACTGGGAGAGGGGGGGGACTGGGAGAGGGGGGACTGGGAGAGGGGGGTACCGGGAGAGTGGGGGACTGGGAGAGGGGGGGGACCGGGAGAGGGGGGGACCGGGAGAGGGGGGGACTGGGAGAGGGGGGTACTGGGAGAGGGGGGACTGGGAGAGGGGGGGACTGGGAGAGGGGGGGACCGGGAGAGGGGGGACTGGGAGAGGGGAGGGTACTGGGAAAGGGGGGGGGACTGGGAGAGGGGTGACTGGGAAAGGGGGGGACCGGGAGAGGGGGGACTGGGAGAGGGGGGACCGGGAGAGGGGGGGACCGGGAGAGGGGGGGGGACTGGGAGAGGGGGGGGGACCGGGAGAGGGGGGGCGACTGGGAGAGGGGGGACGGGGAGAGGGGGGTACTGGGAGAGGGGGGGGGGACTGGGAGAGGGGTGACTGGGAAAGGGGGGGACCGGGAGAGGGGGGACCGGGAGAGGGGGGACTGGGAGAGGGGGGACTGGGAGAGGGGGGACCGGGAGATGGGGGACCGGGAGAGGGGGGCACCGGGAGAGGGGGCACCGGGAGAGGGGGGGACCGGGAGAGGGGGGGGGACTGGGAGAGGGGGGGGACCGGGAGAGGGGGGGCGACTGGGAGAGGGGGGATGGGGAGAGGGGGGTACTGGGAGAGGGGGGACTGGGAGAGGGGGGACTGGGATAGAGGTGGACCGGGAGAGGGTTGTACCAGGAGAGGGGGGGACCGGGAGAGGGGAGGGACCAGGAGAGGGGGGGACCTGGAGAGGAGGGGACCGGGAGAGGGGGGGACCGGGAGAGGGGGGGGTGAACCAGGAGAGGGGAGGGACCGTGAGTGGTGGTACTGGGAGAGGGGGGTGCTGGGAGAGGGGGGGGCCGGGAGAGGGGGGGACTGGGAGAGGGGGGGACCGGGAGAGTGGGGGATTGGGAGAGGGGGGGGGACTGGGAGAGGGGGGGACCGGGAGAGTGGGGGACTGGGAGAGGGGGGGGACTGGGAGAGGGGGGGACCGGGAGAGGGGGGACTGGGAGAGGGGAGGGTACTGGGAGAGGGGGGGGGGGACTGGGAGACGGGTGACTGGGAAAGGGGGGGACCGGGTGAGGGGGGACTGGGAGAGGTGGGGTCCTGGGAGGGGGGGGGGGGACCGCGAGAGGGGAGGGACTGGGAGGGGGGGACTGGGAGAGGGGGGGACTGGGAGAGGGGGGACTGGGAGATGGGGGACCGGGAGAGGGGGGGACCGGGAGAGGGGGGGTACTGGGAGAGGGGGGACGGGGAGAGGGGGGGACTGGGAGAGGGGGGACGGGGAGAGGGGGGACTGGGAGAGGGGGGACCGGGAGATGGGGGACCGGGAGAGGGGGGGACCGGGAGAGGGGGGGACCGGGTGAGGGGGGGGACTGGGAGAGGGGGGCACCGGGAGAGGGGGGGACCGGGAGAGGGGGGACTGGGAGTGGGGGTGGACTGGGAGAGGGGGGGGACTGGGAGATGGTGGGGGGACTGGGAGAGGGGGGGTGACCAGGAGAGGGGGGGGGTGACTGGGAGAGGGGGGACGGGGAGAGGGGGACCGGGAGAGGGGGGGGACTGGGAGAGGGGGGGACCGGGAGAGGGGGGTGACCGGGAGAGGGGGGCTGACTGGGAGAGGGGGGACGGGGAGAGGGGGTGACTGGGAGAGGGGGGACGGGGAGAGGGGGTGACTGGGAGAGGGGGTGACTGGGAGAGGGGGGACTGGGAGAGGGGGTACTGGGATAGGGGTGGACCGGGAGAGGGGGGACCAGGAGAGGGGGGGGTGACTGGGAGAGGGGGGACGGGGAGAGGGGGTGACTGGGAGAGGGGGGACTGGGAGAGGGGGTACTGGGATAGGGGTGGACCGGGAGAGGGGGGGACCAGGAGAGGGGTGACCGGGAGAGGGGAGGGACCAGGAGAGGGGGGGAACCTGGAGAGGGGGGACCGGGAGAGGGGAGGGAACAGGAGAGGGGGGGAACCTGGAGAGGGGGGACCGGGAGAGGGGGGGGCACCAGGAGAGGGGAGGGACCGTGAGTGGTGGTACTGGGAGAGGGCGGGACTGGGAGAGGGGGGGGCCGGGAGAGGGGAGGACCGGGAGAGTGGGGGGACTGGGAGAGGGGGGGACTGGGAGAGGGGGGCACCAGGAGAGGGGGGTACTGGAGGAGGGGGTGGACTGGGAGTGGGGGGTGATTGGGAGAGGGGGGGACTCGGGGAGGGGGGCCAGGAGAGGGTGGCACTGGGTGAGGGGGCCAGGAGAGGGGGGACTGGGAGAGGGGGCGATTGGGAGAGGGGGGCGACTGGGAGAGCGGGCGATTGGGAGAGGGGTGCGATTGGGAGAGGGGGGCGACTGGGAGAGGGGGCGATTGGCAGGGGAGGGTGACTGGGAGGGGGGGGGCGATTGGCAGAGGAGGGTGATTGGGAGTGGGAGCGATCGGGGGAGAGAGAGCCGATCGGAAGTGGGGGATCGGGGGGATGGGGAGAGGGGGGCAATTGGGAGGGGGAGATTGGTAGAAGGGAGCGATCGGGTGAGGAGGAAATCGGGAGAGGACGGATCGTGAGAGGGGGATCGGGAGAGATCGGGAAAGGGATGTTGAGAGGGACGTTCGGGAGTGGTGGGGATCGGGAGAGGGTGCAATCGGGAGTTGGAGCGATCGGGGGGGCGTTGGCGGTGCGATTGGAGGGTCGAGATCGCAATTGGAGGTGTCAAGCTCCCAATCAGGGCAGGGATGTGGCAATCAGGGGTGGGTGCATCAGTCAGGGGTGGGAGATCAGAAATCTATCTAATTTCTAGAAGGCATTTACAGAGTTCCTGATGAAAGGCTATTAGTTAACCTCAAAGTTGTGGAGATTCAGGGACATTCTTATTTAAAGATATGGGGTGAAATACTATAATGCTGGAAAATGGGCAGGGGCACAGTAAAGTGAGATATGCCTGTGCCCGTTCAAAAACGCAAGCAGAACATCAACTTTGTGCTGCCTACTAATTACCATGATTGTAGTGCACAACAGAGCATGAAACGCACTCCTGACAGGCTGTGTGCTCAGCAGGGGGCCGAAGTTCACATCGCTGAAGCAAGACAAACTTTCCTTAAAGCTAGCCTACTCCTCCACAAGGCAGTCTGCAGCTCTTAAAGGTGAGCTTCCTTCTGCTGATCAAAAATGCTAAAAGTGCTTCAGCACTAACACAAATGGCTCATCAGGCCAGGGAAACGACACCCAGGGTCTCGGACGCAGCACTTGAGCTTTGTGCAGGGGGTCAATACTGGAAGAGCGGTCCTCTACCCACAGGGGGCCAGGAGGCCCTCCAGAAAGAAGGATGTGGGACCTGATCACCGAGGCAATGTTGCCTGGGACCCCAGGATCTGGCTCTCATGCCCAAAGAAGTTTCATGACCTCAGACAGGTGGTCAAGGTCAGTGAATACATCTTCAAAAGCCATCTCCTACCAGCTGCAGCACGAGCCTCACACACTGCTCAATGCATGACCACTCCACACGCAGCCCGCAATCGCTCACGTACCAACAATCTCTACCAAACACAAGGCACACCTCACATTCCTAGCTTCACCTGTTGGAGGAGACAGTGCTGGCAATTCTTGGCAGGGGCATGGCTGAGCCCTTGGCTGGCGGCGGGGCTGAAAGAATACAAGATGCCAGTATCCTCATACATTATTCCCCTTCTCACATTCCACTTCACCCGCATCCCAGAATCTCTTCTGATTTACAAGCTGCACATGGTGTAAGCATGCACCTCTTGCTTTCCCCTCCTCGCCTCATCACATTTCTTCCTCATTTCAGATACTCAAGAAACCCAGCCTGCCAGCCAATGTTTGACCCAGAAGAGGGGGAGGAGAGTGACGACAAAGAAGAAACACTATCACTCAATTTCACACTCCCAGCCACCAGCTCCTCCACTGAAAGTCAGCAGCCTTCCACCAGCCATGCTGCAGCCATTGGGGTAGCACTGTGTAACAGCACTAGGATAAGCAAGACAGTCACTAAGGGAATGCACAAGGGTGATTACTTGATTCTTTGATGTAATATTGGATGCCTATATGGATAAAGTTGGATTGGAAAGTTTGCTTTGTGCTTGCTTTTATTTCAGCATTGTGGCCAAGAGGACGCTGTAATGGTCAGTAACAGAGGGAAAGGAAGCTGTGGGACAGATGTTGAAAGGTGAATTGGGGTTGTGTTCACTGGTACCGCAGGCGGATGAATCCATCCCGGATATCCCGGCCAGAAAGGGGCTGTCTGGGTTGCCTCCTTCCTTCCGCTTCCTCCTCTTCCGCTTCCTCCTCTTCTGCTTTCTCCTCCCTCTGCGAGCAGTTTGTCCCCTTTGCTGCCTCTGCTCTATCTCCATGTGAGCCCAAGAGAGACTGCAGTTAGAGTCACCAGGACTGGGAGCAAGTGGTCTTCTTAGAGGCCTTCATTTAACAACCAAAGCTTTACAAACGCCCAACAGCACTCCCTGCGCACTTTAACAACTTTTTAAATGTATTGCAAAACGTCACAACTCCAATAAAATGTAAGGAAGCCAGTGCAAAAGCAAAAAACTACACTTAGCTGAAAGTTGTGTGTCCCTTTAAGAAGCGCTGGTAGCGGCTCCGTTGTACTGCTGCACGCACATTCTTCCGTGCATGGTTTGGAGAGGGCGTTATTATTAGGAGTGGTGACATCCAAAATCACAGATCGTGCGTCAGTTCAGACATTGCACGCTGAGTGATGTCATGATCTGGATCGTTTAAATACGGGAAGCGAGAGCTGGCAGCAGGAGTGCTGCCAACCTGCCGCAAAATGGCGGCTGCCGCGTTGCGCACTGGAGCCGGCAGAATCGAGGCGGCCGCCATTTTTTTCCACCAAACCGGCCTTAACAGCCGCTGTTAAAGGCTCCAATTTCGCGGCCAACGTATCAAAATATTCGAGCTGGAAGGTGAGGGGAAAAAAGTCTAACCAATGGGGCTCACCGTGAGATGGCCCACTCCAGCAAACTCTGAGAGGCCAATAGGGAACTGGGTAGAACAATGGCCGATGAAGTTTAATAATGACAGATGTAAACTGCTACTCATTGGAAGGAAACACATGTAACTTTGTGAATTGACTTCAAATAGCTTAGGATGAAGTTGAGCAAAAAGCCAGGGATCTGTAGGGTTGCAAAATTCTGGGAATTTTTAAAAGAGGAAACTTTCCATGGGAATTTTCGGGAATTTATGGGAATTTTGGGAATTTATGGGAATTTTGAGTTTTTTTGCACACTGATGGTTTTTGTCTCTGACCCTTATATTATCTTTGTCGTCAAAATAGACATACTGTTCCACACAAATAAAAACAGGCTTTCAAAACTTTATTTAGGTTATAATTTTGAACTTTATTGAACCCCCACAAAAAAGACCCATCTAAAATAAAATAAAAAGAGCGTCAGCTTATTTAGCCTGTAATTTGTTCTTATTTTGTCCCTTTGAGTCTTCTACTCATGAGTCTTCTGAGTCTTCTACTCCTCATTGCTCCTCCTGATTCTCTGACTCTGGCTCTGACGTGTCCATTTCCTCCTCTGTGTCAGTGTCTAGCTGTGTGGTGGACACTTCTGTATCTGGCTCAATAAGTTGTAGGTTCGCCCGGATAGCCACCAGTTTCTCCACTCTCTTGTTAGTCAGCCTGTTGCGCACCTTTGTATGCGTATTCCCAAAAAGTGACCAGTTTCGTTCAGAGGCCGCTGACGAAGGTGGGATTTGGAGTATCACCGATGCAATAGGTGACAGGGCCTCAGACGCACAAAGTCCCTTCCACCAGGTATGTGCACTGATATGCTTGCATGATTCCCATATCCCATCCCCATTCCAAAGACCTTGCTTGGTAGAGAACTTTGCCAGACTTCCCAGAACTTTGCCCACATCCAGATTGAGATGGTGTGAGAGGGTAGAAATCACACTGTAAGTGCTGTTGATCTGTTCTCCAGAAAGTTTTGGTCTCCCAACATGCTTTGGGTCCAGCATGTATGCTGCAGCATGAATCGGCTTGACACAAAATTCTTGACGCGTCTGTATGAATTGAACAATTGCCTTCTCCTCTGCTTTGAGCAGCAGGGATGTGGGTAGGGCAATGCTGATTTGTTCTTTTAAATCAGTAAAAAGCCTGAGAACATCTGACAAGACAGCGTCATCTCCTTCAATCTGAGCAATTGCAGATGCTACTGGTGAGAGTAGTTTAAGGCTGCTAACCACTCTCTCCCAAAACACATCATCCAGCAGTATTTTCTTGATGGTGGTTTCCATATCCCCAGATTGGGATATTGCCATTTCTTGCAGCGACTCCTTACCCTCCAGAAGGCTGTTGTACATTATGACAACACCACCCCATCTAGTGTTGTTGGGCAGCTTCAGTGTGGTGTTCTTGTTCTTTGTCATTTGCTTGGAGTTGTAGGTTGCTGCAACTACCTGTTTTCCCCTGACATACTTAACAACTTGCTTGGCTCTCTTGTACAGTGCTTCCATGGTTCTCAAACCCATGATGTCCTTGAGGAGCAGGTTAAGCCCATGAGCTGCGCACCCAATAGACGTAATATGAGGGTAGGCCTCCTCCACTTGAGCCCAAGCAGCCTTCATATTCGCAGCATTGTCAGTAACTACTGCAAAGACCTTTTGTGATCCAAGATCGTTGATGACCGCTTTCAGCTCATCAGCAATGTATGTGCCTGTGTGTCTGTTGTCCTTCGTGTCTGTGCTCTTGAAGAACACTGGGAGAGGAGTGGAGACGATGTAGTTTATGATGCCCTCCCCTCGTACATTTGACCACCCATCTGAGATAACTGCAACACAGTCTGCCATCGCTATCGTTTCTTTGAGCTTTCCTTGGACTCTGTTATACTCAGCCTCCAGCAAATAAGTAGACAAAGCATGTCTGGTGGGAGGACAGTATGCAGGGTGAATAACATTGAAAAATCTCTTCCAATACACATTGGCTGTGAGCATGAGGGATGAGCCTGTTGCATATACAGCTCGAGCAAGGCACCCATCTGCATTCTTCTGGCTATGGTTATCCATTGTATCAAAGAACCTTCCAAGTGGGCCAGGAGTTGCTGATGATAAGGAGCCTGATGCTGAATGAGAACCATCATCTTCTTGAATGGAAGCAGAGGAACTCTGGGCTGACTGCTGTGAGCTTTGAGTGAAGTTGTTGCATTTGGATAAATGCTGCTGCATCTTTGTGGCATTCTTTACATATGGCTTTCTACAGTGTTTGCACATGTACACAGTCTTTCCATCTTTAATGCCTGGGGTAAAATGCTTCCACACATCCGACGGTAAATGTGGCACTGTTCTATGCAGAGAAATAAAGGGCATTCATCTCTGTGTCGAACTGCGGTCGATCAGCACGATTGCAACAGGGTGAGTACATTTTTGCTGATGCTCCATGTGATGGAAGCATGACCTGTACACACACGACGCTACATCACCAATAGTGTATTATTTTGTATATTTTAAATTGAAGGACAACAGAGTTCAACAAGTAACTGGTTTATTTGGTATAAAGTCTGATTTACTTACTGCATCATCACAACATCAGCAGAAAACAAAATGACTTCCCTCAGGACCCCTAACCTGGATCTTAAAAAAACTATAGCAGTCTTACAGATGCCTGCAGGCCAATCACAATTTGATATGCAAATATTACAAATAGAGGGAGCTAATCGCTCATCCACTCATCCAACCAATCAGGACACATTTGTTCACAGTCACACACAAAACTTGTAAGTATTAAAACAAGCCAAGTAAGAAGATAAACATATATTGATTAAGAAATTCCTTAATAATTAAGATTCCATCTCTGTTAGTAATTTTAAGAGAGGACCTATGGAAAAAAAAGAAAGAAATACAAAAAAAACAATATTATGCTAGCATGTGCTTTTTTGGGCAAAATTCCCAAAATTCCCAAGCTAAACTTCCCGTGGAAAATTTCTGGAAATTTACCGGAAATTTACCGGAAACTTTCCACCCCTTTGCAACCCTAGATCTAAGCAACCGCGGCGCTCACATTTTCCAACCAATGCAGACCAGCAAAGCTGACAATGTTGAACCAATAGAATACAATTTAGAGAAAGTCAATGATCAAACAATGGGGAGAGAGCGGGAATATGGTATTGAGATAGAGGATCAGCCATGATCCTATTGAATGGCGGAGCAGGCTCGAAGGGCCGAATGGCCTACTCCTGCTCCTATTTTTCTATGTTTCTAACTGTACAGTGGGTCTGGACAGACCATACTTTGAGCGCTATATCTGGCCACCGGGGACAGAGGGGAGCTACTCAAACACTGGAGGCAGCACAGAGGAGAGCCACAAAGGCTGAAGCCTGGACTTAAAAGGTCTGTTATGAGGAAAGACTGGCGAAACATAGGCTTTTCATCCCGAGAGGTAATCTTTTAGAGGCGGACGAGACTGTTAATGGTATGGTAAAGGTAAATCCAATTTTAATTAAATGGTAAGAACAGACTCAGATGCCTGCCTGCACATTGATAGGTGTCACGTGATCAGACGTCACATGATCAGACCTTCAGGAATGCCTCCAACCAGATTTGGCAAATCTATGACACATAAACTTGATTGTACTCAACAATCCACTGGTGAGAAGTATATATTGGAAGCGTAAATATGCTTTTGTGAGTTTTAACCCCATTGTGTAGGCCTGGAGGATAAACTATAGTAGCTTTATACAACAATACCTTATAAGGCAATGATACTCGCTCGTATCACAATCAACACTGAGCGCCTCATGGTTAATGTCAAATATAGACCTTACAAGGCAGTGGAAAACTGCAAAATCACGACGACATCACAATAGGCCAGACGTATGAAAAAACTATAAAACTGGAAATTGCAACATTTAGAAAAGAAAGTCAGTGGTTAAACTCTGAACCATGAAGCGGTGTGGACGCAAGCGCAGGCGCAGGCGCAGAAATGCGGGCAAGCCGAAGAAGCAAAGATCGAGTACTATTGTCAGAGCCCATCTTGTTCATCGCAGAAGAGCTGCAAGACGTTGTGCTCATTAAGAAGCTACAATAGACCAAAGAAGAAATAGTGAGAACCATGTTTGAGCTGAGCTAACAAGTGCTCTGAAAATGTGCACAAGGCCGACTTGTACTTGAAGGGAACTATATTTGAATGCAACTTCGCTACTTCACACCCATGTTCACTGATTCAAATTGAATAAAACACTTACAAGTACTTGGGACTTGAAAGAACTAAAATATTGTGTATGGCTTAGAAGTTTTTTTTTCAGGTGTAAGGTTTAACTATAATTTTTGTTGCCATCTTGACTGTGCAAGCTGATCAAGCAAGAATGCTGCGGCCACTGGAAAACCACGCTGGTCTTTTGAGTAACCAAGGGTTATTCAACAGCCCCCCTCTGAACAGGCACCCCTGACAATACAATACTCCCTCAGTACTGCACGAACCAGGGTGGCAGCCTAGTTTATTATGATGAGGGGCAGAAGTGCTACTGGCCGATTGTACACCATCAGCGCCACTTAGATTATTGCCTCATAATTGCTGCTATCATATCACCTTGCAACGCTAAAGAGAAGTAGGACAAGTAGATACAAATTCAAACTGGTAAAAAGGCAAATTAAAACATGTCAAGAAGTTCTTCAGACAAATAGTGATCAATATATGGATGGACTTCTAGTTTGCAAAGGTGAAATGAATTTAAATGGACCAAATGACCTATCCTAGACCCATCATATTGAAAGGTGTTATGGAGACTTATTCACCCTACTAAACTAAACTAATTCAAAAGAATAGGGAAGGCCATTCAGCTCATCTTAATTAAACCATTAAGACCCTACAGTTCCACCCATTGCAGCATCCAGTGTTTTTACCTCCACTTCTTTATCTGGGAGTCCATTCTGTGCATTGATCACTTTATGTGAAAAATCTACAGATACTAGCCCTAAATTGACCTTTTCCCAGTTTGAACCTTGTCCTTCTCTCCCAGTTTAATGTAATATTCTGGATTTACATTTTCCATTCCCTTAACTATCTTATATACCTCGAGAAGGTCATCTCGCAGATGCCTTCTTTCTAGGATGCAAAGCCAACTTTCTCCAGTCTTTCCTTGTAACTCAGATTGCATTAGCAATCAGAATCTTGTCCCTTCTCTGCACCGCCTCCAGTGTATGAATTTCTCTATTTCTGGCAAGCAGAACTGGTTTCAGTATGTAAGTTGTGGTCTGACCAGAGCACTGGTCTCAGTCAGCCTTGGCTCAGTGGTAGCGCTCTCACCTGAGTCCAAAGGTTGTGGGTTCAAGTCCCCCGACAGCAAACCTGAACACATAATCTAGGCTGACACTTTCCAGCGCAGTACTGAGGGAGTGCTGCTCTGTCGGAGGTGCCGTCTTTCGGGTGTGCCATTAAACCGAGGCCCCCGTCAACCCTGACAGATGGACGTAGAAGATCCCATGACACTATTCAAGTGCAACCTCAAGCTACATAATATCGACGTTAATACAAAAGAGGATGCTGGAAACCTGAAATAAAAACAAAAAATGCTGGAGATACTCTGCAGGCCAGGGCAGCATCTGAGGAGGGAGAAACAGAGTTAACGTTTCAGGTCGATGACCTTTCAGAACTGATGAAAGGTCATCGACCTGAAACGTTAACTCTGTTTCTCCCTCCTCAGATGCTGCCCTGGCCTGCAGAGTATTTCCCGCATTTTCTGTTTTTATGTAATATCATCGTTGGCAGCTGAGGAAGTCGCATCGCTGACTGAACGAGCCGGCGAGCTGTGATATATGACAGTGTGTTGATCTCCTGAAGCAGGTGACAGCAGCACAACAATAAGCAGCAGCTTGTCGACCACAGTCTGTGAAACGTGCGAGAGAACTTGCCTCCTCACTCACGCCGGTACAGTCATAAAGACTGATTCACATTTCCACACAATGGTCGCCATCTTTGACAAGGAGTTGCCAGTTTGCAATTTCTTTGATCTAGTATCTATCTATCCGCTGCTGAAATAATAAGAAGTTAATCACAAGCAGAACTCAGCAATTTCACCTCTGCAAATGAGCCTAAATACAATGCAGATCGGTTTCTAATGACATTGAATTAAATATGCTGGCAAAGGAATGCAAAAAAAGTTAAAGGTTGCAATTTGTTAACAATAACATATGTCAAAAGTCACAGGCAGCATCATGTCTGGGCTGACACGGTCTCTCCTGGAGTTGTCCATCATTTACAACCTGGAAAAACAGAAACATAGAAAGATAGAAAAATAGGAGCAGGAGTAGGCCATTCGGCCCTTCGAGCCTGCTCCGCCATTCAATATGATCATGGCTGATCCTCTATCTCAATACCATATTCCTGCTCTCTCCCCATACCCCTTGATGCCTTTTGTGTCTAAATCAACAGCTCCAAGTTCTGTGCAAAGCCCTGGCCAATATTGGAGCCAGACTCCTCCATGCTCCTTGACATTGCCAAGAGACAGTGCACCCCTCATGGCTGCAGCAGGCTTACCATTGCACCTAGAAATTCGGTGTGCATGCCCATCACCCTTCTACTGAAGGCCTCCCTATCGAGGTCCTCATCTGAGTCATGTGCAGCAGAACTCGCTTGTGAACATGCCCTACGAAGAGCTGGCCCCCAAGCTACCCTTTCCCCCTGGCCTTGCTGCAGCCCACTCGTGCCCGGTACCTCACCTTGTGCAGCTCCCACATCTGCATTACCCTCCTACACTCTCCTCCAGTTGGCTCAAGGCCTGTATGAATTAGCTATCTCAAGAGTTGTTTATTCTCACATCCATGAGGCACTGTGGGCCATCAGCAGCAGCAGAATTGTATTCCAGCACAATCTGTAACCCAGCATATCCCTCACTCTACCATTACCACCAAGCCAGAGGACCAACCCTGGTTCAATAAGGAGTTTGGAGGAACATGCCAGGAGCAGCACCAGGTGTACCTAAAAATGCGGTGCCAACCTGGAGAAGCTGCAATACAGGGCTACATGCATGCTAAACAACAGAAGCAGCATGCTATAGACAGAGCTAAGCGATCCCACAATCAACGGATCAGATCAAAGCTCTGCAGTCCTGCCACGTCAGTCGTGAATGGTGGTGGACCATTAAACAACTAACGGGAGGAGGAGGCTCCATGAATATCCCCATCCTCAATGATGGTGGAGCCCAGCACGTGAGTGCAAAAGACAAAGCTGAAGCATTTGCAACCATCTTCAGCCAGAAGTGCCCAGTGGATGATCCATATCGGCTTACTCCTGAGGTCCCCACCACCACAGAAGCCAGTCTTCAGCCAATTCACTCCATGTGATATCAAGAAACGGCTGAGCGCACTGGTTACAGCAAAGGCTATGGGCCCCGACAACATCCCAGCTATCGTGCTGAAGACTTATGCTCCAGGACTAGCCGCGCCTCTCGCCAAGCTGTTCCAGTACAGCTGCAACACTGGCATCTATCCGACAATGTGGAAAACTGCCCAGGTATGTCCTGTCCCTAAAAAAAGCAGGACAAATCCAATCAGGCCTATTACCGCCCCATCAGTCTACTCTCAATCATTAGCAAAGTGATGGAAGGTGTCATCGACAGTGCTATCAAGCAGCACTTACTCACCAATAACCTGCTCACTGATGCCCAGTTTGGGGTCCGCCAGGACCACTCAGCTCCAGACCTCATTACAGCCTTAGTCCAAACATGGACAAAAGAGCTGAATTCCAGAGATGAGGTAAGAGTGACTGCCCTTGGCATCAAGGCAGCATTTGACCAAGTGTGACATCAAGGAGCCCTAGTAAAACTGAAGTCAATGGGAATCGGGGGAAAACTCTCCACTGGCTGGAGTCATACCTAGCACAAAGGTCAATCATCACAGCCTCAGGACATTGTTGCAGGAATTCCTCAGGGCTGCGTCCTACGCTCAACCATCTTCAGCTGCTTCATCAATGACCTTCCCTCCATCATAAGGTCAGAAGTGGGAATGTTTGCTGATGACTGCACAATGTTCAGTGCCATTCGCAACTCCTCAGATAATGAAGGCCCACATGCAGCAAGACCTGGACGATGTTCAGCTTGGGCTGATAAGTGGCAGGTAACATTCGCGCCACACAAGTGCCAGGCAATGACTATCTCCAACAAGCGAGCATCTAACCACCGCCCCTTGACATTCAATGGCATTACCATCGCCAAATCCCCCACCATCAATATCCAGCGGAGGCAGGTGGGCGGACCTGTGAGGGAACGAGGCTGAGCGGCGGCGAGTTCAAAAACAGCTCCGAGACCAGGTAAGGCCTCAAAGCAGTGGAGGCAGGCGGGCGGACCTGCGAGGGAATGAGGCTGAGCGGCGGCGAGTTCAAAAACAGCTCCGAGACCAGGTAAGGCCTCAGAGCAGCGGAGGCAGGCGGACGGACCTGTGAGGGAACGAGGCTGAGCGGCGGCGAGTTCAAAAACAGCTCCGAGATCAGGTAAGGCCTCAGAGCAGCAGAGACAGGCGGGCGGACCTGCGAGGGAACGAGGCTGAGCGGTGGTGAGTTCAAAAACAGCTCTGAGACCAGGTAAGGCCTCAGAGCAGCGGAGGCAGGCGGGCGGACCTGCGAAGGAATGAGGCTGAGCGGCGGCGAGTTCAAAAACAGCTCCGAGACCAGGTAAGGCATACCAGTCTCCAATCTCCGAAGTCCGAGGGAAGGAGAGAAGTAAAGAGTAGTCCAGGTGTGACATCACCAGAAAGCGGGTAAGTGATTGATTGGTGAGTATTTACTCTTTCTCCTTCTTTACAAAACTTGAATTCTGTGGTTTATGGTTTCTGGGGTCTCTGTGGTGTAGCGGGGACTGCTGGCGGGCAAGTGCCCTTGAGTATATCATTAAATTGGTGGTATTGATTTAATTTAAATTAATTAAAGGGTAAGTCATGTCAGGATAGCCCAGCCCCATGTTATGCTCCTCTTGCTCTATGTGGGAATTCAGGGACACTGCCGGTGTCCCTGACGACCATGTGTGCCAGAAATGCATCCAGCTGCAGCTACTAGCAGACCGCATTGCGGCACTGGAGCTGCGGATGGATGGGCTTTGGAGCATTCACGATGCTGAGAGGGTCGTGGATAACACGTTTAGTGAGTTGGTCACACCGCAAGTAAGGGCTGCACGGGCAGAAGGGAAATGGGTGACCATCAGGCAGAGCAGTAGAGGCAGGCAGGTAGTGCAGGGGACCCCTGTGGCCATCCCCCTCTCAAACAGGTATACTGATTTGGATACTGTTGAGGGGGGTGACTTACCAGAGGAAGGCAGCAGCAGCCAACTTCCTGGCACCAGGGGTGCTTCTGCTGCTCAGGAAGGGAGGAAAAAGAGTGGGAGAGCAATAGTGGTAGGGGATTCCATCGTAAGGGGAACAGATAGGCGTTTCTGTGGCCATAGACGTGACTCCAGGATGGTTTGTTGCCTCCCTGGTGCCAGGGCCAAGGATGTCACTGAACGGCTGCAGGGCATTCTGAAGGGGGAGGGTGAACAGTCAGAGGTCGTGGTTCACATTGGGACCAATGACATGGGTAGGAAGAGGGATGAGGTCCTGCAGCAAGAATTTAGGGAGCTAGGTAGCAGATTAAAGAGCAGGACCTCAAAGGTTGTAATCTCTGGATTATTCCCGGTGCCACGTGCTAGTGAGTATAGGAATAGGAGGATAGAGCAGATGAATGCGTTGCTAAAGAGTTGGTGCAGGAGGGAGGGCTTTAGTTTCCTGGATCACTGGGCCTGCTTCTGGGGAAGGTGGGACTTGTACAAGTCGGACGGGTTGCACCTGAACCAGAGCGGGACAAATATCCTTGCGGGGAGGTTTGCTAGCACTGTTCGGGGGGATTTAAACTAAAATGGCAGGGGGTTGGGAACCTGAGCAGGAAGACAGAGGAAAGGGAAACAGAGATAAAAGCAAAAGATAGGAAGGAGAAAAACAAAAGTGGCAGTCAGAGAAATCAACGGTTTAAATCAAACGTGGCCACAGTAAATAATAATTCTAATAGGTCTAAGAGCATTAAAAAAACAAGCCTGAAGGCTTTGTGTCTTAATGCAAGGAGCATTTGTAATAAGGTAGACGAATTGGCTGCGCAAATGGAGGTAAACGAATATGATTTGGTTGGTGTAGTGTATGTGACTTTAAGTCAGAACTACTCTTAAAGCTCCTGTATACTGTAGTACCGGCAGTGACCACACCGGTATATAAGCTTGCGCATGCCTCTGTACCCCCAGTCTAGAGATTACCCTCCTCCAGTAAAGACCTGTTATTTGTTAATGTACAGCATCCGTGTGATTATTTATCCATTGAACCACGGATCCAACAGTGGCGACGAGTGTCGATTCGAATCTACCTGCAACATAAAAAATAAAAAAAATAGTTGAGGCCAGGAACACGGGCGTCGACCACGAGCACCCGCCCAGCAGTCAGGCAGAGATCCAACTTCGCAGGGGAGGCTGTGGAGAGCCGGGCTTGGTTCCCCAGCCACAACGAGCAGTAAGAGACCGACGTCAGGTCCAGCGCAGACCCTTCCCGAGCAGCGGCGGCTGGAGCCGACCGAAGGCGGAGAGAGAGCCGAGCAGCGTCGATGGGGTAAGACAGAGGGTGAAGAGCGCAGGGCGCAGCCAGGGGTTGAACACCGAGTGGCGTCGAGGAAAATAAAACAAACCGGAGAGAGAGAGGGTAAGAAAAAGCCGGGTCCTAGACTGAGCGGCGTCGAAAAATATCAAAAGAAGAACGCGCAGAGCACAGCCAGGGATCACGGGCTGAACAGGGTCCGCGGGGCGAAGAAAGGGGAGACGCCATTGAGCCGTGGACAAGAAGGAAGAGCGCAGGAGGCGCCATTGAGCCGCGGAGAAGCAGGGAGAGCGCGGGAGACGCCATTGAGTCGCGGAGAAGCAGGGAGAGCGCGGGAGACGCCATTGAGCCGCGGAGAAGAAGGAAGAGCGCGAGAGATGCCATTTTGAGAAGCCGCAGTGGAGAAGAAGGGCGAGCGCGGGAAGGAAGGAAAGCGCGGGAGACGCCATTTTTTGCCAGCGGAGAAGAAGGGGAAGCGCGGGAGGCGCCATTGGTGATAGTTAACGCACACCCAAGGATGCCGAAGAGTGGCAGTATCTCTACGTTCGACAATGAAGTCGAAGATTGGGCGACATATGTGGAACGTATTGAGGTGTACTGCAGGGCGAATGAAGTGCCAGATGCTAATAAAGCACTGGTTCTGTTAAATTCCATGGGTGCAAAAACTTATGGGTTACTGCAAAATCTAATAACCCCAGAGAAGCTGGTAAACAAGAATTTTGAAAGCATAATAGAAATCCTACAGGACCACTTAAACCCCACACCGCTGCTGATAGCAGAACGATTTAAGTTCCACAAAAGGAACCAACACAAAGACGAAAGCAATGCTGAGTACCTAACGGAACTGCGCAAGCTATCAAAACACTGCCAGTTTGGAGCGGGACTAGCAGACACGTTAAGGGACAAGTTTGTGTGTGGGCTACAAAGTGAAGGAACCCAGAAATGGCTTCTATCAGAAAAGGACCTTACGCTGGACAAAGCTTTCAGTATGGCAGTATCACACGAAGCAGCCGCAAGGGGCGCTGCAGAGATACAACGGAGACTGCAAGAATATGGCACCAATGAAATGTCCTATGGAACAGGGAAGTGCTATCGCTGCGGCAGAACAACACATGACCAGAAAGATTGTTGGTTCAAGGACCAAGTGTGCAGACAGTGTGGGAAAGCAGAACACATAGCAAGAGTCTGCAGGTCTGGGAAGAAAACCAACAGTAAGAAATCTCCACAGGAGAAGTACAAAAAGGTACACAAGGTGATGGACAGTGGTTCAGACGAACAGAAAAGTGACACAGTCTCCGGAAGCAAGGAGCTGGATTGTCTGAAACGACATAAGGTAACCGAAATGGAGGATCACCAGACTATCTGGGTTACACTCAAGATAGACGGAGTCCAAGTGGAAATGGAATTGGACACAGGGTCAGCTCTAACAGTCATAAATCAAAGAGACTACAAGCGGCTATTTTCACACATACCCTTGAAAGCTACAGAGATTGTCTTGAAGACGTATACGGGGCAAAAAGTCTACCCCAAAGGAAAAATAAGGGTGAAAGTGACATATAAAGGCCAGGAAATACCTAAAATGGATATATATGTATTGCCAAATGGAGGGCCACCACTGCTAGGACGTGAATGGATCCGGAAGATACAATTAGATTGGCATTCCATACAGGCACTGAAGGTTGAGGCCAAAAAGGATGACGACGTCACACCTGGACGACTGTCAAAAATGCTAATTGACGCAAAAGAAGTGTTCCAGGAGGGACTAGGAACACTAAAAGGAATAACAGCAACGATTAAAATATAGGAAAATGCAAGCCCAAAGTTTCTGAAGGCCAGACCAGTGCCTTATGCGATCAGACCAGCTGTTGAAGCAGAGCTGGAAGGGTTGGAACGTTCAGGAGTACTGTCCAAAGTGGACTGGAGCGAGTGGGCTACACCCATCGTTCCTGTAATGAAGAGGTCGTTGAGTAATACGCCTGGGGAACCAAAGAAGGTCCGCATCTGTGGGGATTTTAAGGTGACAGTGAACCCAGTCCTTCACACGGTGCAATATCCGCTTCCACGAATTGAGGATATTTTCACCTCGCTATCTGGAGGTAAACGCTTCACCAAAATTGATCTAGCCCAGGCGTACTTGCAAATGGAGGTAGAAGAAGCTTCAAAACATTACCTTACGATTAACACTCATAAAGGTCTCTATCAATACAACCGGCTGGTGTTTGGAGTAGCCTCGGCTCCGGCTATCTGGCAAAGGGCGATGGATCAGGTCCTGCAAGGGATTCCACGGACCAAGTGTTATTTGGACGACATCTTGGTCACGGGCGAAAATGACGGTGATCACCTCGCCAACTTGGAGAAGGTGCTCACCAGATTAAAGGAGTATGGGCTACGAGCTAATCGCCACAAGTGCGAGTTTTTCCAGAAACAGATCTCGTATTGTGGCCACGTCATCGATGAAGAGGGGTTACATAAGTCCCCTGACAAGATTGAGGCAGCAGTCAAGGCTCCAGCACCGGAAAATGTGTCACAACTGAGGTCGTTCCTCGGACTGGTAAACTATTACCACAAGTTCTTACCAAATTTGTCTACGGTATTACACCCGCTGAACACCCTACTGCAAACAGGGGTACCATGGAAGTGGGATGACGAACGTAGATGAGCTTTCCAGAAGTGTAAAGAATTGATCACATCAAAAGAGGTGTTGGCCCATTTCAACCCAGCACTACCAATTCGTTTGGCATGTGATGCATCACCCTACGGTATTGGAGCGGTGCTGTCGCACAAATTCCCAGACGGGTTGGAGAGGCCAGTAGCCTTTGCGTCTCGGTCACTAACCTCAGCCGAGCGCAACTACGCCCAGATTGACAGGGAGGCCCTCAGCCTAGTATGGGGAGTAAAAAAATTCAACCATGGGCAGAAGTTCACCTTGCTGACTGACCACCAACCACTTGTCTCCATCTTTAATCCTAAGAAGGGCGTTCCAGTAATGACTGCACAGCAGTTACAAAGATGGTCCCTGTTTCTAGGGGCGAATCAATATGAAATAGAATATAAAGGCACGAAACAGCATGGGAACGCTGATGGACTATCGCGCCTGCCACTGCCTACTGTGGAGGAAGCACCAGCAGTGGACCCTATCGAGATATTTTATTCGTCGATAATTGAACGATTGCCAGTAACAAACGCAGATATAGAGAAGGAGACCCGCAATGATCCGACGCTGTCACAGGTATATGAATTGACGGTGAGGGGATGGCTAACACATGGCGACTCACTGTTGCCAGCATTCTCATCCAGAAGAGAACAGCTGTCAGTATGCCAGGGGACAGTGATGTGTGGATCCAGAGTGGTGATTCCACCCAAGTTAAGGGAGAGAGTGCTAAATGAGCTACATGAAGTTCATCTGAGGGGAGTGAAAATGAAAAGCCTTGCTAGGGCTTATGTGTGGTGGCCGGGAATCGATCAACAAATCGAAGACCTAACTAAGAGCTGCTTAGGATGCCAGAAGATCCAAAATGCACCACCACATGCCCCTCTACATCCATGGGAGTGGCCCTCCTCTCCATGGCAACGGGTGCATATTGATTTCGCTGGTCCATTCATGGACTCAATGTTCTTAATAGCAGTGGATGCTCATTCAAAGTGGCCTGAGGTGATAAAAATGTCTTCAACCGCTACAGAGAAAACGATTGCAGTCCTACGGACCATATTTGCCAGAAACGGGTTGCCAGAGCAGATTTGCTCTGATAATGGACCACAGTTTGTGTCCGACGAGTTCAAAAAATTCATGAAAAGGAATGGGGCAAGGCATTACACATCCGCCCCGTATCATCCAGCCACAAATGGATTGGCTGAGAGGTTCGTACAAACCTTTAAGAAGGCGATAAAGGCCATGTGCGACGATGAAATTCCACTACAGCATAAGATGGACAATTTCTTATTAGCCTACCGAAACGCGACACATGCAGTTACCAACCAGACCCCGGCCATGATGTTCTTTAACCGAAGGTTGAGATCACGTCTGGACTTGCTCAGACCAAATGTGCAAAGAAATGTTGAGGACAAACAATTCCAGCACATCAATGAGAAGCCGACAAGGAGCTTCAATGTAGGGCAACCAGTCTTGGCCCGCGACTATCGAACAGAGAAGTGGCAAACCGGAACGATATGTACAAGGCAGGGGCCATTAATGTACACAGTGAATGTCGGGGAGAACATTGTGAGACGCCACGTCGATCAGATCTTAGCGTCACAGGAACGCGTCAACCCCATGTCTCGAGTACCTGGGGATGAACCTGACATACCGATAGCATCTACTTCAGACCCAGTAGCAGTGGAACCCGATGAACTACCCGATGAAAAGGGGTCAGAATCGCCTCTGCACCAAGAACAGGAACCTCAGGAAAGGCGCTATCCCGAAAGGGTCAGGAAGCCGCCCAAAAGACTGAATCTATAAATGGACTTTTGTTGTTTAATGTACATGTAAAAATGTTAATTGTTATTTGAATATTAGGGGGTATCATTAATCTAAAAGGGGAGGAATTGTAGTGTATGTGCCTTTAAGTCAGAAGTATTCTTACAGCTCCTGTATACTGTAGTACCGGCAGTGACCACACCGGTATATAAGCTTGCGCATGCCTCTGTACCCCCAGTCTAGAGATTACCCTCCTCCAGTAAAGACCTGTTATTTGTTAATGTACAGCATCCGTGTGATTATTTATCCATTGAACCACGGATCCAACAGTTGGGATTACGGAAACATGGCTCAAGGATGGCCAAGACTGGGAACTCAACATGCAGGGGTATTCGATATTCAGGAAAGATAGGTAAAAAGGAAAGGGAGGTGGGGTAGCATTACTGGTTAAAGAAGGGATTAATACAATTGTAATGAAGGATATTAGCTCCGATGATGTGGAATATGTATGGGTAGAATTGAGAAATACTAAGGGGAAAAAACATTAGTGGGAGTGGTATATAGACCTCCCAACAGTAAGGCAGAGGTTGGGGATGGCATTAAAAGGGAAATTAAAGAAGCGTGCAATAAGGGCACAGCAGTCATCATGGGTGACTTTAATCTAGATATAGATTGGGCCAGCCAAATTAGTAACAAAACTGTGGAGGAGGAATTCCTGGAGTGTTTACGGGATGGTTTCCTGGACCAATATGTCGAGGAACCAACCAGAGATCAGGCCATCTTAGACTGGGTATTATGTAATGAGAAAGGATTAATTAGCAATCTTGTTGTACGAGGCCCCTTGGGTCAGAGCGATCATAATATGATCGAATTCTTCATTAAGATGGAGATTGAAGTAGTTGACTCAGAGACTAGGGTCCTCAATTTAAATAAAAGAAACTACGATGGTCTGAGGAGCGAGTTGGGTAGGATTGATTGGGGAATGGCACTCAAAGGGTTGACGGTGGATAGGCAATGGCAAACATTCAAAGACCGAATGGATGAGCTACAGAATTTGTTCATCCCAGTTTGGCATAAAAATAAAACAAAAAAGGTGACTCAACCGTGGCTAACAAGGGAAATTAGGGATAGCATAAGATCCAAGGAGAGGACAAAAAATTGGCCAGAACAAGCAATAATCCTGAGGATTGGGAGCAGTTTAGGATTCAGCAAAGGAGGACAAAGGGATTAACTAAGAAAGGGAAAATAGAATATGACAGTAAGCTAGCAGGGAACATAAAAACTGACTGTAAAAGCTTTTATCGATATGTGAAGAGAAAAAGATTGGTGAAGTCAAGCGTAGGTCCCTTGCAGTCAGAATCAGGGGAATTCATAATGGGAAACAAAGAAATGGCAGACCAACTAAATTCATACTTTGGTTCTGTCTTCACAAAGGAGGACACAAATAACCTCCGAGAGATGCCGGGGAACATAGGGTCTGATGAAAGGGTGGAACTGAAAGAAATCAGTATTTGTAGGGAAATGGTGTTAGGAAAATTGATGGGACTGAAGGCCGATAAATCCCCAGAGCCTGATAATCTACATCCCAGGGTACTTAAGAAGTGGCCTTAGAAATAGTAGATGCATTGCTGGTCATCTTCCAGAACTCGATAGACTCTGGAACAGTACCCATGGATTGGAGGGTAACTAATGTTACCCCACTATTCAAAAAAGGTGGTAGAGAAAAAGCGGGGAATTATAGACCAGTTAGCCTGACATCGGTAGTGGGGAAAATGCTAGAGTCTGTTATAAAAGATGTAATAGCAGAGCACTTGGAAAGCAGTGACAGGATCGGACAAAGTCAACATGGATTTACAAAAGGTAAATCATGCTTGACTAATTTACTGGAATTTTTTGAGGATGTAACTGGTAAAATAGATAAGGGAGAACCAATGGATGTGGTGTATTTGGACTTTCAGAAGGCTTTCGATAACGTCCCACATAAGAGATTAGCGTGCAAAATTAAGGAACATGGGATTGGGGGTAAGGTATTGACTTGGATAGAGAACTGGTTGGTGGACAGAAAGCAAAGAGTTGGAATAAACGGGTCGTTTTCCGAGTGGCAGGCAGTGACTAGTGGGGTACCGCAAGGATCGGTCCTAGGACCCCAGCTGTTCACAATATATATTAACGATCTGGACGAGGGAATTGGATGTAATATCTCCATATTTGCAGATGACACAAAGCTGGGTGGGAGGGTAAGCTGTGAGGAGGATGTCGTGAAACTCCAGTACGATTTGGACAGGTTGGGTGATTGGGCAGAAACATGGCAAATGCACTATAATGTGGATAAATGTGAGGTCATTCACTTTGGTGGCAAAAACAGGAAGGCAGATTATTATTTGAATGGCAATAGATTGGGAGAAGTGGGAGTGCAAAGAGACCTGGGTGTTCTTGTGCACCAGTCGCTGAAGGTAAGCATGCAGGTGCAGCAGACGGTTAAGAAGGCAAATGGTATGTTGGCCTTCGTAGCAAGAGGGTTCGAGTACAGGAACAAGGATGTCTTGCTACAGTTGTACAGGGCCTTGGTGAGACCGCACCTTGAGTATTGTGTGCAGTTTTGGTCGCCTTACCTGAGGAAGGATGTTCTTGCCATGGAAGGAGTGCAGCGAAGATTCACCAGGCTG
The DNA here is from genome assembly GCF_052327205.1 of Somniosus microcephalus. NCBI lineage: Eukaryota > Metazoa > Chordata > Chondrichthyes > Squaliformes > Somniosidae > Somniosus > Somniosus microcephalus. The sequence continues at coordinate 250,627,997 of NC_140992.1, forward strand.
ATACCTGGGATGGCAGGAATGACGTATGAGGAGAGATTGTGTCGATTGGGCTTATACTCACTGGAGTTTAGAAGATTGAGAGGGGATCTCATCGAAACCTATAAAATTCTGTCAGGCCTGGACAGACTAGATGCAGGAAGGATGTTTATGATGGCCGGGGAGTCCAGAACCAGGGGTCATAGTCTCGGGATAAGGGGTAAGCCATTTAGGACTGAAATGATGAGGAATTTCTTCACCCAGAGAGTGGTGAACCTGTGGAATTCTCTGCCGCAGAGGGTGGTGGAGGCCAGTTCATTAAATATATTCAAGAAAGAGTTGGATATATTTCTTAAGGCTAAAGGGATCAAGGGATATGGTGAGAAGGCAGGGACAGGGTACTGAATTTGGATGATCAGCCATGATCTCATTGAATAGCGGAGCAGGCTCGAAGGGCCGAATGGCCTACTCCTGCTCCTATCTTCTATGTTTCTATGTTTCTATGGGTCACCATTGACCAGAAACTTAACTGGACCAGCCACATAAATACTGTGGGAACAAGAACAGGTCAGAGGCTGGGTGTTCTGCGGCGAGTGTTTCACCTTCTGACTCCCCAAAGCCTTTCCACCATCTACAAGGCACAACTCAGGAGTGTGATGGAATACTCTCCACTTGCCTGGATGAGTGCAGCTCCAGCAACACTCGAGAAGCTCGACACCATCCAGGACAAAGCAGCCCGCTTGATTGGCACCCCATTAAACATTCACTTCCTCCACCAGCGGCGTACTATGGCTGCAGTGTGTACCATCCACAAGATGCACTGCAGCAACTCGCCAAGGCTTCTTCGGCAGCACCTCCCAAACCAGTGACCTCTTCCACCTAGAAGGACTAGGGCAGCAGGCGCATGGGAACACCACCACCTCCAAGTTCCCCTCCAAGTCACACATCATCCTGACTTAGAAGTATTTCACCGTTCCTTCATCGTCGCTGGGTCAAAATCCTGGAACTCCCTCCCTAACAACACTGGGAGTACCTTCACCACACGGACTGCAGCGGTTCAAGAAGGCGGCTCACCACCGCCTTCTCAAGGGTAACTAGGGATGGGCAATAAATGCTGGCCTTGCCAGCAATGCCCACATCCCATGAACAAATAAAAACAAACCCCAAAAAACATACCACCCCAAGTTTGAGACAATGGAGGCTGTTGAGCATATTCCAGAACTGTTTGCATCTTTAACGTTATAATGGCCTTCAGTTAATGCACCTAGCAGGGGACTTAGCTAAACAGACAAGGTTGTTGCCATGGCTCTCCTACCGAAGAGGGAGGTTTCTTATTGAAGGTGGTAGCTTTGATTGGCAGCTCAGCAAGCAATGCTTGACACATAGGACCGTCTTCTAATTCTCTCTCTGGACAGAATCTTGGGCACACTGTGCCTGGAACAGTCCCAGAGGTCTCAGGTTCTCTCCAGTCAATATAGAATCATAGAATCATACAGATCAGAAGGAGGCCATTCAGACCATCGTGCCTGTGCCTGCTCTTTGAACAGCCATCAATTAGTTCCACCCCACTCTCTTCTTAACCCTAACCATGCAGCCTGTAATAGGAAGATGTTAGTGGCAGTCAATTCAGGGGCTGCTGATTTGTAAAGTGAGTTTTCCCATAACACAGGGTATATTTCTATTATTTTGATGATAGGAAGAGTAGTAGGGAATTGACTGAATCTCTCTGTAAAATGATGTTCCGTCCATTCATATCATCATCATCATTGGTCTGCCTAAGGCAGGTTCTGGCTCGATTCTTCCTTCTCTAAACCACTTTGTCATGTGCTTCTCTCTTCAATTCTCCAAACTATCTCCCATTCTTCAGGTGGTCCAGAGGAGCATCTTTCTTTTCCTTCCTCTAGGTCGTTTTCCTGCCATCCGTCCTCTTAACACCTCTTTCAATGTCCCATCCCCTCTCAGAACATGCCCAATCCAATTAATTTGCCGTTTTTCTGAAGTCAATCAAACTTAGTTTTATCTGTATCATTACCTCCACCTCCTCTTCGTTAATTTCCTTATTTATCCACTTTAATTTCTCCCTGCATCTCTAAACCTACATCTCAAAGCCTGACCACCTCTTTCCTTGCAGCTGATAAGAGCTTTCTAACGTGTCATCTTGCCCTCATCAGCAATATCTTCATGCTGTGGACCTTAGGCCCTTGTCCTTTCTTTCCCTTCTTCTTCTTCTTCATTCACAGAGAGAAGGAGCAATGCTTTACAAATAACATAATTATAAAACATATAGCATGCCACTATTATTCTTGAAACTCTTTCAGAGCTGTACAGTTGTGTTCCCTCAGACCTACCGAGGCACCTGAAGAAACCCAATGGTCAGCTTAACTGTGATTCTTGACGAACTAAGTGCTTCATTGTACATATTCTTCTCTGCTGTTCCTGGATGCCCAAGTGGGGTCATCACCATGGTTACAAAGGGTTGCCAAGTAATCACCCACTCACATGCCTCTGGACGAATAGAGATGGCAGGAATAATGTATGAGGAGATATTGGGTCGATTAGGCTTATATTCGCTAGAGTTTAGAAGAATCAGAGGGGATCTCATTAAAACTTATAAAATTCTAACAGGACTAGACAGACTAGATGCAGGAAGGATGTTGCCAATGGTGGGGGAGTCCAGAACCAGGGGTCACAGTCTAAGGATAAGGGGTAAGCCATTTAGGACTGAGATGAGGAGGAATTTCTTCACCCAGAGAGTGGTGAACCTGTGGAATTCTCTGCCACACAAGGCAGTTGAGGCCAATTCATTAAATATATTCAAGAAGGAGTTGGATATATTTCTTGAAGCTAAAGGGATCAAAGGATATGGGGAGAAAGCAGGGACAGGGTACTGAATTTGGATGATCAGCCATGATCTCATTAAATGGCGCAGCAGGCTCGAGGGGCCGAATGGCCTACTCCTGCTCCTATCTTCTATGTTTCTATGAGTCATAGAGTTATACAGCACAGAAAGAGGCCCTTTGGCCCGTCATGTCCACACCGGCCATCAAGCCATATCTCTTCTAATCCCATTTTCCAGCACTTGGTCCGTAGCCTTGTATGCTATGGCGTTTCAAGTGCTCATCTAAATGCTTCTTGAATGTTGTGAGGGTTCCTGCCTCTACCACCCTTTCAGGCAGTGAGTTCCAGATTCCAACCACCCTCTGGGTGAAAAAGTTGGGCTTGTACTCGCTGGAGTTTAGAAGAATGAGAGGTGATCTCATTGAAACTTATAAAATTCTGACAGGACTGGACAGACTAGATGCAGGAAGGATGTTCCCGATGGTCGGGGAGTCCAGAACCAGGGAACACAGTCTAAGGATAAAGGGTAGGCCATTTAGGACAGAAATTAGGAGGAATTTCTTCACCCAGAGAGTGGTGAACCTGTGGAACTCTCTACCACAGAAGGCGGTGGAGGCCAGTTCATTAAATATATTCAAGAAGGAGTTGGATATATTTCTTAAGGCTAAAGGGATCAAGGGGTATGGGGAGAAAGCAGGGACCGGGTACTGAATTTGGATGATCAGCCATGATCGCATTGAATGGTGGAGCAGGCTCGAGGGGCCGAATGGCCTACTCTTGCTCCTATCTTCTATGTTTCTATGAAACCACAGGCAGTGCATCATGCAGGCATGTGCCTTGCTATCACGGCAGCAGTCATAACTCTTTCATTCTGTGCCAGTCCTCCGCAGTGCCTTTGTTCCAACCAGGCCGCCAAGGTACAGGCTGATTATTGGGCAAGAAAGGACATGGCTCACGACTCCAGTTAGGAACCCGCAGATGCACAGCACGCCTCCAATGAGAGCCATGCTGCCACAAGGAACCCCAATGCAGCAAACAATCGACATGCTCAAGCAGCATGAGAGAAGCGGTCGCGGCAGAGCATTGCGAGAGACCCGAGGAGTGGCTAGATAAGAAGCACAAGAGAACCGGCAGTCATAGAGTCATAGAGTTATACAGCACAGAAAGAGGCCCTTCGGCCCATCGTGTCTGCGCCGGTCATCAAGCCCTGTCTATTCTAATCCCATTTTCCAGCACTTGGTCCGTAGCCTTGTATGCTATGGCGTTTCAAGTGCTCATCCAAATGCTTCTTGAATGTTGTGAGGGTTCCTGCCTCTACCACCCTTTCAGGCAGTGAGTTCCAGATTCCAACCACCCTCTGGGTGAAAATGTTTCGAGATAGTGGACTGGAGAAGTTCAAAGGCATTGTGGCCCACATTCACACGAAGAATTATATGGCTGACATCACACACCAGCTGAACATTGAGGGCGTGCAAACCTTTCAGTTGAAATATTTCAGTGGGTGCTCAAATGGAGCCTTAATTGCCACATGTGTCCCACCTATGGTACCCTGGATCTGAGGAAATCCAACCATTCTGTGACATTAACTGTGATACCTCCCTGAACAGCTTAAAGTGGTGGTGCCCCGCAGACTGACTAATGTGACTTAGGTCACCCACGGCAACCTGGAAAGTATCTGGTGGCGTAAAAATTCAAATCAATGATTACTTTTACTGCCACGGACAGGGCTGATTGAAAATGGGCTGCAGTTTAGGGGTCAGCAGCTAGCTTAACTCAGGTATTGCATCAGGTGGGAAGTGTCTGAGAAGTTAAGGGATAAACTCTCACGATAGGCCCCCTATTTGCATATGCAAAGAGCTTAACGCCTGTTTCAGGCGCAGGCCCTGGACGCCTATACTTCATCCTTTACCCATATGACAGGTGGCGCAGAATGTGCGCACGCATGTCGCCCGCTATATTGGAAATCGAGTCGCCTATTTTACGCCTGTAAAACGCGCGCGGTGTCAACGAATTAGTAGGCCCAGAGCTCCTAAAGTTTTCCAATATTTTTTAATTTGGCACGGAGTTTTCCTGCTGTAATTTCACTCCTTCTGAGATTTAAAATGCCTATAAACAACACAAAATATTGTCAACTCAAAACCCTTCACAATCTCCTTCTGCTTTTGGGATGCCCTAATGAAATTGACAGCACCATTTTTAAAGTGGCGTTGTTTCGCGGGGATGGGTAAGAGGGGTGACCCAGGAGGAAAATGGTGCAGTGGTTGGAGGGCCTGGCCTGTCGCCGGCGCTTACAAGTGGTGGGATGAGCAGCGGATGGGCAGCTCAGCTCTGATGCGGAGAAGGCGAGGTGTTACAAGGCCAGGTGTTATTGGCTGTGAGTGTCCGTGTCTCTGTGGGAGCAGCTTAGGTGCCTGCTCGCTCCCGGTTAAGCAGTGCCTCGATTTCAAAATTCTCAACCTTGTTTTCAAATCCCTCCATGGCCTCGCCCCTCCCTATCTCTGTAACCTCCTTCAGCCCCACAACCCCCCCCGAGATATCTGCGCTCCTCTAATTCTGCCCTCTTGAGCATCCCTGATTATAATCGCTCTACCTTTGGTGGCCGTGCCTTCTGTTGCCTTGGCCCTAAGCTCTGGAATTCCGTGCCTAAACCTCTCTACCTCGCTACCTCACTTTCCTCCTTTAAGATGCTCCTTAAAACCTACCCCTTTGACCAAGCTTTTGGTCACCTGCCTAATTTCTCCTTATGTGGCTCGGTGTCAAATTTTTTGTCTTTTAATACTCCTGCGAAGCGCCTTGGGACGTTTTACTATATTAAAGGCGCTATATAAATACAAGTTGTTGTTGTTGTTGTTGATAGAGGCTGGGAATCCTGACGTTTGTAAACTTTGCATCAACAAATCTTCTTTTAGGGGTCCGGGCCACGATCCAGGTATGCCTGGGCTCCTTCGGCATAACAGCTCACCAATGCTCCGCCAGGCCAAGGATGGGGAATCTCTAAGCCCCCTTGTCCACTGCTGGCAGAAGCGGCAATGTAATGGTGAATACTGGAGTGCAGAGGGCGGGGAGTGAGAAAGGGTGTTAATGAGCCAGCCAAGAATGGTTTTACCCAGGTGCGGTGGTGGGAGAGTGGTGGGGGGGTTTGCCAGGCTAAGGCTATCTGGGTGTCGGGAAAGCGCAGGGGACGTGGATGGTGAGGGATAGAAAGAAATGATCAGAGATGTTCTTTTATACCTCAGAGACTTGTTAACTCTCCCATCATCAGCAGGGCATTCAATAGTAATGTATCATCACTACAAGGCTGCCGGTATGCAGTCTGCAATCGACTACTGATAATTAATACATAATAAGGAGAATCAAGGGATTCAAATGATGCGATAAACTCTGAGACTAGGTGAGTTCTGATGAAGGAATACATTTAAAGAAAGAAAGACTTGCATTTATATAGCGCCTTTCATGACCATCGGACATCTCAAAGTGCTTTACAGTCAATTAAGTACTTTTGGAGTATCACTGTTGTAATGTAGGATACGCGGCAGCAAGGTCCCACAAACAGCAATGTGATAATGACCAGATAATCTGTTTTTGTTTTGTTGGTTGAGGGATAAATATTGACCAGGACACAGGGATAACTCCCCTGCTCTTCTTCGAAATAATGCCGCGGGATCTTTTACATCCACCTGAGAGAGCAGATGGGGTTTCGGTTTAATGTCTCGTCCGAAAGACGGCATCGCCGACAGTGCAGCATTCCCTCAGCACTGCACTGGAGTGTCAGCCTAGATTTTTGTGCTCAAATTCCTGGAGTGGGACTTGAACCCACAACCTTCCGACTCAGAAGCGAGTGTGCTACCCACTGAGCCACTGGCTGACACTTTAAATGATAACCTAGCTCTTTCTTTCAGATGCTGATCGTCCTATTATGCATTTCCAGCACTTTCTGTAACATTTGCATATTGAATTATCATTGGCCTGCAGGCATCTGTAAGGAATACCTATTATATTCACATGTGATCACATGCTGGGTTGTCATTGGCCTGCAGGCATCAGTAAGGACTGCTATTGTTTGGAAGACCCAGGGGGTCCTGACTCCATCTTGTCCACACGGTGCTGTACTGCTGTGGGTCAGATCAGGCCTGATGCTTCATTAAAATAGTTTAAACTGTAATACTCCGTTGTCCTGCAATTTATTATTTTTGTACGAAGTGTGCAAAACAAGGCATGGTGCCAGAACAGGGATTTGAAATGGACATCGTTGGAGCTCCCTTACCCCGAATGAATTGGGAATCTTTGAACTTACCTAGAGAATGGTGCAAGTTCAAGCAACACGTGGAGTTGATGTTCTCAGGTCCACTCAAAAGCAAAGGGGAGGAAGAAAGATGCAGCTACCTACCCTTGTGGATCGGAGAAAAAGGGAGAGACATTTTTAACACATGGTCTCTCACCGCAGATGAAGCAAAGGTACTGAAAAGTTATTTTGACCATTTTGAAGCATATGTGATGCCCAAGACAAATACGATATTCGCTAGGTACAAGTTTCAGGAGAAAGTACAAGGAGCTAGTGAGTCGTTTGAACAGTTCGTGACTGAGTTAAAACTGCTGGTAAATGACTGTGCATATGCAGATAAAGATGAGATGGTCAGAGACCGCATCATGTTTGGAATATATTCAGCTAAAGTGAGAGAGAAACTTTTGAATGTTGGGTCCGGGCTAATGCTGGACAAAGCTATAGACATAGCTAGATCGCACGAGATAGCCCAAGCACAGTTGAAAACCATAACCGGCGCCACGAGCAGCTCGAGTGAACAGACAGTGCACGCAGTTAATAGAAGCCATGGTGTGGAGATGCCGGAGTTGGACTGGGGTGGACAAATGTAAGAAGTCACACAACACCAGGTTATAGTCCAACAGCTTTATTTGAAATCACAAGCTTTCAGAGCGCTGAAGAAGGAGCAGCGCTCCGAAAGCTTGTGATTTCAAATAAAGCTGTTGGACTATAACCTGGTGTTGTGTGACTTCTTACAGCAGTTAATAGACACACACCAAAGAACACTGCCCAGAGAGCGCGTTTCAGAACAGAAAGAACAGCGAGAGTTCTAAAAATGGGCGACACAGACATAATGCAGATAAAGATGAGATGGTCAGAGACCGCATCATGTTCGGACCAGGGAGCAGTGAGGCGAGGAGGAGCCTGACATAAAAACCGGCGCGAGTACCGAGGCCCGACCAGTTCGGACCAGGGAGCAGCGAGGCGAGGAGGAGCCCGGCATAAAAACCGGCGCGAGTACCGAGGCCCGACCAGTTCGGACCAGGGAGCAGCGAGGCAAGGAGGAGCCCGGCATAGAAACCGGCGCGAGTACCGAGGCCCGACCAGTTCGAACCAGGGAGCAGCGAGGCGAGGAGGAGCCCGGCATAAAAACCGGCGCAAGTACCGAGGCCCGACCAGTTCGGACCAGGGAGCAGCGAGGCGAGGAGGAGCCCGGCATAAAAACCGGCGCGAGTACCGAGGCCCGACCAGTTCGGACCAGGGAGCAGAGAGGCGAGGAGGAACCCGGCATAAAAACCGGCGCGAGTACCGAGGCCCGACCAGTTCGAACCAGGGAGCAGCGAGGCGAGGAGGAGCCCGGCATAAAAACCAGCGCGAGCACCGAGGCCCGACCAGTTCAGACCAGGGAGCAGCGAGGCTTACCAACTCAGCAGCGGGGAGAGAGATAAAAAGTAATCAGAGTGTGACGTCACCAGGGAGCAGGTAAGTGATTGGTTGGTGAGTATTTCCCTTTTTTAAACTTTAACTCTGTGGTTTATAGTTGCTAAGGTCTTTTCTGGTGTAGCGGGGACTGTTGGTAAACCATACAAGCGCCTTAGAGTTTATCTTTAATTGGTGATAGTGAATTAATTTAAATTAATTAAAGGGTAAGTCATGCCAGGAGAGCCCAGCCCCGTGTTATGCTCCTCTTGCTCTATGTGGGAATTCAGGGATACTGCCGGTGTCCCTGATGACCACGTGTGCCAGAAATGCATCCAGCTGCGGCTACTAGCAGACCGCATTGCGGCGCTGGAGCTGCGGATGGATGGGCTTTGGAGCATTCACGATGCTGAGAGGGTCGTGGATAACACGTTTCATGAGGTGGTCACACCGCAGGTAAGGGCTGCACAGGCAGAAGGGAAATGGGTGACCATCAGGCAGAGCAGTAGAGGCAGGCAGGTAGTGCAGGGGACCCCTGTGGCCATCCCCCTCTCAAAGAGGTATACCGATTTGGATACTGTTGAGGGGGATGACTTACCAGAGGAAGGCAGCAGCAGCCAACTTCCCAGCACCAGGGGTGCTTCTGCTGCTCAGGAAGGGAGGAAAAAGAGGGGGAGAGCAATAGTGGTAGGGGATTCTATCGTAAGGGGAACAGATAGGCATTTCTGTGGCCGTAGACGTGACTCCAGGATGGTTTGTTGCCTCCCTGGTGCCAGGGTCAAGGATGTCACTGAACGGCTGCAGGGCATTCTGAAAGGGGAGGGTGAACAGTCAGAGGTCGTGGTTCACATTGGGACCAATGACATGGGTAGGAAGAGGGATGAGCTCCTGCAGCAAGAATTTAGGGAGCTAGGTAGCAGATTAAAGAGCAGGACCTCAAAGGTTGTAACTCTGGATTACTCCCGGTGCCACGTGCTAGTGAGTATAGGAATAGAAGGATAGAGCAGATGAATGCGTGGCTAAAGAGTTGGTGCAGGAGGGAGGACTTTAGTTTCCTGCATCACTGGCCTGCTTCTGGGGAAGGTGGGACTTGTACAAGTCGGACGGGTTGCACCTGAACCAGAGCGGGACAAATATCCTTGCGGGGAGGTTTGCTAGCACTGTTCGGGGGGGTTTAAACTAAAATGGCAGGGGGTTGGGAACCTGAGCAGGGAGACAGAGGAAAGGGAAACAAGGATAAAAGCAAAAGATAGGAAGGAAAAAAACAAAAGTGGCAGTCAGAGAAATCAACGGTTTAAATCAAACGTGGCCACAGTAAATAATAATTCTAATAGGTCTAAGAGCGTTAAAAAAACAAGCCTGAAGGCTTTGTGTCTTAATGCGAGGAGCATTTGTAATAAGGTGGACGAATTGGCTGCGCAAATAGAGGTAAACGAATATGATTTGGTTGGGATTACGGAAACGTGGCTCAAGGAAGGCCAAGACTGGGAACTCAACATCCACGGGTATTCGATATTCAGGAAAGATAGGCAAAAAGGAAAGGGAGGTGGGGTAGCATTACTGGTTAAAGAAGGGATTAATACAATTGTAATGAAGGATATTAGCTCTGATGATGTGGAATCTGTATGGGTAGAATTGAGAAATACTAAGGGGAAAAAAACATTAGTGGGAGTGGTATATAGACCTCCAAACAGTAAGGCGGAGGTTGGGGATGGCATGAAAAGGGAAATTAAAGAAGCGTGCAATAAGGGCACAGCAGTCATCATGGGTGACTTTAATGTACATATAGATTGGGCCAACCAAATTAGTAACAATACTGTGGCGGAGGAATTCCTGGAGTGTTTACGGGATGGTTTCCTGGACCAATATGCCGAGGAACCAACCAGAGATCAGGCCATCTTAGACTGGGTATTATGTAACGAGAAAGGATTAATTAGCAATCTTGTTGTACGAGGCCCCTTGGGTCGGAGCGATCATAATATGATCGAATTCTTCATTAAGATGGAGATTGAAGTAGTTGACTCAGAGACTAGGGTCCTCAATTTAAATAAAGGAAACTACGATGGTCTGAGGAGCGAGTTGGGTAGGATTGATTGGGGAATGGCACTCAAAGGGTTGACGTTGGATAGGCAATGGCAAACATTCAAAGACCGAATGGATGAGCTACAGAATTTGTTCATCCCAGTTTGGCATAAAAATAAAACAAAAAAGGTGACTCAACCGTGGCTAACAAGGGAAATTAGGGATAGCATAAGATCCAAGGAGACGACATATAAATTGGCCAGAAAAAGCAATAATCCTGAGGATTGGGAGCAGTTTAGGATTCAACAAAGGAGGACAAAGGGATTAATTAAGAAAGGGAAAATAGAATATGAGAGTAAGCTTTCAGGGAACATAAAAACTACTGTAAAAGCTTTTATAGATATGTGAAGAGAAAAAGATTGGTGAAGTCAAGCGTAGGTCCCTTGCAGTCAGAATCAGGGGAATTTATCATGGGAAACAAAGAAATGGCAGACCAACTAAATTCATACTTTGGTTCTGTCTTCACAAAGGAGGACACAAATAACCTCCCAGAGATGCCGGGGAACATAGGGCCTGATGAAAGGGTGGAACTGAAAGAAATCAGTATTTGTAGGGAAATGGTGTTAGGAAAATTGATGGGACTGAAGGCCGATAAATCCCCAGGGCCTGATAATCTACATCCCAGGGTACTTAAGGAAGTTGCCCTAGAAATATTAGATGCATTGCTGGTCATCTTCCAGAACTCGATAGACTCTGGAACAGTACCCATGGATTGGAGGGTAGCTAATGTTACCCCACTATTCAAAAAAGGTGGTAGAGAAAAAGCGGGGGGTAAGCCTGACATCGGTAGTGGGGAAAATGCTAGAATCTATTATAAAAGATGTAATAGCAGAGCACTTGGTAAGCAGTGACAGGATCGGACAAAGTCAACATGGATTTACAAAAGGTAAATCATGCTTGACTAATCTACTGGAATTTTTTGAGGATGTAACTGGTAAAATAGATAAGGGAGAACCAGTGGATGTGGTGTATTTGGATTTTCAGAAGGCTTTCGATAAGGTCCCACATAAGAGATTAGCGTGCAAAATTAAGGCACATGGGATTGGGGGCAAGGTATTGACTTGGATAGAGAACTGGTTGGCGGACAGAAAGCAAAGAGTTGGAATAAACGGGTCATTTTCCGAGTGGCAGGCAGTGACTAGTGGGGTACCGCAAGGATCGGTCCTAGGACCCCAGCTGTTCACTATATATATTAATGAACTGGACGAGGGAATTGGATGTAATATCTCCAAATTTGCAGATGACACAAAGCTGGGTGGGAGGGTAAGCTGTGAGGAGGATGTCGTGAAACTCCAGTATGATTTGGACAGATTGGTGATTGGGCAGAAACATGGCAAATGCACTATAATGTGGATAAATGTGAGGTTATCCACTTTGGTGGCAAAAACAGGAAGGCAGATTATTATTTGAATGGCAATAGATTGGGAGAAGGGGAAGTGCAAAGAGACCTGGGTGTTCTTGTGCACCAGCCGCTGAAGGTAAGCATGCAGGTGCAGCAGGCGGTTAAGAAGGCAAATGGTATGTTGGCCTTCATAGCAAGAGGGTTCGAGTACAGGAACAAGGATGTCTTGCTACAGTTGTACAGGGCCTTGGTGAGACCGCACCTTGAGTATTGTGTGCAGTTTTGGTCGCCTTACCTGAGGAAGGATGTTCTTGCCATGGAAGGAATGCAGCGAAGATTCACCAGGCTGATACCTGGGATGGCAGGAATGACGTATGAGGAGAGATTGTTTCGATTGGGCTTATACTCACTGGAGTTTAGATTGAGAGGGGATCTCATCGAAACCTATAAAATTCTGTCAGGCCTGGACAGACTAGATGCAGGAAGGATGTTTATGATGGCCGGGGAGTCCAGAACCAGGGGTCATAGTCTAAGGATAAGGGGTAAGCCATTTAGGACTGAAATGAGGAGGAATTTCTTCACCCAGAAAGTGGTGAACCTGTGGAATTCTCTGCCACAGAGGGCGGTGGAGGCCAGTTCATTAAATATATTCAAAAAAGAGTTGGATATATTTCTTAAGGCTAAAGGGATCAAGGGATATGGGGAGAAGGCAGGGACAGGGTACTGAATTTGGATGATCAGCCATGATCTCATTGAATGGCGGAGCAGGCTCGAAGAGCCGAATGGCCTACTCCTGCTCCTACTATGTTTCTAAAACTCTTCAAAAACTGTGGATATTGTGGAAACAACTGGCATGGAGAAAAGGAGTACTGCCCTGCCAAAGGAAGGCAATGTCCTAAATGTGGTAAACGGAACCACTTTGCTAAAGTTTGCAGGACTGTTTTCAGAAAAACGGTGCACACAGTGAGTGACAGCCAAATGCCAGATAGAGAGCCAAATGCAGAGGAACTGTTTATTGATTCTGAGTCACAGAAAAAACAGATTTCAGAGACTGAGCAAGCTTTTGCCGATATTGAGATAGGAAAACAGGGCAAAGAGCTTAAGTTTAAACTAGACACTGGATCTCAGGTTAATGTAATTCCTCTGAGTGAGTATCACAGCTTGAAGGATGAGTGTGAGCTACAGCCCACCTCAGGCAGACTGACCAGCTGTGGGGGTGAGCAGCTCATTGTAAAAGGCACATGCGAGATGAAATGCAAGTACAAAGAAAGCGACATGATGTTGGACTTTTACATTATTGACACTCGAGCACCTCCAGTGCTAGGTCTATAGGCATGTTTAGACATGGACCTCGTGAAGCTAGTGCTATCATTGACAGCACCAGTTGAGAAGCAGACAGTCATGGAGGAGTTTGCTGACGTTTTCAAAGGAATCGGACTATTCCCAGGTGAATGCACTATTCACCTTCACCCAGCAGCAACCCCTGTGGTTTGCCCACTGAGAAGGATACCCCTTGCTCTACGTAGTTGCCTGAAGGAGGAGCTGCAGAGCATGGAGAATATAGGAATCATCGTCCGGGAAATAGAACCGACAGAGTGGGTCAACGCGTTAGTAATGGTTGAGAAACCACGTACAGGCAAGCTCAGAGTCTGTCTTGACCCCAGAGATTTGAACAAGGCTATCAAATGCCCTCACTACCCTCTACCAACGCTAGATGACATCACACCCAAGCTAGTGGGAGCACGTTACTTCAGTGTAATGGACGCACGATCAGGATACTGGACTATCAAGCTCACGGAAGAGTCATCTAAGCTAACAACGTTCAACACACCATTTGGACGCTACCGATTTCTGGTCTTATCTCAGCTCAGGATGAATTCCAGCGGAAGATCGACGAAACCTATGAAGGCCTCGACGAAGTAGTCGCAATCGTAGATGACATCCTCATCTATGGCAGGAATAGAGAGGAACATGACAGGAACCTCCGTGGGATGCTACAAAGATCACGGGAGAAAGGTATCTGGCTCAACCCCGAGAAAAGCATAATCGGATCCACCGAGATCAGTTATTTCGGGCATCGCCTCTCAATTTATGGCATTAAGCCGGACCCAGAGAAAATCTCCGCCATCAAGAAGATGGAGCCTCCGAATAACCGCGCAGAGCTAGAGACAGTACTAGGCATGGTTAACTACTTAGCCAAGTTTGCCCCGAGCCTCTCCAAAATCAACGCACCCATGCGTCAGTTGCTCAAACAATCCAATGAGTTCCTGTGGGACAAACAACATGACACAGCATTTCAGAAAATGAAAGACCTAATCACCAGAGAACCAGGACCAGTTCTTGCCTACTTCGACCCCAACAAAGAGCTTAGGCTACAAGTGGACGCGTCAAAGTACGGACTAGGCGCAGTATTACTGCAAGAAGGAAAGCCCTTCGGCTACACTTCCAGATCTCTCACAGACAGTGAAATCAACTATGCTCAAATCGAGAAAGAGCTATATGCAATTCTGTTTGGATGTAAGCATTTCCACCAATACGTCTATGGCCGACAAGTCATTGTGGAATCCGACCACAAGCCCCTCGAGTCAATCATGAGGAAACCACTAGCCGCAGCCCCACCAAGGCTACAGAGAATGATCCTTCAGCTACAGAAGTATGACTTCACAATCATTCACCGTCCAGGCAAAGACATTCCTGTCGCAGACACGCTCTCCAGAAAGTCTCTTAGCTACCAGGACAGCAGCCTCAGTGAAGGCATGGATGTGCGGGTGCACATGGTGTACAACAGCTTACCTGTGAGTGACTCAAAACTGAAGGAGATCTGAGCAGGAACAGAGAAAGATGCACAACTCACACTGCTGAGCAAAGTCATACATGAAGGATGGCCTGAGGAAAGGAGGAAATGCCCTCAGAGCATATCTGAATTCTGGAACCACAGAGACGAACTGTCACAAATTAACGGAATCGTCTTCAAAGGGGAGAAAATCATCATTCCTGCCAGTCTCAGAGAAGAAATGTTGACAAAAATTCATGCTGGACATATGGGCATGGAAAAATGCAAACAAAGAGCACGTGACATTATATTTTGGCCCGGAATGTGCAAACACATTGAGAACATTGTCGGAAAATGTTCCATTTGTCTAGAATGCCGCCCATCAAATGTCAAAGAGCCCATGATACCTCACCGTATCCCAGACAGGCCCTGGCAGGTCGTCAGCTGCAAGCAAGTGCATGCAAAATGTGTACAGAGACAGCAACACCAAAAGAGATACTATGACAGGTCAGCTAGACTACTGCTGCTGCTGCACAATGGAGAATCTGTCAGAATCCAGGAGCATGACTACTGGAAGCCAGCAGTCGTCATCCAGCCAGCTGACACTGAGCGATCGTATCACGTCCGCACCCCAGAAGGACAGGTGTACCACCGCAATCGCAGGCACCTCCTGAACAAAAAGGAACAACACCGTAATTCCAACGAGAGGATCAGTTCAACAGAGTATGATGAACAGGGCAATACACAAAACACATCATATTTACTTGAACCTAAACCTGAACCTGATTTGTTGACCGATTCAGGAGCATGCTCAGTTCCATAGCACACAAGGTCGGGACGAGAGGTCAAGCCTAGAGTTATCCTTGTCTTGTGAACTGTCAAAGGGTGTAGGTGGATCGCTGCCCTAAAAAAAACTGTACATCGTTATTGAAACGTTGAGATGTTTTCAGTGCTAGTTAACTGCTGAGTTTACTTATATGTTTATGTTACCGAGAACATTATGTAGAAGAAAGGTTTAAAAGTAATGCATAACATTTTTCTTTTAAAAGAAAGGGGATGTAACATTTGCATATTGAATTATCATTGGCCCGCAGGCATCTGTAAGGAATACCTATTATAGAAACATAGAAGATAGGAGCAGGAGTAGGCCATTCGGCCCTTCGAGCCTACTCCGCCATTCAATGAGATCATGGCTGAACATCCAAATTCAGTACCCTGTCATGCTGAGTTGTCATTGTCCTGCAGGCATCTGTAAGGACTGCTATTGTTTGGAAGACCCAGGGGGTCCTGACTCCATCTTGTCCACACGGTGCTGTACTGCTGTGGGTCAGATCAGACCTGATGCTTCATTAAAATAGTTTAAACTGTAATACTCCGTTGTCCTGCAATTTATTATTTTTGTACAAAGTGTGCAAAACAAGACACTTTCGATGTTTATTTTAGAATTCCAGCATGTATGATTTTCCTTCATCTCCTGAGTGGTGTTGTTCACCTCCCCAAAACAAAAATCAACAGAAACAGGGAGGGAACGAATAAAATTTGCTTTGCTGTGCCACCTAGTGCTCAGAGCCTGCAACTGCACACAGAACACAAAGCTGATCTCGTTCCCATCTACTTTCACGGTAAAATAACCGGTATTGTGTATGTGAGCGAGACAGGGAAGAGTGGCACCTTTAACATTAAAAATATCTATCATAGCATTACCTACGGGCATAACAGGTACTGCAGGCACTTATCATAGGTTCTCAATGAAATGCGTGCCCCCATGTACCAAATTTTACATATAAAGTAGATCGTAAGAATATTTGTTACTTTATGAGGGATTCCTACATAATTTCCACAGGGAAATTGATGGGATTGAAGGCTGATAAATCCCCAGGGCCTGATAATCTACATCCTAGGGTACTTAAGGAAGTGGCCCTAGAAATAGTAGATGCATTGCTGATCATCTTCCAACATTCGATGGAATCTGGAACAGTACCCATGGATTGGAGGGTAACTAATGTTACCCCACTATTCAAAAAAGGTGGTAGCGAGAAAACGGGGAATTACAGACCGGTAAGCCTGACATCGGTAGTGGGGAAAATGCTAGAGTCCATTATAAAAGATGTAATAGCAGAGCACTTGGAAAACAGTGACAGGATCGGACAAAGTCAACATGGATTTACAAAAGGTAAATCGTGCGTGACTACTGGAATTTTTTGAGGATGTAACTGGTAAAATAGATAAGGGAGAACCAGTGGATGTGGTGTATTTGGACTTTCAGAAGGCTTTTGATAAGGTCCCGCATAAGAGATTAGCGTGTAAAGTTAAGGCACATGGGATTGGGGGCAAGGTATTGACTTGGATAGAGAACTGGTTGGCAGACAGGAAGCAAAGAGTTGGAATAAACGGGTCTTTTTCTGAGTGGCAGGCAGTGACTAGTGGGGTACCGCAGGGATCGGTCCTTGGACCCCAGCTATTCACAATATAGATTAATGATCTAGACAAGGGAACTAGATGTAATATCTCCAAATTTGCAGACGACACAAAGCTGGGTGGGCGCATATGCTGTGAGGAGGATGCCGAGAAACTCCAGGATGATTTGGGTAGGTTGGGTGATTGGGCAAAAGCATGGCAGATGCAATATCACGTGGATAAATGTGAGGTTATCCACTTTGGTGGCAAAAACAGGAAGGCAGATTATTATCTGAATGGCAATAGATTGGGAGAAGGGGAAGTGCAACGAGACCTGGGTGTCCTTGTGCACCAGTCGCTGAAGGTAAGCATGCAGGTGCAGCAGGCGGTTAAGAAGGCAAATGGTATGTTGGCCTTCGTAGCGAGAGAGTTTGAGTACAGGAACAAGGATGTCTTGCTGCAGTTGTACAGGGCCTTGGTGAGACCACATCTTGAGTATTGTGTGCTGTTTTGGTCGCCTTATCTGAGGAAGGATGTTCTTGCCATGGAAGGAGTTCAGCAAAGATTCACCAGGCTGATACTTGAGATGGCAGGAATGATGTATGAGGAGAGATTGGGACGATTGGGCTTGTACTCGATGGAGTTTAGAAGAATGAGAGGGGATAGAAACATAGAAACATAGAAGATAGGAGCAGGAGTAGGCCATTCGGCCCTTCGAGCCTGCTCCGCCATTCAATGAGATCATGGCTGATCATCCAAATTCAGTACCCTGTCCCTGCCTTCTCCCCATATCCCTTGATCCCTTTAGCCTTAAGAAATATATCCAACTCTTTTTTGAATATATTTAATGAACTGGCCTCCACCGCCCTCTGTGGCAGAGAATTCCACAGGTTCACCACTCTCTGGGTGAAGAAATTCCTCCTCATTTCAGTCCTAAATGGCTTACCCCTTATCCTTAGACTATGACCCCTGGTTCTGGACTCCCCGGCCATCATAAACATCCTTCCTGCATCTAGTCTGTCCAGGCCTGACAGAATTTTATAGGTTTCGATGAGATCCCCTCTCAATCTTCTAAACTCCAGTGAGTATAAGCTCAATCGACACAATCTCTCCTCATACGTCATTCCTGCCATCCCAGGTATCAGCCTGGGATCTTATTGAAACTTATAAAATTCTAACAGGACTGGACAGACTAGATGCAGGAAGGCTGTTCCCGATGGCGGGGGAGTCCAGAACCAGGGGTCACAGTCTAAGGATAAGGGGTAGGCCATTTAGGACAGAAATGAGGAGGAATTTCTTCACCCAGAGAGTGGTGAACCTGTGGAATTCTCTACCACAGAAGGCAATAGAGGCCAATTCATTAAATATTTTCAAGAAGGAGTTGGATATATTTCTTAAGGCTAAAGGGATCAAGGGGTATGGGGAGAAAGCAGGGACCGGGTACTGAAATTGGATGATCAGCCATGATCGCATTGAATGGCGGAGCAGGCTCGAGGGGCCGAATGGCCTACTCCTGCTCCTATCTTCTGTGTTTCTATGATCTTGCAAGGCATTGCTCATGGATAAGAAAAAATATATTTACTGCATATGCTGAACTATATATTTCTTGCTATTCCATTGCTCACCACCTGCCTGTACAACATCGCTTTATTATTTTTTGTAACCCTTTCAGTCTCGGATTAAACCCGTAGAGGTGCAAAGGTTTATTCTAAACCAATTTAAAAACAAATACTTTGAATCAGAACCACTTCTAGGTTTGCAGCACTTCAGTAGTTTGTTTCTAAAGCTATTGTTTTGTTTTAAACGTGTTGGATTGTTTTAAATCAGATAGAGAATTCAGGAGCAACTTCTTTACCCAGAGAGTGGTGAGAATGTGGAACTCGCTATCACAGGGAGTGGTTGAGGCAAATAGCATAGATGCATTTCAGGGGAAGCTACACAAACACATGAGGGGGAAAGGAATAGGATATTGATGAAGGTTAGATGAAGAGGGGTGGGAGGAAGCTCGTGCGGAGTATAAACACCAGCATAGACCAGTTGGGCGGAATGGTCTGTTTCTGATGCTGTAACTATGTTTTGTTCACCAACTGATGCAAAGTCTGTTGTAGCTGCTCTGTGATGTCACTATGTCGTTTTGCTGTCATTCCTCTTATGTAGTTACTTGTAAGCCTCGAGAACCAATGACAAATGAGATTTTTAGTCACATTGTTCTCATGGACCAATTGCAGCACTCAATAACAATAAGCTGAGGTTACCATGAAAACAGGCGTGTAGTTACCAGGGACCAAAGAGAATCCTTGTTTCCACCTAGTCTACCTTTTGTAACATGGTCCAGAGTCCTGTTAATATGCTGGACAATTGGATTGGCCAAGTGATTAGTTGGGTCAATGAGATTGTTTAAAAGATCATTGATTTAGTTATTTTCTTGCATACTTTTTTTTACATCACAAGTTAGTAAAGGCACCTGTGATGCTACTGGTCATATTGTACATAATGACATACTAAAGAGGAGGATTGGGAGAAAACAATGGATCAGATGGTGAGAGCTGGAGGTGGGTGATACTGGGATTGCCTATCAGAGGAAACATTTCTTATTCTTGTGTGAGAGCATCCCTAGATATTGTCATGAAATGTTAACGCTTCATAGCATTTACAGGGCAGAAACAAGCCATTCAGCCCAACAGTTGTATAGAGCCATCTATTGGTCAGAAATTGGATTGGGAAACAAATACTATAGGGGCGATTTTAACTCGTTCAGCAGTGGTAGTGGCCCCAAAAAAGGTCACTTACGGCCCCATTTACACCGGCGCTCTGGCTGACACCATCTTGGAGATGGGGGTCCTGAGATGAGCAGCCTGCTTCTGGCAGAAGGCCACTTGTAATATACAAATCGTGATCCTATGACGTACATTGCAATTTCGAGGTACCAATGTGCAGAGCATGCGCGGCACATACTCTACCGATTACGCACTAGGCTTTAAGTGACCCTGGCTATGCTTAATATTTCTTAAAATAGTGACTGAGGCAATTTTATGCTCTCAGGTGGACCTGACTGAATATCTTCACTCTGGAGCTTACAACCAATTATATCATAGAATCATAGAATAGTTACAGCACAGGGAAAGGCCATTCGGCCCGTTGAGCCTGTGCCGACTCTCAGCTGGTCCCACTCCCCCTGCCCTTTCCCCGTAGCCCTGCAATTTTTTTTCCCCTTCAGATACTTATCCAACTTCCTTTTGAAAGATAAGATTGAGTCTGCCTCCACCACCCTTTCAGGCAGTGCATTCCAGATCTTAACCACTCGCTGCGTAAACATTTTTTTTCTTACGTCGCATTTGATTCTTTTGCTGATCACCTTAAATCTATGTCCTCTGGTTCTCGACCCTTCTGCCAATGGGAACAGTTTCCCTCTATCTACTCTGTCCAGACCCCTCATGATTTTGAACACCTCTATCAAATCTCCGCTCAATCTTCTCTGCTCCAAGGAGAACAACCCCAGCTTCTCCAGTCTATCAATGTAACTGAAGTCCCTCATTCCTGGAATCATTCTCGTAAATCTTTTCTGCACCTTCTCTGAGACCTTCACTTCCTTCCTAAAGTGTGGTGCCCAGAATTGGACACATTACTACAGTTGGGGCTGAACCAGTGTTTTATACAGGTTCGTCATAATTTCCACACTTTTGCACTCTGTACCTCTATTTATGAAGCCCAGGATCCCGTAAGCATTTTTAACTGCTTTTCTCAACCTGCCCTGCCACCTTCAATGATTTGTGCATATATACACCCAGGTCTCTGTACGTGCACCCACTTCAGGATTGTACCATTTAGTTTATATGTCCTCTCCTCATTCTTTCTACCAAAATATATCACTTCACACTTTTCTGCCACGTGTCTGCCCATTTCACCAGCCTGTTTATGTCATCCTGAATTCTATCAGTGTCCTCCTCACTGTTCATTATGCTTCCAAGTTTTGTGTCATCTGCAAATTTTGAAATTGTGCCCTATACACCCACGTCCAAGTCATTAATATGTAGCAAGAAAAGCAGTGGTCCTAGTACCAACCCCTGGGGAACACCACTGTATACCTTCCTCCCGTCCGAAAAACAACTGTTCACCACTACTCTCTGTTTCCTGTCACTTAGCCAATTTCGTATCCATGCTGCCACTGTCCCTTTTATTCCATGGGCTTCAACTTTGCCAGTGGTACTTTGTCGAATGCCTTTTGGAAATCCATGTACATTACGTCAACCGCATTACCCTCATCACCCTCTCTGTTACCTCATCAAAAAACTCGATCAAATAGGTTAAACATGATTTGCCTTTAACAAATCCGTGCTGGCTTTCCTTAATTAATCCAAACCTATCCAAGTGACTGTGAATTTTGTCCCTGATTACTGTTTTTAAAAGCTTCCCCACTACCAAGGTTAAACTGACTGGCCTGTAGTTACTGAGTTTATCTTTACACCCTTTTTTGAACAATGGTGTAACATTTGCAATTTTCCAGTCCTTTGGCTCCACCCCTGTATCTGTGGAGGATTGGAATATTATGGCCAGTGCCTCCGCGATTTGCACCCTCAATTCTCTCAGCATCCTAGGATGCATCCCACCCGCTCCTGGTGATTTATCTACTTTAAGTACAGCCAGCCTTTCTAATACCTCTTCTTTATCAATTTTTATATTATCAAGTGTCTCCACTACCTCCTCCTTCACTATGTCTGTGGCAGCATCTTCTTCCTTGGTGAAGACAGATGCAAAGTACTCATTTAGTACCTCAGCCATGCCCTCTGCCTCCATGCATATGTCTCCATTTTGGTCCCTAATCGGACCCACCCCTCCTCTTACTACCCTTTTATTTATTGTTGCTCTTATATGCCTATAGAAGACTTTTGGATTACCCTTTATGTTGGCTGTCATTCTATTCTCATACCCTCTCTTTGCCCCTCTTATTTCCTTTTTCACGTCTCCTCTGACCTTTCTATATATAGCCTGACTCTCAGATGTATTTGCAACCTGACATGTGTCATACACGCTCTTTTTCTGCTTCATCATATTGGCTACCTGTTTTGTCATCCAGGGAGCTCTGACCTTTCTCCCTCGAGGGAATGTACCTCAACTGTACCCAAACTACTTCCTCTTTAAAGGCAGCCCATTGTTCCACTACAGTTTTGCCTGCCAATCTTTGATTCCAGTTTACCCGGGCCAGATCCGTTCTCATCCCACTGAAATTGGCCTTCTCTCAGTTAAACATTCTTACTCTAGATTGCTCCCTGTCCTTTTCCAGAGCTAATCTAAACCTATGACCACTTTTCCCTAAATGTTCACCTACTGACACTTGCTCCACTTGACCTACCTCATTCCCCAGAACCAGATCCAGCAATGCCTCCTCCCTCGTCGGGCCGGAAACATACTGATCAAGAAAGTCCTCCTGAACACACTTCAGAAATTCTTCCCCTTCTCTGCCCTTTACACTATCACTACCCCAGTCTATATTAAGATAATTGAAGTCCCCCATTATTACTACTCTATAGTTCTTGCACCTCTCTCTAATTTCTCTGCAAATTTGCTCCTCCATATCTTTCCTACTATTTGGTGGTCTATAGAATACACCAATAGTAGAGTAATGGCACCTTGATTATTTCTTAACTCTAGCCATATAGATTCTGTTCTTGACCCCTCCAGGACATCCTCCCTCTCTAGCACTGTAACATTCTCCTTAACCAATATTGCCACACCACCTCCTATCTTTCCTTCCCTATCTTTCCTGAACACCTTATAACCAGGAATATTTAATACCCAATCATGCCCTTTTTTGAGCCAGGTCTCAGTTATTGCCACAACATCATATTCCCATGTGTCTATTTGTGCCTGCAGCTCACTTACCTTGTTTACTAAGCTTTGTGTGCTCACATACATACTCTGTAAACCCATCTTAGACCATCCTGTATTCTCTCTTAGTTTGACCCCACCTAATACCTTACTATTTCTTATTTAGTGCTCTCTGCCTCTCCCAATCCTTTGAGCACTTTATTTCCCCTTTCTAATGTTACATCGTGGTGCCCATCCCCTGCCAAATTAGTTTAAACCCTCACCAACAGCACTAGCAAACCTCCCCATGAGGATATTAGTTCCAGTCCTGTTGAGGTGCAACCTGTCCGGCCTGTACAGGTTCCACCTCCCCCAGAACTGGTCCCAATGCCCCAGGAATCTGAAGCCCTCCCTCCTGCACTATCTCTCCAGCCACGCATTCATCTGCTCTATCCTCCTATTTCTATATTCACTTGCGCGTTGCTCCAGGAGTAATCCGGAGATTACTACCTTTGAGGTCCTGCTTTTTAATCTCTTTCGTAGCTCCCTAAAATCTGCCTGCAGGGCCTCATCCCTCTTTCTACCTATGTTGTTGGTACCAATATGGACCACGACCTCTGGCTGTTCACCCTCCTCTCAGAATGTCCTGCAGCCACTCAGTGACATCCTTGACCCTGGCACCAGGGAGGCAACATACCATCCTGGAGTCACGTCTGCGGCCGCAGAAATGCCTGTCTGCTCCCCTAACTATCGAATCCCCTACCACTATTGCTCTCCCACTCTTCTTCCTCCCTCCACTGTACAGCTGGGCCACCCGTGGTGCCATGGACTTGGCTCTGGCTATACTCCCCAGAGGAACCTTCGCCCTCACCAGTACTCAGAACCGAATAGTGGTTGGAGAGCGAGATGCACTCCGGGGGCGCCTGCACTACCTGCCTGGTCCTCCTCTTCTGTCTGGTGGTTACCCATTCCCTGTCTGCCTGCGCACTCCTTATCTGTGGGGTGACCACCTCCTGAAATGTGCTATACTCTTATTGATTATTAATATTACTCTTCACATATCCCTGTAGATGTTGACCACTTTGATATGGCAGCGCAGGTTCACTCCCCAATCCCTGCTTGCTAACAATTACAACTGCGTTAACAAATTAAAATCTTCATTCCGAGTCACAGAACACAACTGGCACTACAACTCACCACAAACAGCTCACTGTCCACATCCTAACAGTAAAAACCCTAAATATGGAGATCTCAGTGTAAGTTTTCGATTAAAGTTCCTTGAAACCTCATAATTCCAACCCCTATTCCTGTTTTATTTCCAAACTCTGGCAATTCTGAAAGTGCTGTGACAGGAATGCTCAGATAAAGCCAGTTAATATATTCACAGCAAGAATAAACACCAAGAATAAACACCTTATCTCAAAAAAAGCTTCTGCACAAAAGACAACTTTTGGGCACGCTCCTGAAAGTTCTTTGAGGAGAATTTTTTTTTTTAAAGAGGCTACATTTTAGCAGCTGACTTGTTTCATATAGATTTTTACAGGGATTAACTATGAGCACACCTGTAATTGCAGCTCTCAGGAACCATCAGCTCATCTGAAAAGATTTCTGCCTCACGTTTCTGCGCAAACCAACTGTGGGATAAAGTAACGTCTGATTGCTGGCTTCAGTCCAGCCAGTCGGACTGGTTGATGCTGACAGCTTCCAATCCAAGCTGGGGAAAAAAATGTGTATTTTTCCTCATGAAATGTTGACAAGGTGACACTTGGGTTAAAACGCAGACTGTTAGATTAAATTTCCAATGGTTGGGTGTATGATAAAGCATCAGACAGCCTCCTGTTCAAATAGACTCACCAACCTGTATAGATCTGGAAGCAGTAGCTACTTTTGGATTTCGTAATGAGGGATAAAATACAAATTTGGTACAAAATAGGAATTTTTAGATTCTTTAGTCAATGGAAATATATATTGTAGTTCCCTTTGAGGTCAGTGACTGTTACGCCTTGCTTTAATTAGGTCACAGTAGGTCACAGGACTACTTTGAACAAGCTCTTTATCGACCAGCTTGGTTCTCCAAGTCCAAGAAGTTCTTTTGCTGCCAGTGATTCAATCAGCTTCCTCTTGTTGATCCTATTATTCTGGCAAAGGCCCAAACCCAGCATCTTTCTGAGATACCATGGAAGCCGTTCCCAGTCAGCCACTGATGGTTCAGTTAGAGCTGCCTTTCGCTATTGGCTTGCGACTCTTCTGTATTTCCTAGCACTCTGCAAAGACTGGAAAGTCAGATAAATCACTAGCACATACGAGATTCCTTGGTGGGAGACTGGCAGGACCCCCAGATAAATGGCAGAGACCTTGTTATGCCAGGCTTCCACTGTGCCTGGGAGTTTCCTCAGTAGCTCATGAGAAGCAGAACTTTTGCCCGCCCCCTAGAAGGCAAATGACAGGCTGAGGGTTTCCCTAAGCCAGGAATTTCCGCTCCGTTGGTGACCAGTACACCCAGTGAGGTGAGATGTACCGGCCTCCACTGGGAGCCCACTGGTGGAATCTATGACAGGTAATCCACCAGGACTTCTAAATGACAGCAAAAAAATTTTTCTGGAAGGCAGCCAGATTGACCCCCTAGCTGATCAGACTAGTGTCGTGGTCCAGGAAGTTGCACGGGCAGCTTGGAGATGCTAGATATGAGGCCAAAGTTTCCTCATGCTAAAAAAGGTGCCCTCCAACTAACCCTGCAAACATTGGTGGGGTCAGAGCTGGAGGTCACCATTGGGCACAACCAAAGCAAATTCAGGTCCATGGCCTTTTGTTGTTACCAAAATTTCCTATGTTCTTATATTTGAGCAGGAGAGTAGTGATGTGGTGGGTTAATATTGGGTCTAGGCTGGGCTAGAAGGGTCTGTTTTGTTACCTCTAGTGTAGAGGTTTACATATTGGGCCAGAAATTCCAGGCCAGAAGCGTGAGTACGGTTGGGTTACTCACGCATCTGGCCGTTGGAAATGCCGGCGTTCAGCAGGAACAGCGCATGCGGGGAACGCCGGCATTTCCAGACCCGAGGTCTATTCACAGCGCGTGCGACTGCACAGGCAGCGCTTGCGCAGTGAACTTTGTAGATTTCACTGATGGATTCAGTGAGGGTAAGTCCCTAGAACTTGCACTTAAAAAAAGCAAGTGTAAAGTTGTTCATTGGCTGGGGAAGGAGATATATTTTATGGAGGAGCTTATGAAATGCAATATTTAGGTTTGGGAAAGGGAGGGAAGTTATTTTAAGAAATTTTAACTAAGTTTTAAACTTTAATTTTTTTTTTTTAAACGGGTTTTCAGAACGGTAGGTAGAAGGAGCAATTGTGGCTGTGTGAATGGAATGTGAGAATGAGTTATGTATGTATGTCCACATATATTCCTTTACGTATATGTATGTATGTTTTATATTCCTTTACTAATGTGTATGAATGTATATTTTTAATTATGATTTTCCAATAAGTTACTTTCTCTGAAAGTCATAATTAAATAATACATTCATACACATAAGTAAAGGAATATATACATAACACGCAAAGGAATATATACAGACATACATACTTTCAGAAGCTCCACGATAAGAAATATCTTCCTCCACAGCCTCTGGAGCAACTGTACCCATGCTTTTTTCATGTGTAAGTTGTAATGACTGGACCTCACTGAAAGCATTAATGAAAGCGGCGAATTATACTGCGCACGCGCTGCCTGTGCAGTCGCACGCGTTCTGCCTCTGAACCCCTTCGTTCAGAGGACAGGAAATGCCGGTTTTCCCCACATGCACTGTGCATGCTGAAAACCGGCATTTCATCCGGCCAGATGCGTAAGTACCCCGACCGTACTAGCGCATTTGGAAGGGAATTACTGGGCCAACATTTTACATGTCAATAAAATAAAAAATTTAACAATTGCACAACTTGCCCCCTCGCATCTGCGACTGAGGGTCCAAGGAGGTGCATTGCGCAAGAGGTCATCATCGTACGTATCCTCACACTGTTCCCTTTGGGGAACTGTATGAAGTGGTGGAAGGATTTATGGCCGTGATTAACGCTCATTCCGTGACCGTAACCATCTTTGAACCAGCCATTAGGGTGGTTAGTCCTATGGCGGGCGGGTTTTACGGGCTCCCACAACCCATCTGAGGGGGGGGGCCACCAACACCCACAGACGCAAGCATCCCGCTGGATGTCCACCCAGAATTTAAAGTTGGAGCTTCGACTCCACTTGCCGGGACTGTCTGGAGTGGGGTTCAAAACCCTACTCCTTCTGGCCCAGCGGCGGGGATGCTTACTGCTACGCAAAAGGCCCACTCCGCACAAAAGGTGACACCCATACGTTTCCTGCGCCTTTTCCCTCCCCGTGACTGGAGCCCTATGCTGCCATTTCACGTTGCTAATTGGATTGGGCCTTTGTCATAGCGGTAGGATCCCCGCCGCTGGGCCAGATCAGGGTAGGGTTTCGAACCCCACTCCAGACAGTCCCGGCAAGTGGAGTCGGAGCTCCGGCTCTAAATTCTGGGTTGACATCCAGTGGGATATTTGCGTCCGTGGGTGTGGGTGGCCCCCCTCCTTGTATAGCTTGTGGGAGCCCGTAAAACCCTCCCGCCATAGGACTAACCGCCCTAATGGCTGGTTCAAAGATGGTTACGGTCACGGAATGAGCGTTAATCATGGCCATAAATCCTTCCACCACTTCATACAGTTCCCCAAAGGGAACAGTGTGAAGACACGTATGACGACGACATTGCTAAATAAATAAATGGAATTTAAAAAAATTCTTTTAGGGCTTTTAAAAGTCTTTAAATTGCTTTAATTCTCTTTAAAACTACTTCAGATTACTCAAAAAAATGTAAACATTTTAAAAAGTTTATGAAAGTTACCAAAATCTTCAAAAAACTTCCAAAAACCTATTTAAACTGCTGCTTTGCATGTAAAAATGGTTAGCAGCTTGACAGAAACATTGGGGGCGTGTCCAGTGAAACTGAGACCTCAAGGGGCGTGTCTCACTTGCACTGCACGCTCCTGACTTCGCGCTGGCTGCACTCCTGGGCGGCGTGACGTCATACGCTGCCCGGGATTCTTCTTCTGGAAACACCAATTCCAGGCGTCCCTGGAGCTGATCGGCAGTAGCGCGGGGTAAGTGTAAATACGGGGCTTGCATGTGCTGCAAGCCCCGTTCTGGAATTTCTGGGCCATTACATAGAATTTTACAGCACAGAAACAGGCCCTTTGGCACAACAGGTCCATGCTAGTGTTTATGCTCCACATGAGCCTCCTCCCACTTTACTTCATCTCACCCTTTCAACATATCCTTCTATTCCTTTCTCCTTCATGTACTTATCTAAATTCCTCTTAAATGCATCTATGCTATCGCCTCAATCACTCCTTGTGGTAGCGAGTTCCACATTCTCATAACTCTCTGAGTAATGAGATTTCTCCTGAATTCCTTATTTGGACTTATTTGTGACTATCTTATAATTATGGTTAGCTTTGCGGAATTTCTCTGGGTTGGCAATGTGCTTGGGCATAGTTGCTGTGCAGCTGCCAAACCCATTACAGATTGAGACAAAGCTACTCTTTGTAAAGTTACATTTGACCATTTTTGTGTGTTAAATTAGTAAGTGACTCTTGTTTTCAAAACATGTAAATTCACTTCTCAGAGAAGTCCCGAACATCTTTCATGTGTCAGAATTGGTATTTGACCTGTCCACATTACTAATAAGTGGACAGCATTGTCTACTATGGATTTTTCCCATTTAAGCTCCAATATGGTTTTCCTACTGCATCATTATCTAATGGCCATACAAGTGGGGCATTTCATTGTCCCACCTTGGACTACAGTCAGCACATAGCTGTAGGTTACTTTGTCTCCACCCTCCTTACTGGAAAAGTGCTTCCATGGGACACAGCAGCTTCAAAACACATATTGCATCCCACTCTGACATTAGAAAGAGGATAGCAACAGGATATTGCTATTTGTCCTGTGGAGACTAGTCTGCTGTTTTGTTCGTTTTAATAGCTCGCTCCCTTTTTAATCCCAATCCCCTGCTTCCCAAATAAGTATGTATTTTCCTTTTTAAACAGATCAGTTAACTCTTCATTCCACATTCTCAGAACCCTTTTCTGTGAAGAAATGCAATGTTCTTTTACAATTTGAACATTACAATATAGTCAGAAAAACAATAGGTGTTATTTTCTCCTCCCCACCACTCCACATTCCTAGTCCTGTAATGTTCCCTGAATTTTTCGAAGAGTACCAACACTAGGAAGCCAAGAGAGGGGAAAAACTTGAAGACACATTAGGATGAGCCAACTATGAAACCAGAGGTGGGATGGAGACTGTGATGTTTCCTAAGTTAGATGAGTAAGAACAATTCAAAATGTATGTTATGTGCAATGCAGCATACTTGGCACCTCAAAGGACTATAGCTGTATCCTTCAGCAGTGCAACAGGTTATGGTTTAGTGAGTTGAGTTTAGTGGTCTGGGTTATAAGGTTTATAGTTTATCTGGGCAAGGTAGCTCTTGCATGCACAGTTAGTATCTGGGCAGATGGCAGTGCTTTGGAGGGTATAAGTACTGTCTGTCCAGATAGGCTTGTGTGATGTGGAGGTTACAGTTCCTGTTTGGGTAGGGTAGGTCTGATGTGGAGAGTTAGAAGTGGCTGTTTGGGTAAGGTACTGCTGATGTGGAGGTTCAGTGGTGTCTGGGCAGAATAGTGCTAGTGTGAAGGGTTATCAGTGTCTTAAGCAGGATAGCCCTGGCTACAGTCTGTTAGCAATGTCTGTGCAGGACAACTCTGGTGAAGAGGTGTGTCTCAGCAGAGTTAGAGATAGGTCTAGGTCACGTAGTGCCTAATTGGCAGCATGTATGTTCAGACAGTGTAGCACAGGGAGCAACTAATATTGAGACCACAGAAATGTCTTTGAAACACTCTTACTCTGCCTTTGTCCATATATGGCATGAAAGTGATATCAAGATAACCAAATCCATTGAGTATTTTATCCAATGGGTGTTGAAACCCACCAATATAAGTGATGTGATCAATGACGGGCATCGGTTGTATGCAAAACTACCTTATAAGGTGCTGTCAGTTTACGTCATAATGCATACCAAATATGGTTGTTCATACACTACATGGCAGTACTATGTCATTCAACAATCGCGGTCCTAGGTATTAAAAGCTGCCTACGGGAGCAAATATTCAATTGAAAATCTCAAATCAGTGAGATAGTACACCAGTCGGTTTGGAAATCAAGGAGTCATGACCAAGTCAAGATATCACAACAGACGCAGTCGTCCACGCAAACGATATGGAAGACGGCTGCGGAAAACAAGGTGTCGAAGAAGAGGAAGGCGGGTTAGCCGCAGACCTCGCCATACAACTTACAGGAGAAGAGTAAGGAAGATTATGCATCTAAAACGCCGTAGTAGACTGCGAGATGAAATTGATAATTTGAAAGTAAAGAACAACAGACGTCTTAATGAATCGCTTAAGCAGCATAGAATGCCCTTGAGGGTACCTGTCTGAATGCCATGTTGCTACTTAAGAAAAGAGTATCACTTGATACTGAATAAAAAAACAAGTACTTGAGACTTGGAAAACAAATTTGCTGTGTTCACCTTGCATTTTTCTCTTGTGTAGATAGGAAGAATAGTGTGCCACTTGTCGTTATTCAGTTAAACTACACTAATGAGCTTTCAGTACCTCTGAAGTTCCCCAAATTATCTCTCATAAGGGTACTGATGGTGAAATTTTAATACATTTTCAAAATTTATTTACAAAGGCCCTGTACTCCAGGAATAAAGAGATGGGGTTTAGAAATATGGCAGAGGCAGAAAGTTGGGGGTTAAATGGCCATTTGCAGTACTTAAATTGTGTTCTTATGTAAATTGTTGACCATCACTTCCCAACATGCTGTGTACTAAAACTTAGACTTAGTCGGAGCATCTGTCATTGAGAATGAGCTGGAGGAAGAAGCCGTATCTTGGAAAATAAATTAACCACAAGCAAGACCTTTCTTGAATATGTGTGAGAACTAATTGATCCAATATGTTGATCCATTAAGTGATACATCATGGGGGTTGGGGAACTAAAACTTTAGGGAAAGAACAGAGCACACCAGCCCAGGAAACTCTAGCACATTGCCAAGCAACAGGTTACAGTGTGGCATCATTGGAGAGACAACAGCAACAACTTGAATTTATCTTGTTTATTAATTCTCGGGAGGTGGGCATTGCTGGCAAAGCAAGTATTTATTGCCCATCCCTAGGTGCCTTTGAGAAGGTGGCAGAAAGCCATTTTCCTTGATTTGCTGCAGTCCATGTGGTGAAGGTGCTCCCACAGTGCTGTTAGGTAGCGAGTTCCAGGAGTTTGACCCAGCGACGATGAAGGACTTGGACATATATCGCCATATGTGTCCAAGTCGGGATAGTGTGTGACTTGGAGGGGAACTTGGAGGTGATTGGGGTTCCCGTGCACCTGTTGCTCTTGTCCTTCTAGGTGGTAGAGTTTGTGGGCTTGGGAGGTGATGCTGAAGAAGCCTTGACAAGTTACTATAGATAGTACACCCTGTGGTATAGGGTGTAGATGTTTAGGCAGTAGATGTTTAGGCTAGTGGATGAGGTACATGGACTGCTTCATTATCTGCAAATGGAGCTAAACACTGCACTCATCAGTGAACAACCCCACTTCTTACCATATGATGGAGGGAAGGTCCTTGATGAAGCAGCTCCCTAAGAGAGTTGTGCCTAGAACGTTGCCCTGAGGAACTCCTGCAGTAGTGTCCTGGGGCTGAGATGTTTGGCCTTTAGCACCTTTAACATAGTTAAATGTTCCAAGGCACTTCACAGGAGCATAATCAGACAAAAATTGACACTGAGCCAAAGAAAGAGAGGACAGGTGGCCAAAATCTTGGTCAAAGCGATAGGTTTTAAGGAGCATCTTAAAGGAGGAGAGAGAGGTGGAGAGATGGAGAGGTTTAGGGAGGAAATTCCAGAGCTTAGACCATTGAAGGCATTGCCACCAATGGTGGGGTGAAGGAAATGGGGGTTGCACAAGAGGCCAGAGTTGGAGGAATGCAGAATTCTCAAAGGGTTGTATGGCTGAAGGAGGTTACATAGATAGGGGGGAGCGAGGCCATAGAGGGATTTGAACACAAGGATGGGAATTTTGAAATCGAGGCGTTGGTGGATTCGGAGCCAATGCAGATCAGCAAGCGCAGGGGTGATGGGCGAGTGGGACTTGGTGCGAGTTAGGATATGGACAGAAGAGTTTTGGATGAGTTTAAGTTTATGGAGGGTGTAAGATGGGAGGCTGGCCAGGCGATCATTGGAATAGTCAAGTCTGAAGGTAACAAAAGCATGGATGAGGGTTTCAGCAGCAGTTGTGTTGAGGTAGGGGCGGAGACAGGTGCTATTACAGTGCAGTGCAGAGAAAGGTGCTTTTACTGAGGGAGTGCTGCACTCTCGAAGGTGCCGTATTTCGGATGAGACATTAAGCCCGTCTGCTCTCTCAGGTGGACGTAAAAGATCCCATGACACTATTTCAAAGAAGAGCAGGGGAGTTATCCCTGATTTCCTGGCCAATATTTGTAGATCAATCAACATTATCATATCAGTTTATCTGGTCACAATCACATTGCTGTTTTGTGGGGCCATGTGCAAATTAGCTGCCGTGTTTCCTATACAACAGTGTCTAAACTTCAAAAGTACTTCATTGGCTGTAAAGCGCTTTGAATCATAGAATCATAGAATGGCTACAGCACAGAAGGAGGCCATTCGACCCATCGAGCCCGTGCCGGTTCTCTGCAAGAGCACTTCAGCTAGTCCCACTCCCCCGCCCTTTCCCTGTAGCCCTGCAAACATTTTTCCTTCAGGTATTTATCCAATTCCCTTTTGAAAGCCACATTTGAGTCTGCCTCCACCACCTTTTCAGGCAGTGCATTCCAGATCCTAACCACTCGCGTAAAAAAGGTCTTTCCTCATGTCGCCTTTGGTTCTTTTGCCAATCACCTGAAGTCTGTGTCCTTTGGTTCTCGACCCTTCTGATAATGGGAACAGTTTCTCTCTATCTACACTGTCTAGACCCATCATGATTTTGAACACCTCTATCAAATCTCCTCTCAACCTTCTCTGCTCTAAGGAGAACTGTAGTGTATGTAACCGTCTACCTTTAAGAGACTATTGTATGTAACCGTTCACCTTTAAGGGAACTATTTTAGGTGTGGCACTACTTGTTTAGCTTCTGTATACGGTAATACCGACGGTGACCACACCGGTATATAAGTGCTGTGGCATGATTTATAGGGCAGATTCGCCCTGACCTTCGAATAGTAAAGTCCTGTTTGTTTGTTACTCCTGAAGTCTGTGTCGTTATTAACTGCACAACCCACAGACTTTACAGTGGCGACGAGTCCGATCGTACCCTGCGGCAAGACTACCAAAGCAACTAAAGAGCGTCGAAGAGAGGCAACCGCCCTCGTCGTTCTGCTGGGAGAAAACACGAGGCTGCAGCAATAGAAAGGAGGAAGACTTTAGCAACAAAAGCTTCCATCAGCAACAGGCACTGACTGTCCCTTCTGCCACGGTGCGGAGTGAGCCGATCAGCAGGAAGCAAGGCGGCCGCGGAGACTATGAGTAAGGGAAAGTGTAAAGAATATCCGGAGGATAAGGGCTGTGCACTCGACCACGGTCGAGGGGGAAAGGAGCCGGACGGAAAGTCGGGTCCAACGGCGTCGTGAGACAGCCAGACCGCGATCGGCGGGAAAGCCGGGCAGCGACCGAAGCCACGAAGCACTGAGACCGGGAGCGTAGGCGCGGGAAGAGAGAAACTCAGCCGCAGCCGGGGAGGGAAGCACCGGACTGCGAGAGGGCTGGGAGGCGAATGGGAACCGAGCGTGCGGGAGAAACAGAGCTGACCAAGGGAGACTGCGCGAGAGCCAGTCCAGCGGCTGAACTGTTCTCCGCCAACGGGAGTACCCAGCGCCGGTAGAGCCGAGCGGGCGGGAGAGAGAGAGACAGAGCCGAGCAAGGGGAGAGAGACTGCGCGAGAGCCAGTCCAGCGGCTGAACTGTTCTCCGTCAACGGGGTGTACCCAGAGCCGGTAGAGCCGTGCGAGCGGGAGAGAGAGACAGAGCCGAGTAAGGGGAACTGTGCGAGAGCCAGCCCAGCGGCTGAACCTGTCCGCTGTGGGGAAAGCGTACCCCTTCCACCA
Source organism: Somniosus microcephalus (assembly GCF_052327205.1). NCBI lineage: Eukaryota > Metazoa > Chordata > Chondrichthyes > Squaliformes > Somniosidae > Somniosus > Somniosus microcephalus. Next base: position 250,662,122 of record NC_140992.1, read on the forward strand.
GGGAAGAAACGCGGGAAGCCGCCATTAGGCGGAGAAGACGACAGACGTGGGAAGCCGCCATTGAAGGGGCGGGGAGAGAAGGAAAGAGCGGGAAACCGCCATTTTCGCGGGAAAAGCCGCCATCTTAGAAAATAAAAAAAAAAATAATAATTTAAAGAAATACTTGTGTTGTTCCCAAGGAAAGGAAGATGCCTGAGCGTGGGGACATCAACGATTTTAATTCTGAGATAGAAGACTGGACCACGTACGTGGAACGTATTGAGATACATTGTAAGGCTAATAAAATAGCAAAGGATGAAAAAGCTTTAACCTTACTTAACATAATGGGTGCGAAAACATTCGGGTTGTTGAAGCATCTTCTCTCACCAGCTAAACCGGCGGATCAGACTTTCGATGATATTGTAGCAGTGCTGAAGGATCACTTGAACCCCGCACCGTTGATGTTGGCTGAACGATTCAAATTCTATGCAAGAACGCAACGGAAAGACGAAAGCAACGCGGAATACTTGGTCGAACTGCGTAGGCTAGCGAAACACTGCCAGTTCGGAGGGAATCTGACAGAGGCACTGCGAGACAAGTTCGTATGCGGATTGTCCAAGGAAGGGACGCAAAAGCGACTACTCGAAGAGAACGATCTTCCACTGGATAAGGCTGTCCTTATCGCAGCATCAAACGAAGCCGCAGCGAAAGGAACTGTGGAAATGCAGCTAAAGGCAGCGGCACTCGGTGTGGACCAAATTACCTCGAGTATAACAAAATGCTATCGCTGTGGGAAGACAACACACGATCAGAACCAATGCTGGTTTAAGAACCAGGAATGTAGGAAATGTGGCAAACTGGGTCACATCGTTAAGGTATGCCGGTCAGGGAAGAAGACCAACAACCAAAGGAAGCCATCACAGGAAAAGTACAACAAGGTACACAAGGTGGCTGAGAAGAGTTCAGACGAACAGAATTCAGACTCAGACCCAAACAGCCAGGAGCTGGGTAGTCTGAGAATTCATAATGTGAGTAAGGAAGCTGACCTACAAACTATCTGGGTCATGCTAAAAATAGCTGGAGTCCAAGTGAAAATGGAGTTGGACACTGGATCAGCTGTATCAGTCATAAATCAAAGGGATTACCACAGGCTATTCTCACATATACCCTTAAGAGATACCAAGTTCGTATTGCAGACATACACGGGGCATAAAGTATACCCCATGGGAAAGATAAGAGTCAAGGTGAGAGATAGGGGTAAAGAACACCCAAGAATGAACTTATACGTACTACCTGAGGGAGGACCACCACTTCTAGGACGGGAGTGGATCAAGAAAATAGACATGGAATGGCACTACCTACAAGCAATGACGAGTGAGGACTCGGTGCAGACAAGCAGCTCAGACTCTGAGCTGGAAGACGATAAGTCCAGCCCAAGTATGAAAAACAAGGTTAACATGAACTCACTGACTAAGGTTGGAAAAACGATGGCGTGTATAAAGACAGAGAATTCTGAGTCTGTTCAAGTTACAGACATATGCATTACGGAGGAACACCGGGCTCGAACTCAACGTTATCTCAAAGTACAACAACAATTAGAACAATTGAGTTACCGTCTCGTACAAGAGATGAAAACAATGAAAAAGTTCTATGACACCGAATGGGAGAGTCTGGAAAGACAACAGAACCTGCTGGCTCAAGCAGAGAGCGACCATAGAGCCATCGTGACCAATTACCGATCACATCTCCCTTATGATGTTCAGGAGTTAGAATATTTGCATGATCTAGAGATACAGCATAAAGGCAAACCACGCTACACTGAGGATTTTGTCCTGCAATTGGAGACGGAGCTAGTGCAGGCAAGGTTAAGAGAAGCTGAATCGCAATGTGCACTTAAAGAGATGCAGAAAAAAATCTTGGACATAGAAAAGAGAAACGCTTCTTTACCTGATGAGAATAATGTGGCCATGTTGCAAGAGGAGCTTATAGGGGCGAAACTGAAAGAAGCTAAGCAAAGGATGTTGGAACTTGAAACACAGAACCAAATCAGCAGTAACCAGCTATGTCGAGCAGAGAAGGAGTGCAATGGTCTACAGGAGAAGGTGCAATATCTCTCAGCCCAGAATAAGGGACTACTCACTCAGTTAAATGAAAGTAAAGGGAAAATGGCTGAGATAGACTGCAAGAATAAAGAAGATTTGATGGCAGTGAGACTTCGAGAGGCAGATAGCATAGCAGCCTTGGCTGAACTCCAACAGAAAATTGCGAAAGAAGCAAATGAAGAGGAATCTTCAGGAAGCCAGGATTTTATTCCAGTTCTTCTCTACGACTCCTTACAAGCAGAGTGTGAGAAGTTGAAAGAACAGTATGAACAGGCCCAGGCTATAATTCTGGAGGGGGTTAACTCGGCAACCTCCGAAAAGCTAGTTTCAGTAGAAGCATATGAGCAACTAAAGGTTGAACATGAGCAAGAAGTCCAAAGGCTGCAGGAAATTCTTGATGAGCTCAAGGCCAAGACAGACTCATCGGTAGAAGTTCCATCCGTAGATGGGAAATTAGAGGTGAAAGACATGGCAGAACATGAAAGACAAGATGTCCAAGAACTCATAAAAATATTGAAGGAAACCCAAGACAAATATGAGGCGGCAATGACCGAGGTTCAACAACTTGAAGAACAGATTCAACTGGGAATCCTTTCAGTGGAAGAAAAGGAAACTGTAAGAAACACAGAGACTGTAAGAATGGCCCCTGAACATGAGCTAGAGAGCATCAAGGCGCAACTTCTCCGAGCGCTGAAAGCCAAAGTACAAGAGGAAAAGGTGAAAGCATTGGAGGAAAAGGTGGATGAAATGGAGAAGACTCTGATCCACAGTGTTCCCGTGGAAGAGTTAACGGTCAGCCAACTCCTTCATATGCTGAGGGACAAGACTCTGCAATGGGAACAATCTGAACACGAGCTTCAATCTTCAAAGGGAAGGAGTTCGGAGCTTTCAAAAGTTATGGAAATAGCTGAGTTTGCAACACAGATTTTACTGGGATGCCAAAAGTATGCTGAATCACGTCTATGTGAACAACAGAATGTTGAAACAGCTGCTCCAGTAGAAGGATTGAATAGCCCGATCAATCAATCCCCGATGGAAGGGGAAGTATTGAAATCACAAATGAGGTCCTTAGTGAAGGATTTGCAGGAAACCCAGGAAGAGCGGGATGACTATGAACGCATGAAGAAGTCTCTTCAGGAAAGATGTCTAGGGAGGGAACAACAGTCGGCTAACGTCCAGTTGGGTAAGGAAGAAGTAGCAGGCCCTCTCGCTAGACTAGCTCAGGATGACACCGAATATTACCATGACCTGTTGAGTGACACGGAATATTACGAGGACTTGGTCTGCCCAGCTTGTGATGAAAACTCCCAAAGTGCAGAAATCAGGATGAAGCACTTAAAGTCTAAGGAACACAGGGAGCTGGTGGCGCTACAGCTGGCAGCTGAGAAGGGAGCCCCGAGAGTCTCCAAGAAGCAAAAAAGGAAAAGACGAAGCCGAAGATGATAACCATCTAAATCATTATCACTTCTAATGGGAAAGTAGGGAAAAATTACTAAGGCAGTCCAGCTGTTTGTAAAAGTCAGCACTGCTGGTTCAGCAGGACGGAAGTTCAAGCTGTTACGTCAAGGGAAAGACTATTGGATGAGCCACGCTAGCAATGTGAACCGGCTACACCACAGAGATGTTGTTCGGACCGAGTCAAGACCAGAGACTGAATCTGTGAACTGTTCCCACAGAGACTGAACCTGTGAACTGTTTTCCGCAGAGACTATATCTGTAAATTGTTTTACATGAAGTTGAATATATGTTATGTTTAATGGGGAATACGTATGTTGTAAGCTAAAAAGGGAGGATTGTAGTGTATGTAACCGTCTACCTTTAAGAGACTATTGTATGTAACCGTTCACCTTTAAGAGAACTATTTTAGGTGTGGCACTACTTGTTTGGCTTCTGTATACGGTAATACCGACGGTGACCACACCGGTATATAAGTGCTGTGGCATGATTTATAGGGCAGATTCGCCCTGACCTTCGAATAGTAAAGTCCTGTTTGTTTGTTACTCCTGAAGTCTGTGTCGTTATTAACTGCACAACCTACAGACTTTACAAGAACAACCCCAGCTTCTCTAGTCTATCCTCGTAACTGAAGTCCCTCATCCCTGGAACCATTCTCATAAATCTTATCTGTACCCTCTCTAAGGCCTTCACATCCTTCCTAAAGTGTGGTGCCCAGATTTGAACACAGTTGTCCAGTTGAGGCCGAACCAGTATTTTATAAAGTTTCATCATAACTTCCTTGCTTTTGTACTCTATGGCCCCGATTTTCTGCCAGCTGTCAGGTGGCTTTCCAGGCGGCCAGGGGTCGAAAATCGCCGAAAAAGCGGGTCGCGACCCCCCCCCCCCGCCTGATTCCCCGCCCCGTCCGACTTTTGGACTGCCGTTTCTCTGCGACCCGCTTCAGTCCTGCCCGCCGCTGGCGGGACTGGCCGTCGGAACACAAATCACCAATTATTACCTTGTTTAAGTAGATTTTGAGGGGCCGTAGCGATTTTGGGGTTTTCCCCACGTGAAACACACCTGTGGGGAACCCCGCTGATGAGACCTGGCATGAAAACAGTTGGCTTGCTTGCTTGCAGCTGCAGGTCAATCGGAGAAGCTGTGATTTAAAGGGCCAGCATTTGTATGTTGAAGGACCTTGTTGCTGCAGGCTTGGGGCTACTTCTTCAAGGCTTAGGCACAGCTGTGGAAGGTTGGAGCCTCACACACTTCTCCAATGCGATCTCCTGGGAAGCCCCTCTCGCCACCCTCACTCAGCGCTTCCTCAGCGGAGGCATCTACGAGAAGCATGGGACGCCTTTTTTTCCTTCCCTTCTTGCCATTAGAGGATATCCAGCAGCAGAGGCGGCAGCAGCAGAACCAGGAACAGCAAGATCAGCAACAGGAGCACCAGGCTGCTGCTCACTCACCTGAAGCTGCACAGGCCAGAAGGGGCCAGCGCTTGGAAGTGGCTTGAGAGCACCTTGCTGCGCTTAGGGGGCCAGTGGGACCCGTTTCTGCACTGGCAGTCCTACTCAGAAGGACTGCCATGAAGATCTGGTTTCTCTGTTCAATAGATGGCCAACGCACCTCAAGAGATGTCATTCTCTTATGAGCACTCACCATGTTTTCCGTACCCTGGCGAGTTATCTCCTCCATGGAGGTTGCCAACCTTTCCATGGTGATGCGTTCATGCGCCAATGACTCCACAAAGGCTCTGCTCATGGTCGCTATGGACTCCTCCATTCGCTCCACACTCGCAGCGACCCTGGATACAAAACCTGCCAGAGACTCCTGCATCTGTGCATGGAGATCCATCACCTCTTCTCTTGCAGATGGACCCAGAGGCAGAGGGTCGACATGCAGCGCAGCTGAGCTGAGCTGGCAGAGTCCTGCGCCCTCCGACGAGGACTCTCCACTGCTGTCCCTGTCTCCAGAATCTGCTGAGGCTCACTTGTGAGCTGTGAAACACCAGGTGACAACACAACTCTATGTCCCGAAGGTCCCCCCGAGGTGTGAGTGTCTGCGTTGGTGCTGGGTGTGCTTACTTCTGCTGATGCTGCGCTCTCAGAGGTTGGAGCTTCCTCTGAGGAGTCTGGCTGCACAGCCTCTTCCTCCTCCACAGTCAGGACGGGGACTCTGGATGGTACTGTGGGGGAGTAAAGGAAGGAGTTAGAGATGTAATGCCAAGGTTCTCCTGGTGACCCCCAGCGAGTTGGCATCTGCTGACACCTGCATCCATGCAGCATTGGTCTCAGTGGGAGGCCTCTTCCTCCCTGACCTAGGGAAGAGGACCTCCCTGTGGGCCCTAACCCCATCCAATAATGCCTGCAGTGAAGCCTCGTTGAATTTGAAGGCAGCTCAGGGTCTGGCACTGGCAACCGCTGCTGCAGGCTCCTCTGCCATCCTGTATGGTTCATTTGGAAGCCTTCAGAGGATGCAGTGCTTGCTATGGACCTTGAAAGCACCACGAATTATGACATCATACTGTGGGGATTTCTGACTAGAAATGGACAATTAGCAAGGCTGCCCACATGCTGGGAATTAATTGGCCACTTGAGGGGAAATTGCGTGGAGCTGGCTGACACATTTTTTTGTGTGTCAGAACCCCACATTCGGGGGAATCCGACCATTTCCCACACAAGCCACAAAATCGGGCCCTATGCCTCTATTTATGAAGCCCAGGATCCTGTATGCTTTTTTAACCACTTTCTCAACCTGCCCTGCCACCTTCAATGATTTGTGCACATATACCCCCAGGTCTCTCTGTTCATGCACCCCCTTTAGGATTGTACCCTTTAGTTTATATTGCCTCTCCTCGTTCTTCCTACCAAAATGTATCACTTCGCACTTTTCTGCATTAAATTTCATCTGCCACGTGTCAGCCCATTCTACCAGCCTGTCTATGTCCTCTTGAAGTCTATCACTATCCTCCTCACTGTTCACTATACTTCCAAGTTTTGTGTCATCTGCAAATTTTGAAATTGTACACCTAAGTCCAAGTCATTAATATATATCAAGAAAAGCAGTGATCCTAGTACCGACCCCTAAACTAACAACTGATATTGAACCTGGGACCCTAAACACTGCTGATATTCATTCATTTCCTTCACATTCATTCAATCTTTCAAGCCACTCCACTTGGGATGTCCTGAGGTCATGAACGGCGCAACAGAAATATAAGCCTTTTTTGTTAGAGGTCTTTGTGAAGGAGAGGAAATGTGGTTGGAAGCTCAGCTCAGGGTCAAATAGGGTGTCAAGGTTGCAAATAATCTGGTTCAGCCTGAGCCCGTGGCCAGGGAGGGGAATGGAGTCTGTGGCTAGGGAACAGAGTTTGTGACGGGGGCCCCAGACAAATGGCTTGTCAGGTTATCTTGGAGTAAGTCACGTTGAGCCAACATTGAGGAAACCAGGTACATAAACATCTGCATTGTGACATCATGTGGGAAACATTGGCAAGGCCACTTTTATTGTCTTTATTTCTCACCTGAGTGGTTTACTCGGAACTTCAGAAGACATTAAGGAGACAACTACAGGTGTAGACCAGATTTTGTGGAGATAGCAGGTTCCCTTTGTCCCCGAACAACATAATGCGCCAGTTTGTATGACAAACTGACAGCTATCATGGGCATGACATTACTGAATTTAGTTTCACAACTTGGTGAGATTTAACATCACGACTTCTGAGTTACTAGAACAGGTCCATACCCACTACACTAGCATCAGTTAATGATGATGGGTGGCTACACATTGGCCTAGAAATTCAATTGTTAGCGCCAGCCGCTAGTGCCTTAGGAGGAGGAGAAGTGGGGCGCTAAGCGGCTAGCGCCCGGGCGCGGCGCGATCTGCGCCTCTCGCAAACTTCACTCAAGATTTAGCGGCGGCGCAAAACCGCAGCGCCCGCTCAGCTGCGCGCGCAGATCGTGACGTCATTTCATGGTGCAACGCCCTTGGTGCGCCCTGAACCGGAACTTCAGTGGCGCCGCCCTTCTTTGCGTCTGGCACCCCCAGCGACTGGTAGAGGGGAACGGTTCCCAGTCGCTGCGGGGGGCGCTATTTAAAGGGGACTCATCCTGCATTATAAGTGGCAGCCATTTTGTGCCAATCCTTCTGTGTGAGAGACGGATATTTGGAGAGAGACAAAGGCAGAGAGCTTTCTGCTTTGACTCAGCGCTCGCACAGGTACTTCTGGCTTCAGGCCAGAGCTTTGCACTTGGATTTAACTTTCAGTGCCATAGCCTTGAGTCGCCACATATAATGGGGGCTGCAATGGGTGGAAACGTTGGCTTTCTGCATTGCATTCAAAGGGATCAGAGACGCCGTGAGAGAGTGCCAGTCATGGCCAGACGGAGAAGGGCCAACAGGCATCGGCACAGGAGGCCTTACCCACCCAGGGTATGCCGCCAGCAGTTCTCATATCTGAACATGTCTGAGGAGCAGTGTGTTTGGAGGCTGCGATTCAGAAGGGAGGTGGTCACTGAGATCTGCCACCTGCTTCGCAGAGATCTGTAGCCACAGCTGAGGAGCAGGACGTCTCTGTCGGTGGCAGTGAAGGTGACGGTGGCTCTCAACTTCTATGCCACCAGCTCCTTCCAATCCGCTACTGGGGACATTGCCAAAATCTCCCAGTTCGCGGTACTTTGCTGCATCCGCCAGGTGAACAATGCCCTTTTCAGAAGGAGACGTCAGTACATCTCCTTCCCCATGACCCTGGACAAGCAGCAAGAGCGTGCAATGGGATTTGGAAGAATAGCGGGCTTCCCCATGGTCCAGGGCGTAGAAATGATGAACCAGCAATGGTCAGGCCTTGCTTCAGGGCTGCAGTGTGCAGGGCATGGCAGCCAAACAAGTCAACCCTCCCCCTTTAAGAGCTGACCGGTGCCAGCGTGTCTGCCTTCATTCAGAAACTCGCCGCACCTGCGCTGCGCCCGCCCTCGGTGTTAGCGCCTCGGCTTGCCGGCTTAGCGCCTTATGATAGTCGTGCATCGCCTGCTTTAGCGCAGCAGCAACCTCTTGGGGCGATGTAACTGAATATCGGTGAAGGTGGCGCTAAGTTGCGCCGGGCGCTAAATTTAGCGAATGCCCGGCTGTAGCGCCCCAAACGTGGCTATACTGAATTTCTAGGCCAAAGACTTTTAAACATTTATTGTATATCGCAAATCCAAAACTTTGGCATTTAAAAAAATTCAGGCGGTGGAGATGATGGGGGAAAAATTCAGTATCGCCCCGTTTGGGGGCGCCATTATCGGCCGTGCGCAAAGTTTAGTGCCTGCCGCTAATTATCGCCTCCGACGGCAAACTTGGCTTTTATCGCCTCTGGAGGTGATTGGAGTGCTAAATCAGGCGCTTCACACCTGTCTTAAGGCGCAAAGGCCGAGGAGCGAGGTGCTACCTCAGAGCGCTGGCGAAGCAAGGAAGGGCAAATCAAAATGAACCTGCAAAGTGCTGCTCAGTACTCAAAACTCCTTCACACAGCGTCGAATCTCTCCAGAAGTCTCTCTCTCTCTGAATGCGTGGTGCAAAAATGTCACCAACAAAAAAAGGCAGGAAGCAGTCGCCTTTAAATAGCACTCCCCCAGACCCTTTCTGACTGCAAAACGCTCCCCTCAACCTGTCATTGCTAGCGGCAGGTGGTAAGGCAGGGGGCGCCACTCAATATCCAGTCCGGGGCATTGCGCACTCGACTGACGTCACAATCTGTCGGCGCAGGAGATCGTGGCGGTAGTGTTTAGCGCCGCCGCAAAATGTCTAGTTAATTTCGCGAGCGGTGCAAACATCACCGCGCCCGGGCGCTAGTTGCTTTGCGCCCCATTAGCGCCCTCTTAAGGCGTTAATGGGAGGCGCAAACAACTGAATTTTCCCCCGATATCTTTTATACCAACCGCAGCAATTCGTAATTTAAACTACTGTAAATTGCAGGAGGTAACCGACATTGATCATATCCTGGACTTTTGTGCGTGTGCCTGGTTAGAAGGTAACTGCGCCCGTCCCTAACCTGTTGCAGCTTTGTCCTGTGATGCTTTGTGTGAGAGCTCAATACAAAACTGGTAAGCGGGAGCCGCTTTGTTTATTATGGGCGCATTCAGCAACAGCGGTAGCACCAAAGCTACAGGCACAGTGTAAATCCCGAGTCAGGACTTGTTCTGACACCAGAGCCAACCGCACTGAGACTCCCTGCAAGAAGCAGTCGCGCTTTCCTTCACTTCAGAGTCAGTCTGATGTGCACTGCACGAACTTAACGCCTGTAGGAAACCGAAAATGTATTGCACCAACACTCAATTTGTAGAAAAGCAAAATACTGCCAATGTTGAATTTCTGAAATAAAAACAGAAAATGCTGTAAACGCTCAGCGGGTCAGGCAGCATCTGTGGAGAAAGAGACAGAGTGAATGTTTCAGGTCGATGACCCTTCGTCAGAACTGGAAAAAGTTACAGGTCTAACAGATTTTTAAGCAAGTGTTGGGGGCAGGGAAAGTGGGGAGGGGAGGAAAGAACAAAAGGGAAGGTCTGTGATCGGGTGGAAGGCAGGAGAGATCAAGAGACGAAAGGGCTGATGGTGCAAGGCAAAAGGAGATGGTAATGGGACAAGTTAAGAAACAAAGGATGACTCTAGATGAAGTGTAAATGGGAATAGCAGAATCATCAACAGCTGCTGTGTGAGGGAAAAAAAGGAAAAGGGAAAAAAAAATAGGGGCAGAGGTTATGGTCTGAAATTGTTGAACTCGATGTTGAGTCCAGAAGGTTGTAAAGTGCCTAATCGAAAGATGAGGTGCTGCTCCTCGAGCTTACGTTGAGCTTCGTTGGAACAGTGTCTTCTTACTTCTTAGGCAGTCCCTCGGAACCGAGGATGACTTGCTTCCACATTAAAAATGAGTTCTCAGGTGTCTGATGAGTCCAATGCGGGACCTACAGTCTCTGTCACAGGTGGGGCAGATGGTGGTTGAAGGGGCGGGTGGGTGGGGTGCTTGGGTTGACGTGCGCTCCTTGCACTGCCTGCGCTTGGCTTCCGCTTGCTCCCGGCGAAGAGACTCGAGGTGTTCGATGCCTTCCCGGATGCTTCTCCTCCACTTTGTGCGGTCTTGGGCCAGGGATTCCCAGGTGTCAGTGGGGATGGTGCACTTTTTCAAGGAGGCTTTGAGGGTGTCCTTGAAGCGTTTCCTCTGCCCACCCGGGGCTCTCTTGCCGTGTCGGAGCTCTGAGTAGAGCGCTTGTTTTGGGAGTCTCGTATCGGGCATGCAGATGATGTGACCCGTTCATCGGAGCTGATTGCGCGTGGTCAAAGCTTCGATGCTGGGGATGTTGGCCTGAGCGAGAACACTGACCTTGGTGCGCCTATCCTGCCAATGGATTTGCAGGATCTTGCGGAGGCAATGTTGGTGGTACCTCTCCAGTGCTTTGAGGTGCCTGCTGTACATGGTCCATGTCTCTGAGGCATACAGCAAGGCAAGTATCACTGCTGCTCTGTAGACCATGAGCTTAGTGCCAGGTTTGAGGTCCTGGTCTTCAAACACTCTCTTCTTCAGGCGACCGAAGGCTGCACTGGCACACTGAAGGCGGTGTTGGATTTGTCATCGACATCTGCCCTTGTTGACAGTAGGCTCCCGAGGTATGGAAAGTGGTCCACGTTGTCCAAGGCCTTGTCGTGAATTTTGATAATCGGGGGGCAGTACTGTGTGGCGGGGGCAGGTTGGTAGAGGACCTTTGTCTTATGGGTGCTTACTGTAAGGCCCTCTCGTACGCTTCGGTGAAGGTGTTGATGATGGTTTGGAGGTCGACCTCCGAGTGAGCGCAGACGCAAGCGTCATCGGCATACTGTAATTCGATGACAGAGGACTGGACAACTTTGGATCTGGACTGGAGGTGATGGAGGTTGAACAGTTAGCTCCACTCCAGCGGGGAGCTTACTGAGGGCGAGATGGAGCATTGCAGCAAGGAAGATCGAGAAGAGTGTTGGTGCGATGACACAGCCTTGTTTGACCCCGGTCCGTACGTGAATTGGGTCTGTGGTGGAACCGTTGGTCAGGATCACGGCTTGCATGTCATCGTGAAGCAGGAACAGTGTAAGAAGCCGACGACAGAGAGATCAGAGTGGGAGTGGAGCGGAGAATTAAAGTGACAGGTGACCGGAAGCTCAGGGTCATGCTTATGGATTGAACGGTGGTGTTCCGCAAAGCGGTCACCCAATCTGCGTTTGGTTTCCCCAATGTAGAGGAGACCACATCACGAGCAGCGAATACAGTATACTAAATTGCAAGAAGTACAAGTAAATCGCTGTTTTACCTGGAAGGAATGTTTGGGGCCCTGGACAGTGGGAAGGAAGGAGGTAAAAGGGCAGGTGTTGCATCTCCTGTGTTTGCATGGGAAGGTGCCGAGCAAAGGGGAAGGGGTGTTGGGGGTGATATAGGAGTGGAACAAGGTGTCGTGGAGGGAGCGATGCTGATCGAAATGCTGAAAGGGGAGGGAAGGGGAAGATGTGTTTGGTGGTGGGATCACGCTGGAGGTGGCGGAAATGGCGGAGGATGATCCGTTGAATGCAGAGACTGATGAGATGAAAGGTGAGGATAAGGGGAACCCTATCATGTTCTGGGAGGGAGGGGAAGGGGTGAGAGCAGAAGTGCGGGAAATAGAACGGACACGGTCAAGGGCCATGTCAAACACTGTAGAGGGGAATCCTCGGTTGAGGAAAAAGGAAGACATATCGGAAGCACTAGTATGGAAGACGTCAGAGCAGATGCGGCGGAGACGGAGAAACTTGGAGAATGGAATAGAGTCCTTACAGGAAGCGGGGTGGGAGGAAGTGTAGTCCAGGTAGCTGCGGGAGTCAGTGGGCTTATAGTGGATGTTTGTCAATAGCCTATCCCCAGCAATGGAGGCAAAGAAGTCGAGGAAGAGAAGGGAAGAGTCGGAGATGGACCATGTGAAGGTGAGGGAAGGGTGGAAATTGGAAGCAAAGTGAACAAAATTTTCTAGTTCAGGGTGAGAGCAGGAAATGGCTCCAATACAGTCATCAATGTACCGGAAAAAGAGGTGAGGGAGGGGACCTGAGTCTTCTCTTCTTCTTAGGCAGTCCCTCGGAACCGAGGATAACTTGCTTCCACATTAATAATGAGTTCTCAGGTGATTGATGAGTCCAATGCGGGACCTACAGTCTCTGTCACAGGTGGGGCAGATGGTGGTTGAAGGGACAGGTGGGTGGGGTACTTGGGTTGCCATGCGCACCTTCCGCTGTTTGCGCTTGGCTTCCGCTTGCTCCCGGCAAAGAGACTCGAGGTGTTCGGCGCCTTCCCGGATGCTTCTCCTCCACTTTATGCGGTCTTGGGCCAGGGATTCCCAGGTGTCAGTGGGGATGTTGCACTTTTTCAAAGAGGCTTTGAGGGTGTCCTTGAAGCGTTTCCTCTGCCCACCTGGGGCTCTCTTGCCGTGTCGGAGCTCCGAGTACAGCGCTTACTTTGGGAGTCTCGTATCGGGCATGCGGACGATGTGACCCGTCCATCAGAGCTGATCGAGCATGGTCAAAGCTTCGATGCTGGGGATGTTGGCCTGAGTGATAACACTGACGTTGGTGCACTTATCCTGCCAATGGATTTGCAGGATCTTGCGGAGGCAGCGTTGGTGGTACCTCTCCGATGCTTCGAGGTGCCTGCTGTACATGGTCCATGTCTGTGAAGCATGCAGGAGGGCGGGTATCACTACTGCTCTGTAGAATATGAGCTTAGTGCTGGGTTTGAGGTCCTGGTCTTCAAACACTCTCTTCCTCAGGTGACCGAAGGCTGCACTGGCACACTGAAGGCGGTGTTGGACTTTGTCGTCGACGTCTGCCCTTGTTGATAGTAGGCTCCCGCGGTATGGAAAGTGGTCCACATTGTCCAAGGCCTCGTCGTGGATTTTGATAATCGGGGAGCAGTACTGTGTGGCGGGGGCAGGCTGGTAGAGGACTTTTATCTTACAGATGTTTAGTGTAAGGCCCATGCTCTCGTACACTTCGGTGAAGGTGTTGACAATGGTTTGGAATTCGACCTCCGAGTGAGCGCAGACGGAAGCGTCGCCTGCATACTGTAATTCGATGACAGAGGATGGGACGACCTTGGATCTGGAATGGAGGCGATGGAGGTTGAACAGTTTCCCGTTTGTTCTGTAGATTAGCTTCACTCCAGCGGGGAGCTTACTGAGGATGAGATGGAGCATTGCAGCAAGGAAGATCGAGAAGAGTGTTGGTGCGATGACACAGCCTTGCTTGACCCTGGTCCGTACTTGAATTGGGTCTGTGGTGGATCCATTGGTCAGGAGCATGGCTTGCATGTCGTCATGAAGCAGGCGGAGGATGGTGACAAATTTTTGAGGGCAACCGAATTTGAGGAGGACACTCCATAATCCCTCATGGTTGACAGTGTCGAAGGCCTTTTTGAGGTCAAAGAAGGCCATGTACAGCGGTTGGTGCTGTTCCCTTCATTTCTCTTGTAGTTGAAGCGTGGTGAAGATCATGTCCATTGTGCCCCTTAGTGGGCGGAATCCGCATTGCGACTCTGGGAGGAGCTCTTCAGCCACTGGGAGAAGGCGATTGAGGAGGATTCTTGCGATGACTTTCCTTGTGGCAGACAGCAGGGAGACCCCTCTGTAATTACTGCAATCAGACCTGTCACCTTTTGTGGTAAACCACTGTTTGTATTCCTGTTTGTCCTGTTTGTATTCCACTGTGTACATGCCTGGACATGCCTCGGCTGACTCCTCCCACAGGTCCTAGTATAAAGGTGACTGCTCCCCAGCCCTTGGTATCCTGGACCGGTCGACCACTCGAGGCAGACCTCCATTCTGTTGTTAATAAAAGCCTTTAGTTACTCTTCTAACTCTCAGTCTTTTATGAGTAATTGATAGCGCATCAATTTTATTAACAACATTTTTATAATGGAGAAGATCCTCACACCAGCATGCCTGGACTTAGATCATCGGGAGGCGGACTCATCCACCAAGTTTACTCACTGGCTTAAGTGTTTCGAAAAATTCCTGACCGCCTCCGAAGCAATCAAATCGGACGAGGACAAACTGGATGTCCTGACCTCCAAAGTGAACCACCGAGTGTACTCGGTCATCCAAGACGCGACCTCGTACGCGGATGCTATCAAGCTCCTCCAGGACCAGTACACGCGCCCAGTGAACGAAGTGTACGCCAGGCACCTCCTGGGGAGTCGTAAACAACAACCTGGGGAATCGACCGTGGAATACCTTCAGGCACTGTCTGTGCTTGGCCGGGCCTGTGGTTGTAAGGATGTAAAGGCCGCCGTGTACACAGAGGAACTTATCCGGGACGCTTTTGTAGCGGGCCACAGATCCAATTACACACGACAGCGACTGTTGGAGCAGAGTAACCTCGACCTCAACAAGGCCTCTGAACTCGCACTATCGTTGGATGCAGCCTACCAGGGCATGGATGCCTACTCCTCTGCACCGTGGACGCCGCGGGGAATGACAGCCTGGGACACGGTAGGACCGCCTCATAGCGCCGTGCCACCCCAGCCACACCCCAACAACGGCCCAACTACCGCAGCAGTGTCCCAAGGCCAGACAGCAGTGCCCCAAGGCCAGAAATGCTACTTCTGTGGCCAGGCAAAACACCCCAGAGCGCGCTGCCCGGCGAAAGACGCGATCTGCTCGGGCTGCGGGAAGAAGGGACACTACGCTAGCGTCTGCAGGGCCAAAGCCACCCCGAACCCCAGCAGCGCCGCGTGTGGGCCATGCGGGCCGCCATTTTGGACCTCCCCGGCCGTGTGCGAATCACCGGTACAGCAGCCATTTTGGACGCCTCCAGCCACATGGGGATCATGGACGCCGCCATCTTGGACGACAGCCAGGACGCAGCAGGCCCCCGACACCGCCTCATCTGATACCCGCAGCGACACACCGACCCCTACGCTGGCATCCGTTACACTGGACCAAGCGAGACCGCACCAACTGGCCAGTTCCACAATGGACATTAAGGTAAATGGTCACGATACAATCTGCCTTTTTGACTCTGGGAGCACGGAGAGCTTCATCCACCCCGACACGGTGCGGCGTTGCTCTCTCCCAGTCCTGCCTGCGCAACAGCGGATTTCTATGGCCTCCGAGTCCCAGTCGGCGGACATCGGCGGCTACTGCGTGGTGACACTCGTAGTAGACGGGACCGTGTACGATCATTTTAAACTTCTGGTCCTGCCTGACCTCTGCGCTGCCGTCCTGCTGGGGTTAGATTTTCAGTGCCACCTTAAAAGTGTTACGATGGCGTACGGTGGACCCCTACCCCCACTCACAGTCCGCAGCCAGCAGCTTCCAAATTGCCCGCCGCGCACCAGGTGCAACCTCTCCACACTCAGAGTCACCCCCCCACCACTGTTTGCTAACCTCACCCCCGACTGTAAGCCCATCGCCACAAAGAGCAGGCGATACAGTGCCGGGGACAGGGTTTTCATTAAAACCGAAGTGGAGCGGCTCCTGAAAGAAGGGATTATTGAGGGCAGCACCAGCCCCTGGCGAGCCCAGGTTGTGGTCGTTAAGACCAGCGAGAAGCAGCGCCTGGTCATCGACTACAGCCAGACAATAAATTGCTACACCCTGCTGGACGCCTACCCACTCCCCCGTATAGCTGATATGGTCAACCAGATCGCGCAGTACCGCGTCTTCTCGACCATTGACCTGAAATCAGCGTACCACCAGCTCCCCATCCGCCCTGAGGACCGCCAGTACACTGCCTTTGAGGCAAACGGCCGCCTCTATCACTTCCTTAGGGTTCCCTTTGGCGTCACCAACGGGGTCTCCATCTTCCAAAGGGAGATGGACCGGATGGTAGATCAAAATGCGTTGCAGGCCACTTTCCCATATCTGGACAATGTGACCATCTGCGGCCGTGACTTGCAGGACCATGACGCAAACCTCGAAAAATTCCTCCGCACCGCCCAACTCCTAAACCTGACATATAACAAGGAGAAGTGCATATTCCGCACAAACCGCCTCGCCATCCTTGGCTGTGTTGTGGAACACGGAGTCATCGGCCCCGACCCCGACCGGATGCGTCCCCTTATGGAACTTCCACTGCCCCACTGCCTCAAGGCCCTGAAGAGGTGCCTAGGGTTTTTCTCCTATTACGCCCAGTGGGTCCCCTACTATGCGGACAAGGCCCGTCCGCTGATCAAGTCCACCTCTTTTCCCTTGACGGCAGAGGCCCGCTTAGCCTTCCACCGTATCAAGGAGGATATTGCCAAAGCCACCATGCACGCAGTGGACGAATCCATCCCCTTCCAGGTGGAAAGCGACGCGTCCGACTTTGCCCTGGCCGCTACCCTCAATCAGGCGGGGAGACCCGTGGCCTTCTTTTCACGAACCCTCCAAGGCCCGGAGACCAGACACTCCGCTGTTGAGAAGGAGGCCCAGGCGATTGTGGAGGCTGTGCGTCATTGGAGGCACTACCTGGCCGGAAAACGATTTACCCTGCTCACTGACCAGCGTTCAGTTGCTTTTATGTTTAACAACAAGCAGAGGGGCAAAATCAAAAATGACAAGATCTTGAGGTGGAGAATCGAACTTTCCACCTACAACTACGAGATCTTGTACCGGCCCGGGAAGCTAAATGAACCCCCGGATGCGCTATCGCGTGGCACCTGCGCCAGCACGCAGATCGATAGACTACGGGTCCTCCACAATGACCTCTGCCACCCGGGGGTCACCAGGTTCTTCCACCTCATCAAGGCCCGCAACCTGCCTTACTCTATTGAGGAGGTCAGGACCATGACCAGGAACTGCCAAGTCTGCGCTGAGTGCAAACCACACTTTTATAGACCAGACAGGGCCCACCTGATAAAAGCCACTCGCCCCTTCGAGCGCCTGAGCGTTGATTTTAAAGGGCCTCTCCCCTCCTCCGACCGCAATGTGTACTTCCTCAATATTATTGATGAGTACTCCCGTTTCCCGTTCGCCTTCCCCTGCCACGGTCATTAAATGTCTGAACAACCTCTTCACCCTGTTCGGCTTCCCCAGCTATATCCATAGCGACCAGGGCTCATCGTTTATGAGCGACGAACTCCGTCAGTACCTGCTAACTAGGGGTATTGCCACAAGCAGGACCACCAGTTACAACCCCCGGGGGAACGGACAGGTGGAAAGAGAAAATGCGACAGTTTGGAAGGCCGTCCTGCTAGCCTTAAAGTCTAGGGGCCTTCCAACCTCCCGCTGGCAGGATGTGCTCCCCGATGCGCTCCACTCTATTCGGTCACTGCTCTGCACTGCCACTAACGCCACCCCTCATGAGAAAATGTTTGTCTTCCCAAGGAAGTCCACATCAGGGACATCGCTACCGCTATGGCTGACGTCCCCATGGCCGGTCCTACTGAGAAGACACGTGAGGACCCATAAAACGGACCCCCTGGTCGAGAGGGTCGACCTCCTCCACGCCAACCCCCAGTATGCTTACATCGCATACCCGGACGGGCGGGAGGACACAGTCTCCATAAGAGACCTTGCACCCTCGGGGACCACAGTAACCCACTACCCACTACCACCCCCCCCCACGATCCGATATCCAGCCCCAGCAGACGGCAGGCCTGGGCCCCGCGACCCGCTCGACATCTACGAGGACGACACGCCTGTGCCACAGCCTACGCTGGACTCGACGCCGGAAGCTTCACTACCCCTGCCGTCGCCACGCCGATCACAGCGGCAGACAAGACCTCCGGAGAGACTCCAATACACTAACTTTTAATACACTTCACCCCGCCGGACTCAATTTTAAACAAGGGGTGAATGTGGTAAACCACTGTTTGTATTCCTGTTTGTCCTGTTTGTATTCCACTGTGTACATGCCTGGACATGCCTCGGCTGACTCCTCCCACAGGTCCTAGTATAAAGGTGACTGCTCCCCAGCCCTTGGTATCCTGGACCGGTCGACCACTCGAGGCAGACCTCCATTCTGTTGTTAATAAAAGCCTTTAGTTACTCTTCTAACTCTCAGTCTTTTATGAGTAATTGATAGCGCATCACCTTTCTTGAGGATGGTCACGATTACAGCGTCTCTGAGATCCCCTGGCATGCTCTCCTCCTTCCAAATAAGAGAAATTAGTTTATGTATTCGCGCCAGTAGTGCTTCCCCGCCATGATTTAGCGCCTCCACGGGGATTCCATCTGCTCCTGAGGCCTTGTTGTTCTTCAGTTGTTGGATGGCCTTTTCAACCTCATGCCGGGCTGGGGTTGTGCTGAGGTGGTGGCGGGTATCATGCTGCGGGATGGAGTTGAGGACACTCGCGTCGAAGACAGAGTCTCGGTTAAGGAGATCTTCGAAGTGCTCCTTCCAGCGGGCACTGACTGCTTCTCTGTCCTTGATGAGTACCTCTCCGTTCTTGGCCCGCAGTGGGGTAGGACCTTGGGTGCTTGGGCCGTAGATGGTCTTGACTGCGCTAAAGAATCCATGCACATCATGGTTGTCGGCTAGCTGCTGGATCTCCTGCGCTTTCTCCACCCACAATCTGTTCTTTAGTTTGCGAGTTTTTTGTTGTACGTCGGCCTTCAGGCGTCTGTAGAGCTGCTTTCTTGCTCTCGAGTTGTGCTGCCATTTCCAGATCAGGAATGCCTTGCGCTTGCGGCTTATTAGCCCCTGGATCTCCTGGTCATTCTCGTCAAACCAGTCTTGGTGTTTCCTGGTTGAGTGACCGAGCATCTCTTCACAGGTGGTGATTATGGAGGCCTTGAGTGCAGACCAGGCGCTGTGGACACTCTGTGTCTCTGAATCACTGGGAGTCACCAGGTTGATGATGAGGCGCAGGCTGAATAGGGCTTTCCCAGCAGGGTCTTTCAGTGCTCCAGCGTTGATTTTCCTGTTGCATTGCTTCTGTTGCTGCCGCTGTTTTGGGGCTACGTTGATGGAGATGACAGAGTGGATTAGGCGGTGGTCTGTCCAGCAGTCGTCAGCTCTTGTCATGGCGCGGGTGATGCGGACGTCCTTGCGGTCCCTCGCTCGGACGATGACATAGTCCAGCAGATGCCAGTGCTTGGAGCGAGGGTGCTGCCATGAAGCCTTGTACTTGTCTCTCTGCGGAACAAGGTGTTAGTTATGACAAGGACATGTTCTAAGCATTTCGTCAGGAGGACAGTACCGTTGGAGCTGGCTTTCCCTACCCCCTCTCTGCCGATCACACCTCCCCAGAGGTCTGTGTCCTTTCCAACTCTGGCATTCAAGTCGCCAAGGAGGATCAGCTTGTCGCCCGTTGGGACTCGGGACAGGGATTGTTCGAGGCTGGAGTAGAATTCCTCTTTGGTCTCATCTGTGGCTTCCAGTGTTGGGGCGTACGCACTGATGACCGTAGCGCACTGATTCCAGGCTAGGGTGAGCCGTAGAGTCATGAGGCGTTTGTTTATTCCACAAGGGGAGTCTCTGAGACGTTCAACTAGCTCATTTTTTATGGCGAAGCCGACCCCATGGAGGCGGCGTTCTTCTTCAGGTTTGCCTTTCCAGAAGAAGGTATAACCACCGCCTTGCTCCTTGAGCTGGCCTTCCCCTGCCCGCCGGGTCTTGCTTAGGGCGGCGATGTCAATGTCGAAACGTCTGAGCTCCCGGGCAACGATAGCAGTACGGCATTCCGTTCTGTCGCTGTTGGGGTTGTCCATGAGGGTCCTGGTTCCAGGTCCCGAACTTCATTTTAAAGGGTGGAAGATGCCTGTGCGTGAATTCTTTTAACGTGGGGTGGCCGTTGCACACCAGCTACCACACGGGCTCGACAGAGCAAGGTCTTGGTCCAATGGCAAGGGAATCCAAGACGATTGGAGACCAGGCTCTACTACATCAGCCTAGCACCCACACACAAACATACTCCTTCTGTCCTCCTCCCTTCTTCCTGCAGGTCCTCTCTACCTGGGTTTCATAGGCTGCAGTGTGGTCCTCCCGACCCCGCTGCTGGTCCATGCTGTATCACTCCTGGGCTTGTCCTTACTGCTGGGCTCGTCCTCGCTCCTGGGTCCCATCCTCGCTCCTGGGCCTCGACCTCACTCCTGGGACCCGTCTTTGCCCCTGGGTCTTGACCTCGCTCCTGGGTCCCGTCCTTGCTCCTGGGTCCCGTTCTCACTCCTGGGCCCCGTCCTCGCTCCTGGGCCTCAACCTTGCTCCTGGGCCCCATCCTCGCCCCTGAGAAGGACTGGAACAAAGAATGTTCCACATATCCCACGAACAGGCAGGCATAGCTAGGACCCATGCAGGTTCCCATAGTAACACCTTTAATTGGGAGGAAGTGAGTGGAGTTAAAGGAGAAGTTGTTCAATGTGAGAACAAGTTCAGCCAGGGGGAGGAGGGTGGTGGTGGATGGGGACTGGTTGGGCCTCTGCTCAAGGAAGAAGCGGAGCGCCCTCAGGCCGTCCTGGTGGGGGATGGAGGTGTAGTGGGATTGGACGTCCATGGTGAAAAGGAGACGGTTGGGGCCAGGAAACTGGAAACTGTTAAAGTGGTGGAGGGCGTCGGAAGAGTCGCGAATGTAGGTGGGAAGAGACTGGACAAGGGGAGAAAAAATAGAGTCGAGATAGGAAGAAATCAGTTCCATGGGGCAAGAACAGACTGAAATGATGGGTCTACCAGGGCAGCCCTGTTTGTGGATCTTGGGAAGGAGGTAGAAGTGGGCTGTGCAGGGATGGGGAACTATGAGGTTGCCGGCCGTGGAGGGAAAATCTCCAGAGGAGATGAGGTCAGTGACAATTTGTAGAAGTTGGCTTTCACTATCCAGCTAAATCTGGCAGTGCCTGTCTTGCACACATCCGATTCAAACTTGCTGTGTTTCTGAGCTCAGTAAATATATCCTGGGCAAAAGCAACGTCTCAGATTCTGCCTTCACTGCCTATAAACAAGATATTTATACTTTTGTTAAAAAATACCTGACACACACACACACATTGATGCAACGATGTCATGCATTCTTATCATCATGCAGCATGCACTAATAACTCATGTAAGCTGTTTTACAAGCCTGATCTGATGACAGTGTCCCTTGTAAGAACGTAAGAAAGCCATTTGTGAAATTTAAATTGAAGTTGCCATTTTGGAAAGGAGCCTAGCTTCCTGCTAGATGTACTTGCTAATAAAGTACTGCGTGTGTTTTGTTTCTTAATGCGCACAAGGTATCATTTACCTTGCATTGAATTTCCACACCATGAGCTGTAAAAAACAGATGCATTTTTAACTGCTTTTATTTCAAATATAAATAGGTTAAATTCCACAATGGCTGCAAGGGACACTCATTCGAAATGGACCAGGCATGCACACAATTGGAGACACTATCTACAACCATTGGTTTGATGGGCTGTCACTGCTGCATAGTTTCACTTTCGAAAATGGTATGATACTACAGAACTCCAATAACCTGTTTCCATATGTGGAAATGATAAATATCAGGACAATTATGGACATTGTCGCTGTCCATTAGTTCAATTAGGTATACGTTCTTCATTAAGCACATAATCTGCATGCAAAATCGAGAAAGATAGGTCTGGTAAAGTCCCAGTGGAAGAATGGTTTATGCTTGTAACATGAAGCTAAATTGTGGCTTTACAGAGATTTCAATAAGTTGGATTTGAAAACGGTTAAAAATCAGATCAACTCAATATATTTTGTTATTTTCATTCAATGGTTTGTCACTAATCTTCCTTTATCCATATTTGTGTGTAATAACCTCTGTTGTAAAGAATTGGCTCAAAACATATTTTGGTGTTTCAGAGCTATTTCTGATATATTTAAAGTAGAATTTCACTTTTATGTAGTTTGTACTGCTGTAGTAGTGAGACCGTGATTAATGTGACATTACAATAGCAGCATTAGATTAACACATGTACTTCTTGGGTAGTCTGACAGTTTGTTTTTAGCTGGTAGCAGCACATGGGAGAAGGGGATCTGATCTATGCCATATTACAAGTGAAGTAAAAATACAGAACTGTCGTCCCATAGAATTAAAAAGTGAAATGCTCAGAGTGACATGGGGCAAAGACAAGTCTCACTGTTGGCTGCCATTTGTCCACTATGTCTGTCTTTGTTCCTTTTTTCCCCTTGTTTGCCAATGTGTCCCACAGCTCAGCACCCGTGGATATCATAGAATCAATAGAATGATATAGCACAGGAGGAGGCCATTTGGCCCATCGTGCCTGTGCCGGCTCTTTGATAAAGCTATCCAATTAGTCCCACTCCCCTGCTCTTTCCCCATAGCCCTGCAAATTTTTTCAGAAATGTATTTTTTCATGAATATATAATCAGAAAGTAGTCAGAGTCTTTAGGTGAGGCGGGGAGGGAAGCAAAATTGGCAAGCAAAAGTAATAATTTAGCTGTAGTCCTCTGTCCATTGAGCAGATGTGTTCAACAGCCTTAGTGATGTGTTTTCTCTGCTGTGTCCCATGCATGTGAGGGAAATTATTCTTAAATATTCTAATTTGTGTGATGTCATTGCCTTGCTGACACTATTTTGAAACTGACACCAAAACAAAAGCTCCACAGAAATGGATCTCAGTTACTGACTCCTAGTGGGAGTATGGAATGCTGCATGGAATTGAATTAAGAAGTGATATTAGTACCAGCGACAGATAAACAAATACATTTTTAACTCTAAGGCCTAGAAATTCACTGGCCTTAGCGCCGCTTTTGAGGCGCTAGAGGGCCTAGCGCCGAAGTTATGGCCAGTTTAGAAATTGACAGGGGCCCTAAATCGGCGTTAGGCCGGTAGCGCTGCGCCGGCACCGATGACGTCATCGGTGTGCGCAGCATCCCGGTTGCCATGGTAACCCGCCCGAACTCGGAAATTGAGTTGCGGTCGCCTCGCCCGTGGCAGCCGCAAGCAACGTTCTGGCAGAGGTGCCTTACAGAACTTTGCGCCGGTGCATTAAAGGCCCCACGGCGGCCGGCCGCTTTCCCACCGGCCGCCTGGCCGCAGCTCCCTCCCCGGACTTCCCCCCCCCCCCCCCCGGAACAGAAGCAAGCCCGGCACTTGTCCGAGGTGCCGGGCTCATTTTTAAAAAGATTATCGCGGGCCGCGGCCGGGTGCAGGCAGCTCCTCCTTAACGGAAGGAGGAGGCCTGCACTTCCCGAGCCTGCCGCACCGCAGCGGGTGCCGCAGCGCCAGAATAGCGCCGCAATGCGGCGCGTGGCGCCAGTTTTGAGGCGCTGAGACCCCTCAGTAGCGCCGGCAGCCGTTTGGGCGCGGCGCTACTGAATTTTTGGCGCACGCAGGGGGACTTAGCGCCGGCACTAACTTCCGGCGCTAAAGCCCTCGCTGCGCCAAAACCGAATTTCTAGGCCTAAATATTTTAACACTCTGTATACATTCATCAGCATTCAGCTGTACAAGGATGAGTCCCAGTCATTTCCAAAGCTGAATCGAATGTACTACCACTTGGATCACAGAACCTAAAGCTGTAGGATAGAAAGTGGATGCACATCACAAAGTTCAAATTCTGAGTTTCCAAGACTAGAGTGGGGAATTGAAAATTAATTTCTACTAACCGCAATGATTGCTGGCTTTTTATATTCTTAAATTTAGGTGAGGTATTTTACAGAAGTATCTCCGCAGCGATACTTACAAGTGTAACATAGAAGCCAATAGGATTGTGGTGTCAGAGTTCGGCACAATGGCTTACCCAGATTCATGCAAGAATATCTTTTCCAAGTAAGCATTAAATTTGTCAAATTGACTTGCCTTTAAGAAATCTGTGCTGGCTGTCCTTGATTAACACGTGCATTTCTAAATGCTTACTAATTTTATCTCGTTAAGGTTTTTAAGAGTTTGCCCACAACTGACATTAGACTTATTGGTCTATGGTTACCCAGTTTGTCCTTTTCTCCCTTCTTGAACAAGGGTTTAACATCAGCTACTGTCTAGTCGTATGGCACAATTTGCATGTTTAAGGTGGATTTTAAAATTACGGTCAGAGCCTCTGCTGTCTCTTCTCTGACTTCTTTCAACAACCTAGGTGGATGCCATCAGGGTCAAATGACTTATCCACCTTGAGTTCTGCTAATTTTTTCAGAACCAATTCCTTTTGTACAGTATAATTTGTTCCATTGTACCTTGACTCAAAATGGATAACAGTTGAATTAAAAATAAGCAAGTAACATTCCTTTGTTTTTATTTTACAGGGCATTTTCCTATCTCACACATGTTAT
The DNA here is from genome assembly GCF_052327205.1 of Somniosus microcephalus. Lineage (NCBI taxonomy): Eukaryota > Metazoa > Chordata > Chondrichthyes > Squaliformes > Somniosidae > Somniosus > Somniosus microcephalus. The sequence goes on from NC_140992.1 coordinate 250,686,820, forward strand.
TCCTGATTTCACTGATAACTGGTTGATTAACATAATTAAATACGGTGAGGATTTCTATGCTTCATCCGAGGTCAACTATATCAGAAGGATAGACCCTTGGTCTCTTGAAACATCGGAGAAGGTGAGATTGATTAAAATAAACTCTGTTGGAGGGATTCTGACTTATATCTCTGTGAACTGTTATGTTTACACAGAAATGGTTACCAATGTTTAGCTAACATACATTCAACAGTTATAATATTTTAGATATCTTTCGGTTGCAACAATTGGCCAGGAATGCTTCTGTATTAACCTTCCTCCTGAATTAAAGCTTATTGCCTCTTTGGCATTACATACCATTTTCTGGAAGGGAGGATGACTATGTTACCCACTTCCAGATCTCTATGAATACCACTAGAGTGAGCCAATAGCCAGTGGGCTATGTGACTCTGCTTGATGTGACCCATTCCTTCGACTGTCTCACCCTCCATGTGGGGAAGGGCCTAGATTTTACTCTATAGATTTTACTTTATAAATTTTACTTTATAGTGGTACAAACATCTTAGAGCCTTGAATTAATGTACACGAGTGCGAAAAAAACATTGGCGTCCTTCTGAAAGGCCCTAAAGTTCAAGCACTGTACTCTGTTTTATATCCCTGAGTCCTTTCAGAAAAACTGAGGTTCCTGGTACAATACCTCAGTGCCCAGCATCACTGTGTTACCATTTTTGTGAGTGGAATCTTCAAAAATAGTTTTAATTTTTAATTTCTCTATGCTTTCTAATGTTCAGCAATTGAATTTTTGCTAAAAATAATTTTCTTAATTGCAAAATTATAAAAAGAAAGTGTGTGTTTTAAAGCAGTAAATGACACTGGATGTTCAAAAGTGAAGGGTGACTTATTTTACCTTTGGCACATTTAAATAGGTTGACTATTTAAAATATGTTGCACTGAACCTGGCAACATCTCATCCACATTATGATAGAATTGGAAACACTTACAACATGGGCACCTCTATAGCTGAGAAAGGCAAAACAAAGTACCTGATTGTGAAGATACTGAATACAAAGCCAAGTAACTGCACTGATCAAGTTTTACCATCTGGGGAAGTCTGAAAGATTGGTTTTGGTTTTAGTTTGTATTTATTCAAGTGTGACATTATTTGATAGTTCCTTTTAAGTTTTTTGTCAGCTTGTTTAAAAAAAAAATTATTTCTTGAAGTAGCTCCTGAAAGGATAAGGGGTCATTAAACAAGATGCGGGCGCTCTGGCTTATCTCATCTCCCTCCCCACACTGCCCCCCACCCCGCCCCCAACCCTTTCAAGCCCGAGACATGGAAACTAATGTAGTGCCCCTTGCTGTGTTGCAGCAGTAGAATTGGAGATCAGATCTGAGACCTTTATAGCTCAGTACTATACCACATGGTTCATTTGCTGACTGAACTATCTGGTTCCTTATTTTTAATGCTTTTTGTTATTATATGTTGTGAAATGTTCAATTTTAAGTACGTAAGGAGTAGGCCATTCGACCCTTTGAGCCTGCTCTGCCTTTCAATAAGTTCATGGCTGATCTTCTACCTCATCTCCACTTTCCTGCAAAATATTGCTATTTTAATTCCTATTTATTTCTTTATATATATATATATATATATAAGGGTGAGAAAATACAAGAAACATTGAGAAGAAAAAGTTACTCTGGTTGAAAAAAATCTCAAAACTTTAAAGAAAGAACTTGCATTCATATAGCGCCTTGTAACATCCTTAGGATGTCCCAGAATGCAATACAGCCAATGGATTACTTTTGCAATCATTGTCGTTATGCAGGCAAATGCAGGAGCCAATTATGTGCATTGCAAGGCCCCAAAAAATAGTAAAGAAATGACCAAATAATCTCTGTTTAGTGGTGTTAGTTGAAGGAGGGATATTGACCAGGATATCTCAGTGCTCTTCTTCAAATAGTGACATGGAGGTCTAGAAATTGGATCATGATCCTGGTGTAGCGTACACTGCACGCATCTAATGAGGCCGATGGCAGGAAAATTGGTCCGCCAGCCTCATTAGGATAGGACCAGTGAGCTGAGGGAACCATTCACGATCCCAGAGGCAGCTCGCCTGCTGCAGGGTGCGGGGGTGGGAAACAGCAGAATCGGTAAGCTCAGCGGCTAGCCAAAATCTTCAGGAGATGCGGGAGGCAATCGGGAGTGGGAGGGGGGGGGTGCGTGAACGGTGGCCGGCAAGACCCTGCAGATTTAATGTGGGGCGGGAGTAGCACCCCTGATCCCCCCCCTGGCTCCACAATAAGGTAAGTAAAAGGCTTCAAACTTACCTTTTGGGTGGCAGCCTCCAGTGGTTGCTGATGAAGCTGACGAGCATGCTGCAGTCATTCACAGTCCATTTTCGCGAAGGGTCCCGAAACGGGCGTTAGGCCTCTTATTTGCATATGCAATGGTCTGTAACAGGTATGTGCCCTAGACGTCTGCGGAGGAGTCCTAACCAATGTGGCTGGTGGTGCACGTTCCGACATGAAATGAGACCACGCACGCCGCCCATCACATTGGACCCTTAGGCGCGATCCCTTTCTAGGCCGGGATCTGAGGAGGTGTTTGGGTTTCACTTTAATGTCTGATTTGACAGACAACACCCCTAACAGTTTTGCACTGACGTCTCAGCATAGATTATGTGGTCACTTCTGAATTGGGTTTGAATCTGGAAAATATTGACTCAGAAGTGAAAGGGCTACCAACCTGAGTCAAGCTGGCACTTTTACAGCAACCTTTATATCAGCTTCCATTACTTTGTATGGTTGCAAAGTGCCATATTAGCTTTTAAAATCTTTATTTTCTGCAATTTTGTAACCGATTTTTAAATTTATTTTGCAACAAACAGATGACAAAAAGAACCCATGCTTTAAAAACTGTGAAATAGTCTATTCTATTCCTTGTCACTCGCTCCTCAGTCCCAGTTACTACCATAGCTTTGGTATGACTGAAAACTGGATATACTCAAAATGGCTGCAGCCTACTTCAAAGGAGTGAACTGGGCCAGCTGTCTGGTTTGGCACCCAGGTGACAAGGTAGTCTTACTTTTACATTTAACCAATCTAAACTCCAAATGAAGTGCATGGGTGTTGTATGGACACAGCACACTCTTGATGTACATAAATATGCAGTAACTGGGTTCTATTTAGGCCAGCAGATTTTAAGAAGTAGGACCGTTGGGTTACTACCCATCCAGTTTTGAAATGTACTGTCCTGATATTGAACAATGTGTCTGTAAATTTTTTAAATAAAAAATGCACAACAAAGTCTGATTTTTAAATAGCCCATTTTCCCCCTATTTAAGTCTGTGTCTTATTATATGAAGTCTTTGGTTTTTAAAATTGTCTATGAATTTTCATCAGCAGTGCAGCAAACTTCAGAAATCAGACCGTGACCTGTCTGAATCAGTATAGATCATAGTCTGCTGTAGATTTGACAAAAGGTGGCAGCCTAATAAGACTGTAAATGGAAAGGATCCCTTTATGTTACCCGCTAATCTATTTTCATCCTCTCTCTTTGCCCCTCTTATTTCCTTTTCAGTTCTCCCCTGTACTTGTTATATTCAGCTTGGCTCTCTACTGAATTATGAAACCCTACATTTATCATAAGACTAATTTTTCTGTTTCATTTTCATCCCTATACCTTTTGTCATCCTGGGAGCTCTAGCTTTGGATAGAAAACATAGAAAAATAGGAGCAGGAGTCGGCCATTTGGCCCTTCGAGCCTGCTCCGCCATTCAATATGATCGCGGCTGATCCTCTATCTCAATACCATATTCTCGCTCTCTCCCCATACCCCTTGATGCCTTTTGTGTCTAGAAATCTATCTATCTCCTTCTTAAATATATTCAGTGACTTGGCCTCCACAGCCTTCTGTGGTAGAGAATTCCCCAGGTTCACCACCCTCTGAGTGAAGAAATTTCTCCTCATCTCAGTCCTAAATGTCCTACACCGTATCCTGAGACTGTGACCCCTCGTTCTAGACCCCCCAGCCAGGGGAAACACCCTCCCTGCATCCAGTCTGTCTAGCCCTGTCAGAGTTTTATACGTTTCAATGAGATCCCCTCTCATTCTTCTAAACTCTAGTGAATACAAGCCTAATCGACCCAATCTCTCCTCATACGACAGTCCTGCCATCCCAGGAATCAGTCTGGCGAACCTTCGCTGCACTCCCTCTATGGCAACTATATCCTTTCTTAGGTAAGGAGGCCAAAACTGCACACAGTACTCCAGGTATGGTCTCACCAAGGCCCTGTACAACTGTAGCAAGACAACCTTGCTCCTGTACTCAAATCCTCTTACAATGAAGGCCAACATACCATTTGCCTTCCTAACTGCTTGCTGCACCTGCATGTTTGCTTTCAGTGACTGGTGTACAAGGACACCCAGGTCCCTTTGTACAACATTCCCCAATCTATCACCATTTAAATAATACTCTACCTTTCTGTTTTTCTTACCGAATTGGATAACTTCACATTTATCCACGTTATACTACATCTGCCATGTATTTGCCCACTCACTCAACTTGTCTAAATCGCTTTGAAGCCTCTTTGCATCCTCCTCACAACTCACAATCCCACCTAGTTTTGTGTCGTCAGCATACTTGGAAATACAGGTAGACTATCCTTTATCCGAACTTCCGAAAACCGAAAACCTCTAAAAACCGAAAGTTTTTTCGTTCAGCGTAAGTCGTGCGCACGACCCCGACCCCCGCTGACCTCCACCCCCGACCCCCCGCCGGCCCCGACCCCCGACCCCCCGCCGACCCCGACCCCCCCGCCGACCCCCACCCCCGACCCCCCCGCCAACCCCCACCCCCGACCCCCCGCCGACCCCGACCCCCCGCCGACCCCCACCCCCGACAAATTTCCCAGTCTTATAAAATACCTTCTGAAATCCGAAATTTTCCGAAAACCGAAACACGGCTGGTCCCGAGGTTTTCGGATAAAGGATAGTCTACCTGCAGTACATTTCGTTTCCTCATCCAAATCATTGATATATATTGTGAATAGCTGGGGCCCAAGCACTGATCCCTGCGGTACCCCACTAGTCACTGCCTGCCACCCCGAAAAAGACCCATTTATTCCTACTCTCTGTTTCCTGTCTGTTAACCAATTTTCTATCCATGCCAGTATATTACCCCCAATCCCATGTGCTTTAATTTTGCACACTAACCTGTTATGTGTGACTTTATCAAAGGCCTTCTGAAAATCCAAATACACCACATCCACTTGTTCTCCCTTATCTATTCTACCAGTTACATCCTCAAAAAACTCCAGTAGGTTTGTCAAACACGATTTCCCTTTCATAAACCCATGTTGACTTTGTCTAATCCCATTGATATTTTCTAAGTGTCCTGTTATCACATCCTTTATAATAGACTCTAGCGTTTTCCCTACTACTGATGTTAGGCTAACCGGTCTGTAGTTCCCTGTTTTCTCTCTCCCTCCTTTTTTAAATAGTGGGGTTACATTTGCCACCCTCCAACCTGCAGGAACTGTTCCATAATCTATAGAATTTTGGAAGATGACAACCAATGCATCCACTATTTCCATGGCTACCTATTTTAGCACTCTGGGGTGCAGATTATCAGGCCCTGGGGATTTATCAGCTTTCAGACCCATTAATTTCTCCAGCACTATTTTTTTACTAATCCTAATTTCCTTTAATTCCTCCTTCTCACTAGACCCTTGGTTCCCTAGCATTTCTGGGAAGTTATTTGCGTCCTCTTCCGTGAAGACAGAACCAAAGTATTTGTTCAATTGCTCTGCCATTTCCTTGTTCCCCATTATAAATTCTCCCATTTCTGACTGTAAGGGACCTACATTTGTCTTTGATGTGCCAAATAACTGCCTGAATCCATGAGGTTAAAACTTAAAACTAAAGGCTTTTATTAAGTATGAATCATGGCATCAAGTTAACACAGGGCAACCATCATTCATCACCGACCCAGCCCTTATGAGTAAAACCCAGCTCTTATAAATAAGACTCACACCAATCAGGAGGATCCATAAAGGCGGAGCTAGGGAGGAACATTAGTGGTTACACCTGTAAAACATTACAGACATTAACAAGTACAACAACAGACAATCCAGAACACAGAGTTATGTCATCACATTCACCCCCTGCTATAGATTCAGTCTGTCAGGAGGTCTGATAGTCCTCTGGGAACGACATAACTCTTGCCAAGGCGCCTCCCGGAGTACCAACTCCGGTTCATCTGAATTCCCAGAATCATCAGTGTTTTCCACACTGAGGGTTTGTGTCTCTGAAGGTCCAATACCATGATTGAAAACTCTACTCTCAGAGTCAAACTCTTTGAGCTCCAGCAGGTGCAAGATCTTTAATAGAGACCGTATCCTCTCGCCCATCCGGATATTGAATGTACGCATACTGGGGATTAGCATGAAGGAGTTGTACTTCCTCCACCAGTGGTCAGTCTTGTGGCCTCTCACATGTCTGCGCAACAGCACAGGGCCCGTGGTCGTCAACCATGTGGGTAACAGTACTCCATTGGTAGCTTTTCTTGGAAAGCTAAACATCCTTTCATGAGGGGTGGCATTCGTCGCTGTACACAAAAGAGACCTTATGGAATGCAGCACGTCTGGCAGGACATCCTGCCAGCGAGAGGTCGGCAGGCTTCGCGACTTCAGAGACAATACGATATCCTTCCACACTGTCGCATTTTCTTTCTCGACCTGCCCATTACCACGAGGGTTATAGCTGGTAGTTCTACTCATTGTAATTCCTTTCGATAGCAAAAACTGTCGCAATTCTTCGCTCATAAAGGAAGAACCCCTATCACTATGTATATAGTTAGGCATGCCAAACAAAGAAAACAGTTGGCAGAGGCATTTAATTACAACAGCACAGGTCACATCCGGACAGGGGATAACAAAAGGGAACCGAGAGTACTCGACTATAATATTAAGAAAGTAGACATTACGGTCGCTCGATGGAAGGGGACCTTTAAAATCGAGATTCAAACGCTCAAATGGTCGAGTTGCTTTAATAAGATGAGCTGGCTCGGACGGCTTATAGAAGCAGGGTTTGCACTCAGCACAAACACGACAGGTTCTGGTCATTGTCCGGACCTCCTCAATAGAGTAGGGTAGATTGTGGAACTTAATGAAGTGGTTCATTCTGGTAACCCCAGGGTGGCAGAGTGCATCGTAGAGACTTTGAAGCTTATCTATACCTAGACTAGCACATACTCCTCGTGACAAAGCATCCGATGGCTCATTAAATACTCCAGGCCTGTACTGAATATCATAGTCATATGTTGACAATTCTATTCACCATCTTAAAATCTTATCATTTTTGATCTTGCCTCTCTGCTTAGTATTGAACATAAAGGCCACAGATCGCTGGTCAGTAATAAGCGTAAAACGTCGGCCAGCGAGATAATGTCTCCAATACCTGACTGCTTCGATAATCACCTGCGCCTCCTTTTCCACTGAAGAATGTCGAACTTCTGGTCCTTGCAATGTACGAGAGAAGAAAGCTACTGGTCTACCAGCTTGGTTAAGAGTTGCTGCCAACGCAAAATCAGATGCATCACTTTCCACTTGAAAAGGGATCTTCTCATCCACGGCACATACCACTGCCTTCTCAATGTCCCGTTTGATATTACAGAAAGCCTCCTGAGCTTCCGCCGATAGCGGAAAAGATGTCGACTTAATAAGAGGTCGGACTTTATCTGAGTAGCTAGCCACCCACTGGGGATAGTACGAAAAGAATCCCAGGCACCTTCTTAAAGCTTTTACAGTGTGAGGTAAAGGTAATTCTTTAAGTGGGCGTAATCTTTCAGGATCCGGCCCAATTACCCCATTCTCCACAACGCAACCAAGAATACACAAATGTGTAGTATTGAAGGTACACTTGTTTTCGTTGTAGGTCAGGTTTAACCTCTTTGCCGTCTCTAGGAACTTCACGAGATTTTGATCATGCTCCCGTTGGTCGCGCCCACAGATAGTAACATTGTCCAGGTACGGGAATGTTGCTTCCAACGCGTATTCATCCACCATACGATCCATCTCCTGTTGGAAGACGGATACCCCATTCGTCACTCCAAAGGGCACCCTAAGAAATTGGTACAGGCACCCATTAGCTTCGAAGGCCGTATAAGGTCGGTCTTCTATTTTAATAGGGAGTTGATGGTAGGCAGACTTTAAATCAATGGTGGAGAACACGCGATACTGAGCTATCTGGTTCACCATCTCAGAAATACGAGGCAAAGGATAGGCGTCCAATCGGGTATACAAGTTTATAGTCTGGCTATAATCGACCACAAGTCTTTTCTTTTCATTAGTTTTAACCACCGCCACCTGGGCACGCCACGGGCTATTACTGTGTTCGATGATTCCCTCCCATTGAAGCCTTTCCACTTCCTCTTTTATAAATGTTTTATCTTCTGAACTATACCGTCGACTCTTAGTCGCTATAGGTCTACAATTAGGAGCAAGGTTCACGAACAAAGAAGGCGGCCTTACTTTTAAAGTAGAAAGGCCGCAGACTGTGAGTGGAGGCTGAGACCCACCATACTTAAGGGTAACGCTCTCATGCTGACACTGGAAGTCCAAGCCTAACATTAAGTTCACACACAACTGAGGTAATATAAGGAGTTTAAAGTCCTTATACTCCGTATCCTTAACGGTCAATGTGACTTTACAATATCCAGTTACCTCCGAAGTAAGGGACTTGGACGCCGTAACAATTTCACTTCGAGTAGGATACACCTTCAATGAACAGGAGTTAACAAGGTTGGGATGTATAAAACTTTCAGTACTGCCACAGTCTATCAAACACCCAGTAGGACGACCATTAATCTTAGTGTCCATCATAGATTTCGACAAGGAACACGGTATGGTCTGGTCCTTGAATAAAGGAGACTATGAAGGTATGAGAGCGGAATTGAGTAGAGTGGATTGGGAAAATAGATTAAAGGGTAAGACGATACATGATCAGTGGTGTACATTTAAGGAGTTATTTTACAACTTCCAAAAAATATATATTCCACTGAGAAGAAAAGGGTGTAAAAGAAAAGACAGCCATCCGTGGCTAAGTAAAGAAATTAAGGATAGGATTCGACTAAAAACAAGGGCATATAAGGTAGCCAAATCTAATGGGAGGATAGAGGATTGGGAAAACTTTAAAAGACAGCAAAAAATAACAAAAAGATTGATTAAGAAAGGGAAGATAGATTATGAAAGTAAATTAGCAAAAAATATAAAAACAGATAGTAAGAGTTTTTATAGTTATATAAAAAGAAAAAGGGTGGCAAAAGTAAATGTTGGTCCCTTAGAGGATGAGACTGGGAAATTAATGGTGGGAAATATGGAGATGGCAAAAACACTGAATGAATATTTTACATCAGTCTTTACAGTAGAAGACACTAAGAATATCCCAACACTGGACAAACAGGGGGCTAAAGGGGGGAGGAGCTAAACATGATCAAAATCACTAAGGAAGTGGTACTCGGTAAAATAATGGGACTCAAGGCGGATAAATCACCTGGACCTGATGGCTTACATCCTAGGGTCTTGAGGGAAGTGGCGGTAGGGATTGTGGATGCATTGGTAATAATTTTCCAAAACTCCCTGGACTCGGCAAAGGTCCCGGCAAACTGGAAAACTGCTAATGTAACACCCTTATTTAAAAAGGGCAGTAGACAGAAGGCTGGAAACTATAGATCGGTTAGCCTAACATCTGTGGTAGGTAACATTTTGGAGTCCATTATTAAGGAGACAGTAACAGGACATTTGGATAATCATAATTTAATAGGACAAAGTCAGCATGGTTTTATGAAGGGGAAGTCATGTTTGACAAATTTGCTGGAGTTCTTTGAGGAAGTAACGTATAGGGTGGATAAAGGGGAACCAGTGGACGTAGTGTATTTAGACTTCCAAAAGGCATTTGACAAGGTGCCACACAAAAGATTATTGCTTAAGATAAAAAATCACGGGATTGGGGGTAATATTCTGGCATGGATAGAGGATTGGCTATCTAACAGAAGGCAGAGAGTTGGGATAAATGGTTCATTCTCAGACTGGCAATCAGTAACTAGTGGTGTTCCGCAGGGGTCAGTGCTGGGTCCCCAACTCTTTACAATCGATATTAACGATTTGGAGGAGGGGACCGAGTGTAACATATCAAAGTTTGCAGATGATACTAAGATGGGAGGGAAAGTAGTGAGTGAGGAGGACATAAAAAACCTGCAAGGCGACATCGACAGGCTAAGTAAGTGGGCAGAGATTTGGCAGATGGAATACAATACTGGAAAGTGTGAGGTGTTAAGTCTGTGTGTTATAATGAGAATTACTACACAGACCACAAGAGTAAATTTTAACAGGTCTTTACTAGTCGAAGGTCAGGGCGGAACTGCCCAATAAATCATTACACAGCACTTATATACCGGTGTGGTCACCACCGGTATTACAGTATACAGCAGCCAAGATAAAGTAGTGCATCTCTTAAAATAGTTCTCTTAAAGGTGGAACGGTTACATACACCACAATCCTCCCTTTTTAGCTTAACAGTATATATTCCCCATTAACATAACATAATAACATATATACACAACTTCATGTAAAAACAGTTCACAGATTCAGTCTCTGAGGAGGCCTCCTGATCCGAGACGGATAACGCCTTTCAGGGGTCTCTGGTTCTCGTTGCTGGGGTGACTCATCTAATAGTCCTTCACTGGACTTAACAGCTTGAACTTTCGGAACTTCAGAACCAGCATTGTTGACTTCTAAAGGCTCGAGTACCTTGGGAAGTTTTTCTGCTTCCAGACTGATTTGGCTCAGTTCGGAGGGACCATGTGCGTGACCTGGTAGGGGTGATAATGGTTCAGATGAGTCATCATCTTCTGCTTCTTCTCTATTGTCTTCTTTTTCCTCCATCACTTCAGCTTTTGCCTCTGCCACCAATTCCCTGAGTGGCTTATTACTGCTGACACTGCTCACAAAAGGGTGCTCTTTCTTCTTAGCTTTCAACTGATCGATGAATTTGACATATTCCCTTTCTTGCTCAGCTTTGATTCGTTTGGCCTCATCGCGCAGACGGTTTGTGTGTTCCTGTTCCATTTTCTCAATCAGCTGCTTCTGCTGTCTTTCCAGATTCTCCCACTCTGTGTCAAAGAACTTTTTCTTTGCATTCATCTCTTGCTCAAAACGGCGAATCATTTGTTCTAATTGCTGTTGTAGTTTGAAATTGAGTTGAGTTCGAGCCCGGTGTTCCTCAGAAATGTGCATGTCTGTAGACTGGACAGACTCAGAATTCTCTGTCAAACTATGTTGTTGTTGTTCAGTGGAATTCTGTTCTGATACTTTGTTCTCTTCTGAAGCATTTATGCACTCCTTCGTTTTTCCATCATTAGTCTGCAAGTCCATTTTAGACTTGTCTTTTGCACATGGGCTGGTCTTACCATCATCAGTTCCAGAGTCTGAGCTGATTGTCTTCACCGAGTTCTCACTCTCTGCTTTGTCACTGTCACTGCTGCATATGCCCTCATCCAATATTCTGGACAATCGTTCAGGTTTGACATCTTTTTTTCCGGAATCTACCGTTATTGCTTTTAGGGAGTGCCAGTCCATATTTATTTTCCTGATCCACTCCCGTCCCAGAAGTGGTGGACCTCCCTCAGGTAGTACATATAAGTCCATTCCTTGGTGTTCTTTGCCCTTGTGTATCACCTTGACTTTTATCTTTCCGATGGGGTATACTCTTTGCCCCGTGTATGTCTGCAATACTATCTCCGTATCCCGTAGGGGAATATGTGTGAATAACCTTTTGTAATCTTGCTTATTCATGACTGTCAACGCCGATCCGGTGTCCAATTCCATCTTCACTTGGACTCCTGCTATCTGCAGTGTGACCCAGATAGTTTGTCGGTCAGCTTCCTTACTCACATTGTGAATTCTCAGACTACCCAGTTCCTTGCTGTTGGAGTCTGAATCCGAATTCTGTTCATCCGAACTCTTCTCAGCCACCTTATGTACCTTTCTGCACTTTTCCTGCGGTGACTTTTTGTTGCTGGTCTTCTTTCCTGACCGGCATACTTTAGCTATGTGACCAAGCTTGCCACATTTTCTACATTCCTGGTTTTCAAACCAGCATTGGTTCTGATTGTGTGTTGTCTTTCCACAACGATAACATTTCGTTGTGCCCAAAGCCATTTGATCTACGCTGAGTACCGCTGCCTTCAGCTGCATTTCCGCAGTGCCTCTCGCTGCGGCTTCGTGCGATGCTGCAATAGTGACAGCCTTATCAAGTGTAAGATCATTCTCTTCAAGCAGCCGCTTTTGTGTTCCTTCTTTCAACAATCCACACACGAATTTGTCTCTCAGTGCCTCTGTCAGGCTTTCCCCAAACTGACAGTATTTCGCTAGCTTACGCAGTTCAATTAAATACTCCGCGTTGCTTTCCTCTTTCAGTTGCGTTCTCGCATAAAATTTAAATCGTTCCGCTAATATCAGCGGTGTGGGGTTCAAATGATTCTTCAGGACAGCAACAATCTTAGCGAAAGTCTGATCCGCCGGTTTAGCTGGTGATAGAAGATGCTTCAATAGCCCGTATGTCTTCGCACCCATTGAGTTTAGTAAGGTTAGTGCTTTATCTTCATCTGATATTTTATTTGCCTTACAATAAATCTCTATGCGTTCTACATGCGTGGCCCAATCTTCAACATCGGGATCAAAATTGTTGATGTTACCACGCTTAGGCATCCTCGCAATCTTCTTGAGAAACAAAAAGAAATTTTTCTTTTATTTTATTTTATTTTTTTAAATGGCAGTTTCCTGCGCTTGTCGTCTTCCCCCGCCTACGAAAATGGCGGCTTCCCGCGTTTGCCTTTCTCCCCCGCTGGCTGTAATGGCGATTGCCGTATTGTTGCATTCGCCCTCCCCAGCGGTTTTTAAATCGTGCCTCCCAGCCCCTCTTGCAGTCCGGTCCTTCCCCCCCCCGGCTGCGGCTGAGTTCTCCGCGGTTTTAAAAAAAAAAAAATTCTCCCGCGCCTTACGCTGTCCCGGCCGCTGCGCCTCACGGCCTTGGTAGCTGCCCGGCCTTTTTCACCGGTCGCGGTCGAGCTCTCTCTCGACGCTGTTGCATCTCCCAGCCCGCTTGCAGCCCGGTCTTTTACACCGGCTGCGTTTGCATTCACCGCGGCTCCCGTGCCTTACGCTGCCCCAGTCTCAGCGCTTCTGGCCCCGACTTCTGTCCGGCTCTTTTCCCCGGCCGTGGTCGAGTTCTCCGCCCTTATATCCTCCGTTTTTCCCTCCCCTACTTCACAGCCAACGTGGCCGACTTGCTGCTCGTCGATGATCGGCTTACCCACCACCATGATAGAAGGGATGATCACTGCCTGTTGCTGATGGAAGACTTCGTGTCAGGATTCTTCCTTTGCTCTTCAGACCTGCGTCTTTTCTCAGCAGGATGATGAGGGCGGATGCCTCCTCTCAACGCCCGTCAAACTGCCTTGGATGTATCTCTGCCGCAGGGTAAGATCGTACTCGTCACCACTGTTAAGTCTGTGTGTTATAATGAGAATTACTACACAGACCACAAGAGTAAATTTTAACAGGTCTTTACTAGTCGAAGGTCAGGGCGGAACTGCCCAATAAATCATTACACAGCACTTATATACCGGTGTGGTCACCACCGGTATTACAGTATACAGCAGCCAAGATAAAGTAGTGCATCTCTTAAAATAGTTCTCTTAAAGGTGGAACGGTTACATACACCACATGAGGTTATGCACTTTGGCAGGAAAAATCGTAGAGCAAGTTATTATCTTAATGGCAAGAAACTGGAAAGTACTGAAGTACAAAGGGATCTGGGGGTCCTGGTGCACGAAACTCAAAAGGTTAGTATGCAGGTGCAGCAAGTGATTAAGAAGGCCAATGGAATGTTGGCTTTCATTGCTAGGGGGATAGAATATAAAAATAGGGAGGTATTGCTTCAGTTGTACAAGGTATTGGTGAGACCGCACCTGGAATACTGCGTACAGTTTTGGTGTCCATACTTAAGACAGGACTTACTTGCTCTCGAGTCAGTACAAAGAAGGTTCACTCGGCTAATCCCGGGGATGAGGGGATGGACATATGAGGAGAGGTTGAGTAGATTGGGACTCTACTCATTGGAGTTCAGAAGAATGAGAGGCGATCTTATTGAAACATATAAGATTGTGAAGGGGTTGGATCGGGTGGATGCGGGGAAGATGTTCCCGATGATGGGTGAAACTAGAACTAGGGGGCATAGTCTTAGAATAAGGGGCTGCTCTTTCAAAACTGAGATGAGGAGGAACTACTTCACTCAGAGGGTGGTAGGTCCATGGAATATGCTGCCCCAAAAAGCTGTAGAAGCTACATCATTACATAAATTTAAAACAGAAATAGACAGTTTCCTAGAAGTAAAGGGAATTAAGGGTTACGGGGAGCGGGCAGGAATTTGGACATGAGTCTAGGTTTGGATCAGTCATGGCCCTGTGGGTAGCGGAGCGGGCCCAGGGGCCTTGTAGCCTGATCCTGCTCCTATTTCGTGTGTCTAATTCTGTTAGATTCAGGAGATGGTTCTGTGATAGTGGATTTGCGGTTAGGATCAGATCAGCCATGATCTTATTGAATGGCGGAGCAGGCTCGAGGGGCCGATTGGCCTACTCCTGCTCCTATTTCTTATGTTCTTATGTAACCGTAACCGAGGCTAGAGTAAAACGATAGGCGGCAGCAGGGAAGACATCGGGTACAGGATTACCCTTACACACTTTACTAAAATGTCCCCGTTTCTTACATTTAAAACAAGTAGCCTCTCTGGCTGGGCATCTTTGCCTGGAGTGTTTAGATTGGCCACAAAAATAACACTTAGGCCCATGGGGTACAGCCGCAACAGTAGGATTAAGTGGAGGCTCCATTGGCGTTATGGATGCCTCCATACTCGGAACACACGAGGCTGAGAGAGACGCATGGGCTGATGCATACACTTCTAAATTCTTCTGGGCTACATCTAACGATCGAGCCGTAACAACGACTGTTTTTAAAACTAACGAGTCATTCTCGAGGAGTCTCTGTCTAATATAATTAGATCGAAGGCCAGATATGAAAGAATCGCGGATGGCTTCTTCCTGATACAGTATGGCAGAGACAGCCTTGTAGTTGCAATCCTTAGCCAAAGCCTTAAGATCCTGCAGGAAATCATCCAGGGATTACTCGGGTAATTGCCTGCGAGTAGACAAAAGATACCTGGCGTATACTTCATTAACCGACTTAAGGTACTGAGCCTTAAGAGCTGCAAGGGCCTCTTCATACGTAGTAATATCTTCAAACATAGAGTAAGTTTGATGACTTACCAAGTTGGTTAAAAGACCCAACTTGTTAACCGTCGGATCGATCGATGCGATGAAGTGTTCAAAACATCGAAGCCAATGCATAAATTTCTTCGACGCATCTGCCGAATGGGGATCGATGTCCAGACGCTCTGGTTTCAAAAATCGATCCATCTTCCAAAGTTGTTACTTAATAAAATTGATGTGCCAAATAACTGCCTGAATCCATGAGGTTAAAACTTAAAACTAAAGGCTTTTAGAGTCATAGAGTCATAGAGTAATACAGCACGGATAGAGGCCCTTTGGCCCATCGTGTCCGCGCCGGCCATCAAGCCCTGTCTAATCTAATCCCATATTCCAGCATTTGGCCCGTAGCCTTGTATGCTATGGCATTTCAAGTGCACATCCAAATGCTTCTTAAATGTTGTGAGGGTTTCTGCCTCCACAACCCTTTCAGGCAGTGAGTTCCAGACTCCAACCACCCTCTGGGTGAAAAAGTTCTTTCTCAAATCCCCTCTAAACCTCCCGCCATTTACCTTGAATCTATGCCCCCTAGTTATTGACCCCTCTACTAAGGGAAAAAGCTCCTCAGCATCCATCCTATCTATGAACCTCATAATTTTGTACACCTCAAACATGTCCCCCCTCAGCCTCCTCAGCTCCAAGGAAAACAAACCCAATCTGCCCAGTCTCTCTTCATAGCTGAAGCGCTCCAGCCCTGGTAACATCCTGGTGAACCTCCTCTGCACCCTCTCTAACGCGATCACATCCTTCCTGTAGTGTGGCGACCAGAACTGCACACAGTATTCCAGCTGTGGCCTAACCAGTGTTTTATACAGCTCCATCATAACCTCCTTGCTCTTATATTCAATGCCTCGGCTAATGAAGGCAAGTATCCCATATGCCTTTTTTACCACCTTATCCACCTGTTCCGCCGCCTTCAGGGATCTGTGTACTTGCACACCCAGATCCCGCTGACCCTCCGTCTTGCCTAGGGTCTTTCCATTCATTGTGTATTCCTTTGCCTTGTTAGTCCCCCCAAAGTGCATCACCTCGCACTTTTCCGGGTTAAATTCCATTTGCCACTGTTCCGCCCATCTGACCAACCCATCTATATCGTCCTGCAGACTGAGGCTACCCTCCTCGCTATTTACCACCCTACCAATTTTTGTATCATCCGCGAACTTACTGATCATACCCTTTACATTCATGTCCAAGTCATTAATGTAGACCACAAACAGCAAGGGACCCAGCACCGATCCCTGTGGTACCCCACTGGCCACAGGCTTCCAGTCACAAAAACAACCTTCGACCATCACCCTCTGCCTTCTGCCACTAAGCCAGTTTTGTATCCAATGTGCCAAGGCACCCTGGATTCCATGGGCTCTTACCTTCTTGACCAGTCTCCTGTGCGGGACTTTATCGAAGGCCTTACTGAAATCCATGTATACCACATCCACTGCGTTACCCTCATCCACACACCTAGTCACCCCCTCAAAAAATTCAATCAAATTAGTCAGACATGATCTTCCCTTGACAAAGCCATGTTGACTATCCCTGATTAATCCTTGCCTCTCCAAGTGGAGACAAATTTTGTCCCTCAGGATTTTTTCCAATAATTTTCCTACCACTGATGTTAGGCTCACTGGCCTGTAGTTCCCCGGTTTTTCCCTACTACCCTTCTTGAATAATGGTACTACATTAGCGGTTCTCCAGTCCTCTGGCACATCCCCTGTGGCCAGAGAGGTCCTGAATATATGTGTTAGAGCCCCCGCAATCTCCTCCTTTGCCTCACACAGCAGCCTGGGATACATTTCATCCGGGCCTGGGGATTTATCCATTTTTAGGCCAGCTAAAACCGCCAATACCTCCTCCCTCTCGATGTTAATATGTTCGAGCATATCACAGTCCCCCCGCCCTATTTCTATGTCTACATCGTCCTTCTCCATAGTGAAAACAGATGCAAAAAATTCATTTAGAACCCCTCCTACATCTTCCGGCTCCACACACAGATTGCCACTTTTGTCCCTAATGGGCCCTATTTTTTCCCTAGTTATCCTCTTACCCTTAATATACTTATAAAACATCTTCGGATTTTCCTTTATTTTGCTCGCCAGTGTTATTTCATGGCCCCTCCTTGATCTCCTAATTTCTTTTTTAAGTATCCCCCTGCACTTTTTGTACTCCTCTAGGGCTTCCTCCGTCTTTAGCCTTTTGTATCTACCAAAAGCCCTCCTTTTTTTCCTAATCCATTCTCGTATATCCCCTGACATCCAAGGTTCCCTGTGGTTTTTGGAACCACCCTTGACCTTTACGGGAACATGTTGCCATTGTATGATCTCAATCTCCCTTCTGAAAGCCTCCCATTGCTCCGATGCGGATTTTCCTACAAGTAGCTGATCCCAGTCCATTTTGGCCAGATCCTGCCTTATCCTATTAAAATCGGCCTTCCCCCAATTTAGAACCTTTATTTCCGGCCCATCCCTGTCCTTTTCCATGGCCACCTTAAATCTTACCATATTATGGTCACTATCACCAAAGTGCTCACCTACTAGCACTTTTTCCACTTGGCCGGCCACATTCCCTAGAATTAGGTCCAGTACCGCCCCCTCTCTTGTAGGACTTTCTACATGCTGGCTCAAAAAGCTCTCCTGGATGCACTTTAAGAATTCTACACCCTCTGAGCCTTTCACACTCTGACTATCCCAGTTAATATTGGGGAAGTTGAAATCCCCCATTATTATTACCCTATTATTTGCACATTTCTCTGAGATTTGCCTACATATCTGTTCCTCTATCTCCCCCTGACTGTTTGGAGGCCTATAGTACACTCCCAGCAAAGTGCTTGCCCCCTTTTTGTTTTTAAGCTCCACCCATATGGCCTCATTAGAGGATCCTGCTAATATATCATCCCTCCTTACTGCAGTAATTGACTCCTTAATTAATATTGCGACACCCCCTCCTCTTATACCTCCCCCTCTGTCTCGCCTGAAGATTCTGTACCCCGGAATATCGAGCTGCCAGTCTTGCCCTTCCCTCAACCATGTCTCCGTGATAGCAACAATATCATACTCCCATGTGTTTATCAACACCTTCAGTTCATCCACCTTATTTGCAAGACTCCTTGCATTAAAATAGATGCCATCCAGCCTTGCCCTTATATATTTGCCCTGTCTACCAAGCTGACTTGTTTTTTTCTCTATAATTGGCAGCACATCCCCCCCTATTTCAGCTCCCCTCTGTATCCCATCCCCCTGCCAAGTTAGTTTAAACCCCCCCCAACAGTGCTAGCAAACCTCCCCGCAAGGATATTTGTCCCGCTCTGGTTCAGGTGCAACCCGTCCGACTTGTACAAGTCCCACCTTTCCCAGAAGCAGGCCCAGTGATCCAGGAAAGTAAAACCCTCCCCCCTACACCAACTCTTTAGCCACGCATTCATCTGCTCTATCCTCCCATTCCTATACTTACTAGCACGTGGCACTGGGAGTAATCCAGAGATTACAACCTTTGAGGTCCTGCTCTTTAATCTGTTACCTAGCTCCCTAAATTCTTGATGCAGGACCTCATCCCTCTTTTTACCTATGTCGTTGGTACCAATGTGGACCACGACCATTGGCTGTTCACCCTCCCCCTCCAGAATGCCCTGCAGCCGCTCAGTGACATCCTTGACCCTGGCACCAGGGAGGCAACAAACCATCCTGGATTCACGTCTACGGCCACAGAAACGCCTATCTGTTCCCCTTACTATAGAATCCCCTACCACTATTGCTCTCCCACTCTTTTTCCCCCCTTCCTGGGCAGCAGGAGCACCCCCAGTGCCAGGAAGTTGGCTGCTGCTGCCTTCCCCTGGTGAGTCATCCCCCTCAACAGTATCCAAAGCGGTATACTTGTTTGAAAGGGGGATGCCCGCAGGGGTTCCCTGCACTACCTGCCTGCCTTTGTTGCTCCGCCTGATGGTCACCCCCTGTGCTGCCCTGCCCTGAGGCGTGAACAACTCGCTAAACGTGCTATCCACGAGCCTCTCAGCATCGCGCATGCTCCAAAATTCATCCACCTGCAGCTCGAGCGCCGCAATGCGGTCTGCAAGTAGCTGCAGCTGGATGCATTTCCCGCACACATGGTCGTCAGGGACACTGGCAGCGTCCCTGATTTCCCACATGGAGCAAGAGGAGCAGAACACGGGTCTGAGCTCTCCTCCCATGACTTACTCCTTTAATTAATTAAAAAATTTATTCAATACCCCAGTTACAGGTATACTCTAGGGCGCTTTATTTACCAACTGTCCCCACTACACCAGAGACCCTAGAAATTTAACACCACAGAAGTCAAGCTTGTATTGAAAAGAGAGAACTACTCACCAACCAATCACTTACCTGCTCCCTGGTGACGTCACACACTGATTACTTTTTACCTCTCTCCTCTGCTGTTGATTTGGTAGGCCTCTGCCTTGGCGCCGGTTTTTATACCGGGCTCACCTCCTCCGCTGCTGCTCTCCCCCGAACTGGTCGGGCCTCTGCCTTCGCGCCGGTTTTTATACCGGGCTCACCTCCTCCGCTGCTGCTCTCCCCCGAACTGGTCGGGCCTCTGCCTTCGCGCCGGTTTTTATACCGGGCTCACCTCCTCCGCTGCTGCTCTCCCCCGAACTGGTCGGG
This sequence comes from Somniosus microcephalus, assembly GCF_052327205.1. Classification (NCBI taxonomy): domain Eukaryota; kingdom Metazoa; phylum Chordata; class Chondrichthyes; order Squaliformes; family Somniosidae; genus Somniosus; species Somniosus microcephalus. The sequence goes on from NC_140992.1 coordinate 250,706,806, forward strand.
CCTCTGCCTTGGCGCCGGTTTTTATACCGGGCTCACCTCCTCCGCTGCTGCTCTCCCCCGAACTGGTCGGGCCTCTGCCTTGGCGCCGGTTTTTATACCGGGCTCACCTCCTCCGCTGCTGCTCTCCCCCAAACTGGTCGGGCCTCTGCCTTCGCGCCGGTTTTTATACCGGGCTCACCTCCTCCGCTGCTGCTCTCCCCCGAACTGGTCGGGCCTCTGCCTTCGCGCCGGTTTTTATACCGGGCTCACCTCCTCCGCTGCTGCTCTCCCCCGAACTGGTCGGGCCTCTGCCTTCGCGCCGGTTTTTATACCGGGCTCACCTCCTCCGCTGCTGCTCTCCCCCGAACTTCTTATTAAGTAAGAATCATGGCATCAAGTTAACACAGGGCAACCATCATTCATCACCAACCCAGCCCTTATGAGTAAAACCCAGCTCTTATAAATAAGACTCACACCAATCAGGAGGATCCATAAAGGCGCTCTTTTGGTTGAACCAAACATAAACAAATAAACTGTGATGGGCCTTCAATAACCACAAAACTAGAAGTTATAGACTTAAACAAGTTGGCTTTTAATCACTAAGATCAGAGCTAACATCTCAACACGCCGACTGGTTCACAAGAATGAGTCATACAGATCCTGGGATCTTTATGTAAGAGAAGTCAGGGGCGGAGCCAAGAGCCAAGACCTGGAACCTCCCAGGTTAGTCGGGAAAGAGGAAGTGAAACTATACACAGTGGGGGAGGGTAATATACATGAGTGCAAAACGAATACAGGATCAAGACAAACAGATTTCATTACATTCACCCCTTCTATAGATTTAGTCCATCGGGGTGATGTTTCTTAAAAGTTGGTATAAGTGAGTCTGTCAGGAGGTTTTGCAGTTCTCAGTGATCGGCGCAAAGCCGGTTGGGGTGCCTCTAGGGGAGTGGATTCTGGTTCCTCCACTGTCTGGGCCTCCGCAGTGTCTTCCAGGTTATCTGCAGTGTCCTCCAGGTTAAAGTTGGGTATTGATACCTCTGGGCGTCCTGTCTCTTTGTAGTATAGGTCTTCATCGGGTAGTCTCCCATCGTTCTCTCCGCTCCCCGAGGGAGCGAGGTCTTTTATGGAAACAGTGTCCTCTCGCCCGTCAGAGTATTCGATATAGGCGTACTGAGGGTTTGCATGGAGGAGCTGTACCTTTTCCACAAGGGGGTCCGTTTTATGGCCTCTCACGTGCTTCCGCAATAGTACTGTCCCCGGAGACGTCAGCCACGCGGGTAGAGATATGCCCGAGGTGGATTTCCGGGGGAAAACTAACATCTTTTCGTGAGGGGTAGTGTTAGTGGCAGTACATAACAGAGACCTTATGGAGTGGAGCACGTCTGGGAGGACTTCCTGCCAGCGGGAGGTCGGAAGGCCTTTTGACTTTAAGGCTAACGTGACTGCCTTCCAAACAGTAGCATTCTCCCTTTCCACTTGCCCATTACCCCGGGGGTTGTAGCTAGTGGTTCTGCTAGTGGCTATCCACTTCGAGAGCAAGAACTGGTGCTCATGAATGACGTCCCCCTATCGCTGTGTATGTAGTTCGGCATGCCAAACATGCAGAATAGATTACAGAGACACTTGATGACCGTGGCACTGGTCATGTCTGGGCAGGGAATGGCGAAGGGGAAGCGGGAATATTCATCAATGATATTGAGGAAGTATACGTTACGGTCGGCAGAGGGAAGGGGTCCCTTGAAGTCCAGACTTAGGCGCTTGAATGGCCGTGTGGCTTTGATAAGGTGTACACGGTCAGGCCTGTAGAAACGAGGCTTGCATTCCGCACAGATGCGGCAGGCTCTGGTCATTGCCCTGACCTCCTCGATGGAGTGGGGCAGATTGCGGGACTTTATAAAATGGTATAGTCGGGTGACCCCTGGGTGACAGAGGTAGTTGTGGAGACCCTGTAATTTGTCTGTATGAATGCTGGCACACATTCCCCGCGATAGGGCGTCTGGGGGTTCATTAAGGGCTCCCGGCCTGTACATAATATCATAGTCGAACGTGGATAGTTCGATCCTCCACCTGAGTATTTTGTCATTCTTGATTTTCCCCCTGTGTTATTAAACATGAAAGCCACCGACCGCTGGTCGGTGAGCAGGGTGAAACGTTTGCCGGATAGGTAGTGTCTCCAGTGCCGCACTGCCTCCACTATAGCCTGTGCCTCCTTCTCGACAGAAGAGTGCCTGATTTCAGGTCCCTGAAGGGTTCGGGAGAAGAAGGCCACAGGTCTCCCAGCCTGATTGAGGGTCGCAGCTAAGGCAAAGTTTGACGCATCGCTTTCGACTTGAAAGGGAATGCATTCGTCCACTGCACACACTGCAGCCCTTTCAATGTCCTGTTTAATACTGGTGAAAGCCTCCCGAGCTTCAGCTGATAGTGGGAAGGACGTCGATTTAATGAGGGGTCGGGCCTTATCAGAGTAATTGGGCACCCATTGGGCATAATACGAAAAAAATCCCAGGCACCTTTTTAAAGCTTTGGGATTGTGTGGCAGGGGCAGTTCCTTTAGGGGGCGTAATTGGTCAGGGTCCGGTCCAATTACCCCATCTTCCACCACACAGCCGAGGATACAGAGACGGGTTGTGTTGAAGACACATTTGTCTTCGTTGTAGGTTAGATTCAGCTTTAGGGTAGTTTTTAAAAATCTCGCAAGATTTAGATCGTGGTCTTGCTGGTTGTGCCCGCAGATAGTGACATTGTCCAGATAGGGGTAGGTAGCTTGTAGTTTATTCTCGTCAACCATGCGGTCCATCTCACGTTGGAAGACCGAGACCCCATTTGTTACCCCGAAGGGCACTCTGAGAAAATGGTAGAGGCGCCCGTTCGCCTCGAAGGCGGTGTATGGGCGGTCCTCCGTTCTAATGGGGAGCTGGAGATACACGGATTTGAGGTCGATAGTCGAGAAGACTCGGTATTGCGCAATCTGGTTGACCATTTCTGATATGCGGGGTAAAGGGTAGGCGTCCAGCTGGGTATAAATATTAACAGTCTGGCTGTAGTCAATTACCATCCGTTTCTTTTCGCTATTTTTAACTATGACTACTTGGGCACGCCACGGGCTGGTACTGCATTCAATAATGCCTTCCCGCAGGAGTCTGTCCACTTCCGCCTTGATAAAGTGTCTGTCTTCCAGACTGTACCGTCTACTTTTGGTCGCTATGGGCCTACAGTTCGGAGCGAGATTAGCGAATAAAGAGGGCGGGCTGATTTTTAAGGTTGATAGGCCACAGACTGTGAGTGGCGGCTGGGACCCGCCATATGCTAGCGTGACACTTTCGTGGTGGCACTGGAAGTCCAGGCCCAAGATTACATTAACACAGAGTTCTGGCATCACGAGGAGTTTAAAATCCTTGTAGTCTGTGCCTTTTACAGTCAGTGTTACCACACAGTAGCCCAAAATGTCCGAAGTGTGGGGCTTAGCAGCCATAGCAATTCTGCTCCGTGTAGGGGTTACCGTTAATGAGTGCCGCCGTACCAGGCTAGGGTGGATAAAACTCTCGGTACTCCCACAGTCAATTAAACATTTCGTTAAATTCCCATTTACCTGTATGTCCATCATGGATTTTGTCAACGGGTGTGGCCTGGATTGATCCACTGTGATCGAAGCCACTGTTGGGCCCTGGGCGGCCGTTGAGTCGGGAAAAGATGGCTGATCCCAAGATGGCGGCCCGCACAGCACGCATGAGGCGGTGACGGAGTTGGAAATCGGATTCCTGCTGCAGACTTTGCCAAAATGCCCCTTTTTCTTACATTTGAAGCATGTAGCATCCTTCGCCGGGCATCGTTGTCTGGGGTGCTTGGCCCGACCGCAGAAGTAGCATTTCGGGCCTCGAGACATTGCCGCTGTAGTAAGACTCCTGGGTGAACTTCTGTGTGGGGACTCCGGCGGCGTAGAGCTGGTCTGAGACCTAGATGGGGAAGATGGCTGATTCCAAGATGGCGGCCCCCTTGGCGCGCACGAGGCGGTGAGGGCCACATGGCCGGAAGAATAAGAGTCAGAGTTTCTCTGGGCCACGTCCAGCGGTTGCGCAGTGGCCACTGCCTTTTTTAAGTCCAGGACCTCCTTCTCCAGCAGTCTCTGCCGGATATAATTCGATTTGAGGCCCGTGATGAAGGAATCGCGGACCAATTCGTCAGAGTACGCGTTGGCCGTCACGGCCTTGCAGTTACAGTCCCGGACCAGGTCCATTAGGCCCTGTAAGAAATCGTCCATTGATTCCTCTGGTCACTGCCTGCGTGTAGCCAGCAGATGTCTAGCGTACACTTCGTTTACCGGCCTCTGGTATTGGGCCTTCAGGATAGTGATGGCCTCCGTGAGGAGGTGGCGTCCCGGATGAACGAATAAATCCGATGACTTACGCAAGTAGTCAGTAGACTCAGTTTATCTACCTCGCTAGCGGATGAGGCCCCCGCGAAGAGTTCGAAGCATTTGAGCCAGTGTCCAAATTGATTTGATGCTTCAGCAGAATGTGGATCCAAGTCCAGACGCTCTGGTTTTAGGAGTCGATCCATCCTAGTATTCTTTAGTGATTAAAATTGATGGGCCTTCAATAACCACAAAACTAGAAGTTATAGACTTAAACAAGTTGGCTTTTAATCACTAAGATCAGAGCTAACATCTCAACACGCCGACTGGTTCACAAGAATGAGTCATACAGATCCTGGGATCTTTATGTAAGAGAAGTCAGGGGCGGAGCCAAGAGCCAAGACCTGGAACCTCCCAGGTTAGTCGGGAAAGAGGAAGTGAAACTATACACAGTGGGGGAGGGTAATATACATGAGTGCAAAACGAATACAGGATCAAGACAAACAGATTTCATTGCAAACTGTAACTAATTAAACTTTAAATAAACCTTAACAAATCAAATTAAAATTTGGTTGTCCAAATCAATTATGCACTCCAGTCCCCCCCGGTGCCCACTGGTCGCGGAAGTACTCGAGCGAGCCAGCGGACACCGCGTGCTCCATCTCCAGGGCCACCCGGCTGCGAACATGGCCGCGGAAGAGAGAGAGGCAATCTGGCTGGACGACCCCCTCAACTGCCCGCTGCCTGGACCAATTGATGGCTTTTTTAGCCAGGCCCAGGAGCAGACCCACAAGGAGGTCCTCCAACCTGCCCGCTCCCCTCCGCACCGGGTGACCGTAGATCAAGAGCGTGGGACTGAAGTGCAACCAAAAATCGAGGAGCAGCCCCTTCAAATAATGGAAGAGGGGCTGCAACCTCTCACACTCCGTGTATATATGAAACACGGACTCCTCCAGGCCGCAGAAAAGACAGGCGGCCTGGGAGTCCGTGAACCTACTTAAAAAGATATTGCATGGGACTGCTCCGTGCAACACCCTCCAGGCCAAGTCCCCAATGGAACAAGGAAGACTCCCGCATAGAGAGCCCTCCATTGGGGACCTCCGCTTCTGCCGGAAGGCAAGACGGCACGCCAAGGTGTGTCCGGACGGCAGGCGAAGATGGCAAAGTGGAGAGTGTGCAGGAGCAGCCCGTACAGGAAACGCCTCTGTGTGGAATGAAAAGGCACGGAGGGTATTTCCTCGAGACGGCGCAAGTTGTGAGGCGCCGGCTCCCGAGGGGAGTTTCGGGGCCGGGCGCCGATGAGGAATTCCGTCCGAACGGGGGAAAGCTCGGGCGGGATCGCCCCACGCGCTTGAGCCGCCTTGATACACCTTGTGGCGCCGGGGCGCAGTGTCGCTTTCATCGACTCGATGGCATTGACCGCGAGCTGGACGTTGGCCCAAGACATGCGCCACACCAACTCCTCCGGCGCCATCCAGCCCGCTCCTCCGCCATCGAGCAGGTCCCCGACTCTCGTCACCTTGCCAGGCACAGCCCTGCGCTCCGCCAGCCACCCAAACCCGCGGACGTGGAGGTGCGGATTCCTGAGCAGTGGCTCCCAAAGGATAGCCGCCATTCCTGACGGGGGAGAGCTGCGCCTGGAAGCGACGTAGTTCCAAACCCATAGCAGTTCCTGGTAGAAGATAGGCAGCTCCCGCAGGCTGGCACGCGTGCCGCCCACTTTCACAAACAGGAGCTGCATTTCGTAATTGAGGCCGTGCAGCTGGCGGAAAAAATACGTCGCCAGCGCACACCATCTCAGAGGATTCTCGACGTACAGGTATCTCTGCAGCGTCTGAAGATGGAAAGTCGCAGCCTGGGTGCGAAGGCACACCAGCGCCTGACCGCCCTCCCTAAGCGGGAGACTCAGAACCGCGGCAGAGACCCAGTGCTTCCTTTTGCCCCAGAAGAAGTCGATGAGCTTCTTCTGCATCTTGGCGACAAACGCAGGGGGAGGGATCAAAGTGACCAACCGGTACCACAACATGGCGGCCACCAGCCGGTTTATGACCAGCGCTCGACCCCTGTAGGACAACACTCGGAGCAGTCCTGTCCAGCGTCCTAAGCAAGTGGTGACTTTGGCCAACAACTCTTGCCAGTTCGCCGGCCAGGCGTCCTCGGCAGGGCTAAGGTAGACTCCCAAGTAGAAGAGGTGCGTGGTGCTCCAGGCGAAGGGCCTGAACTCCTCCGGCAGGGAATCCACCCACCACTGACCCACCAGGAGTCCGGAACATTTCTCCCAGTTGATCTTGGCGGAGGATGCGTCTGAGTAAATCTGCTGGCATTCCCGCATCCTCCGCAAGTCAGCAGGACCCGTGACCATGAGGAGCACGCCATCAGCGTAAGCCGAGAGGACCACCTCCATGCCCGGCCCTTGCAGAGCCAGTCCCGTCAACCTCTTTCGCAAGAGGCGCAGGAAAGGCTCTACGCAAAGGGTGTATAACTGACCGGACATGGGGCATCCCTGACGCACCCGCCTCCCGAAGCAAAGGGGCGCCGTCAAGGACCCGTTAACTTTAATCAGACACTCTGCGGCAGCGTACAGAAGTCGGATCCGGGTGACAAAATGCGTCCCGAACCTGAATGCGCGCAGAGTCCCAAAGAGATACTCGTGATCCACCCTGTCGAATGCCTTCTCCTGATCCAGGGAAAGGAAGGCGACCGACAGACCAGCCCTCTGGGAATGGTGGATCAGGTCCCGGACCAGATGGATGTTATCGTGGATAGTCCAGCCCGGGACCGTGTAGGACTGGTCGGGGTGGATCATGTGGGCCAGCACGGCGCCAAGGCGAGCAGACATGGCCCTGGCAAAAATTTTATAGTCCGTGCTGAGGAGGGAGACCGGGCGCCAGTTCTTAAGGAGGCGGAGATTGCCCTTCTTAGGCAGCAGGACAATAACCGCCCTGCGCCAAGAGAGGGGCATCTCCCCGGTCGCCAAACATTCCCCCAGGACCCGCGCGTAGTTGCCCCGCAAGACGTCCCAGAATGCCCTGTGGAACTCCACGGTCAGCCCGTCCAGCCCCGGGGACTTTCCCCTGGAGAGCTGGCGGAGGGCGTCGGTCAGCTCCTCCAGACTCAGAGGAGCGTCCAATTTTCCGGCGCCCTCCAGGCCGACCTTCAGCAGGTCCTCCCACAAAACTCTGCGCGCATTCTCGCTGGACGGATCTGGAGAGAATAGAGCCCTGTAATAGGCGCGGGCCTCCGCGCTGATTCCTTCCAGATCCGAGACCAGAGATCCGTCGTCGGCCGGCAGCCCCAAGAGCTGCTTACGGACCCCCCGTCTTTTTTCCGGTGAGTAGAAGAAGGGGGAGCCGCGGTCCAGGTCCCGCAGGAACTGGATCCGCGATCTCACATACGCGCCTTGGGACCCGACGAGCTGCAGGTCCTTCAGCGTGCACTTCTTCTCTTCGTACACCTTCCGCAGGGTCGGGTCCTCGACGACTTGACCAAGACAGGACTCCAGGTCGAGCACCTCCTTCTCCAACCGCCCGACCTGGGCCTCCCGCCTCTTGGTCGACCCCTTCGCATACTCCTGACAGAAGAGACGGACGTGAGCCTTGCCCACATCCCACCATAGCCTCAAGGAGGGGAAGCCCCCCTGCTTCCTTCTCCAGTCGGCCCAGAACCGACGAAACGAATCCCAGAACCGCGCGTCCTCCAGCAGCAGGTTGTTAAAATGCCAGTACGCGGACCCCCCCCCGTGCACGCAGCGGAACGAGCTCCGCCCACACCAGGTGGTGGTCCGTGCACGGCACTGGCTGCATGGAAGCCGCCGGAACGCAGGAGACGTACGCCCAGGAAATGTAAAGGCGGTCGATTCTGGACCTTCCTCCTACAGACCCCACGTAAGTGAAGGCGCTGGAGTCGGGATGGAGATTTCGCCAGACGTCCACCAAGTCGAAGGACCCGACCAGGTCCCTCAACTTCTCCATCGCCGCCGGGCATCGCGGGGGACCCGGACGGTCCCTCGCCTCGAGGGTGCAGTTAAAATCCCCCCCCAAGGATGACGCACTCGCCCACATCGATGGAGCCCAGAAGAGCGGACACTTCTTCAAAGAAGCGCGCTTGCTGCGCACCGGCCTGAGGGGCATACACGTTCACTAGATGGAGCGGCACGCCCCCCAGGTGAAAAGTGACCTGGAGCAAGCGGCCCGGCACGTGCTCCTTGACCCCCAAGATCTCCGGCTGAAAATGCGGGGCCAGCAAGATAGCCACCCCGCTGGAAACGTTGGAGAGGTGACTCATGCTGACCCCTCCTTGCCACTCCAGGAGCCACGTGGCCTTGTCTCCCGGAATGGTGTGGGTTTCTTGCAGGAAGCACACCGCATACTTCCCGTCCCGAAGGACCGAAAGGTTATTAAATCTGCGGCGAGCCTCCCTGCTGCCATTGATGTTGAGGCTGGCTATGGTTATCTTCATATCAGAAGCATAGTGCAACCTCTACCTACACCTAACGGGAGGAGGGAGCGCAGCCGCTAGTCGACCGCCACTCCCTCAGCTGCCCAGTGAGGAACAACCTGAGCCGACGCAGCTCGAGCGGGCTCACGCCCGCGTCCGCGCCCATGATCTTGACGGCGGCGCGGACCGACCCGATGAGCAGCGCCAGCTCCGACCACCTGGCGAGGGCCAGCTGGGTCTTGTTTTGGCGACCCTGGCACGCGGCCATAAAATCCCGGAGTTCCCTGGCGGGAATGAGTGGAGACACGGTGAGGGGCACGAGGTCATCCATCGCCTCGTCGGCGATGGAATCCAACACGTCCTCCGCGCCCATCACCGAGTCCCCGTCCTCCTCCGGGGGGTCGCCACCAGCGGCCGACCCGTCCGTCGCACAGTGCGCAGCTAACGGCTCGGCCGCATCGGCCAGCCCCGCCTCTGCCCGGATCCCACCCCCAGGATCGGTGGCAGAGGATTCCTCCCTGGGCTCCTCCGAGGGCGCCGGGCCAGAAGACGGCGGCGGTTCGGAGTCGCCCTCCGCCTCAGACGCCAGAACACCCGGAGAAATTGGGGAGAAAACAAATTGAAATTCCTCCAGGACGTCCGGTGCCGGAGACACAGTCAGGGGGCCTTCCACCTCCTCGCCACCAGCCTCCAACCCAGCGGATGGGGTGTACTGGACTAACACCCCGACCAGGTCGAGCAGCCCCTGGGGAATGTCCGGGTTGCATTGGGCGAGCGCATTTTCCTCGAGCTCGCCCAACCCAGACCCCAGGCCGCCCAACCCGGCGAGGGGTAACAGCACCGAAAGAATATCAATTTCTGCCACGGGTTGTTCCGCGACCCCCCCCCACGAGTAGGGTCTCATCCCCATCTCCGGGAGGCACGTGCTGGACAGACACATCTGCCTCAGCCTCCAGAGGGACAGGCGACCCCTGCCGATCGCCGGTGATGATGACAGCGGGGGTGGGGTGGGGTGGGGGGGGGCGCGCAGTACCCGCGGCGGGCGACGACTCCCCCAGGTCGGAGGGACCTTCCTCCTCCCGGTCCTCCTCCTCTTCTAGGGGGCCACGCCTTTTTAGCACGGAGGGAGCGAGGGAGACCTCCATGTCTCCAGAGGCCTCCTCCTCTGCTCCCTCTGGTGGAGCAGGTTTGTCGGGTTCCTCGGGCCCGAGCCCGGCCGCAGGTATTGACGTTTCCGCCACAGCGGTCGCGACCACAGGCTCGGGCACGAGGTCCCTCCCACCCTCGTCTGCCCCGACCAACTCCACGAGGAGCGCGGGTGTCAGGGGCTCCAGGTTCAAGGGCTCGCCCTCCCCGGGGGGACCCACCCTAAGGTGTTTGGCTTTTCTCCACGTCTTCCTTCCGCCCGGACGCACTCCCTCCCCCCCGCCGGAGGCCTTGATGGCATCGGCCTCCGACGACGACCGCGCATCAGTTGTTTGGGGGGCGCGGCCAGACACGGGGCGAGGAGCAGCGGCGGCGCCCGCCTTGGCCGCACCAGACGATCCGGCGGCCTTGGAGGCGGGGCAGTTTTTCCTGATGTGCCCCACCTCCTTGCAGGCGTGGCACCGCACACTGTCCGCCATCCAAAAGGCGCGATAGGTGGTCCCCTCGTGGAGGACGACGAAAGCCCCGTCAGTGTCCTCCTCCCGCGCCAGCTGAATAAAGAGCTGGCGCTGGAAGGAGAAGACGTGCCGAAGGCTGGCTAGAATTTTGTGCTCAAATCTCTGGAGTGGGACTTGAACCCACAACCTTCTGACTCAGAGGCGAGGGTGCTAGCAATTGAGTCACAGCTGATACAATATGTTGGAAATACTCAACAGGTCAGGCAGCATCTGTGTAGAGAGAAACAGAGTTAATGGGCTGGATTTTCTCCGCCCCGAGGAGGAGGGTGTGGAGGCAGGACTGCTGGTAAAGTAGCAGAAAGTGGGGGCAGATGGCAAACCCACCCCGATCCCGCCTCCGTGCCCTTTTACCAGGAGGCGGGAAGATGTGCTGCTTCAGGTCCCGTCTCCTCGAGGCGGGAAAGGGATTAACTCCTTTTAACTACCTGTTATCAGGTAGTTAACAGGCAGAAGAAAGGATTAGTCCCATTTTACCTTTTTAGGTGAAGGCTTCCTGACCTCGGAGAACCCCGCCGGGTTGGAGGAGTTGAGTAGGAGGTCTGCGGGGGTCGGAGGGACCTGAAAGTAAGATGTAGAGGTGAGTGATGGGTGCAAGTGTGGAGTGGTAAGTATGTGAGATGAGTGATAAGTGTTAAAAAATGTCCACTTACCTTGGTTTCTCCCTACAGCCTTCATCCGCTCTGGATCAGGAGTCCCGACATCCTCCTTGTCGATTTCACAGGCTGGCTGTTGGATCCTCCGAACCAACAGTCATCTGAAATCTACAAAGATGAAAGGTTTGATGAGTCCTGAACACAAGGACTCATCAAACTACACAGAATGTCAGTGTTTGACAGTTTCACAGATGCTTGTGCCCTCTGCACTTCTGCCCTCACCCCTGCCCCTCCCTCTCAGAACCACGATAGGGTTCCCCTTGACCTCACCTTTCACCCCACCAGCCTCCACATTCAACGGATCATCCTCCGCCATTTCCGCCACCTCCAAAGTGATCCCACCACCAAACACATCTTCCCCTCCCCTCCCCTTTCAGCATTCCGTAGGGACCGCTCCCTCCGAGACACCCTAGTCCACTCCTCTATCACCCCCAGCGCCCCTTCCCCTTTGCCCGGCACCTTCCCATGCAAGCGCAGGAGATGCAACACCTGCCCTTATACCTCCCCCCTTCCCACTGTCCAGGGCCCCAAACACCCCTTCCAGGTGAAACAGCGATTTACTTGTACTTCTTGCAATCTAGTATACTGTATTCGCTGCTCACGATGTGGTCTCCTCTACATTGGGGAGACCAAACGCAGATTGGGTGACCGCTTTGCGGAACACCTCTGTTCAGTCCGTAAGGATGACCCCGAGCTTCCGATTGCCTGTCATTTTAATTCACTGCCCCATTCCCACTCAGACCTCACTGTACTTGGGCTCTTGCATTGTTTCATGGAAGCTCAAGGCACTTTACAGCCTTCCGGACTCAATATCGAATTCAACAATTTCAGATCATAACCTCGGCCCCCATTACATTTTTACTTATTTATTATCCCCACCTTTGTTTTGGCCCTTTCCCCCCGCCCCCTTTTTTTTTCTTTTCTTTTTTTTCTCTCTCCCACATGGCAGCTGTCTCCCATTCTGCCAGCACATTTCACACCTAATCTAGAGCCGTCTTTTGTCTCCACTAGTCCTATCACCATCTCGTCTCGTTTTGAATAACTCTTAATGTCTCTTCATTTCTCTTTTGTTCTCTCCCAGCCTGGCCTTTCAATCTATTTCATTTCCTGTGCCTTTCCAGTCTTGGCAAAGAGTTTGACTCGAAACGTTGACTCTATTTTCTCTCCACGAATGTTGCCTGGCCTGCTGAGTTTTTCCAGCATTTTCTGTTGTTATTTCAGATTTCCAGCATCCGCAGTATTTTGCTATCGTCACAGAGAAGGTAGTTGATTTGAGGTCAATTGGTACATTTAAAATGGAACGGAATTGATATTTGTTCAGAAAGAGGATTGAAAGTTATAGAGATATTAAAGTATCGCAACTTTTTTAGGGAAAGGAATTTAGTAGTAGGGGATCAATACCTCATATAGAAAGGAAGTCTATTATAGAATAATTTTATGTACACTCTGGCTGGTGCGAGCTTGATGGACTGAATAGACTTGCCCTGGTTTTTCTTTTCTTAAAGTGGTATTAGTGACATTTTAAACTCTCCTAGTGGCAAGAGCATTTGGTTTATTTTTTAAATTTCACTAGAATAAATACTATACATCAATAAATCAATACTTTCAAACTAAGTCTAAAATTCATGATTGAAATCGCACAAGGTTATGGAGTTGAACTATCCCATACAGGCTTAATCTGGAAGATGAGGCTTAGTCTGAAGCTGCAACAATTTGAGGATCACCAATTATTAAAAAAGGATACAGAGTAGAGTGAAAAAAAAGAGAAAATAGCAGTGCAGGAGTAAATACAGAAATGAAAATATTTTTAATAAGTCATGTAATAAAGTAGAAAGAAACATAAAATGAAAGGGAAGTGGATAGCAAAGTAAGCGGGGGGAAGGAATTTTTTTTTTTAAATGTTAGATTATCTACTTGCAGTATCACGTTCCCCTATCACTTGAATGCAGTTTGATTTCCACAAACAAATGACCAGGCTGATATCAGTAATTATACTGGAGCTGCTCAGTTGCAGTGTCAAAATTGGTACAAGAGGTGGTTGAGAACATCTGTAAGGATGGCTCTTGTGTATCTAAGGATATGGTTCAAAGTCATAGCTCATGGCATGTGCAAAAGCCACCAAATCAAGTGGAACGTAATTCTAACCAGATACATAAATGTACGAGGTGTGTTATTGAAGGTACATTTGGAATGCTGAAACATAGGTGGAGATATCTGGATTAATTCAAAGCTGCCTTATACAATGACCTAGGGATGTGTGCAGAATATCTGTGGTGTGCTGTATATTGCATCACGGGCAGTGTAGGGGGATCTGAAAATTCAATGTGATGAGGAATGTGTACATGCAATGCAAACCAAGGAAGAGAAACTTCAATAATCTCCTCCTGATGATGTCTTGATGCTGCCTCAGCCAAGTGATTGAAAACCAGTTCACATAAAGAATAACAGGCTAAATGTTATGACAGTGACTGACATTTTTGTGTTGTGTTTCTTATTTTATGACTTTGTTCAAATATCATGAGTTATATAGATTAACAATAGACTATTGGAATCACATACAAGTGTTCAAGTAGCCTATTTAGTAAATACATTATTTTGACACATTTCATTTACTTAATAGAATATGTATATTTTGAGGTTTTAGAGATTTTACAAATGACTGAAGCAAATGAGAAATAAAATACTGAATCATTTACTTACCAACCTAAAGTGTGTGTGATTAATGATTGTGTTGTGTTTGCTCCCCTTATTACATGACAACAATTTCTCTGCTGCTAGAGAATTGTGAGTCACCTCCCACTCCTCAGCTTTCATCATTGGAGAAACAAATTCTATCTAATGGACGCTCTGAGGAGTGGCAATAACAGCTGCAGCACCAATAGCTCAACTTCAGAGAGGATCCATATAGTCAGATTTATAAAACTGTTCCTTTGTCCAATGGTATCTACCTGGGACTTTAATCATATCACAATTAAACTTTGAAGAACGTCTTCATAGCTTGCAGCAGCAGAAGTGAATTGCTGCCAATCGGAATAAGAGAACTAAAGAACAATAACACCGATAAGCTGATGAGGCAAATTAGCACATCTGGGTGGCCAAAGTGCAATTATTATTCTTCATGTTGTGTAATCAAAGCTATGACCTATATTATAAAAATCCCTACATTTTTGTTGACCTAGAATGAATGGTGACTAGAATAAGTTCTGATTTCAGTGTGACTTCTAACAGCACAGTCCTATTTTTATATAATTTGACAGATAGGGGTTCAAAATTGGACCCCTTTGTGCCCATTCATTTTTAAAGTTGTGTAAATTATTCAGGACTCTATGGAATAAAATACTGACAAATGTGATCAGAAATCATTAGGTTAAACATAACTGCCTTGAATAAGTGTACTAGTTAATTTGTGGTATATACTGAGTCAGCAGGTAATCCTCTCCCAAAACAAGCGCTCTACTCGGAGCTCCGACACGGCAAGAGAGCCCCAGGTGGGCAGAGGAAATGCTTCAAGGACACCCTCAAAGCCTCCTTGAAAAATTGCAACATCCCCACCAACACCTGGGAATCACTGGCCCAAGACCGCACCTGGAATACTGCATAGAGTTTTGGTGTCCATACTTAAGAAAAGACATACTTGCTCTCGAGTCAGTACAAAGAAGGTTCACTCGGTTAATTCCGGGGATGAGGGGGTGGACATATGATGAGAGGTTGAGTAGATTGGGACTCTACTCATTGGAGTTCAGAAGAATGAGAGGCGATCTTATTGAAACATATAAGATTGTGAAGGGGCTTGATCGGGTGGATGCGGTGAGGATGTTCCCAATGATGGGTGAAACTAGAACTAGGGGGCATAATCTTAGAATAAGGGGCTGCTCTTTCAAAACTGAGATGAGGAGAAACTTCTTCACTCAGAGGGTGGTAGGTTTGTGGAATTTGCTGCCCCAGAAAGCTGTGGAAGCTACATCAATAAATAAATTTAAAACAGAAATAGACAGTTTCCTAGAAGTAAAGAGAATTAAGGGTTACGGGGAGCGGGCAGGAAATTGGACATGAGTCTAGGTTCGGAATGGTCATGGCCCTGTGGGTAGTGGAGCGGGCCCAGGGGCCATGTAGCCTGGTTCTGCTCCTACTTCTTGTGTTCTAATTCTGTGTTAGATTTCAGGAGATGGTTTTATTCCTGTTCCTGGCTGGGGTGGCGATCGCCTTTACAGAAGGTAAGTACTGTAGAAAATATAGGGACAGAGTGATCTCCTGGACGAGTTTCGATCGCCTAGATGGGTCGGAGAGGAATTTCCCAGATTTTTTCTCCCAAATTGGCCATTGGGTTTTTTAATCTGTTTTTTCGCCTCTCCCGGGAGATCACATGGGTTCGGGTGGATGCAGAGTGATAGAAGATTTGAGGTTACTTCCTCAAAAAACTCCAGCAAATTTGTCAAACATGACTTCCCCTTCATGAAACCATGCTGAGTTTGTCCTATTAAATTATGTTTATCCAAATGTCCCGTTACTGTCTCCTTAATAATGGACTCTAACATTTTACCAACCACAGATGTTAGGCTAACAGGTCTATAGTTTCCAGCCTTCTGCCTACTACCCTTTTTAAATAAGGGTGCTACATTAGCAGTTTTCCAATCTGCCGGGACCTTTGCTGAGTTCAGTGAGTTTTGGAAAATTATTACCAATGCATCCACAATCCCTACCATTACTTCCCTCAAGACCCTAGGATGCAAGCCATCAGGTCCAGGGGATTTATCCGCCTTGAGTCCCATTATTTTACCAATTACCACTTCCTTAGGCCTAGAAATTCAGTGCCCTTAGCACAGATTTTGCGGCGCTAGAGGGCCTAGCGCTGCAATTGGCGCCGGTTCCTAAATTGCCTGGGGCCCTTCCGCGGCGGTAGACCGGTAGCGCTGCGCCGGCACCGATGACGTCATCGGTGTGCGCAGCGTCCCGGTTGCCGTGGTAACCCGGCCCCAAGCCGAAATTCAGTTGCGCCCGCCTCGCCCGTGGCAGGCGCAACTAAGACTCTGGCAACAGAGTCTTCCCCCAGTGTGCGCCGGCGCATAAAGGTGGAGCGGCGGCCGGCCGCGTTCCCGGCGGCCGCCTGCCCGCACCTCCCTTCCCGGACTCCTGCATTCCCCCCCCCGCGGCCCTGATCAGTGTCTCATGCGAGCCCGGCACTTCCCCGAGGTGCCGGGCTCAGATGTCGGGTCAATCCGCCGGACAGTTGTCGGCTGCAGACAGCTCCTCCTTAACAGGAGGAGGAGGCCTGCAGTTCCCCCGCCTGCCGCACCGCATCGGGTGCCGCAGCGGGGGATTAGCGCCGGGAAACCCAAGTTCACGCCCGTTTTGAGGCGCTAAAGGAGGGTTTTAGCGCCTGCCGCCGTCTGGGCCCGGCGCACCCGAATTTTCGTCGGGCGCTGTCGCATTACCGCTGGCGCAAACTTTCTGGCGCTACAGCCCTGGCAAGACCAGAACCCAATTTCTAGGTCATAGTGATTTTAATCATATTTAGTTCCTCCCCCCCTAGAGCCCCCTGTTTGTCCAGTGTTGGGATATTCTTAGTGTCCTCTACTGTAAAGACTGATACAAAATAATTGTTCAGTGTTTTTGCCATCTCCATGTTTCCCACCATTAATTTCCCGGTCTCATCCTCTAAGGGACCAACATTTACTTTAGCCACCCTTTTTCTTTTTATATAACTATAGAAACTTTTACTGTCTGTTTTTATATTTTTTGCTAATTTACTTTCATAATCTATCTTCCCTTTCTTAATCAATCTTTTAGTTATTTTTTGCTGTCTTTTAAAGACTTCCCAATCTTCCATCCTCCCACTAGATTTGGCTACCTTATATGCCCTTGTTTTTAGTCGGATACTATCCTTAATTACTTTACTTAGCCACGGATGGCTATCTTTTCTTTTACACCCTTTTTTCCTCAGTGGAATATATATTTTTTGGAAGTTGTAAAATAACTCCTTAAATGTACACCACTGATCATGTACTGTCTTACCCTTTAATCTATTTTCCCAGTCCACTCTAATCAATTCCGCTCTCATACCTTCATAGTCTCCTTTATTCAAGCTCAGCACACGTGTTTGAGATCCAACCTTCTCACCCTCTAATTGAACATGGAACTCAACCATGTTATGGTCACTCATTCCAAGGGGATCCTTTACTAGGACATTTTTAATTAATCCTGTCTCATTACACAGGACCAAATCTAAGGTTGCTTGCCCCCTGGTCGGTTCAGTTACATACTGCTCAAGAAACCCATCCCTAATACACTCAATGAACTCATCCTCAAGGCTGCTCTGCCCAATTTGATTTGTCCAGTTAATATGATAATTAAAATCCCCCATAATTATAGCTGTTCCCTTATTACAAGCCTCAACTATTTCCTGATTAATACTCCGTCCAACAGAGTTGCAACTGTTCGGAGGCCTATAGACTACACCCACTAGTGTTTTTTCCCCTTATTATTCCTTATCTCCACCCAAACTGTTTCACTATCCTGCTCCTTTGACCCAATATCATTTCTCTGTATTATAGTGATTCCTTCCTTTATGAACATAGCCACCCCACCTCCTCTCCCTTCCTGCCTGTCCTCCCTGATTGTTAAATAACCTGGTATGTTTAATTCCCAGTCATGGTCACCCTGCAGCCATGTTTCTGTAATGGCCACAAGATCATACCCATATGTCGTTATTTGTGCCGTTAACTCATTCATTTTGTTACGAATGCTACGTGCATTCAGATAAAGAACTTTCAAATATGTTTTGTAACACTTAGTTCCTGTTTTTTCCCTTTTTAGTACTTTACTTTTTACTCCATACCTTCTGTCCCTTCCTGACACATTCTGTTTTTTAATTCCCCCACTGCTACCTAAGTCTATGACCTTCTCTGTTGTCATTTCTATTATTTGCTCTCTAGAAACCTCCCCCCCACTAATTAGTTTAAAGCCCTCTCTACAGCCCTAGTTATATGATTCGCCAGGACTCTAGTCCCAGCACTGGCCAAGTGGAGTCCATCCCAACGGAACAGCTCCCTCCTGTCCCAGTATTGGTGCCAGTGTCCCAAGAAGCAAAACCCATTTCTCCCACACCAGTCTTTGAGCCACGCATTTAATTCTTTAATTTTATTTATCCTAGCCATATTCGCTCGTGGCTCAGGTAATAACCCAGAGATTATTACCCTTGAGGTTCTGTTTTTTAATTTGACCCCTAGCTGCTCATACTCCTTTAACAGAACCGTCCTCTTTGTCCTATCTACGTCGTTTGTACCAACATGGACCATGACAACTGGATCCTCCCCCTCCCACTCCAAGTTTCTTTCCAGCCCAGAAGAGATGCCCTTAACCCTGGCACCGGGCAGGCAACACAGCCTTCGGGACTCCTGCTCTTGACTGCAGAGAACCCTATCTATCCCCCTAATGATACTATCCCCTACCACTACAACATTTCTTTTTACTCCCTCCACTTGAATGGCCCCCTGTACCATGGTGCTGTGGCCAGGTTGCTCATCCTCCCTGCAGTCCCCGCTCCCGCCCTCACTGGGAGTAAGAACCTCGATCCTGCTGGACAAGAACAAGGGCTGTGTCTCCTTCAACACTACATCCTGGATCCCTGTACCTTCCTCACTCGTAGTCACACCATCCTGTCCCTGACCACGGACTACATCTGCAGTAATTAACTTCATAGGTGTGAACATCTCCTGAAACATAGAGTCTGGGAACTTCTCCCCCTCCCTGATGTGTCGCAGTGTCTGAAGCTCGGTCTCAAGCTCCATAACATGGAACTTGAGTTCCTCTAGCAGCAAACACTTGTCGCAGATGTAATCACCGTGAACCTCAATGGGGACCACCGGCTCCCACATCTCGCAACAGTAACACATCACCTGCTCCATTCTATATAATTAATTAAATTTCTTATTATTAGTTATGAAGACCCTGCCTGGATATAGATGATAATGTCACACCACTATTCAAAGGACTTACCAACTTAAAGGTATAAAAGAGAAGAGAAGGAAGAAAACCAACCAACCAGCTGATCACCAACTTCCTCCTTGAATACTGTCTGTGGGGCCTGTTTGGTTGACTCGTCTCGCTGCTCCGCCTCCGCAGTGCTGTCTAAGCCTGAGAGTGGGGAACAAAACAGAGCAAAAAACACACCCTCACCTCCCACTTATCCGAACTCTCCCACTTAGCAAACTCCAGCACCACTCAATGCACAAAGCACTCCATGCACTGCACTAGCCCCTCCCCTTTTATACCCGGATTCTACTTCCGGTTTAAACTGCCCAAGAGTTTAAAAAACCCTTAAAAAATTAAACTTACTTCAAATAATTGACTTCTTAACACACTAAAATTCACAAAATACACTTAAATGATTTTTCTCCCACTTAGCATACTCCAGCACCACTCAATGCACAAAGCACTCCGTGCACTGCACTAGCCCCTCCCCTTTTATACCCGGATTCTACTTCCAGTTTAAACTGCCCAAGAGTTTAAAAAAAAACCTTAAAAATTAAACTTACTTCAAATAATTGACTTCTTAACACACTAAAATTCACAAATTACACTTAAATGATTTTTCTCCCACTTAGCAAACTCCAGCACCACTCAATGCACAAAGCACTCCGTGCACTGCACTAGCCCCTCCCCTTTTATACCCGGATTCTACTTCCGGTTTAAACTGCCCAAGAGTTTAAAAAACCCTTAAAAAATTAAACTTCAAATAATTGACTTCTTAACACACTAAAATTCACAAAATACACTTAAATGATTTTTCTCCCACTTAGCAAACTCCAGCACCACTCAATGCACAAAGCATGGGTTCGGGTGGGATGTAGAGTGATAGTAGATTTGAGGTTAGGATCAGATCAGTCATGATCTTATTGAATGGTGGAGCAGGCTCGAGGGGCCGATTGGCCTACTCCTGCTCCTATTTCTTATGTTCTTATGACCACACAAAGTGGAGGAGAAGCATCCGGGAAGGCGCCGAACACCTCGAGTCTCCTCGCCGGGAGCAAGCGGAAGCCAAGCGCAAGCAGCAGATGCAGCGCACGTCAACCCAAGCACCCCACCCACCCGCCCCTTCAACCACCGTCTGCCCCACCTGTGACAGAGACTGTAGGCCCCGCATCGGACTCATCAGTTCCCTGAGAACTCATTTTTAATGTGGAAGCAAGTCATCCTCGGTTCCGAGGGACTGCCTAAGAGAGAGAGAGAGAGAGGTAATCCTCACAAGTAGATGAAGTGTTTCTTAAGTAAACAAAAAGCCTTTGCTCTTTTGCAAGACACTACACTTCAGCAAAAATAGCACAAATCAGTGCAGACTTACATGTAACTGGATGTGACAAAAAAAAGTGAAAGCAAGATACTAGTGCAGCTGTGGGTCTTATTTTGTTTACAGTAGAAAAAAAACAGGTGGCCGGAATGCTGAATAAACAGAAACCTAGGAGTTCAAATACATATTTCCATGGCAGCGTGAGTGTGGGTAAGTTAGCGCCTTGGTGGCTCAGAGATCTCTCGACGCACTTCACAGCCAATGAAGTGCTTTGTGTAGTCACTGTGGTGATGTGGGGAAACATGGCAGCCAATTTGCACACAACAAGGTTCCACAAACAGCAAGAAGATAAATGACTAGATAATCTGTTTTAGCGATGTTAGTTGAGGGATAAATGTTGGCCAGGACAACAGGTGAACTCCCCTGCCCACCTTTGGTGGGACAATTTGGGCTGGATTTTGTCGTTACCCACCTGCCCGGGGAGGACCAGTAGACTGCAGGGTTCCCCCGCACGCTGTGGAGTTTCTCACAGCGTGCGAGCGACGTAATGGTGAGTTCCAATCCCCAGGAGGGAGGGGTAGTTCTGGTCCCCGAACCCGGGTGGGGTGGGCTGCTGGTAGGTGAGCTTAGAGGCCCGGGATGAAGCACTCCTGCTGCCCCCAGCCCACAAGGATTGCTCCCTGAGGCTGTGCTCACCTCGCTGCAGCTACCAGGAATCCCGAGCCCTGGGAACCCCAGTCGGCCGCAGTAAAACCTGCACAGCAGGCTAAAGCAGAGGCTTCAGGGCCTTATTATAATATTTAAAATGCCATCCTGCCTCCAGGCAGAGGGTTGGCTGCCCGCCTCCCATCCTGCCTGAGTAAAAGGTGGAAGTTGGGTGGGTTGGAGGCGGGTTGGGTTCGGGTTTTAGATTTTTACAACTTTCACTTTCACCCCCGCCCACCTCCAACCCACCCGTTTTTTCATGTGAAAATTGCCCCCTTTGTTTTAATACCTGTGGTAAAGGTGCTAAATTTAGTGTTAAGATAAGGCACTAAAACCGCTGAAAGTTGCCATCTAATTTTCACTCTCTGTTCAACTGCGCGCTAAGAATAAACAATTAGAAATGTAGATTTGATTTTAAAAATAAGGGGGGTAATTTGAATCTAGCTCGCCCAATGGGAAACTGACACAATCAGATCGAGCCCCTGTTTTACCCACTGCCCGATTTTACTTCCAATGGAAAGTGGGCAGCTGATCTGATCTCGTCAATTTCCCACTGGGCGAATTAGATTCAAATTATCCCCAAGGTTGTAATTGTGCATCGTGTGTGCTGCATGTTATAGAGCAGTGCGAGAACACAAGATGATTTAACACCAAGCGGGTCTCTGGTTTAGCAGAACAGATTAGCAGCAAAATAGTTTTGGTAATTTACTTTCCTGCTAAAGCATTTAGCCTAAATATTTTATGTTGCATTAATCCTATTTAGGAAAAGCACATTCAAAATTTCCATGTGACAGATCATGTGAATAAGATTACTCATCTTTTGTAATCGTAGTGTAATCTCTGACATATTAATATCTAGTTCTCACAGTTTGGATAATTCGAGCAGACTACAAATTCAATCAGTCTTTCTGATTATAACACTCACCTGACAATATGGCAAACTAACTATGCTGACCGTTGAATCTTTTATCTGCTTTTAGCAGACATGTACAACACTATAGCTTGGATAGCAAACCAGCAGTAATGACGCCCACTTTCAGCCGACATAGAAAGGGAACCCTTTCATACTTAAATTTAATTACAGTTTAACAAAAAGAGAGCCTTTATTGTTTTCTCAAAGCAATTCATTTTCTACGTGCAAACATTGGACTTGTGCCAAATTAATTTCCCTAATTCACACAGACACTTATACATGTCAGTGATTTTTTCCCCCTGTGATTTATTAATCTAAACAGCCCAGCAATGTATTAAGCTCCTAATCCTTAAGGTCTGCCACAGAAACCTTCTAGTCAAAATATGTACTTATATATACACACAGGGCAAATCCAGAGTATTGTTTAAAATTCAGTCAGACAGTAAGACCAGAGGATATAAATTTCAGGAAATAAAAGTCTTGCAATGTCAAAAATAAAAAAATCAGGCCAAACAGCAAAACAAAATACAGCAATAAAAATACAGGTAAAGAACTATACCAAGTTTTAGATAAAAATAATTCTCAGATTTCAACACAGCCTTAAGAAGCTACTGCCACAGGCCAGACCACGGCAGTGTTGACGAACGGTCATGCAAGGCTGCTCACTTAGACTAGTGGACTCCTCCACCTGAGCAGCCAGCTGTGGCACGCTGCTTGCCGTGGTCCCCAGAATACTGCAGCACTGCTCAATGTTTGGGAAGCATTCTTCTTTTAAAAACTGCTCCTTAGGCTCATTGGCCCACTTGCCAGAGGGAATAATTTTTCTCGATCTACTCTATCAAAACCTCATCATCTTGTTTTTTTTAATTCATTTATGGGATGTGGGCGTCGCTGGCAAGGCCAGCATTTATTGCCCATCCCTAATTACCCTTGAGAAGGTGGTGGTGAGCCGCCTTCTTGAGCCGCTGCAGTCCGTGTGGTGAAGGTACTCCCACAGTGTTATTAGGGAGGGAGTTCCAGGATTTTGACCCAGTGACGATGAAGGAACGGCCGATATACTTCCAAGTCAGGATGGTGTGTGACTTGGAGGGGAACTTGGAGGTGGTGGTGTTCCGATGCACCTGCTGCCTTTGTCCTTCTAGGTGGAAGAGGTCGTGGGTTTGGGAGGTGCTGCCGAAGAAGCCTTGGTGAGTTGCTGCAGTGCATCTTGTAGATGGTACACACTGCAGCCACGGTACGCCGGTGGTGGAGGGAGTGAATGTTTGAAAACCTCTATTAGGTCACCTCTTAATCTTCTGTGTTCCAAGGACAACAGTCCTAAATTTTCCAACTTCTTCTCATAACTGAAGTCCCTCATCCCTGGCAACATCCTGGTAAACCTCCTCTGTACCCTTTCTAAGGCCTTTACATCTTTACAGAAGTATGGTGCTCAGAATTGTCCACAATACTCCAGTTGAGGCCTAACCAGTGATTTATAAAGTTCTAGCAGGATCTCTTTGCTTTTATATTCTATTCCTCCAATTATATACCCAAGTAACCCATATGCTTTATTAACCACCTTATCAACTTGCCCTGCCAGCTTCAGGGATTTGTGTATATGGACAACAAGGTCTCTCTGCTCATCTACACTTTTCAAAATTGTGCCATTTATAGTATGCGGTCTTTCCATATTAGTCCTCCCAAAGTGCATCACTTCACACTTCTCTGCATTGAACACCATCTGTCATGCTCCTGCCCATTTCACCATCCTGTCTATAACTCCTTATCACTATCTAATACGTTACCAAGTTTTGTATCATCTGCAAATGTTATAATGCTGCTCCTTGCACCCGAGTCTAGATCATTTATAAAAATTGAAAAGAGTATTGGACTTAAAATCGACCCTCCACTGCAAACCACCTCCCAGGCTGAAAAACATCCATCCACCACCACTCTTTGCTTCCTGTCATTGAGCCAATTATTTATTCATACCGCCACTTTCCCCTTAATTCCATGGGCTTCTATCATCTTAAAAAGCCTCATGCGTGGCACTTTGTCGAATGCTTTCCAAAAGTCCATGGGCTAGAAATTCGTTATAGCCAAGGAATTGTAAGGGGTTTTCCTGAGAGATGTCCCTGAGGTTTCTCTCTCTAGAGGCCACTCTCTCTTGCACAGTAAAACCTTGAGTGGTTCGACCCACTCGCCCCTTAGATTCTATACTCTGGCCTTCGGGGTAGGAACTACAATGTAGAGAAAACTCTTGTAGACCAAGTTTGATGAAACAAAATGAAATTTTATTGCATAAGGAAAAATATCAAATCAAATGCAAGCAGATAAGAGAGTACATGGGAGGGAAAAAAACACAAACAAATCATAATGACACAGTACTAACTAAGGCAAATACAGGCATCTTATACTCTACAAAGATCATCATGAAATAAGGAAACACACGGAACATCGAGGGACAACAACTCATGTTAATTGCACCCTTAAATCCACCCCCGTATTAAACCTATCTAGATCTGATTGTGAAGGGCCAGAAACATGCTCACCAATCCCACTAGGAAGTGCAAGGTTTTGAAATCAAGTCTGTGTTTTGATCCCTTCAGGCGCTCCGTCTCCTCGTGGATCGTGGAACCCCTGCGAGCTGCGCCACACCTCTCTCCTGAGGTGGGGGTCGGGGCGGCTGGACATCAGCGGGCCTGGATGTCGGCGGGGTCGAGGATCGTCGGCTCGACCCTTGTCAGAGGAGCCTTGGGCTGGCTCCCATCGCTTCTTCAGTTTGTTTTTATCTCTTCTCCCGAGCCGGGGTGGCTGGAAGGTTTCTTCTCTTGGGGTTTTATTTTTTGTTTCTTCTCCCAAGTTGGGTCGATGGCCTCTCGTTTCGGCAACGGCCCAGGGATGGTCGATGATCTCCCAATGTGTTTCCCCAGGGCGGGACGTCGGCTTTGAAACGGCCTTCTTGATGTTGGCTTGGTTCTTCTTCCTCCTCCGATGGTGCAGAGGAGTTTGCTGATCTTCTCCCGAAGCAACTCCTCTTCACCCACCGCTGTCTCCAACTACAACTCCGGTGTCTCCTTCAGAGTTTCCCGAGTGTCTGCGTGAGCTCTGCGTCCTCCGAGCGAGTCCTTCTTCCTGAGTGTGTCTTCCGTCTGAGTGTCTTCTTCGTGAGCTCTGCGTCCTCTGAGTGAGTGCTTCCGTGTCTGTATAACTCCAACTCCTCCAGTTATACTTTTCCCCCAGAAGCTTCCACTTCCCGCCCAAAATCAGGTTAGTCTTTGTTTAACTTTTGGCGGGCTGGGAGCACAGCGGGGTAGTTATTATATTTTAAAATGTTTTAAACGGCCGGTAAAGGCCCATCTCTGGTCTGGAATGACCTTCATTGTTTTTAATGTCCTGCTGATCTCGTTATCTAGTCCTTGGTGCTGTTCTCATGAATATGAAATTGTCCCCTTTTGTCTGGGTCAACATTTAGATGGCCTCTGTCTCCAGGCCGATCTTGACTGGATCTGCATCTAATCCATATGTATATGTGTGGGTCTGGTTTCGTTCTCTCAGAAACGGCTTCCAGAACTTACTGTGGGTTGAATCCACAAAACTGTCTGAGGTTGCGCAGGAACCATTTTAAAGTGTCCCAATAAACTGGTCACATGGTATGGTGGCCATTTTGTTTGCCCCTTTTTCTGGGCTTCTTTTAAAACAGTCTTTAAAATCATGGCCTCTTCTGCCATTTGACCCTTATTAATACAAAGTCCAATTTTGCGAATCCTACACTCCCCCCTGATGATACTGTAACTTGCTTGAAGTATCATAATTCTGGGTGAGCAAAATGTTCTGACTTTCCACAATCTAACCATCCCCAGTATTTACCTATCTATGACCCCACGACACATGCATTTCCCATTTCAGAAAAATCTAGTGTACATTAAGCATCTATAGATGGCAATACCTTGGAATTAAAAATCTAACAACTTACTTCCAGGCATGGAGGGGGTCCTTATATCCCTACATCACCTAGTGTATACACATTACTTTCTAATAATAACATCACTTCTAATAAAACTTCAATAATAAAATAAAGTACACACACGAAAAATTCAAAATGCACATGAATACATACCAAAATAATACAGAGGAGGGAGGGAAAACTTTAACTTTATACAAAACAGCAAAAATCTAAATGGGTGTCTCTTCTTCTACCCGCACATAATGCTCCCTCCATTCCCCTCTATTCTCGTACTTTTGCGAATGTTTGGCCTTTTTACAGTGTACAAACAGTAAATAAACTACAATGATAACCTGGCACACTACAAGAACGTGGGAGGCTATCCTAATCCAAGAAGGGACTTCTACATTAGTGAACAGGTCCCACCACGGTGGGGTCACTATGTCCAATATGTCTGCCCCTATCTCTAAAGCCTTCAGTGTTTCTGTGAAACAACAATGGCTTTTAATATCTTGGTGAGGTGTTCAGGGAGAGGGGGAATGATATATCCAAAATGTGCAACGAATCGCTACAGATCGGTAAAATTCTCTTTCACAGTGATGTGAACAGTGGAATGTTCAGGAATGGGGACAATTCGCTCTTGGGCCACTTGAACTTCTGCCCTGGGCTTGAAACAGAAGCTGCTGTCACTAACCGGACACCAACCATGCTGTCCATGCTGGTAGTGGGGCGCTGCAGTGGTGACACAGTATGTCCCACCTCCTATATATGCCACCTGCGGGGGCACATGGCCTTGTGCCATTGCCTCCATGGTGCAATTTATAGGCTTCGCGCCAGCAGTTCTGAACCCGCACTGTGGTTTTGAATGGGCATTCAAGTGCTGGGGACACAGGATGATGTGTGCTCCCCGGCTCCGGCACCCCGAGAGGTCGGTACCCATCATTGCATGCTCCCATCGAATGACGTAAGGTGGGACCCCTGTGTAGCGAATGTGCGCACCCCCCTTAATGACTCCAATGTTCTCCACCCTGTATACCGGGGCGGGTTTTGCTGTCTTTCCCATCACCGGCATTCTTACCACTATACCCATAATGGTGTGATTAGACCGTCCACAGTCCACTGGGACTGGGTAGGCCTCTGAAGCTAGTCTGAGCTGGCATGGACTCAATGTATTCTCAAAAGGGTGGAGGGCTGCGAGGTGCTTGTTGCTGATCCAGGAGGGGACTAATCCTTGCTTTAAATCCTCCAGATTACTGCGGCCCTCGCCCAGTAACCATGCCCCGTACAGCACACAAGCTTCGTTCTGCGCAGCCTGATCGGACGCATTCCGATCCTCCCTAATGAGGGCATTTACCATTCTGGCGTGTTTCTCCAGCTCAGCTATTATCTCTTTTAAGTGTAGTGTCATGGCCTGGTCCTCATGTAACTCAGAACCTACTACCTTATTCTCATCAGTCAGTATCTTTCTTAACTGTGTTTTCAAACCATTGATTTGGGTTTGCAGCTCCACGTCATCCAGTGTGTTGATGATGGAAGTTCCTGTGTTAAAAGCTGTGAAAATATAATTTACTGCACCCCTTCTTTGTCTCCCTACTCTGTCCAAGACCTCATGTGGTGTGGTGTACAATTCGGCTCTGTCAACATCGGCAAAGTCGAATTCGTAAAACTGCTTAAACATGTTTGTTAACAGGACCTGGTATAATTGCTCCCTTTCCTTGGGGCACCACGCTGGCAATCTTACCTCGGTGAGATTTAAAATCATCAAAGCCACCGCGTAGTGGACCCCTTGGTACAGTACCTGACCTGTGGGTACCAATACCAATCCATTCCCGGGTCCCTTTGTCGTGGTGGGGCACCCTTCCTTGAGGGCTTTAGCTACTGGAATTGTGGGCAAGGGCTTGCGGGGTCGGGTGATGAGCTCGGTGGCGTTTACTGGGATCTGAGAGTATGGGACTCAGCAGGCCCGTGTGCTGACGTCCCACCTCATTCCTTGTCCAGCATCCTGCCACTGTCTTTGGAAAAAGATGGAGACGCCTGTGGGGCAAGCACGTTCTGAACCCCACATACAGATGTAGATCCCCTCACCTGGTTCCCACCATTTGTCCCAACAGACACTCAAACCCCCGTGAGTTCCTGTAATTGTCCGATGGGTGTTATTACCCAATCTCTCCCATTCCACAGTGGAATTCTTCATGGTGCTGCTCAACTTGCGCAGTCACCACCAACGATCTAAAGGTACATGTCCATGGCAAACAAGGCAAATCTTCTTGCCCACGGTGACGCTGATCCTGGGTGCAATGATCCGCACCCTGGGGCACATCAGAGACGTTTCTCTGTATGCAAACCCCGTCTGGCTGGAGTATTCAGTAGAGTTCGACCCCAGCCAACCTGGCCATTTTCCTTCATGGAAGCAGGCAGCAGTCTCTTCAGCGTCCCGTGAGCCGGTTCCATCAGTCGCGATGGGGCCTCTGTCCCCAGAGCACCCATAAATCGTGGAGTCCTTGGTGCGGCCCCGATAGGCCCAGCTCCACCTGATCGTCACGAACGCGACGAGGATCCCTCTCATCTTTCTCCTGGTTCCTGCAACAAATCACATAATATAGCCAGGCTCCCGAGAGATTCTGGCTTAGGTGACGGCATGATCGGGTCTTTCGACCTCGGTCCAAAACAACACGCATACTGGGCAGATTTTAAACTACTTAAACTCTAATCCCCTTAATATTTACACACCTTAAACTTAAACCTAAACTTATGTACAGCGCCGCCTGTCCCTGGGCGGCTTGCCTAATCCCTGATTGGACTGCAGCTCGCCGCTCCCTGTGGCGGGGCTGCAGTGACCTGTGGCTTGGGTTCCCCGCAGCCTTTTGCTGTTAATCGGGGACTGTGTTTTTTCATGGATTTCTGAAGTCGGCATTTACTGAGAACGGGGGACTCGGGCCAAGGTTTTACTGGCTGAGGCATACAAGTCGACCTGCGAAAAGAACATAAGAACATAAGAACATAAGAAATAGGAGCAGGAGTAGGCCAATCGGCCCCTCGAGCCTGCTCCACCATTCAATAAGGTCATGGCTGATCTGATCCTAACCTCAAATCTTCTATCACTCTGCATCCACCCGAACCCATGTGATCTCCCGGGAGAGGCGAAAAACCAGATAAAGACCCAATGGCCAATTTGGGAGAAAAAAATCTGGGAAATTCCTCTCCGACCCATCTAGGCGATCGAAATGCTTCCAGGAGATCACTCTGTCCCTATATTTTCTACAGTACTTACCTTCTGTAAAGGCGATCTCCACCCCAGCCAGGAACAGGAATAAAACCATCTCCTGAAATCTAACACAGAATTAGAACACAGTAGGAGCAGAACAAGGCTACACGGCCCCTGGGTCCACTCCACTACCCACAGGGCCATGACCATTCCGAACCTAGACTCATGTCCAATTTCCTGCCCGCTCCCCGTAACCCTTAATTCCCTTTACTTCTAGGAAACTATCTATTTCTGTTTTAAATTTATTTAATGATGTAGCTTCCACAGCTTTCTGGGGCAGCAAATTCCACAAACCTACCACCCTCTGAGTGAAGAAGTTTCTCCTCATCTCAGTTTTGAATGAGCAGCCCCTTATTTTAAGATTATGCCCCCTAGTTCTAGTTTCACCCATCATTGGGAACATCCTCACCGCATCCACCCGATCAAGCCTCTTCACAATCTTATATGTTTCAATAAGATCGCCTCATTCTTCTGAACTCCAATGAGTAGAGTCCCAATCTACTCAACCTCTCCTCATATGACCACCCCCTCATCCCCGGGATTAACCGAGTGAACCTTCTTTGTACTGACTCGAGAGCAAGTATGTCTTTTCTTAAGTATGGACACCAAAACTGTATGCAGTATTCCAGGTGCGGTCTCACCAATACCTTGTACAACTGCAGCAATACCTCCCTGTTTTTATATTCCATCCCCCTAGCAATAAAAGCCAACATTCCATTGGCCTTCTTAATCACTTGCTGCACCTGCATACTAACTTTTTGAGTTTCGTGCACCAGGACCCCCAGATCCCTTTGTACTACAGTACTTTCCAGTTTCTTGCCATTAAGATAATAACTTGCTCTATGATTTTTCCTGCTAAAGTGCATAACCTCACACTTTCCAGTATTGTATTCCATCTGCCAAATCTCTGCCCACTTACTTAGCCTGTCTATGTCCCTTTGCAGGTTTTTTATGTCCTCCTCACTCACTACTTTCCGTCCCATCTTTGTATCATCTGCAAACTTTGATATGTTACACTCGGTCCCCTCCTCCAAATCGTTAATATAGATTGTAAAGAGTTGGGGACCCAGCACTGACCCCTGCGGAACACCACTAGTTACTGGTTGCCAATCTGAGAACGAACCATTTATCCCAACTCTCTGCTTTCTGTTAGAGAGCCAATCCTCCACCCACGCCAGAATATTACCCCCAATCCCATGATTTTTTATCTTGAGCAATAATCTTTTGTGTGGCACCTTGTCAAATGCCTTTTGGAAGTCTAAATACACTACGTCCACTGGTTCCCCTTTATCCACCCTGTATGTTACTTCCTCAAAAAACTCAAGCAAATTTGTCAAACATGACTTCCCCTTCATGAAACCATGCTGAGTTTGTCCTATTAAATTATGTTTATCCAAATGTCCCGTTACTGTCTCCTTAATAATGGACTCTAACATTTTACCAATCACAGATGTTAGGCTAACAGGTCTATAGTTTCCAGCCTTCTGCCTACTACCCTTTTTAAATAAGGGTGTTACATTAGCAGTTTTCCAATCTGCCGGGACCTTTGCTGAGTCCAGTGAGTTTTGGAAAATTATTACCAATGCATCCACAATCCCTACCGCTACTTCCCTCAAGACCCTAGGATGCAAGCCATCAGGTCCAGGGGATTTATCCGGCTTAAGTCCCATTATTTTACCAAGTACCACTTCCTTAGTGATTTTAATCGTATTTAGTTCCTCCCCCCCTAGAGCCCCCTGTTTGTCCAGTGTTGGGATATTCTTAGTGTCCTCTACTGTAAAGACTGATACAAAATAATTGTTCAGTGTTTTTGCCATCTCCATGTTTCCCACCATTAATTTCCCGGTCTCATCCTCTAAGGGACCAACATTTACTTTAGCCACCCTTTTTCTTTTTATATAACTATAGAAACTTTTACTGTCTGTTTTTATATTTTTTGCTAATTTACTTTCATAATCTATCTTCCCTTTCTTAATCAATCTTTTAGTTATTTTTTGCTGTCTTTTAAAGACTTCCCAATCTTCCATCCTCCCACTAGATTTGGCTACCTTATATGCCCTTGTTTTTAGTCGGATACTATCCTTAATTACTTTACTTAGCCACGGATGGCTATCTTTTCTTTTACACCCTTTTTTCCTCAGTGGAATATATATTTTTTGGAAGTTGTAAAATAACTCCTTAAATGTACACCACTGGTCATGTACCGTCTTACCCTTTAATCTATTTTCCCAGTCCACTCTAATCAATTCTGCTCTCATACCTTCATAGTCTCCTTTATTCAAGCTCAGCACGCTTGTTTGAGATCCAACCTTCTCACCCTCTAATTGAATATGGAACTCAACCATGTTATGGTCACTCATTCCAAGGGGATCCTTTACCAGGACATTTTTAATTAATCCTGTCTCATTACACAGGACCAAATCTAAGGTTGCTTGCCCCCTGGTCGGTTCAGTTACATACTGCTCAAGAAACCCATCCCTAATACACTCAATGAACTCATCCTCAAGGCTGCTCTGCCCAATATGATTTGTCCAGTTAATATGATAATTAAAATCCCCCATAATTATAGCTGTTCCCTTATTACAAGCCTCAACTATTTCCTGATTAATACTCCGTCCAACAGAGTTGCAACTGTTCGGAGGCCTATAGACTACACCCACTAATGTTTTTTTCCCCTTATTATTCCTTATCTCCACCCAAACTGTTTCACTATCCTGCTCCTTTGACCCAATATCATTTCTCTGTATTATAGTGATTCCTTCCTTTATTAACATAGCCACCCCACCTCCTCTCCCTTCCTGCCTGTCCTTCCTGATTGTTAAATAACCTGGTATGTTTAATTCCCAGTCATGGTCACCCTGCAGCCATGTTTCTGTAATGGCCACAAGATCATACCCATATGTCGTTATTTGTGCCGTTAACTCATTCATTTTGTTACGAATGCTACGTGCATTCAGATAAAGAACTTTCAAATATGTTTTGTAACACTTAGTTCCTGTTTTTTCCCTTTTTAGTACTTTACTTTTTACTCCATACCTTCTGTCCCTTCCTGACACATTCTGTTTTTTAATTCCCCCACTGCTACCTAAGTCTATGACCTTCTCTGTTGTCACTTCTATTATTTGCTCTCTAGAAACCTCCCCCCCACTAATTAGTTTAAAGCCCTCTCTACAGCCCTAGTTATATGATTCGCCAGGACTCGGTGAGATTTAAGGTGGTCATGGAAAAAGACAAAGACGGCCCGGAAATAAGGGTTCTAAATTGGGGGAAGGCCGATTTTAATATGATAAGGCAGGATCTGGCCAAAGTGGACTGGGAGCAGCTGCTTATAGGAAAATCCACATCAAAACAATGGGAGACTTTCAGAAGGGAAATTGAGAGAGTACAACGCCAACATGTTCCTGTAAAGGTCAAGGGTGGGACCAACAAGCAAAGGGAACCTTGGATGACAAGGGATATACAAAAATGCATTAGAAATAAAAGGGGGGCTTTTGGCAGTTACAAAAGACTAAAGACGGAGGAAGCCCTAGAGGAGTATAAAAAGTGCAGGGGCATACTTAAAAAAGAAATTAGGAGGGCGAGGAGGGGCCATGAAATAACACTGGCGAGCAAAATAAAGGAAAATCCTAAGATGTTTTATAAGTATATTAAGGGCAAGAGGATAACCAGGGAAAGGGTAGGGCCCATTAGGGACCAAAGTGGCAATCTGTGTGTAGAGCCAGAGGATGTAGGCGGGGTTTTAAATGAATTTTTTGCATCTGTGTTCACTATGGAGAAAGACGATGCAGACATAGAAATCGGGCAAGGGGACTGTGACATACTTGAACATATTAGCATCGAGAGGGAGGAGGTGCTAGCGGTTTTAGCAGGCCAAAAAGTGGATAAATCCCCAGGCCCGGACGAGATGTATCCCAGGCTGCTGTGGGAGGCAAAGGAGGAGATTGCAGGGGCTCTGACACTAATTTTCAGAACCTCTCTGGCCACAGGGGATGTACCAGAGGACTGGAGAACAGCTAACGTAGTACCATTATTCAAGAAGGGTAGCAGGGATAAACCAGGGAATTACAGGCCAGTGAGTCTAACATCTGTAGTGGGGAAATTATTGGAAAAAATTCTGAGGGACAAAATTAATCTCCACTTGGAGAGGCAAGGATTAATCGGGGATAGTCAGCATGGCTTTGTCAAGGGTAAATCATGTCTGACAAATCTGATCGAATTTTTCGAGGGGGTGACTAGTGGGGTGGATGAGGGAAATGCTGTGGATGTGGTTTACATGGACTTCAGTAAAGCTTTTGACAAAGTCCCGCATAGGAGACTGGTTAAGAAGGTAAGAGCCCATGGGATCCAGGGTGCCTTGGCGCGTTGGATCCTAAACTGGCTGAGTGGCAGGAGGCAGAGGGTGATGGTTGAAGGTTGCTTTTGTGACTGGAAGCCTGTGTCCAGTGGGGTACCTCAGGGATCGGTGCTGGGTCCCTTGTTGTTCGTGATCTACATAAATGATTTGGATGAGAATGTAAAAGGTATGATCAGTAAGTTCGCAGATGACACGAAAATTGGTGGGGTGGTAAATTGCGAGGAGGAAAGCCTCCGGCTACAGGACGATATAAACGGGTTGGTCAGATGGGCGGAAAAGTGGCAAATGGAATTTAACCCTGAAAAGTGCGAGGTGATGCATTTTGGACGGACAAATAAGGCAAGGGAATACACAATGAGTGGTAGGACCCTAGGAAGTACAGAGGGTCAGAGGGACCTTGGTGTACATGTACATAGATCCCTGAAGGCAGCGGAGCAGGTAGATAAGGTGGTTAAAAAGGCATATGGGATACTTGCCTTCATTAGCCGAGGCATAGAATATAAGAGCAGGGAGGTTATGATGGAGCTGTACAAAACGCTGGTGAGGCCACAGCTGGAGTACTGTGTGCAGTTCTGGTCGCCTCACTATAGGAAGGATGTGATTGCTTTGGAGAGGGTGCAGAGAAGATTCACCAGGATGTTACCTGGGATGGAGCGCCTCAGCTATGAAGAGAGGCTGGACAGGCTGGGGTTGTTTTCCTTGGAGCAGAGAAGGCTGAGGGGGGACCTGATTGAGGTGTACAAAATGATGAGGGGCATAGATAGGGTAGATAAAGAGGAACTTTTCCCCTTAGTGGGGGGGTCAATAACAAGGGGGCATAGATTCAGGGTAAGGGGCAGGAGATTTAGAGGGGATTTGAGGAGGAACTTTTTCACCCAGAGGGTGGTTGGAATGTGGAACTCAATGCCTGAAAGGGTGGTAGAGGCAGGAACCCTCACAACATTCAAGAAGCATTTGGATGAGCACTTGAAATGCCATTGCATACAAGGCTATGGACCAAATGCTGGAAAATGGGATTAGACTGGACAGGGATGGATGGGCGGCGCAGACACGATGGGCCGAAGGGCCTCTTTCTGTGCTGTAAAACTCTATGGCCTAGAAATTGAGTTTGCGCTGCGCCGGGGCTTAACGCCGGAAATTTAGCGCCGGTGCTAAGTCGCACTGCGCGCGCCAAAAATTCATTAGCGCCGCGCCCAAACGGCTGCCGGCGCTACTGAAGGCTGTTTGCGCCTGAAAACTGGCGCTACGCGCCGCATTGCGGCGCTATTCCGGCGCTGCGGCGCCCGATGCGGTGCGGCAGGCTTGGGAAGTGCAGGCCTCCTCCTTCAGTTAAGGAGGAGCTGCCTGCACCCGCCCGCTGGCCAGTTAAATCGCCACAAAAATGAGCCCGGCACCTCGGGGAAGTGCCGGGCTCGCAGCCGAGAAGCATCTGTTCCGCGGGGGGGGGTGGTGGGAGAGTCCGGGGAGGGAGGTGCGGGCAGGCGGCCGGCGGGAAAGCGGCCGGCCGCCGCTCCACCTTTATGCGCTGGCGCAAAGTCGTGTAAGACTCTGTTGCCAGAGTCTTAGTTGCGGCTGCCACGGGCGAGGCGGCCGCAACTGAATTTCGGCGCTGGGGCCCATCACCACGGCAACCGGGACGCTGCGCACACTGATGACGTCATCGGTGCCGGCGCAGCGCTACCGGTGTAACGCCGATGTTGGGCCCTAGTCAATTTCAAAACCGGCTGTAAGTCCAGCGCAATGCCCTCTAGCGCCGCAAAATGGGCGCTAAGCCCACTCAATTTCTAGGCCATATGACTCTAGTCCCAGCACTGGCCAAGTGGAGTCCGTCCCATCAGAACAGCTCCCTCCTGTCCCAGTACTGGTGCCGTGTCCCAAGAAGCAAAACCCATTTCTCCCACACCAGTCTTTCAGCCACGCATTTAACTCTTTAATTTTATTTATCCTAGCCAAATTCGCTCGTGGCTCAGGTAATAAACCAGAGATTATTACCCTTGAGGTTCTGTTTTTTAATTTGACCCCTAGCTGCTCATACTCCTTTAACAGAACCGTCTTCCTTGTCCTATCTACGTCGTTTGTACCAACATGGACCACGACAACTGGATACTCCCCCTCCCACTCCAAGTTTCTTTCCAGCCCAGAAGAGATGTCCTTAACTCTGGCACCAGGCAGGCAACACAGCCTTCGGGACTCCCGCTCTTGACTGCAGAGAACCCTATCTATCCCCCTAATGATACTATCCCCTACCACTACAACATTTCTTTTTACTCCCTCCACTTGAATGGCCCCCTGTACCACGGTGCTGTGGCCAGGTTGCTCATCCTCCCTGCAGTCCCCGCTCCCGCCCTCACAGGGAGTAAGAACCTCGATCCTGCTGGACAAGAACAAGGGCTGTGTCTCCTTCAACACTACATCCTGGATCCCTGTACCTTCCTCACTCGTAGTCACACTGTCCTGTCCCTGACCACGGACTACATCTGCAGTAATTAACTTCATAGGTGTGACCATCTCCTGAAACATAGAGTCTGGGAACTTCTCCCCCTCCCTGATGTGTCGCAGTGTCTGAAGCTCGGTCTCAAGCTCCATAACATGGAACTTGAGTTCCTCTAGCAGCAAACACTTGTCGCAGATGTAATCACCGTGAGCCTCAATGGGGTTCACCAGCTCCCACATCTCGCAACAGTAACACATCACCTGCTCCATTCTATATAATTAATTTAATTTCTTATTATTAGTTATGAAGACCCTGCCCGGATATATATGATAATATCACACCACTATTCAATAGGACTTACCAACTTAAAGGTATAAAAGAGAAGAGAAGGAAGAAAACCAACCAACCAGCTGATCACCAACCTCCTCCTTGAATACTGTCTGTGGGGCTTGTTGGTTGACTCGTCTCGCTGCTCCGCCTCCGCAGTGCTGTCTAAGCCTGGGAGTGGGGAACAAAACAGAGCAAAAAACACACCCTCACCTCCCACTTATCCGAACTCTCCCACTTAGCAAACTCCAGCACCACTCAATGCACAAAGCACTCCGTGCACTGCACTAGCCCCTCCCCTTTTATACCCGGATTCTACTTCCTGTTTAAACTGCCCAAGAGTTTAAAAAACCCTTAAAAAATTAAACTTACTTCAAATAATTGACTTCTTAACACACTAAAATTCACAAAATACACTTAAATGATTTTTCTCCCACTTAGCAAAACTCCAACAGCACTCAATGCACAAAGCACTCCGTGCACTGCACTAGCCCCTCCCCTTTTATACCCGGATTCTACTTCCTGTTTAAACTGCCCAAGAGTTTAAAAAACCCTTAAAAAATTAAACTTACTTCAAATAATTGACTTCTTAACACACTAAAATTCACAAAATACACTTAAATGATTTTTCTCCCACTTAGCAAAACTCCAACAGCACTCAATGCACAAAGCACTCCGTGCACTGCACTAGCCCCTCCCCTTTTATACCCGGATTCTACTTCCTGTTTAAACTGCCCAAGAGTTTAAAAAACCCTTAAAAAATTAAACTTACTTCAAATAATTGACTTCTTAACACACTAAAATTCACAAAATACACTTAAATGATTTTTCTCCCACTTTGCAAAACTCCAACAGCACTCAATGCACAAAGCATTGCTTTGGGCGTGGCTCCCTTAGCGAGTGGACCTTCGGGTGGGACCTTAGCTCTCACAGCCCGTGGCTCTTCCAATACTGTGGGCTTTGGCTCCCTCCCCTCAGGCTCCGCCCCTTCGGGAATTGGGCCTGTGGCAGATGGCTCCTCCTCACCTGTCCCTACAGGTGGAGAATCTCTGCCCCCAATTTCTACCTCCCCCACGCTTGAGTCGAGGGCGGGACCTCCGTCCTCCGACTCCACCTCTTCCAGAATCGTGTCGAGGGCGGGACCTTGTTGTTCGGGACCCTCCTCATCCGAGTTCCAGGCCATCGGGGAAAGCTCCCTCCAGGTGGGCGGGACTGCTTCTCCTTCCAAGCAGGCTACAACGCCAGCTTGTGTGGTCTGTGACTCATCGCGCGCCTCAGGCTGAGGATCTTTACCCTCAGACCTGGCTTCGGTTGCTGATGCTCTTGCACCCAGTGTAAACAGTTTGCACCGCTTCATGCGAAACCACTTGTTGCGTCGGGACACCTCCACTGTGCGAGTGGCGTAGACCGGTGGATTTTCCACCGATTCCGGCCTATCCTCCTGGTCTACGGCTCTCTCGCCAGCGCATAGGGTTAGACCCAAGAATTTTACTTCTCGCCGGCCAACCCGCGCCTTCGTAGGGGTTTCCTTAACACTCTCTATCTCCTTCACACTCGTACCTGCTCCCCAGAGACAATGATTTCTTAGGTCCATGTGGATCCCGTGGGCTCCCAAGAAATCAGACCCCAGGACTCCCGTTCCACCTCCCACCTCCCACTTCATTAGGGTACACTTCCACGTGGTGCGGAGTGGTCCTAAATGAATGGAGAGGGGAAGGGAATGTGCGCCAGCCTGTTCTTTGCCCG
Source organism: Somniosus microcephalus (assembly GCF_052327205.1). NCBI lineage: Eukaryota > Metazoa > Chordata > Chondrichthyes > Squaliformes > Somniosidae > Somniosus > Somniosus microcephalus. The sequence goes on from NC_140992.1 coordinate 250,744,848, forward strand.
TGAAGCCCGACAGAAGGCATGGGACCCCGGTGGACAGAGGCGAGGCGGTGGGGTTATCTGCGTGGATTACGGTGCACGATGCTCCCGTATCCAACAGATAGGTTCCCTTCACCTCCTCCACCTCCATCTCCACGAGGGGTCGTCTCCATACATCATATCGCAGCGCACACAGGTAGACGGGCTGCGCCGACTCTAGTCACTTGGGTACAATGGTCGGAGTCTCGGGAGCGACAAGACCAGTGGTGACGGCTATTTTCCCTTGCGAAATCATCAGAGACTGCATTGTCTCTATGATTGATTCAATCGCAGCGGGATCCATAACTGCACCAGCTCCTTGTGCTGGGGCAGGAGCTACGGCTTGGGTTTGGGCTGGTGCTGGGGCGGCGGTCTGGGCTTGGGCTTGGGCTGCGGGAAATTTCCCTTTATTATCCTTCCACGGATTTCTACAGTCTTTGCGCCAATGTCCATCCTTCCCGCACCCGTAGCAATTGAGCTTGGCTTGGACAGGGCGATTCCCCTCCTGACGCCACTCCTTCTTGCTTGGGGCTGCGGGTTTTGCCTCATGCACCTTTCCCTTCTGGGGAGGTGTTTCCTGACCTCTACAATTCTTGTACGCCACATTTAGCTGACGGAGTACCGTCTCCTCCGTGACGCCGGGACCTTGGGGATCAAACCAAGACCTGGCTAGGGCCCGTATCTCTGGCAAGCTGTTGGTAACCAAGCAACAGAGCCAATGAACCCACTGTTCGTCACTCATTGCAACCCGTTCAGGCATACCCGGACAGCTGCGTCGATACACTGGCCACAGCCTTTCTGCGAAAACCCATGGGGGTTCTCCAGATAGCTGCACGGTCCCTTCCACATGGTCGAACGGGCTACCGTCGTCCACTCCCATTACTTCTAAAACTTCCTCCCTGAGATCCGCATACCCTTTCCGTCCTCTCTTGCTATCCTCTGAGAGGCACTGAAGGATTGTGCAATCCAGGGAGAAAAGCAACAGTTTCACCTGTTCCTGATCATCACAGTCATTAATGGCTGTTGTTTCCTCTATCTCCCTGAAATGAAGCGAGGGATCTCCCTTTACTGTGAGTCATGCGAGGTGGCTCACCATGGACCTTAATTGCGGGCCAGCGTAGGCCACCACGAGCTGGTTCTGGTGGGGTCCGATACTGCCATCGGCAGCGTTGGGACCGAACCTCTGGTGCCGAGCGGGACACATTGGTGCCAGTCCCGGCTTTGCGACCAGTGGTTCTTCCTCACACTCCACCTCGGCTACCTCCTCTTAAACTACCCCCTCCTTTTCCGGCCAAGTCTCACTATAGCTCGGCGGTGCTGAGGGCTCGGTGGCTGGTACCACAATTACCTCAGCTGGAATCGGCTGTTTTGATTCCTTTAAAAAGTCCATGTGACTGGCTTTCGGGCTGACGAGACACACCATGCCTTTTGCCTTAACCAGGGCCATTCTTAGGTCCTCTATGGTCTTTTGGCAGGGGCCGTGGTCTGTGCTCTCAAACCCGTGCTCGAGGGCTAGCTTGTAAGCCGCCTTAACCTCCACTGCTCTCTCCTCCTGCGCTCTTAGCTGTTGTGCGAGGCGGGCGTTTTTCTCCCGTATCCTCGTTTCATTGATCTTTGCCTCAGTAACCTGGCACTCCAGGTACTCTATCCTAGCCTGATGTTGACTAGCTACCACTTGGCGTTCCTGATTCAGCGCGTGAAGCGCTGTGATGAGTTTTTCCCCTCCCATGGCCTTTTCCTCTATCTCTGCTGCCTGGGTTGTGATCCTGGCTGCCTGTGCTGCAATGACTCGGTCCAAGATCTGGACCTGCTTCTTGTAACACATCAGCTACACTGCCTTCTCCACTGACTTCTTATGCTTTTTGCTCTCTGTCCACCTAATGGCTGCGTCCACTGGACGCCCATCCAGCAAGAGATCGGAAATCCACTGTTTAGTGAGATTTACCTTGCCAAAGACTCAGGCCTAGAAATTGGGTTTTGGCGCAGCCAGGGCTTTAGCGCCGGAAGTTAGTGCCGACGCTAAGTCCCCCTGTGCGCGCCAAAAATTCAGTAGCGCCGCGCCCAAACGGCTGCCGGCGCTACTGGAGGGTTTCAGCGCCTCTCAATGGGCGCTACCTGCCCCATTGCGGCGCTGTTCCGGCGCTGCGGCGCCCGATGCGGTGCGACAGGCTGGGGAAGTGCAGGCCTCCTCCTTCCGTTAAGGAGGAGCTGCCTGCACCCGACCGCTGGCCGTTGACGGCTGAATAAAAATGAGCCCGGCACCTCGGAGAAGTGCCGGGCTCGCGGCCCACACGCATCTGTGCCGCGGGGGGGTCTTGGAGGAGTCCGGGGAGGGAGGTGCAGGCAGGCGGCCGCCGGGGAAGCGGCCGGCCGCCGCGCGACCTTAATGCGCCGGCGCTAACTTCAGCAAGGCACCTTTTACAGAACGTTGCTTGCGGCTGCCACGGGCGAGGCGGCCGCAACTCAATTTCGGAGTTCGGGCGGGTTACCACGGCAACCGGGACGCTGCGCACACCGATGACGTCATCGGTGCCCGCGCAGCGCTACCGGTGCAACGCCGCTTTAGGGCCCCACTCAATTTTTCAAATGGCCATAACTCTGGCGCTAGTCCCTCTAGCGCCTCAAAAGCGGCGCTAAGGCTAGTGAATTTCTAGGCCATAATCTGCTATCCTCTCATCCATTGCATTTCGACCATTCAAACTTGGATCTACTACATTGCAATCCTGCTGCCAGAGTCCTGCCGCGGTCGCCATTTTCTGTAAGGGGTTTTCCTGAGCGATGTCCCTGAGGTTTCTCTCTCTAGAGGCCACTCTCTCTTGCACAGTAAAACCTTGAGTGGTTCGACCCACTCGCCCCTTAGATTCTATACTCTGGACTTCGGGGCAGGAACTACAATGTAGAGAAAACTCTTGTCGGCCAAGTTTGATGAAACAAAATGAAATGTTATTGCATAAGGAAAAATATCAAATCAAATGCAAGCAGATAAGAGAGTACATGGGAGGGAAAAAAACACAAACAAATCATAACGACACAGTACTAACTAAGGCAAATACAGGCATCTTATACTCTACAAAGATCATCATGAAATAAGGAAACACACGGAACATCGAGGGACAACAACTCATGTTAATTGTACACTTAAATCCACCCCCTTATTAAACTTATCTAGATCTGATTGTGAAGGGCCAGAAACATGCTCACCAATCCCACTAGGAAGTGCAAGGTTTTGAAATCAAGTCTGTGTTTTGATCCCTTCAGGCGCTCCGTCTCCTCGTGGATCGTGGAACCCCTGCGAGCTGCACCACACCTCTCTCCTGAGGTAGGGGTCGGGGTGGCTGGACACCGGCGGGCCTGGATGTCGGCAGGGTCGAGGATCGTCGGCTCGACCCTTGTCAGAGGAGCCTTGGGCTGGCTCCCATCGCTTCTTCAGTTTGTTTTTATCTCTTCTCCCGAGCCGGGGTGGCTGGAAGGTTTCTTCTCTTGGGGTTTTATTTTTTGTTTCTTCTCCCAAGTTGGGTCGATGGCCTCTCGTTTCGGCAACGGCCCGGGGATGGTCGATGATCTCCCAATGTGTTTCCCCGGGGCGGGACGTCGGCTTCGAAACAGCCTTCTTGATGTTGGCTTGGTTCTTCTTCCTCCTCCGATGGTGGAGAGGAGTTTGCTGATCTTCTCCCGAAGCGACTCCTCTTCACCCACCGCTGTCTCCAACTACAACTCCGGTGTCTCCTTCAGAGTTTCCTGAGTGTCTGCATGAGCTCTGCGTCCTCCGAGCGAGTCCTTCTTCCTGAGTGTGTCTTCCGTCTGAGTGTCTTCTTCGTGAGCTCTGCGTCCTCTGAGTGAGTGCCTCCGTGTCTGTATAACTCCAACTCCTCCAGTTATACTTTTCCCCCAGAAGCTTCCACTTCCCGCCCAAAATCAGGTTAGTCTTTGTTTAACTTTTGGCGGGCTGGGAGCACAGCGGGGTAGTTATTATATTTTAAAATGTTTTAAACGGCCGGTAAAGGCCCATCTCTGGTCTGGAATGACCTTCATTGTTTTTAATGTCCTGCTGATCTCGTTATCTAGTCCTTGGTGCTGTTCTCATGAATATGAAATTGTCCCCTTTTGTCTGGGTCAACATTTAGATGGCCTCTGTCTCCAGGCCGATCTTGACTGGATCTGCATCTAATCCATATGTATATGTGTGGGTCTGGTTTCGTTCTCTCAGAAACGGCTTCCAGAACTTACTGTGGGTTGAATCCACAAAGCTGTCTGAGGTTGCGCAGGAACCATTTTAAAGTGTCCCAATAAACTGGTCACATGGTATGGTGGCCATTTTGTTTGCCCCTTTTTCTGGGCTTCTTTTAAAACAGTCTTTAAAATCATGGCCTCTTCTGCCATTTGACCCTTATTAATACAAAGTCCAATTTTGCGAATCCTACAGAATGGGCGGTGTTTTGATTAAAAATTATTAAAAAGTGCCAGGTGAAAATCGTCTAGACTCCACGCAAAATTCATCCTCGCTCATTAAAATGATTGTAGTCATAATTCTAGTCTAAAAACCCAAGCTCATTGGTGTTACACTGAAAAGATGGCCCAAAATTGGGTGTAGTCTAAATGCAAGTAATGATTGCCATAGGCTTTATTCACTACTTAAAGGGGAGGTCCATTGATGCTGCAGCACCTCATTCTCAGCATTGTTGGGTGTGGATTTGCCTCAGCAACCATAAGAAGAAGGACAAAGAGGAGCACTTATTTACAAATGTTGATGGCAGATCGCCGCGCCAGGGAGCGAGCCGGCAGGTTTTCCGAGGAAGCTTTGGAGGCATTGGTTTTAGTGGTGGCGAGAAGGCGAGCGCTCCTGTACCAACTGGCAGGAGACCCTCACCACAAGTCTGCTGGACTATGTGGAGGGAGGTGGCACACCACGTCATGGGCAGCACTGTTGTGTCTCCAGGTCCCACACCCAGTGCAGGAGGAAGTTTAATGAGCTCGCACAGGTAGTCAGGGTGATTGAATGCTTCAACAAATGTTACATACCACCATCTGTACCATAAGCTTCACACACTGCTCAATGTACCGCACCCCCAGTAGTCATCCACCAACAATCTCTACCTAGCAACACTCATACCCACATCTCACATCTTGCACACAATGACAGCTATTCAACTATGGCAGGCACAAGAGTCATTAGTTATTAGAATTCATGTGATATGTGTGATATGTTTATAGATACATTTATTAATGGTGTTTGGAATATTTTGTTTTCTCTCTTTGTGCCCAGGAGGATGCTGTGATATGCCATGAGACAGGGATTGTATGATGGGGATGTGGTGAGCAACGGGGATCTCGAGTTTCATTCATTTGAATCGCAGTCTGATGAGCCGGTCACGGACAGCCCATCTGGAAGGCTGATTGTCTCACTACCTCCTCCCTCCCTCCTGTTCCTCGTCCTCCTCATCCTCTTCCTCCTCATCCTCCTCTGCCTCGTCCTCCTCCTGAGGTGATTCCCCAAACCCTGCTGGCAAGGGCTGAGCCCTCATGATGGCCAAGTTGAGGGGCATACAGCAGACCACAACGAAATGGGACACCTGCTCTGGCGAGTATTGTTGGGTTCCTCCCGAGCGGTCAAGGCAGTGGAACCGTTGCTTCAGCGGGCCGATGGTCTGCTCAATGAATGTTCCTGGTGGCAGCATAGCTCTCATTATATGAGTGCTGGGCACGAGTGTTGTGGTTGCGGAGAGAAGTCATGAGCCAGGTGGAGAGTAGAGAGCCCTTGTCTCTGAGCAGCCACCCTCAAGCTTGATGTGATGGCTGGAAGAGTGCTGGGACTCCGGTCTGGTGCAGGATGAAGGCATCGTGGCTGCTGCCAGGATAGTGAGCATTAACATTGAGGAATTGCTGTGTGGGTTGCACACCAACTGCACATTAAGTGAGTGAGTGGGTTTTAGCCAGTGTTGTACTTTGAAGCCTTTCAAAAATAATGAGGGAGTTTTGTACTTGCCAGCACACTCCCTGATACCAAAGAACATTGAAATGACTAAGGAAAACTTTTCCAGTAGCAGGAACTAGCACACAGCCACTCAAAATGCAAAACCCTGACAGGTGCGAGTGATTGGTGAGGATCCCTTTAAATATCATCACTGGAGCCAGCTTCCTGCTGCTGCATGTCATCTGAAGCTGTCTTTGCTTTCTCCAGCCGGTAAGTACATTGGCTAAAATGAAGTTGGGAGATCGGGCATCCAGTGGGCGTTGCACACTCACTGATGTCACGATCTCCATCATGACGAGCTCCCTGCCAATTGAGGTTACCGGCAGTGATACCGGCAACACCAATATGGCGTGCAGCACTGGAAACGGCATCAGCTGTCGTTACAGCTGTCAACGGCACTTTAGTATGGCGCAAGCCACACGAATTTCTCCCCCCCATATATAGAACATCTACTTTGATCAACCTTCTCTGTTACCTCATCAAAGAATTCAATCAAGTTAGTCAGACACAATTTGCATTTAACAAATCAATGCAGGCTCTCGTTGATTAACCCATGCCTTTCCAGAATGAAAGTTTATTTTGGCCTGATAGTGGTTTCCAATAACTTCCTTATCACCAATGTTAGGCTGACTGGCCTGTAGTTTCCTGGTCTATCGCTCTCCCCTTTCTTGAATAGTGGTATAACATTAGCAACACTCCAGTTCTCTGGCATTAATCCTGTATCCAATGACGATTGAAAGATTGTGACCAGTGCCTCTGCTATTTCTATCTTTGCTTCTTTCAGCAATCTCGGATGCATTCCATCGGGACCAGGAGACTTACTAACTTTCATTAATGCTAATCTTTTTAGTACGTCTTCTCTATCAATTACTATCCTGTCCATAACTTCCCTTTCCTCTTTTAACCTTCACATCATCCACTTCCTTTGTGAAGACAGATGCAAAGTACTCATTTAATACTTTTGCCATTTCCTCTGCCTCTACATGAAGATTTCCCTTTGGGTCCATAATAGGCCCAAATTTTTCCTCACTAACCTCTTACACTTTATATGTTTATGAAATGTTTTATGGTTCAACGTAATGTTGCCTGCTAATCTTTTCTCGTAACCTCTCTTTGCCTCCTGTATTAACTTTTTCAATTCCCTCCTGTACTTTCCATAATCCTCCTGGTTATTAACTGAATCTTGTTTCTGACATTTGTCATAAGCTTCCTTTTCCTGTTTTATTTTTAAACTTTTATTTCCTTTGTCATTCAGGGTGCATTAGCTTTGGATGCTCTAGCTTTTCCCTTCAAAGGAATATGTTCTTACCCTACAATCGCCTTTTCCAATCTACCTGTGCTCGGTCTCTTCTTCAATCGCTGAATTTAACACTTCCCCAGTTGAGCAATTTTACCTTCGATATTTTTTGATCTCTTTCCATAATTACTTTAAACCAAATGATGTTGTGTTAGCTAGATGATCTCCTACTGGAAAACACTCCGATTGCCCTACATTCATTTCCCAGAACCAGATCCAACACTGCTTCCTTTCTTGTTGGACTGGAGACATACTGATCGAGAAAGTTCTCCTGTACACATATTAGAATTTCCTCTCCTTCCTTACCCTTAGCACTATGCTTTCCCAGTCTATGTTAGGGTAATTTAAAGTCTCCCAATATTTCGACTCTATTTTTGTTTCACGCCTTTGAAATTTTCTAACAAATTTGTTCATCTAGTTCCTTCTCACTGTTCGGAGCTTGTTAAAAAAGTCTCCCAACAATCTAACAGCTCCCCCTCTGTTCCTCAACTCAAGCCAAATAGATTCCATCCTAGAACCATCTAATATATCCTTTCTATTTAGAACTGTAATATCATCCTTAATCAATGCTGCCACACCCCTCCTCTTTTTCCTTCTCTATCATTCCTGAATACTTAGTAACCAGAAATACAGACAGCTTACACCTGCTTCCTTGCCTAAGAGAAAGGCTGTTGCTGACACCATTTTGTGCAGAGATTTTGCTTTCAGGAGTTTGCAGGTGATTTCTGCAACCTCAGAATCCACTCTCACCACATTGCAAGTCACTCTCACTACATTGGAGGATTGTGCCTCTGATCTCCACTTTACCTGCCATCTATCTGATCAGGATGGGTGCCATTTATGTTGTCTCACCTTGGACCTCAGATTCGGACCAAGATGAGCCCCAGCACCAACAACACTGGCCATACCAGCAGCAGTAGCAACAACACCAGCAGCCTTCTCCTCACCGATCTGATGCTCCACAGGAGAGAGGGGGTCAGCACAGGGGTGCACCGCGCTGGAGGTGATACCCCCAACACAGGATATATAGGCAGAGGATGAGCTTCTTCAACATGACTGAGCAGCAGTGCTTCAGGAGGCTCAGGCTATCTCGCCAGGTCGTCACAGACATTTGTAGCTTGTTGGAACAAGACCTGCTGCCCAGAGGACTTGGTGGACATGCCTTACCTGTGGCTGTCAAAGTCACCACCGCCCACAACTTCTTCACCCCAAGCTCCTTCCAGGGATCTGCAGCAGATATTTTCAGGATCTCGCAGTTGGCTGCCCATAAATGCATCAACCAGGTGACCGATGTCATGTTTCAAAAGTCAGCCACTTATGTCAACTTTGCCACTGATGAAGCCAGTGATACTGAGCGGGCGCTTGGCTTTGGAGCTCTGGCTGGCTTCCCACAGGTGTAGGATGTCATTGACTGCTCACGTGGCCATCAAGGCATCCCCACATCACCCAGGAGTGTTTGTGCATTGGAAGAGCTTCCACTCCCTCAATGTGCAGCTCGTCTGTAACTATAAAAACAGCATCATGCATGTGTGTGCCAGATTCCCAGGGAGCTGTCATGACTCTTTTGACCTGCGCAAGTCCACCCTCCCTCAGCTTTTCACACTTCCAAACAGACTTACCGGCTGGCTGCTTGGAGACAAAGACTATCCACTGAAGACGTGGCTGATGACACCCCTGAGGAGGCCAAGCAATGAGGCTGAGGAGCACTATAATGAAAGCCACATGTCCACCAGATGTGACATAGAGCAAGCAATCGGCATGCTGAAGATGAGTTTCAGATGCCTTGACAGATCTGGATGAGCCCTTTAGTATGCAGGGTCTTCAGAATCATTGTCGTTTGCTGCGTGCTGCACAACATAGCGCAGCAGTGAGGATTGGAGCTGCTGGATGAGCAAGGCACAAAGCACACAGCCTCTTCGGAGGAGGAGGAGGAGGATGAGCAGGTGGAAGATGAGGAGGAGGAGGAGGAGGAACCTGAGGTGGAGATGGCACCAGCAGCAGTGCACATTGCTGCCTGGGAGGCACGGGATGGCCTCATAATGGCCCGATTTACTTAACTTGCACCAGTGCACCCATCTGGCTTCCAGATGCTGTACCAACTTCCCAACTGCCCCCCTACCCCTGCCACCCCCCACCCCACCACCAACACCACAAAACAGTCCTAAAATAACCAAACCATTTCTGTCAACCAAAGCCCATTGCTCGAGGTTGAATAATGTCTCACCATTCACTCCAAGTGACAAGGGCGCTTCCCAGGTAGCAGGCAAAAATGGACAAGATGGGAAAGTAGTGCAAAGAAATATATTTATGTGCATCATAAATAGAACTGAAAGTTAACGCTAACATTTTGGCAAACACCCATGTGCATACGATTGTGTCATTTTTCTCTTCCGAGTGCTTCTACGAGGTGCAGCCCCTGTGGCTTCAGCAGAGGTAGAGGCAGGCTGCTCACTTCCCTGCTGTGACTGCTTTAACACTTTTTGCAGACGTCCTCTGGGTTTCAGGGCCTGTGAGGGCCCCGCCAAAGACTACTCCTCCTGCAAGTGTGCAGGGGCAGACCCGGCCATTGGGATCCGAGGCAGCATGTGGGGCTCTGACTGAAAGAAGGCAATGGGGGAGAAGTGGGAGCACTTCCATGTCCCCTCTTACCATCATCCCTCTCATGGGCCACCCACACTTCCCTTCTAGCAAGGAGCTCGAGAGCACCTTGCTGCACATCAGTGGGGCGATGAAGGCCCAAGTCTACGTTAATAACCCTCCTTGAGATGAGGCTAATGAGAGTCTGCAATCTGGTGTTCACAGCAAGCATGTTCTCGATTGATTGGCGCATTAGCTGTTCCATGCAAGTGGCCATCCTTTCCATGGAACAGCACATCGCTGCCATCACCTGCAGGTATGGTGCTGCTCATGTTGGAGATGGACTCCTCCATTCTCTGTGCAATCGTGCACATCGTGGCCGGAAAAGCTGCCAGAGCCTCGCACATTTGTTGCTGCTCCTCCAAGATCACCCTCTTTGTCGACAGCCCCCAAGGTTCAGCATCTGCATCCAGCTGAGCAGAACTGGGAGCATCCTGCTCCCTCAGACAAGGACTCTCCACTGCTGTCCCTGTCTCCACCATCTGCTCTTGCTCACTTGTGATGTGTGAGACACCAGGTGACTACACTACTCCATCTCTCACAGGACTCACTGACGTGTGCGTATCTGCGTTGGTGCTGGCTGTGCTTGGGTCTGCTGACGGTGCACCCTCAGAGACTGGAACTTCCTCTGTGGAGTCGTCTTCCTCCTCTGGCTGGACAGTGGGGGGGGGGGCGGGTGGCGGGGGCACTTGATGGATCTGTGGGAGAGTACAGAGATGAATTAGACCTCTTATGATAAGAACGTGTAATATTAACATTATGCACATGACGATATTTCACTGGCTGCTGACATAAGTCACCATGAGTGACTGTTGTGTACCATGTGGGATATTTAATTCTGTCACCTGGTTGCTGGGAGGTCTCCCTCTCTCCATCTCCCAACATCAGCAGCTCTGCCACGCCGTTTATTTTGAGCGCCTCCTCCTCTGCTGGCGTCAAATTTGTATATATTGGAGGGCCACCTCGAGTTCTCTCTCTTTCTCTCCTGTTCTGCGCTCTCTTGTCCTCAAAGGAGGGGAAGAAGAGAACTTTGAGTGAGAGTGGTGGAATGAGTGTAAGGGATGTATGGGCTACTATGTATAGGTTGCATAGGCTGACTATGAGGGAGTGGTGTGACATTGCCAAATGGCCTCCTTCTGTGGCGTTACTTGCTATGATTGCATTAGGATGAGGGTGAGTGTCAGTGGTGGATAGTCAGATGTGGATGTGAGTTGGTGCATAGACAGTGAGGGATGGGTGCACCTGCAAGGTAGGTTGGTGTGGGGAGTGACGTGCAGGAGTAGGCTTGGGAAGGCAGAGTGATGGGGTTGGGGTGACACACACATCAGGATGAAGGTGAGTGTGGCATTGTACTCACCTTTACTGACCTCGTGAGATCATTAAATCTCTTCCAGCATTGAATCCAGGAGTGACTGACAACACCCCTGCTGCTCACTTCTTGGGCGATCTCCAGCCATGCCCTCTTGATTTCTCTGGCTGCTCTTTTCCTGCCACTACCAAGGAGTAGGACCTCCTTGCGTGTTCTGACTCCCTGGACCAGGACTTCCAGGGAGGCATCCGAGAATCTGGGCACAGCCTTCTGGTGCTGTGACTCCATCATTGCTCGCACCCACACAAATCTCTTCAAAATATAGCAATAGCCACCTCTCCCAACCACGTGTATGCCTCCTCCAACAACCTTCAACTGGGATGTGTGCAAGGCTGAAAGCGAGTCATCGGTGACGTCATCAGACCCGCTCCATTTAATTGGCCGGGAAACTCGCATGACTGTTTCAGTTGATATAATTGAGTTAAACGCGCCATGCAGAACACGCTGTTGAAAACTTCAGGATGGCGACCTGCTACGTGGCCCGCATGCACCCACCCCGACTCTAAGGTAAAAATTCTGGCCATAGTCTCAAGAAGGTTGTGGTTTGAAGTCCCAGACAATGATTTGAACACGTAACCTAGGCTGAGACTCCAGTGCAGTAGTAAAGGAAGGCTGCATTGTTGGAGGTGCTGTGCTTTGGATAAAAGAGATCATTTTGCAACTTTTGACTGGAGGCATAGTGCTTTACCCAAAGGGAAGCACATATCAGATATTTTTTTAGTAAAGGTTTGGGGCCTTCAGAAGATCTCAAAAGGAGTCACATGAGGTCTCAACTGGCGTAAGGTCTTTCTGGGGTGTAAAGAGAGAAATATCCCAGCGAAGCCCAGGAACTCGATCGGAATTTAAAGATCCGCTCTAAATGAAGTGGAATCCTGATGGAATCTAGTTCTGCCCCATAATCTCCCACCTGGAAAAAAACCAGGGATATGCCCTTTCTAGTGCCAGGAATTTTGAGGCCACAATCTTCTGGTGCTTGGTAAGTGTGAAGCAGCAACCTAGAACTGAAATGTGTTCAGACTGAGCTTTGTGGGCTTCAGTGGCTTCCACATTCATTGCAAGTAAAATGATCAGTGAAAATGCACCTTCATTTTGTCTTTTGTTACAGACATGACAGCTCCCTGGAATAAGCTAATGTTACATTGGATGACAAATTAGCCCCTGATCTTAATAAAAATGAAATTGAAAAAACACTAATAAAATCGATGTTTTACCTTGATGTCGAAGACAGTTATATCTTTTTGGAGTAAAGCTTCTCAATCAGCCTTATTGATTTAATTTTAATGGCCCATATTTTCTGATCCCTATGGGTGGGTACGCGCTGTGTACACACCCGTAGGGACCTCGCAAGTGCCGGTTTCAGGCATGCGAAGCGCATGCGCTGAAAACCAGCACTCCCGATCTGTCAAGAATTCTCTTGCCAGATCGCACGCCTGCCCTGGAGAAGGGCCTCTGCGGGGGGAGAGTTCCGCTTTCTGCAGAACCTCCGCCCGCTGAAAACCCTTAGGCCTGCTTTTACCAGCATAAGAGTTTAAAAAAGTAAAAAAATAAAAACAATTTCACTCATTTATAATTTAAAAATACTTTTAAAAAGGTAAGTTTATTTTTAGCCCCGTAAAAAAACTTTAATTTATTTTTCAAAGAATTAAATTTTTGTTTAAAATATTTAATTTAATGTAATTTTAACTAATTTTAAAAAGTGATTTAAAAAAAAATGTATTTAATGTTTTGATGTGTTTTTTTGAGTGATCCCCATTCATACTTTTGATGGGTCTAAGCTGAGAGACCTGTCAAAAGTATGAAGGGGGATTCCCTTCTTTCATTGGTTCCCCATGGCCTGCGAATCGCTTGTGCCCCTGGGATACCTGGGCCCTGCGCATTTCGTAGAGCAGAGGCCCAGGAACGGAATTGGCCAGACCTATGGAGCCCTCAGGTAAGGGCGTAGATTTTTTCCAGGTCGGAGGCCTCCGCACGCAGGAAGCCTCCGAACGGAAAATATGGGCCAATGTCTTTTCCACTTTACTTTTTCCCTCTAGAGATCCAACATATAAGAAAAGTTTATGTTTTATAAATGAGACCAACTCCAAACAGTGAGTATGTAGAACTGAATTCCAACTGCAGAAGTTGATCGTCGAGCCTTCAAAAAAAGTTAGATAATTATTAGACTGGGAACATTTTTTGAATGTAGGAATAAGGGCAGGGACGGATTGGCTTCCCTGAAAGGGCACAGGATTCTCGGGGGTGGTGTGGGGAAAGGGGGACACTGATAATACAGTGCTATGGAACCATTAACAGGGGCACTTGGGAAATCTCGTTGTTAGATATGGCTATGTTGTTAGATAGGGCTGGGGAGTTGTCTGTAGAGGAGAGCACGGAAAGAAATGTTGTGCTAGAGGATAGCGGCGGGAGGAGAACTAAAGGAGAAATGCAGTGGAGAATAGACACAGGATAAAGTTGAATGGTGCTGGTTTCCAGAACCAGCGATGAAGGCAGCAGAATGATGTCAGTAGCTTCATTTACAATAAGATTGTATCTGATCCTTTGGCAGTGTTATAATGATACCCTCTCTTGTCGTGTAAACAGACTGCCTGTGATAGATTTTCTTTTTAATTGTGGGGCTATTATCTCAACCCTGCACATGTCCTAATAAAGAAGGAATGACATCTGTCTGTGTTATCTTTGACTTTCAATGGGCATGGAGGCAAGATGATGCTTTGATGGGTTGCCACACACAATTGTGACAAATTTATAAAATGATTTAAATGTTTTTTCATAGGATTGCGTCTTTGGAACATCTTGTCTGTTTTTTTGCGCTGATAATTTGTCCATACATACTAAACAATCCAGAGAAATCAATTATCCTCAGTTTAAGTGTAATTCAGATTTTATTTTAAACTCCCTGCAGCTTGGTGTCAGTTTGGAGTGAGGTGCCACAAGGAGCTCTCCTCCACTGAAAGGCATTTCAAAGCTTAATCTGACACTGGGTGGTCAAGGATGAGGCGGCATCTGAAATTTCTCCTTTCTTTAGTTTTTACTTTTACTTTCAGTCCACAAGCGGATGCAGACCCCTGCTTAGAACAACAGCTGGCCTTTCGAAACAGCTGCTATGAGATTTCCCGGCTGCAGCGCGGTTTTCAGGGTGCTCAGGGATGGTGCGAGCGGGGTGGGGGGCATCTTGCTTTCATCCTGAATGAGGAAACTCAAGAGTTTATGCAGAAGCACCTGGAAGTGGACAAAGGCTGGTGGATCGGTCTCGCTCCATGGAAACAGAACTTAACCCAGGATGAAATGACCACAGAAGGTAAGTGAGAGTGCATGAGAATTAGAATGAGAAAAACAGTAGAGTAGGATTGGGATAATCAGTCTTTCCCTTGCTCCCCCCAGTCTCCACCACGTTCAGCCCACCAGTGAGTTATCCTGCGTAGAGAATAACAATAAGACGAAAATGTGTAGTAAATACACAGGAGTAATTGAATAAAGAGTTAATGCCATGACAGAACTCACCCACGTCTTTGTATCTTGTGTCTTTTCCTCAGTGTTGAATGGTAACGATATGGCATTTGTTTTATCATTTTTTTTCTAAGGGTGCATATTGGACCCTGTAGTCATTTTGGCTTAATTGAGGTTACCTTTGTTCTGCTTGCCACTTGATTTCTAGAAGCTCCTTGTTATATCATCTTTCATGCTGAAATCAAGTGGCCTTTGCACTTCCATTTTTATAATGCTTAGGTTGGAATTATTCCATGCTCACTAGAGAGAAGCCACAGATCCAAAGTACTGATTTGAAGCACTTTGAATGTCACACAATTCGGATCATTTTGAATTCAGGTCAGCCTGTGGGTTTTCTGGTGGTACAGTTCCAACACAGAATAGTATGTTTTTGGCTCGTGTCCAAGACACTTCGCAGAGTGCGTTCTCTATCTCAGTCAGAGTGTCTGAGAATGGTGGTGTGGTCGTGACTGAAAGTGGAGGGCTGGCTCAATAATTCCACTGGTAAAAGCCTAAGAGCAGGTCATCCATCTACTCTTTCAGTCAGGAAACAGTGTGAGGGCTGAAGGAAGCATAAAGGAAGAAATAAATAACTTAAAATGAGGGAAAATATAAATTTAAGTGATTTTTTGTGTCTATTAATGTCTGCCTTTTTTAGTTCACATGATGTGGGCTATGCTGGCAAGACTGTTCTTATTGCTCACCCACAGTTACCCTGAAAAGGTGGTGGTGGACTGCCTTCTTGAACCGTTGCAGTCCTTGTGGTGATGGTGCTACCATGATGGTAGAGAGTTGCACAATCTTGACCCAATGATGATGAAGGAATGGCAGTATGTATCCAAGTCAGGATGGTGTGTGACATGAAGTAAACTGGGAGGTGATGGTGGTCTCATGATATTGCTGCCTTTGTGGTAGAGGTCTTTGGGCTGTCAAAGTAAGTTTGGTAAGTCATGCAGTGCATCCAGTAGATAGTGTGACTCCAGGCGTATGTGCAAGATTTTTAAATGGCTTCAGTGTAGACAGGTACCTGACATTGCGGGGCATCAGGGAGGGGGAGAATTACCTGGACACTTTGTTCCCGGAGGCAGTCACAGCCTTTAGATTAAGTAGTACTTCAGAGTTCATCAATGGTCAGGGACAGGAGGGTGTGACCGCAAGTCAGGAAGGTATGGGGACCCAAGATGTAGTGATGGAGGAGCCTCGGCCCTTGACTTTGACCAACAGGTATGAGATGCTTGCTACCTGTGGGGATGAGAACAAGGACTGCAGGGTGATGAGCAAACTGACCATGGCACTATGGTGCAAGAGGCCATTCAAGTGATGGAATGAAAAGGAATGTGGTAGTGGTAGGGAATGGTATAGACAGGAGGGTGAGATACAGTTTTCTGCAGCAGTGACCGAGAGTTCCGAAGGTTGTGTTGCCTGCCTGGTGCCAGAGTAAAGGATATCTTCTTGTGGCTGGAGAAGAACTTGGAGTGGGAGGGGGAGGATCCAGTTGTCGTGGTCCATGTAGGAACCAATGACATAGGTAGAACTAGGAATGAGGTTCTGCTGAGAGAGTTTGAGGAGCTAGGGTTGAAATTAAAACACAGAACCTCACAGGTAGCAATCTCGGGATTACGCAAATTGGCATAGGGACAAACAGATTAAAAGGTTAAATGCGTGGATCAAAGAGTGGTGTGGGAGGCAGGGGTTTCAATTCAAGGGGCACTGGTACCAGTACTGGGGAAAGAGGGAGCTGTTCCATGGGGACAGTCTCCATTTAAACTGGGCTGGGACCGGTGTCCTGGTGAATCGAATAACTAGGGCGGTAGACAGGGCTTTAAACTAATAAAGGGGGCGTGGGAGGATTCAGGAAAGGGTAAATTCAAAAGCAGTAAGAGAAATGTCAAGGCTGTAGAGCAGAGTAGTGATCTGGGTAAAGATAAGCAGAGTGGGTCAGGAATGGACAGAAAGATTAATAAAGGTTTTAGGGCATTAGTGACTAAAGTGACACCAGGGAAAAATAGAAAAAAGTTAAAGCTAAAGGTACTATAGCCGAATGCATGAAGCATTTGCAACAAAATAGATGAATTAATAGTGCAGATAGAAATAAATGGATTTGATTTAGTAGCCATTACAGAGGCATGGTTGCAGAGTGACCAAGGTTACTAGATTAAAAGATATGACAGTAGAAAAGCAATGGCAAAGATTTAAAGAAATAATTCATAATTCGCAACGAATATGCATTCCCTTAGGGAATAAAAATATCATGGGAAAAGTGGTCCAACCGTGGTTAACAAGAGAAGTTAAAGATAGTATTAGATTAAAGGAAGTGGCTTATAATGTTGCCAAAAAGAGTAGTAAACCTGAGGATTGGGAGGATTTTAGAATTTAGCAAAGGAGGACCAAGAAATTGATAAAGAAAGGGAAAATAGAATATGAGAGTAAACTAGTGAGAGACATAAAAACAGACTGTAAAAGCTTCTATAGGTTTTTAAAAAGGAAAAGATTAGCGGAAGTAAATGTGGGTTCCTTACAGGCTGAGACAGGAGAAATTATAATGGGGAATAAGGAAATGGCAGAGAAATTAAACAAATACTTTGGGCTGGATTTTCAGTGTGTCGTGAGGTGGGCTTTTAGGTGTGCGGGGGGCAAAAATCCCGAATTCGGGGGTCCCGACACCATCCCGCCCAAAACCCGCCTCCACGTACGTTTCAAAGGAGGCGGGTACCTGCCCCGCACTGAGACCCGCCGACCCGAGGCGGGAAGGGAGTAGTGCCAATTAACTGCCTGTTAACGGGTAGTTAACAGGCAGTTTTTAGCCTAATCCCTATTTTGAAGGGTGTCATGAGGGATTCCCGACGGCTCCAAACCACGCCAGGTTAGAGCAGGCGGGCCATCGGGTTGAAGGACTTGGAGGGGTCGAGATGTCGGTGTTCAGGTGAGTGATGGGTGCATGAGTGCAAAGGTAAGTGTGTTTGGTGTGTCTAAAGTGTGTAAAGAAGTGTAAATTACCTGTACTTACCTCTACAGCCATCCTTCCTCTATGTTTCGGGAGTCCATCATTCAGCAGGCACAGAAAGCAGAATGACAGCGAGCTGTCAAAAGTGACAGCCTTCAGCTTTCAGTGCTGGCGTGATTTCTAACTGAGTCTGCGTAGAAGGACTCAGGTTAGAAATCAGACTGTCAGTGTTTGACAGCTTCAAACAGCTGTGAAACGCTGATATTTCATCTGTCAGCACATCTTGACAGATGAAATTTCAGTCTGTGACGTCACCTGTTGCCGGGTGGCCCTTAATTGGCCTGCTGAGCCCGCTGGGCGGGCTCAACAAGGTCAATCAAGGGAAAATCGCGTGGATTGGCTGCATCTCGATAGAGGCGGAACTAAAACCCGAAAGTTGTAGTCCCGCCTCCTTCCCGACTGCTGAATGAAAATCCAGAACTTTGTGTCTGTCTTCATGGAAGAAGACGCAAAAAACTTCCCAGAAATATTGGAGAACCAAGGGTCAAGTGAGAATGAGGAACTGAAAGAAATTAGTATTAGTAAAAAAATAGTACTGGAGAAATTAATGGAACTGAAAGCTGATAAATCCCCTGGATCTGATGGCCTACATCCTAGGGTTTTGAAAGAGGTAGCTATAGAGATAGTGGATGCATTGGTTGTCATCTTCCAAAATTCTATAGATTCTAGAATGGTTCCTGCGAATTGGAAGGTAGCAAGTGTAACCCCACTATTTAAGAAAGGAGGGAGAGAGAAAACGGGGAACTACAGACTATTTAGCCTGACATCAATAGTAGGGAAAATGCTGGAATCTATTTTTAAGGATGTGGTAACAGGGCACTTAGAAAATAATAATAGGATTGGGCAGAGTTAACACTGATTTATGGCAGGCTGTAACTTGTGGGGTACCGCAAGGATCAGTGCTTGGGCCTCAACTATTCTTAATCCATATCAATGATTTAGATGAGGGGACCAAATGTAATATATCCAAGTTTGCTGATGACACAAAGATAGCTGGGAATGTAAGTTGTGAGGAGGATGCAAAGAGGCTTCAAGGGGATTTAGACAGATTGGGCTGGATTTTCATTGAGGAGGCGGGTAGGAGGCGGGACTACAACTTTCGGGGTTGTAGTCCCTCCTCCATCGAGTTGTAGCCAACCTATTCGATTTTCACTTGATTGACCTTGTTGAGCACGCCCAGTGGGCTCAGCAGGCCAATTAAGGGCCACCCGGCAACAGGTGATGTCACAGATTGACATTTCAGCTGTCAAGACCTTTTGACAGATGAAACATCAGCGTTTCACAGCTGTTTGAAGCTGTCAGACACTGACAATCTGTACTCTAAGTTAATTCCTTCCCCTCAGGCTGATTTAGAGATCTCCCCGGAACAGAAAGCTGAATGCTGCAATTTTTGACAGATCGCGGCCATTCTGCTTTCTGTGCCGGTGAGATGAGGGACTCCCAAGACCTGAAGGAAGGAAAGCTGTAAAGGTAAGTAAAACTTCTTTAAACACACCAAACATACCAAACACACTTACCTCTGCATTCATGCACCCATCACTCACCTGAACACCGGACATCTCGACCCCTCCAAGCCCTTCAGCCCGACGGCCCGCCTCGCTAACTTGGCGTGGTTTGGAGCCATCGGGAATCCCACACTTCACCAATGAAAATAGGGATTAGGCTAATCCCCTTCCCACCTCGGGGAGGCGGCTCCAAGCACGGGTCAGGTACCCGCCTCCTTTGAAACTGGCATGGAGGCGGGTTGGGGGCGGGATGGGTTCGTGCCCCCCGATTTCAAGATTTTAACCCCCCACACGCCTCCAATCCTGCCTCCATGGCTCAATGAAAATCCTGCCCATTAAGTGAGTGGGCAAGAACATGGCAAATGGAATATAATGTGGAGAAGTGTGAAGTTATCCATGTTGGTAGGAAAAATAGAAAAGCAGAGTATTTTTTAAATGGTGAGAGATTGGAAAATGTTGGTGTCCTTGTACATGAATCACTGAAAGTTAACATGCAGGTACAGCAGGCAATTAGGAAAGCAAATGGTATGTTGGCCTTTATTACAAGAAGATTTGAGTATAAGAGTAAAGACGTCGTACTACAATTATATAGGGCCCTGGTGAGACCACACCTGGAGTATTGTGTACAGTTTTGGTCTCCTTACCTAAGGAAGGATATATTTATAAGGAGGGAGAGCAACGAAGGCTCACCAGACTGATTTCTGGGATGGGGGGATTGTCCTATGAGGAGAGATTGAGTAGGCTAGACCTATATTCTCTAGAGTTTAGAAGAATGAGAGGTGATCTCATTGAAACATACAAAATTCTTACAGGCCTTGACAGGGTAGATGCAGGGAGGATGTTTCCCCTGGCTGGGGAGTCTAGAACCAGGGGTCACAGTCTCTGAATAAGGGGTTGGCCATTTAGGACTGAGATGAGGAGAAATTTCTTCACTCCGAGGGTGGTGAACCTTTGGAATTCTCTACCCCAGAGGGCTGTGGAGGCTCAGTCGTTGAGTATATTCAAGACAGAGATCGATAGATTTTTGGATATTAAGGGAATCAAGCGATATGGGGATAGTGCTGGAAAGTGGAGATGAGGTAGAAGATCAGCCATGATCTTATTGAATGGCGGAGCAGGCTCGAGGGGCTGAATGGCTGACTCCTGTTCCTAATTCTTATGTTATGTTCTTATTTCTGATTGAGAATTTGAACTTTATACCTGGATTCTGAGCATTTCAGTCTAGGACCATCCAAATCTAAACCTGAAATATTATTCTGTCCTTTAATTTGCACATCCTTCTAAGTTTAGGTGTGATTTTCTTATCTCTAAGTGCTTAGTTACCAGTAATTACTTCCATTGACTGCTTTTCACTCCTGAGTAGATTCTGCATACAACTGTTGCATTGCAAAGCAAAACGGAAAACATAAAATAATGTGTTGGGAATTTTTGCTAGTTTCAGTGGGAAGATTTAAGGGGAAAAATTCAGTTGGTTTGCGCCTCCCATTAGTGCCTTAAGAGGGCGCTAATGGGGCGCAAAGCAACTAGCACCCGGGCGCAGCGATGTCTGCGCCACTCGTGAAATTGACCAGACATTTTGCGGCGGTGCTAAACACTACCGCCACGCTGTCCTGCGCCCGCAGATCGTGACGTCAAAGTCGAGCGTGCAACGCCCTTGTGGCGCCCCGGACCGGATATTGAGTGGCGCCCCTCTCCTTTCCGCCTGGCGCAAGCAACAACAGGTAGACTGGAACGCTTCCCAATCGGTGTGGGGCTGGGAAGGCGCTATTTAAAGGCAGCCTCTTCCTGACTTTTTCTGTGGTAGACATTTTTGCACCACTCATTCTTGTGAAGTATGCGCATATACTTGATACAAAAAGGAAGAGACAGCTTGGAAGGGTTTAACTTAGGTCTTTACTTCATACCCACAGGCGGGAACTGAGGGGAGATCAGTACCCGCAGTACTATTTATACCCCTATGGCCAGGAGTGGTACTACGGTATCACTACACCCTACAAAGTAGTGCTGCCCTGGCCATAGGGTTAAAGTAGCATACATATTACATACACAACATTCCTCCCCTTTTAATTAAAACGTACCCGTGCAATTAAGTCAACAGATGCACCATAACTAGGGCTAATAACATTTGGTAACACAACATACATAACATATTTACATCAGAGTTGTCTACCTATATATATATATAAAAAGAAACATGTTATAGATTCAGTCTCTGAGGAGGCCTCCTGTCTCGACTAGGATAACGTCTTTCTCTAGTCGGTCTCGGTGTAGGCGGCGGTACTTCCGTCACCACTTCATCGCTGGAGTCGTCGGTGTCTGATGGCACATCCTGTGCCGTGGAGCTCACTGGAGTGCTGAACTCCTCGCCATCCTGAGACTTCTGTAGCGACGAGCTGGGCCATGATTCCGCTGGAACAATGTGCTGAGACGTTTGAGGTAGTGAATCAGTTGGGTTTCTGGACTCCACAAGTTGATCAGCATGTCGTCTGATTATGCCGTCCCCAGTATCCACTGTGTACATCAAAGGTCCCTGGCGGGCCTTTATCGTACCAGACCGCCACTTTTCATTTCTATAATCACGGGCCAACACTTGCTGCCCCACCTCGAAGCTCCGTGTCTGTCTGTCAGGAGCCCTACGAAATACTCGGTTTTCCACATCTCTCCGGATGTTTGGTCTGAGCAATTCGAGGCGAGACCTTAACCTTCTATTAAAGAACATGACGGCGGGGGCCTGGTTGGTCACCGTATGTGCAGCATTACGGTACGCGAATAGGAAATTGTCCACCTTGTGTTGTAGTGGCAACCTTTCCTCCCCCATCGCCTTGATGGCCTTTTTAAAAGTCTGTACAAATCGCTCTGCCAGCCCATTTGTAGCCGGATGATATGGTGCGGACGTATAATGTCGCACTCCATTCCTTTTTAGGAATGCTTGAAATTCTTCTGCCACAAATTGTGGCCCATTGTCCGAACAGACTTGCTCGGGCACCCCATTTCGGGCAAAAATGGTCCTTAAGGCTGCGACCGTCTTTTCGGCTGTCGTTGATGACATCTTTATGACCTCCGGCCATTTTGAGTGGGCGTCCACTACAATAAGGAACATCGCATCCATGAAGGGCCCAGCGAAGTCCACGTGGATCCTTTGCCACGGCGTTGAGGGCCACTCCCACGGATGTAGTGGGGCTTGGGGTGGTACGTTCTGTACCATCTGGCACCCTTGGCATGCTTTTGCTACTTCCTCGATGTCCCTGTCAATGCCGGGCCACCAGACGTAGGCTCTGGCGAGGCTTTTCATTTTGACACCCCCCAGATGACCTTCGTGTAAGTCCCGCAACACTTTATGTTGTAATTTTTGAGGGACCACCACCCTGGCTCCGCACATCAATGTGCCCCGGCATACGGACAACTGGTCCTTCCTTGCCGAAAACACCGGCAATGATGCGTCACCCTGCGCCGGCCAGCCTTTCACGGTCAATTCGTAAACCCTTGCCAGTGTCGGGTCATTCTGTGTTTCCCGCTCGATACATTGGCTGGTGATGGGCAAGTGTTCCATAACCGCCGTATGATATATTTCCACGGGGTCCTGTACTATCTCTTCGATCTCTGCAGGCAATGGTAGCCGCGACAGGCCATCCGCATTGCCATGCTGTTTGGTACCCTTATATTCGATAAGGTACTGGTGTGCTCCTAAGAACAGTGACCATCTCTGTAGCCTTTGGGCCGTCATCAGGGGCACCCCTTTTGTTGGATTAAATATGGACACCAACGGTTGATGATCCGTCAGTAGTGTGAAACGTTGTCCATGTAGATAGTGGTGGAATTTTTTTACACCCCACACCAGACTGAGGGCCTCCCTGTCGATTTGCGCATAGTTTCTTTCGGCTGTAGTTAACGACCTTGAGGCAAATGCTATTGGCCTCTCCGTCCCGTTGGGAAATTTGTGTGACAACACTGCCCCTATACCATACGGGGAGGCGTCACATGCCAACCTCATTGGCATTTTTGGGTCAAAGTGTGCGAGCACTTCCTTTGATGTAATGAGTTGTTTACCCTTTTTAAAAGCAGCCTCACACGCTTCGTCCCAATTCCAGGAGACTCCCTTTTGCAGCAATGAATTTAGTGGATGTAAAATGGACGATAAGTTCGGGAGGAACTTATGGTAATAGTTTATAAGGCCTAAGAATGATCGTAACTGAGATACATTCTCAGGGGGCGGGGCCTTCACTACTGCCTCGATCTTTTCTGGGGACTTATGCAGGCCTTCCTTATCTATAATGTGACCACAGTATGAGATACGTTCCTGGAAAAACTCACATTTCTGCTTGTTCGCCCTGAGTCCGTATTGTTGCAACCGCAGAAGTACTCGCTCCAGGTTAGCGAGGTGGTCGTTATCCGTTTGTCCTGTCACCAGGATGTCATCCAGGTAGCACTGCGTTCCTGGAATGCCCTGTAGGACCTGTTCCATGGTCCTCTGCCATATGGCTGGGGCGGACGCCACACCAAATACCAGGCGATTGTACTGGTACAATCCCTTGTGGGTGTTAATCGTTAGGAGCTTTTTCGAGTCCTGCTCCACCTCCATCTGTAAATAAGCTTGACAAAGGTCAATCTTCGTAAAGTGTCTACCCCCAGCTAACGATGCGAATATGTCCTCTATCCGCGGCAGCGGATACTGTACCGTGTGCAGGACTGGGTTAATAGTTATTTTAAAATCCCCGCAAATGCGAACCTTCTTTGGTTCCCCCGGCGTGTTATTTGCAGATTTCTTTATAACTGGGACGATGGGCGTGGCCCACTCGCTCCACTCAATCTTTGTAAGGACACCTGCACTCTCTAAGGCATCCAGTTCTGCTTCCACAGCTGGCCGGATGGCGTAAGGCACCGGTCTGGCCTTACAAAACTTGGGGTTTGCGTCTTGAGCAATAGTTATTTTTGCTCTAATGTCCTTTAAGGTCCCCAGCCCTTGTTGGAACACCTCTGGCGTTTTTGCCAATAGTTTCGACAGCCTGCTTGTAATGGTTGTATCATCCTTGGTGGTCTCTACTTTTATCTCGTGTATCGACTTCCAGTCGAAATGGATTTTTCTTATCCATTCCCTACCCAAAAGTGGTGGTCCGCCGTTTGGTAGGACGTATAAATAAAGTCCTGGCACTTTTCTGCCATTGTATTTAACTGTTACTTGCATTTTTCCCTTCGGGTAAACTTTTTGTCCCGTATATGTTTTTAATTTAATTTCCGTATCCTTTAAGGGAATGCGTTTGAACAGCCTGTTATAATCTTGTTCATTAATTACTGATAGGGCTGAACCCGTGTCCAGCTCCATATTAACTTCGACGCCTGCTACCTTCATTTTAACCCACATTGTGCTGTGGTCCTCCGTTTTGTCTACACCATATAACTTGAGACATCCCAGACCTTTAGGCTCTGCTTTTGTGCCTTCCTGTGACTCGTCTGAGCTACTGTCAGATATCTTATGTATTTTTGTCCTTGCCTTGGTACTGCTCGGATTGCCCCCACTATTGGGTTTCGTACCCGACCGACAAACTTTCGCTATATGCCCCTTTTTCCCACACTGCCGGCATATTTTATCACGAAACCAACAATTACTTTGGTCGTGGGTGGTTTTGCCACAACGGTAGCATTTACCTTTGTGAAATGTCACCTCATGGGTGTCATAGCCGGTTGTATTTTGTCGTATTTGGGCAGCACCCTGTGCTGCTGCTTCATGTGCCAATGCTATTTCCATCGCCTGATCTAGGCTGAGCTGTTTCTTGGCCAGCAACCGTTTTCGTGTACTCTCATTTAACATGCCACAGACAAATCTGTCTCTGATCGCTTCCGCCAAAAAGGCTCCAAACTGGCAATGTTTGGACAACCGTCTGAGCTCAGCCAAATAGGCTGCCTGCGACTCATCATTCCTTTGGTCGCGTCTGTAAAAGCGGTACCTTTCCGCTATAAATGGTGGCTTAGGGTTTAAATGTTCCTTTAACGTATCAACAATTTGGGCATACGTTTTGTCTGCTGGCTTTTCTGGAGTAAGAAGATTCCTCAGCAGACCGTATGTTTTTGCCCCCATAGAATTTAATAAGGTTGCTGCCTTTTCGTCATCTTTCACCTTGTTTACTATGCAATAAAGCTCATGCCTTTCTACATATGCGTCCCAATCTTCTATGTCGGCAACAAATTCTGACAACCGAGCTTCTTTAGCCATTTTTAAAACTACTGAAGAGGTTTTCCCGCCTTTTTCCACTAGATGGCGCTGTTACTTTTTTTCCTAAGAGAAAAACTTTCCCCCTTTTGTCCACTAGATGGCGCTGTTCATTTTAAACTGCTGAAGAGAAAAACTTTTCCCCTTTGTCCACTAGATGGCGCTTTTCCCGCCTTTTCTCCCTCTGCTGTCAACGACGTCTCTCCAGGTTCGTTATTTTTTTTTCTTGCAGCTCCCGTTATTGCCACCGCCGCTATTACAACGACCTTCCCCTCTCGTGGCCCGCTAGTCCTCGTGGCTCCGTTTGTTCCCCAGATCGCCTGCCTGTTCTGGCCCTTGCAGCTCGCGTTCCCCGGGAAGGATTGCAGTTTACCTGACCCTGAGTGGACTTTTGCCCCGTGGCTGGAACGCCCGTTCAGCCTCTTCTCTCAGCTGCCGCAGCCTTCGCTGGAACCTCTCTCTCTCGCTCCGTTGCTGCCGCTCCTCCTGAACTGGGTGGCCTCCTTCGGTCGACGCTGGACTCTGCAGGCTGGTAAGAAGCTTCTCTCCCCGTACTGCTACCGATCCTTTGTTGCACCTTGTACTGGTGAGTTCGAACGTTCCTAGTCGCCAGTGTGAAGTATGCGCATATACTTGATACAAAAAGGAAGAGACAGCTTGGAAGGGTTTAACTTAGGTCTTTACTTCATACCCACAGGCGGGAACTGAGGGGAGATCAGTACCCGCAGTACTATTTATACCCCTATGGCCAGGAGTGGTACTACGGTATCACTACACCCTACAAAGTAGTGCTGCCCTGGCCATAGGGTTAAAGTAGCATACATATTACATACACAACAATTCTGACAGAGAGAGAGATTCTGAGAGAGAGAAGGAGAGACTTCTGCATAGATTCAACGGTGTGTGAAGTAGTTTTGGCTACTGAGCCTCACTTTGCAGGTACTTTTGGATTTGACCTTCATTACTTCGATTACCAAGAGACTATGGGGGCTGCACTGATTCAGGGCATCGTCCTGCGCCTGAAGAATCGGAGGCAACAGAGACGCAGAGAGAGAGTGGCAATCATGGTCAGACGGAAGAGAGCCAACAGGCCTCTGTACAGGAGACCTTACCCTCCCAGGGTATTTCGGCAACAATTCTCCTACATTAATTTGTCTGAGGAGCAGTGTTTGTGCAGGCTGCGCTTCAGCAAGGAGGTGGTCTCTGAGCTCTGCCACCTGCTGCAGCCAGATCTGCAGCCTCTACTGTCGTTGGTAGTGAAGGTCAAAGTGGCTCTGAATTTTTACGCCACCGGCTCCTTTCAAGCAGCTACTGGGAACAGCATCCACAGCCCTTTGGGGTAGAGAATTCCAAAGATTCACCATCCTCTGAGTGAAGAAATTCCTCCTCATCTCAGTCCTAAATGGCTGACCCCTTATCCTGAGACTATGACCCCTAGTCCTAGACTCTCCAGCCAGGGGAAACAATCTCTCAGCATTTATCCTGTCAATCCCCCTCAGAATCTTATATGTTTCAATGAGATCACCTCTCATTCTTCTAAACTCCAGAGAGTATAGGCTCAATCTCTCCTCATAGGACAACCCTCACATCCCAGGGATCAATCTAGTGAACCTTAGTTGCACTGCCTCCAAGGCAAGTATGTCCTTTCTCAGATAAGGAGACCAAAACTGTGCAGAGAACTCCAGGTGTGGTCTCACCAAAGCCCTGTACAATTGTAGTAAGATTCCTTACTCTTATACTCCAACCCCCTTGCAATAAAGGAGAACATGCCATTTGCCTTCCTAATTGCTTGCTGTACCTGCATGCTAACTTTCTGTGGGGGAAAATTTGGATATAGCCCATTTTGGGGCACTAATCTTGCTGGGGTGTTAATTTTAGCACCCCAAAAAAGTTAGCTCCCCCTACCATGAAAATTCAGCAGTAGCGCCCCAAGAAGGAGGTGGGGCACTACTGGAAATGCTCCACCTCCTTCTTGGGGTGCTACTACTCAATGTTGCAGCGCTACGATCAGCAGCACCACGCACGGCGGCACATAGCGCCGCGTCATTACAGCCTCCTCCCCTGATTAAAGGGGAGGGGCCTAGTGCTGCGCACACCGGGGCCCTGCTGGACCATCAGGGAGTGGGGTGCCATGAAAACAGCCAGCACTCAAGAGGAGTGCCGGGCTGAGCAATCGCGGCCGGCACCCAGCATACAAATGTGAAAGGGGTCAGGTGCTGGCAGTCGGACAAAATAAAAATGGCCTCACGACACCGGCCCTTTAAATTGTGCTGCCGCCCGCTACTGCCACTGCAAAACCACCCCCTGATCCTGTCGCACATATTGTCCGGCGATAGGTCAGGGGGCGCAAGGGAAGTTTGTGGCCGGGGCGCAAATGGGGCGCTGCGTACGGCGATGATGTCATCATCGCCGGCGCAGTAGAGCAGGGCGCTACCGGCTACCGCTGCCACTAACCTCCCGCCTGGGTGCTAGGGAATTTGCGTCCTGTTAGCACTAATGAGAGGTGCAGAGCAACCCAATTTCTAGCCCTGTGTTTCCAATCTGAGGACACCTAAATCTCTCTGATCACCAACATTTAAAATAGTTTCTCACCATTTAAAAATATTCTGTTTTTCTATTCTTCCTACCAAAGTGAATAACCTCACATTTCCCCACATTATACTCCATCTGCTACTTTATTGCCCACTCACTTAACTATAACCCTTTGCAGGCTCTTTGGGGGAGAAATTAATTATAGCCCAGGGATGGGCGCTAACTTTAGCTTGGGCCTCAGCTATTTACGATCTATATTAATTACTTAGATGAAAATATTTGTTTAAAGTCTCTGCCATTTCCTTGTTCCCCATTATAATTTCTCCTGTCTCAGCCTCTAAAGAACCAACACTTACTTTTGCTACTCTCTTCCTTTTTGTATACTTGTAGAAGCTTTTAAAATCTGTTTTTATACTCTCCAGTCCTTTGTCACATCCACGCTCAACGGAACCCTAAAATATAATTTCTCGGAGCTCTGCTGTTTCTTTGTCACCAGTGAGTTATCTAGGGAATAATAGGCTTCTTTACCATTTTCAATGATTTTATTGCTGTGCAGTACTGTGTGTTATTTGTACCAAAGCCCAGCTAATTAGAAGCACCTGGGATTATAGACAAAAATAACAGCTGGTCTAAATTAAACTAATTTTCTATCTATGAATAGTTCCCAAACAGTACACAAGAACTTCGGTCATCTGAGTATCTTTTACTCCCAATTGATATTTGTATCTATTTTCTTGTGTGGAAGAAGTCCGTGTGATAGTTATTAGTTTAAGTTATTTCTGTCTCTTTTCTCTTTAGTTGTCTGGTGATTATTCCGATGGACCTCTTTTAGCCTGAGCTTTATGGTCTCTCAGAGTGGTGTTTTCTACCAGTTCAGAGAGATCTGAGTGCGCCGTGCCTGAGGCCATTTGCATGACCCAAGGGAACTCCAAATGCGGACCCATCCCTGTCTAGGCCTTGCATCTAAAAAAAGAATGCAAATTTGAGGCTTCAGGCATGCAACTGTATGTTGGGACACTGAGATCAGGCCCTTCTGGCTGTGGATGGAGATCAGCAGCCAAAAGGCCCCAGTAGCCTCAAAATACCTTGAAGGAGTGTTTTAAAATAAAATTTACCTGCCTGTTTTCCACCTGTCCCCGGGACCCCAGCTGGCCCTTTAGTCGGCTGTGCCCAAGGGCAGGCCATAATGCCGGGTTTTGCTAGCGTGTTCAGAAAG
Source organism: Somniosus microcephalus (assembly GCF_052327205.1). Taxonomy (NCBI): domain Eukaryota; kingdom Metazoa; phylum Chordata; class Chondrichthyes; order Squaliformes; family Somniosidae; genus Somniosus; species Somniosus microcephalus. Next base: position 250,774,085 of record NC_140992.1, read on the forward strand.
CATAGCCATGGGAAAATGAAGGAAACCGGGAGGATGCCTGGGTTACTTACCCGCCGGAATGCCACCTGGATTCCGCCATGTCTGATTTGAACCAGCCCTTCTAAGCTGGTGGCCAAAGCACCTGAAGCCGGTGGGGTCCCAACTAAGTTATGCAGATCGGGGTCCGATGATGTCAATCAGGACCCATATGGTGTTTTAACTCAGGCCTGAGCAGCTCCAGGTTGTTATCTAAGCCTGGGCCACAGGTAGGACCTATTTCTGTTGGCCAGGGGACTAGTTAGCTTGCTTTCACTGGGCATACCTGCTCAATGGCAGATCCCCAAGCCGGGGATGAGGCAACTACTGGCCTGGGTGTCTCTTTCACTGACCATGTCCCCGCTCAGGCGGGGGACCATGTTTGAGGTGGATGGAGATTCTGTCCCAGACAAGGCACCCTGGAAACTGATACAGAAGACTGGGACCCGGTGTATCCATCTCGTGATTCCCAGCCCTTCCCCTGCACTCTCGCCACACTTACAGCAGCAGTGCACCGAAAGGGCCACAGATTTTTAGCTCCTGTGTTTATAAAGGTTAACGGGTGTCCAATCTGCCAAAAATTCAATGTGTACATGAACCGATAATAATACATGTTGCTACAAAATAGTAAATAGTCACTGTTGTAATGTAGGGAAATGCAGCAGCTATTTTGCACACAGCAAGGCCCCAAACAGCAATGAGATAAATGACCTGGTGACCTGTTTTAATTATGTTAGTTGATGGAAAAATGCAGCAGCATTATATTTAATTAACTTTACAGCATTGTGGGTGTACCTACACCATATGGACTGCAGCGGTTCAAGAAGGCGGCTCACCACCATCTTCTCAAGGGCAATTAGGGATGGGCACTAAATGCAGGCCTAGCCAGCCAGCGACGCCCACATCCCATCAATGAATTAAAAAAAAAAGATATTTACTTCTTGACGAGAATGAATTGAAAATGCAAATTTTGTTTATGCTTGTGCTCTTTGGAGTAAAAATTCTTGGCGCGTGGCTTCTGCACGTTGTGAAATTGCAGGGTCAGCGCCTGGTCTTTTGCCCACTCATTTTAGTGGACGGAAAACATTTCGAGGTCACGCAATTGAGATTTTGTGAAAGGTTCTTTCCATGTGTGTCAGGAGTGAAGAAGCAGAACTTTTACCCATGTCGTCTTACTCCACAATTTGCGCAATGTTTGGCTGTGGGAGTCACTGGGCCAAATTATCACTGCTTAAATAGACTTTAGTTTGAATTTTTTGGCAGCATCTTTGTGCCAAGACCTTCCAACAACAGAGCCATAGACCGGCTAACCCGTTCACAGCTGAATTGTTTGTGCAGTCTTTGGAAGTCAGTCACACTGATGCTGAATTCAATTCAGTTAATGATTTCCCACATCAATAAAATTCTTTACAAATATTTAAACATTTAGAAAAAGGACTTTCACTAATTTTAACTGGGGGAAACTCTTGCTTTAAGCAATTTCCAAACCCTCAGGGCAGACAGTGAGGGTAACTTCGACTTTTGGATATGGGTAAAAAATCAGATTGAAGTTACTGCAAAGAAAAATTGTGTTGCCAAATGTCTTCCTTATTTGCTAAGAGGTTGTCTGAATGTTTGATCCTTTCTGCCACATTGCCTGGACCGTTTTCCTGTGAGAAAGTGACATGCCATGCCAGAGAGGGACAACCCTCCTTTCCCCACTTCGCGAAGCAGCAGCTCCATAGCTATATACAGGAAACTTTGTGATATCCGGCACCGACGGGACCGGCGTGTTGCCGATCTATCAAAACTGCCGGACATACAAAGTTAATGTTGAAGCATACGGAGGTTTTCATCTCTGTATCTGACAACAAACACTGTTGCTTAGCAACAGCTTCTAAACAGTCGGCTGCAGCTGCAAGCATCTCTAGCTGAAGCTGTTGCTATAGCTACAGACTTTGCAGTGCCTGACTGGGGGAAAAAAAAGAATGAGAACTAAAAAAACTTATAGAAAACGGCTCCTGATTTTTGCCGTTAGATCGAGTATTCCGGACATAAAACCTCCGGATAAACCAAAGTTTCCTGTATCAGTGAATGGTGGGATTTACTTCCGCCGCTGCATCGTTGCTTCACTCAGAAAGATTTGCCGGCTCTGCTTTCCTTTCTGTTCCAATTAATATTCTGTTCCATTTAAATGGCAGCGCTGGCAGGGGCGGCAATCCTCTGGTCAGCCTCCCTGGCTCATTTCCCTTCATTTTCTACCATTTATACTGCCCAATTTCAAGCAGTATAGTGGGAGGGTGGGGGGGATTCAGCTCTAAGAGTACTAACCTTAGGTTTTTCTATATAAATGTGGGAATTAAAGCCAGAAGTCCTTAGGTAAGTGCTTGTTCATAGAAAACTGTAAAGCTCTTTTATACATATCAAAATGGAGCAGTGAGGAAAGGGACAGGAATCAGCTCAACAGAAGAGTTAAATGAAAAATCATAACTTGCTACTTGATTGTTTCTCTTTAATCACTTTTACATGTGGATCAATAATACCAATTTGGCAGTAAACTCTCAAACATACCACAATATACTTTAAACTTGTGCTCATTTTGTCTAAAAATGTCTCCTCTACAGGAGTCCTAGCCTGGCTGGATGGTACCAATGTGATGTACGATAACTGGTCTCCAGGGCATCTGTCCTCTCCATCAGCGACATGTGCTTACATTCTGAAGAACTCTGGGTACCACTGGATGAGTACAAACAACTGCAGCCAAGAGCTTTACTTCCTTTGTGAATTTGGTAAGCAAGGTTTTATTTCCCATTTCTTTGGGATAGCATAGTCTAGTGTGTTGTGATATCATATAGAAGGATGATACCAGAAATGCGAGGTTATACCTATCAGGAAAGGATGAACAGGCTGGGTCTCTTTTCTCATGAAGAGAGAAGGCTGAGGGGTGACCTAATAGAGGTCTTTAAAATTATAAAACGTTTTGATAGAGTGGACACAGAGAGAGTGTTTCCACTTTTGGGGAAGAGCAAAACTAGATGCCATCAATATAATACAGTCACCAAGAAATCAAAGAGCTGTGGAGGCTGGGTCATTAAATGCATTTAAGGTGGAGATAGACAGATTTTTGCAAGATAAGGGAGAGAAGGGTTAAGGGGAGCGAGCAGGGAAGTGGCTTTGAGCCCAAGATCAGCCATGGGGAGAAAGCAGGGACAGGGTACTGAATTTGGATGATCAGCCATGATCTCATTAAATGGCGGAACACGCTCGAGGGGCTGAATGGCCTACTCCTGCTCCTATTTTCTATGTTTCTATGATTTTATTGAATGGCGGAGCAGGCTCGAGGGGCCAAATGGCCTATTCCTGCTCCTATTTCTTATGTCCTTAAATAGGGAATTCAGACAAAACTTCTTTACCGAGAGAGTGGTGAGAATTTGAAAGTCGCTACCACAGTGAGAGGTTGTGGCAAATAGCATAGCTGCATTTAAGGGGAGGCTAGATAAGCATATGAGGGAGAAGGGAATAGAGGGTTATGCTGATAGAGTTACACGAGGAAGGATGGGAAGATACTCGAGTGGATCAGATCAAAGCCATGTCGTCCTGCCACATCCAGTTGTGAATGGTGGTGAACAATTAAACAACTAACGGGAGGAGAAAGCTCCATGGACATCCCCATTCTCAATGGTGGCAGAGCCCAGCACTGAGAGCAAAAGACAAGGTTGAAGCATTTGCAACCATCGTCAACCAGAAGTGCTGAATGGATGATCCATCTTGGCCTCCTCCTGAGGCCCCCACCATCATAGAAGCCAGGCTTCAGCCAATTCGATTCACTCCACATGATATCAAGAAATGGCCCCGACAACATCCCGGCTGTAGTGCTGAAGACTTGTGCTCCAGAACTAGCTGTGCCTCTAGCCAAGCTGTTCCAGTACAACTACAACACTGGCATCTACCCGACAAAGTTGAAAATTGCCCAGGTATGTCCTGTCCACAAAAAGCAGGACAAATCCAATCCGGCCAATTACGGCTCCATCAGCCTACTCTCAATCATCAGAAAAGTGATGGAAGGTGTCGTCGACAGTGCTATCAAGCGGCACTTGCTCACCAATAACCTGCTCTCCAATGCTCAGTTTGGGTTCCACCAAGGCCACTTGTCTCCAGACCTCAATACAGCCTTGCTCCAAACATGGACAAAAGAGCTGAATTCTAGAGGTGAGGTGAGAGTGACTGCCCTTGACATCAAGGCAGCATTTGACCGAGTGTAGCATCAAGGAGCCCTAGTACAACTGAAGTCAATGGGAATCAGAGGGAAAACTCTTCGCTGGCTGGAGTCATACCTAGCACAAATGAAGATGGTTGTGGTGGTTGGAGGCCAATCATCTTAGCCCCAGGACATCGCTGCAGGAGTTCCTTAGGGCAGTGTCCTAGGCCCAATCATCTTCAGCTGCTTCATTAATGATCTTCCCTCCATCATAAGGTCAGAAATGGGGATGTTCACTGATGTTTGCATATTGTTCAGTTACATTCGCAATTCCTCAGATAATGAAGCAGTCCGTGCCCACATATAGCAAGACCTGGACAACATTCAGGCTTGGGCTGATAAGTGGCAAGTACCATTCATGCCATACAAGTGCCAGGCAATGACCATATCCAACAAGAGAGAGTCTAGCCACCTCCCCTTGACATTCAATGGCATTACCATCGCCGAAGCCCCCACCCTCAACAGCCTGAGGGTCACCATTGACCAAAGCTTAACTGGACCAGCCACATAAATACTGTGGCTACAAGAACAGGTCAGAGGCTGAGTATTCTGCAGCAAGTGACTCACCTCCTGACTCCCCAAAGCCTTTCCACCATCTACAAGGCACAAGTCAGGAGTGTGATGGAATACTCTCCACTTGCCTGGATGAGTGCAGCTCCAACAACACTGAAGAAACTCGACACCATACAGGACAAAGCAGCCCGCTTGATTGGCACCCCATCCACCACCTTAAACATTCACTCCCTCCACCACCAGCGCACCGTGGCTGCAGTGTGTACCATCTACAAGGTGCACTGCAGCAACTCGCCAAAGCTTCTTCGGCAGCACCTCCCAAACCCGCGACCTTTACTAACTAGAAGGACAAGGGATGTAGGCGCATGGGAACACCACCACCTCCAAGTTCCCCTCCAAGTCACACACCATCCTGACTTGGAAATATATCGCTGATCCTTCATCGTCGCTGGGATAAAAATCCTGGAACTTCCTCCCTAACAGCACTGTGGGAGTACCTTTACCACACAGACTGCAGCGGTTCAAGAAGGCGGCTCACCACCACCTTCTCAAGGGCAATTAGGGATGCGCAATAAATGCTGGCTTTGCCAGCAACACCCACATCCCATGAATAAAAAAAATCATTAAAAAGTCAACTAATCACCCTTGTGCATTCCCTTAGTGACTGTCTTCAGGTGCCTTTGCCTGTCATAGTGCTCCTACGCAGTGCTACCCCAGTGACTGCCGCATGGCTGGTGAAAGGTTGCCAACGTTCAATGGGGGAGACTGCAGATGGGAATTGGAAGACAAGAATCAGAGTGAGAGTACATGTGCCCAATCAGCATCTTTTAGAATTCTTTAGCAACTCAGCAAAATTGAAATGGTAAGATAGAGCTGCGTAAGACTTACATGGGTAGACACTCGTTAGCCCCTCAAATTGGAAGCTCCTTGCCAAAAGTGGAATTCTCAGTTGCCTTAAGCCAGCCCAGGAAGGTTGTTGGAGATATTGGAAGATGAGATGGGTAAGTTTCAGAATTCTATTGTTTACTTTGTTATAGAGTTTGGGCTAAAAATTGAGTAGTGCCCCAATTGAGGCGCTAACTTTGCCGGGGCGCTAAAAGTAGCGCCTCGGGAAAATTAGCGCCCCCGCGCCGGAAATTGAGTGGTTGCGCCCCAAGAGGGAAGTGGGGCGCTACTGGAACCGCCCTGCATCCCTCTTGGGGCACTGCGAGTGAATATCGTGGCACTACGTGCCGCAGCGCCACACACTGCGGCACGTCGCGCTGCAGTATTGCAGGCCTTCCTCCCCTTCTTAAAGGGGAGGGGCCTTGTGCAGCGCGACCTGGGGCCCAGTTGGGCCCCTGGGGGTCGGGAGTGCAGGCAAAAGAGCCCGGCACCCAAGAGAAGTGCCGGGCACTTGGAGCACAGCCGGCACTCCGCGGGGGTGGGGGGGGGGGGTTCAGGAGGCCGGGGACGGGAGCGGAGGCAGGTGCTGGCAGGCGGCCAGCAACAAAAATGGCCGCCCCGCACCTCGCCTTTAAATTGCGCCTCCCCGGCCGCAGGTACGCCCCCCTGACCCTGTTGGACATAGCGTCCGGCGGTAAATCAGAGGGCGCTCCCGAAGATCGCGGCTGGGGCGTGAGCGGGGCGCTGCGCACACCAATGACGTCATCGCCAGCGGTGCAGCGCTATCGGTTAGCGCCACCACTAAGCTCCTGCTGAATTTTGCGGGAGGCGTGGGCAGTGCCGCGCCCGGGCGCTAGTTGGTTTGCGCCCCACTTAGCGCCCTCTTAAGGCGCTAACAGGTGGTGCTACCAACTGAATTTTTCCCCCTTTACCTCTAGTGGTATATAACGAGGTGGGTGGAGAAGCAACATGATGTAATAAGAAGGCTGGTAGGAGCCAACAATTAATAATGTGATATTTCAGTTTTCTAAAAGATATAACAATTTTATTTATCCTGAATTGTATTATCTTTGTATTAGAGTCTGGCCGAGCATTTGCCTGTGATTACTTCAATGCCACGCTACAGTGTGAGTCCGGGAAGGTGATTGAAATCGATAGCAGTTTTTATGGCCGTAAATCTCTCTCGTACTGTTCCTTGGAGGCTGTAACTCCAACTGAGTCACAAGAATGCAGCTGGATTGATGCGAGAGAGAAAGTGGCAGGTAATATTTTTCTGACAACTCTCTAGAGACTAATCATCATATGTAGAAATTCATATTCTGCTTTATTTTCTGTTTAGGGTATGAGTCGTCAGCATGTTGTGGAATTTTCTTGTCGGCTAAAAAACTTTGGATGTCTGTACTTTATATACTAATACCCTTGGAATATAATTAGAATAGTAATGTTTCTCCTTCCTCCATGCTTCACATTCTGCAAGTGATCTTTTCTCCGTTCTTTAGGATCTCCTGTTCCACAAACCATTCCCTCGTTGAGACGATAGTCAAGCAACCTGACCTAAGCTCTGTACCAATGCCACTCTTGTACCAGTCGCTAAGTGGTGCACAAGAGAGACATGGATTGATTTACCCTTTCGGTTTTCTTTACAACCTCAGGAAAAGCATGGTTAAATCTGGTACCTCATTGTGTGTGGAACTAAGTTCATTGGTGATCTTCCACACAGCACATCAAAATTGCTGTACCACCGGGTTACTTGATTGGTAGAATGTTCATATTGGGAAACTGGAGAATGTACTTATTTAAGGGGCAAATATAATCCAGAATTTTATCTTTAAGGACAGTGCCATGGATTACAGGCTTGCCAAGCTACAGCAGATAAGGCATCCTTTGGTGATCATTGTCCAAGCCTAGGCAATTACCTTGTCGTAGACTATCATTGCAAAGAAGGTAAGAAATGCTACAGCAAAATGTCTAATGAAAACATTCTCTAATGAAAAAATTAATAGAGTTAAATCGCACTTAATTAGTGTACTAACCCTTAGATGTTTGCATGAAATTCCTTTGTCTGTTATTTTAATGGAGTCATTAGGACTTTGCAGAAGGATCAAAACCCACTGTAATCAGGAAAAGACCCCCATCAACAGAAAGACATGGACAAAGTGGTCATTGAAGAAGCTGTAAATGTTGTCAAAGATGTCAGGCAGGTTCTCAAAGATGAAACCTTCAACACTGTAGTCCACAATGCATAAATAGTCATCTCCCCATACTATGGCCAACTATGCCCTACCCAATATTGCTAAATGCTGCACTCAATTATTATTTATCACCTTCCTTTCCTCTAGATGAATCATTACCCAAAAACAAGAGTAAGAACATTCTGGTCTTACAACTACTATTTATTTGTTGTATGTAAGTGTTTTGTGTGTGTAGCTCTATTGTGGTTCCCTTCAATGAAGCTACATAACTTTTATGTGTTTTTGAACTTAATTTAATCCTCCTTCTATGTGCTGCTCTAGTGGCTGAAGTGAGCAAGTTGGCTGCATGCTAAACATCAGTTGAAGACTCTTGAGACTGGCACATCCTTTACTGCCTTCAGCTGGATTGAGATGACCCAGCTATTGGCTCTGCCACTCCTACAGCTGTTGGGTCTGCCTGCACCTTGCACGGTTTCTGCAACTTGTCAAGCCAATGGAAAGGAATGGAAGGAGGTTCCAGGCGTGGAGCTGTCCAGAAAGACAGCACCTTGCTTCGATCCAGCTCCCACCATGCCTCTGCTGTTGGCCCCTGATTTCCTGTCACCAATGATCTGTTTGACACCAGACCTAATGGTTCTAATAGATTCTGTGAATCCTGTGGCGATGCTTTGTTCAAACGATCTTCCAGCATCCAGAAACCAGAGAACAGAACATGCTTTATTGTGAAGTCCAAGCCTGAAATTGCAGTATGCTCCATAATGGACTGCAGTGCCCTGAATGTGTCCTTCACTCCTGTACAGATGCAGCCTGTGAACTGCTTCCCAGTGGCCTTCAACTGTTTCAGGTTCCTGCTTGTCCCCTATCTCTTCTTGCTTACCTGTGCTTTGTGAAGAATTGGCCCCAGTGAGTGATAATGACATTACTGATAGATGCTGATTTGGATTCTTGAACTTAATGTTGTGAGGGATTTGATTTGCATCCTTGGGACTCTATCCATTTTAAGTTAGTATGGTATGTGTCATGGGGCCGTGCATTCACGGGGCCGTTTTGCTAGGGTTTCGGTAGTGGACCCAAGTGCAGGAAACCTATCCAAGGACTCGAGACCAGGTAGAACTTGAAAGATGCTTCCTTGAGACTCGAGAACATAGAGACAGGGTAACACTCGAAAGGAGATTCACTTGAGACTCGAAAACACAGAGACATAGTCACACTCGAAAGGAGATTCCTTGAAACCCGAAAACACAGAGACATGGTAACACTCGAAAGGAGATTCAGGAGAGACTCGAGAGAGCTGCTACATACATACATACATACATACATACATACATACAGGCAGGCAGGCAAACCCAGGACTGAGCAAAGAGGACAGGAAACAGGAAGCTTAAATACAGGCCAGAGTGGTCACGTGACATAATTATTCAAATGAGACAGGAGACAAATACTTTAACAACACACAGGTGAGGCCAGAGGCACAGAGACAAAAACCGACCTCCATGACCGGTGGGCGCCGCGGGGACTGGAGTGCATAATTAATTTGGATAACCAAATTCTAATTTGATTTATTAACGTTTAAGTAAAGTTCTATTAGTTACAGTTTATTTGTTTATTTTTTGGTCCTACCAAAAGAGGGACAAAAACCAAACAACTTTATTAACTAGCCTAATTACTCTGATGAGATCAATTACTCGAAAAACAGGTGAGGAGAGAGGCCCAGAAGGCATGGCAGCAGCGCACCGAGGCCTCAAAAACCGCCCTCAGGCGGCGAGCAGAGGGAAGTGCCACTGAAGCCGTTACAGTATGTAGCGATTCAGTACAATACTCTCCTCTAAATACTTTTATACTTACTTGTTGGCCTTAAAGCTTCAGATAATCCTATGTTGCTGTGTATCCCGAAGGATTTAATTCAAGTGGCGGTGTTGGGTGTAGGGCAAAAATGTCATTCTGTTCACCTTTCTACATAGTCACTGTTTTGTACAATTGAGAGAATGGTTATTTTTGAGGTAGCGCAAAATTTTTCTTGGTAACACATTTTGTAATTTGGAAGTGAAATGCCACAGCTTTGCTCTCTCCTAACAGCAAGTAGACAACCCACCTCATTGAAGTTGTTCTGAAGAATAAAACACTCATGAGACTTGATGTTTGTGTGATACTTTACTTAGGTCTCCGTTTGCTTGTTGATGATGTGTACTCAGTCCTAGAAAATGTGACAATCTCTCAAAAGTGGTTACTGCATCCATATTCTGGAAACATCACCTGTATACTTAACACTGGCGATGGCTTTGTGATTGATCCCTATAATCCACTGCAGTGAGTATTGCTTGAAAATGAGATTTGTAAAAATAAAGGATATATATATTAGTAGTATAGAGTGCTGTAAATCATTTAGGCTGGAAATTCGGTGCCTTACCACCTCTCGTTAGCGCCACCCGGGGGGGTGATAACGGGGCGCTAAAGACTTACTGCCCGAGCGCGGCGATGTTACCACCGCCTGCGAAATCCACCTGGCGGTTTGCAGCTGCGGTAACCCCTAGTGCCACGATATCCTGCACCCGGAGATCGTGATGTCATCCGGCTGCGCATCACCCCGGTAGCACCCCGGACCCGAAATTCATTTCCATCCCTTGCAGCTACGCCGGGCGATGATACCGACAGCTGCAGGAGGCGTTGATCAGGAGGCCGGGCGCTTCGGGGGCGAGACTTAAAGGCGAGGTGTCCGAGATAGGTGAAAAAAAAATCTGAAATGCGTTTTGCGTTTTTTTTTTCCGTCGTAAGTTTTTATATTGCAGAGCCTGCAGCGATAGCCCTTCCCTTTAAGGGAGGGAAGGAGCCTTCCAACGCGGCAGCGCTGCATGGCCCATGTGTGCAGCGCTGCTCACCTACCTCCCCGCCTGCTGCCTGTTGCACTCCAGGAAGGAAGTGGAGCGCTTGATTTAGCACTCCACTTCCTTCCTGGAGCAGAAAGTCGAATTTTTTTAAAGTTGAGAAACATTAGCCCCTGGCACTAATTTTCTCAACTTTTAAAAGTTAGCGCCCCAAACGGGGCTATAATGAATTTCTCCCTCTTTGTTTTACTTAAAAATAGTGCAAACAACTCCCACTTGAAAAATCCCACACATTTATTTTATCCTTTATTTTGAACATCTCTCCTGACTAATCAGGAGGGACAAATTCTGGAGTGATGTGCAGGATGTGAATGACCTGTCTTTAATCAACCTTCTTAAAATCAATGGCTGTATGTTCTTTTTTTAGCCCAACTGATCTATGCTGGTGTGTATACACCACCCGAGCCTCCTTTCACTCTAACTGCCTCTTCCCACCCTGCCCCCGTATCCCTCTATTCCCCTCTCCCTCGTGTAAGCAGTAAGCCTCTCTTTAAATGCCTCAATGCTCTCTGCTTCAAGCACTCTGTGTGTCAGTGAGATCCACATTCTCACTACGCTCTGTGTAAAGCAATTCCTCCTAAATTCTTTATTTGATCTGTTAGTGGTGTAATCACGTGTCACACACAGATTACCCAAAGGGTCTTAGGAGTTTTAAGGCTTTTTATTAGAGAGCTACAGTTTAAGCATAATCAGATATTACTACATGTGATTGAAATAGATACAGTAGACATACAACATGTGACAGATGAGGGCAATCTACGGCCCTGGAACGGAATGAAACAACCGGATGGATGGTGAAGCAGTACGGTGGTCTCGGATTGGGTGGATTCCTGCAGTCTGCTGCAGCAGTCACTTCCGTTGGGTCATCCCTCGAGCTGTTGGAGGTGTTAGGCTGCCAGCCACCTCAGAGGCTAAACTTGACCAAGGTGTTAGGCTATAGCCACCTCGGAGAAGCCTTCACCCCTAACTGCCTGTTTTCTTCTCTCGGTCGTCTGTTTTTATACCTTATTTCAATGGGCTGGTGGATACCTGGTATCAATCATTTTTACCCATCCCATTGTCCAATTACAAGGGAGAGACTACCTATGACAACCCCCTCCCAGCTTCATGAGGTAATTTTCCTCTTTATCTCTGATCTAAAGGTCTTGTTGCTCTCTCAGGCCTAGCTATGCCCACTCAAAGGCCTGTTTTTGCATTCTGACCTCGTAATTCAGCTCTCTGTATGGCTATTTTTCTGACACTGGAATCTTTCTGTGTCATCAACTTAGGCAAATTGCTGATCTGGGGAACCCGTAACAGACTATTATTTCTTTCAATCCACAATTTCTTACAGTGGGCATCTGATATTTATTCCCCCTTGTTCTGAACTCACCCACAACCATCCTATTGAACCCTTTTATAATTTTTAAGATCTCTATCAGGTCTTCTCTTAGTCTTCTCTTTTCCAGTGAAAAGAGCCCAAGCCTGCTCAATCTTTCCTGAAAGTTGTAACCCCTCAATTCTGGCAACCTCTTCATAAATCTTTTCTGCACTTTCTTCAATGCTTCGATACCCTTTTTGTAGTATGGAGACCAGAACTGCACACATTACTCCACATGTGGTCTAACCAAGGTTCTATATAAATTTAACATTACCTCCCTGCTTTTGTATTCTACTCCTCTAGAAATCAATCCCAGTACTTTTTTTTTGCATTCTTTGTGGCCTTATCAACTGCTATTGCTACTTCTAGTGATTTATGTATCTATATTCCCAGATCTCTGTGCTTCCCTACCCCACTTAGTTTCTTACCTCCCCATGAATAAGTGGCCTCCTTGTTCCACCTATCAAAATGAACTACCTCACATTTTACTATATTGAACTTCATTTGCCATTTAACCACCCGCTCTGCAAGCCTGTTTATGTCTTCCTGTATTTTGGTTCAGTCCTCCACATTATTAGCTATACACCCCAATTTAGTATCTTCAAATTTCAAAACCATACCTCCAATTTCTGAGTCAAAATAATTTATGGATATAGTGAACAACAGTTGTCCCAGCAAGGATCCCTGTGGGACAGCACTTCCTGCTTTCTGGCAGTCTGAGAAACCTCCCTTAACTCCTACCCTTTGCTTTCTGTTTTGTAGCCATCTTTCAATCAATTCTGCTACTTGGCCCCTGACTTCACCTGCCCCTGACATTTGTCATGAGTCTCTTATGTGGCACATTATCGAAGGTCTTCTGAAAGTCCATATATACCACATCTACTGCATTGCCCCTGTCTACACTTTCTGTTATTTCTTCAAAGAATTCTTGTCATTTGCATCACTGCCTGCAAAAAATACTGAAAGGGCCATTGGGAAGCGGAGAGCTGGCAGGGTGCCTCTCATAGAATTTTCTATTGCATTCTGCTGGCGGTACACTGTAACTTAAGTAGAAAATCATGCCCTGTTTATCTTATTATATCTGTGTGCCAGTTGTGGACCTATCTGATTTAATTTTTATCTGATTTTATTGGCATGGTAAGCAGCAATAAATGGTTGATCCAATCAATTATTCTGGTTTGCACACACTTCAGATCAGAATAATTGGAAAGTGAATCACTGCCAACAATACTGGTAACATGCCATTTTTAAAAATTAAAGTCAGAAGGTTTTTCTAGACCTACTGAGACTGTAGGCCACTTCAGCTCTTCTAGTGCTGGAATGAAACATTATTTGTGCCAAAGATAAAAATCTGTGGCATTGCAAACTAACCAGGTGACCAGATTCGAATACAAGCTATTTGGTGAACTTAGTTTCTTTGCAGAACTATGACAATAATACCTTCCAAATATCTTTACCTAAGGAAATGTAACAAAGATATTTATGGAGAAAGCTTTGACTTAACCACCACAACAATTATTAAAAGAAAGTGATTCCCCTCACACTTACAGATTGTAGTTTTCAACTGGATTATTTTCACTGTTTTGTAAAGGACTTCGAGCAATGTGACACACAGGTACAAGACCCCAGGACTCTTCACTATCAATGTTGAATGTACAACTAGTGAATGGCATGTGACAGCCCAGAAAACTGTATCAATCCAACAGCCAATCAGTGGTTTTGGAATCATCAAGTGTTACAATGTCAATCAATCAGAAGACATTAATAACTGTGGAGTTCTGTATGGAGAACCATTGTGGATTCAGCTTGAAGTTGAAGAAGGTACAGTTTACTTTTCAGGTGTATTAGAATGAATATATGTATATTTTATATGTGTGTTTAAATAGTGATATATAATAACACTCACTTCCCTTTACACCAGCAGTGTAAGTCATAATGAAAGAAATACTGTACAGAGAAGTAGCCCATAGTTGCCTACAGCAGGACCTGGATAATCTCCAGGCTTGGGCTGATAAGTAACAGATAACATCCATGTCACATAAATATCAAGCAATGAACATCTCCAACAAGTGAAGACCCAACCACCTCCTCCTAACCTTCAATGGCATCACCATTGATGAGAAGTCACAAAGGCCAAAGAAGAAGAATAGGGAGGAGATCTCAGTAAAGAAATCACTGTGAGGCTTGGGAAGATGGGAGAATGCAAGGATTTTAAAGGAGAGGTAGGAGAGGGTGATGTCCTTGGATGAGGAGAAGGTGCCAGAGGAGTGCGGAGAGCAGCTCAGGTGGGACTTGATGATGGTGGCATTGCAACTTGGCAGGGTAATTTAGGTAAAGGTGGAGAAGTCACAGTTTATCAGACAGGTTTCTGTCAGGCCTGAGATAGTGATAGACTCAGCTCGGATGAAGAGGGCCTTTGCAGGAGAGGAAACATTTTAGATGGCAACATGGAGTGGGCCAGAGTTTTGGGATCTACCAGGGGAGCCACATGAGGATGAGAGTGGGGAACAATAAGATTATGGAGAGGAGGTTAGAGATTGATCTCCAGTGAACAAGCTGCAACCACCCGTTTTCTGCCACCGCCAAAAATTAAAATCAGCCCTTTGGTTTCTTTGGCAGAGAACCTTCTAAAACCAGGCTTGCCAAGGGAGACATATTTGTTTCAAGGCTGGAAGGGCAAGTTCAGCTGCATTGATAACTATATGGATGCAAATATAACAATTATTGAATGTCTATGGTTGTTTGAAAATTAGATCTATTTGGAATAATACAAATATGCTATAGACTTTTGCCTGGAGTTTCTACTGAGCTCTCCTGATCTACTGCTGTATATTCGGCCGAGATCAGCAGAAACCTTAGAACAGCTGCATTAATGGATGAAAACGACCATTTCTTCAGAGCTCCAATGATCTTCCGCCAAAGTTATGGCAGGAAATCGGGAGGACCCTGCGAAAATTATCCCACAATATATATACGGTGTAAAGCGTGACATATTTTATGGTGTTGTTATAATGTAATCAGCTCCATCAAAAGAGTCTGATTAAATAAGATAAGAATAATTGTCTACAGCGTTCTGTTTTCACAGGTACCAATGTGACCTATGTTATATTAGCTGGAACTGTCATCCTTCATACATTCACTGTGTTCAGAGGAATTATTCCTCAGAATGCCACAATAGAAAATGCCACCCAGCACCTGATAGGTCCAGGCATACATCAGCTAACCATTCTTGCCAAGAATAATGTGACAACTCAAGAGGTAGCTCAGAATATTACAGTTCAATTAGTGGAACCAATCAAGGGTTTGGAGGCTACGGTAAACTCGGCTGTTCTGGAGCTGGGAAATGATCTCACTATTAACATCTCAGTATCCTGTGGTGCCCCAATTGAGCTACAGTTTGAATTTATTGGTCCTAACGAGACCTTTTCTGATGCCATTGAAGATCCTGATGGAAAACTGGGAGCCTACAGCATTCCAATGAATTCCGAAGGTAACAAACTTTTCTTGCCTTTTCGCAGAATCATTTACCAGGATGTCTGCATTTACTGAATTAGTCACTACAATTGTTTCTAAGATTAGAAATTAAATAAGGATTGACTTCAGTCATAAAATCAAGACACCAAGATTTATATAAACTGGAAAAGTTAGCAAAATTGAATAGTTCAATGACCACGGGTGCATCTATATCTATAAAATTATAAAAACTATGGCCCCCAGAGGGAGACTGGCAGAATCCCTGGGGAAAAGATATAGACAGCCATTTATTCCTATTCTCTGAGGATTTTGCCAGAGACAAGGAGAATCCCCATGGATTCAGGACCATCATCTTTAATGTATTATCACTAGAGTGATTTTGATTGAATAATTCTTCTTACTTAGTCCTGATGAAAACATGTAAGTTTATTCAAGTGGTCATTCACTATTAGTCATAGAGTCATAGAGTTATACAGCACGGATAGAGGCCCTTCGGCCCATCGTGTCCGCGCCGGCCATCAAGCCCTGTCTAATTTAATCCCATATTCCAGCATTTGGTCCGTAGCCTTGTATGCTATGGCATTTCAAGTGCTCATCCAAATGCTTCTTAAATGTTGTGAGGGTTCCTGCCTCCACAACCCTTTCAGGCAGTGAGTTCCAGACTCCAACCACCCTCTGGGTGAAAAAGTTCTTTCTCAAATCCCCTCTAAACCTCCCGCCCTTTACCTTGAATCTATGCCCCCTAGTTATTGACCCTTCTACTAAGGGAAAAAGCTCCTCAGTATCCATCCTATCTATGCCCCTCATAATTTTGTACACCCCAATCATGTCCCCCCTCAGCCTCCTCTGCTCCAAGGAAAACAAACCCAATCTGCCCAGTCTCTCTTCATAGCTGAAGCGCCCCAGCCCTGGTAACATCCTGGTGAATCTCCTCTGCACCCTCTCCAAAGCGTTCACATCCTTCCTGTAGTGTGGCGACCAGAACTGCACACAGTATTCCAGCTGTGGCCTAACCAGTGTTTTATACAGCTCCATCATAACCTCCTTACTCTTATATTCTATGCCTCGGCTAATGAAGGCAAGTATCCCATATGCCTTTTTTACCACCTTATCCACCTGTTCCGCCGCCTTCAGGGATCTGTGTACTTGCACACCCAGATCCCTCTGACCCTCCGTCTTGCCTAGGGTCTTACCATTCATAGTGTATTCCCTTGCCTTGTTAGTCCCCCCCAAGGTGCATCACCTCGCACTTTTCTGGGTTAAATTCCATTTGCCACTGTTCCGCCCATGTGACCAACCCATCTATATCGTCCTGCAGACTGAGGCTACCCTCCTCGCTATTTACCACCCTACCAATTTTTGTATCATCCGCGAACTTACTGATCATACCTTTTACATTCATATCCAAGTCATTAATGTAGACCACAAACAGCAAGGGACCCAGCACCGATCCCTGTGGTACCCCACTGGCCACAGGCTTCCAGTCACAAAAACAACCTTCGACCATCACCCTCTGCCTTCTGCCACTAAGCCAGTTTTGTATCCAATGTGCCAAGGCACCCTGGATTCCATGGGCTCTTACCTTCTTGACCAGTCTCCTGTGCGGGACTTTATCGAAGGCCTTACTGAAATCCATGTATACCACATCCACTGCGTTACCCCTCATCCACACACCTAGTCACCCCCTCAAAAAATTCAATCAAATTAGTCAGACATGATCTTCCCTTGACAAAGCCATGTTGACTATCCCTGATTAATCCTTGCCTCTCCAAGTGGAGACTAATTTTGTCCCTCAGAATTTTTTCCAATAATTTTCCTACCACTGATGTTAGGCTCACTGGCCTGTAGTTCCCCGGTTTTTCCCTACTTCCCTTCTTGAATAATGGTACTACATTAGCGGTTCTCCAGTCCTCTGGCACATCCCCTGTGGCCAGAGAGGTCCTGAATATATGTGTTAGAGCCCCCGCAATCTCTTCCTTTGCCTCACACAGCAGCCTGGGATACATTTCGTCCGGGCCTGGGGATTTATCCATTTTTAGGCCTGCTAAAACCGCCAATACCTCCTCCCTCTTGATGTTAATATGTTCGAGCATATCACAGTCCCCCCGCCCTATTTCTATGTTTACATCGTCCTTCTCCATAGTGAAAACAGATGCAAAAAATTCATTTAGAACCCCTCCTACATCTTCCGGCTCCACACACAGATTGCCACTTTTGTCCCTAATGGGCCCTATTTTTTCCCTAGTTATCCTCTTACCCTTAATATACTTATAAAACATCTTAGGATTTTCCTTTATTTTGCTCGCCAGTGTTATTTCATGGCCCCTCCTTGATCTCCTAATTTCTTTTTTAAGTATCCCCCTGCACTTTTTGTACTCCTCTAGGGCTTCCTCCGTCTTTAGCCTTTTGTATCTGCCAAAAGCCCTCTTTTTTCTAATCCATTCTCGTATATCCCCTGACATCCAAGGCTCCCTGTGGTTTTTGGAACCACCCTTGACCTTTACGGGAACATGTTGCCATTGTATGATCTCAATCTCCCTTCTGAAAGCCTCCCATTGCTCCGATGCGGATTTTCCTACAAGTAGCTGATCCCAGTCCATTTTGGCCAGATCCTGCCTTATCCTATTAAAATCGGCCTTCCCCCAATTTAGAACCTTTATTTCCGGCCCATCCCTGTCCTTTTCCATGACCACCTTAAATCTCACCATATTATGGTCACTGTCACCAAAGTGCTCACCTACTAGCACTTTTTCCACTTGGCCGGCCACATTCCCTAGAATTAGGTCCAGTACCACCCCCTCTCTTGTAGGACTTTCTACATGCTGGCTCAAAAAGCTCTCCTGGATGCACTAAGAATTCTACACCCTCTGAGCCTTTCACACTCTGACTATCCCAGTTAATATTGGGGAAGTTGAAATCCCCCATTATTATTACCCTATTATTTGCACATTTCTCTGAGATTTGCCTACATATCTGTTCCTCTATCTCCCCCTGACTGTTTGGAGGCCTATAGTATACTCCCAGCAAAGTGCTTGCCCCCTTTTTGTTTTTAAGCTCCACCCATATGGCCTCATTAGAGGAACCTGCTAATATATCATCCCTCCTTACTGCAGTAATTGACTCCTTAATTAATATTGCGACACCCCCTCCTCTTATACCTCCCCCTCTGTCTCGCCTGAAGATTCTGTACCCCGGAATATTGAGCTGCCAGTCTTGCCCCTCCCTCAACCATGTCTCCGTGATAGCAACAATATCATACTCCCATGTGTTTATCAACACCTTCAGTTCATCCACCTTATTTGCAAGACTCCTTGCATTAAAATAGATGCCATCCAGCCTTGCCCTTATATATTTGCCCTGTCTACCAAGCTGACTTGTTTTTTTCTCTATAATTGGCAGCACATCACCCCCTATTTCAGCTCCCCTCTGTATCCCATCCCCCTGCCAAGTTAGTTTAAACCCCCCCCAACAGTGCTAGCAAACCTCCCCGCAAGGATATTTGTCCCGCTCTGGTTCAGGTGCAACCCGTCTGACTTGTACAAGTCCCACCTTTCCCAGAAGCAGGCCCAGTGATCCAGGAAAGTAAAACCCTCCCTCCTACACCAACTCTTTAGCCACGCATTCATCTGCTCTATCCTCCTATTCCTATACTCACTAGCACGTGGCACTGGGAGTAATCCAGAGATTACAACCTTTGAGGTCCTGCTCTTTAATCTGTTACCTAGCTCCCTAAATTCTTGATGCAGGACCTCATCCCCCTTCCTACCTATGTCGTTGGTCCCAATGTGGACCACGACCTCTGCCTGCTCACCCTCCCCCTTAAGAATGCCCTGTAGCCGCTCAGTGACATCCATGGCCCTGGCCCCAGGGAGGCAACAAACCATCCTGGAGTCACGTTTGCGGCCACAGAAACGCCTATCTGTCCCCCTTACGATAGAATCCCCTACCACTATTGCTCTCCCACTCTTTTTCCTCCCTTTCTGAGCAGCAGAAGCGTCCCTGGTGCCAGAAAGCTGGCCGCTGCTGCCTTCCCCTGGTGAGTCATCCCCCTCAACAGTATCCAACTTGGTATACCTGTTTGAAAGGGGGATGTCCGCAGGGGTTCCCTGCACTTCCTGCCTGCCTCTGTTGCTCCGCCTGATGGTCACCCAATTTCTTTCTGCCTGTGCAGCCCTACTCTGCGGCGTGAACAACTCGCTAAACGTGCTATCCACGACCCTCTCAGCATCGTGCATGCTCCAAAACTCATCCACCCGCAGCTCGAGCGCCGCAATGCGGTCTACAAGTAGCTGCAGCTGGATGCATTTCCCGCACACATGGTCGTCAGGGACACTGGCAGCGTCCCTGACTTCCCACATGGAGCAAGAGGAGCAGAACACGGGGCTGAGCTCTCCTGCCATGACTTACTCCTTTAATTAATTAAAAAATTTATTCAATACCCCAGTTACAGGTATACTCTAGGGTGCTTTATTTACCAACTGTCCCCACTACACCACAGAGACCCTAGAAATTTAACACCACAGAATTCAAGCTTGTATTGAAAAGAGAGAAATACTCACCAACCAATCACTTACCTGCTTCCTGCTGACGTCACACTTGGATTACTTTTTACCTCTCTCCCGGAACCTGGATTGGTATGCCTCGCTGCCTCGGGCTGCTCCTTTTATCCTCCGCCGCCTCTGGTGATCCCTTGCAGCTCCGGTGCCTCTCCGGTCTCGGGGCTCTGGGCCTCGCTGCCTCGGGCTGCTCCTTTTATCCTCCGCCGCCTCTGGTGATCCCTTGCAGCTCCGGTGCCTCTCCAGTCTCGGGGCTCTGGGCCTCGCTGCCTCGGGCTGCTCCTTTTATCCTCCGCCGCCTCTGGTGATCCCTTGCAGCTCCGGTGCCTCTCCGGTCTCTGGGCCTCGCTGCCTCGGGCTGCTCCTTTTATCCTCCGCCGCCTCTGGTGACCCCTTGCAGCTCCGGTGCCTCTCCGGTCTCGGGGCTCTGGGCCTCGCTGCCTCAGGCTGCTCCTTTTATCCTCCGCCGCCTCTGGTGATCCCTTGCAGCTCCGGTGCCTCTCCGGTCTCGGGGCTCTGGGCCTCGCTGCCTCGGGCTGCGCCTTTTATCCTCTGCCGCCTCTGGTGATCCCTTGCAGCTCCGGTGCCTCTCCGGTCTCGGGGCATTGTAATGTAAGTGAAATCCAGAAATCACTAGAGTGTGACCTACTAATTCTAATTATAATGATCTTACCTTTATTTTCTATCTATCTGCAGGAACTTTTCTGGTTAGAGGGAAAGCGGTCAATGCTTTTTCTAGTATTAGTTTTAATGTTGGGAATATCACTGTTGTGGCAAATACTTCAGCTCTGACACAGCATGATATGGATGATGGAGGTAAATACTTTAAAATTTTATTTGCCTTAAAATAATATTGGTGCATCCTGCTCTCCCTATAGATTTTCACTTCCTTATATATTCTCTCAGCTTGCAGGATAGCCAACATACCATAGAAATATGATTCTGATATCTATTCATCCTACACTCAGCCAGTATAAAATAGTTCGGATGTCAGCCTTGGCTCAGTGGGTAGCACTCTCGCCTCTGGGTCAGAAGGTTGTGATTTAAGTCCCACTCCAGGGACTTGAACACATCTTCGGTGTACACTATTAATAAACAAACTGTGACCCCCCATACGTAGGGGGTGAAACTGGATATGGTTGGGGATGCAAAACAGCTGGAATCACTTTTACTGCCTGTTATATGACTTCTATTGAAGGTAATGAAACTGAATATCGGGCAGGGTAATGGGCGATCGATGCAATACCATCTGTTTTGCTTCTCCGCCCATGTCAAATTTCACCCCCATAATGTCTGATTAGCATCTGAATCTGTAGTTGGTACATCCTGTTGTTTATTAGGGGGAATATATTTTCTTTCTTCGTATTACGCAACAAACAGTAATCACAGTACAGCGTATAACGACCGCCTGACTCTTGCCACCTCTACTCGGTATTGCTGCATAAAATTCTTATGTTTTCTTTTCTTTTGTTACAGAACAAACTGTGGTTGCTATAAAATGCACATTCACAACTAGAATTCATTCTTATGTACAGTTCAAATGGATAATTAATGACTTTAAATACCCTGATTAATAAAATCAATATGGTCGGGTTAGGTGGCACGGCTGATGAAGACAATGATTTCAATTATTCCGTTTCAGTTTGAGGTGTTTCACTGATAGCTGTTAACACTAATAGGTGACCCTTTGAGTTATGACAAACATGTGCCCACTTTTTAAAAAATTTAAACCTAATTTGGTATTGACACGTTGGCGAGACCCAGCAGGTTCATTTAGTGCATCAGTTTACTTTCACTGTAGGAAACAGGTTGGCAGAATTATACAAGTAATAGAGACTGCACATGGCATTACTGTGTGCTCAGTGTTATTGAACGCAATGTGCAAAAGTTTTCAAGCTGAGAAATCGCTGTTTGTGTTATTAGTGTACAGACGGTTAACATATTCATATGACATTCCACTGTCCATTATATTAATGGAGGTGTTAGCATTAAGGATTGTCATGTGGACATGTTAAGTATATAGGCGTTGATAGCGCAGATTTTAATTTCCAGGCTTTAATATTTAAAACGGCAGCAATTCGAACACTAGGTCTGATTCCCCGAATGGGTGTTCCCGGGAAGGATCAATGCTCGCAAGGGAACACTAGTCAGGAAATTACGGGTACAAAGCCTTTGATATTCTGTCCATTAAATTAAATGAATGGAAAATCAGGGACTGCAGCCCACAAATTTCCCTGCGAAAACTGATCCTTGCCTGGAGCACCTGATCAAGGAATCAGCCTGACTAAGTTCATTTTTTTCCCCAAACTTATTTTGTTAAGATCAAATATAAATTTGTCTCTCCCCTCCCTATATCCTGAAACCAATTAAAGTTACAAATTAATTCATTTAAGTAAAGGTGGTTGGAGGAAAGGGAAATGGGACCAGAACTACTGCACATCTGCACTGGAGGATAAACACCAACATAGACTGGTTGGGCTGAACGGCCTGTTAACATGTTATACCCTGTGTGTAATTCTAAATTAATACATGATTCAAAAAACATCTTATAAAGTTCAGAAAGTTTTTTGGAATCACACGTTCACGAATAAATGCAGATGAAAACCGTTCGCCCATCTTCAGTCATTAATCTCTGTGTCCATTTTGGATAAGTGTCTGTACAACCAGTGGGACCACTGAAGAATCTCAATCTGCAGTTCCATTTTAAATTTGAGCTTCAATAGTTTATTGGAGATTTAAATTTAAAAAATGCTCTCAATGCAAAACTTGGGTATTGATTAATCCCCCACACCTCCCCCAACCCCCCAAATTCTGAAGCCTATTTAGAGATTCAAAATTAACTTAATTGGATTCAAAAGCAGAATTGCCCCACTTGATTTCACGAGGGAAAGAATTACTCTAGTTATTTGTAACAAAATATGAACAAGTTCTGCTTGAATACATTTACAATTCTGCTCCTAGCATAAAACCTCTGCTTGTAGCGTGGAGCCTCACTAGTGGTGAGTGCAGATCGGAAACTCTGGACTACAGTGTTGCCAGTGTTACTCACCACTAGTGAGGCTCCATGCTACGAGCAGAGCCTGGCAAAATGATCCCACTGCAACCAGAGTAACCGTTGCTTCATGATGTGCTTTACAAAATACAGAAAGATTGGCCCTGAATTTGCTGTCAGTGTGGCAGTGTACTCTCAGAGTACGCCCCCATACCGCCTTTGAAACTGACCGCAACTTCGGGATGCGGAAATCCTGAAGTTGCAGTCTGTCAATGATAGCTCCGAAACTGTGCTCCC
The DNA here is from genome assembly GCF_052327205.1 of Somniosus microcephalus. NCBI lineage: Eukaryota > Metazoa > Chordata > Chondrichthyes > Squaliformes > Somniosidae > Somniosus > Somniosus microcephalus. Next base: position 250,797,488 of record NC_140992.1, read on the forward strand.
GCCACCACCGCCCTCCCCCCCTGCACCGCCCCCCCCACCCCCCGCACAGAGCCGGCAATCAGTGAAATATCGTAAACCAGTGGAACTGATGAAAACTTCGGCTCTTCCGCAGTAAATACGCTGTTAAATTCCCCACTAAAAATTAGACCCAAAGGGATTAGGTGTGTGATGAAATATTCCATTCATCACTCATCAGTATTTCTCTGCCTGTGACTGTGGTTGGTTTCAGTTTCATTTCCATTGTATTGTACTGTGTGTAGGGCTCCGCCCATACCTGGCTCCTATGTAAGCTGGCCCAGCCTGCAGCACATCCAGTACGGCAGACCTCTGGATGGAAGATACATTCTCCTCTGTGTGTTACCTTCTAAGTCAATAAAAGCCTTGTTTTGTTTCGCTAACATCGAGTCTCGGATTTATTGAGGCACATCAAGGTGTAATTGGGGTTTCGACAGCGTATTGACTGCTAAAACTAATTTTAATTTTGTGCAGTGTCAAATTTGCCCATTTTAATAAAAATTTAAATTTTTCAAGAAACTTTTCAAAATTATTTTTTTTTTTTAAGTTTGTGCATCTTTATTTTACATTTGCCTTTTCCCCATGTGAGAACCCCAATCTTTCCTTTGCTCTCTCTGACTATTTTAAAAAGTTAGAATTTTAAGGGTTTACTTGCTTCCGTATTCACTGTCTGTGAGAATTCTGCCTTTTGATTGGCTGGTTAGACGGCCCTTCAAACAAGGAGATTCCCATTAAGTTCCGTTGAATTGAATTCAAGGTCAGAAAACCCAAAGTTCTCAACACAGGGATTGCGAGATCCTAGTGAGGAGCGTACTTCAGGGCCAGCGGCAAACGCCTTAGCTTCACTGCTGACAGCAAATTCAGGACCATTATCTTTTTCTTTTCGTAATCACTGAGCATCACCTTAACTTAAAATAAAAACAGAAAATGCTGGAAACACTCAGCAGGTCAGGCAGCATCTGTGGAGGGAGAAACAGAGTTAGCGTTTCAGGTCAATGACCTTTCATCAGAACTGGAAAAAGTTGGAGATGTAACAGATTTTTAAGCAAGTGTAGGGGCAGGGAAAGGGGGGAGGGGAGGAAAGAACAAAGGGAAGGTCTCTGATAGGATGGAAGGCAGGAGAGATTAAAAGACAAAAGGGATGGTGGTGCAAGGCACAAGGTAATGGGACAAGTTAAGAAACAAAAGATGACTCTAGATGAAGTGTAAATGGCAATGGCAAAATCATCAACAGTTGCCATGAGAAAAAAAAATTGGGGTTGAGATTATGGTCTGAAATTGTTGAACTCGATGTTGAGTCCAGAAGGCTGTAAAGTGCCTAATCGAAAGATGAGGTGCTGTTTTGCGAGCTTACGTTGAGCTTAGTTGGAACAGTGTAAGAGACCGAGGACGGAGAGGTCAGAGTGGGAGTGGAGCGGAGAATTAAAGTGACAGGCGACCGGAAGCTCAGGGTCACCCTTACGGACTAAACAGAGGTGTTCTGCAAAACGGTCACCCAATCTGCGTTTGGTCTGCCCAATGTAGAGGAGACCGCATCGTGAGCAGCGAATACAGTATACTAGATTGCAAGAAGTACAAGTAAATCGCTGTTTCACCTGGAAGGAGTGTTTGGGGCCCTGGACAGTGGGAAGGGGGGAGGTAAAAGGGCAGGTGTTGCATCTCCTGCGCTTGCACAGGAAGGTGCCATGGGAAGGGGAAGGGGTGTTGGGGGTGATAGAGGAGTGGACCAGGGTGTCATGGAGGGAGCGGTCCCTTCGGAATGCTGAAAGGGGAGGTGAGGGGAAGATGTGTTTGGTGGTGGTATCACGCTGGAGGTGGCGGAAATGGCAGAGGATGATTCATTGAATGTGGAGTCTGGTGGGGTGAAAGGTGAGGACAATGGGAACCCTATTGTGGTTCCGGGAGGGAGGGGAAGGGGTGAGATCAGAAGTGCGGGAAATAGAACGGACATGGTCGAGGGCCGTGTCAACCACGGTAGAGGGGAATCCTCAGTTGAGGAAAAAGGAAGACATATCGGAAGTACTAGTAAGGAGGGTGGCATCGTCAGAGCAGATGCGGCAGAGACAGAGAAACTGGGAGAATGGAATAGAGTATTACAGCTACCTGGACTACACTTCCTCTACATTGGGGAGACCAAACGCAGATTGGGTGACCGCTTTGCGGAACACCTCCGTTTAGTCTGTAAGGGTGACCCCGAGTTTCTGGTCGCCAGTCACTTTAATTCTCCGCTCCACTCCCACTCTGACCTCTTCGTCCTCGGCCTCTTACACTGTTCCAACAAAGCTCAACGTAAGCCCGAGGAGCAGCACCTCATCTTTCGATTAAGCACCTTACAGCCTTCTGGACTCAACATCGAGTTCAACAATTTCAGACCATAACCTCGGCCCCAATTTTTAATTTATTTTCTCTCTCTCACATGGCAGCTGTCGATCATTCTGCCATCGCCATTTACACTTCATCTAGAGTCATCTTTTGTTTCTTAACTTGTCCCATTACCATCTCCTTTTGCCTTGCACTATCATCCCTTCTGTCTCTTAATTTCTCCTGCTTTCCACCTTATCACAGATCGTCCCTTTTGTTCTTTCCTCCCCTCCCCTTTCCCCGCCTCACACTTGCTTAAAAATCTGTTACATCTCCAACTTTTTCCAGTTCTGACGAAGGGTCATTGACCTGAACCGTTAACTCTGTTTCTCGCTCTACAGATGCTGCCTGACCTGCTGAGTATTTCCAGCATTTTCTGTTTTCATTTCAGATTTCCAGCATCCGCAGTATTTTGCTTTTGTATCACCTTAAATTACTTTATTCGTGTTCCAACAGCTTCCTCACACAGCAAAATCGAGGACAGAAGCAAAATATCTCCAACAAAAGTAAGCAATTTATAATTAAAGTTCTATTGTAACGATTTAAAAGTTGTGGGGGGAAACGCAATCTGTTAGGTTGGCCTTATTTTCCTTTTCTACTGTTCCTTCCTAGAGTTGGAAATCTGCCACAGAATTGATTGCAGATACAGTCACAGTGATGTTAATAAAATCTGTTTGTACCAAGATTTTCTGAAACTGAAATATCTCATCAGATTGTAAAGATAAAGCAAACAGGGTATCAAAAAATATTATTCAACACAGTTTTCATAATTTTAGACGCATCACTTAATAATCTATAATAGCACACCCTCACTCACTCTATAGTAGACCATTACACAATCCATTGGGAATTTTTTTTAAGTCCAGTAAATGCACTGGTTGGCTTTTTCCTCAGAGCTGCTCCCGCTCCACCGCCGTAACTTCACACATAAACGGGGTTTCCGCTGACGTTATGGCAGAAGAGCGGAAGTGCAGCTCAGAGGAAATTCCTGGACAATATTATTGTTCTTCAAATTAAACACTAAATCATCATTACTTATCAATTTATCAACTTGACCAAACGCAAAGTTTGCCCCTTTTTCTTTTTCAGCCACCTCCGAAAAGGGAACCAGACGAAAAGCTACAGCTAGAACCATTTCAAGCTAAAATTAATGGTGGCCAACTAGAGGTGGCGAATCCTTTTTCTCAGCTTGTTTTGAGTGGGAGGAAATCGAAGAATCATGACATGGATGACAACAGTAAAATGATTTTCCAGTGGTCTTGTGGTATGTTATTGAAGCACTTAGAATTTCAGGATGCTCATTTAGTCAAAACATTTTAAATGCAATCATAGTTACTCTAAAACATCTTAGCTAACGTTGGTTTAAAAAAAAAGGAATGGTAGCACAGTGGCTATGTTACTGGATTAGTAATCCATGCAGCCTGGACTAATAATCCAGAGATGTGAGTTCAAATCCCACCATGGCAGCTATGGAATTTAAATTCAGTTAATTAAATAAATGAAAAGCTAGTATCAAGAGCAATGAAACTATGAGATTGTTGTAAAAACTCATCTGGTTCAATAATGCCCCTTAAGGAAATCTGCTGTCCTTACCTGGTCTGGCCTATATGTGGCTCATAGAAGATAGGAGCAGGAGTAGGAGTAGGCCATTCAGCCCCTTGAGCCTGCTCTGCCATTCAATGCGATCATGGCTGATCATCCAAATTCAGTACCCTGCTTTCTCCCTGTATCCCATGATCCCTTTAGCCTTAAGAAATATATCCAACTCCTTCTTGAATATATTTAATGAATTGGCCTCCACTGCCTTCTGTGGTAGAGAATTCCACAGATTCACCACTCTCTGGGTGAAGAAATTCCTCCTCATCTCTGTCCTAAATGGTTTACCCCTTATCCTTAGACTGTGACCCCTGGTTCTGGACTCCCTGACCATCGGGAACATCCTTCCTGCGTCTAGTTCTGTTAGAATTTTATAAGTTTCAATGAGATCCCCTCTCATTCTTCTAAACTCCAGCGAATATAAGCCCAATTGACCCAATCTCTCCTCATACGTCATTCCTGCCATCCCAGGTATCAGCCTGGTGAATCTTTGCTGCACTCCCTCCATGGCAAGAACATCCTTCCTCAGATCAGGTGACTAAAACTGCACACAATACTCAAGATGTGGTCTCACCAAGGCCCTGTACAACTGCAGCAAGGCATCCTTGTTCCTGTACTCAAACCCTCTCACTACGAAGGCCAACATACCATTTGCCTTCTTAACCGCCTGCTGCACCTGCATGCTTACCTTCAGCGACTGGTGCACAAGGACACCCAGGTCTCATTGCACTTCCCCTTCTCCCACTCTATTGCCATTCAGATAATAATCTGCCTTCCTGTTTTTGACACCAAAGTGGATAACCTCGCATTTATCCACATTATATTGCATCTGCCATGCTTCTGCCCAATCACCCAACCTGTCCAAATCGTACTGGAGTTTCTTGGCATCCTCCTCACAGCACACACGCCCACCCAGCTTTGTGTCATCTGCAAACTTGGAGATATTACATCTAGATCATCAATATATATTGTGAATAGCTGGGGTCCAAGGACCGATCCCTGCGGTACCCCACTAGTCACTGCCTGCCACTCGGAAAAAGACCTGTTTATTCCAACTCTTTGCTTTCTGTCTGCCAACCAGTTCCTATCCAAGTCAATACCTTGCCCCCAATCCTATGTGCCTTAACTTTACATGCTAATCTCTTATGCGGGACCTTATCGAAAGCCTTTTGAAAGTCCAAATACACCACATCCACTGGTTCTCCCTTATCTATTTTACCAGTTACATCCTCAAAAAATTCCAGTAGATTAGTCAAGCACAATTTACCTTTTGTAAATCCATGTTGACTTTTTCCGATCCTGTCACTGTTTTCCAAGTGCTCTGCTATTACATCTTTTATAATGGACTCTAGCATTTTCCCCACTACCGATGTCAGGCTTACCGGTCTGTAATTCCCTGTTTTCTCTCTACCACCTGTTTTGAATAGTGGGGTAACATTAGCTACCCTCCAATCCATGGGTACTGTTCCAGATTCCATCGAATGTTGGAAAATGACCAGCAATGCATCTATTATTTCTAGGGCCACTTCCTTAAGTATCCTAGGATGTAGATTATCAGGCCCTGGGGATTTATCGGCCTTCAATCCCGTCAATTTCCCTAACACCATTTCCCTACAAATACTGATTTCTTTTAGTTCCTCCAAACCCATAGCAATGTGGTTGACTCTTAATTGCCCTCTGAAATGGCCTAACAAGTCACTCAGTTGTAACAAACCGCTATGAGAAACAATAATAAGAATAAAACTGGATGGACCACCCATCATCAACCTCAGCACTGGCTTCAGATACAACAAAGGCACACCCAGCCCAGTCGACCCTGCAAAGTCCTACTCACTAACATCTGGGAACTTGTGCCAAAATTGGGAGAGCTGTCACACAGACTAGTCACAGCCTGACATAGTCATACTCACAGAATCATACCTTTCAGCCAATGTCACAAACTCCTCCATCACCATCCCTGGGTATGTCCTGTCTCGCCCTGGGGAAGCTGCAACACAGGACGACATGCATGCTAAACAGCAGAAGCTGAGGTGCGATAGACAGAACTAAGCAACCCCACAACCAACGGTTCAGATTAATGCTCTGCAGTCCTGCCACATCCAGTCGTGAATGGTGGTGGACTATTAAACAACTAACGGGAGGAGGAGGCTCCATGAACATCCCCATCCTCAATGATGGCGGAGCCCAGCACGCGAGTGCAAAAGACAAGGCTGAAGCATTTGTAACCATCTTCAGCCAGAAGTGTCGAGTGAATGATCCATCTCGGTCTCCCCCTGAGACCCCCACCATCACAGAAGCCAGTCTTAAGCCAATTTGATTCACTCCCACATGATATCAAGAAACAGCTGAGTGCACTGGATACAGCAAAGGCTATGGGCCCCGACAACATCCCGACTGTCGTGCTGAAGACTTGTGCTCCAGAATTAGCCACACCTCTAGCCAAGCTGTTCCAGTACAGCTACAACACTGGCATCTACATGACAATGTGGAAAACTGCCCAGGTATGTCCTGTCCACAAAAAGCAGGACAAAGCCAATTACTACCCCATCAGTCTACTCTCAATCATCAGCAAAGTGATGGAAGGTGTCGTCGACAGTGCTATCAAACGGCACTTACTCACCGATACTCAGTTTGGCTTCTAACAGGACCACTTGGCTCATTTCAACCTTGGTATAAACATGGACAAAAGAGCTGAATTCCAGAGGTGAGGTGAGAGTGATTGTCCTTGACATCAAGGTAGCATTTGACTGAGTGTGGCATCAAGGAGCCCTAGTAAAACTGAAGTCGATGGGAATCAGGGGAAAAACTCTCCACTGGCTGGAGTTATACATAACACAAAGGAAGATGATTGTGGTTGTTGGAGGCCAATCATCTCAGTCCCAGGACATCACTGCAGGAGTTCCTCAGTGCAGTGTCCTAGGCCCAACCATCTTCAGCTGTTTCATCAATGACCTTCCCTCCATCATAAGGTCAGTAGTGGGGATATTCGCTGATGATTGCACAGTGTTCAGTTCCATTCGCAACTCCTCAGGTAATGAAGCAGTCTATGCCCGCATGCAACAAGACCTGGACAACATTCAGGCTTGGGCTGATAAGTGGCAAGTAACATTCTCACCACACAAGTGCCAGGCAATGACTATCTCCAACAAGGGAGAGTCTAATCACCGCCCCTTGACATTCAACAGCATTACCATCGCCGAATCCCCTAACATCCTGGGGGTCACCATTGACCAGAAAATTAACTGGACCAGCCACATAAATACTGTGGCTACAAGAGCAGGTCAGAGGCTGGGTATTCTGCGGCGAGTGTCTCACCTCCTGACACCCCAAAGTCTTTCCACCATCTACAAGACACAAGTCAGGAATATGATGGAATACTCTCCACTTGCCTGGATGAGTGCAGCTCCAACAACACTGAAGAAACTCGACACCATCCAGGACAAAGCAGCCCATTTGATTGGCACCCCATCCACCACCTTAAACATTCATTCCCTCCACTACCAGCGCACCATGGCTGCAGTGTGTACCATCTACAAGATGCACTGCGAGACCTCGCCAAGGCTTCTTCGACAGCACCTCCCAAACCCGCAAGCTCCACCACCTAGAAGGAGAAGGGCAGCAAGTGCATAGAATTTGCCCTGTTACTGATCTGAGACTGATTGGTTGTTGTTACCTGGATCACCTCCAGATCCTTTTTAAAATAACGGCACCAACTTTGCTGCTCTCCAGTGCTTCATTACCACCCCCTTTTATGAGTGACCGCACTGATGGAGAGAAAAAATGAATGTGAGGATGTGAAAAGAAAAGGAGGCAGAGATGCGTTTTTAGAGATGAAGATCAAATTGGATGGACCACAGAGACGAGGAGGTAGATTTTAAGTATCTAGGTGGTCGACTGGCAGAGCACACTGGCCAGCCAACTAAAACGCCTTACAGGAGGCCCGGTCCATTTTACAACTGAAGTGTTAATGTGAAGTGAATTTGGCTTTGCACGGCTATTAAACTTGTATAGTGTAAATCAGGTGTTAAGGCTAGAACTGACCCCGATGAACGGAACAGTATAGTCCTTGTGATATAAAATGGTGGTGGTTACAATGAAGTGTCTCCAATCTCAGGTTGTAGTGTATTTTGTTCTTTAAGATTAGCACTAATAATTTTTCAGTTATAAATACAACTTGCAGCTGACTCACCCATTAAAAGTAGATAGCACTTTCATTATTTTCTACATTATTATCTCTCTCTCTACCTTGTTAAGGTGTATGCTGGCCATTGTGGGACATTTGTGCACGGAACAAGCAAATTAATACCGTTCACCAGGATCTGACCATCAGTCCTGCCTGCCTACCTCCACCTAATTCTTTCATTTCAGTCAGACTAACTGTAAGTAAACCTGGCCAAATGAACAGTACAGCAGAGAAATGTCTGATCTTCACCAAGAAGAGCAAAAAAGGCATGAATATCAGGTATGGCAATAACGTTTGAATTGAAGGTTACAGTCTGTAGGGTGGTTAGTTAATGAGCTAGGCCATTTTTATATGCACAAATGATAGCAGAGCTCCATTTATATATACGTCTGCAGCATAAACCCGGCAGCCCATTTTCAGTAATAGTATCACATGCTTAGTACAGTAGACTCCGGATAAATATACATCTGGTCTAAGCATAGTTCTAGGCATGGATTCCCAATGTATTGTCATGGTGTAGTAGTTCTGAACCCAGGGATAATATTTCCTGACAGATTTATGTGTTTGTTACCTTTCAATAATTGCCATGCCTGTCACGGTAGAAATTCCAGCCTCCCGCTGGATGGCCATTATTGGGAATGTGCCTCCAGAATCCTACTAGATTAGAAACTCCCAGTTCTAGACTGCACCTTGTTATCCTCACCAGCACCTACACTAACAGTTTAGTTTAGAGTTGAATTCATGCTGAAGTATTAATGAACGTCATTAGACATGTGTACTTTATGGCTTATAGTTTGCCATTGAAATTATTAAAGGGTTTTCTGGCCAAAAAACATTTTCTTTATATTTTCCCCTGGAAAGGTGATGAACATAGGCATAAGCAACAAAGGTAAGGTAATCTGAATAGAATGGGTATAATACATAGATACATAGAAGATAGGAGCAGGAGTAGGCCATTCGGCCCCTCGAGCCTGCTCCGCCATTCAACGAGATCATGGCTGATCATCCAAATTCAGTACCCTGTCCCTGCCTTCTCCCCATATCCCTTGATCCCTTTAGCCTTAAGAAATATATCCAACTCCTTCTTGAATATATTTAATGAATTGGCCTCCACTGCCTTCTGTGGTAGAGAATTCCACAGGTTCACTACTCTCTGGGTGAAGAAATTCCTTCTCATCTCTGTCCTAAATGGCTTACCCCTTATCCTTAGACTGTGACCCCTGGTTCTGGACTCCCCGACCATTGGGAACATCCTTCCTGCATCACCAGACCAGTGATTGTGATATTTTAAAATCCACTATTGGTTGAATTTTCACATAAAATAGTTTTGTCCTCTGACATTATAAGGAGTTGTCATTTCAGAAGATGATGCAGGGTGCATGCTATACTAGGAATGGGACTACAATCAGATTTAGATTTGGACTTGGACCATCCAAAAGTCAAGTGGTATAAATTTGAGGCCCATTCAAACAAGTGCAGCCTCACTTGACTACAAGGGAAGAGATAACCACCAGTAGAACACTAGGAAATGGACACGTTCACTATCAGCCAACTCTGACACAGACTCTTCTCCAAGAAACTCAGAGATCTCTCCACTACCACTGGGGACCTAATGGAGCAATCCTCACTATCTCCAGACTCCAGAAGAACTCAAATCTCAAATAGAAAATGTAGAAGAGCATAATATATTTTAAAATACACTTACTCCTGCTTACAGTCTCATCATTCCAGTCATCAGTAGCCCCATTTCTTTTGGCTTCTAAAATGGTGTGGGACATGCATAGATGGGACACACTGGTAAAATGTTTTGCTACAGATGTACATTAGATTGTTCTTAAAGGGACAGACCACTACCTAATTGGGCTAAACATGGGTTTTTAACTGAATTTTACCTCACGCAGACCAATTCATAGTCAATATGTATGTTCAGTGTTCATCGCAGACAATGAAGAGATTGGGTAGGAATGGTTTGACGAGGAACTGAGATTGGTGAGTCTGGCCGAGTGAGTCTGTTCAGGAAAAACTCTTTGGGTGACTCCAGGGTAAGGAGCAAAGTGTGTCACAGAGCCTGAACAAAGAAATCTCGTCTAGTGACTTAATAATAATGTGACCCTGCATAGGAAAATGTGTAATCTAAGTATGACTTCTCATTTATTCGGAAGCTACACTCGATACCCTCAAAATAAATATTTTGCTGAGATAACTTTAGTTACCTAAATGTAGCAGTTATTGAGTTGAAGGTGAGACTGACTGCAGTTATCGTGTTATCTTGTGCTATATTTTAGATGTGAGAACAACTGCAACCCAGTTGATTCTTCAGAAAATGTTACATTGACTGTCGCTTGTCAAGAATGCAAGAATTCAGTCAAATATAATTGGTATAGGGTGAATCCTTCAAAACAACAGGTAACAGAAAAGAAATCAGACTACAGTACTTAATTTATTAAAATATTAGCACAAAGAGAGAACTTTTAAACATCCCAATTTAACTTACTTTACTTTTGACAATCTAGTAATATATATATTTTCTACTTTAGATCAACCTGCCTTCTACTTGTAATATCAAACAGCAAAACATTGCTCAGGAATCATTGACATTAATGAAGGAAAACTCAAATGTGTTGGTTTTGGAAAAAGAAGAACTGGTTAAGTTTGCTCCAGTATTAAAAGTGAGGGCAGTAGGTAAGTCAGACGATTCTCCTTAGCAACTAGCCCTGCCGTTGAAAAATGTTGAGGTTAATGATTAAGAGCTGCGAAATAGTCTGAAGGCAGCCCTCACAATCGTTCCTGATTTTGTGAAGGGTTCCACTTTTATGGCGTATTACTCGATGGTTCTACTTGCCCAGCAGCACAGGGAATAATCCTGGATTTGCTCCAGTGTAAAATATGTACAGGAAACTTTCGATTTACCGGCACCTAAATAACCGGAAATCTCGGTTAACTGGCAAAATTCAGGAGTAGGTTCAGGTAACTTTTGTTATTTGCCTTCCTCCATCTGTTGCTATGCAAGGGTGTGGCTGCAGCTGTTGCTAAGCTACAGAGACGCTTGCAACTTGTGGCCATTGTTCTGAACCTGCAGGGTTTGTTGCTTTATACGGAGCTCTCAGCTCCGTATCTTTTACTATAGCTTTCGGTTATCCGGAATTTTTGATGAACCGGCACCACATCGGTCCCGTCCGTGCCGGATAAAAAAAAGTTTCCTGTACACTGACAGTAAGCAATGGTGTGCCCCCTACGACTAGTCAAAGAATGACTATGGGCTGGTTTTTGTGAATGGAGGCGAGTTGGAGGCGGGACTGCTGCTTGTCGTGTCAATGTCCCGCCTTCAACCTCGCCTGACCATTCAGAGGGATTTTCCCCTGATTGAGCTTGTTAAGCCCGCCCTGTGGGCTCAGCAGGCCAAGTAGGGAAGAAGTCACTGACAGAGCACATCAACGTCTGACGTGCTATCTGTCAAGACTTCTTGAAAGAAGAAATGACAGCGTTTGACAGCTCTGTGAAGGTGTCAAACACTGACATTCTCTTTAGTTTGATGAGTCTTTGAGGTGAGGACTCATCAAACATTGCAAATTTGTAAATTTCAGATGTCTGATGGATCAGAGGGTCCATCAGCCATTACTTGAAATTGACAAGGAGGATGTCCGCTCTCCCCATCCAGCGCGGCTAAAGGCTATGGAAGGAAAACAAGGTAAGTGAACACTTTTTTAAACTTTTCACTCACCTTGCATACTTACCACTCCACACTTGCACCCATCACTCACCTTTACACCTTACTTCCAGGTGCCTCCGACCCCCGCAGACCTCCTCCACATCTCCTCCAACCCGACGGGGTTCTCCGAGGTCAGGAAGCCTTCACCTGTGAACGTAAAATGGCACGAATCCTTTTTTCTGCCTGTTAACTACCTGTTAACAGGCAGTTAAAAGGATTAAATGCCTTTCCCACCTCCAGGAGACGGGGCCCGAAGCTGCACATCTTCCCGCCTCCTGGCAAATTGGCACGGAGGCGGGATGGGGGCGGGTTTGCCATCTGCCCCCACTTTCTCCGATTTTACCGGCTGTCCCGTCTCCATGCCCGCCTCCTCGGGGCTTGGAAAACCCAGCCCGAAGTTTGTTAGGTGCCCAGTCAAAAACAAGTTTGGTCAATTGATTCTGATTTTTCTGGGTTTGGTTCCTGCTGGTCCAGTCAGAGATCGAGGGGTATGGCTTGAAGACGAAAGACCTGGAGAAAAATTACTTGTGAAGGTTCAGGCATGAAATTACTTCTCTGTTAGCATTCGAAACTACAGTATGAGTGAGATAAAATTGTCTAGTTGTGAACTTGTGCTTTTTTTTATTTTAGGGATCAGTGACAATGGTGATTATAAATACAAAGATTATATGGTTAGCATGATGCCTCCACTACCAGTGCCATCCTGCAATGTTTCCCCCAAAGAAGGATCAACAGTGTCTACAAAATTCAGCGTCAAATGCACTGTCATCTGCAGCTCTAACTCATCTTGCAGTTCTTCAGGCCTCACATACTGTTTCTTTGTCAAACCAGGTAATACCTGCTAAGCTCATTCTAAAAATATAGGCCCTGAATTTGGGGTTCCCGCGGGGAAATGCCTCCGATCCGCAAATAAAACGCCCGCATACCTGGGGGTCCGGGAGATACGGAGATTCGCGGTCCTGGGCCTCTCCGGGTACCCGCGGATAAAGGCCCATGTATCTCAGGGGCGCAGGCGGATCGCAAGCGCCCATGGGATCATGTGGGCCGGCCCAACCAATAAAAGAAGGGAATCCCCATTCATGCTTATGGGGATTCCGTATGTACAGAAACCCTATAAGCATAAATGGGAATACCCCCAAAAATACATCTACACATCAAATAATTTTTTTTTAAACATTACGGCCTAGAAATTCATTAAGGCGCCGGCAGCTTTGCGGCCAGTTACCGCCTAAAGAGGGCTTCTGCGCCAATACAGGAGCTTGCGCTGATATTCAGCGCAGCGGTAATGGCGGCGGTAGCTGTTAGCGCTGCGCCGGCACCGATGACGTCATCGGTGTGCGCAGTGCCCCGGTTCCGCCCCGATACCGGCCCGATCCCCATATTTAGTTGCGGCCGCCTCTTCCGCAGCGGCCGCAAACAGCGACCAGAAAACGGGGCCGTACTGTAGCCTTAGTGGGGCGCTTTAAGGTGGAGGTGCGGCCGGCCGCTTTTTCGGCGGCCGCCTGCCCGCACCTCCTTCCCCGGCCTCCTCCACCACCCACCCCGCGGCATTGCCGGCTGCTTTCCGCGAACCCGGCACTTATCCGTGGTGCCGGGCTCATTTGCCGGCACAATCCAGCGGCGATCTCCCCGTGGCAGGCACCTCCCCCTTAAGAGAAGGAGGAGGCCTGCAGTACCGCAGCCTGCCGCTCCGCAGCGGGTGGCGCAGTGGCGCCTAGGGCGCTGAAATTCAGTTTCAGCGCCCCAAGCGGGCACACCCTGGAATAGCACCCGGTTCCGACTTGGGGCGCAAAAACTGAATATCTGACGGTCGCAACTGGCTCCGCGCCCAGCGCTAACTTTTGGGCGCTAGCCAGCTGGCGGGGCCATAGTGAATTTCTAGGCCTACATATTTAAAATTAATTAAAATGCCATTTAATTAAATATTTAAAACAAACATTTATTTTTTTGAAAAATAAATGTAAGTGTTTTAGAAGGGCTAAAAATAAACTTACCTTATAGTACAGGTTTTCTAATGTATAAATGATTGATAAAAAATCATTTTAATGTTTTTTTAAACTCTTACACTGGTAAAAGCAGGCCTTACGCGTAAGAATTTACCCGGCGTAAGAATTTCACGGGCATTCGCTGGGCAGAGGTCTCCACCCACGGGTGCCCTTTTCTCGGGGATGCGTTGGATCTGTCAAGAAAATTCTTGACAGATTGCAAGTTCCGGGTTTTCGCGCATGCGTTTCAAATGCCTAAACCTGGAACTTGCATGGCCCTTACCGGCGCGTACACACCTCGCACGCACCCATAGGGATGCAAATTACGGCCCATTGTCATTGTTGTATTTACGTCATGAGTTTGGGTATTTAGATTTATTTGGACTTTGAACCACCTGTAGTGAAGATTGCAATTCACAGTCCAACATGTATGAAGGTTACAAATGTATCTCCTAACTGTCAGAAAACCACTGAGACATGTTAACTTTTTGTCCCACACTAAATACTGTAAGAGTGCTAAAATGAATGTTTACATTGATAAATCTATATCCAGTGCAAGAAGGAAAGTGTCAGCACTCATTGCAGTGGTATCTAATTTTTCTCCTTTTATTTATGCAACCGCAGACTGGAGCGTGAGGCACTGAATATGTTGGGTGGAATCTCTTGCTTAGAAAAAAGCAATTGCAGCTAGATATAAAAAGAAAAAAACGGCAAACGCTGGAAAAAGTGCTGAAAATACAGCGCAAGTACATCAGCGTCTGCAAAGAGAAACGATGGATTCATGTTTTGGGTATATCTATATCTGAAATTTTGATCCATCTTTTCCTTTTATAGATGCTGATGGACTTTCTTTGTATCTCCAGCAATTTCTGTTTCTTTTTTTACAATTAAACATGGTAAATCACATGAGCAGCCCATTCAGATTCTCATGCCTAATTTTCAGCAGTCAGTGAGACATAGGAGAAATTGGGTGAGTAGCGCCACCTGTTAGCGCCTAAAGAGGCAGTCAGTGGCTGTAGCGCCACTGGCTGCGTCTCCGGCGATATTCAGCAGGGGCGCTAATGGTGGCGTTAGGCATTTGCGCTGCACCGCCACCGATGATGTCATCGGTGTGCGCAGCGCCCCATTCGTGCCCCGTTCGCGATATTTGGTAGCGAACGCCGCAGTTGCGCCGCTCGCTACCCGCGCCCGGTTCACGGGGCCTTACTGTGCCGGCAGCGGCGCAAGTTAAGGTGGAGGTGCGGGTCGGCCGCTTTTTCGGCGGCCGCCTGCCAGCACCTCCGTCCCCGGCCTCCTAACCCCCCCCCCCCCCGCCCCCGCGGCATTGCCGGCTATTTCCCGAGAGCCCGGCACTTCTCCTTGGTGCCGGGCTCATTTGCCGGCACTCGCGAGCGGGGATCGCGCTGTTACAGGCACCTCCCCCTTAACAGTGGGAGGAAGGCCTGCAGTACCGCAGCGTGCTGTGCCGCAGCGTGTGGCACTGTGGCACGTTGCGCTGCGATAATCAGTTTCAGCGCCCTAAGAGGGACGCAGAGCGCCTCGAGCCTCGCCCCGTCTCCCTCGAGGGGCACTGAAACTGAATTTCTGGCGATCGGTATCACACCGATCGCTGCGCTAAATCCTGCGCTCAGCTGACTTTTGCGCCACTTTGGCGCCCCAACCCAATTTCTAGGCCAAGTGAGAAAACAATTGTAATGGTAATTTACTAAATGTGCTGATAATATCATTGCCTACACACCAGTAGAGTATCAACCTTTATTTTTATATGATTGACAATTTGTCCAACTTGTACCACTTAATTTCTTTCTTAACATTTAATTGGAATGTTAAGCACACATTGGGCAGTTGGATGTATGATTGACAATGACAATAGTCGTCCTTTAGTGAAAAGGATTCCAGCTGCAGCTTTGAAAGTTACATTTTTATTTCTTTTTTTAAAGACACATTGGCCCCGGTAATAATTCAGAGATGGGAAGAGAGCGCAGAAGGAGTGGGGGGGGGGTGGGGGGTGTGGTGCGGGGGTGGTGGAGAAGGGTGGGTTATGGTGGGGAGAGGATTTGCGGACGGGAAACCCGGAAGTAAAGGTTTCCCGCAGGTTCTGCCGAATTTAGTGGCGGGGCCTGTTTTAAATTTTTTCAGTAGGTTTCCCGCCTGACAGCCAGCCAGCCAGCTCAACAGGCTGTCAGGCTGGAAAGCAGCTGGGGAGCAGATTGGAGGTAGTTCCAACATCGGGGTTATGGGGAGAGTCGGACGTTGTGGCCGGTGGGGGGAGTCGGACATCGCGGGGGTGGGGGGAGTTGGCCGCTCACGTGAGTTCGATTGCGGAGGTAAGCAGGGAAGCTTGATGGGTCAAGGGGAAGCATGCCTGCTCCTCCTGGCCCACAAGCAGTGCTGTACAGGCACTTACCTGATGGATTTTGCCCTTCCCACCTCCCTGCAGCTGCCGGGTTTCCCGAGGCCTGGGTAACCCGACCTGCAGGTTTTAAAAATAAAACTTTACTTAAAATAAAGGCACACAGTCTCCTTAAAATTTTTTAGTTACTGACCTACCTCCTGAGAGTGATTTGGTTGCCTGCCCTCTGACCCACCTCCGTTAAAACCGGAAGTGGGTGGGTTAGAAGCAGATTGCCCATTTTTAAAATTTTTAACCCATACTCCTGCCCTGGGGGGGTTAAAATTCCTCTCATAAAGTCTGAAAAATAAAATGGTTCTTTGACTATCACAACAAAACAGACAACAGCCATCAAATATGGATGCTGAATCATGGAAACTTTGCTGGGACATTAACATATTTAAAATTCCTTTTATATAGCCATGAGAGAAATTAATTTTAAATAGATCATGAGATGACCAGAAGTAATAATTGAAACAAGAGCAACATGACATGGCAATAGCATAGAAGACATAGATTTGGAACTTTAAAAGCTGGATATTAAAGATAGATTCCATTTACAGTCAGAATTTAACAAATATGTTTTAACTGGCGATTTACCTCATTTTATGGGTTATCTATATGAGTTAACTTAATCATAAAATCATAATAGAATCTTACAGCACAGAAGGAGGCCATTGGCCCATCATGCCTATGTCCACTCCTCTGCTCTTTCCCCATAGCCCTGACATTTTCTCCCCTTCAAGTTTTTATCCAATTCCCTTTTGAAAGTTACTATTGAATCTTCTTCCACTACCCTTTCAGGCAGCGTATTCCAGATCATAATGTGTTTGGTGTCTTTTCAGATGTTCCTTTACACTGTGGATCACAGCCGATATTGCTACCCACTTATCTACCACTGGGAGACTCAAAGAATGATGACCAGTTGAATATCACAGTCACTGTCCGAAACAGTGTGGGCTCCGTTACCAGTGTTATTGTTGCAGTGACGGTATGTTGCTTGCTGTGCCTTTTTACCTTGGAATAATGAAATCCTGGAAGGACCTAAATAGTTCTAGACAGAGCAGAAGATGCTGATGAAATAAAAAGAAAAACTGTAAATGCAGAAATAAAATAGAAACGATTATAAATACACAACGGGATGATCAACATCTGAAGAGAAAAACAAAAGCAATATACTGTGGTGCTGGATGTCTGATTTAAAAACAGAAAATCCTGGAAACACTCCCAGTTCTGATGAAAGGTCGTCCGACCTGAAACACTGGGGGTGATTTTCTCAATGGGGGCATGATGGAGGCGAGAAAGCTGCTTGTCGGGTTTTAGTCCCGCCTCCATCGACGTCTGGCCAACCCACGCTATTTTCCCTTGATGGACCTTGTTAAGCCCGCCCAGCGGGCTTAGCCGGCCAATTAGGGGAAAGCCAGTGACAGATGACGTCAGCAAATGATGTTTCATCTGTCAAGATTTTTTGGGGAAGTGGTTGTGGCTTTCCCACTAGGACAACCTAGTGGGCAGGGGAGCCGGGATCCAAAGAGGCTCAAAGAGGTTAGTTGTTTTTACTTTCCTCTGGGCCCCACAAGGAAAGCTTAGGCCCCCTGCCGCTTCCCATCGGTTTTGGCCGGGAAACTGACCGTAGGGCATGTAGATGACACCCGGGAGTTAACATTTCATTCTGCCTAGATTTTGCTGTCCGCCTCGGCCCTCGCCCACCCGATTTAAAATTGGGGCTTTAGATGCTGCAATGGTGGAAGTATGGGTTCTTCTGGATGGATATCTTAAGATGGGCCAAATTGCCATCCTTATCCATAAGTTCCTTATTCATTCCCAGGCTGTCGCTGGCAAGACTGGCATTTATTGCCCATCCTTACTTGCCCTGGTTTGATACAACAGAGTGCCTTGCGCGGCCACTTCAGAGGGCTGCTAAGAGTCAACCATGTTAGTGCGGGACTGGAGTCATATATTGACCAGATCAGCTAAGGATGGCAGGTTCCCTTCCTTAAAGGAACCAGTTGGGGTTTTATGACAATCTACCAGCTTCATGGTCACTTTTACTGACACCAGTTTTTCATTCACAGATTTTTTTTAAACTGAATTCAAATTCTCAAACTGCCATGGTGGTATTTGAGCTCACGTTCAATTGGCGAAATTCAAACTGGTTAATTCCTTCTCGCTAACTTGTTGCACATTCCTAACCTGTAAATGCTGTAGTGTACTGACCGCAGGTTTGGGTCACAGAAGGAACATTTATTTAAAAAGGGACAAGCTGTACCAACAATAACCTTATTACGTTTATTTTCCTCACCATATCTAATTGCAGGTTCACGAGTTTTCAAACACTAGTATCGACAAGGATCTAGCAACACTACTATCAGAAAATTTAGAGGATATGTCAGATGCAACAACCAGCAGTTCTTTACTAATCCAACTGTTTGAGTCAGTCTCTTCTGTACTGAATCAAGAGGCCAGGGCAGGAACCACAGGCAAGCTAGTTCTGGATGACAAAAAACAGGTATCAATTTTTTTTGTTTAAAAGGGCTATTATACAAATGAATAAAGCACCAATAACCATGCCTTTTAGTTCTGAATAGGGGCTCAAATTCATAATAGCCCAATATCCCCAAGCTACCAATTTAAGAATTGGACGAATAGCTTTGAAATGCTGGACGTTCAGTTGGTTATTTGTTTTGATCATGTGTTATCAATATCACTGTGATATTGCTATTGACATCCATGAAAATCAGGCTTGAATTTATTCATATATTCATGATGCATTAATGTGGGTGTGTCATTTTTGATGTCTAGGTGGCCTAACTAACTCGTGGCTACCAATTTCTGCTGCTCACCCCAAAAAAGCCTCTAGGATCTGCACTGTGGGGTTTCTGTGATTCTGTGATGAAGTCCTTCTGTTAATATTTACTAAATAGAAACCGGGCAATGTTATCCTCATTCTCTAATGGAGAAGGTCACTTAGCTCTTTGGTTATAGAATCAAGAAATCAGTATGAAACCTGTAGAAGGATCGCTGGATCAAATAGAAAGAAAAACACCAACATTTCAAACGCTAGATATATGAAACAAAAATAGAAAATGCTGAAAATAAACAGCAGGAAGTCAGCATCTTTCACAAGAGAAATGACAGGTTAACATTTTTGGCGTAACCTTTTGTCTTTTCTCAAGTGTCAGCCTGGGCTCAGTGGTGTGATCTGGGCTAACACTTCAGTACAGTACTGTAGTCCAAAAGGGGATATTAAAAGATGGCACGACATATTGTACAAGGTACTCGACAATGTCACAGCAGCTAATGTTAAAGAGCTCTCAAACTGTGTTACATTTTACATCTTCATAGTTAGTTTTCAAAGACACTGGTTGTCTATACAATGATTTCAGTTGTTGAAACTGCTGCGAATCTAGTAGATACCATCCTTAATGATTGTTCCTGAGTCTTTATGCGGTACAATAACCACAATTGCTCTCATTCATCACCTAATACAGAGAAAAATGATGAAATCTCAAAGTAGCTTTCTGAAAGGGCCAGAACTTTAGAGTTTAGTTCCCATCAACGTCACTTGAATTATAGCAATTCAACCAACCTAGTTCAAGTGAGTCCAGACCTTGGCTCAAATCTGAGCGATTTCCTAATAGAAATATGTTTTTATTGTACAAAGAGGAATTCACTGATGAATAATGCAATTATGTCTGTTTCTGTTTCCTGCTACCAAAAACATCCCCAAGTTGAGGGAGACAATGCTTTCAAACTTATCCATTGTGGAAGTCTCATCGCTGCACAAGGCTCTTGAAGTTTCAGAAGTTCTAAAACAGCTAACCCACAGGTCTGATGAACTTACCTCTACATCACAGGTACCTCAAGTGTAGCATTTCTAATCTCGTCCCACTTTTTCCCCAATGATCCTAACTGCTCTCGCTCTGTTGCCTTCTGCCAGGAAGTTTCTGTACAGGACATACGATTCAGTAGCAGGATGGTAGAGATAAAAAATCTATCTCAAGCTACTCATCCCCAATGTGACATAAACCCTCAATTATTAACATTTTTTCTTGATTGAAAACATAATTGCAAAACAAGAAAAAGTCAAGAGGGGAAAATGTGCTTGAATTATTGGTCTACTCTATTGTGTCGAGGCAGAATATTAGAAACATAGAAAAATAGGAGCAGGAGGAGGCCGTTCGGCCCTTCGAGCCTGCTCCACCATTCAATATGGTCATGGCTGATCCTCTATCTCAATACCATATTCCCGCTCTCTCCCCGTACCCCTTGATGTCTTTTGTGTCTTTTCTCAAGTGTCAGCCTGGGCTCAGTGGCTTGATCTGAGCTAACATTATTAAACTATGTTTATCTCTTTCCTATCTCCTGTTAAGTTGGAAGCCAGTGCAACCCTTCTGAACATGGGTAAATCGTTGCTGACTCTCAGAGTCGTGGATGATGATGACCCGGAGAAAAGAGCCATTGCAGCAAATACCCTCTTTAGTGTGGTTAACAATGTTCTGGAAGCGTCAGCAGGAAATGATGAACAGGATGATTTGGCCACAGATACGGTAAATTGGCTCAATTAAGGATAGAATGAGCGCAGACTTTTCTTAATTAAATCATAATACACTATTAAAAATTAAAGGAACCATGCTGTGCCATTTTTTAAAGATATATTTTTACTTTTCAGCAAAGAGTGGTCTCGGAGAAGCTATTGGACACAATAGACCATTTGCAGGCTGTGGTGTTAAATGAAGCAATATCAGATGAGGAACCTATTCTAATGACAATGCCCTCAGTTAGCATGTACCTACAGAGGTAAACAGACAACTTATACCACCTGTTGTATGATTAATAAGTCCAAGAAGTTAATAAGATAGTGCAATGATGTGCATCATGCTATGTGACTGACTGGTGACACCCAATGCTACATTAACTGTCAGATATTTGTAGAAAGGATGTTAATGTTAGGGAATGGAATTCTTCCCATTTCTAGGTATCCAAAGTCATGTTTTCCCAGGTTAGTTATATTACAGCCAGATATAGAATAAAGTACCCTCGAATCTACCCCCATTATGGCCTATACATTTTGCCATGTAGTGCCCATTTTTTGGGTGCTAACCAACCTACTAAGCCCCCAAAATGGCGGGCAGGAAGTGTGCACACATTTCCAGCCAGAAATGGGCCACCCACCTTATTGGGAAAGGAGGTTGCGCCGGTGGTAGGCGCACATGGCGGCAACTGTTAAAGGGGGAACAGGGTCCTGTGGTAGATTTTCAGTCGCCCCCAGTGCTTCACTCACCATGTGCTGAACCCACACAACACAAGATGGCGCTAACCGGCAGAAAGGCCCCCCTGCTTACCTGAATGTGGAGTAAAAGATGACTCGCCACTTCACACGCCCCTCCATCCCGGCCACTGCTACTTCCCCCCAACCACCGATTACCACTCCCCCCCCCCCGCCCCCAGTCACTGCTACCACTCCCACTGGCATACCATGGTCTACAGCTGCTGTACATCCTGTTATCTACAGGATGTACAGCAGCAACTCACCAATGCTTCGGCAGCACCTCCCAGACCCGTGATCTCAGAGGCCAATGCATTAAATATATTCAAGAAGGGGTTGGATATATTTCTTAAGGCTAAAGGGATCAAGGGGTATGGGGAGAAAGCAGGGACTGGGTACTGAATTTGGATGATCAGCCATGATCGCATTGAATGGCGGAGCAGGCTCGAGGGGCTGAATGGCCTACTCCTGCTCTTATCTTCTATGTTGCTATGTTTCTCCACCACCCAGAAGGACAAAGACAAGTCATGGGAACACCATTGCCTCAAAGTTGCCCTCCAATCACACATCACCCTGACTTGGACGCACTACAGACATGGTATGCCAGTGGATGGATGGTTAGCCTAGTGGATGGGGTGCCGATCAAGCTGACTGCTTTGTCCTGGATGGTGTTGAGCTCTTGAGTGTTGTTGCAGCTGCTCCCATCCAGGCAAGTGGAGAGTATTCCATCACACTGGATCAAAATCCTGGATGCCCATATTCCGAGGATGAATAATTTTTTTAATGCCTAATGCCTCCTCTGTTATACCCCAACCAATGTTGAGAATTACCTTTTCTTCTATGCGTAGATAGGAGCTAAAGAAGCCCTACTGTGAAAATATTTTCAATCTAATGTAATTTAATGTAAAGCTAGTCAGATTTTTGCAGAAGACAGCAGACGTTAGTTTATGTTTGCATGTTGGTGACCTGATATTTGGGGCTTTGACTGCCAGGAGTTACGAATGACCAGCAGACAACTGCTTAGGAACATAAGAAGAGGAGGAGGCCATTTAGCCCCTCGAGCCTGTTCCGCTATTCAATGAGATCATGGCTGATCTGTGACCTAACTCCATATACCTGCCTTTGGCCCACATCCCTTAATACCTCTGGTGAACAGAAACCTATCAATCTCAGATTTAAAATTAACAATTGATCCAGCATCAATTGCTGTTTGCGGAAGAGAGTTCCAAACTTCTACTGCCCTTTGTGTGTAGAAGTGTTTCCTAATTTCACTCCTGAAAGGTCTAGCTCTAATTTTTAGACTGTGCCCCCTAGCCCTAGACTCCCCAACCAGCGGAAATCGTTTCTCTCTATCTTCCCTATCTGTTCCAATTAATATCCTGAAAACTTCGATCAGTTCACCCCTTGACCTTCTAAGTTCCAGGGAATATAACCCTAGTTTGTGTAATCTCGCCTCGTAATTTAACCCTTGGAGTCCAGGTATCATTCTAGTAAATCTACGCTGCACTCCCTCCAAGGCCAGTATATCCCTCCGAAGGTGTGGTGCCCGGAACTGCTCACAGTACTCCAGGTGTGGTCTAACCAGGGTTTTGTATAGCTGTAGCATAACTTCTACCCCCTTTTGTTTAGTCTTCTAGATATAGAGGCCAGCATTCCATTAGCCTTTTTGATTATTTTCTGCGGTTAGAGTCAGTACACAAAAGTATCTGCGCTGTGAAATTATAATAAGCTTCTGTTTCTTATGTTGCAAAAGTAATAAATTTGCATTAAATATGGGACACAGCAGCTCTAGATCACATTGCTACTACACAGTAGTAAGTGATAGCTAATGGAGGATATGGGTGGGTACGGTAAACAGCTGCTGTCATGATAAGCATTACTTATCTGGTAAACAGAAACATCCAGAACGCAAGTCGTCGAAGTTCAATGTCAAGGTTTAGTTTATTGTTCATACTTGAAGTACCAGGAACACCAATCAATCAGACCTAAACAAATTCACGCAGCAGCACAGCAAATGATAGGATCAATATAACATGAAAACTGAGGTATGCAGCCATACGTATTTATAGTATTTTAACAATGAACTAGGGGGGAGAAATTCGGTTGGTTTGCGCCTCCCGTTAGCACCTGGCGGGGGCGTTCACGAGACATTAATGAAGAAGCGTGGGGCGAGGCGAATCCAGTCGCCCCTTAGCGCCGCCGCTAACAGATAGCGCCTGGGGCTTTAGCGCCAGGCAGATCGTGACGTCAGTGAGCATGCAACGCTCACTCAGCACCCGATCTGCCAAATTGACTATCACCCCCTGCCTTAGTGCCTCGCCCTGATGACAGGAAGAGGAGGCGTGAAGCAGGTGGATGGTGGCTCCAGGGGTGATATTTAAAAGAATCAGTCGCAGCTGTCAGGTTAGCGCTGTTTCACTGCTTCCTTGTCAGTTTGAGATTGTGCGAGAGTTTCATTCAGTCAGTGAGTGTTGTGGCCACTAAAAATTTGCTACATTTATTCTGACAAAATTTCAAAGTGCTACACGTCATTACATAATGGGGGCCGTACCGGCAGTCGATCTCGCCCTCCAGGATTTACGGCGGAGGCAGCAAGAAAGATTGCAAGATGTGGCCAGAGGGAAGAGGAGGGTCATGAGGGCTCTCAACAGGAGGACTTACCCTCCGAGGGTATTCCGACAGCACTTCTCCTACCTCCAATTAAGTGAGGAGCAGTGTATTAGATGGCTCCTCTTCACCAAGGAGGTGGTCACAGAACTCTGCCACCTCCTGCAACCAGACCTCAAGCCTCAGATCAGGGCGACCACGGCTCTCTCAGTGGCTGTCAAGGTCACGGTCGCCCAAAATTTCTTCGCCAGCGGTGCCTTCCAGTCTGCAACAGGAGACATAGCTCACATCTCGCAGTTCGCCATCCATCGCTGCATCTGGTAAGTCACAGAGGCTGTCTACAGTAGGAGAAGGGACTATATTTCCTTCCCCATCACCAGAGAGAAGCAGGATGAATGTGCGAGTGACTATGCCAGGATAGCCAGCTTCCCCATGGTGCAGGGCGCCATTGACTGCACCCATGTGGCTTTGCAGGTACTGCATAACAATCCTGAGTTCTTCCGTAACCGCAAAGGCTACCACTAATTTAATGTGCAGTTGGTGCGCAACCACAGACAGCGAATCCTCAATGTGAATGCCCACTATCTTGGCATCAGCCATGATTGCTTCATCCTGCGCCAGACCGGTGTGCCAGCACTCTTCCAGCCATCACGTCAAGCTCACGGATGGCTGGTCGGAGACAAAGGCTATCTGCTCTCCACCTGGCTCATGACTCCCCTCTGCAACACCAACACTGTTGCCCAGCACTCATATAAAGAGAGCCACCAGGAACATCACTGAGCAGATAATCTTGTGCTCCAGAACTAGCCACGCCTCGAGCCAAGCTATTCCAGTACAGCTACAACACTGGCATCTATCCGACAATGAGGAAAACTGCCCAGGTATGTCCTGTCCACAGAAAGCAGGACAAATCCAATCCAGCCAATTACCGCCCCATCAGTCTACTCTCAATCATCAGCAAAGTGATGGAAGATGTCATCGACAGTGCTATCAAGCGGCATTTACTCACCTATAACCTGCTCACTGATGCCCAGTTTGGGTTCCGCCAAGACCACTCTGCTCCCGGCCTCATTACAGCTTTGGCCCAAACATGG
This sequence comes from Somniosus microcephalus, assembly GCF_052327205.1. Taxonomy (NCBI): domain Eukaryota; kingdom Metazoa; phylum Chordata; class Chondrichthyes; order Squaliformes; family Somniosidae; genus Somniosus; species Somniosus microcephalus. Next base: position 250,822,699 of record NC_140992.1, read on the forward strand.
ACAAAGGAGCTGAATTACAGAGGTGAGGTGCGAGTGACTGCCCTTGACATCAAGGCAGCATTTGATCGAGTGTGGCATCAAGGAGCCCTAGTAAAACTGAAATCATTGGGAATCTGGGGGAAAACTCTCCACTGGCTGGAGTCATACCTAGCATAAAGGAAGATGGTTGTAGTGATTGAAGGTCAATCATCACAGCCCCAGGACATCGCTGTAGGAGTTCCTCAGGGCAGTGTCCTAGGATCAACCATCTTCAGCTGCTTCATCAATGACCTTCCCTCCAACATAAGGTCAGAAATGGGGATGTTCGCTGATGACTGCACAGTGTTCAGTGCCATTCACAACTCCTCAGTTAATGAAGCAGCCCATGCCTGCATGCAACATGACCTGGACGACGTTCAGGCTTGGGTTGATAAGTGACAGGTAACATTCGCGCCACAGAAGTGCCAGGCAATGACTATCTCTAACAAGCGAGAGTCTAACCACTGCCCCTTGACATTCAATGGCATTACCATCGCCGAATCACCCCCCATCAAAATCCTGGGAGTCACCATTGACCAGAAATTTAACTGGACCAGTCACATAAACACTGTGGCAACAGGAGCAGGTCAGAGGTTAGGTATTCTGTGGCGAGTGTCTCACCTCCTGACTCCCCAAAGCCTTTCTACCATCTACAAGGCACAAGTCAGGAGTGTGATGAAATACTCTCCACTTGCCTGGATGAGTGCAGCTCCAACAACACTCAAGCAGCTCGACACCATCCAGGACAAAGCAGCCCACTTGATTGGCACCCCATCTACCACCTTAAACATTCACTCCATCCACCACCGGCGTACCGTGGCTGCAGTGTGTACCATCTACAAGATGCACTGCAGCAACTCGCCAAGGCTTCTTCGACAGCACCTCCCAAACCCGCGACCTCTTCCACCTAGAAGGACAAGGGCAGCAGGCGCATGGGAGCACCACCACCTCCAAGATCCCCTCCAAGTCACACACCATCCTGACTTAGAAGTATATTGCCGATCCTTCATTGTCGCTGTGTCAAAATCCTGGAACTCCCTACCTAACAGCACTGTGGGAGTACCTTCACCACACAGACTGCAGCGGTTCAAGAAGGCGGCTCACCACCACCTTCTCAAGAGCAATTATGGATGGGCAATAAATGCTGGCCTTGCCAGCGACGCCCACATCCCATAAACGAATTAAAAGAATTTTTTATTTTTTTTTAATCGGGTTGCACAAGCTGTTCCGTTGCCTTGACCACTCGGGCCGAGGAACCCTCCAGTACTCGCCAGAGCGGGTGTCCCATTTTGTTGTGGTCTGCTACATGCTCCACAACTTGGCCATCATGAGGGCCCAGCTCTTGCCACCAGGGATTGCGGGACCACCTCAGGAGGAGGAAGAGGGAGAGGAGGAGGAGGAGGATGAGGATGAGGAGGAAGAGGTGGACGAGGATGAGGAGGAAGAGGAGGAGGAGGAGGAACAGGAGTGAGGGAGGAAGCTGCCACTCAATCAGCCTTCTGGAAGGACGGTCCGTGACCGCCTCATCAGACTGCGGTTCCAATAAATTAAACCCCAGATCCCTGTTGCTCAGCACACTCCCATCATTCCGTCCCTGTCGCAGGCCATATCACAGCGCAAAGCTGAAATGAGAGACACCACAAAATCATCCAAAGCCAATTAATACATTTATCAATAATCAGTGAACACATATTTGCAACAACAATATTAGCTATTCACCCTTGTGCAATCCCTTAGTGCCTTTCGTTACTGTGCCTTTGCCTGTTCTACTGTTCCTATGAAGTGTTGGCCCAGTGGCTGCAGCACAGCGGGTGGAAGATTGTTGAGTGTCTGTGCGGGAGACTTCAGATGGCTTTGCAGGACGCCCTCGACCAGCTCTGGACCTGAAAGGCCCGGCTGTAGACTGCGCCACCTCAGCATGGGCGGCAGCAGTCTGGGCTGGCTGGATGACAGGCAGCGACAAGGGCAATGGCGGAGTGGCAGTGGTGGGAGCAGGAATGCTGTCATCCTGAGAGAGGACAGCAGGTTCCTGTTCCACTGACCCACTGCCACTCCCCCGGGGCAGCACCTCAGCATCACTACCAATCCGCTGGAGCACACATTGCTGGCCTGCTGCGACACCGTGAAAGCCTCGGTGGACGGTGGTAGACCCAGCCACGATGGCAGCAGTCAGTGCTTGCATGGCATCAAGCTGAGACTGCTTGAGAGCAGTCTGAGAATTGATGGCACCAAGTATAGAATGCATTACAGCACTAAGACGTTGCGTGGCTTCCACCTGTGCTGCAATGGAAGCTGCCAGATCGCCCATCACACACGGCATCAGCTCTGGGTCACCACGGTCTCTCTGGGAGTCCACCATCCTTTGCAGCCTGCAAATGATTGGCTCCATGGTGTGCGCAGAGCTCTGTGCAATGTTGGAGGTGGACTCCTGCACGTTCCTTACCATTAAGAGGCTCTCAGGCACTCTTGCCATTGCACCTATCATCTCCGTGTTCATGCCTATCACCCTTCTTCTAAAGGCCTCCCCATCAAGGTCCTCATCTGAGTCCTGTGTAGCAGAACTCGCACGTGAACTCGCCCTCCGGGGAGCTGATTTCCCGAGCTACCCTTTCCCACCTGGCCTTGCTGCAGCCCGCTCGTCCCCAGTGCATCGTCCTGTGCAGATCCTGCTACTATACTAGCCTCTAAAGAACGGACAATGCCCGTGTCTGAGCTGGTGCCTGCGGGTGAGACATGCAGTGACGCGGTGTGCTCTTCCTCCTCCTCCTTCTCCTGCCTCGCTCTCAACGGTGCCCTCAGGGACAGGCTGCTCAGGTGCTTGCTCATTATCTGAAAGCATAAAGGTACAAGAGAAGGGTTAAGGTGAGGGGAGGAGGCAGGAAGGGAGAAAGGCATCCATACAGCATGATTAGCTGGAAAGTGGGAAAGGCTTGTGGGGTGAGGGAGAAGTGGGATGTGAGACAAAGGAGTAGGGATGAACATACCGTTGTTGTCCCCAAGGGGGTCAACGTCGCCGGTGGCCACGGTGCCCACCGTCTGGCGCCCAATGATTTGCAGCACTCTTTCCTCCAGCTCAGACTATGGTTGGGAGTCAGGTTGTCCCCCGCCTGTGCGCTCCTGCTCCCTCCTGTTGTGATCGACCTTGGCCTGCAAGAGAGAGGAAAGTGTGCGAGTGAGTGTGGAGCAATGTGTTTGGGAGATGTGTCTGCCATAGTTGAATAGCTGTCATTGTGTGCAAGCTATGAGATGTGGGAGTGAGTGTTGGTAGGTGGAGATTATTGGTGGGTAAGTGCTGGGAGTGTGCTGCTTTGGGCAGTGTGTGCAGACTGTGGTTCAGATGCTGGTATGTAACATTTGTTGAAGCATTGACTCACCCTGACCACCCGGGTGAGGTTGTTAAATTTATTCCTGCACTGTGTGTGGGTCCTGGGGACCACAGTGCTGCCCGAGACCTGCTGGGCAACCTCCCTCCACACGGCACGGAAGACTTGCGGCGAGGGCCTCCTGCCACTTGCCAGGTACAGCACCGCCCTCCGTCTCTCCACAGCGAAGACCAGCACCTTCAATGCTTGGTCGCACAATCTGCGAGCTCACTCCCTGGGCTGTTGATCTGCCATAATGACACCTCCTTCAGTGGTCCGGTTCCTTCTCCTTGGCCTTCTGCTGCTTGCTGAGACAGCTGCAGAACCAGCAATGCTGAGAATGAGGTTCTGCAGTGTGATTGAACCTCCCCTTTAAGAACTGGAAATGGCCTGTGGCAATGATGACTAGCGATTAGACTGCACCTGAAATTGCTTAGCGCTTTGAATCTAACGCCACTGAGCTAGGTCATTAGTGCTTGATTTAGCGCTCCCATCCTTTCTTTGAGCGCTAACACTTAATTTAGCGTGCAGTGAGATTCATTAGCGCCTGGCGCTAAATCTCAAACTTTTTAGAAGTTAGCGCCCATTCCTGGGCGATAATGACTTTTGCCTCCTAGGTATTTTTCCTTCAATCTCTGTTAGTGAAGAAATGGTGAGTAGAAACCTAATAGGCCAACGTTGTTGCTAACATTAGCGAGCAGAGGAAAATATACCCTATAATGAGGAGTAACTATTAATTGTTAATGACCATTGTAAAACTTTAAAAATATACTAAATAGGCTTTCTTCTAATAAAAACCTGAGAAAAGGGAATAGTACCAGAGGACTGGTGGACAGCTAATGTGTTTCCTTTGGGGAGATAGAACGAGTCCAGGGAATTATAGACCAATTAGCTTAACGTTGGTGGTAGAAAAGATAATGGAATCCTTATTCAAAGATATAATTTAAAAAATCTAGGAACTGAAAATATAATAAAGAATAGTCAGCATGGATTTCAAAAGGGAAGGTCATGCTCGATCAACCTTATTGAATTCTTTGAAGTAACAGAAAGGGTAGACAAGGGTACTGCAGCAGATGTAATATATTTGGTTTTTCAAAAGGCCCTCATTAAGCTACCAGATAGTAGACTCATGACGAAGGTCAGAACAAGTGGAGTCAGGGAACAAGTAGCAGAATGGATAGCAAGCTGGCTACAAAACAGAAAACAGAGAGTAGGGGTTAAAGGTTGCCAAAAGGTAGGAAGTGGTGTTCCACAGGGATTAGTGCTGAGACCACTGTTGTCCACCATATACATAAACGATTTGGACTTGGGAATCTGAAGTACAATTTCAAAATTTGCGGATGATACCTAATTGGTGGGGTATAGTTAATACAGAGGAGGACTGGGACAAAATACGGGAAGAAATGAATAAACTTGCAGAATGGGCATGTAATTGGCAAATGAACTTCAATATAGATAAGTGTGAGGTGGTACATAATGGTAGGAAGAATAAGGAGGCCACATACCCCTTGGAAAATAAGTGTCAAAATGGGGTTGAGGAGCAGAGGGAGCTGGGGGTACAGATACACAAATCACTAAAAGTAGCGACGGGGGTTTATAAGGCCATAAAAAAAAGCAAAGCAAGCACTGGTTTTTATTTCTAGGTGGATTGAATTGAAAGGCAGCGAGGTTATGTTAAATTTGTATAGAACTTTGGTTAGACCACACCTGGCGTATTGTGAACAGTTCTGGTCTCCATATTATAAGAAGAATATAGAGGCACTGGTGAAGGTGCAAAAAAGATTCACAAGAATGATAGCAGAACTAAGGGGTTATACCTATCAGGAAAGATTGAAAAGGGTGGGCTCTTTTCTCTAGAATACAGAAGATTGAGGGGTGACGTGATAGAGGTCTTTAAGATTATGAGAAGGTTTGATAGGGTAGATGTGGAGAAGATGTTTCCACTTGCGGGGGAGGCCAGAACTAAGGGCCATAAATATTAGATGGTCACTAATAAATCTAATAGGGAATCAGGAGAAACTTCTTTACCCAGAGAGTGGAACTCGCTACCACAGGGAGTAGTTGAGGCGACTAGCTTAGATACATTTAAGGGGAAGCTAGGTAAACACATGAGGGCAAAGGAATAGAAAGATATGTTGATGGGGTTAGATGAAGAAGCATGGGTGGCGGCTTGTGTGGAGCATAAACACTGACATGAACCTGTTGGGCCATATGGCCTGTTCCTGCACTGTAAATACTATGTAAAACACAATGGCCCAGATTTTGCGGTAAGAATAATGCTGAGGCTAACAGTGCTCACCGTTATTAAGGAAGGAATTGGACAGCAACTTACGGTGACCGCACATGCGCAGTTAAACGTGGATATCAGGAAGGTGCTGTCCGAGTTGCCCTGCTCCTCCACAAGCTTCGCTCTAGCAGTATCTCGCTGAGCAATTCGGCATTCAAACATATGCAATGGTGTGAAGCTGCAGTACATACCCACTAGATACCCACTAAACATGCCAGAAAAAGTTAAGGCTTGTCCATTCATGTGTAAGGGAATTTTTAACAGCATGGTAAGTCTTAATTGCTGCCAAACAACCTCTCTGGCACTGAAAATTAACTTTTACAAGTGTAGTGTCTTATTCCTTCAGATTTCAATTATTATTGAAGATTTTAAAAAATTAAAAAAATAAAATAAACAATTTTTTAACTTTTTCTTTCTGTCTCTTTTATCTCTCTCTCTCTTTTGATCCCATCTTTCATTCCATCTCTTTATTTTGCTTTCTGCACATGATTTTACGTTGAATAAATATTTTAATTTACACTTCCTGGTTTAGACTATGCGTGTCACAGTAAGGATTCTTCAATCCGATTGGTTGAAGAGACAGACTGTTGCTTTCACTGTCCACACAGGTCCCAGATCCCCTGTTTTGACTCTCTGATACACAAATCGCAGTGTAAAACCCCACAGAAATTCCGTGGGCACGTGCAACTGTAACGAACAGTGAGCACCGTTGGTTCGCTGCTGATTGCAAAATCTGGGCCTATAATCTAGAAATATGTGTGACTGATCTACTCCAGTCTTGCTTTAAAATTGTGCAAATGTTTTGCATTTTGCACCTCCTCTTAAGGAGTTACACTGAGGCTGCAACAGGGTATTATATTTTAAATGTTCTTTAGAGCAAAATCATTTGTCAAAAGTCCTTTTGGTTTAGAATTGAGCAAAGCCAGAAGCTCTGTGAGCCCAATTTATCAGAATGACAACAAGCACAAGGGACGCTGGGAAACAGTTCGATGCGATCTGTATTTGTGTATTTGTAAACAACCAAAGGTTAAGTTTAAGCAATCTATACCCCCAAAATATTCACGGCTAGCCTTGAAAATAAAATAAAGATAATGGCTTGGATTAAAAGGCCAACCATTTTAAAATAAACTCTGTGTAAGCTTAATAAAATTTTTTTAATTCAACCTGGGGGGCGGGGGTTATTTTTGTAATAAATTCTTGAATTCCATTTTGGATCCTTGATGTGAGTTTTCCTTTAGCCTTGCCAAAGTACATAGTTTCCCAAAAGTTGACCGCTAGCAACAACTTCTTATAGCGAAGGTACCTCCCTACATTAATTTAGAGGAATTTGGAGGGCAAATCAAGCCAAATCATTGTCACATACCATTAGGATGCAACATTGATTAGGCCTGGAACAGGTTGCGTGATCATGTCCTTTTGCCAGAATGATGGGGAGAGGCTCCCAACTGAGGAGAAACTGGCCTAGAAATTGGGTAGCCCTCGAAAAATGGCGTGGGGATCGCGATGTGATAGCAACCCATGTGCTGCTGAATGGCTGAACGCTCAGCAGGGGGCCCAACTTTGTGTGAGGTTAGCTCCAACTAAAGCTAGCCTGCACAACTTAAAGGCAGTCTGCACCTTTTAAAGGAGAAGTGCCTTCTGCCTGCAACAGAAGCTTGAATTGCTTGTGGAGGCTACCATCAGAAAAGGAAGACTGAGTAATGGCTCAACAGGCCAGAGAACGGGCTCCAAGATTCTCTAATACAGCACTGGAGGCATTGGTCCAAGAGGTCAGCTCCAGGAGAGAGGTCCTCATCCCACAGGGGGCCAGGAGGCCCTCCAGGCAACAGACAAGACTGCAATGGGAGCAGATAGCCAATGTGGTCAATGCCAACAGTGTAGCCCTGAGGACCTGGACTCAATGCAGGAAGAAGTTTAATGACCTCACATGCAGGATCAAGGTCAGTGAATTCATCTTCAAATGCCATATCCCACCATCAGCACCACGAGCCTCACACACTGCTCAATGCAGCACACCCCCATCACTCAGCTACCAACAATCTCTACCAAACACAACTCATACCGCACATTCACAGCTTCACCTCACCCGCTCACACTTACCACTGCTGCAAGCCTCACACCCACATTTCACAGCTTGTACACACTGTCAGCTATTCAACCATGACAGCCACATCACCCAAACACATTGCACCACACTCACTGACACACTTCCCTTTCTCTTGCAGGAAAAGGTGGCGCATAACAGATGACAGCAGACCGTAACCATCGGGGGACAGGCTCATCTGCATCACCTCAACCCTTGGAGGAGATGGTACTGGCCATTCTTGGCAGGGGCTTGGCTGAGTCCATGGCCAGCAGTGGGGATGAAGGAATACAAGATGCCAGTATCTTCATACGTTATCCTCCTTCTCACATCCCACTTCCCCCTCAACTCACAATCTCTTCTGATTTACAATCTGTACATGGTGTAAGCATGCAGCTTGTGCTTTCTCCCTCTCCCCTCACCACAACCCTACCCTTGTGCCTTTGTCATTTCAGAAATCAAGCATGCCCAGCCAGTGGTCACACAACATGAGGGAAAGACGAGTCAAGAAGAAGAAGAAACACCGTCACTCGATTTCACACTCCCAGCCACCAGCTCAGATAGTGACACTCCGCATACTTGAGGCTAGGTTAGACGTGGGATCTGCATGTAGTGAGACACCGGGCATGAGTGGCCTGCAGCCATGGCAGGGGGAAATGGTAGCTCAGGTGCCAGCTCCCTGGATGGCGAGGTCGCACATGAGTTCTGCTGCACAGGACTCTGAAGACTTCGATGGGGCGGCCTACAGAAGAATGCTGATGGGTATGCCAGTCAGAAAGCCTGAATGCAATGTCAAGGAGCATGAAGGAGTCCAGCTCCATTGTTGCACAGGGCTTTTGGCAGAGATTGGAGCCCATCTTTTCCAGCGTGGAGGGGGTGGGCAGATCCATTAACGCACTTGTGGACCCAACCATCATACAACGTCTGATGGCCAATGTCTCAGCTTCCATTGCAGCACAAGCACAAGCCACCCAACATCTGAGTGCTGCAGTGGAAGCTCAGGCTGATGTCATGCAAGCACAGACTGCTGCCATCATGGCTGGATTTACCAGTGTTGAAAGGGGCTTGCAGGGTGTCATGGCATTCCAGCAGTCTGTACTCCAGCAGATTGCTAGGATTGCTGAGGCGCTGCCCCTGGAGAGGATGACCCTGCTGTCCTTTCTCAGGATGACAGTATTCATCTTCCCACCACTGCCACACCGTCAGCGCCCTTGCTGTTGCATGTCAACCAGTCAGCCCAGACCGCTGTCGCCCATGCCAAGGTGTTGCAGTCCGAAGCCGGGTCTACTAAGCCTAGAGCTGCTCGAGGTCATCCTGCCAGATCATCAGCAGCCTTCCACCAGCCGTGCTGCAGCCACTGGGATTGAACTGCATAGGAGCACCAGGACAGGCCAAGGTACGCGCAAGACAATCACAAGGGTGATTAGTTGAATTTTTGATGTAATTTTGGATGGATATATGGATAAAGTTTGATTCGAAAGGTTGCTTTGTGGTGGATTTTATTTCAGCATTGTAGCCGAGGACACTGTGATGGTCAGTAACAGAGGGATGGTAAGATGTGGGACTAATGTTGAATGGGCAATTGGGGTTGCATTCACTCGTACCGCAGGTGGATGATTCAATCTCGGCCAGAAAGAGACTGTCTGGGTTGCCTCCTTCTTTCTTTCCCCTTCCTCCTCTTCCTCGTCCTCCTCCTTCTCTTCCTCCTCCTGAGCTGGTGACCATATCCCTGGTGGTAAGGGCTGTGCCGTCATGATGGCAAGGTTGTGGAGGATACAGCAGACCACGACGAATCAGGACACATGCTCCAGTGAGTACTGTAGAGCTCCTCCAGAGCGGCCCAGGCAGCAGAAGCATTGTTGAAGGACAGCAATGGTCTGCTCTATGATGTTTCATGTGGTAGAATGGCTCTCGTTCTACACATGCTGCTCACGTGTGGTTGGGTTGCAGAGTGGAGTCATGAGCCAGGTGATCAAGGAATAGCCCTTGTCGCCCAGTAGCCACCCTCTGGTTTGTCTTGGTGGCTCAAAGACTGAGGGAACAGCAGACTGACGCAGAATAAAAGCATCATGACCGCGGCCGGGACACTGGGCATTCACCATCATCATGTGCTGAGTGTGGTCACGCACCAACTGCACATTCAGCGAGTGGTAACTTTTGTGGTTGTGATACAAGTCAGCATTTATATACGGTGCCCGCAAAGCCACATGCGCACAGTCGATGACACCTTTCCCCAATGGGAAGCCCGCTATCCTGGCAAAGTAACGTGCACGCTCCAACTGCTTCTCTCTGGTCAGAGAGAAGACAATGAAGACCCCTCTCCTAGCATAAAGAGCTTCTGTCACCTCTCTTATGCAGTAGTGGACAGTGAACTGTGAGATGTTACAGATGTCACCTGCTCCAGCCTGGAAGGATCCCGACATGAAGAAATTCAGGGCCACAGATGTAAAAGTCGGATAGCCAGCTGGTGATGGATAGAATACTAGAGCCTAGTCTTCAGTCGCTTACATGCCTTTATTTACAGAGACACACATTACATACTGTGTATCCCCAACATAAACTCCCCAATATATGAACACAAGAGAGTCCCCAATTAATACCCACCACTTGAAACTCTATTTTAACCGGCACCTAATCCGGAAATCTCTCTTAACCGGCAAAATTCAAGAGTAGGTTCAGGCCGTGTAACCGGGGTTCCTGGATTTGTGGCCGTGTAACCGGGACTCCTGCACAAGTGCCGTGTAACCGGGGCTCCTGCACCTGTGGCCGTGTACGGGGGCTCTCGTACCTTGGTAAGTATACCTCTGTGTAATCCGGACTTTTTGATCAACCGGCACCACGCCAGTCCCGTCGGTGCCGGATAAAAAAGAGTTTCCTGTACAATTAATAACTGTTACCTCCACAGCAACTGGCAGCACTGTCCTTGCCCTGGAGTGAGGTCTGGTTGCAAGAGGTGACAGAGTTCTGTGAGCACCTCCTTCATAAATCTCAGACGCCTCAGACACTGCTCCTGGCTCAGGTTGAGGTAAGAGAATTGCTCTTGGAAAACCCCAAGTGGGTAAGGACTCCTGCTGAGAGCCCTTCTCCCCCTCCTCCTCCCTCTGCGAGCAACTTGTCCTCTTCTTCGCTGCCTCTGCTCCATCTCCCTGTCATGCTACAGGCCAAGGAGGATGACAACTAGAGCACCCATGACTGGGAGCAAGTAGTCTGACCAGAATCCTTGAATTCAGAAGCAAGGCCTTCTCCACTTGCAGCACCACTCCCTGTCACCTCACCAACTTTAAACAACACTGGAAAGCACCAAACACTTCCACAAACTTACACAGATCCAGTAGAAATCAAAAAGCAAGTTACCTGAAAATTGTTGATGATCCCTTTAAGTATTGCTGGTGGGGGGGTCATTCCTACTGCTGAGGGCATGTTCAGCTGTGCCAGGTTAACACAGGGCGTTAGTTCCAGTGATGATGCCGAAAATGGCAGCGCTGGTGCCAAAACAGCGTTGCACACCGATTGACGTCACGATCTGCCTGCTTACCATATTTCCAGCGCACGCTCCTAACGCCGCCCTACCGCCCTCACCAGGAGGGCGTCCAGCGCGGCCCCGCACCAGGAGTGTGCACACGCTGTTTGGACACCATTTTGGACCCAATTTGGCACCCGTAGTGCCCAAACAACGGGTGCTACGCAACCGAATTTCTAGGTGAATAACTTTTTTTAAAAGGGCTGAGCAGAAACTATACAGTAATTGTATTGAACTGTATCTAAATTTTGCACAACCAGCAATCCATGGAGAAATCCCCAACTCAAGAGGACATAGGGCCAGAACTTCGGGTCTCCACGGGTGAGTACACGCTGGGTACTCACATGTAGGCCCGACGAAAGTGCCGGTTTCGTGCATGCACTGCGCAGGCGCGGGTGTTGAGTCTGTGTGTTCCAGTTATGCTTATTATAAATCACTGGACACAGACCACAAGAATAACTTTAACAGGTCTTTACTATTCGGAGGTCAGGGCTGAACTGCCCAGCAAATCACTACACAACATTTATATACCGGTGTGGTAACCACCGGTATTACAGTATACAGCAGCCAAGAGAAAGTAGTACATCTCTTAAGGTAGTTCTCTTAAGGTGGAACAGGTTACATACACCACAATCCTCCCTTTTTAGCTTAACAGTGTATATCCCCATTTAACATAACATAATAACATATATATATATATACAACTTCATGCAAAACAGTTCAAAGATTCAGTCTCTGAGGAGGCCTCCTGATCCGAGTTGGATAACGCCTTTCAGGGGTCTCTGATTCTCGTTGCTGGGGTGACTCTTCTAGTTGATCTCTTATGGATTGGACATCATCATCAGGTACATTCACTTCTGAGGTAGATGCTTCAGGTTCACTAACTTCTTCCACGGTTGTCTCTGCCGTAACCATGGGTTCGACCCTTGTTCTCGATTCTACCAGTTGGTCAGCATGACGTCGTATTACATTTTCACCAATATCTACCGTGTACATCAGGGGTCCTTGTCTGGCCCGAATTGTTCCAGATTGCCATTTCTCATTCTTATAGTCCCGGGCTAACACTGGTTGTCCTATTTCGAAACTCCGAGTGGTCTTGTTATTTATATGCTGGAACTGTTTGTTTTCGACTTCCCTCCGCACATTTGGTTTTAACAAGTCCAACCTGGACCGCAACCTCCTGTTATAGAACATCATGGCAGGACTTTGGTTTGTCACTGCATGAGTGGCGTTTCGATATGCCAGTAGGAAATTGTCCACCTTGTGTTGTAGTGGAATCTGATCTTCGCTCATGGCCTTTATTGCTTTTTTGAACGTTTGTACAAATCTCTCGGCCAACCCGTTTGTAGCCGGATGATATGGGGCAGAGGTATAATGTTTCACCCCATTCTTCTTCATGAATTTCTGGAATTCTTCTGACACGAACTGCGGTCCGTTGTCTCAACATATTTGTTCTGGCAATCCATTTCTTGCAAATATCGTTCTTAGCACCGCGATCGTCTTTTCCGAGGTAGTGGTAGTCATCTTAATCACTTCTGGCCATTTAGAATGTGCGTCCACCGCAATTAAAAACATGGAGTCCATGAATGGACCAGCAAAGCCAATATGTACACGTTGCCATGGGGTTGAAGGCCATTCCCATGGATGCAGCGGTGCAATCGGAGGTGCATTTTGAACTTTTTGGCACCCTGAGCAGCTTTTCATCAGATCCTCTATCTGTTGGTCGATACCCGGCCACCACACATAAGCCCTAGCAAGGCTTTTCATCTTGACTCCCCCCCAGATGACCTTCATGCAGTTCCTTTAGAACTCACTCCCTTAATTTAGGAGAAATAATCACCCGTGTTCCATACATCAATGTTCCTTGACAGACGGACAGCTGTTCTCGTCTGGCTGAGAATGCCGGTAACAGTGGTTCACCATGAGCTGGCCATCCTTTCACTGTCAATTCGTAGACCCGAGACAGTGTCGGGTCGTTCCTGGTTTCTCTCTCAATACTTGCATTGGTGACTGGTAAACATTCGATGATGGTCGAGTGAAATAGCTCAACAGGGTCAACTGTCGGTGCCTCTTCCACTGTAGGTAGTGGCAGGCGCGACAGCCCATCAGCATTACCATGTTGCTTTGTACCTTTGAATTCGATCTGATATTGACGTGCCCCTAGGAAAAGGGACCATCTCTGGAGCCTCTGCGCTGTCATCACCGAAACACCCTTCTTAGGGTTAAAAATGGAAACCAACGGCTGGTGGTCTGTCAGCAGCGTAAACTTTTGCCCTTGCAGGTAATGATTAAATTTTTTTACTCCCCACACAAGGCTGAGAGCCTCCCTATCTATCTGAGCATAGTTGCGCTCAGCGGAGGTCAATGATCTGGATGCGAATGCGACTGGTCTTTCCAAGCCATTTGGCAACTTATGTGAGAGCACTGCCCCAATACCATATGGAGAAGCATCACAAGCTAACCGAATAGGCAGCGTTGGGTTAAAGTGAGCCAACACTTCCTTAGAGGTGATCAATGCCTTGCCTTTGTGAAAGGCCCGCTTACAGTCCTCGCTCCACTTCCATGGCACTCCCTTCTGCAAAAGAGCATTCAGCAGGTGTAGCACTGTGGATAAATTTGGCAGAAACTTATGGTAATAGTTAATCAACCCTAGGAACGACCTCAACTGGGATACATTCTCCGGAGTGGGAGCCTTCACAACAGCTTCGATCTTGTCAGGTGACTTGTGAAGCCCCTCCTGGTCAATGACGTGACCACAGTACGAGATTTGCTTCTGAAAGAACTCACATTTCTGGTGATTAACTCGAAGTCCATATTCTTTCAATCTGTTGAGCACCTGTTCCAAATTTGCAAGGTGTTCCTCATCATCATTTCCTGTAATCAGAATGTCATCCAGGTAACATTGTGTGCCTGGAATTCCCTGTAATACCTGCTCCATGGCCCTTTGCCAAATCGCTGGAGCCGATGCCACTCCAAAAACCAGTCTATTATACCGATATAAGCCCTTATGCGTGTTGATCGTGAGATACTGGCGTGACGCTTCATCAACTTCCATCTGTAAATACGCCTGCGCCAGGTCTAGGTGAAGTGTTTCCCGCCAGCCAACGAAGCGAAGATATCCTCAATCCGTGGAAGCGGATATTGCACCGTGTGAAGCACCGGATTAACAGTGATCTTGAAATCGCCACAGATGCGAACCTTCCCCGGTTCCCCCGGTTTGTTACTCGATGAACGCTTCATGACGGGAACAATGGGCATGGCCCATTCACTCCAGTCCACCTTTGACAGTACTCCGGACCGTTCTAGTCCTTCCAGCTCAGCTTCCACAGCAGGTCGTATCGCATAAGGTACCGGTCTGGCTTTGAAAAATTTCGGGTTTGCATGTTCTTCAACTTTGATGTTTGCCGTAATTCCTCTCAGTGTTCCCAGTCCCTGCTGGAACACCTCTTTAGCATCGTCCAATATTCTGGACAGTCATTTAGGTTTGACATCTTCCTTTTTGCCGGAATCTACAGTTAGTGCTTTTAAGGAATGCCAGTCCATATTTATTCTCCTGATCCATTCCCGTCCCAGCAATGGTGGACCTCCCTCAGGTAACACATATAAGTCCATTCCTCGGCTTTCTTTATCCTTGTGGACCACATTTACCTTTATCTTTCCAATGGGGTATACTCTTTGCCCCGTGTATGTTTTCAAAACAATCTCCGTATCCCTTAAGGGAATGTGTGGAAATAACCTTTTGTAACCTTGTTTATTCATGACCGTCAATGCCGATCCAGTGTCCAATTCCATCTTCACTTGGACTCCTGCTATCTGAAGTGTGACCCAGATAGTTTGGTGGTCTGCTGTGTTACCCACATTATGTATTCTTAGACAACCCAGTTCCTTACTGCTGGAGTCTGAATCTGTCTTCTGTTCATCCGAACTGTTCTCTGTCACCTTGTGTACCTTTTTGCACTTTTCCTGCGGTGACTTTTTGCTGCTGGTCTTCTTACCTGACCGGCATACTTTAGCTATGTGACCGAGCTTGCCACATTTTCTGCATTCCTGATTTTTGAACCAGCACTGATTCTGATCGTGCGTTGTCCTTCCGCAACGATAACACTTTACTGCACCCAATGCCATTTGATTGGTGCTGAGTTCCGATGACCTTAGTTGCATTTCCGCGGTGCCTCTTGCTGCGGCCTCGTGCGATGCTGCAATGGTGACAGCTTTCTCAAGCGTAAGGTCCTTTTCTTCTAGCAGACGCTTTTGTGTTCCTTCTTTTAATAATCCACACACGAATTTATCTCTCAGAGCATCTGCTAGTCCTGTACCAAACTGACAGTACTTTGATAGCTTACGCAGTTCAATTAAGAATTCAGCGTTGCTTTCCTCTTTCAGCTGCGTTCTGCTGTAAAATTTAAATCGTTCCGCTATCATCAGTGGCGTGGGGATTAAATGTTCTTTCCGGATCGTAACAATTTTCGCGAAAGTCTGATCCGCCGGTTTATCTGGTGTTATCAGATGCTTCAATAACCCGTACGTCTTCGCCCCCATTGAATTTAATAATGTTATTGCTTTCTTATCATCTGGTACTTCATTTGCTGTACAATAAACTCCAATGCGTTCTACATACGTGGCCCAATCTTCGACATCGCTATCAAAAGCATTGATGTTACCATGTTTAGGCATCCTTGCAAGTTTCTTTAAATTTTCTTTTTCCCAAAATGGCGGCTTCCCGCGCTTGTCTTCTTCTCCCGCCTACTAAAATGGCGGCTTCCCGCGCTTGGCGATTTTTCCCACGCTCGTCTTCTTCCCCCGCCGACTACAATGGCGGCTTCCCGCGTTTGCCTTCTTCCCCCGCTGGCTGCAATGGCGATTGCCGTGCTGCTGCCGTTCTCGCCTCCCCAGCGGTTCTCAATTCCCCGACGCTGCTTTTTGCTCCCCCGCGGTTCCCGTGGGCATTCACGCTTCCCCTGCTATTGCGCCTCTCAGCCCCGCTTGCAGGCCGGTCCTTTACACCGGCTGCGGTTGAGTTCTCTGCGGTTCTCGTGGCCTTAACGCTGCCCCAGTCGCTGCGCCTCTCGGCCCCGATTGCAGCCCGGCCCTTTTCACCGGCCGCGGTCGAGTTCTCCGCCCTTTTTCCTCCGTTTTCCCTCCCCTACTCCACAGCCAACGCGGCCGACTTTCTGCTCGTGTCGTTGATCGGCTTACCCACCACCGTGGTAGAAGGGATGATCACTGCCTGTCGCTGATGGAGGGCTTCGTGGTCAGAATTTTTCTTTTTAACCCGGGTTCTCGATGCCTCCCGTGCGATGTGGTGCTCAGCAGGATGATGAGGGCGGATGCCTCTTCTCGACGCCCGTTCTGAGGACGAAACTGCCTTGGATGTAAAACTGCCGCAGGGTAAGATCGGACTCGTCGCCACTGTTGAATCTGTGTGTTCCAGTTATGCTTATTATAAATCACTGGACACAGACAACAAGAATAACTTTAACAGGTCTTTACTATTCGGAGGTCAGGGCTGAACTGCCCAGCAAATCACTACACAATGTTTATATACCGGTATGGTAACCACCGGTATTACAGTATACAGCAGCCAAGAGAAAGTAGTACATCTCTTAAGGTAGTTCTCTTAAGGTGGAACAAGTTACATACACCACAGCGGGAAACCGGAACTTCCATTCCCTTAAAGGAAGGGGTTCACAGGTCGAACACGTGCGCCGGAGAGGCAGCGCGTGCGCCTGGAACTTCCGGTTTTTTTGCAGCTTTCTCCGGGAGGGTAAGTCTCCAGCAGTTACGCTTTTAAAAAGCAGTCGCAAGGCCTGCTTTTAACAAGGTAAGTGGTGAATTAAGTAAAATTAAAACATTTTTTCCACAGTTTTATTATTTTTAAATACTTTAAAGAAAGGTAAGTTTATTTTTAGCCCCGTTAGAAACTGTAATTAATGTTTCCAAAAATTTAAATTATTGTTTAAAATAGTTATTTTATGTAATTTATAGTTATTTTTAAAATGTGATTTAAAAAGAAATTTATTTGAAGTTTTAGTTATGTTTTGGGGCTGAATTATATTCATAGATTTGACAGGTCTTCCTGTCAAATCTATGAATACAGATTCCCTGCTACCATTGGCTCTCCATGGCCCACGTGATCCCAGGGGTCGCTTCGAACTAACTGCACCCCTGGGATACGCAAGCACTGCGCGCAGGCAGTTGGAGCAGGCCCAGGATCGGAATCCCACCCGGGCCCACAGCTCAACGGCCGGCGCGCTAGGTAAATGCAGGTCGGAGCCTTGCACCCGCGGGAAGCCTCCGACCCGAATTTCTGGGCCATAATCATTAAACCCTGCTGAGCTTCCATACAGATATTTGTTTACTTTTGTGTCTATAGCTCACCTTCAAATCAGAAACAGAAGAGAATGCTTCTGTTTTTTGTAACTAGCAATACTCCCTCTATTGGCAAAAGAATTATAACAGAGTGTGACACCTGTCACTTTCACACCCTTTATTGTTCAAAACCATTCTTGCTAAAGTTTCTTCAAAGGTGCTTCAGATACAAATCACATATGTGAAGTGTAAACTTAGAAGAAACTTTTACATTTTTACAGAAATTTCACTGGATTTATACCTAGAAACTAGCACAGTGTATTGTTGATCACCGCACTCCTGGGACACAGCGCTATAATTGTTTATGAAAAATTACCTCAGCATGTTTGAATTAGCACAACCTGCTGGACTTTATTATTTTTAAATTGAATGTTCCTCTAAACTTGGTCTATTAGATACAACACTAAATTTAGACATATATGCAGAGAAATCTGCCCTTCTGGAGTTACCAGATTGAACAAAGAAAGACAGAACTTGCATTTATTTAGCACTTTGCACCACCTCAGGGTGTCTCAAAGCACTGCACAACCAATGAATACAAACACAGCAGCTGATTTGTGCACAGCAAGATCTCACAAACAGCAACGAGATAAGAACATAAGAAAAAGGAGCAGGAGTAGGCCATCCGGCCCCTCGAGCCTGCTCCGCCATTCAATGAGATCATGGCTGATCTTCTGCCTTAACTCCATCTTCCCGCACTATCCCCATATCCCTTGATTTCCTTCGTATCCAAATATCTATCGATCTATGTCTTGAATATACTCAACGACTGAGCATCCACAGCCCTTTGGGGTAGAGAATTCCAAAGCTTCACAATCCTTTGAGTGAAGAAATTTCTCCTCATTTCAGTCCTAAATGGTCGACCCCTTATTCTGAGACTGTGACTCCTAGTTCTAGTCTCCCCAGCCAGGGGAAACATCCTCCCAGCATCTACCCTGTCAATCCCCTTAAGAATTTTATACGAGATGAATGGCCAGGTAACCTGCCTTTGGCTGAGGGGTAAATGTTAACCTGGACAGCAGGAGAACTCCCTGTTCTATATACAGGACCATGGCATCTTTTATACCCACCTGAACAGGCAGGCAGGTGGGTAGAGGTTGGACCTCGTGCCTTTTTTTTACAGGTGCACAAAACAGGTACAACAAGGAACAATTTCAGGGACCAATGTTCCTGCCCAAAGTACACCTGAGAGATGTTCAACCTGATATTGAGCCAAGCCATTTTTCAGGCGTCTCTGGTGGCAACCTGAAACAGCCGTTGGGTCCCTTACACATGTAATGAGGGGCTTAATGCCTGTTTTAGGCCCCCCTTGGAAACTGGAAACTGATGAGGGTAGCAGGAGCCGAGACGCTACGCTCAGGATTCTTCAGCAGCCGCCAACAAAAGCTGAAGCTTCTTTATTTTTTTAATTTTAAAATTCATTCCCGTGGAGCCAGAAGGGGCAGGAGTACTCGCCTGACTCCACAGGTACTGCCGATCACGCCCCCTGCTGCCATTCCGTCCCCCTCTCTCGGGACTTTTCTCTGAGCTGCTGCCACGAGGCAAGCAGCCGGAGAGTGATCTTTTTTAAAGATGGTTGAGCTAGCTGTTTTAAGATGTTTGGGTGCTGGTAGCTCACTCAAATTATGTTAATGAGGCCCAAGACCCAATTTCAGGTTGACGTTGAGCCTCCCGGTTAGGATTGCTAACTCTGGTTCGAGGTATTCCTGGAGGGTTGACCACGCAACACCTGACCACGCGACACCTGACCTCGTGACACCTGACCACGCGACACCTGACCACACGATCAAATATTTATTCCATTCCCTTTGAAATTAAGTTTTAGGGGGAAAAATTGGGTGAGTAGCGCCACCTGTTAGTGCCTAAAGAGGCAGTCAGTGGCTGCAGCGCCACTGGCTGCGCCTCCCGCAATATTCAGCAGGGGCGCTAATGGTGGCGTTAGCCTTTTGCGCTGCGCCGCCACCGATGACGTCATCGGTGTGCGCAGCGCCCCATTCGCGTTCCGATCGCGATATTTGGTAGTGAACGCCGCTGTAGCGCTGTTCGCTACCCGCACCCGGTTCACGGGGCCTTGCTGCGCCGGCAGAGGCGCAAGTTAAGGTGGAGGTGCGGGGCGGCCGCTTTTTCGGCAGCCGCCTGCCAGCACCTCCGTCACCGGCCTCCTGGTCCCCCCCCCACCCCCCGCGGCATTGCCGGCTGTTTCCCGAGAGCCCGGCACTTCTCCTTGGTGCCGGGCTCTTTTGCCGGCACTCGCGATCAGTGGTAACAGTGGGAGGAAGGCCTGCAGTACCGCAGCGTGCCGTGCCGCAGCGTGTGGCGCTGCGGCACGTAGCGCTGCGAAATTCACTTTCAGCACCCTAAGAGGGACGCGGAGCGCCTCGAGCCGTGCCCCGTCTCCCTCTAGGGGCACTTCAACTGAATTTGCGGCGATCGCTAATGCAGCGATCGCGGCGCAAATTCCAGCGCACAAGCGAACTTTGCGCCGCTTGGGCGCCTCGGGCCAATTTCTAGGCCTTAGTCTTTACCTCAATAGTCACATGTGGTAAAGGATCTCATGGTCTAATAGCCCTCAGTTCAAGAACCTTCCTCCTCCCTTCCCCCTTGTTTCTTCCAGTGAGAATCTTTGGTTTCTGTTCTCTAGTTCCCCATTCCCCTACCAGTGGAAACAATGGGGGTGATTTTCTCAATGGGGAGCTTTTGGAGGCGGGACTCCCACTTGTCGGGTTTTAGTCCCGCCTCCATCGATTTGTGGCCAACCCATGCTGTTTTCCCTTAATTGACCTTGTTAAGCCCGCCCAGCGGGCTTAGCAGGCCAATTAAGGGAGAGTCGGTTGCAGAGAACGTCAATGTATGACGTTTCATTTGTCAAAAATTTTTGACAGATGAATTGTCATCATTTGACAGCTTGGTGAAGCTGTCAAACAGTGACATTCTCTGCAGTTTGATGAGGCCTTGCATTCAAGACTTCAACAAACTTCCTTCTTTCACAGAAATGAGATGGTTGTTGCATCTGTGAATGCAACAGCCATCTGTCATCTGCAACACGGAGGTCCGAGACTCTCTGCATACCCACCGACTGAAGCCTGCAGGAAGAAACAAAGGTAAGTACACTTTTAATAACACTTTGCACTTACCTCAGATACTCACCTCTACACTCTTGCACCCATCACTTACCTTCACAGCACACTTTTATACCCCCGACCCCCGCAGACTAGCTACTCGCCTCGATGAGCTGGCGGGTTTTGGAGCCTTCGGGAAGCCCGCACTTGTGAGGGCAAAAAGGGGATAATCCTATTTTCTGCCTGTTAACTACCTGTTAACAGGCAGTTAATAGGCTTTAATCTCTTCCCGCCTCCAAGGAGACGGGACCCGGCGCAGGACGGCTACCCGCCTCCTGGCAAGATGGCATGGGGGCAGGTTGGGCTCCCGCCCCCAAATTCTGCCATTTTCCCAGCAGTCCTGCCTCCCCAGGGCTGGCAAAATCACACCCAATCTTTCACTGTTTACCCACAGTAAGGTCCCCAGGTTTCACTCACCCCTTTACTGAATGTTTCCACTCACTACCTTGCTGCTGCTGCTCCCGGATCTGCGGGAAATGCTGGTCCCCATGCCCACCCCATTCCCCAGTCTCCCTCTCTCCTCCCCCATTTTCGAGATCCCCCACTTTCAGAGACTCCCTGATTCCTGACTCCGCCCCCCTCCCAACCCCAACCCCGGCTGATCGAGGCTCTCTAGGGGTGACGGTTCTGAGAAGCAGCCAGTGACGAGCTCTGGGAAATTATTCTGTTTAAAATTAATGCAGTTTAACTTCCTTCTGACTCCCAAAGCCAGGCTTACAATTAGTGATTATTTACTGTACCTCACATTAAGTGTCTGTCGTTCATGTGGGCGCAATGCGGCAGGAAATTTAATTCGATGATCTACCGGGCTGCTGGAGGCAGCACTCGGGATCGGAACCCCCGATTCTGGGAAAATCACGGTCATTTCGGGAGGGTTGGGCACCCTATTCCCGGTCGGGTCACGCACTCTGTGCATGACACCCATTTTGGGGCCTAAAGGAATTTACACGCCAGGGTCTTGGTTTAGTGTCTCGTCGATAAGAAGGCGCCTTCCCCAGTACAACTCTGAAGTCTCATCCTAGATTATGTGCGCAAGTCCTGCAGTGGGGCTTGAGCCCACAATCTTCTGACTGAGAGGTAAGAGCGCTACTACTGATCCAAGCTGACACAAGCAAGCCCTTGACTCTATATAGATCTGGAATTTCTGTCCACAGCACTGAGTCCACTCCCAGAACGAAACTGCAGCATCAGATAGGAACTGAAACCATGACTGGCAATGAGAGTTCATCAAGGAGGACCAACGCCTCTATGAACTGGGGGAAGGGAGTTGGAGGGGCAGCATGTCTGTAAGACCTAGGAAGAGTGAACTTGGGGGGAGGATTCAAGGGGAATGAGCCTCTGTGAACTGGAGGGTAGCTGGAGGCGCTGAGTACCTCTCTGAAATGGGGCAATGCCTCCGAGAAGGAGGAAAAGTACTTTTTTTAGAAATTATAGTCGGTAACCTTTTTCAGTAAGGAAAAAGCCAAATGTCACAATTTCTCCTCTCTTATTTTAGATCAACAATCTATCAACTGTGAGGTAAAAAATTGTACAGTAACGAAAATGCATCATTTTTATTGCATAAAATTCTAAATTTTCAATGGAAAAATGCTTCTAGATTGGCTCCACCCAGAAATGCCACAGGAAAGATCGAGGGAGTCTCCTCGGTCAGGGAGTCTGGACTGATTTGGGATTTGCACGACAACTATAGCATTGGTGCAAAGCAAAACTATTTCACATTAGCCCCAGCGATGTAGTTTAAACACATTGGCCTGGATTTTCCGATCCCTACGGGTATGTACGCGCTGTGTACACACCCGTAGGGACCTAGCAAATGCCGGTTTCAGGCATGTGAAGCGCATGCGTTGAAAATTGGCATTTCCAATCTGTCAAGAATGCTTTTGACAGATCGCACGCCTGCCCTGGAGAAGGGCCTCTGCGGGGGGAGAGTTCCACTTACTGCAGAACCTCCGCCCGCTGAAATCCCTTAAAATTCTTACGCCTGGTAAAAGCAGGCATAAGGCCTGCTTTTACCAACATAAGAGTTGAAAAAAGTTTTAAATTTTTTTTAACTCATTTATAATTTTAAAATACTTTTGAAAAAAGGTAAGTTTATTTTTAGCCCCATAAAAAACTTTAATTATTTTTTTCAAAAAATTTAATTTTTGTTTAAAATATTTAATTTAATGTCATTTTAACTCATTTTAAAAATGTGATGGTTTTTAAAAAATGTATTTAATGTTTTGTGTTTTTTTTCAGTAATCTCCATTCACACTTTTGACAGGTCTATCTGTCAAAAGTATGAAGGGAGAGCCCCTTCTCCCATTGGCTCGCCTAGCCCACGTGATCCCAGGGACACTTGCGAACTGCCCGTGCCCCTGGGATACCTGGGCCTTTGCACGCGCACACCAGGAGAGGCCCAGGAGCGGAAGAGTCCAGACCTCGGGAGCCTTCAGGCAAGGGCGTAGATTGTTTCCCAATAGGTGGCATCCGCACACAAGAAGCCTCCGATCGGAAATTACGGGCCATTGTGGTAGAGTTTCCGCTCGTTTACACCGTAATATCAGCGCAATCCAGGCGGAATCGGCTGACCCAGCGCAAAAGATTGAGGAATTTTAAAAGCCAGTGAGTTACGCACAAAATCACTTAGGTTCATGTATGACGTGATCTTTTACGCTGGTTTAAGATTCAATTTGCCGGATCAGGCCACGCCCATAAAACTGGCCACGCCCCCCAGGTCGACATTGCGAGTTTTCGCCGATTCCGCTGGTTCGGGAAAGCTCTTCAAATTGCGTTTATTTTCTGAGGCACACAGGCACTAGCAGGCACGTTTTAAAAGCATTTTCATGTCAAAAAATATTTAATTTACTAAGAAACTGACTAGTGTCTATCAATGAAAGTGGTAAATGGTTCAGTTAATTTTAAGTCATTTTCAGTGATTTTAAATCCGGTTACTCACAGATGGAAGACCGGAAAAATGCTTATTTTTTGTGATAAACCTATTTTCAGCTGTATTAATAAAACTGCACTATTATGTTCATTAATAAATAGACATTCTTATTATGAACACAGCTAGCTTCTAGCTAGTCATTTATTCAGTACACGTTCTCTAGGTACAGTATCTGTAGAGGCTTCCGCATGTGTGCTCCTGTGTGCAGGCTGCCATCTTGACTACTGCCTTGTGGGTAGCCTAGTGCCTCATGGGTAATGTAGTCTTAATATACATACAGCTGGGTAGTGTAGTCTTATACATACAGCTATATATAGCTCTACACAGCTCTACGGCTCCACCTAGTGTCCACTATAGAATGACATGTTATTGATCATTACATGCACCAGCTTACCAATGCTCTTAAATATGTCAAGAAATACTTCTTAATGGAAAGAGAAAAAAAGTAACAATTATGTTTTATTACGCTGCCTGATTGTGCTGGTTCATGAAAGATTTTACATTTGTGGTTATCTAAATGAATTTTATTGGTAAACCTGAACTATAATCCTAAGTAGCACAATTTTGAGTGCAGTTTGGGTGCAATTTCCCAATTGCACTCAAAGCGGAAACTCTACCCCACTATTTTGGTTTTCAGTAAACCTTCCACGATATTTTCCAAGTAGTGTCACGTTATTGTGGCAGAATTGTAACTCTCAGAGATTTTCATAGATTTTCCAGACTTGGTTAAAATCTGTTACAAGCTAGAAATGAGACCTTTAAAAGAATTTCAATTTATGCCTTCATACAAATTGCAGCAAGGCGAGATATTAAACAAGATGAAAGCGTAGAGCACCTTTAATACAACGCTGTGTAATTTAAAAAGAAGAAAGGGAGTTCTGTTCAGAGCTGGTGCAGAAATATTACTGAAGAGTTGGGGCCGAACTGTATTCATAGATTTAACAGGTCTTCCTGTCAAATCTATGAATAGAGATTCCCTGCTACGATTGGCTCTCCATGGCCCACGTGGTCCCAGGGGACGCTTCGAACTAACTGCGCCCCTGGGATACGCAAGCACTGCGCGCCGGCAGTTGGAGCAGGCCCAGGATCGGAATCCCACGCGGGCCCACAGCACAATGGCCGGCACGCTAGGTAAGTGCAGGTCGGAGGCTTGCACCCGCGGGAAACCTCCAACCCAAATTTCTGGCACAATGCATATGTCTGAACAAACTTTTAACAATGCGGATTTAATGGGTGTCATGAATCTTATCATGACTCATGAAGTAACACTGGGCGGCCAGCTGGTAGCGCCGTCCAAGGAGTATAAATACTCTGGCGTGGGCCCAGCTTTCTCAGGATGTTTCTGTAACCAGGAACTAGTGATGTAACTAGAATCTCATGGTTGTGAAACAGTTGATTAAAGCCTTGTTTTATACTCAAACCAAGTGCTCAGTAGTCTTTTTACATCAATGGATAAATTAAGAACATAACAGGGTCGAAATTTGTCTGGGGCGGTAGCACGATACGGATGGTATCTCACTGGCCACCTGTTAGACGTCCCACTTTATATTCAATTCTGTTACAGTCAGTGGAACTGAATATTGGGCGGGGAGTATAACGGGCGGCCAATGATATCACATGGTTCTCACTACTGCCCAAGACTAATTTCTGTGCCAAAGATTATCCACTAAGGTGAAGCCAATGTAAGTGAACCTTAGACAGCCCAACATGTGAAAAGGGCACAAATTATGATCAAACTTACACGTAATGCTGGTTATGGAAGAATAAAAAGCTGAACGGTGTTATTAAAAACCTAGGAATTATTAATGTTTCATTGACAAATATTATGAATTTCCCTTTTTGTGTTGAGCATGTCAGGAACTTTTATCAATGAAAGCCTGACATAAAGTGAACTGCAGTTTATTGTGTTTAAAGGCTCCCGGCAGACAGCATGGAAGGAAATTCCATCGTCCTCTCGGATTCCGCAGTGACAAGCTTCACTCTCCCTGCATTCCCATCGCTGAATGTTAAAGATGACATGGACACAGTAGATGTGCGGGTGAGTACAATATACCATAAATGAAACCATACCAGCTAAATAGCTCTTGTGTGCCTGTTTGAATGCAAATGGATGAAATTTCTATTTGCTCCTAAAGTCGGTTAAATAACTGCAATGGATGAGTACACGGGAGCACACAGGATGAAAGGTGGTTTTTGAGAAAATTACTCTATCAACAAACAAGCCGCACATGCTCTTCCTAGCCCCTCATAAATCCATAAAAATGACAGAAACTCACCTGGTTTGCGAGTGGCCTGTAGCGGCCCTTCCATGATCGCTGGGCTTGGCTGCTCAATACCCAGTACCAATGGCGAGTGTGCATGGTGCATCAGGGTCCTAAAACTTGCATAGGACCCCCAACTTGCATATTATAAGTAGGCTCCCATCTGGAACAGCTGGGCATCTGGCTTGCCCATGTGACGGCCCCAATGAAAATGCCAGCGGGCAGATAGGCAACGCGAATTGGGCAGTGAATTCAGTCCCGCGATTTTTGGAGCACTACCGCCCCATTCCCAACTGAAAACGGGGACAAAAATCGCCCCCATAGTTTCCGTATTCAGACAACTTTTGAACTGAGTAGATTACTCAATCGTGGAGTGAAACCGTTCTTCAGAGTTACCTGTTGAATATCCGATGCAGTACCTTCAAATCTTGACCAGCCTTTTGTTATATTGTGAACACCATATTCTGAACACCATGATTTTAAAAAATCAGTAACAACTGATAATACAGTAGAAATGCAGGAGAATGTAATCTCATTTCCTTAATGTTTAATTTATCATATGAATTTAACCTATCTTGAATTCCTGCATTTAGTACATCTATATAGCACACTCCAGATTGCAAAGTACCTTCTTGTCACTTCACTTTTTTAGAATATATTGAAGCAATTTCCCTTTGTGAAAGTAGTGTCCTGAATGAGGTGGACTACATGAAAACAGGACACAACCAGTGGCAAGCTGAAGAAATATTTATCAGCTGGATCTTTCACTTTCAACAATGCATTAGCTGTTATGTGCCTGACCAAGTACATTTTAACGCTTCCTTAAAATAATCATCAAAAAGTATGGCATCATTTAAAAAATGTGATGAAAACTGGAGTTATACTGCATTCCGTGTGAAGTCAGACTGGTGTGAGGCAGTCTCCTGGAGGGGGTCCCATACCTTGCGGCTTCAGTGCGCTTTGGAGTCTCTTGTGTTATGCCACCACTTTTATGTTATGCTCACCGAAAACCACTTTATATTAACGTGGAAGTAGCAATCCTTAATCAACTAAAGGAGGAACACTTTAATGGTGTTTCAACACAAATCTGTGTAAGAGCAGGAAGGAATGTCTAAGAGAATCCCTTTTTTTTCAAAGTACAGTACTGTCCTATTTTATCAATGAAAATAAAAATCCGAACATTTTTTTTAGATTTTAGTTTAAAAAATATCAACTTTCTTATCAGCATGAAAAACCCTCGAGTCGGTGAGAAACTTGAGCCCAAAATTTCCGGGGGTGGAGAGAGTGTAAGTCACATTTAGGCCCTAGGGTGGGTGCCTGGGATATAGGTTGGAACCCGGCTCTGTCGGGACTCTTCCCCATTTAGACTGGACCTTTAAAGTCCAGGTGAGGGGCTGTGGGTGTGTCTTCCACCTGCTCCCCACCATGGTAAGGGCATCTCGGGTGTGTTTCCAAGCTTCTATGGGAAAATCCTTTCATTATGCCCTTCAAAGGCCTCAGTGGAACTCACGCCAGTAAAGGCTCCAAAGCTTCACCTTCTGTTGTGCCAGCCCTAAGCTCTGGAACTCCCTGCCTAAACCTCACCGCCTCTCTACCTCTCTTTCTTCCTTTAAGATGCTCCTTAAAACCTACCTCTTTGGCCAAGCTTTTGGTCATCTGCCCTAATATCTCCTTATGTGGCTCGGCGCTAAATTTTGTTTGAAAACAGTCCTGTGAAGCGCCCTGGGATGTTTTACTACATTAAAGGCGCTATATAAATACAGGTTGTTGTTGTGTAAATTAATCAATCCCGGAGATATCAATTGTGTTCTCTAGTTAGAGTGGCACCAGTGGGATTCGAAGAGTTTTTTAAAAAAAATTCTTCAGCTCATTTGGGCTTCAGGAGGACCCTGTTCCATCTTAGAAGGGTCTTCAGCTTTGAGCATGGGCAAGTAGGGATTCTACTTCACCACGTTTACATCACAGGAGGCCCCAGGAATTTCCAGACCTTGATGACTTTACTAAGACTTCAACATTTCTTCCCCTTTGATGCAAGAAAATAATAATTTGTGGAAATACTTTGAACAAGAGCACTGCCCCGCAACATCCCTTCCCCTCTAAATAATTTTGAGATTTTTCTCCCAGATTAGATTTGTGATCCAATTTACAATTGTAATGACAATCAGCTTTACATTGCCCAGAACTTTGAGGAACAAATTCTGATTTCGCCATAGTAATAAATTTATTACAACTGCACTGATTGGTTCTGGCTGCTGTGCGATCTTCCGCTGAGTGTAAAACGGGCTGCTGTCTCTGGTTGTGTGCTACTGCCTGAGAAGACCATCAACCCCTCCATTTTTACTACATGAAGTCCAGGATTTTTACTGGTGTTTTTGGGATCCCATTTTGCAATTCTTCTCCTTTCTTCCTTAAAAATCCCAAACCTGTGGCTTTGATCATAATTGAAATTTAGAAAGTACTAAAGTTTTACCTTTGTTCAGATGGTGAGTTTTTCCCTGAATCCTTTCATGTGGACAAGGAAAAATGAAGTCTCTGGAGCTGTGAGCGGTCTGACACTGACGTCAGCAGATGGCACAATTCATCCTGTCAGGAATCTGTCGGAGGACATTGAGGTGAATCTGCAAACTGCTTCGCTTTTTCTCCATCAACAATGAAAAGGTTGACATTTTGGGGGTAATTTTAACCCCCAAGGACGAGTGGGTTGGGGACGGGTGGGAAGAAAACAAATATTGGCCTGGAAATTGCGGTCGGAGGTTTGCTGCCTGCGTACGCCTCCAAACCGAAAGAAAACTATGTACTTATCTTGTGTCTGAGATAGATCGATTTTTGGACTCTAGGGGAATCAAGGGATATGGAGATCGGGCGGGAAAGTGGAGTTGAGGTCAATGCTCAGCCATGATCCTATTGAATGGCGGAGCAGGCTCGAGGGACCGTATGGCCTACTCCTGCTCTTATTTCTTATGTTCTTAAGTCTCCGGAGCTTCGGACTCTTGCAATTCTGTGCCTGCAGGCTGCATAAAGGCTCACGCACCCCAGGGGCGCATGCGGTTCGCAAGCGTCCCTGTGATCACATGGGCCAGGCCAACCAATGACAAAGGGGGATTCCTGTTATGCTTATGAAGATTCCATTTACGTACAGAATCCCCATAAACATAATAGGAATCACCTAATAAATAAAAATAAATGATCACCGGTTCAAAATTAATTAAAATACCCTTTAATTAAACATATAAAATCAAAATTTAATTTTTTGAAAAATAAATGTAAACATTTTTAAATGGGACAAAATTTACCTAAACTAATTTTAAATGTAAGTGAATGTTTAAATCATTTAAAACATTTTATTTTAACATTTATTTTAACCCTTATGCTGGTAAAAGAAGGCCTTATGCCTGCTTTTACCAGGCATAAGGGTTTCATGGGTATTCGCTGGGCAGTGGTTGAGCAAATAGCCCAACTCTGTGCCAGCAAGAGTGAATTTACAACGGATACGGTGGATCTGTCAAGACAAACCTTGACAGGCCGCAAGTTCCAGGTTTTCATGCATGTGCATCGCATGTGGAAATCCGGAACTTGCGGGGCCATTCACCGCACTTACGACAGCGTACACTGTGCGTAGACCCCGTAAATTCCAGGCCATTAACTCTCAAACCCACCTCCAACCCACCCACTTCCGGTTTTAATGGTTGAACAGCTGCATAATAGCATCGCCGATGAGAAGTTACAGGCTTATGTACCACAGCTGAGGCCTTTCTAACCAAAGGTATTGCTGGAAATTGTAAATACCAGGATAATTTCTCTCAGCAAAAATTATAATATTTAAAAAATATATAAAATATAGATTACTGTCGTGTGTCACTCAGTCCAATTCTAGGCTAGTTTCAGTTACTTGTATTTAGAATTCCATTTCCATAAGGGGAGTCCTGGTAATATTAGAGTGAGATTGGTTCCATGAAGTATTTTTAAACTGTCATTAAAAAAAATAGATTATTTAATTTAGGTTCAGACCGTCAACTAGTTCATTACCGAGTGACCTTAAAACAAGTAACGGCAAAGCAGGGTTGTCTCTGAAGGAGCAAATGGAGACAAGCAGAAAAGAAGAAATTGAGAGCGCAGAATCAAACTCTGCCAGAAGACTAAAATAAACTGAAAATAAGGTGGGCTGTTAAATGTTGGAACCACATTTACATTTGAATTGTAAAATAGCTTGTTTTCTATCACAGATAATACTTCCTAGATCTAACGTGACCTTTGAGAATCGGACTGAATTCAAGCTGGTAAGCAATCTTACCACCGTTCAAGTGAATGTAACCTCAGATAGCGGCACCCTTCTGTTTCACCTGGAACCTCAGCAAAGCATTGCCCTGCTCCTGTACTTGAACTATGCAGAGGAACCCAATGAGACCAGCTTTCTCGTTTCCACACAGCTACCTAATATGAAGTACACTGGAGGTAAGAGCAAGGGAAACAAATTATTTGTTGAGTAAATCTTAAACAGTAATCATTTAAAAGAACAGGTCCAGGAATGCAAAACTGATACATAACCCGTTAACCTGTCCCAAGAACTCAATTCTTCTGAAATAAAATATACGGTCACATGAAAACTACTGAAACCTTTGGGAATTGGAAACTCAAACTCAGATGCTCGATTACTGTATTAGTGTCTGGAATATGATATTTAGAACAGATTGTGCAATAAAAGAAAAAGGCAAGTTAACGTGATGTTTATAATTTATCAGATTCAGAAAGCACAGCCACAGGAGAACAGTAAGTTGAAAAGTTCTTTTTTCCTTCCAAGTGCTTTCTAGTATTAATAAGATTAAAATGAATCATCAGTCTTCAGTATTTCAAGTTTTGGTTAAATCTAGCCAAAATGGTCAACACTTGAAACCGTAACTTAACTTAGATCAAAAAGTATAACATATAGAAATTTAACTTATTCAGTCACCTTGAAGCAGTGGCCTTGGTTATAGGTCTTTATTGAGGGCTAGTTTCCAATTGTATTTTGATTTGTCAGTTTTTTCAGGGCTGAGTCAGGTTTTTTTGAAGCTTTTTGTCAGCATTTCCAAGTGTTGTAGGTTGACATGTAAGCCTCACTAACAGCGCACCAAAAGAGCATTTGCATGTTTTATAGTTTACCTGATTAAAACTAAACTAGTTCAATTCAAACTGGGTTGGGTTTGGTACTGTCGCGTTAACATCCCCAGCTATTCCACCGTGTTTCTGTTGGGAAGTTCTGATTAACATAGATTTAATTTCATAGTTTAATTGACTTCTTTGTTGTATTCATTTACAAATACTTTATCTTGTGCACTTAAAGAAAAATAGCTGACTCTGTCCAAACTCAAACATTTTTATTCAACAGGAATTTTATTCAAATTTGAGCACCGGTTTTTTTTGTTGATGAAAGTTGCACTGTCCTTGTGTTTATATTCTTCTCCATCTTTCCCAATAAGCTGCAAGATATACCTGGCTTATTTCTCCCACTGAGCTGATGTATGGAGTAGGAACATACTATTTGGCTGTGAAGCCTGCCCCAGACCTAAACTCTTCACAACTGACTAACATGACTGTGGCCTTCACTTCCTTTGTATCCCAGTGTGTATACTGGGATGAAGTGAACAGCAACTGGAGTTCATCCGGATGTCGGGTGAGTACCCTTACTTTGTATTGTAGCAGTTCTTGAGACTTGTTGCCCAAATTACATTAAGCAAGAAAGTGCCCCATAAGTGATCAAATATAATCCATTGAATATAACAGCACAGTAAGCTAACTCAAGGTCTACTGACACACGACAGTAATAACATTTGTGTGAATTTACATGCCACCACTTCACATCGATGGCTGTTAAAAACATCATAGTTGAATCAAGTGCTAACTACATTCTTAGCCAAATCAGATACTTTAGCCCACAGCTTAAAACTGCTTTGTGTAATGTCAATCACAGCTTTATGATTGACCGAATACGCCAATGGAACAGGGAGTGCTTTTCTGAGTAGTTGAGGCCTTGCAGAGGAATAAATGTAGATGGCGCTGCTTAACTAGTTTACAGTGCCAACATCCTTTACTCAGTAATATTGAAAGAACCTTAGTATAAATAACAGTTTCTGTGAAACTAAGGATTACATAGGATTTATGGCACAACCAGTCCATGCCGGCATTTATGTTCCACTCGAGCTTCCGCCTGTCTTTCCTCATCTAAATCTATCAGCGTAACCCTCTATTCCCTTCTCCCTCATATCCTTGTCTAGCCTCCCCTTAAATGCATCTATACTATTCGCTTCAACCACTCCCTGTGGTAGCGAGTTCCACATTCTCACCACTCTCTGGGTAAAGAAGTTTCTTCTGAATTCCCTATTGGATTTCTTGGTGACTATCTTATATTGATGGTCTCTTGTTTTGCTCTTCCCCACAAGTGGAAACATTGTTCTGTATCCACTCTATCAAAACCTTTCATAATTTTAAAGACTTCTATTAGGTCACCCCTCAGCCTTTTTTCAAGAGAAAAGAGACCCAAGCCTGTTCATCCTTTCCTGATATGTATACCCTCGCATTTCTGGTATCATCCTTGTAAATCTTCTCTGCACCCTCTCCAGTGCCTCTATATCCTTTTTATAATATGGCCACCAGAACTGCACGCAGTACTCTAAGTGTGGTCTAACCAAGGTTCGATACAGGTTTAGCATAACTTCCCTACTTTTCAATTCTATACCTCTAGAAATAAACCCTAGTGCTCGGTTTGTATTTTTTATGGCCTTGCTAACCTGTGTCACAACTTTTAGTGATTTGTGTATTTGTACTCCGAGATCCCTTTGAAATGATTCTATTTATCATATTCTACCGAAGTACAGTAAGTAAGTAAAGGCTTGGTGGAGTAGAGCGCTAAGATTGTCAGGTCAGCAGCTTATTAATTGTGTGAGCATCACTGGCAAAGGAGTTATAAAAACACAAACATAGAAACATAGAAGATTGGAGCAGGAGTAGGCCATTCGGCCCCTCGAGACTGCTCCGCCATTCAATTCGATCATGGCTGATCATCCAATTTCAGTACCCGGTCCCTGCTTTCTCCCCATACCCCTTGATCCCTTTAGCCTTAATATATCCAACTCCTTCTTGAATATATTTAATGAATTGGCCTCTACTGCATTCTGTGGTAGAGAATTCCACAGGTTCACCACTCTCTGGGAGAAGAAATTTCTCCTAATCTCTGTCCTAAATGGCCTACCCCTTATCCTTAGACTGTGACCCCTGGTTCTGGACTCCCCGACCATCGGGAACATCCTTCCTGCATCTAGTCTGTCCAGTCCTGTCAGAATTTTATAAGTTTCAATGAGATCCCCCCTCATTCTTCTAAACTACAGCGAGTACAAGCCCAATCGTCCCAATCTCTCCTCATACGTCATTCCTGCCATCCCAGGTATCAGCCTGGTGAATTTTTGCTGAACTCCTTCCATGGCAAGAACATCCTTCCTCAGATAAGACGACCAAAACTGCACACAGTACTCAAGATGTGGTCTCACCAAGGCCAATCACCCAACCTGTCCAAATCATCCTGGAGTTTCTCGGCATCCTCCTCACAGCACACACGTCCACCCAGCTTTGTGTCGTCTGTAAATTTGGAGATATTACATCTAGTTCCCTTGTCTAGATCATTAATATATATTGTGAATAGCTGGGGTCCAAGGACCGATCCCTGCGGTACCCCACTAGTCACTGCCTGCCACTCGGAAAAAGACCCATTTATTCCAACTCTTTGCTTTCTGTCTGCCAACCAGTTCTCTATCCAAGTCAATACCTTGCCCCCAATCCCATGTGCCTTAACTTTACACGCTAATCTCTTATGCGGGACCTTATCAAAAGCCTTCTGAAAGTCCAAATACACCACATCCACTGGTTCTCCCTTAACTATTTTACCAGTTACATCCTCAAAAAATTCCAGTAGCTTAGTCAAGCACGATTTACCTTTTGTAAATCCATGTTGACTTTGTCCGATCCTGTCACTGTTTTCCAAGTGCTCTGCTATTACATCTTTTATAATGGACTCCAGCATTTTCCCCACTACCGATGTCAGGCTTACCGGTCTGTAATTCCCCGTTTTCTCACTACCACCTTTTTTGAATAGTGGGGTAACATTAGCTACCCTCCAGTCCATGGGTACTGTTCCAGATTCCATCGAATGTTGGAAGATGATCAGCAATGCATCTACTATTTTTAGGGCCACTTCCTTAAGTACCCTAGGATGTAGATTATCAGGCCCTGGGGATGTATCGGCCTTCAATCCCATCAATTTCCCTAACACCATTTTCCTACAAATACTGATTTCTTTCAGTTCCTCCCTTTCATCAGACCCTATGTTCCCTGACATCTCTGGGAGGTTACTTGTGTCCTCCTTTGTGAAGACAGAACCAAAATATGTATTTAATTGGTCTGCCATTTCTTTGTTCCCCATTATAAATTCCCCTGATTCTGAGTGCAAGGGACCTACGCTTGACTTCACCAATCTTTTTCTCTTCACATATCTATAAAAGCTTTTACAGTCAGTTTTTATGTTCACTGCAAGCTTACTCTCATATTCAATTTTCCCCTTCTTAATTAATCCCTTTGTCCTCTTTTGTTGAATCCTAAACTGCTCCCAATCCTCAGGTTTACTGCTTTTTCTGGCCAATTTATGAGCCGTATTTTCCAACCCCCATGGGTGTGTACGCGCTGTGTACGCACCCGTAGGGGCCTCGCAAGTGCTGGTTTCAGGCATGCAAAGCGCATGTGCTAAAACCCAGCACTTCTGATCTGTCAAGAATTCTCTTGACAGATCTTCCGCCTGCCCGGGAGAAGGGCCTCTGCGGGAGGGAGAGTTCTGCTTTCTGCACAAGCTCCGCCCGCTGAAAACCTTTAAAAATCTTATGCCTGGTAAAAGCAGCGGAAGGCCTGCTTTTACCAGCATAAGAGTTTGAAAAAAAAAAAAAAAAAATTTCACTCATTTATAATTTAAAAATACTTTTAAAAATTGTAAGTTTATTTTTAGCCCTGTAAAAAAATATTTTTTTCAAAAAATTAAATTTTTGTTTAAAATATTTAACTTAACATAATTTTAACTCATTTTAAATACGTGATTTTAAAAAATGTATTTGATGTTTAACTGTTTTTTAAGAGATCCCCATTCATACTTTTGACAGATCTATGCATAGAGAATTGTCAAAAGTGTGACGGGGGATTCCCTTCTTTGATTGGTTCCCCATGGCCCATGTGATCCCAGGGACATTTGCGAGCCGCATGCGCCCCTGGGATACCTGGGCCTCTGCATATTTCGTGGTGGAGATGCCCAGGATCAGAAGTCTCTGGACCTACGGAGCCAGCAGGTAAGTGCGTAGATTTTTTCCGATCGGAGGTATCCGCCCGCAGGAAGCCGCCGATCAGAAAATCCGGCCCAATGTCTGGAGTGACATCATTTAGCTCCTTGATGCCTGTTCCATCCTGCATGATTATTCTATCATAGACTTCCCTCACCCCACCTCAACCCCTTCCGACATCACCTGCTGATCCCATACTTTAAGGAACATTACGTTCTTTCCCCTAGGAGAACAGGAGTAGGCTATTCAGCCCCTTGAACCTGTTCTGCCAATCGTTTAGATCAAGGCTAATCTGTATTTTAACTCCATCTACCCGCCTTGGTTCAGTAAGCCTTGCCTAACTAAAATCTATCATCCTATCACCTTACCTCCCCTGAAAAAAATCAAGCACGATCATCTTCAATCTCTCTTCTCAACAAATATTGGCCTAGCTGTTATATTCTCTTGCATCTGGATGATTTGAGCAGTATTAATGTATAATAATTAACCTGTCAGATTAGCCATAAAGATGTTTCCAAATGTAAGAACTGAGTTAAAATGAATGAAGATCAGTAACAAAAAGATTACAAATCAAATTTAGGTAACCATTTGTTGGAGTGTATGTTTTACAAACTTATCCATTGCTTTAATTCTCGTACACTCACGTTCTTCCACTGTAGTTTTAAGGATTCTATCCACACCAAACTCAATAGGAAAATGCATGTTTGTGAGTGCATATTTGTACATGTTTCTGCTCTGTGTTTTAGGTGGGCCCTTTAACAACCACCACCAGTACTCAGTGCCTGTGCAACCACCTCACCTTCTTCAGCAGCTCCTTCTTTGTTATGCCCAATGCAGTAGATGTCAGCAAGACAGCAGAACTGTTTGCCACATTTGTGGATAACCCAGTGGTTGTTACAACTGTTGCCTGCATTTTCGGGCTCTATATTCTTGCTGTTGTTTGGGCAAGAAGAAAAGATAAGCAAGATATGGCCAAGGTGAGTTGTAATCCAGTCAGTGAGGCCGTGATTTCGCCGACCGAGGTGGGTCCGGGGCGCCGGGGTTGATGTCGCGGTCCCAGCCCGCTCCAAGCTCCAGCCCGCACTCTGGGCGATTTTTCATTGATTGGGCTTGTTAAGCCCGCCCTGCGGGGTTCCCGGCCAATTAAACGGAAGCGGGTCTGATGACGTAAACTGATGACGCGTCATCAGCTGGTTTCCTTAAAGGGGCCATGTCCACATTCATTTTGACAGTTGTGCTGTCAGTGTTCTACAGCATTGAGGTGCTGCAAACACTGACAAGCACTGCACAAAGGTGGACGGTTGCACCTAGGCTCTCGCATGACTCCCTCCATATGCAGCATGCAGGGAGGTTCTCTTTCCTTCCAAGGGCGGAAGAGACCTCCCCAGGAGATCAACACAGCCTGGTTGCACATTGCACAGGAGGGCACAAGCAGGGGTGTTGTCAGGAGGACCAGGCTGCAGTGGCACAAACCTTTCAATGATCTCAGTAGATCACGACACATTACTGCAAAGCAACACTCAACCTCATCCTGCTGTGCCTCTCATCACATCCCCATAACTCTGCCTTCCCTACCCTATTCCTGTACATCCATACTCACACCAACTTACCTTACACCTCCACCCATCCCTCTCTATCTACATTATCACTTCCCCATCTCACTAGCCACCCCTCACACTCACCCTCATCTTAGTCCAATCATACCTAACAACACACAAGGGTAGGCACTTGGGTGTTTTAGCCAATGGTCATGTAAATTTTCTGTTAATGTGTTGTCAAACGTTGAAATCTTTATTTTCGACACTTTGCCTTATTAGGCAGATCTGTGCTCACCTTTGGAAGTGTCTTAGTGAGTTCCAGTGAATGTTGAGACATAACCCCGCCCCCACAAATGTGAAGAGTGTGAAAGGAATGGCTTGGACATTATAGGGATGCTTTAGGTGTTGGTGTGGGGTAGTGTCAACCTGGTGCATCATGTGACAGCCAGGGTGTACAGCATCAAGTGAAGTAAATCTGGCCATGGTGATGCCAACGCTGGCCTCCTGGGCAGCAATGTTGTCAGGTGCTGGTGCCCTGTGTCCTGTACAGCATCAGATGATTGCAGAGAAGGTTGGTGTTGGTGTGCCTGGTGATGTTGGTATTGGGGCTGATCATGGAGGGATTCAGAGGATCAAGGTGAAATTTTTTCAAGGGCACCGATGTTGCTGGAATAGATGGTAGCTGAAGTTGAGATGACAGAAGTGATCTGTCAATGGTGAGAGAGCTTGCTCCAAGGAGGTGACAGTGGATAGAGAGTTTACTCCAAACACTTCCAAACTGCATAAAGCTCAAAAGTGTCTTCCAAGTCTTGAAGGCTCAAGCTTCTGACTTTGGAAAGTGAACAGCTGTGAAATGGTAGCTTTCATACCACTTCTGCAGCTGTCGCCTATTCACAGCAATGGGGAGACATAGAGAACCCAACCTACTTACCTGACGTGATCTCCGAACGATGTGAACCTCGTTAAAAATGTGGTAAAATAGAAATAGGCTGGCAAAATAGTAGTTAACAAGTGCTTAACAAGCATTTAACTATCTTAAATGCCTCCCCCACCGCTTGGTGTCGGGTCTGTTCTGAATTCGCAGACCCGACACTTTGGAAACTTACATGGAGGTGGGTTCGGAGCAGGCTCCCAACCCGCTGTCAATCATTTTGATTTTGACAGCGGACCCGCCTCCAAACCTGCACTCTGAGCACCGGCAAAATTCAGCCCTTAATTTCTCACTCTCCAATTCCAATCTCTCCGTCTCTCTCCTATGTCTTTCGTCCATTTTCTCTCATTGTGTGTTTCTCTGTTTAAACAAGATATTTAAATTTTAAACAGCTCATCTATTTTACACACACCATTTCCATTTGCACCTCATAGCTGAAGAATTTTCTCAATCAAGACAAGCATTGCAATTTGTCCCTATGTGTCTCTGCTGGAGAGAATAGTGAGGTTAGAAATTAAGGTCGCGCTGGGCTAGGACAGCAATGAAGCCTGAAAGGTTGAGGCTGGACTGCACTGGGACCGTAGGGAAAAATGAGACAGGAGCCATACCAGGCTAGCAGAGAGGACTGAGTTCACAGTTTCAATGGACCAGGAGAGAGAGTTAAGGATGGTGCTGTGCTGGTCCAGGAGTGAGCACTGAGGCTGGTGTCTGAGAACTCGGAGCAACTGTCATGGCGACAGCCTAAGTTGTCATTTGTGATTGTGATTACTTATATTTTGTAGGATGTGAGTGGTTCTGGAATGTGATTGGTTGGTTTTCTGGATTGTATTTAGTTGTCTTTTGTGATTGGTGAATTACCCAAAGTAGAAAATAAGCAATGAGATAGCAGAAAAAACTATGGGGACTACTGACATGCATATTGTATAGATAGAATAGTTTAAAAATATAACTGTCCTTACTTGGGAGTTGAATTAGCTACCTCTTAAGAAACTGGGGCCCTTGTATCATTTGTTCTAAATAAAACATTTTCAGCAGAGATCAATCCTGGTATAATGTGGTTTGTGCACTCATAATACTCTTAATTTTACTCCTTGCCTCTTCACTTTCCCATGTTCCAGTCAATCAACAAAGCTAGAATCAGTGCAGAGGAGTGAGGGTACGCAATCAGTAGAAAACTTATCTTAGATGTAGATGGCATAAGGAACACAATGGTATAAGACTTGGGAGGAGCTAATACATTCTCATTGTCAAAATTATATGACTTTCGATGTGGCTTTCTTAAAGGAAGACTTTGCTATACTTTAAACAGAACCATATTTGCAGCACTGTTCTATTTATCTAATTTTCTTTCTCTTTAACTTTTTTTTAAAAAGGTGAAAATAACACTACTTGCTGATAATGACCCATTTGCCCAGTACCGCTATTTGGTGACAGTTTTTACAGGACATCGTAGAGGAGCAGCTACCACTTCTAAGGTTTGTGCCCATTTAAACCTTCTGTGTAATTTTCCACTGCAGATTTTAATTTGGAATGTAGAATGGGAAGCTCAGACATGGCTTTTGTCCTTTACACAATCATTCTTCTTAGGCAGTCCCTCGGAGCCGAGGATGACTTGCTTCCACATTAAAAATGAGTTCTAAGGTGACTGATGAGTCCAATGCGGGACCTACAGTCTCTGTCACAGGTGGGGCAGACGGTGGTTGAAGGGGCGGGTGGGTGGGGTGCTTGGGTTGATGTGCGCTCCTTCCGCTGTATGCGCTTGGCTTCCGCTTGCTCCCGGCAAAGAGACTCGAGGTGTTCGGCGCCTTCCCGGATGCTTCTCCTCCACTTTGTGCGGTCTTGGGCCAGGGATTCCCAGGTGTCGGTGGGGATGTTACACTTTTTCAAGGAGGCTTTGAGGGTGTCCTTGAAGCGTTTCCTCTGCCCACCTGGGGCTCTCTTGCCGCGCCGGAGCTCCGAGTAGAGCGCTTGTTTTGGGAGTCTCGTATCGGGCATGCGGACAATGTGACCTGTCCATCAGAGCTGATCGAGCGTGGTCAAAGCTTCGATGCTGGGGATGTTGGCCTGAGCAAGAACACTGATGTTGGTGCGCCTATCCTGCCAATGGATTTGCAGGATCTTGCGGAGGCAGCATTGGTGGTACCTCTCCAGTGCTTTGAGGTGCCTGCTGTACATGGTCCATGTCTCTGAGGCATGCAGCAGGGCGGGTATCACTGCATGAGCTTAGTGCCGGGTTTGAGGTCCTGGTCTTCAAACACTCTCTTCCTCAGGCGACCGAAGACTGCACTGGCACACTGAAGGCGGTGTTGGACTTCATCGTCGACGTCTGCCCTTGTTGACAGTAAGCTCCCGAGGTATGGAAAGTGGTCCACGTTGTCCAAGGCCTTGTCGTGGAATTTGATAATCGGGGGGCAGTACTGTGTGGCAGGGGCAGGTTGGTAGAGGACCTTTGTCTTACGGATGTTTAGTGTAAGGCCCATGCTCTCGTACGCTTCGGTGAAGGTGTTAACGATGGTTTGGAGTTCAACCTCTGAGTGAGCGCAGACGCAAGCGTCGTCTGCATACTGTAATTCGACGACAGAGGATGGGATGACCTTGGATCTGGACTGGAGGTGACGGAGGTTGAACAGTTTCCCGTTTGTTCTGTGAATTAGCTCCACTCCAGTGGGGAGCTTACTGAGGCTGAGATGGCGCATTGCAGCAAGGAAGATCGAGAAGAGTGTTGGTGCGATGACACAGCCTTGTTTGACTCCGGTTCATACGTGAATTAGGTCTGTGGTGGAACCGTTGGTCAGGATCACGGCTTGCATGTTGTCGTGAAGCAGGCGGAGGATGGTGACAATCTTTTGAGGGCAGCCAAATTTGAGGAGGACACTCCATAATCCCTCATGGTTGACAGTGTCGAAGGCCTTTGTGAGATCAAAGAAGGCCATGTACAGCGGTTGGTGCTGTTCCCTGTATTTCTCTTGTAATTGGCGTGCGGTGAAGATCATGTCCATTGTGCCCCTTAGTGGGCGGAATCCGCATTGCGACTCTGGGAGGAGCTCTTGGGCCACTGGGAGGAGGCAATTGAGGAGGATTCTTGCAATGTCTTTCCCTGTGGCAGACAGCAGGGAAACTCCTCTGTAATTACCGCAATCGGACTTGTCACCTTTCTTGAAGATGGTCACAATTACGGCGTCTCTGAGATCCCCTGGCATGCTCTCCTCCTTCCAGATAAGAGAAATTAGTTCATGAAATCGCACCAGTAGTGCTTCTCCACCATGCTTTAGTGCCTCGGCAGGGATTCCATCTGCTCCTGAGGCCTTGTTGTTCTTCAGTTAAGGACAACAAGGCCTTTACACAATAAAGCAGTAGTTATAGTACATTACTGGTTTGAAAGTATCGTATGCAAATTGTGAAACCAGAAAACTTGCTACACTGCAAGTTGTGATTTGCGCTCTGCTCACTAGGGTGTACACTGAATTCCGATCGCCTTGTGTGTTTTTGTTTGTTTTGAGAGTGTGGATTTTTTAATTTTTATTCATTGATGGGATGTGGGCGTCGCTGGCTACGTCTGCATTTAGTGCCCATCCCTAATTGCCCTTGAGAAGATG
Organism: Somniosus microcephalus; assembly: GCF_052327205.1. Lineage (NCBI taxonomy): Eukaryota > Metazoa > Chordata > Chondrichthyes > Squaliformes > Somniosidae > Somniosus > Somniosus microcephalus. Next base: position 250,864,059 of record NC_140992.1, read on the forward strand.
GTGGTGAGCCGCCTTCTTGAACCGCTGCAGTCCATATGGTGTAGGTACACCCACAATGCTGTTAGGAAGGGAGTTCCAGGATTTTGGCCCAGCGACAGTGAAGGAACGGCAATACAGGTCCAAGTCAGGATGGTGTGTGGCTTGGAGGGGAACTTGTAGGTGGTGATGTTCCCATGCGTCTGCTGCCCTTGTCCTTCTAAGTGGTAGAGGTCGCGGGTTTGGAAGGTGCTGTTGAAGGAGCTTTGGCGAGTTGCTGCAGTGCATCTTGTAGATGGTACACACTGCAGCCACAGTGCGCCGGTGGTGGAGGGAGTGAATGTTGAAAGTGGTGGATGGAGTGCCAATCAAGCGGGCTGCTTCATCCTGAATGGTGTCGAGCTTCTTGAGTGTTGTTGGAGCTGCACTCATCCAGGCAAGTGGAGAGTATTCCATCACACTCCTGACTTGTGCCTTGTAGATGGTGGAAAGGCTTTGGGGAGTCAGGAGGTGAGACACTCGCCGCAGAATTCCCAGCCTCTGGCCTGCTCTTGTAGCCACAGTATTTATATGGCTGGTCCAGTTCAGTTTCTGATCAACGGTAACCCCCAGGATATTGATAGTGGGGAATTCAGCGATGGTAATGCCATTGAATGTCAAGGGGAGATGGTTAGAGTCTCGCTTGTTGGAGATGGTCATTGCCTGGCACTTGTGTGGAGCGAATGTTACTTGCCACTTGTCAGCCCAAGTCTGAATGTTGTCCAGGTCATAGATACATAGATACATAGAAGATAGGAGCAAGAGTAGGCCATTCGGCCCTTCGAGCCTGCTCCGCCATTCAATGAGATCGTGGCTGATCATCCAAATTCAGTACCCGGTCCCTGCCTTCTCCCCATATCCCTTGATCCCTTTAGCCTTAAGAAATATATCCAACTCTTTCTTGAATATACTTAATGAACTGGCCTCCACCGCCCTCTGTTTGCAGAGAATTCCACAGGTTCACCACTCTCATATGGACACGGACTGCGTCAGTATCTGACGAGTCTCGAATGGTGCATCTACCCTAAAAGCATTCAATAGTAAGTTTATAATGCACTCAGGAGATCCAAGGAACTGCATGAGAACTTTTTAAATTGGGCTTAACAGAGGACTGGAGTCATACTTCAATTAATGCAATGCCAAAGTGGTGCAAGATGGCTTCCTGGAGAGAATGCAACACTGCTTTGTCTGAGTGAGCCTGGAGTTAGATCAGGGCCTGTACCTTTCATGTTGATTTACATCCGCAATCACTTCACTTAAAGTGTTTACCATCTACAAGATGCAGTGTAGCAACTCGCCAAGGCTTCTTTGACAGCACCTCCCAAACCCCTGACCTCTACCACCTAAAAGGGAACACCATCACCTGCAAGTTCCCCTCCAAGTCACACACCATCCTGACTTGGAAATATATCGCCGATCCTTCATTGTTGCCGGGTCAAAATTCTGGAACTCCTTCCCTAACAGCACTGTGGGAGCACCTTCACCACACGGACTGCAGCGGTTCAAGAAGGTGGCTCATCACCACCTTCTCGAGGGCAATTAATGCTGGCTTTGCCAGCAATGTCCACATGCCGTGAATGATTAAAAATAAATACAGAAGTACAAGAATAACTGCAGACTAAGACTCCCCAGCAATTAAAATGGAAATGATGATTCAATTTTTCTTGAATAAACAACCACCCAGTTCTTTGGCGATATTAGTCTTAATTTATGCTAGTTGCATAGCAGAGAATTTGCTTAGTGGACAGAATTGCGTGTTACTGAGCAGAGAAACCACTCCTTATAACTAAATTGATCTAGAGTGAATTGCCCAGTACAGGTATAGGCCTAGAAATTCAGTGCCCTTAGCGCCGATTTTGCGGCGCTAGAGGGCCTAGCGCTGCAATTGGCGCCGGCGCCTAAATTGCCTGGGGCCCTTCCGCCACGGTAGACCGGTAGCGCTGCGCCGGCACCGATGACATCATCGGTGTGCGCAGCGTCCCGGTTGCCATGCCGACGGGCCCCAGCGCCGAAATTCAGTTGCGGCCGCCTCGCCCGTGGCAGCCGCAACTAAGACTCTGGCAACAGAGTCCAACATGTTTTTGCGCCGGCGCATTAAAGGCCCCGCGGCGGCCGGCCGCTTTCCCGCCGGCCGCCTGGCCGCAGCTCCCTCCCCGGAACAGAAGCAAGCCCGGCACTTGTCCGAGGTGCCGGGCTCATTTTTAAAAAGATTTTCGCGGGCCGCGGCCGGGTGCAGGCAGCTCCTCCTTAAGGGAAGGAGGAGGCCTGCACTTCCCGAACCTGCCGCACCGCAGCGGGCGCCGCAGCGCCAGAATAGCGCCGAAATTCAGCGCTATTCCGGCGCTGCGGCGCCCGCTGCGGTGCGGCAGGTTCGGGAAGTGCAGGCCTCCTCCTTCCCTTAAGGAGGAGCTGCCTGCACCCGGCCGCGGCCCGCGAAAATCTTTTTAAAAATGAGCCCGGCACCTCGGACAAGTGCCGGGCTTGCTTCTGTTCCGGGGGGGGGGGGGGGGGGGGGAAGTCCGGCGAGGGAGCTGCGGCCAGGCGGCCGGCGGGAAAGCGGCCGGCCGCCGTGGGGCCTTTAATGCGCCGGCGCAAAAACATGTTGGACTCTGTTGCCAGAGTCTTAGTTGCGGCTGCCACGGGCGAGGCGGCCGCAACTGAATTTCGGCGCTGGGGCCCGTCGGCATGGCAACCGGGACGCTGCGCACACCGATGACGTCATCGGTGCCGGCGCAGCGCTACCGGTCTACCGCGGCGGAAGGGCCCCAGGCAATTTAGGCGCCGGCGCCAATTGCAGCGCTAGGCCCTCTAGCGCCGCAAAATCGGCGCTAAGGGCACTGAATTTCTAGGCCATAGTCTTTTCTGTGTTGCTGATTTATAGTCCCTAAACTAAAGTTAAGGAAGGTGTTGACTTGGATAGAGAACTGGTTGGCAGACAGAAAGCAAAGAGTTGGAATAAACGGGTCTTTTTCCGAGTGGCAGGCAGTGACTAGTGGGGTACCGCAGGGATCAGTCCTTGGACCCCAGCTATTCACAATATATATTAATGATCTAGACGAGGGAACTAGATGTAATATTTCCAAGTTTGCAGATGACACAAAGCTGGGTGGGCGTGTGTGCTGTGAGGAGAATGCCGAGAAACTCCAGGATGATTTGGACAGGTTGGGTGATTGGGCAGAAGCATGGCAGATGCAATATAACGTGGATAAATGCGAGGTTATCCACTTTGGTGTCAAAAACAGGAAGGCGGATTATTATCTGAATGGAAATAGATTGGGAGAAGGGGAAGTGCAACGAGACCTGGGTGTCCTTGTGCACCAGTCGCTGAAGGTAAGCATGCAGGTGCAGCAGGCGGTTAAGAAGGCAAATGGTATGTTGGCCTTCGTAGCGAGAGGGTTTGAGTACAGGAACAAGTATGTCTTGCTGCAGTTGTACAGGGCCTTGGTGAGACCACATCTGGAGTATTGTGTGCAGTTTTGGTTGCCTTATCTGAGGAAGGATGTTCTTGCCATGGAGGGAGTTCAGCGAAGATTCACCAGGCTGATACCTGGGATGGCAGGAATGACGTATGAGGAGAGATTGGGTCGATTGGGCTTATACTCGCTGGAGTTTAGAAGAATGAGAGGGGATCTCATTGAAACTTATAAAATTCTGACAGGATTGGACAGACTAGATGCAGGAAGGATGTTCCCGATGGCCGGGGAGTCCAGAACCAGAGATCACAGTCTAAGGATAAGGGGTAAGCCATTTAGGACAGAAATGAGGAGGAATTTCTTCACCCAGAGTGGTGAACCTGTGGAATTCTCTACCACAGAAGGCAGTAGAGGCCAATTCATTAAATATATTCAAGAAGGAGTTAGATATATTTCTTAAGGCTAAAGGGATCAAGGGATATGGGGAGAAAGCAGGGACCGGGTACTGAATTTGGATGATCAGCCATGATCTCATTGAATGGCGGAGGAGGCTCGAGGGGCCGAATGGCCTACTCCTGCTACTATCTTCTATGTTTCTAAGGTGCCAGCTTGTGTTGCTGGAGAACACAGAGTTGCAGAAAGGTCCTTGAAATTCCTCTAATGTTTTAACTATTCTTCACTTTTAGAATTAAAAACTGCTTAAAGTTCTTGCCCTCCTGAACGTCTGTCTGGATTTATTCTATGGAGAATCATTGATATGTTGATAGGGTGAGATGAAGTCAGCTGGGAGGAGGCTCGTGTGACACATAAATACTGGCATAGACCTGTTGGGCTGAATGGCCTGTTTCCGTGCTGTAAATTCTATGTAATTCTATGTAAGAAGCTTCAAAGCTTTATAAATCGGACAGAATTTAGTGAAGATTCTATTTTAATCACTTCAGGAGAACTTGCATTGAAGATTTAGTCGGTCAGCCCTGTGGCATGATTCCTAATATGCCTTAAACTGCAACTGAACTATTTCTAAAGTATTTTGCTGGGTATCTTGCCGGGGCTTCTCCCGCTTCGCCACCGTAACTTTGCTGGAAGTTTGGTGCAAACGAGGTTTCTGCAGTGGAGCGGGTGAGGCTCCGAGGAAATTGGCCCCTAAATTACTTTAGTGGAAAGTGAAAGTAGAGGAGCAAAGAATCCCAATTTGTCACTTTTCGTAAATACATTCAAAATAATAATCAATTTGTTAGCTACATACAATCACTCTTAAAAGTGAGTCGAGTTTTAGTTCAACAAAACCTGTCCTTTAGACAAAAGGGGCTCTTGCTGGGAGCTCAACATGTTACTGTTATTAATTTAGACCAGAATTGAAACATGGGGGGAAATGGAGCTAACTTGTCCGTCGCTACTTGCTTTGAAGTGGAGCACATTCTAAATATTTAAGAGCTGAGGCATACTGGATAAGACAGCTGACAGACATTGGTCAGACCTTAAGCTGTGCAGTCTGTACACTGCAGTAAGATGATGCACTTGCTTTGTCTCAACTTCGGGACCAGATTAGGAAAATGTTATATCTCGGGAACGGTAGCATAGTGGTTATGTTACTGGGCTAGTAATCCAGGGACCTGGACTAATGTGAGTTCAAATCCCACAAATGGTAGCTGGGGAATTTAAATTCAGTTAATTAAATAAATCAGGAACAAAATGCTAGTATCAGTAATTGTGACCATGAAACTATCAGATTGTCATTAAAAAAAAGCATCTGGTTCACTAATGTCCTGCCGTCCTTACCCAGTCTGGCCTATATGTGATTCCAGACCCACACCAATGAGGTTGACTCTTAACTGTCCTCTGAAATGGCCTAGCAAGCCACTCAATTGTAACAAACTGCTACGAGAAACAATAATAAGAATAAAACTGGATGGACCACCCGGCATGGACCTCGGCACTGGCTTCAGACACAAAGGCACACCCAGCCCCGTTGACCCTGCAAAGTCCTCCTCACTAACATCTGGGAACTTGTGAGAGCTGTCAAGCAATAGCCTGACATAGTCATACTTTTCAGCTAATGTCCCAGATACCTCCATCACCATCCCTGGGTATGTCCTGTCCCACCGGCAGGACAGACACACCAGGGGTGGCAACACAGTGGTATACAGTTGGGGGAGAGTGGCCCTGGGAGTCTGCAACATTGACTTCGGACCCCATGAGGTCTCATGGCTTCAGGTCAAGCATGGGCAAGGAAACCTCCTGCTGATTGCCACCTACCGCCCTCCCTCAGCTGATGAATCAGTACTTCTCCATGTTGAACACCACTTGGAAAGAAGCACTGAGAGTAGCAAGGGCACAGAATGTACTCTGGGTGGGGGACTTCAATGTCCATCATCAAGAGTGGCTCGGTAGCACCACTACTAACCAAGTTGGCCAAGTCCTGAAGGTCATAGCTGCCAGACTGAGCCTGCAGCAGGTGGTGAGAGAACCAACACATGGGAAAAACCTACTTGACCTCGTCCTCACCAATCTACCTGTCGCAGATGCATCTGAGGACACCCTCAATCGTGTTGTGTGGCACTACCATCATGCTAAATGGGATAGATTCAGAACAGATCTAGCAGCTCAAAACTGGGCACCCATGAGGTGCTGTGGGCCATCAGCAGTAGCAGAATTGTATTCCACCACAATCTGTAACCTCATGGGCTGGCATATCCCTCACTCTACCATTACCATCAAGGCAGGGGACCAACCCTGGTTCAGTGAGAAGTGCAGAAGAGCATGCCAGGAGCAGCACCAGGCGTACCTGAAAATGACCTGGGGAAGCTGCAACACAGGACTACATGCATGCTAAACAGCGGAAGCAGCATGCTATAGACCGAACTAAGCGATCCCACAATCAAAGGATCAGTTCAAAGCTCTGCAGTCCCACCACATCCAGTTGGGAATGGTGGTGGACAATTAAACAACTAACGGGAGGAGGAAGCTCCATGAATATCCCCATCCTCAATGATGGCGGAGCCCAGCACGTGAGTGCAAAAGACAAGGTTGAAGTGTTTGCAACCATCTTCAGCCAGAAGTGTCGAGTGGATGATCCATATTGGCCTCCTCCTGAGGTCCCAACCATCACAGAAGCTAGTCTTTAGCCAATCCTAAAAGACATAACTGCCAGTCTGGGCCTGCGACAGGTGGTGAGAAAACCAACACGTGGGAAAAACCTACTTGACCTCGTCCTCGCCAATCTACCTGTCGCTGATGCATCTGTCCATGACAGCATTGGTAGCAGTGACCACCACACAGTCATTCTGGAGATGAAGTCCCGTCTTCACACTGAGGACACCCTCCATCGTGTTTGGTGGCACTACCATTGTGCTAAATGGGATAGATTCAGAACAGATCTAGCAGCTCAAAACTGGCCATCCATGAGGCGCTGTGGGCCACCAGCAGCAGCAGAATTGTATTCCACCACAATCTGTAACATCATGGGCTGGCATAACCCTCACTCTAGCATTACCACCAAGCCAGGGGACCAACCCTGGTTCAATGAGGAGTATAGAAGGGCATGCCGGGAGCAGCACCAAGCATACCTAAAAATGAGGTGCCAACTTGGGGAAGCTGCAAAACAGGACTACATGCATGCTAAAAAGCGGAAGCAGCATGCTATAGACAGAGCTAAGCGATCCCACAATCAACGGATCAGATCAAAGCTCTACAGTCCTGCCACATCCAGTCGTGAATGGTGGTGGACCATTAAACAACTAACGGGAGGAGGAGGCTCCATGAATATCCCCATCCTTAATGATGGCGGAGCCCAGTATGTGAGTGCAAAAGACAAGGCTGAAGCATTTGCAACCATCTTCAGCCAGAAGTGCCGAGTGGATGATCCATATCGGCCTACTCCCAAGGTCGCCACCATCACAGAAGCCAGTCTTCAGCCAATTCGATTCACTCCACGTGATATCAAGAAATCGCTGAGCACACTAGATACAGCAAAGCTTGTGGGCTCCGACAACATCCTGGCTATCGTGCTGAAGACTTATGCTCCAGAACTAGCCGCTCCTCTAGCCAAGCTGTTCCAGTACAGCTACAACACTGACATCTATCCGACAATGTGGAAAACTGCCCAGGTATGTCCTGTCCACAAAAAGCAGGACAAATCCAACCCAGCCAATTACCACCCCATCAGTCTACTCTCAATCATCAGCAAAGTGATGGAAGGTGTCATCGACAGTGCTATCAAGCGGCACTTACTCACCAATAACCTGCTCACTGATGCCCAGTTTGGGTTCAGCCAAGACCACTCTGCTCCCGACCTCATTACAGCCTTGGTCCAAACATGGACAAAGGAGCTAAATTCCAGAGGTGAGGTGAGAGTGACTGCTCTTGACATCAAGGCAGCATTTGACCGAGTGTGGCATCAAGGAGCCCTAGTAAAACTGAAGTCAATGGGAATCAGGGGGAAAACCCTCCACTGGCTGGAGTCATACCTAGCACAAAGAAAGATGGTTGTGGTTGTTGGCAGGCAATCATCTCAGCCCTAGGACATCACTGCAGGAGCTCCTCAGGGCTCCTAGGCCCAACCATCTTCAGCTGCTTCATCGACCTTTCCTCTATCATAAGGTCAGAAGTGGGGATGTTCGCTGATGACTGCACAGTGTTCAGTGCCATTCACAACTCCTCAGATAATGAAGCAATCCATGCCCGCATGCAAGAAGACCTGGACGACGTTCAGGCTTGGGCTGATAAGTGGCAGGTAACATTCGTACCACAGAAGTGCCAGGCAATGACTATCTCCAACAAGCGAGATTCTGACCACCTCCCCTTGACATTCAACGGCATTACCATCGCCAAATCCCCCACCATCAATATCCTGGGGGGTCACCATTGACCAGAAACTTAACTGGACCAGCCACATAAATACCGTGGCTACAAGAGCAGGTCAGAGGCTAGATATTCTGCGGCAAGTGTCTCACCTCCTGACTCCCCAAAGCCTTTCCACCATCTACAAGGCACAAGTAAGGAGTGTGATGGAATTCTCTCCACTTGCCTGGATGAGTGCAGCTCTAACAACACTCAAGAAGCTCGACTCCATCCAGGACACTTGATTGGCACCCCATCCACCACCTTAAACATTCACTTTCTGCACCACTGGCGTACCGTGGCTGTAGTGTGTACCATCTACAAGATACACTGCAGCAACTCGCCAAGACTTCTTCGGCAGCACCTCCCAAACCCATGACCTCTACCACCTAGAAGGCCAAGGGCAGCAGGTGCATGGAAACACCACCACCTCCAAGTTACCCTCCAAGTTACACACCATCCTGACTTGGAAATATATCGCTGTTCCTTCATTGTCGCTGGGTCAAAATCCTGGAACTCCCTCCCTAACAGCACTGTGGGTGTACCTTCACCACATGGACTGCAGCGGTTCAAGAAGGTGGCTCACCACCACCTTCTCAAGGGCAACTAGGGATGGGCAATAAATGCTGGCCTTGCCAGCGATGCCCACATCCTGGAACGCATAAAAAATATATTGTGGTGCTTCTATAACGTGACTTGTCCATTAATGAGACAATCTATAGAACAAAGGTAAATGGTCACCACAAAATACTGCCGTGCAGTGCAGAGGTTTAGAATAAACACGCAGACATGCATGCACACATTGTGCGCGCACACACACACACACACACACACACACACACAAGATAGTAGAAAAACTTATACATAAGATGGGGTTTGTGCTATAGAAATGAGAGGGAGCATTTGTGTAAGATTCACTATCACTGTTAAATAGAATTTGGTTTTGATTGAAGAACTTGACTTTGTTGGAGTGAAATCAGCTTTATTTTTTTTTAAATGAGCTTCCTGATGTCTGAAACTTCTATGGGTTTATGCAAATGTATTTCTGTTAGTTCTTTGCATTTTGATATCTTTTGTTATTCAGGTGACTATTACATTGTATGGCACTGAGGGAGAGAGTGACCCACATTTCCTTACTGACCTTGAGAAACCTATCTTTGAGAGAGGAGGCGTTGATGGATATCTCCTAACAACTCTTTTCCCACTTGGGGGTCTCCAGAGCATTCGACTGTGGCATGACAACTCAGGATCCAGTCCATCCTGGTAAGCTGTTATGGGCAATTCAGATAGAATAAAGGATTATTTTTGTGGGGGGATAGCAACGGGGAAATAAGAGCTTGGGCACTGTCCAGATATAACTTACTGCAACCAATGGATTAAAAACACTATGTAAGTTATTGTTGAAATAACCAAATGATAAACTAAAATTAAAGAGAAGAAAATCCACCTTAGCATATCTTCAAATCCAGAAAATGTCAAACTGGTTCTCAGAGTGCATTTGGGTGATAATATAGGTTTGTTGCCTTTTGCCAGTATAAATGTTAGATAATGCTGCACCTACTATTACCAAGGGTAGCTTCTTTCTTTGGTTATCTGTTGTGTTGTTCTTTGGTACACTGAGTTATGTAAACCAGAAAGTGACAAAATGATACAATAGGATTAAATAACATAATAATGCAGCCAAGAACGAGAATTTCAAAGGGTGTGTTGCCTACCCGTTGCCAGGGTAAGGGATATCTCGCGGTGGCTGGAGAGGAATTTGGAAAGGGAGCGGGGTAAATCCAGTTGTCATGGTCCATGTTGGAACAAACGACCTCGAGGGTAATAATCTCTGGATTATTGCCCAAGCCACATGCAAATTGGCATAGAAACAGTCAGGTCAGGAGAATGAACACGTGGCTAAAGGGCTGGTGTGGGAAAGAGGGGTTCCTTTTCATGAGACATTGGCACCAGTGCTGGGGCAGAAAGGAGCTGTACCGATGGAACGGGCCCCACCTGAACCGGGGTGGGACCCGTGACCTAGCGGAAAGAGTAAATAGGGAGGCGGCAAAGGCTTTAAACTAGTAAGATGGGGGGAGGGATCTACAAGAAATGAAACCAGCCTAAATATAAACAAAACAGGAAAGGAGAGCATAGGAAAGAGTAAAGTAAGGGAGGACATTAATGACCAGGGAATAAATAGAGTTATAGAACAGGAGTTTAAAAAGATGGTTAACAATAAAATGAGAGGAACTGCTATTAAAAATGAGTTAATCTGTCTGTACAGCAATGCACACAGTGTCCGTAATAAAACAGAGAAGCTGGAAGCTATCATGCATTGCGAGGAACCAGACATAGTAGGGATTACTGAGACATGGCTACAGAAAAATCAGGACTGGGAATTAAACATTGCAGGGTATAACATATTTAGAAAAGATAGAGGGGAAAAGGGGCGGTGGAGTAGCTGTACTTATTAGGGATAACATACTGGCAGTAGAAAAAAGTGATGCAGCTATCAGCAAGACAAAAATAGAACCCATATGGATAGAGATAAAAGATAATAAAGGATTAATCACATTAATAGGGGTAGTCTACAGATGGAAGGGAGGTAGAAGGGAGGTGGAGGAAGAAATATGCAAACAAATTAGGGAAATGAGTAAAAAACATAAAATAATAATCATGGTGGATTTCAACTACCCAGATATTAATTGGACAGAAGAGGTCAGTAAAGGGGATAAGGGAATGGAGTTCCTACAATGTGTACAGGACTCCTTTCTAACCCAGTATGTAAAAAGCCCAACAAAGGAGGGTTTGCTATTGGATCTAGTAATGGGGAATGAACCAGAGCAGATAAGAGAAGTAAAAGTAGGGGAACATCTAGGCAATAGTGACCATAATATAATATGCTTTAAGATAATAATTGAGAAGGACATAGATATGACAAAGACCAGGGTAATAGATTAGGGAAAAGCTGATTTTGAGGAGCTGAGAATACTACTTGGGAAAATAAAATGGACAACAGTATTGACAAACAATGATGTAGAACAGCAATGGGAAACATTTAAAATGGTGTTCAACACAGTCCAGGAAAAATATATTCCACTAATAAACAAGAACAAACTAAACACTAATGAGACACCGTGGATGAGTAAAGCCATAAGGGAAAAATTGAGGGTAAAGAAAGAGGCATACATTAAGTACATGGGCAGCAGGGAAGAGTACGATAAGGAAGAATATGAAGGGGTTAGGAGAGAAGTAAAAAAAAACAATTAGGAAGGCAAAGAGGAACTATGAAATTAATTATCAAGGAACATAAAGTAAAATAGTAAAATATTTTCCAGGCACATAAATAAAAAAAGGAAGGTCGGGATGGGAATAGGGCCACTAAAGGATAGACAGGATAATACCACAGGCAGCAATAGATAGAAGGCAGAGATTTTTTTACATTTCTTTATGGGATGTGGGCATCACTGGCAAGGCCAGCAATTTTTGCCCGTCCCTAATTGCCCTTGAGAAGGTGGTGGTGAGTTGCCTTCTTGAACCGCTGCAGTCCGTGTGGTGAAGGTACTCCCACAGTGCTGTTAGGGAGGGAGTTCCAGGATTTTGACCCAGTGACGATGAAGGAACAGCAATATACTTCTAAGTCGGGATGGTGTGTGACTTGGAGGGGAACTTGCAGGTGATGGTGTTCCCATGCACCTGCTGCCCTTGTCCTTCTAGGTGGAAGAGGTAACGGGTTTGGAAGGTGCTGCCGAAGAAGCCTTGGCAAGTTGCTGCAGTGCATCTTGAAGATGGTACACACTGCAGCCACGGTACGCTGGTGGTGGAGGGAGTGAATGTTTAAGGTGGTAGATGGGGTGCCAATCAAGCGGGCTGCTTTGTCCTGGATGGTGTCAAGCTTCTTGAGTGTTGTTGGAGCTGCACTCATTCAGGCAAGTGGAGAGTATTCCATCACACTCCTTACTTGTGCCTTGTAGATGGTGCAAAGGAGATATTAAATAATTACATTGCTTCAGTATTTACCAGGGAGATAGAACAGGTAGAGATGACATCGGATGATGAGATTAGTAATGAGTTAACTGCATTTAAAATAAATCGAGGAGATATACTAAATAAACTAATGAAACTCAAAGAGGATAAAACCCCATGTCTGGAAAGATTACATCTGTGCCTTTTAAAAGAATCCAGGGAAGAAATAGCAGAGGCATTACTAAACCTATTTAGTAATTCGTTAGAAACAGTGTAGTGCCAGAGGACTGGTGGATCGCTAACGTAGTACCTATATTTTAGAAGGGAGATAGAACATGTCCAGGGAACTATAGGCTAGTCAGCTTAACATCGGTGGTAGGAAAAATAATGGAATCCCTACTAAAGGAGAAAATAGAAGAAAATCAAGAAATGAAAAATATAATAATAAATAGTCAGCATGGATTTCAAATGGGAAAGTCTTGCTTGACCAACCTAATTGAATTTTTTGAAAAGTTAACAGAGAGTAGACAAGGGTAATGTAGTAGATGCAATTTATCTAGATTTTCAAAAGGCCTTCGATAAGGTACCACATAATAGACTGATGCATAGGATCAGGGAATGTGGAGTCAGGGGACAAGTAGCAGAATGGATTGCTAGCTGGCTTCAAGACAGAAAGCAGAGAGTAGGGGTAAAGGGTAGCTATTCAGAGTGGCAGAAGGTGGGTAGTGGTGTTCCACAAGGATCAGTGCTGGGACCACTGTTGTTCACAATTTATATTACCGATTTAGACTTTGGAATCAAAAACACAATTTCCAAATTTGCGGATTACACCAAATTGGGGGACATAGCCAATACTGAGGAGGACTGCAACAAATTACATGAAGACATTAATAAACTTGCAGAATGGGCATATAATTGGCAAATGAAATTCAACACAGATAAATGTGAGGTATTACATTTTGGTAAGAAAAATAGGGAGGTCACATATTACTTGGAAAATAAGAATCTAAATGGGGTAGAGGAGCAAAGGAATCTAAGGGTACAAATACACAAATCATTAAAAGTATCGACACAGGTTAACAAGGCCATAAAAAAGCAGACCAAGCACTAGGGTTTATTTCTAGAGGGATAGAATTGAAAAATAGTGACGTTATGCTAAACTTGTATCGCCCACACTTGGAGTACTGTGTGCAATTCTGGTCGCCATATTATAAAAAGGATATAGAGGCACTGGAGAGGGTGCAGAGAAGATTTACAAGGATGATACCAGAAATGCGAGGGTACACCTAACAGGAAAGAATGAATAGGTTGGGTCCTTTTTTTCTCTTGAAAAGAGAAGGTTGAGGTGTGACCTAATAGAGGTCTTTAAAATCATGAAAGGTTTTGATAGAGTAAATGCAGAAAGAGTGTTTCCACTTGTGGGGAAGAACAAAACTAGAGGCCATCAATATAAGATAGTCACCAAGAAATCAAATAGGGAGTTCAGAAGAAACCTTTTTACCCAGTGTGGTGAGAATGTGGAACTCGCTACCACAGGGAGTGGTTGAAGCGAATAGTATAGATGCATTCAAGGTGCAGTTAGATAAGCATATGAGGGAGAAGGGAATAGAGGGATACGCTGATAGAGTTAGAGGAGGAAAGACAGGAGGAGGCTCGAGTGGAGCATAAACACCGGCATGGACTGGTTGGGCCGAATGCCCTGTTTCTGTGCTGTATATCCTATGTAACATATTGGCCCAGATTTTCCGGGGTCTATGCAGTTGTAAGTGCCCCGCATGTTCCAGGTTTATGCATGCGATGCACATGCGTGAAAATCCAGAACTTGCAATCTGTCAAGTTTCAGCTTGACAGATCCATCGCATCCCCGGGAAATGGACATTCGCTGGCGCAGGGTTGGGCTATTTGCCCAACTACTGACCAGTGAATGCCCACGAAACCCTTACACCTGGTAAAAGCAGTCGTAAGGCCTTCTTTTACTAGCGTAAGGATTTAAGTAAATATTAAAATAATTTTTTTTAAATGATTTAACCATACAAAACCTTTAAAATTAGTTTACGTTATTTTTGGCTCCTTGAAAAATGTTTAAATTTATTTTTCAAAAAATTAAATTTTTGTTTTAAATGTTTAATTAAATTGTATTTTAATTAATTTTGAACATGTGATGATTTATTTTTTGTTTAAGTGCTGTGAAAGTGTGTTTTTTAGGGGATTCCTATTTAAAGGATTCCTATTCATGCTTATGGGGATTCCGTACGTAAATGGAATCATAAGCATAATGGGAATCTCCCTTTGTGAGTGGTTGGGCTGGCCCATGTGATCCCAGAGATGCTTGCGAACCACCTGCGCCCCTGGGATACGTGGGTCTTTATACAGGCCTACGCCTGCAGGCCCAGGAGCGTGAATCCTCAAAGGTACGGAGGCACCAGGTAGGTGCGGAGTTTACGGGCGGTTCAAAGGCTTTCGCCCACGAGAAGCCTCCTCCTGCAATTTCCAGCCCATAATCTCTTTAGTAATAGACATTTCCTGATCAGGTGAATCACTAAAATTGGGTAACTCATGAAGAGTCTCTTCTTTTAACCTGCATGAGGCCTTCAAATCTTAAGCATAGTGGGGACAGAGCTTTGATTTTTTTTCCAAACTTTCCTCGCTGAGGGTTTATTGGTAGCTGACAGTAAGTGAACTTACAGTTGGAATGGGCCATTGACTGCCTGACCTGAAATGTCCTGCCTTTCATGGACAGGTTAGAATCTTCAGGGGAAAAATTCAGTTGGTTAGTGCCTCCAGTTAGTGCCCGGCGGGGGCGCTAACAGGGCGCTGATGCAGTAGGCGAGGCGAATCCAGCAATGCACACCAAATCCGGCCCCCCAGTAGCGCCGTCGCTACGAGTTACCGCCAGGGACCTCAGCGCCAGGAAGATCGTGACGTCAGTGAGCATGCAATGCTCACAGGGTGCACGATCTGCCAAATTCATTGTCGCCCCCTGCCTTAGTGCCTCGCCCTGACAGCAACAGGGAGAGGAGGGGTGAAGCAGGTGGATGCAGGCTCCAGGGGAGCTATTTAAAGGGATCATGAATAATGAGTTGCAACTGTCAGGTTAGTGCTGTTTCACTGCTTCCTTGTCAGTTTGACATTGTGCAACAGTTTAATTCAGTTATTTAAAGGTTGTTTAGCATCAGGAATGTTGTGCCTACTAACAATTGCACTAACATTTATTCTCACAACATATCAAAGTGCTACATTTGGTTACATTCATGGGGGCTGTACTGTCAGTCAACCTCACCCGCCAGGATCTACGGTGGAGGGAGCGGAGGCAGCGAGAAAGATTGCAACAAGTGGCCAGAGGGAGGAGGAGGGTCATGAGGGCTCTCAACAGGAGGCCTTACCCTCTGAGGGTATTCCGAGAGCACTTTTCCTACCTCCAATTAAGCGAGGAGCAGTGTATTAGAAGGCTCCTCTTCACCAAGGATGTGGTCCCCGAACTCTCCCACCTCCTGCAACCAGACCTCGAGCCTCAGATCAGGGCGACCACGGCTCTCTCAGTGGCAGTCAAGTTCACCGTCACCCTCAATTTCTTCACCAGCGGATCCTTCCAGTCTGCAACAGGAGACATAGCTCACATCTCGCAGTTCGCCATCCATCGCTACATCCGGGAGGTCACATAGCCTCTCTACAGTAGGAGAAGGGATTACATTTCCTTCCCCATCACCAGAGAGAAGCAGGACAAACGTGCATGTGGCTTTGCCAGGATAGCGGGCTTCCCCATGGTGCAGGGTGCCATTGACTGCACCCATGTGGCTTTGCGGGTACCGCATAACAATCCTGAGATCTTCCGTAATCGCAAAGGCTACCACTCACTTAGTTGGTGCGTGACCACAGACAGCGAATCCTCAATGTCAATGCCCGCTCTCCTGGCAGCAGCCACAATGGCTTCATCCTGTGCCAGACCGGTGTGGTAGCATTCTTCCAGCCACCACGTCAAGCTCACGGCTGGCTGGTCAGAGACAAGGGCTATCCGCTCTCCACCTGGCTCATGACTCCCCTCAGCAACCCCAACACTCCTGCCCAGCACTCATATAATGAGAGCCATGCTGCCACCAGGAACATCATCGAGCAGACCATTGGGGTGCTCAAGCAACAGTTCCGCTGCCTTGACCACTCAGGAGAAGTCCTCCAGTACTCGGCTGAGCGGGAGTCCCATTTCATGGTGGTCTTCTACATGCTCCACAACTTGGCCATTATGAGAGCCCAGCCCTTGCCAACAGGGATTGGGGGGTCACCTCATGAGGAGGAAGAAGAGGAGGGAGAGGAGGAGGACGAGGAGGAAGAGGAAGACGAGGAGGAGGAGGAACAGGAGTGAGGGAGGAGGCAGCCACTCAATCAGCCTTCCAGAAGGACGGTCCATGACCGCCTCATCAGACTGAGGTTCCAATAAATTAAACCCCAGGTTCCCATTGCTCACCACATCCCCGTCATTCCATCCCTGTCGCAGGCCATATCACAGCGTAAAGCTGAAATGAGAGACACCACAAAATAATACAAACTGAATTAATAAATTTATCAATAATCAGTGAACACCTATTTACAACAACAATTTTACCTATTCACCCTTGTGCAATGCCTTAGTGCCTCTCTTTACTGTGCCTTTGCCTACTCTAGTGCTCCTACGAAGTATTGGCCCAGTGGCTGCAGCACGGCTGGTGGAAGGCTGCTGAGTGTCCGTGCGGGAGACTTCAGATGGGCTTGCAGGAAGCCCTCAACCAGCTTTGGGCCTGGAAGGCCCGGTTGTAGACTGCACTGCCTCAGCATGGGCGGCAGCAGTCTGGGCTGGCTGGGCGACAGGCATCGACAAGGACAATGGCGGAGTGGCAGTGGTGGGAGCAGGAATGCTGTCATCCTGAGAGAGGACAGCAGCTTCCTGCTCCACTGACCCACTGCCACTCCCCGGGGCAGCACCTCAGCCTCCATAGCAATCTGTTGCAGCACAGATTGCTGACCTGCTGCGACACCGTGAAAGCCCCCGTCGACGGTGGTAGACCCAGCCACGATGGCAGCAGTCAGAGCTTGCATTGCATCAAGCTGAGACTGCATGAGAGCAGTCTGAGATTGAATGCCACCAAGCATGGACTGCATCACAGCACTAAGACATTGCGTTGCTTCCGCCTGTTCTGCAATGGAAGCTGCCAGATCGCCCATCACACGCGGCATCAGCTCTGGGTCGCCACGGTCTCTCTGGAAGTCCACCATCCTTTGCAGACTGGAAATGATGGGCTCCATGGTGTGCGCAGAGCTCTGTGCAATGTTGGAGGTGGACTCCTGCACGTTCCTTACTATTGCCAAGAGGCTCTCAGGCACCATTGCCATTGCACCTATCATCTCCGTGTACATGCCCATCACCCTTCTTCTAAAGGCCTCCCCATTGAGGTCCTCATCTGAGTCCTGTGTAGCAGAACTCGCTCGCGAACTCGCCCTCCAGGGAGCTGGCTCCCGAGCAACCCTTTCCCCCCTGGCCTTGCTGCAGCCCACTCGTCCCCGGTGCCTCACCCTGTGCAGATCCCACTACTATACTAGCCTCTAAAGAACACATAGTGCCAGTATCTGAGCTGGTGCCTGCGGGTGAGACATGCAGTGACACGATGTGTTCTTCCTCCTCCTCTTCTCCCGCCTCGCTCTCTATGGTGCCTTCAGGGACAGGCTGCTCAGCTGCTTGCTCATTATCTGAAAGCCTAAAGGCAGAAGATTCGGGTTAAGGTGAGGGGAGGGGGCAGGAAGGGAGAAAGGCATGCATACAGCATGATTAGCTGGAAAGTGCAAAACGCTTGTAGGGTGAGATGGAAGTGGGATGTGAGAAGAAGGAGTAGGGATGAACATATCGTTGTTGTCCCCAAGGGGGTCAATGTCACTGGTGGCCACGGCGTCCACCACCTGGCGCCCAATAATCTGCATCACTCGAGTCTCTAGCTCAGACAATGGTTGGGTGTCAGGTTGTCCCCCGCCTGTGCGCTCCTGCTCCCTCCTGTTGTGAGCCATGTTGGCCTGCAAGAGAAAGGAAATTGTGTGAGTGAGTGTGGAGCAATGTGTCTGGGTGATGTGCCTGCCATAGTTGAATAGCTGTGATTGTGTGCAATGTGTGAGATGTGGGTGTGAGTGTTGTTGGTAGAGATTGTTGGTGGGTGAGTGCTGGGGGTGTGGTGCTTTGGGCAGTGTGTGCGGACTGTGGTTCAGATGGTGATATGTAGCATTTGTAAAAGCATTGACTCACCCTGACCACCCGAGTGAGGTCGTTCAATTTCTTCCTGCACTGTGTGGGGATCCTGGGGGCCACAGTGCTGCCCGAGATGTGCTGGGCTACCTCCCTCCACATGGTGCGGAAGATCTGCGGCGAGGGCTTCCTGCCACTTGCCGGGCAGAGCACCGCCCTCCATCTTTCCACTGCGAACACAAGCGCCTTCAATGCATGGTCGCAGAATCTACAGGCTCACTCCCTGGGGCGTGGATCTGTCATCATTACGACTGCTTGAGTCATCCGGCTCCTTCTCCTTGACCTGCTGCTGCTGGCTGAAACAGCTGCACAGCCAGCAATGATGAGAATGAGGTTGTGCAGCATCAATGAACCTCCCCTTTAAGAACTGGAATGAGCCTGTCGCAATGATGACTTGTGATTGCACTGCACCTGATATTGATCAGCGCTTCGAGTTTAACGCCACTGAGCTAGGCCATTAGCGCTTGATTTAGCACTCTAATCCTTTCTTTGTGCAATGAGACATAATTTTGCATGCAGTCTGAAGCATTAGTGCCTGCCGCTAATTTTCAAACTTTTCAAAAGTTACCGCCCATTCCTGGGCTATAATGAATTTCTCCCCCATAGAATCTTACAGAATAGATGGAGGTCAATCAGCCCATCATGTCTCTGCCAGCTCTTTCCAAGAGCTGTCCAATTTAGTTCCCTATAACCCTGGAAATGAGTCCTCTTCAAGTACATGTCCAATTGCCCTTTGAAAGTTCCTATGGAATCTGATTGCACCACCCTTTCAGGTAGTGCATTCCAGTTCTTAACAACACTCTGTCTGAAAAAAATGTCTCCCTATTTCTACTCTAGTTCTGTTGTCAATTGTTTTAAATCTATGACCTCTGGTTACCTACCCACTTGCCAGAGGAAACAGTTTCTCCCTACTTGCTCTATCAAAACCCAACATAATTTTGAATACCTCTATTAGGGCTCCCCTTAACCACCTCTGCTCTAAGTAACAATCCTAGCTTCTCCAATCTCTCCACAAGACTGAAGACCCTCATCCCTGGTATCACCTTGGAAAACCTCCTTTGTACCCTCTCCAAGGCCTGGACATCCTTCCTAAACTGTGGTGCCGAGAATTGTACACAATACTCCAGCTGAGGCCTAACCAGTGATTTGCAAAGGTTTATCATGACTTCTTTGTTTTAGTATTCAATGTCCCTATTTACAAAGCCAGGTATTCAATATGGTTTCTTAACTGCCTTATCAACTTGCCCTGCCACCTTCAAAGATATGTGAATATGCCTCCCAGGTCCCCCTGCTCTTCCACTCCTCTCAAAATAGTACCATTTAGATTATATTGCCTCTCCATGTTGTTCTCCCAAAGTGCATCACTTCACACTTATCTGCATTAAATTGCATCTGCCATCTGTCTGCCCATTTCACCAGTCTGTCTATGTCCTCCTGAAGTCTGCTACTATCCTGCTCACTATTTATTAGTGAAAGGTCAGTGACCTGAAATATTAACTTTGTTTCTCTCCCCACGGATGCTGCATTTTCTGTTTTTATTTCACTATTTATTACGTTGCCAAGTTTTGTATCATCCGCAAACTTCAAAATTGTACTCCCTATACCCAAGTCCAAGTCATTTATATATAATAAGAAAAGCAATGGTCCTAATACCGACCCCTGGGGAACCCCACTGCTTACTTTAACTAACTGCCTAGAAAAAAAAATACCCTCCTTGTTGGGAGAGAGGTCCTCTTCTATCTGTGCTCCTGAGCTTTTTTCAATGATAAGCAATTGCCCATCTGAAGCGGAGTACTATCTGTTATTTTAGAGCAATTGCTAACTTTTAAACATGAAAGTGTAACTATTGACCTTGCTATTAAAATGGGGTTCAAATTCATGCATTTTGTGGTAATTCATGAAACAACTATAGGATTCTGTTTAAGAGAAATCCATAATATAAGTTTCTAGTTCCTGAAATTTACCTCTCCAGGATGTCACATGGCGGACGGAGCCCCTAAGTGCACTGACAATCTAGCCCAGAGTAGTGGGACACGGCCTATTGCTTGCAGTATACCACACAGTGAGCCCTCTATCTCAGGCAAACTGATAGGGAAGCACAGAGCTGAGACAAGACACTTACTTTGATATAGAAATGCAAACGTAAGCCTGCACAGCGCTTGTGCATCTCCTAAGTTCAGAGCACCATAGGCTGACTGAAGAAAATTAATAAAACAACTATCAGCCCGAGCAGCTAGAGTACAAGGAAAAGATCATATCGATTTTTTTTTTGCAGATTTCAATTGTTTGATCTAAAAAATGATTGCTACTTAAACATGTGTGAAACTGAATTTTGCTATTTGATTTACTTTCCAGGTATGTGAATCGTGTGACAGTGCTTGACTTGGAAACAGATCAGAGATGGTATTTCCTGTGTAACTTCTGGTTAGCTATTGATGTTGGAGATTGTCTCTTGGACAAAGCCTTTCCAGTGGCAACTGAGATGGACCTAAAACGTTTTAGGTACCAGAAGTTAATACAGACATAGAGATTGAGCTAGGGAACTGTGCAACCTATTTTTGTACTATTATTCTATAAATATGATGAATCACTACTTTTGCCATACATAATACATTACTATGGTGTCAGCCTTGGCTCCATGGTAGCACTCTCACTTCTGAGTCAGAAGGTTAGGAGTTCATAGTCCCACTCCAGAGACTTGAGCATAAAATCTAGGCAGACACTTCCGTGCAGTACTGAGAGAGTGCTGCATTGTAGGAGATGCCGTCTTTTGAATGAGACGTTAAACCGAGGCCCACCTGCTCTCTCAAGTGAACATAAAAGATCCCATGGCGCTATTCAAAGAAGAGCTGGGGAGTTTTCCTGGTATGCTAATGTACTAATATCACTAAAGCAGATTATCTGATCGTTATCTTGTTGCTGTTTGTGGGAACTTGCTGTGTTCAAATTGGCTGTTGTGTACTGTACATTACAACGGTAACCACACTTCAAAAGTACTCCAATGGTTGTAAAGCGCATTGGAAAAGTATTATAAAAATGCACGTTCTTTACTTAAAAATGTCAAAAAAATTAATGTTTCGAGCTAGTCACTTATTGCAGGGTATGGAGCACCAACTATGGCTGATCATCAGTACTTGCCCCAATAGAGTGTCTTGTTACACCAATAAGCTGTTGAGAAGGAAATAGATAGATAGGTAAATATGCATAGCCAACTCACTTTACTAAAAGGATAAATTAATCAGTTCATCATCTGCTGAACAAACATTGGAGCAAAGTGCTTTCCTCTGGGTGAGGAGAAGGAGAGGAAAAATTCATATAGGCCAAGATGTCCCCATTTGAATCAGATTTAAACCTTGCCGGCTGATCATGAGATAGCATTGATGGAGGGTTTGTAAAATCTGCGATCCAGTGCAATCTGTCATCCTAGATGTAGCTGGATGTGCAGTGGTGAACAGCTGGGAGAAATCTAATTCGAAAAATAATGTTTGCTTGTTAGATAATCAGACAGCAGCTCTGGTGGTGGTTATTATTGACGAGTAGCCCAGGCTGAGGCCTCTCACCTTTTTGGCTGACAGGAAGCTAGATGGCAAAAGACTCATTCCTGCAGGGAGAAATCAGGGAGAAAAAGAGTGCAGTAGATTTAAACTCAATTATACAGCATGAGGTGAGAAGCCAAGAAAAGTTGAGCTTATACAGTAGTAGAATAAGACAGCTGTTAAATTCTTATAAAGCTGAATAAAAGAAAGACTTGCACTTACATATCTAGCACTTTATCATGTTACGCAGAATATCTCAAAGCACTTCATGCACACTGGATTACTTTGAAATGCAGGGACTGTTGCTGTGTAGTTAAAATATTGGTAAATATTGAATATTGGTAAAGTCGGGCTGTATTTATATCTGTTAAAAATATATGAATCTAGGTTAAATACAACGTTGAAATAATGCATCATTTATTACTGGATAATATAGTAAAATGGTTGTTTTTTAAATGCATTATTATTTCAGTTTAAGATGTGGTTATTATTTTTTTGACTGCCTTTTGACCCCTAGGTTTTCGTAAGCAGCAATGCTTTCTGAAACAGATTATCATCCACTTTAGGTTCTGCAATGTATTGTTCTTTCCGATTCACGCTTCCCTCACTAAAACTAAAGCAAACTCTTCTGTTGTAATCCAACAGTAATCTGTTCTTCATGAAGACCGCTAAGGATTTCCGCGACGGACACATTTGGTATTCGGTGTTAAACCGCCCACCGAGGAGTCCCTTCACAAGAGTGCAGCGTGTGTCATGCTGTTTTTCCTTGCTCCTCTGCACAATGCTGACTAGTATTATATTCTGGGGAGTGCCAAAGGATCCCGCCCAGCAAAAAATGGACCTGGGTAAAGTCAGTAATTCTTTGCATTGTACACTGTAATAAAAATGTTCATCTTTGAACAAAAATACTGTTAAATATTCAATCAGACCAATTAGGCCGCACTTGCAGTACTGTGCACAGTTCTGGTCTCCATAATATAAAAAGGACATAGAAACACTTGAGAAAGTGCAAAGAAGATGGTACTAGAACTGAGAGATTACAGCTATCGGGAAAGATTGATCAGGTAGAGGCTTTTTTCTTTAGAAAAGAGAAGACTTTGAGGTGACCTGATAGAGGTCTTTAAAGTTATGAATGGGTTGGACAGGGTAGATGTGGACAGAATATTTCCACTTGTGGGTGAATCCAAAACTAGGGGCCATAAATACCAAATAGTTACTAATAAACCCAATAGGGAGGAGTGGGCCTTTGGCGCAGCGGTAGCATCCCCGCTGCTGAGCCAGAAGGTGTAGGGTTTCAAACCCCGTTCCAGACAGTCCCGGCAAGTGGAGTCGGAGCTCCGGCTCTAAATTCTGGGTTGACATCCAGCGGGATACTTGCATCTGTGGGTGTGGGTGGCCCACCCCCTCGTATGGGTTGTGGGAGCCCGTAAAACCCTCCCGCCATAGGACTAACCACCCTAATGGCTGGTATGAAGATGGTTACGGTCACAGAAGGAGCGTTAACATGGCCAAAAATCCTTCCACCACTTCATACAGTTCCCCAAAGGGAACAGTGTGAAGACACGATAAGAGAGAGAACCCAATAGGGAAATAAGGAGAAATGTTATATTTAATTTGCCATCTGTCCACTCATTAGCATAAATGATCCACATCCTTTTGCTAATCCTCAACTGTTTTCTCAGATAAAGCAGCACTGTTTCCATAAAAAATGGCAAACTTTATCTTTGGGGTGGAAGAAAACCCAGAAGATCAAAGCGTCATTACGCTGTGATAAGATCATGTACAAATGATGCGATGATGCATTACTCTGTGATTTATGCCATTTTGTCATGTGCTTGTGAAAAAACATTTTTTTCATGAAAATTGTGGTACTTTAGGACTAAATAAATGGAATTTAAATGTAAATGCTTTGATAGTATTATTGAATACCAATAATAGATGCATAGTTCATGCTGTGGGCTATGAACAGCCATCTTGGTTCTGACAGTCAGCTTGCTGTCTCACTTTTGAATGAAGCTAGTCCTGTTGAACTGAGGATAGACTGATGACTAGAGTAAAATATCATCCCAGTTGTGTTGCAGTCACACAGAAAATGTTTTAGCCTGTTATTTGTTATATATTTTTTATTTTCCTTGAAGATATTCTATTGTTTTGCTAATACTGTCATTTGTTAGTGTCGACTCTTGTGGAAATCAGTTATCTTATATCCAAAAGAAATACCCTATTCATAAAGAGCACAGTGAAGCACTCTGTATGCAAACTTTTACTGGTTCTTTCATTCTCATGTGATCCAACATTTTTTCCCCCACACAGGTAAGATTGAATTTACCTGGCAGGAAGTGGTGATTGGTTTTGAGAGCTCACTGCTTATGTTCCCCGTCAATCTTCTCATCGTCCAGATTTTCAGGAACATCCGACCGAGATCAAAGGGAACGCAGGTGGAGAAGAAGCAGGGCAAACATGGCCGCATATCACCTTCTTTGCCAGCTCCTTCCCAAAGTCTACAAACTTGCTCCCTCACGCCTGAAGCTGTTATAAAGGTTGACAAAGTATCTGTAGTTCAACTTTTTCACATCAGGCTCATTGATGCCACCATTAATCATCAACCTTTCAATGAATAATGCTGTAATTTATATTTATATCACACCTTAATGCAAAGAACATCCCATGACATTTCACAGATAGATGTAAGGAAAATAGACACTGAGCCAGAAGGGAGAGGTTCAGAAAGAGACTGAAGGCTTGGCCATAGAGTCAGGTTTTGAGAAGCCTTCAAAATGGAATTGGATAAATACTTGAAGAAGAAAAAATTCAAAAGAGCCGATGTAGACTCGATGGGCCAAATGACCTCCTTTTGTGCTGTCCTATATTGTGATTCTATTGGGGGGGGATTTTAACCCCAAAAAATGGGTGGGTTGGTGTCGGGTGGAAGGTTAAAGTGTTTAAAAAAAAATCTGACTCCCGATCCCAACCCGCCTCCAGCCCGCCCACTTCTGGTTTTAATGGAGGTGGGACGGGGGGGGGGGGGGGGGGGGGGGGGAGCGGACAGCTAACCATCTCCCAGGAGGCGGGTCGTCCATTTTAAATATTATAATGAGGCTGGCATGCCTCAGATTTAACCACCATTTTGAATTTAACTATGTCAGGTTGGGTTACCCATGCCTCGAGGAACCCGCCAGCTAAAAGGAGGCGAGGACTGCTGGATCCAGGAGGTAAGTGCCTTTCCACTTATCTGCTGCATCCAGCGACCCTGCCTCACCCACCCACCACAATCGGACACCCACCCCTCCCGAGGCCACCGATTTTCCCCAGGCCTCCAATCCCCACCACGAGGCCTCTGATCCCCACCCCCCCAGGCCTCCAATCCCCACCACGAGGCCTCCGATCACCCCCCACCCCCCGCCACAGGCCTCTAATCCCCACCACGAGGCCTCCGATCACCCTCCCCCCCACCCCAGGCCTCCAATCCCCACCACGAGGCCTCCGATCCCCACCCCCCCAGGCCTCCAATCCCCACCACGAGGCCTCCGATCCCCACCCCCCCAGGCCTCCAATCCCCACCACGAGGCCTCCGATCACCCCCCACCCCCCGCCACAGGCCTCTAATCCCCACCACAAGGCCTCCGATCACCCTCCCCCCCACCCCAGGCCTCCAATCCCCATCACGAGGCCTCCGATCACCTCCCCCCACCCCCCGATGCTCCTCCGGCCGGCCCCTATCCTCTCCCCCACCCCCCCGATGTTCCTCCAGCTCCGATCCTCTGGCCCGCGACCACCCCCACCCAATCTCTCACTCTCTCCTCTCTGCGGCCTAGTGCCTCAGGCCTACCCGCCCACAGGGCCTCTAGGAAACCCATTCTCCCAGGTTTCCCAATGCTTTCTAGCACTCCCGCTCCCACCACCTCCAATTAAAATTCCAGCCTCTGATTCTATGATTTTTAATGGAGGAGAGGGAGGTGGAGAGTGAGAGAGATTTAGAGAAGGAATTACAGAGAATAGGATGCAGGCGGCTGAATGCTCTACAACCAATGGAAGGATGAAAGGAAAGGGGAAGCATGAAAGACCAGAGTCAGAGGAATGGCGTCATAACATATATCGTTAAACGGGTTTTAAAAACTAAATTGTCATTCAATCATGCAATTTATTCTAATTCTTAAGGGGGAAAATTGGGTTGCTTTGCACCTCCCATTAGCACCCCGGGGGGGCGGTGGCGTTAGAGGCGCAAAGCCCCATGCACCTGGACACGGCGCCGCAAATGCCTCCCGCGAAATTCAGCGGGAGGTTAGCGGCAACGGTAGACAAAAGCCCCCCATGGCGCTGCGCCTCCGGCGATGACTTCTTCGCGGCGCGCAGCACCCCAATCGTGCCCGGGCCACAAACTTCGGTCATGCCCCCTGACCTAGCGCCGGACGATATGTCCGACAGGGTCAGGGTAGCGTTTTTGCAGCCGCAGCGGCGGTAATTAAAGGGCAGATGCCGGGCGGCCATTTTTTTGGGGCCGCCTGCCAGCACCTGCCTCGTTCCCCCTCATGTAGGGTGCCGGCTGCGATCCGTCAGCCCGGCACACCTCTTGAGTGCTGGGCTGTTTTTCTGGCACCCCGCTCCCCGGTAGTCCAGAAGGGCCCCGGTGCGCTCTGCACTAGACCCCTCCCCTTTAATCAGGGGAGGGAAGCTTGTAATATCGTGGCGCTACATGCCGATGCATGTGGCGCTGTTGCACGTAGCGCTACGTGCAACAGCGCCATATGCATCGGCACGTAGCGCCGTGATATTGAATGGTAGAGTCCCAGGAAGGAGGTGGACCGCTTCCAGTAGCGCCCCGCCTCCTGCTTGGGGCACTACCACTCAATTTACGGTGCGGGGGCGCTAACATTTTCGGGGCGCTAAAAGTAGCACCCCAAAAGGGGCGCAACCCAATTTTTCCCCCTTAGTTTTTGGGGAATAAAACGAATTGAATTTTATTACTTTAAAAGCAAATGGATCAGTGGTTCATAAACTGGAAACATAAGCCATACTGTAATGCCATTAGCAATGTAAAATGAACTTGTTAAAATAGAAATAATAAAATGGAAATAATATGTTGTAGTGTCTTCAGAACACCTATCATTGTGGTAAAAGCACTACTTTTACTAACTTATATTGTACACTTAGGATATCCAGAGGATTGCTAACTCACTAACCAAAACACTGAAGAACCCGCTACCAACACTGGATAAGGATTTTAAAAAAACAACAGATATCAACAAACTTTTAGCATTAGTTGAAAATATAATCCGGGAACAAAATAAGGTCGACCGTGAATTTTACAATGAGAGTCATAAGAAAGCGGATACTCTTATTCTCAGCCTGGGATCAGTTGATTTACAAGGTGAGCTTGACGATCCGCAGTATCAAAGTGACTGAACGCTGAGAGCAGCATAAAGTTGAGGGAATTGGAGCTGTAATGTTTTTCAGTTAACACAATCACAAGGTAGAGACAGGTGAGGGAAACCACTCAGCTCACTTCAGCTCATCCATCCAGATTAAAGAAAAACCTGCATTCCCCTACTCCCACCTTGTTATTTAACTATCTCTTGAATGAATTGCAGGTTTTTGCCTACACCATAGGAACGGAATAGGCCATTCAGCCCCTCGAGCCTGTTCCGCAAAGGATTGGCCGCGCGACGACACCAAGATCATTCCAAGTGCTGATCATTTTTTGAAAGAAGTTCTCCCTGAAATCTGTCCTACATTTTCCTTTCACCAGTTTGAATCCGTTCCCTCTTGTTATAATACCCTGACATAACCTAAAGTAGTGCTCTGGATTAATCTTGTCTATACTGTTTAGAATCTTGTATACTTTTATAAGGTCCCCTCTCAGTCACTCCTTTCATGACTAAAGAGCCCCAGTTTCCCCAGTCTTTCCTTGTATCATCATTCTTTTACACTAGAGATTAATCTCATTGTCAAAATAGCAACCAGCCCTACACTGATGGATTTTCAAAACCCTTGCCTAAAGTTTCCTCCAGGCAGTGTTTTGCAGCGGCTTTACACAATTTACATGTGGCACAATACAGTCATTGGGATGAAGTAAATAAGTTATTTGCCATTGGTTTTTTTCATCTCTTGGGAATGTATGTTATCAGAAATAGCGATAACCTCCATCAGCCAACAATTTTTTAAGAAGGAAAGCAATAAAGAACAGGCATTTATATAGCGCCTTTCACGTCCTCAGGATATCTCAAAGCAATTTGCAAAAAATGAATCAGTTTTGAAGCATCGTCACTGTGTTACATGTGAAAACACAGCAATCAATTTGCAAACAGCAAGGTCCCACAAACAGCAATGAGATAAATGACCAGTTAATCTGTTTTTGGAGAAGTTGGTTGGGGCATCAAAGTTGGCCAGGTCACTGAGAGAACTTCCCTGCTTTTCTTCACATTGTTCAATGGGATCTTTTACATCCACCTAAATGGGCAGACATCTCATCCGAAAGACGGCACTTCCAACAAGGCAAATCTTCCTCAGTACTGCACTGAAGTGTCAGCCTACATTATCTGCTCAAGTCCTGGAGTGGTGTTGGAACCCACAACCTTCTGACTCAGATGAGAGGGCTGCTATTGAGCCAAGCTGACACCATTTTAAAATGGTTCTCAACTTGTGGACAGCGTTCTAACTGGGACATGACTTCAAATTGTGGAGGGGATGGTAAAAATTATATTGTCTAGTCAAATTTCACTGCTGGGTCAGACATTCCTTCCCATTGACATTATTCATTCCTATTGTTGCTAAGACAGTAAATGCCACTGGCAGAATATGTTACTCAGAAACTAGTTCCCACAAGCTTTGAGTTTCAAGCAGTTTGTTTTTAATCTTGCCCGCTCACTGGCAGACCTCACCATTAGGGAACCAGTCAGGATTGATACCTATCACATTACAAATATTACAACAACCTGGATCTAACTACACTGAAATGACTTCATTCCAAGTGCCTGGACGCAATGCAAACCATGCCAGTTAAACTACTGGCAGCCTTTTTCTAGAGAGTGATCTATGGTAAAATAGACTACATTCACTTTCCTTTCACCCGTAGTTACTAATTCTCTCTTGTTGCTTTCAGAACACACCACAGGCTCTGACTCTGAGAAGGGTGTGATTGACAAACAGAGGCGCAGTGATTATAATCGCTATCTGTACCTGCAGCTCCAGCATGTGGAGAACGAGCTGGACTTTCTGGGCTCGAGCAAGTTCCAGAATCCACAGAGCTACACTCAAGCTGTCCACCAGGTGCAACACATGAAGGACCTTCTAGAAAATGCTATCCTCTGCTACAGTTCTGTTTCAGAAAGGTAAGAACTTCTCGTGTATCCCCCAGAAAAGGACAGTGCAGTAACTCTTTAATAATGTATTGTAATGTTAGTACTTTTGTGAGATTACCCCCAGGTGAGACTTGGACCCATATCCATCTATGCAGGATTGTTAATTATAATAAATCTTTGAAGGTGACTGTGGGAGACAGAGGGAGTAACCTGTTAAATCAAGATCAATCAAGGGCAATTAGGGATGGGCAATAAATGATGGCCTTGCCAGCGATGCCCACATCCCAGAAACAATTTTTTTTTAACTTCCACAGGGAGCACATTGAAGTTCCAAGCCACGCTATCCCAAACAACGCACAGTGCTTTCCACAGATCTTACTGTACTGCGGTTTGACTCATGATTTTGCCACTTTGACAACCAACAAGTAAAGGCTAAACATGTGACTCTAGGAAGGGAAACCTTGGCGGGTGAATTGTCTCAAGGTGCTCCCACACTCCCTTTGGCAGCTAATTCCAGAGCAGCACTTGTCAAATCTATTCTGTCTGGGAGGCCTTAAGAAGGGAAAGGGAAAAACCTGAATATATTTTTTAAAACCTTTTTTTACAATATAAAATTTTCCTTTAACATTCTCAGAGTAGAATGTGCAGGAACGCCACTGGAAAGATTATAGTGGCCCTAGCTTTAGAGGCTGTCTAAATATCTGCATCGCGCTATAACTTCTGATTGCTTCTTCTGCAGGTTCTCTCCTACGCCTAGTCTTTCTGGAGACAGCAAAAAGGGACATAGTTCCAAAGGGCTACCCTGGTGGTTTGTCTTCATTGGATGGGTTTTGGTTGCAGCCACCAGTGGTGTATCTGCCTTCTTTACCATGCTCTATGGACTACACTATGGCAAAGACAATTCTATCAAATGGCTCATCTCCATGGCAATCTCTTTCTTTGAAAGTGTTCTGATTACACAACCTTTAAAGGTAATGTAGGGTCACTGCTAAAGGTGCGTACTTGAATCTAGTTGCATCATAAAATATAATGATAGTGAAGTAACACCTGTAGCCAGGGACCTTTATGAAGAGGTAGACAGCAGCTGTCTGTTTCTTTAAACCAGCTTTAATTCAGTCTACTTTCACTGGAAATATTTCTTAATGTTTTGATAGCCAAACGTCAGTGTTATTCTCTAAACAATCATTTTTCTAAGTATCTGGCTGAGTTACCAAGGTTAGGGTAAATTACTGGGCATAATTTGCAGGTACATTTGCTTTCCTTTGTATTAATGATTATCGAGGGCCAACTATTCATGAATCTCCAGGATTGCTCTGTATTTCCACAACTTCCTCCCACCCCACAAAAGAAAGTTCACTAATATATATGTGCAAAAATAAAATATTTGAGCGAAATAGTGGAATTCATTGTTAGTTTTAGCGAAAAAGTTGCTGAGTTACCCGCATTGCATGCTTTTACTCACACTGACTCACTAAAATTTTCGATGCGAAGAATTGCAGCCCCAAATTTGTTTCTCATTCTAATTGCTGCACAAATATGCATTGAATATGCATTCAACCAGTCATCTGAAAAGCAGCAGTGGATAGAATTAAATATCTGTCTGGGTATCCTTGTAAAAGCTTTAGTTCAAAGCTGTATTTATAGAAAATCTGTGTAAAATTACCAAAATAAGTATTTGATGCAGACAGTTATTGTCAAATTATTTTGATATGGTAAATAAGGAAAACCAGAGGGTAATTTTCAACTTCAGTGGGGACACAAAACTGGTCACAGTGGTTTGGCCGCCGATTATACACCCACACATTGAAGTCAATGGACATGAAAATAAGGTGGGGTGTATAACAGGTGACCGATCCACTGCCGCCAGTTTTCTGCTCCTACCAAACTTGCAAATTACCCCCATTATTTCCACTAGTCGGTGAAAGAAAGAAATCCTTTCTATAGCGCCTTTCACAACCTCAGGACATCCCAAAGCACTTTACAGCCAATGAAGTACCTTTGAAGTGTAGTCACTGTTGTAATGTAGGGGGCATAAATTGAAGATTATCGGCAAAAGAACAAGGGCAGAGGTCAGGAGATTTATTTAATTGCTAGGACACGGAATTGCCAGAAACAATGGTGGAAGTGGAATCCATAATAGCTTTTTAAAGGGAATTATGTAAATATTTGCAAAAGTACAATAAAGTGGATGGGGAATGGGACTATGTGGATTGCTCTTTCAGAGAGCTGGCAAAGGCGCAATGGGCTGCGGGGTCTTTTGTGCTGTAAAATCTCTATGATTCTATAAATGACTTTTGTGAGGTAAAAGATTACATTCACTTTTTAACACATTCCTACCTGGAAAAAGTAGAAGAATAACTCACATTAACCAGCCATCTTTTGTGTATTTTATCAAAATCTCATGTCAGCATCTTTCAGATAGTGACCAAAATAATTAATTTTGTTTGTGAATTGCACAAACAAAATCATCTTTCAGAAATAAAGAATTCAGATTTTTTTTTAAATCTTACCTAATGAATGAAACAAGTCAAACATATTGAATAGCATTCCCAGAACAAAAAATTAACTTTTGGTCCAGGAGAAAAGGCACAATATAGTCTCTTCAAATGTCCAAAGCTAGTGGCTCTATGAGGTCATCAGACAAGATGACTTCTATTAAGCATATAAGGAAATATGTAATGGGGTATGGTAGCATAGTGGTTATGTTACTGGATTAATAATCTTGGGCTAATGATCCAAGGATGTGAGTTCAAGTTCCACCATAGCAGCTGGGGAATTTAAATTCAGTTAATTAATTAAATTAAGAGCTAAAGCATACTGGATAAGACAGCTGTCAGACATTGGTTAGACCCTAAACAGTGCAGTCTGTACACTGCAGTAAGATGATGCACTGCTTTGTCTCAACTTCAGGACAAGATTAAAACAATGTTGTATCTTGGGAACGGTAACATAGTGGTTATGTTACTGGACTAGTAATCCAGAGGCCTGGACAAATGAGATATGTAGTTCAAATCCTGCAATGGTAGCTGGGGAATTTAAATTCAGTTAATTAAATAAATCAGGAATAAAAAGCTAGTATCAGTCATTGTGACCATGAAACTATTGGATTGTCATAAAAAAACATCTAGTTCACTAATGTCCTTTAGGGAAGGAAATCTGCCATCCTTACCTGGCCTATATGTGACTCCAGACCCACGGCAATGTTGTTGACTCTTAACAGCCTTCTGGGGTTCAAGAAGGCAGCTTTCAAAGAGCAATTAGTGATGGGCAATAAATGCCAGTAACACCTACATCCAATTAATGAATATAAAAAGACCATAAAAGCCTGTTGTATAACTCACTGTGTGGCAGGGACTCTACCAAACCATTTAATCTAGGTAGGGCCACAACTAAACTTTACAAAGGGTAAATCGTGTTTGACTAATCTGCTGGAATTTTTTGAGGAAGTAACTGGTAAAATAGATGGGGGAGAGCCAGTGGATGTGGTGTACCTTGACTTCCAGAAAGCCTTCGATAAGGTTCCACACAAAAGATTGTCATGCAAAATTAAGGCTCATGGGATTGGGGGCAAAGTATTAACGTGGATAGAGAACTGGCTGGCGGATAGAAAACAGAGAGTTGGAATAAACGGCTCGTTTTCGGAGTGGCAGGCAGTGACCAGCGGGGTGCCGCAAGGATCTGTCCTGGGACCCCAGCTGTTCACAATATATATAAATGATCTGGATCAGGGAATTGGATGCAATATTTCCAAATTCGCTGACGACACTAAACTAGGAGGAGGGGTGGGCTCTGATGAGGATGTCAGGAGGCTACAGTGCGATTTGGACAGGTTGGGGGAATGGGCGGATACGTGGCAGATGCACTATAATGTGGATAAATGCGAGGTTATCCACTTTGGGGGTAAAAACAGGAGGGTAGATTATTATCTAAATGGCAATAGATTGGGAGATGGGGAAGTGCAGAGGGACCTGGGTGTTCTTGTGCACCAGTCACTGAAGGAGAGCATGCAGGTGCAACAGGCGATTAAGAAGGCAAATGGTATGTTGGCCTTCATATCAAGGGGGTTCGAGTATAGGAATAGGGATACCTTACTACAGCTGTACAAGGTGCTGGTGAGACCGCATCTGGAGTATTGTGTACAGTTTTGGTCGCCCCATCTGCGGAAGGATGTTCTTGCCATGGAAAGAGTGCAACGGCGATTCACCAGGCTGATACCTGGAATGGCGGGAATGACCTACGAAGAGAGATTAAATAGTTTGGGCTTGTACTCACTGGAGTTTAGAAGATTGAGAGGGGATCTCATCGAAACATATAAAATTATGGCAGGCCTGGACAGGCTGAATTCAGAGAGAATGTTTCCAATGGCCAGGGAGCACAGAACCAGGGGCCACAGTCTAAAAATAGCGGGCAAATCATTTAAAACAGAGATGAGGAAGAATTTCTTCACTCAAAGAGTGGTGAGCCTGTGGAATTCCCTGCCACAGAGGGCTGTGAAGGCTAATTCAATAAATATTTTCAAGAGAGAATTGGATATATTTCTGAAGGCTAAGGGGATTAAGGGTTACGGAGAAAAGGCGGGGACGGGGTACTGAACTGGTAAGATCAGCTATGATCTCAGACGAGGATCAGCCATGATCTCATTGAATGGCGGAGCAGGCTCGAAGGGCCGAATGGCCTACTCCTGTTCCTATCTCTATGTTAACTCAGCTCATTAGGATTTCTTTAAATACGTGTTTCACAAAGTCACAGCAGCTTAAAAAGATTTAGCTGAGGCACGGTTTGATTTGTGCCAGAGCTTTGGCTCTGTGAGTTGAATGATTGAGGCTCAAATTCAATGGGCTTGAGTCAGTTTGGATCGAAAGAATTCAACATCCAAATTGAACTCGCTTAACCCCATATTAAATAATGAGGTAGCTATATAAATGTATGAAGAAAGCCTAATTACTATTGAAATACTACCACTGTACAGCCTTCTATGAAAACATTTCCCAACAGGTTCACCTTGCTAAGAGAAATTGGTAAAACATGAAGTTTTTTAATACTTTTTAAACTTAATTTTTGAATATTTAAGAAAGATTTACCAATTCTAAGAAATGTAGAACACAGTAAAATTGTGAACACATTGACTGGAATTTTTTGGGGTCCGTGCGGGCGCGATTGGAGCTGGGTCTGGGAAATTTGAAATATCTTGGTGCGGGTTGGGTACCCGCCGCCATCCCCCCTCCCCCACCCCACGAGCCTTTCCCTCGGGTGCGTTTGCCAGCATGGCAAAGGAGGCCAAGATAATTTAGATCATTATATCAGCAAAGTGATGGAAGGTGTCGTCGACAGTGCTATCAAGCGGCACTTACTCAGCAATAACCTGCGAACTGACACCCAGTTTGGGTTCCGCCAGGGCCACTCAGCTCCTAACCTCATTACAGCCTTGGTCCAAACATGGACAAAAGAGCTGAACTCAAGAGGTGAGGTGAGAGTGACTGCCCTTGACATCAAGGCAGCATTTGATCGAGTGTGGCATCAAGGAGCCCTAGCAAAACTGAAGTCAATGGGAATCAAGGGGAAAACTCTCCATTGGTTGGAATCATACCTAGCACAAAGGAAGTTGGCTGTGGTTGTTGGAGGTCATTCATCTCAATCACATGACATCACTGCAGGAGTTCCTCAGGGCAGTGTCCTAGGCCCAACCATCTTCAGCTGTTTCATCAATGACCTTCCCTCCATCATAAGGTCAGAAGTGGGGATGTTCGCTGATGATTGCACACTGTTCAGCACCATTCGAGACTCGTCAGATACTGACGTAGCCCGTGTCCATATGCAGCAAGACCTGGACAACATTCAGACTTGGGCTAACAAGTGGCAAGTAACATTCACACCACACAAGTGCCAGGCAATGACCATCTCCAACAAGCGAGACTCTAACCATCTCTCCTTGACATTCAATGGCATTGCCATCACTGAATCCCCCACTATCAACATCCTGGGGGTTACCATTGATCAGAAACTGAACTGGACCAGCCATATAAATACTGTGGCTACAAGAGCAGGTCAGAGGCTGGGAATTCTGCAGCGAGTGTCTCACCTCCTGACTCCCCAAAGCCTTTCCACCATCTACAAGGCACAAGTCAGGAGTGTGATGGAATACTCTCCACTTGCCTGGATGAGTGCAGCTCCAACAACACTCAAGAAGCTCGACACCATTCAGGATAAAGCAGCCCGCTTGATTGGCACTCCATCCACCACCTTCAACATTCACTCCCTCCACCACCGGCGCACTGTGGCTGCAGTGTGTACCATCTACAAGATGCACTGCAGCAACTCGCCAAAGCTCCTTCAACAGCACCTTCCAAACCCGTGACCTCTACCACTTAGAAGGACAAGGGCAGCAGACGCATGGGAACATCACCACCTACAAGTTCCCCTCCAAGCCACACACCATCCTGACTTGGATCTGTATCGCCGTTCCTTCACTGTCACTGGGCCAAAATCCTGGAACTCCCTTCCTAACAGCATTGTGGGTGTACCTACACCATATGGACTGTAACGGTTCAAGAAGGCGGCTCACCACTATCTTCTCAAGGGCAATTAGGGATGGGCACTAAATGCAGGCCTAGCCAGCCAGCGATGCCCACATCCCATCAATGAATAAAAAAATTAATTAAAAAAATTATTAGGTACTTGTCAGACCCTTAAACCTCTTTGTAATGCTCCCTTTCAAATTTCCCTGGATGACCACGGGAATCACGCAGCTCAGGAACCACGTCTGTCAGCCTGAGGCAGAAGTTGAGTTGCCATTGATCCAGCTCATTTGTGCACAGCATGAAAAGTACAATAAAGGAAACCCACCTGACACCTGGTCACTTTCCTAAGGCAGATGCTGTTGCTGAGTGCATTGTCTGCACAGATTTCACTTTCTAGAGGTTGCACGTCTTCAGCAAAGTCGGGATCCACTGTCACCTCATTGGTAGAACCTATCACACCATTGACAGGTTGCTTCTGTCATCTCTACTTGACCTGCCATCTATTACATAAGCATGGGTGCCGTTTATACTGTCTCAACTTGCTCCTCAGAATTGGACCACGATGAGCCCCAACACCAGCAGCACCAGGCGCACCAGCAGCACCAACAACAACACCACCAACCTTCTCCTCAACCACCTGATGCTGCACAGGACAGAGGGCATCAGCGTAGGGCTGCACCGCACTGGAGGCGATACCCCCAACACAGGTTATACAGGCAGAGGATGAGCTTCCTCAACATGACGGGGCAGCAGTGCCAAAGGAGGCTTAGGCTATCGCACCAGGTCATCGCAGACATTTGCATATTGCTGGAGCAAGACCTGCAGCCAAGAGGAGCGGGTGGACACACCTTACCAGTGACTGTCAATGTCACCAGTGCCCTCAACATCTTCGCCACTGATGAAGCCACTGTTACTGAGTGGGCGCTGGCCTTTGCTGCTCTGGCTGGCTTCCCACAGGTGCGTGGTGTCATCGACTGCACACATGTGGCCATCAGGGCATCCCATCATCACCCAGGATTCTTTGTCAACTGCAAGGGCTTCCACTCCCTCATCTGCAACCATAGTAAGACCATGTGTGCGCCAAATTCCCTGGCAGCAGCCATGACTGTTCTGCTGCATCCTGCACAACATAGCGCAGCAGCAAGGATTAGCGCTGCATGAGAAGCAAGGCTCTGAGCACACAGCCTCTTCAGAGGTGGAGGAGCAGGAGGAGCATCAGCTGGAAGATGAGGAGGAGGAGGAGCAGGAGGAACCTGCGGTCCAGATCCCACCAGCACCCGAGCACATTGCTGCCCGGGAGGCCAGGGATGGCCTCGTCATGGCCAGATTTACTTAACTTCAAGCATTACACCCATATGGCTGTCACGTGCTGCACCAAGTTCGCACCACCCAACAACAACACCATGAAGCATCTCTACAATGACCAAGCCATTCCTTTCACACTGACCACTGAGGTAAAGTTATGTCTCACCATTCACTCCAACTCACTAAGCCACTTCCAAAGTTGCACAAAAATTTGTCCATGATTGGAAAGTGGTGAAAATAAATATTTTTATCTGTGATATCACAGTAACAGAAACTTTACACAAACATTTATTAAAACACCCAAGTGGCTACCTCCTGCATCTACTTGTGTTTCACCTTTCTCTTACGCGTGCTTCTACGAGGTGCTACCCCTGTGGCTTCAGCAGAGTTAGAGGCAGCCTGCTAGCAAGGAGCTGGAGAGCACCTTCCTGCACAGCAGTGGGGCCATCAGGACCCATGTCTACGTTGACACCCCTCTTAGACAGGATGTCTATGAGCATCTGCCATCTATTCTCCATAGATAGCCATCTATTCTCCATAGAGACCATGTGCTCCTGTGAGTGGCGCATTAGTTGCTCCATGCAGGTAGCCATCCTACCCATGAAAGAGCCTACAGTCGCCATCACCTGCGAGACGGTGATGCTCAGTTGGAGGTGGACTCCTTCATTCTCTGAACATTTGCAGACATCGCAGTCACAAAACCTGGCAAAGCCTCCTGCACTTCTTGCTGCACCTCCAGGATCTCCCTCTTTCTGGATGCCCCGGAGGCTCAGCATCAGCTAAGCAAAGCTGGGAGTGTCCTGTGCCCTCTGGCGATGAGTCTCCACTGCTGTCCCTGTCTCCACCATCTGCTCTTCCTCACTTGTGACTTGTGAGACACCAGGTGACAACACTACTCTATCTCGCGTGGGACCCACCGAGGTGTGCATATCTGTGCTGGTGCTGGGTGCGCTTATGTCTGGTGACGGTACGCCCTCAGAGGCTGGAGGCTCCTCTTCCTCCTGGACAGTGGGGTGGGGGGGAGGAGCTCTTGATGGACCTGTGGGAGAGTAAAGAGATGAGTTAGATATGTTATATCAAGAATGGGTACAGGTACCATTATGCACATAATGAACATTCACTGGCTGCTGACATCAGTCCCCATAGGAGTGACTGCTGTATGCCTTGTGGTTGTATGAGATGTAATTCTGTCACCAGGTTGCTGAGGTGTCCCCCTCTCTCCGTCTCCCACCTCCAGCTGCTCTGCGACTCCTGACACTGCCAAGGCAACCTCCTCTGCTGCTGTTAAGGTGGCCAATGATGGAGGGCCACCTCCGGTTCTCTGCCTCTCCCTATTGTTGTGGGCTCTCTTCTTCTGCAAGGCAGGAAAGAAGAGAAGGTTGAGTGAGAGTGAGGGAATGAGCGTAAGGAATGGATGGGGTACATGTTTAGAGGGTGACTACGATGGAGTGGGGTGGCAATGCCAAGTGGCCTCCTTGAGTGTTGTTAGTTGGTATGATTGCATTAGGATGAGGGTGAGTGTGAAGGGTGGTTAGTCAAATGGAGATGGGATAATGTCGATAGAGAGAGAGGGATGGGTGGATGTGCAAGGTATGTTGGTGTGAGTAATGATGTGCAGGAGCAGGCTTAGGAAGGCAGAGTGATGGGGATGTGATGAGAGGCACAGCAGGATGAAGTTGAGTGTGGCTTTGCACTCGCCTTACCTGATCTAATGAGATAATTGAAATGTTTCTGGCACTGCACCCAGGTCCTCCTCACAACATCCCTGCTGTTGACCTCCTCTTCTATTTGGAGCTAGGCTCCTTTGGTCTGCCGGGGAGGTCTCTTCCGCCCATCGGAAGGGAAGAGGACCTCCCTGCATGCTCTCACCCACTCCACAAGCATATGGAGGGCGTCATCTGAGAATCTGGGTGCAGCCCTCTGTCTCTGTGCTGTCATGTTTGCTGGTCTTTCTAACTCTCCAATGGTCCAGTGTGCTGCCTGCACACTCCTAGATGAACCTTCAAATGCAATGTGGCCATTAAATATCCCGGCTGAAAACACGTCATCGATGATGTCATCAGACCCGCACCATTTAATAGGGCCGGGTAACGCGCAGGGCTGCCTTAATAGGCGCCATTAAGGGAAAGTCGATCTCTGGAGCAGGATGAAATAAGAATAGGGTTGCGACCTACCACGGTGACCGCCCGCTCCCAACCAGCCCAGGTAAAGAAAATTCTGGCCATTGCAATACTTAATCAAAGCAAAAAGTTGAATTTGTAGCTGGAAATAAACAGTAGACAAGAATAAACATGATTCATGTATCACGGTGGCATAGTGGTTAGCACTGTTGCCTCACAGCGCCAGGGACCCAGGTTCAAATCTGGCCTCGGGTGACTGTCTGTGTGGAGTTTGCACATTCTCCCCGTGTTTGCGTGGGTTTTCTCCGGGTGCTCCGGTTTCCTCCCACAGTCCAAAGATGTGCGGGTTAGGTTGATTGGCCATGATAAAAATTGGCCCTTAGTGTTAGGGGGGATTAAATACGTGGGGTTACGGGGTTACGGGGATAGGGCTTGGGTGGGATGGTTGTCGGTGTAGGGACCGGGTGCTAGGGTTTGGATGATCAGCCATGATCTCGTTGAATGGCGGAGCAGGCTCGAAAGGGCCGAATGGCCTGCTCCTATCTTCTATGTTTCTATGTATACTTATGAATGATATTTTTTCTGTGAATCTTTTTATTTCCCTTTTCAGGTGTTGGGTTTTGCTGCTTTCTTTGCTCTGGTTTTGAAGAAAGTAGAACAGGAAGATGATGGGGAAAGCCCAATTGACAGCTCATTATCTACTGCAGGTGACTTCTCCAATCTAAATGTGTTGCTCGGTCCTTTTCTCTTTCCCTTTTAACTCTTGCCTATGACCATTGACACTAAAGAGCCGATTGTACCAGGCTACACTTCCAACATGGAGATCAAGAGCTGAATTTTCCGGGGTGGTAGCAGGCGCGATCGGTGGCAGGTCGGGTGGGAAAGTTGTTTTTTTTGACAGCGGGTCAGGAACCCGCTGTCAACTCGCTCCCACGCGCCTTTCCCACAGGCGCATCTGTCAGCATGGAGCTGACCTGACCTGCAACGGCAGGGGACCCAATTTTTCCCCCTACTTTTTAAATTTCCCTGCATGGCCATGGGATTCACACAGCTCGGAAACCATGGGGTCGATTTTCCTGGAGCCGTCAGGCGGGGTTTCAGGCGTGTGGGGGGGGGGGGGAAATCCCGAATTTGGGGGTCCCGACACCATCCCGCCCAAAACCCCACCCCACGCAAGTTTCAGGGGCGGCGGGTACGCACCCCGCACTGGGACCCGCCGACCCCAGGCGGGAAGGGATTAGTGCCAATTAATTGCCTGTTAACAGGTAGTTAACAGGCAGTTTTTAGCCTAATCCCTAATTTGAGGGGTATCGTGTGGGATTCCCGACAGCTCCAAACCATGCCAGGTTAGAGCAGGCGGGCCGTCGGGTTGAAGGACTGGGAGGGGTTGGGATGTTAGTGCTCAGGTGAGTGATGGGTGCATGAGTGCAAAGGTAAGTGTGTTTGGTGTGTCTAAAGTGTGTAAAGAACTTTTACTTACCTGTACTTACCTTAACAGCCTTTCTTCCTGTAGCCGTTGGGAGCCCATCACTCAGCCGGCACTTAAAGCTGAACGGCTGTGATCTGTGAAAAGTGACAGCCTTCAGCTTTGAGTGCTGCTGAGAATTCTAACTGAGTCTGTGCAGAAGGACTCATGTTAGAACTCAGACTGTCAGTGTTTCACAGCTTCAAACAGCTGTGAAACACTGATATTTCATCTGTCAAGAACTCTTGACAGATGAAATTGCAATCTGTGACGTCACCTGTTGCCGGGTGGCCCTTAATTGGCCTGCTGAGCCCGCTGGGCAGGCTCAACAAGGTCAATCAAGGGAAAATCGCGCGGATTGGCCGGACGTCGAAGTAGGCGGGTCTAAAACCCGAAAGTTGTAGTCCCACCTTCTTCCCGACAGCATCAGGAAAATCGACCCCCATGTCTGTCAACCTGAGGAGTGAGTTCCGTGGCCATTGCTCCAGTTGATTACTTGACAGCATGGAAAACAAACCAAAATAAAAACATGTTGATGAAATGAGCTATCAGATTGATGGAGATTCTGCTCTAATTGAAAAGCTACAGGTAAATGTTTTTTCACTGGCCATTCTCGGCTGTTGCCTTCCAACTGAACAGTAATTGCAGTGAATTGATCTGCACTATAAAAAATGACATATACTATTTAATTAAATTTTTGTGTTGTTTCTGGTCAGGTTTTTCTCACAGTATACTGTAATTGTCCAATTACACATTAAATCAAGTCATCAGCAATTTCATTCTCATCACTCATTTCACTGGTTCAATTTGCTTTCAGTCCCTGAATATGATTAATTTAATTTTTCAGTCTGAGTCTTCAGGGTGAATTTCTGCGGAGGTTCTCTCACTTGTCCATTGTTAACTTCAATGGAAGAGCTGCAGAAATCCCCAAAACACATTGTAAGCACCACTTATACTGTTTGTCAGGGATTCCGCAGCTCTTCCGCTGAACTTACATAAGATTGTAAATCCACCCCTTTAAAATTACATTTAAAATCTGCTTAATTTTATGTATTACCTATACACACACATCTTTTATTTGTACCAGTCACTGATATAAAAGTCTATAGCACCAATAACTTCCCAATTAATGTACTTTTTAAATTATGTTCTTGATCGTATTTGTAGGTGGAGTCATATTACTTAATGATAATTTTATTTAAATATTTCTTTGCCACTCATATATAACTTTTATTATACGATTATACAGTAAAGAGTCAACACCCACTATGTTAGATTGAACTTAAAATTTAATGTGGCCATGGTCCCTTTAAGGATCCCGGCTTAAAACGCGTCATGAGTGACGTCACCGGACCGCTCCATCTAATTGGGCTGGGTAACGCGCTGGGTGGGCTTAATAGGCCCCATTAAGGTAAGTTCATTCTGTACAGCGGGATGGAGCCAGCAGCGGGGTCGCGACCCGCCATGGACACCAGCCGCACCAGACCCGCCAAGGTAAGGAAATTTCCGGCCCAAATCACAAAAATGGGCCTAAAGGCCTGTGTGTTTGAGGGGAAGCTGTACTCGTTTTATGGCGGACTTTGGGGCCTTGGGAGAGGCTGTGCTGTGAGTCAGGTGAAACATCATTAAAAATAGGCAAATACCTATTTTTTTCCCTCTCTTCCACCCCCCTCCCCCCACTCCACCCCCACCACCCAGCCCATCACCATGAGCTCAGCCATATAACATGGTCCATGACTAATTCTGTGACCTGATTTGT
The DNA here is from genome assembly GCF_052327205.1 of Somniosus microcephalus. Taxonomy (NCBI): domain Eukaryota; kingdom Metazoa; phylum Chordata; class Chondrichthyes; order Squaliformes; family Somniosidae; genus Somniosus; species Somniosus microcephalus. The sequence continues at coordinate 250,906,534 of NC_140992.1, forward strand.
TCAAGTAAGTCTTAAATCAAGGCTTAAATGTCTTGGCCACAATAAATGCCATATATATTTTTTAATTTATTCTGTAATGCCAGAGCTTAATGGAGATATATCGTTCACAGGGACACAATCACATGTAAGACTAAAAGGTCAATGTGACCTTCTATACTTTTTAGTAAGAAAGAAAATATATACTTATGCTGATATCTTTCTTATGTCATTTGGGTATATTTCACCCTTCCTAAACTAGGCTGTTTGATGGACTGTTTCACAATAGCAGAGCACTTTGTTTTAGCGGGGAAGGAGAACAAAGTGCCCTTCCTTGTGAGACAAATGCAGAGTTACATTGGTATGGTATGGTGGCGTCTGCGGCTTAGATTGTTGCAGCTGAGGGAGGACAGGGCGGAGGTGGGAAGGTATCAGAAGAAGATAATGGGCTTCACAAAGAAGAAAAAAATGTCTTCAAATCTACATTCCCAAGCAGCTACATTTTCACAACTTATGTTTTACTGTAGGAGATCCCAGCGCCCTGCTTGCAACTCGTAGGGACAGCAGCAGCAATATCTATCAGCCGCCACCTCGAAATGAAGTGGAGCACATGAAGGAGAATTCTATAAAAGAGCAGAAAGTATTTGGCTTGATCAGGGAAATCCTTGGTAAGCAAATAACCTCTCGAGTGCTATTTGTTCTATCATCTCAACTTTCTCTGAAGGGTTAAGGTTAAGTCGACAGCAACAAGAAAAGGGATAAATTGACTGGTCTGTGGTAAGTGAACTTTCAGTTAGCAGAGCCTAGAGTGACACTAGAATCCAAGATGTGTGGAAATCTGTGATTTGCTTGGCTCCTGTCCTCATTGAATCACAGCACTTTGGAGAGTCGAATCCGTGGAAGGAGAATTGTGAAAAAAAATCAGTTATGATGTAAATAAACAAGGTAAAAAAACAAACCACTTTTATTGTATTCCTAAATCAGCAGTCAAAATACACACTATCATTAAGCTAAAAGGTTACTAATTTTTTAATGTTTTAATGTTAACAACAACTCTGTCAGGATTTTCTCAAGCGAAGATTCTTGTTATAGTGAAGGTTCAATCTGATCCAATAAGTAATGGAGATGACATGGTTTTATCATGGATTGAAGCAGGGATGCAGAAGTTTTGAATGAGCTCTGAGCATCTTATGACTCAGCCATCACATTGTTTAGTTTCGTACCATGCTTAAGATAATAGAAATTTAAGGAATTACTATTAGACTCAACAAGCCCATTGCATTTGGATTGACCATACCCACCTACCTACCTACCCCTCTTCTTAGCATAACACACTCCTGTTCCTCCTGGCTCCACATTAAAGTTGGTTAGGCTGCTGAAAACCTGGGCGGAGCAGGCCCGGTGCTTGCTCCGCTCACCGCTGAACTATTTCTCCAAGGGGGTCTTTAAACAGGCGTTATGTACCTCATTAACATATTCGAGCGGGCTGACGCCTGTTTTAGGTGGCCACCAGAGTCGCCTAAAAAAAAGCCCTGATGAATTTAATAGTCGTCCAATTATACGCCCGGATCGGGTGCGGGCCGTCACTCTGCTAAATTTATCATTGTTGTGCGTGTGTTATACTCGTAAAAAGGGCAGTGCAATGTTAAATTTCTCCTCCAATATTACCAGCACACTCAGTCAAGCTGTTGAAGATTATGTGTTGCTGTTATACTTTCCTAATCTTTTCCTGCATTTTATCTTTTGACAAAAGTATACCACAAATACAATTTCATCAAAATTTACATATTGCCATATTATATGCATTACTTTCTGAGATAGGATTATTTTCTGTTTAATATTTCCAGTTGTTGCTAGTTTATTAACTATGTATCATCAAGAGAATATATGATGCAAATGTACTAGATAGAATCCAATACAGACAATAATTAAATTCATGAGTATTAAGTAAATGGCCACATTTTTGCATTTTATTTCTACAACTCTTGATTAGATTAATTGATGTTTTAATAAATCTAAATTATCTGTGGTAATTTACTACAGCAATGGCTCAATGGAACATTTTTACTGTCTTGATATTAGATTTTGTTTTTTGCAGCCTATTTGGGATTTCTGTGGATGTTGCTGCTGGTTGCTTATGGACAGCGTGATCCAAATTCATATTATCTAAATAAAGCTATTGAAAACAGCTTCACTGGTGGTTTCGATTACATCTTGGGTTACAATGATTTCTTCAAATGGGCGAACAGTACACTTATCTCAAATTTATTTGGCATCTACCCAGGTGAGGCAAACGGTAACATTTTCCAAAATATAAAAACTTATTTTCTGCCCGTGGTGAACAGAAAGACTAAAGTTATCAAAACTCTCGCTGCCTGAATTATACCTCGTGGCATCACATGACCGAATGCCATTAATAACAATTATGGTGAAATCGGCAGCTGAAAATGGACGTGTGGCATTTTTCTTTTGTGGTGGTGAAATTTGCCAGTGTTGGAATTAGAACACTTTTCCATTTGTTTTTGATCAAGTGTCAGCATCAAGCAATCCTGAGTCAGTTATAGCAAGGCCCAACCTCAGAGGAGCAGCCTCCACTATACGCTTTACTCAATCAAACAATGTGAATCTTTCTTCTTTTATTACCATCTAAACACATCGGGCTGGATTTTCATTGGGCCGTGGAGTCGGGACTGGAGGCGTGTCGGGGGTTAAAATCCCGAAATCGGGGGTCCCGACCCCATCCCACCTCCATGCCAGTTTCAAAGGAGGCGGGTACCCGCCCCGCACTGGAACCCGCCTCCCCGAGGCGGGAAGGGGATTAGTGCCAATTAACTGCCTGTTAACAGGTAGTTAACAGGCAGTTTTTAGCCTAATCCCTATTTTTATTGTTGAAATGTGGGATTCCCGATGGCTCCAAACCACGCCAAGTTAGCGAGGCGGGCCATCGGGATGAAGGGCTTGGAGGGGTCGAGATGTCCGGTGTTCAGGTGAGTGATGGGTGCATGAGCGCAGAGGTAAGTGTGTTTGGTCTGTGTAAAGTGTTTAAAGAAGTTCTACTAAACTTTACTTACCTTTACAGCCTTCCTTTCTTCAGGTCTCGGGAGTCCCTCATCTCACCGGCACAGAAAGCAGAATGGCCGCCAGCTGTCAAAATCTGCAGCCTCTGCTTTCTGTTCCGGGGAGATCTCTAAATCATCCTGAGAGGAAGGAATTAACTTGGAGTACAGATTGTCAGTGTTTGACAGCTTCAAAAAGGTCTTGACAGATGAAATATCAATCTGTGACGTCACCTGTTGCCGGGTGGCCCTTAATTGGCCTGCTGAGCCTGCTGGGCGGGCTCAACAAGGTCAATCAAGTCAAAATCGCGTGGGTTGGCTAGAACTCGATGGAGGCGGGACTACAACCCCAAAAGTTGTAGTCCCTCCTCCTACCCGACTCCTCAATGAAAATCCAGCCCATCATGTATGCAGGCAAGACCGCTGATTAGTATCAACTGAGCAGCCTTTCTGCCTGTAGCCATTACACCCTAAGCAGAGGTACTGCCCCAATGATATATAGGCTGATTCTTCTAATACTTGCACTGCTAATGAATCACAACTTCAAATTCAAACTAACCTGGCTCCAAAACTAATTAAAAAACTCTGCGTCCATTGTTTTGACTGAGGTAGTTACAGTATTAGCCGTCCTCGGTCTGTCCCATCCCCCTCAGTCCTGATGCTCCCCTGAAAGTTCCTCCCATCGGGTTTTTGCTCACTTGCATTTTAGTTTTAATTAGGAATGCGATTTAATCACCAGTACTGTTTAAGTTAGGGTCTGAAGCAATTTTAAAGTGTTGGTGAGTGGAGTCATTGTTAATGGTAGTATCAGATAATTAGTGGACCAGCTAGTAATTTCCTCTGTGGTCAGAAGCTGGCTCTGGCACTTCACAAACGCTCCTGATTACAATTAAAATGCCAATAAGTGGAGAAAGTGATTGAAGAGCCCTGCTTGATCTTATAGCTGTGCTTTCGCAAGATCAGGTAACCCAGACTTAAATTAAGTGTTTAAATGTCATCTCGCTGCTCATGTAAAATATAATGTACGTGAAAATTTCCCATTTTACCTTATAATAAGAACATAAGAACATAAGCAATAGGAGCAGGAGCAGGCCATTCGGCCCCTCGAGCCTGCTCCGCCATTCAATGAGATCATGGCTGACCCGATTTTGGCCTCAGCTCCATTTTCCTGCCCGCTCCCCATAACCCTCGACTCCCCTGTTGCTCAAAAATCTGTCTATCTCAGCCTTGAATATTTTCAATGACTCAGCTTCCACAGCTCTCTGGGGTAAAGAATTCCGAAGATTCACGACCCTCTGAGAGAAGAAATTCCTCTTCATCTCTGTCTTAAATGGGCGACCCCTTATTCTGAGACTATGCCCCCTCGTTCTAGATTCCCCCATGAGGGGAAGCATCCTCTCGGCATCTACTCTGTCCAACCCCCTCTTATATGTTTCAATAAGATCACCTCTCATTCTTCTAAACTCCAATGAGTATAGGCCCAACCTGCTCAACCTTTCCTCATAAGACAACCCTTCCATCCCAGGAATCAATAAATGTAATAAACAGCTCGGTTCAATTTTTTATTTTTATACCACCTTTACATTTTGAAGCAGCATCGCATACATTTTATACTGTGCCATGACTATTAGAAAATGAAACCACAAATTAACCTTTCAAAATTTAAATTCAAGCTGTAGCACTTTGTGAGTTTGATGCTAAGCCACTAGGTAGAACAAGTCATTATCAGAACTATTGGGCCCATGAAGGAAGGTAAAAGTAGAATTGCCCATTTTCCTTAGTAACAAATGTACCTTTTCCCAGCTGCATAGTTTAGCAATAGTAATAGTAATGGATTTAGAGAAGTTTGCGACATATAATGTCCCTCTCTCACACTCCATTCCCCCCAAACTGAAACAGGCTGTAAGGAGACAAACATGCAATTCATGTAAGGTGTATTAAAACAATTTGGGGGGGAAGAAGCGATAAGATTAACTAGTAAGCAGGTAAATATTTGTTTTATATTTCAGGCTTTGTCACCGATGGCAATTCTAAGTTGGTTGGATCTGCCCGCATTCGACAACTGAGAGTAAAGAACAATGTCTGTCGCATACCAACAAAACTGAGGAGTTCTATAAAAGAATGCCATGCTCAATATTCCTTGGATAATGAAGACATGTCTGTCTACAGTCTCCACTGGAATGTGTCTGTGTTTCAGAATTCCTCAGACCTGGATTGCGTCTGGCAATACCAGAGCCAAAGCGAATTGCGTAGTTATCCCATCTGGGGGAAACTTGCCATGTACAGAGGAGGTGGTTACATTGCAGAGTTGGGTACAGATGCACAGGATGCTTACAGGTAACTGGTTTTAATCGGCTGCTTTGAACTCTTCAGGTGCCACTTCCTTTACTCTGTGCAACACAGTTATATGTCACACCAAATAACTGCAAGAATTTTAACATTTAACGGTGTTCAGAAGTTTGCTGCGACTGTCTCCTGATACAGGAGGGAACGTTAAGAGGACAGCATTGAGATACCTTCAAGTGCCAAAGGATTATGAGGCAAGTCTGGAGAAACTTGGGCTCTCCTGAATTAAAAAGAGCTAAATGATAAGGCACCTTATAAATGGCATAGGAAAGGTAAATCCCTTTTCTCATTACCATTGCTTCATTCAATTTAGCGAATTATTAGACATTATTAGACTTTATTCGTTCTGCAACACCCACAGCTGTCCCCAGCACAATTTGTATCACCCTCTGCAGAACAAAGTGATTCACATCCAATTAATCACTTTTGCATGTGGCAACCAATTTACAAACAACAATATCTCACAAACAGCATGAGATGAATGGCCAATTAATTTGTTTTTACTGGTGTAGCTTGAGGGAGGAATGTTGGCCAAGGCACTGGGAGAACTCCCTACTCTTCTTCGAATAGTGCCTTGCGCTCTTTTACTCCACTTGAACAGGCAGATGGTTTAATATCTCTTGCAAAGGATGACACCTCTGATAATAGCTATAATTGTCAGCCTAGATTACATGCTCAAATCCTAGCGTGGTGCTTGAATACACAAACTTCTAATTGAGGCTGAGTGTGCTACCAACTGAGAATTTCTACAGGGAGTACCATAAGTAGCTAGGACATGTAACTGTTATGTATTGTGTGTTCTCCTCCCACCTGTGGTGGCGCTGTCACAGCAGATAAATGGTTGGGTGTTCTCTTGGTTAAGTTTAGCTCTCTTTGTTCGGAACTCTCCAGAACTTTCCTTTCCTTCCTGAATAAAGCACTTCATGTTTGAATCTCTGGGTTCTGAGTTCCAACTGTGTCTAGGTAGAAAGGTACCGACACAACAAAGTGGCGACGAGGATCGGATGAATCTGCGTTGTGGGAACTTTCTTGTTTTCGACTACAAAACACTCGGAACAGAGATTGCAGCATCACATTAACGTTACGGGTGCAGTGAGCAAACAGAAATTTTCATTTGAAATGTGAGATGGCTACTATATTAGGAAACATCGGTGATTTTGATGAAAATGTGGAGCAATGGAGCGCTTATACGGAATGTTTTGACTATTTTGTATTGGCGAATGCGGTGGCAAACGAAAAAGTCGTGCCTACCTTTTTGAGTGTAATGGGGTCGAAGACATTCAATTTACTTCGCAGCCTTGTGCAGCCAGATAAGCCAGGAACTAAAACATATAAGCAACTAGTGGAAATTCTTGGAGCACATTTTTCACCAAAACCTCTGGTTATTGCTGAGAGATTTAGATTTCACAAATGGAATCAAGAGGAGGGGGAATCAGTGATGATGTTTATTGCTGCTTTAAAAAGGTTGTCAGAACACTGCGAGTTCAAGGAGGTGCTAAATGACACCATTAGAGACAGACTTGTGTGTGGTCTGCAAAGTGCAGCCACACAGAAGCGCCTTCTTACTGAGGACAACCTTACTCTTGAAAAGGCCATTGAAGTTAGTGTCTCCATGGAGATGGCGGAAAAAGAGGCTCACCAGTTGAGTTCAACAGGGAGCGTTCACAAGGTGTCGTCTGAGCCTAAAGGTGTGCGGAACAGCACATGTTACCGTTGTGGGAAAATGGGCCATCACGCTAATGACTGCTGGTGTATGGAGCTGGAATGCCAAAATTGTGGCAAAAAGGGTCACATTGAACGCGCCTGTAGAGGTAAAAAAAGAACAGACAGAGCTGGGAAGCATGAAAGCAAAATGTCTGTATTTGGACAAGAGAGGAAAAAGAGTGTTCATTCAATGCAGTATGATGGAACAAGCAAAACAGAGGGGAGCGACACCTCTGAGGAGGAAGAGGTGCACATACTGACGGTTGCAGGTGGTTCAAATGGCTACTGGGTGTCACCACTGGTGGAGGGACAATCAGTGCAGATGGAGGTGGACACAGGCGCGGCTGTGTCCCTTGTTTCAGACACTGTCTACAACAAAATGCTAAAGCATCTTACCCTTCAGCCAACAAACATTGTGCTAAAGACGTGTACCGGCGAACCTGTGGCCATGAGAGGTGCCATTGAGGTGACAGTTAAATTGAACGGGCAGACTGCGAAACTGCCACTATATGTGGTAAAGGGAAATTACCCATCGTTACTGGGATGTGCGTGGCTAGAGAAAAGCACGCTGGACTGGCCTGCAGTCCGCATGATGTCAAAAGGGGAGTCAGGTCTGACTGCAGTGTTAAACAAACATGCAGAACTCTTCAATGGGGAACTTGGGAGCATGAAAAAGATCAGCGTGAGACTGGACATTAAACCTGACAGCAAGCCGAAGTTTCACAAAGCCCGACCTGTACCCTATGCAATTAGGCCAAAAGTTGAGGCTAACTTGGCGGCCTTAGTTGAGAATGGAGTCCTGGAGCCTGTGAGCGTGAGCAAATGGGCCACACCCATTGTTCCTGTCCTGAAAAAGGATGGATCTGTTCGAATCTGTGGGGATTTTAAAGTGACTATTAACCCGGTGCTGTCTGCGGAACAGTACCCTCTTCCCCTCATTGATGATCTTTTTACGGGCCTGGCCGGAGGGCAAAAGTTCAGCAAAATAGACTTATGCCAGGCTTATCTACAAATGCATGTCGATGACAAATCAAAGGAGCTGCTGACAATTGTGACACACAAGGGGCTATACAGGTACTGCTGCCTTCCGTTTGGAATTACGTCGGCCCCTGCTCTATTCCAAAGGGCAATGGATCAGATTTTGAGTGGACTGCCAGGAGTCCAGTGCTACCTGGACGACATCCTTGTCACTGGGACAAATGAGGAGGATCATCTTCTGAACTTGGATGCGACACTACAACGACTGAAAGAGTACGGACTCCGAGTTCGTAAAGACAAATGTGAATTCTTTCAGTCTTCAGTTGAGTACCTGGGGCATGTGATCGATGCTACTGGCCTGCATAAGGTGCCGCCAAAGGTCAAGGCGATCGTGGAGGCCCCAGCACCCCAGAATGTGAGCCAGTTACGTTCATTTCTGGAGCTACTTAACTACTATGGGAAGTTTATTCCAGACTTAGCAACATTGCTGAAGCCGTTACATCAGTTGCTATGTCAAGGCAAAACATGGAAATGGACTGAACTGTGCAACGAAGCTTTCGCCCAAGCAAAGAAAGCATTGCTGAAGTCGGAGGTCCTGACACACTTCGACCCAAAGCTACCCGTGCAGCTAGCATGTTTTGCATCACCATATGGTGTGGGAGCAGTCATATCCCACATCATGCCTTCTGGTGAAGGTAAACCTATCGCCTTCGCATCACGCACCTTGAACAAGGCCGAGAGTAACTATGCACAGATTGAGCGCGAGGCCTTGGGAATCGTTTTTGGAATTCGAAAATTTCATCAGTACCTGTTTGGGAGAAGGTTCACACTCCTGACGGACCACCGTCCATTGACTTCAATCTTCAGGCCCCACACCGGAATTCCGTCTCTCGCTGCAAGCAGGATGCAAAGGTGGGCTTTACTGTTGTCAGGACACACATACGACATCAAATATCGCAAATCAGACTTGCACGGCAACGCAGACGGTCTCTCAAGGCTACCCTTGCCTGTTACTCCCCCAGAGCCTCGCCAGATAGACATCTTCTACTTTAGACAAGTGGAGGGAGCACCTGTCACGGCAGTTCAGGTGCGAAGGTACACCCGCAATGATCCAGTCCTGTCTGAGGTAATGGACGATGTCATTCGAGGGAGAGCTATAGGAGATTCTCCTAGTTTGAAACCTTACGTTTCAAAAAGAAATGAGCTCTCCGTCCAGGCAGGTAGTCTTCTTTGGGGACGCCGTGTCATCATTCCGCCACCTCTGAGGGAACCTATACTGCAACAACTTCATACAGGCCACAGTGGGATGGTTCGGATGAAGGAAATGGCAAGAAGCTACTTCTGGTGGTCAGGTCTCGATGGAAATATTGAGGAGAAAGCCAAAACATGTTCCCCATGTCAAAGGGTCCAGAATGTTCCACAGCTGGCAACCCTACACCCCTGGGATTGGCCTGCAGAAGTGTGGCAGCGAGTACATGTGGACTTCGCCGGTCCTTTCGAAGAGAAGATGTTTATGGTGGTTGTGGACGCTCGTAGCAAGTGGCTGGAGGTCGCTGTGATGAGGTCTACCACGGCAGAGAAAACAATTGAGAAACTTGGTGAGATGTTCAGCCGTTATGCCTCACCGGAACAACTCGTAAGTGACAACGGTCCACAATTTGTATCACAGGAGTTTGCAACCTTCCTGCATGTGAATGGTTTCCAACACATCAGGTCTGCGCCCTATCATCCCTCTACTAAAGGCCTGGCAGAAAGGTTCGTGCAAACTTTGAAGCACACCTTGAAGGCATCGCAAGGTCAGGGCTCAATCCACCAACGTCTGAACAGCTTCCTGTTGTCCTACAGGAACGAGCCGCATACCACAACCAAAACTTCCCCCGCTTCGCTCATGATGAAGCGGCAGTTGCGGACAAGTTTTGACTTACTCAAACCTCCATTGTCAACAACAAGCTCAAGTTGAAAAGAGAGAGAAAAGAGCCAAGGAGAGATGGTTTCATCCTGGAGAGCACGTCCTAGCTCGAAACTACAACACTGGACCAAAATGGGTTCCTGCTACGGTGATCGCGCAGACGGGCCCTGTGTCTTACACGGTTGAGACTGCTGAGGACGTCGTCTGGAGAAGACACACAGATCAACTGTTGCTAGGAGCAGAGACAGCCACAGAGGCTCCAACGGCTGGTTGGCCTGAATTGTTTCCGGATGATACCGCAAACCAGCATCCTTTGCCACAGTGCTCTTCTCCAACACAGGAAGTCATAGAGACTGTTCCACCTGTGCAAACTCCTGACTTTCGACTGACACAGGCACCTTCTCTATCTAGGCCTGTGTCAATGCCTACTGCTGTGGAAGCCAGCGATGGCCGCCAGTATCCTGTCAGAGAGCGGCGGCCTCCAAGACGCTTGGATCTGTAGGCTTAGTGACTTACCCACAAGACTGGGGCAGAATAAACCCCAGGGTAAAGTCAGGGTTTGAGGCAGTCTACCTCTACCCTTGGTTACTTGTGTGCATTGAAAGTAACTTATCTGTTGAGGAATAATGTGGACCTTTCATTTAAGAGGGGAGGAATATGTTATGTATTGTGTGTTCTCCTCCCACCTGTGGTGGCGCTGTCACAGCAGATAAATGGTTGGGTGTTCTCTTGGTTAAGTTTAGCTCTCTTTGTTCGGAACTCTCCAGAACTTTCCTTTCCTTCCTGAATAAAGCACTTTATGTTTGAATCTCTGGGTTCTGAGTTCTAATTGTGTCTAAGTAGAAAGGTACCGACACAACAGTAACTGATATCCATTTATGAGTGTGGGCAGTGACTGTTGGCAGGCAGCTCCATTGTGAGGAGCATGAAAGCTGAGCTTGTTCCTGACCTCACATATACAACTCCAATATATGCAAGGACAGTAGCAATCAGGAGAAGGAACACTGGTTCATTTTCCCCGCCCCCAACCCAAATGCACTAGTGCCAATTGTTGTGCCATACCGCTGTCCAATTGAGCTCAGCTAACTCAACACAGGCCGGGCATTGCACCTAAATTTCCATGGTCAGCATAGCTCAGCTGCCCCTTGAATAACCTTACTGAGCCATCAGTGGAGTAGGTTAGCCTCAACTATTCACTATATTTACTAATATCTTAGACAACGCAATAGAGAGCCATATATCCAAGTTTGCCAATGACACAAAGATTGGTGGTATAGCAAGTAGTGTAGAAGGGAGCATAAAATTACAAAGAGATGTTGCTAGTTTAAGCGAGCAGGCATAACTGTGGCAGATGGATTTCAACGCAGGTAAGTGTGAGGTCAGCCATTATGGACAAAAAGAGGATAGATCCAAGTATTACTTAAATGGTGAAAAGCTAGGAACAGTGGAGGTACAAAGAGATTTTGGGGTCCATGTACACAGATCACTAAAATGTAGTAGTCAGGTGCAAATTATAATCAAAAAGGCTAATGGAGTGTTAGCCTTTATAACTAGAGGGCTAGAATATAAAGGGGAGGAAGTTTTGCTACAGCTATACAAAGCCCTGGTTAGACCACATCTGGAGTACTGTGTACAGTTCTGGATACTGAGCCTTAGAAAGGATATATTGGCCTTGGAAGGAGTGCAATGCAGTTTCATCAGAAATGTTACCAGGGCTCCAAGGGTTAGATTATGAGAAGAGACTGCATGAACTAGGCTTGTATTCCCTGGAATATAGAAGGTTAAGGGGTGGTTTGATTGAGGTTTTTAGGATTTTGATAGGAATTGATAAGGTAGATAGAGAGAAACTATTTCCACCAGTGGGTGAGTTTGGGACAAGGGGACAGAACCTTAAAATCAGAGCAAGGCCGTTCAGGAGAGAGGTTAGGAAACATTTCTTCATGCAAAGGTAGTAGAAGTGTGGAGCTCTCTTCACAAAAAGCAGCAGATGCTCGCTCAATTAATAAGTTTAAATCTGAGATCGATAGATTTTTGCTAGCCAAGGGTATAACAACAACTTGCATTTATATAGTGCCTTTAACGTAGTTAAAAGGTCCCAAGGTGCTTCACGGGAGCGATTATCCAAAAAAATTTGACACCGAGCCACATAAGGGGACATTAGGGCGGATGACCAACAGCTTGTTCAAAGAGGTGGGTTTAAGGAGCGTCTTAAAGGAGGAGAGGTAACGAGGTGGGACGGTTTAGGGAGGGAATTCCAGAGCTTAGGGCCTTGGCAGCTGAAGGCACGGCCGCCAATGGTGGAACTTTTAAAATCGGGGATGCGCAAGAGGCCAGATTTGGAGGAGCGCAGAGATCTCGGTTGTAGGGCTGGAGGGGGAGCCAAGGCAGATGGTTGGGGTTAAGATACAGATCAGCCACGATCTCATTGAATGGTGTAACAGGTTTGAGGGGCTGAATGGCCTACTCCCATTCTGCTTTTCTGCATTTAGGCATCCAAGCTGCTAATAGAGAAGATCATTTACTGGATGGCCTGGAATTTTCTGGATCTTTTAAGCATAACTATGGCATAAGAGGGGCATTGCATTGCTTTTTGTGATGAAATTTGCACGTTATAGATTTACGCCAGTTTTACACTGAAACATCAGTGAATGAATCTCTTTGATCATTTGCGCCAATTCCAAGATGCGTCTACTGCTCATTTAAATAGCCCCGCCCCTTGCAAAAGAGCAGCTCGCACGTGCTTGCTGCATTTAAGCCAGTAATGTGTCAGCGTAGATTTACACACAAAAATTTAGGTGCGGCAAGGCCCAAAATGACCTGATATCAGCCGAACTGAGATTTCTGGAGTTTCATGGTGATTTTTTTGTGTTTTTTTATTAAACCTTACTGAGTCCTGCACGATAATTAACCAAAGTGCTGTCAGTCTCAGTGCACCTGAAAAGGTCTCAGACCCCCCCACCCACCCCCTCAACATGCAGTCAGAAGGATTAAGCAGCTGGAATGGCCTTCCCAATAGGCTGTTCTAATAATGGAAGAGGAAGAAGAGCAGTAAAGTCAAGCGGTTCTGAGAGTGAGGTGCCACGGCAGAAGACAGCAGCCCACTCGCTGTTACCCCTATTGGTGGCGTTGCATTTGCGCTTGCTATAAGCCGTTTTTTACATTCTGACACAAGCTAATGAGCCCCACAGGAAATTTGGATGCAAGTTCCTGTCAGCAAGATCGGCATAGAAACTGGTGTAAATTTTGGCGTAATTTTGGCATGAGTGGGGTTGAAGATATTCCAGGCCAATTTCTCCTCAAGACAGCACAGCTAAAATTGCAGTCTTACCATTGCAGAGAATTGCAGGATTGTGACGACCATCTTGTTGCTCTACAACAAAGTTTGTTGGAGCTCCAGTGTACAGTGCCAACATTCAATTCTGATACTGAGATCACAATCTAAGATATGAACCTAGATATTACTGTGATAGAGGTTACTGGCCTCACACGCTGGATTTTATGAATGGCGACATGTTGGAGGCGGGACTGCTGCGTGTTTGGTTTCAGTCCCGCCTCCTTCAGCCTCTGGCCAACCAGTGGGATCTTCCCCTGATTGACCTTGTTAAGCCCGCCCGGCAGGCTCAGCAGGCCAATTAGGGGGAAGTCAGTGACAGAGCATGTCAACGTATGATGTGTCATCTGTCAAGAATTTTTGAAAGAAGAAATGTCATCGTTTGACAGCTCTGTGAAGCTGTCAAACACTGACATTCTGTGTAGTTTGATGAGTCGTTGTGTTCAGGACTCAGCTTGGAGTATGAGGTTTCCCAGTGTGCACTGTTTTCATTCACCCGGGCACTGGGGTGGAGAATCCTGTTCTTTGATAACATTTTCTGTTTCCAGACCTGAGTTGCAGGCTTTTTGTTTCTTCAATTTCTCCCATTTTCTCACCTTTTCATTGGGTGTTCCTATTCAGAAATTCCTAGGGGGAGAAATTCGGTATCGCCCCGTTTGGGGCTCGATTATCCGCCGAGCGCAATGTTTAGCACCTGGCACTAATTATCGCCCCCGACTGTAAACTTGGCTTCTATCGCCCCTGGAGGTGATTGGAGCGCTAAATCAGGCGCTACACACCTCTCTTAAGGTGCTAATGCCGAGGAGCAAGGCGCTACCTCAGAGCGCTGGCGAAGCTCATGTGATGTCGGTCAGCAATGGAACACAGACACACTGGCGCGGCCAGTTCTTAAAGGGGAGGGTTGATCTTGCTCTCCATCCACACGCTGCTCATTGCAGCCTTGAATCTCGGCCTGGAGAGACCTGTACATCAAATCTGTTGGAAAGAACAATGGAGAGGCTTCGGGAAAGAGATCAGAGTGCAGCCCCCATAGACTCTTCTAAATCAATGCAAGGAAGATCAAATCAAAAAGAACCTGCAAAGTGCTGCTCAGTACCCAAAACTCCTCAACATAGCTTTGAATATCTCCTGCAGTCTCTCTCACGCAGAATGCATGGTGCAAAAATTTCGCTGACAAAAAAAGGCAGGAAGCAGTCGCCTTTAAATAGCGCTCCCCCAGTCCCTTCCCGACTGCAAAACACTCCCCTCAACTTGTCGTTGCTAGCGGCAGGCAGTGAGACAGGGGGCGCCACTCAATATCCGGTCCGGGGCGTTGCACGCTTGACTGACGTCACAATCTGCAGGCGCAGGAGATCGTGGCAGTAGCGTTTAGCGCCGCCGCAAAATGTCTAGTCAATTTCATGAGCGGCGCAAACATCGCCGCGCTTGGGCGCTAGTTGCTTTGCGCCCCATTAGCGCCCTCTTAAGGCGCTAACGGGAGGCGCAAACCAACCAAATTTTTCCCCCTTTGTCTTTTAAAATTTTTAAATTTCTTTAATCTTACTTTCCATTGTCTGACTGAGATAAGATTTTATATCATCTAACAATTATTTCTCTGTGTGTTTGGGTTTATCCTTCTCCCTGATTCTATTAAAATGCGAGTTTATCTTTCATCCTTCAGTTCTGAGGAAGATCGTGGCCCGAAATGTTGACCTGTCTATTCTCTCCAAAGATGCAGACTGACCTATTTCCAGAATGGCTGACCTTTTTACCAAGGCAGTGTGAATTATTGTGGGTGGGACATGTAACAACCAGTGCTGTTTCATTACATATTCAGTGACATATATTTTTCTCCTGTATTCCACAGAGTTCTCCAATATTTATTTGACAACACTTGGCTGGACACCTACACTAGAGCCATCTTTGTGGAATTCACAGTCTATAATGCAAATGTGAACCTTTTCTGCATTGCCACGCTATTATTGGAAAGTAATGCTGTTGGTAAGAACTGATGCCTGACACTATTAAGACATTTGACCTTATTGGACAGAATCAGCATCAAAAGCACACAGCGGCTGGACTGTCGAGCATTATTGCAGAACTTTTACCAAGTGGTTCTACAATATAAATAGGTCATAAACTTACAGTTATCTCCAGCTGCATCTTCTATTTATGCCCCCTAAGTTACAAAAAAAGGAAACTGTACCAGTAATTAAAGATGTTTGTATCCCCCTGTTACCGACAGCACTCACTAATATAAACAGCTCGATTACAGTCTTTCAACAGCAGCATAGACCCAATTTTTTTCTGGGTCCAGGGGTCTGCCATCAGAGAGTGGTGCATGGAGATTGTTCTAACATCCCACTCCTGACACCTGGGATATATAAGTGGTATCCCACAGGGATCAGTGTTAGGGCCTTTCTAATGATGTAGATGTAGATGTTGGGAGAATGATCGACAGTTTGCGCAAGTGTTCGGACTGTGGCAGAGAGTAAATTACTACAAGCAGCTCTCAATGTGTTGGGGGAATCAGCCTGTGCTTGGCAAATGGACAAATGCAGTGTGATGCATGTAAGTAGGACCAACGCTAAGTTTACATACACCTTACACGGAACCGATCTGAAGCTTGAAGCAAGAAAAAGATCTTGGTGTAATAGTTCATCATTCTTACAGGTTCATGACCAATGGTGTGAGATATAATAAAAGTAAATCGGGTACTGAGCTGCATTCACAGCATTATTATTCAATATAAAATGAAACATACCATTTTGTTCTTGTACTGGGCCTTGGATATGCCCATTTAGAATGCTGTGTCCAGTTTTGGTCCCCTCACATGGTGGGTGATATTAAGGCATTGGAAAAGATTCAGAGTAGGGCCATAAGATTGATTCCCAGTTTAAAACCCCTCAGCTACCCATATAAGCTTAAAAAGCTAGGTCTATATACTTTAGAGAAGCGAAGACTCAGGGGCAATTTAATTGAGGTCTATAAAATAATGAAGGGACCAGATTGTGTTTACATTGATAAATAATTTCAATTAGATAGGTTAGGGAAAACCTGGATCACCTTTATAAGTTACACAAGGGTAGAACTAGGTTAGGTGTTAGGCACTTCTGCTTTTCCCGGTGTAAAGTATATCTATGGAACACGTTGCCAGTGCCTGCTGTGAGTGCTGATTCACTGTATACCTTCAAAAGAGAGCTCGACCGGATCCAGGTTGAGGCAAAGATCACGTCATACAAGAGTTGGGGACCAAGTAATATAAGTCCTGGTCTCCGGGACTAGTTTTGATCACCTATGGAGTTTTAATGGGGTTTTTAATCTGTTTATTCACCTCAGCCAGGAGATTACACATCTCCTGATGGGTAGAGAGTGTCTGAATTGTGATGAATAAGGCATCATGACTTTATGGGACAGGCTAGATGGACAAGCTGGTCTTTCCATGTCCGGCATTTTTGTATGATCGTATGTATCTGAAGCTTCCACTCATGGCCCGCTAAAATGCGCTGCTCCAGCGGAGTCCCCAGACCTGCTGTTAGCATTATGACACGTTAATGATCTCAGCAATGTCATGATGCACTAAAGCAATAAAATGCGCGCACTTTCTCAAAACATTATACTAATGTAGTTAAAAATAGTTTACAAGACTCAGTGGGTCAGAAAATCAACAGGCTGACAATTTTTTGCAAGGTTATATATTCAGTTGAACCTTGATGTCCATGCCTGAACATTGGGAGAGGTATCTATTGTCATGAATCTTACCATTCATGTAGGAATGACTCATGAGATAACACTGGGTAGCCAGCTGGTGGCGCCGTCCAAGGAAAGTATAAACACTCGGGCGTGGGCCCAGCTTGCTCAGGACGTTTTTGTAACCAGGAACTAGTGATGTAACTAGAATCTCATGGTTTTGAAACAGTTGATTAAAGCCTTGTTTTATACTCAAACCAAGTGCTTAGTAGTTTTCTTACGTCATCTATATTTAACTATGGCCTGTGAAGAATGGCACCAGGTGATATTATAAATGAAAGAGAGTGGAGCACAAAGATTATTGTAACAGCCCTCCACTTGCCTGGATGAGTGCAGCTCCAACAACACTCAAGAAGCTCGACACCATCCAGGACAAAGCAGCCCGCATGATTGGCACCTAATTGACCAGCTTAAACATTCACTCCCTCCACCACCGGCGTACCATGGCTGCAGTGTGCACCATCTACAAGATGCACTGCAGCAACTCACCAAGGCTTCTTCGGCAGCACCTCCCAAACCCTCGACCTTTACCACCTAGAAGGACAAAGGCAGCAGGTGCATGGGAACACCACCACCTCCAAGTTCCCCTCCAAGTTACACAACATCCTGACTTGGAAGTATATCGCCGTTCCTTCATCGTCGCTGGGTCAAAATCCTGGAACTCCCTCCCTAACAACACTGTGGGAGTACCTTCGCCACACGGACTGCAGCGGCTCAAGAAGGCGGCTCACCACCACCTTCTCGAGGGCAACTAGGGATGGGCAATAAATGCTGGCCTTGCCAGCGACACCCACATCCCAGGAACGAATAAAAAAAAAAGCCCGCTCCTGACACCTGGGAGGTACAAGCACCATGAAATACTGCTGTAGTTTCCTTTCCTTTTGTTAGGTTAGTGGCAATGAGAAGTAACAGCTGGAGGAAACTGTAACAAGTTAATTATTTATATTGTACAATCACTTGGAGAAGTTGTTCTGTAGTATTGGCTGAGGGTTGGGGTTAAAGGGCTGCAGCTGAGTTGCTCTTTCCGCTCGCACTTTTTCTCACATTAAATGCACATATGCAATTTCAACCAAGGTTAGTTTCATCTCCCAATGAAACTAACTGGAGTTGAAATCAACGTTCTGCTTTTAATATGGAAAAAAAGGGGCCAGATGTAAGGACGTGTGGGCTGGGCTTGGCCTGCTCGGGTAGGGGAAGCTGCCGCTGATGTACCCTTGCAGGTATAGGCAACCCACCCCAACTATGCAAATGACCCGGTCCCTGGATTTTGGGGTTGGGGGGGGTGGTCTCTGGCCTTGAGCGAGGGCACGTGGCGGTCATGCTGGCGGAGTGAGGATCCCAGGAATTTCCAGACCAGAGTCTTTAAACAGAGACAGGCATCCGGGCCTGAGCCTGGGTCCCCTTGCGCTCCACTGCACTACCAGTAAAACGTGTGTGTCCTGTCAAACGAGGCACTGATTTCTATAATATTTTGCAGGGGCCTTCTTTACACATACTGATCTTCAGAGTATCCGTCTCTATCAGTACACAGATGGGCTGCACATTTTTGTTGTTGCAGCTGAAGTGGTGTATTTCCTCTTCCTCATCTATTACATGGTGATTCAGGTACGTCTGCGGGAAAGTAAATATTACTAGAAACCGTATAATCAGTGATGAATGACGAGGATTGAGAGACACTGTTCTCGTAAAATGTAATCATGTAATAGGGGAAGATTTTGTTCTCACTTTGCATTCTGTCACTAACACAAACATTAATGAAGATTTGTGATGCCACAATAATAGAATGTTCAGTGGGGTGAGGCGAAAATTAAGTGGAACTCCATTAAAATTTACATTCTCATTGAAATATATACCTGTCATCTTTTTACACTGCCATTATTTTACTGGAGCGGCAGGAATGACAGCACATAGAATCATAGAATGATACAGCACAGAAAGAGGTCATTTAGCCCATCGTGCCTGTGCCGGCTCCTTGGTAGAGCTATCCAATTAATCCCACTCCCCTGCTCTTTCCCCATAGCCCTGTAAATGTTTTCTCTTCAAGTATATACCCAATTATCTTTTGAATCTTCTTCCATCACCCCTTCAGGCAGTGTATTCCAGAACACAACAACTCGCTGTGTAAAAAAAATGTTTCCTCACTTCGCCTCTGGTTCTTTTGCCAATCACTTTAAAACTGTGTCCTTTGTTTACTGATCCTTCTGCCATTGGAAACAGTTTCTCCTTATTTACTCTATCAAAACCAGTCATGACTTTGAACACCTCTATCAAATCTCCTCTTAACCTTCTCTGCTCTAAGAAGAACCCCAGCTTCTCCAGTCTCCCCACATAACTGGTGCAAGAGCAGCCATTACTACAACTGTGACTGCTTCAAAAAGTAACTGGCACTGTCTTTGTGAAATGCTGGGAAGCAAAACAGAACTAGTGGGCTAGGAGTTTCCGCTCCAGCGGAACCCTAGGATATATCTGGCGGGGCAGGAGATCCTCCAAATTCAGTACCCTGTTCCTGCCTTCTCTCCATATCCCTTGATCCCTTTAGCCTTAAGAAATATATCCAACTCCTTCTTGAATACATTTAATGAATTGGCCTCTACTGCCTTCTGTGGTAGAGAATTCCACAGGTTCACCACTCTCTGGGTGAAAAAATTCCTCCTCATCTCTGTCCTAAATGGCTTACCCCTTATCCTTAGCCTGTGACCCCTGGTTCTGGACTCCCCGACCATCGGGAACATCCTTCCAGCGTCTAGTCTGTCTGAGTGAGTATTCGACAGCCCAGATTTGAAGCTTCATTGGAGACACAGTTAGACTACAATTCATTTCTGATGAAGGGCAGGCACCCCAAGTGTCACAGCCTCTGTTTTCTCTTTACAGGTGCTGTGTATTTCCAGCATTTTCTGTTTTAACTTCAGACTTCCAGCATTTGTAAATTTTTCCTCTTTTATTTACCATTTATTTTGTGCGTCTTTCCCAGGGAAAACTATTGAAGGAGCAGAAATGGAATTATTTCAAAAGCAAATGGAACCTTCTGGAGACAGCCATTATAATGATCAGTTGGAGCACGCTTTCTGTATTGATAAAGAGAACAATTCTGGGAAAGCGAGACATTGAATACTATCACAATCACAGAACAGGGTACTCCGTAGTTTATCATTTATAGTTTATGAAAAGCAGAAGCTTTTAATTACTGTATTATTATAAATTCTGGACATATGATTTTCCAGTATCAACTGTTGATTAGCTCTTAATAAACCCACGTAACATCAAAAATAATATTACCCTGTGGACATTAACATGCATTAAGTGTATAGAGTGAATTGGCAATCGGTAAAACAGACACAAAAACTGAATGCCTGAATACAAATGTACACTAGTATTATAAAAATAATAGATACCACAGAGCAAAATCAGTACTAGTAGTTAATCTTAAGGTTCAGTTGACAGATATAAACCACTAAAGCACTGCTGTCTGCTTGGTCATCTTGAGTGACTCACTTAGGCATGTAAACACTGCAAGATAATAATTATGCTCCCTCTATATGTATATGTATGTATATATATTTACATATACTGCTACTCCACAGGGTTTTGCTGTGTTTTTTTTCTATGCAATTTTCAAATTCAATTTCCAGTTCCTCTTTCACCACTGGCCCGTATTTTCTGATCGCAGGCCTCCCGTGGGCGGAGGCCTGCAATCTGGAAAAACTACGCCCCTACCTGAGGGCTCCCGGGACACACACGCTTCCGTTCCTGGGCCTCTCCAAACTCCAAGTGCGCAGGGCCCACGTATCCCAGAGGCGCAGGTAGTTTGCAGCGTCCCTGGGATCATGTGGGCCATGGGGAGCCAATCAAAGAAGGGAATCTCCCTTCATACACTTGACAGGAAGACCTGTCAAATATATGAATGGAGATCACCCCAAAAACATAGTAAAACTTCAAATAATTTTTTTTTAAATCACATTTTTAAAATGACTTGAAATTACAATAAATTAAATATTTTAAACAAGAATTTAAATTTTTGAAAAAAATAATTAAAGTTTTTTACGGGGCTAAAAATAAACTTACCTTTTTTAAAGTATTTTTAAATGATAAATCAGTGAAAAAATTTTTAAAGCTTTTTTCAACTCTTATCCTGGTAAAAGCAGGCCTTACACCTGCTTTTACCAGGCGCAAGAATTGTAAGGGTTTTCTGCGGGCGGCGGGTCTCCAAAAGGCGGAACTATCTGCCCGCAGAGGCCCTACTCCAGGGCAGCCAGAGGATCTGTCAAGAGCATTCTTGACAGATCGGAAATGCCGGTTTTCAGCGCATGCGCTGTGCATGCCTGAAACCGGCATTTCCGATATCCCTATGGGTGGGTACACAGCGTGTATTCACCTGTAGGGATCGGAATATCTGGGCCCAAAGGTATTTAGCATAATTCTCTCTCTCTCTCTCTAACCCTGCTTCGTATCCTACCTATCTCGCCAGTGTTTTCA
Organism: Somniosus microcephalus; assembly: GCF_052327205.1. NCBI lineage: Eukaryota > Metazoa > Chordata > Chondrichthyes > Squaliformes > Somniosidae > Somniosus > Somniosus microcephalus. Next base: position 250,928,036 of record NC_140992.1, read on the forward strand.
CATCCAGTCATTGAGTTCCCCTGCCCCTTCTTGGTGAGGATGAGGGAGGGTGTAATGAATGTAATGAAGCAGAAATCTCCCACCCTGACCACAAATGAAACCACTCTCTAACCACCAAGAGAATACTGAAATAATATAATATATTATCTGTAAAAGTCTGATCATTATCTGAGATCCTTAGCATGTCCGAACTTAAAAGGACACATCCGTTTCCAGAACTGTTGCTAAAATAATGAAAGTTGCCTAAAGGACATTTGTACTGCTAAGTATTGTTATTGAGGAGATGGTTGATCTCCATTTTGCTGTGTTTCTTACAGGTTTGTAAGCTTCTATGAGACTGCTATGGCAGATGCAATCATGGGTTACCTGATTGCCTTTCTGGTTCTCCTAGCAACCATCAAACTTTGGCATCTGCTGCGCCTTAACCCCAAGCTCAACATGATTACATCTACCTTAAGAAGGGCATGGGGTGACATCTCAGGATTTCTGACTGTCATTTTAATCATGTTCCTGGCCTATTCTATTGCAGTAAGTAGTTACTATTGGTGGAGCAATACAATGTAGTCCCAAAGTGCCATTAGTTTTTAATTGAAGTTTAATAATCACGGTGCATTTTTCCTGAACTTGTTCCCTAGAAGTATATACCTCATAGAATTTCAGCCCAAGTTCAACTGAAGTTTGGGGAGTATGAAGAATTATCGGACTCGTTTTTCTGGTCATTTAGATTATTCCAAACATTTATTAGTCTTTAAATAAAGACGTTTTTCATATCTGTTTTAAATTTACTTTGCATCCAATGTTATTTATGACCTCTGGCACTAGTCTCTGAAGTCTCTTGACCAGCCTCCCACCTTCCATAAACTTCAGCTCATCCAAAACTTTGCTGTCCTAACTATCCTAACGCACACCAATAGGGAATTCAGGAGAAACTTCTTTACCCAAAGAGCGATAAGAATGTGGAACTCGCTACCATAGGGAGTGGTTGAGGCGAATAGCGTAGATGCATTTAAGGGGAAGCCAGATAAGCACATGAGGGAGAAAGGAACAGAAGGATATGCTGATAGGGTTAGATGAAGAGAGATGGGAGCCTGAGAGCAGGCTCATGTGGAGCATCAATGCCAGCATAGACCAGTTGGGCTGAATGGCCTGTTTCTGTGCTGTAGAGCTTATGCTGACCTACATTGACTCCCGGTCCGGCAACCTATATATATGTATGTATGTACATATATGGTGCGATTATACAATTAAAATTTTTATTTACGTCAATGAGCCTCCAGAGGTGGAACTTCCAGAAGATAAAACTGTGTGAAAACTCTGCCAATCCCTGTGACATAAACTAGGAAAATTATAAGCTATCAATCTAACATTACAACTCGCATTATTCAACCCTGACCATTTCTACAGGTGACACCTCTCTGGTGCCACCAGCATTGGAAACACTGTGTTCCACAGAGTATTTGAATCAAAACTACGTCTCTACTTATCCTTATAATCTTCATCTTGTCCATAACCATACATTGATCCATCTATTTTTTAAATAGAATTAACTGGTATAATTCACGTGAAACAACAACAACAACTTGCATTTATATAGCACCTTTAACATAACAAAACATCCCAAGGCGCTTAAAAAGAGCATTATCAATAAAAAGTTGACGCTGAGCCACAGAATGAGCTATTAGGACAGGTGTCCAAAAGCTTGGTCAAAGAGGTAGGTTTCAAGGAGTGTGTTAAAGGAGGAGAGAGAGATAGAAAAGAGAAGAGGTTTAGTGAGGGAATTCCAGAGCTTAGGGCCAAGGCAGCTGAAAGCACGGCTGCCAATGGTGGAGTGATTAAAATTGGATGCGCAAGAGGCCAGAATTAGAAGAGCGCAGAGATCTCGAATGCTTGTAGGGCTGGAGGAGGTTACAGAGATAGGGAGGGGCGAGGCAATGGAGGGATTTGAAAACAAGGATGAGGATTTTTAAATTGAGGCACTGCTGGACCAGGAGCCAGTGTAGGTCAGCAAGCACAGGAGTGATGAGTGAACGTGACTTGGCGCGAGTTAAGATATGGGCAGCAGAGTTTTGGATGAGCACAAGTTTATGTAGGGTGGAAGATAGGAAGCCTTGGAATAGTCAAGTCTAGAGGTAACAAAGGCTTGGACAAGAGTTTCAGCAGCAGATGAGCTGAGGCAGGGGTGGAGTCGGGCATTATTATGGAGGTGGCAGTAGGCAGTCTTGGTGATGGAGCGGATATGTGGTCAGAAGCTCATCTCGAGGTCAAATATAATACCAAGGTTGCAAATGGTCAGGATCAGCTTCAGACAGTTGCCAGGGAGAGGGATAGAAATGGTAGTCAGGGAATGGAATTTGTGGCAGGAACTGAAGACAATGGGCTGGATTTTGCTACGGGGGCGGGTTGGAGGTGGGAAACCCACATTCGGGCTTGTTGTCCCGCCTCCATGGAGATGTGGCCAACCCACTGGATTTTCCTCTGATTGACCTTGTTGAGCCCGCCCTGTGGGCTCAGCAGGCCAATTAAGGGCCACCCAGCAACAGGTGACGTCAGAGATTGACATTTCATCTGTCAAAAGCTTTTGGCAGATGAAATATCAGTGTTTAACAGCTGTTTGAAGCTGTCAAGCACTGAAAACTGCTAATTCAGCCTCAGTCCTTTCTCAGGATAACTTTAAAATCATTTTGCTGCAGAAACCAAGAAGCTGATTTTTTTTTAAAAATCGGAGCTTCTGTGGTTCTTGCAGCCGACTCCCGACACCGGAATGCAGGACTCCTGTAAAGGTAAGTAAAAGTAAGTTAAACTTATTTAAACACTTTAAACACTTGCAAAACACTTACCTTTGCACTCCTGCACCCCTCACTCACCTGAACACTGGGCATCTCGACCCCTCCAAGACCTCAGACCCAGGTCCCGCCTCGAAAACTTTTCGTGGTTTGGAGCTTTCGGGAAGCCCACAAACCAGCAATAAAAATCGCGAATAGGCAAAAAACTACCTGTTAACTACCTGTTAACAGGCAGTTTAATTGCCTTTAATCCCTTCCCGCCTCTGGGAGTCGGGTTCCAGCACTTGTCGGCAACCCGACTCCTATGAAATTGACATGGAGGCGGGTTGGAGGCGGGATGGGGTCGGGATCCCCGGATCTCCGATTTTTATCGCCGGCACGCCTCCAACCCGACTCCAGGGGCTTAGGAAAATCCAGCCCATAGGCTTCAGTCTTCGCAATATTTAGTTGAAGGAAATTTCTGCTCATCCAATACTGGATGCCGGACAAACAGTGTCAGAGGCAGTGGAGGGATCAAGAGAGGCAGTGGTCAGATAGAGCTGAGTGTCATCAGCGTACATGTGGAACCTGATGGTGTGTTTTCAGATGATGTTGCCGAGGGGCAGCATGTAGATAAGAAATAAAAGGGGGCCAAGGATAGATTCATGGGGGACTCCAGAGGTAACAGTGTGGGATTGGGAAGAGAAGCCATTGCAGGTGATTCTCTGGCTACGTTAGATAGCACTAGTGGGTATTCTAATTGACAATACGATTACAGCTCTGTGATATCAATGATGCTGAATTGCAGGGGATTCTCTGGCTATTGTTCGATAGATAAGAATGGACCAAGCAAGGGCATTTCCACCCAGCTGGATGATGGACGAGAGGCATTGGAGGAGGATGGTATGGTCAACTGTGTTGAAGGCTGCAGATAGGTAGAGAAGGATGAGGAGGGATAGTTTACCATGGTCACAATCACGTCGAATGTCATTTGTGACTTTGATAAGAGCCATTTCAGTACTGTGGCAGGGGCAGAAACCTGATTGGAGGAAATCAAATATGGAATTGTGGGAAAGATGGGCACGGATTTGGGAGGCAACAATATATTCAAGGACATTGGAGAGGAAAAGGATGTTCGAGATGGGGCGGTAGTTTGCAAGGACAGAGGGGTCAAGGGTGGGGTTTTTTTAGGAGAGGGGTGATGACGGCAGTTTTGAAGGGGAGGGGACAGTACCTGAGGAGAGGAAACCGTTATCAACATCAGCTAACATGGGGGTCAGGAAAGGAAGTTGGGTGATCAACAGTTTGGTGGGAATAGGGTCGAGGGAGCATGAGGTGGGTCTCCTGGGCAAGATGAGCTCGGAGAGAGCACAGTGGGAGATGGGATGGAATCTAGAGAAAGATGTGAGTTCAGGGCTAGGGCAACGGGGAACATTAGGGGAAGTTTGGCCCGGTGTGCTAGGGGAAGGAAGGTAGAAGCAGAAGCAGCTGAATGGATGGTCTCAACCTTTGTGACAAAAAAGTCTATGAGCTCCTCGCACTTGTTATTCGAGCTGAGGGTGGAGGAGGCATGGGAGGGTGGTTTAAGAAGACATTTTGTGATGGAGAAGAGAAGCTGGGGGTTATCTTTGCATTCCAGGATGATCTTTGAACAGTGAGCAGTTTTAGCAAGGGGGAGCAGGGTCCAATGGTGCTTTATGTGGTCCAACCAGATCTGGCGATAGATAGTTAAACCAGTTGTCCGCCATAGATGTTCAAGTCTGCGTCCCTTGGACTTAAGGGAGCAAAGATGAGGGCTGTACCGGGGGAACGGCCAGGGTGAGAGAGTGTAATTGTTTTAATGGGGACAGGGGCGTCAAAGGTGGAGGAGAGGGTGTGATTTAACAAATTGGCAGCTGCAGAAATGTCATGATGGAGGGCCAAAGGCTAGATAGTTGGGAATTTGAAAGTGCAGTGGTAAGTGACTTGAGGGAGAGTTTTTTCTAGGGGCGGACACAGAAAGAAGTGGGGTTGAGAGGGGAAATGGGGATGTGGATGGAGAGCGATATAAGGAAGTGATCAGAGATGGTCTGTGATAGTCACAATGGGAGTAGTGAGGCCACGTGAGATGGCGCGGTCGAGAGGGTGGCCGTGAATATGGGTAGGAGAGTTTATATGGAGGGAGTGATTTAGGGAGGAAAGGAGGGCAGTGGTCCCAAAGGAGAGAGAGCAAGAAGAGTTGAACACTCTGAAGACAACATTGGTAAAATGTCCATTAATATTATCCACCTGTTTGACTGATTATTTGCATAAATCTAGGATGCAGAATGCTGCATCATAAGTTTGATGCCATTTTTTGTCTTTGTGTTCTGTCAACCTGAACCGTTGTATGTTCAGGCTGGCTGCAATTATCCTTTAAATAATGTGAAAGCAGACTTCGCTTTCTGGACCCCTTTGACTTTCAAACATGATAATTTAATATCCAGTACCAGTAATTAGAAAATCATTATTTATGCAAGTGTAACTCTGTTCTACAGACAAATCTAATGTTTGGCTGGAGTATGTCCTCTTATAAAACCATATTTGATGCTGCAGAGACAATGGTCAGTCTTCAATTGGGGATCTTCAACTACGAAGAGGTAAGGAAAGCAAAAGCATATTGCAAAAATAACTCTGTTCAGAACAGGAGCTTGATTCTTATCTAATCTATAGCTGGTGCATTTAAATCTCTTTCAGTAGGTTTCACAGTTTAATGCAGTTGTTATACTGCAGGCATTGGAACAAGTCAGGTGCCTCATTCATGTTGGTAGGTTATATTTGGCAGGGATGATTATTTGATTTCCTCTGAAACCATGGCCCAGGTACAGGTACATACACATAACAGAGATGTTGGATGAACAGGTTTGTGCACATGCAGCAGCACTCCAGGTTTCAAAGAAAACTAGAGCAGCCAATGTTTTTGTTCCACTTAATGTGGCTGCATACATTTCAAATTACTTATTGGTGTGGGTCTACTGATTTGTGATAGCAAGTAGACCTGTTTCAAATCATGCCATAACATCATGTTACATCACGATAACATTAAGTGATTGGTTTCGGGGGCACTCTTTGAGTAATATTGATGAACTGGAGCAGAGACTAGACTGACCCCACCCAATTCCAATTAACACATTTTGTGTGTCTAGTTGAACACAAATCCAAATCTTAGACGCCAATGAGCAGTAAACTAACACATTCTGCTATTCCAATCCATGTTTATAAAAATAAAGCACGGGCATGATACCATTTTATTTGTTTTCCCTGTTTGAAGAAAACAACAAAGTACAATTTAAAAAAAAAAAAAAATCTTTTGATTTTATTGTTAAAGAAATTTGTCTCGGGTGGGGATGCAAAAAGAGTTTTCAGATCGGATCGGCCGCCCGTTATACGCAGCGCCTGACATTCAGTTCCGTTCCAGACAATGGAGCTGACTCGATCCGATCCGATACTGCCCGCTTTGCGCCACCACCCAAGATGAATTTCTAGGCCAGGATTCCTAAAGCGCTATGTGAAAGATGTGGTTATGCTGCATTACCTGTCTGAGCCCAGGAGCTGCATAGAACAATTCGCAGCCAGCAACATCTGTGTAATACTTCAGGCTACTCCAGCTGTGAACTGTACTGCTGGTGACCAGACTACTCTGTGCATGTGAGCTTACATGCATCCGCATTCGTCTGCTCCTTGTAGGACATTTTTGAAAGTTGATTGGGAGCATCCAAACTCTCAAAAGAGTAAAAAAAAAAGTTTTGCTTCAGTTTAAGATGTGTCAACAAACCTGCTGAACACTTTTTAAAGCTGGCTCTACGCCACACTGTCTGGCATTTTAAAGTCTGGTTTAACGTCATACCTCGTGTAGTGCAGAATCCAAATGATCTGGAATGGCCTTCCCAAGGGGTTGTCATCGCACTGCAATCCAGATTCAGATTATGACCTGACCTTAGTTATACTATCACAATTTTATTGCTATGAAGTGAAATTTGCAACACGAAAGTGACAGTATAGCTGCACCTTCCAAATCACACCTTTACAGTGTCAATGATATTCTTCAGGTAACTTGTTTGAAAAATCAGTTTAACTATCCAATTTTACACTAGGGTAGTAAGCACGTATAAAGCTATGGCTACACTCACTTCAACACAAAGACTGTTCACATTAGTGTTGGTCCTGGATTCACTTCTACGTCAGAATAGAAAGTTCTATTTAAATAACATAAGAACATAAGAAATAGGAGCAGGAGCAGGCCATTCGGCCCCTCGAGCCAGCTCCGCCATTTAATGAGATCATGCTGATCCGATTTTGGCCTCAACTCCACTTTCCTGCCCGCTCTCCATAACCCTCGACTCCCCTGTTGCTCAAAAATCTGTCTATCTCCGCCTTGAATATATTCAATGACTCAGCTTCCACAGCTCTCTGGGGTAAAGAATTCCAAAGATTCACGACCCTCTGAGAGAAGAAATTCCTCTTCATCTCTGTCTTAAATGGGCGACCCCTTATTCTGAGACTATGCCCCCTCGTTCGAGATTCCCTGACGAGGGTAAACATCCTCTCAGCATCTACTCTGTCTAACCCCCTCAGAATCTTATATGTTTCAATAAGATCACCTCTCATTCTTCTAAACTCCAATAAGTATAGGCCCAACCTGCTCAACCTTTCCTCATAAGACAACTTTTCCATTCCAGAAATCAACCTAGCGAACCTTCTCTGAACTGCCTCCAATGCAAGTATATTTCTCCTTAAATAAGGGGACCAAAACTGTACGCCAGCACCCTATACAGTTGTAGCAAGACTTCCCTACTTATGTACTCTATCCCCCTTGAAATAAAGGCCAAAATAACCTTAAAAGCTGAACTGCGATTTAATTCTTCCTTCGTCACACTAGCTGAGAAATCACTGTTGTCGATATTAGTGGACAAGTGTTTAATGCATTGGCATGACATTCTTTTGTCCGTTATTTTAAGAGGTGGTCAACTTGTTTATTTTGAACATCTGTGTTGAAGTAGTGGACTGAGGAATGTTATACCATCATATTAAATAATCATCCACAAATATCATCAACATTTATTTCTAGGCTACAGCGATATAAGAATCAACAGCTCATTTTTTATGTTTGGATACAAGGGTAGGTTTTGAGGCCCTGTGTCACCCAAGTGGAGCCTCACACACAATCAGTGCTTATCAGATGATCTTTAATCTTGACCATTTTCACAAATAGTTAATTTTAACATAAAAGAGTTGAATCTATTTATGAAATAGCCTAGTTTAGATTTGAACATATTTTTCTTCTTTACTTGACCAGGTATTGGACTATAACCCAATTCTGGGGTCATTTCTGATTGGCTCATGCATCATCTTTATGACATTTGTCGTCCTGAACCTCTTCATTTCTGTTATACTCGTGGCATTTAGCGAGGAGCAGAAGAATTACAAGGTTTGTATTATAATTCTTCTGAAGCTTATTTTTTTCATCTCTATACTATTCGGCAATTACATGAAGATTTGGTAGTATTTTAATATTAAAATATTTTAATAACTTCCATTACTTTTATTTACAGTATGCTTTTTTGAACTAAATCACTGTGGGCTGTTTGTGCTCGAGTCAGGATTTGTTTTGCCCATTTTCCCTCTCCCTTCCTGAAGGCATTGACTCAGCTCCATGGGCAACAAGGCGGCAGCTTTGCGTACATCACACAAGTGGCCATCCTGCATGTGTGAATGTAGACAGTGGTTGGTAGGCCATTCAGCCATGGGGGGCATCAGGGACGAGTCTGATCTCCAACTTAATTAGGGAGATGCAACATACACCAATCAGCACACAACAATGTGAATTTCAGGGTTTTTTAATGTCATTGGATTCACCAGTTTGAATTTGGCTACTGGATCCATCTATATGCTGGCTTCAGCTGTTCAAACTTGGCAAGAATGTTGATTTGGAAAAGATTTGGGATTTATCTACCCATGCAGGAGGAGCACTGAGAACAGACCTTTTCAAACAGTCATGCCAAATTTAAACAGGTGAACTCAGTGGCATTGGAAATATACAAATAAGAATATAAGAACATAAGAAATAGACCATTTGGCCCCTCAAGCCTGCTCTGCCATTCAATAAGATCATGGCCTCAACTCCACTTTCCTGCCCACTCCCCATAACCCTTGATTGCCCTGTTTTTCAAAAATCTGTCTATCTCCGCCTTGAATATATTCGATGACTCCACCTCCACAGCTCTCTGGGGTAGAGAATTCCAAAGATTCACGACCCCCTGAGAGAAGAAATTCCTCCTCATCTCTGTTTTAAATGGGCGACCCCTTATTCTGAAACTATGCCCCCTAGCTCTAGATTCCCCCACGAGGGGAAACATCCTCCCTGCATCTACCCTGTCGAGCCCCCTCAGAATCTTATATGTTTCAATAAGATCACCTCACATTCTTCTAAACTCCAATGAGTATAGGCTCGACCTTTCCTCATAAGACAACCCCTTCAACTCAGGAATCAACCTCGTGAACCTTCTCTGAACTGCCTAATGCAAGTATATCCTTCCTTAAATAAGGAGACCAAAACTGTACGCAGTACTCCAGGTGTGGTCTCACCAAGGCCCTGTACAGTTGTAATAAAAACAGAAAATGCTGGAGAAACTCAGCAGGTCAGGCAGCATCTGTGAAGAGAGAAACAGAGTTAACGTTTCAGGTCGATGACCTTTCGTCAGAACTGGAAAAAAAGCAGGAAATGGAACAGATTTTTAAGCAAGTGTAGGGGCTGGGAAAGGGGGGAGGGGATAAAAGAACAAAAGGGAAGGTCTGTGATAGGATAGAAGGCAGGAGAGGTTAAGAGACATTAAGAGATATTTAAGGCGAGACGAGATGGTAATGGGACAGGTTAAGAAACAAAGGATGGCTCTAGATGAAGTGTAAATTGCGCTGGCAGAATGAAAGACAGCTGCCACGTGGGAGAGAAGAAAAGACACAAACAAAAGGTGTGGATATAAATATATATATGACAGGGGCCGAGGTTATGATCTGAAATTGTTGAACTCTATGTTGAGTCCAGAAGGCTGTAAAGTGCCTAATCAAAAGATGAGGTGCTGTTCCTCGAGCTTATGTTGAGCTTCATTGGAACACTGTAAGAGGCCGAGGACAGAGAGGTCTGAGTGGGAGTGGAGCGGAGAATTAAAGTGACAGGCGACCGGAAGTCCACTCCTCTATCACCCCCAACACCCCTTCCCCCCCTTTCCCAGCCCCTACACTTGCTTAAAAATCTGTTCCATTTCCTGCTTTTTTCCTGTTCTGACGAAAGGTCATCGACCTGAAACGTTAACTCTGTTTCTCTCTTCACAGATGCTGCCTGACCTGCTGAGTATCTCCAGCATTTTATGTTTTTATTTCAGATTTCCAGCATCTGCAGTATTTTCTTCCTGTACAGTTGTAGCAAGACTTCCCTACTTTTATACTGCTTCCCCCTTGAAATAAAGGTATGAAATTGACAGGCAAGAAAAGACCAGCTGGTCCATCAAGCCTGTTCCACACCTCATTCTGGCTGGAGTTTCATGACTAAACACTTGGACTGAGTGTTATCTATAAAGACACTTTTACTCTATATGATGCGATCTCTGCCCCAGTCAAGAACAGTCCAGCTCCCTCTTTTAAGCATGCAGAGAGTCAGCACCCAGGAGGATGTCGTGAAACTCCAGTACGATTTAGACAGGATGGGTGATTGGGCAGAAACATGACAAATGCACTATAATGTGGATAAATGTGAGGTTATCCACTTTGGTGGCAAAAACAGGAAGGCAGATTATTATTTGAATGGCAATAGATTGGGAGAAGGGGAAGTGCAACGAGACCTGGGTGTTCTTGTGCACCAGTCACTGAAGGTAAGCATGCAGGTGCAGCAGGCGGTTAAGAAGGCAAATGGTATGTTGGCCTTCGTAGCAAGAGGGTTCGAGTACAGGAACAAGGATGTCTTGCTGCAGTTGTACAGGGCCTTGGTGAGACCGCACCTTGAATATTGTGTGCAGTTTTGGTCACCTTACCTGAGGAAGGACGTTCTTGCCATGGAAGGAGTGCAGCAAAGATTCACCAGGCTGAAACCTGGGATGGCAGGAATGACGTATGAGGAGAGATTGTGTCGATTGGGCTTATACTCACTGGAGTTTAGAAGATTGAGAGGGGATCTCATCGAAACCTATAAAATTCTGTCAGGCCTGGACAGACTAGATGCAGGAAGGATGTTTCTGATGTCTGGGGAGTCCAGAACCAGGGGTCATAGTCTAAGGATAAGGGGTAAGCCATTTAGGACTGAAACGAGGAGGAATTTCTTCACCCAGAGAGTGGTGAACCTGTGGAATTCTCTGCCACAGAGGGCGGTGGAGGCCAGTTCATTAAATATATTCAAGAAAGAGTTGGATATATTTCTTAAGGCTAAAGGGATCAAGGGATATGGGGAGAAGGCAGGGACAGGGTACTGAATTTGGATGATCAGCCATGATCTCATTGAATGATGGAGCAGGCTCAAGGGGCCGAATGGCCTACTCCTGCTCCTATCCTATCTTCTATGTTTCAACACACCAGCCTGCAACGTATTCCAGAGGCTCACTACTGTCTGGGGGAATAAAGAAAGTATAACTGAAGATAAATGCAGAGTGCATAGTGAGAGTAGACTGCAAGAATGGGGTGGGATGGGGGTATCACAGGGGCTTTATGGATGGGTTAGCTAGAGCTCATTGGCCATATTAAGCAGGAAAAAAAACAAATGTTTTTGTGTGAAGTGCTATCGGGTCTGTGTGGCTGGATTGTATGAATGCTTTACAGGGTAAGGGTTCAATGTGCAATTTGGTTCAGTACATTGAACAGGTGCAATATATTTACGTGTTGTACCAAGAGAAGTGGTTATTTTTGGCAAAAGGGGAAGGAAAGAGGAGGAAAAAAGAACAATCTTGGGATTTCTTCCCTTCTTTGTATGAGATTGGTGGCAGCAACACGTGGCACGTGTCATTAAAGAGCAGTAGTATAAGAAGGTAGTATTTCCATCTGAAGTCAGTTGCTGGTGACATGCCTTGGCTGATTTCTTGTGTCATCCTGCTTTTTGTGTTGTTTTTTTACTCCCTCTTTAGTCTGCATTCCCAACTTCTGCTCCTCTTTCCTGACTTGGCAGAACTGCATTGTCTGCATTGCTTTGTCTCATCAAAAGCATCAGTGGCCTGTTAAATGCTGGTCTGCAAGCATTCTCCTTCAGACAGCAGTGGCAACTGCACTACTTATATTTATTGCGTGGCAGCTTGATGCTTACCATTCAGTAGCACGCTAGAAACTAGGTTCAGATACAACAAAGATTCTGTAGTGGATTTGAACTTTTAAATCAAACTTTCTGTTCGATTTGATGATTGTAAATGGGCAAAGGGGTAGATTTTCCCTAAGCTGTTGGGAAAGAGGCGGGACTACAACTTTTGGGTTTTAGTCCCGCCTACATTGACGTCCATCAGCAGGCCAATTAAGGGCCACCCGGCAACAGGTGACGTCACAGACTGAAATTTCATCTGTCAAGAGGTGTTGACAGATGAAATATCAGTGTTTCACAGCTGCTTGAAGCTGTCAAACACTGACAGTCTGACTTCTAACCCGAGTCCTTCTACACAGACTCAGTTAGAAGTCTCACCGGCAATGAAAGCTGAAGGCTGTCACTTTTGACAGCTCGCAGCCATTTTGCTTTCAGTGCCAGCTGAGTGATGGACTCCCGCAGCCCAGAGGAGGAAAGGCTGTTAAGGTAAGTACAGGTAATTTAAACTTCTTTACACACTTTAAACACACCAAACACACTTACCTTTGCACTCATGCACCCATCACTCACCTGAACACCGACATCGCGACCCCTCCAAGTCCTTCAACCCGACGGCCCGACTGCTCTAACCTGGCGTGGTTTGGAGCCGTCGAGAATCCCACACGACACCCCTCAAAATAGGGATTAGGCTAAAAACTGCCTGTTAACAGGCAGTTAATTGGCACTAATCCCTTCCCGCCTCGGGTCGGCGGGTCCCAGTGCGGGGCGGATACCCGCCTCCCTTGAAACTTGCGTGGAAGCGGGTTTTGGGCAGGATGGTGTCGGGACCCCCGAATTCGGGATTTCCCCCCCCCCCCCCCCCACCACACGCCTGAAACCCCGCCTCACGGCACACTGAAAATCTAGCCCAAAGTATTTAGAGCTTAAACAAGGCAGGTTCGCTCCCTTTGACAACAACAACACTGACTCTCAGAAAGGTTCACAGCTGAGCTAGAAAGCGCTAAATATTTGATTTTGTAATATTGTGAAAATCCAGCCTGCATGAGATAAAACTCTCTTTAAAATAAAAAAGTGAAGTTGATTTTTTTTTTAGTATTTTTATGAAAATGTTTGAATATAGTAAGGAACATTTATTGTTTTCCTTTCAGGCTTCTGAAGAAGAAGAAATAGTTCAGCTAATGCTGACAAAACTGTGCAGCTTCTTGGGGATCAAATACAAGAAGGATTCCTGTCAGTCAGGAACTTGACTGAAGCAAACGCCTTGGATTGCTACGTAGCAGCTAACATTCTGCAATGTGTCATTTCATGATACTGAATAATTTAGTAGACTGAGTTTAAGAATGGCTATAAAAATAAATGTTACCAGTTAATATTCAAAGTAAATTGGCTCCTCTGCATGTCTGTTTTGTTGTATTGCATCAATGTGCCTAAATAAAGTACTGTATAATGAAAAGCATTCACTCACTTCACTTAGTGTAGGCTTTCTTATTCCTACTTTCTATGTGCCGTGATATTTATTGTTGCACATTAACAGCATTCACTATTAGGAACGAGACGACAGGTTAGATTCGAATATTATCCTTTCTCCTGCAGTGTTCAAATCCACTCCAGAATCTTCACTACTCCTAAACTAGTTCTTTGCAGCCCCACATCTACAACACAAATCTGTCCATAATTTGTCTCAAACTCACAATCTCACTGAGTCCATTAATGGTGGTGGTGTGAGAAATAGGAAGAACTTGAGAATTTACATTTATATAGCGCTTTTCACAATCTCAGAACGTCGTAAAGCACTTTACAGCCAATTAAGTACTTTTAGAGTTTAGTTACTGTTGTAATGTAGAGAAACGTGGCAGTGAATCTGCAAACAGCAAGATCCCACAAACAGCACGGAGATAATGATCAGATAATCTGTTTTTAGGTGTTGGTTGAGGGATAAGTATTGTCCAGGGCACTGGGAAAACTGCCGTGCTCTTCTTTGATTAGTGCCATGGGCTCTTTTACACCCACCTGAGAGGGAACACAAGACCTCTCAGCCAAAAGACAGCTCCTCTGACAGTGCAGCACTCCCTCAGTACTGTACAGAAGTGTCAGCCTACATTATGTGCTCATGTGTCTGGAGTGAACACATGTCCTTCTGACATCTTAAATGGAAATGGAAGGATTATGCTGGCGTTGAGGTTGGGGTACAGTAGAGGGAGCTTTCATCTGCATTTAGATATGAGTTCAAATCCCACGATGGCAGCTGGGGAATTTTAATTCATTTAATTAAATAAATCTGGAATAAAAAGCTGGTATCATTAATGGTGACCATTGTTGTAAAAACCCATCTAGTTCACTAATGTCCTTTAGGGAAGGAAATCTGCCGTCCTTACCTGATCTGGCCTATATGTGACTCCAGACCCACAGCAATGTGGTTGACTCTTACCTGTCCTCTGAAATGGCCCAACATGCCACTCAGTTGTATAAGGCGGCTCTTCACCACCACCTTCGAGGGCAATTAGGGATGGGCAATAAATGCTGGCCTTGCTGGCGACACCCACATCCAGTGAATAAAAAAAGTTCAGTTCCCCACTATTGATGTGAACATGAATTTACAGGGTGCCAGTTTCAATTTGAAAACACCTAAAAAAAATTATTCTACTTTCTACTTGAGGCAAAAATTCTGTGGACCATGCACCTGAAATGAAATGTGAACTGCTTTGAAATGTGTGATTTGAGAGACTGCAATTTTGTCGCTGGGATGTTAGTTATGGAAACAAAAGAGGCATTCTTTCCTTTTACGTTTAAAAAAAAACCTGCCTTGGCTGGACCTCCCCATCTCCTGTCATGCTATTTATGGTATTCTTCCCAAGAAAGACACTTATCATTGTAGCACTGTGATGCTTTAGCCTTTTCTGCGACGTCATGTGTAGTGTATGTGCCTTTAAGAGGAACTATGTTTTTGAAGCCCCTGTATACTGTAGTACCAGTAGTGACCACTCGGGTATATAAGCCTGTGTAGCGTCTTGTGTTGTTAGTTCACCTCCAGACTTTGTTCAGTAAACACTTGTTAAATCAACTCCTGCATTCCGTGTCTCCATTAACACACGGATCTAACAGTGGCGACGAGTTAGAAACGAACTTACCTGCAATTCGGCAGCACCTCAAGGGGATCGATTCCTCAGACGAAGGTCGAAGCCAGAAGCAAGAAAAAAAAAATAACTCGAAACTCAAAAACGAGGGCCAGGCTTGGTCTCCAGTCTGTGGTTTCCCCAGCTAAACGGGCTGGTGGCAGGTAGTGCACTGATCCTTCTTGGGCTGCGGCGGGCTACAGCTCGATTGGGTGGCTCTGCAATGGGGCCGGGCAGCGAGTCGGGAAGCAAAAGCAAAGAGAGAGAGAGGGTGGAGCACTCGGGGCGCGGCCGGCGTTCGGACCGAGCAGAGGGAGGGGAAAGTCCCAGAGGGTCCGCTCCACGACGGGAATGGTTCTTCAATTACGGAGAGAATATTGAAGCGATATATAAAAAAAAAATAGAAATACCGCGAAAAGCTGCAGGTCGCAACGGGAACCGCGGAGAACAGCGTTGGCAGCAGCGGCAGCGGCGGGAAAGCACGGGAGGTGCCATCTTAACTCGGCGGGGAAGAAAGAAAAGCGCGGAAGCGCCATTTTAGATTTTCAAGATGCCGAAGACTGGCAATATTACTGCTTTCAATAGTGATATAGAAGATTGGACCACATATGTGGAAAGAGTGGAGGTATATTGCAAGGCGAATGAGGTAGCGGATGATAAAAAGGCATCGGTACTTCTAAATCTGATGGGCGCAAGGACATACGGGCTGTTACGAAACTTGATCACTCCAGCCAAACCGATGGACAAGAATTTTAAGGAGATTGTTGATACCTTACAGGAGCACTTAAACCCAACACCACTGCTGATAGCGGAACGATTCAAATTCTTCAGGAGGAATCAGCACAAGAATGAAAGTAACGCTGATTACCTCACCGAATTACAAAAGCTGTCAAAGCACTGCCAATTCGGGGCAGGACTGGCAGATTCTCTACGAGACAAATTCGTCTGCGGTCTCCTAAGCGAAGGAACACAGAAAAGACTACTTTCTGAGAAAGATTTGACACTGGACAAGGCTTTCAGTGTGGCTGTATCATACGAAGCAGCAGCAAGAGGAGCTGCAGAGATACAGCAAAAGCCACAGGACTTCGGCACCCATGAAATGACACGGGGTTTCGAGAGATGTTATCGCTGCGGCAGATCCACCCATGACCAGAAAGACTGCTGGTTCAAGGACAAAGCATGCAGGCAATGCGGAAAGATGGGACACATTGCACGTGTATGCAGATCTGGAAAGAAATCCGCTGACAGTAAAAAGGTCAATAAGGAAAAGTACAGAAAGGTACAAATGATGACGGACAGTAGCTCCGAAGACCAGAAGAGCGATAGCGACTCCGGAAACAAGAGACTAAGCTGTCTCAAATTACATAATATAATTGCCAAAGAAGATTACCAGACCATTTGGGTTACCCTCACGATAGCGGGGTCCCCAGTCAAAATGGAGCTAGATACAGGATCAGCTTTGACCGTCATGAGTCGACGGGATTACGAGCGGCTATTTCCGCATATACCTTTGAAAGACACATCCATTGTCTTGAAGACATATACGGGGCAGAAAGTATACCCCAGAGGGAAAATAAGGGTGCCTGTTGTATACAACGGCAAGGAAATACAGAAGTTGTATTTATACGTTCTGCAAGATGGTGGTCCACCGTTGTTGGGACGTGAATGGATCAGAAAGATAAGTTTAGACTGGCACTCCATTCAGGCACTGACGGTGACCAGTAAGAAAAAAAATGATGATGACGTCATACCTGGACGATCAAAAGAAATCTTGGCTAACGCCAAAGAAGTGTTTCAACAGGAACTAGGAACCCTGAAAGGCGCCACCGCCTCAATAAAAGTGGAAGATGCGGCAATTCCCAAGTTTTTTAAGGCAAGGCCGGTGCCATACGCATTTCGTCCAGCCGTCGAGGCAGAGCTGGTGAATTTGGAAAAAGCAGGCGTGTTATCCAAGGTAGATTGGAGCGAGTGGGCAACACCCATCGTCCCGGTCATGAAGAAAACGTTGAATAACGATAAATATGAAGAACAGAGAAAAGTTCGCATCTGTGGGGACTTCAAGGTGACTGTAAACCCGGTTCTTCACATGGTACAGTATCCTCTTCCGAGGATAGAAGATATTTTCGCCTCACTATCCGGAGGGAAACATTTCACCAAAATTGACTTAGCACAGGCATATCTACAGATGGAGGTTGAGGAGGCCTCTAAAAAGTATCTCACGATAAACACACACAAAGGCCTGTACCAGTACAATCGACTGGTTTTCGGAGTGGCATCAGCTCCAGCTATCTGGCAAAGAGCTATGGAGCAAGTCCTGCAAGGGATTCCGGGGACTCAATGCTACCTAGACTGTTGTGTATGTAATATGTATGTTACTTTAAACCTATGGCCAGGGCAGCACTACTTTGTAGGGCGTAGTGATACCGTAGTACCACTCCTGGCCATAGGGGTATAAATAGTACTGTGGGTACTGATCTCCCCTCAGTTCCCGCCTGTTGGTATGAAGTAAAGACTTAAGTTGAACCTTCCAAGCTGTCTCCTCATTATTGTATTAAGTATAGTCACATACTTTACACTGGCGACGAGTTACGTTCGAACTCACCAGTACACGGTGCAACAAGGATCGGTAGCAGTACGGAGAGAGAAGGAGAGAAGCTTCTTACCAGACAGCCTGCGGAGTCCAGCGTCGACCGAAGGAGGCCGCCCAGTTCGGGAGGAGCGGCAGCAACGGAGCGAGAGAGAGAAGTTTCCAGCAGAGGCTGCGGCAGCTGAGAGAAGAGGCTGAACGGGCGTTCCAGACACGGGGCAAAAGTCCACCCAGGGCCAGGTAAACTGCAATCACAGAAATCACAGAAACCCCACAGTGCAGATAGAGGCCATTTCGGCCCAGCGAGCCTGCACCGACACATATCCCACCCGATCCCCGTAACCCCAACACATATCCCACCCTATCCCTGTAACCCCACGTATTTAAGCCCCCTAACACTAAGGGTCAATTTATCATAGCCAATCAACCTAACCCGCACATCCTTCCCGGGGAACGCGAGCTGCAAGGGCCAGAACGGGCAGGCGATCTGGAGAACAAACGGAGCCACGAGGACTAGCGGGCCACGAGAGGGGAAGGTCGTTGTGGTGGCGGCGGTGGCAATAACGGGAGCTGCAAGAAAAAAAAAATAACGACGCTGGAGAGAGGTCGTTGACAGCAGAGGGAGCTGCAAGAAAAAAAAAATAACGACGTTGGAGAGAGGTCGTTGACAGCAGAGGGAGAAAAGGCGGGAACTGAGGGGAGATCAGTACCCACAGTACTACTTATACCCCTATGGCCAGGAGTGGTACTACGGTATCACTACGCCCTACAAAGTAGTGCTGCCCTGGCCATAGGTTTAAAGTAACATACATATTACATACACAACATAGACGACATCCTTGTAACAGGAGAAAACGACAACGAGCACCTTGCCAACTTGGAGCAGGTGCTCACGAGGCTGAGAGAATGGGGCCTACGAGCAAATCGCCCCAAGTGCGAATTTTTCCAGAAACAAATATCATATTGTGGCCATGTCATTAACGAAGAAGGGTTGCATAAGTCACCTGAAAAAATTGAAGCGGTCGTAAAGGCCCCAGCGCCTGAAAATGTCTCACAATTAAGGTCGTTCCTGGGATTAGTAAATTACTATCATAAATTTTTACCAAACTTGTCGACGGTTCTGCACCCGCTTAACGCACTGCTACAAACGGGAATAGTTTGGAAATGGAGCGAAGACTGTAAACGTGCCTTCCATAAATGCAAAGGCTTGATCACGTCCAAGGAAGTGTTGGCTCATTACAACCCATCACTGCCAATCAGACTGGCGTGCGATGCATCCCCTTACGGCGTGGGAGCGGTATTATCGCATAGATTCCCTGATGGCTCGGAGCGGCCGATAGCTTTTGCGTCATGCTTATTAAACTCAGCTGAGCGTAACTATGCCCAGATCGACAGGGAGGCACTCAGCCTGGTGTGGGGGGTGAAGAAATTCAACCATTACCTACACGGACAAAAATTTACCTTGTTGACTGACCATCAACCCCTCGTCTCCATATTCAACCCTAAAAAGGGCGTTCCCATTATGACAGCGCAAAGGCTACAGAGGTGGTCCCTTTTCCTAGGAGCACACCAATATGACATAGAGTACAAAGGAACAAAACAGCATGGGAATGCTGACGGGTTATCGCGCCTACCGTTGCCAACGGTGGAAGAGGCGCCTACAGTGGACCCAGTGGAGATATTCCACTCGACCATAGTGGAATGTCTACCGGTGACAAATTCTACCATTGAAAAGGAAACGCGAAATGACCCGACTCTCTCACGAGTCTACGATTTAACGGTGAAGGGATGGCCAGCACATGGCGAACCACTGTTGCCAGCATTCTCGCAAAGAAGAGAACAGCTGTCAGTGTGCCGAGGAACCTTGATGTGTGGATCCAGAGTGGTGATTCCACCCAAACTCAAGGATAGAGTGCTAAAGGAGCTTCACGAGGGGCATCTGGGTGGAGTGAAAATGAAGAACTTAGCCAGAGCGTTTGTGTGGTGGCCAGGTATCGATGGAGACATCGAAGAAATGACCAAGAGCTGTCTAGGATGCCAGAAGGTCCAAAACGCCCCACCACAAGCCCCTCTACATCCATGGGAGTGGCCCTCATCTCCATGGCAAAGGGTACATATCGACTTTGCTGGTCCATTTATGGACTCAATGTTCTTAATCGCGGTGGATGCACACTCCAAGTGGCCGGAGGTAATAAAGATGTCCTCCACCACCACGGAAAAAACCATCACAGTATTAAGGACCATATTCGCCAGGAATGGGCTGCCTGAACAGATCTGTTCTGATAATGGACTGCAATTTGTATCCGAAGAATTCAGGAAGTTCTTAAAAAACAATGGGGTTAAGCACTACACGTCCGCCCCATACCATCCCGCCACCAATGGATTGGCTGAAAGGTTTGTCCAGACCTTCAAGAAGGCCATAAAGGCCATGGGTAATGAAGACATAACTCTACAACATAAGGTAGATAACTTCTTGTTTGCGTACAGGAATGCAACACATGTGGTTACAAACCAAACCCCTGCCATGATGTTTTTCAATAGAAGACTAAGATGCCGGCTGGATTTGATCAAGCCAAACGTCAGGAGGGACGTAGAGAACCGGCAATTTCAAAGCATGAATGAAAGGCCAACTAGAACCTTCCAGATAGGTCAACAAGTTTTGGCCCGGGACTACCGTACCGAGAAATGGCAGCCTGGAACTATTTGCACACGACTAGGACCGCTGATGTATACCGTGGACATTGGAGAAAGCATAATAAGGTGCCATGCTGACCAGATCATAGAGTCATCCGAAAAAGGACAACCTACACCACAACTCTATACGCCTAGTGATGAAGCAGAGATACCCATAGTATCTACCTCCGATCTGGTGATACTGGAACCAGATGAACCCGACACTGGCATTGAAGCTGAATCGACCTTGCCAAAAGAACCTACTACACCACCGAGGCGTTATCCGGACCGAGTCAGGAAGCCTCCAGAGAGACTGAATTTGTAATTGATTAACTTCAGCAAATGTGTATATTATTGTTCTTGTAAAAATGTTATTTAATGATTACTTAAAATGTTATGTACTATTTATCTAAAAGGGGAGGAATTGTAGTGTATGTACCTTTAAGAGGAACTATGTTTTTGAAGCCCCTGTATACTGTAGTACCAGTAGTGACCACTCGGGTATATAAGCCTGTGTAGCGTCTTGTGTTGTTAGTTCACCTCCAGACTTTGTTCAGTAAAAACTTGTTAAATCAACTCCTGCATTCCGTGTCTCCATTAACACACGGATCTAACATCATGCAAAACAAAAGTTTTTTCCTCTGTTATTAATCATGCGCGTAGAGATTATTGCTCCATACCCAAGCACTCCTATTGCCAGTTACCTTCCAGCCCTACTCGACTCCCTCTTCAGCAGCTATCAGATCCAACCACCATCGCTCCTACTCCCTATCTCCCTCATTTACAGCAACATGTTCCTCTCGGGTCCCCACCACACCCGATGCTAATCCCCGGCTGACTGACCGCCGTCCATCAGCCCATTTTCAAATCCTTTGTGGTTGAGCCCGTCCCTCTGATCCACCTTGGGTATGCTTCTTTCACCCATTGCTGGGTGTTTCAGCAACCCCAACTGCCTCATCCCTCTGAGCTGGCAAATATTTTGCCCAGTTCATTCCCCAGGGGTTAATCTCTCTAATCTCCTCTTTCCTTTTCCACTACCCCCTTGGCAAACCGCCCCGCCCTATCACCCTCCCAAGCCTCAATGTGCTTTTCCTCCTTTTTCCCCTTAGCCTTTGCACCAAGTGATTCTTCAAGATTCAAGATCATTTTATTGCCATATGTAACTAGTACAATGGAATGCTTACTCCCCACTCACTCCCACAATACAAGCATATAATATAAAAGCAAAAAAATAAAAACAAGTATAAATAAAAACAATAAGCAAATAAGCAAAAAGTATAGCAATAACAGTCCAAGTTGCAGGATATGATGAATAGTACAAAAAAGCCTCAATTACCACTGGAAATAATAGTAATGTAATATGATAAATATATGGTAATATAAGTATAATATATATATTTACATAAACATATAACCATAATATATGGGGCAGTGCGATTAGCAGTTCAGTAGGCGCACTGCCTGTGGATAGAAACTGTTCTTAAACCTGCTGGTCCTGGTTCGGCTGCTGCGGTACCGATGTCCGGACCGCAGGAGGGAGAACAGTTTGTGCCCAGGGTGATTGGGGTCCTGGATGATGGAGCGGGCCTTGTTCCGGCATCTGGTCTGGAAGATCTCCTCGATGGACGGAAGTGCGCACCCGATGATCTTTTCTGCCGTATTCACAACTCTCTGGATGGCTTTCTTGTTCTGTGCAGTGGTGTTACCATACCACACATTGACACCACTCGTCAGAACACTATGGTGCCGCGGTAAAAGTTCACAAGCCACTGTGTGCTTATGCTGCATTTCCTCAGGCACCGTAGAGGGTAAAGGCGCTGGTGTGCCTTCTTCAGCATAGCCTCAGTATTATGGTTCCAGGCCAGGTCATCAGAGATCTGCAGACCCAGGAATCGGAAGCAACTGACGACTTCCACTGGTATCCCGTCTATGCTGATGGGGCGATGGTTCCCTCGGTGGCTTCTGAAGTCCACGATGAGCTCCTTAGTTTTGCCAACGTTCAGGGCAAGGTTGTTGTCATTGCACCATCTCATCAGCTGGACTATCTCATCTCTGTACTCCGTCTCGTCATCGTTGCTTATCAGGCCAATTACTGTGGTGTCGTCGGCAAACTTGATAATCCGGTTATTGCTGTGTATGGCTGTACAGTCATGTGTAAACAGAGAGTACAGCCAAGGACTGAGGCGGCAGCCTTGTGGCGCTCCGGTGTTGAGAACCAGAGTGGATGAGGTGTTGTTCCCTATTATCACCACTTGAGGCCTACCAGTCAGGAAATCCAGAATCCCCAATGATTTAAATCTTCAAATAAATTCATTGGCCCTTCTCCTCTGATTTCTCTATTCTCAATCAACCTTACTGTGCACATTCTCTTCCCACCCATAGCTATGACCAATCAGTCAACCTCTGATGTTTTTTTTAAATTATTGACAAGGCTACTTCAGATTACTTTCTCACCTGCATCACCAACTCCATCTCTCTGCCCACCTCCAACCATACCACCCTAAACCTCTGCTCCTGGGAAAGACTTCCACCTCCAAAATTCTCACTAACGCACTTATCTAACTCCAAACTTTGGCTCTCCTCTTGCCTGTTTACCAGCTCAACTGCTCCCTTGGCTCTGCCTTTGATGTCTGCCCCCCTTCCCCTCAAGTTATTCACAATCTTCCAAAGAGGGTTGCCAACCCTCCAGGGTTGCCCTGGAGTCTCCAGGAACTTAAGACTAATCTCCAGCACACTGCTGCCAGAAAATCATTGGGGCATTTAAAAATTGTGGGTTTTTATTTTCTTTGAACACTTTTGTTTACTAGTTCTCAGAATATTGGACATGGAGAAAAAAAGGCCGTTTGATGACATTCAAGAAACATCCAATCGGGTAACGAAGGCTGGAATTTTTACTAGCAGCAGCGAGTGGGTTTGGGAGCTGGTGTGTAGAAAAAGTGTTGAAATTGACAGCCGGCTCCAACCCACTGACTTTTTTTAAAATTCACTTATGGGATGTGGGCATCGCTGACAAGGCCAGCATTTATTGCCCATCCCTAGTTGCCCTCGAGAAGGTGGTGGTGAGCCACCTTCTTGAACCGCTGCAGTGCGTGTGGTGAAGGTACTCCCACAGTGCTGTTAGGTAGGGAGTTCTAAGATTTTGACCCAGCGACAATGAAGGAACAGCAATATACTTCTAAGTCAGGATGGTGTGTGACTTGCAGGGGAACTTGGAGGTGGTGGTGTTCCCATGCGCCTGCTGTCCTTGTCCTTTTAGGTGGAAGAGGACAAGGCCTTGGACAACGTGGACCACTTTCCATACCTCGGGAGCCTACTGTCAACAAGGGCAGACGTCGACGATGAAGTCCAACACCGCCTTCAGTGTGCCAGTGCAGCCTTTGGTCACCTGAGGAAGAGAGTGTTTGAAGACTAGGACCTCAAACCCGGCACAAAGCTCATGGTCTACAGAGCAGCAGTGATATCCACCCTGCTGTATGCCTCAGAGACATGGACCATGTACAGCAGGCACCTCAAAGCACTGGAGAGGTACCACCAACGCTGCCTCCGCAAGATCCTGCAAATCCATTGGCAGGATAGGCGCACCAACGTCCGTGTTCTTGCTCAGGCCAACATCCCCAGCATCAAAGTTTTGACCACGCTCGATCAGCTCTGATGGACGGGCCACATCGTCCGCATGCCCGATACGAGACTCCCAAAACAAGCGCGCTACTCGGAGCTCCGGCACGGCAAGAGAGCTCCAGGTGGGCAGAGGAAATGCTTCAAGGACACTCTCAAAGCCTCCTTGAAAAAGTGTAACATCCCCACCGACACCTGGGAATCCCTGACCCAAGAGCGCACAAATTGGAGGAGGAGCATCTGGAAGGCGCCGAACACCTCGAGTCTCTTCGTCGGGAGCAAGTGGAAGCCAAGCACAGGCAGCGCACGTCAACCAAAGCACCCCACCCACCCGCCCCTTCAACCACCGTCTGCCCCACCTGTGACAGAGACTGTAGGTCCCGCATTGGACTCATCAGTCACCTGCGAACGCATTTTTAATGTGGAAGTAAGTCATCCTCGGTTCCGAGGGATTGCCTAAGAAGAGAAGAGAAGGTGGAAGAGGGCACAGGTTTGGGAGGTGCTGCCGAAGAAGCCTTGGCGAGTTGCTGCAGTGCATCTTGTAAATGGTACACACGGCAGCCACGGTACGCCAGTGGTGGAGGGAGTGCTAATCAAACGGGTTGCTTTGCCCTGGATGGTGTCGAGCTTCTTGAGTGTTGTTGCAGCTGCACTCATCCAGGCAAGTGTAGAGTGTTCCATCACACTCCTTACTTGTGCCTTGTAGATGGTGGAAAGGCTTGGGGGAGTCAGGCGGTGAGACACTCGCCACAGAATACCTAACCTCTGACCTGCTCTGGTTGCCACAGTATTTATGTGGCTGGTCCAGTTAAGTTTCTGGTCAATGGTGACCCCCCGGGATGTTGATGGTGGGGGATTCGGCAATGGTAATGCCGTTGAATGTCTTGCATTTCACTGGAGCATGTTCGCCAGCGTGCTAGAAACCCCCTCGGGAGAGGCAGGTTAACAATTGAAAGCAATTAAGAGGTAGTTAAGAGGTTTTTTAGCAAGGGTTTTCAACTGTGGGTCCATGGGTTTTCCGAGCTTCCTGGACCTCACCAGTGAAAAGAAGGCGAGAGCAGAGCGGCAATCAAGGGGACTGAACAAATGACAGGCAAAAAGAGACCTCTCACCTGCTTCCTTGCCTAAGTGAAAGGCTTTTGCTTACAGCACTTGTTCTGAGAGTTTGTGTTCAGTACTTTGCAACTTTGCAGGTGACTCACTACATTGGAGGTCACGCTCACTACTTTGGAGGTTTGTGCGTCTGATCTCCACTTTAAATCTGTCAAATATCAAATCAGCGTGGGTGCGACTTATGCTGTTTCACCTTGGACCTCAGATGAGGACCAAGATGAGCCCCAGCATCAACAGCAACAGCAGCGGCGGCGCACATTGCTGCCTGTGATGGACTCATCATGCCAACATTTAGTTAGGTTGCACCACTGTACCCATCTGGCAGCCATATGCTGAACACACTTGCCCCCCACCCCTGCCAGCACAAAGCAGTCCTCCAATCAACAAACACAGACACCCATTGCTCAGATTTAAGTCTTGTCCTACCATGCATCAGAACTAAGGCCAGTTGGCGGGCTGCAGGCAAAAATAGGCAAGACTGGAAAGTGGTGCAAAGAAATAATTTTATCTGTGCATCAAAATTTACAGTAACTTATTATTGTGACATGTCTAAAACACCCATGTGCATAACCTTGTGCAATTAATAATCTTTCATCTTCCTTTTCCTACAACTCTTACGACAGGCAACTTCGGTGACTTCAGCAGAGGTAGAGGCAGGCTGCTCACTTCCCTGCTCTGACTGCTCAGATGCCCTTGGCCGACATCCTCTGGGTTTTGGAGCCTGTGAGGGCCCCGCCAAAGAATGCGCCACCTGCATAGGTGCAGGGGCAGACTCAGCTATCAGGACAGGAGGCGGCCTGCGGGGCAGTGACTGAGTGGGGGGTGAGGCAGGGGCAACGGGTGAGAAGTGGAAGTGCTTGGAGCAGAGTCCCCATTTCTACATCCCCTTTCGCCATCATCCCTCTCATGGCCCACCCACACTTCCCTGCTAACAATGAGCTGAAGAGCACTTTGCTGCACATCAGTGAGGGTTTTTTTAATTCGTTCACGGGATGTCGGCGTCGCTGGCAAGGCCAGCATTTATTGCCCATCCCTAGTTGCCCTCGAGAAGGTGGTGGTGAGCTGCCTTCTTGAACCGCTGCTGTCCGTGTGGTGAAGGTACTCCCACTGTGCTGTTAGGGAGGGAGTTCCAGGATTTTGACCCAGTGACGATGAAGGAACAGCGATATACTTCTAAGTCAGGATGGTGTGTGACTTGGAGGGGAACTTGCAGGTGGTGGTTGTCATAAATCGCAACTTCTACAAGAAGTAACTCAGGAAGTACTACTGAACGGCCAGCTGAGGGCGCCGTCCAAGGAGTATAAATACTCGGGCGTGGGCCCAACTTGGCCAGAGACAGTCTGGAAACAGGAAGCTACTGACTACTAACTAGACCTCCATGTTTTGTTACAAGTCGATTAAAGCCTTGCTTCATGTACAACCAAGTGCGTAGTGAGTCTTTATTACGTCAATTTAATCGATTTGTTATCGTCTCCACGCCTTGGGTGATTCGGAACAACCAGCTGCAACTCGAACTGCAGAAAGGGACTTGGGCAAGAAACTGATCCATCATGGAAAAACTCCTTAGACCCACTCGTCTCGACCTGGACCCAAATGCACCTGTGGCAGCGAAGGTATGGAAGCATTGGTTTCGTACCTTTAGCAACTTTCTTGAAGAATGTGGGGCGGGTGCCTCTAATAAGCTACGAATGCTTATTAACTACGTATCCCCTCATGTGTATGATTATATTGAGGGCTGTATAGACTATGATGCTGCTATGGAAATTTTACAGCAGCTATATGTCAAGTCCCCGAATGAAATCTTTGCTCAACACCTACTGGCCACAACTTGGCAGCAGCCTGGGGAATCACTCGATGAATTCCTCCAGAAACTTCGCAGGCTCAGCAAAGATTGTAACCTTAAAGCGGTTACAGCTGAACAGTATCAAGAGGAACTAATCTGCGATTCCTTGATCAATGGGATTGCGTCCCCGTTTATACGTCAGCGCCTGCTGGAAAATAAAACCCTCAATTTACGAGCTGCTTATGACCAGGCATGTTCCCTGGACTTGGCCAAGAAGAATGCAGGCACTTATCTCCCACCAGGTGCACGGGCGGTGGCTATCACCCTTAATAAGTCTTTCGATAGGTCTCGGGTGGATGCCCCCGCTGATGATGACTCTACTCTAACGGACGACGACCCTACCCTAGAGGCCTTTGCTGATGACGCCCCCCTCCCTAGCAGCATCCTGGCAATCAGGAAGAAAGTGTTTCTTTTGTGGAGCTACGTTCCATTACAGAAAATTTTGCCCGGCTTGTAATGCGACCTGCAATCATTGCAGCAAGAAAGGACACTTTTCCAAGGTATGCTAGTCACGGGCCTCTGCTAACAAGAAAGACCGCTCCTCTAGAGTATACCGGTCGAGAGCGCCTGTTAGCTTCACAGCTGCTATCTATGGAGCTGCTCCTCCCCCAAGAACCACTGCTAAGGCTACAGCTGCCGAAGGAAAAATTACCCCTCCTCCCATCACAGCTGTTTTCCCCCAAAGTTTGTCCCATGCAGCCACGAAGGTTTCAGTAAATGGGCACAATCTAAGCGCGCTAATCGACTCCTGCAATTCTGACAGCTTCACTAGTAAGCGGGCTGTCAGCAGGTTAAAACTGCACATTTATCCCTCGGACAGGGAGATTGCAATGGCTCTGACGACTCTGACCACCAATTCTTCTGGCTTTTGTCTTGTCAACCTCATCCTCAATGGCCACACTTATCCCTCCACCTGGCTCGGAGTACTCGAACACTTATGTAGCAATGTGCTTCTGGGACAGGACTTCCAGAAGCAGCACAAAAGACTCACTTTTGAGTTTGGAGGGTCGAAGCCGGAGTTTACAATTTTTAAGGTGCCGTTTTGTGCGCTCTCGGCAGCCTTACTCGGTGAGCCCTCCCTGTTTGCCAATCTCTCCCCCCGCTGTAAACCCATAGCCACCAAATCGCGCCGCTTTAGCCAAGACGACTGAGCATTTATCAAGGCAGAAATCTCTCGCCTTTTAGCTGACGGTATTATCGAGCCGTGTTCATCCCCCTGGCGGGCTCAAGTCGTCATTGTGAAAAACCCTTTAAAACAACATAAGAAACGTCTGTGTATTGATTATTCGCAGACTATTAATCAATATACCGATCTGGATGCCTACCCGCTACCACGCATAGATGACATGGTATTTTCAACCTTCGATTTAAAGAGCGCGTACCATCAGGTACCGCTGAAAGACTCTGACAAAAAGTATACGGCCTTTGAGGCCAATGGTCGGCTTTATCAGTTTCGTCGCCTTCCATTTGGGGTCACCAATGGGGTGGCCGTCTTCCAACGGGCAATGGATGGCCTAGTCTGGCAAGAGAACTTGACGGATACCTTTCCGTATTTAGACAATATCACTATTGCCGGCCATGATCAAAAGGAGCATGATGGCAATCTTCAGAGATTTTTTGACGTTCTCCGTCGTCGCCACTTAACATTAAACGAATCCAAATTGGTGAAATCGGTGCCATCGGTGAACATTCTCGGCTACTGGGTGGGCAACGGTGTTATTAAACCGGACCCAGAGCGACTTCGGCCACTTCAGGAGCTCCCTCCCCCTACAAATCTCGGCTCCCTTCGTCGGGCACTTGGCATGTTTGCTTATTACGCAAAGTGGATACCTCACTTCTCCGATAAAATACAGCCCCTGCTTCATGCGAAGTCTTTTCCATTAGAAGCAATGGCTATTTCTGCCTTCAACCTCCTCAAACGACAGCTGGAGAAAGCCACGCTTCGCTCCAGTGACGAAAACCTTCCTTTTGTGGTCGAATGCGATGCATCGGAGGTGGCAATCTCGGCTACCTTGAATCAAGGTGGTCGGCCCATGGCATTCCTGTCCAGAACCTTACAGGGTAGCGAGCTCCATTACCCCCGTCGAGAAGGAGGCTACAGCCATCATTGAGGCTGTATGCCAATGGAGTCATTTTCTTGCTCGGCGTCATTTCACGCTCATAACTGACCAGCGCTCCGTGGCCTTCATGTTGGATAACCGGAAGCGCACGAAAATCAAAAATAATAAAATTCAACTCTGGAGGATGGAGCTGGTTGCCTTTGGATATACTATCCATTACCGACCCGGCAAACAAAATATGGCCCCAGATACCTTCACACGGGCATTTTGCTCTTCACTGTCAACGTCGACTCTGGCGGATCTGCATATGGACTTATGCCATCCTGGCGTTACCCGTATGTTGCACTTTGTGCGCTCCAAAAATCTACCATTCTCAACGGAGGACGTAAAGAAAACATGCTCCTCCTGTAGGATTTGTGTAGAATTGAAACCACAATTCTTCCGCCCAGCAGATGACTTACTCATACATACAATGCAGCCTATGCAGAGACTCAGCATAGACTTTAAAGGGCCATTGCCTTCATCGACGCGGAACACCTACCTACTTACGATGGTAGATGAGTATTCACGCTTTCCCTTTGCCTTCCCCTGTCCTAATATGCTTACCTCTATGGTAATTAAATGCCTCAACCAGGTCTTTTCCCTTTGTGGGACAGCCAATTTTATCCACACGGATCGGGGTCCCTCCTTTACGTCGAGTGAACTTAAAAGTTATCTCTCCCAACGGGGAAATCGCCTCGAGTAAGACGACACCACATCACCCAATTGGCAATGGACAGGTTGAACGATACAATGCCATCATCTGGAACGCTGTCTGTCTGGCACTGAGGTCACGCAACCTACCAGACCAGCAGTGGGAAACTGTGCTCCCCGACGTGTTACACTATCAGGTCTCTTCTCTCCACATCCACTAATGTCACACCTCATGAGTGATTCTTCAAGTTCTGGTGTCGCGCTACACATAGGACATCTCTACCGTCATGGTTGGTGACTCCAGGCCCTGTGCTACTCCGGAGGTTCGTCCGGTCAGGCAAGAATGACCCTCTCGTTGATGAGGTGGAGTTATTAGGGGTAAACCCCATGTATGCGCACGTGCGGTACCCCGATGGCCGGGAGTCCACCGTCTTGCTCAGAGATCTGGCTCCCTGCCCAACCGGTCACACGGGCCCGAATGATGTAGGATCCCATGACTATGTCAACACTCCGCACCCCTATGAAGATGACGCCCTACCTGGGACATTGAGGGATCTGCCAGCAGTGCTACCGGATCAACTCAGGGAGCCGAACGCTCCCCGTAGGATGGCCACCCGAAATCAGGACGCCAGACAATCTCCGGCTACGACCCAGGATGAGGCCAGCTCTGCGTCTGTGGGGACCCGCCCCTGGAGTCATGATATTCCCAGGCCTCCACAGGACGATCAAGACGACGCGGACTCTACTGACTTACCGGTACGGGCCAAGCGACCCAGGGACCAGGACACGGTCCGGGATGACGTGCCTTCCGGTCACAAGCAGAAAGCTAAACGACTACGGCTATTTTTGGTCCGCCTAGTCCGTTAAAGGAAGACTGGACTTCCAAACCTTTTAGGGAGGAAGAATGTCATAAATCGTAGCTTCTACAAGAAGTAACTCAGGAAGTACTACTGAACGGCCAGCTGAGGGTGCCGCCTGAGGAGTATAAATACTCGGGCGTGGGCCCAACTTGGCCAGAGACAGTCTGGAAAGAGGAAGCTAGTGACTACTAACTAGACCTCCATGTTTTGTTACAAGTCGATTAAAGCCTTGCTTTATGTACAACCAAGTGCGTAGTGAGTCTTTATTAAGTCAGTGGTGTTCCCATACACCTGCTGCCCTTGTCCTTCTAGGTTGTAGTGAAAGGATTATTACTAGTCCTAGCCCCTTTAGGGCTACCCCAGATCAGGCGTATTCCCCAGACGTTCACTTTCAACTAAAGTTTGAGGTAGCCGAATCCTAAAGACACTTAATTGGGTCTAAAGGTACAGACTATCTCTCCCTAAAGGAAAGGAACAACCTGAAGATGTTACCGTCCTCCAGATAGCACTTTTAATAACAGAAAATGCTAGAAAAACTCAGCAGGCCAGGCAACAGCCGTGGAGAGAGAAATAGAGTCAAAGTTTCGGGTCGAAACCCTTCTGCAGAACTGAGAGAAAAGGCAGGAAATAAAACAAAAGGCAGTTTGGGGGCTGGGAAATGGGGGAGGGGATGAAAGAAGAGACATTTCGGATTTCCAGCATCCGCAGTATTTTGCTATCATATTAGCACTTTTAATAAGTTTAGCTAGACTGTAACGTTCCGGATATTATGAGGGTCCGGAAAACTCCCCCAGAATTCTGCATCTCCTCACCAAAGAGTGTACAGAGATTGAGTTTGCAAGTTTAATACAGAAGTATTATGTGAGACAATTCTAAAAATATATAGATTTATTAAAGAACCGATATGTAATTACAGTAGGTGTTTCAATCGCAACATTAACAGTTCCAAAAAGAGATAGCTTACAATTCTTATCAGATTTTAACTTCGCTACATTTTTACAGTTTAGTCTTATTCAGAATATCCACCAAAATCAAATACAGTACCATTGATCCCCGAGACACAAAGAGTTGTAGACTTACAGAGCCTGCCTCTGAAGCCTGAGAATTGCTTTGTCCCTTTACAGCAAATCTATTATCCCATTTGAGAGTTCAATTTTTATACCCTTTCTCAGTGGTATTTCCTTTGAAGTTTTCTGCTGATGTAAGCTAATTATCTCTAGTCATTTTTCTGCTGACCCCTGCTATTCTTACAGTTAGATCAGCTGGTAGCATTAAGAATTATGTCTCTACCCTAGGTGTTCATTTTTTTATTCATTGATGGGATGTGGGCGTCGCTGGCTAGGCCTGCATTTAGTGCCCATCCCTAATTGCCCTTGAGAAGATGGTGGTGAGCTGCCTTCTTGAACCGCTGCAGTCCATATGGTGTAGGTACACCCACAATGCTGTTAGGAAGGGAGTTCCAGGATTTTGGCCCAGCGACAGTGAAGGAATGGCGATACAGGTCCAAGTCAGGATGGTGTGTGGCTTGGAGGGGTGATGTTCCCATGCGTCTGCTGCCCTTGTCCTTCTAAGTGGTAGAGGTCGCGGGTTTGGAAGGTGCTGTTGAAGGAGCTTTGGCGAGTTGTTGCAGTGCATCTTGTAGATGGTACACACTGCAGCCACAGTGCACCGGTGGTGGAGGGAGTGAATGTTGAAGGTGGTGGATGGAGTGCCAATCATGCGGGCTGCTTTATCCTGAATGGTGTCGAGCTTCTTGAGTGTTGTTGGAGCTGCACTCATCCAGGCAAGTGGAGAGTATTCCATCACACTCCTGACTTGTGCCTTGTAGGTGGTGGAAAGGCTTTGGGGAGTCAGGAGGTGAGACACTCGCCGCAGAATTCCCAGCCTCTGGCCTGCTCTTGTAGCCACAGTATTTATATGGCTGGTCCAGTTCAGTTTCTGATCAATGGTAACCCCCAGGATGTCGAAGCTTATCATACAAAATGGTGCAACAGCGGGTGCATCTATTTGATGTCATTTTTACCAAGGTTTTCTGTTTATATCTTTTTACAATGTGTAAATTAAAACACCTCAACCAGGATGATCTATGCAATTCTTAGTTACCTCAGCTGGCTGCAACACAGAATCGTGTCTCCTGTGTTTCATTTGATGTCATTTTTACGAAGGCATATGTTTCTTAAGTTTCTGTGTTTCTTTCCGAAGTGTAATTTAGGACACCTTAACAGGGTGTACCATTGTCTTTTTTTCCAAAGATTCAGACATCAGGAGCCTCCAACCTCCTGTTTCAACAAGGCTATTGATTCAGTGTCAACAACTTATCTTATCTCAATAGCCTGAATGCTGTTCACAGCTTCTCCATTGTTGAGGTTTCCAGATTTCCAGACCCAGTTTGTCATGTGTTAATAAGGCCAGAATTATTTCATAGAATGGTGTCTTTTTCTGAATATTGTTTATTCCTTCACAGTAGAGGTCGCGGGTTTGGGAGGTGCTGCCGAAGAAGCCTTGGCGAGTTGCTGCAGTGCATCTTGTAGATGGTACACACTACAACCACGGTACGCCAGTGGTGGAGGGAGTGAATGTTTAAGGTGGTGGATGGGGTGCCAATCAAGTGGGCTGCTTTGTCCTGGATGGTGTCGAGCTTCTTGAGTGTTGTTGCAGCTGCACTCATCCAGGCAAGTGGAGAGTGTTCCATCACACTCCTGACTTGTGCCTTGTAGATGGTGGAAGTGCTTTGGGGAGTCAGGAGGTGAGACTCTCATCACAGAATACCCAGCCTCTGACCTGCTCTTGTTGCCACAGTATTTATGTGGCTGGTCCAGTTAAGTTTCTGGTCAATGGTGACCCCCAGGGTGATGAACGACCAAGGCTGGTTTTTGATCCATCCTAGTTGAGGTGGCATTCAGAGTGTGCAAGCTGTTGCTGAGGGAAAGCATGCACTCATTTGACGGCCGCGTTTGATGCTCCATGCAGGTGGCCACCCTTTACATGGACGAACACTTCATAGCTAAGGCTTGCGACATCATGCCAGTCATGCTTGAGGTGAACTTCTCCATTCTCTCTGCAAGTGTGCATATCGCAGCTGGAAATCCTGCCAGAGCCCCACACATTTTTTGCTGTTCCTCCAGAATCAACCTCTTTGGCAACGGCCCCCAAGGTTTAGCATCTGCGTCCAGACAAGCAGAGCTTGGAGCATCCTCCGACGAGGACTCTCCATTGCTGTCCCTTTCTCCACCATCTGCTCTTGCTCACGTGATCCGTGAGATACCAGGTGACAACACAACTATCTGTCTCGATGGTCCCACCAATGTGTGTGTATCTGCGCTGGTACATGGTGGGTATGCGTCCTGTGACGGTACACTCTCAGAGTTAGCGACCTCCTCTGACCAGTCTTCTTCCTCCTCCGACTACACAGCTTGTGGGACACTTGATGGGCCTGTGGGAGAGTAAAGACATGAATTAGAACTGTCATGGTAAGAATGTTTTACGTGAACATTATGCACATGATCATATTTCACTGGCTGCTGACATCAAGTCAACATGAATGACTATTGTATCCAATGTGGCTGTGTGATATTTAATTCTGTTACCAGGTTGCTGGGAGCTCCATCTCCCACTGCCATGCACGGCGACACTCCACTTATTCCAAGTGCCTCCTCCTCTGCAGCTGTGAGTGTTGCTATGACTGGAGGGCCACCTCATGTTCTCTGCCTGGTGTTCTGTGCTCTCTTCTGCAAGGAGGGAAGCAAGAGACCTTTGAGTGAAAGTCATGGAACAAGTGGAACGGATGAATGCACAACATCTGTTGAGGGCGACTATGAGGGCGAGGCATGACACTGCATTAAGATGTGGGTGGGTGTCAGTGGTGGATGGTCAGATGGGGATGTGAGGAAGTGGATAGACAGAGAGGGATGAGTGCATCTGCGTCAGTGTGAGGAATGATGTGCAGGAGTAGGCTTGGGAAGGCAGAATGAGTGGGTTGGGGTGACACGCACATCGGGATGTAGTTGTATGTGGGATTGTACTCACCTTTCCTGCCCTCATGAAATAATTTAATCACTTCCTGCATCGTATCCAGGCGGGTGCCACCACACTCCTGCTGCTCACCTCCTCCGCTATCTCCAGCCATGCCTTCTTCGTAATTGAGGCTGGCTTCGTCCTCCCATCAGAAGGGAATAAAACCTCCCTGCGGGCCCTTACACCTCACAGCATGAGGTCCAGGGAGGCATCACTAAAGCGAGGGGCAGCTTTGGAATGTTGCGAATCCATTTTTATCCTCAACCAATCTTCCTCCCACCTCCACAAACCTTTAAATGTCATCTGTACAATGTTCCTTTAAATACCTCAGCTGAAATAGACTCGTGCGTGACATCATCACGCCCACTCACATTAATTGGTCGGGAAACCCAGAAGTCAAATACAAATGCAGTGGCTTCGTTAAAAAGTCACGAACAAATGCATTGCTGAAACCTCTGGGTTCCCCATGCGCGCCAGGGCTCCCCTGCTGCCAGCGCGTCGGGCAGTGAAAATTCCGGCCGAAGAGTCCATTCGCTTTCCAATTGGTTTGGGAAGGCAGAGCACCGTGAGGATAGACCTGTTGAGCGACCAACAGCGCAAGTATGGAGGTGGGGCGGTTGGAGGCAGGAGGTCATGTGATGACACCTCCAGGAATATGTCTAACTGGAGATGGCAACCCTACTTCCACACCCAGCATTCCCCCAGTACAATTGCCAGCCTTAAATGTGAGACAGAAATTTGTGCACAGCAAAGTCCCATAACAGCAATTTTATAATCAGTTGGTTGAGGGATAAATATCTGCCAGGACCCGAGGTAAACTCCCCTGCCCTTCTTCAAATAGAAGATAAATCTCTTAAAATCTCATCCGAAAGACGGCACCGCGGACAGTGCCGCACTTCCTCAATACTGCATTGAAGTGTCAGCCTGGATTATATGCTTAAATCTCTGCAGTGGGGTTTGAACACACCACCTTCGAACTCAAGGGTGGAGAGTGCTAATTGACATGACACCCAGTCCCAGTGCAGTGCAATAGCCTCCTACTGACTGAGCCCCAATGCAAGGTGACAACCGTCCTCAAGTTATCGTGTGCCAGTGCAACAAGTCCACACGTGTTGACTCTTCTTATATCAGGCAGTTGCCTATTGGAAGTTAAGCATAAAGGGGCACAACCAATAAAAACTGTAACTTAATAAAAAATTGAAAGGAAACTTAACAAATTAAATTCAAATACTATTCCTTGGGCTGATGATGCAATCCAGTCCCTCCAGTGCCCACCGGTCGTGGAAGGCCTCGAGCGTGCCGGTGGACACCACGTGCTCCATCTTCAGGGACACTCGAGCTCGAACGTAGCCACGGAAGAGAGGCAGGCAGTCGGGCCGAACGACCCCCTCGACCGCCCGCTGCCTGGACCAGTTGATGTCCACCTTTGCCAGGCCCAGGAGCAGTCCCACGAGGAGGTCCTCCGACTTGCCCACTCCCCCCCCCTCCCCCAACACCGGGTGACCAAAGATCAGGAGCGTGGGACAGAAGTGCAACCAAAAATTGAGGAGCAGCCCCTTCAAGTAATGCCAAATGTGCTGAAGCCAGCATCAGTAAATGGGCATCCTCCCCATTGCAACAAGCTGTCCCCCATTGCAACAAGTCCCCCCATTGCAACAAGTACCCACCATTGTAGCAAGTTGTCCACCATTGCAACAAGTCAATTCAATTCAATTCAATTCAATTCAAATCGCTTTATTGGCATGACAAGGTACATCTTATGTTGCCAAAGCATCGAAAAATATTCATGGTTGAACACATAAACACAGATCTATCCATACAGTGTATAAACAGATATATCCCTGAGTGTATAAATGTACATTCATATAATTTGTATATACTCTTTTCTTATATTTAGTGGTTGTCCCTCTGTTTATGGCAAGCTGTAACATAGTGTGCCGCTAAGGTTACACAATTTCTCTCTTCCCCTAGTAGGTATGGGAGTTTTTGGTCGTCATTCAAGTTTCTGAATTCCGGGCATATTTTTGTGAATTTTGGGTAGAAATTCTCCCTTATGCCCTGATATTTTCTACAAGCTGTGAGGAAGTGCATCTCTGTCTCCACCACTCCCTGACTGCAGTGAGAGCATATCCTGTCCTCTCTTGGTAGCCGGGTCTGCCTGTGTCTATCTTTTTCGATCGCCAGGCTATGTTCACTAAGTCTGTACATTGTCAAGGTTTTTCTCAGTTTGCTATCCTTTACCATGGTCAGGTAATCAGCCATGTTGTATTGTCTGTTTAGGGCCAAGTAGCAATTGAGTTTGTTTTGGGTTTTTGTTGTTTCTGCCCAATATGACAGATATTTTTCCTTTTGCTTAGCGATGATTGTGTTGGGTCGAATTCTTTGTGTTACGCTGTCACTGTCCTGGGGCTGGTTATTGTTAGTAGTGTTAGTAGTTACTTCACTGAGTCCCAGGACTAGTTGACTGAGGGTATTCTTCTTTATGGTCCTCTCTTGGCATTTCAGGGCTTCGTAATGATAGCAGTGGGGGTTGCTCATTTTTAGGTGTTTCCAAAATTTGGTGGCTCTTTTTTGGATAGTGATTATTAATGGATATTGGCCTAGTTCTGCCCTGCATGCATTGTTTACGGTTTTCCTTTGAGTCCGGAGGATACTTTTACAGAATTCTGCATGTAGGATCTCAATTGGGTGTTTGTCCCATTTTGCAAATTCTTGTTGTGTTAGCGGTCCCCACACCTCACTGCCATAGAGTGCAATTGGTTCAATTACTGATTTAAAAAATTTGAGCCAAATGCTAATTGGGATTTCTATTTGGATTGATTTTTTAATGGCATAGAAAGCCCTTCTTGCTTTCTCTTTCAGTTCATTCACAGCCAGATGAAAATTTCCCGTAGAACTGATTTTTAAGCCCAAGTATGTGTAGTTAGTGGTTTGTTCAATTTTGGTTGTTCCTAGTATGAAATTTATTTTGGGTCCCTGATGTCTGGATCTTTGCTGGAACACAAGGACTTTGGTTTTTTGGGGATTTATTGTCAGGGCCCAGGTCTGGCAGAACGACTCCAGCAGATCCAGGTTCTGCTGTAGACCCTCCTTAGTTGGTGACAGCAGAACCAGGTCATCTGCATAGAGGAGGAATTTAACCTTGGATTCATATAGGGTGAGGCCGGGTGCTGTAGATTGCATTGCAACAAGTCCCCCCATTGCAACAAGTCCCCCCATTGCAACAAGTACCCCCCATCAAGTACCCACCATTGTAGCAAGTACCCCCATTGCAACAAGTTGTCCCCCATTGCAAGAAGTCTCCTCCCCCATTGCAACAAGTACCCCCCCACTTTAGCAAGTCCCCCCATTGCAACAAGTCTCCTCCCCCATTGCAACAAGTACCCCCCACTGTAGCAAGTACCCCCATTGCAACAAGTACCCCCACTGCAACAAGTACCCCCCCATCAAGTACCCACCATTGTAGCAAGTACCCTCATTGCAACAAGTTGTCCCCCATTGCAAGAAGTCTCCTCCCCCATTGCAACAAGTACCCCCCACTGTAGCAAGTCCCCCCATTGCAACAAGTCTCCTCCCCATTGCAACAAGTACCCCCCACTGTAGCAAGTACCCCCATTGCAACAAGTACCCCCCATCAAGTACCCACCATTGTAGCAAGTACCCCCATTGCAACAAGCTGTCCCCCATTACAACAAGTCTCCTCCCCCATTGCAACAAGTACCCCCCACTGTAGCAAGTACCCCCCATTGCAACAAGTCCCACCCCCCAACAACATTGAAACAAGACCCAGCCAATTGCTCTGCCACATCCCCAGCGCAGGGTCCCAGCCTCCTCCCGCAGACTGGCAGCTCCGCCCCCACCGGCTCCCGGGTACTTCCTCTCGCGCCGCCCCATCCGCTCGCGCTCATTTGCGGGCTTTTTTGCAAAGATGGCGCTGAGGTGCGTGTCGAATTTGCGAGCGGTGGCTTCCTTCTGCCTGCACTCCACAGCCATCTGGCAGCCTGTGCACAGGATCGCCGGGCCGCTGCGGAGCCTGAGCACCGCCAGAGCGGCCCTCTCCGGTGCGTTAAAAAGAATAATGTGGGGCGGGGCGGGAGGTGGAGAGAGTGAGAGAGAGAGAGAGGGGGTTGGGGGAAGAGGGCAATAGCAAGTTAAAGCGGAGCAGCGGCTTCGACAGCGAAGTCAGCCCGGGTCATGAATGCAACTTAGCAATTTTAGCAGAAAATGCAGCAAACATATGTCTAATTTGCAAAAGCTGAGCCCGGTTTGGAACGTGTATTTCCCTCATGGTTTAATTTTTTTTATATTATGTGCAAATTGTTGCAACGGTTTTCCTAATTAGGACTGGCGGGCGCCCAGAAGGATTCAGGTGAGTTGCCAACTCCTGGGTCAGACCGCTGTTGGCCAGGCTGATGCTGTTTGCTGTTGTATAAAGTATAACGTGTTATAATGCTTCTCTCATAAATTTTGCACTCCGTTTTCCATCACTGAGGGAAGAGTTTGTTGAAATGCATTAAAAAAATAAATCAAATGTCATCGGCTTCAATATGTTTTTACGGCAGTTTGCTGGCTGGTTGCTTATCCTCTGTTGGGAATGTCAGTCACTGTGTCCTTCCAATTGCCCTCTGATCCGAGTGTCCCCTTCAGTCTAGATCCCTCCACAACTGCTGTTTTATCTTGTACGTTTCGTGACTGGTGTGAACATGAAAGTTTCATATCAAAGCACTGGAATATTTAGCAAAAGTTTTGAGATGGGTCTGTCCAAATTATGGGGAAATGTCACTAACAGAAAATATTTTTTTTTAAACTGAAGTTCCTCTAATCTCTCATTGATCTACCTAATGAATTGAATGAATTAGAGACTCATTAAGTATATTCAAGAAGGAGTTAGATATATTTCTTAAGGCTAAAGGGATCAAGGGATATGGGGAGCAAGCAGGGACAGGGTACTGAGTTTGGATGATCAGCCATGATCTCATTGAATGGCGGAGCAGGCTCGAGGGGCCGAATGGCCTGCTCCTAT
The DNA here is from genome assembly GCF_052327205.1 of Somniosus microcephalus. Classification (NCBI taxonomy): domain Eukaryota; kingdom Metazoa; phylum Chordata; class Chondrichthyes; order Squaliformes; family Somniosidae; genus Somniosus; species Somniosus microcephalus. The sequence goes on from NC_140992.1 coordinate 250,967,678, forward strand.
CTTCTATGTTTCTAATTGACCCAGGAAGGATACAGCAAATATGCCATATGATTAAAGTGACACTTAACTACACACTGCTGTGCTTTAGTAGCAGAATAATACATGGTACTGTATAATGTTAGTCCTTATAAAAGTGTATCCTGACATTTTATAACGTGAAAAATGATTTTAATTAACACAAGTGATGCAACCCGCAGTCAAGCAGTAGGAATTGCTTATTTTCTTTAAGCGTGTCGGAGAAAGAAAATACTGTTTACTTTAGATAAATATAGTGTATAATGTATCCAAGTAATTCCCTTTCACTCGTATTATGTAGAATTCCTGGTGCTAGCTCTTGAGTAGAAAAATCCTGGGCCGAACCTCAAATGCTCGATTTAAGTGGCGTGACAGCATAACTTGATGCCGTAACAATGTCGGTAGAATAGCGTTCAGGAAGGAAAGTGGTAACTTGCGAATTTCAGAAAAGATGTTGAAGGCGAAAGCTTGTGGACAGGAGAGGAACTGATTGGGCAAATTAATCAGTTTAGCAGCTTGTTGGAGATTGATGTTGGAAATAGAATGTTAATTATTCTGTAGAGAGCCTTATCGAAATGTATAATTTTTGGGAAAGTAATTGATCTGGATTTAATTGTACAATATAACCAAAGTACAAATGATTGGGCACCTACTTGATCTGATGTATAAAATGTGATCATGTCTCTGTAATCTGCTTGTTGTTTGTCAGTGCATTTCTCCCTCCACTGATTTTTGGCCACGTGCCCTATTTAGTTTGTGTGGTTTAATAGTTTCTTGTGAGTCCTTGTCTTGGGTTTTCTGTGCCATGTGGTGTGCCTGGCTGAGGGAGCAGGTACATGATCTACTACCTGTTATGAGATGTGTAGAGCAGCCTTCCTCCAACTTTTCCTTTCCTCACTTTGTGGCGACGGCTTGCCTGTGCCCTGTAAATCCCCCACAGTTGTATAACTAAGATTGGGAACTCAGTATGTGGAGTTTTGGAGATGCTGCTATTCTGGTATAGCGGGATAAAGCAAACAAGTCTTTTGCGTGTATTCAGTGTGACCAATAATAGTCTGGGATGAGCTGCCCGTTTTAAATAAGGCTCTGATCATTTGGGTGATAGGACGTGGGTTTACACACCGATCATTCAATGTTGGAGGACTGCACAATGATTGGAGAATGAATTGTGAAGCTTTCGTTAAATTGCAGCGACAGGCAAATTGAATAACAGCCTCGTCAACAAGTGGAGATCAGTTGTTAGACGTTTTTAAAACTGATGCAACCTTATCAGACTGAGGTCGCCTACATGCTAGATTAAAGGATATCTGCTGTAATGCTCATTTTGAGTCAGAGGATACCCATGTAAATAACAATACATTATCAGAGCCACTGATTTATTATATGTTGATCAAACTGTTTAATTTTATTTATTTACCCTTTTTAAAGCCAGGAAGATGGTTGGGAAGATGTTCCAGCTTGCAGCTAGGTAGGAGGTGACTTGTTCGTGTTGGAATGATGGAAAGGAGGTAGAGGGGTATTGGGAGCCTGGGTGGGGTGGGGGGACAGAATGCCAAAGAGGGGCAAAGGCAGTGGTTGGGGAGAAGAGGAAAAGGCATTGGCACTCTGCAGGAGGGGGAGGGAAATCGGAGGCAGGGTTGAGTAAGAGGTGAGATTTTCCCAGTCCTTAGGTGAATAGCACTGCGGAGAACAGTGGCATTTAGGTAAGAAACTGATCTGGGAGGATTGACTGAGAGATGGGCATACGTAGGCTAGATTTAACTATGACAAGCAAGCATGTTGAGAAAATGTTACAGGGAATAAGTGTGGTATTTACCGAATGTACATACTTGCACAGCTCTTTATTATGCATAACTAGAAGATCTCCCGTGGTGGTATTCGTCGTGTCAGAGGATGCACTAAAGTGTGATATCCGAAGTGTGATGGGAAGTAAGTTTGACGTTTACAGAAAGTGTGTGCTATAGGCAGTGGGGAGTAATTGGACCAGGGCATGCAAACATGATTCATACTTAGTCGTACATTTTCATTTACTGCGTCCACATTTATAATAGAGGCTGTCTGTGTAAACTCACATGGTAATGATACCTTCCCATCAGTGGTAATGCTGCAGCGTCTCCACTAGAGGGAACGTGCAATTCTAACATGACGAGCGTGCATAGACTATCTCCATTTTAAATGTGGATATGGGAATTTTATAATGGAAAAAGTTGGTAGGAGGTGTGTGCAGATGTAAGATTTTATTAAATGGATGGATAAAAAAATATACGTTTCAATTGTAATCTTGGACAAATACCAAATCCATTAGCTGTAGTTTAACCAATTATCAACTAGCACGTCCATGCATCCTATTATCCAATTCCACATGGAATATCTAGCCTCCATTATCGCTATTATTATTCGAAAGGAACAAAGACAAACAGTAAATTGTTTGTATATTAAATGCATTATCCTTTATTGAGTAATCATATATCTGGCAACAAGAAATTAATTTATATAGTATTTAATGCACAGAACTTGGGGTGGGGCTTGGTGGTTGGGGTGGACAAACTAGTATTTTGAAAGGAGAGGTGAGCAAGATGCAACAGGTTGAGGTGCTTGAAGGAGGAGAATGTGACGGTTGGGGTTGCTGCCCATGAGGATGTGTCAATATGTACCTATTTTGAAGAATGCCAGGAGAGACCCAGGGAGTAGTTGTGGGCTTATTCAAGGGGAATTGAAGCCTGGGACACTGCCAGGTGAGTAGGAAGGCAGAGTAGGAAAGGTTGGGATAAGGATTGGGTTGGGGCAGTATATTCAAATCATGTCAGTATTTCTGAACAAACCTGTGTGTTTGAAAATAATGGAAAGAGTATTATTACTGTTAGTGGAAGAATGTCCACTCGTGAGTTAAATTTGGATCCTTAGGTCAGGTTGGTGGAAAAACATGGAGGAAAATTTCACTAAGCCCTCCGGAGTGCCACTTTTGCTGTTTTGAGTAGGCGTAGGTCCCAATATGTTGAATCCACTTCTGCCACTTGGCCTTTGTGCAGTTTGCAGGGCAGGTTCCACAGTTAGATTTGATTCTTTGAGTAGCTTGTCAGTGCAGCACATACTGGATCGTTCTTTACGCTGCATACCTAATACTATTCAATGGATAGGCAAGAACATGTGAAGATTTCTCTGTAGGTAAGAATCTGTGCTGAAGTGGGAATTGAAGGGTGTAGCCTGCATTCAGAATTAAGCTTTCCTTTATTTGTTCATAGGATGTGGGCGTTGCTGGCAAAGCCAGCATTTATTGCCCTTGAGAAGGTGGTGGTGAGCTGCCTTCTTGAACCGCTGCAGTCCATGTGGTGAAGGTAGTCCCACAGTGCTGTTAGGGAGGGAGTTCCAGGATTTTGAAACGGCGATATATTTACAAGTCAGGTTGGTGTGTGACTTGGAGGGGAACTTGGTGGTGGTGGTGTTCCCATGCGCCTGCTGTCCTTCTAGGCAGTAGAGGTCGTTTGTTCGGGAGGCGCTGTCAACAAAGCCTTGGCGAGTTGCTGCAGTGCATCTTGTAGATGGTACACCCTGCAGCCACGGTGCACCGGTGGTGGAGGGAGTGAATGTTTAAGGCGGTGGATGGGGTGCCAATCAAACGGGCTGCTTTGTCCTGGTGGCGAGCTTCTTGTGTTGCTGGAGCTGCACTCACCCAGACAAGTGGAGAGTATTCCATCACACTCCTGACTTGTGCCTTGTAGATGGTGCAAAGGCTTTTGGGGGTGGTCAGGAGGTGAGTCACTCTCTGCAAAATACCCAGCCTCTGACCTGCTCTTGCAGCCACAATATTTATGTGGCTGGTGTGTAGTGTATGTACCTTTAAGAGAGAACTACTTTTACAGCTCCTGTATACTGTAGTACCGGCAGTGACCACACCTGTATATAAGCCTTGAGCATGCCTCTGTACCCCCAGTCTTGAGACTACCCTACTCCAGTAAATACCTGTTGATTGTTAAGTTACAGCATCCGTGTGGTTATTGAAAAACATCATACTCTCAGAATCACGGATCTAACATTGGCGACGAGTGTCGATTCGAATCTACCTGCAACTCTGCATTTCCCTTCGAGGATTCGCTCCGGAGGGCGGTGGAAGAAAGTCGAGGCCAGAAGCACGGGCGTCGACCACGAGCAACCGCCCAGTCGTCCGGCAGAGAGTGAACATCGCAGGGGAGGCTGTGGAGAGCCGGGCTTGGTTCCCCAGCCACGACGATCAGCAACAGACTGACGACAGGTACAGCGCAGACCCTTCCCGGACAGTGGCGGCTGGAGCCGACCGACGGCGGAGAAAAAGCCGAGCAGCGTCGACGGGGTAAGATAGAGGGTGAAGCGCACAGGGCGCAACCGGGGGTTGAAAACCGAGTGGCGTCGAGGAAAAACAAAACGGGGCGAGAGAGAGAGAGAGGGTAAAGCAGCAGCCGGGTTCAGGACCGAGTGGCGGAAACGGGAAAGGCGCACAGAAAAAAAAAACGCGCAGAACACAGCCAGGGCTCAAGGGCTGAACAGTGTCCGCGGGGAGAAGAAGGGAGAGCGCGGGAGGCGCCATTGAGCCGCGGAGAAGGAAGAAAGAGCGCGGGAGATGCCATTTTTAGAAGCCGCAGCGGAGAAGGGCTCGCGCGGGAAGGAAGGAAAGCGCGGGAGACGCCATTTTATGCCAGCGGAGAAGAAGGGAGAGTGCGGGAGACGCCATTTTTGACAGTTAAATCACACCCAGGGATGCCGAAGAGTGGCAGTATCTCTACGTTCGACAATGAAGTTGAAGATTGGGCGACATGTGGAACGTATTGAGGTGTACTGCAGGGCGAATGAAGTGCCAGATGCTAGGAAAGCACTGGTTTTATTCAATTCCATGGGTGCAAAAACTTACGGGTTACAATAACCCCAGAGAAGCCTGTGGACAAGAATTTCGAAAGCATAGTAGAAATCCTACAGGACCACTTAAACCCCACACCGCTGCTGATAGCAGGACGATTTAAGTTCCATAAAAGGAACCAACACAAAGACGAAAGCAATGCTGAGTACTTAACGGAACTGCGCAAGCTATCGAAACACTGCCAGTTTGGAGTGGGACTAGCAGATACGTTAAGGGACAAGTTTGTGTGTGGGCTGCAAAGTGAAGGAACCCAGAAACGGCTTCTATCACAAAAGGATCTTACGCTGGACAAGGCTTTCAGCATGGCAGTATCACACGAAGCAAGCCGCAAGGGGCGCTGCAGAGATACAACGGAGACCGCAAGAATATGGCACCAATGAAATGTCCTATGGAACAGGGAAGTGTTATCGCTGCGGCAGAACAACACACGACCAGAAGGATTGTTGGTTCAAGGACCAACTGTGGAAAAGCAGGACACATAGCAAGAGTCTGCAGGTCTGGGAAGAAAACCAACAGCAAGAAATCTCCACAGGAGAAGTACAAAAAGGTACACAAGGTGATGGACAGCAGTTCAGACGAACAGAAAAGTGATAGACTCCGGAAGCAAGGAGCTGGGTTGTCTGAAACTACATAAGGTAACCAAAATGGAGGATCACCAGACTATCTGGGTGACACTCAAGATAGACGGAGTCCAAGTGAAAATGGAATTGGACACAGGATCAGCCCTAACAGTCATAAACCAAAGGGAATACAAGCGGCTATTTTCACATATACCCTTGAAGGCTACAGAGATTGTCTTGAAGATGTACACGGGGCAAAAAGTCTACCCCAAAGGGAAAATAAGGGTGAAGGTGATATACAAAGGCCAAGAAATACCTAAAATGGACATATATGTATTGCCAGATGGAGGACCACCACTGCTAGGACGTGAATGGATCCGGAAGATACAATTAGATTGGCATTCCATACAGGCACTGAAGGTTGAGGCCAAAAAGGATGACAACGTCACACCTGGACGACTGTCAAAAATGCTAACTGAAGCAAAAGAAGTGTTCCAGGAGGGACTCGGAACACTAAAAGGCATAACAGCAATGATTAAAATAGAGGAAAATGCAAGCCCAAAGTTTCTGAAGGCCAGACCAGTGCCTTATGCGATCAGACCAGCTGTCGAAGCAGAGCTGGAAGGGTTGGAACGTTCAGGAGTACTGTCCAAAGTGGACTGGAGCGAGTGGGCTACACCCATCGTTCCTGTAATGAAGAGGTCGCTGAGTAATACGCCTGGGGAACCAAAGAAGGTCCGCATCTGTGGGGATTTTAAGGTGACAGTGAACCCAGTCCTTCACACGGTACAATATCCGCTTCCACGGATTGAGGATATTTTCGCCTCGCTATCTGGAGGTAAATGCTTCACCAAAATTGATCTAGCCCAGGCGTACTTGCAAATGGAGGTAGAAGAAGCCTCGAAACAATACCTTACGATCAACACTCATAAAGGTCTCTATCAATACAACCGGCTGGTGTTCGGGGTAGCATCGGCTCCGGCTATTTGGCAAAGGGCGATGGATCAAGTCCTGCAAGGGATTCCAGGGACCCAGTGTTATTTGGACGACATCCTGGTCACGGGCGAAAATGACAGTGATCACCTCGCCAACTTGGAGAAGGTGCTCACCAGATTAAAGGAATATGGGCTACGAGCTAATTGCCACAAGTGCGAGTTTTTCCAGAAGCAGATCTCGTATTGTGGCCACGTTATCGATGAAGAGGGGTTACATAAATCCCCTGAAAAGATTGAGGCAGTAGTCAAGGCTCCAGCACCGGAAAATGTGTCACAACTGAGGTCGTTCCTCAGGCTGGTAAACTACTACCATAAGTTCTTACCAAATTTGTCCACGGTATTACACCCACTGAACACCCTACTGCAAACCTGGGTACCATGGAAGTGGAATGACGAACGTAGACGAGCTTTCCAGAAGTGTAAAGAATTGATCACCTCAAAAGAGGTGTTGGCCCATTTCAACCCAGCACTAACAATTCATTTGGCATGTGATGCATCACCCTATGGTATTGGAGCGGTGCTGTCGCACAAATTCCCAGACGGGTTGGAGAGGCCAGTAGCCTTTGCGTCTCGGTCACTAACCTCAGCCGAGCGCAACTACGCCCAGATTGACAGGGAGGCCCTCGGCCTAGTATGGGGAGTAAAAAAATTCAACCACTATCTGCATGGGCAGAAGTTCACCTTGCTGACTGACCACCAACCACTTGTCTCCATCTTTAATCCTAAGAAGGGCGTTCCAGTGATGACTGCACAACGGTTACAAAGATGGTCCCTGTTTCTAGGGCGAATCAATATGAAATAGAATATAAAGGCACGAAACAGCATGGAAACGCTGATGGGCTATCGCGCCTGCCACTGCCTGCTGTGGAGGAAGCACCAGCAGTGGACCCTATCGAGATATTTTATTCGTCAATAATTGAACGATTGCCAGTAACGAACGCGGATATAGAGAAGGAGACCCGCAATGATCCGACGCTGTCTTGGGTATATGATTTGACGGTGAGGGGATGGGCAACACATGGCGACTCACTGTTGCCAGCATTCTCATCCAGAAGAGAACAGCTGTCAGTATGCCAGGGGACAGTGATGTGTGGATCCAGAGTCGTGATTCCACCCAAGTTAAGGGAGAGAGTGCTAAATGAGCTTCATGAAGGTCATCTGGGGGGAGTGAAAATGAAAAGCCTTGCTAGGGCTTATGTGTGGTGGCCGGGAATCGATCAACAAATCGAAGACCTAACCAAGAGCTGCTCAGGATGCCAGAAGATCCAAAATGCACCACCACATGCCCCTCTACACCCATGGGAGTGGCCCTCCTCTCCATGGCAACGGGTGCATATTGATTTCGCTGGTCCATTCATGGACTCGATGTTCTTAATAGCAGTGGATGCTCATTCAAAGTGGCCTGAGGTGATAAAAATGTCCTCGACCACTACAGAGAAAACGTTTGCAGTCCTACGGACCATATTTGCCAGGAACGGCTTGCCAGAGCAGATTTGCTCTGATAATGGACCACAGTTTGAGTCCGAAGAGTTTCGAAAATTTATGAGAAGGAATGGGGTAAGGCATTACACATCCGCCCCGTATCATCCAGCCACAAATGGATTGGCTGAGCAGTTCGTACAAACCTTTAAGAAGGCGATAAAAGCCATGTGCGACGATGAAATTCCACTACAGCATAAGGTGGACAATTTCTTATTAGCCTACCGAAACGCGACTCATGCAGTTACCAACCAGACCCCGGCCATGATGTTCTTTAACCGAAGGTTAAGATCTCGTCTGGACTTGCTCAGACCAAATGTGCGAAGAAATGTTGAGGATAAACAATTCCAGCACATCAATGAGAAGCCGACAAGGAGCTTCAACGTAGGACAACCAGTCTTGGCCCGTGACTACCAAACAGAGAAATGGCAACCCGGAACGATATGCACAAGGCAGGGGCCATTAATGTACACAGTGGATGTCGGGGAGAACATTGTGAGACGCCACATCAATCAGAACTTAGCGTCACAGGAACGAGTCAACCCCATGTCTTGCGTACCTGGGGATGAACCCGACATACCGGTAGCATCTACCTCCGAACCAGTAGCAGTGGAACCCGATGAACTAACCGATGAAAAGGGGCCAGAATCGCCTCCGCACCAAGAACAAGAACCTCAGGAAAGGCGCTATCCCGAAAGGGTCAGGAAGCCGCCCCAAAGACTGAATCTATAAATGGACTATTGTTGTTTAATGTACATGTTAAAGTGTTAATTGTTATTTGAATATTATGGGTACTACTAATCTAAAAGGGGAGGAATTGTAGTGTATGTACCTTTTTTAAGAGAGAACTACTTTTACAGCTCCTGTATACTGTAGTACCGGCAGTGACCACACCTGTATATAAGCCTTGAGCATGCCTCTGTACCCCCAGTCTTGAGACTACCCTACTCCAGTAAATACCTGTTGATTGTTAAGTTACAGCATCCGTGTGGTTATTGAAAAACATCATACTCAGAATCACGGATCTAACATGGTGCAGTTAAGTTTCTGGTCAATGGTGACCCCCCTCAGGATGTTGTTGATGGGGAATTTGGCGATGGTAATGCCGTTGAATGTCAAGGGGCGGTGCTTAGACTCTCTTGTTGGCGATAGTCATTGCCTGGCACTTGTGTGGCGCAAATGTTTTAACAGATGTGACATTAAATGGGCAGATACCTTTTTAAGTACTTAAAATTGTATCACATGATATTGGGGAAAGGGAGATTTTTAGATCTGGTTTAGAAGTTTCTTGTTGAGAGTGCAGGCAGAAAAGACCAACACCAATTAGATTGCTGACTTGAAGGCTATTAATGATTATAGTCTCCATGCCAGCTCTTCTACCACACTGGTGGGTATGCATCACAGCATGGTGTGCATTCTTCAGGTAGGCAAGTACAGAGTTAATACTGCAGTCTATGCTTTTAATTTTAAATTGTCTTTTTTTTTAGCACCAACTTCTTATTTTTGCTGTGTTCTTTACATTACTTCATTTGAATTATCCAATAAATTGAATTATCCAATAAATTATCACTGGCTTTGAATTATCAGGAGTAGACTGTTTTCAAACTACTTATCTGGATAGAAGGCGAGAAGTCAAATATTCGAGGAAGAGAGTGTGCAGTGGAGAAATTGAAATAGTAAGTAAAAATGACAACTGCAGGATAGACAAAAAGGGGATTGAGGTGCAATTAATGAAGGGAAATACAGAAAGAAAATGAAGAACACTGAGACAGATACATAATTGCAGGGACCCCAACTGAGTTGCTACATTGAGGGCTTTCAGGTTATGCTAAACAAAATAACAACTCGGGGTCTCTTCAGCTTAAGATACAGTACAAGGAATGGAATAAGAATACCCAGTGGCATATAATGCCGACAAAGGTCTTTATACGAGGTTACCTCTGTTGATCCATACATTAAAAATGAATCAAGAATTCGAAAAGCTCTGTCTTCTCAAGCCAGGGTTGTATTGAATACGAGGATGATTACAGTGAATACTGGAGCGTATACTAAAGGCTTGGGGCTGAAAATGTTAGATTGTATACATAAAGATAAGTCTTGTGTTAATCAGTTTCACATTGTCTCTGAATCCATCGTCACCTGAGCAACTTGCTGTATAGCTATCCAATCTAAGTTACATTTTTTTTGTTGAAAACAGAAATGATAAAACTGACTGAGAATGAAGGAGCAGCAAAAGCTAAATTCAAATGACACGTGATTAGTGTAAACTACTTTTAAAATAACTGGTACTTAGTCATGTCTCTGTCCATTGCCACTGCTGATTGGGATTGATGGTGTTTTGTACTTGTTAATGTACTACCTTAACTGTTACATTACAATGCCATACTGCAGTTTGAGGGGTTAAGTTTTGATGGATGTAAATTACAGAATGCAACTATGGAACAGAAGAGTATTTATATACACATGGCTAGAAATGTCACATTTATTAAGTATATGAAAACAAGCATAAGCACATTATGGGAAGTATTTTTTTGTTGTTTTTATAAAAAAAATAAAAAAAGATATTGTCCTTTATTTGAGTCCTGACACTAGGCTAATGTGTGGCACCATTTGGATACTTTGGTTTATAATTTATATTAGATTGGTGCAGTATCTGAAGTAGATTTCTTTCTCGGCGGCTCATACCTTCAATAAAGATCAAGCTATATGTGATATGTAAACATCGATGCTATATAGATAGCCAAACCTTAGATAAAACATTTGAATCATATTCAATGTTGGCTGATTATGTAAAAATATACCATTCCAGCTCGCAAGTTTACAGACAAACATGAATGGGTAACAGTTGAAAATGGAATTGGTACAGTGGGCATTAGCAATTATGCTCAGGTGGGTACTTTTTATTATTATCCAGTATAATTCTTGTATCGATCCTTCACTTTTGAACCCGGTGGTACGAGCTGTGGTGGTTTAAGTGCACAAGCTCTGCTTGAATGTTTTTGGACTTGGTCCATTGCTCAATTTGGTGTTGCAGGATCAGCTTTTCCTAATCAATTTTTAGACCTGGTGTTTATCATCAGTGGGAACAAGGTTCACTTCAGTATCAGTGCTTAAGTTTTGTGGCTCTTTCATGCAAAATTGTTGTAATTTTCCATTGTGTGAATACGTTTTATTGACATGAATGTGGGCAAGCACTGAATAAACTTTATTGGCATGAATACATGAATGTGGGCAAGCACTGTAGTGGTAGAGTCCTTAAAAATAAAATCCAGACTTGTTCAGTTATTTAAAGTTTGATTTTGCAAAATTTCTGTAGCCTTTAGTTATGGTTGGTTGAAATATGAATTTCTTCCAAAAATGAATTTAGTAGTGTTTAATATTGCTTCTATATGAGCACTGTCTGTTTAAAACAATATGTGGCTTGGAAGAATTAGTATTGCAAGGTGGATATTACCACTAAACAATATTTTGGACAGAAAAATTTAACACTAGTTTTAAACATGTCATTTTCAGTACAGCAAGCGAGCTATTCCACTGAATGAACTTTATACTTGCATCATTCAAGTTTTTGGAGGAACCGAGCCAGGTTCTTTCTGTCTGTTGGCTTTAAGCCTAACTTTAAACATGGACAGTAAAACTAAAAGGACAGAAAATGTGTTCATTATATTGGGGGAAGGTATGTTAAAACCAATAAACCTTGTAGTACTGAAAGGAGGGCATTTTAAATGGCGAAAGACTTTGTTCCTGGCTCTTGATTTTTAGATTTAGGTTGTGTGCAGGACTTGTGTTCATTTCTATTTTGAACTCAAACACTCAGTTTTCAGTAAAGATGTTGAAGATGATCAATGAATGTGGTTTTATCTGCAAACGAGGAGGGACTTTGTTACAATTATAACTAGTTGTTGCATTCACTATTGGATGTGAAATGACAGCCCATGGTGGTCATTTGGTTCATAATGCCTGTTTATACAAATTATAGTTTTCCTTTGTTTCATATGTATATTTTTCATGAAATGCGATGGGTACTTCAATATTGTCCATTGTGTTGCTTTGCCTGCCTTCTGTGCCTGGCTACATATCTAGATGAGCTTGGCAGCAAACTTGTGGGGGGGGGGGGCCTTATTTGGGTTAATTAAAAAAATTAAGTAGTAAATTAAACCTTTAATTCTCAGTCTGACACATTACATTCCCCAAATGCTTTACTTTTAATGGTCTATCTATGCATCAATAAATATTCTCAAATGTACAGCTGGGGTACATTTTCTTACAATGTACCTCTTCAAACATTAGGTTTTGGTCATGGATCTAATTTAAAATTAGACACACAAGTTTCCATGATCTCTCATTATTCACTGATTGCACAAGTGAATGGATCTGCTCAACCACTCCCTCATGTCCACCTTTTTGATATGCTTCTAATCAGTAAAATCTTTACACTCTCCCATCCTTCCCAGGCTCCCTACTGCCCTAGCCCTGAACCTGCATCTTTCTCTAGTTTCTTCCCTATCCCCTCATGTCCTCTCTGAGCTCATCTTGTCCATGAGATTAAACTCTGCTCCCTTGACCCTATTCCCACTAAACTACTGACCACCCAACTTGCACTCCTGGCTCCTATCTTAGCTGACATTGTAAGTAGTTCCCTTTCCTCCAGCACTGTCCCCATCTCTTTTGAAAACCACCATCTTCACCCCTCAAGGAAAAAAACCACCCTCGACCCCTTTGTCCTTGCTAACCATTGCCCTATCTCCAATCTCTCTCTTCTCTAAAGTTCTTGTACATATTGTCGCCTCCCATCTTTCCCACATCTCCATGTTTGAATCTCTCGGCAACGTTAGCAGCAACAATAACTTGCATTTATGTAGCTTCTTTAATGTTGAACATCCCAAGGCGAGGACCGCAACAAATTACAAGAAGACATTAATAAACTTGCAGAATGGGCATATAATTGGCAAATGAATTTCAACACAGATAAATGTGAGGTATTATTTTAAGAAAAATAAGGATGTCACATTACTTGGGGAAATAAGAATCTAAATGAGGTAGAAGAGCAAAGAAATCTTGGAGTACAAATACACAAATCGTTAAAAGTAGTGATGCAGGTTAATAAGGCCATAAAGGCAAACCAAGCACTAGGGTTTTTTTCTAGGGGGGTGAGGGGGGGGGTCTTTAAAATTATGAAAGGTTTTGAAAAGGTAGATACAGAGAGAAGAGTGTTTCCACTTGTGGGGAAGAGCAAAACTAGAGATCATCAATATAAGATAGTCAGCAAGAAATCCAATAGGGAATTCAGAAGAAACTTCTTTACCCAGAGAGTGGTGAGAATGTGGAACTCGCTACCACAGGGAGTGGTTGAAGCGAATAGTATAGATACATTTAAGGGGAGGCTAGAGAAGCATATGAGAGAGAAGGGAATAGAGGGTTATGCTGAGAGTTAGATGAGGAAAGACTGGAGGAGGCTTGAGTGGAGCATAAATGCCACCATGGATTAGTTGGACCGAATGGCCTGTTTCTGCGCTGTATAGCCTATGTAAATTGTAGCTCATCCAAAACTCTGCTGCTCGTATCCTAATCTGCACCAAATCTCACTCAACCATCGCTCCTGTCCTGTCCTTGCTGATCTACATTAGCTCCCGGTCCTCCAACGCCTCCAAATAAACATTTTCATCCCTGTGTTTAAATCCCTTCTGCCAGTGGTGGTGTTGAGGCATTTTCACTGATGGAAAAGTGTAATTAGTGTAACAAGTTTACATAGGCTATTTCATTATAAATGTGGACATAGAGATTTATAATGGAAGATGTTGACACAAAATGTGGGAAGAAGCAATATTTTTAATATTTTAGATATATGTACTTACGAATTTTCAAAATATTTCCATGTTCTGCAATTCTGAAGTTACAGAAGTGCATCTGTCAGCCTGTTGCACAATTGAGAATTAACATTACAAAATGAGTGCTAAAGATCTTGCACAGTAATTCAGATTGTTGTTTTTGTCTTTAGGAAGCATTAGGAGATGTTGTATATTGTGGTTTGCCAGAAATCAGCACAAAGTTGAACCAATTGGGTGAGTATTGACTATTATACATTGCATATAACCTGAGCAAATCTTTTGTTTTATAAAAAAAAAAAAACTCAACTGATTGGGTTAGGTGGATATGAACGTAGAGCATCCCCAGTACTTGCCAATACCAAGCAGGACACTGGAGTGCTCTCTTGGCATAAATAAAATGTCGAACTTTTGACTAGATACAAAGATATCACTGTTAGTTAATGCCTGACTGAAGAGCTACATTGACAGAGGCCTGGAAACGCATCTTCACTCTCTCCTTGGCTGGGGAACGTGCATGGCATGGGAGGCCTGTTTGAACGGAGAATGAAAAATACAAGATAAGGTGCAAGTAATTGAAAGTGAGTTGGCACATCGAGTTAATATCTCATGATTGTGTCTCTGGATGGTGCAACCTAAGGAAGCTATCAGTAAACAAATGTAATGGCATTTGTCTGAATGCATTGTCGAACATGTTCTGCACTTCCTTGAAACAAGTACCCGTATTGAAGTACAGTAAATTATCCAAGTGCTGGAAATTTATGGCCTACTAATTTATGTTGCTTCGACATTAACAGCAGAGGAAATGCGAGTGGCATTATACAACTTTTGCGTAAGCTTATTTCACCTCGTAGGTATAACATTGATGTGTTAGCCAATGTCGAATGAGCACGCTACCAGTTTTTTTTTATTGTAAACGGTCTAGTAAAGCAAACATGATGAAAGCAGCTCAAACTCAGTCATGTTGCAGCAGCCTTGTGTTATAAATCTCATCATTCATCAAGAAACTACTCGTGAAATAACGCTGGATGGCCAGCTGGTGGCGCCGTCCAAGGAGTATAAATACTCGGGCGTTGGCCCCAGCTTGCCTGGGACATTTTGTAAGACAAGGAACTAGTGAAGTCCAACTAGACCTCCATGTTCTGAAACAAGTTGATTTAAAGCCTTGCTTTATGCTCGAACCAAGTGCGTAGTGAGTTTTATTACGTCACCTTGTATTGTTTCCATCCTTCATTGTGCAGCTGCAAACATAGCCCTCCAGTATCTCCAAATAAGCGTAAAACCAAAGCGTTTACTCAAACTAGTAAAAAGTATTATTGCCAGTCACTTCCATGGCATAAATAAAATGTTGAACTTTTGACTAGATACAAAGATATCACTGATAGTTATCAGTTGTTATAAACAGTTTTGAAAGTTTTCCAAAAGTAATTGTCGGTATTGTGTGGCAGTTTTTTTATATATTAAACATTCTTTTCTCAGATGAGTTTGGTGCTCTGGAAAGTGTGAAAGCTGCGAGTGAATTGTATTCACCTCTGACTGGAGAGGTAACCGATGTAAATCAGGCTCTTGCTGACAATCCAGGACTAGTCAATAAATCTTGCTATGGGGAAGGTATGTGAATTATTCGTAACAAGCTTTCAGAAGCAGGGCATTTTAAAATGTTTAGTATGCTGGAACTACTTTGTGATTTTGAGCTGAAGTGGCAGAAAGCCTCATGCTGTTAAATGTTTTTTTGGGGGTCTGGAAACTAAGGTATTTTTCTATTTTCATTGACATTGATGTGGGACAGGTGGTGTTGTAATTATCATGATTTTGTTATTGACTTATTTCAAATATAATTATTCAGTGTTATTTAAAATTATGCCAGAAGTGTATTTAGGCATTGGACATGAGTGAAAGTATTTCAATTAATTGTTCTTGAAGGTGGCTTCATGTTGCAGTGGAATCTCCATTATCTGTGCTCCGAATATCTGCCAGAATTTTCATGGAATAAATTCTGTTTGTAATGTTGTACTTCCTTACATTGTTGAGCATAAGGTGCTGCTATATTGGTGCTGCTATATTATATGTGGGAGATGGTTAATTTACTGCCTGTTTCCATTGACCACCAGAAAATTATTTTCTAACATGATGGATAACGTTGGATAACAGTCCTTTCATATGGGAACAAATGGTTGATGGATTGCTTTGTTCTTGTCCTTGTCTACTCAACTAATGAAGGAGTTGCCGATTCCTGTGTTGATCTCCAGCAATTTATACTTTCACTGCCAACAGGCTTGTTCTCATTAGTTTCTAATTAGATGGTCTTCCATTTGCACCACTCCACTACTAGAGAACAGTCATGTCTATGGCTCTGTGCCCTGAATTCATTTCGCAAGGAACCAGACTGCCTGTCCATTATGGCATGACTGCTTCGAGCCCTGCTGTTGCTGCTTTTCCATAGTCAAATCCTTCATACTCCAAGATAATACCTGGAGAGTAGCAACAACTCCTTTTCTCCACCAGAAGCCATTTCTGCCAACTTCCCGCAACTGCATCCTCCATTGTGACCTCGAACCCCAAATTCGAGGAACTCGTGGATTGCTTTTTCCAAAATCTAGGCCATGAGCTCAACTGCCCATGCCTCCTCTGGCTCCCTCTACCACCCTTTAAATCCCAGCCTCCTTAATCGAGCACCCTCCTCATACTCTGTTGTTTACATAGGAATGTACAGAATGGGAAAAGTGTTGAAATCTATCTGCTCATCCTCCTTTCTCCTCTTATCACTTCCCACAGTCCTTTTTTAAACTCATTCCTGACACCACCCACCTGTGTTCCTTTGATCCCCTCCCAGCCACGTTTCTAATTTCTCCCTCCTCACCCTATGCTCCATGACATCATTAACATGTCTGTCTTCTGACACCACTCCCATTTCCCTCAGCACCACCATTATACTTTCTCCCAACCTGCAAAAAACACTCCATTACTCCATTCTCTCCAACTATTGCATTATCTCCAATCTTCCCTTTTTTCTCAAGTCCTGGAATATATTGTTGCTTTGTAATTATTGTCTCATCAATACCTGTTTAGATCCTTCAATTCAACTTTCTCTCCAATCATGACTGAGGCTGCTCTGGTCAAAATCAAACAGGACTGTGAACATGGCTTGCTGTCTCTCCTCATCCTCCTGAACTTCTCTGCTGCCTTTGGGACTATCAACCACTCCATCCTCCCCTACATTTCACTTCTATTGTGCTGTTTTCTCAAGGCCCCATTTATAACTCGCATTGTAGACTGTATAAGGGTAATTTTCGGAATTCCTGTAATCGGGGAGGCTTAATGGACAGAGAATCATGGGTGGCATGCCTACTATTTCCCAATATGCATGGCCAATGCAAAATCCCTTCACCAGTAGAGCAAACTATAGAAATTGGCCCCTGTTTCTCCTCCCATGTTCACATGGTCATCTCTTGTGTACCTCCTGAGTTCCATCCTTGATCCCTTTTTTCTATCATTTATGCTTTCCTTCCTTGAAGCACAGGGTCAGCTTCCACATGTATGATGGTGATTCCTGTCTATCTCGTTGCCTCCTCTATCAAGCCCAAAGCTATAGCTACACTCTAAATTTGCTTCAGCTTAATATCAACTTACCCAAGTTCTTCCCCTTCAACTTCTACTAGCACCTACATGCCTCCAACTTGACTCCATTAACATCCCTGGCTGCCAGAGGTGTAGAACCTTGACACACTGCTCAATCCCATACTAAGACCATTTTCTTTCCACCTCCAAAACGTTGGCTGCCTCTGCCCTACCTTTTTCTCCTCCCTTCCGCCCACCCTTAATCGTGTTATTATTCCACTATTTTCACTGCCTCCTTTGCTGGTCTCTCCACCTCTACCCTCCCCAAACTCTTAACTCATTCAGAATTCTACAATGCTAAATCTCACCTGCAAAAAATCCCACACTCTCATCACCCTGTTCCCTGTGCTGTGCCAAATTGATTTCAGAATCCCAGTGCTCCAGTCATCCGCTCAATCATTTCCTCTAGCGGCTGTTTCTGCACATACTGCAACTATGCAACACTGGCTTGCTCTTTGCTCCCCGCTCCACTTTCAGCAGCCTGTTTTTCAGCCACTATGCCTCTACCATTTAATCTTCCTCCCCAAAGCCCTTTGCCTTGCTACTTCCTTTATTCCTCCTGTTTGAACACTCCATGTATTTTCTACCCATGTAAGGTGCACTCTTCTGTATGACTAATGCTATATAGATGTACGGTAGATATTTTACTAATTGATAGATCATCAATCACCCCAGTGAATTATTTACTCAAACTAATAACACCAGGCACTGATAGGAAGCGGAGAAGCCTACAGTCCTGTAGTTGCAAGACAACTTACTGCTAATGAAGAAGGTGATTTCTGTAGACATTGCCCTATCCAGGACAACTTAAATGTGTTTTTAATTTTGTTTTTTCAGGAAGATTATCTAGGATTGTTTCTGGAAAATTGTGTAGCCATCCAGTATTAAAAGTGCTTATTTTTTTTTAGATAACAATCTTTTTAAGTAACTTCAAACTTTGGCCTATATTTTATCTACAAGAAATTGAATAAAGGTTCTTTTCCATTAATTAAATCATTTTTGGGACTCCAACATTTACAACCGGTGGTACCGCCACAACTGCATATTTTCAGCAAGAAAAATCATTTGATTTAAATAGACCTAAAGTTGATCTAATAAATCTCTAAATTGCTTCCAAAATAACCTTAATTCTCAATCTTATCAAATAATCTTAATTAGTTCTCAAGTAACTTTAGGAAGTGAAATGTCTGGATATATGTTGCATTTCTAACTTCATATTTCATTTTTTATGTGAAGCTATATTTATTGTGAAAATAGTAACTTGGGTAGCATTTATCATATAGTGATCTGGTGTTTGTTCTTGACAGGTTGGCTTATTAAAATGACTCTGGATAATCCTGCTGAAGTTGATGAGCTGATGGATGAAGAGGCTTATGAGAAATTCCTAAAGTCCATTGAAGACTGATTCGCTCTTCATTCCTAGCAATAAAAATTGCACGTCTGTTCCTGTGTACTTTAGCAGTGAGAGTGATGGGTTGTGTACCAAGACCCCTGGTTTAACAAGCAAGAGTAATTTATAAGGAGTGCACGTTGATGTGACCCTCTTAAATTAGCCATTATAATGGAAATAGATGAGATTTCTAAAAATGACGCTTAATCTACACAATCCTTCCGGTTTTGCAATATCTCAGCAATTGAAAGATGAACAATATGTTGGCCGTAAATTTTTAACCACTCAACAGTAGGTTGTAATTAACTTCAAATTTTTACGTGTTACAATGAAACTAGTCAATAATGTATAAAGTTGGTCGCTATGGCACTGAAATCATGACGACAAGGTCTGTTTTTGACCAATGATTGATACTACAGCTATGTTGTGAAGTTTTTTTTTCAGGTTATTGTGTCCTCTTGAAAGCAATGATGTTCACTTTTAAAATGGCCTCGTGTCTAGCCATTTTTCTACAGATTAAACCACAATTTAATGGCAGGTGGCTAATTGGTAATAAAACTGACCTAACTGGAAAACCCCACAGCTGTTGTACTTTGTGGTTCTACCTGCATTGTATAGTTAATACAAAGTCGACACTTGTTCATTTTATAATAGTAAATGGCTTTAGTTCATTCCGTTTCTATAATGCAATACTTCATATTTGTCAAGTACCAATTTGAACATCTGCCATTTTGAGATTTGCAACTGATTGTCGAGAATAATACAAGGAACATAATACAGTACATGGGGACTTACAATATGTGCACCAATTTTATTGGGATTTGTACCACATTTCCATGTTTCTAGGTATGGTGATTTTTATTTCTCATTTAAGATGTCAAATAAGGAGTCTCATAGGCTGCAACATATTTCTAGCATAAAGGAGTAGGGCTGCTTCATATTGTAAGGATGATTGCAGATAGAGTAACCTCGGCCAGAATATTACACATTTGGCATATAAAAATTGAAACCATCATGTTTTTTGTGGGGTGGGTGTGCACAAATAGGTATTAATTTAAATTTACAATTTCTACTAGTCATAGGATTTTTTTATAGGAGTATGTCATATTTATAATAAAGATCAAAAAGGTCCAAGAGTGTTTCTGCACAGAAGTTAGCTACTAATGCATTAACCTAAGTGTATGCCAGTTGTCTAGAGGTGCCCAATATTTTGTGGGATTTGCATTAATTTGCTGTGGAATACCTATGAAGGTATCCAGTTTTGTCCCGCAAAAGTATGTAGTTGCTCACACGTCAATGTATTTGGTTAATAAAGGATTGATAAATGATATAGAAAAAGTTTGTAATTAGGCAATGCATTTCTGTGTAGTGGCAATGGTGATTGTCTGGAGTAAACTGCATATCTTCTACCCTCGCTCACCACCCCACCCCCAAGTCCCAGCGCTGCTTTGTGAATTTTTTTGGGATCAAACACTGATCACAATAGCTAGAACTTGAGTACATTGTAGGATTCTCAATGTTCCCTTCAATAAAGGAAGTTTAATGAATCTCCACATCTTCCAAGAATGCAACAGAAGGTAAATCCAGGAATGGAGACTTTCCAATCTAGAACATAAGAAATAGGAGTAGGCCATTCAACCCCTCGAGCCTGCTCCGCCATTCAGAAAGATCATGGCTGATCTTCTACCTCAACTCCACCTTCCTGCACTATCCCCATATCCCTTAATTCCCTTAATATTCAAAAATCTATCGATCTCTGCCTTAAATATACTCAACGACTGAGACTCCACAGCCCTCTGGGGTAGAGAATTCCAAAGATCCACCACCCTCTGAGTGAAGAAATTTCTCCTCATCTCAGTTCTAGACCCCTTACTCTGAAACTGTGACCCCTGGTTCTAGTCTCCCCAGCCAGGGGAAACATCCTCCCTGCATCTACCCTGTCAAGCCCTATAAGAATGTTGTATGTTTCAATGAGATCACCTCATTCTTCTAAACGCTAGAGAATATAAGCCTATTCTACTCAATCTCTCCTCATCGGACAATCCCCCATCCCAGGAACCAGTTTGGTGAACCTTTGTTGCACTCCCTCTATGGCAAGTATATCCTTTCTTAGGTAAGGAGACCAAAACTGTACACAATACTCCAGGTGTGGTCTTGCCAGGGCCCTATATAATTGCAGTAAGATGTCTTTACTCTTATATTCACTCTCTTGTTAATAAAGGCCAACATACCATTTGCTTTCTTAATTGCTTACTGCACCATGTTAACTTTGTGACTTATGTACAAGGGCACCCAGGTCCCTCGAAACACCAACATTTCCCAATCTCGCCATTCAAAAAAAAAAAATACTCTGCTTTTCTAGTTTTCCTACTAAAGTGGATAACTTCACATTTCTCCATGTTCTATTCCATTTGCCATGTTGTTGCCCTCTCACTTAGCCTGTCTAAATCCCCTTGAAGCCTTTTTGCATTCTCCTCACAACTTACATTCCCACCCAGCTTTGTATCAGAAAACTTGGATATATTACATTTAGTCCCCTCCTCCAAATCATTTGATAGAGATTGTGAATAGATGAAGCCCAAGCACTGATCCTTGCGGTACTCCACTAGTTACAGCCTGAAAATGCCCCGTTTATTCCTACTGTTTTCTATCCGTTAACCATTCCTCAATCCGTGCTAGTATATTATCCCCAATCCCATGAGCTCTAATTTTGTTTTATTTTAAACCTTTTGTGTGGCACCTTATCGAATGCCTTCTGAAAATCCAAATACACCACATCCACTGGTTGCCCCTTATCTATTCTGCTAGTTACAACCTCAAAAAAACAGATTTGTCAAACACTATTTCCCCTTCATAAATCCGTGCTGACTCTGCCCAATCCGATTATTTTTTTCTAAGTGCCCTGTTACCACATCCTTAATAATAGATTCCAGCATTTTCCCAACTACTGATGTCCAGCTAACTGGTCTGTAGTCCCCCGTTTTCTCTAGAACGTGAGGACTGTATCGGACATAGCAATAAAGGTAGTTTGTTAAGATGGATATCGTAGTAAAATACCTAAAATAAAATATAAAAAAATTGTCCATTAACGTATTGGGTTATTTCCAAGACATCACTGGCCTTCAGGAAAATGCTTGCATTAATTTTTTATGATGGATAGAAGTATTAAGCTACACGTAACTCTGATCAACAGCCCTGTGCAGAAACCACACACTAATAAAAATGAAAGGCAATTTATTTGATCCTTTCCTTAACATCTGAAAGAACATACGAGCAGGCCATTCAATAGATCATGGCTGATCCGTACCTCAATTCCATTTACCTGCCTTTGTTCCACATCCCTTGATGCCCTTACCTAACAAAACTTTAAGTCTTAAATTTCAATTGACCCAGTATCCACAGCCTTTTGGGAGAGCGAGTTCCAAATTTGTACTACCCTTTTTGTGACAAAAGTGTATTCTGATTTAACTCCTAAAATGGCCTAGCTCTAATAAGATTATGCCTGCTTGTTCTGGTTTCCCCCACCAAAGAAAACAGTTTTTCTGTATCTATACTATCAAATCCCTTTTCTTATTTTAAACCCCTTGGTTAGATCCCATCTCAACCTTCTAAGCTCAAAGGAATACAAGCCAAATTTATACAACCATTATCTCTTTAGTGAGGTTTGGTACCCAAAACTGAACACAGTACTCCAGATGGGGTATGACCAAGGACAAAATTCAAATAGCCTTTTTGATTATTTTTTGTACCTAATGCACTATCTTTGTCTAAATCCCATTGTTGTTTAAAATATAAATACCTCACTTTTTCCCTGGAGTGATGTAATGTCATCCTGATCCTGGATAACTAGAAAACTTCTGTAATTATAAATGGTATTGATTTTTGTAATTGCTCTTATTGTAAAACTGTAAATGTTCGCTGTTGTGAAGAAAGAAAAATAACCACAAAAGTTTATAAAAAAAAATCAGACTTTTTCTGAGGTGGTTCAAGGAATTGCTTGATATTTAGTTATGTACTGATTATTTTATCTCCCTAGAGAAACTCCACTCGCCCCAATCCAATTGTATCTTTCCTGAGCATACCACTGTGTGTGTGTTTTGTTAAAAGTACATCACAGCTGTATATCCAGCAGATGGCACCATCCTAAAGTGTAAGTGAAGATTGCTAAAATACAGATCCATTTATGTCTCAAACTATTCTCTTCATAAACGAAAAACTGCCAATCTGAAATAAAAATGCAAATCGCATTACAAAACTGGTCCATGGACATCTATCAAGAAAATAACAGGTAATGTTTTCAATTGAAACTATTCATCAGAATTTTGTGTTCCAACATTTTCGGTTTTAATTTTGTGAAGAATGTTGAGCCGGAGGAGCTCATTATGGTGACAATGTGGAAGTGACATTTTTCATCATTTCATGTGTTTGACAAACATGTTTTGCTGATTTAGAATCATACAGCACATCATGAGGTCATTCAGCCCATTGTGCCTGTGGTGGCTCTTTTGAAAGAGCTATTTATTTAGTCCCACTCCCTGACTCTTGCCCCATAGCCCTGTAAAAGTTTACTTTTCAAGTATATATCCAATTCCCTTTCGTAAGTTACTATTGAATATGGTCCCACCACCCTTTCAGGCAGTGCATTCCACATCATCGACGCGTTGCATAAAAATAATTCTCGTCTCCCCTCTGTTTCTTTTCTCAATTATCGTAAATCTGTGTCCCCTGGTTACTGACCCTCCTGCCAGTGGAAACAATTTCTCCCTAGCTACTCAATTAAAACCCCTCATAATTTGGAAAGCCTCTATTAAATCTCTCCTTAACCTTCTCTGCTCTAAGGAGTACAACCCCAGCATCTCTAGTCTCCACATAACTGAAGTCCCTCAGGCTTGATAAAATCTCCTCAGCACCATCTCCAAGGCCTTAACATCCTAAACTATGGTGCCCAGAAGTTGACACAATACACCAGCTGATGCCTAACCCGTGATTTACAAAGGTTTAGCACAACTTCCTTGCTTTTGTACTGTATTTATAAAGCCACTGATCCTGCTTGCTGTTTACCACCTGGTCCTGTCACCTCCAAAGATTTGTGTGTGTGAACCCTCAGCTCATTCTGTTCCTACACCCCCTTTAAAATTGTACCATTTTCGGAAGGTTCATAAAACAATTATACCAGTTTATGGACACTTTCCTGAAGAACTTTCTCATTTAAATAAGTTTGCTGTCAGTGGCTTTCTTTGTTAAATCTAACTGCTAAACATTTCATTGATATTGATAGAAAAACAGTTCCGCAGCTTCTTTGAAAACTCCGTTGCTTAAGACAGTGTTGCCCCTGGGCCTGTGCTTAAGTAGCTGATCTCAGTCGGTGGGCAAAGTGCTGAGAGTTTCCTCTGCTGATTGTGATCCAGCAACTCCTGTTGTTAATGCATGTATATGCACGTTAGGTGAGGACAAGATTGAGTTTGACTTAACGCCCTTTCCCCTGTAATGAATGGCCTGCATGCACGCACGCACACTGTCGAGGCTTACACATTTGGGTGGGTTACTGAAGATACTGGTATATGTGTAATGATGATGATCCCGCATCAAAGAATTTTTTTTTTTTTTTAAAAGGGCTGCAAAGTGAATAAAAGAAAGTTAAGTGTATTGTTTCTTAAGCTTTATGGGCACAGTGTAGAAGCCCAAAGACAGAGAGCTGAAAGTACCAGGGGAAAGGGGAATTGAAGTGGAAAGTGACAGAGATTGGGGTCACACTTGCACACAGAATAAGGGTGGTCAGCTATGCTGTCACCCAAGTTGTGTTTGGTCCCCCAGTGTAGAGGAAGCACCACCGTGAACAGTGGATACAGTATAACAGGATGTAGAAAATACATGTAAATTGCTGCCTCACATGGAAAAATAGGCTCAGGACAGTGTTGTAGTTTACAGATGACACAAAGCTGGGTGGACGTGTGTGCTGTGAGGAGGATGCCGAGAAACTCCAGTATGATTTGGACAGGTTGGGTGATTGGGCAGAAGCATAGCAGATGCAAAACAACGTGGATAAATGCGAGGTTATCCACTTTGGAGTCAAAAACAGGAAGGCAGATTATTATCTGAATGGCAATAGATTGGGAGAAGGGGAAGTGCAACGAGACCTGGGTGTCCTTGTGCACTAGTCGCTGAAGGTAAGCATGCAGGTGCAGCAGGCGGTTAAGAAGGCAAATGGTATGTTGGCCTTCGTAGCAAGAGGGTTTGAGTACAGGAACAAGGATGTCTTGCTACAGTTGTACAGGGCCTTGGTGAGACCACATCTTGAGTATTGTGTGCAGTTTTGGTCGCCTTATCTGAGGAAGGATGTTCTTGCCATGGAGGGAGTGCAGCAAAGATTCACCAGGCTGATACCTGGGATAGCAGGAATGACGTATGAGGAGAGATTGGGTCGATTGGGCTTGTACTCGCTGGAGTTTAGAAGAATGAGAGGGGATCTCATTGAAACTTATAAAATTCTAACAGGACTAGACAGACTAGATGCAGGAAGGATGTTCCCGATGGTCGGGGAGTCCAGAACCAGGGGTCACAGTCTAAGGATAAAGGGTAAGCCATTTAGGACAGAGATGAGGAGGAATTTCTTCACCCAGAGAGTGGTGAACCTGTGGAATTCTCTACCACAGAAGGCAGTAGAGGCCAATTCATTAAATATATTCAAGAAGGAGTTAGATATATTTCTTAAGGCTAAAGGGATCAAGGGATATGGAGAGAAGGCAGGAACAGGGTACTGAATTTGGATGATCAGCCATGATCTCATTGAATGGCGGAGCAGGATCGAGGGGCCGAATGGCCTACGCCTGCTCCTATCTTCTATGTTTCTATGTCCCTATGTTTCTATGTTGTGGCAGAAGATGAATGGCCAGGTGTTGCATCTCTTGTGCTTGTATGGGAAGGTGTCAGGGTAAGTACAGCAGGTGATTGGGGTGGTGTAGATGGAAACCAGAAAGGGGAAGAGAAGATTATTTTGGTGGTGGTGGTGGAAGATGGTTTGTCAAATCTGGAGGCTGGTTTGGTAGAAAGTGAGAACATGGAAACCTATTACAAAAGCAAAATATGTGGATGCTGGAAATCTGTTAAAAACAGAAAATGCTGGAAATATTCAGGTCAGGCAGCATCTGTGGAGAGAAAAACAGTTAGTGTGTGAGATCGATGACCCATCGTCAGAACGGGAAACAGTTCGAGATGTGACAGGTTTTAAGCAGGTGCAGAGGCAGGGAAAGGGGGAGGGGAGGAAAGAACAAAAGGGAGGGTCTGTGATAGGGTGGAAGGCAGGAGAGATTAAATGACAAAAGGTGTAATTGTACAAAGCAAAAGGAGATGGTACTGGAACAAGTAAAGAAACAAAAAGGTGAGTCTAGAAGAGGTGTAAATGGGAATGGCAGAATCATCAACAGCTGCCATGTGGAAAAAATAGGGGCAGAGATTATGGTCTGAAATTGTTGAACTCTGTTGAGTCCAGAAGGCTGTAAAGTGCCTAATCGAAAGATGAGGAGCTGTTCCTTGAGCTTCATTGGAACCGGATAAGAGGTGGAGGACAGAGAGGTGGGAGTGGAATGGAGAATTAAAGTGACAGGCGGCCAGAAGCTTGGGGGCACGCGTACAGACTGAACAGAGGTGTTTCGCAAAGCGGTCACCCATTCTGCGTTTTTGGTCTCCCCAATGTAGAGGAGACAGCATCGTGAACAGCGAATACAGTATCCTAAATTGCAAGAAGTACAAGTAAA
Organism: Somniosus microcephalus; assembly: GCF_052327205.1. Lineage (NCBI taxonomy): Eukaryota > Metazoa > Chordata > Chondrichthyes > Squaliformes > Somniosidae > Somniosus > Somniosus microcephalus. The sequence continues at coordinate 250,994,202 of NC_140992.1, forward strand.
TCGCTGTTTCACCTGGAAGGAGTGTTTGGGGCCTTGGACCGTGGGGAGACGGTAAAGGGGAAGGGAGACGGTAAAAGGGCAGGTGTTGCATCTCCTGCACTTGCATTGGGAGGCGCTGTGGGAAGGGGAGGGGTGTTGGGGGTGATTGAGGAGTGGACCAGGGTTTCGTAGAGGGAAGTCCCTTAAGAATGCTGAAAGGGGAGGGGAAGATGTGTTTGGTGGTGGTGGGATCACGCTGGAAATGGCGGAGGATGATCTGTTGAATGTGGAGGCTGGTGGGGTGAAAGGTGAGAAGGGGAACTGTATTGTGGTTCAGGGAGGGAGGGAGGGGAAGAGGTGAAAGCAGAAGTGCAGGAAATGGAATGGACATGGTCGAGGGCCCTGTTAACCACGGTAGAAGGGAATCCTCAGTTGAAGAAACAGGAAGACATATCGGAAGCCCTAGTATGGAAGGTGGGAACAAATATAATCTTGGTAGTTATCATTTCAGGTCAGGTTCGGACAAAAGGTCATCGACCTGAAACGTTAACTCTGTTTTTCTCTCTCCATAGATGCTGCCTCACCTGCTGAGTATTTCCAGCATCTTCTGTTTTTATTTGGGAACAAATATAATCCTGGTAGTTGTGGGATTCCGTGGCTTTGTAATGGATGGTAGCAGAAAGCCCATCCTAAGAGAGAGAAAAGTCCAAATGGGAAAGACCAAAAAGGGAAGCGATAGGTGGGAATTGGAAGCATCCTTTTCCAGGATTGAGAAAGAAGAAGATAGGACAGAGAAACTGGGCGAAAGGAATATAAATCTTACAAGAAGCAGAGTGGGAACAAATATAATTCTGGTGGTTGTGGGACGCAGTGGCTTTGTGATGGATGTCTGTGGAAAGCCCAACCAGAGAGAAAGAGAAAAGTCCAGGAGGGGCAGGCAGAAGACCGAGTAGAGAAAAGAGATGGGTGGCAATTGGAAGCATCTCTTTCCAGGATTGAGAAAGAAACGCCTTTTGGGAGACGCGGCTGTTTGGTGGGCGGCGGGTGCCGTAGAGCGGTCGCTAGGTGATGACGGCCGGGGCGATGTTGACAGGAGCTGAAGCCGGGGACGGAGCCGGGGAGCGGGACAGGATGACGGCGGAGCACAGCGGCTCGGTGTCGGTGGTGTGGGACCCGCAGCACGCTAACAAGCTGCTGAAGAGCCTCAGCTCATTCCGCGAGGAGCCGCTCTTTTGCGACGCCGTGCTGGTGGTGGAGGGCGAGGAGATCCCGGTGCAGAAGAACCTGCTGGCGGCGGCCAGCCCGTACGTCAGGTCAGTGGGAGCCGCCGGGGGACCCGGCCCTGCACCGCTACCGCTGATTAAACCAGGGCCGTCACACTTGGGGCAAAGAGTCGGCCTCGGGCAGCCCTGCTGACCGAGCTCCGTGTCATTTGTCTGCCCTGGGGGGGGTCTGTGGCGTCAAAGCTAAACTTAAATGACTGCGGAATATCTCGCATAGTCACAACTTGCCAGAGGGTGGGGTGAATTCGGCTGCCTCGCCCTTTTGCAGTGACTGAATTAGTCACACTTACCTGCCCAAATTCAGAAGAAACCTACATCAAGCCTGATTTTGTTTTTAAAGTGAGTCACAGAAATTATTATCCAACTGGTTTTGATTGTTATGCAAATGTACAACTTATTGGTTGTGTCCGGAATATAGCGTTAACACTTAACGTTCCATATTCTGTTTTAATGGTATAGAAATTTCAGCACTCTCACTGCAGAAGTCCCCTAAAGTACCCGAATGGTGAGTTTTAGACCTACATCTCTGTGGTTCAATGAGTGTGTTGGAGCTCGGCTCCCTTTGGGGGGAAAAAACTGTCTGGAAATTAATGTGTGCAATTTATAGATTAATTTTGCAGATTAATCTGAAACTGTCTTCCTAAGCCTATCCAATACTGTGAAACATGGGAAAGAGCCAGGCAGTGTGCTGTGTTAGAATACATCCTTTTTACGTCTGCTATTGAGTATTCAGATCCAGCCTAAACTGGTGAATTAAAGTCTTTGTTGATTGTAAGAGTCCTACTTGGTGAATTTAATGTTGTCCCATTTCCTTATGAGGGTGAATTTACAGGACAAAAGTTGCTCTTAAGTGACAGTTTTACCCTGTGGTTCTTCAGCATTTTGCATTTTCAAAATTCCCCAATGCCTTGCTCACCAAACTCCACCCTACACAAATTGCAACTTGTCCAAAACTCTAATACCCACATTGTGTTCTACACTGTCTTGCTAGCCTTTTATTCTTATGCTGACTGACTTCCAGTAGCTCCATGAATGAAATCAGTGCAATGAATTCAAATCCTTAACCTTGCACCACCCTTCCTCTGCATCCTTCTTTAACCTATGACCCGATCTGTACCAATCTTGACCACCTGTGCATTTTCCCTTCCTTAAATTTCTCACTCTATGACAGACCTCTGCATGTAGTTCCTACTCTGCAGCTCACCCCCTAAACCTCTTCCTGTTCTTGCCTTAAGCACATTGCCATTTAGTAGGTAATTCACATTCTTGCATCTTCTATGTAACCTTGCTGGTTTACCCGAATCCAGGGGGTTCCCAAACTGTGGTACGCATACCCCTGGTATGCAGGATATGTGTGGGGTGGTGGGGTGGGGATGGCATGTGGCTAATCCATATTGAATTCCGTCTACCATTCATTTTGCATTACACTGGTTGGATATAGATCAGGCTATGCACCAAGTACAGCTGTACAGAGAAGCAGTTCAAATTCTCTTTGGTATCTCTCAAAGTTGCTTTCAAGTGCTTGTAACAAAGGTTCCCAAACTGGGGGGGGGGGCGCACCGAGATTATTGGGGGGTCACGAGGCGGATTGGATGGGATATGACCAAAGCGTCGGAGTCCACTTGCTCTGCATCCTCCAGCAGTACGTGTGCAGTGCGCTTCCACTTATCGAAGCTGTGAGAAGCCCACAGCCCAGCCAGCACCACCTTGGCACAGGAGACGCCCCCAATCAAAGAGAAGCAGCTCTATCACACAGAAACTTTTGGATAAAATGTTAATTCCTGTTTGTTAAATCTATATTATGCATTTCACTTTAAATATTAATTTGAACCAGTACTGTATTAAGATTAATGGCTTAAGCGTTTGAACCCTCCTAAGTTTTCAGTTTACTTCCAATGGAGAGCTTGCAGGGAAGATATAAGTTTCAAACCACATTTAGATTTTGAGTTCTTCGGCACAGCTATATTTTAGTTGATACTCTGAAAGGCATTCAAAACCATAACAGTTGGACAGTAGCTATGGTTGTACACAAAAGGCTACAGTTTTTTTTAAGGAAACTAATCATTTCAACAAGGGCAAAAAACCAGTAACTGAAAATTGAAGAACTTAATTTAGTTATGTGTTTAAATAGCCTTGATTTTCTGATTGGTATTATTTTAATGCTGGTATTATTTTAATGCTGGTGTTAACATTTTTAATTTAAAAAAACCTCTAGGATCAATTTACTACCTGCGGGAGTGGGATTCACAGTTTCATTGTTCCCTTTCTGGGCCTCCAAGGCCGAGTGGCACGTCAGGACCATAAATAACGTGATTAACAGGGTCCTTACGACATGAATTACCAGCCTTAAATGGCTGTGGCAAGGTTCATTTGCATTAACAGCACAAATCCAGCAATGTCTTCGCACGCAATGAATGTCAATGGAGAGGGTCGTGCCAAGATTCCAATTTTTGGGGGATTTGACCAGGCTAACGGAGCAACGCACATCGTCCGGCAATTTGTGGCAAATCGGGACTCCTGGCTCATCTCATCTTCGCTACAACTTTTTTTTACAAACTAATAATGGCGAGCGCCGGGAACTCGCCATTATTTTTCCAACAATTCCCAGGCCCATGTAATTATGTTCCTGATATTGTCGTCTTTCATTGTGCATTGCGAGATGTCGGTCCTAGAAGGTAAGGGTGTCATTTTGGACCATTTGTCTCAGCTTTGCACAAAATGCGTCAATTTTTTTTCCCCAAAAGGGAGGCAACTGAACTGCATGATTTTTGTCTGGGTTCGAAATCCATTTTCAGAGGACTTGGTAGTAAAGGCCTTGAGTATAAAAGAGAATTTGACTAACGTTGCTGATGAATCTGTTTTGAGCGATCATTTTAAAGTCGTGCCACTTGATAAGTTTTGGCTCTCAATTCAAAAAGAGTTTCCTGAATTGTCCCAAAGAGTCGTTAAAATACTTTTTCATTTTGCCTCATTGCCTCTGTGTGAATTGGGTTTTGCTTCACTTACTTACATCAAAAACAAGTATAGAAGCCGCTTGAATGTAGAGACTAATTTGCAGCTGAAACTCTCTGAAATCAAACCAAAATGCCACACATTGTGTACGAGCAGCAAGCGGGCTAACTTACTCATTTAGACAACGGTGAATGTTCTCTCATGTTCAGGTGTATTCAGTATACTATATATAGCACTGATACTATGTTAGTAATGTTGCTTTGTCTCTTGTGTAGTATGTTATGTTAGCCAAGACAATGGCCCAGAAATTCGGGTCGGGGGCTTCCCGCAGGTGCAAGCCCCCGACCTGCACTTACCTTGCGCGCCGGCCGTTGAGCTTTGGGCCTGCGTGGAATTCCGATCCTGGGCCTGCTCCAACTGCCGGCGCGCAGTGCTTGCGTATCCCAGGGGCGCAGTTCGTTCGATGCGTCCCCTGGGCCATGGGGAGCCAATCGGAGCAGGGAATGCTCCATTCATAAGTTTGACAGGAAGAGCTGTCAAAACTTGTAAATATTACGTGCCCCAAAACATCACTAAATCTTCAAATAAATTTTTTTTTTTTTAAATCACATTTTTTAAATAAACTATAAATTACATGAAATAACTATTTTAAACAATAATTTAAATTTTTGAAAAAAATAATTTTATTTTCTAACGGGGTTAAAAATAAACTTACCTTGCTTTAAAGTATTTAAAAATAATAAACCTGTGGAAAAAATGTTTTAATTTTAATTAATTCACCACTTACCTTGTAAAAAGCAGGCCTTGCGACTGCTTTTTATATGTGTAAGTTCTGGAGACTTACCCTCCCGGGAAAACCTGCAAAAAAACGTAAGTTCGATGTGCACGCGCAGCCTCTCCTGCGCACGCGTTCGAACTCTTAACCCCTGCTTTCAGGGGAACGGAAGTACCGGTTTCCCGCGCATGCGCAGTGCATGCAGGAAACCGGCACTTTCGTTGGGCCTACGCGTGAATACCCTGTGCGTACTCACCCGTGGAGACCCGAATTTCTGGGCCAATAAAATTCTCTTGTTCATTGCAAAAATGTTCTTTCTTAGAAAGTGTGGGTGTGGTGGGAGGGGTGGCATGCATGCATGCAACATGAATCTCCAAAAGAGAGCTCAGCAAAAACAGTTTGGGAATCTGGGTTACAAGAAAGCGTACAAAATAGTAACTTCCTCAAATTTTCCATTCATTCTAGTGGGAGTGTCAGGTCTTCAATCTGTGCTTTTTAGTGGAAGCTTGGAGGATTACACACCACCTGGCAACCTTCTTAAAATACCACAAAATATGAAGATGTGTCATCTCTGGTGTATAAATTGTCTCCCTGTTTTTCGATTTGTGTTCTCTGCTTTAAGAAAAACTTAAGTTGCACTTATTTGTAGTTATTTCCTAAATTGAGAGGACATAAAAACATGCAAAGCAGGTTGTGATCTTTCATAATTCAATCTGATATGGGTGATATATTTAAAAAAAAAAATTAAGTCTGAGCGGTTAGGGAAATAATTGCCGAAGGGTTACAAATTATCCAAATTTATTACCAAATTAAAATAGGGAGTTATGCTGTTTAAAATGGGAAGGATTGTGCAGCTCCATGTATGTCATAGAGTCATAATGGCACAGAAGGAGGCCATTCGGCCCATCGAGTCCGTGCCGGCTCTCTGTAGAGCAATCCAGTCAGTCCCATTCCCCCGCTCTATCCCCGTAGCCCTGCAAGTTTATTTCCCTCAAATGCCTATCCAGTCTCCCCTTAAAAACATTGAGTGTCTCCGCTTCCACCACTTCCGTCAGCAGCGAGTTCCAGGTCCTCACCACTCGCTGCGTAAAAAAGTTTTTCCTCACATCCCCCCGTATCTCTTGCCCAAAACCTTAAATCAGTGTCCCCTAGTCCTTGTACCATCAACAAGTGGGAACAGCCTTTCCCCGTCTAGCCTACCCAAACCCGTCATAATCTTGTACACCTCTATCAAATCACCCCTCAACCTCCTTTGCTCTAATGAAAACAAATCCAGCTTCTCCAACGTGTCCTTGTAGCAAAGATTCCCCCATCCCTGGAACCATTCTGGTAAATCTCCTCTGCACCCTTTTAAGGGCCTTCACATCCTTCCTAAAGTGTGGTGACCAGAACTGACACAATACTCCAGTTGTGGCCTAACCAGCACTTTATAAAGATTCAGCATAACTTCTCTACTTTTGTACTCAACACCTCTATTTATGAAGCCCAAGATCCCATATGCTTTGTTAATCCTCTCTCAATATGTCCTGCCACCTTCAGGGACCTATGCACATTAACGCGCCTCTAGCCAAGCTGTTCCAGTACAGCTACAACACTGGCATCTATCCGACAATGTGGAAAACTGCCCAGGTATGTCCTGTCTACAAAAAGCAGGACACATCCAATCCGGCCAATTACCATTCCATCAGTCTATTCTCAATCATCAGCAAAGTGTCATCAACGGTGCTATGAAGCGGTACTTACTCAGCAATAACCTGCTCACTGATGCCCAGTTTGGCTCCCAATCTCATTACAGCCTTGGTCCAAACGTGGACAAAGGAGCTGAATTCCAGAGGTGAGGTGAGAGTGACTGCCCTTGACATCAAGGCAGCATTTGACCGAGTGTGGCATCAAAGAGCCCTAGTAAAACTGAAGTAAATGGAAATCAGGGGGATAACTCTCCACTGGCTGGAATCAAACTTAACACAAAGCAAGATGGTTGTGGTGGTTGATGGTCAATCATCACAGCCCCAGGACATCGCTGCAGGAGTTCCTCAGGACAGTGTCCTAGGCCCAACCATCTCCAGCTGCTTCATCAATGAACTTCCCTCCAACAGAAGGTCAGAAATTGAGATGTTCGTTGATGACTGCACAGCGTTTAGCGCCATTCACAACTCCTTAGATAATGAAGCAGTCCATGCCTGCATGCAACAAGACCTGGGCAATGTTCAGGCTTGGGCTGATAAGTGGCGGGTAACATTCATGCCACACCAGTGCCAGGCAATGACTATCTCCAACAAGCGAGAGTCTAACCACTGCCCCTTGACATTCAACGGCATTACCATCGCTGAATCTCCCACCATCAACATCCTGGCGGTCACCATGGACCAGAAACTTAACTGGACCAGCCATATAAATACTGTGGCAACAAGAGCAGGTCAGGGGCTGGGTATTCTGCGGCGAGTGTCTCACCTCCTGACTCCCCAAAGCCTTTCTACCATCTACAAGGCACAAGTCAGGAGTGTGATGGAATACTCTCCACTTGCTTGGATGAGTGCAGCTCCAACAACACTCGAGGAGCTCGACACCATCCAGGACAAAGCAGCCTGCTTGATTGGCACCCCCTCCAACACCTTGAACATTCACTCCCTCCACCACCGGCGTACCATGGCTACAGTGTGTACCATCTACAAGATGCACTGCAGCAACTCACCAAGGCTTCTTCGGCAGCACCTCCCAAACCCGCGACCTCTTCCACCTAGAAAGACAAGGGCAGCAGGCATATAGGAACACCACCACCTCCAAGTTCCCCTCCAAGTCACACAGCATCCTGACTTAGAAGTATATCGCCGATCTTTCATCGTCGCTGGGTCAAAAATCCTGGAAATCCCTACCTAACAGCACTGTGGGAGTACCTTCACCACACAGACTGCAGCGGTTCAAGAAGGCGGCTCACCACCACCTTCTCAAGGGCAAGTAGGGATGGGCAATAAATGCTGGCCTAGCCAGCTTCGCCCACATGCCATAAAAACGAATTAAAAAAAAAAAAGAAAAAAACTCCCAGGACCCTCTGTCCCTGCACACTCTTTAAAACTATACCATTAAGTGTATATTGCCTCTCCCTGTTCCCTCTGCCAAAATGCATCACCTCACACTGCTCTGCATTAAATTCCATCTGCAACTTGTCTGCCCATTCTGCTAGCCTTTCTATGTCCTGTTGCAGTCGAGTGGTATCATCCTCACTGTTTGCCACACACCAAGTTTGGTGTCATCAGCAAATTTAGAAATTCTATTCTGTATTCCAATATCCAGGTCATATCAAAAAAAGTAGTGGCCCCAGCACTGACCCTTGGGGAACACCACTGCCTACTATCCTCCAGTCTGAAAAACAGCCATTTACCACAACTTGCTGTTTTCTATCCTTAAGCCAATTCCTTATCTAAGCTGCCACTGACCCACCTATTCCATGAGCCTCAATTTTGTTAATCAGCCTTCTATGTGGTACTTTGTCAAACGCCTTCCTAAAATCCATGTAGACAACATCCATTGCATTCCCTTCATCAATCCTCCCTATTACTTCATCAAAAAATTCAATTAGATTAGTCAAACATGATCTGCCTTTTACAAATCTGTGTTGGCTCTTTTTTAATTAGCTTAAACCTCTCCGAGTGCCCGTTAATTTTTTCCTTGATTATTGTTTCTAAAACTTTACCCACCACTGATGTGAAACTGACCAGCCTGTAGTTACTAGGATTGTCCTTACACCCATTCTTGAACAATGGTGTCACATATGCCACTTTCCAATCCTCAGGCACCTCCCCCGCATGTGTGGCTGTTTGAAGACCCTGGAGTATGCAGCATTTTCCATGCAACATTCTTGTCTTTAGCATTGTTACAGGGATTTGTAATTTATCTTTCATATACATAAAGTATGAACTTTATAACCATATATTTATTTTTGTACAACTAATGCCCATTGGGATTTGAGGTTGATACAATAAAATAGTTTATGAAATGGAATATTACTAATATTACAACAACTCAACTTATGAGGCGATTCAGTGCCCTAAATAAACAGGCCCTCATTAAATGTTGTCATTTTAGCAATGCAGGTTCAATTCTGAACATTATTTAGTGATCATCAAAATAAACATTATAGTGTAGCGATTCAGGTGCATCGCCACTAAATAATCGAGTTCGACTTCGACGAACTATAAATAAGTTGTTTATTTACAGGAACAGGTTAAATACAACAGGTAAGGTAGCAGGTAAGATGGCTGACTGTAGGAGCACCGTGGTGTAGGTCTTTCCCCAGCGGGGACGCCACGAGGACTAACTAGAAGTTTCCGAGCTCAACTGTTAGCAGGTTCTGAGCTCAACTGCTAGCAGGTTCCGAGCTCTACTGCCAGAAGGTTCCAAGCTCTGACGTCATGACGTCATCACGCAGAGTACAGGAGAGAAGCCTGAGTATAGTAACAGATACATACAGTAAGGTAAGTTAAAGGGAATTATGTATCTCAATGTAAGGGACAACCAGTGGTACTGCCACATAAGACAAAATATTATTTAAATTTGGCCAGATGAAGTGAATGGAATTTTATACTGAGGTGAATTCTCTCTAAGCAACAAAAATAGATATTTGCATGTTTGTTTTGCTAAATACAGTACTGGGGACTGAAGAGATCAGGATGATTGGAGACTTAATGCCACTGGTGGAGCTTTATACAATTGAGCTGCTTTTGCTATTGGCTCTTAACAGAATTGAAGTGCAGAGAGTACAACATTTTTTTTTTTTTAATTGTTCTTAGAAGGACACGGGTTTTACAACAGCTTTAATGGTCATTTTATGGTGATCACCCACAATTTACCAGAATTACTGAATTCAAGGGTGAGATTTGAACTAATGCCCTCTGGGTTGCTAGTTGAGCATCATAACAACTGGGCAAGCGTACCCATATATTCCTGCAAGGCCAAAATGGAGTGCTTCAAAGTATAGAGTTCTGTAGTTAGAGAGAGATTGAAACTAAACTGAAACTTAAAAGGATGACAAAGTTAGGGCTAATAATGCTAAAGATAATCATGAGGAATATCGGAAGTAGGAAGATAAAAATGGAGATTAGAAAAGCTAAAAGAGAATATGAGAAAAAGCGGGTAATATAAAAGGAAATAGTAAAGCTTTTAGAAGCATAAAAAAGCAAAAGAATAGTTAAAAAGAGGCCAAGAGCACTCTGGGATGAAGAAGGAGGTTGAAGCTATGGCAGCGATATTAAATATTTAGTATCCGTTTTTACAAATGATGGTGGAAGTGAGAACATAGATGTACTAGAGAAGGAGATGGAATAATTGATGGAGACAACTGTAGAAAAGGAATTTATTCTGAAAAAATGAGCAGAACTGAAGGTTGGTAAGTTACTGGGCCCGGATGACATAGGTTGTTAAAAGAAATCAGGGAGGAGATAGCAGAGCTCGCACCACAACGTTTCAATCCTCGTTACATTTGTTTTCTCTCGAATACTTCACGAATGTTCAGATGGGCACTGTTCAGATGATTTCATCCACAGTCACTGATTCATAAACTGTGTTGCAGCACCACTCGCAACATGTACATTGTCTGGCTAAGGGATTGCTTTATAAGACAGGGAGCAAAGTTGGCTGAGCTGATTCTCAGCTTATTTAATCTTTTATGTTGAAGCACGATTATTCTAAAAGTTGCATTGATCTTAAAGAATTTACGTTTTTTTTTCTTCAAATCCTCAATTTCAGATCATTGAGTAAAAGCACCGTGTACTGATCGTACAAAACAGGAAGGTCACAGATTTAACTGCTGCTCTCAGTTACCTTATCCTAGATGGTACTGTAGTAAGGCAGTGTAATTAACTCCACTGTCAATGGATTGGGGGAGGGAAGAATTGAACAGGGCTCTAATTCATAATGGGTAATATACCTGTGTGAATATCCAGTGAGGTGGTCAGTCTTGGCGCTAATAGCCCCAAGATTAAATAGCCTGCTGACGATCATTGTCCAGGTTTGTAGAATGAGTTCCTTGTAGGATGGTCCTTTTGGTGAGTTGCTGGTGTCACCTATGAAACTATACCCCCATTTAAGTCACTGAGACAAATTATGGGGCTAGGAAAGAGAGAGAAAAAAGAGGAGGCATGAAAAAGACAACACAGTGAGAAGGACAAGCTTGAAGAAGGCTAGCTATGTACAAGAGAGGAGTGATGGAGGCTGAGAGGGGCATTTATATCAGCTGTTGAAGGTGAATGGGAGGGGGTTTGGATATGCTGGAAAATCGTAAAGACCAGATGTGGTGCATGAGGGCTGTAAACCCAAAGAGCATAAACTACTGCTATAAATTAAACGTATGGAATGATGATTTTTATTGCTGATGATGCTCCTATTAGTGTTTTGCAGCATTCAATTCCTTTGCAAGAAAGAGTTCTGAATCCTTGGGATTCATTGTAGAGAGCATGTGAGAAATGTATGCCTTCCATTATTACTCATTCTTCCTGTAGTCTTAATTGAGCAGGAATGAGTTTAGGGTGCAGTAGCAGTTTTATAACTTAAGTAAGTTATTTGTCCACTGATTATGATTTGGCAATGTTATCTGCGCGTCTCAAACTGATTCACTGTTTGATGTATAGCACTTCATGGCCTGTCACTGATGATCCCATTAGTGTTTATAATGCCGATCCCAACTTGTTCCATCAATTCAATGTGGTAATGGATGTTTCGGTTTTCATATTTTAAGATTCAACATCGACATTTCTTGTATATAAAAAAGATAGCCTGCTTTTAGGACAGAAATAGTTTTGAATATTGCATGGCCTAATTTTAGATGTTGCACTTTTAAAACAAAAAAAATTGAAAAATCATTGTCTGTGATTGGTGATTCATTAAGAGGTGGCTGAAGAGATAGTGGATGCATTGGTTTTCATCTTCCAAAATTCCCAAGATTCTAGAATGTCCCAGCGGATTGGAAGGTCACACATGTAACACAGCTATTCAAGAAAGGAGAGAGAGAAAAAACAGGAAACTATAGGCCAGTTAACCTGACATTAGTCGTCGGGAAAATGCTGGAATCCATTGTTAAGGAAGTGGTATCAGGGCACTTAGAAAATCATAACCTGATTAGGCAGAGTCAACATGGTTTTATGAAAGGGAAATCGTGTTTGACAAATTTATTAGAGTTTTTTGAGGATGTAACTAGCAGGGTAGATAAAGGGGAACCAGTGGATGTAGTATATTTGGATTTCCAAAAGGCATTTGATAAGGTACCACATAAAAGGTTATTACACAAGATTAGGGCTCATGGGGTTGGGGTAATATAGCAGCATGGAGAGAGGATTGGTTAACGGATCGAAAACCGAGAGTAGGGATAAACGGATCTTTTTCAGGTTGTCAGGCTGTAACTAGTGGGGTGCCGCAAGGATCAGTGTTGGGGCCTCAGCTATTTACAATCTATATTAATGACCTAGATGAAGGGACCGAGTGTAATGTATCCAAGTTTGCTGATGATACAAAGCTAGGTGGGATAGTAAGCTGTGAGGAGAACACAATACGAACATACGAATTAGGAGCAGGAGTAGGCCACTCAGCCCTTCGAGCCTGCTCCACCATTCAGCAAGATCATGGCTGATCCGATTACTCCACATTCCCGCCTACCCCCGATAACTTTTCACCCCCTTGCTTACCAAGAATCTATCTACCTCTGCCTTAAAAATATTCAAAGACTCTGCTTCCACTGCCCTCTGAGGAAGAGAGTTCCAAAGACTCACGACCCTTTGTGAGAAAAAATTTCTCCTCATCTCTGTCTTAAATGGGCTACCCCTTATTTTTAAACCGTGACCCCTAGTTCTAGATTCTCCCACAAGAGGAAACATCTTCTCCACATCCACCCTGTCCAGACCCCTCAGGATCTTATATGTTTCAATCAAGTCACCTCTTACTCTTCTAAACTCCAGCGGATACAAGCCTAGCCTGTCCAACCTTTCCTCATAAGACAACCCGCCCATTCCAGGCATTAGTCTAGTAAACCTTCTCTGAACTGCTTCCAACGCATTTACATCCTTCCTTAAATAAGGAGACCAATACTGTACACAGTACTCCAGATGTGGTCTCACCAATGCCCTGTATAACTGAAGCATAACCTCCCTACTTTTGTATTCAATTCCCCTCGCAATAAACGATAACATTCTATTAGCTTTCCTAATTACTTGCTGTACCTGTATAGTAACCTTTTGCGATTCATGCACTAGGACACCCAGATCCCTCTGCATCTCAGAGCTCTGCAATCTCTCACCATTTAGATTATATGCTGCTTTTTTTATTCTTCCTGCCAAAATGGACAACTTCACATTTTCCCACACTGTACAGGTACACTATCCCTTATCCGAAAGCCTTGGGACCAGCTGAGTTTCGGTTTTCGGAATTTTTCAGATTTCAGAAGGTATTATTATAAGACTGGGAAATTTGTATTTAATATAAATTTTAAAAGTTCAGGCTACCTCTTGCAACTGTTCCGTGTCTCAGTCCCCTTCCTGCTTCTCTGGAAAGCCGGATATCGGCTGACTCCTACTAAGCCGGCCCGCAAATCAGGTCGGGGGTCGGGTGGGGGGGGAGAAAAGAATATCGGACGGGCCGCGGTTCAGGTTGGGGGGGAGGTCGGGGGGGGGGGGGTTGCGTCGGGGGGGAGAAAAGAATATCGGATGGGCCGCGGTTCGGGTCGGGGGGGGGAGAAAAGAATATCGGTCGGGTCGGGGGGGGGGAGAAAAGAATATCGGTCGGGTCGGGTGGGGGGGGGAGAAAAGAATATCGGACGGGCCGCGGGTCGGGTCGGGGGGAGAAAAGAATATCGGACAGGCTGCTGCAGCTATCGGACGGGCCGCTGTATTGTTGGGTTCACTCTCCCGGTACCTCCTTCACACTGCCCGGCTCGGCCTGCAATCTCCTACCCAGGAGGGAACTCTGTGACCCTCTGCCCTGCTCAGTGTAAGTCGTGTGCCACTCTGGTCATGTCGTGCGCACGACTTACGCTGAACGAAAAAACTTTTGGTTTTTAGAGGTTGTCAGAAGTTCGGATAAAGGATAGTCTACCTGTACTTCATTTGCCAGATCTTTGCCCACTCACTTAACCTATCTATATCCCTTTGTAGCCTTCTTATGTCCTCTTCACAATTTACTTTCCTACCTATCTTTGTGTCATCAGCAAATTTAGCAACCATACCTTCGGTCCCTTCATCCAAGTCATTTATATAAATTGTAACAAGTTGAGGCCCCAGCACTGATCCCTGTGGCACACCACTCGTTACACCTTGCCAATCAGAAAATGACCCATTTATGCCTACTCTCTGTTCCCTGTTAGCTAGCCAATCTTCTATACATGCAAATATGTTACCCCCTACACCATGAGCTTTTATTTTCTGCAATAACCTTTGACGTGGCACCTTATCAAATGCCTTCTGGAAATCTAAATACAGTACATCCACCAGTTCCCCTTTATCCACAGCACATGTTACTTCCTCAAAGAACTCCAATAAATTGGTTAAACATGATTTCCCTTGCACAAAACCATGTTGACTCTGCCTGATTACTTTGAACTTTTCCAAGTGCCCTGCTATAACATCTTTAATAATAGCTTCTAATATCTTCCCTATGACAGATGTTAAGCTAACTGGCCTGTAGCTTCATGCTTTCTGTCTCCCTTTTTGAATAAAAGAGTTACATTTGCCATTTTCCAATCTAATGGAACCTTCCCCGAATTTAGGGAATTTTGGAAAACTAAAACCAATGCATCAACTATTTCACTAGCCACTTCTTTTAAGACCCTAGGATGAAGTCCATCAGGACCCGGGGACTTGTCAGCCCACAGCTCCAACAATTTGCTCAGTACCACTTCCCTGGTGATTGTAATTTTCTTCAGTTCCTCTCTCCCTTCCATTTCCTGATTTACAGCTATTTCTGGGATGTTACTTGCGTCCTCTATAGTGAAGACCGATGCAAAATACTTGTTCAATTCAACTGCCATCTCCTTATTTTTCATTATTAATTCCCCAGACTCACTTTTTATAGGAGCAACGCTCACTTTGTTAACTCTTTTTAAAATATCTATAGAAACTCTTACTAGAAACTCTTACTTTCTGTTTTTATATTTCTAGCTAGCTTTCTCTCGTACTCTAATTTTTCTCTCCTTATTAATCTTTTAGTCATTCTTTGCTGTTTCTTATATTCTGTCCAATCTTCTGACCTGCCACCCATTTTTGCACAGTTATATGCTTTTTCTTTAGGTTTAATACTATCTAACTTTTTTAGTTAACCACAGATGGTGGGTCCTCCCCTTGGAATTTTTCTTTCTTGTTGGAATGTATATATTCTGTGTATTTTGAAATATCCCCTTAAATGTCTGCCACTGCAACTCTATTGACCTATCCCTTAACCTAATTTGCCAGTTCACTTTAGCTAGCTCTGCTTTCATGCCCTCATAATTGCCCTTATTTAAGTTTAAAATACTAGTCTTGGACCCACTCTTACCTCTCTCAAACTGAATGTAAAATTCAATCATATTATGATCGCTACTACCTAGGGGCGCCTTCACTATGAGGTCATTAATTAATCCTATCTCATTGCACAAAACCAGGTCTAGTATAGCCTGCTCTCTGGTTGGCTCCAGAACGTGCGGTTGTAAGAAACTATCCCGAAAACATTCCATGAATTCCTCATCTATGCTGCCTTTGCCCATCTGATTTTTCCAGTCTATATGCAGATTAAAATCCCCCATGATTATTGCCGTACCCTTCTGACAAGCTTTCATTATTTCTTTCTTTATACTCCATCCTACCATGTGGTTACTGTTAGGGTGCCTGTACACCACTCCCACAAGTGATTTCTTGCCTTTATCATTTCTCATCTCTACCCAAACCACTTCTACATCCTGGTTTCCTGAACTTAGGTCATCGCTCTCTATTGTGCTAATACCATCATTAATTAACAGAGCCACCCCTCCACCTTTTCCCACCTTCCTAAATGTCATGTACCCTTCAATATTTAGGTCCCAATCTATGTCATCCTGCAGCCATGTTTCTGTAATGGCTATCAGATCATATTTATTTATTTCTATTTGCGCTATCAGTTCATCTGTTTTGTTTCGAATGCTACGTGCATTCAGATGCAGAGCCTTTAGTTTTGTCCTTTTATTATTTTTGTAACCTCTAGCCTTATCTGTTGATTTACTCTTAGATTTGTACTCTCTATCCCTTCCTGTCACAGTCTGTTTATCATTTCCCATATTAAAACCTTTCTCTATTGCCTTGTCTCTAATCTTTGAATTACCACATCTTCCCAAATTTGATCCCATGCCCCCAATATTTAGTTTAAAGCCCTCTCTACCGCCCTAGTTATACGACTCGCCAGGACACTGGTCCCAGCATGGTTCAGGTGAAGACCGTCCCAACGATACTGGTGCCAGTGCCCCAGGAATCGAAACCCATTTCTCCCACACCAGTCTTTGAGCCACGCATTCATCGCGCTAATTTTATTTATCCTATGCCAATTTGCTCGTGGCTCAGGTAATAATGCAGACATTATTACCCTTGAGGTTCTGCTTTTTAATTTAGCCCCTAGCTGCTCATACTCTCTCAGCAGAATCTCTTTCCTCGTGCTACCTATGTCGTTGGTACCTACATGGGCCACGGCCACTGGCTCCTCCCCCTCCCACTGCAAGTTACTCTCCAGCCCAGAGCAGATGTCCCAAACCCTGGCACTGGGCAGGCAACACAGCTGTCTGGACTCTCGCTCTTGGCCACAGAGAACTGTATCTATCCCCCTGACTATGCTGTCCCCAATTACCACTACATTCCTATTAATTCCCCCCGCTTGAATGGCTTCCTATACCTCGGTGCCATGGTCAGTTTGCTCATCCACCCTGCAGCCACCGGCAGACGCTCCTAGACATCCATACAGACTGCAAGAACCTCAAACCTGTTGGACAATTGCAAAGGCTGAGGCTCCTCCACCTCCTGGGTCCCTGTACCTGCCTCACTCGCAGTCACATCCTCCTGTCCCTGACCACTGACCAAATCAGAAGACCCTATCCTAAGGGGTGTGACTGCCTCCTGGAATAAAGTGTCCAGGTAACTTTCCCCCTCCCTGATGCATCGCAGTGTCCGCAGCTCGGCCTCCAGCTCCTCAAGCCACAGACACTTATCGCAGACGTGTTCGCCCCGGATCACTCTGGCGTCCAGTAGCTCCCACATCCTGCAGTCACAACACATCACCTGCCCTGCCATCTTTATTGAGTCTTAATTAATTAATTTTTTATTAATTAATAAACCCGACTACACCTGGTAAGATTTATTACTGCTAGTAAACTAGTACTAATGAACCTTAGAATTACTAATAAATTTCCTGGGCTTTAAAAGATAAGGGAAGTGAGCAAAATACTCACCAACCAATCACTTACCCTTTTCCCTGTGATGTCACCTTTTATTTTTCTCCAAATACGGTTGGGGGGTGTCACAGAGCCGAACTCCCGCTGGTTCTCTGTCCCCTCTTGTGCAGCTTTTTAACTCCTGCTCTCCTGGAAGCTGACAAAGATAGAAAAAAAAAGGAACCCCTCCCTCCCCGAACTCCCTCACTCACCAAACTCGCAGCTTTACACTCTGTCCTGAGCTGCACTCCGTGCTGGATTTTACCTGCCGAGAGGAGTTGGAGGTGGGACTGCTGCCTTCCGCGTTCTAGTCCCGCCCCCAGCAACATCCGATGCACAGATGCTATTTTCCCCTGATTGGCCTTGTTAAGCCTGCCAATTAAGGGAAAGCCGGTGTCAGTTGATGACGCTTCATCTGCCGGTTTTCTTAAAGGGATATGTACCATTTATTTTTGACAGATGATCTGTCCGTGTTTAACAGCATTGATGTGTTGTCAAACACTGACAATCACTGTACAAAGGTGAGCCCTTGCACCCAAGCTCTCCAATGACTCTCTCCTTAGGATAAAACAGATGGCAGCTGCAGGTGAGGTTACGGAAGTGATTTGTCACTTCTCCCAATGAGGTGAGGCCACACAAATACTTCAAAGCTTGTCACCTACAGAAAAATCTAAACACATTAAAAATGACTTTCCCAACATCTCCTTACCTCTGATACTCACCAGTATCCCACTGGATCCTTCACACCACTTCTGCAGCTGTCATCTATACACAAACATTACAACAGACCCACAGCACGCCTCACTTACCCTGGCAGGGTTCCCTGGCGTCGGGAAGCCTGCAGCAGAAGTCTAAAAATGGGAAAAAGCCTCTTAACTGCCTGTTAACTACCTGTTAACAGGCAGTTAAGTGGCTATAATCCTCTTCCTGCTGCTAGGAGTTGGGTCCCTGCGCAAATCGGAGACCCGACTCCCAGGAAGATTGGTTGGCAGCGGGTTCGGGACCAGCCCAAAGAGTCTGCAAAGGGATATAGATAGACTAAGTGAGTGGGCAGTAAGATGGCAGATGGAGTATAATGTAAGGAAATGTGAGGTTATTCACTTGGTAGGAAGAATAGAAAAACAGAATATTTTTTAAATGGTGAGAAACTTTCAAATGTTGGTGTTCAGAGAAATTTGAGTGTCCTCGTGCAAGAAACGCAGAAAGCTAGCATGCAGGTACAGCAAGTAATAAGGAAGGCAAATGGCATGTTGGCCTTTATTGCAAGGGGGTTGGAGTATAAGAGTAAGGAAGTCTTGCTACAATTATACAGGGCCTTGGTGAGACCACACCTGGAGTACTGTGCACATTTTGGTCTCCTTATCTAAGGAAGGATATACTTACCTTGGAGGCGGTGCAACAAAGGTTCACTAGATTGATTCCTGGGATGAGAGGGCTGTGCTATGATGAGAGATTGTGTAGAATGGGCCTATACTCTCTGGAGTTTAGAAGAATGAGAGGTGATTTCATTGAAACATACAAGATTCTGAAGGGGATTGACAGGGTAGATACTGAGAGGTTGTTTCCCATGGCTGGAGTGTCTAGAACTAGGGGGCATAGTCTCAGGATAAGGGACCGGCCATTTAAGACTGAGATGAGGAGGAATTTCTTCACTCGGAGGGTTGTGAATCTTTGGAATTCTCTGCCCCAGAGGGCTGTGCATGCTCAGTCATTGAGTATATTCAAGGCCGAGATAGATAGATTTTTGGACTCTCGGGGAATCAAGGGATATGGGGATCGGGTGGGAAAGTGGAGTTGAGGTCGATGATCAACCCTGATCTTGTTGAATGGCGGAGCAGGCTCGAGGGGCCGTATGGCCTACTCCTGCTCTTATTCCTTATTACTACTGCAATGTAAGTTCTCTTTATCTTTTCATAGAATCATACAGCACAGAAGGAGGATATTTGGCCCATCGTGCCTGTGCCGGCTCTTTGTAAGAGCTATCCAATTAGCTCCACTCCCCTGCTCTTTCCCCATAGCCCTGCAAATGTTTTGTTTTGAAGTCTATATCCAATTCCCTTTTGAAAGTTACTATGGAATCTGCTGCCACCACCCTTTCAGGCAGTGCATTACAGATCATAACAACTAGCTGTGTAAAGGGAAATATCTCCTCATCGCCCCCTGGTTCTTTTGCCAATGATCTTTTGACGCATATTACAGTGTCTTCTGGGGAATAGAAGAAAGGAACGTTAGGGCTCATGGAAAAGAGAAATTAACTTTTTGTAACATTTTTATTTGGAGGACATGAATAGTTTCAGGTTTGTTCAGAAAGCAGATTAACAACTTGATATTTTTCAGAATTAGGATTCCAGTACTTGAGAGTTTAATAATCTTCACCCCCTCCCACCCAATCCTCTAATTTGGAGAGTGCTGAATATTTTGGAAGATATAATGGCCCGTATTTTCCGATGCCTATGGGTGTGTACGAGGTGTGTACACACCCGTAGGGACATCGGAAATGCTGGTTTCAGGCATGCGCAGCGCATGCGCTGAAAACCGGCATTTCCGATCTGTCAAGAATCGGACGCCTGCCCTGGAGAAGGGCCTCTGCGGGGGGGGAGTTCCACTTTCTGGAGAACCCCCGCCTGCAGAAAACTCTTACACTTTTACCAGGTGCAAGATTTCTAAGGCCTGCTTTTACCAGCATAAGAGTTTAAAAAAAAAAAACTTTTTTTCCCACTCATTTATAATTAAAAAATACCTTTAAAAAGGGTAAGTTTATTTTTAGCCCCGTAAAAAAACTTTATTTTTTTGTTTAAAATATTTAATTTAATGTAATTTTAACTCATTTTAAAAATGTGATTTTTTAAAAAACATTTATTTAATGTTTTAGTGTCTTTTTTCAGTGATGCCCATTCATATATTTGACAGGTCTATCTGTCAAACGTATGAAGGGGGATTCCCTTCTCCTATTGGCTGGCATGGCCCACATGATCCCAGGGACGCTTGCGAGCTGCATGCGCCCCTGGGATACGTGGGCCCTGCGCATTTCAACTGTGGAGAGGCCCAGGATCGGAAGTGTCCAGACCTCGGGAGCCCTCAGGTAAGGGCGTAGATTTTTTCCCGATAGGAGGCATCTGCACGCAGGAAGCCTCCTATCGGAAATGACAGGCCAGTACTCTGCTGATGGGCATTTAATGCTGTTTATTCATTTTAGGATCTTTCCTTATGCTGAATGCTTTAAGTGCTTCCGCTGTATTTTTATTTTGCAGTTGGTGAAACTTTCATTTTGGGGGATTCTTATGATTGTACAGTTTTTTAAAATCTCAAGCACAGCAGATGATTGTCTTAAGTAAATATTGGCACAGAATAAAGCATTTAGTCATATAATTTGTTCAGACTCGATGACCAGTTGCTTGTTTTTAAAGAAAGTACACTTGTCCAATTGGGTAAATATCTTTTGCAAAACACATGCTCAAAAAGAGAGAACTTTACTCTGGCCAAGCAGGCAACTATTAATGTTGGGTCCTTTTTGGTTTGGAACTTGGAATTTAACCTGCTTTAATGCCTATTTGGCTACTACATAACTTGATTTTGTAACCTGGGAGCTTATTAGTGGTTGAGGTGGAGAAATCAACATATTTTGGTTACAGATACTAGTACCTAGGGGACTAGACTTTTTTAATGAATGCATAATGTTAAATAAATAGTTTTCATTGCAGAACTATATTATCACCCATAATAATGTTACATTTTATGATTTTTGATGATTTGGCTTCAGAGGGATTTTAGATTAATTTATATTAAAATATTGCTATTAAGTGAAATTCAGCTTGCAAGGTTAATAAAACACACAAGCTTTTGGGAAAACGAGTTAGATCCAGATGGAGCAGTTGGAGAAATGATGTTTCTCGTACCTCATCAGCTTGCGTGACTGTGTGGTTTGTTGAGATTTCTGTGACATTCATACCTAATATGTTAGAATGGCTTCATCTGAGTAAGAATGTGGGTAGTGTGGGGGGGGGGGTGGGGTGGGTGGCAGGGAAGTTATCACCTATGATGGCCATATTAAGTTTGTTGGCAACTCGGCTGGCAAATCCATGGGCACGGAGAGCTAAGGGAGGGACTGAAGTGAAGTTTTTAACTTCCTGTATAGTTGGGATACAAAGACAGTCTGCAGAAATGCGGAGTGGGAACAGTCACACAGAGAAATAGCTCTCTTGCTAAGGTTAGAGCTGAATAGCTTCAGGGATTTTTCTCATCTGTAACGTGTATTAGCTTGCAATGAGTAATGTAACATGTTTTAGCTTCTGTGTTATGAGGAGAGTTGGAACATTGCTATCAAATTACAGTAATTGGAAACAATGTTCTGTTTGTTCATGTATTACATGTAAAATTAACCAGCTTTTGGTTTACAATTGGCCTCATCTCAGTACAGCGCTCATCAGTCCACAGTACTGGAAGATGAGAGAAATGCACGTGGCGAGCATGTGCGAGTTTATGGTATCCAGCATAGACAAGAGCTTTCAATGTGTCCATCCCTAGGTCACACTAATATATGTCTAGATATTGAGCAGTAAAGGTAACCTCCTGATCGTAGAGGACTCGGGATCTGCTTACGGGAGAGACTGGTGTAGCTGAATCGAAGAGACTATCAAGTGCAGACCTGGAATTTGTAACATACTGTCAGCATTAGATCCTGACATAACATCTCTGTAAAAGTGTTTGTTTTCTAGTTGGGAATGGAGTTGAGTGCTTCAATTACAGATTTTACCAAACAACCCTGCTTTTTGTTTAAAAAAAACCCCACAGCATTTGGCTGCCAGATGGATACAGTGGTGCAACCTAACTAAATCTTGCCATGATGAGTCCAACCCGGGCATCCAGAGCTCCTTGGATCGCACTGCATCAGACATCATGTCCTGGCCAGGAGAGCAACAAGTTATTTGTTCCAAGGCCCTCTGCCAGTGTTCCTCTGAAACCTGCACTAGGTCTTGTGCATGAGTAAGCCGAGGTGCCTCATCCTCTGATTTTCAGATCCCTGCAGAGAAGAGATTTGCTTCCATTGCCAATCATGGGCATACATTTACCTTCTCTTCTGTGGCAGAGTACCAGCTGACACCCGTTGCTTAATTTTCTAATTTCAATAAAGAATTTACAAATGAACATCTGAAATTAATTGTAATGGAAGTTATGAGAGTGCAGTGTAAAAATATATTTGGGAGAAAGCCAGATCCGATACAGAAGATATTCTGGTAAATGGCATAAAGGGGCTTAATCCCAATGATAAATGATAAAAATTACAAAGTTTGTCATAGTTTTTGCTATAAAGAAATTAGATCCATTATATTTTACACTTAACAGCAATGGTGTATTTAAAAACATGTTTTTTTATTGAAAGGCATTAATAGTTTAGAACCTAATCAGGTAATGTGACAATCGATAAATGCTTTTTGGTTCTAAACCTGATTTTTATCTTTTGACTGTTGCTGTTTATCTTGATTGTGAAATGTCTTCATAAGGTTACAGATAATATAAACTAATTTACTATTGTCTGTACAGTTCCAGTAGTCAGCTTTGCACAATGCTAATATTGTTGCTATATTTCCAGCCTACATTTCTTGACCATTTTGCCAACATAGGTAATAGAAAAAGCCAGTGGGAATGATGAATTTTCACAAATTGAGCAAAGTTGATTATTTGGCTGATTCTAGCATTAGGAAATCTCTCTTTGTCTTGGTTTCTCCATGACAGTGACTATGAATTTTCTCCATTGGAAAAGTTGAATTATGATTTTACTTAAACAAAATAGTTTTTCCAGCACCATTGAACAGTATTCCACACTATTTTGGTTGATCATGTTGTGCATTTCTCAAAAAGAACACTTTGTAACAAGACCAGCTAAAAAAGAAATCATGTTATGAAGAGCAAGAGTGTTGATAACAGTGCTTTTATTTTTAGTTTCAAACATGCTGAATTGTGATTTCTGTGTGTTTACTATACTGCAAAGTGTAACCATTTTTATATATTTATTTGAATCTGATGTTTTTATTTCAGGACGAAATTGAATTATACAGCTCCGACAGATGATGGTTCAGTGTATAAAATTGTCCTAGATGGGATTTCTGTCGCTGTTATGCGGGAATTATTGGATTATATGTTTAGTGGACAGGTACAGAACATTTCTCTGTTTATATTGACTTTGTATATTTTATGTGTACTCTATTATGGAACATTTTGGTCCAATGTAAAGGCAAGATGATGCCAATAAAGAACAATTTGATTTCTAAGGACCCCTGGAGGGGTTAGATTTTTCTTCCCGTTGATTATGAGCCGGTGGTAATTTAGCCTCCGTGTTCTTTGAGCCCTTTACACAAAGCCATACCGATTGATTTAAAAATTTAGATGGAGGAGATTTATGCAGAGCCTCATGATTATTCAAATAGATTTTGATTTTTGTACTGCTAATGAGCTTTTAATAAGGTTATTGTACTGTGGTTTTCACAAATCCAAACACCGATTAATGAAGTTTCAGTCTAGGATGTTCTTCATTTAAGTTTAATTTGGATTTTTTGAAGAAAAATTATCTGACTGGAAACCTTGAAGAGAATGAGATAAACTGGAAAACTTCAATAGTTAATTAAAAAATTATTTAAAAAAACGAATTTAAAAAAAAAGTATGTATCGTAATAATTTTAACACCAGATTTGTAAATAATGTATTATTTTGTACTGTAGGATAATGATTTTGATGAGCTAGGATAATATAGCAAAGACAGAAAATATATATGTAATGTTTTTGCTATGTAATGTGATGCTTGTTCTATTGTTATTTAACAAATTTCCTAGGCAGTTAAAGCTGAAACCTAGGTCTATTGTAGTGCTTTTCTGCTTCCAAAGTTGAGGAGGATGCCATGGAGCACTGAGTAGAACCAAAACTGAAGGAATCTTGAAAAGAGTGCTTTCTGTTTGTTATCTCGGGCACACAGCAACTTTTACATTGAGAATCTGAGCAAGTGAAAATACTATCAAGGGCATAGGAAGCTAGGGCTCACCTTTTAACAGTAATCTAGAAGAGTGGAAACCAAAAAAAAACAGAGCAAAAAGGGTAAAATAACCACTTCCTTTATCCCTCAAATCTTGTAACTACAAGAATAAGCTCTGGAACAATAGTTTTAGGCTTGCAGGACATTTTGAAATTTGGGAACATGTTTCTTAAGTTGAGACACAGTGACAAGTGAAATTTACCCCAACAGTTGGGGTGTCTGGTTGAGACACATGAATTGGTCACTGATTGCTAGGGTTAGTCAATTATAGAGTGAAATATTTTAAGGTAAAACAATGAGTGTAACATTCCATTGTGGGGGAAAGAGTTGATGAGCTTGGGAATCTGGTCAAGAATTAGTGGGACTGGGGGGGGGCAAACAATGGGCCGGAATTTGCGGCCAGCAGCAAAGCAAAGGCGTTCGCTGCTGGCCCCGCAGTACGCACAGGGATCTCGCCATCCCTGTGTTGAGAACTTTGGGTTTTCCGACCCTGAATTCAATTCAACAGAACTTAATGGGAATCCCCTTGTGCGAATTGCTGTGACGTCAACAAGCTGCCAATCAAAAGGCAGAATTCTCACCGACAGCGAACACGGAGGTGGGTAAGCCCTTAAAATTCTAACTTTTAAAAATAGTTAGAGAGAGCAAAAGAAAGATTGGAATTCTCACATGGGGTAAAGACAAATCTAAAATAAAAGATGCACAAACTTAAAAAGAAAATTTTAAATTTTTTTGAAAAGTTTCTTGAATTTTAATTTTTATTAAAATGGACAAATTTCACACTGCACAAAATTACAATTAGTTTTCCAGGCCCTTAACATATGTTTAGCAGTCAATACCCCAGTTAAATCTAACCCCTTTGGGTCTAACTTTTAGTGGGGAATTTAACAGTGGAAGAGCCGAAGTTTTAGTCAGTTTCAATGATTTACGCAATTTCACTGATTGCCGGCTCTGTAGGGGGTGGGAGAGTGTGGGGGACACACGGCGCAGCCAGTTTTGGAGCTGTCATTGACGGACCGCATCTTCGGGATTTCCGCATGCTCTTGGGTTTGTGTTGGGTAAGCGGACCTGACAGGATGCAACATTTGGCTGGGCTAATATGACTCTAACTTGGGACATTCCTGTGAATTCAAGGTGGCAAAAGGACTACAAAAATACTTCGTGCCTGTGGTAAGAATCTTGTGGCTGTCTCTGGAAGACTTTTTGTAGCCGTGTATAATGAGTGGTTGTTGTATGAAGAAACTACAGTTGTTTGAAGTGACTCATTTTAGAATCTGGTTTTTATTTTTTAAAAAGCCAGGCAAGTCTTAAAATATCGATTTGAGGATCCAGGAATGATTTATTTTTACTCGGATGAGTTTCCGACCACACATCCGCTCCATCACCAAGACTGCCTATTTCCACCTCCATAACATCGCCAGTCTCCGCCCCTGCCTCAGCTCATCTGCATCTGAAACCCTCATCCATGCCTTTGTTACCTCCAGACTTGACTATTCCAACACTCTGCCAGTCGGCCTCCCATCTTCCACCCGCCATAAACTTGTGCTCATCCAAAACTCTGCTGCCCGTATCTTAACTCGCACCAAGTTCCGTTCACCCATCCCCCCTGTGCTTGCTGACCTACATTGGCTCCCGGTCTGGTGACACCTCGATTTTAAAATTCTCATCCTTGTTTACAAATCCCTCCAAGGCCTCTTCCCTCCCTGTCTCTGTAACCTCCTCCAGCCCTACAAGCCTTTGAGATCTCTGCGCTCCTCCAATTCCCCTCTTGCGCATCCCCGATTTTAATCGCTTCATCATTGGCAGTTATGCTTTCAGCTGCCTAGGTCCTAAGCTCTGGAATTTCCTCCCTAAATTTCTTCATCTCTCTACCTCTTTCCTCCTTTAAGACGCTCCTTAAAACCTACCTCTTTGACCAAGCTTTTGGTCATCTGCCCTGATCTCCTCCTGTGGCTCAATGTCAAATTTTGATGATTAATGCTCTTGTGAAGAGGTTTGGGACGTATTGCTACATTAAAGGCGCTATATAAATGGAAGTTTTTGTTGTTTAACTTTAAGCAGCCTCTGGTAGGGGGAGTACTGGAAGCTTAGTGGCATGGGGGCCCTAGTGCTTGTAGATTGGTTGTAGTTAGAAACCTTTATGACTGTTGTAAACATTTCCAAGAATAAACTGTATTCAAGGAGTGTAAAATTAAAAATTCTAACAATGCAATTCTTGAGTTGTATGTGTTCTGCAACCTATTTTTTTTTCTTTCAGATTAAGCTGAGTGAAGAAACTATTCAGGATATTGTACAGGCTGCAGATCTTCTCCTCCTTACTGATTTAAAAGCCCTGTGCTGTGAATTTTTGGAAGGCTGCATTGCTCCTGAGAACTGTATTGGCATACGTGACTTTGCCTTGCACTACTCTTTACAACATGTATACCACATAGCTACAGAGTATCTGGAAACGCATTTCCGTGATGTCTCCCATACTGAGGAGTTCCTTGAACTAGGCCACGAAAAATTGAAAGAAGTTATCTCTTTGGAAAAGTTGAATGTGGGAAATGAAAGGTACATCTTTGATGCAGTGGTGAAATGGATTTGCCAAGATTCTGTGGTTCGAAAGGTACAGAAAAACTATCATTTGTATTACTTTCTCCTGGTGATCACAGTACTAATTTTGTAAATTAGCATGATTTTTCACTACTTATATGATATTTAAAATGTTATGTTGAATAATACAAGGATGTTGAAAGGGAATTTGGTTAGGGTAGCAATTTGTCATGACTCCAGACAAAAAAAAAAAGTGAATGTAAACAAATTTAAATGTGGAATAACAGACCTGGAGGTGATTCTGGGGCAATAATGTTATTGTGGGATTCAGATGCTCTCATTAAAGCATGAGAGAGATGCCTTAATTTAAACCCCCTCCCACACCCCCGTTCAGATTCGGACCTCTTGAATTCGCTATCCCACTTATTTATAACTGTGATGGTTTAATTTTATTTTTGTGCTGAGAACCCCTTGTGCTCTGTGTAATAGTGCTCGCAAAAGAAAACTAACAATTGTGGGATCATTATTCAGATTTATTGATAAATATCTTCCAACTGATCACTGGAAATTTCACATCTGTGATCTATGATGAAGAGAAGTATCTGGATGATTGTGTACCATAGGCCTAAATACAGGAAACTTTCGATTTACCGGCACCTAAATAACCGGAAATCTCGGTTAACCGGCAAAATTCAGGAGTAGGTTCAGGTAAGTTTTATTACTTGCCTTCCTCGATCTGTTGCTGTGCAAGGGTGTGGCTGCAGCTGTTGCTAAGCTACAGAGACGCTTTGAACTTGTGGCCATTGTTCTGAATCTGTTGCTAAGCAACAGGGTTTGTCGCTTTATATGGAGCTCTGCTCCATATCTTTTACTAATAGCTTTCGGTTATCCGGAATTTTTGATGAACCGGCACCACGTCGGTCCCGTCGGTGCCAGATTAAAAAAAAGTTTCCTGTAGTAGTTTTATTTGCACTGTCAACTAAATATGCAGGAAGTCATTGGAATTATATTTGTACTGGGAAGAATATAACGTCATTCAGTGCAATATGAGTTGACAATGACCAAGGTTTAGAAAATAAAACGGTATTAACACCCAAATGTGTGAAAGTTAGCAAGTTACTCAATGTTGCAGTAACTATCTATATTACAGTGCCTGAAAACATCACTTCTGTCGCATCATCATTGCTGCTGGACATTTCTACCTCCATTATGGTGCTAACTGACAGTACTACCTCCTTTTGTGACACTTCCACTGCTACACAGAGTATCCTCCATATTGGTGCTGCTGCTACCAGTAAGTGGTGGAATAGCAATAGTTGTGTCAAGAGGCCACTGTATTTTCATTTATCAATCTGGCTGGCGTATTTTGTTCTCTTAGTTCTGCAGTGGTGATTTTAACCTTTTTTGGGTTATTCCAGCCCTTTTCATTCCTGTTCCAGTCTACAATGGTAAGTTGAGTGGTCTGTGTGAAAGGAAAACATGATTTCATTGTTGGGGGCAGTTTTGGGATGTACAGGAAACTTTGTCATCCAGAGGCTAAATGTCCGGCAAGCTCGAGCCACCGGCAAAAGTCAGGAGCCGTTTCGTTAGGTTTTTTTTTATTTTCGTTGCTTTTTTTCTCAACAGTCAAGCTCTGCAAGGTCTTGCTGAAGCTGTTGCTAAGCTACAGAGACGCTAGCAAGGTACGGCCGACTGTTTAGAAGCTGTTGCTAAGCAACAGGGTTTGTTGCCACATACGGAGCTCAAAATCTCCGTATGTTTCAACATTAGCGCTGGTTTGTCCGGCAGTTTTGATGGGACGGCAACAGCTCGGTGCCGGATAGCACAAAGTTTCCTGGAAAAGTTGAATGTGGGAAATGAAAGGTACATCTTTGATGCAGTGGTGAAATGGATTTGCCAAGAAGTCCAGCAGCCTGCTTGTCCCCACATGGACTACAGCGATTCAAGAAGGTCCACCACCACCATGGTAGCTCAGGATTGCCAATAAATGCAGCATGCCAGCATTGCCTACATCCCGAGAGCAAATTTAAAAAAAAATACGGTATCAAAATTATAGTACATAAGACAATAGGACCTTTTTATTTAGTAATTATAATTTTTTAGGATTATCTAACAAGACATCTTGAATTGTAGGAACATTTTAAGAGTAATGGGAGTGAGATCTGTGGTTAGACTGCCTTCCATCATTGCAGAGTGTGGGAGGGTAGAGTCTCCCCAATTGCAAATGAGTTTCCATTTTAACGATTGTCCCATCAGCGTTTTTCAATCACTTCATAACAATCCTTAGAAATTGAATGAAGTGGGCATCAGGAGTATTTATGATACTTAAGTTTGAAATACAGACTTTGCCTTGGCTAGGGTTGTGTCACAGCCAGTAAGAAACAAAACCCGGGAAGACAGCTTGGTGATCTCTCTTGTGCTGATAGCAGCCTGCGACAGCAGCATAGTATTGCCCTTGCCCCGCCAGCACACCAGAGGTGTTAAACAAGCAACATAACAGCAGCACCATGTAGAATTTCTACCCTGTTGCTCCCAAGTACCTGGATTCACATGCACCACAGTGGGTCATGCAGATTCGGTTATCCACGTTTATATAAGAGATAAAGGAAAAAAAGCAAGACTTGCATTTCTACAGCGCCTTTCACGACCACAGGATGTCCCAAACCACTTTACAGCCAATGAAGTACTTTTGAAGTATAGTCACTGTTGTAATGTAGGAAACGCAGCAGCCAATTTGTGCACAGCACACTCCCACAAACAGCCATGTGATAATGACCAGATAATCTGTTTCAATGATGTTGGTTGAGGGATAAATATTGACCAGGGAACCGGAGATAACTCCTCTGCTCTTCTTCAAAATAGTGCCATGGGATTTTTTACGTCCGCCTGAGAGAACAGATGGTGCCTCGGTTTAACGTTTCATCTGAATGACGGCACCTCTGACAATGAAGCACTCCCTCAGTACTGCACTGGAGTGTCAGCCTAGAGATAGAGATATTCGTTCAGTTATTAGGTTCGTTAAGTGTATTGCAGAGGTTTTTTTGTGTGTAGTTTTTAACTCCTGCAAGTTCCATGAGTTGTGGATTTAGCCATTATTCTACTTTCTTTCATAACCATCTGAATACTCATCATTTTTATGTATGAACATAAGAAATAGGAGCAGGAGTAGGCCATTCGGCCCTTCGAGCCTGCTCCGCCATTCAGTAAGACCATAGCTGATGATCTATCTCAACTCCACCTTCCCGCACTATCCCCATATCCCTTAGTATCCACAAATCTATCGATCTCGGTCTTGAATATACTCAATGACTGAGCATCCACAGCCCTCTCGGGTAGAGAATTCCAAAGATTCACAAACCTCTGAGTGATGAAAATTCCCCACATCTCAGTTCTAAATGGCCAACCCCTTATTCTGAGACGGTGACCTCTAGTTCCAGACTCCCCAACCAGGGGAAACATCCTACCAGCATCTACCCGCCAAGCCCTTTGAGAATTTTATATGTTTCAATGAGATCACACCTCATTCTTCCAAACTCTAGGGAATATATGCCTCGTCTATGCAATCTCTCCTAATAGGACAATCTCTCATCCCAGGGATTAGCCTAGTGAAACTTCTTTGCACTCCCTCTAAGACAAGTATATCCTTCCTTGGGTAAGGAGACCAAAACTGAACACAGTACTCCAGGTGCGGTCTCACCAAGGCCCTATATAATTGCAGTAAGACTTCTTTACTCTTATACTCCAATCCCTTTGTAATAAAGACCAACATTCAGGTGATGGTTGTATTCAGATTATTGCTGTAAGTAAGGAAATAAACACAGCCCAACAGTAGCAGTGATGACTGCTGAACTTTTCTTGCATAGTGCATTTCTTCAAAAACACAAATGTAGCAGCTCAGCTTTACAGCATCCACTTGACCTTTATTTAAAATTGAATGTATGTGAACATTAATTCCTGAAGTAACTTTTGCGCCAGACTTAGTTTTTTCAATTCTCTTCCCTCGCCCACCACTCTCCCTCGCCGCTCGCCCACCACTCCCGCTCGCCCACCACTCCCGCTCGCCCACCACTCCCGCTCGCCCACCACTCCCCCTCGCCGCTCGCCCACCACTCCCCCTCGCCGCTCGCCCACCACTCCCCCTCGCCGCTCGCCCACCACTCCCCCTCGCCGCTCGCCCACCACTCCCCCTCGCCGCTCGCCCACCACTCCCCCTCGCCGCTCGCCCACCACTCCCCCTCGCCGCTCGCCCACCACTCCCCCTCGCCGCTCGCCCACCACTCCCGCTCGCCCACCACTCCCCCTCGCCGCTCGCCCACCACTCCCCCTCGCCGCTCGCCCACCAATCTACCTGAGTGGAGCAGCGAATAGTCTGGTGACCAGTTCTCACACTTCTGCCAATTTTGAACCTCCTGCAACTCTTCTAACTCTCCTCTCCCTCTTCTACCCCCCCCCCCCCAAACTCAATCATAGCAAATAGGAATTTAGTACAGAAATGGAAGAATTGTGAAGAAGCATCAACATCCTATCACTCAACAGCACACCAGCTTCTTGATTGTTTTTGTTTAGGTACCTCCAGACAAGCTCTTGGTAGCTCTGTGACACTTATACTGACTATTCAACTAACAACATCTACATAATAAAACTAAGATTACTTCAAGTAACCTGTTCATTTAGAGATGGTAATACAAATAAATATATTAGCAATAAGAAATTTTTCTAACCAGCATTACGGAACTGATACTAGATGCCAAAAATACAATGACTTGTTTGAATTTTGTACTCTAATTCTTAGTACTGAAAGAGGGCATAGTTGTTCAAAATGTAAAAAACGTTAGTGTTCTATATATTTCCTTAATTCTGTTTTTTAATACCCAGTTTTGCATCTTTACACAAGCAACGTATACGTGTATGTTTCAATTCAAAAGCCAAATACTGATGTAAAACTTCAATGTTGTATACAAAGGATTAATTTTCCTCCAGTCTAGATTCTAAAAGGGATTCAGTGACATAGGCACAGTTATATTGTAACTATGAGCCATGAATTTCACATTAACACGATGATGCTTGGGTTGAAAATTCATTTCTAGTCTGTTAGATGATCTCAGCAAAGATATCTAACAGATAATGCCTAGTTTATGCTGTAGTTTTTTTAATCTCCAGTTTTCTGCTGTTGCCTCTCCTGCACTGAAGGTGGCGACTCATACTAGGATATATCTTGCTGTAGGCTGTGGCTGCCTCGGTTACCTTGTTCAAGTGGCCTTTTTTTCTTTATAAATGAGCCTGCACATAATCGGTGAGCTATACAGCTTAGAAGATACTTTATATTGTTCTCCGCTGACAACCACACACCTGTACATCCAACTTTCTGTACATCATTAATGAATTTCTATTCTGTTTTTTTCTAAATTATTATGTCACGCCAGACTGATTGGTAACTTATTAGTTTCTGGAAGTAGTTGGAATGTACACTTTTCCAGCTGAACCGGTTTCTTTTTCAAAATTGAATGAAAAAGATTTAAAATGTAATCCAGAGTGTTTCTTTGTAGATATATTGTGAAGTGCTCCTAGTACTTGCTGACCACCTAGAAAAGTTCAAACCTGTGCTTGTTAGGTGTCCAATGACCAACTAGTGACAGTTCCTCTTCGAACCAGGATAGGCGGGGTCACTTTGGGATCGAGGTGGCTCCAAGATGACGCATCCAGCAAAGAACTGTTGGAATCAAGTCAACCCTCTGTGGAAGATTTAATAATCCGATACATGAGGCAGGCAGGTACACGCTACTCCAGGGCACTGTTCAGGTTTTCCGAACACCTAAAGAGACTCATCACCATGTTGAATAGTCTCCAGTTCAAACTACGGAACAAGCTGGACCCATCTTTCGGCCCAAAATGGCTAGATTACTATGTGCAACAAATTTAGCTTGGGGAATAGACAGCCTGGGTCATTAATGGAACCTGAAGTTGTAGACCTGTCACTTGAGGCTGGGATTCTTTCCGCCTGGCTCCAGAAAACCCTGCAAGCCAATGTCCTGATGGGGTCCCTAAATCTTTTTTCTGTCAATCTGCACCTAAACTCTCTGGGCTTAGATATATGTGATGTCTCCCTACAGGAAGTGTGTGTGCACTTTATATTGGTCAGATAAAAATCCTGCAGTGGGTATAAATTGTATTAGTAGCTTGAATTGGAGATACTTAAACAGGGTGGGCTAAAAATTCGGTTACGCGTTGCCCATTGTTTGGGTGCTACGGGTGCTGCTTTTGGGTCAAAAATAGCGTCTGAGCAGCACACGCACACTTCTGGTGCGGGACGTGCCGTACGCCATTTTGGTGAGGGCATTAGCGTCTGTGCTGGGAGCGTGCGCCAGAAGTATGCAGGATACGCAGATTATGACGTCAGTAATGCTGATTTGATGCCAGCACTGCCATTTTCAACCTTAGCGCTGGAACTAACGCCCTCTGTTAACCTCCAACAGCTGAACATGTGTTCAGCAGCAGGAAGGACCGCCCCCCCCCCCCCCCCCAATCCCCCACCAGTGCTCTTTAAAGGGATCATCACCTACTTACAGGTTAGTTGCTGATTGATTTCTACTAGCTGTTGCTGAGTTTGTAGAAGTGTCTGGTGCTTTCTAGACTTCTTTGCCACTGCCTAAAGTCTACAAGGATGGTAGGCATGTGCTTAAGGACTTGGTACTGACTTCCAAGGGGTCTGTTCAAACCAGTTGTTCGCAGACATGGGTGCAGGAGTTTGTATCCACCTTGGCCTGCAGCATGACAGGGAGAATGAGCAGAGGTGACACAGAGCAGGACAAGCTGCTAGAAGAGGGAGGAGAAGAATGGCTCTCAGCAGGAGGCCATAATCACCCAGAGTCTTCATGGAACAATTCTCCTATCTCAACCTCGGCCACGAACAGTGTGTGCGTCATCTCCGTTTTACAGAGGAGGTGCTCACTGAAATCTGCCACCTGCTGCAGGCAGACCTGCAGCTTCAGTCCAGGGTGAGGACGGCATTGCCAGTGGCTGAAAGGTGTCCGTGGCCTTGAACTTCTTTGTGTCAGGCTCCTTCCAAGCAATCTGTAACATCTAGTTTGCCATCCAGTCCTGTATAAGGGAGGTGAGTGAGGCTCTGTATGCAAAGAGAGCTGAATACATTTCATTCTGTCTTGTCAGAGAGAAGCAGGCGGAACGAGCACGCTGTTTCGTCAGGATAGCAGGCTTCCCCCTGATGCCATTGACTGCACACATGTCGCTTTGTGGGCACCGCATCTCAACTTGGTGATGTACTGCAACCAGAAGGGAATTTTTGAATCAAACCATTTCAATATTTCATTCAAAAATGAACTAATCATTGTGCATTCCCTTAGTGCCTGCCTTCCGTGTGCCATTGCCTATCCTATTGCTCCTACGCAGTCCTACCCCAGTGGCTGCTGACTTTCAGTGGGGGAGACAGCAGATGGCTTTGCAAGATGACCTCGAGCAGCTCTCGGCTTAGTAGGCCCAGCTTTGGACTGCACCACCTCGGCATGGACGGCAGCAGTCTGGGCTGGCTAGCTGACTAGCAACAGCAAGGGCACTGGTGAAGTGGCAGTGGTGAGAGGACAAATGCTGTCCTCATGAGAGAGGAGAGCAGGTTCATCCTCCACGGAGCCACTGCCATTCCCCTAGGGCGGTGCCTCGGCAATCCTAGTAATGTGCTGGACTGCTGCGACACCCTGCAAGCCCCTTTCAACACTGTTAACCGTAGCCATGATGGCAGCAGTCTGTGCTTGCGTGGCAGCAAGCTGAGCTTGCATGACTCCAGTCTGAGTTTCCATTGCAGCACTCGGACGTTGGGTGGCTTCTGGTTGTGTTGCAATGGAAGCTGAGACGTAGGCCATCAGTCGCTGCATGATGGTTGGATCCACAAGTGTGCTAATGCTGGAAAGGATGGGCTCCAAGCTCTGCGCAAAGCCCTATGCAAGGTTGGAGCTGGACTCCTCTGTGCTCCTTGACGTTGCATTCAGGCTTTCTGGCAGCCCTGCCAATGCACCAAGCATTTTGTTGTGCACACCTGTCAGCTTTGTTCTGTCGGCTGCCTCATTGAAGTTCTCATCTGCGTTCTGTGCAGCAGAATTCGTGTGCAACCTCGCCCTTCGGCGAGCTGGCAACTGCGCTACTCTTTCCCCCTGCCCTGGCTGCAGCCCACTCATGCCCGGTGACTCACCATGCAGATCCCACCTCTAAGCTACCCTCAAGTTTGCGCAGTGCCACTATCTGAGTTGGTGGTTGCGACTGTCAGATTGAGTGATTGTGTTTGTTTCTTCTTCATCACTCTCCTTTTCCACCACTGCCTGGCCAGAATGGATTTCTTGGGTCTCTGAAAGGCACATGGGTAGTGGTGGGAGGGTGAGGGGGGTGGAGGTGGAGGAAGCAAGAGCTGCATGCTTACACCATCTGCAGCTTGTAAGTCACGAGATTGTGGGATGGGAGGAGGAGGATTAGTTATGAGCGTACCATCGTGTTCAATGTTTTCAACACCGCTGCTGGCCACAGCCTTAGTCACAGCCACTCCAATTATACTGAGCACCATCTCCTCGAGCAGGGTCAGGATATGGTGGCGCACCTGGCCCCCTCCGATTAGCTGCCGCTGCCTATGGTTGTGTGCCACCTGTCCTGCAAGAGAAAGGGAAGTGTGTCAGTGAATGTGGTCCAATGTGTTTGGCTGATGTGGCTGTTACGGTTGAATAGCTGGCAGTGTGTTCAAGATGTGAGATGTGGTATGAAGCTTGCAGCACTGGTACGTGTCTGAGGGTGAGATGGAGCATACGGATGTGAGCTATGAGACGTGATTGATAAGAGATTATTGGTAGGTGAGTAATGTGGGTGTGGTGAATTGAGCAGTGTGTGAGGCTAGTGGTGCAGTTTGTGGGATATAGCATTTGAAGATGCATTCACTGACCTTGCCCACACGTGTGAGGTCATTGAACTTCTTCCAGCACTGCATCCAGGTCATCATGGCATTGACCTCCGTGGCTATTTGCTCCCACTGCCTTCACAGTGTCTGTCTGGAGGGTCTCCTGGCCCCCTGTATAAACAGGACACCAGGCTCCAGGGTGACCAAGGCTGGGAACTCAACATCCAGGGGTATTCAATATTCAGGAAAGGTAGGCCTGGACCAATATGTTGAGGAACCAACTAGAGATCAGGCCATCTTAGACTGGGTATTATGTGATGAGAAAGGATTAATTAGCAA
The DNA here is from genome assembly GCF_052327205.1 of Somniosus microcephalus. NCBI lineage: Eukaryota > Metazoa > Chordata > Chondrichthyes > Squaliformes > Somniosidae > Somniosus > Somniosus microcephalus. The sequence continues at coordinate 251,030,382 of NC_140992.1, forward strand.
TCTTGTTGTGCGAGGCCCCTTGGGTCGGAGCGATCATAATATGATAGAATTCTTCATTAAGATGGAGAGTGAAGTAGTTGACTCAGAGACTAGGGTCCTGAATTTAAATAAAGGAAACTACGATGGTATGAGGCGCGAGTTGGGTAGGATTGATTGGGGAATGGCACTCAAAGGGTTGACGGTGGATAGGCAATGGCAAACATTCAAAGATCGCATGGATGAACTACAGAATTTGTTCATCCCAGTTTGGCATAAAAATAAAACAAAAAAGGTGACTCAACCGTGGCTAACAAGGGAAATTAGGGATAGCATAAGAGAAAAAGATTGGTGAAGTCAAGCGTAGGTCCCTTGCAGTCAGAATCAAGGGAATTTATAATGGGGAACAAAAATGGCAGGCCAATTAAATACATACTTTGGTTCTGACTTCACAAAGGAGGACACAAATAACCTCCCAGAGATGTCGGGGAACATAGGGTCTAATGAGAGGGAGGAACTGAAAGAAATCAGTATTTGTAGGGAAATGGTGTTAGGGAAATTGATGGGATTGAAGGCCGATAAATCCCCAGGGCCTGATAATCTACATCCTAGGGCACTTAAGGAAGTGGCCCTAGAAATAGGAGATCCATTGCTGGTCATCTTCCAAAATTCTAGAGACTCTAGAACAGTACCCATCGATTGGAGGGTAGCTAATGTTACCCCACTATTCAAAAAAGGTGGAAGAAAGAAAACAGGGAATTATAGACCGGTAAGCCTGACATCGGTAGTGGGGAAAATGCTAGAGTCTGTTATAAAAGATGTAATAGCAGAGCACTTGGAAAACAGTGACAGGATCGGACAAAGTCAATATGGATTTACAAAAGGTAAATCGTGCTTGACTAATCTATTGGAATTTTTTGAGGATGTAACTGGTAAAATAGATAAAGGAGAACCAGTGGATGTGGTGTATTTGGACTTTCAGAAGGCTTTCGATAAGGTCCCGCATAAGAGATTAGCGTGTAAAGTTAAGGCACATGGGATTGGGGGCAAGGTATTGACTTGGATAGAGAACTGGTGGGCAGACAGAAAGCAAAGAGTTGGAATAAACGGATCATTTTCCGAGTGGCAGGCAGTGACTAGTGGGGTACCGCAGGGATCGGTGCTAGGACCCCAGCTATTCACAATATATATTAATGATCTAGACGAGGGAACTAGATGTAATATCTCCAAGTTTGCAGATGACACAAAGCTGGGTGGACGTGTGTGCTGCGAGGAGGATGCCGAGAAACTCCAGTATGATTTGGACAGGTTGGGTGATTGGGCAGAAGCATGGCAGATGCAATATAATGTGGATAAATGCGAGGTTATCCACTTTGGTGTCAATAACAGGAAGGCAGATTATTATCTGAATGGCAATAGATTGGGAGAAGAAGTGCAACGAGACCTGGGTGTCCTTGTGCACCAGTTGCTGAAGGTAAGCATGCAGGTGCAGCAGGCAGTTAAGAAGGCAAATGGTATGTTGGCCTTCGTAGCGAGAGGGTTTGAGTACAGGAACAAGGATGTCTTGCTACAGTTGTACAGGGCCTTGGTGAGACCACATCTTGAGTATTGTGTGCAGTTTTGGTCGCCTTATCTGAGGAAGGATGTTCTTGCCATGGAGGGAGTGCAGCAAAGATTCACCAGGCTGATACCTGGGATAGCAGGAATGACGTATGAGGAGAGATTGGGTCGATTGGGCTTGTACTCGCTGGAGTTTAGAAGAATGAGAGGGGATCTCATTGAAACTTATAAAATTCTAACAGGACTAGACAGACTAGATGCAGGAAGGATGTTCCCGATGGCCGGGGAGTCCAGAACCAGGGGTCACAGTCTAAGGATAAGGGGTAAGCCATTTAGGACAGAGATGAGAAGGAATTTCTTCACCCAGAGAGTGGTGAACCTGTGGAATTCTCTACCACAGAAGGCTGTAGAGGCCAATTCATTAAATATATTCAAGAAGGTGTTGGATATATTTCTTAAGGCTAAAGGGATCAAGGGATATGGGGAGAAGGCAGGGACAGGGTACTGAATTTGGATGATCAGCCATGATCTCATTGAATGGCGGAGCAGGCTCGAGAGGCCGAATGGCCTACTCCTGCTCCTATCTTCTATGTTCTGTTTCTCTCCCAATGTTCCCTGTAAGCTGCGCTTTGATCTGCGCAGCCTGTTTCTTTTATTGCGCGGTGCCTTTAAATTTCTGCACATCCACGGTACTTAGTGGAAAGGCTGGCGAGCGCCCTGCGCGGGACCTTTCCCATTACTGCGCAGCTTGGAGACAGCATTGCTCTCTCCTCTTCTCCACCTCCTTAAGGCTACCAGTGCTGCATCTAAGAACCTTGGAGCCCTCTCTCTCTGGCCTGTTGTGCCATTGCTGAATGTTTCTGAGTTGAAACTGGTCAAGACAGCATTTGACGAGTGTGGCATCAAGGAACCCTAGTAAAATTGAAGTCCGTGGGAATCGGGGGGGAAATCTCTCCAGTGGGTAGAGTCATGTCTAGCACAAAGGAAGATGGTTGTGGTTGTTGGAGGCCAATCATCTCAGTCGCGGGACATTACAGCAGGCGTCGCTCGGGGCATTGCCCTAGGCCCAACCATCTTCAGCTGCTTCATCAGTGACCTTACCCCCATCATGAGGTCAGAAGTGGGGATGTTTGCTGATGATTGCACAGTGTTCAGTTCCATTTGCAACTCCTCAGATAATGAAGCAGTCCATGCCCACATGCAGCAAGACCAGGATGGCATTCAGGCTTGGGCTGATAAGTGGCAAGTAACATTCGTGCCACCCAAATGCCAGGCAATGACTATCTCCAACAAGAGAGAGTCTAACCACCGCCCCATGACATTCAACGACCTTACCATTGCCAAAACCCCCACCATCAACATCCTGGGGGGTCACCATTGACCGGAAACTTAACTGGACCAGCCATATAAATACAAAAACAAAATACTGCAGTTGCTGGAAATCGGAAATTAAAACAGAAAATGCTGGAGATACTCAGCAGGTCAGGCAACATCTGTGAAGAGAGAAACAGAGTTAACGTTTCAGGTCGATGACCTTTCGTCACAGTATAAATACTGTGGCTACAAGAACAGGTCAGAGGCTGGATACACTGCGGCGAGTGTCTCACCTCCTGACTCCCCAAAGCCTTTCCACCATCTACAAGGCATAAGTCAGGAGTGTGATCGAATACTCTCCACTTGCCTGGATGAATGCAGCTCCAACAACACTCAAGAAGCTTGTCACCACCCAGGACAAAGCAGCCTACTTAATTGGCACCCCATCCACCACCTTAAACATTCACTCCCTCCACCACCGACGCACCGTGGTTGCAGTGTGTACCATCTACAAGATGCACTGCAGCAACTTGTCAAGGCTCCTTCGACAGCTCCTCTCAAACCCACAACCTCTACCACCTAGAAGGACAAAAGCAGCAGGCACATGGGAACACCATCACCTGCAAGTTCCCCTCCAAGTCACACACCATCCTGACTTGGAAATATATTGCTGTTCCTTCATCGTTGCTGGGTCAAAATCCTAGAACTTCCTTCCTAACAGCTCTATGGGAGTACCCTCTCCACATGGACTGCAGCGGTTCAAGAAGGCAGCTTACCACCACCTTCTCGAGGGCAATTGCAGATGGGCAGTAAGTGCTGGCCTTGCCAGCGATGCCCACATCCCCATGAACGAATTTTTAAAAAACTGTCTTCTGGAATAACGTCCAGCACCTGGTTTTGTCAAACTGCACCTCCCCTTTAAGAAGTGCAGGCTAGCTTTAATTGATGCTAGCCTCGCACGAATTTGGGCCCCCTGCTGAGCATGCAGTCACTCAGCAGCGCGTTTAGCGCTGGGCTGCACGCCTCTATCATTTAAATTCGCAGGCAGCACCAAGTTTGCATGCTGCCTGCATTACTTTGCGAGGGAATGGGTTAATCATGCATTGCGATCCCCGCACCTGTTTTCGGGGGCTATTGAATCTTTAGCCTGGTATGTATTACACACGCAGCTGCCCCCGCCCCCCAAAATTCGAGATATTTTCACGAGGGGTATTTCCCTTTTTTCCAGACTTTGTTGAAATATTCTCTCATAATGTTCTGCTTGGTGATTGTTCCGAAGTCAAAATTTGCTGTGTACACTATTTTAGAAATATTGTTCCTTCAAAGTTGTTGATTACAAGGTTCATGGCTAGTTGATGCCCTGTTTGTATTTTACTGAACTAACATTTCCACAGGAAAATGAGGGGTTGATTATTAGAAATTGGAAAGCTGCAGATATATAACACATTACATTTTTTCATCATTAAATATTTAATTATTTTAGGTTCACATGAAAGACGTGATGTCTGTGGTTTGGGTAAATGGCCTGGATCCTAGTTATCTGAGAGAGCAAATGTTGAATGAACCTGTGGTACGAGAAATTGTCAAAGAGTGTACCAACATTCCTCTCAGCCAGAGAGAAGGAGAGGCTCAGCTGGCTACCTTCAAACCTCGAGGATATTCTGAATGTATAGTGACAGTGGGCGGAGAGGAAAGGAGGTGAGTCCAGCCCAGTGGGCCCCAATTAACTGTCTCTGTTGTGGTAAAGCAGAACCTTTTTATTTGTATAATAATTCTCAAACCTGTTTTTTTTTCCCCCCCTCCCCATAGTCTTGCCATTGGCAAAGAATTTCATTTGTTTAAATGTAGTTGTTATAAATTTGATAAGAATAAATTGTGGTAAGCTGGAGTAGGAGTGGCACAGAGCAGGGCACCACAGATGGTAGGGCATGGACCTGAGGCTGTGAAATACCATGGAGTCAATTTCCAGTTGAAGTCCAGTTCCCCAATGTTGAGAGAGAAAATTGAGTCAAAGCAAACTGTTCCAGCATGCAGCAAAACCGAAGCAGGGAAGAAAATTAACTACTCACCATATTAGACATGGAATAGTGTGTTTCATAGAGCAAAGTCAAGGGGGAATGGGAATGGAAAATGAATCAGAATATTTTTATTAAATGATGCATTACTAAATGAATGGACACAGCAGAGTTGTTTTGAAATAGTTAGCAAAGCAGAACAGACACTAAACAATTAAAGAATCATAGAATTTTACAGCCATTTGATCCATTGTGTTGTGGCCACTCTCTGAAACAGTTATCCACGTAATCCTATTTCCCTGCCCTTTCCTCATACCCGTTGAATTTTAAATTTTTAAATATTTATCCACTTCCCCGTTAAAAGTTATTATGCATTCTGCTTCCACCACACACTCTGGTAGGCATACCATGTCCTAACAAGCCTTTGTGTTTTAAAAAAAAAAAAAAAAAATGTATTTCTGATGGTAAAAATACCTGCATAAAAACATAAAATGCTAGAAATACTCAGCAGGTCAGGCAGCATCTGTGGAAAGAGAAACAGAGTTAACATTTCAGATCAATGACCTTTCATCAGAACTGGCAAAACAGGCTTTAAGCAAGTACAGAGGCAGGGAAAGGGGGAGGAGAGGGGAGGAAAGAACAGAAGGGAAGGTGAAAGGCAGGAGAGATTGAATGACAAAAGGGATGATGGTGCAAGGCAAAAGGGGATGGTAATGGGGCAAGTAAAGAAACAAAAGATGGGTCTAGGAAAGGTGTAAATGGAAATAGCAGAATCAGCACCTGCTGTCTGGGGAAAAAATGGGGGCTGAGGTTATGGTCTGAAACTGTTGAACTCAATGTTGAGTCCAGAAGGCTGTAAGGTGCCTAGTCGAAAGATGAGGTGCTGTTCCCTGAGCTTACATTGAGCTTCATTGGAACCGTATAGGAGGCCGAGGTCAAATTGGGAGCGGAGAATTGAAGTGACAGGCGACCGGAAGCTCAAGGTCACGCTTGCGGACTGAACAGAGGTGTTCCACGCACTGCACATGTGTCCCTGCATAAATTGATCAGTGTTTCACTATCCTTTAGTACACGGAAGCCTACAGCTGTGATGCGGTGCATGTGCCCATTATATGACCGTAACAGACAACTTTGGATAGAATTAGCCCCAATGAGTATTCCACGCATTAACCATGGAATATTGTCAGCAGGTAAGAATATGGCTAATTTATAGTTTACTGTAAGAGATAGTCTAACACGGCATCTCATCTGATGCAGCATACGCTGGTTACGGACATTCACTAATGAATGAATTATGTAAAACATCCACCATGTGATGTGCCATAATTATTTTATGCATAATACCTGAAGGTGGTAATAAAAGTACAGTACATGCACAAAATGCCTGAAATCCTTGAGATTTTTCATGGATTTACATTAAAGTCAATTAAGTATGCAACTGAAGAAGAAATCTGTAATGTAGATTGACTAATGGTTGCTAATGATGGACTGACTGTTAAACTTCCTGTGGTATTGGGTGTGACTTGCATCATTTAAATATAACAGACCACTGTATTTACTTGTATCCTCTTGCATGAGCTAACTATAATAATTTAAAGGTAGTGCTAGAGTTAGATATATTTCTTAAGGCTAAAGGGATCAAGGGATATGGGGAGAAGGCAGGGACAGGGTACTGAGTTTGGATGATCAGCCATGATCGCATTGAATGGCGGAGCAGGCTCGAGGGGCCGAATGGCCTACTCCTGCTCCTATCTTCTATGTTTCTATGTGTTTTTCCTTGACATGGACCACAAAAATCCTCAATCTTTAGCCACTTTCAGAGATTGTCATCTAGCACCTGTTACAAGTGTGTAAAGTTTGGATTAGTTGATTTGAACACCCACCGGATACTCCTTGAAACCACTTTATGAAACTGTTAGCAGCTCTAAACAACTGCTACACAGGCTGGAAGTTGGCTAGGCCATTGATGCATGCTGTTAAAACTACTGTTGCATTCTTGCCAACAATCAAACCACGTTTATCCAGTAAGTCAACATAACATGTCGATACTTCTGTATCAGTAGTTTTGGCCAGTTTCACCAATTTCCCACTTGTGATGGGGCTTCTGCAAGCCTTTCAATTTGGATAATACAGATGTATAAAAGGTACTTTAAAGAAAATTAAAGCAATAACAAGAACCTCTCCTCTAAATCCTTTACACAGAAATCTGAATTCTACTTTTTTGAGACTATCAATATAGATTTCCACACCTCTTTCCCCCCTTATGTAATTTTCTTCTTTTCATTTCAAGTATACCTTCCAGCAGGTTGATAAAGGAATATTGCTGGCAGAAAATTTCCCTCTAATTTTTTTTTTGGGTGTACGGCCCCATTAATGGGCTGCGCAGCCCATTCAAATTTCCACGCATGCGCGGTTTTTCCATTTAAAAGCCGGTGAGCCGGCTGTGCGGAACCTCCAGACTGCCACGCAGGTTAAAGGGAACATTGGCTGGCAGCCTTCTGTAGATTCCTGTGGCTTGAACTGTTGAATTTCCACCACTCCCTCACAGGCAAAGAATCATAGTGGGGTGGCAATGTTATGAAAATGCTCTTTCAAAATAATGGTTAGAATTCTGAATAAAATATTTTCCTCTTTCTCTCCGCCCCCCCCTCCCCATAGAGGGGTTCCTCTTTGTACTGGGTGGCCAGGAATCAGACAAAGCGACTTTAAGTTCAGGAGAGAAATATGACTCTGATACTAACTGCTGGAGTCCCATTCCTCCAATGAATGAGGTAAGTGTCTGCATTCTGAACATTATTCAAAAATGTCCTAGCCCATGATTCACTGAAGTACATTCGATGTTGGTTTGGTGGAAATTTTATTCATGTAATTAAAAAAATTATTGCGTTTGAGCTCTACCAGTTTTGCAAAGTGGTTTAAAAATTTTTTTTTAAAAAGACCCTGCAGTAAATTTTGGCAAACCTACAGTGTTGGGCATCTCTGCGTTTCTTTATTCTGAATGTAACAGTTATTGTTTTTAGCCAGCAGGTTTCCATACCCCCCAACATCACCAAAACGACCCTAAACAAAGTAAGAATGACATTCTGTGAGACTGTGACCATAGCACATTATCTTTCCTTGTCCTCCTTGACCTTTCTGCAGCCATTGACATTGTCAGCACATCATCCTCCTCCAATAGTTCTCCACTGTACAGATCAGTGGAGCTGCTCTATCCAAGTCTAGCCAGAGCATCTCTGTAGTCACCTCGAATCCCAAAAGCCCCATCCTTGACCCCTTCTCTTCCTGATATACATGCTGCCCCTTGTCGATATCACCTGTAGACATAGTCGGCTTCCACATGTATGCTGATGACACCCAGTTCTACCTCTCCACCACCTGTGTCAACCTTTCCGCTGTCTGTGTTGTCAGACTGCTTGTCTGGCAGCCAATCTGGATAAGTAAACATTGGGAAGACTCATGGTCTTCAGCCACAGTCGCAAACTCCCTAACCTCGGCGCAGAATCCATCACCCTCCTCAGGCTGAGCAAGATTGATCACACTGTTGCCCCTTTGGACCCATATCCTCTCCATCGTAAAGATTGCCAACTTCCATCTCCATAACGCGCCACCTCCAAACTCGTCTCTTAAACAATAAACCGTCCCAGAACAAAGGGCACATTGGCCTCTACAGTAGGAAAAAGGTGAGGTGTTGTTTGGAGTGGGTGTATGACTTAAGGTTTTTGGAACAAAACATTCCCCCATCTCCTGCCAGTAACTGAAAGAAAGCAGAATAGTTGGTGGTGATGGGGGGGAAATGAAATGGTTGCATTGGGCTAGGTGTAAAAGTTTTTGCATACCGTACTTGTACTAGTTGTAGTCATGGAAATATCAGTGAGTGTACTGCAGGAAACTTTCGATTAACCGGCCCCTAAATAACCAGAAATGTCGGTTAACCGGCAAAATTCAGGAGTAGGTGCAGGTAACTTTTTTTTTTACCCCATTTGTTGCTGTGCAAGGGTGTAGCTGCAGCTGTTGCTAAGCTACAGAGACTCTTGCAACTTGTGCCGATTGTTCTGAAGCTGGGTTTGTTGCTTTATACGGAGCTCTCAGCTCCGTATCTTTTACTATAGCATTCAGTTAGCCGGAATTTTTCATGAACTGGCACCACGTCGGTCCCGTCCGTGCCGGATACCAGAAAGTTTCCTGTAGTATACTAAATTTAACATTTGTGGTTCTTTGTTAGTATACAGTTTTCTTTTCTGGCTCTTGAGATTTGGCCAAACCAGCAATAGAGACAGTGGCCTAGAAAGTCAGCCACACCGTGCCTGTTTTTGACCTCCTAAGCCTGCAATATGGCGGGCAGGAAGCACAAGCTCATTAAGAGCTGGAAGTGTGGCGCCCACCATATTGGTAAGGGGCATTTACATATGTCTGAAGCCCCCACTGCAAGTTTGGTTTACCCTGAGGCAGCTATGCAATCACCGGCTGCACTCAGGAAAGTCAGATCCAAGTGCGATCGAAAAGGCGGTCCTTAAAGGGACTGCATGTTAGGCTGCAAACAACAAGGTAAGTTTCTATAAAATATATACCTGAATGAAGAGTCGGAAAGAAGCTCACGTTCAAAGAACACGGGTTGCTGCTGTCCAGTGCTTACCTATTTACTCTCTCCCCCCCCCCCCCCACACCACCCCCCCCCCCGGCCCCAATTGCTGCCACTCCATCACTTACTGGAGGTTCGCTGTGACGTGATCTACAATCGTCATACTTCACCTGTGAGCTGCCTGATGGTCTTGGAGGTGTCTTGGGCCTCACCGTTCAAGCCATCGAAAATCATTTCAAAATGTGTATCATTTTAATATTTGATTTTTTTTTGTTCTAGAACACCAAAGAAGTGGTAATTTTTCAAAGTTGAGCACATTTCTGCTTATTGTGCAGTTCCGGAAATCACCTATTCCTCATTCTGACTTTCCTCCCAAACGGTATGGCTAAAATTTATTATTCACTTTTAAACATAAATATATATGTATTTTCAGGCAAGACACAATTTTGGAATTGTGGCGATAGATGGAGTTCTTTATGTTCTGGGAGGTGAAGATGGTGAAAAGGAGCTACTATCTATGGAGGCCTATGACATACACACTAAGACGTGGACAAAACAACCTAATATGACTATGGTTCGAAAGGTGAGGGGCTATTAAATTTGCTGTAAGGAGAGAACTGCTAATTCCTTTGTTACAGCATGCTGACTTCTGCAGTTACAGTGCAGTTGTAGTTGAAATTTTGTACTGTACAGTAAAATGCTCTGTCCCCAGGATCAGTGAAACCCATCCATTAAATTAACTAAAGTTATGGGGCAAGTAATTGCTTGACTCTTAAACCACATCACTGGGCACTGATGGGTACTACTCTTCCTCCACAAAAGGGATAGAATTTTGCCTGGTGCATTGCTAAATATATAAAAAATCTAAAAAAGGACAATGGGCTCTCTTCAAACTTTAAATTTTAACCAGCATTTCAAGGTCAGTTAGCTTTGTGGTTCTGTGAAAGCGAGCATAATTAGAGGTTCGTTGTTCATAACCAGCGCACACTGCAGGGCCAGCAGTTTCATTTGTGACTGTCGACACTACATCACACACTACCGGTACCTGCAATACAACCAACCCTAAGTCGATAAGAGTGGTAAATACAGAATGGTTCATACCATTACAACCCAGTTATTGTATTAAACAATATAGATTTAATGTGCACTTTGGCTCACTGATGTCTCCACAAGTTTATTTAGTGACTTAGGAATGTTCCAAGTTCAGTCTCAGTCTGTGCTCAGTTAATTGATTTCAACTGTTGGATAAGTCCTTTATCCATTAATCAGATTCATAAAGCTAGAGACAGTAATGGGCCTGATATTCCGGTCCCTACGGGTGAGTACGCGCTGTGTACTCACCCGTAGGGACATCGGAAATCCTCCGGCTGCGCTGGAGCAGAGCCTCTGCGGGTGGAGAGTTCTGTTTTTTGGAGACCCTCCGCCCGCAGAAAACACTTACAATTCTTGCGCCTGGTAAAAGCAGGCGCAAGGCCTGCTTTTACCAGGATAAGAGTTGAAAAAAGTTTTTTTTTTTTTTTTTTAATTTCCACTGATTTATAATTTTAAAACACTTTAAAGAAAGGTAAGTTTATTTTTAGCCCCATTAAAAACTTTAATTATTTTTTTTCAAAAATTTAAATTTTTGTTTAAAATAGTTAATTTATGTAATTTATAGTCATTTTAAAAAATTTGATTTTTTTTTTTTTTTTAATTTATTTGAAGTTTTACTATGTTTTTGGGGGTGATCTCTATTCATATATTTGACAGGTCTTCCTGTCAAATCTATGAATGGAGATTCCCTTCTCTGATTGGCTCCCCATGGCCCATGTGATCCCAGGGACGCTGCGCCTCTGGGATACGTGGGCCCTGCGCACCAGCAGTTTGGAGAGGCCCAGCAACGGAACTTTGCGCCTCCAGGGAGCTCTCTGGTCCAAGCGCAGATTTTTCCAGACCACAGCCCTCTGCCCGCAGGAGGTCTGCGAACGGAATTTCTGGGCCATTATGTTTGATAGTGCACTTCATTTATTATTGACAGAACATTAACTTAAACACCCTAACCAACTATACAGAGAAATGCACATTAGCCCTGCGCCCAAAACTCATGTGCACGGATATTAATGAAGTCCCGTGAAGATGGCTTCTCCAAGCCCGTTCACAACACACGGTCTCGAAGGTAGCAAAGTTCTTTCTTTCTAACTAAGTTAAAAACATGGCATCTCTTTTATAACTTTTTTTTATGGTCCTCTTCCTGTTGGATGCAACCTTAAACTCTTTCTGATATTTTATGATCACTCATTTGTTTGAACCAATTGCCAAACAGAGATGAGAGGCCCCATGCTTTTTCACACCAAACTGTTACTTCCTATCTTTGCTTTTCCCCCGAGCCATAGCTTCGTCGAAAACAGCCTTTGATGAATGTTCTCAAAGCAGCATTTTGCCTTTATATATTGCGACAATCTCTTGCCCTTACACTACTCTCTGTGATGAAAAGCCTGTGTTTTAAAAACCTATGTATGTTTCTATCTTAATTGTTTAAGCTCAATATTTCTCCACCTAGTTTATTTATTTATATGTGCTTATCTTTACAGTACAATATTCTTGGTCCTGAAATTCATCCTTATCTAACGTTATCAGCATCACTGAGGGGAAAAGACAGGCTTTATGAGAACATGATTTAAACCATTTCTTTCTACATTACTGTTTTGTCTTTGTTAAAACAAAGTAATGTAAAAACACATTGATATTCTTACATCAACCAGGTCTGTGATTGGAGGGCTGCAATTAGCATCTGCAATTTTGGACTAAGGAGGGAAAAAATAGGCCACAGTTCCCATTCCTTATCAATCTCCACCACTGTCTGACCTATGCAGACTAGGTGAAACTAGAATGGTTTCAGCTCTGATGTGACACCTTGTCCGTCAAATCACTGGTCAACGCTCATTGTCTCGGCTTCCATGTGGGCAAAGTACCTGGATGGTTGTGATAGCCATGAAACTACCCCAGCAAAAAATCAACACCTTCAGGAGAGGGGGGGGGGGGGGATAAAAGCTGGAATAAGGCACAAAAGCAAAAATTAAGTGCACATTTAAAAGTTTAAATTTTCTGCTGTCTGCAATTATTTAGAGATATACTTATCCTGCACCCATTGTCAACATTGCAGAAATTCAGCCAATTCACATCAATTTTATCATTTCAGAACTTTTTGTGTTGTTCATGGATTTCTCTAAAGAAACAGCTGGCTGTGTTTTTTAATTAATGATGGATGTTGAAAGGTTGAATTTTCCACATTTGTTTTCTAACAGATTGGCTGCTATGCAGCTATGAAGAAAAAGATTTATGCAATGGGTGGTGGCTCATATGGAAAATTGTTTGAATCTGTTGAGTCCTATGATCCCAAGACCCAGCAGTGGACTGCAATCTGCCCATTGAAAGAAAAAAGGTTAGTGCGTAATCAACTTTTTCTGTAAGTTAGCTACTGTGTTAACATGGCAGCTGTGCATAGATTTATGTTTTGATGAGCGATTATCTGCTCAAATGATTTGATTCAATTTTTTTTCATGGGAGAAGCCAACAGTACTGTTTTCACAAGTCATCTTGGCCAACTTCATGTAAGGAAACTCGATCAGTCCAAACACATTTTGCTTACTCTTGACGACAAGCAAATGACAACAGCACTGCAAGGGTCACTGGTGAATAGACTTTCAAGACAGATTACTAAGTAGAATAAAGCACAATGATGTGATGCAATTGTGTCAATCCTTTGCTAACTGCTTCTGATGGAATTTTAAAATGATAAGATTTGCTAACACCAAAGTGATGATTTCATTGCAGAAAGTTGAACAGCAGTATGTTACAGCATCTGCTGCAGTGTCCCTTGTGTACAGTTTGGCACTGCTCCTAGCGATGTTTTTTTTGGAGGAGGCTGCACCTGGGATTGCCAGGAACTGAGTCTTCCTGAAAACTTCATACTGACACAACAACCACTCTGCAAAGAGGGAGTTTCACCATTAACACCCTGTTTTTAAATATCAAAATTGCTTTGAGTTAGGATTTATCATCCTGTCTGTTTTCCTTGATTGTTTTTATGGTGGCAAATATTTGTTTAAGCAGTTAGTAAAACTTCATTGGAGGAAGCTAAGGGGAGTTACTGAGTTTAACGACAAAAAAGAACGGAATTAACTTTACTGGACAGATTGTGATTAACATATGATGGGAATTCTACTTTGTTTATGTGAATATCTCTAATTCCTCTTCAAAACAGTTCCCATAATGATTTAATCAGCACTGTTTAAATTAGAAATTTCAACAGGCTTTTTAAAAAGATACTTTTTTTTTAAGTACTAGTACTGCATAGCCGGACTCAATGTATTGCAGTCTTTTTTTGAATAATTAAAAAAGAGTGGAAATCGATTTTTAAAATTGGTATTCCATCTGCCCTAATAAAGAATATTGTTCTGTATTTTCCCCGTCATAAAAAAATTGAGCATGTTAAAGGAGCTGGGATTGATTAGGTCCTTTTTTTTTGTCATGACCTCTAATGTCTTTAGCCCCAATTGTGCTGAAGTTGTTTTATTAGAATAACATGATTGTGAATTCCACATGAATTAGTCAGTGATTTGCAGCAAAATTAGTTTTTTTTAAGTTTATGATGAAAGGCTGTTGTTAAAGTTCCTCGTGAGTGGTTTTTCTCTGTAGTGCACAGTGATGGTGGCTGTAACATTGATTGCATACTTTTAGTGAAGTATCAAATTGCATGGGTCAAGAAAAGGTCATTCAGCCCATCAGTTCTAACAGTTTGAACAAATTTTGATTTTGACACTGAATTAAGTGCTTCAATTTTGTTTTGGAATTGTAAACAATCTAGTCCTGTTAGTCACTTAATTCGAGTTGTTGAAGTTTTGAATAATTCAAATTGCTCTTTGAAGAGTTGATGTGCCATTTTAATGCAATTGCTTCATTTGAATTACTCGATAATTCAAATTATTTTAGGCAACAAAACTTTTAATCAGAAATAGTTACTTACAGTGGCATTCAGGTAATGTCATTAACTGTAGAGACCAAAGCAAATTCCAAAAGAATATAAGTAGGAGAAGTGATTTGTCGTGACACAACATCCAATGACGAGTCCTGTGAATTTCTACATGTAGCAGAATTTACTGCCCACATATCGCGATCTTATGTAAAACGTTCAGGAGGTAGTGAAAATGGTGGCTTCTGAGGGATCATGACAACTTGCATTACCATAGTGCTGCTGTCTTGCAGGAAGTTGTTGTTTCAAAGCACTTTACATTAAGAGTGGGCACCAAACAGAAAGGAAAGAAACAGGGTTTGGGTGGGAGATGAAAAGTATAGTTGAAGTGAAGGGTGGAACTAGGCAGGCAGAGAGTTCTGGAGGACAGGAGTGCAGTGGTTGAACATGTGGGGGGGATATTTTAAACCCCATGACGGGCGGGTGGATAGGTTAAAATAATTAAAAATGTACCCGACCCCAACCCGCCTCGAACATGCCTAGATTTTAATGAGGGTGGGCAACTGAACCGCCTCTCGAGAGCAGGTTAGTCATTTAAATATGTTAATGCCTCAAATTTTAACAGACTTTTAGATTTAACGACTACGGGCCAAGTTTTCCCAGGCTCGGGAAATCCGTCAGCTGGCGGGAAGCAAGAACGGCTGGATCCAGCAGGCAAATGCCTTTCCGGCACTGCCTGTGGGCCAGGAGGAGTAGGAGTGCCCCCCCTGGCCACTCAAACAAACCTGCTTCCCTACCTGCGATCTGTTCAAACCCCCTTTCCCCCCGCCCCACACCACTCCCCCAACCCAAAATCTCCCCTCCCGACTCTCCGCTCCCTGGCTGCGGACTTCCTTTACTGCCTGACAGACAGCCAGCCTCTCAGTCTGGCTAGCTGCCGGCCGGGAAACGGAGAAAAAAAATTCAAGTGAGGTCCCTCAGTTAAATTTGGCAGGACCTCCATGTTATCCGCATTTCTGGATTTCCTGGCTGCTATGACCACCACCTCACCTCCCTGTAAATATCGGGGCCACAGTAACCTTGTGCTAGAGGAATAAGGGGTACATGCAGGAACGCAAGGCTGGAGGAGAATCACTAAGGTTACAAGGCATGAACCAGCATGAAACTGAGGATACAAATGTTGAAGTTAGTTCACTGGGACACAGAGGATGGGAATGATGAGCCTTCAATACTTTGTGCAGGTGAGGATAACAAAACACTGGTCATAACAAATAATTTGCTCGAATTATGAATTACTATTTTAGTTTAAAGGAATAACCAATGAGAGCATAATTGGCTTAACAGCATAATGTAGAGATCAAGTTATTTCACAGACTGGGTATTATGTAACGAGAAAGGATTAATTAGCAATCTTGTTGTATGAGGCCCCTTGGGTCGGAGCGATCATAATATGATAGAATTCTTCTTTAAGATGGAGAATGAAGTAGTTGACTCGGAGACTAGGGTCCTGAATTTAAATAAAGGAAATTATGATGGTCTGAGGAGCGAGTTGGGTAGGATTGATTGGGGAATGTCACTCAAAGGGTTGATGGTGGATGAACTACTAAATTTGTTCATCCCAGTTTGGCATAAAAATAAAACAAAAAAGGTGACTCAACCGTGGCTAACAAGGGAAATTAGGGATAGCATCAGATCCAAGGAGAGGACATATAAATTGGCCAGAAAAAGCAGTAAACCTGAGGATTGGGAGCAGTTTAGGATTCAACAAAGGAGGACAAAGGGATTAATTAAGAAGGGGAAAATAGAATATGAGAGTAAGCTTTCAGGGAACATAACTGACTGTAAAAGCTTTTATAGATATGTGAAGAGAAAAAGATTGGTGAAGTCAAGCGTAGGTCCCTTGCAGTCAGAATCAGGGAAATTTATAATGGGGAACAAAGAAATGGCGTACCAATTAAATACATTTTTTGGTTCTGTCTTCACAAAGGAGGACACAAATAACCTCCCAGAGATGTCGGGGAACATAGGGTCTGATGAAGGGGAGGAACTGAAAGAAATCAGTATTTGTAAGGAAATGGTGTTAAGGAAATTGATGGGACTGAAGGCCGATAAATCCCCAGGGCCTGATAATCTACACCCTAGGGTACTTCAGGAAGTGGCCCTAGATATAGTGGATGCATTGCTGATCATCTTCCAACATTCGATGGAATCTGGAACAGTACCCATGGATTGGAGGGTAGCTAATGTTACCCCACTATTCAAAAAAAGGTGGTAGGGAGAAAACGGGGAATTACAGACCGGTAAGCCTGACATCGGTAGTGGGGAAAATGCTAGAGTCCATTATAAAAGATGTAATAGCGGAGCACTTGGAAAACAGTGACAGGATCGGATAAAGTCAACATGGATTTACAAAAGGTAAATTGTGCTTGACTAATTACTGGAATTTTTTGAGGATGTAACTGGTAAAATAGATAAGGGAGAACCAGTGGATGTGGTATATTTGGACTTTCAGAAGGCTTTCGATAAGGTCCCGCATAAGAGATTAGCGTGTAAAGTTAAGGCACATGGGATTGGGGGCAAGGTATTGACTTGGATAGAGAACTGGTTGGCAGACGGAAAGCAAAGAGTTGGAATAAACGGGTCTTTTTCTGAGTGGCAGACAGTGACTAGTGGGGTACCGCAGGGATCAGTCCTTGGACCCCAGCTATTCACAATATATATTAATGATCTAGACAAGGGAACTAGATGTAATATCTCCAAATTTGCAGATGACACAAAGCTGGGTGGGCGTGTGTGCTGTGAGGGGGATGCCGAGAAACTCCAGGATGATTTGGACAGGTTGGGTGATTGGGCAGCAGCATGGCAGATGCAATATAACGTGGATAAATGTGAGGTTATCCACTTTGGTGGCAAAAACAGGAAGGCAGATTATTATCTGAATGGCAATAGATTGGGAGAAGGGGTAGTACAACGAGACCTGGGTGTCCTTGTGCACCAGTCGCTGAAGGTAAGCATGCAGGTGCAGCAGGCGGTTAAGAAGGCAAATGGTATGTTGGCCTTCGTAGCGAGAGGCTTTGAGTACAGGAACAAGGATGTCTTGCTGCAGTTGTACAGGGCCTTGGTGAGACCACATCTTGAATATTGTGTGCAGTTTTGGTCACCTTATCTGAGGAAGGATGTTCTTGCAATGGAAGGAGTTCAGCGAAGATTCACCAGACTGATACCTGGGATGGCAGGAATGACGTATGAGGAGAGATTGGGTCGATTGGGCTTGTACTCGCTGGAGTTTAGAAGAATGAGAGGGGATCTCATTGAAACTTATAAAATTCTGAGAGGTCTGGACAGACTAGATGCAGGAAGAATGTTCCCGATGGTCGGGGAGTCCAGAACCAGGGGTCACAGTCTAAGGATAAGGGGTAAGCCATTTAAGACAGAAATGAGGAGGAATTTCTTCACCCAGAGAGTGGTGAACCTGTGGAATTCTCTACCACCGAAGGCAGTAGAGGCCAATTCATTAAATATATTCAAGAAGGAGTTGGATATATTTCTTAAGGCTAAAGAGATCAAGGGGTATGGGGAGAAAGCAGGGACCGGGTACTGAATTTGGATGATCAGCCATGATCGCATTGAATGGTGGAGCAGGCTCGAGGGGCTGAATGGCCTACTCCTGCTCCTATCTTCTATGTCTATGTCTTATTATGTCTATAAAGTAAGCCTCTCTCAAAAGCCTAGGCTTGAACTTCATATTTTTATCCAGAGCTGTGACTGAGTTGAATTTAGATTATGCATTCTGAGCATCTGCAGTGTGCCTAATTTCCCAGAATGGATCAGTACCAGTCAGTCAGTTGTATTAATAGAATATTTTTCCGTAGTTTCTAGCACTTTCTTTCTATTCAAAATTATTGAACAGCAGAACAAATTTCAAAAGCTTTTAGATCTTAAACAGAAAAGCTGATGTGTGTCTGAGAGAAAAATGACTGTTCTGATTACACACCTGTTGTGTTTGTTTTGTGCTTTGTAAACTTGACTATATTAAGTTGTGGGTGAGAGAGTCTTCATGTTAATGATTCATTTTCCAAAGTAAAACAGCAATTGAATTTTGAATCCAACTGTATTATCTCACCTGTGTTTTGTTGACAATTAGTAATGGTCAGTTCCAATTACTGTTTGTACAAGAGGGAGAAAGAGAGGAGACTGCGGTCAGTGAGAGGGCGAGAGAGACGGGTCAGTGAGAGTGAGAGCGGATGAGAGAGCGAGAGTGACGGGTCAGTGAGAGGGCGAGAGAGACGGGTCAGTGAGAGGGCGAGAGTGACGGGTCGGTGAGAGGGCGAGAGTGACGGGTCAGTGAGAGGGCGAGAGTGACGGGTCAGTGAGAGGGGGTGAGAGGGCGAGAGTGACGGGTCAGTGAGAGGGCGAGAGTGACGGGTCAGTGAGAGGGCGAGAGTGACGGGTCAGTGAGAGGGCGAGAGTGACGGGTCAGTGAGAGGGCGAGAGTGACGGGTCAGTGAGAGGGCGAGAGTGACGGGTCAGTGAGAGGGCGAGAGTGACGGGTCAGTGAGAGGGCGAGAGCGACGGGTCAGTGAGAGGGCGAGAGCGACGGGTCAGTGAGAGGGCGAGAGTGACGGGTCAGTGAGGGGGTGAGAGGGCGAGAGTGACGGGTCAGTGAGGGGGTGAGAGGGCGAGAGAGACGGGTCAGTGAGAGGGCGAGAGAGACGGGTCAGTGAGAGGGCGAGAGAGACGGGTCAGTGAGAGGGCGAGAGAGACGGGTCAGTGAGAGGGCGAGAGAGACGGGTCAGTGAGAGGGCGAGAGAGACGGGTCAGTGAGAGGGCGAGAGTGACGGGTCAGTGAGAGACACCAAATTTTGGAAACACCTAAAAATGAGCAACCCCCACTGCTATCATTACGAAGCCCTGAAATGCCAAGAGAGAATCATAAAGAAGAATACCCTCAGTCAACTAGTCCTGGGACTCAGTGAAGTAACTACTAACACTACTAACAATAACCAACCCCAGGACAGTGACATCGTAGCACAGAGAATTCGACCCAACACAATTGTCACGAAGCAAAAGGAAAAATATCTGTCATATTGGGCAGAAACAACAAAAACCCAAAACAAACTCGATTGCTACTTGGCCCTAAACAGACAATACAACATGGCTGAATACCTGACCACGGTAAAAGATAGCAAATTGAGAAAAACCTTGACTATGTACAGACTTAGTGAGCACAGCCTGGCTATTGAAAAAGGCAGACACAGACAGACCTGGCTGACAAGAGAGGACAGGATATGCTCTCACTGCAGTCAGGGAGTGGTGGAGACAGAGATGCACTTCCTCACAGCTTGTGGAAAATATCAGGGCATAAGGGAGAATTTCTACCCAAAATTCACAAAAATATGCCCTGAATTCAGAAATTTGTATGACAACCAAAAACTCCCATACCTACTAGGGGAACAGAGAAATTGTGTAACCTTAGTGGCACACTATGTTACAGCTTGCCATAAACAGAGGGACAACCATTAAATCTAAGAAAAGAGTATATACAAATTATATGAATGTATATTTATACACTCAGGGATATATCTGTTTATACACTGTATGGATAGATCTGCGTTTTATGTGTTCAACCATAAATGTTTTTCGATGCTTTGGCAACATAAGATGTACCTTGTCATGCCAATAAAGCGAATTGAATTGAATTGAATTGAGAGAGACGGGTCAATGAGAGGGCGAGCGAGACGGGTCAGAGAGAGGGGGTGAGAGGGCGAGGGAGACGGGTCAGCGAGAGGGGGCAAGAGAGACGGGTCAGTGAGAGGGCGAGAGAGACGGGTCAGTGAGAGGGGGGCGAGAGACGGGTCAGTGAGAGGGGGGCAAGAGACGGGTCAGTGAGAGGGGGGCAAGAGAGACGGGTCAGTGAGAGGGCGAGAGAGATGGGTCAGTGAGAGGGGGGCGAGAGACGGGTCAGTGAGAGGGGGGCAAGAGAGACGGGTCAGTGAGAGGGGGGCAAGAGAGACGGGTCAGTGAGAGGGCGAGAGAGACGGGTCAGTGAGCGGGCGAGAGAGACGGGTCAGTGAGGGGGGCGAGAGACGGGTCAGTGAGGGGGGCGAGAGACGGGTCAGTGAGAGGGGGGCAAGAGAGACGGGTCAGTGAGAGGGGGGCGAGAGACGGGTCAGTGAGAGGGGGGCAAGAGAGACGGGTCAGTGAGAGGGGGGCGAGAGACGGGTCAGTGAGAGGGGGGCGAGAGACGGGTCAGTGAGAGGGGGGCAAGAGAGACGGGTCAGTGAGAGGGGGGCAAGAGAGACGGGTCAGTGAGCGGGGGGCAAGAGAGACGGGTCAGTGAGAGGGCGAGAGAGACGGGTCAGTGAGAGGGGGGCGAGAGACGGGTCAGTGAGAGGGGGGCAAGAGAGACGGGTCAGTGAGAGGGGGGCAAGAGAGACGGGTCAGTGAGAGGGCGAGAGAGACGGGTCAGTGAGCGGGCGAGAGAGACGGGTCAGTGAGAGGGGGGCGAGAGACGGGTCAGTGAGAGGGGGGCAAGAGAGACGGGTCAGTGAGAGGGGGGCAAGAGAGACGGGTCAGTGAGAGGGGGGCAAGAGAGACGGGTCAATGAGAGGGCAAGAGAGACGGGTCAATGAGAGGGCAAGAGAGACGGGTCAATGAGAGGGCAAGAGAGACGGGTCAATGAGGGCAAGAGAGACGGGTCAATGAGGGCAAGAGAGACGGGTCAATGAGAGGGCAAGAGAGACGGGTCAATGAAAGGGGGCGAGAGTGACGGGTCAGTGAGAGGGGGTGAGAGTGAGAGGGATGGGTCAGTGTGAGGGTGAGAGAGAGACGGGTCAGTGAGGGGTTGAGAGAGAGACGGGTCAGTGAGGGGTTGAGAGAGAGACAGGTCAATGAGGGGGCGAGAGAGACGGGTCAATGAGGGGGCGAGAGAGACTGGTCAGAGAGAGGGGGTGAGAGGGCGAGAGAGAGACAGATTAGAGGGTGAGAGATAGTATGTGTCTGTCGTCATTTAATGTTACCTTCATTTTCAAAAAGAGGTTGAATTTTTAAGCCACCTGATTGTCACCTGTTGTTGACAGTTAGAAAAGATCAATTCTAATCGCTTACATCTATGAGACAGAGATTCTAGTTGCAAAAACCTGTGAGCCAGAGGAAGAGAGGTGTCTCGCTTGTCTTCATCTGTCTTTGAGGTGAGCAAGGGAGAGTGGTTGCAGAGTTAAGAGTCAGGTGAATTCTCAAGGTGCAAGGGGGATGGGAGAGTTCAGGGATTGAGTGGGTAGTTCAAATGAAGAGGTAGGCGAGTGGTCAGAAGAGGATATAGTGGGAGTGAGTAGATAACGGAAGCCTGAATGATTGGTGGAAGGAATGGGAAGGACCACAATTTTCACAACCCCTACCCCAAAAGTAGCCTTCAACCATTTGTGCTTCCTTATTCTGCTACCCCACATCAATGCTACTACCACCTCCCACCTGAAAAGTAAGAAGAATAAGACAGAGAGAAGCAGAAACTGACGTAGAGAAAAGCATAAAGAGGAGGGAAGCAAAAAGAAAAGGAAGAGACAGAGTGAGAAAAACAACATGCATTTAATGTACAAAAACATCCGAAGGCACGTTACAGAGATGTATGCAGACATAAATGAATGCCAAGCCAAAGAAGGAGATATTAGGAGGGTTGACCAAAAGCTTGGCAACAAGGTGGGTTTAAGAAGGGTCTTAAAGGAGGTGGAGGGGTTTAGGGGGAGGAATCCAAAACATGGGGCCTCGATGGCTGAGGACACTACTATCAGTGGTAGGGCGGTGATGGGGGATGCACAGAAAGTTGGAGTCAGGATTTGAGAGCTGGAGGAGGTTATTCAAGCTGGAAGGGTGGGTGGGCATGAAGGATGAGAATTTTAAACTGGAGGTGGTGGGAGGCAGGGAGACCACATCCCATCATAGGGGAAAGAAGTGAAAGGCAAAGAAAGAAGCAGAAGACGAGAGAGAGAGAAGCAAAAAGAGGTAGGGAGAAGGAAGTAAGAGAGGAGAAAGGGAGACACAAGCAGAAGAGAGACTGAGAAACAGCAACTTGGACATAAGAGATGGACAAGATGGACCATATTTTCTGACTTGTCATGTGCAGTGCCACAGGAGATTACCTAGAATCTGTAATAAATGCTGACTATTTGTACTTTTATTTGTTAAGTGACTAAACAGTAATTGAGCTTTATTCAGTTTTTTAATTTGAACCTGTGATTCGGCAGGATGTATTTGTAGTAAAAAAAATACTTTATACCAATTAAATGTACATTTTCTGATAGTATTTAATTTGCAAAGTTTTTTCTTCCTCACGAGAAGTAAAGAAAAGGGATATGAAGAAATCAGAAAATCTTATTTGAGGATAATCAGGAATGCATTTCAGCCCTGCTTATATAGTAGATGCATTGATCTTAGTTTGTTTACCACAATAAAAATTGTCTATGGCGATGGAGAACTTCAACTGATGATAAAATCACATTCGAGAAGCTGGTTTTAACCACACAAATTACTGTTGTACTTTGTATGGTACAGGAAGCCTAATATATGACTGACTGACTGTTGACATTTGCATTTTAAATGTTGCCTAGGTACTTTAAATTAAAATGGTTGTTTGTAATTTGATGTTTCTTTGCTTTGTAGGTTTGGTGCCGTAGCATGTGGTGTTGGCCTGGAGCTGTATGTTTTCGGTGGAGTTCGTAGTCGTGAAGGTAGCAATGCAGAAAACAGTGAGATGGTGACCTGCAAATCAGAATTTTACCATGATCACTTCAAAAGGTAACACAAAGGAAGCAGTCATGGCCACGCTGACCTCAGCAAGGCATGAATAATGTTGGAAAATAAATGATTTTTGATAACAGCCTATGAGTCCTAATGGACTTATTAGCTACAAAAATCAATGCAACCATTGATTTCCTTCTGGCATGTAAACTGAGTATTGGTAATCGCTACGAATTTACTTTGAGTTGTTGCATTCAAAAGAAGACGACTGATGTGCGTTAAGTCTTTGTTATATGACAGGTGTGATAGCAAGAGCAGACAACTGCTGATGCCTGTTGAAGTACAAAGGTCAACAGCAATTATTATAAGTTGCGTCACCATAGTTGCCATCCACTTAAAGTTAGAAATAAAAACAGAAAATGCTGGAGATACTCAGCAGGTCAGGCAGCATCTGTGAAGAGAGAAACAGAGTTAACGTTTCAGGTCGATGACCTTTCGTCAGAACTGGGAAAAAGCAGGAAATGGAACAAATTTTTAAGCAAGTGAAGAGGCTGGGAAATGGGGGAGGGGATGAAAGAACAAAAGGGAAGGTCTGTGATAGGATGGAAGGCGGGAGAGATTAAGAGACATTAAGAGATATTCAAGGCAAAAGGAGATGGTAATGGGACAGGTTAAGAAACAAAGGATGGCTCTAGATGAAGTGTAAATTGCACTGGCGGAATGAAGGACAGCTGCCCTGTGGGAGAGAAGAAAAAAAGACAGACAAAAAGTGTGGATAAATAATATATACTGTGTATATATATATATATTTATTTTGTGGGCCATGGTTATGATCTGAAATTGTTGAACTCTATGTTGAGTCCGGACCTTCCGTGGAACAATGCAAGAGGCCGAAGACGGTGAGGTCTGAGTGGAACGGTGAATTAAAATGACAGGCGACCGGAAGCTTGGGGTCACCCTTACGGACTGAACGGAGGTGTTCTGCAAAGCGGTCACCCAATCTGCGTTTGGTCTCCCCAATGTAGAGGAGACCGCATCGTGAGCAGCGAATACAGTATACTAAATTGCGAGAAGTACAAGTAAATAGCTGTTTCACCTGGAAGGGGTGTTTGGGGCCCTGGACAGTGGGAAGGGGGGGGTGCGTATAACGGCATGTGTTGCATCTCCTGCGCTTACACGGGAAGGTGCCGGGCGAAGGGGAAGGGGTGTTGGGGGTGATAGTGGAGTGGACAAGGGTGTCGCGGAGGGAGCGGTCCCTACGGAATGCTGAAAGGGGAGGTGAGGGGAAGATGCGTTTGGTGGTGGGATCACGCTGGAGGTGGCGGAAATGGCGGAGGATGATCCGTTGAATGTGGAGGCTGGTGGGATGAAAGGTGAGGACAAGGGGAACTCTGTCGTAGTTCCGGGAGGGAGGGGCAGGAGTAAGGGCAGAAGTGCGAGAGATAGAACGGACACGGTCAAGGGCTGTGTCAACCATTGTAGAGGGGAATCCTTGGTTGAGGAAAAAGGAAGACATGTCAGAAGCACTGGTATGGAAGGTGGCATCGTCAGAGCAGATGCGGCGGAGACGGAGAAACTGGGAGAATGGCCATGATTAAGGTTGACCCTTAGTGTTAGGGGGGATTAAATACGTGGGGTTACGGGGATAGGGCTTGGGTGGGATGGCTGTCGGTGTAGGGACCGGGTGCTAGGGTTTGGATGATCAGCCATGATCTCGTTGAATGGCGGAGCAGGCTCGAAGGGCCGAATGGCCTACTCCTGCTCCTATCTTCTATGTTTCTATGTAGAATGGAATAGAGTCCTTACAGGAGGTGGGGTGGGAGGAAGTGTAGTCCAGGTAGCTGTGGGAGTCAGTGGGCTTGTAGTGAATGTTTGTCAATAACCTATCCCCAGAGATGGAGACGGAGAAGTCGAGGAAGGGAAGAGTCGGAGATGGACTATGTGAAGGTGAGGGAAGAGTGGAAATTGGAAGCAAAGTGAATGAAATTATCTAGTTCAGGGCGAGAGCAGGAAACGGCACCGATCCAGCCATCAATGTACTGGAAAAAGAGGTGAGGGAGGGACCTGTGTAGGACTGGAACAAAGTGTTCCACATATCCCACGAAAAGGTAGGCATTGCTAGGACCTATGTGGGTTCCCATAGCAACACCTTTGATTTGGAGGAAGTGAGTGGAGTCAAAGGAGAAGTTGTTCAATGTGAGACCAAGTTCAGCCAGGCGGAGGAGGGTGGAGGTGGATGGGGACTGGTTGGGCCTCTGTTCAAGGAAGAAGCGGAGCGCCCTCAGGCCATCCTGGTGGGGGATGGAGGTGTACCTTTTAGAAGTTCATTTCTCCATTTTCTGATAATTATTCTGATAAATACAATTGCTACCTTCAAAGCTATTTTTAGTACAATTACAAAAATAGTTAAGGTACTTGTGTTATGTTGTCTGTTGTCATTTAATAGATGGTTCTTTAAAGAGAACACCTAACTCTTTGTTTTTTTTAAGGTAATTCCCACTGCCTGCAAACCCACATTTTAATAGTGTAGAAGCTGAAATATAAGGTAAAAAAAAACTTGATCTAACACCTTGTGATGTCTTGGAATGCTCAAACGCCCTTCACATCCTGTAAGTTTATTTTGAAATGCAGTTGTTGGTAGGCAAACACAGCAGCCAATTTGTGCACAGCCGTGTCCTACTGATGGGAAAATGAGTTGGTTTAGCAGTTAATTTGTTAGTAGTGGTGGTTAAAGGAAGATTATTGGCCAGGACACTGGGAGAACTCCCTGCTTCCTTTCAAATCATGTAGGGGATCTTTTACGTCCCCTGAACCAATGGAACAAGCAGACATCTCATCTGAAGGACAATGCAGCATTCCTTCAATACTGCAGTGGAGTTTCAGTTTGGATTATGTGCTGCAGTCCTAGGGTAGAGTTTCAAACCACAATCTTCTGTCTCAGTGACGGTATTGCTACTAATTGAGCCAGGCTAACACTTAAGGTATCATTTAGTTTTGAGTTGTGCTTCAGTGAGAAAAGTGGCTGTTATCAGAAATTAAGTTTTTTTCTATTTGCTTTCTTAGACTATAATCACACATTTTTGCTCCCTGACATTAAATCCTGAGGAAATGCATCTAGTTCCTCCATTAATTTCAATAATAAATATTGGCCGCTCTGCAATTATATTTTAGGCTTGAAATGAATAGTGCTGTATTGACGTTGAAAATTCACCCTATTTGGTTAAAGAGATAGCTATTTGACCCATAACAAAAGGACTTCAGCAAAGCTTTTTAGCATTTGTCATAGTTTTTGTATTGTAACTATGATCTGCTGGCCCTTACTGCATGCATTCAGTTTTATTTTGTTATGACCTAAATCTTGGGCATTAAGTCTTCAGGTGCTTCCTCACATGTGAATGGAGTTTTGCATGTATCTGTCTAAATGCTACTCTTGTGTCTGTTGAAAAAAGTATTCAGTAAAGTATGCGGTGACAGCCATATTTTAAACAGAGGATAACAGCTGGCTGAGATTGGGTTACAAGAGTTTAACACACTCCTGAGGTTATATTGAGGTCGATCATATTTTTTTCTCTTTTAATCCTTTGTTTAAGAAAATAAAACTTTAAAGCTTGGACCAGGAGTGTAATTATATCATCTTACAAAAGTCAAGTGTTTCACTAGAAGCATTGAGCCTTTTTTTTTTAATTATGATATGGTATACATGTTCTACATATATAAACTAAAAAGATTAACAAATTCCTCAGGGTAGTTTCAAGTATTAGTGAGCATATCGAAAGTTTCTTTCAAAGTGAAATGCCATTGGATAGGAAAACTATTACTTGAGTTTGAAGCACTTCTTCCGTTTCACTTCCTCCTTTAGAGTTATTCCCGTCGTTTGAGTTGCTAGTGTATACTTTTCCCCTTTTTTGTAAATCCGCTGGTTGCACAAAAAATAACTTTTCAAGTATGATTCGATCTTTCAACATCAGGTTACAATTTTTTTTTAACTAAGTATGTTTTCTACACTTATTTACTGTAAAGAAAGAACTCTCTTTCATATACAGGAAACTTTCTGGTATCCGACACGGACGGGACCGATGTGGTGCCGGTTCAGCAACAATTCCGGATAACCGAACGCTATAGTGAAAGATACGGACCTTAGAGCTCCGTATGAAGCAACAAACCCTGTTGCTTCAGAACAACGTCCACAAGTTGCAAGCGTCTCTGTAGCTTAGCAACAGCTGCAGCCAAACCCTTGCCTTCCTCAATTTGTTGCTGTGCAAGTAATAAAAGTTATAAAAGTTAGCTGAAACCGACTCCTGAATTTTGCCGGTTAACCGACATTTCCGGTTATTTAGGGGCCGGTTAATCGAAAGTTTCCTGTAGTGCTTTAACACTTCCCTCAAGTTGACCCAAAGCACTTCATATACTGTGAATTATTTTTGAAGTGCAGTCACTATTTATGTAGGCAAATGTGGTAGGTTTTCACAAATACCAATAAGATGAATGATCAGTTAATCTGTTTTTGTGGCAATATTGGTTAAGGGAGGAATGTTGGACGCTTAGACAACTTGCTGCTCTTCTCCAAGTAGACCCATGGGATCTTTAACACCCAGCTGAACAGGCAGACGGATTGGTTTAACATCTCATCCAAAGGATGGTACTGCCACGAAGGCAGCACTTCCTCAATATTGCACTGAAATGCCAGCCTAGATTATGTGCTCAAGTGCTGGAGTGGGGATTGAAAGCGTTTTGACTCCGGCGAAAGTGCTACCAGCTGAGCCAACCTGATGTGTTCAAACCAAAAACGCCAAAAACTATTGGCACAAAAAGCTCGTGTTACAGAGTGTCACAATGAAATGAAATGTTACAACCATTGGCTATCAGTTGTTTAGTACACATCAAGACCTTCCAATGTAATGTTAACAAGCTAGCATCATCTTCAGGACACTTTTTTTTAAAATCAACCAGTAAAACAAAATAGAATTAAAGTTGAATTACTCATGATGATATTTTTTTTTTCTCTCGTCATTTCTTTTGTGCTTTTTAAACCATGATCATCTCAGTGGGAGGGGGAATGATTTAAGGAGTTACTGGGGTAGAATTTCAAATTGCCACCTGGGGGTAAAGCTTGCGTTGTAGATCAGCTGCTCATTTTAGAAATTGCCCAATTTTCATTCTTAGTGAATCTCATCTGACCTTCTCTATGGCCGTGATCACAGAATCACAGAAACCCCACAGTGCAGATAGAGGCCATTTCGGCCCATCGAGCCTGCATCGACACATATCCCACCCGATCCCCGTAACCCCTACACCAAATCCCACCCTATCCCTGTAACCCCACGTATTTAATCCCCCTAACACTAAGGGTCAATTTATCATAGCCAATCAACCTAACCCGCACATCTTTGGACTGTGGGAGGAAACCGGAGGTTGTTCCTAAAGCAAGCTGCCCAAAACGGGACTCAATATTCGAACAATGTCCGAACTGATGATTTGCATAGGTTTAGCATTACCTCTTTGCACTTCTATGCCTCATTTACAAAACCTAGGATCCCAAATGCTTCTTACAGCTTTGTCAACTTGTCCTCCCACTTTTAAAGGTTCAGATACATAAAACTTCAAGTGTCTCTGCTCCTCGACTTTGTTTTTTTTAATGTTTTACCATTTAGTGTATATGGTCTCTCCTTCATCCTCCGAAATAGATCACCTCACATTTTTCCCCATTAAATTTCATCTGGCATCTATCTGCCTCATCACCTAACCTGTCTACAACCTCTTCAAGTTGCTGCACAGCTTACCATGGTCACAATTTTTATGTTGTCTACTAAGTTTGATATTGTGCCCTCTATACCCAAGTCCAGCTCTATATAAAAAAATATGATTATAATACAGGAAACTTTGTTATATCCGGCACCGACGGGACCGAGCTGTTGCCGTCCCATCAAAACTGCCGGACATACCAGCGTTAATGTTGAAGCACACGGAGGTTTTCATCTCCGTATCTGACAACAAACACTGTTGCTTAGCAACAGCTTCTGAACAGTCGGCCCGTACCTTGGAAGCGTCTCTGTAGCTTAGCAACAGCTTCAGAGAGACTTTCCAGAGCCTGACTGTTGGAAAAAGAGCCACGAGAAGAAAAAAAAACCAACAAAACGGCTCCTGATTTCTGCCGGTAGATTGAGGTTTCCGGACATACAACCTCTGGATAAACCAAAGTCTCCTGTATATATTTTATTATATATATATTTTTTAAAAGGGACAGTGGCAGCATGGATACGAAATTGGCTAAGTGACAGGAAACAGAATAGTGGTGAACGGTTGTTTTTCGGACTGGAGGAAGGTACACAGTGGTGTTCCCCAGGGGTCGGTACTAGGACCACTGCTTTTCTTCATATATAAAAATGACTTGGACTTGGGTGTACAGGGCACAATTTCAAAATTTGCAGATGATACAAAACTTAGACATATAGTGAACAGTGAGGGGGATAATGATAGACTTCAAGAGGACATAGACAGGCTGGTGGAATTTTAACGCAGAAAAGTGCGAAGTGATAAATTTTGGTAGGAAGAACGAGGAGAGGCAATATAAACTAATGGGTACGATTCTAACTCGGGTGCATGAACAGAGAGACCTGGGGGTATATGTGCACAAATCGTTGAAAGTGGCAGGGCAGGTTGAGAAAGTGGTTAAAAAAGCATACGGGATCCTGGGCTTCATAAATAGAGGCATAGAGTACAAAAGCAAGGAAGTTATGATGAACCTTTATAAAACACTGGTTCGGCCTCAACTGGAGTATTGTGTTCAATTCTGGGCACCGAACTTCAGGAAGGATGGGAAGGCCTTTGAGAAGGTGCAGAAAAGATTTACAAGAATAGTTCTAGGGACGAGGAACTTCAGTTACATGGATAGACTGGAGAAGCTGGGGTTGTTCTTGGAGCAGAGAAGATTGAGAGGAGAGTTGATCGAGGTGTTCAAAATCATGAGGGGTCTAGACAGAGTAGATAGAGAGAAACTGTTCCCATTGGTGGAAGGATCGAAAACCAGAGGACACAGATTTAAGGTGATTGACAGAAGAACCAAAGATGACAGGAGGAAAAACCTTTTTACGTGACGAGTGGTTAGGATCTTGAATGCACTGCCTGAAAGTGTGGTGGAGGCAGACTCAATCGTGGCTTTCAAAAGGGAAAAAATTGCAGGGCTATGGAGAAAGGGCAGGGGAGTGGAACTAGCTGAAGTGCTCTTGCAGAGAGCCGGCACGGGCTTGACAGGCCGAATGGCCTCTTTCTGTGCTGTAACCATTCTATGATTCTATGAAGAGCAGTTGTCTCAACTGTGATCGCTGACGGACACCACTACTCAGTCTGAAAATATCCATTACTTACTACTGTCTGGTTTTTGTCCTTTAATCAATTTACTATCCATGTTGCCACATTCTATTCTACCGTGCACCTTAATTTTATCAGCAAGTTTCCTATGCAACACCTTACCAAGCACCCTTTGAAAGTCCATCTACACAATATCCGTACATTCCATTATTTCTTCTAAGAGCGCTGTTAAATTTGTCAGGTACGCATGACTTTTACAAATTCATGCTGGCTATCCTTATTCGACCCAAATCTTTCTAGGTGAGTATTCATTTTATTTTGCATTATGGCGTAAAGAAGCTTACCCACAACTGATGTTAGTCTGACTGGTATATAGCTACCTGGTTTATTGCTTTCTGAACAGAGGTTTTGCATTAGCAGCCCTCCTGTCCTCTGGTACAACATACATGTCCAATGATGTTTGAAAGATTGTGGTCAAAACCTGTGCTATTTCTATGACTTTCTTCATGAGTTTAGGATGCATGAAAAAGAAATTCCGGCATGAGACCCTACCCTAAATTTTAGTTAGATTTCCAGAATTAAATTTCGTTGTCCATCCCAACTGTCAAAGTTTAAAGGACAACATAACTTGTCAAGTGGAGCCAGATGATGCAGCCAGTAAATGATTGCATGTGACTTTCTGGAGTGCATTTCACCATCAGACGGCGGAGGTCTGCTGCAGCTCTGGACCAGCAATGATGAGCTGTGTCAATGTGGAAAGATGAGTTCTTACGATGTGGTTATGTTGCAGAACCAACTTTAAAACTGTTCTTTACTGGCGTACCTCAGTATTTTGCTGCTGTGGAAAACATTTATGTTCCAGACAGAACAGGGAAAAAAAAGCAACTATACATCCAAAAGTTCAATTGTTTTAGGCCATGATTTGTTGCCGTTTCTGGCTGCCATACCATCCCCAAATGGATGGGGAAAGCATGTACGGGCCAGCAAGCACACAACTGCTTTGCTGGCTAGTATGGGCAGACTGAGATTTCTGGCAGGCAGCAATCTTGACCATTTGGCTCCGGAGGCTCCAATGTTGCCTTGTTTACTTCAACATGCTATTTGATTGTTCTGGCACTTTAGAATTAATAAATGTCCATATAATGGACATGAGAAGGTTTAGCCAGCAGATCTCCAAATTGTTCCTCATTATATGTATTGGGTATAGAATTTCCTGGTAACCAAATGTAAATTCTTCCTGAATTCAGCTTGCAGTTATGATGCTGCAATCATTATTCCTGCATGTAAACACTTTCACACACTAACAACATGGAGCTCACTGACAACTGATACCAGCACAAAAATGAACCCAATATTCCAGACTGTCACATAAGACCACAATAGTTTTTTTTTAAATTTACATATCATTGAGTGTAATTCAATCGGGCCATGTGGGTGATAGTTATAAATTGCTGAGTGTCACTCTTGTGGTGAATGATGTAATCTGAATTTCTGGACTAGGTTACAGTCTTGGAATTTATTATTAGCTATCCATTATTCTCTGCAATAGAACCTCACTATGAAGTAATGCAGAGTGAGATGTGTTTGGTAAGGTGGCAACTTGGTAGATGCCAGAGTTGCAAAATAGGACCTAATTCTGACAAAACTTTGGATTTACTGAAGGCCTTCTGCCTTGGTGAGTCACCCTCTTGCAGACAAAGCTCTCTTATATTTTCTATGATGCTACGCCAGTATTGTCACTATGTTCAGCTGTTTGAAATTTGCAGGGCTGATGGTTCAGTTCTTTGCGCTAGTTCCTCATTGGTAGATAAATAGAGAATTTTGAACACTAACAAAGGAAATCTGACTATTGCCTCACTGAAGCGAATGTTGACCTTAATATTATGTCTGTCTGTTGCAGTTGGGAACAGTTTTTCCAGTTTTTGCACTAAATCAGAGATGTCATGCAGTTAGATTTGATTTACAGTTTTTAGCAGAAATTTTATTGATTTACACCTGTCGCACAAGCCCTCATGATTTTCGGATGATTCCACGACTTTCGGAATGAGCACTTCAAAGTACCCTAAGTATCCAATCCAGCTACCTAAAAAGAAATTCTGGCATGAGACCCTACCCTAAATTTTAGTTAGATTTCCAGAATTAAATTACGTTGTCCATCCCAACTGTCAGAAAGTTTAAAGAACAACATAACTTGTCAAGTGGAGCCAGATGATGCAGTCATTAAATGATTGCATGTGACTTTCTGGAGTGCATTTCACCATCAGATGGCGGAGGTCTGCTACAGCTCTGGATCAGCAATTTCCTGCAAGTTCCTAATTAGTTCCATTTTAACCTAAATATGTTGATCCATGTCCAATTTGTACAAACTTTGCTCTTTGTTTCTAATATGATTTTTGTGTGGATATTTTCTGGCTTTGCATTCATTTCTTCATTATGTTGTGACAGCTCAAATTTTAAAAATCATTTCAATAGAATTTGCACATCAAGTCTGGTCAATGGATTCCTCCTGTTAATGTTTGAAGGACAGAGATAGTGTTTGGGGAGAAAAAAATTGCAGTTTATTTTACAATGAAGTGTTAAGTGACCTTGTTCTGCATAAAGTTAAGATATGTTTAAAATGTCTAGTGATTGTGCTAACACAGAAATAGATGATCTGAAAGTTAGCACTGGCAATTTGTTATCAAAGATTTAGCAGAAATCTTCTGTCGTGCTATATAAGTTTCAATGGTTTTGGCAGGCAATGAGCTGAATTAACTTCTGCAGCAATTGATTCAACATGCAGAGTGATTCATTGCCAACGACGCCCACATTCAAAGGATGTGGGCGTCGCTGGCAAGGCCAGCATTTATCGCCCATCCCTAATTGCCCTTGAGAAGGTGGTGGTGAGCCACATTCTCAAACCGCTGCAGTCCGTGTGGTGAAGGTAGTCCCACAGTGCTGTTGGGTAGGGAGTTCCAGGATCTTGACCCAGCAACGATGAAGGAACAGCAATATATTTGCAAGTTGGGATGGTGTGTGACTTGGAGGTGGTGGTGTCCCCATGCGCCTGCTGCCCTTGCCCTTCTAGGTGGTAGAGGTCAAAGGTTTGGGAGGTGCTGTCAAAGAAACCTTAGCAAGTTGCTGCAGTGCATCTTATAGATGGTACATACTGCAGCCCCGTTGCGCCGGTTGTGGAGGGAGTGAATGTTTAAGGTGGTGGGTGAGGTGCCAATCAAGCGGGCTGCTTTGTCCTGGATGGTATCGAGCTGCTTTGAATGTTGTTGGAGCTGCACTCATCCCGGCAAGTGGAGAGTATTCCATCACAC
Organism: Somniosus microcephalus; assembly: GCF_052327205.1. Classification (NCBI taxonomy): domain Eukaryota; kingdom Metazoa; phylum Chordata; class Chondrichthyes; order Squaliformes; family Somniosidae; genus Somniosus; species Somniosus microcephalus. Next base: position 251,064,123 of record NC_140992.1, read on the forward strand.
TCCTTACTTGTGCCTTGTAGATGGTGGCAAGGCTTTGGACAGTTGGGAAGTGAGTCACTCGCTGCAGAATACCTAGCCTCTGACCTGCTATTGTAGCCACAGTATTAATGTGGCTGGTCCAGTTAAGTTTCTGTTCAATGGTGAGCCCCAGAATGTTGGTGGTGGTGGATTTGTAATGGTAATGCCATTGAATGTCAAGGGAGGTGGTTAGACTTTCTCTTGTTGGAGATGGTCATTGCCTGGCACTTGTGTGGTGCAAATATTACTTGCCACTTATCAGCCTAAGCTTGAATGTTGTCCAGGTCTTGCTGCATGCAGGCACAGACTTCTTCATTATCTGAGGAGTTGCAAATGGAACTGAACACTGTGCAATCATCAGCGAGCATCTCCATTTCTGACCTTGTGTTGGAGGGAAGGTCATTGATGAAGCAGCTGAAGATGGTTGGGCCGAGGACACTGCCATGAGGAACCCCTGGGGCTGAGATGATTGGGGTCATGGGGTTCGGCATTTGCGAGGAAGAGTTACATTTCACATCCTCGGAACATCCCAAAACACTTCACAGCCATTGAATTACTTATGAAGTGTAATCATTGTTAAAAGGGCAAATATGGTGCCAATTTGTGCACAAGGTTGCACATATAGCATTGAGATCAATAGCTAGTAAATCTATTTTGGTTGTATTGGTTGAGTGGTGAATTCTGGCTAGGACAACAGGAGAACTCCTTGCTCTTATTCAGATAGAGCTTGAAGATCTTTTATGTCCACCTGAACAGGCAGACAGGATCTTGGTTTAATTTCCCATCCAAAAGAAGGACATTACCTCTGGCAATGCAGCACTTCCTCAGTACGGCACCATCAGCTTAGATTATGTGCTGGAACCTGTAGTGGGGCTTGAACCTACAAACTTCTCCCCCAGAGGTGAGAATGCTACCACAGAGCCAATTATACAGAGTGGGAGTTGTACAGATGAAAACTGAGACTGAGGGAAGGACCACAGAAAGCGAAAGAATTAAAGTCAAAAGTTATAAAGCCAACACTGAGAAAGTATGAGAGTTATACAGAGAAAAAATTAGGACTGAAAAGAGTTCAAGACTAACCAACACAAAGTTGCAGTCAGTATTATCGTGGGAGATGAGCAGAGACGGGAACGGTAGCGTTGTAGTTATGTTACTGGACGAGTAACCCAGAGGCCTGGACGAATAATCCGAAGACGCGAGTTCAAATCCCACCACCGCAGCTGTGGAATTTAAATTTTAATCTGGAATAAAAAGCTAGTATCAGTAATGGTGACCATGAAACTACCGGATTGTCGTAAAAACACATCTGCTTCACTAATGTCCTTTAGGCAATGAAATCTGCCATCCTTACCTGGTCTGGCCTATATGTGACTCCAGACTATATGGGCAGGATTTTAGCTCGGGTGCAGGATGGTGTCGTGTTATCCGCATTTCATGTTATCCACCCATATCTAAATGGCTGTGGAGATTGATGCAATTTTAACTTAATTGTCCAATTGATTTCCAACGTGTGGGAACCCTTGGTAAATGGGTTTTTCATGACTGAAAATCGCCTCCGATGACGTCATCATTGCTGCTGCGTTTTAAGGTCCACAGCAAGCCTTGCTTCTGCAGGCTTCCAAGCTTCCTCCATTTGGTGTAAGAAGGGACCTGCAGGAAAGATGACAAGCGGGAGGCCCAGATCAGCTCCTCATTACGACGAGGTGGCCCTGCAGGCATTGGTGGATGGGGCTAGGGCCAACAGGGAGGTGCTCTTCCCTTCATCGGGGAAGAAAAGGCCTCCCAAGCAGACTAAGGCAGTGTGGATGCAGGTGGCTGAGGAGGTCAACTCCTTGGGAGTGACACAACGAACCTGGATTCAGTGCCGGAAAAGATTTCATGACCTTCGGCGCACTGGAAAAGTGAGTGTGAATTTCCCATCACCTTCAATCTGACCCCCATTGCCGTTCCTCACCAGCACTCAGCTTTAGCAATCTCTTCCTCCACATCCCACTTGACACTGACATCCATGCACCCTTACCCATTCCCCCTCTATGGTCACATTCACATAACTATTCCACTATGCAGCCCTCACACTCACTATCACTGTGATGCTATGAAAACAACTGACAACACACAGGGAGGGCCCTTGGTCTTGGCACCTCACTCCATCTTTGTCTCCTTCTAAGTATCTATGCTATGCAATCTCTACACTCACTCCTTCATTCTCACTCAACCTCCACTTGTCTCCCTCATTGCAGGAAAAGAGAGCTCACAACAAAAGCGAGTGAGGACAGGAGGAGGGACAGCCTCAGTAGTCCACCTGACCCCCTGGGAGGAGGTGGTACTCGAAATAGTGGGACTGGAGGATGATGCGCATGTGGGGGACGGACAGACGGGTGCAACACAACAAGCTGGTGACAGAAAAGTTTCCCATCTCTCTCTTTGACATTGCATGAGTCGCTGATAATGATTATGAAGCTCTAACAGATGGACTTATGAGCATCTGCAAAAAGCAATGTGCATGTAGCCTTGGCATCACATCTCTGACTCTTTCCTTTACTCCCCCACAGGACCATCACAAGCATCCATCCCCCCGCTAGCCAGGAAGAAGAGGCTGAGCAGCCAGACTCCTCAGAGGAAGCTGCAACCTCTGAGGGTGCAGCGTCACCAGAAATCTGCGCACCCAGCACCAGCGCAGACACTCGCACCTTGGTGGGACCTTCGGGACATAGAGTAGTGTTGTCACCTGGTGTATCACAGCTCACAAGTGAGCATCAGCAGATTGTGGAGACAACGACAGCAGTGGAGAGTCCTAGTCGGAGGCCGCACGACTCTTTCAGCTCAGCTCAGCAGCATGTCGACCCTCTGCCTCTGGGTCCATCCACGAGATCAGCGGTGATGGAACTCACAGATGCAAGAGTCTCTGGCAGGTTTTGTTTCTAGGGTCGCTGCGAGTGTGAAGCAAATGGAGGAATCCATAGCGAACATGACCAGAGCCTTTGTGGAGTCATTGGCGCATGAACGCATCAGCACGGAAAGGATGGTAACCTCCGTGGAAAGGATGGCTACCGTAGAGGAGAGGATGGCTACGGCCATGGAGGAGCTTAGTTGCCAGGGTATGGAAAACATCGTCATTGTTCAGAATAGAATGACATCTCTTGAGCGATGGGCATCTATTGAACAGAGAAACCAGACCTTCATGGAAGTCCTTCTGAGTAGGATGCCATTGCAGATACGGGTCCCAATGGCCCCCCTGATGTGCAGCAAGGTGCTCTCCAGCCACTTGCAGGCGCTGAGGGGGACCTGATCCATTAGAGGGAGGTTGGTGGCAGACCTCAAGGAAGTGGGGGCTCCTCTCCAAGCACGCTCACTTCCATGCCACTGCAGAGCCCTCGGTCAGAGCCCCACCGGAGTCTACACCCAAGTGAGATAGGCGCCTCAACCCCTGCACAGCCGCAGGAGCAGCAGACTGTTGACAAGCCCTCACAGGCTCGCCACCCCAGAGGACGCCCGCCAAAGGTGTTGAGACAGGAGCAGCAGGAAAGTGAGCAAGGGGCCTCCACATCTGCTGAAGCCACGTAGGAGCACGCGTAAGAGGAAAATTCTGCACAAATAGTCACAAGGGTAGTCACTTGGGTGCAATTTTGTGTTTACTGTAAAAATGCCATCACTTCGTTATTGTACATAAAATTTCTGATGGCAGATGTTGCAGCTGTATCGTCTGTCATTTCGCTATTGGGACTTCCACATTGAAGGCTTAGGCATACTTGCAACTGTCGGTATGGTGGTCAGAGTGCTAGGAATCCTCCGGTTCTTGGCCATTGTCAATGCTCTAGTAAGAAGCTGCGAGGCAAAAGTGTTTGATTGACTAGGCTAAGCAAATCTGGCCAGGATGAGTGCGTTCCTTGCATCCTGGGCAGCAATGTTCTCGTGTAATGCTGCGGCTGGTTGATGGGCCTCTGCAGGATGCTCGTTTTTGCCCCCCTCATCTGAGGAGGATATGCGAGGAGTCACTTGGTCCTCAGGAATCTGCAAGCCACGACGCTGTGCCATGTTGTGGAGTGTACAGCAAACCACGACGATTCTGGAGACCCTGGCTGCTGAGTACTGCAGGGCTCCACCTGATCTATCCAGGCATCTGAAGCGCATCTTCAGCAAACCGATGGTTTGCTCGATTATGGCTCTGGTAGACATGTGGCTGGGGTTGTAGCTCTCCTCAGCTTCGTTGGATGGTCTCCTCAATGGCGTCATTAGCCACGTCCTCAGGGGATAGCCCCTGTCTCCAAGTAGCCATCCGTTAAGTTGGTCTGGCGGACTGAATAGCTGAGGCACACTAGACTGGTGCAGTATGAAGGCGTCATGGCAACTGCCAGGGTACTTGGCACAAACGTGCAAAATTTCCTCCTTGTGGTCACACACCAGCTGAACGTTAAGGGAGTGGAAGCCCTTGCGGTTGACAAAAATACCTGGATTGCGATGGGGTGCCTTAAGGGTCACGTGTGCAGTCAACGACGCCCTGCACCCTCGGAAAGCCTGCCAGATGAGCTAATCCAACCGCTCGCGTTGTGACACTTTCTCAATCCTTGGTGAAATGGATGTGATTGTGTGCGAGAGCAAAGAGGGCATCGGTTACCTACGTGATGCAAGTGTGTGTGGCTGCCGAGATGCCGCTGATGTCTGCTGCTGATCCCTGGAATGAGCCCAAGGCACAAAAGTTGAGTGCGGTGGTGACTTTGACGGCCACTGGTAAGGCTTGTCCACCTGGTCCTCTGGGCAGCTGGTCTTGCTGTAGCATTGCGCAGATGTCACTCACTACCTCTCGCGAAAGTCGGAGCCGCCTTTGGCACTGTTGCTCAGACATGTTGAGATAGCTGACCCTGTGTCTGTAGACCCTGTTTGGGGGGTATCTCCTGCGCCGACGGGCTTCCAGGCGCTGGCCCCTTCTGGCCTGTGCAGCCTCAGGTGGGTGAGCAGCAGCCTGGCGCTCCTGCTGGTGGTGCTGTTGTTCCTGGTTCTGCTGGTGCCGCGCGCGGCTGGTGCTCAAGCTCCTCTAATGCCCAGATGGGAAGGAAATAAATGACTCCCATGCTTCTGGTATATGCCTCAGTTGAGGGAAGCGCTGAGGGAAGGTGACGAGAGGGGTTTCCCAGGAGGTCACACTGGAGATGGGTGTCAGGCTCCAACCTTCTAAAAGTTGCCCCAGACATGAGACCACTAAGTCCTGCCACCTGCAAATGAAGGCTGATCAAATCTCCTCTTTAATGATTGACCTGCAGTTGATAGTCAGCAATCCAATAGTGCTCCCGCCAGGTTTCACAGTCGTGTTTCCCACCAGGCGTGTTTCACGTGGGAAAAGGGTTAAAATCGCAAGGGCCTTTTAAAATAGAATTATAGAGGTCATTTAGTGCTTTTTAAGGCCCTTAACGACCAGCCCTGCCTGTTGGATGCGGGACGGAGTTGGGACCATCAAACATGCCCGAGTTAAAATTGCTTGAAGTCGGGAACCAGGCCGGGGGGAGGGGGGGGGTCCAGTTTTTGCAATTTTAACCCCCCACACGCCTCCAATCCCGCCTCCACGGCTCAATGAAAATCCTGCCCTATGTGTCCAATGTGGTTGACTTTTAACTGCCCTCTGAAATAGCCTAGCATGCCACTCGGTTGTAACAAACCACTACAAGAAACAATAAAATCAGACAGACCACTCGGCACCGACTTCGCCCACGACAAAGGCACACCCAGCCCAGTCGACCCTGCACTGACATCTGGAGACTTGTGCCAGAATTGAGAGAGCTGTTCCACAGACTAGTCGAGCAACAGCCTGACATAGTCATACTCACAGAATCATACCTTTCAGCCACTGGCCCAGACTCCTCCATCATCATTCCTGGGTATATCCTGTTCCACTGGCAGGACAGACTCACCGGAGGTGGCGGCACAGTGGTATACAGTCATAAGAACATAAGAAGTAGGAGCAGGAATAGGCCACTTGGCTCCTCGAGCCTGCTCTGCCATTCAATAAGATCATGGCTGATCTTGGGCTCAAAGCCACTTCCCTGCCTGCTCCCCATAACCCTTCGCTCTCTTATCTTGCAAAAATCTGCCTATCTCCACCTTTAAATGTATTTAATGACCCAGCCTCCACGGCTCTCTGGGGCAGAGAATGCCACAGATTTACGACCCTCTGAGAGAAGAAATTCCTCCTCATCTCAGTTCTAAAAGGGCGACCCTTTATTTTGAAACTATGCCCCCGAGTTCTAGATTTCCCCACGAGGGGAAACATCCTCTCTGCACCTACCTTGTCGAGCCCCCTCAGTATCTTATATGTTTCAATAAGATCACCTCTCATTCTTCTAAATTCCAGTGAGCATAGGCCCAACCTGCTCAACCAATCTCAGGAATCAACCGAGTGAATCATCTCTGAACTGCCTCCAATGCAAGTATATCCTTCCTTAAATAAGGAGATCAAAACTGTACGCAGCACTCAAGGTGTGGTCACACCAATACCCTGTACAGTTGTAGCAGGACTTCCCTGCTTTTATACTCCAACCCCCTTGCAATAAAGGCCAACATTACATTTGCCTTTTTGATTACTTGCTGTACCTGCATGCTAACTTTTTGTGTTTCATGCACAAGGACCCCCAGGTCCCTCTGAACTGCAGCATTTTGTAATCTCCATTTAAATAATAATTAGCTTTTTTATTTTTCCTGCCAAAGTGGATAACCTCACACTTTTCCATATTCTACTCCATCTTCCAAATGTTTGCCCACTCACTTAGCCTGTCTATATCCCTTTGCAGATTCTTTGAGTCCTCTGCACAACTTGCTTTCCCACCCATCTTTGTATCATCCGCAAACTTGGCTACATTACACTCGGTCCCTTCATCCAAATCATTAATGTAGATTGTAAATGGTTGAGGCTCCAGCACCGATCCCTGTGGCACCCCACTAGTTACCGTTTGCCAACCGGAAAATGACCCATTTATCCCGACTCTCTGCTTTCTGTTAGTTAGCCAATTCTCTATCCATGCTAATATATTACCCCAACTCCGTGAGCTCTTAACTTATGCAGTAACCTTTTATGTGGCACCTTATCGAATGCCTTCTGGAAATCCAAATACACCACATCCACTGGCTCACCTTTGTCCACCCTGCTCGTTACATCCTCAAAGAACTCCAGCAAATTTGTTAAACATGATTTCCCTTTCATAAAACCATGCTGACTCTGCTTGACGGCATTATGATTTGCCAAATGCCCTGCTACTGCTTCCTTAATGAAGGACTCCAGCATTTTCCCAATGACAGATGTTAGACTAACTGGTCTATAGTTTCCTGCTTTCTGTCTCCCTCCTTTCTTAAATAGGGGTGTTACATTTGCGGTTTTCCAATCTGCTGGGATCTCTCCAGAGTCCAGGGAATTTTGGTATATTGCAACCAATGCATCCACTATCTCTGCAGCCACTTCTTTTAAGACCCTGGGTTGCAGGCCATCTGGTCCAGGGGACTTGTCGTCTTTTAGTCCCATTATTTTACCAAGTACTTTTTCCTTAGTGATAGTGATTGTCTTTAGTTCCCCCCCTCCCTGTGGCCCCTTGATTATCCATTATTGGGAGGGAGTGGCCCTGGGAGTCCTCAACATTGACTCCCAACCCCATGAAGTCTTATGGCATCAGGTCAAACATGGGCAAGGAAACCTCCTGCTGATTATCACCTACCGCCCTCCCTCAGCTGATGAATCAGTACTCCTCCATGTTGAACACCACTTGGAAGAAGCACTGAGAGTAGCAAGGACACAAAATGTACTCTGGGTGGGGGACTTCAATGTCCATCACCAAGAGTGGCTCGGCAGCACCACTACTGACCGAGCTGGCTGAGTCCTGAATGACATAGCTGCCAGTCTGGGCCTGCAGCAGGTGGTCAGAGAACCAACACAAAGGGAAAAACTTACTTGACCTCGTCCTCACCAATCTACCTGTAGCAGATGCATCTGTCCATGACAGTATTGGTAGCAGTGACCACCGTACAGTCCTTGTGGAGATGAAGTTCCGTCTTCACACTGAGGACACCCTCCATTGTGTTGTGTGACACTACCACTGTGCTAAATGGGATTGATTCAGAACAGATCTAGCAGCTCAAAACTGGGCATCCATGAGGCGCTGTGGGCCATCAGCAGCAGCAGAATTGTACTCCACCACAATCTGTAACCTCATGGCCTGGCATATCCCTCACTCTGCCATTGATATCAAGCCAGGTGACCAACCCTGGTTCAATGAGGAGTGCAGAAGAGCATGCCAAGAGCAGCACCAGGCATACCTAAAAATGAGGTGCCAGCCTGGGGAAGCTGCAACACAAGACTACATGCATGCTAAACAACGGAAGCAGCATGCTATAGACAGAGCTAAGTGATCCCACACCAATGGATTAAATATAAGCTCTACAGTCCTACCACATCCAGTTGTGAATGGTGGTGGACCATTAAACAACTGATTAGAGGAGGAGGCTCCATGAACATCCCCATCCTCAATGATGGCGGAGCCCAGCACGCGAGTGCAAAAGACAAGGCTGAAGCGTTTGCAACCATCTTCAGCCAGAACTGCCAAGTGGATGATCCATCTTGTCTTCCTCCTGAGGTCCCCGCCATCACAGAAGCCAGCCTTCAGCCAATTCGATTCAATCCATGTGATATAAAGAAACGGCTGAGTGCACTGGATACAGAAAAGGCTATGGGCCTCAACAATATCCCGGCTGTTGTGCTGAAGACTTGTGCTCCAGAACTAGCCACGCCTCTAGCTAAGCTGCTCCAGTACAACTACAACACTGGCATCTACCCGACCACATGGAAAACTGCCAAGTATGTCCTGTCCACAAAAAAACAGGACAAATCCAATCTGGCCAATTACCGCCCCATCAGTCTACTCTCAATCATCAGCAAAGTGATGGAAAGTGTTGTCGAAGGTGCTATCAAGCAGCACTTACTCACCAATAACCTGCTCACTGATGCCCAGTTTGGGTTCCGCCAGGACCACTTGGCTCCAGACCTCATTACAGCCTTGGTCCAAACATGGACAGAAGATCTGAATTCCAGAGGTGAGGTGAGAGTGACTGCCCTTGGTCAAATGCTGCCTTGATGTCGAGTGTGGCATCAAGGAGCCCTAATAAAATTGAAGTCAATGGGAATCGGGGGGAAAACTCTCCACCGGCTAGAATCATACCTAGCACAAAGTAAGATGTTTGTGGTTGTTGTAGGCCAATCATCTCAGCCCCAGGACATCGCTGCAGCAGTTCATCAAGGCAGTGTCCTAGGCCCAACCATCTTCAGCTGCTTCATCAATGACCTTCCCACCATCATAAGGTCAGAAGTGGGGATGTTCGCTGATCATTGTACAGTGTTCTGTTCCATTCGCAACTCCTCGGGCAATGAAGCAGTCCATGCCCGCAAGACCTGGATGGCATTCAGGCTTGGGCTGATAAGTGGCAAGTAACATTCGCACTACACAAGTGCCAGGCAATGATTATCTCCAACAATATGCCTAACCACCACCCCTTGACATTCAACGGCATTACTATCGCCGAATCCCCCAACATCAACATCTTGGGGGTCACCATTGACCAGAAACTTAACTGGACCAGCCACATAAATACTGTGGCTACAAGAGCAGGTCAGAGGCTGGGTATCCTGCAACGAGTGTCTCCCCTCCTTACTCCCCAAAGCCTTTCCACCATCTACAAGGCACAAGTCAGGAGTGTGATGGAATACTCTCCCCTTGCCTGGATGAGTGCAGCTGCAACAACACTCAAGAACTTGACACCATCCAGAACAAAGTAGCCCGCATGATTGGTACCCCATCCACCACCTTAAACATTCACTCCCTCCACCACCGGCGTACTGTGGCTGCAGTGTGTACCATCTACAAGATGCACTGCAGCAACTTGCCAAGGCTTCTTTGACAGGACATCCCAAACCCACAACCTCTACCACCTAGAAGGACAAGGACAGCAGGCGCATGGGAACACCATCACCTGCAAGTTCCCCTCCAAGTCACACACCATCCTGACTTGGAAATATATCGCCGATCCTTCATCGTCGCTGGGTCAAAATCCTGGAACTCCCTCCCTAACAACACTGAGTACCTTCACCACAGGGACCGCAGCGGTTCCAGAAGGCAGTTCACCACCACCTTCTTGAGGGCAATTAGGGCTGGGCAATAAACGCTGGCCTTGCCAGCAATGCCCACATCCCAGGAGCAAGTTTAAAAAAAAACACAATTACAGAAAGAATGAGACACAATTTATTTTTTGTTCGCGAACAATGCCACAGGAGATCATCTGGTAATAAATGTATTTCTTCTGATCTATCAAAACTGCTCATGTTTTAAGTTGCAACAACAGATAACCTACATCTGTTGAACTTCTGGTTTTTTTTCTTACTCCACCAATCAGACCATGGGGTCATCACTCAAGCACATGTTTGATCTGCAATGATATCTGTGCTCAAGTTACATACTGGCAGTTGAAAGTTTAAGATCTCCAATCTGACTTTGCATTTTTTGCCATGTTAACGTGAGTTAGATAAATGAAAAGTATTGCATAGCTCTTTTGTGAGTTCTACCGGAATTAGCATTTCATATGAAGTATGTTGGAGAAAGCAGGAGGCTCGAGTAATCCCAGTGAATACAGCCAGTGCCAGACAAAGGGGAAAGAAAAACCCTGAAGGGAGGTGAAAGGCGAAAGTAAATGAGAATACAGGTACACTATCCCTTATCCGAAAGCCTTGGGACCAGCTGAGTTTCGGTTTTCGGAATTTTTCGGATTTCAGAAGGTATTATTATAAGACTGGGAAATGTTGTATTTAATATAAATTGTAAAAGTTCAGGCTACCTCTTGCGACTGTTCCGTGTCTCATTCCCCTTCCTGCTTCTCTGGAAAGCCGGATATCGGCTGACTCCTACTAAGCTGGCCCGCAAATCAGGTCGGGGGTCGGGTGGGGGGGGAGAAAAGAATATCGGACGGGCCGAGGTTCGGGTCGGGTCGGTGGGGGGGGAGAAAAGAATATCGGACGGGCCGCTGCAGCTATCGGACGGGCCGCTGTATTGTTGGGTTCACTCTCCCGGTACCTCCTTCACACTGCCCGGCTCGGCCTGCAATCTCCTACCCAGGAGGGAACTCTGTGACCCTCTGCCCTGCTCAGTGTAAGTCGTGCGCCACTCTGGTCATGTCGTGCGCATGACTTACGCTGAACGAAAAAACTTTCGGTTTTTAGAGGTTTTCGGAAGTTCGGATAAAGGATAGTCTACCTGTATGTAGTGAGGTACAGACAGATGATGAAACAGATAGTGGAAATGTGAGAATTGTATTGAGCGGTTTATTTTCTTTTAAATGGGTTGCAGGGTATCTGGAATAGCTTGCTGCTGTTGTAGACCAGTCATTAATGAGTTTCCCATTGTATCAATGAAATGAAAGCAGTTAAAAAGGGAGCAGTTTTCTAATGAAAAATAAACCATCCGAATTACAGCAAATCTGGTACAGAAAGAGAGTTTGTGGCAGATTATAGTAGCAATCCTGTATCAAAATAAAAAGTTACATTTGCAGTTCAGAAAATGTTGGCAAGAAAAATTCTGGGGCTATGTATACACTCTGGTGCCAGTTTGTAAATCATACTTTAGGAAAGTACCTAAAATGACACTTGCAGCTGTTCGATATAAAACATACCTGTTTGTACAGCTGCAAAAAGAAATGTCAATGCGCAAATGTTTTAAAGGAACTTTGATTCCATGTTCAATACGTCACATGTAATGTGTTGAGGAAATTTGGTTTGTGATAATGTTGAGCATAGCCACATGTTTGTAAAACACTATTTCCCTATATACTATTCTGCAGATTTCATGGGACACCTCCAAAAACACCTCTTTTGGTGTCCCTGAATTACATCTCTTGCAGGGGGAGGCTCTTGAACTTGCAGCTTAAATCAGTGGACGTTCCTTATGTTGATGCAGCAGTTCCATGTTTTTTCATATTCTATGGACCAGCATTATCCCTCTCTAACAGTGCTCATCAGCTTAATGGGTGCAGATGTAAGCAGGAAAATTGCATGCAGCACGAGCTTAGTGGCTTTTCTGCTCAGCGCACAAATGTTGGCAGAATTCCTAAATGGCTGATTCTTATTACAGAAAATGAGCCACCTCTGTCTTGTGCTTTTGATCTGCAATTTATTCACATATATTAGTTTACTGCTCTAGCCCTTGACTGCAGTCAGTAACCTGTATATGCTTGCTAAAAGAAGGTGCACAATAATATACTTAAAGATTACCCATGACATTATTCTGGGTAAGGTGGACAATTTGCTGCTTTATAATAACAGGAACACCCGACCTTGTACCACACAATTGGTAATATGTAATCTAGTTGATTTCCCGTACTGCAGGGTGGGAGGGGGTGGGGTGGTGGTGGATGGGGATTTTCTCTCTCCTGTAACTGACACAATTCTTTCTTTTTTGTCTGCCACTTTCTGTTTCCCCCCCCCCCTCTTTTCACACAGTCTTTTCTCTGTATGACCCTCAACATGATTTCTGCCTTTCTGTTTGTCTATCTTTCTGTTTCCCCCTCTCATTCTTTTACTATATATTTTTCACCATGTACATTTTGTACTCTCTCTCCTTTTCCACTTATCTTTCACAAAGCTCTCGAAGCCTCAAATTCCATTTCTTTCTCGGACTGGGGCTCTGGTCCATAATGGACAGAAAATCATGGACAGCACACGACAGCACTTCCAATATGTGCTGCCAACAGATGAGGCTTCCTGCCTTAGTGCAGACTCAGAAAGTGACCTCCTTGGTATATTACTAACTGATAGTTAGGAACTCTGCCACTTCTGTCAGCAGGTACGGAGGGAGCATCAGAGACCCTGGCCCTGCTCCACCCGCTGCTGTCAGACAATGCTTCGCCATGCCCGCCCCAAACCCCCTCCCCAAGCTTCAAGCTTCACCTTCCCAGTTTCCAACTACCAACACATCACAAGATCCACTCTTCCAGTACTCCCAGGGCCCCCTTTTGCTGCTTCTGAAATCCCAAGACCCTCTCTTCCCAGACTGCCAGATGCCACAATGCCATTCACACTACTTCCATTCCCCGGGATCTCAATCCCAGTACTCACGTATTCCAGGACACCTTCAATGCGCCCCTCCACTGCTAAACCTATAAACCCTATTCCCCAGTACTGTCAGACCCTGCGACCAACCCAGTGCTCACAACTCTAGAACCTTCTCTCCCAGAGGCAATTTTTGGTTTTGTTTCCCCAATTCTTCCATGTTTCCCTCCTAACCCATGCTTACACACTCAGCATTCCCCCCCGATACCAAATTGCACCACCCGATCCAAACTCCTTCAGACCATGTGATACGGCCCTTCCTCCCTCCAGTTCTGCTATGCTGTAGGAACCCCGAGCACCTCTCTTTTAAAATATAGAACATTTTGAACATATTAAACAATTTACAGCAAGGGTAATTTGCTCTACCTCCTACATTTGTCCCTCTAACAGATCAGAAACGATCTTCAAATAGTGTGTCAGCTCCATCGCCCCAACAAACATACTGGTTCCACAAGGGCAGCACGGTGGCATAGTGGTTAGCACTGTTGCCTCACAGCGCCAGAGACCCGGGTTCGAATCCGGCCTCGGGTGACTGTGCAAACTCCACACAGGCATTCTCCCCGTGTTTGCGTGGGTTTCCTCCGGGTGCTCCGATTTCCTCCCACAGTCCAAAGATGTGCGGGCTAGGTTGATTGGCTATGATAAATTGACCCTTAGTGTTAGGGGGATTAAATACGTTGGGTTATGGGGATCGGGTGGGATATGTGTCGGTGCAGGCTCGATGGGCCGAAATGGCCTCTATCTGCACTGTGGGGTCTGTGTGATCTGTACATTATTAAAATAGGTACAAATGTTTCATGTTCTGTTGTGAGCTCCTATGTAAACAACTCCATATAAGATTCTCAATTTACAATATGTGCATACTTTTTATGTGACCCTTTTCCTGCTATACCTGTCATCTGAAAAGATTTTCTCTGAAGTTTTTATGTCCAAAATCAGGGTTCAAGCAAAATGTTAAAAATTACATTTTTTTCACCAAGGAAAATGATTAAATGTATCCATTGAATGGTCTTTTGTATCTTGTAATGCCTTCATTAAAATTTATTATTTGAAGATCTCTCTCTCCTAAAAGCCTCTGCTTGTCCGATATTGTTGTGCAGAGTTGTGACCTTGGGAGCTGAATTTGGATTGTGCAGTCTGAGCATACGCAGTGTACATAATCAATGCGCATCAGTGCAATTCAGTCAGTTGTATCGATGGAATATTTTCCTCTAGCTTTTAGCAATTTCTGCTCAGTTTTTCAAATTATTTTAAGAAAAGCTAGAGAACCAAATTCAGTTTTACACAGGATATACGGCACAGAAACAGGCCATTCAGCCCAACCAGTCCATGCCAGTGTTTATGTTCCACTCGAGCCTCCTCCCGTCTTTCCTCATCTAAATCTATCCACATAACCATCTATTCCCTTCTCCTTCATATGTTTGACCAGCCTCCCCTTAAATGCATCTATACTATTCGCTTCAACTACTCCCTGTGGTAGCGAATTCCACATTCTCACCACTCTTTGCATAGAGAAGTTTCTTCTGAATTCCCTATTGGATTTCTTGGTGACTATCTTATATTGATGGCCTCTAGTTATGCTCTTCCCCACAAGTGGAAACATTCTCTCTGTATCCACTCTATCAAAACCTTTCATAATTTTATAGACCTCTATTAGGTCACACCTCAGCTTTCTTTTTTCAAGAGAAAAGAGACCCAGCCTGTTCATCCTTTCCTGATATGTATACCCTCGCATTTCTGGTATCATCCTAGTAAATCTTCTCTGCACCCTCTCCAGTGCCTCTATATCCTTTTAATAATATGACGACCAGAACTGCACACAGTACTCTAAGTGTGGCCTAACCAAGGTTCGATACAGATTTAGCATAACTTCCCTACTTTTCAATTATATCCCTCTAGAAATAAACCTTAGTGCTTGGTTTGTATTTTTATGGCCTTGCTAACCTGTTTTGCAACTTTTAGTGATTTGTGTATTTGTACTCCAAGATCCCTTTGTTCCTCTACCCCACCTAGACTCGCACCCTTCAAGTGATAAGTGACCTCCCTATTCTTCCTACCAAAATGTAATACCTCGCATTTGTCGGTGTTGAACTTCATTTGCCAATTATTTGCCCATTCTGCAAGTTTATTAATGTCCTCCTGTAATTTGTTGCAGTCCTCCTCAGTACAGGAAACTTTCTGATATCCGGCACTAACGGGACCGAGCTGGTGCCGTACCATCAAAAGTGCCGGACACACCAGCATAATGTTGAAACATACGGAACTGAAAAGCTCCGTGTGAATCAACAAACCCTGTTGCTTAGCAACAGCTTCAAAACAGTCGGCTGTAGCTGCAAGCGTCTCTAGCTGAAGCTGTTGCTATAGCTACAGACCTTGCAGTGCCTGACTGGGGAAAAAAAAAGCAACGAGAACTAAAAAAACTTATAGAAAACGGCTCCTGATTTTTGCCGTTAGATCAAGTATTCCAGACATTTAACCTCCGGATAAACCAAAGTTCCTGTATTGACTATTCCCCCCCCCCCCCCCCCCCCCCCCCCCCCCCAAGAGGGCAGTACTGTGTGGCGGGGGCAGGTCGGTAGAGGACTTTTGTCTTATGGATGTTTAGTGTAAGGCCCATGCTCTCGTATGCTTCGGTGAAGGTGTTGACAATGATTTGGAGTTTGACCTCCGAGTGTGCGCAGACGCAAGCGTCATCTGCATACTGTAATTCGATGACAGAGGATGGAATGACCTTGGATCGAGACTGGAGGTGACAGAGTTTGAACAGTTTCCCGCTTATTCTGTAGATTAGCTCCACTCCAGCAGGGAGCTTACTGAGGGTGAGATGGAGCATTGCAGCCAGGAAGATCGAGAAGAGCATTGGTGCGATGACAGCCTTGCTTGACCCCGGTCCGTATGTGAATTGGGTCTGTGGTGGATCCGTTGACAAGGATCACGGCTTGCATGTCGTCGTGAAGCAGGCGGAGGATGGTGACAAAATTTTGAGGGCAGCCAAATTTGAGGAGGACACTCCATAATCCCTCACGGTTGACGGTGTCAATGGCCTTTGTGAGGTCAAAGAAGGCCATGTACAGCGGTTGGTGCTGTTCCCTGCATTTCTCTTGACGCGCGGTGAAGATCATGTCCATTGTGCCCCTTAGTGGGCGGAATCCGCATTGCGACTCTGGGAGGAGCTCCTCAGCCACTGGAAGAAGGCAATTGAGGATTCTTGCTATGACTTTCCCTGTGGCAGACAACAGGGAGACTCCTCTAATTACTGCAATCAGACTTGTCACCTTTCTTGAAGATGGTCACGATTACGGCGTCTCTGAGATCCCCTGGCATGCTCTCCTCCTTCCAAATAAGAGAAATGAGTTCATGTATTCGCGCCAATAGTGCTTCCCCGCCATGTTTTAACGCCTCGGCGGGAATTCCATCTGCTCCTGAGGCCTCCTTGTTCTTCAGTTGTCGGATGGCCTTTTCAACCTCATGCTGGGCTGGGGTTGTGCTGAGGTGGTGGCGGGTAGCATGCTGCAGGATGGAGTTAAGGACACTCGCGTCGAAGACAGAGTCTCGGTTAAGGAGATCTTCAAAGTGCTCCTTCCAGCGGGCACTGACTGTCTCTCTGTCCTTGATGAGTACCTCTCTGTTCTTGGCCCGCAGTGGGGTAGGACCTTGGGTGCTTGGGCGGTAGGTGGTCTTGACTGCGCTAAAGAATCCACGCACGTCGTGGTTGTCGGCTAGCTGCTGGATCTCCTGCGCTTTCTCCACCCACCATCTTCTTTAGGTCGTGAGTTTTTTGTTGGACCTCGGATTTCGGGCGTCTGTAGAGCTGCTTTCTTGCTCTCGAGTTCTGTTGCTGTTTCCAGATCAGGACTGCCTTGCGCTTGCGGCTTATACGCTCCTGGATCTCCTGGTCGCTCTTTTCGAACCAGTCTTGGTGTTTCCTCATCGAGTGACCGAGGTGTCTTCACAGATGCTGATTATGGAGGCCTTGAGTGCAGACCAGGCTCTGTGGACACTCTGTGTCTTTGAATCACTGGGAGTCATCAAGTTGGTTGTGAGGCGCAGGCTGAATAGGGCTTTCTTAGCAGGGTCTTTCAGTGCTCCAGCATTGATTTTCTTGCGGCATTGCTTTTGTTGCCGCCGCTGTTTTGGGGCTACGTTGATGGAAAGGACAGAGCGGATTAGGTGGTGGTCTATCCAGCAGTCGTCGGCTCCTGTCATGACGCGGGTTATGCGGACGTCCTTGCGGTCCCTCGCTCGGACGATGACTTAGTCCAGCAGATGCCAGTGCTTGGAGCGAGGGTGTTGCCATGAAGTCTTGTACTTGTCTCTCTGACGGAACAAGGTGTTAGTTATGACAAGGACATGTTCTAAGCATTTCGTCAGGAGGACAGTACCGTTGGAGCTGGCTTTCCCTACCCCCTCTCTGCCGATCACACCTCCCCAGAGGTCTGTGTCCTTTCCAACTCTGGCGCTAAAGTCACCAAGGAGGATCAACTTGTCGTCCGTTGGGACTCGGGACAGGGATTGTTCGAGGCTGGAGTAGAATTCCTCTTTGGTCTCGTCTGTGGCTTCCAGTGTTGGGGCGTACGCACTGATGACCGTAGCGCACTGATTCCAGGCTAGGGTGAGCCGTAGAGTCATGAGGCGTTTGTTTATTCCACAAGGGGAGTCTCTGAGACGTTCAACTAGCTCGTTTTTTATAGCGAAGCCTACCCCATGGAGGTGGCATTCTTCTTCAGGTTTGCCTTTCCAGAAGAAGGTATAACCACCGCCTTGCTCCTTGAGCTGGCCTTCCCCTGCCCGCCGGGTCTTGCTTAGGGCGGCGATGTCAATGTCGAAACGTCTGAGCTCCCGGGCAACGATAGCAGTACGGCATTCCGTTCTGTCGCTGTTGGGGTTGTCCATGAGGGTCCTGGTTCCAGGTCCCGAACTTCATTTTGAAGGGTGGAAGATGCCTGTGCGTGAATTCTTTTAACGTGGGGTGGCCGTTGCACACCAGCTACCACACGGGCTTGACAGACCAAGGTCTTGTTTCAATGGCGAGGGGATCCAAGACGATTGGAGACCAGGCTCTGCTACAACGGCCTAGCACACACACGCAAACATAGTCCTACTGTCCTCCTCCCTCCTTCCCACTGGTCTTCTCTGCCTGGGTTTCATAGGCTGCAGTGTGGTCCTCCCGACCCCGCTGCTGGTCCACGCTGCGCTCTCCTGGGCCCCGACCTCGCCCCGGGGCAAGGACGGGGCCCAGGAAGGACTTGCATTCAGAACCTCGGCCTCGCTCCTAGGTCCTGACCTCGCTCCTGGGCCTCGGCCTCGCTCCTGGGTCCTGACCTTATAGTGTGTCTCCTTCCAGTGAGTGTGTCCCGCGCTCCGTCTCCTTCCAGTGAGTGGTGTCCCGCGCTCCGTCTCCTTCCAGTGAGTGGTGTCCCGCGGCCCGTCTCCTTCCAGTGAGTGTGTCCCGCGGCCCGTCTCCTTCCAGTGAGTGTGTCCCGCGGCCCGTCTCCTTCCAGTGAGTGTTTCCCGAGGTCCGTCTCCTTCCAGTGAGTGTGTCCCGCGCTCCGTCTCCTTCCAGTGAGTGGTGTCCCGTGGCCCGTCTCCTTCCAGTGAGTGTGTCCCGCGGCCCGTCTCCTTCCAGTGAGTGTTTCCCGAGGTCCGTCTCCTTCCAGTGAGTGTGTCCCGCGCTCCGTCTCCTTCCAGTGAGTGGTGGCCCGTCTCCTTCCAGTGAGTGTGTCCCGCGGCCCGTCTCCTTCCAGTGAGTGTTTCCCGAGGTCCGTCTCCTTCCAGTGAGTGTGTCCCGCGCTGTCTCCTTCCAGTGAGTGGAACTTGTCCACTGACTCCCCATTCTCTGGCCTTATTCATTAGTCTATTATGGGGTACCTTATTGAAGGCCTTTTGAAAATCTAGATAAATTGCATCTGCTGCATTACTATTGTCTATTCTCTCTGTTACCTCTTCAAAAAATTCAGTAAGGTTAATGAAGCAAGATTTTGCCTTTTGAAATTCATGCAGACTATTCATTATTATACTTTTCGTTTTTCGATGTTCTTCTATTCTCTCCTTTAGTAGGGTTTCCATTATTTTTCCTACCACCAATGTTAAGCTGACTGGTCTATAATTCCCCGGGCATGTTCGAGCCCCCTTTAAAAATAGGTATTACGTTAGCTATCCGCCAATCCTCTGGCACTACACCTTTTTCTAACGAATTATGTGTAGTAATGCATCTGCTATCTCTTCCCTAGATTCTTTTAAAATGCGTGGATGGAAACCATCCTGGGGTTTTATCCTCTTTGAGTTTGATTAGTTTATTTAAGCTATCCCCTAGATTTTATTTTAAATGCACTTATCTCATTACTGTACTAATCTCATCATCCAATGTCATCTCCACCTGTTCTATCTCCCTGGTAAATACTGAAGCGAAGTAATGATTTAATATTTCTGCCATCTCCCTATCGTTACCTGTGGTATTGTCCTGTCCATCCCTTAATGGCCCTATTCCCATCCCAATCTTTTTTTTATTGATGTGCCTGTAAAATATTTTACTGTTTTTTATGTTTGATAATTTAATATCATCGTACCTCAAAAGCTTTAGTGAGGTAAAGTTCAGTGTGTGTGATGAGTGTGTGTGTGTGTGATGAGTGTATTGATTACATACGTGTCATAACTTTTGTTTGTGTTCCTCATTATCTCTCAGAAGTTACTGAGGACTAAAACCACAGGGACTCTGAGCAATGATAGCACAGGAAACTTTCGATTTACTGGCACCTAAATAACCGGAAATCTCGGTTAACCGGCAAAATTCAGGAGTAGGTTCAGATAACTCTTATTACTTGCCTTCCTCCATGTGTTGCTGTGCAAGGGTGTGGCTGCAGCTGTTGCTAAGCTACAGTGACGCTTGCAACTTGTGGGCATTGTTTTGAAGCTGGGTTTGTTGCTTTATACGGAGCTCTCAGCTCCGTATCTTTTACTATAGCGTTCGGTTATCTGGAAATTTTGATGAACCGGCACCACGTCGGTCCCGTCCGTGCCAGATTTTTTTTTAAAAGTTTCCTGTAACTGGAATTATTTCTATGTAAAACGTTAACTTTTTCTGAGTCAAAGTTGCTGAAAAAGACAATAACTTACTATATTCAAGACGTTACTTGATTAGCAAATACAGCAATTGCATTTTGCTCTTTAAAATTTGTCATTGTTTAATCTTCATTTGTTGTAATGTATTCTATATGCGTGCACCAGCAAAATTTCTTCTATTTATGTTTATCTCAAAGAGAACTACCACCAACTAAAATAATTGATAGAAATTGCAGAAAGCCTGGAAGGATTGAGCCATTATTCAAGTTTGGTTCTGAATGCAAGTCCTGAATTTAAATACTAAATATAGTTGCAGTGATATTTTTGGGGGATGGAAAATTGCAAAGTCATTTCATGTTTTCCTAAATTGTAGATTTCTTGGCTCCTGCTCTAAAAGCCCACAGCTGGGATAGAGGGCCTATTCAATATAATATTCCTGATATGAAACATCCACAGATTGATTTATTTGTGATATATGAGGGGAACAAATTTATTTCCTTGCCATGGGTAAAGAAAACTTTATCTTCCCAAGAACCAACAAAAAACCCTTAATTGTTTTCTTAGAAAGAATTGGGAAAGAAGTTTCTGTGGAGATGTGCAACCCTCCTTCACTTTCTCCCACTCACCCATTGCAACACACTTGCTGTGAGCAGTGCCATATCAGATCTCTCAATCTTTTTAAAGATTTGCATTATGTATTTTCAGAATAAATATAACAGTATTTAACGGTAATAACTGAGGCTATGTAATATAAAGTATTAGAAGTGACGCTTTATACAATCCACCTGAAATAACAGAAGTTTGTTTAGGTCTTTGGTTCATGAGGGGAGTAGTTTGGCATTGGTGCACCTTTTGCTGTCTCTAGTATGTCACACTTCTTGCAATGCCTTTTTCCTCATCCAAAAAGATTGACAACGGTGTCCATAAACAGATCGCATCTCTTAAAATTGAAGCATGAATATTTTATCCCCTTTCATGTGTTAACATAGTCAAGATCTGTCCATTAACCCCAATCAAAATAAATTGTATAATGGTCAACATGTTGAATGTTGTATTCAGAACTCTCAAACACTTTGTATGATTAAACTATTCAGATTTATTTAAAAGAAAAATTATTCACAAGCTTAAACATGAACACAAACAAATAATTTACAATACGTACAACTGTAGTGATTGTTTAAAATAGTCCATTCTAATTGGACATTGATTTATCCCCTTCAGTCTTCTGGGGTTTACTAATGAGATATTTTGCCAGTTTTCTTTGCCATTAGATAACAACCTCTTGGATGTGTTTCAGCTGCTGGCAATTGAGAGTCTGTGTCCAGAAATGAATCTCAACATTTACTGAACTATTTAATAAGTATTTCTTCAGTAAGGCATTGGTTCCTGAAGTGTGTCTGCACTAGCTACCATTTTCTGCCATTTGCTATCTGTGTGACATGGAGGTAAAAAAGCTAAGTTGCATAAGTCAAGTGACCCACTTTCAGAAATTAAGCTGTTTGAATCCAATTATCCCCAGTGCGTTCTGATTCTGCCAAGGCAAGTTTTAGTGGTGTGTTTCACAGTGCAGTGCAGAATAGCAGCTGCAGGTATACATGTTCCTCCCGAAAACCACTCAAATCCACCCATGTGGTCTGTTCATCAGCAACCTGGATTTTTGCCCATTGTGTTGGGTTTCTGTTTCAAAAGCCATGCTTATTCTTTAGACTCACTCCCTTGCCTCATCTTTAGCTTTCTGTGTTTTATGTTGAACTAAGAATAGGAATAAGAGGCAAACACAGTTTACAATGTATATCCATTAGTGCACCAAGAATAACACCATGCATGCGTTATTGATTGTAAGGTGTAGTGCTAAACTGGTGGCTGACAAGTGTACTCAAATAACTTTTGAAAACAGAAAGCATTATTGTGCACTTAAAAGCAGTTCTGTAATCTAACGAGCAATAGTTGCTTTTATAGCCTTAAGTCCAGTAACTTTTAAGTGTAATTGGACAGAGACCACAACTTTGCTTTTGACAGAGATATGGTCCAGAATTTAATGACAGGGGACGTTGCCCATTATGGTAGTTTGTGCTCAAAATATCGAAGCATGTAATCCTCCTGAGAGAACATGTTCACCAGTTATGCAGTGATTATACCATCTGAACAATCACTGGGCACTAGTCTCCATTCTATTGCCTCTTGATTGATGACTGAAGACTTCTCTTGTGATGTCTGTCAGCTTTTCTTTCGCGCAACTACTTTTCAGCCAATGTAAATTAGTGTTAAACCAAGTTAATGTATAAAATATGTGCATTAAAAAAAAATTTTTTTTTTTTGCCAAGCAGCAAAACTTGTGTCATGCTGACTTTTTCACTAGCAGCAAATATAGCATTTGTTTACAAGGAAAGTTTCCTTGGCACTAAACTGCTGTAGAACAGCCCTACCTTATTGTTACTTGAGTACTTCAGTGTGTGTGAAGAAGTTAAACCATATCCTCCTTCACTCGATAATTGTTCTTGAGGGGAAACATATGTTTTCATCGAAATGGGGGACTCCAAAAATGAACCTTTGTGCTGATATAGCAGTTTTAAATAGTTGAACTGTAAATTGCTGAAAAATGTATATAAATACTCCCATTCAGCAGCACTACAAGTCCCCCAAAGGAAAAACCACCTTCCTTTCAAATTAAGTAATCACTTAATTTCAAATTAAGTAATCACTTAATTTGCAAGAAGAGATGTATCAGGTACCTAAAAGGCCTGATGAAAGCCAGCTGTCTGCAGTATTGCCTTGTAGATATTACCAGACCTAACACAGTTCATTCCCCTGTAGAGAAAATTCAGTTTGCCAAGACAGCGTGGTTGTATCAGGAATTGTTCTCACCAGGAAGCTAACTTTCCACTGATACTAATTCTTCCCAGAACTGCTCTAAGAATTTAGGGGAAAAGCCTTTCTAAATCGTGTGTTTTCTAAAAACTGCAGCCTAACTCTCGAGATCAGAAATGGAACAAAAGGCAAACAAAACTTTAGAACTGAAATAAGCTTGTTTTTAATAGGATGCTCTGATCATTTAGATTTCTATCAGGATTGCTGTTTTAATTCGATTAACTTGCACAGAGCTCCTAGCTTCACATGAGGAGATTAGAGGTTTAGGATTGGGACAGATTAGAAGGATTCTGCAGATGAGCCAACTCGAGCTGATAGGAGAGAGCATGATGATGACATTGTGTGACAAGATTGAAATGTTTTACACTCCAACCCTCACAGTTTCTCACTTTGAGCACAACAGTTCGCAATTAAAAGAAAGTTATGGTTTCCCTTCACAACTACTATTAAAATAGAATAGCTTATATTGAACAATTAAAAAAATAAAAAAATAAAAATAAAGTTATGGTCCTTAATTAGTTCATAACTTTAAATGGCTTCAGTTGCATTTCTGGTTGACAGCCATAATATTGTGACGGTTACAATCAATATACATCAGATAAACATCATGATACAATACTACCATGTATAATTAATACATGGTTTTGGCTATATCCCGTAATTGGTGCTCCATCATACTGGTTATGTTACTGGACTAATGATCCAGAGCCCCGAGTTCAAATCCCACCACGGCAGCTGGGGAATTTAAATTCAGTTAATTAAATAAATCTGGAATAAAAAGCTAGTAGCCATGAAACTACCGTATGGCTGTAAAAACCCATCTGGTTCACTAATGTCCTTTAGGGAAGGAAAGCTGCAACTTGTAGAAGATGGTTGTAGTTGTTGGAGGCCAATCGTCTCAGCCCTAGGACATCACTGCAGGAGTTCCTCAGGGCAATGTTCTCGGCCCAAACATCTTCAGCTGCTTCATCAATGACCTTCCCTCCATCATAAGTGTTCAGTTCCATTCGCAACTCCTCAGATAATGAAGACCTGGACAACATTCAGGCTTGGGCTGATAAGTGGCAAGTAACATTTGTGCTGCACAAGTGCCAGGCAATGACTATCTCCAACAAGCAAAAGTCTAACTACCTCCCCTCGACCTTCAATGGGATTACCATTGTCGAATCCCCCACCATCAATATCCTGACGAAGGGTCCCCAACTCGAAACATTGACTCTGTTTTTCTCTCTCCTCGATGCTGCCTGACCTGCTGAGTGTTTCCAGCACTTTCTGTTGTTATTTCCAGCATCCGCAATATTTTGCTATTGTATCCTGGGGGGGTCACCATTGACCAAAAATTTAACTGGACCAGCCACGTAAATACCGTGGCTACAAGAGCAGGTCAGAGGCTAGGTATTCTGCGGCAAGCGTCTCCCCTCCTGATTCCCCATAGCCTTTCCACCATCTACAATGCACAAGTCAGGAGTGTGATGGAATACTCTCCCCTTGCCTGGATGATTGCAGCTCCAACTAGACTCAAGTAGCTCAACACCATCCAGGACAAAGCAGTCCGCTTGATTGGCACCCCATCCACCACCTTAAAAAAAAACATTCACTCCCTTCACTACAGGTGCAACATGGCTGCAGTGTGTACCATCTACAAGATGCACTGCAGCAACTCGCCAAGGCTTCTTCGACAGCACCTCCCAAACCCGCGAACTCTACCACCTAGAAGGACAAGGGCAGCAGGCACATGGGAACACCAGCACTTCCAAGTCACACGCCATCCTGATTTGGAAATATATCGCTGTTCCTTTATCGTCACTGGGTCAAAATCCTGGAACTCCCTCCCTAACAACACTGTGAGTACCTTCACCACAAGGACTGCAGCGGTTCAAGGCGGCGGTTCACCACCACCTTCTCAAGGGCAATTAGGGAAGGGCAATTAATGCTTGCCTCATCAGTGAGGCCCACATCCCATAAACAATTTTTTTTTTTAATTCACCTTGCTAGCCTGCAATTTAATTCGACAATATGGGGTTGCAATTGCCCCTTATAACTGGATACAACTCGCTAATAGCTGTTGGGGGTGTTACAGTGAAAAGAAAGCTCCTCGGAGACTGGTATCTGTCAGATAGAAACACTGAACCACAGACAGTAAAACTGCAAAACCCCATGGCTATGCTTGCTCTGCAATGTAAAAGGAGATGCAGCATAACATAACCAGCCAAATATTTGGGGCACAGATGCTGAAAAACAGTTTGGAATTGATGGCCAAACAGACCATTAAATATGTCTGAGAAAAATGATTTGTCGAACTCCTATATGAATTCTTCACTCCATTTTCTGAGAAAAAGGTATATTATCACAATGGACCTGGCTTTTGGATATTGGCTAGTGACATTACATCCTGCTAGCAGGTCTACAGCAGAGTTTCACTCCAGCCGAGGGCTTTTCCAGTTCAGGGTGCTATCATTTGAGCTGTGCAGTGGTCTTGCTACATTCTGGTGTCTTATAAATAATGTGCTGACTTATAATGGTTCTGTAGAGCAACTTTACCACATTGTTGTTGTGTCACTCATGATACTAGCCCACCTCAAGGAACAGCGGCAAGTATTTTCCCCAGACGCAGAAAGCCGGATTGTAAAGCTAAATAATTGACAATTTCTGAGAGAGTAAATAGAATTCTTAGGACTTGTTGTTTTTCTTCAAGACATTAAGTCGTATTCTTGAAAAAGCAACAGTTATAATTGCATTTCCACCACCTAAGACTCTTGAAATTCGGTCCTGTACATTCTTGTATTTCTGCATGTCAAGTTTTAAAACTATCACAGCAGACTCCTACAGGGTTAATGATCGTTACAGCTCCCTGAGTACCTTTGGCAATGAAGTTCACTGAATCAATTTCCTGATCCAACTTGATGGTACTTTGACTTCTCCAAATGAGTAGAGGTACAGGAAACTTTCGTTTAACCGGAGGTTAAAAGTCCGGAATACTCTATCTACCTGCAAAATTCAGGAGCCGTTTTCTGTAAGTTTTTTTTACTTCTCGTTGCTTTTTTTTTCCCCAAATCAGGCTCTGCAAGGTCTGTAGCTAAGTAACAGCTTCAGCTAGAGACGCTTGCAGCTGCAGCCGACTGTTTTGAAGCTGTCGCTAAGCAACAGGGTTTGTTGATTCACACGGAGCTGAAAAGCTCTATGTTTCAACATTAGCGCTGGTTTATACGGCAGTTTTGATCTAACAGCACCAGCTCGGTCCCGTCAGTGCCGGATACCAGAAAGTTTCCTGTATTTCCTACATGATCAGCAACAACTAAAGTTGACGCAGGACATTTTTATGTTTCAGGCCTCCAACTTACCTGGTGTCTGATCTGATGTAACATTTACAGGTGCAGTGTTCAAAGAGACAACAGAAGCACTGATAATTAAACACAATATATAATGCTGCCTTCTCATCCTCTGTGAGACCAAATTAAGAAAATGAACCAGTGAAAACTGTCAAAGGCCTGTGCAGCCCAGAACCACAACAATTGAGGGAGACATATAGCTTCTTCTATAAGAACTGCAGCTTGTGCAAGCACAAATGATCTACTGGATTGTAGAGTTATTTTCTGATTAGTCTTACTGGTCATGTAATTAGCTTGCATGAATCAGTAGAGCAAATGATTTGGTAAGAGTGACCAGCTGCAACAAATCCCTCAGATTTTTATGCTTACAACATGTAGAACAAGTCTCATAATTTAGAATTAAAAAGACCCCAAGGAATCCTAGCAATAATAAATCACTTGCCCTACCAATCAGATCCAAGATTTGCATTCCATATCAAACACAAGCCAGGCACAATATTTTCCACACCAGTTGAAAGTTTTCAGTAAGTTGATCATTCTAATTGTTTAAAAGTTGGTCATTGAAAATGTAGGTAAGTAAGTTGAGGTAACTGTAACCATTCTAAAAATTAAAATTCTAATTGGAATTTTAATTAAGTTGACAGCTTTGGCTCCTCGAGCCTTGGAATTCAAATTTAGAGCAGACCCAATGAAAGGTTCAGTTGCTGAGTTCGACTCAATTCCAAAACACACTTTTTTGTCTGTGAGCAGTAGTGCAGGAAGCCAATTAGTAGTTCCAAAAAAGTTTCATATCTATTGAAGTGTTAATATTTACTGCAACTGGGACCTTATCAATGTGTATCTGTGCTGTTGCAAGCCTTTTTGTAAGCGAAGTGAGATCGATAAGGACTTCATGAAATAGCTTAGCTACTGTATAGCTGAAAATAATGGCGCTGAAATTTCAGTCGGCGGCTTCCCGCGGGGAAATGCCTCCGATCCGCGCCTACCTGGGGCCTCAGGATCCATGGTGACTCGCGGTCCTGGGCGCCTCCGGGTACGCACAGGTAGAAGCCCACATATCCCAAGGGCGCAGGTGGTTTGCAAGCACCCCTGGGATCGCGTGGGCCGGCCCAACGAATGAAAGAAGGGGATCCCCATTCATGCTTATGGGGATTCCATATGTACGGACACCCCATAAGCATGAATGGGAATACCCCAAAAAATACATGTACACATCAAATAAATAAAAGTTACATGTTTAAAGTTAATTAAAATGCCATTAATTAAATATTTAAAACAAAAATGTAATTTTGTGAAAAATAAATTTAAATGTTTTAAAGGGGCTAAAAATAACTACCTTATTTTATAGGTATTTTATATGTTTGAAATGATTGAAATTTTGTTTTTAATATATTCATTTAAACTCTTAGGCTGGTAAAAGCAGGCTTTATCAGGCGTAAGAATTTCATGAGCATTGCTGGGCAGGAGTTGGACTAATCTCTGCCCGCGGATGCCCTTTTTCCAGGGATGCGTTGGATCTGTCAAGAAGGTGGTTCACGGATCGCAAGTTCCGGGTTTTTGCGCATGCGCTTTGCCCGCAAAAACCCGGAACTTGCATGGTCCTCCTACGCATCCGTGGGGACTGCAAAATATGGACCAATAAGTTTAGACGAAACCAGAGTAAAACCCTTTTTAATTAAAAATTGAGTATCAGTAATAATTTTATACATGCATTCATCATTCTTAAGTTAACCAGATTTATGTCAATATTTATCTGTCTAGAGAATGAAAAAGAGGAAATACATTTTCTGTTAGTCCACTTAAAATCGTGATTGTGCAGTGCATGTGAATCGTATGTTGATCCTTTTGGTTTGATTGTTTCAAAGCCTCCAGAAATATGGAGCTATGCAGCGTCACCAGTCATATCCTGGTTGGAAAGCATCATTCTCCCTGTTTTGCGTGTTTCGGACCTTGGGGATGATGATTTTCCTCCACAAGTGCCAACTGCGCCATGTGCTGTTTTAACAAAGCCACCTCTGCTCTTAACAAGGCCGTGGCTGGGCTTATACAGTGGGGCACTATAGTGCTGTAGTTTTAACTATTTATAGATGTTATAATTTTTTAGTGAATTATTGCCTTCAAACTGTGGAAGAGTTTGTTGTTAGCTATGCTCCTAACTGTTCATTGTAAAATCACAGTGAGCCTTAATGTGTGCCTTGCTAGTATATGTTGCTCAAAAGGCTATTTTGTAGTGTTTGTCAATGGAGTTTCTTCATTCAATTTAAAAATATAGCTGTTTGAAATTTTCCATACAAGTTTTGTTACTTGCCAAGAATGCAGGTATTAATTGTCATGATTTTAGCGTAATTCCCCCAAGGTGAAAACACCTTTGAGTTAACATCTAAAGAGTTATGAAAATACGAACTTTTTTATCAAATAAATATAAGAACATTGTGATATCTTTCAATTCATTAATCTGCCAACTGATGGTCACATCTGGATTTCATTGTTGAAGTATAATCCCTTTGGATAATTTAGGAATCTTGCAACAATGTTTTTATACAGAACAAGAAATTATTGATGTTTGTGTGATCCTCCTTTACATTTCAAACTTAGAAATAATGGATTTCAAAAATATTTCACACACTACTATAACACATCACCTACTGCATTCTAGTTCAAATTGTGGGTCTACTCATCAAGGATTGCAATCAATGACTTCAGAAAATGGCTAAAATATAATGAACGTTTTGACATATGTGAACCTGCTGTGCCCAGTCAACTGAAAGGAGGCTATGATGACATTTTCAGTCCTGGCAAAAGACTTGCTCCTTAATCACTGGAATCTTGGCCGCCGCAAACTTCTTGTTTGGTTTCCATTCATTTTGCCTTAAGAGGGCATTATAAAAGTTCACAAAACAATCACAAATGCATTCGGGTGAATGTTTCCTTTTACTGGCGGGCAGTAGCGATCGGTCATCTGTTTTACACCCTGCCCGATTATCGTTTCCATAATGGAAACAAAAGTCAGGCGGTCTGTAAACGGGGCAACCGATCTGCTTTCACCTGGCAATAAAAGTGAAAATTCAACCCATTCTGTTTACCTCTGAAATGTAAGTGAAGGAGGACTAAAGTGTGCTGTGAACTAGTTTTTGCTTTTTTAATAAAAATAATTGTTTTCTCCACTTTACAGAAAGCATGTTTATTAGGTTCTTATCATTTCTAATACTGTTTGTTTATAAAAGCATTTGAAAATTATATTTTAGTCCTCAGACTTGAAATAAGGATCTGACTTATAATAAGGCAAAGATGATATTGTGGGGGAGGGAAGAATCCACTTTGTAAATGAAATACTATGTTGTTTTGGCAATTTGCTGAACTTTTAAGAAACTCTGAAGGGACCACCATGGGAGCAGGAGGTGTGGCAACCATGTGATCAAATTGAATTGCTGGTTTTGATTGCAGTCTGTAACCTTTTGAAACCGATCAAAACTGGTCCTTTCTGTTGGTCCCATGCTTTTAAAGGGTTGGCTGTCATTTTTGAGAATGATGGGTGGGCGGGGGTGGTGTTCATTTCTGAAGGACTCCGAGCTCTTTGTCATGACCTCGCAAGCAAAGTAATAAAATAATATTGTGTTGTAGAAAATAGACTGCATGAGAAATATAAATGAAAAGCAATGTTCCATTAAAAATTCAGCAGATTACCAAAACTACATAGAATTTCACTGAATGAAAGCTAACTTCAGATTGAATGTGCTGGTTCTACATGAAACGTTTGTACAGGGGACACAATTCAGAATCCAGACAATAAGGGACTATTTCTTTGGCTACTGAAGTGACACTCCAGTGTTCCTGTCCAACAGAAGCGTGGTAATGTAAATTGTTATTTCCATGAATATTGTGACTTTTCTACTGTGTCAAAGGCTACCATAAATGAGATGAGAATAATTTTGTCTAGTCAGGACATTCCATGCAATTGATGCATAATGATGTCCTTGTTGTTGGATTATAATCAACGCATGTCTGAGTGATCGTCAGTGGTTTATTACCAGAAGAAAGATTAACATTATATGGCACAAATTTTGGCAAAATAATTAAAATGAAAATTGCTTGAGCTACCTTCCCATATTTCTTTATACATTTCAGGAGGCTTGGGATAGAGGTACTTTTGTCTGATGCAGTAAGAATATTACAATTTAACAGTTTTACATAATAAAAATGTCAGCACATTTTTACCACGTTAGTTTGCAAGCTCTTAGTTGAATTGTTGACTCTTCTGAAAATATTATTGCCAGATCCAATTAAACAGCATCAGGTTTGCTTTGGGTAACCAATGCAAATTTTCCCATTTGTGTCTGTGTTGTGTACTTTGGCAAGGAAGGTTTTGATGGGGTTGTTTGCATTTTTTTCTTTCATACTGGCTACCTCAGTAGTGTCCCTCAGTCCTTATTCTGTAAGCGACATTGCACTGCCTGCATTTATAAATGAGAATTTCTTATTGCAAAGTTTTCCTGGAATATTCGGTTATCCAGAAATGAACCTAATGGTTAAGTCCTACCTATTGTAAATTTATGTTCATTTTATGAACTGATAGTTGCAAAGGGCATGACAGTGTCTTTACTGCACAATGAACAGAGCCACACTATTTTATGGAGACACTGAGTTTCTTGTAGCTTTTGTAATAACTCAACTGATTACTATGAAAATATGGATTTGATTTTTAAGCTAACATACCATTAGGTAATGAAGTGGGATAATCACCTCAACATATTTAGGTGTTGTAGGATAAATAGATGACACTGAATACAGTTTGTTGCACAGGGTAGTTTGCATTTTAACCTCACAAATGTAGCAATTCATCATTTAATATCCAATCAGTTTTGTGTCTTTTGGGCAAAAATCACATTCTGTAAGATTTATTTTCATTAAGGAAAAAAAAGGTTGAGGAAACATAAAGTTGAATAACAGATAATTGCTATATGCAGTTAGCTTATCAAAATCACACAAGAACTTTCTAGTGTAGCAAATCTGTTCTAATGCAATCCAGAACATAAGGGATATGTTTAGTTTATGGGTTTTTACACTGGGGCCTAGAAATCCAGTGGCGCCAAGCTCGCCTGGGCACCGGAAGTCCCGCCCCGGAAGGAGCCAATTGCGCCAGCGCGATATTCAGTTTCAGCACCTCAAACGGAAGCGGGGCGCTGCTCGAGGTGCCACGCGTCCCTCTTGGGGCGCTGAAACTGAATATCGCAGCGCAACGTGCCGCAGCGCCACACACTGCGGTACTGCAGGCCTTCCTCCCCTTAAAGGGGAGGGGCCTGCACCAGCGCGATCAGAGATCGCGAGTGCCAGCAAAAGAGCCCGGCATCTCTCCTCGGGGCCGGGCTCTTGGGACACAGCTGGCACTGACCAGGAGGGGGCTCAGGAGGCCAGGGACGGCGGCGCGAGGAGGTGCTGGCAGGCGGCCAGCAAAAAAAATGACCGCCCCGCACCTCCCCTTTAATTAGCGCCACTACCGCCGCAGGTCGGCCCCCCTGAACCGGTCGCAGATTGCGGCTGGCGTTACAGCGGGGGGCGCGACCCAATATCGCGATCGGGGCGGTACCAGGGCGCTGCACACACCGATGACATCATCGGTGGTGGCGCAGCGCTACAGGCTAACGCCGCCATTAGCGGCCCGCTAAATTTTGCGGGGGCGTGGCCAGTGGCGCTAAAGCCACTAAGTGCCCTCTTTGGGCGCTAACTGGTGGTGCAGCCCACCGAATTTCTAGGCCTAGATATTTTCCTTGGGTTCAACATCACTGGCTACTCCTATGAGCGGATCTCACATTCCCTGCAAACCAGAGTGTGCATTTGTCTGCCAAATATCTAGGTAAATGTAGTAAGGCCCAAGGGTTGAACAGAGAACCCTGTCCCTTTTATTCTGGCTTACTGGAATGTATTACATGCCATCATGTGGTGAAAGGGTATACACTCTTATCAGACTGCAAATCTGTGTTCAGCGCCATTCACAACTCCATGCCAGCATGCAACAAGACCTGGACAGCATTCAGGCTTGGGCTGATCTGTGGCACGAATGTTACCTGCCACTTAAGTGCCAGGCAATGACTATCTCCAACAAGCGAGAGTCTAACCACCTCCCCATGACATTTAGCGGTATTACCATCACCAAATCCCCCACCATAAACATCGTGGGGGGTTACCATTGACCAGAAACTTAACTGGACCAGCCACATAAATACTGTGGCAACAAGAGCAGATCAGAGGCTAGGTATTCTGCAGCGAGTGTCTCACCACCTGACTCCCCAAAGCCTTTCCACCATCTACGAGGCACAAGTAAGGAATGTGATGAAATACTCTCCACGTGCCTGAATGAGTCCAATAACACTCAAGAAGCTCGATAACATCCAGGACAAAGCAGCCCACTTGATTGGCACCCCATCCACCACCTTAAACATTCACTCCCTCCACCACCGGCATACTGTGGCTGCAGTGTGCACTACCTACAAGATGCACTGCAGCAACTCGCCAAGGCTTCTTCGGCAGCACCTCCCAAACCCGCAACCTCTTCCACCTAGAAGGACAAGGGCAGCAGGCGCATGGGAACACCACCACCACCTCCAAGTTCCCCTCCAAGTCACACACCATCCTGACTTAGAAGTATATCGCCGATCCTTCATCGTCGCTGGGTCAAAATCTTGGAACTCCCTCCCTAACAGCACTGTGGGAGTACCATCACCACACGGACAGTAGCGATGAAGAAGGCGGTTCACCACCACCTTCTCAAGGGCAATTAGGGATGGGCAATAAATGCTGGCCTTGCCAGTGACGCCCACATCCCATAAACAAAATTTTAAAAATCAGGTTATAAACCATTGGATAAATTTAATAATTAAACGGGTAAATGAACAAGCAACATATTTACAGTAATTACAGACTTTACTGATCTCTTTGAAATGTCAAAAACAACAAAGAATCTTTTCCTGTGCTAACTGTCAGCATTAAAACAATCCTTGAAATATGATTGCTTACTTCATACGTGCATTGTGCATTGATGTGTCAGCCGTGGCTCAGTGGGTAGCACACTCGCCTCTGAGTCAAAAAGTCGTGGGTTTAAGTCCCACTCCAGGGACTTGAGCACAAAAATCTAGGCTGACACTCTAGTGCAGTGCTGAATTGTCGGAGGTGCCATCTTTCGGATGAGACGTTAAACCGAGGCCCCGTTTGCCCCCTCGGATGGACGTAAAAGATCCCAGGGCACTATTTTGAAGAAGAGCAGAGGCGTTATCCCCAGTGTCCTAACCAATATTTATCACTCAATCAACATCACAAAATCAGATTATCTGGTCATTATCCCATTGCTGTTTGTGGGAGCTTGCTGTACGCAAATTGGCTGCCACATTTCCTACATTATAACAGTGACTACACTTCAAAAGTATTTTATTGTTTGTAAAGAGCTTTGGGACGTCCGGTGGTCATGAAAGGTGCTATATAAATGCAAGTCTTTCTTTTCTTTATTACTATGGAGTCACTGACTTGGCCCTTAATCTCTGACTGTCTTTTGTAATACAGCGCAAGACCTAGCTCCAGATTCCTTTGGAAGTTATCCCAGAACAAAGGATATTAAAACTTTATTTATTATAACTAAATTTTATGTAGTCAGACATGCACTGGATTCAAAATAGCATTCCCTACACAGTTGGAAAAAGGTACAGGACTGGAATTCGCTGCAATGGCGATATTGGTGTACGCTCTGATCCTCCAGTGCTGAATTTATGCCACAATTTGGTGGGAAAATAATTAGAATACGCCGCAGCAAGCGTAGTGGTGGATAGGAAGTTGTGCAACCAATGGCCAAAGTAAGAACCCATTGCGAGTGATGCTACTCGGGTCCGGAAGTGTTCTCAATATTGATTTTAATGAGGGCGGAGCTATGATAATTAGCTGTTTAACCTTTTTGGCGAGGGGCTCCGGAGAAGTGCAAAAGTCCCAGCAAATTATGACGTGGCATAAGTCACCCACTCCATAATTTCCTGCAATTTCTGTACCATGATAATGGTGTCTGCCGTAATAGCAATTTCAGGCCCATGCTGTAAACAGCCTCACAAGATGTTTGTAATTTAATGGAATGGCTTAACCCATTGACCAGTTCCAAACACTCTGATCTGTGAGATTAGTCCCCATCCAAGGACATCAGTAACAACCTATTCTCAGAGACCAGTGCCTTTGGCGTCATGATGTATATTCTCTACTGCTTGCAGAAACAGCTAGCAGTAACCAGCTCTCCCCACTCGGTTTCTCTCTCCACAGATGCTGCCTGACCTGAGTATTTCAAGCATTTTCTGTTTTTATAACATAGTATTCGACCTGTTGAATGCAATTGCATTTCTGCACTAAAAAAGCTATTGAAGTTTCACTATAATCAAAAAATATTTTAGAGATGTTTCAATGATCCTGCTTTATCATATTTAGCATTCAAAATTGACCAAAAGATCCTCTTGGGAGTCCTGATGACACCGTTGGTGAGATTAATCTATAATATTGTTTTGCAGATGGATATATTTGATTGACCAGTCACTCTGCATTCCAACAAGCTCTTCTTTTGTATATGGCGCTGTGCCTATTGGTGCCAGCATTTATGTTATTGGAGATTTGGATACAGGTGAGTGTCGGGTCATTAAAAGGTTGGATTGTGCCTTTTCCCCCCCCCCCCCCCCCCCCCAAAAGACAGAGTAGTATGTTGGTATAGCAACATCCTATATTACAAAGTGGCAGGGCCTGGCTTCTAAGCTGTGATTTTTGTTTTTTCCACACTGCTTCCATACGTTCTGTACCTTGACCAAGCTGTCAGAGACCTGCTGAACAGAGGTTAAGTGCTTCTGGAGAAAGGAATAAGAAAGACTTCCTGACACTTTTGTCCACCTCCCAGCAGCCAAGGGAAGGGGTTGATGGAAGTAGTTGATGTTGTGTATACTTAAAAGTAGCATTATTTAATATAACTAATTTACAAATTCAATTTTGGGGTTTATATTTTAATATTATTGTAAAAGAGGTTTCACTAAAGGCTATTTTCAGATAATTGGCTTGGAAAACAAGACTCTATGGTAGGTAGTACAGTTTATGAAGACTGTGACCGTCTGTTGCATTATTACCACAAAAGAAAGCCTCCATCGTAAATATTCTCATGTTTTAAGTGGCAAAAAATTCTGTTTTTTAATGGATTTTAACTATAATTGTTATTTTTGGAGAACATTTGCTTCAACATGAAGTCAATGAACCCTCTCCCATGATGCCTGAAAAAAGCAATACTTGACATCTTTTCTTCATTACTTCTAGGCACACAGTATGACTTTGTCAGAGAATTTCGCAGAAGTACAGGAACCTGGCATCACACCAAGCCATTACTCCCTTCAGATCTCCGACGAACAGGCTGCGCAGCTCTACGTATTGCAAATTGCAAGCTCTTCAAGCTACAGTTACAGCAAGGTCTTTTTCGCATACGCATCCCCTCTGTAGGGCCAAGTGGACCATAATGCAAATGGTCAGTGGTGATTCCAATTAGGAACAAAACATTATATATCACAAAATGGGGGATAATCTGTTATGTTATCTGTTACAGTTTGGTGAGGGTTAAAAATATATCCTGCAAGGGCAAAGCATTGGCGCACATATTTTAATGTGAACCGGGGAGGTTGTGCTTTTTTCCTTGTTTTTTTGAAGGCTCACTTATGGTATTTCTAACTCTGTAGAATTAAAATTGCAAGACATTAATGAATGGTAAAACTGAACCTTCAGCTTTCCAAAGTAAACCTCAATCTTCAGCTTTCTAATATAAAGTAACCTGAAATGGGTATTTACTAGGTACAAATCTGAAAAAGAGATAGCTGTTTGAAAAGTGCAAAGCTGATGTGGAATTCTGGAGATAGTTACTATCCCAGTGAGAATGAATTCTGTGCTCATGTAAAAGTTATAACAGAAACTGCACGTCAGTTTTATTGTTTCACTTTGTGAAACAATAGTTCTAATACAAAATGTTGCATTAATTATTAACTTATCTTTTGTAGCTCAGGCTTATAAAAGCAAAAAGCAAATTAAACTTCAAAAACCAGCAGCCAAAAGTGGCTATATTTTACATCTAGCTTGTATGGACCATAGGACACCAAAGTCCACACTTCTGTGAAGGAACTGATGGGCAATAGAAATTGCTACAAAGAACCGAGACTGAGAACCCTTTATTTCTGAGGAGGGTAGCTGTTAAATTGAAGCAGTTTAGTGTGGCGGTGTCATGGAGTGGGATAAGTTTGCTACTGTTAGAATTATATCGGTTATTAAATTAATGACTTACTCCTGCATTTTAAAACAATATTCAATTTCAGTAGGTGGTAAGCTTAAAATAAATACAAAAGTAAAATACTGCAGATGCTGGAAACCTGAAATGAAAACAGAAAATGCTGGAAATACGCAACAGGTCAGGCAGCATCTGTGGAGAGAGAAACAGAGTTAACGTTTCAGGTCGATGACCTTTCATCAGAACTGGAAAAAGTTACAGATGTAACAGGTTTTAAGTAAGTGCAGAGGCAGGGAAATGGGGGTCGGGGGGAAAGAACAAAAGAGAAGGTCTGTGATAGGGTGGAAGGCAGGAAAGATTAAATGACAAAAGGGATGATCAAATCAAATCAAATCAACTTTTATTGTCATTGTTAGTGCACAAGTGCAGTACAACGAAATGTAGGCTTGCGGCTCCCGAGAGTGTACATTTGGATTAAGACATTTAAACATTCAACATACATTTGGCTTGTAGTATATTAACATAAACATAACCATAATAAAGTGCATTGGCAGATGTGCAGGCTTTAGTGTTTATTTGTGGAGTTCAGTAGGGTGACAGCCCTGGGAAAGAAGCTGTTCCTAAATCTGGTCGTACGGGTGCGAATGCATCTGTAGCGTCTCCCAGATGGCAGGAGGGCGAACAGACTGTGGCTGGGGTGGGTAGGGTCTTTGAAGATGGACCGTGACCTCCATAGACAGCGTTTCTGGTATATGTGCTCTATGGTCGGTAGCCGGGTGCCGGTAATGCGTTGGGCAGTTTTGACTACCCGCTGCAGGGCTTTCCGGTCATAGTAGCTACAGCTGCCATACCATACTGTGATACAGTTTGTCAGGATGCTCTCTATAGTGCAGCGGTAAAAGTTAGAGAGGATCAGGGGTGACAGATTACATCACTTCAGCCTCCTTAGGAAATATAGGCGCTACTGGGCCTTCTTCACCAGAGAGGAGGTGTTGAGGGACCAGGAGAGGTCTTCCGTGATGTGGACTCCGAGGAACTTAAAGCAAAAGGGGGTGGTAATGGGACAAGTAAAGAAACAAAGGATGGGTCTAGAAAAGGTGTAAGTGGGAATAGCAGAATCAGCACCTGCTGTCTGAAAACATGGGGGCAGAGGTTATGATCTAAAATTGTTGAACTCAATGTTGAGTCCGCAATAACAACAGAAAATGCTGGAAACACTCAGCCGGTCAGGCAGCATCAATGAGTCCGTAAAGTGCCTAATCGAAAGATGAGGTGCTGTTCCTCAAGCTTACATTGAGCTTCATTGAAACAGTGAAGGAGGCCGAGGACAGAGAAATTGGAGTGGAGTGGAGAATCAAAGTGACAGGCGACCAGAAGCTCAAGGTCACGCTTGCGGACTGACCAGAGGTGTTCCGCAAAGTGGTCACCCAATCTGCGTTTGATCTCCCCAATGTAGAGGAGACTGCATCGTAAGTAGCAAATACAGCATACTAAATTGCAAGAAGTGCAAGTAAATCGCTGTTTCACCTTTCGATTAGGCACTCTACAGCCTTCCAGACTCAACATTTAGTTTCTTTACTTGTCCCATTACCACCCTACCTTGCCTTGCACCATCGTCCCTTTCCTGCCTTCTACCCTATGGCTGACCTTGCCTTTTGTTCTCTTCACCCCTTTCCCTGCCTCTGCACTTGCTTCAAACCTGTTACACCTGTAACATTTTCCAGTTCTGATGAAAGATCAATGACCTGAAACGTTTCTCTCTCCACAGATGCCGCCTGATCAGCTGAGTACTTCCAGCTTAAAATAAATAATGGGTCTAGGAGAAAGTTACAACCCTGCTGTAAAGCTTCACACTGCATCCTGAAGTTGAAGCAGTTTACATGTGTTATATAAACAAGACTATTGCTCTTTTCAACTTCCTGTTAAATAACATTACATGTAATGTTTAATACCACAAGTGATTATGCTCACTATTTCCACAAAATATTATTTGAGATGTAACTACAAGTAATGAATGGACAGCGCTAAAGAATAGAGGCTCTTCTCTGTCAGCACATTAATGTACTTTGTACAAAAAACTTTTAGCATTTTAATTACCTGTTTAAGGCATGGTTTAAACAAAGTACACAATGAGCTATGGGATACTCCTGCCTTCTGGAAATATGGAGGGGTTCATATTAACCCCTCTGGAATTATCTATCCAGTTCCCTTTGTCTTGTCATCTCCCTTTCTGCGTCCAAGGCCCTGGTCAAAATTCTCCTCTTTGACCATGTCTTCAGTCACCCCATCCTACCCTCTTCATTTCTCTCCACCATGTCCCTTTCCTCTTCATTGTAAAGTGAACTGAGACATCTTTCTGAATGTGAGAAGCACTATATAAATGCAAGTTGTGATATTACACTCATGATACTGACAGTAACTCACTTGCGAGTTATCTGGCTACCCCACTCGCATGATGAAATTGTGGTGTTCAACTTATCGTGTATCCTCTGTGTAAGTTGCAAACTTTTGATGCTTTAGCAGTATTCAGGTCTGTCAGATTTCACATTGGAGCGGTTTTGGTGATGAGACGAAGTTGTTACAAATAGAATTATAGTGGTTGTGCGTTAAAAGCTATAACTTAATGGTGGGGTCAAGTACTGGGGCAGCTGACTGCTTTGTATTTAATGGCCCAGAAATTCGGGTCGGGGGCTTCCTGCGGGTGCAAGCCCCCGACCTACACTTACATATCGCGCTGACATTTGAAGACTGGGCCTGCGTGGATTTCCGGTCTGTGGCCCGGCTCAGCTCCCGGCGCGCTGTGCGTGCGTGATCCAGCGGCGTACTTAGTGCGATGAGCCGGCTGGGATCACGTGAGCACTGGGCAACCAATCGGAGGTTGCAAAAGTCCATTCATGAGTTAGACATAAGGCCTGTCAAACTCATGAAAACTATGGGCACCCAAAACAGTACTTAAACTTCAAATAAAAGTTTTTAAAAATCCCACTAATTAAATGAACTATTAATAACTAAAAAACTATTTTAAACAATTATTCAAATTTCTGCCAAAATTTTTTTTTCAAGAAATCGGGTCCAAAAATACACTTACCTTACTGTAAATTCTTTAAAAATAATAAACCTGTGGGGAAAAAAAATTTCTAACTTTAATTATTAGACCACTTACCTTTTAAAACTAAGTCCTTACGTCTGCTTTTTTCATTCGTAAAAAGTGGAGGCCTTCACGCACGGACAAACCTGTCAAAAAAAACGAAGTTCAACGCGTACGCGCTGCCTGAAACGTCGCTAGGGAACCGCCTCTTAACCCCTTGGTTCAGAGGAGAGGAAATGCCGGTTTTCCACGCATGCGCTGTGCATGCTGAAATCCGGCACTTCCAACGGGCCCACGCGTGAGTACCCCGTCCGTACCCACGCGTTGGGACCCGAATTACTGGGCCAATGTTTTGTCATTTGAGTTCATATACTGCAAGTTGGGTTCACTTGTGCAAAATTGCATTTCTTTTTTGGGAGTATGTTATCAGGATATTCACTCGTATACATGCTGTGCAGTATCTTCAATGAGTGAATGACAAGGCATTTGACGGTTTCAGATGTAAACCACTGGTGTGGTTTGTTCATATTAACCCCCAAGACTCCATTACAGTCTGACGAGCATTTAATATTTTTTTTCCAATTTTTCCTCATCTGTTGCTTCTCTCCTGAATATGGTGACTTGTAGTTCCATGGTCTCTTGCAGCCTTCTGGTACCTTGGCTAAGATGTAAGCTGAAATATTGAATTCTGGTTTGTGTGAGCTGAACCAATGAGTGCCAGCAAGTTAATTGATCATAGAGAACATAAATCCAATGTCTCTCTCGCTTATCGCACACACATGTAAGTGTAATTAGCAACTGATTAAGAGTGACAACCCTTACTGAATTTAACTTTCCCTACCTGGGAAGTGAGTTCCAAAACTTTGGGGAGAAAAGTAGAGAGCAATTGTAGCCAACTTTCCTGCTAAGCTGCACAGCCACGCAGCTATCTGGAGGTCCTGCGCAGGCCGCTCACCGGCTTCTACATGGAAGAAACTGCACATGCACAAAAATTTGAATGGGCCGCGCAGCCAGTTAAAGGGACCGTGCACGAAAAAGAATTAGAGGGAACATTGTAGTGTCTTTATTTGCTGCCCCAGGTGCGATCTGGTAACCTAGCACAGATCAAGAATTGAATTTGGCACTTTTCAGTTCTGCACGGCTAAACACCACCTTGTATCTATGCACTGCACTTTTGTGAGAGCTGCCCAGTGTTTACTTCTATTCATGTAGAATAAACATTTTTTGCTTCCATGGCTTCTTTTGAGTAACTGGTGTTCACATAAGCCCGCATGGGATCACTGTCCTCCATACAATGGAAAGCAGTCATTCAGCAACTGATTCAGGTAATCAGAAGCAAAATAATGGCACTTTATTGTTTGAACGTCTTAGTTGAATTAGTGCTATAAATTCAATTCGTCCAATGGCGATAGTGTGGTGTTGAGACATGCAGGCCTGATTGTAGTTGGCCTCCGCCTTCCTGGGCCACTAAGGAAAAGAATCAAGCACAACGCTGGTGGTCTCTATGGTGAAATAGTTCACTGCCATTCACTGCACAGCCTCATGTAAAGGTAGCAAAGGGTCACCAGCACCTGTTGAACTGTTCTTCACTATGAATCACCACCTTCAGGAGGAGAGAGAAATAAGAGAAAGAAATTAGAAAGAAAATTGAAGGAGACATGTGCATTATTGTCTAAGTAGACTGTGAACACACTTTTTGTTGTGTTCTGAAGATATTGATTGACATAGTGGTTAAACACTAATACATAAAACATCAATTTTACAGGAAACTTTGTGATATCCGGCACCGACGGGACTGAGCTGTTGCCGTCCCATCAAAACTGCCGGACAAACCAACGCTAATATTAAAACATACGGAAGCTTTTGAGCTCCGTATC
Organism: Somniosus microcephalus; assembly: GCF_052327205.1. Lineage (NCBI taxonomy): Eukaryota > Metazoa > Chordata > Chondrichthyes > Squaliformes > Somniosidae > Somniosus > Somniosus microcephalus. Next base: position 251,105,752 of record NC_140992.1, read on the forward strand.
TAGCAACAAACCCTGTTGCTTACAGCTTCTAAACAGTCGGCCGTAGCTTGCAAGCGTCTCTGTAGCTAAGCAACAGCTTTAGCTAGACCTTGCAGAGCCTGACTGGTGGGAAAAAAAACAACGAAAAGAAAAAAAACTTACTGAACTGACTCCTGAATTTTGCCGGTGGCTCGAGCATTTCGGACAGTTAACCTCCGGATAAACCAAAGTTTCCTGTACATTGAAACCTGAGAGAATATTACCAGGTTAATTTTGTGGTTAAGTACCACAAAATTCATTGCCATAGCATATTATTATATATATATATATATATAATAATATGCTATCATTATTTTAGGGCACTTACTTTCCTTGCTTTACTTTCCTTGCTTTAATAGTAAAATGACTAAGAAGAAGTAACTAACATGGTGTACATCATAGCAGCGTGGTGGGGAGGAGTGACCATGAACCATCCATATGCCCAATATGAGTATTATGTCATAATATGGTTTACCCAATATGATTTATCACAACAGAAATAATTTGTCTCTTAACTGTTTTTCTAGTTCAAGTATGTTAAGATTATTGAAACATCAAAAGAAGCACAACAGGGAGATGAATGGATATTTATTCTGTGATAGTATAAGTTATTGTAATACAGTGATTGTTGCCCAATCATTACAGGAGGGGTCTCCGTTTAAATGGAATTCGGGTGTAGAAGTTTTGAAAAGACCTGTAATGTGGCAACTTTCAGTATCAGAGACTTGCATCAGTGCTTGTGTAACTCCTCTATTCTGAATATGCACCACAGTCTATTCCTGTTAATTCAATGTTGTGCTTGCACTAACAAAAAAACAGGCTATCCAATAATTTAGATTAATAAACCTCAATGTAACAGATGTAGACTGTATTTATAATTTATTTATAATGTGTACATTTCTCCATTCTGCATTTTTCCCCTTTTTTATTCCTGTTTATAAAATTAATATACAAAATTTGTTGAAAATCTTAATTCCTCTCCGCCCTCCCAAATCTATTGGTACTATTAAAATGATCGTGTTACTTTAGGCTGACCGAATCAGTGTAAACAGGCAAAGCTGTTTACTCAACTTGAGAATGTTCTGTAGTCATCAAAGAATTACTAGAAAGTGTTTCTATTTTATGTTTTTTAAATATGCATATTAGATTATATTAAAAATGTGTTTAGATATCTGGCATTAATTTCACTCTCAATTTCCATGTGCTTCTGCTATTCACAAACTTAGAAAAATTGAATGCCAACCAATTATTTTATGATATTCTTTATAAAACCTAATGAAACTGACCAATGATATTTCTGCAGAAATGCCAGATTATGAAACTAGCACTGGGTGCATTTTTTAAATTATTTGAGGTTTTTTGCATCTGTTCCAATCATTAAATGCATTATATTCAAAACCATATACACTTTTTTTAAGTCTATCCTTTCCCGCCCTTCCGCCTTTGCAATAGGGGAACTAAACTTTAGATCAGAGTTATAGCACTTGATGCAACACAATTAAGGTTTTGCCAAATTTTCATAGATTTAATATTTGCCTTACATTAATGTGATAAGATATCGGTATGCAACATACGAGCAAAAAAAAAAGTCTGCTTCCCTCTCCACACTATGCTGTAGAATGATGCACTTTGGGTCTTTCGTCATGCAGTTTGTAATCCCTCATGTTAAATAAAACTGCCATTATCTCAAATAGATTGTCATTGCAGATGAGTATTAACAGTCAACACCAAATCCACGGCATACATTAAAGTGCCCTAACTGCTCATAAATAATAAAAAGTAGCCTCTGTATTGTATAAAATGTTGGAGTGTGTTGTGGGCAGAGTAGCTAACCTTTACAAACAGCTTGACCTTCACAGTTAGAGTTTATGATGTCCTCTAAACCTAAATGTGTTCAAGTTTTGGAACTCACTCCAGCCCAATGTTTTGTATATTGTGATATGAGGTACACTTTATACACTACAAAACTGAGATTTGACCGTAAGAAATCCCCTTCCAATCATCTGGTACTTTAGCATTAGACTTGTTTATAAATGAATTGCTTGTAAAAAGATAAATAGCTGAAATGTACAATATTGTGGCCAGGCTAAAATTGGGATCAGTCTTGGAATTCACAGTATTTGTAGATGGGATTATTAATCATTGAACTGCCACAGTAACTATCTTCAGTTCAGCAATCCAAACTGTGCTTCATTGAATTGGGAGGTGGATTATGCACAAGTCCTTACTATCTCTTCCACTACAAGCACATTACCTAACAAATGAACATTGTTTCATCTCATTCTTAAACTGGTCTCTCAGTGCTGTGTTGCTATGTTCTTGTTAGTAACAGTAGCACAGCACACAACAGAAATTGTTGATTGCAACAACAGTTTGAACAATGAAAAGTAAAATATTTACCCGTAACAAGCTTCAGAACTGTACTTTCCGCTGAATTATTTCAATCGGTGGAACACGTGTCAATGATTTAGATGCTGATAAATACCTGTGTTCATAAACTACTCTGCCTATTTTCCATGGAAAAAAACAGTAGTTCTCAACTCATGGGTTTCAAAGCTGAGCCTGGGCAAGTTTAACAACTAATCTTGGAATCGCAATGAAATAGCTGGTTCCTCATGGGAAGTGGGCATAATGCTCTGCTTTATCCAACAAACATCTTCAAGTACTTCAGCTCTCAAAGTTACAGATGTACGATCTTTTCCCAAAACCTACCAGTATGTTGAACACTTCAGCCAAATTGTTTTTTTCACTGCCAAAGTAGGGGAAATGAAAGAGTGGAATGTAAAAATATTTGTTCTGAAAGATTTCTAAATTACTGGAAGGTAATGTGCTACTAATATGTTGGCACCCCATGTATTGTGCTTAACCACCATTGATATAACCATAGGTGACCGCTTTGCGGAACACCTCCGTTCAGTCCGTAAGGGTGACCCCGAGCTTCCGGTCACCTATCATTTCAATTCACCACTCCATTCCCACTCGGACCTCACCGTCCTTGGCCTCCTGCATTGTTCCACGGAAGCTCAGCGTAAGCTCGAGGAACAGCACCTCATCTTCCGCTTAGGCACTTTACAGCTTTCCGGACTCTCTCTCGAGTTCAACAATTTCAGATCATAACCTCAGCCCCTATCATATTTTTATCCACACTTTTGGTTTGTGCCTTTTCCTTTTTTTTTTCTCTCTCCCACATAGCAGCTGTCTTTCATTCTGCCAGCGCATTTCACACTTCATCTAGAGCCATCCTTTGTCTCTTTACTTGTCCTATTACCATCTCGTCTCGCCTTGAATATCTCTTAATGTCTCCTCACCCCTCCCAGACCTTCCCTTTTGTTCTTTCATCCCCTCCCCCATTTCCCAGCCCCCAAACTTGCTTCTTAATCTGTTTCATTTCCTGCTTTTTTTCTCAGTCCTGACGAAGGGTCTTCGACCTGAAACGTTGACTGTTTCTCTCTCCATGGATGTTGCCTGGCCTGCTGAGTTTTTCCAGCGTTTTCTGTTGTTATTTTGGATTTCCAGCATCCGCAGTAGTTTGCTATTGTATTGATCTAACCATGCGGTTTTAGACTGACAAAATGTATATCTATCTTGATAACCTGACGGACTCGAACATTGGTGGATCACAGTGGCCCAAGTGGTTTACGGATAGTAAAATGCAAAAAGAATATTTTTTGATTAGCAAAACACCAATAAACAAATGTCCCCTTTTATTCAAGCTTCAGTCTTCTCCAATTAAAAAAACTGCCTTCAAATTGGATTTAAAATGTAACAATCTTATGAAATGGAACCTCAAGGACAAAATGAATGTGGAAAATGCAAGTATCATGTTCATGTAGTAGGTGATTTTCTGTTGTGATTGAAACTGTTTTGTGGTAAATGCATTCTCCTTGATTTTTGTTGATGGACATAACATTTTTCATCCTCTTTGCTGTTGGATTTCAAATAGAATATACTCTAGATTAACACTTGATTAAATTTATCTTTTATTTTTATACATTAATTATTAAATATACTGCCAATTTACATTGCACTGACACAAAATTCTATACAAATACCTACATGCCAATGGCAATAACAACAAAGATAATCATTAGACTACTCAGACTTTCACTTTGACCAGTTAAACCAAAATGAGTTAACTGCATGGCACTACGAACACAGCATGTCTAGTAAATGCAATAGCAAAATACTGCGGATGCTGGAAATCTGAAATAACAACAGAAAATGCCTGAAATACTCAGCAGGCCAGGCAGCATCCGTGGAGAGAGAAACAGTTAACGTTTCAGGTCTGGTTCTGAGGAAGGGTCCCAGACCTGAAACGTTAACTCTGTTTCTCTCTCCACGCATGCTGCCTGGCCTGCTGAGTATTTCCAGCATTTTCTGTTATGTCTAGTAAATGGGTATACAGAGATTCTTGTATTCTTGTTTCCTTTGGAAAAAATCTAAGCAACAGACAATAACTAAAACCAAAATCACAATACATACATAAAGCTGTTCCTTTATATTTGTATAGAACTGGGAGATGGTAACCTTAATTTGGAACAGTTCAGGTTTTGCACTACAATGGGATACAAGGCAAATAGACATATAATAGACTTTTGCTCTAATTTGAACTATTCATTTCTCAACACAAGATTAAAAACAAATTTGTAAATGATATTTGGCTTTATGAAAGTATTTTTATATGGTAAGCAGCAGTTTGATTGCAATTTTAAAAAGTCACTGTTCGCCTTGGTGGACCTTATGAATAGGCTTAAGTTGTTACAGTTCATTGAAACTCTGTGGACCATAGATATTTTGGTAAATAATCTTTTTGCAAAGACCATAACTGAGTTGAAATGTTTTTTCCTGCATCTTTGAATACTGCCATTTTTAAATGTAGCTCAGAATTATCACAAAGGACTTTCCGTCCCCAAACCATCAAAATCTGTTTTCCCGTTAAGTGACTTGCAGAACACACATTCTGTGCAGCTCCACATCTGTTGCATTCAGTGTGACACTGATCTTTAAGATTGGTGACCTATAGATCAGAATACAGCTAAGAATGTCTTGAGCAAAGGGTGGTGTGTGTCCAGGAAGCGATGTGTAACTACTGCCATAAAAACATTAACCCTTGTAGTTTGTTTTGATATTTTGTAGCATTTTTAGTAAAGTTATTGCAAAACAAAAAGCGGTGGGCACATTATGCATTAAATTTACACACCCTTCCTCTAATTCAAGCCATTCCTATAAATGGGTGTTCAGCATCTGGTTTCGCTATTAACATGAGCTAGGCAGTAGTTGGCAAAATTTTATTTGGTACAACTCTGGTGTCTATGTTAACGCATTGTGTCTGCAGGATTTCACAATCGCACAAAGTCTGTTTCAATCTTGAATACATATTCATCTTGCAACCTAAATGCCTTTCCATGACATGTGGAACATTGATTTGCTGACAGTTTGGAAGAATAAATTTTGTCACCAGAATAATGCACAAAACTTTGTCTTTAATTTATATATTACTATAGACAATGACATGCTGCTGTCTCCAAATGTTTCTGTTGCCATCTTTGGATTCAACATGAAGCTTACCAATAACCGAAACAAGTTTGGGTGGTGGAGTAAGTCATATCTTGTGGCTAGTTTAGTCCACCCCTACAGGCACATTGAAGTGGGTTTGGACTTGCTGGCTTATGCTTGCTCAGTTGTTAATGTGCCAGCCACTATGTAATATACCCTGCTATATAACCATATATTCACTGGGCAGTTCTGTATTGTAAATGAATAAAACTGAATAACACTGGTGCTTGGAGTGCCTCAGGTGGTATAATGATACTGCTTCACCCATCCTTTGCAGTGCACCATAAAAGGAATGTGCTGCAGTGAGTGGGGCAGAATAGATCACAAGACATTTCCTCTGCACACATTGAATAGTATTCAGCCCTGTGAGTTTACTCAGTGAGTAGCTGAACTATACAGACAAAGAAGATCCTTGGTTCAATCCATGATCTGTACCATGTTAGCTGATCTTGGGGCAGCAGTAGGGGTGCTGCAGTTATCCTCTGTACCCTTGGGTTAGCAAGGGGTAATCAGCCAGGTTTCCCACTTCTGATCGCTGCTGACAACATGCATGTATGATCATCAGATGAAGGCAGGATTGAGTTCAGTGGGGTTATTCATTGGAAGAATAGTTTGCCAATACTTGCTGTGAGTGAATAATTCACAAATAATGGCCACTTGAATGAGGTAACAGAAGGCAAATGGTGCCTGTGAAACTGTAAGAAGTCGATGGCTTCAGGAGGGTTGGGGAGAAAATTTGCATGAGGTGGTGGCGGTGGAAATTTTACTTGTACTGTATCAGCAATGCTAAACTTCATCAGTGTAACACTCTGCTTAAAAGTTCTCAAAGTGACTGATCTGATCTGAAACTCAGTGTTTGTGCAACTTGATTGTGGTTAGATCTCCTAGTTGCTGAATTTACTCTTCGGTGCTAGTCACTGAACTGAGCATTTTCCACTTTCTGTCGGTTCATGCTCTTCGTGAAATGCAACCTTTACAGTGACTCACCAGCCATGTCTCCGAGCACACAGCTTCCTAACGCAACTTCCCCTACCTGCACCAAATTTCGATGAGTTTCAGAAATTCTTTTGTACTGTTCCACCAGAATACAAAAACTCTTCCATTAGTACTTTTAAAATAATATTTTGCAAACTATCAAAGAAAAGAACAGAAATACAATGTTTTGGGATTTTTTTAAGGTTATGGAGACATATATTGGTATTCTGGTAGTGTTAACAGTATAAAAGAATTTCTGGAACTCCTCTAAATTTGGTGCAGGTAAGGGAAACTGTGCTCGGAGACACATGACCGGTGAGTCATTGTAAAGGTTGCATTTCACTGAAGAGCATGAACTGACAGAAAGTGGAAAATGCTCAGTGATACCTTATGTATCACAATAAATAGACTTCACCCCACCCAAAAGCCATGTGATCTCCTGGGAGAGGCAAATAAATAATATCCATAAATATATTATTTGTAACATTCAACCATCAACATTGGAGATATATATATGTGTGTGTGTGTGTGCCAGCATGATCTTTCTATTTGCACTGCATACAAAATTCACAGTATAGCAGAATTGCCTTTTTTTTTTAAGTTAAATGCTTTATTGTGAAATAAGAATATTGAATCATTTTTTAATGGACCGTTTTAGATTAGTTATTTGCTTGCCTGTAGGAACTTTCTTCTTATGACATAGCTGATCTTTGAATGATTTCCACAACCTTTCCCTATACCTTTTTTAAACTGTTTTTCTTCCTTATATCATTGTCCCATTCCTACCTCCCACCCTATACCATCTCAGCTGAAGGAAGCAACTTATCCCAAGCCTTTGCCAATGGTGTTCTTGAGCCAGCTGTTAAGAATGCAAGAGTAGCACGATTTTCAACCCACTCGTGGAAAGTGTGTACCATCTGAGATTAGGAACTAGTGAATCCTGGGGAGTACCCACGTTCTGTTGATTCTGCAACCTTTTCCAGCAATATCTTTAGCCTGGGGATTTTTCTTGAGCATCATTCCAGTTACAACATTTGTGAATTTGCACACAATTTTATCTTTGGTGTTGTATCAAACTCATACCACAGTGTCAGCGCTTATATTTGGACCCATTGTATAAGAACAGAACTGGTGATTCAGCTGAGCTGTAGTGTACTTATTGTACTTTCGATCTATGCATGTATCTGTGCTGCACCTCCTGGAATTAACAATTTCCTGCACTAGAGAGGAATGTTGATCCCATTGTGCACAGATGACCAGTGTTGATTTTAAAAGATGGTGGTGTTTAGTCATTTCCTTCCACATTTTTAGATGTGCCAGTAATTAACTTTCTGAATATTTTATAATTAAGTTTTATTATAACACAAAGATTGTGCTGCTGAATTATTCAAAACAAAACAAATTCTGTATGAGACCAAAAAGTACACTAATTTTAAGTGTCCATTATAAGTTAGTAACATGTTTAACCGAGGTATATAGTACTGAAAAATCTAGTTGTCTAATAATAGTGTAAATTATAGTTTTATGCAGAGTGCTAATATTTTGGTAATGCTGTAAGTACAAAATTTTAGCAAATCCATAAATCTTTGAATGAAGCTGTAAAAAGTGTCAGAGTGGGCTAGCTATTGTAAGTATCTCACGTGATATAAATTAACATAGATGTTGTGATTATGCTAAATTATTATACTTCATTTGAAAGGAGTCAGAAGTAGTGGAGGTGAAAAATATGCAAGCTTGTGAGTACAGCAAGTCTCTAGCAATGCATTGTGCGAAAAACCTATAAATGCATTATATTTCAAGTGCCAATACTTTATTACTTTTGCTCAGTATACCCATTGTGTGTACATTAATTCCAGTACAGTGGTATATGAGACCTGATCTTATGTTGTGTGAACAACTATTTGTGTTTCAGTAACAAGAAGTTTCAGAAATAACTCTCTGCTAAGTTAAAGTGGCTTAGCAAAACTTTCAAAATACTTCAAACAGTTGGAATATGAGCTGGGGCAATGGGCAAATAAAACCCTATGGCCTAGAAATTCAGTTGTTTGCGCCAGCCGCTAGCGCCTTAGGAGGAGGAGATGTGGGGCGCTAGGCGGCTAGCAGCCGGGCGCAGCGCGATCTGCGCCTCTCCCCAACTTCAGTAAAGATTTAGCGGCGGCGCAAAGCCTTTGCGCGCGCTCAGCTGCGCGCGCAGATCCTGACGTCATTTCATCGTGCAACGCCCTTTGTGCGCCCCAAACCGGAAATTCAGTGGCGCCGGCCTATTGTGCGCCTGGCGCCCCTAGCGACTGGTAGAGGGGAACGGTTCCCAATCGCTGCGGGGCGCGGGGGGCACTATTTAAAGGGGACTCCTCCTGCCGTATAAGTGGCAGCCATTTTGTGCCAATCCCTCTGTGTGAGAGACGGATATTTGGAGAGAGACAAAGGCAGAGAGCTTTCTGCTTTGACTCAGCGCTCGCACAGGTACTTGTGGCTTCAGGCCAGAGCTTTGCACTTGGATTTCACTTTCAGTGCCATAGCCTTGAGTCGCCACATATAATGGGGGCTGCAATGGGCGGAAACGTTGGCTTTCTGCATTGCATTCAAAGGGATCAGAGACGCCGTGAGAGAGTGCCAGTCATGGCCAGACGGAGATTGGCCAACAGGTGTCAGCACAGGAGGCCTTACCCACCCAGGGTATACCGCCAGCAGTTCTCATATCTGAACATGTCTGAGGAGCAGTGTGTTCGGAGGCTGCGATTCAGAAGGGAGGTGGTCACTGAGATCTGCCACCTGCTTCGCAGAGATCTGCAGCCACAGCTGAGGAGCAGGACGTCTCTGTCGGTGGCAGTGAAGGTGACGGTGGCTCTCAACTTCGTGCCACTGGCTCCTTCCAATCCGCTACTGGGGACATTGCCAACATCTCCCAGTTCGCGGAACATTGCTGCATCCGCCAGGTGAACAATGCCCTTTTCAGAAGGAGACGTCAGTACATCTCCTTCCCCATGACCCTGGACAAGCAGCAAGAGCGTGCAATCGGATTTGGAAGAATAGCGGGCTTCCCCATGGTTGAGGGCGTAGAACTGATGAACCAGCAATGGTCAGGCCTTGCTTCAGGGCTGCAGTGTGCAGGGCATGGCAGCCAAACAAGTTGACCCTTCCCCTTTAAGAGCTGACCGGCGCCAGCGTGTCTGCCTTCATTGAGCAACTCGCCGCACCTGCGCTGCGCCCGTCCTCGGTGTTAGCGCCCCGGATCGCCGGCTTAGCGCCTAATGATAGTCGTGCATCGCCTGCTTTAGCGCAGCAGCAACCTCTTGGGGCGATGCAACTGAATATCGGCGAAGGTGGCGCGAAGTTGCGCCGGGCGCAAACTTTAGCGGCCGCCCGGCTGTAGCGCCCCAAACGTGGCTATACTGAATTTCTAGGCCTATCTGTTTAAGTAGAAGTACCTGTTGTATTTGCATCCCTTTAGCAGCTGTTAACCACTTGAGCTTAAATGTTAAGTATCGCTAATGTGAAAAGTACAGTATTAAAATATGAAAATAATAAATGGAAGAAAAGAGAATTCAGAAGGCCTTAAAATCCATTAAACTACAGAAGCCCTCCTCTGTGAATCACTCACTTCAGATTTGCAAAGGCTGGTTTCATTGCAATCACTCCCATGCATGAATAATTTTTTATATTAGATATAGCTTTATATTTAAAGCTAACATAAGATAATCTGATATGCTGTTGCTATGTGAAAGGTATTTTTCCTTGAGTGACTGGCATTGTAGCAACTTCTGTTTAGTTGATTTGTGGTGCCAACCTCGCTGAGGTTAAACATGTGATGTAATCAATTTAAGGTTACCAAAATTTAATCCAGAGTGGATTTTTAGGAAATAACTCTGCTCAATATTATTAAGCGTTAATCAGCATAGGATAAACATAATCCAGTCTCTAGTCCACTGTTTTTATGTAAAACGCCTTGCATTATAATGGGCCATCATCTTGTCTTGTACTTGGTCATCAAATTCCCAAAATGTTGACAAACAGCTAGTATTCCTGCAAAAGTGTGAGGAGTTGATTCCTGTTCAAATGGTGCAAAGAATTTAGGGAACAATTTTTATTGAAGGGAACAAAATGAAAAAAATCAACAACAAAAAATCACTATAGGCAGGGCTAGATAGTAATTCATTTATAGCCAGTCCAGATAACCAATAAATTTGGTCGCCTGTCAAAATGGCTACTCCATTCACCCATAGCATTTCTTGTGTTGTATAACATATTTCCAAATTTGATCATTCCTACAGAATGATAATGTAACAAATCTTCTGCATGTTTTTAACCATATGAATATTTAGGTTGCATCACTGTGATAAAGACGGTCAATGGTTGTACTTCACGACATGAACATGTGACCTGTTCCAGCACTAGATTTCAGGTAGCCATGTTTAATTGTCCAACTAATATTTTGATAGTTTACGCTATAACTATACTGGACAACTGGAGTAAAGTGACCACTAATATTCTTTCATATTGAATAGGGTACCAAGGATTATTTAACATTTTAGCCTATTGCAGATGACTTGATTTCACTTCGGAGGTCATTCATAAACATTCTGACAAACAGGAACATTGCAAATGTAGCGTATTATTTACAAAAAATGGCTCATACATGTATTGTCTCTTTTATAACTTCTGTTGTATTGCGGTCAGTTGATCACTAATATTTACTTGTACGCTCCACTTTCGTAGTTCAGGTGTCCAAATAAGGTCTTAATATTTAAAACTTGACTGTGCATGTTTCCTCACCAGTATTGTTGTCAAATAAGATAAAAGATCAGGTTCAATATTACTATTTTATGGCATTGTACAGACTTTACAGCTTTCAGTTTTTCAAGCAATTGAGACAATGTTCAAGCGGATCTTTATGGTGACGGCATCTGTACTGATGCATGTTAGTGCATTCCTCTTAATTTACAACTAAAATATCAACTGTAATGCAATGCTTAGTCACTGTGCCCCTAATTAACCTTCCCTCTTCCAGCATGTTTCGATGTAAAACCAGATATGATGTTGAACGAGATATATGCAGTAACCTTGCTTGATCTGCTGGACTCTAGTCCCTATCCAAATATTGATTGGAATCTGTAATGCAAAAAAGAGATTCAAGCAATTGTGTGCACAACCAGTAGTACTGACCATTGTATTATTTAGAACTGGGATTTTCTAAACGCGCATTTTGTTATTCTTGAGAGAACAACTAAATATGTGGATGAATAAATTAAAAATTAATTTGCTATTTTTTTGTTCAATCAAATAATACTATGTTTGGGACCTTTATCGTTACCTTTTTTCAGGGTCATATTTTCAATGTATTTTCCCTCTGTGTGACACACCATTTTCTGGTAGGAAGGGTATCAATATTTAGTCACTGTAGCCTTAATCTCTCAGCTTCAAACCTTGATGCAAAACCAGGTATTCTGCCTTGTTGAAATGTGCTAATGTTGAAACATCTGAAGTAAGGCCCAGTTTGACCTTCTGGATCTCATTGTCCCTGTCCTTATATCGATTGGCATCTGAAATGCAAGTAAAGATGTACAGCCTGTAGAGATCACAAATGAAAATCAATGTCCTCGTTTACAAATGTCTCCATATTATCACCCCCCACCCTCCCAACCTCTATAACCTCCTCCAGCCTTAGGTTCAGGCCCATGCCCTCTGGCCCTCAGACTCTGAGCTCCTGTGCATTCCTTCCCCTTTCTCTGCTGTATCAACCAGTGGCACATTGTCAGCTGTCTTAGCCCTACTCTTTGGAGCTTGCTTCACCCTGCTACTTCTCCCCCTGCCTTTAAAAGACTTGTCAAAACCTATGTTTTCAACCATGTTTCCGTCAGCTTCCTTAACTCTCCTACTATTGCTCGTGTTCATTTCACTACTGTGAAGTTCGTTGAGATGTTTTCTTAAAAGTTGCTATATAAATGTAAGTTGTGGGAACACAGATTAATGCCTGCTGCTCTGTCCAATATAACTATCGATCTTAGCCATGCTGCTATGAAGAACCATGAACAGAGGCCAAGTGTTACCCACAGGGAGAGAAAGAGGGAAAATTATAGAGAATCATCATCTCTGGACCACTCTTGTACTTTTATCAGCTAATCTCTGTAGCATTAGTGGAGGCCAGGGAGCAGGTCATTTCTCACTCAGGGATGGTGTGTGTAACACAGAAACTCAAAGAAAGTAAAATGATTTTCTAAAGAGAGTCTTGCCATTCTTTTTCAGCCCCCACCCCAAAAAAAGGAAAAGACAATGGCGACTGACTTGTTTAAATTTTAATGTGCATTGTTGCAATTGGGGGCAAGAATTAAACTATTGTGTTTCAGAAAGGATTTAGTGTAATAGTGTTACCATATTGCCTTACTTGAATGTATTTTTTTTTCTTATTTTGGTTGGTGTTAACAAATGCATTATATTATACAAGTTGCAGCAGTTCTTGTTATCCAGCAATTTGAGGAACGTGGCTGGCTAAAATTTCGTTGAGAATTCTAGTTAAACTCTAACTCTAATATGCAACCAGTATCAGTGCTATATACAGATCACAAATCACTATGTAAATTATGTATATGACTGATGCACTTGTGCTGTTCGATCACAATTCAAAAACTTTGTTGAGTGAACACATCTAGTTTCAATTTACAATTGATGGTTTCAGTACTAAATATACAAATGTTTGGAGTGGGGGGAAGCAGAGAGAAGTTTTTGTTTTCCAGTTCTAAGCTTTTGATCCAGAAACTCAGTTTTATGTCTAAACAATACAGATTTGTATTTTTGAGTCTACATAGCAAGTGTTGCTCATGTTTACTATTCCTCACTGCTACAACCCTTAAATAGGGCATATTCATATTGGTTTTCTTTTTAAAACATGTTCTATACGGTTGTATTAAATGTGTCAGAAGCAGAACTTGTTTTAAATGGAGCAAAGTTTCAAAATGGAAAAGTCTGTCATTTTTCATGCTGGACATATTTGTCACAATTTATCAAGAGAAGCACTACTAAAATTATAATTTTTTTCAGGTGACTATGTAAATGCTAATTTTCAAGTTAAGTCCTTTTTTTTGAAGATTATATAAATATAAAACTGTTTTGAACTGTGAGGAAAAACTAATGAAATTACTGCAATTGGCATTTGGTTTGTACCAACTGAATTTTTATTCACGTGAAGAAATTAAATGTAATCTACTTTATCTTGTGTCATGTTAAAAAACATGGTTGGATCTGCTTGCCTTTATGTATTAGGGTGTATTGAAACTTGGAATAAAAGCTATTTTATCAGAAATTGGGGCTTGAAATTAGTTGAACCCCATTATGTAACTTTGACAAACACAGCACTAATAAAATTAGTGGAAGTAAATTGATGTCTAAAGAATATCAATCTACTGGAGCTAATATTTTCTTCAGGAAATTGCTGTTTTTAGGCCACAAGTGATTTAGTTTGCAGTCCTGGAGAACAGAAGAGTCTTTCTTCCACCACACATCCTCTCAGTTGGTTATTTCCAACATTTAAAATGTATTTGAGACAGATCTATGCAGCAGTTCTAATGTTTTTTGTATTAGAAAAAAATAGCACCGTTTCTAAATCCTTTTATTTGAACAAGAAATATTGTAAAGTCACATAAAGAAACACATGTTTAACATTTAATTAGCTTCAAAGAAATATTTGATATCATTACTATTCCAAAGTACTGAATTAAAAGAATCTAATAAAACTAATATTACTTGTCTATCGATCGCTATTTGAGTACTGATAGAAAAACATTAGTCTGCAAATGAGTATATATTTATTGTAATTGGGAATATATTAAGGAAGTTCAATGGGTTGGTATGGAATATTATCACATGAATGTGGAAATCTAAAATCACAATTGATTTATGAAACTGTTCAATACAAGTGTCATTAAAATGTACTACAATCCTCCATCGTCATGTGTGTTATTTAAGATTACAAAATAGGCACTAGATTTCCAAGCAGTGCCGAGTGGATAAGGCATGGATATGGTTCCATGGGCATCAGTGCCCCTCCAGTACCTTACCGAAGTGGATAGACCTACAGGCAAGTTACCTTAGATCACTTTTGCTTCAGACCAATAAAGGTATTGAAAAGAATACAGGAATTTATAGTGTTCATGTATTATTTCTGAACCTATTGATCAGCACCTCTGGCCTAGTAGGTAAAGGTACTACCCACTGCACTAATAAAACGTCCTCACCAGAAGGTTCTAGGTTCATGTTCCCAGTCATTGTTAGCTGACCTTAGCCAGTCATTGTAGTGCTACAATTGGCCTCAGCATCCCTGGGCTAAGGAGGTGAAAATCAGCCAAGGTTCTTGCTCCAGCTTGCTTTCCAGTGACATCTGCTAGAAACAGCATACATGTGGGCATTGGTGAGGACAAGATTGGGCTCCGTTGCCTTTCATAGTTGAATAGCCCACTGATGTTCATTGTCTTGTTTTACACATTAATAGTGACTACTTGAGCACAGTTCCAGGGATACTGCTTTCCAATATTGTATCTCAGTAAGAATTGTCACCTTCAGAAGAGGTGAGGACTAAGTTAGCAAAAACAGATTGGTAAGACACATCCTGTTTCCTTATTCTAATTTGGCATTTAAAAAAAGCACTGACATTTGAAAACAAAAAAAGCCTCTAAGGGAAACAGGGAGGAAGAGGGAAATAGGGTGAGGGGAGCTTCTGGCCTCCCAATAACCCCCCACCCCTTGTGGGGAGTAGATGGAAGGTTATGGATGAGGCAGTGACAACAGTATGAGAAGATGCCAGAGGGTTGAACTGGTAGTTTAAAGAGGAAAAGGCAGTGCAGTAATGGGGTGGTAGCAAGTAAAAAGTGTAGTGGAAAGACGAAGGGTTAGATGCTGCAATATGAGAAAAGTGGTTGGGGTAAAACAAATGATTGGGAGAGGGAAGAGAAGTGAGCCACATTTTCCCTGTAACCCCCCACTCTAAATGCAACCTGCAGCGATTTGTAGGTTGCTTTCCTGCCATACAGCGCCATAACGTCCACCACTTCCCATCCCAGAGGAAATAAAAGCAGGAAGACAGAGAGAGAAGCTGAATAGAGAAATCAGCTGCACTAAGATGGCAGATTTACTGTGCGCAATGCCACAGAAGATCAACTAGTTTTCATTAATAGTGGTTTCAGAAGTCAAAGTGTGACCAAAAAGAACCAATTGATATCAAACATTAGACCTATTCAGCTAATGGAGTAAAAGTTTTAATTAACACACTGTGATCATCTCACAAAAGAGCAGATACATCAAGGTCTCTGCAGTTGCATTCTAAAACTGACAACGAGGAGGTACCGCCCAGGGTGACGTCCCATCAAATTTTCTCTCCTGTGGTAAATTCTTGCTCTCCATTCTTTGGTTTTCTGTGACTTCATAGAATCGTACAGTAAAGGAGAATCGTACAGTAAAGGAGGAGACCATTCAGCCTGTTGAGTCTGCACCAGCTCTTTCAAAGAACAATCCAATTAGTCCCGCTCTTTCTCCATATCCCTGCAATGTTTTTTCCTTCAAGTATTTATCCAATTCCTTTTTGAAGGCCTGCAATTGAATCTGTATCCACCATCCTATAAGGCAGTACATTCCAAATCCTAACCACTTGTGTGTAAAGGTTTTCCCTCATGTCGCCTCTGGTTCTTTGGCCAATCTCCTTAAATCTGCTCCCTCTGGTTATCGACCCTTCAGCCATTGGAAACAGCTTCTCTTTATTTACTCTATCTAAATCCACTTCGCATGTGCTTTAACCCGAGCAGGACAGCCAAGTTACAGAGTGTGGGATTGTTTAAACCGTGTCCTAGCAACCGTGTGCACCCTGAGCAAGCTCATGACTGCTAGAGAAGGATTCAAAGACATTCACAAACATTGCTGCATGCTGCCACTCTGCCTTGATATAACTGCCACTTGAGTCTCTGGCTCAATCTTCTCTGAAATTGTAGGGGGTGGTGGGTCGTGCCCAGCCAGCTTCACCTCTGTCCCCTTTGAGTGGTTCGAATCGCTCCCACACCCCTGGGTTCTAGACATCGGACTTAGGTACAGGCGGCGATACAGAAAATCGAGTAGACAAGTGGTTTGGTGCAAGAAAACCAAATTTTATTAAAAGAATAAAACAATCTTATGAAAATTACAGGCATAAACAATTACACTTATATGGGAATGGGGAACACACGGCACATCGAGGAAAAACAACTACATTAAACAATCCCCTTATCCTTATCCCACCCCCTATACCTAACTAGATTAAGCTCTGAGGGACCAGGAATTCATGCTCACCGATCCAAAACCTGTTGCTTAAACGGTTATGAGTTTTGAGGTCCGCTCCTGCTGTCCTTTGGGGTACCCCGTCGCCACGTGGTCTCGGCGCGGCGCTGAAGTCGTTGATGCGAAGCACCCGCCTTTTTCCTCAGC
Organism: Somniosus microcephalus; assembly: GCF_052327205.1. NCBI lineage: Eukaryota > Metazoa > Chordata > Chondrichthyes > Squaliformes > Somniosidae > Somniosus > Somniosus microcephalus. The sequence goes on from NC_140992.1 coordinate 251,122,741, forward strand.
TACCGTCGTCATCTTGTCGCGATGGGTTTTCTTCTCCCTCGAGCAGTCGCCGGCGGTAATGTTACGGTCGGGGTTGATTGGCAGTCTTTATCGTCTAAAAGATTTTACTACCCATGCTTCGAATGCTAGTTTATTCGTCACGGGCGCTGCCACCCACTCTTCGAACGCCTGCTTATTCGCACTGTTCATGCTTGCAACACCAACTTATTCACCAAATGCCAGCTTATAACTAGACGTTTGGATTTTCCCAATGCGTCTTTTGCTGCCCTTCTCTGCTTTTATTGGTTTACCTTCTTCTTCGTCTCATCTGTGGCCTGTGTGTCCTGTGTGGTTTTGAACTCGGATCTCGTTCTCCTCCCGCGTTTGGCCCCGGTGTAATGGACGTCCTTGGTTGTTGAGCGGCATGGGGAGTGAGAAGAGAGCCTGCCACAAGGCCAGGGCGCGAGTACGAGCGGCAGCAGGCCGAGGCCACAAGCAAGAGATCAGAGAGCTAAGCGAAGCGAGAGATGATTACCACTGATGGGCCTACAATTATACCCGTTCTTCAACTCCTTATCTGTGTGCCAAATCAGGTCAGTCCATTATTTAACTTTTGGCGGGCTTGTTTAAATGATTACAACCATTTACTTTAACGATTTTTGGAGTGGTTGTCTCCGGGTCTAATGGCCCCGATGTCCTGGTTGTTTGTCATGGATAAGACTTAATTGTCCCCATCCTGACTTAATGGCTACTGTGAGCTGTTACCGATTAAATATGCAGAAACCTAATGGCCTTGATTCTAGGCGCATTCTAGCTTGATTTGTTTCAAGTCGAATGAATGCGTATTCTGTGTTTACTTTGTCTGGCTGGCTCCAGAGAGTCCTTTTTCACAGATTCCTGCATTTTAAGTTTCATCTCCGGGCCTGCTTGTCTGCAGAACCTTGCTTTAAAAATCCTGTCGGTTTGGTCACGAGGCTGCAGAAGCCATTTTGGGTACCCTGGTTTTAATAACTTGTCCAAACAATGCCCCTTGATCCATAATTTTGGGGAGTGCGGGAATTTTGGGAACCCTGCACTTACAAAATGCACCACAAAGCAACGTATCGAATCATAGAATAGTACAGCACAGAAGGAGGCCATTCGGCCCATCGAGCCTGCGCCGGCACTTTTGAAGAGCAGTCCAGTTAGTCCCACTCACCCGCTCTTTCCCCGTATCCCTACAAGCAAATCAAATCAAATCAACTTTTATTGTCATTGTTAGTGCACAAGTGCAGTACAACGAAATGTAGGCTTGCGGCTCCCGAGAGTGTACATTTAGATTAAGACATTTAAACATTCAACATACATTTGGCTTGTAATACATTAACATAAACATAACCATAATAAAGTGCATTGGCAGATGTGCAGGCTTTAGAGTTTATTTGTGGAGTTCAGTAGGATGACAGCCCTGGGAAAGAAGCTGTTCCTAAATCTGGTCGTACGGGTGCGAATGCATCTGTAGCGTCTCCCAGATGGCAGGAGGGCAAACAGACTGTGGCTGGGGTGGGTAGTACTCCTTCAAGTATTTATCCCATTCCCTTTTTGAAGGCTACTATAGAATCTGTACCCACCACCCTAACAGGCAGTGCATTCCAAATCCTAACCACTCGTTGCGTAAAAAAGTTTTTCCTCATGTCGCCTCTGATTCTTTTGCCAATCACCTTAAATCTGTGCCCTCTAGTTATCGACCCTTCAGTCATTGGAGACAGCTTTTTATTTATTCTATCTGAACCCTTCATGCTTTTAAACACCTCGATCAAATCTCTTAGCCTTCTCTGCTCTAAGGGGAACAGTAGCTGAAATTAGTAACTTACAGTGAAGAAATTGCGAAGGCATTCTATGGTGTGACGTATTGGAGCTCCAACATATTGGCCACTATGATTGCCACCTGATCTGATTTAACATCTCTTCTGTTTTTATAATATAGAGTTATGTGTAATGTAACATTGTAGAGTCCTTTCAACTAATCAGATTGCAGAAATAGAGACCACTGGTCTTTCACCCAATTGCAACCCACTGAACACTTCCTAGCAGAAGAGAGCTCAATTGTATGTCTGGAAGCAATGCCATGGGAGATCAATTAATCTGTATATATTCTGTTGATCATCATTGTATGCACTTTGGACCTTTCAGAGACAGCAACAGAAATTACAATATTGTTCCTTTTCAGATTAATACAATAGAGCACACAAAGTTTTAAATGTAATTTTGCTGAAAAGTGCCAACACACATCCTAATACAAAAGGGATGGAATAGTACAGCCTTGTCCTCTTCCTCCCTACCCTCCATCCCCTTTGCTGGTGCAACATTCCCATATTTGTTTTAACATATAAACTTCTATTTTGGTACAGAATCAACATGTCAATGTATTTACTAAGGTGATGAAAACAAAATAACTGCTATTCTTCGGAATAATGATCAAGAAGAAATGCTGGTAAAAGTCTGTGGTGTGCTTTTCAATAAAAAAAAATTGGACTGTTTTAAAAGTACAATGTTAGTTAAAAGATATATATATTATATATATATATGCACAGATATGCCATGAATTGCAAATCGCCACAAATTGCTGACCAATTAGCATTGCATAAAGGGGATCTCCTCAACCTCCATATAAGCTTCACGAAATTGCTGGATTTGCGCTGCAAGTATGAATTAAACTCGCTGCAGAAAGTTAGGGCCACTATTTCACAACAACAACTTGCATTTATATAGCGACTTTAACAGCAAAACGTCCCAAGGCACTTAACAAGAGCGTCATCAATAAAAACATTTTGACACCGAGCCACAGAAGGAGCTATCAGGACAGATGACCAAAAGCTTGGTCAAAGAGGTAGGTTCTAAGGAGCATCTTAAAGGAGGAGAGAGAGGTGGAGAGGTTTAGGGAGGGAATTCCAGAGCTTAGGGCCAAGACAGCTGAAAACATAACTGCCAATGATGGAATGCTTTAAATTGGGGATGCGCAAGAGGCCAGAATTGGAGGAGCGCAGAGATCTGTCTTGTAGGGCTGGAGGAGGTTACAGAGATAAGGAGGGGTGAGGACATGGAGGGATTTGAAAACCAGGATGACGATTTTAAAATTAAAGTGTTGTGGGACCAGCAGCTAATGTAGATCAGCAAGCGCAGGGGTGATGGGTGAACGGGACTTGGTACGAGTTAAGATAGGGCAGCAGAGTTTTGGATGAGCACAAATTTATGTAGGGTGGAAGAGGGGAGGCTGGTCATGAAAGCATCGAAATAGTCAAGTCTAGCGGAACCAAAGGCATGAATGAGGGTTTCAGCAGCAAATGAGCTGAAGCAGGGTCGGAGTTGGGTGATGTTATGGAGGTTGAAGTAGGCAGTTTTAGTGATGGAGCGGATATGTGGTCAGAAGCTCATCTCAGGATCAAATACAACACCAAGGTTGCAAACGGTCTGGCTCAGCTTCAGACAGTTGCCAAGGATGGAAACGGTGGTCAGGAAACAGAGTCTGTGGCCAGGACCAAAGACAATGGCTTCAGTTTTCCCAATATTTAGTTGGAGGAAATTTCTGCTCATCCAATATTGGATGTCAGGTAAGCAGTGACGAATCAGAGACAGTGGAGGGGTCAAGAGAGGTGGTGGTGAGCTAGGTCCAAGTGTCATCCGCATACATATGGAACCTGGTGTTGTGAGTTTGTATGATGTCGGCGAGGGGCAGCATGTAGATGAGAAATAGAAGGAGGCCAAGGATAGATCCTTGGGGGATTCCAGAGGTAATGGTGCGGAAGTGGGAAGAGAAGCCATTGCAGGTGATTCTCTGGCTATGATTCGATAGATGAGAATGGAACAAGGCAAGGGCAGTTCCACCCAGCTGGACAACGGAGGGGAGGCGTTGGAGGAGGATGGTGTGGTCAACCACGTCAAAGGCTGCAGATAGGTCGAGAAGGATGAGTGGGATCGTTTACCACAGTTACAGTTACAATTCACTGGTAAGAACCCTGTTAATGGGGTGATTAATGGTCCTAACGTGCCACTCAACCTTGGAGGCCCAGAAAGGGAACAACAGAAACTGTGAAGTCTCATTCCAGCAGGTAGTAAATTATTCCAAGGTTTTTTAATTTACATTTTTTTTTCTTACTTTTCCATTCTGTCTCTATTTCTCTTTCTGTATTTAATTTAACTCTAAATCACCCCATTTCTTTCTCCGTCATTGACTCTGTTTCTTTATTGTTAAATTACATTGATTAAGTTGCTCCCGTCGTTCACCAAGGTTCCAGATCAACACGCCATACGGCCCCTCGAGCCTGCTCCACCATTCAGCAAGATCATGGCTGATCATCGACATCAACTCCGCTTTCCCGCCCGATCTCCATATCCCTTGATTCCCCTAGAGTCCAAAAATCTATTTCAGCCTTGAATATATTCAAAGACTCAGCATTCACAACCCTCTGGGGCAGAGAATTCCAAAGATCCACAACCCTCTAAGTGAAGAAATTCCTCCTCATCTTAGTCTTAAATGGATTACCCCATATCCTGAGACTACGCCCCCTAGTTCTAGACACACCAGCCAGGGGAAACAACCTCTCAACCATTACACTGTCAATCCCCTTCAGAATCTTGTATGTTTCTGCAAGCCTACATTTCGTTGTACTGCACTTGTGCACTAACAATGACAATAAAAGTTGATTTGATTTTTTTTTTTTTGTTTCAATGAGATCACCTCTCATTCTTCTAAAATCCAGAAAGTATAGGCCCATTCTACACAATCTCTCATCATAGGACAGCCCTCTCATCCCAGGAATCAATCTTCGTTGCACCGCCTCCAAGGCAAGTATGTCCTTCCTTAGATAAGGAGACCAAAACTGTGCACAGTACTCCAGGTGTGGTCTCCCCAAGGCCCTGTACAATTGCAGCAAGACTTCCTTACTCTTATACCCCAACCTCCTTGCAATAAAGGCCAACATGCCATTTGCCTTCCTTATTGCTTGCTATACCTGCATGCTAGCTTTCTGTGTTTCTTGCACGAGGACACCCAAATCTCAAGAACATCAACATTTGAAAGTTTCTCACCATTTAAAAAATATTCTGTTTTTCTATTCTTCATACCAAAGTGAATAACCTCACATTTCCTTACATTATACTCCATCTGCCACCTTACTGCCCACTCACTTAATCTATCTATATCCCTTTGCAGACTCTTTGGGCTGGATTTTGCCAGCCCAGGAGAGGCGGGTTTGGAGGGGGGACTGCCGGGAAAATGGCAGAATTTGGGGGCAGGTGCCCAACCCGCCTCCATGCCATCTTGCCAGGAGGCGGGTAGCCGACCCGCGCTGGGTCCCGCCTCCTCAAGGGGATTAATGCCAATTAACTGCCTGTTAACAGGTAGTTAACAGGCAGTTTTTTGGCTAATCCATATTTTGAGCCCTGAAGTGTGGGCTTCCCGACGGCTCCGAACCTCGCCAGGGTCAGCGAGGTGGGCCGTCGGTCTGCGGGGGTCGGAGGGGCTGAGATGTCCGGTGTGCAGGTGAGTGATGGGTGCATGTGTGCAGAGGTAAGTGTGTGAGGTGTGTGTAAAGTGTTTTAATAAGTTTTACTTACCTTTACTTCTTCCTGCAGGCTTCCTCCCTTCAGGTCTCGGGAGTCCCTCAGCTCACTGGCACAGTAAGCAGAATGGCCGCTGAACTGTCAAAAGCTGCAGCCTTCTGCTTTCTGGTCAGGAAGGCTTTCTAATTGAGTCTTGAGTAAAGACACAACTTAGAAGACAGATTGTCAGTGTTTGACAGCTTCACAGAGCTGTCAAACGATGACATTTCATCTGTCAAAACCTCTTGACAGATGAAACAGCACTCGCTGTCGTCACCTGTAACTGGCTTTCCCTTAATTGGCCTGCTGAGCCTGCTGGGCGGGCTTAACAAGGTCAATCAAGGGAAAATAGCGTGGGTTGGCCACAAGTCGATGGAAGCGGGACTAAAACCCAACAAGTGGAGTCCCGCCTCCAAAAGCTCCCCATTGACAAAATCCAACCCTTTGTGTCCTCCTCACAGCTTATTGTCCCACCTAGCCTTGTGTCACCTGCCAACCTGAAAAAGATCCGTTTATCCCTATTCTCTGTTTTCTGCCCATTAACCAATCCTCTATCCATGCTACTATATATATTATCCCCAATCCCATGAGCCCTAATTTTGTGTAATAACCTTTTATGTAGCACCTTATCGAATGCCTTTTGGAAATCCAAATATACTACATCCACTGGTTCCCCTTTATCCACCCTGCTAGTTATATCCTCAAAAAACTCTTAATAAATTTGTCAAACATGATTTCCCTTTCATAAAACCATGCTGACTCTGCCTAATCAGGTTAGGATTTTCTAAGTGGCTTGATACCACTTCCTTAACAATGGATTCCAACATTTTCCTGATGACTGACGTCAGGCTAACTGGCCTGTAGTTCCCTGTTTTTTCTCTCCCTCCTTTCTTGAATAGCGGTGTTATATTTGCGACCTTCCAATCCGCTGGGACCATTCTAGAATCTAGGGAATTTTGGAAGATTCTATTAACATTTTGGAAGATTTTATTAAACTATAAATATCAAATTTAAGTATTAAATAAGAATTGGGGCAGAATATATGACTTTAAAATGGGGAATGAATTATGTCTGCACACTCTGGCCTATTTATCTCCCAACCTCTAAATCCGCCTCACCTGAAGGGTACACTTGGTCGTGACTCCTTATGTTGAACACCACTAGAGATTGTCTTGTAGTTAATGATTATCTTGACAGTTTTATTATTGGTAATATTTTGGTTCTCTCAGATCCATGTAACATAAATATTGTAGATTATTTAGATTTATATGCGTTTTAATAAACCGACTGCCAGAAAAACAGCGGAGGCAGCGGACCTGAGCGGGAGCAACTCAACAAAGACAGAATTTGAAAGAGTGACATCAAAATTAAAAAGTGATATCGCCACAAGGGAAGGAGTTGATTGGTGAGTAGCTGGTGAGTGTTTCTAGTTAATAGTCTATAAAGTAAAGGTATGGCAGGGTAGCTCAGTCCCGTGGAATGCACATCCTGTGCCATGTGGGAAGTCCTGGACACTTCTCGTGTCCTGGACGACCACGTGTGTGGGATGTGTCGCCAGCTACAGCAGCTCGAGCTCTGGGTTTCTACAGCAGCTCGAGCTCTGGGTTTCGGAGCTTGACTGGCGGCAGGAATCACTGCAGTGCATCCGCGAGGCTGAGAGTTATGTGGATGGCACGTTCCTGGAGGTGGTCACCCCACAGCTTAAGAGTGTGCAGGCAGAGAGGGAATGGGTGACCGCCAGACAGAAGAGCACCAGACAGGTAGTGCAGGAGTCCTCGGAGTGCATCGCGCTCTCCAACCAGTATTCAGTTCTGGATACTGGTGAGGGTGATGGTTCCTCTGGGGAGTGCAACCAGAGCCAAGTCCACGGCACCATGGGTGGCTCAGCTGCACAGGCGGGGAGGAAGAAGAGTGGAAGAGCAATAGTGGTAGGGGATTCGATAGTTAGGGGAATAGACAGGCGTTTCTGCGGCTGCAGATGTGACTCCAGGATGGTATGTTGCCTCCCTGGTGCCAGGATCAAGGATGTCACTGAACAGCTGCAAGACATTCTGAGGGGGGAGGGTGAACAGCCAGAGGTCGGGGTCCACATTGGAACCAACGACATAGGTAGAAAGGGATGAGGTCCTGCAGGCAGATTTTAGGGAGCTAGAAAAGAGATTAAAAAGCAGGACCTCAAAGGTAGTAATCTCTGGATTATTCCCGGTGCCACGTGTTAGTGAGTACAGAAACAGGAGGATAGAACAGATGAATGCATGGCTGGAGAGATGGTGCAGGAGGGAGGGCTTCAGATTCCTGAGGCATTGGGACTATTTTTGGGGGAAGTGGGACCTGTACAAGCCGGACAGGTTACACCTCAACAGGACCGGAACCAAAAACCTTGCGGGGGGGGGGGGGTTGCTAGTGCTGTTGGGGAGGGTTTAAACTAGCTTGGCAGGGGGATGGGAACCTGAGAGTGGATTCAGAAGGGAGAGAAGCAAAGCTGGAAATGGAAGGCAGAAAATTAGTAAGGGAGTTTGGAAGGCAGTGGAAACAAAGGCTAGAAAATAGACAACAAGGGAATTTGACAGTGCTAAATGGTATATACTTCAACGCAAGGAGCCTAGGGAATAAAGCAGATGAGCTGAGGGCACAGATAGACACATGGGAGTATGATATTATAGCTATTATTACTGAGACATGGCTGAAAGAAGGGCAGGAATGGCAGCTCAACATTCCTGGTTACAGGGTTTTCAGACGAGATAGAGAGGGGGATAAAAATGGAGGGGGTGTTGCAATATTGATTAAAGAATCAATTACCACTGTGAGGAGGGAGGATATCTTAGAAGGATCATCAAATGAGGCCATATGGGTTGAACTGAAAAACAAGAAAGGGGCAATCACACTGCTGAGAGTGTACTATAGACCTCTGAACAGTCAGAGGGAGATAGAAGAGCAAATATGTAGGCAAATTTCTGAGACGTGCAAAAAAAGGGCAGTAATAGTAGGGGATTTCAACTTCCCTAATATTAACTGGGATGAAATTAGTGTGAAAGGTATAGAGGGAGCAGAATTCTTACAATGCATTCAGGGGAACTTTTATAGCCAGTACGTAGCAAGCCAACAAGAGAGGGGGCGGTTCTGGATCTAGTTTTAGGGAATGAAGCTGGGCAGGTGGAAAGGGTATCAGTGGGAGAGCATATTGGTGATAGTGATCATAATTCAGTTAGATTTAGGGTAAAGGACAGACCAGGAATAAAGGTTCTCAATTGGGGAAAAGCTAATTTTACTAAGCTGAGAGGTGATTTAGCCAAAGTGGACTGGAGACAGAAACTTGAAAGTAAATCAGTGTCAGAGCAGTGGGAGGCATTCAAGTAGGAGATAGTGAGGGTTCGGAGCAAGTATGTTCCCTTAAAGAAAAAGGGTGGGACAAACAAATCTAGAGCTCCCTGGATGTCAAGGGGCATACAGGGTAGGATAAAGGAAAAAAAGGGAAGCTTATGACAGATACCGAGGACTCAATACTGCAGAAAGTCTAGAGGAGTATAGAAAGTGCAGGGTGAAATTAAAAAGGAAATTAGGAAAGCAAAGAGAGGGCATGAAAAAATATTGGCAAGTAACATCAAGGAAACCCCAAAGATGTTTTATAAATACATTAAGAGCGAGAGGATAACTAAAGAAAGAGTAGGGCCTATTAGGGACCATAAAGGTAACCTGTGTGTGAAAGCAGAAGACATGGGTATGGTTCTTAATGAATACTTTGCGTCTGTTTTCACAAAAGAGAGGGACGATGCAGAGATTGCAATCAGGGAGGAGGAGAGTGAAATATTAGATGAAATAAACATAGTGAAAGAGGAAGTATTAAGGGGTTTAGCATCTTTGAAAGTGGATAAATCCCCAGGCCCGGATGAAATGTATCCCTTCTGTTAAGAGAAGAGAGGGAATAGCAGAGGCTCTGACCATCATTTTCCAATCCTCTCTGGATACAGGTGTGGTGCCGGAGGACTGCTAATATGGTACCGTTGTTTAAAAAGGGAGAAAGGGATAGACCGAGTAATTACAGGTCAGTCAGCCTAACCTCAGTGGTGGGAAAATTATTGGAAAAAATTCTGAGGGACAGGATAAATCTTCATTTAGAAAGACACGGATTAATCAGGGACAGTCAGCATGGATTTGTTAAGGGAAGGTCGTGTCTGACTAACTTAAATGAATTTTTTGAGGAGGTAACAAGGAGGGTCAATGAAGGTAATGTGTTTGATGTAGTCTATATGGATTTTAGCAAGGCTTTTGATAAGGTCCCGCATGGCAGACTGGTCACGAAAGTAAAAGCCCATGGGATCCAAGGCATAGTGGCAAGTTGGATCCAAAATTAGCTCAGAGGCAGGAAACAAAGGGTAATGGTTGAAGGGTGTTTTGTGACTGGAAGGCTGTTTCCAGTGGGGTTCCGCAGGGCTCAGTACTCGGTCCTTTGCTTTTTGTGGTATATATCAATGATTTGGACTTGAATGTAGGAAGTATGATTAAGAAGTTTGCAGATGATACAAAAATTGGTTGTGTGGTTGATAATGAAAAGAAAGCTGCAGACTGCAGGAAGATATCAATGGACTGGTCAGGTGGGCAGAACAGTGACAAATGGAATTCAATCTGGAGAAGTGTGAGGTAATGCATTTGGGGAGGGCTAACAAGGCAAGGGAATACACAATAAATGGTAGGACACTGAGAAGTGCAGAGGATCAGAGGGACCTTGGAGTGCATGTCCACAGATCCCTGAAGGTAGCAGGACAGGTAGATAAGGTAGTTAAGAAGGCGTACAGGATACTTGCCTTTATTAGCCGAGGCATAGAATATAAGAGCAGGGAGGTTATGCTTGAACTGTATAAAACACTAGTTAGGCCGCAGCTAGAATACTGCGTGCAGTTCTGGTCACCACATTACAGGAAGGATGTGATTGCACTAGAGGGGGTGCAGAGGAGATTTTTGAGGATGTTGCCTGGGCTGGGGAATTTTAGCCACGACGAATGATTGGATAGGTTGGGGTTGTTTTCTTTGGAACAGAGGAGGCTGAGGGGGGACCTAGTTGAGGTGTATAAAATTACGAGGGGCCTAGATAGTGTGGATAGGAAGGACCTGTTTCCCTCAGCAGAAGGGTCAATAACCAGGGGCCATAGATTTAAAGTAATTGGTCGGAGGTTTAGAGGGGATTTGAGGAGAAATGTTTTCATCCAGTGGGTGGTGGGGGTTTGAAACTCACTGCCTGAAAGGGTGGTAGAGGCAGAGACCCTCATCATATTTAAAAAGTAGTGGGATATGCAGTTGAAGTGCCGTAACCTACAAGGCTACGAACCAAGTGCTGGAAAGTGGGATTAGGGTGGATAGCTCTTTGTCAGCTGGCACGGTCAAGATGGGCCGAAAGGCCTCCTTCTGTGCTGTAAATCTCTATGATTCTATGATAAGCAAGCAGTTGACCCAAAGCACTCTTGGAATTTACAAAAATATATGCCAAAATTGTTTAACTTGTTCTAACAGGAAGATTTGTTGTGCTGTCTACACGTTAACCCTTATTTCAATAGGAAGATTGCTCGCTGGTTATTGGATTCAGCAAGGGGAAGATTTTTTGAATATTATAGGCATTGCTTTTATCCCTTTTATCTTTTTTTCTGCCCTCCTCCTCTGTAAAGCACCTTGGGATTTTTTTGCATTAAAAACACAATGGTCCGTATTTTCCGATGCCTACGTGCGTGTACCCACCCGTAGGGGCCTCGCAAGTGCTGGTTTAAGGCATGCGAAGCGCATGCGCTGAAAACCGGCATTTCCGATCTGTCAGGAATGCTCTTGACAGATCGCACGCCTGCCCTGGAGAAGGGCCTCTGCGGGGGGAGAGTTCCGCTTTCTGCAGAACCTCCGCCCACAGAAAACCCTTAGAAATCTTATGCCTGGTAAAAGCAGGCATAAGGACTGCTTTTACCAGCATAAGAGTTTAAAAAAGTAAGAACATAATGTTTTTTCACTCATGTATAATTTAAAAATACTTTTAAAAATGGTAAGTTTATTTTTAGCCCCGTAAAAAACTTTAATTTTTTTTCAAAAAATTAAATTTTTGTTTAAAATATTTAATTTAACGCAATTTTAACTCATTTTAAAAACATGATTTTTTTAAAAATGTATTTAATGTGTCTTTTTTCAGTGATCCCCATTCATACTTTTGACAGGTCTACCTGTCAAAAGTATGAAGGGGGATCCCCTTCTCCCATTGGCTCGCCTGGCCCACGTGATCCCAGGGACGCTTGCGAACTGCCTGCGCCCCTGGGATACGTGGGACTCCATGCGCGTGCACCAGGAGAGGCCCAGGAGCGGAGGAGTCCGGACCTCGGGAGCCCTCAGGTAAGGGTGTAGCTATTTTCCCGATAGGGGGCATCTGTGCGCAGGAAGCCTCCTATTGGAAATTACGGGCTAATATGAAAATAGTCATTTTTCCATTCTATTATTTTCTAACTCTCCATACACTAGTAATAGTTTATGTAACTGCTTAGTCCCATCATATCCGACACGCAATATTTTTTACTGTATTTTCCATCCAGGTGATCTTCTTTGCAAACCTACATATAGACTTTACAATTCTATGGTGCACACTATCATGGGACAGGAAACTGCTTCTAGTTCTTCTGAGATACGATTAAGTTCTTCAATTTAGTGTCAACATTGATCACGTGTCTCTGGTAAGCTTTAAACTTGGTAACTCTGATAATCACTTGGTGGGTTCAGCATTCCAAGCTTTGGATAATAATAGATATTCAATCTCTTTTAAGTAAGGTAGACCAGTATTTTTTTTGTGGAAGTCCCCCTTCTTGAATCATTGCATTTTTGGTGATATCCTACTTTAATTACATTGGAAGAAAAACCATTGCTTGTTTGCTAGATGTAGGTAATGGTACTGCTTGATGTGAGTGCCAAGCCCTCCATGATTTCTTGATGAAGCAGAACTTTTTACTAAGAAAGCTGTGAAAAGCATTAGGGAGAAAGAGAAAGTATACAAATGTTTAAATGTTCAGGAAAAGAACAGGATAGGGATATCTATAAAGATAGGCTGAAGAATGCCAAGAAACTGATAATGGCTGCAAAGAGGGATTGTGAGGAAAACATAGCTGGAGACATAAAGCAGAACAGTAAAGCATTCTTCAGGTATGTCAGGGATAAACAAAGGGTGCAAAGAGGAATTAAACTACTAAAAAATAGCAATGGGAAGTGGTGTCCGAAAATAGAATTTCCTGAAGTATTTAATTGTTATTTTTCAAGTGTTCACAAAAGAAATGGGGAGAGAAATGCCAGAATTGGGAGTACAGTTTAAATGTGAATGTAGACTAAAAAAATTTAAATCGCAGGAGAAGACATATTGGGGAGGTTGTTGAAACTCAAGGTAGATAAGGCTCCTTGCTCTTATAGCTGCTATCCCAGAGTTCTGAAGGAATCGGCTCAAACGATTGCGAGTCCTCTTGCGGATATTTTCAGAGATCACAGGACTCCAGCCAAATCGCAGGGGATTGCAAAATAGCAAATGTTTCTTCTAGAGGCGAGGGATAAACCATCAAATTATAGATCTGTAAACCTTACTTCTACTGTTGGGAAAGTATTTGAAATTATTATGATGGATAATGTAAGGGAGAATCTTAAGGGGCATGAGCTAATCCAAGACAATCAGCATGATTTTACAAGTGGGAGATTAAGCTTGATTAATTTATTGGATTTCTTTGAGGTGATGACAGATCTAGCAGATAGGGGAGAGACAATTGATGTTGTCTACCTGGATTTCAAGAAGGCAATTGGCACTGTCCCACCTATGGTTCAAGCCCATGGGATAGATGAGAATGGATTAAAATGGATTAATGAATGGTTGGTTGGCAGACAACAAAGAGTAGTTGTGCATGAGCACATTATTGGTTGGCAGCCAGTTACCATTGGCGTGTTCAGTGTTGGGACTGATGTTGTTTGTAAATAATTTAGAGGAAGAAACTGTGTCCAAAGTTTGCAGACAATACCAAATTGGGAGCAGTGGCAAATGATGAATATCAATGTGCACAAATTCAAAATGATCTTGACAAGCCCAATTAGAGGGCGGCGAAATGGCACGTGTAATTTAATACAGGAAAATGTAAGGCTATGAGATTTGGCAGAGGGGAGGTTGATGTGAATTATATGCTAAATGGGAATGTACTTGAAGTATCAGAGCAGTATTGGGGTTATAGCAGACAAGTCACTAAAACCATCAGCACAATGTTTCCTGGCTGTTAAAAAAGCAAACAGAATGTTGGCATGCATAGCAAGGGGTATAACATAAATCCAGAGAGGTAATTTTAAAACTGTATTTGTCTCTGGTGATACCACAGCTGGACTACTGCACGCAGTTTTGGTCTCCCTATTTCGGAAAGCGTATTCAGTTATTGGAGGAGCTGCAGAGAAGGGCTGCCTGGTTGATACCTGTAATTAAGAGATTGATGTATGAGGAAAGATTGATTACCCTGGGTCCTTTCTTAAAAAGAGAAGACTGAGAGGGGATATGATAGACTTTAAAATTATGAAAGGTTTGGACAAATTGAATCCAATTAAGCTTTTCTGCCACGTACAGATTTTAAGCACATGGGGTCATACTTACAAACTAAGGAGAACAAAAGAAAATAGGCGATGTAGGAGCAACTTTGTTTTACGAAAAGGGTGCAAAGTATGTGGAACAGATTACTGTCACAGTGGTGGGGGGGAACAAGAAATCTTAATGGGCTTCAAGAAGGAACTAGACAGGTTCTTGTCAACAATTGGGTTATTAGAAATGCACCAATGGAATGCTGTAGATAGGTGGGCTAGGTGGACCGATGGTCTTCTCCTTCCTGAAACTGTTGCTATGTAACCGTTGGCATCAGTGTCAACACCATGATGGAATTAGGCCAATTATATACTATTGTCAGCTAATGCTTCTAATACTTGTACAGATTTGCATAATGTCTGTAAAAATTCCTGTTGCTTAGCCTGGCCAATTGACCAGTGAATTACCATCAATTGAATAATCATTGTACGTTTTCTTGCACTTTCAAAAGCCGCAAGTGCACTTGCAGGGAAACAGTGAAAGATTGAGGTTTAATCTTCCACACAAGAATTTACTGTCCAGCTGAAACAACATTGCTCCAGGGCAAACAGATTCTCCAGTTATGGGGAATTCATTGTAAGATTTGAGTAATTTTACATGACCGTGCGATCTGCATGCTAACCTTTGTGCCCTTGTCAGTATTCTGGTTTGATGCATTTTCTCCTCATAGCAAGAGGTAATGCATGGTCTACTTATCTGGGAGTGCTGACAAACTAAACACTGATTTATGTTTTGGTCTGGATCTAAGAGGGACAGGGAATTTCACTAAAAATCACTTTGCAAAAGCCTTTCCATTATTACTATCTGGTGATTAAACACATGGGCCCTGATTTTCTGCCAGCCGTCAGGCGGGTTTTCAGGCGGGCGGGGGCCGAACATTGCAGAAATAGGGGGTCGCGACCCCCCCCCCCTGCCTGATTCCCCGCCCCGTCCGACTTTCGGACCGCCGTTTCTCTGAGACCCGAATCAGTCCTGCCCGCCGCTGGCGGGACTGGCCGTCAGAACACTAATCACCATTTATTACCATGTTTAAACCTATTTTCTGGGGCCGTTGCGATTTTGTGGGGTTCCCCACGCTAAACACGCCTGCGGGGAACCCCGCTGATGAAACCTGGCGTGAAGCTTGCCGGCTTGCTTGCTGTCAGCTGCAGGTCATTCGGGAAAGCTGCGATTTAATCGGAGAGCATTTGTATGGTGAAGGACCTTGTTGCTGCAGGCTTGGGGCTACTTCTTCAAGGCTTAGGCACAGCTGTGGAAGGTTGGAGCCTCACACACTTCTCCAATGTGATCTCCTGGGAAGCCGCTCTCGCCACCCTCACTCAGCGCTTCCTCAGCGGAGGCATCTACGAGAAGCATGGGGTGCCTTTTTTTCCTTCCCTTCTTGCCATTAGACGATCTCCAGTAGCAGAGGCGGCAGCAGCAGAACCAGGAACAGCAGGATGAGCACCAGGAGCACCAGGCTGCTGCTCACTCACCTGAAGCTGCACAGGCCAGAAGGGGCCAGCGCTTGGAAGTGGCTTGAGAGCACCTTGCTGCGCTTTAGGGGGCCATGGGGACCCGTTTCTGCACTGGCAGTCCTACTCAGAAGGACTTCCATGAAGGTCTGGTTTCTCTGTTCAATAGATGGCCAACGCTCCTCAAGAGATGTCATTCTCTTATGAGCACTCACCATGTTTTCCATACCCTGGCGAGTTATCTCCTCCATGGAGGTTGCTAACCTTTCCATGGTGATGCGTTCATGCGCCAATGACTCCACAAAGGCTCTGCTCATGGTCACTATGGACTCCTCCATTCGCTCCACACTCGCAGCGACCCTGGAGACAAAACCTGCCAGAGACTCCTGCATCTGTGCATGGAGATCCATCACCTCTTCTCTTGCAGATGGACCCAGAGGCAGAGGGTCAACATGCAGCGCAGCTGAGCTGGCAGAGTCCTGCGCCCTCCGACGAGGACTCTCCACTGTGGTCCCTGTCTCCAGAATCTGCTGAGGCTCACTTGTGAGCTGTGAAACACCAGGTGACAACACTACTCTATGTCCCGAAGGTCCCACCGAGGTGTGAGTGTCTGCGCTGGTGCTGGGTGCGCTTACTTCTGCTGACGCTGCGCCCTCAGAGGTTGGAGCTTCCTCTGAGGAGTCTGGCTGCACAGCCTCTTCCTCCTCCACAGTGGGGACGGGGGCTTTGGATGGTCCTGTGGGGGAGTAGAGGAAGGAGTTAGAGATGTGATGCCAAGGTTACATGCACATTCGAGTTGACATCTGCTGACACCTGCATCCATGCAGCCTTGGTCTCAGTGGGAGGCCTCTTCCTGCCTGACCTAGGGAAGAGGACCTCCCTGTGGGCCCTATCCCCATCCAATAATGCCTGCAGTGAAGCTTCGTCGAATTTGGAGGCAGCTCGGGGTCTGGCACTGGCCACAGCTGCAGCAGGCTCCTCTGCCATCCTGTATGGTTCGTTTGGAAGCCAACAGAGGAATCAATGCTTGCTGTGGACCTTGAAAGCACCACGAATGATGACATCATATTGCGGGGCTTTCTGACTAGAAATGGACAATTAGCAAGGCTGTCCACACGCTGGAAATTAATTGGCCACTTGAGGGAAAATTGCGTGCAGCTGGCTGACCCATTTTTTTGTGGGTCAGAACCCCACATTCGGGGAATCCGACCATTTCCCACACAATCCACAAAATCGGGCCCATGATCTTGAAAAGAAACCACTGACTGGCTAAAGTCAGGTGCATTGAAAATTTTCCAGCTCAAAATTTGTGTACAAGTTTCTGTAGATCTTTATTTTCAGAAGTTTTAAGAAACTGTTCATGTAACTCTCAGCCTGGGGCCAAAAAATAAGCTTGTCAAGGTAACATCTTGCAGGATGGTAACCCTCAAAGGCCTGAAGGTGATAGTGTCAAAAGGAAATGTCTCGATCCAAGTGAACCGCAAGAATGCTGTCGTGAGCATGTCCATAAACCTTCCCACAACTTACTTGGTTTCTACTAGAAGAATCTGATCATAAATTGGAAGAATTGGAATTTGAGAATTACCCATTGACATTCCACAACATTATTTGGAATTCCTAAAGTCCATTGTAGATGATTCCTAACAAAACCTCCCAGATCCACCCGTGTAGGTGACTACCACCTCCAATCTACCAGTGGCAGCTTTAGAGCTCACTAACCAGTCTCCTCCAAATATTTACTCTATCTTTTATTCAGAAGAAAATCTTCTGCAGGCTAGGGAAAATAACTGTTGTTGAATCACAATCCCCCTCACGCCTCAGTGCCAGTAGAGTCAAGAGAGATCCATTGATGAATTAACCATTTGCAAGTTCTTTGTTGAATTGTTCACCTCCTCTGTCCCACCTATTCTTTTATGGAGATACATACATTCACAGGGTGATGGAACACAAGATTGCAGTGAAATGCCCGAGAACTACATACTGAAGAAATTTTCACAACAGTTAAGACTTTACTATTTGCTATCTTGTTTTTCTCACAAAGCTCCTCCTACAGACAACATAAAATGCCAATAAGAATGGAGGGACAGAGCGGATCAATGTTCACACTGTCAGCACAGGTCTTCAGATGCCGAAATGAGCAACATTTTTTACTATGGGATCAGAATTTTATAGTGCCGGCTTGTGAGGGTCATTAACCTCTGAGGAAAAGAGCAAACATGCAGCCTTACATATTCCATAGATTTTCCGTGCTGTAGGTGGATGCTGTTCGTTTCAACAACAACTTTAACATCTTCATGTTTGTAAACCATTTCCATAAGTCTCAACAGTTCATCCTCCATTTCTGATGAAGTATAGATTCCATACATGTTTCTATTTTCACTCATTCAGATGGGATGGGGTTGATTTTGCTGTGGAGCACAGATTGGGTGGGACATGTCAATGCCAGCAGCATTTTACCTGAGACCTGGCAGCAGTACAGGAAGAAATGTAATCACCTCAATGGGACTGCTAAGGGAAGACTCCCCTTCACAGCTTCCTTACTTTCTGTACAGCCCTACACTGTTGAATCCGTGAATGTTAATGTATGGTATTCTTCAATAAATCGACAGAGACTGCAGAGGAATAATTAACAGGTGTTTACTGGATGCAGGTTACTCAAAAACTAAAGTACAGATCCCTACTTAGGGTTTTATATACCGGTGTGGTCACTGCCGGTACTACAGTATACAGGAGCTGTAAAAAGTAGTTCTCCCCTTAAAGGTACATACACTACAATTCCTCCCCTTTTAGATTAACAGTACCATAACATTCATTTAACAATTAACACTTTTAACATGTAACATTAACGGCAAATAGTCCATTTATAAATTCAGTCTTTGGGGCGGCTTCCTGATCCTTTCTGGATAGCGCCTTTCCTGAGTGTCTTCCTCTTGGTGCGGAGGCGATTCTGGCCCCCTGTCGTCAGTTGGTTCATCAGCTTCCGATGCTACTGTTTCTGGGGTAGATGCTACCGGTATGTCAGGTTCATCACCAGGTACGCGAGACCTGGGGTGGACTCTTTCCTGTGACTCTAGGATCTGGTCGACATGGCGTCTCACAATGTTCTCCCCAACATCCACGGTGTACATTAGTGGCCCCTGCCGTGTGCATATTGTTCCTGGTTGCCATTTCTCTGTTCGGTAGTCGCGAGCCAAGACTGGTTGCCCTACATTGAAGCTCCTTGTCGGCTTCTCATTGATGTGCTGGAATTGCTTATTCTCAACATCTCTTCGTACATTTGGTTTGAGCAAATCCAGACGAGATCTCAACCTTCGGTTAAAGAACATCATGGCCGGGGTCTGGTTGGTGACTGTATGTGTCGCATTTCTGTAGGCTAACAGGAAATTGTCCACCTTATGCTGCAGTGGAATGTCGTCATCGCACATGGCCCTTACTGCTTTTTTAAAGGTTTGTACAAACCTCTCAGCCAATCCATTGGTGGCTGGATGATAGGGTGCAGAGGTGTAATGCCTTACCCCATTCCTTTTCATAAATCTTCGAAACTCTTCGGACACAAATTGTGGTCCGTTATCAGAGCAAATCTGCTCTGGCAAGCTGTTCCTGGCAAAGATGGTCCGTAGGACTGCAATAGTTTTCTCCGTGGTGGTGGAGGACATTTTGATCACCTCAGGCCATTTCGAGTGCGCATCCACAGCTATTAAAAACATTGAGTCCATGAATGGACCAGCAAAATCAATATGCACCCATTGCCATGGAGATGAGGGCCACTCCCATGGGTGTAGAGGGGCATGTGGTGGTGCATTTTGGACCTTCTGGCATCCTGAGCAGCTTTTTGTCAGGTCCTCGATTTGCTGATCGATCCCCGGCCACCACACATAAGCCCTAGCAAGGCTTTTCATTTTCACCCCTCCCAGATGGCCTTCGTGAAGCTCATTGAGCACTCTCTCCCTTAACTTGGGTGGAATTACCACTCGGGATCCACACATCAAGGTCCCCTGGCATACTGACAGCTGTTCTCTTCTGGATGAGAATGCTGGCAACAGTGAGTCACCATGTGCTGGCCATCCCTTCACCGTCAAATCATATACCCGAGACAGTGTCGGGTCATTTTGGATCTCCTTCTCTATACCAGCGTTAGTTACTGGCAAGCATTCAATTATAGTCGAATGAAATATTTCGACAGGATCCACTGCTGGTGCTTCCTCCGCAGTAGGCAGTGGCAGGCGTGATAGCCCATCAGCATTTCCATGCTGTTTCGTACCCTTATACTCGATATCATATTGGTGCGCCCCTAGAAAAAGGGACCATCTTTGTAGCCGTTGCGCAGTCATCACTGGAACGCCCTTCTTTGGGTTAAAGATGGAGACAAGTGGTTGGTGGTCAGTCAGCAAGGTGAACTTCTGCCCGTGCAGATAGTGGTTGAACTTTTTCACTCCCCACACTAGGCTGAGGGCCTCTCTGTCAATCTGGGCGTAGTTATGCTCGGCTGAGGTTAGTGACCGAGACGCAAAGGCTACTGGCCTCTCCGACCTGTCCGGGAATTTGTGCGACAGCACCGCTCCAATGCCATAGGGTGATGCATCACACACCAGCCGAATTGGTAGTGCCGGATTGAAATGAGCCAACACCTCTTTTGATGTGATCAATTCTTTGCCCTTCTGGAAAGCTCATTTACATTCGTCATTCCACTTCCATAGTACCCCCGTTTGCAGTAGGATGTTCAGTGGGTGTAGAACTGTAGACAAATTCGGCAAGAACTTATGGTAGTAGTTCACCAACCTGAGGAACGACCTCAGTTGTGACACATTTTCCGGTGCTGGAGCCTTGACTACTGCCTCAATCTTTTCAGGGGACTTATGTAACCCCTCTTCATCAATAACGTGGCCACAATACGAGATCTGCTTCTGGAAAAACTCGCATTTGTGGCGATTAGCTCGGAGCCCATAATCCTTCAATCTAGTGAGCACCTGCTCCAGGTTGGCGAGGTGATCACTCATTTTCGCCCGTGACCAGGATGTCGTCCAAATAACACTGGAATCCCTGGAATCCCTTGCAGGACTTGATCCATTGCCCTTTGCCAAATAGCCGGAGCTGATGCTACCCCGAACACCAGCCAGTTGTATTGATAGAGACCTTTATGAGTGTTGATCGTGAAGTACTGTTTCGAGGCTTCGTCTACCTCCATTTGCAGGTACGCCTGGGCCAGATCAATCTTAGTGAAGCGTTTCCCTCCAGATAGCGAGGCGAAAATGTAAAGTCCGCGCCTCAATAATACACGGACTTCGGGAGAACAGTTTAACAGGTACTTTACTGAACAAGAGGCAGCTTGAAACTGAAACTACAGAAGCCTGTTAGAGCCTTTTATACAGGGGTGGTCACTGCCGGTACTGCAGTCTAAGACCAGTTACTCCCTTAAAGGTACATACACAACAATTCCTCCCCTTTTAGATAAACAGTACATAACATTCATTTAACAACTAAATAATAACTAATTACAATTACAATTTTCTCAGTAATATATACATCAACTGAAATAGTCATTTATAAGTTCAGTCTTTGAGGAGACTTCCTGATCCGGACTGGATAGCGCCTTTCTCGAGTATCCTGTTCTGGCAGTGGAGTCAATTCTGGCTCATTGTCATTGGTTGGTTCGTCAGCTTCCAATACCCCTGCTTCTGAGGTAGACACAATCTGTACTTCGGGCTCATTACCAGGTGCACATGCTTGTGGTACAGGTTTGGCTTGTTCCTGTGACTCTAGAATCTGGTCAGCATGGCGTCTCACGATGCTCTCTCCAACGTTCACTGTGTACATTAGTGGTCCCTGCTGTGTGCATACCATGCCTGGCTGCCATTTTTCTGTTCGGTAGTCGCGGGCCAAGACTGGTTGCCCTATCTTGAAGCTCCTGGTTGGCTTCTCATTTATGTGCTGGAACTGCTTATCCTCAACATCTCGTCTTATGTTTGGTTTGAGCAAATCCAAGCGACATCTTAGTCTCCGGTTGAAAAACAGTACGGCCGGAGTTTGGTTGGTTACTGCATGTGTCGCATTCCGGTAAGCAAACAGGAAGTTATCCACCTTGTGTTGCAGTGGTATGTCGTCATTATACATTGCCTTTATGGCCTTTTTAAAGGTCTGAACAAACCTCTCAGCCAATCTATTTGTGGCTGGATGATATGGGGCAGATGTGTAATGTTTCACCCCATTATTCTTCAGGAACCTCCGGAAATCCTCAGACACAAACTGTGGGCCATTGTCGGAACAGATCTGTTCTGGCAACCCATTCCTGGTGAAGATGGTCCTTAGGACTGCAATAGTTTTCTCCGTGGTGGTGGAGGACATTTTAATGACCTCTGGCCATTTCGAATGGGCGTCCACAGTGATTAGAAACATTGAGTCCATAAATGGACCAGCGAAATCAATGTGTACCCGTTGCCATGGCGATGAGGGCCACTCCCATGGATGTAGCAGGGCCTGTGGTGGAGCGTTTTGGACCTTCTGGCATCCTGTGCACCTCTTGGTCATATCCTCGATTTCTTTATCGATTCCCGGCCACCACACAAACGCCCTGGCTAGGCTCTTCATTTTTACCCCTCCCAGATGACCCTCGTGAAGCTCATTGAGTATTCTATCTCTCAACTTGGGTGGAATTACCACTCGGGATCCACACATCAAGGTTCCCCGGCACACTGACAGCTGTTCCCTCCTTGGCGAGAATGCTGGCAACAGTGAGTCGCCATATGCTGGCCATCCCTTCACCGTCAAATCATAGACCCGAGAGAGTGTCGGGTCATTTCGGGTTTCCTTCTCAATACTTGCATTTGTAGCAGGCAAACATTCGACTATGGTCGCATGGAATATCTCCACAGGGTCCACTGCAGGTGCTTCTTCCGCCATAGGCAATGGTAGGCGCGACAGCCCATCAGCGTTTCCATGTTGTTTCGTACCTTTGTACTCTATGTCATACTGATGTGCCCCTAGAAAAAGTGACCATCTTTGCAGCCGTTGCGCCGTCATCACCGGAACGCCCTTCTTTGGGTTAAAAATTGAGACCAGGGGTTGATGATCAATCAGTAGGGTGAATTTCTGCCCGTGCAGATAGTGATTGAACTTCTTTGCCCCCCACACCAGGCTGAGGGCTTCCTTGTCAATCTGGGCGTAGTTACGCTCGGCTGAGGGTAGCGAGCGCGATGCAAAGGCTATTGGCCTCTCTGAACCGTCACGGAATTTGTGTGACAGCACCGCTCCAATGCCGTAAGATGACGCATCACATGCTAACCGAATCGGTAGTGTTGGATTGTAGTGGGCCAATACTTCTTTTGAAGTGATTTGGCATTTACATTCCTGAAAGGCACGCTTACACTCATCACTCCATTTCCATGTTACACCAGTTTGAAGGAGGGCGTTCAGTGGGTGCAGAATTGTAGATAAATTCGGCAAGAACTTATGGTAGTAGTTCACCAACCCAAGGAACGACCTCAGTTGCGACACATTTTCTGGTGCTGGAGCCTTGACTACAGCCTCAATCTTGTCCGGCGACTTATGCAACCCTTCCTCATCAATCATGTGGCCACAATACGAGATTTGTCTCTTGAAGAACTCGCATTTGGGACGGTTGGCTCGTAGCCCATATTCCTGCAATCTCGTGAGCACCTGTTCCAGGTTGGCAAGGTGTTCATTGTCATTTTCGCCCGTAACCAGGATGTCGTCCAAATAACACTGGGTCCCCGGGATCCCTTGCAGGACTTGTTCCATTGCCCTCTGCCACATAGCCGGGGCCGATGCTACCCCAAATACCAGTCGATTGTACTGGTAAAGGCCTTTGTAAATGTTTATCGTGAGGTATATCCTAGATGCTTCTTCCACCTCCATTTGTAGATACGCTTGAGCCAGGTCAATCTTTGTAAAACGTTTCCCTCCAGATAGTGAGGCGAAAATATCTTCTATCCGCGGAAGCAGATACTGTACTGTGTGCAGGACTGGGTTCACAGTCACCTTGAAGTCCCCACAGATGCGAACCTTCCTTGGCTCCTCAGGCGTGCTGCTCAATGCTTTCTTCATTACAGGAACGATGGGTGTGGCCCACTCGCTCCAGTCCACCTTAGACAGCACCCCCGAACGCTCCAGACTCTCCAGTTCAGCTTCCACAGCTGGGCGTATCGCGTATGGCACCGGTCTGGCCTTGAAAAATTTTGGGGTTGCGTTATCCTCAATCTTTATGGTTGCCTTTACTCCTTTTAGAGTCCCAAGTCCTTGTTGGAACACCTCTTTCGCGTCAGATAGAATTTGTGACAGACGTCCAGGTACAACGTTATCATCTTTTTTGTCAGTCACAGTTAGTGCCAGAATGGAATGCCAATCCAATTGTAGTCTTCGGATCCATTCATGTCCCAATAATGGTGGTCCTCCATCTCGTAGTATATACATGTATAGTTTCTGTGTTTCCTTTCCGTTATATTCAACTGGCACCCTTATTTTTCCTCTGGGGTAGACCTTTTGCCCCGTGTATGTCTTCAATATAATGGACGTGTCCTTTAAGGGTATGTGTGAGAATAGCCGCTCATCGTCTCGTCGATTCATGACAGTTAGGGCTGATCCTGTGTCCAATTCCATCTTCACTGGGGACCCTGCTATCATGAGGGTGACCCAAATGGTTCGGTGATCTTCTTTTGCGATCACGTTGTGTAACTTTAAACAACTTAGTCGCCTGCCCCCGGAGTCCTTATCACTCTCCTGATCTTCTGAACTACTATCTGTCGGTTTCTTTACTTTCCTGTACTGTTCCTTAGTAGTTCTTGTCATGTTGGTTTTCTTTCCTGACCTGCAGACTCTTGCTATATGTCCCATTTTCCCGCATTGCCTGCATATTTTGTCTTTAAACCAGCAGTCCTTCTGCTCATGGGTTGTTCTGCCGCAGCGATAGCACTTTTCGGCTCCATACGCCATTTCGTTAGCACTGTATTCTTGTGGTTTCTGTTGTATTTCCGCAGCTCCCCGTGCTGCTGCTTCGTTGGATACTGCCACGCTGAAAGCCTGTTCTAGCGTCAGGTCCTTTTTTGAAAGTAGTCGTTTCTGGGTTCCTTCACTCTGGAGCCCGCAGACAAACTTATCCCGTAAGGTGTCTGCCAGTCCTGCTCCGAACTGGCAGTGCTTCGATAACTTGCGTAGTTCCGTAAGATAGTCAGCATTGCTCTCATCTTTGTGCTGGTTTCTTTTATGGAACTTGAATCTTTCTGCTATCAGCAGTGGTGTAGGGCTTAGATGTTCCTGTAAGATATGAACAATCTCCTCAAAACTTTTCTCCATTGGTTTAGCTGGGGTAATTAAATTCCGCAATAGGCCGTACGTACTCGCACCCATCAGATTTAATAATACCGACGCCCTCTTTCCATCAGCCACCTCATTTGCCTTGCAGTACACTTCAATTCTTTCCACATACGTGGTCCAGTCTTCTACCTCGTTGTCGAAAGCAGTGACACTGCCACTTTTCGGCATCTTGGGCGATTTAAAATGGCGCCTCCCACGCTTTTGCTTCTTCCCCAATGGAATAAAATGGCGCCTCCCACGCTTTTGCTTCTTCCCCAACGGGATAAAATGGCGCCTCCCGCGCTTTTGCTTCTTCCCCTTACTGCCACGCTGCTCCTAGCATTCTACGGGGTAATGGCGGCGACCCGCAGCTTTGGCGCGTCTCGCTTTCCTTCCCCCCCCCGTTTAGTTTCTCTCCGCTGTCCTGTTCTCAAGCACCGACCGCGCCCTGTGCGCTCCACCCTCTCTCTCGTTTTCTTTTCCCGGTGACGCTGCGCGGCCCGATTTGTAGAGCCGCTCGATCGAGCTTGAGCCCGCCGCAGTCCGGAAGGGTCAGCGCGCTACCTGCTACCAGCACGATTCACTGGAACCACAGTCTCTCCCGCAATTCTCCAAACACCGATGGATTCTTTGCGCGGTTGCCCTCGGTCAACGCCCGTTGCTCAGACTACGACCTTCCAGGACCTTCCTTTCAGGCGAGATCCCCGTGAGATGATGCCACACTGCAGGTGAGTTTGAACTTACTTGTCGCCACTGTAAAGTCCGCGTCTCAATAATACACGGACTTCGGGAGAACAGTTTAACAGGTACTTTACTGAACAAGAGGCAGCTTGAAACTGAAACTACAGAAGCCTGCTAGGGCCTTTTATACAGGTGTGGTCACTGCCGGTACTGCAGTCTAAGACCAGTTATTCCCTTAAAGGTACATACACATCAGAAAATATCTTCAATCTGCGGAAGCGGATATTGTACAGTGTGAAGGACTGGGTTCACTGTCACCTTAAAGTCCCCACAGATGCGAACCTTCTTTGGTTCCCCAGGCGTATTACTCAACAACCTCTTCATTACAGGAACGATGGGTGTAGCCCACTCGCTCCAATCCACTTTGGATAGCACTCCTGAACGTTCCAAACCTTCCAGCTCTGCTTCGACGGCTGGGCGGATCGCATAAGGTACCGGTCTGGCCTTAAAAAACTTTGGGCTTGCATTTTCCTCTATTTTGATCGTTGCTGTTATGCCTTTTAGTGTTCCGAGTCCCTCCTGGAACACTTCTTGTGCGTCAGTTAGCATTTTTGACAGTCGTCCCGGTGTGACGTCGTCATCCTTTTTGGCATCTACAGTCAGTGCTTGTATGGAATGCCAATCTAGCTGTATCTTCCGGATCCATTCACGCCCTAGAAGTGGCGGTCCTCCATCTGGCAATACATATATGTCCATTTTTGGTGTTTCCTTGCCGTTGTATATCACGTTCACCCTTATTTTCCCTTTGGGGTAGACTTTTTGCCCCGTGTATGTCTTCAATACAATCTCTGTATCTCTCAAGGGTATATGTGAGAATAGCCGCTTGTAGTCCCTTTGGTTTATGACTGTTAGGGCTGATCCTGTGTCCAATTCCATTTTCACTTGGACTCCGTCTATCTTGAGCGTGACCCAGATAGTTTGGTGATCCTCCATTTTGATTACATGATGTAGTTTCAGACAACTCAGCTCCTTGCTTCCGGAGTCTGTATCACTTTTCTGTTCGTCTGAACTACTCTCCGTCACCTTATGTACCTTTTTGTACTTCTCCTGTGGAGATTTCTTGCTGCTGGTTTTCTTTCCCGACCTGCAGACACTTGCTCTGTGTCCTACTTTTCCACACTGTCTGCACACTTGGTCCTTGAACCAACAGTCCTTGTGGTCGTGTGTTGTTTTGCCGCAGCGATAACACTTCACTGCTCCATATGACATTTCATTTGTGCCATATTCTTGCGATCTCCGTTGTATCTCTGCAGCGCCCCGTGCGGCTGCTTCATGTGATACTGCCATGCTGAAAGCCTTGTCCAGCGTAAGATCCTTTTCTGATAGAAGCCGTTTCTGGGTTCCTTCACTTTGAAGCCCACACACAAACTTGTCCCTTAAAGTATCTGCTAGTCCCGTTCCAAACTGGCAGTGTTTCGATAGTTTGCGCAGTTCCGTTAAATACTCAGCATTACTTTCGTCTTTATGCTGGTTCCTTTTGTGAAACTTAAATCTTTCGGCTATCAGCAGCGGCGTGGGGTTTAAGTGGTCCTGTAGGATTGCCACTATGCTTTCAAAATCCTTTTCCACTGGTTTCTCTGGGGTTATTAGGTTTTGCAGTAAGCCATACGTTTTTGCACCCATGGAATTCAACACCAGTGCTTTCCTGGCATCTGGCACTTCATTCGCCTTGCAGTACACTTCTACACGTTCTATATATGTTGCCCAATCTTTGACTTCATTGTCGAACGCTGTGACACTGCCACTCTTCTGCATCCTTGGGTGTGGTTAGACTGGCTAAAAATGGCATCTCCCGCGCTCTCCCTTCTTCTCTGCCGGCTCAAAATGGCGTCTCCCGCGCTTCTTTCCTCCCCCGCGGACGCTGCTCAGCCCTTGAAACCCCGGCCATGCTCTGCGCATTTTCCCTTCTCTCGTTGACGCTGCTTGGTCTTCAACCCCGGCTGCGCCCTGTGCGCTTCACCCTCTCTCTTACCCCGTCGATGCTGCTCGGCCTTTTTGTGTGCCGTCGATCGGCTCCAGCCGCTGCCGTCCGGGAAGGGTCTGCGCCGTACCTGCTGCCAAGCCCGCTGTACTGGATCGTCTCGACTGGGGAACCAAGCCCAGCTCTCCACAGCCTCCTCTGCGATGTTCAAGTCCTCTCCGGATGGTCGACGCCCGCACTACACTTCCTCCTGCAAGCACTTTCACACTCAGGACCTGCTATTGCCTTCATAACTACTTGTCCACAATCATAATAATAATAATAATAATCAACTTTATTGTCATTGTTAGTGCACAAGTGCAGTACAACGAAATGTAAGCTTGCGGCTCCCGAGAGTGTACATTTTGAGTAAGACATTTAACATACATTTGGCTTGTAACATAAACATAAACATAATAAAGTGCATTGGCAGATGTGCAGGCTTTAGAGTTTATTTGCAGAGTTCAATAGGATGACAGCCCTGGGAAAGAAGCTGTTCCTAAATCTGGTCGTTCGGGTGCGAATGCATCTGTAGCATCTCCCAGATGGCAGGGGGGCGAACAGACTGTGGCTGGGGTGGGTAGGGTCTTTGATGATGGTCAGTGGCCTCCGTAAACAGCGTTTCTGGTAGATGTGCTCTATGGTCGGTAGCCGGGTGCCGGTAATGCGTTGGGCAGTTTTGACTACCCGCTGCAGGGCTTTCCGGTCATAGGAGCTACAGCTGCCATGCCACACTGTGATACAGTTCGTCAGGATGCTCTCTATTGTGCAGCGGTAAAAGTTAGAGAGGATCTGGGGTGACAGGTTACATCCCTTCAGCCTCCTTAGGAAATATAGGCGCTGCTGGGCCTTCCTCACCAAAGAGGAGGTATTGAGGGACCAGGAGAGGTCTTCCGTGATGTGGACTCCGAGGAACTTAAAGCTGTCCACCCTTTCCACCACAGCCCCATGGATGTGGATGGGGGTGTGTCTTCTGCTGCTTCTTCCACTCATCATGCACACTATGCAAATCTGCCATTCGTTTATGGGATGTAGGCATCGCTGGCAAGGCCAGCATTTATTGCCCATCCTTAATTGCTCTTGAGAAGGTGGTGGTGAGCTGCCTTCTTGAACCGCTGCAGTCCGTGTGGTGAAGGTGCTCCCACAGTGCTGTTAGGTAGGGATTTTGACCCAGCGATGATGAAGGAACGGCGATATACTTCTAAGTCAGGATGGTGTGTGACTTGGAGGGGAACTTGGAGGTGGTGGTGTTCCCATGCGCTTGATGCCCTTGTTCTTCTAGGTGGAAGAGGTCGCGGGTTTGGGAGGTGCTGCCGAAGAAGCCTTGGCGAGTTGCTACAGTGCATCTTGTAGATGGTACACACTGCAGCCACAGAATGCCAGTGGTGGAGGGAGTGAATGTTTAAGGTAGTGGATGGGGTGCCAATCAAGTGGGCTGCTTTGTCCTGGATGGTGTCGAGCTTCTTGAGTGTTGTTGGAGCTGCACTCATCCAGGCAAGTGGAGAGTATTCTATCACACTCATTACTTGTGCCTTGTAGATGGTGGAAAGACTTTGGGGAGTCAGGAGGTGAGACACTCGCCACAGAATACCTAGCCTCTGACCTGCTCTTGTTGCCACAGTATTTATATGGCTGGTCCAGTTAAGTTTCTGGTCAATGGTGACCCCCAGTGACATCTTCAAATCCCTTCAACAGGGCACACACTAAACCCACTGCCACACTTCTTACAGGAAAAGCTTGCACAAAAGACAAAGACGGCCCGGAAATCAGGGTTCTAAATTGGGGGAAGGCCGATTTTAATAAGATAAGACAGGATCAAGCAAAAGTGGACTGGGAGCAGCTACTTATAGGAAAATCCACATCAAAACAGTGGGAGGCTTTCAGAAGGGAAATAGAGAGAGTACAACACCAACATGTTCCTGTAAAGGTCAAGGGTGGGACCAACAAGCAAAGGGAACCTTGGATGACAAAGGATATACAAAAATGCATTAGGAAAAAAAGGGGGGCTTTTGGCAGTTACAAAAGACAAAAGACGGTGGAAGCCCTAGAGGAGTATAAGAGGTGCAGGGGCATACTTAAAAAGGAAATTAGGAGGGCGAGGAGGGGCCATGAAATAACACTGGTGAGCAAAATAAAGGAAAATCCTAAGATGTTTTATAAGTATATTAAGGGCAAGAGGATAACCAGGGAAAGGGTAGGGCCCATTAGGGACCAAAGTGGCAAGCTGTGTGTAGAGCCAGATGAAGTAGGTGGGGTTTTAAATGAATTTTTTGCCTCAGTGTTCACTATGGAGAAAGACGATGTAGACATAGAAGTCGGGCAAGGGGACTGTGACATACTTGAACATATTAGCATCGAGAGGGAGGAGGTACTAGCGGTTTTAGCAGGCCAAAAAGTGGATAAATCCCCAGGCCCGGACGATATGTATCCCAGGCTGTTGTGTGAGGCAAAGGAGGAGATTGCAGGGGCTCTGACACAAATTTTCAGAACCTCTCTGGCCACAGGGGATGTACCAGAGGACTGGAGAACAGCTAATGTAGTACCATTATTCAAGAAGGGTAGCAGGGATAAACCAGGGAATTACAGGCCAGTGAGCCTAACATCTGTGGTAGGGAAATTATTGGAAAAAATTCTGAGGGACAAAATTAGTCTCCACTTGGAGAGGCAAGGATTAATCGGGGATAGTCAGCATGGCTTTGTCAAGGGTAAATCATGTCTGACCAATCTGATTGAATTTTTCGAGGGGGTGACTAGGTGTGTGGATGAGGGAAATGCTGTGGATGTGGTTTACATGGACTTCAGTAAAGCTTTTGACAAGGTCCCGCATAGGAGACTGGTCAAGAAGGTAAGAGTCCATGGGATCCAGGGGGCCTTGGCGCGTTGGATCCTAAACTGGCTGAGTGGCAGGAGGCAGAGGGTGATGGTCGAAGGTTGCTTTTGTGACTGGAAGCCTGTGTCCAGTGGGGTACCTCAGGGATCGGTGCTGGGTCCCTTGCTGTTTGTGATCTACATAAATGATTTGGATGAGAATGTAAAGGGTATGATCAGTAAGTTCGCGGATGACACGAAAATTGGTGGGGTGGTAAATTGCGAGGAGGAAAGCCTCAGGCTACAGGACAATATTAACGGGTTGGTCAGATGGGCGGAAAAGTGGCAAATGGAATTTAACCCGGAAAAGTGCGAGGTGATGCATTTTGGACGGACAAATAAGGCAAGGGAATACACAATGAGTGGTAGGACCCTAGGAAGTACAGAGGGTCAGAGGGACCTTGGTGTACATGTACATAGATCCCTGAAGGCAGCGGAACAGGTAGATAAGGTGGTTAAAAAGGCTTATGGGATACTTGCCTTCATTAGCAGAGGCATAGAATATAAGAGCAGGGAGGTTATGATGGAGCTGTACAAAACGCTGGTGAGGCCACAGCTGGAGTACTGTGTGCAGTTCTGGTCGCCTCACTATAGGAAGGATGTGATTGCTTTGGAGAGGGTGCAGAGAAGATTCACCAGGATGTTACCTGGGATGGAGCGCCTCAGCTATGAAGAGAGACTGGACAGGCTGGGGTTGTTTTCCTTGGAGCAAAAAAGGCTGAGGGGGGACCTGATTGAGGTGTACAAAATGATGAGGGGCATAGATAGGGTAGATAAAGAGGAACTTTTCCCCTTAGTAGGGGGGTCAATAACAAGGGGGCACAGATTCAGGGTAAGGGGCAGGAGATTCAGGGGGGATTTGAGGAGGAACTTTTTCACCCAGAGGGTGGTTGGAAGCTGGAACTCACTGCCTGAAAGGGTGGTAGAGGCAGGAACCCTCACAACATTCAAGAAGCATTTGGATGAGCACTTGAAATGCCATTGCATACAAGGCTATGGTCCAAATGCTGGAAAATGGGATTAGACTGGATAGGGAGGGATGGGCGGCGCAGACACGATGGGCCAAAGGGCCTCTTTCTGTGCTGTAAAACTCTATGACTCTATGACTCTATGACAACAGAAAGGAGAGTGCAACAACAGGAGGTGACCTTGCCTCGGGGCATTTGCTTACACATATTGAGGAGGCTGCAATCAACATAATTGGCACGTTCCAACAACCCTCTATGTAAAGAACTTTTTCCTAACCTCACTCTCACTGATAATGTTAAAGTGATCCCTTATCACCAACTCCCCAATCACAGGAAATAGTTTTTCCCTATTCACTCTGTAAATACTATGTCAACATTCAAGATTAGATTGGATAGGTGGATGAAGAAAAAGGGATTCAAGGGATATGTGTAGGGATAAGGGTGGGTAAAGGTGATTAGAACTATTTGCTCGCATGGAGAGTAAATGCCGACACGGTCTGGTTGGGCCGAATAACCAGTTTCTGCGTTGCAACTTCTAGGAACATAAGAACAGGAGTTGGCCATTTAGCCCCCAGAGCCTGTTCTGCCATTCAGTTAGATCATGACTGATCTGTGCTTCAACTCGATTTACCCATCTGTGCTCCATATCCCTTGATACCCTTACCCAACAAAAATCTATCGATCTCAGTCTTGAACATTTTAATCGACCCAGTATCCACAGCCTTTTGGGGAAGCGAGTTCCAGATTTCCATTACCCTTTGTGTGAAAAGGTGCTTCCTGATTTCACTCCTAAATGGCCGAGCTCTAATTTTAAGATTATACCCTCTTGTTCTGGATTCCCCAACCAGAGGAGACAGTTTATCTGTGTCTACCCTATTGAATCCTTTTATCATTTTAAATACCTCAATGAGATCACCCTTCAACCTTCTAAACTCAAGGGAATACAAGCCAAGTTTATGCAACTTGTTGTCATAATTTAACTGTTTTTGCCCTTGTATCATTCTGGTGAAGCTGTACTGAACCCCCACCAAGGCCAATATATCTTTCCTGAGGTTCGGTGCCCAAAATTGAATACAGTACTTCAGATGTGGTCTGATCTAGTTCTATACAATACTGAAGCATCACTTCCTCACATTTGAATTCCAATCTTGTTGAGATAAAGGCCAACATTCCATTAGCCTTTTTGATTACTTTTTGTACCTGTGCACTGGCTTTTAGTCATTTGTGTACATGGACACCTAAATCCTTTTGCTCCTCCACAGCTCAGAATCTCTCACCATTAAGAAAATATTCTGATTTGTCTTTCTTATAGCCAAAGTGGATGACCTCACCCTTCCCCATGTTGAACTTCACCTACCATATTTTTTCCCACTCACTTAGTCTGTCTAAGTCCCTTTGTAATTTCCTGCTCCCATTCACACAACTTACTGTACCTCCTAACTTAGTGTCATCTGCAAACTTGCATATACAACTCTCTATTTTTTCATCTAAATCATTGATATATATGGTGAAAAGATGAGGCCTCAGTGTAGATCCCTGGGGAACAACACTTATCACATCCCACCAATCAGAACACAAACCCCTATTGTTGCTTTTTATAGCTCTCCCAATCCACTGGATTTCTACCTTTCCTTGAATTTGTGTAAGCCTTTTCATTTATGTTGATACTGTCTCTTACCTCATTTGTTCAGCATGGTTGCTTAACTTAACATGTGGAGCATTTACCTTTTAGGGGTATGTATTGGTTTGGTATCGTACCAACTACTTCGACCACTGTTTCACTGTGGGCTTCCCATTCACAGTTTAGTCTAATTTACTATGGTCAATTTATTTCACATTCCTTCAAGGTTTGCCTGACTTAAATTTGATACCTTGATTTGTGACTCTCCCTTCTCCCTCTCAAACCGAATATTACATTCAATCAGTATTATGGTCACTATTTGCAAGATGCTCCTTTGCCATCAGATTATTAACTAATTCTGGTTCGTTACCCATCACTATATCCAGTGTGTTCTGTTACTTTGTCGGTTCTAAAACATATTTTTCTAGGAATCTGTCCAGAATGCATTCCAGAAATTAATTGCGATTATTATTTCTGCGGTTCCGCTTGTGGAATATTAAGCTCCTGATCATGCTCAGGATGTTGCCAGCTCTCTATAATGGCTGCTACATCATACCCTTTAACAACAACAAAAACTTGCATTTATATAACGCCTTTAATGTAGTAAAGTGCCCCAAGGCACTTCACAGGAGCGTTATCGAACAAAGTTTGATACCGAGCCACATAAGGAGATATTAGGACAAATGACCAAAAGCTTGATCAAAGAGATAGGTTTTAAGGAGCGTCTTAAAGGAGGAGAGAGCTAGAGAGGCCGCGAGGCGTAGAGAGGAAATTCCATAGCGTTTAGGGCCTAGGCAGCTGAAAGCACGGCCTCCAATGGTGGAGCAATTAAAATAGGGATGCGCAAGAGGCCAGAATTGGAGGAGCACAGAGATCTCGGAGGGTTGTAGGGCTGGAGAAGGTTTCAGAAATGAGGAGGGGCGAGGCCATGGAGGGATTTGAAAATTGAGGCGCTGCCAGGCCAGGAGCCTATGTAGGTCAGCGAGCACAGGAGTAATGGGTGAACGGGACTTGGTGCGAGTTAGGATACGGTCAGTGGAGTTTTAGATGAGCTCAAGCTTATGGAGGGTGGAAAAACGGAACCGGGAGGCCAGCCAGAAGAGGGTTGGAATAGTCAAGTCTACAGGTAACAAAGGCATGGATGAGGGTCTCAGCAACGGATGAGCTGAGGCAGAGGTGGAGTAGGTTGATGTTACAGAGATGGAAGTAGGCGGTCTTGGTGATGGCGCGGATATGTGGTCGGTAGCTCATTTCAGGGTCAAATGCGACACCAAGGTTGCAAGTGGTCTGGTTCAGTCTCAGACAGTTGCCAGGTCGAGGGATTGAGTCGATGGCTAGGTAACAGAGTTTGTGGCAGGGACTGAAGACAATGGCTTCAGTCTTCCCAATATTTAGTTGGTGGAAATTTCTGCTCATACAGACAAGTAGTCTGACAATTTAGAGACAGTAGAAGGTGGTGGTGAGGTAGAGCTAGGTGTCGTCAGCGTACATGTGGAATCTGATGTGTTTTCGGATGATGTCGCCGAGGGGCAGCGTGTAGATGAGAAATAGGAGGGGGCCAAGGAGAGATCCTTGGGGGATCCAGAGGTAACATTACATGAGCAGAAGAGAAGCTATTGCAGGTAATTCTCTGGCTACGACTGGATAGATAATAATGGAACCAGGCGAGTGCAGTCCCACCCAGCTAGATGATCGAGGAGAGGTGTTGGAGGAAGATGGAGTGGTCAACCATGTCAAAGATTGCAGACAGGTTGAGAAGGATGAGGAGGGATAGTTTACTATGGTCACAGTTACATAGGATGTCATTTCTGACTTTGATGAGAGCTGTTTCGGTACTGTGGTAGGGGCAGAAACCTGATTAGAGAGATTCAAACATGGAATTCCAAGAAAGATGGACACGGATTTGGGAGGCGACAACATGTTCAAGGACTTTAGAGAGAAAAGGGAGGTTGGAGATGGAGCGGTAGTTTGTAAGGAGAGAAGAATCAAGGGGTTTTTTGAGGAGAGGGGTGATAACAGCAGAGTTGAAGGAGGGGGGACAGTACCTGAGGAAAGAGAACCATTAACAATATCAGCTAACATGCTGGCCAGGAAGGGAAATTGGATGGTCAGCAGTTTGGTGGGAATAGAGTCGAGGGAGCAGGAAGTGGGTCTCATGAACAAGCTGAGCTTGGAGAGGGCATGAGGGGAGATAGGGTGGAAACTAGAGAAAGATGTGAGTTCAGGGGTTGGGGAGTTTTATTTAAGTTGAATTTGTGCTTGTAACTCACTTGTTTTATTTCTTATTCTACAGAATTCTTAGTAGAGTAACTGTCTCCGCCCTGCCGATATTTTTCTCACACTTTTTTGGCTTAGTGTGGACTTTCCCCTCCCACCCACCTAACTAGTTTAAATATTTCCCCGCTGCCCAATTTAACCTTTCGGCAAGGACATGGGTGTCTCTCTGGTTTGGGTGAAGACTATCTCATCATACAACCTTTTTTAGCCTCAAAAGTGGTCCCAGTATCCCAGGAATCCTTCCAGCCACACGTTGACAATCCAAATCTTGCTCTCCTTGTCTGGTCCTGAGCATTGCACTGGGAGTAATCCAGAAATTACTAGCCTGGAGTTCTGTTTCTTAATTCTTCTATGTATTTCTATCTACAAGGGGCTCTCGCCAGGCTGTTGTATAGTATTAGGAATTGTTATTAGCCATTACAATTATAATCCTCTTTGACATCTCTATGTGTGGAGATTGTTCCTGAAGTAGCTGCTGACGCTGCAATGTTAGTTGACATGAATAACAATTTTGGTCTTTGGGCATATGTATTTTATTTCAGGATGAAGGGACTCAGAGAGGCATTGAACATGACAGCAGAGCAGGGATGGTTCAGCTGAAGAGATTCTTCAATGAGCTGCTGCTGTAGAGCTCCGCCTGCAGTCAAGTATTGGAGCTCCTCCGCTTCCACCACAAACTCCGTTTCCCAGCCAGCAACTCCATCCCTCTCCCTAGCAATTGTCTGAGGCTGCACCAGAATGTTCACAACCTTGTTGTCATATTTGACCCTGAGATGAGCTTCCGACCACATATCTGCGCCATCACTAAGACCGCCTATTTCCACCTCTGGAACAATGCCCAACTCCGCCCCTGCCTCAGCTCATCTGCTGCTGAAACACTCAGCCATGCCTTTGTTACCTCTAGACTCAACTATTCCAACACGCTCCTGGCCGGCCTCCCACTTTCTACCCTCCGTAACCTTGAGGTCATCCAAAACTCTGCTGCCCATATCCTAACTCACACCAAGTCCCGTTCACCAATCACCCCTGTGTTCGCTGATCTACATTGGCTCCTGGTTAAGCAACACCTTGATTTTAAAATTCTCATCCTTGTTTTTAAATCCCTCCATGGCTTTGCCCCTCCCTATCTCTGTAACCTCCTCTAGCCACACAACCGTTGGAAATATCTGCACTTCTCCAATTCTGGCCTCTTGCACATCCCTGATTTTATTCGCTCCATGCCTTCAGCTGCTGAGGTGCTAAGCTCTGGAATTCCCTCCCTAAACCTCTCCGCCTCTCTTTTCTACTTTAAGACGCTCCTTAAAATGACCTCTTTGACCAAGCTTTTGGTCACTGCCTTAATATCTCATGCGGCTCGCCTTGGGGTGTTTTACTATGTTAAAGGTGCTATATAAATACAAGTTGTTGTTATCCTCTATGCCACCAGTGTCCTCTCTCATGATGCTGAAAGTCCTCATCCAATGGTGGCTCCATGTGTTGTTCCCATTGCAAGGCAAAGTTACGCAGCAAACCACTATCATATTGGACAATCATTCTTGCAGAACGCCACCAAACCTGTCCAAGCCGCAAAATTGTTGCTTGAAGACTCCATGCGGGCTCTAGTGGAACTATGGATTTCAGGGTAGTGCAGTTTGGATGCTGAGTGTAGGTTCTTGAGAGGAGACATGAGCGAAGTGTGAAGAGGGTAGCCCTTGTCCCCAAGCAACCAGCCTCTTACTTGCTGTGCAGGCGCAATGGAGGGGGGTGGGAGGAGAAGGATTGGCGCAATATTAAAGCATCATGGCAGCTGCTAAGAAAGCAGACACATACCTGCATGATGCACTGCTGGTGATCACATACCAGTTGCACATTAATGGAGTGGAAGACCTTACAACTCAAGAAGCAGTGGGGTCATCTGAAGGAGCACGCAGGGTGAATTGGGTGCAGTCAATGATGCCCTGGACTTGAGGGAATCCTGAAATCTAACCAACCCCCAGAGCTCTACCCTGCTGCTTCCAGATGTCCATTGGGAATGTGATGCAAGTATTTTAGAAAGCATGGCATCAGTCACCTGCTTTATGCAAGCATCAACTGCAGACTGACTGACGTTGCTGATATCCCCTGTGGCAGCCCTTTAAATGCCACTGAAAATGGCCGCCTCTCAACTTGCACTGGCCTTGGTTTGTGGACAGGTTGAAGTACTGGCAGTAGCAGGTAGGAACCAAAATGGTGTCAAAGTCCTGACAATGTTATTTGACCCTGATTTACATATCTTCATTAGGCCCCTGCCTGTTTTGGGCGTGAGCGTTGGCCAGCTAAATCGAGGTCTGCCCAAAAATTGGAACAGGTGGACCTTCGACAGCATGTTGGCAAAGTTTTTAAATTACATTTTCATCCTGGTACCACCCTGTTTAGGCCTAATAACGAGGTGGTAGCAAGATGGCCTATTAGGGACCATAAAGGTAACCTGTGTGTGGAAGCGGAAGACATGGGTATGGTTCTTAATGTATACTTTGCGTCTGTTTTCACAAAAGAGAGGGACGATGCAGAGTTTGCAATCAGGGAGGAGGAGTGTGAAATATTAGATGAAATAAACATAGTGAAAGAGGAAGTATTAAAGGGTTTAGCATCTTTGAAAGTGGACAAATCCCCAGGCCCAGATGAAATGTATCCCTTCTGTTAAGAGAAGTAAGAGAGGAAATAGCAGAGGCTCTGACCATCATTTTCCAATCCTCTCTGGCTACAGGTGTGGTGCCAGAGGACTGGAGGACTACGAACGTGGTACCATTGTTTAAAAAGGGAGAAAGGGATAGACCGTGTAATTACAGGCCAGTCAGCCTAACCTCGGAGGTGGGAAAATTATTGGAAAAGATTCTGAGGGACAGGATAAAGCTTCATTTAGAAAGACATGGATTAATCAGGGACTGTCAGCATGGATTTGTTAAGGGAAGGTCATGTCTGACTAACTTGATTGAATTTAAGAAGATGTTGCCTGGGCTGAGGAATTTTAGCTATGAGGAAAGATTGGTTAGGCTGGGGTTGTTTACTTTGGAACAGAGGAGGCTGAGGGGAGACCTAATTGAGGTGTATAAAATTATGAGGGGCCTAGATAGCGTGGATAGGAAGGACTTACTTCCCTTAGCAGAAGGGTCAATAACCAGGAGGCATAGATTTAAAGTAATTGTTCAGAAGTTTAGAGGGGATTTGAGGAGAAATTTTTTCACCCAGAGTGTGGTGAGGGTCTGGAACTCACTGCCTGGAAGGGTGGTAGAGGCAGAGACCCTCATCACATTTAAAAAGTACTTGGATATGCACTGGAAGTGCCGTAATCTACAAGACTACGGACCAAGTGCTGGAAAGTGGGATTAGGGTGGATAGCTCTTTGTCGGCCGTATTATGTCCGTGTATAATTGAGACACGGACGGCAGGAGTTGATTATAACAAGTCTTTACTGAATGGAGACAACCTGGAAACTGAAACTACAGAAGGCTGCTAGTGCCTTTTATACAGGGGCAGTCACTGCCGGTACTGCAGTCTGAGACCAGTTATTCCCTTAAAGGTACATACACAACAATTCCTCCCCTTTTAGATAAACAGTACATAACATTCATTTAACAACTAAATGATAACTAATTACAATTACAATTACGGTTGCCAGATACATTGGTTGAGGTTAAGCAATTATAAGTTCAGTCTTTGAGGAGGCTTCCTGATTCTGTCTGGATAACGCCTCTTTGGGGTATCAGGTTCTTCTGGTAAAGTTGAGTCGGGATCAATGTCGTTGTTTGGTTCGTCTGCTTCCAATATCACCGATTCTGCGGTAGATGCAATTGGTACTTCGGTTTCATCGCCAGGTGTATCAGATCGTGGTGTGGAGTTGACGTTTTCCAGTGACTCTAGAATCTGGTCAGCATGGCGTCTTACAATGCTCTCTCCAACATCCATGGTATACATGAGAGGTCCTTGCCGTGTACAGATCGTTCCTGGCTGCCATTTCTCTGTGTGGTAGTCCCAGGCCAAAACTGGTTGACCTATCTTAAAACTCCTGGTCGGCCTTTCATTCATATTCTGAAACTGCCTGTTCTCCACATCTCTTTTGATGTTCGGCTTAACCAAATCCAAGCGGCATCGTAGTCTTCGATTGAAGAACATCATGGCAGGAGTTTGGTTGGTAACCGCATGTGTCGCATTCCGGTAGGCAAACAAGAAGTTGTCCACCTTGTGTTGTAGGGGTATATCTTCATTACACATTGCCTTGATAGCCTTCTTGAATGTTTGAACAAACCTCTCGGCCAATCCATTAGTGGCTGGATGATATGGGGCGGATGTGTAATGCTTAACACCATTGTTCTTTAAGAACCTCCGAAACTCTTCAGACACAAACTGTGGTCCATTGTCAGAGCAAATCTGTTCAGGCAGCCCATTCCTGGCGAATATGGTTCGTAAGATTGTGATCGTTTTTTCTGTGGTGGTTGAGGACATTTTTATTACCTCTGGCCACTTTGAATGTGCATCCACCGCAATTAAAAACATCGAGTCCATGAAGGGACCAGCAAAATCAATGTGCACCCTTTACCATGGAGATGAGGGCTACTCCCATGGATGTAGAGGGGCTTGTGGTGGGGCGTTTTGGACCTTCTGGCATCCTGTACAGTTCTTGGTCATCTCTTCGATTTCTCTATCGATTCCCGGCCACCACACAAACGCTCTGGCTAAGCTCTTCATTTTTACCCCTCCCAGATGACCCTCATGAAGCTCATTGAGCACTCTATCCTTCAATTTGGGTGGAAGTACTACTCTGGATCCACACATCAATGTTCCTCTGCACACTGACAGCTGTTCTCTTCTTGGCGAGAATGCTGGCAGCAGTGGTTCGCCATGTGCTGGCCATCCCTTCACCGTTAAATCATAGACCCAGGATAGTGTCGGGTCATTTCGTGTTTCCTTTTCTATGTTTGCATTCATCACAGGGAGACATTTGACTATGGTCGAGTGGAATATCTCCACTGGATCCACTGCAAGTTCTTCTTCCACCGTCGGCAACGGTAGGCGCGACAATCCATCAGCATTCCCATGCTGTTTAGTTCCTTTGTACTCGATGTCATATTGGTGTGCCCCTAGGAAAAGGGACCACCTCTGTAGCCGTTGTGCTGTCATTATCGGTACGCCCTTCTGAGGGTTGAAAATGGAGACAAGAGGTTGATGGTCAGTTAGTAGAGTAGATTTTTGACCGTGCAGGTAGTGATTGAACTTCTTCACCCCCCACACCAGGCTGAGGGCCTCTCTGTCAATCTGGGCGTAGTTACGCTCGGCTGAAGTTAACGAGCGTGACGCAAAAGCTATCGGCCTCTCTAACCCATCAAGGAATTTATGTGACAGTACCGCCCCAATGCCGTAGGGAGACGCATCACACGCCAGTCTTATCGGTAGTGATGGGTTGTAGTGAGCCAATACTTCTCTTGAAGTGATTAAGTCCTTACTCTTCTGAAAGGCCCGCTTACATTCATTGCTCCATTTCCATGCTACTCCCGTTCGTAGTAGGGCGTTCAGTGGGTGCAGAATTGTGGACAAATTCGGTAAAAACTTATGGTAGTAATTCACCAATCCGAGGAATGACCTCAGTTGCGACACATTTTCAGGCGCTGGGGCCTTAACTACTGCTTCATTTTTGTCAGGGGACTTATGTAACCCCTCTTCATCAATCACGTGGCCACAATACGATATCTGTTTCTTAAAAAAACTCGCACTTGGGGCGATTGGCTCGTAGCCCATGTTCACGTAGTCTAGTGAGCACCTGTTCTAGGTTGTCAAGGTGTTCACTGTCATCTTCACCTGTCACTAGGATGTCGTCCAAGTAACACTGAGTCCCCGGAATCCCTTGCAGGACTTGTTCCATCGCTCTTTGCCATATCGCCGGAGCTGATGCTACTCCGAATACCAGTCGATGATACTGGTAAAGACCTTTGTGGGTGTTTATCGTGAGATACTTCCTAGAGGATTCTTCAACCTCCATCTGTAAATATGCTTGTGCTAGGTCAATTTTTGTAAAACGCTTCCCTCCAGATAGTGAGGCGAAGATATCTTCTATCCTTGGAAGAGGATATTGTACTGTGTGAAGGACTGGGTTCACCGTCACCTTGAAGTCCCCACAGATGCGAACCTTCCTTGGCTCCTCAGACTTATTGTTTAACGTTTTCTTCATGACTGGAACGATGGGTGTCGCCCACTCGCTCCAGTCTACCTTAGATAACATGCCTGCATTCTCCAGATTCTCCAGCTCTGCCTCGACGGCTGGGCGAATTGCATATGGTACCGGTCTTGCTTTGAAAAACTTGGGAATTGCATTCTCTTCTATTTTTATCGAGGCGGTTACGCCTTTAAGAGTGCCCAGTTCTTGTTGAAATACCTCTTTGGCGTTAGCTAAGATTGTTGACAATCGTCCAGGAGTGATGTCGTCATCCTTTTTACCAGCCACCGTCATTGCCTGAATGGAGTGCCAGTCTAAGCTTATCTTTCTGATCCATTCACGTCCCAATAACGGTGGTCCACCATCTTGCAGTATGTAGAGATACAATTTCCATACTTTCTTGCCGTTGTATTCGACAGGCACCCTTATTTTTCCTCTGGGGTATACTTTTTGCCCCGTATACGTCCTCAAGACGATGGATGTCTCTCTCAAGGGTATGTGTGAGAATAGCCGCTCGTAGTCTCGTCGATTCATGACGGTTAGAGCCGATCCTGTATCCAATTCCAGTTTGACTTGGGACCCTGCTATCGTGAGGGTGACCCAAATGGTTCAGTGATCCTCTTTTGCGATTACATTGTGAAGTTTGAGACAGCTTAGTCTCTTGTTCCCGGATTCACTATCGCTCATCTGGTCTTCGAAACTACTGTCCGTCATCTTTTGTACTTTCCTGTACGGTTCCTTAGTAGCCTTTTTGTTGTCATTGGTCTTCTTCCCAGACCTGCAAACTCATGCAATGTGTCCCATCTTTCCGCATTGCCTGCATATTTTGTCCTTGGACCAGCAGTCCTTCTGGTCATGGGTTGTTCTGCCGCAGCGATAACATTTTGCAAATCCCCGTGTCATTTCGTGGGTGCCGTATTCCTGTGGCTTTTGTTGTATTTCCACAGCTCCCCTGGCTGCTGCTTCGTACGATACTGCCACGCTGAAAGCCTTCTCTAGCGTCAGCTCTTTCTCTGAGAGTAACTTCTTCTGGGTTCCTTCACTCAGGAGTCCACAGACAAATTTGTCCCGTAGGGTATCTGCCAGTCCTGCTCCAAACTGGCAGTGCTTTGATAGCTTGCGTAGTTCCGTAAGGTAATCAGCATTGCTCTCATCTTTATGCTGAGTTCTCCTGTGGAATTTAAATCTTTCTGCTATCAGCAGCGGTGCAGGGTTTAGGTGTTCCTGTAGGATAGCAACAATTTCGTTAAAACTCTTCGCCTTCGGTTTGGCTGGAGTAATCAGGTCCCGCAATAGGCCGTACATTCTTGCGCCCATTAAGTTTAGCAGTACCGATGCCTTTTTCTCATCGGCTATTTCGTTTGCCTCGCAATATACCTCGACTCTTTTCACATACATGGTCCAGTCTTCTATTGCATTATCAAAGGCAGTGATATAGCCAGTCTTCGGCATCTTGGAAATCTAAAATGGCGCCTCCCGCGCTTTGCCTTCTTCCCCGCTGGATTAAGATGGCACCTCCCGCGCTTTGCCTTCTTCCCCGCTGTTGCTAGCGCTGCTTCCCACAGTTTCTGTTGTAAACTGCAGCTCCTCGCGGCTTTCTGCACGTTTAATTTTTTTTTTTAAATTATTTTCCCGTCGTCTGAACAACCCTGCGGGACTCTTGCCTCCCTCTTCTCGGGTCTGTATGCTGCCCGGCTTCGTAGCACCGGCCGCGCCCTGTGTGCTCCACCCTCTCTCTCTCTCCTCTTCCCGACAACGCTGCTCGGCCCCATTGCAAGCCACCCGCTCGAGTTCTAGACCGCCGCAGCCCAGGAAGGATCAGTGTACTACCTGCCACCAGCCCGATTAGCTGAAGCACCGTCGACAGGAACCAAGCCCCACTCTCGACAGCCTCTCCTGCAAATCTTCAACTCCGCTGACTCAGAGGCGGATGCCCACGGTCGATGCCCGTTTCTACTGTTTCTTCTTTCTAGCCTCGACCTCTGCTCACTTTGCTTCAGGGATGGATCCCATGAGGTGGTGCAGACTGTAGGTAAGTTCGTATCTGCTCGTCGCCAATATTATGTCCGTGTATAATTGAGACACGGACGGCAGGAGTTGATTATAACAAGTCTTTACTTAAATAAGACAACCTAGAAACTGAAACTACAGAAGGCTGCTAGTGCCTTTTATACAGGGGTGGTCACTGCCGGTACTACAGTCTGAGACCAGTTATTCCCTTAAAAGTACATACACAACATTCCGGCGTGAACAAGATGGGCCGAATGGCCTCCTTCTGTGCTGTAAATTTCTATGATTCTATGAAAAATTTTCCCCAGTGTGCTTCAGAATCTTTATGGGAGTGAGTTAGCTTCCTGTGCCTTTCCTCAACTGAAATGTTGGGGATAGGAAGCCTGTCCTATTTTATAAGATAAGAATACCCAGCTAACAAATGAAAATGATGGGACAAATAACATATCTAAGCACGTCCTCTGCTGATTTTGCAGCTCTGCTGTGAAGAGACAGGAACTACCTCTCATGTTGATGAACCAACACCAGGAAATAGGAGCTTCACTTACTGTTGAGAAAATTCACATAAATCAGCTGACAGGAAATGACTTCAGAACTAATGATGTCATTGTGGTATTGCTTGTGCAATTTAATAGTGGAGGTGTTTAAAGAAATGCAAAATAAGAGTTTAGTGTGGGAGGGGGATGGAATATTGCTGCTTCTCAGTAGACACACTAATTTATTTTCCATTACCGATGACTAGTCATGAGTAATATTATTTTGAGTTTACATATTTATTAAAGAGCCATATCCTGTTGCATTAACTGTGGGATTGTCTCATCCGCTTTCACAAGTATCAGCATTTTTTTTAGTACTGTCTACAGTATGATGGTTATTGCTGGTTTACTCCGCCCTTGACACCAGAGAAAAGCTAATCGGATTGTCTTTCACATTTTCAGGTTATGATCCGTGATATCTCCAAATCTGTCAGTTGGTGTATTCTTTTGTTAGGGAAAGCCCTGGTTCAAGGTGTGCCCTATGCATATTCCTGTACTGTGTCCCCATGGAACAGCTAATTTGTTGATGCCTGCGTCCACAATCTAATAAATGGCCCAGTCACTTCA
Source organism: Somniosus microcephalus (assembly GCF_052327205.1). Classification (NCBI taxonomy): domain Eukaryota; kingdom Metazoa; phylum Chordata; class Chondrichthyes; order Squaliformes; family Somniosidae; genus Somniosus; species Somniosus microcephalus. Next base: position 251,167,385 of record NC_140992.1, read on the forward strand.
AAGATAAAAAAGAGTATAGGGCGAGTTTGTCAACTCGGTCCACTGTAGATCACATTAATTCACGGACAGTCTAAACACAGCCAAAAGATCCAATGTTTCCAGGGACCTTGTCGTAAACTCAGCATCAAGTGATCTCAAACGACTTTTTTAAAATATCTCTTGTGATTTGTCGTGGTGAGTGCTGAGTGTAGGAAAATGGGGGGTGGGGGGGGGGGGAGTTCCGTTTTTATACTTAGTATCAAGCCATCCCACAACAGAACGAGCATTTTGTTTCCCACTCACATCACTCTTGAGTGGGGAAGTGCAGAACTTGTAGATGTATACTAAAACATATGCAAGAGACTGTGATCACTTGTCAGTGAAATCTTTAAAATGAGAAATGCGCTAATGGGAAGGTCACTCTTTTGTATCGTTCGAAATGTAACGACCTTACCGCAGGTTACCTGAAATTATTTTAAAGTTTAAAAAGATGGCACTGTACTGGCTGTATTTAATAATAAACTGACAATTTCTGAAAAACGTGGCAAAATATCACAGAACAATGATGCAAAATGTGCAGTATAACAGGACATTAGATGTAGGGTAAAACATCCCACATACAGCATCACTACCCTAATTTTAACCCCAAACTGTGTGAATATTCCATTCCCCACACCAAGCATTCTTGAGTTCCTTCTGACTGGAAATGATGGCATTTGTCCATAGCAAAAGCGAAACACAACAAAACTGTTAGACCTGCATTTGCAATGGGCTTGGCACATCTGAATCAATTGACCTGGCGTTTTCTCATGGTGGCAATTTCAGGTTGTTACCAGTAAATTGGCAGTAAAACAGCAGAAATGTCAATGCTGTATTTTCCACTTGCACTGGATCAGTAAATTGGCCAGCAGTAGATGCAGCTTCCTAATCAAATAGAAATTGCAATTCTAAAAATTTATTGCATGATTCAGTGATCTCTCAAGTCCAGATATGACCCATCCTAAGCTTCTGCAAACTGTGCTCTTGCATTGGTGCTAGGAGGAAGCACCTAGTTTCCTCTTGAATGTTTTTCTCCAGCATCATAAATTCACCGTGTGGGAAACTGCAAGCCTCAGCTCAGTGGTAGAACGCTAATCTCTGAGTCAGAAGGTTGTGGGTTCAGCCCCACTCCAGTGACATGAGCACATAATCTAGGCTGACGCTACTGTACAATGCTGAAGGAGTGCTACACCTTTGGAGGTGCTGCCTTTCAGATGAGTTGTTACACTGAGGCTCTATTTGCCCTCTCAGGTGGATGCAAAAGATAGCATGGCACCTTTTGAATAAGAGCAGGAGAGTTCTCCTGGAATTTTGGATAGCATTTATCCTTTAACCAACACTACTAAACAAAAAACAGATTACCTCATCATTTATGTGCTGTTTGCAGGACCTTGCTGAGTGCAAATTACCCGCAGTATCTACTGACATAACAACAGTGACTACACTTCAAAAGTACTTCATTGGCTGTGAAGTGCTTTGGGCATCTTGAGGACATGAAAGTTGCTATTTAAATGCAAATGAAAATGAAAAAGTGTTAAAATGAAGAAAAAATCACAATTTGAAATTGTTATCAGGGAATCACAGAATGTTACAGCAACAAAACAAGCCATTCCTCCCATCTGTGGGTGTCTTTTCACTGTATGAATCACCTACTTTAAAAAAAAATTGACATTGGGATATGGAATATCAGTGCTTGGGATTGGACCTCTTCCCAGTTCAGGCACCCAGTTTCAAGCAGCCTCTTCCCAGTTCAGGCACCCAGTTTCAAGCACCCTTAGGTCAGGTATAGCAGAGTAAAATTCCATCTAATCTGCTCCAACAACATACTGAAGACCTAACTTGAGAAGAGTAGCTTACTGCATCAGTGTGCCATTTTTCCTATCTCCCACACTCGCCATCCTATGGCCTGTCTAAACCGATTATTGCGGAATTAGGCACAGCATTGAACTGTAGACCCAAACTCATTTCACATTGGATCTTTCTAGCCAACAAACTTCCATCCCTTCAGTCTGGACTAGGTTTAAATTTACATCACAGATAGAAAAGACAATCTTTAATACACGGCACCACCGATTTCCCGAGCCACTTGATGTAATCCTACTCTAATCCTCCACACCATTATATTCTAATCTCCCCAATTATGCATTTGTTCCTCCCACTTTAAATTCTCAAGCGGTCCACCCTTTCCTTGACTGAAAGAATACTTCAAGGTATTTGACATTGGTGCTCTTTAGCCAATTACTAAAGGTTACACAATGATACTCACGTTTTCATCCCTCAATGTCAGGAAGCCTAACAGCAGTCAACATTTGGAACTTACAAAATGGGGAAATTGCATTTGTATTGTAAGATCGACCCCTTGGCAAGATCCAGAAATGTGATTAGGGACTTTCCCTCACCTGCATCTCTCAGTGGATAGAAGTGTTACTGCAGAAGGGGGAGAACGGGCTGAGGGTTGTGTGTAGGAATCTAATGTATTGATCCCGTGCCAATGAATTGTAGGAAGGTTCTTAAAATCCCATTTGATAAAACTGAAAATTACAGATGGCAGATGATTGTAAATCCAAGTGCCCCACAGCTCCCTCTTGTGGGGCATTTAGGCCTCCCATATCTGTTACCGTTCAATATGCAAAAGGTCGTGCTGTACACGCTCCTCCTTAACGTTGATTGTAATGGTTATGGCTATCGTTTTAGATTTAATTACTCTTGCCAAGCTGCACTGAAATGTTGGCATTCGTGTTAATTGCTCTTCAATGTGATATATTCTTGTGATTTCAAAAAATGGTGAAAATCGTTTTGATCTCCACAGTGCAACACCTTAAAATGGTGGATTTCCTTTGCTTTGTGCTATAACCCGTTCTGTAAACTGGCTCTCACAATAATTAGATATGCACGCCTCCGGTATCCGGTAGCAATGCAAACAGCGTCTGTTGCTGCGATCGAAACATCACTCTTTAATTAAAGAAACAATGCAGATGTCGCTATATAAAACGTAAAAGGTTTACCAAAAAAATGGTGGGACTGTCTTTAAAAAATACATATAGACTGTGTGTGTACACCATGTGTCTTGGACGTAATCGCCAGTGAGTAGTTTGCCCTACATTTTTACCACCCGCAGCCCCAGTCATTGGTGCTGTAGATTGTCACACAACCTAGAAGGTTTAAAATGGTGGGGGGTTTCTATGTGTCTGTCTGTCCTATCCTGCCTCAAAAAGTACACACACTTCACAAGGATCGCCCTTCGCACAGACCATGGATGAGGCTCTGCTGCCTTATCCCGCTGATACACACATGAACTAAAACGAGCTCGTTGCTTCTGCTTTGATGAAACTGCCTGCAACCAAAAAATGTGTCAAATAGATTCTTAAAATGGTGGTATTTCTCGCCTCTGTTGCTATACCTTTAAAACCACGCAGTGCATCCGCTCTGGTCAGTTTCAGCAAACCCATTGACGTCAGGGAAGAGCCACATGATCAGCCAGAGACCAACCAGATGGGAAAGAGTTTCTGCAATGTTCATTGCCTGCCTCTTGTACCAAGATTATCCTCACTAAATTAAGCACAAGAATCGTGACGTTTCGCCTTTGTCTTTTTGGGAATATCAGCTCCGTTCTTAATTGTTGTTCTGCTTTTTAGGTTTTCTTTTCTGTCTTTCTTGCTGTTGGAAACCATGGCTTTCTTTCGTATAACCCAGTTCTAGGACCAAAGGGGGAAGAAGCTACAGGGGGAAAAACGGGGGGGATCTGTTGTTGGCGGCAGCGAGCGGCGATCGTCTTTCCTCGCCCTCCTTCCCTTGTTGGGTAGTCGGATTTGGGGAGTGCTCGGGGTGGCTGCTATGGATTTGAACAGCAGCGGCGGCGGCGAACACATGCCGGGCTCCGAGGAGAGGTCCTGCCTGCTGCCCGAGTCCTCGGCTTCGGATCTCAACAAACTGGGAGCAGCACCCTGCAGGCGCGCAAACTACTGTACTAATGGCATGAGATACAAACTGCTGCAGGAAGGGGATATACAGGTGTGCGTGATCAGGCATCCCAGGACATTTCTCAGCAAGATCCTCACCTCCAAATTCTTGCGGAGATGGGAGCCCCACCATCTGACGCTGGCTGATAACAGCCTGGCTTCTGCCACGGTAAGTGTCGACACCATATACTCTTCCTTCATGGTGAAGGCTGCTGACAAGGCAGAGCCAACATTGAAAGGCGCTGTGTTCAACTGCTGAATCTGTTGGTGCCTTGTCATTCACATTCCGATTTAAATAAATAATCAGTACGGGTTATTTGGTTAAAAATCAATACTGTACAAGCATTGTGCCTAGTTCAGGAAATAGAAGGGAAGTGTGTTAATAATGACACAATGTAAAACAGAACGAATCTCCTTTCGTTGTCCATGACCTTGTTTCATTCACATCTTTTAATCTCGATTATTGTGGCCAAGTTTTAAAACGAATCTTTTAGCTATTTTCCTCTTTCAGTGAGTTTCAAAATGTAAAAAAAAATGTTTCTAACAGTGTAACATTAGGATAAAACGAATAAGCTTCCTAGATTCGAGACAATCACCGGCAGAGGCAAAGCAAGGCGGTTACAGTGCAGTGTAGAGCCTGTCAGTCTTGTACAGGATTGATCCTGAAAATGCCCCCGATTGCACGTGATTGAAATCTGCCCCCACCACCCCCCCACCCACCCCCACCCCCCAAAAAAACACCAAGAGAAGGCAACTAGATTGAGCTGATCATTCAGAACTGAGCGTGAACATAGGGGCTGTAGGCGGCTATGGCACAATGCAATATGGGCTGGCAAACAGAAATCAATTGTTACAGCATCGAATTAAATGTTACTTCTCATTGGCACCCGGCTGTGATTTCTTGGTGCCGGTGTGTGAGCCACTCCAAAAGAGTCACCTAACATTTAGCAACCAAGAGGCAGAGGCAGCAATGTGTGTTGTTGGTGATGGACAACGAATTGCTAGGTTAGAGTGGAGAGCAGATTGCTGGGTTAGAGTGGAGAGCAGATTGCTAGGTTAGAGTGGAGAGCAGATTGCTGGGTTAGAGTGGAGAGCAGATTGCTAGGTTAGAGTGGAGAGTAGATTGCTAGGTTAGAGTGGAGAGCAGATTGCTGGGTTAGAGTGGAGAGCAGATTGCTGGGTTAGAGTGGAGAGCAGATTGCTGGGTTAGAGTGGAGAGCAGATTGCTGGGTTAGAGTGGAGAGCAGATTGCTAGGTTAGAGTGGAGAGCGGATTGCTGGGTTAGAGTGGAGAGCAGTGCTAGGTTAGAGTGGAGAGCGGATTGCTGGGTTAGAGTGGAGAGCGGATTGCTGGGTTAGAGTGGAGAGCAGATTGCTGGGTTAGAGTGGAGAGTAGATTGCTGGGTTAGAGTGGAGAGTAGATTGCTGGGTTAGAGTGGAGAGTAGATTGCTGGGTTAGAGTGGAGAGCAGATTGCTGGGTTAGAGTGGAGAGTAGATTGCTGGGTTAGAGTGGAGAGTAGATTGCTGGGTTAGAGTGGAGAGTAGATTGCTGGGTTAGAGTGGAGAGCAGATTGCTGGGTTAGAGTGGAGAGTAGATTGCTGGGTTAGAGTGGAGAGCAGATTGCTAGGTTAGCGTGGAGAGCAGATTGCTGGGTTAGAGTGGAGAGCAGATTGCTGGGTTAGAGTGGAGAGCAGATTGCTGGGTTAGAGTGGAGAGCAGATTGCTGGGTTAGAGTGGAGAGCAGATTGCTAGGTTAGAGCGGAGAGCAGATTGCTGGGTTAGAGCGGAGAGCGGATTGCTGGGTTAGAGTGGAGAGCAGATTGCTGGGTTCGAGTGGAGAGCAGATTGCTAGGTTAGAGTGGAGAGCAGATTGCTAGGTTAGAGTGGAGAGCAGATTGCTAGGTTAGATTGGAGAGCAGATTGCTGGGTAGAGTGGAGAGCAGATTGCTGGGTTAGAGTGGAGAGCAGATTGCTGGGTTAGAGTGGAGAGCAGATTGCTAGGTTAGAGTGGAGAGCAGATTGCTGGGTTAGAGTGGAGAGCGGATTGCTAGGTTAGAGTGGAGAGCGGATTGCTGGGTTAGAGTGGAGAGCAGATTGCTGGGTTAGAGTGGAGAGCAGATTGCTGGGTTAGAGTGGAGAGCAGATTGCTGGGTTAGAGTGGAGAGCAGATTGCTAGGTTAGAGTGGAGAGCAGATTGCTGGGTTAGAGTGGAGAGCGGATTGCTGGGTTAGAGTGGAGAGCGGATTGCTAGGTTAGAGTGGAGAGCAGTGCTGGGTTAGAGTGGAGAGCGGATTGCTGGGTTAGAGTGGAGAGCAGATTGCTGGGTTAGAGTGGAGAGCAGATTGCTAGGTTAGAGTGGAGAGCAGTGCTGGGTTAGAGTGGAGAGCGGATTGCTAGGTTAGAGTGGAGAGCAGTGCTGGGTTAGAGTGGAGAGCAGATTGCTGGGTTAGAGTGGAGAGCGGATTGCTGGGTTAGAGTGGAGAGCGGATTGCTGGGTTAGAGGGGAGAGCAGATTGCTGGGTTAGAGTGGAGAGCGGATTGCTGGGTTAGAGTGGAGAGCGGATTGCTGGGTTAGAGTGGAGAGCGGATTGCTGGGTTAGAGTGGAGAGCGGATTGCTGGGTTAGAGTGGAGAGCGGATTGCTGGGTTAGAGTGGAGAGCGGATTGCTGGGTTAGAGTGGAGAGCGGATTGCTGGGTTTGAGTGGAGAGCGGATTGCTGGGTTAGAGTGGAGAGCGGATTGCTGGGTTAGAGTGGAGAGCGGATTGCTGGGTTAGAGTGGAGAGCGGATTGCTGGGTTAGAGTGGAGAGCGGATTGCTGGGTTAGAGTGGAGAGCGGATTGCTGGGTTAGAGTGGAGAGCGGATTGCTGGGTTAGAGTGGAGAGCGGATTGCTGGGTTAGAGTGGAGAGCAGTGCTATTTGCTAGGCAGGGGAGGATGTGTGCAGCTGGGTGAGGTATTTACTGGAGCCGGGTTTTTGGGTTGATGAAAAGCAGCTTTGGTGGGGTTTTTTTTTCGAAAAGACACATCCGGGATATCTAGTTCACCGAGACGATGTTGCATGTGGGGCGCATTTTTCGAGCGATCCTTGCAAAAGCCAACACTCCATTTTATTTAGCATACCGCCTGCTTCTGGCGCTTGGGTGCTGAAATGTATTGGGATTTTTATTTTAAATGCATCTTTTCTATTCGGACGCATTTTGATGGGGAAATCCAGCAGTTTAATGGACCACAAATTGACTAATAGGCCGGTTTACTTGGAACATGCTGTGTGACTTACTGCCGCTCCTCATGATTTCAGCAGGCTGTTGAACACGCAATGCCATTGTCCGGTTGTGAACGGGCGAAGCGTCTCATTTGCAACATATTTCGTTATTTCCCCGCCCCCCCCCCCAACCAGGTAGTAAGAACTGAAGGCACGGCGCCATAATTTATAATACCAGCAGATCCTATACATTTACGGAAAAAAATTAAACCCAAAGAGACCTATAGCATTAAATTAAGTGACACTCTTTGTATAATTTCGGATTTCAGCCTATTTTTAATGGTCTCGCTCCTGCCATTTCAAGCGAACACACAGGACAGTTAAAGAGCAGAACTCTGCACAGCGGCCAGTGACAGTTACTGTGCGGTGTAAAGTTTTGTGTTCATTTCCGATGTGCCCAGGGTTCTATGACTGAAGTTGAAGATGGGGGGAGTGGGGGCATTCTCCTTTAAGATGCTTTCGGAAGCGAAGAGGGTGCAATGAATTAAGATGAAGCGCATCTCCGTCGTTGATATTACAACCAGGCGGTTGTTGCAGCTGCTTTTTCGTATTGATCCTATTCCAGCCGCAATTGTCGCAGCTTTCTCGACCTTCCCAGCTCTTCGGTGCCCGACAGTTGGACATGGTCATTAAAAGCGGCTGACCAGGCCGAGGGGGTGTGTGAAGGCTGCGGAGTAAAGCGGGGAGCCAGCGATTCCCGATAAACATACCTCCAGTTAATTTCGCTCACTCCGTTAACAACAGACCTACACGTTTCCCTTCAAGACATAAGATTGGATAACGCAGGGTAATTATTAGGAAACATTTCAATTTTAAGTCACCCTTTCATTTTTTTAAAAATTAAATGTTTAACATCAACTTAAACGGTGGCCCATCACTTGGATGATATGTTATTGCAAATCATTGAAATTAATCCGCTAAGATTTCAAGATCCCAGGTTTACTGTTTAAAACCCCACTGATATTAGCTGGGCGGGGATGCAACCACGAACATGACCAAATATCGACCAATGCAGAGTGATCAAGTATTGTACCAGGTTTTTTTTAAATAAAAGCATGAAATGTATTGTCAAAACTCTAAACGCCAGACTTTATTCCTGCTGCAGACTTTCATCAGTAGACTATTCTGAAATTAGGGATCAAAATCAATCATTACGTTGAAGTGCCACGGTATTTATGTTCTTTGTTTTAAAAAGCAGGACAAATCTGACATCTCAAAAAGAACTGGTTGTGAATAGTGATCTTTCGCGGAATTGGCTGTCCAATTTGAAGCGTGCGCGGGTGTGTGTACTTGCTGTCACTGTCAAATGGATATTTTGACATGATTATTGCACGAATGGAAAGAAACAGCAGCAAAAATGCATCGGAGGATTAATACGACTCTCTCAGAACTTGGGGGAGGGGGGGGGGGAGAGAGGGTAGTGTGTGTGGATTTGAGGTGCCCCATTTATTGGTGGGTTCTCCACGCTGCCCTGCTTTTCTGGTCACTTCCCCGCAGCTCCGCCTGACCCAATGGCTGCCCCCTCAGACCCACCTGACTGGAGCTCCACACTGTAACCTGGGAGTGCCGAGTGTGGCGCGACCTTTATACCGAAGCCCATTTGTCATTGGAAAGGGCTGGATGTTTGTTGGAATCTCACAATAAGGGGGCTTCAGTCGCTGTTTTATATACCAAGTTTAGGATATGGGGTTGATTCTTATTTTAAATTGGTTGTCTGGTGGGATTCACTTCAAGCTGCTGCAGACGTATCTTTTCACGTGTTGCACTTTGTTCTAACCAGTGGGAGTAGGACTGGCGAATATGGGACAAGCGACGAGGTACAGAATCAGCCAAACCTTCCCTGAGTTGAAGATATATATTCAAATAAATGTTTGAGATCTTGGTTGATAACGGTATTTAAGAAGTTATTAATATTTTATTTTATCCCACCTGGACGGCAAACTGTTCCAAATCAGCCCCAGTTGTCTCTAGTGCGGCGCCCGGAATAGCAGACAATAAGTTCAACTCTTCATTAATAGGTTCAATCAAATGTCCCATTGTAGGTGGGATGCTAAGTATTTGAAGCTGTTTAAATATAATTGCTTATGACAGTGTTGAGGGAATTCCACAAACCTTGCTGTTTTCTTGGAAAACCATTTTGTCCCGAGAAAAAAAAGACCAGGCGAAGTATTTCCCTGTTGATTGAAGCTGATTGTGACCGTTCGGTTTCGTTATTTATATTCACTGAAAGAGGGGCCATTGCACTTTAAGGGGGGATGCACAGAATAGTGGACGTGTTGCAGTGCCTGCTTCTTCACTTCCACGCAGTGCTGTCCGAAATTATTGATTAAAATAAAAGTGTATTGATTGTGGAAAAAGATTTTGTTTGAGAATCACTATAGCTGCTCGCCCCGCTCCCATAATCACCACCGTTTCATTATAATTGTGCATTGGGGCTGCCTTCGAAACATGCCCAGGGACTGGGAAAAATCACATTCACTCAAAGGTATCCAGAGTTTGGCATTCAGATAGAGTCCATCTTAGTGACTGGTCTTGCTGAGCGATAGAACACATTGAATTAATTACTGTGAAATAAAATGACGCTTCGCCAAAAGTTGTAATGTGAAAACATCAGAATTTACTGTTTCAACTTGCTGTACTTTTGTCTCTCTTCACATCTCAGTGGAATCAATTGGGGGCTGTAATGGGATAGGCATTGCTTGCAACTGTGCTCCAACCTGCCCTGCGCCTCTCCAATTACCGGTGAAGTAGCAGTACCTTAACACAGTGCCTCTTAATCATTTCTCTGTGCTGCACGTTTATCTGTGTGTGTCTGAACCCTTTCTTATTCTTGCTGAAAGTTGACTTAAAATGAAACAACAATCATCAATAGCAGCTGTGAAAAGAATTTGAACAAACGGTCTGAAGAAAAGTCTCTTCTTTTTAAAAAATGAAGTGAAACTAAGCGCATAGCCTGAAAAAAAACTTTTGTTACTCTCACCGCTGTGCAGATTTTGACAAAAAACGTGAAAATTATAGTGTCAATTTTTATTTTGATCGCTGAGGTTTATTAAAGTCTAACAAGCAAAAAATTATGCCCCACCTCTGAGTGATAATGAAAACAAAACCTATTTGCTAACTATTATTTTATGGTTATTGGCGAGTGGAAAGAATACACTATTGTGTGTTACTCATTTCTCTAGGCAATAACCATAATCATGATTTAAAATATTGCTGTACTTCATATACCAAACATTCTTTGGTTTATTCTGGTGGAGGTTTACACTGTTGATTTAAGGCTTCATTAGTTCAAAACATCATAAGACAAATAGTTTAAAATTTTCATAATCTAGGTAAGTGTGAGGTGGTGCATTTTGGTAGGAAGAATAAGGAGGACACCTACTCCTTGGAAAATAAGAGTCTAAATGGGGTAGAGGAGCAAAGGGATCTAGGGGTACAGACACACAAATTACTAAAAGTAGCAACGGGGTTAATAAGGCCATTTAAAAAAGCAAACCAAGCACTGGTGTTCATTTCTAGAGGGATAGAACTGAAAAGCAGCAAAGTTACGTTAAACCTGTGTAGAACTTTTGTTAGACCAAACATACTGTGCATAGTTCTGGTCTCCATCTTATCAAAAAGATATAGAGGCACTGGTTAAGGTGCAAAAAAGATTCACAAGGATGGATACAAGGTTATACCTATCGGGAAAGATTGAACAGGCTGGAGCTCTTTTCTATAGAAAAGAGAAAGCTGAGGGATGACTTGATAAGGGTCTTTAAGATTATGAAACCGTTTGACATGGTATATGGAGAAGATGCTTCCACTTGTGGGGGAGATGAAAACTAGGGGCCATAATTATAAGATTGTCACTAATAAATCCAATAGGGAATTCAGTAGAAACGTCTTTCCCCAGAGAGTGGTTAGAATGTAGAACTCGTTAGCACAAGAAGTAGTTGAGGTGCTTAGCATAGATAGATTTAAGGGGAAGCTGGATAAACACGAGGGAGAAAGGAATAGAAGGTAATGCTGATCGGGTTAGATGAAGAAGGGTGGGAGGGGGCTCGTGTGGAGCAGAAATGCCGGCATGGACCAGTTGGGCCGAATGGCCTGTTTCTGTGCTGTACATTCTATGGAATTCTATGAAATAAATTACCTGCTCACCAGCATCCATTTTTTCTGTACAATACACTGTGAATTGGAAAATAATACATCTCTTTAGAAGTTCAGTGTGATTTTTAATTCACTTTTTGGTAACTCTTTTTAGGCTCTCTTTACAACGAGTGTCACTTTATAACCTCTGTTTGAAATCAGTGAATAATGTAGCAAAAATAATTTAAACTCTAAAGGAGATCTTTCATCCCAGCTATAATGTATAAACAGAAAACATGCTGGGGGGTTGGGTGGTTTACAAAAAGAAGCTGGTGTCACTGCAGCACACAGGAGATACTTGGTCTGCACTACTTTCATTTATATGTATCCTGAGTGCCTTTCCCCTACCAGCTAACGTCTTAAGTGTAGAATGTTATTTATAAGTAAAGGTGCACGTACTGTTGGTACATGATTACCACAAGCACTGACTTAGAAGAAAGATCGGTGCAAATATGTAGAGAGTAACAGTAGTCACAAGCTTCTGACTGAAGAGCACTTTTTCTTCAGAGAAAATTGTGTGATTAAGGTAAAAATTAAACCCATGTCAAGGCGTGCAGCTTATGTAGATAATAAACATTTTAGAACTGCTAGTTTAAAGATTTGCTTTTTATGCCATTGAGGCAAGAAATGTTAGCACTGGTGAAGGAATACTTTCTTATTTCAAGTATCAAGTGCCAACACCGAGCAGTTGGGTAAAGCGCCCTCACTGTAGCAACATTGTGCCTTAGCTCTTTGGCTTCCTTTGAAGGAGATTATTAATTTATGTGAAATTAAGGGTAATTTTGTGCTGTAGCTGCAGCCGCATGGCCATTAGGAACTGATTTAAGATTATCCAAGCCAATTTCACATAGAACCCTTACAGCCAGAAAAGACTTACAAACCATACTCCTGGGCTGGATTAAGATTCACGCCCTAGCGGTGAAAGAACTGTGTGCTAACCTGCTGTACCTCCCAGTCCCACTACTTGAAATTTAGGTCATTATTTAATTGCAGAAAGTGATTTGAAAGAAACATAGAACCAGTAGACCAGAGCCATTTTTCCAATTAATTGATGTTGATCCCATGTGAGTGTCTGACTTTGAGAGTCTGTTTGCAAGCTGCACTACACATGCAAAAACACACCTCACATTGTTAGGAAGGAGCTTGTGGAAATAACTCGTGATTTAAGTGCATTTACTGAATAAAATTGTCTGAAAGTCTTCCTCAAAGATATTGTTTAATTTTGTTAGATTTCTGAGAGGCATTGCAACGATGTAAATCACAAATATATATATTTTTAAAAGCAATGAAAATGTGAAAGTAATTTTAATAGAAGTTAAAGGATTTTGCCACTGGCAAGTGTGCTGCCAAGTGCAGAACTGAGCAACACAGACCAGAAAGATCTCCGGTACAAGTCCTGGTCTGTGCATAGCTACCTAATTTTAGCTGGTGTAGTGGTAGAGATGCTACGTTTAGTCTTGATGTTCCTGTGTTAGAGAAGAGGGAAAACCCAGCCCGAGCTCCAGATTACTATTCAACGACTCTTGCTGGGAAGTGTGTGAGTGTGCGCGTGTGTGTGTGTGTGTGTGAATGTCTACTGAAGACAGGATCAGAATGCCCCCCATGGTGAAATAGTCGGTGATACTCGCTCTTTAGGTCCACTCATGAAGAACTGATATTTATTTAGTTGATGTACAGAATGCCTGTTGATCGTCAGTCAGCACCTTCAGGAGAGGAGGATTGACAATTATTGGTAAAATAAATCCACAACAGACACAATCTCAAATTGTAAAATAAAGGCCAGGTTATAATTAAAAGGATCACTGTTAAAAGTGGCCATTTAATGTAGAGTTTCTCATCAGGTGGTCAGATATATAGAAACTAATAAATTGTTTACAAATGATTTATGACCGGTATTGTTAGTTTGCATACAGTACATTTTATTAATCAAAAAACACAATAAAGCACATAGTAAGAGGCTGGAGCTGCAGAGGACTATATACATGCTAACTTAATGGTGTCACTATTATCGGTTACAGTGGACAGGTTCATGGTTTTAAGAAATAGTGACTGCTTTATTTTGGACAGGTTATTACACATCAAAACTATTAACAATAATATTCATTCAAAGATCCTCTTAGTTAAATGCAGCACCTTTATTAAATGTTGTCTGGGCTTTTATTAATTTAGAACTTGTCATCTGCAATCCCCAAGTCTGGTATTCTTGCTACATGTTTTATATTAACACAAAGTGGAAGTCCCGAAACACTGAATCACTTTCCAACACAACCCAAAATCTAATGTTGTATTTGGATAGCTTTAAGCTATTTGATAAGTTAATGTTCTTGTAGGCTGCCTTGTGTACCTTAAACTAGCAGTAAGATGATCCACACCAGAATTCCTACAGCCACCACCAAAATTACTTGATCTCTGAACTGCACTGTGGTTTTTAATAGTTCAACATATGCTCTTTTTTTTCCTCGAGGAATGATCAAATGGTATTTAACACTGACCCACTGTGGAAAGCTGTGATTTATTTTGCAAGGAGTATGCCTATAGTCCCACCATTCCTTTCAAATACTTCACTATGGAAATTCATCCATTGTATTTTGTTCTGGTGAGGTTGTTTTGATCATTAGCTAAACCGTCTCAACTATTTGTACTCCCCGGGGATGTACTGTGATTACTGTTACAATAAAACAACGCTGATAACTTAAAAACAAATCAAGTATACTCATTTTTAACTGGCAAAAAAAAATAAAGGCTAGAATTGTTCCCTTGAAATCATGTGTATTTTGGTACCCATCTTTGTGAATTCCATTTCTTTATTAGCCAGTGTTTTCCATTTGAATTGTATCTTCACATTCAAGCCTATGTTGTGTGTAAGCATTTAGAATGACATAACTGCTCACCAGGACTTTTCAAATTTATTTGTTTTTAATGTTTTACTACGTTAAAGGCGCTATATAAATGCAAATTGTTGTTGTTCTTGGGGTGTGGGCAACATTGGCTGCATTGATTTCCCATCCCTAATTGACCTGCTGGTGGGTCTTCTTCGTGAGTAGCAATTGTTTTTTTATAACTGAGTGGTTTGCTAAGCCACGTCCGAGGGCATTACGAATTCACCACATAATGTGGGACTGGAGTCACATGTAGGCTAGACTGAGTATAGGTGGCAGTTTCCCTTCCTTGAAGGACATTAATAAACAGTTGCATTTTTACAACAATCCAGCAGCTTTCATGGTCTTTTTTTTTCTGGTGCTAATCCTCAAATGACCAGATTTATTGAATTGTATTTCACAATTTGCCAAAGTGGGATTTGATCTCATGAGCTCTGGATTGTGAGTCCAGTACCATGTACACATAGGAATGATCATCCGATTTTCAGCTAACCTAGTTATTTGGATTACATGCCAATAACCCGTGCAACTTTTCTGCAACTTGATTCAGTCTAGATTGGCTGTTGCACACAGTATATACACAGAATTTCCTGCGTATTTGCGCCCGATATACACGCAATTGGGGCGCAAAGCAAATACGTGTCTTGAAAGATTGCGGAATTATGGGCGTATGTGCGTAAGTACAATATGCCCAAATCTCCTTGTTCTTATACAATCACCTATGGATCCCTCCGACCAAATGCATCTCCACCCATAATATAATATTGGCCATGCTCCCAAGTTACAGAACCTTGTAAGCGTGTTTCCTGCAATTGCACTTGCTCAGAGGCTCTCTTCAAATTACAATCAGATTTTCAGGTGCAGCAGGACACAAAGCCATTTTTCTGGTCTTTTAATTGCAATGTTTTGAGCGTTTTAAAAACATTATCCTCACTGAGATCTGCACTGTATTTCTGTTTCTTTGATTGCAGTTTCATGGCATCACTATAAGTCACGTTAAAAATTGAAAAGCTTCCCTGATTGCAGGCTCTTAAACATGCTGTGCCTAGTGTACATGAATGATGGCTAAATGAGTTGAAACTTAAATTTTCCTATTTAAAGAAGGAAGATATGTATGGGAGTTCAGCGCTTTCCTTGGGCCCCAATTGTTTACGCTGAATTCTGCTCATTTATGCCCAGTTTTATGTTTGAGCATATGCTAATGAGATGGGCAGGAAATTTGAGCATAATAATATGACATCACAGAACGGGCGTGGGAATGAGTGTAATTTCGGGTGCAACTTCCGGGTTGCAGCCCCGCAGGAAATTCTAGGCCAATGCACTGTAGCAGATTTAATAAATACAGGGATAATCAGCATCAATTTTTTGGCACATTTTGCAATTTATTTCTGAACTATTTCCATGCTTTCTATATATTTTTACTTAAATTATTTTTTTAATCTCCCATCTTTGGCATTTCTAATTCAGAAATGTAATTTTCATCATGCATGGTAATTTTCAGTCTTAAAATGGGTGATTGAGTCTGTTTATATTTTGAAAGCATGGCCTAACATTTCAGTGTTTTTCAGGCACTAAATGGCCACCTAAACTTCCAATATGGCAGGTAGAAAATGGACACTCCCTTTGAGCCAGAAGTGTGCTGCCCTCCATATTGGTCTAGGCAAAAAAAAATAAGCATCCACGCTTGTGCCTGAAACAGACGCTATCGCCTTTGCATATGCAAATAAAGGGACTAAAAAGTGTTTGGATTCCTGGTCGCTGGACCAAAACACTCCCAGTTCACCAACCTATCGACCGGGAGATTGCCTTTCCTTCCCCTTTAAGTACTTACCTGACAAGCCTCTTTGCCGGCCTGATGTTATTGAGGTATGAGGCCTAATATCAGGTGGGCCTCGGGCCTACCCGTTTCGGCGCAGGAAATTTCTAGGCACACATATTTTACTCTGTAATCATTGATTCTGCCAGCTCCCACCAAATGACCTAACTGGCATTTGAAACAGGAATAATCAAACACTTGGCAATACCTTTCTTTGAATATACAATTTATATATATGCTATATTTTCTATTTCCAAGAATTTAAGTTGCATTTTAATTTCCACAATAGCCAGATGTTGCCTTTTAAAATTCCCCTATCATCAACTAGTTCCCTCTCACACTAATTAGCACAAATGATGGCAGCATTTATGTACTGTGAATAAAACATTCATTTATTTACAAACATGCAACATGACATAAAGCTCACTGAAACATGATATAATACCACATGCATGTTTGAGTATCATGATGACAATGCCAGAAGGGTCTTCTGCCTCCTAAGAACAAAAGGGTTGCCAAACTTTTGTCTTCACAAGAACGGTGCCCCTTTAATAGCTGTCAATTAGTAGGAATCCTTCTGGTAATTCAGCACAAGTGCTAAACTAGAGCATGTTGAAATTACATAGGGATGATCATTAACTGACCAAGTTATTAGGAGTACTCAAGAATCAGAGTTCAAATTCACCTAAATGGAACTGATCAATAATGTTGATAGGTCTGCAACCTCCCATGCCATTTGTAGACCATTATTAATCTGTCTTGTCCAAAGTGACCAACAGATGATGTGCCAGTGCTTTTCCATTACTTTTCATGACTGCAGTCAGTGCAAAACTGATTGCAAGGCACAGGCACATAATTGAATGGAATTTTTGCTAGCCAAGGTATACAGGCAGATGAGATCAACAAGTGGCACACTTAGAAAGTCACTTTTTTAGCATTAACGAAGAATCAAACATGACATGATTCGCCAAAGTTATTAACATTACAGGTAAGTCCTGTTGATATGCTTTAAACAGGAACATGCTTTAAACAGATAGTTACTGAAAACCTGTTGGTAATAAGTT
Organism: Somniosus microcephalus; assembly: GCF_052327205.1. Taxonomy (NCBI): domain Eukaryota; kingdom Metazoa; phylum Chordata; class Chondrichthyes; order Squaliformes; family Somniosidae; genus Somniosus; species Somniosus microcephalus. The sequence continues at coordinate 251,184,516 of NC_140992.1, forward strand.
GTAACATTATAAACACATATTTTACATATTTCCATATTATACAGGAGTTTTGTAATATATACAGTTTGCAGGAAACTACAGTTAAGTATGGCTGTTTTTTGGAGGGGTATACCTAGTGTAATTAAATGTCCTAAATAAACGATATATTTTTTAATTTATCCTGGGAATAACTCGGAACTATAAAGTGCTCTATTATTCCTCAGATTGCTCTAATTCCACTCTTTAAGATTTATTATTGGAACTGTACAGAAAATCATGTTTTAGGAACAAGAGTAGGCCATTTGAGCCACTGAGCCTGCTTTGCATTTTGTTAATCACAGCAGTTCTATCACTTTAATCCCAATTCCCTTGTCTTCATATCCCTTAATACCCTTGGAGAAAATCCAATGTAGATTTGCCAGGATGATAACCAATAAGCATCCATCTCCCTTTTAAACACCTACAATTGATATTGCATTTATAGCCTTGTGTTCCACATACTCACAACACTTTGCATGAAGATGCTTTTCCTGGATTTGCTTTTAACCATTTTAGCTCGAATTCTGAGATTGTGTACCCTTGTTCTGGATTTCCTGACTAATGCGAAAAGCCATTCCCTATCTACCCTGTCAATCCTGAGCAACTGAATCAGAGGACTGTTGATCTCACCTCCAGAGAACATAGCCCAATTTTACTCAGTCTCTCATCATAACTCAATCACTTCATTCCAGGTATCATCCTGGTGAATTGTCGCTGGACTTTCTCCATAAATCATATATCATTCCTAAGGTGGAGCACCAAAGGCTAAACACAGTCTCCCAAATAAGGTCTGATTAGTGCTTTCTATAACCCTACTAACACGTCCTTGCTTTTATATTCTAAACCTCTTGAGGAATCCCAGAATCCTATTAGCCTTTTTGATTGTTCTTTGCACCTGTGAGCTATCTTTTAATATGAATATACTTGAACCCCTAAATATCTTTGTTTATATGCTCACTAGTGCTTCCCACTTTAGATTGTACTCCCAGCTGCCATTCTTGCATCCACGTTAAACTGCACCTGTCAACTTTCTGCCTGCTCACTTAATCTATTGATGTTCATTTGCAACCTTCTGCTCTCTTCTTCACAATTCATTCTACCTCCAGCTTAGCATTGTCTGTTAACTTGGTACGCTCCTAACCAGTTTCTGATTCATGCTACAGGTTGCCTCAATTTTAGCTAGCTATCTTCTGTGCAGAGCCTTATCGAATGCCTTTTGAAAATATATGCATACAACATCCATTGATCCTCCGCTGTTCACCTTAGTGACTCTGTCAAATGACTCTGTTACATTAGTTAAGCACAACATAACTTTCACAGCACCATCCTGACTCCCCCGAATCAGCTTACACTTTCCCCAAGTGCTCCCCTACTCTAGTAATCTTCCTACTACTTTTGTTACTTGGTGTGTCCCTTCCTCCTTTTCTGAATAAAGGTATGTTATTAAAAATATGGAAAAGGTTATGAAAGGGTCACAGATCTGATAGACAACTGTTGGCACTGTCACTTACTAGCCTCATTAAATTGCATTATTCCAAAGAGACAGACATCATTCTCTATTTATACTCTAGCCACATCTCGACTGATAGGTTTCTTTAAATACATTGAGTCACCCAGTGATTTTTTTATGTACTTGCCATCTAACATTATAGAAACTGCATAAATACCTTCAATGGAACAGGACCAGAGAGGCACGATTACAAACATTCAATAACCGAGTGTATAAAGCGGAGGAAAAGGGATGCTGGTTCCTGATACAACATAACCCCTGAATCCTGGCAATACAGCCCTTGAACAGGGGCAACTCAGATGTATTTGTGCTTATATTTTTTCTTTGCTGGTTTGCGCTGTTTAATTGATGTGAAAGGCTGGAAGTTTGAAAAGGCTTGTTTTTAGCACTGTTGCCTCACTAAATCAGAGCACCAAGATCTGGTACTCCAAGATGTCGTAATATCGGCAACTTGAAGGTTTTAAGCTTGGTGTGGGGCCTGAGATTCCCTGGTACAAACGGGTGTAGTTAACAAAGGCACTAGCTTTTGACAGCCTTGTCTTAGGGGTTTGGGGAAGGGTAGTGGGTGGGGGGAATGAAGAACAAGAAGAATAGATGTAGACGAGTTATCCAATTTGAGAATCGCCTCTTCTTCAGTTGGTCCATGGAATGGTGGTTTTGGAGGCTGTTGAAAAATCTGTGGTCAGCCCGTTGAGCTGCAAGCATTGTGGCAGATAGGAATTTGCAAAAAAATCCTGTTTACCTTTTTAGCTGATGAAAAGGCCATGTATAATTAACTGCAGCGGCGATCAGGTACTATAACTGCTAGTGAAGATTTCAAATAATGCCACTAACCACCAGAGTGAAGTTTAAGCAATTAGTTAACATTTTTTAATGAACACAGATTGGATTACAGCCTGTAATGTCTTATTATATATTCTGCCAATCTATAGTGATTTTAGCCTGATGGTAAAAGCTTATAAAACACTGGAACTGAGTAGTTAGGAGGTTACGGTAGTGTGACATAAGGGGAGGGGCGTTATGGCTGATTGTAACACTTGACTTAAAGGATGACCGTGTCATGTGACACATACTTAGACATTAAACAATTGTTAACATTGCTTGATACAGTAGAAGGTATTCATGAAAATAGCTTTTTATTAATGCAATTTTTTTTTTAAAGCATTCATTTTGTTTCATTCCTGCATAATTTCTCACGGCCATATTACCTGCAAGTAGAAACATTTTTGTCACATTTTAAAAGCTCGCAACAAGTTAGCTGCTGTGCTTTTCGAATACTGGTTTTTATTAACCAAATTGCCCTAACATTAATTGTTTTCATGCATGACACTAAACACAGCTGCTTCTTGTATGGCTCAGAATATGACGGGTTGTACAGTCGGGGATTCCTGGTACTGTTTTATTTTGGTTTGTGAGCCAAGAAACTGACAAGTATGACATTTGCAGGAAGTCAATGCCCTATTCCTTCAAAAAACATTGAAGACAAAGCAGTTTCAATAACTTTTCTAAAGAATAAACTGCTTTTTTGTGTTTTCTGTGGTGATTTGTTATTGCCGCCTTGCATCTACTGGTGTGATAAGCAAGTGATAATAAAGTGCACAGCATATGTAGAAATAAAAAGTGACAATCAGAAGGCATTGAATGGAGATCTCTAGAATCACGAGCACCACGGAAAATGGATATCTCGGAAAAACAGCTCCCCCTCCCGCAGTGAAACCATTCCTTTAGAAGGGCGGTGCCATCTAGATTATGGAGAGATTGGTTGCCACAAGTGTACAAAACCAATCAGTCTCCGAGTATACCAATGAAAGGTACTGCCTCTTCTATAGTCACTAGACTACCACGGAAATTGGATCTTACCTGCTAGTCAGTCCCAGTTGTCAGCAATATCTGCTTTTATCACAACCCTGCTGACATCACCCATGCACAATAGACAAACAAATGAATACAGTCCCAATCCATCGTCTCCATGGCACTGATCTTAAACAGTTCAATTTAAGCTTTTGCCCAAAAAGAATTGACTATGATTCCATTTGGAGCTTATTCCTAGCATCCACTGCTGGTATAGAGTAGCTAATAATATGCAATAGACAAAGTAATGTTTAACCTTGTGTTCCATTTGAATGTTGAAATGCCACATGGACAGAATTGGGTGCATTTTAATCGCCTATGTAAAATGGCACCTGTCCCTCAGGTGACCTGCTTAATCTGGTAGTGAACCAGGAAAGAGACTAGACCTTTTGTTTAAGAAGCAGACCTTTGCACCTGGTGCAGTCATTATGCAGTATGTCTCAGTCCAAACTCCAACCTTACTTAAACATCAAGCTGAATATTTCATAAGGGGATAGTTTGCATTTACTTGCCACTGTAAAGTCAGTCATTTTGTAGACATGAAGGGGAATTTTCATCCTTGCTATTCATTGGTGTATATGCGTTGAGTCATTCTGAGCAGATTTCAGTTTGAATAGGCGATGCATATAGGAAAGTAGATGGTTGGCAGTGGTGTTACATGGCGGTAATTCAATTAAATGCGTCTTTTGATAAACCTCTTGAGCTTCACTCTCAAAGCTTATGAGCATCGGTACTATCACTGGATTAGATTACAGCCCTAAAACCACCGCCAAACATTTGCAATATTTTATAATAATTAACAAAATGCCTTTTTAAAGATAAATTTTATTGTTATGTGGCGGCATTGCTAAGCATGATTCACTAGGCGTGAACATAGAAGAAAGGTTAATAAAGATGACAGCAAGCTAGGAGCTGGAGGTACAGAGTAATTCACGAGGCTAGACACCTTCATATATCTAACAAGTCTGTCGATCTATCCTGGAGGCTCCTGGATCATCAGGAGCAGTTCATAACTCCTGATGTTGCAGACAAACCTTTTGACTGCATTGCTCCTTTGCTCCACCTGAACCATGCACTTGGAAGATTTGCTACCGGTAACTTTGGGGGCTGATACTGACGCAAATGAATTGGGATCCTCCTGGGGAATATCTAATGTACACCTTCAGCCTCTGCGTCACAATTTAGTATTATGAGCTTGTTGTTGGCAGCACACTACTGGGAATTATAGTACCCTGTTTATTATTGTTTAATTTGGTGTTTATTAACAATAATGTCAGCACATATTGAACAACTTGTTGAAAAGTCCCAAATGTGTTCAAATTATATAGCCCAACAAAAGCAAATTCAAATTTAAGGACATTGGGCCTAGTTTTCAGAGCTTGTAGATTGTCCAGCAAGGCAGACAGAAAATGGAAAACAGTGGTGAAGTTCCAACAGTTACAGCCCAACATCCCTCTGCCCACTGATGTTTTCTTAGTATGTTTCTAGTATTAATTTAGATTTTAAACAAAGTGGAAACATTGCTACTCAAGTCACCACTTACTGTCCTGTTACAAAAGCAAAACACTGCGGATGCTGGAAATCTGAAATAGAAACAGAAAATGCTGGAAACATTCAGCAGGTCAGGCAGCATCTGTGGAGGGAGAAACAGAGTTAACATTTCAGGTCGATGGCCCATCGTCCCGAGCAGTGTTGTCATTTGAATGCGCACATTGTTCAATATTATTCAATTTTCTAAGTAGACCAGTTACGCAATCCATGGCATCGTCTGTGGAGGAAGGTGGCTGTTGAGAATGGTGTTCCATTTGTGGCTTTCAGATCATTAAGTACAAGAGTCACAATTCTTTAACAGGGTTCAAGACCAGAAAAAGCTAATTTTCCCCATAGGATAGTGGACATGTGGAACTGGCTCCCAGTGAAGTTAGTTGATTTGGGGTCAATCGACACTTCTAAAGGAGAGCTGGATCACTACTAATTGAGAAAGACAGAGATTCTAGTGATATTAATTCACTGCTTTTTCCTTAAAGTATGAATGAACAGATAGTTGGAGGTGCGAGGGGAAGTCCACAATTAAATAATCCTACATTGATTCTAGATGAATGGTCTTTTTTCAGTCTAGAATTTATATCCATTCATTATCCAAAAATCATCTGCAATGTGGATACTGAAGAAATAGTGCAAAAATGCTAAAAAGAGCAAACTTGGAGAATGCTGCAACTTTTCTGCAGCAATGTATTGACGAGGACCTTCAGAAAATTGTGCCATAAAAAGTTCTTAGCATGAATCTTTTTAATTTTGCTTTTTAAGCAGTTTTGTAGAATGGTTACCTATGGCAACGATTCTTAAACTCAGAGCATGATGACCTGGCACACAGTACAGTATATGTTTGTTGAAGAGTGTTGCTATATTATTTTTGTGTGCGTATGAGGTTGATGGGCAGTACTTTAATAATGGTAATGACCTGATTTTACTTGTTAAAAGCACAGCTGCTGTGGGTTATAAATCTGGCAGAACTTTTGACAAGCTCCACAATGCATTCCACTTTAAAGCTTCAATAATTAGCTCACCATTATTAACGTGATAAATGCTCTGCCGTAAAAGGATGCCCAAGAATGATCACAAAATTATATGTAACGGGGAACCATCATCAGAATTGATCAGGCTTGGGCTGTGACATGATTTTTTTGTTGCTGTTATTTATATTCACTGTTTAAATTTAATATGTGCGTTGGATAGGGGAGTGGATGCCAGGGGTATTCCGTTTACGGAGAGCTTTTGAGCCGACCGAGGTTCTCTGTGCAAGAAATGAATTGTCCATGTGCTTCACTTTCTTAATGCTTGTTGATGTTCACACAAGAGGATTCATGATTCTGACATCATTACCTCGAGTTTGTTGGGAAATAAACTGTAGTTAAGTGGCAGAAAGTTCTATGTCCAGCATTCATTGGATCTTTCCTTCCTCATTTTTTCCACTTTTTTTTAAACCCTTTTTTTCTCTCGACAGAAGCGTGGTATTTATATATAAATTTAAAAGCTATCCTATTGCGCTTCATTTGGCGCAACTGTAAATGTCCACATGACCTGTCCCACATCTATACTCCTAATGTAGTGAGCAGTTAAAGCACAGTTCAACCTTTGAGCCATCATATCAGTGTGGACCTATACAGTCCCAGTTTTATTACACTGCTAACAAGGTAATTAGAGTGCTCAAAGGACAACGTAGAGATGCAAACAAAGAATTTCAGTAGTCATGTACATGGTGCACATACACTTGGGCACTGATACCAACCTCAGTGATATTTGTTGATAACTGGATACTGAATTGTTATTGCCAATCTTTCATATGCTAAATAATTTTTCTGCCCAAGTGGGGAAGGTGTTCAAGCTGCACAAGGCTGAACCCAGAAAAGTAGATTATGCTGCAATTGCTGTCTACATCCATTTTATTTAAAATCTCAAAATAAGGGGTTGGCCATTTAGGACTGAGATGAGGAGAAATTTCTTCACTCAGAGGGTGGTGAATTATTGGAATTCTCTACCCCAGAGGGCTGTGGAAGCTCAATCGTTGAGTATATTTAAGACAGAGCTCGATAGATTTTTGAATATTAAGAGAATCAAGGGATATGGGGATAGTGCAGGAAAGTGGAGATGAGGTAGAAGATCAGCCATGATCTTATTGAATAGCGGAGCAGGCTCGAAGGGCCAAATGGCCTACTCCTGCTCCTATTTCATGTTCTTATGTTTTGTCTTAGAGCATCTAAACTGGACAAGTTGAATTGAAAATGATTTCTTATTATTTTGTGTTGTTTACATTCGAGTCTGTGAATCATCAGGTCACTGCACTACAAATAGGAAATCACACCCAGTATCCATTTATTGAAGAAAAATAGCAGAGTTAACACATTCTGGTTCCCTCTGCATTCTCAGTGGATTACATGGCTATGAAGGGACATCAGTTTCTGATTTTATTTTAAAAAGAACTATCTCTACAAATCACGTTTGAAACACATTGCAGCTATTTAGTGGAATATCAAAGTGGTGATTTTTGGTTAATAATCATTTTAAAATGTTCGATAATGACATGACGTTCAGGAAAAAAAATGATTGTGGGCTCAGGCGCCTTTGCTATACAATAGCACCGTGGGAAGATTCAAAACATTTTTATTCAGTGATGTGCCAACAATGAGCAGCCCAAGGTCATGTAGTTCTATCATTTGATCTGAACCTATATCCTGTATCCTGCAGATTTGACATGGCACTCAAATGTACTGCAATGGATGATAACTCATATCTTACTTTACACTGTTTTCTTCCTCTTGCTCACTGTAGTTGGGGACATTTTTCTGTGTATGAACTGCACATGTGAACACCTAAAAGGTCAGAAACAGTCAAAATATATTCTCAGTAAATTAACAAGGCGACCAAAGATGAAACCTGGCTTCCCAGCAGCCAGAACTTTGTGCTGTAATTGAAGTATTTTTTTGGTCAACTTGAAACAAGAGAGCAGAGGGATTTGGATCTCTAGTTTGGTGTAAACAACACTGAATTGCTTAATCCTGAAACTTAACTTCATATCTTCATTTCACCATATCCGGATTGTTCTGTCACACCACTTCCCTTTTTGACTCACTGGACAGATGTAATGCTACATTTTATATTGGTTAGTTTTAACCCTTTCATCAGCAGGGACCTAAACGAGAGAATAAAATAACAAAAAAAAGGTTTAAAATAAAAACACTTTGTAACTTGTAATCGAAGTGTTTATGATAAAGTGCTCAGTAAATTAGTAAAACACTTTCATAACCAATGCTGTGATGTCCAAATAGAAGTCATATGATCTGGTACCCTGCATCTAATTACAGCACAATGGCTGGTAATCAGGCAGTCATTTGATCTAGTAATACCACAATTAACTCGGGCAGCTCCCACACTGGTACAGAATGTTACATTGCAGTTTTAATCTGCAGAAAGGAAAACCCCACAACCTGTGCAAACTGTGCAATTCCCTTACAAGCAAGTAAAGCTCTTTCAACTAAACGGTTGCTCTTATCATTATCAGGATTCACATTTTCAAAGTAATGCCAACCCTGAACTTTGTGCATGGTAGTAGATTGCTCTTAAAAGAACCTTCCACTGTATCTTAGAAGGCATTTCACTCAGTAAAACCCACCAGATCAAAGCAAAATATTGCTTTCTTAAAGTTCTTAATGTTTCTAATGTATAAAATGTGTTTAAACATGAAGGAGCGCCCGTGCTGTTCCATTGAGGGCTGAGGGAGTGACTTCTGATTTCCTACCCACATGTATTTTGAAGCTATTTCCTAGACAGTGACACAGGGATAGTTATAGTGAGCTCATTTAAGTATGTTGATGCTTTAAATCATTTGCTTTTAAGATATAGGCAAACTTTATTACATAGATGGCAATGTCAAAGTTAACAGACAGGACAAATGTAAATTGCAAAAGAGCTTTAATCAGGGGTTAAAATGCAGTCCGACTAGTACACCTTTCAATCCTTGTCGCACTTGGTGTTTATAATATCAGTTCTTGATTTTCTCAGGAGATTGCCATTGGATCTCATGAGACTAGAAAAAGATGTGTGTGTGCCTGCATCATTCCTGGTTCTTTTGGACATCCTGCCATACATTTCCAAAGCCATGATTTCCCCTCACTAGCGCAGGTACATTTACCTTTTCAACCTTTTATTCCTTTTTTTGTCTGACTCCATGGACCCTATCACCAGACTCTCCACGAGCCTTGCTCTTGTTGTTCAATCCCTGGGTCTGATTTCCTTATCAGATCTTGCCATCTATAGACTGTGTTTCTGAGCTGCAAGGACCTGCTCCCATCTTTCCATGTATGGCGATTGGCCAGTTGAGCTGCCAGTCAAACCACTATTGCCCTACTAGGAGTGGTTTCCTGCCAAATAACCCATGCTGAGCCCCTTCCCACATACCATGTGTGAGTCTTATGAGAAGTGTTTGAATGTGAAATTTTGGATGAAGTCATTAAGACACCTAGGCCCCTACTGTTAGTGGCTCCAGTTTTTCCTGTCAAAGTAAAAAAAAATCCTATATCTTTGGGTATTGATCCTTGGAATCTTGAAACATAGAAGATAGGAGCAGGAGTAGGCCATTCGGCCCTTCGAGCCTGCTCCGCCATTCAATGAGATCATGGCTGATCATCCAAATTCAGTACCCTGTCCCTGCCTTCTCCCCATATCCCTTGATCCCTTTAGCCTTAAGAAATATATCCAACTCCTTTTTGAATATATTTAATGAACTGGCCTCCACCACCCTCTGTGGCAGAGAATTCCACAGGTTCACCACTCTCTGGGTGAAGAAATTCCTCCTCATTTCAGTCCTAAATGGCTTACCCCTTATCCTTAGACTATGACCCCTGGTTCTGGACTCCCCGGCCATCATAAACATCCTTCCTGCATCTAGTCTGTCCAGCCCTGACAGAATTTTATAGGTTTCAATGAGATCCCCTCTCAATCTTCTAAACTCCAGTGAGTATAAGCCCAATCAACACAATCTCTCCTCATACGTCATTCCTGCCATCCCAGGTATCAGCCTGGTGAATCTTCGCTGTACTCCTTCCATGGCAAGAACGTCCTTCCTCAGGTAAGGCGACCAAAACTGCACACAATACTCAAGGTGCGGTCTCACCAAGGCCCTGTACAACTGTAGCAAGACATCCTTGTTCCAGTACTCGAACCCTCTTGCTACGAAGGCCAACATACCATTTGCCTTCTTAACCGCCTGCTGCACCTGCATGCTTACCTTCAGCGACTGGTGCACAAGAACATCCAGGTCTCTTTGCACTTCCCCTTCTCCCAATCTATTGCCATTCAAATAATAATCTGCCTTCCTGTTTTTGCCACCAAAGTGGATAACCTCACATTTATCCACATTATAGTGCATTTGCCATGTTTCTGCCCAATCACCCAATCTGTCCAAATCGTACTGGAGTTTCTCGACATCCTCCTCACAGCTTACCCTCCCACCCAGCTTTGTGTCGTCTGCAAATTTGGAGATATTACATCCAATTCCCTCGTCCAGATCATTAATATGACTTTATAACAAAAACATATTATAATTTAAATCAAAAATAATTTAAATTGGAAATGTGAATTGAGTGATTAAATTGCTTGACGATGCTAATTTCCTGTATAATTCCATATATCCTAAATTAAATACTAAATTGTTACCACATGTATTTGACTTACCTAATGATCTTATATTCCTACATAGTAGACCTTTAGTACCAGTGTGGCAGTGGCAATCTATTATAAACCTCTCAGTGGTGTTCTAGCTCTCCTTCAGTTGTAAGTTGTAGAATAGTGCAATGCACATTTTATACACAAAATGGTGGTTTTGCACTGGTTTCATGCTGAGCTAGGCCAATAAGGGCTGATTTTCATCAGGCACTGCTTTATAAACTTATTCTGCCTCATGTACTATAATTTTAAATTGGATCTCACCTCACTGAAGTTCAATTCTATTGACTCAACAGCAAAATCTTATATTGCACCATACCTTAAGTTTATAAAAAAGATATAGAAGGCTAAAGTATGGAAAGACTAGGGGAACAGCACGGTAATTATTCCCTTAATTTACTGAGCATGGGGGTAATTCTGCAACAAAAGTTTCAGCAAGCCAGCCCCAAAAGTGCAATTGGGTGTTCCCGTGATATCCCAACTTCCTCAATACACTAGCATTTGACTGGGCCTTTTTCCAACAGATTCAGCATTTCCACAAACTCTCTTTCACTTCTTTATTCTGAACCAGTGTCACATTTTTCATTTGATTTGAAAACGTTCCTTTTTATTTCCTCCTACTTTATGTTTCTGTTCTTCATTTTAGAACGCAAGTGTGCTTTTCTAACATATTGAGATCTGATAAGAACAGGGCACTTTTCCCAATTAGTTTCTGTGCAAGTTGTGAGATGGTATCTGTGTGCATCAGATGTTCACTTTGGACTGGAGTTCCTGGTCTTAAAGGACATCGATTTAAGTCTTGTTCTTCACCTAGGCCAGCCATAAAGGTGGGAGATGTCAGTTTTGAAATTGTCGCTTGGGGTTGTACTTTTTCTGTGCAGTGCCCCAGTTACATTTGGTAAAATAATTGCTGTTTATTGAAATGAAGACTGAGTAGCTTGTAGCTTGCAGTGGATACAGACATTTTGCACTGCACACATTGAGGATATAATAATGATTATATAGGTAATGTACAAAACAAAATGGGTTAGGCACAATGGTTACATTTATTAAGCCTGCTCTACTTATGCCAGTTTGGAGTTGCCATGGTGATATTTTGGTCTGTGCCTGGGAGATCAGCTCATCAAGTGAGAGCTTCAGCTGTTTAAATTATTCCACGTTCACTGCTCTGTTTGATATTGTTGCTAATTTAAGGAACTCAAACTCAGGATGAGGAGAAATGTTTACGTACTGCTAATTGTAAGCCAGTAAAAATCCCTAATTACTTAGATAAGTAAACTTACTGATCTATAATGTGTATTGAATGATCTCAACCAGGGTGAAAGCATTCGCCATCCTAATCCTTTTGTTAGAGAGATGGGGAGGTGGAAATTGGTCACAGTTTCTGCTCTTGATTGCTAACCAGTGAACCCTACTTAAAGAGAGAGTGTGTGCGTGTCCGTTTGTGTATGGACAAGATTATGTTTGCTTTAACTGAATTTTGGTTCCTATACAATTAAGCCTTTTTCTAATGACCACCTTTGGGACTGTTTTACGGCAGTCTTTATTGACAAACAGTATCTTTTTTTCCCAAATGAAGCCAAAATCATTAATTTATTGTTGTGATTGTCTTTAACCAGCTGGTCTAAGATTAATTTCACTCTAGACTAAAGCTAAAAATCCAACAATTGTATAGACCTTTTAGGGGGAAAAGAAACCCCACAGTAAAGTGTGGCCTTTATAAAACCGCAATCTCAGACTTGTCACCATCATCACAGTCAGTGACATTCAGAATACAACATGAGCCACTTAAATGCCAGCATCCTTGGATTTCAGTTTCATAACTGACCTATATTTGTGAACGTGTCTAAGGAAGGGAAGGGGCTGCTTGCATTGATGCTTGTTGCATTGCTTGTTTCTTGTGTTATGGCGTGTGCATATTGCTTTAGAGGCACTGTGCTTATTACATTAACAAATAAACTAGTATTTATATTATTGTGTGATGTCGATTGCTTTGATTTCTTTTTTAATCCAAAAATTGTTGAGATATACGTGAATTTTCTTTCAACAACAACAACTTGTATTTATAAAGCGCCTTTAACATAGTAAAACGTCCCAAGGCGCTTCACAGGAGTGTTATCAAACAAAAAAATTGACACCGAGCCACATAAGGAGACATTAGGGCAGATGAGAGGTAGGTTTTAAGGAGCATCTTAAGGGAGGAGAGAGAAGTAGAGAGTCGGAGAGGTTTAGCGAGGGAATTCCAGAGCTTAAGCCAAGGCAGCTGAAGGCATGACTGCAAATGTTGGAGCGATTAAAATCGAGGATGCGCAAGAGGCCAGAATTGGAGGAGTGCAAAGATCTCGGAGGGTTGTGGGGCTGGAGGAGGTTACAGCGATAGGGAGGGGTAAGGCCATGGAGGGATTTGAAAACAAGGATGAGAATATTAAATTTGAGTTGTTGCTGGACCGGAGCCAATGTAGATCCGTGAGCACAGCGGTGATAGGAGAAGAGGACTCGGTGCGAGTTAGGACACGGGCAGCAGAGTTTTGGATGAGTTCAAGTTTAAGGAGGGTGGAAGATGGGAGGACGGCCAGGAGTGCGTTGGAATAGTCAAGTTTAGAGATAACAAAGGCATGGATGAATGTTTCAGAAGCGGATGAGCTGAGGCAAGGGCAGAGACAGGCGATGTTATGGAGGTGGAAGTAGGCAGTCTTGGTGTTTTCAGCGGATATGTGGTTCGAAGCTCATCACAAGGTCAAATACGACACCAAAGTGGCAAACGGTCTAGTTCAGCCTCACACAGTTGCCAGGGAGAGGGATGGAGTCGATGGCTAGGGAACAGAGTTTGTGGCAGGGAGTTTGTGGAGGAAATTTCTGCTCATCCAGTACTGGATGTCAGACAAGCAGTGTGACAAATCAGAGACAATGGAGTGGCCGAGAGAGGTGGTGGTGAGTTAGAACTGGGAGTCATCAGCGTACATGTGGAACCTGACATGTTTTCAGATGATGTTGCTGAGAGGTAGCATGCAGATGAGAAATGGGAGGGGACCAAGGATATATCCTTGGGGACTCCAGAGGTAACGGTGTGAGAGCGGGAAGAAAAGCCATTGTAAATAATTCTCTGGCTACAACTGGATTTAAGAATGGAACCAGGGGAGTGCAGTCCCTCCCAGCTCGACGACAGAGGAGAGGCATTTGAGGAGGATGGTGTGGTCAACTGTGTAGACAGGTCGAGAAGGTTGGGGGGGTGGGGGGGGGGATAGTTTACCATGGTCACAGTCATATAGGATGTAATTTGTGACTTTGATAAGGGCCATTTCAGTGTTGTGGCAGGGGCAGAAAACTGATTGGAGGGATTCAAACTTGGAGTTGCGGGAAAGATGGGCACGGATTTGGGAGGCGACAACACGTTCAAGGATTTTGGAGCGGAAAGGAAGGTTGGAGATGGGGCAGTAGTTTGCAAGGACAGCGGGGTCAAGGGTGGCTTTTTTGAGGAGGGGGGTGATGAGGGCAGATTTAAAGGGGAGGGGGACAGTACCTGAGGAGACGGAACCGTTAACAATATCAGCTAACATGGGGCCAGGAACAGTAGTTGGGCGGTCATCAGTTTGGTGGGAATAGGGTCGAGGGCGCAGGAGGAGGGTCTCATGGACAAGGTGTGCTTGGAGGAGATCTGTTTCAGGATAACTTCTGAATCTTGACACGTTTGATGCTGTAGTTCCTCAGGCTCGAGGGGCCGAATGCTCTACCCCTACTCGTATTCAATTTATTATTTATAAAGGAGGAGGTTACTAGTTATGGAATTGAATTTCTTTACAGTATAAAATACAAACCTATTTTCTGTTGCTGCGACAATCACATAAATTCAATTATATTAAATATCGTACAAGATAAATGACACTCTAAGTATTGTGTTTCTTTTCCAGCTGTGCCAGAACACATTATATTTCACCTTTTAGTGTGTAGAAAACACTTTGCTGTAAATTACAAAATCAAATTCGATAAATCCTTTAAGCTGCAGACCATTTCTTTTTAAGCATTTTCTGAATAAACAAAACAATTGTCATTTTGTTTTATTTTTGTGCAGAATGACTATTATTGGCTCCAAGGTATCGCTTTATTCTGCACAGTGACTGCTTCTTCCTGCTAATCTTTTTCACCCAGAAGGCGGTGGGGGGTCTGGAACTCGCTGCCTGAAAGGGTGGTAGAGGCAGAAACCCTCATCACATTGAAGTGCCCTAATCTGCAGGGCTACGGACCAAGAGCTGGAAAGTGGGATTAGGCTGGATGGCTCTTTCTCGGCCGACACAGACACGATGGGCTGAATGGCTTCCTTCTGTGCCATAAATTTCTATAATTCTATGATGGCCAAACAGCTAGAAAATGATAACCTAAATGTTTAAAACGCAAAGTAAAAATACCACGTTCTTCATTCTTATGTTATTACAAGAAAGACATGCATTTATATAGCACCTTTCGCGACGTCCCAAATCGCTTTACAGCTTTGTAATGTAGGAATTTACATTACGGCAGCCAATTTGCACACAGCAAGCTCGCACAAACAGTGGTGTTGATTGAGGGATAAATATAGGCCAGGACACTGGGGATCACTCCCCTGTTATCGTTCGAAATAGTGCTATGAGATCTTTTACGTCCACCTGAGAGAGCAGCTGGGCCCTTGGTTTAATGTCTCATCTGGAGTGTCAGCCTAGATTTTTGTGCTCAAGTCTCCGGAGGGGGATTTGAACCCACAACCTTCTGACTCAGAGGCAAGGGTCCTACTAACTGAGCCACAGCTGACACACAGGTTTCTTTATGCATCTAGATCTCCAGATTTCTAAACCCTCACATTTTAGCATTGCTCAATATACTACTTCCTCAGTATGTGGCAGTGACTATCAGTCCTGTGGCTCTGTGAGTGAATTTTCCACTATATAGTTTGTCCAAATCACACACATCTATCTTTATTGACATTTGGAATTAATGAGACTGGGCAATATGAGTATTATTATCATGACTTTAGTATAGAATGATCACTGCCCCTCAACAGTAGTCCTCTCAGCTGGCCTTCTATGTGGACTATGCTTCTACTTCTTTTGGTTGAGACCCCGCTGTGAACCCGCTGCCACGCGCCTTTCCCAATGTCGGGTCTGTCAACGTTGAACAGGCCCGACATGCAGTGGCGGGGGACCTAATTAAAATCATGAGCATCTAGTTGCCAGATGCTTAACAGCATTTTTTCACTTACCTTTTGTCTTTAATTTCATGACCACGGGCTCCCCGCTGTGTGCAGACCACAGCTGTCAAACTGAGGTGGGAGTTCAGTGGCCATTGCTCCAGCTGATTACTTGACCGCTTCAAATGTACAGTAAAAGCTCCCACCTGACTGATATTCACTTTCCTCAGGCAGAAGCTTTTTCTCACTCCATTTCCAGCACACATTCTGCAGGCTTTCCACTTTCCACTCTCCAACCACTCTCACCTCATTAGAAGAACTCTCTGACCATTGACAGAATGCTTCGGTCATCTCTATTTCACCTGCCATCTATTCCATCAAGATGGGTGCCCTTTATACTCTCTCACCTTGGTCCTCAGAATCCCACCACGATCAGCCCCAACACCAGCAGCACCAGGCACATCAGCAGCACCAACAACAACACCAACCTTCTCTGCAATCAGCTGGTGCTGCACAGGACACAGGGCATCAGCACCCGGCCACATTGCTGCCCGGGAGACCAGGGATGGCCTCACCATGGCCAGATTTACTTCACTTGACACTGTACACCCTGGCTGCCACATGATGCGCCAGGTTGGCACCACCCCACACCAACACCATAAAGCATCCCAACAATGTCCAAGCCATTCCTTTCACACTCATCACCATTGCGGGGGTACCGTTGTGTCTCACCATTCACTGCAACCCACTAAGCTACTTCCAAAGGTGCACACAGATCTGTCCAAGACCGAAAAGCGTTGAAAATAAAGGTTTCAATGTTTGACAACACATTAATAGAAACTTTACATGAACATTGCATAAAACACTCAAATGCCTACCCGATTGTGTTTTTAGTTGGTATGATTGCACTAGGATGAGGGTGAGTGTGAGGGGTGGTTAGTGAGATGGGATGTGGTAATACAGATAGAGAGGGATGGGTGGAGGTCAAAGGTAAGTTGGTGTGAGTAAGGATGTGCAGGAGTAGGGTAGGGAAGGCAGAGTGATGGGGATGTGATGAGGGGCACAGCAGGATGAGATTGAGTGTGGCTTTGTACTAACGTTTCATTGATCTACTGAGATCATTGCAATGTTTGTGGCACTGCACCCAGGTCCTCCTGACCACATCCCTGCTTGTGCAATGTGCAACCAGGCTGTGTTGATCTCCTGGGGAGGTCTCTTCCACACGTGGGAAGGGAAGAGGACCTCCCTGTGTGCTGTGACTCCCTCCATAAGCATATGGTGGGAGTGATTTAATTTTAATGGCTTTTAATGAAAAAAACATTATATCCGTGTCCTCGCAATCACCCATAATCTGTGCCATCCCATTGCTCACACTCTGTGCCTTACCATCTTCCAAATTCTAGCTCCCTCCCTTTCTTGTCTCTCCTAAATAGAAAACAAACCAGACAAAATAAATTAATTCTGATAAAAGCATATGGAGGGAGCCATGGGAGAGCCTGGGTGCAGCCCTGTGCCTTTGTGCAGTCATTGTCAGTGTTTGCAGCACCTCAATGCTGTAGTGCACTAACTGCACAAATGTTAAGACAAATTTGGACATGGTCCCTTTAAGGAAACCGGCTGATGACGTATCATGAAATGACGTCACCAGACACGCTTCCTCTAATTGGGCCGGGTAAAGCGCTGGGCGGGCTTAACAAGCCCAGTCAATGGAAAGTAATTTTACACAGCGGGATAGAGCCAGCAGCGGGGCTGCGATCCGCCACCATCATCGCCCGCCCCGGACCCGCCGAGGTAAGTAAAGTTGCGGCCTTTGTTACTGTGCTGATGGCTGGCTTCCTCTCTTGCTGGTTCTGCTATACAAATCAAAAATGAAATAATCCAACGAATCACTATGTTAATACTACAATAAGATGGTGGAACCAGTTCACAGACATTGCTTCTCAGTGATCTATTCATCTACTCATGGGAGGAAAATTTGCTGCAATTTTACCTGGTGGCAAACAAGCGATGGCTGTTTACATTATAGCGATCCCATAAGGCTTGTCTCTGAACAGAACAGACTTCTCTATTGAAGCCATTTTCTACTGTAGTGGCACTTACAGATTAAAGGTGCCACTCATCTTTAACTCATCTAAATGTGTTGTATTCTGTAGCAGTTTGTCTACCTGGCTTTTAGTTTAAAAAAAATTATTTCCGTGTCCTCGCAATCACCCATAATCGGTGCCATCCCATTGCTCACGCCCTGTGCCTTCCCATCTTCCAAATTCTACATCCCTCCCTTTCTTGTGTCTCCTAAATAGAAAAAAAAAGACAAAATAAATTAATTCTGATGAAAGGTCATCGACCTGAAACGTTAACTTGGTTTCTCTCTCCACAGATGCTGCCTGACCTGCTGAGTGTTTCAAGCATTTTCTGTTTTTATTTCAGATTTCCAGCATCCGCAGTTTTTCTTTTGTGAAAATAAATTCATTAGTATGTTTAGTTGTCTCTATGTCTGGAAAAAAACAAAATGGCCAGCTGTTGCTTGGCACTGCAGAGAAATGGGGCAGCTGTTGGTAATGAAGAAAGAATAATTGAACTATTATTTGTTATTAGGGCTCTATTCTAAATTTCCATTCCAAAATAATTCATATAAATGGTTGAGATTTCATACTCGGAAAATTCTTCAATTATATTTCTACGATTTAATCCTGCGGCATCCATTTTAAAAGGGTGGGAACTTCATTTTTATTCCTGTTGTAATATGGTACCTGTTACTTCCTGAAGTCCCCTACATTTTCAGTGGGAAATCAACCAAACAGAAAAGCTTGTTACACTTTGTGTCCTGATGTGAAAAGTTTCACCATTACTAGCCTTACATTTTTGTTCCTTCTATGATTTATTTCTGTACCTTTAATCACAGGTCCATTGTTCTTAGTTACAAAGTGCCCGTTCACCTGTATAGTCAATAAACTGGGCATATGCTTACAGAAAGGAGGGAGGTAAAAACCTGATCTATGTATTTATTGTACAAATTCTCACGTGGGAGCTGGATGGCTTATTGACCTGAATGGACATAATCCAATTTTGGTGATTTATACAAACACGAGAGGCAGATATTGACCCCAAGCCAACCTGAAATTTCATACACTGAGATGGTGGGAGTGGGGGTAACTTTTCCACAGGGTTTCTCCCACTTGTCTGCCATAACTTTGGTGGAAGAGCCACTTAAACCCCGGAAAAATGGTGTTGACGCCATTTTCTAAAGTTTCTGTGGCTCTTCTGTCGAATTCATGGTGGGTTAATGAGACGGCCGCAGAAATTCACCTCCTATAGCTTTCATGTAGCACCCATGTTTAACCCTTTGTTGTCATTTGTTGATGGATTTTGTGCTTGTCAAAGTGACAATTAGTGCAGGGAAATTGATTTTTTTTCACCTGATACAAACACTCCCAGAGAAGGTACAGCACGGTTTAGGCACAGCATAAAACTTCCTCTACAGGACCACAATGTAGCTGAACCCCAGTCCTGAAGAGCAACCCCATCTATATCGATGTAATGGAGGGAAGGGAAGAGGTGTTTAGCCATGATGCACTGGACATCATGGTATGGGGTAGTCTTGATGGACCAGCTGGTCTTTTCCTGCCCGTCAATTTTATATGTTAGTTTTATTCCACCCCAGATGTCTTTCTGGCCTGTCAGAATGAGTCTGCCAATCTAAGGCTGAATTTTGTGAAGTGGATTTCTGCCCAGGGAAAACTAAATGAAGTAGACTTAGATTCATTTCACTCGGGACATTAACAACCAACTGGCAGGGGCGGGGGTGGTGAAGAATACTGGGCTGGATTCACTCCTAACGTCACACCAGTGAAAACACAGTACTCTAAGTCACCTGGCTTACATTTAACTATACTCTTGATTTGGAAAATTTGTAATTTTGTCCACTATAAAGCAGGGTCCGATATATCCAGGCTCATTAAAAGTGAATTTAAGTGCTGGAACTTCATTGAAACGAGTAAGTTCATAATACGTATGTAGAAGGAACAGTAGAGAGGGTTGAGCTGGTAGAAAGGAGAGCCTAGTGTGTACAACTGTCATAGAAAGTTCCTGAAAAAGGTTGACTGACGCAAGCAACAACTGTTACACTTAGGTCAGGAAAACTGCTCTAGAATGATAAGTTTCCCTCCCCCAAAAATGTGATTAAGCATTAAAGGCAACATCAAATTTAATTAAAACTGATGCAGTGTTAATCCATTATATACTCTGTAACTTCTGTTGTGCAAACTTAACTGCATGAATTTAGCATGGTTAGCACTTCCTGTTCCTGTCATGACTTTAATAGGAGAGTTTCTTTCTGTTGTGGGTTTAAAAATATTTTAAAGGTACCGCTATATGACTGTCATGAGTTTGATGACCTTTTAAGAGGTCAAACCTTTCTCACAATGTGGCATGCTTGTGTCGGAGTCAGGAGGTGGCATTGAGCTGATCCAGTGTTACTTACCATAAGTTAACATGTCTGTCGCTTCCAAATATGTCTTCTATAAAAGATTGTTTAATTTTAACTGAAAAAATGTAATTTTCTCAATGAACAGCCATTTTAATTATTGGGGAAGTTAACATATGCTTATTGGCTAGTTGGATTTTCCATTTGTCTGAAAAGGTGCACCACAGGATTTATTATAAAACTTAAGAAGCGCTGCTTTGGTAAACCATCTTGCAGAACAGTTTACCATTGGAAGGTCTGATGCTGCATCACTGACTGTGTCTACCACTATAAATGAGCTGCCTATCTTGGAGTTTGAATGAATCATAATGCATAATGCATAAATCTGAAAAACAAAATTGCACATGGAAGTTTGGATTGTGGCAGGTACAGCACATGCTGGACTCTGAGGTTTAGGAGCTGGCTGATTCTGGAGCCACAGCTTCCATATACTCCCAAATACAGTGACGACAGTGACTCTTTAATAAGATACTGTCATTCATCAAAAATAATATGGCTTCTCCTGACTGCCATGACATTGATGCCTACCCCCTGAAATGCCCTGGAATGTGCTGAGGTATACCAGTGAATACCAAATATATAACAGACTGGACAGAGGTGAATGGACAGGAATAATTTGTTTCTTATATAAATAAATGTACCTTTGCTAGTATGATTTTATATTTGTCTGTATCCCAATGAGGGCTTGGAATTTATAACAGCAGTTTTAATGTAATTGGTGTCATTGTGGTGTTAATTGCCGAATGATTACAAAAAGATTCAATACAAACCCCTAATTTTAACCACTAATTTAGATTGAAAAGTTTGAACCCAACCCTTGGCAAAGAGAGTCCTTATCTTACACTATTCCTGTTGTTTTGTTTTATTGCCCAATGTATTATTACTTTCAAATTCAGATATTAAACACTGTTTGAGCACACCCACCGTGTTTTGGATATAGAAGATTAATGACCTATTTGCCATGGAAAAGACATTAGACTCAAAAGAGTTTTCAGAATATGACGTGTTGCCTAAAGTTGTGCAAGGCCTCTCCTAGAAAGTGGCTGTCATAATGAATGTGATGCAGAAACCTTCTGAACAGGAATGTGGGCCACTAAATTGAGAAATTGTTCTGTTGAAAGGCCTGGCATTGACCACATTCCTATTTCAGCCTCGGGGCATTCCAAGGCAGTTCTTAAACAAAGCACTGTTGATTAATATGGGATTGAGTGACACCTTTGAACGTCAGAGCTCCAGCTAACAGCGTTATTAGACACTCAACACGAGGTGTACGGATTCCTTGTGGTGAAAACTGATGCTTAAGTTCCGTTTGGCTCAGGTTTAACACTTTATTCTGAGCGCTTGCTAACTGCTAATCTCAAGATGCCACCAAATAAATCCATTGGAAGCATTTAGCAGATGCTGATGCTAGACTGCAATTACAGAAGTGAGTGAGCAGGCCTGTGTTTGAGAGTCACATTTTGGGATGAGACTGGCTTACTGTATATTCTGTTACATAATAAGGCTCCAGATCACTCATCATTAATTAATAATGAGAACCCACTGAATTTTTCAGAAGACATGCTTGTCAAGAAGATGGACATCTATGAAATGACCACAAATGATCCTAGCCAACATGGGTTTTATTCTTATCATCTGTTGCACAGTTATATCTTGAGAGAATATTATATTTGTATTCTGAATTTTGTTTAAAATAAAATCAAGCATATGAGCAGGAAGGAGCCATCATGATTATACGCAACCATATGAAAATATTTGACATTTGCATTGCCTATCACTGAAAATATCCTGGGGTGGGGGTTGGGTGATTAGCACAGTAGAGTCTCCATAACACACTCTTTAGGAGTTTTGCTAACTGTTTAGTGAGGACTTTATTATATAAAAAGGTGTTTTATATGACAGTGGAACTCAACACAGGGTGAACAAGTCTGCTGCTCCTACCTTATATGACAATGTTTGGTAAAGACAGCCAGCCATCCATGGACCTTCATGAGAAGCATCATCACCCAGCAGTGAAAGAGACATTTCAACAATCAAAAAGTGAATGCTTTGTGGGGAGCACAGGAAGGCGGAGGAGGGAGCACCCACAATCTGCCCAAATACATTTCAAAGTATACCAAAGGACATATTTCCATCAAAATGCCATGAATGTTCTCGACAACAATGCTTGGATTCCGAGGGCGCTGCCTGGGTCTTGTAAAGAAAGACTATTTCCCTTTTTTCCCTGCCCACACAGGCTACATATCAATATATATGTTGATAAAATCCAGAGGCTATGACGTCCAGCTGAAATGAAACTTCTTCTTTCTCACAGTCTATAATACAGTACTTTCCCTGTGATCATGCACCCTCTGTAATTCAAAACCCCAGAAAGGTTAAATAGCAACAAAGTTCAGAGAAAAAAAAGCTAAAGTACAAAAAACAGCCATTGCTTACTAACTTGGACAATAAAAGAAAAAAAAAGGACTTGCATTTATATAGCGCCTTTCCCAACCATTGGATGTCCCAAAGTGCTTTACAGCCAATGAAGCGCTTTTTTTGAAGTCTAGTCGCTGTTGTAATGTAGGAAACGCAGCAGCCAATTTGCGCACAGCAAGCTCCCTCAAATAGCAATGTGATAATGATCAGATAATCTCTTTTAGTGAGGTCAATATAGCTGGAATACTATGCAGCTATTATTTTAGTTAGTCAATATTTTTCATTAACTCTGTATACCACTCATCTCAGGACTATACTTGAGCTATCATAAGGATGAATTATATGGTTCATCTTGAAAAGAAAAGAACTTGCATTTATCCAACACCTTTCGCGACCTCAGGAGCCCCAAAGCATTTCACATACATTTGAAGCATAGTCACTGTTGTATTGTAGGGAAACGTGGCATCTAATTTACACACACCAAGGTTCCACAAACAGCAATGAGATAAATGACCAATTAACCTGTTTTAATGATGTTGGTTGACCAGGATACATTTATCCCTCCAGAAATTGTGCTGTGTGCGGCTCCATTTGTAGGAAATTCCCTTGCTATTTAACAAAGGTGTTAATCCCCGTATTCTGAGGCTGACACCACAGCATCCAGTTACTCATCCGCTACAGTCATGATAGTTTATTGTTGTGTTAAGTAATTTTATTTAAGGCCTAAAATGGAAATGAGTAATTCTAAACTGATGAATTTGTGCCAGTAATAACATTGCAAAGAATTTACAGCTGATTGCCATCACCTGTAATGATCATTGAATTAAAACAGTGTTTAAGTTACCAGCATGCAGGAACTGACGAGGTGAAAGAATTACTTGTTCAGGATGATGAGGAGCTAACCCTTTATCATCTGCATATGTATGCACTTAAAATAATTACGTACTTAAGAGAAGTTCTGAATGTACTTACAGTTGTGACATTAATAACATTTCAAGTGACCAAGGGGTGAGTATTTAGAGTACTTATTGAATTATGTCAGCACACTTGACCAGTCGGGAGTGACTATTTTGTTCACAGGAAGGCAGCATAGCGTATTTAATCCTGTACAATAGCTCAGCATGTTGGTGGCTGGAACATTTCAGCTATATTGTTCTGAAAAGGGGGGAAAATATTTTTACTTTGCTTAGAGAGAAAAAAAATCCAAGTTTATTTGAAGCTCTGACCTTTGTTTTGAGCGTTCTGAGGCCTTGAAGTTATGGTGTATGGAGATCAGTTTACGCTTAACACGTTCACATGAAATGCCTCAGGTCTGGGGTTGGTAATTCTGGTTTGGACGTATTCCTGGAAGTTTCATTACATGACCTGCAACCACCCCGCGCCGTCATTGGTCACCTGACACCTCCATCCTCGTGGAGCACGGCCGCCTCACGCCAATTGGAGAGCGAACAGATTCTTCATTGTCTGATTGGATGATTCTTGACTGTCAGTCAAACAGCCTTTTCCCCACATCTCCTATATTGTTATATAAATAATAATAAACAAAAGTATTCAAAGAAAATGAAAAAAAAACTTTTTTTAATGCCCCTATGGTTTTTCTCCGAAGTCTTGGAGACTAATCTACAAAATCCTGGAGACTCCTAGGCAATCCTGGAGTGTTGGCAACCCTACTCTGCTCCTATTTTAACATATATAAATGGGTTAATACCTCCTATAAAATAGAAGATCAAAGAATTTCATTCACTGCCGTTTGCGCTGTGCAATTTTAAGGCTGGAGTGATTGCCGTGTGTCCAAATGACTGCTTGTTTTGTGCCTCACTGCTTTTCATATTCTGGGGAAGGCCCAACCCAACAAGCAAAGATGCTCAAGTAAAATCGGACTTCTTGCCTGTCTGAAATTCTGTCTGCTAGTTAGAGAAACATTCTTACATTGTTATGTTTATTTTATATTTTACTGGTATTGTTTTGTAGAATTTGGCCTCAAAATAAGTCTCCAGTGATTTGTCTGTCAGATCATTATTGGTTAAAGATGAACAGCACTGCACTGTTTCCATGGTAACTGAGCATGATTTTGTTTCCAGGGTAACTGCTTGCAGTATCTTAGATAATACAAACAGGTCCATTACCTTTTTTTTTCTATTTCACTCATCACTGTGTAGATTTTCCTTTGAAAAAAGATCCTCTTTGAATACAAATATATACAAAACGAAAATGTAAATCAGAAGTTACAGTTTTAAAGCCTAGAGCAATGCAAGGTATTAAATTATTAATCCCAGCAGCCAGAATTATAAGCCTTTTGGTTTTTCTGTATTTAATATTTAACAATGTACCCATTTGATTTGTTTTAACCTTTTGATTACAAGCTGTCTGTTACAAAGGTCTTTTCAGTTTTAAATGTTTTGACTTGCATAATATGAAAATACATCTTGCATAACATTTATGAATAACCGAATAAAAACAATGCTATCCATGCAACAGAAGGTTTCCCACTTACCAACAAGTAACCATCCTCCTTGTGGGGAGGGGGGGGGGTCTCTTTGGGTTTGAGGTTGTCGTACGGTACCTAGTAATGGAAGTTTGGAATCAGGTCAACCATCTATAGCAGATTTGATAGTTGGATAACTGAGCCAAGCTGTCCCTCTGTCCTCCAAGGCACAGTTGATCATCGACCAAGCAGTTTGATTCACTGACAAAACCTGGAGAAATAGACATATCACTGGGACTGGGATTCTTCCTAGCTCCAGATAACATTGTCAGCCAATGCCCTAACAGGTAAGGTGGTTCCAGACTCCACAAGGAGCACAGCATTTATCACCGGAAGGCAGGGCAGTCTTAACCGGGTAAACTCCAGCAGAACTTCTGCACACACTTAGAAGTCCTCAGACTTTGGTTCTGTCAACCTGTACCTATATTCTGTAATTTGGGTAAGTGGGGTATGTCCCAGAGGGAGATGTGTACACCTCATGTTGGGCAAATAGAAACTTTACTCATGTGGATTTTTCGGTAGCTTTTTGGAAACATAGTGATGTCTTTCTGTGCAATTCAGATATCCAAATACCCCCCAAAACACTCATAATCTGTACTTAATAAAAATAGACTTTGATCTTCATATAGAAAGTAAAGAAAACGTAATTACATAAATATTTCTTCTCCTCTTCTCCCAGACTTATCTTGGGGTCTACTTCCATAGGAATAGACATCCCACCATTAACTTGTCTAAGTTGTCTTTCTTTACTTACGAGCCTAGACCCTAGATAGTAAATATCAGCAGGCGATTCGACTGCAGGGTTGTGGTGTTATAGTTGAGCTGATTCCTGTCCTCACTTTACAGCCTCACAGGTAGAGGTATCACAATTGGCCTCCATACCCCTGGCTAGATGGTCCTGCTAAGGTTTACTGGAGGACCATCTAGCCAGGGGTATGGAGGCCAATTGTGATACCTCTACCACCACCTTGACTGAGGTCCACTAATGAATCACAGACCAAGGAATGCACCTGAAACCTTCCTGGTCTGGATGGCTCACTGGACAATACATTTACTCAACGAGCCATCTGGAGAAGCTCAGATTTTAATATTTTTTATCTTGGTTTTAATTGTATGAAATCTGCAGCACTGGACACAAGTAGAGTTTATATATAAACATGATATAATGGCCTAGAAATTCAGTTGCGTTCGCCAGCCATTAGCGCCATAAGAGGAGTAGATTTCGAGCGCTAGGCACTTAGCGCCCAGGCGCAGGCCGATCTGCGCCTACGCCCAACTTCAGTTGACATTTAGCGCCGGCGCAAAGTGTTTGCGCCCGCTCAGCTGCGCGCGCAGCTTATGACGTCATTTTGTCGTGCAACGCTGTTTGTGCGCCCCAAACCGGAACTTCAGTGGCGCCCGCCCAATGTGGGCGTGGCGCTGTTAAGAACTGTGAAGTGGAACGCAGCAGAGGCCCTGCGGGCCTCGGGGAGCGCTAATTAAAGGGCACTCAGGCTGGACTATAAAGGCCAGCCATTTTGCTGCAATGACTTTAGTGCTTTGGATTTCTGGACAGAGACCAAGGAACAGGCCTTACTGATTTGGGACAACATAGGAGAGGTATTTTTGGCTTCTGGCCAGAGCTTGGAAATTTGACTCATTGTGATTTCACTGTTTGCAAGTATATTATGGGGGCTGCATGGGGTTCCAACCCTCAGTTCCAGCATTATGTGCGAAGGGCTCGCAGACGCTGTGTGAGAGGGGCAGCCATGCCTAGACGCAGAGGGGCCATCAGGCGTTGGCAACGTAGGCCTTACCCACTCAGGGAATACCGGCAGCAGGTGTCCTATCTCACCATGACTGCCGCGCATTGTGTGAAGAGGCTGCGCTTCAGAAGGGAGGTGGTTGCAGAGATCTGCCAGCTGCTTCACAGAGATCTGCGTCCACAGCTGATGTGCAAGATGTCTCTGTCGGTGGAAGTGAAGGTCACGGTGGCTCTGAACTTTTATGCAAGCGGCTCCTTCCAAGCCGCTGCTGGGGACATAGCGAACATCTCCCAGTTCGTCGTGCATCGCTGCATCCGGCAGGTCACCGATGCCCTTTTCGCAAGGAGACACCAATTCATCTCCTTCCCCGTGACCCTAGAGAGGCAGGAGCAGCGTGCAGTCGGATTTGCCAGGATTGCCGACTTCCCCATGGTGCAGGGCGCCATTGACTGCACGCATGTGGCTATGCGGGCACCTATCGACAATGCCGAGGATTACCGCAACCGGAAGGGCTACCATTCCCTCAATGTACAGCTGGTGTGTGACCACAGGCAGTGCATCCTAGCTGTCAATGCCCGCTTTCCAGGAAGCAGCCACGATGCATTTATCCTGCGCCAGACTACTGTGGCTGACATGTTCCAGGCACAGCCTCCCCCAAGGGGATGGCTTATCGGGGACAAGGGCTACCCTTTGTGTACATGGCTCATGACCCCGCTCCGCGCGCCCAGGACCCCTGCTGAGGAGGCATACAACGAAAGCCATCAAGCCACAAGGAACATCATAGAGCAAACGATTGGCGTCCTCAAGCAACGGTTCCGCTGCCTGGATCGTTCCGGCGGATCTCTACAGTATTCGCCGGATAGAGTCTCCCAGTTCGTCGTCGTTTGCTGCATGCTGCACAACCTGGCTATCCGCAGGACTCAGGCACTGCCACCTCACGTTGGACCACCGCCTCAGGAGGACGAGCAGGAGGACCATGAGGAGGAGGAGGAGGAGGAGGAGGAGTACCAGCCCAGGAGGGAGCCACAAGGTCCAAGGGCCGTCCGCCGGCGGCTTATTGAACGACACTTCTAGGCCCCCTCTCAGGGAATGGCTTGTGGCAATGAACGCACCTGAATGCAGCCGCTCCGCAAGCCCTCAGCCGGTTAACGCAACAACCACTTGAAACATGACACATGAACAAGCTGAATAAATAAAAAGCTTTATTTAACAAACTCAGGGCCCTTCCCACATGAAACACAAAAACAGACAACACCCCCAAAAAACAGTCAAAAACATATCTCACTCCCACAACCTGGGGAGGAATAACAAAACTTGTCCATCCAATTGGCCTTCATCCTCGGCCTTACCAAGACAAACCCCCCCATACAGAACACAAACACCCCCATCTAAAAAAACATTTGCCATCATCTTCGGCCTTACCAAAATAAACCCCCCCCATACAGAACACAAACAACCCCATCTAAAAAAACATTTGGCAACACACTCTACTTGGTGTGCCGAGAGGGCGAGTCCTTGTGCAGGCTTCTCTGGCCCCTGCCCGACCTGCTGCTCTGCCTCAACCTGGGCCCTGTGGGTGTTGCAAGGCTGGGGGAAGGCTCCTGAGGGGCACAAAGCGTGACGGCAGATGCCCTTGGGGGTCGGCCTAGACGAGGTCCGGCCCTGGAGGGGCCGGCTGCTGACTGCTGCAGCTGTGGCTGGGCAGCATCAGTCTCTCCAGCAGCTTTGCTGGGGGAGTGGCAGTGGCGGCTGCAGCAATGGGGGCAAGCTGGCTGATGCCAGGCGCTCGCTGGTCGCCAGAGACACTGGTACTCGGCCGGGCTGGCACTGCAGCAAGCGCAGCAATCTGGTGAAGGCCAGACCGCTGTGCTGCAGCAGCGCGGCGGGTGCCCTGGCGATGCGTCCGTGACACAGCGAGTGTGGCAGAAGTGAGTGCCCGTACTGCCCTGGTCTGTGCCCGCATCAGACCAGCCAGTGTCTGCACGGCACCACTCATGAACTCTCGACTCGCGTCCTGTGCTGCCGCGAGTTGTTCGACACCCCTGGCCTGTGAGTCCCCGAAATCGGCCACACTATGAGCCAGGGACTCAATGGCCTGAGGCAACTGTCCCACAACCCCCATGAACTCGGTGTGGCGCCGCTCCGAATCCGCGGACATTTGATCAAGGAGGCGCACCTCCTGGGCGAGGACCGTCTCCGGACTGGAGGCCGGACTCTCCCTCTGGGGAGAAGGCCGCCGAGCTGGCCGACCCTTCCCGCGTGGCTGGACGCCACTGGGCCCAGCAACTGCCCTCCCCTGCAACACTTCCCCCCTCTGGGGAGAAGGCAGCCGTGCTGCCCGACCCTTCCCGCGTGGCTGCACGCCACTGGGCCCAGCAACTGCCCTCCCCTGCAACACTTCCCCCCTCTGGGGAGAAGGCAGCCGTGCTGCCCGACCCTTCCCGCGTGGCTGCACACCACTGGGCACAGGAGCTACACCCCCCTGCAACACTTCCCCCTGGCTCTCCTCCAGGCAAGACGTGTCCCCTCCATTGCCATCCCCTGGCGCGGATGAGGGTTCCCCCGATGTGCCGCCTTCCTCTTGGTCCTCGTCGTCCTCCTCTTCCGAGGGACTGACACTCGCGGCTTCAGGGACCTCCTCCTCACCAGCTGAAAGCAGGAAGGCGCAAGAGTAGCTTTAGAGTGAGGACAGGGCGTCAGCGAGGGAGGCATGAGTGGTGGCATTATGCGCATTGGTGGGACAGTGGCAAAGGATGTAGATCTGAAACGCAAGGGGAACGAGAGAGGTCCAAACGGTCATGTCCTTACCATTGGGGCCCAGCACAGGGTCGGCATCTCCAATAGCAACGGGGCCAATCACCCGGGCACGCATGAGTCGAGCCACGCGCTCCTCCAGGTCACTGAGCTCCTGGAACTGGACACGGCCTCCCCCGGTGACAGTCCGGCTCTTCAGATTCTGCGCCAGCTTGGCCTGCAAGAGAAAGGACGGCCTCTAAGTACAGTGTGGTGCCCTGTTGTTGTGTGCACTGCCTCCCATGGTCGAATAGCTTGGCCAGTGTGTCAAGTGCAGAAAGTGCTACTGATGATCATGCCAGTGCCATAGCTGCTGGAGGAGGGCTGGCCATTAGGCCTTTGAGGTCCCTTTGCCCATAATGTGAGGTGCACATGCAAGGATGAGGAGGACACTGGAAAGGGTACTCACCCTGACCAACCGAGTGAGGTCGTTGAACTTCTTGCGGCATTGGTCACCAGTCCTGGGGACATCGCTGTTGGCTGTGACCCTCTGGGCGATTTCCCTCCAGGCTCTCCTGTACAGCCTCTTGGGAGCCTTCTTGCCACTGTCCGGGCACAAGATATCTCTTCCCTTCTCCAAACCCCTAAGCAGCACCCTCAAAGCATGCTCTGAGAAGCGCTGCGCTCGTTCACGGGCCTTCTGCATGGCTTCAGGCGCTATTTGGGTCCAGCAGCAGTGTTCAGGCCTAGCTGGAGGGCTGCAGTATCCAGGGCGTGGCAGCAGACCAAGTCGACCCTTCCCCCTTTAAGAGCTGGCCGGCATCAGGGTGTCTGCTGTCAATCAAAACATGACCGCACCTGCGCTGCGCCCGGCCTCGGCGTTATCACTGCACCGCCGGCTTAGCGCCTAAAGATAGGGGTGCAACGCCAGTTTCAGCGCTCGCCCAAACTCCTTGGCCAAAGCTACTGAATATCGGCGAAGTGGCCTCCACTTTCCGGCGGGCGCTAACTTTAGCCCCTGCCCGAATTTACCGCCCCAAAAGTGGCTATACTGAATTTCTAGGCCAATGTCTTCCAACACAACATACTGCAGAATGGCAATACTGTACTATCCTTGTAAATTCCTTATTTAAGGAAGCCCAAATAGCTCTTTGCTCTGAGTCAATGCCAAGTAGCCTCATTACATGGTAGCCTTAAAGTTGCAAGCATCAACGCTAGTTATTCTAACAGTTATGATGAAGTCATTCCTTTTCATTCCATTACTCACACTTTTTATAGCCTAATTGCTGGAAATTTTTCAGCTGCTTCTTTTTCTTCTGGTCAGAGAGCTGTGCATGGACTTATTTAGGCCATCTGGGTCACATGACAGCTCTTTTTCTCCAAGAACTAAGACCAGTAAGTGCTGTCACTGCAGACTCGCAGTTCCTGTAATGGTCTGATTTAAGTAACACACTGTTACCATAAGGGGCGGATTTTATACAGGAACTGGAGAGGATGTTATCCTATGAGTGAAAAGTTTAATGAAAGAGTAGATGTGAGGAAAGTAAGTTCTGTAATTTCCATTGCTCATTTCAGCGTTAGTCATAGCTTCAAATGGGAGTAATAAAATGGGGGGGGGGAAAAAGAATAGAATGATTGTGAAGGGCATGTTAATGACTGTGGAGATCTTGTTAAAGGCCTGAGTTAAGAAAGATGCGCATTTTTCCTCCTGTGGGTTATTTTAAAGAAAATAATGTTGTTTACCTCCCATTCAGAGTGGGAGTAAGCTCCAAGAAGTGCAAGTGTTGCCTATACCCACACACAAGTGGATTGTGTAGAGGAATTTTCATTCCTACAGAATGGGTGAAATGGGCATAGTTGTCTGTATCATGGTACAGTGTGACCATAGTTGGAGGTACACCACTTGCAGATGAACTATTCCAGGGAATGGATGTACTGCACTAGGATCAGTTACCTGGACAGAGGACCAGTGTACGGGTTGTAGGGGGCTGTGACTGTCATCTAGCCCATGAAGATCTGCACGCACAGCCAACCATCCAAGATTACCTCATTTGTGAAGGAAATGAGCTGGCCGCTGGAGTTTATTTTTCTTTTCATTTGTGAAACTTGGCAGAAATAGTACTTCACGATATATTTTTGAGATGTGTTAAATTTTATGTGAGATTGAATTTCATATCACCACACAATTTGGAGGGAATCTTTTAACAAAAAAAAAGGAGGATCCACTAACAAAATCCTTCATTTCAAAGTTGCATGTTCCTCTGATTTTGTTAGTGAGCCATTAATTATGGATAAAAAAGATGGCAATGCATGATGGGGAAGGGAGCGCAAGGCTGAAAAAGGAAATGCATAACGAAGATTCACAGATTGTCTTACAGACATAACCTAAAATAAAAACATAAAATGCTGGGAAAACTTATCATCTGTGAAGAGAAAAAGACAGGTTTTGATGTTTCAGCGTGTATACTCTTCATCAGGTTAAAAAGCTTTGATGAATTGGAACCATCTGCTAGTCTTAATCCAAAGTGAATAAAGCTCAAGGGTTTGGATCTTGCTCCACTATCGCGCCTCCAATTGGAAACGGCAGCAATATTGTGCGGCAAGGCCCACTAATGTATTTCTGCCTCAGTCTTGATTTCTCTCATTGCCCCACCCTAACTGCAAGGCCGCTGACTGCCCTTTCCCTGCAAGTAAACAACGGCGAGGATGTAGGTTCTAGAAAGCTCTCCCATTTCCCTGTCCTCCACCACTGATCCCACTGAGCCGAGGAACTACCAGGAGATGGGGGGGAGGAGATGGTCATCCCCTGGGGCAGCAGTAGAAGGTTTGCTGGACACCCTTTCAGAACCTGGCCGCTCACCGGCCCAGCCTGAGGCCTAAATAAAACCCTTATGGTGGCCCCACTGCAGCACTGCTGGTGCTCTTCTCCGCTGGCAGTGGGGTGGGCTCCCTGTCGGTGATCGACATCCTGCCGAGAGCCTACCCTGTATAACTAATAATGGCCCCCAACTCAGAAAAATAGGTCGGGCTCACAAGGGGACTGAGTAGCAGGCAGATGTTCCACCCCAAACTTCCTGCGGGGTGAGGAGGGGGGGGGGGGGGGTTTGAGGAAAATCCAGGCCAAAATGTCAAACAAAATGTTTTAAGCTACTACAGGTAGACTATCCTTTATCCGAAAACCTCGGGACCAGCCGTGTTTCGGTTTTAGGAAAATTTCGGATTTCGGAAGGTGCGCGAAAACACTTCGGTTTTCAGAGTAATTCGGTTTGCGGGAGTGCGGATAAAGGATGCACTATCCCTTATCCGAAAGGGTGGGGGTCGGCGGGGGATCGGGGTCGGCGGGGGGGTCAGGGGTGGGGGTCGGCGGGGTCGGGGGTGGGGTTCGGCGGGGGTGGGGTTCGGCGGGGGGTCGTGGGGGTCGGGGGTTGGTGGGGGTCGGGTGGGGTCGGGGTGGGGGTCGGCGGGGGTCGGGGTCGTGCGCAAGACTTACGCTGAGCGATTTCGGTTTTCAGAAGTCATGCTTTGCGCCACTTTCGGCTTTTAGAGGTTTTCTGGTTTCGGATGTGCGGATAAAGGCTGGTACACTTACGCTGAGCGATTTCGGTTTTCAGAAGTGCGGAAAAATGCTACACTATCCCTTATCCGGCTAGGCCTGTAAGTCGTGCGCCACTCTGGTCATGTCGTGCGCATGACTTACGCTGACCGAAAAAACCTTCGGTTTTTAGAGGGTTTCGGTTTTCGGAAGTCCGGATAAAGGGTAGTCTACCTATACTTACATCCTGCATTACTGTTGCAAAAATAAAACAACGTTTCCTTTGAAAGAAAGAATTGCGTTTGATATGCTTATATGCAATCAGTGGCAGTGACAGGCTTGGCGAGGTATCTGTAGGTTTCTTCATATAAATTGCTTTGATTGATTTTGTTAAATCGGAAAGAAAAGACAAACTTTCATATTCTGACCGACCATGAAGATAATGCAAACTCAATGTTGGCTTTTAAATGGCTAATCACAAGTTTTGTTGTGCTAATAATGTTAGTCATGTGGAATTACTGCAGTCAACAGAATGAGATTAGTCAATTCAGACTTTGTAAATCATTCTTTTGTAATGCTATTTTTTTTCTCATTTGTCTGTGTTTTTGATACTTTTTCTCATTTTCAGGGTGATATTCCAGGTTGAAGTTGTTTTCTCCATTTCATTTTTGTTGAGGTGCCTTATTGTTAGAGGCCTATTATTGATGGCAGGGTCGACAGTTGTCGCAAATATGAAGCTGGTTAGCTTGGAGAACCTGATGGCTTTGGAGACCCACATTTCTGTGAATATTGTGTTGCCCTTCTGTTTTGACTTGTTTCTTCATGCTAAGATTTTTTTTGGGAAACAATGGTACCACCAAACTTAAAGGGGGCAAGCAGCCCACTGAGGTCTTGGGTCTCTAGGGACTACATATATTTCGTATAAAATAAAAGCAGAAACAGAAAATGCTGGAAATACTCAGCAAGTCAGGCAACATCCATGGAGAGAGAAACAGAGTTAACGGGCTGGATTTTACGAACCTCGGCGGGTCCATGGCGGGTCCCGACCCCGCTGCTGTCTCCATTCCGGCCTCTGAAATACATTTCCGATGATTGGGCTTGTTAAGCCTGCCCAGCCGGTTTCCTTAAAGGGACCGTGGCCAACTTTATTTTGACATTTGTGTTGTCAGTGTTCTACAGCATTGAGGTGCTGCAAACACTGACAAGCACACACAAAAACTGATCAACATGGGAAATTATTAACGGGGAAGTAAAAGCAGAGGCATCTTAGGGTAGAGTCCAGGAGCAATTGTATGCATGCTTTCACTAGGTTTCCTTATACTTTTAAACAATGGCTTGTGCCATCTCAGAACATACACTCCAGGTCAGATCAGCCATGATCTAATTGAATGGCAGATCAGGCTCGAGGGGATGAAAGGCCTACTCCTGTTTCTATATTCCATTAACTGCTTTTACTTTGGGTTTATCTTGTATTTTGAAATTCAAGTCTCGTTTTTCTGGTTTGCTAGTTTAGATTGCTGCAAAGAGGGAAAAATTCCCCAAAAGACTTAGCTTAATTGTCAAGTTCCCCAAATCCCCTCCATGTTTGAGCTTGGTTTAATTGATATTACTCTTGCCTCTGAGTCATAAACACTATCCTGGACATTTGAGTTTATGATCTAAGCTAACACTCTAGTGACATACTAAAAGTGTGTTACAAATGCTATCCTTCATTTGCGACATTAAACTGGAGCCCGTCTGTCTCTTCTGGTGGATGTTAAAGATTTCAAGGTACTGTTCGAAGGAGATAGAAGTATATAGAAGCAGACTGTTTCCCATAGTTGAGGTGTCAAGAATGAGGGACTATAGATACAAGATTAAATGTGAGAGATATAGTAGAGAGCAGGAGAAACTTCTTTACACGGAGACTTATAAAGAAGTGGAATTCACTTGCAGGGTTAGTGGTCGAGGCAGAAACTATGTCAACGTTCAAGATTAGATTAAAGAGGTGGATGAAAAAAAGGGGTTGAAGGGATATAGGAACAGGATGGGTAAATGTTTAGAGCTATTTGCTCATTGGAGCGGAAACACCATCATGGACTGGGTGGGTTGAATGGCCTGCTTCCATTTTGTAATTTCTATGCAAGAGCAAGGAATTCTCTCTGTACCCTGGCCAACATTTTTTTCCT
This sequence comes from Somniosus microcephalus, assembly GCF_052327205.1. Classification (NCBI taxonomy): domain Eukaryota; kingdom Metazoa; phylum Chordata; class Chondrichthyes; order Squaliformes; family Somniosidae; genus Somniosus; species Somniosus microcephalus. The sequence continues at coordinate 251,219,838 of NC_140992.1, forward strand.
TAACAATCACCATCAAAAACAGATTGACTGCCCATTCATCTCACTGTACTGTTTGTGGTAATCTTTCTTTGCAAAATGGATGCCATGTTTGCCTATATAACTGTCACTGAACGTCAAAGTAATTCATTCAATATGAAGCACTTTCGAATGTTTGAGGGGTATCATTAGGTGCTGTATATATTTTCCAAGTTTATAAATACTTTCACAGTCTCTGAATTGATATGTATTGTGTATGGTCGCCAAGTCTATAGCATGCAATATGCTTTCTGTAACTTAATATTTGCTGGTACATTTCTTTTCTTTGAGAGTACTGCAATCGAATTTTTATTGAAGCGTGTTCTTGTTTGACTAGAACAGTAACCCATCTGGGTGGTGGTCAACAGGTTCAGCTTCTTAACGCTGTGAGGTGCTGTGGTGGAGCATAACTGAGTGGCAGGTCATGGATTCAGCTCCCGTGATTTCTCTTTGTAACAAGCTCTTGATATCAGTCATGCCATTCCCAGAAGGAGAGAAGGAACATTGGAGGACATGACATCCCGCAATCCCAGCCGTGAGCTCAAATGTCAGCATTGCGAGAGCTGTGGTATGGGATTGGGAGGGGTCTGGGAAGGAGGGAGGGAACTTGAAAAGGATAGGAGATATATTAACGTTAAAAAAAAAAATTGTAGTTAGAGGGAAATAAAATCAAATCCTTCCATCTATTACCTAGATAGCAAAACAGAATAAGTCGGGTTTGACTGGAAGACTGTTTTATTGCATGCATAGTATCTTCTTCTCGGATCTCTGGAACTGACTCGTTTTCATTGGCACAGGATGTAAAATAGCTCTGCATAAATGCATATCCTCCTTGTATGCCTCAGTGTTTTTTTGCTATTTTTACAGTGTGGTGCCTGTTATTTACATATTTCACATAACTTTCTGACGTGTTTACATATACAGTGCGAGTGGGGATTCCTCTGATCGGGTAGCACAGGTTTTGTACAAACGCAGGCAATAACATTTGCATCCATCTTCTTCATTTAATCAATTTACATCAAATTTTCTGGTGCTTGTTCTGTACAGCTAAGTCAGTTCTGGTGTATTGTAGGGTGCCTGATTATTTGGTACGCCAGTTTCTATTGTTTACTCGAGGTTTTATTGCTGCACAGAGAACTGTTTATATAGCACCTCGCCTTGCGTCAGATGCCTGCTTGGCATTGCTCCTGATCTTAAGTCCCTTTTTACTCACAGATGGAGAGTTTGGATTAGTTGTCTCATCGCCTGGATTAATATTGCCTCAGAGGGTTGGATCTGTTTACTTAGTGAGTCGTAAACAGTCTTTGCTTGCAAGTTAGTTGATGTGCACATAGTTTGGTGTATGTTTGTAACACACAAAATTTGTCCCCTTCCCATTCGAGTGATTTAAAAAAAACTTCTGGATTGCTGTAAAAATTGTACGTACGTAACAAATTGAGAGCCTTTAAAGAGATGTTTTTAGATCAGGTCAAAGCATCATTTTACTCTTGAGTTCCCACTATGCTTTAATAAGAATTAATGGATCTCCCATAGCATTGCTCACAGTAAGTCAAATGTTGCATTGCTTTGTAATGACAGGAGCATTATACCATGTAACATACAATGTATTATTCTGCTGTTAAGGTGTCTGTGTTTAAATTGACATGATCTTTTAAGCAGGTACAGTGGCGTAGTGGTTATGTTACTGGACTAGTAATCCAGAGACATGAGTTTAAATCCCACCAGGGCAGCTGGGGAATTTAAATTCAGGTAATTAAATTTTGGAATGAAAAGTTAGTATCAGTAATGGTGACCATGAAACTACCGGATTATTGTAAAAACCCAACTTTAGGGAAGAAAACCTGCCGCCCTTACCTGGTCTGGCCTGTATGTGACTCCAGACCCACGGCAACGTGGTTGATTCTTAACTGCCCTCTGAAATGGCCTAGCAAGCTACTCAGTTGCATCAAAGCGCTACGAAAAACACTACCTTCACCACACAGATTGCAGCGGTTCAAGAAGGCAGCTCACCACCAGCTCCTCAAGGGCAATTAGGGATGGGCAATACATCCAATGAATAAAAAAATAGTATTAATTCTGTCAATTCTGACATCAGTCAGAGGTTCATGGCTTTCAATGAGGGAAGTTTGTAGATTGACTATTGCTTGTAAATTTATGGCCTCACACCAGAAGAAAGTAGCTTGAACTGATTTTCTATTTTTTTATGCATTTGACATCTTGGAATGTGATGCTTAGAGTGTAATGGAAACACATTGCATACAAGACCTTTTATATATTTTTATATAGATGGATTATGATTAGCTTTAGCATAATTCTTTTATCTTCCACTGTGTTTGTCTTGATCTTGGTTTTTAAATTCTCTGATAGCTTTACTGGGGGAACTAATTTGGAGAAGTTGTTGACTTCAAAGTGTGAGGGAGCTCAATTAATGTTGGGAGTTTTCCAGTAGGCAGGAATTAGAGGGCCTGTTATCCTTTTGGATAATAGTTAGATGTCCCTCCTCAGATACTGGTAAGGGCAGTATTAAACACTTCAATTTGCCAAGAGTTTCAACAGCTGAAATGAAGAGTACCAGTGCTGTACAGGCCAGGAATGTCTAGCCTAATAAGAATGTGCTGGCTTGATGAACAAAATTAAGGAAAGCCCACCCTCACTGTCTCGGTTGCTGTGATTTCTGTCCTATTGACGACGTCATTCCAGCTATATCCAGGGTAAAGAGCTTACGTTTTACTGGATGCTTTTTATTCCTCGCTGTCATTAAACAAAGCAATTTTGACGATCTTCTCATTTCAAGACGCACTTGTTAATTTAGCTATGTCACATTGTCAGCCTTACCTACTTTCTCGACCAGTTGCCCCCATGATGTCATTAGCACTGACTGTGTTTTTAAAAAAGAAATAAATGAGAAAAAGATGTTAAAGTTAAAGTTAATCATTTTCTAAACTTTATTTTTCAAAAATCTTTCTGGTGGTAAGGCTCCCTCTTTCATGTCAAATCTTTATGATACAGAGAAAAGCTCAAATTAACAGGGGAACATTACTACGCCGCCAGGCTTAAACTCATAGCTTAATTACACCCGGGAGGCTGGCATGCGCAAGGTGCATTAAACAAACATCATCTCACTTGCGCTAGCTGGATTAAAATGTTCCCAAGACAATGATGCAATGGTTTTCTCCAATATTTGAGAATTTACTGGCCTCATTATAACTATCCATAGGAAACCTAATCTCCTCTGAGGGAAACATACTGAGTTAAAAGTCCAATTGTTTCCACAGTGGGAGTGGGAATTGACCTTTGACACTTATTGAGAAGTAATGGAAAATATGGGATTTTATTTGAGAAAAATATGTATCACATCCTACGATTTGTAAGTAGTTGGAGTCCTGCCCAGATTTTCGGTACACCCATCAGGTATGAAAGAATGGGGCTGTCAAGGTTGAAGGATTTTCCTTTCTTCTTTACTGGCTCATTGTGACCTCCTGGTAACCGTCCTTCTCTCTACTGAAGGTCCTTCTGTTATGCATTCACATGATTGTCACAGCTCTTTCTCATTGTACTTTCTAACATTTTGTTTTGCTAATGAAAAGGCATTGCTGCCATGGGGTTTTTGTTTTACATTTTTCATAAAAGGGGTATTTCTTTCCAAGTGCAGTTAAAGTGCCATAAAAAATAAGGCCTCCGTGCTTTAGAAACCAGAATATTGTTTCTGAGCTGTCATAGTATTTATGCTAAATTAGATTAAATCAACTTTAGGACTACATGAAGGTTAAAATAGGTGACCTTTTCTGTAAAGTAGGCTGCAAAATATCTACTTGCTTTTGATTAATTGAAGATCACACTTGGGGTTGAGACAAATATAAATTACAGACTGAACTGTTTGTGAACAAATAATTTCTGAAGCACACCTCAAACTGCCTCCTTTATCCTTGCTTCTTTTGAAGGGGCTCCCTGCTGTAGGGCTACAGTTCCATGGGTGCCACCTGCCCTCTGGTACTTCACCATTCTCCATGTGTGAGTTAGACAGTGAGTGATAGCAGGCTGTTTGACAAGGGGGTGCATCACAGCCGAGCCAGAACCTTCTCATCTAACTTCCATGCCTGTGCAGTCTCCAGCAAAAGCCAACAGATAGTAATCAGGAGAAGAACCCTCTTGTGATGGTGGCTTCTACCATCTCTATCCCAGGAACATTGAGGCCGACTGTAACACCCCAACTGCTGCCCCTTCTATGATCCGCTATCTCAGCACAGATTTTAACTTCTTTTCTGGTTTGAGCCTAGTGTATTTTTATTAAACTAACACTGCCCATTACTAATGTGAAGATAATTCACCTGTTTCGCGATCACTTACTTTGGAACTATTATTTCTTTTGCTTATTAATCTATTTATGTTCTCTTTCAATTATTCACATTTCAACATCACATATATTAGTCACTATTTTAATGATTAAATGGTTTCCTGTTGAGAATCTTTTTTTTCCAGAAGGTGACTTGGCTTTCAACAGAAACAATCCCTACTCTGACTTCGTAGTATCTGTTTTAACCCGATGTTAAAATGAAGCTTTGGGTTGTTCTCCTTCTGCTGTGCTTCTGTCATCTTGTAATCCATTCATAACCAGTCCAGTAGCATTACCTGCCAATTAGAAACTAGAAAGTAGCACTCAAAACAATATGAAGCTTTTCTGCCTACAGGAGCCTAATTTAAAAAAAAAAGATTTCTGATCAGCCCTGGTGGACTCGCTGGATAGATGAAAAACTGAAATTTTTCTTACCGAAAAGACCCCAGAGTGGATTACAGCTCTGTGGAAATATGGTTGTTCATTTTCACCAGACATCTTCCCTGGATCAGAGAGAAATATCAACCAACTGGCAGGAACTTTTAAAATTTGCACACATTCTCCCAGTTTCCCCATCTCCGTCGCATCTGTCTGACAATGCCACAATTCACACCAGTGCTTCCGATATGTCTTCCTTTTTCCTCAACCGAGGATTCCCCTCCACTGTGGTTGACAGGGTCCTCGACCATGTCTGTCCCATTTACCGCACTTCTGACCTCACACCTTCCCCTTCCTCCCAGAACCATGATAGGGTTCCCCTTGTCCTCACCCTCCACCCCACCAGGCTCCACATTCAACGGATCATCCTCCGCCATTTCCACCACCTTCTTCCATCACCCCCAACACTCACTCCCCTTCCCACGGCACCTTCCCGTGCAAGCCCAGGAGATGCAATACCTACCCTTTCATCTCCTCCCTTCCCACCGTCTAGGGCCCTAAACACTCCTTCCAGGTGAAACGGCAATTTACTTGCACTTCTTTCAATTTAGTATACTGTATTCGCTGTTCACGATGTGGTCTCCTCTACACTGGGGAGACGAAATGCAGATTGGGTGATTGCTTTGCTAAACGTCTCCATTTAGTCTGCAAGTGTGACCCTGAGCTTCCGGTCGCTTGCCATTTTAATTCTCTGTCTCAATCCCACTCTGACCTCTCTGTCCTCGGCCAGTTACACTGTTCCAATGAAACTCAACAGAAGCTTGAGGAACAGCACCTCATCTTTTGATTAGGCACGTTACAGCCTTCTGGACTCAACATTGAGTACAACTTCAGATCATAACCACTGCTCCCTGATGTAAGAAAACTACTAGGCACTTGGTCTAAGCGTTAAACAAAACTTTAATCAACTGTTTTACAACATGGAAGTCTAGTTGTGTCCTTCACTAGTTCCTGTTAAAGAATGTCCTGAGCAAGCTGGGCCCATGCCTGAGTATTTATACTCTCCCTGGACAGCGCCACCAGCAGGCCACCCAGTATCATTTCATAAGTCATTTCCACATGAATGACAAGATTCAGGTCACTCCCATTTTTTCATTCAGCGGGTGCTGGTAATGGTTCTGCTGCTGCCATTTACAGCTCCTCTAAACCCATCTTTTGTTTCTTTACTTGTTCCATTCCCACCCCCTTTTGCCTTGCACCATTATCCCCTTTCCCATTTAATCACTCCTGCCTTCCACCCTATCACAGACCTTCTCTTTTTTGTTCTTTCTTCCCCTCTTCCTCCTCTTCCACCTTCTTTCCCGGCCTTTGTACTTGCTTAAAAACTGTTAGATCACTAACTTCTTTCAATTCTGACGAAGGGTCATCGACCTGAAACGTTAACTCTGTTTCTCTCTCCACAGATGCTGCCTGACCTGCTGAGTATTTCCAGCATTTTCTGTTTTTATTCCAGCAAAACTTCTAACAGTTCACCCTGGCAAAAGGGAGTGTAGCGTGAACAGTATGAGTAGATGTAGTGAAAAGTGTGTCCAAAATCAGAAAAAGGCATTGTACTGTCAAGAGTTTTTATTGCGAGGGTGCTTCTGACTTTTACTAATTTTCTTGAAGAGGAAATATTTTTAAATAGGCATGTTGAACAAGACCAACCTGCTTTCTTAAACAAATAGTAGTAAAACATATCTGAGTCATCTGGGTGTGACTTCACTATGACAGCGTACAGTAGTTTTGAATAATGGGGTAGAGTGTCCACTTTAGATGCAATCAGCAATCCAGGTGCAATTTGAGACTTTTTTTCTTGAGTTTCTGCTCAAACTCATTTTCATATTGGCGAACCTAAAATCTGCCATGTACCAGCGCAATCAGGCAGAATTTTAAAACTTAATTAAAAAAAAAATGTACTTTAAAAAATATTTCTTGCTATATTTAAGAGTGATAATTTGGTGCAGTTTGATTAGTACAGCTGAAAATGGGTTTATCACAGAAAATAAGCATTTTTAATCTCAGTGTCAATCCATTGCCTGTGAGTAACCTGATTTTAAATGACTGAAAATGACTTTTATTAATATCCAGAACCATTTGCTAGTTGTATTGGAGTACAGTAGTCAGTTTCTTAGTAAATTTAAAAAAAAACACATTCAAAAGCTTTTAAAAACGTGCCTATTGGTGTCCTTGCACCCAAAAGAACTTAATTTTTGGAGCCTCCTCGAAGGCCTGCAAACGAGCGTAATTAGTGGAAACCCTCAATGGTGATTATTTCATCCTGGGGGGAGTGGCCAGTTTTTGGGGCGGGGCCAGTTTTTGGGGCGCAGCCTGTTTTTTGGGGGGGCGGGGTCAGTTTTGGGGGCGGGGTCAGTTTTTGGGGCACAGCCTGTTTTGGGGAGGTGGGGTCAATTTTGGGGGCGGGGTTAGTTTTGGGGCAGGGCCGGCTTCGGGGGCAGGGCCGGCTTCGAGCCCAATGTTGCTTAAACCAGCACAAAAGATCACAGAAACTTGATTTGCGCTGGACATAATTTGCGCTTAAAATTATGCGATCTTTTGCGATTTCGGGCGAATTGTGGCAAAAAAACCAGCCCAACTGAGCAGAAAGTCTACCCCAATATGTTTAAGAGGATTGAAGTTGTCATAAAATACCATAATTAGAATTATAGAGAATTATTTTGTCTTTGATTTTTTTTTAATTGCCTGTTTCTGTAACAGTAAAAATAAGTGCTCTCAGGCACCAGTACACTAGAGGTAAAATTGTATTTAGCCCAATATGCTTCAATGTGCGTGACACTCCTTATTCAATGTTCGCACATTAGGAGAGATTTTCCAGTTCTTTGCAGCAGAGAACACTCAGTTCCCAGGTGCAGTGAAGAGGAAATGGTTGCAAAGTCTCCACCCCCATTGTGCGGCCCCAGAATTTTCACGGCTTCCTCAAATGAGTGGAGTGGAATCTATTCCTGCAGTAGGTGCAGGACCAGCGCACTCATTACAGCGAGGCCGGAGGAGGCTTTCACAGCCTTCTGGCTCGTTCTCCTCTGACTTTGCCTTCCAGGTGCACAAACATAAAGAGTGCTTGAAGAAAGTTGGTGGTGAGGCTTGTGCTGGAACCTCTGCAGACCGGAAGGTCTGCACGGGTCCCTGAGGGGACCAGAAGAAAAGCAAGTATTTTGAAGAATTTTCTCTCACTGTGCAATCTTTGGGCCTTGGTCCCTTCTGACTGCTGTTATCCAACAGAGGGTCCTGATGCTGGTAGCTAGGAGTGTAGCTGCAGGTGCTGGGAGTGTTCCTGGACTGTGCAAATGGCCTGGGCCAGGATAATTGATAACACTCCCCTCACAGACACAGAGTCTGTATGATGCATCTGTCAGGCAGCCTCCAGGGCCCTTAAGGCAAATCAGCCCTATTGTTTCCACAACCAGTGGCAAATCTGTAACTACCAGCATTTTACTTTATAGTTACATAACTTTAAATGCTCCCTTTTAACACACCTCAAATTTGGAAGGACAATATCTGTAATTGTCCTGCCTGGACATTTTTGTGCTTCAAGTGAATATGGTACAAAATTTTTGAATGCTGCAGTAGCACCTTGCATTTATATAGCACCTTTAACATAGAAAAATGACCCAAGGTGTTTCACAGGGGCGTGATAAGACAAAAATTGACACAGAGCCAAAGAAGGTGACTAAAAGCTTGGTCAAAGAGGTAGGTTTTAAGGAGAGTCTTAAAGGAGGAGAGAGAGGTGGAGAAACAGGGAATTTCAGAGCTTAAGACCTAGATGGCTGAAGGCACGGCCACCAATGATGGGGCAAAGGAATGGGGGATGCAGAAATCCAAAGTTGGAAGAATGCAGAGTTCTTGGAGGGTTTTAGGGCTGGAGGAGGTTGCAGTAAAAGGGAGGGGTGATGCCATTGAGCGTTTGAACATGAGGAGGTGAATTTTAAAATTGAAGTGTTGGTGGACCAAGGAGCCAATGTAGGTCAGCGAACATAGGAGGAGCTCAAGTTTATGGAGAGTAGAGAATGGGAGGCAAACCAGGAGAGAATTACAATAGTCGAGTCTGGAGGTAACAAAAGCACGGCTGAGGGTTTCTGCAGCAGATAAGTTAAGGCAGGGGTGGAGATGGGTGATGTTACAGAGGTGGACGTAGGCGGTCTTTGTGATGGAGTGGACATGGGAGAGAGTTTTAAGGAGACGTGGAGAAAAGAAGCCAGGGGTTATCTTTGAATTCCAGGATGATCCTGGAGTAGTGAACGGTTTTGGCAGAGGAGAGCAGGGCCCGATAGTGCTTGCGCTGGCAATGAATGTTTAAACCAATTGTGCACCATATATGTTCAAGTGCGCACCCCTTAGACTTAATTGAGCGAAGCTGGGGGCCATACCAGGTGGAATGACCAGGGTAGGAGTGAGTAAGGGATTTGCTAGGGACAAGGGCATCAAAGGCGGAGATGAGGGTATGAATGAGCAGATCGATAGCTGCAGAAGTATCGTGCTGAAAGGAGAGGGGTGGTGATTGTTGATCCACTGGCAGAGTCCATGGGGTCAGTGGTGAGAGGAGTGAGTGGGACAGAATAATGCTTGCTATTATTCTTTACAGAAATCTTAATGATGAAACTGGTACTGTCAGTTGCAAGCCTCTTTGCCTGAGATGAAGGGTTATTAAAGCTGAGAGAAGAACTTGAGTCTTGATTAGCAAGAATCATTAATAAGTAGGATTAAAGTTCAACCCAATGAGTTTGCAGCAGGAACTAAATTGGACTCTATATTCAAATCAAATAAAACAAAATGTTAACCACAATCCAATTTTAATTATGGGAGACTTCCTAGAGGTAAAGTTTGGTTCCTAATGATTATTGTACAGTTCAGTTTGATATTGTAATTAATGCCAATGCCAAAAATAACAGAAAAGATCTTTTCAGAGCAAATTTTGGAGAAATGGGAAGAGCTCTAATTTTGAGGAAGTGGAAATGCAAGCAAAACATAGAACACTGGAATATTTTCAAGAGCATTTTAAGGGATATGGAAATAAAGCAAAAAGGAGAAATAGTAAGAATAAAACTAAATAAGGAGGTCAAAAGAAACCTAAAGGTTGAGGGGTTATAATCTATTTGGATTTTCAGCAGGCATTTGGTACATTTGAACATGTAAAGCTTGTTACAAAAAAATTAAGCCTCCTGAAATACATGCAAATTAGCAACTGGAGTATCACTAAAAAGCAGAAGATAACTGGAAGTAGCTTTAGTGAGGGAGATTTTGACCAGTGGAGTTTTTCAGGGACCTGCTTTGTATCTCCTGCTGTTCACACTGTTCATGAATGACATGGGAGAGATTATACCTTGTAATATTAGACATTGCTGATAACATGAAGCTACATGGCCAGATAACACTTATAACAAACATTGACAGCAGTCATGGCTCTGGACCAATTAAATTAATGGGGCCCAGGAATGGCAGAGGGATTTTAGCGTGGCCTTTCTTATTCCATGATTTTGTGCATTATAATTTTCTTAAATTAGTCCTTAATTCTCTTGTACACAAGTTAGTTGTTAAAAATATTGTTGTTTCTCCCAAATTCCATTACAATAAATTGAAAGGAGATCTCTCCTGTCTGCATTTTAAATACAATTTTTCATGCAAAAATCATTCCAAGTTTATTCATTTTGATTTGTGCATTGATGGGCCCAGCAATATCCAATTCTAGAAAGGTGGTAACCTGATTTTCATTCGCTCATTACTCTCCACACGGCACGTAACATTCTGCTTAGTGGCATAGAGCTAGCAAAACTCAACCATTGAAGAAGAGCGAGTTGGAGTGAAAATTGAAGCTGGATTCAAACTTGTAACCTATGGCTTGAGAATTCATAATAGTCCCCATGTGTGTCAAATATTGTCTTAAACAAAAATAGACAACGAGCAAAGCAAAGAGGCTATGCTAAACCTATACAAATCATCGGTTAGGCCACAGTTGCATTATTCTGCCCAGTTTTGGGTGTTCAAATGGATAATGTGGAGAAGAGACTCACTAATATACCAGGGATGGCAGACTTTACTTATAAGGAGAAACTCGCGCAACTGGGCTTCTCACTAGAATAGAGAAGGCTAGGAGAAGATATGATAGAGCTGCTCAAAATTATTAGGGGCTTTTATAAATAGGCAAAAATTATCTCCATTGATCAGTGAAATGTTAACTAGCAGGCATAAATTTAACACCAGCACCAAAAGAACAAAGGAAAACATTAGGGGAATCTTCTTTACGTTAGAACATGGAATTCATTCCAGAAAGAGTTGTGGAAGCAGAATCCATAATAGCTTTTAAAAGGGAATTGGATAAATATTTGAAAAGGAAAAATGTTAAAGGTATGGGGAAAGGGGAAGGTAAATAAAAGCAATTGTTTCTGTAAACAGTGTTACATGTGAATGGGATAAAGGCTGCAAAAGCAAGCACATTTGTGACCATACCGAAAGGTTAAAGTACTGGTGTAAATGGAATGTGATTGACCTTATTGTGACTGGAATTGAGAAAGATGGTTCCTGGCAAACAGTTTTGTCAGGCGAGTTTAACCTTTTCATGAGCTATCTGGTTAGCCTCACTCAGGGAGAATTGTTTATCATATCATACTGCCACCCATGGTCCTTGTTTATTCCAGTTACGTCAATTCCATTTTATAGCATTTCAGTGATAACGTGATTAACAAAAGATTAGGTCTGTGAGTTTCACAAATTGTCTTTCATTGTAGGAACCTGTACTGTTCAATTACTGACTCCTCAGTGCACTATTTTGTTTTGGTAACCATGTTGCTCAACGACTCCCTACCAATGAAGAGTTAGTAATACACAGCTAAAAGAACACACTACATAAAAAGATGGAATCAGACTAGGCAGAAGTGAAGCCTTCTGAATATTGTGGTAGTTTATTAAATCTACATTTTAACAATGGCCAGTATTACTACACCAATACACAGTTCCACAAGGAGTAGACATGGGACACAGACCTGATTTCTTGTATTCTGCTGAATTACATATTATGATCACACTCTTCTGGGATGAGGTCAAGTGGTGGTCTGGTTCATTTCCACACAACTTTCCCTCTGATTTTTCTTACTTTATCAGGCTGCTAGTAGTCCTAGTAACCCACTCAAGAACAACGTAGGCAGGGGACTGGGAGCCCACCTTCCTAGCTGCAGGAAGTGTGCAGCCTGGCAACACCCAGAACAGAGGAAAAGGTCATGGGGTAAAAGCAAGAGGCTGATGTGTCTTCAAAATTATTTGCAATTAACACACAGCTAGGAAAATGGTATCTTTGTTGTTACACAACTGGTTTCTCAATGATTATGCCAAAGGCTTGTCATATACTGCTGCTGATATTTTATATATTCCAGGAGAGTTTTTACAATAAATACTGACTAATTACTATCGAAATAAATTCCTTTTGAATAACTGCACAGTAACAGATCACCTTGACAAAACATTTTGGTGGAACTCCTAACTATGGAGCTTAATCAGGCCATTGAATCTAATCATTGTGTGGTCTTGTTTCAGTGGTTTCTTTTTATTCATGTGCAATGCTGGAAGTGATGTTAGTGGTGAGCTTGATTTAGTGACAGTAAATGGTGTGCTGATGTTAGATTTAGTTGTACTGAAGGAGGATTCTGGGACTTTTAAAAATAAAGCATGTTTATTCTGCAGTGATCAAGGTGAAGTATAATGGCCACAGCATCAAGACAAATGGTTCCGTTTTTGTGATAAGTGTTTTGGTAGTGCCACAGTGCTCTTTGGTAATCCTTGGTTACTGCAGCATAGCATTGTGGTGCCATCTTTGTTAAATTGCCGTACAAGTATAGTTTGAGTATCCCAACCGCATCCTGAGCTCACTGGAATGCTTGCAGATAAGGGTGTCTCTGAGAGTTGGTCTTGCAGTTGTGCAAATAGGTCACTGCTATTAAACATCTCTGGTTTTGCATCCTGTCCTGAACCTAGTTGTTTAAAGCTGCCAAATGTTTTCATCAAAAACACTAAAGGAAAACTGTAATTAATGTAATAAAACTAAAGCACTATTAAAATTATAGCAATATACACGTAAAATACATTAATAATGAAATTAGTTAAACAAAGTGTGGAAGTGTAAAATGTGATCAATGGTTTTAAATATGTAACTCCATTCTGGGGAAGAAATAGTTTCCAGTAAAGAATGAAAATGTTAGACATTGAGTAGAGGCACCATCCTCAGTAGTATATGTGTAGCACACTACTAATGTGTGAGTAGCTAGTATCATTGCACCAACCACTGAAGACCTGCTTACTCAGTAGAGCCAGGATTTGATGGGAAACTGGCATCATAAAGGGGGCACCAGTGCCAGTGCTCGTTTTACAGCGGAAATCCATATAAGGACTAACTGGATCTGAACTCCTGCACTTTTCAGCGGTTGGCTAATCGGCTTACCAGCTAACCTTGAAAGCTCCACAAATGAACGCAGTGCAGTTCAATGTTTACAACTACTGTAGTAAGTCCCTCTGAGGAGGATTTGACATTTTCCAAAACATAAAGCTATAAGATCATTATTACTGCTATCTGAGAACTTGATTAATTAGGAGACAGGAGGACTTCTGTGGGCCTACTGAGTACGGTTTTGGAAATACCATAGTTCTAACCCACACAAGCCTTTTTGACTTTGTTATTAAGTTCATTATTTATACTTAAAATAAATTACATTTAATAACTGGTGTTATTAGATCTTTGATGCTATACAATGTGCTGCATTCAATTGTGGAAAGGCCTGCATTCTCATGTGTGTTTGGCATAGTTCTATGCACAAACAGTGCACTGTGGGTGATCCTGAATAAGTATTATATTTAATACATCCCTGGAGAGGATTGTTTCTGGTATTTTTGGTCCAGCTCTGCTCTATAACTTTCTCTTAAGTTGCACTCAAAAGCAAAGCTGTTGTCCATGCTTGCCCTGTAAAACTGCAACCTTCTCTCGCTAAATAATGAGTGTTGGTTGGCTGTTCAATCATGAGCTGTACCGTAAGCAAGCCTGATTTTTGTCCTTGCACGATGCCCACACAGTTGCACTTTGTAGCAAGGGGCACTGGACTGCGGTCAAAAGCAGAAATCCTGGATGACTTTACCCTCTCCTAAGCTACAAGGTACTGAGGCCATTTGTAACATCTTTACGCTATTGACTGATCTCAGATAGGATAGCAGTTAAGACTGAGAATTGAACTTAGGACCTCTTTGGTTTATATAGTGTAATAATGCATCAGGTGGCATCTTTTCCCACTAGGCTATCGGGCAGCTTGTGGATGCTTTGTAAGTCTGAAAAAGACTCCCTTGCACTTGTGTGAAATTTTGCACATTGGCAGTCACACTGTTTTTGAACATTGAGACACATGGAACCACAATACTAAAATGCACATCTACTGATTCACATACTGGTCGCAGTTTTGGTCGCCTTATCTGAGGAAGGATGTTCTTGCCATGGAAGGAGTGCAGCGAAGATTCACCAGGCTGATACCTGGGATGGCAGGAATGACGTATGAGGAGAGATTGGGTTGATTGGGCTTGTACTCGCTGGAGTTTAGAAGAATGAGAGGGGATCTCATCGAAACTTATAAAATTCTAACAGGACTAGACAGACTAGATGCTGGAAGGATGTTCCCGATGGTCGGGGAGTCCAGAACCAGGGGTCACAGTCTAAGGATAAGGGGTAAGCCATTTAGGACAGAGAAGAGGAGGAATTTCTTCACCCAGAGAGTGGTGAACCTGTGGAATTCTCTACCACAGAAGGCAGTTGAGGCCAATTCATTAAATATATTCAAGAAGGAGTGAGATATATTTCTTAAGGCTAAAGGGATCAAGGGATATGGAGAGAAGGCAGGAACAGGGTACTGAATTTGGATGATCAGCCATGATCTCATTGAATGGCGGAGCAGGCTCGAGGGGCCGAATGGCCTACTCCTGCTCCTATCTTCTATGTTTCTATACAATATTTATTTGACTTTTAAAAGAAAGGTAACAAGTCTGTGTTGAAGCAGGTGAAGCTCACATTCCATACCTTGTCGGTTGGACTAGAGTCACATGTAGGCGAGACTCTTTCCTTCCTTGAAGGAAATCGGTGAAATGTTAGCTTTCATGGTCATTCTCTAGCCTACAAATGACCAAATTTATCGGCCCAGAATTTGCGGTCAGCGGCGAAGCAAAGGCGTTCACCGCTGGCCCCGAAGATAGCTGCCCAAGAGATTTTGTGACCTCTGTGGCGAGAAGTTTGCCTTTTTCAACGCACAATTGATTTCAGTGCAGTGTAGTGGTGATTCCCTACTACAATCTGCCGTGACGTCAACAAGCTGTCTAAGCAGGCAGTCGCATTGCAGAAGTCTCACAGGCAGGGAGCCAGGAAATGAGAACCTGCTTTTATCCAGACTTTTAAAAAATGTCACAGAGAGCAAAACAAAGATTGGGGCTCTCACATGGGATAAGGTAGAACCTAAAATATCATGAACAAACTTAAAACATTTTTTTTTAAGTTTCTCAAAAATTGTACTTTTTATCATAATGGAGAAATTTGACACTCCACAAAATTAAAAATTAGTTTTTCAGGACCATAACGTTTGTTTAGCAGTCAATAGACAGTTAAAACTCCAGTTACACCTAATCCAACAAGGCCTCACTTTTAATGGAGTATTTAACAACGCTATTACCGTGGAAAAGCCCAAGTTTTTGTCAGTTTCACTGATCTCCCTGATTACACTGATTGCTGGCTATGGGGTGGTGGTGCGGGGAGCGGTGCTGGCTATGGGGTGGTGGTGCGGGGAGCGGTGCGGGCACAGCGCAGCCAGTGTTGGAGCAGCGAATGACTGACCGCAACTTCAGGATTTCCATGTTTAGATGCGCACGCGCTACACCCTGAAGTTGCGGTCAGTGTCAAAGGGGTAGTGACGGCGAACGCTCTTAGCTCACCGTTATTGCCCACCGCAAACTCCGAGCCATTAAATTCAATTTCACAACTTGCCATGGAGGGATTAGAAGCTCATGACTTCTGGTTTGCTAGTCCAGTGCTGCAACCACCGTGCTATCATACCCTGCTCAACGACCACTTTAAAAGGGGCACCCATTTGTAGGAGATATCTCGAGCACTAGTTGAATCCACATGTAATAAAGTTAGTATTGATTTAGACCTACCAACTAGCCCATATTTTGATGTTATCAGCCTGGCACTCCTGCTTTGTGTAATCACATCTATTTGATAACAGTTCTAGTTCCTGGAAAAATATTACAGCATTTTATAGCGAAACTTCCTGATAGCATTAAATTCAAATTTAAAAATAAAGTACACCAACTGCTGTAAACACACAGCAGGTCAGTCGAACCAGTTCTGACGAGAAGCCTACACCTGAAACAATAACTTGTCTGTTCTCTGCACAGATGTCGATTGACCTGTGTGTTTCCAACCTTTTTTGATTTTATTGCAGAATTCCAAACTCTGCAGTTTATTACTATTTATTTAAACAGAAAGTTGCACGTTTTTAAGAGAGAAGATCCCATTTACTTGTGCAGTTCTTTTTTCCCCCACACTCCCTGTTTTGTCAGATTCAGCGACCTGGCGCTCGTCTGACCTCTACTAGTTTGACATTTTTAGGACAGTACGAGTGTCTCTATTTTACTTTCCATTCTCCGATCTGTCTGGCCATGCAGGAACCCTGGTTTGTACAGTGTTTTCTGGGCCTTTGCCTATGCTACTTTAATCCAGCCACTAAGAGGTATGTAGGAGCACCCATAAATTGACTTTTGTGCCAATTTTTCTCTGCCTGGGGCATCACCCAGTGTTTCCCCATAGCAGTAAGAGAGAGCCGCAAAGATTAGAAACACGGATTTGACAGAATGCAGACATGAACACAAAACCTATTACTCCATGTCCTTACCTATTGGTGTTCGACTACTTACTTCACCTTTTAAACCTTCTGAATGGAATTCTCTATTGGAAATGAGCTGATAAATATCATAATTTCTAACCGGGTGTCCCAGTTACCAGACGTTCACTGAGTATATTTACTTTCTTGTGTCAGATATTTATAATGCCTTTGTTTACAAACCAGGTGTCAGCAGTTGTGTGGTGATATTTTTTTTACAATAAATCAGACCTAGGAACCAGCATAAAAGAAAGACTTGCATTTCTATAGCGGCTTTCATGACCTCAGGATATCCCAAAGCGCTTTACAGCCAATGTTGTAATGTAGGAAACACGGAAGCCAATTTGCGCACAGCAAACAAATAATCTGTTTTTTTAGTGATATTGATTAAGGGATAAATATATTCCAGGAACCGGGGATAACTCCCCTGCCACGGGATCTTTTACATCCACCTGAGAGAGTAGATGGAGCCTCAGTTTAATGTCTCATCTGAAAGACGGCATCTCCGACTCAGCACTGCACTGGAGTGTCAGCCTGGATTTTTGTGCTCCAGTCTCTGGAGTGGGACGTGAACCCGCAACTTTCTGACTCAGAGGCAAGAGTGCTACCCACTGAGCCACAGATGACATGGTTTTTACATCAATAGAGTTGGTCTTACTCCATTTTAACTGATTGATGAATCAGAGATATCTTTTTATTTTGATAAGTTGCCCAACTTTTGTCAGGAAATTTTAAACTTGATTGTGGTGTCAAACCATTTGTGTTAATGGTTGTGTAAAGTGAGAGAGGATGTATAATGGCCAGTGGAGAGAGAGAGAGGCAATAAAAATCTCAACAAGAGAAAAGGGCAGAATAAGTCACGAGTAACAAACTGCTAGGTGGATTATGGGTACACATACGAGTGGAACTATTTACTGTATCTCTTTGTTGACCATATTTTCTTTGACTCCTCTGCTTCATATTTTTAAAAATAATTTTAGATTAATTTCTGTTATTTTTCCTGACATTACAAGTAAAAATGAAAAATTCCTCCACTGTTCCAGAGCGTACAAGTGGCTAAGTCTACATTTCATAGACCCAGCAACTTAACTTAAACGTCCATTGGTGGCAGGAGTCACTGCACTGGTACAGTTCATGCGATTTTTCGCCAGTACAGCACAAAACTTTGATCTGTACTGTTCTAATTTAATAAATGGAATCATTCTGATGTTGCAAATGAAACTGCAATTTATACGGTAGTTTTCAGTATTTTCAAGGCTACAGTGCATGGCCGCCTTGAGGGTGCTCTCCCTTTATATTTAGAACATTTCTATATCACAGATGTCTGACAGTCACATGCTGTATTCGAGACAAATGCCAAATCATACACATTACAAATCAAATTAGACATGCCAATATGTGGTATGTTACTGTCCTCATTCATTCAAGTCACTAAGAATAAGGGATAAACTGCACAATATATTAAGGCAAAAGTTGACTCTAACACTGTTACAAACTTGTTGGGTAAATGTACTATGTGTTAGGTCCATTGCTACACAATATGGGTTGTTAATTCAATACACCATGACACTAATCTACTTAAAGACGTACTCAAAAACAGAACATGATTAATTAGAACTAATCGTCAATAAAAATAATGAATTAAGAATAATCGTTACATCAACACAGTGAGATTATTACATTCAATTTGCACGGCCATGCTGGGAAAAACCTACTTGCATCAATATCATTTATCTGTTGGCTCTTAACTTTCAACCATTTTTATTTTCTACTTCCGAACTGAGCAGTCATTCAGTCCATTGCTGGTGAACTTCAGAGAAGGTGGTCAAGTAGTGACCAGGCCCAAGAATACATAAATTGGTCAATTCTAATTTTGAAGTATTTTTCTGAAATGTTGCTGCAGGAGCCTGAGGTCTTTGATGGACCTCTTGGCAATGCTGATGCCACTCTCTTCCTTTTGGTGGACTGAATAGGTGGGTTGTGGATTCTTCTATGCTTTCCAGCTGGCAACAAGCAACAAATCCAAGTGGTCTGAGTGAGTCGGTTTAGATTAATCTGTGAATATCCAATCCTTGGATTCAGATCTGCCTGTTCCTTTAAGCAAAAAGGCAGTGCATATACACAATGGAATAAAATATATTTACGCACATGGCATTTCATGTCCTGCCAAAAGTTTCCTATGTGTCTGTAGCCGGAGCCAGAGCTAAATGACTTAAATGTTTCTGGTTAGTTCAATCTGAGGTAATAAATATGTGTTCAGGAAGGAAAGTGTGTCACATCCAGTACCTATCAGTGAGTGTCACATCCGGTACCTATCCGTGTTGGCGTTTTCTTATCATCCAATACAAGCACAGTATGTTAATTAAGCAGTAACATACGCATTGTAGCAAGGTCAGGGATTGGGGATTAAAGAGCCCTCAGCAAGTTAAAGTGCTGTATTTTTCTGAGGTTTGAATAAATGTGGTTAAAGTGGCATTAACTTATGAAAGTCTCTTACTTGCATATTGTATGTACCATCTTACTACCTTCCTAACACTCCATTCCACAGGGCTTGAGAATCATGAAGTTGAAGAGTACGAGGGAAGTTGAGGTAAATCAAGAGATGGTCACTGGGTTGTCAATTACCTGACATATACATTTGTAACTTGTGTCCAGAATTCCTCTCCAGCTATCACTTTTCTGATTACTTCACCCAGTGAGGATTGTACAAATAGCAAGAAAGAACTTGTACTTATAGAGCCCCTTCCATGATCTCAGGACATCCCAAATTACTTTTGAAGTGTAGTCACTGTTGCAATATAGAGAAATGGAACAGCCAAATTGTGCACAGCAAGGTCCCACAAACAGCACTGAGAGAAATGACCAATTAAACTGTTTTGGTGGTGTTGTACGGGAGTAAATGTTGGCCAGGATACTGGGAGAACTCCCCTGCTCTTCTTCGAAATAGTGCCATGGAATTTTTTGCATCCACCTGAGAGGGAAAATGGGACCTCAGTTTAATGTCTCATCTGAAAGACGGTACCTCCAACAGTGCAGCCCTCTCTCAGTACTGCGCTCAAATGTCTGCTGAGATTTTGTGCTCAAGTTGTAGAGTGGGGCTGTGAACGCACAACCTTCTGTCTCACAGGCGAAAGCGCTACCACTGAACTAGGGCTGACATCTGAAAAATGCTGCAAAATGGTTATGTCATACTGAGACAGTCGGTGTTACGACAATAACACTATTCACTTCCCTCTGAAAGCTGCAGGGCCTATAATGTCACCATGTGCTTTTATTACTTTCCGGTCAATTTCAGACATTCTAGCTATAGTAACATCGAAATTCTTTGGCTAATTTTGAAGCAGAGCTACCAGCAACTAGGTACTTTCAATAAACTGGAACCAAAATTAAACAACTATAAAAATGCAAAACAAGGGCAATACATTATGGACCTTCACCTGGACCTATAAAATGGATCGGAGTACGGATTATGCAACTTTCAACCTTTGAAGATTTGGCATTTTGATTGCTTTCTGAATTATTTCTCCAACTTTCCCTGTCAACACTTTCTGTAGGGTGGTAGGGACAAGAGAGTTGATTTCTGAACTTTCTGGTGTTAAGTGTATTTAGAAAGTTGCAATGGATTGTCCATGTTCAACGGTCCAAAGACCATATCTACACAATTGACAGCTTCTGGTTTGGCTAATATTGTAACACCAATATAGTCCAATTTTTGAATTTTCTCCACATATATTTATATACGTTGTTTTATTTGTGTTACATTTAATTCTGCAGTCACCCATGGTTCCCCAGCTGAAAGGACAGGGCTACTCCCAAGCCTCTTGTGCTTCAGGAAGTGCACAAATATCCTGGTTCACTCTCCACTTCAAGTTGTAAGTGGTGACTTAGGAGAGAGATTGAGGTTATAAGTGGTGACACAGGGGAGGCCAGGAAGTAGCTGTTCCTCTAATGGTTACTTTGAAGGTGCACCTCCAACAATGTTGCATGCAAGTGAACACCTATGGTTGAAGCTGGGAAACTCCTGAATGGGGGGGTTCATGACCATAGTTCAGGTTTGGAGGACAAATAAAATAGTGATTGATGGAGGTTTGTCTTTAAAGTGTTTTACTGACTGAGGTTAGTTTGTTGGTAATGGCTTAACTTGCTTCCAGTGTTTGGCAGTCATTTCCATTATTGAACTGTTTGATGCCAATATAAACTCTGGTTAATTACTCAGGCCAAAAGCTGTAGCTGCTCGAACATTTCCAGAAAAACCTGCATCTTCACAATGGAAGTCAATGTGACTGCCCTCTGGTCTGTTTTATGCATTTGGCTGTTATTGAAATCATCGCAGTATTAAACAGAGTGCAATACTGCTGCCTGTGTGTGGCTTTTAGGAATGCACTGAAGAGCAGAGTGCCTTTGACTGAATTAAATTTGTGCATTTTGTGATTGAGTGTTCAGCTTGATAATGACAGACCTAGACTGCATGAAAATGAAAATTGGCATGTCTTTGTATATCTGCTAAATATATTCCTGCCTGAATAGCTGCTATTGAATGTGGTTCACCCCGCCAGAAACAGCCATTAAGTCTCAACAATTGAATTCTCACAAAGGGGAAGTTCCAATTGGTCAGGTACGCCCTGTGAGCTCTCGGTCTCTCCATGGTTTCAATTTTAAACCATCTACATGAGTATTTAGAGACAGTTTTTTAAAATTTATTTTATAAAAGGTTTCAGAAATGTGCCTTTGTTTACCTGAGCCTGCTTTAGCATTCAGTTCATAGTAGACACTCTTATCTAATGTTTTGTATATGAGTGTATAATGAAAGACCTTGGCCTTGTACCAAATGGATTGCAAAGTGTTTGAATGCACAGTAAATGCACACTTCATTTAGGATTGTTTCAGAATAATGTGACAGCTGACCAGTAGTTTTGTACTGTTCATAAATTAGACTAATATTGAAAAGATAAAAGGGATCTAAAGCCTAGGGCTTATACATGGGGCTTTCATCTTTCAAAGCTACAAGCTTTTTTGGCTCATAAAATTTCTAAAGATATATTTAAGAGCAGGATCTGATGTTTAAAACTAATCAGACCATAAAGTCGTATATTTTAGTTCAGTGACTCACATCTGGTTTTGTTTCCATTGTATTGATCCCCTCTTATGGCCACTGCTGCCTTTGATGAGGGGCCTCGTTCTTTCATTTTGCACCACTTCTTCCAAGGCCATCTTTATGCAGCGCTATCTTCACACAAACACAGGTTGTTTCAGATATCTGAAACCATTTCAAAATTCCTGATTTTGGAGCCAGTTACATGCTCAAATAACAGTGATACCTGAAATGATGTTTTCTAACAAAAATGTTTTTTTGAATTTCATCATGGGAATATAGGAACAGGAGTAGGCCATTCAGCACTTCGAGCCTGTTCCACCATTCAGTTAGATCGTGGCTAATCTGTATCTTAATTCCATTTACATGCCTTGGTTCCATATCCCTTAATACCCTGACCTAACAAAAATCAATCAATCTCAGTTTTGCAATTTTCAATTGACCCAACCTCAACAGCTTTTTTGGAGGAGAGTTCCAGATTTCCACTATCCTTTGTGTAAAGAAGTGCTTCTTGATATCACCCATGAATGGCCTAGCTCTAACTTTAAAATTATGCCCCCTTGTTCTGTGCTCCCCCACCAGACAAAATAGTATCTCTCTATCTACCCGATCAGATCCTTTAATCATCTTGTACACCTGAATTAGATCACCCCTTAATCTTCTATACTCAAGGGAATACAAACCTAGCCTATGCATAGGTCAGAAGCTGCATTACCTCATAAAACTTTAAAAGAAAGACTTGCATTTCTGTAGCGCCTTTCATGACCACCGGACGTCTCAAAGCACTTTACAGCCAATTAAGTACTTTTTGAAGTGGAGTCACTGTTGTAATGTAGGAAACGTGGCGCCAATTTGCACACCGCAAGGTCCCAAAAACAGCAATGTGATAATGACCAGATGTTATGTTGGTTGAGGGATAAGTATTGGCCAGGACACCGGGGATAACTCCCCTGCTCGTCTT
Organism: Somniosus microcephalus; assembly: GCF_052327205.1. NCBI lineage: Eukaryota > Metazoa > Chordata > Chondrichthyes > Squaliformes > Somniosidae > Somniosus > Somniosus microcephalus. The sequence goes on from NC_140992.1 coordinate 251,242,565, forward strand.
CGAAATAGTGCCATGGGATCTTTTACGTCCACCTGAGAGAGCAGACGGGGCTTCGGTTTAACGTCTCATCCGAAAAACGGCACATCCGACAGTACAGCACTCCCTCAGTCAGTCCAGATTTTTATGTGCTCAAGTCCCTGGAGTGGGACTTAAATCCACAACCTTCTGACTCAGAGGCGAGGATGCTACCCACTAAGCCACAGCTGACACTTAAAAGTGTTACAAAATTGTAAGGATGAAAATGACAGAGCACTTTAATTGCAAATATTGATTTTTTGGCATATTTGGAAACTTTCAGATATGTATATGGTATATTAGCATTGACTTGAGCAGACCAGTGGCTAATTCATTTAGGCAACTCCTCTTCAAGCGTTTGTTTGCAAATTCAGTCTTTATACAATGGACTGATTTTACAGCTTCACTGAAGCTCTGCCTTTCTGTTCTAGATCGCTTCAAATATAGTTCAATCTGTCCATATGCATCCCTAATAGAAGCAGATTATTCCCAAGACCATGATTTGTTCTTATACAGTCTGCAGTGATGTAGAAGTCCGTGTTATATAGCAGTCTGGCATTTTTTTTTCACTCTCTTATTGCAGGTAACAGAATTTTGATATGTATTGTAGGCTTTACTTTCATGCATTGGTTACTTTAATAACCAACAGAATTGTTATTTGGTGAAAATCCAAAGTATTGTTTAACACATGTGAAGCAATCTTTAACCGGAATTGTATGGTCTCCAGACATCAAACCAGGATCTTCTCCCGTGTGTAGAACTTTGGTGGCGTAACATGCCCACTGATTAAATGAAGTATCCAAAAATACTATTTGTTCTCATTTACACAAAAGAGCAACCGAACTCACATCTGGAAGCGAGTTATGGGCCAATCTTTTTCAGCAACGAACTGCCATAACTCACCACTACTGAAGAGATATCCGTTACATTCTGGCTGTGGAAGGCTGTGCTGTGGATTGGAAGATAAATGTAGTTCAATTAATTTAGCAGTGATGGTTTTTACAGAATAAGGGATACCTTGGCATCGGATGACTGCTTTAATGCCAACCTGATCTCATGCCAAAAGCGAACATGATCCAAGGTCTATCCTTGGAGGCAAGAAATGGTAATTTTCTTATTAAGAGAATATAATGTGAACTGAAAACTTAATTGGTTCCCTGGTCTTAACTGAAGCTTTATTAAATTCAGTAGAAGAGTTCAGTTCTTCATAACATGACCTGATAAGGTTCCCACATGTAAAAACTGCATTCTGTTTATATGCTGCTAGTTTCTATTTATATTGTTCAGATCTGTAATTTACTACCATGTGTCTGACAGACGTGAGCATTTCCTGTCAATAAGAAAAGTAAAGCTTTATTCTGGAAAACACATGATAGGAAGACACCGGAGGCTATATTTCCTAGCTTCTTTGTCCATCTGTTGTCTTTTGCACATTCAACTGCTTTCTTCCCTCGAGTTTAAACAGCCTGACCAAAGTGAATACTGTAGTACCAATCAGAATTAATTGTGCCCATGTCTGACATTGTTGTTGTTCATAAGTTTTTTCTGTCTGACTTTCATATGTTAATTTGTGGGTTTTTTTGTATCCAATTTCCTGAGCAGGCAGACCGAGGGTACAATTTGTCAGATCCCTGGAATTTTGTTGGACGGTTAAATATAGATCCAATCCCTTACAGTTTAATGGTGCGCTCAGGGCTTTGGTGGCCTATCTCCATGCATAACAGCCTCTTTATCCAGTGCTGTGACCAGAGGATCCAAACTTTCAAGCATCTTATCTTGAAATCTGAGTATCTCCAATGAGGTTACTGTAAGAAATACTTCTCTGTAAATCGGTTATTACCTGGTATTGTGCTAATCATATTCCTGAACTGTTTGTGTAAAACAAGAATGGTTAAAATGAAGAATGAATACTACCACCACCACCACTAATGCTACTGTATTGCCATTATTACAATAACTTCCATGCAGGAAAACATCTCGGAGCAATTAATATTAAGGAGGAAAGGGAAGTAATAGACACCAAACATGGGAAAAGAGGACGGGAATGGAGAGCTTGGATGGAGAATTAAAGCAATAGTCAAAGAGGAGGGTTTTGAGAAGGTTTTTGAAGGTGGATGGAACTGGGTGAAGAATTCCAGAGGGCAGCAGTATAGTGGCTGAACGTAGTATTCATTCTTCATTTTTCCATTCCTGTTTTATACAATAAGATCAATGAATATGATAACCACAATACCAAGTGACATGAATCTTGTCATTCATGTGGAAATGACTTATGAAATGATACTGGGCGGCCTGCTGGTGGCGCTGTCCAGGGAGAGTATAAATACTCGGGCATGGGCCCAGCTTGCTCAGGACATTCTTTAACAGGAACTAGTGAAGGACACAACTAGATCTCCATGTTGAAAAACAGTTGATTAAAGCCTTGTTTAATACTTAGACCAAGTGCCTAGTAGTTTTCTTACGTCACCAAGTAAGCTCTGATGGTAGCGGGATGGGTGAGAAGTGTGAGAAGAAATCACCAAAGAAGTACTGAGCGCTGCTGTGGAGAAGTGGAAAACAAGGACAAGAATTTTGAAATCAACATTCTAGGGCACTGATTACTAGTGTAGTTTGGAGATGACTTAGTGTAGGCGAGGATGTTGACTGTGGCATTTAGAACGAGTTGAAGCTTGTGGAGGTTTGATGTGGAGACACCACCAAGAGGTGCTTTGGAAGTTTTGAGGTGAGAAAAGCATGGACTAGGGAAGCAAAAGAGGAGTGGGTCATTTTACAGAGGTGAAGCAAGCAATTTTGGTAACATAATGGATTTGTTGGAGAAAGCTGGGCTCAGTGTTGAACAGGGTGCAGGTTTTGCACTTCTTGACTCACCTGGAGATGGTTACTGGAAGATGACGGACTTGGGGCTGGAAGCTCTCAGATGCCAAGAACTGAAAAGAATGACCTCCGTTTTGCAAATAATCAGCTGAAGGAAGTTTGGCTTATCAGACAGGCAATTTGAGAGTGCAACCCTTGGGCCAAGAGAGGGGACAGTGAGACAGAACTGGATGTCATCAACTGCTTCTGGATAATGTTATCAAGGGGTAGCATGTAGATAGTGAAGAGGAGGGTGCCAAAGGTGAGCCTTTGGGTTACACCAAAGGTTACCATGCAAGTTGTTGGCAACAATGTATGCCTGTGTTGAGTCAGCTGAAAGCAGAACCAGGAGAAAGCAGTATCATGGAGTTGGATTGCATAGAGAGGTGTTGAAGGAAGATGGAGTGATTCAGAGGTAGAAGATGTACATTGCAATTTTATCATCCACATTTAAAAAGTTAAATTCAGTTTTAGCTTTAGAAAATGTTACTGCTGGCACCACCATTTTAAATGTTATTTGTCTGCTCCTACTCACCTACAGCCTGTCTCTATTCCCAGACTCTGGGCTGGATTTTGATACTGGAGGCATGTAGGAGGCAGGACTACAACTTTTGGGGTTGTAGTCCCGTCTCCATTGAGTTGTGGCCAACCCACTCGATTTTCCCTTGATTGACCTTGTTGAGCCCCCCCAGCGGGCTCAGCAGGCCAATTAAGGGCCACCTGGCAACAGGCGATGTCACAGATTGACATTTCATCTGTCAAGAGCTTTTGACAGATGAAATATCAGCGTTTGACAGCTCTTTGAAGCTGTCAAACACTGACAATCTGTACACTAAGTTAATTCCTTCCTCTCAGGCTGATTTAGAAATCTCTCCAGAACAGAAAGCTGAATGCTGCAACTTTCTGTGCCGGTGAGATGAGGGACTCCCGAGACCTGAAGGAAGGAAGGCTGTAAAGGTAAGTAAAACTTATTTAAACACTTTACACACACCAAACACACTTACCTTTGCACTCATGCACCCATCACTCACCTGAACACCGGACATCTCGAACCCTCCAAGCCCTTCATCCCGACGGCCCGCCTCGCTAACTTGGCGTGGTTTGGAGCCGTCGGGAATCCCACACTTCATGGATAAAAATAGGGATTAGGCTAAAAACTGCCTGTTAACTACCTGTTAATTGGCACTAATCCCCTTCCCGCCTCGGGGAGGCGACTCCCAGCACAGGTCGGGTATCCGCCTCCTTTGAAACTGGCATGGAGGTAGGTTGGGGGCGGGATGGGTTCATGCCCCCCGATTTTGCGATTTTAACCCCCCACACGCCTCCAATCCCACCTCAACGGCCCAATGAAAATCGAGCCCTCTGTGTGCTCCTACTCACCTACAGCCTGTCCCTATTCCCAGACTCTGTGCACTCCTTTAACAAACACAATTGACTCCAACCTGCTCATGAAGTTAACTTAGAGGCAGGGTAGAGGAAAGTGAAATCTAGAATTATAAAAGTTATCACCGAAGAAGGCCTCTGAAATGGCTATTATCCACTTAATCCCATTCCCTTGCCCTTTCCCAATACCCTTTATATTTTTTCTTTTTCAAATATTTATTCGCTTCCCCTTTAAAAGCTGTTATGGATTCTGCTTTCACCACTTTCTGGTACAAACATCTTTGTAAAAAAAAAAAAAAATCCTAATTTCTTCCTTTTGTTTATTGGTGGAGTTCTTAATGTATACCCTCTGTCTGGATTTTATAATCACTTCAAATGAAATTTATTTTTCACATAAGTCTCCTTTAACATAATTTAATATCTACAAAATGCAGTTACTGAATTTAACTGTCATACAATATTCAAATGTTTTCTGCAAACGTTTTCTGTTGTTATTTCCAACAGATGAATGCTGGGTGTGAAAGTGCTCGGGGGGGTGGGCGGAGATTTCCCTGTCTATTGTTTAAATTCTGCATTGTTAATAAGACATTAATATGTGCAAAATATCAGCCAGAATGGCAAAGTGCCATTCTGTGTGGGAACTCCTCATTACCCAAGGGCCCTTGTACCCTTAAAAGCTGAGGCAAACATTACCTGTCAAACGTGACAGATATCACAGTGATGTAAACACACAGAAACCACACTCCAGAACGATGTTAGGGTGCATCCATGCATACAGTATCTTCTTTGTTCCTTAGCAACAGCTTAGCATTCACCGCCCCACCTGTCAGTACACAATTTAAAGGCCATTTAATGTTTTGGACTTACTTCCTAATGCCACGATACCACTGACTCAACACACTTAAAGTGCCATGGCTTAAGTTTGCTGGTTTGCACAATGTATTTTGACGTGAGGTTGTTGGGGGAGGGGTTGGCTGGTGGCAGTAAAGTTTCCAGCGATCACCATCTCAACACTGAACCAGAGTTTTCCGTTGTTTTGGGGCAGGAAGTAGGTTTAAACACATGGAGAGTTTGTGTTGCATTACAGGAAATTTCAACTTGCGTCTTAAATGACAGTCAGTTTCTTTGAACTGAACACGTGGCACAGTATTTGCACACAGAGTGATATGCAGCTCATTTGAATGCGTCTTTGAGGCAGAATCAAAGAAGCATTGTACCTTTCATAAATGTTTAGTTTTCTATATGTGTCCCTCTTTGGAGCTCATAGAGTTAGTCAATAGATCAGTGAATAATGAGAATAATAAGCCCAAAGGTTGATGATTGCATGTTATTATTCAGAGGTTAACTGTAGGTTGCTTAGAGCTTCTGGAGAAATCACCGCTTTACTTGCAATTTTATTCATTTTAGTCTGTGGGCTAAAATGTGGTTTATAGGTCCCACACAGTGAGCTAGCTAATGGAAGGTTAGAAGCATTAATCATCTGTGAACTGCAATTAGGAAACAGTTAAACACCTGTAATTGTATTGGGAGTACAAAGCCAGATGCTTACCCAGCAACATTACTGTAGAATTGGGCATTACAGAGTTTATAGGTCAGGAGTTGCAAGTCTTATTGCAAAGGTCAAGGAGAGAAGGACTGGAGCCACAACTCCTCCCCCTTCCGCCCCCCCCCACCCCCTGCCAGTTATGGAGTCACGCAGTTACCAGTAAGCCAACATCCAACAACAACCTCACATTAAAATAGCTTGTGCAAACCTGTAAACTTAAGCCATGGCAGTTCAAGTGTATTGAGTCAGTGGTATCGTGGCATTAGGAAGTAAGTCCAAAACATTAAATGGCCTTTAAATTGTGTACTGACAGGTGGGGCGGTGAATGCTAAGCTGTTGGCTCACATTTGAGGTCCCTTGTACTGCACATCCTTAGAAAGTCTAGGGCCAGTAGAATCCCAGCAGGCTGCCAGTAGCATGCTTACTCCTTCCACAAGGGAATCACTTGGAAGGAGTGCTCGGTTAGGAGTCACATATATGTGAAATAAAGGCATCAAGCTGTCAACATTCATGCATTACATAATAGAGGAAACAACTGCACAGTGCACTACACTTATATTCTGCTGAGTATTTATCGGTTACATTACAGTAGGAGCCCAGCATGAGATGCCAGTCAAAAGTATTTGAAAGAATTGAGCATGAAAATGTGGGCAAGGGTTTTGGGCACAATTACTTGGTTTGCCTCTTTAAGAAATGCTGCCACTCTGGTAGTCCTTGGGAGGTATCTGGACTTAGTGCCAAATGCACCAATCTTCTTTGATGCATTGCTGATGCCACTGCTAATTGCTCATTGGCATCCATGTAGTCTGCCATGTATTTGCCATCCTGGTTGTCGACTTACATGCTGAGGCTTCTGCCCCGATTTTAACCTAATCCACCCATCGGGAATGGGAGGGGTTCAGGTGAACACTGAAATACAACGCCCCACCCACCCAATTTTCCACCCTATTGAAGTCAATTGAGGGTAATATCGGCTGTGGTGCAAATCGGGTGTCTGACTCAAACCTGCCCCATTTGTGCTGGATGGGTTAGGTTAAAATCGGGCCTGTTTCACAGTGAAATTATGGAAAATTCTGTAGAGGACAATTATTCTGGAAACCCTGGGTGAGGGGTTTGTACTGTAAGGCTGCCCCAATCGGTTCAGACGTTCGAAGCTACAGATACCAGTGGTATGTTTGATCATTTGGATGTAGTATATGCTTCATTGCATCTGTGCTCTGGTCTGTCTGGTTAGCACATGGGTGTTATGAACCAAGGCTGCATAGAGTGGCATTCGTGTCCCTGGAGCCACTCTTGATCCCTCTCCAAATAAGGTTGGCACCGATGATCACCTTAAAATGAAGATATCAAGAGAGCTTCTCAGGGAAGCAGCTATTGATCTGCGTAATTCTGTGCTAGTGATCACATACCATATGCACATTGATATAAAACTTTTAAGACACAGCATTGTGTGTAGTGGCCTCAATGCAACATGAGTGCAGTCAGTGACCCTCTGAACTCATGGAAAACCAGCGGTTCTGTAGTGTTGTTTCAGCCTCTCACACTGCTGCTGTTGTCAGCGATGAAGTTGTTGGCTTTGCTCAATAATGCACTATGACACCCAACTACCTGACACTGCAAATGTCCCCAGTGCCACCCTAGAAAGAGTCCGATATACATTAGATATTGAGGACCATGCTAACTTTGACAGCCACTGATGCTACATGATTTACGGAAGGCTTCCTGAAGGAGCTGGTGTAACTCTGTTGTAACGCTTCACTGAACACCAGCCTCATTAGGATATACCTTCTCTCATTGCTAGGTAGCTCAAGAGACCAGCTATGTAGCAGAGCAGCGAGATTGAACAGTGCACTAAGCCACCCAACTGACATTACAGGCATCTCTTTTTTGGTCGTGCCAAAGTCCAGTGCTGGTGGCACATTGAATGTTGTCCCCATAGTTCGCATAAAGCTAGACCGCAAAAAGAAAATTTGACACTACCCACCTTTAAATGAAGATTCCAGCATCACCACAACAGCTGTTCCAGTATGCACTTTCCATTTGTGTAAGATTAATGCATCACACTAGTGATGCATTACTGCTGCAATACAGAGCAGTTCCATCTTAAGTGTTGGCTTAATTGCCATAATACACAAATTAAGCATGTTAGCACCCACTGTAACTTCTTCATTCAGCAATTTTGCTCGTCATGGGAACTGGGCAGTAAGTAAGCATTATACTCCACTCCAAACATTGTTAGGCATATTGGCCTAAAGCTTTATACCAACAACAATTTCTAGAGTATAATATGAACTTTAAAGCTTTCATAACTAATTAGGACATAACTTACAACTTGCATCTATTCTGGGAATAGGAAGAACAGTTAACAGCATCAAATTATAATATCATCTGCCAAATATCATTCATTAGGAATGGCAATCAGGCATTTTTACCCTAGACTGTAAAAAAAAAAGTTGCCATTTAGTTGCTTTATATTAAGTGACCACACTTCAAAAGTACTTTATTGGCTGTAAAGTGCTTTGGGATGTCCTAAGGTCGTGAAAGGCCCTATATAAATACAAGTTTGTTCTTATGATAGGTAGGTTGTCTTGCGACCAGAATTGGCCATCCATTCAAAAAGAAGAAAATGAGTGAAACGTGGCATGCTCCTTGGCGGCTTAATACCCCCATTCTGACAGCACGACTGGATTGAGCACCAAACTGGTAATGGCAAACTGCCGGTTAGTGCAAGGTAATGAGCACCCACCAAAGCTAGTGTTCTCCACTAGCAGCAGCAATGGTGGGTGCCACCTTTGCCTGTAGTGCAAGCACAAATGTCACCGAGACTGGCAGTAAAGGTGGCAAAGAAACATGGCAGCGGTGAGATTGAGTGGCTGAAATGCTCCTCTTTCCCTCTGTACAAGGAGAGAGTGGCAATAGATCTCAATTAATTACCACAAACAAGTCCACTAAGCATGGGATTGTTGGCACTATTGAGATTTTACATTTTGTTTGCTTTTGTTTAATTTAAATAGGAGTAATTATCTAAGTGGAGCTGACTGGTATTCTCTCCTAAAAACCTAACTTTATACTGGATGAATCTTTGATCTTAGCAGTATGTTCACTTACTGTGGCTATTTTAGCTGAAGTCAATTGCGCTTATTTCCTGTTTGCTACACAAACATTTTTGTAGAAATATAGGGTTAAGGAACAATGACACTTCCTTTTAACACTTCCTGTTTTATGCCACAGAACAGCTGCTCCTGCAAAACAGTTGCTCCCACAAAACAGTTAATGGTATCACATTATAACATCATCTGCCAAATCATCAGAAAAGATTTACGAGAATGATTCCAGGGATGAGGGACTTCAGTTACGTGGATAACCTGGAGAAGCTGGGGTTGGTTCACCTTGGAGCAGAGAAGGTTGAGAGGAGATTTGATAGAGGTGTTCAAAATCATGAGAGGTCTAGACAGAGTAGATAGAGAGAAACTGTTCCCATTGGTGGAAGGATCGAGAACCAGAGGGCGCAGATTTAAGATGATTGGCAGAAGAACCAAAGGCGACATGAGGAAAAACTTTTTTAAGCAGCGAGTGGTTAGGATCTGGAATGCACTGCCTGAAAGGGTGGTGGAGGCAGACTCAATCGTGGCTTTCAAAAGGGAATTGGATAAGTACCTGAAGGAAAAACATTTGTAGGGCTATGGGGAAAGGGCGGGGGAGTGGAACTAGCTGAAGTGCTCTTGCAGAGAGCCAGCACGGGCTCGACGGGCCAAATGGCCTCCTTCCGTGCAGTAACCATTCTATGATTCTATTAAATATTACTCATTAGGAATGACAATCAGGCATTTTGGTTCACACGTGTGATTTATGTTTGTTTTTTACTCTCAATAGACCGTAAAAAAGAGTTGCAAGTTTTTAAATGGGTTTGGATTTGTGTTACTCTTGCCGATTGTAACAGTGTAATGTTTTCCTGATGTTGACTGTTCTGAGTTCTAACTTTGGTATTGTAAAGTGGGTTCACCTTTAGAAGATTGTCCTTTGTAGCAGGTGTGTAGTCCTATCAGTGTCAATGACAGTCTTTAATATAAAACAGGGGCACTCTGGAATCCCAGCATCACCTGAGATCAGTTGCTATTGAGGTCTCCACTTAAGACTGTCTAGAGCCAGTTTCATTCCTTTTTACCAATTACTCATGGTTTACCCATGGTTCTCTGGCCTTAAATGGGGTCTAACTTAGAGTGGGAGCAAGAAGTAAAGATAAATAGGAGAGAGAGAGAGAGAAGGCTGCATTGATCAGTATTGGGGCCCCAACCTTAAATGCGAAAATGCTTGGAGTAGGGCTCAGAGCTGCTTTGGAGACTCGTGTAGTGTACCCCATAAAGGCCGTATGAGGGTGGTGGGCCAAGTTTGTTGGTGTCAGCAATAAATTCCATTTATATTCCTTAATGGTCTTTGCCAGCACCACAGTGAAGATCTTGCATCCAAATATTTGCTACCCTTCTGATATTCTTTACACAAGAGTGTTTTCAAAGAGTTCATAAAAGTCAGCTGTATATTTTATAAATAAAAGTGAGAGAATTCAAAAGTTTTAGTCATATTTTAATGTAGACATTGACATCATGTGCTATTGTTTAAGTTGCTGGATAGTTCAGCATGTTGAGCTTTCCGGATTGTATAGCAGGACATGTCTATAAGAACATAAGAAATAGGAGCAGGAATAGGCCACTTGGCCCCTCGAGCCTGCTCTGCCATTCAATAAGATCATGGCTGATCTTGGGCTCCAAGCCACTTCCCTGCCCGCTCCCCATAACCCTTCACTCCCTTATCTTGCAAAAATCTGTCTATCTCCACCTTAAATGTATTTAATGACCCAGCCTCCACAGCTCTCTGGGGCAGAGAATTCCACAGATTTACGACCCTCTGAGAGAAGAAATTCCTCCTCATCTCAGTTCTAAAAGGGCGACCCTTTATTCTGAAACTATGCCCCCGAGTTCTAGATTTCCCCACGATGGGAAACATCCTCACTGCATCTACCTTGTCGAGCCCCCTCAGTATCTTATATGTTTCAATAGATTCTTTAGAAATATAAGGAAAGCTGGAATGATTATACAGAATTTTATAAAACTAGGAGAAAATTACATGGCAGTAAATCAGATTGAGGGGTTAAGATGACTCTGAGATAGGGTTACAAACTTTAGCTGCTTTCCAACAATCATTTCTAAGAACTCTATACACTGTAATGTTTTGTCTAACAAGGTTGAACGCACTCTTCATGTTATGGCTGAGGTAGTACTGGCTGTCAGCTCTGTTAAAGGGGCACTGTCTTCATGAAAGAAAGTATTTGGCAAACCTTTTCTTGTCTAGTAAAGGAGAAGAGCTTTGGATCATACTTGCCATAATGATGCATTTCAGCATGACTCACTTTATTGTGTGTCTGTAAATAAATTTAAAAAAAGGTTTGCCAAGCACTATTTCATGAAGACTATATGCCCCTTTAATGGTTTGTTTTAAAACAACAAACTGGTGCCATTATTTTTGATGAATTGCATTGCATACTGAACCCAATGTCACAAAATCTACTGATCAATACAGTTACTTTCTTATGTATTTTTAATCATGCTACCAATCTCAACCTGTCAATGATCATTCAACCTAGTTATTCAATATATTTTATGTTAATAGCCTCTATAACACAGTTAATCACACTGTCAGATCTAGACTGTCACCAGTCACACCCATTCCTTTTGCCTCAAACTAAAAGGCCCTAAGGCCTAAATTTTCTAATAGTTATGTTGCTAACGGTAATGAACCAATGCCCGTGGGGAATGCTCACTTCTCAGGTGCAAAGGACAGAAAAAAGAGGCAGAGACCTGTGATGCCAGATTTCCATCCCCTTTACAATTGCACAGAATTTATGGAACATTCCTCCCCACCATCCTCTCCCACCCCAAAGAGAGTGGAGTGCCTCTGCATAAAACTGGTGTAGGCAAAGGGCAAATCTGGAAATGAGGAGGGAGGGAGAACCTGCAGCCCTTCGCCTCATTCTGCCTCAAGAGAAAGAAACGCAAAAACGTAAGTTGCCTTTTCTATCGCAGGTTCGATCTTTGGGGCTGGAGGCCCCATGCCCAGTGGGCATTACTGCTCCTGCAGCTTGCCTGGCACTCCACCCTTAATTCTGGGTGCAGACCTTAGCCAGGAGGCAGGTTTGCACAGGGGCCATGTCAGGGCCATGCAAGCGACCTGAACCCACAAATTCAGGTGTGCTGCGCCTGACTAATGCCCAGGCACAGGGGTCTCCTAAGATCCCTTTCCATCCATGATACAGCTCCTCCATTCTCGCCCATTTCAGAGATTTCTCTTACTCAACTGAGGATCCGCCATCCCTGACCTCACTTACTGCCCTGGATCTGTGGCTCCTTTGTAGTTACTAGACATCTTCCCAAAGATGCTGAACCGTTTGTTCATTGAAATGCTATTTGTGGTTGCAGAAAGGGAACATGACTTGCAGAACCCAAACCTTGAAAATATTTTGTAAAAGGATTGTAAAGTACAACACATTAGGACACAAAATTATCTTTGAAAAAGGACCGAGTATTTAGTTGTGGAACGATTTTAGTGATTTTAACTGTTAGTCATTCATGGAACATTCAAACATTTTTAGAGCTTATGAGTTAAAAAATAATTCAACAAATGTATACACTTCTAAAATTCTACAATTTGCAGAGCACAAAAGCTTGACTGTTGCCAAAACCAGCTTCAGTTTCTCATTTCTTTTGGCAGAATTCTCTGTGGGTCCAACCTCATTGACGCAAACAACATAAGCGTTTGGGAACTAAATGAGCACCAGCTTTTTTTAGCTGAATAGTTCTCCTTTAACAGAACCATAAATTTAACCCGCTGCTGCTGTGATGGATATTCAACACATTCTCCGTTTCTGTGCTAAACATTTCAAAAAAATAGATGAGTGACAAATTATCCTGTTCATCAACTGCCTATCAATATGCTTGTAGGTCCAAGATAAGATTTCAGTATTTAATTATTGAAGGGGCACTGTTTCCCTCAAAATACGTTAGGCAAATTTTTTGTTGTTTACAAACCACGATACAATACTGTACATCGGTTTCAAATGCATCTACGTGCCAATTATTAACATCTTGAAGAAGACAGATGCGCCGTTATATTCTCTTGTTTCTTCATTCATCACAGAAAAGGTTCGCCAAATACTTTTTCATGAAGACTGTGCCTCTTCAATGTGATCTAAAACATATGATAAACTTTTATGTATTACTTGACCTTGTTAAACTGTAACGTACATTGCCATGGTGTGTTAATTGTTTCTTGCTCGGGAGTTAAAGGCTGGATTACATTACTGACCATTTACCTGCACTAACATCATTAAATTGAAATAAAAACAGAAAATGGTGGAGATACGCAGCAGGTCAGGCAGCATCTGTGAAGAGAGAAACAGAGTTAACGTTTCAGGTCGATGACCTTTCGTCAGAACTGGAAAAAAGCAGGAAATGGAACAGATTTTTAAGCAAGTGTAGGGGCTGGGAAATGGGGGAGGGGATGAATGAACAAAAGGGAAGGTCTGTGACAGGATAGAAGGCAGGAGAGATTAAGAGACATTAAGAGATATTCAAGGCAAGAGGAGATGGTAATGGGACAGGTTAAGAAACAAAGGATGGCTCTAGATGAAGTGTAAATTGTGCTGGCAGAATGAAGGACAGCTGCCCTGTGGGGGAGAAGAACAGAAGGCACAAACAAAGTGTGGATAAAAAATAAATTGAAAGTCCACTTCAAAAACTGAACCATTGAATCGTCATTGTAGAGTCCTGTTTGCACTTCCTATAGTTTGTATTACATTATATTGAGAACTTTGGTGTTTTTTATGTATGTGGTGGGGAAGGATTATCCTTAAATTGCCAACAATTAGAACTCCATTTTGTAAATTCAAGTTCCTATCTGGATTCCTTCACCAACTTCAAGAGATATCTCACTTGCTACCTGTGATTTGAAGCCAAACTGATTGGGGTGGGATTCTTTCAGGAACCTCTTAAGCAGATTTGAATTTGTACCAGACTGACCCCAGATAACCAGATTTTAAATTAGCACATTTTACAAAACTGGGGCATTGTAGTTTGAGTAGCAGGGCACACTTCTAGTTGCAGAAATCGGCCTAGTGGTGATGGTACCATAAGGGAAGAAGAGGGATGAGAATTCAGTCGGGACTGTTTCAAAAATAATTTTTTTCCCAATGGGTCTGTATACAGACCAAATGCATTGAAATCAATAATAAAAACAGAAAATGCTGGAAACACTCAGCAGGTCAGGCAGCATCTGTGAAGAGAGAAACAGATTTATCGTTTCAGGTCGATGACCTTTCATCAGAACTGGAAGAAGTTGGAGATTTAACAGTTTTTAAGCAAGTGCAGAGGCAGGGAAAATGGGAGGAGGAGGAGGGGAGGAAAGAGTAAAAGGGAAGGTCTGTGATAGAGTGGAAGGCAGGAGAGATTAAGTGAGAGAAGGGATGATGGTGCAAGGCAAAAGGGGATGGTAATGGGACAAGTAAAGAAATGAAAGATGGGTCTAGACTGAAATCAATGATAGTGGATCTATCCCACAAAGACCCATCCTCCTGTCTCTTGAGTGGTAAAAGTGCATCCATTCTCTTGAATGAAATGGCAATTTTCTGTGCTTCAACTGTTGAACTATTTGGATCAGTTGATTTGTTTTAGTGCAGCATTTGCTTACTTTAATCAAAACAAAATCATTATGTGCGATTGAAAACCAAAGACCAAAAACAACAGGGCTGTTTAATATTAAAAAAGCAGCTTTGCCGTACAGCAGGGTTTTGAAGGGATCCCTGGAGCTTTTATTACAGGAAAGCCTTTTCAACTCTGCAAATGCACACATGTTCAAATGATTAGAATTTGATTCCTTCTACTGAGCATTCTTAATTTAAAAAATACAGAATATCCAGGAATCCAGCAGATGCCATCATATGTAGTGTTCCAGAAACATGTGAACAGGAGGAGGCCATTCAGCCCCTCGAGCCTGTTCCACCATTCAATTAGATCATGGCTGATCTGTATCTTAACTCCATTTACCTGCCTTGATTCCATATCCCTTAATACCGTTACTTAACAAAAATCTTCTCAATCTCAGCTTTGATATTTACAATTGACCTAGACTCAACAGCTTTGTTGGGGAAGAGAGTTCCCAGATTTTCACTATCCTTTGTGTAAAGAAGTGCTTCCTGACATCACCCTTGAATGGCCTAGCTGTAATTTTAAGGTTATGCCCCCTTGTTCTGAACTCCCCCCACCAGAGGAAATAGTTTCTCTCCATCTTAGCAAAAAGAAAGTAGCTAGTTATAACTTTTAATAATTATTATGCTTTGCTCTATTTCTCAAAAATGTTAAAACACCTCGAATCCAAAGTTGAGTTATCAGTTAAAGGTTTCTTTTGGTTCTGTACCTGTGGACTTGCTAAGGGGCTCATGATGTGGGATCGATAGGGATGCAACATTTATTTGCTCTCCAGTTAGAAGCATCATCTCAGATCAAACACTGCATGGGTCAGAAGCAACGTCGAACTCCCCTCCGTTACCCTGCCAACAGGCTGATTCCACAGCCTCAGGACAGTGTCGCTCGCCTATTGCAAAGATGCAGCTGTTTCTCAAAGGCAGCTAACTTCATTTTAAAAAAAAAGATAGTTAGAAACAAGAATTATAATATTAGCAGTTCCTCCACCACCACAAATACCTTATTAAGTTATATAATTCCTTTTTAAGAGCCCCTATTGAGAAATACATTGTATTTTTAAGGAAGTCAGTATTTTGTTCTATAATTATTGTTGCAAAGCGTTTATGCAATCTGTAAGTCAAAGTTAGTCCAAAGGAATAACATTTCTGATCACCGTCTGGACACAAGCTAGTGACACAAGCTGGAAAGTGCGTGTGTGTTTGTGTGTGTATTTGCATGTGTCCATTGACATGATTTGGTCAGCTCGGATACTCTCCAGCTTGAATAGTCTCATCCATGCCTTTGTTACCTCTAGACTCGGCTATTACAACATTCCCCTGGGCGGCTTCCCATCTTCCACCCTCCATAAACTTGAGCTGATCCAAAACTCTGCTGCCCATATCCTAACTTGCACCAAGTCCCGTTCACCCATCCCCTCTGTGCTCGCTGACCTACATTGGCTCCCAGTCTGGCAACACCTCGATTTTAAAATTCTCATCCTTGTTTTCAAATCCCTCCATGGCCTCGCCCCTCCTTATCTCTGCAACCTCCTCCAGTCCTACAACCCTCTGAGAGCTCTGCGCTCCTTCAATTCTGGCCTTTTGCACATCCCGGATTTTAATCACTTCATCATTGGCAGCCGTGCCTTCAGCTGCCTAGGCTCTCAGCTCCAGAATTCATTCCCTAAACCTCTCTGCCTCTCTTTCCTCCTTTTAAGGCTCTCCTTAAAACCTACCTCTTTGACCAAGCTTTTAGCCACCTCTGTCCTGATATCTGCTTGTGTGGCTTGGTATCAACGCTCCTGTGAAGCCCCTTGGGACATTTTACTGCATTAAAGGTGCTATATAAAATGTAAATTGTTGTTGACACTAAGGCCTCGATTTTCAGTGTGCCGTGAGGTGGGCTTTTAGGCGTGCGGGGGGCTAAAATCCCGAATTCGGGGGTCCCGACACCATCCCACCCAAAACCCGCCTCCACATAAGTTTCAAAGGAGGCGGGTACCCGCCCCGCACTGGGACCCGCCGACCCGAGGCGGCAAGGGATTAGTGCCAATTAACTGCCTGTTAACAGGTAGTTAACAGGCAGTTTTTAGCCTAATCCCTATTTTGAGAGGTGTCGTATGGGATTCCCGACGGCTCCAAACCACGCCAGGTTAGAGCAGGTTGGCCGTCGGGTTGAAGGACTTGGAGTGGTCGCGATGTCGGTGTTCAGGTGAGTGATAGGTGCATGAGTGTAAAGGTAAGTGTGTTTGGTGTGTCTAAAGTGTGTAAAGAAGTTTAAATTACTTGTACTTACCTTAACAGCCTTTCTTCCTCTAGGTTTCGGGAGTCCATCACTCAGTCAGCACTGAAAGCAAAATGGCTGCGAGCTGTCAAAAGTGACAGCCTTCAGCTTTCATTGCCGGTGTGAGTTCTAACTGAGTCTGTGTAGAAGGACTCAGGTTAGAAGTCAGACTGTCAGTGTTTGACAGCTTCAAACAGCTGTGAAACACTGAGATTTCATCTGTCAGCACGTCTTGACAGATGAAATTTCAGTCTGTGATGTCACCTGTTGCCGGGTGGCCCTTAATTGGCCTGCTGAGCCTGCTGGGCGGGCTCAACAAGGTCAACCAAGGGAAAATCGCGTGGATTGGCCGGACGTCGATGTAGGCGGGACTAAAACCCGAAAGTTGCAGTCCCGCCTCCTTCCCAACTGCTGAATGAAAATCCAGCCCTAAGTGTATAGGATGACACATGATAAATAGCTACTTGGTTGAGCTACTAGAGAGTTACCAAAATTTATGGAGCTGTAGCCTGAGGGGAGGGGAGTGAAAAAGATAGGGCAAGAATAATTATATCGTATAGAGATTGTTGGGACATGTGTATCACACTTTACACTTCAACATGTCAACAGTATAAAAAGGTAATCATGTGATGATATTTTGTTTACCTGCAAATGCTCCATATCAAACAGCAGTTAAAGTGATTGACTTCAGGGTTGGTTTGCCTACAGCAATTAGTCCTTGTGGCCTTAAAGTGTCAGGACACATCTCGGCTTAGTATCAGAGTAATACATGTGGGTAGGTTTGCATTTATTGCCCATCCTTAATTACCATTTCAGAGTCAACCACATTGCTGTGGGCCTGGAGTCACATATAGGCCAGACGGCAGATTTCCTAAAGGGTATTAGTGAACCAGATGGGTTTTTAGTTACATTCTAGTAGTTTCATGGTCACCCTTATACCAGATTTCGTTAATTGAATTTAAATTCCCCACCTGCCATGGTGGGATTTGAACTCATATCTCCAGATTATTAGGCTGGGCCTCTAGGATTACTAATCCAGTAACATAACCACTATGCCATCATTCCCAGTAGCATACATAATTGTAAAACAGCATATAATCTGAATTACTGTGAGGAGCACTGCATAAGATCTGCTTTCATTAGAGATTTTGGCCACAGTAGCTGAATCCTATATTGTACACTCTCGAAAACGTAATTTCCTGTTTGATGTAATGTTTTTATACCCTGGTTTATTGGATGCCTTACATTAAAAATTGAGGATCAAATAGAAATCAAAGGTACTTTAAAGTGGAGGCTAGTATGAAGTGCAACGCTGTATGAAGTAAATTAAATATACTCTGAAACAATTGATGAAATGCAGCTTAACTTTGGTACAATCAAATGGACCATGGCGGGACTCAGAGCGCCCTTGAATCTGCCCGTTTCAGAAACGTACTTGTGCATACAGAACAATGACTCATTCTCAAGGTCAAATCCAGCAACACCTTTTGGCTTTGTGCTCTTTATGAAGCGCAACTCCCAGTGTACACAAGCTGCTCCATCACATCCTGTACGCAATGCTGTCGCATTGTAAGTTACATATTTTACAAATGAGTGCACGTTATGCCAACATTTTTATATTGTGTTAACGAAAGGTGGGAGAGGGTGCAACACCTTGGCCTAGCTTGTGTCACCTGGACAAACTATTCACTTCTTAGCAACCGCAGTTTATTAAACCTGGAGTACTCATTCCTCTGGGTCTTTTTATTGGCTGTACTGAAACTGATGATGTACCGCAGGATGAAAGTTCATTGCCCCAGCCTTTATTTTCGGCAATATGTTCTTGTTGCTTATACTTTAACTGTATTTTATTGCAGTTATCAACATAGGGACTGTGTCCTCACTCTGAGATCAACCATCTGCAAGAGAAAAACAGATGAAGTTGACATGGTTGTTTATGACTTGGGGAAAAAAAGGGAGTACTTCTGCTTTAACTAACTGCATGTTTGTATTTTTTTGTGGCAGTTAAGGAAAAAAGTTTCCCACAATGAGTGTAGCAAATTAATGAGTGTAGCACTGCATAAAAGTGCATATGTTCTAGTAATAGTGTCCAGCAGTGGAAATGGAGTTTACTGCTTAGCTAGTATGGAGGGGATGGGTGTATTCTATACAGGATAACTTAGAGGTGACGGAATGATCTAATTTAGTCAGGAACATATCTCGGCGTTCAGATGACAACGGGAAGCTGGAATTATTTATTTATTTTACCTGAACTTTTAAGATGTGTAATTGCCCTGAAGCACTATCCTATGTGATTGGAATAGTCAGCTGGTCATTAAATGAAACCGCCTCTTGTATGGTTAACTAGAAGCCTCGCAGTCCTCGGCTGCAACGAGTCACCATTAATGTCAAGGCTAATAAGGATTTATGACCTTCTGCCTGTCAGCTCCTTCCATTCTCTGTCTTTCAGATAAATGTTGCACTGAAACATGGGGGATGACATTCAACTTCTGCGGGAGCACAAAACACCCGCTAGTGGATTGGCCACCCTTTGTGCACCCTGCCATTTCCTTCTTTCTGTGGCGGGGTGTATAACAGGCGGCCGATTCGCTACCTCCTGCTTTGCGCCCCTGTCGAAATTGGATTTTGCTCCCCCCCTATGGTGTTTTGGGCCTTTATTTTTTTTTTGTTCAGTGCTGTGTGGGACTTCTGTTTGGAATTTCAGACATGAGTTTTCCTTAAGGTAAAATGCAGAACTCCTTAAATTTTTTTAGCAACGTTTTTACTAAAATGAATAGAAATTTTGCTTATTCAAGACAGATCTGAGCCGTACAGATAGGGAGTGCCCCAGATTCGATCCCCAGACTGTCGTGAGTTAATGGATGTCAGCTGGAATTTCTGACTGCTATTCAGTGAGCCCTGTTGCAAGGTCTGCGTGTGTGGACACAAGGCAAGGGCAGGATCAGGCTGAGCTGCAACACCCTACATGGTGGAACAGCCTGCCAATGCTCACTGTCTTGGCTCACAAAAGATTCCAGGTGAAGAAGAAAACAACAGGCTGGCAAAAAAAGAATTGTGTTGTTTTAAAATGGATATCTGGAACGTTCATGTAGACAAACAAGGAAGTGGAGGTAGCTTCCTGCTCAACCTTCTTTATCCAGCTGCTAAGATCTTGTCACATCTAGGGGGCCATTTTATCTCCACGAGGGTAGGAAACTGCTGTTGCTGTGATCAGCTGGCGGGCTCTTGATTTATGACAAGCTGCTGGCATGGATTAAAAAAAATCTGAGGAATAGAAAATGCTTCAAACTTAACTCTGGATGTTGCACACAGTTAACCAACTGTGGAACTTGAGATTTAAAGGGTGAGTACTTTTCAAACATATAATTAAAAAGTACTGCTGCATTCACAGGATATAAATAGAAGGAGTGCTGTAGCACGAGACATATGAGGCAACTAAGAAATTAGTGCTTCCTAAGTGTGAGGCTGTAATTATAGCGGATAACTGATACCTCAAAAGGAACTACAAGATTGTAATCCGGGAGGGTAAGTGTTCGGATGACATCTCAAATGTGAGTAATTTATGAGCTTTGTCTCAATCCATCAATTGAGTTCTGGGCTTCTCATTGAGGTATCGATTATCTATATATATATATATATATATATACTGTATATATTATATATATATAGATTTTTTTCTCTAATTTTTCTCTTTATTGTAGAGGTTTTACTGTTGCTGTTTATGGGATCTTGCTGTGCGTAAAATGGCTGCCACATTTACCTACCTAATCTCAGTCATGGCACTCTAAAGTAATTGCTTTTTTGTGACGCACTTTTGAGATTTTCTGAGAGACATTGAAGATGAATGTGATGCAGCACTATCTAACACTGAGTGTATTACCCAGTCTAGTTATTAATATATGATTTAGGACTTGAAGCAATATGTCCTGCAACATTCCAGGTTAATCTAAACGGGTAGGTTACAGGAACTTAACTCTCTTGTACAGCACATAGTATAGTAAAATTTGCCACCTGAGCACGTAGTCACTGTACTAACCGCCCTGAAGCAGTGGTGTCCGCTGTGGCTCAGTGGGCAGCACCCTCGCCTCTGAGTCAGAAGGTTGTGGATTTAAGACCCACTCCAGAAACTTGAACACAAAAATCTAGGCTGACACTCCAGTGCAGTGCTGAGGGAGTGCTGCACTGTCGGAGGTGCCGTCTTTCGGATGAGATGTTAAACCGAGGCCCCGTCTGCTATCTCAGGTGGATGTTAAAGAGCCCATGCCACTATTTTGAAGAAGAGCAGGGGAGTTATCCCCGGTGTCCTGGCCAATATTTATCAACCACCATTGCTAAAACAGATGATCTGGTCATTATCACATTGCTGTTTGTGGGACCTTGCTGTGTGCAAATTAGCTGCCACATTTCCTACATTATAAAGCTGTAAAAAGTGCTGTGGGACCTCATGAGGTCACAAAAGGTGCTATTTAAATGCAAGTTAGGAGGGAAATATTTCAATGAAATCTTTATCAGCTAACATTATATAGGCAAATGTACAATGCTAGAACTTCAAAAATGAATTCATTCTAATGATGTAAATTATGTTTAAACAAAGTAGAAAGGAATTTGCTATCTACCATTTTTAATACTGTGAAAAATGGTGGCATATATATGTTACGCCTGCTTTGATGTCATCAGAGACTTTGAAGGTAGACAACCTAACAGAGGAGGATTGTTTGTCATGAGCCAACCTGACATGCGAGTGCATGAGTAAATGTTTCTCTTCACACCTGCTGAAGATTTTAAGGTCATTGCAAGGAATTGTCAGGTGAACCAGGAGAATGAAAGAAGGAGACAAATGGAACTGATCAGGGTTTTCTTGTTCCTTCTTGATGATTTTCAAATAAAGTTGGGTCCTGTATTTAACCAGGCCTGACATTGGCAGGCATCTAATTTGTTTGGTCGCATTGACCCAACTCAGGACTGGGGGTCTTGTACTTGTATACACTGAGCTGGTAACTCCCAGCATTTCTCTTGTCGGATGACTGTCTCAACAAAAACAACCGGCATTTATATAACGTAGTAAAATGTCCCAAGGCGCTTCACGGGAGTGTTAGTAAACAACATTTGACATCGAGCCACATTAGGAGATATTGGACAGGTGACCAAAAGCTCGCGGAGAGGTTTAGGGAGGGAATTCCAGAGCTTAGGGCCGAGGCAGCTGAAGGCACGGTCACCAATGGTGGAGGGATTACAATCAGGGATGCGCTAAAAAGGCCAGAATTGGAGGAGCGCAGAGATCTCGGAGGGTTGTAGGAGGTTTTGTGATGTATTGTACCTAGGCACTATGCCCCTTAATTGCATTTTTATTTTCATTTTAATAATTATTGCTATCAGATGTTCATGAGGGATTAACAAAGGCTTACTTTGAGAAGAGATTTGTTGTACATCCAACAATACTGGCTTTTTAACCTATTGTGATACTTTTAATCACCCCCATGCTCAGTATAGAATGGAGTCTGCAGTGACTGACCTGCTTGTGATGCTGGGAGTTGGCTCATGCAGCAGATTTGCTGCTAAAATCCTCCCTTGGTCTCAACAGGCCTGCCAAAGATGCTGCAGAAACCACTATTGTTTTTTGTCGTAACTCGGCAATGTCTGTGATTACACGAGGAATTCTTTCTGACAATAAGCTCTATTATGGCAATGTTAGGACTGGTGTCACCCGAGTGTTGAAATTTAATCATTACCAAGTCGGCTAGGTGGTCTCTGCATGTAAAATACTTGACTTCATCTGGCAGAGATTGGAGGGAGTTTCCGTTTCTGGATGCTTTGGCTGAAATAACACTTTGTTAGTATCATTAATGCCCTTGACATACCAGAAAGGAGACACAATAACCTGGCAATGCCTCTCTTTCTCTTTCTAGCTGAATATCGGCACTTATGTGAGTAGTATATTAGGTGCAGTGGTACAGTTGGACAAAATTGAAAGAACATTTATTTAGAAATTGTACCTGATGTGAGCCAGCTACACGTACTTTTTAAAGCCTGTTTTTGCACACCGTTGCAATTTGGGTAAGAGTGTGCGAACAGCAGCTTAAACTGAAACCTATAGAAAGTTAGCTCCAGGTAGTAATTACACTGCAAAGTATGGTACCTGCAGTTCAGCTTCCACCCAAGCAGTAGTACCCTGTTACCCTGTTTACGTTGCTTGGATCCTGCCTGGCTGGAACTTGTAACTGTCCTGTCCTGCTTTAAGAGAGGGCTCTGTGTATGCCTGGATACAGTGTTGTATACCGCTCTTTCTCGCAGCCCCGCTTCCCCCCCCCCCCCCCCCCCCCCTCACCACCACCAATAGCTATACATTTAAATATTTGGAGAATGGGAAGGGGAGAATCCCTACCCTCTAAACATTTAAATTTAGGATAAGGTATATTGAAAAAGTTCCCTGGACTCTGTGAGTACTTTGTAAACTAGGTTTGACAGCTTACTGGAATCACACTCCACGTGGCAGCCAGCCGAAGTGAGACTAGCCTGCTTAATAGACTCTGACAGCTTTGTTCCAAAGTCATTTTGAATCTCAAGGCAATTACGGACGAGGAAAGCCATTTGTTCCTTCTTAGTTCATCCATCTGGAGAGTTCCTAATTCCCCTCACACTGTTAAAATGACCCCCTTCTGTGTGAAGAATTTCCTGATATCTGTCCTAAAATTACCTTTTACTCGAACCCATGTTTCTTAGTTCAACTTCTGCAGTTTAATTTGAACTAATATTCTGGGATAACTTTTTCTATGCCCTTAACAATCTTGTGTACCTCTATAAGACCACCTCTAAGAAGGCTCCGTTCTAGGCTGAAAAGGTGAAGAAATGTTCCCTTTAATTTTTTTGTGTGTCCGCAGCCCCTTTTACGGGCTGTGCAGCCCATTCAAATTTCCGCGTATGTGCGGTTTTTCCATTGAAGAGCCGGCTGCCCGCGACCTCCAGACTTGCAGCTTAAAGGGAACATTGGTCTCCAGCCTTTCCTCATCACTCAGACCCCTGATATTGGCATCGCCTTAGTAACTCAGCCAATGCTTGAATGCTCTCTTATTTCTTAGTGACCAGAACTTCGGGCTCTGGATTTACACTGCAAGTTCAGTGGAAAGCACTTTGTACTGATGCTAAACCTAAATGCATCCTAGGGGAGTGAATACTGATAAATGGGCGATTCTGTTGAACCACTTGTGCAAGGTTCTGGTGTGCTGTGAACCCATACTACAGCACGTTAGTGCCTTCAGGAGGGAAAACTGGGAGGAAAAAAAAATCTGCCTGCCCTATATTTGACCTAGACAATCTGCTGCTGACACTGCAGACAAGAAAGTGGAGGAGATGTTTGATTTCCAGCATTGACATGAGACATTGCGTTGATCAAAGAAACTTTACTGACAAGTGATGAATAATTGAATCCTGGAATCTCAGCAATGCCTTGAAATGAATTCCTCGAAAGCTGCAAATTTGGAAGTGATAATTTACTCATATTTCTCACTCCTGTGAACTCTGCTGCTCGATGAAAAACAATGTGAGTCATTCCTGAAGAATGAAGTAATTGAAGTAGATTGAAGCTCCGTTCAGTTGTACATGGTAACATTTTAAATCACTTAAAAGGTCTGGAAAATATGGGAACTCATAACAAAGGGAAATGCTATTCATTTATCAGATTCCACGCACTGCGACTACTTTTTCAGCTGTGTCGGAATGGACCAGGATCATTTTACAGGGACACATTATAATCACTTACTAACTATAACATCTATAATATGTTAAAAATCTTGCATCTGCTCATAGTTCCATTATAAATTCCTAGCTACACATTTATAATGGCAAATGACTATGTAAACTTGCCATGCTGTAATGACATCCTTCTGCCTGTGGCGGAGCTGTAGCATCTCCCAGCTCTTCAGTGTGTACTGCAGAAAACCTCCTATGCTACAGGCAACTCTACTTCCCTTCCCAAATTGCTGCACGTGTTCCTTTTTTTTAAACAATAAATGATATAAAATCAAAGTATTATATAAAAATAAGGATTGAATGTATCGCATTAAAATGGGGACTTAATTATATCAGTGTGACCCCCAATTTTTAACCCTGCTTCCCCTGAACGCCACACTTAGTTTTGACTCCCTGTGTGTAATGGCATGATAGATCAATATATTACATTTCTTATTTAGGCCATGTGCTCCATTGAAAACTACTATGTAAACATTTCCTAGGCAGATTCCCATGTTAAAATGTCCATCCTTGTGTTTCCCAGCTACACCACTAGGTGCGCTCTAATAGGAGCTTCAATGTTAATTTTTCAACGTGCCTGTCACGGTTCTCTGTCATGTCTGTCATCATTTTCTTTCTCAGTAAGGTTCAGGATGAGGTGAGTGACAGTAGAACAAGGGATAGAAGAGTTGAGTGGATAGTTCAAAAACTGAAGAGGTAAGGGTAGTAATGGAATAATGGGAAGCTGAATGGGTTGGGCGTACAATAGCACTGAGAGTTGTAGGCCACATTTTCCCCACAATAGTTAGTGGGAAATGCAGGCTGCAATCCTTAGCTCCTGTACAGACACACCACCTCCCATCTGAAAGGAGAGAAAAGAAAAAGAAGAAAGTAAAGTAACCCCCACCCAAAAAATAGCTTACCTTCTTCTGTTCATCCTTTATTCTCACCTTGCTTATTAACCACATGAAAATCAAATTATTTTTCTTTATCAGCTTTTCTCCTTTACTTCCATTGATTTACAATTAGTTCATTTCCTACTTCCCTCCCAACTTTGAGCCTTATCACTGGACCTCCTACACATTTCCGCATCTGTCTGACCTGGTTGCCATTGTTATGTGTTCTTCATTTCATTCCCTCATTTGCTGCTGATGTTCCACCTACATCATAGACCTCACGCAGAGTGCATCACATGACCTCAGTGGAGCATTTATCCGCCGCCTTAAAAGAAATTGTTCTCTCGGGGATGAAACATTTTCATACATTCAACAAAAACACTCAATAAAAATAAACTATGGTCTAAGTAAGGCTACCCCCAGTTATGCAACTCATTGATCCAACGTGGTTGACTCTGAACTACGTTCTGAAGTGGTCTAGCAAGCCACTCAGTTGTATCACCACCTTCTCAGGGCAACTAGGGATGGGTAATGAATGCTGGCCTTGCCAGCGATGCCCAGATTCCGAGAGTGAATAAAATGTTCAGTTCCATTGGCTACAACAGAACTGAATGTCAGGCGCTGCGTATAACGGACGGCCGATCCGATACCGCCCCTTTTTGCACCACTGCCCGAGACGAATTTCTAGGCCAACGTATCCATAAGCTTGCATATCGGGTTCACTCATTCTATAAATATTATATCACATCAGGACCGTTTGGTGCCCTATCATCTTAATGCAGCAAGGACAAGAAATAAAACCAGCTGAAACAGACACTTTAGCCCACTAAATAAATGAGTCAGCAGTCCAAGTTAAGTTGCAAGAGTTTTTGACTGGCTATTTCAGACAGTCTCCCAGGAAAAAACCAGTAATGCAGAGCGACTGCCGGATGTGATTCAGTCTCCTGCGCCTCTATACCTGAGTAATAAAATAGGCAAAGAAACTGTTGTTGGTTCACCATGACCCTAACCCTAATGCTAGCAACTTGCAGGATTATCCATTGGTGATTGCGTTTCAAAAGTAATGCATTGGTTGTGAAATGCCTTGGGATGTCCTAAGGACATAAAAAGGTGCTATATAAATACAAGTTGCTTATTTATCAGAATTAATGTTTTGGGAAATCTGTTTTGGGGGAAATCTGGAATAGGATGATCTGCAAAACTACAGATCACATTTGGACCTGATTACAATATCAATTTCAGCCAAAGTTGGAAATTCAGAAAATAATATTATCATAGCAGTTTTATCCGATCCATGAAGTATGTTACACACATACATAAATATAGTATAAAAATACAAGAAAAGTCTAGTAACCTGGGAACTAGCAACCCAGTTTTAGTATTTTAAAACTTAAAGGACATTGTCACAACATTGGGATGATTTAATGCAGACTGAATTCTTGGAACCATCAGAAGCAATCTGCTTTGGAAACAAGTTCAACACGTTGGACCTCGAGATTAGTTTACACTTGCAGCACATGTGATGTCAGCTGCAGCATGAACACTTGCAATGTGCTTTTTATATAACCAAATTCTTGCTAAAAGCAAACAATTGGTAGCAGCAGATATAATTGGTGATGAAATAAAGGCACCATGTAGTCAGCCAGGTGTGGTAACAATGGTCCTCCTGGTGTATATTCTCAGCGCTGGAATGTCTGATTCTAAGCTTTGATCCATTCATAGTTCCTGTCCTCTGCCTGTGATCATGCTTTCTTTGCCCAGCTCTCACTTCCTCTGGCTCCAAATACAGATGCTTAAAAGGCGCACTTGCAGTATCACAAGCAGTCCCGGGAGGAGCAGCACTCAAACAGAGACCTGGGATTTCCGTGTGCAGCTGCTTCAATCGAGGCCTGTTGGGAGAAAGAAATCCCTCCCAACATCAGTAGCTAGAAGGGAGGGAATCTGGCTCTACGTATCCAGTTGTAAGTGGAGAAACAACGGCAGCTTATGAGGTCCCTGATCTGGGCCTCTGGTGCTGCTGGGATTCTGGGGGTCAGGTCCTTTTTATATTAAGGAGTGTTGTTTGCAGGAGTCCTGGGCATCTGCTGTTGATAGCTCTCTTCATTGTAAAGTGCTTACAAAAGTGGGGTCTTCAGTATCTTTTGAGCTGCAAAAATCACAAAACAGCTGGAGGCCTAACTAGAGCAGCAGTATTATTCTAGTAGAGAGGGGTGATATTTAAGAAAAAAATTTGCACACCAAAATAATTTACTATTTGACAGTCTTTTATATTTAGTTTAGGAATAATTTTCTACCTCTTTCAAACCTAGACCAGTCACAAGTTTTACAAAGTGTGCAGGGTGATGTGTGCCAAGAGCGGGAGCGAGAAAAAGAGTGGGGAACGTCCGAGTGAAATCCATTGCTTTCGGAATGATTTCAAAAGGATTTTGTTTATAGCTGGTGCAACGCAGCTTTTTTTAATTGAATTTCAAAATGAATGGAACAACAGGCCATGTTGCCGTTAATTAACAGAGACCAGTAATCCGCTTGTCTCTCAGCACAGATTAATGGCTTGTTTCCTTCAGTATAAAAATGGGTCTTGGCACAAATCAAATAAAGTTATCCTGAATGTGATGGCATTTTACAGATCATTCACATGCCGCTTCCTCCTTCATGTGTGCAATTAGTCCTGCCTTACTGTGTAATTTCATTGAATTGTGTTCAAAGGTCTTGGTGCAGTTTGAAGAGTACAAGGCAATGGCAAGAGTTCCTGACATAAATTGTTCATGTTTCCTGCTGAAAGGGGCCTGTTTGTCGTGGTAAAGTGCCTTGAGAATCATTTTACCCTGTTCAGGTACAGAAAAGGTGCAATGATGTGGCTGGCAAGTGTGCTGCTGCATCAATGATTCCCCCGATGGTAAAAAAAAAAGAAATTTAAATTGTTCAGAAGTGTAAACTATCTCCTGAAAGCTCAAGTTGCAGTTGTATACAATCTTCAGCAGTATGAGCCTGCTCTGGTTCATACTGGTCAACATAATACACTGTAGCCGAGGAACCCTGAGGCATTGTGCACCTATTTCAGCAACTCAATGTGACCGAAACACCCTCATTAAACACAACAACAACAACAACTTGCATTTATATAGCGCCTCTAACTTAAAACATCCCAAGGTGCTTCACAGGAGTGTTATCAAACAAAATTTGACACCGAGCTGCATAAGGAGATATTAGGACAGGTGACCAAAAGCTTGTTCAAAGAGGTAGGTTTTAAGGAGCATCTTAAAGGAGGAGTAGAGAGGCGGAGAGGTTTAGGGAGGAAACTCCAGAATTTAGGGACAAGGCAGCTGAAAGCACGGCCACCAATGGTGGATGCGCAAGAGGCCAGAATTGGAGGAGCGCAGAGATCTCAGAGGGTTGCAGGACTGGAGGAGGTCACAGAGATAGGGAGGGGTGAGGCCATGGAGGGATTTGAAAACAAGGATGAGAATTTTTTTTAATTGAGGTGTTGCTGGACCGGGAGCCAATGTAGGTCAGTGAGCACAGGGGTGATAAGTGTTCCTCTCTTTTTCTTTTGTTTTCTATGTCTTAAAAAAAATGTAGAAGATTCACAGCAGCAGGATGTTTGCCATTCAGTCATGAGCTGTGATGGTTAGCGCAGCAGCTTAGTATTTTTGACATTCCACATGCTGCTCCTAGTAATGTCAACTAGGACATAGAACGTCATCAACTTGAATCATTTCATAATAGACTTCTTCTATGGGGGATGCAAAGGATTAGGTGGAACTGGGCAGACGTAAAGCAGTAGCGATCTTTAATATAGCATTTGTTATGGAATATTTTCCAACAGCGTTGTATGTAACAGATCTTGGAGCATGTTTTGTGATACTGTATAATGCATGTCATTTAGAGCTTCTGGCAAAAGACTCATGGGTTTCTGTGTTGATTCCATAACATTTACCCCAGCCATAAATACCCAGATGTTCCACACACCATGCCCTCGTCTTTTAAGAAAAAGACTTTCAGAGAAGGTTGAATTTACCATTTGTTGTTATAATATGTATACTCTTATAAACATGCATATTGTAATAAAGAAATCCAACAAACAGAACTATAAAGCACAATGAATGCAGCCTCAAAGGACCCATCTGCCCCATCAAATCTGCCTATCACTGCGCCTGCTTAGTTTTTTGGTAAGTAAGGAGCTGAGAAAATAAGGACCGGCTTGAAATCTTACCTTGTTAATGCAAAGGGAAAGTTTGGTGCTTATTTTGATTTTGCTCACTCATCTCTAACCTACTTATTGTGCTAGTAGTAGGACCAGACACAGCTGTTGACATGGTGTTACAACAGTGGTAGTGATTAGCTGCTTTTCTGTTGGTTAAGGTGCCGTGTTAGTGCTGCTGGCTCCTGACACGTGGTCCTAGCACAGCCAGCACAGGCCCAGTGTAAATTGTCTGTATTTGCTAAGGCCGGCAGGACCCCTTTTTTTCATCCTCCTGGCAGCTGGTCTTGGTGAATCTGGCTAGTTTTCTCAGAGATTGCCACCAACTGCACATTGTAACCAAATGGCAGTAGAGCAGTGGCTATTGGATCTGTACACCTGAAAGTCTGTTCATGCAGGATAAAACAACAGTATTTATACCCCCTAGCAAGATACCAAGCAAGGTTCCAATAGCTACTGAACTTCCAGTATCCCCCCTACATTTTCCAATTGTCCGACACCATAAAATTCCAGAGAGATAGAGGGCCATTAGCACACAGTATGAGTGAGGACAATCAGGATCCTTGGGAACTAGGTAGCACAGTAAGTGAAACACTGCGTACAGTACATTAGATACTGGCTTTTCACCTCTCAGATCTGGGTTCATATCTCGGCCACACTGGGATATAAGTTTCCTCCGCCTGTTGGCTGTAGGAGTCTTGCCTGAAGTGTGTTTAGGCAGTCCCAATCCAGTTCCTACTGGGCAAGGATCTGCAGTATAAAACTGACCCTGATTCAGCACTAATTGGTAATCCTGCTCCGAGAGACTGTAGAACGACGGATGGTGTGAGAAATAGAAAGAAAGTCACACTGGGGCCGTCGGGGTTGTTCTTCTGAGGTAGGGACTGAGGCACATTGTTTGAGCAGAATAGAGGGAGCTTTACGCTGCTTCTGTCCGTGTTATACCTGACTTGGGAGCGCTTGATGTGTGCCTGGAATGAGAGGAGTTCCATTCCCCGGCATGAACATCCTTCAACTTGATGAGCACAATTTAAAAAAAAAAAAAAAACAGGATCCTTGATAAAACAGAATC
Organism: Somniosus microcephalus; assembly: GCF_052327205.1. NCBI lineage: Eukaryota > Metazoa > Chordata > Chondrichthyes > Squaliformes > Somniosidae > Somniosus > Somniosus microcephalus. The sequence goes on from NC_140992.1 coordinate 251,273,268, forward strand.
TTTGATGAAACGAGCCTCCATATATGCAGCTGCACATCATGTTTGTGTGAGTTTTTCTTAACCTCATCTCAGGTTTGTTAGTAACCAGTATTTGCATAACAAACTTCAGTCTTTTCATATTTTCTTCATATGAGTAAAGCGCTGCAGCTACAGTTCTGAAAGGGTTAAAGTGCTACCCTTTGTAGGTTGTTGCTGTCAGCTCTAAATATGAGTTGCTTGTCTTGTTATCAAATTACTATTTACTTCCTGCCTCCAGGTTTAAACTTGCCTACACAGACCTGTGCTGAGAATTCTATTTAAAAAAAATAGCAAAGTAAATCCTCTATCTAACTATAACTCTCTCTCTCTCGTACTTTAATCCTCATTTAAGTTAAACAGGGAGCTGGATTTATCAGACAAGCACATTTTACACGTCTAATATGGCGATTGCTGAGATATTGTTCGATTATTTGTGTCAAGGATTTCATCGAGCACTTTTCCTGAAAGAACGCATAAAAGTGAAATATTTCTAATTTACTAAAAAGGACTGGACGTTTAGCATCAAATTCACTTTTTATTGTTTTTCCTGTGTAGTTCCAGTTGAATACTATGGTGTGATCTGGAGGGGGTGGCAGGATACTTCATGCCTTTTGTGACATAAACATTTCATAGAAAATTGGAAGTAGGAGCTGGGTTTCTGGTCAACTTCATTTCATGAAGAGGCCCTTTCCTCTCCGCTCATGTCAATATGTGTTCGTTTACTGGTGTCTCTTGTGCAGCTCTACTATTCCTGTGGAAAAAAAATTCTCCTTTAAGAAAAAGCTGCAACATTTGGACATTGGAACTTGTTAAACGGGCGCGGTCTTCCTGAGAAAGTATTTGGTAAACATTCTTTTTGTTTGATGAGCAATAACTCACTTATTATGATGGTGACACAGTCGTGAGCTTTAACCCACTGCATTGTTTGATTATTTACAAACACTTTTCCATGACTCTGCCCCTTTAACTGTTTCCACTGTCGAGACGTTATAGGGGTAGATTGGTGTCTTCACCAGCTGGGTGGTAATCTGGCCCAGTGGATCGCCTGCACTTTATAGAACCCGCTCGGTTTTCATTTCCGCTTTGCTAGATTACCACTCGGGCGGTGAAGATGAAAATCTACTCCTTGGTCTCTTTTTTGAAACATTTATTTTCTCCAACACTGAGGCCTAGAAATTCGCCGCGAACGGTGGAGCAAAGCGGGCGGTATCAGATCGGCTGCCTGTTATACGCAGCGCACTGACATTCAGTTCCGTTCCAGCCAATGCAACTGAACGTCAGGCGCTGCGTATAACGGGCCGATCCGATACCGCCCGCTTTGCGCCACTGCCCAAGACGAATTTCTAGCCCTCGAAAAGCTAGAGATTAGTGGAAATTCTTTTGATTGGCCGCATGCAGCTGCCGGATATTTAAGTCTCGTTTTCGACATTATCAGTAAGGCACCTGCTTCAAGACACTGCCAATTTAGAAAACTAAAGTGCACAAAGGGACATTATCACGTCACCTATAATAACTGGCCAGTAATATTTCACACTTTCAGTAGTTGTGACTTTTAGCTATTCTTTGTAGTCCGCCATTTTGTGCTGCTTAATGAGCTTTTATGATTTAGTTTCAGTCTATTTCCTGCCTGTTTGTGTGCTGGAGAAGAATTGGCCTCTTGGAATTTGAAAGTTCATTTCCTCCCTAGAACAGAAGGCTGTCTAACAGAATTAAAGCTGCTTTTGTCTTTTATACTGAAGTATTTATCCAGCCTTCTGTGAGGAGCACGCACTCCGTGCAGTCATGTAATTCCTGGGGAATTGCTCGTATCATTGCTTCACAAAATCTGAGTCATTTTACATGTCAGACCTCAGAAAGATTGCAATAGCAGTGCCTCAACATGCATATACTGTCGCTGCCCTTCCCTCACAGTGCCCCTCAAGTTAGACATGTTGTAGCAAATGCGCGCAGGATACTGCAAAAAGTACAAGAAGCATATTTGTGCTGCAATCCAAATTTCGCAAAACTTTGCCCAGTGTGCCTGGTCACATGACATTGAGCTGAGTTTATAGAACAGCTGTTTTAGGCTGAGCTTACTTCGCTTTCAAAACTCCCCAGTACATTCAAGTACCAGATAAGGTGTGGAATACAGGTATAGAATGACACATGGCTGGGGCTCATCCACTGGTATGGTGAGTCAATGCAACACTTCGTGTGACACTGAGTCATAGAGTAAAAAGGACCCAATTTTGACACTCAATCTGTTCTTGGTGCTGATGTCACCTGGTAGGGGTGAGGCAGTTAGCCTTGGCAGTCCTGGGCTGTAAAAGAGAAAAACAATCAACCGGGGCTCCTCTTCTTGGTTGCCACCTGGTGACTCTTGTTTGAATGTTCTCTTGCATGAGCATTGAGTGACGACAGGATTGAGCTGACTTGTGACATCTCCATGGTCGAATCGCCTGCTCACTGTCTGAACTCACATTTGGCCACTTGAGTGAAGTTCTCAAGCGTAGTCAATAGCCGTGGAAACATAACCCCAACATGAGTCAAGACCTGCATAAGAGAAGGAGGGAAAATTAAGAACATAACATAAGAATTAGGAGCAGGAGTAGGCCATATGACCCCTCGAGCCTGCTCCACCATTCAATAAGATCATGGCTGATCTTCGATCTCAACTCCACTTTCCTGCCCTATCCCCATATCCCTTAATTGCTCTGGAGTCCAAAAATCTATCTATCTCTGCCTTGAATATATTCAATGATTCAGCATCCACAGCACTTTGGGGCAGAGAATTCCAAAGATTCACAACCCTCTGAGTGAAGAAATTGCTCCTCATCTCAGTCTTAAAAGGCAGGCCCCTTATCCTGAGACTACGCCCCCTAGTTTTAGACACTCCAGCCAGAGGAAGCAGCCTCTCAGTATCTACCCTGTCAGTCCCCCTCAGAATCTTAATGTTTCAATGTGATCACCTCTCATTCTTCTAAACTCCAGAGAGTACAGGCCCAATCTACTCAATCTCTCCTCATAGGACGACCCTCTCGTCCCAGGGATCAATCTAGTGAACCTTCGTTGCACCGCCTCAAACAAGTATAACAAGTAAGGTTAATTAATGACTGGCTGTCCATTAGCTACAAAGCAGAAATTATATTGAGCAGTTTTAATAATATCATAAACTGCAAGAACAAAGCTGCTCTGTTCCTGAATGCCATCAGAATCAGGGGATTGAATTACTGCTTTAATCCCATTCCAATTGCCTATTATTTTATAGTCTATATATCAGATGTGTCCACTTTTTGGTTTTGTGCAGCACTAAGCTGCATAACATGGAGGTTTGCAGACCACATACAAATGTTAAATCAATGTCTCTATTAATTTGCATATAGCAAGCTCTGGATACCAATAGATCTTGATTATCTGATTTATCACCAATGAGGCAACAGAATTAAGAACAATGTCTTCAAAACCTCCAGCATAAACCAGCAAATAACAAATAGAATGGAGTTGTCTGGTCCGTGTGGGCCAGATTAGAGTCATAGAGTCATAGAGTTATACAGCACGGATAGAGGCCCTTCGGCCCATCGTGTCCACGCCGGCCATCAAGCCCTGTCTAATCTAATCCCATAGTCCAGCATTTGGTCCGTAGCCTTGTATGCTATGGCATTTCAAGTGCTCATCCAAATGCTTCTTAAATGTTGTGAGGGTTCCAGCCTCCACAACCCTTTCAGGCAGTGAGTTCCAGACTCCAACCACCCTCTGGGTGAAAAAGTTCTTTCTCAAATCCCCTCTAAACCTCCCGCCCTTTACCTTGAATCTATGCCCCCTAGTTATTGACCCTTCTACTAAGGGAAAAAGCTCCTTAGTATCCATCCTATCTATGCCCCTCATAATTTTGTACACCTCAATCATGTCCCCCCTCAGCCTCCTCTGTTCCAAGGAAAACAAACCCAATCTGCCCAGTCTCTCTTCATAGCTGAAGCGCTCCAGCCCTGGTAACATCCTGGTGAATCTCCTCTGCACCCTCTCCAAAGCTATCACATCCTTCCTGTAGTGTGGCGACCAGAACTGCACACAGTATTCCAGCTGTGGCCTAACCAGTGTTTTATACAGCTCCATCATAACCTCCTTGCTCTTATATTCTATGCCTCGGCTAATGAAGGCAAGTATCCCATATGCCTTTTTTTACCACCTTATCCACCTGTTCCGCCGCCTTCAGGGATCTATGTACTTGCACATCCAGATCCCTCTGACCCTCCGTCTTGCCTAGGGTCTTACCATTCATTGTGTATTCCCTTGCCTTGTTAGTCCCCCCAAAGTGCATCACCTCGCACTTTTCCGGGTTAAATTCCATTTGCCACTGTTCCGCCCATCTGACCAACCCATCTATATCGTCCTGCAGACTGAGACTACCCTCCTCGCTATTTACCACCCTACCAATTTTTGTATCATCCGCAAACTTACTGATCATACCTTTTACATTCATATCCAAGTAATTAATGTAGACCACAAACAGCAAGGGACCCAGCACCGATCCCTGTGGTACCCCACTGGCCACAGGCTTCCAGTCACAAAAACAACCTTCGACCATCACCCTCTGCCTTCTGCCACTAAGCCAGTTTTGTATCCAATGTGCCAAGGCACCCTGGATTCCATGGGCTCTTACCTTCTTGACCAGTCTCCCGTGCGGGACTTTAACGAAGGCCTTACTGAAATCCATGTATACCACATCCACTGCGTTACCCTCATCCACACACCTAGTCACCCCCTCAAAAAATTCAATCAAATTAGTCAGACATGATCTTCCCTTGACAAAGCCACGTTGACTATCCCTGATTAATCCTTGCCTCTCCAAGTGGAGACTAATTTTGTCCCTCAGAATTTTTTCCAATAATTTTCCTACCACTGATGTTAGGCTCACTGGCCTGTAGTTCCCTGGTTTTTCCCTACTCCCCTTCTTGAATAATGGTACTACATTAGCGGTTCTCCAGTCCTCTGGCACATCCCCTGTGGCCAGAGAGGTTCTGAATATATGTGTTAGAGCCCCCGCAATTGCTTCCTTTGCCTCACACAGCAGCCTGGGATACATTTCGTCCGGGCCTGGGGATTTATCCATTTTTAGGCCTGCTAAAACCGCCAATACCTCCTCCCTCTCGATGTTAATATGTTCGAGCATATCACAGTCCCCCCGCCCTATTTCTATGTCTACATCGTCCCTCTCCATAGTGAAAACAGATGCAAAAAATTCATTTAGAACCTCTCCTACATCTTCCGGCTCCACACACACATTGCCACTTTTGTCCCTAATGGGCCCTATTTTTTCCCTAGTTATCCTCTTACCCTTAATATACTTATAAAACATCTTAGGATTTTCCTTTATTTTGCTCGCCAGTGTTATTTCATGGCCCCTCCTTGATCTCCTAATTTCTTTTTTAAGTATCCCCCTGCACTTTTTGTACTCCTCTAGGGCTTCCTCCATCTTTAGCCTTTTGTATCTGCCAAAAGCCCTCTTTTTTCTAATCCATTCTCGTATATCCCCTGACATCCAAGGTTCCCTGTGGTTTTTGGAACCACCCTTGACCTTTACGGGAACATGTTGCCATTGTATGATCTCAATCTCCCTTCTGAAAGCCTCCCATTGCTCCGATGCGGATTTTCCTACAAGTAGCTGATCCCAGTCCATTTTGGCCAGATCCTGCCTTATCCTATTAAAATCGGCCTTCCCCCAATTTAGAACCTTTATTTCCGGCCCATCCCTGTCCTTTTCCATGACCACCTTAAATCTCACCATATTATGGTCACTGTCACCAAAGTGCTCACCTACTAGCACTTCTTCCACTTGGCCGGCCACATTCCCTAGAATTAGGTCCAGTACCGCCCCCTCTCTTGTAGGACCTTCTACAAGCTGGCTCAAAAAGCTCTCCTGGATGCACTTTAAGAATTTTACACCCTCTGTGCCTTTCACACTCTGACTATTCCAGTTAATATTGGGGAAGTTGAAATCCCCCATTATTATTACCCTATTATTTGCACATTTCTCTGAGATTTGCCTACATATCTGTTCCTCTATCTCCCCCTGACTGTTTGGAGGCCTATAGTACACTCCCAGCAAAGTGCTTGCCCCCTTTTTGTTTTTAAGCTCCACCCATATGGCCTCATTAGAGGAACCTGCTAATATGTCATCCCTCCTTACTGCAGTAATTGACTCCTTAATTAATATTGTGACACCCCCTCCTCTTATACCTCCCCCTCTGTCTCGCCTGAAGATTCTGTACCCCGGAATATTGAGCTGCCAGTCTTGCCCCTTCCTCATCCATGTCTCTGTGATAGCAACAATATCATACTCCCATGTGTTTATCAACACCTTCAGTTCATCCACCTTATTTGCAAGACTCCTTGCATTAAAATAGGTGCCATCCAGCCTTGCCCTTGTATATTTGCCCTGTCTACCATGCTGACTTGTTTTTTTCTCTATAATTGGCAGCACATCACCCCCTATTTCAGCTCCCCTCTGTATCCCATCCCCCTGCCAAGTTAGTTTAAACCCCCCCCCAACAGTGCTAGCAAACCTCCCCGCAAGGATATTTGTCCCGCTCTGGTTCAGGTGCAACCCGTCCGACTTGTACAAGTCCCACCTTTCCCAGAAGCAGGCCCAATGATCCAGGAAACTAAAACCCTCCCTCCTGCACCAACTCTTTAGCCACGCATTCATCTGTTCTATCCTCCTATTCCTATACTCACTAGCACGTGGCACTGGGAGTAATCCAGAGATTACAACCTTTGAGGTCCTGTTCTTTAATTTGCTACCTAGCTCCCTAAATTCTTGATGCAGGACCTCGTCCCCCTTCCTACCTATGTCGTTGGTCCCAATGTGGACCACGACCTCTGCCTGCTCCCCCTCCCCCTTAAGAATGCCCTGTAGCCGCTCAGTGACATCCATGACCCTGGCCCCAGGGAGGCAACAAACCATCCTGGAGTCACGTTTGCGGCCACAGAAACGTCTATCTGTTCCCCTTACGATAGAATCCCCTACCACTATTGCTCTCCCACTCTTTTTCCTCCCTTTCTGAGCAGCAGAAGCGTCCCTGGTGCCAGGAAGTTGGCTGCTGCTGCCTTCCCCTGGTGAGTCATCCCCCTCAACAGTATCCAACTTGGTATACCTGTTTGAAAGGGGGATGTCCGCAGGGGGCCCCTGCACTTCCTGCCTGCCTCTGTTGCTCCGCCTGATGGTCACCCAAGTTCTTTCTGCCTGTGCAGCCCTACCCTGCGGCGTGAACAACTCGCTAAACGTGCTATCAGAGCTCGTGCATTATCAACAACAACAGCTTGTAATTATATAATATTTTTGATGCGCTATCAATTACTCATAAAAGACTGAGAGTTAAGAGAGTAACTAAAGGCTTTTATTAACAAAAGAATGAAGGTCTGCCTCGAGTGGTCGACCGGTCCAGAAATACAAAGGGGCTGGGGAGTAGTCACCTTTATACTAGGACTTGTGGGAGGAGTCAGCCGAGGCATGTCCAGGCATGTACACAGTGGAATACAAACAGTGGTTTACCACAATTTTTAACGTAGTAAAATGTCCCGGAGCGCTTCACAGGGGTGTAATCAGAGAAAAATCATAATCATAATCATAATCAACTTTATTGTCATTGTTAGTGCACAAGTACAGTGCAACGAAATGTGGGCTTGCGGCTCCCGAGAGTGTACATTTAGATTAAGACATTTAAACATTCAACATACATTTGGCTTGTAATACATTAACATAAACATAACCATAATAAAGTGCATTGGCAGATGTGCAGGCTTTAGAGTTTATTTGTGAAGTTCAGTAGGATGACAGCCCTGGGAAAGAAGCTGTTCCTAAATCTGGTCGTACGGGTGCGAATGCATCTGTAGCGTCTCCCAGATGGCAGGAGGGCGAACAGACTGTGGCTGGGGTGGGTAGGGTCTTTGATGATGGACCGTGACCTCCGTAAACAGCGTTTCTGGTATATGTGCTCTATGGTCGGTAGAAAAATTGAAACTGAGCCAAAGTTGGAGAGGCAATTCCAGAGTTTAGGGCCTAGATGGCTGAAGGCATGGCCGCCAATGGTGGGACGAAGGAAGTGGGGGATGCACAAGAGGCCAGAGTTAGAGGAACACAGAGTTCTCAGAGGTTTGCAGTGCTGGAGGAGGTTACGAAGATAGGGCAAGGCCATGGAGGGATTTGAGCATGAGAATGAGAATTTTAAAATTGATCATAGTTTGGACAACCCGGTCTATCCATATGATTTTTTTTAACTGTTCCATGATACACTGCATATGGTAGAGCTGGCATGATGTTACAGTGAGAGTGAGAGTAAATGAATGGTTGCTGAAGCATTCAACGTGTTCTGGGAAACCATAAGTGTTTCCACCAATAAAACACCAGTGTCAAATCTGAAATATCTCCCCTTGTCACGGTCCCCTTTAACTGCACTCTACTTTTATGTCACCTCTCTGCCCAAAGTATTGCTGGGGACAGTTTCACGGGTGCCATCAACCATCCAATACCTTAGCCAAATGGCCATTCTTCAGTTGTGAGCCTGGCCAGAACTGATCACTACAGATCGAGATACTCTTGAGAATGATTTTAACCTGGTTTACTCTCCCATCGGCTCCAATGGTGTCAGTTGTGGCTCAGAGTTGCACTCTCGCCTCAGAAGGTTGTGGGTTCAAGTCCTACTCCAGAGACTTCAGCACTCTACTCATTGGAGTTCAGAAGAATGAGAGGCGATCTTATTGAAACATATAAGATTGTGAAGGGGCTTGATCGGGTGGATGCGGTGAGGATGTTCCCAATGATGGGTGAAACTAGAACTAGGGGGCATAATCTTAAAATAAGGGGCTGCTCATTCAAAACTGAGATGAGGAGAAACTTCTTCACTCAGAGGGTGGTAGGTTTGTGGAATTTGCTGCCCCAGAAAGCTGTGGAAGCTACATCATTAAATAAATTTAAAACAGAAATAGATAGTTTCCTAGAAGTAAAGGGAATAAAGGGTTACGGGGAGCGGGCAGGAAATTGGACATGAGTCTGGGTTCGGAATGGTCATGGCCCTGTGGGTAGTGGAGCGGGCCCAGGGGCCGTGTAGCCTTGTTCTGCTCCTACTGTGTTCTAATTCTGTTAGATTTCAGGAGATGGTTTTATTCCTGTTCCTGGCTGGGGTGGAGATCGCCTTTACAGAAGGTAAGTACTGTAGAAAATATAGGGACAGAGTGATCTCCTGGAAGAATTTCGATCGCCTAGATGGGTCGGAGAGGAATTTCCCAGATTTTTTTCTCCCAAATTGGCCATTGGGTCTTTATCTGGTTTTTCGCCTCTCCCGGGAGATCACATGGGTTCGGGTGGATGCAGAGTGATAGAAGATTTGAGGTTAGGATCAGATCAGCCATGATCTTATTGAATGGTGGAGCAGGCTCGAGGGGCCGATTGGCCTACTCCTGCTCCTATTTCTTATGTTCTTATGTTCTTATAATCTAGGCTGACACTCCAGTGCAGTGCAGAAGGAGTGCTGTCCTATTGGAGGTATTGTCTTTCAGATAAGATGTTAAACCCTCTCAGGTGGATGTAAAAAATCCCACAGCACTATTCAAAGAAGAGCAAGGGTGTTCTGGCCAATATTTATCCCTCCTAAAAACAGATTATCTGGTCATTATCACGTTACTGTTTGAGGGACCTTGCTGTGCACAAATTGACTGCAGTGTTTCCTACATTACAACAGTGACTACACTGCAAGATTACTTCATTGGCTGTAAAGCACTTTGGGACATCCTGAGGTCATGAAAAGTGCTATGTAAATGCAAGTCGTTCTTCCTGTCATAAGCAGAATTAATGTTCAATCTGAAAAATGACAGTTGCTCATCAATACTAATAATAATTGCTATTGGTAAATTAACTTTTGAAACTTATGCGGGTAGATCTTGACTTTGTGCGATAACTATATTTCTCCCAATTTCAATTTCCATTGACTTGGAGAGATGTAAAGTGGGCTGCCAACTCGCTGTCACCCATTTTACACGATCGCACCTATGTTCCCTCTAAGCTGCGCTGCCGCACTGCCGCACAGCTGTCTGTGGCTCATCCGCAGCCGGCGCACTGGCTTTTTAAATAGAAAAAAAAGTGCGTGCGCAGGAATTTGAATGGGCCTCGCATCCTCTTAAAGGGACTGCATACCCCCCAAAAAGTAAAGGGAACATTGTATCGCGAAAGTCAAATCTATATATATCCATGGTGTGTAGCATAGTGCCATCTGCCACAATGTGTGAATAAGGTAAATTGCAGCTTATAGAGAATAAAATTTTCTCTACATAAATATTCAGTATTATCATTTTTGGCTAGGAATACAAAATTGTCCTGTGCAAGATGTTCATTGCTGGGTTTTGCAGATCAAGATTCAGATGGGACTTCTCAGGATACGGGGTAGGACATTTAGGACTGAGATGAAGAGAAATTTCTTCACTCAGAGGGTGGTGAACCTATGGAATTCTCTACCACAGAAGGCTGTGCAGGCCAAGTCACTGAATATATTTAAGAAGGAGATAGATTTCTAGACACAAAAGGCATCAAGGGGTATGGGGAGAGAGCAGGAATATGGTATTGAGATAGAGGATCAGCCATGATCATATTGAATGGCGGAGCAGGCTCGAAGGGCCGAATGGCCTAATCCTGTACCTATTTTTTTTTCTATGGTAAATGCTGGTCCATCTTGTTGTTAAGAGCAGTTAAGAGTCACTTGATGCTCATGTGTGCGCTTGTTCAGTGTCAGCAGGGCTTCGAGCATTGGTTGGTGCCTGAATTCAGTGCAAGGCACTGAGTGTAGGACAGGGCTAAATGCCTCAGCCTTGATGCAAATGTGATTTGTTTGCCTTTTTTGCTTCAAATGGTCTTAAACAAATATATATTAATCTGAAGGTAAAATAGTTTTACTTTAGGTTCATGTTCAGCCGCCACTGAAAATTATTTCTTTCTTATCTGAGATTTTTCCATACATGCTTGGCCAGTGATGGGATAAATGGGTGAGCCTCTGCTTCTCCCATTCTGACCCAGCTGGTACACTATGCTTGACAATGATCCAGATCAAAGCAGTGATTTTTCTCTCCCCTTTTCAGTGAATAACACCTCATCATGACTTGACTCCTCCTGAGATAGCTCCATTTATGACTGGGAAATCACACTGTCTGCAGTCACTGGGCTAGAGCCCCAACCCTACGACTGACTGGCACAGCATGCCCAGTTCTAATCTACTGTGCCACATGGATCAGGCAAAAATAATACTCTTACTGGACATTTTTGACATCACTGAGCATCTGCAAGAAAAGTGTACAATAATTGATTTTTTTTTTCTTATTTGCTGTTCTAAACAGGTCATTTAATACGAACATTTTTGCTTTTTTTTGCAGCCCGCCGGTTACATGGAGAACGCCATCTCATACAGTGCTATTGAGGATGTTCAGCTGTTGTCGTGGGAGAACGCACCGAAATACTGTTTACAGCTCACCATCCCGGGAGGCACTGTTCTACTTCAGGTAACTTTTCACATGCTGCCGCTGAGAAACTCAAAACACGAGCATCTCAGCTTGAACCATTTTGTAGTTGCTTTGTTTTGGGAGAGAGGGTGGAAGAGGAGTGGGAAGATATTACAAAGGTAACCACAAATGTCTGAAGGCTTTGCAGAGGGAAAGTTTAGCTGAAACTGTAATAATCCGTCGTTCGGATGAGACGTCCGTCTTTCAGATGAGACGTCTGCTCTCTCAGCTGGACGTAAAAGATTCCATGGCACTATTTCGAAGAAGTGCAGGGGAGTTATCCCCGATGTCCTGGCCCATATTTATCCCTCAATTAACACCATTAAAACAGATTATCTGGTCATTATCACATTGCTGTTTGTGGGATCTTGCTGTGTGCAATTTTGGCTGCCGCGTTTTTGACTACACTTCAAAAAAGTATTTCATTGGCTGTAAAGCACTTTGGGACATCTTGAGGTTGTGAAAGGCACTAAATAAACCCAAGTCAGTCTTTTTTTCTTTCTTTCCTTCTGCACTTACCTCTCCTAACAAGTGATCTCTCTGCTTCTACATTCTGATCAGATTTGGTAATCTAGACACATTTTATCAAAGAAATTTATTCTGAATAAAACATTTTGATTTGTTGGCACATGTCACCCAGCAAATACCTCAACAAATCTAACTCTTCAGTGAATTCAATCTAACTGATTCTGATTGATTTAAGCAATTTCCTCAGATTGCTCAAATACACTCCAGTGCATTTTTAAATATTACGGCCTAGAAATTAGGTATAGCCCCGCCAGGTCTTTAGCGCCCGAAATTTAGCGCTCGGCCGGATTCCCGTAGTGCCCGCCTGAAATTCAGTTGCGCCGCCCCAACACGGAGGCGGGCGCTATTGGAGGGTTTGGCCGCCTCGTTTGGGGCGAAGAATGTCAGTTTCAGGCGTCCAGCTGCCGCTGCGGCACCCGATGCGGTGCGGCAGGCTGGGGTACTGCAGGCCTCCTCCTTCTCTTAAGGAGGAGCTGCCTGCAGCCGTGAGATCGCCGCTGGATTCCCCCGGCAAATGAGCCCGGCACCACGGAGAAGTGCCGGGCTCGCGGGAGTGACACACCAATGCCGCAGGGGGGTGGTGCAGGAGTCCGGGGAGGGAGGTGCGGCCAGGCGGCCGCCGGGAAAGCGGCCGGCCGCCCCTCCACCTTTATGCGCCGGCCTCTCGGAGCTGCAAGGCACCGTTTTGCAAACGCTGTTTGCGGCCGCCACGGGAGAGGCGGCCGCAACTGAATTTGGCGGTCGGACCGGAATTGCATTGGAACCGGGGCGCTGCGCACACCGATGACGTCATCGGTGCCGGCGCAGCGCTACCGGCTAACGTCGATGTTACGGACCAACTGAATTTCGGGCGCGAAAAAACTTCCGGCGCAAACCACTCTATAGCCTATAAGTGGGCGCAAACGCGACTGAATTTCTAGGCCTTTATTCCCAAACAGGCTTTTGTTTCTTATATTTTTGTTTTTTTGATTCAGGAACTTCCTCTATTTTTTTTGTCCTCCTTTCTTTCTTCCGCTATCTGAAGCTGTGGGGAAGGGTGAGAGAAGTTCTCTTGTCACGGGCACACTCCTCAGTAAGCAATTCTTACTTCTAACCAAAGGAAAGGATTCTACTTTTAAAGTTATTCCAGCCCTGGGGTTTTTAATTTCATGAAGTTTCAATATCCCCATTGATTCTGTTATAGAATTCCGAGGATAGTCTCGTGGCTGTTAACAAAGTCAAGGGAGGCCATTACACCCTTTAATTTACTGCCAAATTTACCAAAGATTGGAAGGAATTTGGACTCCATCCATTTACCTTCTAGTTAGATGCCCTCGTCTGATCTAATGAAGTATGGAGAGAGATTAGTCTCCCTTCAACTTAGAATAGTCAGTAAAGTTCAAAGCCATTATATGATCCAACTTGGGTTGGAGGGAGATTGATTTGGAGATTTAGTTAGCTTGTTAATGTGTTGACTTTAGCTGGGGTGAGTGCTCCCTTTTAGAGCAGTGTGTTTCTTTGCATTTCTGACTGAAATGTTATTCAAAGGGAAAGCATTCTACCTCTAGATCCCACAAATAACCAATCTATCAAATGTTAACCCTCCTTATAGTGATGCAAGGTTGTTGCAATGTAGGGTGACTTTGAGTATTTGAGTCTTGTACAATAACCTTAAGCATTTATATAGTTCACGTATTTTGAATTTTGATTAAAACTAAATTAGAATTATAGCTGGATTGAACAAAAGAGGTATAGAGTATTGCCCACTAAAAGATGAGCAGTATTTCCTCTGTAAGATCATGAACCCATTTATAAAGAACTAGCACGGGGGGCCCGGCGTTGCCAGGGCAGTTTAGAGGGCCGCGCGGTTGACGGCCGCCTGCTGCCGCTCCCCCGCTCTGTGTCTCAGGCCGAGCAGTTGTGAGGTCCGGCCCAAGTGACCCCAACTCACCTCCAGCTCCGGCGGGCCGACGCAGTTGAGGAAAAGCAGGGGAAAAAATGGCGGCGAAGTTTCAGGAGGCTGGAGGATTAGGTCCTGCCCGTGACACACCGATTGGTCAACCATCAGGTCACTGAACTGTAGGATTGGTCAACCATCATGTCACTCAACGCTAATGAGCGGTAGGATTGGTCAACCGCTAACGAGCAGATTTTTGAAAGTTTTTTGTATACTGTCCAAACAATTTTTGTCTGACCAAAAAGTAAATATGCCTATGACACTCCCCTGATCATAACCTTTCTTTTGATATAACATATGTGTAGGTACGCTCTATAACTTTTGAGTGTATAGCGGACAGACAGACAGACGGACAGACAGACATACTGCTTTTTTTTACATATATATAGATACAGTTACAATTTTGTTGCACATAACTCAGAGAAAATCTTCCCCCTTTATTAGGCAAATTTGGTAAATCGGGCAGTAAGTTAAAGGGAGTAATGATCTACATTTACATGTTTTAATAATGCATCTCACTAATTTTCCTATATATAAATCATAAAAACAAAGATTGAGATGGGACATCGCCGTGTTCATTCTCCATGCATTACAAACCTCCAAGTAAATGACTAAGTTTCTCAAAAACAATTCTTGAGCTCTTGAAGAGAATGCTTGTTCATTTTAAGAAATGGTTTTTAAACGTCAGATAGGCATGATCAGACCAAAGCCATCAAAGACTCATTTTCTCATGAACAACTTGCATATATATAGCCCCTTTAAAGTAAAAAAATGTCCCAAGGCGCTTCACCGAGTTATAAGGAAAAAATGGATGTTGATCTAAAGAAGGTGATATTTGGAGGGTCGAAGGTCGAAGAGTAGGATGTTAAGGAGGGTCTTAAAGGAGGTGGGGAGGCAGAGGAGATTAGGGAGGGAATTCCAGAGCATGGGGTCTATGGAGCTGAAAGCACAGCCACCAGTGGTGGGGTGAAGAGAGAAGGGGATGCACAAGTGGCCAGAGTCGGTGGAATGGTCGGGGGAGGGGGTGGGGGCAGTTGTCGGGCTGGAGGAGGTTACAGAGATCAGGAGGGACATGGTCACAAAGGGATTGATAACAATAGGATAAGAATTTAATATTTGTGATATTGGGGGACCGTGAGCCAAAGTAGGTCAGCAAGGACAGGAGTGATGGTTGAGCGGGATTTGGTGCAGGATAAGATACAGGCAGCAGAATTTTGGATGAGTTAAAGTTTACGGAGAGTGGAGAATTTGAGTCTGGCCAGGAGAACACTGGAATATTTGAGTGTGGGACTGACAGAGGCATGGATGAGGGCTTCAGCAGCAGAAGCTTAGCCTGGGGTCGAATAGAGCGCTGAGATTGTGAACAGTTCGGTTCAGCCTGAGACATAATGCTTTTTCACATTTTCAGGATAGCTCAAAAGGTTTCATAAGCAATTAATTGTTTTTGAAGCACAGTCACTGTTGGCATGAAGGCAAATGCAGCAGCTAATTGTACACAGCAATATTGCACAAACAACAAATGAGATGACTGACCAGTTAAACTTTTTTTGGTGATGTTGGTTGAAGGAAGGACACTAGCCACAACACCAAGAGCACTCCCAGTGTACTTTGAAAATGGGTTTAATGCTTCATCCAAAAGTTGTCACCTCCAGCAATGCAACACCCCCTCAATACTGCTCTTTAGTATTAGTCTAGATTATATGTTCAAGTCCTGGAGTGGGATTCAAACTCCAAGGGCTGGATTTTACTTGCCGAGGCGAGTTGGGGGCGGGACTGCTGCCTTCCGGGTTCTAGTCCTGCCCCCAGCGACGTCTGACGAACAGACGCTATTTTGCCCTGATTGGCCTTGTTAAGCCCGCCCTGCGGGCTTGCCAGCCAATTAAGGGAAAGTCTGTATCAGATGACGTCAGTTGATGACGCTTCATCTGCCAATTTTCTTAAAGGTATATGCACCACACTTGTTTGACAGATGAATTATCAGTGTTTGACAGCATTGAGGTGCTGTCAAACACTGACAATCACTGTACACAGGTGAGCCCTTGCACCCAGACTCTCCAATTACTCTCTCCTTAGGATAAAACAGATGGTAGCTGCAGCTGAGATTGCAGAAGCCACCTGTCACTTCACCCGATGAGATGAGGCTACACAAACACTTCACAGCTTGTCATCTGCAGAAACATCTAACCACATTAAAAATTACTTTCACACCATCTCCTTAACTCTGATACTAGCCATTGTCCCATTGCATTCTTCACACCACTTCTGCAGCTGTCATCCAAACACCAACATAACAACAGATGCACAGCACACCTCACTTACCCTGGCGGGGTTCCCCGACGTCGGGAAGCCCGCAGCAGCAGTCGAAAAATTGGGAAAAGCCTCTTAACTGCCTGTTAACTACCTGTTAACAGGCAGTTAAGTGGTGATAATCCTCTTCCCGCTGCTCGGAGTCGGGTCCTTGTGCAAATCAGGGACCCGACTCCCGGGCAGATTGGTTGGAGGCCCGCTCCCATTCTTTTTGACTTTCCCAGCAGTCCCGCCTCCAAACCCGCCTCCTCAGGGCTGGTAAAATCCAGCCCCAGCTTTCTGACTTGAGTGAGATTGTTGCCCACTAACCAAATTAAAAATTCATTATTTAGAAATAAGTGATTTAAAAAAAAAACCTCGGCTTTTAAGCTTAAATAAATGTGACCATGCTTGCATATTGTTCAAGTCTCTTCATAATGAAAAGGTGCATTGATATTCAACTTTTAGCATCTGTCCATGATATTTTTCTTTTTACTCTCTGCATCCCCTATCATTTTAATTCTATCATTTATAGTACTGTTTCTGTGAAGACTATTGGATTTGACTCCTGACTCTTATAATATATAACAGTACATGACCTTGTAGATTACTGTATTTATTATAACATATACCTCGTTAGAGCTTCCAACATGCTTTGCTTCTAAAGGCTATGCCATTAGCCTCTGACGTGTTCTGGGTGGGAGGGGAGCGTTACGATGTTTAATGTGACACCAGCAAGCTAGCACAGCGACAGCATTAAACTGCTGACATGTGCACTCACATGACAATAGCAATGATATATTGTCCCAATGAAAAATACTGCTTAAGGATGGCTGTCATGGGGGCCTAGAAATGCGTCTCGGGCGGTAGCACAATGCGGGCGGTGTCGGACGGCCACCCGTTATACGCAGCGCCTGAGCTTCAGTTCTATTGCAGTCGATGCAACTGAACATCAGGAGCTGCGCATAACAGGCCGATCTGATCCAATGCTGCCCGTTTTGTGCCACCGCCCAAGACGAATTTCTAGCCGGAGAGTTTAGGAATGTATAATACAGCGTAACAGCACAAATAACTGCTTTGTGGCATACCACTAAGATGGTTAAAGTCAAATTGTTATTCACCGAGTAATAAACTCCAGGAGTAAGGCGGAATGGAAACAGCACTCAGTGTTTATTATTTTTTGAAGGGCGAGCTGTTAGCTTAATTTACTACACTCAACAGTACCCTTTCGCAGCATGGATTTCCAAAACAAAGTCTGTCCACAATAGCCATTTGTAAGTTTGTTTGCCAACGGACATCATTTGCTAAAAGCCCTGTGTTTATTGATGATAATGATACCATTGTTAAATAATGCCGATTGCACACAGCATCGGCCAGTCATTGGTTGGAATGTTAAACATTACTAATCCACCATTTTAAAACTCGTAAGTTTAGGTGACCTTTGTCACGTGCTGGACCATAACCTATTAGCACTGAGCTGAGCTAACCTTTTTACACTGTAAATATTTTTCATCCAGAAGGAAGTAACCCTTCTAACCCATTTGATGTGAATGCATTGCAACGCAAATTATCTTCAGTCACTTTTTGAAATTTCGGTTTTGATTGGAAAGTATAGATATGGCACAAAGTGCTGTACTATTTAGTTAATACATATACCTTTCAATGGATACAGCATCCAAAGGGATTCAGCAAAATCTGCAGTATCAGCATCAATCATTTTTTAAAAGCTTCAATTTTGGAAATACTATTCTAACTGTTGAAATATTTAATTTCCAGAACTCAGTTAATATCTTGTGTTATCCATATATATACAGTATATTAAAAACAATTGAAATGCTTTCCTCTGTAATAGTTTAGGCTTCAGTCATTATTAAATATTTAAGAAGCTGTCGTCATTTGAAATCACTTCCTAAAATGGCCATAAACCCTTTTTGAAAGAAATGCTTACTGCAGCTTTTTTCTGTTCTGTCCTCCCCCAGCATCAGTTGCCGTCATAACGCTAAGCCTTCCCCAAGGAAATCTGGAATGTGTGCACGTACACTGTTTTTAAAAAAAAATAAACGGATGTTGGCTTTTTTCCCAGATATGGAGGACAGTTGCATCATGATTGGCTCTGGACACAGAGAAACAAAAATAAGAAAACGTTTCTATTTTAATGTCTTCAAATAAATTTAATTTACATAGGATTACATCGGGTATTTGGCACAGAAACAGGCCATTCGGCCCAACCACTCCATGCTGGTGTTTATGCTCCACTCGAGCCTCCTCCCGTCTTTCCTCATCTAAATCTATCAGCGTAACCCTCTATTCCCTTCTCCCTCATATGCTTGTCTAGCCTCCCCTTAAATGCATCTATACTATTCGCTTCAACCACTCCCTGTGGTAGCGAGTTCCACACTCTCACCACTCTTTGGGCAAAGAAGTTTCTTCTGAATTCCCTATTGGATTTCTTGGTGACTATAATTGATGGCCTCTATTTACGCTCTTCCCCACAAGTGGAAACATTCTCTCTGTATCCACTCTATCAAAACCTTTCATAATTTTATAGACCTCTATTAGGTCACCCCTCAGCCTTCTTTTTTCAAGAGAAAAGAGACCCAGCCTGTTCATCCTTTCCTGATATGTATACCCTCGCATTTCTGGTATCATCCTTGTAAATCTTCTCTGCACCCTCTCCAGTGCCTCTATATCCTTTTTATAATATGGCGACCAGAACTGCACGCAGTACTCTAAGTGTGGTCTAACCAAGGTTCGATACAGGTTTAGCATAACTTCCCTACGTTTCAATTCTATCCCTCTAGAAATAAACCCTAGTGCTCTGTTTGCATTTTTAATGGCCTTGCTAACCTGTGTTGCAACTTTTAGTGATTTGTGTATTTGTACTCCGAGATCCCTTTGTTCCTCTACCCAACCCAGTCTCGCACCCTCCAAGTGATAATTTAGTTCTAAATATTTCCAGAAATGATTTTTTTTTTGTGAACGTGTCTGGCATTGATTACCAGATGAAGAACTGTGGTGGGCTTCTTCTATGGTGATTTTGTTGGAGGTGGTGCAGCAACACTGTTGTATGGCCCCACCCTGTGCTCGATGATATAGGGCAGCAGGACATGTGCTTGGGTAAAAGAATCCTCCATAGGCTACTTTCTGGTCAAAAATTGTATGTGTTCCAGTAAAAGTAAAGAATAAAGGAAAAGGAAAAAATATATTTAAAAAAAAGGAAGTCTTCCCCTCAAAGAAATTATCTTCATACCCATTCGGAGGGCCAAGGGACCAGTTTGATTATAGCACTGAGTAATTCATTATTTATTTATGTCAAGGCCAGGGGCTGAATATTTGAACTCCTTGCTGATGGATTGAATGGAACTGCCCTGTTTTTTACTGCTGGCACTGAGTGGGATAGCTCCATGGCAATCATTTGGTTTTGCACGTGGTTGTGCTGAGCATATACATCAGACATTACATGATACTATGGGAAGTAGGAATGTTACCAATAGTAGAGAGAAGGGTATTCTTCCGAAAGAGATTGATGTGCTGATATATTTTGTTGGGGTATGAAAGAAATAGTGGGAGAAATATGTTACATCTGAATGTTGCTGCCCATGATCCAATTGTGTCATCCAGTGCAAAATTGAATAACAATCCTTTACCCCAATGTTATCCAAAAATTTGAATGAACCTTGGGGGAAAAATTCGGTTGGTTTGCGCCTCCCGTTAGCACCTTAAGCGGGCGCTAATGGGGCGCAAAGCAACTAGCGCCCATGCGTGGCGATGTTTGCGCCGCTCAGGAAATTAACTAGACATTTTGTGGCAGCGCTAAACGCTACCGCTACGATCTCCTGCACCGGCAGATTGTGACGTCAGTCGAGTGTGCAACGCCCCGGTAGCGCCCCGGAATGGATATTGAGTGGTGCCCCCTGCCTTACCGCCTGCCGCTAGCAACGACAGGTTGAGGGGAGCATTTTGCAGTCAGGAAGGGACTGGGGGAGCGCTATTTAAAGGCGACCGCTTCCTGCCTTTTTTTGTTGGTGACATTTTTGCACCACGCATTCTGAGAGAGAGAGAGACTTCTGGAGAGATCCAACGCTGTGTGAAGGAGTTTTGGGTACTAAGCAGCACTTTGCAGGTTCATTTTGATTTGCCCTTCCTTGTATCGATTTAGAGGAGACTGTGGGGGCTGCACTCAGAAATCACAGAAACCCCACAGTGCAGATAGAGGCCATTTCGGCCCATCGAGCCTGCACCGACACATATCCCACCCGATCCCCGTAACCCCTACACCAACACATATCCCACCCTATCCCCATAACCCCACGTATTTAATCCCCCTAACACTAAGGGTCAATTTATCATAGCCAATCATCCTAACCCGCACATCTTTGGACTGTGGGAGGAAACTGGAGCACCCGGAGAAAACCCACGCAAATACAGGGAGAATGTGCAAACTCCACACAGACACCCGAGGCCGGATTCGAACCCGGGTCCCTGGCGCTGTGAGGCAACAGTGCTAACCACTATGCCACCGTGCTGCCCACTCTGAGCTCTTTCCCTGGGCCTCTCCATTGTTCTTTCCAGCAGATTTGATGTACAGGTCTCTCCAGGCCGAGATTCAAGGCTGCAATGAGTAGGATGTGGATGGAGAGCAAGATCGACCCTCCCCTTTAAGAACTGGCCGGCGTCAGTGTGCCTGTGTTCCATTGCTGACTGACATCACATGAGCTCCGCCAGCACTCTGAGGTAGCGCCTCGCTCCTTGGCCTTTGTGCCTTAAGAGAGGTGTGTAGCGCCTGATTTAGTGCTCCAATCAACTCCAGGGGCGATAAAAGCCAAGTTTGCAGTTGGCGGCGATAATTAACGCCAGGCGCTAAACTTTGCGCATGGCCGATAATCGCGCCCCAAACGGGGCGATACTGAATTTTTCCCCCATAAGATCTTAGAATCATTGAATAGTGCAACATAGAAGGAGGCCATTCTTCTATTTTGAAGAGCAATCCAATTAGTCCCACTCCCCCGCTCTTTCCCCATATCACTGTAATTTTATCTCCTTCAAGTATTTATCTAATTCCCTTTTGAAGGCTACTATTGAATCTGTATCTACCAATCAAGCAGTGCATTCCAAATACCAACTAATCGTTGCATAATGAAGTTTTTCCTCATGTCGCCTCTGGCTCTTTTGCCAATCAACTTAAATCTGTGCCCTCTGGTTATCGACCCTTCAGCCATTGGAAACAGTTTCTCTTTCTTTACTCTATCTAAACCCTTCATGATTTTAAACACCTCTATCAGACCTCCTCTTAGCCTTCTCTGCCCTAAGGAGAACAACCCCAGCTTCTCCAGTCTATCCACGTAGCTGTAATCCCTCATCCCTGGCACCATTCCAGTAAATCTCTTCTGTACCCGCTCCAAAGCCTTCGTGTCCTTCCTAAAGTGTGGTGCTCAGAATTGGATGCAATACTCCAGCTGGGATGAATTAGTGTTTTATATAGATTTAGCATAACTTCCTGACTTTTGTACTCTGTGCCTCTATTTAAAAAGCCCAGGATCCCATGTGAATTATGAACTGCTTTGTTAAGCTGTCCTGCCACCTTCAAAGATTTGTGCACAAACACCCCCAGGTGCCTCTCTTCTTGCACCCCCTTTAAAATGGAACCTTTTATCTTGTATTGTCTAATCTCATCTTTCCTACCAAAATGTATAATCTCACACTTTGCTGCGTTGAATTTCATCTGCCATGTTTCCGCTATTTCCACCAGCCTGTCTATATGTTCTTGAAGTCTATTACTATCTTCCTCACTGTTTACTACACTTCCAAGTCTCATGTCATCTGCAAATTTCAAAATTGTGCCCTGTGCGATGTGCAAAAAATGGTTCTAGAAATCAGACTGGATTTTTTGATCCTACAAAACTGAACCAGTGCATGTAAGTCAAGTCCCAGTGCCTCCAACACTGCAGTTTGGTGTGCGAATACAGTGTGAGCTTGCACCTTGCAGCTTCAGCATATTACTGTGCAGAAAGTACAATGTAATAAGGGGTTCATTATTTGTAATCTCCGAAAGGAAACCCAGAAATTCTTGCTTGTAAAGAGGGGTCTATTACAAGTTTATTGAAATTTTCAGTGTCAACTGGACTTTACCGTATATAGCACTATAAAAATTGTCAGTGGTTAGCAAGGCAGAAAGTTTCAGCAACATTATCCCATTGAAAGTGACTTGGAGCCATGGGGACACCAAACTATTGTAGTTCTTTAATAAAAAAAAACAGGAAACACTCAGCAGGCCAGGCAGCACCTGTGGAGAGAGAAACAGAGTTAACGTTTCTGGTCGATGAACTTTCATCAGAACAATTGTAGATTTGGTTCTGAGCACCTTCAGTAGCCCGCCTTAACAATACAATAAGTTTGTCCGAATTGGCATTTACAGAAACACCCTGCTAAATGGAGTGGAATAACCAGCATCAAACGAGATCTTGTGCCCACAACTGTACAGCTGAGCCATCATCTATTTTTATATTGCTCTGGAATCATGTTAGTGCTGATGGCCCCTGATGCATGGCTCTCACGCAGCCAGTGGCAAAACCAGAATAAATGTTGCCCATTGCTTGTTTAAAAAAAAACGTTTCCCCTATCTTTAGTGAATCCGCAAAGTTTACTTTGGGGCTGTTACCAGCTGTGCAAGACTCTCACATCAAGAGTTGATGGCACTAGCATGGAGCAAAAGTAATATAAAAGCACCTATTAGCTGTGCTAACAGACCAATCACACTGTATGGGTCCATAATGATGATAATTCTTTTGGGTCTTCTTGAGTTCTGTTTTCTGTTTGATGCGATACAGGAATAAAAGAAAAGACGTTTCTTAAAAAAGATGTAAAACAATTTTTGCAGAAGGGTCAATTGCAGTCAAGTCCATTAAGGAAAAGCCAAATAATTAGAAAATGTGCTGATGCACTGATCTGCAAAAATAAAAACAAAACTTGGCAGAATATAATACATTTCTAAATAACTATTCCTTTGAAAAAAATCTCTAAACGTGTATGTGCGCTTCCCGACATAGCTACTTTTTGTCGAGCATTTTAAAAATGTCTTTCAAATGGTGGCTTAATCACAAAGAACAAGAATAATGCCCAATGTAATAGGAGCCAGCAACCAGGGCCACTGCCAGTATTTCACAGAGCGGCAAGAGCTTGTAAAGGCTTGCAGTGTTTACCTTGTCATTAATGGATTACCGTCAAAGCCTGGGCTCATTCTCATTTTTATGTTGCCTCTGTGAGGCGGAGGTTGGAGGTAATTCATTTTTGGCACTGACCCCCATGTTTCAGTTAGAGTGAGGGGTAAACAACAGTGCAGGAACTGAAAATGTAATATTGCCATGACAACAGGGATCTACATGTGAAGAAATGGAAACTCGGACGAAATCAGCACAAAACAGTAAACATTGTATCAATTAAAATGGCCCCGATAATAGCAGGGTGGTGGGGGGGGGGTGGGGGCAAGAGTTAGCAGCCAGGAAAGCTGAACGTACTGTTTAAAAAAATGTCTTATCTGTTTCCCGGTCAGATTGAGAGGCTGGCGCTTGGCTGGTTGTTGGGCGGGTAGACCTGTGGCTCTAGGCCGCAGCTGGGGATCGGGCATCAAAAGGGGAGCTGAGATGGGGTGGCGGGAAGGATCCGATCGAGGGATGGTTTAGAAGTAAGCTTGGTAGGCCAGGAGGGAATCACTCCTGCCCCTCTTGGCCCATAAGTGATGCTGCAAAGACACTTACCTGTTGGTTCGCCTCCCTTCAGCTTCCGGTTTTTCCGAGGCCCGGGAAACCCGATCAGCCAGCATTAAATTTAAAATGGAGCTAAAATGTAAGGCAAGCTGCCTTATTAAAATATTCAAATTCAGGACCTGCCTCCGGAGAGCAGGTTAGTCACCCGCTCCCTCAACCCGCCTCCATTAAAACTGGAGGTGGAAGCGGGTTGGGGTCTGGTTTCTCAATTTTTATTTTTAACACTCCCCCGCCTGTCCTGGGTGGGTTAAAATGACCCCCCAATATCTCTACCCATTTGAAATAATACCAGCTAACAATACCAAACAGGTCGCTTTTAAGGTTTTTTCCCCCAAGAACGTGAAGAATTTGAAACTCTCACTTTTCAGAAGCCCACCCTTTGACAGATTCTTTTTTCTGCAGTGAGTTTTAGCAGGTCTCCTCATGACGTTCAGTTTTTCGACGGTCTTGTCACTTCTTGGGTAATGTATCAAGGGTCTGACCATGGAATCAAGGATCCAAGACCTTACGCTCCCAATTAGCAAGAGCTGTGAAATGCAAAGGCCCTGAAACTCTGCAGAGGTTTTTCCAGTCATAACTTCAGCGGGAGATCGACGGACCTCCCAGAGATATTTTTCCTCAGTCTGTGGTTTCCCTTCAGTGTATTTGACCCAACATTTTTTACTACGCAGTGGATTCAGTGTACCCACTGTCTGTACTAAAGCTTTGATTTATGAGATAATGTAAAATAAACTTACTTAATTGTCTCTTATGTACTTTGCTCTGCTTTTAGAAGCAGGGCACTTTTGATGCACTATGGGTGCATTAGAGTCTAGTACAGTGCTGCTACCCAGACTTAAACGATCTATATAATTGGGTGTTTATATTATGCTTAATTTTCCCGTGCGATTAACGGGCGTTGTCTTCTTCTTCTTTTCAGGCAGCAAACAGTTACCTGCGAGATCAGTGGTTTCATTCGCTGCAGTGGAAGGTAGGTAGTGGGACAAATATCTGAAAATCAATGATGGGTAGCATATCCCCCACTCATAGGCAGGTTTGTGTAACAATTGACTGTGCAAAGCAGAACAGCACAATTTAATAAGAATTTGGGAGCAGCCTATAGTGATGGCATTTAAAAATCAAAGCTTTGAGGGCAGACATATTGGAATTCCGATGCTATGTGCTACAGACCAAAGCGTGTTCAAACTTTCGATCCCACACATGGTCAATTCCTATTAATTGTCAGATAATTCCTCACAAAAATGGAGGGAAACTTGGATGGAGTATTGTCCAGAGACCACTGCAATGGTGGCTGGTTACAGAGTGCAGCATTGGCAAAGACCCTGGAGCAGATAACTTGGCTGCCTCTTAGACCGGCAAGTGAAAAGCAGAACGTTTTGATGTAAATAAGTACAAAAATCAGACTTTCCAGTTTTGACAGACCATTGGCCGCTTACAGTGGCCATTCCAAACTAATGGGAGTGTGCATGGGGGAGGAGGGAGAAAGTGCAGGAGAAATTAAGGACAGCAGCCTGGAAAGCATAAATGTGAGGGGGCGTTGGTCCTACTTTGGGAATAAATGTGTGTCTCTTGCGTATCATTCTCAGGAACAGGTATGAATTTTGTATTATGTTCCAAAAAAGTTGTTCCTCTAATTATTGTTGTAAATGAATTAAGATGACAAGTAATGCTGTCCCAAAGGCATGTGGGTTTTGTAATCTAGGTTACTTAAGACGTGCAATATACAATAGAACCGAGAGTTCCACTACTGTCAAAGGACAGACAACAAACAGTGATTGTAACCTATGGAACTTTGGTATGGGAGCTCTATTTCAACTAACATGGTAATCCTAAGATAATGATGCACATGTGCGTGTTTACTATTAATTATAATCTTCTTTGGAAATGTAAACAGATGGAAATTCTATATATTTTTCTAAATGAATAATGCTGCTTTACAAAGTCTAGTCTGAGCTGTTCTCAGGTGACTGCTCGTTGTCATGGTTGCTATTACTCCTAAAACTAGAAACAAAATATTATCCCCACAACCCAATGATTATTAATAGTGTAAATTCAGAGCCATTATAACTGGGTCTGATGTTACTGATATATGAGCATTTATTTCCTTCCCCCCCCCCCCCCCACCCTCCTTGCTGTCCTCATGATGTTGACTCTTTGTTGGGTACAGTTCCATGGGCCTAGCTCTCTTCTGGTGCCTTGACCAAGTGTCCATTATTTATGTGCGAACCTTGACACTTGGTGTTGGCAGATTGTTCAGCCACATTGTAGCTGAGTCTGATCTTGCCCTTAGCCTGATGCTCGCACACGCGGACTTCCAACTAGGGTTGTTCGATAGCCGTCAGAGTGGGAACTCTGACTAATTTTCCCCTTCTGAATCCAGAGGTGCTGAGGCCAATTACAGTGCTACTAGCACCACCCCCAGTTGAGATCAGTTAACTTCGCAAAGACCAGGGAGCAAACTTTGGACCATCGAGGTCTGTATGATTCAGTGACGCACTTTATACTGAGTCGTCAGAAAATATTTCGGGTAGTTCTTGACTTTTGTGCGATAGTGTAAAACGGGTGATAATGAGTCGGCAGCCTGATTTACATCTCATTGAATTCTTACTTTCATTAACTTCAATGGAAATAAAAATCAGGAGAGATGGAAAACGAGCTGCCGACTCACTATCACCCATTTCACACAATCACACAAAGTCAAGAACTACTCCTTTGAGTCTTAAAGAACAAAGTGGGGAACCCATTGAGTTAAAGAAGGCCAAACTGGCAAAGCCTGTCAGAAAACCGTGGATACTAAACAAAGGTTGCCATGTTGTTCTTCCAGTGTTTCATGGATATATATATCTTGAATCAAAAGCAAGACTTACTGCCATTCTCCAGTATTCTCCAGAGCTTATACTAGTAAATTAATAGGCATTAGGCAGAAACGACTTTGCAAAGTGGTGGAGGAAAAATTGGTCATTTTCATGCCTTTTTTTGGGGCGCAAATTTACATGGGGGGGGGCAATATACCGGCGCGATCCCCTGCCCACTCTACCCCCTGCTTTAGGGCCCCATTGTCAAATGCGGCAGAAACTGGGTGGAGCATGCACGTGACTGCGACCTAACCAGTGGCCCTTAAAGGGAGCGCTGGAGACTGCCGAAGAACAGGCAAGATTCTTAGTTTTTCCTTACTCTATGTGAAGCCAAGAGGGGCCGAAGTGCCAGCGCTGGCTTGCCCCTGTCCTGTTCACCTGCTCCCCCAACCTCACCCCCAACCCCCACTCCCGGAATTATCATGACCCCACTATTGAAATGACAAAAAAATCAAAGAGCTTTACTTCAAGTGTGTATACTGGAATGATCACATTACAGTCTTATGTAGCTAAAAGGTTATTCCATTTCCCATTTAATTTAACATTTGTATTTTTTTTTCATTGCCTAATCACTTATTGCTAGAATGTCAAAAGTCAAACTGGCAGCTACTGGATTTATTTTAAATGGTGGTCAAACCATGGCATTTTGTACACCATGATGTACATTGAGGGGACAAGAACCCTATGGTTGCAATGCGTAGTGACGTCATGAACGTTTTCAAAAAGGTGTTTGCACTGTCACTACACCTATTGACCAAAGTAATTCCCTGTGGTGGGAAAACATGAATAAGGATCCCAGCTCAGGAGATGAAAACATTTCTCTCTCATTTCTGCTCCCTTTTTTTCCTTTCAAGCCTTCTCTCCTTTCCTGAAGATGCTAACTCTTGTTGGGGTATGGCTCCACAGATGCTGGGTGTCCTACGGAACCTCAGCCAAGTGGCCATTCTTCAAGTGAGACCCAAAGGCCCATCCCAAGCTGAGGGTAAAAAAAGGTCATGGTTTTTTCTTCAGCTCTAAAGACGCTAAGGATTTTGACTTAAAAGTTAATTGATCGTATGGTTGACTGTTGGGACCTTTACTAGGCCCTGAACAAAACTCTTGCCAGCTTTCATTTGGCAAGGGCTCTGTTGGGCTTAACGGAAGCATAAGTGGAGGAATTCCCGGTGTTGCGGGGACTCCCCCTTGGCACAGGGAGGCAGGCAGAAGACTTGCCTGCTCCTCTCCGGCCACAATTTCACTCCACCCCCGGCACAGATTTCCTTTTCCGCCCTGCCCCATCCCAGGAATTTCAGCCACAAAGATTTTCAATGTAGTGTCTATCACATGACAACAAATTCAGTGACTTTTTTTTTCACTGCCCAGTTTCTCCAATATGGGGGCTTGAGCTGCTTTAAAATGCTTTCTCTCTATTGCCGATCAAAATGCATGGCACTCCTTTCCTGTAACTGTCAGTGTTACAGGTGGCGATGGAAGTAAATATGCCAGAGACAGCTCCCACCATTATCAAAGCAGCCTGCCTTTAAAATGTAAAGTAAATAAACACTACATCCTTGCGCCTCATAAATTATCTTCTTGTACATGGCATATTTTATTAATAGACCTGGGCTTTGCACCTGAGCCTGTTGGTGTGGCTTGTCTCGAGAGATGTTGAGCAATGTGTATCCTAGGTACCTCCGGAGCAAATTAAACATCTATTATGCCCTTTGTTTGGTCTGTGTACACTTTGTTTTTGATAGTCAGTTGACACAGAAGGATCAAAGAAGGACAAGTGCTATAAAGCATTTGTGTATGTTCCTTGGTACATAAAGTTGTACTATCCCTTTCTTCATACTTACTTTGATGTATATCAGAACTACAGATAGAGAGACTATAATTGTAACTGTGGGAGGGGGAATGGATGGCTGGGTTTGAAATGATTTTGGACTAATGGAGTAAAGGAAGTTCCTTCTGGCTGTAAAGTTCTAAGTGACATAGAGTCATAACGGCACAGAAGGAGGCCATTCGGCCCATCGAGTCCATGCTGGCTCTCTGTAGAGCAATCCAGTCAGTCCCGTTCCCCCGCTCTATCCCCATAGCCCTGCAAGTTTATTTCCCTCAAGTGCCTATCCAGTCTCCCCTTGAAAACATTGAGCGTCTCCGCTTCCACCACTTCCGTCGGCAGTGAGTTCCAGGTTCTCACTGCTCGCTGCGTAAAAAGTTTTTCCTCACATTCCTCCCTGTATCTCTTGCCCAAAACCTTAAATCTGTGTCCCCTAGTGCTTGTATCATCAACTAGTGGGAACAGCCTTCCCCGTCTAGCCTATCCAAACCCGTCATAACCTTGTACACCTCCATCAAATCACCCCTTAACCTCCTTTGCTCTAATGAAAACAAATCCAGCTTCTCCAACCTGTCCTTGTAGCTAAGATCCCCCATCCCTGGAACCATTCTGGTAAATCTCCTCTGCACCCTCTCAAGTACCTTCACATCCTTCCTAAAGTGTGGTGACCAGAACTGGATGCAATGCTCCTATTATGGCCCAGCCAGCGCTTTATAAAGGTTCAGCATAACTTCTGTACTTCTGTACTCAATACCTCTATTTATGAAGCCCAAGATCCCATATGCTTTGCTAAACACTCTCTCAACATGTCCCGCCACCTTCAGGGACCTATGCACATTAACTCCCAGGTCCCTCTGTCCCTGCACACTCTTTAAAACTGTGCCATTAAGTGTATATTGCCTCTCCCTGTTCCTTCTGCCAAAATGCATCACCTCACACTTCTCTGTATTAAATTCCATCTGCCACTTGTCTGCCCATTCTGCTAGCCTTTCTATGTCCTGTTGCAGTCGATTGGTATCATCATCACTGTTTGCCATACCCCTAAGTTTGGTGTCATCGGCAAATTTAGAAATTCTACTCTGTATCCCAATATCCAGGTCATTTATATATATATATCAAAAAAAGTAGTGGCCCCAGCACTGACCCTTGGGGAACACCACTGTCTACCATCCTCCAGTCTGAAAGACAGCCATTTACCACAACTCGCTGTTTTCTGTCCTTAAGCCAATTCCTTATCCAAGCTGCCACTGACCCACCTATTCCATGAGCCTCAATTTCGTTAACATGAAATAAAAGTGTTTTTACCTCAGGCCAGTGATGTTGACTGCAGACATAAGTTACTTCTGACATTGAAGTACTCTAGACTGTAAAGGGTGTGACGTCTGATGTTCTGACCATATTGAATACTTCTTCATCCTGAGTCACCTGAGCTGCCATTGTGGCACTAAATGTGTAGCACTAGTTCAGTACTCTTGCATGACTTGCAAACTCCACCATAAGCTTTCTCCATTGGCCTCCAGTGGGCCTACGCTGAGGAGTGCCAGGTGACAAATCGAAATAGTTTTAGAGCAGATATCCATGAGTTCAACTGCCCTTTAGATAGTCACATCGCCAACAGAAACTTGCATTTATATAGTGCCTTTAATGTAAACAAACCATCCCAACTTCACAATTAGATGTAAGTAAGGAAAAGACATTCTGAACCAGGAAGGGAGAGTTAAGAGGGGTAACTGAAAGTTTGGTTGGCAAGATGGGTTTCAAGAAGTTGGATAGGTAGCCTCAAGCCCTGGTGCTGGTGGACATAAGACAACAGCCTTTAATTCAGGGTTAATTAAGGTAATTGCTGTTGGAGGGCAGAATGATGACATAGAATTACATGGATTATACAGTACAGAAAGAGGCCATTCGGCCCAACCAGTCCATGTCAGTGATTATGCTCCATTTGAGCCTCCTCCCATCCTTCCACATCTAATTCTATCAACATAACCCTGTATTCCCTTCTCCCGCGTGTGCTTATCTAACTTCCCCTTAAATGCATCTATACTATTCGCCTCAACTACTCCTTGTGGTAGCAAGTTCCACATTCTCACCACTCTCTGGATAAAGAAGTTTCTTCTGAATTCCCTGTTTGATTTCTTGATAACTATCTTATATTGATGGCCTCTAGTTTTGCTCTTCCCCACAAGTGAAAACACTCTCTCAGTATCCACTCTATCAAAACCTTGCATAATTTTTAAGACCTCTATTAGATCACCCCACAGCCTTTTTTCAAGAGAAAAGAGACCCAGCCTGTTCATCCTTTCCTGATAGGTATAACCTCACAGTTCTGGTATCATCCTTGTAAATCTTTTTTGCACCTTCTCCAGTGCCTCTATATCCTTTTTATAATATGGTGACTAGAACTGTACACAGTGTGGTCTAACCAAGGTTCAGTACAGGTTTAGCATAACTTCTCTACTTTTCAATTCTATCCCTCTGGAAATAAAGCCTAGTGCTTGGTTTGCTTTTGTTATGGCCTTAATGACCTGCGTCACAACTTTTAATATTTATGTGTTTAGTGTTGGAAAAAGAACTGTCACATTGGTGCACTGGTAACCTCTTGAGGATGGGGTTAAGGTGCATTGTGTATTTTTCTTTATTCTTGAGGTACGGGCGTCGCTAGAAAGGCCAATATATATTGCCCATCCCTAGTTACCACTGAGAAGGTGGTGGTGGGCCTTCTTCTTGAACCACTGCAGTCCGTGTGGTAAAGGTAGTCACACAGTGCTGTTAGATAGGGAGTTCCAGTATTTTGACAGTGACCATTAAGGAACGGCGATTATATATCCAAGTCAGGATGGTGTGTGACTTGGAGGGAAACTTGGAGGTGATGGTGTTCCCATGCACCTACTGCCCTTATTCTTCTAGGTGGTAGAGGTCGCGGGTTTGGGACGTGCTGTTTGGAGAGAGTGCAGCGTATGATACCCGGACTTCAAGGGTTAAGTTACGAGGAGAGATTACACAAATTAGGGTTGTATTCCTAATTTAGAATTTAGAAGGTTAAGGGGCGATCTGATTGAAGTTTTCAAGCTATTAAGGGGAACAGATAGAGAGAAACTATTTCCGCTGGTTGGGGATTCTAGGACTAGGGGGTATAGTCTAAAAATTAGAGCCAGACATTTCAGGAGTGAGATTAGGAAACACTTCTACACACAAAGGGTGGTAAAAGTTTGGAACTCTCTTCCGCAAATGGCAATTGATGCTAGATCAATTGTTAATTTTAAATCGGAGATTGATAGCTTGGGTATATGGAGTTAGGTCGCAGTTCAGCCATGATCTCATTGAATGGCGGAGCAGGCTCGAGGGGCTGAATGGCCTGCTCCTGTATGTTCCTGTTGTAGAAACCTTGGCAAGTTGCTACAGTGCATCCTGTAGATAGTACACACTGCAGCCACAGTACGCCAGTGGTGGAGGGAATGGATGTTTAAAGTGGTGGATAGGCTGACGATCACGCAGGCTGCTTTGTCCTGGATGGTGTCGAGCTTCTTAAGTGTTGTTGCAGCTGCACTCATCCAGACAAGGGGAGAGTATTCCATCACACTCCTTAATGCCTTAATGCCTTGTAACTAAATTACTTTTATGATTTAAATAGGCTCTTTAAGGGAAACACATTATGATCCCAAAATTGCGGTAGAAACTGACGAAACTCTCAGGGAACAGCAGAATTGGAAGTCTCCAGTCATTACACTGATTCCCTGGGGATTCTACCAGTCTCCCGCAGGAGTTATGGTGACAGACCAGTAGAATGCCTGCAGAACGTTAGGGTGGTGTTTATGAATGGATTTGCAACATTTAGAATACCTTTAATCAAATCTGAAGTATTTAATTGCTAATTTGTTTCATACTGGTAAATTTTCCTGTCTGTGTTTTACCAAAAACAGTCCATTTACTAAACTGCTATTGGTTCATAATGACAATTTCGAAACAAAATTCACACAGAGAAAAATATTCACAAAGTATATAAGTGTCATCTTGAAAGGTAAGATTTCCAGTGTGGCGCCTCATGAGACTGGATTGTTGGCCGCAGAATCAGCCCTATCTCCGATTTGTGCTCCTGTCTTACAAGCGTTCACAGCGTGTTGGTTGATCTCAGCCTGGGTTTTGGTTGGGGTGCTTCAAGTAGAGTCAGTGGCACTAGGCGAGGGAGAGGAATTAAATAAAAGTTGGAGTTCCAATTCATCATTCATATCTAGTTACTCCTTGCTGGAAAGAGTGCTCATGCAGATGCCAAGTGGAAATAGGATCAGGCTTAACTTTGATGCTTTCTGTAGTTGAATAGTCTGCAAGCATTCCCTGTCTAGGCTTACATGAAAAGAATGGGTACCTGGGTGAGGTACTGGAGTGTTGTCAATGCACGTGGATATGCACAAGTTACCGCTATCAGGGGATGAAGCCAGAGAATGGGAGAAAATTGGAAAAAGCAGATTTTTTTTTTTAAAGTACAGGAAACTTTCGATTAACCGGCCCCTAAATAACCGGAAATGTCGGTTAACCGGCAAAATTCAGGAGTAGGTTCAGGTAACTTTTATTACTTTTTTTACTCCATTTGTTGCTGTGCAAGGGTGTGGCTGCAGCTGTTGTTAAGCTACAGAGACGCTTGCAACTTGTGGCCATTGTTCTGAACCTAAGCAACAGGGTTTGTTGCTTTATACGGAGCTCTCAGCTCCGTATCTTTTACTATAGCTTTCGGTTATCCGGAATTTTTGATGAACCGGCATCACGTCGGTCCCGTCCGTGCCGGATAAAAAAAAGTTTCCTGTACAAGATTTACTTCCTGTGACAAATAATGATGTTTGCCTGTAAAATGTGAATGTATCTCAAGATACATGTGGTTATGTTAGCACGCTGCTCGAAGATTCTTCTGTTGTAACACCGGCAAGGTATCCAAAGCTGCTTCATAGAAGGTCTGGTGAGATGCCAAATGGTTCTCCCATACTTCAAGACACAAGAAAATGTAGTGTGTAGCTTGGCTGAGAAATGGAGGAAGAATGGTTTCTGCTTTGTACCCTTACTGCACTCAGCCAAGAAAGCTTGGCTGGGCTCGAAACCAGACCACAGCAGTGAGTAATACGAAATATCATATAAAGCAGCAGTACATTGAAAGACATGCTACAATTTGTAATTGGATGAGAAAGAAAATTAAGCACAGTTTATTTTATGCTGAAACCTGATAGAAATGTTTCCAGACTTTCGGTGAGTGAGACGTGAGAGTAGAGACGCTATAAGGTTGTTTGAACTGTCCCAAGAGAAAGTTAAATTAAAAGGAACAATCTTGCGCTCTGAATCGGAAGAGGTTTCTGGCATGCATTTTGACAGCTTGAGTTTCGTAAGAATGTACTTTGGTACCAGAGTAAATCTGTGTGTGAAATGAGTCAAATGGTGTCTGCTCCTTCAGGAAGACTTGAATGTCACAGTAAAATAGACCCTTAGCCATGTGCTCAAAGTCACCCGCAAAAGTGGCAGTTGCTCTTCAAAATAAATAGAAGGGGGGACTAGAAGGGAGGAGGCATTTGTGGAAGGTGGAGGAAGCTAGCCTTTCAAATCTGGTACCTGGGGTCAAACCCAGTATAAACTGATGGGATCAAAGGGCATATTTCGATTGATAGAGTGCAGACTGTGACAGATGTCCAGGAGGCAAACTTTGCATATCTGATGGTGCCCAGAATTCACACCTTTTGTAGATCCTTGAAAGCAGTGGTGAGAGGCACAGAAAACAAGTGCTTTTTTTTGCCCCATTGTCCCTTCAACGGGTTCACAGTTAGTGAGCCGATGCAAATGAGAAGGGGAGAGAATTGCATGAAGATAGTGCCATTCTCCCAGAGGCTAAATGTATAGCTTCCTCTGTCGACTTTAGGATTCCCACGTGAAATGCATTTGGACAATCTCAAATCAGCATGGGCCCACAGCTGAAAACTACTGCTAATTCAGCTCTCTCTTCTCTCTCTTAGGCAGTCCCTCGGAGCCGAGGATGACTTGCTTCCACACTAAAAATGAGTTCTCAGCTGACTGATGAGTTCAATGCGGGACCTACAGTCTCTGTCACAGGTGGGGCAGATGGTGGTTGAAGGGGCGGGTGGGTGGGGTGCTTGGGTTGACGTGCGGTCCTTCCACTGCTTGCGCTTGGCTTCTGCTTGCTCCCGGCGAAGAGACTCGAGGTGTTCGGCGCCTTCCCAGATGCTCCTCCTCCACTTTGCGCAGTCGTGGGCCAGGGATTCCCAGGTGTCGGTGGGGATGTTGCACTTTTTCAAGGGGGTTTTGAGGGTGTCCTTGAAGCGTTTCCTCTGCCCACCTGGGGCTCTCTTGTCGTGACGGAGCTCCGAGTAGAGCACTTGTTTTGGGAGTCTCGTATCTCTAAATTGCCAATGTCACTAAGGGAAATCATAGAATGCTGGTGTGGAAAATAGAAGAATGTCACACAAATGCAATAGGGGCTGTTCCTCTGAGGTTGGGACACATTGTTGGAGGAGAATAGAGGGAGTTCTACTTTGCAGCTAATTGGGCTATACCTGATCTTGGGAGTGCTTGATGCTAATAACATTTCATTTCCTAGCACTGACATCCCTCACACTGATGCGCACAAAGTTCACAACAAAAGGAAAGTGGAATGCAAAACAAATAGAAGAAAACACCTATGTGAGGCAAACTAGACTCTGGCGTTTAACCTTACTTCTCCTTAATCTGGACTAAAACAAAATGGAGCTTCCACTATTTGACACTTATATCTTGGCGTTTTTTTCTCCAGAGGAACTGCTGTCCAAAGATTTGCTTTGTATCAGGACAATTTGTCTGGTTTCTTTAGTTAGAACCTACACTTTCAAATTACTAATGTGCGTATTTAAAAATATCTAAAAACTGCTTTCGAGCAAAGCTTATGAAATCCACTATTCATTGAGAAGTTTTTGCAGTCCACACAATCCTACTCAAGGATAGAGAGATAGGGGCGTCACAGAATGTGAATGTTATCTGCATCGTGAGATATACCTGTGTTTGGAACTTTTTGTTAAAACTCAGTACTTTCTGTAACATTGTGTGTTTGACATCATCAAACCACATGATAATATATAGTGGCCACCTAGTTAATCAGTGGGATGTTGCAACTTTCCCAAATTATGTTTAACAAAATTACAAATTCTTCCATGTATGAATGTAAGAATTGTGCTGATTAAAGCTGGTATTTTCTACACCAATCGGCTTCTGGTCTGACACAGTAGAATTACTTGAAATGCTTTAAAGATATAGTCCAAGCTTATAGACGCTACAAAGACAACTTGTTTCACCACCACCCCCCAGAATGCAACATTCAGAGGTATGTTCATGT
Organism: Somniosus microcephalus; assembly: GCF_052327205.1. Taxonomy (NCBI): domain Eukaryota; kingdom Metazoa; phylum Chordata; class Chondrichthyes; order Squaliformes; family Somniosidae; genus Somniosus; species Somniosus microcephalus. The sequence continues at coordinate 251,309,350 of NC_140992.1, forward strand.
GGAACTCCACTGGCTCAATAAATATAAAGTAGAAATAATGAACATTTTCTCATCCGTTTCCCTCACTATCAGTGTCGAGCACGCCCAGTCAGGCCTAACATGCAGGATAAAAGCACCTTCAGTACCTGGAGTACTGCATACAGTTTTGGTCTCCTTATTTAAGGAAGGATATACTTGCATTGGAGGCAGTTCAGAAAAGGTTCACGAGGTTGATTCCGGAGCGGAAGGGGTTGTCTTATGAAGAAAGGTTGAGCAGGTTGGGCCTATACTCATTGGAGTTTAGAAGAATGAGAGGCGATCTTATTGAAACATATAAGATTGTGAAGGGGCTCGACAAGGTAGATGCAGAGAGGATATGGGGGCATAATTTCAGAATAAGGGGGCACCCTTTTAAATCGGAAATGAGGAGGAATTTCTTCTCTCAGAGGGTTGTGAATCTTTGGAATTCTCTTCCCCAGAGAGCTGTGCAGGCTGGGTCATTGAACATATTTAAGGTGGAGATAGATAGATTTTTGAATGATAAGGGAGTCAAGGGTTATGGGGAGCGGGCAGGGAAGTGGAGTTGAGGCCAATATTGGATCAGCCATGATCTTATTGAATAGCAGAGCAAGCTCGAGGGGCCAAATGACCTACTCCTGCTCCTATGTCTTCTGTTCTGCACTGCCCTATTATGAAGTACTCACAAGTTCATCCCACCCTAAAGCATGTAAGACTGCTGTACAAGTATACACACCTGTGCTGTGCCCAAGAACCCTCTGTAAATGCCATTTTATGAAAGTGTTCTGCATCAATATATGAATCAGTGCGGTGTATAATCCTACCCTTACAGTAGTTTAAAAAAAATTGCTTATAACTTGAACATTTCCCATTTGGCCTTGTAATGATTCTTTTCACAAAATAAAGATTTAATATTTTTTTTTAATGTACTCGCAGGTTAGCCATAATAGCAATTAGATATGGCGTGAAGTCCAGGGTTAGGTGCTGCTGCAATGCATCTGCTTGCTATCGTTTATGATTCTTTAAACTATAAAACAATGGGGAATCAAGTGAGATCACCTCTAAAGGAGCAGTAAAGGAATCATAATATTTGGTGAGTATTCTTACCTCTGTTATTTGATTTGAACAGCACTCTGCTCAAGCATTTGATCTCTCATTCAATACCAGCCAGGCTCCAACATGCCGCTTGAGAAAGCATTGTTCACCTTCTATCATTCAAAGATTTTCTTTTGCTGCTTTCTAAAATGTAGTTACTTCAAAACATTTGGATTGCTCTCTCCCAACCACGCTAAGATATTTTTGAGGCCTAGTAATTACTAACATGTTACAACAGTACCTTAATCTGTTTCACATATTTTGTTAATCCCACACTCTGCTGTAATGCAGTGACCTCGACATTTATGAGAACCATTACTAACTCAGTCAACAGCCATAGAACATAAAGTTAACAAATACTGTACTCAGTTGATTTCTGATTTTATAAAAAGGCAGCAACTATTGCCAATGAAGTTGAAATGGTTGCGCATGCGCAGTCTAAGTGGTTGATTTTCCTGAAGCTGTCGGGGAAAAAGGCGGGACTACAACTTTGGGGTTTTAGACCCGCCTACTTCGACGTCCGGCCAATCCATGTGATTTTCCCTTGATTGACCTTGTTGAGCCCGCCCAGCGGGCTCAGCAGGCCAATTAAGGGCCACCCGGCAACAGGTGACGTCACAGACTGCAATTTCATCTGTCAAGAGTTCTTGACAGATGAAATATCAGTGTTTCACAGCTGTTTGAAGCTGTCAAACACTGACAGTCTGAGTTCTAACATTAGTCCTTCTGCACAGACTCTGTTAGAACTCTCAGCAGCACTCAAAGCTGAAAGCTGTCACTTTTCATAGATCGCAGCCGTTCTGCTTTAAATGCCGGTTGAGTGATGGGCTCCCGACGCCTAGAGGAAGAAAGGCTGTTAAGGTAAGTACAGGTAAGTAAAAGTTCTTTACACACTTTAGACACACCAAACACACTTACCTTTGCACTCATGCACCCATCACTCACCTGAACACCGACATCGCGACCCCTCCAAGTCCTTCAAGCCGACGGCCCGCCTGCTCTAACCTGGCGTGGTTTGGAGCCGTCGGGAATCCCTCACGACACCCCTCAAAATAGGGATTAGGCTAAAAACTGCCTGTTAACTACCTGTTAAGAGGCAGTTAATTGGCACTAATCCCTTCCCGCCTGGGGTCGGTGGGTCCCAGTGTGGGGCGGGTACCTGCCGCCCCTGAAATTTGCGTGGGGCGGGGTTTTGGGCGGGATGGTGTCGGGACCCCGAAATTCACGACTTCCCCACCCACACGCCTGAAACCCCGCCTGACGGCTCCAGGAAAATCGACCCCTAAGTGTTTTTTAGGTCATTTGCTTCGCGACTCATGGCCTCTGGGGGAAAAAGCCGGGAATAGAGCGGGCCTTCGGGACTGTAGGAAAAAAAGCCGGGAACAGAGCGGGCCTTCGGGACTGTAGGAAAAAAATCCGGGATCTGAGCGGGCCTTCGGGACTATAGGGAAAAAAAGCCGGGAATAGAGCAGGCCTTCGGGACTGTAGGAAACAAAGCCGGGAATAGAGCAGGCCTTCGGGACTGTAGGAAAAAATGCTGGTAATAGAGCAGGCCTTCGGGACTGTAGGAAAGAAATCCAGGATCAGAGTGGGCCTTCGGGACTGTAGGAAAAAAAGTCGGGAATAGAGTGGGCCTTTGGGGCTGTAGGAAAAAAAGCCGGGAATAGAGCAGGCTCTGTGGGAAAAAAAGTCGAAACATCATCGATATCAGCTTCCAGACTAATGTGCAGAACGCTTCACCACAGCTTCCGGTCATTGGCAGCAGTCGCTGTTAAAGACCTCAGCAACATTCTGATTTTCAAGGAGATAGAGCTGTAACTTAAAATGCCACACAATGTATTGTCAACCTGTTCTAAGTGTTCCATAGCAATATAGTCAAGACTTTAAGGCCAGGGGTATACTCACTAAGTACAAGCCATGCCAAGCCCAAGTCTGGGCATTCGAACCGACAGTTCTGCTTTAGCGAGCCTGCCAGGTTTTGGAGGTGGCCCAACACTGTGTCCAAACTCTCACCTTTTTCTTTTCATTTTGTTTGCTGTTATGGAATCATAGAATAGTACGGCACAGAAGGAGGCCATTCAGCCCATCAAGTCTGCGCTGCCTCTTTTGAAGAGCAATCCAGTCAGTCCCCCTCCCCCGCTCTTTCCCCCTATCCCTACAATTTTTTGTCCTTCAAGTATTTATCCAATTCCCTTTTGAAGGCTACTATTGAATCTGTATCCACCACTCTATCAGGCAGTGAATTCCAAATCCTAACCAGTCATTGCGTAAAAAAGTTTATATAATTAAAATTTACTGTGTAGAACATTTTTATTTCCCTCACTTTAACCCCCCTCCCCCCTCAAAAAAAGCATGCAAGTGTCATTGCATAAATCTCTTTGTGACGTATGAAGGAGGGTCAGCTTTAGGGGCTGGAGTCTGAGCTTGGTTTACACTGCCTAAAGTTTTGCTGAGAATATCTGAAAGTTGGCAACTCTGAGCAATCAGTAAAAAGTAGGAGTCAAAGCTGCTGAAGTGGGCAAGCAGAGATGTAGTTCCAGCCAAGTAGATTTCCCTTCAAAAGTTAACTGTATGTAACCACATTGGAATCATCCGTATGGGGATTTTGGGCAACTGAATGTCCTGCCTTTTCATAGAATCATAGAATCATCAGCACAGAAGGAGGCCATTTGGCCCATCGCATCTGGGATGGCTGCCTGAAAGAGCTACCAATTAGTCTCACTCTGCAAAGATTGGAGCTTTGAACTTTTTTAATTGGAAAAACTGTATGCCGGTTTACAGATTACTGCAATGGTTTACAGGCATTTACAGGAGCATAGATAATGTCTATTGCATAGTTATACCTATTGGTACCGTCGTTGTACATCCTTCAAAATCAGGGTGGCCATGGTGGGATTGGAAGTGGGCATGGAGTCAGACATGGGTACATAGGGGCTGTCCTACCTTTTCTGGGAGTGTTGTTGTGTTGAGTCACTTGTACTGCTGGTAGCAAGTGTTGATACGGTCCCACCATGGACCTTTGAATTTCATCAATGGGCTAGAAATTCATCTCGGGCAGTGGCGCAAAACGGGAGGTATCGGATCGGCTGTGATATGAAGCAGTCAATGGAACTGAACATCAGGCGTTGCGTATTAGAACATAACATAAGAAATAGGAGCAGGAGCAGGCTGTTCGGCCCCTCGAGCCTGCTTTGTCATTTAATGAGATCATGGCTGATCTGATTCTGGCCTCAACTCCAATTTCCTGCCCGCTACCCATAACCCTTGGCTCCCCTGTTGCTCAAAAATCTGTCTATCTCAGCCGTGAATATATTCAATGACTCAGCTGCCACAGCTCTCTGGGGTAAAGAATTCCAAAGATTCACAACACTCTGAGAGAAGCAATTCCTCCTCAGCTCCGTCTTAAATGGGCATCCCCTTATTCTGAGACTGTGCCCCCTCGTTCTAGATTCCCCCATGAGGGGAAACATCCTCTCAGCATCTACCCTGTCCAACTCCCTCAGAATGTTATTGGTTTCAATAAGATCACCTCTCATTCTTCTAAACTCCAATGAGTATAGGCCCAACCTGCTCAACCTTTCCTCATAAGACAACCCTTCCATCCCAGGAATCAACCTAATGAACCTCCTCTGAACTGCCTCCATTGCAAGTATATCCCTCCTTAAATAAGGGGACCAAAACTGTACGCAGTACTCTAGGTGTGGTCTCACCAGTGCCCTATACAGTTGTAGCAAGATTTCCCTACTTTTATACTCTATCCCCCTTGAAATAAAGGCCAACATTCCATTTGCCTTCCACTTACTTGCTGTACCTATATGTTAACTTTTTGTGTTTCATGTACGAGGACACCCAAATCCCTCTGTACCACCACATTCTGTAATCTTTCTCCATTTAAATAATGGCCCAGAAATTCGGGTCTCCACGGGTGAGTACGCATGGGGTACTCACCCGTAGGCCCAATGGAAGTGCCGGTTTCCTGCATGCACTGCGCATGTGTGGGAAACCGGCACTTCCGTTCCCCTGAAAGAAGGGGTTCAGAGTTCGAACGCGTGCGCAGGAGAGGCTGCGCGTGCGCATCGAACTTAGGTATTTTTTGCAGGTTTTCCCGGGAGGGTAAGTCTCCAGAAGTTACACATAAAAAAGCAGTCGCAAGGCCTGCTTTTTACAAGGTAAGTGGTGAATTAATTAAAATTAAAACATTTTTTCCACAGGTTTATTATTTTTAAATACTTTAAAGAAAGGTAAGTTTATTTTTAGCCCCGTTTAGAAAATAAAATAATTTTTTCAAAAATTTAAATTATTGTTTAAAATAGTTATTTCATGTAATTTATAGTTTATTTAAAAAATGTGATAAAAAAAAATTTTTTGTTGAAGATTTAGTGATGTTTTGGGGCCCGTAGTATTTATAAGTTTTGACAGCACTTCCTGTCAAACTTATGAATGGAGCATTCCCTGCTCCGATTGGCTCCCCATGGCCCACGTGATCCCAGGGGACGCATCGAACTAACTGCGCCCCTGGGATACGCAAGCACTGCACGCCGGCAGTTGGAGCAGGCCCAGGATCGGAATTCCACGGGGTCCCACAGCTCAACGGCCGGCGCGCTAGGTAAGTGCAGGTCGGGGGCTTGCACCCGCGGGAAGCCCCCGACCCGAATTTCTGGGCCAATATTTTTCTTTTCTATTCTTCCTACCAAAATAGATAACTTCACATTTTCCCACATTATACTCCATCTGCCAAATTCTTGCCCACTCACTTAACCTATCTATATCCCTTTGCAGACTCTTTGGGCTGGATTTTGTCAATGGGGGCGCGTTGGGGGCGGGACTGCTGGTTTTCGGGTTTCAGTCCACGCCCCCAATGACGTCTGGCTAACCTGCTATTTTCCCTTGACTGACCTTGTTAAGCCCGCCCTGCGGCCAATTAATGGAAAGCCAGTGACAGAGGACGTCAGCGTATGATGTTTCATCTGTCGAAAATTTTTTGACAGATGAATTGTCAGCGTTCGACAGCTTTGAGAAGCTGTTAAACACTGACAATCTCTGTTCTAAGGTGAGCCCTTGCACAAAGACTCACCAAAACCTCTCTCCTCAGCAGAAAGCAGATGGCTGCTACATCTGAGAATGCAGCAGCCATTCTGTCATCTCTGCCGTTGAGATGAGGCACCTCCGGATCCTCAACGGTTGAAGCCTGCAGGAAGAAGCAAAGGTAAGGAAACTTTTTCTAACACTTTACACTCACTTCTCATACTTACCTCTCCACATCACTCCATCACTCACCTCTACAGTGGACTTTTCGACCCCTCTCACCCCCGCAGACCCACTGCTTGCCTCGCTGACCCTGGCGGGGTTTCCTGAAGTCGGGAAGCCCACACTTGCAGGGGTAAAATGGGGATAAGCCTCTTAACTGCCTGCTAACTACCTGTTAATAGGCAGTTAATTGGCACTATTCCTCTTCCCGCCTCGAGGAGACAGGTCTCTGCGCGAGTCGGGGACCCGCCTCCCGGGAAGATGGCACGGAGGCGGGTCGGGAGCAGGGTTGGTACCCACTCCCAGTTTCTGCCATTTTCCCCGCAGCCCCGCCTCCATACCCGCCACCCCAGGGCTGGGAAAACTCCCCCCTTTATGTCCTCCTCACAACTTGCTTTCCCACCTATCTTTGCATCATCCGCAAATTTGGCTCACTTCCTTCATCCAAGTCATTAATATAGATTGAAAGTAGTTGAGACCCCAGCACTGATCCCTGTGGCACCTCACTAGTTATAGTTTGCCATCCTGAAAATGACCCATTTATCCCAACTCTCTGTTTTCTGTTAGTTAGCCAATCCTCTATCCAATCTAATATATTACCTCCAACACCATGAGCTCTTATCTTATGCAGTAACCTTTTATTTGGCACCTTGTTGAATGCCTTTTGGAAATCCAAATACACTACATCTACTGGTTTCCCTTCATCTACCCTGCTCGTTACCTCCTCAAATTACTCTAATAGATTTGTCAAACACGATTTCCCTTTCATAAAACCATGTTGACTCTGATTGTATTATGATTTTCTAAATGCCCTGCTACTACTTAGATGTTAGGCTAACTGGCCTATAGTTTCCTGCTTTCTGTTTCCCTCCTTTTTTGAATAAGGGCATGACATTTGTGGTTTTCCAATCCGCAGGGACTTTTCCAGAGTCAAGGGAATTTTGGAAGATTACAACCAATGCATCCACTATCTCTGTAGCCACTTTTTTTAAGATCCTAGGATGCAGGCCATCAGGTCTAGGGGACTTCTCAGCCTTTCGACCCATAAGTTTGCCTAGCACTTTTTCTTTAGTGATAGTGATTGTTTTAAGTTCCTCCCTCCCTTTTGCCCCTTGATTTTCTACTATTAATGGAATGTTTTTAGTGTCCTCTACTGTGAAGACAGATACAAAATATTTGTTCAATGCCTCTGCCATTTCTTTGTTTCCCATTATAATGGGCGGTCGATCCAATGCCGCCCATTTTGCCCCACCGCCCCAGACGCATTTTTAGGCTAATATCTCAAGCTGGTGTGCCGCTGACTATGTACACTATTAGTTATAGTATCGCTTGTCTCAGCTTGTTCGACTTGCAAAGAACGATTGAAATATAGCAGCAGTCCATAAGAGTTTGTTGAGTGACTTTCACTCAGGATTGAAATGCTTCACTCCAGGAATTTTAATTTACTGATGAGACCAATTCAGCAGATCCCCGGACTGGAGATGATTACAACTGTACTCAGTGCAAGAATCAGTTCCTTGGTTCGAATTCTCCCACTTCACTGGCCAAGCCCATATTAAAGTTCTAGTTTAAAATCCCAACATATAGAATTGGCAAGAATTACTTACAGCTTCAAAAAAGCTAAGACAGAGCCCCAGAAAGCTGAAAAAGGCTATTAACATAAACTTATCACATATGAAAACAAGTAACAACACTGAAAGTGCAAAGGGACACAGTTTTGTAACTTAAGCTGTAGTTAGTTTGCCTCACTCATTATTGGATAAAAGAAACATAAGTGTGTAAATGCTGGCACTCCCATTCCTCTGCTCCTCAGTTAATGCTGCCACTCTCCTCCCTCTCCACCCCTCAGTGAATACTGCCACTCTCCATCCTCTCCACCCCTCAGTGAATACTGCCACTCTCCATCCTTTCCACCCCTCAGTTAATGCTGCCACTCTCCATCCTCTCCACCCCTCAGTGAATGCTGCCACTCTCCATCCTCTCCACCCCTCAGTTAATGCTGCCACTCTCCATCCTCTCCACCCCTCAGTGAATACTGCCACTCTCCATCCTCTCCACCCCTCAGTTAATGCTGCCACTCTCCATCCTCTCCACCCCTCAGTGAATACTGCCACTCTCCATCCCTCAGTGAATACTACCACTCTCCATCCTCTCCACCCCTCAGTTAATACTGCCACTCTCCATCCTCTCCACCCCTCAGTGAATACTGCCACTCTCCATCCTCTCCATCCCTCAGTGAATACTGCCACTCTCCATCCTCTCCACCCCTCAGTTAATACTGCCACTCTCCATCCTTTCCACCCCTCAGTGAATACTGCCACTCTCCTCCCTCTCCACCCCATCAGTGAATACTGCCACTCTCCTTCCTCTCCACCCCTCAGTTAATTCTGCCACTCTTCGTTCTTTCCTCCCTCCCAAAGTGCTGCACCAAGTACTATTTTCCTATCTCCCAAAAATACTGCTCCCAGCTTCTCCCTCTTCACCCACCAACCTGGCACCACTCCTTGCTTCTCCTCAAGCACAACTCTGTACTTCATTGACTGTAAAGCGCTTTGAGATGTCCGGTGGTCATGAAAGGCGCTATATAAATGCAAGTCTTTCTTTCTTTCTCTCCTATCTTTATTCCTTCAAATATCACTCCTCTTACCTCCCCTTTCTGCTTCCCCCCTCTTCCCCGATGCACCACTCTCGGCTGCTCACCTCTCCTCTACCAAAGGCATGGACTGCTCCGGAGCTCCGAACTTCTTTGTTCCTGCTGTATGTGATTCCTACTGCTGTGGCCGGGAATTCCTGATCTTGTCAGCAATCCCACTTATAGTGTGTGGCGATAAGAATCACTTGCAGCGCAGCGGCAGTGGGATGCTGCAAATCCAGAGCAGCGCTGTGAAAGGAGGAGGCTGATCATCGGTGATTTTTAGTCTGCCGGTACAGAAATGTAAACAGTGCCCCCAAAACACTGAGGTCCAGAAGTCGGTTCGCGCTCAACTTCGGGCATGAACCCGATGGTGACCATGAACTACTGCGGCGAATCTGATGCGCCAGAGGGCCACGCAAACTTGGTCCTCTTGCATCATCAGGTCGTGACCGGCGTGCTGGGGAACACCAGTCGTGTCTCGAGAGGAAGAGCACCGGTCGTGAAGAAGATGGAGCTGGGCCAGTGGGGCGCTGGCTCTGGACCTATGGTCAGTCTGGGATGGGGAGGGGAAGGAGATCAGAAAGGGGGGCGAGCGGTGGCTGGCAGAGGCCGTAGTTTTAATATGGACCCAGGAGGAGCACTTTTACCAGAATGTGGAGCCAGGAAGAGTAAATTGATTATCTTTTTGGTGACAGCCTCCTGTAGTACCTTTAAAGACCATTGGTTTGCTGGCTGTGCACCTGAGAAAATGGACCACAGGGTGAACGGCCCATGCTCTGGTCAAGCGCCAACCAGTTTCACAAAGGGGCCTGAAGTAGGCTTTAGGACCCCTAATTTGCATAGGCAATGGGCCTTATGCCTGTTTCAGGCAGACACCCTGAATGACTGCAGGGCGCCTTAACCAATGTAGCATGCACTTCCAGCGCAGACAGTGCCAGCTGTGGCTCAGTTGGTAGCACCCTCACCTCTGAGTCAGAAAGTTGTGGGTTCAAGTCCCACTCCAGAGACTTGAGCACAAAAATCTAGGCCGACACTTCAGTGCAGTGCTGAGGGAGTGCTGCACTGTTGGAGATGCCGTCTTTCAGATGAGATGTTAAACTAAGGCCCCGTCTGCCCTCTCAGGTGGACATAAAAGATCCCATAGCACTATTTCGAAGAAGAGCAGCGGAGTTATTCCTGGTATCCTGGCCAATATTTATCCCTCAATCAACATAACAAAAACAGATTATCTGGTCATTATCACAGTGCTGCTTGTGGGAGCTTGCTGAGCGCAAATTGGCTGCCACGCTTCCTACATTACAACAGTAGGAAATGCAGCAGCCAACACGTCAAAAACGACTTCATTGGCTGTAAAGCGCTTTGGGACGTCCGGTGGCCGTGAATGATGCTTTCTTTCTTTCAAATTGGACTCTTCATTGTCTGTTTTTCAGCCGAAAAATGAGTGCTGCGTGATCCAATTTCTTGGCCCACATGTCCACATCAAACACGGATGGTTAGCATATATCTGCAAATCTTTGCAAGAACATACCTGCCCTTTTTCATTGCCGTTTGTTGCTTTGTTTTTTACTTGTTACAACAGATCACAGTATTGGCCAGATAGCGCTCATACACGGCTGTGTCTCTCATCTGCTGACAATAGAACAAAAATCTTAGAGGACAATGTTATTACATTAGTGGAAGGTCATCTATATTGAAGTAAGCTCTCACTTGTATGTAACGAAGCTAATAGCAATGTTACTTATTTGACACAAAGTAATACTTTTTTTAGCAACTCTGATTTTAAGGGTGATGTCAGGGAGTTTCCAAGCTGGTTAACTTCCTGGAACTACCTCCAATAAATTACTCCATAAACAGCTCAAACCCAGGTTTACCCCGGGCAATCAAAGCGTCAGAAAGATCTCTCGAATGATTATAAATCTGTGGGATAGAACCTCTTCAATACTGGATAGTTGCTGAATTACTTCAGGGAAACCGAGATGGAAAGGGCGACTGCTTTGGCGTATCAACATTCGTCGCCACTAGGCTGCCGTAGTTATTTTCCAATGTTACGTGAATGTCTGTGTGTTCTGTTCTCGTTGGTAGAGTGGGGCTTTTTTTTGATTCATTTTCCAAACTGCTGTTCAGTCAGCGCTGTACCCGGAGAGTATTTTCTGTTTCGCTAAAATGAAAAGCTCAGTGTCGCTGCTTTTTTTCCCGTTCACCAGGCAAGCACTGTTTTGCTTGTCAATAGTTCCTCTGCTGCCATCTCTTTAATTATCCCACGCGCATACACAGCTCCTGAGCTTGGAAGTTCGTAAGATTTGTTGGGGGAGCATGTAGGAGCTCTTCCTAAACATAGAAGCATGTGCAGGTAGGGCCAAATGAAGTAGGATGGGAGGAGGCTCGTGTGCAGCCAAAACACCGGCACAGACCAGTTGGGCTGAATGTCCTGTTTCTGCGCTGTAAATTCCATGTAATTCCCCACCCCATAATCATAATGAGCATACAGTGCTAGAATACTCCATATTGATTCTGCACTGTGGCTGCCTTTTTGCTTACAGGACCCTGGTTGGAACATGGTGGAGGTCCCTCAGCCATGATGATGTCCACTGTCCACCGCCTCTCCAGTCTGAGAATGACACTCTCGCAATTTCCTCAAATGGCGAAACTGTCACGTTACACCTAAACCTATGCCAATCATGCCGTTGGAAACTTGCGGTGAAATTTCCTGACAATCTCATTAGCATATGCCAGAACGTAAAAACCGCCATAAAACAAACAAAAATCAGCATAAACAATTGGGGCCTGAAGATAGCATGGAATTTACGTCACATGCCTTCTCTTATGTATGAAAATGAAATGTTGAAAGCCATCAGACCATCCTTAATGTACGTTAGACACAGATGTTTACGACAACGCAATTGTGTAAGCATTTCAATTTGTAAAAGCAACTCCTTATGATGCCGTAACAATTCATTCAAAGTTCCAGAAAAGGTCTCAGCAAGGAAAACATTTTAAAAAGTGCTATAAAAGTCAGCATGTAATACTAGAAATATGACTTGGGTCCTGCTGTGCCTATAGACTTAGTCGTAAGTTTATGCTCATTCAGAACTGCTGCAGGAAACTCGCGTTCGCTCGTCTTTTGCATGGGGTGGGGCTATGTTAATGAGCGGCAGAAGGTTTCGGCGGCGTTTTCACTGAATGGCGACAATGGTCGAGGAAATTCAGGCGTAGCATAAAAATGGCTAAAAGCCTCTTATGCCCGAACTTCCTTGATCCGTGTTTACACCGTTATTTCAGCGCCAGTATTCAGGAAATTCCGGACCAGGGCCTTTAACCTAATATAAAGGAAAAGTTATACTAGACTAATGCCATGGCTGTCCTTATCATCATTATATTGCACGAATAATTATTTGGAGATCTTTTAATTACAGCAGTGGCCTTTGTGTAGCGCCATCTTGTGTGTATGTCTTGGGAGATCAATAAACCCTGTTAGGACCACTCACGCACCATGTGTAACTGCAGCAATTATCCAGCAGAACATGAGCACGCTCATCTTTGAAAGCAAGTGTAAGAAGTCACACAACACCAGGTTATAGTCCAACAGCTTTATTTGAAATCACAAGCTTTCGGAGCGCTGCTCCTTTGTCACCTTGTGATTTCAAATAAAGCTGTTGGACTATAACCTGGTGTTGTGTGACTTCTTACATTTGTCCACCCCAGTCCAACACCGGCATCTCCACACCTTGAAAGCAAGTGACCGAGATAACTATTGTGAGCCACAATACATATGACCAAGCCACATTCAGTTAATATAATGCCTTGGTCCTGCAAACCCTAGACAATAATATTTTCCATTTCCTTTTGTAGTGTAAGGGCAATTTACACTTACCACTCTCAATGGCACTATAATTATGAGAGGAATGCAAAGTAGACATGAATGAACAAAAGCCCAGGCAAATAGGAGTGGTTTACCTAAGGTCACTTTTTTGTGTTACACCCACAGCTTTGGTCATAGATAAAAAATTATTTCATAAATGCAGTGCAATGTTTTGCCTCAGAAAGAAAGGGTTAAGAGGGAGGTAAAATTTGAGAGAGGCTATTCTTTCTTGTGTTATTTACATTCCCCCAAATTAACATTGAATTACCAAGTGGGACAGAGCTTAGAAGAACTAGAACAAATATTCAACCAGTAACCTAGAACTCTAACCAGCTACCCACTGGCTCATTGTTCACCCCTTCTGTTATCGGATGGAGCCGCCGCACAGTAAACATTTCAATCTTTTTCCTCTATTGGTCAAATCCACTATCACTTCTTTCTGAAAAGTGGATACTTAGAGCAGGATTTTTTGGGTGCATTCTCTGAGACAAAAAAGAAAAAAAAACTTGCATTAATATAGCGCCGTTCACAACCTCAGGACGTTCCAAAGCGCTTGACAGCCATTGAAGTATTTTTGAAGTGTATTCACTGTTGTAATGTAGGAAATGCAGCAGCCAATTTGTGCACAGCAAGCTCCCACAAACAGCAATGTGATAATGACCAGATATCAGATACAGCCAGTACTTGGTTTTAAAAGCAAATTATCTGTATGAAATTTGCATATATTTGGATTCATCAAAATGACAAAGCATTGAGTAACTGTGCACTCTGACTGAATGCTCCTTAGGAACTAAAGGGAAAGAACTAAGACTCACTTAACCATTCAGAGCCGTTCCAGACTGGATTTGAATTTGATTCCTCAGAGGGGTATAGACTGATGCATTTATGCCATCTAATGGACACAGTTTTCTGGCTGTTGTCTTGCCAAAACTGTTGCTGGGTTTATGTAAAAAAAAAAATTGCAGGAACTTCAAAGCCTTATTTGGAAAGGATTGCAAAAGCAAGTTCATCACTACTAAGTTCTAAATCTCATTTTATGTGTCCAGTGAATTGTCTATTGTTAAATGTACAAAACATAATTTTTCTTTGGCAAACACCTGGAGCTGTCAATAATCCATGCGTAACGTGTTGAAATTTTTTCAGCCAAGCTTCATAGCATATCGCACCAAAAAAAAGATAAATAGACACTTTGCAACTATATGCCTACAAAAATGTCATACTGCTTCATAATAAAATGCTGATATAAATTTTTTAAAGGCAGATGCCCTAACGTGAAAAGATCTCCCTCCACCAACCCCTGAATTATAATAATGCAAACAGTATCTTTTTTGTTAAATATGTGGCATATCTAGGACCACTGGCTGCTGCCAGTTATGGCCTGTGATCCTGGTAATACTCACTGGCTCAATGTCCATTCAAAAGGTAAACAAATACACGTGGGTGATGATTGGATTATCAGTCCACTGCTGCTAAACAGCCTGTGACAATGTGCGGTGCTGATTTCATTTAGTGATGTGCAAACACAGCACCAGATTTCAGTCGCCCTTCCTCCCCTCCTTAGGAGGGGATGCCTCACTTTCTGTTGTGTTAACTGGCCTTATGTTGGCACTGTTTTGATTCGGTTCCGGGAGACCAGCGCCTGCAAGCCAGTTCCTGGAGTTCACTCTGCTAATTCCCTGTTGGCCGCAGCAGACTTGCAGGACCAGCTTGTATGGCGCTACACCATTGCTGCGGGGATAAAAGAGCCGGATTTAGCAACATAAACACTGGAAACCTGCTCACAGCCATTAGTGGCCTAGAATCCAAACTAAAATTATGTCAATATAAAAACAACTGTTGAGGAGGTAAAGAGAGCCAAATGAACAGTGCAATACAGCAAGTATAACACTTGAGATGGGCATTGTGGAGGAAGTATGGCACAGACCAGAGACTGGTACTGTGGAGGCAGTATGGCACAGACCAGAGACTGGTACTATGGAGGAAGTATGGCACAGACCAGAGACTGGTACTGTGGAAGAAGTATGGCACAGACCAAAGACTGGTACTGTGGAGGAAGTATGGCACAGACCAGAGACTGGTACTGTGGAGGAAGTATGGCACAGACCAGAGACTGGTACTGTGGAGGAAGTATGGCACAGACCAGAGACTGGTACTGTGGAGGAAGTATGGCACAGACCAGAGACTGGTACTGTGGAGGAAGTATGGCACAGGCCAAAGACTGGTACTGTGGAGGATGTATGTCACAGACCAGAGACTGGTACTGTGGAGGAAGTATGGCACAGACCAGAGACTGGTACTGTGGAGGAAGTATGGCACAGACCAGAGACTGGTACTGTGGAGGAAGTATGGCACAGACCAGAGACTGGTACTGTGGAGGAAGTATGGCACAGACCAGAGACTGGTACTGTGGAGGAAGTATGGCACAGACCAGAGACTGGTACTGTGGAGGAAGTATGGCACAGACCAGAGACTGCTACTGTGGAGGAAGTATGGCACAGACCAGAGACTGCTACTGTGGAGGAAGTATGGCACAGACCAGAGACTGCTACTGTGGAGGAAGTATGGCACAGACCAGAGACTGGTACTGTGGAAGAAGTATGGCACAGACCAGAGACTGGTACTGTGGAGGAAGTATGGCACAGACCAGAGACTGGTACTGTGGAAGAAGTATGGCACAGACCAAAGACTGGTACTGTGGAGGAAGTATGGCACAGACCAAAGACTGGTACTGTGGAGGATGTATGGCACAGACCAGAGACTGGTACTGTGGAGGAAGTATGGCACAGACCAGAGACTGGTACTGTGGAAGAAGTATGGCACAGACCAAAGACTGGTACTGTGGAGGAAGTGTGGCACAGACCAGAGACTGGTACTGTGGAGGAAGTATGGCACAGACCAGAGACTGCTACTGTGGAGGCAGTATGGCACAGACCAGAGACTGCTACTGTGGAGGAAGTATGGCACAGACCAGAGACTGCTACTGTGGAGGAAGTATGGCACAGACCAGAGACTGCTACTGTGGAGGAAGTATGGCACAGACCAGAGACTGGTACTGTGGAGGAAGTATGGCACAGACCAGAGACTGCTACTGTGGAGGAAGTATGGCACAGACCAGAAACTGCTACTGTGGAGGAAGTATGGCACAGACCAGAGACTGGTACTGTGGAGGAAGTATGGCACAGACCAGAGACTGCTACTGTGGAGGAAGTATGGCACAGACCAGAGACTGGTACTGTGGAGGAAGTATGGCACAGACCAGAGACTGCTACTGTGGAGGAAGTATGGCAAGGACAATGGTCATTCTTATCTTCACAGAAAAATGAGTTTCCAAACAACCTTTGCACTACTTCCAGCACTTTTATTTTCATTGATTCTGTTATGTGGTCGACGGGAGGTGAGAAGTGGCAGGGAATTGGCCTGCTCAATTGTTATTGCTATTTGTGGCTGTTTGTCATCGGCTCTCCTCTAACATAACTGGAGAGTTGCAAAAGTACAGTAACAAATGTCTTTAAATTAGAACTTTGAGATTCACTCACCAGATATCAGTCAAAATACTTCTTTTGTCCTTTGGCACATAAAATACAGTTAATATTGTTCACCGTGATTGACAAAAATTGTTTTACTGTCGGTGGTTATTTTGGAAGTGCCTTTAGAATTGAAGACAATTGTGGATTCAGACAACTTTTAGAAAAACACAGCAACACTGCAAGACAGTAACTAACAAAGGGCATGCATTGTTTAGCTGGGCTTTAAATTGAGATGTCAGGTTTCACTGAGGCCAATTAGAGCGCCTCCATCACTACTTCAGCTGAGATTGAGAAAGTCAGCACAGTATTATTCATGTAATATTCAGGTGAAATGTTACTGGGGATTGAACCTGGAACATTCCTGGTGCGTGTGACTGTACTACACATTTGATGCATTTACCCAGAGAGCTAGCAGGAACCGCATGTTCCATTTTAATATTTGGTCAAGTCTATATGTTTAAGGAGTAATTTTACGAGCCTGCACTGCTGATGAGCAACTTCACCCACCAGCATTGCAAATCATAACTTTGGGTGTACACTGCCCACAATTTTCCGACCACCCACTTCATAAAATTACCCCCTTGGCGTTTTCGCCCTGGCTTAGAGGATTTTCAAAAATACCAGCTCTACAGAATTGTACTAACGTGGGCCATTTGCATGAGATCATGACCTCCAGGTTAACAGGACGGTTTTATTTAGGTTACGTGTTACTGGGGATGAACTCATCGGATCGAATAGTCTTGCCCATCAGGTGTATAGTAGATGTATAATGAAAATCCTTATTGGGGCTTATGAGCTAATCCATAAGTTCCCCTGGGCGGACTTGGTTAAGTGTTTGTAATAATAAACATTGGGTTATTTAAGAGGGAAAATTGTGCACAGATCACAAGCTGGTCACGGTGTCATTCTACCCATAGTCCACAGTGGAAAGAAGGAGCAATGGTTGGTAAAGAGAAGCAATTTTAGAAGCTGGGACTCCCATTGCTGCAGTTCTGTACACTGTTAAGCTATTCAAATGTTACATTTTTCAAGGGAGTTCAGTTTCTCTTTAACAAAATTCAGCTGGCTCATTGTAGAACAAGAGTGAGCTGTTGTAGGCTATTACTCTGAATAGAGCTTGAGCATGCACAGAGTATGTTTAAGCTCCTCCCCATACTGTGTTGAGTAGTATAACAGAATGGCACTAGGTTTCACTCTCTGTCTACATTAATGTCAGTGCATCCTCAAAGTCAATACTTTACCAATGTAACTTTGGTGACTGCCTAACATTTTGACAAGGTTCATTGTGGGGATCACATATTCAGATGGTCAATAATTTGAATTGATGATGTGGACGCACCTCCTCCCACACAGAAGGACTGTCAACCCTCCTTAAAAGGGGTATGAAAAAGTTACTTGCCAAACAATTTGTTTACTTGCTTGCAAACACAAAACGCAACCACATAAATTGTGTCAAAATGCAACACTGGACTGTAACAAAAATGTGGAATGGCTCCTCTGTCTCATCCCTCTGCCCAAACAAAAACCGGTTTGCCCAACCCTTGCCCATGAATTTGATGCCCAGTTTTAAGGCCTCAATCATAAGATCAAATGGCTTGCCAAACTAAATGGAAATCTTTGTAACATTCATTTCTTCGACCTTCATCTCAAGTTTCAAGGGCTCTCCGTTTTCTCATTAATTTTTTTTTCTTGTCCTTCCTTTCAGAAAAAGATTTACAAGTACAAAAAGGTACTTAGTAACCCGAGTCGCTGGGAGGTTGTGTTGAAGGAGATTCGGACTCTGGTGGACATGGCACTTTTCTCACCACTTCAGGATGATTCCATTCACCAAGCACCACTGGAGATAGTCTCTAAACTCCTCTCAGAGGTATGGACCAACTAAAAGTCAATCAAGATGATTTGGAGGTTGGGAAAGTGGGCAGGTTTTGGCACAGGTCATGTCAATTCAAATTAAGGTGATTTCTGGTGCTTGTTTTAGTATGTGAGAGCTACCAATGGCGGTGAAGGCTTTGAAATGAAATGGAGGAAGGACTATCTTGTTAACCCGTTACTGACATCAAAGGGCAGATTTTGCTGACCCTTGTTTCTGTGGCATGCCCATTTTGCCAGGTCTTTGTCCAATGTCTCCTCTAAGCTGCGTGGCCGTGCGATTGCGCAGCATTCTGAACAGTCCCGCGCAGGACACTTGCCCGCTTTTCCATTGTAAGTACCGTTCATGCGCAGAAATTTAAAGGGACCGCGCAATAAAAGAAGCAGGCCGCGCAGAACAAAGTGCAGCTCACAGGGAACGTTATCTCTGTCCCTTTTTGGTTGCCTTGGTGATTTCTGGGGCTTCACTGGGGGGGTTGGGAGCTGGGCCTGCACCTGCCGTAAATGCAGACCCATCACTGAAATGCAAATGAGACGGGCGGGGTGTTCCCAGCCTGCTGACTTATTTTCCTCGCGCAAAGCTCACTGAGCACCCACGCCCAGTGAAACATGGTGCTGTGGCCTGACGCTGGACCTTCACCAGCTCGGGGTGCTGTGGGCAGGCCAAAGACAAGAAGGTAAGTGTCCATTTGGATTTTCTCCAACCCTTCCAGAATGGAACTTGAAACGCCATAGCATACAAGGCTACGGACCAAGTGCTGGAAAATGCGATTAGAATAGACAGGGCTTGATGGGCCAAAGGGCCTCTTTCCGTGCTGTATAACTCTATGGGGGAAAAATTCAGTATCGCCCCGTTTGGCCGCCATTATCGGCCGTGTGCAAAGTTTAGCGCCTGGCGCTAATTATCGCCCCCGACAGCAAACTTGGCTTTTATCGCCCCTGGAGGTGATTGCAGCACTAAATCAGGTGCTTCACACCTGTCTTAAGGCGCAAAGGCCGAGGAGCGAGGCACTACTTCAGAGCACTGGCGAAGCAAGGAAGGGCAAATCAAAATCAACCTGCAAAGTGCTGCTCAGTACTCAAAACTGCTTCACACAGCGTTGAATCTCTCCAGCAGTCTCTCTCTCTCTCTCAGAATGCGTGGTGCAAAAATGTCACCGACAAAAAAAGGCAGGAAGCGGTCGCCTTTAAATAGCGCTCCCCTTGTCCCTTTCTGACAGCATAATGCTCCCCGCAACCTGTCGTTGCTAGCGGCAGGGGGCACCATTCAATATCTGGTCAGGAGTGCTAACGGGGCGTTGTGCACTCGACTGACGTCACAATCTGCCGGCACAGGAGATCGTGGCGGTAGTGTTTAGCACCGCCGCAAAATGTCCAGTTAATTTTGCGAGCAGCACAAACATCGCCGTGCCAGTTGCTTTGCGCCCCATTAGCGCCCTCTTAAGGCGCTAACGGGAGGCGCAAACAACTGAATTTTTCCCCCTATGACTCTATGGTCAGAGTTAATCGGGGCCTTCTGGCTGCTTAAACTTCATGGGGTCGATTTTCCTGGAGCCGTCAGGCAGGGTTTCAGGCGTGTGGGTGGGGAAAATCCCGAATTCGGGAGTCCCGACACCATCCCGCCCAAAACCCCACTCCACACAAGTTTCAGAGGCGGCGGGTACCCGCCCCGCACTGGGACCCGCCGACCCCAGGCGGGAAGGGATTAGTGCCAATTAACTGCCTGTTAACAGGTAGCTAACAGGCAGTTTTTAGCCTAATCCCTATTTTGAGGGGTGTCGTGTGGGATTCCCGACGGCTCCAAACCACGCCAGGTTAGAGCAGGCGGGCCGTCGGGTTGAAGGAGTTGGAGGGGTCACGATTTCGGTGTTCAGGCGAGTGATGGGTACATGAGTGCAAAGGTAAGTGTGTTTGGTGTGTCTAAAGTGTGTAAAGAACTTTTACTTACCTGTACTTACCTTAACAGCCTTTCTTCCTCTAGGCGTCAGGAGCCCATCACTCAGCCAGAATTTAAAGCTGAATGGCTGCGATCTGTGAAAAGTGACAGCCTTCAGCTTTGAGTACTGCTGAGAGTTCTAACTGAGTCTGTGCAGAAGGACTCATGTTAGAACGCAGACTGTCAGTGTTTGGCAGCTTCAAACAGCTGTGAAACACTGATATTTCATCTGTCAAGAACTCTTGACAGATGAAATTGCAGTCTGTGACGTCACCTGTTGCCGGGTGGCCCTTAATTGGCCTGCTGAGCCCACTGGGCGGGCTCAACAAGGTCAATCAAGGGAAAATCGCGCGGATTGGCCAGACGTCGATGTAGGCGGGTCTGAATCCCGAAAGTTGTAGTCCCGCCTCCTTCCCGACAGCTTCGGGAAAATCGACCGCCATGGCTCTTCTGCCAGGGCTGTGCCTGTGCTGCGGATGCCCCCTGGCCATGTTGATACCCTGGACCAGGAACTACTGGTGGTCCTAGGCCTGTCCCGCACCAGAGCAAAGCGGACCCAGGAAATTCTACCTTTAAATGTAGAGGCACTGCAACAGACCATCAAGGATTTTTTAAACTCTTATTTTTAAAGTTTCATAAAAGTACTTGGGATCAGTTCTAGCTACATTACAAAACCAAAATACTGCAGATGTTGGAAATTTTAAATAAAAACAGAAAATGCTGGAAATACTCAGCAGGTCAGGCAGCATCTGTGGAGAGAGAAACAGAGTTAACGTTTCAGGTCAATGATCTTTCGTCAGAACTGGAAAAAAGTTAGAGATGTAACAGATTTTAAGCAACTGCAGGGGCAGGGAAAGGGGGGAGGGGAGGAAAGAACAAAAGGGAAGGACTGTGATAGGGTGGAAGGCTCGAGAAATTAAATGACAAAAGGGATGATGGTGCAAGGCAAAAGGAGATGGTAATGGGACAAGTAAAGAAACAAAAGATGAGTCTCGAAGAGGTGTAAATGGGAATAGCAGAATCAGCAACAGCTGCCGACTGAAAAATTGGGGGCAGAGGTTATGATCTGAAATTGTTGAAAACTCAATTTTGAGTTCGAAAGGGTGTAAAGTGCCTAATCGAAAGAGGTGCTGTTCCTCGAGCTTACGTCGAGCTTCATTGGAACAGTGTAGGAGGCCGAGGACCGAGAGGTCTGAGTGGGAGTGGAGAGGAGAATTAAAGTGACAGGCGACCGGAAGCTCGGGATCACCCTTGCGGACTGAACGGAGGTGTTCCGCAAAGTGGTTACCCAATCTGCGTTTGGTCTCCCCAATGTAGAAGAGATTGCATCGTGAGCAGCGAATACAGTATCCTAAATTGCAAGAAGTATAAGTAAATCGCTATTTCACCTGGAAGGAGTGTTTGGGGCCCTGGATTATGGGAAGGGAGGAGGTAAAAGGGCAGGTGTTGCACCTCCTGCGCTTGCACGGGAAGGTGCCGTGGGAAGGGGAAGGGGTGTTGGGGTGATAGACGAGTGGACCAGGGTGTCGCGGGGGGAACGGTCTTTTTGGAAGGCTGAAAGGGGGAGAGGGGACGATGTGTTTGGTGGTGGGATCACGCTGGAGGTGGCGGAAATGGCAGAGGATGATCCGTTGAATGTGGAGGCTGGTGGGGTGAAAGTGAGGACAAGGGGAACCCTATCATGGCTCTGTGAGGGAGGGGAAGGGGTGAGAGCAGAAGTACGGGAAATAGAACGGATACGGTCAAGGGCCATGCCAACCACAGTAGAAGGGAATCCTCAGTTGAGGGAAAAGGAAGACATATCGGAAGCAGTAGTATGGAAGGTGGCATCGTCAGAACAGATGCGACGGAGATGGAGAAACTGGGCTAATGGATGCGGGGTGGGAGGAAGTGTAGTCAAGGTAACTGCAGGAGTCAGTGGGCTTAGAGTGGATGTTGGTCGATAGCCTATGCCCAGAAATGGAGACAGAGAAGTCAAGGAAGGGAAGAGTCGGAAATGGACCATGTGAAGGTGAGGGAAGGGTGGAAATTGGAAGCAAAGTGAATGAAATTTTCTAGTTCAGGGCGAGAGCAGGAAATGGCACCGATACAGTCATCAATGTACCGGAAAAAGAGGTAAAGTGGGGGGGGCGACCTGAGTAGGACTGGAACAAAGAATGTTCCACATATCCCACGAAAAGGCAGTCATAGCTAGGACCCATGCGGGTTCCCATAGCAACACCTTTTATTACTAGCTATATTACAGTTGGGTGAATATATGTGAGACTATTTGCTCAAGGTTCTCTTGTATTGGTTGCCAAAATTCAAATTGCCTGCAAATAAGTGGCTTTGAAACACAATGGTACTGCAGTTTCTGCATATTTTGTCATATTTTCACAGTACAATAATCCAAACTGCAGTATAATTGCACTATTTGAAGCAGAACATGTGAGTTCTCCCAATTTTATAAGGTCTATGTATATATTTATATTAACCTATATATTCCTGTATATTTCAAAAAGTTCGGCATTGTCTTTTGTCTGTGGTTGTGTCATTAGTAACCTACTATTATCGAGCAATGTATGCCGAGTGCATCAGCGTAGCAAGCATCACACATCATAAGAATAATGCTTGTTACTCTTAGCCTATATTTGTGAGTAAAATTGACAGAAATAGGCCCACAGTTCTGCAAGATGAGAATGGCTTTTGATTTTGATGCTGAATATTGCTTATATTAATCTTATATTAATTTTATCAATATTGCTCTCAATGGGTGATTTAAGTTCTCCCCCCCTCCCCTCTTCTATTTCTAATTATAATGTATATCTACCTCCAGTTCTGTACAAAAAAAGCTCTTATGCAGTCCTGCACTCCCTTCGATGTTAGGCACTCTGCCTGTTTGGGGGAGGGGGGGTTGCAAAATAATGCAATATTTGTATATTCCAAATGCAAGATTCTTCATTTCTAACTTGGCATTCCATGCACCAGCCTGGTGAATAAATTGACTAATGTCTCCCACATTTTTTGTTGGACTCAAACATCCACCACACCTCGAGCTCAGCCAAGTCTTCCCACTAATAAATAATAAGGATTTATAAGAAGTCCCATTATAAAAAAAATGATTTAACAAAAACAGAGAACTTGTTTTCACTTTCGTATTCTCACAACAAAAGCTTCTTTATTTTCTTCAACCGAATTGCATTTTTGTTTTAATTTATAGTAATTATTAAGTGTCCTAGGCCCAACCATCTTCAGCTGCTTCATCAATGACCTTCCCTCCATCATAAGGTCAGAAATGGGGATGTTCGCTGATGACTGCACAATGTTCAGTGTCATTCGCAACGCCTCAGATAATGAAGTAGTCCATGCCCGCGTGCAACAAGATCTGGACAACGTTCAGGCTTGGGCTGATAAGTGGCAGGCAACATTCGCGCCACAGAAGTGCCAGGCAATGACTATCGCCAACAAGCGAGAGTCTAACCACCACCCCTTGACATTCAATGGCATTACCATTGCCGAATCCCCTACCATCAACATCCTGGGGGTCACAATTGACCCGAAACTTAACTGGACCAGCCACATAAATACTGTGGCAACAAGAGCAGGTCAGAGGCTAGGTATTCTGCGGCGAGTGTCTCACCTCCTGACTCCCCAAAGCCTTTCCAACATCTACAAGGCACAAGTCAGGAATGTGATGGAATACTCTCCACTTGCCTGGATGAGTGCAGCTCCAACAACACTCAAGAAGCTCGACACCATCCAGGACAAAGCAGCCCGCTTGATTGGCACCCCACCCACCACCTTAAACATTCACTCCCTCCACCACCAGCGTACCGTGGCTGCAGTGTGTACCATCTACAAGATGCACTGCAGCAACTCGCCAAGGCTTCTTCAGCAGCACCTCCCAAACCCGCGACCTCTTCCACCTAGAAGGACAAGGACAGCGGGCGCATGGGAACACCACCACCTCCAAGTTCCCCTCCAAGTCTCACACCATCCTGACTTAGAAATATACCGCCGATCCTTCATCGTCGCTGGGTCAAAATCCTGGAACTCCCTCCCTAACAACACTGGGAGTACCATCACCACACGGACTGCAGCGGTTCAAGAAGGTGGCTCACCACCACCTTCTTAAGGGCAATTAGGGATGGGCAATAAATGCTGGCCTTGCCAGCGATGCCCAGATCCCATGAACGAATAAAAAAAAAAAAAATTATATGTCTGAAAGTTCTAACTTTGCATGCTTTCTTTCTACTTTTTTCTTTTTCTTTCTCTTTGTCACAATTTTCTGCACATTTCTAATATGAATGGGATGGAGGGGACTTAGGAGGGAAAATTAGCTCGCGCCCCTTTGTGGTGATATTCTATTAAAGAATATGCAATGGTGCATCATATAAAAATAAAAATATACTGACATTCTCTGTTAAAATGGTTATAGCACGCAATCCTTTATTTACTGCAGCCTGCTCTACTTTTACACAACTACAATCACACTACAATCTGATATTGTCTAGTCTAAAGCTGGTTAAGTTAAATTAAATATTTTTGCTTGGTATAGCAGATGTGATTTTTAAACTAAAAATGTTATCATAATTAAGCTGGGTTTTTGGGGAATTTCATTTTCTTTTTGTATCTCCTTCCAGAACCTCAAGCTAACAACCCAGGAGCATGAAAATATCATCGTGGTAAGTCTCCAATTATGAGTGGTGTTCAGTGTGTTGTGTAGATGAAGCACAGGACCTACAGAGACTTCTGATACAGACGGCTGCAAGTTTTGGGCAAATTTTACAAGGTTCCTTGCTCAGTAGAAGGACTGATTGGACATCTGTGCATGGAGGTCAATGCACACATTTCTCAGCCCTCTCAATTTTCTGGTTATTATTTTAATGAATGGAAAATCGTTAGGGATGCTGATTGGGCGCGCAGACCTCCACGCCTATTGTCCAATCTGTTCTCCCGTCCAATGAAGTCTCACGCCAGGATCACCAAACTGTGGAATTTGTTCCTTTGTCCCAGTCCTGCTGCAAGAGTAGCCTTTTGACCAAAACAAGACAGAAAAAATTAACGTGTGCAAATATTTGAGACAGTAATTATAGCCAAATAGATGAGTGTAAACTACTTGAAGTTAATTTGAGTGCTCTTTCAGAGCAGTGCGAGAAAGTGGGAGCCTTGGGTTAATACTGACCTGT
Organism: Somniosus microcephalus; assembly: GCF_052327205.1. NCBI lineage: Eukaryota > Metazoa > Chordata > Chondrichthyes > Squaliformes > Somniosidae > Somniosus > Somniosus microcephalus. The sequence continues at coordinate 251,334,683 of NC_140992.1, forward strand.
TTGACCTCCTGTGAATTCCAGTGTGTATGTCATATCCCTTCATTGTATTTGCTTATCATCAGCACGGTGGCATAGTGGTTAGCACTGTTGCCTCACAGCGCCAGGGACCCGGGTTCGAATCCGGCCTCGGGTGACTGTCTGTGTGGAGTTTGCACATTCTCCCCGTGTTTGCGTGGGTTTTCTCCGGGTGCTCCAGTTTCCTCCCACAGTCCAAAGATGTGCGGGTTGGGTTGATTGGCTATGATAAATTGACCCTTAGTGTTAGGGGGATTAAATACGTGAGGTTACGGGGATCGGGTGGGATATGTGTCGGTGCAGGCTCGATGGGCCGAAATGGCCTCTATCTGCACTGTGGGGTTTCTGTGATTCTGTGATTCTGTGATATGTCATGCTGATCAGTACAGATGCTTAATTTCCAGTTAATCCTCCTTGGTTTTCCACATTTAGAGATTCTGTCACATTTTCTAATACTTTGTCAAAATTAGACAATGCACAGAGCCAGATGTTTAATGCGCCTGCTCTGTCTATTTGGAACTGCATTTTTCAGACATTTTACTGCCAATGGTCACTCACAAGTGAAAGCTCAAAATGTCTTTAAAAACATCAAATTATGCCATTACTATTGAGTTGGAGTCACTATACAGGAGGTCAGTGTTCATGTAAGTGTGTCCAACAGCTTGCATTTATGTAGTGCCTTAAACATAGGGAACCACCCCAAATGCTTTGTAGAAGCGCAATCAGACAAAAAAAAAGTTATTAGGAGGGGTGATTAAAAGCTTGGTCAAAATTTCAAGGAGGGCCTTAAAGGAAGGGAGCAAGGTGGTGAGGCAGAGGGGTTTCAGCAGGGAATTCCAGAGCAAGGGGCCTAGACAGCTGAGGTCACGGCCGGCAATAGTTGGCTGTAGGAAGTGGGGAGATGCGCAAGAGGCCAGAGTTGGAGGAACACAACGTTTTCAGAGTTGTAGGGCTGGAGGGTTACAGAGCCCTTACAGAATTGGGGAGAGGCAAGGCCATGGAGGGCTTTGAACACAAGGATGAGAATTTTAAATTTGAGGCATTGGTGGAGAGGGAGCCAATGTAGGTCAGGGATCATGGGGGAGCGGGACTTGCTGCGGGTTAGGATATAGTCAGCAGAGTTTTAGATAAGCTCAAGTTTATGATGGGTGGAAAATGGGAGGCCGGCCAGGAGAGCGTTGGAATAGTTGAGTCTACAGGTAACAAAAACATGGATGAGGGTTTCAGCAGCAGATGAGCTGAGGCAGAGGCGGAGACAGGGCATGTTACAGAGGTGAAAGTAGGCAGTCTTTGTGTTAGGGAGTATATGGGGTCAAATAGGATGTCGTGGTTGCCAACAGTCTGGTGCAGCCTGAAACAGTGGCCGGGGAGGGGATAAAATTGGTGGCGAGGGAAGAGAGTTTGTGGTAGAGGCTGAAGGCAATGGCTTTGGTCTTCCCGACATTTAATTGGATTAAATGGTGGCTCATCCAGGACTCCATGCCAGACAAGCAAGCTGTCAACACAGAGGCAGTGGAGGAATCATGAGAGTGTGTAAGGCAGTAATTATATTTTGAAAGGTGTTCACATCTCTTGCTGAGTGCTTTCCATTTTCACTCATATAATGTTGGGTACAGAATTCTGCAGCAGAGTTACAAAGCTGTTTGTGGGGCATTGCTGTTGCAGAATGGCTGCTGCATTTGCCTACACAACAGTCGCTGCACTTCAAAAGTAACTCCTTGCGTGAAGTGCTTTGAGATGTTTCAACCTGGATTATCTATTATAATGCAGGCGTGTAGACAATGTCACTGGATAACTGCAATGTGAAAAACCCATTGGACATTTGCCTCATTCATCTCCACATTCTTGTATAAATGTATCTCTTATACCTGGCGACACACACTGGTATTCAGGGCTTGATGCCTACCATGATTGGGTTGCAATGAGGGGAGGCAGCTGCCGTTGAATCTAATATTTGAGCCAGGCAGGTCTGCAGTGCTTCAGAGCACTGTTGATGATCAACCAGCCAGCCTGGTTCACTAATGGATACTGGTGGGGGTAGACCTGTCACTCGGGGCTAGGATTCTTCCCACTCAGCTCTTAACTGGAAGCAAAGTCTCAAGGAGTAATTACCAGTGATCTACTTTGGTGACATCTCCGCAATGTTCAACTTATTGGTGGGGAACTGGGATACAAAAACTGGGATACAAAATGTCTGCTATAACCTGTGTTACCAGAAGGAAGCACATTGAGGATATTTACAAGATAATCAATATAATTATAAGTACACCATTTTAGGAGAGAGCTGGTGAGGGAATTACATTGAACTTCCCTAGATATTTTCCTTTTTAAACCAATAACAAAAATATTTGAATAAGGATAAACAGATTTGCCAAAACCAGGAATGTGGAATAACTTGAAGTGTCTCATTTCTGTCCCTCAGGCAATAGCACCTTTGCTGGAAAACAACCACCCTCCCCCAGATCTCTGCGAGTTTTTCTGCAAGGTACTTATCTCTAATTCTTTATGTATATCCATGCATGCTGGGAGGGATGGGGAGGGAGGCTGGAACAGTTCTTGTGCAACACAATTCAGTTCAAATTTGCATTTGCTGCCGATCACATTGAAGCAAATTTTGTGCTTTGTAAAAGGTTCAGCTGCTAATAAAAGCAAATCATATGAAAATATACATCATTTTGCAAATGTAAAGACTGACCTTAGTAACCATCCCAACATTATTAATCATAAGCAAATACAAACTGAAGGATTCTCTTGGAGATTCAGATTGTAGAGCTAGATCTTGATATGGAGAGACTAGAGAATCTGGGATTGTTCTCCTTAGAGCAGGGAAGGTTAAAGGGAGATTTAATTTAGGTGTTCAAAATTATGAAAGGTATTGATAGAGTAAATAAGGAGCAACTGTTTCCACTGGCGGGGGGTGTCAGTAACCAGAGGGCACAGATTTAAAATAATTGGCAAAAAAAACAGAGGGGAGATGAGGAGAATTTTTTTTACACAGTGAGTTGTTATGATTTAGGATGCACTGCCTGGAAGGGTAGTGGAAGCAGATTCAATAGTAACTTTCAAAAATGATTTGGATATATACTTGAAAAGGAAAAATGTGCAGGGGAATGGGACTCATTGGAGAGCTTTTTCAAAGGACCAGCGCAGGCACGATGGACCAAATGGCCTCCTCCTGTGCTGTATGATTCTATGACTTGCTCCATGCAGAATAAGCATCAAATGTGTTTTTTGCAGCACTGCAGAGAGCGGCCTCGATCGATGGTTGTCATAGAAGTGTTCACACCTGTGGTTCAGAGAATCCTCAAACATAATATGGTACGTTTCCATTAAATCTGTATCATGTGTATGCAAAGTTGTCCACGCTCATTAGTGAAACATATCTTGCAGATTGAGAAATGTTAGGGTTCTTCTGGTCTGTTTATTTTGGTACAGGTTCTTTAATCTGAACTGTTAATACTACAGAAATTTTACAATGCATCATGTAACCTGATAGCAATTGGAGGAGAAATTATATCATACATACTTCTAATTTACCACAGAACAAATTACTCAAAAACGGTATTTGGTTGAAACAGATTTCCAAGGTGTTGTAGCCAGAAAAGATGGTGGCCACTGGCTGCAGCAGAAATATTTATAGTGTTGATTGGGATTTTGTTACCTCTGGGAGCGCTGGTGACCTCCCTCTGCCCCCAACCACAGAATGAGATTTCTGTGACTGTTCTGTATATTTTTACAGTGATAAGTTTTACAGTCAGTTTATAATATAATCAAATTTGAAATAATGGTGAGATGGGTACTTAAACCTTACTTATCACATTTAACAAGGGAGAAGTAGTCAGTATGTTGATTTGTGGAATATATGTAGGTGGACAAGACAGAATAAAGTAATGCTCAAGAGGCCAAGGATTACATTTCCCATTTTTTTCCTGTTGTTATTGGCAGCGTTGCAGTGCAGTTGGTTCATAGTTTGGCGACAACCAGAGTAAAATATACCCTGATGGAATTGAAGTTTCATTTTCCTTGGCATTGAAAAGGAGGAATATTTATAAAATGGAAGAGTTTCATTTGCTCTTTCCTGCATAATTGAATATAGCTTGACCACAGTGTATTAAATTGCAGCATTAGAGAATCCTGGAAGTAACTGTGTGGAGAACGGCTCAAAATGGGATTGCTATGTCAAATTGTAGTGTGTTACAGTATATGGAAGCCATTTTGAGGTTTTTTGCACAAGTTACATTTTGAGTATAAAGTAGAACAACACTGCTTCAAAAACAAGGGTCTTATGTAACAATTTATAAATCTTGGAACAAACAACTCTAGAAAGGAAACCATTAATAATTTGGCCCTAAGTTGACAGTCTCACTGAAGGGTGCCAAAGGAATGAGCCTTTGTTGGAGAATGGGGTTAAAGTATAATGTAAGGGTGTGGTAAACCACTGTTTGTATTCCTGTTTGTCCTGTTTGTATTCCACTGTGTACATGCCTGGACATGCCTCGGCTGACTCCTCCCACAGGTCCTAGTATAAAGGTGACTGCTCCCCAGCCCTTTGTATCCTGGACCGGTCGACCACTCGAGGCAGACCTCCATTCTGTTGTTAATAAAAGCCTTTAGTTACTCTTCTAACTCTCAGGGCTAGATTTTCAGTTGCTTGCGCCAGCAGTTAGCGCCTTAAGAGAAGTGATTTTCGGGCGCTATGCGTGTAGCGCCCGGGCGCAGCGCAGTTTGCGCCCCGCCCCAAATTAAGTTGCCCGTTAGCGCCGGTGCAAAGTTTAGCGGCCGCCCGGATGCGCGCGCAGAAAATGACATCACATCCTCGTGCAACGCCCTTTGGCCGCCCCGAATCCAAACTTCAGTCGGACCGCCCCATTGTGCGGCTGGCGTCCAGAGCGTTTGTAAAATGGAACGCAACAGACTCTGGGGAGCGCAAATTAAAGGGCACTCCGCATGCACTATAAACGGCAGTCTGCATGTGTTGTGTGGAAGGATCCAGTGTGTTGTTCTGAACGGTGTATTTATGTTTCCGGGCACCACCACCACCACCACCTCCTCCTCCTCCTCCTCCTCCTCCTCCTCCTCCTCCTCCCACACTCTGCTTTTGAAAAGAACACATGCACCCTTCCCCTTTAAGAGCTCAGTGGCACCAGAGTGTCTGCCGTGCGCTGCGCCCGAGCTCGGGCGTTGCGCTCTGCACCGCCGGCTTAGCGCCTAAAGATAGTAGTGGAACGCCTCTTTTAGCGCTCCACCAACCTCTTAGGGCGAAGCCACTGAATTTCTGGCAACGGGGCGCTACTTTGGGGCGGGCGCTAACTTCGGGCGGGCGCTAAGGTTAGCGCCCCAAAACTGTCTATACTGAAAATCTAGCCCTCAGTCTTTTATGAGTAATTGATAGCGCATCAATTTTATTAACAAAATTTTTATAATGGAGAAGATCCTCACACCAGCATGCCTGGACTTAGATCATCGGGAGGCGGACTCATCCACCAAGTTTACTCACTGGCTTAAGTGTTTCGAAAAATTCCTGACCGCCTCCGAAGCAATCAAATCGGACGAGGACAAGCTGGATGTCCTGACCTCCAAAGTGAACCACCGAGTGTACTCGGTCATCCAAGACGCGACCTCGTACGCGGACGCTATCAAGCTCCTCAAGGACCAGTACACGCGCCCAGTGAACAAAGTGTACGCCAGGCACCTTCTGGGGAGTCGTAAACAACAACCTGGGGAATCGACCGTGGAATACCTTCAGGCACTGTCTGTGCTTGGCCGGGCCTGTGGTTGTAAGGATGTAAAGGCCACCGTGTACACAGAGGAACTTATCCGGGACGCTTTTGTAGCGGGCCACAGATCCAATTACACCCGACAGCGACTGTTGGAGCAGAGTAACCTCGACCTCAACAAGGCCTCTGAACTCGCACTATCGTTGGATGCAGCCTACCAGGGCATGGATGCCTACTCCTCTGCACCGTGGACGCCGCGGGGAATGACAGCCTGGGACACGGTAGGACCGCCTCATAGCGCCGTGCCACCCCAGCCACACCCCAACAACGGCCCAACTACCGCAGCAGTGTCCCAAGGCCAGACAGCAGTGCCCCAAGGCCAGAAATGCTACTTCTGTGGCCAGGCAAAACACCCCAGAGTGCGCTGCCCGGCGAAAAACGCGATCTGCTCGGGCTGCGGGAAGAAGGGACACTACGCTAGCGTCTGCAGGGCCAAAGCCACCCCGAACTCCAGCAGCGCCGCGTGTGGGCCATGCGGGCCGCCATCTTGGACCTCCCCGGCCATGTGCGAATCACCGGTACAGCAGCCATTTTGGACGCCTCCAGCCGCATGGGGATCATGGACGCCGCCACCTTGGATGACAGCCGGGACGCAGCAGGCCCCCGACACCGCCTCATCTGATACCCGCAGCGACACACCGACCCCTACGCTGGCATCCGTTACACTGGACCAAGCGAGACCGCACCAACTGGCCAGTTCCACAATGGACATTAAGGTAAATGGTCACGATACAATCTGCCTTTTTGACTCTGGGAGCACGGAGAGCTTCATCCACCCCAACACGGTGCGGCGTTGCTCTCTCCCAGTCCTGCCTGCGCAACAGCGGATTTCTATGGCCTCCGAGTCCCAGTCGGCGGACATCGGCGGCTACTGCGTGGTGACACTCGTAGTAGACGGGACCGTGTACGATCATTTTAAACTTCTGGTCCTGCCTGACCTCTGCGCTGCCGTCCTGCTGGGGTTAGATTTTCAGTGCCACCTTAAAAGTGTTACGATGGCGTACGGTGGACCCCTACCCCCACTCACAGTCCGCAGCCAGCAGCTTCCAAATTGCCCGCCGCGCACCAGGTGCAACCTCTCCACACTCAGAGTCACCCCCCCACCACTGTTTGCTAACCTCACCCCCGACTGTAAGCCCATCGCCACAAAGAGCAGGCGATACAATGCCGGGGACAGGGTTTTCATTAAAACCGAAGTGGAGCGGCTCCTGAAAGAAGGGATTATTGAGGGCAGCACCAGCCCCTGGCGAGCCCAGGTTGTGGTCGTTAAGACCGGCGAGAAGCAGCGCCTGGTCATCGACTACAGCCAGACAATAAATCGCTACACCCTGCTGGACGCCTACCCACTCCCCCGTATAGCTGATATGGTCAACCAGATCGCGCAGTACCGCGTCTTCTCGACCATTGACCTGAAATCAGCGTACCACCAGCTCCCCATCCGCCCTGAGGACCGCCAGTACACTGCCTTTGAGGCAAACGGCCGCCTCTATCACTTCCTTAGGGTTCCCTTTGGCGTCACCAACGGGGTCTCCGTCTTCCAAAGGGAGATGGACCGGATGGTAGATCAAAATGCGTTGCAGGCCACTTTCCCATATCTGGACAATGTGACCATCTGCGGCCGTGACTTGCAGGACCATGACGCAAACCTCGAAAAATTCCTCCGCACCGCCCAACTCCTAAACCTGACATATAACAAGGAGAAGTGCATATTCCGCACAAACCGCCTCGCCATCCTTGGCTGTGTTGTGGAACACGGAGTCATCGGCCCCGACCCCAACCGGATGCGTCCCCTTATGGAACTTCCACTGCCCCACTGCCTCAAGGCCCTGAAGAGGTGCCTAGGGTTTTTCTCCTATTACGCCCAGTGGGTCCCCTACTATGCGGACAAGGCCCGTCCGCTGATCAAGTCCACCTCTTTTCCCTTGACGGCAGAGGCCCGCTTAGCCTTCCACCGTATCAAGGAGGACATTGCCAAAGCCACCATGCACGCAGTGGACGAATCCATCCCCTTCCAGGTGGAAAGCGACGCGTCCGACTTTGCCCTGGCCGCTACCCTCAATCAGGCGGGGAGACCCGTGGCCTTCTTTTCACGAACCCTCCAAGGCCCGGAGACCAGACACTCCGCTGTTGAGAAGGAGGCCCAGGCGATTGTGGAGGCTGTGCGTCATTGGAGGCACTACCTGGCCGGAAAACGATTTACCCTGCTCACTGACCAGCGTTCAGTTGCTTTTATGTTTAACAACAAGCAGAGGGGCAAAATCAAAAATGACAAGATCTTGAGGTGGAGAATCGAACTTTCCACCTACAACTACGAGATCTTGTACCGGCCCGGGAAGCTAAATGAACCCCCGGATGCGCTATCACGTGGCACCTGCGCCAGCGCGCAGATCGATAGACTACGGGCTCTCCACAATGACCTCTGCCACCCGGGGGTCACCAGGTTCTTCCACCTCATCAAGGCCCGCAACCTGCCTTACTCTATTGAGGAGGTCAGGATCATGACCAGGAACTGCCAAGTCTGCGCTGAGTGCAAACCGCACTTTTATAGACCAGACAGGGCCCACCTGATAAAAGCCACTCGCCCCTTCGAGCGCCTGAGCGTTGATTTTAAAGGGCCTCTCCCCTCCTCCGACCGCAATGTGTACTTCCTCAATATTATTGATGAGTACTCCCGTTTCCCGTTCGCCTTCCCCTGCCCGGACATGACCAGTGCCACGGTCATTAAATGTCTGAACAACCTCTTCACCCTGTTCGGCTTCCCCAGCTATATCCATAGCGACCGGGGCTCATCGTTTATGAGCGACGAACTCCGTCAGTACCTGCTAACTAGGGGTATTGCCACAAGCAGGACCACCAGTTACAACCCCCGGGGGAACGGACAGGTGGAAAGAGAAAATGCGACAGTTTGGAAGGCCGTCCTGCTAGCCTTAAAGTCTAGGGGCCTTCTAACCTCCCGCTGGCAGGATGTGCTCCCCGATGCGCTCCACTCTATTCGGTCACTGCTCTGCACTGCCACTAACGCCACCCCTCATGAGAAAATGTTTGTCTTCCCAAGGAAGTCCACATCGGGGACATCGCTACCGCCATGGCTGACGTCCCCAGGGCCGGTCCTACTGAGAAGACACGTGAGGACCCATAAAACGGACCCCCTGGTCGAGAGGGTCGACCTCCTCCACGCCAACCCCCAGTATGCTTACATCGCATACCCGGACGGGCGGGAGGACACAGTCTCCATAAGAGACCTTGCACCCTCGGGGGCCGCAGTAACCCACTACCCACTACCACCCCCCACCACGATCCGATATCCAGCCCCAGCAGACGGCAGGCCTGGGCCCCGCGACCCGCTCGACATCTACGAGGACGACACGCCTGTGCCACAGCCTACGCTGGACTCGACGCCGGAAGCTTCACTACCCCTGCCGTCACCACGCCGATCACAGCGGCAGACAAGACCTCCGGAGAGACTCCAATACACTAACTTTTAATACACTTCACCCCGCCGGACTCAATTTTAAACAAGGGGTGAATGTGGTAAACCACTGTTTGTATTCCTGTTTGTCCTGTTTGTATTCCACTGTGTACATGCCTGGACATGCCTCGGCTGACTCCTCCCACAGGTCCTAGTATAAAGGTGACTGCTCCCCAGCCCTTTGTATCCTGGACCGGTCGACCACTCAAGGCAGACCTCCATTCTGTTGTTAATAAAAGCCTTTAGTTACACTTCTAACTCTCAGTCTTTTATGAGTAATTGATAGCGCATCAAAGGGCAGTGCAGTGGAGCTTTTATTATTTATCTAGAGCATTCTGTGCTTGATGTGAAAATGTTTGATGCTAACACTGGGTACAAAAGAGGGAAATGTTTCATTCCCAGCCTTGAAGAGCACAAAAGAATGGGTGCAAAATGGGCAACTGTTATTGCCAATTCATTATTTTATATATTATTTTGGAAGGTTTAACTACATTTCCGTTGTGATATATCAGTACAGAAACAACAGCAACTTGTATAGAATAGCAAAATACTGCGGATGCTGGAAATCTGAAATAACAACAGAAAATGCTGGAAACACTCAGCAGGCCAGGCAGCATCCGTGGAGAGAGAAACAGAGTTAACGTTACAGGAGACCAGAAACGTTAACTCTGTTTCTCTCTCCACAGATGCTGCCTGGCCTGCTCAGTGTTTTCAACATTTTCTGTTGTTATTTCAGATTTCTATAGGTTTCCCAACACAACTAAAGAATGGTTAATGAGAAGGTGGATCTAGTTAAAAGGCAGATGCCAGGGTCATGCCATTTTGTCTCCATTCTGCCTAGCTGATCCTCTTGAATGTCCTGTAACAAATTTTTCTACTGTGAGCTCTACCAGACAGGTGCTGTAGTGTATGTACTTTGAAGAAGGAACTATATTCTGCAGCCCCTGTATACTGCAGTACCAGTAGTGACCACCCCGGTATATAAGCCTGTGTAGTAACTTTGTATAGTAGTTCCAGTCTTGTCTCCATTCAGTAAACACCTGTTATAACCAACTCCTGCAGTCCGTGTCTCAATTACACACGGACGTTACAGGTGCCAAAGTGTGTAGGCAGAGGGATTACAGCTGTAAAAGATGGCATATAAAATAAATGATTCACATCTATTGTAATTAACATAGAACTCACCTATCAAACGCTTACATTTGTGTTAAAGGTGGATATAATGCCATCAATCTTGTTGCACAATCTGCTTTTCATCCTGAAGTTCTGGGATTTAGGGACACTGCAAATGTTGCTGTCTTCCAGCAGTGTTTCTAGTATTTATGGGAATTGTGATATTTGATGGAGCCTCTTTTCTCAGTGGGCTTATAAAAAAACACTCTTCTCTCTTTGTTTTAATAAAAGTAAATTAAACAAATATTTTAGACTGTCAGAAGACTAAAGTCTGTGCCAGCTGAAGTCTGAGTCTATTTGAGTAGATTTGTATGATTAAGTATAATGCCGCAGGGATAACTTTAAAATATTGGTGTGAATTTGATGACGTGATAAGACATCCTCTAGTCAGGAGAGTGATGCTAGAAGCCATGGCATGTGTCCAGCAATGGAATTTGAGCCCAAACTTTGTTTGATGCCACTGCTAGTAACATTCAGAATTGCTATTTACAATCTATATCAACGACTTAGATGAGGGGACCGAGTGCAATGTATCCAAGTTTGCTAACGAGACAAAGCTAGGTGGGAAAGTTTTTTGTGAGGAGGCTGCGAAGGCGTATAGTCAGGTTAAGTGAGTGGGCAAGAACCTGGCAGATGGAATATACTGTAATGTGGAAAAATGTGAAGTTATCCACTTTGGTAGGAAAAATAGAAAAGCAGAATATTTTTTAAATGGTGAGAGATTGGGAAATGTTGGTGTTCAGAGGGACCTGGGTGTCCTTGTACACGAATCACAGAAAGTTAACATGCAGGTAAAGCAAGAAATTGCAAAAGGATTGGAGTATAAGAGTAAAGAGGGCTTTGGTGAGACACATCTAGAGTACTGTGTACAATTTTGGTCTCCTTACCGAAGGAAGAATATACTTGCCATAGAGGGAGTGCAACAAAGGTTCACTAGACTGATTCCTGGGATGGGGGGATTGTCCTATGAGGAGAGATTGAGTAGACTAGGCTTATATACCCTAGAGTTTAGAAGAATGAGAAGTGATCTCATTGAAACGTATAAAATTCTTAAGGGGCTTGACAGGGTAGATGCTGGGAGGATGTTTCCCTGGCTGGGGAGTCTAGAGTTAGGGGTCACAGTCTCAGAATAACTCCTGCTCCTATTTCTTATGTTCTAAGAATGTAAACATTGTTTGAAGTACAATGTGTATATGTACATATACAGTAGACCCACTTTATAAGGTTTTCTGATGTAAAGCATGTAGGTGCAGAGGGAAGTTGCACCAGAATGTGCTTGAAATTGCACTGGTTAGGATACACTTCAGGTTTTTGGTAAAAGTACATTTGCATAATCACAAACTTAAAATCTTCCATCAACCAGTACAATTGGACAGCGTAACAGAATGCAATCTTTTTTGTTCTTTCCATTAAAATGTAATTCCTTGATGCATCTAAGGGTAGTGACCTGTGTTGAATCCGTGAATCTTAAAGTATGGTGTTCTTCAATAACTAGACGGAGGCTGCAGATTAACAATCAACAGGTGTTTACTGGAGGAGGGTAGTATAAAGACTAACAGTACAGATGCCTGCTCAAGGCTTATATACAGGTGGGGTCACTGCCGGTACTACAGTATACAGGAGCTGTAAAAGTAGTTCTCTCTTAAAGGTACATACACTACAATTCCTCCTCTTTTAGATTAACAGTACCCATAACATTCAAATAACAGTTAACACTTTAACATGCACATTTAACTGAAATAGTCCATTTATAGATTCAGTCTTTGGGGCGGCTTCCTGATCCTTTCTGGATAGCGCCTTTCCTGAGTGTCTTGTTCTTGGTGCGGAGGCGATTCTGGCCCCTGTCGTCGGTTAGTTCATCAGTTTCCGCTGCTACTGTTTCTGGGGTAGATGCTACCGGTATGTCGGGTTCATCCCCAGGTACGCGAGACATGGGGTTGACTCGTTCCTGTGACGCTAGGATCTGGTCGACATGGCGTCTCACAATGTTCTCCCCGACATCCACTGTGTACATTAGTGGCCCTTGCCGTGTGCCTATCGTTCCGGGTTGCCATTTCTCTGTTCGGTAGTCGCGGGCCAATACTGGTTGTCCTACATTGAAGCTCCTTGTCGGCTTCTCATTGATGTGCTGGAATTGCTTATCCTCAACATTGCTTCGCACATTTGGTCTGAGCAAATCCAGACGAGATCTCAACCTTCGGTTAAAGAACATCATGGCCGGGGTCTGGTTGGTAACTGCATGTGTCGCATTTCTGTAGGCTAACAGGAAATTGTCCACCTTATGCTGGAGTGGAATGTCATCATCGCACATGGCCCTTACTGCCTTTTTAAAGGTTTGTACGAACCTCTCAGCCAATCCATTTGTGGCTGGATGATACGGGGCGGATGTGTAATGCCTTACCCCATTCCTTCTCATAAATTTCCGAAACTCTTCGGACACAAACTGTGGTCCGTTATCAGAGCAAATCTGCTCTGGCAAGCCGTTCCTGGCAAATATGGTCCGTAGGACTGCAATCGTTTTCTCCGTAGTGGTGGAGGACATTTTGATCACCTCAGACCATTTCGAGTGCGCATCCACTGCTATTAAGAACATTGAGTCCATGAATGGACCAGCAAAATCAATATGCACCCGTTGCCATGGAGAGGAGGGCCACTCCCATGGGTGTAGAGGGGCATGTGGTGGTGCATTTTGGACCTTCTGGCATCCTGAGCAGCTCTTTGTTAGGTCCTCGATTTGTTGATCGATCCCCGGCCACCACACATAAGCCCTAGCAAGGCTTTTCATTTTCACCCCTCCCAGATGGCCTTCGTGAAGCTCATTGAGCACTCTCTCCCTTAACTTGGGTGGAATTACCACTCAAGATCCACACATCACTGTCCCCTGGCATACTGACAGCTGTTCTCTTCTGGATGAGAATGCTGGCAACAGTGAGTCGCCATGTGTTGGCCATCCCTTCACCGTCAAATCATATACCCGAGACAGTGTCGGATCATTTCGGGTCTCCTTCTCTATATCCGCATTAGTTACTGGCAAGCGTTCAATTATTGACGAATAAAATATTTCGATAGGGTCCACTGCTGGTGCTTCCTCCGCAGTAGGCAGTGGCAGGCGTGATAGCCCATCAGCGTTTCCATGCTGTTTCGTGCCCTTATACTCTATTTCATATTGGTTCGCCCCTAGAAAAGGGACCATCTTTGTAGCCGTTGTGCAGTCATCACCGGAACGCCCTTCTTTGGATTAAAGATGGAGACAAGTGGTTGGTGGTCAGTCAGCAAGGTGAGCTTCTGCCCATGCAGATAGTGGTTGAATTTTTTTACTCCCCATACTAGGCTGAGGGCCTCCCTGTCAATCTGGGCGTAGTTGCGCTCGGCTGAGGTTAGTGAGCGAGACGCAAAGGCTACTGGCCTCTCCAACCCATCTGGGAATTTGTGCGACAGCACCGCTCCAATACCATAGGGTGATGCATCACACGCCAACCGAATTGGTAGTGCTGGGTTGAAATGGGCCAACACCTCTTTTGATGCGATCAATTCTTTGCACTTCTGGAAAGCTCGTTTACATTCGTCATTCCACTTCCATGGTACCCCTGTTTGCAGTAGGGTGTTCAGTGGGTGTAATACTGTAGACAAATTTGGTAAGAACTTATGGTAGTAGTTCACCAGCCCGAGGAACGACCTCAGTTGTGACACATTTTCCGGTGCTGGAGCCTTGACTACTGCCTCAATCTTTTCAGGGGACTTATGTAACCCCTCTTCATCAATAACGTGGCCACAATACGAGATCTGCTTCTGGAAAAACTCGCACTTGTGGCGATTAGCTCGTAGCCCATATTCCTTCAATCTAGTGAGCACCTTCTCCAGGTTGGCGAGGTGATCACTGTCATTTTCGCCCGTGACCAGGATGTCGTCCAAATAACACTGGGTCCCTGGAATCCCTTGCAGGACCTGATCCATTGCCCTTTGCCAAATAGCCGGAGCCGATGCTACCCCGAACACCAGCCGGTTGTATTGGTAGAGACCTTTATGAGTGTTGATCGTGAGGTATTGTTTCGAGGCTTCTTCTACCTCAATTTGCAGGTACGCCTGGGCCAGATCAATCTTAGTGAAGCGTTTTCCTCCAGATAGCGAGGCGAAAATATCTTCAATCCGTGGAAGCGGATATTGTACCGTGTGAAGGACTGGGTTCACTGTCACCTTAAAATCCCCACAGATGCGGACCTTCTTTGGTTCCCCAGGCGTATTACTCAGCGACCTCTTCATTACAGGGACGATGGGTGTAGCCCACTCGCTCCAGTCCACTTTGGACAGTACTCCTGAATGTTCCAAACCTTCCAGCTCTGCTTCGACGGTTGGTCGGATCGCATAAGGCACCGGTCTGGCCTTAAAAAAAACTTTGGGCTTGCATTTTCCTCTATTTTAATCGTCGCTGTTATGCCTTTTAGTGTTCCGAGTCCCTCCTGGAACGCATCTTGTGCGTCAGTTAGCATTTTTGACAGTCGTCCAGGTGTGACGTCGTCATCCTTTTTGGCCTCAACCTTCAGTGCCTGTATGGAATGCCAATCTAATTGTATCTTCCGGATCCATTCACATCCTAGTAGTGGTGGTCCTCCATCTGGCAATACATATAGGTCCATTTTTGGTATTTCCTGGCCTTTGTATATCACGTTCACCCTTATTTTTCCTTTGGGGTAGACTTTTTGCCCCGTGTACGTCTTCAAGACAATCTCTGTAGCTTTCAAGGGTATATGTGAGAATAGCCGCTTGTAGTCCCTTCGGTTTATGACTGTTAGGGCTGATCCTGTGTCCAATTCCATTTTCACTTGTACTCCGTCTATCTTGAGCGTGACCCAGATAGTCTGGTGATCCTCCATTTTGATTACATTATGTAGTTTCAGACAACCCAGCTCCTTGCTTCCGGAGTCTGTATCACTTTTCTGTTCGTCTGAACTACTGTCCATCACCTTATGTACCTTTTTGTACTTCTCCTGTGGAGATTTCTTGCTGCTGGTTTTCTTCCCTGACCTGCAGACTCTTGCTATGTGCCCTGCTTTTCCACACTGTCTGCACACTTGGTCCTTGAACCAACAATCCTTCTGGTCGTGTGTTGTTCTGCCGCAGCGATAACACTTCCCTGCTCCATATGACATTTCATTGGTGCCATATTCTTGCAGTCTCCGTTGTATCTCTGCAGCGCCCCGTGCGGCTGCTTCGTGTGATACTGCCATGCTGAAAGCCTTGTCCAGCGTAAGATCCTTTTCTGATAGAAGCCGTTTCTGGGTTCCTTCACTTTGAAGCCCACACACAAACTTGTCCCTTAACGTATCTGCTAGTCCCATTCCAAACTGGCAGTGTTTCGATAGCTTGCGCAGTTCCGTTAAATACTCAGCATTACTTTCGTCTTTATGCTGGTTCCTTTTGTGGAACTTAAATCTTTCTGCTATCAGCAGCGGTGTGGGGTTTAAGTGGTCCTGTAGGATTTCCACTATGCTTTCAAAATCCTTATCCACTGGCTTCTCTGGGATTATTTGGTTTCGCAGTAAGCCATACATTTTTGCACCCATGGAATTCAACTAAACCAGTGCTTTCCTGGCATCTGGCACTTCATTCGCCTTGCAGTACACCTCAATGCGTTCCACATATGTCGCCCAATCTTCGACTTCATTGTCGAACGCAGTGACACTGCCACTCTTCGGCATCCCTGGGTGTGGTTAGACTGTCTAAAATGGCGTCTCCCACGCTCTCCCTTATCCGCTGCGGCTTCAAAAATGGCGTCTCCCGCGCTCTCCCTTCTTCTCCGTGGCTCAAATGGCGTCTCCCGCGCTTCCTTTCTTTCCCTGCGGACGCTGCTCAGCCCTTGAGCCCTGGCTGCGCTCTGCGCGTTCTCCTGTGTGCCTCTCTCGTTGCCGCCGCTCGGTCCTGAACCCTGGCTGTGCTTTACCCTCTCTTTTTGTTTTCCATCGACGCCGCTCGGTCTTCAACCCCCGGCTGCGCCCTGTGCGGTTTACCCTCTCTCTTACCCCGTCGATGCTGCTCGGCCTCCAGCCGCCGCTGTCCGGGAAGGGTCTGCGCTGTACCCGTTGCCAGTCTGTTGCTGGATCGTCGTGGCTGGAGAACCAAGCCGAGCTCTCAACAGCCTCCCCTGCGATGTTCACTCTCTGCTGGATGACTGGGCGGTTGCTCGTGGTCGACGCCCGTGCTTCTGGCCTTGACTTTCTGCCACCGTCCTCCCGGAACGAATCCTTGGAAGGAAATGCAGAGTTGCAGGTAGATTCGAATCGACCTCGTCGCCACTGTTGAATCCGTGAATCTTAAAGTATGGTGTTCTTCAATAACTAGACGGAGGCTGTAGATTAACAATCAACATTTGCTATCCTCCTATCTGCAGAAACCGTTCCAGAATCTATAGAATTTTGGAAGATGACTTCCAATGCATCCACTATCCCAATGGCCACCTCTTTCAAAACCCAAGGATGTCGGTCATCCGGTCCTTGAGATTTATCGACTTTTAGTCCCATTAATTTTGCTAGTACTGTTTTTTTACTAATAATAATTTATTTAAGTTCCTCATTCTCATCACACCCTTGGTTTCCTCGTATTTCTAGGTGTATTTTGTGTCTTCCTCCGTGAAGACAGAAACAACATATTTATTTAATTTCTCTGCCATTTCCTCGTTCTCCATTATAAATTCTCCCGTCTCTGACTATAAAGGACCTACATTTACCTTCACCAGTCTTTTCCTTTTCACATACCTATAGAATATTTTTGATTGCTGATATGCTGTGCTGATCTGAACAGAAATGGAATTGTGCACTTAGATTTCTAAAACAATCAGGAAAAAAGTGCCACAAACACAAATTACGTCGTAAATAGGATATCACACACTTGGCAACACATTACCACTTGAATTCACATGTGAAAACAACTTCCTGTGAATGATTTCCCTTTTACAATCATGAATTAAAGATGTTGCAAAATATCTAATATGGTTGTGAATACATTTATACTCTGTACACGTAGAGAATTCACTTGACAAGCTCTGGCTTAATAAAACATAAGAATCCACACAAGTCAATACTGGCTTTTCTGAGGTGAGTAACATCTACCTATGAAACCTCCTCTGTTTATTTTTCTGGGTGGGGGTGGGAGGACAGAAGAATTCAAAGCCATTCAAAGGCATCATGCCAATTTCCTTAAGGCCTCTCCTTTTCTTCAGAATCAGCTATTAAGTAATGGGAATGTTTCAGTAGCGCAAATAGCCAATTGCATATAGCTCCAAAAAATTGATTAGATTGGTTAATCAGTCACTGCAGTTGAAGAGTGCGACCCCTTAAACATTGTGCAACCAACAATGAAGTTTGATTGAAACAGAAAATGCTGGAAATACTCAGCAGGCCAGGCAGCATCTGTGGAGAGAGAAATAGAGTTAACGAGGCAGAAATTCTGGTCCCTACGGGTGAGTACACGCTGTGTACTCACCCTTAGGGCCAACGGAAATGCCGGTTACAGGCATGCACTGCGCATGCGCTGGAAACCGGCATTTTCGATCTGTCAAGAAAGCTCTTGACAGATCCTCCGGCTGCCCGGGAGAAGGGCCTCTGCGGTGGAGAGTTCCGTTTTTTGGAGACCCTCCGCCCATAGAAAACACTTACAGTTCTTGCGCCTGGTAAAAACAGGCACAATTCCTGCTTTTACCAGGATAAGAGTTGAAAAAAGTTTTAAAAAAAGTTTCCACTGATTTATCATTTAAAAATACTTTAAAGAAAGGTAAGTTTATTTTTAGCCCCGTTAAAAACTTTAATAAATAACATTTTTGTTTAAAATAGTTAATTTATGTAATTTAAAGACATTTAAAAAATGTAATTAAAAAAAAAATTATTTAAAGTTTTACTATGTTTTTGGGGGTGATTTCTATTCATATATTTGACAGGTCTTCCTGTCAAATCTATGAATGGAGATTCCCTTCTCTGATTGGCTCCCCATGGCCCACATGTTCCCAGGGATGCTGCGAACCGCCTGCGCCTCTGGGATACGTGGGCCCTGCACACTGGCAGTTTGGAGAGGCCCAGCAGTGGAACTCTGTGCCTCCCGGGAGCCCTCCGGTCCAGGCGCAGATTTTTCCAGATCGCAGCCCTCCGCCCGCGGGAGGCCTGTGAACGGAATTTCTGGGCCAAATTTGTTTCAGGTCGATGACCTTTCATCAGAACCCTTCATGAAAGGTCATCGACCTGAAACGTTAACTCCGTTTCTCTCTCCACAGATGCTGCCTGACCTGCTGAGCAATGTCCCTTTAACGGGTCACGCAGCCCGTTCAAAAATCCACACACATACATGGCCGTGCAGCTTAAAACGTTGCTGCTAAGTATTTCCAGCATTTTCTGTTTTTATTTCAGATTTCCAGCAGTATTTTGCTTTTGTATGAAATATGATTGGCTGCATAGTGACTGTTTGCTATACTTCAGCCTTTTGTCCCCACAAATTTTGTTATTTTATTTGATCCTTTCTGCAAACCCCCAGTGCTGTGTATTATTGTTCCTGATTTAAGTTGAGAAAATAATCAGGCTCCTTTGCTCTTAACCATGTCTCCAAAAGTAGTATGACCCCATTTTTGTGACTGAGTTTCCATTCCTCTCTGTGGGGGAGGTATTTCCTCTCTAATTTCCCGAACAAGCATTAACTTGTCTTGCGGATAGTCAGTTACAAACCCACATCCTAACATTATGGTGCAGCCTGTTAGGACGCTTTATGCATTGTACAAGTAATCTCCCTTTAGCGAGCCCATAGTTAATTTTGCAGCCAGGTATGGGCCCCTTTTTCCTGCAGCTAGTTCCAGCTCTGGTTCTGTTTATCCATCACAGCCTTTGAACATATGGGACCAAACATAGAGGACCAAGCTTATAGGACTAAACTTATGAATACGTGTGACCGATGGGGAGCCTTGCCTATTAGCCACATATATCGGGAAATCACAGGTGTGCTGCCCATGATTTCCATTCATTAAAACTGATGGCCTCACAAATTTAAATATTTTACAATTTGCATACCAAAGTGATCACAAATACTTGTTTTGTGTTGTCTTTGTGATGAAATATTCCATTCATCACTGCCTGTGACTGTGGTTGGTTTCAGTTTCATTTCCCTTACCTCTGTTCCGTTTCCTCACCATTGTATTGTACTATGTGTAGGGCTCCGCCCATACCTGGCCCATTGTATTGTACTATGTGTAGGGCTCCGCCCATACCTGGCCCCTATGTAAGCTGGCCCAGCCTGCAGCACATCCAGTACGGCAGAGCTCTGGATGGAAGATACCTCTCTCCTGTGTGTTACCTTCTAAGTCAATAAAAGCCTTGTTTTGTTTCGCTAACATCGAGTCTCGGATTTATTGAGGCACATCAGTCTTGTTTACGTACATTGCATGAGCCTATGGATTCCACTGTCAAATAAAGGACAAGCCCATCAGATTGACAGATGTGGATAAGGTGTGCAGTCACGTATCATTTAGGTAATTCATGGTCAAACAAGCAAAACCACCAGTGTGAGATATGACACGTTTGATTGTTTCACTTCCACTAAAAAAAATCACTAAAAATCCCGAACTTGCGATCTGTCAAATTTCAACCGCACATGGGCTTCGCTGCACGTTTCACCTCCTCATTCAAATCAATGTGCAGGCAAAACGTTGGGCTAATTGCCCACCTACTGCGAGTTAATTACGCTGAAAATGTTTACGTCTGATGCAAACAGGAGCAGGAAGCCTGTTGCATAGCGTAAGGGGACTGGATGAGAAAATTGTACTGGAAACCTGTTCCAAACATTGTTGCTGTCACACAAAAAGGCCAATTTGTATTTAATCTCCCATTCTCTTCCATATGTGATTTATCGAGGGAGCTCTTTCTGTCCATTGGATGATTTGTATTGATAAACACATGGCAAATTTTGTTTCCAGCAGATTAGGTTATTCATACTGAAAGAAAGAGATTGTGTCCATTACCCCTGCTGTGTTTTGCTTTTAGAAATAGTGGTAGCATCTTATCTTGATTATTGGGTAGAAAATAGCTTGAGAAAAATGAATGGGACTAATATCACCGCTACATTTTATTAACAGACAATTGTTTTATATACTTTATATGAAATACATCATTTCAATTCTATTTGTACAATGAACTATTCATTTCTGTAACTGAATGGCATGCATGTTTTAATAGTCTTTTAAAATGAGTTGTGGGCAAATCAGCAATCTCTGGTTCCTGATTGGCTAAAAGTCAGGAAGTGAAAGGAGCACCGCCCCATGTGATCTCATTGGCACAACGGTGCACTCCTGGGCTCTGTGGGACACTGCGCTGTGCACAACTCTGCAGCGTTTGAAAGCAAGTTTTCGAAGTGGGGGGTTCGCACGAGGTAAGTGCGGATTTCCTTCGGGTGTCGACGGCGTACTCCTTAGCTATGCCGCCGACTGCAAATTCAGGGTCAATATAAGAAGGGTAACTTTCACAGGCTTCCGGAACAGATTTTTTTTGCACGGTCTTATTAAACTGATATATCTAAGTACATGAATGTGGCTGTAAAGTCTGGCCCCAGTAGGCAAATCGCAGCACATATGACAAAGATTTGGCTTGCATGTATAGGCGCTCATCTGTCACTGAGATGATATTCTTTATATGTTAGATGTGAGCACTAAGCCACATTTGTAACTCCCAACTACCTTGAGTTTGTGGACCATTCGCAAATACTTAACTTTGGCCTAACATTGGCCACATTGAGTTCAGGGTAAGCTAGCGCCCAATCCCCCCTTCACAAAGAATAATGGTTTTGAGCGATCTGATTGTCAGAGTTTTGAAATGCTACCTGGACTAAAGAATCTCAGGGTAGATTTTCTGATCAGGTGTTAGTCAGGTGATGTGCTATTAGCACCAGCCAAACTGGGAGTGTGCTGATCCTGCCTTATTTTGCGAGATCAGCTTCATTTACATGGTATGGGCAAGTTCTCACTTGGGAATTCACCAATGGGGTGGGGTGGGCAGAGCAGGGGATAAATTGTATGTAAGCAGGTTTCAGGGGCTGTTTACAAGGGAGTAGGTAAATTTAAAGGGATGCAGTCACTTAAAGGTGGGTGGCTTTCTATGAGATAAGAATGGCGGTAGATTTTACAGAAGCTGCTAGCATTTTAACGTTATATTTGAACCTTACAAAATGTTGTATGGGTAACAAAAATTGCTGGTAAAACCCAATAGCTGATGCAGTGAATGTGGAGGTAGGAGAACGATTTTTAAAAATTCATTCTCTGGATGTGTGCGTCGCTAGCAAGGCCAGCCTTTTTTGCCCATCCCTAGTTGCCTGAGAAAGTGGTGCTGGTAGTGGGCCTTCTTGAACTGCTGTGGCAGTTTGATCATGAGTAGCTTGCTAGGCCATTTCAGAGGGCAGTTATGTGTCAACCAGATTGGTGTGTGACTGGTATCACAGATAGGCAAGACCAGATAAGGACAGCCAGTTTCCTTCTCTAAAAAACATTAGTGAACCAGTTTGGCGGCATAATACTCCAGTTTGATGGCTGGTAAAGTGGAGATGGTGCAGAATGATATGTTCACAAGGAGAATGGTCCTGCTTGCTACTCCAGGGAATCCTGCCCTTAGGACAGCATTACAGCATTGGAAGGAGGTGGAGAAAGAGGACTTGAGGGCATAGCTGAACATTAGTGCTGTGGTGCATGTTAGCTTCAGGTCCTCTTGGAGAAGATGACACAGCTCTGGCTGTCTTCTGACCCAGGGCCTCTTTAGCCAGTTCTGTGCGGCCATTGCCAGGTACAATAGAAGCTTACAGCACGAAAGGAAGCCATTTGGCCCATCCACTTTTCCTTCTAAGAGATGCAAATGTCCCCGCCTCAACTATTACCTGTGGTAAAGCCTTCCATGCTCTAACAGCTCTGCATAATGAAGATAACACCTCTGAAAATGCTCCTCTGCTTGTAAATGTGGTTGGGAGGATATCAGCAGGTGGGGGCAGTCTGCATTTGGTGCCGCTTGACCTGTCTTCCATTGCTTCTTTCTCCAGCAATCATAAAGGAGAATTCTCATTTGGAAACCCAATGTCCCAATATCATGGGCGTGTACTTTTTAAAAAAGCAGCGTCAGTGCACTTGGCATGAAGCCTCCCGACCAACTCGGTGGAAACAGGAAAGAAACAAAACAAACAAGGAAAAAAAGTTGAGAAAAAGCCTCAAAATGGTGCTATAAACCTTATTATATATGACTTTCTAAATGCACTTTGTAAACAGCACACTCTAGCAACCTGGATGCCTGTTCTGTATGGGCGGGTAGATGCCTGAGTGCTATGCTAGCGTAAATGCTGGGAAATTGCACGGATATCTAACTGACATTATTGGAGCTCTTAATTTTAATATAATTATCTGCAAAGTGGCCAGTGCTTCTGAGATCAGTACAAACCCCAACCAGAAAATTGGATGAGGAATGAAATAGGCAGAAATGCGGCACAGATGATCTCCGCCAATTTTTCTGCTGGGATAAGCCCACATTATGCCAATAATTTTAAAGGTGATTTAGCCCTTTTCAAATTGACACCATTGTCAACTTGACATCAGTGGCCAAATTAAGTGTTCTCTTTTTTTGAGTTTATGTTTAAATAAAAAGCATTTCTTGAAACTGCCAAGATGGTCCATTGATAACTGATGTTCCAAGTGTAAATTTATTTTTTTTCTTTTCAATGTATAACTAGGAAATTGATTGGTGCACTGTGAAAGTTTTCTATAATATTTGCTGTACTTTAAAGTTGACCCTTACAATCTAATAAGGAAGGATATGTTTTTTACATTCAGCTACTGTAGAACTGGTAAATTTCCACATTCAAGCAAACCAATTTCTAAATAGCTATTTTAAAGTAACACTAGCCCAAGAATCTGGATTTATTTAGCTGGTACTATTCCCAGCAAGACCAGAGTTTACTGTCCCAAAATTAAGACTTACCACATCTAAAGGAGAGGTTTTCTTTTTTCTTTATTATTGTTTATAAACAATTATGTTCATTAGCAAAATGCTGTCAATAGCCATTTCCAGTTAATATAAAACTTACCCATCGAACCTGAACATCATGAAGTGGAAAGTCAATTAGAAGCAGACTCTGAATCTGCCAGTAGTGACTGGTACCTGTTTTTTTTATCTGACCTCTGCTTATTCAATAATCAGGATTGTATTAGTGTCTCAACTGTCAAAGAGAGATAATATGTGAATTCTGCTGTTTTCCTGAAAGGTCACAGTTTTTGGCATTTGTCGAATTATGTAGTGAGAAAGTCCCACTGCAAAAGCCTCTGACTTTAAAGTATAGGACAGAGTTTCTACTTTCCATTTAATCATTGGCCCAGATTTTGCACTCGGCGGCAAAGGAACGGCGCTCACCGTTCACCTCGCTGACAGCTGCCCTCAGGCTTGTCAGTGGAGATTTCCTCTAATCCACTGTCTTTTCCAGCACGGCGCCCTCTACAGAGGATCTGCAGCATGTGTGAGCAGCACAAGAATGAAGAATCCTCACTGAGACACGCAGAGTATAAACCAGGAAGTATAAAGCAGGAAATATAAATTAGATTTAAATGATGTACAGAAAGTGCAATAAAGACTGGGAAATACAGATGGGATTAAGGAATAGAGATAAGAGACAGCACTAATTTTCTTTCTGAGGGAATGAGACGCCACACTTGTAAAATAAATTTTTCAGGGCTAGAAAAGTTGTTCAGCAGTAATTATCACTTATCATTCTGTTAAAAATTCACTTACTCCTGAATGCACCAGCCCTAACCTTTTCAGCCATTTTAGTGCAGAACTAGTGGGCAAATACAGCAAGTTCATGCCATTGCAGTAATTTCAATGCTGAGTCAATTGGCGAGAACGGCAACAGCATACCCTGTGGAGAAGCAGGGTATCTCTGACAGCAATTTCTGGATTTCCATGTTTAACTGAGCATGTGCATACTCCAGAAGTTGCTGTCCGATTTCTTCCATTATAAAGGTGAGTGCTGATAGCTTCACCATTAATGTTAGCGCAAATTCTAGGCCATTATATCCATGCATAAGTAGTTTTTTTTATATTCATTCATGGGATGTGGGCATCGCTGGCAAGGCCAGCATTTATTGCCCATCCCTAATTGCCCTTGAGAAGATGGTGGTGAGGTGCCTTCTTGAACCGCTGCAGTCCATCTGGTGAAGGTACTCCCACGGTATTCGTAGATAGGGAGTTGCAGGATTTTCACAGGAGTAACTTGGAGGGGAACTTGGAGGCAGTAGAGGTCGTGGGTTTGGGAGGTGCTGTTGAAGAAGTCTTGGCGAGTTGCTGCAGTGCAACTTGTAGATGGTCCACGCTGCAGCCACGGTGCATTGGCGGTGGAGGGAGTGAATATTTAAGGTGGTGGTTGAGGTGCTGCTTTGTCCTGGTTGCTATCAGGCTTCTTGAGTGGTGTTGGAGCTGTACTCATCTAGGCAACTGTAGAGCATTCCATCACACTCCTGACTTGTGCCTTGTAGATGGAGGAAAGGATTTCGGGCGTCAGGAGGTGAGTTACTCACCACAGAATACCCAGCCTCTGACCTGCTCTTGTAGCCACAGTATTTATGTGGCTGATCCAGTTAAGTTTCTGATCAATGGTGACCCCCCAGGATGTTGATGGTGGGGGATTCGACGATGGTAATGCTGTTAAATGTCAAGCTGAGGTGGTTAGACTCTCTCTCGATGGAAATGGCCATTGCCTGGCACTTGTGTGGTGGGAATGTGACTTGCACTTATCAGCCCAGGCCTGAATGTTGCCCAGGTCTTTCTGCATGTGGGCACAGACTGCTTCATTATCTGAGGAGTTGCAAATAGAACTGAGCACTGTGCAATCATCAGCGAACATCTCTACTTCTGACCTTACATTGGGGGGAAGGTCATTGATGAAGCAGCTTAATCTGGTTGGGCAGTGGACACTGCCCTGAGGAACTCCTGCAGCGATGTCCTGGGGCTGAGATGATTGGCCTCCAACAACCACAACCATCTTCCTTTGTGCTAGGTATGACTCCAGCTAGGGGAGAGTTTTCCCCTGATTCCTAATGATTTCAGTTTTACTGGGGCTCCTTCATGCTACACTCGGTCAAATGCTGCCTTGATATCAAAGGCAATTGCTCTCACCTCACCTCTGGAATTCAGCTCTTTTATCCATGTTTGGACCAAGGCTGTAATGAAGTCATAGAGTCATAACGGCACAAAAGGAGGCCATTCGTCCTATCGAGTCCGTGCCAGCTCTCTGTAGAGCAAGCCATTCCCCCGCTCTATCCCCGTAGCCCTGCAAGCTTATTTCCCTCAAGTGCCTATCCAGTCTCCCCTTGAAAACATTGAGCGTCTCCGCTTCCACCACTTCCATCGGCAACGAGGTCCAGGTCCTCACCACTCGCTGCGTAAAAAAGTTTTTCCTCCCGTCCCCGCTATATCTCTTGTCCAAAACCTTAAATCTGTGTCCCCTAGTCCTTGTACCATCAACTAGTGGTAACAGCCTTTCCCCGTCTAGCCTATCTAAACCCGTCATAATCTTGTACACCTCTATCAAATCACCCCTCAACCTCCTTTGCTCTAATGAAAACAAATCCAGCTTCTTCAACCTGTCCTTGTAGCCAAGATCCCCCATCCCCGGTCTGGAGCCAATTGGTCCTGGTGGAACCCAAACTGAGCATAGCTGAGCAGGTTATTGGTAAGTAAGTGCTGCTTGATAGTACTGTCCATGACCCCTTCCATCACTTCGCTGATGATTGAAAGAAGGCTGATGGGGCAGTAATTGGCCGGATTGAATTTGTCCTGCTTTTTGTGGACAAGACAAACCTCGGCAATTTTCCACTTTGTCGGATAAATGCCAGTGTTGTAGTTGTACAGGAATAGCTTGACTAGAGGCATGGCTAGTTCTGGAGCATAAGTCTTCAGCACTACAGCCAGGATGTTGTCGGGGCCCATAGCCTTTGCTGTATCCGGTGCGCTCAGCCATTTCTTGATATCACGTGGAGTGAATCAAAGTGGCTGAAGACTGGTGTTAGTGATAAAACTACAGATACTGCATATCCAAACCAAAATAATCTTCACTGGCAATACCAAATTGTGTGGTGTATTGCTAGTATTATAACAAGAAGACACCAACATTTTGTTCTGATAACTCCACCCACCCTTCCAATGAGCATCAGGATACAAGCTAAATTAGCCATTGTGAGGAAATAGCATGTTTTAGTTGTAGTGCTTGTACTGTCCTCCCTACGTGTATGTGTCTGTACGCAGTTAGACAGCCAGCCAAACTCCTTTCAATAACGACATGGGAGTCAGGATGTAGCGTCCAAGCTCCGGTGTTTAATAATGCCACACTTGCATGAGGTCAATGAAACAATACAAATCAGTTGCATTGGGTTGGAGTGAAACTGAGAAAGAAAAAAGAAAGAAATGCACCTTGTTACATACATGAGATATAACTAACATCTAAACGTGAATATGTAATGAAACCATTCAACTCACAGGCAATGCTTTCGAAGGGAGGACAGTACAGTGCTAATTTTTACCGCTAGATATTGCTAAGTCACTTTGTAGCGACATCACTAAACAGACAAGAAACATCTCTGAGTAGAAGATTGGCATATAATGAATCTTGCTCACCTTTGCTATGACAGGTAGTTTAAGAAAGAAAGAAAAAGCTTGCATTTATATAGTGCCTTTCAGGTCCTCCGGACGTACCAAAAGCAAAGAAACACTCTTCATGTGTAGCTATTGTTATTACAAAGGGAAATGCAGCAGACAATTTTCCCACAGCAGAAATAAATGTTGGCCAGGACATCAGAAAAACTCCCTTGCTTTTCTTTGAATAGTATCATGGGATCTTTAACATACAATTGAGAAGACAGAGCCTCTGCTTAACATCGCTTGCAAAAGGCCGGACCTTCAGCAGTGCAACATTGCCATGTCAGGTTAAACTTTGTGCACAAATCTCTGGGCCTAAAAATTCGGTTGTCTTGTGCCTTCCGTTAGCGCCTGGGTGCGGCGCCACCAACGCCTCCCGTGAAATTCAGCGGAAGGTTAGCGGCGGCGGCAACCGTCGGCGCCTCGCAGCGCTGTGTCGCCGGCGATGATGTCTTCGCCATGCGCAGCGCCCCGCTTGTACCTGGCCGCGATCTTCAGTAGCGCCCCCTGACCTACCGCCGGACACTATGTCCGCCGGGGTCAGGGGTGCCTACCTGCGACCAGGGCGGCGCTAATTAAAGGCAAGGTGGCGGGTGGCTGTTTTTGTTGCTGGCCATCAGCCAGCACCTGCCTCCGTTGCCGTCCCCAGCCTCCTGACCAGCCCCCCCCCCCCCCCCCCATGGAGTGCCGGCTGCGCTCCGTGAGCCCGGCACTTCTCTTGAGTGCCGGGCTCTTTTGCCGGCACTCCGATCCCTGGTAGCCCAGCTGGGACCCGGGTCGCGCTGCGCAAAGCCCCTCCCCTTTAAGAAGGGGAGGCAAGCCTGTAGTAATGCGGTGCGACGTGCTGCAGCGCATGGTGCTGCGGCACATAGCGTCGCGATATTCCCTCGCAGCGCCCCAAGAGGGAGGCGCGGCGCTAACCCCGGCGAAGTTCGCGTCCCAAAGGGGACGCGACTCAATTTTTCCCCCCTGGAGTTTATTAGGGTTATTGTACTTAATTTCATCATTGTTAGTTGTCAGAACATAAGCATCCAACTAACATTTCTGCTGGACCTATGAGAGCCTTCTTGACACTAACATGGTAAGAATTGACTAATGCAAGTGTATTGCTGTAAGAGCCAAGTTCGGGGAGGAGTTTGTAATTTTCAATACAAAAGCAAAATACTGCGGATGCTGGAAATCTGAAATAAAAACAGAAAATGCTGGAAATACTCAGCAGGTCAGGCAGCATCTGTGGAGAGAGGAACAGAGTTAACGTTTCAGGTCGATGACCCTTTGTCGGAACTGGAAACAGTTCCGACTTGACTTTTTCCAGTTCTGACGAAGGGTCAAGTCGGAACTGTTTCCAGTTCCGACGAAGGGTCATCGACCTGAAATGTTAACTCTGTTCCTCTCTCCACAGATGCTGCCTGACCTGCTGAGTATTTCCAGCATTTTCTGTTTTTATTTGTAATTTTCAATGTTCACTTCAACAAAACTTCAAACCTCCGGCCATCATTTTTGGTCCTCTAGGTGATTGAACCCATTCCTAGCAGGAGATAGAAATCAGGGCCTTGTGAGACTGAAGATTACAGCTGTTGGGAAGAGATTATAGCTGGCCGAGATCCCATTGAATGAAAGGTTTAAACCTGAAATATGAACAGATAAATTGGTACTTTGCCAACGTTCAAAGCTCCAAATCCTCATTACAACAGATGAATAGAGTAGTTCCTTTTTGAAACATATTGGTCTAGGTCAGCTGTGATGTGAACCCATGGTAATCCCAGGTACTATTGAGATCATCTAACTGTGCAGTGTTGATCCCAGCTTCAAAAGAGTTTCAGGTTTCGCATATTAGAGCTGAGGTTTTCCAATCAAAGCCAATTTTATTTGGCACTGATGTCCACAAGAGGCAGAAGTGATTTTACTTGTACTGAATTTATGTTTCTAGGCTACAAGCTAGAATATACCGTCATGATGAAGAGTCAGTTATTCAAACAGATTTTTTATTCCTGTTGTGAACTTTGATTTAGTATGGAGCACAAATTCTCCTGATCTGTTAAATTGTAGTAAATAAATGGACTAAGATGAAAGAGATTAAATGCACACTTCCTTGATGTTTCACTGAATAAATCCTTCGATTTAAATCCTAATGATCTACGCAAATCACAAATGCATCTAATTCACCTTGAAGTCCTCAATACTCTGTCTACTTCTGACTGCAGTTGAAAGAGAAGAGTGGGGTAGGCTGCAGGTTCTCCCTTATCATCTTTATTTGTGTTCTCTGATTGGCAGAACACAGGAGGTGTGTTGCTCTAAGGCAGGGCTGGGCGAATTCTTATCATTTTTTTCCATCCTATTTTTCAATGGCCAGTGATAAACTACTTTGCCTCTCAAATATACTCCATTGTATTAACTATAATGAAACTTGCTCATTGACAGACAACAAGTTTTAATGTTCATTGAAGGCGGAATTTTAATTTGAGCCTTCCAGACACTGACTCAAGCTGATAGGCTGTCCATGGACATTGGGAATGATGGCAAGCCTCACTGTACTATTGACGAACCGATTCCTTTGACATGGCAGTCAGATGTTGGCTAGTTCGATTTCAGAGTTACCATTTTACTGATGAGTATCTCTGTTATGTTGAGAAGATATTTTTTCAACTGTGTTAGAAGGCATGTAAAAAGTTAATCTCTTTGCTCTGTAATTATATTCTGTGAGCCATAGCGTATATTGTTGCACAATTCAAGCGTTGCAGGAGTTCCTATTTAGCAACAGTAAACACCATTTTAAAATTGATGAATGGCCAAATGGTTTCATCCAACCATGTTTACTCCAAAGTTTTTTGGCTCAGGAAAAATAGGCAAAGAGCAGCTTACTACAACAGGGAGCTGAAAAGTTGGAGATGTCTTTGTCTCATTCTCTTCTATCAATTTTCTGCAATGTTAACACAAGAATTAACTCTATCCCATCATTTGAGAATAAGCGGTATAGGATTCATTGATGCAGGGATCAAATTCTAAGAACCATTAGGAGAAAGCAAATCTGTTTCTTTGAATAAGTTGTTCTGATACTTAACAGTTAACTTTGATAATCCTCTGTTTGGCACACTGATTTGATTAATAGCCACCAGTAACTGCAATCTGTAAGAACTTCAGAACCATTAGAGATATAATCATTAAATATTAACAAACTAAGGAACGTTTTGGATTAATTTTACTACAAATATTTTTATAATGAATGCAATTGATTTCCCATGAGTTATGTGGTGCATTGTTTTAGGCTAACTCTTTCAATTGATGAAAAAAATGCTGGTTAATATATTTTGAACTCCACTGGGACTGACATTTGTCTAAAGGATTTGAGAAGCAATATATTGCGGATGGCATTTTGCCTATATTGTCAGACAAAACCTGAATATCTTTTCAAAGAATGCTAATAACGATGGTGCCCTTTCTGCCAAGGTTGTTCATAAAAAATCAACTCAAGTGTGTGAGTTTACTGTTAGTCCAGCCATGCTGTACAATGTGGTTGGTTGGCTTCCACTGTTTACGAAGCAGGATCCTTTTATTCTTGGCATTTGTTACAAACCCTTTCTTTGGTCTTGCATTACGAAAGCATTTAGATGAGCACTTAAAAAAACTCCATAGCATACAAGGCTACGGACCAAGTGATGGAAAATGGGATTGGAATAAATAGGGCTTGATGGCCAGCGCAGACATGATGGGCCCAAGGGCCTCTTTCTGTGCTGTATAACTCTATGACCCTATGAAAGCAGCTGTGTGCTGTAAAAATAGCTCTTCCAGTTTTCTCCCCTCTTCTGCTGAAGGTGCTGACGTTCTGGGATACGGTTCCCTGGTTGCTGGGCACCCTCTAGTACATTGCACAAGTGACTGTTCTTCATGTGTCAGTCTGGACAGTGAGTGTCAGCAGACTATTTGACCGTGGAGATGTCACAACCAAGCCCAATCCTGCTCTCACCCAATGTAACATACTTGCACACTGGAGGTCATTGGATAGAAATCAGGAGCAGAAACCCAATTGTAACATCTTCATTTCTGACCTGACTGAGATAACCATAAATTGGGACTGGGACCTGGGATCTAGTCTGTATGGCTTAGTGCTACAATAGCCAGTGCCATTGTCATTGCCCGCTAAACCACCAAGGTGATGAAGAAAAAGATGAATGTTTAAACTGAAAGAACCACTGGCATTAATATTTTTCTTCTGTGAAATCCATTTTTCAGTAACTTTATTAATTATGATTTTTAAAAATATATATAGGTTACTATAATATAGGTTCTATGACCTGGTTCCATTTGGTGGTCCTGGCAGTGCTGAGGAGAGATCCGGTCAATAAAGCCAAATTTTAAAAGAACTGCCAAGTTGTTTTTTTAATTAAATTTATAAGACTGATTATTCAAGCAGGGGTTTGATATTAAATCATTTATGTTTTACTGCTTTGGCGCCTTAGATCTTGTGACAGATGGTGAGCTTTTTTGCACCGCTCTGACCTGGAGTGTAACTCTGCCAACCTGGTCTTATAGCGGTGTTTGGTGGAGCTTGGGACGCTGCTTGTAAAAGATGGCCCAGTGACACTAGAGACTGATGAATCAAACAACGTTTTATCCTTTTTCCCTCAGGATTTTGGCAAGTGTCCTCGATTGAGACTTTTCACTCAGGAGTATATTCTTGCTTTGAATGAACTGAACGCTGGAATGGAGGTGGTGAAGAAATTCATTCACAGGTATCTATAATTCTACATTCTTCGTGATTAACTGTTGAAATGACGTTATGACCCATATATTTAGAACAATAAGGGTTCATAGTAAAGGTTGATACAATATAATTTAATTTAGAGTAAAATAAACTTCTTTCCAAATGAATAGATCAGTATTAAGTATCCAATTGTATTAGTAATTCATTCATTTTATATGAAATGTTAAATTGCACAGTTCTAGAGCAGTATAACTGCACATTATTTTGCTATATTTTAAATTTCTAGCATATAAACTGCTTTTCCCTAAATGTGGTTTCACTTATTTTGTGTTACAGTATGCATGGTCCAACTGGCCAGTGTCCCCATCCAAGGGTTCTACCAAACCTTGTAGCTGTCTGCTTAGCTGCCATTTATTCTTGTTATGAAGAATTTATTAACAGGTTTGTACAAAAGTCTGATGTTTATTTAATGTGTTGATACAAAAATGGATCGATTGAATAATGATGTATTATCTCATCAGACTGACTAGGCTGCAAAGTGGCTTCTGGTCTCCACCTTCTTCAATGTCGTGGTATGCTAGGCATGAATACCGATCTAATGTGTGTTGTGAAAGATTTTGCTTATAGGGCCAATGTCGGCATGAAAATAATTTGGCGAACCTTTATCTACATTTTTTTCAAACATGCATTGCAATGACATAAAGCTGATCTCAAAAAATTTTCTCAAATTTGAATGACATCTTCATGAGAAAATGAATCCATGATTCAATTTCCCCAATACAAAAGCAAAATACTGCAGATGCTGGGTATCTGAAATAAAAACAGAAAATGCTGGAAATACTCAGCAGGTCAGGCGGCGTCTGTGGAGAGAGAAACAGGGTTAACATTTCAGGCCGATGACCTTTCGTCAGGCTTCCCTAAACAGGAAACCATTTGCCAGATGTCTTTCGATGAAGACTGTGCTTCTTCAAAGTATAACAAATGCTCTTCAGTCCTCAAAACTATAGAGCAGAATGTGCATTTGCATCAGATATTGAAAATCCAAAGTGACTGTCTGCTGGTCAGTATTACTGATTGATTGACAGAGAAACATAATCCTGTCAAGTTAAGGAGGAATCTGCAACCCAATCATTCCAGCAGTCAGGAAATCAGCGCAAGGTATAAGCAGCTTTGTAGTAAAGAGGGTTTAAAAAGTGATGAAATGTATGACACATGGGTGGTACTAGGGCAGGTGTTTCATGTACCAGTAGCAACAATGTACAAGTCATGGCTGCAAATCTGTTCTGTGAGACTACAGCATTCCTACCCAAATGATTTGAACTCTCTCATTGGTCTACAGGTTTACAAATAGTTTCCAACAGTACTGGCACTGAAAGTGTCCTAGTTACTGAATAAAGTAGAATAGATTGGAGAGGACTGATGGAATTATTAGTCCGTCACTCATAATTTAAAAAAAACTGAAAAGAGGACTAAAAATGGATTGAAAATATGATCTTATCATGAATTAGATAAATAAATCTGCACATATTTCTGCCACTGGTTACTCATTCAAGTTTTTGTGGTGAAGATATAAATCAATATCGAATTTTATACTTATTTAAATGATTACGCTTTTTAAGTTCTCTCCTCGTTTTAACAGTCAATACAATTATCTGTGTTCCTCTGTAGTCGTGACAATTCCCCCAGCCTGAAGGAAATACGCAATGGCTGTCAGCAACAGTGTGATCGGAAGCCGAACCTGCCACTCCGGCTGCTGCATAGCAGTCCTGACCTTGTGTCGCAGGAGGTCACTACTGACGCCAGGATGAAATCCATTATTGTGAACTCAACCGAGATCCACGTGGAATTGGAAAGGAGCAACATGGTTAATCAGAAACTGAAAGGGAGCACCAGCAGCAGTAGTAACAGCAGCAACAGCAGCAGTAGCAGCAGCAGCAACAGCAGCCAAAGCGACATTGACAGTGAGCCCAGCCTGATTGACTGTTTGCTGGTCAGCCCCACCTGCAGCACCATGGTGATTGAACTAAGCCCACAGGCTGAGCGGGTCCTCGGCTGCTATGTGGAAATCCTCAAAATGCTGTAAGTAGATCCACTCTGAAACCATGCCTAGGTTATGTTAAGCCTGTGAGCTCTGATTTACACTAAGTCAGAGAAATGATATTAGCTGAGGAGTGTTTGAGATACACATTAAGGGAGATGTTCCTCTTTCAAAGAAAGATGAAAATGGAACAAAGACCTGGACTCTGCTCACATTGTGCTGTACTGGGATTTCCTGTGGCTTTAATAGGATACATAAGGGTAGTAGACATAGACCTAGCTTTGGCAATACAATCAGAGATGGAAGGGGCCCCCCAACTCATTCTTTTCCAGGTATGCTCATTAGATGTCCCGTCGGAAGAATGCCTGAAGAGCTTTGATGCAGTGGCCTTCCCCTGGGCTCCAAATAATTAGAGGCCTGTAGCATTCTTTGGGCAGGCCAAAGAGAAGGAGACAGTAATCATTTCTTATTTAACTGGTCCCCTCCGTAGTCTATTTCATGCACTCCGTGGGCTTCTGGCAGCTGCTGTCACCAGAAGGTCCTGATCTCGGTAGCCAGGAGTAGTTGCAGTGCTGAAAGGCCTGCAGCTGCCCTCTAATTCCCAGAAGGCCTGTGGCCCGAGCCATACAAATGGCCAGGAGGATGGAAAGTGCGTGCAGCTGTCTTCTATCGGGTACGCTGTGTCTGTCAGGCACTCAGTGGACACCTATAGAGGAAAAGCTATCCTATTATTTTTAAGGATCAGTGTTGTCTTTAAGATCATCACTTTTATGTTTATATGTATATATTCCTAAAATGATTTCTAATGGTTT
Organism: Somniosus microcephalus; assembly: GCF_052327205.1. Classification (NCBI taxonomy): domain Eukaryota; kingdom Metazoa; phylum Chordata; class Chondrichthyes; order Squaliformes; family Somniosidae; genus Somniosus; species Somniosus microcephalus. Next base: position 251,369,348 of record NC_140992.1, read on the forward strand.
CTAATTAATGCACTTGTGAGAAGCAACAAATGCTTCTTCTAACATATTATTTATGTCCAAATTTGGATTCAGAAGAGCTCTTATAATATAGGAAAGTTAAAGATGTCATGAAAACTGACAACATAATTAAATGTATGTTGGAAGGTATTTGATTGCATGCATGTTTGTGGAATTATTGTTTTACCTTTAGCAACCTATATAACTCAAGATGCTGACAGTAATGCTCTCAGAGGATCTCAGAATTTGATAGAAATCTGAACAGATCATTTTACTTTTGCTGAACAAGTCCCACCTGTTAATGTGTGTTAGTAGAGAAATCTGCAAACATCACTCATGTGCTCAGTTAGAATATGTCTCTGTGCAGCTGGGGCATTAACAAACAAGCAATGTGTTTATCAAGGGTTGTGGTACACCAGTGTTTTGTTTGCAGACAAGGTGGTAGAGAGTGTTAAAAATTGTGGTCATGTAACAGTGAGCCCAAATCACAAAAAAACATCTTCCCTCCCACTGGACTAGTTGACTCAGTTCCAAATGTATAAACTCTAGCACAGTTCTACCAAATCACTGTAGTTTAAATAGAATTTAATTTTGGGCATGGATTAGTGCTTATCCTTAAACTTCACCCACAGCTTTCTGTCCGTTATTGTATTGGATTTGACACCTTTTAATACGTTAGCTTGTGCAAGAAGTTTTTGGTGCTATGAGTGACCATAGAGATCCAAAATGGCCGCACGCACGCACTTCTGACACGAAGCGCACCTGATACCATCTTGGTAAAGGGGTTAGCACGCACGCACTATTAGTGTCTGCTGGAAGTATGCAGAAGCAGGCAGATCATGACGTCAATCAGCGTGCAACACTGATTTGACGCCAGCGCTGCCATTTTGGAGCTCCCACTCCAACCTACGCCCTCTCTTAACCTTGCACAGCTGAACACGTGTTAAGCAGCATGAAGGATCCCCTACCAGCCCTATTTAAAGGGATCATCAACTAATTACAGGTTAGTTGTTGGTTGATTTCTTCTGAGCAGTTGCTCCCAGACATGGGCGCACTAGTTGGCCTTCCTCTTGGAATTGAGCATGACTGGGAGATTGAGCAGAGGCCTCGCAGAGCAGGACAAGCTGCTGGAAGAGGGAGGAGGAGGGGGAGGAAGAGGAGAACGAGGAGGAGGAGGCAGAAGAGGAGGATGAGGAAGGGAGGCTGTAGCCTAGACGGCCTCTTTCTGGCTGGGTTGTATGTGAAGAGCTAATTGATGCCAATAACTTCAACCCCAATTCCACATTCAACAACAATCCCACACTCCTTACCTTCCCTCTGTCACTGACCATCGCATCATCCTCTTGGTCACAATGCAAAAATAAAAGCCAACACAAAATAAACATTGCAAATCAAATGTATAAACTAAATCATGCCATATTGCATACAAACTTAAACTAATCACCCTTGTGCTTTCCATTAGTGCCTGGCTTTTTTGTGCCTTTGTCTGTCCTAGTGCTCCTACGAAGTGCTACCCCAGTGACTGCAGCATGGCTGGTGGAAGGCTGCTGCTGACTTTCAGTGGAGGAGACTGCAGATGGCCTTGCAGGACGACCTCGAGCAGCTCTGGGTCTAGAAGGCCCGACTTCAGACTGCACCATCTCGACATGGGTGGCAGCAGTCTGGGCTGGCTGGCTGACAGGAAACAGCAAGGACACTGGCAGAGTGGCAGGGGTGGGAGGACGAATGCTATCTTCTTGAGAGAGGACAGCAGGTTCGTGCTCCACGGAGCCACTGCCACTCCCCCGGGGCGACGCCTCAGCAATCCTAGTAATCTGTTGAAGGACAGATTGCTGGACTGTTGTGACACCCTGCAAAGCTGGTATCCTTCTTCATCACAGCCATGATGACAGCAGTCTGAGCTTGCATGACAGCAAGCTGACCTTGCATGACAGCAGTCCAAGCTTCCACTGCAGCACTCAGACTTTGGGTCGCTGCTGCTTGTGCTGCAATGGAACCTGAGGTATCGGCCATCTGACGTTGCATCATGATTGCGTCCACAAGTGTGCTGATGAAGTTAGCCACCAGTTCCATGCTGGAAAGGATGGGCTCCAAGCTCTGCACAAAGCCCTGTGCCAAGTTGTGCCGCACTCCCCCATGCTCCTTGACATTGAACGCAGGCTTTCTGGCAGGCTTACCAATGCACCAAACACCCATCAGCCTTCTTCTGTAGCCTAGCCCATCAAAGTCCTCATCTGAGCCCTCTGCAGAAGAACTCATGTGTGACCTTGCCCTCCAGCGAGCTGGCACCTGCGCTATCCTTGCCCCCTGCCCTGGCTGCAGCGCACTTGTGCCCGGTGTCTCACCATGTGCAGATCCCGCCTCTATGCTATCCTCTAAGATATGCGCAGAGTCAGTATCTGAGCTGATGTCTGCGAGTGTGAAATCAAGTGACGGTGTCTCTTCATCATCACTCTCTTCTTAGTTTTCCTCCACTTCCTGGCCAGATTTCAGTTCTTGGGTATCTGAAAGGAAAAAGGCACAAGGGTAAGGTTGTGGTGAGGAGAGAGGAGAAAGTATGAAGTGCATGCTTACACCATCTACAGCTTGTAAGTCAGAAGAGATTGTGGATTGAGAGGGAAATGGGATGTGAGAAGGAGGATTAGGTATGAGGATACCGTCATCTTCAGTGGATTCAGGCCCGCCGCTGGCCATGGCCTCAGCAATGGCTCTTCCTATAATGGCCAGCACTGTCTCCTCCATTTAGGTTAGAACATGTAGGCACGCCACTCCTGCTCCGGTTAGTTCCTGCTGCCTCCGATTGTGTGCCACCTTCTCCTGCAAAAGAGACAGAAGTGTGTCGGTGAGTGTCATGCAATATGTTTGGGTGATGTGGCTGTCATGGTTGAATAGCTGGCAGTGTGTGCAAGCCGTGAGATGCGGATGTGAGGCTTGCAACAGTGCTAAGCGTGTGAGGGTGAGGTGAAGCATATGAATGTTAGGTATGAGTCCTGATTGATGGAGATTTTTGGTAGGTGAGTGATGGGGGTGTGGTGAATAGAGCAGTGGCTGAGGCTAGTGGTGCAGTTGGTAGGATATGGCATTTGAAGATGAATTCACTCACCTTGACCACTCGTGTGAGGTCATTGAACTTTTGGCGGCACTAAATCCAGGTCCTCGGGGCTTAATTCCTGGCATTGAGCGCCGTGGCTGCACTGCCTTCACAGAGTTTGCCTGGATGACACAGGATATCTCTCCTCCTTTCCACCTTCTCCACCAAGACCTCCAGTGCAGCGTCGGAGAACCTTGGCAAATGCTCTCTCCCATGGTCAGCCATTGTTCTTTGTTGCACAACACTATTCCGAATGATGCAGCACCTCCAGCAGCCACAATGCACCTTCCCTTTAAGAGGTGCAGGCTAGCTTTACGCAGTGCAGGCTAGTTTTAAGTAATGTTAGCAAGTAAAAATATTGGGCCCCCTGCTGGTGTGTGCAGAAATCATGATAATGAGCAGGCAGCATGAAGATGGTGTGCTGCTTGCATTGTATTGAATGGGCGAGGGTAAATTGCACATCTTGATCTCTGCGCCTGTTTTCAGGGGCTATCCAATTTAGCCCCCCTTATCTTTAATGGAGATTGAGACAGAGCACTTGTATTCCGGATTTTAAAATGTTCACAATTATTTGCTGAATGCTCAGTGTGCAGCCAAAAGACCTGTATCAAGCATGCACACAATTTTCCTGGAATCTCCACCTCAGTCTGCATTTTCTAAAAATGAATGCAGTAGGTGAAGTAAGGAAATGGTAACCTTATTTAGAGTTGGTGATCATTGAACAGCACTTAATCAGATTCTGACAGACATATGCTTAATTGTGAGCTGCATAAAGTTACCTTTCTCAGGCATCAGGGAGCTTAACTCATCCATTAGAATGCCTACAGGGAAAGGTAGATTACCAGCATGTGTTGTCAGTTAGGACTCATAGACAGCCTACCAAACAAATAACAACATGGATCATGGCTGTTAGGCAAAAATGGGGGCGTTAGCAGCAGAGCAACCATCACACCTGAATCCGCCTCCATTTCCATTTTCTGTGAAGGGACCTGTTAATTCTCTTATTAACGAACTAGCTATCAACTATTAGTGATAAATCATAACACCATTAAGAACATAAGAACATAAGAATTAGGAGCAGGAGTAAACCATACAGCCCCTTGAGCTTGCTCCGCCATTCAATAAGATCATGGCTGAACTTTTACATCAACTCCACTTTTCCGCCCGATCCCCATATCCCTTGATTCCCTTAGTCTTCAATAATCTATCGATCTCAGTCTTGAATATACTCAACAACTGACCCTCCACAGACCTCTAGGATAGAGACGTTCAAAGATTCACAACCCTCCGAGTGAAGACATTTCTCCTCATCTCCGACGTAAATGGCCAACCCCTTATCCTGAGACTATGACCCCTAGTTCTCGACTATCTAGCCAGGTGAAACAACCTCTCAGCATCTACACTCTCAAGCCCTCTAAGAATTTTATACATTTCAATGAGATCTCCTCTCATTCTTCTAAACACCAGAGAATATAGGCCCATTCTACTCAATCTCTCCTCATAGGACTGCCCTCTCATACCAGGAATCAATCTAGTCAACCTTCGTTACACCCCCTCTAAGGCAAGTATATCCTTCCTTGGGTAAGGAGACCAAAACTGTACAGAGTACCCCAGATGTGGTCTCTCCAAAGCCCTAAATAACTGCAGCAAGACTTCCTTGCTCTTATACAGACTCCTAGATTGTGTATAGGAACATAGTAACAGGAGTAGGCCATTTAGCCCCTCAAGACTGTTCTGCCATTCAGTGAGATCATGGCTGATCTGTGACCTAATCCCATATACCCACCTTTGCCCCATATTCCTTAATACTCCTGATTAACAGAAATCTGTCAATCTCAGATTTAAATTAACAATTGATCGAGCATCAATTGCCACTTGCGGAAGAGAGTTCCAAACTTCTACCACCCTTTGTGTGTAGAAGTGTTTCCTAACTTCACTCTTGAAAGGCCTGGCTCTATATTTTAGGCTAAGCCCCCTAGTCCTAGATTCCCCAACCAGTGCAAATAGTTTCTCTCTATCTACCCTATTACAGGAAACTTTGTGCTATCCGGCACCCATGGGACCGAGCTACTGCCGTTTTTTTAAAAGCTCCGGATAGACCAGCGTCAATGTTATCAGATAGGAGCTTTTCATCGCAGTATCTGATCACAAACACTGTTGCTCAGCAACAGCTTGTAAACACTCGGCCCGTGGCTTGGAAGCGTCTCTGAAGCTGTTGCTAAGATACAGAGACGCTTTCTAGAGCCTGCCGTGTCTGACCACAAACACTGTTGCTCAGCAACAGCTTGTAAACACTCGGCCCGTGGCTTGGAAGCGTCTCTGAAGCTGTTGCTAAGATACAGAGACGCTTTCTAGAGCCTGCCGTATCTGACCACAAACACTGTTGCTCAGCAACAGCTTGTAAACACTCGGCCCAGTAGCTTGGAAGCGCCTCTGAAGCTGTTGCTAAGCGACAAAGACGCTTTCCAGAGCCTGCCTGTGAAAAGAATGCTAGGAGAAAAAAAAACACCTAACCAAAACGGCTGCTGATTTCTGCCGTTAGATCAAAGTTGCCGGACATTCAACTTCCGAATAGCTCAAAGTTTCCTGTACTTCCCCTTAATATCTTGAAAACTTCGATTAGATCACCCATTCATCATCTAAATTCCAGGGAATACAATTCTAGTTTGTATAATCTCGCTTCATAATTTAACCCTTGGAGTCCAGGTATCATTCTAGTAAACCTATGCTGCACTCCCTCCAAGGCCAGTATATCCGTCCTAAGGTGTGGTGCACAGAACTGAACACAGTACTCCAGGTGTGGTCTAACCAGGGCTTTGTATAGCTGCAGCATGACTTCTAACCCCTTGTATTCTAGTCCTCTGTATATAAAGGCCAGCATTCCATTAGCCTTTTTGATATTTTTTTTGTACCTATCCATGACATTTTAATGATTTATGTACATGGACCCCAATATCACTTTGGACCTCCACTGCTTCTAGATTATCACCATTTAGAAAGTACTCTGAGCTATTCTTTTTAGATCCAAAGTGGATGGCCTCACATTGCCTATATTGAAATCCATTTGCGACAATTTTGCATTGCTTAGAATGCCGCTTATCTTTGTGTCATCAGCAAACTTGGATATGTGGATCTCTATCCCGTCATCTAAGTCATTAATAAATACAGTGAATAGTTGACGTCCCAACACAGATCCTTGCGGGACGCCACTAGCCACATCCTGCCAATTAGACTACCTGCCCATTATCCCTACTCTCTGTCTCCTGTCGCTCAGCCAATTTCCTAGCCAGGTCAATAATTTTCCCTCAATTCCATGACCTTCAACTTTAGCTAACAGTCTCTTATGAGGGACTTTATTGAATGAGTGGACTCCATTTAAACCGGGCTGGGACCAGTGTCCTGGCGAATTGAGTAACTAGGATGGTAGTCCCAAAACCCGCAACCTCTACCACCTAGAAGGACAAGGGCAGCAGACGCATGGGAACACCACCACCTCCAAGTTCCCTTCCAAGTCACACACCATCCTGACTTGGAAGTATATCGCCATTCCTTCATTGTCTCTGGGTCAAAATCCTGGAACTCTCTCCCTAACAGCACAATGGGAGTACCCTCACCATACGAACTACAACAGTTCAAGAAGGCAGCTCACCACCACCTTCTCAAGGGCAACTAGGGATGGGCAATAAATGCTGGCCTTGCCAGCGACGCCCACATCCTATGAATTAATTTTAAAAAGAGATAGGGCTTTAAACTATTAAGAGGGAGGGAGGGTTCAGGTAAAGGTAAATCTATAATTCATAGGTTTAGCAGAATCCCACACGAAGTATCAGTCATTAAGGACAATCTTCACAACTGACAGCCTGCTATACAATCTAAAGCATTATTTGTTCATTTAAGATAGAAAGCAGTGTTCTATCATTCTCATACTTACTTGTATGGCTGGAAAACATAACCATCCTAAACATGTTGACAAATCAAGGTGTCAAGAAAGGAACACTGCAAGTTTTGCTAGATGATTACCCTGTAATTTTCTGGTTGAGATTTTTACGTTGCATCACTTTTCCTGTAGAATCAGCTGCATGATTCACGCAAGCTACAGCCAAAATTAAGTGTTCAGATAAAGCTAGGCAATTATAAAAGAATATTTTGATCTTAACATGGATTTCATGCTGTAGAAAAAATCCCTACATGAAGCAAACATGTATTACTGTAATATGAAATTTGTTCTTGTCAGACTTATTGTTGATTAGTGTGGCCTATGTGTCTGTAACAGCAGATCTGACCAAGCTCCTGGTGTTTTTTGAGTGTGTAAAGCGACTATATCTCACCAGCAGCAGAGTGATTTTTTTATCATGGCCTCTCACATAGGTGGAAAATACCCAGAATTTACTCCCAATGATATATTCATTGGTAGCATATTCTCTTTAAGAGCAGATGACCCCTTGTGTCTTATCATGGCTTTTAAATCCATTCTAGAACAGTGTGTGCAGTTATGAGTTATTACCAGAAAATTCACACAAATGTATCAACAGTTTTATATTTCACTCCTGTAAATGGCTGGCTTTGGATGATGAAATATTTACTTCCAACAAATAAATCATTTTATATAGAAATATTCTGGAACATTCTAACCAACACCAATACACTGGGCGCTCCTATCCTACCCCTGATGCCTAAGGGAATCCAGGGATATGGGACTAGGCGGGAAAGTGGAGTTGAGGTTCAAGATCAGCCATGATCTCATTGATCGGCGCAGCAGGCTCGAGGGGCCGTATGGCCTACTCCTGCTCCTATTTCTTATGTTCTTAAACAGTTTTTGGAACCTCATTTGTTTTTCACATTCAGAATTTCTGGTTATCAGTTGTGATGAAATATGCAAGGTAGTTTCATATATTTGTTTACTTTTAGAAAAATTGTGTGTTTGTTGTAACAGAAATGTAACTAGTGCAAGAGCTGAGATCTGTTTGTCTATCCCACAGGTCAGATTATGATGACTGGAGACCTGCTCTTGCTAGCCTGCTTCAGCCCATTCCCTTTCCCAAAGAGTAAGTATAGGCACATACAGAACAAATTTATTGCCTGTAGAATGTATTTTCTTTTATATGAAAATCACAGTTTTGCCTCCCAGTTGCCAAGGTAAGGAACATAATAGTGTGGGCGGTAAAGCATCCTAAAAGGGAGGGAACAATGCTAAAATTATGATTCATACATAAATCAGTGACGTAGAATAGAGTAAGATTGAGCTCATGTAGGGAAAGTTTGATGAGTTAAGGTTCTAGACTAAAAGGGCAAGATCTCGAAGGTAGAGTAGAAAGAGGGAACCACCCGGGAATATAATGACAAAATAATTAAACACATCAGTCTAGGGAGTGAAGGAAGTGATAGCCTCAAACCTCCTATATATGAATGTTGGGAGTCTTAGGATTAAAATGGGAAACCTAGAAGAGCTCCTTGCTGGAGAGGGAAGCTGTGATAGAACAATTATCACAGACACCTGGTTCAATGCTGACATGGGTGGGTAAATGTACAGGACTATACAGGAATACAGATTATTTTGTGAGATAAAAATATAAACATGGGAAGTGGTGTAGCACTTATGTGAAAGAGAACTTAATTAAAACTGAGATAAACTTGGTGTGTATAAGGTGGAAATTCTGTAGATATGGATGACAGACATGAAGAAAGCAAAATAACTTACGGGCATCTGCTAAATACTACTAGGTCAGGAGGAGGCATTGAACCAAGAATGTTGAATGAAGCATACAGGAACAGATGCAGTTGTTATAGGTGACTTCAGTTTACCAGGAATAGATTGGGAAATCAATAATGGGTGAGATAAGAGAAAGGACATTATCCTAGACACAATATTAGATCATTAATTGGAACAAATGGTCAAGGAGCCCAGCTAGGAGATGGTCTTGTAGGGAGAATCCCACTGGGAGCCTATCGTGACTATCAAATGTCCCCCAAACCAGGGAAATGGGATAGGGGCTGGTGGAAATCCTACCACACGAGAACTCTACCCCGAAGAGGAGAATCCAAGAATTAGTTCAGACCAATACAATGGAAATAATATCTATTCAGTGAATACTGTAGGCATCTTTTTTTGACTTGCGCTATGTTGCACTCACATTGCCTACACAGCCCCTCTCCTGCATGAGGAAGTTCTCAGTACTGAGAGCAGGGGTTTCTGGCCAAACCAATCATTTTCTTACTTGTCGCTACATTATAGATATTGGGAAAACTTGGATCATTTAGCCCAAAGTGAATTTTTGCTAACTCCCTCCCTTCATTTATATGTGGTCCATTAAGTAGAATCCACTTAGTGACATCTACTGGCCTCCCTAATGCATCTTCCCCCTGCTTGCAATTCAAGCAAGCAATCAATGACTGCAACATAGGGATTGATAGTCCAAATACTCTGCAAAATGCAGAGGTAAAATATCAATTAAATTCTTAGTTCCAATTAAATTGCCACTCACCAATTGGAAAATGCTTTTCAGCCACAATTAAGTACGATTGGGTTTGTGTCTGTTTTATGAGTTTTGGAGGCAAAGCATGGATTTGCATACCTCAACGAAAGCTAATACAAATTGACCATCGGACTTGAACGTATTACTGAGTGAGCCAACAGTGGCCAATTGTCCAAAATTAAAAGATATTTCTGTAGCTTAAAGGGAATAACTTCTGTGGTTTCCTTTTAATGTAAGCAGTTATGTTGCAGTTCACAAACCGCCCGTATTAAGTTTCTCATGTAGACTGCATTGTTTAGCTAGGGGATCAGCATGAAATATAGTCTCTGCTATGCAGTGCAATGCCTTGGGACTCAGAATAATGAGTATGATGGTTTGGAAATTATAACCCTAGGGGTGAGAATTAGAAGTTTTAATTGAGCTATCTTCTGACTCACTATGTGTCTACATTATGTCAGCCTCTGTCGGCCCATTCTGTCACATGTGTCATCTAGTTAGCACAGCTAACTTCAACCAAAACTCATAAACAAGGCAAGGAAAACAAAGGATGACATTTTGATATTTTATTTTGTTGTCTAGTGAGCTGCAAATAGGATCCTAGAGTTCACTAAGATGTTTGCTAAATCTAACATGGTCCATTGAATGACCTTTTACAGGTTCTCTAATGTATTATACTAATTACACGTGCCCATAATTAAATTCCCATGCACTTACCTGTACACCTCGAACCTTTTAAGTATTGATAATAAAAAACCTTAATTTATCAACAGCTACTTTTCATTTCTGTTCTCTACGTATCTAACATATTATGGCTGGAATTTATGATCTCTTTGTAAAAATACTTTAAAATGTAATAGACCATATAGAATTAACCCATAAATTTTACACGGTTGTATTAAGGATGAATATATAAAATTTCTGTGCATTTTATCAACAGGGCACTCGCACATGTGAAGTTCGCAAAGTAAGTAACATACTTGATATGTTTTAATTCATAAAGATGGGATTTTCATGAATGCAAATATTGTTTTGAAAGATTTACAGTTCAATTTAATTTCTCCATTAATATCCCAAGTGTGTAACAGTGAAGTACGTGTACAAAAATATACTGAACTGTGAGACATTTCTTTATGCTCTGCATTCCTTATATGCAGGCATAAATGGCATTTACTGTGTCTTCCTACCCCCCGCCCCCCACCCTGGCCAGCAAGTAAACTATTCCCTTCTTTCAATTGTTCTTATGAGAAACCATTATAAGATATATGGAGAACAAATGTGCCTCTTAAACCAGGGATACCCAGCATAAGATTTACAGCTAAATCTGGCCCATCTGACTCTTTGAGCTTATCCCTAATGCACCTGTTTATTCCCCAAACCACCGAATTGTTGTACAGTAAAATACTGATAATTAATCAGCTCTCATTCTTGTTCATTTTTTTAAAAATGGTTCCCACGATGCATTAAATTAATCTTGTCCCTTAGCTGGATGACATGGAGTGATTTATTAAAGAATGTTATTTGCACATTGTTTGATTAAATGGGATTGAATTCTCTTGAAATAGAATACTTCAGATATTTGATTATTGATTTACTGAGAAGGAGACATTCCAGCTCCTAAGGTTGTGCGTCAGTAGTATAAATCATACCTTCTCCATTGGCAGGGTGCCTATGTACTGCATGGTACTCTATGGGTATACTTCTGTAGTGTGTGCATATGTATAATTCTGACATTTAAAAAAAAATCCAGTTATTCATGATTAGATAGTTTCAATATAATTGTGTGATAAATTGTACAATTCAACACAATTGGTTTGTGCACTAGTACAGCATGTTATATCTGCAGGGATAATCATAGGTCCACAGTTCCACACTGCCTTCTGGACATCTTTAGTAATAGTTTCTTCAGTTACTAAAGTGAGCTAACATACTCCACCAATAATTTCACTCACAATGACCAGAGGAAAATATACCTACACATAGGTATAATGCAATAATCAAATATTTCAGCTATGATCTATGGTTCTATTCTAAGATACATAACTCATCAATACATAGAGAGCAGATCTTGTTTTCAAACAATACAATGATGTAAATTATGTTGAAACACGTCATCTTGTCACTTGAATGTGATGAAAATAACGCAGGGCTCATCAAGCTCTAGTCTCTCCATCACCCAAGAAAAGAATTTATTAAAACACTGACTTCACAAAGACAGTGACTCAGTGATGTCACCTGGCTTCTACTCAGTACCTGCTGAGTGCTCACATGAGTAGATAGATGTACAGCTGGCATGGGTACAATGGCCCAGAAATTCAGGTCAGGGGCTTCCCGCGGGTGTAAGCCCCCGACCTGCACTTACCTTGCGCACCGGCCGTTGAGCTCTGGGCCCCCGTGGAATCCCGATCCGGGGCCTGGTCCAGCTGCCGGCGCGCAGTGCTTGCGTATCCCAGGGGCGCAGTTAGTTCAGTGCGTCCCCTGGGATCACGTGGGCCATGGGGAGCCAATTGGAGCAGGGAATGCTCCATTCATAAGTCTGACAGGAAGAGCTGTCAAGACTTATAAACACTACGGCCCCAAAACAGCACTAAATCTTCAACAAAAATGTTTTTAAATCATATTTTCTAAATAAACTATAAATTACATGAAATAACTATTTGAAACAATAATTTAAATTTTTGAAATTTTTTTTTTTTCCTAACGGGGCTAAAAATAAACTTACCTTGCTTTAAAGTATTTAAAAATAATAAACCTGTGGAAAAAATGTTTTAATTTTAATTAATTCACCACTTACCTTGTAAAAAGCAGGCCTTATGCCTGCTTTTTACATTTCTAAATTCTGGAGACTTACCCTCCCGGGAAAACCTGTATTTAAAAAAAAAAAAAAATGAAGTTCGATGCGCACGCGCAGCCTCTCCTGCGCACGCGTTCGACCTCTGAACCCCTTCGTTCAGAGGAACGGAAATGCCGGTTTCCCACGCATGCGCAGTGCATGCAGGAAACCGGCACTTCTATTGGGCCTACGGGTGAGTACCCCGTGCGTACTCACCCGTGGAGACCCGAAATTCTGGGCCATTATGTTTAACCAGGACAGATCAGCAGCACTTGCTGATTGCTCATGAATTTCCAATTTAAAAGCAGATAAAGGGTTAACAAAAAGCCAGGAAATCCTTTTGATGGATTTTACCTATTGAAATGGCTGGGGTCTTGCTCACAGTTGGGCAGGAGTCCGGTCATGTCAACTTACAACAGCAATTGGGGTAATTTCAAGCTTTTATCTGAAAAAGTGTAATCAAGCCTTGACGTACTGTCTTGGCCTAATGTCTGATCTTCTAGTCTGTTGTGATTCCTCATTTCAAGTTAATTTACTGTCAGCAGCAGAAACTAGCAATGGTAGAGACGAATCTTATTTTTAGCAAAATGTCCTATCGCACATTTATATTATACCCATTGCTTGTTAAGACAATAAGAGCTGGGTGGTTTATAATTATCTACTTGTACTTTTTCTCAGGGAATTAAAGTATGTCATACAGAGATTTGCAGAAGACCCAAGACAAGAGGTGAGTAAAATCTGCAAAATAACTTGATAAAAAATATTATAACCTAGAAGTTACAGATGGCAATATTAGCAGACAAATGTTTGTATGGTATTCTTTTGTCTGCTATAATTCAGGAGTTAATCCATTTATTGTAGCCTATAAAGGTAACAGGCCTGAAAATATTCAGGCTCACTAGTGGAACTATGGCAGGAGTGAGGCATAAGAGTGGTTAATGCCTCCTCTAAAATAGCAGACAGAGGAATATCTTACAATGTTAAGTATTTGCCTACTTATATCTCCAACTGTAATTTCTAGGCATGTGTTTATAAACTACACTTAAATATACTTTGTATTTAATGAATCATAGAACAGTACAGCACGGGAGGAGGCCATTCGGCCTATTGAGCCTGTGCCGGCTCTTTCGAGGAGCAATCCAGTTAGTCTCACTCCCCCTGCTCTTTCACCATATCCCTGCAATTTTTTCTCCTTCAAGTATTTATACAATTCTCTTTTGAAGGCTACTATTGAATCTGTATTCACCACCCTCTCCGCCAGTACATTCCAAATCCTAACCACTCGTTGCGTAAAAATGCTTTTCCTCATGTCGCCTCTGGTTCTTTTGTCAATCACCTTAAATCTGTGCCCTCTCGTTATTGACCCTTCAGCCATTGGAAACAGTTTCTCTTTATTTACTCTATCTAAACCCTTCATGATTTTAAACACTTCTATCAAATCTCCTCTTCGCCTTCTCTGCTCTAAGGAGAACAACCCCAGCTTCTCCAGTCTATCCACGTAACTAGAATCCCTCATCCCTGGAACCATTCGAGTAACTCTCTTCTGTACCCTTTCCAAAGACTTCATGACTTTCCTAAACTGTGGTGCCCAGAATTGGACACAATACTCCAGCTGGGACCGAACTAGTGTTTTATATCAGTTTAGCATAAATTCCTGGCTTTTGTGCTCTGTGCCTCTATTTATAAAGCTCAGGGTCCCATATGCTTTATTAACTGCTTCGTTAACCTGTAATGTCACCTTCAAAGTTTTGTGCACAAGCACCCCCTTTAAAATTGCACCATTTAGCATGTATTTTCTCTCCTCATTCTTCCTACCAAAATGTATCACCTCACACTTTTCTGTGTTGAATTTCATCTGCTATGTGTCTGCCCATTCCACCAGCCTATCTATATCCACTTGAAATCTATTACTATCTTCCTCAATGTTTACTACACTTCTATGTTTCATGTCTTCTGCAAATTTCAAAATTGTGCCCTGTACCCCTCAAGTCCAAGTCAAAAATGTGTATCAAAAACAGCAGTAATCCTAGTAATGGACCTTGGGGAACTCCACTGTATAGCTTCCTCCCGTCTGGAAAACGCATTCACCGCAATTCTCTGTTTCCTGTCCCTTAGCCAATTTTGTATCCATGCTGCTATTGCTCCTTTTATCCCATGGGCTTCAATTTGGCTAACAAGCCTAATATGTGGTGCTTTATCAAACGCCTTTTATAAGTCCATATACACATCAACAGCACTGCCCTCATCCACCCTCTCTGTTACCTCGTCAAAAAACTCAATCAGATTAGTCAAACACGATTTGCCCTTAACAAATCCATGCTGGCTCTCTTTTATTAGCCCATGCTTGTCCAAATGGCTGTTAATTTTCTCCCGGATTATTGTCTCTAAAAGCTTCCCCACTGATGTTAAACTGACTGGTCTGTAATTGCCAGGTTTATCCTTCTCCCCTTCTTTGAACAAAGGTGTAACATTTGCAATCCTCCAGTCCTCTGGCGCCACCCCTGTACCTAAGGAGGAATGGAAGATTGTGGCCAGTACCGCTGCAATTTCTACCCTTACTTCCCTCAGCATCTAATGATGCATCCCGTACGGACTGGGTGACTTATCTACTTTTAAGTACTGCCAGCCTTCCTAGTATTTCTTTATCTAGTTTTATCTCATCCAGTATGCCGGCAACCTCCTCGTTTACTACAACTTTGGCAAACTCTCCTTCCTTGGTAAACACTGATGCAAAGTACTCATTTAGGACCTCCACCAATAGTTCTCCATTTTGGTCCCTAATCGGCCTCATCACTCCTCTGACAACCCTTTTATTGTTAATATGCCTATAGAAGACCTTTGGATTCCCTTTTATGTTAGCCACCAATCTATTCTCATACTGTCTCTTTTTTCCTCTTTCACTAATCCTCTGTACTTTTTATATTCAGCCTCATTCTTCCTTGTATTATCAAGCTGACATCTGTCATACGCCCCCTTTTTCTGCTTCATCCTTCGTCGTCCAGGGAGCTCTGGCTTCACTTGTCCTCCCATTTCCCCTTATGGGAATGTACTTAGACTGTACCTGAACCATCTCCTCTTTGAAAGCCACGCATTGCTCCATTACATTTCTGCCTGCCAGCCTTTGACTCCAATTAATTCGGGCCAGATCCCTCCTCAAATTGTTGAAATTAGCTTTCTTCCAGTTGAGTATTTTTATTCTTGATTGCTTCTTGTCCTTCTCCATAACTAATCTAAACCTTACGATACTATGATCACTATTCCCGAGGTGCTCCCCGACTGACATTCTCCACTTGACCCACTTTATTCCCCAGGACTAGATCCAGCAATGCCTCCTTCCTCGTTGGGCAGGAAACATACTGATCAAGAAATTTCTCCTGAACACACTTCAGAAATTCCTCCCCTTCTCTGCCCTTAACACAATCACTGCCCCATTCAATATTGGGGTAGTTAAAGTTTCCCATTATCACTACTCTATAGTTCTTGCACCTCTC
The DNA here is from genome assembly GCF_052327205.1 of Somniosus microcephalus. Classification (NCBI taxonomy): domain Eukaryota; kingdom Metazoa; phylum Chordata; class Chondrichthyes; order Squaliformes; family Somniosidae; genus Somniosus; species Somniosus microcephalus. The sequence goes on from NC_140992.1 coordinate 251,385,230, forward strand.
AGTAATTTCTTTGCAAATCTGCTCCTCTATCTCCTTCCCGCTATTTGGTGGCCTATAAAATATACCAAGTAGCATAATAGCTCCTTTATTGTTTCTCAACTCCAACCAAATAGATTCTGTCTTTGACCCCTCAAGGACATTCTCTCTTTCTAGCACTGTAATATTTTCCTTAATCAAAACTGCTAACCCTCCTACTTTTTTTCCTTCCCTATCTTTCCTGAATACCTTATACCTAGGAATAGTAAGCATCCAATCTTCCCTTTTTTTGAGCCAGGTCTCACTTACCACCACTACATCACATTCCCACGTGGCTATTTGTGCCTGCAGCTCACCAACCTTATTAACCACACTTCGTGCATTTACACACACGCGCTCCAAACCTAACTTAGACCTCTTTGTATTTTCTATGATCTCACCTAATTCTATATTATTTCTAACTCTAACTGTCTCTCCCAGTCCTCTGTGCACCTTGTTTATACTTTCTAATACTACATCTTGGTGGCTAACCGCCTGCCGAATTAGTTTAAACCCTCCCCCACAGCACTAGCTAACCTGCCCGCAAGGATATTGGTCCCAGCTCTGTTCAGGTGCAACTTGTTCATCTTGAACAGGTCCCTCGTGCCATAGAACTGGTCCCAATGTCCCAAGAATCTGAAGCCTTCCCTCCTAGACTCTAGCCACGCATTAACCTGCCATATCCTCCTAGTTCTACTCTCACTAGCGCATGGCACTGGGAGTAATCCAGAGATAACTACCTTTTGAGGTCCTGCTTTTTAACTTCCTCTCTAGCTCCTTAATCTCTGACTACAGGACCTCAACCTTCTTCCTCCCTATGTTGTTGATTCCGACATGGATCACGACTTCTGGCTCTTCCCCTCCCCCTCCCCCCGCCTCCACACCCCCATGGAATGTTCTGCCCCTTCTCCGTGATGTCCCTTACCCTGGCACCAGGGAGGCAACACGCCATACGGGAAAAATCTTTCAAATACTAGTGCGTCTTATCTGCATCAAATGGACGGGAAGCCAAATGGCGAGATGCCATTTTCGCACAGTTTATGGAGGAGCGGCGCAGCTCGGGAAGCAACTTCCGGATTTTCGCGTTTAACTGCGCATCTGCACTCACCTGAAGTTGTTGTCCAATTTGCGCATAAGTAACGGTGAGCGCCATTAGCCGCGTCGTTATTTTTACAGTAAATTCTGGCCCTATATCTTTTGAAGGCCCCAAATCCAACTCCGAGTCTGCATTGAGTTAGCTGATTGCAGCTGGACTGGCACCAGGGGTGCTACAATTGATTTCAGTATTGCTGGGCTAGGGAGGGGGGAAAATTAGCCAGCCCTTCCATTCATTACCCATTGTGTGGAGTCAGGCTTGGATGCAATGATCCCCAAAGCCACTGCCACGTTTACAGAACAACTCAAAATCATGGTTAGTAGTTGACCTCGTGTTTTGTCAGACTGACCCTAAAGTCAAGCCTTTGATAAAATGGCGACCACTTGACATAGGAAATTAACTCTTGCCTTGAGGATTGGTTCCAACATGAGGATTACCAATTATCCAAGAGGTAGACCATAATGAAAACACAAAACCAAAACAAAACAATAAATCAACCTACTAATTCCTAGCATCAAGTGGCCATTGTATTAATCCTGTTATGACGTGAGCCATTTTGCAATATTTGACCTTTTAAGGTTGATTTCTATCAATTCAGACTGGGTAGATTTATACCTTGTTTCACAATGTTTAATTTGTCCTTTTGCACTCAATTATGAGGTTGGCAAATTAATGTCACAGAGTAAACCCTTTCCCCCGCCCCTGCAAAATTTCATGCCAAGTATAATCTGAGGGCAGCACATTACAAAAAGTAGGCAGAATAACAGTCAGTATCTGCACATGGTAGCCTCCCCCATCTCTCTCTTTCTCTCTCTCTTCACGCCATGAGCATTCATGCTGTCTGTACGTAGGCTGCATTTGTATATGAGGAAGTGTCACATTTTGCATAGATTAGTAAAGAGATTAACTATATTAGCCCAATGAGAAGTAATGCCAATTGAGGTAAATACCAACAAGGTTGTGCAAAGCAAAATGGATTCTGAGACTAGACTAGGAACCAACCCACCCTATAAACTAGACATTGGAGTTGCAGCACATTTTTCAATTGAATCTGGCAATGTGTGTGTCTGTGTATATTATAATATATACATCATGCACTCATTGAACTAATGCAATTATTTAATCTTGTTCATTGCTTATTTAAAAAAAAGTAATTTGCATTTAAATAGAGTCATTCATTTGCTGTCAAGTCCTAGTTTTAAGTCAGGCCCTGTACACGGAAATGACTGGTTCGCTGGTTGTGAAACCATTAAATTGACCTGAAATTGAAAAGTAGATCACTGGATAAGTAAAAGTCATCCTGTACCAGTCTAATGTGGGTCACTGAGCATACGCTAACCACAGGACTTAGCACACCAGAAACTCAAGCAGATTAATTGTATTCTGGCAGGTCCATTCCTGTTTGTTGAGTGTTCGGGCTGGCAAAGATGGTTGGTTCCAGCTCTACAGTCCAGGAGGAGTAGCCTGTGATGATGATGGGGAACTTTTTGCCAGTATGGTACGTGTTTGCAATAATGTGAGTTAATACCTTCTGTTTATGTTACCAATAATCATCAGATAACATTTTGTTGATTAAACTGAGTTAAAATGGCACTTATTTACACAATATTCTATGCAGTAAATGATCCAAACCGTTAATCTTTATTGCTGGTGTTCTGTTTTATCTATTAAAAATGAGTGATAGAAAGTTTTATTTTTTGCTCAATACGTTTGCTTCTAATAGTCCCATCCTGAGTAGATTAATTGTATTCTCAGAAGCGTAATGTCAGCACACAGACTGACAAGACTTCATCCTCTATTCATTTCAGCTGGAAGTGAGGCACTTTCCAAAATGTACTTGCACATATGTTTGGCTTATGTCCTTTATTATATAAAGTCTGAAGAGTCAACGCCAGCAAATTCAAATTCAAGATACATGCTTAGGGTTCTGTAACAGTTGCATTCAATCTCTGATCACTGCTCTTTCTATGAGGATATGAACAGGAAGGAAAGTTACAATTTTCAGCAGCATATAACGATGTCACTGGTTTATTGCAAAGAAAGAAAGACTTGCATTTATATAGCACCTTTCATGACCACCGGACGTCCCAAAGTGCTTTACAGCCAATGAAGTACTTTTTGAAGTCACTGTTGTAATGTAGGAAACGCGGCAGCCAGTTTGCGCACAGCAAGGTCCCACAAACAGCAATGTGATAATGACCAGATAACCTGTTTTTAGCAATGTTAATTGAGGGATAAATATTGGCTAGGACACCGGGGATAACTCCCCTGCTCTTAGAAATAGTGCCATGTGATTTTTTACATCCACCTGAGAGAGCAGATGGGGCCTCGGTTTAACATCTCATCTGAAAGAAAACACCTCCGACAGTGCAGCACTCCCTCAGCACTGCACTGGAGTGTCAACCTAGATATTTGTGCTCAAGTCTCTGGAGTGAGACTTGAACCCCCAACCTTCTGACTCAGAGGTGAGGATGCTACCAACTGAGCCACAGCTGACACATTGCAGCCATATTCTGGGATCGATTCAGTCAGTACTGCGGTTGAAATCTCTGGCTAGATTTTGAGTGTCGAGCGGATGACCGGCAGAGGGTGCCGCCCGCCTGACAGAACCGAGGGGAGGCCCAGTCCATTTTGAGGGCCAGACCTCTACCATTCCCCCTGTGGGCTTTGGACGCCCCGGGACAGTCCACTGACTTCAGGCTGGCACAATATCGGGCAGCCCAGAGACTGGTCCAGCCCGTCAAAAGGTAGATGGGGGAGGGGTGGATCTGTTGGTAGGGGGAGGGGGGTAACCGGTGAGACCGAAACCTAGCTTCTTTTTAAGCAGTCCTACTCCTGGCCCCACAAACAAAACTTACTTTTAGCTCAGTACTGTCCTGAAATGGGAATCGAGGCCTTATAAAAACAGAAAGAAAGACTTGTATTTATATAGCTCCTTTCATGACCACCGGACGTCCCAAATTGCTTTACAACCAATGAAGTACTTTTGAAGTGTAGTCACTGTTGTAATGTGGGAAACGCAGCACTCAATCTGCGCACAGCAAGCTCCCACAAGCAACAATGTGATAATGACCAAATAATCTGTTTTTAGTGATGTTGATTGAGGGATAAATATTGGCCAGGAAACCAGGGTTAACTCTGCTGCTCTTCTTCGAAATAGTGCTATGGGACCTTTCACAACTGCCTGAGAGAGCAAACGGGGCCTCGGTTTAACGCCTCATCTGAAAGACAGTGCAGCACTCCCTCAGCACTGTGCTGGGAGTGTCCGCCTAGATTTTTGTGCTCAAGTCTCTCGAGTGGGACTCGAACCCACAACCTGCTGACTCTGAGGCGAGGGTGCTACCCACTGAGCCACTGGCTGACACATTAGCTATGTCATTGGAACACGATTTGCATATTAAAAGGGACCTACCCCCTGACACTGGCAGGCTCGTTGGCCACCTAGCAGTAGGCCCCTTTGAAGGTGGCAGCCAGAGTGCCGGCATAACCGGGGTGGTTAGCTGTTTTTCGGGCCGCTTTACACCGGTTAAAATCTAACCCTCAGAATGGGATCTGGCCTTGAAAAGCAGAAGTTTGCATTGATTTTGTTATCAAGAGCTCACTGCACCTCCCACTCGGCTGAGAGTTGCAATTATGTTGACGTTACATGGCAGCAGACCTTGTGCTTTATTTACAGCACTGTGCCCCTCCCTAATCTCCACATGATGCTTACTATCATACATACCACTATAGCTGAAGGTTGAACATTGCAGCAGATTCGATAATACCAGAGTCCCCACAGAGATTCCATAGAGTTTGGGTCCGAATGATTAAAATAATTTAATTATTCCCAGGGTTTAGGCAGACAACTGCTCCAAGTTGGTCTACGTGCTAGGAGGTACTAAATTACCTGGATGACGCATGACTTACACCAGCCTGCTGCAAATATCTGCCTTTATAGCATTACTTGGCCTGTAATTTGAGTAAATAGCTCGACACTCTGGCTTGTACTTTGTCGTCTAGAAAACGTTAGCTGAAAATTCACAACATGTTCAAATCTGTAGCTATATTATAAACAGGAGCTTGAAAGACTGAAGCTCGGCGAATAAATAGGGCCATTGTGTTTGTTGTCATAGGCAAGTTCCAGTTCTCCTTTCACATAATGTCACTCATCTCTGAACTTTAGTTGAACCACTTGGAGTCCATGATCAATCTCTAGCAGAACCAAGTGAGCCTGCACAGGCGTTACTGCTGGGATTCTCGGAGTAATCCTGATTAGGCCAGGTGAAAGAGATGGGGAAGGACACTGTCGTATAACATGATCTCTTTTCTGTTTCTCCTGTGAGAAAGATTCGGGCAACGCCCTTTTAAGCCAAGGACAAGTTGTGCTTCATCTTTGCATATAGTCAACTTTGTTACCCTGCAGATAGCGGCACAGAACTTTGCACATTGTAAATGGCTTTATTTATTTAGCAAGAACACTGTAATTAAAATGTATTTTTTCAGTAAAACCTTTGCCTCCCCATTTGGGTTCCTTCAGGCCAAGCACCATTTCATGACCAGTGCTTGGACTGTTGCCAGTACTAGAGTAAATGCCACATATGAAAGGTCTGGTCTGCTCCTCCCTCTGTTTTTCTTTCCCTTTCACTCCCACGGCAGGGGAGGGGGGAGGGGGCACCTTGCCTTCACTCTGTGCCTCTTTGATGCGGCCCTTCTGAGATTGAAAACTTGTCATACGTGGAGCAAGAAATGCAAGCCAGCAGCTATCGCTGTATGGCACATGTTGGTATACCAGTGCATCGTGCTGCTTAACTAGCTCCAAATTATATGGCGTCCCTTTGAAAACCAGAAAATGGTAAATATCAGTGTGTGTGTGTGTGTGTGTGTGTGTGTGTGTGTGTTGTAATGCGTTGCTTGTCATACGAGTGCAGTCACATCATATTGTTTCTCTCCTCAGGTGCACATTTTAATGGGTTCCTGCTACAAGACAAAGAAGTTCCTGTTATCGCTGGCTGAGAATAAACTGGGGCCCTGTATGCTGCTGGCTTTGAGAGGAAACCAAACAATGGTAGAGGTAAGCCTCACACATAGAAATGGGTTATATAACCTCATGATTAATATACTCTGCATGCATCTTAACTGCATGCTGCATCAATATTTTGTTTCAGTTGTCACGGGCAACTTTGCATGTTGTATGTGTACATTCATAACCCGGTTAGACAGAAAGGTAAACCTTTCATTCGCAATAAAACTTACTTCGGTTTTATAGCCAATATAAACTAATTTGGTGGGCCAGTGAAATCAACCAGGTGTAGACAGCCACTTGGAGCTGGACTTGTTTTATTTATTTTTAGTTCATTTAAAAAAAATAATTAAATTCTCCCTGACTTAGTCATCCTTGTCCTTTTTTTTTGAGAGCGCCAGAGAGTCTATCCTCAAGATAGCTTCATGGATCCATCCATAACTGTTTTTCCAGGGCCAGCCTGGCAGGAGGCATCCTGCAGAAAGAGATGCACCCTACTCTCACAGCTAGTGTCCTCTGTTTCCAGACCAGCTGGTGGACTGGGGATACTCGTTCCCAGACGTCCATATTCAAGTGTGAATCACCGAGTTAAGAGTTGAGCTCTTGGACCTCCCGAGTGAAGTTATGTTAATGCACGACTTGCAAAGAGTCAGATATTGAACAGGGCCAAAATGTCTAGACAGTGTATGACCTGTAATGACTATAATAAACATTCTTCTGTCTTCTAACTTATTTTTATGGGAATGGGAAAGGGACTTGCCTTTTTGCGAATTCTGCGCCTGTATTTGACGTAAAAGTTTGTGAACTCGAGCTGTACTGCAGTGAATTGTCTCCCTTAACGACAGTGGTGTTTCTAAAATGTCTGCTTGTCAGTTAAATCTTACATTTACTTAGAGAGCTGTTTCGACAGCTTGGCAGCGAACAGATTACTGGAATCAAATGTGAAGCAACAAATATTCAAGGAGGGAAGTAATAGAAAATTCCTGCAGATTGCGCACAAGTTTATTTTTTGGGCTCAAACAAAACAATATGGCGATAACCACAAAATAGCTGCTCTGTAGAAATCCAGGCTGGGACAGTCATGTACCCCAATGACTATCATTAAATACATTATAATCGGTGGCTGGCAGTGAATCAAAATGCTGTATTTCAGTTGAGGGTTCCTGATGACATTCATAAGCTGTACGAGTGAAGCCCCAGAGACTGAATCACAGCAGTGAGTTCCCTGCCAAGAGTTTGTTTTTGTGAATATTATGTACAGTAACATATACTGCAAAAGCCTGTTTAAAAAGATCATTTGCTTACTGGTCATGCAAAGGCAATATAATGTAAAATGTGAACATTGGCCACCCTATGAGCTGCTGTTTCAAGGGGATGTTACTGGAAATTTCAAATCAAAAGGAAAGTTCGGCACACATCTGATAGTATGCAGTTACACTCATTACAATTACTTGCTGTCAAATCTTATTTTAAAAACACTCTGTGGACACCCATTATTAAACTTGGACTAGGGCTTGCTGCATCTGATTGAAATAGAAGGAAGGACACTAAAAGTTACAGTGATAACAGGCCTGAAGTTATATTAAGCATTTTGTTTTTATTTACATTACATTTAAAATCTATGGCCCAGTAAGTACACTGTGGCATACCAGTGTGTCTCTATGTCTGTCTGTCTGTCTATCTTAAAATAAAAATGGTACACGTATGTGCATTTCCTATCCATCACGACATACTTCTTGTGTTCTATTTCATTATAGGCAAGTTTATTCTAGGCTAATATTTTGCAAGTAATTGACTCATATGCAAATTTATTCCAAAATATCTTTTTTTTTAAAAAGCGGAGAAAAAAACAACATTTGAAAGGTAGAGGAACAGCCCCAGAGAATCCCTAACTAACACAGGGGTCAGAATGTCTTAAAACAAATAACTTTGGCAATTTTACTTAAAAAAGAGAGAACGAATTCCACACATTTCATCCTGGGTTCTGACTTGCTGCTAGAAATTTCCTCTGATTAAGTATTGGCAAGACCAAAGCCATTCTCTTTGGTCCCCATCACAAACTCCGTTCCTTAGCCACCGACTCCATCCCTCTGCCTGGTAACTGTCTGTCTGAGGCTCAGCCAGACCATTCGCAACCTTGGTGTCATATTTGACTTCGAGATGAGCTTCTGACTACATATCCGGCCCATCACCAAGACTGCCTACTTCCACCTCCTTAACTTCGCCTGACTCCGCCCCTGCCTCAGCTCATCTGCTGCTGAAACCCTCACCCATGCCTTTGTACCTCTAGACTAAACTGTTCCAATGCTCTCCTGGCCGGCCTCCCATTTTCCATCCTCCATAAACTTGAGCTCATCTAAAACGCTGCTGCCCGTGTCCTAACTCACGCCAACTCCCATTCCCCCATTACCCCTGTGCTCGCTGGCCTACATTGGCTCCCAGTCTGGCAACGCCTTGATTAAAAAATGTTCATCATTGTTTTCAAATCCCTCCATGGCCATGCTCCTCCCTACCTCTGTAACCTCCTCCAGCCCTACAAGCCTTTGAGATCTCTGCGCTCCTAAACTTCTGGCCTCTTTCGCGTCCCCAATTTTAATTGTTCCACCATTGGTGGCTGTGCCTTCAGCTGCCGAGGCCCTGAGCTCTGGAATTCCCTCCCTAAACCTCTCCACCTCTCTACCCCTCTCTCCTCCTTTAAGATGCTCCTTAAACGTAACTCTTTGACCAAGCTTTTGGTCATCTGCCCTAATAGCTCCTTATGTGACTCAGTGTCAAATTCTGTTTGACAACACTCCTGTGAAGTGCCTTGGGACATTTTACTATGTTAAAGGCGCTATATAAATGCAAGTTGTTGTTGAATTAAACTTTCACAGCTGTCTGATTAGCCTCTGGCTCAGTTCCCTTAACAACAATTAGTCCATGTGACTTCAGAGGAATACAGCTCTACCTTAGAATAATACATGCTCTGTTACATGGTCTAACACTCCTGTCATCTGACTTTCTCTGAGCAACACCATGGGGAATCAATTAGTCTATAAGCAGAAAAGTATGTCACTGATGACTTAATGGAAGGATTTATTCATATTCCCCAACATTTAGTGGTAAGAATGGGAGCGAAAGTCAACCTTGTTTCACCCATTTCGGGCATAAAACGAGGGAAAAACTTACTAAAATCGGGTGGCGATTTACCGTGCCTGATCTGCACCCAAAGTTCGTATTGGATCGGGCGACCTTTAGTTGCCAGTCGCGCCCACCTAAAACAGGCGTGAGCTGATTGTTTATGCAAATCGGGCTCCTTTGCGCTACACAAGCTCAGCCCATTTGTACTGGGTCTTAAACAGCCTTACCAGTGGTCCTTAAAGGGACTGCTTGAAAAAAGGCCCCAAAACTTTCAAAAGGTTTGTTTTTTGTGGAATCGGAAGAAGCAGGCGTGCTCTTCCTAGCTCCACAAAAGAACTGCGGGCCGCTGACGGATTGGGCTCACCCTCTCGTTGGATCACCCCCCCCCCCTCACCCCCCGAAATGAGGCCTCAGTTTAATGTCTAAGACGGCACCTCCGACACCCTCTGTACTACACTAAAGTTTCAGCCTAGATTGTGTCTCTGGAGTGGGGCTTGAATCCATGACCTTCTGGCTTAGAGGCAAGAGTGCAACCACTGATCCAAGGCTGACATCTTCAGGGAATTGCTGTATATTTGGAGGACCGACATACTGTGAAATTCCAGTGGTCAGTAAGATGTTGCTCTTTGGTATGACATTTTACATTTTAAAAATTCCTTCAATTTCTTTAAACTCCAGATCCTGTGTTTGATGCTCGAGTACAACATCATAGACAACAATGACACACAGCTTCAAATCATCTCCACGTTGGAAAGCACAGATGTTGGAAAGAAAATGTATGAACAGCTCTGTGACCGACAAAGGGAGCTAAAAGAGCTGGTAGGTTTTTATTACATTTCTATTTCACCCTTAGTTTATACGGTATTCTCTCCTTATTTTTAGTATCCCCATTGTCAAATCCCAACCTGAGATATCCGGCAGATAGTTTGCTCCTGTGCCTTTCCCAATGCTGCGCAGTAATCTTGTTGTGTATAAAAATGCCCTTGACTTGCTGCCATCTATTTGGGGAAGGATGTGGTCCCCTCCGACAGCCTTTCTGAGGAGCTCTACTGCCCGTAATTCAATACTAAATTATCACTGGGAGGTCTGGAAGGCTGACCGATGTGACAAGTAAAAATGACATACTTGTGCATTGGATTTAATCTTCTGAGGTTTGGGGGCACAACGGAAGGAGCTTTACTCTGCGTCTGACATCGGTATAACTGGTGCTGATGCTCCAATTCCTAAAATGTCATTCTTTTTCACTGACTTTGCTCATCTCAATAAGCACAAATAGTTTTTCTTTAAATTGTTTAACCGCATCCAAATTAAACTTCAGCTTTAAGTAAGTACAGCATTTCAGACTCTGATGTCAAGTGGCACAAGTTATATTCTGCAAATAGTGAGGCGGAGAGGGTAGTTTAACAGCGGAGTGTAGGAAATACCTTTAGTGTTCTTTAGAGTTATAGTTACTGTCTGACAGATAAATGGCCATCATTCATGTGAATTGCTTTTTCTTTGTTGCAGCAGAGGAAGGGTGGACCCACACGACTAACACTGCCATCCAAATCCACAGTAAGTTGGGATTTAAACTGACATTTTTCCATTCATGACTATTTTTACCCCAATGCCATCATACAGCCACAAGTAAGCCTCCCTATTCTGTTTTAGTAGTTTCTAGATTAGCCTTCACTGTGGTTTGCAACTCCCAGCTCTGACCTCATAAGGAGTCAGACACTTAGGGGTATCCTTTTAGCCTAACCCACCGATGGGAAACTGATGGGATCAGATCTGCCGCCATAACTTCAGTGGAAAATAAAATTGGGCGGGGTGTAAAACAGGCGGCTTTCGAAAGATCATCGACCTGAAACCTTAACTCTCTCTCTCTCTCCACAGATGTTGCCTCCGCAGTATTTTGCTTAAGTACTTTTGAAATGTAGTCACTGATGCAATATCGGAAACGCGGCAGCCAATTTGCGCACAGCAATGTGATAATGACAAGATAATCTGTTTTTAGTGATGTTGATTGAGGGATAAATTTTGGCCAGGACACTGGGGAGAACTCCCCTGCTCCTTATGTTTTACATCCACCCGAGAGGGCAGTTGGGGCCTCGGTTTCTGAAAGACAATGCAGCACTCCCTCAGTACTGCGTTGAGGTGTCAGCCTAGATTACTTGCTCAAGTCTCTGGAGGGGAGTGGGGCTTGAACCCACAACCTTCTGACTCAGGTGAGAGTGCACCCACTGAGCTAAAGCTGACAGCTTAAAGAGGAGATTTGGAAAAAAAGCTACTCACAGATGGTGGTTAGAATGTGAAATTCTCTACCAAAAACCACTTTTGAAGCAGAGGCCATAAATTCTTTAAAAGGAAATGAGGAAATATTGAGGGATGTGTGGAGCTAGCGGGAGAATGGTAATAGACTGGATGGCTCATGTAGAGAAAAACACTGGCCAGTTTCTATGCTGTAACATCCTATGATTCTATGATCCTGCATAGTAATTTGGAGTGGGAAACCCCCCCCTGGCCAATGTTCCTCATTAGTGTGGGGACAATGAGGCGAATTGTAGAATCCCCTTTGCTGGCTTCACTGAGATCAACTAACTCAGCATAGATCAGAGATGAGCCTAGGATCATCTTAGTCTGAATGACTGAAGGATGTGAACGCTTTGGAGAGGGTGCAGAGGAGATTCACCAGGATGTTACCAGGGCTGGAGCGCTTCAGCTATGAAGAGAGACTGGGCAGATTGGGTTTGTTTTCCTTGGAGCAGAGGAGGCTGAGGGGGGACATGATTGGGGTGTACAAAATTATGAGGGGCATAGATAGGATGGATACTGAGGAGCCTTTTCCCTTAGTAGAAGGGTCAATAACTAGGGGGCATAGATTCAAGGTAAAGGGCAGGAGGTTTAGAGGGGATTTGAGAAAGAACTTTTTCACCCAGAGGGTGGTTGGAGTCTGGAACTCACTGCCTGAAAGGGTTGTGGAGGCAGGAACCCTCACAACATTTAAGAAGCATTTGGATGAGCACTTGAAATGCCATAGCATACAAGGCTACGGACCAAATGCTGGAATATGGGATTAGATTAGACAGGGCTTGATGGTCGGCGCGGACACGATGGGCCGAAGGGCCTCTATCCGTGCTGTATAACTCTATGACTCTATGACTCAGCACCATGCCATGTAGTGTAATGACGCATTGAGTCATCGGGACCTGACATTCTTTTTTTCCCCATTAAGGTGGGTGCTGTAATCATCCTCCTCTGCATGTCACTATTTGTTTCTGTTTCTCTCTTAGCCATTCTTCTTTGAAGTAAACACAACCACTTGAAAATTGTTTTCCTGCAAAAAAAAAATCACCTCAAAAAAAAAAAAATTGAAACTTTACACTCCAGTTTGTTTCCAAATCTTTTGGAAAAAACAAACATTAAAACGATTGGGATAGTTTGAGGAAAAGATACCCTTTGAGTCATCGCACGGAGAATCAGACTGACACACGCTGGGAGATTCTCTACATTGCACAGGCTCGGATTGTGGCAGCTTAGGAATTGTAGACATGGGTGTTGTTACCTCTTCTCAGCTGACAGTCATGGGTTTTGGAAGAATATTATACAAGACACAGGCTTCTAGGAGAGGCTAAATTCTTCTTGTAAAAATGTTGATCAAGGTATTTCAGGACTCAAAATTGTCAAGGTATTGATAAGGGAAAAATGGTTTTGAAGCATGCCATTTCTGTTTGTTTGAAGTAACAGAGAAACAGCAGTCTTTGGCAATGGAAATTGATTACACCCATTAATGCCAGCTCGAACCTGGAGTTAATTATTATGTCCATGTATAATTGAGACACGGACTGCAGGAGTTGATTATAACAAGTCTTTACTGAATGGAGACAACCTGGAAACTGAAACTACAGAAGCCTGCTAGGGCCTTTTATACAGGGGTGGTCACTGCCGGTACTGCAGTCTGAGACCAGTTATTCCCTTAAAGGCACATACACAACAATTCCTCCCCTTTTAGATAAACAGTACATAACATTCATTTAACAACTAAATAATAACTAATTACAATTACAATTACGGTTGCTAGATACATTGGTTGAAGTTAAGCAATTATAAGTTCAGTCTTTGAGGAGGCTTCCTGATTCTGTCTGGAAAACGCCTCTTTGGAATATCAGGTTCTTCTGGCAAGGTTGAGTCGGGATCAATGTCGTGGTTTGGTTCGTCTGCTTCCAATATCACCGATTCTGCGGTAGATGCAATTGGTACTTCGGTTTCATCGCCAGGTGTATCAGATCGTGGTGTGGAGTTGACGTTTTCCAGTGACTCTAAAATCTGGTCAGCATGGCGTCTTACAATGCTCTCTCCAACGTCCACGGTATACATGAGAGGTCCTTGCCGTGTACAGATCATTCCTGGCTGCCATTTCTCTGTGCGGTAGTCCCGGGCCAAAACTGGTTGACCTATCTTAAAACTCCTGGTTGGCCTTTCATTCATATTCTGAAACTGCCTGTTCTCCACATCTCTTCTGATGTTCGGCTTAACCAAATCCAAGCGGCATCGTAGTCTTCGATTGAAGAACATCATGGCTGGAGTTTGGTTGGTAACCGCATGTGTCGCATTCCAGTAGGCAAACAAGAAGTTATCCACCATGTGTTGTAGGGGTATATCTTCATTACACATTGCCTTGATAGCCTTCTTGAATGTTTGAACAAACCTCTTGGCCAATCCAATAGTGGCTGGATGATATGGGGCGGATGTGTAATGCTTAACACCATTGTTCTTTAAGAACCTCCGGAACTCTTCAGACACAAACTGTGGTCCATTGTCAGAGCAAATCTGTTCAGGCAGCCCATTCCTGGCGAATATGGTTCGTAAGACTGTGATAGCTTTTTCTGTGGTGGTTGAGGACATTTTTATTACCTCTGGCCACTTTGAATGTGCATCCACCACAATTAAAAACATCGAGTGCATAAAGGGACCAGCAAAATCAATGTGCACCCTTTGCCATGGAGATGAGGGCCACTCCCATGGATGTAGAGGGGCTTGTGGTGGGGCGTTTTGGACCTTCTGGCATCCTGTACAGCTCTTGGTCATCTCTTCAATTTCTCTATCGATTCCCGGCCACCACACAAATGCTCTGGCTAAGTTCTTCATTTTTACCCCTCCCAGATGACCCTCATGAAGCTCATTGAGCACTCTATCCTTCAATTTGGGTGGAATTACTACTCTGGATCCATACATCAAGGTTCCTCTGCACACTGACAGCTGTTCTCTTCTCGGCGAGAATGCTGGCAGCAGTGGTTCGCCATGTGCTGGCCATCCCTTCACCGTTAAATCATAGACCCAGGAGAGTGTCGGGTCATTTCGTGTTTCCTTTTCTATGTTTGCATTCGTCACAGGGAGACATTCGACTATAGTCGAGTGGAATAACTCCACTGGATCCACTGCCAGTTCTTCTTCCACCGTCGGCAACGGTAGGCGCGACAATCCATCAGCATTCCCATGCTGTTTAGTTCCTTGGTACTCGATGTCATATTGGTGTGCCCCTAGGAAAAGGGACCACCTCTGTAGCCGTTGTGCTGTCATTATTGGTACGCCCTTCTGAGGGTTGAAAATGGAGACGAGAGGTTGATGGTCAGTTAGTAGAGTAAATTTCTGACCGTGCAGGTAGTGATTGAACTTCTTCACCCCCCACACCAGGCTGAGGGCCTCTCTGTCAATCTGGGCATAGTTACGCTCGGCTGAAGTTAACGAGCGTGACGCAAAAGCTATCGGCCTCTCTGAACCATCAAGGAATTTATGTGACAGTACCGCCCCAATGCCGTAGGGAGACGCATCACACGCCAATCTTATCGGTAGTGATGGGTTGTAGTGAGCCAATACTTCTCTTGAAGTGATTAGGTCCTTACTCTTCTGAAAGGCCCGCTTACATTCATCACTCCATTTCCATGCTACTCCCGTTCGTAGTAGGGCGTTCAGTGGATGCAGAATTGTGGACAAATTCGGCAAAAACTTATGGTAGTAATTCACCAATCCGAGGAATGACCTCAGTTGCGACACATTTTCAGGCGCTGGAGCCTTAACTACCGCTTCAATTTTGTCAGGGGACTTATGCAACCCCTCTTCATCAATCACGTGGCCACAATACGATATCCGTTTCTTAAAAAACTCGCACTTGGGGCGATTGGCTCGTAGCCCATGTTCACGTAGTCTAGTGAGCACCTGCTCAAGGTTGGCAAGGTGTTCACTGTCATCTTCACCTGTCACTAGGATGTTGTCCAAGTAACACTGAGTCCCCGGAATCCCTTGCAGGACTTGTTCCATCGCTCTTTGCCATATCGCCGGAGCTGATGCTACTCCGAATACCAGTCGATTATACTGGTAAAGACCTTTGTGAGTGTTTATCGTGAGATACTTCCTAGAGGATTCTTCAACCTCCATCTGCAAATATGCTTGTGCTAGGTCAATTTTTGTAAAACGCTTCCCTCCAGATAGTGAGGTGAAGATATCTTCTATCCTTGGAAGAGGATATTGTACTTTGTGAAGGACTGGGTTCACTGTCACCTTGAAGTCCCCACAGATGCGAACCTTCCTTGGCTCCTCAGACTTATTGTTTAATGTTTTTTTCATGACAGGAACGATGGGTGTCGCCCACTCGCTCCAGTCTACCTTAGATAACACGCCTGCATTCTCCAGATTCTCCAGCTCTGCCTCGACGGCTGGGCGAATTGCATATGGTACCGGTCTTGCTTTGAAAAACTTGGGAATTGCATTCTCCTCTATTTTTATCGAGGCGGTTACGCCTTTAAGAGTGCCCAGTTCTTGTTGAAATACCTCTTTGGCGTCAGCTAAGATTGTTGACAATCGTCCAGGAGTGACGTCGTCATCCTTTTTTCCAGCCACCGTCAGTGCCTGAATGGAGTGCCAGTCTAAACTTATCTTTCTGATCCATTCACGTCCCAATAACGGTGGTCCACCATCTTGCAGAATGTAGAGATACAATTTCCGTATTTTCTTGCCGTTGTATTCGACAGGCACCCTTATTTTTCCTCTGGGGTATACTTTTTGCCCCGTATACATCCTCAAGACAATGGATGTCTCTCTCAAGGGTATGTGTGAGAATAGCCGCTCGTAGTCTCGTCGATTCATGACGGTTAGAGCTGATCCTGTATCCAATTCCATTTTGACTTGGGACCCTGCTATCGTGAGGGTGACCCAAATGGTTCGGTGATCCTCTTTTGCAATTACGTTGTGAAGTTTGAGACAGCTTAGTCTCTTGTTCCCGGATTCACTATCGCTCATCTGGTCTTCGGAACTACTGTCTGTCATCTTTTGTACTTTCCTGTACGGTTCCTTAGTAGCCTTTTTGTTGTTGTTGGTCTTCTTCCCAGACCTGCAAACTCGTGCAATGTGTCCCATCTTTCCGCATTGCCTGCATATTTTGTCCTTGGACCAGCAGTCCTTCTGGTCATGGTTTGTTCTGCTGCAGCAATAACATTTTGCAAATCCCCGTGTCATTTCGTGGGTGCCGTATTCCTGTGGCTTTTGTTGTATTTCCGCAGCTCCCCTTGCTGCTGCTTCGTACGATACTGCCACGCTGAAAGCCTTATCTAGCATCAGCTCTTTCTCCGAGAGTAACCTCTTCTGGGTTCCTTCACTCAGGAGTCCACAGACAAATTTGTCCCGTAAGGTATCTGCCAGTCCTGCTCCGAACTGGCAGTGCTTTGATAGCTTGCGTAGTTCCGTAAGGTAATCGGCATTGCTCTCATTTTGATGCTGATTTCTCCTGTGGAATTTAAATCTTTCTGCTATCAGCAGTGGAGTAGGATTTAGGTGTTCCTGTAGGATAGCAACAATTTCGTTAAAACTCTTCGCCTTCGGTTTGGCTGGAGTAATCAGGTCCCGCAATAGGCCGTACGTTCTTGCGCCCATTAAATTTAGCAATACCGATGCCTTTTTCTCATCGGCTATTTCGTTTGCCTCGCAATATACCTCGACTCTTTCCACATACGTGGTCCAGTCTTCTATTGCATTATCGAAGGCAGTGATATCGCCAGTCTTTGGCATCTTGAAAATCTAAGATGGCGCCTCCTGCGCTTTTCCTTCTTCCCCACCGAGTTAAGATGGCGCCTCCCGCGCTTTCCCGCCGCTGCCGCTGCTGCCAACGCTGTTGCTGGCGATTATATTTATTTTACTATCCTGTAATGGCGACGCCCTATGGTCTTCGCACCTCCCCGATCGCTGCTGCCAACGCCGCTCTCCGCGGTATTTTATTTTTCTATCACGCTTCAATATTTGCTCCGTTAATTGAAGAACCGTTCCCGTCATGGAGCGGACCCTCTGGGACACTTCCCTCCCTCTTCTTAGGTCCGAACGCTGCCCGGCTTCGAAGCACCGGCCGCGCCCTGAGTGCTCCACCCTCTCTCTCTCTCTTTGCTTCCCGACTCGCTGCCCGGCCCCGTTGCAGAGCCACCTGATCGAGCTCTAGCCCGCCGCAGCCCAGGAAGGATCAGTGCACTACCTGCCACCAGCCCGATTAGCTGGGAAACCACAGACTGGAGAACCAAGCCTGGCTCTCGACAGTCTCTCCTGCAACTGTTCAATTAGATGATTTGGAGGGCGGTCGCCCGCGGTCGACGCCCGTTTCTCGAGTTCCTTTGGATTATTTTTTTTTCTTCTGGATTCAACCTTCAATAACGTCGTCTGAGGTGCTGCCGAGTTGCAGATCAGTTCGTTTCTTACTCGTCGCCAGTATTATGTCCATGTATAATTGAGACACGGACTGCAGGAGTTGATTATAACAAGTCTTTACTGAATGGAGACAACCTGGAAACTGAAACTACAGAAGCCTGCTAGGGCCTTTTATACAGGGGTGGTCACTGCCGGTACTGCAGTCTGAGACCAGTTATTCCCTTAAAGGTACATACACAACATTAATGAATTTAATTAACAATTGGCTTTGTTTCGTGCTTTTCCCCAATATTTGTTAATCCATTTTTGAGGAAGTTTGAATACTGAGAGCAGCGTTAAACAGGGACAAATAAGTCATTAGCATATTACATTGCTTTTTACTCATGCCTGCTTTTCTGCTAAAATTAGCAAATGTGGAAATGTTGACAGTAGGATTTAGAAAGATTGCTTAACTGTTGCTGTAAGTGGAGCCAGCTGTAGTTTGTGAAACTGCAGATATTTAGAAATGAAAAGATAACCACAGCATTTTCCCTTTTGATTTGATTCCCAGTTAATGCATGTTTATATATTAAAGGGGCTGTGTTGTACAATAAGAAAGCTGCAGCCATGGCTTACTCCCATTATCTCAGCATAGTTGACAGTAGCAAATAAGCACCATGCCATCAGGCAGATCATGCTGACATTGAGGAAAGATGTTCAAAAAGATATGAGTCCTTCCTGACCTTCTAAAGGTCATCCATTTGAAACATGCACAAGGCATGACTGGTTCCTGCAGTGACTGCTATGTAAAAAGCATTTGTGTGGTTAGGCTGCTGGCCACACAATAGCTGAGTCCTATCAATTGAATAAGCTAAAGAGGGCCAAATTGAGGAATGCACATGGGAGTGACATTGAATGTAGTCTGCCCCACAGGCAGGAGAGTTTTAGACTCCCTGATGTGAATGGTGCATCTTTCATCCCTCACCAATGCAACACTGCTCATTCTTTACATGTCATTAACGGTTTTGACTGACGTTCTAAATGCAACTTTGTTTTCAATTAAAGAGCTATGAATGTATACACACAGTAATAAAATGAGGGCACGAACTGAACTATACAGCCACCGTACATGCAGCCATTATGGTTACAGGAGGTTGCAGCAACAGCTGAGCACCAGCTGATTGTGGCAGGCAAGCAACAGAAGTTTGAATAATAAAACCCAGGAAGGTTTTTTTCTCTCCCCACCCCTCCTGAAGGCACGGGCACAGGCTGGCTGATTCACTCTGCTAGCTCTGATTGCTTACCCCAAGTGGTCATCTTTCACCTGTGAGCTTAAGCAGTGAGTGTTGACACGTTATTCGACTGTGGCGGTGATTGCAGCTAAGCCGGGTTCTTTTCTCACTTGACGCCCACACTTCAGAAGTGGTGAGCAAATAGCAATCAGAAGTGGGCTTTCTGACTGATTGTTCGCTCCGTAGCGTTGGTTTTGTTACAGGTTAGCTGATCTGAGCACAAGGAGCAGTGGGGACACGACGATCGGACACCGCTCCAATTGCAGAGACCCTACTGACGCACCATCTGTGATCAGCTAAGTCAGCACAGACTTAATTCACAGATCAAACCTGGGATTTTCCTGGTCAGTGTGTTCAGTACCTGACTGAGCCGTACATTTGCTTAATAATCCATCAGGGCAGTTTCCTAGAGTAGGAAGATTCTTGCTGTTTTATTTATTAATGTTTCTTTCATCTTGTTTATTTACCACGTTTAATTGTATTTTGCCAAGTTACACTCTTGTGTAGGTGTGCATGGGCAACAGCAGATCAATTGCATCAGAATGACATACTTATGATGTATTCTGAGTAAAAGTAAGTCATATTTACATGCTCTAGGGTCTGACTCTGCAAGTTGTTAGTGTGGATATCAACCACTGACCCAGCGCATAAGTGTCAGCTGATGGCAATAAATCTTTCTGTAGGGTATGTGATAGCATCATCTTTCGAGTCTCTATTACAGCCCCAACACTTTCAATCTGCTCCTTAACTAAAGCTAACTCCAAACTCCACTCCAGTTTGAGGATCTAATGCCTATCCTTCATAAAATCCAGCAACTATTTTTGAAATTTTACTCTAGCTGGCTGTATGAACATTCACATAACCAGTCGAGCTCAGTGTGGGTCACTACAATAGCTGAGATAGCTGGTAGTTATTTACATTTACCTAGTTACAGCTCAGTGGTGCTAAATGTCACCCAGATTGAGCTTCCTGTGAAGAAATAACTATGTGTCAACCTCTTCCACCCTAGTTATTCAAAGGAACAGTCCAGAATAAGGCTCTACGGATTTGTGCTTTATTTGTCTAAAAATACCCCTCCATTCAATTTTTTAAACAATTTTGGCCTATAATTTGTGGGCCCCAAAGAAAGCTGCCTAATCTCTGTGGCGAGAAGTTTGCTTTTCTCGACATGTAATTGATTATAGCGCTGTGTAGTGGGAATCCCTAGTGCAAGCTGCTGTGGCGTCAACCAGCTGCCTAAGCAGCCAATCCCATTGCAGAATTCTCACAGACAGGAAATCAGGAAGTGAGAAGCTGCTTTTATCCAGACTTTAAAAAAGTATTACAGAGAGCGAAGCAAAGATTGGGGCTCTTGCATGGGGATAAGGTAGAACCTGAAATATGGACAAACTTGAAAAACAATATTTTTGTTTTAAAAGATTTTTTGAAATTGTAATTTTTATCATAATGGAGAAATTTGACACTCCACAAATATAAAACATAGTTTTTCAGGGCCAGAACATTTGCTTACCAGTAAATATGCTGTTAAACCCCCAGTTACACCTATTTCATCAAGGCTTAACATTTAATGGGGTATTTAACAGCGATATTATTGCAGAAACGCCCAAGTTTTCATCAATTTCACTGAATTCACTGATTGCCGGATATGGTGGGGGGCGGGGGGGGGGGGACCACAGCCCAGCCAGTGTCGGAGCAGTGAATGACTGACCACAACATCAAGATTTCTGCATTAGGGTGTGCATGCGCTACATCCTGAAGTTACAGTCAGTTTCAAAGGGGTAATAATGGCGAATGCTGTTAGTTCGCTGTTATTACCCACCACAAATTATGGCCCACTATCTATATAAGTGAATATTTTCATTATTTTTAAATTCTTCATAATCGCTGGCCTCTAATGTAGGCCACCATATATTTGGGATTGCTGAGACTTGGAAACAAGACTATTCATTGCTTATCCAAAAGCAAAATACTGCGGATGTTGGAAATCTGAAATAAAAACAGAAAATGCTGGAAATACTCAGCAGGTCAGGCAGCATCTGTGGAGAGAGAAACAGAGTTAACGTTTCAGGTTGATGAGCAGTTCTGGCGAAGGGTCATCGACCTGAAACGTTAACTCTGTTTCTCTCTATAGATGCTGCCTGACCTGCTGAGTATTTCCAGCATTTTCTGTTTTTATTTTTATTTATTCATTGCTGATCCTTGGCTCTGGCACTTGCTGCAACTTATTGAAAACCTAACCTTGGAAACACCAAGAAGATGGTGGCCTCCGATCACCATTTTTAGGAAAAATAGTTTTAATTCTATTAACTCTAACATTTTAAAATTGGGTATGGGCTCATGATTTTCAGATGGATACTCTGGGATAAGACCATACGCTGAAGTATTCCTTCAGTCATCACTGTATAATTGGCTGATAGTAAGCTTGAGGTTTAATGAAAAAGTTTTTTTTACAGGATAGAAGAAATAGGTTATTTTTTTATTTGTATTTGTAATGGCCTCCTTCTGTGCCGTTTATGGGGGAAAAATTCAGTATCGCCCCGTTTGGGGCGCCATTATCGGCCGTGCGCAAAGTTTAGCGCCTGCCGCTAATTATCGCCTCCGACAGCAAACTTGGCTTTTATCGACCCTGGAGGTGATTGGAGCACTAAATCAGGCGCTTCACACCTGTCTTCAGGCGTAAAGGCCGAGGAGCGAGGCACTACCTCAGAGCGCTGGCGAAGCAAGGAAGAGCCAATCAAAATAAACCTGCAAAGTGCTGCTCAGTACTCAAAACTCCTTCACACAGCGTTGAATCTCTCCAGAAGTCTCTCTCTCTCTCTCTCTCTCTCAATGCGTGGTGCAAAAACATCACCGACAAAAAAAGGCAGGAAGCGGTCGCCTTTAAATAGCGCTCCCCCAGTCCCTTTCTGACAGCATAACGCTCCCCTCAACCTGTCATTGCTAGCGGCAGGCGGTAAGGCAGGGGTCGCCACTCAATATCCAGTCCAGGGCGCTAACGGGGCGTTGCGCACTCGAATGATGTCACAATCTGCCGACGCAGGAGATCGTGGCGGCAGTGTTTAGCGCCGCCGCAAAATGTCTAGTTAATTTCGCGAACGGCGCAAACATCGCTGCGCCCGGGCACTAGTTGCTTTGCGCCCCATTAGCGCCCTCTTAAGGCGCTAACGGGAGGCGCAAACAACTGAATTTTCCCCCCTATATGTGCCATTTACACCAGTACTGGCAGCAACCTGAGCACCTGAACAGACATTCTGCTCTCAAGATAATTAAAGCTTCCCAGCTGGGTGTGTATTTCTGCACATGTGCATAAGCATGATGAATATGCAAAGCTCTCTTCTTGCCTAAGTGTTTGATTCAAGTCTAGATAGTATAAATCAGGTACTGCCAGGCTGGAACTGACTCTAACTACTATTTGAGTATAATCACAGCCTTAAATTCCCATATCTGAGAAAAGATATTCCTAGGTGTCAGCTTTGATGCAGTGGTAGCACTCTTGCCTCTGAGTCAGAAGGTTGTGGGGCTGAGCCCCACTCCGAAGACTTGAGTGCATAACTTAGGCAGGCACCACAGTACAGTACTGAGGGAATGCTGCACTGTCAGAGGTGCCATCTTTCAGATGAGATGTTAAACCAAGGCCCTCTTGCTCTCTCAGGTGGACCTAAAAGATCCTGTGGCATTATTTGTAGAAGAGGAGGGAAGTTCTTCTGGTGTTCGGGCCAATATTTATCCCTTAACCAGCATCACTAAAACAGATCATCTGGACATTTATCTCATTGCTGTTTGCGGGACCTTGTTGATTGCAAATTGGCTGCTGCATTTCCATACAAAAGTACTTCATTGGCTGTAATTGGGATGTCCTGAATTCGTGAAAGGTGCTATATAGATGCAAGTCTTTTCTTTTCCTTTTTCTTGATTTATACAACAGGAAAACACCTTTGTGCAGATTTTGCATGTCACCTCTCCTGGAAAAGTCAAACATTGACAATAAATCTAGTATGATCATTTCATATTGGCTACCGTACATCTGAGTGTGGATTGGCACCGTTCCTGATCCTGAATACCAATACTGGCACTGAGACATAAAGCTCATCACCAATTGTGACTCGAGCTTCAGAATGGATGGCTCCACGGGTTAGTTGTTAGCTGTTACAACAGACTCCTGTGCATGTTTCGTGAAAATCTGCGGGAGCCAGTAACTTTAGTCCCTTCTTTAAGTCAGATACAAGCAAAAACCCAGATTGATTTCACTGTGAGTGACTGTTAAAATCTAATTGGGAGTGACTCAAAATGTATGCAGAAGTGAACTTTGTTGATATATTTTAATAGTCATACATTTATATGTTTTTCTCTTTTTTAGGATGCGGACCTAGCCAGACTTCTCAGCTCAGGGTCTTTTGGAAATCTGGAAAATCTCAGCCTGGCCTTCACCAATGTAACGAGTGCCTGTGCAGAGCAATTAATCAAACTGCCATCTCTTAAACAGCTCAACCTGTGGTCCACCCAGGTGAGCAGCTTGGTTTTTACGTAGTGATGGCTACTGTAGAAAACTGTTTCTCCTTGTTTGGAGATCATGGCCGCGATTTCCCCAACCTCGGCGGGTTCGTGGCGGGCGACGTCGATGGCGGGTTGCGGCCCCGCTGCTGGCTCCATCCCGCTGTGTAGAATGATTTTACGTTGATTGGGCTTGTTAAGCCCCCCCAGTGCGTTTGGCGGCCAATTGAAGGAAGCGGGTCTGATTATGTCATTTGATGACGCTTATGGAGGGAGTCACAGCACACAGGGAGGTCCTCTTCCCTTCCAGTGGGCGGCAGAGACCTCCCCAGGAGACCAATGCAGCCTGGTTGCATATTGCACAGGAGGGCACAAGCAGGGATGTCGTCAGGAGGACTAGACTCCAAGTGGTGCAAACCTTTCGATGATCTCAGTAGATCACGAAACATTACTGCAAAGCCACACTCAACCTCCTCCTGCTGTGCCAGTCATCACATCCCCATCACTCTGACTTCCCTACCCTACTCCTGCACATCCTTACTCACATCAACTTACCTTGCACCTCCACCCATCCCTCTCTATCTACATTATCACTTCCCCATCTCACTAGCCACCCCTCACACTCATCCTCATCCTAGTCCAATCATACCAACTAACAACACACAAGGGTAAGCACTTGTGTGTTTTAGCCAATGTTTATGTAAAGTTTCTGTTAATGTGGTTTCAAACATTGAAACCTTTATTTTCATCACTTTGTATTCTCGGGCAGATCTGTGTGCACCTTTGGAAGTGGCTTAGTGAGTTGCTGTGAATGGCGAGACATAACCGTACTCCCCGCAATGGTGATGAGTGTGAAAGGAATGGCTTGGGCATTGTAGGGATACTTTATGGTGTTGGTGTGGGGTGGTGCCAACCTGGCACATCATGTGGCAGCCAGGGTGTACAGCGTCAAGTGAAGTAAATTTGGCCATGGTGAGGCCATTCCTGGCATCCCAGGCAGCAATGTGGTCGGGTGCTGATGCCCTGTGTCCTGTCCTGTGCAGCATCAGTTGATTGCGGAAAAGGTTGGAGTGGTTGTTGGTGATGCTGGTGCGCCTGGTGCTGCTGGTATTGGAGCTAATCGTGGTGGGATTCTGAGGACCAAGGTGAGAGAGTATAAAGGGCACCCATGTTGATGTAATAGATGGCATGTGAACTTGAGATGACAGAAGCGATCTGTCAATGGTGAGAGAGGTTGTTCCAATGAGGTGGCACTGAATAGAGAGTTTGCTCCAAACGCTTGCAACCTGCATAAAGCTCAATCAGTCTTCCAAATGCAGTAAGCAACAGCTTCTGAGCTTGGAAAGTGAACAGCTGTGAGATGGGAGCTTTTATAGCACATTTTCAGCTGTCAAGTAATGAGATGATTCCATGGTCATTCAACTCCTGACCTCCTTAGCTGACGTGATCCCCGAGCAGCATGGACCCCATGGGCGACCTCGTAAAATGGTAAAGTGAGCTCAAAATACTTTTTAATGGGCTGTTAACAAGGTCATAATGACCTGAATTGCCTCCCCCGCTGCTGCGTGCCGGATCTGTTCAGCCCTGACAGACCCGACATCTGCGAAAGTCGCATGGCGGCACATTGACAGCGGGGTCCCAACCCGCTGTCAAAAAATGTTTTTCCCACCAACCCGCCACCGAACGCACCCGCTGACCCCCCCAAAAAATCCCCCCTCCCCCCCCATGTTGTAGAGAAGCAAGTGTTTTATGAATTATTTCTCACCACAGGGCCCAATAATATAGCAGGTTTGTTGCTTGCGCCTCATCTCTGTTGTTTCGAGGTCCAGTATTAACCAGAGCTTAAATCCGTCAGCCATGCAAGGTATTAAATTGGAGTCTACCAGCCACATGAGAAGGAGAGGCTGTTTTACTGGAAGACTATCTATTTTATTGCATTATAAAGCATTCTGTAAGCACGTATAAATGCTGAACGATGGGGCAGAGTTCAAATTTGACTGCAGTCATCAACAGGAAATATGTTGTGTGAAGCTGCTACTGAGGCCAGTCATTAGTAATCCATTAACTTTCCCTGGCTGAATTGCACCAAAGTACGACAGCTGTTTAGCCTAACGGGGGGGGAGATCTTAACTCCATCTGGGGTTGTAGACATAAGACGTAGGAGCAGGAGGAGGTCATTTGGTCCCTCGAGCCTGCTTTGCCATTCAATAAGATCATGGCTGATCTGATCTTGGCCTCAACTCTGCTTCCCTGCCCGCTCCCCATAACCCTTGACTCCCTTACCGTTCAAAAATCTGTCTATCTCCGCCTTGCATATATTCAATGACCCAGCCTCCACAGTTGTAGCGGAGTTACAATGGCCTTCTGCTAGTCTAGGTTCGGATCAGCCATGGCGGAGCAGACCCGAGGGGCCGTATGGCCTACTCCTGCTCCTACTTTTTATGTTCTTATGTTCTGCCGGAGCTTCCTGCTGGCCAGGTCAGCCGCTCGATATTGTGCCGGCCCAGATCCGGTGAGCAGCAGCGGGGTGCTTATTTGGTGCCTGCAGCTTGCTGGCGACCCAGTAGTGAACCGGGCCGCCGACTGGAGGGATCATGTGGCCAGTTGGCGCGCTCTGCCAGTTGGGCACCCGATAGTTAAAACATAACCCAATGTCACACCACCTTAATTTAGCATCAGAGCAAAGAATTAACAAAGATCATTTATCTTTAAGGACTGAAAGAGTATTCTTAGTTTTAAAGTTACTAGTTTTCCATCAATTCATTGGTCTGGGTGAAAGGCACAACACAGAAATGTTTCAATTATTTAAAACAAGACAAGTATCAGAGCTGTTACTTTGTTCTAGGATCTTTGGACTTCCCCAGCAACCCACTCGAGTAGGGATGGTTTGTGTTGTGACTCGTTTTGGATTAAAAGTTCCAATTGTTTTAACCTAATCACAGTCATTTTAGACCAAAACCTGTCTGAATTAACTGAAACCTCCACGGTCTGTAAATTGTCAGACTGCTTGTCCGACATCCAGTTCTGGATGAGCAGAAATTTTCTCCAATTAAATATTGGGAAGACCGAAGCAATTGTTTTTGGTCCCTAGCCACTGACTCCATCCCTCTCCCTAACATCTGTCTGAGGCTGAACCACACTGTTCGCAACTTTGGTGTCACATCTGACCCTGAAATGAGCTTCCGACCACATATGCGCAGCATAACTAAGACTGCCTATTTCCACCTCCGTAACATCACCCGTCTCTGCCCTTGCCTCAGCTCATCCACTGCTGAAACCCTCATCCATGCCTTTGTTACCTCTAGACCTGACTATTCCAATGCACTCCTGGCTGGCCTCCCACATTCTACCCAACATCCAAAACTCGGCTGCCTGTGTCCTAACTCACACCAAGTCCCGTTCACTCATCACCCCTGTACTCGCTGACCTACATTGGCTCCCAGTTAAGCAACGCCTCAATTTCAAAATTCTCATCCTTGTTTTCAAATCCCTCCATGGCCTCACCCCTCCCTATCTCTGTAATCTCCTTCAGCCCCACAACCCCCCGATTGAGCATCCCTGATTATAATCGTTCAACCATTGGTGGCCGTGCCTTCTGTTGCCTAGGCCTTAAGCTCTGGAAATCCCTGCCTAAACCTCTCTGCCTCTCTACCTCTCTTTCCTCCTTTAAGACACTCCTGAAAACCTACCTCTTTGACCAAGCTTTTGGTCACCTGCCCTAATTTCTCCTTATGTGGCTCGGTGTCAAATGTTTTTTTGTCTTTTAAAACTCCTGTGAAGCACCTTCAGATGTTTTACTACGTTAAAGGCGCTATATAAATACAAGTTGTTGTTGAAATACTTCAGAAGGAAGAATAGGCTTGAAGATGGAGAGGGTGTGTTCGCTCGTTGCTCTGGGTCTGGGTGTCGGTCCACCATGTATTGTTTCAGTGGGTTGCTGGGGAGGTCCGAACATTTCCGAACAATGTAGTGACCGGGTATTGTTCTAAAACAATAGAAATGTGTGCTGGAGCATGATCCAGAGGCACACTGATAGACTGTGGCGAGGAATGAAAGAGTTTGCACCTGTGATAGTCTAAACCGGAGTATGCATCAGACTGAGGGGAAAGTGTAGACCAAGACTGTTCAGGCCACTCTCTGGCAGCACGTCCGCCTGCCTTTTCAGTATAATGAATTTTCAATGTAGAGACTTGCAGAGCTGTGCTAATGTTCTCTGGGTTTCTGGGGACTATGGTGTTTCCAGTGTGAGTAACTGTCAGGCACATGGGCAGTGGTCTGTGGTGTAACAGCTGCCTTTAAGGACCTTTGGTAACAAACTAGAAAAGACTTCAGAGCTTACAAACATGTGCTCTTTACTGCTCATCCATCTTAACTAACGAAATGCAGCTGTCAATCAGGCATGCAGATGTCAATCATACAAACACTCCAGGTCAGAGGGAACAGTCTGGCAGCTTTCTGTATTTACCTATGGATACAAACACACCAATATCAATGCACGTGGACTGCACAAAATGTATAAGATTGGAATCATAGAATAGTACAGCACAGACAGAGGCCATTTGGCCCATCGAGTCTGCACCGGCTCTTTCGACGAGCAATCCAGTTAGTCCCACTCCCCCGCTCTTTCCCCATATCCCTGCAATCTTTTCTCCTTCAAGTATTTATCCAACGAGTATTGAATCTGTTTCCACCACCCTATCAGGCAGTGTATTCCAAATCCTAACCACTCGTTGAGTAAAAAAGTTTTTCCTCATGTCGCCTCTGGTTCTCCTGACAATCACCTTCAATCTGTGCCCTCTGGTTAGCGACCTTTCAGCCATTGGAAACAGATTCTCTTTATTTACTCTATCTGAACCATTCATGATTTTAAACACCTCTATCAAATCTCCACTCAGCCTTTCCTGCTCCAAGGAGAACAACCCCAGCCTCTATCCACGCAACTGTAATTCCTCATCCCTGGAACCATTCAATTAAATCTCTTCTGCACCCTCTCCAAAGCCTTCACCTCCTTCCTAAAGTGTGGTGTCCAGAATTGGACACAATACTCCAGCTGGGGCTGAACTAGTGTTTAATATCGGTTTAGCACAACTTCCTGGCTTTTGTACTCTATGGGTCAGATTTTCAGTGTGCCGTGAGGCGGGCTTTTAGGGGTGCGGGGGCAAAAATCCCGAATTCGGGGGTCCCGACACCATCTCGCCCAAAACCCGCCTCCACGTAAGTTTCAAGGGAGGCGGGTACCCGCCCCACACTGGGACCTGCCGACCCGAGGCGGGAAGGGATTAGTGCCAATTAACTGCATGTTAACAGGTAGTTAACAGGCAGTTTTTAGCCTAATCCCTATTTTGAGGGGTGTCGTGTGGGATTCCCGACGGCTCCAAACCACGCCAGGTTAGAGCAGGCGGGCCGTCGGGTTGAAGGACTTGGAGGGGTCGCGATGTTGGTGTTCAGGTGAGTGATGGGTGCATGAGTGCAAAGGTAAGTGTGTTTGGTGTGTCTAAAGTGTGTAAAGAAGTTTTACTTACCTGTACTTACCCTAACAGCCTTTCTTCCTCAAGGCGCGGGAGTCCATCACTCAGCCGGCACTGAAAGCTGAATGGATGCGAACTGTCACTGCGTAGAAGGACTCAGGTTAGAAGTCAGACTGTCGGTGTTTGACAGCTTCAAACAGCTGTGAAACACTGATATTTCATCTGTCAAAAACTCTTGAAGATGAAATTTCAGTCTGTGACATCACCTGTTGCCGGGTGGCCCTTAATTGGCCTGCTGAGCCCGCTGGGCGGGCTCAACAAGGTCAATCAAGGGAAAATCGCGTCGATTGGCCGGACGTCGATGGAGGCGGGACTAAAACCCGAAAGTTGTAGTCCCGCCTCCTTCCCGACAGCTTAATGAAATTCCAGCCCTATGCCTCTATTTATAAAGCACAGGATTCCATATGCTTTATCAACTGCCCTGTCAACATGTCCTGCCACATTCAAAGACCTTGTGATATCCATTGGACAAGCTCAGTGGCTACCACTGGAGAGAGGAACAAGGGAGCTGTGTTTACACTGCTTATGTATAGTACTAGTTTGTAATGGATACCATACTCCACCCAACTACTTGTGTATAGGGTTACGTGAATATACTGAACTATTTTAAAATTCATTCACGGGGTGTGGGTGTCGCTGGCAAGGCCAGTATTTATTGCCCATCCCTAATTGCCCTTGAGAAGGTGGTGGTGATCCACCTTCTTGAACCGCTGCAGTCTGTGTGGTGGAGGTACTCCCACAGTGTTGTTAGGTAGGGAGTTGCAGGATTTTGACCCAGCGACGGTGAAGGAACAACGATATATTTCCAAGTCAGGATGATGTGTAACTTGAAGGGAAACTTGGAGGTGATGGTGTTCCCAAGCGCCTGCTACCCTTGTCCTTCTAGGTGGTAGAGGTCGCAGGTTTGGGAGGTGCTGTCGAAGAAGCCTTGGCGAGTTGCTGAAGTGCATCTAGTAGATGGTACATACTGCAGCTACGGTACACCGATAGTGGAGGGAGTGAATGTTTAAGGTGGTGGATGAGGTGCCAATCAAGTGGCCTGCTTTGTCCTGGATGGTATTGAGCTTCTTGAGTTTGTTGAAGCTGCACTCATCCAGGCAAGTGGAGAGTATTCCATCACACTCCTGACTTGTGCTTTGTAGATTGTGGAAAGTCTTTGGGGAGTCAGGAGGTGAGTCACTCGCTGCAGAATACCCAGCTTCTGACCTCTTGTAGCCACAGTATTTATGTGGCTGGACCAGTTAAATTTCTGGTCAGTGGTGACCTTCAGGATGTTGATAGTCAGGGATTAGATGATGGTAATGCTGTTGAATGTCAAGGGGCGGTGGTTAGACGTTCTCTTGTTGGAGATAGTTATTGCCTGACACTTGTGTGGCGCGAATGTTACTTGCCACTTATCAGCCCAAGCCTGAATGTTGTCCAAGTCTTGCTGCATGCGGGCATGGACTGCTTCATTATCTGAGGAGTTGAGAATGGCGCTGAATGTTGTGCAATCATCAGCGAACATCCCACTTCTGACCTTATGATGGAGGGAAGGTCATTGATGAAGCAGCTGAAGATGGTTGGGCCTAGGACACTGCCCTGAGGAACTCCTGCAGCAATGTCCTAGGGCTGAGCTGATTGGCCTCCAACAACCACAACTATCTTCCTTTGTGCTAGGCATGACTCCAGCCACTGGAGAGTGTTCCCCCTGATTCCCATTGACTTCAATTTTACTTGGGCTCCTTGATGCCACACTCGGCTAAAATGCTGCCTTGATGTCAAGGGCAGTCAGTCTCACCCCTGTAGAAAAATAAATGTAAATAAATTTAAAGAGACAGGCATTCTGTGAAAATATTGAAGCGAGGGAATCAGCCTGGGGTTATAGCACTGTAAAAAGATTTCTTATGAAGAGAGGATCCAACGATCTTGCTCAAGCGTGCTTGAGATGACTGTCATGTAAGAGAAATGCTTCCATCATTTAGGAAACAATGAGGGAGGCGAATGAAGCTTCAAATTAAAAAAAAAATATGGTGGGATTCATTTTTAGTAAATATACTCTGCCTCTGCACTTCCGGCATATGCTGGGAATGCACATTATAAATTTGTGCACGCCCAGTCTGTGGTCTTGCATC
Organism: Somniosus microcephalus; assembly: GCF_052327205.1. NCBI lineage: Eukaryota > Metazoa > Chordata > Chondrichthyes > Squaliformes > Somniosidae > Somniosus > Somniosus microcephalus. The sequence goes on from NC_140992.1 coordinate 251,416,531, forward strand.
CATCAAGAGTAATGGATTGAAAATCATGGGCAATGGCTGCACAATTTTGCAATACGAGCTCACAGGATGTACCAGGAGCGCAGAAGCAGAATTTCCACCCCATAATTTTCAAATTGTGCTTGCCAAAACTCACTTGTAGTAAATCCAACGCAATTAAATTCTCCAGTACCAGCTCGTGCTCAAGTGTCAACTGCTAAATTTTTGAATTGAAGTGAAACACCCTAATCGACCAGGACTGGGAGGAAACCCATACATCATTAAGATGGGTTTACCAGTTAAGTCACCCAAGCAGATACTTTTGGCTGGAACACCCAAAATGCTAGATCTACAGCAAGCTGCATTCTCATTTTCGCTGGGGAAACATGGCATGTTGCCTCTCAATTAATTGTAAACACATATTTGGGAGATAATAGAGAAAAGTTAGACTATATAATTTGTTTGAAATATCGTATTTCATACATCCCATGTGTGGTGCCTGGCAAACACAATACAGCAACTCAGCCTCGCTTTTAAAGAATATATATTACAGAAAGAATTTAATACATATTATGACATTTGAAATACTGCAACTATAAAGTAAATTAAAAAATGTCTCTCTATACTTCTCACGTAACTCTGATGACGAGAATTGTGTGTAACAGGAAATTCTAAAGAAGTTGAATTTAATCATCAGCCTATGGAATGACATTTGATGTGGTTGGGCTGTTGTTGTGATGTGGTTTTATTTACTGAACTTGTGTTTTCTTTCTAGTTTGGTGATGCAGGGTTGCGGGTTCTTTCAGAGCACCTCACGTCACTGCAAGTTCTGAACCTTTGTGAGACACCAGTCACGGACGCAGGCCTCCTGGCACTTAGTTGTAAGTATAGCGAGCTTCCACGCCAACATTACCCTCTCGTAATGGAAATCCAAAGTCTTTGTTAGAACTATCGATTGGCAAGTTCCAAAACTGAAACCTGAGGAAAAGCTCATGTGCCCTAGCAATACTAACATACAAAGCTGCATGAAAATACAAGAAATTCTCGTTTAAACGGCACCTAAATATCCGGAATTCTCTATTAACTGGCAAAATTCATACTCCGAAAACAACATCTCAATAACCGGAAATGTGTCCGAGTCCGAGTCTCCCGTGGTGGCCGAGTTAGTCAGTGGGGGTAGTTCTCCAAACTGCCACTACTCGGCTTCTTGGCACTGTCGGAAGTCCAATTACTGTATACTGCACATTTCTTGATTTTTTACTTTTTGTTTGTTAAAAATAGCCTTAGTAGATAACCCTCTCCGTCATCCGGAATTTTTAATCAACCGGCACCATCCCAGTCCCGTCGGTGCCGGATACCAAAGAGTTTCCTGTACATGAAAATGTGGCTTGCATCACTCTATGTCCCTGCAGTCACCATTTTATTTTGTACTCATAAAAAAAATTGAGAGATTATGTTCTCCCATTTAAGCAATTGACTGGTGATCACTCGGGTATTGCTGCAACAAACATCCCGTGAGTTTAATGCAAACAGTGTAAAGTTCAATACAGTGGGACCTAATTATAATAAAACCATTAACGAACATCACTATATCACTCTGCTAGGTAGTTGCAGGTTCTTTGACTGCATTGTGAATATTAACTATTTACATTTTATAACAAGTGTAGTGTGCTTGGGAAGAAAAAGGTGACTTTGGATCTCTGGGTCCTAAAACTCTCCACCACTGGGGTTTTCCTCATTTCATGTTTGGGCCTGTTGTAGACTAATTGATAGAGATTGATTGCTATGATTAGTCAACAGCTCCATTATTGTTGTATCATGGGACTGCCAGGATGGTAGAAGGCGAACTAGATGGACCTTGGTCTTTGTTTGTCTAGCAATTCCTATTATTAATTATAACATAGTTCACCCTATTTTAATTCATTTTGTTGCAGGCATTTTATGAAACCCATTTATACTTTATTGCCGATGAAAGGGGTTGCAGGAATGGTATGCGACAGCAAGGGATGAAGTGTCTACTGACAATTGTAGACAATAAATGTAGTAATTGATTTTCAGCTTCCTTCATTCTCAGTGATCTTGATCAGACCCAGGTCCTTGATGATGGAAAGCATTGTCTAAGCCTCAGGTTTCTACTACCTGATCTCACAACCATAGGAACATAGGAAGAGGAGGAGGCCATTTATCCCCTCGAGCCTGTTCCGCCATTCAATAAGATCATGGCTGACCTGTGACCTAACTCCATATACCCGCCTTTGCCCCATATTCCTTAATACCTTTGGTGAACAAAAAACTATCAATCTCATATTTAAAATTAACAATTGACCTAGCATCAACTGCCTTTTGCGGAAGAGTGTTCCAAACTTCTACCACCCTTTTGTGTGTAGAAGTATTTCCTAGCTTCACTCCTGAAAGGCCTGGCTCTAATTTTTAGGCTATGTTCCCTAGTCCTAGACTCCCTAACCAACGGAAATAGTTTCTCTCTCTGTACCCTATCAGTTCCCCTTAATATCATGAAAATTTCGATCAAATCACCCCATAACCTTCTAAATTCCAGAGAATACAATCCTAGTTTGTGTAATCTCTTTTTGTAATTTAACCCTTGGAGTCCGGGTATCATTCTGGTAAACCTATGCTGCACTCCCTCCAAGGCCAATATATCCTTCCTAAGGCGTGGTGCCCAGAACTGCTCCCAGTACTCCAGGTGTGGTCTAACCAGGGCTTTGTATAGCTGCAGCATAACTTCGACCCCCTTGTATTCTAGTCCTCTAGATATAAGGGCCAGCATTCCATTAGCCTTTTTGATTATTTTCTGTACCTGTCCAAGACATTTTAATGATCTATATACATGGACCCCCAAGTCTCTTTGGACCTCCACTACTTATAGCTTTTCACTATTTAGAAAGTACTCTGATCTATTCTTTTTAGGTCCAAAGTGGATGACCTCACACTTGCCTACATTGAAATCCAATTGCCACAGTTTCAAAGCTTCAATGTCCACGGATAATGTGTGCCCCAACGTGAGAGGCAGAATGCATGTTCGCACCACATATGCACCGCATGCTAAGTTCCTCATCTCATCTGTGCTGCATTGGAATGTGCTGAAAAGAAGCCGGTAAGGTTTCTCACAGGAAGGAAGAGAAAACTAGGACTGGAGTCACCTCCGGGTACTCGCACACACCTCTAAGCAGCTGTTTTTCAAAGTGGCATTGACAGAGGTCAGAGGTCAGGTCACCAACAATGGTTATGGTGTGTGGAGAAGAGAAAGAAAAGAGGAACTCTTGCTCTTATCTGGTAATAATGTCCTGAGACAAAGAGGAACCAGTATGTTAAATCCACTACACTTAAATTGATCATTGTAGAAAAAAAGGAAATATCTCTATAACTGTTCGTCTAAAAAGAGGTTTTATGACAGGAAAGCTTTTTAAACACACATCTGCATGTCAATAAATTCTAACCATGGGTACTGCAGCTTTCAATTTGTGTTTTGATATCTAGAATTCTTATGAAAATATATATATATTTTTCTTTTTAGCCATGAGGAGTCTGTGCAGCTTGAACATGAACAGCACCAAACTGTCAGCTGATACGTATGAAGATCTCAAGGTAATTGTCCTGTTCAAAGCAGTAGGGGAGTGGATCTAACCTATTGCCCAAAGGGTAGGAAATGCAAAATCAACGGGCCATAATTTGCAGTAGCAGGGCATCTAATGGCATCTGCCATTAGTTAGACTTGCCCTTCCATGTTCAGGTTTTTTCATTTTTTGCGTGGCAAGTTGCTGAAAGTGCGAGATGATAACGTCGCAGCGAGGGAAACGGCATCTGTGACCTGAGTGAGCAGGGAGAAAGCAATTGTGTCTCAAGTGGCCATTGAGGCTGCGACTATAATATTGTTTAAAAGCGAATTGGTTGAATATTTATTTGAAAAGGAAGAATATTAATGGATATTGAGACACATTCCGAGAAATGGGATTAGAGTGGATAGTTTGTGTTGATGCTGTAAATTCTATGATTCTCACAGAGCAGGAAAAGAAAAAGAATAAATTGAAGAATCTCCAGTAAAACTGGGGTTTAAAACTAAGAAACACGGCCGCCGTCTGTAGGAGACCAAGTTTTATTTTAGACCTCGTGACATTGGATTCCAATTGGGACACCCGGATAAATTTCAAAACTGCGATTGATAAATTTTTGTTAGGCAAGGGTATTAAGGGTTACAGAACCAAGGCAAGTAGATGGAGTTAAGATACAGATCAACCATGATCTAACTGAATGTCCTGCTCCCATTCCTATGTTCCCTAACACAAGGCTAGAGATCCAAATTAAAGTCTGCATTAGGATTAGCAAAGCAGCAACCTTACATTCCAATTACAATATCTACTTCTTTGATATCCACGGTATTATGAAGAGTCTCCATTTGCCACTATGAAACACTTTGGGATATGTTTCTGTGTTAAAGGTGCTATAGAAATGCAGGTTGTTGTTAATGACCAAGTCCACACTGTACCAATGCCTGGTTCTAGTCAGAGAGATGTACTCCATGAGGTCAGATCAAACACTAACTATTTTTAAAATCTCCAACCAATGTCCAATAGGCAAAGCTGCCAAACCTCAAAGAAGTGGATGTCCGTTACACAGAAGCCTGGTGAATTCCTCGCTGGACGGTCAGCGAGAAAACATTATTTTGTGGAAGAATCAGAAAAAGAAACTTTTTTCCAGCATTTTTACCTTGGGCCAGGGATTGCTGAGACCGCCAGCTCGGGTTCCTTCACCAGAGGCCTGTACTCTGCTGGGCTCATTGTGGACCCTGCTTCATTCTTAATGCTTTTTGATTTCTGAAGATGAAAAAATGTGTAGCAGCAATCCGGCCACAAGAGGAACCTCCCTGGTCATTAATTGCCTTTGTGTTCATGCTGTGTGTAAAAAGATATTTTTCTCTCTTGTTTATTTCATCTACTTGAACGGACCAATGTCAAACCTATTTGGAAGTTCGCACTATTGTCTTTGGCTGAAGATATCAATTATTCGATGGATACATTACCTTTGCCATCCCAAATCCTTGCAGTGATATGCAAAGTGATAATTTTTTTGTTTTGTACATAAGTTTTACATAACACACATATTTAAAAATTGTTCACATAGCAGGTCTGGGACCTGACTCTTATTTATGGATTGTAATTCTTTTACCTGTTTTTTGCGTATAGTACTGTATAAACTAGTTATTTTGGCTGTCTGGTAGCCTCAAAACTCTCCTTTAAGTGGTTTTACTTTGCCTTTATGAACTTCTCTTGTCTATCCTGTTGGATCACTGCAACTTTTACAAGATTCAGAAAACAACAAAACGGATGGGTTTTCCGCTTCACCACTGACCAAGAGACTGAAACTTTGAAGGAAAATAAGAGACAGACTTTTCTTTACAAAGACCAATTGCCAATCTTTTACCTGAAGTCGTGGTGAGGTTCCACCAAAGCTATCTGCGTCCAGGAGTTAAAATTTTTTTTTTTTATAACTTCTTGTTTTTCTTAAATGTTTTGCCCTATTTAAATTTGTTCCGCTCCCTCTTTCCCCGATTTGTGCATAGTTCCAACATGCATGTGTGATTTGCATGGTCCTGGTAGAGATACTCTTGTCGAAACCAATAGCTCCACTTTCTTTATGATAGCAACCACTATGAGCGTTCCATACGGTATTGGAATGCCTTGATTATTTTCTGTTCCGTTGCCTTTATTTCATATGAGCCTTTGTTGTATAGAGCAAAGTTATCTTTGTCATTTTTAGCATGGTTGCTGCGTTGCGAAATTTACAGCATCTCAGAAAAAAAACAAAAAAAAAGATTGTAACATGTACCTTTTATTTTGTTTTGTATGTACCTTATCCAGGAATGGAGGCCAGGCTTCTTTGTTTTATACCTTGTTGCTGGGTAGCTTTTTTCACTTTCCCTTTTGTTTTGAATTGGTTAAGTCTTAATCAGGTTAGTGTGCCAGAGTTCTGCATCGAGTCTCAAACTGCATGATGATGCAGGCGTGGAAAAAAAAAGTTGAAAAAAAAACCGCAGCCATTGTTTATCATCAGCACTGTTGCTTTTATCAGATGGTTTACTACTGTTCTGTAGCTGTTGTACAAAGAGATGTGAAATAATTTCAGGCAAAATAAACAGTAAGTGAATATCTTTCACTTGTGTAGTTGGTTTCGTTTAATCATGGTCTCATGTTGGGACTGGACACTGAGGGAGTCTCAACACTCATTCGCCTGCTTATGAATCCAGGCCTGATGAATGGGAAAAAAAAGAACTTCCATTTATATACCTGTAGTAACTTTCGCATCCGCAGCATGTCTCAAATGCTTTATAGTCAATTAATTATTTTTGAAGGTAACTGTTGGTTTGTGGGTAAACGTAGCAGCCAATCTCTGCACTGCAAGGTTCCACAAACAGCAATGAGATAAATGACCAGAAAATCTTTTTTCTTTTGGGTGGTGTTGGTTGAGGGATCCATGTTAGCCAGGAATCCAGGAGAACATTAATACAATAGCAAAACGCTGCGGATGCTGCAAACCTGAAATAACAACAGAAAATGCTGGAAACACTCAGCAGGCCAGGCAGCATCCGTAGAGAGAGAAACAGAGTTAACGTTTCAGGTCTGTGACCCTTTGTCAGAACTGGAAAAAGTTAGGGGTGTAACAAGTTTTTAACCAGGTGCACCTGCCTTATATCCTAGCACAGACCGTCCCTTTTGTTCCTTCCTCCCCGTTCCCTGCCTCTGCACCTGCTCCTCTTTGGATAGTGCCACGCACTCTTTAAACCCACCTGAACAGGCAGATGGGACCTTAGTTTAACGTTTCATCCAAAAGAGGGCATTTCCCGTAATGCAGTACTCCTTCAATACTGCACTAAAGTGTCAGCCTAGATTAGTAATGATATAAGTCTCCTTTTATTCTCACCAGTTGTCAGGATTCTATGTGAAATTAGTCTGAGCTAGTTTCCCAGTGCCACAAATCTACAGTCTACTCTTCTTAATTCAAAATTGTTTCAGTCAAATTATCATTCAAATGGATGTCTTTGGGCATGATGGTGACTCGCTTGGAATTTCAAATTGAAATTGTGCAAAAAAGCCTCTTCTGCTGTTTTACTTAAATTACTTAATTCAACTTACTGGATTCAAACTTCTTTTCAGCAACAAACAACTTTGAATTAACAGGAGTTGACAGTATAGCACAAAACAGGTCAGAATTTTGCACTCACACTAAATTGACAGCTTCACTCACAGGAGACAGAAGATTAGTTGGTGTGTAAATGATAATGCTACCTATGCTGCCAAAAGCAGATTGGTGCAATGTTTTTCTGCTCCCAACATTGAGCTGTAGGTTGGATTGGGATACATTCATTATTAGTTGCATCCACATTACTAACCTATGAACCTACGACAATCATCTTAGCATGAGTTCAAATATTTTTACTTTGAAAACAATACCTGGACACAAATGGAACTCAGCAAAGGGACTACTCCAGGGCAAAACTCTTTTGGTGGACAAACCAGATGTGCTCGGCAATTGCGTATTGCAGCACAGCTGGGATTGTGACCTCATTGTGTGGGGCCTCGTGGGGTAAGTCTGCATCCTGCCACACCATGCTCCAATGCAATGTGCTACCACATAGCCTGGAGGTTCTTGATAGCAAGTTAGTTAAGTTCTTAGCAGTTCAATCTATTAGCAACACACATTGTTTTTCCAGTGGCTGTGTCACTTGATGCACAGCCATTATGTGTAGCCATTAGATTCCAATATGATGACTAATTGTCACAACATGGCCAGTACTTTGGAACATTAAAAATATAACACTCCACCATTTATTAACCCTGGTATGAGATTCTGAACTGAAATGTAATACGTATTTTACTAGCTGCAAAAAGCCCTTCTTTCCTCAAAGGGTTAAATAATAATACTAACACTTTCTGTTGGTCTTTTTGTTCTAATATTTAGTTGGACTAGGCAGGGATCAACTCAGTGAAAGCAAACAGATGTGCTGTTACGGCCTGTCAGTCTACTTTATTGTTTTATCGTGAAATATTTAATGACATCAGCTGACTAAAATTAGCACAAACAAAGCCATTTTCTACGGAGCAGAGACCAGAACATTTGGCATTTTTCATTCTCTCTTTAATTTGCCGATGACCACTTTCTAAAAATACTTAAACAAAACCACTTTCATTAATTTTATGGAGTTCACATGCAACATGCACAAGTTGATAAAGCTGTAGAACAATTGATGTTGGATCAACACTGTGCATAGTGGGAGTGACCTTGGGCAGTAGTGCAAAAAAAAGCAATAGTGAATCGGCAGCCCGCTTTACACTCCACCCGATGGATAATAAAACGGGGCGGCTGTAAAACAGGCTGCCGATTTACTATCGCCCATTTTGCACTGACGCCCAAGCCAAATTTCACCCCCATAATCTTAACCATATGTTAAGCATTTTAGCACAATTGGGTACTATAGCAACTATTAGCAGCTGTATTGTATCAAGCCATTTCAAGATCCTCTCCTTGGAAATCACATAATGTTTAGAAGGTTTTATTTAAGCTTACTGTGTTAGGGATCCAACTAGTTACCATCCAGGTATGTAATTAGTATGTATGTAGGACACATAAAATGGTGTAAGGAGAATTTAGTACAACAGAGAATCAAAAATGATTAAGTACTAGAAATGAATGAGGCCCTTTTTTGATATAAAATAATCTGGATTTTGGAAATGCATTTGTTGTGTATTTTGACATTATAGGGCACCTGTTGGTCTTATTGCCCCCTTCCATTCAGATAAAGTGTAGATAGTTTCATATTTGTACATCGTATACCTCTTTCAGTGTATAGAGTAAGGGAATTCTGGCTTCCACTTTTCTTCTGAAATACTGGCCTGGTTATTAACAGGGGTGCGATATGTGGGCAGAGAAGTGGAGTTTCGGACGGGAGTACAGGTTTCCACATGTTGTGGAGTTTTAGGCTTGGCTTGCAGTCGGGTGTGAAGCACTCCGGAGCAGGCCACAGGACCAGGTAGGTCCGATCCACAACCTCGAGTTGGTGGGGGGAGGGGGGGGTCCGGTCCCTGATGCTAGGGGGGTGTCCGATCCCATGGGGTGTCCAATCCCTGATCCTGGGGGCCTTTGTATGCAGGGGGTCTGATTGTGGGGGGGTGGGGGGAGCTTGTGGGGGCCGATGGGAAGCACTCCTGCTCCTCCTGGTCCACCAGCAGTGCTGTAAAGGCACTTACCTTCTCCCCGAAGCTGTCCTCTCTTAACTTCAGCTGCCGGGTTTCCCGAGGCCTGGGAAACCTGGCCGGCCGCTGTATAACCTGCAACGCATGTTAAATCAGAGGCTGCAAGCCTCATTGAAATATTTAAATTGCCAACCCGCCTCCTGGGAGTGGGTTGGCTATACGCCCCTTGTTCCGTCTTCATAAAACCCAAAGTGGGTGGGTTGGGGTCAAGGTTCAGATTTTTAAAAATGTAACATGTGACCCAAATCCAATCCACCTGTTTTTGGATGTCAACATTCCCCCCATTGTGACTGTCTCTTTCGTGCAAGCAGTTGTATCTGACTACTAATGCTAATTCAAAAGTAGATTTCACAGCCATTGGCTCATTTCTTCAGCCAGCCCAGTTACAATGGTACATGTTATGAATATATATTATGATATATATACATTGAAGCATATAAAATTCTTAAAGGTCTTGACAGGGTAGATGTTGGGAGGATGTTTACCCTGGCTGGAGAGTCTAGAACTAGGGGTCACAGTCTCAGAATAAGGGGTCGGCCATTGAGGACTGAGATGAGGAGAACTTTCTTCAAAGGGTTGTGAATCTTTGGAAATCTCTACCCCAGAAAAGCTGTGGATGCTCAGTCATTGAATATATTCAAGATAGAGATCGATTGATTTTTGGATACTAACGGAATCAAGGGATATGGAGATCGGGCAGGAAAGTGGAGTTGAGGTAGATCACCCATGATCTTATTGAATGGCGGAGCATGTTCGAAGGGCCAAATGGCCTACTCCTGCTCCTATTTCTTATGTTCTTGTGTTCTTGTATATATAAATATATGCTATATGGGGATAGTGCGGGAAGGTGGAGTTAAGGTAGAAGATCAACCATGATCTCATTGAATGGCGCAGCAGGCTCAAAGGGCCAAATGTCCTACTCCTGCTCCTATTTCTTATGTTCTTATAAGCAGAAATGTCATTGTTAAAAGGAACAATATGTAATTGAATGTTCACATTATCCTGTATTATTAGAAAGGGGGTAATATCTATATTTACTACTGTCTCAGCTGTCTCTTGTTTCCTGCATTAGTTGTTGGTTGAAGAAGGTTTCGAACAGACTGCAGCGAGGTTCGGCTTTAGTGACACCGTGAATGGTGGCCACTAATCCCTTCCCCGGCCTCCATACCCACAAATAATGTTGAAAGGAGATGAGAGTAAACACAACATAGATGCTGCAAAGTGAGGTAAATAATTCATTTATTTCCATACAGGCACTTCACTGCTTGAGTATACATAGAGTTGTGAAAGGTAAATAGTCATCGAGGAAGTCAATTTGGACTTGAAGGTGTATATAATTAGTGGATGCTGGTAATCAGGTGAGCTGGATTCATTGAGGGCTTACTAGTTTTCACATTGGGTGGTTGGTATGCAACCAGTTGATCTCCCAGCAATGTGATCTCATGGGTGAGGACTGGATTTCACAGCACCATCAATTTGTACCCATTGGAAAATAACAGCAAAAATATATCTATAATGTTTCTGACATGATTCTAATACAGTAGTAATGCTTATTACTAGTGGGCTAAAATCACAAATTCAGCCAATTATTGGACGTGAATGAAGTCACTCTGAGTAAATCTGTATTTTCCAAACATGACTGAGCTTCTATGCCATTTGCACTAGACCAAGATTTGATATAGTTGTCAGACTTTGTTCAATACATTCATTCAGTTTTTTGTATGTTAGCTTGAATTCCTTAATTACAGTGAGTGTACATTACTGATGTAACATCAAATAATACAAATGAGTGTTACCAGGAGGTTTATTCAGGTTGATGCAATAGAATTGCCGTGCGCTGTGCTATCCACTTGCCTTAACTAATTATGCTTTTTACTATTTTGGTGCCTAATCATTAAGGAAGTTGAACTCTGTTGGATATGTTTATAGCCACTATGAGAATATTCTAATATAAAAATTCATTATGTTTATTATTAACATTGTACAGGCAGTCAATGTTGTAGGATAGTTCCCATCCTTGTAGATCATAAACATGATATTCTGTTCAAAGAAACAGTGAGGCTTTAATATTGTTGATTTATATTACTTAAATGAAGAAATCACTTGGCGCTTGTGTACATAAATATATTTATGATTTTAATAAAACATTAAATGACCAGTTTTCTTTTTTGCTTTATAAATCTTTCAATGGTTTTATTAAGATTTATTGGAAAACAAAATTGTTGTTATTGTACATTTGTATCATGCTTTCTTTAAGTACCTATTTTCCAACTTCAGACTACTTTATCTTGTACTCAAATTCCTGCAACCAGTGAGCTCCTCAGAAACCATTACTAGCTTAATATGTGCATCATACTCATCTCCAATAGAATAGAATACAAGACCAGAAAACCTGGGAAGCACCATTAATCAAATTGCGACTGAAACCTAGCCTCATTGTGGGCTTTGCATTCTAACACTGACTCTTGGGTGAGGTTAGTGGGCTCTGTTTGGGATTGATTTTCACTCCAAGAATGTATTGTCTACCTGTATGATACATCTCACTTACCGAAGCCCAATGAACTTAGACACGGGTTGGCAAGAATCAAGGTTTGGGGACCCCCCAAGTGTGACAAGGAATATTGCAGAGGTTTATCCAAATAATACTGTACAGCCTACCAATACAAACTATTGTAAAGCCTCCTGCTACTTACGTAGCCAGATTACTCTGTTAAAACATCGGCCTGGCAATGGGAGAATGGGACCATGTCAATCGTCTTTGTCTCTTTTATTGTTCTTGTGATGTGGACGCTGCTGGCCATGCTGCATTTCCGCCCATCCATAGTTGCCCTGAGATGGTGGTGGTGGGTCTTCTCCTTGAGCTGTTGCAGTCCTTGTGGCGATGGTGCTCCAACAATGGTGCCAGGCAGGGAGTTATAATGCCAGGATTTTTTTTAATGAATTCTCTGGATGTGGGCATCACTAGCAAGGCTAACATTTATTTCCCATCCCCAGTTGCTCTTGAGAAGGTGGTGGTGAGCATTATCTTGAACTGTTGCAATTCGTGTGGTGAAGGTACTCCCACAATGCTGTTGGATAGGGAGTTCCAGGATTTTGACATAGTAATGATGAAAGAATGGCGATTTATGTTCAAGTCAGGATGAGGTAGGACTATCACATGGAGGTGAACTTGGAGGTGATGGAGTTCCCATGCACCTGCTACCCTTGTCCTTCTAGGTGGTAGAGGTCACAGGTTTGGGAGGTGCTGCTGAAGAACCCTTGGTGACTTGCTGCAGTGCATCCTGTAGATGGTACACATTGCTGAGACGGTATGTCGATCATGGAGGGTGTGGATGTATAAGCTAGTGGCTGGGGTGCTGATCAAGCATTCTGCTTTGTCCTGGATAGTGTCAAGCTTCTTAAATGCTGTTTGAGCTGCACCCATCCAGGCAAGTGGAGAGTTTTCCGTTACACTCCTGACTTGTGCTTTGTAAGTGGTGGAGAGGATTTGGGGATTCAGGAATTGAGCAACTCGCCACAGAATACCCAGCATCTGACCTGCTTTAGTATCCACAGCATTTATGTGGCTGGTCTTTTGCCAATTATCTTAAATCTGCATCCTCTGGTTACTGACCCACCTGCCAGTGGAACCAGTTTGTCCTTATTTACTCTACCAAAACTGTTAGATCCGTGATTCTGAGAGTATGATGTTTTTCAATAACCACACGGATGCTGTAACTTAACAATCAACAGGTATTTACTGGAGTAGGGTAGTCTCAAGACTGGGGGTACAGAGGCATGCTCAAGGCTTATATACAGGTGTGGTCACTGCCGGTACTACAGTATACAGGAGCTGTAAAAGTAGTTCTCTCTTAAAGGTACATACACTACAATTCCTCCCCTTTTAGATTAGCAGTACCCATAATATTCAAATAACAATTAACACTTTAACATGTACATTAAACAACAATAGTCCATTTATAGATTCAGTCTTTGGGATAGCGCCTTTCCTGAGGTTCTTGTTCTTGGTGCGGAGGCAATTCTGGACCCTTTTCGTCGGTTAGTTCATCGGTTTCCACTGCTACTGGTTCTGAGGTAGATGCTACCGGTATGTCGGGTTCATCCCCAGGTACTCGAGACATGGGGTTGACTCGTTCCTGTGACGCTAAGATCTGATCGACGTGGCGTCTCACAATGTTCTCCCCGACATCCACTGTGTACATTAATGGCCCCTGCCTTGTGCATATCGTTCCGGGCTGCCATTTCTCTGTTCGGTAGTCACGGGCCAAGACTGGTTGTCCTACATTGAAGCTCCTTGTCGGCTTCTCATTGATGTGCTGGAATTGTTTATCCTCAACATTTCTTCGCACATTTGGTCTGAGCAAATCCAGACGAGATCTCAACCTTCGGTTAAAGAACATCATGGCCGGGGTCTGGTTGGTGACTGCATGTGTCGCATTTCTGTAGGCTAACAGGAAATTGTCCACCTTATGCTGTAGTGGAATTTCATCGTTGCACATGGCCTTTATCGCCTTTTTAAAGGTTTGTACGAACCTCTCAGCCAATCCGTTTGTGGCTGGATGATACGGGGCGGATGTGTAATGCCTGACCCCATTCCTTCTCATAAATTTCTGAAACTCTTCGGACACAAACTGTGGTCCATTATCAGAGCAAATCTGCTCTGGCAAGCCGTTCCTGGCAAATATGGTCCGTAGGACTGCAATCGTTTTCTCTGTAGTGGTTGAGGACATTTTTATCACCTCAGGCCATTTCGAGTGAGCATCCACTGCTATTACATTGAGTCCATGAATGGACCAGCAAAATCAATGTGCACCCGTTGCCATGAAGAGGAGGGCCACTCCCATGGGTGTAGAGGGGCATGTGGTGGTGCATTTTGGACCTTCTGGCATCCTGAGCAGCTCTTGGTTAGGTCCTCGATTTGTTGATCGATCCCCGGCCACCACACATAAGCCCTAGCAAGGCTTTTCATTTTCACCCCTCCCAGATGACCTTCATGAAGCTCATTTAGCACTCTCTCCCTTAACTTGGGTGGAATCACCACTCTGAATCCACACATCACTGTCCCCTGGCATACTGACAGCTGTTCTCTTCTGGATGAGAATGCTGGCAACAGTGAGTCGCCATGTGTTGGCCATCCCCTCACCGTCAAATCATATACCCGAGACAGTGTCGGATCATTGCGGGTCTCCTTCTCTATATCCGCGTTCGTTACTGGCAATCGTTCAATTATTGACGAATAAAATATCTCGATAGGGTCCACTGCTGGTGCTTCCTCCACAGTAGGCAGTGGCAGGCGTGATAGCCCATCAGCGTTTCCATGCTGTTTCGTGCCTTTATATTCTATTTCATATTGATTCGCCCCTAGAAACAGGGACCATCTTTGTAACCGTTGTGCAGTCATCACTGGAACGCCCTTCTTAGGATTAAAGATGGAGACAAGTGATTGGTGGTCAGTCAGCAAGGTGAACTTCTGCCCATGCAGATAGTGGTTGAATTTTTTTACTCCCCATACTAGGCTGAGGGCCTCCCTGTCAATCTGGGCATAGTTGCGCTCGGCTGAGGTTAGTGACCGAGACGCAAAGGCTACTGGCCTCTCCAACCCGTCTGGGAATTTGTGCGACAGCACCGCTCCAATACCATAGGGTGATGCATCACATGCCAAACTAATTGGTAGTGCTGGGTTGAAATGGGCCAACACCTCTTTTGATGTGATCAATTCTTTACACTTCTGGAAAGCTCGTCTACGTTCGTCATTCCACTTCCATGGTACCCCTATTTGCAGTAGGGTGTTCAGTGGGTGTAATACCGTGGACAAATTTGGTAAGAACTTATGGTAGTAGTTTACCAGCCCAAGGAACGACCTCAGTTGTGACACATTTTCCGATGCTGGAGCCTTGACTACTGCCTCAATCTTTGCAGGGGACTTATGTAACCCCTCTTCATCGATGACGTGGCCATAATACGAGATCTGCTCCTGGAAAAACTCGCACTTGTGGCGATTAGCTCGTAGCCCATACTCCTTTAATCTGGTGAGCACCTTCTCCAAGTTGGCGAGGTGATCACTGTCATTTTCGCCCGTGACCAGGATGTCGTCCAAATAACACTGGGTCCCTGGAATCTCTTGCAGGACTTGATCCATTGCCTTTTGCCAAATAGCCGGAGCCGATGCTACCCCGAACACCAGCCGGTTGTATTGATGGAGACCTTTATGAGTGTTGATCGTGAGGTATTGTTTCGAGGCTTCTTCTACCTCCATTTGCAGGTACGCCTGGGCTAGATCAATTTTGGTGAAGCGTTTACCTCCAGATAGCGAGGCGAAAATATCCTCAATTCGTGGAAGCGGATATTGTACCGTGTGAAGGACTGGGTTCACTGTCACCTTAAAATCCCCACAGATGCGGACCTTCTTTGGTTCCCCAGGCGTATTACTCAACGACCTCTTCATTACAGGAACGATGGGTGTAGCCCACTCGCTCCAGTCTACTTTGGACAGTACTCCTGAACGTTCCAACCCTTCCAGCTCTGCTTCGATGTCTGGCCTGATCGCATAAGGCACTGGTCTGGCCTTAAGAAACTTTGGGCTTGCATTTTCCTCTATTTTAATCGCTGCTGTTATGCCTTTTAGTGTTCCGAGTCCCTCCTGGAACACTTCTTTTGCGTCAGTTAGCATTTTTGACAGTCGTCCAGGTGTGACGTCATCATCCTTTTTGGCCTCAACCTTCAGTGCCTGTATGGAATGCCAATCTAATTGTATCTTCCGGATCCATTCACGTCCTAGCAGTGGTGGTCCTCCATCTGGCAATACATATAAGTCCATTTTAGGTATTTCCTGGCCTTTGTATATCACTTTCACCCTTATTTTTCCTTTGGGGTAGACTTTTTGCCCCGTGTACGTCTTCAAGACAATCTCTGTAGCTTTCAAGGGTATATGTGAAAATAGCCGCTTGTAGTCCCTTTGGTTTATGACTGTTAGGGCTGATCCTGTGCCCAATTCCATTTTCACTTGGACTCCGTCTATCTTGAGTGTAACCCAGATAGTCTGGTGATCCTCCATTTTGGTTACCTTATGTAGTTTCAGACAACCCAGCTCCTTGCTTCCGGAGTCTGTGTCACTTTTTTGTTCGTCTGAACTGCTGTCCATCACCTTGTGTACCTTTTTGTACTTCTCCTGTGGAGATTTCTTGCTGTTGGTTTTCTTCCCAGACCTGCAGACTCTTGCTATGTGTCCTGCTTTTCCACACTGTCTGCACACTTGGTCCTTGAACCAACAATCCTTCTGGTCATGTGTTGTTCTGCCGCAGCGATAACACTTCCCTGTTCCATAGGACATTTCATTGGTGCCATATTCTTGCGGTCTCCGTTGTATCTCTGCAGCGCCCCTTGCGGCTGCTTCATGTGATACTGCCATACTGAAAGCCTTGTCCAGCGTAAGATCCTTTTCTGATAGAAGCCGTTTCTGGGTTCCTTCACTTTGAAGCCCACACACAAACTTGTCCCTTAACGTATCTGCTAGTCCCACTCCAAACTGGCAGTGTTTCGATAGCTTGCGCAGTTCCGTTAAGTACTCAGCATTGCTTTCGTCTTTGTGTTGGTTCCTTTTATGGAACTTAAATCGTTCTGCTATCAACAGCAGTGTGGGGTTTAAGTGGTCCTGTAGGATTTCTACTATGCTTTCGAAATTCTTATTCACAGGCTTCTCTGGGGTTATTAGGTTTCGCAGTAACCCATAAATCTTTGCACCCATGGAATTTAACAAAACCAGTGCTTTCCTAGCATCTGGCACTTCATTCGCCCTGCAGTACACCTCAATACGTTCCACATATGTCACCCAATCTTCGACTTCATTGTCAAACGTAGAGATACTGCCACTCTTCGGCATCCCTGGGTGTGATTTAACTGTCAAAAATGGCATCTCCCGCACTTTCCCTTCTTCTCCGCTGGCACAAAATGGCGTCTCCCGCACTTTCCTTTCTTCCCGCGCTCGCCCTTCTTCTCCGCTGTGGCTTCTAAAAATGGCGTCTCCCGCTCTCTTCCTTCTTCTCCGCGGCTCAATGGCGTCTCCCGCGCTCTCCCTTCTTCTCCCCGCAGACACTGTTCAGCCCTTGAGCCCTGGCTGCGCTCTGCGCATTTTTTTTTCTGTGCGCCTTTCCCGTTTCCGCCGCTCGGTCCTGAACCCAGCTGCTGCTTTACCCTCTCTCCGTTTTGTTTTTCCTCGACGCCGCTCGGTTTTCAACCCCCGGCTGCGCCCTGTGTGCTTCACCCTCTATCTTACCCCGTTGACGCTGCTCGGCTTTTTCTCTGCCGTCGGTCGGCTCCAGCCGCCGCTGTCCGGGAAGGGTCTGCGCTGTACCTGGTACCTGTCGTCAGTCTGTTGCTGATCATCGTGGCTGGGGAACCAAGCCCGGCTCTCCACAGCCTCCCCTGCGATGTTCACTCTCTGCCGGACGACTGGGCAGTTGCTCGTTGTCGACGCCCGTGTTTCTGGCCTCGACTTTCTTCCACCGCCCTCCCGGAGCGAATCCTCGAAGGGAAATGCAGAGTTGCAGGTAGATTCGAATCAACACTCGTCGCCACTGTTAGATCCGTGATTCTGAGAGTATGATGTTTTTCAATAACCACACGGATGCTGTAACTTAACAATCAACAGGCATTTACTGGAGTAGGGTAGTCTCAAAACTGGGGGTACAGAGGCATGCTCAAGGCTTATATACAGGTGTGGTCACTGACGGTACTACATTATACAGGAGCTGTAAAAGTAGTTCTCTCTTAAAGGTACATATATTACAAAAACCCCTTGTAATGAAATCACCCCTTAACCTTCTCTGCTCTAAGAAGAACAATCTCAGCTTCTCCAGTCTCTCCACATAACTGAAGTCCCTCATCCCTGGTATCATTTTGGTAAATCTCCTCTGCACCCTCGCCAAGACCTTGACATCCTTCCTAAAGTGTAGTGCCCAGTATTGTCTTTCATGCTATGTATCTTGTAACTGTTTTTAAATTTACTCCAAGTTCCAGGAAGCTGAATCCAAAATTACGGACAAGTGTTCTGTTGCATCACCGTTTCTCAACTTGTATTCTATTTATGTTGGTCCCACCTATTTCCTGGCAAATGTTGAATGCTTTGGCTTGCTGTGCTGATGAACCATAAAAGTTTGCAGCACGGAAGGAGGTAAGCTGGCCCATCGCGTCTGTGCTGGCTCTTTGCCAGAACAATCCAAAACTAATCCCACTACCCTGCTTTTTCCATTTAACTTTGCACCTTCCTTTGCTTCAAATAGTCATTTAGTTTTCCTTTAAAAGATTCAATAGACTCTGCCTCGACAACTTCTGTGGCAAAGCATTCCATGCTTCAGCCACTCCCTGTGCAAAGAAATTTCTCCTAATCTCTACCTTCACTTTCTTAGTGACAATTTTAAATTAATAACCCCACATCACAACACTCCAACCGAGAAAAAAATCTTTTCCTATTCTATAGCGTTAATATCCTTTCTATGATAGGGTGCCCAAAATTGCATACAGTACTCCAACTGTGGCCTAACCAATACAAAGGCAAATGCTGCAGATGCTGGAAATTGGAAATATAACCAGAAAATACTGGCAGCATCTGTGGAAAGAGAAACACAGTTAACGTTTCAGGTCGATCACCTTTTGTCAGAACTGGAAAATGTTCTAACCAATGTTTTGTATACATTTGTTATTAGTTCTTGTCTCTTGTACTCTGTGTCCCTGTTCTGTGTCCCTGTTTATAAAACTCAAAATGCTGTTGCCCATTTTATTGCTTTATCTTCCTGCACTTGCAATTTCAGCAAATTATGGCCTAGAAATTCAGTCGCGCCACTTTTGGGGCGCTAAAGTCAGGCGGTCGCTAAAGTTAGCGCCCGCCGGAAAGTGTAGGCCACTTCGCCGAAATTCAGTAGATTTGGCCAAGGAGTTTGGGCGAGCGCTGAAACTGGCGTTGCACTCCTATCTTTAGGCGCTAAGCCGGCGGTGCGGACTGATAACGCCGAGGCAGGGCGCAGCGCAGGTGCGGTCATGTTTTGATTGACAGCAGACACCCTGACGCCGGCCAGCTCTTAAAGGGGGAAGGGTCGACTTTGTCTGCTGCCACGCCCTGGATAGTGGAGCCCTGCAGCTAGGCCTCAACACTGCTGGTGGACCCAAATAGCGCCTGAAGCCATGCAGAAGGCCCGTGAACGAGCGCAGCGCTTCTCAGAGCCTGCTTTGTGGGTGCTGCTTAAGGGTTTGGAAAAGAGAAGAGAGATCTTGTGCCCGGACAGTGGCAAGAAGGCTCCCAGGAGGCAGTTCAGGAGAGCCTGGAGGGAAATCGCCCAGAGGGTGTCAGCCACCAGCGATGTCCCCAGGACTGGTGACCAATGCCGCAAGAAGTACAACGACCTCACTCGGTTGGTCAAGGTGAGTAGCCTTTCCAGTGTCCTCCTCATCCTTGCATGTGCACCTCACATTATGGGCAAAGGGACCTCAAAGGCCTAATGGCCATCCCTCCTCCCGCAGCTATGGCACTGGCATGATCATCAATAGCCCTTTCTGCACTTTACACACTGGCCAAGCTATTCGACCATGGGAGGCAGTGCACACAACAACAGGGCACCACACTGGCCAAGCTATTCCACCATGGGAGGCAGTGCACACAACAACAGGGCACCACACTGTACTTAGAGGCCGTCCTTTCTCTTGCAGGCCAAGCTGGCCCAGAATATGAAGAGCCGGAATGTCACCGGGGGAGGCCGTGCCCAGTTCCAGGAGCTCAGTGAGCTGGAGGAGCACGTGGCTCGACTCATGCGTGGCCGGGTGGTTGGCCCTGTTGCTATTGGTGATGCGGACCCTGTGCTGGGCCCCAATGGTAAGGACATGACCGTTTGGACCTCTCTCGTTCCCCTTGCGCTTCAGATCTACATCCTTTGCCACTGTCCGACCAATGCGCATAATGCCACCACTCATGCCTCCCTCGCTGACGCCCTGTCCTCACTCTAAAGCTACTCTTGTGCCTTCCTGCTTTCAGCTGGTGAGGAGGAGGTCCATGAAGCTGAGAGTGCCAGTCCCTCGGAAGAGGAGGATGACGAGGACCAAGAGGAAGGCGGCACATCGGGGGAACCCTCATCCGCGCCAGGGGATGGCAATGGAGGGGAGACATCTTGCCTGGAGGAGAGCCAGGGGGAAGTGTTGCAGGGGGGTGTAGCTCCTGGGCCCAGTGGCGTCCAGGCACGCGGGAAGGGTCGGGCAGCACGGCTGCCTTCTCCCCAGAGGGGGGAAGTGTTGCAGGGGAGGGCAGTTGCTGGGCCCAGTGGCGTCCAGGCACGCGGGAAGGGTCGGGCAGCACGGCTGCCTTCTCCCCAGAGGGGGGAAGTGTTGCAGGGGAGGGCAGTTGCTGGGCCCAGTGGCGTCCAGGCACGCGGGAAGGGTCGGGCAGCACGGCTGCCTTCTCCCCAGAGGGGGGAAGTGTTGCAGGGGAGGGCAGTTGCTGGGCCCAGTGGCGTCCAGGCACGCGGGAAGGGTCGGGCAGCACGGCTGCCTTCTCCCCAGAGGGGGGAAGTGTTGCAGGGGAGGGCAGTTGCTGGGCCCAGTGGCGTCCAGGCACGCGGGAAGGGTCGGGCAGCTCGGCGGCCTTCTCCCCAGAGGGAGAGTCCGCCCTCCAGTCCGGAGACGGTCCTTGCCCAGGAGGTGCGCCTCCTTGATGAAATGTCCGCGGCCTCGGAGCGGCGCCATAACGAGTTCATGGGGGTTGTGGGACAGATGCCTCAGGCCATTGAGTCCCTGGCTCATAGTGTGGCCGCTTTCGGGGACTCACAGGCTAGGGGTGTTGACCAACTCGCGGCAGCACAGGCCAGGGGTGTCGACCAACTCGCGGCAGCACAGGACGCGAGTCGCGAGTTCATGAGTGGTGCCGTGCAGACACTGGCTGATCTGATGCGGGCACAGACCAGGGCAGTTCGGGCACTCACTTCTGCCACACTCGCGGTGTCACGGAAGCATCGCCAGGGCACCCGCCGCCCTGCTGCAGCACAGCAGTCTGGCCTCCACCAGATTGCTGCGCTTGCTGCAGTGCCAGCCCGGCCGAGTGCCAGTGTCTCTGGCGACCAGCGAGCGCCTGGCATCAGCCAGCTTGCCCCCATTGCTGCAGCCGCCACTGCCACTCCCCCAGCCAAGGTGCGACGAGCTGATGCAGAGACTGATGCTGCCCAGCCACAGCTGCAGCAGTCAGCAGCCGGCCCCTCCAGGGCCGGACCTCGTCTAGGCCGACCCCCAAGGGCATCTGCCGTCACGCAGTGTGCCCCTCAGGAGCCTTCCCCCAGCCTTGCCACACCCACAGGGCCCAGGTTGAGGTGCAGCAACAGGTCGGGCAGGGGCCGGAGAAGCCTGCACAAGGACTCGCCCTCTCGGCACACCAAGTAGAGTGTGTTGCCAACTGTTTTTTTTATATGGGGGTGTTTGTGTTCTGGGGGGGGGGGGCTTATTTTGGGAAGGCCGAAGATGAAGGCAAATGTTTTTTTAGATGGGGGTGGTTGTGTTCTGGAGGGGGGGGGGCTTATTTTGGGAAGGCCGAGGATGAAGGCAAATGTTATTGACAAGTTTTGTTATTCCTCCCCAGGTTGTGGGAGTGAGATATGTTTTTGACTGTTTTTTGGGGGTCTTGTCTGTTTCTCTGTTTCATGTGGGAAGGGCCCTGAGTTTGTTAAATAAAGCTTTTTATTTATTCAGCTTGTCCAGGTGTCATGTTTCAAGTGGTTGTTGCGTTAACCGGCTGAGGGCTTGCGGAGCGGCTGCATTCAGGTGCGTTCATTGACACAAGCCATTCCCTGACAGGGGGCCTAGAAGTGCCATTCAATAAGCCGCCGGCGGACGGCCCTTGGACCTTGTGGCTCCCTCCTGGGCTGGTACTCCTCCTCCTCCTCCTCCTCCTCATGGTCCTCCTGCTCGTCCTCCTGAGGCGGTGGTCCAACGTGAGGTGGCAGTGCCTGAGTCCTGCGGATAACCAGGTTGTGCAGCATGCAGCAAACGACGACGAACTGGGAGACTCTATCCGGTGAATACTGTAGAGATCCGCCGGAACGATCCAGGCAGCGGAACCGTTGCTTGAGGACGTCAATCGTTTGCTCTATGATGTTCCTTGTGGCTTGATGGCTTTCGTTGTATGCCTCCTCCGCAGGGGTCCTGGGCGCGCGGAGCGGGGTCATGAGCCATGTACACAAAGGGTAGCCCTTGTCCCCAATAAGCCATCCCCTTGGTGGAGGCTGTGCCTCGAACATGTCAGCCACAGTAGTCTGGCGCAGGATAAATGCATCGTGGCTGCTTCCTGGAAAGCGGGCATTGACAGCTAGGATGCGCTGCCTGTGGTCACACACCAGCTGTACATTGAGGGAATGGTAGCCCTTCCGGTTGCGGTAATCCTCAGCATTGTCGATAGGTGCCCGCATAGCCACATGCGTGCAGTCAATGGCGCCCTGCACCATGGGGAAGTCGGCGATCCTGGCAAATCCGACTGCACGCTGCTCCTGCCTCTCTAGGGACATGGGGAAGGAGATGAATTGGTGTCTCCTTGCGAAAAGGGCATCGGTGACCTGCCGGATGCAGCGATGCACGGCGAACTAGGAGATGTTCGCTATGCCCCCAGCAGCGGCTTGGAAGGAGCCGCTTGCATAAAAGTTCAGAGCCACCGCGACCTTCACTTCCACCGACAGAGAGGTCCTGCACATCAGCTGTGGACGCAGATCTCTGTGAAGCAGCTGGCAGATCTCTGCAACCACCTCCCTTCTGAAGCGCAGCCTCTTAACACAATGCGCGGCAGTCATGGTGAGATAGGACACCTGCTGCCGGTATTCCCTGAGTGGGTAAGGCCTACGTTGCCGATGCCTGATGGCCCCTCTGCGTCTAGGCATGGCTGCCCCTCTCACACAGCGTCTGCGAGCCCTTCGCACATAATGCTGGAACTGAGGGTTGGAACCCCATGCAGCCCCCATAATAAACTTGTGAAATCACAAGAGTCAAATTTCCAAGCTCTGGCCAGAAGCCAAAAATACCTCTCCTATGTTGTCCCAAATCAGGAAGGTCTGTTCCTTGGTCTCTGTACAGAAATCCAAAGCACTGAAGTCATTGCAGCAAAATGGCTGGCCTTTATAGTTCAGTGTAAGTGCCCTTTAATTAGCACTCCCCGAGGCCCGCAGGGCCTCTGCTGCGTTCCACTTCACAGTTCTTAACAGCGCCACGCCCACATTGGGCGGGCGCCACTGAATTTCCGGTTTGGGGCGCACAAACAGCGTTGCACGACGAAATGACGTCATAAGCTGCGCGCGCAGCTGAGCGGGCGCAAACACTTTGCGCCGGCGCTAAATGTCAACTGAAGTTGGGCGTAGGCGCAGATCGGCCTGCGCCCGGGCGCTAAGTGCCTAGCGCTGGAAATCTACCCCTCTTATGGCGTTAACGGCTGGCGAACGCAACTGAATTTCTAGGCCGATATATGTTATCCCACAGGGGGAGAAATTCGGTATCTCCCTGTTTGGGGCGCTAGCTTTTGAAAGCTGGGAAACTTCGTGCCAGGCGCTAATGATTCCCAGTTTTTGCAAAAGTCGGTGTTTGCGCTCCAGGAAGGAAGTGGAGCGCTAAATCAAGCATTCCACTTCCTTCCTGGAGCGCTAAAGGACGCAGGCGGGGCAGTAGTGGTGCAACGCTGCACAATGTCCCGTGCAGCGCTGCCGAGAAAGGGAAGGGCCATCGCTGCAGGCTCTGCATTGGGACAATTTAGCTGGTCCCCGACGGCGGCGGTGATCTGGCCCGATCAGCCCCATGCGCTCCAGCAGAGTGCCGGGCTGATCGATCGTGGCCCAGGAGGAATGGAAAAACATCAATTGCAAAGTTGGTAAGAAAAAATTCTCCTACCCGCGCCAACATCCCCTGTTATTTGCGCCTCCGAAGCTCCCAGCCTCCCGAACAACATCTCCTGCAGCTGTCGGTGTTTTCGTCCGGCGATGCTGCAGGGGGCGGAACCAAAGTTTGGTTCCTGGGCGCTACTGGGATGATGCGCATGGCAATGACGTTACGATCTCCGGGTGCTGGAGATTGTGGTGCTAGTGATTACTGCTGCCGCAAACCTCCACATCAATTTCACGGATGTCGGTACTATTGCTGCGCCTGGTTGCAAAGCCGTTAGCGCCTCCTGAAGGCGCTAGTGGGAGGCGCTAAGGTACAAAATTTCTCCCTCTTAGTTTCTCTGTTCATCTATACCCTTCAGCACCTTTCTTCCACCTTCCATAAACTTGAGGTCATCCAAAGCTCTGATGCCTGTGTCCTAACTCTCACCAAGTCAATTTGGGTGGAGGTAAGACATAGTAAGGGAAAGAAGGCACTGGTGGGAGTACTCTAAAGGCCCCCTAACAGTAGCTACACTATAGGACAGTGTATAAATCATGAAATAATGAGGTCTTGTAAGAATGGTACCGCAATAATCGTGGGCGATTTTAATCTTTATATAAATTGGACAAATCAAATTGACAAAAGCAGCCTTGAGCATGAGTTCATAGAATGTATTTGGGACAGTTTCTTGGAACAATACATTGTGAAACCAACCAGGGAACAGGCTATTTTAGATCTGGTAATGTGTAATGAAGCAGGATTATTTAATTATCTCAGTAAAGGATCCACTAGGGAAGAGTGATCATAACATGATAGAATTCCACATTCAGTATGAAGGTGAGAAACTTGGGTCTGAAACTAGAGTATTAAACTTAAATAAAGACAATTACAAAGGTATGATGAGAGAGTTGGCTAAAGTGGACTGGGAAAAAAGATTAGAAGGTAAGACAGTAGAAAAGCAGTGGCAGACATTTAAAGAGATATTTCATGACTCTCAACAAAGATATATTTCAGTGAGAAAGAAAGACACAAAGAGAAGGATGAACCAACCACGGCTAACCAAGGAAGGTAAGGATGGTATCAAATTGAAAGAAAAGGCATACAATTTTGCAAAGATTAGTGGTAGGCCAGAAGATTGGGAAAATTTTAGAAACCAGCAAAGGATGACTAATAAAATAATAAAGAGGGAGGAAATAGCTTATGAGAGTAAACTAGCAAGAAATATAAAAACTGACAGTAAGAGCTTTTACAAGTATATAAAAAGGAAGAGAGTAGCTAAAATAAACGTTGGTCTCTTAGAGGTAGAGACTGGGGAAATAACAATGGGAAACAAGGAAATGGCAGAGGCATTGAACAAATATTGTGTATCCATCTTCACAGTAGAGGACACTAAAAAATCCCAGTAATAGTAGAAAATCAAGGGGCAAAAGGGAGGGAGGAACTTAAAACAATCACTATCACTAAAGAAAAAGTGCTAGGCAAACTTATGGGTCCAAAGGCTGACAAGTCCCCTGGACCTGATGGCCTGCATCCTAGGATCTTAAAAGAAGTGGCTACAGAAATACTGGATGCATTGGTTGTAATCTTCCAAAATTCCCTTGACTCTAGAAAAGTCCCTACGGATTGGAAAACCGAAAATGTAATGCCCTTATTCAAAAAAGGAGGGAGATAGAAAGCAGGAAACTATAGGCCAGTCAGCCTAACATCTGTCATTGGCAAAATGCTCAAATTCATTATGAAGGAAATAGTAGCAGGGCATTTAGAAAATCATAATACAATCAAACAGAGTCAACGTGGCTTTATGAAAGAGAAATCGTGTTTGACAAATCTATTAGAGTTCTTTGAGGAGGTAACGAGTAGGGTGGATAAAGGGAAACCAGTAGATGTAGTGTATTTGGATTTCCAAAAGGCATTCGACAAGGTGCCACATAAAAGGTTATTGCATAAGAGCTCATGGTGTTGGGGGTAATATATTAGATTGGATAGAGGATTGGCTAACTAACAGAAAACATAGGGCAGGATTTTAACTCGGGTGCGGGATGGTGTCGTGTTATCCGAATTTCGTGTTTCCCACACGAATCTAAATGGATGTGGGAGATTGATGCAATTTTAACTTAAGTGGCCAATTGATTTCCAACGTGTGGGAAGCCTTTGCAAATGGGTTTTTCATGACTGAAAGTCCCCTCCAATGATGTCATAATTGCTGCTGCATTTAAGGTCCACAGCAAGCCTTGCTTCTTCTGCAGGCTTCCAAGCTTTCTCCATTTGGTGTCAGAGGGACCTGCAGGAAAGATAACAAGCGGGAGGCCCAGATCAGCTCCTCGTTTTGACGAGGTGGTCCTGCAGGCATTGATGAATGGGGCTAGGGCCAACAGGGAGGTGCTCTTCCCTTCCTTGGGGAGGAAGAGGCCTCCCAAGCAGACTAAGGCAGTGTGGCTGCAGGTGGCTGAGGAGGTCAACTCCTTGGGAGTCACACAGCTAACCTGGATTCAGTGCCGGAAAAGATTTCATGACCTTCAGCGCACTGGAAAAGTGAGTATGAATTTCCCATCACCCTCAATCTGACCCCCATTGCCTTTCCTCACCAGCACTCAGCTTT
The DNA here is from genome assembly GCF_052327205.1 of Somniosus microcephalus. Taxonomy (NCBI): domain Eukaryota; kingdom Metazoa; phylum Chordata; class Chondrichthyes; order Squaliformes; family Somniosidae; genus Somniosus; species Somniosus microcephalus. Next base: position 251,443,237 of record NC_140992.1, read on the forward strand.
AGCAATCTCTTCCTCCACATCCCACTTGACACTGACATCCATGCACCCTTACCCATTCCCTCTCTCTCTATGCTCACATTCACATAACTATTCGACTACGCAGCCCTCACACACCCTATCACTCTGATGCTATGAAAACAACCAACAACACACAGGGAGGGCCCTTGGTCTTGCCGCCTCACTCCATCTTTGTCTCCTTCTAAGTATCTATGCTATGCAATCTCTACACTCACTCCTTCATTCTCACTCAACCTCCACTTGTCTCCCTCATTGCAGGAAAAGAGAGCTCACAACAAAAGAGAGCAAGCGAGGACAGGAGGAGGGACAGCCTCTAATAGTCCACCTGACCCCCTGGGAGGAGGCGGCACTCGAAATAGTGGGACTGGAGGATGATGCGCATGTGGGGGACGGACAGACGGGTGCAACACAACAAGCTGGTGACAGAAAAGTTTCCCATCTCTCTCTTTGATATTGCATGAGTTGCTGATAATGATTGTGAAGCTCTATCAGGTGGACTTATGAGCATCTGCAAAAAGCAATGTGCATGTAGCCTTGGCATCACATCTCTGACTCTTTCCTTTACTCCCCCACAGGACCATCACAAGCATCCGTCCCCCCTATCCAGGAAGAAGAGGCTGAGCAGCCAGACTCCTCAGAGGAAGCTGCAACATCTGAGGGCGCAGCGTCACCAGAAATATGCACACCCAGCACCAGCGCAGACACTCACATCTCGGTGCGACCTTCGGGACATAGAGTAGTGTTGTCACCTGGTGTATCACAGCTCACAAGTGAGCATCAGCAGATTATGGAGACAGGGACAGCAGTGGAGAGTCCTAGTCAGAGGGCGCAGGACTCTGCCAGTTCGGCTCAGCAGCATGTCGACCCTCTGCCTTAGGGTCCATCCATGAGATCAGCGGTGATGGAACTCCAGGAACAGGTGCAGGAGTCTCGGGCAGGTTTTGTCTCTAGGGTCGCTGCGAGTGTGGAGCGAATGGAGGAGTCCATAGCGACCTTGACCAGAGCCTTTGTGGAGTCATTGGCGCATGAAAGCATCACCACGGAAAGGATGGCAACCATAGAGGAGAGGATGGCTACGGTAGAGGAGAGGATGGCTATGGCCATGGGGGAGCTTAGTCGCCAGGGTATGGAAAACATGGTCATTGCTGAACCTTCATTGTCGCTGGGTCAAAATCCTGGAACTCCCTACCTAACAGCACTGTGGGAGTACCTTCACCACACGGACTGCCGCGGTTCAAGAAGGCGGCTCACCACCACCTTCTCAAGGGCAATTAGGGATGGGCAATAAATGCTGGCCATGCCAGCGATGCCCACATCCCATAAATGAATAATAAAAAAACTTTTTTCAATCTATATTAATGACTTGGATGAAGGAAGTGAGTGTATTGCAGCAAAATTTGCGGATGATACAAAGATAGGTGGGAAAGCAAGTTGTGAGGAGGACATAAAGGACTGGATTTTACCAGCCCTGAGGATGTGGGTTTGGAGGCAGGACTGCTGGGAAAATCAAGAAGAATGGGAGCGGGTCCCGAACCCGCTCCCAACCTGCCTCCAACTAATCTTCCTTAGAGTTGGGTTCCTGATTTGCGCAGGGACCCGACTCCTAGTGGCGGGAAGAGGATTATAGCCACTTAACTGCCTGTTAACAAGTAGTTAACAGGCAGTTAAGAGGCTTTTTCCAATTTTTAGACTTCTGCTGTGTGCTTCCCGACATCGAGGAATACCGCCAGGGTAACTGAGGCATGCTGTGGGTCTGTTGTATTGTTTGTGTATGGATGCCAGCTGCAGAAGTGGTGTGAAGGATGCAATGGGGCACTGGTGAGTATCAGAGGTAAGGAAACGTTGGGAAAGTTTAATGTGTTTAGATTTTTCTGTAGGTGACGAGCTTTGAAGTGTTTGTGTGGCCTCAACTCATTGGGAGAAGTGACAGATCGCTTCTGTACGCTCACCTGCAGCTGCCACCTGTTTTATCCGAATGAGAGAGTCATTGGAGAGCCTGGGTGAAAGGGCTCACCTTTGTACAGTGATTGTCAGTGTTTGACAGCACCTCAATGCTGTCAAACATTGTCAAATCATCTGTCAACAATAGATGGTTCATGTGCCTTTAAGAAAACCGGCAGATGAAGCATCATCAACTGACGTCATCTGACACCGGCTTTCCCTTAATAAGGCCAATCAGGGGAAAATAGCGTCTGTGCGATGGACGTCGCTGAAGGCGGGTCTAGAATCTGGAAGGCAGCAGTCCCGCACACAACTCGTCTCGGTAAGTAAAATCCAGCCCAAAAATCTGCAAAGGGATATAGATAGGTTAAGTGAGTGGGCAACAATTTGGCAGATGGAGTATAATGTGGGAAATTGTGAAGTTATCCACTTTGGAAGGAAGAATAGAAAAGAAAATTTTTATTTAAATGGTGAAAGACTACAGAATGCAGCGGTACACAGGGATTTGGGTGTCCTCGTACATGAAACACAAAAAGTTAACATGCAAGTGCAGCAAGTAATTAGGAAGGCAAATGGAATGTTGACCTTTATTTCAAGGGGGATAGAGTATAAAAGTAGGGAAGTCTTGCTACAACCATATAGGGCATTGGTGAGACCTCACCTAGAGTACTGCGTACAGTTTTGGTCCCCTTATTTAAGGAGGGATATACTTGCATTGGAGGCAGTTCAGACAAGGTTCACTAGGTTGATTCCTGGGATGGAAGGGTTGTCTTATGAGGAAAGGTTGAGCAGGTTGGGCCTATACTCATTGGAGTTTAGAAGAATGAGAGGTGATCTTATTGAAACGTATAGGGGGAAAAATTCGGTTGATTTGTGCCTCCCTAAGAGGGTGCTAACGGGGCGCAAAGCAACTAGCGCCTGGGCGTGGTGCCGCCAATGCCTCCCGCTAAATTCAGCGGGAGGTTAGTGGCGGTGGTAACCGTTAGCGCCCCGCGGCGCTCCGCCTCCGGCGATGATCTTCGCCATGTGCAGTGTCCCGCTCGGGCCCCGGCTGCGATCTTCAGTAGTGCGCCCTGACTTACCGCCGGACGCTATGTCCGACAGCGTCAGGGGGGCCTACCTGTAGTCGGGGCGGCGCAAATTAAAGAGGAGTTGCCTAGTGGCCATTTTAGTTGCTGGCTGCCTGCCAGCACCTGCCACCGTTGCTGTCCTCGGCCTTCTGTGCAGCCCCCCCGCAGAGTGCTAGCTGCGATCCGTGAACCCGGCACTTCTCTTGAGAGGATCCCCTGAGAGGATTTTCCCCTCATCAGGGAATCTAGAACGAGGGGGCTAGTCTCAGAATAAGGGGTCGCCCATTTAAGACAGAGATGAGGAGGAATTTCTTCTCTCGGTGTTTCATGAATCTTTGGAATTCTTTACCCCAGCTGAGTCATTGAAAATATCCAAGGCTGAAATAGACAGATTTTTGAGCAACAGGGGAGTCAAGGGTTATGGGGAGCGGGCAGGAAAGTGGAGTTGAGACCAAAATCGGATCAGCCATGATCTCATTAAATGGCAGAGAAGGATCGAGGGGCCGAATGTCCTGCTCCTATTTCTTATGTTCTTAAGTCCCGTTCACCCATGGCCCCTGTGCTCACTAACCTACATTGGCTCCCGGTTAAGCAATTCCTCGATTTAAAAATTCTCACCCTTGTTTTCAAATCCCTCCATGGCCTCACCTCTCCCTATCTCTGTAACCTCCTCCAACCCTACAACCCCCCGAGATCTCTGCACTCCTTCTATTCTGGCCTCTTGCGCATCAGCAATTTTAATCGCTGCATCATTGGCAGCTGTGCCTTCAGCTGCCAAGGCCCTAAGCTCTGGAATTCCTGCCTAAACCTCTCCTCCTCTTCACCTCTCTTTAATCCTTAAAGACGCTCCTTAAAACCTACCTCTCATCTGCCCTAATATCTCCTTATGTGGCTCGGTGTCAAATTTTGTTTGATGACGCTCATGTGAAGCACCTTGGGATGTTTTATTACGTTAAAGCCACTATATAAATACAAGTTGATGTTGTTGTTGTATACACAATTTCCTTGCTTTTTCTCCCAAAATGTATTACCTCACACTAATCAAATTAAATACATCTGCCATCTGCCTGTGCATTTGTCTCCCTGATGTCTTCTGTAGCCCTCCGTATTGTTTACCAACCCCCTTAATTTTTTGTTGTCAGCAAATGTTGAGATTGTTTTCCCTATACCCAAATCCAAATCATCTATATGAGAATCAAGAACAAAAGTGGACCCACCACAGATCCTGAAGTACACCACGTCCACGCTTCTCCGGTCTGAGCAACACCCATTTACCATAATTCATAAATCATTATTTCCCGTCTGTCAACCAACCTTCTGTCCGTGCTGCTACATTTCCTCTTACACCATACACCTAATTAACTGGCCTCTTGTGCGATGCATGTATCAAACGCATTCTGAAAATCCATAGACACCTATTCCCTTTTTATATCCAATCAATCACTTCTTCAATACAGCTTGCAATTTAACAAATTCCTGCAGCTTGTCCTTGATTAGCCTATCCATTTTTAAAGGCTTACTAATTTTATCTCAAAATATCGATTCTAAGAGTTTGTTTACAATTGGCATTAGACTAACAGGTCTATTGTTACCCAGTTTATTTCTCTTTTTGAACAAGGCTGTTTGTTACATTGGCTACTCTCCAGTCTCACAGCACAATTTACATATTTAAATAGGATTGAAAAATTGTGGTCAGAGCCTCTGCTATCTCCTCTCCGACATCTTTCAACAGCCTCGAGTGTATGCCATTGGGGCCCTGCGTCTTATCCATCTTTGTGTTCTGTTAATTTTTTCCAGAACCAATTCCTTTTTACAGTTAGCTATCAGTTTTCCTATAGTGCCTGTAGTGTACCTATGTTCTCACTTCCACCATCATTTATAAAACTGATGTGAAATACTTATTTAATATCTCTGCCATACCTTCAGCCTCCCCAATTAGACTCCCTCCTTCATCTCTGTATGGCCCTACCCTCTCTTTAACTGCTCTATTTATGTTTATAAAAGCCCTTATTATTTTCTTTCATGTTATGTATTCGGCTTTTTCATATTATCTTTTAGTCGTCTAATCTCCCTCTCCCACCTCCCTGCTGCACTTTCTATAATCCTCATGATTATCTTCAGTATTGTTAGCCCTAACTTTATCATATGCCTCTCTTTTAACTTTCAGTAAAGTTTTAATCTTTCTATTTATCCACAGAACTTTATACTTTAATGCATCCCCTTTTCGCCTTATTTATTTTGTACTTAGTGCATCTGATATTCGAAGATTTTCCACTGCTGATCTGTTGTCCTGTTTGCCAACTTTTCTGTCTAGTTAATTTGGGCCAGATCGACTTTTATCTCATTGAATTTTGCCTTTTTCCAGTTCAGCAACCATATTTTTAATTCTTCATTATCCAATCCTAGTCATACGCTGAACCTAACTACAGTATGTGGTTGTCATTATTTCCCAACTGTTCTACTCTTGCATCAGTTATTTGCCCCAGTTCACGTCACAGAACTAAATCGCACAATGCTTCTCTCCTTGAAACATACTGAGCTAGAAAGATGTCCTGGATGAATTCTAAAAAGCGTCTCCCCAGCCCCCAGCCCCTCCCCTACCCATGACCACAAATTAGCTTAATTTCAGGTTATCTTGGGATTATTAAAATCGCCTAATGTTTCTCTGAACTGTCGGCAGATCTTTACCTCTATCTCATCTCCATTGTTGGGTGGTCTGTAATGTACACTGAGAATTGTATCATTTTTTTCTCCTATTGTTTTAACTCTATCCAAATGGTTTCTGAATGCAACTCCCTAGGACATACTTACGTTTTAGCACTGGAATTGAATCCTTCCCTAACACAGGCATCCCAGTGTTAGTAACATAGATCTGTTGTGAGAAACACTGCAAGATACAATGACCAAATATGTACACAGCTTTCAGCATGATCCGGTACGTTATCGCCAGGTAATTGTCAGAACAACCTTGTGTCCTGTAAACTTCAGCAGTTTGTAAGATTGTCAGAACAACCTTGTGTCCTGTAAACTTCAGCAGTTTGTAAGATTGTCAGAACAACCTTGCGTCCTATAAACTTCAGCAGTTAATAACCTCAGTGACGCATGCAATTCCAGCTGGAGATAGTTAGCATGAATATCAGTCCCAAGATTATGATACATCCATTAACTCCCTCTCACCAATTATTTTTGATGATACACTGTGTACAACTTGAGTTTTATTCATAAATGTAGTTGTAAGTCTTGGTGATTTTCCATAACTTGGAGTTACTTCCAATCTCAGTGAATTGACATCAATGAGTGGATGCTGCAAGTCTTTGTGATGTAAACACATTCATGATAATGACCGTCTGATTCATATGTTTTGAGATTCTAATTTTTACAATTTTTTAGCAGAAATAACAGGACATCCATTACTATGGCCCACGTCACAGTTATTGAGCAATTAACTCACTGCCTGAAGAAACTTATAGTCATCGGGTGTCTGATACAGCGCAGCACCCGCTACAGGGGATCTGGGACTTGTGTGAGCAGGGCAAGCCACAGTGGCCGGAATTTTCCTTACCTCTCGGGTCCGGTGCGGCCAGTGTCCGTGGCAGGTCTCGACCCCACTACAGGCTCCATCCCGCTGTACAGAATGAACTTACCTTAATGGGGCCTATTTTATTTTAAGTTCAATCTAACATAGTGGATGTTGACTCTTTCATGTACAAAGTCATATATGAGTGACAAAGAAATATTTAAATAAAATTATCATTAGGTAATATGACTCCACCTACAAATACGATCAAGAACATATTAAAAAAAAGTAAATTAATTGTGAAGTTATTGGTGCTTTAGTCACAAATCTATAGACTTTTGTATCAGTAACTGGTACAAATAAAAGACATGTCTGTATAGTTAATGTATAAAATTAAACAGATTTTAAATGTAATTGTAAAGGGGTGGATTTACAATCTTATACAAGTTCAGTGGAACAGCTGCGGAATCCCTGACAAACAGTGTAAGTGATGCTTACAATGGCCCGTATTTTCCAATTCCCTACGGGTGTGTATGAGCTGTGTACACACCCACAGGGACCTCGCAAGTGCCGATTTAAGGTATGTGAAGCGCATGCGCTGAAAACCGTCACTTCTGATCTGTCAAGAATTCTCTTGACAGGTCGCACGCCTGCACAAGAGAAGGGCCTCTGCGGGTGGAGAGTTCCACTTTCTGCAGAACCTCCGCCTGCTGACAACCTTTCAAAATCTTACGCCTGGTAAAAGCAGGCGTAAGGCTTGCTTTTACCAGCATAAGAGTTTAAAAAAGTAAAAAATAATTTTTTTTCACACATTTATAATTTAAAAATACTTTTTTTTAAAAAGTAAGTTTATTTTTAGCCCCGTAAAAAACTTTAATAATTTTTTTCAAAAAAGGTTTGTTTAAAATATTTAATTTAATGTAATTTTAACTAATTTAAAAAATGTGATTTAAAAAAAAAATTATTTAATGTTTTAGTGTGTTTTTTGAGTGATCCCCATTCATACTTTTGACAGGTCTAAGCTGAGAGACCTATCAAAAGTATAAAGGGGGATTCCCTTCTTCCATTGGTTCCCCATGGCCCACCTGATCCCAGGGACGCTTGTGAACCGCATGCGCCCCTGGGATACCTGGGCCTCTGCGCACTTCATCGTGGAGAGGCCCAGGAGCAGAAATGTCCGGACATCCGGAGCCCTCAGGTAAGGGCGTAGATTTTTTCCAGATCGGAGGCAACCGCACGCAGGAAGCCTCCGAATGGAAAGTTCAGGCCTACGTGTTTCTGGGATTTCTGCAGCTCTTCTGTTGAAGTTAACAATGGACAAGTTAGAGAACCTCCGCAGAAATTCACCCTGAAGTCTCAGACTGAAAACTTACATTAGTCATGTTCAGGGACTGAAAGTAAATTGAACCAGTAGAATGAGTGATGAGAATGAAATTGTTACAATTGACGACATGATTTAATGTGTAACTGGACAATCACAGTATCCTGTGAGAAAAACCTGAGCAGAAACAACACAAAAATGTATTTAAATGGTATATATCATTTTTATAGTGCAGATCAATTCACTGCAATTGCTCTTCAGTTGGAAGGCAACAGCCGAGAAAAGCCAGTGAAAAATTAACATTTACCTGTAGCTTTTCAACTAGAACAGCATCTCCATCAATCTGTTAGCTGATGTAATCAAAATGTTTTTATTTTGGTTTGTTTTTCACGCTGTCAAGTAATCAGCTGGAGCAATGGCCACTGAACTCCCGCCTCAGGTTGACAGACGTGGTTCCCGAGCTGCGTGAATCCCGTGACCATGCAGGGAAATTTAAAAAGTAGGGGGAAAAAGGCTCTTAAATGCCTGTAAAATACCTCATAATGATTTCAATTGGTTCCCTCGCCACTGCGGGTCGGGTCAGCTCCGCGCTGACAGATGCGCCTGTGGGAAAGGCGCGTGGGAGCGAGTTGACAGTGGGTTCCTGATCCGCTGTCAAAACATTTATTTTCCCACTGATCGCGCCCGCTACCACCATGGAAAATTCAGTCCAGTGTGTCTCTGGAACCATTCAGATTGAAGAATTCTTACTGACACAGAGTCTAAACCAGGAAGTGTAGTTAGAATATTTAATTACATGTAAAACCAGGTACAGAAAGCAAAATAAAGAGAGAGAAAGAAAGATGGGATTAAGAGAGGGAGTGATAAAAGAGACAGAATAAAAAGTAAAAAAAATCTTTAATATTATTTTTTTTAAACCTCCAACAATAATTAAAATCTGAATGAATGAAACACCACACTTGTAAAAGTTAATTTTCAGTGCCAGAGAGATTGTTTGGCAGTAATTAAGACTGATCACGCCATTAAAAATTCACTTACACTTAAAAGCCCTAACTATTTCTGGAGTGTTTAGTAAGTATCGCGTGGGCAACTTCACGCCCTTCCTGTGTTTTATTGCCGAGTCTGTTGCCGGGGTACCGGTATAGTGAAGCTTGTGGAGGAGCAGGGCAACTTCCTGATTTCCTCGTTTAACTGTGCATGTGTGGTCGCTGGAGGTTGCTGTCCGATTTACTCCATAATAATGGTGACCACTGACAGCCTCACAATTATTCTTACCGCAAAATCTGGGCCAATGTTACCTGGGCTTTTTCCCAACTCTCTTTATGTGTGTTCACAGCAAAATCTAGTTTCCAAAGGCAGACTATTATCTTCTATAATCCAAAACTTCTACTCTATGCATGCTGTAAATTGGAGTAGTAAGATACTGGATTAGCAATTACTCTTTTATGGAGGTTTTTCCCACTGGTGATTGCACGTGCTGTCCACAATGCTCCTGTCTCTTCCGTAAGGTGAAAAAAAACACTGTCAGACTATATATGCTTCTTATTAAAAATCCTGTTAATGTACATATTTCCTATCCACAAACCTTATTTTTGGTCACATTTCTTTATCAATATTTAACATTGAAACTGCCAATGAAAACATTTATGATGGGAATTTCCAATATAACAGTTGCCTGTAACTCTCTATAGATGAACCAATCAAACCGTTCAAGATGCTTTCTGAAAACTTTTTCAGCTGTCAATTTTTTCCCAGTAAGTGACATTTATAACATCCAAAGTAAGGTTCTAAACAAAATATAAAATGCAAAAAATTCCATATTTCACAATGTCACGGCCATTGAAATTTACCCATTGAAAGGGCTTTCTTAACATTTTTACTTCAAGGCTTCAGTTTATCCCAAAAACCTAGGCCAGAATTTTTACCGTGGAGTCAGGTCGGGTGTGTGCGGGTCACGTAGTGGGTCGGGAACGTGAGGTTCTGCTCAGGGTGTTGTTCAGGGCGACTTTCACTTAATGGCCCCACTTAAAGCGCGTTTCCCGGCCCAACTAAATGGAGCGTGTCTGATGACGTCATTGATGACTCGTTTCTAGCGCGGATATTTAAAGCAGCCTTGCACTCAACTCATTTGAATGTTGCTAGAGGAGGATGGAACCTGAAATCCAAAGGGCTGAGTACTCTTATAAACCAGCAATGATCGATAGTCAAAGGCAGAAGGCTACACCACGGTTTTCAGATGCGTCCCTGCATACTCTGGTGGTGGCAGTCAGAGCACGCAGGGAGGTCCTGTTCCCTGCTGATAGGCGAAGGAGACCTTCAAAAGAGACCAAAGAGCCTGGTTGGATATTGCTGAGGAGGTCAGCAGCAGGGATGTGGTGAGGAGGACCTGGATTCAGTGCAGGAAATGATTCAATGATCTCATGAGGTCAGGAAAGGTGAGTGCAATGCTACACTCATCCTCATCCTGATGTGCCAGTCACCACATCCCCATCACTCTACCTTTTGTAGGAATTAAACACAGCGGGGTTGGGGTTATTGTCTCTGGCCAGTCAGAAGCCTCTGAGCTGCTCCAGGGACCCCCGTGTGGTTTCGAAGCGCTCCCCTATACCTGGTTCTGACCGCCGGACTTATTCGGTAGTGATGTAGACAGAAAAACGTGACTCGTGGTTTGGGTGCAAAACAGACCAGTATTTATTGAAACAAAAAAAAGAAACAACTTAAAATAATCGATACAGCACACTTGTGCCTGGTACAGCACTTTTGCTCAACGCAGTACACTTAGTGTCCACTAGAGCGCTCTTTGCTCAGTGCAACACTCCTTTATTTAAATACAGCACTTTTAAATACAGCTACACCTTGCTCACTACAGCACCTTTGCTTAGTGACTTTTACTTAAAAACAGCACTTTAATACAGAACCCTCAGTGTCCACTGAAGCACTTCTCTGCTTAGCGCAACACCCTTTTTAATAGCACTTTTAATATAGAAATACCTTGCTCACTACAGCACCTTTGCTTAGTGGCTTTTACTTAAAAACAGCACTTTTAAATACAGCTACTCTCAGTGTTCACTACAGCCTTATCTGCTAGTGCAACACTGTTACATAAATAGGGAAGGAGAGAACGGACACAATGAGGGAAAATCGACTAAAATCACAGTTCTAACAAAATTCCCACTTAATTCCCACCCCTATACCTATTCTAAGTTGCCTTGTAATGGGCCAGAAAAATATATGCTCACCAATGAAGAACGCCTGCTCCGTGCCCTGCGATCTTTAATCTTCACTGCCCTGAAGTAAAAACACCCCAGTATTTTAAAAGTAAACTGCTGGTGTTCCACTCCTTTAGGCAGGCTCCCACGTTGTAGAGAGCACGGAGGCGAGGCCACAGAGAGAGAGAGATGGCTTCTGAGAAGCTATCTTTTATACCCCATTTGGGGCCGAAACCTTCCCACCCAAATCCGGATGTATCTGGGCTAAACAAAAGGGATCCAAACTGTCCCCATTGTCTGTAATGGGGTTTGATGAATTATCCATTCGTTTAAACTGTTTTTCTTTTCAGTTTAAATGTGCCCTCGTTGTCTGTGAATGGGCTTTCGAATAAAGCTGCAATGGTTTGAAATGTGTCCTCATTGTCTGTGATGGGCTATCAAGTAAAGCTGCAGTGGTTTGAAAAAAAAAGCATGTCTATTTCCTTGATTGCTTGGGTAAACAAAAGTCTTTGCCCTGTGGTCAAACTGAAACCGCAGTCAAGTGGTTAATCCTTTGAATAAATAAACACAGTTTCTGTCGATTGTCTCCTGCAGGGAGGGGAACTCCCCTTTGATTGGCAGATTGACTGCTCCATCGAACCTTTCTCACAGACACAGCAGGCTGCCTTTTCAAGTCCTTTTGTCTTCTGCCATGCGGTCTGATGGCCATTTTGATCCCTGAATTTTTAAAGGTATATTACCCAGGTATTCTTTTAATCAAAATTAATCTTCAGCACTGTAGGAAATCTCAAAATTATTGCAAAATCTCTACACTTTCCAAACCTACTCCTGCACATGATTCCTCACACCAAAACACCTTCCAGGTCCACCCAACCCTCTCTCTCTATGTACATACTCACATCCCCATCTGACTAACCATCACTGACACTCACCCTCATCCTAATGAAATCATAGCAAGTAACACAACAGAAGGTGGCCATTTGCCATTGGCATCCCACTCCCTCATAATCACCCTCTACAGATGTAGCCCATCCATTCCTTACACTCATTCCATCACTCTCACTCAAATTTCTCTTCTTTCCCTCCTTGCAGGAGATGACAGCCCAGAACTAACTTGGCATGGAGATAGGATACGGAGTAGAGCTATAGTAGGGCGTGATGCACAGCCAAATATAGAGGAAAAAACAAGTCAGCCTGGAAGGCAGAGCAAATATGTAACAGCACAAGACAGTATGGCAATGCTGGATGGCATTTATTTTAATGCAAGGAGTCTTGCGAGTAAAGCAGATGAATTTTTCGAGGGGGTGACTAGGTGTGTGGATGAGGGTACTGTAGTTGATGTAGTCTACATGGACTTCAGTAAATCTTTTGACAAAGTCCCACATGGGAGGCTGGTCAAGAAGGTAAGAGCCCATGGAATCCAGGACAATTTGGCACATTGGATCCAAAATTGGCTTAGTGGCAAGAGGCAGAGGGTGATGGTCGAAGGTTGTTTTTGTGACTGGAAGCCTGTGTCCAGCGGTGTACCGCAGGGATCGGTGCTGGGTCCTTTGCTGTTTGTAGTGTACATTAATGATTTAGATATGAATGTAAGAGGTATGATCAGTAAGTTCACAGATGACACGAAAATTGGTGGAGTGGTAAATAGCGAGGAGGGAAGCCTCAGGCTACAGGACAATATAGACGGGTTGGTCAGATGGGCAGAACAGTAGCAAATGGAATTTAACCCTGAAAAGTGTGAGGTGATGCATTTTGGGGGGTTGGTCAGATGGGCAGAACAGTGGCAAATGGAATTTAACCCTGAAAAGTGTGAGGTGATGCATTTTGGGAGGACTAACAAGGCAAGGGAATACACAATGAATGGTAGGACCCTAGGAAGGACAGAGGATCAGAGGGACCTTGGTGTGCATGTACATAGATCCCTGAAGGCAGCAGGACAGGTAGATAAGATGGTTAAAAAGGCATATGGGATACTTGCCTTCATTAGCCGAGGCATAGAATATAAGAGCAGGGAGGTTATGATGGAGCTGTACAAAATGCTTGTTAGGCCACATACTATGTGCAGTTCTGGTCGCCACACTATAGGAAGGATGTGATTGCATTTGAGAGGGTGCAGAGGAGATTCACCAGGATGTTACCTGGGCTGGAGCACTTCAGCTATGAAGAGAGACTGGACAGGCTGGGGTTGTTTTCCTTAGAGCAGAGAAGGCTGAAGGGGGACCTGATTGAGGTGTACAAAATTATGAGGGGCATAGATAGGGTAGATAGAATGGAACTTTTTCCCTTAGTAGAGGGGTCAATAACCAGGGGGAATAGTTTCAAGATAAGGGGCAGGAGGTTTAGAGGGGATTTGAGGAAAAACTTTTTCACCCAGAGGGTGGTTGGAATCTGGAACTCACTGCCTGAAAGGGTGATAGAGGCAGGAACCCTCACAACATTCAAGAAGTATTTAGATGAGCACTTGAAACGCCATAGCATACAAGGCTACGGACCAAGTGCTGCAAAATGGGATTAGAATAGACAGGGCTTGATGGCCGGCGCGGACACGATGGGCTGAAGGGCCTCTTTCTGTGCTATATAACTCTATGACTCTATGGGCAGGATTTTCATTGGGCCGTGGAGGTGGGATTAGAGGCGAGTGGGGGGTTAAAATCGCGAAATCGGGGGGCACAAACCCATCCCGCCCCCAACCCGCCTCCATGCCAGTTTCAAAGGAGGCGGATACCTGACCTGTGCTGGAAGCCGCCTCCCCGAGGCGGGAAGGGGATTAGTGCCAATTAGCAGCCTGTTAACAGGTAGTTAACAGGCAGTTTTTAGCCTAATCCCTATTTTTATTCCTGAAGTGTGGGATTCCCGACGGCTCCAAACCACGCCAAGTTAGCGAGGAGGACCGTCGTGCTGAAGGGCTTGGAGGTTTCGAGATGTCCGTTGTTCAGGTGAGTGATGGGTGCATGAGTGCAGAGGTAAGTGTGTTTGGTTTGTGTAAAGTGTTTAAAGTAGTTTAATTACCTTTACTTACCTTTACAGCCTTCATTCCTTCAGGTCTCGGGAGTCCCTCATCTCACCGGCACAGAAAGCAGAATGGCCACAAGCTGTCAAAAGTTGCAGCATTCAGCTTTCTGTTCCGGAGAGATCTCTAAATCAGCCTGAGAGGAAGGATTTAACTTAGTGTACAGATTGTTAGTGTTTGACAGCTTCAAAGAGCTGTCAAACGCTGATATTTCATCTGTCAAAAGCTCTTGACAGATGAAATGTCAATCTGTGATGTCACCTGTTGCCGGGTGGCCCTTAATTGGCCTGCTGAGCCCGCTGGGTGGGCTCAACAAGGTCAATCAAGGGAAAATCGCATGGGTTGGCCACAACTCGATGGAGGCAGGACTACAACCCCAAAAGTTGTAGTCCCGCCTCCTACACGCCTCCAGTATCAAAATCCAGCCCTATGACTCTAACACGTGGGAGAGACAGAGAACTGGAAGTGGCCTTCCAATCTTCATCCAACTAACGCCAGCAGAGGTGGGGGCTGGAGATCTCAGGCGATGGGAGACGGAGAGATGGGGCTATCCCAGCAATCGGGTGACAGAATCACATCTCATAAAACCACATGGCATACAACAGTCACTCATATGGTGACTGATGTCAGCAGCCAGTAAAATGCCATCATGTGCATAATGGTGACGTTACACATTCTTATTATACTTCTAATTCATCTCTTTACTCTCCCGCAGGTCCATCAAGTGCCCCCCCCCACCCTCTCTACTGTCCAGCTGGAGGAGGAAGTTGACTCCTCACAGGAACCTCCAGCCTCTGAGGGTGCAGCGTCAGCAGACCCAAGCGCACCCAGCACCAGCGCAGATACGCACACCTCGGTGGGTCCTGTGCACCATAGAGTGGAGTTGTCACCTGGTGTCTCAATTCACGAGTGCACAAGAGCAGATGGTGTTGACAGGGACAGCAGTGGAGACTCCACGGTGGCATAGTGGTTAGCACTGTTGCCTCACAGCGCCAGGGACCCGGTTCAAATCCGGCCTCGGGTGACTGTCTGTGTGGAGTTTGCACATTCTCCCCGTGTTTGCGTGGGTTTCCTTTGGGTGCTCCGGTTTCCTCCCACAGTCCAAAGATGTGCAGGTTAGGTTGATTGGCTATGATAAAATTGACCCTTAGTGCTAGGGGGATTAAATACGTGGGGTTACAGGGATAGGGTGGGATATGTGTTGGTATAGGGATTACGGGGATCGGGTGGGATATGTGTCGGTGCAGGCTCGATGGGCCGAAATGGCCTCTATCTGCACTGTGGGGTTTCTGCGTGAATCTGTGAATCCTCGCTGGAGGGCGATAGATGCTCCAAGCTCTGCTGAGCTGCAGGCAGACACTGAGCCTCGGGGGCCACTGAGAAAGAGGGCAATCCTGGAGGGGCAGCAACAATTGCATGAGGCTGTGGCATCTTTTGAAGCCGCAATGTCTGCAAATGTACAGAGAATGGAGGAGTCCATCTCCAACATGAGCACCACCATGTCGCAGGTGATGGCGACGATGTGCTGCTCCATGGAAAGGATGGCCACCTGCATGGAGCAGCAATTGTGCCAGTTACATGAGCACCTGCTAGCTGTGGACAACAGATGGCAGGCGCTCATAGACCTCCTCTCTGTGCAGCCTGGTGCTCTCCAGCTCCTTGCTAGCAGGGAAGTGCGGGTGGCCCATGAGAGGGATGATGGAGAGACGGGACATGGAAGTGGGGGCTCTTCTCAAAGCACTGCCACTTCTCCCCTATTGCCTCCCCCTCATTCAGAGCCCCACATGCTTCCTTGGATCCCGATGGCCCAGTCTGCCTCTGCACAGTCGCAGGAGCAGCAGACTTTGGCAGGGCCATCATAGGCTCCAAAACCCAGAGGACATCCACCAAAAGTGTCTATGCAGTTGCAGCAGGGAAGTGAGCAGAGTGAAACTACCTTTGCTGAAACCACAGGGGTTGCACCTTGTATAAGCACTCAGAAAAGAAAAATGACAGAAAAGTAGATGCAGACGGGTAAGCACATGGGTGTATCAAAAAATGTTAGTGGTAAGTTTCAGTTACTTTGATGACACACATAAGTGTTTTTCTTTGCACCACTTTCGGGTCTTGTCCATTTTTGCATGAAACCTTGGAAATGGCTTTGTCAGTTGGAGTGAATGGTGAGACATTACTTAACCTCGAACACTGGGGCTTTGGGTGAGAGGAGTGGCTTGGTCATTGTAGGAATGCTTTATGGTGTTGTTGGGGGTGGAGGGGAATTTAGTATAGCATGTGGCAGCCATGTGGCTCCATTTGAGCATGTTAAGTAAATCTGGCCATGATGAGGCCATCCCGGGCCTCCCAGGCAGCAATGTGCACCGCTGCTGGTGCCATTTCCACCTCAGGTTCCTCCCCACCTTCCACCTGCTCTTCCTCCTCCTCCACCTCTGAAGAGGCTGTGTACTCTAATCCTCGCTGCGACACTATGTTGTGCAACATGCAGCAAACGACAATGATTCTGGAGACCCTGGCTGGTGCATACTGAAGTGCTCCTCCAGATCTGTCAAGGCATCTGAAGCGCATCTTCAGCATGCCTATTGTTTGCTCTATGTCACATCTGGTGGAGATGTGGCTCTCATTATAACACTCCTCGGCCTCAGTACTTGGCCTCCTCAAGGGTGCCATGAGCCACGTCTTCAGTGGATAGCCCTTGTCTCCAAGCAGCCAGTCAGTAAGTCTGTTTGGAGGTGCGAAGAGCTGAGGGAGAGTGGACTGGCGCAGAATGAAAGAATCATGACAGCTCCCTGGGAATCTGGCGCACACATGCACCAGACACAGGTGTATCCCAAGATTGGGCTTTAGGGAGGAATTTTTGAGCATAGCTGCTGGTCTCTCAGGTGTGTGACTGCACTCCTGGCTCGCATCATTGAGGCCCCGTGGCCTTTAGAAAATCCTGGGGTTGCATCACTGAGGCCCCACGGCCTTTAGAAAATCCTAGGCTTGCATCATTGAGGCCCTGTGGCCTTTAGAAAATCCTGGGTTTTAATTTTTTTCCCACTTTCTGCATATATCTTCAACTGCCCTTGGGAATCCCACAAGCCCTCTATCCCATGGAGGTCCCAGGGCAGGCCCTTGTACCAACTTGCTGTCGGCACTCCCTCAGCAGGGCACACCACAGCCAAACTCACAGCAAAATTGGATGGCCTCCTCCTGACATTAACATGGGGCCACTGGCCCTTTGTCTACTATTGAGCAAGAATAGGCCCAGTTAGGGCAGCAGACAAAAGCTCCATTTAAATCGGAAGGCAGCATGGTGGAAACATGTTGTAATGGATCTCCACTTCATTTTCCTCTTCACCAAACCTGGAAAAGGCCAGTTCTCCAGGCACAGCGAAGAAGAAAATCTACCCAGATAGTTCTTCAGGTGGACAAATCGGATCCGGTCCCAGATGATCTGTGTTCAAGCCTGTGGCCCTTAGATTTGTGGTCATGAAGGTGGCTGGTGTACCGGGAGAAGGAGAGGGAGTGGGAGTTGAGGGTATTTAAAGCAGAGATAGGACACTTATTGAACTGGTGAGCAGATATAGTTATGTAATAACAAGTTGCGGGAGTGAAAGATGGCACTGGACAATATTATATATTAAAATGAACAATGGGGCAATATTCATCACTGCAGCATAATCTAAACAATGTACAATTGAAAATCAATCTTAATTGTGTAGTTCAGTGATGTTGCATTTTATATAAAGTATAGCATGTAATCTGTTTCACACACCATTCCTAATTAAAGCAGAATGTGCCAATTTTGGAAGTGAGCCTGTTACTTACATTTAGCATTTGAAATCAGTGACAGATGTGGTTTTGAACTTTTTTGGCAGGGGTCATTTCTAATACCCATACATATTTGAAAGAATGAATTTGGTTTTTTTCAGTTGCTGTGATGCACACCACTGTAAAGGGACAGTACCACGTTTTTTTGTTTTTCAGGTTGCATTCTTAAAAGGATTGTGACGCACACCTAAACATCCTGGTATAAAAAGAATACAGATAGAATCAGTGATGTAATAAAGATTCACTACGCACTTGGTTGTACATAAAGCAAGGCTTTAATCGACTTGTAACAAAACATGGAGGTCTAGTTAGTAGTCACTAACTTCCTGTTTCCAGACTGTCTCTGGCCAAGGTGGGCCCACGCCCGAGTATTTATACTCCTCGGGCAGCGCCCTCAGCTGGCCGTTCAGTAGTACTTCTTGTAGAAGTTGCGATTTATGACAATCACTGTTAAAGGTATAGAGGGTGCAGAATTCTTAAAATGCAATCAGAACTTTTTTAGACAGCAAGCCCAACAAGAGAGGGGTTGGTTCTGGGCTTAGTTTTAGGAAATGAAGCTGGGCAGGTGGAAGGGGTATCAATGGGAGAGCATTTTGGTTGTAAGGATCATAATTCGTTAGATTTAGCGTAGTTATGGAAAAGGACAAAGATAGACCAGGAGTAAAAGTTCTCAAATGGGGAAAGGCCAATTTTACTAAGCTGAGATGTAATTTAGCAAAAGTGGACTGGAAACAGCTACTTGAAGGTAAATCAGTGTCAAAGCAGTGGGAGGCATTCAAGGAGGAGATGGTGAGGGTTCAGAGCAAATATGTTTCCACAAAGAAAAAGGGTGGGACTCCCAAATCTAGAGCCTCCTGGATGTCAAGGGGCATACAGGGTAGGATTTAAAAAAAGGGAAGCTTATGTCAAATACCGAGAGCTAAATACTGCAGAAAGTCTAGCGGAGCATAGAAAGCGCAGGGGTAAAATTAAAAAGGAAATTAGGAAAGCAAAGAGAGGGCATGAAAAAATATTAACAAGTAAAATCAAGGAAAACCCAAAGATGTTTTATAAATCCATAGACAGCAAGAGGATAACTAAAGAAAGAGTAGAGCCTATTAGTGATCAAAAAGGTAACCTGTGTGTTGAGGCAGAAGATATGGGTATGGTTCTTAATGAATACTTTGGGCAGGATTTTCATTGGGCCGTGAAGTCGGGATTGGAGGCATGTGGGGGGTTAAAATCCCGAAATTAGGGGTCCCGACCCCATCCCACACCCAACCCGCCTCCATGCCAGTTTCAAAGGAGGCGGGTACCCGCCCCGCACTGGGACCCGCCTACCCGAGGTAGTTAACAGGCAGTTTTTAGCCTAATCCTTATTTTTAATGCTGAAGTGTGGGATTCCCGACGGCTCCAAACCACGCCAAGTTTGCGAGGCGGGCCGTCAGGTTGAAGGACTTGGAGGGGTCGAGATGTCGGTGTTCAGGTGAGTGATGTGTGCATGAGTGCAAAGGTAAGTGTGTTTGGTGTGTCTAAAGTGTTTAAAGAAGTTTAAATGACCTTTTCTTACCTTTTCAGCCTTCCTTCCTTTAGGTCTCGGGAGTCCCTCATCTCACCGGCTCAGAAAACAGAATGGCTGCGAACTGTCAAAAGTGACAGCCTGCAGCTTTCTGTGCAGGAGAGATTTCTAACTCAGTCTGTGGAGAAGGACTCAGGTTAGAAGTCAGACTGTCAGTGTTTGACAGCTTCAAACAGCTGTGAAACGCTGATATTTCATCTGTCAAAACCTCTTGACAGATGAAATTTCAGTCTGTGACGTCACCTGTTGCCGGGTGGGCCTTAATTGGCCTGCTGAGCCCGCTCAACAAGGTCAATCAAATAAAAATCTTCACATCTCGATGGAGGCGGGACTACAACCCCGAAAGTTGTAGTCCCGCCTCCTACCCGACTCCTGAATGAAAATCCAGCCCTTTGCATCTGTTTTCACAAAAGAGAGGGGCGATGCAGACATTGTGGTAGAGAATTCCACAGGTTCACCACTCTCTGGGTGAAAAAATTCCTCCTCATTTCTGTCCTAAATGGCCTACCCCTTATCCTTAGACTGCGACCCCTGGGTCTGGACTCCCCGACCATTGGGAACATCCTTCTTGCATCTAGTCTGTCCAGTCCTGTCAGAATTTTATAAGTTTCAATGAGATCCCCTCTCATTCTTCTAAACTCCAGCGAGTACAAGCCCAATCATCCCAATCTCTCCTCATACGTCATTCTTGCCATCCCAGGTATCAGCCTGGTGAATCTTCGCTGAACTCCTTCCATGGACCTCCTCTGGCCCTCTCCCTCTCCCTTGTGTTCTGCCCTCTCTTCTGCAACAGGGGAAAGAACAGATCTATGAGTGACTGTAATGGCCTGTGTTCCCCTGATGGGTGCAGTGCATTTAGTGATGGTGACTATCAGGAAGGGCCATCAAATTGCATAAGGATGAGGGTGAGTGGCAGTGGTGGATGGATAGATGGGGATGTGAGGAACTGCATAGAAAGAGAAGGATGGGTGCGCTTGCAAGGTAAGTGGGTGCGAGGAGTGATTCGATGGAGTAGGCTTGACAAGGTAGAGTGAGGGGGGATGGGGGGGATGTGCACAGCGGGATGTAAGTGAACGTGCGACTGTACTCATCTTTCCTAGCCTGATTAAGTCATTAAAGCACTTGCTGCACTGAATCCAGGAGCGTGGCACAATGCTCCTGCTTCTGACCACCTGGGCCACCTCCAGCCAAGCCTTCTTTGTTGCAGCAGCAGGTTTCTTCCCCTCTTTGCTGAGGAAGAGTATCTCTCTCCGACTCCCCACTGCACCCAATAGTGCATCAAGCAACGCACCATTAAATCGAGGTGCAGTTTCTTAATTCTTAATGAAACATCTCCCTCTCTTTATTCAAACTCCCAACTCCTCCAAACTCCATCTTTGAATTGGCCCTTTAAATACTGAAGTTGAGTTTGTGTCCTGCGGGTCCGTACCGCGCCCGCTGCCATGCATTCAACGGCAAACCGGTGGCTGCATTAAAATGCCACAGACAGACACGCTGAAAGTTCTTCCGGGTTTACCATCTGATATCGCAATCCCTCCTACTTCCCCCACTCCCAACATGCTTTGGAGTTATTATCGAGGCCAGTAAGTTAATGTTTTGGTCAGAACCTTTCTGCTGAATGTTTGAAACTTAAAATGTTAATTTGTCCCTTTCACCAGCTATGTATTTCCAGCTTTATCTGTCTATTACTGTACATGAAGACTGATGTACTCAAATATTTGTCTGTAAATGTTGTGGTTGTTTCCCTGTTTACTGTTACTTAATCTGACTAAATGTAATTTTTTTCCACTGGGAGTGATGTGAACATTCAGTTTTCTGTGTGTTCTGAGCGGTCTTCTGTATAGCAACAAATCTGCGATCAATTTTGCAGCCAAGACACTTGAAGGGTTTTGTGATTACATCATTAGCCAGGAAGAAAACCCAGCAAAGTGGTCTTTGAAAAAGTATCTCATTTTCCAGATGACTATACTTCCTGACTGGAATTCATAGGAATTGAAGATCCGACTCTACCTCCTACCCGCTCTGAGTATTATAAAAACATAAGAACATAAGAAATAGGAGCAGGAGTCGGCCATTTGGCCCCTCGAGCCTGCTCCACCATTCAATAAGATCATGGCTGATCTTCTACCTCAACTCCACTTTCTCGCACATCCCCATATCCCTTGATTCCCTTAATATCCAAAAATCTATCGATCTCTGTCTTGAATGTATTCAATGACTGAGCCTCCACAGCCTTCTGGGGTAGAGAATTCCAATGATTCACCACCCTCTGAGTGAGGGAATTTCTCCTCATCTCGGTCCTAAATGGCCGACCCCTTATTCTGAGACTGTGACCCCTGGTTCTAGACTTCCCAACCAGGGGGAACATCCTCCCTGCATCTACCCTGTCAAGCTCTTAAGAATTTTGTATGTTTCAATGAGATCACCTCTCATTCTTCTAAACTCTAGAGAATATAGGCCTATAGTCTACTCAATCTCTCCTCATAGGACGATCCCCCCATCCCAGGAACCAGTCTGGTGAACCTTTGTTTCACTCCCTCTATGACAAGTATATCCTTCCTTAGGTAAGGAGACCAAAACTGTGCACAGTACTCCAGGTGTGGTCTCACCAGGGCCCTGTATAATTGCAGTAAGGCGTCTTTACTCTTATACTCAAATCCACTTGTAATAAAGGCCAACATACCATGTTTAATCATGTAGTGCTGTATTAACAAAAGAGCTTTAATTCTAAAAAGAATGACATTACTTGAGCATACATTCTATACTGACAATTCAGTGCAGTACTGAGGGAGTGCTGCACTGTTGGAGGTGCCATTTATTAGTTGAGATGCTGAACTGAGACCCTGTCTGCCATCTTGGGTGGCTGTAAAAGATCCCATGGCACTACTCAAAGAGGAGCAGGGGACTTCATTTATCCCTCAACCAACATCGCTTAAACAGAGTATCTGGTCATTATCTGATTGCTTTTTATGGTACCTTGCTACGCACAAATTGGCTGATACATTGCCCTGCATTACAACAGTGAGTATACTTCATAAGTATTTAATTGGCTTTGAAGTACTTTGGGACGAGCTGAGGTTGTGAAAAGTGCTATATCAATGTAAGTTCTTTCTTTATTACCTTTTTCCCACTTAGTGTTCCTTCTTTAAGCTCCCCTCAACCTGCATTATTTTGCATTTCCACCAAGAAAGAGGTGGCAGGAGCCTTCGGGTTGTGATCTTCTCCATGAAAGCCATCAATGATGCTCTGTGATCAGCAATAAGTTAGAACATAAACTGTGGAATGAGAAAAGGCCATTTGGCCCATCAAGCCCACTCCTTTCACAGTCTATACCGTTCACAATCTACCCTATCATGAGCTCCACTCCACCTATTTAATCTCCTAAGAGAAAGCGCTGTATAAATATTCCCTATTCCCCAAAGGTTATCAAGCAAAGCTACAGAATGTTCATTCATCCTCACATCTTCACTATTTTATTATATATTTAGGGTACTTAAAAAAAGATTGTTTTATACTGATATATTTTGATAGATCAAATTATGAAAGATATTTAAAAGCTGTATTTTTTGTAAGAATAAATTCTTAGATTTCATTGAAATATATGGTTTGCTAGCATGATATTTTTCCACTTATTGGAGCGCTCAGTATACAGTGGACATTGCCTACATTATCTGATATAATCCAGTGGTGAAAGGATAGATTGTTAGCTCAGAAGCATGCCATATTCCATTCACTACATTCCATTCACTACATCCCATTCCCAAATGTATAAGTTTCATAAGATGAGCAGACCGGCTTATGGAAGCTGCCTTTTGCAGTAAGCACAAGTGAAGAGTGTTTGCTGATGGCCCAAATTTTGAAATGGACCAGTATAATGCCACAGGAAGGGTAGTCAAGAGCATCACCATGGTACCATGGAGCAAGGAGTTACCTATGGGGAACAGAACAGCATTACCCATGAGAACAGGAATCTGTTTGTGGTGAAGGATTCTACAATTACAAGGAAAGACACCTTGATTTGCAACTTTGATGGAGAGTCCTGAATGATGTGTAAGGAGCATAATGGACCAGCTGAAAAATGTCTGGAATGGACGGCCAAGCTGCCAGAAGCCCTGGTTCACATAGGAACTCATGACCAAGGAAAAGGTATTTCAGACGGACTTTGAGATTTAGGTTCTAAATTAATGTGTAGTAATCTCAGGATTACTCCAGGATCCACGTGCAGGACTAGTTAGGGAGAAACAGATTAATTTGAAATACGCCCAACACATGACTAGATAGATGGTGTTGAAAGGAAAGTTTCAGATTCTTCGGACATTGGGACAGATTATGTGGTGTGGAAAACTGTCCAAACAGGACAAGTTTCACCTAAACCAGATTGGTACCAATGTCCTTGCAGAGACGGTTAACAGGGAAGCAGGGGAGGTGAAGCAGGTTTAAAGAGGTGAATGAGAGAAGCATTTTACAGGAGTAAATGCATATAGTAAGTAGAATAGAAAAAGTTAATCTGGAACACTATTTCAAATTAAACCTTCGGCTTAAAGAACAAAAGAACAGAAATGAAAAGCAAGCTCAGGACTGATGCCAGGAAGCAGTTCTTTATGCGATGAGTGATTAATACCTGGAATGGCATTTTAGGTGGGGTATTGGAAACAATAGTTCAATCATTCAAGAGTCAGTTCGATGCTGGGGAAGGAGCCTATAAATATCTGTGGAAGAATGACCTCCCGCATCCATACTTAGTTCCAGTAAGAACATATATTAAAATGTCTTAGTCTCTCTTTCATAGATCATTGATTTAAGATTAGCATTGTCCCTGTTTCCTTTCTTTCAACTGTTTTGCCTTGTAGGGGAATACAAGTGTAATGATCAAAACACATTTATTCCTGAAATTTATGTCCTGTTGTTATTCTTTGTCTTTTTTGCTAACTAGGATTGTATCATCGTTTAACCATGTGCGCCTGTTACAAGTTATTGCAGCAGTTGCTATCCCAGATGTTAGAATACACTCAACAGCTGTACTGAACATGCACACACGCCCACAATCCACAAAGAGAATTCAAATACTCCCCTTGCATTATGTGTAGGATGTGGGATCACAGATCTTAATAAGTTCTCCTACTGGTCTGCTCCACTTGTCTTTAAAGGTTTCCATATGTTTCTTCAAGCAAAGTGGGAGTTTGATGCTTGAATTCATTACAGGGTTATAAATAATAAGTCACATGGTACAATAAAATCTCAATAAGAGATGTGTTGGTCTTTTTTTATATAAATATATAAGTTCAGACTGAAATTATTTTAAAAACTCAGCATGTCATTGAGTGCAGCAATACAATCACTGAACAATGCTAAAGATTGGAAAATACCAGCTGTTTTGTTTCCTACCCTCTTGCCTTAGAGGGAGTGCAGCGAAGGTTTACTAGACTGGTTCCTGGAATGAGGAGATTGCCCTATGGGGTAGGCCATTTAGGACTGAGATGAGGAGAAATTTTTTCACTCAAAAGGGTGTGAATCTTTGGAATCCTCTACTCCAGAGAACTGTGGATGCTCAGTCGTTGAGTACATTCTATATATTTTTGGGGAACAAAGGGAATTAAGGGATATGGGGATAGTGCGGGAAGGTGGAGTTGAGGTTGAAGATCAGCCATGATCTTGTTGAATGGTGGAGCAGGCTTGAAGTGCCAAATGGTCTACTTCAGTTCCTATTTCTTATGTTCTTATGTTATGTTCTCTCCTTACATCAGTGATGCAAAGACAAATTGTGATACGATGCGGGTAGTGACTATTTCAAAACTATATTTCCTTGCAACTAAAGCAGGGTTGTGGTGGGAGTGGGTTCTGAAACACACTTATGACTCTCAAGATCATAGACAAACAATTTTTTGAAATTTTCAAGGGAGTTTTACAACAACAACTTGCATTTATATAACACCTTTAACGTAGTAAAACGTCACAAGGAGCGTTATCAAACAAAATTTAACACCGAGCCACATAAGGAGATATTAGGACAGATGACCAAAGGTAGGTTTTAAGGAGCATCTTAAAAGAGGAAAGAGAGGTAGAGAGGTGGAGAGGTTTAGCAAGGCAATTCCAGAGCTTAGGTCCTCGGCAACTGAAGGCAAGGCCACCAATGGTGCAGCGATTAAAATCGGGGATGCGGGAGAGGGCAGAATCAGAGGAGCGCAGAGAGCTCAGAGGGTTGTAGAGCTGGAGGAGGTTAGAGATAGGGAGGGGTAAGGCCATGGAGGGAATTGAAAACAAGGTTGAGAATTTAAAATACAATGGGCCTGAATTTGCGGTCGGAGGCTTCCCGCGGGCAAATGCCTCCGAACAGCAAGAAAAGTATGAACCTACCTGATGGTCCCGGAGGTTTGTAGACTCACGCTCCTGGGCCTCTATACATTTGCATAACGTAAAGGCCTATGTACCCCAGGGGCGCACGCGGTTCGCAAGCACCCTGGGATCACGTGGGTCAGGCCAACCAATGAGAAAGGGGGATCCCCATTATACTTATGGGGACTGCATTTACATACGGAATCCTCATTTGCATGAATAGGAATCCCCTAAAAAACACACCAGTTAAATAAAAATAAATCATTACATGTTCAAAATTAATTAAAATACAGGTAGACTATCCTTTATCCGAAAACCTCGGGACCAGCCGTGTTTCGGTTTTCGGAAAACTTCGGATTTCAGAAGGTATTTTATAAGACTGGGAAATTTGTCGGGGGTGGGGGTCGGCGGGGGGGGTCGGTGGGGGTCGGCGTCGGCGGGGGGGGTCGGGGGTGGGGGTCGGCGGGGGGGTCGGCGGGGGGTCGGGGGCGGGGTCGGCGTCGTGCGCACGACTTATGCTGAACGAAAAAACTTTCGGTTTTTAGAGGTTTTCGGTTTTCGGAAGTTCGGATAAAGGATAGTCTACCTGTACAATTAAATTAAACATTTAAAACAAAAATTAAATTCTCCACCAGCGAATGTCCATTTCTTGGGGATGCGGTGGATCTGTTAAGCTGAA
This sequence comes from Somniosus microcephalus, assembly GCF_052327205.1. NCBI lineage: Eukaryota > Metazoa > Chordata > Chondrichthyes > Squaliformes > Somniosidae > Somniosus > Somniosus microcephalus. Next base: position 251,469,703 of record NC_140992.1, read on the forward strand.
ACTTGACAGATCGTAAGTTGTTGGTTTTCACGCATGCGCAGCACATGTGGAAACCAGGAACGTGTGGGGCAATTACAGATGTTTACGCGCCGCGTACGTGGTCATAGACCCCGGAAAATCCGGGTCAATACAAATCCAGTGCATTCCCCTACAAGGCAAAATCTCCATTTGTGTAGTTAAACAATCATTGTCAACAAACGAGATAAGAGACAGTAATAAGCTAAAAGGAAAGGCTTGCACAAATGCAAAGAAAAGTGGAAATCCAGCAGACTAGGAGAACTATTAAAAAAAAAATCAGGGATACAAAGAAAGTAACGAGGCGCAAAAAGGGAGTATAAACAAAACCTTGCAAGTGATATCAATGCTAACAGCAAAAGTTTTTATAAATTATTAAGGGAAAGATAGTTATAAGAGGGACTGTTGGCCCATTAAAGACAGTTAAAATAGTCAAATGAGGCAAAAATCTGAATTTGTTCATGCACTTGCCCACATCATTGAATGAGGTGCCCTGTCCACTTCATGTCCATTTAGGGTGGACGTTAAACCCTAACCGTGGATCTCTGCCAGCTATTCTTGCGGTCTCTCTTAGTTACTCTACCTATTCAGTGCCAAATTAAGGTTTGTTTTGTGCTGTGGGCACACACTCACTTGTAGCTGACTGAGACTGCACAAACTCATTAGTTCATGACTGTACGAGAGGAAAGACATTCATCCCAAAAATCTGTCTGGATTCAAATCAATGTCCTGAAAACTATGAACAGTGTTCCAATTCACTGTCCCACCCAGTCCTGCTGTTGCCAGATTTCAATGAGGGTGCATTTCCTCAGAGCTTCTCCTACATCACCACCGTAACTGTGGCGAAAGAGCGGCAGAAACCCTGTTTACACACTCAAACGGGGTTTCCGCTGCACTTACGCTCAAGTTACAATGGCGGAGCAGGAGAGGCTCTGAGGAAATTCACCCCAAATGGTTTTTATTCGTTAAGAAAGCTGAACTAAAAGAGCCACGGTGATTTCAAACAACGAGGTGGCTTTTTTAAACAGCTGTGTTTATTCCAATTCGGGTACATTAACATTGCAAATACTGGTCTGAGACTCATAGCTACAGCTGTGTACACTACTTGTGTGAAACTGCAAATCACCTTGGCATAGTGATCGCACTCTTGCTCTGAGTCAGAAGGTCAGCGGTTTGAAATCCCATTCCAGAGACTTGAACACATAATCTAAGCTGACATTCTAGTGCAGTCATCCTCGGTTCCGAGGGACTGCCTAAGAAGAAGAAGCAGAAATACTGAGAGAGAGTTGCACTGTCGGAGGTGCTGTCTTTCAATTGAGACGTTAAACCAAGGCCCCATATTCCCTCCCAGGTGGACAGAAAGCATCGCAGTGGCACTTTTTGAAAAAGAGCAGGGGAGTTCTACTGGTGTCCTGGACAACATTTATCCCTCAACCAACACCAATAAAAACAGATTATCTGGCCACTTCTCTCGTTGTTGTTTGTGGGACCTTGCTGTGCACAAATTGGCTGTTCCATTTACCTACATTATAACAGTGACTACACTTCAAAAGTATTTAATTGACTATGAAGTGCTTCGGGATCTATTGAGGATTTGAAAAGTGATACATAAATGGCAGTTAATTTTATTCTATATGGCCGGATAAATTAAAACTATTTCAAATAGTATCAATGTCAAGCAGTTCCAGATGCAAAATGAATCTTCCTCTATTCTGTCCCAACAATGGTGCTAAGAATTCCTCTGGTCACTATGTTTAGCAACATTAAAAATGTATTTCTGAAGATTTCCTCTGGTTGGTATTTTTGTAGTAAAATCATAAGCATGTTCTGTTTGAATAGTGTTACAATATAGGAACAGGAGGAGGCCATTCAGCCCCTCAAGCCTGTTCCACCATTCAATTAGATCCTGGCTGATCTGTATCCTAACTCCATCCACCTGCCTTGGCTCCTTTTTGTGGGGACGTTTCACCATTCTCCCACCCATTGTGTGAAGAACTGTTTCCTAACTTCTCCCCTGAATGGGCTGACTCTGATTTTAAGGTAATGTTCCACCAGCGGAAAACGCTTCTCTCTCTATCTACCCTGTCAATTCCTTTCAAATTCCTAAAAACCTCAATTAAATCACCCCTTAACCTTCTATATTCCAGGGAATTCAAAGCTAATTTATGTAATCTCTGTCCACTGCCTGAAATACCACCTAGAGGAAATCTTCATGAATGTATTTCCAGTGTCAATACACACAGAGATCAGATTCTTATCCTAATGTGCCTTTGCCTCAACCTCAGAAGAGGAAACCATTCTGCACTCGCAAAAAATTGTTTATTTTCCACAGCAGCCATCCCTGCAAATTCAGTCCTCGCTTGTTCTGAAGTACAACCAATTTTGTGCTGTGGGTTCATATGCACTGGGAACTGGATTGAGCCAAAGTCATTAGATTGAAAGAGAGATCAGTCAGGCTGGATTCAAAACCATCTCCAAGAGATGAAAGGACATGTGTGCTAATCTTTGGAAACATCCAGTCATCAAATAATATTTGACTTAACTAATGTATACTAATGTATACATCTGCTGTCATGGGTTCACTTGTACCGAGAGCAGTTCCAAGCAAGATTCCTTTAGTGAATTGAAATTGTCAGCCAGCTTTGGAAATGCTACATATATTATGGAAGAGTTCGTAGAATTGAATAAATTGTTTCCAAATGCCTTAATTAGTCAGAGTACATCTGTGCTGAATATGTTTCTTTTCCTGATTATTTTCTTAAGAGATTTTGGCAAAATTTTTCCTGTTTTCCTGTTTTGATTATTCTTCATTATAAAAATGATATAATGCTGACTTTGATAGAAAATGTATTTCTGAAAACGTTTTAAAGTTGTGCAAGTGCTCGGTTGTGAGAACAGAATGGTGTTGGCGTGAGGTGTGAAGAGAGCAAAGGAAGAGGTGGGTGTGCGTGGAATGAGAGCGAGAGATGTTGCAGTGTGCCCTTGTATGTTGAAGGATATGATGGAGAAGAGGGAATTGCTGAGAGGTTGGGACAAGAGGGTCGAAAGGAATTTTGTCGGGCGTTGTTGAGATATATGGAGAGATGAAGAGCTGTACTCACATTTTCTGATCTTTTGAGGACATTGAACCTCTTCCTACACTCAAGCCCTATCCTGGGTGTGATGCCGCTGCCCCGACCCCAGGCCTGCTGGATAATGTCCCTGGGGATGCTCCTGAGGGTGCTGGGGAACAGTACCACCCTCCTTGCCCTGATCTCTTCCACCGGGACCGCCAGGGAGGCATCAGAAAAATTTGAAGGCAGCCTCCCGTTTCATTTCTGAGACTCCCTTCCCTGCAGAGGTGTGATAGTGAAAACTGAAAGCAGAGAAAGAAACCTCGCTTTAAGAGCTACATTCCCACGTTAAATATGACTCAGGAGTCCTGCCAGAAATTGGACAGGGAAAGTGGACTGGTTGCAAGTCAATCAAATTAAAATGAGGCACAGGAGTTAAAAATCACCCTGGCCTCACACTGGCGACATCGAGGGGGCTTCCCGCTTGCCCCGTGCTCCTCGGCCTGCCGCTTGCCCCGTGCTCCTCGGCCTGCCGCTTGCCCCGTGCTCCTCGGCCTGCCATTTGCCCTGTGCTCCTCGACTTCCCGCTTGCCCTGTGCTCCTCGACTTCCCGCTTGCCCTGTGCTCCTCGGCCTGCCGCTTGCCCCGTGCTCCTCGGCCTGCCGCTTGCCCTGTGCTCCTCGGCCTGCCGCTTGCCCTGTGCTCCTCGGCCTGCCGCTTGCCCCGTGCTCCTCGGCCTGCCATTTGCCCTGTGCTCCTCGACTTCCTGCTTGCCCTGTGCTCCTCGACTTCCCGCTTGCCCTGTGCTCCTCGGCCTGCCGCTTGCCCCATGCTCCTCGGCCTGCCGCTTGCCCCGTGCTCCTCGGCCTGCCGTTTGCCTTGTGCTCCTCGACCTGCCACTTGCCCCGTGCTCCTCGGCTTCCCGCTTGCCTTGTGCTCCTCGGCCTGCCGCTTGCCCTGTGCTCCTCGGCTTCCCGCTTGTCCTGTGCTCCTCGGCCTGCCGCTTACCCCGTGCTCCTCGGCCTGCCTGGAGTTAAATTCAGGGCACATACATGAAGCCCTTCCCATTCTCATTTTGGCTCCAAAATCAATTAAAATCTTTCACTTGTTATAAAAGCCCATGGAACATCTGCTAGTACATATAAAAGTCATGTGGGAGTTTCTGCTTCTGTGCTCCCCTGCTCACCATTTTGTGTCAAATGTTTTTAATGGATGGAAACTCCCCACACACTTCAAAGCATCAAAAGTATAAAAGAAAAGGCAGTCATTTAATGCTGGTTTCTTCTTGGAGCCGCCGGTTAGGCTGCTGCATTGCCTGAAAAAGTAGTCAGTGCTTGCGGCAACGTAAGCTCCAACTACTTTTCACTGCAGCAGTTCAAGAAGGCAGCTCACCACCACCTTCTCGAGGGCAATTAGGAATGGGCAATAAATGCTGGCCTTGCCAGCGATGCCCACATCCCAGGAACTAATTTAAAAAACATTAGGGGAACGGGTCATAACATTATGCTTGTAAAACGATCCAACAATATTGGATTTAGACCTTAAATAGACACACAAAGGGAGAGAGAATGAGGAAGAGTCAGAATCAAATGACAAATATAGTGATGACAATGAAAATATAGGAGAGGCTTAGAGACAAAATATATGTTTGTGTGGGAGAGAGAGACAAACAGAGACACAGAAAAAGTGAAAGACTTAGAAATAATGGGAGAGACAAATCATTTAAAAAAATTAATTCTCGGGTTGTGGGCATTGCTGGCAATGCCGGCATTTATTGCCCAACCTTAGTTGCCCTTGAGAAGATGGTGGTGGGCCTTTTTCTGAACCGTAGCAATCCATGTGGTGAAGGTACTCCCATATGCTGTTAGGTAGGGAGTTCCAAGATTTTGAGCCAGCGATGATGAAGGAACGGCGATTATATATCCAAGTGGGGATGGTGTGTGATTTGGAGGGGAACTTGGAAGTGATGTTGTTCCCAGGCAACTGCTGCCCTTATCCCTCTAGGTGGTGAAGGTGGTGGGTTTGATATTGTATATGATAGAATGCTTTTATGAATTTGCGACCTGGGGGTAGGCCTGTAGAGGTTTTTGAAGGAATGGACACAGTAAACTGTCCAGATCAATAGCTAAGTAGGAGAAGCTCCTTTCAGTAAAGTACAACACTGGATGACAAAAGCAGCAAGAATTACTGATGAGTTTAACAACAGGTCAAACGCAAAGGATAGGACTTCAGGTCAGGTCCTTGAATCTGCCAGTTGTCCTTGATTCCCAGAAGATGATAGAGGGTTGTATATTGGTGTTATTGAATATAACCACATAAAATGTAAGATGATGTTGATAAAATTGTTGCCTTTGTTCTCTTGTGAACATTTCAGCGAATTCAGTAGAATAACTGCTCCAGTAGGTTGTGGCAGTGTTCACAGAAAGCAAGCTAAGTGAAAATGGGACCTCAGATGTGTCCTTTGTGATTGTCTGTATTAATGCTACTTTGAAACGCCAATGAAAATAGGGGTGTTTCTGCTAAAACAATTTGCACATTGTGAATGTATTTTTTCTCTTTTAATTAGCAATATTATCTTGTTATTTTTTTGTAAATTGAAATGCCTGCCAATCAAAATAGCAGCTGGCAATGATTGTCCTATGGCTTAATTCGAGAAGAGTAAAAACTGGCCAATCATGAAGCACCTATAACAATGCTACTTTCACATTTCTAAATCAGCAACATTCCCAGTTAAATGGTGTAATAGCTGAAAGTATATGGAGCCAGTTGCGGAATTTGCAAAACTTCTGCATAATGGCTGCATGAAAATGTAGAAAATCCTGATATACATACAATTCCCTGTACGTAGTATGAATTCCATTATTCACTACTGTCTTTGAACTAGGTTCTGCCTGGGCAAAGCATGTGTCAACATTTCTCAAAAAATATGCATCATAGATCAGGTCGACTTCAATATATAAAACTATAAGTGCGATTCTGAATGAACAGGACTAGACAGATTAGATGCAGGAAGGATGTTCCCGATGGCGAGGGAGTCCAGAACCAGGGGTCACAGTCTAAGGATAAGGGGTAAGCCATTTAGGACTGAGATGAGGAGGAATTTCTTCACCCAGAGAGTGGTGAACCTGTGGAATTCTCTACCACAGAAGGCAGTTGAGGCCAAATCATTAAATATATTCAAGAAGGAGTTAGATATATTTCTTAAGGCTAAAGGGATCAAGGGATATAGGGAGAAAGCAGGGATAGGATACTGAATTTGAATGATCAGCCATGATCTCATTAAATAGCGGAACAGGCTCCTATCTTCTATGTTTCTATCTTTCTAATATGGCAGCTTATCATCAATTAGCGAGGTCCAATGAAATAACTAGCAAACTCCATGGGGGGAATTTTTTGGGGGGTCAACGGGCGCGTTTGGTGGCGGGTTAGGAGGGAAAACCCGCTGTCAACCCACCACCAAGCTAGTTTCCCAGATGTCGGGTCTGTCATCACTGAACAGACCCGACACCAAGTGGCGGGGGAGGCAATTTAGATGATTAAGAGCTTGTTACCAGGCACTTAAAAACTATCTTACGCTCTCCTTTAAATTTTACCAGTTTGTCCACGGGTTCCCCGCTGCTCGGGAATCATGTCAGGTAAGCAGGTTGGGAGTTGTGTCACCATGATAGCATTTCTTTACTTGACAGCTGCAAATGGTTTATAAAAGCCCCCATCTCACTTTCCAAGGTCAGACGCTGTTGCTTACTGCATTTGGAAGACAGATTGAACTTTATGCAGTTTGCAAGTGTTTGGAGCAAACTTTGTATCTAGTGTCACCTCATTGGGACAGTCTCTCCCACCATTGACAAATCGCTTCTGTCATCTCTACTTCACCAGTCATCTATTCCATCAGCATGGGTGCTCTTTATACTCGCTCACCTTGGTCCTCAGAATCCCACCACAATCAGCCCCAACACCAGCAGCATCAGGCACACAAGCAGCACCAGGCACACAAGCAGCACCAGGCACACCAGCAACACCAGCAGTGCCAACAACAACACCAACCTTCTCCACAATCAACTGATGCTGCACAGGACACAGGGCATCAGCACCCGACCATATTGCTGCCCAGGAGGCCAGGGATGGCCTCACCATGGCCAGATTTATTTCACTTAACATTGTACACCCTAGCTGCCACATGATGAGCCAGGTTGGCACCACGCCACACCAACACCATAAAGATCCCTGCAATGTCCAAGTCATTCCTTTCACACTCATCACCATTGCGGGGAGTCCTGTTACGTCTCACCATTCACTGCAACTCACTAAGCCACTTCCAAAGGTGCACACAAATCTATCCAAGAACGCAAAGTGTTGAAAATAAAGGTTTCAATGTTTGACAGCTCATTAACAAAAACTTTACATGAACATTGCATAAAACACCCAAGTGGCTACCCTTGTGTGTTGTTAGTTGGTATGATTGCACTAGAATGAGGGTGAGTGTGAGGGGTGGGTAGTGAGATAGGGAAGTGATAATGTAGATAGAGAGGGATGGATGGAGGTGCAAGGTAAGTTGGTGTGAGAAAGGATGTGCAGGAGTAGGGTAGGGAAGGCAGAGTAATGGAGATGTGATGAGAGGCACAGCAGGATATCCCCCGGTACAGCCCTCATCTTCGCTCCATTAAGTCCAAGGGATGCAGACTTGAATGGATATGGCAGACAACTGGTTTAGCCATTCAGTGCCAGATCTGGCTAGACCACATAAAGCATTATCAGGTCCTACTCTTGTCTGCCAAAACTGTTCACTATTCCTGGATCAATCTGGAATGCAAAACTAACCCTCGGCTTCTCTTCTCCACTGCTAACCATCTTCTTAAATCCCTCTCCCCTGTCTCCTCCACCCTCACCTCCAACAATTTCGAGGAGCTCATGGACTTCTTCATCTCTAAGATTGAGACCATCTGATCAGCTGCCTCTGCCACTTCCCTTCCTTCCCCATGCCCACTGGGCCAAACTTCCTCTAAGGTTCCCCCCTGCCCTAGCTCTGAACTCGAATCTTTTTCTAGTTTCTCTCTGATCTCCCCTCATGCCCTCCCCACGCTCATCTTGCCCATGAGACCCACTTCCTGCTCCCTCGACCATAGTCCCACTAAACTGCTGACCACACAACTCCTTTTCTGGCTCCCATGTTAGCTGACATTGTTAATGGTTCTCTCTCCTCAGGTACTGTTCCCTTCTCCTTCAAATCTGCCACCATCACCCTTCTCCTCAATAAACCAACCCTTGACCCTTCCGCCCTTGCAAACTACCGCACCATTTCCAACCTCCCTTTCTTCTCCAAAGCCCTTGAATGTGTTGTAGCCTCCCAAATCCGTGTGCATCTTTCCCGGAGCTCCAGGTCTGAATCACTCCAATCCGGTTTCCGCCCCTGCCACAGTACCGAAACAGCTCTCATCAAAGTCACAAATGATATCCTTTGTGGCTGTGACAAAGGTAAACTATCCCTCCTCATCCTTCTCAACCTGTCTGCAGCCTTTGACATGGTTGACCACTCCATTCTCCTCCAACGCCTCGCCACCATCGTCCAGTTGAGTGGGACGGCACTCGCCAGGTTCCATTCTTTTCTATCTAATTGTAGCCAGAAAAATCACCTGCAGTGGCTTCTCTTCCCACTCCTGTATCTTGACCTCTGGTGTCCCCCAAGGATCTATCCTTGGCCGCCTCCTATTTCTCATCTACGTGCTACCCCTTGGCGACATCATCCGAAAACACAGCATCAGTTTCCACATGTACGCTGATGACACCCAGCTCTACCTCACCGCCACCTCTCTCAACTGCCCACAGTCTCTAAATTGTCAGACTGCTTGTCCGACATCCAGTACTGAATGAGCAGAAATTTTGTACAATTAAATATAGAGAAGACCGAAGTCATTGGGCTGGATTTTGCCAGCCCTTGGGAGGCAGGTTTGGAGGCGGGACTGCCGGGAAAATGGCAGAATTTGGGGACGGGTGCCCAGCCCGCCCCCAACCCACCTCCATGCCATCTTGCCAGGAGGGTCCCGCCTCCTCGAGGCGGGAAGGGGATTAATGCCAATTAACTGCCTGTTAACAGGTAGTTAACAGGCAGTTTTTGGCTAATCCCTATTTTGAGCCTTGAAGTGTGGGCTTCCCGATGGCTCCGAACCTTGCCAGGGTCAGCGAGGTGGGCCGTCGGTCTGCGGGGGTCGGAGGGGCTGAGATGTCCGGTGTGCAGGTGAGAAATGGGTGCATGTGCGCAGAGGTAAGTGTGTGAGGTGTGTGTAAAGTGTTTTAATAAGTTTTACTTACCTTTACTTCCTGCAGGCTTCCTCCCTTCAGGTCTCGGGAGTCCCTCAGCTCACCGGCACAGAAAGCAGAATGGCCGCTGAACTGTCAAAAGCTGCAGCCTTCTGCTTTCTGGTCAGGAAGGCTTTCTAATTGAGTCTTGAGTAAAGACACAACGTAGAAGACAGATTGTCAGTGATTGACAGCTTCACAGAACTGTCAAACAATGACATTTCATCTGTCAAAAGCTCTTGACAGATGAAACGGCACTCGCTGACGTCACCTGGAACTGGCTTTCCCTTAATTGGCCTGCTGAGCCCGCTGGGCAGGCTTAACAAGGTCAATCAAGGGAAAATAGCGTGGGTTGGCCACAAGTCGATGGGGGCGGGGCTAAAACCCAACAAGTGGGAGTCCCGCCTCCAAAAGCTCCCCATTAACAAAATCCAGCCGTTCCCTAGCCACCAACTCCATCCCTCTCTTTAGCATCTGTCTGAGGCTGAGTCAGACTGTTCGCAACCTTGGTGTCATATTTGACCCGGAAATGAGCTTCTGACCACATATCCATGGCATAACTAAGACCGCCTATTTACACCTCCGTAACATTGCCCGTCTCCACCCCTGCCTCAGCTCATCTGCTGCTGAAACCCTCCTCCATGCCTTTGTTACCTCTAGATTTGACTATTCCAACACACTCCTGGCTGGCCTCCCACATTCTACCCTATGGAAACTTGAGGTCATCCAAAACTCGGCTGCCCGTGTCCTAACTCGCACCAAGTCCCGTTCACCCATCACCCCTGTGCTCGCTAACCTACATTGGCTCTCGGTTAAGTAACTTGTAATCGCTGTTGATTTTAAGTAAAGAATAGTTACCCTGAAATCTTTGTCTCGAGTCTGTTCCAATATGGGACTGAACTCTAAGTACTGTTAGACTGAAGTAAAAATTTACGTGTCTTACAATCCGGCTTGTAACTGATTTCACCCTTGACTTGAATTTGTTCACTCGAATTTAGGAAAAATAAAGCCTGACATTCAGAAGGTTTGTTGACAATCTGTGCTGGCATGTAAACTAAAGATATCGGGCTAAAAATTGAGTAGGGCTGCGGCACGTCGCGCCGCGATATTGCAGGCCTTCCTCCCCTTCTTAAAGGGGAGGGGCCTTGCGCAGTACGACCCGGGGACCAGCTGGGCCCCCGAGGATCGGGAATACCGGCAAAAGAGCCCGGCACTCAAGAGGCACTTTTGGAGCGCAGCCGGCACTCCGCGGGGGCGGGGGGGGGGGGATGGTGGGGGCGGGTCAGGAGGCCGGGGACGGGAGCGCAGGCAGGTGCTGGCAGGCGGCCAGCAACAAAAATGGCCGCCCCGCACCTCACCTTTAAATTGCACCTCCCCGGCCACAGGTAGGCCCCTTGACCCCATCGGACATAGCATCTGGCAGTAAGTCAGGGGGTGCTCCCGAAGATCGCGGCTGGGGCGCGAGCGGGGCGATGTGCACAGCGATGATGTCATCGCTGGCAGCGCAGCGCCGCAGGCTGCTACCAGTTAGCGCCGCCGCTAACCTCCCACTGAATTTCACAGGAGGCGTGGGTGGCGCCGCGCCCAGGCGCTAGTTGCTTTGCACCCCGTTAGTGCCCTCTTAGGGCACTAATGGGAGGCACAAAGCAACCCAATTTTCCCCCCATATATTTTTATATGCACACATGCGTCTATGTCTGTGTGAGTGTGAGTGTCAGTGCTGCCCCCCGATTATCAAAATCCACGACAAGGCCTTGGACAACGTGAACCACTTTCCATACCTCGGGAGCCTACTGTCAACAAGGGCAGACATCAACGACGAAGTCCAACATCGCCTTCAGTGTGCCAGTGCAGCCTTCGGTCGCCTGAGGAAGAGAGTGTTTGAAGACCAGGACCTCAAACCCGCACTAAGCTCATGGTCTACAGGGCAGCAGCGATACCCGCCCTGCTGTATGCCTCAGAGACATGGACCATGTACAGCAGGCACCTCAAAGCACTGGAGAGGTACCACCAACGCTGCCTCCACAAGATCCTGCAAATCCATTGGCAGGATAGGTGCACCAACGTCAGTGTACTTGCTCAGGCCAACATCCCCAGCATCGAAGCTCTGACCACGCTCAATCAGCTCCGATGGACGGGTCACATTGTCTGCATGCCCGATATGAGACTCCTAAAACAAGCGCTCTACTCTGAGCTCTGGCACGGCAAGGGAGCCCCAGGTGGGCAGAGGAAACGCTTCAAGGACACCCTCAAAGCCTCCTTGAAAAAGTGTAACATCCCCACTGACACCTGGGAATCCCTGGCCCAAGACCGCACAAAGTGGAGGAGAAGCATCCGGGAAGGCACCGAACACCTCGAGTCTCTTCGCCGGGAGCAAGCGGAAGCCAAGCGCAGGCAGCGCAGGGAGCACATGTCAACCCAAGCAGCCCACCCACCCGCCCCTTCAACCACCGTCTGCCCCACCTGTGACAGAGACTGTAGGTCCCGCATTGGACTCATCAGTCACCTGAGAACTCATTTTTAATGTGGAAGCAAGTCATCCTCGGTTCCGAGGGACTGCCTAAGAAGAAGAAGGGTGTGAGTGATCAGATAACTGGAAGAAGAAAAACAGTGACGAGATAAAAAGATACACAGCAGCATTGTGACTTTGGAAACGTCAGAACTAACCAGCAATGCAATAAAGAAACAATAAAACATACTTTTTTACTTGTCCCCCAAAATAAAACCTCTGGCCTCGATTTTAACTCCAAATGAATTCCCCACTCAGGCCTGAGTTAAAATTACAGTCGGGTCTGTAGTGTATGTAACCGTCTACCTTTAAGAGAACTATGGTATGTAACCGTCCACCTTTAAGAGAACTATTTTAGGGGTTGCACTACTTTATTTTGGCTTCTGTATACTGTAATACCGGTAGTGACCACACCGGTATATAAGTGCTGGGTAAGGATTTATTGGGCAGATTCGCCCTGATCTTCGAATAGTAAAGTCCTGTTTAAAGTTACTTTTGTAGTCTGTGTATTAATTCACTATACAACCCACAGACTTTACAGTGGCGACAAGTTCGATCGTACCCTGCGGCAACAATACTTCTGAAACAGTTAACGAGCGTCGAGAAGAGGCAACCGCCCTCGTCGTTTTGCTGAGAGAAAACTCGAGTCTGCAGAGTAAGAAGGAAGGAAGACTTCAAACACGAAGCCTTCCATCAGCAACAGGCACTGATTGTCCCTTCTGCCACGGTGGGGAGTGAGCCGATCAGCACGAGAAGCAAGTCGGCCACGGTGACTGTGAGTAAAGGGAAAATAGAAAAAATAAATAAACGGAGGATAAGGGCAGTGAACTCGACCACGGTCGAGGGGGAAAGGAGCCGGACAGGAGTCGGGCCCAGAGGCGCTGAGACGGGGCAGCGTGGAGCACGGAAGCCACGGTACAAGCGGGCTGGGGAGCGTTGTGAGACGGCTAGACCGCGACGGCGAAAAAGGCCGGACAACTACCGCGACCACGAGGCGCTGCGACCGGGATCGTAAGGCGTGGGAAGATATAAAAATAAATAAGCCACAGAGAACTCAGCCGCAGCCGGGGAGGAAAGCACCGGACTGCGAGAAGTTGGGAGGCGCGATTGGGGTGAAAAAGGCCGGACAGTGATCAAGGCCACGAGGCGCTGCGACCGGGATCGTAAGGCGCGGGAAGATAAAAATAAATAAATCGCGGAGAACTCAGCCGCAGCCGGGGAGGGAAACACGGACTGTGAGAGGGCTGGGAGACGCGATTGGGAGCCCGAGAGAGAGCGAGCGAGAGCCGCGCAAGCGGGAGAGACAGAGCCCGAGAAAGAGCGAGCGAGAGCCGCGCGAGCGGGAGAGACAGAGCCCGAGAAAGAGCGAGCGAGAGAGACAGAGCCCGAGAGAGAGACCGAGCGAGGTTCCGGCCAACGGCTTACAGCAGCTGCCGTGAAGGACCAGGAGCTGGATCTGTCCGACGCCAACTGGTTGTCCCCAGCGCCGGTTGCCCCTGCCGAAAAGAAGAAGGGGGGGAACAAGGAACGCGATCGGCTTTTCTAGCGCGCACTTCAGAATAAACTGAAGCCGGCGCACAGACCGCAAACCCCGTAAACCAGCGGTCGGCGCCCGAGGGCAAAGCTTACCCTCCCACCAGAAGAAGACAAACGCGGGAAACTGCCATTTTCGGAGGCGGGGAAGAAGACAAGCGCGGGAAACCGCCATTTTGCCAGTAGGCGGGGAAGAAGACAAGCACGGGAAACCGCCATTTTTGAAAAAAAAAGAGAAAAAGTAAAAAAGTTAAAGAGAAATTCTGTTGTTCGCAGAAAGATAGTGAGAGATAGTGAAGATGCCTAAGCATGGTAACATCAACAACTTCGATGCCGAGGTGGAAGATTGGGCCACGTACGTAGAACGTATCGAGATATATTGTGAGGCCAATAAAATAGAAGATGATGATAAAGCTATAACCTTGCTAAACGCGATGGGGGCGAAGACATACGGCCTATTGAAGCATCTTCTATCACCAGCTAAACCGGCGGATCAGACTTTCGCTAATATTGTTGCTGTCCTGAAGGATCATTTGAACCCCACACCGTTGATGTTGGCGGAACGATTCAAATTTTATGCGAGAACGCAACGGAAAGAGGAAAGCAACGCGGAATACTTGGTCGAACTGCGTAGATTAGCGAAATACTGCCAGTTTGGAGGAAATCTGACAGAGGCATTGCGAGACAAGTTTGTGTGCGGGTTGTCGAAGGAAGGAACGCAAAAGCGACTGCTCGAAGAGAACGACCTTACACTTGATAGGGCTGTCCTTATTGCAGCATCACACGAAGCCGCAGCGAAAGGAACTGCGGAAATACAGCTAAAGGCAGCGGTACTCAGTGTGGAGCAAATTACTTCGGGTACAACGAAATGTTATCGTTGTGGGAAGACAACACATGACCAGAACCAATGCTGGTTTAAAAACCAGGAATGTCGAAAATGTGGCAAACTGGGTCACATCGCTAAAGTATGCCGGTCAGGGAAGAAGACCAACAACCAAAAAAAGCCATCACAGGAAAAGTACAACAAAGTACACAAGGTGGCTGAGAAGAGTTCAGACGAACAGAATTCGGATTCAGACCCAAACGGCCAGGAACTGGGTAGTCTGAGAATTCACAATGTGAGTAAGGAAGCTGACCTACAAACTATCTGGGTCATGCTAAAAATAGCCGGAGTCCAAGTGAAACTGGAATTGGACACTGGATCAGCCCTATCAGTCATGAATCGAAGGGATTACAACCGGCTATTCTCACATATACCCTTGAGAGATACCAAGTTCATATTGCAGACATACACGGGGCATAAAGTATACCCCATGGGAAAGATAAGAGTCAAGGTGAGAGACAGGGGCAAAGAACACCCAGGAATGGACTTATATGTACTACCTGAGGGAGGACCACCACTTCTAGGACGGGAGTGGATCAAGAAAATAGACATGGAATGGCACTACCTAAAAGCAATAACGAGTGAGGACTCGGGGCAGACAATCAGCTCAGACTCTGAAACTGATGACGACAAGACCAGCCCAAGTATGAAAGACAAGTCTAAAATGGACTTGCTGACTAAGGTTGGTAGAACGAATGCGTACATAAAGGCTTATGCTCCAGAGGAGAACAAAGTTTCAGAACAGAATTCCTCTGAACAACAACAACATAGTTGGACAGAGAATTCTGAGTCTGTTCAAGTTACAGACATATATATTACTGAGGAACATCGAGCTCGAACGCAAACTTATTTCAGATTACGACAGCAATTAGAACAATTGAGTTGCCGTCTCGAGCAAGAGATGAAAGCAATGAAAAAGTTCTATGATACCGAATGGGAGAACCTGGGAAGACAACAGAAGCAGCTGAGGGAGAAAAGGGAGCAGGAGCACACAAACCGTCTGCACGAGGAGGCCAAACGAATCAAAGCTGATTCGGCTGCTGAAGGTGCGTGCTCTAATCTGGTGGAACAAGATGTGCCGCAACTGAAGGCGCTTGTTAGCAGGTTGCAGGCAGAAAAGGCGGAATTGGTCGACATGACTTCCGAGCTCCTACTGAAGTTGGGTGCAGCATCACCGGACGATTCAATTGTGGAAATTCGAATGGTGGGGGCTGCGGATGATGGCGAAGTAGAAACAGCAAAGGAGCCCCAGGACAAGGTTATAAACAGCCCTGCAGCTAATGGGAAATGGAGGATGGCAGAAGAGTTAACAGTCAGCCAACTCCTCCAGGGCAAGGTTATAAACAGCCCTGCAGCTAATGGGAAAGGGATGATGGCAGAAGAGTCAACAGTCAGCCAACTCCTTCATATGCTGAGGGATAAGACTCTACAATGGAAAAAACATAAACACGAGCCTCAATCGTCAAAGGGAAGGGGTTCGGAGCTCTCAAAAGTTATTGGAAGAGCTGAGGTGGCAACACAGACTGAGAAGACTGCAGCAGAACAGCCTTTGGATGCCGAAAGTACGCTGACGCACGTCAAGGTAGAACAACAGAATGCTGAAACAGCTACTTCAGTGGAGGGATTGAATAGGCCGATCAATCAATCTCCGAATGAAGTTGAAGTATTGAAATCACAAATGAGGTCATTAGTAAAAGACTTGCAGGAAGCCCAGAAAAAGCGGGATGAATCTGAACACATGATGAAGTCTCTTCAGGACAGATGTCGGGATGTGGAACAAAAGCCGGCTAACGTCCAGCTGGGTAAGGAGGAAATAGAAGACCCTCTCGCTGGCCTACCTCAGGACGACACCGAATATTACCAGGACCTGTTGAGTGACACTGAATATTACGAGGACCTGGTCTGCCCAGCTTGTGCTGAAAACTCCCAAAGTGCAGAAATCAGGATGAATCACTTAAAGTCCAAGGAACATAGGGAGATGGTGGCGTTACAGCTGGCAGCTGACAAGGGAGCCCAGAGAGTCTCCAAGAAGCAGAAAAGGAAAAGACGAAACAGAAGATGATAACCATCTGAATCATTATCACCTCTACCAGATCACACACGTGGTCCCTCAGAACGGAGCCAAATCAGTTGGGAAGTAGGGGAACTTCCCAAGGCAATCCAATTGTTTGTTTTTTTAAAGTCAGCAATGCTGGTTCAGAAGTTACAGAGTTCAAGCTGTTAAGTTAGGGAAGGACTATTGGACGAGTCACTTCCGCAACGTGAACCGACTACACCACCGGGAACTGTTACACCACGGAGGCGTTGTCCGGACTGAGTCAAGAAGCGCAGGAGACGCCTCCACCGAGACTGAATCTGTGAACTGTTTTCCGCAGAGACTGAATCTGTGAACTGTTTTCCGCAGAGACTATATCTGTAAACTGTTTTACATGAAGTTGAATACATGTATGTTTAATGGGGAATAAGTATGTTGTAAGCTAAAAAGGGAGGATTGTAGTGTATGTAACCATCTACCTTTAAGAGAACTATTGTATGTAACCGTCCACCTTTAAGAGAACTATTTTAGGGGTTGCACTACTTTATTTTGGCTTCTGTATACTGTAATACCGGTAGTGACCACACCGGTATATAAGTGCTGGGTAAGGATTTATTGGGCAGATTTGCCCTGACCTTCGAATAGTAAAGTCCTGTTTAAAGTTACTTTTGTAGTCTGTGTATTAATTCACTATACAACCCACAGACTTTACAGGGTCTCCATGATGTCAATGTGCCGCAACATGCATCTGTAAAGAAGGACCCTGTTGGCTCCGGGCGCGTGTCCTTGCTGGCTGCTCAGGAGAGCAGGTTAAAATTGCAGATGTTGCGATCATGGTGGCTTTCGGACAGGTAAGAGGCAGGGAGTTTTTAACTGCCCACCCGCCAGGTTTCTGCTGAGCGAGCAGGGTTAAAGTCGCACCCTCCTATACATTTGCAAATATTTAATTTCAAAACCAGATTGTAACATATTGAAATATAGAAAAAAAATAGGAGCAGGAGTAGGCCATTCGGCCCTTCGAGCCTGCTCCGCCATTCAATATGATCATGGCTGATCCTCTATCTCAATACCATAATCCCGCTCTCTCCCCATACCCCTTGATGCCTTTTGTGTCTAGAATATCAATTTATTATTTGTGCACATTTTCCTTTTTCCTTTTAACCCTTAACTCTGAGTGTGCTATCTCAGAGTGCTATCTCACTCATAAGGCAGTCCAAAACTCACAGGCTCAATCATTTATGAGCAAACATTCAAAAACCATCAGAATATTTATATTTTTCTATTGTATTTGTGACAAATAATATATTTAAAGCTTGCTCTTTAAGAAGACAAGGACTTACATGTCCAATTAAAACAATGAATTTAATTTCAAAACCAGATTGTAACATATTGAAATATAGAAAAAAAATAGGAGCAGGAGTAGGAATTTATCAATTTATATTTTAGCAAAAAATATTAGTTATGTAATTACATTAATATAACAGTAATACAATAGACCTTATATTATCTAAATGATGTACAAGACTTGAATAATTTAAAGGAAACTCCTGCATTACTAAATAAAAGTCAGCCAGCCTAATTATTCTTTTTCAATGTAAAGCGTTCTCAACGTGAACAAAGAATTAACTGAAATGTTAAAGCCTGAAAAGTACGCAGTAAACGAGGGCTATAACCTAGCGTCCCATTAGTGTAGCACTTCAATACACCCGATTTCTCAAAGCTGAAAAAAATTACTTGAGGTTACCAGAGCTTTCAGCGTGGCGCAGATGACATAAGCATCGCCATGGGGATCTCATTTTCACCTAGGCATAGCCAATGCCGTTAACTATCTGATTTCCTTGGCAACCAGTGTGACTGGCTTCGCAGGTACACAATGGTTTGTAGAAAAATAAGAAAGCTAATTGGGGTTTTTAGAACTAATGAGACTGAGATAGTGATTAATATAAAGCTAACAGGTGCAAAGCGGATTCAGTAGCATTAAAGAGCTCACAGGGATAGCCATTGTTTCTATTGATTCAGAGGATTTTGTTAGGAACAGGAGATAAAACATGGGCCAAATGCAATTCCTAAATGTTTTAACTATCAACACCCTTCATTTGCAATTACAGCATACATAGAAGAATTATATCTGAGTTTTGGGTTAATTAATGTCCCTGGGTATCTCATTCATAGAAGGCCTTTCATGACGTTCTGACTTACTGCATCCTCCACCTGACCATTAACAATGCATCTGAGTTTGCACCTTCAGTAACAAAAGGTTCTTGTATGCTTTTTCTTACAAAACCCATAAACTGGGTTGTCCCAGTGTCAGCAAACAAAAAACCTAACAAAAGTTTTTAGAGAGGCACAACTAATGGAAAATTAAATCATAAACACCAAAGGAAACTTATTAAATAATAATATTCCGATGAAAGATCGTCGACCTGAAACGTTAACTCTGTTTCTCTCTCCACAGATGCTGCCTGACCTGCTTAGTATTTCCAGCATTTTCTGCTTTTATTTCAGATTTCCAGCAGCTGCAGTATTTTGCTTTTCACAGAATCACAGAATCACAGAAACCCCACAGTGCAGATAGAGGCCATTTCGGCCCATCGAGCCTGCACCGACACATATCCCACCCGATCCCCGTAACCCCACGTATTTAATCCCCCCTAACACTAAGGGTCAATTTATCATAGCCAATCAACCTAACCCGCACATCTTTGGACTGTGGGAGGAAACCGGAGCACCCGGAGGAAACCCACGCAAACACGGGGAGAATAAAATAATAATATTGCCACCGGTGTTCAATATGCCCTTCAGTCCTTGCGGTGCCCGCCGGTGGTGGAAGGCTTCAAGCGGACCAGCGGATACCGCGCGCTCCTTTTCCAGGGCCACCCGAGTGCAGGCAATGCCGCGGAAGAGAGGCAGGCAGTCAAAGCGACCACTTGCACGGGCTGCATCCAACCTGGACCTGTGGATGGTCACCTTGTCAAATCCCAGGAGCAGACCCACGAGGAGATCCTCTGACTTGCCCGCCGCCCTCCGCACTGGGTGGCCAAACATCAGGAGCGTGGGACTGAAGTGAAGCCAGACGTTGAGCAGGCCCTTCAAAAAAAATAGAAAAACTTACATTTCCATAGCACCTTTCATGACCTCAGGACGTCCCAAAGCGCTTTACAGCCAATGAAGTACTTTTTGAAGTGTAGTCACTGTTGTAAAGTAGGAAACACGGCAGCTAATTAGCGCACAGCAAGCTCCCATAAACAACATAAGAAACATAAGAAATAGGAGCAGGAATAGGCCACTTGGCCCCTCGAGCCTGCTCCGCCATTCAATAAAATCATGGCTCATCTTGGGCTCAAAGCCACTTCCCTGCCCGCTCCCCATAACCCTTCACTCCCTTATCTTGCAAAAATCTGTCTATCTCCACCTTAAATGGATTTAATGACCCAGCCTCCACGGCTCTTTGGGGCAGAGAATTCCACAGATTTACGACCCTTCGAGAAAAGAAATTCCTCCTCATCTCAGTTCTAAAAGGGCGACCCTTTATTCTGAAACTATGCCCCCGAGTTCTAGATTTCCCCACGAGGAGAAACATCCCCTCTGCATCTACCTTGTCGAGCCCCCTCAGTATATCTTATATGTTTCAATAAGATCATTTTTCTAAATTTCTCATTTTTCTAAATTCCAATGTGTATAAGCCCAACCTGCTCAACCTTTCTTCATAAGTCAACCCCCTCATCTCTAGAATTAACCTAGTGAATCCTCTCTGAATTGCCTCCAATGCAAGTATATCCTTCCTTAAATAAGGAGACCAAAACTGTACGCAGTACTCAAGGTGTGGTCTCACCAATACCCTGTACAGTTGTAGCAGGACTTCCCTGCTTTTATACTCCAACCCCCTTGCAATAAAGGCCAACATTCCATTTGCCTTTTTGATTACTTGCTGTACCTGCATGCTAACTTTTTGTGTTTCATGCACAAGGACCCCCAGGTCCCTCTGAACTGTAGCATTTTGTAATCTCTCTCCATTTAAATAATAATTTGCTTTTTTATTTTTCCTGCCAAAGTGGATAACCTCGCACTTTCCCACAATGTGATAATCTGTTTTGGTGATGTTGATTAAGGGATAAATATTGTCCAGGACACCAGGGATAACTCCCCTGCTCTTCTTCGATATAGCGCCAAGGGATCTTTTACGTCCACCTGAGAGAGCAGATGGACCCTCGGTTTAACGTCTCATCTGAAAGACGGCACCTTCGACAGTGCAGCACTCCCTCAACACTGCACTGGAGTGTCAGCCTAGATTTTTGCACTCAAGTCTCTGTAGTGGGACTGTGAACCCACAATCTTCTGACTCAAAGGCAAGTGTGCTACCCACTGAACCACGGCTGACACAGAGTACGGTTGTTGTGTGACATTTGGTATCAAGGGTTGTAGTACACTTTCTTAAGTAAAGAAAGTTAAATAAAAAGGGTGAAGTAGAACTGCTTTTTCCCCTTAGAGAATATCTGTTAGGTAGAAACAATGAGGAAGTTTGAAAGCAAACTAAAGCAAAGAGTTACTGACAGCTTTTGCATCCTTTAAAAATATTACAAAATATTACCATTAACTGCTTAATCTTCTTAAGGAAGTATCTACATATTTGAAATGCACAATTCTCAGATTCGATCCCTTTATGTGTCCTTATCTTTATAGAGATAATTTAACAAGTTTGTGATGATGGAAGACAAGGTTCCCAGTCTGCAGCACAGACTCAGTAAATGATCCCTTATGCAAAACTGATTATTTAAGTTGTGCTAATATTGCTTTCTGGATGAAAATCTTCCGTCTCATGACTGTTACAAATCTTGCACAATTGGTGAAAAAACACGTTTAGTGTGAATGTTAAGAAAGTTCTTCACACAATGAATGAGAATATGGAATGAGCTTTCATGTAGAGTAGTTTAGACAAAAATGCTGGTATGACGTGGGACTGTAGGGTATTCCTGTGAGGTTAAGTTAAGACAGCCTCCTTTATCCATATTTATCTTGTAATCTTTGCCACACTTTTGGCCAAGTGAGGAATAAAGGCTCTGTGTACAACCCAGGACCTATTTCCAATGAGGTTCCTGTTACTTGTTATTATTGGAAAGTTGATGTGTGATGAGATTTCCTTTGGTTGCTATGTGTTAGGAACTTTGTTAAAAATTGTGGGAAGGTTTCCTATCTTTGCTATTTCTAGCAAAATTGTAAAAGCATTCTAAAAAATGTGTTAATTATTTCACTAGAAATGGCAACCAGAGGAACTCTTCCCCCACAGTAATCAGGGAAATCTATCGCTGTACTTGGGACTAATCTAGTTCTGTAAATGTTGTTTGGCAGTGATATTCTAAGCACAGCTTAAGTCAATGGCCATGACAAGATCACTGCTGAAATCTTATGTCAGTTAATCTTTTTTGTCTGTTGCAGATTTAATTTCTGCCCAAGTTTTTATAACTTTGATGCGATTACGTCATTTAGAAAGTTCTCTTTGATCTCCCGCACTCAATAATGTTGGTGGAGCTTTCATTGGATGTTCAATGCGGGAGCAATAGCACCATTCCAGTGAACTTTTCACAAACTGCTTCCCTGATTTAAGGAAGGAAAATGTATTATGAAAGTAATTAACATTTAGGAACAGCTTAATGTCGAAAAAGTAGCTTTTCTTTTGGTTTAAATCTCTTTGCTAAGTAACATGCCATTTATCACAGAGCCTTAAACTTAAGAAATCAGAAATTCAGCATACTCCCTAATCAATGACATCACTTCAAGGAAATGCCGGTTCTTGCTTATGTTATGACATTAAATGAAATGCGCTATTTACCGCAAAATCTTCGGCTGACGTTTACATGATGTGTAGGCTACATGTTCAGGATAATTGAAAACTTATGTTCACTTATGTTGTTTTTGTATTCAGTGCCCCTAATGAGACAGAAGGGAATTAGACAATTACGTACCCAAGTTACCACCATCCCTTTAATACCATGTGCTTCTATTTTCCGAATAAGTCTATTGTGTGGTACTTTGTCAAATGCCTTTTGAAAGTCCATATGGGGTGAGAAATTCGGTTGGTTAGCGCCTCTGAGGGGCGATAACGGAGCGCTAACGAATTACCGACTGGGCGCGGTGAAATGGACGACTCCCGCTAAATTGGGTGAGAGGTTTGCGTCGGCGGTAACACATTGTGTCACGATCTCCTGCGCCCAGAGATCGTGATGTCATTGTCCTGCGCATCACCCCGGCAGCGCCGTCCCGGACCCAAACTTCGGTTCCACCCCTGCAGCATCGCCGGGCGACAACAGCGACAGCTGCAGGGGGCGTTGTTAAGGAGGCCGGCCGGGCGCTTCAGGGGCCTACGTTAAAGGGGATGTTGGTACGGTAAGTATAAAAATTGTTGCAATGTATTATTTCAATTTTTTCCATTTTTCTTGGTCCGCGATCGATCAGTCTGGCGCTCTGCTGGAGCGCATGGGGCTGATCGGGCCGGATCGCGGCTGCCGTCGGGGACCAGCTAACTGGTCCCAACGCAGAGCCTGCATCGATGGCCCTTCCCTTTAAGGGAGGGAAGGTGTAATGATATCAGCAAATAGTGATGGTATTTGCCTGTTTGATTATGATGCCTTACCAGCATGTTTGCCTGATTGATTACTTATGCCTGACCAGCAGAGAGCATGTGACAGAGACAAGCAGTTTAGTTTTAGTTTTGCTTTTAGATGGATCACTAGCATGGTGTCTCCTGTAATGCTGTTAAAAAGAGTTGAACAGACATTAGATTAAAAGACATTCTCTTTCATAAATGTCTCGTCATTGAACCCACATACAAATCAATACAGAAGGAGCCTCAGATCGCGGCAGCACTGCACGGGACATTGTGCAGCGCCGCACCACTACCGCCCCATCTGCGTCCTTTAGCGCTCCAGGAAGGAAGTGGAGTGAGCGCTAACACCGAATTTACCGAAAGCTGAGAATCATTAGCACCTGGCGCTAATTTTTCCAGCTTTCAAAATATAGCGCCCCAAACAGAGCGATACCGAATTTCTCCCCCTCTATATATAACATCTACTGCCGTACCTTCATCAGCCCTCTCTTTTATTTCATCAAAGAACTCAATCAGGTTAATCAGACACAATTTGCCTTTAACAAATCCATGCTGGCTGTCCTTTATTAACCCATGCTTCTCCAAGTGAGAATTAATTTTGTCCTTGACAATGGTCTCTAGTAGTTTTCCCACCACTGATGTTAGACTGATAGGCCTGTAGTTACCAGGTTTATCCCTCTCCCCTCTTTTGAACAGGTTGCCAAATGATAACCAGATGATATAGCAAATAATCTGAGGCAACAAAAAACTACTAACAGGACAAAAGAAAGTCCAAATGCTAAGATGGTATAAAGGGATGGAAAAAGCCTACGCAAAGATCAAAGCAAGAAGATGGGGAAATTAAAATGGGTAAAATACACTGCAGATGTCAGAAATCTAAAAAAACAGATCTTCTGCATCTGCAGGTGTTTTTCTTTCCTTATTATCTTCAATTTCCCCCATTTCCTTGCCTTATTCTTATGTGAGCCATTTCCGTGCCTTTCATCAACTAGTCCCACTCCCCCGCCCTTTCCCCATAGCCCTGCAATTTTTTTCCTTCAGGTACTTATCAAATTCCCTTTTGAAAGCTACGATTGAGTCTGCCTCCACCACCCTTTCAGGCAGTGCATTCCAGATCCTAACCAATCGCTGTGTAAAAAGGGTTTTCCTCATGTCGCCTTTGGTTCTTTTGCCAATCACCTTAAATCTGTGTCTTCTGGTTCTCAACCCTTCCGCCAATAGGAACAGTTTCTCTCTATCTACTCTGCCTAGACCCCTCATGATTTTTAACACCTCTATCATATTGGCCGTGAAGTATGTAAATTTGCATTTTAGGTTATTTAGGTGTTCATGATTGGACTGACAGACTAAATAGACATCATCACTTTTGTGAGCACCAGCTTGTGTAAGCTCTTTAGTAACTGTTGAATTTTTTAAATAACTGCCAAATTGTCCAGATTTTACATATTTCCTCAGAGAATCTTGGCAACTGTTTTCCAGAGCGCTGCCTGTAAAGGCTGACTAGCTGGCTGACTGCTGAGGGCATGGACTCAGGCGAGTGGAAAAGAAAGAACAAAAACAATCTAATGTGTAAACCCACATCACCATAGTTAAGAGTCTCCACAGCAAACTGCTGTGGACTCCAAATAACAACAACTTGTATTCCTCTAGCACCTTTAATGTAGAAAAATATCACAAGGTGCTTCGCAGATGAAGAAAGGAACTGTGCCGAGCTTTAGTGGGAGAATGAAGAGGAGAGACCAAGAATTGTGTTTTGGAAAGGCTTTCAAAGGCGGAGAGAGAAGAAGAGAGTCAGAAGAGTTTAGGGATGGAATTCTAGAGAGTAAAGCTAAGGCAGGTGAAGGCTCTTCCACCAGTGTTGGAGCAGGGTGAGAGATGCATTATGGCCAGAGTCAGAGGACCAGAGGGGTTGCAAAATTGGGATAAGGTGAGGACATGGAGGGATTTGCAGGATAGGATTTGGGGTTCGACGCTCAGCTTTGGATCAAACAGAATGTCCAGATTGTGCACAGCCCGGTCCAGGTAGGGGCAGGATTACAGTCAGTAGCCAGGGAATAGAGGTATTGGTCGGGGGAAAGAATGATGGCTTTGGTCTTCCTGCTATTTGATTAGAAGAAACTCATATTTATTCATGACTTAATGTCAGACAAACTCTCTGACAGCACAAAGTTGATTGTGGGGTTGAGGGAATTGATATAGAGGTAGAGCTGGGGGTGTTGGCATACAGATGGAAGATGCTCCATCCCTTTCAGATGATGCCACTGAGGGTATACGAAGATGAAGATAAAAGGGAAGCAAGAATGGATCCTTGGGGAGCTCTAGAGGTGACCACCTTTGCTTCTAGACTTGCAAACTTTCATTTAATCCCGTGATTACCATTGAATTTGAATAACAAGCTGACACTGACACCATCCATGGACTACACCATTTTAAAGATCTGGATTATGTCCCAGTTTGCATTTATACAATGAGAACATGTTTAGTTCTAACTTCACAAATTTCCCTTCTGAGCCTGGAGTATATATGGGGGAACCTCGATCATGAATTTAATCATTGACAGAACTATAGAATGTTCACTTCCTCCAATCTGATATTAATAGCATAGGGAGAAAACATTTTTTAAATCTGAGGTACAGGCACTGCACAACAGTCAGATGTGATTCAACTCAGCCTGTAGAACTTCAAAAGTACTTCATTGGCTGTGAAGCGCTTTTTTATAATACAGAAACATAGAAGATAGGAGCAGGAGTAGGCCATTCGGCCCTTCGAGCCTGCTCCGCCATTCAATGTGATCATGGCTGATCATCCAATTCAGTACCCTGTTCCTGCCTTTTCCCCATATCCCTTGATCCCTTTAGCCTCAAGAAATATATCCAACTCTTTCTTGAATATATTTAATGAACTGGCCTCCACCGCCCTCTGTGGCAGAGAATTTCACAGGTTCACCACTCTCTGGGTGAAGAAATTCCTCCTCATTTCAGTCCTAAATGGCTTACCCCTTATCCTTAGACTATGACCCCTGGTTCTGGACTCCCCGGCCATCAGAAACATCCTTCCTGCATCTAGTCTGTCCAGACCTGACAGAATTTTATAGGTTTCGATGAGATGCCCTCTCAATCTTCTAAACTCCAGTGAGTATAAGCCCAATCGACACAATCTCTCCTCATACGTCATTCCTGCCATCCCAGGTATCAGCCTGGTGAATCTTCGCTGCACTCCCTCCATGGCAAGAACGTCCTTCCTCAGGTAAGGTGACCAAAACTGCACACAATACTCAAGGTGCGGTCTCACCAAGGCCCTGTACAACTGTAGCAAGACATCCTTGTTCCTGTACTCGAACCCTCTTGCTACGAAGGCCAACATACCATTTGCCTACTTAACCGCCTGCTGCACCTGCATGCTTACCTTCAGCGACTGGTGCACAAGGACCCCCAGGTCTCTTTGCACTTCCCCTTCTCCCAATCTATTGCCATTCAAATAATAATCTGCCTTCCTGTTTTTGCCACCAAAGTGGATAACCTCACATTTATCCACATTATAGTGCATTTGCCATGTTTCTGCCCAATCACCCAACCTGTCCAAATCGTACTGGAGTTTCCCGACATCCTCCTCGCAGCTTACCCTCCCGCCCAGCTTTGTGTCGTCTGCAAATTTGGAGATATTACATCCAATTCCCTTGTCCAGATCATTAATATATATTGTGAACAGCTGGGGTCCTAGGACCGATCCTTGCGGTACCCCACTAGTCACTGCCTGCCACTCGGAAAACGACCCGTTTATTCCAACTCTTTGCTTTCTGTCCGCCAACCAGTTCTCTATCCAAGTCAATACCTTGCCCCCAATCCCATGTGCCTTAATTTTGCACGCTAATCTCTTGTGTGGGACCTTATCGAAAGCCTTCTGAAAGTCCAAATACACCACATCCACTGGTTCTCCCTTATCTATTTTACTGTACAAATGCAAGTTTTCCTTCGTTCTTTCCTTCTTTCTCATTCCTTTCCTTCTCAAATTTGAGCAAATAGGTCTCAGAAGTAAATGGATCTGCAAAATCACAACAAGGACTTAATAGCCTTGTTGTAGTCGGCACCATTCAAAAGAACACTTCCATATGTAAACTGGCTGCTTTTAGATTTTATAAACCAATATTTTATATCCATCCTTCTTAAAATGCATGTTTTCTCCTCCTTTAAGTCCATTGCAGTCCAAACGCCATTCCCCAGCTGACAGGATAGGCAGACAACCTGTCCCCCATTTCTGTAAATGTCACTCGTCAACCAACTGTCAGAAGGTGCATAAGAGAGAAAGACCAGCATCTACGAATTGCCTTACCACATCTCCCTGAAAAATCTCAAGGCAATTCACGTACTATGAATTACTAGAGCAGTGTCTTCTTAGGCTTCTTCTTAGGCAGTCCCTCGGAACTGAGGATGACTTGCTTCCACATTAAAAATGAGTTCGCAGGTGACTGATGAGTCCAATGCGGGACCTACAGTCTCTGTCACAGGTGGGGCAGACGGTGGTTGAAGGGGCGGGTGGGTGGGGTGCTTGGGTTGACGTGCGCTCCTTGCGCTGCCTGCGCTTGGCTTCCGCTTACTCCCGACGAAGAGACTCGAGGTGTTCAGTGCCTTCCCGGATGCTTCTCCTCCACTTTGTGCGGTCTTGGGCCAGGGATTCCCACGTGTCGGTGGGGATGTTACACTTTTTCAAGGAGGCTTTGAGGGTGTCCTTGAAGCGTTTCCTCTGCCCACCTGGGGCTCTCTTGCCGTGCCGGAGCTCCGAGTAGAGCGCTTGTTTTGGGAGTCTCGTATCGGGCATGCGGACAATGTGACCCGTCCATCGGAGTTGATTGAGCGTGGTCAAAGCTTCGATGCTGGGGATGTTGGCCTGAGCAAGAACACTGACGTTGGTGCGCCTATCCTGCCAATGGATTTGCAGGATCTTGCGGGGGCAGCGTTGGTGGTACCTCTGCAGTGCTTTGAGGTGCCTGCTGTACATGGTCCATGTCTCTGAGACATACAGCAGGGCGGGTATCACTGTTGCTCTGTAGACCATGAGCTTAGTGCTGGGTTTGAGGTCCTGGTCTTCAAACACTCTCTTCCTCAGGCGACCGAAGGCTGCACTGGCACACTGAAGGCGGTGTTGGACTTCGTCGTCGACGTCTGCCCTTGTTGACAGTAGGCTCCCGAGATATGGAAAGTGGTCCACGTTGTCCAAGGCCTTGTCGTGGATTTTGATAATCGGGGGGCAGTACTGTATGGCGGGGGCAGGTTGGTAGAGGACCTTTGTCTTACGGATGTTTAGTGTAAGGCCCATGCTCTCGTATGCTTCGGTGAAGGTGTTGACGATGGTTTGGAGTTCGACCTCCGAGTGAGCGCAGACGCAAGCGTCGTCTGCATACTGTAATTCGACAACAGAGGATGGGACGACCTTGGATCTGGACTGGAGGCGACGGAGCAGTGTAGTAGTGCCACGAGTGTCAATGTCCACTTGAACCACTGGAACGCACAGATACAACCCTGCTTTTACACCTCTTCTGAAGGACAGCACCTCCAACAATGCAGCACTTCTCCAGTATTGCCAAGACTTTGTGCTCAGGACCTGCACTGTAGAATGAACCAACAGCCTTCTCATTCTGAGGTGAGAGTGCTACCAGCTGAACCAAGCTGAAAATGGCCCAAAGGACCTTGCACACTGATACATACCTTCTGTTGAGGAAGTATCTGAACAGTACATCCTCCTGTCAGTCCACTTAAAATAGGGAATTCTCTGTTATAAATCTCATCATCATCAAGAAACGACTCAGGAAATAACACTGGACGGCCAGCTGGTGGCGCCGTCCAAGAAGTATAAATACTCGGGCGTGGGCCCAGCTTGCTCAGGGACATTTTGTAAGACAGGAACTAGTGAAGTACAACTAGACCTCCATGTTTTGAAACAAGTTGATTAAAGCCTTGCTTTATACTCAAACCAAATGCATAGTGAGTTTTATTACGTCAATGTAATCAACTTGATATCGACTCCACGCTTTGAATGATTTCGGGAACAGCCAGCTATGACTTCAACTGCAGAAGGGAACTCTGGCGTAGTAATCAATCCATCATGGACAAACTACTCAGACCCGCCCGTCTTGACCTGGACCCGAATTCACCTACAACTGCTAAGGTAAGGAAACGCTGGTATCGTACCTTCAGCAACTTCCTCAGGGTGTGTGGTGAGAATGTTCCTGATAAATTAGAGATACTTGCCAATTATGTATCTCCTCATGTGTTTGACTATATCCAAGACTGTGTAGACTATGACTCCGCTATCCTAATATTACAGCGACTATATGTTAAGGCCCCAAACAAAATTTTTGCTCGACATCTACTGGCCACAACTCGACAACAACCCAGGGAATCACTTGACGAATTCCTTCAGAAACTTCACAGGCTCAGCAAGGATTGTAATAATAATAATAATAATAATTCAACTTTATTGTCATTGTACAATGCACAAGTACATGAACAACGAAATGTGATCTTGCAAGCTCCCATGAGTCCAGTACAAATAACATTAACATTAAACGTAAATAGCACCGTCCTGGGAGAAGCAAAGCCGCTGCGTCTGTGCGCGCCGCCATTCCATTTCCACCATTCCTCCTGTCCGACAATCTTCAGCCCAACGCCTGGGCCTGCTCACCAGCCGCCCCTCCCGGGGCTCCTTCCGTGACCTTCTCTTAAAGCTGTCACAGCTGAGCAGTACCAGGAGGAGTTAATTCGTGATTCCTTTATTAATGGGATTGCGTCTCCCTTCATACGCCAGTGTCTGTTGGAGAATAAACCCCTCAAGTTACAGGCTGCCTATGACCAGGCATGTTCCCTGGACTTAGCAAAGAGGATTGCAGATACCTATCTTTTACCTCGTGCATGGGCTGCTGCTATCACTTTTAATGACTCCTTCGATAGGTCTCGGGCGGAAGCCCTCACTGATAATAACACTAACCTAGCGGATGACAACCCTATCCTAGAAGCCTTCACTGATGACAACCCCGCCCTAGCAGCATCTTGGCAATCTGGAAGGAAGTGTTTCTTCTGTGGAGGTGCCTTCCATTATAGGAAATTTTGTCCTGCTCGTAACGCAACCTGCAATCATTGCAGCAAGAAAGGTCACTTTTCTAAGGTATGCCAGTCAAGAGCCTCTGTTAGTAAGAAAGGTCACTTTTCTAAGGTATACCGGTCGAGAGCTCCTGTTAGTTTTGCAGCTACTATCTATAAAACTGCTCCTCCCCCAAGAGCCACTACTAAGGTTACAGCTGCTATCTATGAAACTGCTCCTCCCCCAAGAACTACTACTAAGGTTACAGCTGTCAAGGGTAAAACTGCTCCTCCTCCCATCACAGCTGTTTTTCCCCAAAGTCTGTCTCATGCAGCCACAAAGTTTTCGGTAAATGGATACATTTTGAGCGCACTAATCGACTCATGCAGCTCTGACAGCTTCATTAGTGAGTGGGCTGTCAGTATGTTAAAACTGCATATTTACCTCTCAGACAGGGAAATTGCAATGGCTCTGACGACACTGACCATCAACTCTTCCGGCTTTTGTCTTGTCGACCTTATTCTCAATGGCCACACTTATTTCTCCACCCGGCTCGGGGTGCTCAAAAACCTATGCAGCGATGTGCTCCTGGGACAGGATTTCCAGAAACAACACAAAAGACTCACTTTCGAGTTTGGAGGGTCAAAGCCGGCGCTTACTATTTCCAAAGTACCGTTTTGTGCGCTTTCAGCGGCTTCGCTCGACGAGCCCTCCTTGTTTGCCAATCTTTCCCCCCGATGTAAGCCCATAGTCACTAAATCATGACGTTTCAGCCAAGATGATCAATCCTTTATTGAGGCAGAAATCTCTCGCCTTCTAGCTGACGGTATCATTGAGCCATGTTCATCTTCCTGGCGGGCTCAAGTCGTCGTTGTTAAAAGTCCTCTGAAGCAACACAAGAAACGTCTTTACATCGATTACTCGCAAACTATTAACCAATATACCAACCTGGATGCTTACCCACTACCACGCATCGATGAAATGGTCAATAACCTTGGCAACTACAAGTTATTTTCAACTTTTGATTTAAAGAGCGCATATCATCAAGTACCGTTAAAGGACTCTGACAAGAAGTATACGGCCTTTGAGGCCAATGGTCAGCTTTATCAGTTTTGTCGCCTTCCATTTGGGGTCACCAATGGGGTGGCCGTCTTTCAACGGGCAATGGATAGCCTAGTCAAACAGGAGAACTTAACAGACACTTTTCCATATCTGGATAATATCACCATTGCTGGTCATGACCAGAAGGAGCATGATGCCAATCTCCAGAAATTTTTTGACGTTCTCCGTCGTCGCAACTTAACCTTAAATGAGTCGAAATCTGTGAAATCAGTACCATCAGTCAACATCCTTGGCTACTGGGTGGGCAACGGTGTCATCAAACCGGATCCGGAGCGACTTCATCCACTTCAGGAGCTCCCTCCCCCTACGAATCTCGGCTCTCTTTGTCAGGCACTCGGCATGTTCACCTATTATGCGAAGTGGACACCCCACTTCTCCGACAAGATCCAGCCCCTGCTTCACACAAAGTCATTTCCATTGGAGGCAATGGCTATTTCAGCTTTCAACCTCCTCAAGCGACAACTGGAAAAAGCCACGCTTCATTCCATTGATGAAAATCTTTCTTTCGTGGTCGAGTGCGATGCATCGGAGGTGGCGCTCTCTGCTACTTTGAATCAATGTAAGAAGTCACACAACACCAGGTTATAGTCCAACAGCTTTATTTGAAATCACAAGCTTTCGGAGCGCTGCTCCTTCTTCAAGTGAAGTGGAGAAATGCATAAAGACACAGCTTATATAGTCAGAGAATCATGTCAGATGTTTACAGGTAACCTTTCCAACTGCCATTTATCGCACCTCGGCAGAGAGATAATCACAGCAGTCAAAGGTGCGAATGGTGTCCAAACAGGTCAGTCAGGGAAACATTACATCAAAGAACAATGAGGTGGGGTCACAAGGGGTCAAATATTGCAGATGCTGGGGTCTGTATGAAAAACAAAAAAACAGACAAAAAACATTTTTTTTGGCTGGAAATCACAGCAGGTCCGGCCGCATCTGTGTAGAGAGAACAAGCCGATGTCGACTCGAGTCTGGATGACCCTGCATCAGGTGGGGTTACATGTAGCGGGACATGAACCCAAGATCTCGGTTGAGGCCGTCCTCATGAGTGCGGAACTTGGCTATCAGTTTCTGCTCGACGATTTTGCGTTGTCATGTGTCTCGAAGGCCACCTTGGAGAATGCTTACCCGAAGATCGGAGGCTGAATGTCCTTGACTGCTGAAGTGTTCCCCGACTGGGAGGGAACACTCCTGCCTGGTGATTGTTGCGCGGTGTCAGTTCATCCGTTGTCGCAGTGTCTGCATGGTCTCGCCGATGTACCATGCTCCGGGGCATCCTTTCCTGCAACGTATGAGGTAGACAACGTTGGCCGAGTCACATGAGTATGTACCATGTACCTGGTGGGTGGTGTCCTCACGTGTGATGATGGTATCTGTGTTGATGATCTGGCATGTCTTGCAGAGGTTGCTGTGGCAGGATTGTGTGGTGTCGTGGTCGCTGTTCTCCTGAAAACTGGGTAATTTGCTGCGAACGATGGTCTGTTTGAGGTTAGGCGGCTGTTTGAAAGCGAGTAGTGGAGGCGTGGGGATGGCCTTAGCGAGGTGTTCGTCGT
Organism: Somniosus microcephalus; assembly: GCF_052327205.1. NCBI lineage: Eukaryota > Metazoa > Chordata > Chondrichthyes > Squaliformes > Somniosidae > Somniosus > Somniosus microcephalus. The sequence goes on from NC_140992.1 coordinate 251,502,372, forward strand.
CATCGATGACATGTTGAAGGCTGCGAAGAACATGGCGTAGTTTCTCCGCTCCGGGGAAGTACTGGACGATGAAGGGTACTCTGTTGGTTGTGTCCCGTGTTTGTCTTCTGAGGAGGTCTATGCGATTTTTCGCTGTGGCCCGTCGGAACTGTCGATCGACGAGTCGAGCGTCATATCCCGTTCTTACAAGGGCGTCTTTCAGTGTCTGTAGGTGTCCATCGCGTTCCTCCTCATCTGAGCAGATCCTGTGTATTCGCAGGGCTTGTCCATAGGGGATGGCTTCTTTAACGTGGTTAGGGTGGAAGCTGGAGAAGTGAAGCATCGTGAGGTTGTCCGTGGGCTTGCGGTAGAGTGAAGTGCTGAGGTGTCCGTCTTTGATGGAGATTCGTGTGTCCAGGAATGAGACTGATTCTGAGGAGTAGTCCATGGTGAGTTTGATGGTGGGATGGAACTTGTTGATGTTATCGTGTAGTCTTTTCAGTGATTCTTCGCCGTGGGTCCATAGGAAGAAAATGTCGTCGATGTATCTGGTGTATAGCGTTGGTTGGAGATCCTGTGCAGCGAAGAAGTCTTGCTCGAACTTGTGCATGAAGATGTTTGCGTATTGGGGTGCGAATTTGGTCCCCATGGCTGTTCCGTGTGTTTGGGTAAAGAACTGGTTGTCGAAGGTGAAGACATTGTGGTCAAGGATGAAGCAGATGAGTTGTAGGATGGCGTCTGGAGATTGGCTGTTGTTGGTGTTGAGTACTGAGGCTGTCGCAGCGATGCCGTCATCGTGGGGGATACTGGTGTAGAGTGCCGAGACGTCCATCGTGGCGAGGAGTGTTCCTGGTTCAACTGGTCCGTGGGTGCTGAGCTTCTGTAAGAAGTCTGTAGTGTCGCGACAGAAGCTGGGGGTTCCCTGTACGATGGGTTTCAGGATGCCCTCGACATATCCAGAGAGGTTCTCACACAAGGTTCCGCTGCCTGATGCGATAGGACGTCCAGGTGTGTTGGCTTTGTGTATCTTTGGGAGGCAGTAGAAGTCTCCCACATGGGGAGTACGTGGGATGAGAGCATGTAGGATGCTTTGAAGGTCTGGATCGAAGGTTTTGATCAGTCTGTTGAGTTGGCGGGTGTGTTCTTTGGTTGGATCTGCGGGTAACTGTCTGTAGTGTTCCTGGTTGTCCAGTTGTCGGTATACTTCTTTGCAATAGTCCGTTCTGTTCTGTATGACGATGGCACCTCCTTTGTCTGCTGGTTTGATGACGATGTTGCGGTTGGTCTTGAGAGCGTGGATGGCGTTGCGTTGTGCTCGGGTGACATTCTGGACTGTCTTGTGAGTGCGACTGATGAATCTGGCGTTGATGCATCTCCTGACAGCTTGAGCATACATGTCAAGCTTAGGGCAGCGACCCTCCGGAGGGGTCCAATTTGACTCTTTCTTCTTCGGTTGCTGCACTGCGGATCCCTCTGTCTGCTGTTCTGGATCATTGATTGTCTCATTGGGTTCGCTGCTGACATCTTGGGATTTGTGGAAGAATTCCTGGAGCCTCATTCTCCTGATGAATTCCTCTGTGTCTGCCGCGAGACCGATGGGGTCCATTTTGGTGGTGGGGCAGAAATTGAGCCCTCGGCTGAGAACTTCAATTTCGTCTGGTTGAAGGGTGTGGTCGGACAGGTTGACGATGGATTTCCCTGTGGTTTCAACCGTGGTACCGGGGGAGGCTTGGTTGCTGCTGCTGGTGATGCCAAGTTTCTCAAGCTTCCTGTTCTTGGTGTGCATGTAGGTAGTGTAGTTCCGTTGCCTTGTTTGTTTGGCGGTGTCTCATAGCTGGTCTGCTGCGTCCTGAGCACAGGCTGAGAACATGGACTCCATCTCGGTTTCGAGGTTGCGGCGTCTGCTGTAGAGCTGGTGTACGAGATGGTTGAGGAGTGTGCGAGAGGTACGACGGCAGAGTCTCTCAGCGTAGTCTGTGTTGTAGGTCGACTTGAGTGGGTTAGTGATCTGTAGTCCTTTCGGGATCTTGTCTGCTTTCTTGCATCTCTGTAGAAACTTGATGTCTGTGTCGATATGCGCGATCTTCTTGGAGATCCTCTCCACTTTGAGCCGGCAGTTTGTGGTGTCGATAGTAGCCATGGTATGGAGATGCCGGAGTTGGACTGGGGTGGACAAATGTAAGAAGTCACACAACACCAGGTTATAGTCCAACAGCTTTATTTGAAATCACAAGCTTTCGGAGCGCTGCTCCTTCTTCAGGTGAAGTGGAGAAATGCATAAAGACACAGCTTATATAGTCAGAGAATCATGTCAGATGTTTACAGGTAACCTTTCCAACTGCCATTTATCGCACCTCGGCAGAGAGATAATCACAGCAGTCAAAGGTGTGAATGGTGTCCAAACAGGTCAGTCAGGGAAACACTACATCAAAGAACAATGAGGTGGGGTCACAAGGGGTCAAATATTGCAGATGCTGGGGTCTGTATGAAAAACAAAAAAACAGACAAAAAACATTTTTTTGGGCTGGAAATCACAGCAGGTCCGGCCGCACCTGTGTAGAGAGAACAAGCCAATGTCGACTCGAGTCTGGATGACCCTGCATCAGGTGGGGTTACATGTAGCGTGACATGAACCCAAGATCTCGGTTGAGGCCGTCCTCATGAGTGCGGAACTTGGCTATCAGTTTCTGCTCGACGATTTTGCGTTGTCGTGTGTCTCGAAGGCCACCTTGGAGAATGCTTACCCGAAGATCGGAGGCTGAATGTCCTTGACTGCTGAAGTGTTCCCCGACTGGGAGGGAACACTCCTGCCTGGTGATTGTTGCGCGGTGTCCGTTCATCCGTTGTCGCAGTGTCTGCATGGTCTCGCCGATGTACCATGCTCCGGGGCATCCTTTCCTGCAACGTATGAGGTAGACAACGTTGGCCGAGTCACATGAGTATGTACCATGTACCTGGTGGGTGGTGTCCTCACGTGTGATGATGGTATCTGTGTTGATGATCTGGCATGTCTTGCAGAGGTTGCTGTGGCAGGGTTGTGTGGTGTCGTGGTCGCTGTTCTCCTGAAAGCTGGGTAATTTGCTGCGAACGATGGTCTGTTTGAGGTTAGGCGGCTGTTTGAAAGCGAGTAGTGGAGGCGTGGGGATGGCCTTAGCGAGGTGTTCGTCGTCATCGATGACATGTTGAAGGCTGAGAAGAACATGGCGTAGTTTCTCCGCCCCGGGGAAGTACTGGACGACGAAGGGTACTCTGTTGGTTGTGTCCCGTGTTTGTCTTCTGAGGAGGTCTATGCGATTTTTCGCTGTGGCCCGTTTGAATCAAGGTGGTTGCATTTCTGTCCAGAACTTTGCAGGGTAGCGAGCTCCATTATCCTCCTGTCGAGAAGGAGGCTATGGCCATCTTCGAAGCTGTACGTAAATGGAGTCATTTTCTCGCTCGTCGCCATTTCACACTTATAACCGATCAGCGCTCCGTGGCCTTTATGCTGGATAACCGGAAACGCACTAAGATCAAGAATAACAAAATACAACTCTGGAGGATGGAATTGGCTGCCTTTGGATACACCATACATTAGCAACCCGGCAAAGAGAATGTGGCCCCGGATACCCTCACGTGGGCATTCTGCTTCGACTCTTGCGGATCTTCATACTGACTTATGTCATCCTGGCGTTACCCGTATGTTGCACTTTGTGCAATCTAAAAATCTCTCATTTTCTACGGAAGATGTGAAAAGAACATGCTCCTCCTGTAGAATTTGTGCGGAATTAAAACCGCAATTCTTCCGTCCATCGGATGGCTCGCTCATACACACTACGCAGCCTATGCAGCGACTCAGCATTGACTTTAAAGGGCCATTGCCTTCCTCAATGCGAAACACCTACTTACTTACTATGGTGGATGAATATTCACGCTTTCCCTTTGCTTTCCCCTGTCCCAATATGCTTACTTCCACAGTGATCAAATGCCTTGATCAAGTCTTTTCCCTTTGCGGTACGGCCAATTTCATCCACCCCAATCGGGGTCCCTCCTTCATGTCAAGTGAACTCAAAAGTTATCTTTCCCAACAGGGAATCGCCACAAGTAAAACGACACCGTACCATCCCATCGGTAACAGACAGGTTGAGAGATACAATGCTATCATTTGGAACGCTGTTCATCTTGCACTAAGGTCACGCAACCTACCAGACCAGCAGTGGGAAACTATGCTCCCTGACGTGTTGCATCCCATCAGGTCTCTTCTTTCTACGTCCACCAATGTCATGCCTCACGAGCGATTCTTCAGGTTCCAGTGTCGCTGCAGTCATGGGACCTCCCTACCGTCATGGTTGGCAGCTCCTGGCCCCGTGCTGCTCCGAAGATTCGTCCGATCTTCCAAAAACGATCCCCTCGTCGACGAGGTGGAACTGACGCCTTACCTGGGACATCAAGAGATCTGCCGGCTACCCCACCGGATCCACTCAGGGAGCCGAGCGTGCCCCGTGGGATGGCCACCCGAAGCCAGCACGCCGGTCAATCCCTGGCTATCAAATAAGATGAAGCCAGCTCTGCGCCTGTGGGGACCCGCACCCGGAGTCACAATCTCCCCAGTCTCCCTCAGGTCGATCAAGGCTACACGGGTCCTGTCGATCTACCAGTACGGATCAAGCGGCCCAGGGACCAAGACACGGTCCGGGGAGACGTGCCTTCCAGCCATAAACAAAGATCTAAAAGACTGCGACTATTCGTGGTCTGCCTAATCCGTTAGGAGGAAGTCGTCGGACTTCCAAATCTTTTAGGCAGGAAGAATGTTATAAATCTCATCATCATGAAGAAACAACTCATGAAATAACACTGGACGGCCAGCTGGTGGCGCCGTCCAAGGAGCTCGTGCGTGGGCCCAGTTTGCCCAGGGACATTTTGTAAGACAGGAACTAGTGAAGTACAACTAGAACTCCATGTTTTGAAACAAGTTGATTAAAGCCTTGCTTTATACTCGAACCAAGTGCGTAGTGAGTTTTATTACGTCATTCTTTATATGGGGAATCAGAGGCATGATTGTGTGTGAAGGCATCTCATTGCATAGGTCCATTGAGACGTTTCAACTGAATCTGTTGGAATAAATTGAAGTATGGGGGGGGAGAAAAATCTAAATGCATCAATTATATTCATTTCTGCTGATTGGTTTGTTTCTTCAATTATTTCTGTACTGTGCTTGTTTTTTCTGCTTTCCCCATTACATAGTTTACAACCCAAGCACTTTGGTACCACATCCTGCATTGTTGCTGCAGTGAGCAGTTTTTGGGCTTTCCATTAAATGCAAAGGAAATGAAACTAATTTTGTTGTTGTTTAGGGTTGCTGAGATTAAGAAAGTTCAAGCACACATTTCTGTAACATGTTCTGTATCAGTTACTAATGGCAAATAATACTGTCATTCATCCTGAAATATTATTGCAGAAATATTCCTGATACCTGAATATGAATCTTGTGACAAATATTAATTCTGCAAATAGGAAGTGAGTGGATCACACGTACTACCAGTGGCTTTTGTATGTTTAAACCACACAACGTTGTGAAACAGTGCAATCATTGATTAAGGTATCACTATTGGGTTGTTCTATACAATGGAATACAATGTCATTACGTACAAGAAATCAATTGGGAACCCCGCCACAAGGACATTTTTTTACTGTAAGAAATTACATGGAAAAAAGTCTAGAAGAACATTTTGTCTCTCCTATTTTAATGCCTATTATTTCTCAAAAGATGAATCTCTCTCATACGTAATCATGATGCCAGAGACAAGCCTTTCTTCCCTTAGTACAATTGAACTGTGCTATTATATACTTGGCTCATACGCAAGTTTTATGACATGGTTTGACTAAACTACGAGTTAGCCTCATGGTCTCTATTAATCTCATGTGAGGGAAGTGTCTGACTAATCTGATGACGTTTTTTGATGAAGTAGCAGAGAGAGTTGATGAAAGTAGTACAGTAGATGTGGTATAAATGGATTTTCAAAAGTCATTTGATAGAATACCACATAACAAACTTAGTCAGAAAATAGGAGCACATGGTATTAAAGGGACAGTGGTAATTTGGGTACATAATTGGCTAAGGGATAGGAGACAGAGAGTAATGGTCTTCTTCTTCTTCTTTCGTATGGTAGTAGCAAAGCAAATCAAATGTCAATATCTAAGTCAGATATCCAGGCCAAAGCTTCCGGTGTAACAGTGTGGATATCTTGTAGGCTGCCTGCGAATTTCCTCTGAGGGCAGTGCGCGATGATGTGCTCCAGGGTCTGATTAGGAGCTTCACAGTCGCATGATGGGGATGCTTTAATCTTCCATCTATGGAGAAGGTGACAGCATCTACCGTGACCGGTTCTGAGGCGGTTGATGGTTGGCCACTGTTTGCGAGGAAGGTTTGATCCTTCAGGTTGTACTGTGAGGTCCTCTAGAAGGAATCCATTCTGTGAGTAGTAGATGTTTTTCTGACTGGAGAGAAGTATTCAGTGGAGTTCCGCAGGCGTCGGTATTAGTACCATTGCTTTTCTTGTTATATATAAAGGACCTGGACTTGGGTATAGGGAGCATAATTTTTAAGTTTGCGGAGGGTACGAAACTTGGAAACATAGCAAATAGTGAGCAGGATAGTAGCAGACTTCAGGAGAATGTAGACACACTGTTGAAATGGGCAGACACATGGCAGATGCAATTTATAGATGATAAAGCGGACATAGCTACCAGTCTGGGCCTGCGACAGGTGGTGAGAGAACCAACACGAGGGAAAAACCTATTTGACCTCGTCCTCACCAATCTACTTGTCGCAGATAGATCTGTCCATGACAGCATTGGCAGCAGTGACCACCGCACAGTCATTGTGAAGACTAAGTCCCGTCTTCACACTGCTAACACCATCCATCATGTTGTGTGGCACTACCACCGTGCTAAATGGGATAGATTCAGAACAGATCTAGCAGGTCAAAACTGGGCATCCATGAGGCGCTGTGGGCCATCAGCAGCAGCAGAATTGTATTCCACCACAATCTGTAAACTCATGGCCTGGCATATCCCTCACTACCATTACCATCAAGCCAGGGGACCAACCCTGGTTCAATGAGTGTAGAAGAGCATGCCAGGAGCAGCACCAGGCGTACATAAATATGAGGTGCCCACCTGGGGAAGCTGCAACACAGGACTACATACATGCTAAAAAGCAGAAGCAGCATGCTATAGACAGGGCTAAGCGATCCCACAATCAACGGATCAGATATAAGCTCTACAGTCCTGCCACATCCAGTTGTGAATGGTGGTGGACCATTAAACAACTAACGGGAGGAGGAGTCTCCATGAATATCCCCATCCTCAATGATGGCGGAGCCCAGCATGTGAGTGCAAAAGACAAGGCTGAAGCGTTTGCAACCATCTTCAGCCAGAAGTGCCGAGTGGATTGTCATGAATCTTATCATTCATGGAGAAATGGCTCATGAAATAACGCTGTGCGGCCAGCTGGTGGCGCCGTCCAAGGAGTATAAATACTCTGGCGTGGGCCCAGCTTGTTCAGGACATTTTTGTAACCAGGAATTGGTGATGTAACTAGAATCTCATGGTTGTGAAACAGTTGATTAAAGCCTTGTTTTATACTCAAACCAAGTGCTCAGTAATCTTTTTACATCATGGATGATCCATATCGGCCTCCTCCTGAGGTCCCCACCACCACAGAAGCCAGTCTTCAGCCAATTCAATTCACTCCACATGATATCAAGAAACAGCTGAGTGCACTGGATACAGCAAAGGCTATGGGCCCCGACAACATCCCGCTGTTGTGCTGAAGACTTGTGCTTCAGAACTAGCCGCACCTCTAGCCAAGCTGTTCCAGTACAGCTACAACACTGGCATCTATCCGACAATGTGGAAAACTGCCTAGGTATGTCCTGTCCACAAAAAGCAGTACAAATCCAATCTGGCCAATTACCGCCCCATCAGTCTACTCTCAATCATCAGCAAAGTGATGGAAGGTGTCATCGACAGTGCTATCAAGCAGCACTTACTCACCAATAACCTGCTCACTGATGCCCAGTTTGGGTTCCGCCAAGACCACTTGGCTCCTGACCTCATTACAGCCTTGGTCCAAACATGGACAAAAGAGCTGAATTCCAGAGGTGAAGTGAGAGTGGCTGCCCTTGACATCAAGGCAGCATTTGACCGAGTGTGGCATCAAGGAGCCCTAGTAAAATTGAAGTCAATGGGAATCGGGGGGAAAACTCTCCACTGGCTGAAGTCATACCTAGCACAAAGGAAGATGGTTGTGGTGATTGGAGGTCAATCATCACAGCCTCAGGACATTGTTGCAGGAGTTCCTCAGGGCAGTGTCCTAGGCCCAACCATCTTCAGCTGCTTCATCAATGACCTTCCCTCCATCATAAGGTCAGAAGTGGGGATGTTCGTTGATGACTGCACAGTGTTCAGTGCCATTCACAACTCCTCAGATAAGGAAGCAGCCGATGCCCGCATGCAGCAGGATCTGGATAACATTCAGGCTTGGGCTGATAAGTGGTAGGTAACATTCGCGCTACACAAGTGCCAGGCAATGACTATCTCCAACAAGCGAGAGTCTAACCACCGCCCCTTGACATTCAATGGCATTACCATCGCTGAATCCCCCACCATCAATATCCTGGGGGTCGCCATTGACCAGAAAGTTAACTGGACTAGTCACATAAATACTGTGGCAACAAGAGTAGGTCAGAGGCTGGGTATTCTGTGGCGAGTGTCTCACCTCCTGACTCCCTAAAGCCTTTCCACCATCTACAAGGCATAAATCAGGAGTGTGATGGAATACTCTCCACCTGCCTGGATGAGTGCAGCTCCAACAACACTCAAGAAGATTGACACCATCCAAGACAAAGCAGCCCGCTTGATTGGCACCCTATCCACCACCTTAAACATTCACTCCCTCCACCACCGGTGCACCTTGGCTGCAGTGTGTACCATCTACAAGATGCACTGCAGCAACACGCCAAGGCTTCTTCAGCAGCACCTCCCAAACCCACGACCTCTACCACCTAGAAGGACAAGGGCAGCAGGCGCATGGGAACACCACCACCTCCAAGTTCCCCTCCAAGTCACACACCATCCTGACTTGGAAGTATATCGCCGTTCCTTCATCGTCATTGGGTCAAAATCCTGGAACTCCCTACCTAACAGCACTGTGGGAGTACCTTCACCACACGGACTGCAGCGGTTGAAGGAGGCGGCTCACCACCATCTTCTCGAGGGCAACTAGAGATGGGCAATAAATGCTGGCCTTGGCAGCGACACCCACATCCCATGAATGAATAAAAATTAAATGTGAAATGATGCACTTTGGGGAAACAATATGGTATTATTTTGAAGGGGTTTCAAAAGCAGAGGGTCCTGGGGGTGCATATTCATAAATCTTAGAAGCGAGTTGATAAGGCGGTTAAGAAAATGTATGGGATACTTTGCTTTGCAAATAGTGGCATTGAATGCAAAAGCAAGGAAGTCATGATAAACCTTTACAAATCTCTGGTTAAGCCTCAGCTGGAGTATTGTATACGATTCTGGGCACCTCACTTTAGGAAGGATGTCAAGACCTTGGAGGGGTGGTTTACCAAGATGAGGAACTTCACTTACGTGGAGAGATTGGAGAAGCTGGGATTGTTCTCCTCAGAGCAGAGAAGGTTAACTGGAGACCTAATAGTGGTATTTAAAATTATGAGGGGTTTTGATCGAGCATGTAAGGAGAAATTATTTCCTCTGGCAACTGGGTCAGTAACCAGAGGTCATAGATTTAAAATAATTGGCAAAAGAACTGGATGAGAAACAAGGAGAAATTTCTTCACCCAGAGGATTGCTAAGATCTGGAATGCACTCCTTGAAAGGATGGAGGAATCAGGTTCCAGAGGAACTTTCAAAAGGCAACTGGACATGGACTTGAAGGGGACTAGTTGCAGGGTTATGGGAAAAAGTTGGGGGGTGGAACTAAATTGGACAGCTTGTTCAAAGAGCCAACACAGGCCCGACGGGTCGAATGGCCTCCTTCTGTGCTGTAAGATTCTATGATTCTATGGCTGGAATTTTCTGCAGGTAGGTGGGTTGGGGCGGCGGGGGTGGGGTGGGGGGTTGATGAGGCGGGCCGGTTTCCCACAGGCCCTTCCAACTTTAACGGCAGGGCCTGATTTGCATGTGAGGCCTTGGTTTCCTGCCCGCAGCCAGCCAGATTGAGAGGCTGGCTGGCTGGCTGTGGGCAGGTATGCCTGCAGATGCAGAGAGGAAGCGAGGGCTCAGTCCAGGGGGAAGGGTGGGGTGGGGGGGCGTCGGGGATCGGCAGGGGCTCAGTCAGGGATCGCGAGTGAGGGTCGGAAATCGAAAGGGAGGGTCAGCCGGAGGGTCGTGGATCGGCGGCGGGTGGGGGCGGTCCGGAGGATCGATGGGGGGGCGGGGACTGCCAGGGATCGGGGAGTCGGCCGGGGATTGGGCGGGTCGGGGATCAGGGATCAGCAGGGAGAGTCAGCCGGATGATGGACGGGGGAGGTTGGCCGGCGCATCAGCGGTGGGCTGAGAGAATCGGGGCCAGCCACCGGAGGATTGTGGCCAGCCTCAGCATCATCGGTGGGGTGGGGGAGGAGGGCTCATGGTGGGGATCGGAGGCTTGGGGAGGTGATCGGAGGCCTTGTGGTGGGGTCTCCGATCATGGGGGGGCGGGTTTCACGAATTGTGTGAAACCCGTCCACATGCAGTTAAATTCAAAATGGAGGTGTAAAAAGAGGCTCCCAGCCACATTCTAATATTTTAATTGATGTACCGCCCCCTGGGAGCGGGTTGGTCACCTGCCCCCTGTCACACCCCCATCCCAACTCCATTAGAACCGGAAGTGGGCCGGTTAGAGGTGGGATCAGTTCGGGACAATTTAACTACCCCACACTCCAAACCCACTGTTTTTTGGGGGGAAATTCCGGCCTCATATGATTCTATGAAGTAAGGTAGTCATTGTAGGATATTAAGGATACAGTTCTATAAGGTTCAGTACTGTGCTAGCCTTGATCTCTCAGCCATACTGTTCCCACAATACCATCTCATTGGCCATACGTTAAAAGACATGAGCTAGATCTCTTAGATTAGAACATAAGAACATAAGAAATAGGAGCAGGAGTAGGCCATACGGCCCCTTGAGCCTGCTCCACCATTCGATATGAACTTCTACATCAAATCCACTTTCCCGCACTATCCCCATATCACTTGATTCCCTTAGTCTCCAAAAATCTATCGATCTCTATCTTGAATATACTCAACAACTGAGCATCCACAACCCTCTAGGGTAGAGAATTCTAAAGATTCACAACCTTCTGAATGAATAAATTTCTCCTCATCTCAGTCCTAAATGGCCGACCCCTTATCCTGAGACTATGACCCCCAGTTCTAGACTCTCGAGCCAACAGAAACAGCCTCTCAGCATCTACCCTATCAAGCCCTCAAAGGATCTTACATGTTTCAATGAGATCACCTTCCATTCTCTCAAACTCCAGGGAATTTTATTCACAAGAAGGTGAGTAAAATGAATACAGGACTTCTTCAACCTTGGGGGCGAAATTCCCCTCGTTTGCACCTCCGGTGGGAGGCACTAACGGGGCGCGAATGGCTTTGCGGCCCCTGAGGCGATAACAGTGCCTCCCGCGAAATTCCGTCATCTCCAGGCGCAGTGCCCCGGTTGCGCCTTGGAAGAAAAATTTGCAAGCACTCCACTTCCCTCTTGGAAGAAAAAATGGGAATTTAACTAATGTTTGAAAAGGTTAGCGCCTGGCGCTAACTTTCCAAACATTATTAACGGCGCCCCAAACGGCCCTCTCGGGGGATTTCACCCCTTGTATTTTGAGGCAGGGTGTTGAAATGGTCATCAGCCACCACACATGAAATAAGCATCTACGAGCTACTGCTCAGTTCACTACAGATTACAGTTCAGAATAAAATCCCAATCTAAAAGATGTGCTTTTATTTCCAAATTGGTATAAAATGGCTTCGTTTTGATCGATCTGGCCAGTACTGGTTTAATCCGGTCCACAGAATTGTGGGTTTGGCTGTGCTGTCCCTAAAGTTCAAGTTGTTGTGAATCCAAAGACCAAAAACTCTGTTCGGAATTTGGATGTAGTTCACCATCGGAGTGCCAGGGATCAACCTACACACCCAGAATATGGACGCATACCCACCACAGCCCATAGACAGGAGAGACTCACCCACCAACCACTGTGATCTTGGAAAAGTAATAGGATATGGAGAATGTTTTCACCTAGCTACAGATATACCGCTTCTATCTGTTTAAAGGGACAAACCCATCCAAATCGAACAGGTTCAATTTTGTTGAAGTGCTCATTATGGAATGGGAGTCCAGATCTAATGTCATATACATTAATATAGCGCCTTTAATGTCAAAAAGCGTCCCAAGATGCTTCACGGGTACGTAATCAGACAGCAGTGGGGGCTGAGCCAAACAAGAAGAGATTAGAAGGGTGAGCAAAAGCTTGGCATAGAAGTGGGTTTTGAAGAAAGAGAGGGAATTGGTGGACAGGTTTAGAGAGGCTGAAGGGCGGCCACCAATGGGGGGGCAAAAGGAGGGGGGATGCACAAGAGACCAGAACTGGAAGAAACACAAGATTTGGAGGGGTTGTAGGGCTTGAAAAGGTTGCAGCAATGGAGAATAGCAAGGCTATGAAGGGATTTGAACACAAGAATGAGAATTGTAAATTGGAGGTGTTGGGAGACCGGAATTCAATGTATGTCAGCAAAAACAGGCAACTTGGTTGCGATATTGGCAGCAGAGTTTGATGTGAAAATTACGTGGCGCGTGGACTTAACAGCACAAGTCCATTGGTTTTGCAGTGCAAATAGCATCAGTTTTCATTGCTTTTGTGATGCTAATTTTGCAATGTTTCATGTTTCCCACTTCAGTGGTTTTACAATGGTAACACTGCACACTTCATTTAAAGTTTGTTTCCACAGTGAAGTATAATCTGCAATAACCAGCAGCACTATGAATTATTAATAATTTCTGTATGCTCGGTTTAGAATGAGACAAATGAAAACACAATGAAGCTATCTATAGAGATGGCCGTAAGGCAAATACCCTGTCCTCCTGATGGAGGGGGACAGTTCTGAATGGAAAAGGTGGGGAAGAAGAAAGCTACCCAAATGATAAATAGGAATGTGTATGCGGGAAGTAAAAAAGGTTTAAAAAAGAAATGGCGTCTGATAAAATATCACTTATGAATCCAAAACTAATACACAACAGCAGGGTGTGGTCAGTGTGCTGTTATAACCCAAACACACACAGTCTGATGTCTGGCAAGTGGAACTTCCAATATCAAATTATTATGTTTATCGCAATATTGTTGGGGCTTTTGTTTAGATTCAGGACTGTGACATCGATTTGAATCGAAGGTTGTTCTTCTCTTTGCCGATTTTTAGTAGATATCTTTGTCACAATTGGAGCTTTCAACCTAATTCTCCTCATGTTAAACAAATGTAAAATCCTGCTCTTTGTAGAATTTGACTTTCAAGAAAGGGAAACAAGTTCTTGAGCCAATATATTTTGGCTGGCGCTGCAGTGAGATCTGTGAGGAGTACACCAAGTAACTCTTGGTATGTACCACTAAAATCCCCAAGATTATGTTGTGTGCGTCATGGACCTACTAATCAAGACCCAAGAGGACTCAGCATTAAGGTTCCACAACACAGGATCTGTGGGAAAACAGGTAACTTGCATCAAAGGCACTACTGTCACCATTCGGGGATAGTACGGTTTCAGAATATCTCACCTCAGATATATTATCCATTTTTTTTTTATTTGGAGAGGTTGGGAATAGCTATTTCATTTTTGCTTGCCCTGATAAAAAGAAGCTAATCTCATGGAGAAGCGTGGAATTTTTTTTTCTATCAATATCCTACTCAGTCCTTTCACTCCCCTTCAAATAGCTTTTGAGCTCCTTGCCACACTCCTCCAGGCAGCAGAGTAAGTGGTGAACACCTCCACAGTTTCTAATAGAGCAGTTTTTAACAGTAGTACTGAGCTCAAGGACTGTTGTTTCCCTGATACTGGAGTGCATGCATTAATGATTACAAATAGCCTGAGAGTGAGCAATAAGGCTGGAGTTCAATTGATAATAAAGTTAATAAATTCCAATAAAGTTATAAACTGGGAGAAGGGATGGTTTATGGACATTATTTAAACCCCTTGATTAAAGCATTTTTGATTGATCTGCCATGAATCCATATACATACACATCACAACCCTAATAAATGGAAACAGCGCTGATGCAGTTAAAGATGACGCTGAAATCGCTCCATTAAAAGCGTCATCACTATGGAGTCATATTTTATGTCAATCACAGGAGTATAATAAGGGAATTTAGAATTGTTGGGGAAACCAAATTCTAGGATTAAATAGCCATAATGTATGTCAGAGAAAGGGGCCTAGAAATTCATTTGCTCTCGATCGTGATGCGTTAGCAACCCGCACCCATTCGGAGGACTGCAGACAACACGCAAACTTTGTGCTGTCTGCTCATTTGCATGATTGTGGTGTTATTCATCTTCAGATGCCATATCCCACCATCTGCACCACTGGCCTCACACACTGCTCAATGCACCACACCCCCCATCACTCAACTACCAACAATCTCTACCAAACACAACTCATACCTCACATTCATAGCTTCACCTCACCCTCACACTGCTACAAGCCTCAAACTTACATCTCTCAGATTCCACACACTGTCAGATATTCAACCATGGCAGGCACACCACACAAACACGTTACACCACACTCACTGACACAATTCTCTTTCCCTGGCCGAAAAAAGGTGGTGCATAACCGGCGCCAGCAGACCTTAACCAGCGGGGGACAGACTCGCCTGAATCACCTCACCCCCATGGAGGAGATGGCACTGGCTGTTCTTGGCAGGGGCTTGGCTGAGCCCGTGGCCAGCGGTGAGGCTGAAAGAAAAGAAGATGCTGGTATCCTCATACGTTATGCTTCTTCTCACATCCCACTTCCCCCTCATCCCACAATCTCTTCTGATTTACAATCTGCACATAGTGTAAGCATGCACCTCTTGCTTTCCCCCCCTTCCCTCACCACAACCCTACCCTTGTGTCCTTCTCGTTTCAGAGACCCAAGAAATCCAACCTGGCCAGCCAGTGGTTCAAGAAGAAGAGGAAGAGGAGAGTGATGAAGAAGAAGAAACACCGCCACTCGATCTGACAGTCACAGCCACCAGCTCAGATACTGGCACTACGCGGAGGTTAAAGGATCACTTAGAGGCGGGGTCTGCACATGCTGAGTCTCCGGGCATGAGTGAGCTGCTGACAAGGCAGGAGGAAAGGGTAGCGCAGGTGCCAGTTCCCTGGAGAGAAAGGTCGCACATAAGTTCTCAGATGAGGACATCGATGCGCGGCCTACAGAAGAATGCTTGGTGCATTGGGAAGCCTGCCAGAAAGCCTGAGTGCAATGTCAAGGAGCATGGAGGAGTCCGGCACCAACTTGGCACAGGACTTTGCGCAGAGCTTGGAGCCCATCCTTTCCAGCATGGAAGGGGTAGGCAGATTCATTAACGCACTTGTGGACCCAACCATGATGCCGCATCTGATGGGCAATGCACAAGTAGAAGCCACCCAACACCTGAGTGCTGCAGTGGAAGCTCAGGCTTCTGTCATGCAGGCTCAGCTTGCTGCCACGCAAGCTCAAACTGCTGCCAGTGTGTTTACCAGTGTGAAAAGGGGCTTGCAGAGTGTCACAGAAGTCCAGCAATGTCTTCCAACAGTTTGCTAGGAATGCTGAGGTGCCGCTCCGGGGAAGTGGCATTGGCTCCATGGAGCATGAGCCTGCTGTCCTCTCTCAGGATGACAGCATTTGTCCTCCCACCACTGCCACTCCACCAGTGCCCTTGCTGTTGCCTGTCAGCTAGCCAGCCCAGACTGCTGCCGCCCATGTCGAGGTGGTGCAATCCACAGCCGGGTCTTCTTGGCCCAGAGCTGCTCGAGGTCGTCCTGCAAGGCCATCTGCAGTCTCCCCCATTGAAAGTCAGCAGCTTTCCATCAGCCATGCTGCACTTCGTAGGAGCACTAGGACAGGCAAAGGCACACTGAAGACAGGCAGTAAGGGAATGCACAAGGGTGATTAGTTGACTTTGTTATGCAATATTGGATGGATTGATGGATAACGTTGGATTGGAATGTTTCTTTTGTGGTGGCATTTATTATAGCATAGTGGCCAAGAGGACGCTGTGATGGTCAGTAACAGAGGGAAGGTAAGGTGTGGGACTATTGTTGAATGGGGAATTGGGGTTTCATTCACCCGTACCACAATCAAATGAGTCGATCACGGATAGCCTGGGAGGAAAGGGGCTGTCTGAGTTGCCACCTCCTTCTGCTTCCTCCTCCCTTCTGCTTCGCCCTCCTCCACTTCCTCCTCCTCCTCCTCCTCCTCTACTTCCGCTTCCTCCTCCTCCTCCTCCTCCTCTTCCTCCTCCTCCTTCTCCTCAGCTGGTTGCCATATGCTTGGTGGCAAGGGCTGTGCCCTTGTGATGGCAAGATTGTGGAGCATGCAGCAGACCACGACAAATCTTGAGACATGTTCTGATGAGTACTGCAGGAGTCCTCCAGAGTGGGCCAGGCAGCGATAGTTGTGTAAGGGTGCCAATGGTCTGCTCTATCAGATTTCACGTGGCAGCATGGCTCTCATTGTACACATGCTGCCCACGTGTGGTTGGGTTGCGGAGATGAGTCATGAACCAGGTGGTCAAGGAATAGCCCTTGCTGCCCAGTAGCCACCCTCTGCTTTGTCTTGGAGGCTCAAAAAGACTGAGGGAACAGCGGATGGCGCAGAACAAAAGCATCATGACTGCTGCCAGGATACCGGGCATTCACCATCATGATGTGCTGAGCATGGTTGCACACCAACTGCACATTCAGCGAGTGATAACCTTTGCGGTTGCGGTACATCTCAGTATTTAGAGGCAATAACCGAAAAGCTACGCGCATGCTGTCGATGGCACCCTGCACCATGGGGAAGCCTGCTATCCTGAGAAAGCCATGTGCACGCTCTGCCTACTTCTCTCTGGTCAGAGAGAAAACAACGAAGTCCCCTCTCCTGGCATAAAGAGCGTCTGTCACCTCTTTTATGCAGCAGTGGACAGTGAACTGGGAGATATTACGGGGGAAAAATTCGGTATCGCCCCATTTGGGGCGCCATTATTGGCGGTGCGCAAAGTTTAGCGCCTGGCGCTAATTGTCGCCTCCAACAGCAAACTTGGCTTTTATCGCCCCTTGAGGTGATTGGAGCACTAAATCAGGCACTTCACACCTGTCTTAAGGTGCAAAGGCCAAGGAGCGAGGCGCTACCTCAGAGCGCTGGCGAAGCAAGGAAGGACAAATCAAAATAAACCTGCAAAGTGCTGCTCAGTACTCAAAACTCCTTCACACAGCATTGAATCTCTCCAGAAGTCTCTCTCTCTCTCTCTCTCTCAGAATGCGTGGTGCAAAAATGTCACCGACAAAAAAAGGCAGGAAGCGGTCGCCTTTAGATAGCGCTCCCCTAGTCCCTTTCTGACAGCATAACACTCCCCTCAACCTGTCGTTGCAAGCGGCAGGTGGAAAGGCAAGGGGCGCCACTCAATATCCGGTCCGGGGCGCTAACGGGGCGTTGCGCACTCGACTGACGTCATAATCTGCCGGTGCAGGAGACCGTGGCGGTAGTGTTTAGCGCCGCCGCAAATTGTCTAGTTAATTTCGCGAGCAGCACAAACATCGCCGCGCCCGGGCACTAGTTGCTTTGCGCCCCAATTGGCGCCCTCTTAAGGCACTAACGGGAGGTGCAAACAACTGAATTTTTCCCCCTACGGATATTGCCTGCTCCAGCCTGGAAGGATCCCGACATGAAGAAATTCAGGACCACGGTCACCTTCGCAGCCACTGGCAGTGCTGTCCTTGCCCTAGTGTGAGGCCACAGGTCTGGTAGCAAGAGGTGACAGAGTTCTGTGAGCACCTCCTCCGTAAAGCACAGATGCCTCACACACTGCTCCTGGCTCAGGCTGAGGCAAGAGAATTGCTCTCGGAAGGCCCTAGGTGGGTAAGGCCTCCTGCTGAGAGCCCTTCTCCCCCTCCTCCTCCTCCCTCTGCGAGCAGCTTGTCCTCCTCTTCGCTGCCTCTGCTCCATCTCTCTGTTATGCTGCAGGCCAAGGGGAACAACTAGAGCCCCCCATGACTGGGAGCAAGTGGTCTGACCAGAACCCTTGAATTCAGAACCAGGGCCTTCTCCACTTGCAGCACCACTCCCTGTCACCTCACCAACTTTAAACAACTCTGGAAAGCGCCAAACATTTCCACAAACTGACATTGAGCCAATAGAAATTAATCCACAATTAACTTGATGATCCCTTTAAATATCATTGGTAGGGGGTCAATGTTCCCTGTAATTTTTTGGGGCCAAGTGGCCCCTTTAAGGGGTTCTCGGACTATTCAAAATACTGCACATGTGCGGTTTTTCTATTAAAAAGCTGGCAAGCCGGCTGTGCGGGAACCCTGGAGCACCATGTGGCCATGCAGCTTACAGGGAGCATTGTAGGGGGTCCTTGCAGCTGCTGAACGCATGCGAGGTTAACACAGGGCATTAGTTCCAGCGTTGAGGATGAAAATGGCAGCGCTGGCGTCAAATCAGCGTTGCACGTTGATTGACGTCACGATCTGCCGACGCTATATGCTTTTGGCGTGCGCTCCCAGCGCCGACGCTAACGCCCTTATGGCATGCGGCGTGGCCCGCACCAGGACGGCACCCGTAGCACCAAAACAACGGTGTCGTGCATTACCATTGTTTGTTGAAGTGAAAGAGCTATACTCACAGGCAGCAAAAAGTTATGCAAGCCTCTCGCAAGCATAACAGTTTATAATGGTAGAATTTTACAACAGAAAAACATGCCGTTCAGTGCATCGCACCTGTGCTGTCTCTCTGACAGAGCTATTCACCTCGTCCCATGATTCAGCGCTTTCCCATACCCTTTTTCTTTTTCAAATATTTATCCACTTCCCTTTTAAAATTTCTTCATGGATTCTGCTTCCACCATTGTTTTTGGTTGGAAACTTCATATCTTAACAACCCTTCGCATTAAAATAAATCTCCTAACCTTTGTTCTTTGGTGATAATCTTAAATTTATGCCCTCTAGTTACTGATCAATGGAAATATTTTCTTCCTATTTACCTTATCAAAACCCCATGGGGGAAAAATTGGGTGAGTAGTGCCACCTGTTAGCGCCTAAAGAGGCAGTCAGTGGCTGCAGCGCCACTGGCTGCGCCTCCCGCGATATTCAGCAGGGGCGCTAATGGTGGCATTAGCCATTTGCGCTGCGCCGCCACTGATGACGTCATCGGTGTGCGCAGCGCCCCATTCGCGCCCCGTTCGCGATATTTGGTAGCGAATGCCGCAGTTGCGCCATTCGCTACCCGCGCCCAGTTCACGGGGCCTTACTGTGCCGGCAGCGGTGCAAGTTAAGGTGGAGGTGCGGGGCGGCCACCCGCCTGCCAGCACCTCCATCCCCGGCCTTCTGACCACCCCCCGCGGCATTGCCGACTGTCTCCCGAGAGCCCGGCACTTCTCCTTGGTGCCGGGCTCGTTTGCCGGCATTCGTGAGCGGGGATCATGCTGTTGCAGGCCCCTCCCCCTTAACAATGGGAGGAAGGCCTGCAGTACCGCAGCATGCCGTGCCGCAGCGTGTGGCGCTGCGGCACGTTGCGCTGCGATATTCAGTTTCAGTGCCCTAAGAGGGACGCGGAGCGGCTCGAGCCTCGCCCCGTCTCCCTCTAGGGGCAATGGAACTGAATATCTGACGATCGCTAAAGCCTCGAACGCTGCGCTAAATCCTGCGCTCAGGCGACTTTTGCGCCACTTTGGCGCCCCAACCCAATTTCTAGGCCCATGTCTTTTTGAACTCCTGTACCAGGTCTCCTTCCCTTTTTAAAGCAGTAAGCCACAGAACTTTCTCCTTTTAGTTCAATGAGTCATAGAGTCATAACGGCACAGAAGGAGGCCATTCAGTCCACTGAGTCTGTGCCAGCTCTCTGTAGAGCAATCCAGACAGTCCCATTCCCCCGCTCTATCCCCATAGCCCTGCAAGTTTATTTCTCTCAAGTGCCTATCCAGTATCCCCTTGAAAACATCAGGGCTAGATTTTCGGGGAGCCGTCAGGCGGGGTTTCAGGCGTGTGGGGGGGGGGAAATCCCGAATTTTGGGGTCACACCACCATCCCGCCCAAAACCCCGCCCCACATAAGTTTCAGGGGCGGCGTGTACCCGCCCCGCAGTGGGACCCGCCGAAACCAGGCGGGAAGGGATTAGTGCCAATTAACTGCCTGTTAACAGGTAGTTAACAGGCAGTTTTTAGCCTAATCCCTATTTTGAGGGGTTTCGTGTGGGTTTCCCCGATGGCTCCAAACCACGCCAGGTTAGAGCAGGCGGGCCGTCGGGTTGAAGGAGTTGGAGGTGTTGCGATGTCGGCGCTCAGGTGAGTGATGGGTGCACGAGTGCAAAGGTAAGTGTGTTTGGTGTGTCTAAAGTGTGTAAAGAACTTTTACTTACCTGTGCTTACCTTAGCAGCCTTTCTTCCTGTAGCCATCAGGAGCGCATCACTCAGCCGGCACTTAAAGCTGAACGGCTGCAATCTGTCAAAAGTGACAGCCTTCAGCTTTGAGTGCCGGTGACAGTTCTAACTGAGTCTGTGCAGAATGACTCAGCTTAGAACTCAGAGTGTCAGTGTTTCACAGCTTCAAACAGCTGTGAGACACTGATATGTCATCTGTCAAGAACTCTTGACAGATGAAAGTTCAGTCTGTGACGTCACCTGTTGCCGGGTGGCCCTTAATTGGCCTGCTGAGCCCGCTGGGTGGGCTCAACAAGGTCAAGCAAGGGAAATTCATGCGGATTGGCCGGACATCGAAGTAGGCGGGTCAAAAACCTGAAAGGGGAAGTCCCACCTTCTTCCCGACAGGTTCGGCAAAATCTACCCGAGTGTTTCCGCTTCCACCATTTTCATCGGCAGCGAGTTCCAGGTCCTCACCACTTGCTGTAATGATCAGTAACATGTCATTCTAGAAAGGTACACTAGGTGGAGCTGTATGTTTAGTAGAGGGCTACCCACAAGGCAGTAGTCAAGATGGATGCCTGTACACTAGTCCACATGGCTGAATAAATGATTAGCTTAAGCTAGCTGTTCATAATGAAAACGTCTATTTATTTATGAACATAACATGGTACCAGGATTGGTAATATCTGCTGAATATTGTGAAACGCGACATGGAGAATTTGAAGCCACCGGAGGGTTTGAAACTCATGGGGAATGTCGACTGCAATTGGCGGACTTTCAAACAACAATTCGAACTCTACATTGCTGCCATTGGGTTCGGTACGAAGCCAGATGCAAGGAAAATAGCGTTACTGCTCATGGTTGCAGGCCCACAGGCGATAGAGGTATTTAATACGTTTATATTTGATCAAGAGGAGGACAGAGAAAAAATGGACGATGTGCTAAAGAAGTTTGATACACATTGTTCTCCCAAAAAGAATGAGACCTATGAGAGGTACGTGTCCCGTTCAAGGGCACAGCAGCAAAATGAGACTTTTGATAGCTTTGTGACCGATCTGAAACTGAAAGCACAGACATGTAATTTCTCTGAACTGAAATCATCCATGATTCGTGACCAGATTGTGTTTGGTATTCATGATAAAAAGGTCAGGGAACGTCTGTTGAGAGAAACCGAACTAACATTGGAGAATGCTGTGAAAATATGCCATGCCAGTGAGCTAGCTCAACAGCACGCAAAGACTTTCAGTGAAATTAATAATGATGCGACTGTAATGAGTGACTGTGCTGCTGTCGGTGCTGTGTTCTGCAAAGGGAAGAAACGTGGGCAGAACAGGAATGCAAAGCAATCGGAGGATGGAATTTTTAATTGTAAACGCTGTGGTTACCAGCACCAGCCAAGACAATGCCCAGCATTTGGGAAAATGTGCACAAAATGTAATGGAAAGAATCACTTTGCCAAACAATGCTTTTCAAAAGTAAAAACAAAGAAAGGGCAACAAGTCAATGTGATTGAGGACACTGATTTAAGTGAGACATTTTTTGTAGGAATGGTGGCATGTGACAATATCGAAAAGGATACAGAAAATGTGCAGCCCTCAGGAATGGACAATGCTGAACATAAAGTTAATGCAGTAAAAGAGGACCAATGGATGATGCCACTGCAGGTAAATGGAGCATTAGTTACATTGAAACTAGACACTGGGGCAAAAGCAAACTTAATCAGTATGAGTGACATTAAAAATATGAAAGAAAAGCCCAAAAACAGAAAAAGTCAGTACTACTGAAGGACTATAATGGACAGAAAATAGATAGCTTAGGTGTATGCAGACTTAAAGTGACAGTCAAAGACAAAGTGCATCATCTCATGTTTTCTGTTGTGGCTGAAGGACTTGATTCACTACTAGGTGACAAAGCTTGTGAGGACTTAGAACTGGTCAAGAGAATCTACCATATAAACTGTGCCATAAGCAGACCAGATGACTCGATGGATTCTGTAGTGAGTAATTTCCAGGATGTGTTCAAAGGATTTGGAGTTCTACCATTCACTTACAAGATCCAGCTAAAGCAGGATGCTCAGCCAGTGGTACATGCTCCACAGAGAGTTCCAGCACCCCTGCGTGACCGGCTCAAGAAAGAACTGGACAGAATGACCACACTAGGAGTCATCAGGAAAGTCGAAGAGCCAACAGACTGGGTTAACTCCATGGTATGTGTAAAGAAAAAGAACAATGATCTAAGAGTATGCATGGATCCAAAGGACTTAAATGCAAACATAAAACGTGAACACTACCAGATTCCCAAGCGAGAAGAAATCACCAGTGAAATGTCAGGTGCCAGATACTTCACAAAGCTCGATGCCTCACAAGGATTTTGGCAACTAAAACTGGATGAGGAGAGCACCAAATACTGTACCTTCAACACACCAGTTGGCAGGTATTGTTTCCTCAGAATGCCTTTCGGGATAATATCTGCATCTGAAATCTTTCATAGAGCAATGGAACACATAATTGAAGGTCTGGAAGGAGTTCGGGTCTATGTTGATGACATCATCATCTGGGGCTCCACACTGAAAGAACACAATGAGAGACTGACTAAAGTGCTACAGAGCATACGTCGGAATGGACTGAAGCTCAACAAAGCCAAGTGTCAGTTTGGCGTCCAGGAAGTCACTTTCCTAGGAGATAATCTATCTGGTAAAGGAATAGAGCCAGATATGGAAAAAGTAAACACCATATTCAACATGCCCCAACCCACCGACAAAAAAGGAGTGCTACGCATCATGGGGATGATGAACTTCATTGGAAAGTTCATTCCTAACTTGTCAACCAAGACAGCCTGTCTGCGAGACCAGCTACATAAAACAAATGAGTTCGCATGGACAGAAAGACATGAACAAGAGTGGATGAACCTCAAAACAGTGCTGACAACCACATCTGTACTCACCTTCTTTGACCCAACAAAGAGAATCAAAGTGTCAACGGATGCATCAAAAGATGGCCTAGGTGCGGTCTTGCTACAAGCAGAGGGTGAAGATTGGAAGCCTGTTGCCTATGCCTCCAGGTCTATGACTGACTCTGAGTGTCGATACGCCCAGATTGAAAAGGAATGTCTAGGCTTGGTAGTTGGACTAGAAAAGTTCCATGGCTACATATATGGACTTCCCACCTTCACAGTTGAGACAGACCACTGCCCACTGGTTGCCATCATAAAAAAAAATCTGAATGAGGTGTCTCCAAGGATTCAACGACTCATGATGAAGCTGCAAAGATATGACTTTGAACTGATCTACACACCAGGCAAACACATAGTGTTAGCAGATGCACTATCCCGAGCACCCACAATGAGTCGTGTGAGCTCTACTGAGGAAGACGTGGATGTTCATGTGAGTATGGTCACTGCTGTGCTGCCCGTGTCAGACACAAAACCAAAGCAAATAGCAGAAGAAACAGTAAAAGATAGTGTTACAAACAGTGATAGAGAACATTTATCATGGTTGGCCAAAAGGTTCTTGTCCAAAGTACTATCACATCAGGTCAGAGTTAAGTGTCGCAAGTGGACTATTACTAAAACAGAACAGAATAGTCATTCCACAGGCTCTACGTCAAGACATGCTCAAAAGGATTCATGAGGGACACCTCGGAATTGAAAAATGCAAAAGGAGAGCAAGAGACACTGTTTATTGGCCTGGCATAAATAAGGACATTGAAAACATGGTAGGCATATGTGAGACATGTCAGAAACACCAAAACAAACAAGCAAAGTAACCAATGATAGTAGCTGACTTACCAACAGCACCATGGCAAAAGGTTGGTATGGACCTCTTTCATTTGAATGGTAAAGACTATCTAATAGTGAATGACTACTATTCTAACTATCCTGAGATGGCGTTGCTCTCAAGCACATCAGCAAGCAGTGTCATAATGCATGTTAAATCCATCTTCGCCAGACATGGAATTCCCAGGATTGCCGTTAGCGACAATGGTCCGTGCTTCAACTGTAAGGAGTGGCAACAGTTTGCAGCACATTATGACTTTCAACACATCACATCCAGTCCTCTGTATGCTCAGTCAAATGGTAAGGCAGAGAATGGTGTTCAAGTTCTCAAACAGCTACTGAAGAAAGCAACAGAAAGCAAGTCTGATCCTTATCTCGCCCTGCTGAGCTACCAAGCCTCCCCTTTAGACTGTGGTTCTTCACCTGCTGAACTCCTAATGGGTCGCAAGTTGCGCACCACGCTACCCTGCTGTGCAAAAGAAAAGCAGAGTAAGGAACTGAGACAGAGACTTCAACTGTTAAAGCTGAAACAGAAATTACACTATGACAAGTCATCCAAAACTCTGAAACCATTGACAAGGGATGATGTTGTCAGGATTGAGGATCCAGATGCATGGAACAGGAAAGCTACATTTCTTGAGGAAGTAGGACCAAGGTCATACACTGTTAGAACTGAGGAAGGACAGATTCTCAGGAGGAACCGCCGTTCCCTCCTGAAAACACAAGAAACTATCCAAGAGCAAATCGACGACAATGCCACAACTGAATCTTGTCACTCACCACCAGAACAATCTAACACAAACAAACATACAGGCTCTCATGAAAACACATCAGACTTACCTGCGCTGAGAAGATCCACACGTGAAGTAAAAAAGCCTGATAGACTTAATCTTTGAGTACAAAGAAAACTATAATAAAAGAATGAAAAGCTTAGAGTTCATAAAGTAAAGCTTTGAAAATGTGTTGACTGTTGTGAAGATGTTTATGTCGTTATGATTGATTGATATTGATTGATATTGATTTTGTTTAACCTCTAAGGAAGGGGGATGTAATGATCAGTAACATGTCATTCTAGAATGGTACACTAGGTGGAGCTGTATGTTTAGTAGAGGGCTACCCACAAGGCAGTAGTCAAGATGGACACCTGTACACTAGTCCACATGGCTGAATAAATGACTAGCTAGCTGTTCATAATGAAAACGCCTATTTATTTATGAACATAATACTCACTGCATTAAAAAGTTTTACCTCACATCCCCCCTGTATCTCTTGCCCAAAACCTTAAATCTGTGTCCCCTAGTCCTCGTACCATCAATTAGTGGGAACAGCCTTTCCCCATCTAGCCTATCCAAACCCATCATGATCTTGTGCACCTTTATCAACTCACCACTCAACATCCTTTGGTCTAATGAAAACAAATCCAGCATCTCCAATCTGTTTTTGTAGCTAAGATCCCCCATCCCTGGAACCATTCTGGTAAATCTCCTCTGCACCCTCTCAAGTGCCTTCACATCCTTCCTAAAGTGTGGTGACCAGAACTGGACACAATACTCCAGTTGTGGCCTATCCAGTGCTTTATAAAGGTTCAGCATAACTTCTCTACTTTTGTACTCAATACCTCTATTTATGAAGCCCAAGATCCCATATGCTTTGCTATCCACTCTCTCAATATGTCCCGCCACCTTCAGGGACCTATGCACATTAACTCCCAGGTCCCTCTGTCCCTGCACACTCTTTAAAACTCTGCCATTAAGTGTATATTGCCTCTCCCCGTTCCTTCTGCCAAAATGCATCACCTTACACTTCTCTGTATTAAATTCCATCTGCCACTTGTCTGCCTATTCTGCTAGCCTTTCTATGTCCTGTTGCAGTCGATGGGTATCATCCTCACTGTTTGCCGCACCGCTAAGTTTGGTGTCATCAGCAAATTTAGAAATTCTACTCTGTATTCCAATATCCAGGTCATTTAGATGTATCAAAAAGAAGCAGTGGCCCCAGTACTGACCCTTGAGGAACACCACTGTCTACCATCCTCCAGTCTGAAAAACAGCCATTTATCACAACTCGCTGTTTTCTGTCCTTAAGCCAATTCCTTATCCAAGCTGCCACTGACCCACCTATTCGATGAGCCTCAATTTTGTAACCAGCCTTCTATGTGGTACTTTGTCAAAAGCCTTCCTAAAATCCATGTAGACAACATCCATTGCATTCCCTTCATCAATCCTCTCTGTTACTTCATCAAAAAATTTAATTAGATTAGTCAAACATGATCTGCCTTTTACAAATCCATATTGGCTCTCCTCCATTAGCTTAAACCTCTCCAAGTACCTGTTAATTTTTTCCTTGATTATTGTTTATAAAACTTTACCCACTACTGATGTTAAACTGACCGGCCTGTAGTTACAAGGATTGTCCTTACACCCTTGCTTGAACAATGGTGTCACATTTGCCACTTTCCAATCCTCAGGCACCTTCCCCGCATCTAGGGAAGATTGGAAAATTATGGCAAGCCCTTCCGCTATCTCCACCCCCATTCCCTTAGCAAGCCATCTGGACCAGGCGACTTGTCCACTCTAAGCATACCCAGCCTTTCTAGTACATCCTGCCTATCAATTTTCACCCCTTCCATTGCTTTTACCTTTTCCACTTCTACCGATATTTTGTCAGCATCCACCTCCTTAGTAAACACCGATACAAAGTACTCTGAGTATTCTAGCCTTGCCCTGCGCCTCTAAGCATATAGAAACATAGAAGATAGGAGCAGGAGTAGGCCATTCGGCCCCTCGAGTCTGTTCCGCCATTTAATGAGATCATGGCTGATCATCCAAATTCAGTACCCTGTCCCTGCTTTCTCCCCATATCCCTTGATCCCTTTAGCCTTAACAAATATATCTAACTCCTTCTTGAATATATTTAATAAGTTGGCCTCAACTGCCTTCTGTGGTAGAGAATTCCACAAGTTCACCACTCTCTGGGTGAAGAAATTCCTCCTCATCTCAGACCTAAATGGCTTACCCCTTATCTTTAGACTGTGACCCCTATCACCTTCTTTGTCCCTAATAGGCCTCACCCTGCCTCTTACTACCCGCTTATTGTTTACATGCTGGTAGAAGGTTTTTGGGTTCCCTTTTATGTTAACCGTCATTCTACTCTCATATTATCTCTTTGCCAATCTTATTTTCATCTTCACATCCCCTCTCAACTTATTATATTTGGTCTGGTTCTCCCTTGAAGAATTCATCTGACATGCATCATACACCCTCTTTTTTTGTTTCATCATCTTCTCTATCTCCCTTATCATCCAAGAAGCCCTTGCTTTGGTTCCCTTACCCTTCCCTCTAGTTGGAATGTACCTAGACTGTACTTGGAACATCGCCTCCTTAAAGATCGCCCATTTTTCCGATACAGTTTTTCCTGTCAGTCTTTGGTTCCATTTTACCCTGGCTAGATCCTTTTGCATCCCACTGAAGTTAGCCCTATTCCAGTTTAGAAGTTCCACTCTAGATTGTTCCTTGCTCCTCTTCATTGCTAATCTAAATCTTATGATACAATGATCACTCATATCCAAGTGTTCTCCCACAGACACTTGGTCGAGCTGGCCCAGCTCATTCCCCAGCACCAGATCCAGCAATGCCTGGTTCCTAGATGGGCCAAGAACAAACTGGTCAAGGAAATTCTCCTGAACACATTTCAGAAATTCCTCCTCCTCCATTATCCCAATTGATATTTGGGTAATTAAAGTCCCCCAATATTACTGTAATGTCCGTGTGTAATTGAGACACGGACTGCAGAAGTTGGTTATAACAGGTGTTTACTGAATGGAGACAAAACTGGAACTACTATACAAAGTTACTTCACAGGCTTATATACAGGGGTGGTCACTACTGGTACTGCAGTATACAGGGGCTGCAGAATATAGTTCCTTCTTCACGGTACATACATTACAATTCCTCCCCTTTTAGCTAAACAGTACATAACATTCGATTAATAATTAAATAACATATTTACAATTACAGTTGCTATATACATTAGCTGAAGTTAATCAATTATAAATTCAGTCTTTGAGGAGGCTTCCTGATTCTGTCCGGATAACGCCTCTTTGGGGTATCAGGTTCTTCTGGCAAAGTTGATTCGGGATCAACGTTGTTGTTTGGTTCGTCTGCTTCCAATATCACTGATTCTGAGGTAGATGCAATTGGTACTTCGGTTTCATCACCAGGTGTATAGGATCGTGGTGTAGATTTGACGTTTTCCAGTGACTCTAGAATCTGGTCAGCATGGCGTCTTACAATACTCTCTCCAACGTCCACGGTATACATTAGAGGTCCTTGCCGTGTGCAGATCGTTCCTGGCTGCCATTTCTCTGTGCGGTAGTCCCGGGCCAAAACTGGTTGACCTATCTTGAAACTCCTGGTTGGCCTTTCATTCATATTCTGAAACTGCCTGTTCTCCACATCTCTTCTGATGTTTGGCTTAACCAAATCCAAGCGGCATCTTAGTCTTCGATTGAAGAACATCATGGCTGGAGTTTGGTTGGTAACCGCATGTGTCGCATTCCGGTAGGCAAACAAGAAGTTATCCACCTTGTGTTGTAGGGGTATGTCTTCATTACACATTGCCTTGATAGCCTTCTTGAATGTTTGAACGAACCTCTCAGCCAATCCATTGGTAGCTGGATGATATGGGGCGGATGTGTAATGCTTAACACCATTGTTCTTTAAGAACCTCCGGAACTCTTCAGACACAAACTGTGGTCCATTGTCGGAGCAAATCTGTTCAGGCAGCCCATTTCTGGCGAATATGGTTCGTAAGACTGTGATAGTTTTTTCTGTGGTGGTTGAGGACATTTTTATTACCTCTGGCCACTTTGAATGTGCATCCACCGCAATTAAAAACATCGAGTCCATAAATGGACCAGCAAAATCAATGTGTACCCTTTGCCATGGAGATGAGAGCCACTCCCATGGATGTAGAGGGGCTTGTGGTGGGGCGTTTTGGACCTTCTGGCATCCTATACGGCTCTTGGTCATCTCTTCGATTTCTCTATCGATTCCCGGCCACCACACAAATGCTCTGGCTAAGTTCTTCATTTTTACCCCTCCCAGATGACCCTCATGAAGCTCATTCAGCACTCTATCCTTCAATTTGGGTGGAATTGCTACTCTGGATCCACACATCAAGGTTCCTCGGCACACTGACAGCTGCTCTCTTCTCGGCAAGAATGCTGGCAACAGTGGTTCGCCATGTGCTGGCCATCCCTTCACCGTTAAATCATAGACCCTGGAGAGTGTCGGGTCATTTCGTGTTTCCTTTTCTATGTTTGCATTCGTCACAGGTAGACATTCGACTATGGTTGAGTGGAATATCTCCACAGGATCCACTGCAGGTGCTTCTTCCACCATCGGCAACAGTAGGCGCGACAATCCATCAGCATTCCCATGCTGTTTAGTTCCTTTGTACTCGATGTCATATTGGTGTGCCCCTAGGAAAAGGGACCACCTCTGTAGCCGTTGTGCTGTCATTATCGGGACGCCCTTCTTAGGGTTGAAAATGGAGACAAGAGGTTGATGATCAGTTAGTAGAGTAAATTTCTGTCCGTGCAGGTAGTGATTGAACTTCTTCACCCCCCACACCAGGCTGAGGGCCTCTCTGTCAATCTGGGTGTAGTTACACTCGGCTGCAGTTAACGAGCGTGACGCAAAAGCTATCGGCCTCTCTGAACCATCAAGGGATTTAAGTGACAGTACCGCTCCAACGCCGTAGGGAGACGCATCACACGCCAGTCTTATCGGTAGTGATGGGTTGTAGTGAGCCAATACTTCTCTTGAAGTGATCAGGCCTTTACACTTCTGAAAGGCCCGCTTACATTCATCACTCCATTTCCATGCTACTCCAGTTTGTAGCAGGGCGTTCAGTGGGTGCAGAATTGTGGACAAATTCGGCAAAAACTTATGGTAGTAATTCACCAATCCGAGGAATTACCTCAGTTGCGACACATTTTCAGACGCTGGAGCCTTAACTACTGCTTCAATTTTGTCAGGGGACTTATGTAACCCCTCTTCATCAATCACGTGGCCACAATACGATATTTGTTTCTTAAAAAACTCGCACTTGGGGCGATTGGCTCGTAGCCCATGTTCTCTTAGTCTAGTGAGCACCTGCTCTAGGTTGGCAAGGTGTTCACTGTCATTTTCACCTGTCACTAGGATGTCGTCCAAGTAACACTGAGTCCCCGGAATCCCTTGCAGGACTTGTTCCATCGCTCTTTGCCATGTAGCCGGAGCTGATGCTACTCCGAACACCAGTCGATTATACTGGTAAAGACCTTTGTGAGTGTTTATCGTGAGATATTTCCTAAAGGATTCTTCAACCTCCATCTGCAAATATGCTTGCGCTAGGTCAATTTTTGTAAAACATTTCCCTCCAGACAGTGAGGCGAAAATATCTTCTATCCTCGGAAGAGGATATTGTACGGTGTGAAGGACTGGGTTCAAAGTCACCTTGAAGTCCCCACAGATGCAAACCTTCCTTGGCTCCTCAGACTTATTGTTTAACATTTTCTTCATGACAGGAACGATGGGTGTTGCCCACTCGCTCCAGTCTACCTTAGATAACACGCCTGCATTCTCCAGATTCTCCAGCTCTGCCTCGACGGCTGGGCGAATTGCATACGGTACCGCTCTTGCTTTGAAAAACTTGGGAATTGCATTCTCTTCTATTTTTATCGAGGCAGTTACGCCTTTAAGAGTTCCCAGTCCTAGTTGAAATACCTCTTTAGCGTTAGCTAAGATTTTTGACAATCGTCCAGGTGTGACGTCGTCATCCTTTTTACCAGCCACAGTCAGTGCCTGAATGGAGTGCCAGTCTAAACTTATCTTTCTGATCAATTCACGTCCCAATAACAGTGGTCTACCATCTTGCAGTATGTACAGATACAATTTCTGTATGTCCTTGCCGTTGTATTCGACAGGCACCCTTATTTTCCCTCTGGGGTATACTTTCTGCCCCGTATATGTCTTCAAGACAATGGATGTGTCTTTCAAGGGTATGTGTGAGAATAGCCGCTCGTAGTCTCGTCGATTCATGATGGTCAGGGCTGATCCTGTATCCAATTCCATTTTGACTTGGGACCCTGCTATCGTGAGGGTGACCCAAATGGTTCGGTGATCCTCTTTTGCGATTACGTTGTGTAGCTTGAGACAGCTTAGTCTCTTGTTCCCGGATTCACTATCGCTCTTCTGGTCTTCGGAATTACTGTCTGTCATCTTTTGTACTTTCCTGTACTGTTCCTTAGTAGTCTTTTTGTTGTCGTTAGTCTTCTTCCCGGACCTGCAAACTCGTGCAATGTGTCCCATCTTTCCGCATTGCCTGCATGTTTTGTCCTTGGACCAGCAGTCCTTCTGGTCATGGGTTGTTCTGCCGCAGCGATAACATTTTTCAAATCCCCGTGTCATTTCATGGGTGCTGTATTCCTGTGGCTTTTGCTGTATTTCCGCAGCTCCCCTTGCTGCTGCTTCGTACGATACTGCCACGCCGAAAGCCTTATCTAGCGTCAGCTCTTTCTCTGAGAGTAACCTCTTCTGGGTTCCTTCACTCAGGAGTCCACAGACAAATTTGTCCCATAGGGTATCTGCCAGTCCTGCTCCGAACTGGCAGTGCTTTGATAGCTTGCGTAGTTCCGTAAGGTAATCAGCATTGCTCTCATCTTTATGCTGATTTCTCTTGTGGAATTTAAATCTTTCTGCTATCAGCAGCGGTGTAGGATTTAGGTGTTCCTGTAGGATATCAACAATTGTGTTAAAACTCTTTGCCATCGGTTTGAGTGGAGTGATCAGGTTCCGCAATAGGCCGTACGTTCTTGCGCCCATTAAGTTTAGTAGTACCGATGCCTTTTTCTCATCGGCTACTTCATTTGCCTTGCAATATACTTTGACTCTTTCCACATACGTGGTCCAGTCTTCCATTGCATTATCGAAGGCAGTGATATTGCCAGTCTTTGGCATCTTGGAGATCTAAGATGGCGCCTCCCGTGCTTTGCCTTCTTCCCCACTGGATTAAGATGGCGCCTCCTGCGCTTTCTGCCTTTTCCGCTGCTGCCAGCGCTGTTGCTGGCATTTTTATGCCTTGATGGCAACGCCCTATGGTCTTCGCGCGCTTCCCCCCGCGCTGCTGCCAACGCCGCTCTCCGTGGTCCCCGTGGCAAACTGTAGCTCCTCGCGGCTTTCTGCGCTACTAATTTCTTTTTCTTTTATTTTAATTACTGTTCCCGTTGTCAGAGCAGACCCTATGGGACACTTCCCTCCCTCTTCTTGGGTCTGTACGCTGCCCGGCATCGTAGCACCGGCCGCGCCCTGTGTGCTCCACCCTCTCTCTCTCTCTCCTCTTCCCGACAACGTTGCTCGGCCCCGTTGAAAAGCCACCCGATCGAGCTCTAGCCCGCCGCAGCCCAGGAAGGATCAGTGTACTACCTGCCACCAGCCCGATTAGCTGGAACACCATAGACTGGATAACCAAGCCCAGCTCTCGACAGCCTCTCCTGCAAATCTTCGAATTCGATGAATCAGAGGGCGGTTGCCCACGGTCGACGCCCGTTTCTTCTGTTTGGTTTGTTTTTTTCCTTCCTTCTGGCTTCAACCTCTAATAACTTCGCTTCAGGGATGGATCCCCGTGAGGTGGTGCAGAACTGTAGGTAAGTTCGGATCTGTTCGTCGCCAATGTAATGTCCGTGTGTAATTGAGACACGGACTGCAGAAGTTGGTTATAACAGGTGTTTACTGAATGGAGACAAAACTGGAACTACTATACAAAGTTACTGCACAGGCTTATATACAGGGGTGGTCACTACTGGTACTGCAGTATACAGGGGCTGCAGAATATAGTTCCTTCTTCAAGGTACATACACTACAATTACTACTCTGTAGCTCTTGCATATCTCTGCGACAATTCCATTGGTGACGATTTATTGAAAACCTACTTTCCAAGTTGGTTTCTGAATTGTGAAGGTAAAAACTCAAGTCTTGATTTGATGTCAGTTTAAATATATACAGGCAAAAACCCTACCCCCAACACAGGGAATCAGAAGGTTTTGAAATCAATAACTTGTATGTACATTTTCCAGGAATTTGGGGAAAAAGAAATTCTCCAGGAATTAGGGAAGTTCAAAAATATATTTTGTAGCAACTGTGGAGACCTCAGTCACTGTTGCATGCATATGTGAAATTGCTTTGAAAAATATGATAATTTTCTTCAGCTCCAACCTGTTCCCCATTGCCTGAGGAAACAGCTTCCTCAAAGTTATTCAGTTTCCTTGAAGATAGTTTCCAACTCCAGTTTCCACCTATAGTTTCCCAGTCCACACCTACCCTGACAGACATACTGGGCTTCTGTGTCAACACATAGGATTTGCTAGAAATAAAGACCAAGGTCTATCTAGTTCGCCTTCTACCATCCTGGTAGTCGCATGATACAATGATAATGGAGTTGTTGACTAATCATTGCAATCAATATCTATCAGTTAGTCTACAACAGACCCAGACACGAGGAGAGGAAAACCCCAATGGTGGAGAGCTTTGGGAACCATAGGCCACTTGTATCCCAAAATATTATTTTCTGAAAGAAATCTATCTAATTTGTATTTGAATACATCAATACTAATTGCTTTCACCCTAGAGAACCTGTTCCAGAGCTAACCACTCTCTCACTGAAATTTTTTTTTCTGCAGATTTGTTTTGAATTTACCACCCCCCATCCCCACCCTCCAAGCGCAGGCTGAGTCCACTGGCTCTACTGTTCTGGACAAGCTGAAATAGCTTGTCATGGTCTACATTATCTAGTCCATTCAGAATCGTAAAAACAGCAGTCATATCACATCTCAACCTTCTCCAGGTATCTGGATTGATATTCCAAAGAATCCCTTGATGGCAGTAAATATTTATCCAACAGATTCTTTAAATTCCAGAAGCTCCTTAACTGTCAGGACTTCATGGAATTCTTTGGGTTGAATTTCCACTTTTACTGCCAGAAGGCGGGGGTGGTAATGGGCCGGCCGTCCGTTTTGTGCCCGTGCGATTTTTGTTTCCATTGAAGTCCACTGGCCTTAGTGAACCCCAACAAGAGTACTTTTGGTTTCTACGGCTAATTTATATTGTACAAGACCCACGCTTGTCAGCTGACACCACCAGCAGACATGTCTAGATGTCAACTTACAAGGTTACGATTTTTGTGCAACTCCTCTGAAAGGACCAATACACAACAGTAGCAATGTTTCCAAAGTTAAAGTTAAAGCACATGGGATTGGGGGCAAGGTACTGACTTGGATAGAAAACTGGTTGGCAGACAGGAAGCAAAGAGTTGGAATAAACTGATCTTTTTCCGAGTGGCAGGCAGTGACTAGTGGGGTACCGCAGGGATCGGTGCTAGGACCCCAGCTATTCACAATATATATTAATGATCTAGACAAGGGAACTAGATGTAATATCTCCAAGTTTGCAGACGACACAAAGCTGGGTGGGCGTGTGTGCTGTGAGGAGGATGCCGAGAAACTCCAGTACGATTTGGACAGGTTGGGCGATTGGACAGATGCATGGCAGGTGCAGTATAATGCGAGGTTATCCACTTTGGTGGCAAAAACAGGAAGGCAGATTATTATCTGAACGGCAATAGATTGGGAAAAGGGGAAGTGCAATGAGACCTGGGTGTCCTTGTGCACCAGTCGCTGAAGGTAAGCATGTAGGTGCAGCAGGCGGTTAAGAAGGCAAATGGTATGCTGGCCTTCATAGCGAGAGGGTTCGAGTGCAGGAGCAAGGATGTCTTGCTGCAGTTGTACAGGGCCTTGGTGAGACCACACCTTGAGTATTGTGTGCAGTTTTGGTCGCCTTATCTGAGGAAGGATGTTCTTGCCATGGAGGGAGTGCAGCGAAGATTCACCAGACTGATACCTGGGATGGCAGGAATGACGTATGAAGAGAGATTGGGTCAATTAGGCTTATATTCGCTAGAGTTTAGAAGAATGAGAGGGGATCTCATTGAAACTTATAAAATTCTAACAGGACTAGACAGACTAGACGCAGGAAGGCTGTTCCCGATGGTGGGGGAGTTCAGAACCAGGGGTCACAGTCTAAGGATAAGGGTTAAACCATTTAGGACTGAGATGAGGAGAAATTTCTTCACCCAAAGAGTGGTGAACCTGTGGAATTCTCTACCACAGAAGACAGTTGAGGCCAATTCATTAAATATATTCAAGAAGGAGTTAGATATATTTCTTAAGGCTAAGGGGATCAAGGGATATGGGGAGAAAGCAGGGATAGGGTACTGAATTTGGATGATCAGCCATGATCGCATTGAATGGCGGAGCAGGCTCGAGGGGCCGAATGGCCTCCTCCTGCTCCTATCTTCTATGTAATGATTTTTAAGTGATCTACAGTCATATGGCTTTAAGCACAGTAAGAACCATTTTATGATAGTGTGGTCCTAGTGCGGGGTTTCGCCTATGGTCAGCGCATATTGGAATTTGGGCCTGGTGTACACTCCCCACTATTTCCTATCCAGTGGGGTAAATTTTCCTGTCCGTAATGCTCTGTGAGTACTAATTCATTGGTGGGGTGGGTGGGGTGGGGGAGGAGGGCGGGGGGGAGGAGCAACGACCCATAACATAGACATTTGGAATCATTCAGTAAGGAGTGAATTTTACAGTGTCCCCAATCGAGTCCATTTTGTTTTAATCATTTAAGTTCTGGAAAGGCAAAATTATCTGTGACCTCATGAGAACAAGCCGTGGAAAAGAACTTAAAAATATTATATTTCACAAATTAAAGAAACAATCATTGTTGGTGGTAAAATGCTGCCGCTATGTATCTGATAGGACATTATGTTCTCTGTGACCTAGTTCTCCAACGACACAGACTCACTGTGTTAAGTATGATGAGCTATTTGTGTGATTGAGATTTAGGATCTATGAATACTGAAATGAAACCAGTAAATGCTGGAAATGCCCAGGAGTTTGATCAACATCTAAAAATGAAGCAAAGCTCAACATATTTGGGTGTGACTGATATGCATTTCCCCATTTTCTGTTTCCGTTATACAGCACTCGGCTTTATATCTGATTTCAAACAGCAATACATCAGAAGATCCTAAGGTTGCTGCCTGTCCACCAAGAGATATTGGCCCGGATTTTGCTTTAAGAATAGCAATGAGGATATCAGCGCTCACCGTTATTATGGCGTAAATTGGACAGCAACCTCCGGCGACCACACATGTACAGTTAAACGAGGAAATCAGGAAGTTGCCCTGCTCCTCCACAAGCTTCGCTATACCAGTACCTCGCCGATAGACTCAGTATTCAAGCGCATGAAAGGGTGTGAAGTTGTTGTACTTACCACGAGTTAACCTCTAAACATGTCAGTAAAGGTTAGGGCTTGCGCATTCAGTCATAAGTTAATTTTTAACATCGTGATGAATTTTACTACCAAACAACCTCTCTGGCACTGAAAATTTACTTTTACAAGTGTGGAGTCTCATTCCTTCAGAATTTAATTATTGTTGGAGATTTAAAAAAAATAAAAATTAAACATTTTTTTACTTTTTCTTTCTTTCTCTTTTATCTCTCTAAATCCAATTCTTTCCCTCACTTTATTTTGCTTTCTGTACATGATTTTACATTGAATGACATATTCTAATTGATACTCCCTGCTTTAGGTCCTGTGGCCTAGAAATTTAATTAGGCTGGGAAACTGCCGGTGCCACCGCGGGCCGAAGTTAACGGCCGCCTGCAAAAAGAGTGTAGGCTGCACCGGTATTTTAGTACTGCCTGCTGATTTAAATTAGCACAGCGACAAAACCTACCATGTAACGCGCTGTTTCAGTGGTAGTCTCAGCAGGAGGCCCAATGTAACGTGGCCGTAGAGTCCCTGGAGCAAGACAGCCTATCATTTTAGAAAGCAGTGTCGAGTCCGTAAAGGGGAACTGCCTTCTAAAATGAAAAAATTAAAATAATTTAAAAATAGACAATCTTTAGCCCTTAGAGCTCAACTGCCTTCTGAATTTTTTTTAAAGATAATTTCAAAATGGCAGACTTCAGCTTTTAAAACTGAACTGCCCTCCACATGTAAAAAAAGGGAAAATATTTGCCACAAATGGCTCAACAAACCAGGGAAGGGGCACTAGGCTCTCGCATGCAGCACTCCAGCTTTCTGCTGGGGGTCCACACTACCCACAGTGGCCAGGAGGCCCTCCAGAAAGGATGTGATGTGGGACCAGATCACCGAGGCCATCACTGCGGCTCCATGACCTGGCTCCAGTGCCTAAAGTAGTTTCATGACCTCAGAACAGTCATCAAGGTCAGTGAATGCATCTTCAAAAGCCGTCTCCTACCAACTGCACCACTAGCCTCACACACTGCTCATTGTATGACCACCCCCCGCTCTGACCAAATCACTCATCTACCAATAATCTGCACCAAACTTGAGACACACCTCACATTCAAAGTTTCACCTCACCCCCTTGGAGGTCAGGGGCATGGCTGAGCCCTTGGCCAGTGGCGGGGCTGAAAGAATACAAGATGCTGGGATCCTCATATGTTATCCTCCTTCTCACATACCACTTCCACCTCATCCTACAATATCTTCTGAGTTACAAGGTGCGCACGGTGTAAGCATGCAGCTCTTGCTTGCCCACCCTCCCCTCACCACAACTCTACCCTTGTGCCTTCCTCATTTCACACACCCAAGAAATCCAGCCTGCCTAGATAGTGGTTGCCCAAGAATAGGGAGAGGAGAGTGAAGAAGAAGAAAAAGAAACACCGTCACTTGATTTGACATTCCCAGCCACAAGCTCCTTGAGGTTGTCAGATGCAGTATAACGTGGATAAATGTGAAGTTATCCACTTTGGTAGGAAAAACAGAAAGGTAGAGTATTATTTAAATGGTGATAGATTGGGAAATGCTGATGTAAAAAGGGTCCTGGGTGTCCTTGTACACCAGTCACTGAAAGCAAACATGCAGGTGCAGCAAGCAGTTAGGAAGGCAAATGGTATGTTGGCCTTCATTGCAAGAGGATTTGAGTACAGGAGCAAGGATGTCTTACTACAGTTGTACAGGGCCTTGGTGAGACCACACCTGGAGTACTGCGTGCAGTTTTGGTCTCCTTACCTAAGAAAGGATATACTTGCTGTAGTGTCCGAGTATCAATAATACACGGACTGCAGGAGAACAATAATAACAGGTATTTACTGAACAGAGGGTAAATTTAAGACTGAAGTACAGAAGCCTGCTATGGCTTTATATACAGGTGTGGTCACTGCCGGTACTGCAGTATAAAATCAGTTCTCTCTTAAAGGTACATACACAACAATTCCTCCCCTTTTAGATAAACAGTACATAACACTCATTTAACAACTAAATAATAACTAATTACAATTACAATTTTCTCTGTACTATATACATCAACTGAAATAATCATTTATAAGTTCAGTCTTTGAGGAGGCTTCCTGATCCTGACTGGATAGCGCCTTTCTCGAGTATCCTGTTCTTGCGGCGGAGTCGATTCTGGCTCATTGTCATTGGTTGGTTCGTCAGCTTCCAATACCACTGCTTCTGAGGTAGACGCAATCTGTACTTCGGGTTCATTACCAGGTGCACATGCTCGTGGTATGAGTTTGGCTTGTTCCTCTGACTCTAGAATCTGGTCAGCATGGCGTCTCACGATGCTCTCTCCAACGTCCACTGTGTACATTAGTGGTCCCTGCTGTGTGCATATCGTTCCTGGCTGCCATTTTTCTGTTCAGTAGTCGCGGGCCAAGACTGGCTGCCCTATCTTGAAGCTCCTGGTTGGCTTCTCATTGATGTGCTGGAATTGCTTATCCTCAACATCTCGTCTTATGTTTGGTTTGAGCAAATCCAGGTGACATCTTAGCCTTCGGTTGAAGAACATTATGGCTGGAGCTTGGTTGGTGACGGCATGTGTCGCATTCCGGTAAGCAAACAAGAAATTATCCACCTTGTGTTGTAGTGGTATGTCGTCGTTATACATCGCCTTTATTGCCTTTTTAAAGGTCTGAACAAACCTCTCAGCCAATTCATTTGTGGCTGGATGATATGGGGCAGATGTGTAATGTTTCACCCCATTATTCCTCAGAAACCTCCAGAAACCCTCGGACACAAACTGTGGCCCATTGTCGGAGCAAATCTGTTCTGGCAAGCCATTCCTGGCGAAGATGGTCCGTAGGACTGCAATAGTTCTCTCCGTGGTGGTGGAGGACATTTTGATGACCTCTGGCCATTTCGAATGGGCATCCATGGCGATTAGAAACATTGAGTCCATAAATGGACCAGCAAAATCAATGTGTACCCGTTGCCATGGAGATGAGGGCCACTCCCATGGGTGTAGCGGGGCCTGTGGTGGAGCGTTTTGGACCTTCTGGCATCCTGTGCATCTCTTGGTCATATCCTCGATTTCTTTATCGATTCCCGGCCACCACACAAACGCCCTGGCTAGGCTCTTCATTTTTACCCCTCCCAGATGACCCTCATGAAGCTCATTGAGCACTCTATCTCTCAACTTGGGTGGAATTACCACTTGGGATCCACACATCAAAGTCCCCCGGCACACTGACAGCTGTTCTCTCCTTGGCGAGAATGCTGGCAACAGTGAGTCGCCATGTGCTGACCATCCCTTCACCGTCAAATCATAGACCCGAGAGAGTGTCGGGTCATTTCGGGTTTCCTTCTCTATACTTGAGTTTGTAACAGGTAGACATTCGACTATGGTCGAATGGAATATCTCAACAGGGTCCACTGCAGGTGCTTCCTCTACCATAGGCAACGGTAGGCGCGACAGCCCATCAGCGTTTCCATGCTGTTTCGTACCCTTGTACTCTATGTCGTACTGATGTGCCCCTAGAAAAGTGACCATCTTTGCAGCCGTTGCGCCGTCATCACCGGAACGCCCTTCTTTGGGTTAAAAATGGAGACCGGGGCTGATGATCAGTCAGTAGGGTGAATTTTTGTCCGTGCAGATAGTGATTGAACTTCTTCACCCCCCACACCAGGCTGAGGGCCTCCCTGTCAATCTGGGCGTAGATATGCTCGGCTGAGGTTAACGAGCGCGATGCAAAGGCTATTGGCCTCTTTGAACCGTCAAGGAATTTGTGTGACAGCACCGCTCCGATGCCGTAGGGAGACGCATCACATGCCAACCGAATCGGTAGTGTTGGATTGTAGTGGGCCAATATTTCTTTTGAAGTGATTAGGCATTTACATTTCTGAAAGGCATGCTTATACTCATCGCTCCATTTCCATGTTACTCCAGTTTGCAGTAGGGTGT
The DNA here is from genome assembly GCF_052327205.1 of Somniosus microcephalus. Lineage (NCBI taxonomy): Eukaryota > Metazoa > Chordata > Chondrichthyes > Squaliformes > Somniosidae > Somniosus > Somniosus microcephalus. Next base: position 251,543,069 of record NC_140992.1, read on the forward strand.
TCAGTGGGTGCAGAATTGTAGATAAATTCAGCAAGAACTTATGGTAGTAGTTCACCAACCCGAGAAACGACCTCAGTTGCGACACATTTTCCGGTGCTGGAGCCTTGACTACAGCCTCAATCTTGTCTGGCGACTTATGCAACCCTTCCTCATCAATCATGTGGCCACAATACGAGATTTGTCTCCTGAAGAACTCGCATTTGGGGCAGTTGGCTCGTAGCCCATATTCTTGTAATCTAGTGAACACCTGCTCCAGGTTGGCAAGGTGTTCACTGTCATTTTCGCCCATAACCAGGATGTCGGCCAAATAACACTGGGTCCCCGGGATCCCTTGCAGGACTTGTTCCATCGCCCTCTGCCAAATAGCCGGGGCTGATGCTACCCCGAATACCAGTCGATTGTACTGGTAAAGGCCTTTGTGAGTGTTTATCGTGAGGTATTTCCTAGATGCTTCTTCCACCTCCATTTGTAGATACGCTTGGGCCAGATCAATCTTCGTAAAGCATTTCCCTCCGGATAGTGAGGCGAAAATATCTTCTATCCGTGGAAGTGGATATTGTACTGTGTGCAGGACTGGGTTCACAATTACCTTGAAGTCCCCACAGATGCGAACCTTCTTCGGCTCCCCAGGCGTGCTGCTCAATGATTTCTTCATTACAGGAACGATGGGTGTGGCCCACTCGCTCCAGTCCACCTTGGACAGCACACCCGAACGCTCCAGACTCTCCAGCTCTGCTTCAACAGCTGGGCGGATCGCGTAAGGTACCGGTCTGGCCTTAAACAATTTTGGGTTTGTGTTATCTTCGATTTTTATCATTGCCGTTACTCCTTTTAGAGTCCCAAGTCCTTGTTGGAACACCTCTTTCGCGTCAGTTAGAATTTTTGACAGTTGTCCAGGTGTGATGTCATCATCCTTTTTGTCAGTCACAGTTAGCGCCTGAATGGAATGCCAATCCAATTGTATTTTTCGGATCCATTCACGTCCCAATAATGGTGGTCCTCCATCTTGTAGTATATATAGATACAGTTTCTGTGTTTCCTTGCCGTTGTATTTAACTGGCACCCTTATTTTTCCTCTGGGGTAGACTTTTTGCCCCGTGTATGTCTTCAATACAATGGACGTGTCCTTCAAGGGTATGTGTGAGAATAGCCGCTCATAGTCTCGTCGATTCATGACAGTTAGGGCTGATCCTGTGTCCAATTCCATCTTTATTTGGGACCCTGCTATCATGAGGGTAACCCAAATGGTTCGGTGATCCTCCTTTGCGATCACGTTGTGTAACTTTAGACAACTTAGTCTTCGTGATGAAATATGTCATTCATCAGACTCTGTATTTAACTACATATATTGTATTGCCTGCTCCTGTGTTTTACCTTGTATTGTATATAGTGCACCGCCCCCTTTCTCCCCATTGGGTGTGTCGGCTCCGCCCATACCTAGCCCTACTTAAGACAAGCCCAGGCTTGTCTTGCAGCAGAACAACAGAATGCTAGGTGAAGCTAGGTGAAGACACAGGCATCTTTCTTTGCTAATAAAAGCCTTGTTTTATCCAGTTAACTTTGAGCCTTGAAGTTATTGAGGCGCATCAATTTTATTAGCAAACTTTCAACGATGGATCAACTTTTGAAACCGGAACGCTTGGATTTGGACCCGCATGCTTCGGATGCATCGGCATGGTTTGGACACTGGTTTCAGTGCTTGGAATTTTTTATGGCCAACTCCGAAGCCGTCACAGCCTCTAAAGCCACCGGAGATGTGAAACTCGGGATCCTGCAGAATCGGGTAAGCCACCGGGTTTTTCCACTCATCCAAGACGCCGCCACCTACCTGGATGCCTGCAACATTCTAAAGGCCCACTATCAGCGGCCTACCAACGAGGTGTATGCCAGGCATCTGCTTGCTACCTGCACACAGCGACCCGGAGAGTCGCTAGAGGACTTTTTAGTCACCCTAAAAGTGCTTGGCAAAGACTGCAAATGCAAAGACGTGAAAGCCACGGTATACACAGACGAGCTTATTCGGGATGCCTTTATCGCAGGCCTTAGCTCTAATTACATCCGGCAGAGACTGCTAGAGAAAACGGGCCTAGATCTGACACAGGCTATGGACACAGCGCGATCGCTGGATGTGGCTCAGAAGAACTCTGACTCCTACTCTTCAGGCCGCGCGGCCCACGCCGCCTCGTACGCACCAAGGGTGCCGCCATGTTGGAAGACATCTTCCCCGCCCGGTAGCCCAACATCGTCGGGGCCCTGCTCTCCCCCCAGAAGCCCTACGACCGCCGTGACGCATCGGGGCCCCAAATGCTACTTCTGCGGGCAGCCGAAGCACACTAGGAACCTGTGCCCGGCGAAAGGCACCACCTGCTATAAGTGCGGTAAGAAGGGGCACTTTGGGAAGGTGTGCAGAAGGAACCCCGCAGGCAAACCCGCCACCGCCGCGTGCGCGCCGTGGGAGCGGCCATCTGGGACGCCATCTTGTCCGACCTCGTGGGATCCGCCATCTCGCGAGCAGACCTCGTGGATGCCATCTTACCCGGCCTCGTGTAGCCCACCATCTTGTCCCGATCAGGGCCCTACAGTGGCGTCGATCACAGTGGACCAGTCCAGACCGCACCCACTATCCAAATCGATGGTGGACATCGAGGTAAACGGGTGCAAGGTTAAATGTTTAATTGACAGCAGGAGCACGGAAAGCTTCATTCACCCTGGTCTGGTACAACGACTCTCTCTAACTATAGTCCCTACTCAGGGCACGATCTCTATGGCCGACAAAACCCAGATATCGACTATTGCGGGTTACAACGAGGACAAGTGCGTTTTCAACACCACGCACCTCTGCATACTAGGCAGCGTGGTGGAGAATGGGGAAATCGGACCAGACCCCGACCAATTGCGCCCCCTACGGGAGCTGCCCCTGCCCAACACTCCCAAAGCCCTGAAAAGGTGCCTGGGGTTATTCTCGTATTATGCCCAATGGGTCCCTAACTACTCCGATAAAGCCCGCCCCCTCTTGAAAGCATCCTCTTTCCCGCTCTCTGCTGAGGCCCATGCTGCCTTCAAAAGCATTAAGCAGGATATTGAGTGGGCCACGCTACAGGCAGTGGACGAGAACACTCCCTTTCAAGTGGAAAGTGATGCGTCTGACTTTGCCTTGGCGGCCACCCTCAACCAGGCGGAGCGGCCCGTAGCTTTCTTCTCGAGGACCCTCCAGGGGCCCGAGATCAGACACTCCTCCGTGGAAAAGGAGGCCCAAGCCATCGTGGAGGCAGTGCGCCACTGGCGGCACTACCTAGCCAGCAAACGCTTCACCCTACTTACCGACCAGCGGTCGGTAGCGTTTATGTTCAATAATAAACAGAGGGGGAAGATAAAAATGATAAGATTCTTAGGTGGCGGATCGAGCTCTCCACCTTCGAGTACGACATCATATACCGGCCGGGGGCCCTTAACGAATCCCCCGATGCCCTCTCACGAGGGATGTGTGCCAACGCCACCGGGGATCGGCTACAGACCCTCCACAACGACCTCTGCCACCCAGGGGTCACACGGCTGTTCCACTTCATAAAGTCCCGCAACTCACCCTACTCGATTGAGGAAGTCCGGTCTCTGACCAGGAACTGCCGCACTTGCGCTGAGTGCAAGCCTCGGTTCTACCGCCCTGATAGAGCCCACCTAATCAAAGCTACACGGCCCTTTGAGCGGCTTAGCTTAGATTTCAAGGGCCCCCTCCCGTCCGTCGACCGCAATGTTTACTTCCTGAACATTGTGGACGAATACTCCCATTTCCCATTCACCTTCCCCTGCCCAGACATGACCAGCGCCACGGTCATTAAATGCCTCAACAGCCTGTTCTGCCTGTTCGGAATGCCAAGCTATATCCACACGGATAGGGGGGGCGTCCTTCATGAGTGAAGAGCTACGCCAGTACATGCTGTCCAAGGGGATTGCCACGAGCCGTACCTCCAGCTACAACCCCCGGGGTAACGGTCAGGTGGAGCGAGAGAACGGGACAGTATGGAGGGCAGTCACTCTAACTCTAAGGACCAAGGGCCTCCCTATCTCCCGCTGGCAGGAAGTCCTCCCAGATGTGCTCCACTCAATACGGTCACTATTGTTTACCGCCACTAATGCCACACCTCATGAGCTAATGTTTGTGTTTCCCCGGAAATCCACCTCAGGCGTATCCATACCGTCATTGCTCTCCACCCCAGGTCCGGTACTTTTGCGGAAGCATGTGAGGGGCCACAAGACGGACCCTCTCGTGGAGCCAGTGCACCTGCTCCACGCCAACCCACAATATGCGTATGTCCGGCACGCCGACGGACGGGAGGACACTGTGTCCATAAAAGACCTCGCCCCAGCCGGTAACAACAGCAACAACGACAACAACTACAACAACAACAGCAACAACGACAACAACCACAACAACTATTACCCACCCACTCCACCCACTATTCTTTCATCACCCCCAGAAGAACACCAGCCAACGGTACCCCCACCACCTACTCCTTCAACAACCCCGGTGGCGCCCCCGGCAGAGACCCAGGAGGTCACCTGGGACACCCAGCCGGCACCCGCGGCACCGCAACCATTACGTCGGTCACAGAGGACTATCACACCCCCGGATAGACTAAATCTGTAGAAGGGGTGAATGTGATGAAATATGTCATTCATCAGACTCTGTATTTAACTACATATATTGTATTGCCTGCTCCTGTGTTTTACCTTGTATTGTATATAGTGCACCGCCCCCTTTCTCCCCATTGGGTGTGTCGGCTCCGCCCATACCTGGCCCTACTTAAGACAAGCCCAGGCTTGTCTTGCAGCAGAACAGCAGAATGCTAGGTGAAGCTAGGTGAAGACACAGGCATCTTTCTTTGCTAATAAAAGCCTTGTTTTATCCAGTTAACTTTGAGCCTTGAAGTTATTGAGGCGCATCAGTCTTCTGCTCCCGGAGTCATTATCACTCTCCTGATCTTCCGAACTACTGTCTGTCATTTTTTTTACTTTCTTGTACTTTTCCTTAGTAGTTCTTTTAGTGTTGGTTTTCTTTCCCGACCTGCAGACTCTTGCTATGTGTCCCATTTTCCCACATTGCCTGCATACTTTGTCCTTAAACCAGCAGTCCTTCTGATCATGGGTTGTTCTGCCGCAGCGATAGCACTTTTCTGCTCCATACGCCATTTCGTTAGCGCTGTATTCTTGTGGTTTCTGTTGTATTTCCGCAGCTCCCCGTGCTGCTGCTTCGTAGGATACTGCCACGCTGAAAGCCTGTTCTAGCGTCAGGTCCTTTTCCGAAAGTAGTCATTTCTGGGTTCCTTCACCCTGGAGCCCGCAGACAAACTTATCCCTTAAGGTGTCTGCCAGTCCTGCTCCGAACTGGCAGTGTTTCGATAACTTGCGTAGTTCCGTAAGATAGTCAGCATTGCTCTCGTCTTTGTGCTGGTTTCTTTTATGGAACTTGAATCTTTCTGCTATCAGCAGCAGTGTAGGGTTTAGGTGTTCCTGTAAGATATTAACAATCTCTTCAAAACTTTTCTCCATTGGTTTAGCTGGGGTAATTAAATTCCGCAATAGGCCATACATTCTCGCGCCCATCAAATTTAATAATACCGACGCCTTCTTTCCAGCGGCCACCTCATTTGCCTTGCAGTACACTTCAATTCTTTCCACATACGTGGTCCAGTCTTCTACCTCGTTGTCGAAAGCAGTGATACTGCCACTCTTCGGCATCTTGGGTGATTTAAAATGGCGCCTCCCGCGCTTTTTCTTCTTCCCCAATGGATTAAAATGGCACCTCCCGCGCTTTTCCTTCTTCCCCAATGGAATAAAATGGTGTCTCCCACGCTTTTCCTTCTTCCCCTTGCTGCCACGCTGCTCCTAGCGTTCTACAGGGTAATGGTGGCGACCTGCGGCTTCGGTGCTTCTCACTTTTCCTTCCCCTCATTTTATTTTCTCTACGCTGCCCGGTTCTTGAGCACCGACTGCGCCCTGTGGGTTCCACCCTCTCTCTCTCTCTTTTCCTCCCGACGACGCTGCACGGCCCCTTTGCAGAGCCGCTCGATCAAGCTCGAGCCCGCCGCAGTCCGGAAGGGTCAGCGCACTACCTGCTACCAGCACGATTTGCTGGAACACCTTGACTGGGGAGCCAAGCCCAGCTCTCCACAGCCTCCCCTGCAATTCTCTGAACTCCGATGGATCCTTGAGCGGTTGCCCGCGGTCGACGCCCGTTGCTCTGACTTCGGCCTCCAAGAAGCTTCTTCTCAGGGAAAGATCCCTGTGAGGTGATGCAGTACTGCAGGTGAGTTCGAACCTGCTCATCGCCAGTGTAGTGTCCGAGTATCAATAATACACGGACTGCAGGAGAACAATAATAACAGGTATTTACTGAACAGAGGGTAAACTTAAGACTGAAGTACAGATGCCTGCTATGGCTTTATATACAGGTGTGGTCACTGCCGGTACTGCAGTATAAAATCAGTTCTCTCTTAAAGGTACACACACAACACTTGCCATAGAGGGAGTGCATAGAGGGAGTGCAGTGAAGGTTCACCAGACTAATACCTGGGATGGCAGGACTATCATATGAGGAGAGATTGGATTGACGAGGCTTGTATTCACTAGAGTTTAGAAGAATGAGAGGGGATCTCATTGAAACGTATAAAATTCTGACAGGGCTAGACAGACTGGATGCAGGGAGGATGTTTTCCCTGGCTGGGGGTCTAGAACGAGGGGTCACAGTCTCAGGATACAGGGTAGGACATTTAGGACTGAGATGAAGAGAAATTTCTTCACTCAGAGGGTGGTGAACCTGTGGAATTATCTACCACAGAAGGCTGTGGAGGCCAAGTCACTGAATATATTTAAGAAGGAGATCGATAGATTTCTGGACACAAAAGGCATCAAGGGGTATGGGGACAGAGCGGGAATATGGTATTGAGATAGAGGATCAGCCATGATCATATTGAATGGCGGAGCAGGCTCGAAGGGCCGAATGGCCGACTCCTGTTCCTATTTTTCTATGTTTTCTATGTTTCTATGTCCCCCACTGAAAGTCAGCAGCCTTCCACCAGCCATGCTGCAGCCACTGGGATAGCACTGCATGACATCCCTAGGATAGGCAAAGGTACACACCAGAAAGTCACTAAGGGAATGCATAAGGGTGATGAGTTGATTTCTTGATGTCATATTGGATGCATATATGGATAAAGTTGGATTCAAAAGTTTGCTTTGTTATGGCTTTTATTTCAGCCAGTGATGGCCAGTAGCAGAGGGACGATTAGGTGTGGGACAAATGCTGAAAGGGGAATTGGGGCTGTGTTCACCGGTACCGCAGGCAGATGATTCCATCCCAGATATCCCGGCCAGAAAGGGGCTGTCTGGGTTGCATCCTTCCTTCCGTTTCCTTTTCTTATGCTTCCTCCTCTTCTGCTTCTTCCTTCTTTTGCTTCTTCCTCTTCTACGTCTTTCTTTTCTGCATCTTCCTCTTCTGCTTCCTCCTCTTCTGCATCTTCCTCTTCTGTATCTTCCTCTTCTGCATCTTCCTCTTCTGCATCTTCCTCTTCTGCGTCTTCCTCTTCTGCGTCTTTCACTTACCTCTACGAGCGGATGCTGGAAATCTGAAATCAAAGCAGAAAATGCTGGAAATACTCAGCAGGTCAGGCAGGATCTCGACCTGAGACATTGGGGTCGATTTTGTCGAACCTGCCGGGAAGAAGGCGGGACTTCCCCTTTCGGGTTTCTGACCCACCTACTTTGACGTCCGGCCAATCCGCGCGATTTTCCCTTGATTGACCTTGAAGGGCCACCTGGCAACATGTGATGTCACAGACTGAAATTTCATCTGTCAAGATTTCTGACAGATGAAATATCAGTGTTTTACAGCTGTTTGAAGCTGTCAAACACTGACAGTGTGATTTCTAAGATGAGTCCTTCTGCGCAGACTCATTTAGAAATCTCAGCAGCACTAAAAGCTGAAGGCTGTCACTTTTGACAGATCGCAGCTGTTCAGCTTTCAGTTCCAGCTGAGTGCTGTGCTCCCGACAGCTGCAGGAAGAAAGGCTGTTAAGGTAAGTAAAGGTAAGTAAAAGTTCTTTACACACTTTAGACACATCAAACACACTTACCTTTACACTCATGCACCCATCACTCACCTGAGCGCTGACATCGCAACCCCTCCAACTTATTCAACCCGACGGCCCGCTGCTCTAACCTGGCGTGGTTTGGAGCCGTCGGGAAACCCACGCGAAACCCCTCAAAATGGGGATTAGGCTAAAAACTGACTGTTAACTACCTGTTAACAGGCAGTTAATTGGCACTAATCCCTTACCGCCTGGTTTCGGCGGGTCCCAGTGCGGGGCGGGTACCCGCCGCCCCTGAAACTTACGTGCGGCGGGGTTTTGGGCGGGATGGTGTCGGGATCCCCAAAGTCAGGAATCCCCCCCCCCCACACGCCTGAAACCCTGCCTGACGGCTCCCCGAAAATCTAGCCCATTAACTCTGTTTCTCTCTCCACAAATGCTGCCTGACCTGCTGAGTATTTCCAGCCTTTCTGTCTTCTCGGAGGCTTTTCTTTACCATCTGAGGCCTTGCAAGTGTCCAGCAGCTCTCCCTGCACTCGCTACACATTTTAAAAACTTTTAACATCTATTGCCTCAAGCCACTACTTCAGTAAAATATGTTAAAAAGTCCAAAAGCTTAAATCCAAACTTACCTGAAAGATGTGTGTGTCCCTTTAAGAAGCACTGACCGTGTCTCTGCAGGGCTGCTTCACTCACCCTTTTCCGTGCGTGGCTAGGACCCAATGTAATGTTGAGCGAAAACATCCAAATTAGCATTCGTAGTGTCAAGTCAGGCGTTGCATGCCGATTGACATCACGATCTGCTAATTTACATTTCAGAGGCCAGCGTTGTCAACGGCAGTGCTATGGCCCTTACCAATATGGTGACCGTCATGTCCCGCGGCCGAAGCGAGGTGGCCGCCATTTGTTCAAGAAAACCAGCGTTAACGGTTGTGCTAAAGTAGGGAATTTCTAGGCCTGTGTGCCTCAGTAATAATTCTTCAATCTGATTGGTTGAAGCGACACGCTGTTGCTTCTCCTGCTCACACACACTACAGATCCCCTGTCGAGGGCGCCGTGCTGAAAAAGATCGCTAGTAACTGTAAGTTGTCGCTCAAAAGCCCACAAAAAGCTTGCAGGCAGCTGTAAGCGTAATGAATGGCGAGCGCCATTTCATCGCCGCTGACTGCAAAATCCGGGCCAATATTTCTCTGCATGTTAATTTAGTGTACTGAAAGCACCATTTTTCTTTGGGTAGCTATTACTGCCTTTTAAATGTTAGGGCGGGAATCTACAGGAGTATGTCCATGTTTGCAACATCCCCCACCACCCTCCCACTACCCCACTCCCGTGCACACAAAAATTTGAAAACCAATGCTTTAGAGAAACTGCGTGATAAATTAATTCTTAACAATTGTACTAAAGAAGTTTGTCTTGTGTTTTCGACTACTGAAAGACTGTCAGCATTCTAAGCCTGCAAATATTTTTTTCCCAGAGCATACAGAATGATGAATTAACATAACTATAAAAATACAGAATCTTTAATTCATGTTGAACTTAATCTTCAGAAGTAAGATCAAATACAGTGAATTGCACATGTTTTATCCCCTTCTATTTTGACACCCTAGTAAGCTGCAACTGTGTGGGAGAAAGCAGTTGTGGGTATGTGCACGAATAGTGGGACTGAAATCAACTCAGGACTACGTCTGTATAACACCCTTGATTATCTGCTATCTTGTAAAATCCTATCTTAGTGGGGAAATGCTCTAACTACAGTTTTCAAAGTTTACAATTTACCCCGTTGCTAATTTGGTTTTAGTTTCAGGTCTTTTGCAGGCATGTGCTGGCATCTAGTGGTGAAAGGAAGCCATTATCTTGTAGATTGGGAGACGTCCAATTCATTGAAAGGAGCATTCCTTTGATGTTGGACTCCTCAAAACCAGCATGGCTATTACTGTATGATAGCAAAATACTGCAGATGCTGGAAATCCAAAATAACAACAGAAAATGCTGGAAAAACTCAGCAGGCCAGGCAACATCCGTGGAGAGAAATTAGAGTCAACGTTTCGGGTCAAAACCCTTTATCAAGGCTAAAGAGGCACAGGGAATGAAATAGATTAAGAGGCCAGGCTGGGAGAGAACAGTAGAGAAGAAGAGACATTAAGAGGTATTCAAAACGAGACGAGATGGTGATAGGACTAGTGGAGACAAAAGACAGCTCTAGATTAGGTGTGAAACGCGCTGGCAGAATGGGAGACAGCTGCCATGTGGGAGAGAGAAAAAAAAAGGAAAGCGGGGGGGGGAAACCAAAACAAAGGTGTGGATGAAAAATATAAGTAAAAATGTAATAGGGGCCGAGGTTATGATCTGAAATTGTTGAACTCAATATTGAGTCCGGAAGGCTGTAAAGTGCCTAATCGGAAGATGAGGTGCTGTTCCTCGAGTTTACATTGAGCTTCCGTGGAACAATGCAAGAGGCCAAGGACGGTGAGGTCCGAGTGGGAATGAGGCGGTGAATTAAAATGAAAGGCGACCGGAAGCTCGGGGTTACCCTTATGGACTGAACGGAGGTGTTCCGCAAAGCGGTCACCCAATCTGCGTTTGGTCTCCCCAATGTAGAGGAGACCGCATCGTGAGCAGTGAATACAGTATACTAGATTGCAAGAAGTACAAGTAAATCGCTGTTTCACCTGGAAGGGGTGTTTGGGGCCCTGGACAGTGGGAAGGGGTGAGGTATAAGGGCAGGTGTTACATCTCCTGCACTTGCACCTATCACCTATCACCATCTCGTCTCGTTTTGAATACCTCTTAATGTCTCTTCTCTTTTGTTCTCTCCCAGCCTGGATTCTTAATCTATTTCATTCCCTGTGCCTCTTTAGTCTTGATAAAGGGTTTTGACCCGAAACGTTGACTCTAATTTCTCTCCACGGATGTTGCCTGGCCTGCTGAGTTTTTCCAGCATTTTCTGTTGTTATTTTGGCTATTACTGTATCATGATTTGGAAGAAAATCTTCAGCAGAATTTTGGGCAGTGACACTTTCACTGCGGCAACTATTACATTTGTAAAAAAAATTTGTAAACCAAAATCCAATAGTTTCTTTTGCCACTGCTATTTGGAGGGGTGGAGTGGGGGGCCTGGGGGGCTGCATAGCTTCAGTACCTTGAATGACATTACCCCTCTCAAACAATGTTGACTCAATACATTTGAGAAAAAGGGGTGAACACTGTCACTTTAAGACTCAATGCTGTTGCCACTTTTCATGGATCTCTACAAAACTTGGTGAAAAGGGTGAAATATGTTTTTAAAGTGTTAGTTGCACCAGGAACTAATGGTCCTTGCTGATTTGAAGCCTTATTTCAATGTTGCTAACAGACGTTTAGGATTTCAATGCACCCCTATTCCCACTCCTGATTTCCATTTGGATCTTTAAAGGCTGCAGAAGAACAGTTAGGGAGCTCCTACACTTGAGTAGATTATGGACATTTGTCTCAGAATTCCTGGGGTTGGAGAGGGCATATGTTGTATTTAAGCCTGAGGGAGGGCCTTGTCCCAGCATCCCTTTTAGGGAGAGAGTTCCAAATTTCTACTACCCTTTGTGTGAAAAAGGTGCCTCCTGATTTCATTCCTGAATGGCCGAGCTCTAATTTTAAGATTTTGCTCCCTTGTTCTGGATTCTCCCACCAGAGGAAATAGCTTCTCCGTATCTACCCTATCGAATCCTTGTATCATTTTAAAGATCTCAATGAGATCACCGCTCAGCCGTCGAAGCTCCAGGGAACACAAGCCAAATTTATGCAAAGTGCCCTCATAATTTAACCCTTTAAGCCCTGATAACATTCTGGTGAATCTATGCTGTACCCCTTCCAAGGCCAATATATATTTCCTGAGATGCAGTGCCCAAAACTGAACACAGTACTCCAGTTGGAGTCTGACCAAGGCTCTGTACAACGTTAACATAACTTCCACCCCTTTCTGTTCCGGCCCCTTTGAGATAAAGGCCAACATTCCATTAGCCTTTTTGATTACTTTTTGAAACTGTGCACTAGCTTTTAGTGATTTGTGTACATGGACACCCAATCCCTCTGCTTCTCCACAGTTTCTAGTCTCTCACCACTAAGAAAATATTATGATTTGTCTTTCTTGGATCAAAAGTGGATGACCTCACATTTCCCCGTATTAATCTTCGTCTGCCATTGTTCTGCCCACTCACTTAGTCTGTCTATATCCCTTTTGTAACTCCCTGCTCCAATTCACACAACTGGCTGTGCCACCTAACTTAGTGTCATCTGGAAAGTTGGATATACAACTCTCTAATCCTTCGTCCAAGTTATTGATATATATAGCGAAAAGCTGAGGCCCCGGTACAGATCCCCGGGGAACACCACTTGTCACATTCCGCCAATCGGACTACATTCTCTTTATCCCTAATCTGTGTCTCCTACCTCCCATCCAATTGACAATTCCGCTGATGTGCCCTGTAGGTGCTAATGGTCTGCTCCTGCTATGCAAATGATCCCATCCCTGGCATTTGGAACAGGGTCTCCAGCCTTGGGTGAGGACGAGCGGAGATTCTGTTCTGTTGCACTTACGCAGGCAGAATAGGGTCTCAGGAGTTCCCCTGCCATTATATCGTGACAAATCTTGGTGGTATTACAACATTAGGATTACAGTTCAACCTCATAGAATCATAGAGTCATACAGCACAGAAGGAGGCTATTCTTTGAAAGATCTACCCAATTAGTCTCACTCCCCTGCTCTTTCCTATAGCCCTGCAAATTTTTCTTTTTCAAGTATACATTTAATACCCTTTTGAAAGTTACTATTGAATCTTCCAGCACCCTTTCTTTTGCCAATTACCTTAAATCTGTGTCCTCTGGTTACCAAACCTCCTGCCAGTGGAAACAGTTTCAACACCTGCCTATGTTACCTTGTTAATCTGGTCAATGCATGCAAAATCAGGTTTTTGTATTAAATTTAATAAAATCTCTGCATATTGACTGTGTTTCATTATGCTTAGTGTATAAAAAGTGTCCAGTTAGTGATTCTTCACATTCATACGCTGACTGTCCTTCACCATTTGAAGAGAATGGGCCATATTTTCCGATCGGAGGCTTTCTGCGTGCGGAGGCCTCCGATCTGGAAAAAATCTACGCCCTTACCTGAGGGCTCCCGAGGTGCGTATAGCTCTGTTCCTGGGCCTCTCCAACTCCAAGTAAGCAAGGCCCATGTATCCCAGGGGTGCAGGCGGTTCACAAGCGTCCCTAGGATCACGTGGGCCATGGAGAGCCAATCAAAGAAGGGAATCTCCCTTCATACACTTGACAGATAGACCTGTCAAATATATGAATGGAGATCACCCCAAAAACAGTTTAAAACATTAAATACATTGCTTTTAAAATCACATTTTAAAAATTAGTTGAAATTACAATAAATTAAATATTCTAAACAAAAATTTAATTTATTGAAAAAAATAATACGTTTTTTAAGGGGCTAAAAATAAACTTACCTTTTTTAAAGTATTTTTAAATGATAAATGAGTGAAAAAAAATGTTAAACTTTTTTTTCAACTCTTATTCTGGTAAAAGCAAACCTTACGCCTGCTTTTACCAGGCGTAAGATTTCTAAGGGTTTTCAACGGGCGGAGGTTCTGCAGAAAGCGGAACTCTCCCCCCGCAGAGGCCCTTCTCCAGGGCAGGTGTCCGATCTGTCAAATGCCGGTATTCAGCGCGTACCCACCCGTAGGGATTGGAATATCCAGCCCAATATATTTACATTCTGCTTCGTCTATAGAACAGTTTGCCCACTCTTGTAAAGTGGGGTTCGGCACTGTCACTGTGTTGTGGAATTTTTGCACTTTGTCAACAAATGCTGGTCGAGAACCAGTCGAATATGTCTTTTTAAATGCTGCAGTCGATCACCAAGTGATGTTAACAGTGACAAATCGAGAATGTGAAATCGCAAACTCTTGAATATACTCAATCAAAATTTTGGCCAAATTATCTCTCATTTGACACAGTGACATATTCCATTTTTAATACAACTCCTCTTTTCACTCACCAACAGTTATAATCCCCAACCAATCTAACTGCTTTGATCAATATAAGTGTCAAACAGGATCAATGATTTATTTTTGAATGTCCCTGACACTGAAATTATCTCATTGTATTCTCTGCCTCCCTCGATGATTACTAGAGTCAGGTGACCTAAAACACTTAGGGTGGAATTTTAACATGGGTGAGCGGGTGGGAGTGGGTGCGGGTGGGGGTTAAATGGGCACAAAATGTAAGCGTGTCGGGAAGCTGGCTCCAACACGCCGACTTCTGGATTTTACTGAGGCGGGACAGGGTCGGGCAGCCAACCCGCTCCCAGGAGGTGGGTTGGTATTTTACTTATGTTAATGAGGCAGCTGCAGCAGGAGTGCTTCTTCCTGGCCCCCTCAAGCTCCCCCATAATCAGACCCCCACCCCATAAACCCTGCCCACCTTCGGGATCGGATCCCCCCCTTGGGATGGCACACCTGTCAATCAGGCTGACTTCCAGACGGGGAACCTATCACTGACAGAAGACACACACTGTGGAGTTAAATCTCCACAGCATGCGGGGAAACTCAGACTTCCTGGTTACCCCCGGGCTAACCCCCACCCCTGCTCCCAGCGCGTCAGGAAGTAAAAATTCCCCCCTTAGAATCTGCAAACCAAATGATTTTCCCCACCCAGAAATGGACCTTATTGGTTGGTACAAATGATATACTTGAGTTGGGAAATAAATGAAAACACTTAGGAGAAATAGTGTGTCACCCCGTTTGAGGGCTGGTAATATCCGGGAGGTGAGACATTTTGCGCCAGGCACGGAAGTTCTGCCCCGCTCGCTAAATTCGGGTTAGTGCTCCCGGATGGAAGTGGAATGATAAATCAAGCGCTCCACTTCCTTCCTGGGGCAGGGGCGTGGTGCATGGTTCCGCAGCGCTACGCACTGGGCCATGTAGCGCTGCTGCATACGAGGGGCTGTTCCCTCAATTAAAGGGAAGGGCCCAAGCTGCATACCCTGCCAAAGAAGAAGCCACCTACCTGGACCAGCGGGGAGTGGGGGTGCCACGCAGAGTGCCGGGCTGAGTGATCGCGGCACCCAACCCGCCAACAAACCACGACCGGAGCGGCAATGAAAATGACACACTTTTTTCACAGCAGCCAGCCACCTACCCTTTAATTCTCGCCCCGGTAGCGGCCGGCTGCCCGGTACGCGTCCCCTGAAGCTGTAGCTGTCGTCACTCGGCGCAGCTTCAGGGGGCAATACCCAATTTAGGGTCCGGGGCGCTAATGGGGCGATGCGCCCGCGGATGACGTCACAATCTCCGGGCGCAGGAGATTGGGGCGCAACGCTGTAGCGCCACAGCTAAACTCCTGCTGAATATTGCGGGAGTCGTTAGCAGCGCCGCGTCCGGTTGCAATATCATTTGCACCCCGTTGGCGCCCCCCAGGGATGCTAACGGGAGGCTCAAATGACCCGAATTTCTCCCCCAATATATTGTTTACATATTAGATCATTGCTTTTCTTCAAGTTATTTAATTTCAATTCTGTTCCTAGCCAATTATTTATCCAGTTCTTTTCTAAAAGTGATAATTAACTCAACTTTAGCTGCCTTTGGTGCGAGTCTTTTATATATTTGTTATTTGGAGGAAGGGATGTTCCTTTAAATCTCAAGTCTTGCTCTAGGCTTGTTAATCTTGCACTTGACAATATCCCCTTCAACCATTTCAGTGAAACAGCTCTTTTGCTGTTGCCGGCCCCTTGGTTTTCTCAATTTGCACAATTGGATTGACCCATAGGCATTTAAAGTATTGGCCCAGAATTTGCGGTCAGCCGCGAAGCGAAGGTGTTCGCTGCTGGCCTCAAAGTACGCTCCGCACAGGGATCTCTCGATTCCTATGTTGAGAACTTCGGGTTTTCCAACCTTCAGTTCAAATCAACAAACTTTAGTGGGGATCAATGTCCCTGGTAATTTTTGGGGGGCCACCACGGCCCCTTTAACGGGTTGCGTGGCCCATTGAAATGTCCGCGTGTCCACGGTTTGTTCAATTTAAAAGCCGGCTAAGCGGCTGCGCGGGACCCCTGGAGCAAAGGGAACATTGGTGGGGATCCCTTCGTGCAAAGTGCTGTGATGTTAACAGGCTGTCTGAGCAGCCAATCAAAACGCAGAATTCTCACAGACAGCCAACAAGGAAGTGAGTAAGCTCTTAAAATGCTAAGATTTTAAAATAGAGGGAGCAAAACAAAGATCGGGGCTCTCACACGGGGAAAAGGCAAACCTGAGATAAAGATGGACAAACTTTAGAAAAAAAAAAAATTTTTAATTTGAAAAGTTTCTTAAAAATTTTAATTTTAATTAAAGTGGACAACATGCACACTGAACAACATCAAAATTAATTTTCCAGGCCCTTAACCTTTGTTTAGCAGTAATAACACTGTTAAAACCCCAGTTACACCTAACCCATTTGAGTCTAAATTTTAGTGGGGAATTTAACAGCGGACTTACTGCGGAAGAGCCGAAGTTTTCATCAGTTTCAATGATTACACGGATTGCCGGCTCTTGGGGAGGGGGCACAGCGGTAGCCTGTTTTGTAGCTGTCAATGACTGACCGCCACTTCAGGATTTCCGCGTGTGTCTGCGAATGCGCCAAAATCCCAAAGTTGCGGTCAGTTTCAAAGGCGGAGTGATGGCAAATGCTACCAGCTCGCCGTCATTCCCGACCACAAATTTCGGGCCAATATCTTTAGTGGCTTTTTCAATTTTATTGAGGATATTCGATTTAAACAGCCATGTTGGGATGGTCTTTCTGGGTTAAATGCCCTTCCCAATAGCAACAACAAGAGTGAACTTCCATCTGGATGCAGCCACTGAACAATAGGGTTATGTAAATATGACAAAAAATTGGACAAATATACAGGACTGAATGTTCCATACCTTTAGGGAGCATTAATCCACATTCACTAAAGCAAGGTCCAGTAGATGCCAAATTAACATGAACAGTTTAATCTTTTGAAAAGTCATTTTAAAAGATGGAATGTGAAGTTGAATCACATTTCATATATATCTTGGGAATTTCTCAATATTTTCGCATTGTGTGAACTGATCCCAAAATATAATAGTAATACCAAATTATTCTTTCTTGAATAGGTTTGATTCCTTGCAGGGTACATATTTTCAAAATGTGAGTAGTTTTTATATCTGATGTGTTGGCTCACATCAAAACCAGATGCTGCAGTGTTGCATAATGCTATTGGGGATCCAGGGAAATGTAATTTTCTTTGAGTTGACCTGGAAAGAAAAGGTTGTTCCAGATCCAAGAGCCTTGCTGGTGCTACCCTGGGCCAACAATAATTAACAGAATATTATTTATTTAAAGCTTAATCTTTATTCTTGTGATTTCTCAGAAGCAAATACCTAGGTGAGTGCAAATTGCAATAGATAACCAAATAGCAGATGTGTCAGGGGCATCCCTGTTGGATCATGGCATATGTCCTAACTACCTGGGAAATATGACCACTGGGGTAGACTGCTGTAAAATAAAATAAATAAAACAAAATAAAATGGTTATCAATCTGACAAAAGAAGGCCCAAGGACAACCAACTCAAATACATAGAGCAGATATTTCCATTTTACTCCAACTTGCTGAAATGTGTAGATTGCATGTTAAGTGGATAATGAGGTTAGCAAACAGACTTCGACTATCAGCTAAAAACCTATTAGCAATAAACCCCAATTGGCCTACAGGTAGATTTTTCAATATACCTTTGCTCAGTTGACTAGCCAATACTTTTACCAATATTATACAGTCAGCACTGAGAAGGGAGGCTAGATGTTGATTTCAAATGAAATGTAATGTGAACTGGAACCATGGAGACTGACATTTTTTCTCTTCTCAAACATTTACCCAAATTGATAATATTTTGATTGGATTTATAGTTCAGGGTTTTCCGATTGTGCACTCACCAGCTCATGATTTTCTGGAAAAAAGCAAATCCTTTAATTTTTTTAAAGAACTCAGTTAGATCACCCCTTAACCTTCTAAGCTCAAGGAAATACAAACCAAGTTTATGCAACGTGTTCTCATAATTTAACCGTTTAAGCCCTGGTATCAGGTGTTAGCTGTGGCTCCGTGGTAACATTCTCGCCAATGAATTTGAAGGCTGTGGGTTCAGGTCCTACTCCAAAGATTGAACATAAGATTTTTTTAAATATTCGTTCCTGGGATGCGGGCGTCGCTGACAAGGCCAGCATTTATTGCCCACCCTAATTGCCCTTGAGAAGGTGGTGGTGATCCACCTTCTTGAACCGCTGCAGTCCGTGTGGTGAAGGTACTCCCACAGTGCTGTTAGGGAGGGAGTTCCAGGATTTTGACCCAGTGACAATGAAGGAACGGCGATATATTTGCAAGTCAGGATGGGTGTAACTTGAAGGGGAACTTGGAGGTGATGGTGTTCCCATGCAGCTGCTGCCCTTGTCCTTCTAGGTGGTAGAGGTCGCGGGTTTGGGAGGTGCTGCCAAAGAAGCCTTGGTGAGTTGCTGCAGTGCATCTTGTAGACGGTGCACACTGCAGCCATGGTGCACAGGTGGTGGAGGGAGTGAATGTTTAAGGTGGTGGATTGGGTGCCAATCAAGCAGGCTGCTTTGTCCTGGATGGTGTCGAGCTTCTTGAGTGTTGTTGGAGCTGCACTCATCTAGGCAAGTGGAGAGTATTCCATCACGCTCCTGACTTGTGTCTTGTAGGTGGTGGAAAGGCTTTGGGGAGTCAGGAGGTGAGACACTCGCTGCAGAATACCTAGCCTCTGACCTGCTCTTGTTGCCACAGTATTTATGTGGCTGGTCCAGTTAAGTTTCTGGTCAATGGTGATGCCCAGGATATTGATGGTGGGAGATTCGGCGATGGTAATGCTGTTGAATGCCAAGGGGCGATGATTAGACTCTTGCTTGTTGGAGATAGTCATTGCCTGGCACTTCTGTGGCACAAATATTACTCACCACTTATCAGCCCAAGCCTGAACGTTGTCCAGGTCTTGTTGCATGCAGGCATGGATGGCTTCATTATCTGAGGAGTTGTGAATGGAACTGAACACTGTGCAGTCATCAGCGAACATCCCCATTTCTCACCTTATGATGGAGGGAAGTTCATTGATGAAGCAGCTGAAGATGGTTGGGCCTAGGACACTACCCTGAGGAGCTCCTGCAGCGATGTCCTGGGGCTGAGATGATTGACCTCAAACAACCACAACCATCTTACTTTGTGCTAGGTATGACTCCAGCCAGTGGAGAGTATCCCCTCTGATTCCCATTGACTTCAATTTTACTAGGGCTCCTTGATGCCAGACTCGATCAAATGCTGCCTTGATGCCAAGGGCAGTCACTCTCACCTCACCTCTGGAATTCAGCTCTTTTGTCCATGTTAGGACCAAAGCTGTAATGAGGTCTGGAGCTGAGTGGTCCTGGCGGAACCCAAACTGAGCATCGGTGAGCAGGTTATTGGTGAATAAGTGTCACTTGATAGCACTGTCGATGACACCTTCCATCACTTTGCTGATGATTGAGAGTAGACTGATGGGACCGTAATTGGCCGGATTGGATTTGTCCTGCTTTTTGTGGACAGGACATGCCTGGGCAGTTTTCCACATTGTCGGATAGATGCCAGTGTTGTAGTTGTACTGGAACAGCTTGGCTAGAAGTGCGGCTAGTTCTGGAGCACAAGTCTTCAGCATGACAGCCGGGATGTTTTCAGGGCCCATAGCCTTTGCTGTATCCAGTGCGTTCAGCCATTTCGTGATATCACGTGGAATGAATCGAATTGACTGAAGACTGGCTTCTGTGATGGGCGGGACATCAGGAGGAGGCCGATATGGATCATTCACTCGGCACGTCTGGCTGAAGATGGTTGCAAACGCTTCAGCCTTGTCCTTTGCACTCACGTGCTGGGCTCTGTCATCATTGAGGATGCTAATATTCATGGAGCCTCCTCCTCCCGTTAGTTGTTTAATTGTCCACCACCATTCACAACTGGATGTGGCAGGACTGCAGAGCTTTAATCTGATCCATTGATTGTGGGATCGCTTAGCCCTGTCTATAGCATGTTGACTCCGCTTTTTAGCATGCATGTAGTCCTGTGTTGCAGCTTCCCCAGGTTGGCACCTCATTGTTAGGTACGTCTGGTGCTGCTCCTGGCATGCTCTTCTGCACTCCTCATTGAACCAGGGTTGGTCCCCTGGCTTGATGGTAATGGTAGAGTGATGTGATAGGCCAGACCATGAGCTTACAGATTGTGGTGGAATACAATTCTGCTTCTGTTATTGGCCCACAGCGCCTCATGAATGCCCAGTTTAAGCTGCTAGATCTGTTCTGAATCTATCCCATTTAGCACGTGGTAGTGTCACACAACTCTCTATTAGGCACTTGAGGGAAATAAACTTGCAGGGCTATGGGGATAGAATGGGGGAATGGGACTGACTGGATTGCTCTACAGAGAGCTGGCATGGACTCGATGGGCCGAATGGCCTCCTTCTGTGCCGTTATGACTCTATGACTCTATGACATGATGGACAGTGTCCTCAGTGTGAAGATGAGATTTCGCCTCCACAAGGACTGTGCGGTGGTCACTGCTACCAATACTGTCATGGACAGATGTATCTGCGACAGGTAGATTGGTGAGGACAAGGCCAAGTAGGTTTTTCCCTCGTGTTGGTTCTCTGACCACCTGCCGCAGTTCTAGTCTGACAGTTATGTCCGTCGGGACTTGGCCAGCCCTGCTAATACTCCAGTGCAGTACTGAAGGAGTGCTGTATTAATGAAGGTGCCATCTTTCAGATGAGCTGTTTAACCGAGGGCCCCATGGCACTATTTTGAAGAAGAGATTGGGAATTCTCCCGGTGTCCTGGCCAATATTTATCCCTCAACCAACATCACTATAGTAATCTGGGATGTTATGATTAAGGTTATCCACCAGGTGGTGCTGTAGCCAATGCTGCTACTAAGGTCAGAGGTTTGCTTCCTGTTAAGGTCAGAGGTTGGCTTCCTGCATAGGTCAGCACAAGGTGGAATGCCAGGATGCTGATGCAGGCTGTCTGTAAACGTGTTTCCCAGTTGTTAATAAAGTACTCGTGTTAATTCTACGATATCGCCTCTTTGAGTCCTTGTTCCACTTAATGGATTTATCACAATCACTAAAACAGATTATCTGGTCACTATCACACTGCTAAGGAGACACTCCAGTGCAGTGCTGAGGGAGTGCTGCACTGTCGAAGGGTGTCGTCTTTCGGATGAGACGTCTGCTCTCTCTCAGGAGGTCGTAAAAGATCTCATGGTTCTATTTCGAAGAGCAGGGGAGTTATCCCCGGTGTCCTGGCCAATACTTATCCCTCAATCAACATAACAAAAAACAGATTGTCTGGTCATTATCACATTGCTGTTTGTGGGACCTTGCTGCGCGCAAACTGGCTGCCGCGTTTCCTACATTGCAACAGGTACTCCATTTCAAAAGAACTTCATTGGGTGTAAAGCGCTTTGAGATGTCCTGTGGTCGGGAAAGGCGCCAAAGAAATGCAGGTCTTTCTTTCTTGTTTGCTGTTTGTGGGACCTTCCTGTGTGAAAATTGACTATGTTTCCTATATTATAACAGTGACAACATTTGCTGTAAAGCGCTTTGGGACATCCTGAGGTTGTGAAAGGTGCTATATAAAGGCCAAGTTTTTATCACTGGTGAATGATACCTGAGGCTCGGTGTCCATAACTGAATGCAGTACTCCAGATGGGGTCTGACTGAGGCTCTGTACAACTAAAGCATCACTTCCTCCCCTTTCTATTCCAGCTCCCTTGAGATAAAGGCCAACATTCTGTTAGCCTTTTTTGATGACTTTTTGACGGGATTCACAATGCAATTCGATATTAGGCTGGGAAAGTTAGTTAGGGCACTGTAAGAGCTAGCTTCAATGTGTCAAATGGCCCTTTCTCATCCTTGCTAGTTGTTATAAAAAGAAAAAAGAAAGAACTTGCATTTATATAGCGCCATTCATGACCTCAGGACATCCCAAAGTGCTTTACAGCCAATGAAGTACTTTTGAAGTGTAGTCACTGTTGTAATGTAGGAAACGCAGCAAGAAATTTGCACACAGCAAGGTCCCACAAATAGCAATGTGATAATGACCGGTTCATCTAAAAGACGGCACCTCCGACAGTGCGGCACTCCCCTCGTACTACACTGGAGTATGATAATGGCCCAGAAATTCGGGTCCCCACGGGTGAGTACGCGCTGGGTACTCACCTGTAGGCCCAACAAAAGTGCCAGTTTCGTGCATGCACTGAGTATGCGTGGGAAACCGGAACTTCCGTTCCCTTAAAGGAAGGGGTTCACAGGTCAAACGTGTGCGCCGGAGAGTCAGCGCGTGCGCCTGGAACTTCCATTTTTTTTCCAGGTTTCTCCGGGAGGGTAAGTCTCCAGCAGTTACACTTTTAAAAAACAGGCGCAAGGCCTGCTTTTAACTAGTTAAGTGGTGAATTAATTAAAATTAAAACATTTTTTCCACAGGTTTATTATTTTTAAATACTTTAAAGAAAGGTAAGTTTATTTTTAGCCCTGTTAGAAAATGTAATTAATTTTTTCAAAAATTTAAATTATTGTTTAAAATAGTTATTTTATGTAATTTATAGTTATTTTAAAAATGTGATTTAAAAAAAAATTATTTGAAGTTTTAGTTATGTTTTGGGGCTTATAGTATTTATAGTTTTGACAGCTCTTCCTGTCAATTTTATGAATGGGCATTTCCTGCTACCATTGGCTCTCCATGGCCCACGTGATCCCAGGGGACGCTTCGAACTAACTGCGCCCCTGGGATACGCAAGCACTGCGCGCAGGCAGTTGGAGCAGGCCCAGGATTGGAATCTCACGAGGGCCCACAGCTCAACGGCCGGCGCGCTAGGTAAATGCAGGTCGGGGGCTTGCACCCGCGGGAAGTCTCCGACTCAAATTTCTGGGCCATTAAGTGCCCACCAGTCAAATTTATCATATACTGTAATCACTATAGTTCTTTTTCCAAGATCAGCCATTACTTAAAATGCTGCAGGACTTGCATCGTAATAAAAGAACAGGAACCTTTAGTTTTATGGTTTGGAGCAACTTTGCCTGTTGGGGAAAAACTGCATATTTTTCAGCAGAAGACACTGTTGTGGGATTTCTCTCTGCCCCAAAGCAGACGGAGACGAGCGTGTACTGGTTCCGAGCGATCTTTATTCAAGCACGTGCAGGGAGAGGCCCTCTCAGTCTGAGCTGAGACGGGAGTCTAATTTTCACATTCGAGCACTTGGCTTATATACAATCTTACATCTTGTTTCCTTCACATCTTCAGGACTTGGCCAATGAATTGTCCAAGTCACGCACACTTAATCACATCTCCACAAAACACATCTTGTTTATCTCATTTGCCCTGTTTCCACATCTGCCATTGTTCTACTCTTTAGCCCTTATCCAATTTTGTACACTTAACCACACCTTCGCAAATCACATTGGCGGCCCATTGTTCAATGCATGGCCTCTTCGCCTTCTTTCCCTCCCCCCATCATCATGTAATATGCTTTTTCCAACTGTCAGCAACTGTCTTTGTTCTGCCAGACTTTTCCTTCAATTACACCAGCCAGCTAGTCAGTTAAGCCGCGAATCTAACTTTTAACCCCTTCAACACCAATTAGTCCTGCTTCTAATTAACTTATGTCCCTGTTGCACTGAAGGTCTTGTGTCAAATTGCCACGGGTAGGTTTTGATGACCCCCCTCCCCCCACTTCCCTTTCTGGCGCTGGGATTTCCTGCTCCAATCTGTAACATGGTCCAGCGGCACTCCCTGAGAAAGGCCTGCACCCTGGCAGGGGCATGCCATCTACTGAAGAGGCAGGAAAGTTAAGCACAGCTGCAGGTCTCTCAGAAGTCTCAGGCCTCGGAGGTCAGGCCCTTCTGACTTCTGTTGGAGATCGTGGTTGAAAACTTTACACACCATTAGGGGATGTTAAAAATATACCTGTTGTGTATGTACCTTTAAGAGAATAACTGGTCTCAGACTGCAGTACCGGCAGTGACCACCCCTGTATAAAAGGCGCTAGAGAGCCTCTGTTTGTTAGTTTCGCTATTGACTTCCACCAGTAAAGACTTGTTTGTTTTCACTCCTGCTGGTCCGTGTCTCAATCATTCATGGACTTAACACTAAACTAACAAACAGAGGCTCTCTAGCGCCTTTTATACAGGGGTGGTCACTGCCGGTACTGCAGTCTGAGACCAGTTATTCTCTTAAAGGTACATACACAATACCGAGCTCTTGTCACTAGTTTTTCAGTTTTAACAACAGCTACTTCAAATCATTGCAAATCTGTTTTGGATAAGAAATTCAGCAGCAGACAGTAGTGAAGTGTACAATTTTCTTTGTTCCCCTCCCAGCTTCCCTACCATTTTCTCCCCACCTCTTGCTCTGCTTTATTTAGTGTGTGCATTTACTGCATGTGGCCTTTGTCTCTGACTACAGGCCTCCGCCTGTTCCAATGGTTCAAAAATGCCAGACAGCGGGAAACACTCAAAGGGGGAAAGGGGAATGAAGGAGAAAAGTAAAAGAAAATGGTAAATTAAAATCAGCGGAAAAACAAATGGAAGAACCAGAAAACCACCCCTCCCTCGCTTTCACGTGGTCCATCTCTAACTTTTTCCAGTATGATGAAAGGTCATCGACTTGAAACGTTGGCCAGAACTTTCTTTACCTGGGCGGGCCCGGTGTGGCTGGTGGCCATGTCAGGTCGCGACCCCGCTGCTGGCTCCATCCCACTGTGTAAAATGAACTTACCTTAATGGGGCCTATTAAGCCTGCCCAGCGTGTTACCTGGCGCGCTGGGCGGAAGAGACCTCACCAGGAGACCAAGACAGCCTGGTTGCAGATTGCAGAGGTGGTCACAAGCAGGGATGTGGTCAGGAGGACCTGGGTGCAGTGCTGCTAACCTTTCAATGATCTCATTAGATCAGGAAACGTTAGTACAAAGCCACACTCAACCACATCCTGCTGTGCCTTTCATCACATCCCCATCACTCTGCCTTCCCTACCCCTGCACATCCTTACTCACACCAACTTACCTTGCACCACCACCCATCCCTCTCTATCTACGTTTTCACTTCCCCATCTCACTAGCCACCCCTCACACTCACCCTCATCCTAGTCCAATCACACCAACTAACAACACATGAGGGTAGCCACTTGGGTGTTTTAGCCAACGTTTATGTAAAATTTCTGTTAATGTGCTGTCAAACATAAAAATCTTTATTTTCAACACTTTGCGTTCTTGGACAGATTTGTGTGCACTTTTGGAAGTGGCTTAGTGAGTTGCAGTGAATGGTGAGACATAACGGTACCCCCCGCAATGGTGATGAATGTGAAAGGAATGGTTTGGGCATTGTAGAGATGCTTTATGGTGTTGGTGTGGGGTGGTGCCAACCTGGCGCATCATGTGGCAGCCAGGGTGTACAGCGTAAAGTTAACTAAATCTGGCCATGGTGAAGCCATCCCTGGCCTTCTGGGCAGCAATGTGCTTGGGGGCTGATGCCCTCTGTCCTGTGCAGCATCAGGTGATTGCGGAGAAGGTTGGGGTTGTTGTTGGTGCTACTGGTGTGCCTGGTGTTGGGGCTGATCGTGGTCCGATTCTGAGGACCAAGGTGAGACAGTATAAACAACACCCATGTTGATGGAATAGATGGCAGGTGAAGTACAGATGACAGATTTGTCAATGGTGAGAGAGTTCTGCCAATGAGGTGACACTGGATGGAGACTTTGCCGGAAACATTTGCAGCTTGCAGAATCTGTGCTGGAAATGGACTGAGCAACAGCTTCTGCCTGAGGAAAGTGATCACCTGTCAGGTGGGAGCTTTTACTGTACATTTCATGCTGTCAAATAATCAACTTGGGCAATGGCCACGGAACACCCGCCTCAGGTTGACAGACGTGGTTCCCGAGCTGCGTGAATCCCGTGGCCATGCAGGGAAATTTAAAAAGTAAGTTAAAAAGGCTCTTAAGTGCCTGTAAACTACCTGTTGATGATTTCAATTAGGTCGCCCGCCGCTGCCGGTCGGGTCGGCTCCGCAATGACAGACGTGCCTGGGGGAAAGGCGCATGGGAGCGAGATGATAGCGGGTTCCCGACACACTGTCAAAAATAACAACTTTCCCACTCGGCCCGCCACCGATCGCGCCCGCTACCACCCCGGAAAATTCCGGCCGTTAACTCTGCTTCTCTTTCCACAGATGCTGCCTGACCTGCTGAGTATTTCCAGCATTTTCTGATTTTATTTCAGATTTCTAGCACCCGCACTATTTTGCTTCTGTTCAAAGATTGACTGGTGATCTCGAATATTACAACATATTAGAAATAGATGGTATTAATAATGAATACCAAGGGCAAAATACTTTGGCCCGGAATTTGCGGTCAGCGGCGAAGCAAAGGTGTTTGCCGCTGGCCCCGAAGTAAGCTTCGCACAAAGATCTCGCGATCTCTGTGTCGAGAAGTTTGGGTTTTTGGCATTCAATTCAAATCAACCGAGTATAGTGGGGATCCCCTAGTGTGAGCTGCTGTGACCTTAACAAGCTGTCAAAGCAGCCAATCAAAATGCAGAATTCTCACAGACAGCGAACACGGAAGTGAGTAAGCTCTTAAAATTCTAAATTCTAAAAATGTTAGAGAGAGCAAAACAAAGATTGGGGCTCTCACATGGGGAAAAGGCAAACCTGAAATAAAGATGAACAAACTTTAAGTTTCTTAAAAAGTTTTCATTTTTATTAAAATGGATAAATGTCACACTGCACAAAATTAAATTTAGTTTTTCAGGGCCGTAACCTTTGTTTAGCAGTCAATACACTGTTAAAACCCCAGTTACACCTAATTCCTAATTTTTAATGGGGTATTTCACAGCGGTATTACGGCGGAAGAGCCGAAGCTGTTGTCAGACTCCCTGAGTTATGAGATTTCACTGATTGCCGGCTCTGTGTGGGGAAGGGGCACAGCGCAGCCTGTAGAGGAGCAGTGAGTGACAGACCACATCTTCAGGATCTCCGCATGCCAAATCCCGAAGGTGCGGTCAGTTTCAAGGGCGGAATGATGGTGAACACTACTAGTTCGCCGTCATCTGGACTGCAAATTCCGGACCCTTATTTATAACTCACCCACTGAGCTCGTGATTTGCTGATAGGACTCGGGAAATTGATTCTCTGACTTCATGTACTGATTAAATGCAGACTGGTCCTTTTTCATCAATCATAATGCCTTATATAGTCATGTCCTCCATCAATATACTTGATGATGCATGTCTGACTTTAAAATTTCTAATGGAGTGTTAGGACGGATGTCGGACAGAAGGCTCGCTAGAAGGTTAGAATTTGAAGCAGGACCCAGATCCACGAGGCTGCCACTCCCTTGGCGTGCTTGCAAAATTCCAGCCGGGAAAGTGGGTGAGTTTTCCACCAACCCCCACCTTTAGGAGCATGTGTGTGGGAGCTCCTGGTCTATGCCAAGAATTCCTCCACTTGTACCCCTATTAGGCCCAATGTAACTCTCACCAGCTAAGAGTGGACAAGACTTTCCTTCAGGGCCCAGCAAATGCCCCAAACGTAGGCAAGACAAAGGTAATCCTGAAGGCTGCTCCAACATCTGCCAGCTAAACGGGACAGGTACCTCTGAAGTAACCCTACAAACATGGGCCTTCCGGATCGACTATGATATTGTCCCTGTCCCCGGGTTTTGGGACAGGGCCTGCATCATATATTGTCAGTGTGCAGCAGTCTGGCTCCTCTGCAAAGAAGGGACCTTGGAATTGTTGGGCTGTTTCTGTCTGCTACGCTCTCTCCCTCTCCCTCTATTTATCCCCAACTCTCTTTATGCCTCTGACACATGTTCCATTACTAATGAACTCAGTTTGTATTTTTTTTACCTTTGTACTGCCCAGGGCAACCATCTCATACAAAGTTGGAGGTGAGCATTAGTGTCAGACAGGGGGATATGGGACTGCAGCTGTGTGGGGAGAGGTCATCTGGCTACTGCCTCAACACGTGCAGATAAAATAGAAATTGGGATCAAAATCCGGGGTTACATCATTGGAGCTGGAAGGAAGCAATTGTCTAGGCCTAGACCCTGGTTTGAGGCTTCAAGTGAGCTGGGACTGAGCTTTGTCTGGAATTCACCTCTATCTTGCGCCGGATGATCTTCCTATAGGTGTGGTGGTGATTCTGAAGCGGTGGTGCCAATCACTGTTGGTACAATAGGAGTTCTATTGAGTGAGAAATTTGGGGCCTAGAATAGCATTCGAGACGGGACAGGGATAAGAAAGTTGGAGCTTGGAGAAATTTTGAAGCCTGAAGCCTGAGAGAAAGCAGGATGTCTAACATTGGGGGCTCGGCCTAGGGGATCGAGGCTTGGATCAAGGAATGCAGCTGAGAGTTTGGAGTCAGGGTTATGGATTGTAGGCAGTGAGCACATTCAGTGGCCAGGACAAATTGGGAGAGGGGCCTCTTGGCCTCAGGGAGTGTGTTAGTGTATGTGGGACTCTGCTGGTGTGTGCACATGTGTGATGGAGCCCGCTTGTATGGAGAAGCCTACTGGTATGTGTGTGTCTGTGTGGGGGAGAGGAGGGGAATAGCCTGCTGGGGTGCAACAAAATGGAATAGCTTGTTGGTGTGGGGTAGTCTACTGCTATGCGTGTGTGTGTATGTGATGGGGAAATCGCTTGCTGGTGTGCGCGTGCATTTATGATTCTATAATCACCAGAGGTCATAGGTTTAAAATCATTGGCCAAAGATCTAGAGAGGAGATGAGGAGAATTTTTTTCACTCGGAGAGTTGTCGGGATCTGGAATGCTCTACCTGAAAAGTTGCTGGAAGCTGATTCCATTAATAATTTTAAAAGGGAGTTGGACAGGTTCTTGAGGATGAGGAACTTGCAGGGTTACAGAGAGAAAGCGGGGGTGTGGGACTAAGCACGACTGCTCTTTCAAAGAGCCAGCACAGGCATGATGGGCCGAATGGCCTCCTTCTGTGCTGTAAGTTTCTGTGATTCTATGATTTATAGGGGAGATAGCCTGTGGTGTGTGGAAGGCTCAAATATGACAATCATCAGTGTTTCATACACATATGAAGAGGGAATGTCCAGTGCATTAGTCAAACAGACTCAGGTAGGAGCGGAGCGGGCCGGGGAAATGCATACCAAGGGAGGGGGTAGAACGTATGGCAAAGAGAAAGGGCAAAATCGGAGGGGAGGGGAGAGGGAATGGGGGAGATTGCATGGCAGGGAGAGAGGGAAGAATGCAAGGAAGGGAGGGGCAAATCCATGGCAAAGGGAAAGAGGGTAGAATACATGGGAAGGGAAGAACATACGAAATAAGACCAGGAATAGGCCACTTGGCCCCTCGAGTCTGCTCTGCCATTCAATAAGATCATGGCTGATCTTGGGCTCAGAGCCACTTCCCTGCCCGCTCCCCATAATCCTTCACTCCCTTATCTTGCAAAAATCTGTCTATCTCCACCTTAAATGTATTTAATGACCCAGCCTCCACAGCTCTCTGGGGCAGAGAATTCCACAGATTTACGACCCTCAGAAAAGAAATTACTATGATAGCAAAATACTGCGGATGCTGGAAATCTGAAATAACAACAGAAATGCTGGAAATACTCAGCAGGCCAGGCAGCATCCATGGAGAGAGAAACAGGGTTAACGTTTCAGGTCTGGGACCCTTCATCAGAACTGGAAAAAGCTGGAAATGTAACAGATATTAAGCAGGTGCAGAGACGGGGGGGAGGGGTTTAGGAGGGGAGGAAGGAATTGAAAGAACATGCTGTGAAAATGTTGCAAATAGGAATGGCAAAATCATACTGCATGAAAAATGGGGGCAGGGATTATTATCTGAAATTGTTGAACTCCATGTTGAGTCCGGCAGGCTGCAAAGTGCCTAATCGAAAGATGAGGTGCTGTTCCTCGAGCTTACGTTGAGCTTCATTGGAACAATGCAATAGCCCGAGGACAGAGAGATCAGAGTGGGAGTGAAGTGGAGAATTAAAGTGACAGGCGACCGGAAGCTCAGGGTCACCCTTACGTACTGAACGGAGGTGTTCCGCAAAGCGGTCGCCCAATCTGCGTTTGGTCTCCCCAATGTAGACGAGACCGCATCGTGAGCAGCGAATACAGTATATTAAATTGCAAGAAGTACAAGTAAATCGCTGTTTCACCTGGAAGGGATGTTTGGGGCCCCGGACAGTGGGAAGGAAGGAGGTAAAAGGGCATGTGTTGCATCTCCTGCGCTTGCACGGGAAGGTGCCAGGTGAAGGAGAAGGGCTGTTGGGGGTGATTGAGGAGTGGACCAGGGTATCGCAGAGGGAGCGGTCCTCTCGGAATGCTGAAAGGGGAGGGGAGGGGAAGATGTGTTTGGTGGTGGGATCACGTTGGAGGTGGCGGAAATGGCGGAGGATGATCCGTTGAACGTAGAGGCTGGTGGGGTGAAAGGTGAGGACAAGGGGAACCCTATCATGGTTCTGGGAGGGAGGGGAAGGGGTGAGAGCAGAAGTGCGGGAAATAGAACGGACACGGTCAAGGGCTGTGTCAACCACAGTAGAGGGGAATCCTCGGCTGAGGAAAAAGGAAGACATGTCGGAAGCACTGGTATGGAAGGTGGCATCGTCAGAACAGACAGAGAAACAGACGGAGAAACTGGGAGAATGGAATAGAGTCCTTACAGGAAGCGGGGTGGGAGGAAGTGTAGTCCAGGTAGCTGTGGGAGTCGGTGGGCTTGTAGTGGATGTTAGTCGAAAGCCGATCGCCAGAAATGGAGACGGAGAAGTCAAGGAAGGGAAGGGAAGAGTCGGAGATGGACCATGTGAAGGTGAGGGAAGGGTGGAAATTGGAAGTAAAGTGAATGAACTTTTCTAGTTTAGGGCGAGAGCAGGAAACGGCACCAATACAGTCATCGATGTACCAGAAAAAGAGGTGAGGGAGGGGACCTGAGTAGGACTGGAACAAAGAATGTTCCACATATCCCATGAACAGGCAGGCATAGCTAGAAATTCCTCCTCATCTCAATTCTAAAAGGGCGACCCTTTATTCTGAAACTATGCCCAGAGTTCTCGATTTCCCGACGAGGGGAAACATCCTCTCTGCATCTACCTTGTCGAGCCCCCTCAGTATCTTATATGTTTCAATAAGATCACCTCTCATTCTTCTAAATTCCAATGAGTATAGGCCCAACCTGCTCAACCTTTCTTCATAAGTCAACCCCCTCATCTCTGGAATTAACCTAGTGAATCGTCTCTGAACTGCCTCCAATGCAAGTATATCCTTCCTTAAATAAGGAGACAATAAATACGCAGTACTCAAGGTGTGGTCTCACCAATACCCTGTACAGTTGTAGCAGGACTTCCCTGCTTTTATACTCCAACCCCCTTGCAATAAAGGCCAACATTCCATTTGCCTTTTTGATTACTTGCTGTACCTGCATGCTAACTTTTTGTGTTTCATGCACAAGGACCCCCAGGTCCCTCTGAACTGTAGCATTTTGTAATCTCCATTTAAATAATAATTTGTTTTTTATTTTTCCTACCAAAGTGGATCACCTTGCACTTTCCCACATTATACTCCATCTGCCAAATGTTTGCCCACTCACTTAGCCTGTCTATATCCCTTTGCAGATTCTTTGAGTCCTCTGCCCAACTTGCTTTCCCACCCATCTTTGTATCATCCGCAAACTTGGCTACATTATACTCGGTCCCTTAATCCAAGTCATTAATGTAGATTGTAAATAGTTGAGGCTATACTGTATCTTACCAGTGATTTTTATGTAAGCTGGAAATCTTTTTGACATCTGGTTTTATAATATGATGAAGTTATTATCCTTTGTGGATAATGGACTTAAACCTAACTTATAACAGGTCAAATGTATGTTTGCTAATAGCAATCAAAGGCTGTTCTAGTTCTATTTCTATTACCAAACATTCTTCTCTAACTATTGTCACTTGTACCAATAGATCAGGAGGTCTGAAGACTTATTTTTCAACACTTTGTAGAACATTAACCACATCTTATTTCTGGTCTAGGAAAATGCAAATGATCAAATACCCTCCAAATGTCAAATGCCCAAATGTCTAGTTTGATCATTGGAACATTATCCCAAACCTCACTAATGTTGATTCTGTACCGCTCAAGTTTAAATTATTTCTTTCTATTCCTCTTCAATTACTTTCTCCAATTTTTCCACTTCTTCCTCTCCTTCCATGAGATTGCAGTTCCATAGCAATGGCTACCTTTTGATACCTTGTCCAAATGGCCATTATTTATTTTTGAGGCTTGGAGTGAACATCAACAGGCTGTTCAGTTTTGGAGAAGACCACAGCTGTTCGATCCTGGCCTTCACGTGTGCACAATTTCAGTAGGGCTTGCTGTATAGTGATTAGAAACAGGAACCCTGGCTGATTGTCTCTTCCCTAATCCAGACAAGTTGCTGTACCACTACAGCTGCTTTGGCCGAGATCAGCTACCCAACTGGGATCAGACTTGAGATTTACTTGCTCTGAACGGCTCATAAACGGTGACTTTACCTCGAAGCGTTCAGGACACCCAGCTTAAATCAGTTCTTTCTTGGAATCAGAATGGTACACATCACTGATTAAACTTTACTTAATTAGGTCTCCTTTGCTTTTAGACCATAACTGCCAATGAGAATTTTGTACTCTTAAAATAAACACAAAAACAGAACATTTCTGAACTCTCTGAAAAACATGTTAGAAACAAGAAATTCTCTTCCCTTCAAGAAATGTTAGGTGAAAAACAGTGAAGCTATAATGTAGACATGTGTGTACTGACCTGAAATTAACAATAGCCAACTAATTGAAAGATGAGACTGCAGTTCTATACCCAATTACTTAGCACAGCACACATGCAAATATGTACCAGAGATGATGCAGGATGAATTGAGGAGGTTGCCAGGAGAGCAATTAATGCTCTTTATAGTACATTACTGGAACCTTGGCTCAGTGGTAGCACTCTCGCCTCGGAGTCAGAAGTTAGTGGGTTCAAGCCCCACTCTAGGACTTCAGCACATAATCCAGGCTGACAATTCAGGTACTGTACTGCTAGAGGTGTTGTCTGTCGGATGTGAAGTTAAACGGAGGTCCTGTCTGCTCACTCAGATGGACGTAAAAGATCCCATGGCATTATTCGAAGATGGCTGCACGGATATCCGATTCCTATAGTTGGTGTGTCAGTGTGTTTGGTCAAAGCTGTTGCGAGCTCACTATTTCCAACATCTTAAGAGATGGTTTAGGAAAAACTAAACCGAGACGGAGGCAAAAAAAAATGTTTTAGAACTGGTCTTAAATCGGACTGACATTTGCATCAATCAAAGGAAGTGGATGTGCCCTTGGCTTGCACCATTGAAAAATGTCAACTCCACTGTTTTATTGAGAAAATGAAGGAACTACAGGGGGGTAATTTTGCCAATGGGGGCGCGTTGGAGGCAGGACTGCTGCTTGTCGGGTTTTAGTCCCGCCTCCATCGACCTGTGGTCCCACGCTATTTTCCCTTGATTGACTTTGTTAAGCCCGCCTAGCGGGCTTAGCCAGCCAATTAGGGGAAAGCCGGTGACAGATGATGTCAGCAAATGACATTTCATCTGTCAAGATTTTTTGACAGATGAATTGTCATCGTTTGACAGCTCTGTGAAGCTGTCAAACACTGACAATCTGTCTTCTAAGTTGAGACCTTGGACGCAGGCTCACTTAGAAAGCTTTTCGGAGCAGAAAGCAGAAGGTTGCTCCATTTAAGAATGCAGCGGCCATTCTGCTTTCTCTGCCGGTGAGATGAGGCAGCTCCGCAGCCTAAAGGGATGAAGTCTGGAGGAAGAAGCAAAGGCAAGTAATCTTATTAAAACACTTTAGACTTGTAATGTATGTACCTTTAAGGGGGGAACTACTTTCTACAGCTCATGTATACTGTAGTACCAGCAGTGACCACACCTGTATATAACGCTGAGTAGTAATCTGTTGTTTCAGTTGCAGTTTGAACCACGTTGAGTAAACACCTGTTGTACCGTTCTCTGCAGTCCTTTTCTTATTATTACACGGACGTAACAGTGGCGACGAGCAAGTTCGAACCTATCTGCAACTCTGCATCACCTCCCAGGGATTCGCTCCTGGAGAACAGTGGAAGAAGGTCGAGTCCAGAAGCACGGGCGTCGACCACGGGCAACCGCCCAGTCATCCAGCAGAGATTTGAGCATCGCAGGGGAGGCTGTCGAGAGCCAGGCTTGGCTTTCCAGTCACGGTGGTCCAGCGAAACGGGCTGGCAACAGGTACTGCGCAGACCCTTCCCGGACAGCGACAGGCTAGAGCCCGACCGAGCGGCACAGAAAAAGGCCGAGCAGCGTCGACGGGGGAGAGAGAGAGGGCAGGGCGCAGCTGGTGTTCAGGACTGAGCGGCGTCAACGGGGGAGAGAGGCGAGAGAGAGCAGAATGCAGCCGGTGGTGAAGGGCCGAGCAGCGTCAACGGGGGTGAGAGGCACGCAGGAAACGCGAGGCGCTGCCATTGCAATGAGGACCGCAGAGAGTGGCGTTGGCAGCAGCGCAGGAGCAGCGCACGAAACCCACAGGGCGTCGCCATTTGCCACGAGGACCGCCGAGAGTGGCGTTGGCAGCAGCGCGGGAGAAGCCATTTTAAGCCGCAGCGGGGAAGAAAGGAAAGCGCGGGAGACACCATTTTAAGCCAGTCTAACCACACCCAAAAATGCCGAAGAGTGGCAGTATCACAGCGTTCGACAATGAAGTCGAAGATTGGACGACATATGTCGAACGCATAGAAGTATACTGCAAGGCGAATGAAGTGCCAGATGACAAGAAAGGGCTGGTATTGTTGAATTCAATGGGTGCAAAAACGTATGGCTTACTACGAAACCTAGTAACCCCAGAGAAGCCAGTAGAAAAGGATTTTGAAAACATAGTGTCAATCCTACAGGACCACTTAAACCCCACACCGCTGCTGACAGCAGAAAGATTTAAGTTTCACAAAAGGAACCAGCATAAAGATGAAAGTAATGCTGAGTATTTAACGGAACTGCGCAAGCTATCGAAACACTGCCAGTTTGGAACGGGACTAGCAGATACTTTAAGGGACAAGTTTGTGTGTGGGCTTCAAAGTGAAGGAACTCAGAAACGGCTTCTATCAGAAAAGGATCTTACGCTGGACAAGGCTTTCAGCATTGCAGTATCACACGAAGCAGCAGCATGGGGCGCTGCAGAGATACAATGGAGACCGCAAGAATATGGCACAAATGAAATGTCATACGGCAGAACAACACACGACCATAATGATTGCTGGTTCAAGGATAAAGTGTGCAGACAGTGTGGAAAAGTAGGACACATAGCAAGAGTCTGCAGGTCGGGAAAGAAAACCAGCAATAAGAAACCGACCAAAGGGAAGTACAAGAAGGTACATAAGATAACAGAGAATAGTTCAGACGAACAAAAGAGTGATAACGACTCCGAAAGCAGGGAACTGAGTTGTCTGAAACTACATAATGTGATCACAACGGAGGATCACCGAACCATTTGGGTCACTCTCAAGATAGCAGGAGTCCAGGTAAAGATGGAATTGGACACAGGATCAGCTCTAACAGTCATAAACCGACGGGACGACGAGCGGCTATTCTCACACATACCCTTGAGAGACACAAAAATTATTTTGAAGACGTACACGGGGCAAAAAGTCTACCCCAAAGGAAAAATAATGGTGACCGTTATATATAACGGTAAGGAAACACCAAAACTAGACCTGTATGTATTGCAACATGGAGGACCACCATTACTGGGACATGAATGGATCCGGAAAATCCAACTGGATTGGCATTCCATACAGGCACTGACTGTGGCTGACAAAAAGGATGACGACGTCACACCTGGGCGACTGTCAAAGATCCTAACAGACGCGAAAGAAATGTTCCAGCAAGGACTCGGAATACTAAAAGGCATGACAGCGACGATTAAAATTGAAGAAAACGCAAGCCCAAAATTTTTTAAGGCCAGACCGGTACCTTATGCGATCCACCCAGCCGTTGAAGCAGAGCTGGAGAGTCTGGAACATTCAGGTGTACTGTCCAAGGTAGACTGGAGCGAGTGGGCTACACCCATCGTCCCTGTGATGAAAAAGTCGTTGAGCAGCACGCCTGGGGAACCAAGGAAGGTTCGCATCTGTGGGGACTTTAAGGTAACAGTGAACCCAGTCCTTCACACCGTGCAATATCCACTTCCGCGGATTGAAGATATTTTCGCCTCGCTATCTGGAGGGAAACGCTTCACTAAGATTGATCTGGCCCAGGCGTATCTGCAAATGGAGGTAGAAGAAGCATCAAAAAAATACCTCACAATCAACACCCATAAAGGTCTCTACCAATACAACCGGCTGGTATTCGGGGTAGCATCAGCTCCGGCTATTTGGCAGAGGGCAATGGAACAAGTCCTGCAAGGGATCCCAGGGACCCAGTGTTATTTGGATGACATCCTGGTCACGGGTGAAAATGACAGTGATCACCTTGCCAACCTGAAGCAGGTGCTCACTAGATTGCAGGAATATGGGCTCCAAGCTAACCGCCCCAAATGCGAGTTTTTTAGAAAACAGATCTCGTATTGTGGCCACGTTATCGATAAAGAGGGGTTACATAAGTCCCCAGAGAAGATTGAGGCAGTAGTCAAGGCTCCAGCACCGGAAAATGTGTCACAACTGAGGTCGTTCCTCGGGCTGGTAAACTACAACCATAAATTCTTGCCAAATTTGTCTACAATACTACACCCACTGAACACCCTACTGCAAACTGGGGTGCCATGGAAGTGGAGTGACGAATGTAGGCGAGCTTTCCAGAAGAGCAAAACACTAATCACATCGAAAGAGGTATTGGCCCATTACAACCCAGCATTACTAATTCGGTTGGCTTGTGATGCGTCACCCTACGGCATTGGAGCGGTGCTGTCGCACAAATTCTCGGACGGCTCACAGAGGCCAATAGCCTTTGCGTCACGATCACTAACCTCAGCCGAGCGTAACTACGCCCAGATTGACAGGGAGGCACTCAGCCTAGTGTGGGGAGTGAAAAAGTTCAATCACTATCTGCACGGGCAGAAATTCACCTTGCTGACTGATCACCAGCCTCTTGTCTCCATTTTTAATCC
The DNA here is from genome assembly GCF_052327205.1 of Somniosus microcephalus. Lineage (NCBI taxonomy): Eukaryota > Metazoa > Chordata > Chondrichthyes > Squaliformes > Somniosidae > Somniosus > Somniosus microcephalus. Next base: position 251,580,377 of record NC_140992.1, read on the forward strand.
GAAGAAGGGCGTTCCGGTGATGACTGCGCAACGACTACAAAGATGGTCACTTTTTCTAGGGGCGCACCACTATGAGATTGAATATAAGGGCACGAAACAGCATGGAAATGCTGATGGGCTATCACGCCTGCCACTGCCTACTGCGGAGGAAGCACCAGCAGTGGATCCTGTCGAAATATTCCATTTGACTATAGTTGAATACCTACCCGTAACTAACGCTTGTATCGAAAAGGAAACCCGAAATGACCCGACACTGTCTCGGGTATATGATTTGACGGTGAAGGGATGGCCAGCATATGGCAACTCACTGTTGCCAGCATTCTCGACAAGGAGAGAACAGCTGTCAGTGTGCCGGGGGACCTTGATGTGTGGATCCTGAGTGGTAATTCCACCCAAGTTAAGGGAGAGAGTGCTCAATGAGCTTCATGAGGGTCATCTGGGAGGGGTGAAAATGAAAAGCCTAGCCAGGGCTTATGTGTGGTGGCTGGGAATCGATAAACAAATCGAGGACCTGACCAAGAGCTGCTCAGGATGCCAGAAAGTCCAAAATGCACCACCACAGGCCCCTCTACACCCATGGGAGTGGCCCTCATCTCCATGGCAACGGGTGCATATTGATTTTGCTGGTCCATTCATGGACTCAATGTTTTTAATAGCCGTGGATGCGCACTCGAAATGGCCTGAGATCATCAAAATGTCCTCCACCACCACAGAGAAAACTATTGCAGTCCTACAGACCATTTTTGCCAGGAATGGCTTGCCAGAACAGATTTGCTCCGACAACGGACCACAGTTTGTGTCCGAAGAGTTCCGGAGGTTCTTGAAAAAGAATGGGGTAAGGCATTACACATCCGCCCCGTATCATCCAGCCACAAATGGATTGGCTGAGAGGTTCGTACAAACCTTTAAGAAGGCAATAAAGGCTATGTACAATGACAACATTCCGCTGCAGCACAAGGTGGACAATTTCCTGTTAGCCTACCGGAATGCGACACATGCAGTCACCAACCAGGCCCCAGCCATGATGTGCTTTAACCGAAGGGTAAGATCTTGCCTGGATTTGCTCAGACCAAACGTACGAAGAGATGTTGAGAGTAAGCAATTCCAGCACATCCATGAGAAGCCAACAAGGAGCTTCAATGTAGGGCAACCAGTCTTGGCCCGCGATTACCGAACAGAAAAATGGCAGCCAGGAACGATATGCACACGGCAGGGCCCACTAATGTACACAGTGGACGTTGGGGAGAGCGTGAGACGCCATGCTGACCAGATCCTAGAGTTACAGGAACAAGTCAACCCCATGCCTCGCCCATACGTACCTGGTGATGAACCCGACGTACAGGTAGCATCTACCCCAGAAACAGTAGCATCGGAAGCTGATGAACCAACCGACAACAGGGGGCCAGAATCGCCTCCGCACCAAGAGCAAGACACTCGGGAAAGGCGCTATCCAGAAAGGATCAGGAAGCCTCCCCAAAGACTGAATTTATAAATAGACTATTTTCAGCTAATGTTGCATGTTAAAAGTGTTAATTGTAATTAGTTTGATATTTAATTGTTAAATGAGTGTTATGGTACTGTTAATCTAAAAGGGGAGGAATTGTAATGTATGTACCTTTAAGGGGGGAACTACTTTCTACAGCTCATGTGTACTGTAGTACCGGCAGTGACCACACCTGTATATAATGCTGAGTAGTAATCTGTTGTTTCAGTTGCAGTTTGAACCACGTTGAGTAAACACCTGTTGTACCGTTCTCTGCAGTCCTTTTCTTATTATTACACGGACGTAACAAGACTCACCTCACACACTTGCACTCATCACTCACCTGCACACTGGACATTTCAGCCCCTCAACCCCCGCAGACCCGCGGCTCGCCTCGCTGACCCTGGCGAGGTTCGGAGCCGTCAGGAAGCCCACACTTTAGGGCTCAAAATAGGAATTAGCCAAAAAGCTGCCTGTTAACTACTTGTTAACAGGCAGTTAATTGGCACTAATCCCCTTCCCGCCTCGAGGAGATGGGACCCAGCGCGGGTCAGGTACCCGCCTCCTGGGAAGATGGCACGGAGGCGGGTTGGGGGCGGGATGGGTACCCGCCCCCAGATTCTGCCATTTTCCCAGCAGTCCCGCCTCCAAACCCGCCTCCCCAGGGCTGGGAAAATTGCCCCCATTAACTCTGTTTCTCTCTCCACAGTTGCTGCCTGACCTGCTGAGTGTTTCAAGCATTTTCTGTTTTTATATCTGAAGAGAAACGATAGGATAATGTTTTGAGTTGTGAGTTTTTGCTGATGTGCTGATTACAGTTCATCCCGTTTGTTTCTGTGTACGCTCATTATCAGAATGGATCCATTTTCTCGATGCATGGGATTGTTATCGCGGGTTTGGGAGGTGCTGTCGGAGAAGGCTTGGCAAGTTTCATTTTGCGATCTACTAACCACTGCTGGAAAGTGTGCATGTGAGGATATCGGGTGAAGTCAGGATTGGACCTGCCACCCCCTTCTAGGCTGAGACACTGTAGGCCTGCTGCTGCCGTGATACAATGGGGGCAATTTTGTGACTGGGGGCGCGTTGGAGGCAGGACTGCTGCTTGTCGGGTCGATGTCCTGCCTCCATCGATTTGTGGCCAACCCACGCTATTTTCCCTTGATTGATCTTGTTAAGCCCGCCCAGCGGGCTTAGCAGCCCAATTAAGGGGAAGCCGGTTACAGAGAACGTCAGCGTAAGACGTTTCATCTGTCAAAAAGATGAATTGTCTTCGTTTGACAGCTCTGTGAAGCTGACATTCTCTGTTGTTTGATGAGTTCTTGTACTCAAGGCTCACCAAACCTCTTGTGAGCAGTAAGCAGATGGCTGTTGTATCGGAGAATGCAGCAGTCATCTGTCATCTCTACCGGTGAGATGAGGCATCTCCAGTTCTCCAATGGTTGAAGCCTGCAGGAAAAAACAAAGGTAAGTAAACATTTTCTATCACTTTTCACTCACCTCACATACTTACCTCTCCACACTTGCACCCATCACTTACCTTCACAGCGCACTTTTGCACCCCTCCGATCCCTGCAGACCCACTGCTCGCCTCGGTGACCTTGGCGGGGTTTCCCGACGTCGGGAAGCCCGCGCCTCTGCTGGAAAAATGGGGATAATCCTCTTAACTACCTGTTAACAGGCAGTTAAGTGGATGTAATCCCCTTCCCGCCTCCAGGACATGGGACCCAGCGCAGGTCGGCTACCCGCCTCCTGGGAAGGTGGCACGTAGGCGGGTTGGGGGCGGGATGGGTACCCGCCCCCAGATTCTGCCATTTTCCCGGCAGTCCTGCCTCCAAACCTGCCTCCCCAGGGCTGGCAAAATCCAGCCCCAGGGTTCGACTCTGGAGCCCTGAACATGAGGATATGTCTCCTTAATTAAAAAAAACACAAAAATAGCTTGCTTGGATACCATTTGCAGTACCTATCCTTAGAGTTTTTATCTAAAAATCTTGCATCACCTTGGTCTAACAGATTTGGATTTATTAAAATTATGATATCATTAATAACTCTATCAGGGGTGTTCAGTCTGTATGTGGCTCGCGAGCCCTAGCAATCCATACCTTTAAGTCCCACTGGCTCATCCTCTTACAGCACCGATAGATCTTAAACCCAGCAATGAGGAAGGAGTGCTGAGAACAGACCTTTCCAAACTCCGAAGAGAAGGGTGGAGTTGGCAGAATGTATGGGGAGAGTGCAGAATGCATGGCAATGGGAAGGGAGAAAGTAGAATGCATGGCAAGGAGAAAATGGAAAGTGGTTAGGATATGGAATGCACTGCCTGAAAGGGTGGTGGAGACAGACTCAATCGTGGCTTTCAAAAGGGAATTGGATTAGTAACTGAGGGGGAAAAAAAGTAGGGCTATGGGGAAAGGATGGGGGAGTGGGACTAGCTGAAGTGCTCTTGCAGAGAGCTGGCACGGGTTCGACGGGCCGAATGGCCTCCTTCTGTGCTGTAACTATTCTATGATTTTATGATTCTATGGATAGTGAGGGGAGGGGTGGTGCATGCTAAAGAGGAAATGATGGGGAGGGGAGAGTGAAGAGAAGATGGGGGGGGCAGTGGGTGGCAATGAAAGGGATTGGGAAAGGAGAAAATGAAGAGGAGAGGAAATTGATGGTAATGAAAGGAAGATCAATGGATGAGCAATGAAGGAAAATGAAAGCAAATGGCAATAAAGGTGTGAAGGAAAGGGCAGAGGCTGGGAGCAGTGCTTTATGGTGAGGGACAGTGCCAGTATTAAGTGAGAGGAGAGTGAGTGACAGTATGAATGGGGGGGGTGGTGGGGGGTGCGGGGAGGCGTGGACAAAGTACCAGCATTAACTCTGGGGGAGGGCAGGACAAGTATTAGCTTGAACAAGGGAGAGTGTACAAGAGTACCAGTTAAGTTAGAGGGGGAGAAGATGCCAAGTCGAATTATCAAAGGAAAGAGATGAGTGCCACTATGGACTGAGAAAGTTGCAGAATAGAGTATCTCTGTGAAAGGTGGGGAGTGGGATAGGTTGTACTGTCCCTGGGAATTGGGTCTGGGGGGGACAGATTGCCTTTGTGAACTGGGGCAGTGGGGGTTGGATGTCCGAGGGTGACTATTGTCTGACATCCAGTACTGGTTGAGCAGAAATTTCCTCCAACTAGATATTGGGAAGATCGAAGCCAGTGTCTTTGGTCCCCGCCACGAACTCCATTCCCTAGCCAGCGACTCCATCCCTCTCCCTTGCAACTGACTGAGGCTGAACCAGACTGTTCGCAACCTTGGTGTTATATTTGACCCTGCGATGAGCTTCCGACCACATATCCGCACCATCACTATGACCACCTATTTCCACCTCCACAACTCCATCCCTGCCTCAGCTCGACTGCTGCTGAAACCCTCACCCATGCCTTTGTTACTTCTCGACTTAACTATTCCAATCTACTCCCGGCTGGCCTCCCACGTTCTACCCTCCATAAACTTGAGGTCATCCAAAACTCTGCTGCCCATGTCCTAACTTGCTCCAAGTCCCGTTCGCCCATCATCCCTGTGCTTGCTGACCTACATTGGCCTCGATTTTAAAATTCTCATCATTGTTTTCAAATCCCTCCATGGCTTCACCTCTCCCTACCTCCAGCCTTACAAGTCTTCAAGGTCTCTACGCTCCTCCAATTCTGGCCTCTTGAGCATCCCTGATTTTAATCTCTCCACCATTGGTGGCCGTGCCTTCAGCTGCCAAGGACCTAAGCTCTGGAATTCCTTCCCTAAACCTCTCTGCATCTCTACCTCTCTTTCCTCCTTTAAGATGCTCCTTAAAACCTACCTCTTTGACCAGGCTTTTGATCATCTGCCCTAATATCTCCTTATGTGGCTCGGTGTCAAGCTTAGTTGGATAACACTCCTGTGAAGCGCCTTGAGATGTTTTACTATGTTAAAGGCGCTATAGAAATATAAGTTGTTGTTGAGTTAACTTTTGGGTAAATGATGTTCTGGTTGGTCTCTTGGAAATTCAATTATCACCTTGATTTTCCTTTTTTAAAATTAAAATCTATTAATTGTGAAGCATAAAACACTTAAACTTCACCAGATAATTGTAGTAGTTCCAGGATTTTTAACAAGATCCAGGACTCGATTACTTCCTCGAGGATTTTATTAAACTGAGGAACATTGAAAAAGAGCAGTGTTTAGACGCCACCTAGTGGATCAGTTGGGAGGATAATTAATTTGACTGAACTCTCAGCATCAGTCAATAAATCTGCATATCTAATTCCAGTATCAATTATTGAATTTAATTAGAGTTGTGAGATTTTTTAAAAGAATCAATTTAAACATAGATTTCTGTGTCCTTCGATTGTAGGTTAACCTCAGGGCTGGCAACTTCATACACTACCTGATCAATTTTCATCCTTAGTACTATCCACCCACACTATAATGTGCTTTTTGGAGGCTAAATATTATGTAATGAGCTATAACAGAGTCAAATGGTTTTTTCTTAGCTTGTCTTTTGCTTGTGGGGTTTGGTTCTCTTGTCCTGCTTGTCATGTTCTGTCACAACATGAATTGTTGGGTTATAGTGACCAGTGCTTACCTGTCCTTCCTAGCAGAGATGAGATCCCCTCACAATCTGAAGGTAGAGAGTTATTACATGGCTGTGACTACAGAGTTTGTGCCGTGCGATAGATAGCTGCATCACTCTCTGCTGTTTCTAGACCATGTCAGCCATGGCTCAGTTGGTAGTACACCTGTCTCTGAGTCAGAAGGTTGTGGATTCAAGTCCCACTCCAGAGACTTAAGCACAAAAAATCTAGGCTGAAACTCCCAGTGCAGTACGGAGGGAGTGCTGCACTGTCAGAGGTGCCGTTTTTCAGATAAGACATTAAACTGCTCTCTCAGGTGGATGTAAAATATCCCATAGCACTCTTTTGAAGAGCAGGGCAGTTATCCCTGGTGTCCTGGCCAATATTTATCTCTCAATCAGCATAACAAAAACAGATTATCTGGTCATTATCACATTGCTGTTTGTGGGAGTTTGCTGTGTGCAAATTGGCTGCCACGTTTCCGCTAGCGCCCCACCAGGCACTAACGAGAGGCGCTAACATACCGAATTTCACACCCCTGAACTCCAGATGTCAGATAGTGATTACAATATTAAGTGGTTGAATTGTTTATAACTTACAGGAAACTTTGTGATATCCGGCACCGATGGGACCGGCGTGTTGCCGATCTATCAAAACTGCCGGAAATACAAAGTTAATGTTGAAGCATACGGAGGTTTTCATCTCCGTATCTGACAACAAACACTGTTGCTTAGCAACAGCTTCTAAAGAGTCGGCTGCAGCCGCAAGCGTCTCTAGCTGAAGCTGTTGCTATAGCTACAGACCTTGCAGTGCCTGACTGGGGAAAAAAAAGAACGAGAACTAAAAAAACTTATAGAAAACGGCTCCTAATTTTTGTCGTTAGATCGAGTATTCTGGACATACAACCTCCAGATAAACCAAAGTTTCCTGTACCTAGTAATATGAACTAGTGCCACCACTGCACATATTTCTTTATTTTTTTACATAAGTAAGCTGTTTCCTTTCACTTCTGACCAATAAGTGACTCTGAGCTTGAACCAGGCTTCAAAATATTTTTGCATACATTGATGTAGTCTGTGATTTCCAAACTGTTAATTTACTTAATTTGCGATTTTAACTCAGGGCGCAAAGTGAGCGGGCGGGACGAGCAGGAAGCCCCCATGAAGTCGGCAGCTTGAGGCCCGGGCGATGTTAATGCCTAGGTTCCATTTCAATACGATTGATCGGGAGCCCATCCACTTTATGCGTGCAATTTCTGGTGACTCTCCTGAGGCCTAGTTAAGCTGGGTATACACATCTTAAAGCAAGGTAGCATTCCCTGAAAACAGATTGCATTCCAAGACTGTGCGCACAATTCTACTGGGGCTGTCTTCAAGTTTTCTGATGCTTCCCCAGAGGTCCTGGTGGAAGAGGTGACTGCAAAGAGGAAGGTGTTGTTCCCCGACACCCACAGGAGCATCCCCAGGACCATTATCCACCAGGCCTAGAAATAGATAGCTGACAGGGCCAGTGCTAGCAGCATCACCACTAGGACCTGGTTTCAATGTAGGATGAATTTCATTGGCATCAAAGAGCAGCAAGGGGTAAGTGCAGCTCCTCGTCTCTCCAACTGTCTCAATGGCACCTGCCAACACTCCTTTCAACCTCCCCCACCATGCTCAACAATTCCCTCATTCACCTCCTTCAGCATACAATCAATGCAACGCCTCTTTCTCTCTTTCCAAGCACACTCACATAAGAACATAAGAAATAGGAGCAAGAGTAGGCCATTCGGCCCCTCGAGCCTGCTCCACTATTCAATAAGATCATGGCTGATCTGATCTTGGCCTCAACTCCACTTTCCTGCCCGCTCCCCATAACCCTTGATTCCCCTGTTTTTCAAATGTCTGTCAATCTCTGCCTTGAATATATTCAATGACTCCACCTCCACAGCTCTCTGTGGTAGAGAATTCCAAAGATTCACAACCCTCTGAGAGAAGAAATTCCTCCTCATCTCCGTTTTAAATGGGCGACCCCTTATTCTGAAACTATGCCCCCTAGTTCTAGATTCCCCCACAAGGGGAAACATCCTCTCTGCATCAACCCTGTCAAGCCCCCTCAGAATCTTAGCGGTTTCAATAAGGTCAACTTTTCCTCACAAGACAACCCCTTCAACTCACCTCTTCCTTTGCCCTCTTCACACCACACACAAGCAGCATTCTCTTGTCACTTCCGAGAACTTTCACAACCACAAATTCCTCCCAGCACTCCTTCCTCACTTCATATTCCGCACACTTGGCTTTGCATTCACCACCTCCCCATCCACATTCCATCTTGCTTCTTCTCCAGCTCTCAGCGCATGCATCCTCTGGGCAAGCCCTACATGTCTCCATTTATCTTTTCAACAGCCACTCACTAACTCTTCCCCTCTCTTTCGGCAGGACAAAACAGCACATAATGCAAGGAACAGGACCGGGGGAGGGGGAGGGGGGGCGGGGAGGAGTACCCAACATTGTAGCCCTCACCCAAGCAGAGCACAGACTCTGGAGATTAGTGGCCCGGGCAGAGCCAGAATGTTTGCATATTACTTTTAACCCTTCACTCAACTCAGCAAGCTGCACAACTTCAAGCTGCATTTTCAAGACTGTCACCTGTTAATGTCCAACTTCTCAATGCCATCCTAATGGTTGTCCCTTTTCTCTCTCCTCTAGGTCCTCCCCAGTAGTAAAACCTTCCTGAAGAAGAAACCTCGGAGGAAGAAAATTGTCCTGAGGATGCACCATCACGCGCTCCAACCCTCTGAAGCACCAGCACTGGCTGCAGCTGGATGCCCATTAAATGCTGCTTCAGTGGCTCTGGCAGACCAATCTTTCTAGTTTTCACTGCCAGGTTGGGCACTGGGCAGGACTTCCACAATTTCACGTAACGTTAGTGTGGGGGGTCCTAATTGGGTCCTAGGATATGTTAAGTACGTTAGTGTTGAGATACCGTGGCAAACGTGGGAGTCGAGACCAGAGTTGGTGGAACACAACTGCTTTATTTTACATCATGGCAAAGAGAGAGCTTGAAAAGCCCGCGCAACCACTTAAATACTCCCCAGACAGGAAGTGCTCCTGGCAGCCTGTCCCTGCGGGAAACAAGTTGCCGGAGGAAAGGGCCCCTGGCTGGGGGCGGCTGCTGCCGGCAGTGTGCCTGCGTAAACTATCCGTGCCGCCGTGAGCGGATTATGTCCAATGGTGGCGTGTCGCCACAGAGCTCCCCTCAGAATCCACTTAGGAGGAGTGGACGAGTCGTGACGGTGGTCTAATGGTTCTGCCGGAGCGGTTCTGAGTGGTCGCCGGTCTAGTTGGTGGGGCCGGGCGGTTCGCCGCTGGCTGTGCTGGCTTGCTGGCGGGACGGCCTCTAGTTGGAGGTCGGGCCACGGGGACCTGTTCCCCTGGTTCTGTGTGTGCTGGTTTGAGTCGGTCGATGGAGACTGTTTCGACCCTGTCGCCGAGTCGCAGCTTGAAGACCTTGTCCCCGGTTTGCAGTACCTCGTACAGTCCGTCGTACGGGGGTCGCAGGGGTCCGCGGTGCGCGTCGTGTCGCACGAAGACGAAGCGTGCCTGCTGTAAGTTTGGCGGGACGTGAGGTGCGAGTTCGCCGTGTCGGTTGACCGGAAGTGGGGCGAACTGTTGAGCGGAAGAGAAAGAGTTGAGCCGCTGCTGTTCGGCCGACCAAGGCGTGGTAGCCTCTGGGAGGAATTCGCCTGGTACGCGCAGCGGTTGTCCGTAGACTAACTCCGCTGCTGAGGACTGGAGGTCTTCCTTGACCACGGTGCGTAGGCCTAGTAGCACCCACGGTAGGCGGTCAGTCCAGGTACTGTCCTGCAGGCTGGCGCGGAGTGAGGCCTTGAGTGACCTGTGGAAGCGTTCACACAGCCCGTTGGCCTGCGGGTGGTACGCCGTGGTTCGGTGGAGCGTCACCCCGAGGTTGCGTGCTGTGGCCGTCCAGAGTTCGGAGGTGAACTGGGCGCCTCTGTCGGAGGTTATGTCGGCCGGTACGCCGAACCTCGCGACCCAGGTGTTAACGAACGCCCTGGCGATGTCGGCTGTGGTGGTGGAGGTCAGTGGCACTGCCTCAGGCCAGCGTCTGTAGCGGTCGACCATCGTGAGGAGATAAGTTTGGCCTTGCGATGGCGGCAGAGGACCGACGATGTCGACGTGTACGTGGTCGAAGCGGCAGCTGGGTACCTTGAAGTCTCCCAGGGGTGCTTTTGTGTGCAGCTGTACCTTAGCCCGTTGGCAGGCGAGGCAGGAGGTGGCCCAAGTCCGAACATCTTTGCTGAGGCCGCGCCAGACGAAGCGCTGGGAGAGGAGTTTGACGGATGCGCGGGAACCCGGATGGGAGAGCCCGTGGAGCGCGTCGAAGATGCGGCGGCGCCAGGTTGCAGGGACGACCGGCCTGGGTTGGCCGAGTGAGACGTCGCAAGTGACTGCCGTGGCTTCGGGCCCGTGCGCGACCTTGGCTAGGCGTAGCCCTGGCAGGCTGGTAGCCGCCGAGAGGAGGTCTGGGTCCGTGAGCTGGGCCACTGCTAGTTGCGCGTAGTCGACCGCTAGGTGATTCGCGCAGATGGCGGGGTGGGAAAGGCAGTCGGCGACAACGCTGTCTCTACCGGAGACGTGCTGGATGTCCGTGGTAAACTCGGACACGGCCACGAGCTGGCGTTGCTGCCTAGCGGACCAGGGTTCGGTATGCTTGGCCATCGCGTATGTGAGCGGCTTGTGGTCCACGTACGCGGTAAAGGGGCGGCCCTCCAGGAGGAACCTGAAATGGCAGACCGACAGGTGGAGCGCGAGGAGCTCGCGGTCGAAAGTAGAGTATTTGACCTCCGGAGGGCGCAGTTGGCGGCTGTAGAAGGCAAGTGGCTGCCACGCGCCATTGACCCACTGCTCGAACACGGCTCCAACCGCATGGTCGGAGGCGTCGGTGGTGAGCGCGACCCGGGCATCGGCCCTCGGGTGCGCGAGCAGGGTGGTGTCGGCAAGCGCATTTTTGGTGGCGTCGAAGGCGGCTGACGTGTCAGTGGTCCAGGCTATGGCCATCTTGCCGGATTTACCTCGGAGGGAGTCGTATAGGGGCTTCATGAGGGCTGCAGCTCTGGGGATGAACCTGTTGTAGAAGTTCACCATCCTGAGGAACTCCTGGAGGCCCTTGATGGTTTTGGGGCGGGGGAATTGCTGGACGGCCTGCACCTTGTTGGGCAGGGGGACGGCCCCAGCAGGGGTGATGTGGTGGCCGAGAAAATCGATCTCGGCTAGGCCGAATTGGCACTTCGCCGGGCTGAGGATGAGCCCGTGTTGGGTTAGGCGCCCAAACAGGATGCGAAGGTGTTCGAGGTGTTCCTGTTGGGAGGAGCTGGCCACGAGAATGTCGTCTAGATAGACGAATAGGAAGTTCAGGTCCCGGAGGACTGAGTCCATAAGGCGCTGGAAAGCCTGGGCTGCATTCTTGAGGCCGAAGGGCATCCTCAGGAACTCGAACAGGCCGAATGGGGTGATGACGGCCGTTTTGGGGATGTCCGCGGGGTGTATGGGGACTTGGTGGTAACCGCGCACCAGGTCGACCTTGGAAAAGACGGTTCGTCCGGCCAGTCGGGCCGAGAAGTCCTGGATGTGCGGCACCGGGTATCGGTCGGGGGTGGTGGCGTCGTTGAGGCGGCGGTAGTCCCCGCAGGGGCGCCAGCCTCCGCCGGGCTTGGGGGCGATGTGGAGGGGCGAGGCCCAAGGGCTGCTGGAGCGGCGGATGATGCCGAGTTGCTCCATGGTGGTGAACTCGGCCCGCGCGATTTCCAGCTTGGCCGGGTTGAGTCTGCGGGCAGAGACCGGGGGGCCGGTGGTGGGGATATAGTGCTCCACACCGTGTTTGGCGGCTTTGGCCGAAAAGGTCGGGTTAGTGAGGGCGGGAAACTCGGCTAGAAGTGCCGAGTAGTCGTCCGTGGCTCTGGCGAGGCAGTAGGTCATCAGGCCGGCCGAACGGGCCGGGGTGAATGCGCCAGGGATGGGGGCCATAGTGTTGATGTTGACGAGGCGGTGCCTCGGAATGTCGACAAGGAGGCCGTGGGCGCATAGGAAGTCGGCGCCGATGAGTGGGCAGAGGACCTTGGCTGTGAGGAACTCCCAGCGGTAGCGGCGGCCTGCGAGGTCGAGCGTGACCATGCGGGTGCCGTATGTGCGGATGTCAGAGCCATTGGCTGCGGCCAGCGTGATACCACGTGCGCCGCGTTGGATTTCGAGGGCAGAGGCGGGGGTGATGCTGTGCTGGGCTCCTGTGTCGCACAGGAATCGGCGGTCGGTGCTGTCGTCGGTGACGTACAGTAGGGGCCCCTTTTGCCCCGCGGCCATCGTGGGGGCCGGTGCGGGGGGGGTTTGAAAGTGCACGGTGGCGTGCAGCGTTGGGCCCTAGTGCCAAAACGGGTGTGGTAGTAGCAGTGACCCGGAGTGGAAGGGCGGTCGGGCCTAGTGGGCCGGGGAGACCGCATGGTCGTTGCCGTGAGGTCGGGTGCGACATCGCGGGCGGTCTGCGCGGAGAGCAGCCGGTCGGCCTTTTCGGCCATCTCATTCAGGTCCGTGGAGCCAGACTCCACAATGAGCGGGCGGATGCTGGCGGGGAGCTGCCGAATGAAAAGCGTGCGAAAGAGGGCGCCGGGGTTTTTGTCGTCCGAGAGGGACAGCATGTGGGAAAGCAGGTTCGACGGTGAAGTGTCACCAAGGCCTGGGAGGTCGAGGAGTTGGCAGTTGCGCTGGCAAGAGGACGCCTGAAATTTTTTAAGAAGCGCGGCCTTCAGATGTTCGTACTTGCCTTCCACTGGTGGATCCTGCAGCGCTGCCCAAACCTTGGGGACTGTGGCGTAGGTGAGAGAGGCGACGAGGTAGTCGTACTTCGTGGCGTCGACTGTAATGCTTCTCAGCCGGAATCTGGACTCGGCTTGAACGAACCAGGCCTCGGCCAGGTTCTCCCAAAAGTCCGGTAGTTTAACCGTGACTGCGTTTGTATCCGCTATGCTAGCTTAGGATTCGTCCTGAGCGTCGGGGTCACCAGTGTTGAGATACCGCGGCAAACGTGGGAGTCGAGACCAGAGTTGGTGGAACAGAACTGCTTTATTTTACATCATGGCAAAGAGAGAGCTTGAAAAGCCCGCACAACCACTTAAATACTCCCCAGACAGGAAGTGCTCCCGGCAGCCTGTCCCTGCGGGAAACAAGTTGCCGGAGGAAAGGGCCCCCGGCTGGGGGCGGCTGCGGCCGGCAGTGCGCCTGCGTAAACTGTCCGTGCCGCCGTGAGCGGATTATGTCCAATGGTGGCGTGTCGCCACATTAGTTTATTTTGAATTTTAAATTAACAGAGAGTTCTAGGCAGGTACAAGAAGAATCTCAACGAGGGAGAATGAACTAGGTGTGGAATAGGGGAATCGGCAAAGCAGCGGCAGCCGTGTGTAATTTTCTCTTCCTTTTTCATGAAATTACCTCGCAATATAAATAGGATAGCCTCTAAAGCCAGAGGTTTATTCAAATACTCAGACCTGGATCTGAAATCTGGGTAAGAGCATAAAACAAGGATTTTTCAGATCATTTTCACACAGAATCACAGAAACCCCACAGTGCAGATAGAAGCCATTTCGGCCCATCGAGCCTGCACCGACACATATCCCACCCGATCCCCGTAACCCCTACACCAACACATATCCCACCCTATCCCCGTAACCCCATGTATTTAATCCCCCTAACACTAAGGGTCAATTTATCATAGCCAATCAACCTAACTCGCACATCTTTGGACTGTGATTTTGCACTGTTTAGATGTGAGTCTAATAGTTGTGAAAGTTCATGGAGTTTTTTTCAAGCTTTTTTTAAGTGACTAAATCTGGTACATCTGTTGAAAATAGTTTTCTTAAAGAACAGTCTTTTGTTAAGCTTGACTGCTTGAATGCTCGTCACTGTAGTCAGCATACTGAATAAACTGAAGCGCTAGCTGGAGGGGTGAACAAGACAGGTTCAGTTACTGCAGCATCAGCTTAGCTCCCTCAGTCAGCAGAATAAGGAACTACAGAAAACAGCGAAGAAAAAGTGAAGGTTATTTAAAGGGGCACTGTCTTCCTGAAAAAGTGCTGGGCAAACTTCTTTGCATCTGGGTGGGAAGAGGAGCCAACAGAGCCGTGCGTCATTTCTATAATGATGAGGTCCTTCACAACTGATATAACGCTGCCGTTCAACAATTTATGCCATTGATCGGGTGTTTTTAACTAACAGAAAGAAAGATTGTCCAACAATTCTTTCAAGCTGTAAAAGTGCAATTAAGTTATGACCTGTGGGAAGGTCTGTGTTACTTTTGTTACCCAAGTACAGACTGCATAAGGTATTACAGAGACCTTTAAGAAAATACAGGAAGAATCCCTCAGGGAAATGCAAGTTCTCAAGTTTCAGGTAAAATGTCATTGTAGAGCAAATTCAAATTACCTTAATGACTGGGAAGTTAGAATGGGAAGGCAGTCAACCACCTCCACACAAAGAGATCTGAGCTTGGGAGATAAACTGGTAAGGTTGTATTGGCTTATATCAACGATGTGGGGTTGATTTTTTTTAATTACTGGGCGAGTTTTGTGCTCAGTAAGATTGTATTGCCAATACCAGCAGATCAAACACTGTCAGAGAATCAAAAACATTCCCTCTTTTCTTACCTTGGGAGGCAAATTGCTCGGGTGGCTTAATGTGTAGTGAATTTGTAAACATGTCCTTTTTGAATAGATTCTTCCTTGTTAGGCACTTCTAGCCCAGGTATATCATTGATAGGATGCAGAGTAAAGCTGCCTCTGCTCTGCACAAACATATGCCTTAACTTAAACTTCAGGTGAATGACTCCTTTTGCAACAGTGTGACAGTTCTATTTCCGACAGCATTTATCCTGCCTAATTTACTGCTGATTCGTGCCAAATCATGAGCCGTTTTGGCACTGTGGACACCTGCCCATAAGAAATCTGAAATAATGGCCCAGAAATTCGGGTCCCCACGGGTGAGTGCGCGCTGGGTACTCGCCCGTAGGCCCAACGAAAGTGCCGGTTTCGTGCATGCACTGCGCATGCGCGGGAAACCGGAACTTCCGTTCCCTTAAAGGAAGGGGTTCACAGGTCGAACACGTGCACCGGAGAGGCAGCGCGTACGCCTGGAACTTCCGGTTTTTTTCCCAGGTTTTTCCAGGAGGGTAAGTCTCCAGCAGCTACGCTTATAAAAAGCAGCCGCAAGGCCTGCTTTTAACAAGGTAAGTGGTGAATTAAGTAAAATTAAAACATTTTTTCCACAGGTTAATTATTTTTAAATACTTTAAAGAAATGTAAATTTATTTTTAGCCCCGTTAGAAACTAATTCATTTTTTCAAAAATGTAAATTATTGTTTAAAATAGATATTTTATGTAATTTATAGTTATTTTTAAAATGAGATTTTGTTTTTAATTTATTTGAAGTTTTAGTTATGTTTTGGGGCTGAATTGTATTCATAGATTTGACAGGTCTTCCTGTCAAATCTATGAATACCGATTCGCTGCTACCATTGGCTCTCCATGGCCCACGTGATCCCAGGGGACGCTTCGAACTAACTGCGCCCCTGGGATACGCAAGCACTGTGCGCCGGCAGTTGGAGCAGGCCCAGGATCGGAATCCCACGCGGGCCCACAGCACAATAGCCGGCGCGCTAGGTAAGTGCAGGTCGGAGGCTTGCACCCGCGGGAAGCCTCCGACCCGAATTTCTGGACCAATGCTGCCTAAACTTATCAGTGTATCAGTATGGACCTGATACAAATCAGATTACATTGTGGGTCAGGCTGTGATGAAAATGTTATTGTTTATTAGGATGATGCAGAACATTAAGCCTTAAAGAAAGGAAGAATTTTACATAAAATTACATAGAATCTACAGCACATTCAGCCCAACTAGTCTATGCCAGTGTTTATGCTCAAACTTGCATTTATATATCGCCTTTTATGATCTCGGAAATATTCCAAAGTATTTCACAGCCAATGAATTATTTTAGAAGGGCAGTTACTGTTATTATGTAGGAAAGCTACATATGTTCTTCAGAACAGATCTAGCAGCTCAAAACTGGGAATCCATGAGGAGCTATGGGCCATCAGCGGCTGCAGAATTGTATTCCACCACAATCTGTAACCTCATGGCCCAACATATCCCTCACTCTACCATTACCATCAAGCCAGGGGACCAACCCTGGTTCAATGAGGAGTGTGGAAGAGCATGCCAGGAGCAGCACCAGGTGCACCTGAAAATGAGGTGCCAACCTGGTGAAGCAACAACAAATGGATTACATGCATGCTAAACAGTGGAAGCAGCATGCCATAGACAGAGATAAGCGATCCCACAACTATCGGGTCAGATCAAAGCTCTGCAGTCCTGCCACATCCAGTCATGAATGGTGGTGGACAATTAAACAACTAACAGGAGGAGGAGTCTCCATGAACATCCCCATCCCCATCCTCAATGATAATGGAGCCCAGCACATGAGTGCAAAAGACAAGGCTGAAGTATTTGCAACCATCTTCAGTCAGAAGTGCCGAGTGGATGATCCATCTGTCGGGGGTTTTTTCCTGCTCTCTTGCCCGTTCTGGCCTCCTGCCAGGCTTCGTGCAAGAATTACCCTTGAGTGGTTCGACCCACTCCCCCTACGGTTCTAGACCTTGGACTTAGATGCAGAGAACAGTAGTGCAGAGAAAAGGACTCAATAGACCAGGCTGAATAGCACGAAATGGATGCTTTTATTTTTAAACAGTCTGAAGCATTACAAAATACATGTCATAGGCACAGATTAAGGTAACTACAATCATGCACAAATTTATGAACTTGACTCTATGGAAATGGGGAACACACGGCACATCGTAAAAGGGGAAACACATTACGATTACCCTTAACTCCCTCCCCTATACCTAAACTAAGTTTCGACCTGGGGAACCTGGGATCATGCTCACCACTCTCGAAATCGCGAGAAAAGGGGGGTTCGCAGCCTTTTGGCACCGCTTTCCGTCGTCACGTGGATTTGGAAACTTCTGGCGCAGTCGATGTTTTCTTTCCCTCGAGGTGGTGGGGTAGACACAGCCTCGATGAGCGCTCGTCAAGGTTGAAGATCAGCTACAAGCTGTTGTCGATTTTGGTTCATGGAGCAGACCAACAACCAGATGGGATGTTGAGACACGGGAGTGTCAGGCCCGGACTGTCCTTTTTGTCTCCGGCCTGGTCGGTTCTCCAGAGGGTTTCTTCTCCGTCGGCCTGGGTCGTCGATGATCTCCCGACCCCAGCACCCGGGCCACCCTCGTCGTCTTCTCGTCGTGGCCGAGCCTTGTTTGGCTGAACACCGACCACGTTGTCCTTTTACCGAAACCGTCCATCTTTAAAAAGACGAAAACGTTTTCATCGATTCTGCATCTGCCGAAGTGGAAGAGGCGCCGATCCTGACCCCGTCCGAAGAAGTTGAAGAAGTAGCCGTCGTTCAGTCAAGCGAAGTTGTTCAAGTAACCCGAAGTCCGAAGCCCCCTTAGATGGACTTTCAATCCATAGTTATACTCTTTTGGGACAGTCTTATCTCCCGCCAAATCATAGTCCTGTCTTTGTATTAATTTTGGCGGGCAGAAATCTCTGCAGGGGCGCTTTGTCTTGTAACGGAGCCGGTGATAACTTAAACTGGCCTTCCTGGCCGATAATGTCTTTTAATGTCTTTTGCATTGTCACCGCGGCTCGGTTCGCATATTGATCGGTCCGGAGATTTTCCTTGATGGCTGCTAAACGGTTTTTCCTTTGTACAATAAATGGGTATGAGTGATTTTGCATTGTCCGCCCATATCTTGATGGGCCCCATCCTGTACTTGTAATCCAATGAATATGTATGCTGTTCCTCTGAGTTTCGGTTCCCAGATACTGGCTTTCGCGGGCTCACTGTCTTCAATCCACAAGCCTGTCTGGCTTGCAGTAACAGAAATAAAATGGTTCAGAAACTGATCACGGGGCCTGGCGGCCATTTTGTATGCCCTTTTATCAAAGGTTTTTCTGTGCAAGCTTACTTTGGTCAATAAACAGTCTTATTTTATCCAGGTTTCTTGCGTGATTTTTGCTGAAAATTGCGAATCTTACAGGCCCCCCTGTGATACTGATAGCTTGCTTAAAGTATCAATAATCCTTGATGAGCAAATTTTCCCTCATTCCCCACATCCAAACATTCCTGGCACTTAGCTATCTATGACCCTCACGACACATGCAGTTCCCATTTCCGCAGAAAACGAAAATTACCTTTTGTACATTTGGACAATCATAGACAGCGTATTTTAAACTATAACACATTCACTTGTCAGATGCGCGGGGGTTGATATCCCCTGGCGCCATCTGCATGCATCTTTTATTAATCCAAAAAAAACTTAAGAACGACTAATAACATAACAATACTTATTTCCTTATAACCCAAAACAATCACAAAAAAAATTTAAAATGGAGGGACGCTTAATCTTATACTAGCAGCTTAGAGTGGGGTATCTGCTTCCCCCATTCGCACATAGCATTCTCTCCATTCTCCTGTGTTCTCGTGCCTCTGGAGGCGTTTGCCTTTTTTGCAATGCACGAAGAGCAAAAATATCACAATCAAAACCTGACATACTACTAGGATATGGGATGCTATTCTAATCCAGGCGGGGACCTCTATGTTGGTGAACAAGTCCCACCATGGTGGGATGGTTATGTCCAATATGTCTTTTCCTATCTCTAAAGTCTTCTGCTCCAGTGTGTAGAAATGTTTCTGTGAAATTATAACGGCTTTTAAAATCTTGGTGAGGTGTTCGGGAAGAGGGGGAATGACATAACCAAAATGCGCGACAAATCGTTGTAAGTCTGTGAAATTCTCTTTGATAGTGATGTGAACGGTGGAGGGCGCAGGAATGGGGACAATTCGTTGTTGTGCCACTTGAACCTCGACCCTGGGTTTCAAACAGAAACTGCTATCACCGACCGAACACCACTCGTGTTGTCCATATCGGTACTGAGGCGCTGCAGTGGTGACGCAGTATGTCCCACCCCCGATATATGCTACCTGTGGGGGCACATGGTCCTCTGCCATTGCCTCCATGGTGCAATTCACCGGCTTTGCGCTAGCAGTCCTGAACCCGCACTGCGGTTTCAGAAAGGCGTTCAAGTGCTGGGGACACAGGATGATGTGTGCTCCCCGGCTCCGACATCCCGAGAGGTCGGTGCCTGTCATCGTACGCTCCCATCTGATGACGTAAGGCGGGACCGCTGCGTAACGAATGTGTGCGCCCCCCCGAATGACTCCAATGTTCTCTACTCTGTACACCGGGGCGGGCTTTGCTGCGGGACCCAACACCGGCATTCTTACTACTATTCCCATAATAGTGTGATTTGAATGTCCGCAGTCCACTGGGACTGGGTATGCTTCTGCGGCTAGTCTGAGCTGGCACGGGCTTAATGCATTCTCAAAAGGGTGGAGCGCTTGCAAGTGCTTGTTGCTGATCCAGGACAGGACCAAACCCTGTTTTAAATCCTTAAGATTACTGCGGCCCTCGCCCAGTAACCACGCCCCGTACAGCACACAGGCCTCGTTTTGCGCAGCTTGATCGGACGCATTCCGATCCTCCTTAATGAGTGCATTTACCGTTCTCGCGTGTTTCTCCAGCTCAGCAATTATGTCCTTAAAGTGTAGTGTCATGGCCTGGTCCTCATGTAGCTCAGAACCCACTACCTTATTTTCGTCTGTCAATATGTTCCTTAACTGGGCTTTTAAACCGTTGATCTGTGTCTGCAGCTCCACGTTATCTAGAGCGTTGACAACAGATGTCCCGGTATTAAAAGCAGTGAATATGTCATTTACAGTACCCCTTCTTTGCCTCCTGACTCGATCCAAAACTTCTGGCGGTGTGGTGTATAATTTGTCTCTGTCGATGTCGGCAAAGTCAAATTCGTAAAATTGTCCAAACATACGGGTTAACAGGACCTGGTATAATTGTTCCGTTTCTTTGGGACACCACTCCGGCAATCTTACCTCAGTGAGATTTAAAATCACTGAGGCCACCGCGTAGTGTACCCCTTGGTACAGCACCTGACCGGTGGGTACCAATACTAAACCGTTCCCGGGTCCCTTGGTGGTGGTTGGGCACCCTCCTTTCTGGGCTAGTGCTACCGGAAGCGTGGGCAGGGGCTTGCGTGGGCGGGTGATGAGTTCAGTGGCGTTCACCGGAATAGGGGAGTGTGGGGCTCCGCACGCTCGAGTGCTAACATCCCATCTCATCCCCTTCCCTTCATCCTGCCACTGCCTCTGGAAGAAGATGGATACGCCCTTGGGGCAGACGTGTCTCGAACCCCACATACAGACATGTATTCCCTCATCTGGTTCCCACCATTTGTCCCAACACACACGTAACTGTCCGTGAGTTCCCGTAATAGTCCGATGGGTATTATTACCCAGTCGCTCCCACTCGACCGTAGAGTTTTTCATGTCCTTTCCCAGCTTTCGTAGCCACCACCATCGCCTTAGTGGTACGTTCCCATTGCACACCAGACAAATCCTCTTTCCCACGGTGACGCTGACTCTGGGCGCAAGGATCCTCACTCGAGGGCACGTTAACGAAGTCTCTTGGTAGGCAAAACCGAAGTTGCTGGAATATTCCGTGGAATTTGTTCCCAACCAACCTGGCCATCTCCCTTGGTGGAAGTAGGTGGCGGTTTCCTCAACCTCTCGCTTCCCCGTCCCATCCGTTGCGATGGGGGCCGTGTCCCCGGAGCATCCGAAAATGATGACGTCCTTGGTGCGGCCTCGGTAGGCCCACCCGCACCCGATCGCCATGAACGCGATGAAAATCCTTTCCATCATATCCCAGGTTTCTGTAACCAACAAAATGATGTAGCCGGGCTCCCGATAGGTGCTGGCCTAAATTAATTGGACGCGCGGGTTCCTGGACCCCGCTCCTTAACAAACACACATACCGGGCAGACCTCAAAATTGTACTCTTAACACCATATACTTTACATTCCTTAAAACTATGACCATAATTACCTAACTTAACTTATGTACAGCGCCGCCCTCCGTGGGGCGGCTTTCCGAATCCCTGTGAGGCCTGTCGTGTGCCACACCCTGCGGTGGGGCTGCATTGATCTTTGGCTTTGATCCCCCGCAGCCTGTCGCTGCTGAACGGGGATCATGCCTTCCTGGGGCTGCTCTAAACCGTGGTTGGGAAGGATGGGGAGAATCTGGCCAAAATTTTCTGGGCTGTGGCGCTCGAGCCGACCTACGAGGGGCTGCTTTGGGTCGGGCTCCCGGGGCCGATGGACCGGGGGTTGGGACTGTTACCGTCACAGCCTGTGGTTCCTCCACAGCTGCCAGCTCCAGCTCCCCTTCCTCAGGCTCCGCCCCCCCGGGGTCGGGATCTGTGGCTTCTGACTCCACCTCACCTGTCCCTACAGGTAGTGAGTCTCCGCCCCCATTCCCTACCTCCCCCAAGCTTGAGTCGAGGGCGGGATCGTCGCCCTCTGACTCTTCCTCCTCCATGACTGGGTCTAAGGCGGGGTCGAGCTGTTCGTGCTCTCTCCTGCCTAAATCCCATTCAAAAGATGAGACCTCCCACTCCAATGGGATGGCCTCTCCCTTTACGCAGGCTACGGTACCAGCCTGTGTGGTCTGTGACTCTGTTACAGGCTGAGGATCTTTGTTCTCCGACCTGGTCCCTTTGATGGCCCTTGTGCACCCGATTTAAATAGTTTACACTGGTTGATGTGAAACCATTTGGTACGTCGGGGCGTTTTCACTGCATAAACCATGGGGCTGGCCTTGTCCACAATGCTGTAGGGCCCCATGTACAGTGGTTCAAAACTCCCTACCCTGGCGTAGTTTCGAACCATGACCTGGTCTCCGACTACCCACTCTTGTTGTTTCCGAGGTTCCAACAACAGTTTATTTCCCTGGTGCTGTCTTCCCATGTTCCCAGCCGCCTGCCCATAAATCTGTCTCAGGCGCTCCAAGAGGGTTTGGGCGAATTTGTCCCGTTTCACCTCTCGGAGCTGGCCCTCAGTGAGCACCGGGGCTAGCACATGGGTGGGTGTTCGCATGATCCTTCCAGTCATTAACTCGTGCGGGGAATACCCCGTGCTTTTGGACTGGCTGGCTCGGATCCCCATGAGGACTAAAGGCAGGACCTCCGCCCATTTCTGGGGCGAGCCCATTGTCTCTTTCCTCAGCTTTTCCTTGAGGGTCCGATTCATACGCTCAACAATCCCGGATGACTGGGGATTGTATGCTACGTGCCACTTTCCCTCAATGCCCAAGAGCATGAGGGCATTCTGCATTACTTGACCGGTGAACTGACTCCCCTGGTCGGACTCTACAAAACGGGGGAGTCCCCACCGTGAGAACACTTCCCGAATCAAGATCTTAGCAGTACCCAGTGCCGTAGCTGTTCTGCACGGGAAGGCTTCTACCCATTTGGTGAACACATCTACCAGGACAAGGCAGTACTTATAGCCTCCCTGGGCGGCGGGCAGGGGCCCTATGTAGTCGACCTGAATCGACTGCCATGGTCCCTCTACCCTCCTGATGTGCCCCATGGGCACCTTCCTTTTGTGGGGGTCTGGGTTGTTAGCAGCACACACAAGACAGCTTGCGCAGAACTCGCGGACATCGTCCCGAAGTCCCGGCCACCATCCCGCCTGCTCCACCCGTTGCCAGGTGACCTCAGGTCCGGGGTGTCCCGCTCCTGGACCCTCGTGGGCCAATTGCAGGAATTCCCTCCGGTGCTGCTGCGGCACAACCCACTGCTCCTCTCGGAACAGCATACCTTCTTTGACTGTGAGGGCTGCCGTACTGTACGGACCTTCTACCTGTTTGCCCTCTGTGATGGCTTTTAGGACTGCTTTTAGGGCGGGATCCAGGGTTTGGACGGTCTTTAGGTCTGGGGGCGGTGTCACCCCTGTGTTCCCGGGAATTCCCTCCCTGCCTTGGATCGCCGCCACGGGTCCGGGTTCGTATGGGTCCCAGAGAATGCCGTTGCGGGCACCCTCACTGGCTAGCGCATCCGCCTGCTGGTTGCCCTGACTGCGGGGTTCTGTGGTGGAGTGAGCCTTCACCTTATGGATGAACACCTCTCCTTTCTCCCCCACAGCTGCTAGGATCTTCTCCAGCAAGGGCTTAACTGTTAAAGGCCGCCCGTCCGCGGAGGTGTACCTGCGTCGGGACCAGATGACGAGGTACTCTGTACACGAATTGCACGTGAACATGCTGTCTGAGCAAATCGTGTATGGGGTTGGGAAAATCTCGGGGTGGGTAACCACGTACGCCACCACGGACAGTTCAGCCTGCTGCGCGCTCATAGTGCTGGGGAGCTTAATTGCCAGGGCAATGTTTGCCGCAGGGTCATAGACTCCACACCCTGTGAGTCGCTTGCCGTCAGCTACAGTGCTAGAACCGTCTACGTAGATCTCGCGGCCTGTGGGATGTATCCCGGCCCGTAAACCTATGTTAACTTCCCATACCCCTTCTACGGAACATTGATGGGCTGTCCCGGGATATGCCATATTGGCTGCGAGCCTTGGCGCGCAGAGGCCTTTAACTTTTAGATCCATCTGGGAAAGGAGGAGGGTCCAGCGCGCAATCCGAGCGCTGCTTACGGTCCCATCCTTAATCCTCCCATCCAGAAGCATCTTCGTGGGGGTGTGATGGGTGAGGAGCGTAATGGGAGAGGTCCCTGTGAAGATCACTGATCTGTTCACAGCCCAATGCGTGGCCAGGAGATGCCGTTCGCAATTGGAGAAACTCCTCTCCACATCCGTGAGCACCCTGGAGGAATAAACTACTGGTCTTAGCTTGCCGTGCCGCTCTTGGAGCAGCACTGCGCTCAGGCTGTCCCCACTAGCGGCTACCTCCAGAAAGAACTCCTCTCCCCCATCTATGGCCCCTAGGGCTGGCGCGGTCTGCAGATCTCTTTTCAACTTCTCGAACGCTGCCTGGCACCCCTTGTCCCAAGACCACTCGACTCCCTTGTGTAAGAGTCGAAGTAGCGGGGCCGCTGTGGCAGCATAGTCCTCGATGAAATCTCTGCAGTACCCGGTCAATCCCAAAAAGGACCTTACACCCGTTACTGTGTTGGGAATCGGCAGATCTTGTATAGATTCCCGCCTGGCCTTATCTATGGCTCTTTCTCCCTCGCGGATGGCCAGACCCAGGAATTTGACTTCCTGCTGGCCGATCTGGGCTTTCTTTGGGTTTACTTTGAAACCCTTCCTTTCTAACAGTTCCAACAATTCGGCTAACAGTGGGCCGTGCTGTTCCCTTGTATCTGTGAACAGGAGTAAGTCGTCCACATACTGCACTATCTGGTTGGGCTGGCTGAACTCTTTCAAACTCCCCGCCATGCACTGATGGAAGATGCTGGGGCTGTTGTGAAAACCCTGTGGTAAGCAGTTCCAAGTGTACTGTTGCCCTTTGAATGTAAAGGCAAACTTGTACTGGTCCTCTCGCCGCAGCGGAATGGACCAAAAACCGTTCGAGATGTCCAGCACGGTGAATGTGGTCGCCGATGCTGGAATACTCCCTATTAAGTCTGCAACTGCTGCTACCGTGGGCACGCAGGCCGGGATATTACTATTGAGGACTCTGTAGTCCACCGTGGCTCTCCACGAATTGTCCGGTTTCTTTACCGGCCATAATGGGGAGTTTACGTGGGTGGCTATCGTCCTCAACACGCCCTGCTGTACCAATGAAGATATTGCTGTCTCCATGTCGGGTTCTGCCTCCTTGGGGAAATTATACTGCTTTTGGGGTCGGATCATGGGGTCCCCGTCTACGCTGACTTCGAACCCAGTGACTCTCCCGCAGTCGTGCTTGTGGGTGGCGAACGCGGTCAGATTTTCTGACACGCACGCCTGCAAGTCCGTTGGGACGTTTGTTATCATGAGCTCGAGATCGTAACCTCCTGACGGCTTCATAGTGCACAGGGTCCCCTTTTCTTCCTTCCCCGGGATTACGACTACCTTACCTAAGCCGCCCTCGGCTCCCCAGAGACAGTGATTTCTCAGGTCCACGAGGACCCCGTGTTCCACCAAGAAATCAGCCCCGAGGATGCCTTTTCCCCCCCCCTCATTCCACTTCAATAGGATGCACGCCCATGTGGTGTGGAGTGCTCCCAACTGAATGGAGAGCGGGAGGGAGTACGCGCCAGCCTGTTCTTTACCTGTGAAACCCGCTACTAAATATGGAGCCTGGGCGGACAGAGGTGTGGCAAAAGGTTTGTCCGTGTGGATCACGGTACACGAAGCCCCCGTATCCAACAGGTAGCTACCCCTTTGTTTCTCCACCTCCATCTCCACCACAGGTCTTCTCCAAGCGTCATAGCGGAGCGGACACAAGTAGACGGGCTGCGCGGGCGTCAGTCATTTAGGTGTTTCGGCTGGGGTCTCGGGGGCGATAGGACTGTTAGCAACCGCTACCCTCCCCTGCCAGGTCATCAGAGACCGCATAGTCTCCAAGACTGACTCGATCGCAGCGGGGTCCACAACCGCACCACCCCCTTTAGTCGGGGCAGAGGCTACGGTTGGGTTCTGGACTGGTGTTGGGGCAGCGGCCTGCACTTGTGGTTGTGCTGGTGTTGGGTAAACTCCCAGGCCGTTGGCG
Organism: Somniosus microcephalus; assembly: GCF_052327205.1. Classification (NCBI taxonomy): domain Eukaryota; kingdom Metazoa; phylum Chordata; class Chondrichthyes; order Squaliformes; family Somniosidae; genus Somniosus; species Somniosus microcephalus. The sequence continues at coordinate 251,606,116 of NC_140992.1, forward strand.
ACTCGGGCTTGGGCTTGATCTTGGGCTTCGGCGAACGCTCTCTCCCTCTTATCCTTCCAAGGATTCCTACAGTCCTTGCGCCAATGACCCTCCTTCCCACACCCGTAACAACTGCTATTGGCTTGAGGAGGGCGATTTCCCTCCTGACGCCATTCCCTTTTAGCAGAGGCTGCGGGCCTCACCTCATGCACCTTTCCTTTTACAACAGGCGTTTTCTTGCCCTTGTTACTCCTATAACTGATCGTGAGCTGATCTAGCACTAGATCCTCCGTGGAGCGGGCGTTGGTGGGGTCAAACCATGCTTTGGCCTGTTCCTTCACTACTGGCAGGCAACCTGCTACCAGGCACCGAAGCCAGTGAGCCCTTTGTTCGCCATCCAGCCTGGCCCGGGCCGGCCCGCCCGGGCAGCTGCGCCGATACACTGGCCACAACCTGTCGGCGAAAACCCGTGGGGGTTCTCCCTCTAGCTGCACTGTCTTTTCTAAACGGAGGAACGGAGTTCCGTCCCCCTCTCCCATGACCTCCAGAATCTCATCCCGTAGCAACTCATAGTCCCTGTGCCCTCTCTTGCTCTCGTCAGGGAGACACTGGAGGAGCGAACTGTCCAGGGAGAACAGCAGCATTTTAGACTGTTCAGCCCCGTCGCAGTCATTGACTGCTGCGGTCTGCTCCACGTCCCTGAAATGCACGGAGGGATCTCCTGACTCGGAGAGTTTTGGGATGTGACTTATCATCTCTCTTAGCTGTCGTGCGCTATGAGGCATTATGATCTGACTCTCAAGGGGTCCGTCATCGCCATTTTCTTCATTTGGACCGAGCTTCCGGTGCCTCGTTGGACACAACGGCGCTGGCCCCGACTCTACTGTCTGGGGTTGCTCTACCTCAGGGCTCTCTTTCTCTACCGCCTCCGTCTCCTGTCCCGGAGTCCAAGACTCCTCATAGGCAGGAGGCGCAGAGGGTTCGGGGGTTGGTACCCCAACTGCCTCTTGTGGAATTGGTCTTTTGGATTCCTTGGCTAGCAACAGCTGACTCGCTGGTGGATTTATGAGACACACCAACCCGTTTGCCTTCGCTAGGGCCTTTCTCAGGTCCTCTAGCTCCCGGCGGCAAGCGCTGTGGTCGGTGTTCTCAGATCTATCCTCCATGGCCATCTTATATGCTGCCCTGGCTCCCAGGAGCTTTTCCTCTTGGGCATCTACTTGTTTGGCTAGACGGAAACACCTCTCTCTCATTCTACCTTCACTGGCCTTGGCCTCAATGACCTGACATTTTAAATATTCTACCCGGGTTTTGTGGCAACGAATTACGGAGCGGCGTTCCTGATTCAGCGCGTCAAGCGATTCAATCAGTTTTTGACCTCCCGCAACCTTTTCCTCTACGTCTTTAAGCAAGACGTTGATCTGGACTGTCTGTGCTGCAACTACCTGGTCCAAAAGCTGGACTTGCTTCTTGTAGCACATCAGCCAGACCGCCTTTTCTACAGATTTCTTATGCTCTCTACCCGCTGTCCACCTGATGGCTGCGTCTAGCGGGCACCTATCCCTTAATAGATCAGATATCCATTGTTTTGTGAGGTTGACTTTTCCGAAAACATAATCTGCTATTCTTTCATCCATCACATTTCGTTTATTCAGATCTTGATCTAACACACTACTTTCCTGCTGCCAAGGTCCTGCCGCGGTCGCCATTTCTGTAGGGTTTTTTTTCCTGCTCTCTTGCCCGTTCTGGCCTCCTGCCAGGCTTCGTGCAAGAATTACCCTTGAGTGGTTCGACCCACTCCCCCTACGGTTCTAGACCTTGGACTTAGATGCAGAGAACAGTAGTGCAGAGAAAAGGACTCAATAGACCAGGCTGAATAGCACGAAATGGATGCTTTTATTTTTAAACAGTCTGAAGCATTACAAAATACATGTCATAGGCACAAATTAAGGTAACTACAATCATGCACAAATTTATGAACTTGACTCTATGGAAATGGGGAACACACGGCACATCGTAAAAGGGGAAACACATTACGATTTCCCTTAACTCCCTCCCCTATACCTAAACTAAGTTTCGACCTGGGGAACCTGGGATCATGCTCACCACTCTCAAAATCGCGAGAAAAGGGGGGTTCGCAGCCCTTTTGGCACCGCTTTCCGTCGTCACGTGGATTTGGAAACTTCTGGCGCAGTCGATGTTTTCTTTCCCTCGAGGTGGTGGGGTAGACACAGCCTCGATGAGCGCTCGTCAAGGTTGAAGATCAGCTACAAGCTGTTGTCGATTTTGGTTCATGGAGCAGACCAACAACCAGATGGGATGTTGAGACACAGGAGTGTCAGGCCCGGACTGTCCTTTTTGTCTCCGGCCTGGTCGGTTCTCCAGAGGGTTTCTTCTCCGTCGGCCTGGGTCGTCGATAATCTCCCGACCCCAGCACCCGGGCCACCCTCGTCGTCTTCTCGTCGTGGCCGAGCCTTGTTTGGCTGAACACCGACCACGTTGTCCTTTTGCCGAAACCGTCCGTCTTTAAAAAGACGAAAACGTTTTCATCGATTCTGCATCTGCCGAAGTGGAAGAGGCGCCGATCCTGACCCCGTCCGAAGAAGTTGAAGAAGTAGCCATCATTCAGTCAAGCGAAGTTGTTCAAGTAACCCGAAGTCCGAAGCCCCCTTAGATGGACTTTCAATCCATAGTTATACTCTTTTGGGACAGTCTTTTCTCCCGCCAAATCATAGTCCTGTCTTTGTATTAATTTTGGCGGGCAGAAATCTCTGCAGGGGCGCTTTGTCTTGTAACGGAGCCGGTGATAACTTAAACTGGCCTTCCTGGCCGATAATGTCTTTTAATGTCTTTTGCATTGTCACCGCGGCTCGGTTCGCATATTGATCGGTCTGGAGATTTTCCTTGATGGCTGCTAAACGGTTTTTCCTTTGTACAATAAATGGGTATGAGTGATTTTGCATTGTCCGCCCATATCTTGATGGGCCCCATCCTGTACTTGTAATCCATTGAATATGTATGCTGTTCCTCTGAGTTTCGGTTCCCAGATACTGGCTTTCGCGGGCTCACTGTCTTCAATCCACAAGCCTGTCTGGCTTGCAGTAACAGAAATAAAATGGTTCAGAAACTGATCACGGGGCCTGGCGGCCATTTTGTATGCCCTTTTATCAAAGGTTTTTCTGTGCAAGCTTACTTTGGTCAATAAACAGTCTTATTTTATCCAGGTTTCTTGCGTGATTTTTGCTGAAAATTGCGAATCTTACACATCTCGGCCTTCCCCTGAGGTCTCCACCATCACAGATACCAGACCCCAGCCAATTCGATTCACTCCACGTGATATCAAGTAATGGCTGAGCGCACTGGATGCAGCAAAGGCTATGGGGCCTGACAACATCTGGCTGTAGTGCTGAAGGCTTGCACTCCAGAATTAGCCACAACTCTAGCCAAGCTGTTCCAATACAGTTACAACACTGGCATCTACCCAACAAAGTGGAAAATTGTCCAGGTACGTCCTGTCCCAATCACAGAATCACAGAAACCCCACAGTGCAGATAGAGGCCATTTCGGCCCATCGAGCCTGCACCGACACATATCCCACCCGATCCCCGTAACCTCTGCACCAACACATATCCCACCCTATCCCCGTAACCCCACATATTTAATCCCCCTAACACTAAGGGTCAATTTATCATAGCCAATCAACCTAACCCGCACATCTTTGGACTGTGGGAGGAAACCGGAGCACCCGGAGGAAACCCACGCAAACATGGGGAGAATGTGCAAACTCCACACAGACAATCACCCGAGGCCGGATTCGAACCCGGGCCTCACAGCGCCAGGGACAAGGCACAAGTCAGGAGTGTGATGGAATACTCTCCACTTGCCTGGATGAGTGCAACACTAACAACACTCACGAAGCTCGACACCATCCAGGACAAAGCAACCCACTTGATTGGCACCCCATCCACCATCTTAAACGTTCACTCGCTCCACCAGCAGTGCAACATGGCTGCAGCATGTACCATCTACGCGATGCACTGCAGCAACTCGCCAGTGCTTCTTTGGCAGCACCTCCCGAACCTACAACCTCTACCACATAGAAGGTAAAGGTCCGCAGCACATGGGAACACCACCACCTCCAAGTTCCAAGTTCCCCTCCAAGTCCCAAGTTCCCCTCCAAGTCACATACCATCCTGACTTGGAAATATATCGGGGAAATAAACGGGGAATTATAGACTGGTAAGCCTGACATCGGTAGTGGGGAAAATGCTAGAGTCCATTATAAAAGATGTAATAGCAGAGCACTTGGAAAACAGTGACAGGATCGGACAAAGTCAACATGGATTTACAAAAGGTAAATCATGCTTGACTAATCTATTGGAATTTTTTGAGGATGTAATTGGTAGAATAGATAAGGGAGAACCAGTGGACGTGGTGTATTTGGACTTTCAGAAGGCTTTCGATAAGATCCCGCATAAGAGATTAGCATGTAAAGTTAAAGCACATGGGATTGGGGGTAAGGTACTGACTTGGATAGGGAACTGGTTGGCAGACAGGAAGCAAAGAGTTGGAATAAACGGGTCTTTTTCCGAGTGGCAGGCGTGACTAGTGGGGTACCGCAGGGATCGGTGCTAGGACCCCAGCTATTCACAATATATATTAATGATCTAGATGAGGGAAGTAGATGTAATATCTCCAAGTTTGCAGATGACACAAAGCTGGGTGGGCATGTGTGCTGTGAGGAGGATGCCGAGAAACTCCAGTATGATTTGGACAGGTTGGGTGATTGGGCAGATGCATAGCAGATGCAGTATAATGTGGATAAATGCGAGGTTATCCACTTTGGTGGCAAAAACAGGAAGGCAGATTATTATCTGAACGGCAATAGATTGGGAGAAGGGGAAGTGCAACGAGACCTGGGTGTCCTTGTGCACCAGTCGCTGAAGGTAAGCATGCAGGTGCAGCAGGCGGTTAAGAAGGCAAATGGTATGTTGGCCTTCATAGCGAGAGGATTCGAGTACAGGAGCAAGGATGCCTTGCTGCAGTTGTACAGGGCCTTGATGAGACCACACCTTGAGTATTGTGTGCAGTTTTGGTCGCCTTATCTGAGGAAGGATGTTCTTGCCATGGAGGGTGTGTAGCGAAGATTCACCAGACTGATACCTGGGATGGCAGGAATGACGTATGAGGAGGGATTGGGTTGATTGGGCTTATATTCGCTGGAGTTTAGAAGAACTAGACAGACTAGATGCAGGAAGGATGTTCCCGATGATGGGGAGTCCAGAATCAGGGGTCACAGTCTAAAGAAAAGGGGTAAGCCACTTAGGACAGAGATGAGGAGGAATTTCTTCACCCAGAGAGTGGTGAACCTGTGGAATTCTCTACCACAAAAGGCAGTTGAGGCCAATTCATTAAATATATTCAAGAAGGAGTTAGATATATTTCTTAAGGCTAAAGGGATCAAGGGATATGGGGAGAAAGCAGGGACAGGGTACTGAATTTGGATGATCCGCCATGATCTCGTTAAATGGCGGAGCAGTCTTGAGGGGCCGAATGGCCTACTCCTGCTCCTACCTTCTATGTTTCTAGTTCCTTCATCATCGCTGGGCCAAAAATCCTGGAACTCCCTCCCTAACAGTATTGTGGGAGTACCTTCACCAAACGGACTACAGCAGTTCAAGAAGGCGGTTGACCACTACTTTCTCATGGGCAATTATGGATGAGTAATAAATGCTTGCCTTGCCAGCAACACCCACATCCCATGAATGAATAAATAAATAAGAAAGCACGGCAGCCAATTTGCACACAAGGTCCGACAAATGGCAATCAGATGAATGATCAGTTAATCTGGTTTGTTGCTGTTTGTTCAGAGATAATGTTGGCCAGAACATCCGGAGAACTTCCTGCTCTTCTTTGAATAATGCCAGTGGGATTTTTTACATCTATCTGAACAGGGTCTCACTTTGACATCTCATCTGAAAGAATGCAATACACCCTCAGTACTTCACCAGAATGCCAGCCTCAATTATGTGCTCAAGTTGGGCAATAGTGTTTGAACTCACGATCTTCTAACTCAGGAGCAAGAGTGCTATCACTGAGCCAAGCTGCATTTAATTGATATTGTAGTTTGGATTTCCCCTTTGGTGGATATCAGAGGGGATTTCCAGTAAATGCACAAATGTGGCATTATAGCAAAGTCTTTTAGTCAAATGCAGATTAACATCTTGACCTGGAGTTTCTGCTCGATTGCGCTGGGTTTTTCAGCGCCATTCAGCTGAAATCAGCGTGACGCAAATGATCACGGAATTTTAAGCACACTTTGCACTCAGTGCAACTCGAGTTTCCACGATCTTTTGCACCAGTTTTATAAGCATCTCGCTGGAAGCAGGCCACGCCCACAAAACTGGCCACCCCCCCCCCCCCAGGTGAATTAATCAGCATTGGGAGTTTTCACTAATTGTGCTCATTTGCAGGCCTTCAAGGAGGCTCCAAAAATTAAGAAAGAGGAGAAAGACTTGCATTTATATAGCGCCTTTCATGACCACCGGACGTCCCAAAGCGCTTTACAGCCAATTAACTACTTTTTGAAGTGTAGTCACTGTTGTAATGTAGGAAACGCGGCAGCCAAATTTGCACTCAGCAAGCTCCCACAAACAGCAATGTGATAATGACCAAATAATCTGTTTTAGTGATGTTGTTTGAAGGATAAATATTGTCCAGGACACTGGGGATAACTTCCCTACTCTTCTTCGAAATAGTGCCATGGGATCTTTTTCATCCACCTGAGAGAGCAGACGGGGCCTCGGTTTAACATCTCATCTGAAAGACAGTACCTCTGACAGTGCTGCACCCCCTCAGCACTGCACTGGAGTGTCAGCCTAGCTTTTTGTGCTCACGTCCCTGGAGTGGGACTTGAACCCACAGCCTTCTGACTCAGAGGCGAGGGTGCGGCCCACTGCGCCACAGCTGACACTTAAGCTGAACCTTTTGGGTGCAAGAACACTAAAAAGTATGTTTTAAAAGCTTCTAAATGTGATTTTAGTTTTAATTTACTAAGATACTGACTAATGTACCCCAATACAGGAAACTCTTGTTTAAACGGCACCTAAATATCCGGAATTCTCTATTAACCGGCAAAATTCTCACTCCGAAAACAACATCTCAATAACCGGCAATGTTGCCGAGTCTGAGTCTCCCGCGGTGGCCGAGTTAGTCAGTGGGGTAGTTCTCCAAACTGCCACTACTCGGCTTCTTGGCGCTGTCGGAAGTCGGAACACCTCAATAACAGGAGTCTGACTCTCCCTCACTGTATACAGTCGTTTACTGTATAAGTTTTGTTTTACTGTTAAGTAATTAAAGAGTTATGGATTACCCTCAACTGGCAGTACTGTACTTAATCAAGCATCTTCCACCATCCATTTAACACAACATTCTGTAGGTGAGTACCCAATTACTGTATACTGCACATTTCTTGATTTTTTAATTTTTCTTTGTTAAAAATAGCCTCGGTAGATAACCCTCTCCGTCATCTGGACTTTTTGATCAACCGGCAACATGCCGGCTCCATCGGTGCCAGGTAAAAAAGAGTTTCCTGTATAACTGGAAAATAGTTTTATATATTTTTTAAAAGTGTATTTCAGTAAAATCGGGTCACTTAGAGGTGGTGGATTGACACAGTGATTAAAAATGCTTATCTTTTGTGATAAACCTATTTTCACTTGTTTTAATCAAACTTCACCAAGTTACCGCTTTTAAAATTATGAAGGAAAGTTTTTCACAGCAAAATTTTTTTAAAATTCCGTTTCAAAACATTGCCCGATTGCTCTGGTTCATGGCAGATTTTGCGTTCGGCAATATGCAAATGAGTGAGGGGAAACTCGGGGGGCGGGGTTGGAGAAAAACTTTCAAAATGGGCACAATTTGCGTCGAAATTGGCAATTGTGGCCAAAGCGGAAACTCTACCCCAACTTAATTTTTCAATGACTTTGGTTACAGAAAGCAAATTAAGAAAACCATGCCTTAGAGGGACTGAAGCTCATTTTTCTGCTGAACGTTCTCAACATAATGTTTGGCTTTTGCAGACTACAGCTAAATCTGCTACCGTACCTTGTGTATATCCTTCAGACAAACCTGAAAAACTGCTCCCAAAATGTCTGCATGCTCTCAAGAAAAATAGGATACAGACGACTACAGGAAATGTGTAAACAGTGTCAGCTCAAAGGAGAAGATCTCTTACAATAGGAAGTTGCAATGTGCTGCTGGGGGAAATTATTCTTACTAAGAAACTGCAGATCTGTAAAATTTTTCTTCAACAAGCAACTTTGTTAGGTAAAGTGCCCAGAGACTTGAGCATAAAATCTAGGCTGATACTACAGTGTCGCACTGAGGGAGCACTGCACTGTCGGAGGTGCCGTCTTTCGGATGAGATGTTAAAACAAGGCCCCGTCTGCCCTCTCAGCTGGGCGTAAAAAATCCCACGGCACTATTTCAAAGAAGGGCAGGGGTGTTCTTCCCGACATCCTGGCCAATCCCTCAACCAACACCACTAAAACATTACCTGATCATTATCACATTGCTGTTTGTGGGAGCTTGCTGTGTGCAAATTGGCTGCCGTGTTTCCTACATTACAACAGTGAGAACATTTTTTTTAAAGTACTTAATTGGCTGTAAAGCACCTTGGGACATGCTACGGTCATGAAAGTTGCTATATAAAGCCAATTCTTTTCTTTATGTCAGTCAATTGGCTTTATTCAGCACACTGCAGACACAAACATTGATGTGTAATAATTCTAAGAGATGGTGAATTATTAACTAATACATCAAACCCACAAAGTCATCTTTTGTTTCTTAAGTTGCAAAAAAAAGGTCTCTGTTGTGTATGTACCTTTAAGGGAATAACTGGTCTCAGACTGCAGTACCAGCAGTGACCACCCCTGTATAAAAGGGCCTAGCAGGCTTCTGTAGTTTCAGTTTCCAGGTTGTCTCCATTCAGTAAAGACTTGTTATAATCAACTCCTGCAGTCCGTGTCTCAATTATACACGGACATAATACTGGCGACGAGCAGATACGAACTTACCTACAATCTGCACCACCTCATGGGGATACATCCCTGAAGCGAAGTTATCAGAGGTCGAGGCCAGAAGGAAGAAAGAAACAGTAGAAACGGGCGTCGACCGTGGGCATCCGCCTCTGAGTCAGCGGAGTTGAAGATTTGCAGGAGAGGCTGTCGAGAGCGGGGCTTGGTTATCCTGTCGATGGTGCTTCAGCTAATCGGGCTGGTGGCAGGTAGTACACTGATCCTTCCTGGGCTGCGGCGGTCTAGAGTTCGAGCGGGTGGCTTGCAACGGGGCCGAGCAGCGTTGTTGGGAAGAGGAGAGAGAGAGAGGGTGGAGCACACTGGGCACGGCTGGTGCTACGAAGCCGGGCAGCGTACAGACCCGAGAAGAGGGAGGCAAGAGTCCCACAGGGTTGTTCCGACGACGGGGAAATAAAAAAAAAATTCTTTTAAATTAAATGCGTAAAAAGCCGCGAGGAGCTGCAGTTTGCCATGGAAACCGCGGAGAGCGGCGTTAGCAGCAGCGCGGGGGGAAGTGCGGGAAGACCATAGGGCGTCGCCATCAAGACATAAAACGCCAGCAACAGCGCTAGCAACAGCGGAGAAGACAAAAGCGCGGGAGGCGCCATTTTGTTAAATCGGGGAAGAAGGCAAAACGCGGGAGACGCCATTTTAGATTTTCAAGATGCCAAAGATTGGCGATATCACTGCCTTCGATAATGCAATAGAAGACTGGACCACGTATGTGGAAAGAGTCGAGGTATATTGCGAGGCAAACGAAATAGCCGATGAGAAAAAGGCATCGGTATTGCTAAATTTAATGGGCGCAAGAACGTACGGCCTATTGCAGGACCTGATTACTCCAGCCAAACCGAAGGCGAAGAGTTTTAACGAAATTGTTGCTATCCTACAGGAACACCTAAATCCTACACTGCTGCTGATAGCAGAAAGATTTAAATTCCACAGGAGAAATCAGCATAAAAATGAGAGCAATGCTGATTACCTTACGGAACTACGCAAGCTATCAAAGCACTGCCAGTTCGGAGCAGGACTGGCAGATACCTTACGGCACAAATTTGTCTGTGGACTCCTGAGTGAAGGAACCCAGAAGAGGTTACTCTCAGAGAAAGAGCTGACGCTAGATAAGGCTTTCAGCGTGGCAGTATCGTATGAAGCAGCAGCAAGGGGAGCTGTGGAAATACAACAAAAGCCAGAGGAATACGGCACCCACGAAATGACATGGGGATTTGCAAAATGTTATCGCTGCGGCAGAACAAACCATGAGCAGAAGGACTGCTGGTCCAAGGACAAAATATGCAGGCAATGCGGAAAGATGGGACACATTGCACGAGTTTGCAGGTCTGGGAAGAAGACCAACGACAACAAAAAGGTTACTAAGGAACCGTACAGGAAAGTTCAAAAGATGACGGACAGTAGTTCCGAAGACCAGATGAGCGATAGTGAATCCGGGAACAAGAGACTAAGCTGTCTCAAACCTCACAACGTAATCGCAAAAGAGGATCACCGAACCATTTGGGTCACCCTCACGATAGCAGGGTCCCAAGTCAAAATGGAATTGGATACAGGATCAGCTTTAACCGTCATGAATCGACGAGACTACGAGTGGCGATTCTCACACATACCCTTGAGAGAGACATCCATTGTCTTGAGGACGTATACGGGGCAAAAAGTATACCCCAGAGGAAAAATAAGGGTGCCTGTCGAATACAACGGCAAGAAAATACGGAAATTGTATCTCTACATTCTGCAAGATGGTGGACCACCGTTATTGGGACGTAAATGGATCAGAAAAATAAGTTTAGACTGGCACTCCATTCAGGCACTGACGGTGGCTGGTAAAAAGGATGACGATGTCACTCCTGGACAATTGTCAACAATCTTAGCTGACGTCAAAGAGGTATTTCAACAAGAACTGGGCACTCTTAAAGACGTAACTGCCTCGATAAAAATAGAGGAGAATGCAATTCCCAAGTTTTTCAAAGCAAGACCGGTACCATATGCAATTCGCCCAGCCGTCGAGGCAGAGCTGGAGAATGCAGGCATGTTATCTAAGGTAGACTGGAGTGAGTGGGCGACACCCATCATCCCTGTCATGAAGAAAACGTTAAACAATAAGTCTGAGGAGCCAAGGAAGGTTCGCATCTGTGGGGACTTCAAGGTGACGGTGAACCCAGTCCTTCACACAGTACAATATCCTCTTCCAAGGATAGAAGATATCTTCGCCTCACTATCTGGAGGGAAGCGTTTTACAAAAATTGACCTAGCACAAGCATATTTGCAGATGGAGGTTGAAGAATCCTCTAGGAAGTATCTCACGATAAACACTCACAAAGGTCTTTACCAGTATAATCGACTGGTATTCGGAGTAGCATCAGCTCCGGCGATATGGCAAAGAGCGATGGAACAAGTCCTGCAAGGGATTCCGGGGACTCAGTGTTACTTGGACGACATCCTAGTGACAGGTGAAGATGACAGTGAACACCTTGCCAACCTAGAGCAGGTGCTCACTAGACTACGTGAACATGGGCTACGAGCCAATCGCCCCAAGTGCGAGTTTTTTAAGAAACAGATATCGTATTGTGGCCACGTGATTGATGAAGAGGGGTTGCATAAGTCCCCTGACAAAATTGAAGCGGTAGTTAAGGCTCCAGCGCCTGAAAATGTGTCGCAACTGAGGTCATTCCTCGGATTGGTGAATTACTACCATAAGTTTTTGCCGAATTTGTCCACAATTCTGCACCCACTGAACGCCCTACTACCAACGGGAGTAGCATGGAAATGGAGCGATGAATGTAAGCGGGCCTTTCAGAAGAGTAAGGACCTAATCACTTCAAGGGAAGTATTGGCTCACTACAACCCATCACTACCGATAAGACTGGCGTGTGATGCGTCTCCCTACGGCATTGGGGCGGTACTGTCACATAAATTCCTTGATGGTTCAGAGAGGCCGATAGCTTTTGCGTCACGCTCGTTAACTTCAGCCGAGCGTAACTACGCCCAGATTGACAGAGAGGCCCTCAGCCTGGTGTGGGGGGTGAAGAAGTTCAATCACTACCTGCACGGTCAGAAATTTACTCTACTAACTGATCATCAACCTCTCGTCTCCATTTTCAACCCTCAGAAGGACGTACCGATAATGACGGCACAACGGCTACAGAGGTGGTCCCTTTTCCTAGGGGCACACCAATATGACATCGAGTACAAAGGAACTAAACAGCATGGGAATGCTGATGGATTGTCGCGCCTACCGTTGCCGACGGTGGAAGAAGAACTGGCAGTGGATCCAGTGGAGTTATTCCACTCGATTATAGTTGAATGTCTCCTGGTGACGAATGCAAACATAGAAAAGGAAACACGAAATGACCCGACACTCTCCTGGGTCTATGATTTAACGGTGAAGGGATGGCCAGCACATGGCGAACCACTGCTGCCAGCATTCTCGCCGAGAAGAGAACAGCTGTCAGTGTGCAGAGGAACCTTGATGTGTGGATCCAGAGTAGTAATTCCACCCAAATTGAAGGATAGAGTGCTCAATGAGCTTCATGAGGGTCATCTGGGAGGGCTAAAAATGAAGAACTTAGCCAGAGCGTTTGTGTGGTGGCCGGGAATTGATAGAGAAATTGAAGAGATGACCAAGAGCTGTACAGGATGCCAGAAGGTCCAAAACGTCCCACCACAAGCCCCTCTACATTCATGGGAGTGGCCCTCATCTCCATGGCAAAGGGTGCACATTGATTTTGCTGGTCCCTTTATGTACTCGATGTTTTCAATTGCGGTGGATGCACATTCAAAGTGGCCAGAGGTAATAAAAATGTCCTCAACCACCACAGAAAAAACTATCACAGTCTTACGAACCATATTCGCCAGGAATGGGCTGCCTGAACAAATTTGCTCTGACAATGGACCACAATTTGTGTCTGAAGAGTTCCGGAGGTTCTTAAAGAACAATGGTGTTAAGCATTACACATCCGCCCCATATCATCCAGCCACTAATGGATTGGCCGAGAGGTTTGTTCAAACATTCAAGAAGGCTATCAAGGCAATATGTAATGAAGATATACCCCTACAACACAAGGTGGATAACTTCTTGTTTGCCTACCGGAATGCGACACATGTGGTTACCAACCAAACTCCAGCCATGATGTTCTTCAATCGAAGACTACGATGCCGCTTGGATTTGGTTAAGCCAAACGTCAGAATAGATGTGGAGAACAGGCAGTTTCAGAATATGAATGAAAGGCCAACCAGGAGTTTTAAGATAGGTCAACCAGTTTTGGCCCGGGACTACCGCACAGAGAAATGGCAGCCAGGAACGATCTGTACACGGCAAGGACCTCTAATGTATACTGTGGACGTTGGAGAGAGCATTGTAAGATGCCACGCTGACCAGATTCTAGAGTCACTGGAAAACGTCAACTCCACACCACGATCTGATACACCTGGCGATGAAACCGAAGTACCAATGGCATCTACCACAGAATCGGTGATATTGGAAGCAGACGAACCAAACAACGACATTGATCCCGACTCAACCTTGCCAGAAGAACCTGATACCCCAAAGAGGCGTTATCCAGACAGAATCAGGAAGCCTCCTCAAAGACTGAACTTACAATTGCTTAACTTCAACCAATGTATCTAGCAACCGTAATTGTAATTGTAATTAGTTATTATTTAGTTGTTAAATGAATGTTATGTACTGTTTATCTAAAAGGGGAGGAATTGTTGTGTATGTACCTTTAAGGGAATAACTGGTCTCAGACTGCAGTACCAGCAGTGACCACCCCTGTATAAAAGGCCCTAGCAGGCTTCTGTAGTTTCAGTTTCCAGGTTGTCTCCATTCAGTAAAGACTTGTTATAATCAACTCCTGTAGTCTGTGTCTCAATTATACACGGACATAATAGTCTCTAAACCAGCCATTGAGAACTGATCTAAACCCCAGTCACCCATCAGCATGAAGTTTATCACATGAAGAAAAGGTGCCAAAAGATTTCCTTTTGTTGAATGAACACTCTGGTGTCCTTGCAATTTGTATCCGTAATTAGCAGTTACCCTATCACATAGCACATTTCTCCCTGTAGTAACCTGGGAGGTTATGAGTAACCTGATCCACCAGGTGGTGCTGTGGCAATTGGTCTCCTGAGTTAAGTCTGGTCTGTACTGGTTGTACTCTTTGTTTTTGCTGCCTCATGGCAGAAGCTTTTTATGTGCAAGTGTTGATTAAACCATGTTACGGAGTTAACCTGTGTCCGTCTCCATCTATGGCCACCTCAAGATACCACATATGGCGACGAGAATTAAGCACGGAAAAGTTTTGGTGGATCAGTCATAGTTATGGAGTATTCGGAAGAGGTGCTCGGGTTGGTTAGCAAACTAGTCGGAAAAGCACGAGGCTAGGCCGCGGGAGTCGAAACGGAGTTTGATTTTTTGGCTGAAGTGACCGGACTCCAAGGATGGCAGGAACGGTAGGCTCCATGGCACCTTTTGACAGCAAGTCGCAGTCTTGGGAGGAGTATTGTGAAATACTGAACCATTTCTTTATGGCAAACGGAGGTGGACAGTGCTGAAAAGAAAAGGGCCATTTTACTGAGTTATGTGGGAGCGCAAACCTATACACGGATGAGGAATCTGCTGAGCCCGGAGCGGCCAGGAGAAAAATCTTTTGACGAGTTGGTGAGTCTACTAAAGAATCATTTCAATCCGAAACCTAGTGAAATAGTATAGAGATGGAAATTCAATTCGAGGATTAGGAGGCCGGAAGAAAGCATTACTGAGTATGTGGAGGAGCTTCGGAAGCTCGCACAGGACTGTAATTTTGGAAATACGCTCACAGTCATGTTAAGGGACAGACTAGTATGCGGAGTTAACGACGACAGTATACAGCAAAGGTTGCTGTCAGAAGAAGGATTAACGTTTGAGACGGCACTTAAAAAAGCACAAGCCATGGAGACGGCTAACAAGGACATTAAGGACTTAAACAGTATGAGCAAGGAGAAATGGAGTAAACCAGGGAGAGGAGCTGTTTTCAAGATGGAAGCTGGCGCGAAAAGACCACCAGTCGGGGTTGGGGATTGCTACCGATGTGGCGGGACGAGCCATTATGCAAAGGACTGCAGGTTTGCAAAGGCAAACTGCCACAATTGTGGAAAAATAGGGCACTTAAAGAAAGTCTGTAAAAGGGCAGTGAGTGAGAGAAGCAGTGCTAAAGGGGCAAAGCATGCTAAAGGGGGGAGGGAGAAGTACACAAAGCGGGAAAATTACATACAAGAGGAGGAAGAGTCTAGTGAGTCTAGTGAGGAGGTTTTCACTATATACAGTATAGACACTTCAAGGCCCAACGTACCCCCTCTCACTTAGTATTTGATAGTGAACGGAGGTCAAGTAAAGTTTGAGATTGACACCGGATGTAGTGTAACCATAATGTCGCAGACTGAGTACGCCAAGCTATGGGGGGAAGCAAAAGTACCAGAGCTAGGTACATGCCTCATTAGTCACAAAACCTACCCAGGACAGAAGGTGGACATTTTGGGGGCGGCCGAAGTACAAGTGGAACACAAAGGAGTCACCAAAGAGCTTATGGTGGTAGTGGTAGCAGGGTCAGGGCCAAACCTGTTAGGGCGAGGGTGGATCAGTGAGTTGAGTGTGGACTGGCAGGCAATGAATAAAATGGAGGACAGTACAGAGGCACTGCAAGAAGTGCTGATGAAGCATGAGTTAGTGTTCAAGGACGAACTGGGCACCTTAAGGGGAGCCACAGCCAAGATTCATGTAGCCAGTGATGCCACGCCTCGTTTCTTTAAACCAAGGTCGGTACCTTTTGCAATGAAAACCAAGGTTGAGGCGGAACTAGATCGCCTGCTAAAGGACAAAGTAATAGAACCAGTGAAATTTTCAGACTGGGCAGCACCAATAGTCCCGGTATTGAAGCCCGACGGTAACGTAAGGGTGTGTGGTGACTATAAGTTAACAGTGAACAGAGTATCATCACTGGAACAGTACCCCATTCCGAGAATGGAGGACATGTTAACATCGCTCGCTGGGGGAGAAAGATTCAGCAAACTGGACATGAGTCATGCGTATCAGCAGATATTGCTAGATGAAGAATCAAAAAAGTTTGTCACGGTGAACACGCACAAGGGGCTGTTCACATATGCCAGGTTACCATTTGGTGTCAGTTCTAGCCCAGCAATATTCCAACGGACTATGGAGGGCATTCTGCAGGGCATTCCAAAGGTGGCTGTGTACTTAGATGATATTCTGCTAACAGGAAGTGACGATCAGGATCACGTAAAAACACTGGACAAAGTGCTACAGCGGCTGGAAGAGGCGGGGCTACGCCTGAAACGGAGTAAGTGTAGTTTCATGGAGAATTAAGTTACATTCCTGGGACATCGGGTGGACGCCACAGGCCTCCATCCATTACCAGGGAAAGTGCGGGCAGTGCAGGATGCACCTGCAACAACCTCAGTGACTGAACTGAAAGCCTATCTAGGGCTCCTGAATTATTATAACCGGTTTCTTCCAAACTTATCGATGCTGCTGGCACCCCTGCACAAACTGCTGAGAAAGGAGGAGCCATGGCGGTGGGGGCCAGAGCAAGCGAAAGCTTTTCAGCAATCAAAGGAGCTACTTCAGTCCAGCAGGGTGTTAGTGCATTACGACAAGAAGAAGGAGCTGATAATGTCCTGCGACGCATCACCCTATGGAGTGGGGGCAGTGTTGGCCCACCGCATGCCAGATGGAGCGGAAAGGCCCATCGGGTTTGTTTCACGCACGCTCACAGCTGCGGAAAAGAACTATTCACAGCTTGATAAAGAGGGGTTAGCCATTATATTTGGAGTAAAGAAATTCCATAAGTACATATATGGGAGGAAGTTTGTAATCAGTACTGACCACAAGCCTCTTATTAGCTTACTGAATGAGATGAAAGCGGTGCCTCAAATGGCATCACAATGGCATCACAGAGAATAATAAGATGGGCAGTAATACTAAGAGCCTATGAATATGTGATCACGTACAGAGCCGGCAAGGAAAACGGGAACGCTGATGCTCTCAGCCGCCTGCCCCTCTCAAAATCTCCTCGCAGTACTTCCCCTGAGGAGCATGTCCTGATGCTGGATCAGGAGATCAGTCCCCTGATGACTTCAGCGCAAATCCAGGGCTGGACAGCCAAGGACCCCGTTCTGTCAAGGGTCCGTGAGTATGTGATGAAAGGATGGCCAGATCACCATGAGGGACCAGAGATCGCGCCGTACAGACAGAGACAGCACGAGCTCAGTGTCCAAGATGGATGTGTGCTATGGGGAGCACGCATCATAGTCCCAGAGCAGGGACACTCTACTTTGATGGAACAGTTGCATCAATCGCACCCAGGAATGACTAGAATGAAAGGACTGGCTAGGAGCTACCTGTGGTGGCCTAACTTGGATGCTGAAATTGAGTCAAAGGTAAAGTCATGCACTATATGTCAGGAACAGAGGAAAGCACCTGCCGGGGCACCACTCCATCCCTGGGAGTGGTCCAGCAAACCCTGGAGGAGAATTCACATGGACTATGCGGGACCTTTTATGGGCAAAATGTTTTTGGTGCTGGTAGATGCTCACTCAAAGTGGATCGACGTTTATCCAGTGAGCTCTGCAACGACTGATGCCACACTGGATTATCTCAGGAACAGCTTCAGCACACATGGTATTCCAGAAATGATTGTATCTGACAATGCACAGTGTTTTGTTAGTGAAGGGAGCAAAGAATTCATGGTAAGGAATGGAATCACATGTCACCTCGGCTCCATATCACCCAGCCTCAAATGGGTTAGCCGAGCGAGCCGTGCAGACTTTTAAGGAGCTCATGAGGAAGAGCTCAGGTGACACCCGGGAGACCAAGCTCAATAGAGCCTTGTTTAGTTATCGTATAACACCCCAAGCTACCACGGGGCTTTCTCCGGCTGAGTTGATGATGGGGAGAAAGTTGCGGTGCACGTTAGACCTGATACACCCAGATCTCAAAAGCAAGGTTGAGACAAAACAAACAAAACAAAAAGCGTACCATGACAAACATACTAAAGCTCGCCATTTCGCCATAGGGGACTCTGTGTACACCCGGAACTTCGACTATGGACCTAAATGGATACCAGGACTAATCCAGGACATTACAGGACCTGTGTTGTACTCCGTGTTACTAGGGGATGGTCGAGGGGTTTGTCGGCATGTGGATCAGCTTTTCAGCCGGCAGCAGGGGGAACTGCCTCAGATGGAACAAAGGGCAGTAGAGGAGGCTGTTCCAGGACCCAGCACGGCTTATAAGGTGCCAGTGGACACTGGTACTGCCAGGCCACAGCGGGACAGAGTAAACCCAACATCAGAGACTACTCCAATCTCAAGTGCGAGTGAATCTGAGAATCCACCACAAGTGGAATTAAGATGTTCACAAAGGATTCGCAAGCAACCAGAAAGACTTATACAAACCTGTTAAATTAGTCAGGGGTTAACCATGGTTAGAGCATACTGGTTAATTAAAACGTAGTACCTAGTAAGGGTTATTGTTTAAGAATTGCATACGGCAATCTTAAGGGGTGAGGAGTGTAGTAACCTGGGAGGTTATGAGTAACCTGATCCACCAGGTGGTGCTGTGGCAATTGGTCTCCTGAGTTAAGTCTGGTCTGTACTGGTTGTACTCTTTGTTTTTGCTGCCTCATGGCAGAAGCTTTTTATGTGCAAGTGTTGATTAAACCATGTTACGCAGTTAACCTGTGTCCGTCTCCATCTATGGCCAGCTCAAGATACCACACTCCCATAGTCAATTGTTGTTCAACCATGTAAAACCTATCAACTCTCTGGCTCTCCCGTAGTGTAATATATAATTACCCTAACTTGCTTTCCCAACCACAATAACAACAACAATAACATATATTTATATAGCGCCTTTAACATAATAAAACGTCCCAAGGCACTTCACAGGAGTGTTTTAAAAAAAGAACTAAATTTGACACCGAGCCATATAAGGAGATGTTAGGGCAGATGACCAAAAGCTTGGTCGAAGAGGTATATTATGTCCGTGTGTAATTGAGACACGGACTGCAGGAGTTGGTTATAACAGGTCTTTACTGAGTGGAGACAACCTGGAACTACTATGCAAAAGTTACTACACAGTCTTATATACAGGGGTGGTCGCTACTGGTACTGCAGTATACAGGGGCTGCAGAATATAATTCCTTCTGCAAAGTACATACACTACAATTCCTCCCCTTTTAGCTAAACAGTACATAACATTCGATTAATAATTAAATAACATATTTACAATTACAGTTGCTAGATACATTAGTTGAAGTTAAGCAATTATAAGTTCAGTCTTTGAGGAGGCTTCCTGATTCTGTCTGGATAACGCCTCTTTGGGGCATCAGGTTCGTCTGGCAAAGTTGAGTCGGGATCAACGTCGTTGTTTGGTTCGTCTGCTTCCAATATCACCGATTCTGAGGTAGATGCAATTGGTACTTCGGTTTCATCGCCAGGTGTATCGGATTGTGGTGTGGAATTGACGTTTTCCTGTGACTCTAGAATCTGGTCAGCATGGCGTCTTACAATGCTCTCTCCAACGTCCACGGTATACATTAGAGGTCCTTGCCGTGTGCAGATCGTTCCTGGCTGCCATTTCTCTGTGCGATAGGCCCGGGCCAAAACTGGTTGACCTATCTTAAAACTCCTGGTCGGCCTTTCATTCATATTCTGAAACTGCCTGTTCTCCACATCTCTTCTGACGTTTGGCTTAACCAAATCCAAGCAGCATCGTAGTCTTCGATTGAAGAACATCATGGCTGGAGTTAGGTTGGTAACCACATGTGTCGCATTCCGGTAGGCAAACAAGAAGTTATCCACCTTGTGTTGTAGGGGTATGTCTTCATTACACATTGCCTTGATAGCCTTCTTGAATGTTTGAACGAACCTCTCAGCCAGTCCATTGGTGGCTGGATGATATGGGGCGGATGTGTAATGCTTAACACCATTGTTCTTTAAGAACCTCCGGAACTCTTCAGACACAAATTGTGGTCCATTGTCAGAGCAAATCTGTTCAGGACGCCCATTTCTGGCGAATATGGTTCGTAAGACTGTGAGTTTTTTCTATGGTGGTTGAGGACATTTTTATTACCTCTGGCCACTTTGAATGTGCATCCACCGCAATTAAAGACATCGAGTCCATAAATGGACCAGCAAAATCAATGTGCACCCTTTGCCATGCAGATGAGGGCCACTCCCATGGATGTAGAGGAGCTTGTGGTGGGGCGTTTTGGACCTGCTGGCATCCTGTACAGCTCTTGGTCATCTCTTCAATTTCTCTATCGATTCCCGGCCACCACACAAACGCTCTGGCTAAGTTCTTCATTTTTACCCCTCCCAGATGACCCTCATGAAGCTCATTGAGCACTCTATCCTTCAATTTGGGTGGAATTACTACTCTGGATCCACACATCAAGGTTCCTCTGCACACTGACAGCTGTTCTCTTCTCGGCGAGAATGCTGGCAGCAGTGGTTCGCCATATGCTGGCCATCCCTTCACCATTAAATCATAGACCCAGGAGAGTGTCGGGTCATTTCGTGTTTCCTTTTCTATGTTTGCATTCGTCACAGGGAGACATTCAACTATGGTCGAGTGGAATATCTCCACTGGATCCACTGCAGGTGCTTCTTCCACCGTCGGCAACGGTAGGCGCGACAATCCATCAGCATTCCCATGCTGTTTAGTTCCTTTGTACTCGATGTCATATTGGTGTGCCCCTAGGAAAAGGGACCACCTCTGTAGCCATTGTGCTGTCATTATCGGTACGCCCTTCTGAGGGTTGGAAATGGAGACAAGAGGCTGATGATCAGTTAGTAGAGTAAATTTCTGACCGTGCAGGTAGTGATTGAACTTCTTCACCCCCCACACCAGGCTGAGGGCCTCTCTGTCAATCTGGGCGTAGTTACGCTCGGCTGAAGTTAACGAGCGTGACGCAAAAGCTATCGGCCTCTCTGAACCATCAAGGAATTTATGTGACAGTACCGCTCCAATGCCGTAGGGAGACGCATCACACGCCAGTCTTATCGGTAGTGATGGGTTGTAGTGAGCCAATACTTCCCTTGAAGTGATTAGGTCCTTACTCTTCTGAAAGGCCCGCTTACATTCATCGCTCCATTTCCATGCTACTCCAGTTTGTAGTAGGGCATTCAGTGGGTGCAGAATTGTGGACAAGTTCGGCAAAAACTTATGGTAGTAATTCACCAATCCGAGGAATGACCTCAGTTGCGACACATTTTCAGGCGCTGGAGCCTTAACTACCGCTTCAATTTTGTCAGGGGACTTATGTAACCCCTCTTCATCAATCACGTGGCCACAATACGATATCTGTTTCTTAAAAAACTCGCACTTGGGGCGATTGGCTCGTAGCCCATGTTCTCTTAGTCTAGTGAGCACCTGCTCTAGGTTGGCAAGGTGTTCACTGTCATCTTCACCTGTCACTAGGATGTCGTCCAAGTAACACTGAGTCCCCGGAATCCCTTGCAGGACTTGTTCCATCGCTCTTTGCCATATCGCCGGAGCGGATTCTACTCAGAATACCAGTCGATTATACTGGTAAAGACCTTTGTGAGTGTTTATCGTGAGATATTTCCTAGAGGATTCTTCAACCTCCATCTGCAAATATGCTTGTGCTAGGTCAATTTTTGTAAAACGCTTCCCTCCAGATAGTGAGGCGAAAATATCTTCTATCCTCGGAAGAGGATATGGTACTGTGTGAAGGACTGGGTTCACCGTCACCTTGAAGTCCCCACAGATGCGAACCTTCCTTAGCTCCTCAGACTTATTGTTTAACGTTTTCTTCATGACAGGAACGATGGGTGTCGCCCATTCGCTCCAGTCTACCTTAGATTACACGCCTGCATTCTCCAGATTCTCCAACTCTGCCTCGACGGCTGGGCGAATTGCATATGGTACTGGTCTTGCTTTGAAAAACTTGGGAATTGCATTCTCTTCTATTTTTATCGAGGTGGTTATGCATTTAAGAGTTCCCAGTTCTTGTTGAAATACCTCTTTGGCGTTAGCTAAGATTGTTGCCAATCGTCCAGGAGTGACGTCGTCATCCTTTTTACCAGCCACCGTCAGTGCCTGAATGGAGTGCCAGTCTAAACTTATCTTTCTGATCCATTCACGTCCCAATAACGGTGGTCCACCATCTTGCAGTATGTACAGATACAATTTCTGTATTTCCTTGCCGTTGTATCCGACAGGCACCCTTATTTTTCCTCTGGGGTATACTTTTTGCCCCGTATACGTCTTCAAGACAATGGATGTCTCTTTCAAGGGTATGTGTGAGAATAGCCGCTCGTAGTCTCGTCGATTCATGACGGTCAGAGCTGATCCTGTATCCAATTCCATTTTGACTTGGGACCCTGCTATCGTGAGGGTGACCCAAATGGTTCATAAGAACATAAGAAATAGGAGCAGGAGTAGGCCAATCGGCCCCTCGAGCCTGCTCCGCCATTCAATAAGATCATGGCTGATCTGATCCTAACCGCCAATCCACTATCACAGAACCATCTCCTGAATCTAACAGAATTAGACACACAAAATAGGAGCAGGATCAGGCTACACGGCCCCTGGGCCCGCTCCGCTACCCACAGGGCCATGACCGATCCGAACCTAGACTCATGTCCAAATTCCTGCCCGCTCCCCGTAACCCTTAATTCCCTTTACTTCTAGGAAACTGTCTATTTCTGTTTTAAATTTATGTAATGATGTAGCTTCTACAGCTTTTTGGGGCAGCATATTCCATGGACCTACCACCCTCTGAGTGAAGTAGTTCCTCCTCATCTCAGTTTTGAAAGAGCAGCCCCTTATTCTAAGACTATGCCCCCTAGTTCTAGTTTCACCCATCATCAGGAACATCTTCCCCGCATCCACCCGATCCAACCCCTTCACAATCTTATATGTTTCAATAAGATCGCCTCTCATTCTTCTGAACTCCAATGAGTAGAGTCCCAATCTACTCAACCTCTCCTCATACGTCCATCCCCTCATCCCCGGGATTAACCAAGTGAACCTTCTTTGTACTGACTCGAGAGTAAGTATATCCTTTCTTAAGTATGGACACCAAAACTGTACGCAGTATTCCAGGTGCGGTCTCACCAATACCTTGTCCAACTGAAGCAATACCTCCCTATTTTTATATTCTATCCCCCTAGCAATGAAAGCCAACATTCCATAGGCCTTCTTAATCACTTGCTGCACCTGCATACTAACCTTTTGAGTTTCGTGCACCAGGACCCCCAGATCCCTTTGTACTTCAGTACTTTCCAGTTTCTTGCCATTAAGATAATAACTTGCTCTACGATTTTTCCTGCCAAAGTGCATAATCTCACACTTTCCAGTATTGTATTCCATCTGCCAAATCTCTGCCCACTCACTTAGCTTGTCTATGTCCCCTTGCAGGTTTTTTATGTCCTCCTCACTCACTACTTTCCCTCCCATCTTAGTATCATCTGCAAACTTTGATATGTTACACTCGGTCCCCTCCTCCAAATCGCTAATATAGATTGTAAAGAGTTGGGGACCCAGCACTGACCCCTGCGGAACACCACTAGTTACTGATTGCCAGTCTGAGAATGAACCATTTATCCCAACTCTCTGCCTTCTGTTAGATAGCCAATCCTCTATCCATGCCAGAATATTACCCCCAATCCCATGATTTTTTATCTTAAGCAATAATCTTTTGTGTGGCACCTTGTCAAATGCCTTTTGGAAGTCTAAATACACTACGTCCACTGGTTCCCCTTTATCCACCCTATACGTTACTTCCTCAAAGAACTCCAGCAAATTTGTCAAACATGACTTCCCCTTCATAAAACCATGCTGACTTTGTCCTATTAAATTATGATTATCCAAATGTCCTGTTACTGTCTCCTTAATAATGGACTCCAAAATTTTACCTACCACAGATGTTAGGCTAACCGGTCTATAGTTTCCAGCCTTCTGTCTACTGCCCTTTTTAAATAAGGGTGTTACATTAGCAGTTTTCCAGTCTGCCGGGACCTTTGCTGAGTCAAGGGAGTTTTGGAAAATTATTACCAATGCATCCACAATCCCTACCGCCACTTCCCTCAAGACCCTAGGATGTCGGTGATCCTCTTTTGCGATTACGTTGTGAAGTTTGAGACAGCTTAGTCTCTTGTTCCCGGATTCACTATCGCTCATCTGGTCTTCAGAACTACTGTCCGTCATCTTTTGTACTTTCCTGTACGGTTCCTTAGTAGCCTTTCTGTTGTCGTTAGTCTTCTTCCCAGACCTGCAAACTCGTGCAATGTGTCCCATCTTTCCGCATTGCCTGCATATTTTGTCCTTGGACCAGCAGTCCTTCTGGTCATGGGTTGTTCTGCCACAGCGATAACATTTTTCAAATCCCCGTGTCATTTCGTGGGTGCCGTATTCCTGTGGCTTTTGCTGTATTTCCGCAGCTCCCCTTGCTGCTGCTTCGTACGATACTGCCACGCTGAAAGCCTTATCTAGCGTCAGCTCTTTCTCTGAGAGTATCCTCTTCTGGGTTCCTTCACTCAGGAGTGCACAGACAAATTTGTCCCGTAGGGTATCTGCCAGTCCTGCTCCGAACTGGCAGTGCTTTGATAGCTTGCGTAGTTCCGTAAGGTAATCAGCATTGCTCTCATCTTTATGCTGATTTCTCCTGTGGAATTTAAATCTTTCTGCTATCAGCAGCGGTGTAGGATTTAGGTGTTCCTGTAGGATATCAACAATTTCGTTAAAACTCTTCACCTTCGGTTTGGCTGGAGTAATCAGGTTCCGCAATAGGCCGTACGTTCTTGCGCCCATTAAGTTTAGTAGTACCGATGCCTTTTTCTCATCGGCTACTTCGTTTGCCTCGCAATATACCTCGACTCTTTCCACATACGTGGTCCAGACTATTATGTCCATGTATAATTGAGACATGGACTGCAGGAGTTGGTTATAACAGGTCTTTACTGAATGGAGGCAACCTGGAACTACTATGCAAATGTTACTACACAGGCTATTATACAGGGGTGGTCACTACTGGTACTGCAGTATACAGCGGCTGCAGAATATAGTTCCTTCTGCAAAGTACATGCACTACAATTCCTCCCCTTTTAGCTAAACAGTACATAACATTCGATTAACAATGAAATAACATATTTACAATTACAGTTGCTAGATACATTAGTTGAAGTTAAGCAATTATAAGTTCAGTCTTTGAGGAGGCTTCCTGATTCTGTCTGGATAACGCCTCTTTGGGGTATCAGGTTCTTCTGGCAAAGTTGAGTCGGGATCAACGTCGTTGTTTGGTTCGTCTGCTTCCAATATCACCGATTCTGAGGTAGATGCAATTGGTACTTCGGTTTCATCGCCAGGTGTATCAGATCGTGGTGTGGAGTTGACGTTTCCCAGTGACTCTAGAATCTGGTCAGCATGGCGTCTTACAATGCTCTCTCCAACGTCCACGGTATACATTAGAGGTCCTTGTCGTGTACAGATCGTTCCTGGCTGCCATTTTTCTGTGCAGTAGTCCCGGGCCAAAACTGGTTGACCTATCTTAAAACTCCTGGTCGGCCTTTCATTCATATTCTGAAACTGCCTGTTCTCCACATCTCTTCTGATGTTTGGCTTAACCAAATCCAAGCGGCATCATAGTCTTCGATTGAAGAACATCATGGCTGGAGTTTGGTTGGTAACCGCATGTGTCGCATTCCGGTAGGCAAACAAGAAGTTATCCACCTTGTGCTGTCGGGGTATACCTTCATTACACATTGCCTTGATAGCCTTCTTGAATGTTTGAACGAACCTCTCGGCCAATCTATTAGTGGCTGGATGATATGGGGCGGATGTGTAATGCTTAACACCATTGTTCTTTAAGAACCTCCGGAACTCTTCAGAAAAAAACTGTGGTCCATTGTCGGAGCAAATCTGCTCAGGCAGCCCATTCCTGGCGAATATGGTTCATAAGACGGTGCTGGTTTTTTCTGTGGTGGTTGAGGACATTTTTATTACCTCTGGCCACTTTGAATGTGCATCCACCGCAATTAAAAACATCGAGTCCATAAATGGACCAGCAAAATCAATGTGCACCCTTTACCATGGAGATGAGGGCCACTCCCATGGATGTAGAGGGGCTTGTGGTGGGGCGTTTTGGACCTTCTGGCATCCTGTACCGCTCTTGGTCATCTCTTCGATTTCTCTATCGACTCCCGGCCACCACACAAACGCTCTGGCTAAGTTCTTCATTTTTACCCCTCCCAGATGACCCTCATGAAGCTCATTGAGCACTCTATCCTTCAATTTGGGTGGAATTACTGCTCTGGATCCACACATCAAGGTTCCTCTGCACACTGACAGCTGTTCTCTTCTCGGCAAGAATGCTGGCAGCAGTGGTTCGCCATGTGCTGGCCATCCCTTCACTGTTAAATCATAGACCCAGGAGAGTGTCGGGTGATTTCGTGTTTCCTTTTCTATGTTTGCATTCGTCACAGGGAGACATTCGACTATGGTCGAGTGGAATATCTCCACTGGATCCACTGCAAGTACTTCTTCCACCGTCGGCAACGGTAGGCGCGACAATCCATCAGCATTCCCATGCTGTTTAGTTCCTTTGTACTCGATGTCATATTGGTGTGCCCCTAGGAAAAGGGACCACCTCTGTAGCCGTTGTGCTGTCATTATCGGTACGCCCTTCTGAGGGTTGAAAATGGAGACAAGAGGCTGATGATCAGTTAGTAGAGTAAATTTCTGACCGTGCAGGTAGTGATTGAACTTCTTCACCCCCCACACCAGGCTGAGGGCCTCTCTGTCAATCTGGGCGTAGTTACGCTCGGCTGAAGTTAACGAGCATGACGCAAAAGCTATCGGCCTCTCTGAAACATCAAGGAATTTATGTGACAGTACCGCCCCAATGCCGTAGGGAGACGCATCACACGCCAGTCTTATCGGTAGTGATGGGTTGTAGTGAGCCAATACTTCTCTTGAAGTGATTAGGTCCTTACTCTTTTGAAAGGCCCGCTTACATTCATCGCTCCATTTCCATGCTACTCCCGTTGGCAGTAGGGCGTTCAGTGGGTGCAGAATTGTGGACAAATTCGGCAAAAACTTATGGTAGTAATTCACCAATCCGAGGAATGACCTCAGTTGCGACACATTTTCAGGCGCTGGAGCCTTAACTACCGCTTCAATTTTGTCAGGGGACTTATGTAACCCCTCTTCATCAATCACGTGGCCACAATACAATATCTGTTTCTTAAAAAACTCGCACTTGGGGCGATTGGCCCGCAGCCCATGTTCACGTAGTCTAGTGAGCACCTGCTCTAGGTTGGCAAGGTGTTCACTGTCATCTTCACCTGTCACTAGGATGTCGTCCAAGTAACACTGAGTCCCCGGAATCCCTTGCAGGACTTGTTCCATCGCTCTTTGCCATATCGCCGGAGCTGATGCTACTCCGAAGACCAGTCGATTATACTGGTAAAGACCTTTGTGAGTGTTTATCGTGAGATACTTCCTAGAGGATTCTTCAACCTCCATCTGCAAATATGCTTGTGCTAGGTCAATTTTTGTAAAACGCTTCCCTCCAGATAGTGAGGCGAAGATATCTTCTATCCTTGGAAGAGGATATTGTACTGTGTGAAGGACTGGGTTCACCGTCACCTTGAAGTCCCCACAGATGCGAACCTTCCTTGGCTCCTCAGACTTATTGTTTAACGTTTTCTTCATGACAGGAATGATGGGTGTCGCCCACTCGCTCCAGTCTACCTTAGATAACACGCCTGCATTCTCCAGATTCTCCAGCTCTGCCTCGACGGCTGGGCGAATTGCATATGGTACTAGTCTTGCTTTGAAAAACTTGGGAATTGCATTCTCTTCTATTTTTATCGAGGCGGTTACGTCTTTAAGAGTTCCCAGTTCTTGTTGAAATACCTCTTTGGCGTTAGCTAAGATAGTTGACAATCGTCCAGGAGTGACGTCGTCATCCTTTTTACCAGCCACCGTCAGTGCCTGAATGGAGTGCCAGTCTAAACTTATCTTTCTGCTCCATTCACGTCCCAATAACGGTGGTCCACCATCTTGCAGTATGTACAGATACAATTTCTGTATTTCCTTGCCGTTGTATTCGACAGGCACCCTTATTTTTCCTCTGGGGTATACTTTTTGCCCCGTATACGTCTTCAAGACAATGGATGTCTCTTTCAAGGGTATGTGTGAGAATAGCCACTCGTAGTCTCGTCGATTCCTGATGGTTAGAGCTGATCCTGTATCCAATTCCATTTTGACTTGGGACCCTGCTATCGTGAGGGTGACCCAAATGGTTCGGTGATCCTCTTTTGCGATTACGTTGTGAAGTTTGAGACAGCTTAGTCTCTTGTTCCCGGATTCACTATCGCTCATCTGGTCTTCGGAACTACTGTCCGTCATCTTTTGTACTTTCCTGTACGGTTCCTTAGTAGCCTTTTTGTTGTCGTTGGTCTTCTTCCCAGACCTGCAAACTTGTGCAATGTGTCCCATCTTCCCGCATTGCCTGCATATTTTGTCCTTGGACCAGCAGTCCTTCTGGTCATGGGTTGTTCTGCCGCAGCGATAACATTTTTCAAATCCCCGTGTCATTTCGTGGGTGCCGTATTCCTGTGGCTTTTGCTGTATTTCCGCAGCTCCCCTTGCTGCTGCTTCATACGATACTGCCACGCTGAAAGCCTTATCTAGCGTCAGCTCTTTCTCTGAGAGTATCCTCTTCTGGGTTCCTTCACTCAGGAGTCCACAGACAAATTTGTCCCGTAAGGTATCTGCCAGTCCTGCTCCGAACTGGCAGTGCTTTGATAGCTTGCGTAGTTCCGTAAGGTAATCAGCATTGCTCTCATCTTTATGCTGATTTCTCCTGTGGAATTTAAATCTTTCTGCTATCAGCAGCGGTGTAGGATTTAGGTGTTCCTGTAGGATAGCAACAATTTCGTTAAAACTCTTCGCCTTTGGTTTGGCTGGAGTAATCAGGTCCCGCAATAGGCCGTACGTTCTTGCGCCCATTAAGTTTAGCAGTACCGATGCCTTTTTCTCATCGGCTGCTTCGTTTGCCTCGCAATATACCTCGACTCTTTCCACATACGTGGTCCAGTCTTCTATTGCATTATCGAAGGCAGTGATATTGCCAGTCTTCGGCATCTTGGAAATCTAAGATGGTGCCTCCCGCGCTTTGCCTTTTTCCCCGATTTAACAAAATGGCGCCTCCCGCGCTTTGCCTTCTTCCCCCGCTGGATTAAGATGGCGCCTCCCGTGCTTTCTGTCTTCTCTGCCGTTGCTAGCGCTATTGCTGGCGTTTTATGCCTTGATGGTGACGCCCTATGGTCTTCGCGCACTTCCCCCGCGCTGCTGCTAACACCGCTCTCCGCGGTTCCCGTGGCAAACTGCAGCTCCTCGCGGCTTTCTGCACGTTTAATTTTTATTATTTCCCCGTCGTCGGAACAGCCCTGCGGGACACTTGCCTCCCTCTTCTCGGGTCTGTACGCTGCCCGGCTTCGTAGCACCGGCCGCGCCCTGTGTGCTCCACCCTCTCTCTCTCTCCTCTTCCCGACAACGCTGCTCGGCCCCGTTGCAAAGCCACCCGCTCGAGCTCTAGACCGCCACAGCCCAGGAAGGATCAGTGTACTACCTGCCACCAGCCCGATTAGCTGAAGCACCATCGACAGGATAACCAAGCCCCGCTCTCGACAGCCTCTCCTGCAAATCTTCAACTCCGCTGACTCAGAGGCGGATGCCCACGGTCGACGCCCGTTTCTTCTGTTTCTTTCTTCCTTCTGGCCTCGCCTCTGATAACTTCGCTTCAGGGATGGATCACCATGAGGTGGTGCAGACTGTAGGTAAGTTCGGATCCCATCCTCGTCGCCAGTATTATGTCCATGTGTAATTGAGACACGGACTGCAGGAGTTGGTTATAACAGGTCTTTACTGAGTGGAGACAACCTGGAACTACTATGCAAAAGTTACTACACAGGCTTATATACAGGGGTGGTCACTACTGGTACTGCAGTATACAGGGGCTGCAGAATATAGTTCCTTCTGCAAAGTACATACACTACAAGGTAGGTTTTAAGGAGCGTCTTAAAAGAGGAAAGAGAAGTGGAGAGGCAGAGAGATTTAGGAATTCCAGAGCTTTGGACCCAGGCAGCTGAAGGCATGGCCGCCAATGGTGCAGCATTTAAAATCGAGGATGATCAAAAGGCCAGAGGCCTAGGGGGATTATAGGGCTGGAGGAGATTACACAGATAAGGAGGGATTGCCATGGAGCAATTTGAAAACAAGGATGAGAATTTTAAAATCGAGGCATTGCTTAACTGGGAGCCAATGTAGGTCAGCAAGCACAGGGCAGATGGGTGAGTGGGGCTTGGTACGAATTAACACATGGGCAGCAGAGTTTTGGATGACCTCAAGTTTATGGAGGGTAGAACTAGGGAGGCTAGCCAGGAGTGGATTGGAATTGTCAAGTCTGGAGGTCATAGAGTCATAGGCCTAGAAATTCGGTTGTTTGTGCCAGCGGTTAGCGCCTAAAGAGACCGAGAATTGGGGTGTTACCTAATGTTGGGGTGGGTGCAATGAAGATAGCGACAACTCCCATATTGACTATACATTTAATGCCTGCGCTAAGTGTTTGCGCGCGCCCGCGAGTGCAAGCAGATCATGACGTCATTTCATTGTGCAACGCCTTTTAGGGGCGCCTGAGCGGATATTGGGTGGCGCCCGGAGCCTTTACGCCTAGCGCTATTAGTGACAGTTCGAAGGAGCGTTAGCAGGCCCTTCTCGGAGTCGAGGGGCGCTATTTAAAGGGGACAGCTCTAGTGCAGAAGCTTCAGCCACTTGGCCTGTTCATTGCGATCGTTGGTGGAGAGAGTTGGTGAGCTACTGTGGAGCAGAGTTTTTGGAATTTAGCATTAGAGTAGTTGGGACCCTCAAACCTGTCCGGAGCAGTTGGAGCACTAGACCTAACAGCCTTTTGACCAACTGGCATCGGAATGGGAGATGCTTTGGAGGGCGACGGCCTCATGGCTGAACACTATGAAGGGGCAGAGAGACGGCGGGAGAGGGGGCCGGGATTGGCCAGAAGGAGGAGGGGCAATGGAGGTCGGCCAATCCGAGGGTATGCTGCGAGGGTCTTTAGGCAGCAGGTGTCATACCTTGACATGTCGGAGGAGCAGTGTGTGCGGAGGCTCCGATTCGGGATGGATGTTGTTACTGAGCTGTGCCACCTGCTTGCTGAGGATCTGCAGCCGCGTCTACGGTGCATGACCTCTCTATCAGTGGCCGCTAAACTGACTGTTGGCCTCAATTTTTATGGCAACGGATCCTTTCAGTGAGCCATTGGAGACATCGTGAATATCTCTCAGGTTGCAGTCCACTGCTGCATCCGGCAAGTTACAGCTGCCCTTTATAGGCGAAGGCGTCAATTCATCACCTTCCCTCTGACCCTGGAGAAGCAGGCGGAGGAGGAGGAGCATGCGGACGAGGAGGAGGAGGAGGAGGAGGAGGAGGAAGATGGAAGGGCTCCTGAAAGTGGAAGGGCCATCCGTCACAGGCTCATGAGGACTCGTATCGAGGCCCCTCAGGCTGAATGATGAGTGTCTTAACTGCTGCGCACTTTGGATGTTTGAAAGCCTCTGAAGGCCAGCATCACTGTAATTAGTCACGTACACCACAGCACATTTAAACTTCTCTTTATTGTCACAAAAGTCGTTCATTACAGCAAAACAACGTCATGTCAACAGAAACCATAACTAACAAAATAACAGTTAACTCTTCGGCAAAGCCGCAAAACTAAACAAACTATTTCCAACAATTCCAACAGGTGAGGGTCTCCTTGATTTAGGCCAAAGAAATGTCTCAGCACCTCCCTCTACTGCTGGCCCCTTGATGGAGAACGACTTCTCTTT
This sequence comes from Somniosus microcephalus, assembly GCF_052327205.1. Taxonomy (NCBI): domain Eukaryota; kingdom Metazoa; phylum Chordata; class Chondrichthyes; order Squaliformes; family Somniosidae; genus Somniosus; species Somniosus microcephalus. The sequence continues at coordinate 251,638,116 of NC_140992.1, forward strand.
CACGCTCGGCCCCTTCCCTCCCTGCTGCTCCTACGTAATTGAACCCCAGTGGCAGGGTGAAGGCTGGGGGACGCCTGCTGACTGTCTGGAAGCGCAGAAGCCTCTGAGGGACGGCCTGGCCGACCTCTGGGCTTGGAGGGTGTGGACGCAGGATGCTTGATCTGAGCATGGCTGGAAGCAGTGTGCCCTGCAGGTGGTGGCAGCTGCACTGCAGACGTGCCAGCGCTGGCATGTGGAATGGTCACCTGCCGAGAGAGGACACCTGCACCATTGTCGGACGACACACTGGCTCTCTGAGGGGACCGGCTCAGCTCATCCGCCATAATCGCATGCTCCACTGATTCCTGGCCTTGTATGGGACTGGAAGGGCCCGGGGTGATCCTAGCTGATGCAGATAGGGTGGCTGCAGTGAGAGTTCGCGTTGCCTCAATCTGGGTGTGGACGAGGCCGGCAAGTGACTGCGTGGCAGCAGTGAGGACCTGTGAGCCAGGTGCCAGTGCTTCGGAGAAGCCCTGGACAGTTCTTTCCATTGCTTCGGACAAGGCCGGTGCCGACCGCTCCACTGCCTCGGACAAGCCCTGGACAGACCTTTCCAGGGATTGTCCGAAGCCCTGAACAGTCCTTTCCATAGCGGCCTCGAAGCCCTGGACAGTCCTCTCCATTGTTGGGCCAAAGCCCTCGACAGACCTCTCCATTGTTGCCCCGAAGCCCTGGACAGTCCTCTCCATTGTTGGCCCGAAGCCCTCGACAGACCTCTCCATTGTTGCCCCGAAGCCCTGGAGAGTCCTGTCCATTGTTGCCCTGAAGCCCTGGAGAGTCCTGTCCATTGTTGCCCCGAAGCCCTGGAGAGTCCTCTCCATTGTTGCCCTGAAGTCCAACACACTCTTTGCCAGTGTATCTATTGACTGAGGCATCCTCCCCACTGCAGCCATCAGCTCAGTGTGCCTGAGCTGGGCGTGGGTGCTCATTTCAGCCAGGCGACGCACCTCCTCTGCATTCTGTGCAGCAGTCATCACTACCTGCCTTGCCCTCCGCGGAGACGGTGGCCGAACTTGCCTACCCCACTTGCGTCGCTGCATGCCGCTTTTTCCGGCAACTGCCTGATCCTCAGAGCTCCCCCCCTCCCCTCCAGGGAACTACTATCCCCAGTCTGTACATGTGTATGCTCCCCTGAGATTGGAACGGATGGTCCGGCTTCCTCCTGATCCTCGCCTCTGGAGGCACTGGCACTGGCAGCTTCAGGGCGTGGAGCCCCAGTTGGTGATGCATCATCTGAAAGCAGGGAGGTGGAAGAGTGGCTTTAGCAAAAGGACAGGTTGGCGGAAACGCATGGCAGATTGCGGCACACTGAGGAAGCATGCTGGCGGGGGGACCAAGTGGAAGGAGACAGCTGCAAAAGGTGAGAGCCTTACCCTCGCTGTCGAGAATGGGGTCGGCAGCTGCAGTGGTAACAGGACCAGACAGACATCCTCCAAGAATCTGGTGCACTCTCTCCTCGAGATCCGTGAGAGTGACCACTTGTGGAGGTCCGCCACCGGTTCGACGCTGGTCCTTGCGGATCGTCACCAGCTTGGACTGCAGGGGAAAGAAGGGGAAGTTCTGTAACATGATGCCTTGAGAGATCATCTCATGCCCCCCATGGTGCAAGAGCCCTTACATGAGGCCTTGAGAGATCATCTCATGCCCCCCATGGTGCAAGGGCCCTTACATGATGCCTTGAGAGATCATCTCATGCCCCCCATGGTGCAATGGCCCTTACATGTGGCCTTGAGAGATCATCTCATGCCCCCCATGGTGCAAGGGCCCTTACATGTGGCCTTGAGTGAGATGTCCATGTGTGTGCCCAGAAAGGGCCATGGGTGCTTGCTGACAGATGGCCATTGGGGCATCATGGCAACAGTGTCCTCGAAGTTAGGTGCAGATGGAGGGAATCAGAAGTTTGCATAACCAACACTCACCCTAACGACCCGAGTGAGGTCATTCAATTTCTTCCTGCACTGAACAGGGGTCCTGGTCGCCATGCTGTTGGAGTTGACCCTCTGAGAAACCTCCCTCCAAGATCACCGGTAAGCCTTTTGATTCGGCCTCTTGCCATTGTCAGGATACAGAACATCTCGACGGCGCTCAACTGCAGACACCAACTGGTCCAGAGCCTCAGTGCTGAAGCGCTCTGCTCTCTGTCTCACCTTCTCCATCCTCACCAAGTTTATTGCGCCAGAGAAGGGCGAGCGCCGATTCTGAGGCCTACAGGGCGTTAAGTGTAGCAGCTCAGGCTGACTGACCCACCCCTTTAAGAGCCGGCCGGCGCCTGGAAGTCTCGTGGTTTCCGGTAATTGAGATCACCTGCGCTGCACCCATCCGCGCCGATATTGGGTAACGCCTGAACTTTTGCGCCTTAGGAGCCCCATGCAATATCTGAGTTCGCGCCTCAATCCCCTTTGGGGGCGATGCAACCCAATATCTCGCCAGGCAGCGATAAGTTTCGTCTGGCTATAAACTTTGTGCAGCACCAGTTCAAACGCCTCAAGCGGGGCTATACCCAATTTCTAGGCCATAGAGTCATAGAGTTATACAGCACAGAAAGAGGCCCTTCGGCCCATCAGGTCCGCGCCGGCCATCAAGCCCTGTCTAATCTAATCCCATTTTCCGGCATTTGGTCCGTAGCCTTGTATACTATGGCGTTTCAAGTGCTCATCCAAATGCTTCTTGAATGTTGTGAGGGTTCCTGCCTCTACCACCCTTTCAGGCAGTGAGTTCCAGATTCCAACCACCCTCTGGGTGAAAAAGTTTTTCCTCAAATCCCCTCCAAACCTCCTGCCCCTTACCTTGAATCTATGCCCCTTTGTTATTGACCCCTCTACTAAGGGGAAAAGTTCCTTTCTATCTACCCTATCTATGCCCCTCATAATTTTGTACACCTCAATCAGGTCCCCCCTCAGCCTTCTCTGCTCCAAGGAAAACAACCCCAGCCTGTCCAGTCTTTCTTCATAGCTGAAGCGCTCCAGCCCAGGTAACATCCTGGTAAATCTCCTCTGCACCCTCTCCAAAGCAATCACATCCTTCCTATAGTGTGGCAACCAGAACTGCACACAGTACTCCAGCTGTGGCCTTACCAGCGTTTTGTACAGCTCCATCATAACCTCCCTGCTCTTATATTCTATGCCTCGGCTAATGAAGGCAAGTATCCCATATTTAACCACCTTATCCACCTGTTCTGCTGCCTTCAAGGATCTATGTACATGCACACCAAGGTCCCTCTGATCCTCTGTCTTTCCTAGGGTCTTACCATTCATTGTGTATTCCCTTGCCTTGTTAGTCCCTCCAAAATGCATCACCTCACACTTTTCAGGGTTAAATTCCATTTGCTACTGTTCCGCCCCTCTGACCAACCCATCTATACCGTCCTGTAGCTTGAGGCTTCCCTCCTCGCTATTTACCACCCCACCAATTTTCGTGTCATCCGCGAACTTACTGATCATACCTTTTACATTCACATCCAAATCATTAATGTAGACCACAAACAGCAAGGGACCCAGCACCGATCCCTGCGGTACCCCATTGGACACAGGCTTCCAGTTACAAAAACAACCTTCAACCATCACCCTCTGCCTTCTGCCACTAAGTCAGTTTTGGATCCAATATGCCAAGGCACCCTGGATCCCATGGGCTCTTACCTTCCTGACCAGTCTCCTATGCGGGACTTTATCAAAAGCCTTACTGAAATCCATGTAAACCACATCCACTGCACTACCCTCATCCACACACCTAGTCACCCCCTCGAAAAATTCAATCAATCTTCCCTTGACAAAGCCATGCTGGCTATCCCTAATTAATCCTTGCCTCTCCAAGTGGAGACTAATTCTGTCCTTCAGAATTTTTTCCAATAATTTCCCTACCACTGATGTTAGGCTCACTGGCCTGTAATTCCCTGGTTTATCCCTACTACCCTTCTTGAATAATGGTACTACGTTAGCTGTTCTCCAGTCCTCTGGCACATCCCCTGTGGCCAGAGAGAGGTTCTGAAAATTTGTGTCAGAGCCCCTGCAATCTCCTCCTTTACCTCACATAGCAGCCTGGGATACATCTCGTCCGGGCCTGGGGATTTATCCACTTTTAAGCCTGCTAAAACCGCTAATACCGCCTCCCTCTCGATGCTAATATGTTCAAGTATACCACAGTCCCCCTGCCCGATTTCTATGTCCACATCGTCCTTCTCCTTAGTGAACACAGATGCAAAAAATTCATTTAAAACCCCACCTACATCTTCTGGCTCCACACACAGATTGCCACTTTGGTCCCTAATGGGCCCTACTCTTTCCCTAGTTATCCTCTTGCCCTTAATATACTTATAAAACACCTTAGGATTTTCCTTTATTTTGCTCACCAGTGTTATTTCATGGCCCCTCCTCGCTCTCCTAATTTATTTTTTATACTGCACTTTTTATACTCCTCTAGGTGATGGATAGGGGTTTCAGCAGCAGGTAAGTTCAGGTAAGGGCTGAGACAAGCGATATTACAAAGATGGAAATGAGCAGTCAGTGACAGAACGGATATGAGGTAGGAAGCTTAATTCATGATCATCATCATCCTCTAACCACAGATTTTGCTTCCTTATCCATTTCCCCCATTCAAGGACAGCTCCTTGGGCATACAATTGCAGAACAATAACTAGAATAATTATTTCTGCACATGTGGCTTAAAGTCTATGGGGGCTTAATTCAATAGCCACAGAAAACGGGCACAGGGACTGTGATGAGCGATTAACCCGCACCTGTTGCTGCTGATGCAGGAAGCACCCAAACTTCGTGCTGCTTGCTAATGTAAATGATTGCAGAGTTGAGGCAGCGCTAAATGCACTGTTGAGTGGCTGAGCGCCTCAGCAGGGGGCCCAAATTCGTGCGAGGCTAGCACTACTTAAAGCTAGCCTGCATTACTTAAAGCCAGCCTGCACCTTTTAAAGGGGAGGTGCATTCTGATGAGCAGGTGCTTGAAGTAGCTGGAGAAGAGCGTCTGACCTGCAAGAACACTGACTAATGGTGCAACAGTGGCGAGAGCAGACTCCAAGGTTCTCAGATGCTGCACTGGAGGCCTTGGTGGAGAAGGTGGAGAGGAGGGGACAGGTCCTCTATCCACAGAGGGCCAGGAGGTCCTCCAGACAAACTCTGCAAAGGCAGTGGCAGCAGATAGCCATGGTGGTCAATGCAAGAAATCAAGCCCCGAGGACCTGGATGCAGTTCCACAAAATGACCTCACACAAGTGGTCAAGGTAAGTGAATTCATCTTAAAATGCCATATCCCACCAACTGCACCACTAGCTTCACACAATGCTCAATGCATCACACCCCCATCACTCACCTACCAACAATCTCTATCAAACAGGACTCATACCTAACATTCACATGCTTCACCTCACCCTCACACACTTAGCACTGCTGCAAGCCTCACACCCACATCTCACAGCTTGCACACACTGTCAGCTATTCAACTATGACAGGCATATCATCCAAACACATTGTCCCACCCTCACTGACATACTTTCCTCTCTCTTGCAGGACAAGATGATGCATAACCGATGGCAGCAGGGGTTAACCGGCGGGGGACAGGCATGGTTGTATGAACTTACCCTGATGCAGGAGACGGTGGTTGCCATTATTGGAGCAGCCATCGCTGAGCCCGTGGCCAGCGGCGGGGTCGAATCAATCGAAGATAACGGTATCCTCATACATAATCCTCCTTCTCACATCCCACTTCCCCATCATCCCACACTCTCTTCTGATTTACACACTGCAGATGGTTTAGCAACAACAACAATAACAACTTGTATTTATATAGCGCCTTTAACATAGTAAAACGTCCCAAGGCGCTGCACAGGAGTATTTTAAGGCAAAAAAATTTGACACCGAGCCACATAAGGATAAACTAGGCCAGGTGACCAAAAGCTTGGTCAAAGTGGTAGGTTTTAAGGAGCATCTTAAAGGAGGAAAGAGAGGTAGCAAGGCAGAGAGGTTTAGGCAGGGAATTCCAGAGCTTAGGGCTTAGGCAACAGAAGGCATGGCCACCAATGGTTGAGCGATTATAATCGGGGATGCTCAAGAGGGCAGAGTTAGAGGAGTGCAGATATCGCGGGGGGTTGTGGGGCTGACGGAGATTACAGAGATAGGAAGGGGCGAGGCCATGGAGGGATTTGAAAACAAGGATGAGAATTTTAAAATCGAGGCACTGCTTAACCGGGAGCCAGTGTAGGTCAGCGAGCACAGGGGAGATGGGTGAACGGGACTTGGTGCGAGTTAGGAGTTAAGCATGCACCTCCTGCTCCCACCCACTCCCCTCACCGCAAACTTACCCTTGTGCCTTTCTCCTTTCAGATAGCAAACAACTACAACCTGGCCAGGCAGTGGAGGAGGAGCAAGAACTGAAATAGGAAAAAGGCAGTGGCGATGAAGACACAACACCGTCACTCGATTTCATATGAGCAGCCAACAGCTCAGATATTGACATACTGCGTGCTTTAGAGGATAGATAGATGTGGGATCTGCACGTGGTGAGACACCGGGCATGAGTGGCCTGCAGCCAGGGTAGGGGTAGCGTAGGTGCCAACTCCCCGAAGGGCGAGGTCACACATGAGTTCTGCTGCAGAGGAGTCAGATGAGGACTTTGATAAGACGGCCTACAGAAGAAGGCTGATGGATATGCACAATGAGATGCTTGATGCATTGGCAGGCCTCCCAGAAAGCCTGAATGTAATGTCAAGGAGCATGGAGGAGTCCGGCACCAACCTTGCATAGGGCTTTGCGCAGAGCGTGGAACATATCTTTTCCAGCGTGGAAGGGGTGGGCAGATCCATTAGCACATTTGTGGACCCAACCAGGATGCAGCGTCTGATGGCCGAAGTCTCAGCTTCCATTGCAGCACAAGGCACAAGCAGAAGCCACCCAACGTCTGAGTGCTGCAGTGGAAGCTCAGACTTCTGTCATGCAGGCTCAGACTGCTGTCATCGTGCTTACCAGTGTTCAAATGGGCTTGCAGGGTGTCACAACAGTCCAGCAATCTGTCCTCCAACAGATTACTAGGATTCCTCCGGCGTCGCCCCGGGGGAGTGGCAGTGGCTCCGTGGAACACGAACCTGCTGTCCTCTCTCAAGATGACAGCATTCGTCCTCCCACCTCTGCCACTTCGCCAGTGCCCTTGCTGTTTCCTGTCAGCCAGCCATCCCAGACTGCTGCCGCCCATGTCGAGGTGGCGCAGTCTGAAATCGGGCCTTCTAGGCCCAGAACTGCTCGAGGTCATCCTGCAAGGCCATCTGCAGTCTGCCCCACTGAAAGTCGGCAGCAGCCTTCCACCAGCCGTGCTGCAGCCACTGGGATTGAACTGCATAGGCGCACTAGGACAGGCCAAGGTACATGCAAGACAGGCACTAAAGGAATGCACAGGGTGATTAGTTTATGTTTGTATGCAATGTGGCATGATTTAATTTATACATTTGGTTTAGAATGTTTATTTTGTGTTGGCTTTTATTTTTGCATTGTGGCCAAGTGGACACTGTGATGGTCCGTGACAGAGGGAAGATAAGGTGTGGGACTCTTGGTGAACATGGAGTTGAGGTTGCGTTTACTGCTTTTGCAACTGGATGAGTCGGTCACAGGCCGCTGTAATGATCAGTAACCTGTCATTCTGGAATGGTACACTAGGTGGTGCTGTATGTATATAAGAGTGGGCTACCCACATTGCACTAGGCTACCCACAAGGCAGCAGTCAAGATGGAGGCCTCTACAGATACTGTACCTAGTCCACATGTGCTCAATAAAGTGTCTAGCAAAAGCTAGCTGTTCTTAATAAAAATGACTAGTTATTAATGAACATAACATGGTACCAGGATTGGTAAGATCTGCTGAATATTGTGCAATGCGACATGGAGAATTTGAAGCCACCAGAGCGTTTGAAACTCACAGGAAATGTCGACTACAATTGGCAGACTTTCAAACAACAATTCGAACTCTACATTGCTGCCATCGGGTACGGTACGAAGCCAGACACAAGGAAAATAGCGTTGCTACTCACGGTTGCAGGCCCACAAGCGAGAGAGGTATTTAATACATTTGTATTTAATCCAGAGGAGAACAGAGAAAAATTAGACGATGTGCTAAAGAAGTTTGATACACATTGTTCTCCCAAAAAGAATGAAATCTATGAGAGGTACATCTTCCGTTCTCAGACACAGCAGCAAAATGAGACTTTTGATAGCTTTTTGACTGATCTGAAACTGAAAGCACAGACATGTAATTTCTCTGAGCTGAAAGCATCCATGATTCGTGCCCAGATTGTATTTGGTATTCATGATAAAAAAAAGTCAGGGAACGTCTGTTGAGAGAAACCAAACTAACATTGGAAATTGCTGTGAAAATATGCCAAACTAGCGAGCTAGCTCAAAAGCATGCCAAGACTTTCAGTGAAATCAATGATGATGTGATTGCAGTAAGTGCTGCTGTCAGCGCTGTGTCCTACAAGGGGAAGAAACATGGGCGGAACAGAAGTGAAAAGCAATCGGTGGAAGGAATTTTAAATTGTAAATGCTGTGGTTACAAACACCAGTTAAAACAATGTCCAGCGTTTGGAAAAATGTGCACAAAATGTCATGGAAAGAATCACTTTGCCAAACAATGCTTTTCAAATGTAAAAACTAAGAAAGGGCAATGAGTTAATGTACTTGAGGACACTGATTTAAGTGAGACATGTTTTGTCGGAATGGTGTCATGTGACAATATCAAAAAGGATACAGAAAATGTGCAGCCCTCAGGAATTAACAATGCTGAACATAAAGTTAATGCAGTAAAAGAGGACAAATGGATGATGCCACTGCAGGTAAATGGAGCATTAGTTACATTGAAACTAGACACTGGGGCAAAAGCAAACTTAATCAGTATGAGTGACATTAACAATATGAAAGAAAAGCCCAAAATACAGAAAAAGTCAGTACTACTGAAGGACTATAATGGACAGAAAACAGATAGCTTAGGTGTATGCAGACTTAAAGTGACAGTCAAAGACAAAGTGCATCATCTCATGTTTTCTGTTGTGGCTGAAGGACTTGATTCACTACTAGGTGACTAAGCTTGTGAGGACTTAGAACTGGTCAAGAGAGTCTACCATATAAACTGTGCCATAAGCAGACCAGATGACTCGGTGGATTCTGTAGTGAATAATTTCCAGGATGTGTTCAAAGGATTTGGAGTTCTACCATTCACTTACAAGATCAAGCTAAAGGAGGATGCTCAGCCAGTGGTACATGCTCCACGAAGAGTTCCAGCACCCCTGCGTGACTGGCTCAAGAATGAACTGGACAGAATGACCACACTAGGAGTCATCAGGAAAGTTGAAGAGCCAACAGACTGAGTTAACTCCATGGTATGTGTAAAGAAAAAGAACAATGATCTAAGAATACGCATGGATCCAAAGGACTTAAATGCAAACATAGAGATAGGAACAGGAGTAGGCCATTCGGCCCTTCGAGCCTGCTCCGCCATTCAATGAGATCATGGCTGAACATAAAACGTGAACACTACCAGATTCCCAAGCGAGAAGAAATCACCAGTGAAATGTCAGGTGCTAGATACTTTACAAAGCTCGATGCCTCACAAGGATTTTGGCAACTAAAACTGGATGAAGAGAGCACCAAATACTGTACATTCAACACACCATTTGGCAGGTATTGTTTCCTCAGAATGCCTTTCGGGATAATATCTGCATCTCAAATCTTTCATAGAGCGATGGAACACATAATTGAAGGTCTGGAAGGAGTTCGGGTCTATGTTGATGACATCATCATCTGGGGCTCCACACTGAAAGAACACAATGAGAGACTGACTAAAGTGCTACAGAGCATACGCCGGAATGGACTGAAGCTCAACAAAGCCAAGTGTCAGTTTGGCATCCAGGAAGTCACTTTCCTAGGAGATAATCTATCTGGTAAAGGAATAGAGCCAGATATGGAAAAAGTAAACGACATACTCAAAATGCCCCGACCCACTGACAAAAAAGGAGTGCTACGCATCATGGGGATGATAAACTTCATTGGAAAGTTCATTCCTAACTTGTCAGCCAAGACAGCCTGTCTGCGAGACCTGCTACGTAAAAGAAATGAGTTCGCATGGACAGAAAGACATGAACAAGAGTGGATAAACCTTAAAACAGTGCTGACAACCCCACCTGTACTCACCTTCTTTGGCCCAACAAAAAGAATCAAAGTGTCAACGGATGCATCAAAAGATGGCCTAGGTGCAGTCTTGCTACAAGCAGAGGGTGAAGATTGGAAGCCTGTTGCCTATGCCTCCAGGTCTATGACTGATACTGAGTGTCAATACGCCCAGATTGAAAAGGAATGTCTAGGCTTGGTAGTTGGACTAGAAAAGTTTCATGGCTACATATATGGACTTCCCACCTTCACAGTTGAGACAGACCACAGCCCATTGGTTGCCATCATAAAAAAGAACCTGAATGAGATGTCTCCAAGGATTCAATGACTCATGATGAAGCTACAAAGATATGACTTTGAACTGACCTACACACCAGGCAAATACATAGGCCTAGAAATTCAGTTGGTTGCGCCAGCCGTTAGCGCCTTAGGAGGAGTAGATGTCGGGCGCTAGGCGGCTAGCGCCCGGGCGCAGCGAGAACTGCGCCTCGCCCCAACTTCACTAGAGATTTAGCGGCGGCACAAAGTCTTTGCGCGCGCTCAGCTGCGCGCGCAGATCATGACGTCATTTCCTCGTGCAACGCCCTTTGTGCGCCCCCAACCGGAACTTCAGTGGCAACGCCCCATTGTGCGCCTGGCGGCCCTAGCGACTGTTAAGTGGAACAGTGCTCAGCCGATGCGGGGCGTGGGGGGCGCAAATTAAAGGGCACTCCTCCTGCAATATAAAAGGCTGCCATTTCACAGCACTCCCTCTTGCGAAACGGATCTTTGGAGAGAGACCAAGGTAGATAGCTTTCTGCTTTGGCCCAACACTCGGACAGGTACTTCTGGCTTCAGGCCACAGATTTCCAGTAGTCTTTGCCTTCATTGACATCTCATTGTTTGCCAGCATATTATGGGGGCTGCAATGGGTGTCAATGCAGGCTTTCTCAATTACATCCAAAGGGCTCACAGACGCCGTGAGAGAGTGGCAGCCCTGGCTAGACGGAGAGGGGGCAACAGGCATCGGCAAAGGAGGCCTTACCCACCCAGGGTATACTGCCAGCAGTTCTCCAATCTCAACATGTCTGAGGAGCAGTGTGTTCAGAGGCTGCGATTCAGAAGGGACATGGTCACAGAGATCTGCCAGCTGCTTGGCGGTGATCTGCAGCCACAGCTGAGGAGCAGGACGTCTCTGTCGGTGGCAGTGAAGGTGACGGTGGCTCTCAACTTCTATGCCACCGGCTCCTTCCAATCCGCTACTGGGGACATTGTCAACATCTCCCAGTTCGCCGTGCATTGCTGCATCCGCCAGGTCACCAATGTCCTTTTCAAAAGGAGACGTCAGTTCATCTCCTTCTCCATGGCCCTTGCCAAGCAGCAACAGCGTGCAATGGGCTTTGCAGCATTCGCGGGCTTCCCCATGGCGCAGGGCGCCATTGACTGCACGCATGTGGCTTTGCGGGCACCTCTGGAGAATGCCGAGGATTACCACAACCGGAAGGGCTACCATTCGCTGAACGTCCAGCTGGTGTGTGACCACAGGCAGCTCATCCTAGCTGTCAATGCCCGCTTTCCAGGCAGCAGCCACGATGCCTTCATCCTGCGACAGACTTCTGTGGCAGACATGTTCCAGGCCCAGCCTCACCCACGCGGATGGCTTATCGGGGACAAAGGCTATCCTTTGTGTACCTGGCTGATGACCCCGCTCCGTGCGCCCAGCACCCCTGCTGAAGAGAGATACAACGAGAGCCATCAAGCAACCAGGAACATCATCGAACAAACAATCGGCGTCCTGAAGCAACGGTTCCGCTGTCTCGATCGTTCCGGTGGAGCCCTACAGTATTCGCCGGAGCGAGTCTCCCATTTCGTGGTCGTTTGCTGCATGCTGCACAACCTGGCTATCTGCAGGACTCAGCCACTGCCACCACAGATTGGAGGACCACCTGAGGAGGAGGAGGAGGAGGAGGAGGAGGAGGAGGACCAGCACAGGAGGGAGGCACAAAGTGCAAGGGCCGCCCGTCGCCGGCTTATTGAACGTCGGTTCTAGGCCCCCTCTCAGGGACTGGCTTGTGCCAATGTCAGCAGATGAATGTAGCCGCTCCACAAGCCCTCAGCCGAGCAGGGCAACCAGGACTTAACCAAAAAACCATGCACACTGCAATTTAACAACAATAATTTATTGAAAACCTCTGCCCTTCCCACATTACATGCTCATGTGGAGAAGCCCCCTCCAAAAACACAAAACTACCAGTCTCGGCCTTACAAAAAGAAAGAAAGACACCAGTCTCGGCCTTACATAAGGAAATAAAGACACCAGTCTCGGCCTTACACAAAAACAACTGCACCAGTGTCGGCCTTACAACAAGCACCAGGCATTTGTGCATGCCTCTACTTTTTGCCCTGCGAGGGCGATGCCTTGCGCATCCTTGCCTGGCCCCTGCCCGCCCTGCTGCTCCTCCTCAATGGGAGCCCAGTGGCTGCAGCAAGGCTGGGGGAAGGCTGCTGAGGGGCAGATGGCGAGACGGCAGATGCCCTTGGGGGGTCGGCCTGCACCAGCTCTGGCCTTGGAGTGGCCGGCTGCTGACTGCTCCAACTCTGGCTGGGCGGCAGCAGTCTGTCCAGCAGCTCGTGGCAGCTGCAATGGCGGAGTGGCAGTGTCGGCTGCAGGAATGGTGGCAACCTGGCAGATCGCAGGTGCTCGCTGGTCGCCTGACACATTGGCACTCGCACGGGCCAGCACTGCAGCATGCGCAGCAAACAGCTGAAGGACAGACTGCTGGGCTGCTGCTGCGCGGCGAGCGCCCTGGCAATGCCTGGCTGATCCAGCGAGGGTGGCAGCAGTTAGTGCCCGTGTGGCCCTGGTCTGTGTCCGCATGACACCAGCCAGTGAATGGATGGCACGACTGAGCACTTGGCTAGAAGCCGACTGTGCTGCCGCGAAGTCCTGCAGACTCCTGGCCTGTGCTGCCGCGATGTCCTGCAGACTCCTGGCCTGTGCTGCACTGAATAGTTCCAGATTCCTGGCCTGTGCTGCACTGAATTGTTGCAGACTCCTGGCCTGTGCTGCCCCGAATTCCTGCACACCGCTTGCCAGTGACTCTATGGAGTCAGGCATCCTTGCCACTGCAGCCATGAGCTCAGTGTGCCTGCGCTCAGCCTGGACGGCCATTTCCTCTAGGAGGCGCACCTCCTCTGCGCTGACCGTCGCAGGACTGGAGGCCGCACTCACCCTCTGGGGAGAAGTCCGCCGAGCTTCCCCACCCCTCCCGCGTTGCTGCAGGCCGCTGGGCCCCGGAGCTTCACTCTCCTCCGACCCTTCCCCCCAGCTCCCCTCCAGGGAAGGCGTGTCCCCTACATCGCCATGGGCTGGCGCGGCTGAGGGTGGCACTGATGGGCCGGCTTCCTCTTCCTCCACCTTGTCTTCCGAAGGGCTGGCAGTGGCAGCTTGAGGGCCCGCCTCCTCACCTGGCGATTCACCATCTGAAAGCAGGAAGGCACAAGAGTAGCTTTAGAGTGAGGACAGGGCGGCAGCGAGGGAGGCATAAGTGGTGCCATTCACCGCATTGGTCGGACAGTGGCAAAGGATGCTGATCTGAGGCGCAAGTGGAACGAGAGAGGTCCAAAAGGTGATGCCCTTACCATTGGTGCCCAGAACAGGGTCGGCATCTCCACTGGCGACGGGGCCAATCAGCCAGCCTCCCACAATGCGCTCCACACGCTGGTCGAGGTCGGAGAGCTCTTTGAGGTCAGGACGGCCTCTGCCGGTGTCAGTTCGGTTGCGCCGGTTGTGCGCAACCTTGGTCTGCAAGAGAAAGGACGGCCTCTAAGTACAGTGTGTAGCCCTGATCTTGTCTGCACTGCCTCCCATGGTCGAATAGCTTGGACAGTGTGTAGCCCTGATCTTGTCTGCACTGTCTCCCATGGTCAAATAGCTTGGACAGTGTGTAGCCCTGATCTTGTCTGCAATGCCTCCCATGGTCGAATAGCTTGGACAGTGTGTAAAGTGCTGAATGTGCAATTGATTTTCATGCCAGTCCCATAGCTGCTGGATGAGGGCTGGCCATTAGGGCTTTCAGGTCCCTTTGCCCATAATGTGAGGTGCACATGCAAGGATGAGGAGGACACTGGAAAGGGTACTCACCCTGACAACCCGAGTGAGGTCGTTGAACTTCTTCCGGCATTGCACAGGAGTCCTGGCAACCATGCTGTTGGAAGACACCCTGTTTGAGACCTCCCTCCAGGCTTTCCGGTAGGCGCTGGGCAGCGGCCTCTTGCCACCTTCTGGGAACAAAACATGGCGCCTGCGCTCCACTCCGCCAACCAGCACCCTCAGGTCTCCGTCGCTGAAGCGCTGCGCTCTCTCCCTGGCCTTCTCCATAGTCCTGGGCGTTGTACAGGTGAAGCTGAAGTGGTCAGGCCTAGGTTGAGGGCTGCAGTGTGCAGGGCGTGGCAGGCAAACAAATCCACCCTCCCCCTTTAAGAGATGACCGGCGCCAGAGTGTCTGACGTCAATCAAGAACTCGCCGCACCTGCGCTGCGCCCGGCCTCGGGGGTATCACTCAGCACCGCCGGCTTAGCGCCTAAAGATAGTCGTGCATCGCCTGTTTTAGCGCAGCAGCAACCTCTTGGGGCGATGCGACTGAATATCGGCGAAGGGGGCGCGACTTTGCGCCGGGTGCAAACTTTAGCGGCCGCCCGACTTTACCGCCCCAAAAGTGGCTATACTGAATTTCTAGGCCATAGTGTTAGCAGATGCACTATCCTGAGCACCCACAATGAGTCATGTGAGCTCTACTGAAGAAGACGTGGATGTTCATGTGAGTATGGTCACTGCTGCGCTGCCCGTGTCAGACACAAAATCAAAGCAAATAGCAGAAGAAACAGTAAAAGATACAGTATTAGAAACAGTAATAGAGAACATTCATCATGGTTGGCCAAAAGGTTCCTGTCCAAAATATTTTCACATAAGGTCAGAATTGAGTGTCGCAAGTGGACTATTACTAAAACAGAACAGAATAGTCATTCCACAG
Source organism: Somniosus microcephalus (assembly GCF_052327205.1). Lineage (NCBI taxonomy): Eukaryota > Metazoa > Chordata > Chondrichthyes > Squaliformes > Somniosidae > Somniosus > Somniosus microcephalus. Next base: position 251,653,317 of record NC_140992.1, read on the forward strand.
GCTCTATGTCAAGATATGCTCAAAAGGATTCATGAGGGACACCTCGGAATTGAAAAATGCATAAGGAGAGCAAGAGACACTGTTTATTGGCCTGGCATAAATAAGGACATTGGGAACATGATAGGCAAATGTGAGACATGTCAGAAACACCAAAACAAACAAGCAAAGGAACCAATGATAGTAGCTGACATACCAACAGCACCATGGCAAAAGGTTGGTATGGACCTTTTTCATTTAAATGGTAAAGACTATCTAATAGTGATTGACTACTTTTCTAACTATCCTGAGATGGCGCTGCTCTCAAGCACCACAGCAAGCAGTGTCATAATGCATGTGAAATCCATCTTCGCCAGACATGGAATTCCCAGGATTGCTGTTAGCGACAATGGTCCGTGCTTCAACTGTAAGGAGTGGCAACAGTTTGCAGCACATTATGACTTTCAACACATCACATCCAGTCCTTTGTATGCTCAGCCGAATGGTAAGGCAGAGAAAGGTGTTCAAGTTCTCAAGCAGCTACTGAAGAAAGCGACAGAAAGCAAGTCTGATCCTTATCTCACCCTGCTGAGCTACCGAGCCTCACCTTTAGACTCTGGTTCTTCACCTGCTGAACTCCTAATGGGTCGCAAGTTGCGTACCACGCTACCCTGCTGTGAAAAAGAAAAGCAGAGTAAGGAACTGAGACAGAGACTTCAACTGTTAAAGTTGAAACAGAAATCATACTATGACAAGTCATCCAAAACTCTGAAACCATTGACAAGGGATGATGTTGTCAGGATTGAGGATCCAGATGCATGGAGCAGGAAAGCTACAGTTCTTGAGGAAGTAGGACCAAGGTCATACACTGTTAGAACTGAGGAAGGACAGATTCTCAGGAGGAACCGCCGTTCCCTCCTAAAAACACAAGAGACTATCGAAGAGCAAATCGATGACAATGCCGCAACTGAATCTTGTCACTCACCACCAGAACAATCTAAAACAAATACACATACAGGCTCTCATGAAAACACATCAGACTTACCTGTGCTGAGAAGATCCACAAGTGAAGTAAAAAAGCCTGATAGACTTAATCTTTGAGTACAAAGAAAACTACATTGAAAATGTATTGACTGTTGAAGATGTTTATGTTGTTATTGATTGATACTGATTTTGTTTAACCTCAAAGAAAGGGGGATGTAATGATCAGTAACCTGTCATTCTGGAATGGTACACTAGGTGGTGCTGTATGTATATAAGAGTGGGCTACCCATGTTGCACTAGGCTACCCACAAGGCAGCAGTCAAGATGGAGGCCTCTACAGCTACTGTACCTAGTCCACATGTGCTCAATAAAGTGTCTAGCAAAAGCTAGCTGTTCTTAATAAAAACGACTAGTTATTAATGAACATAACAGCCGCCTGGCTAGAAAGGGGCTGTCTGGGTTGCCTCCTCCCTTCCTCTTCCTCCTCCTCCTCTTCCTGCTCCTCAGCTGTATGCCGTATGGCTGGTGGCAAGGGCTGTGTCCTCATGATGACGAGGTTGTGCAGCATGCAGCAGAACACCACGAACCTCGACACCCACTCTGCCGAGTTCTGCAGGGCTCCTCCAGAGCGGTCCAGGCAGCGGAAGACTTGCTTCAGCACGCCAATGGTCTGCTTGATGATATTTTGTGTGGCAGCGTGGCTTTCGTTGTATGAATGCTGGCCACGTGTGCGTGGGCTGTGCACCAGAGTCATGATTTTCATGGTGACTCATGATTTTCATTGTTTTTGCGTGGTGGCTCAAATACAGATGGGACAGCGGACTGCTGCAGAATGAAGGCATCATGACTGCTGCCAGGATACCGGGCATTGATCTGCATGATTCGCTGAGTATGATCGCACGTCAGTTGGAGATTGAGGGAGTGGAATCCCTTTTGGTTGCGGTACATTTCAGCGTTTACATGCGGCACCCACAAAGCCACGTGCGTGCAGTCAATGGCATCCTGCACCCTGGTAAAGCCTGCAATCCTCGTGAAGCCACTTGCTCACTCCGCCCGCTGCTCTCTGGCCAGAGTGAAGGAAATGTATTCAGATCTCTTGGAATACAGAGCCTCAGTTATCTCTCTTATGCAACGGTGCACAGCAAATTGTGTTAGTGGCTGCAATCCTTTCAATTAGGTTGAAGGATTTTGAAATGAAATGGCAAATGAAAAACACAATCATTAAAAAAATGTAAGTTGTTAACCTCTAGCGACTGGACAGATCCTCGACAGGTGAAAGGGGATGATAGTGAGGGGCGGTGACTGTTCAGACTATCTTGATCAGTGACATGAGTGACCTCAGACCTTTAGTCTAAGCCACAGGACATTTTTTTCCCAAATATATTAAAAACCTAAATGTGAACTCCCTGATGGTTTAATTGCAAGCAAACTCCAATCCCACCTTTGTGACTGACAGCAAAAATATCCAGGAGCAAAGTCAAGTAACATTTGTGCATATTTGCCAAAAAAAAGTCATAACAATGCTCACAGCAGTTCCGAAAACAACTCTAACTGGATCAATGCAAGGTCACATAGCTTTATTTAAAAGGAAATGTCTTACTATTTTTATTACAGAAAAGAGGAAGAGAGAAAGAATGAGAGAGTCAAACAGAGCGAAAAAAATGAATGAGTAAAAGCAATAGAGAGAGAAAAAAAGATGGAAGTAAAAAAGTAGAAAAACATAGAGAGGAAGTAGAGCAAATTAGGGAGTGGGAAAGGAGAGAAACAGATATAGGACCATATCGACAAGATTTATTTTACTTTCCTCTTTGAGAAATGCAAATCGACTAGTTCTATTAATGTAATAAAAACAGAAAATGGACTACTTAATTGGACTACTCAGCAGGTCAGGCTGCATCTGTGGAGAGAGAAACAGAGTTAATGTTTCAGGTTGATAACTCTTCGACAGAACTTCGCCAGTTCTGACGAAGGGACATCGACCTGAAACGTTGGGCTGGATTTTGCCTATGGGGAGCTGTTGGAAGCGGGACTCCCACTTGGCGGGTTTTAGTCCTGCCTCCATTGACTTCTGGCCAACCCACGCTCTTTGAAGCTGTCAAACACTGACATTCTCTGTTGTTTGATGAGCTCTTGTACTCAAGACTCATTAAACCTCTTTTGTGAGCAGAAACTAGATGGTTGTTGCATTGGAGAATGCAGCAGCCATCTGTCATCTCTGCCGGTGAGATGCGAGGGTCTCCGCATCCCCAACGGTTGAAGCCTGCAGTGTAAGAAATAGCTGTTAGATTCAAAGATGGGTTTTAATTTTTAGAACAGAGACTGACAACATGCAGCCGGAAACAGAGAGCAGAAATGCCAGCAAGGTCGAATATCAAGCATCAAAAGACAAATAGAAGTGATAAGGGAATCGTAAAATGCAAAACAACACAGGGTGGTGGATAATAGACAAAAATGGAGCCGAAAAGTCATAAAATGTCCTTAAAGAAACATAACAAAACATTCCTCAGAAAGATAAGAGGGAGGCCTTGTCAGTCATGCAGAAAGGGACGGCGAGGGATGCCTTCCCGCTTCACAATTGGACAATAGGATGGGGGATCAAATGAGTGACACCAGGTGATTACCAGCCCACCGAAATAACTATAAATATAGACGACCGAGAGAGGAAATCAGGCAGTCAGGGGCAAAGGCTTCCCCGAGCTGGCTACGGCCTAACACCTTGGTCAAGTTTAGCCTCTGAAGTGGTTGACAGCCTCACACCTCCAACAGCTTGAGAGATGACCCAACGGAAGTGACCACTGCAGCAGACTGCAGGAATCCACCCAGAGACCACTGTACTGCCTCCCCGTCAGTCCGGTTGTGGCATTCCGATTCAGGAGTTGTAGATCGCTCCTACTGTCATGGGTTGTATGTCTATTATACTCGGCTTAAACAATATGTAATACCTGATTATGCTTTAAAACTGTAGCTCTTTAATGAAAGCCTTACAACTTCTAAAACCCTTTTGGGTAATCTGTGTGTGGCCTGTGATCCGAATCTTACAGTGGTGTCAGAAGTGGGATCACAGAGTTAGGAGTTGTAAGGTTCTGACTGGGGTGACCGGACCGGTCAAATGCACGTGATCATTGCTTAGACTGTGTATAGTGTTTTATTCTTTCTGAAAGAAGGGAGTGGTAAAGAGCTTGTTGAAAGGTAAAACCAGAAATACTATGGCATTGGCATAGCACCGGGAACAGTTGATAGATAGCCTGAAGGAGGTAAAGCATAAAGTGCAGGAGAGAGAGGGAGAGATAAAGAAGGAAAAAGATTTAATTTGCAGGCTAACCAATCTGAAAACTCAGCAAAGGAAGGGAAAAAACAGGGATTTGGAAAGTCAGGAAAAGCTGCTGAGACACCGATTTAAAAAGAGAAACAAAAGAGAAATTTAAAGCTTTACCGACATGGAAGTTATTAACGTCTGTGCCGAGACAAATAAAACACAAGATTGTTGAGTGAAAGGAACCTTAAAAAAATGCTGGAATTTCAGTTTGTATGAAAATGTGTGTTAAAGTGTGAATGTTTTCCTGACTATGAATGTTTAAGAAGTTACAGTATTTCTTTTGTCTGAAAAGTCTGTCTTTAAAAGAAAGATTCTGTTATGTGTGGTTGAGCTCCACCCACTTCTCTGTGTTAAAAGCGTTTAAAAACTTTTGTCTTGTCTTGGATTTTGGAAGTTTTAAGAATGTGCGAATAAGATTGTGCCCCCAGAATTGAAAAAAAAACTATTACAATTTAAATTAAGCTGGTGTGTAAAAACTGAGAAGAACAACAAAAAGTTTGTTTAACAAAAGATTAAGTTTCAGTCTAATATTTAACCTTGGAGTCGCGGTTGCTATGGTGAAATCTTCCAAAGCAGTTTGATTTGATTTGCTTAAACATGAAAAACTAATTTTTCTCCAGTTATATTCAATGTTTTTACAGTATTTTGGAAAGACATCTGAAGAAAGGACAATAAGAAATATGATGTAATTTACTGGTTCTGCAAGCATGTGCTAGTTTGTTTTGTTTTATCTGTTCTGTTCATGTTTAGTTAAAGTGTGAAAACACCACTGTCTTTTTCGATTGGGAAAGTTTTTTTAAATTTATGTGAAGTGACGCAATTGCGTGCGCCTGACAATGTTTCGCTCCACCTTCTTAAAAACCTGCAAAGGAGTTAACCCTTTCCACTGACAGCTGTTTAGGTTCACCAAGCAACAACTTTAGTATGAAATTTAAAGATATTGGACATTATTAAATTTAAGTTTCTTAATTTTAAGTTAATATTTCACCACAGTGACAGGAGGAAAATTATGATTTGATAAATTAACCCCTTGGGTTCTAAGTAGAGTCACAATGGAGTCTCTTCTTTCTTTTGTTGTATGGAAGTTATCTTGTATACTAATTGTAGCACTTCTGTCCCTAATGTTAAAACACTGTATAAGCCACCTAGCCTGGGAATCACTCGTTTCTGAAATTGGAAATGGAAGGTAAAGTGATAGAAATGAAATTGAACATTGACAAAACCTGTCAGTTCAACTGTACTGCTGTTTGGATTTTGGGATAATTTTGTAATAATAAAATGGACTCAGGCACTATAGAATGCGTTACTTTTGGGAAAATAAAAGATCCTCTAAAATAATGATAATAAAATGTGTAAATAACTTGGACCAAGTGAGAATGTTTGCTATGTTTTCAATCTTAAATATTGTACTGGACAGTAAAGTTCCTCCAGGGCCCATGAATGAGATATGATAATTAATGGGATGTGTAAAATGAAGTGAGGAAGTGATTGATGGTGCGAGATAGAAACAGGAGAATTACACCACCAATTGAGAATTTTCCAAACTTTCTAGTGAAAGTCAGGAACGTGTAGTTAAGAATAGTAAATTGATAGCTTTCTCTTGGAGACATTGGTGTCCTTGCCTATAATGAACTTTTTAAGAAAACTGAATTTGATAGTCTGGCCACTATCCAAGACATTGGGACCATGCGGTGGAAGATGAACAAAGACCTCTGGACAATCTTTTGATAAGATCACCTGAAAGCCCGAGAAAGGCTTGTATTGGATGGCATGTGTGGCATAATATGGAGATACCAATATGAATGTGCAAAGGTGATTTGTTACGTTTGAGGCAATTACCATCCGGGAATGTATGGTGAACCTGCACTGAAGAACGGGTCTCAGTCTGCTCAGTTACTTGACAACAGCAAGACATGAAATGGTTAATGTGGCTCAGGAGAGCGAGACAACCTTTAAAGCATTGACACATACTCCATCGAGAAACTATCTAATTGATGAAACAATCAGAATAGAGTTAAATACACTGGTACCTGTTAGAGGGTTTGAAATTGAAGTTTAAGTGGAGAGTTACATGGAATCTGGATTGGGACAGTTGAGGCTAAGGAGAAATCATGTTTAGTAAGAATTATCCACAAGATGGATACGAGGAAAAGAGAGAGCTGGAGAATCTTTTAAGTCCATGATTTGTTGATTAGATGTTAAACTGTAGTGTCGCTTGAAATGATTGTAAGACTGAATTTAACTGTGACTGTAATAATTGTGTTTTGTAGGTAACAGAGCGTGGGAAAAACCAGTACGAATCCAGTATGAGGTGGTTTTGGTGGTGCCTCCTGTGTCACTACTACCGCAACTACTATGCTTTACGGGTCTAACAGAACCTGTCCCATCAATCAACACGTTTTACATAATATCAAAACCTATGCTCAAGTGAAACTGACAGTAAATGAGAGACTTAAGTATGAGCTGCACAATTATGTGGCACAATTCGAGTAATACCCTGTTGTCTGAGGGCTTCAGTGAGCTCGTGATGCGACTGAACTCCTCCCTAAAGCATTTTTATGTTTTGGAGCAAGACAACTCGAGAATAGATATTGAAATTGATAGCATAAGAGACAACTCACACTGGTGGGATATTGGGCTTAATACATCAGCACACCCTTAGGTTCGTATTATTTCACACGCTCTGGTAGTTCTCCAGCTTATAATGATAGTGTATTTGATATATGTATACACTATGTAGTAAGACTTTGATACATAAGCCAATTGGGTACTCATGCCTATGACTAACTAGCACTAACAAATTAATTGAGCACACCGAAAGAGAAGATCTGAAGCAATGTAGAGGAGACCTCAGGTGGGGTAAAATCAGGAAATATAGATGTTCTGGACCTAGTACATGCAGATAGCACCCTCTAGTGGTAGTTATTGTATAGCAGTGTGTTATTTGACCTTCTTCCTGTTTGCCCCGGAAGTAGTATTCCAGGGAGTGTTTTTGCTGAGTTGTGAACAAAGCCACATGAGGCAACAATCCGCCGCCATCCTTCCTTATACGCTAGGCAAGACGCAATGTCTGTGAATATCCTTGTTTAGTAACATGATAACAACCTTGTCGGTGTAGTATTTTGACAATACTTTGTCCATAATGTAATGTATGTACCTTTAAGAGAGGAACTATCTTTTACAGCCCCTGTATACTGCAGTACTAGTAGTGACCACACCTGTATATAACACCGTGTAGTAATTTGTACAGTTAGTTCCAGCATACCCTCTGTTCAGTAAACACCTGTTATTACCGTTCTCCTGCAGTCCGTGTCTTATTTATACGCGGACACTACAGTGGCGATGAGCAGGTTCGAACTCACCTGTAGTACTGCATCACCTCACGGGGATCCATCCCTGAAAAGAAGCTTCTTGGAGGTCGAAGCCAGAGCAAGGGGCGTCGACCGCGGGCAACCGCCCAGTGATCCATCGGAGTTCAGAGAATCGCAGGGGAGGCTGTGGAGAGCTGGGCTTGGTTCTCTAGTCAAGGTGTTCCAGCAAATCGGGCTGGTAGCAGGTAGTGCGCTGACCCTTCCCGGACTGCGGCGGGCTAGAGCTCGATCGAGCAGCTCTGCAAGGGGGGCCGAGCAGCGTCGTCGGGAAGAAAAAGAGAGAGAGAGAGGGTGGAGCGCACAGGGCGCGGCCGGTGCTCAAGAGCCGGGCAGCGTTAAAGAAAATAAAAAAGGGGGAAGGAAAAGAGACGCGCAGTGGACAGCGTCGAAGAAGAATAAAACGAAGAAAATTAATTAACAAAAGAGAGACGCGCAGAAAGCCGCGGGGCGCCGCCATTACTATTTAGAACGCTAGGAGCAGCGTTGGCAGCAGCAGGGGGGGAAGAAGGAAAAGCGCGGGAGGTGCCATTTTAATCCATTGGGGAAGAAGGAAAAGCGCGGGAGGCGCCATTTTAAACCACCCAAGATGCCGAAGAGTGGCAGCATCACTGCTTTCGACAATGAAATAGAAGACTGGACCACGTATGTGGAAAGAATTGAAGTGTACTGCAAGGCAAATGAGGTGGCCGATGAAAAGAAGGCGTCGGTATTAGGGTTGCAAAAGGGTGGAAAGTTTCCGGTAAATTTCCGGAAATTTTCCACGGGAAGTTTAGCTTGGGAATTTTGGGAATTTTGCCCAAAAAAGCACATGCTAGCATAATATTGTTTTTTTTGTATTTCTTTCTTTTTTTTTCCCCACAGGTCCTCTCTTAAAATTACTAACAGAGATGGAATCTTAATTATTAAGGAATTTCTTAATCAATATATGTTTATCTTCTTACTTGGCTTGTTTTAATAATTACAAGTTTTGTGTGTGACTGTGAACAAATGTGTCCTGATTGGTTGGATGAGTGGATGAGCGATTAGCTCCCTCTATTTGTAATATTTGCATATCGAATTGTGATTGGCCTGCAGGCATCTGTAAGACTGCTATAGTTTTTTTTAAGATCCAGGTTAGGGGTCCTGAGGGAAGTCATTTTGTTTTCTGCTGATGTTGTGATGATGCAGTAAGTAAATCAGACTTTATACCAAATAAACCAGTTACTTGTTGAACTCTGTTGTCCTTCAATTTAAAATATACAAAATAATACACTATTGGTGATGTAGCGTCGTGTGTGTACAGGTCATGCTTCCATCACATGGGGCATCAGCAAAAATGTACTCACCCTGTTGCAATCATGCTGATCGACCACAGTTCGACACAGAGATGAATGTCCTTTATTTCTCTGCATAGAACAATGCCACGTTTACCGTCGGATGTGTGGAAGCATTTTACCCCAGGCATTAAAGATGGAAAGACTGTGTACATGTGCAAACACTGTAGAAAGCCATATGTAAAGAATGCCACAAAGATGCAGCAGCATTTATCCAAATGCAACAACTTCACTCAAAGCTCACAGCAGTCAGCCCAGAGTTCCTCTGCTTCCATTCAAGAAGATGATGGTTCTCATTCAGCATCAGGCTCCTTATCATCAGCAACTCCTGGCCCACTTGGAAGGTTCTTTGATACAATGGATAACCATAGCCAGAAGAATGCAGATGAGTGCCTTGCTCGAGTTGTATATGCAACAGGCTCACCCCTCATGCTCACAGCCAATGTGTACTGGAAGAGATTTTTCAATGTTATTCGCCCTGCATACTGTCCTCCCACCAGACATGCTTTGTCTACTTATTTGCTGGAGGCTGAGTATAACAGAGTCCAAGGAAAGCTCAAAGAAACGATAGCGATGGCAGACTGTGGTGCAGTTATCTCAGATGGGTGGTCAAATGTACGAGGGGAGGGCATTATAATCTACATCGTCTCCACTCCTCTCCCAGTGTTCTTCAAGAGCACAGACATGAAGGACAACAGACACACAGGCACATACATTGCTGATGAGCTGAAAGCGGTCATCAACGATCTTGGATCACAGAAGGTCTTTGCAGTAGTTACTGACAATGCTGCGAATATGAAGGCTGCTTGGGCTCAAGTGGAGGAGGCCTACCCTCATATTACGTCTATTGGGTGCGCAGCTCATGGGCTTAACCTGCTCCTCAAGGACATCATGGGTTTGAGAACCATGGAAGCACTGTACAAGAGAGCCAAGCAAGTTGTTAAGTATGTCAGGGGAAAACAGGTAATTGCAGCAACCTACAACTCCAAGCAAATGACAAAGAACAAGAACACCACACTGAAGCTGCCCAACAACACTAGATCGGGTGGTGTTGTCATAATGTACAACAGCCTTCTGGAGGGTAAAGAGTCGCTGCAAGAAATGGCAATATCCCAGTCTGGGGATATGGAAACCACCATCAAGAAAATACTGCTGGATGATGTGTTTTGGGAGAGAGTGGTTAGCAGCCTTAAACTACTCTCACCAGTAGCATCTGCAATTGCTCAGATTGAAGGAGATGACGCTGTCTTGTCAGATGTTCTCAGACTTTTTACTGATTTAAAAGAACAAATCAGCATTGCCCTACCCACATCCCTGCTGCTCAAAGCAGAGGAGAAGGCAATTGTTCAATTCATACAGACGCGTCAAGAATTTTGTGTCAAGCCGATTCATGCTGCAGCATACATGCTGGACCCAAAGCATGTTGGGAGACCAATACTTTCTGGAGAACAGATCAACAGTGCTTACAGTGTGATTTCTACCCTCTCACACCATCTCAATCTGGATGTGGACAAAGTTCTGGGAAGTCTGGCAAAGTTCTCTACCAAGCAAGGTCTTTGGAATGGGGATGGGATATGGGAATCATGCAAGCATATCAGTGCACATACCTGGTGGGAGAGACTTTGTGCATCTGAGGCCCTGTCACCTATTGCATCGGTGATACTCCAAATCCTACCTTCATCAGCGGCCTCTGAATGAAACTGGTCACTTTTTGGGAATACGCATACAAAGGTGCGCAACAGGCTGACTAACAAGAGAGTGGAGAAACTGGTGGCTATCCGGGTGAACCTACAACTTATTGAGCCAGATACAGAAGTATCCACCACACAGCTAGACACTGACACAGAGGAGGAAATGGACACGTCAGAGCCAGAGTCAGAGAATCAGGAGGAGCAATGAGGAGTAGAAGACTCAGAAGACTCATGAGTAGAAGACTCAAAGGGACAAAATAAGGACAAATTACAGGCTAAATAAGCTGACGCTCTTTTTATTTTATTTTAGATGGGTCTTTTTTGTGGGGGTTCAATAAAGTTCAAAATTATAACCTAAATAAAGTTTTGAAAGCCTGTTTTTATTTGTATGGAACAGTATGTCTATTTTGACGACAAAGATAATATAAGGGTCAGAGACAAAAACCATCAGTGTGCAAAAAAACTCAAAATTCCCATAAATTCCCGAAAATTCCCATGGAAAGTTTCCTCTTTTAAAAATTCCCAGAATTTTGCAACCCTAGTCGGTATTATTGAATTTGATGGGCGCGAGAACGTACGGCCTATTGCGGAATTTAATTACCCCAGCTAAACCAATGGAGAAAAGCTTTGAAGAGATTGTCAGTATCTTACAGGAACATCTAAACCCTACACCGCTACTGATAGCAGAAAGATTCAAGTTCCATAAAAGAAACCAGCACAAAGACGAGAGTAATGCTGACTATCTTACAGAACTACGCAAGTTATCGAAACACTGCCAGTTCGGAGCAGGACTGGCAGATACCTTAAGGGATAAGTTTGTCTGCGGGCTCCAGAGTGAAGGAACCCAGAAACGACAACTTTCGGAAAAGGACCTTACGCTAGAAAAGGCTTTCAGCGTTGCAGTATCCTATGAAGCAGCAGCAGGGGGAGCTGCAGAAATACAACAGAAACCGCAAGAATATAGCACCAATGAAATGGCATATGGAGCAGAAAAGTGCTATCGCTGCGGCAGAACAACCCATGACCAGAAGGGTTGCTGGTTTAAGGACAAAGTATGCAGGCAATGTGGAAAAGGGGGACACATAGCACAAGTCTGCAGGTCGGGAAAGAAAACCAACACTAAAGGAACTACTAAGGAAAAGTACAAGAAAGTACAAAAGATGACGGACAGTAGTTCAGAAGATCAGAAGAGTGATAATGACTCCGGGAGCAGGAGACAAAGTTGTCTAAAGTTACACAACGTGATCGCAAAGGAGGATCACCGAACCATTTGGGTCACCCTCATGATAGCAGGGTCCCAAGTAAAGATGGAATTGGACACAGGATCAGCCCTAACAGTCATGAATCGACGAGACTACGAGCGGCTATTCTCACACATACCCTTGAAGGACACGTCCATTGTCTTGAAGACATATACGGGGCAAAAAGTCTACCCCAGAGGAAAAATAAGTGCCCGTTAAATACAACGGCAAGGAAACACAGAAACTGTATCTATATATACTACAAGATGGAGGACCACCATTATTGGGATGTGAATGGATCCGAAAAATACAATTGGATTGGCATTCCATTCAGGCGCTAACTGTGGCAGACAAAAAGGATGACGACGTCACACCTGGACGACTGTCAAAAATTCTAACTGATGCGAAAGAGGTGTTCCAGCAAAGACTTCGGACTCTGAAAGGCGTAACGGCAACGATAAAAATTGAAGATAACGCAAACCCAAAATTTTTTACGGCCAGACCGGTACCGTATGCGATCCGCCCAGCCGTCGAAGCAGAGCTGGAGAGTCTGGAGCATTCGGGTGTGCTGTCCAAGGTGGACTGGAGCGAGTGGGCCACACCCATCATTCCTGTAATGAAGAAATCATTGAGCAGCACGCCTGGGGAGCCGAAGAAGGTTCGCATCTGTGGGGACTTTAAGGTAACTGTGAACCCAGTCCTTCACACAGTACAATATCCACTTCCGCGGATAGAAGATATTTTCGCCTCACTATCTGGAGGGAAACGCTTTACGAAGATTGATCTGGCCCAAGCGTATCTACAAATGGAGGTAGAAGAAGCATCTAGAAAATACCTCACGATAAACACTCACAAAGGTCTTTACCAGTACAACCGACTGGTATTCGGGGTAGCATCAGCTCCGGCTATTTGGCAGAGGGTGATGGAACAAGTCCTGCAAGGGATCCTGGGGACCCAGTGTTATTTGGACGACATCCTGGTTACGGGCGAAAATGACAGTGAACACCTTGCCAATCTGGAGCAGGTGCTCACTAGATTAAAGGAATATGGGCTACGAGCCAACCGCCCCAAATGCGAGTTTTTCAGGAAACAAATCTCGTATTGTGGCCACGTGATTGATGAAGAGGGGTTACATAAGTCCCCAGACAAGATTGAGGCAGTAGTCAAGGCTCCAGCACCGGAAAATGTGTCGCAACTGAGGTCATTCCTCGGGTTGGTGAACTACTACCATAAGTTCTTGCCAAATTTGTCTACAATTCTGCACCCACTGAACGCCCTGCTGCAAACTGGAGTAGCATGGAAATGGAGTGATGAGTGTAAGCGTGCCTTTCAGAAATGTAAATGCCTAATAACCACTACAATCCAACACTACCGATTCGGTTGGCATGTGATGCGTCTCCCTACGGCATTGGAGCGGTGCTGTCGCACAAATTCCTTGACGGTTCAGAGAGGCCAATAGCCTTTGCGTCACGCTCATTAAACTCAGCCGAGCGTAACTACGCCCAGATTGACAGGGAGGCCCTCAGCCTGGTGTGGGGGGTGACGAAGTTCAATCACTATCTGCACAGGCAGAAATTCACCTTACTGACTGATCACCAGCCTCTTGTCTCCATTTTTAACCCAAAGAAGGGCGTTCCGGTGATGACGGCGCAATGGCTGCAAAGATGGTCACTTTTTCTAGGGGCACATCAATACGAAATAGAGTATAAGGGCACGAAACAGCATGGAAACGCTGATGGGCTGTCGCGCCTGCCGCTGCCTATGGTGGAGGAAGCACCTGCAGTGGACCCTGTTGAGATATTCCATTCGACCATAGTCGAATGTCTACCTGTTACAAACTCAAGTATAGAGAAGGAAACCCGAAATGACCCGACCCTTCTCTGGTCTATGATTTGACGGTGAAGGGATGGCCAGCACATGGCGACTCACTGTTGCCAGCATTCTCGCCAAGGAGAGAACAGCTGTCAGTGTGCTGGGGGACCTTGATGTGTGGATCCCAAGTGGTAATTCCACCCAAGTTGAGAGATAGAGTGCTCAATGAGCTTCATGAGGGTCATCTGGGAGGGGTAAAAATGAAGAGCCTAGCCAGGGCATTTGTGTGGTGGCCGGGAATCGATAAAGAAATCGAGGAAATGACCAAGAGCTGCACAGGATGCCAGAAAGTCCAAAACGCTCCACCACAGGCCCCGCTACACCCATGGGAGTGGCCCTCATCTCCATGGCAACGGGTACACATTGATTTTGCTGGTCCATTTATGGACTCAATGTTTTTAATCGCCGTGGATGCACATTCGAAATGGCCAGAGGTCATCAAAATGTCCTCCACCACCACGGAGAAAACGATTGCAGTTTTCTCCAGGAATGGCTTGCCAGAACAGATTTGCTCCGACAATGGACCACAGTTTGTGTCCGAGGATTTCCGGAGGTTTTTGAGGAATAATGGGGTAAAGCATTACACATCCGCCCCATATCATCCAGCCACAAATGGATTGGCTGAGAGGTTTGTTCAAACCTTTAAAAAAGCAATAAAGGTGATGTATAACGACAACATACCACTGCAACACAAGGTGGATAATTTCTTGTTTGCTTACCGGAATGCGACACATGCAGTCACCAACCAAGCTCCAGCCATGATGTTCTTTAACCGAAGGTTAAGATGTCACCTGGATTTGCTCAAACTAAACATAAGACAAGATGTTGAGAATAAGCAAATCCAGCACATCAATGAGAAGCCAACCAGGAGCTTCAAGATAGGGCAACCAGTCTTGGTCCGCGACTACCGAACAGAAAAATGGCAGCCAGGAACGATATGCACACGGCAGGGACTACTAATGTACACAGTGGACGTTGGAGAGAGCATCGTGAGACGCCATGCTGACCAGATTCTAGAGTCACAGGAACAAATCAAACCCATGCCACGATCATACGCACCTGGTGATGAACCCAAAGTACAGATTGCGTCTACCTCAGAATCAGTGGTATTGGAAGCTGACGAACCAACCAATGACAATGAGCCAGAATCGACTCCGCCGCAAGAACAGGATACTTGAGAAAGGCGCTATCCAGACAGGATCAGGAAGCCTCCTCAAAGACTGAATTTATAAATGATTACTTTCAGCTGATGTATATAGTACAAAGAAAATTGTAATTGTAATTAGTTATTATTTAATTGTTAAATGAATGTTATGTACTGTTTATCTAAAAGGGGAGGAATTGTAATGTATGTACCTTTAAGAGAGGAACTATCTTTTACAGCCCCTGTATACTGCAGTACCAGTAGTGACCACACCTGTATATAACACCGTGTAGTAATTTGTACAGTTAGTTCCAGCATACCCTCTGTTCAGTAAACACCTGTTATTACCGTTCTCCTGCAGTCCGTGTGTTATTTATATGCGGACACTACACATAAGAAGTTATTAGCTGTTAGCTACCGAGGTTTAGCTTTAGTGCTATTTACTTATACAATTAGTCTATTCTGTTTTTATAAACATGTTTGTATCTTATGTAACATCTAATGTATAGTACTCAGCTCTATGTACAAAACATACTTTGTCTTTGTTTACAGTTTCACAAAATTTATTCAAGTAAAGCTTCAAAACCACACCCTGTTTCTCGAGGAGATATTTGAATAAGTGTTTAGCTGACTGGATAACTGGATAAGAGTACGTCTAGCGAGACCAGTACAGTGAAAAGACAGCAATACGGCTAGCCGCGAAGAGAGGAGATCCTCCACGTGGAGCAGCAAGGACTCAAGGGTTAAGTGGCCGTCATCTAGGCGCAGAGTAAGCCATCACGACACAGCCAGCTTAAGTCTTCCCCTTGTAAACCACATTTACCTCACATCATCATGGCAGGAGGTAATACCGAAAATGCTACTCAGCAAGTAGAAGACCTTAAACAGTTAGATGAAACTGGAGAATGGGACAATCTGTCTATAAGCTCTCGTTACTACAGATCATCAGCTGGTTCTAGGTCATCGGCCGGTTCACGGTCATCAGCTGGTTCCAGGGTTAGTATAGCCATCACCAGAGCATGAGCCAATGCCGAAGCAGCGTATGACAAGAAAGAAATGGAAATAAAAGTTAAACGGGCCTGTCTCCAAGCTACATTAGATGCCCTGCAGGAAGAAAGAGAGATAAAAGTTGAACGGGCCCGTCTCCAAGCCACATTAGACGCTCTGCAGGAAGAAAAAGAGAGAGATGTTGCATTAGCTGAGGCAAAAATATTGGAGGCACTTTTAATGGAAGCTGATTTGAGTCAGCTAGCAAAGCTCCAATTCCCGTTCCGCGTCAGAGTCGACTACAGCGCACCACAGACTATGTGAGCGACCAAGCTGACGCACAGTTTACGAGAGAGATGAAGACCCACACATCTCTACAGACTCAAGCACACCATATAACATGCCCCATGTCACCAACCAAGTTCAAAATGGACTGCGTGCCCCAAGTCACAGGATCCTCCCCCGCAAAACAGAGGACACCGTGCAGAGGAATGAAGCGCTGAAGAGAGAAAGTCAGCAGCAAACCCCCTCTCGTTTCCTTGAGACCCCTAGCAGAGCCCCTACTCAAGGTGACCATGGCATAGGCCCCACCACCTATGACCTTGCCAAATACCTTGCATGCAGCCAGCTGGTGACTACAGGGTTAACCACGTTTGATGATAAACCAGAGAACTATTGGGCCTGGAAGTCCTCCTTCCACGGTGCCATATCGGGCTTAGACCTGTCGGCAGGAGAAGAACTTGACCTCCTTATCAAATGGCTCGGCCCAGAGTCCGCCGGACAGGCACGCAGGATAAAAGCAGTCAATGTGAGACATCCGCCAGCTGGGTTGATGATGGCTTGGGCGAGGCTGGAAGAAAGCTACGGCTCGCCTGAAGCCATTGAAAGGGCTCTCTTTGCCAGTTTGGAGAACTTTCCGAAGTTGACAAATAGGAAACCCCAGAAGCTCCACGACCTTGGAGATCTGCTGTTGGAACTTGAAGCTGCAAAGCAGGACGGCTACCTACCTGGCCTATCGTACTTAGACACTTCCAGAGGGGTAAGTCCCATCATTGAGAAGTTTCCATTCAATCTGCAGGAGAAGTGGACATCATTGGGGTCAAGGTTCAAGCTAGAGCATAACGTTACCTTCCCTCCATTCTCTGTGTTTGCCAACTTCATCCGTAGAGAAGCCAAAGCCAGGACAGACCCCAGCTTCAACTTCTTCTCCTCCTACACAGCACTTGCCAGAAGAGACAAGTTTGACAGACATGGAAAGACACCAATATCTGTCCACAAAACGCAAGTGTCTTCAACCGAGAACGCAAGGGATCAGGAGAAATCTGAGGATATGAGCAAACAATGCCCCATCCACAACAAGCCCCATCCATTAAAGAAGTGCAGAGGCTTCAAAGAGAAGTCCCTGGAAGACCGCAAACAGTACCTCAGAGAACTCTGTATGTTTCAAGTGCTGCTCCTCCACGAACCATCTCGCCAAGAACTGCAAGGTAGATGCAAAATGCACAGAATGTGAAAGTGATCGGCACATTTCAGCACTCCACCCAGGCCCAGCTCCTTGGAAGTCAGAGTCGTCTCCTCCCGCCTCAGAGCACGGCGGGGAGAGAGAGGGAGCCGCCTATCTGGAGGTTACATCCAAGTGCACCAAGGTGTGTGGAGGAGTGAGCGCAAGAGCATGCTCCAAGATATGCCTCATTAATGTGTACCCTGTAGGACGTCGCCAGGAATCTGAAAAGATGTATGCCATACTAGACGAACAAAGCAACCGTTCTCTAGCAAGATCTGAGTTCTTCGACATCTTCAAGGTCAAACGAAGTCCGTCGCCTTACATGCTGACGACGTGTGCTGGACTTTCAGAGACAGCCGGCAGGAGGGCCTGTGGTTATGTTGTTGAGTCAGCCGACGGGAAGATTAGTCTCCCCCTTCCTACACTGATCGAATGTAATCAAGTCCCCGACAACCATTCTGAAATTCCCACTCCGAATGCAGCTCATCACCACAGTCATCTGAGACGCATTGCAGACGAGATCCCACCTCTTGATCCAGACGCAGACATACTCCTGTTGTTGGGCAGGGACATCCTGAGAGTACATAAGGCAAGGAAACAGATCAACGGTCCACATGACGCCCCTTTCGCCCAAAGGCTAGATCTCAGCTGGGTCGTTGTTGGAGACGTGTGCCTCAGGGGTGCTCACAAGCCATCTCAGGTGAACACACTCAAGACTTCCATCTTGAAGAATGGTTGTCCAAGCTACCTTACCCCATGCAGTAGTCAGATCCAAGTGACAGAGAAGTTCAGTCATACGGCCCAGCCTCAGAACCCCCCAGCGCTGATCTCCACAGACAGCACACAGATGATGCTCACTGGAGAGAACCCGAGTCAGTCAGTCTTCTGTCGCACCGCCAATGACTGCAAACTTGCTCCATCGATCGACGACATGAGATTCCTCCAGATTATGGACAATGAGGTCTCTCGTGACAGCTCTAACATCTGGGTTGCACCCTTACCCTTCCAGAACCCCAGACGACGGCTGCTGAACAACAAGGTCCAACGTATCCGACAGTCCACATCCCCCGACCAGTGGAGGTACGTCCCCACAGACCTGAACCCAGCTGACCATGGGTTTAGATCTGTAACAGCGTCCCTTCTCAGCAGCACGACATGGCTGTCAGGACCTGCTTTTCTTCAGGATCCGTCCCTGCACTCCTCTGAACTCAATGAGTCATTCAACCTCCTCAACCCTGTTTCTGACTCCGAGATACGCCCACAAGTCACAGCGAACGTTACTCAAATCTCTAAGGACCTGATGAGCACCAAATGTTTCGAGCATTTCTCCAAATGGAACACTCACATAAAGACAGTAGCACGCCTAACCCACATAGCTCATACCTTCTCCCAGCCTACACAAGAGAGTAGCTGCCATGGGTGGCACATCTGTCGTAAGAGTCCCTCTGAGGAGGAGCTCAAGAGAGCCAAAATCCTTGTGATGAAGAGCGTCCAACACGAGTGTTACTCGGAAGAGTTGAAGTGCATAGCAGCAGAACGCAAACTACCCCCTCACAGCAGTCTACGGAAGCTGCATCCTATCGTCGACACCGACGGACTTCTCAGAGTTGGGGGACGCATATCGCAGTCTCAACTAGGAACAAATTAAACCAACCCCATCCTCATTCCAGGTCGTCATCACCTGGCTACTCTGCTTGTGCGTCATCATCATGAGGCCGTGAAGCACCAGGGCAGACATTTCACCGAAGGTGCCATCAGAGCAGATGGACTCTGGTTGGTTGGAGCTAAGAGATGTATCAGCAGCACGCTTTTCAAATGTGTCACCTGCAAGAAACTCCGTGGGAAGACAGAGCACCAATAGATGGCAGATCTGCCAGCCGAGTGGCTACAAGTAGCACCACCTTTCATCTACGTAGGTGTAGACATCTTCAGGCCATGGGACATGGTCTCACGCCGCACCAGAGGAGGACACGCCAATAGCAAAAGGTGGGCAGTGATGTTCTCATGTATGTCTACAAGAGCTGTACACATCGAAGTTATTGAAACAATGAGCGCCTCCAGCTTCATAAACGCTCTGAGAATGTTTTTCTCAATCAGAGGCCCAGCAAAGCAGATATGCTCAGATTGCGGCACAAACTTTGTCGGCGCTTGCAGAGAGCTGAAGATGGATGGATCAAGTTCCAGCTCAGAGAGTGCGGAGAAGTATCTCCAAGAGCAGAAATGTACCTGGGTATTCAACCCACCTCACTCATCCCACATGGGTGGCGCATGATTGGCATTGCCCGCCGCTTCCTCGACTGCATGCTTCTCCAAGGTAGATCGTCGTGCCTCACACATGAAGTCTTGACCACACTGATGGCTGAGGTCACCACCGTGATGAATGCAAGGCCCCTCATCCCAGTATCTTCAGACCCGGAATCGCCCCTCATCCTCACTCCGGCCATGCTTTTGACCCAGAAGACAGGTGTTTCCCCTTGTCCTCCAGGAGAGTTTGGGAAAACAGAACTCTTCAAGCAAGAATGGAAACAGGTTCAAAGTCTGGTGGACACGTTTTGGGGCAGGTGGCGACGGGGGTACCTCAACACACTGCAGAGCCGACGCAAGTGGCAGGACAAGAGGCCAGATCTCAAAGAAGGAGATGTTGTCTTGATGAAGGACAGTCAGGCAAAAAGGAATGAATGGCCTATGGCCATCATCGTGAAGTCCCTTCCCAGCCAGGATGGGAGAGTGAGAAAGGTGGACTTGAGAGTCGTCAAAGAAGGAACAGCAAAGGTCTTCTCTCGGCCTGTCTCTGAGGTGGTCCTTCTTTTGTCGCCAGAGGACTCCAGTGACAAGTAGAGTTAGGATTATGTGGGGTCGTTAACGACCCCAGACGGGGAGTGTTCTGGACCTATTACATGCAGATAGCACCCTCTAGTGGTAGTTATTGTATAGCAGTGTGTTATTTGACCACCTTCCCGTTTGCCCCGGAAGTAGTATTCCAGGGAGTGTTTTTGCTGAGTTGTGAACAAAGCCACATGAGGCAGCAATGGGCCGCCATCCTTCCTTATACGCTAGGCAAGACGCAATGTCTGTGAGTATCCTTGTTTAGTAACATGATAACAACCTTGTCGGTGTAGTATTTTGACAATACTTTGTCCATAAGAAGTTATTAGCTGTTAGCTACCGAGGTTTAGCTTTAGTGCTATTTACTTATACAATTAGTCTATTCTGTTTTCATAAACATGTTTGTATCTTATGTAACATCTAATATATAGTACTCAGCTCTAGGTACAAAACATACTTTGTCTTTGTTTACAGTTTCACAAAATTTATTCAAGTAAAGCTTCAAAACCACACCCTGTTTCTCGAGGAGTTATTTGAATAAGTGTTTAGTTGACTGGATAACTGGATAAGAGCACGTCTAGCAAGACCAGTACAATAGAAGAAACAGAGGATACCCCAAGCGGGGCAGAATTGAAACACCGGAACAGTGAATTGAATTTGAGTAAGGGGTCAGAGGTTGCTCCTCCCTCTCAAAGGAATGGACTGTAAGGAAGGGGTAAATATTCATTTTCAAGACACCCTACTAACTAACGCCCAAGTTGAGAGAGCAATAAGAGCTAGCTAGATTAGTCAAGAGCCGATTGTGAGAAGTCAATAAGGACATTTCCTTCTCAAAGAAGGGAATTGTAAGAAATAGCTGTTAGATTCAAAGGTGGGTTTTATTGCTTAGAACAGAGACTGACAACATGCAGCCGGAAACAGAGAGCAGAAATGCCAGCAAGGTCGAATATCAAGCATCAAAAGACAAATAGAAGTGATAAGGGAATCGTAAAATGTAAAACAACACAGGGTAGTGGATAATAGACAAAAATGGAGCCGAAAAGTCATAAAATGTCCTTAAAGAAACATAACAAAACATTCCTCAGAAAGATAAGAGGGAGGCCTTGTCAGTCATGTAGAAAGGGACGGCGAGGGTTGCCTTCCCGCTTCACAATTAGACAATAGGATGGGGGATCAAATGACTGACACCAGGTGATTACCAGCCCACTGAAATAACTATAAATATAGACGATCGAGAGAGGAAATCAGGCAGTTAGAGGCGAAGGCTTCCCCGAGGTGGCTATGGCCTAACACCTTGGTCAAGTTTAGCCTCTGAGGTGGCTGACGGCCTCACACCTCCAACAGCTTGAGAGGTGACCCAACGGAAGTGACCACTGCAGCAGACTGCAGGAATCCACCCAATCAGAGACCACCGTACTGCCTCCCCGTCCGTCCGGTCGTGGCATTCCGATTCGGGAGTCATAGATCGCTCCTACTGTCACGGGTTGTATGTCTATTATACTCGGCTTAAACCATATGTAATACCTGATTATGCTTTAAAACTGTAGCTCTTTAATAAAAGTCTTACAACTTCTAAAACCCTTTTGGGTAATCTGTGTGTGGCCTGTGATCCGAATCTTACAGCAGGAAGAAACAAAGGTAAGTAAACATTTTCTATCACTTTCCACTCACCTCACATACTTACCTCTCCACACTTGCACCCATTACTTACCTTCACAGCGCACTTTTGCACCCCTCCGACCTCCGCAGACCCACTGCTCGCCTCGGTGACCCTGGCGGGGTTCGCAGACTTCGGGGCGCCCACACTTGTGTGGGTAAAATGGGGATAATCCTCTTATCTGCCTGTTAACTACCTGTTAACAGGCAGATAAGTGACTGTAATCCCCTTCCCGCCTCCAGGAGATGGGCCCCGGCGCGGGTCGGCTACCCGCCTCCTGGGAAGATGGCACGGAGGCGGGTTGGAGGCGGGATGGGTACCCGCCCCCAGATTCTGCCATTTTCCTGGCAGTCCTGCCTCCAAACCCGCCTCCCCAGGGCTGGCAAGATCGCGCCCTTTAACTCTGTTTCTCTCTCCACAGATGCTGCCTGACCTGCTGAGTATTTCCAGCATTTTCTGTTTTTATTTCAGATTTCCCGCATCCGCAGTATTTTATTTTTGTATTAAGAGTTCTATTAATGTGTCACATGCTGCATAGTGCCTACAAGAGTTATCAGCACAGATATTCAGATCCCAAGACTGCAGTGATCCAAACTATAGAGGGAAGGCCAAGGAATGAAAGAAAAATCATATATAACTTTAGTGTGCTTGTACATGAGCTGCGGGCATTACTATAGCACTTTACTCCAGAGAACCTTTATGTACTCGACCACAATTATCCAATAAGGCATTTTAATACCCATATATTAAGACTCATAAAAATGAAAAGTGATATTAGCACCCATTCCAATAGGAATATCGATTTACTTATTTGGCTTGAATAAAAAGGTTCCTCTGGCTGTTGTGGCAAGGTCCAAGTTTGCGGCAGATGGCGCTGTGCAAATGTCACGGACAGAAACCTAACTCCTCCCGCAAGTCTAAGGTACCTTCGGACAGCTTCGTAGTTTTGCATAGATCGTATCAACGGCGTTTCCGGATCAAGTTTTTTTTTCCAAAAAGAAGAAATTTCAGCCAACTTCCTCATGCAGTTAAATTGCGGAACATGCAACATGATTGTTTTGTAGCCATGAAAAACTCACTGCTTGTGGCCGTGTTTGTGTGTGTGTAAAGTGATCGGAAAGGTAATCCTATCGCCCCTTGCTCAAGTTTGCGGATGATTGCATTTGCCTCGCACTGAGCTCTGTCGTGTGCTTTACATTCGAGACGCGGCAGCGGCGAGGGAGCTGGACGCGAATCTCGTTTCCTTTTAATCTTTGAGTTGTTAAGCTAAAAAAAAAAATTAATAACGAGAGAGAGAGAAAAAAACATGTCTTGGAATAAAGACGGTTTGGATTCCATGTCGGAGCCGGACAAAAGTCAACTGAAAAGGACCTTGGAGTTGGGCGCTGTTATGACCGTCTTTAGCTTGAAAAAGTCTCAGCCGGAGAGGAGGACGTTGCAGGTGATCATGGAAACGCAGCAACTGTCCTGGAACAGGACCGCAGACAAGATCGAGGGTGTCCGTGAGTATCTCGTCCAGGCTTTAGCGCGGCTCCCTGAACACCTCGGGACTCCCGCCTGCCACTTTCAGGGTTACTATAAGTTATTAAACCACCAGTCACCACTCTACTCTGAAGTAATTACAAGTGGGCCTTTTAAAAAGTCAATTGCATATTTCTTATTAAATCCTTACCATTTAGTCGTCATAGTTCAATGTGATCCTTTCTTTAAAAAAATTCACCATTAATTGCGACTGATGAAAGAACGCACTTAAAATGCAACCCCTTTCAGGGAACTTGAAGAGGCTTATTGTTTGCAGGCAGGGTCCAATTCCGTGTGTACTGCAAGCTTTGCCAGCTGGAGAGGTGGGAGCTAGAGACACAGATTGGTTTTCAAACTGTGGTCCCTGCATCCCAGAAAGTTTGAGACAGGTATTAACCACATATAAAGAGCGGGGAGGCGGGGATCATCAGGGCAATTCTGGGATTTGGAACATGGAGGAATGGGGACATAACCCATGCCAGAAAGGAATGGAGTGGCATCGGTGGCCTTGCCAGGTGATCCTAGGGAACCCTGAGGTCATTGGATTTCTCAATCTTTTTCTGTAGTTGTCTATTATTTCTGTTGCGGTGTATTAATAAAACCAATTTACTACAATGATAACTTTGCTTTGGTACTTGTGTCTTTTAGAAATTAATATTTGTAGGCGGCCGCCCCAGAAAAAAATAACGGCAACTTACTTAGAAACTATATGCTCATTTGAACCTGGCTGCAAAAATTAGAATTCTTTGAAAGGGAACACATTTCAGATGTAGTTTCTTTGGTGGGTCACCAGATAATACAACCATTAATGCGGCAGTCCTCCGGCCTGCCATTACAATTACTGTTGTACAGGAGAATTCTAAGGAAGCCTGCCCATGTAAAACTCCTTTCTGTTTTTTAAAATTCATTCACGGGATGTGGGTGTCGCTGGCATTTATTGCCTGACCCTAATTGCCCTCGAAGGTGGAGGTGAGCCGTCTTCTTGAACCGCTGCAGTCCGTGTGGTGAAGGTACTCCCACAGTGCTGGTGGGGAGGGAGTTCCAGGATTTTGACCCAGTGCTGTTTATCATCAACATATTGAAGTAGAGACCTCAATACAGTCCAAAATGATTGTCATCAAGATCACTGGTTTTAATCATATGCTCCATAGTAAAGCTCAAACTCTATAGCGTCTTATAGACTTATAAGCACAGAGTTTGGTGAGAGTTGGGTGAATCTGTTAAATGGAGTGGCTTGCTAAACAGAGTGACGATGGGAATTTGTAGCGTGGGAATTTGGTGCAGAGGGGGGAGGAGGTGCTAAGTGATTTAAACTAAGGGGCAACAATAAATCAGTAAATAGATAAATAATCTGAGTAATTAATTAGATCCAAGGGGATAAAATTAACTAACATTAAATGGATCTGAATTGCATTAAATAAAAATCTGGTACACATAAACAATTAATCGAAGGGGATACTAAACTAAAAATATATACATATATAAAATAAAATGTTATATATATGTAGATAGACTTTTAAGCAAAATGATGGGACAGCTGAAACCCATTGGCTGTAATTCCTGTGTCACATGGAAACTCCAGGACGCTTCATGTGTCCTGGATAACCATGTGTGCAGGAAGTGCCTCCAGTTGCTCGAAGCGGCTGGAGTCACTGCAGGGTATATGGGATACTGAGAATTTCCTGGTGTGCACGTTCCAGGAGGTGGTCACCCCTCAGCTACAGATAATTTAGGAGGATAGTAAGTGGGTGGCCATCCAGCAGGGAAAGGAAGAGGCAGGCAGTGCAGGCATCCTTCAGGAGTGTGGAACTCTCAAACTGGTTTCCGTGCTGAATACCAGTGAGGGTGACAACGCCTTTGGGGGAGTGCAGGCTATAGCACATCCACGGTGCCGTGGGGGGCTCAGGCGGGCACAGCAAAGTGTAGAAATGCAGAGGGTTATCGGGGATTCGATAGTCGGGGATAGACACGCATTTCTGCAACCGCTGACGCGAGTCTTGCATGGTGTGTGCCTCCCTGGTGCCAGGGTAAAGGACATCACTGGGTGCAGGGCATTCTGTGGGGGAAGGGGAATAGCTAGAAGTCATAGTCCATGTTGGAACTAATGACATAGGCAAAAAAAGGGTTGAGGTCCTACAGGCAAGAGTTTCAGGAGTTAAGGAGGAAGTTAAAAAGCAGGACCTCCAAAGGTAGTAATCACTGGATTATGCCCAGTGCCATGTGCTAGTGAGTATAGCAGTTGTAAAATGAGACGGGTTAATGCGTGACTGGAGAAATAGTGCAGGAGGGAGGGCTTCAGATTCCTGGGGCATTGGGACCAGTTCTGGGGCAGGAGGGAACTGCACAGGATGGACGGGTTGCACCTCAACAGGGCTGGGACCAATGTCCTCGTGGGGAGGCTAATTAGTGGTATGGGGAAGGGTTTAAACTAATGTGGGAGGGGGACCAGGATGAATCATTAGAGAGGAGATACAAGCTGCACAGAGGACTGGGGGAGACAAACAACATTCGAATAAAGAGTAGTTCAGACGAGGGGGGAAATGCGAGGCAGCCTAAGATGGGTTTAGAGTGCATGTGCGGAAATGCACGCAGTGTGGAAATAAGGTTGGTGAGCTGCAGGCACAAGTAGCCACATGGGATTATGATATAGTGGCAATAACAGAGACCGGCTCAAACAAGAGGAGGAATGGGCACTTAATATTCCTGGCTACAATGTTGAGGAAAGATGGGGAAGGAAAAAAAGATGGGGCTGGCAGTATTGCTCAAAGACACTGTTACAGCACTAGAAAACGATGATGTACTTGACGGTTCAAAGACCGAGTCTATTTGGTTAGAATTAAGGAACAGTAGAGGAGCTACTACGCTGCTGGGTGAGCACGAGAGGCCACCAAATAGTGAGAAGGAGATAGAGGAGCAAATTTTCAGGCAAATTGCAGAAATATGCAAGAACTTTAGAGTTGTGATAATGGGGGACTTCAATTATCCTAATATAAACTGGAAAAATTACAGCAGATGCAAATAGGGGGAGGAATTCCTGAAATGTATACAAGAGGACTTTTTTGATCAGTATGTTTCCATCCCAAGGAGGAAGGAAGCTGGATATGGTTCTGGGGAATGAAGTGGGACAAGTGGAGCATGTTTCAGAGGGGGAGCATTTGGGGAACAGTGATCACAATATTATTAGGTTTAGAGTAGTTCTGGAAAAGGACAACGAAAAATCAAATGTGAAAATACTCAACTGGAGGAGGGCTCACTTCAGTGAGTTGAAAAGGGGCCTGGCCCAGGTGGATTGGAATCACAGACTGGCAAGTAAAACAGTAAATGAGCAATGGGAGGCCATCAAAGAGGAGATAGTTTGGGTACAGCCTAGCCTAGACACGTTTCCACAAGGGGGCAAGGAAGTGCATCCAAAGCTAGAGCTCCCTGGATGATTAAAAAATATAGTCTGCAATTTTGCTGACCGTGGCGGGCGCCATCGGTGGCGGGTCCCGACCCTGCTGCTCGCTCCATCCCACTCTGTGAAATGGATTTCCCTTGATGGGGCTTGTTCAGCCCGCCCAGCGTGTTTCCCAGCCAATTAGAGGAAGCGGGTCTGGTGATGTCATTTGATGACGTGTCATCAGCCAGTTTCCTTAAAGGGGCCATGTCCAAATTTATTTTGACATTTGTGCTGTCAGTGTTCTACAGCATTGAGGTGCTGCAAACACTGACGATCACTGCACAGAGACACAGGGCTGCACCCAGGCTCTCCCATGACTCCTTCATGAAGAGAGTCACAGCATGCAGGGAGGTCCTCTTCCCTTCCCATGGGCGGAAGAGACCTCCCCAGGAGATCAGCACAGCCTGGCTGCACATTGCAGAGGAGGGCACAAGCAGGGATGTGGTCAGAAGGACCTGGGTGCAGTGCCGCAAAAGTTTTAATGATCTCAGTCGATCACAAAGTTAGTACAAAGCCACACTCAACCTCATCTTGCTGTGCCACTCATCACATCCCCATCACTCTGCCTTCCCTACCCATCTCCTGCACATCCTTACTCACACCAACTTACCTTGGACCTCCACTCATCCCTCTCTCTCTATCTGCATTATCACATCCCCCATCTCACTAGCCACCCCTCACACTCACCTACATCCTAGTGCAGTCATACCAACTAACAACACACAAGGGTAGGCACTTGGGTGTTTTATGCAATGTTCATGTAAAATTTCTGTTAATGTGGTGTCAAACATTGAAACGTTTATTTTCAACACTTTGCGATCTTGGACAAATTTGTGTGCACCTTTTGGAAGTGGTTTAGTGAGTTGCAGTGAATGGTGAGACATAATGGTACCCCCGCAATGGTGATGAGTGTGAAAGGAATGGCTTGGGCATTGTAGGGATGATTTATGGTGTTGGTGTGGGGTGGTGCCAACCTGGTGCATCATGTGACAGCATCAAGTGAAGTAAATCTGGCCATGGTGAGGCCATCCCTGGCCTCCCGGCCAGCAATGTTGTCGAGTACTGATGCTGCACAAGACACAGGGCATCAGGTGATTGCAGAGAAGGTTGTTGTTGATGCTGCTGGTGTGCCTGGTGTTGGGACTGATGGTGGTGGGATTCTGAGGACCAAGGTGAGAGAGTATAGATGGCAGGTAAAGTAGAGATGACAGAAGCGATCTGTCAATGGTGAGAGAGGTAATGAGGTCAGACTGGATGGAGACTTGTGTAAAGACTTGCAGCATGGTGAATCTGTTGTGGAAATGCCGGGAGGAAAAGCTTGTGGATGAGGGAAGATATCTCTAAGGTGGGAGCTTTTACTCTACATTTGAAGCTGTCAACTCAACAGCTGATTGAATGGCCAATGAACTCCCACCTCAGCTTGTCAGAAGTGGTCCACAACCAGCGTGGACCCCGGGGGCGAGCTGTCAAATGCAAAAGGTAAGCTGAAAATCATTCTTAAGTGGCTCGAAAGAAGCCACTAATTACCTGAATTGGATCCCTGCCGCTGCGTGTTGGGTCTGCTCAGCGCTGACATTGGTAAAGGCGCGTGGCGGCGGGTTCACAGCGGGGTCCCGACCTGCTGGGGGAAAAAAACACTTTCCCACCTGACCCATGCCCCCTAATTCCCTGGAAAATTCCGGCCTATGAGATGAAAATGAAACAGAAAAAGAAGTCTTATGATAAATGTAGGGTTCATAATTCAGTAGAAAACCAAGTTGAATATACAGGAAACTCTCACTTTACCGGCACCCAAACAACTGGAAATCTCGGTTAACCGGCAAAATTCAGGAATAGGTTCAGTTAAGTTTTTCTTCATATTAGTGGCCGGTTCTTGATTCTTGGCTGTGTAATCGGGGGTTTCTGCACTTGTTGCTAAGCAACAGGGACGCTTGATCTGTGGCCGGGGTTCCTGCAGCTGTTGCTAAGCAACAGGGAAGCCTGGATTTGTTGCTGTGTACGGAGCTCTCATACCTTTTAACTATAACTCTCTGTAATCCGGACTTTTTGATAAACCGGCACCACGTCGGTGCTGGATAAAAGAGTTTCCTGTTATTAAAAAAAAAAAAAAAGTACAGGGGAGAACTGAAAAAGGAAATAAGAGGGGCAAAGAGAGAGTATGAAAATAGATTAGTGGGTACCATAATACGGAACACAAAAGTCTTTTATAAGCATATAAATAATAAAGGAGTATCAAAGAACGAGTGGGGCAGATTAGGGACCAGAAAGGAGATCTTCTTGTGGAGGTAGAGAACATGGCTAAGGTACTAAATGAGTACCTTGTATCTGTCTTCACTAAAGAACAGGATGCTGTCAATGTCACAGTAAAGGAGAAGGTAGTAGAGAAATTGGATAGGATAAATATAGATAGAGGAGGTACTTAAAAGATTGGCAACGCTCAAAGTAGAAAAGTCACCCGGTGCAGATGGGATGCAGCATAGGTTGCGAAGAGAAGTAAGAGTGGAAATTGCGGAGGATCTGGCCACAATCTTCCAATTCTCCTTAGATATGGGAGTGGTGTCAGAAAACTGGAGGATTGCAAATGTTACAACCCTGTTCAAAAAAGGGGAAAGGATAAATCCGGCAACTACAGGCCAGTCAGCCTAATGTCTGTGGTGGGGAAACTTTTAGAGACATTAATCCAGGGCAAAGTTAATTGGCACTTGGAAAAATATGGGTTAACAAACGAAAGTCAGCGTGGATTTGTTAAAGGCAAATCATGTTTGATGAACTTGATTGAGTTCTTTGATGAAGTACCAGAGAGGGTTGATGAGGGTAGTGAGGTTTGATGTTATGTATATGGACTTTCAAAAGGCGTTTGATAAAGTACCACATAATAGACTTGTTAGCAAAATGGAACTCCATGGGATGAAAGGGGTCAGTGGCTGCGTGGTTACAAAATTGGCTAAGGGCAGAAAGCAGAGAGTAGTGGTGAACAGTTTTTCAGATTGGAGGGGAGTGTGCAGTGGTGCTCCCCGGGGTCGGTGTTGGAACCACTGTTTTTATTAATTAATGACCTGGGCTTGGGTATATAGGGCATAATTTCAAAGTTTGAAACTCAGAAATGTAGTAAACAGTGAGGAGGATAATAACAGACTTCAGGAGGACATAGACAGACTGGTGAAATGGGCAGACGCATGGCAGATGAAATTTAACAGAAGTGTGAAGTCATTCATTTTGGTAGGAAGAATGAGGAGAGGCAATTTAAATTAAATGATACAATTTTAAAGGGGTTGCCAGAACAGAGACCTGGGGGTACATGTACACAAGTCTTTGAAGGTGGTAGGACAAGTTGAGAAGGCTGTTAAAAAGACATATGGGATCCTTGGATTTATAAATAGAGGCATAGAATACAAAAGCAAGGAAGTTATGCTAAACTTTTATAAAACACTAGTTAGGCCCCAGCTGGAGTATTGTGCCCAATTCTGGGCAGCACACTTTAGGAAAGATGTCAAGGCCTTCGAGAGGGTGCAGGGGATAATTACTAAAATGTTACCAGGGATGAAAAACTTCAGTTATCTGGAGAGACTAGAGGAACTGGTGTTGTTCTCCTTGGAGCAAAGAAGGTAATTGTAGATTTCAGGCAGGTGTCAAAAATATGAAGGGTTTTGATGAGTGTAAATAAGGATACACTGTTTCCAGTGGCAGAAGGGTCGGTAACCAGAGGACACAGATTTAAGGTAATTGGCAAAAGAATCAGAGGTAACATGAGGGGGGAAAAAAATGCAGCGAGTTGTTATGATCTGGAATGCACTGCCTGAAAGGGTGGTGGAAGCAGATTCAATAATCCCTTTCAAAAGGGAATTGGATAAAAACTTGAAGTGAAAACATTTGCAGGGCTATGGGGAAAGAGCAGGGACGCTGGACTAATTGGATAGCTCTTGCAAAGAGCAGGCACAGGCATGATGGGCCCAATGACCTCCATCTGTGCTGTATCATTCTATGATTCTGTGATCAGAGAAATGTTACCAGGGATGGAAAAACTGCAGTTACCTGGAGAGACTAGGGAAACTGGGGTTGTTCTCCTTAGAGCAAGAAGGTACAGGTAGACTATCCTTTATCCGAACTTCCGAAAACCCCTAAGTTTTTTCGTTCAGCATAAGTCGTGCGCACGACATGACCAGAGTGGCGCACGACTTACGCTGAGCAGGGCAGAGGGTCACAGAGTTCCCTCCTGGGTAGGAGATTGCAGGCCGAGCCGGGCAGTGTGAAGGAGGTACCAGGAGAGTGAACCCAACAATACAGCGGCCCGTCCGATAGCTGCAGCAGCCCGTCCGATATTCTTTTCTCTTTTTTCCCCCCCCCCCCCCCCCCCCCGACCTGAACTGCGGCCCGTCCGATACTCTTTTCTCTTTTTTTCCCCCCCCCCCCGACCCCCGACCTGATTTGCGGGCCAGCTTAGTAGGAGTCAGCCGATATCCGGCTTTCCAGAGAAGCAGGAAGGGGAATGAGACACGGAACAGTCGCAAGAGGTAGCCTGAACTTTTACAATTTATATTAAATACAAATTTCCCAGTCTTATAATAATACCTTCTGAAATCCGAAACTCAGCTGGTCCCAAGGCTTTCGGATAAGGGATAGTATACCTGTCTCGGGAATGGTAGCATAGTGGTAATGTTACTGGACTAGTAATTCAGAAGCCTGGATAAATGATCCGGAGACGTGAGTTCAAATCCCACCATGGAGAATTTAAATTCAGTTAGTTAAATAAATTTGGAATAAAAAGTGAGTATTAGTGACCATCTGATTCACTAATGCCCTTCCTTTAGGGAAGTAAGTCTGCTGTGCTTGCCTGGTCTGGCCCAGCAAGCCACTCCGACGTACACAATCACTACAAGTAATAATAATAAGAATCGGACGGACCACTCGGCATCAACCTCGGCACCGGTTTTGGAGACGATAACGGCACACCCAGCCCAGTCGACCCTGCAAAGTCCTCCTCACTAACATCTGTGGATTTGTGCCCACAGTGGGAGAGCTGTCGAGCAACAGCCTGACCGTCATACTCACCGAATCAGACCTTTCAGCCAATGTCCCGAACTCCTCCATCACCATCCCTGGGTATGTCCTGTCCCACCGGCAGGACAGACCCACCAGGGGTGGCGATACAGTCGGGAAGGAGTGGCCCTGGGAGTCCTCAACATTGACTCCAGACCCCATGCAGTTTCAAGCATGGGCAAGGAAACCTCCTGCTGATTACCTACTTGACCTCATCCTCACCAATCTACCTGTTGCAGATGCATCTGCCCATGACAGCATTGGTAGCTGTGACCACCGCGCAGTCCTTGTGGAGATGAAACCCCATCTTCACACTGAGGACACTGTCCATCGTGTTATGTGGCACTACCATGTGCTAAATGGGATAGATTCGGAACAGATCTGGCAGCTCAAAACTGGGCATCCACGAGGCGCTGTGGGCAATCAGCAGCAGCAGAATTATATTCCACCATAATGGCCTGGCATATCCCTCACTTTACCATTACCATCAAGCCAGGGGACCAACCCTGGTTCAATGAGGAGTGCAGAAGAGCATGCCAGGAGCAGCACCAGGCGTATCTAAAAATGAGGTGCCAACCTGGGGAAGCTGCAACAGAGGACTACATGCATGTTAAGCAGCATACTATAGACCGAGCTAAACGATCCCACAATCGCCGGATCAGATCAAAGTCCTGCCACATCCAGTCATGAATGGACTAACGGGAGGAGGAGGCTCCATGAATATCCTCATCCTCAATGATGACGGAGCCCAGCACGCGAGTGCAAAAGATAAGGCTGCAGCGTTTGCAACCATCTTCAGCCAGAAGTGCTGAGTGGATGATCCATATCGGCCTCCTCCTGAGGTCCCCACCATCACAGAAGCCAGTCTTCAGCCAATTCGACTCTACGTGCTATCACAAAACAGCTGAGTGCACTGGATACAGCAAAGGCTGTGGACCCTGACAACATCCCAGCTGTCGTGCTGAAGACTTGTGCTCCAGAGCTAGCCGCTTCTCTAGCCAAGCTGTTCCAGTACAGCTACAACACTGGCATCTACCCGACAATGTAGAAAACTGCCCAGGTATGTCCTGTCCACAAAAAGCAGGACAAATCCAATCCGGCCAATTACCGCCCCATCAGCGTACTCTCAATCATCAGCAAAGTGATGGAAGGTGTCCTAGAAATAGTAGACATGATGTGGAGATGCCGGTGTTGGACTGGGGTGCACAAATGTGAGAAGTCACACACCAGGTTATAGTCCAACAGCTTTATTTGAAATCACAAGCTTTCGGAGCGCTGCTCCTCCTGGATGAGTGCAGCTCCAACAACACTCGCAGCTTGACGCCATCCAGGACAAAGCAGCCCACTTGATTGGCACCCCATCCACCACCATAAACATTCACTCCCTCCACATACCGTGGCTTCAATGTGTACCATCTACAAGATGCACTGCAACAACTCGCCAAGGCCTCTTCGGCAGCACATCCCAAACCCATGGCCTCTACCCCAAACCCACGGCCTCTACCACCTAGAAGGACATGGGCAGCAGGCACATGGGAACACCATCACCTGCAAGTTCCCCTCCAAGTTACACTCCATCCTCACTTGGAAATATATTGCCATTCCTTCATCGTCATTGGGTCAAAATCCTGGAACTCCCTCCCTAACAGCACTGTGGGAGTACCTTCACCACACGGACTGCAGCAGTTCAAGAAGGCGGCTCACCACCACCTTCTCTGGAGCAATTGGGGATGGGCAATAAATGCTGGCCTTGCCCACATCCTAGGAACGAATTATAAAAAAAAAAAAAAAAAAAGTGACTTTGCTGTCAGTATTTCTTAACGATTTAAAAAGTCAGCACAGAATATTATTGATATTTGCACAATGCCCCTCCTGCTTATGGAACCCTTTCTTCTAGACCGTTATTATTCCAGTATGGGTTAAACTTGTGGTATGTGCTATAGTTCCAGTTCATGATTTGGAGCTCTTGGGCATGAAATGACTGATTTTCCTATGGCCCATGTCTGATATCCAGGACAAAGTTATGAGGTTTATTTCTGCCACAAAAAAAGGAAATGATTGAGCGGCCTCTGGCTGATGATGATGATCTATCGCTCAGCACCTTGTAGGGGTGAGTAAGCCTCACAACCGGCATCTCTCTGTCCCCAAGCCTCTTACATGAGGATCTAGGTTAAGCAGTTGATGATGAATACGTCTGGTACACGACATTGTACTTGGACATCTACAAGATGGCTTGCATGTCATGCGCTGTCCTGCTTCGATCCTTCTATGATGCTGAAGAAACATGTCCTTCCATACAACTAATGAAGCAATCATGTGAAGAGGTGAAAGGTGCTCGACAGCATTATGTGGAGGCTAAATATGTGCATTTATCCAGGCTTCTGAGCCAACCTTGATTGGATTGCAAACGGGCAAGTAGCTGCTACTGGAGCTATGCACTTTCAGCTGGTGGAACCTTCACTTGATAGGGAACAATGGGCCGGATATTCTGATCCCTACGGGTGTGTACGGGCTGTGTACCCACCCGTAGGGACATCGGAAATGCCGGTTTCAGGCATGCACTGTGCATGTGCTGAAAACCAGCATTTCTGATCTGTCAAGAATGCTCTTAACAGATCCTCCGGCTGCCCTGGAGAAGGGTCTCTGCGGGCGGAGAGTTCCGCTTTCTGGAGACCCTCCGCCCGCAGAAAACCCTTACAATTCTTGCGCCTGGTAAAAGCAGGTGTAAGGCCTGCTTTTACCAGGATAAGAGTAGAAAACAGTAAAAAAAAAAAAAAATTCCACTGATTTATCATTTTAAAAATACTTTTTTTTAAAAAAAAGTAAGTTTATTTTTAGCCCTGTTTATAAAAAAAAAACTAATTTTTTTCAAATTTAAAGTTTTGTTTAAAATATAGTACAATAAATTAACTATCAAGTCATTTTAAAAATGTGATTTAATTTTTTTTTTTAAGTTTTACTATGTTTTGGGGGTGATCTCCATTCATATATTTGACAGGTCTTCCTGTCAAGTGTATGAAGGGAGATTCCCTTCTGTTATTGGCTCCCCATGGGCCACGTGATCCCAGGGACGCTGTGAACTACCTGTGCCTCTGGGATACGTGGGCCCTGCGCACCAGCAATTTGGAGAGGCCCAGCAGCGGAACTGTACGCCTCCCGGGAGCCCTCTGGTAAGGGCGCAACTTTTTCCAGATCGCAGGCCTCCACTCACTGGAGGTCTGCGATCGGAATATCTGGGCCATTATGTCTCGATACGGTGGCCATGAGGATGAGTGACAATGCACGCGCATGTTTTATGGCAAGTTGTACTTCAGTGCCACTTGAGGAGTTATAGGTGAAGAAAGAAAGAACTTGCATTTATTTAGATACTCCAAAGCACTTTAAAGGCAATTAATTACTTTTGAAGTGCAGGCACTGTTCTGTAGGAAAGCCCGGCAGACAATTTGTGCACCGCAAAGTCCCACAAACAGCAATGAGGCAGTTAATCTGTTTTGGTTGAGGGATAAATGTTAGCCACAACGACAGGAGGACTCCCTTGATCTTTGTTTGAATAGTTACGTGAGATTTTTCACACCCACCTTAGCAGGCAGATGGGCCTTTGGTTTAATGTGTCATCTGATATACAGTATCTCTGACCATGCAGCACTCGCTCAGTGCTGCATTGAAGTGTCCGTGTAGATTTTGTGCTCAGATTCTGGAGTGGGCCTTAAACCCATGACCTCTGACTGACTCAGAGGCGCAAATGCTTTCACGGAGCCAAGCTAATACTTCTATATTTATATCATTTTTGTTTCATTGTGGTCATATTTGCTGGGAATGAAACATTTTTACAGCAGCAACAACTTGCATTTATTTATTAAGATCCATTTGAGAGGATTTGTAAATATTGGAGCAATTACACTCGGCCCATCGAATTTTGTACAATTTTTAGGATGCACTTACAGGTCATCCCAAACACATCATGAAACAGTGGAACAGATCACCCATCATTGAATAATATATTGTGGATTGTACACAGTGGAAAATATTGCAGTGCAGTTGGCTCCATGGTGTCAGGGGGAAATTATATATTGTATGAGTTTAACTTATTTTGTTGCAGGGCATGCCAAGCTAGTTATAGTGCGATCAGATTTCCAGGAAAATCCAAGACCCTTTTGATTTAAAAAAAAAAAAAAAAAAAAAAATTGCATAACAAAATATACTACATGCTTAGTGGTTCAGACTCTGCATGCACCCTCAAGCACATCAGGGACATGTCTTTAACATTATGTAAACAGTCATGGAGATGGAGGATAATAATGCACATTTGAATAGTTTCAAAGTGTGCTAATAATAATTTGTTATCATGCGGATGTTTAGTGGAAATTAGCATATAGTTTCCACAACGTCATACATTGATCCTTTGTAAAAGTAGTTTCTCCTTTCTCAGTTTGTAAGTTGTGCTTTTGCTCTACCTAAGCCACATGCATATTGCTTTGAATTAGAGGAAAGGTAGGCAACTGACCATATGACAGGAGTTTGCTTCTTGCCTGCCCATATGCTGGGAGGTTAGTTCAGCCTCTCTCCAGAGAAGCACCTGACCTCTGTTCAGCACCTCCCTCGTAATATTGGCTCAGAAACTCATCCTGTCAGGAATCATTGGGAGGAACTACATCATTGTCCGTGGGTACTAACACAGCACACCAAAGGGCTACGTTGACTCCAAGATCTTGAAGGCTGCATTTAAAATCTCTCGACAGGATATTTATCACATTCCACACAAATCTCCGAGCAGAGGTTTTGTGATATGTACAGTTCATTGTTAATTATTATGTGTATGTACAATGCCTTTTGTTAGGAGGTAAACATTGATGTCTGTCTCCTCATCCATTATTCCCATTAGATCTGAGTTTTTTTTAAATGGAGATCGTCTTCCTGAAAAAGTGTTTTAGCAAATCTTTAATTGTATTAGTTAGTAAAGCAAGGATTGAAAACCCTCTTACCAAAATATGGTCAGAACTACAGGTACTAATTCCTGGTTGATTCCTTGTTTTGCTTCTATGACTGAAG
Organism: Somniosus microcephalus; assembly: GCF_052327205.1. NCBI lineage: Eukaryota > Metazoa > Chordata > Chondrichthyes > Squaliformes > Somniosidae > Somniosus > Somniosus microcephalus. The sequence goes on from NC_140992.1 coordinate 251,690,245, forward strand.
AGCCTCACTGACGATGAGTTCATAAGTTTTCATTCATTGCGGAAACATCTTGAAGTAGTTCATCTTTTTAATCAAGTGTAGATTATTCCTGGTGTTACAAACCATAAAAATAATCGAACTGCATATAACAGTGTAACTGGGTACGGAAACATTGTCTGGTGGGGTATTGAATTTGATATGTAGGCCACATGGGAAAATATTGTTATAACTTCTGTTCCAGTAGTACAGTATCGTATTTCAAAGTAGCTTCAATTGATTTTCCTAAAGCTATATATAGTGATTATCAAACAAAATTTGACACGGAGTCACATGAGATACTAGGGCATGTGAAATTCACCTGTCCTAATATCTCATGTGGCTTGGTGTCGAATTTTTTTTTTTTGATAACACACCTGTGAAGCACCCTGGGACGTTTTATTATGTTAAAGGTGCTATAGAAATATATAAGTTATTGAGGTTGGGAACAATTGCACATGTGAAGCCCCATGGGACGTTTTGTTAGTTAAAGGCGCTATATAAATGCAAGTTGTCGTCGTCGTTGTAATATGTCCATTCCACTTCAACTTTATTCACACATAGCAAGTTTTTGAAGTCGGCCCCAACAACAAAGCAACTTTGAATCAGCTTTACTTAACTTACAGGAGTGAAATTGGTCTTTGGCATAGCACAAAATGGATGATAATGAATTGGCAGCCCCTTTAACTTCATTGGAAAAGAATATTGGCAGGTGTTGTGTATGTAACCTGTTCCACCTTAAGAGAGCTTAAGCCTGTTCCACCTTAAGAGATGTACTACTTTCTCAGGCTGCTGTAGACGTAATACCGGGGGTGAACACACCGGTATATAAGCACTGTGCAGTAATCTTGTATTCAGTATAGTCCCTACCTCCAACCAGTAAAGACCTGTTTTTATTGTTACTCATTAGTCTGTGTTTTAATTAACTAAATAATTCACAGACTTAACACTGGCGACGAGTCAGGTTCTTACCCTGCGGCAGTTATTCCACGGCGGTTGAAGAGAGGTTTCAAACCTCACCACTCACCACCCCACTGGAAGCAACAGGCATTAGGACCCTGAAGCCTCCATCAGCTTGTGAACCGGAGTAGAAGACGGGACTGGGGAAGAGAGAGGTACAGGGCGATAGCGATCGGCAGATAAGGGCCGGGCCGCTTTGAAGTGAGGGGCGCAGCCGGGCCATCGATCGCAAGCACTGATAAGGGCTGCACTCGGGGGCTGAAGGGAGACGGCGTCGGGGGACGGGTGAAGACCGCCAAGCGCGGGAAAACCGCCATTTTGTGGGCGGAGGACGACAGCAAGAGCGGGAAGCCGCCATCTTTGATAACAAGTAAAGAAAATAAAATCTGAGAAATTGCAAATCTACAATGCCTAAACACGGGAATATTAGCACCTTTGATAGTGACCTCGAAGATTGGGCCATATATGTTGAAAGAGTAAAAAATTATTGTAAGGCCAATAAAATTCGTGACCAAGATAAAGCTCTAACATTATTAAATTTAATGGGTGCGAAGACATACGGGCAATTGAAACACCTGTTATCACCAGATGAACCGGCGGATAAGACATGAGATTGTTACTGTCCTGAAAGATCATCTAAACCCCACGCCGCTGATGCTAGCGGAACGATTTAAATTTTACGATAGAAGGCAGCTACAGCATGAAAGCAATGCTGAATATTTGCTGGAATTGCGTAAATTAGCAAAATATTGTCAGTTTGGAACGGGACTGACAGATGCACTACGAGACAAATTTGTGTGTGGTTTATTTAAACAAGATACACAAAAGCGACTGCTCGAGAATGAGCTGACGCTTGAGAAGGCGGTCACTATGGCAGCAGCACACGAAGCCGCAGCGAGAGGCACGGCAGTAATGCAGCTACGGTCACCGGAGCTCAGTGCACACAAATTGGGTGTGAGTTCTGGCAAATGTTATCGTTGTGGAAAGACAACGCATGATCAGAACCAGTGTTGGTTTAAAAACCAAGAATGTAGAACTTGTGGTAGGCTTGGACATATAGCTCGAGTATGCAGGTCAGCGAAGAAGACCAGCAACAAGAAGTCACCGCAAGGGAAATACGCAAAGGTACACAAGGTGGCCGAACAGGAGTCCGATTCAGACGCAAGCAGTATTGAACTGGCTAGCTTAAGGGTACTCAACGTTGGTAAGGGTGCAGACCTCCAGACAATTTGGGTTACTCTTCAGATAGAAGGAGTCCAAGTAAAAATGGAATTGGACACTGGATCGGCATTGTCGGTCATGAATAAGAGATTACAGAAGGTTATTCCAACATATTCCCCTACAGGATACGGAGATTATATTGACAACCTACACGGGGCAGAGAGTGTACCCCATCGGGACAATAAAGGTTGCAGTGGCCAACAAGGGCGAAGGAAGTCAAATAATGGACTTATATGTGCTACCGGAGGGAGGTCCACCACTACTAGGCCGGGAGTGGTTTAGAAACATAAATATGGACTGGCATTCGCTAAAAGCCATAAAGAGTGAGAACTCGGTGCAGATAATCAGCCCAGACTCTAGAACTGATGATGGTAAGACCAACCCATGTGCAAAAGACAAAGTTTCAGCACAGAATTCCACTGAGCAACAACAACATAGTTTAACAGAGAATTCTGAGTCTGTCAAGCCTACTGATATGCACATTTTTGAGGGACACTGGGCTCGAACTCAACTCCATTTCAAACTACAACAGCAATTAGAACAAATGATTCGCCGTTTTGAGCAAGAGATGAATGAAATAAAAAAAGTTCTTTGTTACAGAGTGGGAGAATCTGGAAAGTCAACAGAAGCAACTGATGGAGAAAATGGAGCAGGAGCACACCAACCATCTGCGCGAGGAGGCCGAACGAATCAAAGCTGATTCAGGTTCTGAAGGTGCGTGCCATAATCTGGTGTCAGAAGAGTTAACGGTCAGCCAACTCCTTCATATGCTGAGGGACAAGACTCTGAAATGGGAAAAACTTGAACACGAGCTGCGATCTTCAAAGGAAAAGGGTTCGGAGCTCTCAAAAGTCATTGAGATGGCTGATGTGACGACACAGACTGAAACGACTGCAACAGAGCAGCCATTGGATGCCAAAAGTACGCTGACTCACGTCAATGTAGAACAACAGACCGCTGAAACAGCTGCTCCGGTAGAGGGATTGCATAGTCCGAGCAATCAATCTCCAAAGGAAGTTGAAGTATTAAAATCACAAATGAGGTCACTAGTAAACGACTTGCTGAAAGCCCAGAAAAAGCTGGATGCAGAGGTACACATGAAGAAGTCTCTTCAGGAAAGATGTCTGGATTTGGAACAAGAGCTGGCTAACGTCCAGCTGGGTATGGAGGAAATAGACGACCCTCTCACTGGTCTAGCTCAGGACGACACCGAATATTACTATGACCTGGTGGACGACACCGAATATTACGATGTCCTGTCCTGCCCAGCTTGTAACTTCGACTCCCAAAGTGCAGAAATCATGGAGGAGCACCAAAAGTCTACGGAACATCGGGAGAAGCTGGCTCTACGACGGAAACAGGAGGAAGAGAAGGAGGAACTGCGCATGCAGCTGTGGCAGCTGACAATGGAGCCCAGAGAGTCTCCAAGAAGCAGAAAAGGAAAAGTAAAAACAGAAGATGACCCATCTGAACCATTATCACCTCTACCAGATCACACACGTGGTCCCTCCGAACGGAGCCAAATCAGTTCGGAAGTTCAAGCTGTTAAATCCATGAAAGGACTATTGAATGAGTAACGTGAACCGACTACACCACAGAGATTGAATCTGTGAACTGTTTTCCGCAGAGACTGAATCTGTGATATGTTACGTTAAACATGAAGTTATATATGTTATTACGTTATGTTAAATGGGGGGATGACTATAAAGCTAAGAAGGGAGGAGTGTTGTGTATGTAACCTGTTCCACCTTAAGAGAGCTTAAGCCTGTTCCACCTTAAGAGATGTACTACTTTCTCAGGCTGCTGTAGACGTAATACCGGGGGTGAACACACCGGTATATAAGCACTGTGCAGTAATCTTGTATTCAGTATAGTCCCTACTTCCAACCAGTAAAGACCTGTTTTTATTGTTACTCATTAGTCTGTGTTTTAATTAACTAAATAATTCACAGACTTAACAGCAGGGTGTAAAACAGACTGTCAATTCGCTATCACCCGTTTTACTCTTCCGCTCAAGACCAGTTTCACCGCCACAGTCCTACTCCAAAACAATAAAACTTACTGAAACTTTCATAGATTCCCTTGGTAACGCGCTTAGTTTATACGTGAAATTGGATATTTCGCAGAGTATTACACTGGCCGCAATTCATCAACTGCCTGGTGAAGCAAAAATTCACTAAAGAGCCTAGCTAGCAGACAACAATAACAACCACTCTCTGCTTTGAAATCTGAACTGAGACAAAAGAATATCAGAAGATATATTTCACAATTAAATAAAACTGTCAATCAAAACTAGAGTTCCATGGTACAGAAAATAATCAAAGGCTAATGGAATGCTGTTCTTTATATCTAGAGGACTAGAATACAAGGGAGTAGAAGTTATGCTTCAGGTATACAAAGCCCTGGTTATACCACACCTAGGGTACTGTGAGCAGTTCTGGGCACCACACCGTAGGAAGGATATTTTTCTCAGTTTGTAAGGGAACTCTCTTCTGCAAATGGCAATAGGTGCTAGACCAATTGTTAATTTTAAATCTGAGATTGATAGCTTTTAACCAAAGGTATTAAGGGATATGGACCAAAGGCAGGTATATGGAGTTAGGTCGCAGATCAGCCATGATCTCATTGAATGGCGGAACAGGCTCAAGGGACTGAATGGCCTATTCCTGTTCCTATATTCCCAAAGAGACAGCAACGGCCAGATATAATGTTTGCACCCATTAACTCTGGTACAAAGAATGGTCGCTTTCTCCCTGGTGGGCTGGCCACCACTATTAATGGCAGTCATTTGTGATACTTATTAATTCATCCTGCTTTGAAGTGGCACTTGTACATGAGCGTGTAGTTCACCCAAAATAGAGACACAGACAGAAAAAACCATCATGCCAAGCTATGAATTCCCATAACAAATATAAAAAATACAGAACCATTTGTGATGATTTGCTAATGCATTGACGTGCTTTACTAATATTTCAGTAAGGTCACTGCAAGGATTAATTGAATTTATATAACATTGATGCTTTTCAGAGCATTATAGAGGGCAATGCTATTGATGTCAGTAGTGAGCTCTTCAGTCTATTTAACAGATCTCTGTGCAATAATTTTTTAAAAATTTGACACATTTGTTATCCCTCATGGAAAAACATATTTCCAGAGAATCCAAAAAAGCTGGACATATATTAAAGTTCTTCAGTTAAAATCTTCAACATATGTTAATGGGTAGGAGGAAAGATAGAGAATAATACTGAAATAATAAACTTTTAAATCCACACACTGAAATCCAACAATGTCCTGACTTTAGAAGCATCCAAAAATGTTGGTAGAAGTCTCTCTTTTCCAATCTGGGAAGGATCTTCAGCACTTGAAGCAGTTCTTCCATTTTGGCAGGGATTTCAACATTTAGTGAGTGAGAGTCCCATTGGGCTTGTGGATCTCCACTGAGGTTTGGGGTGAGATGCTTGATTTCCAGTGCTCGTAAAAATCGTAAAGCTATGACCATTCCTGCTGAGATTTGCCATGGTCCTTCAAGAAAAAAAACACAGTACGGTGCCATAAAATTTGTGTGCAGACTAAAGTGATGGGTTATCTGTGGGCAGTGAGATTTACAGGATTGCGAGCAAGTGCTTATTCCCAACACAGTGCCGCAATTGATTTCCCATGAAGTTTTTAAAAAAAAAAATTAAAAAAAATGTTTGGCTGGCCAGCTTTGTTTGAGCTTGAGGAGAAGTGCATATCTAGAATGTCAGCTAATTGAGGTACAGGCATGCAAAGAGGTTGTAGATCATTTGTGCCTGTTTATCCAGGACAATTAAAGGTCCGTTAATAGCACTCATAGCCTAACTGCAGGGATAATTAAATGTTGAGCAATGTTGAGTGTTCTTTGGCTGGAGGTGAGTTAATATTCATAGAATCATAGAATAGTACAGCACAGGAGGCCATTCGGCCCATCGAGTCTGCATTGGCTCTTTCGAAGAGCAATCCAGTCAGTCCCACTCCCTTGCTCTTTCCCCAATTCCTTGCAATTTTTCTCCAAGTATTTATCCAGTTCCCTTTTGAAGGCTACTACTGAATCTGTATCCACCACTCTACCGGGCAGTGCATTCCAAGTGCTAACCACTCGTGTAATAAGTTTTTCCTCATGTCGGCTCTGGTTCTTTTGCCAATCACCTTTAAATCTGTGCCCTCTCGTATCAACCCTTCAGCCATTGGAAACAGTTTCTCTTTATTTACTCTATCTAAATCCATCATGATTTTAAACACCTCTATCAAATCTCCTCTTGGCCTTCTCTGCTCCAAGGAGAACAACCCCAGCTTCTCCAGTCTATCCACATAACTGTAATCCCTCATCCCTGCAACCATTGTAGTAAATCTCTTCTGTACCCTCTCCAAAGCCTTCACGTCCTTCCTAACATGTGGTGCCCAGAATTAGAAACTATACTCCAGCTGGTGTCGAACTAGTGTTTTATATAGTTATTCTGCAAAAGGAGAGAAGAGTTAGATTGTGCAAGCATTTGGATCCTCCTATTCCTTATTGAACAGTAGACTTCTCCAATAAACATCCCAGTTTTCCTATATCCTTGCTTGCTTTATGGTTCAGTTGTGGCTCAGTTGGTAGCACCCTTGCCTCTGAGTCAGAAGGTTGTGGGTTCAAGTCCCACTCTAGGGACTTGAGCACATAAAGCTAGGCTGACGCTCCAGTGCAGTGTTGAGGGAGTGCTGCACTGTTGGAGGTGTCGTCTTTCGGATGAGACTTTAAACCAAGGCCCTGTCTGCTCTCAGGTGGACGTAAAAGATCCCATGGCACTATTTTGAAGAGGAGTAGGGGAGTTAACCCCGGTGTCCTGGCCAATATTTATCCCTCAACCAACAGATTATCTGGTCATTATCACATTGCTGTTTGTGGGAGCTTGCTGTACGCAGATTGGCTGCCGCGTTTCCCACATTACAACAGTGACTCCACTTCAAAAGTACTTCATTGGCTGTAAAGCGCTTTGAGACGTCTGGTGGTCATGAAAGGCTCTATATAAATGTAAGTCTGTCTTTCTTTTGCTTGGCAGGCTCTTTATGGCACTCTTTCCATGTCTCTAACATGACAGAAGATTCACTTGACAGATAATTATTGAGTTATGCGTGGGCTCTATGTCTCACCCTTTGTACCTACGAGCTTCACTAAACTTTAGAATTCATAATGCTAAATTCAACCCATAATACATACTTGATTTCTTCAGTTATTTTCTTGCTATCCAGTCTACCTACGTGTGTCATTTGCCATGTTTTATATTAGGGGGAAGAGGAAAAAAGGAGGTTGACAAGTTTGAGCCAATTGTGGAAGAGAAGAATGAGAACACTGAACTTGCTGTCAAGTGTCAACTAGGTGCCTGGTTCACATGAGTTCCAGAGCCAACTGAATCCTGTCACAACGTGCTGGGAGAGTGCCTGGCAAGCAGCAGTCAGGGACATTAGGAAAATAAAGTGCATTCAGCATTGGGTCTATCAATAAATGTTAGAAAGGACAGTTTGTATCAAATTGGTGACTTATCCTTAAGATGATTGTATTGTAGGTAAAGCGATGTAGGTAAATATATGATGACATATATTTAGAAATACTTGATATTTCTAATTGCAAGGTTATTTTGTGTATAGCGAGTCTGTTTAGTATTATGCAACCCATATAAAGCCTGAGGAATATGGTGAGTTGTACTGCATTTATGTCTCGGTGCCTGTCTATTTACTTTGTTAAAAGAAAAGCTCTTGCATTATGATAGAAACTTTGGCCTTGATTTTTACAGGGAGGGGATTGAGGGAGACGGGAAGAGTGCACACGAGCCTGGTAGTGGGTCGCTCACCCGGGCAGGCCAGGGACGTGGAGACCCTGCCATTAAGATCATATAAATATAACTTCCCGGAGTCCCGCCCGACACCTGGCCAGAGTCAATACCTGGCCAGCAGGCGGGGGGTCCCAGGGCAATCGCCATGTGCAATGGAGGAGGGCTGGAGATCCCCTCACGGTGTGCAATTGGTGGGAGGCTGGGGCGGTGCAAGGACCGCTTGAGGGGGCGGTGGGGAGGAGCACACCTGCGCTTCCCTAGCCCACAAGGAGTTCAAAGGGAAGGATCATTTTGAAACTAGCCTTGGCCAGTCGGCTCCTCTCGCCATGTTTCTGCTGCTGGAATCCCCGGGCTTGCCGTTAACATAACATCGCGGTGCCCATGACATCATCGAGTCACGAGTTTTGCATCTTAAGCCTGCTTTTCACGGGAGCCTCGTCGAGGGCCTGAATTGCTGCTGTTAATATTACGGCGGCTGGGAATGCGGCATGTTGGAGGCAGGATTTTGATTTTCAAGATTTTAACCCCAAGCCCCGACCCCTTCCTGCCAGGGGGGTGGGGGGGGGTTTAAAATCGAGGCCTTTATTACAGTTAATGCTGTAATTTCCCACATACTGCAGTTTCCAAGCAATCTTTGTGAATAGTTTACCACAATCATAATAGATATCAGACAAGTTGGTGTCTTTTCTAAATGTAAATACTTTTTAAAATCCTGGCTTTGAGGGAGTGATCAGTGGAGCACTGGTGGCAGAATAGCAACCTACTTTACCAAGCACAACTGTGGCAGTGTTCAGGGGTTGCCATAAGCACCAGCACAGGATATTGGATCATCATCAGCCAGCATGTCAGGTAAACTGGTGTCTGTACTCTGGCAGTGGGGGTTGAGACAGCAGTCTCCGTGATGGCGTACTGAGTCGCCGTCGTAATCCATTTGAAAGGCCCCGCAACTTCCAGATTTCCACCTGTGCTTGTCCACATTGCCCACGTAACTCTTGCAGCTGGTAAAAGCAGGCCTAGGGCATGCTTGCATCAGCGTAAGGGTATATATAAGGCTTAACGAAAACATTTAAAAATCCAAAATTATGCACATACACTTTAAATGTGTTTATGCAAATATTGGCCAGGATTAAGATGTTGAAAATTATTTATCAACAAATTTAATTTTTATTGAGGTTGGTGCGATGAAGGTACTGATCAATAAATTTGCAATTCAGTACATTGTTTAATTATTAAAATTCTGTACATTGTATGATTATTTGGGGATTCCATTGCATATCATTAGGGGATTAATTATGCCAGCCCAGAGCTTTGCGCATCAAGTGCATACATTAGGAATTCAGGCATTTACATCAACACTCCCGGTATGATACCCAATTCCAATCTGTGCATTGCCTGGGCCTTGAGAACTGGATTGGATGTCGTTCGGTGGTGCATCTCACCCATGCACCACAGTTTCAACACTCCTGGTCTATGGATACCAGACCTGGCCTGTGGGATTGTGTACTTTTTTTTTTGGTAGGGACCATAAACAAAAACTGTAACTAAACTTAAAACATTAAAGGAAACTTAACAAATTAAAATGAAATTTGGTTGTCCGGGGTGATGAAGCACTCCAGTCCCCGGGGTGCCTACCGGTTGCAGAAGGCCTCGAGCGTGCCGGCGGACACCGTGTGCTCCATCTCCGGGGCCACCCGGGCGCGAACGTGGCCGCGGAACAGAGGCAGGCAGTCGGGCCGAACGACCGCCCGCTGCCTGGACCAGTTAATGACCACTTTGGCCAGGCCCAGGAGCAGTCCCACGAGCTGGTCCCCCGATCTGTGTGGGATTGTGTAAAGACAAAAGCAGACGAGGTGAACATTTGAAGGTGAACTATCGAGTTCCCTTTTGTGACATAATGCCAGTTTTCCCACTAAGAAGTAAGTGTATTGGCAAATCGGCGGGTTATTTTTTTACTGCAATATCCAAAAGCACAACACTGACAATTTCCAGAGGAATTCTGTTATTTGATCTTGGGGCCTGATTCCAATTAACATCCAGCAGCCGTGCATTGGTTTGCCTCGTTCAGTTTAAGAGCTAAGCCAATTCAAGACAGCTGCACACTTATTATAATTACGACCCTGAACTGGGGGCAGTGAACCACAGAAAGATTACAGGAAAAAAACCCTAATAATTCAAATGTTTTCTAGAACATTCACAGATTTGGACCACAGTATGAAAACAGGTCAGAGTACCTTCATGCGTATACGTGATTATTGTACATTGAATGAATATTAGCTGTTATTGTCTTTTTGATTGAAAGCCCCTCTTTTTTTCTCCCTCCCCCCGCCACCCCCCACATGTCCTTTGCTGCAATCATTTGCTGTGAGTGTTAGTACTGTTTTTTTCACCTGAGAACTCATTTTTAATGTGGAAGCAAGTCATCCTCGGTTCCAAGGGACTGCCTAAGAAGAGAAGTTTTACATACACATTTACAATGTTGGCATCCAACATTGTCTGGTTTAAAGGAAAATTTTGATTGCAGTTTTTATAGTGATTGCTAACATGTATAACAGAAACTTCCACTTGTTTGAAATCCGTAACTCCGTTGTTCACTGGTAGCTTGTAATTTTAATTGAAAAAGTCAGCAAATTTGAAATGGCAGAAGTAGAGCTTGTAGGGCTATTTGGTTCCGTGGGTTAACACATTGGCCCCGATTTTCTGCCAGCTGTCGGGCGGGTTTTCAGGCGGGCGGGGGCCGAAAATTGCTGAAATAGGGGGTCGTGACCTTCCCCCCCCCCCCCCCCCCCCCCCCCCGCCTGATTCCCCGCCCCGTCCGACTTTCGGACCGCCGTTTCTCCATGAGCCGAATCAGTCCCGCCCGCCGCTGGCTGTCGGGACCCTAATCACCAATTATTGGCATGTTTAATGCCATTTTAAGGGGCCCTTGCTATTTTCAAGGGTTCCCCACGCTAAACACGCCAGCGGGGAACCCCGCTGATGGAACCTGGTGTGAAGCTTGCCGGCTTGCTTGCTCTCAGCTGCAGGTCATTTGGGAAAGCTGCGATTTAAACGTGAGTCCAGTGTGTAAGGAGGGAAAAACCCCAGAGGTTCACCAGCTCTGCTTTCAATCAAATACAGAATTTTTGTTGTGTGTTATATGTGTATGTATGTTGAAGGACCTTGCTGTTGAAGGCTTGGGGCTACTTCTTCAAGGCTTGAGCCTCACATACTTCTCCAATGTGAGCTCCTGGGAAGCCCCTCTTGCCACCCTCACTCAGCGGAGGCATCTACCAGAAGCATGGGATGCCTTTTTTTCCTTCCCTTCTTGCCATTAAAGGATCTCCAGCAGCAGAACCAGGAACAACAGGATCAGCAACAGGAGCACCAGGCTGCTGCTCACTCACCTGAAGCTGCACAGGCCAGAAGGGGCCAGTGCTTGGAAGTGGCTTGAGAGCACCTTGCTGCGCTTTAGGGGGCCATGGGGACCCCTATCTGCACTGGCAGTCCTACTCGGAAGGACTTCCATGAAGGTCTGGTTTCTCTGTTCAATAGATGGCCATCGCTCCTCGAGATGTCATTCTCTTATGAGCACTCACCATGTTTTCCCTACCCTGGCGACTTATCTCCTCCATGGAGGTTGCCAACCTTTCCATGGTGATGCGTTCATGCACCAATGACTCCACAAAGGCTCTGCTCATGGTCGCTATGGACTCCTCCATTCGCTCCACACTCGCAGCGACCCTGGAGACAAAACCTGCCAGAGACTCCTGCATCTGTGCATGGAGATCCATCACCTCTCTTGCGGATGGACCCAGAGGCAGAGGGTCGACATGCAGCGCAGCTGAGCTGAGCTGGCAGAGTCCTGAGGACTCTCCACTGCTGTCCCTGTCTCCAGAATCTGCTGAGGCTCACTTGTTGATATACCTATCAATTCATTCCATGAAAAGCGACGAGTTAAGATAGTAACTATAGGTTTTTATTGGCTAAATAACAGAGCCCACCCTCGTGGGTGATCGGTTCCAACAAGGAAGAATACTAGCCAAGCGGTCACCTTTATACCTGGGCAAGCAGGCGGAGCCATGGGCGGAGTCAGCTGAGGTATGCCTAGGTATAACAGCGTGCGTGGCAAGAGGTAACCTTGTGTAGTGATCACAACCGTTCACTATTGTTACACTGTTGTTAACGATAACAGTGGTTTACCACATTCACCCCTTGTTTAAAATTGAGTCCGGCGGGGTGAAGTGTACTACCAGTTCGTGTATGTCAGTCTATCAGGAGGCCTCGTAAGCCTTTCTGATCGGCGCGGCGGTGGTGCAGTATCCGATGTTAATGCTGGTGTCTGCGTGGTCGACGAAGGCTCCTGGGGTTCCGGCATGCCGCCTACAGGAGCTGGATTTGGGGGAGTGGTGGGGGATAACGGTAGTATCTCAGGGGTGCCCGAGGGTGCGAGGTCTCGCAAGGAGACTGTGTCCTCCCGCCCGTCTGGGTATGCCACATAGGCATACTGGGGGTTGGCGTGCAGGAGGTCCACCCTCAACCAGGGGGTCCGTTTTATGGGTCCTTGCGTGCTTCCGCAGCAGGACGGGCCCCGGATAAGTCAGCCATGTTGGTAGCGAGGTTCCCGTAGTCGACTTCCTGGGGGAAACAAACATTCGCTCATGGTGGGTGGCGTTAATGGCGGCACAAAGCAGTGACCGGATGGAATGGAGTGCTGCCGGGAGGACTTCCTGCCAGCGAGAGGTTGGGAGGCCCTTAGACTTTAGGGCTAAGAGGACGGCCTTCCAAACTGTCGCGTTCTCTCTTTCCACCTGGCCGTTCCCCCCGGGGGTTGTAACTGGTGGTCCTGCTCGCAGCAATACCTCTCGCGAGCAGAAACTGGCGAAGTTCCTCGCTCATGAAGGATGAGCCCCGGTCGCTATGTATATAGTTCGGGAACCCGAACAAGGCGAAGAGGTCGTTCAGGCATTTGATGACCGTGGTACTGGTCATGTCTGGGCAGGGGATGGCAAAGGGGAAACTGGAGTACTCGTCAATAATGTTGAGGAAGTACACATTACGGTCAGAGGACGGGAGGGGCCCCTTAAAATCGATGCTCAAGCGCTCGAAGGGGCGGGTGGCCTTGATCAGGCTTGCTCTGTCCGGCCTATAGAAATGCGGTTTGCATTCGGCACAGGCTTGGCAGTTCCTGGTCATGGTCCTGACCTCCTCGATGGAGTAGGGCAGGTTGCGGGCCTTAATGAAGTGGTAAAGTCTCGTGACCCCGGGGTGGCAGAGGTCATTGTGGAGGGTCCGCAGTCTATCAACTTGCGCGTTGGCGCATGTACCTCGTGATAGAGCATCTGGGGGCTCGTTGAGTTTACCAGGCCGGTACAAGATATCGTAATCGTAGGTGGAGAGCTCAATTCTCCACCTCAAGATCTTGTCGTTCTTGATTTTGCCCCTCAGCTTGTTATTAAACATAAAAGCAACCGAACGCTAGTCAGTGAGGAGGGTAAATCGTTTGCCTGCCAGGTAATGCCTCCAGCGTCGTACCGCTTCCACAATCGCCTGGGCCTCCTTCTCGACCGAAGAGTGTCGGATCTCAGGGCCCTGGAGGGTCCTTGAGAAGAAGGCCACAGGTCTCCCCGCCTGGTTAAGGGTTGCGGCTAGGGCGAAGTCGGATGCATTGCTCTCCACTTGGAAAGGGATGGACTCATCCACTGCGTGCATTGTGGCCTTTGCAATGTCTCGTTTTATGAGGGAGAAGGCTGCGCATGCTCCTGCTGTCAGGGGGAAGGAGGTGGACTTCATGAGGGGTCTGGCTTTGTCCGCATAATTGGGCACCCATTGGGCATAGTAAGCGAAGAGCCCCAGGGTTCTCTTCAGTGCCTTTTGACAGTGGGGAAGGGGAAGCTCCATGAGGGGGCGCATTCTTTCGGGGCCGATGACTCCGTTCTCTACTACGCAGCCGAGGATGGCAAGGCGCGAGGTGTTAAACGTACATTTCTCCTTATTGTAAGTGAGATTCAGCCGTTGGGCCGTACGGAGGAATTTCTCCAGATTAACATCATGGTCCTGCTGGTCGTGGCCGCAGATGGTGACGTTATCTAGATAAGGAAACGTGGCCTGCAGCGCGTTCTGGTCAACCATCCGGTCCATCTCCCTTTGGAAGACCGAAACCCCGTTGGTGACGCCGAAGGGAACCCTAAGGAAGTGGTAGAGGCGGCCATTCGCCTCGAAGGCGGTATACTGGCGGTCCTCAGGGCGGATAGGGAGTTGGTGATAGGCCGACTTCAGGTCGATGGTGGAGAATACCCGGTACTGTGCAATCTGATTGACCATATCGGATATGCGGGGAAGGGGGTATGCGTCCAGCTGGGTGTACCGGTTTATGGTTTGGCTGTAGTCGATGACCAGGCGGTGTTTATTGCCGGTCTTAACGACTACGACCTGGGCACGCCAGGGGCTGGTGCTCCCCTCGATGATGCCCTCCTTCAGGAGTCGCTGCACCTCCGAGCTAATAAAAGCTCTGTCCCCGGCGCTGTACCGCCTGCTCTTGGTAGCGACGGGTTTACAGTCGCGGGTGAGGTTAGCAAACAAGGAGGGGGGCGGGACTTTGAGAGTGGAGAGGCCGCAGGTGGTACGCGGCGGGCGGTTTAAAAACTGCTGGTTGTAGACTGAGTGGGGGGTAGGGTCCACCGTATGCTAAAGTGACACTTTGAAGGTGGCATTGGAAATCCAGCCCTAGTAGGACGGCAGCGCAGAGCTGGGGCAGGACGAGAAGTTTAAAGTTTTTATATTCCGTGCCCCTAACCAACAGGGTCACCACACAGTAGCCGCTGACGTCTGTTGAATGGGACTTCGACGCCATCGAGATCCGATGGCCCGTTGGCCGGACAGTGAGGGAGTAGTAGCGCACCGTGTCTGGGTGAATAAAACTCTCCGTGCTCCCGCTGTCGAACAGGCAGGTCGTGGCGTGGCCGTTTACTTCGATGTCCATCATGGACCTGGACAGATGATGCGGGAGAGCTTGGTCAAGCGTGACGGAGGCCAGTGTATGGCTGAGTGAGCTGCTGTAGTCGGCAGGTGAGGCGGTGGTCGGGTCTGGAGACAAGATGGTGGCCGGGTGCGGCGAACAAAATGGCGGCGCCCATGACGCGGATCCCCACGAGGTCGAAGTAGAACAAAACGGCGGAGAAGATGGCCGCCCCCATGACTCACATGAGGCACTGCTGGCGTCTGTGGCCTTGATCAAAGATGGCCGCCCCCACGACTCACATGAGGCACTGCTGGCGTCTGTGGCTTTCCCCCTGCAGGCGTTTGCGAAGTGGCCTTTTTTCCCGCATCCGGAGCAGGTCGCGTTCCTTGCAGGGCAGCGTGCCCTTTGATGTCTCGCCTGGCCACAGAAATAGCAGCTGGCGGGCCGATCGCGGGGCTCCGCTGCCGCAGCGGGTCCTGAGGGTGGCGGTCCCGATCGATTCCGGGACACCGACGCCGTAGTAGGTCCCAGGGGCGGCGGTGCGAGGGGTATTGCGGCCGGAGTCGGGCCCGAGTCCCAGGGTCGCGCAGCGCTGTACCCGGAGTACGCCTCGAGGTCCCGATGGGCCACTTCCAGGGAGCGAGCGAGGGCTGCAGCTGCTTTCAAGCAGAGGTCCTTTGATTCGAGCAGTCTTTGCCGTGAGTAGTCAGACCGAAGGCCTTTCAGGAAGGCATCACGGATATTTCCTTCAGCTTGTTGGAACCGATCACCCACAAGGGTGGGCTCTGTTATTTAGCCAATAAAATTGATATACCTATCAATTCATTCCATGAAAAGCGACGAGTTAAGATAGTAACTATAGGTTTTTATTGGCTAAATAACAGAGCCCACCCTCGTGGGTGATCGGTTCCAACAAGGAAGAATACTACCCAAGCGGTCACCTTTATACCTGGGCAAGCAGGCGGAGCCATGGGCGGAGTCAGCTGAGGTATGCCTAGGTATAACCGCGTGCGTGGCAAGAGGTAACCTTGTGTAGTGATAACAACAGTGTAAACAGTGATAACAACAGTGTAACAATAGTGAACGGTTGTGAACGATAACAGTGGTTTACCACACTTGTGAGCTGTGAAATACCAGGTGACAACACTACTCTGTCCCGAAGGTCCCCCCGAGGTGTGAGTGTCTGTGCTGGTGCTGGGTGCGCTTACTTCTGCTGACGCTGCGCCCTGAGGTTGGAGCTTCCTCTGAGGAGTCTGGCTGCACAGCCTCTTCCTCCTCCCAGTGGGGACGGGGGCTCTGGATGGTCCTGTGGGGGAGTAGAGGAAGGAGTTAGAGATGTGATGCCAAGGTTACATGCACATTCGAGTTGGCATCTGCTGACACCTGCATCCATGCAGCCTTGGTCGCAGTGGGAGGCCTCTTCCTGCCTGACCTAGGGAAGAGGACCTCCCTGTGGGCCCTAACCCCATCCAATAATGCCTGCAGTGAAGCTTCGTCGAATTTGGAGGCAGCTCGGGGTCTGGCACTGGCCACAGCTGCTGCAGGCTCCTTTGC
This sequence comes from Somniosus microcephalus, assembly GCF_052327205.1. Lineage (NCBI taxonomy): Eukaryota > Metazoa > Chordata > Chondrichthyes > Squaliformes > Somniosidae > Somniosus > Somniosus microcephalus. Next base: position 251,706,760 of record NC_140992.1, read on the forward strand.
CATCCTGTATGGTTTGTTTGGAAGCCAACAGAGGAAGCAATGCTTGCTGTGGACCTTGAAAGCACCACGAATGATGACCTCATACTGTGGGGCTTCCTGACTGGAAATGGACAATTAGCAAGGCTGCCCACACGCTGGAAATTAATTGGCCACTTGAGGGAAAATTGCGTGCAGCTGGCTGACCCTTTTTTTTTGGTGGGTCAGAACCCCCCCATTCGGGGAATCCGACCATTTCTCACACAATCCACAAAATCGGGCCCCTTCTTCATTCTCACCTCCTAGGAGCTGGGTTTGAATCTAGCCATAGACTAATGTGACCCAAGTCTCTGCCAGCTAAATAGGTCTAGTGTGAAAATCTGAACCCCTTTTTCTTAATGAGCATGGATGCACAGCAAAGAAAAGACAACTGCCCCTAATTCAACACTTATTGCACTAAGTTAGCAGTCTCGCTCAAAGACTGCAAAGATGGTTGGTATGGAAATATCACTGGTAGCAGGCATTGTTCTGAGGTTTGGGTCAGGGCAGTGTAGAGGGAGCGTTATATCATGGCCCAGATTTTGCGGTCCGCGGCGAATGGACAGCGCTTGCCCTTCATTACGCTTACAGCTGCCCACAGACTTTTCGTGGGCTTTTGAGCGGCAACTTGCGGTCATTGGGCATTAGAAACAGCGCAACGCCCGCTGCAGGGGATCTGGGTCCTATGTGAACAGGGCAAGCAACAGTGTGTCTCTTCAGCCAATAAGATTGAAGAATCCTTACTGAGACATGCAGAGTCTAAACCAGGAAGTGTAAGTTAGAATATTTCATAGAATCATGAAAATTTATGGCACAGAAGGAGGCCATTCGACCCATTGTGTCTGTGCCGGCTATTTAATTCAATGTAAAATCATGTACGGAAAGTGAAATAAAGAGAGGGAAAGGAAGATGGACTTAAGAGAGAGCGATAAGAGACAGTTAAAAAAATGTAATTTAAATTTTTAATTTTTCTTTAAATCTCCAACAATAATTAAAATCTGAATGAATGAGACTTCACACTTGTAAAAGTTAATTTTAAGTGCCAGCGAGGTGGTTTGAATTAAGACTTATCACGCTGTTAAAAATGAACTTACACTTCAATTGACAAGCCCTAACTTTTTCTGGCGTGATTAGTGGGTACCTAATGGATATGTACCGCAAATTTGCACCCTTGCATGTGTTTGAATGCCGAGTCTATCAGTGAGGTACCGGTGTAGCGCAGCTTGCGGCGCAGCAGGGTAAATTGGACAGCGGCTTCCGAATTTCCACGTTTAACTGCGCATGTGCGGATGCCAGAAGTTGCTGTCCGATTTACTCCATAATAACGGCGAGCGCTGATAGATAGCCTCACCATTTTCTTACTGCGAAATCTGGGCCATTGTATCTAACTTGTGCTACACCTGAATTGCTAGTGTTTTATGTTAACATAAGAAAGTGTTCCATTCCTCGGCAGTAACATCTCCTTGATGAGCACAAAAAAGCATAAATGGAGGTTAGAAAATGAGGAGGCTAAAGGAACACAGTGTCAAAGACAAGACTAAGGAAATGAGAAATGGGGTTGAGTTCTTCTGTTATTCAGACTTGCAGTTTCTACAACTCTAGGGTCAAAATCATGCAGCTACAGTGAATGGTAAACCCATTTTAGATAGCTGAATATGTGTATCCCAAGCAAGATGAGTGGCTTTATTCTAGAAATCAGACTGCAGGTTAAAGTAGGTAAAATGGTAATGTATAATTCCTGGTAAAAGAACATCATTTTCTTGATGGGGAGATTGGTGTGTAGCCTGAATTCCCGGTAGAGTCTATGCCACAATTAACACAGTCATGATGGTTATGAGGGAAACACTTACACTGCTGTTTGCTGCAGCATCTTGCGTATGTCCCTTCATGTCTGCAACTATCTAGCAGATACACAGTCACACTCAAGATGTCGTGATCATCTCATTGAGTGCTCAATTATATTGTAAACCAGCATAATGGTGTTAAGTGCTGTAAAAATCTATCTGATACTTTTAAAATTTTAATTGTTTTGTGCTTATCGAGGCGAGTGATGTTATTCCTCGGGATTTGAACATTTTCCATCTCTGTATCAAGCACTCCTATGTCAGGTAATATATTGATGCTTAATAAAGCTACTGTACCTCAACAATGGGCCTTGGCTCCAATCTCAGAGGAACTATTTAACCAGTATGGCATTCTTGCTGTTTACCATGGCAACTATCCCAAGGCTTGTCTAAGTGACATTGCCAATTAATGCCAAATTAGGGTCACTTTTGTGCTATAGACCATACCCTCAAAGGAACCGGATTGAGACTGCCCAAACTCATTTTGATAGTGGAAACTTCCATCCCATCATTATGGGCTAGACTTGAACCCAGATGGGTCCGAGAGATGAAAGGCTAATATCTAACTCACTGTACCACTCGCTTCCCTCCTTGACACTTTAATGTGGTGATGACATTTTTGTACAGGCATCTACTTTTTAAATAGAACTTGTTCTTAATTGAAATTGCCCATAACAGAAAGACAAAGTTACACTTTGCCGATGGTAAGCTATCCTTAATCAATTTGCAATTAAGTACATTGCAGTTATTTGTTAGATAATTGATGGACAGCTGATAGAGGAAACTTCAAGACAGTATATGCTTTTGGTTTTAGATGACAAATCAGCTTCCTTTCCTTTTCTCCAAGTTGGCACGTAATAGGTGGGTTATGTCACCACAGGTACATTACAGACAATTCGTCATACAGATCATAGAATCTTATAGCACAGGAGGCCATTCAGCCCATCGTGCTGGCTGTTTGAAACAGCTATCCAATTAGTCCCACTTCTATTAAAGAATAGAAGCTCATAGACACCTTGTGTAAATACTGTACTATTTAAACTCCAGGGAGCAAAATGCATCCTTCTCCATCAACCAGACATTTCACCATTTAATAACAGTAATAGCTGTTGAAGGCAATGGCGGTTACTGCATCCTTGACTTTTTTTTATACTGGATATATTCACTTCATGTGCAGGCTTCTGCTTGAGCTTTTTACCTCCTGCTTGGTCTTTGGGGAGTACTACTGGACCAGCTCTACTCAATTTAATAAAAAAAGCACATGGCAGGCCAGATGAAACATCCTGCCTGGTCTCTGGGGGCCACTGCCAAATCAGGTCTTGAATATTGTAACTCAAAAGTACATCGAGAGCCAGGTGAAAAATCCAATGGGTCAAATTCAGCCTGTGTAGACTTCAGATCGCCAGGCTACACTTAAAAATAAAAGCGATACTGTTCATAAATGAAACCATAGAGATTTTAGTGTAGTATACACAAACAGGAAAAACCTTATATATTTGAAGTCAAGTTTGTTTTCCCATGGAATCATCAAAATTGTAGCACAGAAAGAGGCCATTATGATAGTGCCAGCACTTCAACTGGAGCTATTTACCCAAATCCCACTTCCCTGCACTTTCCCAGTATCCATATTCCTTTATTTTCCCTTTTTTTCTTTTCCATTCCTGAAGCTCCTGAGCCACGCTACGATTCAGTCACAGATGCTGTTAGATCTTCAATATCTCAGCCAGGTAGTCATTGTTTATGTCTGAATGTGCACAGTGAGTTTCAGCAGCTTCTTTAAATATGGGAGCATCACGTCCAAGACTAACTAACTTTGTTTTCAGGAATCTAGAGGCGGACCTAACGAGTTGCTGGATAGCCGTTGGGAGTGGAAGCTCCGGTTCAGTTCCAAACCACCGTCCGGTGCAATTGTAGCATTGTACTGTTGCTCCAGCTCGGATCAACAGACTCTGCGTAGACAGAAAATCAAACTTTAGGACCCTCATGGTCTGTATCTTTCAGGAGCATAGTGGGTAGTGTATTTATCCATTAAGCCACTGGGAGAGAAAACTTATTCTTTTTTTCTCAGATTAGCTCTTAACACTCAGGATACCCGCTTTGGGCATCCTGTTTTTGCCACTCACAGGACCTTTCAAAGTACCAGAACTGACTCGTATGTTCCTTCCTTCCGGATTGAAGCAACAAAGGTTTGAGGTAAAACTGCAAGGTTCTGCTGTCCGCGACAGGGGTTCTAATGCTGTAGCCTTGATGCTCTGACCCAGATTTCACCACGAGCAAGGCACCACCGCAGCAGCGGAGCCTTGTTAAAATTCCCCCCCTTTATGTCTTTCTCTGTATTATTTTACCTGGCTTGTAACACAAAATATTGAAAGAGGCCTTCTTGCACTACCACTGAATGCAAGTAATTGGTTTACTGTGCAGCATAGATGAAGCTCTACAAATTACTGAATTTTATTAACTGATTACTGGCACTTTGTAATATTGTGGTTGGCAAAAAAACAAGTTATCTTTCACAGGAAGTGTGACTGGTCAGGCTGTAGTGCCATTTTATGTAGGGCCAGAGCACCAGGAAGTCCTGAAAAACAGCTTGTGCTGTTCACGGCCTTGTGGCAGGTTCATTTCAAAGTGGGATATATGTATCGAGTTGATCTCATTGAAGAGTGTAGGTGGAACAGCCAGCAATTCTTATTCTACAAAATAAACTGAAAATGTAACCCAAATTATATAATTTAAACAAAATATTGCAGTAGGCATAAGGACCTTGTTTTCATTTCGAACGATTGTCTGACAATTTTCATAATTTACAATGGTATTTAATTGACCTTTGTTTTGCTCACTCTCCTAGTAACCAAGAAATAATGGCCCGGATTTTGTAATGTTAACGATGGTAAAACTGTCAGTATTCGCCATCATTACTCCTGTAAAACTGACCGCTACTTCAGGATTTAACACATATGCAGATAAACATGGAAATCCTAAAGCTGTGGTCAGTCATTCCCTGCTCCGCCACAGACTGCGCTGTGGAACTCCCCAGAGCTGGCAATCAATTCAAATCACTTGACCTGACAACTTCCCCTTTTACGATGGACTAGCTCTGTTAATAACCCCCTAAAACATTAAGCCTTGTTGAAAGAGGTGTAACTGGGTTTTTAACGGCGTTCTGATTGCTGAACAACTGTTCTGGCCCAAAAAATCTAATTTTATATTTGTAGAATGTCATTTTTTCATTTAATATGATTAAGAATTACAAGTTTTTAAAGTTTTTTTTTAAGTTTGTTTATGATATTTCAGCTTTTACCTTAATCCTATGTGTATGTCCCAATCTTTATTTCGTTCTCTGTTAAATTTATTAAAAGTCAATTATAATCTGTGCATTTTACTTCCTGGTTTGCTGTCTGTGAAAATTTTTCAATGTGATCGGCTGCTTAGCCAGCTTGATGACATCACTGATTCAAACTAAGGTCGGGAGAGCTGAAATTGATGCCACAGAGATCGCTAGATCTTTGTGGGCAGCTTTCTTCCAGGTCACTGGCGATTGCCGTCGCTTCGCCGCTGACCACAAATTCCAGGCCTATAGATTAATTTAGGTGATTGTAGTCTGAGATCTCAATTGACAGGGATATGCCGGTCATGTTCAATGCAAACAACCCAGTGCGGTGTTAAGGGGGCATTGTCTTTTTTCCTGCTATTTCTGCCAATCTCGCACCCTTTCATTCTCTTCCTCCCCTGCTCTACTCCTCTCTTGAAGATATTGACTCCTTGCTGTCTCGTAGGTGCTGGATGCTCGTTAGTACCTCTCTTCGAGCAGTGAGCCAAGACCATGAGAATCAGCAAGGTATTCACTAGGTCACAAGATAGTTAAAGATGAGGAATGCCATTTGGCCCTTTTTGAGTTCATCCATCCAAAAAGACTTTTAAGATTCTCCCTTTGTGACAGCCAGTTGTTTCATTAATGAATTCAAGACTTTCACCTCCATTCCTCTGTCCAGAAGTCCATTCCATGTTGTGATCACTCGCTGTGTAAGACCCTTCTGATATCAGCCCCAAATTTACCTTTTTTTCTAGTTTGACCGTGTCCCCTTGTCCTAAGTCTAGCAACTTAGTTTGAAGTAATTTTCTGTATTCTGTTTAATATCTTGCATACCTCAATAAGGTCACCTCTCGGATGCCTGTGGTGTTATCTCCTCCAGTCTTGACCCAACATCTGCACTCGCACGCTTCCAGCTTTTGAATGATATAAACTTGTGATCCTAATGACAATGATCTCTGATAATAATTGCAAAGAACACACTCAATCTCTTCCTTGCCCTCCCCCTCCCCTTTCCCACCTGTGACCTTGGTATTGTGCCTCCCTCGGGGCCTCCATGTAAGTGTTGTTGGGATGTTGTGCATGCAGAAGTAATGGGAAAATCCACAAGACCCAACTACACAATGTTCTATTTTACCATATTCTATCCCAACAGAGAGAAATTTAACATTGTGTTGCTAACATCTTACCAACAAAACTAAAAATGGCTGCTGTGACACTTGGAGGGCAAAGTGGGCATAACTACAGAGAATTTAAAATATCCGTTCTATGTCATCTCTTCATGTGGTAGGTAAATTGTTACTGGGGGAAAAACGATTCACTTTCAATTAACTTTAAATGAAAAGCTAGCATCTAACTACAGTAATATTTTTTTTTTAAATAGCAAGACACTTCCACATTGTTTCAGAATTGTAACCCTAAGAAAAAATCTACAAGGTTTACCAAAAGATACCATTAATTAGGTTTGTCAAATCTTACATAGTATTTACAACACAGAAACAGGCCATTCGGCCCAACTGGTCTATGCTGGCGTTTATGCTCCACATGAGCCTCCTCCCACCTCTCTTCATCCAACCCTATCAGCATATCCTACTATTCCTTTCTCCCTCATGTGCTTATCTAGCTTCCCCTTAAATGCAACTATGCTATTTGCCTCAACTACTCCTTGTGGTAGCGAGTTCCACATTCTTGCCACTCTTTTTTGATAAAGAAGTTTCTCCTGAATTCCCTATTGGATTTATTAGTGGCTATCTTATACTTATGACCTCTAGTCTTGGACACCCCCACAAGTGGAAACATTTTCTCTACGGCTACACTATCCAACCCTTTCATTATGTTAAAGACCTCTATCGGTCACCCCTTAGCCTTCTCTTTTTCTGGAGAAAAGAGCCCCAGCCTGTTCACCATTTCCTCAGTTCTGGTATCATCATTGTGTGAATCCTTTTTATTTATGGAGACCAGAACTGTGCACAGTACTCCAAGTGTAGCCTAACCAAGTTCCTATACAGGTACACTATCCCTTATCCGAAAGCCTTGGGACCAGCTGAGTTTCGGTTTTCGGATTTCAGAAGGTATTATTATAAGACTGGGAAATGTTGTATTTAATATAAATTTTAAAAGTTCAGGCTACCTCTTGCGACTGTTCCGTGTCTCATTCCCCTTTCTGCCTCTCTGGAAAGCTGGATATCGGCTGACTCCTACTAAGCTGGCCCGCAAATCAGGTCGGGGGGTGGGGGGGGAGAAAAGAATATCGGATGGGCCGCAGTTCGGGTCGGGTCGGGGGGGGAGAAAAGAATATCGGACGGGCCGCTGTATTGTTGGGTTCACTCTCCCGGTACCTCCTTCACACTGCCTGGCTCGGCCTGCAATCTCCTACCCAGGAGGGAACTCTGTGACCCTCTGCCCTGCTCAGCGTAAGTCGTGCGCCACTCTGGTCATGTCGTGCACACGACTCACGCTGAACGAAAAAACTTTCGGTTTTTTTCGGAAGTTCGAATAAAAGGATAGTCTACCTGTACAAGTTTTTAACATAACTTCTCTGCTTTTCAATTCTATCCCTCTAGAAATGAACCCCAGTGCTTTTGCTTTTTTTGTGGCCTTATTAGCTTGTGTTGCTACTTTTGGTGATTTGTGTATTTGTACCCCTAGATCCCTTTGCTCCTCTACCACATTTAAATTCTTATTCTCCAAGCAGTATGTGGCCTCCTTATTCATCCAACCGAAATGCACCACTTCACAGTTACCTATATTGAAGTTAATTTGCCAATTACATGCCCATTCTGCAAGTTTATTAATGTCTTCCTGTATTTTGTTGCATTCCTCCTTTGTATTAACTATACCTCCCAATTTGGTGTCGTCTGCAAATTTTTACATTGTACTTCCAATTCATGAGTCCAAATCATTAATGTAAATTGTGAACCACAGTGGTCCCGACACCAATCCCTATGGAACACCACTTCCCACCTTTTGCCAGTCTGAGTAGCTACCCTTAACCCCTACACTTTGTTTTCTGTTATGTAGCCAGCTTGCTATCCATTTTGCTACCGATCCGCTACTTCCACATGTTCTGACCTTAGTTATGAGTCTACTATGCTGTACCTTATCGAAGGCCTTTTGAAAATCCAAATATTACATCTACTGCATTACCCTTGTCTACTCTGTCGGTTACTTCAAAGAATTTAATAAGGTTGGTCAAGCATCACCTACCCTTTTGAGATCAGTCCTCACTACTCTTTATTGGCCCAAAATGTGTGGTCAGCGGCTTCCCACAGGCAGATGCCTCTGAGCTGTAAAAAAAAAAAAATTTACCTGGTGGTCTGGGAGTTATGAAGATTCGTTCTCCGGGTACCCGCGGGTAAGGACCACGTATCTCCGGGGTGCATGTGGTTCGCAAGCGTCCCTGGGATCACGTGGGCCGGCCCAACCAATAAGAGTGGAATCCCCATTCATACTTATGGGAGTTCCGTACAAACAAAATCCCCATAAGTATGAAGGGAGATCACTTAAATACATGAACACATGAAATACATTTTTTAAAATTACATATTTAAAATGCCATTTAATTAAATATGTATAATTGTAAAAAATTGACTTGTATGTTTTAACGGGGCTAAAAATAAACTTATTGGACAGGATTTTTAAAGTATAAATGAGTGATAAAATTTTATTTTTCTATTTTTTAAAACTCTTATGCTGATAAAAGCAGGCCTTACGCCTGCTTTTACCAGGCGTAAGAATTTCACGGGCATTCAGCAGGCGGAAGTTCGGCAAATAGCGCAACTCTCCACCCGCTGAGGCCCATCTCCCACAAGATCGCAAGTTCCAGGTTTTCGCGCATGCGCTTTGCATGCCTAAACCCGGAACTTGCGCGGCCCCTATGGGCACGTACACACCTCGTATGCACCCGTGGGGGTCGCAAATTATGGCCCATTTATATTTTGGTTTCTAGATGGTCTTTGAGCAAAGATTCCATTATCTTTCCTACCACCAATGTTACGCTAACTGGCCTGTAGTTCCCTGGACTGCTCTATCTCCCTTTTTAAATAGATAAATAACATTAGCTGTCTGCCAGGCCTCTGGCACTATTCCCTTTTTTTAATGAATTCTTCTATATATGTAATACTGCATCTGCTATCTCTACTCTAACTTCTTTTAATGAGCGGATGTAATCCAGCCAGATGAGGGGTTTTATCCTCTCCAGGTTTGGTTATTTATAAGAAGCAGGAGTAGGCCATACGGCTCCTCGGGCCTGCTCCGCCATTCAATAGGATCATGGCTGATCCGAACCTAGACTCACGTCCACTTCCCTGCCCGCTCCCCGTAACCCCTAATTCCCTTGTCGACTAGGAAACTGTCTATCTCACATTTAAAATGTATTTAATGTCACAGCTGCCACAGCTCTGAGGTAGCAAATTCCATAGATTCACCACCCTCTGAGTGAAGAAGTTTCTCCTCATCTCAGTTTTGAAAGGGCAGCCCCTTATTCTAAGATTATGCCCCCTAGTTCTAGTCTCACCCATCAGTGGAAACCTCTTCACCGCATCCACCCGATCAAGCCCCCTCACAATCTTATGTTGCGATAAGATTTATCAATTATCTCCCCCCTTTTTATTTTAAATGTCTTTATATCTTTTTTGATTTCTTCCTCTAATGTCATGCCCAGCTTGTTAGTCTCCCTGGTAAATACAGAGGCAAAATAACTATTTAATATTTCTGCCATTTCACCGTCGTTACCTGAGTTTATCTTGTGCATCCCTTAGTGGCCCTATCCCTATCCTGATTTTTCTTGTGTCTGTAGAATACTTTACTATTTCTTTTTAGAGTCATAGATAGAATCATAGGCCCCGATTTTCATTGGGCCGTGAGGCGGGCTTTTAGGCATGTGGGGGGTTAAAATCGCAAAACCTTGGGGTCGCAACCCCTCCGCCTGGTTCCCGCCGCCACGCCATTTTAACCTAGGTGTGTCTGATCGACCTGAATCAATCCTGCCTGCAACAGGCGGGACTGGTCTTTAGGGCCCTTAAACAGCACTGATTGGCCTTTATAATCCCATTTTTAACAGGCCCTTGCCTGTTTAACCCATTTTCCATGTAAAATGCGCCTGGTGGGGATGACGCCTGTGAAACCTGGCGTGAACACTATTGGCTTGCTGACTATCCGCTGCAGGTCCAACATTAAAGAGGATATTTGATCAGTCATCATTGGCAGGACTTTGTTGTCTCAGGCCTGGGGGAACTTTTAGAAGGCATAGCCACAGCTGTGGAAGTTTGGAGCCTGACACCCATCTCCAGTGTGACCTCCTGCGAGACCCCTCTCGCCACCCTCACTCAGCACTTCCTCAACTGAGGCACCTACCAGAAGCATGGGAGGCCTTTTTTTCCTTCCCCTCTTGGCATTAGAGGACCTCCAGCCCCATTCGCAAAATGACACACTCCACAACTGCAGAAGTTGCCATCAGAATTTTTATGAAAAACACACAACTGATGGCATTTCCACAAAATACACAGCATTTCGCCCAAGTGACTACCCTCACAACTATTTGTTCTTTATTTGCCTCTTGTGCGTGCTTCTACGTAGTGGTTCCCCTGTGGCTTCAGCAGATTTGGAGGCCCCTTGCTCACTTTCCTGCTGCTCTTGTCTCGACACCTTTGGCGGGCGTCCTCTGGGATGGCGAGTCTGAGGGCTCGCCAGCAGTCTGCTGCTCCTGCGGCTGTGCAGGGGTTGCGATCTCTATCTCCGTTGGGTGTGGACTCCTGCGGGGCTCTGCAGTGGCGTGGAAGTGTGAGCGCTTGGAAAGGAGCCCCCACTTCCTTGAGGTCTGCCACCAACCTCCCTCATGGGTCAGGTCCCCCTCAGTGCCTGCAAGTGGCTTGAGAGCAGCTTGCTGCACATCAGGGGGGCCATGGGGACCTGTATCTGCAATGGCAGTCCTACTCAGAAGGACTTCCATGAAGGTCTGGTTTCTCTGTTCAATAGATGCCCATCACTCCTCGAGATGTCATTCTATTCTGAACACTCACCATGTTTTCCATACCCTGGCGACTAACCTCCTCCATGGCCGTAGCCAGCCTTACCACAGAGGCAGCAATCATTTCCATGTAGGTAGCCATCCTTTCCGTGTTGATGCGTTCATGCGCCAATGACTCCACAAAGGCTCTGCTCATGTTCGCAATGGACTCCTCCATTCGCTCCACACTCGCAACGACCATAGAGACAAAACCTGCCAGAGACTCCTGCATCTGTGCCTGGAGTTCCATCACCTCTGATCTTACGGATGGACCCAGAGGCAGAGGGTCAACATGCAGCTGAGCCGAGCTGGCAGAGTCCTGTGCCCTCCGACGAGGACTCTCCACTGCTGTCCCTGTCTCCACAATCTGCTGATGCTAACTTGTGAGCTGTGATACACCAGGTGACAACTCCACTCTGTCCCGAAGGTCCCACCGAGGTGTGAGTGTCTGCGCTGGTGCTGGGTGCGCTTACTTCTGATGACGCTGCGCCCTCAGAGGTTGCAGATTCCTCTGAGGAGTCTGGCTGCTCAGGCTCTTTCTCCTGCACCCTGGAGACAGGGGCTCTCGATGGTCCTATGGGGGAGTCGAGGAAAAAGTTAGAGATGTGATGCCAAGGTTACATGCACATTGCATTTTGCAGATGATCATAAGTCCATATGATGTAGCTTCAGAATCATTATCAGTGACTCATGCAATGCCAATGAGAGATGGAAAACTATTATGTCACCAGCTTGCGGGGATGCTCCTGCCTGTCCTTCCCCAACGTCCACATCTCGGTCAGCCCTGGCAATCTCCAGGACGCCTTCCTCCCAGGGGGTGAGCTGGGCTAATGAGGGCGGCCCTCCTCCTGTCCTGGCTCGCTCTCTCCTGTTGTGAGCTCTCTTTTCCTGAAATGAGGGAGACAAGTGGAGGTTGTGAGAATGAAGGAGTGAGTGCAGAGATTGCATAGCATAGATACTTAGAAGGAGACAAAGATGGAGTGAGGTTGCAATACCAAGGGCCCTCCATGTGTTGTCAGTTGTGTTCAAAGCATCAGAGTGAGCGGGAGTGTGCGGGCTGCATGGTGGCATAGTTCTGTGAATGTGAGCATAGAGAGAGAGGGAATGGGTAAGACTGCATGGATGTGAGTGTCTAGTGGGATGTGCAGGAAGAGATTGCTAAAGCTGAGTGCTGGTGAGGAAAGGCAATGGGGATCAGATTGAGGGTGATGGAAACATCATACAGTACTTACTTTTCCAGTGCGAAGAAGGTCATGGAATCTTTTCCTGCACTGCAACCACGTTCTTCGTGTGAGCCCCAAGCAGTTGACTGGACCTGCCACCTCTAGCCTCACAGCCTTGGTCTCCTGAAGAAGGGAAGAGGACCTCCCTGTGGGCCCTAGCACCATCCAATAATGCCTGTAGTGAAGCCTCATCAAATTTGGGCGCAGATCTGGCCCTCCCGCTGGCCGTTCCTCCTGCAGGCTCCTGTGCCATCTTAATGTTGAAGGTTGGAAGCCTACAGAGGAAGCAAGGCTTGCTGTCGACCTTAAAAGCAGTAGCAATGATGACATCATATTCTGCGACTTTCTGACTGGAAATACTCAATTGCCAAGGCTTCCCACACGCTGGAAATCAATTGGCCAATTGTGTTAAATTTGCATCAATCTCAGACCCATTTACAATCGTGTCGGAATCACTAAATTCAGGGAACCCGCCAATTCCCCTCACCTGAACTAAAATCGACCCCAAAGAGTTATACAGCACAGAAAGAGGCCCATCGTGTCCGCGCCGGCCATCAAGCCCTGTCTATTCTATTCCCATTTTCCAGCACTTGGTCCGTAGCCTTGTATGCTATGGCGTTTCAAATGCTCATCTAAATGCTTCTTGAATGTTGTGAGGGTTCCTGCCTCTACCACCCTTTCAGGCAGTGAGTTCCAGATTCCAACCACCATCTGGGTGAAAAAGTTTTTCCTCAAATCCCCTCTAAACCTCCTGCCCCTTACCTTTAAACTATGCCCCCTGGTTATTGACCCCACTACTAAGGGGAAAAGTTCATTTCTATCTACCCTATCTATGCCCCTCATAATTTTGTACACCTCGATAATTTATATTCCTTGAAATGTGATCTTGTTCAGATGAATGCTTAAAGGTATGAACTGAAAAGGATTGCTTGAAACAACATTTAATTAAATTAGTATGAAGTCATGGATCAGTAAAAGAAAGTTATTTGTTCTAATTCAGAAGTAGTGGTGTGTTTTGTATTTAGTTCGTGATGAAGGTTGTGGAATGTAGTTATAAATAAAGCAGCATGAGAAATGTAGACTGGCAACTTTTGTCACACCAGGCCAAACACTTCTCCGCAGGTTCCCTCCCAGTTAGATGTGTGTAAAATGCAGTCAGCGCTTCCAAAACAGGAAAGCAGGGAATTGTTGGATAGTGCGGTAAACTTACTGGCCAACTCATCAGAGGTACTAAACGATCAATTTGTACAATCTGTCTTTTTGTGCATTACATGCTGCACAAACCTCCAACAGCATGTATAAAATGTCCGTGGATTTTTGCTTCCTTGGTGAGGAACTTTTTCAGTTCAGTAATGATCACTTCAAGCAGCACTATTCCCTCAAACTGTCTTAATGAAAACCTGTTTGGTAGACCTCTGCTTGAGGAGAGAGAAAAGCCAGAGCCACCAGGCAACATTTTTTTTAATGAGAAAGTTGCTTTTTTAATGAAAAAACTGTATTATAGCCACCATTGTCCACAGTTGATGATTTTTTACCCTGAGTTTCCGTTTAAGTGGCGTCATTTGAATTTAGTATACTCGTGGCTCTCCTGTGGCACTGCTCACAGCGAGTTGTTGGAGTGTTTTTCTTACCAACATATACTGTAGATGACAAAGGTGTTACTCCTTTTATCTGCTGTTCTGTTTTCTTTCTCTCTTTCTCTCGTGTTCCGATTCTGTCTGTGCTATCTTACAATTTTGTGTCTCTTTCATTTCGGGCAGGAGTTGGCAGGTATCGGGGCATTGATGCGCAGAGATAAAATGGTTACAGTGTCTACTGATTTGCTCCTGTGCTCCATATCACACTTTGCAGTACAATGATTACTGATATGCCTTCCCTTTGTCAGTCATGTCTTGATTTGCACCCCTTCACCCCAACTGCTTCAGTTTATCAACCCACCGTTTGCTATGAGCATCAATGGTATGGACTGCCTTCTTTAACCATATCTCGTTGCTTCTTGTGCTCTCATTATCTCCCACCATAACCCAATCAACCCTGCCCCCTTCTCATCTCCCCTTACCATTCTGTTCCTCCTCCCTTAGCGGTACACTCCCTCTATCAGCCAGCTCTTCTGTCTCCACGGCAATGTGTTTTCTTCCTCCTCTTTTCCTTGGTCCTGCTCTCGTCTTACCTCATCCCTCCCTCTCTCCCCATTCCCTTCTCTGTACCTTCTCCTCTGCCCTGAGGTCTGTGATGGTGGGATGGAAGAGGATGTGCTTCAGTGGCCTGAGGCCAGATAAGTGAAGCATGAGGCCTTTTCTATCTCTAGCCCTGGTGGCAAGGGGCAAGTGATAATAATGAAGAAAATAATGGCACTAAAGAGTGACAAATCAACAGAACCAGATGGTTTCCATTCCAGGGTTTTAAAGGAAGTAGGTGAGCACATTGCAGATGCCCTAACAATAATCTTCCAAAGAGGGAAACTAGGGAATTATAGACCAGTTAGCCTAACCCCTCTTGTTGGGAAATTACTAGTCTATATTTAAGGATAGGGTGACTGAACACCTCACAGATTTTCAGCTGATCAGAGAGTCAGCATGGATTTGTAAAAGGCAGGTCATGCCCAATGAACCTGATTGAATTTTTTGAAGAGGTGACTAAAGTAGTGGACAGTGGAATGCCTTTGGATGTTGTTCATATGGGCTTCCAGAAGGCATTTGATAAAGTCCCTCATGAGACTGTTAACTAAGGTTGAAGTCCATGGAATTGAAGGCAAATTATTGACCTGGTTAGGAAATTGGCTGAGCTGCAGACATGTGCCAACTTGGGCAACCTATGCAAATCTGGCCAGGATAAGTTCATCCCGGGCCGCCATGTGCTCGCGTGCTGCTGCTGGTCAATACACCGGGCACTCTGACCTCAGCCACCGCCTCCTCATCCTCATCTGAGGTCCATGCAGAAAGAAAACGAATGGTTCCCATGCTGCTTGCAGATGCCTCCTTTGGGGAAGCACTCATTGCAAGAGGGGAGGGGGGTCTTCCGAGGAGGTCTCACAGTTGATTGATTCAAGCTGCAGCACCTCCGACTTCGGAAGGCCTTCTAAAAGTGCTCAGAGACCTTTTTAAAGCCAAGATCTGGCACCTACAAGTAATCCTTGCTGCAGTAAACGATGTCTTTAGACCTGCAGCAGTGAGAAGGCCACTCACGAGTCAACCCGCCAGGTTTACCTGGCGTGGTTCAGGAGGTGTGTGGAACACGGCGAAATCGTCAAACTCATGAGGGCCTCTCAAAATAGGCTTAGAGAGGCCCTTGACGAGCTTTTAATGATGACCAGTATTACTATGGCCAGCTGGAGGCAGAACCATTTCCAGACCTCCAAAACTGGCACCAGCAAAATCTCTTGGAGGCGGGTTCCAAACCCGACCTCATTGAATCTGACTTACCCGCCTCCTCCGACTTACCCACCACCTCCGACGGCAGAAAATCTCCCCCAAGGCTTTTAATATATTATAGCTATAGCAATAGATAGATTCATATACAGGAAACTCTCGCTTTACCGGCACCCAAACAACCGGAAATCTCGGTTAACCGGCAAAATTCAGGAGTAGGTTCAGTTAAGTTTTTCTTCATATTAGTGGCCGTTTCTTGATTCGTGGCTGTGTAATCGGGGGTTCCTGCACTTGTTACTAAGCAACAGGGACGCTTGGTCTGTGGCCGGGCTTCTTGCACCTGTTGCTAAGTGAAGTAAGCCCCCAAAGTGCGGACTAAGTGATCACCAACAACAATGAGTCAGCCTACGGGGAGGAGGTCCAGCATCTCGTGAAGTGGTGCGCCGACAACAACCTGGCCCTTAACACCAAGAAAACAAAATAAATAATTGTGGACTTCAGGAAGTCCAAAGGCGGAAGTCACACCCCCATCCACATCAATGGGGCTGTGGTGGAAAGGGTGGACAGCTTTAAGTTCCTCGGAGTCCACATCACGGAAGACCTCTCCTGGTCCCTCAATACCTCCTCTTTGGTGAAGAAGGCCCAGCAGCGCCTATATTTCTTGAGGCTGAAGGGATGTAATCTGTCACCCCTGATCCTCTCTAACTTTTACCGCTGCACTATAGAGATCATCCTGACGAACTGTATCACAGTATGGTATGGCAGCTGTAGCTACTATGACCGGAAAGCCCTGCAGCGGGTAGTCAAAACTGCCCAACGCATTACCGGCACCCGGCTACCGACCATAGAGCACATATACCAGAAACGCTGTCTACGGAGGTCATGGTCCATCATCAAAGACCCTACCCACCCCAGCCACAGTCTGTTCGCCCTCCTACCACCTGGGAGATGCTACAGATGCATTCGCACCCGTACGACCAGATTTAGGAACAGCTTGTCATCCTACTGAACTCCACAAATAAACACTAAAGCCTGCACATCTGCCAATGCACTTTATTATGGTCATATTTATGCTAATATACTGCAAGCCAAATGTATGTTGAATGTTTAAATGTCTTAATCCAAATGTACACTCTCGGGAGCCGCAAGCCTACATTTTGTTGTACTGCACTTGTGCACTAACAATGACAATAAAAGTTGATTTTGATTTTTTTGATTTGATATACAAAGTCGACGTCACCGGCTTGTTGTAAGAAAGACAGACCAACTAATTGAAGTCACAACGGTTTATTCAGACCTGGGGAGAACCTTTCAGATCGCTGTCTGAATCCGACTCCACCGATATCCTAGCAACGTTCACAATTATACAAAAATCAAACCCCTGCCCTCGGGGCGGGTGCAAAGCTTATCAGCATATACAGAGTTATTATAGCTAAATGGCAATTATAAACCGTGACACTTAATCCTTCCTGCCGCCTACAAACTCGCAGTTCTGTTATCAGTTGGTCCTGTCACTTTCTGTGACTGGGGCCTCATCTTAATTACTTTACAACAGTCCAGTTGTCTCTGACCAGGTGGTTTGCTTGTTACATGTTTTCTTTAAAATAACAGTCCTCGTTCAATCTCTGCAAAGCACAGACTCGAGCACATTCTGATTAGTCCCACCATACTTTGATGTAATGGAACCCTGTTGTGAGTTTACAACAAACGAATTCTTCGATATGTTATCTTGTATATGTGCTGCCTCGCCTGGCCGAGCAGACATCCTCCCCAATCTTCCCACGAGTTGCTCTGCAGTTTAATTTCTCAGCAATTGAAGTCACTTAATCATGTTTTTAAAGCTTAGCTGGGTAAATGCAATATACAGACCCATATATCGTTTAACTCAGGGTATGAATTAACTCATTACCTCCACCTTGTACATTGGTGCTACATTATACATATTGTAACATTAAAAATTAAAGTATAATAGTAATTTGGTTACTTCACTAAGCAACAGGGAAGCCTGGATTTGTTGCTGTGTACGGAGCTCTCGTACCTTTTAACTATACCTCTCTGTAATCCGGACTTTTGATAAACTAGCACCACGCCGGTCCCGCGGTGCCGGATAAAAGAGTTTCCTGTAGTGCAAGATGGCATTTCAAACAATTAAGGTGTGGAGCTTTGATATTACAGTACATGTTATATGGGTTGTATTGCGACAGAAAATGAGTCAAATTATATGAGTAGGACATGGCATGGTTGTTTGGAATTCTCGGGTAGTAGGTAGATCATGAGGTAAAACATCATGACACTAAACAGATTTTGTTGGGTATTGATGAATTTGTCACTTTAACTGATGACTCCATTCTATCCTGTTTTTAATGTATGGGCATGGGGGAACTTCAAATAGTAGACAGCTTTACATGTTCTTACAATTTGCTGAAAACCAAGTGACAATATTTAACGGTGGATACAATTGTCTTGCAATACAGCTACAGATTTTGAACATCCAAATTTAAATAGTGACTGGAGATCACTTTGAGCAGTATAACACCAGGGTGGTTATAGCTGTTGGTATCACAAGAAGCACATTGGTAGATTGAAGTGTTATTAGTTTAAGCACTTTTTTTTTCTTCAATAGCCTGGTGACAATGCTGCTTATCTGACGATCGGTGTGAGTAGAATGCTACTGATCTGACTAAGGCTTGCAGCTGATGTCACTGGAGAGGGACAGGTTTCCAGCCTCCAAACTGCCCTCCATGGCTAATGAGGGTCCTGGGCAGAAATTATGGTAGGTTAGCAGCAGTTTCACATTAGCGTGCATTAGGACCAACAACCGCCCTGATCTCCCTCCCCAACCAACGAGAGAAGAATCCAGGCCCAACACTCATTTAACATGCCTCCATACATTTATACAAAAACAGATCAAATGAACAAAACCAGTTTAAGAATAAACTGCATGGACTGGTTGGGCGGAATGGCCTGTTTCTGTGCCGTATATCCTATGTAAACCCTTCAAACTGCAGGGAAATAATGCCGACTCTCTCCTCCAACGATCACTGTGGAGTTTAGGCACTGACAACACCTGTATTATTCGGATGATAGAGCTCATTTTAAAACAATGCAAAAATAGAAGCCGAAAAAAGCCAGATACTCCTGTTTGCCAATCACTGTTTCAATAAACTGAAGGTTGTTGGATCAGAGCCGGCATTTTAAAAAAAGTTTTTAAAGTGAGAGCAGGCACAGCTTCTCGGTTTCATTTATGATCTCGGTGGGTGGCACTCTGGCTGGGCGGGGTCCTCAATATGAGAGAAAATAAATAAAGTGCTACTGGAACTAATTAAAGGGCAACTGTATTCACCTCAATTGCCACACAATCGGAAATGTTACAAAGAGAGATATATGTCTACAGACTGGTGCTGCTGAATCACTCCTGTATTTTGCGATTTGAAATTGCTGATCACCGGGAGACTAGCAACAGGCACATTTGGTGCAAAATTTCTTCTGTAATGAATTTGTGAATATCTACTTTAGTAACGTCATGAATGTAAGGTGCTGCCCATAGCATCCAGCCCCTGTTTGTGGTGGTCCTTGAGTGTCCATGCAAGTAAATTCCAAATGTTTGCTTCCCAGGCTGCTACTGATCAGCACTCTTAAAACATAAACCACAGGGACAATACACGAGAAATACCAGATGATTTACAGGTTCTTTCATTTATAGCACTTGCACGTATGTATGGTGCAGTGCAAGTTGTTTAGAACACTGTTGTCCAATAGAAATTGCTGTCTTGTCACAGGTGTGGCTATGGCGACACCGTTTTAGCCACAAGCGGGAATTTCGTAGAAAACACCTTGCATACACTCACATGATGCAGGTAAATGTACTTTGTGTTTATTTGCTTAAAAAAACATCTACCACCGTTCAATAACCAAGGAAACAAAGTGCTCACAATGATCAAAAACACTTGGACTCTCTGCTTTTCATCCCATTTCACCAGCAAACGCACAATAGGATTACAGTACACATGAATATGAGTATTGAGCTCATGTGCCCAAAGAGGTTGCCTCTTACTTATTTTATTTACTGATCAGAAATGCAGTTGGCCCTATCTGGATTCCAAATTAGCCACATGTGGCTAACGTATTGGACAACACTGGTTTAGAACGGACTAATTGGTGCAGCACTGTTTCATCTGCCATAAATGGCTTTCCATTACTTCATGTTAGGGTAGGTTTGGGAACCAAAATTAGCAGTGGAACTGGAGATGGCTGAGGAACTAAAATATGGAATCTGGGAGCGTCGGTGTCCAAAGCCAGGGAGACTCATTGCCTCGTGGAGTAAAATTATGCACACATCATCGATATGGTCCTGTTTGACTAACCACCAATGCACGCATTATATTTAATGCATTAGGTCTGGACAGATACATAAACAGAAAACGCTGGAGACACTCGGCAGGTCAGGCAGCATCTGTCGAGAAAACACAAGTCCGTTGACATTTCAGGTATAAACCCACCTCTGAACTGAACATTTCAGATTTTCAGCATCTGCAGTATTTTGCTTTCTGGGAAGATGCAATTTGATTTACTCCATTATCCAAACCAGCCATCTTCACTAAGTGGAGTGCCCAGGGTAAATCCGAAAAATATGGTTCCCCTTTAAAAATAATTCTGACATCATCATCCAACAGAAATATGGAGTGGAAAATTTCATAATTAAAGGGAAAAAGTTAAGTAACTCCATCTTCTGATCTAGATTTTTTAAAATAATTAGTTATTTTTTATAAGGTAAACTGTTCCCATTGGTGGAAGGGTCGAGAAGCAGAGGACACAAATTCAAGGTGATTGGCAAAAGAACCAAAGGCGACATGAGGAAACACTTTTTTACGCAGCGAGTGGTTAGGCACTGGATGCACTGCCTGAAAGGGTGGTGGAGGCAGATTCAATCGTGGCTTTCAAAAGGGAATTGGATAAGTACCTGAAGGAAAAAAATTTGCAGGGCTACGGGAAAGGGCGGGGGAGTGGGACTAGCTGAAGTGCTCTAGCAGAGCTGGCACGGGCTCGACGGGCAAAATGGCCTCCTTCTGTGATGTAACCATTCTATGATTCTATGGAAGAGCTTTATTTTAAATGATTCTTGCCTTCTCCCTTAAGTACTTAAATAGGTAAACAATGGAGTGGGCACTGGTAGACGAGACTACCATGCTTATTTTATTGTACCAGATTAAGGAGGTCAGTCCTCGGGTCTCCAGTTGAATTTGTGCTAATAGTCCATCAGCATACACTTCCTTTTGTATTAGTCTTGTGGTTTGTATACCTGGTTACGGAATGAAATAGTAGCACCGACGATCACGTGCATCTAACGGGCATATAGACCATTATATGATTAGCAGAGAATCTGCACCAAAATGCATCTCCGTGATGAACTTTGCCAAAACAATTAGATCTCGATTCAATTTTTTTTATTGAAGTTCATTATAGATGAAATATTAGTGGCACAATTTGCATTTCAAACCCCTTAGAATAATTTCTATCTATTTTATTAACCAGACTGTTTCCAACCTCGCTGTCCTATTTGATTCTGAGCTGAGCTTCTGACCCCATTTCCTCTCCACCACCTCCGTAACATCATCGATCACCGTCCCTGCTTCGGCAGTCTGCTGCTAAAACCCCTATCCATACCTTTGTCACCTCCAGACTTGAGTATTCCAAAGCTCGCCTGGCCAGCCTCCTGGTCCCCCAACGCTTCAAATTGACAATTCTTAGCCTTGTGTTTGAATCCCTTCATGGCCTCACCCCTCCCTATCTCTAACCTTCTCCAGCCCTGCAACCTTTTGAGAGCTCTGCATTCCTCCAACTCTGGCCTCTTGTGCATCCTGAAATCCCTTTGCCTCACCATTGGCCCTACACTCTGGAATTCCCTCCCGGAACCTTTCCGTCTCTTTATCTGCCTCTCCTCCTGTAAGACCCTCCTTAAACCCTATCTCTTTGACCAAGTTTTTGGTCATCCCTACCATCTTTTTTGGCTCGGCATCGATTTTTGTCTGATTATACTTTTTGTGAAGTGCCGTGGGACATTTTTTTGATGTCAAAGGTGCTAATTAAATGCAAGTTGTTCTTGTAATGTGGCATCACTGAAGTAGGAGTTGATTTTACATGTTTTACACTCCTGGTGCAGAGCTTCACACAGCAGGGCTGCATATTGGGAATTCAGGCACAGATGTAATGGAACCTGCCTGATTGTCCACTAGAGAGGAAATTCTGTCCTATTGAACAGATTGTAGTCACCAGGATAGGAACCTACTAACTGGACAGTGTGTTGCAAAAGTAATTTTTGGTTTGGGGGATATAGATTCCTGAAAATGCTGCAGCTCAATAATTAGGTTCCATCTTATCAACAAAAAAAAAAGCCATTGTATATACAATACACTTGAGTTTCAACTTAGATGGAACAAACACAAACGCACTCTTTAATGATGTGACGTGCTCTGTGCTGTGAGGTAATAGCAGATTAGACACCTGTACCTTTGATTATTGATTCTTATGGAGTGCAAAGGGATTTGTATTTCCTTAAATAGATGCACTGATACCTGATTGAGGTACTAAAGGGGATTTCAGTTTCGAAACTGTTAAGAAAGCTCCCAATAGTAAAGGGAATGTGCTGAGTAAACTAACAACAAATTATTCCTCTGTGCCTCCGGATTATGTACCGGGAATTTCCTCCGGGAGTTCTCCCAATTGGCCACTGTAACTTTGCCATTGGATTACCAGAAGCTCCATTTACAGCGACCGATCGGGAGAACTCCTGAGGAAGTTCCTGGTGACCGATGTTCCCTGTAAGCTGCGCTTTGTTCTGTGCAACCTGTTTCTTTTCCTGCGCGGTCCCTTTAAATTTCTGCGCATGCGCGGTACTTACAATGTAAAAGCCGGTGAGTGGCCTGTGCGGGACCTTTCCTGTTACTGCGTGGCCGCACAGCCCAGAGGTGACTATTCCCAGATTGGGCCTCGGACCTCATCACCATAATTCCGGCGAGCTACGAATGCCGATTGGGCATTGGGAGGCAGCTTGCTGGGTGAATGAAGGGTGGCGTGCGCTGGACAACAGCAGCCCGTATTGTTGCTGTGGAGCCAGGAGGAGCACTCTGTTTTGTTGGTGGCTTCCAGCGGTTTTTTTTTAAGGATTGCTGGTTGGGACGCAGAAGAACCTGTGAAACTGAACGGAGCGTGCCCGGTGCTTGCTGCTGGATTTTGGAGCGGGGTCGTGAAACGGTCATCAGGCCCCTCATTAGCATATGCTCGGGGCCTAATGACTGTTTTGAGGCAGCCGCCAGGGATGTGGAAATATTGCCTGCCCTAATATGGCATTGGAAGTACATCTGGTGCTGTTCGAGTGCGGCACATAGCTGAGCATTGGCACTATTTGCCACTGTTTGCGTCCAATAAAAGGTCCTGTTTTGTCCCCATTATGCCAGGAAGCAGCATTGGGAATCTGCAGGGGAATGTTTGCTCATTAATACGATGAATATTGGTGCTGGAGAATGAATAGTTTTCTGTGTTCACCCAATGGGGCAGTATGCGACATTGCAAGGTCAACTAAATCATTGATTAGCTGCAGGATAAAGCTTTCAAAATGTTGCCCTACTAATGTATCTTAAATAAGGCCTCTAAAAATCACCAACCGTTCTAATAATGCAATATTTGCATTCCTTGTCCTTGTGGCCCCTTTGAGTTGGCTTGCCAAATAAGTGCAATTAGCACTGAAGTGTTGGCAGTTTTGTGCTGTGGACTCCTGCCACTAGGAACTGGACTGAACCTTCTTGAACTCAATTGCCTTAGGGGGGTCTCTTATTAATTTTATGGTACAAAGCTGCTTTCGCAATGGGTTCTGCACATTCTCAGTTTTACTTTCCTACTGGTCTCGCCACCAGGAAGGAGAAAGCAGTGGCCAGGAAACGTGGCCAATGCCACCCCAATTGCCTCCTGTCTGCCGCAGGTCCTTCTGGTGTCATCCATCCTGCAATTGAAACAGTTTTTGGAGAACTTAGCTATGCTGTCGCTCCTCTGTCTGACAGAATGAAACTGGCTGAGTTTTTTTGTGTGTAACCGCGCGTACGTGCATGTTGCATAGTGGCACATGTCCAGTTAAAAAGATTGTTACTGGACAGTTTTATTCTGTTTCATAGCAAAAGAAACAGCTGCAAAAAATGCTTCAAACTGTGGTGAGAGCAAAAAAAAAAATTGTGGTCGAGTTAGGAGCAGAAGAATTTTAAAAAGAATCAAGAGAAATGAGTGAGAGCCTCCCTTAATAGCTCAATCGGTAAATGCACCATATGGTGTGGTTCAGAGGGTTAGAAACCAGAAGTGTCTCTGGCAAGATCGCTGCACTGTGTAGAATTAGCTGGGAATGGTGGGGGCAGTACAGTTGTCCTTGCTGTCCCTAGGCTGGTAACACTAACTATTTGAACTAACTAACTCTTGAGCATACCCGATTTCCATCACTCTCTCTAAGCCTCTCCGCCTTTCTACACCTCTCTCCTCCTTCAACTCTCTCCTTTAAAACCTACCACCTGTCCTATTAACTCTTGTGGCTCGCTGTTAAATTTTGTCAGATTTCAGCTCCTGTGAAGCACCTTGGGACGTTTTACTATGTTAAAGGCGCTATATGAATGCAAGTTGTTGCTGTATCTGGTGACCACTGTTCGACTGTGCATGTGCATCAACAGTGAGTGAAGATTAGCTGCGATACTTCCTCATGGTCAAGTTCCTTGCCAAAAACCACTGGGCTCACACATGGCCATCTGGGCAAGGTACCAGTGAACCTGCACATGAGCATAAATCACTGCCTTCAAGAATGGAAGGAAATAACGGCAGACGTTGAACCAGGAAAAATGTATCTTTTTTTTTGGTGAAAGGTTAATTGTGGATTTTAAAAAACCACTACAAAGTATGGAAATGATGCCAGCTTTACAAGTGATGAATGATCAAATGTGCGTAACAACTCACTGCATCCAAAGGTAGCAAATGATCAATATTTTCCATTTTCTTGCGAGACTGATGCATGTTCCAGAAGATAGCGAGAAGAGCAGAACAATGGAACAGTCACCTTTTGGACAAGTGACGTTTCTGGAGGTGGGCAGGAGTACTTTGATGGAAAACAACATTGATTTCCCTGAAACTGACAAAACCAATTTCCGCCCTCAAAGAGTTAACAGAAGTTGAAATCGGTAGAGGAAGTGTGGTGGCTCTGTGTGCAGGTGTGATGTGCGGACTGTAGATAACTGCACTAAAAGTGTTTGAAACAAAAAAGGGAGAGCCTGCGTGCCTTCTGATGCAAATCATATGCAAATCAAAGATGAGCTGGGCAGCCTGTAAGGCGTTTTATTCTGGTGGCCCAGTGGCAGGAAGTGTGTCATATATTCTTACTAATGTCAACTTTACACAGATTCTTCCATTGATCGGTTATAGTTTGATGGATGCATACTTAGCAACATTTAAGAGACCAAAGACTCCAGATCTTAGACATAAGTTGAGATTTATCTTGGTCCTCACAGAGTTATCGTTCACCTCCGTATGTAAAAGTTTTTTTTGTGCAGCACTGAAACGGCCCTAAACAAAATCACAAATGTCATACTCTCTGACCGCGACCATGGTGCATTATCGCTCCTCAAGCTCCATGCCACCTTTGAGGCATTTGACCAGACCATCCAGCTCAGTGGGATTGCCCTTGCTTGGTTCCACTCTTACCTATCTGATTGTAGCCAGAGCTTCTCCAACAATGGCTTCTATTCTCGCTCCCGCACCATTGCCTCCGGAGTCCCTGAAGGATTTGTAGTTGGTCCCCCTCCTCTTCCTCACCTCCGTGCTGCTAATTGAGGACTACATCCTCCGATTTGGGGTCAGCTTCAACATGTACACCGACGACACCCAACTCTACCTCGCCATCACCTCTCTCAGCCCGTCCACATTTCTGTGTTGTCAGACTGCTTGTCCGATATTCAGTCTTGGATGAGCCGCAATTTCCTCCATTTAAACATTGGGAAGACCGAACCCGTTGTCTTTGGTCCCCACCACAAACTCCATTCCCTCGCCACTGATTTCATTAGCAATTGTCTTGGGCTGAACCAGACTGTTTGCAATCTCAGCATCCTATTCGATCCTGAACTGAGCCTCTGACCCCATATCCTCTCAATTTGAATAAGATCACCTACTTCCAATTCCATAACCTGTCTGGCTCAGCCCATCTGCCGCTGAAACCCTCATCTATGTTTTGGTCAGCTCCAGACTCGGCTGTTCCAATGCTCTCTTGGCCACGCTCCCATTCTCTGCCCTCCGTAAACTTCAGCTCATCCAAAATCCTGCTGACTCTCCTGTATCACTCGCACACCACCCCTGTTCTTACTGACCTACGTGGTCCCCCGAAACCTCAGATTTAAAATTGTCCTTGGGCTGGATTTTCATTAAGCTGTCGGGAAGGAGGCGGGACTACAACTTTCGGGTTTTAGTCCCGCCTCCATCGACATCCGGCCAATCCACGCGATTTTCCCTTGATTGACCTTGTTGAGCCCGCCCAGCGGGCTCAGCAGGCCAATTAAGGGCCACCCGGCAACAGGTGACGTCACAGACTGAAATTTCATCTGTCAAGAGTTTTTGACAGATGAAATCTGTGTTTCACAGCTGTTTGAAGCTGTCAAACACTGACCGTCTGAATTCTAACCTGAGTCCTTCTCCACAGACTCAGTTAGAACTCACACGGCACTCAAAGCTGAAGGCTGTCACTTTTGACAGATCGCAGCCATTCTGCTGAGTGATGGACTCCCGACGCCTACAGGAAGAAAGGCTGTTAAGGTAAGTACAGGTAATTTAAACTTCTTTAGACACACCAAACACACTTACCTTTGCACTCATGCACCCATCACTCACCTGAACACCGACATCGCGACCCCTCCAAGTCCTTCAACCCGACGGCCTGCCTGCTCTAACCTGGCGTGGTTTGGAGCCGTCGGGAATCCCACACGACACCCCTCAAAATAGGGATTAGGCTAAAAACTGCCTGTTAATTGGCACTAATCCCTTCCCTCGGCGGGTCCCAGTGTGGGGCGGGTACCCGCCTCCTCTGAAACTTACGTGGAGGCGGGTTTTGGGCAGGATGGTGTCGGGACCCCCGAATTTGGGATTTTTGCCCCCACCCCCGCACGCCTAAAAGCCCGCCTCACAGCACACTGAAAATCTGGCCCCTTGTGTTTTAATCACTTCACGGCCTTGTCCTCCAGCCCTACAACCCCTCCCCTCGAACTTTCCATTCCTCTGACTCTGGCCTCTTGTGAAACCTTCAGCCATCTCGGACCCATGCTCTGGAATTCCTTCTTTAAGCCTCTCCACTGCTCGCTTTTCTGTTAAGCCCCTCCTTAAAGCTCACCTTTTTGACCCAGCTTTGGTTACCCCCCCCCCCCCCCCACTCCCCAGTGTCTCCTCCTTTTCTCAGCATCCTTTTTTTGTCTGACGTTGTAATTGTTGATTACAGCTCTGTGAAGCACCTTTTCGGACATTTTTCTACGCCCTATATAAGCACAGGTTGTTCATGTTGTATATGGAAATTTAAATTTTTGTTTGTTTGACTTATCTCAATTATGTGGTTTTTTGTTATACTTACTGTGTTCATCTCTTAATCTCTTTAAATCTGGCATTCTTGTTCAGTCAACTTCAGTGTTGTATCCCCCTTTCTACCAGCCAGTCAGCCATAACAAATTATTAATGGTGAGATGTGCGCTACGGTGTCCCTACGTGGCAAGTTAATTCATTCATAGTCTAGTCGCCATTGTAAGATTCTTCTTAGGCAGTCCCTCGGAACCGAGGATGACTTGCTTCCACACTAAAAATGAGTTCTCAGGCGACTGATGATTCCAATGCGGGACCTAAAGGGCTGGATTTTATCAATGGAGGCGTGTAGAAGGCGGGACTCCCACTTTTGGGGTTGTAGTCCCGTCTCCATCGAGTTGTGGCCAACCCACTAGATTTTCACTTGATTGACCTTGTTGAGCCCCCCCAGCGGGCTCAGCAGGCCAATTAAGGGCCACCCAGCAACAGGTGGCGTCACAGATTGACATTTCATCTGTCAAAAGCTTTTGACAGATTAAATATCAGCGTTTGACAGCTCTTTGAAGCTGACAATCTGTACTCTTAGTTAATTCCTTCCTCTCAGGCTGATTTAGAAATCTCTCCAGAACAGAAAGCTGAATGCTGCAACTTTTGACAGCTCGCCGCCATTCTGCTTTCTGTGCCGGTGAGATGAGGGACTCCCGAGACCTGAAGAAAGGAAAGCTGTAAAGGTAAGTAAAACTTCTTTAAACACTTTACACACACCAAACACACTTACCTCTGCACTCATGCACCCATCACTCACCCGAACACCAGACATTTCGAACCCTTCAGCCCGACAGTCCACCTCACTAACTTGGCGTGGTTTGGAGCCGTCGGGAATCCCACACTTTAGGAATAAAAATAGGGATTAGGCTAAAAACTGCCTGTTAACAGGCAGTTAATTGGTACTAATCCCCTTCCAGCCTCGGAGGCGGCTCCCAGCACAGGTCGGGTATCTGCCTCCTTTGAAACTGGCATGGAGGCGGGTTGGGGGTGGGATGGGTTCGTGCCCCCCCCGATTTCGCAAATTTAACCCCCCACGCGCCTCCAATCCCACCTCCACGGCCCAATGAAAATCCTGCCCACAGTCTCTGTCACAGGTGGGGCAGACGGTGTTTGATGGGGCTTGGGTTGATGTGTGCTCCTTCCGTTGTTTGTGCTTGGCTTCTGCTTGCTCCCAGCGAAGAGACTTGAGTTGTTCGGCGCCTTCCCGGATGCCTCTCCTCCACTTTGAGCAGTTTTGGGCCAGGGATTCCCAGGTGTCGGTGGGGATGTTGCACTTTTTCAAGGAGGCTTTGAGGGTGTCCTTGAAGCGTTTCCTCTGCCCACCTGGGACACTCTTGCTGTGTCGGAGCTCCGAGTAGAGCTCTTGTTTTGGGAGTCTCGTATCGGGCATGCAGACGATGTGGCCCGTCCATCGGAGCTGATCGAGTGTGGTCAAAGCTTCGATGCTGGGGATGTAAGATAGCTTTATGTCATCAACACGTTCAGAGAACATCAGTGAATGTAATGGAGATGTCAGCAGTAAATCTGGAGGCTGCAAATACACTCAAATCCTAGAACTCACCTTTAAAATGGGTTGAGAAGAATTATCATTGGACAATAAATATATTAACATTGCTAACTGAATAGTTGACCTAGTAGCATAAAGAATAGATTTCTTGCCTCTTCACTAATGATCATGGCTTATAGCCTCAGGGTAGTACGTCTCTCAAATTCAAATTGATTTTCCTAGTTCTTTGACTATAGAGGTTAACGGAAAAGCAAATTATTTTGGTGGTGAGAGTAGGAAGATATGAGAGATGAGCAAGGTCGAAGAGGCATTGTGTGGTTGGAGACACTGTGTAGGAGCATAGACTAAGTACTTACAAAATAGAAAGTAACTAAAATTAACCAGGAGGGTGACTGTAAATGGAGCACTTGATACAAATCTATCGTAAAGCTTTTAGTGAGCATCTTGACTGTTATAATGAGAAACCTAGTAATATTTTCAAATGTGGATTGTTAGTACTCCCATAGAGAAATTACATTCAAGCACTGTTGTATCATAGCTCCAGTTACTGGAATAATATTTCCATGACTTGGTGCCATGACATTACCATATTATAAGTTATCAATAATACAGTAATCAGTCAAGCATGGTAGACCTGCATGACCCGATACAGTGAGCTTACAATCTCACCCTTGCCATGCGGTGGACTTGCTGAGTGAAATTTGGGTGTTTAAACAAAATTAATGCATAGTGGTCTTTGTGCTCCTGTCTTTATACAGTAACCTAAGTGGGACACTGTAGGACAGTCAATGGGCGGTCACACTTATACCACACTGGTGGAAGCCCTTCATAATTTGCTAGTGACTCCACAATTACCCCTTTCCCTAGGATATACATATATTGAAAAAAGTACAGTGATAAGCACCAAATTGGTTGTTGTAAAGGGGCTAATCTATAAGGAAATGTACAGCATACGAGAGAAAGTTGGGGGGGGGGTGGTTGTTGGTGGTGAGACATATAGGGGGTAGATTTCCATAGAGGTTCGCCATCTTGTCCACCATTACTTCGGCAGAAGATCTGTGGAAACCCCAGAGAAGTGACAAAGTATTAAATGGTATAAAGGTGGGGGAGAACTGAGAATATTATTTTAAGATCAATTAAGCCAGTCGAACTGGAGGACATAAATTTCACTTCATGAAAAGCAAATGTAAAGCAGATCTTAGAAAATGTTTTTCTTCACTCGATGGGTTATAAATGTTTGTTTGTAATGATGTTCCAGGTAATTTAATAGAATCAAAAATGTTAGGGAGTTCAACTTCAGTTCATAAACTCATCATAGAAATTACAGCACAAAAGGATACCATTTTCTTATCCTTTCATCTGACATTCCTTTATCTGCTAGTTTAGCAACCTATTTAAAATTTAAATGAATATGTTCATGACTAACATCACAGTCTAATTGCAACCCACCAGTCTGGTCTAAAACTAAAAGGGTATTGGTTTGTAAGTTTTTTGAGGGTGTCGACGATAAACTGGTGATGTCACTGAGCATTTATGATTGTTATCGCAGTTTAGGGGCCACACTTAAATATTGTTATTATAAGTAATATCAAGCTCCTCAGCAACGCTTGGACATACAATACTATGAACAGGCAAAAATCTTTTTTTTTAAACTTATGTTACTTGAATTTTTGTAAATTATTAGACACAATCCCTCCAGCTCAATTGTTGGCCCCAGACACTAGCTTTTTAGTTTTATGAGATCATAATTTCACATTTAACTAGTTAAATGTTATTTGTCGCTGTAGGCTTCATTTTCCCAGCACCTTAAGTAATGCAGCCCTGTTTTTGTGCCCAGTGTTGTGCAACAAATATCTCTGCAAGCAAGGCTGACCTGATAATTAGTGCTTATGGTTGCCTCCCATCTCGTTTGGCTGACCATGATATACTCTCTTTCTTTCTTTATTTCTCTTGTGCTACACTTCAAACAGAAAGTTAGTTGTTGCTGTTTTGTGATTTTGCTTTTCTGTTGGATTTCCTCATAAATATGTAAGTCTAGGTTTGAGTATTGCTAGTCTGATCTTTTTTGTTAACTTTGTTATAATGCAGGCACTGGTATAGAGTAGTCAGAACTGCCTTGGCATTTATTGGTCCCAACCAAACTCTCTTAAGGAGGGAATGCAGATCTGAAGGATTCATTCTTCCATTATGCAAAATATTTGTTGGAGGGATCGTCCAACTGAGGGAAATAACGTTGATGGAAAGGGCTCACACAGATCAAAATACATGGGAGAAAGATCAAAAATAGTACGGCAGTTTCCTTTTATATAAATCTGTGCAAACTATATTTCATGTATAAATAAGTGTTGGCATTTGGCATTTCAACTTAACAACAGACCTTATTTAGGCAAGCTATACCAACTTTCAGAACTACTTGACTGAGGAGTTTATGGCTGAAGGCTTCATTTTGAGAGTGGGGAGAAGAGCTGTCAGGAATAATCCCTCACCTTGGATAGCTGTGGCACACACAACAATAAGATCTTGCATTATAAAACGCCTTTAACTATAAAATGTCCCACTAGAGCGTAATCGGACAAAAACAAATTGACGACGCTAATCTTTGCCTACTAAGGAAAAAGCTCCAGGCTTGTCAAAGGAGTGTTGGTCAATTTAAAACAAAACTTAGCTGTGGAAAAAAAGAACCAATCTTTACTACTTTAAACATTTTTAAAAACAGGAAAATTGGGAGGCGGGTGACCAGTTTTCTAGTTTTTTGTACTATTGGCATGAGCACTAGAAACTAGATCATTTTACCTTGGGGTCACCATTACTATTGGGTTAAATAACTATCAAGTGGTACACTTACCAGCAACAAAGAATGTCCAGGCCATTGCTGTATTTATTGTACAGAAGTCTCCATGAGATAGTAACTTTTTTTAATTTAAGATATTAAAAACTGATTTATGCGGTGTGCAGCTGTGTGAATGCAATACCCCTCAAGCAGTTTGCTGCAGTTGTAAGCTATATCATTCCAGTGAAAGACAGGCTATTCATGAGCAGTACAATATTCAGATGCAGTTTGCTGAACAGTCTGCAGCAGTTGAGTAGATGTCTGGCAAGTCCTGCAGCACTAGGATCATTGCTGGGAACCACCCCCACCACCCCCTCCCCCCCCCCCCCCCGCCTCCAAATTTCACAGGCCCAGACCATGTGCAGTACCATAAAGTATACATGATTTTAAAAGAGTCCGTAAGAGAATGTTGCTGTTTTTTGTGTTAACCTCCGCTTTTAATGCTCGAATGAATGGCTTCTGGCATAGAAAGTCTCAAGGCCCAGCGTACATTAAAAGTATCTTGGGAGAAAATTCAAATGAAAACTTATGAAATTGAGCTGCGTTGAACTGTGTTCGATTTATACATTTTTCACTTAAAAACTCGAAGTTCTTACTTAGCACATGGTTTAACACTTCAAATTATAAATGACACCAGAACCATTAATTCAAAAGAATTTAGATGCAGCAGTGGTCACAAGGATACACTCTTAACTTCCTATTTCTTGCACAGTGAAAAGAAATGAACCTCCTTGCAACTAAAGTGCAAGCGCAGTAATAGGGAGACTTACTTCAAAATTTACATTATTTTTGGTTAGCCACAATTAATTTTCACAATATTGTCATCTCAATTATAAATTGACCACTTTTAGGCCTACTACTTAAAGTAGTGGGGGAATACATTGGCTCACTTGCCTGTATATGCACTTTCTTTGGGAATCTGTCTTTCAGATGAGATGTTAAACTAAGGTTCCGTCTGCCCCCTCAGGGGACCTAAAAGATCACATGGTGCTATTTCAAAGAAGACCAGTGGAGTTCTCCCAATGACCTGGCAAAAATTTATCCCTCAAACAACATCGCTAAAAGAAAAAATATCTGATCATTATCACAGTTCTGTTTATGGGACCTTGCTGTGCACAAATTGGTGGCCGCATTTCCTACAGGAGTCATATTTATTTAACAATACTTAAAGTGCATTTATATTGCAGAACCACTGTATTTTGTTCTGTATTTAAAGTGTATTTGTTTCCATATAGATGCATCTAGGGTTAGGCTTCTGGCTCTTTCACTCTTACCCAGTTCCATCTGCAGATGTAATCCTGTAAACTGGGAGTACAGGTAGACTATCCTTTATCCGAAAACCTCGGGACCAGCCGTGTTTCGGTTTTCGGAAAATTTCGGATTTCGGAAGGTATTTTATAAGACTGGGAAATTTGGCGGGGGGGGGTCAGGGTCGGCTCGGGGGTCGGGGTGGGGGTTGGCGGGGGTCGGGGTCGTGCGCACGACTTACGCGGAACGAAAACACTTCGGTTTTCAGAGGATTTCGGTTTTCGGAAGTGCGGATAAAGGATACACTATCCCTTATCCGAAAGGGTGGGGGTCGGTCGGGGGGGGGGGGGGAGAAAAGAATATCGGACAGGCCGCTGCAGCTATCGGACGGGCCGCTGTATTGTTGGGTTCACTCTCCCGGTATACCTCCTTCACACTGCCCGGCTCGGCCTGCAATCTCCTACCCAGGAGGGAACTCGGTAACCCTCTGCCCTGCTCAGCGTAAGTCGTGCGCCACTCTGGTCATGTCGTGCGCACGACTTACGCTGAACGAAAAAACCTTCGGTTTTTAGAGGGTTTCGGAAGTTCGGATAAAGGGTAGTCTACCTGTATCTACAGAGCACATTAGTGACGTGCTTTAAGCAAACTGCAAGTCAAATGAATAAAGAAGGGTCCTGAAAACTGATACCATGCCACTCATGTTATGCCAGTAATGTTCTTGAAAATGCCATTGAGTAATAAGCTCTCTATGTATAATGTTTGAATTTGGTAAGATTTGAAGAGCTTGGGGCTCACTGACTTTTGAATCCGAAAATAATTTAAGAAAGATGTTGCTTTGAGGAAAAAGGCCTCCTGGCTGTGCTAATTCAGGTTGGGGTAAATTCTTGTCTTCAGCATCTGCAATGGAATGAAAATCAGGTAGGTTCTGCAAAGGGCGTGTCATTCTCTCTGCTAGAGTACTGCCCAGGCAGTGAAGGTGAAAATGTTGTCTGATTACACTCCTGTGAAGCACCTTGGGACATTTTACTACATTAAAGGCACTATATAAATGCAAGTTTTTGATGTTGTTGTGCTTTGGTGGTTCACAAGATCTCCAACAGAATCCCTGATAGGACTCTAGCAATTTTCACTAGGTAGCACTGATGCTTTTTAAAAAAAAAGTGCTGAATACCCCAAGAGCAATGCAACAGTGAAACCAACTGAACTCCAGCCAAACCATAGAAGCCTGTATAGCCCTGCTGTGACCTCAGATACTATTGCGAAAGCTTAAGCAAGTGGACCGTTAACATTAGCCACACAAGCAGTTTGTACAGACCATTGGCTGCAGCCTGATCACGAAGATGAGTTTTTTTTTAAAGCATAATTTTACTGTTTCAAAACCTATGGCATTCTTAAAGCCACATTGTGATTATTGAATCATCTGCCTCTTGAATTTCAATGGTACAGTACTTTTGAAATATTTTAAAAACATGCATTCTGAAAAGTGTGATTAGTCTAGACCAGGAGGCTATATGCTACGGTGCCGCCAGTTTGTATATTTATTGGTACTTGTATATTAGTATGTTTTTGACCTGGTTTGGGGAGATTGACCTCTGAGTCACACTCCTCAGTTAATTATTCATCTGGTGCTGCTCCCTGGAAGCTGTTGAAGGCTGCTGTGAAATCTGGAGACCATTCCAATGTGTAGGGACATATGGTTGTCATGCCATGCTGCTCCAGATCACTTAAGGCCTGGGCAACATATCAAAGTAAAACGGCACACAAGAGTTTACTTCAAAGCAAGAAAAAATGCACTTTTGACCAGCTTTCTCAGCTCCTCAGGGTGCATTTTGCCTTTGTTTTCGCCATTTGAGCTGGTTCTGTGTATCAGCAGGCATGCCTTAGGATGTTATTTTGTGGCACGGGGCGAACACTAAGAGTCATAGAACCACCTCGATATTTTTCTTTCAACCAAACTTTTCAGAACCCACACACTGCTGTTGCAAAATCTGAAAGAAGCAACGTGCAGCCTCACTAAATTAATAAATGTTTTACCAGATTTTAATGAGATTTCATCAGTATTCATTCTGCTTTAAGCACTTTGATTGTTTTTGTGCAAGGGCACTTGAGGTTTCCAGTAGTTGTAGGAAGCAATGTGCTACCTCGGGGGAGATGTATAACAATGGCTGACACGATATCGCCTGTTTTACACTTTCGCCCAAAGTCAAAATTACCTCCTTTTTTGTTTTTCAGATTCTTTCACGTACTCTCTAATACCAGAACGTCCCTCAATTTTATTTTTTAATAAGTTAGAATTCAGCTCCACTGAAACCACTCTCACATTATCCTCTTTGGCACCATCCTATGCTCTTGAGGATTTACTTTTTCTGGTAAGCATTTTTACATATGATCGTTGGATAGACAGTTTTTGAAAAAAAGGTTGGAGCACTTCAGTTGTCATTCCAAAGAAAACAATGATCACTTTCTGCTTTATAATCTCATTTGGTGTCTCTTTTTCTTCTGCAACATAATCAATCGGCCATTAACTGTCACAGATTTTCAGTGACTATAATGCTATGAATTCTGGAAATAAAACCTTTTGATATGTATTCCATATTCCCATGTCATGTGCTCTTTTATCCACTCCAATAAAGAAGTACATTTGTTATTAACGAATCATTGTTGTTTTGTAGACTTGTCACTATTACATTTCCTGAATGGAAAAAAGAGTTCATTTCTACTGAGATTAGGTCTGAGTCCCCTCATTGCACATTGGAATGGTGTGGCAAGGTGATGCATGGTTTAAAGAAGGGTGGGGGGAAAGTTGAAGAGCTTAACAGACTCTTATTATCCTCAATGTTTTATGCTGTGGTCAGCCAAACAAAGTTGCTGACTTATGAGAAAATGATGCACTAATAGGCCATAATATGTAACAACAACAACTTGCATTTGCATAATGCCTTTAACGTAGCAAAACATCCCAAGAGTATTATCAATAAAATCATTTTTTGACACCGAGCCACAGAAGGAGGTGTCCGGACAGATGACCAAAAGCTTGGCCAAAGAGGTAGGTTTTAAGGAGCATCTTCAAGGAGAGGTAGAGAAGCAGAGGGGTTTAGGGAGGGAATTTCAGAGCTTGAGGCCAAGGCAGCTGATAACACAGCCACAAATGGTTGAGCGATTGAAATTGGGGATGCGCAGAAGGCCAGAATTAGAGGAGCGCAGATATCTTGGAGGGTTGTAGGGCTGGAGGAGGTTACAGAGATAGGGAGTTGCAAGGCCATGGAGGGATTTGAAAACCAGGATGAGAATTTTAAAATTGAGGCCTTGTCCGACCGGGTGCCAGTTAAGATACAGGCAGCAGAGTTTTGGATGAGCACAAGTTTATGTAGGGTGGAAGATGGGAGGCTGGCCTGGAGAGCATGTAGTGAGCAAATAATGGCTGGAAATTCCTTATTAAAAATAATTCCCCAATTGCTCTGGGGCACACCCACACTATGGATTGTGTCAGATTCTGCTGGATAAATATTTTGCACACCGTCTCCCCACAGCCAAAACCTTGTACAGGGACCATTGCTACACGTTTGAAAGGGTAGCCTGCTGATTCAGGAACATGCAGCCTTGTGGGGCTGCTGCTTAAAATTAAAGGCAGGGATAAGAACTGCCGGGCGAAGCCAGAAGGACTGACTACGCAATGTGGAGGCACAAAACAGAATCTCTATGCAATTGGCAGAAGGGGAATGCTCTCCAGTCGCTCTTCGATAGATGGCAGAGTGGACATTCTACAGCATGAGATGGAAGCGAGGAGGCTTTCCCTGATTGGCATTCCCGGGCATGTTCCCCAAGGACAGCCGTGCGCCACACCTGGTAGGAAGAGGCGGCCAGGCTGAATGCTGTCTACAGTACCTAGAAACAAATGTAGGAGAAGATGACAAACTTTAAGGGATGTGGAAAGATAAGACTAACTGATAGCACCAGGTACTAGGCAGGTGATCTATGCTGCAAAGTTTACCCTGACGTCCTGTCCATGTTTACTGTTCACTCATGCCAAGCCTTCATACAACTTTACAGTTCTTTTGATTGCATCTCATGCCTACCCATACCTCCAGCAGGGCACACAGTCAAGATGTAATGTACAACAAAAGTCTTGGGCCTAGAAATTCGGTGGGCTGTGCCACCAGTTAGCGCCCAAAGAGGGCACTTAGTGGCTTTAGCACCACTGGCCACACCCCCGCGAAATTTAGCGGGGCGCTAATGGCGGCGTTAGCCTGTAGCGCTGCGCCGCCACCGATGAAGTCATCGGTGTGCGCAGCGCCCCGCTACTGCCCTGATCGCGATATTGGGTCGCGCCCCCTGCTGTAACGCCGGTCACAATCTGTGACCGGTTCAGGGGGGCCGACCTGCGGCGGTAGTGGCACTAATTAAAGGGGAGGTGCGGCGCGGCCATTTTTTTTTTTGCTGGCCGCCTGCCAGCACCTCCTCGCGCCGGCCTCCTGAGCCCCCCGGGCAGTGCCGGCTGTGTCCCAAGAGCCCGGCACCCCTCCTCGGTGCCGGGCTCTTTTGCCGGCACTCGCGATCTCTGATCGTGCTGGTGCAGGCCCCTCCCCTTTAAGAAGGGGAGGAAGGCCTGCAGTACCGCAGCGCGCGTGCCGCAGCGTGTGGTGCTGTGGCACGTTGCGCTGCGATATTCAGTTTCAGCGCCCCAAGAGGGACGCGGGGTGTCTCGAGCAGCGCCCTGCTTCCGTTTGGGACGCTGAAACTGAATATCGGGATGGCGCAAGCGGCTCCGTCCGGAGCGGTGATTCCGGCGCCCAGGCGAGCTTGGCGCCCCAAACTGGGCACCACTGAATTTCTAGGCCTTGGCATACTTTTTCCAAGGCCTTCAAAATTGAACACAAACCACACTCTGTGACCCCTTGGCTCTACATTAAACCCACATGTGCCCAAGACTCCTTCAATATTTGCCTAGCAAGCCACTCAACTGTATGAAACAAAAGATCCACCATGCAGGACAACTAGGAATGTGCAATAAATGCCGGCTTGGCCAATGACACCCACATCTATCAATACTGCTGTGTTCAGTGCTTCTCTGAACTCTCCACTCTTCTAAGCTCCTACATAATCTTTATCTTCTCTACAGCCTGGGTGAAATTAAGACTAATCACACTGTTTCTCATTCTCTCCCAGGACCTCAAACATTGTGTCACTCATTACCACTCTCCGTCTCTTTCTCCTACAAATTTCAGGCTTTTGAAATGGAAGCATGGTGTCACCTACTCACATCTTGCTGGTTGTCCTCATCTTCTCTTGTACCCCTTTCAATCTTGGTGGTATCCTGCATAGTTGGCCTTGTCCCTTCACCTTGGTTCCTCTTTTTTAAATTGCATTGATCAAAAATTGAAGGTAAGGCTGAGGTTTTTTTTCCATATTACTAAATATGAAATTCAATCTGCTTAAATGTCAATCATTCTGTTTTGAAATGATGTCATAAACATGCATCGCTGAAACTTTCAGCCCTGCATTGGTGCCACGACTGTTGGCATTTAATTAATGACTGCTTTTCTGACGTGCCTCTGCTCTTCTGTAATTAATCCTATCTTATAGTTATAAAAACAGCATTTATAACACTGCAATCTCTCACTTTCAAGAGTTAACATAGATATTGGACTGTTATCAGTATAATGTAGCCTTTATACTCGTATACAAGACATATGAATCACACAGGCAAGACGGAATTGTGTAACACTTCTTATGAGTGAAACAAGCCCAGAAATGCTTCAATATTTATTTGATAGTTTCGTTCAGTTGAGGTAGAGCTTGACTTTGTGCGATAGTGTAAAACGGGTGGTGGCGAGTTGCCAGCCCGATTTGCACCTCGTATCATTGAGGTCAATGGAAATAAAAACCGGGCGAGATGTAAAATGGGCTGCCAACTCGCTATCACCCATTGCACTCTAGCACACAAAGTCAAGATCTCATGAATTTTAATATTTTAAAACATAAAAGAACCAACAATTACATAAATACAAATATCTCCCAAATGTTGAACTTCGAGACATTTTACTTGTAGAAGGAGGTCTGCGTTCTTTTATCCTGTGCATAAGGATTTGCTCGCTGATTGTTCCTTTTCATATTACTGAAGGATTGTTGGTGGTATCCGTGGTTGTGTTGGTATTTCCCCCAGGTGTATCATATCATTTTTAGCTTCACTGGTGTGAAATAGCAACGGGGATCGTGCAGGAAAGTGAAGATGAGGTAGAAGATCAGCCATGATCTTATTGAATGGCGGAGCAGGCTCGAAGGGCCAATTGGCCTACTTCAGCTCCTAGTTCTTATGTGAGTGAGTGTGAAAATACCATTAAAGCTCATAAAATAAAGTCTTCACTGTGGTAAACCACTGTTATAGTTATCACTGTATATTGTTCTCACTGTTCTCACTGTCACATCACTACACGAGGTCGCCTCTTGTCGCACTGTTATACCTGGGCTGACCACCTCCGACTCCGCCCATTACCTGCCCAGGTATAAAGGTAGCTGACTGGCTAGTATTCCTCCCTGTTGGATCGGATCACCCACGAGGGTGGGCTCTGTTATTTAGCCAATAAAAACCTTCAGTTACGTTCTTAACTCGTCGCCTTTTATTGGACTAATTGATAGGCATATCAATTTTATTGGCTAAATTTTAAAGATGTCTGATAATGAACAGCAACAGCAAGGAGCTCACCCAGCAGCACAGCAACAGCAGCCTCCAGACAACGGGCCACACCAGCCGGCTTGGCTGCAAGCCTTGAAACCACCATACCTGGATCTAAACCCACAGGCACCAAACTCAGCCAACGACTTCAAACACTGGCTGGACTGCTTCGAATCGTACCTGGAGGAAGCCGTCGTCCCTCAGAGATCCAAACTAAGAGTCCTGAAAGCCCAAGCGAGCCCGAGAGTATATACACTCATCCAGGACATGACTACGTACGACGACGCCATCAACCTACTGAAACAGCAGTACCGGAGCCCGGTAAACTACATGTACACTAGGCATCTCTTAAGATCTCGCCAGCAACAGCCAGGAGAATCGATAGCTGAATTTTCACGAGCGCTGAGACAACTCGGCAGGAACTGTGACTTTAAAGCGGTGACGGCTACTGCGAACATGGAAGACAATGTCCGCGACGCCTTGGTGAGAGGCCTACGTTCCGACTACACACGGCAAAGACTGCTTGAAGCTAAGGACATAGACCTGGACAAGGCCGAAGCCCTCGCCCTCACCCTAGAGGCCACCCAGCAAGACCAGGAAGCGTTTGCCAGGTACTATTCGCGACCCTGGGACTCGGGCCCGACCCCCACCCCACCACCCTTCACAGCGCTGCCCCCGGGACCTACCTCAGCGTCTGCATCACGGATCCGACCGGGCCCGCTAGCCCCGGTACCGGCCCCGACATCAGGCAACCCCGATCGGGCCGCTGGCTGCTTCTTTTGCGGCCAGGAGAAGCATCCGAGGTCGCGCTGCCCAGCCAAAAACTCGACCTGCAAAACCTGCCTCAAGAAAGGCCACTTCTCCAAGGCCTGCAGAAGCAAATCCTCAGAAGCCAGCAGTGCCTCATGCGAACCCTGGGGGCGGCCATCTTTGTGCGGGGCAGCCGAAGCCTGCAGAGCCTCATGGGAAAACCAGGGGCGGCCATCTTTGTGCGGGGCAGCCGAAGCCTGCAGAGCCTCATGGGAACAGCAGGGGCGGCCATCTTTGTGCGGGGCAAACGATTTAAACAGAGCCTCATGTGAACTACGGGGGCCGCCATCTTCGCCGCCATCTTGTCATGACAACGACGCGCTCATCTACACCCTAGCTTCCGTGACCCTGGATCAAGCCCGCCCGCACCACCTGGCCAGCTCAATGATGGACATCAAAGTCAACGGCCACGCCACGACCTGCCTGTTCGACAGCGGAAGCACGGAGAGCTTCATCCACCCAGACACGGTGAGCCACTACTCCCTCCCCGTCCTGCCAACGCGCAGCCGCATCTCGATGGCATCGAGGTCGCACGCCACAGACATCAGCGGCTACTGTGTCGTGACATTGTCGGTTAAAGGGACAGAGTATAAAAATTTTAAACTCCTCGTACTCCCCCAGCTGTGCGCTGCCGTCATACTAGGGCTGGACTTCCAATCCCACCTCCAAAGTGTAACCCTAGCATACGGTGGACCCCTCCCCCCACTCACAGTCGACAACCAGCGAAAGTTAAACCGCCCACCGCGTAACACCTGCAGCCTATCCACCCTCAAGGTACCGCCACCTTCCCTGTTCGCTAACCTCACCCCCGACTGCAAACCTGTCGCTACTAAGAGCAGGCGGTACAGCGCTGGGGACAGAGCCTTCATTAGCTCTGAGGTGCAGCGACTCCTGAAAGAGGGCATTATTGAGGGGAGCAGCAGCCCCTGGCGTGCCCAGGTGGTGGTAGTCAAGACCGGCGACAAAAATCGCCTGGTTATCGACTACAGCCAGACCATAAACAGATACACCCAGCTGGACGCATACCCCCTCCCCCGCATATCGGACATGGTCAATGAGATTGCACAATACCGCGTATTCTCGACCATCGACCTCAAGTCGGCCTACCACCAACTCCCCATCAGCCCGGAGGACAGCCAGTACACCGCCTTCGAGGCGAATGGCCGCCTCTACCAATTCCTTAGGGTCCCCTTTGGTGTCACCAACGGGGTCTCGGTTTTCCAACGGGAGATGGACCGGATGGTTGACCAGAACGGACTACAGGCCACTTTCCCCTATCTCGATAACGTCACCATCTGCGGCCGCAACCGGCAGGACCATGACGTGAATCTGGAGAAATTCCTCCGTACGGCCCAACGGCTGAACCTCACCTACAATAAGGAGAAATGCGTGTTTAACACAGCGCGCCTTGCCATCCTTGGCTGTGTAGTAGAGAACGGAGTCATCGGCCCCGACCCCGAAAGAATGCGCCCCCTCATGGAGCTACCCCTCCCCCACTGTCCAAAAGCACTTAGGAGAACCCTGGGGCTTTTCGCCTACTATGCCCAATGGGTACCCAATTATGCGGACAAAGCCAGACCCCTCCTGAAAACCACATCCTTCCCCCTCACGGAAGAGGCGTGCGCGGCCTTCTCCCTCATTAAGGGAGACATAGCCAAGGCCACAATGCACGCAGTGGATGAGTCAATCCCCTTCCAAGTGGAGAGCGATGCATCCGACTTCGCCCTAGCCGCTACCCTTAACCAGGAGGGTAGGCCGGTAGCCTTCTTCTCAAGGACCCTACAGGGCCCCGAGACCCGACACTCGTCGGTCGAGAAGGAAGCCCAGGCAATTGTGGAGGCAGTACGGCGCTGGAGGCACTACTTGGCAGGCAAACGATTTACCCTCCTCACCGACCAACGCTCGGTTGCCTTCATGTTTAATAACAAGCTGAGGGGCAAGATCAAGAACGACAAAATCTTGAGGTGGAGAATCGAGCTTTCCACCTATGATTATGAGATCTTGTACCGGCCCGGTAAACTGAACGACCCCCCTGATGCTCTTTCACGCATTACATGCGCCAGCGCGCAAAGTGATAGACTTCAGACCCTCCACAATGACCTCTGCCACCCCGGAGTCACCAGACTCTACCATTTCATTAAGGCCCGCAACCTGCCATACTCCATCGAGGAGGTCAGGACCATGACCAGGAACTGCCAGATCTGTGCTGAGTGCAAACCGCACTTCTATAAGCCGGACAGAGCAAGCCTGATCAAGGCCACCCGCCCCTTCGAGCGTCTGAGCATCGACTTCAAGGGGCCCCTACCGTCATCTGACCGTAATGTGTACTTCCTCAACATCGTTGATGAGTACTCCCGTTTCCCCTTTGCCTTCCCCTGCCCAGACATGACCAGTAACACGGTCATTAAATGCCTGAACAAACTCTTCGCCTTGTTCGGGTTCCCGAACTATATACATAGTGACCGGGGCGCCTCCTTCATGAGCGAGGAACTCCGTCAGTTCCTATTGGAGAGGGGTATTGCAGCAAGCAGGACCACCAGCTACAACCCCCGAGGGAACGGCCAGGTGGAAAGAGAGAACGCGACGGTATGGAAGGCCACCCTCTTAGCCTTAAAGTCTAAGGGCCTCCCAACCTCCCGCTGGCAAGAGGTCCTCCCGATTGCGCTGCACTCCATCCGGTCACTACTTTGCACTGCCATTAACACCACCCCCCATGCTCGAATGTTTGTCTTCCCCAGGAAGTCGACTACGGGAACCACCCTACCAACCTGGCTGACCTCTCCGGGACCCGTCTTGCTGCGAAAGCACGTGAGGGCCCATAAAACGGACCCCCTGGTCGAGAAGGTGAACCTCCTGCACGCCAACCCCCAGTACGCCTATGTGGCTTACCCAGACGGACGGGAGGACACTGTCTCCTTACGAGACCTCGCACCCTCACCCCCCCCCTCCCAACCCCCCGAGTCCAGCCGAGGTAGACGGCATGCCGGAACCCCACGAGCCTTTGCCGACTACGCAGACACCAGCTTTAACACCGGATAATGTAACACCGCCGCTGCGACGATCGGAGAGGCTAACGAAGCCTCCGGACAGACTGACATACCAGAGCTGGTAATACACTTCACCCCGCCGGACTCTAATCTAAACAAGGGGTGAATGTGGTAAACCACTGTTATAGTTATCACTGTATATTGTTCTCACTGTTCTCACTGTCACATCACTACACGAGGTCGCCTCTTGTCGCACTGTTATACCTGGGCTGACCACCTCCGACTCCGCCCATTACCTGCCCAGGTATAAAGGTAGCTGACTGGCTAGTATTCCTCCCTGTTGGATCGGATCACCCACGAGGGTGGGCTCTGTTATTTAGCCAATAAAAACCTTCAGTTACGTTCTTAACTCGTCGCCTTTTATTGGACTAATTGATAGGCATATCATTCACTATTTCCTACATTACAACAGTGACTACACTTCAAAAAGTACTTAATTGGCTGTAAAGCGCTTTGGGACAGCC
This sequence comes from Somniosus microcephalus, assembly GCF_052327205.1. Classification (NCBI taxonomy): domain Eukaryota; kingdom Metazoa; phylum Chordata; class Chondrichthyes; order Squaliformes; family Somniosidae; genus Somniosus; species Somniosus microcephalus. Next base: position 251,750,728 of record NC_140992.1, read on the forward strand.
TGAGGTCATGAAAGGCACTATATAAATGCAAGTCTTTTTTTTAAACTAACTTGAAATTATTTGATTCAATTTTTTTACCGCCACTAAATGCCTGCTTTTCCTATGTTTACGTTGCTTGACTCAAGGCCCACCTCCACCTTCTTCTCAGGGCAACTGGGGATGTGTATTAAATGCCAGCCTTCCTAGCAATGCCCACATCCCGAGAGAGAATTTTTTTTTTTAAATACCGAATAATTGAGTTTTTTTTAGTGTAAACGATAAAGTTTGTATTACCGGGAGTCGACTATAATGTGATACTCCAATAAATGTTGAAATATAGAGTGTCGATTGACCTTCGCCTCTGAGACCTGCCGCATTCCTGGACCATTTCCAAACTTCGTATATGTTCAAATTTTCCCACATTCCTCATACACTGGAAGACAGAAATGTTTGGAATTTCCATCACCTTCTCGCTGCACTGCACGATTTCTAGATGACTTTAGTATAAAACGTTGTTCTGAAATAAAGCCTGTGAAGCTGAAGCACAAATCTGAATTGAGACAATCTGGATTGGATCCAAGATGATCCAACTGAAGATTAATTTGGATTATCTCTGACTTGGGTATGCCTGTCTCTTAATAAAAATGGCAGTGCTCATGTGCAGAGGGATGATGTATTCTTCTGTGAAGCAACGCTGGCTTCAGGCGGGACTCCGCGTCGGGAAATTTAAATGAGGCTCGGGAGTTAAAATCTCCTGGGCCCCGTGCTGCGGGGGCCGTTTGGATCATCACTCGCGTTGACCCCTGCACTTATGTCCCACGTCAAAATTGGGGCTATAGTTATTTAATCTTCTTCTAGTTATTTATTTTAATTATTTTAGGGTCCCAGTCTCTGAAACGCCCTTCTTAAACCTCCCTGCCTCTCTTTCCAGCTACTCAGAACCCATCTTTTTGGCCAAGCTTTCGGTCATATTGTATAATCGCTCACAAATAACAACAACTTGCATTTACATAGTGCCTTTAACATAGTAAAATGTCCCCAGGCGCTTCACAGAAGCGTTCCCAAACAAAGTTTGACACCGAGCCACATAAGGAGATAGTAGGAGAAGAGTTAGGTTTTAAGGAGCTTCTTAAAGAAGAGAGAGGTGGAGAGGTTTAGGGAGGGAATTCCAGAGCTTAGGGCCTCGGCAACTGAAGGCACAGCTGCCAATGGTGGAGCGATGAAAATCAGGGATGTGCTAGAGGCCAGAATTGGAGGAGCACAGAGATCTTGAAGAGTTGTAGACCTGGAGGAGGGTACAGGTATAGGGAGGAGCAAGGCCATGGAGGGATTTGAAAACCAGGATAAGAATTTTGAAATTGAGGCATTGCTGGACAGCAAACACAGGGATGATGGGTGAATGGGACTTGGTGCGAAGGCTCGTCATCCATTCACCTTTCTCCATTGTGAAGCACCTTGGGACATTTTTCTGCGAAAGCCGCTATATATTTGTTAGATGTTGTTACATAAGAAATAGGAGTAGGCCATACAGCCTTTCGCGCCTGTTCCACCATTCACTAAGATCATGGCTGATCACCGATTCAACTCCACTTTCCCACCCGATCTCCAAATCCCTTGATTCCCCTAGAGTCCAAAAATCTATCTATCTGAGCCTTGAATATACTGAAAGACTCAGCATCCACAGCCCTCTGGGACAAAGAATTCCAAAGATGTTCTGTCAGATTGTACTAACTGTCATCTTTTTTCTGCTGTGGCTGTTAATTTGTTGTTCTGTGAAGAGCAGAAATTGATAAACCAGATGCCTGAACCTATGCTAACTAGGCCAAAGAACCAAATTCTTTGGAGCGATGATATTCTTTTGTGCAATTATCCAAAAAATGATTGATTGGTGCGAACAAGCAGAAAGAAGCCTTCCCACTGGTACTTGACTAGATTGGTTAAGAAGGGTCTTAAATCATTTAGAAAAGACATTTATTAATACTGACATGTTTTTAGATTTTGAGTCTTGCACTGCTAAGACCAAGCGATTTTAGGGAAGTTACATCACAGGCCTCAACAGACCATGCAAACTCCTATCAAGATAAGTATCCGCTTCCTTCCGACTCGGACGATAATAAACGTTCAGTGCAATTTATATATAAATAATTGGCCAATTGTTATATTAGACCCATTTCCACCATTTAATCAAAGAGGGTAAGGGAGAAGAACAGCATTTAGTTTTGGCAGAGGATAACAAAAAATTAAATATAATAGTGCTTTGAATTTTACTTCCCCTATTGTAAAAGTCAGCAATATGAGTTTTGCAGAACCTTGGCCTTGGTAGTGGCTTATTTTTAATTACTAGAAGCATGACGAGGCCTTTCAGTATTGAGTGATTACTAAGCAGGTTCAGGTATCGTAGTCGTCTGCACACTTTTAACAAGATGCTTGTTACTAGAGACTGATGAAAATATCTTTGCACGGGGTAGAAGAAAACGGTGATGGGAGCCTGGTTGTGTGCGCGGACAAATGGCATTGATGTTGTAAAATCTGATGGTCATGCATTTTAGTCTGCGGCCAGTAGTATGATGAGCTTTGCTGTTCTCTTGTGGCTGCTAGTGTGCAAGTGTTTGTTTTCCCAATTTCCTCTGCCCCCCCCCCCCCCACCAAAGGCAATGACTGTCTCGCTGTGGTATACTTCTGTGGTCGACATCTGGTACCTCGCTCAAGGGGCCTTTCTAGCTTATAGTAATGAATAGTGCGAATCCTGCCCAGTTTTCTCAGTTAAGGGTGCTGCAGCCATTTGCAATGCCCTACCTCTACCCTGACTGAGATCAGCTAACTAAGCACAGCCCAGGGATTGATCCTGGTCTGTGCGGCTCAAAGACGGAGACCTTACGTCTGAGGCTTTGGGAATGTTTTTTAAAGGTGTATTTCTGACATAAACTTTAAATAAAACCCTGACTCCTCTTCACACTCCTTTCTTCCTCCCTTCTTCCAAATCCCTGGCTAATTCCCTGTGTTATTTCATAATTAACGACTGGGTAAAGAAATCGAGACCTCTAACTTCTAAGCATAGTTCTTGCAACAGTCGGCGCCCTCGATTATGAAGCGAATGCACAATGATGGTTTACATGAGCCCAGGTCTCTGATGTGGCTTTCTATCTGGATAAATATAGAGCAGAGCCGCAGATACATCACAAGTTGGATCATGTGACTAAACACAAGGTTTGAGAATATTTAAAGCAAATATGAGCTTTTTAAAATTAAATAGAAAATTCAAGTGGAGTTAATAGCTGTAAACATTTGCAACATTTGTTTTCTCATCTGATGCTGAATTGGAATTTTTTCTTGTCTTATTCGTTGCTAATAAACACAGTGCATAGTTATTTAGAGATTCTTAGCTCTGTTATATCTTGCCATCATTCAGTAGCCTATCCAAACTCTAATGTTGCTGCAACAACAATACAAAAGCAAAATACTGCGGATGCTGGAAACCTGAAATAAAAACAGAAAATACTGGAAATACTCAGCCGGTCAGGCAGCACCTGTAGAGAGAGAAACAGAGTTAACATTTCAGGTCAATGACCCTTCGTCAGAACAAATGTTGCTGCTTCTTCCCCGGTATTAGTGGACTTTTCCGTATAGTGCTGCCTGATAAGTAGATGAGCATGAGGGACATACCTTCCATTTTGGAGCTGTCTGCCGGCTATTATTGCATCCGATTTTTGCTTTTTGAAAGCACGTGAAATACTACATTTATTAATAAAGCACATTTTGGTGTGCAGCAAATGTCGCACAGACTTAACTAAACACTTTGACAGATTTCATCCTAAGTTTATTACATTTCCACATAGATTCTAATACCCCTTGTAGTGTAGTGGAGTTTGGATGACCTAATTAGAATATGACTGTTTTATAGCTGCTTCAAAAACAGTGACTTTGCAGGTTTTGTCCTTGGCTGGTGGGCTCAATCTTTAGATCGTTTGACAATAGTTTCCACTAGTCCTGAGAGAATTGTAAATGCAAAGACAGACCAAAATATTAGCACGGTGCCACCAATTGAATAAAGAACAATCCTTTCACGTCCAGTTGCAAAACACACAAGGAGAGTTGGAACGATCAGAAGTCACTGCAATTCTAATAAATTAAAAGTCCTTGAAGTTAACTTTATAAACATACCGCATTACCATGACTAATATAAAACAGGGAAAACCCTTCCAGAACCCATCCCTTTGTGCGTGTCTCTGTACAGACCATGTATTTTGGTGGTGTGCATGGTATGCAATGTTAATAACACTCACATTCAATTTAAGAAGCTGGCATGCACATGTTTGCTGCCTTTGGGCTTTTGCCTTGACTGTAGTGAATATTGTGCAATTTACATAGGCTTCTTCCAGTCGTAGCCAGGGCAGATGCATCCAGCCTGCAGGTTATAATATATTTGATTTTTACTTTTTTTTTGTGCACATGTTTCAATTTACTTATTGTTAGTGTATCAAGTCCCATCTATATGGAGTTCAATCTGGTTGCCACTCGTCACCATGCTCACCCCATCACGTACGACTATCTGCTGTTTAAAGTGCACTATCTCTCCACTGTTTTATTCCACATTTTATATCCAACATCTTTCACCTTGTGTACTACTATTAGCTTGGGCCTTGGGCACTGAATGAACTTTTATTCAATAGCACTAATTCGTCCTTTTCCACTGTCTCCATACTAGCCTCCATTTCTGCCTATAGTTTACTATTCTGTCTTGCAGTGAAACAGTGGCTTTGTGAACCTTGCTGTGGTTATGTGTGTCTGGCCAGCTCTTTGGTCTTCCATGCCTGCAAGACCATCTTCTTGCCTAATTGTCATGTCAGTGCCAGATCCACATAGTGGTTCCTACTGTTCAGTTTTATTAGTTTTAATGTAAGACTTGGTTCATTGTGGGAGATGAAGAGAGCTCCCCAGACAACTGAGCTTCATGAAAGACCCTGGTAAGCCTGTCAGAATGTCTATAATACATAGGGTATCTCCTTGTGCACTTTACCTGCTGATATTTCCCCTTCACATTGTCTTTATTGTCCCCTCTACAGGGGCTTCCATTCCAACTTTTCTATCCTTGTCTACTTGTGGAATAGCTAATGATCAAAAGAAGCCTTTAAGTGTTTTTGAGGATTCGTTGTACATATCCTGATAACATTTCTTGAAAGCTTTGTTATATCCACTTTAAATCCTTTGCTGTTTCCCCAGTTTTCTAATATATATTGAATATATTCAAAAGATATTTGTCCTAAATAAGTCATACTTGTCCTCTTCAATGCAGTTATATTATTCCTCCTTTAATCTTGCCTTTCACACCCATCCTCATCTTGTTTATCTTTGGAGCAAAATATATATCCACTTCCTTGGTTGCTGGCACTTTAAGAACATAAGAAATAGGGGCAGGAGTAGGCCATTCGGCCTGCTCCGCCATTCAGTAAGATCATGGCTGATCTTCCTCAATTCCACTTTCCCGCCCTATCCCCATAGCCCTTGAATCCCTTAGTATCCAAAAATCTATCGACTTTCACCTTGGAATCAGAAAGTTGTGGGTTCAGGGCTACTCCAGAACTTGAGAACATAATCTAGGCTAACACTGAGTGCTGCACTCTCACTTAAACTGAGGCGCCATCTGCCTATTCAGGTAAAAACATAACAGATCCTATGGCACTATTTTAAGAAGACTGGGAATGTTCTATCCAACATTCATCCCTCAACAGGCACAACCAGAAAGATTAATTGGTCGTTTATCTCATCTGTTTGTGGAACCTTGCTGTGCACACATTGACTGTTGTATTTGCTTGCAAAACAACAGCAACTGCACTTCAACAGTAATTCATTATCTGTGAAGCACTTTTGGATGTCCTAAGAATGCAATAGGTGCTGTATAAATGCAAGTGTTTTTGTTTTCTTTTTACATTCTACCTTCTGTGAGCCTACTGACCGCTCATCAAATTTAAAACCATTCAATGTTTCAATAAATTTCCTGATTTTGAACCAGGGAAGTATTAGACTTTAAACATTAATGTGCGAGACAGCTGGTAGTCTGGCACTAATTTCAAGCACACTGAAGCATGATCAGAAATAACCAGATTTGATGCCTGTAATTTTCCTCCCCCTTATATATCACCCATTGTTTCAGAGACACAAATATATCAATGCAAGAATATATTGGAACTCTGAGATAAACATATCAACTCCTCAAAAGGTGGCCATTTCCTGGCTGGACTTATTTGATCAATCTAATAGACCATGAGGTTCCACGTTCCAATCGCCATCTCTCCCAGAGGGCGTCCATCATTCCTGAATCCTTCCATTGTACTATTCAACCAGATCTACAACCCTGGGCAGTTCATATTCACACCACATACAATTTCTCTCTACAGTCCAGCAAGAGGAACTGAGTCTTTCGTTCCTTCATCTCCTGAAATAGTTTTGACCTTTTTAAAAAAAAAAAAAAAGTTTTCTTGTCATTTTAACTGCATTCCATAACTAACAATAAAAGTCCATAGAAAGGAAACAAACCTTTTTTATATTCTATTCCACACAGTCTGAAACAATAAGGTCTTCCGGATGCAGACCAGGCAACACGATGTGAACAATCAGTAATGGCTGGGTTAAATAAGAACAGAAACTGAAACATTAGTGGTCTCACCAATTCCCCAGCTAATTGGATATAAATTATAGCCTCACTCTATCCCAATGCCAGTACCCCTGTATTGTACTTGGCTAGTGTTCTGAAGAATCTGACCAGGCTGAGTGTCCATTTCATAAGACAGGTTTTTTTTTACAAGGCATCTCTATTTTAATCAGGATCACTGGTATCCGTTGTGTTTACTTGATCCTGCTGTAAGCTGTTCGCAAGTTCATCCTCTACATAATCTAATTCCATCTATCTCCTGCTAACACATTACCTGGAGGTGAGCTATTTCACAGTCCATCTGCTCCAAGTGATCCAATCTCTTATTCTGTTTATTGACGTGCAAAGCCTTTGCATTTCAAATGAGCACCCAATATAAGCAGTGTATTTCTTCATTGTCCCTTATTCATCTTGGGAATAGTTTGAGTATTTGTGTCTTTTGTCAACTCACTTGATCATTGTTCAGTTCTCTAAGCATGTGCAATATCTTGTAAATCGCTGTCAGCTCAGATACCCATCACCAGGTATCAGTATTCCCAAAGTACCCTTTCTCCTGTGTGTCTCTGCCACTGCCTCTCCACCCCCCCCCCCCCCCCCGCGGCTTCTCTACACTTAATTTCTCCCTGCAATCTATTTTAGCTCAAATTCCAAGCCTTCTTTCCCTCTCTTACTGCTTTCCAGTTTACATATTTGCACCCCTTATCCCAGTGAAGGTGCCATTTATTAACAAAATGTACATTATAAAAAGATGTGGAAAATAACTTTACAAATCTGTTCATGGTACAGACTTGCAGTTCACATTTGGAATATAAATCATATCCTATGGGTCATCACAATCTGTCCTCCATTTAATCAACTGCAAATGACTTGCTGTCAATGATTCTCACTGGCATGCACATGAAAGATAGTGTTGACTTTAGGACACTATGATGAAGTGAGTCCTGGACTTTAACTTTAAGCACTGTGTCACATGAGTCTTATTCGCCATTGAAAGAACAAATTTGAGTTCCTCAATATTTTGTTAACTGGACTGAAAACCAGTTACCAGCTGTAACAATCTAACAATAACATGTTGATCTGTTGGCATCAATTTAAGAGCAAAATATATTTTAAAGAAGAGTGATCTAATTTAAAAGTGAAACCCCAGGCCATTGTCAGAATGTACAACTGGTGAAAAAGATTATTTTATTCTGCCGCACTTTACAATGTATTACCTTTAGAGTCCTCTCTTAAAATGCATAATTTAAAGCGGAAACCCCCACAAAAAGGACAGGGGAATTCATTTGCATCTGGATCCATCATATTGGAGATCTGGCAGGCCAGTGTTTGCACAAATGTATAAAATGCAGAAGTTTAATGTGCTGAGAAGGGTTGAGAAGTTTGCGAGTGCAATGCAGATGGATCCTGGGTCACTCAGCTGGCATTCTCTCTGGGGTTGATTTTCAGTGTGCCGTGAGGCGGGCTTTTAGGCATGCGGGGGCCAAAAATCCCGAATTCGGGGGTCCCGACACCATCCCGCCCAAAACCCACCTCCACGTACGTTTCAAAGGAGGCGGGTACCCGCCCCGCACTGGGACCCGCCGACCCGAGGCAGGAAGGGATTAGTGCCAATTAACTGCCTGTTAACAGGCAGCTTTCAGCCTAATCCCTATTTTGAAGGGTGTGTGGGATTCCCGACTGCTCCAAACCACGCCAGGTTAGAGCAGGCGGGCCGTCAGGTTGAAGGACTTGGAGGGGTCGAGATGTCGGTGTTCAGGCGAGTGATGGGTGCATGAGTGCAAAGGTAAGTGTGTTTGGTGTGTCTAAATATTTCTTAAGGAGGCTGAAGGGATGTAATCTGTCACCCCTGATCCTCTCTAACTTTTACCGCTGCACTATAGAGAGCATCCTGACAAACTGTATCATGGTATGGCAGCTGTAGCTACTATGACCGGAAAGCCCTGCAGCGGGTAGTCAAAACTGCCCAACGCATTACCGGCACCCGGCTACCGACCATAGAGCACATATACCAGAAACTCTGCCTATGGAGGTCACGGTCCATCATCAAAGACCCTACCCACCCCAGCCACAGTCTGTTTGCCCTCCTACCATCTGGGAGACGCTACAGATGCATTCGCACCCGTACGACCAGATTTAGGAACAGCTTCTTTCCCAGGGCTGTCATCCTACTGAACTCCACAAATAAACTCTAAAGCCTGCACATCTGCCAATGCACTTTATTATGGTCATATTTATGTTCATATACTACAAGCCAAATGTATGTTGAATGTTTAAATGTCTTAATCCAAATGTACACACCCTGGAGCCGCAAGCCTACATTTCGTTGTACTGCACTTGTGCACTAACAATGACAATAAAAGTTGATTTGATTTTTGATTTGATAAAGTGTGTAAAGAAGTTTAAATTACCTGTACTTACCTTTTTAAGCCTTCCTTCCTCTAGGCTGCGGGAGTCTTCCTTCTCCTAGGCTGCGGGAGTCTATCATTCAGCCGGCACAGAAAGCAGAACAGCTGCGATCTGTCAAGTGACAGCCTTCAGCTTTCAGTGCCGGCGAGAGTTCTGAGTAGAAGGACTCGGGTTAGAAGTCAGACTGTCGGTGTTTGACAGCTTCAAACAGCTGTGAAACACTGAGATTTCATCTGTCAGCACGTCTTGACAGATGAAATTTCAGTCTGTGACGTCGCCTGTTGCCGGGTGGCCCTTAATTGGCCTGCTGAGCCCGCTGGGCAGGCTCAACAAGGTCAATCAAGGGGAAATCGCGTGGATTGGCCGCATCTCGATGGAGGCGGGACTAAAACCCGAAAGTTGTAGTCCCGACTTCTGGAGGAAAATCCAGCCCTCTGTGTGCATCATTAAACAGTACATATCGGGGTAGATTTTACGAGTCCAAACTCCCGGCATGGATCACTGCATTCACAGAAACCCCACAGTGCAGATAGAGGCCATTTCGGCCCATCGAGCCTGCACTGACACATATCCCACCCTATCCCCGTAACCCCACGTATTTAATCCCCCTAACACTAGGGGTCAATTTATCATAGCCAAATCAACCTAACCCGCACATCTTTGGACTGTGGGAGGAAACCGGAGCACCCGGAGAAAACCCACGCAAACATGGGGAGAATGTGCAAACTCCACACAGACAGTCACCCGAGGCCGGATTCGAACCCGGGTCCCTGGCGCTGTGAGGCAACAGTGCTAACCACTATGCCACCGTGTCTGCCCATTTGCGGGAGCACATTATCAGGGATTCGGGTGCTGAGGCCAAAACACTCCATACGATTTTCTTTCCATTAACTTCATGCACCGGGAGATGAAATTCAAAGCATCTGCCCCGTAGTATATATTTCAGGAAAAGGTAAAATCCTGAACTTCTGTGAACCTGAGGAGATCCTACAGGTTAGACTAAGAAGGGAAGAAAGGATGGAATGAAAAAAGGCCCTGTTATCCCTGAAACCTGCTCCTTTCGCAGCCCGTTACAATCTGCCCTATCAGAGACTCTACCTCACTCATTTATTCTTCTGAGGGGAAATTCTGTCAAAATACTTATTGATCTGCCCCCCCCCCCCTCAAATATTAAGCAAAACCCAGGAGTATGTATCATTCATATTTCTGATATCACTCAGTAAGGACGGAAGCAGAAGTGTGTGGGCCTGGCAGCACTGGGTGGGGGAATTCCATGTCTAGCACTGATTGGTGATTTTCAATTTTAGCAGGGATTCCTTAGAAAGTCACTGTGTAGTCATAGGATTTTAAGTGAGTTTGGACCCTTCAGTAATAAAACTGAGACTGCCAAAGACTGATTTTAAAAGGAAAGTAAATTTACTTTTGTATCTTTCGTGTTAGCCAGTGGCTCAGTGGGCAGCACCCTCACCTCCTGCAGCAGAAGGTTGTGGGTTCAAGTCCCACTCCAGAGACTTGAGCACAAAAATCTAGGCTGACACTCCAGTGCGGTACTGAGGGAGTGCAGCACTGTCGGAGATGCTGTCTTTCGGATGAGACGTTAAACTGAGGCCTCGTCTGCTCTCTCGGGTGGATGTAAAAGATTCAATAGCACTATTTCGAAGAAGAGCAGGTGTCCTGGCCAATATTTATCCCTCAGTCAAAAACAAAAATGGATTATCTGGTCATTATCACATTGCTGTTTGTGAGACATTGCTGTGCGCAAATTGGCTGCTGCGTTTCCTACATTACGACACTGACTACACTTCCAAAAAGTATTTCATTAGCTGTAAAGCACTGTGGGACGTCCGGTGGTCATGAAAGGTGCTATATAAATGCAAGTCTGTCTTTCAATGCAGAGACTACTAAGTTTTTTTAATGTTTTTATGTCCTCATTCTAATGAACTTAAGAATTCAAGCTAAAATTCTACTTAAATTCTCCACCTTTTACTAAGCAACAAGGGCAGGAGCCTGTTCCATCATTTAGTTAGATCATGGCTGATCTGTACCTCCACTCCATTTACCCACCTTTGATCCATATCCATTGATACCCTTACCTAATAGAAATATGTTGATCCAGAATTCTTAGCCTCAAGTTCCTATGGTGGAAATGACAGGCAGTACATCATATGAGAGTTCCCCTTCATTTGTATTTTATTACAATTCATCTGCCTATATATTGGCAGATATCACTTGCAGAAGTGAAATGGTGTGGCTGAGAGCTGCTCAATTTTTCACTACCATCTCGTGTAGTTATACCAGGGAGTCTGCGTAACTACAGAGCAAAATTTGCCCTTGTATGTCTTTGTGCATAGATGTCACATTGGAGACATCACACTGTAGATATCGCACAATGCCCTGTACTTTTGATCAATTCCCTCAATCCACTGCAATTCTATGAGATCCGTATTGTACAATAAGACTTGTATCTAGTACATGTCTGTCACACTCTGGACATCACACATCACATGTCATACTTTGCTACAAATACAAGGGCCTAGAATTTCCTGGGGTTCTGCAGTGGGAGATCAGAAAAACTCCCAGGGAAACGGTGTAAACAGCTAAAATTAACCATTTGCAGTATATCTTCTGGGTTTCCACTGATCATCTGCTGATGTTATGGTGGGAGACCAGGAGAACCTTGTGGAAATCCTGGGCCAAAATCTATCTGTTATATTAAAAATCTGGCATTGGCATGCCCATCCTCCACAAATCTTACTTTGCGTTTCAGAACTCTGACTCATATATTTTATGTCAACATTTAAACTTGGAAAATCCCTAAGTAAACATTTGCGATGGGAAAACCCGCTCTAAGCATGTTAACATTTCAGTTGCCACCACTCCATGCTTTTTGAAAAGATATTTCAGTCACCATTTTTTTTCAGTAACTGAAATTTCTAAAATGTCCAAAACAAGGTTTTAAACAAAAGGAAAAAAAATGACAATAACATGATTGAATTTACCCACTGATTTGGATTTAGTGTTTTTTAATTAATGTTGATTAACATTTTTCTTCACGGCTTCAGCCTCTCTCAAAATCTTGGACTTTGACTGAATATTTTACCTGATTGACTGACTATTTTTAGTGTCAGCCGTGACTTAGTTAGTAGCACTCTCGCCTTGAGTCAAAAGGTTGTAGGTTGAAGTCCCACTTCAGAGACATGAGCACAAAATCTAGGCTGACACTCCAGTGCAGTACTGAGGAAGTGCTGCACTGTCGGAGGTGCCGTCTTTCGGATGAGACGTTAAACTGAGGCCTCGTCTGTTCTCTCAGGTGGACGTAAAAGATCCCATGGCTCTAGAGTAGAGGAGTTATCCCCAGTGTCCTGGCCAATATTTAACTTCCAATCAACATCATTAAAACAGATTATCTGGTCATTATCACATTGCTGTTTGTGGGAGCTTGCTGTGCGCCAATTCGCTGCCGTATTTCCTACATTGTGACGGTGACTACACTTCAAAAGTACTTCATTGGCTGTGAAGTGCTTTGGGACATCCGGAGGTGGAAGGCGCTATAGAAATGCAAGTCTTTCTTTACCTCACAACAGTTGGAAAGAGCTTTGAACCACATCTGTGCATTCTGAGCATGCACAGCTTGTAGACATTTCCTGCAGGCAATCAGTGCATTCTGAGCATGTGCTGTTTTTCAGAATTTACCAGCATGCAATCTTTGCAGCCTCAGGAGCTAAAGGATGAGGTCCCCTCATCCTGTGAGAATGTGAGCATTTCTTTGCTTTTTCCAAAAAACTTTGAAAAGTAATAGCGATTAAATTTTTAAAACACCTGAAAACTGCAGCGTTGTGATTGTGATCATTAGAAAATAAAACCAAGAGATTGTTTGTTTGCAAAGAATGGATTGCTGGTTTAAAAAAAAAAAAAAAATCAATTTAAAACTCTTGGCCACTTTTGAGGCTTAAGGAATTTTAAATATAATATTTATATAAACTTAGATTAAATGGAAACAATGAACCTTTGAGTGTTTTCTGAACATTTTGGTTTGTTTCTGGAGATTTATGCTTATTAAAGATCGTATACGACAGCATACTCCCCATCATGCACTAAATGTTTTGCTTCTGTATTCCTGACACAGGCCAAGGGTGCACATCAGGACACCTGAACCCCCCCTCCACCAAACCTCAGCCCATGATTTCCTGTCCGTTAATTTTAACAAGCATAAAATTTATCCTTAAATACCTTGAGTCAGGAATATAAAGACAAAACCCATCTAATAATGGGGAAGGTGATGGGGGTGCCTAAGGGAGCAAAAGGGACAGCGGTCGGGTTGGGAGAGGGGGCTAGCAGACAGTATTATGGTGGGGGAACGGGGGCCTGATTGTTGAAAGGAGCCAATGACAATTTAGATCCTATTCTCCTAGGTCCTCCTCCTCTTCCTCCACAAGGCAGCTTGACCCTGTTCCCTTCCAAAACTACCAGATCCCAGCAACCCTCAATACTACCAAACTCTGGTTTCCCAGTGCTCCAGAAATCCTAGCCCCAGTTCTCCCGGACTCCAGGACAGCCTTCCCCAAACTTCTCCCTCCCCACTCCCATACCCTGGTATCCCATCAGTAAGCTTCCTCCTTGGGCGCAACCTGGAAGTTGCGCCCATTTTGCCGATGTCACGTTACACCCAAGTATCCTCCCAATCTCATTAGAATAAGCCCAAACTTAAAATGGACATAAATCGGCATAAACAATCGGGGCCCAAGGAAATGCCAACCCCATACCCAGTATATTTCTTCTTTGAGCCTTAAAATTAAAAGTTTCAACTCATTTCACCGTCATTCATGTACATCAGCACTTCTAAGAACCTGCAATCAAGGTAGCTTTTCGAATTTTAATGTAATTTATACTTTGCCATTAACCTGCATTGAAAGAAACAAACAGCACAGTGGAGATCTCGGTGTGGAGAAATTTGTAAAAACGCTCGCAAGAAATTGCAATTAAAAGACTAGAAAGATGACTTTAATGTCCTGCTGCACCTGAAAATCTGGCCGCAATGTTGCGAGACCACTCACCCCCTCCCTCCCTCCCTGAGCAAGCGCAATTGGAGGACACTCGTATTTGAGAGTTGGGCCTGGCCAGTTTTGTGAGCGGAGATTCGTTCGGACGGAAGGTTTGATGGACGGAGGTAAAAGATCGAGGAGACTTGGGCGTATTGTAGCCACGCAAGTAACTCCCTTACACCCAAAATTCGGCGATCTTTTAAACCACGTAATATGTTTGGGCCCGGATTACGTGGGTCTCTGGCCGAAAATGCGGAGGAAACGCTAGGCCCAAAAACATACTCTACATCTCGTACTACATGTGAGTAACACCACAAGCGATTTGCTAGTAATTTAGAAAGGTCTACACAGCACACTTAATAAAGTGCATGGTCCAGTCCAGATTTCACCCTCTGCCCTGCTATGTCTTTATTTGACCCCTGTCTAGTTTTGATCGGATCTTGGCAATATATTGAAACTCTAATTCTCATTATGTTTTTCAGTATTAAGAAAAACCTTGTAACACCCTCTCCTTAAAATTTATTGACTCGACCAACAAATATGCAGAAGTCTAGCTTTTAATGAACAGCAGATCTCAGTTCAGTATTTACTTTCATGTACAGCCTCTACTGAAAACTGACTCTCTAGCTCCCTCTGTGATGCAAAACCAGAGTTACAGAATCCACAGAGCGCCAGAGGACAATATTTTGAGAAGTCTAACTTTTTCCAGCTACTGGTTTTCAGAAATACTCTTTTTTGTTTTCCACGTGAAGCTTTTAAAAGTTATGCTGCCGGCGTGGTTGTGCACCACTTCCTGATCTCCGGGTAAATTCTTTAGTTTTGTATGAGCAGTTCTAGAATTAGTCTTGTCAAAAATTGTTGGCCTAGAAATTCGATGGCACCGTGACTGTTTTACAAGCGCAAAACGGCCGCCTAAGCGTACGTGTCCTCATTCTGTCAGAAGTGCCGTATTGGTAAAGGCTCCTCATAGGCGTCCAGGGCCCGTACCCAAAATAGGCATTAGGCCCTTCGTGTATGCAAATAGGGGGCCGAACGCCTGTTTGAGGCTCCCTTTGCAAAATTCGTTTGCGACTGGCCACTTCATGCACGTGCAGTCAATAGTCAGCCAAACCAGCCTTAAAGGGGCCACTGGAAGCTGCTTTCAAAAAGGTACATTTAAATTTTTTTACTTGCCTTATTGTAGGGCCGAGAGAAGTTGGATTTGGGCACGATCCAATTTCTAGTCCGTTGAGTCAATATTTAATTGAAAACTGTATTGATTTTAATTTTGTCAGCCCCTGATAATGTAAACTAAGGTTATCTAAGGAGACTGAAATTTATCAGCGAATATTTTGCGTGTCGCTGTAGAAGCATCCCTGACTCTTGTTATTTGCCTAGAAGTATGGATAGGTGCTCTTTCACTCGTTGCAGTGTAATTTTGCCATTATATGCAATAAAATAGTGTGTTTGTTTCTTCCGTTATTTTGTGATTTCACCCACAGCCAGTCCCTGAGTTGCTATTTTAAGTGTCAGTGATTGTTGTAATGTCTATTGTACTTCCTGTATTCTTGGTATGGACATTTTGGGAAAATTCCCACTTTGAACTCACATTTTGATAGTCTGATATTCAGATCCTCTAAAACCAAAAGTGAAGTCTAGATTTTTAAGGCTGTAATACGCAAGTGAAAATCATAGCTCTTTTATCCATGCTTGTCAAAGAGCTCTTCAGTCTTTTACCATTCTTTCACTTATGTTAAGGTGAATAGGTAAAGGGATTCATTTTGTAACAGTGCAATTATCACTTAATTTAAATCTTGGGTAGGGTTTGGACAAATACACCTGAAATTCCAGAGAGTAGAACCTGGGCAGCTGAAGTTAGCAATAGTCAAAAGGAGGGAAGGAGGGTGGGGAATGCGCAGGAGACCAGAATCAGAAGAATGAAGAGATTGGGGTGTAGGGATGGAGAAAATTATGGAGATAGGGAGGGGCATGAAGGAATTTAATGGACAAGAATTTTAAATTTGTGGCGGTGGGGTACCGGGAGCAAATGTTAGGTCAGTGAGGGTGATGGGTGAGTGAGATTTGGTGTGGTGTAGGATAAAAGTAGCACAGTTTTGGACAAACTGGAGTTTATGGGGCTGGAGGATGGATGGTTAGCAAGGAGAGCACTGGAGTAATCAAGTGCGGACATGACAAAGGCACGTATAAGATAATTGGATGTATTTCTTGAGGGGAAGAATATGGTAGGAAGGCAGTTATGTGCGGTGTTTCCAAGTGTGTCACTGACCTCATATCTCCTCTGGAGATCTTCCCTCCATGGCCGCCAACCTCATAGTCCCCCAACCCCGCACAGCCCGCTTCTACCTCCTTCCCAAGATCCACGAACAGGACTGCCCTGGTAGACCCATCGTTTCAGCCTGTTCTTGCCCCACGGAACTTATCTCTTCCTATCTCGACTCTTTTTTCTCCCCTTGTCCAGTCTCTTCCCACCTACATTCGCGACTCTTCCGACGCCCTCCGTCACTTTAACAGTTTCCAGTTTCCTGGCCCCAACCGTCTCCTTTTCACCATGGACATCCAATCCCTCTACACCTCCATCCCCCACCAGGACGGCCTTCGGGCACTCTGTTTCTTCCTTGAACAGAGGCCCAACCAGTCCCCATCCACCACCACCCTCCTCCGCCTGGCTGAACTTGTTCTCACATTGAACAACTTCTCCCTTGACTCCACTCACTTCCTCCAAATTAAAGGTGTTGCTATGGGAACCCGCATGGGCCCTAGCTATGCCTGCCTGTTCATGGGACATGTGGAACATTCTTTGTTCCAGTCCTACTCGGGTCCCCTCCCTCACCTCTTTTTCTGGTACATCGATGACTGTATTGGTGCCGTTTCCTGCTCTCGCCCTGAACTGGATAAGTTCATTCACTTTACTTCCAATTTCCACCCTGCCTTCACATGGTCCATCTCCGACTCTTCCCTTCCCTTCCTTGACTTCTCCGTCTCCATTTCTGGCGATCGGCTTTCAACAAACATCCACTACAAGCCCACCGACTCCCACATCTACCTGGACTACACTTCCTCCCACCCCGCTTCCTGTAAGGACTCTATTCCTTTCTCCCAGTTTCTCTGTCTGTTCTGACGATGCCACCTTCCATACTAGTGCTTCTGACATGTCTTCCTTTTTCCTCAACCGAGGATTCCCCTCTACCGTGGTTGACACGGCCCTTGACCGTGTCCGTTCTATTTCCCGCACTTCTGCTCTCACCCCTGCCCCTCCCTCCCAGAACCACGATAGGGTTCCCCTTGTCCTCACCTTTCACCCCACCAGCCTCCACATTCAACAGATCATCCTCCGCCATTTCCGCCACCTCCAACGTGATCCCACCACCAAACACATCTTCCCCTCACCTCCCCTTTCAGCATTCCGAAGGGACCGCTCCCTCCGTAACATCCTGGTCCACTCCTCAATCACTCCCAACAGCCCTGCTCCTTCACCTGGCACCTTCCCGTGCAAGCGCAGGAGATGCAACACATGCCCTTTTACCTTCTCCCTTCCCACTGTCCAGGGCCCCAAACACCCCTTCCAGGTGAAACAGCGATTTACTTGTACTTCTTGCAATTTAATATACTGTATTCGCTGCTCACGATACGGTCTCCTCTACATTGGGGAGACCAAACGCAGATTGGGCGACCGCTTTGCGGAACACCTCCGTTCAGTCCGTACGGGTGACCCTGAGCTTCCGGTCGCCTGTCACTTTAATTCACCGCTTCACTCCCACTCTGATCTCTCTGTCCTCGGGCTATTGCATTGTTCCAATGAAGCTCAACGTAAGCTCGAGGAACAGCACCTCATCTTTCGATTGGGCACTTTGCAGCCTGCCGGACTCAACATTGAGTTCAACAATTTCAGATATTTATCCCTGCCCCCATTTTTCATGCAGTATGATTTTTGCCATTCCCATTTGCAACATTTTATCTTTCCTGCCTCTTACAAAAGTACAGGATGTTCTTTCTATTTCTTCCTCCCCTCCTAACCCCCCCCCCCCCCCCCCGTCTCTGCACCTGCTTAATATCTGTTACATCGCCAGCTTTTTCCAGTTCTGATGAAGGGTCCCAGACCTGAAACGTTAACTTTGTTTCTCTCTCCATGGATGCTGCCTGGCCTGCTGAGTATTTCCAGCATTTTCTGTTGTTATTTCAGATTTCCAGCATCTGCAGTATTTTGCAATTATAGTTATGTGCAGCTGGTCTATTGAAAATAGATTGTAAGTTTTTCTGCTGAAAATTCATTTTTTTTATACTCAAGAAACTAAATAATTTGATGCCGCAATGCACTGGTGCCAGCAGGTGACAAAAAGCAGGTTCACACCTGCTATTGGTTCACGTGATAGGCTCCCAATATTATCTGTGCCAAGTTGAGGTTAGGGTTCTGCTTGGAGGGAGAAAATGAGAAAGAAAATCTAAGGCCACGATTTTCTCTACTGTGGCAGGTCTGTGGTGGGCGAGGTCAGTGGCAGGTCGCGGCCTCGCTGCTGGCTCCATCCTGGCCTTGGGCATGACTTTCCCCTGAATGGGCTTGTTAAGCCTGCCCAGCGCGTTTCCCGGACCAATTGAAGGAAGCGGGTCTGATGACGTCATTTGATGACACGTCATCAGCCAATTTCCTTAAAGGGACTATGCGCAAATTCACTGACAGTTGTGCTGTCAGTGTTCTACAGCACTGAGGTGCTGTAAACACTGACGAGCACTGCACAGGGGTGCACGGCTGCACCCAGGCTCTCCCATGACTTCCTCCATATGCTTATGGAGGGAGTCACGGCACACAGGGAGGTTCTCTTCCCTTCCAATGGGTGGAAGTAACCTCCCCAGGAGATCAACGCAGCCTGATTGCACATTGCACAGGAAGAGACAAGCAGGGATGTTGTCAGGAGGACCAGGCTGCAGTGGTGCAAACCTTTCAATGATCTCAATAGATCACGAAATGTCACTGCAAAGCCACACTCAACCTCATTCTGCCGTGCCACTCGTCACAGAATCACAGAATCACAGAAACCCCACAGTGCAGATAGAGGCCATTTCGGCCCATCGAGCCTGCACCGACACATATCCCACCCGATCCCTGTAACCCCTACACCAACACATATCCCACCCTATCCCCGTAACCCCACGTATTTAATCCCCTAACACTAAGGGTCAATTTATCATAGCCAATCAACCTAACCCGCACATTTTTGGACTGTGGGAGGAAACCGGAGCACCCGGAGGAAACCCACGCAAACACGGGGAGAATGTGCAAACTCCACACAGACAGTCACCCGAGGCCGGATTCGAACCCGGGTCCCTGGTGCTGTGAGGCAACAGTGCTAACCACTATGCCACCGTGCTGCCCACGAGCCCTCGCCGACCACGCAAACACCAGCATCAACACCGGATAAGGCACCAGCACCGGATAAGGCAACACCACCGCTGCGGCGATCGGAGAGGCTTACGAAGCCTCCGGACAGACTGACCTACCAGAATTGGTAGTACACTTCACCCCGCCGGACTTAATTCTAAACAAGGGGTGAATGTGGTAAACCACGTTCACTATCGTATCACTGTTAGTAGTTAGCACTGTTCACCACTGTTCGTTATAACTGTATCACTGACCACTATTGTATCACGGTACGAGGTCGCCTCTTGCCACACTGCTATACCTGGGATGACCACTGCCGACTCCGCCTTGGCTCCACCCACCAGGCCAGGTATAAAGGTGAGCGACTGGCTGGTATTCCTCCTGCTTGGATCGGATCACCCACGAGAGTGGGCTCTGTTATTTAGTCAATAAAAACCTTTAGTCACCTTCGTAACTCTTCGCCTTTTATTGGAGGAATTGATAGGTGACCACCGTCACATCCCCATCACTCTGCCTTCCCTACCCTACTCCTGCCTATCCATACTCGCACCAACTTACCTTGCACCTCCACCCATCCCTCTATCTGCATTATCACTTCCCCATCTCACTAGCCACCCCTCACACTCGCCCTCACCCTAGTCCAATCATACCAACTAACAGCACACAAGGGTAGGCACTTGTGTGTTTTAGCCAATGTTCATGTGAAGTTTCTGTTGATGTGCTGTCGAACATTGAAATCTTTATTTTCAGCACTTTGCATTCTTGGACAGATTTGTGTGCACCTTTTGGAAGTAACTTAGTGAGTTTCAGTGAACGGTGAGACATAACGGTACTCCCCGCAATGGTGATGAGAGTGAAAGGAATGGCTTGGGCATTGTAGGGATGCTTTATGATGTTGGTGTGGGGTGGTGCCAACCTGTCGCATCATGTGGCAGCCAGGGTGTACAGCGTCAAGTGAAGTAAATCTGGCCATGGCGAGACCATCCCTGGTGTCCCGGGCAGCAATGTGGTCGGGTGCTGATGCCCTCTGTCCTGTACAGCATCAGGTGATTGCGGAGAAGGTTGGGGTTGGTGCTGCTGGTGTCGCAGCTGATCGTGGTCAGATTCTGAGGACCAAGGTGAGAGTATAAACCGTACCCATGCTGATGGAATAGATGGCAGGTGAACTTGAGATGACAGAAGCAATCTCTCAACGGTGAGAGAGGTTGTTCCAGTGAGGTGACACTGGATAGAGAGTTTGCTCCAAACACTTGCAACCTGCATAAAGCTCAATCTGTCTTCCAAATGCAGTAAGCAACAGCTTCTGAGCTTGGAAAGTAAACAGCTGTGAGATGGGAGCTTTTATAGCACATTTCAAGCTGTCAAGTACAGGAAACTCTTTGGTATCCAGCACCGACGGGACCGGAATGGTGCCGGTTGATTAAAAATTCCGGATGACGGAGCGGGTTATCTACCGAGGCTATTTTTAACAAACAAAAATAAAAAAATCAAGATGTGCAGTATACAGTAATTGGCGGATCAGAAGAGACTACCGGCAGCGCGGGAGAGTCAGACTCCTGTTATTGAGGTGTTCAGACTTCCGACAGCACCAAGAAGCCGAGTAGTGGCAGTTTGGAGAACTACCCCCACTGACTAACTCTGCCACCGCGGGAGACTCGGACTCGGCAACATTTCCGGTTATTGAGGTGTTGTTTTCGGAGTATGAATTTTGCCGGTTAATAGAGAATTCCGGATATTTAGGTGCCGTTTAAACGAGAGTTTCCTGAAATGAGGTGATTCCATGGCCATTCAACTCCCGCCCATCTTAACCGACGTGATCCCCGAGCAGCATGGACCCCGTGGGCGAGCTGGTAAATTCTAAAGGTGAGCTCAAAATTGTTGTTGATCCTCTGTTAACAAGGTCATAATGACCTGAATTGCCTCCCCCACCACTGCGTGTTGGGTCTGCTCAGCACTGACCGATCTAACATTTGGTAAAGGTGCGTAGCGGCGGGTTGACATCGGGGTCCTGACCCGCTGTCAAAAAGAACACCTTCCCACCTGACCCGCCATTGATGGCACCTGCTGACCCCCTGGAAAATTCCCCCCTGAGTTGGTGGGAACACAATCCTGGGCTTTCCTTGAGCTCTTCCCCGTGGCTGCACCATGAATAACATTGGCAGTGGCTTCAGAGCAGATCTCCTGTAACATTTAATGTTTTCTTGGTATTTCAGCACAAAGACCATCTCAACCCAATACCGCATTTCAGCATTTTAGGTGTGACATTACAGTTGCTTTTCTAAATACCTGAAGGGGAAAAAATTGCAAGGTTATGGAGAAAGAGCAGGGGAGTGGGATTAATTGGATCGCTCTTTCAAAGAGCCAGCACAGACACAAATAGGCCAAAGGGCCTCCTTCTGCGCTGTTTGATTCTATGCTCCTAAATTAAATCCATGTGGGCACACATGGACATCCATTGGGGAGCATTGTAATAGTTTGTTTTTTTCAAGTCTGACCTCAGCAAGAACAGTGTCAAAAATGGAGTAGTAGACCCACATCACACAAGAGTTGTACTAAAGTGTTCACTAAGTTCCCAATGGGAAATCCTTCTGGCCTGTGTCATTGGATTGTCTCTGTTGAATCTACTGGATTAACTGAGATTTGCGGGGCAGTAAAGTGGAGAGAACTCTGAAATTCTACATGTGATTTAAAACCTACCACTGTGACAGGCACACAGCATGAAGTATGTATTTCTATACCACTGTCTTTGTAATAACAAAAGCTTTGCAACAGTGCCTTACTAATTCTGACCTCCAGGAAACTGTGTTGTTTTTTTCGCTCTAACATTTGTTATTAAAATTTCCCCATGATTTGCACAAAGGTAAAAGGCTGAAGGCCCACATTATCGGAAGTGGCAAGAGAGCCAAATCCCATTTTAGCGAAATAAATTTGCATTATTACAGGGCTGTGTGTAATATCCTTTCACAGTAGCCTGGCCTCTTTTGCATGGTTACCTGAATTTCATTTTTAAAAATATTAACACCGCGATTAAACAAATAGTAGCCAATCTGTGGAAGATCTTTTACAGGTCTCGCAAAACAGTTCTCTTTCCCCCAACGCCCCCCCACCTGTAAAGTCTGTGGGTTATATGGTGAATTAATACACAGACTACAAGAGTAACTTTAACAGGACTTTACTATTCGAAGGTCAGGGCGAATCTGCCCAATAAATCCTTACACAGCACTTATATACCGGTGTGGTCACTCCCGGTATTACAGTATACAGCAGCCAAGATAAAGTAGTGCAACACCTAAAATAGTTCTCTTAAAGGTGGACGGTTACATACAATAGTTCTCTTAAAGGTAGAACGGTTACATACACTACACCACCCTCCATTTCTTTCCTGGTCTTTTTGCATATCTCTGACGGTCTTTGTTGGTGCTGCATCAATGTTTATCTTTGTTTTTCTGTATGTCCCAGATTGGGAAGGGAGCCTACAAATGCGTCATGTATTTATTTTCATCTCATCAAAATGCCAATTTACAGCACTACTGGGTACGATGGGAAAACAAGTTGGGGGCAGTGCACCTGTCTGTGCTGCTGACTTAGTGTATTGGGTGGCGGGGTGGGGGAGAAGAACCACGGCAATCGTCCACTCTCACGCCGTAACTTTGGCAGAAAACCCTGGGGAAACTGCAGGAACAGCCATTGGTGTTGTTTAACTTAGGCTGCAGATTGGTGGAAACCCTGGATACAGCGGGAGAAACCCACGGCAAACGCAGTCAGTAAAGCGGCAATCAGCGGAAAGGAAATTTGGGTGGTTTGTTTGCTGTCAAAATGCAACCTCTTTAAAAAGAAAATCAAATTAGACTGTTAATAGAAACTGCCTGTCTACCTTTTCTTACTATTTCTCTTTTTTTTCTCTCTGTCCCCATCTATCTCATACGTTTCATAAATTAGAATCTCTCCGGGTAATATTCATCGGCTGAATGATAACCTGGAGGAACAGATCACCCGCCCATTGGAGCACCCTCCCCAACCCACCCCACCCAAAATAATTTCCATTCCATTGTAATCAATGGATTCCCGGGTTCGACCCGGGTGGACGACCTGCTCCGCCAGGTTAATGCCCAAGTGGTGGGTCAAAATGACACCCTCTGCTTCACAGTTGTAAAGGCATTGGCCTTCTCTAACTTGTCAACAAAATATAGGAGAGAATTAGCTGAAAATTGAAGTAACAGTGCATGAAGGTCAACACACTGGGGGTAATTTTAACCCCCAAAATAAAAAAAATTTCAAACCCGATCCTATTCTGCCCACTTCTGGTTTTAACAGGCAGGCGACCAATCCGCTCTCCGGAGGCGGGGCGGTCAGTAAAAGCTTTTAAAAAGGTCGCGTGCCTCCATTTTTACAGGCTTTAAATTTTTTTACTCATCTTGGCCAGTTTTCCCAGGCCTCTCAAAATCTAGCGGGTAAAAGGAGGCAAGAAGGGCTGGATCCATAAGGTATGTGCCTTTACACCACTGATTGTGGACCAGGAGGATCAGGAGTGTTCCCTCCAGGCCCAACAAGCTTACCTTCTTCCTTGCCAACTCTCGGCCGACCACCCCACCTCCGCGAACTCCCCCTGACCTCCGCCCCCCCATCTCCTGCCTCCAAAACTCGAGAGAGATGTAAAATGGGCTGCCAATTTGCTAGCGCCATTTTACACTATCACGCAAACTCAAAATCTACCCCATGTGTGGCAAAAAGAAAGTCAAGTGGTGGAGACAAGAAGAGTGTACAAACAGAAGATTTTTTAATATATTGAAGAAGATCTACAGAGTAACATATATATTTAACAAGAAGCACATAAAAGTATCGATGATAACTTAAGCAACAGGGTCAAGTCTACACAAATATTTTGCTTCCCTTGTGCCCCAGATATAAATATTCATGAAGCGCGTGTTCTTCCTAAAGGATCACCATTGCCCTAGTAAAGTGTTTACAGCAGCCATTGTCCTATCTATGCACCAAACAATGAGCACCAGTGTAGAATCAACTGCATCTGACAGTAATACCGTAAATTGTCATATTATGCAAAATAAAAATTAAGATCCAAAAGTGAACACCTCCGCACTCACCAGCCTGTGGTTTACTATCAGGACCATAATTTAGAAAGCTTTTGCTACAACAAATATTGCATCTGGTGCAGCCGAGATGTCAGAGTTTTCAGAGCAGGCTCTTCCAGGAACTGAAACTCTTCGAGGTAAAGGCGGGAAGAGAAAGCAAAGGGAGATAAAGCTATAACAAGAAAGAAAGAAAAGAGCAACAGATAAATAAGTCAAATTTACAGATGATCCAAAACTAGGACAGTCGAGTGTGGCAAGGCAGCCGAGGAACTGCAGTAGGAGTAGACTCTAATTGTGAAGCAGTTGGAGTGATCGCCACAATTCTGTGACGGGGAGAGATTCATATGAGCACTCTGTTAATTCCATTGATATGGCAGTTACTTAAATAGCTTGCAGTCAACTCTTAAATGCTTAGGGGGAAAAAATTCAGTTGCTTTGCGCCTCCCGTTGATGCCCTAAGAGGGCGGTAACGGGGTGCAAAGCAACTAGCGCCTGGGCATGGCGCCGCCCATGCCTCCCATGAAATTCAGCAGGAGGCTAGCGACGGTGCTAACCGGTTGCGCCGCCGGCGATGACGTCATCGCCATGCGCAACGCCCCAGCCGCGACCTTCGGGAGCACCCCCTGACTTACCGCCGGACGCTATATCCGATGGGGTCAGGGGGGGGCCTACCTGCGGCCGGGGAGGTGCTATTTAAAGGTGAGGTGCGGGGCGGCCATTTTTTTTGCTGGCCACCTGCCAGCGCTCCCCGGCCTCTGAACCGCCCCCCTCCCCCCCGGCGGAGAGCCGACTGCACTCCAGAGCCCAGCACATCTCTTGACTGCCGGGCTCTTTTGTCGCCACTCCTGATCTCCGTGGGCCCCGGGTCAGGCTGCGCAAGGCCTCTCCCCTTTTAAGAAGGGGAGGAAGGCCTGCAATACCGCGGCGCAATGTTGACTCGCAGCGTCCCAAGAGGGAGGCGGGGTGCTTCCAGTAGCACCCCGCTTCCCTCTTGAGGCACAGACACTCAATTTCCGGCACGGGGGCGCTAATTTTTCCAGGGCGCTAAAAGTAGCGCCCCGGCAAAGCTGGCGCCCCAAATGGGGTGCTACTCAATTTTTAACCCTTAGTTTTGAACTAAACTGAATTATGTACCCTTAAAAGGTAATGCTTAATGATTGAAGATAAAATATCACAAATTCCTTTCCCTTTTTAAAATGTGTGTATTCGTCTTCCCCCTCCACCGCCACCAATATCACCCATTTTAGTGGCAGGTTCTGGAGTATTTGAGTTCAGATAGCTGCTTGACAGTAATATTTAACATTTTGGTAACATCAAAACAGTGAACACCTCTGAAATCTCCAGCGTCTGACTGTCAATGCTGTTTGGTGCTCAGCCAGTACTACGCATTTTTTCCCTGCGCTGAACTAGCTCCTGCTTCTTAATTCCATCTACCGTCCCCACTGAAAGTTCGCGAAACATGTCCAGTAAGAAAGTGAGTTCAACCAACCAGTGAGCCTGAGGTTTGAAGTCCTGTTCTCTGCAGAAGAAGTCAAAATCTTGTAAATTATTTGAGCTGCTAATAATTGTCTACAGTTCTGTAATCTTCCACTAAAGTGGGTGATATTGAAACTGGTCTTTGTTTTGCCACCCCGCTGCAATATTCCTGAAGGAAGAGTGGGATTGCTCCTTTAAAAAGATCCATGGTGCTCCAGCAGTTATTTGACTTCATTGAGCAATGTTCGCAGCAGTTAACTATCACAGCATGAGTTGACACTAGCCTTGGGCATTGTAAATCATTGGTCAGTTTGGCACAAATATCAGTTCCATTGCCCAGTTTTTTCAGGATGACAGTTGATGTGCTTGTCGTTCACTGTTCCGATCTCTTCCCATCCCAATTCTTGACGATGCAGGTTTGTCTGAATAAATGATTGACAATGACAAGTTTTGAAGTAAGGTAGAACTCTGGAGACTGAAATGAACTTTGCCCAAAGCACTGGTTGTTAGGTTTCCCATAGCAAATTGGTTTTGGCTGAATGCTTTTATTGTTTTCCTGTATATTTCCTAACTTTGAGATAGGAGGGAGGCTGAGAAACTATGGGGGGAAAATTGAGTCGGGCCCCCTTGGGGGCGCTAACTAAATTAACGCCCCAGCGGCTGAAATTCATCGGTAGCGTCCCAAGAGGGAAGCGGGCGCTACTGGAAGCACCCGCCTCCATCTTTGGGTGCTGCGAGGGAATATCGCGACACTACGTGCCGCAGTGCCATGCGCTGCGGCATGTTGCGCCGCAGTACTGCAGGCCTTCCTCCCCTTCTTAAAGGGACCAGCTGGGCCATCAGGGATCGGAGTGCCGGCAAAAGAGCCCGGCACTCGGAGTGAGAGAGTAATGCGAAAATAACCTCCTTCCACCACTGTCCCTTTTTTACAGTGTCATATGCTTCTGCTCCCCTGTAGAAGACTCGGTGTCCATTTCTTTTGATTTTGGCCACCAATGGACCTGGAAAGAAAGGATGTTTAAGAACAGTGTAAAAGATTCTGGGCTGAATCTTAACCACCCCTCAAAAATGGGTGGTTTGAGGTCGAGTGAGATGTTAAAACTTCAAAAATCTGAAACCCGACCCAACCCACCTCCAACCTGCTCACTTCCAGGTTTAATGGAGGCGGGACAAGGGGCCAGGTTGCCAACCCGCTCCCAGGAGGCAGGTTGCCAATTTAACTATTTTAATGAGGCTGGCAGCCTTAGATTTATCCCACTTTGCAGGTTTAACAGTGGCTGCCTGGGTTTCCCAGGCCTAGGGAAACCCAACTGCTGAAGGGGAGAAGGTAAGTGCCTTTACAGCACTGCCTGTGGGCCAGGAGGAGCAGGAGTGCTTCCCTCTGTCCCCCAGGCTCCCAACCCGCCCATACAAAGAACCCCCAGAGTCGGGTATCTGACGCTCTCAACCCCCTGGGTGGGATCGGACCCCCTCTCTGGGTCGGGGTACGGGCCCACCACCAACGCTCCCTGTAGCAACTTCAGGCTCCTTACCTGGGGCTGGGGCCTACTTCCCACCTGACTGGAAGCCAAGCCTGTCGATCAGGCTGACTTCCAGGCGGGGAACCTACAGGAAAAAACTACGCACACTGGAGTCAAAATTCCACAGCATGCAGGGAAACACGGACTTTTGGGGTTTTCCATGTTGAACCAATCCGGTGATTAATGCAGACATGCATAATGGCCAAATTTTACGCCATGACACAAGCACACTAACACAACACTGGGGTTGCGAGTCGTGTGTCTGCACTGCTGCTGGGTCCTTGGCGATCCCATCACATGGACGCCGTAACCAAGAAGGCATGCCAACGCCTGTTCTTCCTCAGGAGACTGAAGAAATTTGGAATGGCCCCCCAGATTCTCACCAACTTCTACCGGTGCACCATCGAGAGTATCCTGTCCGGCTGCATCACTACCTGGTATGGCAACTGCACCGCCACAGACCGCAAGGCTCTACAGATGGTGGTGAAAGCTGCACAACATACTATAGGAATTAAACTACCTGCTGTGCAGGATATCTACCCCGAGAGGTGCCGGGGGAAGGCCCTGAGAATCATCAAAGACTCGAGCCACCCCAGCCACAACCTCTTCGCCCTGCTCCCGTCCGGTAAGAGATACCGAAGCATACGGTCTCTTACCAGCAGGTTTCGAAACAGCTTTTACCCCCAGGCCATAAGACTCGTGAACGAATAATTTATTATTATTTATTATTATTATTACTGTATTTCTATTATTTTTATCATTGTTATGCCATATTTATTCCAATGTTGGGAGGACTCAAATCAACATTTCATTGTGCAGTACACACATCTGCTGCATATATGACAAATAAAATTGAATTGAATTGAGGGATTGAATTGATTACCATATTTATCTTTAGTGAGCCGTTGACTACAGGAGACCTCCATGTCAGCAGTCAACAGGCCTTGAGTGGCACGAGGCCTTGTGGCTGACCTGTGACTATCTGGATGTGAAACCTTTGTTGTTACACTACCCAGCTTCCTCCGGTTATTTCACCGTGTTCCTCATGAACGTTACAGGGTTGTTTGTGCTAGATTCATCTTGAGTTTTGTGTGAGATTGTATTGCTGATTCACAGCAACAACAACAACCACCATTTATATAGTACATTTAACATGGGCATGAAGAAAACAGATGTTTAGCCAAGAAATAAGAGATTAGAGGGGTGTCCAAAAGCTTGGTCAAAGGTGGATTATAAGGAGGGAGTTAAAGGTGAGGAGGTAAAGGGCTTTAGGGAGGGAATTCCAGAGTTTGTGACTGACCTAGGCAACTGAAGGCTGTGCTGCCAGTGGTGAGGTGGAGATGGGGGAAATGCAGTCAGAAGGACAGAGACTTTGATGGGGGCGGGGTGGGGGGAGAGATGTAGGGCTGGCGAGGTTATGGATTTAGGGAGGGATGAGGCCATAGAAAGATTTGAAGACCAGGGTGAGAATTTTAAAGTTGAAGCACTATGGGATTGGGAGCCAATATTGCCCTATTCAGTGAGAATGGGGGAGATGGGCGAGTGGGACTTGGTGTAGAGTAGGATACAAGCAGCAGAATTTTGGATGAGCTAAATACTGCATTACTGATGTGTAGTAACACACGTTCAAATCTAGTCTTTAATCTCACCTTCACCCATCCCATTAACAATGCTGCAAGATTCCTGTGATACGTTGCTATTTCAGGGTTTGGGACTCATCAACAATATGCCAATCTCCAAGTGTGGGGAGTGTTGTTAAGAAAATGTCAGTAATTTATATGATGCAGCCTAGGCCAATTCAGTAGTAACTTTAATGGTTCGGCCATATACAGTCATTCACAAGTCCTTTTTATTGGTGCTTTGGGAACTGAGTGGAAGAGAAATAGACACTTCTGGAGTTGTCACTGTAAAGATTTCGAGTTCTGGTCAGTAAACAAAAATTGCTC
Organism: Somniosus microcephalus; assembly: GCF_052327205.1. NCBI lineage: Eukaryota > Metazoa > Chordata > Chondrichthyes > Squaliformes > Somniosidae > Somniosus > Somniosus microcephalus. The sequence continues at coordinate 251,780,210 of NC_140992.1, forward strand.
AAGGAAACCAAGGCTTGCGCTAGCCTTGGGTCCAAGCCCAGAGCAAAGACAGAAATGATACAGTTTGAGTAATACAGACAGGAAAAGTCATGCTGTAAACTGAACTGTGTTTCCCCAAACTGCAGGGACTGAGCATGTAGGACTGACGGCAGGTTTACATGCCTACAAGGCAAAAAGCAATGAATGCCCTCCCTCACTCCATCCTCCTTCTATAAGGAAGTACACGGCCTCACAGTTGTGACTTTTGTGGCACAAACCACTTCCTTGTGCTCTTCCTAGTACAGTACTTCAAGCGTGCATTTCTTATCTGCTTGCTGCAACTTGCAAGGTTTTGTTTAGATGTTTATTGCAACGCCGAAATGAACAAAACCAGGCGAACTTGAAATGAGTTTGCAACTTTATCGTGTGCATGTCAACGGGCATTGGGGTGCCTGTTACCATTAGGCTGGCGGCCAGTGAAGCCTTTGGGCCCATGTTCTCCTTTTCCGGCCAAGAAATTATTTTGTAACTTGCAGCGTGCAAATGTTTCATCAGGGCCCAGACTTCATGGGGGGAAAAAAACTTGTGGTTAGATTTACCATGTGGCTGAAATAAGAGGACCAAGATATTAAAGCGCAAGGTGATTTTTGGATGCCTTCGATGCAGTGACTATCCTCCTATTTCATAATGAACCCGACTCGCATGTTACGGCCTGTAATAACACACACAGTTCAGGTAAAACCATTTCCACCTTTAATTGAGGGCTAGCATTTTTGTTCTGCTTGATTTGTGTTGGCAGTAGAACATTTTGAATTTAAAGAAAGAGCTTGCATTTATGCCAAAGTGCTTTACAGCCAATGAAGTAGTTTTTGAAGTGGAATCACTGTTGTAATGTAGGAAACGTGGTAGCCAATTTGCACACAGCAAGCTCCCACAAACAACAATTAAACATATGACCAAATCATCTGTTTTAGGTATTAGTTTGAGGGATAAATGTCGGCCAGGACACTGGGAGAACCCTGCTGCCGTTCTTTGAATGGTGCTGCGGGGCCTTCTATATCCACCTGAGAAGGCAGACAGGCCCTCAGTTTAATGTCTCAGCTGAAAGATAGCATCTCCAATAGTACAGCACTCCCATAGTACTGCACTGAAATGTCAGCCTAGATTAGTGCTTAAGCCTTTAGAGTGGGGCTTGAACACGCAACCTTCTGACTCCGACATGAGAGTGCTACAAATAAGCCAAGGCTTTATTCTCAGAACATTGGAGGCAATTTTAACGTCACCCTGACCAGTGGGAATGGGGTGGATGCACAGTTAAAATCGTCTTTGAAAGCTTACCGCCCAGTCCCACTCCATTCCTCCCACCACCACCACAGATGAGGTGCCCGCCTGACTCAGGCGGGAGTCTCATTAATACATGCAAACTGAAATGGACACCAGGTCAGGCCAGGTTTGAGATCAACTTCAATGGCTCCTACGGTTAAACATCTCGCCAACCCTCTATCCAGGTTAGTACATGAAGAACAATTGCTTGATCGAGATGGCACAGGGTTGCCACTGCCCATGGAACCTTACCCAGGAGCCGTAGCCAAATGTGCAAAAAAATTGAAGACCAACAGTTAGAGCATCTGTTGCAATGCATTGCTTTTATGTCTAAAATGACAGTATGGTAGTTTCCAAGCATGTTGCCCTTTGGTGTGAAGAATTTGCAGTGTTGGATTCATGGCTAGATTAGCCAATACTTGTTTTGCTTTTCAACAACAACCACTTGCATTTGTGTCGCACCTTTAACAGAGAAAAATGCCCACGGTGCTTCAGAGACATAAAAAACAAAAAAAATAGATGCCAAGCCAAAAATGGACCTATTGGGGTGACCAAATGTTTGGTCAAAGAGATGGGTTTTATTGGAAATCTTAAATGAGGAGAGGCAGAGGGGTTTAGGGATTGAAACCAGACCTTGGGGCCTATGCAGTTGAAGGCTGGCATAGGTGGGGCAAAGCAAGTCCAAGCAGAATCGTCAAGGTAAGCTAAGTTTCACTTCTCGCATTGCATTGCATGTGCAGCTGGATGGTTGTGTTGGTTTGGGTTTAGCTGCAATTTGAATTGTGTTCCACTGGAGGTTTTTTGTTCACTTCTATTTGAATAGCAGTGAACACTGAAACACAGGGAAGACTATGGCCACGAATTTAATTGAGGAGGTGGAATGGGGGCGGGACAGCTGGTTTCCAGGTTCCGGTCTTGCTCCCAGCTGCATCCGCTCTGCAGACGTGATTTTACCTTGTTAAGCCCACCCTGCGGGCTTCCCGCCCAATTAACAGGAAGCGAGTTTAATGACGCGTCATCAGCCGGTTTCCTTAAAGGGACCACGTCCACATGGAGTTTGACAGTTGTTCTGTCAGTGTTTGACAGCATTGAGGTGCTGCAAACACTGACAATCACTGCACAAAGGTGAACGCTTGCACCCAGGCTCTTCAGTGACTCCCTCCATGTACTTATTGGAGGGAGTCAAAGCACGCAGGGAGGTTCTCTTCCCTTCCAAGGGCGGAAGAGACCTCCCCAGGACACCAACTTACCTTGCACCTCCACCCAACCCTCTCTATCTACTTTATCACTTCCCCATCTCACTAGCCACCCCTCACACTCACCCTCATCCTACTGCAAGCATACCAACTAACAACACACAAGGGTAGGCACTTGAGAGGTTTAGCCAATGTCTATGTGAAGTTTCTGGTAATGTGTTGTCATACAGTGAAATCTGTTTTTTTCAAAAAGTGCCCCTTATTGGACAGATCTGAGCGCACCTTGAGAAGTGTCTTACTGAGTTCCAGTGATTGTTCAATCATAACTTTCCCCCCCCCCCCCCCCCACTATAGTGCTGAGTGTTCAGTGGCTTGGACATTAAAGGGATGCTTCACGGTGCTGGTGTGGGATGGTGTCAACCTGGCGTATCATGTGGCAGCCAGGGTTTACAGCATCAAGTGAAGTAAATCTGGTCATGGTGATGCCATCGCTGGCCTCCTGGCCAGCAATTTTGTCAGGGGCTGATGCCCTGTGTCCAATGCAGCATCAGGTGATGGCGATGCAGGTTAGTGATGAGGGTGGTGATGTTGGGGCTGATCGTGGAAGGATTCGGAGGACCAAGGCCTGATTGTTTCATTGGCTCCGATGTTGCTGGAATAGATGGCAGCTGCAGGTGAGATGACAGAAGCGATCTGCCACTGGTGAGAGAGGTTCTCCCAATGAGGTGGCACTGGACATACAGTTGGATCTAAAAACTTGTAAGCTAAAGAAATCTCTATGTATTAAAAATGCAGTAACCAACATTTTCTGTGCTCTGAAACTCACCATCTGCAACATGGCATCCTTCACACCACTTCTGCAGCTGTCAGCTTTTCACAAACATCAGCAGACTCTCAATACGCCAGGTTGAGCTGGCGTGTTGCCCGAACAGCGGGTAACCAGTGGGGGAGAAGATAAAATTACAAGTAAGCCTCAAAATACTCTTAAATTGGCTCTTAACAAGCCATTTAAGTAACTGAAGTGTCTCCCCCGCCGCTTGGTATCGGATCACTTCTGCGCTGACGGATCCGACACCTGGGAGACTTGCGTGGAGGAGAGTTCACAGCGGGTTTCCTACCCGCTGTCAATCTTTGGAATTTTGACAGCGGACCCGCCCCTTCAGCGCGATTAAATTCGTGGCCTTGGCATTACCCTGACGAACCAAAGTATTTCTTTGTAGTCGGACTTTCAGACTTGGTTCACTATTGTGCTATTAAACCAGCAGTGGGCTCAGTCTCTATAGAGATCTGCTTACGTCAGAAATTTGTATGTTTGTTTAATAAATAGAATTTGTAAATTTTATCCCGATCATCCTATTCTACGATTATGGGTGTTGAGGGACTTAACACGACCATGTCGCAGGGTGTATTTTACTGTAGCCCGGTGGCCAATGATGGCTACCAATCACCATGATAATGAAATCAAAAACGGCGTTACACACGATGCAGTATTATCTTTGCCTCAGTTGTGCGTGTAAGGTGCCATCGTGTTAAGTAGATAGGGGCAGTCAAATGTAAAATAGTTCATGTATTCCAAATGCTAAAGTATTTGTGAAGAAATTCAAAAGAGTGTAATCCAGCCAATTTTGGATATGTAATTCTCTTATAATCCTATCTCCAGATGGTGGCAATACTTAAGATGCTGGAAAGTGATGGTTCTAGTGGTTGGGGTTCTCTGATTGCAGGAGGCAGTTTTTTGCAGTAGGTGACAGAATACAGCAGCAGTTCTGGTGAAAGTCCTCATTCCACATCACCTGACAGGAAGATACAGTTTTACAGAAATATTTCTCGTGGGGTGGGGTGAGTGGCAGAGTTGCTCTAAGTTTTAAAGGTGTACATTTCAGATATATTTACTATTAATTTGCAGGGCTATGGGGAAAGAGCAGGGTAGTGGGACTAATGGTGGGATAGCTCTACCAAAGATGGGCACGATATACAGGCGCGATGGGCCGAATGGCCTCCTTCTGTGCTGTATCATTCATGATTCCATGTTGCCATTTGCAGTGACCAGAGAAGTTCTTTTCCCCCATGTGTTACTGAAATGAAACAAGTGCTATATATTTATCCTGTACTGTATATTATATTTTCAGGTCTGTAAATTTTAACTCTCGCTTCAGAGGTACAATGGGCCCTTTCCTCATGTGAGACCATTGCATGCCTGTGTAGCTCTGACGTAAGATGGCAGTATGATTTCGTGATGTCGCTGTATCACGCGGGTCCCACATTCCTGGATGTAAAAGAAGTCTGAGATCTCAACCGATGTAAACTTTGACTGCAGACCACAGAATCCTGTCGCACGCAAGATGGTAGGATTCAGGTTCTCATCAATGAGCATGCCTTCCCCACATCAGAGACTGGCTCGCATAGTTCTAGAAGGTGTGGTCATTCTACACAGGGAGGGAGAGAAAGTCCGTGGATATCTTCTTGTGGTCAATTACAGAACTGCAGAGCTCGAAGCTTGGGAGAGAGGCACAACCCTGAACTTCTTGTTCAGGAAATGGCACATGGTATAGAGGAACTTAAACAGAAAACAAATTTTATTAGGGAAAAAACGTTAATAGGATGTTTGTGAAATGCCCAACATGAGCACCAGGTACAAGTAGCATTTCAAAAAATTTTGAAAAACAAACCATCTAAATTAAGATTAAAACAATACTGTCTGCTTAATGGAAATCCCTGTTCTATTTATATTGCATCTATTCAAAAGAGTCGGCAGACGACTGAGCGCCTTAGTACACTATCGCTGTCTTTCGTCAACACGTCATCTGTAATTAAAAACAGTAAGCATGCCCTGTGAATGCCTGACAAAGTCTGCTCTTTGACTTCACTGACTGTTTTTCACTACTGTTGCTCTTGGGTATCCTGGTAGCTGTGAAATGTTATCTGCCAAAAGTCCGTATGCAGCACCTCATATATAAATATTTTGTTTGCTTTTAGTTGATTTACAAGAGATCAAAGAACTCCGCCTTGGGAAAAACGCAAAGGACTTTGAGCAGATTCCAAAAGACAAATATAGCGACGATGTCTGCTTCACAGTGTTCTATGGTTCCGAGTTCGTACTCAACAATCTCAGTTTGGCAGGTGGGTGCTACAACTGGTACAAAACATTCCCCGGCCCTCGGCATTCCTGTGTTCCTTGAATACGCGCTCCATTTTGAAGATTAAAGCTGAATTGTCATCAGAGCATTCTGTTAGGAAGAGCAGAAACTTCTGAATTTAAAAACATGGCAGCAATTTGGAAGGGTGGTGTTATCTAAGATAATAGCAATCCCGAGGAGATCTAACATGATTTTTCCAAAAATGTGCAAGTTCACTGATGTGATTGTAGGCATCTGGAGTACTACATCGTATCTGGAGTACTGCATTCAATTCTGGCCACCACACCTCAGGAAAAGGATATTGGTCTTGGAAGGGGTGCAGTGCAGATTCACCAGAAAGATACCGGGGATAACATAGTTAAAGCTTGAGGAGAGGTTGCATAGACTAGTCTTATTCCCTTGAGTATAGAAGATTAAGGGGTGATCAACTTGAGGTGTTTAAGATGATTAAAGGATTTGATAGGGTAGATAGAGAAACTATTTCCTCTGGTGGGGGGAGTCCAGAACAAGGGGGCATAACCTTAAAATTAGAGCCTGGCCATTCAGGGGTGATGTCAGGAAGCACTACTTTACGCAAAGGGTAGTGAAAATCTGGAACTCTCGTTCCCCGAAAAAGCTATTGAGGCTGGGGGTCAATTGAAAATTTCAAAAGTAAGATTGAAAGATTTTTCTTGGGTAAGGGATATGAAACCAGGGCAGGTAGATGGAGTTAAGATACAGATCAGCCATGATCTAATTGAATAGTGAAACAGGCTCTAAGGGCTGAATGGCCTACTCCTGTTCCTATGATCTAGATTGAAATTTGAAGCTGGAAAAGATGGCACAGCGGGTTAGCACACTTTCACCTTTAAGCTCCTGTAAGGAAACTGGACGAGAGCCATTTTTTGTGCTAAAACCTTAAGTCTACAGAACCTCAGCTGCGGTGGTTGTGCATGTATTTGATGTCCATTATTTTGAAACGAACAAGGCACTAACTTCACAAAATGGGATGTGAGATGCCTGTATTAAATATGTTCTCCAGATGGCTACGGTGGTGCTTTGTTTATGTGAATGTGCTACTGGATATTACCTCTAGGACAAACTGTACTAGAATCCCAAGACCCCAGAGGATGACAGAAATTCAGTATATTCACATCAGGCAACACAATCTATTTCCTAGATTAAATGTATCTTTGCTGCTACGTCACTTTCTCATTCCATATTATTTTTTTCAGGTGAAATTTTACTGTGCCTGGTTTGAGTCAATCTTTTTAAACACTTTAGCAAGCTATTTAATGCTTGGAAATTGTCCGGTTTTATTACCGATTTCATTGCAATTTAAAGTGTATCCAGGTAAACACTCTGCGGGACAGCGGCAGAGAAGTAGGTGAAATTGATAATGGGTGAGGCCTACTGCCCTGACCTGAACGACCATTCCCCCTGCCCCTGCGAGGGTGCTCCATCCCCATCCGCCACATGCAAATGGTGGCAGAGAGGGCGGGACCCAGGTTCCTAGTCCATTTCCTTTCCTTCTGCTCCTATTCCCACTGCTCCCCAGGATCACCAGGTAAGCCATGGCAGTAGACCTAGGGTAGTGGCAGGAATGGCCCAAATGCAGCAAATGGAGGGAGAGGGTCTTGTAGCAGCCTCCTCTCCCTCCAACTCTCCACGATGCCTTCTGTGGACGACCGACCCAGTTTAGCCTTCAGGGCCCCGTGGCCGCTTTAAGACCACCATGCAACATCGTCTATATCTTTGGGGTCAATGGCAGGTTCCTGCTTAGTCAGAGGAATCCCGCCGGGAGCCCACCATGAATACATAATGACCCCTGTCGCTGGAGACTTGGCCGAGGCTGGGCCAGCGGATGCAAGGCCCAACCTGATCCTATGGGAGAAGCCTCCAGGAAATCCAGCCCTTTTACTCCACGGTTAAAGTACAGTGGACCTTGTGATGCCACACAATCTCTGATGTAGTATAAATTATTCATGATTCCCAAGTGAGGAAAGAAAGAACTTGCATTTATATATCACCTTCACAACCTCAGGACGTCCCAAAGCGCTTCACTGCCAATGAAGTACTTTTGAGGTACAGTAATGTAGGAAAACGCAGCACCCAATTTGTGCACAGCAAAGTCCCACAAACCGCAATGAGATAAATGACCAGATTATCTGTTCTAGTGACATTGGTGGTTATTGGAAAAAATATATAAAGCACCCTGCTATAAAACTTGCATCCTTAATAACAGTTTACAGTTTCTAAAGATACCATAATAAAAGATTCCATTGTTCATTGCTGTATATATATTGTCTTACAAATACAGAATAGGAACTATTTTAAAGTGAACTGACTGGCTGACTGAAAAAGGCATGGATGAGGATTTCACAATTGTTTTCTATTCTTGCAGCTAATTCAAAAGACGAAGCTTCCAAATGGTTAAAGGGACTGGAAATTCTGTACAAAGAGGCTCAAAATGCACCGACCCCATTACTAATAGAAAGGTAGAGGAACCCATGTCCGTCTTGTGTTTAAGTTGCTTTACCCATTCTGCAATTACAGAGAAACTTAAGTATCATTTGCGTGTTCAGTATTTTTTCAAGTAAACAATTGGTGTGTTGGAGGCTGGTCTTCTCTCTCGTAAAACTTTATAGATCGTGTTTTTTTTTTAAATTATCATCAATCATGTTAGAACATCTCAAAGAACTTTTCTTAAATATTGTTAGGAGTTCTAGGAAATGGTGAAAGCAGTCAATTGCTGTTTGACACTGCACTACTTCTAACTGCAGTTAGTTCTCATGTTCTCTCGACGTTAATGAGTTGCTAGAACTTCATCTCTAGAACTTCTGACATCATTGGGCTTCAGTTGCCACCTTGTAATTTGCTGCCAGAAGTCTATTAGTGAAAATGTAGCAATGTATCTGTGAACTTGTTTCACTCTCATGTTTTCTATGGTTTGCAGCTGGCTGAGGAAGCAGTTTTATTCAGTGGACTGGACAAGAAGAAATAGGTAAGACTCACTGAATTTCTATACTACTTTAGCCACGGTGTTGATGTGGCTGGTCCAGTTAAGCTTCTAGTCAGTGGTGTTCCCCAGATGTTGATGGTGGGGGACTCGGCAATGGTGGTGTCAGGGCGAGGTGGGCTTTCTCTTGTTCGAGATGGTCCTTACCAGCCACTTGCTGGTCATGACTGTTACCTGCCACTTGTCAGCTGCAGACTGGATGTTATCCAGGTCCTGCTGTAGCCTGGCACGGGCTGCTTCATTGTGGAATTATCATCGAACAGCCCCACTCCTGACTATGACAGAGGGGGGAAGGTCTTTGATGATGCAGCTGAAGATGGCTAGACTGAAAACGACTCCATGAGTAACTCCTGGCATTGCAATGATTGGCCTCTGACAATTTGAAACATCTTCCTTTGTGTCACGTATGACTCCAGCTAGTGGAAGGTTTTCCCTTTGATCCCCATTGGACTCAGTTTTTCTAGGGAATCCTTGGTATTATAACCTGTCAAATGGTGCCTTGATGTCCAGGACAAGTACCTTCACCTCTCCTCTGGCATTCAGCTCTCTCATCCATACCTGGATCAAGGCTGTGATAAAGTCTGGAGCTGAGTGATTCTGATAGCATCAGTAAGCAGATTATTGGTGAGTAGGTGTTTAGTGGCATTGTTGTTGACTCTTGCCATCACTTTACTGATGGCTAGGGGAAGCTGATAGGGTGGTAATTGGCCAGACTAGATTTATCCTGAATTTTGGGGATAAACCATACCTCGGAAATGTTCCACATTGTCAGGTCAATCAGAGCTGTACTGGAACAGCTTGGCCAGGGAACTGTCTAGTTCTGGTACACTATCTTCAGCACTACAGCCAGGATGTCACTAGAGCCCATAGTCTTTGCTGTGTTTAGTGCACTCAGGATCTGGCTATTCAATTGTTAGGAACTTAGGATCATAACTTACGCAGCGAGTTATTATGATCTGGAATGCACTGTCTGAAAAGGTGGTGGAAGCGGATTCAATGGTAACTTTCAAAAGGGAATTGGATAAATACTTGAAGGGGAGAAAATGTCAGGACTATGGGGAAAGAGCTGGGGAGTGGGATTAATTGGATCACCCTTTCAAAGATCTGGCACGATGGGTCGAATGGCCTCCTTCTGTGATGTATGATTCTGGGTCGTGGTCCATGCAAAGATGCTGAGAGGTTGTTTCACCTGGCTGGAGAGTCTAGAACTAGGAGTCATAGTCTCAGGATAAGGGGTCGGCCATTTAGGACTGAGATGAGAAGTTTCTTCACTCAGAGGGTTGTGAATCTTTGGACTTTTCTACCCCAGAGGGTTGTGGATGCTCAATCGTCGAGTATATTCAAGACTGAGATCGATAGATTTTTGGACTCTAGGGGAGTCGAGGGATATGGGGATCGGGCGGGAAAGTGGAGTTGAGGTAGAAGATCAGCCATGATCTTATTGAATGGTGGAGCAGGCTCGAGGGGACGTATGGCCTACTCCTGCTCTTATTTCTTATGTGTTACAGATACTGATTTGTGTTGTGAACAGTGATATGATTAGTGAAAAGTACAGTGCCTGAAGCAGGCCAACATCTTTAACTCTTACCCATATAAAGTAAAAGCAGAGAATGCTGTGCTGTGAATACACAGCAGCTTCATCATTATCTGTAAAGAGATAAGACAGATGAACATTTTAATTGTAGATCCTCCAGTTATGCCATGAAGTACAGAAGCTGTATGGAGCAGCTTCTGTTAATCTGACTGACTATAAAATTCTGTTCTGATGAATTTACATGTATGTATGTAATAGAAATTTGAGAGTTGTAGTTAAGTATTAATATGTATGCTGTAGAGTAACTATTCTGAATACTTTGGACTTGTATATGAAGATGTCTAAAACTATAAAAGTTTTCTTGTTTTTAACTTGCTAGGTTTACATGGCATGGCACAGGATGTGACTTATCACTTGTGATGTACTTTAACAGGAAGAAACAGTGTTAAATATTTGGTTCAGCAAAAGTGATGGTGCGGGCACATCGGAAATAGGGCAAATTCAAAATATCTGCTGCTGCCTTTTGAGCGTAAAATTAATGTCGGTAGTCCAAATTTCTTGTGGTCCTGCTCCACTGGCGGAAGTGTGTCTCCCATTACACACCCATTCACACTTCTGGTGTAATTTTAGACTGGCGTAAAACGGGGCAGGGACCTGGTGTAAAGAGGTCTCATCCCATTTATGGCCCCTTATGGCCAGATAATGTCAGTTTCCTGACACACACAGCAGAGGGAATTCAGGATCTACATCTCTTGTTCTGATTTTCAATTCCGTCAACTGAAAAATGTTTTGGCTACTTGCTTAAGTGTTGTGGAAGATGCGTATTTCTTTTGGTAGCCATTCAACAGCTTTATGCTATCTCTGCCATGCTGCGTGCATATACACCACACAGTGGAGAAAAGATAAGCACTTTGGAATCAAATATTACCTGTGCTGATTGTTCATAACTGAACAAAATACTGAGCGTACACAGGTACAGCTTGGCTCAGCCCAACCTAGTTGGATACTCCCATCTTCATGTGCTGTTGCGTGTAGGAAACTTGTTTGGTTTAGAATGATTTTGTGCCTTTCAGCCAGTGTTTTTATCTCAGATTTCCAGCATCCCCAGTATTTTGTTTTTGTTCTTCTCTCATGTTCCTGTTGCCAATATTGGGGCCCTGAAATTCCATGGGGCTATCCCCCGTCTCTTGTCATAACAGCCGGTTATTGCTGTTTCCAATGCCCTGGGTGTTTTGCAGTTGTAACTGTTGACACTATTTGGCAATTGTCGATATATCATTATGATGATGGACCCAGGACCTGTCACATTTATTTCATGGCAAATTTTAAATTTATTCATTTTTATGTGCAATTGTAGTTCGGTGAAGTGGACAAATTTAAATTGGTTTCTGTAAGCTGTAGCTGAAAGGAGTTTGCTTTTTATAGGCATATGAATACACGTTGCTCTGTCTGAAGCCATTACAGTTTGAAATTCCATCAGGAATTTACTCCTGGGTGTGAAAACTTGGGTTGCCTTTGACCTACAGCTAATCAAATTATAGAGCAATGCATGGGCTAATTTTGTAGTTTCCTATCGGAAATATATGGTCACTTTGGATCAAGGTATTTGTGCTGCCTAAGTGTTAGAGGATGCAAAGCTCACCCAAGTTTATAGTAAGAGTTAATATAGATCACCAGGCTGTCGACTGCCTATACTTCTAGCCTATTGTAGGTGATTTTTTCCGGACCTCTGAAAGGTTAAACACTGGCTTGCCTGTAAACTCTCATCGGCACACACTGCCCATTTTCAAATGACCAAGCTGTTATCTGTACTGGGTATCTCACTAGGACGCTGATAGTTTTGATTTTCCTGGGTGCTTTAAAATTGCTTGAACCAGGTAGGTTAGAGCACTTATCTTCCCTTATACTGTTGAAATCTATCTTGATTAACAGTTTTGTAGCCAGCAGGTGCCTGAATCTGGGCATAAGTATGGAAAACTCTCCCAATTCTTTAGTTCAATTAATATACTGTATGTAGGTCACTGTGAGGCAGGACTCTGTAAAAGGCACCTCCAAAAGGTCTGTGTTGTTTTTGTTTGAAGAACACAGTTTTAAAGCAATAGCAAATTATTATTTTTTAAATAAACAGCTAATTTCATCTTGCTTTTGTACAATTTTACTTTTTTAATAAATTCAAATTCATTTTTAGCCTAAGCCACATGATCTGTCAGCATTGCATTTGCTGCCAGGTTGGAAGGATCTCTGAATGTATTGCAAGGGGGTGGTATTATTTCTGATGTATACCCCAATGTTAGAAAGGTTTACTGTTCATCCAGTGGCAGTGCCATGCCAGAGGTTTAGCTAATAACGTCAAGCTTCAGTCCATGGGCAGTGCTGCCTTAATTATGGAAGCTGACTTTTGCAGTGTTAGTAAAATGCATTGGGTAGTACCCCAAGCTGAAACATTTATTATCCCACTCCCTTCTTTGTTAGTCTAGTTCGGATTGGCTAAACTTTAGTTTGACTGTTATAAAAATCTTCAACTGAATATTAAGTTTGCATTAACTATAATTTATAGGCTTAATTCTCCATGTAAGTGCTAGCACTTGTATGCTAACACAAGTCTGTCTTGAAACATAGTTTGGACCATAGCTTTATTAAGCAGAATAAAGTGCCACTTTTGCAAAGTGCAATGAAATATTGGTAATCATTTTGGAGTGAATTTGTGGTGTGTGTTTTCACACGACTGTAGCAGGATTCTGGCGAAGAGGAGGAAATGGCTTTTCAGAGCAGCACGAGGTTGCGAGCATTTCCTCCTTGCAATGAAAAAGGAGCAGGCGGAGCTGTAATACCATAGAAACTGTCCTTTTGGGACCTCTTGGGGGAATTACAAGGTTTATTAAAATTGCCAGTTGTTTCCACGCCTCCTGGATGGAGTATTATGTGTGTTAATTGTTTCTAAAATGCTCAAGTACTTTCTCTTTTCATCCTTTTCCAAGGTTCACTGTCATATAAATATCCCATTTCCGAATGGGGAGGGACAGAATTCATCTGTTCATTTCACTTGTGACAAAATGCTTTTGCATTAGTTTGGACCAGTATACATTTGCTAATAGTTTTTTGTCTCCTACTTTATGGAGTAAATCCCCTGCTCGTGTGCCCTCAGTGAGGACTTGCAGCCGAAGAGAGTGCTGATTGCAAAGCCTTGTAGCCCTCTCTCTGGCCTGTACTCCCTTTGAGCACAGCTACCAGCTTGGATTGCGGGATCAGTGAATTTACCCTTCTATATGTAGCTCTTTTTTTCATTTGGTTGAATAAATTGATTTCTTCTTTTTTTTTTGCAGCATCTCCCTCAAGGAGCTGAGGCTCATGCTACCTCAAGTAAACTTCAAAGTGCCAAGTGTGAAGTTCCTTAAGGACAAGATGGGGGTATTTATACTTTAAGCTAATTGCCAATTATGTTTTCATGACAAATTGTCATCTTAAGTTACGCGCTTTCCATAATTAGGCCTTTATCAAAAGCGTACAAAGAGTTGTATTTTGTTCACCCTCTCCTAAAAAAGTATGCTTTGTACCCGTCTAAAAATGTATACATTAAGCTTTATTTCCCGAGGCTGGTTTCTCTGTTGGGTTTTTGGCCTAGCCTCCTCTGCTGTAGGTGCTAAATCCAGTACAGGATATCAAAAATTGAGTTAACAACTGCCGTTGCAGACAAAATGATTTCTCTAGCGGCTTCAACCCCAAGCTAAAATCTTTAGCAGGAAATTTTGTTTTTTCTGCTTTCAAGCTTCAGGCCAATTAAGGCCTGTTTGATGCATTATTGATCCCACCGATGTTGCCCCCTGCTGAATTGCGCTTGAATAGTCCAGTCATTGTTTGCCTATAACAGGATTGCAGTTAATGCTGGACAGATTACACAATTAGTAGCATTGACAGTGTTTGTTTGTATTTAGTGCATTGGTGCAAAGGACAGAGAACTGAAAGGAGGCTCTGATTGCACAGAACCCTCGCAGTCTGTAGCATCTCAAACCCACAAGAATGCATCTACCAGCTCAAGCAACTACCTGATTATGACCTGCAGAGCGGTGCATTCAAAAATGCAGCTGCTTGGGAAATAGGAGTTGCCTCTGCTTGCAGGATTTGGAGCTGTGCAAACCAAACAGTTACTCAGAAGTCCATGGCTGAACATGAGACATGCCAGTTTGAGGACCAATAGCAACATCGCAGGCACTTCACTGCAACCGGTGATTCAGACAGTGCTTGGGCCTGTGCCAGTGGGGCTGCCCAAGCCCCTTTTATTCATTCCCTGGGGCTTTCCAATCTTTCCTCCAAAGAATAAAAGCCAGCCTTATTTAACAGCTTCTTGCACTCTGACACCCGAACCATCCAAAGCAGCTTTGTGCACAGACACCTAACATGCAAATGCTGTGGCTGTTTCCTTAGAGATTCAGAATGCCATTTGCATCATGTCGTCATATATCTGGGAGAACTCCTGCTCCATGTTTCTGGTCAGTTGCCCCACACTGGGGGGGGGGGCGCATTCTCATGCCCGCATAGCACCGAGACTCGCACTATTACTGTGCTCTGTGGAGCCGACTGATCTTGTCGTGCCCACAACAGGTTTCGGCATCCTCCGCTCGAAGGGATCTGTACAGATGTCTCATCCCTAAGTAGTTGCATTAAGTGACATGGACCTCTACAAAGAGCCTGCTGTCCTCTTTGTAAATTGCCCTGGGTCCACCCCTGTCCTCGTGCTGTTGTACCATCACAGGATGAAGAGTGCTAATGTGGAGAAAATGATGATGCATTGCCCCATGAACTATGGAAAGTACTCTGTGGAAGTCAGTGAAGTGTATTTTCCTAGTGTGGGTGTCGGCCACAATCTTTCCTGCTTTATCCGCTCTCCACAGCTGTTTCAATGGCCAGAGCTACTTTTAACAATTATAAGGCACTTCATAGATGTATTAACAGCATTACTGGCAACAACTTAAGAAGCCGAGGAATTAATCCCAGGTATTTTTTTGTACTCTTGTTAAAGTAGTGGTGATTAGGGATAGCCGCATTATGAATACATTTATGATATAGGCCTTAAGATTAGCATATGAAAGCATAATGCAGTTATTTGTCTGCTATTTTAATGGTTATGGTAACCCATTTATGTTAGTAAATGGGGGGAGGGAGACAGTGTAAGTCCTTTGATTATCCTTTTCCTGAAGGGTGCTCATTATTCTAATGTTTGTTCACTATTCGATTTAAATCTACAGAATCCTTTATTTCCTGGTCATTTTCACTGTGCTGAAAGTGATTTTTTTTTTTTAAGAACTCCTTATGGCCGTTTGTTTCTTTAAATTCTCCAACGGCTCCGCACAGCTACTGATACTGGTGATTAGAATAGATCCTGCTGTAATTCTACCATCAATTTTGCTTATTGAAGGAGAGAACAGCCGAGAAGGAGTATGCTCATTAAAAAAAAAAATACTCCCCAGCTGTTAAAGCTTAAAAAGGAACAAATGTATTACCGCAACACACAAGCAAAATACTGCGAATGCTGGAAATCTGAAATAAAAACAGAAACTGCTGGAAATACTCAGCAGGTCAGGCAGCCTCTGTGGAGCGAGAAACAGAGTTAACTGTTCAGGTCGATGACCTTTCCTCAGAACGGTATTCCCGACGGTGTTCCCGACCTGGTAAGAAGTATCTTCCAAACAGCAGCACATTTGGATGCCAATCTGCACCCAGGGCTGCTGCAGTGACTCGGGTTATGAGGCAGCCTCTGTGCATCCTGGAGTAGCATCATTCACTTGCACTGAAGTCAGCACCTTGCACCCGCTGGATATTGTTTGGAAGTCATTTCAGTCAGGAACTTCAGTGCGCTCGAGGTATTCCCATGTGAAGTGACTAAATGTCAATTCTTCTAGGACACGGGAAATTCCAAGGACGACCTTAGCTTTGAACAGTTTCACCAATTCTACAAGAACCTGATGTTTGAAAGTCAGAAGATGGTAAGTATATCTTGTCACTGAACATTCAAGCATCTCGATGTTTAAATAACAGTGATTTGTATATATTACCAGACCTTGCTCACTATTTCTTATTGTTCTTGTTTGTAAATTCCTTTTTCCTGTCACGGAGAGGAGCCACAAGAATTGATGGGAAGACCTGCAGGCTTCAAAGATTAATGTTCTCAACTCAGTTCCATGAATCTACATCATTAATCTGTCCCAATTATGTAACAGAATCAGCAGTTTTAGTTATCACAATGTGGTGTTCAGCTAAAGATTAATGGAAGCTGTAAAACCTCATTCAGTACAAAATAAATCCTGGTCCCCGTAAATTCACTGCCACCTAAACCCAAAACTGTCCAAATATTTCTAAAGCAATTGATTTGATGTACCGACACGCTTTTATGTATTTTATATTTTTAAAATCTTTCTACACATTCAAAATAAAAAATGGCAATATGGTGTTTTGCCTAGTCTCTCTCTCCAGTCTATGCTACCTTCTTTAATCAGGACCCTGGCGTGATCTAGACCACAAATATCTGTACAGGTGCCATTGGTGCCACCGCCAGTTGACCAAGGTAGAAAGACCACTCGGACAAAACTGATTCAACAAACCCTCAAGTGTAACTGATGGTCAATACCAAGGGGACGATTTTAACTGCCCACCCCCCTGCAGAAACTGGGCAGGTGGGTAGTTAGAATCGGCCAGGTCACTTATGCACTGTGGAGAAGCCGGGAGTTGACGTTCCGCGATTTTCACCTGCTCAACTGAGCAGGTGGCAAGACCACTTGCCCAAAGCTGTTGGGGTCCTTATTAACATCGGGACCCGACGTCAACTTTTACTAGGCTGCCTGAGCAAGAAGTGACATTGAGTTTCCCACCAGGCCACCTCAGCGAGGAAGCCGATCAAGGCCTGAAGAGGCCCAAAAATTTAAGTTTGAAATGTTTTTTACTTTCCTTTTTTGTGGGACCAGCAGGAACAGCACTGCTTCTCTGGGCTCCACAAGGAAAGCTTAGGCCTTCCCTGCCTCAACTATGCCCTCTCTTTCCCCCCCCCCCCCCCACACACACACACCCCACCGATTGCAGCGACCCCCCCCCCCCCCCCCCCCCACAGGGTGGCCTACCAGCCAATCCTGCCACTTACCTGCTGTTGGCGAGTGACCTCCAGACTGTCCAGAGGGATCAAGGGGTATGGGGAGAGGGCAGGGACCGGGTACTGAATTTGGATGATCAGCCATGATCGCATTGAATGGCGGAGCAGGCTCGAGGGGCCGAATGGCCTACTCCTGCTCTTATCTTCTCTGTTTCTATGCACGATTTTGCACCGTTAGCTGCCCGGAATAGTTGGCAAGTCAGCTGGCAGGATTGCATTGGGGCCCAGGTGTTAATACACTTTGGGCCTCAATTTTGGAGCGATGGGTGAATTTCTATCTCACACTGCTGCTCACCCGCCAAAAACTGGCCCACAGTTAAAATCAGGGTCTATTATGTAGCATTGTAGTTACTTGTCCATGATGAAATTTCAATCAATGCACTGCAGGATTACACAAGTTATTTGAAAATTCAAGCTTATAAGTGCAGTGTTTCTATAATATAGTTCCATTCTTTATCCTCGTCATTACTGATGCTCATATTGACTTTATCTTTCTTGCTTAGTAAATAGTAATATTTTAAAATATGATTGTTAAAATTAAAGCTCATCAATCAAATGCATTTTTTCCAGATTCTTGAGACCTTTAAAATAGAGGGATCTGTATTTATTCTCGGGTAAGGAGAAAACCCTTTTTTTTAATTTTAGGGTCGTTAGATCACAAGGTTAATACAGATGATGATGAAGCCATTTAGTCCATATTATCTAATCAATGCAGAATTTTTTTTTAAAAACTACAGACTCTCAATCATGTCAACTGACTGTATAGTGAAGAATTTAATGTTTTCGCCTCCACTACCTGACCTGGAAGACCATTCCAATCTTTGATCAATCTTTGCATGATCTTCCTCACATTTGTTGTAAATTGTCCTTTCACCAGTTTTATCCTATACCCCCTTGTTCTAGTGTCTTGGCACATCTTACGGTAGTGCTCCAGAGTTACCTTATCTGTACCATTTAGTATCTTGCATACTTCTACAGAGTCCCCTCCCAGTAGCCACCTCTCAAGGCTAAAGATCTCCTGCCCTTGAAATTCTGTATGGATTTTCTCTGCCTTCTGCCATAACTTGGGTGAGGGGGCACTGCAACCCCCAGAGAAATGGCGTAAATGCCTGAAAACGGTTGCACGTGACAATTCTCTGGGGGTTATACTGCTCTTTCATCATTTTATTTGTCATTGATCTGCTCAATTACCGCTTTTTATCTTGCTGCATTTGTAGATTCCTGGTTGCTTCTTTTGACTCGACTGCCCCCTCTCCAGTCCAGTCTCATCTGTGAATGTGACCTGTTTGCATTGGGCTTTTGAACCTGCATTCTCAATCTACATTAGGAACAGTAGAGGGCCCACTACCAATCCCTACACACTCCACTTAGTATTTTCATACCCCAGAATTTCACCCTGACTTCACTTCCCTAACCAGTCCCCAATTCTTCAGCCAACCCTTATCCTTACCCACCTTTTACCTTGAGTTGTCAATAAAGAAAAGAAAGACTTGCACTTATACAGTGCCTTTCACAATCTCAGGACATCCCAAAGCGCTTTACAGCCGAAGTACTTTTGAAGTGGAGTCACTGTTGTAATGTAGGAAACACTGCAGCCAATTTGCGCACAGCAAGCTCCCACAAACAGCAATGTGATCATGATAAAATAATCTGTTTGTGATGTTGGTTCAGGGATAAGTGCCATGGTGCCATGGGATCTTTTATGTCCATGTGAGAGAGCAGACGGGGCCTCCGAAAGGTGGCGCCTCCGACAGTGCAGCATTCCCTCAGCACTGCACTGAAGTGTCAGCCTAGATTTTGTGCTCAAGTCTCTGGAGTGGGACTTGCTGCTGGCAGTGTGTCCCATAGATGGAAAATGTTCCATTCCCCAGAATACAAGATTCACAGAACAAAAAAATGTTGGCTTCCATTGAAGGTGTAGTGTAGTATTCAGCTCAGTTACTAAAAAGACAGATACTTCTTCTCAACTTCATTTGATATTATTTCCTAACTTTTAGTTTGCTTTCTGCTTGCAGAAGAACAGATAGGCCCACTGCCTCAGTTTTGTACCTGCATGATTTCCAGCGGTTTCTACTCCATGAACAGAAGGTAAAATAATAACGTTTAGATTGGCACATAAGGTATGATCAAACTTGTTCCTTAAAAATAAATTGCATCTCACTTAAGAGTTATGAAGTTCAAAATTAGACTAATATTAATAATCAAAGCCAAATGACACATTTGAAGAGTAGCATCTTGAAGGGGGTTGTCCATGCATTAAAATCAATCACTGATTATGCTGGTAGTAGACACCCTGAGGGTGACATTAGTCTGCCTACCACCCTGTTTACGCTGAAGATTGGGGTACCTCGGATGAAAATTTGCTTGAGGCCCGCCGACTTGATTTTCGAGCAGCTCTCAAAATAGGTGGCCAGCGTTCCTGCTCGAAACAGGTGGGAACCTTATATCAAAATGTAAATCAGGGACCTATGCCGGTTGTAGGACCCCAATGACATTCTCGTGTACCAGTGGATGGACTGCTGAGCGGCCTAACTAACGGTTCTTAAAGTGACCGCTGGAGGCTGCTCCGCAAACAGATAAGTCTATGGCCTAGAAATTCAGTGGCCTGCGCCACCAGTTTGCGCCCAAAGAGGGCTTTTGCGCCACTGTCCAAACCTACCGCGATATTTAGCGGGGCGCTAATGGCGGCGTTAGCCTGTAGCGCTGCGCCGCCACCGATGACGTCATCGGTGTGCGCAGCGCCCCGCTATCTCCCCACTGGCCATATTTGGTCGCTGCCGCCTCCTCCGCGCCGGCCGCAAACAGCGACCGGTACACGGGGGCCTACCTGTGCTGGTAGTGGGGCGAGTTAAGGTGGAGGTGTGGCCGGCCGCCTTTTTGGCGGCCGCCTGCCCGCACCTCCGTCCCCGGCCTCCTACACCCCCCCCCTGCGGCATGGCAGCTGTTTCCAGAGAGCCCGGCACTTCTCCTTGGTGCAGGGCTCATTTGCCGGCACTCGCGAGCGGGGATCGCGCTGTTGCAGGCACCTCCCCCTTAAGAGTGAGAGGAAGGCCTGCAGTAGCGCAGGCTGCTGTGCCGCAGCGGGTGGCACTGCGGCACTTTGCACGCCGATATTCAGTTTCAGCGCCCCAAGTGGGGCGCCGAAACCCTTGTTTAGCGGCCGGCTTCCACTTGGGGCGCTGAAACTGAATATCCCGCTGGCGCAAGTGGCTCCGCGCGCAGCGGTAATTCCGGCGCCCAGGCGAGCTGGGCGCCCCAAACTGAATTTCTAGGCCTTTGTTTTTAAAAAAAAAAAAAAAATTTTGTGGGGGCCAGGAGAAACACTAATGCTCCTTCTGGCAGTGGCCGAGCTCGGTTTGAAGGATTGGGGAGGGAGGGGGGGGGGTCGAATTCCAGATTTGGCTGACTTGTGCACCCCCCCACCCCCCACCACCGAATTGGCCCCAGAAGTGTGAGCGACTCCACCCCTCTGCTTTCTCCTGCCAACATTAGCACTTCCTCCTTTTTCTAAAAGGCTAAAAAATGGCACAGCTGCTCTAGGTCCCAGCACAGAATTTAATTTTAACGAATGGAAAATTGGCAGCCGGCAAATCGGGCGAATTGCCCCCTGTACCCGAGTTCCCAATGTGTGCTTCCATTGTACGGACTGGAAAAGTTTACCCTGGAGTTCTTCTTCCCTCCCATACAACAGAAGGTGTGCTGAATATTCCTGAAGATGATGATTAATAGAAAATAATACAACGGTTCTATTCTAGGTTTAGAAAATGTTTCTTTTTTCATGCAACAATAAACATGTCATTTGATATCATTTTAGTACAATCTCGTGCATCTTTTCCACAATATAGGAATCATGGGCCAGTGATGTTAAGAAGGTTCGCGAGCTGATGACTAAGTGTATTTATGATACTTACAGAGAAACAAATGAACCCTTCTTCTATATAGATGAGGTATGTAACCTTTTGTGATGCGTTAGAAGATTTCATTATATGTGGTTAAAAATGCCAATCCTTTGTGTACAAGTTAACTTTGTCAGTTCCTGTTCATATCAAATCATGTCTAGTATGCTGACTGCTAACATAACACTTCCCCGAAGATTTCCTTCTTTTGGTGCATTCCTTTGCTTAAAAGTTGCTGATTGAGTGGGATGACTTGCACTTTCTGGCTTCCATGACTGACTTGCAGCTGGTGCAATACTGCCGCATGTGTCTCGTACGAACAGTTTCCGCTTCCCCACTCCTTACTGGTTCGTGAGACCTGTGCAAGTCTCCATCCAGCTGCTTACCTGACCACGTTCCATTTGATGATGGGGTGATTTCCTAAACATTGCGGGACATTGATATTCACGTATCTGATGGTTCGGAATTATCGATTTCTTCCTTTTTGTTTATAGAATCATACAGTACAGAAGGAGGCATCTCAGCCCATCATTCCTGTGCTGTCTCTAAGAGCTGTCCACTCGGTCCCATTCCCCTGCCCTCTGCTAATACCTTTTTCAATGGTTCATTTATCCAATTTCCTTTTAAAACTCTTATCCAATTTCCTTTTAAAACTCTTAAGGATTTCGTTGCCACCATTGTTTGTGGTAGGTTATCCCATGTCCTAACAATCTTCTGTGTAAAGAAATATTTCCTAACCACTCCCTTCGTCCTTTTGGTGATGATCTTAAATTTATACCCTCGGGTTACTAACTCACTAATCAGTGGAAATAATTTTCCTCATTTACCCTATTGAAACCCTACCTAATTTTGAACATCTCCAGCAGATCTCCTCTTAACCTTCTTTGTTCTAATGAAAAGTGCCCCATTTTGTCTAGTCTCTCCTCCTAATTAAAGCCTCTCTTCTCTGGTATCAACTTAGTGAATCTCTTCAGCACTTCCTCTGTGGTCTTGACACCATTCTTAAGGCAGGGTGACCAAAACTGGGAGTCTGCGCTCACCCCTAACTAGGCAAATGTTGTTAGGGGAGTAGAGCCAGGGGCAAGCGGGGTTAGAGGGCAGGGGTGTAGAGCCAGGGGCAAGCGGGGTTAGAGGGCAGGGGTGTAGAGCCAGGGGCAAGCGGGGTTAGAGGGCAGGGGAGTAGAGCCAGGGGCAAGCGGGGTTAGAGGGCAGGGGTGTAGAGCCAGGGGCAAGCGGGGTTAGAGGGCAGGGGTGTAGAGCCAGGGGCAAGCGGGGTTAGAGGGCAGGGAATCATCGGACCAAGGTGCACAGACATAATTCAGACCTCATTTTAAAGCTCTTATTTTTATATGATACTTTGATTTTATATTATTTCTGGTTAAATAGCAAAATGTACGGCAATTTGGGAAGCACAGAAGTAGAGTTGATTGGGGGATAGGAGTTTTGCCGCAGTACAGGCTGAATGTGACACTCTGGGCTGGATTTTCATTCAGAAGTCAGGAAGGAGGCGGGACTACAACTTTCGAGTTTTAGTCCCGCCTCCATCGATGTCCGGCCAATCCACGTGATTTTCCCTTGATTGACCTTGTTGAGCCCGCCCAGCGGGCTCAGCAGGCCAATTAAGGGCCACCTGGCAACAGGTGACGTCACAGACTGAAATTTCATCTGTCAAGACGTGCTGACAGATGAAATCTCAGTGTTTCACAGCTGTTTGAAGCTGTCAAACACTGACAGTCTGACTTCTAGCCTGAGTCCTTCTACGCAGACTCAGTTAGAACTCTCACCGGCACTGAAAGCTGCAGACTGTCTCTTTTGACAGCTCGCAGCCATTCTGCTTTCAGTGCCGGCTGAATGATGGACTCCCGAAGCCTACAGGAAGAAAGGCTGTAAAGGTAAGTACAGGTAATTTAAACTTCTTTAGACACACCAAACACACTTACCTTTGCACTCATGCACCCATCACTCACCTGAACACTGACATCTCGACCCCTCCAAGTCCTTCAACCCGACGGCCTGCCTGCTCTAACCTGGCGTGGTTTGGAGCCGTCGGGAATCCCACACGACACCCTTCAAAATAGGGATTGGGCTAAAAACTGCCTGTTAACAGGCAGTTAATTGGCACTAATCCCTTCCCGCCTCGGGTCGGCGGGTCCCAGTGCGGGGCGGGTACCCACCTCCTTTGAAACTTATGTGGAGGCGGGATGGTGTCGGGACCCCCGAATTCGGGATTTTAGCCCCCCGCACGGCACACTGAAAATCTAGGCCTCGGGCACTATAGTGCCACCACTGGTGTGATACAAGCTTACATCGGCAGTTTCCAATATAAATGTGGACATAGGAATACATAATGTGAAAAATTTGACCAAAATGTGAGAATAAAACTGCATGCAGATGCCCAAACAACTTGCTAGTAACTCTGCCTCATATCTGATGTGCTGAAGGAAAAGAAGAACTTTCATTTATATAGCGCCTTTCACAATCCCAGGATATCTCAAAGTGCTTTACAGCCAATGAAAGTACTTCTGAAGTGTAGCCACTGTTGTAATTTGGAAGGTTGAAAAGACTGGCTGGGGTTTATCACTTCTGCACTCACCAACCCATGATTTTCCCCCTTTCACTTTCATGGATGGAAAATCACAGGTTGGCAAGTGCAGAAGCAAAAAAACCCTGGTCCGTGAGGCCACTGAGTTTTTCAGTGTCAGTTTAAGAACACGTTTTGCATCCATTAACATAATTTATCAATGATTTACAACAGTTACCAGAGTTGTGCATCTGTACTAAGAGCAATCAGCACGGGAGCAGTTCCAGTAATGGGGCGTTTCATCACTGCAGGAATCTTTGCACAGGCGGTTTCAGTTCTGGGGGTAGTTTCCGCACTGGAGGAGTTTCAGCACCGGGGGAAGTTTTAACATGGGGGAGTTTCAGTACTTGCGGAGATTTTCAGCATTTGTGGAGTTTCAACACTGTGGAGTTTCACCTCTGGGGGAGTTTTAGTATGAGGAGAGTTTCGATATGGAGAAATTTTAATATGGGGGTGTGATAGATTTGTTCTTTCCTTATTGCAATTGAAACAGTCGACCCCATGTTTGGTGCATCGGAACAAATCTTACATGGTGATTTTTGTGAGTTACATTTATCATAGTTCAAAACAAACCAACTTGTCCTATATATCAGGGAGCAGGTGTTGCCAGGAAATTTAGATTTTTCTTACTAGCTTCAAATAGAAGTCTTTAGTAGGCTGGTTATGAATTGATCAAGACGGTACAAAATTCCTGTTCTGAGGAAAGTTGACCCGAAAAGTTGATTTTTATTCTCTTCTCAGAGGCTGCCTGACCTACTGCCGTATTTTGCTGTTTGTTCACAGTATCAGGAATGTTTTATATTCCATTGAATCTCCTCACTTTATTTTGGTATCGCGTAGTTTACTAGATTGGGAGGAAGCTTTCAGTCGGAGTATAAAGCGCCTGAGATGTCCCTCACATATTTTCCCTGGATGACAACTTGCTGATCTTGCTGCGTCCAGCAGGGGGAGGCACACAGCAGAGAAAGAGGAATAATCAAAGACCAGAAATTTCCCATTTTTAAAAAAAAGGGTGGGTTTGGAGCGGGGCGGGGGGGCAGTTAAATTGTTAAAAATGGGATTCCCGACCTGATCCCGTCTCCAACCCGCTCACTTTCTGGTTTAGCCGGAGGTAGGACCAGTGTGGGGGGGGTGGGGGGGTGACGAACCACATCCAGGGGGCATTACCTCAATTTAAATATTGTAATGAGGCTGGAAGCCTCTATTTTCCCCTCGATTTTGAATTTAACTGCAGGTGGATGGGTTTCGCACAATTCGGGAAACCCGGCAGTTAAACCGAGGCGGGGACTGCTGGATCCAGGGGGTAAGTGGCTTTATACCTACCTCCTGGATCTAGGGTCCCTACCTAACCCACCCCCACGATCAGAGAACCCCTCACGAGGCCTCCGATGGCCTCCCTGCTCTCCCCACCCCCCCCCGAGGAGGAGGAAGAATCCTCCACTCCCCCTTCCCTGACGATCCTGCAACCCCTACCCCGCCAATCCTCTTCCTCTCTCTCTCCTCTCTTTTCTCTCTCTCTCTCTCTCTCTCTCTCTCTCTCTCTCTCCCTCTCCCTCTCCCTCTCCCTCTCCCCCTCCCTCTCCCTCTCCCTCTCCCTCTCTCTCTCTTTCCTTCCCCCCCCAAGATTGCCGACCCCCGCTCCTGTTTTCCAACATCCCCCCCCCCCATCCCTCCTCTGGACCAACCCCTCGCAACTGAGGACTACCCGCCCGTAACCATCCAGCCTCTCAAGCTGGCTGGCTGTGGGCAGGAAACTGAGGCCTCGCATTCAAATTAGGCCCTGCTGGTAAAGTCTCCCGGGTCAGACAGGAAAAGTGCAGTGTAAAGGGAGAGAGAGAAAAAAGTATCATTGAAAACATTGAGAGAAAAGCACCACAGGCAAAATTATTAAATGAACAGTTCTAATTATGAATGTGCAATAATGAACATGAATTTAAATTCTGTGGTTCATTTGTAGCATAAATCCCAGCATAACATTGCAATGAAATCACAGGAATATTAATTCCTGCATCAAAAGAATGCTCATCTAAATTTCCACTGGCTTATAAGGACAGGGACAATAATCTGATGCCAGCAATTTCCTCGGGTGTTCTCCCAATCAGCCACCGCAACTTTGGTGCAGGACCGGCAGAATCCCTGTTTGTACGTTTAGCTGGGATTTTTCCTGAAATGATGTCAACCGATTGGGAGAACCTCCAAGACAATTCCCAGTACAAGTCTTGGAATCTGAGTGAAATTACTGAACAGTGACCGTTATCCCTATATTGCTATGATGATGGGCTGGAGATCACACTCTGAGCTCATGGAGAATTCCTTTTCAGATTTAATCAGTCAAGGAGCAACGATTCCAAATTTCTAGGGACATAAATGGTTCACCCTAGAATACAGCGACACCTCAGTGCGTCCGCTCAAAGCTCACAGTGACTTGTACAGTAGCTAGATGCTGACCTGCCTGGACAGAAACCAACACATCGTGCTGGGTGTTTTTTTTTGTCTGGTTGTTTCAATTTTGGCCCATTTGGAAACAAAATATGATGGTTAAAGTCTTCTTTGGGATGCCGTGTAACTGGAATGTGGTCTTTTTAATTTTCTTACCATTTTTTTTCTCCTCCTTTCCTGAAAGGATTAATTCCTCACCGATCTACAGGCCTCAGGTGGCCTTTGGTACCTCATCTAAGTGGCCGTTATTGATTTGCGGGCCACAGACTAAAGTTGACAAAGGTTTTAACCGTTGGTGGTAACACAGCTGACCCTGATTCTGCTTTTTCCTGACATCCTCACAAGTACAGTCCTAGTCGGGGTCACTGGAGAGGGATCCCAAACTGATTTTTCCCACCCGCCTAACACAGATTGCTGGACCCAATTATATAACATCCTTTCTGAGAACAGCTAGCACAGTTTGGCGATCAAGCTTGGGCCGATCTTGGTCTGTATGGCTCAATACTCACTGGGACAACTTGTGAGCCACCGGAGGAAGCTTTGGGTTTTAAATTTCCATTATTCATTCCATTCACTGTGGTTTTATATTAAAATTCAAAAGCAGTGGCTTCAAAATGCACCCTGGCTTCAGATTCATTTTGCGTAAAGGTTAAATTGCTGTAATGTCTGTTCTTCATTATTTTTCAGTTTTTGACGTATCTGTTTTCAAGAGAAAACACAATCTGGGATACCAAGTATGATTCCATTTGTTCCCAGGATATGAACAACCCATTATCGCATTACTGGATCTCATCTTCACATAACACGTAAAGAATTACCTCGTCTGTTTTTAAAGGACTTTCTTCATAAGTTCGAGACTAATTTGTTTTTTTGAGGTGTTGTTGCACCAGTTAATGAATGTCCTTCATTTCTTGCTCCCTGAAACTCTGGGGCAGCCAGTCACTTGGCAGCCTTTAACCACATTGTCCACATTGACTTTCAAACAAGGCTGGAAATGTTGGTTAAAATATGGTATGCAGTATCTTCGATAATACTCAAAATCATTGACATTGATTAACAATAATCTCTCATCAATATTATTTGGAACATTTAAATGGATGTTGTTAGGGCTAGGGGCTTCGACTCTAATAAGTACTGAACTTTTTGAATCTGCAGATCATATTTGGTTCAAATGGGTTTCATTATCGTACAACGCTGGTCAGAATTATGGTTCAGGTTACCCACAAATTCTCGTTCTTCTACTAATGAAGGATTGAGGAACGTTTGATATTGTTTCAATACTGCAGACACACATCCCACATCTTCCTTGCTTAGGTTTCCCAGAGTCCTGCCTCCATGAATATCCCCCGCTTGTCACTTTTTCACAGCCTCTTCTAACAACATTTTTCATAAAGATTAAACCCAATCATGAAGTACATTGCAGAAAAATGGAAAATCTTATCAAGTGATCTTTCAGAAACATGCCATTTGCCCAGTCTGCATTGGTGTTTTTCTCCACAATGAACTATCTAGTTTAATCCTATCCTCCTGCTCAAATTATGTAAAAGCCAACCTGGTTAGGACTATTTAAAGGTAATCAAGTGCCATTCTTTTAATACTGCAATATTATTAAATATTTAAAACAGTGTACATGAATTATTTTACTAAAGTAGCTGACTATCACTGTTTTGTTCATAGGTACCTCACGGGAGATCAGGTTCGTAGTGATTCATCGACAGAAGCGTATGCTCGATGTCTGAGGATGGGGTGTCGATGTATTGAATGTAAGCTGAATATATAGGAAAAGAAGCCTATGTCATCTACTTTTGTGCTCTCAGTCCATGTTAAATAGCCTGAATAGATCCACATCATCAATGCATTTCAATATTTTAAAGGTCTGGATCATTTCCCTCCTCAACCTCCCTTCATATGAAGCTCAGGTTTTAGAGTGGAGTTTCAAACGATGACATTTTATGGCATGTACTCGTTCCTTTATGATATTAATGTCGCATCTTCTTTTAAATATTTTAGTGGATTGCTGGGATGGGCCAGATGGGAAACCAATTATTTATCACGGCTGGACACTGACTTCCAAAATCAAGTTCGATGATGTTGTTGACACCATCAAAACTCATGCCTTTGTTTCATCAGAGTAAGTTCCAACTGCTTATTTTGTTTAGTGCTATAGCTGCCTGATCATTGTTGTCACTGCAGGCTACACCAATCACTACATCAGGCCTTCTTACCATTCATCACACTGAAAGGTCTGAACAATAGAGCAATCCTCCGTTCTGAAGAAGGGCATATATGTGAAATGTGAACCTGTTGTTTTCTTCTTATTATTTATAGGCACTGACTGACCTGTAGTTTATTTCCAGCATTGTCTTTTTCTGTTTCAGATTTCCAACGTTTTATAATTTTTTAAAATTCCGTATGTTTTCCATTTAAGGGCGGAAGCTGGCTGGAATGCTAGTCTAGCTTCCCTAGAATGCAAATGAACTCTACAATAAGATCTGCAGCTTTAAAAGAAAAAAAAAAAGTTGTTCTTGGGATGTGGGCAACACTGGCAAGTTGGCATTTATTGCCCATGCCTAGTTGCCCTGAGGGTACTCTCAGTACTGCACTGAAGTGTCAGCGTAATTATGTGCTCAAGTATCTGGTGTGGGGCATGAACCTATAACCGTCTGACTTAGAGACAAGAGTGCTACCACTGAGCCACGCCTGGACCGAGCCGTGTACTACATTACGGTGATGTCATCTCCTTGCCACTCCCACAAAATGTTGTAAATGAATGTTCTCGTGTATAGGTCTCCTCACGTATAGGTCTCCTCACACCACTTAGCATTTCTCTGCATGGCTTTAGAAGAAATATTTTGGAATGATGTTCCTTTTTTTAAAAAAAATATAAAGTAATGGAGTTTCACTGCTGCTTTCAAGAGTTTGATTTTACATTACTTGTCAGTAATTACAGTGCTTTTTTGTGCTCATTGAGGTGACAGTTTAGTGCCAGGGAATTTCAGGCACCTGGTGTCAGCATCAAGCACTCCCAGTACAACCAGGTGCAGAAAGAAACTCTGGCCGCGAAATTCCATTACGTCCCATTTGGGGGCGGTAACCGAGTTAAGGCCGGACATTTAGCACAGCCAAATTTCTGCCGCGGGGCGGTAAGGGGTTGTGGCGCACGGTGATGACCTCATCGCCGGTGACGCAGCGGGCCGGGGCACTACCAGCGGGGGCGTGGCGCTATTGGGTAGCAACGCCCTACCGAATTTCTTGGGAGGCGTTTTTTTTTTTTGCCACCATCTTTTTTTTTTTCTCCCACCCCCCCCCCCCCCCCCCCGGGAAGCGCTAACGGCAGGCGCAAAGGAGCCAAATTTCTAGCCCACTCTTGCTCCAATAACGTGCCTCAACCCCAACCTCGGAGAAGCAGCCCCTCGTGCACCAATGTGACATTTTTTTCAGTTCCCCACACCAGTCATCCTTCGACCTGAATGACATTATCAGTTGGTGCCAAATTTGTGTTTAGGCCCATTGCCTCCCTAGAAACTGGATTGAATCTTTTCTTCTGTCAGTCTGGTCTGAATTTGGAGCCAGGTCCCAGAGGTGAAAGATCAGTGTCTAACCCACTGCACCACCCAGTTCCCAATTACAATATTCTTGTACCTATTTTCTTCAACTGATTTGATTAGCCATCAAACATTTATTATTAAAAATATTTTATTGCAGTTGCTCATTGCGTACACGTCATACCATACAGAGTATACATGGTGACGTAAGAAAACTACTAGGCACGTGGTCTAAGCGTTAAACAAAGCTTTAATCCACTGTTTTACAACATGGAGGTCTAGTTGTGTCCTTCACTAGTTCCTGTTAAGAATGTCCTGCGCAAGCTGGGCCCGTGCCCGAGTATTTATACTGTCCCTGGACAGCGCCACCAGTAGGCCGCTCAGTATTATTTCATAAGTCTTTCTTTCATGAATGACTGATTCATGTCACATGGTACAGTGGATGTGGCACTAATTCTATCATTTGACTTTCTAAGGTACCCAGTCATACTTTCAATTGAAGAACACTGTACAGTTGAGCAGCAGCGACATATGGCCACCAAGTTCAAGGAGACTTTTGGGTCTCTGCTTATTACCAAACCAATTGAAGCAAACGCAGAGCAGTTGCCATCCCCGGCACAGCTTACCAATAAAATTATTATTAAGGTGAGAATGTCACATTGGGTTTTTCGAATGAGTTAAACTTAGGCGTTACAGCACTGATAAAACGGGAGGTTAGAAAAAATGTTTTCACACAAGAAAAAATATGGAATTCATTACCACAAGTGACTGGATAGGCTGGGTCTGTTTTCCTTGGAACAGAGGAGGCTGAGGGGAGACCTTATTGAGGTGTATAAAATTATGAGGGGCATAGATAAAGTGGATAGAAAGGACCTATTTCCCTTAGCAGAGGGGTCAAAAACCAGGGGGCACAGATTTAAAGTAATTGGTGGAGGGTTTAGAGGGGGTTTGAGGGGAAGTTTCTTCACCTAGAGGGTTGTGGGGGTCTGGAACTCACTGCCTGAAAGGGTGGTAGAGGCAGGAACCCTGGGAAGTGGGATTAGGCTGGATAGCTTTGTTGGCCGGCGCGGACACGATGGGCCGAAATGGCCTCCTTCCATGCTGTAACTTTCTATGATTCTATGAAGTGGCCACTAAAGCTGAGTCAATCAGTGTTTAAGAGGGAATTAGGTAGAAACTTGAAGAAAGGTTTTGCAGAGAAAGCAAGAAAATGGGATTAGGATAATGGCTCCAATGTGGAGCTGCCACCAGTTCACACACAGCCTGAAAGGCCTCCGTCTATGAATCTGATACTTTTGAGATTTAGTTCTCATCCTGTAATAGACTGATACCAACCAATATGTAACTGACAATGCTGAATCAAAGTCACATTTGACCTTTGACACTCTTTACAGAAACTGACCATTTTATTTGAGTTATCTTCAAACTTAGGACACTACAAGGGATGAACATTTTTTTCAAAAGCATGGGAAAATCGGTGAAGATACGGTGTTGGATTGGGAGCAGCCCCATGGAAAATCCTGGCCATTTTTCAGCTTTTAATTGATTATTCATGCTCAGATACAACATCTATCCATATAATGGGACATTTTCTAAATGCATGTGTGTAATGTAAGTTGTAGTACTGTAATGCAGGAGTGAGCCTGCAATATGGCTGATTGGTCCATGCAAACCAGTCAGATCCCAAATTTGGTCTGTGCCAATCACGTGACACTACAACCAATCCAATTCCACAAAGAATGTACAAAGTGGGAATGTTGGATGTTGCCCCTTCAGCATATTTGCTGCAGAAAAATTATTAATATTTGAGCTCCCAGCTTTACACTTTTTAAAGCACGTGGCCAAGGAAAACAAATGGAAAGTAAATCAGCATAGGAGCCAAGCCAGAAGAAATGTAGCTGTAGAGCGGAGAGGAAGCATTATGGACTAAAATTAGCAACTGGGAGGGAGGGGAAGGGAATAAGCTCAGAGTAGGAGTAAATGGGTTTGGAGGTGGAGGAGGTAAGGTGAGATAAAGAAAGACAGACTTGCATTTCTGTAGCACCTTTCACGACCATCGTACGTCCCAAAGTCCTTTACAGCCAATGAAGTACTTTTTGAAGTGTAGTCACTGTTGCACAATTTGCGCACAGCAAGCTCCCACAAACAGCAATGTGATAATGACCAGATAATCTGTTTTGGTGATGTTGGTTGAGGGATAAATATTGGCCCAGGACACCGGGGATAACTCCCCTGCTCTTCTTCAAAATAGTGCCATGGGATCTTTTACATCCACCCGAGAGGGCAGACGGGGCCTCGGTTTAACGTCTCATCCGAAAAATGGCACCTCCGACTGTGCAGCACTCCCTCAGTACTGCAATGGAGTGTCAGCCTAGGTTTTTGTGCTCGCATCTCTGGAGTGGGACTATGTACCCACAATCTTCTGACTGAGAGATGAGGGTGCTACCAACTGAGCCACAGCTGACACACGTAGCAGGGATTCCACTTCCAATTGTGGTGCTCTGAACACTGCTCCAGTAGTGGTAGAAAATGTAAGAGCTCAATCTGTAAATTTGTGAGCAACACGGAGATCGAGCAGCATGTGTTTGCTTATTATAATTTGCTGTATTGTTCCTATCATTTTCTCCATTTATTTTTGATTCTATGCACCATTCTGCAGTAGAGAGGCACCCTACTAAAAGCTAATGAGGCCTAGAAATTGTTGTAATGTGTGTTGTAGCCATCTATTGAATTGTCAGTCTGCTATTATTGTGAAACTTCTGTCAATGTTTCAGCACAAAAAATTGGACTCTCAGCAAGAGAATAGCACTTCCACCATCTACACCTCTTGCAAGGAGCTTGAAAAGAAATCTGGATTTCTCTATCTGCTGGATACAATTGATCTGGTAAAACCACAAGCATCACTATAACAGTTCTTTGTGACTTGTACTGGATTTATAGCTAACATTTACAAAAATAAAGTTAGCAAAGATGCATTGAAATACTAATATTACTGAAAGATACTGCAGGAGACTTTGTTCTATCCGGCACCGACGGGACCGAGCTGTTGCCGATCTATCAAAACTGCCGGACGTACCAGCGTTAATGTTGAAGCATACGGAGATTTGCAGCTCCGTATCTGGCAACAAACACTGTTGCTTAGCAACAGCTTCTAAACAGTCGGCCGTACCTTAGAAGCATCTCTGTAGCTTAGCAACAGCTTCAGAGAGACTTTGCAAAGCCTGACTGTTGGGGAAAAAAAAAAAGCCACGAGAAGAAAAAAAACCTAACAAAACAGCTCCTGATTTCTGCCGGTAGATCGAGGTTTCTGGACATACAACTTCCGGATAAACCAAAGTTTCCTGTAAATCAGAAATGTGTTCATAATGACCAAGTGGTTCTGTGAGGAAACCTCTAAAAAGCAATGTTGTTAACAGTTCATGAGATTAGCTTCAGATCCTTTGCAAACTGCTACGATTTGAACATAGTAGCTGATCTGAGGCCAACTCTCACAATAAGAACAAAACTAGACTCTAAATGAATGAGCTTGTATAAGGTCTGTCCATTGTGTTCTGCCCTAGGGCAGGTCCGAGCGCAAGCCTCGCACGTGAGATTCTTGAGCCGTTTACAAGGGAATAGTAGCTGAGGTGGTTTTCCGTTGCTTTCCTCACATAAGATACATATATCTATCCCAAAATGTTCTGCACAAAACAAGACCTTTCTTAACAGAACTGTGCAGTGTTTGATTGCATTACTAGCTTCTGATCTCCGTACCCTTTTTAAATATCAAATGCATAAAAGGTTAGATGCTACGTCACATATTTGCTCTATTATTGGCATATAACCATTGTATAATTGTCACTGTGTTTTAAACTCTGTTTGATTTCTTTCTGCAGACATGGTATAAGCACTACTGTGTAATAGTAGATGGCAAGCTTTATTTCGCAGATCCAAGTGATGATGATAATGAATTTGCTAGAATGACATCCCAGGTATCGTTCATTTTAACCTGCTTCATCCTTTGCTCCCTTCCTTCCTCTCTTGCTTTGTTTGTTCCTTTCCTCCCAGCACAGGGTTCCAGCAGGTTTCATTTCTGTTGGCTTATTCATATGTAATCGAGCAATAAAAATGCCATCAACATCTTCTGCACCCATAGTTTTTTCCTCATCTTCCCCGTCCCCCCAACTGACATGTCTACACAACTTTTCTCAATTGCGTGGGTGGTGCTGTTCAACCCATGGGAACATCTACAGAGCCAGAGTTGACCCGCTCAGGTGGTATGAGAAGAGAACCAAAACACAACCAATTCTCCTTCCATTCCAAAATGACATTGAGAGTTGGAAAACTCCCTCTCCAACAGAAAGCAGAGCACAATTGCAGTCAAGAGTAAGATTCTGACTTTAGTTTCCGCGTTGGAAGCTCAGTAGTCTTGTGATACAGCTTCTCAACTCTCTCAATGTATGACTGATTCAGTGGTATTCTAATTTGCTTTATCTTATTACTTCTACCATAATGCAGCACCAAACACCAGAAGACAGGATTATTTCAGAGAGTTTGGTGATCTCTGCTGCAGAGACAGAATGGGGGAAATGTTAACTTCTGGACCTGCTGGGAGCGGGGGGTGGGGGGCGGTAGCGTGCAGGAAACCCGGAAGTCTGGGTCTCCCTCTTCCCCCCCCCCCCCCCCACTCCCCTCACCCACCCCAGTTTTAACTCCACAGCGTGCGTGTGACTTCACTGACTGGTTCCCCACCCGGAAGTTAGCCTGATTGAGGGGCTTGGCTTCCAGTCGGACGGGGAACGCTGGAGAAGAGGCTGCAGCCCCCTGTAGGTTCGACCCCCGACCCTGGGGTGGGGAGGGGGATTCAATCCCTGACCAGTGTGGGGGGGGGGGCAGCATTCCTGCTTCACATGGCCCACAAGGAGAGCTCCCGGAGGCTGTTGCCGCCTCGCTGCAGCTGCCGGGGTTCCCGAGACCCGGGAACTGTGGTCAGCCACGGTTAAACCTGCAAAGCAGGTTAAATCCAAGACTTCCAGCCTCATTAACATATTTAAAGTATCAATCCGCCTCCTGGAAGCAGGTTGGCTGCCCCCACCGTCGCCCCTCCGTTAAAACCAGAAGCGAGTAGGTTGGGGTCAGGATTCTGATTTTTAACACTTTAACTTCCCACCTGACCCAAACCTGCCTGTTTTTTGGGGTTAAAATTTCCCCCAATGTGCTGCTACAAGCACTGAAGAGCATCCTATTTTAGTAACAGACATTGCAATTATGTTGTGTTCACTTATTCTGTTCTTAATTAAGCTAACTGTTTATTCAATGAACCACTTTAACAAGAAATGATTGAAACACTTCATCATCCTCTGACAGACAAGCCCTGAGATTGCATCCAGCATCACGACACAGGATTGAAACAGTCTCCCCTGTGATGACTATTATTGAACTTAGAGCTTCAATCCTCAGTGACATGGGCCCATGGCATTAAACTGGCCATATTTCAACCTCAACCATCATTTAGAATCAAAGAATATTACAGCATTTACATATTTCCCATTCTACCCATCCTGTGTAGAGAACGATATTCTAACTTCCCTTGCATTTCTTTTTGTGATGATCTTAAATGTGTGCCCTCTTGTTACTATCTCACTGACCAGTAGAGCAATCTGTCACAACTTACCTTATCATAGTCTTGATAACCTCTTTCACATCACCCCTTAACCTTCTCAACTCTAGTGAACAGCAGCCAACGTCTCAAGTTTCTCATTTGTAACTAGAACTGCTCATCCCTAGTAACATCCTGGTGAATTTAGGCTGCAGCATTACTTTTATATCCCTCCTCTAATGGGATACACAATATTCCAACTGCAGCCTATGGTTCTGTGCAAATTCTACCTTTTTGTACCCTACACCTAGATACAGTACCAAGGATTCGGTTTGCCTTTGGCATGGCCATTTCTTAACCGTGTTACCCTTCACCTTACCATTCTGCCGTGCTTGCTATTTGAGTAACCTGCACATCACTACGATATGAATTTGCGTTTCATAGAATTATGCAGCACAGAAGGAGGCCTGTTCCAGCTCTTTGAAAGAACTATCCAATTAGTCCTACTCCCCTGCTCGTTCCCCATAGCCCTCCGAATTTTTCCTTTTCAAGTTTTTATCCAATTCCTTTTTGAAAGTTACTATTGAATCTGCTTCCTTTCAGGCAGTGCATTCCAGCTCATAACAAATTGGTGTGTAAAAGAATTCTCCTCCTGTCCACCCTGGTCTATTTGCCAATTATCTTAAATCTCTGTCCTCTGGTTAAATGCTCTCCTGCCAGTGGGAAACAGTTTCTCCCTATCCACTCCATCAGAACCCTTCATAATTTTAAACACCTCTATTAAATCTCCCCTTAACCTTCTCAGCTCTGAGGAGGACAATCCCGGATTCTCTTGTCTCTCCATAACTACAAGTCCCACACCTCCTGGTATAATTCTGGTAAATCTCCTCTGCACCCTCCAATCCCCTCTGCACCCTCTTCAAGGCCCTGACATCTCTCTCATTTTTGTTTTTTCCCTTCACTATAATTGTCTCTTCATGGTAATACAGTATCTGTAGAAATGACTAACGAAAACTTTTTTTATTTAGGAAATTAATAATACAAATCGCCACTTTAATGAGAAATGGTTTCATGGGAAAATGGGCAAAGACGGCAGGCAGAGGGCGGAGAGGCTGCTCCAGGAGTTTTGTATGGAAACAGTGAGAGGAGATGGAACTTTCTTGGTCCGGGAGAGTGACACATTCCCTGGAGACTTCACGTTGTCATTTTGGTATTGGTGTTTTTCTTTTTTTAAGTTAAACTTTATGGCCCGGGGTTTCCACTCGGTTGCACTGGGGTTTTTCTTCCTGCGCGATTCGCCCGAAATTGACCAAACTAACGCAAAAGATCACGGAATTTCAAGCGCACATTACGTCCAGCGCAAATCGAGTTTCCGCAATCTTTTGCGCTAGTCTTAAAAACCTCACGCGAGAAACAGGCCCTGTCCACAAAACTGGCCACACCTCCAGGGCGAATTAACCATCATTGGGCTAATTGCGCTCGATTGCTAGCCTTTGAGGAGGCTTCAAAAATGAGGCTGGATCTTTTGGGCAGCAGGACGCTAATAGGTGCATTTGAACAAATTTTTTAAAATTTAGTATTGGCCCAGAAATTCGGGTCGGGGACTTCCCGCGTGTGCAAGCCTCCGACCTGCACTTACCTAGTGCTTGCGTATCCCAGGGGCGCAGTTAGTTCAATGCATCCCCTGGGGTCACGTGGACCATGGAGAGCCAATGGTAGCAGGGAATGCTTCATTCATAAGTTTGACAGGAAGAGCTGTCAAACCTATAAATGCTATAAGCCCCAAAACATCACTAAAACTTCAAATACTTTTTTTTTTAATCACATTTTTAAAATAACTAAATTACATGAAATAACTTTTAAACAATTTAAATTTTTGAAAAAATTAATTACATTTTCTAATGGGGCTAAAAATAAACTTACCTTTCTTTAAAGTATTTAAAAATAATAAACCTGTGGAAAAAATGTTTTAATTTTAATTAATTCACCACTTACCTTGTTAAAAGCAAGCCTTGCGCCTGCTTTTTTAAAGTGTAACTGCTGGAGACTTACTTTTTTTTCCAGATTTTTCCGGGAGGGTAAGTTCGATGCGCACGCGCTGCCTCTCAACCCCTTTCAGGGGAACGGAAGTGCCGGTTTCCCGCGCATGCGCAGTGTGTACTCACCTGTGGAGACCCGAATTTCTAGGCCAATGAAATTTACTGTACCTCAATCTAACTAGGAAATTGTTTTGTACATTTTTTAAAAGTCATTTTCAGTAAAATCAGGTTACTCATAGATGCTGGATTGACACTGATTTAAAATGCTTATATTTTGGGATAAACCCATTTTCAACTTTATTAATCAAACTGCAACTAGTTACCACTCCTAAATATATCAAGGAATGTTTTTTAAAGGGTTTAAATTTTTACTTTTTTTTAATTAATTTTTAAAACGCTGCCCAATTGCACTGGTTCGTTGCAGAGTTTGCGTTCGGCAATCTGCAAATGAGTTTGAGCAGAAACTCGGGCAGAAGAATCACTTTTCAAAACCGGCGCGCACCAAAGCGGAAACTCTACCCTATATTCTTACTGAGCGGAGATTATTGTTTAAAAAGCGACATTAAAAAAACAAGACACCATTGGTTACAGAATTATTTGGAAAAAGGACAAAATAACAAAGGCAAAAGAAGTAAAATGGCAAAAGGATTAAATAAAAGACTTTCACCACTTTTTACAATAATGTAGGAGTCTCTGCACTCCTAGCAAAGAATCTATAAACTCACTAGTAATTAACAAACTGAGTTTAATGTACTAAAACTTTACAAAACAAGAAAATGCAGGAGAAGCTCTAAACAGGTCTATTCACTATCACTCCACACGAGGACTAGCTGGAAAACGCCCTCTACCTCTGACGTCATCACGTTTCCCGCCGTTGGGACGTCACATGACCCACGTGATGACGTCATCGTGTCAGATCGCGATTTTGTCGATTTGGCTCTGGTTAACCAGAGCCAACATTAAAAGGTAGTAAACATGATTAAAGGCAATTGTACAAGTCACTGAGAGTCTCTTAGTGGCTTTGCCACAATAAGCCATTAAATAGCAATCAAAAGTCCGACGGGTATACTGGATTACAAATGAACCAAAGCCCTTAAACTGTTGTCTAGGTAATACCAGTAGGTAATAGGCAGCCATATATCAACAAGTTCACAGAATCCATTAAGCACCTTTTTCAATGTTTCTTCTTTAAACTACTGACAGTGATTAAAATGACATCAATTGGCAGTGTTGAACAAGAGTGAGTTAGCAGCTTCAGGAATCTTTGATTCTTCTTTCAGTACTTTGGCAATGCAATCTTAAACCCTTTTTCTGGAGATAATAGTGTGTGATTAGTACTCTCATCCCCTGGCCGGCCACAAATGTATACTAGATTTGATCCAAGATCTTGACAGTTAATGACCAGAGATGGTTTATGCAACTGGCTTTGATAAATAAAATGATATTATCAGCAGATTTATTTACCTCACTTCTATGAATCTGCTCCCTTCTTTAGAAGAGTAGCAATGTAACGGGAGGGTTTGTCCTGCACAAGCTATTAATCCAATGTCTGCTGAGGTTTCTCATCAAGTGACTTATTCAGTGAAAGAAAGAAATAACTTACATTTATATAGCACCTTTCATGTCCTCGGGATGTTCCGAAAAGCTTTACAGCCAATGAAGTACTTTTTAAAGTGTTGTAATGTAGGCTAAAATAACAGGCAACTTGCACATAACGTAGTCCTTGAGCGGATAACCTGTTTTAATGATGGGGGTTGAGGGTTAAATGTTGACCAGGATACCGGGGAAATCTACCCTGCTCTTTTTCGATTAGTGCCACGAGGACTTTTTCGCCTTATCCCTAATGCAGCACCTTCAGCCATGCAGCACTCCGGGGTGGGGGGGGTGAAATTAATCTTCAACAGGGGGCAAAACTGGCGGTTGCGGATCGCTTGCCCTATTTTCTGTTCTATTGACTTCGATGGAATGGAAAATCCAGAGGGGTGTATAATGGGCAGCCGCTTCGCTACCGCCTGTTTTGCACCTCCCCTGAATTTGAATTTCACTACCCTTGAGACCTGTACTGAAGTGTCCGCCTCATTGCCAAATTCCAAAGACAGCGAAATAACCAATCCAGTCTTGACCCGAGCTCAGCAAAGTTACCCATTAGGACAGCAGTGGTGAGAGTTGCTACTCTTAGACAACCTCAGGTCTTTTCCCAGGGTCCGACTCTACATTCGGTGGGCTCCCCGCAGGATTCCCACCCACATTTGGGAGGCTGCCTTGGGGAGGGAGGGAAATCGCAGTGCAGACTCCGGGAGCCTTGCAGCAGCGTAGTCTGAGCGGCTCGCTCTGCGGCAGCTGAACAAAATCATTTATATTAAAAAAAAAATAGAGCCAGAAGGACCTCGATCGATTAGAGTTTTAAATCCCCTCCGCCTGCCATAGCAAGACGGTAAACTAAAAAATACCCCACAGTTTTCTTAGCATTCAGTGTTGTAATAGAGCAACTGCCAGGAACTAAGTCAAAAGGCACATTCTCATCATGTGTACATCAGGTCCCCCTCCCGTGCTGTCTTTGCACAGGCGGATCAGATAGCCAGAACTGAGAGAACGTGTCTGGGGCTGATCTGGATGAAAGCTGGAGACTGTCGAGATCAACGCTTGCTCTGCAGCCCAGTTGAAGTCAACTAGAAGGCGGAGAGGGGTGAGGCCTGGTCTGTCACAAAATTCAATGCTGGGAGGAACAAGGTGGAGCAAAAATGGAGATTCTTTTTATGGATATTTGTCTGCTCTCTCAGGTGGACATAAAAGATCCCATGGCACTATTTCGAAGAAGAGCAGGGCAGATATCCCCGGTGTCCTGGCCAATATTTATCCCTCAATCAACATCACTAAAAACAGATTATATGGTCATTATCACATTGCTGTTTGTGGGAACTTGCTGTGCGCAAATTTGCTGCCGCGTTTCCCACATTACAACAGTGACTGCACTTCAAAAAGTACTTCATTGGCTGTAAAGCATTTTGGGAATTCCGGTGGTCGTGTGGACATTAGTTGAAGAGAGCATCAAGCTTAACTGTGATGCCCTTCATGGTGAAAAGCCTGCCGACTTTCACTGTCCAGGGACATGAAGTACCAAAGGGTTGTCAGCAGGCATCCGCAACTTCTGAGGGGTAGGAAGAGAGAGAAAATGTATGAAGAATGATACACTAGGCTTGGAAAAAGTTAATCCCCTGATCAGAGTTCATGTTGTAGACTTCGGTGTACTTGTAGCTTAAAACAAATCAGACTCCGACAGCCCAGTTGCACTGTTCCTACATTACAATAGCGCCGACACTTCAGGAAAAGTGCTTTGTTGGCTGTAAAGTGCTTTGGGACGTCCTGAGGTAGTGAAAGGCGCTATATAAATGCAAGTTCTTTCTATCTTTATCAATGCACTGTACCACACAGCTGCAGTCTCCGGATTTTACCATGATTCCCTATATGGTGAGTCCTAGGTTTCGGGTGGGCTTTTGGAGATGCTGAACAGAGCCTACACCATGCCACAAAGATGGGGGACAATGGATTGGATTTTCATGGGGTAGGCAGGGGGTGGGGGGTGGGGGCGGCTCCGATGCGGGCGGGAAGCCAGGTTTCGCAAAGGCCCTGCCAACTTTAACGGCAGGGCCTGATTTGCATCTGAAGCTTCTGTTTCCCCACCCGCAGCCAGCCAGATGGAAACACTGGCTGCAGGCGGGTAGGCCTGCGGCACTAGGCCGCACAGAATGGGGAGGGATCGGGTGGGGACTGGTGCTGGCCTCCGGAGGATCAGTGGAAGGGAAAGCAAGAGATCGGGGCCATTAAGGGATTGGTGGGGTGGAGGCAAGTAAGAGATCGGGGCCGTCGAGGGATTTGGGCGGGTGGAGGGGGGGGGGGGGGGAACATAAGAACATAAGCAGGAGTAGGCCATACGGCCCCTCGGGCCTGCTCCGCCATTCAATAGGATCATGGCTGATCTGAATCTAGACTCGCGTCCACTTCCCTGCCCTCTCCCCCGTAACCCCTAATTCCCTTATCTGCTAGGAAACTGTCTATCTCCATTTTAAATTTATTTAATGTTGCAGCTTCCGCAGCTCTCTGGGGTAGCAAATTCCATAGATTCACCACCCTCTGAGTGAAGAAGTTTCTCCTCATCTCAGTTTTGAAAGGGCAGCCCCTTATTCTTAGATTATGCCCCCTAGTTCTAGTCTCACCCATCAGTGGAAACATCCTCACCACATCCACCCGATCAAGCCCCCTCACAATCTTATATGTTTCGATAAGATCGCCTCTCATTCTTCTGAACTCCAATGAGTAGAGTCCCAACCTACTCAACCTTTCCTCATACGTCAACCCCCTCATCTCTGAAATCAACCGAGTGAACCTTCTCTGAACCGCCTTGAGAGCAAGTATATCTTTTCTTAAATATGGAAACCAAAACTGCACGCAGTATTCCAGGTGTGGCCTCACCAATACCCTGTATAACTGCAGCAAGACTTCCCTGTTTTTATACTCCATCCCCCTCACAATAAAAGCCAAGATTCCATTGGCCTTCCTGATCACCTGCATACTAACTTTGTGTTTCATGCACCAGGACCCCCAGATCCCTTTGTATTGTAGCACTTTGCAGTTTCTCCACCTTTAAAATAATAACTTGCTCTTTGATTTTTTCTGCCAAAGTGCATAACCTCACACTTTCCAACATTATATTGCATCTGCCAAATCTCTGTCCACTCACTTAACCTGTCTATGTCCTTTTGCAGGTTTTTTATGTCCTCCTCACTCACTGCTTTCCCTCCCATCTTTGTATCGTCGGCAAACTTGGATATGTTGCACTCGGTCCCTTCCTCCAAATCGTTAATATAGATTGTAAAGAGTTGGGGTCCCAGCACTGACCCCTGCGGAACACCACTAGTTACTGATTGCCAGCCCGAGAATGAACCATTTATCCCAACTCTTTGTTTTCTGTTAGATAGCCAATCTTCCACCCATGCCAGTATATTACCCCCAATCCCGTGATTTCTTATCTTGATCAGTAATCTTTTGTGTGGAACCTTGTCGAATGCCTTTTGGAAGTCCAAATACACTACATCCACTGGTTCCCCTTTATCCACCCTGTATGTTACATCCTCAAAGAATTCGAGCAAATTTGTCAAACATGACTTCCCCTTCATAAAATGCTCTGTTACTGTTTCCTTAATAATGGGCTCCAACATTTTGCCAACCACAGATGTTAGGCTAACTGGTCTATAGTTTCCAGCTTTTTGTCTACTTCCCTTCTTAAATAAGGGTGTTACATTAGCAGTTTTCCAATCTGCCGGGACCTTTCCTGAGTCCAGGAAGTTCTGGAAAATAATCACCAATGCATCCACAATCCCTACCGCCACTTCCCTCAAGACCCTAGGATGTAGGCCATCCGGTCCGGGGGATTTATTTGCCTTAAGTCCCATTATTTTACTGAGTACCATCTCCTTAGTGATTTTAATCGGGTTTAGCTCCTCCCCCCCCCCCCATTGCCCCCTGTTTGTCCAGTGTTGGGATATTTTTTAGTGTCCTCTACTGTAAAGACTGATACAAAATATTTGTTCAGCATCTTTGCCATCTCCATGTTCCCCACCACTAGTTTCCCGGTCCCATCCTCTAAGGGACCAACGTTCACTTTAGCCACCCTTTTTATTTTTATATAGCTGTCGAAACTCTTGCTATCTGTTTTTATATTTTTTGCTAGTTTACTTTCATAGTCTATCTTCCCTTTCTTAATTAATCTTTTAGTTATTGTTTGCTGGCTTTTAAATGCTTCCCAATCTTCTATCCTCCCACTAGATTTGGCTACTTTATATGCCCTTGTTTTCAGTTGGATACTATCCTTTATTACTTTACTAAGCCACGGATGGCTGTCTTTTCTTTATTCCCCTTTTTCCTCAGTGGAATATATTTATCTTGAAAGATGTTAAATATCTCCTTGAATGTAGACCACTGCTCTTGTACCGTCTTACACTTTAATCTGTTTTCCCAGTCCACTTTAGTCAATTCTACTCTCATACCTTCATAGTCTCCTTTATTTAAGCTCAGTACGCTGGTTTGAGATCCAACTCTCTCATCCTCAAACTGAATTTGGAATTCAACCATATTATGGTCACTCATTCCAAGGGGATCCTTTACTAGGACATTTTTTATTAATCCTGTCTCATTACACAGGACCAGATCTAAGATTGCCTGCCCCCGGTTGGTTCAGTTACATACTGCTCAAGGAACCCGTCCCTAATACACACTATGAACTCTTCCTCAAGGCTGCCATGCCCAATTTGATTAGTCCAGTCAATATGAAAGTTAAAATCCCCCATGATTATAGCTGTTCCCTTATTACAAGCCCCAACTATTTCCTGATTTGTACTCCGACCAACAGAGTTGCAACTGTTAGGAGGCCCATAGACTACGCCCACTAGTGACTTTTTCCCCTTATTATTCCTTATCTCCACCCAAACTATTTCACTATCCTGATCCTTTGACCCAATATCATTTCTGACCATTGCAGTGGTTCCATCCTTGATTAACACAGCAACCCCACCTCCCTTTCCTTCCTGTCTGTCCTTCCTAATTGTCAAATACCCTTGTATGTTTAGTTCCCAGTCATGATTATCTTGCAGCCATGTTTCCGTAATGGCCACCAGATCATACCCATGTGTAGTTATTTGTACCGTCAACTCGTCCATTTTGTTACGAATGCTGCGTGCATTCAGATAAAGAACTTTCAAACAAGTAAGAGATCGGGGCCGTCGAGGGACCTGGTTGGGTGGGAGCCAAGAGATCGGGCTGGCCTCCGGATCATCAGTGGGGTTCCGGGAAGGCAATCGGAGGCACCATGAGGGAGTCTCCGATCACAGGGCGTGGGCTAGGTAGGGCCCCTGGATCCAGGAGGTAAGTGTAAAGGCACTTACCTCCTCGTTGCAGCAGTCCCCACCTTGCTCTAACTGCCGAGTTTTACAAAGTGTGTAGAACCCGACCAGATGCAGTTTAAAAACAAAATGGAGGTTAAAGAAGTGGCTTCCAGCCTCATTATAATATTGAAATTGACCTCCCACCTCCTGGCAGCCGGTTGACTGCCCACTCTCGACCCGTCCCCCCCTCCGTTAAAACCAGAAGTGGGCAAGTTGGAGATGGGTTCAGGTCGGGAATCTGATTTTTAACAATTTAACTGCCCCCACGCTCCAAACCCACCCCTTTTTTAGATTAAAATTCCTCCCTGATGAGCGGACAAGTCACTTCAGGCTACTCGTGTACCCCCTAGTGGCTGATAACAGCACAGCGTTCGAGGTGGTAACTTGGCCACCCCCTCATTCATTAAATAAGGCACGGGGGCTTTAAAAGATGGGGGAAAAGTAATGTTCAAAAATAAAATAGCACTATGACCAGATTGAATGAAAAATAAGAACACTCATTCTGAATCTCTTTTTTTTTTTGCATTTTTCCAACCAGGAGAAACGGAAGAGTTCAGCACTGCCGTATTCGCTCCT
Organism: Somniosus microcephalus; assembly: GCF_052327205.1. Lineage (NCBI taxonomy): Eukaryota > Metazoa > Chordata > Chondrichthyes > Squaliformes > Somniosidae > Somniosus > Somniosus microcephalus. Next base: position 251,825,107 of record NC_140992.1, read on the forward strand.
ACACAGATGGAGAAAGCACTAAATATTTCCTGACTGAGAATTTGACTTTCAGCAATGTCTATGATCTAGTTCAACACTATCAGAATGCGCCTTTACGATGCAGCGAATTTGAATTACGTTTAACTGAAGCAGTACCTAGCCCAAATCCTCATGAATCTCAAGAGTACGTACTCCAACAGAAAACTTGAGCAGTCAATTTAAGCATCTCGAGAACAGAGAAAAGCATAATGATTAGTGGAAGTACATTGGAAGTATTTCACATTTCATTGTTTAGTTATTTTCTAATAGCATTGGATGCAGCTTAAGGGCAAACTGCCACCATAAAATACCTGGTGCGACTGATTCCTGAGCTACTGTTTAGATGTTGTCAACCTTGAGGGACAGGCTGGTATTGTCAACGTCGGTCTTTGTCTTTAACCCCAGCTACTTTTTAAATCCTATAAACTAAAAAGAGAAAACCACGTTTTCTTCACATAGCCATCTTGTGGTCTCTGTGAGGTGAGATTACAAATTTAGTGCCAAGTTTGGGGCAGTTTTGTTCTACAGCCTCGTGAGGAACTAGATTTAGGCTCTGGGTCCTTTGAGTAATTCCTGATAATACTATTATACCAGCAGACACAGGAGATTTTCATCTCGTCAGTCTAGGCGGGACTTGAACCTAAGATGGCCACTTTGACCAGTCCAAAACTGATGTGCACAACCATTTTAAAAAACACATGTATATAATGGGCCTAATTATACATGCACAAAATCACGTGCGCAATAGATTCAATAGCACATGTGAAAAGGGTTCTGTTGTGTATGCATAAGTGACTTTTTTATAATGCAGGAGTCAAACATTCTGGGCTCGAATTTCCAAGCCGCGTGGAGGCGGGTTTGGAGGCGGGAGTGGGGAGAAAATTGCAGAATCGGGGGGTGGGGGGCACGAACCCTTCCCGCCCCCATGCCTGTTTCCCAGGAGGCGGGTACCCGACCTGTGCTGGGAGCTGCCTCCCCGAGGCGGGAAGGGGATTAGTGCCAATTAACTGCCTGTTAACAGGTAGTTAACAGGCAATTTTTGGCCTAATCCCTATTTTTAGCCCTGAAGTGTGGGCTGCCCAACGGCTCCAAACCACGCCAAGTTAGCAAGGCGGACCGTCGGGCTGAAGGGCTCGGAGGGTTCGAGATGTCCGGTGTTCAGGTGACTGGGTGCATGAGTGCAGAGGTAAGTGTGTTTGGTGTGTGTACCTTTACTTACTAATGCAGGCTTCCTTCAGGTCTCTGGAGTCCCTCATCTCACCGGCACAGAAAGCAGAATGGCCGTGAGCTGTCAAAAGCTGCAGCTTTCTGTTCTGGAGAGATTTCTAACTGAGTCTGTGGAGAAGGACTCCAGTTAGAAGTCAGATTGTCAGTGTTTGACAGCTTCACAGAGCTGTCAAACGCTGATATTTCATCTGTCAAAAGCTCTTGACATGAAATGTCAATCCCTGACGTCACCTGTAACCGGGTGTCCCTTAATTGGCCTGCTGAGCCCGCTGGGTGGGCTCAACAAGGTCAATCAAGGGAAAATCGCGTGGGTTGGCCACAAATCGATGGAGGCGGGACTACAACCCAAAAAGTGGGAGTCCCGCCTTCATCACGTCCCCATTGACAAAATCCAGCCCTCTGTTTGATTTTCGTACCTTAAAATTAGCAGTTCCAAAACTGACTGGTTGAAGATCATACGATTGGTCAATCTATTTCAGTGCAGATCCCAGAGATAAAAGACCAGTTTTCGAATGCACAGCATCAGTCAGGCTCGAAAATGGAACAGTTTTTTTTGTCATTTTCAGATGGTACTATAAAAATCTAAGTCGAGGAGAAGCTGAGGACATGCTCATGAGGATACCCAGAGATGGCGCCTTCTTGGTTCGAAAGCGAGACGAGCCCAATTCATATGCCATTACCTTCAAGTAAGACGACAAACCATTACTGAAAATAATTTAAAATAAATGTATACATGGAGTGTGAAGAGAATCTATAACTACACCATTTTACAATTGTGACCTTCCCCAGGGCTGAAAGCAAGGTTAAGCACTGCCGCATTAACTATGAAGAAGGAAAGTACATACTGGGGACCTCAGCAGAGTTTGACAGCCTGGTGGAGCTTATTAGTTATCATAGAAAACACACATTATATAGAAAAATGAAACTGCGCTACCCAGTCACGGAAAAGATGCTCGAGCGTTACAGTGCGGTAGGTATTGCCTTCATTTTTTTTTCCCCGTAACTTAAAAATTCTATTTTTTTCCCACTTTTATGGTACATTATTGCTGATATTCTTCCTGCTTCAGGCAGGAAGATGGAAAAGCCAGGTCCTAAACCCTATGGTTTACTGGCTGCCTTTAGTGCCTGTCCATGATCAGCCAAGATGAGGGAGTGTCCCGATCCTCAGTTTGCCTTTCTCTCCCAAGAAGGTACATCTGTGACGTGCTCCCTTTAGTAACCTGGTTCAACTTCGAGAAAACACTCAACCAATGGAGATAAGAGATTCAGAAAGTTGAGTTTGGAATTCTGTCCTACTTTAAACATACAGGGGAAATTTTAACCCCCCAAAAAAGGGTGGGTTGGGACCGTGTGGGAAGTTGGGTGGGGATAGCCAACCCGCTACCAGGAGGCGGGTCGTTCATTTAAATATTATAATGAGGCTGCCGTGCCTCCGATTTAACCAGTATTTTAAATTTAACTGTAGCTGGTCAGGTTTTGCAGGCCTTGTGAAACCCCCCAGCTAAAGTAAGGGCGAGCACTGCTGGACCCAGGAGGCCGTGCTCCACCGGCCACAAACATCCGATGTTTGCACAGATCAGCAGCACGGGGAGCTCTGCTGAACTAAACAAAGTGGATCCGAGGGCAATCGCTGCAGGCAGCAGGCATTTACTTTTGCTGCTGGTAGTAGTTTGCCTCCTGAGTAAGGGAATAAATGGAGTTTTAAAGTAGGCTGTCTCATTTATATTCCAAAAGCAGGGTAGAGCCTGGGGGAGGAGACAAACATCCCCTTCTCTGCTCCGATGAATCAGTGCTGAAGTCTGGGCTGTATTCACAGCAGAGCTGAAATGTGAAAGGACATGAGAGGCAAGCATACAAAATGACTTTTACGGGTGCTTTTATTTGCCTAGCTGTTTACCTCTTGTCGAGGGAGAGTATCATTCTCCCCTTTTACTTTTAAATCGGGTGCCAGTCATCCTGGTCTCTGCTGTGGAGGAGCCTGTTCCTCCAGCAGAGGAAGTGTGGGGAACCTACATTAATCTCACTGAAACCAGCTTCCTCAACTGGATCTACTAGAACCACCCCGTTCTGCTCCTCCAACCCCTGATCTGCTCCGGACCCACCCTCCCCTCCCACCCTCTTCTGTTCCTCCGGCCCTCCCCGTGCTCCTCTGCCTCCACCCTGCAGCCCCCCCGCCCCAATCCCTCCTCCCTCCCTCCTGCGGCCTATTGCCACAGGCCTACCCGCCCGCAGCCAGCCAGCCTCTCGATCTGGCTGGCTGCGGGTGGGAAACAGATGTTCCCCATGCAAATCAGGCTCTGCCATTAAATTTGGCAGGGCCTGCGGGAAACCCGTTCTCCCTGGTTTTCCGACCGCTTCCGAGCCCCCTTGCTCCCAACCCACCAAACTATTAAATTCTAGCCATAGTAACTGGATGACTTCATTTTATTTATTCTTTGCAATTGAGCCTTGGCATTTTGTAATTGCCTTCTGCCTGGTGAATCATTTTAGATTATCTCAAGATTGCTCTTGAATTAACTGTACCCCAGAACTCACTTGTAAGATTGGGACCTGCACCTTTGCTGCTTAATTCCATTGTACACCTACAGCAAGGTACCATTGTGAACTAGTCTCCAGCATATATGGCTGTGCTCTGCCACTGATAGCCAATGGCATTTTCACTGGCAGGTACAGGTTAGCCTAACATCCTGATGTAGATCCAGACTGTGTTTTCCTTCAGCTATTTCAAAAGGAAGGGAAAATCATGGCATGATTTTGGACTCGGGCCAAAATATTAGCCTTCAGTGGGGTTTGAAAGAGTATCAAGTTGATGTAAAAGGAAGGCCTCACCAGAGTGCCCCTGAAACTATGTACTGAACAATCTGCTATATTCTGTATAATGAAAATCTTGGTCTGCTTTCAGGACAAAGACTATGGCAGTCTCTATGGTATAAATTATGTGGACCCAAATGAACTGGCACCTTCTCAGGTAGGATTCTGACATAGACTTGTCTTGTGCTTAATATAGTATTAAATAAATCTCTTTGTAGCAGGCAGGAATAGGAGATTCAAAGTAAAAACCTAGTTCTAGGTTTCTAACCTCTGTCCAGAACCTGAAATGAGTGATAGTACAGATCTTTGGAGCCCTCCTGGCCCAGGATCCTTCTCTCGTTGCCATCTCCTTTAACACTGGTAAATGTTAGTCGAACATTGAGGGGGCTGTGAAAAGTGCTTTATGAATAAATCATTAGATTCAAAGATGATTTCATAACTGCTGGTAGTTCTCCTATAGTACACTGCCATCTGCTTGCATTGCAACCATTTAGTTCTAGTCAACATAACATTGGCTGCCAGAACCCAAAATAAGTCATCAAGAGGTTGATGTATTATGTGAAATACTCAAGGGAGAACTCCTTTACTAAATTGCTATTATCATTATTCTGCTCAAATGCTGCATCACCATGTACAGTGGGTCCTCCGAATCTGACTTTAAGAAACTTTTGCTGAACTTTCCGTTGAAGGATTTTCCTCCAGTAATTGGTGTGAATGCAGGGAGATTCCAGTCTATGATGCGAGACCCTCTGATTCTACCCTCTGCAGTTGCCAACTCCTAGAAGATTAATTGGGTACCAAACAGGAACGATGCATTTTCCTCCAAAGATGTCCTTGTGTTACAAACTCCAAGAGAAAACACTGAAATAAAAAAAAAGAAACTATATGGAGCTTTCTTCGTTGATCAAGTTAGCAATACCTGCAATGAAAAGGAGCTGGTCCTTGGCGCGCCAACTAAAACCAGTTCTGCTGAGAGTCCACCCATGAAACATTAACTCAACTGTTCTCTGCACAAATGCTGCCTGACCTGCTGATTGTTGGCAGCGTTTTCTGTTTTTGCTTCAACTAAAACCAATCTCCAGCACAGATTCCTTTTCGGAACGATTCGTTTAATTGCCAGTCAGAAGGATTTAAAAAAAAAAAAAAAAAAAATGTTTTTTAAAGACTGTAACCACAGAGTGAAAGTTTTTATTAAAGCCAGTAATTATTTCTGAGGTAGAAGAGCATTGCTCACTGTGTCAAAAGGTAGTACTGTATTACATTGAGACAATGGTCCCTATTGCCTGGCCCTTTGCAAGCAGCTATTTAGACAGAGTAAAAGACTGACACTGCCATCCATCAAAAATATGCTCAACCACAGGTCATCCATCATGCCTCCCAGCTGTCCAGTTTTTCTGATTCGATCTGTATTTTCATTCTGTTTTAATAGACTTGCACTGTATTGAGAGTGTGAATGTAGAATATTTGAACAGTATTGACTGAAAATGTAAACAGTGTCACATGATTTGGAGAATTAGGAATCAGGGCAGTAATTACTCTTCATTTATGGCCTGTGATAATGTTCCATTCTTTTGACACAAATCCGCTTGTAAATGGCAGACTAATTTTGAACAGTGAGGGAAATGCAGTTTGATTTGAAGCAGTTATTAACTGTCAGTATTTAAATAATCAACATGAAGAAGTGAGGAGGTTGATAGGGGTTTAAATTAATTTATTGTCGTGGTAAAATTAATTAAAATGGCAGTTACTAGAAATTAAATTCTGGAGCAAGACCACATTTGATTTATTAGCGAGTAAATTCCACAATGGAAAATTATAATACTAACGTCATTAACTGATGATGTAGTGTAGTGCTGTCCAAACTTTTTTGTCATAATGGGCTACCTAGTTGTATACCATGGAGCCCACAGACTGCATCAAAGGCACGGCATTCATTGTCAAGGTAGCGGTGTTTTTAGCTGTTGCTGCTCTATTGCTGTTTCCAGTTATATTTTATATATCATTGCATTCAGCTGCTTAAAATTGGTAGCACTGGGAGTTTGGAAAGGTCTGTTCTCAGCACTCCCTCCTCATTGCTGGGTTTAAGATCTATCGGTGCTGTAAGAGGATGAGCCAGTGGGACTTAAAGGTATGGATTGCGAGGGCTCGCGAGCCACATACAGGCTGAACACCCCTGATAGAGTTATTAATGATATCATAATTTTAATAAATCCAAATCTGTTAGACCAAGGTGATGCAAGATTTTTAGATAAAAACTCTAAGGATAGGTACTGCAAATGGTATCCAAGCAAGCTATTTTTGTGTCAGTTTTTTTAATTAAGGAGACATATCCCCATGTTCAGGGCTCCAGAGTGGAACCCTGGGGCTGGATTTTGCCAGCCCTGGTGAGGCGGGTTTGGAGGCGGGACTGCCAGGAAAATGGCAGAATCTGGGGGCGGGTACCCATCCCGCCCCCAACCCACCTACGTGCCATCTTCCCAGGAGGCGGGTAGCCGACCCGCGCCGGGTCCCATCTCCTGGAGGCGGGAAGGGGATTACATCCACTTAACTGCCTATTAACAGGTAGTTAACAGGATTATCCCCATTTTTCCAGCAGAGGCGCGGGCTTCCCGACGTCGGGAAACCCCGCCAAGGTCACCGAGGCGAGCAGTGGGTCTGCGGGGATCGGAGGGGTGCAAAAGTGTGCTGTGAAGGTAAGTGATGGGTGCAAGTGTGGAGAGGTAAGTATGTGAGGTGAGTGAAAAGTGATAGAAAATGTTTACTTACCTTTGTTTTTTCCTGCAGGCTTCAACCATTGGGGAACCGGAGATGCCTCATCTCAACGGCAGAGATGACAGATGACTGCTGCATTCTCCGATACAACAGCCATCTGCTTTCTGCTCACAAGTGGTTTGGTGAGCCTTGATTACAAGAACTCATCAAACAACAGAGAATGTCAGCTTCACAGAGCTGTCAAACGATGACAATTCATCTGTCAAAAATTTTTGACAGATGAAACTTCACATGCTGACCTTCTCTGTAACCAGCTTCCCCTTAATTGGCCTGCTAAGCCCGCTGGGCGGGCTTAACCAGGTCAATCAAGGGAAAATAGCGTGGGTTAGCCACAAGTCAATGGAGGCAGGACTAAAATCCGACAAGCAGCAGTCCTGCCTCCAACGCGCCCCCATTGGCAAAGTCATCCCCCGGTAGTTCCTTCATTTTCTCAATAAAACAGTGGAGTTGACATTTTTCAATGGTGCAAGCCAAGGGCACATCCATTTCCTTTTGATTGATGCAAATGTCAGTCCGATTTAAGACCAGTTCTAAAACATTTTTTTTTGCCTTCGTCTCGGTTTAGTTTTTCCTAAACCATAGTAAGAGATGTTGGAAATAGAGAACTTGCAACAGCTTTGACCAAACACACTGACACACCAACTATAGGAATCGGATATCCGTGCAGCCATCTTCGAATAATGCCATGGGATCTTTTACGTCCATCTGAGCGAGCAGACAGGACCTCCGTTTAACTTCACATCCGACAGACAACACCTCTAGCAGTACAGTACCTGAATTGTCAGCCTGGACTATGTGCTGAAGTCCTAGAGTGGGGCTTGAACCCACTAACTTCTGACTCCGAGGCGAGAGTGCTACCACTGAGCCAAGGTTCCAGTAATGTACTATAAAGAGCATTAATTGCTCTCCTGGCAACCTCCTCAATTCATCCTGCATCATCTCCGGTACATATTTGCATGTGTGCTGTGCTAAGTAATTGAGTATAGAACTGCAGTTTCATCTTTCAATTAGTTGGCTATTGTTAATTTCAGGCCAGTACACACATGTCTACATTATAGCTTCACTGTTTTTCACCTAACATTTCTTGAAGGGAAGAGAATTTCTTGTTTCTAACATGTTTTTCAGAGTTCAGAAATGTTCTGTTCTTGTGTTTAGTTTAAGAGTACAAAATTCTCATTGACAGTTATGGTCTAAAAGCAAAGGAGACCTAATTAAGTAAAGTTTAATCAGTGATGTGTACCATTCTGGTTCCAAGAAAGAACTGGTTTAAGCTGGGTGTCCTGAACGCTTCGTGGTAAAGTCACCGTTTATGAGCCGTTCAGAGCAAGTAAATCTCAAGTCTGATCCCTGTTGGGTAGCTGATCTTGGCCAAAGCAGCTGTAGTGGTACAGCAACTTGTCTGGATTGGGGAAGAGAAAATCAGCCAGGGTTCCTGTTTCTAATCACTATACAGCAAGCCCTGTTGAACTTGTGCACACGTGAAGGCCAGGATCGAACAGCTGTGGTCTTCTCCAAAACTGAACAGCCTGTTCATGTTCACTCCAAGCCTCAAAAATAAATAATGGCCATTTGGACAAGGTATCAAAAGGTAGCCATTGCTATGGAACTGCAATCTCATGGAAGGAGAGGAAGAAGTGGAAAAATTGGAGAAAGTAATTGAAGAGGAATAGAAAGAAATAATTTAAACTTGAGCGGTACAGAATCAACATTAGTGAGGTTTGGGATAATGTTCCAATGATCAAACTAGACATTTGGGCATTTGACATTTGGAGGATATTTGATCATTTGCATTTTCCTAGACCAGAAATAAGATGTGGTTAATGTTCTACAAAGTGTTGAAAAATAAGTCTTCAGACCTCCTGATCTATTGGTACAAGTGACAATAGTTAGAGAAGAATGTTTGGTAATAGAAATAGAACTAGAACAGCCTTTGATTGCTATTAGCAAACATACATTTGACCTGTTATAAGTTAGGTTTAAGTCCATTATCCACAAAGAATAATAACTTCATATTATAAAACCAGATGTCAAAAAGATTTCCAGCTTACATAAAAATCACTGGTAAGATACAGTACGGCCTCAACTATTTACAATCTACATTAATTACTTGGATGAAGGGATCGAGTGTAATGTAGCCAAGTTTGTGGATGATACAAAGATGGGTGGGAAAGCAAGTTGTGCAGAGGACTCGAAGAATCTGCAAAGGGATATAGACAGGCTAAGTGAGTGGGCAAACATTTGGCAGATGGAGTATAATGTGGGAAAGTGCAAGGTGATCCACTTTGGCAGGAAAAATAAAAAAGCAAATTATTATTTAAATGGAGAGAGATTACAAAATGCTACAGTTCAGAGGGACCTGGGGGTCCTTGTGCATGAAACACAAAAAGTTAGCATGCAGGTACAGCAAGTAATCAAAAAGGCAAATGGAATGTTGGCCTTTATTGCAAGGGGGTTGGAGTATAAAAGCAGGGAAGTCCTGCTACAACTGTACAGGGTATTGGTGAGACCGCACCTTGAGTACTGCGTATTTATTGTCTCCTTATTTAAGGAAGGATATACTTGCATTGGAGGCAGTTCAGAGACGATTCACAGGTTAATTCCAGAGATGAGGGGGTTGACTTATGAAGAAAGGTTGAGCAGGTTGGGCCTATACTCATTGGAATTTAGAAGAATGAGAGGTGATCTTATTGAAACATATAAGATACTGAGGGGCACAACAAGGTAGATGTAGAGAGGATGTTTCCCCTCGTGGGGAAATCTAGAACTCTGGGCATAGTTTCAGAATAAAGGGTCGTCCTTTTAGAACTGAGATGAGGAGGAATTTCTTTTCTCAGAGGGTCGTAAATCTGTGGAATTCACTGCCCCAAAGAGCCGTGGAGGCTGGGTCATTAAATACATTTAAGGTGGAGATAGACAGATTTTTGCAAGATAAGGGAGTGAAGGATTATGGGGAGCGGGCAGGGAAGTGGCTCTGAGCCCAAGATCAGCCATGATCTTATTGAATGGCGGAGCAGGCTCGATAGGCCAAGTGGCCTATTCCTGCTCTTATTTCTTATGTTAGTTAGTGCACCCAGCCAAGTAATGTGATCGCACAAAGATGTGACGGAAAACCCAAAGGAGCCATCTTTAATAAAAACAGAAAATGTTGTCAACGTCCGAAAAGAGAAGAGATATATGCTAATATTTTGGGTAAAGATCTTTCATCAGTTCTGACAAAGGGGGATGGATTTTCTTTTGATTCACCACCTATTTTCAGGCACTTTTGGGTGCTAATAAAATTAAATGGCCTAGAAATTCGGTTGCGCCTCGTTTGGGGTGCCAAGCTCGCCTGGGCGCCGGAAGTTCTGCCCCGGAAGGAGCCGATTGCGCCAGCGTGATACTCAGTTTCAGCGCCCTAAACGGAAGCGGGGCGCTGCTCGAGGCGCCCCGCGTCCCTCTTGGGGCGCTGAAACTGAATATCGCAGCGCGCTGCAGCGCCACACGCTGCGGCACGGCGCGCTGCGGTACTGCAGGCCTTCCTCCCCTTAAAGGGGAGGGGCCTGCACCAGCGCGATCAGAGATCGCGAGTGCCGACAAAAGAGCCCGGCAACGAGGAGAGGTGCCGGGCTCTTGGGACACAGCCGGCATTGCCCGGGGGAGGGGCTCAGGAGGCCGGGGACGGCGGCGCGAGGAGGTGCTGGCAGGCGGCCAGCAAAAAAATGGCCGCGCCGCACCTCCCCTTAATTAGCACCACTACCGCCGCAGGTCGGCCCCCCTGAACCGGTCGCAATCCGTTACAGCGGGGGGCGCGACCCAATATCGCAATCGGGGCGGTAGCAGGGCGCTGCACACACCGATGACGTCATTGGCGGCGCAGTGCTACAGGCTAACGCCGCCATTAGCGCCCTGCTAAATTTCGCGGGGGGCGTGGCCAGTGGCGCTAAAGCCACTAAGTGCCCTCTTTGGGCGCTAACTGGTGGCGCAGCCCACCGAATTTCTAGGCCAATGGGTCGGTAATGGCTACTACCTCAACTCCACTGGTAAACAAATTGCATCAGAATTCTCCTGCCGAAGGAACACCATCCCCTTTAATGCCCGAAGCCCGTCCCACCGCACTTAAATATAGCTGACCCGCCCAGTCTACAGTCCCTAATTATTATGGTCACTATATAAGTGGTGGTATGAACAGCACAGTGGTATTCCTGAGGGTAGACACTGCATTGAGGAGTCGATTTTGTCTGCTGGAGTTGTAGGTTTGTCGGGCAGCAACTCACCATTGCATTTCAAAGGTGACTGATGCTGTCTTTGGGAGGGCAGTGTGCATCATATCCTTTCCAAAGGAACCTGTGAAACAAAGAGCGAAAGCTATCCTATTCAGCAGACTGGCTGGGTTCCCACGGGTACAAAGCGCAATTGACAGAATGCAAGGAATCAGAGCTGTTTCCTGCAGTCATGCCTCATGGCTCCTGCAGACAGAGGGAACAACAGATATAATGAGGCCCATGTCAGTACAAGATGTATAATAGTGCAGATTATACAGGCTCATTTCGGTGCCTAGATAAATCAAGTGGAGCCCTGCAATACAGCTGAACGAGAGTCTACAAAATCATTGTAGCATGCTGCATACTACATAATATCACAATGAAGAAAAGCATGATGCTGCTGGAAGCTTAAGAGGATGATAATACGGATGAGAGGGAAGGACCTCCATCTCCATAGCATGAGGAAGGGAAAGACATTGATCAGGACAGCCAGTAACCAATAGTCAGAGAAGGGAGGTCACAACTTTAAACCCAGTTTAAAAAAAAAAAAGTAATTTCTCACCTGCCTGCTTTCCCCACACCTCTCAAAGTCCCTCACTGTCAAAGACTTCTGTCTTGTTCCTTCATAATACAGAAGTTTATATTTCTCTGGTCATCAACCAACTCCCAAAAGTTCCAAACATACACAAAAATGAACTGAGAACTCTGGTCAAGCCATGTTTACTTTGCAGAACAGTGTTCACCAAAAGGCACCAAAAAATCCATCCACCCGATATAACTTCTTTGTCCCGTGTCTACTTTTTTGCCAGCTACGTTAATTGCTTGAGCTGCTAGTCTGCTACTTCTATGAGTTGCTCCCTGACTAAGACGAGGTTGAGCATTTGGTGGCCGGGATAGGTTCACCTGGCATCTTAGAGGCCTGAAGTGACTCTCCTTTCAGCCATTGGCAGATTACCACCCACGGTTACCATAGTGACCATTGTGTCGCCTTGTTTAATGTACCTTGGTTCCATTCTAGTTCCACTACATTTAATTGGACCATCTTGTTTAATTTGATACTTGAACATGCAATGCAAGTAAAATATTTAGCTTTTTTTGTACATCAAATCTCCTTGAATAAAGTGTAGGCAAAATTAATTCCTTAAACTAGTGCAAGAATAATCGTGCATGCCTCAGATTATAATTTGAATTCTTGATTACAACCAAAATGTTGTACCTGTTGTATCAAATTTGGCTTCTGCTAGACGGGAGGTTTGTCCTCCCTGAACCCGCCTAAGGACACCTGTGTTACAGTATTGATCCATTGACACTGAAGTCTATTGTATAATCCTAGTATATCTAAATCCATTATTCCGCTGATACGCTCTAAATACAAGATTCAGATATCTGCTGTGTTGATTTATCTCAAAACCTGGTCATATGAATGTAATGTAATAGCAGGACATGGTGAATTGCCTAGTGTGCAAAGAGGCTGTATGTAAATGCGTGTTATTAACGCTTCTGTGAGTCAGGGGAAGAGTTTGCTGGACTGGAAATGTCAGAAGACTGAAATATGTAGATTCCTAAACAATTTCCTTCTGTATTTCGAAGGCACTTGAGCGGAAGAAGCCCACAATAAAGGTAGACTGAGTGAAACAGAACTGTACAAGGATAAACTGTAACTCAAAATAGATTGAAGTGTTCCACGCAAATCAATACCTGACTGAAGATGGAATAGCTAAGTGTGAGGGCTGAATTTTGCCGGCACTCAGAGTGCGGATTCGGAGGCGGGTCCGCTGTCAAAATCGAAATAATTGACGGCGAGTTGGGAGCCCGCTCTGAACCCGCCTCCATGTAAGTTTCCAAAGTGTCGGGTTCTGCGATTTCAGAACAGACCCGACACCAAGCGGTGGGGGAGGCATTTAAGATAGTTAAATGCTTGTTAAACATTTGTTAACTACTATTTTGCCAGCCTATTTTTATTTTCCCACTTTTTTTAACGAGGTTCACATCGTTCGGAGATCACGTCAGGTAAGTAGGTTGGCTTCTCTATGTCTCCCCATTGCTGTGAATAGGCGACAGCTGCAGAAGTGGTATTAAAGCTACCATTTCACAGCTGTTCACTTTCCATGTCAGCAGCTTGAGCCTTCAGGACTTGGAAGACACTTTTGAGCTTTATGCAGTTTGGAAGTGTTTGGAGTAAACTCTCTATCCACTGTCACCTCCTTGGAGCAAGCTCTCTCACCATTGACAGATCACTTCTGTCATCTCAACTTCAGCTGCCATCTATTCCAGCAACATCGGTGCCCTTGAAAAAATCTCACTTTGGTCTTCTGAATCCCTCTACGATCAGCCCTAACACCAACATCACCAGGCACACCAACATCACCAACAACAAAACCAACCTTCTCTGCAATCACCTGATGCTGCACAGGGCATCAGCACCCGACAACATTGCTGCCCGGGAGGCCAGCGATGGCATCACCATGGCCAGATTTACTTCACTTGATGCTGTACACGCTGGCTGCCACATGATGCGCCAGGTTATCACCACCCCACACCAGCACCATAAAGCATTCTTGCAATGCCCAAGCCATTCCTTTCACACTCATCACCATTGTGGGGGGTACCGTTATGTCTCGCCATTCACTGCAACTCACTAAGACACTTCCAAAGGTGCACACAGATCTGTCCAAGAACGCAAAGTGTTGAAAATAAAGATTTCAATGTTTGATCACGCATTAACAGAAAATTTACATAAACGTTGCATAAAACACCCAAGTGCCTACCCTTGTGTATTGTTAGTTGGTATGCTTGCACTAGGATGAGGGTGAGCGTGAGGGGTGACTAGTGAGATGGGGAAGTGATAATGTAGATAGAGAGGGATGGGTGGAGGTGGAAAGTAAGTTGGTGTGAATAAGGATGTGTAGGAGTAGGGTAGGGAAGGCAGAGTGATGGGGTGTGATGAGTGGCACAGCAGGATGAGGTTGAGTGTTGCTTTGCAGTAACGTTTCATGATCATTGGAAGGTTTGCACCACTGCAGTCGGGTACTCCTGACAACATCCCTGCTTTTGCCCTCCTGTGCAATGTGCAACCAGGCTGCGTTGGTGTCCTGGGAAGGTTTCTTCCGCCTATGGGAAGGGAAGAGAACCTCCCTGCGTGCTGTGACTCCCTCCATAAGCATATGGAGGGCGTCATGAGAGAGCCTGGGTGCAGCCGTGCACCTCTGTGCAGTGCTTGTCAGTGTTTGCAGCACCTCAATGCTGTAGAACACTGACCGCACAACTGTCAAAATGAATGCGGCCATCGTCCCTTTAAGGAAACCGGCTGATGACACGTCATCAAATGACGTCATCAGACCCGCTTCCTTTTTAATTGCCCAGGAACCCCGCAGGGCGGGCTTAACGAGCCCTATTAATGGAAATCCTTTGTACAGCGCGGCTGCAGCCGGGAACGGGAACGGAACCCACCAACCACCTCTTTCGCCGCGATCCCGCCTCCGCTGGCGAAATCGCGGCCTAACTGTTGTTGAACTGAATTGTAGGTCTTGCTGAAAATCGCCCCTGGTTATTTGGACGATAATTTGCTGGGCCATTTCAAGTGTGTTTGGGACACACTCAACTATGTCTGGACAATTGATTCCTGGGTAAAAAATTGCACTTGCATTGTGTGTGAAAGCCATTGGGTCTGTAGTGATGCGTGAATTCAGGAGCAGATCACAGGCTAAGTAGATTAGCTGGAATTTGAGTTTTTTCCTAGTGAGGATGTCAGTAGCGTACTTACAGGCAATTCTAAATTAGATTGCAATGAAACGTGGCGTGGTGCAATTTAGCTAAAGGCCGTCATGTGTAACGTTAACTGCTTGCATTGTTAATGCTATCTATTGATATTTTGATCTTTTGTAGGTTGCTAAAATTTTAAATTTCTTGTTGCATTTAAATATATTGACAATACTTCCATAATCTGTCTAAAAAAAATCATATTTTAAGGGGAAGGTTTCCTCTGTTCACTTTTATAATTAAATGGTAAACTCAATTGTTTATACTCTACCAATAACAAATGCACTTTATTATAATTACATTGCTATGCAATGTTAACCATTTGTTTCTTAACCCACAGGGTTCAGTAAAAGCTTTGTATCAATACCAGAGTCAACAACCAGATGAACTGACTTTTCCTAGAGGTGCCATCATCCACAATGTCAAAAAACACGATCAAGGATGGTGAGAATTTTTTTTTCTTCAGCTAACATAGATAAGTTAATTATTTGACGAGGTTTTTTTAAAATCCAGTTACAGTTTAAGGAGTGATAATCAAGAAAGGATGGGTTTGGTGAGTTAGGAAGGCTTGCTTATGGATGGCACACTGACGGAAGAGGCGTTTGTAGGTAGCAGGTGACACTGGATGGAAGAAGGCTTCAGAGGTTCAGAGTACTGTTCTAGAGCACCATGAGGGTAATGAATAAAGGAGTGCGACATATATAAAGACACTGCAAGAAGGGGTAGGGTGAGCAGGTAGCTTACCTTCGCTGCTCTGGTGAGGCCATTACACTTTTTCTGGCACTGCAAATCGGTTCTGGGTGTCAGGGAGCTGGCGCCCACTGCCACAGCCACCTCCCTCCACAGATGGTGCAACACATTTTTGATGAGTCTCCAACCCCCAACCCCAAGCAACCCATTCATCCTGTGCCGCATATCCGTCAGGAGGACATCCCAGTGAGAATCCCTGAAGCTTGTCACTCCTTTCTTTGATCTGGTTTCTGTCCTTCTTGCCCAGGTTGCCTGCTTCCTTTGGAGCTGCCACTTCCCCCTTAGGCAGCGGTTTTACATCCTGCTGTTATACCAGGTTTCCATTTCTCCCAGCTCCATTTTCTGCGTCCCCTCACCTTGCCAGCCATTCAGGGCACTTTTGGGGCCTAACTCTTGCCTATGCAGGTAGTTTTTGCCACACCCTCCACCCCTGATGTGTTTGCGATTTTGCAGGCCTGCACGCGTCTATATATTAAAATTGTCTGACCTGCAATTTAGAACAGAGTCTGGGAGCAGGGCAAGTCATGCTGAGCCCTGCTCCACTTCTGGTGGCATAACAAATAATTCTTATAACTACAACTCTTAAAACTCTTCCTGTTACTGCAGGAAAGGTTCTGAAAGCACTTTATTTCTTTCTGATCGTTACTTTTTCTTCTGTCTTCCATTTGCTGATGGCAAACTGCCTGATGATTGCTTGGCTGTCTGACTGCTTTCTTGCCTATCTGTGCGAGGATGAGCAAGAGATGGCGCTCTATATCTTAAATCTCACTGAGACAACCTTCTTTCCAAACTTGAGCCTCCATGGATTAACTGAGTCATGTGAGTCCTTTGCAGTGTATCAGTCAATTTTGATTGGCATATGCCAGGACTTACTATTAATTTTCATTGTTTTCATAGCACTTCCTGGCCTGTTCCCAGTTTTTAACATTTCATAGCCGCTAGCTATACTCGAGGAACAACATCCTGATTTCATTATATAAAATAAAAAACAGAAAATGCTGGAGATCCTGTTTGTATTTCAGATTTCCAGCATCTGCAGTATTTTCTTTTTGTATCCTGATTTTATTGTTCCCTTAAAAAGCCATTCTACTTATTCACAAACAAATCAGCTTCCAGGCTGACCAAGGGGACAGGTTTATAATCTTAAGTGTCATCGTTAGCTCAGTTGTTGGCACTCTCGCCTCGGAGTCAGAATGTTGTGGGTTTAAGTCCCACTCCAGAGACTTGAGCACAAAATGTCGAAGATGCTATCTTTTGGATGAGACGTTAAACCGAGGATGAAAAAGATCCCTTGACACTATATTTGAAGAAGAGCAGGGGAATTCTCCTGGTGTCCTGGACAATATTTTATCCCTCAACTAACATCACAAACAGAATACTTGGGCATTATCTCGTTGTTTGTGGGACCTTGTGTGCAAATTGGCTGCCACATTCCCTACATTACAACAGTGACTACATTTCAAAAGTACTCTTTTTAATTATTCGTATATGGGATGTAGGCATTGCTGGCAAGGCCAGCATTTATTGCCCATCCCTAATTGCCCTTGAGAAGGTGGTGGTGAGCCGCCTCCTTGAACCGCTGCAGTCCGTGTGGTGAAGGTACTCCCACAGTGCTGTTCGGGAGGGAGTTCCAGGATTTTGACCCAGCGACAATGAAGGATCGGCGATATATTTCTAAGTCCGGATGGTGTGTGACGGAGGGGAACTTGCAGGTGGTGGTGTTCCCATGCGCTTGCTGCCCTTGTCCTTCTAGGTGGAAGAGGTCGCGGGTTTGGAAGGTGCTGCTGAAGAAGCCTTAGCGAGTTGCTGCAGTGCATCTTGTAGATGGTACACACTGCAGCCACGGTACGCCGGTGGTGGAGGGAGTGAATGTTTAAGGTGATGGATGGGGTGCCAATCAAGCGGGGCTGCATTGTCCTGGATGGTGTCGAGCTTCTTGAGTGTTGTTGGAGCTGCACTCGTCCAGGCAAGTGGAGAGTATTCCATCACACTCCTGACTTGTGACCTGTAGATGGTGGAAAGGTTTT
Organism: Somniosus microcephalus; assembly: GCF_052327205.1. Classification (NCBI taxonomy): domain Eukaryota; kingdom Metazoa; phylum Chordata; class Chondrichthyes; order Squaliformes; family Somniosidae; genus Somniosus; species Somniosus microcephalus. The sequence continues at coordinate 251,842,712 of NC_140992.1, forward strand.
GGGGAGTCGGGAGGTGAGACACTTGCCGCAGAATACCTAGCCTCTGACCTGCTCTTGTTGCCACAGTATTTATGTGGCTGGTCCAGTTACGTTTCTGGTCAATGGTGACCCCCAGGATGTTGATGGTTGGGAATTCGGCGATGGTAATACCGTTGAATGTCAAGGAGAGGTGGTTAGACTCTAACTTATTGGAGATAGTCATTGCCTCGCACTTCTGTGACATGAATGTTACCTGCCACTTATCAGCCCAAACCTGAACGTCGTCCGGGTCTTGTTGCATGCGGGCATGGACTGCTTCATTATCTGAGGAGCTGTGAATGGCACTGAACACTGCAGTCATCAGCGAACATCCCCATTTCTGACCTTATGTTGGAGGGAAGGTCATTGATGAAGCAGCTGAAGTTGGTTGGGCCTAGGACACTGCCCTGAGGAACTCCTGCAGCAATGTCCTGGGGTTGTGATGATTTTCCTTCAACCACCACAACCATCTTCCTTTGTGCTAGGTATGACTCCAGCCAGTGGAGAGTTTTCCCCCCAATTCTCATTGACTTCAGTTTTACTAGGGTTCCTTGATGCCACACTTAGTCAAATGGTGCCTTGATGTCAAGGGCAGACACTCTCGTCTCACCTCTGGAATTCAGCTTCTTTGTCCATGTTTAGACCAAGGCTGTAATGAGGTCAGGAGCCGAGTAGTCTTGGTGGAACCCAAACTGGGCAGCTGTGAGCAGGTTATTGGTGAGTAAGTGCCGCTTGATAGCACTGTCGATGACACCTTCCATCACTTTGCTGATGATTGAGAGTAGACTGATGGGGCGGTAATTGGCCAGGTTGGATTTGTCCTGCTTTTTATGGACAGGAGGTACCTGGGCAGTTTTCCACATTGTCAGATAGATGCCAGTGTTGTAGCTGTACTGGAACAGCTTGGCTAGAGGCGTGGCTAGTTCTGGAGCACATGTCTTCAGCACGATAGCCGGGATGTTGTCGAGGCCCATAGCCTTTGCTGTATCCAGTGTGCTGAGCCGTTTCATAATATCATGTGGAGTAAATCAAATTGGCTGAAGACTGGCTTCTGTGATGGTGGGGACCTCAGGAGGAGGCCAATATGGATCATCCACTCAGCACTTCTGGCTGAAGATAGTTGCAAACGCTTCAGCCTTTTCTTTTGCACTCACGTGCTGGGCTGCACCATCATTGAGGATGGGGATATTCACGGAGCCTCCTCTTCCCTTTAGTTGGTTAATGGTCCACCACCATTCACAACTGGATGTGGCAGGACTGCAGAGCTTTGATCTGATCCGTTGATTGTGGGATCGCTTAGCCCTGTCTATAGCATGCTGCTTCCGCTGTTTAGCATGCATGTAGTCCTGTGTTGCAGCTTCCCCAGGTTGGCACCTCATTTTTAGGTATGCCTGGTGCTGCTCCTGTCATGCTCTTCTACACTCCTTATTGAACCAGGGTTGGTCCCCTGGCTTGATGGTAATGGTAGAGTGAGGGATATGCCAGGCCATGAGTTTACAGATTGTGGTGGAATACAATTCTGCTGCTGCTGATAGCCCACAGCGCCTCATGGATGCCCAGTTTTGAGCTGCTAGATCTGTTTGAATCTATCCCACTTAGCATGATAGTAGTGCCACACAATGGTGTCCTCCGTGTGAAGACGGGACTTCGGCTCCACAATAACTGTGCGGTGGTCACTGCTACCAATACTGTCATGGACAGATGCATCTGCGACAGGTAGATTGGTGAGGAAGAGGCCAAGTAGGTTTTATCCTCATGTTGGTTCTCTCTCCACCTGTCGCAGGCCCAGACTGGCAGTTATGTCCTTCAGGACTCGGCCAGCTCAGTCAGTAGTGGTGCTACCGAGCCACTCTTGGTGATGGACATTGAAATCCCCCACCCAGAGTACATTTTGTGCCCTTGCTACTCTCAGTGCTTCTTCCAAGTGGTGTTCAACATGGAGGAGTACTGATTCATCAGCTGAGGGAGGACAGTAGGTGCTAATCAGCAGGAGGTTTCCTTGCCCATGCTTGACCTGAAGCCATGAGACTTCATGGGGTCCGGAGTCAATGTTGCGGACTCCCAGGGCCACTCCTTCCCGACTGTATACCACCCCGATGGGTCTGTCCTGCTGGTGGGACAGGACATACCCAGGGATGGTGATGGAGGAGTTTGGGACATTGGCTGAAAGGTATGATTCTGTGAGTATGACTGTGTCAGGCTGTTGCTTGACTAGTCTGTGGGACAGCTCGCCCAATTCTGGCACAAGTCCCCAGATGTTGGTGAGGAGGAATTTGCAAGGTTGACTGGGCTGGGTGTGCTGTTGCCGTGTCCGTAGCCGATGCCGAGTGGTCTGTTCGGTTTCATTCTTTTTATTGTTTTTCGTAACGGTTTGTTATAACTGAGTGGCTTGTTGGGCCATTTCATAGGGCAGTTAAGTGTCAACCACATTGCTGTGGGTCTGAAGTCACATATAGGCCAGACCAGGTAAGGTCGGCAGATTTCCTTCCCTAAAGGACGTTAGTGAACCAGATGGGTTTTTACGACAATCCGATAGTAATTATTCCAGATTTATTTAATTAACTGAATTTAAATTCCCCAGCTGCCATGGTGGGATTTGAACTCGCGTCTCTGGATCATTAGTCCAGGCCTCTGGATTACTAGCCCAGTGACATTACCACTGGCTTTATAGCACTTTGGGATGTCCAGAGGTCATGAAAGATGCTATATAATTGCAGGCTCGTTCTTTCTTTTAATGATTCCAGACTTTCTCAATTAGACATTTGATGTTTGTTCTTGTGTATAAGTCTCTGACACTTCCTCATAGACTCTGGACTTCAATATTAACGCTTTAGGTTTACCAGAATTCCATAATGTGGTTCAGTGGTCCCCTGTGGTACAACTTCTACGTTACCACGCCGTTGCGTAAGTTTGGAGCACCTTGGAGCTCAGATGATGGCTATTCTCTCTTTTTCTGTTACCCTTTTCAATTCTGTTGGTGTTTGGCCTCAGGCTTCCATCATGGCTTTATGGCAGATGCAGTATAATGTGGATAAATGTGAAGTTATCCACTTCGGTAGGAAAAACAGAAAGGCAGAGTATTATTTAGATGGTGATAGATTGGGAAATGCTGATGTACAAAGGGACCTGGGTGTCCTTATACACCAATCACTGAAAGCAAACATGCAGGTGCAGCAAGCAGTTGGGAAGGCGGATGGTACGTTGGCCTTCATTGCAAGAGGATTTGAGTACAGGAGCAAGGATGTCTTACTGCAGTTCTACAGGGCCTTGGTGAGACCACACCTGGAGTGCTGTGTGCAGTTTTGGTCTCCTTACCTAAGAAAGGATATACTTGCCATTGAGGGAGTGCAGCAAAGGTTCACCAGACTGATTCCTGGGATGGCAGGACTGTCGTATGAGGAGAGATTGGGTCGACTAGGCCTGTATTCACTAGAGCTTAGAAGAATGAGGGGATCTCATTGAAATGTATAAAATTCTGACAGGGCTAGACAGACTAGATGCAGGGAGGATGTTTCCCCTGGCTGGTGGGGTCTGGAATGAGGGGTCACAGTCTCAGGATACGGGGTAGGTCATTTAGGACTGAGATGAGGAGAAATGTCTTCACTGAGAGGGTGGTGAACCTGTGGAATTCTCTACCACAGAAGGCTGTGGAGGCCAAGTCACTGAATATATTTAAGAAGGAGATAGATAAATTTCTAGACACAAAAGGCATCAAGGGGTATGGGGAGAGAGCAGGAATATGGTATTGAGATAGAGGATCAGCCATGATCATATTGAACGGCGGAGCAGGCTCGAAGGGCCGAATGGCCTACTCCTGCTCCTATTCTTCTATGTTTCTAAAAAGTTTTGTTCTGGTTTATGATATTCCCCAAACAACTTGAAATGACTCCTAGGTCTCCACTAATTTCTACATGCTAACTCTTCGCTTTCAGACAGACAAACACTCCTATTAATGGTTAGTCAATCTCAGACTTTAAAGCAGTAGATGAAGCTACAGGCCTGAGCCGTATATGAATTTCAGCTAAGTACCACAGAATAAGAGTCACACACTGAATAATTGCATTCTTCTTCTCTCAGAGCAAACACAATGTTGAAAAACTTATAACAAACTAGGATTATTCATAAGAAATTCAATAACTCTCTGTACATGGTACATTTAGGTGGAAGGGGGATTATGGAGACCAAACACAAAAGTTTTTTCCAGCCAACTATGTGGACGAAATAGCTGCTGAAACCGAAGAAGACTTTAGCAGCCAGGTACGTTTTATTCGCCTAATAATTGTGTTTATATATTTATGGTACTTGCGGTTTGATTAATTTAGCCCCAATAATCTACAGGAAACTTTCTGGTATCCGGCACTGACGGGACCGAGCTGGTGCCGTACCATCAAAACTGCCGTAGAAACCAGCGCTAATGTTAAAACATACGGAGCTTTTGAGCTCCGTGTGAATCAACAAACCCTGTTGCTTAGCAACAGCTTCAAAACAGTTGGCCGCAGCTTAAAAGCGTCTCTGTAGCTAAGCAACAGCTTCAGCTAGACCTTGCAGAGCCTGACTGGAAAAAAAAAAGCAACGAGAAGTAAAAAAACTTATAGGAAACGGCTCCTGAATTTTGCCGGTAGATAGAGCTTTCCGGACATTTAACCTCCGGTTAAACAAAAGTTTCCTGTATTTAAGCATGCCAGTGCTATCCTGGGTTTGGATCTTTCTGATTGTTATATTTCCATTACTGTTCTTTTCACCATCTTGGTAGTACAAGTTGAGTCAGCTTAACCAATAATGGTCTCAAACTGGTTTTAATAGGTTTGGAGATCTGTCCCTTGAGTTTATTTATTATTTTATTCAGATAACAGAAGATAACCCCCTAGGAGTAATATGCAGAGGAATTGTGGAACTTGCCAAGTGTTCTGTTGGTACGTATGACCTGTGCCGTGAGGTGCAATGGTGAAAGCATGCGATCATTTAATTGCCTTTATTTCACTTGTTCTAATAGTTTTGAGTTCCCCCATGCAAGGCTACTGTAAAAGCTGAAATGATGCTTACTTTGAAAACAGTTAAACTGGCAAATGGGAAGGAAGGGATGGCACTCGTGTTTACTATTCAACCTAAAGTACCCCAGGATGCACCGCCCCTGGATATTGCTACTGAATCGTTGGAAGACTTGTTTTCCTGGTACCATGAAGTGATACAATGCTCTCAGAAAATATATGTACAGGTATGTCTCGGGCAAAATATTTCTTTTAAAATAGAATCAAATCAAACCGTAAATAAAGCATTCCCGATCACTGACTATGAGACCTGACTTTAGTCTAATGTGTCGATAACGTTTGGTTCATTCGTTGCATTTGTCCATTTGTGTTCAAATATTGCAGTTCAATAAAACCAGGAATTTCCATACACTGGAGGTAAGAATTCCTCTGCTTGCAATGTGTGAGTATGTTGGTGAATATTTTCCCCTCTCCCTTTTTGTTTTAAAGCATTTACAATTTATCTAGACTACCAACCAAAGTAAATCTTTACAGCTGCCCTGACAATGCTGTGAACAGATAAATTTTCCCTGGAGCATTGGTTCTAGGACAACTTCAGACAGTGGGACATTTTAGATCTACTTACTATGGTTTGACAGGGGCAAGTTGCTCTCCAGGCCCTCACCCAATGATCAGTTTTAACGTGTGAATCTAAATAGTGATTGTGGGCAGGCTGTTCAACATTCTGGAGTATCACAGTCAACCATGATTTGTCCTTGCCTAATACCCCCACACACACACACACTCTCTAGCATTTGCCACTGGGAATGGGAATCCTGACTGCTTTTCCCATTTTCTTAGCCTAAGTGTGTTGAGGCCAATTGATTGCAAGATCATATGATTGTTACAGATCAGGAAGACATTTTGACCCATCCAAAAAGATTCTGATGTCCCCCATTGCAGCATCCAATTGTTTCTGAAATAGTTCCAGGATTTTCACCTCCATTATTCTTTCTGGAAGTCTAGTCCGTACATTGATCACTCTTTTTCAAGAAGAATTCCCTGATATCGGCGCTAAATTTACCTTTTGCTAGTTTGAACCTGTGCACCAGTCCTACTCTTTCAATTTAAGTTAAAATAATATTCTGGATCTACTTTTTCCATACCGCTAATCATCTTGTACCCCTCTATAAAATCACCTCTCATATGCTTCCTTTCCACACTGAAAAGCCCAGTCAATCCTCATAACTCAAAAGCCCTAACATTATGGATTAACCTCGTGGCGTTTCTCTGCACTGCCACCAGTTCTCCCTTGTTTCTCGACGGCCACAACTGAATGCCATAATCGAGGTACAGTCTGACCAGAGCACTATATGGTTTGAGCATGACTTCCTCTGACCTGTACCATATATGCCTCTGCAGGTGAGATTAATAAACTCAGCACAGATCTGGGATCAGTCCAAGGACTTTCCTGATCTGAATGGGCTCAGTACTGCACCACGGAGCCGACTTTCTGAATATGCGCTCCCGATATAGAGCTTTGCCTGCAGGGAGCACACGCCCCATGGTTAGTGCAACTGCGATTTCCCAACATGCGTTCCCAGTGGGTGAGGCTCTGTGCTGGGAGCACACTTGGAAAATTGGCCCTCGCCTGTGCATTTGCCCATTGAGCCATTAACAAGTTTGCCTTTTTCATTTTGATTTCCATGTTAGATTGGCTCAGTCAAATTTCCATGTCGGCTTGACTCCAGCTCTTGACTGCATAAACTGGGTTGAGACTCGAGTAGTAGTGAAGGAGAGCTGTGTTGCAGGTGTAATCCTTTGAATAAGATGCTAAACCAAGGTCTTGTATGATTGTCCAGCTGGATGTTAAAGATTGAAGAGGAGCCAGGAGCTTTTGTCCTGGCCATTGTTCCCTCATTAACCAACACCACCATTAACCGATTAACTTGTTACTATTTGTGGGATCTTGGGTTGTGTGAAAAATGGCCTTTGTGTTTGCCTGCATAGCAACAGTCATTGCACCGTATATGAATCACGGGGAGAAAGTGCTAATTCTAGAGGCTCCTTTTTAAGTGGTTGTTCAAGTTACAGAAATCCTGACTCGAGCAAAATTCCAAAGCAAAGGTTAAATCTCTTGATGATAAACTAATGATGTGAACATCAGCCTCACTGTACTAGAGGGGTAAAAACCACAATATGGAAAACAAAGGAAAGATTCCGTAACTAACCAGAACATAAATTCTACCAACCTCCCATTGCTATTATGATACTTGCTAAAACATTCGAACTTAATCTACGCAGAAGAAATGGGATTAATACTTGTTACACACACTTTGTGGAACAGGGAGAAGTAAAATAATGAACAGATTTGTGGAAGCTGGATTGATTAATGTGTAAAATGTGTTACATATATGATCGTGAGGTATTCATTTTCTTCTGAATGGAACAAAAACTGATTTGAGCTCTGTTTTAACAGGAGGAAAATCGAAATGAGATGGAGAGGAAACAGCAGATTGCCAAAGAGTTATCTGATTTAGTCATATACTGCAGACCAGCAAAGTCGAGAGAATTTTTTCCGAATGGTAATTTTTTTCCACACCGAAAAGTAGCGCTTGGCCAGCACTATTTGGTAGATTTCTGAAACTGATGTCTCATTTTCCCATTTATGCAGAGACAAAACTGTTCATCTCATCAGAATCATTTACCTGATATTTCCCACTATCCTAGTACCAACACAGCAATCATGTTAACATTGGTTAGCTTCTACTGCAAATGTTATAATGATTCTTGTCATTAAATCATTCATGAGTAGGTAGTGAAGTAGCGCTGAGTGTTATTGCAGTAGTTGTCTGTGCCCTGGAGTGGGAATGGATGCATGTTTAAGTCCCACTGTTCAGTTCCTGAAAATAGCTCTCTTGAATAGGGAGATGTTGAGCAAAGGCTTCCTACAGGGAGGGGGAAAAACACAATGGGCGGGTAACACCTAACTGGCTACATAGGGTGTAGGTTGCATGGGAGCAAGATCATGATAATTACTGATTAGAAAAGCCATTCAGCTCACCTGTATTCATCCATCCAGTGAGATCCTAATCCTCCTCTGTCATAGTAGCATCCATTTGTTTCTTAAATGATTCTGAGGATTTTGCCTCCACTGCAATAACTGGAAGTTTATTCCACAAATTGATCACTTTGTGTGTGAAGATTTACCTCCTGATATCAGTCATAAAATTAATTTTTACTTACCCATATTGCTTAGTTCTACTCCCACAGTTTAATTTAAAGTAATATTCCAGGTTAACTTTTTCTATACCCTTAACAATCTTATATACCTCTATCATATCACTTCCTAGATGCCTCCTGTCTAGGCTGGGAAGCCTATGCTTTTCTGGTCCTTCCTCATCACTCCGACTCCTGGAGATCAGCCTCATGGCTCTCCCCTGCACTGCTTCCAGGACTTGAATGTCTCTTATTTTTTGGCGACCAGGACTGGGCACTGTATTCAAGATGTGGACTAACCAGAGTGCCATAAAGATATATCATTACCTCCTCTGACCTATATTCTATTGGTTTGGCTATGTGGTACAGCATCCTATTGGCTTTGTTCATTGTTGCTGTGCACTGGTTGGGCATATTTAGCATCAACTCTGTAAGACTCCTCGGTTTCTATTCAGCCTCATCCTTGGCTATTTCAGCATCATTCATAGAGTTTGCATGTTGTCTATTTTTCTTTTCTATTTAGCACTTTACAATTTTCTGCATTCAATTTCATCTGTCATTGTTCTGCCCTCTTACATATTTTGTCCAACTCATTCCCCGGAACTTACAACTTCAGCGGGGATGTAAAATGCGCGACATCGGTTCGGCCGCCCATTATACACCCCGCTCGATTTTCCGTTCCATTGATGGTGCCCGTTTTACGTCCCTGCCAAAGTGGAAAGTTCTGCCTATCCTGGAACTTGCCGCTTGCCGTTTTAACTGTAGTGGTGTTAAGGAATTACATGGGGAAAGGGGCAAATTTAGCAATTGCTCACAAATACAATCTGCTCTTTTTAGCTAGAGACAACATAGATTACAAAGAAATCAGATCGTTTGCAGAAAACAAGGCAGACACCATCCTCAAACAAAAATCCAAAGAATTTCGAGAATACAACCGCAAGCAACTCTCCAGAATCTACCCCAAAGGTCAACGCATCGATTCTTCCAACTATGACCCATTTTTGCTGTGGCATCACGGATCCCAAATGGCAGCTCTAAATTTTCAAACGCCAGGTACATTATATTTTTCATAATGAATCACTTGAACTCTTGATTTATTTTGATCCAAAAAGTTATGACATTAAAACGAGAAGTGTTAGCAAAGAACCATGGGCGAAGACTTCTGCTGGCTACCCTTTACAGAGAAATTCTAAATGTGTATAAGGAATGAGCTGCAATTTCCTCCATCCGGCTTATTCCAAAATTTATGTTGGTTTCTACGCCGATCTTGCCTAAATTTCCTGAGAATCTCATTAGCATACCCCAGATTGAAAAAATCTGGCGTTAAACAAGCGGCCATCAGCGTAAACAATTTGGGCCCGAGGAAAGTGCAAACATATGCTATCTTCCTTCTTTAATCACACACAATCACAGAATCCCCACAGTGCAGATAGAGGCCATTTCAGCCCATCGAGCCTGCACCGACACATATCCCACCCTATCCCCGTAACCCCACGTATTTAATCCCCTAACACTAAGGGTCAATTTATCATAGCCGAATCAACCTAACCCGCACATCTTTGGACTGTGGGAGGAAACCGGAGCACCCGGAGGAATCCCACGCAGACACAGAGAGAATGTGCAAACTCCACACAGACAGTCACCCGAGGCCGGATTTGAACCCGGGTCCCTGGCGCTGTGAGGCAACAGTGCTAACCACTATGCCACCGTGCCCCCGTCTTTCTATAAAGAAAGAACTTGCATTTATATAGCGCCTTTCACGACCACCAGACGCTTTACAACCAGTGAAGTACTTTTTTGAAGTGCAGTCACTGTTGTAATGATTATTATTGATGTTATGAAAATTAAAGTTTGAAGCCATCAAACCATCATTTATGCACATTAAGCACAGCGGGGGAGAAATTCGGTGGAGCCGCAAACGGGGCGCCAAGCTCGCCTGGGTGCCAGAATTGGCGCAGCGATCGGAGCAGTTGCGACCGCCGGAAATTCAGCTTGAACGCCCCAAGAGGGACACGGGGCGAGGCGCTCCACGTCCCTCTTAGGGTGCTGAAACTGAATATCGCAGCACAACATGCCGCAGCACCACACGGTGCGGCACGGCACGCTGCGGTACTGCAGGCCTTCCTCCCATTCTTAAGGGGGAGGGGCCTGCACCAGCACGATCGGAAATCGCGAGTGCCGGCAAAAGAGCCCGGCACCGAGAAGTGCCGGGCTCTCGGAAAACAGCCGGCACTGCCGTGGGAGGAGATCAGGAGGCCGGGGACGGAGGTGCTGGCAGGTGGCCGTCGAAAAAAAACGGCCACCCCGCACCGCCACCTTAATTTGCGCCACTGCTGCCACAAGTAGGCCCCGTGAACCGGGCACGATTAGCGAACGGCACTACAGAGGCGGGCGCTACCGAATATCGAGATCGGGGCGGTAGCGGGGCGCTGCGCATGCCGATGACGTCATCGGTGGCGGCGCAGCGCAACAGGCTAATGCCGCCATTAGCGCCCCAGCTAAATATCGCGGGAGGCGTGGCCAGTGGCGCTAAAGCCACCGAGTGCCCTCTTTAGGCGCTAACTGGTGGCGCAGCCCACCGAATTTCTAGGCCAGCATGTTTAAGAAAATCCAATCCTAGAAGCTTTTCTCTTTTTAACATGACAGATTCTGTTAGCATAAATAAGCATTCAAAGACATAGAAAATACAGTGCAGGCCTCAATAAAGGAGATTTTTTTAAAACATTCTCTATAACACACCAGGAATAGTGACTTTGGGTCCTACTGCGCCTAAAAGTTTGGGTCAAAAATTTACGCTTATTCAAAACCGGCGTAAATGCAGGAAATGTACATTCTCTGGTCTTTTGAATGGGGTTGTGGCTATGTTAATAAGGTAAGTAGGGTTTTGGAAGACGTAACTTGGTAGCGGTGCAAATAATCCAGGAAATTCATGCGTAATATTCTAGCATAAAACCAGTGTAAATCACTTAGGAGAGAATAGCCTCAGGGAAATAAACATCACAGTGTGGCTCTTAAGCTGTTGTTGCACCCAAAATTGTGAGAAAATGTGGTTACAATTTCGCTGTGAAGAGTGAAAATTTCCCTCCCCTCCCCCCCCCCCCCCCCCCCCCATAATTACTTTTATTTGAATGAAATTAAGAACATAAGAAATAGGAGCAGGGATAGATCATACGGCCCCTCGAGCCTGCTCCGCCATTCAGTAAAATCATGGCTGATCATCTACCTCAATACCTTCCCGCCCGATCACCATATCCCTTGATTCCCTTAGTGTTCAAGAATCTATCGATCTCAGTCTTGAATTTTTTTTTGTATTCATTTATTGGATGTGGGCGTCGCTGGCAAGGCCGGCATTTATTGCCCATCCCTAATTTCCCTTGAGAAGGTGATGGTGAGCCGCCTTCTTGAACCGCTGCAGTCCGTGTGGTGAAGGTACGCTCACAGTGCTGTTGGGTAGGGAGTTCCAGGATTTTGACCCAGCGACGATGAAGGAACGCCGATATATTTCTACGTCAGGATGGTGTGTGACTTGGAGGGGAACTTGGAGGTGGTGGTGTTCCCATGCGCCTGCTGCCCTTGTCCTTCTAGGTGGAAGAGGTTGCGGGTTTGGGAGGTGCTGCCGAAGAAGCCTTGGCGAGTTGCTGCCAGTGCAATTGATTGACTCGGAGTGCATCTCTTTACTGTTCAGTAATATGAATTGTAATGTTTAGCTTCGGATCTGAATTTTTCTGTTATCTTGGGGACGGGGAGAAATTTTAATCTTCTGTTTTAAGACGTTTTACTTGATTAATCAGCTTCATCATGATACCTGCTGCGAATTGAGTAAAGGTTTGAATTTAAAACAAATGAACAGTATATGGAGGGATATGCACTAGAAATTAGAGGGCATCAAGAGTTAGAAATACTTCATAATTCACAGGTAAGATAAGCTATGTATCTTGCCGTTCCACATAGTAATTTCTATGCCACAAAAATTAAGTGTTCTCCAGTGGTATAGCACTTAATTACCACCCCAATGGCTGGTATGAAGATGGTTACGGTCACGGAAGGAGCGTTTAACGCGGCCAGAAATCCTTCCACTACTTCATACTGTTCCCCAAAGGGAACAGTGTGTAGACACGATAAGAAGACGACCAGAAAGTGATATGTCTTTGCACGCAACAACCTCTAGATGGAGCCCCTGCTCTTACATAAAATTATCTAAGCCCTTACATTTGTTACATAGTAATTGTTGGCAAGATATTTACTGTATGACTGTATATCATTTTACAAGAAATATAGGGAGCACCTTACAAACTTGTGGTGCTAGACCCAGGATACACACATTTACTCTTAATTTGAAGTTGCTTAACGTGAATTATCTGTTAATTCAAATTAAAATCATCATGCCAATAAAAGCTCCCATGCGGTTTAGTTAAAATTGCTTCATTTGTACTGCTGGATCATAGAATTATACAGCCCAGAAAGAGGCCATTCAGCCCACTGAGCCTGTGTTGGCTTTTTTAAAGAGCTACCCAATGAGTCCCGCTCCCTTGCTCGTTCCCCATAGTCCTGCAGATCTTTCCTTTGAAGCAAAATACTTTGAATTACAAGAGTAGACTGTATTAGTGTGAGTGAGAATAAGAGAAAGTTTTACTAAGAAATAATATAGATAGCATAATAAATAAATGACAATAGATGCAAGGCAGAAAATCAAACTGAGGGTTCTGAGAGGATATGAACACTGGACTAAGGCGGAAGCAGTTTTCAGCACCTTTGGAAACACAAGATTATAGTTTTAAGAACAATGATCAGGTACTCTATCACAAGTCCTGTTGAGCTTGGGAAATGTCTTGGGACTGTCAGTTATGCCATGCATCTCTTTACTGTTCCGTAATGTGAATTGTAATGATTAGCTTCAGATCTGGATTTTTCTTTTAGTTATCTTGGGGATGGGGAGAAATTTTAATCTTCTGTTTTAAGACGTTTTGCTTGATTAATCAGCTCCATCATGATATTAAATGAAAGTGCAAATTAGGCATGACGTATGGGATTGAAGGAGTGAATTGACTTTTCTCGTTCCATGTTTTGCTTTTACACAGATTTTATATACCTGTGGCTAGGACAAGAGTGTTTAGGATGTTAAGAATCTATGAGCTTCCTGCCCAATATCTGAAAGCGAATCGGGACTGTATGCATCGTTTCAGGGGTTTGGTGTCTTCATTGTACCGAACACTGTGCTTCAACAAACCGTTTCAATTCTTCTGTTACAGATAAATCAATGCAGTTGAATCAATCTATGTTTTCTATGAATGGACGAACCGGTTTTCTGCTGCAGCCTGAATCTCTGAGAAGTGACAATTCGATTCAGCACCGACCGTATTCCGTCAAAATAAAAGTAAGGAAATTGATTCCACATTTGGTAGTATTGTGTCATTCTCTTTTCAGTAATAATATGCAAACATATTCATCATTGAATAAAAGCATCGGGACGGAGAGATGATTTTGGAACTAGGGTGGCTAATCATCCAGTTTTAGGAGTGACTTGGCAGTCATTGAAAAACAGGACAACAAAAGCCTATTTCTTACGGCATTTTTAAAGTCATTCCAGGTAGATTTTAACATTTGTGCATGAAATTATTCTGTAAACTGAATTCTGCTTTTTTTTAACCACATTTATATGTATATACCACAGACATCACACTCCAGATGTCACACTTTGTTGTAAATGCTAAACAATCTTAAAACGGTGGGTGCTTCTGAGCTATAGCTTCAAGCTGATGAGCATGTTTCAATATGCAGAAATCCCTGACCAATCAATAATCACTTTTGAACGCCCTGCGCTTTTGTTTGCTTAACAATTAGACTGTGTGGCCATTGCTCTACCTTACAACAACAACTTGTGTGTGTGTATATATATATATATGTGTGTATGTATGTGTATATATATATATATATATACTGTATAACACTCCAATCCTTAGAAACATTTGTATCATCCAACATACTATGAGCAATGCCATGGAAGATTTGCTAGTACTATACTTCGAACCTTTTTTCCAACCTATTTTAAAGTTCAGGCACACGTTGTTAAGCAAATGGTGGAGTGATTCCAGGTGATATCACAAGGTTTATGAATGGTTCACTTATTCCACAACTAACAGTCTGCAGTGTCAATTCCAACCTCATCGATGCCGCCTTGCTCCAACCACAATTCTCTTGCCCAGGAGAGAGCTCCCCAAGTGCGATCTTGCAGCCATGTGCTGAGTCCCTCTCCTGACTCCAGAGTTATAATGCAACTTTAGCATTGCTGCACATTGGAAGCTGCTTCACAGCCATGCCAAAGCAAATCTTAAGAAGTTACATGATGTTAGTTAAAGTTACAAAATGTGACATGTATTTAAGTGAAACTGTATTACTGCTGAAGATATTCACTGCAGTCAATGTGCCCCCATCACAAGTGATAAAGGTCATGGGTTGGTTGTGTAAGTCATTCTTGGCACTGTACTGTAAAGTAGTTCCGTATCTTCATGGTGAATCCTATTTTAAAATACTGTTGATTAGATATCCGGTTTTCTTATAACATGTTTATTGTTCTCATTATCTTTGCAGCTTCTTGGTGCCCGACATCTACCCAAACCTGGCAGGAGTATAGTTTGCCCTTTTGTCGAAGTAGAACTGTGTAGCCCTGAGAATGAGAACAGGAAATTCAAGACAGTAGTGATAAGTAAGTTAGTGTGAGTGTGAGAAATAACTGATGTAGTGTATTGTGGAAATTATTTCAGTAACTAACACGAAAGAGCAGCTGTTAAAACTTTTGTGTTTATTTCTCCTTCGCTCCTGAAAAACATGTCTTGAAGTTTGGATAAAATGACTTCAGTAACGTGAAAAGTCGTCCTGATTGTTTTTTAAAAACGTGCCTAATTTACTCCAACCTCAGCAGGGGCTCATTTCCACCGGCAGTGGGGGCTTTCTGGTACTTTGTCCAATTGGCCACCTTCAGGTGTGAACCTGAACAATGAGTGTGTGCAGGCTATTCAACTGCGGTGGCATCACTGCTGCGCCCAAACTTACTCTCTCCCAATGTCCAGAGACGTGAACCTTCCAGCAGGAGTCACTGGCTGGCAAACTGGAGCAGGAACCTTCCCCCTCCCTACCCCAGGAGTGCTTCTCGTCAATTGTAGCACCCCCAAAATTGCTGCTCAAACTGAGATCAGCTAGCTCAGCACAGACTGGGAATCGAACCTGCTACATCAGACAGTGTCTTTACCAAATCGGTCAGGATACAATTCTTTCTTGCGGCATGGATACATTTAATAAATATCAAAAGGAAAACTGCAAACGTGGAAATGCTCAGCGGGTCAGTCAGAATGTGAAAGAGCAAAATAGTTTAATCTTTTTGCTTTCAGGTTTTGACAGAGTGTGCAGAGAGTACATAATTGTATAATAATCTTGCTGGGATTTAAATAAATATATATATATTCATACATTATATTTATATATCTATCAAGCAAAAGTGAATGCAAAGCCAAGTTCTCAACAGCACAGATTTGTACCTTGGTAAAAGGCAGGGGGTTAAACTAGTGGATAGCAAAGACATGTCTTCTGCAATGTAAAAAATGATTCTGTTTCATTATTACAAGTTATTTGTGCTATATATGCTTCTAAAAGAGCCAAAAATCTGAAAATTAATATGCCGTGATATCTAAAATGAGGTAGGAATAATATAGAAGTTTTATATCTTGAAGAAAGTGTCTTGTGACTCTTGGGTGATTTAAATCATGTGCGTGTTTGTATTCCAGATGACAATGGCCTTAACCCAGCTTGGTCAGGAGGAGCTGAAGACGCGAATGAGGAATTTATTATCCAAGATCCCTCTCTAGCTTTTCTCCGATTTGTTGTGTATGAAGAGGACATGTTCAGTGATCCTAACTTTTTAGCTCATGCCACTTTCCCCATCAAAGGAATCAAAACTGGTTAGTTTAACAGATCAGAAACTCAATGGCAATGAGTCTTGTCTATCAGGTGGCGTGACAGGGTTTAGCCAGATACAACTAGGACAAAGACATATCTTGCTAAGTTGATCCTGGGAGCAAAAAAAGGCTTGAAGAATATGTACTCAATTTCTAATAGACAGGCCAGAGGTTTCCCCGTGCATGCTCCAAGAGTCTTGAGCTTTATCCAGGTTTAATTGTTAATTCTAAGGAAAAGGCCTCCACAAACATAACAAATTATGCCTAAGAATTTACTGCTGGTATTGGCTGTAAATGTTTTGGTCTTGAAAATGTGCCCTCCAGCTCTGACTCCTTGGCGTCTGCAGTGTCAATGGGAGGGCACCTCATTTTCATGGGGACAGCAGACCACTATAGGCACATCTCGGGCACCAGCGGTTAAAAAAGCATATGGGATCCTGGGCTTCATAAATGGAGGCATAGAGTACAAAAGCAAGGAAGTTATGATGAACCGTTATAAAACACTGGTTCGGCCTTAACTGGAGTATTGTGTCCAATTCTGGGCACCGCACTTTAGGAAGGATGTGAAGGCCTTAGAGAGGGTGCAGTAAAAATTTACAAAAATGGTTCCAGGGATGAGGGACTTCATTTACGTGGATAGACTGGAGAAGCTAGGGTTCTCCTTAGAAAAGAGAAGGTTGCGAGGAGATTTGATAGAGGTGCTCAAAATCATGAGAGGTCTAGATAGAGTAGATGGAGAGAAACTGTTCTCATTAGCGGAAGGGTCGAGAACCAGAGGACACAGATTTAAGGCGATTGGTAGAAAAACCAAAGGCGACATGAGGAAAATCTTTTTTACGCAGCGAGTGGTTAGGATCTGGAATGCACTACCTGAAATGGTGCTGGAGGCAGATTCAATCGTGGCTTTCAAAAGGGAATTGGATAAGTACCTGAAGAAAAAAAATTTGCAGGGCTACGGGGAAAGGGCGGGGGAGTGGGACTAGCTGAAGTGCTCTTGCAGAGAGCCAACACGGGCTCGACTGGCCGAATGGCCTCCTTCTGGGCTGTAACCATTCTATGATTTTATTTGCTCCATGCTGCCAGAAACTCTGGCATCTAACCACCAAATAGGTGGTTTCCAGGCTTCCCCACACACACTCAGTCTTGTGTATAGGGGCGACGATTCTTAAATTTTTATATTTAAAAAAAACCCGCTCATCTTCAGAGGTCCAGGCCACTTGCCTAGCCTGATTGTATTGGTGTCTACTTTTTGAAAGTATGCTGATTTAAGCCATTAGTGCAATGAAATCCACCCTTTATTTCAACTTCTACTCGCAGTTGTGTTCAGTGTGGTATTGCTGAATTTTATAATGAATTTATAGAATTAATTTGTGAAGTTGTATATTTGTCAGGAGTCCAAGTTATATTTAGACTTGGAACAACAATCACTGAAACGTCTCGAGGGCAATGTGTGGCTGGAGTATCAGTTGAGACAGATAAGGTTCTGGTTGGTTGTAGTTTATGTACAATGTGCACAAGCCTTATCAGTGAATACAGTAATGCTTTAAATTTTCTAATGAACAAAATTACATCTGCTGGTTATAGTATCTGATATGGTTTTTAGTTGTCTATATGTAAATGAATGTTTGCAGCATTTCAGTTTGATTCTGAAGATGTACAGATAAGTCTTACCACTGCCTCTGGTATGGTGAACATAAAGTCAATTCGGTGAGCAGAATCTTCCATTAATATAAAACGAGCTATGAAACATCTGCACATTTTTATGGCTAAATACAAATCTTCTATTGTTTATAACACAGGAAAGGAAAATGAATCATATTAGTCTAGTCTTTAATGATGACAATTTATCTTAATTAAATTTATTACTAGAATATATACAATAAACCGTCTCCATCACAGTGATTTGTGTCTTCATACCTTCACCACACCTGGAACCAATCATTCAGTTGGTTACAATTGTGCTGCCCTCCCTGCTTTTCATTCATGGTCACCATGAAGTGCAGTTTCCTTAAACATCCCATGTCTCCTATGATCCAAAACTTGCAGCTTTATACGTGCTGTGAGTGGGAGTAGTATGCCACAGAATACAAGACTATAAGCCCGCATGCATTAACATCTCAAAACTATGAGAGGATTCTTGAGGCAGTCAGCAGCACTACGGGCAACCAGCTGGCCATCTCCCCCACGATCCATGGCCATTTCTGGAGAGATGTGTGTATTGTGTTATTTTCCCCACACACAAATATAAAATAATTCTTTTTGGAAGGCAGCTAAAAGAGTTCTATTTCAAATTCACAAAATCTTGGCCTTTATAAAATTTCATATGAAAATATATATTAGAAATTTTAGAATATGAAGCAGGATTTTGCTCCCATCGCACACACAACACTCCTCTGAATTAGTTTCCAAAGAGTTTTGGTGTAAAATCAGTTTCAATGTAATTGAAATGTTAATGTAGTCTAATGTTCAGGAGTTTGGACATTTAGTAAATGCTTATTTTCCATATATTCTCCAGGATACAGATCTGTTCCTCTTAAAAATGGTTACAGTGAAGATATTGAATTAGCAGCTCTTCTTATCCAGTGTGAAGTGAACCAATTAGGGGTAAATAATGTCTATTTTTATAATTCAAGTTATTTGCTTAATGAATGTTAACCGTTAACCTGTTGCTTGAAGCATTTGTTGATGAGAACATGAATACATTTCTGCATTTTCCAGGTAAGACAAAGCAGATAACTGAAAGAAGAACTTGCATTTACATAGCACCTTTCACAACCTCCGCACATCCCAAAGCATTTCAAAGTCAGTGAAGTACTTTTGAAGTGTAGTCACTGTTGTAATGTAGGGAAACGAGAGGAAGTAGAAGAGACGGAGGGGTAGATTTTCATCTTCACCGCCTGGGGATGCAGATCGCATATGCTGTACAGAATGTCTCATTTTCACATTAATTTCAGTGGAATAAAAATCCAGTTGGACTTTGTAGAGGGCAGGCGATTTCCGCCCCCCCCCCCCCACCACCAAATTACTGTTCAGGATGTGAAGACAGAAATCTACCCCAGAGAGATCCATACCCCAGAAAGATGAAGTTCTGATGCAAGACTTGCACTTTTCAAAAATTCCATGATCTAAAATAATGACCCGGATTTTGCGCTGGGTAATGACGGCGAAACTGTCAGTGTTCGCCGTCCTTACCCCTCTGAAACGGACCCAGCTTCTGGAGTCGGTGCATGCGCAGATGAGCACGGAAATCCTGAAGTTGTGGTCAGTCATTCCTTGTTCTGCCACAGGTTGCGCTGTGGAACTCCCCAGAGCCTGAAATCACTTGAACTGACAAAACCTTATCCTTTTCCGCTCTAATATCGCTGTTAAAACCACATAAAATGTTAAGCCTTGTTTAATGATATGTAATTGGGTTTTTAACAGAGTTCTGAGTAATAACTACTGCTGAACAACTGTTAATTTTATATTTGTGGAATGTCAACTTTCTCCATTATGATAAAAACTATTAGATTTTTTAAATATTAAAAATATTTTAAAAAGTTTGTTCATGATATTTCAGCTTTTACCTTAATCCCATGTGTATGTACCAATCGTTATTTCATTCTCTGTTTTTAAAAAAAAAAAAAATTTAAGTGAATTATAAAAGCTGCTTTCTATTTCCTGGTTTGCTGTCTGTCAGAATTATCCAATGTGTTTGGCTGCTTAGCCAGCTTGATGACAGACACCACTGCTGCTGGATACTGAAGATCCCCTATAGACAGCGCTAGAATCAAATTAATGTTGAGAAAGCTAAAGTTTTTGCCACAGAGATCGCAAGATCATTTGCAGGCAGCTTTCTTCGAGGTCACCGGCGATTGCCGTCGCTTCGCTGCTGACTGCAAATTCCGGGCCCAGATAACTAATATAGAATAGAAAAATGGGTAACCAATAGACAAAACCATGAATGAGCATAAGGCGTTCTTCAGCGACAGTGGAAAGATAACCATTAACTTATTGAACATGCTTACAGCCTATTAATATCTTTGCTACTGTTTTTATCTGAATCAGACTGATAGTATTCCATGGTTTCAGTATATTGCATATTATTCTGAAATTTTACTTGCCTGAACAGCTAAAATGTTTTGATGTATAACCTGACACCCTACTACCATTTACCCTTATCTGATTGAAATGAGTGTGACTACCTAGTCAACTCGGGGCTCCTGCATTGTTTCGGATGTCCATGCCTAGTGGATCTACCACAAGGAGCAATGTGCTATTAGCCTAGAAATTACTATTGGTAACAGCACTAAACAAGCGCTAAATGCTATTGTATGACATTCCTTTGTTCACTATTTTAACCCAGGCATTATTTTAAATGGATGCACTAAAATAGTGGACAGAGCACTATCATATGAATGCATTTGTCCACTAATATTGCCAATAGTTGAGGTAAAATAGTAGATTTAGAGTTAGATTGTTCAGATTCTGGGATCCACATACCTAAATCGTCCTTTTCACTTGTTTTTTTCTTTGAGAATTTTTCATTCCTGCTTTATACTATTTCCACTTGATCAACACTCACTACTGTATCTTTTTGTGTTGTGTCATATTGTCTTTAACTGAGAAGGATAATAGTGTCACAAATAAAATCCAATCGTTGGTTATTAAAAATACAGAAACATAATAACATATACATTAAGAAATATTCAGGGTTCAATCAGAAACCCCGAATAGCCACTAAGCATGCCTGTGAAATGCTCTATAGTGTCCATAGTACAAGCGGGCCAGCAGCAAACCAATAGAAAAATAGGTCATTGAATTCATTACCATAGTAGAAGAATGTAAGTAAGAACTAAAATTTCAATAGGTCAGAATTCATATTCCAGAACTGTCAAAATAAAACGTTAAAGGTGTTTATTATTTGTCTCCTGCCTTATTTATTGAGTGAAACAACCACAGCAAGTTTAGCACAAGAAGGTGGATTTATCTATTGCAGTGTTGTTAATTTAGCAACAGATCTCACTTTAGCCTGATGTGAATTAAGGAGTTAGTAAAGTGGAGACCATTTCTCCCTTTAGAGAAGCGGCACTGTTGGGAAATGATCCACCTGAAAGGTCACCTAGACATTCAACTAAGTTGCAGATTTAGACCAATGGGATAGTTTTATTTATGCTATTCTGCTGTCCCACAGCCACATCCTTGAATAATTACCATATGACTTTTAGCTGGATTAGACTAATCTTGCATTAAAAAACATTTTATTTGATCATTACAGGAAGGTGAAGAAGAACTTTACTCCTCGCGTCAGCAGTTACGGCAGCGGCCGGTTGAAGGGTTATACGATACCGCCCCAATTAGACAACGGACATTAGATGGATTATGCAATAGCAGTGCACCCCGTCACCGACTAGGTGACCCGCTGTTATATGATTCTCACACATTGCAAGCCGGCAGGAGCGGAGGCCAGAGGGACCAGCTGCCAGAAGTTCCAAAGAGGAAGTATGTATATGAAATCTATAATCCTTAAGTCTTTTGGAAATTAAATGAAAGGGTGATTGTAGCTATCTCACAGATTTAAAAAAGGTGTTGCGGGCGATTTTAACTTGTGCCCTGCGTTAACGGAGCTGTAACAGCCTTAAAATGGGTTTGGTAGCCTTACCGCCTATTAGCCGGCGCCATTTTGAAAGGTGCCTACCGCTGTGCGCCCAAAGCGCCTGCCTGTTTCCCTTTTAATATCCAAGGACCCCAATTGCCATTTTATGTTGTAACTGGTGCCCTGTACATTCCGATCAGTTGCATGGGCGATCAAGCTGCAGAGGCCCAGCAAAGATAAGTTTGAAATTCTTTTTGTGGTGCCTGGAGGAAAAGGAGTGCCCCACAAAAATAACCTGGCCTGCAGCCGCCTCTGGACACCCATTCTGAAATCGTAATCCCTCCCCCCACGCACTTACCTTGCTGCTGGCCAGGGCGCGCCAATATTGGCGCCCGTTTGGCATCCTGCCCCCTTGATGCAAATGAGGCTGAGGCCTCAAAAATGCAGCCACCTCATTGCCGCGGTTACGGATGACTGTCTGGCGCTCTCTGCTGATCGGGCGCCTAAAAGTCGAAATCGACCCCATTACCTTTGTCAATCTACTACCACCTCAGGTCTAATTCAAACCTACCAAACACGAAACCTCCTTAATTGACATAATGATGAAATAAGGTAGTGCTTATATTTACATAATAGGCATATAAGGGCTGTCGAATCCGCATGACAGAGAACCCACCAAAGTTGGAAGACAGATGTAGAGTGGGTCGATCAGAACTGTAAACTTGTCTTTGAACAACTTCCCACTTGTGCAAAGCGGAAATTAGAGTAGAAATACTTTACAGAGCAGCTAGCTGTTTTGATCAACCTTTCTTACTAGCAGGTCAACTGAAACACCACTGTTGGGAGATGCTACAGCCTTTAGGCCAGATGGGCGAGGGCATGTTTTTATTCGTTCATGGGATCTGGGCGTCGCTGGCAAGGCCAGCATTTATTGCCCATCCCTAATTGCCCTTGAGAAGGTGATGGTGAGCTGTCTTCTTGAACCGCTGCAGTCCGTGTGGTGAAGGTACTCCCACAGTGCTGTTAGGGAGGGAGTTCCAGGATTTTGGCCCAGTGACGATGGAGGAACGGCAATATACTTCCAAGTCAGGATGGTGTGTGACTTGGAGGGGAACTTGGAGGTGGTAGTGGTCCCATGTGCCTGCTGCCCTTGTCCTTCTAGGTGGTAGAGGTTGTGGATTTGGGAGGTACTGTCGAAGGAGCCTTGGCGAGTTGCTGCAGTGCGTCTTGTAGATGGTACACACTGTGTAGCCATGGTACACCGATGGTGGAGGGAGTGAATGTTTAAGGTGGTGGATAGGGTGCCAATCAAGCGGGCTACTTTGCCCTGGATGATGTCAAGCTTCTTGAGTGTTGTTGGAGCTGCACTCATCCAGGCAAGTGGAGCGTATTCCATCACACTCCTGACTTGTGCCATGTAGATGGTGGAAAGGCTTTCGGGAGTCAGGAGATGAGATACTCGCTGCAGAATACCTAGCCTCTGACCTGCTCTTGTTGCCACAGTATTTATGTGGCTGGTCCAGTTAAGTTTCTGGTCAATGGTGATCCCCAGAATGTTGATGGTGGGGGATTTGGCGATGGTAATGCCGTTGAATGTCAAGGTATTAAATTGTGAAACTGTACTTACGGCCCATCTAACGATGTAGTTTAAATGCTACTAAATAACTGCAGAGTAGGGTAAAACTCTCTTATGTGATTTGTCATCTATAAATTTGTATACATTAATAACAACAACAACAACTTTTATTATTTATATAGCGCCTTTAACGTAGTAAAACGTCCCAAGGCACTTCACAGGAGTATTATAAGACACAAAATTTGACACCGAGCCACTTAAGGATAAATTAGGGCAGGTGACCAAAAGCTTGGTCAAAGAGGTAGGTTTTAAGGAGCGTCTTAAAGGAGGATAGAGAGGCGGAGAGGTTTAGGCAGGGAATTCCAGAGCTTTGGGCCTAGGCAACAGAAGGCACGACCACCAATGGTTGAGCGATTATAATAAGAACATAAGAAATAGGAGCAGGAGTAGGCCAATCGGCCCCTCGAGCCTGCTCCGCCATTCAATAAGATCATGGCTGATCTGATCCTAACCGCCAATCTACTATCACAGAACCATCTCCTGAATCTAACAGAATTAGACACACGAAATAGGA
Organism: Somniosus microcephalus; assembly: GCF_052327205.1. Lineage (NCBI taxonomy): Eukaryota > Metazoa > Chordata > Chondrichthyes > Squaliformes > Somniosidae > Somniosus > Somniosus microcephalus. Next base: position 251,866,590 of record NC_140992.1, read on the forward strand.
GCAGGACCAGGGTACACGGCCCCTGGGCCCGCTCCGCTACCCACAGGGCCATGTCCGATCCGAACCTAGACTCATGTCCAAATTCCTGCCCGCTCCCCGTAACCCTTAATTCCCTTTACTTCTAGGAAACTGTCTATTTCTGTTTTAAATTTATGTAATGATGTAGCTTCTACAGCTTTTTGGGGCCGCATATTCCATGGACCTACCACCCTCTGAGTGAAGTAGTTCCTCCTCATCTCCGTTTTGAAAGAGCAGCCCCTTATTCTAAGACTATGCCCCCTAGTTCTAGTTTCACCCATCATCGGGAACATCCACCCGATCCAACCCCTTCACAATCTTATATGTTTCAATAAGATCGCTTCTCATTCTTCTGAACTCCAATGAGTAGAGTCCCAATCTACTCAACCTCTCCTCGTATGTCCATCCCCCTCATCCCTGGGATTAACTGAGTGAACCTTCTTTGTACTGACTCGAGAGCAAGTATGTCCTTTCTTAAGTATGGACACCAAAACTGTATGCAGTATTCCAGGTACGGTCTCACCAACACCTTGTACAACTGAAGCAATACCTCCCTATTTTTATATTCTATCCCCCTAGCAATGAAAGCCAACATTCCATAAGCCTTCTTAATCACTTGCTGCACCTGCATACTAACCTTTTGAGTTTCGTGCACCAGGACCCCCAGATCCCTTTGTACTTCAGTACTTTCCAGTTTCTTGCCATTAAGATAATAACTTGCTCTACGATTTTTCCTGCCAAAGTGCATAACCTCACACTTTTTCCAGTATTGTATTCCATCTGCCAAATCTCTGCCCACTTACTTAGCTTGTCTATGTCCCCTTGCAGGTTTTTTATGTCCTCCTCACTCACTACTTTCCCTCCCATCTTAGTATCATCTGCAAACTTTGATATGTTACACTCGGTCCCCTCCTCCAAATCGTTAATATAGATTGTAAAGAGTTGGGGACCCAGCACTGACCCCTGCGGAACACCACTAGTTACTGATTGCCAGTCTGAGAATGAACCATTTATCCCAACTCTCTGCCTTCTGTTAGATAGCCAATCCTCTATCCATGCCAGAATATTACCCCCAATCCCGTGATTTTTTATCTTAAGCAATAATCTTTTGTGTGGCACCTTGTCAAATGCCTTTTGGAAGTCTAAATACACTACGTCCACTGGTTCCCCTTTATCCTCCCTATATGTTACTTCCTCAAAGAACTCCAGCAAGTTTGTCAAACATGACTTCCCCTTCATAAAACCATGCTGACTTTGTCCTATTAAATTATGATTATCCAAATGTCCTGTTACTGTCTCCTTAATAATGGACTCCAAAATTTTACCTACCACAGATGTTAGGCTAACCGGTCTATAGTTTCCAGCCTTCTGCCTACTGCCCTTTTTAAATAAGGGTGTTACATTAGCAGTTTTCCAGTCTGCCGGGACCTTTGCTGAGTCCAGGGAGTTTTGGAAAATTATTACCAATGCATCCACAATCCCTACCGCCACTTCCCTCAAGACCCTAGGATGTAAGCCATCAGGTCCAGGTGATTTATCCGCCTTGAGTCCCATTATTTTACCGAGTACCACTTCCTTAGTGATTTTGATCGTGTTTAGCTCCTCCCCCCCCATAGCCCCCTGTTTGTCCAGTGTTGGGATATTCTTAGTGTCCTCTACTGTAAAGACTGATACAAAATATTCATTCAGTGTTTTTGCCATCTCCATATTTCCCACCATTAATTTCCCGGTCTCATCCTCTAAGGGACCAACATTTACTTTAGCCACCCTTTTTCTTTTTATATAACTATAAAAACTCTTACTATCTGTTTTTATATTTTTTGCTAATTTACTTTCATAATCTATCTTCCCTTTCTTAATCAATCTTTTTGTTATTTTTTGCTGTCTTTTAAAGTTTTCCCAATCCTCTATCCTCCCACTAGATTTGGCTACCTTATATGCCCTTGTTTTTAGTCGAATACTATCCTTAATTTCTTTACTTAGCCACGGATGGCTGTCTTCTTTTACACCCTTTTCTTCTCAGTGGAATATTTTTTTTTTGGAAGTTGTAAAATAACTCCTTAAATGTACACCACTGATCATGTATCGTCTTACCCTTTAATCTATTTTCCCAATCCACTCTACTCAATTCCGCTCTCATACCTTCATAGTCTCCTTTATTCAAGCTTAGCATGCTTGTTTGAGATCCAACCTTCTCACCCTCTAATTGAATATGGAATTCAACCATGTTATGGTCACTCATTCCAAGGGGATCCTTTACTAGGACATTTTTAATTAATCCTGTCTCATTACACAGGACCAGATCTAAGGTTGCTTGCCCCCTGGTCGGTTCAGTTACATACTGCTCAAGAAACCCATCCCTAATACACTCAATGAACTCCTCCTCAAGGCAGTCCTGTCCAATTTGATTTGTCCAATTAATATGATAGTTAAAATCCCCCATAATTATAGATGTTCCCTTATTACAAGCCTCAGCTATTTCCTGATTGATACTCCGTCCAACAGAGTTGCAACTGTTCGGAGGCCTATAGACTACGCCCACTAGTGTTTTTTTCCCCTTATTATTCCTTACCTCCACCCAAACTGTTTCATTATCCTGATCTTTTGACCCAATATCATTTCTCTGTATTACAGTGATTCCTTCCTTTATTAACATAGCCACCCCACCTCCCCTTCCTTCCTGCCTGTCCTTCCTGATTGTTAAATAACCTGGTATGTTTAATTCCCAGGCATTGTCACCCTGCAGCCATGTTTCTGTAATGGCCACAAGATCATACCCATATGTAGTTATTTGTGCCATTAACTCGTCTATTTTGTTACGAATGCTACGTGCATTCAGATAGAGAACTTTCAAAAATGTTTTGTGACACTTACTTAGTTCCTGCTTTTGCCCTTTTTATTACTTTACCTTTTACTCCATACCTTCTGCCCCTTCCTGACACGCTCTGGTTTTTAATTTCCCCACTGCTACCTAAGTCTATGACCTTCTCTGTTGTCATTTTTATTATTTGCTCTCTAGGAACCCCCCCCCCCCCCACTAGTTAGTTTAAAGCCCTCAGGGATGCTCAAGAGGGCAGAATTAGAGGAGCGCAGATATCTCAGGTGGGGGTGGTGGTTGTGGGGCTGAAGGAGATTAGAGATAGGGAGGGGCAAGGCCATGGAGGGATTTGAAAACAAGGATGTGAACTTCAATTATATTATAAATTAAAATTAAAATTGTATAGATATGAATATACAGTTATGTGTCTGTAATACATAGTATGGTAGCATAGTGGTAATGTCACTGGGCTAATAATCCAGAGGCCTGGGCTAATGATCAGTTAATTAAATAAATCTGGAATAAAAAGCTAGCATCAGTAATGGTAACCATGAAACTATTGGATTGTCATAAAAACTCATCGGGTTCACTAATGTCCTTTTAGGGAAGGAAACCTGCCGTCCTTACCTGGTCTGGCCTATATCTGACTCCAGACCCACAGCAATGTGGTTGACTCTTAACTGCCCTCTGAAATGGCCCAGCAAGTTACTCTGTTGTAACAAATTGCTACGAAACAAAATAATAAGAATGAAACTGGACGGACCACACGGCATCGACCGCGGCACCGGCTACGGACACGGCAACGGCACACCCAGCCCAGTCGACCCTGCAACGTCCTCCTCACCAACATCTGAAGACTTGTGCCAGAATTGGGAGAGCTGTCCCACAGACGAGTCAAGCAACAGCCTGACCTACTCATACTCACAGAATCATACCTTTCAGCCAATGTCCCAAACTCCTCCATCACCATCCCTGGGTATGTCCTGTCCCACCGGCAGGACAGACACACCAGGGGGTGGGTGGCACGGTGGGTATACAGTCGGGAAGGAGTGGCCCTGGGAGTCCTCAACATTGACTCCGGACCCCATGAAGTCTCATGGCTTCAGGTCAAGCATGGGCAAGGAAACCTCCTACTGATTACCACCTACCGCCCTCCCTCAGCTGATGAATCAGTACTCCTCCATTTTGAACACCACCTGGAAGAAGCACTGAGGGTAGCAAGGGCACAGAATGTACTCTTGAGTGGGGGACTTCAATATCCATCACCAAGAGTGGCTCATTAGCACCACTACTGACATAGCTGCCAGTCTGGGTCTGCGACAGGTGGTGAGAGAACCAACACGAGGATAAAACCTACTTGACCTCATCCTCACCAATCTACATGTTGCAGATGCATCTGTCCATGACAGTATTGGTAGCAGTGACCACTGCACAGTCATTGTGGAGACGAAGTCCCGTCTTCACACTGAGGACACCCTGCATTGTGTTGTGTGACACTACCGCCGTGCTAAATGGGATAGATTCAGAACAGATCTAGCAGCTCAAAGCTGGGCATCCATGAGGTGCTGTGGGCCACCAGCAGCAGCAGAATTGTATTCCACCACAATCCAGCATATACCTCACTTTACCATTACCATCAAGCCAGGGGATCAACCCTGGTTCAATAAGGAGTGTAGAAGAGCACGCCAGGAGCATCACCAGGCATACCTAAAAATGAGGTGCCAACCTGGGGAAGCTGTAACAGGACTACATGCATGCTATAGACAGGGCTAAGCGATCCCACAATCAATGGATCAGATCAAAGCTCTGCAGTCATGTCACATCCAGTCGTGAATGGTGGTGGACCATTAAACAACTAACGGGAGGAGGAAGCTCCATGAATATCCCATCCTCAATGATGGTGGAGCCCAGCATGTGAGAGAAAACGACAAGACTGAAGCGTTGCCAACCATCTTCAGCCAGAAGGGCTGAGTGGATGATCCATATCGGCCTCCTTCTGAGGTCCCCACCATTACAGAAGCCAGTCTTCAGCCAATTCGATTCACTCCATGTGATATCAAGAAAGGGCTGAGTGCACTGGATACAGCAAAGGCTGTGGGCCCTGACAACATTCCAGCTATCGTGCTGAAGACATGTGCTCCAGAACTAGCCACGGCACTAGCCAAGCTGTTCCAGTACAGCTAGAACACTGGCATCTATCCGACAGTGTGGAAAACTGCTCAAGTATGTCCTGTCCATAAAAAGCAGGACAAATCCAATCCAGCCATCTACCGCCCCATCAGTCTACTCTCAATCATCAGCAAAGTGATGGAAGGTGTCACCAACAGTGCTACCATGCAGCACTTACCATTAACCAGCTCACTGATGCCCAGTTTGGGTTCCGCCAAGACCACTCGGCTCCTGACCTATTACAGCCTTGGTCCAAACATGGACAAAGGAGCTGAATTCCACAGGAGAAGTGAGAGTAACTGCCCTTGACATCAAGGCAGCATTTGACCGAGTGTGGCATGAAGGAGCCCTAGTAAAACTGAAGTCAGGGGGAAAACTCTCCACTGGCTGGAGTCATACCTAGCACAAAGGAAGATGGTTGTGGTGGTTGAAGGTCAATCATCACAGCCCCAGGACATCGCTGCAGGAGTTCCTCAGGGCAGTGTCCTAGGTCCAACCATCTTCAGCTGCTTCAGCAATGACCTTCCCTCCAACATAAGGTCAGAAAACCAAGGGTGTGGCGAGAATGAGGAACTTAAATAAATTATTATTAGTAAAAAAAACAGTACTAGCAAAATTAATGGGACTAAAAGTCGATAAATCCCAAGGACCGGATGACCTACATCCTAGGGTTTTGAAAGAGGTGGCCATTGGGATAGTGGACGCATTGGTTGTCATCTTCCAAAATTCTATAGATTCTGGAACGGTTCCTGCAGATTGGAGGATAGCAAATGTAACCCTGCTATTTAAGAAAGGAGGGAGAGAGAAAACGGGGAACTACAGACCTGTTAGCTTTACATCAGTAGTTGGGAAAATGCTGGAATCTATTATAAAGGATGCAATAACTGGGCACTTAGAAACTAATAGTAAGATTGGGCAGAGTCAACATGGATTTATGAAAGGGAAATCCTGTTTGACAAACTTATTGGAGTTCTTTGAGGATGTAACTAGTGGAGTAGACAAAAGGGAACCGGTAGATGTGGTGTATCTGGATTTTCAGAAGGCCTTCGATAAGGTCCCACACAAGAGGTTGGTGAACAAAATTAGGGCACATGGAATTGGGGGTAATATACTAACATGGATTGAGAATTGGTTAACAGACAAAACAAAGAGTAGGGATAAACGGGTCTTTTTCAGGATGGCAGGCTGTGGCTAGTGGGGTACCGCAAGGGTCGGTGCTTGGGCCCTAGCTATTCACAATCTATATCAATGATTTGGATGAGGGACTAAATGTAACATTTACAAATTTGTTGATGATACAAAGCTAGGTGGCAGTGTCAGTTGTGAAGAGGATGTGAAGAGGCTTCAAGGGGATCGTGACAGGCTCAGTGAGTGGGCGAGAACATGGCAGATGGAATATAATGTGGATAATTTCTTCTCTCTGGGTCGTAAATCTGTGGAATTCTCTGCCGCAGAGAGCTGTAGCGGCTGGGTCATTAAATATATTTAAGGTAGAGATAAACAGATTTTTGCAAGATAAGGGAGTGAAGGGTTATGGGGAGCGGGCGGGGAAGTGGCTTTGAGCCCAAGATCCGCCATGATCTTATTGAATGGCGGAGCAGGCTCGAGGGCCCAAGTGGCCTATTCCTGCTTCTATTTCTTATGTTTCTTATGTTCTTATATAATGAGAACCATGCTGCCACCAGGAACATCATTGAGCAGACCATCAGAGTGCTCAAGCAATGGTTCTGCTGCCTTGACCGCTCAGGAGGAGCCCTCCAGTACTCGGCTGACCGGGTGTCACTTTTCGTTGTCGTCTGCTGCATGCTGCACAACTTGGCCATTATGAGGGCCCAGCCATTGCCACCGGGCATAACTAGACCACCTCACGAGGAGGAGGAAGAGGAGCAGGAGGACGAACAGCAGCAATAGAGGAGGCAGCCCTCCACCTCCTCATCAGACTTCGTTTCCAGTGACCTCGAGTCCTCGTTCTGGTTGCTGAGCATGTCACCATCATTCCATCACTTTGTGATTCCATGCCACACCCCAGAACCGAAATGAGACACAGCACCAAATCTGCAACATTCCAGTAATAAATTTATCAAAAACCATTAACCACATATATACAACAACAATATTGACTAATCACCCTTGCCTCCCCTCTTTACAGTCCCCTTTCCTAATCTAGTGCTCTTACATAATGTCTCCCCAGTGGCTGCAGCAGGGATGGTGGAAGGCTGCTGAGTGTTGGTGCCAGAGACTATAGATGGCCTTGCAGGATGTCCTCGAACAGCTCTGGGCCTGGAAAGCCCGGCTGTACACTGCACCACCTCAGGCTGGGCAGCGGCAGTCTGGGCTGGCTGGATGACGGGCAGCGATGAGTGCAATGATGGAGTGGCAGTGGTGGGATCAGGAATGCTGTCATCCCGAGAGAGGACAGCAGCTTCCTGCTCCATTGACCCACTGCCAGTCCCTCGAAGCAGCACCTCGGCATCCCCAGCAATCTGTTGGAGCACAGATTGCTGGGCTGCTGCGACACCGTAAGATCCCCGGTGGACTGTGGTGGACCCAGCGACGATGGCAGCAGTCCAAGCTTTCGTGGCATCAAGCTGAGACTGCATGAGAGCAGTCTGAGACTCGATGGCAGCAACCATTGACTGCATTACAGCACTAAGATGTTGCGTGGCTTCCGCCTGTGCTGCAATGGAAGCTGCCACATCGCCCATGACACGTGACACGAGGGCTGGATCCACACGATCTCTCTGGGAGTCCACTATCCTCTGCACAGTGGAAATGATTGGCTCCACGGTGTGCGCAGAGCTCTGTGCAATGTTGGAGACGGACTCCTCCATGCTCCTTACCATTGCCGAGAGGCTCTCTGGCACCCTTGCCATTGCACCTATCATCTCGGTGTTCATGGCCATCACCCTTCTTGAGAACACCTCCCCATCGAGGTCCTCATCTGAATGTGCAGCAGAACTCACGCGCGAACTTGCCCTCCGGAGAGCTGGCTCCCGAGCTACCCTTTCCCCCTGGCCTTGCTGCAGCCCACTCGTCCCCGGTGCATCACCCAGTGCAGACCCCTCTAAACTTGCCTCTAAAGATCGCGTAGTACCAGTGTCTGAGGTGACGCCTGCAGGTGAGAGATGCAGTGACGCGGTGCTTTGCTCCTCCTCCTCCTCCTCCTCTTCTCCTTCCTCACTCTCAGTGGGGGGCTCAGGGACAGGCTGGTCATCTGGTTTCTAATTATGTGAAAGCATAAAGGCACAACACTCACGTTAAGGTGAAGGTCGGGGGGTCAGGAATGGAGCAAGGAATTCAGACATTCTCAGGAGGTGGAAAGTGAGAAAGGTTTGTGGTGTGAAGGGGAAGTTGGATGAGAGAAGGAGAGGGGCTGAAGATACCGCTTTTGCCCCCAAAAGGGTCGCCGTCGCTGATGGTCACGGCACCCACCACCTGCTGCCCAATGAGTCGCAGCACTCGCTCCTCAAGGTCTGAGAGCTGCTGGAGCTGAGCATCACCCCTGCCTGTTCTCTGCTGCTCCCTCCGATTGTGGGCCATCTTGGCCTGCAAGAGAAACAAATGTGTGAGTCGGAATCCAGCTATGTGTTTGGGCGATATGCCTGCCGTCGTTGAACAGCTGTGATTGTAGGCAAGGCGTGAGATGTGGATGTGAGTTTGAGTAGGTGAAGATGTTTGGTGGGTGAGTGGTGGTGGTGTGGTTGTTTGCGCAGTGTGCACAGACTGAGGTTCAGATGCTGGTATCTAGGAGCTGTTGAAGCATGTACTCCCCTTGACCACCCGAGTGAGGTCACTGAATTTCTTGCGGCACTCTGTCAGGCTGCATTCCACCACACTACTGGCCGAGACCTCCTGGGCCACTTCCCTCCACATTGCCCTGAACACCTGAGGCGATGGCCTCCTTCCAGAGGCCGGGAACAGCATTGCCCTCCTTCGCTCCACTCCAGCCACCAATGCCTCCATTGCCACATCTGTGAACCGATGAGCTCTCTCCCTGGGAGTGGGAACAGCCACAGCCATCAGAGGATTTACTTGGTCGCAGGTCACCTCAAAACCAGCAATGCTGAAAATGAGCATCTGCACAATAATGCAACCTCCCCTTTAAGAGCTGGAAGGAACCAATGTGAAGGATGGAAATTCATTAGCGCTCTGCTGGTAGCGCCCCACTGAGGTCATTAGCGCTTGATTTAGCGCCTCACTTCCGTCCTGGGGCTCTAACACCCAATTTACCAGAAGTACAGAATCCTTATCGCCTGGTGCTAAAATTTCAAAAGTTAGCACCCCAAACCCCCTATGTAAATAAATTTCTCATCTCCTCACTGGCTTTTTTGCCAATTATTTTAAATCTGTGTCCTCTGGTTACCAACCCTCCTGCCAGTGGAAACAGTTTCTCCCTATCCAAGCTATCAAAACACCTCATAATTTTGAACACCTCTATTAAATCTTCCCTTAACTTTCTATGCTCTAAGGAGAACATTCACAGCTTCTCTTGGCTCTTCATCCCCCCAAAAAAACACTCTAGTGTCATTTTTGTGGTGCAAAACTGTCATAGTGGAAATTTTGCAATAATTTTATGTTTGATTCTTTGCTAGACTTTTACGGTAATGAGTTGTCAAAGCCTAAGTTGAATAATTAATAAAGCTATTTTCCTTTTTCAGAGGTAAGGACAGGGAAAGGAGACTTGGTAACTGCAGCAAATTTTATACATAAAAGAAGACTGCCTTTGCCATGATGCCAACATGAATGTCATATTGTGTATCAAAAAATATGATAACTGTAAAGTAAGGGATTAGCAAATTTTGAAATAATTGTTAATAACAGACCAATACATTTAGTGAATTTATTGCACTATACCTAGTTATTATTTCTGTCGGGTAATTAAGATCATGTATTATAGTGAAAAACATTGACTATCTTCCCACTTGCATAAAGCACTTTCTTTTTCTCACCTGATTAAACGGCCTATTGACCCCAAAGGCTTTCAAAGAAATCTGTCCTCCAACAGTCAATCAAATAAAAGATATCACATTCAACGTTAAGAAAAAGCTCATGTGATTTAGTGTAACTGTAGAATCAAATAGAGTGCAGTTCTCTCCCCTCATGAAATGGCCTTTGTTTCCTTCAGGTCAATGTGAAGTTGAGTTGATTTATTAAATTTGAACTCTGGTAATAAGACAGAACCCAAGACTTCAAAGTTATTGCTGATTACTCCTGGGGTTTAAATATTAAATTAAATTTAAATAAATTGTTTTACTGAGATCTGAATAGATTTGAAGGATCGAGACTAACTTAATGCGTCGAGTAGCAAGTTCACACAAAATTGAGTATGCCTTACTGTTACCAATTCCAAAACTGGAGGAGGAGCAATGGAGCAAGATGGAGGAGAAACATGATGTGGGGTCATGACCCAAGTTCAACTGTTGGCTTATAATGAAAATTCATTGAAAGCCTTAACAACTGATGCCATCAGACCATATGATGCAGAAAAAAATGGACCTTTGGTGCCTTGTTTTACATGTTAGAAGCATTAAAGGAATGCCCAGTACAAAACCAGAGACGTGGCAACCCTACCAACTGCTAAACTACAACACTGCAACATACTAAAAGCTCAGTCAGTTCATGATTTCATCAATGTAGGAAATAGACTACAGTCCCGTAAGACATAATTTATCTTCAAGATTATGGTTAGCATCTCCGTTATTGTCAAGTAGTGCATTACATGGCTTAATTATTAATTCTTTATTAAACTGATAGCATAGTAGGATTGAGGTGGAAATTCAAAGTACTATACACCAGCCATATCAAAAAGTTCAATGCTTCAGGTAAAGAGTCAAGAAAGCCAACTGCCTTTTTGTATTTACAAGCCTGCGTGTACATATTAGTTTATAGGACCGTGCTGAATCCTAAGAGAATTGTTTTTCCTTTTACAATGAAGCATTTTAAAAAGGAAGGTTTAATTTTTTCGATTTTGTTTGGCACGATTTATGTTGCCATGCAAAGCTTCAATTTCCCCCGACCCAGCAACATTACTCTCCAATCTAAATGTACTTCAAATTGCCTGCATGTTAATTTTGTGCCGTTGACCTCTGGTGGAATAAGGCACATAGATTATCCACCACATAAGAGGGTTTTTGGTTAAGTTATTCAACTTCAAAAATATGAAATATTTCCTTCCTTTGCCTAATGCTAAAAATGTTTTCTGTTAACTTAATATTGTCCCTTTGCGGCTTGTGATATATTTCCTGATCAGCGTCGTTATAATTTCTCTCCAAATGATATTAAAAGTCTATTTTGGAATTGGGAGCATGAGGAGGGAAGAAAAAACTGCAGCAGTTAATTGCAATACCAGAAATTTTCCTGGCCCAACACCCACTGGCTTGTCTCCTCCTATGAGCCTTTGTGATGGCTCCAAAAATATCCAGCTAATTGGTGACACTTTCTTTGCGCTGCTACTGGGTATGGATCCCATTCGCACACTGTGACTAGTATTTGTGCCAGTCTGCCAGGGAGGAAAATCTGCGGTGCAAGTATTTAAGAAAACTGGGTTTTATATCTTCAATGGGACCTTCAGCCACAAAAAGGGAAATTATTTTCTAGTTGAAAATCCGAATCACCTATCTGGGAAGATTTGCTACGGTTACTATATGTAGAGTAATCATACATATGTTCTTTTTAAATGCGTTTAGTGTCACTACACATAGCCATCAGAGCAATTATTTCCACAATATATATTCACGAAATTGCTTTCATTATAAACATAATACTGTTAAGTTATTTGTCCTATGTACATTTTTACTTATAAATGTGCTGTGTAATTTCTTTGTGAATGTATTTTTTGTCCACTTTAAATCCAAATTATTACAATTAAACCCAAGCAAAGCAGTGGAATATTTTAAATGTGTAGAATTCCTGCATGTTTGCAAATTTATAGAAACCATGTTAGCTCGTTACTCTCATGTATTTTATTATTTTTCACCTTCGAAACAAAATTAACAAAAAGTAGCATTTTAAGGGTGATAGTAGTTTGAGATATGTAATGTAAATTTCAATGGCTGTTCAATACTGACATGAAGTGTGCCAAGTTGGTGTGGGAGACACTGTTTATTGTTTTGTTTTAAGCTAAATTTAATGTGAGGAGTGCAAAGCCAAACATCTCTAACATGCCTTTTCCTGTAATGTGTCAAAAGTCTGCAATTTAAATGTAGAAATCAATGTTAAACAGAAAACACATTATAATTTTGCTTTTTTTATCATTCTTTTTAACTTGTTTTCTTGAACATTTTTCTCAATACATTTGGCATAATTTTTAAATATCACTTTAATTCTGCAAAAAAATTGCCATTGAATTCTAAGATAATGTTAGTTCCAGCATTTCAAAAATAGAACCAAGAATCACACCCCATTTGTTGATTTTACTAATGGGGTTGGACAAAACTGATGAATTTTCACCTCATTTAGGGTCCAGCTTTTCAAAATGCTGTGCGTTTTGGATCATTCTCTGCAGGAATTAATGTGGGGAAACTTTTTTTAAATTGTTTTTCTCGTCTCCAATTTGAATAAATATCATTAATGTTGAGATCCTGTTCTATTGAAATATGATTTCATCAAATATCATTCAAGTTGAATAGTGAAGAAATGGCTCACATGATGCGAAGTGCTAGGTAAATGCAGTGCGCTCGGAGACCATGCCACCCTGTAGAAAAACCCACTCGCACAATAAATAGGTGAGATATTAGACTGTTACATATATAAGTGTCTGTTATGCAAATACTGGTGCATAACAAGAAAAAACTGCAATACTGGAAACTTGAAATATAACTACAAATGTTGGAAATACACAGCAGGACCGCATGTGATGAAGGGTAAACACCAGAAACTGCATAACTTGTCTTTCTCTTTACAAATGCTGACCTAGCATTTTCTGTTTCTCACTATAAATAGATTGGTGTTATTTTCCCTTACTGTCCAGTTTTTCATTGTAATCCTTTAAGAATGCAATTGAGGTATAAAAACTGCCAGTAAAGAGCATTTGGTTCCAAAAAAAAATCCTCGGGATGTAGCTTACTTAGTATTTAAAACAGAATGCCTTTGAGTTGCTCAGAGGAAATAGCTGTATTTATATTTTTCATCATATTTTACTTTTTGACTTATCTGATGTCTTCTGTAACTTCAATTAATGTATTTTCTGGTTAATGGTGTTTTAACAGTTAAATTTTAGGGTGGGCTATTTCTTCCACCCTATTGAGAATAAAAATCTTTAGAGAATGAGGAGTGGGCCAGTGAACAGGCAATGTTCTGTTAGCAAGTGATAATTTGTTTGAATTATTTCTGAAATAGTGAGCCATGTTCCTTTTCGAATTCTATAAGAGTAGTTTGTTTTCTGAAACTGGATAATGCATTTGAATATTATGGGTTATGGGAACAGTCAAACTATGCTAAAGTGGTTCTGAAAATCATTTTCGATGGAAGACACGAATCCTAGCTTTTTATGCTGGGTAGAATCAGTTCAGTAGATTTATTTTGCAGCCGTGCATGGAAATTTAGGTAGTTTTAAGTTATCTTAAAAAGTGAAATTAATACAATCTAAAGGAAACGTAACAGTTTTGAACATTTTGTGAATTTTGCTTTTTATTGTCAATTATTTAACGTGCAAATAAAGAAACATTCATATTTTCATGTGTCTGTTTTAAAGTATGTGTATGAAGCATTCTAAATATTTATTGCTAAAATGATAACAGTTGCAAAAAATTTTTTAATTCATACATGGGATGTGGGCGTCGCTGGCAAGGCCTGCATTTATTGTCCATCCCTAGTTACAAATATTAATTTGTGCTAGTAGTTGCAGAATATTTATTAACAACTGCCATATTGTCTGAGCATTGTGTAAGGATAGATAATTGCACAAATAAAAGCACACCATGTAGATTCAACTGTAAAGGCTCTGCAAAGGTAAATTTACCATGAAGCTCCAGTTTTCCCTTAACGGCCGCATACCGAAACTACCTCGTTATGAACACACCAGGTTTTTCAGTCAACTGGATTAGTGATTGTGCGAGAGCCAGAATATCAGGCAGTCTAATGTGTTCTTGCACGTTTTGTGTGAGAGCTTTATTATATTTTCATTCAAATTGCTCTTCATGCAATGTCTCATCCATTTAGGACAGGATTGCACTGTGCACTCAGCTCACCTGGCGTGACCCAAAAAGGAAGCTTCATGTGACTGAAGAAACTCTTCAAGGGACATAGACTATTTTGTGTGATTTTTTTTTTTTAAATATCATTTGTCCAATTACATTTTAATGCTGTTTTATTTTGATTTTACATTTGTTTTATTTTTAGCATCAGAAAACTATGGGCATAAAGATATAATCATATAGGCCCAGATTTTCCGATCGCAGGCCTCCTGCGATCTGGAAAAATCTACGCCCCTACCTGAGGGCTCCCGGGAGGCGCACAGTTCCGCTGCTGGGCCTCTCCAAACTGCCAGTGTGCAGGGCCCACGTATCCCAGAGGCGCAGGTAGTTCGCAGCGTCCCTGGGATCACGTGGACCATGAGGAGCCAATCAGAAGGGAATCTCCCTTCATACATTTGACGGGAAGACCTGTCAAATATATGAATGGAGAGCACCCCCAAAACATAGTAAAACTTTAAATATTTTTTTTAAAAATCACATTTTTAAAATGACATGAAATTACATAAATTAAGTATTTTAAACAAAAATTTAAATTTTTGAAAAGATAAAGTTTTTAACGGGGCTAAAAATAAACTTACCTTTCTTTAAAGTATTTTTAAACGATAAACCAGTGGAAATTTTTAAAAACTTTTTTCAACTCTTATCCTGGTGAAAGCAGGCCTTGCGCCTGCTTTTACCAGGCGCAAGAATTGTAAGGGTTTTCTGCGGGCGGAGGGTCTCCAAAAAGCGGAACTCTCCACCCGCAGAGGCCCTTCTCTAGGGCAGCCGGAGGATCTGTCAAGAGCTTTCTTGACGGATTGGAAATGCCGGTTTCCAGCGCATGCCTAAAACCGGCATTTCCGATGTCCCTACGGGTGGGTACACACCCGTAGGGATCGGAATATCCGGCCCATAATGTTACAGCACGGAAGCCAGCCATTTGGCCGATCAAGTCTGTGCTGGTAATTTTCTCCACTTGAGCCATTTAATTGAATACCACTCTCCTGCTGATTCCCCATATTCTGTAATATTCCTCTTTTTTTCCAAGCAACCATCTAATTCCCTTTAAAAAGAATTTAAAACAGCTGAATGTGCATCTGCACAATCACTAAAAATAGTTGGACTAGCAGTACCCACCATTATTGGCTTTAAAAAGGTTGGAATAAAAGGTTCTTAGTATAGTGCTAGCAGATCTCCCATGGAATTGCTCACAGTAAATTACATGATACAGGAAACTTTGTTCTATCCGGCACCGACTGGACTGAGCTGTTGCCGATCTATCAAAACTGCCAGACATACAAAGTTAATGTTGAAGCATACGGAGGTTTTCATCTCCGTATCTGACAACAAACACTGTTGCTTAGCAACAGCTTGTAAACAGTCGGCCCGTACCTTGGCAGCGTCTGTAGCTTAGCAACAGCTTCAGAGAGACTTTCCAGAGCCTGACTGTTGAAAACAAAGCCATGAGAAGAAAAAAACCTAACAAAACGGCTCCTGATTTCTGCCGGTAGATCGAGGTTTCCGGACATACAACCTCCGTATAAACCAAAGTTTCCTGTACAATATTTCAAGGATTGGCGGGTTATATGGTGTAATGCACAATATTATTGTGGTAATAAATCAAGTCCCATTCACCCTTGTACTCACCAATCTACATTGACGCTCATTCCTTGAATGCATCGATTCTCATCTTTGTTTCCAAATCCCTCCATGGCCTCGCCCCTCCCCATCTCTTCCAGCCCTACTACCCTCCGAGAACTCTGTGTTCCTCTAATTCTGGCCTCTTGTGCATCCCGACTTCCTTTGCCTCACCATTGGTGACCGTGCCTTCAGCTACCTAGGCCTCAAGCTCTGGAATTCCCTCCCTCAACCTCTTCGTTGCTCCTTAACAGTTACCTCATCACCTGTCCTAATGTCTCCTTTTTGCTCGGTGTCAATTATTTTGTCTGATTACGCTCCTGTGACGCGCCTTGAGAAGTTTATGCTAAAAGCTCTCTATATAAGTCGTTGTCAGAGGACAACTGCCGCCTCAGGCTCAGGATATGCTGAGAGGGAGTTGCAGAGCTGTGCCATCTGCTACGAACAGCTAGGCAACCAATCTGCAACTGCACTCCGCTTCCATTCTTATCTATCCAGTTGTAGCCAAAGAATCAGCAGCAAATGGCTTCTCTTCCCACCCCCGCACTGTTACTTCTGGTGTCCCCCCCCCCCCCCCCCCAAGGATCTAGCCTTGGCTCCCTCCTATTTCTCATCTACATACTGCCCCTCGGTGACATCATCCGAAAACACTTGTCAGTTTCCACATGTACGCTGATGACACCCAGCTCTACCTCACCACCACCTCTCTCGATCCCTCCATGGTCTCTAAATTGTCTAACTGCTTGTCCGACATCCAGTACTGGATAAGCAGAAATTTCCTCCAAATAAATATTGGAAAGACCGAAGCCACTGTCTTCAGTCCCCACCTCAAACTCCGATCCCTAGTCACCGACTGCATCCCTCTCCCTGGCAACTGAGGCTGTACCAGACTGTTCGCAACCTTGGTGTCGTATTTGACCCTAAGATAAGCTTCTGACCACATATCCGCGCCATTGCTAAGACCGCCTATATCCACGTCCATAGCATCGCCTGTCTCCGCCTTTGCCTCAGCTCATCTGCTGCTGAAACCCTCATCCATGCCTTTGTTACTTCTAGATTTGACTATTCCAACGCACTCCTGGCCGGCCTCCCGTCTTAACATAGAAACATAGAAGATAGGAGCAGGAGTAGGCCATTCGGCCCTTCGAGCCTGCTCCGCCATTCAATGAGATCATGGCTGATCATCCAAATTCAGTACCCTGTCCCTGCCTTCTCCCCATATCCCTTGATCTCTTTAGCCTTAAGAAATATATCCAACTCTTGAATATATTTAATGAACACCTCCACCGCCCTCTGGCAGAGAATTCCACAGGTTCACCATTCTCTGGGTGAAGAAATTCCTCCTCATTTCAGTCCTAAATGGCTTACCCCTTATCCTTAGACTATGACCCCTGGTTCTGGACTCCCCGGCCATCAGAAACATCCTTCCTGCATCTAGTCTGTCCAGGCCTGACAGAATTTTATAGGTTTCGATGAGATCCCCTCTCAATCTTCTAAACTCCAGTGAGTATAAGCCCAATCGACACAATCTCTCCTCATACGTCATTCCTGCCATCCCAGGTATCAGCCTGGTGAATCTTCGCTGCACTCCTTCCATGGCAAGAACGTCCTTCCTCCGGTAAGGCGACCAAAACTGCACACAATATTCAAGGTGCGGTCTCACCAAGGCCCTGTACAACTGTAGCAAGACATCCTTGTTCCTGTACTCGAACCCTCTTGCTACGAAGGCCAACATACCATTTGCCTTCTTAACCGCCTGCTGCACCTGCATGCTTACCTTCAGCGACTGGTGCACAAGAACACCCAGGTCTCTTTGCACGTCCCCTTCTCCCAATCTATTGCCATTCAAATAATAATCTGCCTTCCTGTTTTTGCCACCAAAGTGGATAACCTCACATTTATCCACATTATAGTGCATTTGCCATTTTTCTGCCCAATCACCCAACCTGTCCAAATCGTACTGGAGTTTCACGACATCCTCCTCACAGCATACCCTCCCACCCAGCTTTGTGTCATCTGCAAATTTGGAGATATTACATGCAATTCCCTCATCCAGATCATTAATATACATTGTGAACAGCTGGGGTCCTAGGACCGATCCTTGCGGTACACCACTAGTCACTGCCTGCCACTCAGAAAACGACCCGTTTATTCCAACTCTCTGCTTTCTGTCCGCCAACCAGTTCTCTATCCAAGTCACTACCTTGCCCCCAATCCCATGTGCCTTAATTTTGCACGCTAATCTCTTATGCGGGACCTTATCGAAAGCCTTCTGAAAGTCCAAATACACCACATCCACTGGTTCTCCCTTATCTATTTTACCAGTTACATCCTCAAAAAATTCCAGTAGATTAGTCAAGCATGATTTACTTTTTGTAAATCCATGTTGACTTTGTCCGATCCTGTCACTGCTTTCCAAGTGCTCTGCTATTACATCTTTTATAATGGACTCTAGCATTTTCCCCACTACCGATGTCAGGCTTACCGGTCTATAATTCCCCGCTTTTTCTCTACCACCCTTTTTGAATAGCGGGGTAACATTAGCTACCCTCCAATCCATGGGTACTGTTCCAGAGTCTATTGAGTTCTGGAAGATGACCAGCAATGCATCTACTATTTCTAGGGCCACTTCCTTAAGTACCCTGGGATGTAGATTATCAGGCCCTGGGGATTTATCGGCCTTCAGTCCCATCAATTTTCCTAACACCATTTCCCTACAAATACTGATTTCTTTCAGTTCCACCCTTTCATCAGACCCTATGTTCCCCGGCATCTCTGGGAGGTTAAATGTGTCCTCCTTTGTGAAGACAGAACCAAAATATGTATTTAGTTGGTCTGCCATTTCTTTGTTCCCCATTATAAATTCCCCTGATTCTGACTGCAAGGGACCTACGCTTGACTTCACCAATCTTTTTCTCTTCACATATCTATAAAAGCGTTTCCAGTCAGTTTTTATGTTCCCTGAAAGCTTACTCTCATATTCTATTTTCCCTTTCTTAATTAATCCCTTTGTCCTCCTTTGTTGAATCCTAAACTGCTCCCAATCCTCAGGATTATTGCTTTTTCTGGCCAATTTATATGTCCTCTCCTTGGATCTTATGCTATCCCTAATTTCCCTTGTTAGCCACGGTTGAGTCACCTTTTTTGTTTTATTTTTATGCCAAACTGGGATGAACAAATTCTGTAGCTCATCCATTCAGTCTTTGAATGTTTGCCATTGCCTATCCACCATCAACCCTTTGAGTGCCATTCCCCAATCAGTCCTACCCAACTCGCTCCTCAGACCATCGTAGTTTCCTTTATTTAAATTGAGGACCCTAGTCTCTGAGTCAACTACTTCATTCTCCATCTTAATGAAGAATTCGATCATATTATGATCGCTCCGACCCAAGGGGCCTCATACAACAAGATTGCTAATTAATCCTTTCTCGTTACATAATACCCAGCCTAAGATGGCCTGATCTCTGGTTGGTTCCTCGACATATTGGTCCAGGAAACCATCCCGTAAACACTCCAGGAATTCCTCCTCCACAGTATTGTTACTAATTTGGTTGGCCCAATCTATATGCAGATTAAAGTCACTCATGATGACTGCTGTGTCCTTATTGCATGCTTCTTTAATTTCCCTTTTAATGCCATCCCCAACCTCTGCCTTACTGTTTGGAGGTCTATATACCACCCCCACTAATGTTTTTTTCCACTTAGTATTTCTCAATTCTACCCATACAGATTCCACATCATCAGAGCTAATATCCTTCATTACAATTGTGTTAATCCCTTCTTTAACCAGTAATGCTACCCCACCTCCCTTTCCTTTGTGCCTATCCTTCCTGAATATCGAATACTCCTGGATGTTGAGTTCCCAGTCTTGGCCATCCTTGAGCCACGTTTCTGTAATCCCAACCAAATCATATTCGTTTACCTCTATTTGCGCAGCCAATTCATCCACCTTATTACAAATGCTCCTCGCATTAAGACACAAAGGCCTAGAAATTCGGTTGTTTGCGCCAACGATTAGCGCCTAAAGAGCCCGAGAGTTGGGGCGTTACCCAATGTTCGGGCGGGCGCAATGAAGATAGCGACACCTCCCATATTGCGTATCCATTTAGCGCCAGCGCTAACTCTTAGCGCGCCGGCAGTTAGTGACGTCATTTCAGTGCAACGCCTTTTTGGCGCCCCTGACCGGATATTCGGTGGCGCCCGGAACCTTTCTGCCTCGCGCTATTAGTGACAGTTGGATGGAACATTCCCAGGCCCTTCTCTGAGTCGGGGGGCGCTATTTAAAGGGGACAGCTCTAGTATAAAAACTGCAGGCACTTGGCCTGTTCATTCTGTTCGTTGCTGGAGAGAGTTGGTGAACTACTGTTGCACACTATTTTTCGGATTTAGCCTTCGAAGACTTGGGACCTGCAGGCCTGTCCAGAGCAGTTGGAGCGCTAGACATTACTGCGTGTTGCCCATCTGGCATAGCAATGGGAGCTGCTTTGGAGGGGCACGTCCTCATGGCCGGACACTTGGAAGGGGCACAGAGACGGCGGGAGAGAGGGCCGGGATTGGCCAGAAGGAGGAGGGGCAATGGAGGTCGGCCAATTAGACGATACGCTGCGAGGGTTTTCAGGCAGCAGGTGTTATACCTTGCCATGTCCGAGGAGCAGTGTCTGCGAAGGCTCAGATTCGGTAAGGAGGTTGTGACTGAGCTGTGCCACCTGCTTGCTGAGGATCTGCAGCCACGTCTACGGTGCAGGACCTCTCTGTCGGTTGCCGTCAAAGTGACTGTTGCTCTGAACTTTTACGCAAGCGGATCCTTTCAGTCAGCCGCTGGGGACATCGTGAATATAACACAATTTGCAGTGCATTGTTGCATCTGGCAAGTGACAGCTGCCCTCTATAGAAGGAGGCGTCAATTAATCACCTTCCCTGTGACCCTGGAGAAGCAGGCGGAGCGCGCGCAGGGCTTCGTTGCTATTGTGGACTTCCCCATGGTATAGGGAGCCATAGATTGCACACACGTGGCTTTGCGGGCGCCATTGCAGAGTCCAGAGGAGTTCCGCAACCGAAAGGGGTTCCACTCCCTCAATGTCCAGCTGGTCTGTGACCACCGCCAGATGATAATGGCGGTCAACGCACAATTGCCTGGGAGCAGCCACGATGCGTTCATCCTGCGGCAGACCTCAGTTTCTGACCTTTTTGAGGGCCCGGCTCACCCACGAGGCTGGCTTCTGGGCAACAAGGGCTATCCTCTCTGCCCATGGCTCATGACCCCACTCCGTTTGCTCGCCACCCCGGCAGAAGAGCTTTACAACAGCAGCCATCAGGCGACCAGGAACATTGTCGAGCACACTATTGGTGTGTTCAAACAGCGTTTCCGCTGTCTGGACCATTCGGGGGGAGCCCTGCAGTACTCGCCAGAACAAGTGGGTCGCATCGTCGTCGTCTGCTGCATGCTCCACAACTTGGCCATTTGACAAACCCAGCCAATGCCAGCCAACCCTCAAGGTCCAGCAGAGCAGGCGGACGAGGAGGAGGAGGAAGAGCAGGCGGACGAGGAGGAGGAGGAAGATGGGAGGGCTCCTGAAAGTGGAAGGGTCATCCGTCAGAGGCTCATAAGGACTCGGTTCTCGGCCCCTCTGACGGAATGATGGCCGTTATTCGTCCTGCGCACTTCGGATCGTTCAAAGCCTAGGAAGTCCACCATGAGTGTAAACAGTTACGAGTACCATTGTAAATAAAAAAAATTCTTTATTGTCAAAAAGTGCTTCCTTCCAGCATAACAACGTCATGTCAACAGAAACCATAACTAACAAAATAACAGTCAACTCTCTGGCAAAGCCGCAAAACGAAACAAACCATCACAAACAATCACAACAGGTGAGGGCGTCCTTGAATTTGGAGGAAGAAACATCTCAGCAACTCCCGCTACTGCTGGCCCCTTGATGGAGACCAACTTCTCTTTCGCAGTCGGCCCCTTCCCTCCCTGCTGCTCCTACGTAATTGAACCCCAGTGGCGGGGTCAAGGCTGGGGGACGCCTGGTGACTGTCTGGAATCGCAGAAGCCCCTGAGGGACGGCCTGGACGACCTCTGGGCTTGGAGGGTGCGGAGGCTGGCTGCTTGATCTGGCCATGGCTGGAAGCAGTGTGCACTGCAGGTGGTGGCAGCTGCACTGCAGACGTTCCAGCAGTGGCATGAGCAATGGTCACATGCCGAGAGAGGACACCTGCACCATGGTCGGACGACACACTGGCTCTCGGAGGGGACCGGCTCGGCTCCACCGCCACAAGCAACTGCTCCACTGATTCCTGCCTCGTGTGGTACTGGAAAGGCCCGGGGTGATCTTAGCTGATGCAGATAGGGTGGCAGCAGTGAGAGTTCGCGTTGCCTCAATCTGGGTCTGGACGAGGCCAGCAAGTGACTGCGTGGCAGCAGTGAGGGCCTGTGTGGCAGGTGCCAGTGCTTCGGAGAAGCCCTGGACAGTTCTCTCCATTGCTTTGGACAAGGCCGGAGCAGTCCGTTCCACTGCCTCGGACAAGCCCTGGACAGACCTTTCCAGGGATTGTCCGAAGCTCTGAACAGTCCTTTCCATAGCGGCCTTGAAGCCCTGGACAGTCCTCTCCATTGCTGCCCCGAAGCCCTGGACAGCCTTCTCCATTGCAGCGCCAAAGTCCAGCACACTCTGCCAGTGTTTCTATCGACTGAGGCATCCTCCCCACTGCAGCCATAAGCTCAGTGTGCCTGAGCTGGGCCTGGGTGCTCATTTCAGCCAGGCTACGCACCTCCTCTGCACTCTGTGCAGCAGTCATCGCTCCCTGCCTCGCCCTCTGGGGAGCCGGTGCCCAAACTTGCCTACCCCCCCTTGCGTTGATGCAGGCCGCTTGTTCCGGCAGCTGGCTCCTCATCAGAGACCCCTGCCTCCCCTCCAGGGAGCTACTATCCCCAGTCTGCAGATGTGTTGGCTCCCCTGCGGCTGGAACGGATGGTGCGGCTTCCTCCTGATCCTCGCCTCCGGAGCCACTGGCACTGGTAGCTTCAGGGCCCGGATCCCGAGCTAGTGATGCAGCATCTGAAAGCAGGGAGGTGGAAGAGTGGCTTTAGCAAAAGGACAGGTTGGCAGCAAGGCATGCCAGATTGCGGCAAGGCTATGACATGGCTCCACAGTGAGAAAGCATGCTGGCGCGGGGACCAAGTGGAAGGAGACAGCTGAAAAAGGTGAGATCCTTACCATCGCTGTCGACAATGGGGTCGGCAGCTGCAGTGGTAACAGGACCACTCAGACGTCCTCCAAGAATCTGATGCACTCTCTCCTCAAGATCCGTCAGAGAGACCACTTGTGGAGGTCCTCCACTGGTTCAAAGCTGGTCCTTGCGAATCGTCGCCAGCTTGGACTGCAGGGGAAAGAAGGGGAAGTTCTGTTACATGATGCCCTGAGTGATCATCTCATGCCCCCCATGGTGCAAGAGCCCTTACATGATGCCCTGAGTGATCATCTTATGCCCCCCATGGTGCAAGAGCCCTTACATGACGCCCTGAGTGATCATCTTATGCCCCCCATGGTGCAAGAGCCCTTACATGACGCCTTGAGTCAAATGTGCATGTGTGTGCCCAGAAAGGGCCATGGGTGCTTGCTGACACATGGCCATTGGGGCATCGCGCACCCTGTAGCCGTGAAGTCAGGCGCAGATGGAGGGAATCAGAAGTTTGCATAAACACCACACACCCGAACGACCCGAGTGAGGTCGTTGAATTTCTTCCTGCACTGAACAGGGCTCCTGGTCGCTATGCTGCTGGAGTTGACCCTCTGACAAACATCCCTCCAAGCTCAGCGGTACTCCTTTTGATTCGGCCTCTTGCCATTGTCAGGATAGAGAACATCTCGACGGCGCTCCACTGCGGCCACCAACTGCTCCAGAGCCTCAGTGCTGAAGCGCTCTGCTCTCTGTCTCACCTTCTCCATCTTGACCAAGTTTTTTGCGCCAGAGAAGGGCGTGCGCCGATTCTGAGGCCTACAGGGCGATGAGTGTGGAAGCTGAGGCTGACTGACCCACCCCTTTAAGAGCCAGCCGGCGCCTGGCAGTCTCGTGGTTATCGGTAATTGAGATCACCTGCGCTGCGCCCGTCCACGCCAATATTGGGTAGCGCCGGAAGTTTTGCGCCTTAGGAGGCCCGTGCAACGTCTGAATTCGCGCCTCAATCACCTTTGGGGGCGATGCAACCCAATATCGCGCCAGGCGGCGATAAGTTTCGTCTGGCTATAAACTTTGCGCAGCGCCAGTTCTAGTTCTAACGCCTCAAGTGAGGCTATACCCAATTTCTAGGCCAAAGCCTTCAGGCTTGTTTTTTTAACGCTCTTAGACCTATTAGAATTATTATTTACTGTGGCCACGTTTGATTTAAACCATTGATTTCTCTGACTGCCACTTTTGTTTTTCTCCTTCCTATCTTTTGCTTTTATCCTTGTGATATACCTATCAATTCATCCAATGAAAAGCGACGAGTTAAGAAAGTAACTATAGGTTTTTATTGGCTAAATAACAGAGCCCACCCTCGTGGGTGATCGGATCCAACAAGGAGGAATACCAGCCAGTCGACCACCTTTATACCTGGGCAGGTAGGTGGAGCCATGGGCGGAGTCAGCAGTGGTCAGCCCAGGTATAACAGCGTGACAAGAGGCGACCTCGTGTAGTGATACAACAGTGTAAACAGTGATAACCATAGTGTAACGATGTAACAGTGATAACCATAGTGTAACGATAGTGAACGATAAAAGTGGTTTACCACACCTTGTTTCCCTTTCCTGTCTCCCTGATCAGGTTCCCAACCCCCTGCCATTTTAGTTTAAACCCTCCCCCACAGCACTAGCAAACACCCCCCCTAGGACATCGGTTCCAGCCCTGCCCAGATGCAGACCGTCCGGTTTGAACTGGTCCCACCTCCCCCAGAACCGGTTCCAATGTCCCAGAAACTTGAATCCCTCCCCCTGGCACCATTCCTCTAGCCACGTATTCATCTGAAGTATCCTTCTATTTCTACTCTGACTAGCACGTGGCACTGGTAGCAATCCTGAGATTACTACCTTTGACGTCCTGTTTTTTATCTCCTAACTCCCTATATTCTGCTTTTAGGACCTCATCCCGCTTTTTACCTATATCGCTGGTGCCTATATGCACCACGACAACTGGCCGTTCACCCTCCCCCTCCAAAATGTTCTGCAGCCGCTCAGAGACATCCTTGACCCTTGCACCAGGGAGGCAACACACCATCCTGGAGTCTCGTTTGCGGCCGCAGAAACGCCTATCTATTCCCCTTACGATAGAATCCCCTATTACTATAGCTCTACCCCTCTTTTTTCCTCCCATTCTGTGCAGCAGAGCCACCCCTGGTGCCAGGAAGTTGGCTGCTGCTGCCTTCCTCTGATAAGCCATCCCCCCCAACAGTACTCAAAGTGGTGTATCTGTCATCCAAACCTCTACTGCCCATATCCTAACTCCCACCAAGTCCCATTCACCCTTCACCCTGTGCTCACTGACCTACATTGGCTCTCAGTTAAGCAACACCTCGATTTTAAAATTCTCATCCTTGTTTTCAAATACCCCCATGCCCTCGTCCCTCCCTATCACTGCAACTGCCTCCAGCCCTATGAACCTCCGAGATATCTGTGCTTCTCCAATCCTGACCTCTTGCGCATCCCCAATTTTAATCACTCCACCATTGGTGGCCGTGCCTTCAGCTACCAAGGCACTGGAATTCCCTCCCTAAACCTCTCCGCCTCTCTTTCCTCCTTTAAGACACTCCTTAAAACCTATCTTTTTGAACAAGCTGTTGGTCATCTGCCCTAATATCATGTGGCTCGGTGTCAAATTTTGTTTGATAACGCTCCTGTGAAGCGCCTTGGGACATTTTATTACGTTAAAGGCGTTCTATAAAATGGAGGGTGTTGTTGTTATAGGTATGTCACTGCCTTTTCTGCCTCCACCTCCACCTCCTGTCAGACTAGAATATCAGCCACACCTGTATCAAATTTGTCAGCATTCCCGGCACTTCCAACTCCTTGCTCACTACATAACATACCTCGTCTTTTTTTTTTCCTTTACATTGCTGGTCTGCTGTGTATTTCCAGCATATTTCTGTTTTAATACAAGTTTACTGGTGTTGTTTTCCATTCTTGTCCAGTTTTTCATGATTAGATGGATTGGAATGAAACCTGAAATAAAACAGAAAATGCTGGAAATACACAGGTCAGTCAACAGCTGATGAAGGGTACATGCCAGAAATACAAATACAGGCAGCCAATGGCTGGCAGCTAAGCGCCCATCAGGACAGCAGGTTCTTGCTTCTACTTGCTGGCGCATTCAAGAGGTATTTAACTGTACCGATGCTTCGAACCTTTGTGAAAGGAAGGCAGGGTGCCGCCTTATTCTGGGACCTAGCAATGCGGACAGGGACGTCCCACTGTGAAATTGTTAAGTGGAATGTCGATTTCTTAACGTGAAAACTGGGTAACATTCAGATGAATATGAAAGCAAAGAGGTAATGATGAGGCTTTATAAAATCTAAATTAAACCTCAATTAGAGATCTGGGTGCAGTATTGGGCTCAACATGGAAAGGATATTGAGATTCACTAGGATGCTACCTGGTATGTTGTATGAAGGAGGACTTGAAAATTTGAGGGTTTTTTGTTAGATGACAGGTTATGAGCTAAATGGTCAACTCACCTCTGACCAAATTGGCTCGGCATCCACTTTTTTCCCTTATGTTTGTGCGAAGTGCCTTGGGATATTTTTCTATGTTAAATGCACGAAATAAACGGAGTGACTGCTGCCAACGACTGGAAGCTGCGGTGAAGTGTTCTACGCATTAATCGGAAAGCTGATATCGATGTTTCTGCTTCTCCCCCAAACACCCACAGAGGCCCGATCGAACAAAAGAAGTAAAAGAGACAATAAAAGGTATTCGAAACCAGACGAGATGGTAATAGGCTGGTGGAGACAAAAGGCAGCTGAGATTAGGTGTGAAATGTACTGGCAGATAAGAGACAGCTGCCAGGTGGGAGAGAGAAACAAAAGGAAAGGGGGGGGGGGGGGGGAAGGAAGACCCAAAACGTCAACTCAAATTTCTCTCCACGGATGTTGCCTGACCTGCTGAGTTTTTCCAGCATTTTCTTTTGTTATTTCGGATTTCCAGCATCTGCAGTATTTTGCTATCCCACCCACAGAGCCCGCTCCATTCCCGGCTTTTTTCCCTACAGTCCCGAAGGCCCGCTCCGTTCCCGGCTTTTCCCCCCCCCCCGAGCCGTGAAGCGAAAGACCACAAAAAAAGACTGCGCATGCGCAACTACTTAAATTGCCCTAAATAAATACAAGCTGTTGAGTACAACCAAATGCAAACTGTAGAAACAATATTTTGACAATTAATAAATTTTACATTTCAGCATTTTAAACAATGGAGATTATTTTGTTGTGTTATGATTATTTTGAGTTTTTTTACATTAAATATTGGGGGTTTGTGAAAGAGAAGGAATGCAGATTTAAAAGATGGAAGTTTCAATTTCTTTCTGACAAAGAATTCAGTCAAAGCAGCTATCTACTGATCAGAACCCATGAAACAGATATAAATGTTGTTTACTTTTTAATCTCAAACTATTGCTATTAAAAAGTGTCATATACAAAACACTTTCAAAATTAGCTGGAACTTACTGCTTAAACGGGTTTCTTTAAAATATACATACATACTAACTTTATAACACAACAGATCATGTTCACAAGATAAATTTATTAGTAATAAAAGTAAAGTATCTTCTTTACAAAAAAAGTGTACCACATTACCAGAATAACTACTTGCTAAACAAAGAAGTTACACTTTTGTTAATCGCATAAAAAATTACAGCACTGTATCTGCACCGAAACTATATTAAATCTTAGTATGCCAAAGATGCAGACCTTTAAGTGATCACACTTAAGTTTACTTTGCTGTTTCAATCGACTGGTGCACATACTGTATACACTGATAAAGGCACCATCCCAATTCCAGCATCTCTAGATAACAAAAACAAATTGCTAGAAATTGCTTGGAATTTAAAATAAGAATCTGAAAATGACCAATACCCACATGTGCTTTTCAGCAGAATAGTTACATGATTTACAATATTTGAGAAAGAGCCAAAGAATTATCCAATTCCTAACATTTCATTTTACCCTGGTAATTTAATCTTTGTTATATTAAATAAGTTTTAATATCTTCAGCATATCTCTCACTTGTGTTTAACTGGCTGAATAGTCTTCTCAGTTTTAAATCACATTAATATGTGATTATGTATAAATTTAAATTCACATATCAGAGTCTGAGGGAGAAGGAGTTACTTGTTCCAGGCTAATCAATCCTTTGCTTTTAGCAATGCGTCAGCTTGCCTCGGTCACATTCTCACCTCTCAGTCAGAAAATTGGTTTCAAGCTCCATAACCGTGTTTGAGCTCTTAATCTAGGCTAACACTTCAGTGCAGTTCTGGGTGCCTGCTGTACTGCTGCAGATCCTGGTTTCCTGTTCTTAGTTAAGGATCTCATGCCGCCATTCAA
This sequence comes from Somniosus microcephalus, assembly GCF_052327205.1. NCBI lineage: Eukaryota > Metazoa > Chordata > Chondrichthyes > Squaliformes > Somniosidae > Somniosus > Somniosus microcephalus. Next base: position 251,894,971 of record NC_140992.1, read on the forward strand.
AGAAGAGCATAGAGTTGTCCTGGTTTGCCCTGACCAGCATTCTTCCTCCAACCAATACCACCAAAACAGAGATTAACTGGTACTTCATCTCCTGGCTGTTTGTGGGATGCTGCTGGTGCAGAACAGCTGCCATTTTTACCTACATAACAAACACTGCACTTCAAATAGTAATTCATTATCAGAAGCACTGAGGCATGCTGAAGTGATATATGGAAGTATTATCTCATTTATCATAATTTATGCCATCATAGTGACCATTTAATGTCATCCTGTTTTGGAGAATTATAGACACATGTAATAGCATTAATTTAACTTGAATTTAACCTTCAAGCCACTTAAACCTTTTCACACAAGTCTCAATATGAAGGGTAAACTGCGTCATGTTATGAATATCTCCACGAATGCACTAGAATACAAATAACCTTGATATTTAAGTTAATATCCCAATTGTTACCCATTTGCTCAACACTCTTGCGTTATCACTTTATTCTACAGTACTTTTATAGTTTGCAGTCTTTTAGAAAAAATATTTGATTAATTTCCTTCAGTTCATCTTTAACTTTCCTTCATTTTTATATTTATACATATAAACCTGTTCATCATAAACTTGACAGACAAAATGCAAAGCAACAAAAAAGTAGTTCAAACCAACTACAGTAAATTGCTTCTCCCTCACGGAGGTCAAACACACATTCTGGAGGGCAAGGGTAATTCCAAACTTCCCCATCATAAACTACCTCCTTTGTTGCAAAATCAAGGCAATTTGCTCAGCTACCTCAGCCCATTCTAGCCCCGGCACCTTTCCTGACCAACCCTAACCCAGTTTTGATGTTGTACCACGCTACAGCTTTTCATTTAGCCCGCCCCCAGCCCTCACCAGATTAAGTTCCTCCACAGGATCCACCTCATGCTTCGTTGACACCTTCTCATCATAATTCTTGACTAGTCAACTACCCTTCCTCAATCCAATGCTCAAAAGACATTCTAAATTGCTCAAATCCCTCAGCAACTTCCTCTCAAAACCACCAGACTCACCCACTCCTAAAAAAAAAAAGGCTAAAGTCAACCCCCAACTAGTACCTCACCTCCACAGCTTCTCTTCCTCTCTACATTTCTGAAGCATGCCACCACTAACTAAAGGAAAAATAATTACCCTTTTGTGCCTCTTCTGGCTCGGGCTCCTCTTCACACTAGGTTACCCTCGTGGGGAAGCCATAACAGCTTGCCTGCGTAGGCCTCGGGTTAAAACTGCTGTTTGTGCCAATGACATAATTGAAACCCAATCTGCATATTTAAAGAAGGACCGTGACGGATTCCAGCAGTTGTCCCTCCCATCCCTGCAGGAAGATAGCAGGACCTTGGTGGATGATGCCCACGAGCAATTTTAACTGCCCACCAGCACAGTTTCTGCTGGGCGGGCAGGGTCAAAATGGCCCCTGATGTCTTTGGGTTTTCTTTTACATTAAAATTGGAGGCAAACTTTGGCTCATCTAGATCTTGGTGTCAGACAGGCAGTTGAAGAAAGCAGGAACAGCCTTTAGATTAATGAAGGAGAGAGTGTGATAGAGTTGGTTTTCATCAGCATGCATGTGAAAGGTGGCTGGGCGGCAGAGGACGAGACAGCATTGAAGATGATGTAAAGCCTATGTGGCAAAAGCCCTCCATTATAAATTTTCCTCATTCAAAAACATGTTTTAAAACTAAATACACTAAAATTACTTGCCTACCATATAAACAGAGCACTATACAGGCCCTCCTAGCAGGATGCCATATTTAAGCAACTTGCAAACTGAACCAGGCATTTACAACTTGGTCTGTCATGTGTTATGCAGTCAGGTTAACTCGTTTCAATGTGGTAACAGAAATTCATGTTGTAGCCTCAATTTTCAAATCATCCCAAGTAGGGTCCAGGCTGCAAGGAATGTCCAGTGGAACATAAACTATATGGAATATTATGCTGAAACTACCGGAAGCCAAGACATGATAACGGCAGACAGCAACATTAAAAAAATCACATCCCATATAAAGCGTTTAATACTGTACGTGGTTAGCTTCCGCCCATGACCACGAACTTTGAACCACTCCACTATTTCACTCAGGCTATGTTCCCGCGGGTTGTACCCCAGTTCTTTTCTAGCCTTCTGCAGGCTGAAGTAATGAGTGACCCCCGTTTTATAGACTTCTGTGCGAGTCAGAAATGGTTGAAAATTATAAATGCGGCCAACAAAAAAATGAATGGTTTCGGTGAGCAAGGCAAAGAAATAGATCAACGCGAGTGGCAGTCGAATTGTGGGGTACTTGTAGCCCAGGCCTTCCACTAGTGGTCTGAAAAATTCAAAGTTGTTCACTGGCTTGCCATCAGAGATAAAATAAGCCTGGCCAGCAGCTATGCAATTTTTTCCTTCTGTTAAAGCTTCCGATGCCAGTATGTGTGCAGAAACAAGGTTGTCAACATGGACAAACTCTACCAGACTATCTGCTGCCCCATACACAAACTTGAAGAGTCCATTCTCTATATAATTCACTATTCTTGGAAGGTGCCTTTGCTCACCAGGTCCATAGATGCCTGCTGGCCGTAGGGCACAAGTCTGTAAAACACCAGTGCCTTTCTTTAGCTTTGTGCCATTTGCATGTAGCACCTCCATCTCTGCTAAAGATTTGGTTCTCGAGTAGTGATCTGGATGAAGGTGCAGCGGAAGATAAGGGAGCGATTCATCCCCATTTTTAATGACTTGGCCCCCAAACACAACATTGTATGTACTTGTGTAAAGCAGTCTTGGTATCCCATTCTTCAGGCAGGCCTGGATCACATGCTCTGTGCCGTTAACATTGATGTCCTCAATTAGCTTTTTATTTAACTGTTCCCTTCCAGACATGCCATACGAAGCTAAATGGAAAACACAATCTACATTCCTGAATGCAGCCTCTACCTCCAAGTAGTTGCAGATATCTCCCTTTATAAAGACAACTGCATCAGGCACTTGCTCTATCGGTTTGTGGGTGTCAAAGAGGACCACTTTTATGCCTCTCTTGTGCAGGGTGCAACCCAATCTGAAACAGAAAAGGTGGTAATAGGCAGTGTAAAACTATTTTCTTAAAACAGCTCACTGTTAGAATAGGTCATTAACATACAATTATTGTACAGAACATGCAGAGGCCATTACTTGAAGTAGAAATCAGTTTTAAAAACAGGTACAAATTTACCTCATGGTAGAGCACATTTCAGTATTTTTGTGCATGTATTTTACAAATTCCTAAAATTACTAAAGTCAACTTGTTTCAATTGGTAGCACTGTCACCCGAGTCAGAAGATTGTGGGTTCAGGCCCCGCTCCAAAACATAAGCATATACAGGAAACTCTCTAATAACCGGCAAAATTCTCACTCCAAAAACTACAGTATAGAGTCGTTTATAAGTTTTGTTTTACTGTTAAGTAATCAAAGAGTTATGGATTACCCTCAACTGGCAGTACTGTACTTAATCAAGCATCTTCCACCATCCATTTAACACAACATTCTGTAGGTGAGTACCCAATTACTGTATACTGCACATTTCTTGATTTTTTTATTTTTGTTTGTTAAAAATAGCCTTGGTAGATAACCCTCTCCGTTATCCGGAATTTTTAATCAACCGGCACCATCCTGGTCCCGTCGGTGCCGGATACCAAAGAGTTTCCTGTAATCTAAGCTGATGCTTCAGTGCATATTCAGAGGTGCCATCTTATGAATGAGACTAACTGTTCAGGTGGACGTCAAAGATCCCATGACACTACTCAAAAGAGAGTATGAGAACTTTTCCAGTGTCCTGGCCAAGATTCATCCTCAAGCAACAGAGATTAACTGGCTATTTATCCAACTTGCTTTTTGTGAGAAGTCACTGTATGCAAATTGGCTGTCCTGTTTGCCCCCATAACAAGTGACTGCACTTAAAATGTAATTCATTGAATGTGAAGTGCTTCGGAAGATGTAAAAGGTACTATATAGATGCAAGTACTTTCTTTCCACCCCTATGGAAATTTATGGATCAACTATACTTTGCTACTCCAATAAACAAGAACCTGCATATTGTCAGAGGAGGCAATCATAGAATAATACAGCACAAAAGTAGGCCATTCGGTCCACTATGTCTGTGCCAGCTCTTTAAAAGAGCTATGTAGTGATAATTCATCTGATAAACGAAAGCCTGCTACTAAATCGGCTCCAGCATGTCGGATGGAAGGACTCTTAAAAGGTCGTTTGAGCACCTGCCGACTTAATTACATGTGGACACACTGTAAAAGACCACACAGCCGAGGATAGATCACCATAGCAATAAGAGCGAGCCCAGGCCGGCTGGAGGTCATTTTGGACACCTGCATACATTACTTGTGGACAGAGAGAAAACAAGTGAAGTGTCAATCAATCGTGGGTTGTATTGTAGGAACCTATTGTTGACAAGCCACCGCCCCACAGCTGCGGTTCTATGTTACAAATGGTCTTTTAAAGCTAGGCAGAATTCAGAGTGGAAAAAGACACAGCTCCACCGCAACTGCTCCAGCCTCGCCTTTCGCTTCCTGGAGACGCCACCTCACCTGGTATCTTCCTGACTGCTCGCTACCTCACAGCTTCATGCCTATGCAGGCTTACAGATTGCCTGTGAAGCAGATAACCTTTTGCAAGTTACTATTGAATCTGCTTCCAATACCCTTTCATGCAGTGATTATTTCAAAAACATAACAAATTCTTGCCAATTTTTTACATCTGTTTCCTGAAAGTTTTGACTTCTTACTAAGGTTCAGCTTCACGGGTATAGGCACTCTCCAATACTCCACCCAGGTGGCCATTCTTCATGCATCAGGCTTTTTGACCACACGGAACATCACAGCCAAGTTTGAACCAGTGCTCATCCAATATCCATACACATACTTCCAATAGGGGCCACTGGATAGTAATCAGAAGTGGGAGCCCTGGATGACTTTCCCGTCTCTAATCCAAGGATACTAAAGACAAGGTCAGGAATGGGAATGTTCGCTGATGACTGCACAGTGTTCAGCGCCATTCACAACTCCTCAGATAATGAAGCAGTCTATGCCCGCATGCAACAAGACCTGGACGACGTTCAGGCTTGGGCTGATAAGTGGCAGGTAACATTCGCGCCACAGAAGTGCCAGGCAATGACTATCTCCAACAAGCGAGAGTCTAACCACCTCCCCATGACATTCAACGGCATTACCAGCACCAAATCCCCCACCATAAACACCCTGGGGGTCACCATTGACCAGAATCTTAACTAGACCAGCCACATAAATACTGTGGCAACAAGAGCAGGTCAGAGGCTGGGTATTCTGCGGCGAGTGTCTCACCTCCTGACTCCCCAAAGCCTTTCCACCATCTACAAGGCACGAGTCAGGAGTGTGATGGAATACTCTCCACTTGCCTGGATGAGTGCAGCTCCAACAACACTCAAGAAGCTCAACACCATCCAGGACAAAGCAGCCCGTTTGATTGGCACCCCACCCACCGCCTTAAACATTCACTCTCTCCACCATCGGCGTACCGTGGCTGCAGTGTGTACCATCTACAAGATGCACTGCAGCAACTCGCCAAGGCTTCTTCGGCAGCACCTCCCAAACCCGCGACCTCTTCCACCTAGGACAAGGGCAGCAGGTGCATGGGAACACCACCACCTTCAAGTTCCCCTCCAAGTCACATACCATCCTGACTTAGAAGTATATCGCCGATCCTTCATCGTCACTGGGTCAAAATCCTGGAACTCCCTACCTAACAGCACTGTGGGAGTGCCTTCACCACACGGACTGCCGCGGTTCAAGAAGGCGGCTCACCACCACCTTCTCAAGGGCAATTAGGGATGGGCAATAAATGCTGGCCTTGCCAGCGACGTCCACATCCCATAAGCAAATTAAAAAAATTATAGAACTCTCCCACCATCCTTAATGAGATTAGAACAGGAATTGAACCTCGGACCATCTTCAGCTGTATGGCTCAGCTACTTATTTGAAACTCCTCCTGCATTCGCTCTCGCATTCAATTACTCGAACGCGGATTAATCCTTTCAGAAAATCATCAATGCGAGCCATAACTGTAGCGATAAAAGTAGAAACAGATTGTGCAATGTGATAACGAAATGGGCCTGAAATCTGGCCAAAATAAAAAAGATAATAAAGAAAAACAGAATAGGGTTGATCACAATACAAGGAGAAGTAACTCACAGATGGTGAGGTAAAAGTTAAGCTAATGAAGAGTACAAAACAGATGGTACACCCTTTATTTCTGACCTGTGTGCTACCATCACAAGTGCACCTGGAGACTGTTTACTAGCTGCACGATGCAATCTTTTCCCCCACTGATACCATCGCTGTGTTTAACTGTGCAACTCCAGATCACCGGCAAGGCGGCGAGTCAAATATTGGAGAGAATTTTGCCAAGATCTTTGATAAGATTTTTGGGTCAACTCAGTGAGGTTAATTAGTGAAATATGCAGAAGAATTTGCATCTACGTGACATGCATGTATCTTCGCCAATAAAACAGATACAGCACAAACTGTTTCAATGTTTCCATCTGGTCTTTACTATCGCTGAACACTAGACTATTGTTGAACCAGCACTTCAACCTCGCTACTGAATTTCATCAAGAATGTTACATGGCCCTTTATCAAACTTCTTGGAACAGGAGCTGCCCATGTAGGCGCTTCCCAAAATGAGGAGTGAAAAGGCAAACAGCATTCGAAATAGAGCCACCTTCAGCAAAATATAAATTTGGGACAAAAGCCAAACAACATAAATCCAAGAGATGCAAATTTGACCAATTTGGAGGTGTATACATGAAGAATAAGCAAATGACTGTGCAGTTGTACTGTACATATCCTGTCACTGCTTTATTGCTATTGATGCATTGAGTAAGACATTTGCATCTGCCACTGAAGCAAAGGCTTTTTTTATTATATATAAATAGTTGCCTTTTTCTGACTAGACGATCATCACCAGATAACCATTTTAAGTGTAAGGAAGCATTGAAATCAACAGAAATGATCCTTAATAAAAACAGAAAATGCTGGAAATACTCAGCAGGTCAGGCAGCATCTGTAGAGAGAGAAACAGATTTAACGTTTCAGGTTGAAGACCCTTCGTCAGAACTGGAAAAAGCTGAAGATCGAACAGGTTTTTAAGCAAGTGTAGGGGCAGGGAAAGGGGGGAGGGGAGGAAAGAACAAAAGGGAAGGTCTGTGATAGGATGGAAAGCAGGAGAGATAAAGAGGCAAAGGGGATGGTGCAAGGCATAAGGAGATGGTAATGGGACAAGTTAAGAAACCTTTTTACCTCCTCCCTTCCCACTGTCCAGGGCCCCAAACACCCCTTCCAGGTGAAACAGCAATTTACTTGTACTTATTGCAATTTAATATACAGGTACTGTATTCGCTGCTCACGATGCAGTCTCCTCTACATTGAGGAGGCCAAACGCAGATTGGGCGACCGCTTTGCGGAACACCTCCGTTCAGTCCGTAAGGGTGACCCTGAGCTTCCAGTTGCCTGTCACTTTAATGCTCCACTTCACTCCCACTCTGACCTCTCTGTCCTTGGCCTATTACATTGTTCCAATGAAGCTCAACGTAAACTCAAGGAACAGCACCTCATCTTCCGATTAGGCACTTTACAGCCTGCCGGACTCAACATAGAGTTCAACAATTTCAGATAATAATCCCTGCCTCCATTTTTCATGCAGTATGATTTTGCTATTCCCATTTGCAACATTTTCACAGCATATTCTTTCAATTCCTTCCTCCCCTCCTAACCTCCCCCCCCCCCCCCCCCCCCCCCACTGTCTCTGCACCTGCTTAATATCTGTTACATCTCCAGCTTTTTCCAGTTCTGATGAAGGGTCCCAGACCTGAAACGTTAACTCTGTTTCTCTCTCCACGGATGCTGCCTGGCCTGCTGAGTATTTCCAGCATTTTCTGTTGTCCCATTATCATCTCCTTTTGCCTTGCACCATCTCTTAATGTCTCTTAATCTCTCCTGCCTTCCATCCTATCACAGACCTTCCCTTTTGTTCTTGTAGAGAATATATAATTTCAGCTATAGAAAATGCTGGAAATACACAGCAGATCAGTTAGCATCTGTAAACAGAGACAGGCAATGACTTCTTCGGGCATATACTCTTCATCAGAACTGAAGACAATCAGAAATTCTAGTGAGGTTGCAAAAGTGTGTGTGTGTGTGGGGGAGGGTGGTGGCAACAGCGAGAATCAAGATACATCAGCCACTGAGTTTTTGTTTGTGTGGACCTCTGCTGTGCCTTTTCACCTCACTATTTGTGCATTCCTTTGTTCTTTTTATATCCCCACATCATTGCATTAATGACTTTTATATTAACTAACAGTCCAAGTTAAGCAGTTTATAGGTCTGTTAAATGATTCAATGTTACCAGTCACTCCAGTAAGCAGACTTTGCATCCCCTATAACCTGGAGAGTACTTATACCATTCAATATCTAATTACATGGTACCATGACCCAGGGGCCTTAACAATAATACTTGTGTGTACTGGATTCTGCGTCCTGGCAAGTGCCACCAGGTGTGTTTCTCCTATTTTCCAGAGGCGAACTGATAATTATAAACTGACAAACTGGGTTATGTTACATGAAAGGCATGAATGATCAGAACGCAGTCTTCTAGTGAATTGCAATCCATTTCATGTTGCTTTGCCACTCTAAATGGGATAAATTCACTTCAGATTGTCCAGTTTTGTTTCATTAATGCTAATAGATTCAAATTGAACAGAAGCTTCAGATGCAAAATGGCATTCAGCTGCAATTTTGAACTAGGTTTATTACTTTCCATAATTTAAAGGCAATTCCTCACAGAGAAATACTGTTGAAAAATGTATTTATTAACTTTCAAATAGAATTTTAAGACATTAGTCCTGTGTGCATTTACTATTTACAGGAAACTTTGTGCTATCCGGCACCGACAGGACCGAGCTGTTGCTGTCCCATCAAAACTGCCGGACAAACCAGCGCTAATGTTGAAACATACGGAGATTTTGAGCTCCGTATCTGGCAACAAACCCTGTTGCTTAGCAACAGCTTCTAAACAGTCGGCCGTACCTTGCAAGCGTCTCTGTAGCTAAGCAACAGCTTCAGCGAGACCTTGCAGAGCCTGACTGGTGAAAAAAAAGCAACGAAAAGAAAAAAAACCTAACGAAACGGCTCCTGATTTTTGCCGGTGGCTCGAGCATTCCAGACAGTTAACCTCCGGATAAACCAAAGTTTCCTGTAATTGATATTACATAATGATTGATCTTACCTATATCCTAGATAACCTCCCCCGCCAGTGATCAGGATAGTTTCTGTTGCTGAAGTTTCCATTCCTTTAGATTAAATGATCAAAAGTGTGGTGGGCTGTGGAAAATAAAATTTAAAGAAGACTGCACTGAAGATAAAACCACTTCACAATGTCGAAAAGTACAGCAATACTGATGAACAAAGCAATTTATCCGAAAGTTGGCTGTTAGATTCATATCAGCCAATTCAAAAATTTAAATCTATGTAAGTGGAGGTGTTAAAGCTGATAGTTTGAATGCAAGTAATATGCAACTAAAAATCCAACGGATTTGCAACTGTTTCTTTTTATAACAGGAGCAAAGAAAATTCCTTCAAAGGCATAGATTGAGATTCAGAAAACATTAATCCGTTTAGAATTATTTTTTAATCAGTTTGCACACAAGATTAAAAAAGCAAAGTTCCAAAAGATGCAGAAACACTAAGTAGCCATTTGCTAACATATTAAAAAGTGTATAGTACACACTTACTGTAACCATTGCACTTACTTCCAGTCACACTTCAGATTTCAAACGTCAAGTGTGTCCTCTGACTAATTGTGAGCAATGTCATGGGAGATCTGTCGATAGCAGAATAAACATGGGAGCTGGAAATCATACTGTAGGAATTCAGGCAGCAAAAAAAAAAGGATTAGTATTTTCTCATACAGTATCTGCAGATGTGACTGAGATCAAAACCATTTATGGAACTAAATGCAGGAAATACTTTTTAATGCTTGCATCTTGTCATATTCAGTGTGCGTATTGTAACCTGAGCCATATCAATGTTTCATTTATAGTCAAGCCTTCACACGCTTTCCCATCTATTGAAATACTTGTCTCCATAACCTAACATTTTGTTTCTTTTAAATGCCCACCTCAAAATTCAACAAAAAATATTTGCAGGTCACACCCGTCAAGTCAGTAATCAGAAAGTATATTACTTGAGGGTTTGTTTTAGTACCTCAGGCAGATGGCAAAGACATCTCATTGCACACAGACCTTGTGTCCAAACCACTCTGAATTCCAAGAAACCCAGCAACAATCTATCACTGTAACGCCCATGACAGGGCCTCATTTAAAATGCACGTCTTCCTGGGTTTTCCAAGTAAATCATTGCTTATTGGTAAATTTCCACTGCAATGACACACCAGTCCTCCTCCATACCCACTCAGCTGCTATGTGATCCCATTATACCACTGAAAGTGCAGCATACTAAATCCAGTTACACGCACCATTACACTGAAAATAGACGCGGGCTCTTCCACACATCACAGTAAGCTCTAAAATAAGAAAACACCGAGTCTCATAACACAAGAAAAGTCAAGGGCCAGAAAATGCCATTCAGCCCACTGATATTTATCCCTCTATTACCTTATTTTTTCCATTATAGCATCCACCTGCACTCCGAATATCCCGAACATTTCTGATTATATTATGCTGCATGGCAGATTATTCCAAACATTTATCACTGAGTAAAGAAGCTTTTCCTAATATTTGGTTTTAATTATACTTTTCACACATTTAAATTTGCGTCCTCTGGTCCTACTGGCATAATTTGAATTAATATTCTGTATTGTTTTCAATATTTTATTAAAGCCCCTCATTAATTGCCCTTAATTTCCCAATTTGTTACCATCTTCTCGTCTGCAGTTCTGTCACTTTAAGTTTAATTACAAGTGCTTCTTGCAAAACTTCACCAAAAACATTTGGAAAGACCAAACCATATATCTAAATCCATGCACATTTGGAAAACTACATCATAGCAGAAGGAAGGTAAGGTTTGGGGTATTAATCAATGGGTTGTGGTCTGCTCAGGCTTGCTTTGAGGGGTCAGAGAATTACCATTTTTTTAAATAAAAAGTGTTTTCTTAAATTGGCTACAGGTCTCTGTTTTTGGCTCTCCCAGGAGTTGAAAGGTGGGGGATAGAAAGAGTGGGAGAATGGAGAAGAGTCCACTAAGAAGTGGGACAAGCACAAATGGGCCTGATGGCCTTATTTTATCCTGAGTATAGAACAAATTATTACAATATAGGGACTGTTCCAGTGCTCTGCTTAAAATAGTTGACATTTTACCTGTTATTAATATGTTAAGCAAATGTACTTGCCAAGATCAAACTTGTCACCCTTTTTAAATATATATTTGCATGCCTACAGTTTTGCAAAATCTCACCAGTACCTGATGATTCTCTCATTAGAAATACAGCACTAACATGTATTAACATTGATCAACAAATATTCATAAAACTGGATTATTGCAGATCATTGTGCATGGCTACTTGAAGTGATTTATGGCAGTCATACTGAAACAGGCAGATTCTTTTCTGTGCGTTAATTAGGTTGACTCCCAGTACGTCAGCCGTGTCTCAGTTGGTAGTACTCTTGTTTCTGAGTCAGAAGGTTGTGGGTTCAAGTCCCACTCCAGAGACTTAAGCACAAAAATCTAGGCTGACGCTCCAGTGCAGTACTGAGGGAGTGCTGCACTGTCGGAGATGCCGTCTTTCAGATGAGACGTTAAACCAAGGCCCCGTCTGCTCTCTCAGGTGGATATAAAAGATCCCTTGGCACTATTTTGAAAGAGCGAGGGTGTTATCTCCGGTGTCCTGGCCAATATTTATCCCTCAATCAACATCACTAAAACAGATTATCTGGTCATTATCACATTGCTGTTTGTGGGAGCTTGCTGTGCGCAAATTGGCTGCCGCGTTTCCTACATTACAACAGCGACTACATTCAAAAGGACTTCATTGGCTGTAAAGCCTTTGGGACATCCGGTGGTCATGAAAGGCGCTAAATAAATAAAGTCTTTCTTTCTTTCATATGCAATAAGGACAACTGTCGATCTTTTTTCCCCATTCTCCATATAAAATTTACAGAAACAGTTCATATCTACAATGTATATAAAGGATATTTGCTTCCCCCACACACTGCTGCACTCTATCTACAATTCTAAATTGCATGCATACAGGAGCAAGTTTCTACTCAGTATATAAATTATTTTTGGTCTCCCTATACTAGTGAATTTCCTGCAGCTTTAGTCATGGAACACAATGTGAATTTCCCAGAGTGAAGTGGTGATGCTGCCAGTCTTCTGGAACTGGTGAAGCTTCATCTAATGGGAGCACTATGCAGGTGTGACGACGTCACAAAATGGTGATATCCAAGTAAGGAGTGCAAATCATACTGTACATGATTTACTATGTTATGAAAGATACACAATCAGAGTCCTTTGCTCTCACTACACTCATACTTTCCATTGAAGCTAGCTTCCCTTCAGTACATAAAGATTTATTTTACCCTGTATTTTTTTAAACACCATACAAGGATTTGTGTACAAAGGTTTGCTTCCATTGCAAATTGACAGTTTCTATTGTGTAAATTGAAGTTTTCCCTTCACAGTGTAAATACATACATGCTTCTGTGACCAGATGTGTGCATTATAATCGATAAATAGAAGGATGCGTCTAGTGACAATGCATTGTCAATGACGGTTCTAACCCGAAGCATAACATCCTAACCCCAACCTAGGGTTTGCAACCCGAGGTGAAACATTGGCGAATGCTGATGCTCAAAGGGACCTGGGTGTCCTTGTACCTGAGTCACTGAATGTGAATGTGCAGGTGCAGCAAGCCATTAGGAAGGCAAATGGAACGCTGGCCTTCATTACAAGAGGATTTGAGTACAGGAGTAAAGAAGTCTTACTCCAATTATATAGGGCCTTGGTGAGATCACACCTGGAGTACGGTGTACAATTTTGGTCTCCTTACCTAAGGAAGGATATACTTGCCATAGAGGGAGTGCAACGAAGCTTCATGAGATTGATTCCTGGGATTGAGTAAACTGGGCCTGTATTCTCTTGAAGTCAGAAGAATGAGGGGGGATCTCATTGAAGCATACAAAATCATTACAGGGCTTGATAGGATGGATGCTGGGAAATGTTTCCCTTGGCTGGGGAGTCTAGAACCAGGGGCCACAGCCTCAGGATAAAGGGTAGGCCATTCAGGACTGAGAAGAGGAGAAATGTCTTCACACAGAGGGTGGTGAATCTTTGGCATTCTCTACCCCAGAGGCTCAGTCATTGGGTATATTAAAAACAGAAGTCGATAGATTTCTGACTAGTAAGGGCATCAAGGGATATGGTGATAGGGCCAGTGAATGAAACGGAGGTAGAAGATCAGCCATGATCTCATTCAATGGCGGAGCAGGCTCGAAGGGCCGAATGGCCTACTTCTGCTCCTAATTCTTATGTTCTAACCCTCCAGGATTGCCGTGGAGTCTCCAGGAATTAAAGTCTATTCTCCAGGACACTACCACAAGCATCCCAGGAGAAAAATCATTGGGGCAAATAAAAAATTTTGTTTAAAAAAAAAAAAAACTTTGAACTGGTTATATAAATATTGGACATGGGGAAAAAAAGATGTTTGACCGAATTTTCCCAATGGGGTAATTAAGTGTCTATTCGCTTTCCAATTGGTGTGGGAAGGCAGTGCACCGTGAGTATGGAGATGTTGGGCGACCAATGGCAGGAGTGTGTGGGCGATTGGAGGTAGGAGGCAAGGTAATGACACTTCTAGAAATATGTCCAGAGTTGACAACTCTGCCCCAACCCACAAACCTTGAAACTTCACCCACTCCGTAAATAGCATAAACTGCACAGAAGCAGTCGAGTACTACTTGGAATATTAAGGAAGTTTGCTGTCTCCAACACACTGTGCAAGTGGATTGCAGGAAGTGAGTGGGAAGTGTCTAGTTACGATGCTCCAGCCATCAAGGTGTGTGGGGTAAAAACAGAAAAATCTGGAAACACTCAGCAGGTCAGGCAGCATCTGTGGCAAGAGAAACTGAGTTAACGTTTCAGGTCGATGACCTTTCATCAGAACTGGAAAAAGTTAGAGATATAGCAGATTTTAAGCACGTGCAGAGGCAGGGGGTGGGGGTGAGAGGGGAAGAAATGATCAAAAGAGGTGATTGTACAAAGCTAAAGGAGATGGTAATGGGACAAGTAAAAAAAAAAGGTCTAGAAAAGACTTGCATTTCTATAGCGCCTTTCACGACCACTGGACATCCCAAAGCGCTTTACAACCAATGAAGTACTTTTTGAAGTGTAGTCACTGTTGTAATGTAGGAAACACAGCAGCCAATTTACACACAGCAAGTTCCCACAAACAGCAATGTGATGATGACCAGATAGTCTGTTTTAGTGATGTTGACTGTGGAATAAATATTGGCCAGGACACTGGGGATAGCTCCCCTGTTCTTCAAAATAGTGCCATGGGATCTTTTACTTCCAACTGAGCAAACAGACGGGACCTTGGTTTAACTCATCTGAAAGACGGCACCTCAGACAGTGCCGCACTCCCTCAGCACTGCACTGGAGCGTCAGCCTAGATTTTTGTGCTCAAGTCTCTGGATCACACAGAATCACAGAAACCCCACAGTGCAGATAGAGGCCATTTCGGCCCATCGAGCCTGCACCGACACATATCCCACCCGATCCCCGTAACCCCTAAACCAACACGTAACCCCACGTATTTAATCCCCCTAACACTAAGGGTCAATTTATCATAGCCAATCAACCTAACCCGCACATCTTTGGACTGTGGGAGGAAACCGGAGCACCCGGAGGAAACCCACGCAAACACGGGGAGAATGTGCAAACTCCACACATTTAAACCCACAACCTTCAGACTCAGAGGCGAGGGTGCTACCCACTGAGCTGGGAATATCAGAATCATCAACAGCAACCGTCTGAAAAAAATGGGAGCAGAGGTTGCGGTCTGAAATTGCTGAACTCGAGGTGGAGTCCAGAATAGCTGTGAAAAAAAAAAAGTACCGAATCGAAATGTGAGTTACGGTGGGAGCAAGTTGGTCTTTCCCTGTCCATCAAACCGGAGCGGCCCGCAGGAGAGCCTCCAGTTCCCGTTAGCACACTACTGCCGCTTTAATAAGGTTTGCCGAGTAAAGGCCCGCGCTCTGTGCACACCGACACCGACCCGCTACCACCGTTACCATGGCGCCTCCGCCCAGCCTGCCGCAAACTCACTTCCGCTCCTGTCACCTGATGCGCGCATTCTTGGACCAGACTGCTAAACAATTTAATTCCTATTCACAGGTTGCGAAAATCAAAAAAGACGGGAGAGTCCAGTTTCCGGCGGCGAGCTGATCAGTAACTAAATATTTTATATCTACATATATACACCGGGCAGGCCAGACTAAAGATGGCGCTGTTCGGGCCCACATTGAAGTGCTGCCATGTTCAAAGATGGCGCCGCGAGGAGACGCATTGTCGTGCCGCCAAGATCAAAGATGGCGCTGTTGTTGCCCCGCATTGCCCTGCTGCCATGATCAAAGATGGCGGCGAGTGAACTGGTTGGTTCTTCCGAACTGCGCGGGGTGGTTGTGTGGGCGGACCACAATGGCGGGTAAAATAAGCGCCGAAGAATGTGCGGCTGTGGCCGTTGAGCTCCATGATGTCAACAATACTCTCGGTATTTATCCTGTGTCGCCTGCTGGCTGCCTCAGCCTAGTGTAGAAGCGAGCCAGCTGCTTGTGCTGTTATTGTTTGTCTGGTGGCCGGGAACCGAACCGAGCGGGCCCGGTAACCGTCACCCACTTTGTTTTTGAAATGTGCTTCACTTTGATGGGTTCTGCTGAAAATGAACTTTTTTTACGGGCTGTGTGGCTGCTACTGATCATAAATATTACTAGTAACAACTGTTATCCTTTAATGTAGTGACTTGTACTCCCTGGCAGCGTTTCACTGAGGATTAAATGGACCCTCAGCAGAGGCACCATCAGTAGTGGCTTTTAATGAGACCCTTGAAGGAAGGGCCCGACTCTAGCAAGTAGGGGGCAATTAGGGAGAGTGTCAGACTAAGACAGCTTCAGAGCAACGACAGCTTGCATTACATCAGTGACTACAGCCACAACTTGTGTTTATATAGCAACTTTTAACGTAGCAAACCCCCCCCCCCCCCCAAGGTGCTTCACAAGAGTAACCTAAATTTGACATCGAGCCACGTAAAGAGATATGTTCAAATAAGTATGTTTTAAGGAGCGTCTTAAAGGAGGAAAGAGACGGAGAGGTTTAGGGAGGGAATTCCAGAGTTTGGGGCTCAGGCTGCCAATGGTGGAGTGATTAAAATCAGGGATGCACAAGATGCCAGAATTGGAGGAGCACAGCAATCGTGAGGGCTTGTAGAGCTGGAGGAGGTTGCAGAGATAGGGAGGGGGCAAGGCAATAGGTGAACGGGATTTGGTGCAAGTTAAGATACAGGCAGCAGAGTTTAGGATGAGCTTAAGTTTATGTAAGGTGAAAAATGGGAGGCTGGCCTGGAGAGCATTGGAATAGTTAAGTCCAAAGGTAACAAAGGCGTGGGTGAGGGTTTCAGCAGCAGATGCGCTGAGGCGGGTGGAGTTGGGCGATGTTACAGAGGTGGAAGTAGGCAGTCTTGGTGATGGGGCGAATATGTGGTCGGAAGTTCATCTCGGGGTCAAATACGACATCAAGGTTGCGAATAGTCTGGTTCAGCCTCTTGCCAGGATGGGGTCGGCGGCTAGGGAGCAACACTTCAAAAAGTACGTACTTCATTGGCTGTAAAGCACTTTGGGACGCCCTGAGGTCATAAAAGGCACTAAGTTATTTATCTTTGCATTTATAGAGTGCCTTTAACATAGAAAAATGTCCCAAGGTTCTTCACAAAAATGTAAGGGAAAGCAAGGAGACAGTCCATTGAAATTATTAACTTTACTGCATAATACATGCTGTGAGCTCTTATACTGTCACTGGGTTAATGTCTTATGCCTCACATAGCCTGTTGATCCATTATCAGACCATCCAACCTGAGGAATGATTTGTGAGGGTGAAGACTCTGCCTAGTATAAAGGTATGAGGTGTTGTCAAATTTATTGTGGATTCCAATGCTGCTTGAAACATTGCATTGTTGCAAATGTTGCACTTATTTTGTTTGACACAATAATTACTAGAAAACGAATGAGGCCTGTGTGTATACGTGTCTTGTCTTGTGTATAGCATATAACTCCTGTAATGGTTATCCTTTAGCGAGATATACAGTTGCTCAGAAACCAGGGTAAGTTGGAAGATCTGAAATCTAGAGCTCTGCCAAAGAGTGCATTTGAATATTCTGTAACCATTTTCCTGCTGCACCATCTTTTTATGGAGTAATACAAAGTAATACATCACCGAAAAAAAAGTGTTCTGCAGTTTGTTCCTCGTTTGTTTGCAAGTGTGTGATGGAATGACATGACGTGTGGTAAAAACATTTAAATCATTTTTGTGATCTTGTGATGAAGATTAGTACGTAGCTCTTCAAAACAAAACAAGGTCTCCTAATCATTTTTTCCTGAAATGTCCCAAAAGAAAAAGAATCTTAACAATTTTTTTATATTTTTTTGCAGCATTTTTTTTAGGAATTCCTCTCTTTTAATAAATTAGGTGTTTGAGCTCTAATTCCTAATCCTGACTCCATTGGCTGTAACTCCTCACTGCTGACAGTTGTACCACATGTTGCACTACAGTCTGGACATTTTTTAAAATTTGTTTATGGGATGTGGGCGTCGCCGGCAAGGCCAGCATTTATTGCCCATCCCTAAGTGCCCTTGAGAAAGTGGTGGTGAGCCGCCTTCCTGAACCACTGCAGTCCTTGTGGTGAAGGTACTCCCACAGTGCTGTTAGGAAGGGAGTTCCAGGATTTTGACCCAGCAACAATGGAGGAACAGCGATATATTTCCAAGTCAGGATGGTGTGTAACTTGGAGGGGAACTTGGAGGTGGTGGTGTTTCCATGCACCTGCTGCCCTTGTCTTTCTAGGTGGCAGATTGGGAGGTGCTGTCGAAGAAGCCTTGGCGAGTTGCTGCAGTGCATCTTGTAGATGGTACACACTGCAGCCACGGTACGCCGGTGGTGGAGGGAGTGAATGTTTAAGGTGGTGGATGGGATGCCAATCAAGCGGGCTGCCTTGTCCTGGATGGTGTCGAGCTTCTTGAGTGTTGTTAGAGCTGCACTCATCCAGGCAAGTGGAGAGTATTCCATCACACTCCTGACTTGTAGATGGTGGAAGGGCTTTGGGGAGTCAGGAGGTGAGACGCTGCAGAATACCTAGCCTCTGAGCTGCTCTTGTAGGCACAGTATTTATGTGGCTGGTCCAGTTAAGTTTCTGGTCAATGGTGATGCCCAGGATGTTGATGGTGGGGATTTGGCGATGGTAATGCCATTGATTGTCAAGGGGCGGTGGTTAGATTCTTGCTTGTTGGAGATGGTCGCTGCCTGGCATTTATGTGGCGCGAACGTTACTTGCCACTTATTAGCCCAAGCCTGAATGTCATCCCGGTCTTGCTGCATGCGGGCATGGTCTGCTTCATTACCTGAGGAGTTGCAAATATAACTGAACACGTGCAATCATCAGTGAACATCCCAGCTTCTGACCTTATATGGAGGGAAGGTCATTGATGAAGCAGCTGAAGATGGTTGGGTCTAGAACACTGCCCTGAGGAACTCCTGCAGCGATGTCCTGGGGCTGTGATGATTGACCTCCAACAACCATCTTTCTTTGTGCTACATATGACTCCAGCCAGTGGAGAGTTTTTCCCCTGATTCCCATTGACTTCACTTTTACTAGGGCTCCTTGATGCCACACTCGGTCAAATGCTGCCTTGATATCAAGGGCAGTCACTCTCACCTCACCCCTGGAATTCAGCTCTTTTGTCCACATTTGGACCAAGGCTGTAATGAAGTTTTGCGCCGCGTGGTCCCGGTGGAACCCAAACTGAGCATCGGTGAGCAGGTTATTGGTGAGTACGTGCCGCTTGATAGGATTGTCGACGGTACCTTCCGTCACTTTGCTGATGATTGAGAGTAGACTAATTGGGCAGTAATTGGCCGGATTGGATTTGTCCTGCTTTTTGTGGACAGGACATACCTGGGCAGTTTTCCACATTGTCGGGTAGATGCCAGTGCTGTTGTAATGGAACTGCGGCTATTTCTGGAGCACAAGTCTCCAGCACGATAGCCGGGATGTTGTCGGGGCCCATTTGCTGTATCCAGTGCGCTGAGCCATTTCTTGGTTTCACGTGGAGTGAATCAAATTGGCTGAAGACTGGCTTCTTTGATGGTGGGGACCTCAGGAGGAGGCCGATATGGATCATCCACTCGGCACTTCTGGCTGAAGATGGTTGTAAACACTTCAGCCTTGTCTATTGCACTCGCATGCTGGGCTCCGCCATCATTGAGGATGGGGATATTCATGGAGCCTCCTCCTCCCGTTAGTTGTTTAATTGTCCGCCACCATTCACAACTGGATGTGGCAGGACTGCAGAGTTTTGAGCTGATCCATTGATTGTGGGATTGCTTAGCTTGTCTATAACATGCTGCTTCCGCTGTTTAGCATGCATGTAGTCCTGTGTTGCAGCTTCCCCAGGTTGGCACCTCATTTTTAGGAACGCCTGGTGCTGCTCCCAGCATGCTCTTCTACACTCCTTATTGAACCAGGGTTGGTCCCCTGGCTTGGTGGTAATGGTAGAGTGAGGGATATACCAAGCCATGAAGTTACAGATTGTGGTGGAATACAATTCTGCTGCTGCTAGATCTGTTCTGAATCTATCCCATTTAGCACGGTGGTAGTGCCACACAACACGATGGAGGGTGTCCTCAGTGTGAAGACGGGATTTTGTCTCCACAAGGATTGTGCGGTGGCCACTGCTACCAGTTGTAAGAAATTGGAAGAAATAACTTGAGACAAAAAAATCTCTTCAGACTGGTGTTGGGAAAACTGGATCGATGCTTTGAATTTGCTTATGTTCTTGGTTTCCTGCAGATGTTCTAACGTTCTGCACCATGGTGGTGACCTTGTTTCCAGACTAGCTGTCTGCTGTTTGTGTACTGAAAAGGTTGTTGACTGTATCTTTGATTTGGCCAACCGAGGCCCAGCGCCTATGTTTCTTCCATTATTGCTAATAAACATATTATAATACTAAGTTAGGATTTTGACTTTATTTAACAAATTGTTTTAAAATGCGTAAGTTTTTTAAGTATAAGGACATAGAATAGAAGATATCTTTGGGAATTTAATGATCAATTCCATAGTACAATAGTCTGATGAACAGCGTGAATATAAATAACTGATAACAAGCAGCTACGAACATCTGAAGACCGAGAATGGCATGTCTGACTCCCAACTTGGGAGGATAAGCATGGGAGAGATAGTAGGAAATCGTTTGAAAGTATAAACCGGAAAGACATGTGAAGGGAAGGGTTTTCATCTGAAAGTTGAAACAAAGAACTCGACATACCATTGGGCACCTTGGTTTAGGAAGAGCCCTTACCAGTTAGATAGTCCTGTCCATAATCTACCCTAGGCCCACCCCTAAAAAGAGATATCTAAAGAGCCTTTAACTCAAGACAGTGAAGGGAAGGGAAGAGCTGTTTGCACATGCCAGCCGTCTGTCCAATCGGGACCGATACCAGCTGCTTGTCACGGCCGTATGTCTACTACAGGAAACTTTGGTTTATCCGGAGGTTGTATGTCCGGAAACCTCGATCTAACAGCAGAAATCAGCAGCCGTTTTGGTTAGGTTTTTTTTCTTCTAGCATTTTTTTTAACAGTCAGGCTCTGGAAAGCGTCTCTGTAGCTTAGCAACAGCTTCAGAGACGCTTCCAAGGTACGGGCCGAGTGTTTACAAGCTGTTGCTAAGCAACAGTGTTTGTTGTCAGATACGGAGATGAAAACCTCCGTATCCTTCAACATTAGTGCTGGTCTATCCGGAAGTTTTGATAGATCGGCAGCAGCTCGGTCCCATCGGTGCCGGATATCGCGAAGTTTCCTGTATATCTATCTTGATTGCGTGTTGTACTTAACTTAAACTGCCGCTCCTTAATAAAGCGACCTATGACTCCTGAGACCCTTTGGGTAATCTGTGTGTGACCTGTGATACAATTCTTACACAGTGCTGTCATGGACAGATGCACCTGCGAAGGCTAGATTGGTGAGGACGAGGTCAAGTAGGTTTTTCCCTCGTGTTGATTCTCTCACCACCTGCCGCTGTCCTAGTCTGGCAGCTATGTCCTTCAGGACTCGGCCAGCTGTGGTGCTACCGAGCCACTTTTAGTGATGGACATTGAAGTCCCCCACCCAGAGTACATTCTGTGCCCTTGCTACCCTCAGTGCTTCTTCCAAGTGGTGTTCAACATGGAGGAGTACTGATTCACCAGCTGAGGGAGGGCAGTAGGTGGTAATCAGCAGGAGGTTTCCTTGCCCATGTTTGACCTGAAGCCATGAGACTTCATGGGGTCCGGAGTCAATGTTGAGGACCATTCTCTCCCGCCTGTATACCACTGTGCTGCCACCTCTGGTGGGTCTGTCCTGCCAGTGGGATTGGACATACCCAGGGATGGTAATGGAGGAATCTGGAACATTGGCTGAAAGGTATGATTCTGTGAGAATGACTGTGTCAGACTAGTCTGTGGGACAGCTCTCCCAATTTTGGCACAGGTCCTCAGATGTTAGTGAGCAGGACTTTGCAGGGTTGACTGGGCTGGGTGTGCCGTTGTCGTGTCCGAAGCCATGCCGAGGTCGATGCCAGGTGGTCCGTCCAGTTTTATTCTTATTATTTTTCGTAGCGGTTTGGTATAACTGAGTGGCTTGCTAGGCCATTTCAGAGGGCAGTTAAGAGTCAACCACATTGCTGTGGGTCTGGAGTTTTTAAAAATTCATTGATGGGATGTGGGCGTCGCTGGCTGGCTAGGCCTGCATTTAGTGCCCATCCCTAATTGCCCTTGAGAAGATGGTGGTGAGCCGCCTTCTTGAACCGCTGCAGTCCATATGGTGTAGGTACACCCACAATGCTGTTAGGAAGGGAGTTCCAAGATTTTGGCCCAGCGACAGTGAAGGAACGGCGATACAGGTCCAAGTCGGGATGGTGTGTGGCTTGGAGGGGAACTTGTAGGTGGTGATGTTCCCATGCGTCTGTTGCCCTTGTCCTTCTAAGTGGTAGATGTTAGATCCGTGTGTTAATGGAGACACGGAATGCAGGAGTTGATTTAACAAGTGTTTACTGAACAAAGTCTGGAGGTGAACTAACAGCACAAGACGCTACACAGGCTTATATACCCGAGTGGTCACTACTGGTACTACAGTATACAAGGGCTTCAAAAACATAGTTCCTCTTAAAGGTACATACACTACAGTAGAGGTCGCGGGTTTGGAAGGTGCTGTTGAAGGAGCTTTGGCGAGTTGCTGCAGTGCATCTTGTAGATGGTACACACTGCAGCCACAGTGCGCCGGTGGTGGAGGGAGTGAATGCTGAAGGTGGTGGATGGAGTGCCAATCAAGCGGGCTGCTTTATCCTGAATGGTGTCGAGCTTCTTGAGTGTTGTTGGAGCTGCACTCATCCAGGCAAGTGGAGAGTATTCCATCACACTCCTGACTTGTGCCTTGTAGATGGTGGAAAGGCTTTGGGGAGTCAGGAGGTGAGACACTCGCTGCAGAATTCCCAGCCTCTGGCCTGCTCTTGTAGCCACAGTATTTATATGGCTGGTCCAGTTCAGTTTCTGATCAATGGTAACCCCCAGGATGTTGATAGTGGGGGATTCCGCGATGGTAATGCCATTGAATGTCAAGGAGAGATGGTTAGAGTCTCGCTTGTTGGAGATGGTCATTGCTTGGCACTTGTGTGGTGCGAATGTTACTTGCCACTTGTCAGCCCAAGTCTGAATGTTGTCCAGGTCTTGCTGCATATGGACACGGACTGCATCAGTATCTGACGAGTCTTGAATGGTGCTGAACAGTGTGCAATCACCAGCGAACATCCCCACTTCTGACCTTATGGAGGGAAGGTCATTGATGAAACAGCTGAAGATGGTTGGGCCTAGGACACTGCCCTGAGGAACTCCTGCAGTGATGTCATGTGATTGAGATGAATGACCTCCAACAACCACAGCCAACTTCCTTTGTGTTAGGTCTGATTCCAACCAATGGAGAGTTTTCCCCTTGATTCCCATTGACCAGTTTTGCTAGGGCTCCTTGATGCCACACTCGATCAAATGCTGCCTTGATGTCAAGGGCAGTCACTCTCACCTCACCTCTTGAGTTCAGCTCTTTTGTCCATGTTTGGACCAAGGCTGTAATGAGGTCAGGAGCTGAGTGGCCCTGGCGGAACCCAAACTGGGCATCAGTTAGCAGGTTATTGCTGAGTAAGTGCCGCTTGATAGCACTGTTGACGACACCTTCCATCACTTTGCTGATGATTGAGAGTAGACTGATGGGACGGTAATTGGCCGGGTCGGATTTGTCCTGCTTTTTGTAGACAGGACATACTTGGGCAATTTTCCACATTGCCGGGTAGATGCCAGTGTTGTAGCTGTACTGGAACAGCTTGGCTAGGGGCGCAGCTAGTTCTGGAGCACAAGTCTTCAGTACTATTGCCGGAATGTTGTCAGGGCCCATAGCCTTTGCAGTATCCAGTGTCTTCAGCCGTTTCTTGACATCACGTGGAGTGAATTGAATGGGCTGAAGACTGGCATCTGTGATGCTGGGGACCTCAGGAGGAGGCCGAGATGGATCATCCACTCGGCACTTCTGGCTGAAGATAGTTGCAAATGCTTCAGCCTTGTCTTTTACACTCACATGCTGGGCTCCACCATCATTGAGAATGGGGATATTTCACATATAGACCAGACCAGGTAAGGACGGCAGATTTCCTTCGCTAAGGGACATTAGTGAACCAGATGGGTTCCTTTATTCCTCTAGATGAGACTTAAACAATATTAATATTTAAATCCCTGACCACCCTATCCAAACTGAACTCTTGGCCCTGATTTTGTTTTTGTCCGGAACGAAGGAAATGTTATTTGCTGTTTTGCGTAGTTTGATTGTTTCAGTGTAGTAAATGTTTTTCCACTCTTCATGAAACCTGTTTCTTTGTTTCAGGGTCCTTGCTACAAAAATTAACTGACTCTCAGAAAGTGATGAAGAAATCCATTCGATGTCAAGAATTCCTTAATCAGGTACGGTACAATAGTTAAAGGTGGTGGTAAATTCAGCTTCTTGAGCATCCCCGATTTCAATCGCTCCACCATTGGCGGCCGTGCCTTCAGCTACCCAGGCCCTAAACTCTGGAATTGCCTCCCTAAATGTCTCTACCTCTCTTTCCTCCTTAAAACTCATCTCTCATCAGCCCTAATTTCTCCTTCTGCGGCTCGGTGTCACATTTTGTTTTGCTAACGCTCTTGTGAAGCGCCTTGGGACGTTTTACTACATTAAAGGTGTTCTGTAAGTACAAGTTGTTGATGTAGATGTGATGGGAGTGTTCAGCGAATGACATTAGCCTTCCCATTTAGGAGGCACAATGTTGGAGTAATGTTGCTGCTCCCTGAAGACCTGCTGTGCCGGCTCGCCGCACACAGCTGCTCAAATGATGTTAGCTACGAGTCCTGTCAGTAAGCTGGTCTATTGGAAATTATGTGGATCAGCTTCCTTTTAGAAATGTCCAGGAGATGAGATTTCAATGACAGCCAGTTACAGTTGCACAACCATATCTATTATTTGATGTGGAGAAGCTTCTCGAAGCATCTGGGAATGGTGTCGTGGAGTTCCTGTGCATTATACTACAACAGTAGGCAAATTGCAGGTTTGGTTGCTATTGGGTTCTAACTAGGCAGACTTCAGTTCTGTGGCTCCTGCCTCAGCCTAATATTGTACTTCCCTCAGCAACCATTGACACAAAACGATGATTTCAACACCTGAGTAAATAGCACACCCATATGTTTTTTTTTTCCATCTACATCAGTTAATTATATTGGAACCTCCACTATTTACCATGATGAGAATAATTTGAGAGTTGCCAGATTTCCGTCTTGCGCTTATGGTACAATGAGCACAGGAATGAAGCCAAGTCCAATACGAAGAACGTGGATTTAATCTCTTGGGCTGTGAGACTGATTAATGTTAGGAGGAGATTGGTATTTGTGGATTGTGCAATGAATCATGGAAATTACAGCCACCTCTTCAATGGGAAGCTATCTATTCTGACCCCATTTCCCTGCTGTTTCCTACTTGTCCTTTTATGTTATCCAATTCTATTTTAAATGAGGTTATAGTCTCTGTTTCAATAGCTACTTATAATAATACATTCTATGCTCTAATAGTCATCTGTGTGAAAACATTTCTAACTTTCTCCTTAATATATGCCCCGTTATTCGTTTCACCAGCCTGTTTACTCACAAAAGGGGCAAGGCAAATTTTCATGTGACGACTTGACCCGTGAAAATTCTTCCGTATAATTGGAATGTGTTTCACTATATATGCACTTGGTATATTTACCACTTTTAGCACCATTTAGATTTTCTTTACATCAGTCAGTATTAAAATTGACCATTTTCTCAGTTACTAGATCTCCGATTTCTTGGCCCTTCTACTTTCCAAGAGATCTTGGTGTCATCTGAAAATGTCGAAATTTTATTTGCAATACTATCCTCCATGTTGTGAATAATATTATCAACAGCAGGGATTCTGTGGCCAACTTAATGCAGTTACCATTGGTTATCACACCTTTACAGTCTGCTCCTTTTTAATTAAAATTTGCTCAATTCAAATTGGGTAATTCAAAAAAAATTGTATAAAAAAATAATTAAAATAGTTTATATTACCACGAGAGATACTTTTGTCACATTTTTTCCCCTTCCTCTCATGAATTTACAGCTTAGTTACAACTCGAGGTGGAATTTATGAAGTGCTTTCCTAAAGTCATGATCGTCTTCATTTTGAACCACCCACCAACCTTTTTACATCCTCAGATACTTCCACAAATCTGTTTTTAATTAATCTGTGTTTTGATTTAATTCTCAAAAGTATTTTTGAATTACTTTCTTGGTTATTTTTAAAGCCTCACTGTTGACTGCAGATATTAAAATAAATAGTGTTTTCTTTCTGTTGTTTGCAGAGCATAGAACCTATTGCCACAGCATTCAAGCCTCAAGAAGCAGCTAGCCATATATCTACAAATCCAGTGGAGTGAAGATTTTATATATGTAACAGAAAATCTGTATATTTTATATTGTGACATTGTGAAGGTTTATTTTGTTCAGTGATTGATGTTTCTTGCTTTAAAAGAAGTTGTTAAAATGCAAAAACTGGGCTTCTGGAAAAGTATAATGCGAGGAAAGTGAAGTCCATTAACAGAAATACTGTACATTAAATGGAAAACCGAATACTACTAGACTGCTGATTTGTTTTCGGACTGCTGGCACATACACTGAGCTAAGTGTCAGTCATTGCCTACAGACTGTTTTCGTAAAATGAATTTGTGCACCCATTTCTTTAACACATTTGTATGGTACAAACTTAATTTTGGATTTTTTTTGATAGAAATCATAGGCTATTTTTAAATATGAAAAGTTTCATCCACCCCATGTTAAATTTTTTATACATCTAGTATCTTCTGTCATTGTGGTAAAGCAAACCTAAATCTAATGGTATTGAGATTTAGAGGGAAAACACTGGGCCGTATTTTGCGACCCCCCCCCCCCCCCTTACGGGTGTGTGCAAGGTGCGCACGCGCCCGTAGGGGCCGCGCAAGTGCCAGGTTTAGGCATGCGAAGCGCATGCGCTGAAACCCAGCACTTGCGATCTGTCAAGATCCGTATCCCCAGGAAAAGGGCCTCTGCCGGTGGAGAGTTGCGCTATTTGCCCAACTTCCGCCCGCTGAAAGGCCGTGGAACTCTGACACATGGTAAAAGCAGGCGTAAGGCCTACTTTTACCAGCATAAGAGTTTTAAAAAATAGAAAAATAAAATGTTATCACTCACATTTACATTAAAAACCCTGTCCAAGAAGGTAAGTTTATTTTTAGCCCCCTTAAAACAGATTTAAAAATGTTTTCCAAAAATTATGTTTTTGTTTAAAATATTTAATGAAATGCCATTTTAATTATTTTTATATATGTAATTAAAAACTTTTTTTTTTAATGTGTTCGTGTATTTTTTAAGTCATCCCCTTATGACAGTTCCGTACGTACGGAAACCCCATAAGTATGAATGGAGATTCCCTTCTTTCGTTGGTTGGGCTGGCCCACGTGATCCCAGGGGCGCTTGCGAACTGCATGCGCCCCTGGGATACGTGGGCCGCTACACATTTCTACCAGGAGAGGTCCAGGATCACAAGCCTCCATATCTCCCGAACCACCAGGTAAATGTGTAGAAAATTTGATTGGAGGCATCCGCCCACGGGAAGCCTCCGATCGCAAATTCAGGCCCATTAAATGTACTTTTGACCTGGGTTATTAATTGTTTTTCTGCCTATGTTACTTTAGAGATTGAAATATTGAACTGCAAATGGGATGCAGATTATATCACAGAACCAATGAAAAGTGCCTTCCTTTGTCTTTTTATGGCATGAAGTTGGAATATAAAGTTTATAATTATTGGTGAACATGTCAGAATTCTTGATTTTTTAAAAATAAGCTGTGAAGATGTTTAAATGAATATCACTTTCTTTGGGGTTTAGATTACATTTTTACTACAAGTTAACTGATTTAATGTTTGAATCTCAAATACTTTACTTGATGGTAGAAGTTGGCCAATCTTGATTTGGCTCCCTAGCTTCATAAATTTGTAATTTATACATGCATTTTCAATTGAGGGAAAATTCAGAAAGCAAGTCAGTCAGCCATGTATAGAAGCTGAAAGGGGGGAAGAGTCAATCATGGTCATATTTCTTCAAACTATTCTAAACTAATCAAGATGTTTCCACTTGTGTGGGAGAGCCCAATACTAGAGGACATAAATATAAGATAGCCACTAATAAATCCAATAAGAAATTCAGGAGAAACTTCTTTACCCAGAGAGTGGTTAGAATGTGGAACTCGCGACCACATGGAGCAGTTGAGGTGAATGCCATAGATACATTTAAGGGGAAGCTAGACAAGTATATAAGGAAGAAAGGAATAAAAAGATGTGCTTGATAGGGTTAGATCAAGTCGGATGGGAGGAAGCTCACTTGGAGCATAAACTCTGGCATAGACCTGCTGTGCTGAATGGCCTGTTTCTGTCTGTAGATTCCATGTAATGACAAATGCATCTATGGGTGGTGGTGTGGGGAGGCAATCATGGGTAGAAGCTGGTGGGGGAGGAGTCAATCATGGGTAGAAGCTGGAGGGGGGCAGATGAGTCATCGGTAGAGTCTAGGTGCAAGTTGGTCGGTTGCTAACATTGCTCGGGAATGGTGCATACCCCAGAGATCTAAAAAGGGGATTTGTTTTCCCAACCTCGTGACTTGGACTTTCAAACACTTTTTGGTGTTGGTTCCATAGGCTGGCTTCTTCAACCTTTATAGATGTAACTGCACTATTGTATCTGTTATACAGTTCATGCCCCTTCCCAGTCACTTTCAGTTCTTCCCTGATCCCCTTAAAATGTATATTGCTACATCTTTATAGGATTTTTCCTTGTATTCATCCCACAAGCTATTTCTGTGTGCACTGAAATAATACTAAGTTTAAAGAATCTATAAGAGCCAGTGAGACTTTGATTTACACTAAATATTAGGATATACTGAAAATGTGAAGATTGAACATGCTTAAGTAGGGTCCATAAACATTTGTACAAAAGCAAAATAAAAAATGAAATAAAAGCGAAAAATGCTGGAAATACTCTGCATCTGTGGAGAGAGAAACAAAGTTAACGTTTCAGGTTGCTGACCTTTCATCAGTTCTGAAAGACAGCACCTTGATGGTACTGCCCTTAATTGTCAGCCTAGCTTATGTAGTTAAGTCCTGAAGTGGGGTTTGAACCCACAACCTTGTGATTCAGGCAAGAGTGGTACCACTAAGCTAGGGTGAAACCTAATACAGGTCCCTTCTCTTCAGCCTAAATTGTGCCCTAGCGTTCTGATGAAAGGTCATCGATCTGAAATGTTAACTCTGTTTCTCTCCCCACAGTTGCTGCTGACCTGATGAGTGTTTCAAGCTGAGTCAGAAAGTTGTGGGTACCCGTCCCACTCCAGAGACTTGAGCACATGATCGAGGCTGACACTCCCAGTGGAATACTGAGGGAGTGCTGTACTGTCTGAGGTGATGTCTTTCAGATGAGACGTTAAACTGAGGCCCCATCTGCCCTCTGGGGTGGACGGAAAAGATCCCATGGCACTATTTCAAAGAAGAACAGGGGAGTTCTCCCTCTGTATCCTGGCCAATATTTATTCCTCAACCAACTTCACAAACAGATGATCTGGTCATTATCACATTGCTGTTTGTGAGACCTTGCTGGTGTGCAAATAAACATTTGTGTTGGTTTGCGGATGGGTTCCCTCCAGTATAACATCTTGGAAGTGTATTTTTTAAAATGTTGCATGTAGACATCAATCTACTTAACTGTAAACTGCTAAATATGTGCAGAATCTGTTCATATGCAGATTTTTAATAAGTTATGATTACTCTATTCCCAATTTATGTAAATGACCTTGAAATGTATTTATATACCTAAAGTAGGGAAATACTGTGAGAATTTGCATCCCAGACAGCCCCTTTGTGGCCAGGATATCCAGGATGAAATCATCTGCCTGCGGTCCCACTGGTTAGGCAGGTTGCCTCTTCTTGGTCACCCACGGGCTGGGCAGGCTGCATTTCTTGGGTGTGTGAAATGAGGAAGGCACAAGGGTGGAGTTGTGCTGACGGGAGGGTGGGAAAGCGTACGAGAATACCCGCATCTTGCATCCTTTCAGCCTCGCTGCTGGCCAAGGGCTCAACCATGTCCCTGCCAAGAATGGCCAGTACCGTCTCCTCCAAGGGGGTGAGGTGAGGCTAGGAATGGGAGATGTGCCTCGTCATTGATGCAGGTTGTTGGTAGGTGAGTGACTGGGGGTCCTGCATTGAGCAATGTGTGAGGCTAGTGGTGCAGTTGGTAGAAGCCGGCTTTTGAAGATGCAATCACTGACCTTGACCAGTGGTCCGAGGTCCTGAAGCTTCTTTGGGCACTGGAGTCAGGTGATGGGGGCAACACTGCTGGCAGTGACGGCTTTAGTGATGTGGTCCCACATTGTTCTTTCTGGAGGGCCTCCTGGCCCCTGTGGGTAGAGGGCCGCTCTTGCAGCGTTGGCCCCCTGCACAAAGCTGGAGTGCTGCATGTGAGACCCTAGCCTTTCCCTGGCTTGCTGAGCCATTTGTGTTAGTGCTGAGGCAGTTTTCCCATTTGTTGAGGTTAGGAAGGTAATTCAGCTTTAACAGCTGAATATTCACATTTGGAACTTCTTTTAAATGTTGAATATTTCCTAAAAGGCAGAAAGGGCTGAAAAATATTGATTCACTGCATTTTATTTTGCGTTGGTTTAGTGTGCATGGCCCCTTTAAATCGCAGACCTCTGCACCACCCACAATTTCCAGCGTGCTCCACAGCTTTGCTCCCAGAGGCTGTGGGAAGCTGCAGCGCCGGACCTGGACAGGAACTTCATCCCGGATCCCTCCAACAACGCCACCAGGACGGCGTTGCATGGCAGGTGAGCGCTGCGCCACCTATCTCTGTGCCCCCTAGACCAACTTCACTCGGTTAGCGCTGCGACCATTAACTTGCTTGCGAACACAAATTTTTCCCCCAAGGATTTCAAATTTAATGCTTTGGGGAACTGAGTGTCAATGTAGGTCAGCAAGGACAGGAGTAATGAATGATTGGAACTTGGTGGAGGGCGTGATATGGGAAACAGATTAAAGACCAGTTTGATTTTATGGAGAGTGGATGATGGTGAGAAGGACATTTGAGATAGTGGAGCTGAAGTTCTGCGGGGGATCCAGCCATCTCCCACTGTGAATCCAGCAGGAGGCCAGCAGACCCCCAGTAGAATTTCAGTCCCGTCCAGTCTATGTGTAACAAAAGCATCGATAAAGGTTTCATTGATGGAAGGGCTGAGCTCGGGCCAGAAGCAGGCAAAGTTGCTGAGATGGAATTAAACAGTTTTGGTGATGAATGTGAGGGCTCCAGAGGTGACTGCGTGGGGTTAGGAAAAGAAGCAATTGCTGGAGATGAACTGTTCTTTTGGGCAGGTAGGAATGAAATGGCAGGACAGTAAAGAAGAAGTTATGGTGGAGAATGGCATTGTCAACAGTGTCAAGTTCTACAAAGTTGTCGAGGAGGAATAATGCACCACAGTGAGAAGGTTGCATGCCAGACTGAAAGATTTGAACAGGGAATTTTGGACAGATGGGCACAGAGGTGAAAGGCAATGACAGGTTCAAAAACCTTAGAAATGAAAGTGAGATTGGAGATGGGGTAGTAGTTGGAGAGAATAGATAGGTCAAAAGTTATTTTTTGAGGATGGGTTTGATGCTGGCAGTTTTGAAAGGAAGGGGGATAGTGACAGGAAAATGAACCATTAACAATAGGGATCAGAAAAGGTAGTTGAGTCACAAGTTGTAGGGGTGAGGATCAATGGGAACTGAATCTCAGAAGAGATAAGCATACAGAGTTCTATGGGAAGATAAATTGCAGTGAGGGGCAATAGGGCTAGAATGGGTGAGAAACTGGGGAGGTGAGGAAAAGAAGGGTAGGTAGCAGCAGAGGCAGTTTCATGGATGGTTTCAATCTTGGAGACAAAGGGATCCATAAGCTCTACATACTTGGGTTAGGGTTAAGGGACAGGGGAAAGGGTTTTGAGTAAGGGGGTTAGTCATTCAGTCATAAATTGTGTAATGCAAAATGGGTCATTTTCTTACCATGCTGGTTTATAAGGACAGGCAGAAAGGAAGAGAGACACGGACAGAGAGACATAGGCCTCGATTTTCATTGAGCCGTGGAGTTGGGACTGGAGGCGTGCGGGGGGTTAAATTCCCGAAATCGGGGGTCCTGACCCCATCCCACCTCCGTGCCAATTTCAAAGGAGGCTGGGACCCGCCTACCCGAGGCGGGAAGGGATTAGTGCCAATTAACTGCCTGTTAACAGGTAGTTAACGGGCAGTTTTTAGCCTAATCCCTATTTTTAATGCTGAAGTGTGGGATTCCCGACGGCTCCAAACCACGCCAAGTTAGAGGAGTCGGGTTGAAGGGCTTGGAGGGGTCGAGATGTTGGTGTTCAGGTGAGTGATGTGTGCATGAGTGCAAAGGTAAGTGTGTTTGGTGTGTCTAAAGTGTGTAAAGAAGTTTTACATACATTTTCTTACCTTTTCCCGACCCCGGCGTTGAGTCGTGATCACCAGGGGTGTTCCAGGCCTGGGGGGGTCTGAACCCCGAACCCAGGGAGTGGCAGGTTGATGGTGGGGGAGCCAGGAGGTAGCACTCCTGCTCCTCCTGGCCCACAAGGATTGCTCCCCGAGGCTGAGACCGCCTTGTTGCAGCTACCGGGAGTCCCGAGCCCCGGGATCCCCAGCCGCCTGCAGTAAAACCTGCAAAGCTGGTTAAAGTAGAGGTTTCAGGCCTCATTATAATATTTAAAATACCAACCCGCCTCCTGGCAGCGGGTTGGCTGCCCACCCACCGTCCCGCCTGAGTGAAAGGTGAAAGTGGGCGGGGCAGAGGCGGGTTGGGGGTCGGGTTTTAGATTTTTACAACTTTCACTCCCACCCCCTTCCCCCAACCCACCTGTTTTTTCCTGTGAAAACTCCGGCCGCAGTGTCTCAGGGCCATAGATTCAAAATCAATCAACGGGTTTAAAAGGGGGACAGATAATTATTTGAGAAGCAAGGGTAATAAGGGATGTGGAGAAAAGACAGAAAATAGGAATTAAAAATGTAGAGTTGCTATCGTTTACAAAATGACAGCAGCTTTGATGGGGTGTGTATCCCAAGAGTCAGTGGGGGAGAAATTCGGTGGGCTGCACCACCAGTTAGCGCCTAAAGAGGGCACTCGGTGGCTTTAGCACCACTGGCCACGCCAACCACGATATTTAGCTGGGGCGCTAATGGCGGCGTTAGCCTGTTGTGCTGCGCCGCCACTGATGACATCATCGGTGTGCGCAGTGCCCCGCTACCGCCCCAATCGAGATATCTGTCAGCGACTGCCTCTGTAGCGCCGCTCGCTAATCGCGCCCGGTTCACGGGGCCTACCTGTGGCGGCAGTGGCGCAAATTAAGGTGGAGGTGCGGGGCGGCCATCTGCCAGCACCTCCGTCCCCGGCCTCCTGTTCTCCATCTCCACCCCCCCGCGGCATTGCCGGCTGTTTTCCGAGAGCCCGGCACTTCTCCTCGGTGCCGGGCTCTTTTGCCGGCACTCGCGATCGCTCATCGCGCTGGTGCAGGCCCCTCCCCCTTAAGAATGGGAGGAAGGCCTGCAGTACCACAGCGCGCCGTGCCGCAGCGTGTGGTGCTGCGGCACATTGCGCTGCGATATTCAGTTTCAGCGCCCTAAGAGGGACGCGGAGCGCCTCGAGCCTCGCCCTGTCTCCCTCTAGGGGCGCTCAAGCTGAATTTCCGGCGATCGCTGCTGCACCGATCGCAGCGCAAAATCTGGCGCCCAGGCGAGCTTGGCGCCCCGTTTGTGGCTCAACCCAATTTCTCCCCCACTGCCTTAAACAACAACATAGTAAAATGTCCCAAGGTACTTAAAGAAAGGAGAAAGAAAAGTTTGATATCTGCAACCAGCCCATGGTGACATTTTATCATACATATTTGTGCAGCCTACCTATAATAGAACTGCTTTGTCTTCAACCTCTAATTCCTGCTCCGTTGGTCATGTTGTTTCTGAAGCTCTAAAACTTTATTGTCAGCTGTCAAATTCATTAATTCTATAGTTGCAGCAAAGATACTTTCAACCAGTCAGATTTAATTATGCAAAAGAGGTGTGATTTTTAAAAAATTTGTTCATGGGATCTGGGTGTCGCTGGCAAGGCCAGCATTTATTGCCCATCCCTAGTTGCCCTCGAGCAGGTGGTGGTGAGCTGCCTTCTTGAACCGCTGCAGTCCATGAGGTGAAGGTACTCCCACAGTGCTGTTAGGGAGGGAGTTCCAGGATTTAGACCCAGCGACGATGAAGGATCAGCGATATATTTCCAAGTCAGGATGGTGTGTGACTTGGAGGGGAACTTGCAGGTGGTGGTGTTCCCATGCATCACGGGTTTGGGAGGTGCTGCCGAAGAAGCCTTGGTGAGTTGCTGCAGTGCATCCTGTAGATGGTACACATGCCAATCAAGTGGGCTGCTTTGTCCTGGATGGTGTCGAGCTTCTTGTGTTGTTGGAGCTGCACTCATCCAGGTAAGTGGAGAGTATTCCATCACACTCCTGACTTGTGTCTTGTAGATGGTGGAAAGGCTTTGGGGAGTCAGGAGGGGAGACACCGCAGAATACCCAGCCTCTGACCCACTCTTGTTGCCACAGATCAAGCCACTTTGCAGGTACTGTAACACATGGCTGTCGTGTGAATGAAAAATCCCGGAACTGTACTGCTGTTTGCTTCACACTGACCTGAGCACAGGTTTCAAACCTGGTCTAAAGGAGTGGATTTATGTTTTTATTAACACATTTTTTTTAAATGAGGTTATGTGTGCTCATCTATGTGGATGGCTTGTACTTTATAAAAAAAAAAAAACTATAATTTGATTACTGCATTTTTCTTAACACAGCTGGTCTCATCTTGCTTCAGAGGATCTCAAGTTGAAGTACAGATCAGCCATGATCTAATACATGGCGGAACAGGCTTGAGGCGCTGAATGGCCTCCTCCTGTTTGTTTGTGTGACAGACATGATGGTGAACCCCGCCCCCTCCAGCTGCCATGCAATTTTCTCCACTCCTCTACGTCCTGAACCATGTTGGGGTAAGGTTTTGAGGGTACCTCACAATTTGTTATTCGATCTCTGGGGTGGGAGGGGGCAGACATCACAGCTCGATCATCTCCTCATGTGACACCCACATAGATGCACCTTCCAGCAGGGGTCACTGGATAGTAAGCGGTCGGTGGAACTTTCATTTACCCCAGCCCAGAGGTACTATCATTAATTGTAACACCCTTATTTCCGCTCCAGCTGAGTTCAGCTCACTCAGCACTGTCTGGAAATCAGATCTGATTTGCATCGCTTAGTTACACCCTAGCTTTACCAAGGAATGAATGTGAAGCCTTGGTCTGCTCATGTTGAAAGCTTTCTGGCTGGGGTAAGGGAGAGTGCAACTGCGCTGAAAATTAATGATAAAACATTTTTCGGGATTGGATATTTTTAATTAGGTGTTTGGTCATAGAGTTCAAATATTTTTACTATACCTATATAAAACACAAGTTCGGGCCCCAGCTGGAGTATTGTATCCAATCCTTACCATCTATATCTACTGCACATCAGAATGTACTTTGAACCCCCAGCATTTACCTAGATGTTTTCCTTCACTTACTTGCATTCAGCCCAAAGAGTCTTGCCATCTAATGTACTTGCATGATTCATGTCGATGTCATGACAGTCACTATGGCTTGCATGCTGACATGGTTATCACTGTATGCCATCATGACAATAGGAATTCATCACTTATTGTAGTTTGGTTGCAGGAGAAGGTAGCCATAACAAAAAAGAGCATGCACAGGAGGGGAACTAACGCCATGCAAGGAGATAGCCCTGTACATCCTTGGAAGGGAGGCCATAGAGGATACTGGTGATGAGAAAGTAAGTTAACTGCAGTCAGCTCAGGGTTCATGATAACCATCTGCTGCATTCTTTCTCATCCTTTTCTGGAATAGGATGATATTGGAATATACTAAAGCCCTTTGCCATGTCATCATTTCTACAGAAAGCCATATGTGAAGGCTGCTCTGTAGGATACCATTGTAACCTGCCTTCCTCTTTTCTTTCTCTGTGTGCCACAGGAAACAACCCCAGGCCTCAGTACATCCAGGCATGCCAGCACTTCACAGCTCACATTCTACTGATCGGACACACCAGCTCAGATATATCCCAGCCAAGGGGAATTAGACAGCAAGCCAGAGTGGAGTGCACTGGGTGATACTCACAGCAGGAGTGTGCAAGAGCATGTGGTGGTGGAAGAAGCGGACAAACCTGCTATCTGATGGATCAGCTTGTGTCCTATATTGGCTGATGAGTCTCGGGGGTCATGAGCTCGCAGGAACTGCTTTTAAAAGAAGGATGCTTGACAAGCATCAAGCACTACTGCATGCCAAGCAGTTTGTTGCAGGTGACAGTTCAGGTGGATGAGTCCACGAGCCACATGTGCGCAGTTTTTCTGGATGATTTTGCAATACTGCAGTCCATCATAGAGCATGTGACAACTCCAAGAATATCAGCAGAGACCCTAGGGCCAGTCGGTACTTCTCAAGATGCTTCTGACTTGCCATAGAAACATAGAAGATAGGAGCAGGAGTAGGCCATTCGGCCCCTCGAGCCTGCTCCGCCATTCAATGCGATCATGGCTGATCATCCAAATTCAATACCCTGTCCCTGCTTTCTCCCCATATCCCTTGATCCCTTTAGCCTTAAGAAATATATCTAACTCCTTCTTGAATATATTTAATGTATTGGCCTCTACTGCCTTCTGTGGTAGAGAATTCCACAGGTTCACCACTCTCTGGGTGAAGAAATTCCTCCTCATTTCTGTCCTAAATGACCTACCCCTTATCCTTAGACTATGACCCCTGGTTCTGGACTCCCCGACCATCGGGAACGTCCTTCCTGCATCTAGTCTGTCCAGTCCTGTCAGAATTTTATAAGTTTCAATGAGATCCCCTCTCATTCTTCTAAACTCCAGCGAGCACAAGCCCAATCGTCCCAATCTCTCCTCATACGTCATTCCTGCCATCCCAGGTATCAGCCTGGTGAATCTTCGCTGAACTCCTTCCATGGCAAGAACATCCTTCCTCAGATAAGGCGACCAAAACTGCACACAATACTCAAGATGTGGTCTCACCAAGGCCCTGTACAACTGCAGCAAGACATCCTTGTTCCTGTACTCAAACCCTCTCGCTACGAAGGCCAACATACCATTTGCCTTCTTAACCGCCTGCTGCACCTGCATGCTTACCTTCAGCGACTGGTGCACAAGGACACCCAGGTCTCGTTGCACTTCCTCTTCTCCCAATCTATTGCCATTCAGATAATAATCTGCCTTCCTGTTTTTGACACCAAAGTGGATAACCTCACATTTATCCACATTATATTGCACCTGCCATGCTTCTGCCCAATCATCCAACCTGTCCAAATCATCCTGTAGTTTCTCGGCATCCTCCTCACAGCACACACGCCCACCCAGCTTTGTGTCGTCTGCAAATTTGGAGATATTACATCTAGTTCCCTTGTCTAGATCATTAATATATATTGTGAATAGTTGGGGCCCAAGGACCGATCCCCGTGGTACCCCACTAGTCACTGCCTGCCACTCGGAAAAAGACCCATTTATTCCAACTCTTTGCTTTCTGTCTGCCAACCAGTTCTCTATCCAAGTCAATACCTTGCCCCCAATCCCATGTGCCTTAACTTTACACGCTAATCTCTTATGCGGGATCTGAGGTCTGAGGTTCCAGAGCGGGAATGGGCTGTCTCTTTTCAATTCAAAAAGCTTGGGGGTTGGTTAGAAAGGACCACGTGGCAAGGCTTCACTGATCTCATTAGTACATTAGGATTGCTGTCACACCGTTCAGTGGCCATGGTGAGGCAGGGCCCAGCAGTACTGACATGACAGGAATAGGCGTGGATGATGATGCTACCTCTTAGGATTCCAACACATCCAGACCATCTCAACAGCACCTTCCAATGCCTACATATGTGGCAGAAAGCATGCTGAGCTAGCTTTCCCATACAGCAATAGAGTCGCACAGCATGCAGCAAGTCTATTTCAGGACTTAACTGTCAGTAGGAGAGGGCCACATTGATCCCAGGAGGCTAATATGCACACACAGCAGCCAGCCACCTCATCTATTCCCGTCACTGGGGATACACTTAGAAAAACACAGCTAGAGTTAAGAGCACACTAATCATACATTGTCACCAAAAGAAGCACACAGTAAGCACTCACACATGACACGGTTTCACATTAAAAAAGCTGGTTGCACTGAAGCTGTGTACAGAGATTTGCAAGCATGTTTCATTAGGTGGCAAGAATATGATATTTGTTAATTGCCTGCAAGATTAAAGTCACTGTAGGTGACGGAGGGCATGGGAAAGAGGTGGAAGCGGACTATGAATGCAGATTATCATTGATAATCCCTTGGGCAGTAGGAACTCCGAGACACCTGAGAGAATAGTAATCATCTATTCCTTAGGTTTTGTGGCCTCAGTCATTCCTTTGTGTCTCTGCGGCAATACTTGGGGATAACATAGTTGACTTCCATCCTCGGCTAACACATCCGTTTCCCTTGTACAAAAAATCAGCAATCAAAACATATTTCAGGAATTCAAATCCTTTTTTCTTTTCAAAATAGAATTAGGAATAAATTCACACAGTTTTTGTACGTGAAAGATAAATTTATTTGCAGAATGAGGAAGACCCTACAAAGGCTGAGCACTTCCTTTCTCCTTTCATTAGGACATTATTATGACCAGGCCCGGATAACATCCTGACTGAAGTGTTGAAGACCTGCACACCAGTACTAACCGGTCCCTTACTAAAGTTATTCCAGTGCAGCTTTGACACTGACATTACCTGAAAATGTGGAAAATGTCCCACATATACCCTATCCACAATAAGCAAGACAAATCAAACATGGCCAATTACTGCCCTATCAGCTTCCCTCCAATCACCGGCAACATAGAATGGTTACAGCACAGAAGGAGGCCATTCAGCCCATCGAGCCCGTGCTGGCTCTCTGCAAGAGCACTTCAGCTAGTCCCACTCCCGCGCCTTTTCCCCGTAGCCCTGCAATTTTTTTTCTTTCAAGTACTTATCTAATTCCCTTTTGAAAGCCAGGCAGTGCATTCCAGATCCTAATCACTCACTGCGTAAAAATGTTTTCTCTCATGTCGCCTTTGGACCTTCTGCCAATCATCTTAAACCTGTGTCCTCTGGTTCTCGACCCTTCCGCCAATGGGAACAGTTTCTCTCTATCTACTCTGACTAGACCCCTCATGATTTTGAACACCTCTATCAAATCTCCTCTCAATCTTCTCTGCTCTAACGAGAACAACCCCAGTTTCTCCAGTCTATCCACGTAACTGAAGTCCCTCATCCCTGGAACCAGTCTTGTAAATCTTTTCTGCACCCTCTCGAAAGCCTTCACATCCTTCCTAAAGCGTGGTGCCCAGAATTGGACACAATACTCCAGTTGTGGCCGAACCAGTGTTTTATAAAGGTTATTCATAACTTCCTTGCTTTTGTACTCTATGCCTCTACTTATAAAGCCCAGGATCCCGTATGTTTTTTTAAACGCTTTCTCAACCTGTCCTGCCACCTTCAAAGATTTGTGCACATATACCCCCAGGTCTCTCTGTTCATGCACCCACTTTAGAATTGTATCCTTTAGTTTATATTGCCTCTCCTTGTACTTCTTACCAAAATATATCACTTTGCACTTTTCTGCATTAAACTTCATCTGCCATGTGTCCGCCCATTCCACTAGCCTATCTGTCCTCTTGAAATCTATCCCTATCCTCCTCACTGTTCACTATACTTCCAAGTTTTGTGTCATCTGCAAATTTGGAAATAGTGCCCTGTGTACACAAGTCCAAATCATTAATATATATCAAGAAAAGCAATGGTCCCAGTACCGACCCCTGGGGAACACCACTGTATACCTTCCTCCAGTCTGAAAAACAACTGTTCACCACTACTCTCTTCCCTGTCACTTAGCCAATTTCATATCCATGCTGCCACTGTCCCTGCCGGAAATGTACTGATCAAGAAAGTTCTGCTGAACACTTCAGAAATTCTTCCCCCTCTCTGTCCTTTACACTATTACTATCCCAGCCGATATTACGATAATTAAAGTCCCTCATTATCACTACTTTATCTATAGTTCTTGCACCTCTCTGTAATTTCCCTGCAAATTTTGCTCCTCTATATCCTTCCCACTAGTAGGTGGCCTATAGAATACACCTAGTAGTGTAATGACACCTCTATTGTTTCTTAACTCTAACCAAATCGATTCTGTCCTTGACCCCTCCAGGACATCCTCTCTCTCCAGCACTGTAATATTCTCCTTAATCAATACTGCCACCCCACCTCCTTTCTTTCCTTCCCTATCTTTCCTGAACACCCTATATCCAAGAATATTTAGTACCCAATCCTGTCCTTTTTTGAACCAGGTCTCCGTTCATATCATCATATTCCCATGTGGCTATTTGCGCCTGCAGCTCACCAACCTTATTTGCCACGCTTTGTGCATTTACATACATGCACTGTAAACCTATCTTAGACATTCTTGTATTTTCTCTTAGTCTGACCCCACCTAATACCATACTATCTCTTACTCTAGTGCTATCTGTATCTCCCACTCTTTTGTGCACCATGCTTCTCCTTTCTAATGCTACATCCTGGTGCCCATCCCCCTGCCAAATTAGTTTAAACCCTCCCCAACAGCACTAGCAAAAGTAATGGAAGAAATCACCAATGGTATCGTCAAACAACACCTATGCACCAATAACATGCTTGCTGAACGGAGTTTCCAATTGCTGTGGTTACCTCAGCAGAAGATCAGCGAAAACCCCATTTGCACGCCTATCCAGAGTTTCCCTAATCATCCGCTGAAGTTACGGTGGGCTATCGTGAGAACCCCTGAAGAAATTCCTGGCACACTTTTTCAATGATTATAGAATCATAAATTCATTCAGCACAGAAGGAGGCCATTTGGCCTGTTGTGCCTGTGCCAACTCTTTGAACATAAGAACATAAGAAATAGGAGCAGGAGTAGGCCATTTGGCCCCTCGAGCCTGCTCCGCCATTCAATAAGATCATGGCTGATCTTCTACCTCAACTCCACTTTCCTGCACTATCCCCATATCCCTTGATTCTCTTAATATCCAAAAATCTATCGAGCTCTGTCTTGAATATACTCAACGACTGAGACTCCACAGCCCACTGAGGTAGAGAATTCCAAAGATTCACCACCCTCTCAGTGAAGAAATTTCTCCTTATCTCAGTCCTAAATGGCCGACCCCTTATTCAGAGACAGTGACCCCTGGTTTTAGACTCCCCAGCCAGGGGAAACAACCTCCCAGCATCTACCCTGTCGAGCCCTGTAAGAATGTTGTATGTTTCAATGAGATCACTTCTCATTCTTCGAAACTCTAGAGAATATAGGCCTAGTCTACTCGATCTCTCCTCATAGGACAATCTCCCCATCCCAGGAGCCAATCTTGTGAACCTTCGTTGCACTCCCTTTATGGCAAGTATATCCTTCCTTAGGTAAGGAGACCAAAACTGTACACAGTACTCCAGGTGTGGTCTCACCAGGGCCATCTTCCTCCTCTTCTTCATATATAATTGCAGTAAGACATCTTTACTCTTATACACGAATCCTCTTGTAATAAAGGCCAAAATACCATTTGCTTTCCTAATTGCTTGCTGTACCTGCATGTTAACTTTCAGTGATTCGTGTACAAGGGCACCCAGGTCCCTCTGAACACCAACATTTCCCAATCTCTCACCATTTAAAAATTACTCTGCTTTTCTATTTTTCCTACCAAAGTGGATAACTTCTAATTTCTCCACATTATATTCCATTTGCCATGTTCTTGCCCATTCACTTAGCTTGTCTATGTCCCCTTGAAGCCTCCTCACAACTTACATTCCCACATAGCTGTGTATCATTAGCAAACTTGGATATATAAGATTTGGTCCCCTCATCCAAATCATTGATATAGAATGTGAATAACTGAGACCCAAGCACTGATCCTTGCCGTACCCCAATAGTTACAGTCTGCCAACCCGAAAATGACCCGTTTATTCCTACTTTCTGTTTTCTGTCCATTAACCAATCCTCAGTCCATGCTAGTATATTACCCCCAATCCCATGAGCCCTAATTTTGTTTAATAACCTCTTGTGTGGCATCTTATCGAATGCCTTCTGAAAATCCAAATACACCACATCCACTGGTTCCCCCTTATCTATTCTGCTAGTTACAACCTCAAAAAACTCTGAACAGATTAGTCAAACATGATTTCCCTTTCATAAATCTGTGTTGAATCTGCCCAATCCTATTATTATTTTCTAAGTTCCCTGTTACCATGTCCTTAATAATAGATTCCAGCATTTTCCCTACTACTGATGTCAGGCTAACTGGCCTGTAGTTCCCCGTTTATCTCTCCCTCCTTTCTTAAATAGTGCGGTTACATTTGCTACCTTCCAATCCATGGGAACCGTTCTAGAATCTGTGGAATTTTGGAAGATGGCAACCAATGCATCCACTATCTCTATAGCTACCTCTTTCAAAACCCTAGGATGTAGGCCATCAGGTCCAGGGGATTTATCAGTTTTCAGTCCCATTAATTGCTCCAGTACTATTTTTTTACTAATTCTAATTTCTTTCAGTTCCTCATTCTTGCTAGACCCTTGGTTCTCCACTATTTCCGTGAAGACAGACACAAGTATTTGTTTAATTTCTCGGCCATTTCCTTATTCCCCATTATAATTTCTCCTGTCTCAAGCTTGTAAGGGACCTAAGATTACTTTCGCAAATCTTTTCCTTTTTACATACCTATAGAAGCTTTTATAGTCTGTTTTGATGTCTCTCGCTAGTTTATCACAGAATCACAGAAACCCCACAGTGCAGATAGAGGCCATTTTGGCCCATCGTGCCTGCACCGACACATATCCCACCCGATCCCCGTAACCCCTACACCAACACACATCCCACCCTATCCCCGTAACCCCACGTATTTAATCCCCCTAACACTAAGGGTCAATTTATCATAGCCAATCAACCTAA
Organism: Somniosus microcephalus; assembly: GCF_052327205.1. Taxonomy (NCBI): domain Eukaryota; kingdom Metazoa; phylum Chordata; class Chondrichthyes; order Squaliformes; family Somniosidae; genus Somniosus; species Somniosus microcephalus. Next base: position 251,938,059 of record NC_140992.1, read on the forward strand.
CTTGCAACCTAACTCTCATATTCTATTTTCCCTTTCTTTAACAATTTCTTGGTCCTCCTTTGCTAAATTCTAAAATCCTCCCAATCCTCAGGCTTACTACTCTTTTTGGCAACATTATAAGCCTCTTCCTTTGATTTAATACTATCTTTAACTTCTCTTGTTAGCCACGGTTGGACCACATTTCCTGTGCGGTTTTGTGCCTTAAAGGAATGTATATTTTTTGTAAATTATGTATTAATTCTTTAAATGCTAGCCATTGCTTGTCTACTGTCATACCTTTTAATGTAGTTTCCCAATCTACCATAGCCAACTCGCCCCTCATACCTACATAGTTTGCTTTGTTTAGATTTAAGACCCTAGTTTCGGATTTAACTAAATCACTTTCAAACTCAATATAAAGTTTTATCATATTATGGTCACTCTTCCCTAAAGGCCCCTTTACTACAAGGTTATTAATTAACCCTTTCTCATTGCACAATACTAGATCTAAAATAGCCTGTTCCCTAGTTGGTTCCTCGACATAATGATCTAGAAAACTATCTTGTATACATTCCACGAATTCATCCTCCACGCTATTACTGCAAATTTGGTTTGCCCAGTCTATATATAGATTAACGTCCCCCATGATTACTGTATTACCCTTGAAAGAGCTATCAAATTCGTTCCACTCTCTTTCCCCATAGCCCTGCAAATTTTTGTTTATGAAGTATGACATGAATCAGTCATTCATGAAAGAAAGACTTATGAAATAATACTGAGCGGCCTACGGGTGGCGCTGTCCAGGGAGAGTATAAATACTCGGGCATGGGCCCAGCTTGCGCAGGACATTCTTAACAGGAACTAGTGAAGGACACAACTAGACCTCCATGTTGTAAAACAGTTGATTGAAGCTTTGTTTAACGCTTAGACCAAGTGCCTAGTAGTTTTCTTACGTCAAAGTATATATCCAATTCCCTTTGGAATGTTACTACTATTGAATCTGCTTCCACCACCCTTTCAGGCAGTACATTCCAGATCAGAACAACTCACTGTGTAAAAGAAATTCTCCTCATCTCCCACCTGACTTTTATGACAATCATCTTAAATCTGTGTCCTTCAGTTACCAACCCTCCTGCCCGTGGAAACAGTTTCTCCCTATACCAAAACACTTCATAATTTTGAACACCTCTATTAAATCTCCCCTTAAACTTCTCTGCTCTAAGGAGAATAATCCCAGCTTCTCTAGTATCTCCATATAACTGAAGTCCCTCATTCCTGGTGCTATTCTGGTGCTCTATGTCTCTATTTATAAGACAAGGATCCTGTATGCTGTTTTTAACAGCCTTATCAGCTTGTCCTGCCATTTTAAAAGTTTTGTGTCTGTGAACCCCCAGGTCTCTTTCTTCCTGCTCCCCCTTTAACATTGTACCATTTAGTTTATATTGCCTATCCTCATGTTTCCTTCCAAAATGCATCACGTCACACTTCACTGCATTAAATTTAATCTGCCATGTGTCTACCCATTTTACCAGTCTGTCCTTCTGATGTCTGCTACTATCTTCCTCACTGTTTCCTAGATTTCCAAGCTTTGTGTCACCTGCAACCTCTAAAATTATGCCCCCTTATACCCAAATATAGATAGATTTTCATTTCAACTGCTTTCTTTAAACTCTGTCAGCTTGGTCCTGATTGTAGGGTTTATAGGATTTATAGTCACTTACCATAAACAACTATATATAACACAGTATGTCTCAGCCAAACCAACAGCAACAATTTAGCATTTAAACTTCCTTCTGGAGTAGAAGTTTATTGATATTTTGTTCGAGTGTACATTTTAAGTTTTTCTACTCATTGGCTTCTACTATTGTTTGGCTAAACTGATTTCTGTGTGAAAATGATGAACGTAAAGAATTCTGGAGTGAGAGAAAGACATTTGGTCTATTAATCCCTCTCTTACCAGCCGATATAGTACTGAACAAAAGACAATGGATTTAACGGCATGCTCTAGGAAAGCATTGCTAGAATTACTGCTTGTGAACACATATAGAAACAATCATTAACTGAAGTATTGCCTTGTAAATGGGTTAAACTGTAACATTATAGATATTTATGATTGCCTGCTCTCCTCTCCCTTACTCCTAGTCACAGTGCAGAACAGTCAGTTTGAGACTGAGTTGGAAGAGTCAGTAATATTCCTTTGCCAGTAGACTTGTCTGTTTGAATTTGGTGGGCTCCAATGGCATAGGAAATATGTTTTCTCAGTACTACTCCTTCATTGGTGAATAAAATCCTAAATTGCAAGCAGCATGAGAGAGCAGGAGACTGGGAACTGGAGATTCCAGGCGTGCAGGACAGAACCAAATTACTTCAATGTATGAAAGTAATACCTAGATATATTGAAGTAAAATTCAATGCAGTTGAGACCAGTTAAAACTTTGCTATATTGAGCTATTTGTTGTGTCAAAGTTCAAGATTCTGCTGTGTTCTGTGCTGTGTCCATATCGTAGATCATCTCCATACACTTTGGTTATATACAGTAAAGAAAAATCGCTAAAAGTGTGCTCAGGTACTAGTAATGTTCCATCTACTCTCTTTATAGGGCACTGTGAACCAAGTGATCTGCAGCATTCATTGGAACACCATTCACCAGACCACCAAACATCATCACCCATACTAAGAGGCAGTCCAGATACAGACAGAAAGAAAGACTTACATTTATATAGCACCTTTCATGACCACCGGATGTCTCAAAGCGCTTAACAGCCAATTAAGTATTTTTCTGGAGTGGAGTCACAGTTGTAATGTGGGAAACACGGCAGCCAATTTGCGCACAGCAAGCTCCCACAAACAGCAATGTGATAATGACCAGATAATCTGTGCCATTGATTGAAGGATAAGTATTGGCCAGGACACCGGGGATAACTCCCCTGCTCTTATTCAAAATAGCGGCATGGGATCTTTTACATCCACCTGAGAAAACAGGCAGGGCCTCGGTTTAACATCTCATCCGAAAGACGGCACCTCCGATGGTGCAGCACTCCCTCAGCACTGCACTGGAGTGTCAGCCTAGATTTATGTTTTCAAGTCTCTGGAGTGGGACTTGAACCTACAACCTTCTGACTCAGAGGCGAGTGTGCTACCCACTGAGCCACAGCTGACATTCTCATCTATTATTTAGTGAGGCAGATGAGGCAGCGCAGGGTGAGTAATAGGTGAAGAAGAGGTAGGAGATGAGATGGCTGCAGAAATGCCAATATGTCTTGGGCAGAAGTTTGCCGTGCTGCCTCTCCCTCGAGATATTTCAGGATGCTCAACTTAATGTACCTCTTTTACAATAAAGGATGGTACAATAACATTTTGGGATACAGTATGTGATTAATTTGAGACATGACATTTTGGAGATGAAGTCCCATCTTCACACTGAGGATACCCTCCATCGTGTTGTGTGGTACTACCACAGTGCTAAATGGGATAGATTCAGAACAGATCTCACAGCTCAAAACTGGGCATGCATGATGCTGTGGGCCATCAGCAGCAGCAGAATTGTATTCCACCACAATCTGTAACCTCATGGCCCAGCATATCCTTCACTCTACCATTACCAACAAGCCAGGGGACCAACCCTAGTTCAATAAGAAGTGTAGAAGAGCATGCCAGGAGCAGCACCAGGCGTACCTAAATATGAGGTGCCAACCTGGGGAAGCTGCAACAGAGGACGACATGCATGTTAAACAGCGGAAGCAACATGCTATAGACAGAGCTAAGTAATCCCACATCCAGTCGTGAATGGTGGTGGACCATTAAACAAATAATGGGAGGAGGAGGCTCCATGAATATCCCCATCCTCGATGATGGCGGAGGCCAGCACATGAGTGCAAAAGAAAAGGCTGAAGCGTTTGCAACCATCTTCAAGAAGAAGCGCTGAGTGGATGGTCCATATCGGCCTCCTCCTGAGGTCCCCACCATCACAGAAGCCAGTCTTCAGCCAATTTGATTCACTCCACGTGATATCAAGAAACGGCTGAGCGCACTGGATACAGCAAAGGCTATGGGCCCCGACAACATCCCGGCTATCGTGCTGAAGACTTGTGCTCCAGAACTAGCCGTGCCTCTAGCTAAGCTGTTCCAGTACAGCTATAACACTGGCATCTGTCCGACAATGTGGAAAACTGCCCAGGTATGTTCTGTCCACAAAAAGCAGGACAAATCCAATCTGGCTAATTACTGCCCTCTCCGTCTACTCTCAATCATCAGCAAAGTGATGGATGGTGTTGTTGACAGTGCTATTAAGCAGCACTTACTCACCAATAACCTGCTCACTGATGCCCAGTTTTGGTTCTGCCAGGACCACTCGGCTCTAGACCTCATTACAGCCTTGGTCCAAACATGGACAAAAGAACTGAATTCCAGAGGTGAGGTGAGAATGACTGCCCTTGACATCAAGGCAGCATTTGACCGAGTGTGGCATCAAGGAGCCCTCGTAACACTGAAGTCAATGGGAATCGGGAGGTAAACGCTCCACTGGCTGGAGTCATACCTAGCACAAGTTAGATGGTTGTGGTGGTTGGAGGTCAATCATCACAGCCCCAGGACATTGCTGCAGGAGTTCCTCAGGGCAGTGTCCTAGGCCCAACCATCTTCAGCTGCTTCATCGACCTTTCCTCCATCATAAGGTCAGCAGTGCGGATGTTCGCTGATGATTGCACAGTGTTCAGTGCCATTCGCAACTCCTCAGATAATGAAGCAGTCCATGCCTGCATGCAGCAAGACCTGGACGACATTCAGGCTTGGGCTGATAAGTGGCAGGTAATATTCGCGCCAGGCAATGACTATCTCCAAAAAGCGAGCATCTAACCACCGCCCCTTGACATTCAACGGCATTACCATCGCCGAATCCCCCACCATCAATATCCTGGGGGTCACCATTGACCAGAAACTTAACTGGATCAGCCACATAAATACTGTGGCAACAAGAGCAGGTCAGAGGCTGGGTATTCTGCGGTGAGTGTCTCATCTACTAACTCCCCAAAGCCTTTCCACCATCTACAAGGCACAAGTCAGGAGTGTGATGGAATACACTCCACTTACCTGGATGAGTGCAGCTCCAACAACACTCAAGAAGCTCGACACCATCCAAGACAAAGCAGCCCACTTGATTGGCACCCCATCCTCCACCTTAAACATTCACTCCCTCCACCACCGGCGTATCGTGGCTGCAGTGTGTACCATCTACAAGATGCACTGCAGCAACTCGCCAAGGCTTCTTCAGCAGCACCTCCCAAACCCGCGACCTCTTCCTCCTAGTAGAACAAGGACAAGGGCAGCAGGCGCATGGGAACACCACCACCTCCAAGTTCCCCTCCAAGTCACACAACGTCCTGACTTGGATGTATACCACCATTCCTTCATCGTTGCTGGGTCAAAATCCTGGAACTCCCTCCCTAACAGCGCTGTGGGACTACCTTCACCACACGGACTGCAGCAGTTCAAGAAGGCGGCTCAGCACTACCTTCTCGAGGGCAATTAGGGATGGGCAATAAATGCTGACCTTGCCAGCAACGCCCACATTCCATGAACTAATAAAAAAAAGTGTTCTATGCTTGGGAGGAACAGGTGACTTTGGACCTATGGTTCCCAAAGCTTTCAACCACTGGGGTTTTCCTTGTGTCATGTCTGGGTCTGTTGTACATTAATTGATAGAGATTGATTACTATGATTAGTCAATAACTTCATTATTGTTGCATCAGGTGACTACCAGGATGGTAGAAGGCAAACTAGATGTACCTTGGTCTTTTTTCATCTAGCAATTCCTATGTTCCTACAACACATAAAATGTGCTCAGTGACCACTTGGCTCCCTACAATGGTACTGCTTTCTGATGGTCTTGCTTACCAGTTTACTCATTTCTAGTTCTCCATTAAACTTAGCTCAGAGAGGGAATTATAAGAATTAACTGGCAGACAACATATTGATATTCATGTTATTTTACTGGGTACACAAAGTTGAAAGCACTGAAAGAGTAGCACTGTTTGATTGATCAGTCCTGAGAGAATGCTCAGCTGAACAACTATCTGCCAGAAGATCATATCAAAACATCTGCTTTAATCAGAAAATCTGAACCAAGCAGGTTTGATGTATAATGGTGATGTCATGCCAATGACAGGTTTGTATATTTCCAGTTTAAGGATGGGGAACATTTGTAGAAAACGTAAGAGAATATTACAAATATTACTGAGACTGCTGGCACTTGATCCCTGTAGATATGTATATCACATCCTGTATTAATTTGATTTTGATTTAGGTTTGTAATCACTTGCCTTTTGACACCTACGCACTTATACAATAGTATTCCCAGAGATTTCACAAAAACAGCTAAAAACAGTTTCCAGTCTCGAATACCTGTACTTTCTATGTTGCAGTTCAGCAATATTGTAATTTTACACTTTCTACCTCTGAAAAGAACATTTCAAATCATGTGGAAACATCTTATATTTGGCGATTTAAGGTAAGTATTTGAGTACACAATTTTAATATTTTTTGTTGCTTTGCTTACTAGTGAAACAAAAATCTCATCACATTATTTGAAAGTTGTGGAGGTTGTAATATTTTTTGTAAAAATAATCGTTTATAGTATAAATTTTGTGAACAGTAAGTTCATGATGTTTAATTTCACCAAAATATCTCAATCATTATCTACTCTTTCATTACAAAAGCAAATATTTTATTTGCAGAGTTATTGTTCCACAAACTGGACAAGTTAAGTCTCTCTTGTTTCTAATTTTTATTTTCTTATTATCTGTCTCTTGCTCTGTCCTCCATCCACTGACTTTGTATCTGAAATCTATTGACCTTGGGTCAGCTTCCAGCTTACAATGCATCCACACTGCTGTCACTACTAGGAATTCATGCTAGCCGCTAATACTCACACCACTGCATAGTAATATTTCATAAATATCAAAATGCATCTTCAGTTACAATGTAAAATCACTAAAGCCACTTTCCTGCAAGGGTACTTACCTATAGAGTTACCATTCCTTTTAAAATGTCATTACAGGAAACTCTTTGGTATCCAGCACCGACGGGACCAGCGTGTTGTCGGTTGATCAAAAATTCCGGATGACGGAGAGGGTTATCTACCAAGGCTATTTTTAACAAAGGAAAATAAAAAAATCAAGAAATGTGCAGTATACAGTAATTGGGTACTCACCTACAGAATGTTGTGTTAAATGGACGGTGGAAGATGCTTGATTAAGTACAGTACTGCCAGTTGAGGGTAATGTAATGCAATGACTACCAGCAGCATGGGAGACACACAGTACCCCTGTAAAATGGCAGATCAGAAGAGACTACCGGCAGCGCGGGAGAGTCAGACTCCTGTTACAGGGGTATTGAGGTGTTCCGACTTCTGACAGCGCCAAGAAGCCGAGTAGTGGCAGTTTGGAGAACTACCCCCACTGACTAACTCGGCCACCATGGGAGACTCGGACTTGGCCACATTGCTGGTTATTGAGGTGTTGTTTTCGGAGTGAGAATTTTGCCGGTTAATAGAGAATTCCGGATATTTAGGTGCCGTTTAAACGAGAGTTTCCTGTAATTTAAACTGTTACAGAAACTGCTACTGGCAGGCTGTGATTCTGCATCGAGTCCTTTCATACTTAATTATTGGGCCGGAATTTGCGGTCAGTGGCGAAGCAAACGCCCACAGCGCAGCCAGTGTCGGAGCAGTGAATGACTGACCGCAACTTCAGGATTTCTGCGTTTAGATGCGCATGCGCTACATCCTGAAGTTGCAGTCAGTTTCAAAGGGGTAATAACGCTGAACGCTGTTAGTTCACTGTTATTACCCACCGTAAAATCCGAGCCAAAATCTGTACAGTAATTGGACCTTAGAGCTTGACATCATTAATACAAGCAGTTTGAGAGGCTAATAGCTGCTTGACTCTGAAGCATGGCTACTCGCTCCCTACATGTAAATAAAATAAATATTTTAACTGTAGTGCTCAATATGAATGACAAGTTGGTGACCTGTGTTGTAGACTCAACCCCCATCAGCTCAGGTATGTGTCCAAATGTACATGCATAGAACTCTATGGAGATTGTCTCCCTACATTACAAAAGTGATCACACTTTAAAAATACTTTATTGGATGTGAAGCACTTTTGGACACCCTGAGGACGTGAAAGGTACCATATAAATTCAAGATTTTTTTTGTTTGCAATCCCCATTCACAATGATACAGAAACTGAGTTAGCACAGCACCAGTATGGTCCCATCAGAAGCTACAAACTATTTTTGGAGCTGAGAATTACTTCAGTAACAAGGTCATATCTATCTGAGAAGAAATTTTGTATGACCACTGCTGCACAGTTTTACTTTGATCACGAATCAAACTAATTGGCAAGGGCTGAATCATCTCAAATGTATCCAATTTTGTTCCAGTTCAATCAAATGCAGGTTAGCAAGTTTAGCAAGGCCATAGAAAAAGCAAACCAAGCACTAGGGTTTATTTCTAGAGGGGTAGAATTGAAAAGTAGGGAAGTTATGCTAAATCTATATTGGACCTTGGTTAGACCACACTTAGAATACTGCGTACAGTTCTGGTCGCCATATTATAAAAAGGATATAGAGGCACTGGAGAGGGTGCAGAGAAGATTTACAAGGATGATACCAGAAATGCGAGGGTATACATACAGTATCAGGAAAGGATGAACAGGCTGAGTCTCTTTTCTCTTGAAAAAAGAAGGCTGAGGGGTGACCTAATAGAGGTCTTTAAAATTATGAAAGGTTTTGATAGAGTGGATACAGAACGAATGTTTCCACTTGTGGGGAAGAGCATAACTAGAGGCCTCAATATAAGATAGTCACCAAGTATTCCAATAGGGAATTCAGAAGAAACTTCTTTACCCAGAGAGTGGTGAGAATGTGGAACTCGCTGCCACAGGGAGTGGTTGAAGCGAATAGTATAGATGCATTTAAGGGGAGGCTGGACAAACATATGAGGGAGAAGGGAATAGAGGGTTATACTGATAGATTTAGATGAGGAAAGACAGGAGGAGGCTCGAGTGGAGCAAAACGCCGACATGGACTGGTTGGGCCGAATGGCCTGTTTCTGTGCCGTATATCCGATGTAATCCTATGTAAATATTGCACTAGGACAGATGGACCTACACTCCAGGCATCTCTCAAATACCTAATTTGTTGAAATTCGAAGCCCGAACATAAAATAACTCCTTCTTTCTTTAAATGAAATTGAGAAAGTTGTCATTATATTTACAGTCGATTTATAGAATAATTTAGAGAATGTTTTACCTACTCCCAAGAGCTGAAACAAATCATTACAACTGAACGAACAACTTAATCTTCTGACCTGACACTTTATTCTGAACTGCTAAACTTTTATAATCTTGTGGATTATGCCTTCTGTTCAAAGAACTGGTAGGTTTGTGATAATATTGATTGGTTTAAATTCATATCATCCCTGCTTCACTTGATAAGTTAAGAAAATGTAGGAAAACACTTGTGCCCAAAGTTCAAAAACAGTACCTTGCAATATATCTTCACCGACTCATACAGCAAGAGGAACATCTTAAAAAGTTTACAAAAGCAAAAATACTATGGACGCTGGGATCCAAAACAAAAGCAGAAAATGCTGGAAACACACAGCAGGCCAGGCAGCATCCGTGGAGAGAGAAACAGAGTTAACGTTTCAGTTCTGTGACCCTTCGTCGGAACTAGAAAAAGTTAGAGATGTAACAGATTTTAACCAGGGGCAGGGAAAGGGGGGAAAAGAACAAAAGGGACGGTCTGTGATAGGGTGGGAGTCAGGAGTGGTTAAATGTTGCAGGGTCGAGGGTCATCTCTGACTCTTCCTTGACTTCACTGTCTCCATTTCTGGAGATAGGCTATCAACGAACATCTACTATAAGCCCACTGACTCCCACAGCTACCTGGACTACACTTCCTCCCACCCCGCTTCCTGTAAGGATTCTATTCCATTCTCCCAGTTTCTCCGTCTCTGCCGCATCTGTTCTGACGATGCTACCTTCCATACCAGTGCTTCCGATATGTCTTCCGTTTTCCTCAACCAAGGATTTCCCTCTACCGTGGTTGACACGGCCCTCGACCGTGTCCATTCCATTTCCTGCACTTCTGAACTCACCCCTTCCCCTCCCTTCCAGAACCACGATAGGGTTCCCCTTTCACCCCACCAACCTGCACATTCAACGGATCATCCTCCGCCATTTCCGCCACCTCCAGCGTAATCCCACCACCAAACACATCGTCCCCTCTCCCCCCACTTCAGCATTCTGAAGGGACCACTCCCTCTGTGACACCCTGGTTCACTCCTCAATCACCCCCAACAGCCCCTCTCCTTCCCACGGTACCTTCCTGTGCAAACACCTGCCCTTTTACCTTCTCCCTTCCCACTGTCCAGGGCCCCAAACACCCCTTCCAGGTGAAACAGTGATTTACTTGTACTTCTTGCAATTTAGTATACTGTATTCGCTGCTCACGATGCGGTCTCCTCTACACTGGGGAGACCAAACGCAGATTGGATGACCACTTTGCGGAACACCTCCGTTCAGTGCATAAGGGTGACCCCCGAGGATCCAGTCGCCTGTCACTTTAATTCCCGCTGCACTCTCACTTTGACCTCTCTGTTCTCGGCCTCTTACACAGTTCCAACAAAGCTCAACGTAAGCTCGAGGAACAGCACCTCATTTTCGATTAGGCACTTGACAGCCTTCTGGACTCAACATCGAGTTCAAAAATTTCAGACCATAACCTCTGCCCCTACTTTTCAGGTGGCAGCAGTTGATGATTCTGCCGTCCCCATTTGCAACATTTAATCACTCCTGCCTTCCACCCTATCACAGACCCTCCCTTTTATTCTTTCCTCCCCTCCCCCCTTTCCCTGCCCCTGCACCTGGTTAAAACCTGTTACATCTCTAACTTTTTCCAGTTCTGACGAGTCACAGACCTGAAACGTTCACTCTGTTTTTCTCTCCATGTATGCTGCCTGACCTGCTGAGCGTTTCCAGCATTTTCTGTTTCTGTATCTTAAAAAGTTTATTTTCTTGAAAACAAGCAAAAAGATTGTACACTATTCTTGGCAGAGCTCGAAAAGGAATGAAAATCTCTTCAACTCTGTTGAAAAATTTGATCTGTGCTTCAGTCATAAAGGTAGCAGGTGGTCTGAACTGTTTTCCTACTCTTGGTGATCTACTATACCTAAAGGAGTACATTTGTATATATATATGTTTTATGAAGCTATTCTACACATATATCCACACATATCTTTTATTATGCCATTTTATGCATAGGTGTACATTCATATGGATATTTTATGAAGCTATTATGCATATGAGTGTACATTCACACATATTTTTCAACACAATTGTACAACCAAAAATACATTCATATAGAAATTTTGAGGTCATTGCATATTTGTTCTTCTTAGGCATTGCCTCGGAGCCGAGGATGACTTGCTTCTACACTAAAAATGAGTTTGCAGGTGTCTGATGAGTCCAATGCGGGACCTACAGTCTCTGTCACAGGTGGGGCAGACGGTGGTTGAAGGGGCGGGTGGGTGGGGTGCTTGGGTTGACGTGCGCTCCTTGCACTGCCTGCGCTTGGCTTCCGCTTGCTCCCGGCAAAGAGACTTGAGGTGTTCGGCGCCTTCCCGGATGCTTCTCCTCCACTTTGTGTGGTCTTGGGCCAGGGATTCCCAGGTGTTGATGGGGATGTTACACTTTTTCAAGGAGGCTTTGAGGGTGTCCTTGAAGCGTTTCCTCTGCCCACCTGGGGCTCTCTTGCCATGCCGGAGCTCCGAGTACAGTGCTTGTTTTGGGAGTCTCGTATCGGGCATGCAGACAATGTGACCCGTCCATTGGAGCTGATTGAGCGTGGTCAAAGCTTCGATGCTGGGGATGTTGGCCTGAGCAAGAACACTGACGTTGGTGCGCCTATCCTGTCAATGGATTTGCAGGATCTTGCGGAGGCAGTGTTGGTGGTACCTCTCCAGTGCTTTGAGGTGCCTGCTGTACATGGTCCATGTCTCTGAGGCATACAGCAGGGCGGGTATCACTGCTGCTCTGTAGACCATGAGCTTAGTGCCGGGTTTGAGGTCCTGGTCTTCAAACACTCTCTTCCTCAGGCGACCAAAGGCTGCACTGGCACACTGAAGGCGGTGTTGGACATCGCCGTCAATGTCTGCCCTTGTTGACAGTAGTCTCCCGAGGTACGGAAAGTGGTCCACGTTGTCCAAGGCCTTGTCGTGGATTTTGATAATCGGGGGGCAGTACTGTGTGGCGGGGGCAGGTTGGTAGAGGATCTTTGTTTTACGGATGTTTAGTGTAAGGCCCATGCTCTCGTATGCTTCGGTGAAGGTGTTGATGATGGTTTGGAGTTCGACCTATGAGAGAGCGCAGACGCAAGCGTCGTCTGCATACTGTAATTCAACGACAAAGGATGGGACGACCTTTGATCTGGACTGGAGGCGACGGAGGTTGAACAGTTTCCCGTTTGTTCTGTAAATTAGCTCCACTCCAGTGGGGAGCTTACTGAGGGTGAGATGGAGCATTGCAGCAAGGAAGATCGAGAAGAGCGTTGGTGCGATGACACAGCCTTGTTTGACCCCGGTTCATACGTGAATTGGGTCTGTGGTGGAACCGTTGATCAGGATCACAGCTTGCATGTCGTCGTGAAGCAGACGGAGGATGGTGACAAACTTTTGAGGGCAGCCGAATTTGAGGAGGACACTCCATAATCCCTCACGGTTGACAGTGTCGAAGGCTTTTGTGAGATCAAAGGTGGTCATGTACAGTGGTTGGTGCTGTTCCCTGCATTTCTCTTGTAATTGACGTGCGGTGAAGATCATGTCCATTGTGCCCCTCAGTGGGCAGAATCGGCATTGCGACTTGGGAGGAGCTCTTCGGCCACTGGGAGAAGGCGATTGAAGAGGATTCTTGCAATGACTTTCCCTGTGGCAGACAGCAGGGAAATTCCTCTGTAATTACCGCAATCGGACTTGTCACCTTTCTTGAAGATGGTCACAATTACGGCATCTCTGAGATCCCCTGGCATGCTCTCCTCCTTCCAGATAAGAGAAATGCATACTTAGGTGTACAATCACAAACATTTTATAAAGGTGCACATTCCCATACAGTCACAGGCATGAACCTGCATCCTAACCTTGAGATGAAATGTTGAATTTCCTCCAGCGTCCTCCTGATCGTCCACTGTAACGTTGGTGTAAAGTCTGCGGAAACCATCAAAGAAATAGCATAAATGTGGAACTAACTAACCCCAGAGTCCTTGTATCTTAACAGATTGTCCAGAACAGGAATAGTGCTTTTGGAAAGAATGGTCATTGGGATTTGAAAGGCTGACTGGGACTTAGCTTGACACAGCTAAGAACATTTTTGTCATACTTTAAAGATGAATCTAATTTAATTGCCAATTGACTGCAGTGGCTATATCAATCAACTTAATTTATCCATCTGTAATTGCAATATCTTTAGATGAATGAATGATTGATATATTTAACAGTTTTATCTGTACTAAAACTTCTGATCTGAACAGACTAATACTTCACTATCATGGTCCTTAACATTAAAACTAGTCGCAAATTTATTTTGTTCTTAACAGTAATGTGCTTTCTCTTTCTTATGTTTTAATCTACCTCAATGTCTGATTTGTGCAGATGTTATGTAATCTCACAAAACTTTATCTAAAACTTTGTATGGGACCACTGAAATTATATAACACTAGTAGCCATAGATTCTAGCACAATTTTCATAATAACTGGTTTTGACACTTTCAAAGATATGATCTTTTCTTGTTAATGTTAAATTGAGATTGGATGGCACTTGGTGCGCAATTCAAATCTATTTAAGATTGAGAGATGAAACTCTCTTTGCCAGCTGGAGTCAGCCATGACTCATAAGAACATAAGAAATAGGAGCAGGAGTCGGCCATTTGGCCCCTCGAGCCTGCTCCACCATTCAGTAAGATCATGGCTGATCTTCTACCTCAATCTACACTTTCCTGCACTATCCCCATATCCCTTGATTCCCTTAATATCCAAAAATCTATCAATCTCTGTCTTGAATACACTCAATGACTGAGCCTCCACAGCTCTCTGGGGTAGAGAATTCCAATGATTCACCACCCTCTGAGTGAAGAAATTTCTCCTCATCTCAGTCCTAAATGACCGACCCCTTTTTCTGAGACTGTGACCCCTGGTTCTAGACTCCCCAGCCAGGGGAAACATCCTTCCTGCATCTACCATGTCAAGCCGTGTAAGAATTTTGTATGTTTCAATGAGCTCACCTCTCATTCTTCTAAACTCTAGAGAAAATAGGCTGAGTCTGCTCAATCTCTCCTCATAGGACAATCACCCCATCCCAGGAACCAGTCTGGTGAATCTTCGTTGCACTCTATGGCAAGTATATCCTTCCATACGTAAGGAGACCAAAACTGTGCACAATACTCCAATCCTCTTGTAATAAAGGCCAACATACCATTTGCTTTCCTAATCGCTTGCTGTACCTGCATGCTAACTTTCAGTGATTCGTGTACAAGGACACCCAAGTCCCTCTGAACACCAACATTTCCCAATCTCTCACCATTTAAAAAATACTCTGCTTTTCTATTTTTCCTACCGAAGTGAATAAGTTCACATTTCTCCACATTATATTCCATTTGCCATGTTCTTGTCCACTCACTTAGCCTGTCTATATCCCCTTGAAGCCTTTTTGCATCCTCCTCACAACTTACATTCCCACCCAGCTTTGTATCATTAGCAAACTTGGATACATTACATTTGGTCCCCTTATCCAAATCATTGATATAGATTGTGAATAGCTGAGGCCCAAGCACTGATCCTTGCGGTACCCCACTAGTTACAGCCTGCCAACCCGAAAATGACGCGTTTAGTCCTACTTTCTGTTTTCTGTCCGTTAACCAATCCTCAATCCATGCTAGTATATTACCCCCAATCCCATGAGCCCTAATTTTGTTTAGTAACCTCTTGTGTGGCACCTTATTGAATGCCTTCTGAAAATCCAAATGCACCACATCCACTGGTTCCCCCTTATCTATTCTGCTAGTTACAACCACAAAAAACTCTAACAAATTCGTCAAACAGGATTTCCCTTTCATAAATCTGTGTTGAATCTGCCTAATCCTATTATTAGTTTCTAAGTGCCCTGTTACCATGTCCTTAATAGTTTCTAGCATTTTCCCTACTACTGTTGACAGGCTAACTAGTCTGTAGTTCCCCATTTTCTCTCTCCCCCCTTTCTTAAATAGTAGGGTTACATTTGCTACATTCCAATCTGCAGGAACTGTTCTAGAATCTATGGAATTTTGGAAAATGACAACCAATGCATCCACTATCTCTATAGTCACCTGTTTCAAAACCCTAGGATGGAGGCCACCAGGTCCAGGGGATTTATCGGGTTTCAGTCCCATTAATTTCAACAGTACTTTTTTTTACTAATACTAATTTCTTTCAGTTCCTCATTCTTGCTAGACCCTTGGTACTCCACTATTTCCAGGAGGATTTTTGCGTCTTCTTCCATGAAGACAGACACACAGGGCTGGATTTTACCAGCCCTGAGGAGGCGGGTCTGGGGGCGGGACTGCTGGGAAAATCCCCAAAAATGGGAGCGGGTCCCAACCCGCCTCTAACCAATCTTCCCGGGAGTCAGGTCCCCAATTTGCGCAAAGACCCGACTCCTAGTGGCGGGAAGAGGATTATAGCCACTTAACTGCCTGTTAACAGGTAGTTAATAGGCAGTTAAGAGGCTTTTCCCAATTTTTCGACTGCTGCTGCAGGCTTCCCGACATTGGGGAACCCCGCTTGGGTAAGTGAGGCGTGCTGTGGGTCTGTTGTTATGTTGGTGTTTGGATGACAGCTGCAGAAGTGGTGTGAAGGATGCAAAGTGACAATGGTTAGTATCAGAGATGAGGAAATGTTATGAAAGTAATTTTTAATGTGGTTAGATGTTTCTGCAGGTGACGAGCTGTGAAGTGTTTGTGTAGTCTTATCTCATCGGAAGAAGGGACAGATGGCTTCTGCAATCTCAGCTGCAGCTGCCATCTGTTTTATCCTAAGGAGAGAGTCATTGGAGAGTCTGAGTGCAAGGGCTCACCTTTGGACAGTGATTGTCAGTGTTTGACAGCACCTCAACAGCACCTTATGTTTACTCTCATTCTATTTTCCCTTTCTTTATCAGTTTCTTGGTCCTCCTTTGCTGAATTCTAAAATCCACCTAATCCTCAGGCTTACTACTCTTTTTGGCAACATAATAAGCCTCTTCCTTTGACCTAATACTATCTTTAACTTATCTTGTTAGCCACAGCTGGACCATTTTTCCTGTGGGGTTTTTGTGCCTTAAAGGAATGTATATTTTTTGTAAATTATGTATTAAATCTTTAAATGCTAGCCATTGCTTCTCTACCACCATACCTTTTAATGTAGTTTCCCAATCTACCTTAGCCAACTCGCCCCTCTTACCTACATAGTTTGCTTTGTTTAGATTTAAGACCCTAGTTTTGATTTAACTAAATCACTGTCAAACTCAATAAAATTCTATCATATTATGGTCACTCTTCCCTAAAGGCCCCTTTACTGCAAGGTTATTAATTAACCCTTTCTCATTGCACAATACTAGATCTAAAATAGCCTGTTCCCTAGTTGGTTCCTCAACATAATGATCTAGAAAATTATCTTGTACACATTCCATGAATTCATCCTCCACACTATTACTGCAAATTTGGTTTGGCCAGTCTATATGTAGATTAAAGTCCCCCATGATTTTACCCTTGTTACATGCACTTCTAATTTCCTGATTTATACACTGCCCTACATTAGAACTATTGTTTGGGGGCCTATAAACAACTCCCACCAATGTTTTCTGCCCCTTGCTGTTTCTTAGCGCCACCCAAACTGATTCTACTTCTCTCTACTGTCTTTATCTCATCCTTTATTATCAGGGCTATCCCTCCTCCTTTTCCATTTTGTCTATCTCTTCGAAAAGTTAAGTATCCTGGAATATTTAGTTCCAACCTTGGCCACATTGCAACCACATCTCTGTAATGGTGATTAGAGCAAACCTATTAATTTCTATCTGCGCTATTAATTCATCTATTTTGTTGCGAATGCTTCGCGCATTCAGATATAGTGCTTTTAGCTTTGACTTATTTCCATTTTTCCCTGATGTCACCTTAGTCACTGATGCCTTATTACCTTTGTTACTCTCTCTGTCCCAATCCTGACCCACTCGGCTTATTTTTACCCAAAACTCTACTCTGCTCTAGAGCCTTGATGTTTTCTCTTGCTGCTTTTAAATTTACTCTATCCTGAATCCTCCCATCCCCCTTTCATTAGTTTAAAGTCCTGGCTACTGCCCTAGTTATTCGGTTCGCCAGGACACTGGTCCCAGCCTGGTTTAAGTGGAGCCTGTCCCAACGGAACAGCTCCCTCTTTCCCCAGCACTGGTGCCAGTGCCACATGAACTGAAACCCCTTCCTCTCACACTACTCTTCGAGCCACGCATTTAAACCTCTAATCTGTTTGTCCCTATGCAAATTTGCACGTGGCTCAGGTAACAATCCAGAGATTATTAACTTTGAGGTCCTGCTTTTTAATTTGGATCCTAACTCCTCAAACTCCCTCAGCAGAACCGCATTCCTAGTTCTACCTATGTCGTTGGTTCCTATGTAGACCACGACAACTGAATCCTCCCCTCCCACTCCAAGTTCTCCTCCAGCCACGAGGAGATGTCTTTAACAAGCTCAGTGGAGATGGGGGTATCAATTTGCAAGGACTGAGGGATTGATTTTTTTGAGCAGAGGTGATGATGGTGGATTTGAAAGGGAGTGGGGACAGTAACTGAGGAAAGAGAACCATTTATGTCAGCTAGCATGGGGACTAGGAAGGGAAGTTGGGTGGTCAACAGATTAGTGGGAATAGGGTTGAGGGATCAGGAGGTGGATCGTATGGACAAGATGAGTTTGGAGAAGGCATGAGGGGATATAAGAGATTAACTAGAGAAAGAAGCTGTTTCAGGGCTAGACCAGGGGAAGCCTTGACTTGGTGGGCAAAAGGGGGGACCCAGCAGAGGCAGCTGACCAGATGGTCTCAATCTTAGTGACAAAGAAGTCCATGAACTCCTGGCACTGAACTAGTATCCCCATCTTCGCTGACCTACATTGGCTCCTTATCCTTCAATGGATCAAATTTAAACTCTATGCCCTTGTCAACGTATGGCTCCAGCGCCTTGCCCTACCCCACCTGTGCAACCTTCTCCAGACTTTACACCCTCCCTGTATTCTCTGGTCCTCCAACCCTGGCCTGCTATGTAGCCCCCCTCTCTTCGCTCCATCAGAGCCTTCAGCCACCTTGGTACTCCTCTTTGGAGCTCCCTCTCCAATCTCCTCTGTCTCTCCCCTTCTCAAAACATCAGTTTAACTATTTTTTGGTCATCTCTCCCAACCTTTCTGCAAATGTTCAGCACCAGCTCCCTTTCTTCACTGTGAAGTACAATGAGACATTTTTCTATGCTAAACTTGTTATATAAATGCAAGTTGTTGTTATTGTTTAATAGCTAGTAGTGTCACAATGTGATAAGAGTTCTTGAAAGGGGGAACTTTGACACAGGTGTGTGACTTTGGCCAACTTATCCCCACAATATTTGGCCAAATTATTATTTGAACCAAGAAGTGCAGGGGCCTTCCTTCCATAGAGTACATGAAATTATATGTGTATTCACAACCAGAATGAATCAGACAGATGAAAACACCCTCTACTTTATTTGGGGAGCAGCTAAAAAAGTGATAAATATATCCACAAACAACAGATCCCTGGGAACATAAATCTCAGTACCAAGTATTATTTAAGTATTGTATTGTGGGTTACTGATAAAGGACGAAGGAACATAAGAACAGGAGTAGGCCATTCAGCCCCTTAAGCCTGTTCCGCCATTCAATCAGATCATGGCTGATCTGTATCTCAACTCAATTTACTCGCCTTTGATCCATATCCCTTGATATCCTAACAAAAATCCAACAATCCCACTCTTGAAAATTTCAATTGGCCCAGCATCCACAAACATTTGGGGGAGAGTTCCAGATTTCCACTAACCTCTGTGTGAAAGTGCTTTCTGATTTCACTCCTGACTAGCCGAGCTCTAATTTTAAGGTTATAAGAACATAAGAACATAAGAAGTAGGAGCAGGAGTAGGCCATACGGCCCCTCGGGCCTGCTCCGCCATTCAATAGGATCATGGCTGATCCGAACTTAGACTCACGTCCACTTCCCTGCCCTCTCCCCGTAACCCCTTATTCCCTTATCAGCTAGGAAACTGTCCATCTCCGTTTTAAATTTATTTAATGTCGCAGCTTCCACAGCTCTCTGAGGTAGCAAATTCCATAGATTTACTACCCTCTGAGTGAAGAAGTTTCTCCTCATCTCAGTTTTGAAAGGGCAGCCCCTTATTCTAAGATTATGCCCCCTAGTTCTAGTCTCACCTGTAATGTATATACCTTTAAGGGGGGAACTACTTTTTACAGCTCACGTATACTGTAGTACCGGCAGTGACCACACCTGTATATAGCACTGAGTAGTAATCTGTACAGTTCAGTTCCAGAGTGAGCCACGTTGAGTAAACAACTGTTGTACCGTTCTCCTGCAGTCTGTGTCTTACTACAGGTAGACTATCCTTTATCCGAAAACCTCGGGACCAGCCGAGTTTCGGATAAAGGAGAATTTCGGATTTCGGAAGGTGGGTCGGCGGGGGTCCACGGGGGGGGGGTCGGCGGGGGGTCGTGCGCACGACTTACGCTGACGCTCAGCGTAAGTCAGTCGGGGTCGGCGCCGGCGGGGTACGCGGGGGGGGGTCGGCGGTTGTCTGGGTCCGCGGGGGGGTCGGCGGTTGGCGGGGTCGGCGGTTGTCGGGGCCGGCGGGGTCCGCGGGGGGTCGGCGGCTGGCGGGGTCGGCGGTTGTCGGGGCCGGCGGGGTCCGCGGGGGGTCGGCGGCTGGCGGGGTCGGCAGTTGTCGGGGCTGGCAGGGTCTGCGGGGGGGTCGGCGGTTGTCGGGGCTGGCGGGGTCGGCAGGGTCCGCGGGGGGGTCGGCGGTTGTCGGGGGTCGGCGGTTGTCGGGGCCGGCGGGTCCGCGGGGGGGTCGGCGGTTGTCGGGGCTGGCGGGGTCGGCGGCTGGCGGGGGGGGTCGTGCGCACGACTTACCTTTTATCCGAACTTCCGCAACCGGAACCCTCTAAAAACCGAAGGTTTTTTCGTTCAGCGTAAGTCGTACGCACGACTTACGCTGAACGAAAAAACCTTCGGTTTTTAGAGGGTTTCGGTTTTCGGAAGTCCGGATAAAGGGTAGTCTACCTGTACTGACGGACACAACATTGGCGACGAGGCAAATTCGATCCTACCTGCAACTCTGCATCACCTCCCAGGGATTCGTTCCTGGAGACCAGTAGATTGGAGGTCAAGGCCAGAGACACGGGCGTCGACCACGGGCAACCGCCCAGTCATCCAGCAGAGACTCGAGAATTGCGGGGGAGGCTGTTGAGAGCCAGGCTTGGCTTTCCAGTCGCGGTGGTCCAGCGAAACGGGCTGGCAACAGGTAGTGCGCAGACCCTTCCCGGACAGCGGCGGGCTAGAGCCCGATCGAGCGGCACAGCAAAGGGCCGAACAGCGTCGACGGGAGAGAGAGAGAGAGAGAGGGCAGAGCGCACAGGGCGCAGCCAGTGTTCAGGGGCCAAGCAGCGTCGAGGAGAGGGAGAGAGACGCGCAGAAACCCGCGAGGCGCCGCCATTGCCACGAGGACCGCCGAGAGCAGCGTTGGCAGCAGCGCAGGAGAAGCGCGCGAAACCTACAGGGCACCGCCATTGCCACGAGGACCGCCGAGAGCGGCGTTGGCAGCAGCGGGGGAGGAAGGAAAGCGCGGGAGACGCCATTTTAAGTCATTTTAAACCACACCCAAAATGCCGAAGAGTGGCAGTATCACCGCATTTGACAATGAAGTCGAAGATTGGACTACATATGTAGAATGAATAGAGGTATACTGCAAGGCAAATGAGGTGTCAGATGACAAGAAAGCGCCGGTATTGTTAAATTTAATGGGTGCAAAGACGTATGGCTTATTACGAAATCTAGTAACCTCAGCGAAGCCAGTGGAAAAGAGTTTTGGAGACATAGTGACGATACTACAGGAACATTTAAACCCCACACCGCTGCTGATAGCAGAAAGATTCAAGTTTCACAAACGGAACCAGCATAAGGATGAAAGCAATGCTGAATATTTAACAGAACTGCGCAAACTATCGAAACACTGCCAGTTTGGAACGGGACTGGCAGATACCTTAAGGGACAAGTTTGTGTGTGGGCTTCAAAGTGAAGGAACCCAGAAATGGCTTTTATCTGAAAAGGACCTTACGTTGGACAAGGCTTTCAGCATTGCGGTATCATATGAAGCAGCAGCACGGGGCGCTGCAGAGATACAACAGAGACCGCAAGAATATGGCACAAACAAAATGTCATACAGAACAGAGAAGTGCTATCGCTGCGGCAGAACAACACACGACCACAATGATTGTTGGTTCAAAGACAAAGTGTGCAGACAGTGTGGAAAAGTAGGACACATAGCATGAGTCTGCAGGTCGGGAAAGAAAACCAGCAATAAGAAATCTCCAAAAGAAAAGTACAAGAAGGTACATAAGGTGACGGAGAATAGTTCAGACGAACAAAAGAGTGATACCAACTCTGAAAGCAGGGAGCTGAGTTGTCTGAAACTACATAATGTGATCAAAATGGAGGATCACCGAACCATTTGGGTCACTCTCAAGATAACAGGAGTCCAGGTAAAAATGGAATTGGACACAGGATCAGCCCTAACAGTCATAAACCGACGGGACTACGAGCGGCTATTCTCACACATACCCTTGAGAGACACAAAAATTATTTTGAAGACATACACGGGGCAAAAAGTCTACCCCAAAGGCAAAATAAGGGTGACCGTTATATATAACGGTAAGGAAACACCAAAACTAGACCTGTATGTATTGCAAGATGGAGGACCACCATTACTGGGACGTGAATGGATCCGGAAAATACAGCTGGATTGGCATTCCATACAAGCACTGACTGTGGCTGCCAAAAAGGATGATGACGTCACACCTGGGCGACTGTCAAAGATCCTAACCGACGCGCAAGAAGTGTTCCAGCAAGGACTCGGAACACTAAAAGGCATGACAGCAACAATTAAAATCGAAGAAAACGCAAGCCCAAAATTTTTTAAGACCAGACAGGTACCTTATGCGATCCGCCCAGCTGTCGAAGCAGAGCTGGAGAGTTTGGAACGTTCAGGAGTACTGTCCAAGGTAGACTGGAGCGAGTGGGCTACACCCATCGTCCCTGTGATGAAAAAGTCGTTGAGCAGCACGCCTGGGGCACCAAGGAAGGTTCGCATCTGTGGGGACTTTAAGGTAACAGTGAACCCAGTCCTTCACACCGTGCAATATCCACTTCCGCGGATTGAAGATATTTTCGCCTCGCTATCTGGAGGGAAACGCTTCACTAAGATTGATCTGGTCCAGGCGTATCTGCAAATGGAGGCAGAAGAAGCATCAAAAAAATACCTCACAATCAACACCCATAAAGGTCTCTACCAAAACAATCGGCTGGTATTCGGGGTAGCATCAGCTCCGGCTTTTTGGCAAAGGGCAACGGAACAAGTCCTGCAAGGGATCCCAGGGACCCAGTGTTATTTGGACGACATCCTGGTCATGGGCGAAAATGACAGTGATCGCCTCGCCAACCTGGAGCAGGTGCTCACTAGATTGCAGGAATATGGGCTCCGAGCTAACCGCCCCAAATGCGAGTTTTAAAAAAAACAGATCTCGTATTGTGGCCACGTTATCGATAGAGGGGTTACATAAGTCCCCAGAAAAGATTGAGGCAGTAGTCAAGGCTCCAGCACCGGAAAATGTGTCACAACTGAGGTCGTTCCTCAGGCTGGTAAACTACTACCATAAGTTCTTGCCAAATTTGTCTACAATACTACACCCACTGAACACCCTACTGCAAACTGGAGTGCCATGGAAGTGGAGTGACGAATGTAAACGAGCTTTCCAGAAGAGCAAAACACTAATCACATCGAAAGAGGTATTGGCCCATTTCAACCCAGCACTACCAATTTGGTTGGCGTGTGATGCATCACCCTACGGCATTGGAGCGGTGCTGTCGCACAAATTCTCAGACGGCTCAGAGAGGCCAATAGCCTTTGCGTCACGATCACTAACCTCAGCCAAGCGTAACTACGCCCAGATTGACAGGGAGGCCCTCAGCCTAGTGTGGGGAGTGAAAAAGTTCAATCACTATCTGCACGGGCAGAAATTCACCTTGCTGACTGACCACCAGCCTCTTGTCTCCATTTTTAATCCGAAGAAGGGCGTTCCGGTGATGACTGCGCAACGACTACAAAGATGGTCACTCTTTCTAGGGGCGCACCACTATGAGATTGAATATAAGGGCACGAAACAGCATGGAAATGCTGATGGGCTATCACGCCTGCCACTGCCTACTGCGGAGGAAGCACCAGCAGTGGATCCTGTCGAAATATTCCATTTGACTATAGTTGAATACCTACCGGTAACTAACGCTCGTATAGAAAAAGAGACCCGAAATGACTCGACACTGTCTCGGGTATATGATTTGACGGTGAAGGGATGGCCAGCACAGGGCGACTCACTGTTGCCAGCATTCTCGACAAGAAGAGAACAGCTGTCAGTGTGCCGGGGACCTTGATGTGTGGATCCCGAGTGGTAATTCCACCCAAGTTAAGGGATAGAGTGCTCAATGAGCTTCATGAGGGTCATCTGGGAGGGGTAAAAATGAAAAGCCTTGCCAGGGCTTATGTGTGGTGGCCGGGAATCGATAAACAAATTGAGGACCTGACCAAGAGCTGCTCAGGATGCCAGAAAGTCCAAAATGCACCACCACATGCCCCTCTACACCCATGGGAGTGGCCCTCATCTCCATGGCAACGGGTGCATATTGATTTTGCTGGTCCATTCATGGACTCCATGTTTTTAATAGCCGTGGATGCGCACTCGAAATGGCCTGAGGTCATCAAAATGTCCTCCACCACCATGGAGAAAACTATTGCAGTCCTACGGACCATTTTTGCCAGGAACGGCTTACCAGAACAGATTTGCTCCGATAACGGACCACAGTTTGTGTCCGAAGAGTTCCAGAGGTTTATGAAGAAGAATGGGGTAAGGCATTACACATCTGCCCCGTATCATCCAGCCACAAATGGATTGGCTGAGAGGTTCGTACAAACCTTTAAGAAGGCAATAAATTCTATGTACAATGACAACATTCCGCTGCAGCATAAGGTGGACAATTTCCTGTTCGCCTACCGGAATGTGACACATGCAGTCACCAACCAGGCCCCGGCCATGATGTTCTTTAACCAAAGGTTAAGATCTCGCCTGGATTTGCTCAGACCAAATGTACGAAGAGATGTTGAGAGTAAGCAATTCCAGCACATCCATGAGAAGCCAACAAGGAGCTTCAATGTAGGGCAACCAGTCTTGGCCCGCGACTACCGAACAGAAAAATGGCAGCCAGGAACGATATGCACACGGCAGGGCCCACTAATGTACGCAGTGGATGTTGGGGAGAACATCGTGAGACGCCATGCTGGCCAGATCCTAGAGTCACAGGAACAAGTCAACCCCATGCCTCGCCCATACGTACCTGGTGAGGAACCCGACGTACAGGTCGCATCTACCCCAGAAACAGTAGCATCGGAAGCTGATGACCCAACCGACGACAGGGTGCCAGAATCGCCTCCGCACCAAGAGCGAGACACTCGGGAAAGGCGCCATCCAGCAAGGATCAGAAAGCCTCCCCAAAGACTGAATATATAAATGGACTATTTTCAGCTAACGTTGTATGTTAAAAGTGTTAATTGTAATTAGTTTGATATTTAATTGTTAAATGAGTGTTATTGTACTGTTAATCTAAAAGGGGAGGAATTGTAATGTATATACCTTTTAAGGGGGGAACTACTTTTTACAGCTCATGTATACTGTAGTACCGGCAGTGACCACACCTGTATATAGCACTGAGTAGAAATCTGTACAGTTCAGTTCCAGAGTGAGCCACGTTGAGTAAACACCTGTTGTACTGTTCTCCTGCAGTCTGTGTCTTACTACTGACGGACACAACATCACCCATCAGTGGAAACATCCTCACCGCATCCACCCAATCAAGCCCCCTCACAATCTTATATGTTTCGATAAGATCGCCTCTCATTCTTCTGAATTTCAATGAGTAGAGGCCCAGCCTACTCAACCTTCCCCCATAAGTCAACCCCCTCATCTCCGGAATCAACCGAGTGAACCTTCTCTGAACCGCCTCGAGAGCAAGTATATCTTTTCTTAAATATGGAAACCAAAACTGTACGCAGTATTCCAGGTGTGGCCTCACCAGTACCCTGTATAACTGCAGCAAGACTTCCCTGCTTTTATACTCCATCCCCTTGCAATAAAAGCCAAGATTCCATTGGCCTTCCTGATCACCTGCTGTACCTGCATACTAACCTTCTGTGTTTCATGCACCAGGACCCCCAGATCCCTTTGTACTGTAGCACTTTGCAGTTTCTCTCCATTTAGATAATAACTTGCTCTTTGATTTTTTCTGCCAAAGTGCATAACCTCACACTTTCCAACATTATATTCCATCTGCCAAATTTTTGCCCACTCACTTAGCCTGTCTATGTCCTTTTGCAGGTTTTTTATGTCCTCCTCACTCACTGCTTTCCCTCCCATCTTTGTATCGTCGGCAAACTTGGATACGTTGCATTCAGTCTCTTCCTCCAAATCATTAATATAGATTGTAAAGAGTTGGGGTCCCAGCACTGACCCCTGCGGAACACCACTAGTTACTGATTGCCAACCCGAGAATGAACCATTTATCCCAACTCTCTGTTTTCTGTTAGATAGCCAATCTTCCACCCATGCCAGTATATTGCCCCCAATCCCATGATTTTTTTATCTTGTGCAGTAATCTTTTGTGTGGCACCTTGTCAAATGCCTTTTGGAAGTCCAAATACACCACATCCACTGGTTCCCCTTTATCCACCCTGTTACGTCCTCAAAGAATTCGAGCAAATTTGTCAAACGTGACTTCCCCTTTGTAAAACCATGCTCTGTCCGATTAAATTATGCTTATCCAAATGTCCTGTTATTGCTTCCTTAATAATGGACTCCAACATTTTACCAACCACAGATGTTAGGCTAACTGGTCTATAGTTTCCAGCCTTTTGTCTGCCTCCCTTTTTAAATAAGGGCGTTACATTAGCAGTTTTCCAATCTGCTGGGACCTTTCCTGAATCCAGGGAGTTTTGGAAAATTACCACCAATGCATCCACAATCCCTACCGCTACTTCTCTCAAGGCCGTAGTGTAGTGTATGTACCTTTAAGAGGAACTATGTTTTTGAATCCCCTGTATACTGTAGTATCGGTAGTGACCACTTGGGTATATAAGCCTGTGTAGCATCTTGTGTAGTTAGTTCACCTCCAGACTTTGTTCAGTAAACACTTGTTAAATCAACTCCTGCATTCCGTGTCTCCATTAACACACGGATCTAACAGTGGCGACGAGTTAGAAACGACCTTACCTGCAATTCGGCAGCACCTCAAGGAGATCGATTCCTCAGACGAAGGTCGAAACCAGAAGCAAGAAAATAAATAAATAACTCGAAGAAACTCGAAAACGAGGGCCAGGCTTGGTCTCCAGTCTGTGGTTTCCCCAGCTAAACGGGCTGGTGGCAGGTAGTGCACTGATCCTTCCTGGGCTGCGGCGAGCTAGAGCTCGATCGGGTGGCCCTGCAACGGGGCCGGGCAGCGAGTCGGAAAGCAGAAGCAAAGAGAGAGAGAGGGTGGAGCACTCGGCGCGTCCGGTGCTGCAAAGCAGGTCGGCGTTCGGACCGAGCAGAGGGAGGGGAAAGTCCCAGAGGGTCCGCTCCACGACGGGAATGGTTCTCCAAGTAACGGAGAAACTACTGAAGCGATATATATAAAAAAAAATAGAAATACCGCGAAAAACTGCAGGTCGCAACGGGAACCGCGGAGAACAGCGTTGGCAGCAGCGGCAGCGGTGGGAAAGCGCGGGAGGCGTCATTTTGATCCATCGGGGATGGAGGAAAAGCGCGGGAAGCGCCATTTTAGATTTTCAAGATGCCGAAGACTGGCAATATTACTGCTTTCGATAGTGATATAGAAGATTGGACCACATATTGTGAGGGTGCCAGTCAGTTCCTTCTGTAACCTCTAGATGGCACCTTCACTTGTTTGTTCCTCTTTTGTAGGACCAAAATAAATAGAACAAATAAACTGTAACTAAAACTTTAATAAATCTTTAAATAAAGCTTAACAAATCAAATTAAAATTTGGTCGTTTAAACCAATTATGCACTCCAGTCCCCGCGGCACCCACCGGTCACGAAAGTGCTCGAGCGGGCCGGCGGACACCGCGTGCTCCATCTCCAGGGCCACCCGGGCGCGAACATGGCCACGGAAGAGAGGGAGGCAATCTGGCCGGATGACCCCCTCGACCGCCCGCTGCCTGGACCAATTGATGGCTTTTTTCACCAGGCCCAGGAGCAGACCCACGAGGAGGTCCTCCAACCTGCCCGCTCCCCTCCGCACCGGGTGACCGTAGATCAAGAGCGTGGGACTGAAGTGCAACCAAAAATCGAGGAGCAGCCCCTTCAAATAATGGAAGAGGGGCTGCAACCTCACACATTGAACATAAACATGAAAAACGGACTCCTCCAGACCGCAGAACAAACAGGCGGTCTGGGTGTCCGTGAATCTATTTAACAATATATTGCATGGGACTGCTCCATGCAACACCCTCCAGGCCAAGTCCCCAATAGAACAAGGGAGGACTTCCGCATAGAGAGCCCTCCATTGGGGACCTCCGCCTCCGCTGGAAGGCAAAACGGGTGTCCGGACGGCAGGCGAAGATGACAAAGTGGAAGGTGTGCAGGAGCAGCCCGTACAGGAAACCCCTCCGTGTGGAATGAAAAGGCACGGAGGGCATCTCCTCGAGACGGCTCAAGTTGTGAGGCGCCAATCCCCGAGGGGGGTTTCGGGGCAGGGCGCCGATAAGGAATTCCGTCCGAACAGGGGAAAGCTCGGACGGGATCGCCCCACGCGCTTGAGCCGCCTCGATACACCTCATGGCGCCGGGGTGCAGCGTCGCTTTCACCGCCTCGATGGCATCGACCGCGAGCCGGACGTTGTCCCAAAACATGCGCCGCGCCAACTCCTCCGGCACCATCCAGCCCGCTCCTCCGCCATCGAGTAGGTCCCCGACTCTAGTCACCCTACCAGGCACAGCCCTGCGTTCCGCCAGCCACCCGAACTCGCGGACGTGGAGGTGCGGATTCCTGAACAGCGGCTCCCGGAGGACAGCCGCCATTCCTGACGGGGGAGAGCTCCGCCTGGAGGCGACGTAGTTCCAAACCCATAGCAGTTCCTGGTAGAAGACAGGCAGCTCCCGCAGGCTGGCACGCCTGCTGCCCACTTCCAAAAACAGGAGCTGCATGTCGTAATTGAGGCCGTGCAGCTGGCGGAAAAAATACGTCACCAGCGCACACCATCTCGGAGGATTCTCGACGTACAGGTATCTCTGCAGCGTCTGAAGACGGAAAGTCACAGCCTGGGTGCGGAGGCACACCAACGCCTGACCGCCCTCCCTAAGCGGGAGACTCAGAACTGCGGCAGAGACCCAGTGCTTCCTTTTGTCCCAGAAGAAGTCGACGAGCTTCTTCTGTATCTTGGCGACAAACGGAGGGGGAGGGATCAAAGTGACGAACCGGTACCACAACATGGCGGCCACCAGTTGGTTTATGACCATCGCTCGACCCCTGTAGGACAACACTCGGAGCAATCCTGCCCAGCGTCCTAAGCGAGCGTTGACTTTGGCCTCCAACTCTTGCCAGTTCGCCGGCCAGGCGTCCTCGGCAGGGCTGAGGTAGACTCCCAAGTAGAGGAGGTGCGTGGTGCTCCAGGCGAAGGGCCTGAACTCCTCCGGCAGGGAGTCCACCCGCCACTGACCCACCAGGAGTCCAGAACATTTCTCCCAGTTGATCTTGGCGGAGGATGCGTCCGAGTAAATCTGCTGGCATTCCCGCATCCTCCGCAAGTCAGCGGGATCCGTGACCGTGAGGAGCACGTCATCGGCGTAAGCCGAGAGGACCACCTCCACGCCCGGCCCTTGCAGAGCCAGTCCCATCAACCTCTTCCGCAAGAGGCGCAGGAAAGGCTCTACGCAAACGGCATATAACTGGCCGGACATGGGGCATCCCTGACGCACCCCCCTCCCGAAGCGAAGGGGCGCCGTCAAGGACCCGTTAACTTTAATCAGACACTCCGCGGCAGCGTACAGAAGTCGGATCCGGGCGACAAAATGCGTCCCGAACCCGAATGCGCGCAGAGTCCCGAAGAGATACTCGTGATCCACCCTGTCGAACGCCTTCTCCTGATCCAGGGAAAGGAAGGCGACCGACAGACCAGCCCTCTGGGAATGGTGGACCAGGTCCCGGACCAGATGGATGTTATCATGGATGGTCCGGCCCGGGACCGTGTAGGACGGGTCGGGGTGGATCATGTGGGCCAGCACGGTGCCTAGGCGAGCAAACATAGCCCTGGCAAAAATTTTATAGTCCGTGCTGAGGAGGGAGACCGGGCGCCAGTTTTTAAGGAGGCGGAGATCACCCCTCTTAGGCAGCAGGGCAATAACCGCCCTGCGCCAAGAGAGGGGCATCTCCCCGGTCGCCAAACTTTCCCCCAGGACCCGCGCGTAGTCGCCCCCCAAGACGTCCCAGAACGCCCTGTGGAACTCCACGGTCAGTCCGTCCAGCCCCGGGGACTTTCCCCTAGAGAGCTGGCGGAGGGCGCCGGTCAGCTCCTCCAGACTCAGAGGAGCGTCCAATTTATCGGCGTCCTCCAGGCCTACCTTCGGCAGGTCCTCCCACAAAACTCCGCGCGCATCCTTGCTGGACGGATCCGGAGAGAACAGAGCCCCGTAATAAGCGCGGGTCTCCGCACGGATTCCCTCCGGATCCGAGACCAGAGATCTGTCATCGGCCAGCAGCTCCAAGAGCTGCTTACGGACCCCCCGTCTTTTTTCCAGCGAGTAGAAGAAGGGGGAGCCGCGGTCCAGGTCCCGCAGGAACTGGATCCGCGACCTCACGTACGCGCCTCGGGACCCGACAAGCTGCAGGTCCTTCAGCGCGCCCTTCTTCTCTTCGTACACCATCCGCAGGGCCGGGTCCTCGAAGACTTGACCGAGACGGGACTCCAGGTCGAGCACCTCCTTCTCCAACTGCCTGACCCGGGCCTCCCGCCTCTTGGTCGACCCCTTCGCGTACTCCTGACAGAAGAGACGGATGTGAGCCTTGCCCACATCCCACCATAGCCTCAAGGAGGGGAAGCCCCCCCCCGCTTCCTTCTCCAGCCGGCCCAGAACCGACTAAACGAATCCCGGAACCGTGCGTCCTCCAGCAGCGGGTCGTTAAAGTGCCAATACATGGACCCCCCCCCTGCGCGCAGCGGAACGAGCTCCGCCCATACCAGGTGGTGGTCCGTGCACGGCACCGGCCGCAAGGAAGCCGCCGGAACGCAGGAGACGTATGCCCGGGAAATGTAGAGGCGGTCGATTCTGGACGCTCCTCTCCCAGACCTCACACAAGTGAAGGCGCTGGAGTCGGGATGGAGATTTCGCCAGACGTCCACCAAGTCGAGGGACCCGACCAGGTCCCTCAACCTCTCCATCGCCGCCGGGCATGGCAGGGTGCCCGTGCGGTCCCTCGCCTCGAGGGTACAATTAAAATCCCCCCCGAGGATGACGCACTCGCCCGCGTCGATGGAGCCCAGAAGAGTGGACACTTCTTCAAAGAAGCGCGCTTGCTGCGCACCGGCCCCAGGGGCGTACACGTTCACTAGATGGAGCGGCACGCCCCCCAGGCGAACAGTGACCTGGAGCAAGCGGCCCGGCACGAGCTCCTTGACCCCCAAGATCTCCGGCTGAAAATGCGGGGCCAGCAAGATAGCCACCCCACTGGAAGCACTGGAGAGGTGACTCATGCTGACCCCTCCTCGCCACTCCAGGAGCCACGTGGCCTCGTCTCCCGGAACGGTGTGGGTTTCTTGCAGGAAGCACACCGCATACTTCCCGTCCCGAAGGACCGAAAAGTTATTAAATCTGCGGCTAGCTTCCCTGCTGCCGTTGATGTTGAGGCTGGCTATGGTTATCTTCATCTCAGAAGCATAGATCAACCTCTACTTATATCTAATGGGGGAAGGGAGAGCGGCCGCTAGTCGACCGCCACTCCCTTAGCAGCCCAGTGAGGAAGGACCGGAGCTGACGCATCCCGAGCGGGCTCACGCCCGCGCCCGCGTCCATGGCTTTGACGGCGGTGCGGGCCGACCCGACGAGCAGCGCCAGGTCCGGCCATCTGTCGAGGGCCACCCGAATCCTGTGACGACCCTGGCACATGGCCACAAAGTCCTGGAGTTCCTCGATGGGAATGAGGGGGGTCCCGGCGAGGGACGGGAGGTCATCCATCGCTTCATCGGCGATGGAATCCCAGTCGTCCTCCGCCCCCACCACCGAGTCCCCGTCCTCCGGGGGGTCGCCACCGGCGGCCGACCCGTCCGTCACGCAGAGCGCAGTGAACGGCTCGGCCGCAACGGCCGGCACTGCCTCCGCCTGGATCCCACCCCCAGGATCGGTGGCGGAGGATTCCTCCCTGGGCTCCTGCAGGGGCGCCGGGCCAGAAGACTGCGGCGGTTCGGAGCCCCCCTCCGCCCCAGGCGCCGGAACGACCGGAGAGACCGGAGAATATGTAAATCCGAACTCCTCCAAGTCGCCCGGTGCCAGAGACACAGACAGAGGGCCTTCCTCTACCGCGCCACCGGCCTCCGACCCAGCAGAAGGGGTATTTCGAGCAGCACCTGGGAAATGTCCGGGCCGCTTTGGGCGAGCTCATCTTCCGTGAGCTCGCCCGACCCAGACTCCAGGCCGCCCGACTCGTCGAGGGGTAACGCCACCGAAAGGGGATCGATCTCGGCCGCGGGTTGTTCCGCGACCCCCCCCCACGGGCAGGGTCTCGTCCCCATCCCCGGGAGGCACGAGCTGGGCAGACACCTCTGCCTCAGCCTCCCCAGGGACAGGCGACCCCTGCCGATCGCTCATGATGGTGACAGCGGTGGGGTGGGGCGCAGTACCCGCGGCGGGCGACGACTCACCCTGACCAGAGGGACCTTCCTCCTCCTGGTCCTCCTCCTCCTCCTGGGGGTCGCGCCTTCTTTTTAAAGTGGAGGGACAGGGGGAGACCTCCATTTCTGCAGGGGCATCCCCTGCTCCCTCTGGTGGAGCAGGTTCGTCGGGTCCCTCGGGCCCGAGCCCGGCCGCAGGTTCTGGCGCTCCTGCCTCGGCGGTCGCGGCCACAGGCTCAGGCACGAGGTCCCTCCCACTCTCGCCCTCCCTGATTAACGCGGCAACGCGCTCGGGTGTCAGGGGCTCCAAATCCAGGGGCACGCCCTCCCTGGGGGGGGGCCCACCCCACGGTGTTTATTTTTCCGCGCCCTCTTCCTGACCGGACGCTCTTCCTCCCCCTCGCCGGAGGCCTGGATGGCATCGACCTCAGACGACGACCGCACCCCGGTAGTATTTGTTTGGGGGGGGCACGGCCAGACCCGGGGGGAGGAGCGGCGGCGGCGCCAGCCTCGGCCACGCCAGACGACCTGGCGGCCTTGGAGGCGGGGCAGTTTTTTCGTATATGCCCCACCTCCTTGCAGGCGTGGCACCGCACGCCGTCCGTCGTCCAGAAGATGCGGTGAAGGGTCCCCTCATGGAGGACCGAAAAAGCCCCGTCAGTCTCCCCCTCCCGCGCCAGCTGAACGAAGGCCTGGCGCCGGAAGGAGAAGACATGGCGAAGGCTGGCTTCCCGGAATCCGAGCGGGATCGGCGTGATCCCCGACCTCACCTCCCCAAGTTGGAGCAAGTGGGGGAGGAGGAGCTCACTCGAGATGTAGGGCGGGACGTTCGATAATACGACCCTCTGCGCGGTGGCCTCTAGAGGGTCCACCGGCAGGAAGGTCCCGCCCACGGTGAGCCCCTTGGTGATGGCCAGGGCCACCGCCCGCTCCGACTCCAGGAAGAACACAGCCTTCCCATACATTTTCGAGGCGGCGAGTATGGCTGGAGGGCCGACAACCCCAGCCATGGCCTTCACGCACGCCTCGATGGTCATGTTGGGGTGGGTGTAGCTCTTCACCCCAAGCTTCTTTGTTATGAGTCGGAACGGCGACGGGGCAGCAGCAGAAGCGGGAGTAGCTGTGGCTTTGGTCGCCACCGCCGCATAGGTTCTTGCCGGCCCCGTCACCGCTGCAGATGTGGAAGCCATAGTGGGGTGGTTCTTTAAAGAGCTACACACACCCCAAGTCACAGGCCCTACGGTGTTAATGGCCTTGGTAAAGTAAGAAGTCTTCCCTTGAGCAGAGGGAGTTTAAAGTAACTGGCCCGCCTCTCCCCCTGATGGAATTAATTGGGAGAGGGGCCTTCCTTCCCTCTGCTCAAATGGCAATTAGTAGATTTAAAAAGGAGGTGCCTTTTCAGAGAGGCAAAGAGAGGACAAAGAGAGAGAGAGAGGGGGGGTGGGAAGGAGGGGGGCCGCAAAGGCAGGGTCCCCACTCAAGGTGGTATTCGGTGGGTGGGCATCGGCAGGGTGCACTCCCCGATGGAAAAACAAAGTCTTAGGCAGATGGTCTTCGGGCAGGGGGAGAAGATGTCTTCGCCTGGGTAGGATGGAGAAAGCCCAGGCTCAGCCCCACACCAGGTCTTCTCAATGTAAGGGAAAAAGCTTCACCTGGGCAGGCTCCAGCCAACCCAGGCCAGGCTTTCCGGCCCGTCTTCTTTCCTCCCCCCGCCTAGAATACAAAGTCTTTAGGGGAATGCACAAAAGACACCCACCTGCAGATGTTGAAAGATGCAGCTCCTCCCCTCCTTCCAAGTTGGAGCTGAGTGGTGTTCCTCTCCCCTCTCTCCCTCTCCTGGACCGGAGGCCAAATTGGGAGGCAGTGATGGAAGGCCTCTCCAGTTGTAATGCTGGCCTCCTCCTCTGTCCTCTACTCCTCCCTCTCCAGGCACCTCGGTAGATGTAGATGGTTGAATGTAGATGGATGGTTGCTGGTAGTGGTGGCCTGGGGTCACTCCTTCCCCTCCACTCCCAGGCCAAGGCGACCACCACCTCCCACACAGCAGCAGCAGCAGCACAACCTGCTCCTCAGAGAGCAAGGTCTAGAATGATACTGTGAGGGTGCCAGTCAGTTCCTTCTGTAACCTCTAGATGGCACCTTCACTTGTTTGTTTCTAGCCCTTTGTTAATTGTTCCTAGCCTCCTGTGTTAATTCTTAACGGCCTGTTAGCTGTTCATGGGTTTCACCTGGTTTTCTTGGTATATAAGTTCTGTGGTTGCTTTCCTCTGTGCTCAGTCCTAACCGGGGACTAGCCTTCACTCTGTGGCTGCTGGCTTTGACTAGCTGGCTGCCATGGTTCTCGAGCTCTGTATTTAAGATGTATCTAAGTCTGTGTTCTTGTTGTTCTTAGTCTTGATAAGGTGCTGGGCTGGACTAGCGTGTTGCCATGTTGGCGCTTGTCTTGAGCTCTGTATTGATAAGCCTGTTACCCCTGTGGCAGCCCCTCGTGATAGCTTGTCTCGAGTCTCGTCTCGGCAAGCTGGTTGCGCTTGTGGTAAGCTTATCCCAGCTCAGTATGGACAAGTAGGTTGCCTCGTGGAAGCTGTCCTGAGTTCCTATTCTTGACTAGCCGTTTTGTAACTTGTCTCGAGTTCTATGTATATTGTTGTGTTCCTTGTATGAATCTAGTTATGTGTGAATCTAGTAAAGTACCTTAAAGATTGTATACCTGCCTCTAGCCTGGTTTCTGCACTTGGGTCCAGAACCTACCTTGCCCGGAGAGCACGGCCCTGTATCTACACGGCCCCGTGGCTCCCCACCCCCGTGACACATATGTGGAAAGAGTGGAGGTATATTGCAAGGCGAATGAAGTAGCGGATGATAAAAAGGCATTGGTACTTCTAAATCTGATGGGCGCAAGGACATACGGGCTGTTACGAAACTTGATCACTCCAGCCAAACCAATGGACAAGAATTTTAAGGAGATTGTTGATACCTTACAAGAGCACTTAAAACCAACACCGCTGCTGATAGTGGAACGATTCAAATTCTTCAGGAGGAATCAGCACAAGAATGAAAGTAACGCTGATTACCTCACCGAATTATGAAAGCTGTCAAAGCACTGCCAAATCGGGGCAGGACTGGCAGATTCTCTACGAGACAAATTCGTCTGCGGTCTCCTAAGCGAAGGAACACAGAAAAGACTACTTTCTGAGAAAGATTTGACACTGGACAAGGCTTTCAGTGTGGCTGTATCATACGAAGCAGCAGCAAGAGGAGCTGCAGAGATACAGCAAAAGCCACAGGACTTCGGCACCCATGAAATGACACGGGGTTTCGAGAGATATTATCGCTGCGGCAGATCCACCCATGACCAGAAGGACTGCTGGTTCAAGGACAAAGCATGCAGCCAATGCGGAAAGATGGGACATATTGCACGTGTATGCAGATCTGGAAAGAAATCCGCTGACAGTAAAAAGGTCAGTAAGGAAAAGTACAGAAAGGTACAAATGATGACGGACAGTAGCTCCGAAGACCAGAAGAGCGACAGCGACTCCGGAAACAAGAGACTAAGCTGTCTCAAATTACATAATGTAATTGCCAAAGAAGATTACCAGACCATTTGGGTTACCCTCACGATAGCGGGGTCCCCAGTCAAAATGGAGCTAGATACAGGATCAGCTCTGACCGTCATGAGTCGACGGGATTACGAGCGGCTATTTCCGCATATACCTTTGAAAGACACATCCATTATCTTGAAGACATATACGGGGCAGAAAGTATACCCCAGAGGGAAAATAAAGGTGCCTGTTGTATACAACGGCAAGGAAATACAGAAGTTGTATTTATACGTTCTGCAAGATGGTGGTCCACCGTTGTTGGGATGTGAATGGATCAGAAAGATACGTTTAGACTGGCACTCCATTCAGGCACTGACGGTGACCAGTAAGAAAAAAAACGATGATGACGTCATACCTGGACGATTAAAAGAAATCTTGGCTAACGCCAAAGAAGTGTTTCAACAGAAACTAGGAACCCTGAAAGGCGCCACCGCCTCAATAAAAGTGGAAGATGCGGCAATTCCCAAGTTTTTTAAGGCAAGGCCGGTGCCATACGCAATTCGTCCAGCCGTCGAGGCAGAGCTGGAGAATTTGGAAAAAGCAGGCGTGTTATCCAAGGTAGATTGGAGCGAGTGGGCAACACCCATCGTCCCGGTCATGAAGAAAACGTTGAATAATGATAAATCTGAAGAACAGAGAAAAGTTCGCATCTGTGGGGACTTCAAGGTGACCGTCAACCCGGTTCTTCATACAGTACAGTATCCTCTTCCGAGGATAGAAGATATTTTCGCCTCACTATCCGGAGGGAAACGTTTCACCAAAATTGACTTAGCACAGGCATATCTACAGATGGAGGTTGAGGAGGCCTCTAAAAAGTATCTCACGATAAACACACACAAAGGTCTGTACCAGTACAATCGACTGGTTTTCGGAATGGCATCAGCTCCGGCTATCTGGCAAAGAGCTATGGAGCAAGTCCTGCAAGGGATTCCGGGGACTCAATGCTACCTAGACGACATCCTTGTAACAGGAGAAAACGACAACGAGCACCTTGCCAACTTGGAGCAGGTGCTCACGAGGCTGAGAGAACGGGGCCTACAAGCAAATCGCCCCAACTGCGAATTTTTCCAGAAACAAGTATCATATTGTGGCCATGTCATTAACAAAGAAGGGTTGCATAAGTCACCTGAAAAAATTGAAGCGGTCGTAAAGGCCCCAGCACCTGAAAATGTCTCACAATTAAGGTCGTTCCTGGGATTAGTAAATTACTATCATAAATTTTTACCAAACTTGTCGACGGTTCTGCACCCGCTTAACGCACTGCTACAAACGGGAGTAGTTTGGAAATGGAGCGAAGACTGTAAACGTGCCTCCATAAATGCAAAGGCTTGATCATGTCCAGGGAAGTGTTGGCTCATTACAACCCGTCACTGCCAATCAGACTGGCGTGCGATGCATCCCCTTACGGCGTGGGAGCGGTATTATCGCATAGATTCCCTGATGGCTCGGAGCGGCCGATAACTTTTGCGTCACGCTCATTGAACTCAGCTGAGCGTAACTATGCCCAGATCGACAGGGAGGCACTCAGCCTGGTGTGGGGGGTGAAGAAATTCAACCATTACCTACACGGACAAAAATTTACCTTGTTGACTGACCATCAACCCCTCGTCTCCATATTCAACCCTAAAAAGGGCGTTCCCATTATTACAGCGCAAAGGCTACAGAGCTGGTCCCTTTTCCTAGAGGCACACCAATATGACATAGAATACAAAGGAACAAAACAGCATGGGAATGCTGATGGGTTATCGTGCCTACCGTTGCCAATGGTGGAAGAGGCGCCTACAGTGGACCCAGTGGAGATGTTCCACTCGACCATAGTGGAATGTCTACCGGTGACAAATTCTACCATTGAAAAGGAAACGCGAAATGACCCGACTCTCTCACGAGTCTACAATTTAACGGTGAAGGGATGGCCAGCACATGGCGAACCACTGTTGCCAGCATTCTCGCAAAGAAGAGAACAGCTGTCAGTGTGCCGAGGAACCTTGATGTGTGGATCCAGAGTGGTGATTCCACCCAAACTCAAGGATAGAGTGCTAAAGGAGCTTCACGAGGGGCATCTGGGTAGAGTGAAAATGAAGAACTTAGCCAGGGCATTTGTATGGTGGCCAGGTATCGATGGAGACATCGAAGAAATGACCAAGAGCTGTCTAGGATGCCAGAAGGTCCAAAACGCCCCACCACAAGCCCCTCTACATCCATGGGAGTGGCCCTCATCTCCATGGCAAAGGGTACATATCGACTTTGCTGGTCCATTTATGGACTCAATGTTCTTTATCGCGGTGGATGCACACTCCAAGTGGCCGGAGGTAATAAAGATGTCCTCCACCACCACGGAAAAAACCATCACAGTATTAAGGACCATATTCGCCAGGAATGGGCTGCCTGAACAGATCTGTTCTGATAATGGACCGCAATTTGTATCCGAAGAATTCAGCAAGTTCTTAAAAAACAATGGGATTAAGCACTACACGTCCGCCCCATACCATCCCGCCACCAATGGATTGGCTGAAAGGTTTGTCCAGACCTTCAAGAAGGCCATAAAGGCCATGGGTAATGAAGACATAAATCTACAACATAAGGTAGATAACTTCTTGTTTGCGTACAGGAATGCAACACGTGGTTACAAACCAAACCCCCGCCATGATGTTTTTCAATAGAAGACTAAGATGCCGGCTGGATTTGGTCAAGCCAAACATCAGAAGGGACGTAGAGAACCGGCAATTTCAAAGCATGAATGAAAGGCCAACTAGAACCTTCCAGATAGGTCAACCAGTTTTGGCCCGGGACTACCGTACCGAGAAATGGCAGCCTGGAACTATTTGCACACGACTAGGACCGCTGATATATACCGTGGACATTGGAGAAAACATAATAAGGCACCATGCTGACCAGATCATAGAGTCATCCGAAAAAGGACAACCTACACCACAACTCTATATGCCTAGTGATGAAGCAGAGATACCCATAGTATCTACCTCCGATCCGGTGATACTGGAACCAGATGAACCCGACACTGGCATTGAAGCCGAATCGACCTTGCCAAAAGAACCTACTACACCACCGAAACCTACTACACCACCGAGGCGTTATCTGGACCGAGTCAGGAAGCCTCCAGAGAGATTGAATTTGTAATTGATTAACTTCAGCAAATGTGTATATTATTGTTCTTGTAAAAATGTTATTTAATGATTACTTAAAATGTTATGTACTATTTATCTAAAAGGGGAGGAATTGTAGTGTATGTACCTTTAAGAGGAACTATGTTTTTGAAGCCCCTGTATACTGTAGTACCAGTAGTGACCACTCGGGTATATAAGCCTGTGTAGTGTCTTGTGTAGTTAGTTCACCTCCAGACTTTGTTCAGTAAACACTTGTTAAATCAACTCCTGCATTCCGTGTCTCCATTAACACACGGATCTAACACCTAGGATGTAAGCCATCAGGTCCAGGGGATTTATCCACCTTTAGTCCCATTATCTTACCGAGTACCACCTCCTTAGTGATTTTAATCGTGTTTAGCTCCTCCCCCCCATAGCCCCCTGTTTGTCCAGTGTTGGGATATTTTTAGTGTCCTCTACTGTAAAGACTGATACAAAATATTTGTTCAGCGTTTTTGCCATCTCCATGTTCCCCACCACTAATTTCCCGGTCTCGTCCTCTAAGGGACCAACATTCACTTTAGCCACCCTTTTTCTTTTTATATAACTGTAGAAACTCTTGCTATCTGTTTTTATATTTTTTGCTAGTTTACTTTCATAATCTATCTTCCCTTTCTTAATTAATCTTTTAGTTATTCTTTGCTGGCTTTTAAATGCTTCCCAATCTTTTATCCTCCCACTAGATTTGGCTACTTTATATGTCCTTGTTTTCAATCGGATACTATCCTTTATTACTTTACTTAGCCACGGATGGCTGTCTTTTCTTTTACACCCCTTTTTCTTCATTGGGATATATTTTTCTTGACCCTTTGTTCTGGATACCCCACCAGAGGAAATAGTTTCTCTGTATCTACCTTATCGAATGCTTTTGTCAATTTTAACTCCTTGATTAGATCACCCCTCAATCTTCTATACTCAAGTGAATTTATGCAACCTGTCCTCATAATTTAAACCCTTTAAGCCATTGGTATTATTCTGGTGAATCTTCAATAGAACCGAATATCAATCGGCGCGTATAACAGGCAGCTGATGCAATACCGCCAACTTCGCACTATTGTCCAAGATGAATATCTAGCCCCCACGCCTCCCACATTTTCTTGCTTATGCCAGAAGTTTTAAAAGATGTCAAATATGTGTATAGGTTTATAAATGTCTTATGGTACATCAAAAATGGCTGTGAGCACACTAGAAGGGGGTTTGTGGCAAAATGAATTCCTGCATGGTTGTCCCCCTTGCTCTCTGATGGGAGGCAAGATCCTGAGGGGGCTTGACAGGATAGATGCTGAGAGGTTGTTTCCCCTGGTTGGAGTGTCTAGAACTAGGGGTCATAGTCTCAGGATAAGGGGTCGGCCATTTAGGATTGAGATGAGAAGGAATATCTTCACTCAGAGGGTTGTGAATCTTTGGATTTCTCTACCCCAAGGGGCTGTGGGTGCTGAGTCGTTGAGTATATTCAAGGCTGAGATAGATAAATTTTTTGGACTCTAGGGGAATCAAGGGATATGGAGATCGGCGGGAAAGTGGAGTTGAAGTCAAAGATCAGCCATGATCTTATTGAATGGTGGAACAGGCTCGAGGGGTCGTATGGCCTACTCCTGCTCCTAATTCTTTAATCCTTATATAAAAGCAAAATACTGTGGCTGCGGGAAAAACAGAAAAAGCTGGAAATACTCAATGGGGCAGGCAGCATCCGTGGAGAGAGAGAAACAGAGTTAACGTTTCAGGTTGATGACCTTTCATCGGAACCGATGTTCAACGGGAATGTTGTATGTATGTGTGTGTGTGTCTCTCTCTCTCTGCGGTATAATTCTCCCACTCCCCACTGTGATCCTGCGGCTGAAGTTGACAAGTGAGAGTGGCAGCCGCTGACAAAGAGGGGAGGGGAAAGGGAAAGGAAAAGGGGGAGGGTGGAGAAGGAGTTGTTGTAGGCTGAGGGGGAACAAAGGCAAGGCTTTGTGAGAGAGAGAGAAAGGAACTGGAAGTGGAGCCCATCGGGGTTACTTTGAGTGGTAGCAGTCCCGGGGAGGAGAGGGAGAAGAAGCGCATGGACCAGCCGGCCGAGCAGCTCTTCTTCTCGCTGCTCTACACCCTGGCCACGGCTGCGCTGGGCGGCGCGGTGGTCCGCCGGCTGCTCCGGCAGGAGCTGAGGATGGGCGGGCGGGCTGCCTTCAGCCTGCTGCTGCTGCTGCTCGGCGAACCCGTCTGCTTCGTGGCGTTGCCCGGCTACCCCGGCCTCTGCCTCTTCTGCCTGGCGTGTCTGCTCAACTACTGCACGCTGCCAGTCACCGGGCTGCTACCTGTCCGGGAAAAGGCCATCCTCATCACAGGTAAGAGGGGCGCAACTGCAGCCAAACTTTACACGGGTGGGTAAAAAAAAAATCTTTTTTTCGTTTTCACTCTCACTGAGAGAGTCAACCAATTCCAACACAAAAGGACTCCCGATTTCAACCACTTGACCGTGCTGTAGTTACCACAGAATTTTATTTTCTCTTTCAAATGGGTTTCAGTGATGTGTGTACTTTTTAAACGAGTACTCCACACTTCTCAAAACTAAGGAAAAGCATTGAAGATACACGAGGTTCTACCACAACTCCAGATCCTGTCATGCCTATGTACCCCTATTATCTTTCTCCCTCATTTTTCGTTTATTTTATACCCCAACCCCAAATACTGGCTTTTGGTTTACTTATTTCATTCCTTTCTTTTATGCATTTATTGTTTTACTTATTTTGTTACTAAGTTCTTTCTCTGGGAGGATTACAGCACAGGGAAAAGCTGCTCCCATTCAAAGCTATCTATGACGTTGATTTGAAGTCTTTGCCCTTGCTCCCCAAATCATGGTTCCACCCAACCTTCCCTTTATCTGTTGAAGGTGTCCTTTCCTTCAGCTCCTACTTATTTTATTGATCGCTTGACTTTCTTATTCTTGAGTGTTTTTCTTTATAAATTTAGTTTTCCCCCATATGTAGTGTGCAGCACAGTAGGTGACATAGTTACAATGCTTCACATTTGGTAAATCTCTGGGTGTGGAATAGCAAGTAAAATTGTTAACAGTTCACCATTGGTACTGTTTCTAATTAAGATAAAGTGTACTTTATTGCATGCTACTGGTGTACACATTGAACTTGGGAGATACAATATAAATGAATCAAAATAATGGATTTTTGTTTACAGTAGTAGTAAAGAAACTTAATTTATACAGAAAGTTGAGATTGATGTATGTAAATTGGGTCTGTTACGATGTGGGAGTTTTAAAGCATGGTTTTCCCTTTCAACAGTTCCCGTGAGTGGGTCTTGTCTCTCATAATCTAGCAGCTGTATTTGTTTGTAACCTGTACTTGGAGACAGTGCATGACCCAGGACTAACAACTGCCTCAATTATAGTAAATAAACTCTGTACTGGAATGTACACAGATTTGACCTACTCGTAAAGACTGCTTAGCAAATAAAATGCCAACAGATAGATCATAAGCTTTCACAGGCTTAAAAGCAACAATTATTTATTTCCAATTTACAGCACAATAACAGGCTAACACAGCACAATTCATTTTGTAAAGCACAGAAAGGCCATCAGAATTAACCACTCTCTCAGTTCTTTGGCACAAATATAGTAGAGACTCTTAGGATGCAGTTGTATTGCCATTTGTATGTCAATGTAAAGTGGTTTCAGGTACCCATCAATATGCAAGTGCCATTCTGATTTGGAGCCAGGTCCTGATCTGATTCCCGAGCACACCTCCAAGCGCCATCTTGCACTTGCTTTGAGTTTGCACCAGCAGAAGTATAAGTTCAACATGATGCAAAGCTGCTTTTTAAAAGTGCCCAGGTCTGACCCTCTTTGGGATTTTATAAACTTATTTTTCAATGCTTTTGTTGTTAGGAATAAACAGAATCTGCTGCTCACAGCTCCCTAACATTAAAATTAGCTGGCCGATCAGTGGAACAAGCATGAGCATGCAGAACTCCCTTACTGCTGACCCCTGTGTAACTTGCAGCAAGGTACCCCTTGCACTATAACTCGGGTCTACCAGCTATGCATCACATTTAAGAGATACCATTGTGAGACTGGCAGCCGTAGTATACAGGAAACTCTTTTTTATCTGGCACCGATGGGACCAGCGTGTTGCCGGTTTATCAAAATTTCCGGATGACGGAGAGGGTTATCTACCGAGGCTATTTTTAACAAAGAAAAATAAAAAAAATCAAGAAATGTGCAATATACAGTAAGTGGGTACTCACCTACATAATGTTGTGTTAAATGGATGGTGGAAGATGCTTGATTAAGTACAGTACTGCTAGTTGAGGGTAATCCATAACTCTTTAATTACTTAACAGTAAAACAAAACTTATAAATGACTGTACAGTACAGTATAAAGTACTGTGGTTGACTGTACACTTATTCCAAGTCAACTGGTTCATCAGGAATATCCATGTCAGCTGGGTCATCAGGATCATGCACTTCAACAGATTCTTCAGGCACTTCCACTGCTTCAACTCTTTTGGAAGCTTTCCTAAACATGTCCCGGATGTCTGCTTGCTTAGTGGACTCTTGCCTTTTTTTGTAGAAAGGTGGAATGCAGAATATGGAGGTGCATAACTTCTTGGGCAGAATAGCAAGAATGGCTTTCAGCAAATTTGAGGAATAAAGCAAATCCTTCTGCAGCTTTAGCCCAAGAAATCATCTTCTCTTCAGAAATCTCATCCTCTTCACTTTCCATCTCACCTTTCCTTTTCTTTCTTTGGATTCAAAACATTCTCCATTATTTCATCAACCCACTGCTCAATATCACTTTCACTGAGGTGACGTAGAGGGTTTGCTGGGCCTACATTTTTCACCATGCCAGCCATTTCCATTACTGTACTCCTCTTGGGACGAACATTGAACCCATGAAATTCCTCCTCCTCTGAAGAAGAACCTTCAGCAAACATTACAGAAGGTCACAATTTGCGCCAGGCTTGTCTCAAAGTGTGACCTTACACCAAGTTCCAGGAACATGCAGCATTAAAGATGGCATCTTTAAGATTGTATTCCTTCTGAAATGTGTGAATATTGTCATCTTGGCTTATCAGTTTACGTAGGAAGTCTTTCTTGTAATGACACTTGAGATTTTGGATAACGCCCTGGTCCATGGGTTGTATGTGAGAAGTTACATTTGGTGGCAAATAAATGGTGAAAATATTTCCCGAAACCAACTCGGATTCATGCGGATGGTCTCTACAATTATCAAGCAATAAAATGCATTTGCTATCTTCAGGTTTCCCTATTCTACGGAAATGTTCCCTCACAGATGGAACAAAAATATGATGGAACCAATTCGAAAAGATTTCCCTATCCATCCAAGCATTTCTTTGAGCTTTGTACTCAACAGGTAAGTGCCTCACATTTTTAAATGCACGGGGATTTTTA
The DNA here is from genome assembly GCF_052327205.1 of Somniosus microcephalus. NCBI lineage: Eukaryota > Metazoa > Chordata > Chondrichthyes > Squaliformes > Somniosidae > Somniosus > Somniosus microcephalus. The sequence continues at coordinate 251,982,530 of NC_140992.1, forward strand.
TACTTCCCAATGACAAGAAGTTTAACCCGGTGTGATCCAGCAGCATTCGCACATGTAAGCACGGTTACACGATCTTTATTTTTCTTGTAACCTGAAGCATTAGCCTCACAAGCCCCAGCAAGCGTTGATTCTGGCAAAAACCTCCAAAATAAGCCAGTTTCTTTGGCATTGTATAGCTGTGCTGGTGACAAATCATATTGCTGCACAATCCGATTGAAATAATTGCAGTATTCTTCTGCAGCGTCGTGATCAGCTAATTTCTTCTCCCCGGAAATATCGAGTCGTCGTATCCCGTGCCATACCTTGAAGCACGTTAGCCATCCCTCGGAGAAAGCACACTTTGCGTAGAAATCCTTCGCTTTTTCGATTAGCATGGGTCCGGAAATCGGAACACCCTCTGAACGCTTAAGAGAAAACCACTCATAAAGCACGGTATCCAGCTCTTCAAGCTTAGGCTTACGAAGCGTACGCCGTTTCTCTACACTCTTAGATGTCTCCGAGCTTGAATAAAACTTGAGCAGCTTATCCTTCTGCGATTTGATGTCGTAGATTGTTGACGAACCGATTTTGAATTCATTCATAATGTTGATACGCTTCTCTCCCCTTTCTAGTCGTTGGCATATGTCGATTTTCTGTTTTAAAGTTAACACCACTCTCTTCCTTTTACTTGGACCAACTTTTGGGATTTCCATAATGCAATGCAATGACTACCAGCAGCGTGGGAGACACACAGTACCCCTGTAAAATGGTGGATCAGAAGAGACTACTGGCAGCGCGAGAGAGTCAGACCCCTGTTACAGGGGTTTTGAGGTGTTCCGACTTCCGACAGCGCCAAGAAGCCGAGTAGTAGCAGTTTGGAGAACTACCCCCACTGACTAACGGCCACCGCGGGAGATTCGGACTCGGCAACATTGCCGGTTATTGAGGTGTTGTTTTCAGAGCGAGAATTTTGCCGGTTAATAGAGAATTCCGGATATTTAGGTGCCGTTTAAACGAGAGTTTCCTGTAATTGCAAATTTAGAATTAAACACCAGCTAATCAAAAAACTTTAATTTTCTCCTGCTCAAACTTGGTTCAAGAACATTGCCAAATGACATCCCTCTCAGATGATGTCCCTCCTGAACAATATAAATACATCGCATTAACTTTATTTTTCTTTGATCGCCACCTTCATGACGACATCAGATTAGCAGATGGAGATATAGATTTAATGATATTGAGTGATAGTAGAGAAGACATCCATCCAGCATTTGGCAATGCTTGGTGAAGTACTTTAGACAAGAAAAAACATTTTACATTGACACACATTTAGATTGCAAGACGTTCCATCGACATAACGCCTTCATGGCTGCAGGCATAAAAGGGCACTCCGCTGACAATCAACAAACGTTCATCTCACACAGCAAGTCCCATGAGGTTGGGACTGACTGACATCTTGGATTTTGAAGAAAATAAATGTCTTATATTACACAACTAGACTTTGCTTCCATCACAAGGACTGTAATTCTTCCCATTGACAATGTTTTGAAATCGAACCCAGTTTACACGTTGTGCAGTAATGTTTACTGTAATTTGAACCTCCGCAATTTTTAGGATATGGTAGATAATTTAAGAAGTACAATCTTCATAGCAGAAACAAGACACCATCATTCGACAAAGATACAGAATACTAGCTGGGGGGGCCTGGCGTTGCCAGGGCAGTTTAGAGGGCTGCGCGGTTGATGGCCGGCCGCTGCCGCTCCCCCGCTCTCTGTCTCGGGTCGCGCAGTTGATGGCCAGCCGCTGCCGCTCCCCTGCTCTGTGTCTCGGGACGAGCGGTTGTCAGGCCCAGCCCGAGTGACCCCATGGGCCCGAGTGACCCCAACTCACCTCCCGCTCCAGCGGGCCGCCGCAGCTGGTAAAAGCAGGGGAAAAAATGGCAGCAACGTTTCGGTAGGCTGCAGGATTAGGTCCCACCCGTGACATGCCGATTGGTCAACCATCAGGTCACTGAACTGTAGGATTGGTCAACCATCACGTCACTCAACGCTAATGAGCAGTAGGATTGGTCAACCGCTAATGAGTGGATTTTTGAACGTTTTTTGTATACTGTCCAAACAATTTTTGTCTGACCAAAAAGTAAATACACCTATGACACTCCCCTGATCATCAGCTTTCTTTTGATATAACATATGTGTAGGTACGCTCTATAACTTTTGAGTGTATAGCGGACAGACAGACGGACAGACACCACTATCCTTTTATCCTTTTATATATTACTAGCTGGAGTGCCTGGCGGTGCCGAGGCTTTTTCGAGGGCATGTTGTTGTTGGAAGAGAGAGAGAGAGCGACTGGGGGGGGGGGGAAGAGAGAGAGCGACTGGGGGGGGGAAGAGAGAGAGCAACTGGGGGGGGGAAGAGAGAGAGCGATGGGGGGGGAAGAGAGAGAGCGACGGGGGGGAAGAGAGAGAGCGACGGGGGGGAAGAGAGAGAGCGACTGGGGGAAGAGAGAGAGCGACTGGGGGGAAGAGAGAGAGCGACTGAGAGGGGGGGAAGAGGGGGGGAAGAGAGGGGAGGGGGGAGGGGGGGAAGAGGGGGGAAGGGGGGGAAGGGGAGGGGGGAAGGAGGGGGGAGGAGAGGGGAGGGGGGAGGGGGGGAAGGAGGGGGGAGGGGAGGAGAGGAGAGAGGGGAGGGGGAGGGGAGGAGAGAGGGGAGAGGGGGAGGAGAGGGGAGAGGCGAGAGGGGGAGGAGAGGGGAGAGGCGAGGGGGGGAGGAGAGGAGAGGGGGGAGGGGGAGAGGAGGGGAGGAGAGGGGGGAGGGGGAGAGGGGAGGGGGAGAGGGGGAGGGAGGGGGGAAGGGGGGGAGAGGAGAGAGGGGGAAGGGGAGAGAGGAGGGGAGGGGGGAAGGGGAGAGAGGAGGGGAGGGGGAGAGGAGAGAGGAGGGGAGGGGCGGGGGGGAGAGGAGAGAGGGGAGGGAGGGGAGGGGAGGGGGGGAGTCCCCGAGCCCCGCCCTCCCGAGCGCCGATCTCCCGAGGCCCGATCTCTCGAGCCCCGCCCCCCCGATCTCCCGAAGCTCACCCCCCGCCCCCCCCATGATCTCCGGAGCCCCGCCCTCCCGCTGCGCTCTCCCGAGCCCCGCGCGTGCGCCCTCCCGAGCTCCGCCTTCCCAAGCACCGGCCTCCGGAGCCCCGCCCTCCCGCTCTACCGCTCTCCGGAGCCCCGCCCTCCCACTGCGCTCTCCCGACCCCCACGCGCGCACCCTCCTGAGCCCCCGAGCGCCGCGCTCGTGCTCTCCCGAGCCCCGCTGCGCGCGCGCCCTCGGCTCGTGCTCTCCCGAGCCCCGCGCGCTGCGCGCCCTCCCGAGCTCCGCCTTCCCGAGCCCCGCCTGAGCCGGCTTCAAGACCAGAGCGACACCGCCACGCAACCTACCGCATGAGGCCCGGCCAGACTCAAGTCGCGCTCCGGGCGGAAGATGACGCGGACGCTGACTCCCGCCCCGCCCGCCTTTACAAAGATGGCGGCGGTGGCGACGCTCGGCTCAGGCCCGCCCCCTCCAGCCTTCACAAAGATGGCGGCGATCGCTGGCCTTTTGTCGATCGCGACGGGAGGCGCCTAGCTCGGGCGTGGCTGGTCAACAGACGCCCAGGCTTTGAGGCCTGGAAAAACGGTGAAAGATAGGAAAATTATGGAGGTTAGACAAAAGATTTACAAATGAATTAACTTTTTTAAAAAACAATTTGTCTTTTAAAAGCAACTTTATTTTTGCTGGAAATGTAGATTTGAAAAGAAACACGCAGACAGTGGGAAAAAGAAATGAAAAGTTTGGAATCAAGATGGCGGCGACTCACCTCGGTTCAGAACGATAAGGCTCACCCACACACACACACCGATTGGTGGACCATCAGGTCACCGAAGCGTAGGATTGGTCAATCGCCCCATCACTCGACCATAGGAGGGCCCGCCCGCACGCGCCAGGAACCCGCCGTACGATTGGTCGACCTCGACGTCACTCGATGCTAATGAGCGGATAATGAGCGGAATGTTGAACGTTTTTTGGATACCGCGGGCGCAATTTTTGTCTGGCCGAAACGTAAATATGCTTAGGACGGTTCTGGAATCGTCAGCTTTCTTTTGATGTAACACACGTGTAGGTATGCTCTATAACTTTCGAGTTTATTCAATACAGACAGACGGAATGACAGACAGACAGAAGTATCCTTTTATATATATAGACTAGCTGAAGTGCCCGGCGGTGCCGAGGCTTTTTCGAGGGCATGTTGTTGTTGGAAGAGAGAGAGAGAGAGCAACTGGGGGTGGGGGAGGGAGGGCGGGGGGGGAGGGGGGGTGGGGGGGAAGGGAGGGCGGGAGGGCGGGGGGGAAGGGAGGGCGGGGGGGGAAAGGGAGGGTGGGGGGGAAGGGGGGAAGGGGAGGGGGGAAGGGAAGGGGGGGAGAGGGGGGAAGGGGGGAGAGGGGGGAAGGGAAGGGGAGGGGGGCGCGGGGGGGGAGGGAGGGCGGGGGCCCCCCCGTGGGTCGCGGCCCCCCCGAGGGTCACGGCCCCCCCCGAGGGTCGCGCCCCCCCCCGAGGTGAAGACCGCCGATTGCAGCTGTGCGAGACGGCCGGCGGGCCCGGTTGCCAGGGTAACGCTTGACGCTCAGCAAGCCCCGCCCCCCGGCCGAGCCAGAGAGAGACGCCGCGTCTCAGCTCCTGCTGCGCGCGCACCCTAGCGGCGCTGGGCTGAGGCTCGGCCCTCCAGCCTTCGAGTGGGGCCGGGAGGTGCCTAGCTCGGGCGTGGGTGCGAAGGAGAAGCCGAGGCTTCGAGGCCTACCTGGAAAAACGGGGAAAGGTAGGAAAATTAATGAGATTAGATAAGTTAATTCGTTTCTAAATCATTTTTTAAAAAAACAATATGTGTTTTAAAAGCAACGTTTTTTTTAAAGACGCAGAAAGCGGGAAAAAGAAAGGAAAAGTTTGGAATCAAGATGGCGGCGACTCACCTCGGTTCAGAACGATAAGGCCTGGCCACACACGCACTGATTGGCCTGGCGGCACACGCCAGCAACCCGGCGTACGATTGGTCGAGCTCGAGGTCACTCTGTCGCTAATGAGCGGATAATGAGATGCTAATGAGTGGAATGTTAAGGTTTTTCGGATACCGCGGGCGCGATTTTAGCCCGGCCGAAATGTAAATACGCTTAAAACCGTCTCAGAAGCGTAAGCTTTCTTTGGAGGTAACGCGCGCGTAGGTACGCCCTGTAACTTTTGAGCGCATACCCGACAGACGCACACGCAATGACAGACAGACAGAATGACAGACAGATGTACCGATTTATATATATAGATATAGATATATATATATAATATATATATTATATTATTTTTTATATATATAGATAGATACAGCATAGAAACAGGCCATTCGGCCCAACCAGTCCATTCCGGCATTTATGCTCCACTCGAACCACCTCCCATCCTTCCTCATCTAACTCTTATCAGTATATCCCTCAATTCCCTTCTCCCTCGTGTGCTTATCTAGCTTCCCCTTAAATGCATCTATACTATTTGTCTCAACTACTACCTAAGGGAGATGGAACATGTCCAGGGAACTATAGGCCAGTCAGCTTAACATCGGTGGTAGGAAAAATAATGGAATCCCTACTAAAGGAGAAAATAGAAGAACATCTAGAAACCAGAAACATAGTAATGAATAGTCAGCATGGATTTCAAAAGGGAAAGTCTTGCTTGACCAACCTAATTGAATTTTTTGAAGAGGTAACAGAGAGAGTAGACATGGGTAATGCAGTAGATGTAATTTATCTAGATTTTCAAAAGGCCTGCATAACAGACTAATGAATAAGGTCGTGCATTGTGGGACTGGAGGAGATTACAGAGGATAGGGAGAGGCGAGGCCATGGAGGGATTTGAAAACAAGGATGAGAATTTTGTAATGGAAACGTTTCTTAACCGGGAGCCAATGTAGGTCAGCGAGCACAGGGGTGATGGGTGAACGGGACATGGTGCGAGTTAAGACGCAGGCAGCCGAGTTTTGGATGACCTCAAGTTTACGTAGGGTAGAATGTGGGAGGCCAGTCAGGAATGCGTTGGAATAGTCAAGTCTAGAGGTAACAAAGGTATGGATGAGGGTTTCAGCAGCGGATGAGCTGAGGCAAGGGCGGAGACAGGCGATGTAACAAACTAAAACTTGGCAACTGGAATCCACTGCCGGCCATCTCAATGTGACCAAGCCAATGGAGAGCTATTTAAGCAAATAAGACACTGGAGGACATCCCACAGATTTTAGTATCATAGCAGCAAGTTAGTGGACAAGCGGAACAGAGTGCCAAATGTTCAATCAATTTCAAACCAGTATAAGCACTTTCATAGAGGTAAAAAGTGACTTTCTTAACACCGTACATGAAGCAGTATAGAAATGATTAGGCGATTGGAAATAGATGAACACTTGGGTCCTGGAATTATGCCATGGAACACCTGCGTTCGAAAGTTTGATATGCTCCGTCTGCTATTATAGCAAAGGTGTTATACTGTTCACTTAACACAAGTTAACACCTCTACTAAAACAATGCAGAGAGGAATTAGAGATAAACACAATAAGCATTTGTTTGCTGGTATCCCACGGGTGTTATTTCAGAGCCGTGGGTTCTAGTGGTTATTGTCAGTTAGATATCCTATTGTAATAAAAATAAGAATAACACTACAGATTCACAAGACTTTAGGACAGCAAACTTTAGATCTGTGTGAAGAATTGTACGAAGGTGTCAGTGTGAAGTGGAGCTAGAAATAAAACAAAGAAAAACAGTGGAAACGCTCAGCAAATCAGGCACAGCATCCACGGAGAGAAGCAAAGCTAATGTTTCAGCCAATTGCCCTTCATTAGAAATGCATGTTCTGATGAAGGGCCATTGCCTGAAATGTGAACTTCATCTACAATAATAAAAATTCCAAGATTAAGTTGGGAAGAGTCTACAGTAGGGCAAATGGTAATATGGTTTGTGGAAGTAAAGGCATCATAGTCGAATGCCTTTTTCTCATTTCATTTTTCCTTGTGTTTTTATGTGCATGGGACTAAAATAATTCCCCTTACCGCCATGTAGCACCTGGATCTTGTGTAAAGTGAAATTACTACTTTCAAAGTAAAGTGATTTTGCCCCCAGGTAAGTGATATTTCTGCAATGACAAACTTATATGAAAATGCCATTTTGTATTCACGGTGACTTTTTAAAATCTAAAATCATCAGCAGGAGAAATTTCAGAGTCTGTACTAATATTGACGCTGCACACATCCCTAATTTTTGCTTTTAACTTCTGTTGTCTGACTATCTTGGAGTGATCCTGTACTGAGGTTAATGAGCAGATAGTTGGTTCATGAACACAGAAACCAGTTGATCATGAAATTCAGCTGCACAGCAAAACTGATGACCTGATAAATTGCCTCCTTTAGCTCCTGTTTATATGTTTGAGCAAGAGATTATTTTAAAGCAGGATGTTTCTTTGTGGGTCATTTAGGTGTGCATCATGGAGCCTCACAGGCTACATAAAATTGAAATCAATGTTGCCATTATTTTGCCTAAAATGTGATTACTAACAGATTTTATTGTCTGATTTAGACTGAATCCACCAGCAAGGCAACGACCACATTTACCTCACAGCGCTAAGAACAGCCCTTTCTAAACCTTTGAATAGGAACTGAAAATATATGTGCAAAAAGTGCTGAATTGCCTGGACCTTCATGGGTCAGATTGCCAGGGCTTGTGGGCCACATATGGCCCACTGTCCATGATTTGGACACCACAGTTTTAGAGCAATTGTGGAGCACTTCACTCTTCACGCAGTGTTGGCTGTGGCTCAGTTGGTAACACACTCGCCTCTGAGTCAGAAGGTTGTGGGTTTAAGTCCCACTCCAGGGACTTGAGCACATAAAGCCTAGGCTGACACTGCAGTGCAGTGCTGAGGGAGTGCTGCACTGTCGGAGGTGCCGTCTTTCAGATGAGATTTCAAACTGAGATGTTTGCTCTCTCAGGTGGATGTAAAAGATCCCATGGCACTATTTTAAAGAAGAGCAGGGGTGTTATCCCCGCTGTCCTCAACCAACATAATAAAAACAGATTATCTGGTCATTATTACATTGCTGTTTTTGGGAGTTTGCTGTGCGCAAATTGGCTGCCGCGTTTCCTACATTACAACAGTGACTACACTTCAAAAAGTACTTCATTGGCTGTGAAGCGCTTTGAGACGTCCGGTGGTCATGAAAGGCGCTATATAAATGCAAGTCTGTCTTTCTGTCTGTTTCCTACAGTGTATTTAAGTCATACTGGAGAGCCTAAAGGCTTGTGATCAACTATTCAGTACCACAGTTCACAACATAATTGAATTTCTGCAATCTTAAAACCATGTAGTATTAAAACACATCTAAATAGGCATGTTGTTTTAACGTTATCAATCTGTTGGGATTTCTTGGGGGGTGCGGGGCATTCGGGGATTAGAGGGAAAGAGCTGCTGACATGTTACAGTTACGGCAGGCTTCTGTTCCTCAACTACTGGTAACCAAAGCGAGTGTTACTAATGAGACAGTCTTAATTTAGTGCCCATTTCATGTTGTTTGGTTTTCACTGGGCCGCTGCCAAGTGTTGTGTTAAATTGATGATTAAATTACGAGTACAGAAGTTGTAAAGGAGAAATCTGATGGGCAGAGGTATTATTTAAACAAAAAAAACACAATGGCCCGGATTTTTGTGGTTGGTAACGCCATCATACAGCCTTTGAAATGGACAGCAAGTTTGGGATTTCCGCATGCAGCGCTAAATCCCGAACTTGCGATCGTCAAGTTCTGACTTGACAGACGATCTGCACCCACGGGGAAATCCTAATTGCTGGCGCAGAGTTGGGCTAATTGTCCACCAACTGTCCAGCAATTATGTATGAAAATTTTAAGGCTGATGCAAACAGGCACAGGGCCTGTTTCCACAGCTTAAGGGGATACCTGTCATTTTGGTGATAATCCTATCCTTTAACAGTTATCAGCTGTCTGCAGACTTAAATAGGATTTAGGAAAAAAAAACAGTTCAGCAATGTTGTGGAGTATTTTAAACCAACACTCGACACAAGGCTTTTAGATCGATAGTCAAGTTGTGTTTATTGCACCGGTGGGGAGGCGGCCTGCTTTGTCTTGGCCAGACTTCTCCAAATTGATACAGCAAACACTACATTTTTATACATTACAATAAGCATGTCCGCCTCATGTTAAATTCATTCCTGCCACCTGATTGGATCTTGGCCTGCATGCACCTTCACGGATTGGTTACAAATCTTAATATAAACATGTATAAGCTGCCTCCTCAATCAATCACTCAAACTGCTGAATGCTGATTAAAAGATACCTTGGGATGCAACCCAGATAATATAGTTTTTACGGGCAGTTGAAATTCTAGACACCCTGTCTCCATTTAATTGTTTTATTTCTTCTGCATAGGTCAGCTATCTTTGACCGCTTCTTTATGGATGTGGTCTTTCATGTTAGCCCCTGTCTTTTTACACTATTCAGTGAAACTGCCAGCGATGTCATTTTAACTCTTTCCCCACTGCAATCCCCCCTTTTGGTACTTGGTCCTTGCCCAAGTTAAACCACATGTATAAGCATCGCTGTGCCTCCTGCCCCATGCGGTGATCAGTCGCTGGTTCAGGAGGCCCTGCATACCCATCATGTTTAGAGCAAACTTGTGTTTTCCAACTCTTTCCGACTCGCTTTAGCTCTTTGTTTGGTCCCTTTCTTTTTACAAGCGGTGCATGCTGCTATTCCCCATCCTATAGCCATGACTAACTGTACTATTATTAATATATGAGAAATGATGCAGATCCATGGGTGTATGTTGACATTCATTCCCCAATCCCACAGCTTCTCATACCACGGGACTTCCTGTAGCTCTACCTCTATGTCCTTTTCTAATTCCCCAAGATTCCTTTGCAACACTATATATTGTTTCACCATCTTACTTAAATCCTCTTTCATTTCTTGCAGATCCTCTTGTAGGCGGGATCTTCATAATTGACCAACTCGTCCTTTAGACTATCTGGCACATTTAGTTTTATCTCCTCCCTTGAATGTACATACACCAATCTGGTGTGTCCAATTGTCACAGGGATCTTTGGCGTAAAGCAGAAGTTAGGCATTGCGATTGCACATACAAGGTTACTATATTGGTACTCAGTCTCTGGGGTGACTATACAATACTCCCCTTCGCCTCTATATCCCGAGCGGGTGTGATGGTGATCAACATGTGATAATTCCAACACACACCCCTCTGTCTTATTATAGCCGCACTCATCCTTAGGGCCTTCTCCTACCAGATGTGGGCATATCGTAAGCGTGCCTTTCCCGTGGCATCCGTTTAGGGAGACTTCTCTCATAGTACCATTCTTCCTGATGACATAGGTAGTATTGGAGGTATGCCTCACCCCTCACTGTACCTATGTTTGTTACTGGTACTGTGGGTATGGAGTTGTGTCTAGTCCCACCACTGGTATCAGGAGTACCATGGCTATCATTGCTGTCACTTCTGCTTTACATTTTTGTATCATCGGATATACTCTGGTCATCCCTTTGAGGGTGCAAGCACTCAGAGGGCCTGGATTCTGGCCCATGCCATGGAGCTGTGTGCTGTTAATTCAGTCTGGTACCTCGCCTTGCTGTATCTGTGCCAGATTATGTTTTAACTGTCCGGTAATCCATTGGCCATAGGCATGACACATGCCTCGCCCTACCCCGTCTTTTGTCTGTTCCTCATCTCTACAGTTTAGTTTGTTGATAACGCTAGCATGGTCCTCTATAACCTTGATTCCCTCGAGTAATTTCCTTATCGTGTGTCCTCCTAACTCTGATCCTTGTCGAACCAAACCAGTTTCCGTCTCTAAAATCTGTTGCAATACCCTTTGTAGTCGTTCCACACGACTCTGGACTCCTTGTATATCTAGGGCATTAATGAATGATGTCCCTGTGTTTATTCCCGTGAGTATATCGGTTCCTAAGCTCCTCTTAAACCTTTGGTGGAATGCAGCATGTCCCCTAAAATTAGTAGCCCCTGTCACATCAGCAGCTTGGCTAATTACATTCTTTATCATATATGCATAAAATTCTCTAGTTTTAGTAAACCTTTTACAATATCCTGACCATTGTAACATGGTTAAGTTCATTAGCACCGGTCAAATTTCGTGTCTCACGTTATCATACAATTGTTCTCCCTGGTAAATAATACTAGTCCATTCATAGGTCCAGGTTTCATATCTGGACATTGTAGCATCCTCGGTTTGCTTGTCTCTTCTTTCTGTGTATTGGAGACCGTGGATGAGACTCTGAATATGATTGATCCATTAAAACATGGTGCTTCCTCATCATGTACTTGTCGTGTAATGTGGGATGTCCCTTCGCTTAGTTCGTGTCCCAGCAGTAATCCCACCTTCATGGTGAAGTTTCCCTGTAAATTAAGCAGAAGCCTGGTCGTCACCAGAGGTTAGTTTATCTCCGGTGTTTATTCCATTGTTCCTGTGGGATTTAAGATCAGGTGGGTTATTGCTATATCGTTTTAATTGGGTCTAATGTTTCCATCTACCCTTTCCCCTCATACATGCACACGTATCGCTGGTCATGATAACCTCAAATGGTCCAGTCCATCTAAGTGAGAATCCTGATCTCTCTGGCAATATTTTAACAAATACCTGCTCGCCCACCTTAGGTAGGGGCTCCGAGGCCCCCTGCTTTTGTGTATTTTTATCTCTGATGTCTTGTTCTTTAATTTCTTGTTTGAGCTCCTTCAATTGATTATCCAATGTTTGTACGTATTTCCTAATTTTATCTTTTAAGGGTCCTAGTCCCTCGCTATCAGATACTACTCCTTCCAGCAGACACATTGCTCGTCCAGTCATGAGTTCATATGGCGTCAGTCTGTTTGGGATGGCTCTCAGCCTCATCAGGATACACGGAAGGACATCCACCCATCCCTGTCCGGTTTCGGCTATGGCCTTGCTTAAGGCTGTTTTCAGGGTTCTGCTCATTCGCTCTACCATGCCTGAGCTTTGCAGATGATAGGGGATGTGGAACTTCTGTCTTACTCCTAGTAGCTTACAAGCTTCTTTCATTACCTTTCCTTTAAAGTGGGTACCTTGATCTGAATCTATTTGCAATGGGACCCCCCATCTCAGTGTCACGTCGTATGCAAATATTCGGGCCACAGTCTGAGCACTACAGTCTCTGGTAGGGAATGCTTCCACCCACCTTATAAACTAGCCTATGATCACTAGGCAGTATTTCTTTGCTGTTATTCTACCTACTGCTATTGGTGTAGGCATCTCTGTGTCCGCTGCTGCTCTTACTGCCTGATCAGCTAACATATTTCCTTTTTGTTGCTCGCTCACTATCTTGCGGTGTGCCTTTATTTTAATCACTGCTACCTCTTCTCCTTTTACCGCTTCTACTAGGTCTCTCACTACCTCCTCATGCTGTATTTGTCCTCCTCCGGAGGTTACATATCCTCTCCTATTCCATGCTATCATATAATCATGCACTACCCCAAACGCATATCTACTATCTGTGTATATATTTACTCGTTTTCTTTTTGCCAATTTCAATGCTTCCGTGAGAGCCACTAATTCTGCTACCTGCGCTGAGGTTCCTCCTTCAAGCCTTCCTTTTGCAACTGTTTCTCCGTTCTCGGATACTACTGGCCAACTGTGTGTGGCTCCCCATTTATATATCGGCGAGATCCGTCTACATAAAAGGAGTTTTGGGGATTTTCAAGGGGTGATTCTGATACGGTTCCTCTGACCTCTTCTTCGATTACTAACTGACACTCATGTGCCTCACTCTCTGATAGCATTCCCTCTGTGGGGTTGACTCTATGTTCCCTTATAATCTAGACTGATCTGTCCTTGGGTATCAATACTGCTTCCCAAGCCGCCCTCCTTCTGTCTGATATAGCCTTCATTTTGCCTGTGTTTAGCATGTCCATACAAATATACACCAACCAGAATTTCACCGTGGCCACAATAAAAGTCTGGTTTTAATAGGTTAATTAACCTCAATAACTCCAATTCAATCCAGATCAATTTTTTTTTAACTAACCAGTATCACTTGGAAAAGAAAGAAACCATAGCCACATTAACAAAGAAACAATCACCCATGCCTTGTAAACATTCAAATTCATTTTCTTCCAGGCACATTGGCGACTGTGACTTCAAGGCTGAAGCTTATCTTTTGTAAAATAATTAACAAACTTAAAACAACACACGCTTGTCCATCATTCAAGACAAGTCTTCAAAGGGTTAAACAGCTTTTCGCTCTCTGTACAAAAGAGTGGGTGGAACTAAAACAAACAACAGACTTTTTCTTTCAAAGACATTTTCTTTCAAAGACATTTATTTCAAAGACAGAAAACTTCCACACCTTTAACACACACTTTCACACAAACTGAGATTCCAGCATTCCTTTTAAGATTCCTTTCACTCAGCAAATCCTGGATTTTACTTGTTTTGGACAGAAGCTGGTAGCATCTGTGTCGATAAAACTTAAATTTTTTCCTTATTCCCTTTCTTAAATTACTGGTACTCTGGTACAATTTTGGCACCCGTTTTTGGTCCAAATTTGAGTACGTCTACTCAACTCATAATATGCGCGAGCCACTAAAATGATGGCTTTTTGTTCCTTTAATTCTGTTTCTTTAGCCCACCATTCTCTTTGGCAACCGAACGACCCACCGGTAAAACAATTGTTTTTAACCATTTTGTCAATTAATCTTTTATTTGTTGTCCGCTAAATAGCATGTCAGAGACCCCACTGGCCCCCACTCGAGTTTTTCACTTCCCGTGGTTAATTGTTGTCAGCGGTACGTCCCTTACTTTACTCTCGCAGAGTGAGACGGTACTTGCAACAATTTTGTTCTGGCGATTTGTTGTCAGAGGTATGCTTAAACTTTCTGCACTACTTGCAACTCGCCTATTTTATTTGTTGTCAGAGGTATGCTTAAACTTTCTGCACTACTTGCAACTTGCCTATTTTATTTGTTGTCAGAGGTATGCTTAAACTTTCTGCACTACTTGCAACTTGCCTATTTTATTTGTTGTCAGAGGTATGCTTAAACTTTCTGCACTACTTGCAACAATTTTGTTAGGGTAATTTGTTGTCAGAGGTATGCTTAACACTACTTGCAACTGGAATTGTCAGAGGTATGCTTTAGATTTTTACTCCAAAGTTAACGCACTACTTGCAACTCATACCATGCCTATACTTCCACGCATTTCACCCTAACCCCAAGACTGCTTGACTTATCGATTCAAACCTTTTAGTTGTTTGATTCCAAAGGGGGCGGTGGACAAAGAACGGTGTTGCCTTGCCCTAACTGTATGTGGTATTTAAAAGTTCTCACATTTTTGGCTCGGCTTCACTCGCCCGTGCCTCCCGTCCGTGTGGATTCTGTTCGTGACGCCAATTGTTGTGGAGTATTTTAAACCAACACTCGACACAAGGTTTTTAGATCGATAGTCAAGTTGTGTTTATTGCACCGGTGGGGAGACGGCCTGCTTTGTCTTGGCCAGACTTCTCCAAATTGATACAGCAAACACTACATTTTTATACATTACAATAAGCATGTCCGCCTCATGTTAAATTCATTCCTGCCACCTGATTGGATCTTGGCCTGCATGCACCTTCACGGATTGGTTACAAATCTTAATATAAACATGTATAAGCTGCCTCCTCAATCAATCACTCAAACTGCTGAATGCTGATTAAAAGATATCTTGGGATGCAACCCAGATAATATAGTTTTTACGAGCAGTTGAAATTCTAGACACCCTGTCTCCATTTCATTGTTTTATTTCTTCTGCATAGGTCAGCTATCTTTGACCGCATCTTTATGGATGTGGTCTTTCATGTTAGCCCCTGTCTTTTTACACTATTCAGTGAAACTGCCAGCGATGTCATTTTAACTCTTTCCCCACTGCAATCCCCCCTTTTGGTACTTGGTCCTTGCCCAAGTTAAACCACATGTATAAGCATCGCTGTGCCTCCTGCCCCATGCGGTGATCAGTCGCTGGTTCAGGAGGCCCTGCATACCCATCATGTTTAGAGCAAACTTGTGTTTTCCAACTCTTTCCGACTCGCTTTAGCTCTTTGTTTGGTCCGTTTCTTTTTACAAGCGGTGCATGCTGCTATTCCCCATCCTATAGCCATGACTAACTGTACTATCATTAATATATGAGAAATGATGCAGATCCATGGCTGCATGTTGACATTCATTCCCCAATCCCACAGCTTCTCATACCACGGGACTTCCTGTAGCTCTACCTCTATGTCCTTTTCTATTTCCCCAAGATTCCTTTGCAACACTATATATTGTTTCACCATCTTACTTAAATCCTCTTCGTGTGAAGACCCCGCTCAAGTTGAAGCTGGACTCCTCCGCGCTCACTGCCATTGTGTTTCTAGAGCTTCAGCATCTAAAAGAGAAGAGAGCGACAAGGTTTTGCAGTTAGTGGCAAGGATACATAGAGCCCACTGAAAGCAGCAGCCCTTTGCTATGAGGGTGAGATCTCGGTGAGAAGGGAAAGAGGGTGAGACGGCTTAAAAACCCCGTGGGACCTGTCCTCCAATCTGTCCAGAAACCATATTGCCAACATGCCGCCTGCCCACAATATCCATGACGATCCTTTCCACTTGCTCTGCCAACTCTGCCCACTGTTGCTGCAAAGCTGGCCAGGACACCTCCACGCCGTTGGGTGTAAGGATGAGGCCCATCCCTCCTGCTGACCTCCACCAGCACCTCCAAAGCTGCATCTGAAAAGCAGGGAGCTCTTCCAGTATCTCTTCTGCCTGACATTTCAGTGCTGTTTAGAATGAAGCTGATTGTAGCCACAGTGCACCGGCCCTTTAAGAAATGCTGGCTGACTTCAACTTATGCCAGTGTTGTCCAATTAACCCCCTCCCCGGGTAGGCGAGCTGCCAATGACGAGCATGAGTAGCACTGGCAGCTCACTTATTTCATGCTAAAGAGGCACAGGAATCAATTTGGAGCAGTCCCGAGGTTCATGTGACCAGGCGCGCGAAATGTTAAGAGTTGTCCAGACTGATGGCCAATTATTTTCTCATTGTTCTTTGTTTTTATTTTTGCAAATTTGGAATTACTTCATTACATTACGTGAGGAGGGGAAGAGAATTAAAAAAAAATAATAATTGAAATAGGCCAACATCACACAGTGTACAGCAGGATAGAAATATGGCAATAGCCCAAGCAGGTGTGGCTGGGAACAGGACAGCAAGTCATGAGATTTGTTCCAGGGAAATTTTCAAGGCCACAAGAAGGAAAAGTATTTGGCACTGGCAAGGTGATATCTTGTGTCTTGTCCCGTCACAGTGGGCATGACATTCCTGCTTTTGTTAATGGTAAGACAAACCGATTAATATGAGGAGGGGAATGGACAGGTACATCTGGGGTCAGTGTTGGAGGCAAGACCCCTCCACACAATGGAATAAGGGAGAAATACAGAGTACCTTAAAACCCCAACGTCAAGTCCAGACCGAAGGCACAACTGAAAATAATGGGACTAGCATAATCCACATACTCATGAGCAGTAATTGAAAAACGAATGATATAGGGCAATGACATTTCCCTGAGTTTGACAAAGGAATACATATTCTCTCCACCTGAACCACTTTCCATTTTGGCTGCCTCCATGAGTCAAATGGCATCACTGGAAGGGAAAAGCAATGACATATTCTGAACAATAGGACAGCAGTATTCCAAAGTCAAATAAGACCTCTAGAGAAAGACACAATCCAGCATACTGTGTGCTACATGGACACCTAGTCCCATGCAACTGGAATGAGAGACAGGTTCAGAAGATATATATTAAAAAAATTCATTTATATGGGCTATGGGCGTCGCTGGCAAAGCCAGCATTTATTGCCCATCCCTAATTGCCTTTGAGAAGGTGGTGGCGAGCCGCCGCCTTGAACCGCTGCAGTCCGTGTGGTGAAGGTACTTCCACAGTGCTGTTAGGTAGGGAGTTCCAGGATTTTGACCCAGCGACGATGAAGGATCGGCGATATACTTCTAAGTCAGGATGATGTGTGACTTGGAGGGGTTTGGAGGTGGTGGTGTTCCCATGCGCCTGCTGCCCTTGTCCTTCTAGGTGGAAGAGGTCGCGGGTTTGGGGGGTGCTGCCAAAGAAGCCTTGGCGAGTTGCTGCAGTGCATCTTGTAGATGGTACACACTGCAGCCACGGTACACCGTGGAGGGAGTGGATGTTTAAGGTGGTGGATGGGGTGCCAATCAAGCGGGCTGCTTTGTCTTGGATGGTGCCGAGCTTCTTGAGTGTTGTTGGAGCTGCACTCATCCAGGCAAGTGGAGAGTATTCCGTCACACTCCTGATTTGTGCCTTGTAGATGGTGGAAAGGCTTTGGGGAGTCAGGAGGTGAGACACTCGCCACAGAATACCTAGCCTCTGACCTGCTCTTGTTGCCACCATATTTATGTGACTAGTCCAGTTAAGTTTCTGGTCAATGGCGACCCCCAGGATATTGATGGTGGGGGATTTGGTGATGGTAATGCCATTGAATGTCAAGGGGTGGTGGTTAGACTCTCGCTTGTTGGAGATAGTCATTGCCTGGCACTTCTGTGGCGCGAATGTTACCTGTCACTTACCAGCCCAAGCCTGAACGTCGTCCAGGTCTTGTTGCATGCAGGCATGGACTGCTTCATTATCTGGGGAGTTGTGAATGGCACTGAACACTGCAGTCATCAGCGAACATCCCCATTTCTGACCTTATGTTGGAGGGAAGGTCATTGATGAAGCAGCTGAAGAAGGTGGAAACAAACTCCTCCCCACTCTTTGCAACACCTAAGGGCATATTTGTCTTGAAAAAGTGAAGGATGGGATCAAGTCACAAGTAGGTTATCTCACAGAGGGACGCAGGCAGATAGTCTTATAGAATATTAAAATAGATGCATCACACTAGACCCAGTTGAGTGCATCCAAAACAAGACGAGCGTTAACTTTATTGAGAATCGCAGAGCCTTTAAAAATAGCAAATGTGAAACAGCAACTCTGATTGAAATGGTTGCATGCCCGTTTCAGAGGTCCAATTTACAAGTGAACTCAGTCCAAAAATTTTACATGCAATTGGAATGACTACCCTACCCTGCTAACTGGGGGTTGTAACAGTTTAAATTTAATCTTCAGAAATCTAGCACTCTGTAGGAGTCTATGTACTCCTAGCAAAAAATACTGAACTCGGAGAGGTTCAACAGAAAAGGTTTAATTGTTGAGGCTGCATGCTGAACACAAAATGGAGTCAGAGACTACACAAAGTACGACTGCCTTTCATCAGTGCACAGCTTCGACTGCTCCTCCCCCGCTCTGGGCTTAACTATGTTGCAGATCGAGTTTCTTAAAGGTGTGATCCTTCTTAAAGGCATGACGCCTGATTTATAGTCTACGGACCGGAAAGCGGATTGTGTCCTTTCTGTGATCGGTACGCCACACAGCTCCCCCCAGAATCCGCTAGTAGGGAGTGTACGAACCGGCGTGGCGGCTTGATGGCACGGCCGGAACAGCTCTTGGCGGTTGGTGTCGGGAGCGGGGCGGTCGGACGCGTTGGGCTGTTAGGCGGTCTGTCCCGCGGTGGGGGTTGGCCCACTTGAACGGGTTCGTCGGGCTCTAGGTGCGCCAGCTTGAGCCGGTCGACCGACACCTTGTCAGTTCTGCCGTCCACTTCGAGGAGGAAGAATTTGTTCCCCGTCTGGAGTACCTTGTAGGGTCCATCGTATGGGGGCCGTAGAGGTCCTCGGTGGGCGTCATGGCGCACAAAAACAAATTTGGCCATGTGCAGGCTAGGTGGTACGCGGGTTGCTGGTTCGCCGTGCCGGCCGGTGGGTACCGGAGCGAACTGTTGTGCTCGGTTGGCGAAAGCACGGCGTTGCTGGTCAGCCGACCAGGGGGTCGTGGCGGTGGGCAGGAACTCTCCGGGTACGCGCAGCGGCTGGCCGTACACGAGTTCCGCCGCCGAGGCTTGCAGGTCTTCCTTGACCGCGGAGCGTAGGCCGAGTAGCACCCGCGGGAGGCGGTCGATCCAAGCCTCGTCCTCGAGGCTGGCGCAGAGGGATGCCTTCATGGACTTGTGGAATCGCTCGCACAGTCCGTTGGCTTGGGGGTGGTAAGCCGTGGTGCGATGAACGGCCACCCCGAGGTTTCGGGCGATGGCGGCCCACAGATCAGAGGTGAACTGCGGGCCTCTATCCGACGTCATGTCGGAGGGGACGCCGAACCGAGCGACCCAGGTACCGATGAACGCCCTCGCGATGGCGGTGGTGGTGGACGTCAGTGGAATGGCCTCGGGTCAGCGGATGGTACGGTCCACGATTGTCAGCAGGTGCGTGTGACCTTGTGATGGTGGCAGGGGGCCGACGAGGTCGATGTGGACGTGGTCAAACCTTCTTTCTGGCTCGGTGAACTCCTCGAGTGGGGCTTTGACGTGCTGGTGGATTTTGGCACGCTGGCAAGCTATGCAGGATCTGGACCAGACGCGCACATCTTTGCGCAGGCCACGCCAGACAAATCGGTTGGCCACCAGTCTAATGGACGTGCGGGTGCCGGGGTGTGAGAGGCCGTTGACGATGTCGAACACCCGTTTTCGCCAGGACGCCGGGACTACGGGGCGGGGTTGCGCCAAGGAGGTGTCGCATTTGACAGTGACGGCGGACGGGCCGCAGGCGACGTCAGTCAGTCGCAGCCCTGGGAGGGTTGTGGGCGCGGAGAGCAGATCGGGGTCGGTGTGTTGCTCCGTTGCCAGTTGAGCATAGTCCACTGCCAGGTGGGCGCCGTGGACGGCGGGGCGGGATAGGCAGTCGGCCACCACGTTGTCTCGACCGGAGACGTGCCGGATGTCCGTGGTGAATTCGGACACCGCGGCGAGCTGGCGTTGTTGCCTGGCTGACCACGAGTCCGCAGATTTCGCCATCGTGAATGTCAGGGGTTTGTGGTCGACAAACGCGGTGAAGGGGCGGCCCTCCAGAAGAAATCTAAAATGGCGGACTGCCAGGTACAGTGCGAGGAGCTCGCGGTCAAAGGCGCTGTATTTGGCCTCTGGGGGGCGCAGTTGGCGGTTGAAAAAGGCCAGCGGTTGCCAGGCCCCGTCGACCCACTGTTCGTACACGGCGCCGACCGCGTGGTTGGAGGCGTCCGTGGTGAGGGCCACCCTGGCGTTGGGCTGTGGGTGAGCGAGCATGGTGGCGTTGGCGAGCGCCTTTTTGGTCGAGTCAAAAGCGGTCAACATGTCCGCCGACCACTCGATCACCATTCTGTCTTTCTTACCCCGGAGGGCTTCGTATAGGGGCCGCATGAGGGAGGCCGCCCCGGGAATGAAGCGGTTGTAAAAGTTGATCATCCCCAAGAACTCCTGGAGGCCTTTGATGTTGGTAGGCCGGGGGAACTGCTGGACGGCTTACACCTTGGCGGGCAGGGGAATGGCTCCGTCCTGCGTGATGTGGTGGCCGAGGAATTCGATCCTGCTGAGGCCGAATTGGCACTTGGCTGGGCTGATGATGAGCCCGTGCTCACCGAGCTGCTGGAACAGGGTGCAGAGGTGCTCGATGTGTTCCTGCTTGGAGGAACCAGCTACCAGGATGTCATCCAGGTAGACAAAGAGGAACTTCAGGTCCCGGAGGACCGAGTCCATGAGTCGCTGGAAGGCTTGGGCCGCGTTTTTGAGGCCGAAGGACATTCGGAGGAACTCTAATAGCCCAAAAGGGGTGATTATGGCCGTCTTGGGAACGTCTGTGGGGTGGACTGGCACCTGATGGTAACCGCGCACCAGGTCGACTTTGGAGAAGACTGAGCGGCCGGCCAGTCTAGCCGAGAAGTCTTGAATGTGCGGTATGGGGTACCGATCCGGCTGGGTGGCGTCGTTTAGGCGCCGGTAGTCCCCGCAGGGGCGCCATCCCCCGTCGGGTTTGGTGACGATGTGGAGTGGGGAGGCCCAGGGGCTGTTGGAGCGGCGGATGATGCCGAGCTGTTCCATTGTGGCGAACTTGGCCCGCGCGATCTCCAGCTTGGCCGGGTCCAGCCTGCGGGCGTGGGCATACACCGGTGGGCCTGTGGTGGGGATGACGTGTTTTACCCCGTGCTTAGCAACCTTCGCGGAGAAGGTCGGGTTGGTGAGGGCTGGGAACTCAGCCAGGAGTGCTGAGTAGTTGTCCATTGAGCGGGCGCGGCACTGCCACGCCATTTCGGCGGGTTGGGGGGGGGGCCATGGCGCCCGGGATAGGTGACATGGTGTTCATGTCCATGAGGCGGCGCCGAGGCATGTCGACCAACAGGCCGTGGGCGCACAGGAAATCCGCACCGAGGAGTGGGGAGAGCACCTTGGCGGTGATAAACTCCCAGTGGTAGCGGCGGCCTGCGAGGTCGATGGTGACGGTGCGGGTGCCGTATGTCCGGATGTCGGTGCCGTTGGCGGCAGCCAGCGCAGGGCCGCGGCCGCCTCGCTGGATCTCGAGGGCGGACGCGGGGATGATGCTGCGCTGCGTGCCCGTGTCGCATAGGAAACGGCATCCGGAGGCGCTGTCCGTAACGTACAGCAGCGCGCCTGCTTGCCCCACGGCCATCGTGTAGACCGGTGTGGGGGTGGTTGGAAACGTGCAGGGATGGCTGCAGCGGCGTGCCCGTGCGCCGAACCGGGTATGGAAGTAGCAGTAGCCCTGGGTCGGAGGGCTTGGGGGACGTGGGGGCCTGGGGGGGCCTCGTGGCCGAGCTGTGTGGCTGCGCGATAGAGGGTGGAGTGCGCGCCGATGCTGCGGAGGCCAGGTCGGGGGTGATGGCGTGGTTGGAGCTGGCGGACAGGAGCTTATCGGCTTCGTCGGCCAGGGCCTCGAGGTCCGTGAGGCTGGACGCCTCGATCGCCGGGCGGATGCTGGGAGGTAGTTGGCGGATAAAGAGCGTGCGGAAGAGGGAGCCGGGCGGTTTCTCATCGGTCAGAGCAAGCATGTGTGAGAGCAAGTCTGACGGCGTGGAGTCGCCAAGGCCCGGGAGGTCGAGGAGTTGGCAGTTGCACAAGAATTGGGAGGCTGTGAATTTTTTAATGAGCGCGGCCTTGAGATGTGCGTACTTGCCTTCCTCCGGAGGGTTTTGTAGTGTTGTCCAGACTTTCGTGATTGTGGAGCTGCCCAGGGAGGCGAGGAGGTAGTCGTACATCGTTGCGTCGGCGGTGATGCCGCGGAGTCGGAATTGCGATTCGGCTTGAAGGAACCAGGCGGTGGCCAGGTTCTCCCAGAACTCCGGCAGCTTCACAGAAACTGCATTTGTGTCAGCCATGGTTACGCTTAGGAGTCGTCCTGAGCGTTGGGGTCACCAATGTAGGAGTCTACGTACTCCTAGCAAAAAATACTGAACTCGGAGAGGTTCAACAGAAAAGGTTTAATTGTTGAGGCTGCATGCTGAACACAAAATGGAGTCAGAGACTACACAAAGTACGACTGCCTTTCATCAGTGCACAGCTTCGACTGCTCCTCCCCCGCTCTGGGCTTAA
Organism: Somniosus microcephalus; assembly: GCF_052327205.1. Classification (NCBI taxonomy): domain Eukaryota; kingdom Metazoa; phylum Chordata; class Chondrichthyes; order Squaliformes; family Somniosidae; genus Somniosus; species Somniosus microcephalus. The sequence goes on from NC_140992.1 coordinate 252,005,090, forward strand.
CTATGTTGCAGATCGAGTTTCTTAAAGGTGTGATCCTTCTTAAAGGCATGACGCCTGATTTATAGTCTACGGACCGGAAAGCGGATTGTGTCCTTTCTGTGATCGGTATGCCACAACTCCATATAAACTAGAATCTTCCCTTACTCTTCCCAAAAAAGTTGTTTCTGGAATATAGACTGAGAGCATTTGCAATAAACAGGGAAGAGTATTCATTTTTTTAAAACACTGTCTGTATCCATTGGTCATGGAGAAGGTAGGTCCAGTTGTTTAATAAGTTCTCACGAATCATCCTAAGTATCCAGGAAAAATTAGCACAGTATAAATGGTGCAGATCAGGCGAGATTGTCACCCACCCGTGCCCCCCCTCCCGAAGACTGAGAGTTTCCTGAATCATAGAAGACAAAAGTTTACCTGGGGTCACGGCATCAGATTTTAAATAATTGATCTTCTAGATTGACAGAGAACTCTTATACCAAATACAGTTTGTACAGAGAGAGAGAACTGGGGGCTAGAGATAAGTAAAAGAACGCTGTCTGCATACTGGGGCATTTTGTTCTTTTTGTCGACCACAGAAATCCAATGACTGTGCGACTGGCACAAATGTTGGCTGCCAGCAGTTCAATAGTAAATGCAGAAAGCAGGGGAGACATAGGCTGTCAATGCCGAATGTCTTAGAGCAGTTTAAATAAAGAAAGCACAATCCCATTGGAGACAACTGAGGAGCAAAGACCGGGGCCTAGAAATTCAGTATAACCACTTTTGGGGCGGTAAAGTCGGGCGGCCGCTAAAGTTTGCGCCCGCCGGAAAGTGGAGGCCACTTCGCCGATATTCAGTAGCTTTGGCCAAGGAGTTTGCTCGAGTGCTAAAACTGGCGTTGCACGGCTATCTTTAGGCGCTAAGCCGGCGGTGCAGACTGATACCGCTGAGGCCGGGCGCAGCGCAGGTGCGGTCATGTTTTGATTGACAGCAGACACCCTGGCGCCGGCCAGCTCTTAAAGGGGGAAGGGTCGACTTGGTCTGCTGCCACGCCCTGGATACTGCAGCCCTCCAGCTAGGCCTAAACACTGCTGCTGGAGAGAAATAGCGCCAGGAAGGATGCAGAGGGCCCGTGAGCGAGCGCAGCGCTTCTCTGGCCATGATTTAAAGGTGCTGGTTAGGGCTTTGGAGAAGAGAAGCCATATCTTGTTCCCGGACAGTGGCAAGAAGCCTCCCAAGAGGGTGTACAGGAGAGCCTGGAGGGAAATCGCCCAGAGGGTCACAGCCAACAGTGATGTCCCCAGGACTGGTGTCCAATGCCGGAAAAAGTTTAACGACCTCACTCGGATTGTCAGGGTGAGTACCCTTTCCAGTGTCCTCCTTATCCTTGCATGTGCACCTCACATTATGGGCAAAGGGACCTCAAAGGCCTAATGGCCAGCCCTCATCCAGCAGCTATGGCACTGGCATGAACATCAATTGCACTTTCTGCACTTTACACACTGGCCAAGCTATTCGACCATGGGAGGCAGTGCACACAACAACAGGGCACCACACTGGCCAAGCTATTCGACCATGGGAGGCAGTGCACACAACAACAGGGCACCACACTGTACTTAGAGGCCGTCCTTTCTCTTGCAGGCCAAGCTGGCCCAGAATCTGAAGAGCCGGACTGTCACCGGGGGAGGCCGTGCCCAGTTCCAGCAGCTCAGTGACCTGGAGGAGCGCGTGGGTCGAGTCATGGGTGCCCGGGTGATTGGCCCCGTTGCAATTGGAGATGCCGACCCTGTGCTGGGCCCCAATGGTAAGGACATGACCGTTTGGACCTCTCTCGTTCCCCTTGCGCTTCAGATCTACATCCTTTGCCACTGTCCGACCAATGCGCAGAATGCCACCACTCATGCCTCCCTCGCTGACGCCCTCTCCTCACTCTAAAGCTACTCTTGTGCCTTCCTGCTTTCAGCTGGTGAGGAGGAGGTCCCTGAAGCTGCGAGTGTCAGTCCCTCGGAAGAGGAGGACGAGGAGGAGCAAGAGGAAGGCGGCACATCGGGGGAACCCTCATCCGCGCCAGGGGATGGCAATGGAGGGGACACGTCTTCCCTGGAGGAGAGCCAGGGGGAAGTGTTGCAGGGGGGTGTAGCTCCTGTGCCCAGTGGCGTCCAGCCACGCGGGAAGGGTCGGGCAGCTCGGCTGCCTTCTCCCCAGAGGGGGGAAGTGTTGCAGGGGAGTGTAGCTCCTGTGCCCAGTGGCGTCCAGCCACGCGGGAAGGGTCGGGCAGCTCGGCTGCCTTCTCCCCAGAGGGGGGAAGTGTTGCAGGGGAGTGTAGTTGCTGGGCCCAGTGGCGTGCAGCCACGCGGGAAGGGTCGGGCAGCTCGGCGGCCTTCTCCCCAGAGGGAGAGTCCGGCCTCCAGTCCGGAGACGGTCCTCGCCCAGGAAGTGCGCCTCCTTGATCAAATGTCCGCGGACTCGGATCGTCAGCACACCGAGTTCATGGGGGTTGTGGCACGGTTGCCTGAGGCCATTGAGTCCCTGGCTCATAGTGTGTCCGATTTCGGGGCCTCACAGGCCAGGGGTTTCGAACAACTCACGGCAGCACAGGCCAGGGGTCTCGAACAATTCGGGGCATCACAGGACGCGAGTCGGGCACAATTCGGGGCATCACAGGACGCGAGTCGGGCCGAATTCGGGGCATCACAGGACGCGAGTCGGGCCGAATTCAGGGCAGCACAGGACGCGAGTCGGGACGACTTCAGGGCAGCACAGGCAGCGAGTGGACAGTTGATCAGTGGTGCCGTGCAGTCACTGGCTGGTCTGATGCGGGCACAGACCAGGGCAGTACGGGCACTCACTGCTGCCACACTCGCTGTGTCAGGCAGGCATCGCCAGGGCACCCGCCGCGCTGCTGCAGCACAGCGGTCTGGCCTTCACCAGATTGCTGCGCTTGCTGCAGTGCCAGCCCGGCCGAGTACCAGTGTCTCTGGCGACCAGCGAGCGCCTGGCATCAGCCAGCTTGCCCCCATTGCTGCAGCCGCCACTGCCACTCCCCCAGCAAAGCTGCGACGAGCTGCTGGAGAGACTGATGCTGCCCAGCCACAGCTGCAGCAGTCAGCAGCCGGCCCCTCGAGGGCCAGAGCTCATCTAGGCCGACCCCCAAGGGCATCTGCCGTCATGCAATGTGCCCCTCAGGAGCCTTCCCCCAGCCTTGCAACACCCACAGGGCCCAGGTTGAGGCGGAGCAGCAGGTCGGCCAGGGGCCGGAAAAGGCTGGACAAGGACTCGCCCTCTCGGCACACAAAGTAGAGTGTGTTGGCAAATGTTTTTTTATATGGGGGTGCTTGTGCTGTCTATGGGGGGGGTTCTTTTGGTAAGGCCGAGGATGAAGGCCATTTGGATGGACAAGTTTTGTTATTCCTCCCCGGGTTGTGGGAGTGAGATATGTTTTTGACTGTTTTTTGGAGGTGTTGTGTGTTTTTGGGTTTCATGTGGGAAGGGCCCTGAGTTTGTTCAATAAAGCTTTTTCTTTATTCAGCTTGTCCATGTGTGATGTTTCAAGTGGTTGTTGCGTTAACCGGCTGAGGGCTTGCAGAGCGGCTGCATTCATGTGCCTTCATTGCCACAAGCCATTCCCTGACAGGGGGCCTAGAAGTGTCGTTCAATAAGCCGCCGACGGACGGCCCTTGGACCTTGTGGCTCCCTCCTGGGCTGGTACTGCTCCTCCTCCTCATGGTCCTCCTACTCATCCTCCTGAGGTGGTGGTCCAACGTGAGGTGGCAGTGCCTGAGTCCTGTGGATAGCCAGGTTGTGCAGCATGCAGCAAACGACGACGAACTGGGAGACTCTATCCGGCGAATACTGCAGAGATCCGCTGGAGCGATCCAGGCAGCGGAACCGTTGCTTGAGGACGCCAATCGTTTGCTCTATGATGTTCCTTGTGGCTTGATGGCTTTCGTTGTATGCCTCCTCAGCAGGGGTCCTGGGCGCGCGGAGCGGGGTCATGAGCCATGTACACAAAGGATAGCCTTTGTCCCCGATAAGCCATCCTCTTGGGGGAGGCTGTGCCTGGAACATGTCAGCCACAGTAGTCTGGTGCAGGATAAATGCATCGTGGCTGCTGCCTGGAAAGCGGGCATTGACAGCTAGGATGCGCTGCCTGTGGTCACACACCAGCTGTACATTGAGGGAATGGTAGCCCTTCCGGTTGCGGTAATCCTCGGCATTGTCGATAGGTGCCCGCAAAGCCACATGCGTGCAGTCAATGGTGCCCTGCACCATGGGGAAGTCGGCGATCCTCGCAAATCCGACTGCACGCTGCTCCTGCCTCTCTAGGGTCATGGGGAAGGAGATGAATTGGTGTCTCCTTGTGAAAAGGGCATCGGTGACCTGCCGAATGCAGCGATGCACAGCGAACTGGGATATGTTAGCTATGTCCCCAGCAGCGGCTTGGAAGGAGCCGCTTGCATAAAAGTTCAGAGCCACCGTGACCTTCACTTCCACCGACAGAGACGTCCTGCACATCAGCTGTGGACGCAGATCTCTGTGAAGCAGCTGGCAGATCTCTGCAACCACCTCCCTTCTGAAGCGCAGCCTCTTAACACACTGCGCGGCAGTCATGGTGAGATAGGACTCCTGCTGGCGGTATTCCCTGAGTGGGTAAGGCCTACTTTGCCGACGCCTGATGGCCCCTCTGCGTCTAGGCATGGCTGCCCCTCTCACACAGCGTCTGCGAGCCCTTCGCACATAATGCTGGAACTGAGGGTTGGAACCCCATGTAGCCCCCATAATATACTTGCAAACAGGGAAATCACAATGAGTCAAATTTCCAAGCTCTGGCCAGAAGCCAGAAATACCTCTCCTATGTTGGCCCAAATCAGTAAGGTCTCTTCCTTGGTCTCTGTCCAGAAATCCGTTGCACTAAAGTCATTGCAGCAAAATGGCTGGCCTTTATAGTTCAGTCTAAGTGCCCTTTAATTAGCGCTCCCCGAGGCCCGCAGGGCCTCTGCTGCGTTCCACTTCACAGTTCTTAACAGCGCCATGCCCACATTGGGCGGGCGCCACTGAAGTTCCGGTTTGGGGCGCACAAACGGCGTTGCACGACGAAATGACGTCATAAGTTGCGCGCGCAGCTGAGCGCGCGCAAACACTTTGCGCTGGCGCTAAATGTCTACTGAAGTTGGGCGTAGGCGCCGATCGTTCTGCGCCCGGCCGCTAAGTGCCTAGCGCTCGAGATCTACTCCTCTCATGGCGCTAACGGCTGGCGAACGCAACTGAATTTCTAGGCCCGGGTATAACGAGGAGCTATACTGGTGAACGTTCTGCAAAACCCATGGTTTCTCCCATCATTTGGAAAAGGGTCACTCACTCTGTCCAAGCCCTTTCAGCATCCAAAGGACCTCGGTAGATTCCGTTACAAAAATAAATAACGTTGACAAGTTGCATTATTGTAAAAGGGCCTCCCACATACAAATCCATCTGGAACACTTTTAGGAGTAGGGGAGCGAGTTCTGGAGTCACCCTTTTGTAGTCAGCAAGGAAACTATCTGGGCCAGGTGCCATGTTAGGCTGAACAGAGCTTATAGCTCAGAGCACCTCTTCCTTCCATGTAGCCAATGAGCTGTTCTCCACTTATTTTTACATCCTGACACTTAGAACACTGGGTCTGCAGCTTTAGGCCAATTTGGTTCTTTGTGTTACTCTTTTTTTTAAATTCTGCCAAAACATAATAATTGTGTAACACACACAAATAAACTCTCCAATTAAGGAGAAAACACCAGTATGTAAAATTGTGGGATCTGGTTGGAGTTTAAAGTTATGTCCATATGGCACAAATGAAGCATTAGCAAGGAAATATGTGATTTGTCCATCTGAGGATACGCTGCTGTCACGTTTCTCTCCAGTATACTGTTTGGTTAAAATCAAAACAATGGATTAGTACTACATTTTCAGAGAAGTATAGCAGCTTTTGTAATTTTTAAAAATTCATTCACGGGATGTGGGCGTCACTGGCAAGGCCAGCATTTATTGCCCATCCCTACTTGCTGGGCCATTTCAGAGGGCAGTTGAGAGTCTGGAGTCACATATAGGCCAGACCGGGTAAGGACAGCAGATTTCCTTCCCTAAAGGACATTAGTGAACCAGATGAGTTTTCACGACAATCCGGTAGTTATATGGTCACCATGACTGATAGTAGCTTTTTATTCAGATTTAATTAACTAAATTTAAATTCCCAGCTGCGGTGGTGGGATTTGAACTCTTGTTTCCGGATTATTAGTCCAGGCCTCTGGATTACTAGTCCAGTAACATTACCACTACATTACTGTTCCCGATAACTATAATTATCTAATGTCTTTTAATAAACGTTGTTCTGGACCTTTGTTATTAACTGTTCTGGACCATTATTAAAAGACCAAATAGTTAACCTGTAGAAAAGATACTGTTAAACCCAACCCTGCATGTATTCACTAACTTCATCCTAGATGCTTAGTTGATATATTTAAACACAGCTTAAAAAGTACATGGAATCATAGAATAGTACAGCACAGAAGGAGGCTGTCTGCGCCTGCTCTTTCGAAGAGTAATCCAGTTAGTCCCACTCCCCGGCTCTTTTACCATATCTCTGCAATTTTTTCTTCTTCAAGTATTTATCCAATTCCCTTTTGAAAGCTACTATTGAATCGTGTTTCCACCATCCATTACAATCTTACAACATAAGATTATTTTAGTGTTTTAGTGCAAGATGTAATATTATTAGTATTGTTAGCTTTTGACACCCTACAGACCTCCATCTTTATTTCTTTGATCTAATTAAATGTCTTTGGTAAAAGGTTGCTAAGTATTTTGTTTTTTAATCAATGGACTACTCTTTCTGTCAGCACCAAAGTTCGTATTGGTCACTTTAGCCAAATAGGGCTAAAATCATACCTGTAGTATTTCCAACCCTCCTTATCAATATAAATGATGATTCATTTCACTGGTTATTGTAAAGTATAAATGGACTGTTATAACAGAAAATGCTGGAAACACTCAGCAGGTCAGGCAGCATCCGTGGCGAGAGAAACAGTGTTAACGGCCCAGAACTTCGGGCCTCCACGGGTGAGTACGCACGAAGTACTCACCCGTAGGCCCAATGGAAGTGCCGGTTTCCTGCATGCACTGCGCATGCGCGGGAAACCTGCACTTCCGTTCCCCTGAAAGAAGGGGTTCAGAGTTCGAATGCGTGCACGGGAGAGGCTGCGCGTGCGCATCGAACTTCCGTTTTTTTTTTACAGGTTTTCCCGGGAGGGTAAGTCTGCAGAAGTTACACATTTAAAAAGCAGGCGTAAGGTCTGCTTTTTACAAGGTAAGTGGTGAATTAATAAAAAATTAAAACATTTTTTCCACAGGTTTATTATTTTTAAATACTTTAAAGAAAGGTAAGTTTATTTTTAGCCCCGTTAGAAAATAAAATTATTTTTTTCAAAAGTTTAAATTATTGTTTAAAATAGTTATTTCATGTAATTTATAGTTTATTTAAAAAATGTAATGTTTTTTAAAAATTTATTTGAAGATTTAGTGATGTTTTGGGGCCCGTAGTATTTCTAAGTTTTGACAGCTCTTCCTGTCAAACTTATGAATGGAGCATTCCCTGCTCCCCATGGCCCACATGATCCCAGGGGACGCATCGAACTAACTGCGCCCCTGGGATACGCAAGCACTGCGAGCCGGCAGTTGGAGCAGGCCCAGGATCGGAATTCCACAGCTCAACGGCCGGCGCGCAAGGTAAGTGTAGGTCGGGGGCTTACACCCGCGGGAAGCGCCCGACCCGAATTTCTGGGCCAATGTTTTAGGTCTGTGACCCTTCGTCAGAACTGGATAAAGTTAGAGATGTAACAGATTTTAAGCAGGGGCCGGGGGTCGGGGGGAGGAGGAAAGAATAAAAGGGACGGTCTGTGCTAGGGTGGAAGGCAAGAGAGATTAAATGTTGCAAATGCGGATGGCAGAATCATCAACACCTGCCGCCTGAAAAAATAGGGGTCGAGGTTATGGTCTGAAATTGTTGAACTCATTGTTGAGTTCAGAAGGCTGTAAAGAGCCTAATCGAAAGATGAGGTGTTGTTCCTCGAGCTTACGTTGAGGCACTTTACAGCCTGCTGAACTCAACATTGTTTCAGATTTCCACCATCCGCAGTATTTTGCTACTGTATTTTCTTAACTGTTGTGCTATTTAACAGAAAATCCCTGACTCTACAGCAGCATTAATAGAGTTTGAGGCAGCCATACTGGTTAAGTGACTCATTTCATGCTTGAAAAATGTTAAAAGATCATAGTTATTATTAGATGCCGTTTTGTTTTTAATGCTAACAAACTTGCTTCTCAGGAAGAATACATTTCAAAACCGCATGTTTCTGTAATACTATTACCAGATTGTAAATAACAATGAACACCTGTTGGGTTTTTTTAACGAAAATTTAAACCCCCATGAGTATAGCATTGCTGAAATCTCTACAGTTTGCAGCCTGCAGACAGAGGAGACTTTCATCTTGAGACCAGGTCCTGGAAGTACAATCTGCTAACTCACTGTACTAGCCAGTTCCTTCAGGAAGGCTTCTAACTATTCTATTTTTGGGGTAAATTTTGTATTGATACCCATATTTGATTTTGGACTGTGCCAATCTGTTTATGATATCCTACTAAGGCGTTGAAATGCTCGATTGATGTTTGGATTTCTTAGTAATGTAAATTTGATATCCTGCACAGTAATCGGTTATAGGAACATGGGAAATCCTGGACGAAAAAGACTAGAGTCCATCTACTCCTGGTAGTCACATGATACAACGGTGATGGAGTTGTTAATTAATCATGGCAATCAATCTCCTATTATTTATTCTACAACAGACCCAGACATGAGGCGAGGAAAACCCCAGTGGTGGAGAGCTTTGGGAACCAGGGGTCCAAAGTCCCCTACTCCTCCCAAGCCTGCTCCACTTACCATATGTCACGTCTCAAATTACTCATATACTGTATCCTACAATATTATTTTCTGAAAAGAAATCTAGCTAATTTGCATTTGTCACCTTCATGCTGATTGTTCCATTTGTTTGCATATTTCAATCGACACATCACTTACACCCAGATAGCTACTGACTTGTCAAAACGCGCTTTTTGTTTATGATTATAGTGTCAACAGCCTTCAGCAAAACAGAAACTGAATTTTTAAAAATTTGTTCCTGGGATGTGGGCGTCGCTGGCAAGGCCAGCATTTATTGCCCTTGAGAAGGTGGTGGTTTCGATTAGGCACTTTACAGCCTTCTGAACTCAACATCGAGTTCAACAATTTCAGGCCATAACCTCTGCCGCTATTGTTTCAGGCAGCAGATGTTGATGATTCTGCCATCCCCATTTGCAACATTTAACCACTCCTGACTCCCACCCTATCACAGACCGTCCCTTTTGTTCTTTCCTCCCCTCCCTCCTTTCCCTGCCCCTGCACCTGGTTAAAGTCTGTTACATCTCTAACTTTTTCCAGTTCTGATGAAGGGTCACAGATCTGAAACGTTAACTCTGTTTCTCTCTCCACGGATGCTGGCTGACCTGCTGAGTGTTTCCAGCATTTTCTGTTTTTGTTTCGGATTCCAGCGTCTGCAGTATTTTACTATTGTACTCTGACCTGCTCTTGTTGCCACAGTATTTATGTAGCTGGTCCAGTTAAGTTTCTAGTCAACGGTGACCCCCCAGGATGTTGATGGTGGGAGATCCGATGATAGTAATCCCGTTGAATGTCAAGGGGTGGTGGATAGGCTCTCGCTTGTTGGAGATGGTCATTGCCTGGCACTTGTGTGGTGCGAATGTTACTTGCCACTAATCAGCCCAAGCCTGAATGTTGTCCAGGTCTTGTTGCATACGGGCATAGACTGCTTCATTACCTGAGGAGTTGCGAATGGAACAGAACACTGTACAATCATCAGCAAACATCCCCCTTCTGACCTTATGATGGAAGGAAGGTCATTGATAAAGCAGCTGAAAATGGTTCGGCCTAGGACACTGCCCTGAGGAACTCCTGCAGTGATGTCCTGGGGTTGTGATGATTGACCTCCAACCACCACAACCATCTTCCTTTGTGCTAGGTATGACTCCAGCCAGTGGAAGGTTTTCCCCCTGATTCCCATTGACTTCAGTTTTACTCGGGCTCCTTGATGCCAAACTCGGCCAGATATTGCCTTGATGTCGAGGGCAGTCACCTCACCTCTGGAATTCAGCTCTTTTGTCCTTGTTTGGAGCAAGGCTGTAATGAGGTTTGGACTTGAGTGATCCTGGCGGAACCCAAACTGAGCAGGTTATTGGTGAGTAAGTGCTGCTTATTAGCCCCGTTAACGACACGTTCTATCACTTTGCTGATGATTGAGAGTAGACTGATGGGGCGGTAATTGGCCGGATCGAATGATTCGATAACAGTGTACAGATGTTGATAGCATAACCTACAGCAACAAAATGCCAATATTCAATTAAATTTACAATCCGTTGCGATTGCTGTATTTACCACATAAAAACAGCGACTGCAATTCAAAAGTAATCAATTGGCTGTAAAGCTCTTTGGGACATCCTGAAAGGTTCTATTTAAATTTCCAAGTTTGTTCTTACTTAGCAGAGCCCTGTTTGAAATCATTTCTAATTTAGCACTTTTACAAGGTGTGTAATTATTTTCTTGTTAAAGAATGTATTAATGTATTTTAAATATGAATGGATTTCATTGATGCACAGCAATGAGATTTAAAAAAAATCTTTTGACCTAGTTATATTGCATGTTTGCTGTTGGTGTGGCATGAATTTTTGCACCACATTGATGCCAAACTTATAAGATACTGTAACTGCAAACAACAAGGAGCTGACTTATTAAACTTAATAGGCCTAGAAACTACAGCTGAATGGTGGCTCGAGGCACACCCAATTTTGGTGCTCGGGCTTCATTATCCTCGAGCCACCTAGGACACCTAATAAGTTTCCGCAGGCAGCTCGCCGGTGAAAAGGAATGGAAGATCCGGCCGCTGCGATGCCAGCAGCAGACCACATGTAAATGGTTAAAGGAAGGAGGGGTAGCAATGGTCCCTTTAGGCCGCGCAGCGCTCCAGGGATCCTGCGCAGCTGGCTTTTCAATGTAAAAACCGCGCATGCGCAGTATTTTGAATGAAGAGGCTACCCAGTGCCCAAAAAATTTAGAGGGAACATTGGGGGGTAGGTGATCAGGTAACGTTGGTCAGAAGGGAGGGTAGTGGTGGAAGATGACCAGGGAGGGCAGAAGCCAGGAACGGGTAAGCCGGGGGGGTGGGGGGGGGGGGGAGCGACAGCAGCCGTGAGCTTTGAATGTGGGGGTCAGGAGAAGCACTCCTGCTCCTCTTGGCTCCACCTTCAGGTAAGTATATTTTAAACAGCCACCTTGTTGCTTGCGGCCTGCAGCGGACCCTTTAAGGACAGGTGTTGGGCCACTTATTTGCATATGCAAAGTGTCTAACGCCTGTTTGAGGCGTCGCTGCTGGATGCAAATTTTTTTGTTGCCTGTACCAATATGGCGGATGGCACACTTGTTTTCATAATGAGCGTGCACTTCCTGGAGGTTTAAGAGGCCTGAAAAATAGGCGCTGCACAACTGAATTTCAAGGCCAAAATTTTTTTATTTTTTTACGTACTCGATAGGTCTTTAAACTTTAATGTTAGCAAAAAGTAAATGATACAGTTAATTCTTTTTTTAATTTTAGCAATGTCCTTGGCAAACAGGTTTAGATCCGTATATAAAGTTTGGCTTCCCCCCCCCCCCCCCAAGTCAAACCAGTGCAAGTGTGTAGTATAATAGCAGCTGCCTGCTTGTTCCACTCTTTTAAAAAAAAACACACGTTCTGAATACTGCCAGTGCACATCTGTGATCACCCTTTAATGAGTCAGTCCTAAAAAGATCAGGTGCGAGAAATCGCAACCTGAAATTTGTTCCTTCAAGTGCAAAATTTATTACCTTAAAAAATGGGCTGACAAGTACCAGTTTCTCGCCCTAGGGGGGTAATTTTATCTTGAAGTCAATGGAAGGGGAAATTGGGTGGGATGCATTATGGGTGACCAATTCAATATCGGCCATTTTACAATATTGCCCGAAGTTAAAATGACTCCCTATAAAATGTGAGGTGAATATTGAGGTAATTGCAATACAATCCATCATGCATTGTGTTTGTATTTTACCATGTGCATCTCTGCTATAAAATGGTTATGAAAACCTTTAGAGGTACTCTTTTTAGGAAATTTAAAATAACAATGTAAATTAATTAATTAATTTGTCTGTTGTTCCTGGCGGAATTCAGTGGTATTGCTACAAAGTTTTTATGTTACACTATACTACGAGGGGGAAGTTTTAACCCAATTATAACGGGGTGACCGTGCAATAAAAACCGCCTGCGAAAAGTTACCGTCCCATTCCCACCTGCCGCTGCTTTATCTGGAACCTTTGTTAGGCAGCCGAGCCAACCACCTGACTGAGGCGGGAGCCTCCTTAAAACAGGTACATCTTGGTTCGATGATGTCATTACCTGATTGCATGACCCCGATGGCATTTTGACCACCATCTTAGCAGTGGGCCCACTCAGTAAAACCTGTCGGGGGGAAGAACGGAGGGCTGAAAAGGTAAGTTTTAGATCCATCTTTGTGGGGCTGGGAGGAGCACTCATGCTCCACCGGGCCACACAAGTAAAGTCTGGGCCTCTCTCTCCCCCCCTCCCCTCCCCCCCTCCCCCCGCCCCGCCCCCACATCCCACAACTTAGCTGAGTGCCAGCAGCTTCCTCTTTACACCCGTTTTGGGCAGGGGATATAAATGAAGTCTGGGAGTTAAAATTGATGCAATTGGCTGGGGGGGTGGGGGGGGTGTTGGTTGGCGTTTGTCCCATTAAAAACCCCTCTTGCGTATTTGACACGAGGAATTTAAACCTTGAAAACATGCTGTACGTTGTATTTAAGTTCTGAGCTGTACCTCGGATGTCATATTTCGGTTAATTATTCTCCGGTTAATAATGTCAGAGGAATGTTTCCTGATATTTTTCCAGTTTAATCCCCCCCCCGTCAGGACATTTATGATCGGAAGGAGTCAGCATTGTATAGGATCTGTTTCCTGTAGAAATCACGTTACCCTTTGCTTCTGTCACTAAACAGGATGCGATTCTGGATTTGGTCATGCATTGGCAAAATACCTGGACAAACTGGGATTCATTGTATTTGCTGGCGTTCTGTACCTCGATGGGCCTGGTGCTGAGGATTTGAAGACGGGTGGCTCAAACAGACTCACAGTGCTCCAGCTAGACGTCACCAGTTCTGAACAGATAGCTAAAACCTTCGCACAAGTAAAAGCTCAGCTGAAGAACAGAGGTTAGTGATGAATACATTTTAAAAGTCGATGTCTGGGTTGTGTTTGGTTACATTGACGCGCTGCTGTGTGGCTGACCTTATGTATTACCTTTACATTTTCAAAGCTTTCAGGCAGGTTTTGTTACAAAATCCTATTTCGATGAGATTTGCAATTGCTTTGTTGAGAATAGAAGCTTATAACTTGCCTTGGAAAAATACCCATGGAAATAAAGCTGCTGCACACTCAACTGGTTTGTCTTGTGAATAAGAACATAAGAACATAAGAAATAGGAGCAGGAATAGGCCACTTGGCCCCTCGAGCCTGCTCCACCATTCAATACGATCGTGGCTAATCTTGAGCTCAAAGCCACTTCCCTGCCCGCTCCCCATAACCCTTCACTCCCTTATCTTGCAAAAATTTGTCTATCTCCACTTTAAATGTATTTAATGACCCAGCCACCACGGCTCTCTGGGGCAGAGAATTCCACAAATTTACAACCCTCTGAGAAAAGAAATTCCTCCTCATCTCAGTTCTAAAAGGGCGACCCTTTATTCTGAAACTATGCCCCCGAGTTCTAGATTTCCCCACGAGGGGAAACATCCTCTCTGCATCTACCTTGTCAAGCCCCCTCAGTATCTTATATGTTTCGATAAGATCACCTCTTATTCTTCTAAATTCCAATGAGTATAGGCCCAGCCTGTTCAACCATTCCTCATAAGTCAAACCCCTCGGCCTAGAAATTGAGTGGGCTTAGCGCCCATTTTGCGGCGCTAGAGGGCATTGCGCTGGACTTACAGCCGGTTTTGAAATTGACTAGGGCCCAACATCGGCGTTACACCGGTAGCGCTGCGCCGGCACCGATGACGTCATCGGTGTGCGCAGCGTCCCGGTTGCCGTGGTGACGGGCCCCAGCGCCGAAATTCAGTTGCGGCCGCCTCGCCCGTGGCAGCCGCAACTAAGACTCTGGCAACAGAGTCTTACACGACTTTGCGCCGGCGCATAAAGGTGGAGCGGCGGCCGGCCGCTTTCCCGCCGGCCGCCTGCCCGCACCTCCCTCCCCGGACTCCCCCACCCCCCCCCCCCCGCGGAACAGATGCTTCTCGGCTGCGAGCCCGGCACTTCCCCGAGGTGCCGGGCTCATTTTTGTGGCGATTTAACCGGCCAGCGGGCGGGTGCAGGCAGCTCCTCCTTAACTGAAGGAGGAGGCCTGCACTTCCCGAGCCTGCCGCACCGCATCGGGCGCCGCAGCGCCGGAATAGCGCCGCAATGCGGCGCGTAGCGCCAGTTTTCAGGCGCAAACAGCCTTCAGTAGCGCCGGCAGCCATTTGGGCGCGGCGCTACTGAATTTTTGGCGCGCACAGCGCGACTTAGCACCGGCGCTAAATTTCCGGCGTTAAGCCCCGGCGCAGCGCAAACTCAATTTCTAGGCCCTCATCTCTGGAAGTGAATCGTCTCTGAACTCCCTCCATGTGTGAGAGGAGCTGCAAAACGCATAAAATATTAATCCAAGGTTAAGTGAAACCTCGCTGTGTGTTATAAATAAAGTATGTAATAGTTATTAAGAAAGAAACCTAAGAAACACTACAAGAATAGTAGGTAGGGTTGCAAAGGGGTGGAAAGTTTCCGGTAAATTTCTGGAAATTTTCCACGGGAAGTTTAGCTTGGGAATTTTGGGAATTTTGCCCAAAAAAGCACATGCTAGCATAATATTGTTTTTTTTGTATTTCTTTTTTTTCCACAGGTCCTCTCTTAAAATTACTAACAGAGATGGAATCTTAATTATTAAGGAATTTCTTAATCAATATATGTTTATCTTCTTACTTGGCTTGTTTTAATAATTACAAGTTTTGTGTGTGACTGTGAACAAATGTGTCCTGATTGGTTGGATGAGTGGATGAGCGATTAGCTCCCTCTATTTGTAATATTTGCATATCGAATTGTGATTGGCCTGCAGGCATCTGTAAGACTGCTATAGTTTTTTTAAGATCCAGGTTAGGGGTCCTGAGGGAAGTCATTTTGTTTTCTGCTGATGTTGTGATGATGCAGTAAGTAAATCAGACTTTATACCAAATAAACCAGTTACTTGTTGAACTCTGTTGTCCTTCAATTTAAAATATACAAAATAATACACTATTGGTGATGTAGCGTCGTGTGTGTACAGGTCATGCTTCCATCACATGGCGCATCAGCAAAAATGTACTCACCCTGTTGCAATCGTGCTGATCGACCGCAGTTCGACACAGAGATGAATGCCCTTTATTTCTGCATAGAACAATGCCACATTTACCGTCGGATGTGTGGAAGCATTTTACCCCAGGCATTAAAGATGGAAAGACTGTGTACATGTGCAAACACTGTAGAAAGCCATATGTAAAGAATGCCACAAAGATGCAGCAGCATTTATCCAAATGCAACAACTTCACTCAAAGCTCACAGCAGTCAGCCCAGAGTTCCTCTGCTTCCATTCAAGAAGATGATGGTTCTCATTCAGCATCAGGCTCCTTATCATCAGCAACTCCTGGCCCACTTGGAAGGTTCTTTGATACAATGGATAACCATAGCCAGAAGAATGCAGATGAGTGCCTTGCTCGAGCTGTATATGCAACAGGCTCACCCCTCATGCTCACAGTCAATGTGTACTGGAAGAGATTTTTCAATGTTATTCGCCCTGCATACTGTCCTCCCACCAGACATGCTTTGTCTACTTATTTGCTGGAGGCTGAGTATAACAGAGTCCAAGGAAAGCTCAAAGAAATGATAGCGATGGCAGACTGTGTTGCAGTTATCTCAGATGGGTGGTCAAATGTACGAGGGGAGGGCATCATAAACTACATCGTCTCCACTCCCCTCCCAGTGTTCTTCAAGAGCACAGACACGAAGGACAACAGACACACAGGCACATACATTGCTGATGAGCTGAAAGCGGTCATCAACGATCTTGGATAACAAAAGGTCTTTGCAGTAGTTACTGACAATGCTGCGAATATGAAGGCTGCTTGGGCTCAAGTGGAGGAGGCCTACCCTCATATTACGTCTATTGGGTGCGCAGCTCATGGGCTTAACCTGCTCCTCAAGGACATCATGGGTTTGAGAACCATGGAAGCACTTTACAAGAGAGCCAAGCAAGTTGTTAAGTATGTCAGGGGAAAACAGGTAGTTGCAGCAACCTACAACTCCAAGCAAATGACAAAGAACAAGAACACCACACTGAAGCTGCCCAACAACACTAGATGGGGTGGTGTTGTCATAATGTACAACAGCCTTCTGGAGGGTAAGGAGTCGCTGCAAGAAATGGCAATATCCCAGTCTGGGGATATGGAAGCCACCATCAAGAAAATACTGCTGGATGATGTGTTTTGGGAGAGAGTGATTAGCAGCCTTAAACTACTCTCACCAGTAGCATCTGCAATTGCTCAGATTGAAGGAGATGACGCTGTCTTGTCAGATGTTCTCAGGCTTTTTACTGATTTAAAAGAACAAATCAGCATTGCCCTACCCACATCCCTGCTGCTCAAAGCAGAGGAGAAGGCAATTGTTCAATTCATACAGACGCGTCAAGAATTTTGTGTCGAGCCGATTCATGCTGCAGCATACATGCTGGACCCAAAGCATGTTGGGAGACCAATACTTTTTGGAGAACAGATCAACAGCGCTTACAGTGTGATTTCTACCCTCTCACACCATCTCAATCTGGATGTGGGCAAAGTTCTGGGAAGTCTGGCAAAGTTCTCTACCAAGCAAGGTCTTTGGAATGGGGATGGGATATGGGAATCATGCAAGCATATCAGTGCACATACCTGGTGGGAGAGACTTTGTGCATCTGAGGCCCTGTCACCTATTGCATCGGTGATACTCCAAATCCCACCTTCATCAGCGGCCTCTGAACGAAACTGGTCACTTTTTGGGAATACGCATACAAAGGTGCGCAACAGGCTGACTAACAAGAGAGTGGAGAAACTGGTGGCTATCCGGGCGAACCTACAACTTATTGAGCCAGATACAGAAGTGTCCACCACACAGCTAGACACTGACACAGAGGAGGAAATGGACACGTCAGAGCCAGAGTCAGAGAATCAGGAGGAGCAATGAGGAGTAGAAGACTCAGAAGACTCATGAGTAGAAGACTGAAAGGGACAAAATAAGGACAAATTACAGGCTAAATAAGCTGACGCTCTTTTTATTTAATTTTAGATGGGTCTTTTTTGTGGGGGTTCAATAAAGTTCAAAATTATAACCTAAATAAAGTTTTGAAAGCCTGTTTTTATTTGTATGGAACAGTATGTCTATTTTGACGACAAAGATAATATAAGGGTCAGAGACAAAAACCATCAGTGTGCAAAAAAACTAAAAATTCCCATAAATTCCCAAAATTCCCATAAATTCCCATGGAAAGTTTCCTCTTTTAAAAATTCCCAGAATTTTGCAATCCTACTAGGCCATTGAAACTGGTCCTTCTAATACCCGAACTCTTTCATCAGGGTTACGGACAGAAAGCGGGGGGTGGGACTAAGCACGACTGCTCTTTCAAAGAGCCAGCACAGGCACGATGGGCCGAATTGCCTCCTTCTGTCCTTGGTGGCCGTGCCTTCTGTTGCCTAGGCCCTAAGCTCTGGATTTCCCTGCCTAAAACTGTCCGCCTTGCTACCTCTCTTTCCTCCTTTAAGACGCTCCTTAAAACCTACCTCTTTGTCCAAACTTTTGTTTACCTGCCCTAATTTATCCTTGTGTGGATCGGTGTCAAATTTTTTTGTCTTAAAATACTCCTGTGCAGCGCCTTGGGATGTTTTACTATATTAAAGGTGCTATATAAATACAAGGGCCTAGAAATTCATTAAGGCGCTGCCAGCTTTGCGCCCAGTTAACGCCTAAAGAGTGATTTTGCGCCAGAAATGAGTTTGCGCAGATATTCAGCGCAGCGGTATTGGCGGCGGTAGCCATTAGCGCTGCGCCGGCACCGATGACGTCATCGGTGTGCGCAGTGCCCCGGTTCCGCCCCGAAACCGGCCCGATCCCCATATTTAGTTGCGGCCGCCTCCTCCGAAGCGGCCGCAAACAGCGACCAGAAAACGGGGTCGTCCTGCTGCCTTAGTGGGGCGCTTTAAAGTGGAAGGTGCGGCCGGCCGCTTTTTCGGCAGCCGCCTGCCCGCACCTCCTTCCCCGGCCTCCTCCACCCCCCCCCCCCCGCGGCATTGCTGGCTGCTTTCCGCGAGCCCGGCACTTCTCCGTGGTGCCGGGCTCATTTGCCGGCACTATCCAGCGGCGATCTCCCCGTTGCAGGCAGCTCCCCCTTAAGAGAAGGAGGAGGCCTGCAGTACCGCAGCCTGCCGCTCCGCAGCGGCTGGCGCAGCGGCGCAAAGAGCGCTGATATTCAGTGTCAGCGCCCCAAGCGGAGGCGGGCACACCCTGGTATAGCGCCCGGTTCCGAATTGGGGCGCTAACAATGAATATCTGACGATCGCTATAGGCTTCCCGCCCAGCGCTAACTTTTGGGCGCTAGCCAGCTGGCGGGGCCATAGTGAATTTCTAGGCCAAGTTGTTTTAATTTTCTGTTGTAGCACTTAAATGTACCTAATGTTTTTGTCTGGCCTAGTCTGACAGATTATTCCAACATCCATTACTCATGAGTAAGTTCTTCCTAAGGTCATTTTTAAACTTACTTTTCAGTAATTCAAATTCATATCCTCCCGTCTTACTTTCCTGGCACACTTTGAAGTAGTATTCTATGACATTTAGTATTTTGTAATTGTTTACGAGATCCCCTTCTTTCTAGACGAGAGCTTGAGTTTCTCTAATCTTTCCTCATCACAGCTCTTCCCCTTTCCATTTGGGATCAGTCTTGTTGGCCTCTATAACCCTCTCCAGTGCACGTGTACATGTTATTTGACATTGTGCCCAGAATTGAAGGCACTGCACAGAACTGATTACGTCAATTAATTGTTATAATAATATTTGTTGGCTGATCATAAACCACTCACAATTTCTTGGGAGTTAACCAGCCCGCTTCACTTGTGGAAAGGTAATATACAGCATTGCTGGCCACGATTTGAATTTGTAGAGTATTCGGCTGATTTATTACATAATCCTAAATGTTATTAAAGGAGATATTTGCATTTATTTGTGTATTTAATTTGCTTCGTGTTACTGTGACTTGTTCCTTAAAACCACATGGCTGGAGGCAGCTTAAGAATGTTTTTTGCTGTGTAGAACTTCCTCAACATCAGTTCATATTAACAAGGTCAGTGAGGTTGAATGGGAATAATGAGTGACATTACTTCAATCTGCACTAATTATTCAACTCATTACGTTATCCAATTCCAGTAGAATAGCTTATAACAGGGGAACTGTATAACTTTAGGCACTGTGCTTCTGCTGAACATTGAATAGTTTTGCATTTTTAGTAAGAATCTATTTGTAATTTAAATTTAAAAATTGGACTATTAGTTCGGGATTTTGCTATAAAAACCCTTAAAATGAATGGAGCAATTTATAGCTTAGGGCAGTATAACATCTCGCATGCAAAACAACAACAAAAATTGCTAGAAACACTCAGCAGGTCAGGCAGCATCTGTGGAGAGAGCAACAGAGTTAACGTTTCAGGTCGATGACTCTTCGTTAGAACTGGAAAAGTTGGAGAAGTAACAGATTTTTAAGCAAGTGTGGGGCAGGGAAAGGGAGGAGGGGGAGGAAAGAACAAAGGGAAGGTCTGTGTTGGGGTGGAAGGTAGGAAAGATTAAAAGACAAAAGGGATGATGGTGCAAGGCAAAAGGAGATGGTAATGGGACAAGTTTAAAAAAAATAAAAGATAGCTCTAGATGAGGTGTAAATGACAATGGCAGAATCATCAACAGCTGTCATGTGAGAGAGAAAAGAAAACACAGGGGTCGAGGTTATGGTCTGAAATTGTTGGGCTCAATGTTGAGTCCAGAAAGCTGTAAAGTGCCGAATCGAAAGATGAGGTGCTGTTCCTCGAGCTTAGGTTGAGCTTCGTTTGAACAGTGTAAGAGGCCGACAACGGAGAGGCCAAAGTGCGAGTGGAGCGGGGAATTAAAGTGACAGGCGACCGGAAGCTCGGAGTCACCCTTATGACTGAATGGAGCTGTTCCGCAAAGCGGTCACCCAGTCTGCGTTTGGTCTCCCCAATGTAGAGGAGACCGCATCGTGAGCAGCGAATACAGTATACTAAATTGCAAGAAGTACAAGTAAATCGCTGTTTCACCTGGAAGGATTGTCTGGGGCCCTGGACAGTGGGAAGGGAGGAGGTAAAAGGGCATGTGTTGCAACTCCTGCGCTTGCACGGGAAGGTGCCGTGGGAAGGGGTGTTGGGGATGATAGAGGAGTGGAACAGGGTGTCGCGGAGGTAGCGGTCCCTTCGGAATGCTGAAGGGGGGGAGGGGAAGATGTGTTTGGTGGTGGGATCACGCTGGAGGTGGCGAAAATGGCGGAGAATGATCCGTTGAATGTGGAGGCTGGTGGGGTGAAAGGTGAGGACAAAGGGAACCCTATTGTGGTTCTGGGAGGGAGGGAAAGTGCGGGAAGTGGAACGGACACGGTCGAGGGCCATGTCAACCACGGTAGAGGGGAATCCTCAGTTGAGGAAAAAGGAAGACATATCGGAAGCACTAGTATGGAAGGTGGCATCATCAGAACAGATGCAGCGGAGATGGAGAAACTGGGAGAATGGAATAGAGTCCTTACTGGAAGCGGGGTGGGAGGAAGTGTAGTCCAGGTAACTGTGGGAGTCGGTGAGCTTATAGTGGATGTTTGTTGATAGCCTATCTCCAGAAATGGAGACAGAGAAGTCGAGGAAGGGAAGGGAAGAGTCAGAGATGGACCATGTGAAGGTGAGGGAAGGGTGGAAATTGGAAGCAATGTGAATGAAATTTTCTAGTTCAGGGCGAGAGCAGGAAACAACACCAATACAGTCATCAGTGTACCAGAAAAAGAGGTGAGGGAGGGGACCTGAGTAGGACTGGAACAAAGAATGTTCCACATATCCCATGAAAAGGCAGGCATAGCTAAGGCCCATGTGGGTTCCCATAGTAACACCTTTAATTTGGAGGAAGAGAGTGGAGTCAGAGGAGAAGTTGTTCAATGTAAGAACAAGTTCAGCCAGGCGGAGGAGGGCGGTGGTGGATGGGGACTGGTTGGGCCTCTGTTCAAGGAAGAAGCGGAACATCTCAAGCCTATCTGGTGGGCGATGGAGGTGCAGAGGGATTGGACGTCCATAGTGAAAAGGAGACAGTTGGGGCCAGGAAACTGGAAACTGTTAAAGTGGCAGAAGGCATCACATACAAAATGTGATTGAAGTAATTATTAAGTGACAAGAAAATCAAACTTTTTAAAATAGAGTAATTCTTTGTTTCAATTCTGTCAAATAAGTCAGGGAACAAGCTCAGTTAAGTCCGATTACTATTGCTTTTTACTTCTTATCTGTTCCCTGCCACAAATCCACCTCCTGTTCTGCCACCCACCACATTAAAGCACTACGGTTGGAGAGTGGAATTCTCTGTGCTGTGCGGCCTGTCACGCTTGCTGCCATCGTTGCTCCACATCAGCTGACCAGAGTAGCTGTATTTTATCGGGCTGGACAGGTTTTCCCTTCTACAAGTTTCAACTATTTCAAGATGGCTCGTGACCCATTTAAAAGTGAGCAACAATCTGTTATTGAGAGTAATTCAGTTTGACATTTCTTAAATTGGGATCTTTCTTCCCATCTCCACTCCCTTACCATCACATTCTCAAGCTCTTTCTCCTCTGCTTGTCCAACAGCTATGACACTGCTGCCATGGTTGACCTTTTGAACCACTCCATTAGCTCTGCGCTTGATACCCTTGTCCTCTCCAAGTCCCTCATGGTCTCCCACTGCTGCCACTCTCCCTGTTGCAGTTCCTATCTCCAAACTCTCAAGACTTGAGCACACCTGGCACACAGCTGGCCTGGTTATCCACCACCACCACATCTGGATTGACCATTCAAAGAACTGCAACTCCCTCTCCATTGACCAATTCCTCCTACTATTCCAGGATCATCCTGGAAGCGAAGGACAATCCCAAACTCCTCCTCTTAACAACAAGTTGGCTCCTCTGACCTCCTACTCCCATCCTGGCACCAACACCAAGTCCAAGGGTCTTATGGACTTCATCTCTAAGATCAAGACTATCTGCATGGCAATCACAGCTCCCTGTTTCTTTCTGATCTTTCACAGCTTCTCCTCCATCCCAGTCCTGAAGCTCTGAATTCGCACCCATATTTCGCCCCACGCTCACCAGGTGTATCTCTTCATTGAGATCCACCACCTGCTTCCCCAACTCCCTTCCCACCCAAATCCTGAATCTCAACTACCTCTCCTAATAGGCAGTTGCACCATAACTTACTTCCTCCTCCCCTTCAAAACTGCCACCATTAACTCCCCCCTGAAAAGACCCAATCACAATCCCTCCATCCTTTCCAGCTACCATCTTGCATATAATCTTCTTTTCCTCTCTAAGGTCCTTGAATGTGTAGTTAACATCTAGCTCTGTGTACACCTCTCCCAAAATTCCCTTCTTGAATCCCCACAATCTGGCTACCACCCTGACACAAGCACCAAGGTACCAATGACATCCTCAACAGCTGTGATTCCCTCCTGGTGCTCTTGACTTCCCTGCAGCGTTCAATATAGTTGATCATTCAATCCTTCTCCACCATCTGTTGCTCACCTTTTGGGCACTTTTACTTTTGTTCCACTTCTATTTGTCCCAGTGGAGCAGGCATATCTCCAGAAACGACTTCCCTATACACCTCCACACCTTTGGGGTACCTCCAGGTTTAACCAATGGCCCCTTTTCCAAATTTACATTATGCTCCTAGGAAGCATTATCCAGAGACATGGGACCAGTTTACATATACGTGCGGACAACACCCAGTTCTACCTCTTCATCACTGCCCTCATTTCCACAGTGACTTTTGTGCTGCTTGACTGCCTGTCTATCTGTCAAGTCATGAATGAGTTGGAATTTCCTCCGGCTGAAAATCTATATCCTAACGTTTCCTCAGGTTGGGAAGTCAGTCATGAGGAATCATCAATTTAAAAATATCACTGAGAGTGAGGAGAGAGGTTAGGAGAAATGTCTTTACACAGCAGATTGTTGAAGCATAGAATGCTTTCCACAGGGAGACATTGAGGCAAAAACCATTGCATCTTTTAAGGGAAAGTTAGATAAATATTTGAAGCAGTGGAAGATACAGGTCTATGAGGAGACAGCAGGGAAGTGCGATTAGTTTTAAATTGTTCTAGCAAAGAGCCAGCACAGAGACAGTGGGATGAATGGCTTCCTGCTGTGCTGTAAACTTCAATGGTTCTGTGTACTTATTTTCTTAACACTCTTCATTAAAGTTTGTTTGTATTAGTGTGTCTAAAAAAAACCTGTAATTTTGATCTCCAATGCCTTTGTAACACTGCTTCCAGGTAGACCTGTTGCAAAGCAATGCTGTTTTCTAAAGCATGTTTCTTTATTTTTAGGACTTTGGGGTGTAGTGAATAATGCAGGGGTCCTAGAATTTGTTGCTGATGCAGAACTTCTTCCCATGAATGTTTACAAACGTTGCATGGAGGTGAACTTCTTTGGGGCTGTGGAACTCACCAAAATGTTCCTTCCATTACTTCGCCAAGCCAAAGGCAGACTCGTTAACATCACAAGCATTGCAGGTATGGTTCCTTCAACAGTAAGTATTATAACACACTGCAGTCAAGGCTCAACATCTAGTTGAGTGCCATGTTCAATGTCCTTTTTCTTTATTTCTCCATAATTAGGCTAATATTGATTTAGGAACGAGTCAAATGAAAGTCAGTGTTGTTAAGTAGGTTATGCGTAACTTTTTTTTAAAAAAGGGGGCAGGGAAAGTCTAACGGTGTTCCACTTCATTTTTAAAAAAGGGTTTGCCAAACTTTTTTTATTCATTTGCAAATGTACAATGTGATTCAGGTACGTTTCAAGATTGTGGTCTGGCTCACAAAGTGCTATGACTGTACAGTTAATTGTGCCCAGTAACTTGGGGAACCTAACATTTTGGTAAAACTCCAGTTGTTTCTGCTGCTGCTGGCGGCGGCTGCTAAATATTATGTAGCTGTGTGCGAGGTGACAGAGGGATTCTGTGACTTCATGAATAAAAAAAGTTCCTGGCACATTGAGTGACCTGATGTATCTCCACTGGGTGCCTGGAAGTTCAGCATGTTGCACTATTTACTTCCATTAGTAGGGTAGTATTAATGGCTGATGTTCCTATAGGTCTTTCTGGTGCAGGTTGCAAAGGTCCATCAAGGCTTCTTTGCTGCATCCCAGTCTCATGAGCACTGATCCTCTGTGAAGCCAAGGAAGCTTTGCACCTCAGTTTGCAGTAATTAGTTCAGAACATGGTGTGCCTCCTATGATTTCTGCATTCCCTAGCCACAGTGTCCTCCACCTGCTCTCACACCATCTGATAGCCAACAAATAGATCCACATTTCTGTTGCATGGCACGGCAACAATGGCCTTTCACAAATGCTGCTTTTCTTTTCAATATCAAATGTCTGCTGCTGTAGAATATATTTTACATATATGATCTGCCTTGTGGAATTTAACACAACTTTTTGGGGATTTCAATTCATCAAGATCATCACAAGCATTATCAAGCTGTTAACAAACCTGAAAGAATGCTTTTTTTAACAACCTGACTTCCCCCATATATTGCTCTTAGCTAGGAGGAATCCAGGGAGTACAGCAACAAAATCCTTTTTTGTGTCTGAGCCTATTGCACACCAATTTACTCATGAGTTTATGCTTCATCAATGACCTTCCATCTGACATTTTGGGCTGGATTTTACCAGCCCTGAGGAGGGAGGTTTGGAGGCGGGGCTGCTGGCAAAATCAAAAAGAATGGGAGTGGGTCCTGAACCCGCTCCCAACCCGCCTCCAAACAATCTTCCCAGGAGTCGGGTCCCTGATTTGCGCAGAGACCCGACTCCTAGCAGCGGGAAGAGGATTCTAGTCACTTAACTGCCTGTTAACAGGTAGTTAACAGTCAGTTAAGAGGCTTTTTCCCATTTTGAGACTTCTGCTGTGGGCTTCCCGACGTCGGGGAACCCTGCCAGGGTAAGTGAGGCGTGCTGTGGGTCTGTTGTAATGTTTGTGCATAGATGACAGCTGCAGAAGTGGTGTTAAGGATCCAATGGGACACTGGTGAGTATTAGAGGTAAGGAGATATTGGGAAAGTCATTTTTAATGTGTTTAGATTTTTCTGTAGGTGACAAGCTATGAAGTGTTTGTGTGGCCTCACCTCATTGGGAGAAGTGACAGATCGCTTCTGTAACCTCACCTGCAGCTGCCATCTGTTTTATCCTAAGGAGAGAGTCATTGGAGAGCCTGGGTGCAAGGGCTCACCTTTGTACAGTGATTGTCAGTGTTTGACAGCACCTCAATGCTGTCAAACACTGACTGGTCATCTATCAAAAATAAATGGTACATGTCCCTTTTTAAGAAAACCGGCAGATGAAGCGTCATCAACTGACGTCATCTGACACCGGCTTTCCCTTAATTGGCCAGCAAGCCCGCAGGGACATCGCTGGGGGCGGGACTAGAACCCAGAAGGCAGCAATCCCGCCCCCAACTCGTCTCGGCAGGTAAAATCCAGCCCAAGGTCATTTAGAATACTGTGCCCATTTTTGGTCACCTCATATGGTGGAGTAATTGTGGCTTTGGAAAAGGTATATACGAGGGCCACAAGATTGATTCCCAGTTTAAAACACCTTAGCTACCTAGATAGGCATAAAGAGCTGGGTCTGTATGATTTAGAGACGTTTAGACACGGGTGATTTGATGGAGGTTTATGAAATAATGAAGGGATTACATTGGCCCAGAAATTTGGGTCGGGGGCTTCCCGCGGGTGCAAGCCCCCGACCTGCACTTACCTACCACGCCGGCCGTTGAGCTGTGGGCCCGCATGGGATTCCGATCCTGGGCCCCCTCCAACTGCCGGCGCGCAGTGCTTGCGTATCCCAGGGGCGCAGTTAGTTCGATGCGTCCCCTGGGATCACGTGGGCCATGGAGAGCCAATGGTAGCAGGGAATGCTTCATTCATAAGTTTGACAGGAAGACCTGTCAAACCTATAAATACTATAAGCCCCAAAACATCACTAAATCTTCAAATAAATTAAAAAAGAACATCACATTTTTAAAATAAATTTTTAAAAAAAATCACATTTTTAAAATAAACTATAAATTACATGAAATAACTATTTTAAACAATTTACATTTTTGAAAAAATTAATTACATTTTCTAACGGGGCGAAAAATAAACTTACCTTTCTTTAAAGTATTTAAAAATAATAAACTTGTGGAAAAAATGTTTTAATTTTAATTAATTCACCACTTACCTTGTAAAAAGCAGGCCTTGAGACTGCTTTTTACATGTCTAACTTCTGGAGACTTACCCTCCCGGGAAAACCTGCAAAAAAAAGTAAATTTGATGCACACGCACAGCCTCTCCTGCTATGCGTTCGACCTCTGAACCCCATCTTTCAGGGGAATTGAAGTGCCGGTTTCCCACGCATGCACAGTGCATGCACGAAACCGGCACTTCCATTGGGCTTACGGGTGAGTACCCCATGCATACTCACCCTTGGGGACCTGAATTTCTGGGCCATTGTGTTTATGTGGACAAATTATTTCTGCTGGATAGGTTAAAGAGTAACAAGGATCATGCTTACAAGTTGTGTAAGGACAGAACTAGGTTGGATGTTAGGTGGTTATTTTCTAAGAGACTTGTGTAACAGGTTGCCAGCTCGTGCTTCAAGAGTGAGCCGGACCTGTTTCTAGCTGGTGCAGAGATCACGTCATAGAAGAGATAGGTACTTTGTAATATAAATCAGGGTCAATGTGGTCTCCAACACTAATTTTGATCGCCCTAAGTGGCCGGAGAGGAATTTTCCAGTACCCCCCCCACCAGTTGGCCTGGAATTTGATCGGGGTTTTCGCCACTGCCAGGAGGTTACATGGCTTCGGGTGGGTGTAGAGTGTCCGTATATGATCATATAAGAATTAGGAGCAGGAGTAGGCCATATGGCCTTTCGAGCCTTCTCCGCCATTCAGTAAGATCATGGCTGATCTTTGACCTCAACTCCACTTTCCCGCCCGATCTCCATATCCCTTGATTCCCCTAGAGTCCAAAAATCTATCCATCTCAGCCTTGAATATACTCAATGACTCAGCACCCACAGCCCTTTGGGGTACAGAATTCCAAAGATTCACAACCCTCTGAGTAAAGAAATTCCTCCTCATCTCATTCTTAAATGGCTGACCCCTTATCCTGAGACTCTGCCCCCTAGTTCTAGACTCTCCAGCCAGGGAAAACAACCTTTCAGCTTCTACCCTGCCAATCCCCCTCAGAATCTTATATGTTTCAATGAGATCACCTTTCATTCTTCTAAACCCGAGTATAGGCCCATTCTACACAATCTCTCCTCCTAGGACAACCCTCTCATCCCAGGGATCAATCTAGTGAACCTTTGTTGCACCGCCTCTATGTCCTTCCTCAGATAAGTAGACCGAAACTGTGCACAGTACTCCAAGTGTGGTCTCACTAAAGCCCTATACAATTGTAGTAAGACTTCCTTACTCTTGCACTCCAACCCCCTTGCAATAAAGGCCAACATACCATTTGCCTTCCTAATTGCTTGCTGTACCTACATGCTAACTTTCTGTGCTTCCTGTGCGAGGACACCTAAATCTCTCCGAACACCAACATTTAAAAGTTTCTCACCATTTAAAAAATATCCTGTTTTTCTATTCTTCCTACCAAAGTGAATAACCTCACATTTCCCCACATTATTTAAGCTGTTTATATCCCTTTGCAGGCTCCTCACAGCTTACTGTCCCACCTAGCTTTGTATCGTAAGCAAACTTGGATACATTGCACTCAGTCCCTTCATCTAAGTCATTAATATAGATTGTAAATGGCCCAAGCACTGATCCTTGTGGCACCCCACTAGTTACAGCCTGCCAACCGGAAAATGACCCGTTTATCCTTGCTCTCTGTTTTCTGTCCGTTAACCAATACTCTATCCATGCTAATATATTACCCCCAACCCCATGAGGCCTTATCTTGTGTAGAA
This sequence comes from Somniosus microcephalus, assembly GCF_052327205.1. NCBI lineage: Eukaryota > Metazoa > Chordata > Chondrichthyes > Squaliformes > Somniosidae > Somniosus > Somniosus microcephalus. Next base: position 252,033,546 of record NC_140992.1, read on the forward strand.
ACCTTTTATGTGGCACCTTATCGAATGCCTTTTGGAAATCCAAATATACTACATCTATTGGTTCCCCTTTATCTACCCTGCTAGTTACATTTTCAAAAACTCTAATAAATTTGTTAAACACGATTTCCCTTTCATAAAATTGTGATGCATAAGGCATCACCACTTTATGGGACAGACTAAATGGACCAGCTGGTCTTTTCCTGTCCAAAATTTTTGAATGTTCAAGAGTGGGGCTGTTTGCTGATGATTTCACAGTGTGTAGCTCTACCACAATTCCTCCGATAATGAAGCTGCCAATTGCGATCTACATCACGACCTGAACAATATCCAGGCTTGGATTGATTAGTGACAGGTAACATTCACTGGCATTCACTTGAGAGCCAGGCAGTAACTGTCTCCAACAAGAAAATGCCCAGCCACCTCCCCCTGACCTTCAACGGCACCACCATCATCGAGCGCCCCACCATTCCCCACCAGGTGATCACCACTGACCACAAACCTAACTGAAACAGCCATATCAGCATGGTGGCTACATGACCAGGGCAGATGCTAAGCACTCTGCAATGAGTGCTTTAACTCTTGAACCCTCATTACATCTCCACCATCTTAAAGGCTCAAGTCAAGAGTGTGATGGAATACCCACCACTTGTATGCTTACAGCTGAACAACAGTCAAGAAGTTTGATACCATCTAAGACAAAGCAGCCCACTTAATTAGCGCCTTGGCACTGAATTCATTATCTACCCCCTCCATCACCAGCCCACTGGGGCTGCAGTATGTACTTTCTGCAGCAACTCGCCAAGCTTACTTTGACAGCGCCTCCCTCCCCCACGACCTCTATATCAAGAGGGACAAGAGCAGCAATGTCACGGGAACACCATCACGTCCAAGTTCCCCGCTAAGACACATACCATCCTGATTTGGATATATACCACCGTCCCTTCATCATCACTAAGTCAAAATCCTGAAATTCCATCGAGGAGCACCCTTCCTACAAAGACTGCAATGGATCAAGGAGAATGCCCATCACCACTTTTTCAGAGCAACTAGGGATGGGCAATAAATGCCACCTTGCCAATGTTGCCCTCATCCCAAGAATAAAAAAATCCAATAGAAGTTTCTTACAAATTTAAGCCAAGAGGACAATATTGACCTAGTTGTTTCTTAATTCAAAAACATGACAGTAGGAAAGAATTTCTGTCTGTATTCTCCTGATCTCTCACCGTAATTTTAGCAGAAAATTAGCAAACACCCCAGAGAAACAGCGTCAATGGCCCTTAAAAGGAGATCGGACGAACCCCTGCGGAAGAACTACCCAAATATCTGTTACAGTTTAGGAGGGGCCACATTCAAGAACAGAGAGTGCAGAATAAATTAGCTTAACACTGGAACAGTTCTATTTATGATAGACATACATGCAACCTTAGACTGGAAAATGTGCATTTTATTCACATTTGTTTAATCATTCTGTTGAGTCCTTTCAAATTACATAGCATTTACAGCACAGAAACAGGCCATTCGGCCCAACTGGTCCGTGCCAGTGTTTATGCTCCACACGAGCCTCCTGCCACCCTACTTCATCTCACCCTATCAGCTTATCCTTCTATTTATTACTCCCTCATGTACTTTGAAACAAAAACAGAAAATGCTGGAAACACTCAGCAGGCCAGGTAGCATCCGTGGAGAGAGAAACCGAGTTAACCCTTCTTCAAATCTGGAAAAAGTTAGAGATGTATCAGATTTTAACCAGGGGCAGGAAAAGGGGGGGGGGGAGCGGGGTGGAAAGAACAAAAGGGACGGTCTGTGATAGGGTGGATGGCAGGAGTGGTTAACTGTTGTAAATGGGGATGGCAGAATCATCAACAGCTGCCGCCTGAAAAAATAGGGGCAGAGGTTATAGTCTGAAATTGTTGAACTCGATGTTGAGTCCACAAGGCTGTAAAGTGCCGAATCAAAAGATGAGCTTACATTGAGCTTCGTTGGAACAGTGTAAGAGGCCGAGAATGGAGAGGTCAAAGTGGGAGTGGAGCGGAGAATTAAAGTGACAGGCGACCGGAAGCTCGGGTCACCCTTACGGACTAAACGGAGGTGTTCCGCAAAGCGGTCACCCAATCTGCATTTGGTCTCCCCAATGTAGAGGAGACCCCATCGTGAGCAGCGAATACAGTATACTAAATTGCAAGAAGTACAAGTAAATCGCTGTTTCACCTGGAAGGGGTGTTTGGGGCCCTGGACAGTGGGAAGGGAGGAGGTAAAAGGGCAGTTGTTGCATCTCCTGCGCTTGCACGGGAAGGTGCCGTGGGGAGGGGAGGGGCTGTTGGGGGTGATTGAGGAGTAAACCAGGGTGCCGCGGGGGAACGGTCCCTTTGGAATGCTGAAGGGGCGGGGGGAGGGGAAGATGTGTTTGGTGGTGGGATCACCCTGGAGGTGGCGGAAATGGCGGGGGATGATCCGTTGAATGCGGAGGCTGGTGGGGTGAAAGGTGAGGACAAGGGGAACCCTATCGTGGTTCTGGGAGGGAGGGGAAGGGGTGAGAGCAGAAATGTGGGAAATGGAACGGACATGGTCATTAAACCTGCTGACATGGGTGGTGCTTTTGTTGTTTGGCGAACCGACCTCTACCGTGCGGAGGCTGAACGGCAACTATAGAATTCTGCAACACAAACAAAAGATATGGGGGGAAAAATTAGTTAGTGACTATTTTGGGTCGCTAACATCGCCTGGGTGCGAAAAATAGCGCCGGCAATCGCTAACCTCAGTTTTATCGTCCCAAGAGGGAGGTGGGTCGCTAATTCAAGTGCTCCACTTCCTTCATAGGGTGCTAACCCTGAATATCAGAACGGTGCGTTCTGCAGCGCTACGCACTGGGCCACATAGCGCTGCCACATGGAAGGGCTCTTCCCCTCATTAAAGGGGAGGGCCCAAGCCCACAACTCTGTGGGGTCCTACCTGGACCACCGGGGAGCGGGGTGCCGTGCCAGCAGCCCGGCACACAACATATTTTGAGTTAACTCTGTTTCTCTCTCCACGGATGCAGCCTGGCCTGCTGTGTGTTTCCAGCATTTTCTGTTTTTTGTTTCGGATTCCAACGTCGACAGTATTTTGCAATTGTCCCTCATGTACTAGTCTAGCTTCCCCTTAAATGTTATTTGCCTCAATTACTCCATGTGGTAGCAAGTTCCACATTCTAACCACTCTCCAGGTAAAGAAGTTTCTCCTCAAATGTAGAATACTTCAAGTCTAATATAAAATGGCTGTCTCCATCATTTTAGATTTTATCTATTAATTCCACAATCCCATGCCCCCAGTGGATAAGTTCTGCTCCAAGGGAAAGCGAGTTGGAGATGGGCCCAAAACATTGAGCTCTGATCCTCCAACAGGCTTTCTAAGAGTGTAGCTCTCCACTAGGAGAGCACAGGGTTGTGACGTTACCATGAGAAAGTGCACTAACTGCTTCAGTTATGCTGCCCTTTCATCCCAACAGATGATTGGATTTAACTACTACAGGCCAACTGTCCACATGTAAAACGGAGTGTTAGTAATTTAGGGTCCCTGTCTGTGGACAAAAATCAACACGGCTCAGCCCACCCCGCCCCCCCACCCAAGCGCTCTTACTGCATGGCTCTTCTGCTATGAGTACTTGATGTTGCAATACATTGAGTGAGGATGCAAGTATTAGCTCGGGGGAGAGAAGGAAAAAGGGTGGAAGGAGAGAGGAAGGAAATTGATAGCATAATTTTGGGGGGGGAGGGGGTGTTGGGGTTCGTTGGAGCTTGAACTGATGGGGCAAGAGGTAAGGAAAGCAAAGTGCCAGCTTAAACATAGGGAATGGGAAGAGTGCCAACTGGGATGGTTGGAGGAGGAAGAAAAGTCTCTCTGCATGCTGTCTAGAGATGGGAAAGTTCCTCTGTAAACTGGGAGAGGGGTTGGAAAAACTACACTGTCCATTTTCATTATAGATTACAAAATACTGGAAAAGGCACCAAGTAAAGTATTAAAATCAAAATTTTCTGGAGGTTGGAAAAGGCGGGCCTCCAGACCCCTTAGAAAAAAAACCTTGTCCCTTTAATGCTTTTATCCCCCTTTCACTTTTCCAGTATGTACGAGCCCTGAAACTATAAGATTCTGTTTCCAACACAAAACTTACTCTCACATATCGGAGAATTAAATGTGCAAATAGTGCACCCAATTCATAACACCAGATTTTTAGGACATTAATAGTTGTCTGCTTTTTTTTTAAGCTTTTGGCCAGATTTTCCTAGTTTTCTATTTTAGCATATGTGTAACTATAAAAATTCAAACCCTATTTTTGCAGTTGAACCTAAAATGACGTTGCTTGGAAATTAATGCTGAAAATATGTATCTCAGTATGGCCAGGATTCTGTTAATTGTTTTATTCATTTCTTTTCTTTTTGATCTGTCCTAATATAGGAAATACTCCACTGCTAGGGTTTGCAGCATATGGTGCTTCAAAAGCCGCTCTCAGCGTATTTTCCGATGTTTTGAGACAAGAACTTGCCATGTGGGGAGTCAAAGTGACTACCATCCAACCTGGTGGTTTCAAAACAGGTTTGTATCTGCATAGGAAAGAGCTTAAGACATTGAAGGTTCTGGCTAACTTTCACAAGCCTCACTATTTCTTTTCATCATCTGACATTCTATAAATGAAAGATGGAGCAAATCGTATGCTAAGCTGTATATTTTATATATCTTAGCATACGATTTTATATATATGTGTGTTTGTGTGTATGTGTATATATATATATATGTATAATACATAGTGAGCTCAAGAGTTTTTATTATTAAACTAGTTAAATAGATGAATTGCTAGTCTGAGGATACAATTGGGCCAATACAATAATCCAGATTGGAATAATGTGTTGCTTTTTAATTTAAATATGGATTCTCTCCAGAATGGCTTTTAGTGTGCGAGGAACATATTTCATATTTGAGTCCTCTAGTCGAAGCTCAGCCCATCTAAAAATGCAGCAGATGTCCGCCTTTATTGGCTTTCTCACATTTTGCTTGAAAAACGGCCAGTTTTACTTGAATAATGCAGCGCCTTTAAGTAATTAAACACCCTTAAGTGACACGCTGTACGGTAATTCAAGAATGAATTTATCTTCATATTTGGGAAATAATGATTTTGGTGGTTGATCAAAAAACTGTAAAATTGCATAGTTTTTGGCCTTGGAAGCATCGACAATAAATACATATTTTGAATGCTAAACTACTTCATCCCACCTTGCCTGTAACAGTGTGAGGATGACTTCTAGTGTTTAATATTAAACTTTATGAAGCTGAATGATCGCTGGTGTGATCAGTCCCAGCAAGTAAGGTCAAAGATCCTTTATGGCAATTTGGCTGGTAATTTTCATCCTTATTGTGATCGGGAGAGCGGTATGGGAAGAAAAGGGCAACTGCTCGAAACATTCACAAATCCGCACAATTAGCACTGGGCACTACAGCAGGCTTTAGAAATGTTAACTCTAGTAATTAAGGAATGAAGTATCTATCCTTATAGCTGTTAATTGGGGAGGATGAAATACGGAGGAATAGTGAGAAAGGGATAAATATTTATTTATAAATTTGGGCTACTATTATTCATACAAAATGGGCAGAATGTAGCTACCAGTTTCTAGCAGGGCAAATTTCCGCAAATTGTCCACGATTATACATTCCCAACTCCCAGTCCATATTGGGCCTGTAAAGCTGCTGGGAAATTAACATGTACAAATGCTGTTTGGTGGCACAATAGGCACCAAAATCTAGGAGTGACCAGAAGGAAACTGAGCCTGGGCAAGTGATGGAACAGTGTTGCAAAACAAAGGCCTAGAAATTGGGTTTTGGCGCAGCGACGGCTTTAGCGCCGGAAGTTAGTGCCGGAGCTAAGTTGCGCTGGGCGGGCCAAAAATTCACTAGTTCTGCGCCCAAACGGCTGCCGGCGCTGCTGAAAGCTGTTTGCGCCTGAAAACTGGCGCTACGCGCTGAATTGCGGTGCTATTCCGGCGCTGCGGCGCCCGCTGCGGTGCGGCAGGTTCGGGAAGTGCAGGCCTCCTCCTTCCCTTAAGGAGGAGCTGCCTGCACCCGGCCGCGGCCCGCGAAAATCATTGTAAAAATGAGCCCGGTACCTCGGACAAGTGCCGGGCTTGCATCTGTCCCGGGGGGGGCGGGGGGAGAAGTCCGGGGAGGGAGCTGCGGCCAGGCGGCCGGCGGGAAAGCGGCCGGCCGCCGCGGGGCCTTTAATGCGCCGGCGCAAAGTCCAGTAAGGCACCTCTGCCAGAACGTTGCTTGCGGCTGCCACGGGCGAGGCGGCCGCAAGTCAATTTCGGAGTTCGGGCGGGTTACCATGGCAACCGGGACGCTGCGCACACCGATGACGTCATCGGTGCCGGCGCAGCGCTAACGGCCTAACGCCGATTTAGGGACCCACTCAATTTCCAAACTGGCCATAACTCCGGCGCTAGGCCCTCTAGCGCCTCAAAAGCGGTGCTAAGCCTACCGAATTTCTAGGCCAAAGTGTTTTTAAAGCCTGTCTCATAGCATCATAAAATAGTACAGCACAGAAGGAGGCCATTTGGCCCATCGAGTCTGCGCCGGCTCTTTGGAAGAGCAATCCAGTTAGTCCCACTCCCTGGCTCTTTCCCCCTATCCCTGCAATTTTTTCTCATTCAAGTATTTATCCAATTCCCTTTTGAAAGCTACTATTGAATCTATTTCCACCGCCCTCACCCTCACCCTATCAGGCAATGCATTCCAAATACTAACCACTCGTTGCGTAAAAAAGTTTTTCATCATGTCGCTTCAGGTTCTTTTGTCAGTCACATTAAATCTGCCCTCTGGTTATCGACACTTCAGCCATTGTAAACAGTTTCTCTTTATTTATTTATTCTTTCTATCTAAACACTGATTTTCGAGTCTGCAGGGTGTCTGTCCTCTCTCAGGCTCTTCTACTCATTATCCAACTTGATTCACTCTTTAGCTGATGATTCCACTCTTCATTTATCAACATCCGTCAGATCACACACTCAATGTACCACAAACCCCAGTCTCTAGCAATGTAATGGTTGAATCACTACAGCTTGCTCTCCATGCTCTCCAGTACAGCAGTGACAATCTTGTTTCTTTTAAATTCTTCAACAACTGAATATCATCAAGTAAAAACAATCATTACATCAGGTCGCCTCTCCGTTTATCCCTGTTTAAAATTTACTCTGGATTTGGGGCTATTCATATAATAGATCCACCACATGAGCCTTCAACTAACTTTCTGGCCAAGATTTAATGCAGCTCGGAGTTTTTCTTTATTATTCGTTTACGGGATGTGGGCGTCGCTGGCAAGGCAACAGGATTGATAAACTGGTGATGCTTATTAATTAATTTACATATTGAAAGGGCCTAATGCCTGTTTTAGTTGTCCACTCAGGATGCCTAAAAAATGTTCCCAATGAATTTGATAGTAGGACAAATATCTACGCAGATTGGATGCAGCCCATCCCATTGCTAAATTGGAATGCTTTGTACCTGTCTTATACTCCTACGCACCTAATTAAACTGCAACTTTCCACAAAGTTTAATTTCTCACACTTTATGATTTTTTCCAGAATTATACACAGGTTTACATATTTCTACGGTTGTACTTCTTGTTTACAAGATATTTACAGCAATCTGCATTGAAACACTGGCGTAGATTTTCATCTTTACTGACTGGGCATTAAGAATCGCCTGAGCTGGGACAAGCACACGCCAGTAACAGCCCATCTGATTTTCCTTCCATTTAAATGAATGGACTGAAAATCGTTTGGTTTCTTTAACAGGTGTGCAAATCTCCCTGCCTTATTTCCTGCTCGCGCTTAATGCCCAGGTGGTAAAGATGAATAAGTCTGTTGGTTTAATTGTACATACTGATGTATTACACACTTAAGGATGAGGGTGGTTGGCAATGGCTATGGAAATAGCTATGTATGGGTTCACAGAGACTACATTACCTTATCCTGAAGGTTGCATAAGAATTAGGAGTAGGAATAGACCATACAGCCCCTTGAGCCTGCTCCGCCATTCAATAAGATCATGGCTGATCTACCTCAACTTCCGTCCTATCCCCATATCCCTTGATTCCCTCAGTGTCTAAAAATCTAGTGATCTCATTCTTGAATATACTCAACGACTGAGCATCCACAACCCTTTGGGGTAGAGAATTCCAACCCTCTGAGTGAAGAAATTTCTCCTCATCGCAGTCCTAAATGGACGATCCCTTATTCTGAGACTATGACCTCTGGTTCTAGACTCTCCAGGGGAACCAGCCTCTCAGCATCTACCCTGTCAAGCCCTCTAAGAATATTATACGTTTCAATGAGATCACCTCTCATTCTTCTAAACTCCAGAGAATATACTCCCATTCTACTCAATCTCGCCTCATACGACAACCATCTCATTCCACTGTGTACACTACTCCAGGTGTGGTCTCACCAAAGCCCTATATAATTGCAGCAAGATCTCCTTACTCTTATACGCCAAACCCCTTGCAATAAAGGGTAACATTCCATTTGCATGCCCTTAAATTTGGTTCCACGGAGCAAATAGTGATATATTTCCTTCTTCCCTCTTGCATCAGTTTGCCCATCCCGCGATGTGGGTTGTTGAGGTGAGCTCTTCATTGTCTTCAGAATGAGCATACAGGCTGCTTGGTACTTTTTCAGTCCTTGATAAAGGCTGATTCTGACTGATGTCACAAAAGTATATAAATGTCCGTATTTAAATTATTCCATATATTGAAGTTTTTTTTCTTAAATTCTGGGAATACATATTTCTTGAGTAACTCAGCAATTCACCTAGCACTGTTCTCTTGCTAATGCCTTTTTTTAGGGTATTCTGAAGATGTGCTACCTTAAACATTGTATATTTCCATAGGTATCTTTGGCACCACTGACCAGTGGAGCAACCAACACAAGCAAATCGTGCAGCATCTCTCTCCTGATGTTCAATCAGATTATGGTGAAAACTACATAATAGCATTCAAAGGAAAATATGCTAAATGGCAGGCCAGTTCGCCAGATGACCTACAGCCTGTCCTTAATGATATCTCCATTGCACTGATGGCAAAGAACCCCAAGAGGCTCTACACCCCTGGATCAGCTGCATTCTTCCTTCCATTCATCCATCACTACCTTCCCACCTGCGTGTCTGATTTTGTTATTTATCTGTTGTTTGGATCAGGTCAGGGTCCACCAGATGGAGTGGAAAAAAAATGAGTTCCAGCGGTAACAAACCGTAAGCCATTCTCCAGTTAGCACAGACAGGTATTTTGTATAGAAATGACCTTTTTTACATGCACTAGGCAACTAACAAATCCTACCTTACAACAACAAATTCTACACTAAAATACTCCATTGCACAGATCTTTGTACAGGTAACATTTCCTGTATTAGTCCTCTCTGTAGGATAAGCAGCGTCCAAGTCTGAAGCTTGGACACTGAGCATTTATTTTTCATAACGGTGCAGCAGCAATATTGCAAAGTTGATGCTCAATAGGACTAACTAAGCAGCTTCAGTTGATACAGTGCACAAAGGAAAAAAAATCTTCCATAGATTGAGGACCCCACAGTAGTGAGATCTATTACGATACCACTCTATTGAATATCTGCACATATTCTTTTAACTTGCATGTGCCACAGTAACATACAAGTTATTGAGACCAACCCAGACATTTAATAAAAAGAGTGACTGATACCTGGGATGGCAGGAATGACATATGAGGAGAGATTGGGTCGATTAGGCTTACACTCGCTGGAGTTTAGAAGAATGAGAGGGGATCTCATTGAAACTTATAAAATTCTAACAGGACTAGACAGACTAGATGTAGGAAGGATGTTCCCGATGGTCGGGGAGTCCAGAACCAGGGGTCACAGTCTAAAAATAAGGGGTAAGCCATTTAGGACAGAAATGAGGAATTTCTTCACCCAGAGAATGGTGAACCTGTGGAATTCTCTACCACAGAAGACAGTTGAGGCCAATTCATTAAATATATTCAAGAAGGAGTTAGATATATTTCTTAAGGCTAAGGGGATCAAGGGATATGGGAAGAAAGCAGGGACAGGGTACTGAATTTGGATGGTCAGCCATGATCGCATTGAATGGCGGAGCAGGCTCGAGGGGCCGAATGGCCTACTCCTGCTCCTATCTTCTATGTTTCTATGAGAGCTGCCAGCGCCTGCCATGCCTCCACAGGCAGCTCACGCATTTGAAGGCAACGCATGTCAGCCCACTTGCTTCACCGGCAGCAGCCAGAAGATAAGTCCCGGCAGGGAGGGGCAGAGGGGGAAACCAATCACGGGGACTGTGGAGTTGGAGGGGGCACTCCTGCTCCTCAGCAATGTTTTTTTGCTGCATTTTATTTTTAAACTTACCTTTTGGCTGTGCCCCCTGCTTAGGCTGCAGTGGCCGCTGAACAATCCTAAGCAAAGCAGGCCTGGCATCTGTTCTGCTCTGTTCATCACAAACCAATTGCCCAGAGGGGTCGTAAAAACAGGTGTTTTGGGCGGCCACCTAAAAAAAAAAATGGGGCCCGACGAATTTAGCAGTGGCCCGAACGCCCATACAAATTGGGCACGGAACGTCCCACTGCCAAATTTGTCATGGTTATGCCCATTTTATGCCCAAAAAATGTACACAATGCTTACCAATTTCTACCCCACAATCTGCAAAAATTGTGGCCTGTTCAACAGAGCATGAAACCTTACTATGCAAGATCACTGGCATTTTCACACATTTATCCACATTGCAACAAACAAATATTCCGACAGCAGGCTTCAAGCTGACATTTTAGGGCTCAGAATTCTTCAAAGGTAACTTTACAACACAAAAGGCACAGCAGACGTAGAAATTTGTAGCCAAAGAAGACAATACAAAATATTACAGTACTGTATGCAGTATGAAATTGTATGAAGGTGGTTATTCCAGTATCTGGAATGAGTACTAGAGAGAGTTTTAACAGTCAGGTAAAGCAACACCACACATGTTCACTTTACTCCAAGACTACTGTGAAGTAATGGACTGTACTATGCTTGAATGCATATCTAATTTTACATTATATTTAGCATTAGGGAGTTACAGGATATAAGTTTTACAAATGTTCTATAAAAGGAAATGTTTGTCTTTTGAACATTGTTAATCTCAGGTCTCAAAAAGGTTAAATCTTTTGAGAAAATAAATCACGTGCAGCTGCTGATAGCAATGGTACAAACCACTACATAAAACATTCGTGCTTTCTGGAGATGAAACAAGCCATATCTCTGCAGGATATTCCAAGTGGATAATCCGCTCTGAGTTTGAATCGTATCTGAGAACTGCCTTATTTATTATCCCCCATCTTGTGCAGGGTTGTTCCTTCAGGGAGCAGTTTGCGTTTATTATTCTCCTTACTGCCATTTCTTTAGTGAGAACCTATCTGAATCAATCAGCAGTTCATTGTCTTTCGCATCAGTGGGTTTTAAGGCTATCGTGTTACTTTCCCACTAGTTCCACTACGTCCGTTTTTATTTCAGTGTTGTCCGTGAGCAACCAAATGTATCAAATACATAAAGGAATATTAGAGTCTTCATGACTGCTTCAACTGGATGGACCATGTGACATCTTATATGAACTAAAGTACAATATCTGCAAAGTCTTCTTTTGTTTTCAAGACATTGTTATTTTACTTTGAGATGCCATATGGCTTTTCAATAGTTTCTGGAGAATATTTGTTATGATTACTGGAATCTTGCAAAATATTACCTGAATACTCTGTTTTTTAGCTGACCGCCCACAGCATAATGGCATGTAATTGAAAATGACTTCACTGCAATTTTATTTGTGTCAGTTTATCTCTCTTGTTTTCAGTTGATGTGCAAACCATTGATGCCTCTCCACATTTCTGTTTGAATGAGGGGGTGCTGAAAAATGTTATTTACAATAATTTATTCGCCATTGTAATTTCTTGCACTGTCGTGGAGAAATAGTAGTGGGAATAAGAATTCTACTTTCACTAATGTGGCATTGCAACAACAATTGAGATCTCACAAAAAAATCTTCTAATTTTCTTCATCAGGAAAACATATTACAAAATGCTGTTTATGTTGTTTAATTGAAAAAGGTGAAACATGTGACAACTAGCTGCATGTGATAATGGTAACGCAGTTCCACTTTTAACCTCATTTGTGACTACGGCTATGTTATACTACAGTTACTGGTCTCAAATCAGTATCTGTAGAATGTGATGTGCAGCTGACAGATCCCAGTTATACTGCCAGTGACACCTCACATTATGCTTTGTGCCAAAGGAGCTCAGCAATATGTATGCATGAACACATACCTAGAGCTGCTGTCCCAAGGCGACTAATTTTTAAACTTAGGAGAGTGTGGGTGAGAGGGTGCATTTTTTTCTCTTTACATTAGAAGCATTAAAAACTACATTTTGTAAAGTTGCTCCAGATCAGGTAGGCTGATCCGAAGTTGCACCCCCTGCACACTCCAAGCGCTGAGAGATGACCAACTGGCGGGCTTTAGTGCGCTCAGGTGTCAGACTGCCAACCTGACTCACCCTGCCATTTTCTTGCCAATGCACAGCTGAAACTGCACCAATGCAAAAAAGTGGCACTGTGACGTTTGTTGCTCAGAAGTGATCTGGTCAGTTTTGCGGGTTATTAGTTGCATCACATTGTTGGTAATGGCCTGTTCTCCGTGCGTATCTTCAAGGCTGACACTGATCAGGTTGGAGCTTCCAGCTTACATATGCGTTATGTTGAATAGGAATGGTTACTGTTAATTGTGTGCATTTTATTATTCTGCTGTTGCATTTAAAAGTATGTTCAAGGGTGTGTTTTAAACTAGTCCAATCAAGGTTTCCAGTCACCTCTCCAAATGACAAGCAAAGCACAAAACATTTATGACCATCTCTAACTGCCTACAAGGTTGTTTTTTAAATACACATACTTTTATGATTTTTGAGGGTTTTATACATTTTAAACCAGCTAGTTTACCATCATGCCTGCACTGCTGCCAGCTGACCATTACATAACTGTAGAAGACTATAATATCCTTTGTGATGTAAGCACTGAAATTTTATAGCACTCCATGACGGGTAGATGATTATTGCTGTTGCTTGTTTCACAGGCGTTCCTATAGTATATAGGAAAACGCAGGTGGGAGTATCTTGCATAGCAGTGAGACATTTTACATTCATGAGAGCAGAGCCAAAGTCCTTCTTTACAAAGGCTTAAATTTACACTATCTGCATTTTTCTATATAACATACATACAGGTTTTGTTTCAATGCAGCTTATAAGGGAATGATATACATATATACATACATGACATCTCACTAGTGAGGTGAGTTTTGGGCAGTTTTCTTCTGAATGCAAAAAAACTCGTAATGAGCAGAGTCTTGATGAACAACCTGATGCCTGGAATGCTGCTCCACTGCTGAGATATCATCTGGGTGTTTGACCACTAAGCATGCCTGTAAATGAATTTGGGGGAAATGGGCACATTGCTGTCTCCTGTGAATTGCTATCCTCATGTGTAAATGATCCAGTCTTGAGTTACATGCATTGAAATATTGATTTAACTGAGCAATGGAAAGGCATTACCAATCATAGCTACAAAATAGAATGACCCCTTTCAACACAATTGTTGCGATTTCCCTTTGTTCCTGCTTACTAAAGTATATTTTATTTGATCAGTCTAAACCAACTGATTTTTGGGTATCCATCACATTCAACAACTTTTATACTAAAAAGTCCATTCGAACAGGTGTCCAAGTTTTAAGTATCCCCCAACTGAGCCAGGCCTGCTTTGGAAAGCAATAGAATGAAACAGAAGGCATTAGTTATATATGGGAAAAAAACATAGTTCTCTTTTCTTGATAAAATATTTCCTTTTCATTTGTTTAGAAAAAAATGCAGGACAAAGATTCTTTGATCTGAAGCTTGTAATTTGAATCTGAGAAATTTTTTAAATCATCCACAGACACACATGTCCAAGTTTTTTTTAATATCCTTTGTTTTTAACTCTGAATAAAGCTAGCTATATAATATAAACATCGGCATCAGCGGGGCAGTTTTGAAAAAGCAGGGTATCAAAAATTCTTCAAGTTGCTCAAAGATGATTAAGATGTTGAATAAATAAATGGTACATTGTTGTAAACAATTCTCAGTTTTGTTAAATAGATGAAGAACCACTTTCTTCTGTAACCAGATAAAAAGCCATATTGTTATTACTTGAATTGAAACACTCACTGTTCAATAAAGCTTGAGGAACTGGAATAAAATAAAAATATCTTCCAAGTTTGGAACTGAAGAAACTTGGATTTGATTTGCTAAATAAAGTTACACTTCTGTATATCATTTTGTGTGCTGGTGGTTTAACACTGAAGGAAAAACTGACACTATTACAAACTTTGGGTGCACGCTAGATACTGCGTCCGCTTCAACGCAACTGATCTCTGCTCAGTGGATTCTGTGTCCTTTATGATCAGCAGTTTGATCTGTACCCCTACTCTTGACACATTCTCCTTGTTCCACTGCTCCTCTACATTAAAATCCTTATTCTCTACCACCCACCCAAGCCCCATGCCAAGTTTCTCACTGAGAGATCCTCCTTTCCTCCCTCTGCTGTTGCACTAAGCGACTTCTCGGTGATTTCAACCTCCATCTCAACTCACCTTGCCCTCACTTCTGAGTTCACTATCCTCCCTTAACCTCTCCCTCCATATAAACTCTCCTACCCATATTCATGGCCATCCCTTGACCTTGCCATTTCACATGGCCTCTCTTCCCACCGTCTCAACCACAGACAAGGCACTCTGATCACTTCCTGTATCCCTCACCACTCGCACCCCCCTTCCAACCCCACTTCCTTCTGCATCCACCCCTGGAAAAAAACTTCCATCAAGTCACTTACAGTAGCACTTTCAAACTTCCAACTCTCTATCCTTTGGCCCTCCGCTCACCATGATACTTTTGCAGCCATTGATCTGCTCAATAACACCCTCGCCTCTGTTTTATGCCCTTGTCCCCAGTAAATCACTTGCTCTCTTCCACCCTGGTCATTGCCCCAGCATAGCCCCCACCACCCCCTTCTTCAGTCCCTTAATTCCAAGGGGTGCAGACTTGAACGTATATGGTGCACAATTGGCTTAGACATTCATCACCAGATCTGGCTGGACCACATCAAGCCCTATCAGGCCTACTCTCCTCTGCCAAAACTGCTAACTACTCCAGGATTATCCTGGAATGCAAAGATAACCCCCAGCTTCTTTTCTCCACTACCAACTGTCTCCTTAAACCCCTCTCTGCCCATTCTACCTTTAACTCCAACAACAACCATAACAAACGGGCATACATGTAGAATTGACACTAACAGATCAAATAAAGAAATTAAGAGGAATTTCTTTACACAGAGTGGTGAGAATGTGGAACTCGCTGCCACGTGGAGTGTTTGAAGCAGAGGGCATTGCTGCATTTAAGAGGAGGCTTAATGCATATACGAGGGAGAAGCGAATAGAAGGGTACAGGGCAGGGTGGGAAGATGAAATGAGATATTGATGAGGTTATAGAGGCATATACAAGATTGTAAATGATATTGAAAAGGTAAATATGGAAGATTAGTTTAAATGAAACTGAGGGCACCAAGGGGGTCACAGGTTTAAGCTAGCAGGAGGCAAAGTTAGAACGGATATGAGGAAGTTCTTCACACAAATAGTAATCAACACATGAAATGGACTCTCAGGTAATATACTGAAATCAAAATCCCTGAAATTTAAGAACCAATTGGATGCTGAAATTAGGGTACTTTTAAGGTATTTCTGGATGGATCAGCTGAGATGGACTGAATGGCCTCCCTCATCTCTAACTATCTTGTGATAAAGCTCTGCACTTTGGGAAAGTGAGTCAACTGGTAAAAGTTAAGCTGCCCTTGTTCCTGCTGCTGATGGCTCATGTTGAGACAATTGGTCCTTACAAGTGCAAGTGTGCCTCTCTTGAACTGGGGAGCAAAGCCCTATTTAACATATTGCTAATGCCATTTTTCGATTGTAGTTAAGTGAGAAGCTCGTGGAAAATTAATAAATAGATTGCGAGTGCACAGTTGAGGGGTGATCGGTGGATTCATTATATGACATTACTTATTAAAGTGCATGACTTTATACAAGGCAATGCCTTTATGCAATATGTTATGAAAGCAAGCACTGTTACTTTAGTTGGCAATGGAAACTTGTTCTATTACAAGAGATGTAATGGAAAAGACTGGAAATTAAAACAAAATGAAATCTTGTAGATGGTACACACTGCAGCCACGGTATACAGGTGGTGGAGGGAGTGAATATTTAAGGTGATGGATGGGGTGCCAATCAAGCGGGCTGCTTTGTCCTGGATGGCATTGAGCTTCTTGAGTGTTGTTGGAGCTGCACTCATCCAGTTAAGTGGAGAGAGTATTCCATCACACTTCTGACATGTGCCTTGTAGATGGTGGAAAGGCTTTCGGGAATCAGGAGGTGAGACACTCGCCACAGAATACCGAGCCTCTGAGCTGCTCTTGTAGCCACAGTATTTATGTGGCTGGTCCAGTTAAGTTTCTGGTCAATGGTGACCTCCAGGATGTTGATGGTGAGGGATTCAGCGATAGTTATTCCATTCAATCTCAAGGTGCTGTGGTTAGACTCTCACTTGTTGGAGATAGTCATTGCCTGGCACTTGTGTGGCGCGAATGTTATGTGCCACTTATCAGCCCAAGCCTGAATGTCATCCAGGTCTTATGCATGTGGGCATGGACTGCTTTATTATCTGAGGAGTTGCGAATGGAACAGAACACTGTGCAATCATCAGCGAACATCGCCACTTCTGATCTTATGATGGAGGGAAGGTCATTGATAAAGCAGCTGAAGAAGGTTGGGCCTAGTACACTGCCCTGAGGAACTCCTGCATCGTTGTCCTGGGGCTGAGATAATTGACCTCCAACAATCACAACCATCTTCCTTTGTGATAGGTATGACGCCAACCAGTGGAGTTTTTTCCCCCTGATTCTCATTGACTTCAATTTTACTAGAGATTCTTGATGCCATACTCGGTCAAATGCTGCCTTGATGTCAAGGGCAGTCACTCTCACCTCACCTCTGGAATTCAGCTCTTTTGTCCATGTTTGGACCAAGACTGTAATGAGGTCTGGAGCCAAGTGGTCCTGGTGGAACCTGAACTGAACATCGTTGAGCAGGTTAAAGATTGGTGAAGTCAAGCATAGGTCCCTTGCAGTCAGAATCAGGGGAATTTATAATGGGGAACAAAGAAATGGCAGACCAATTAAATACATACTTTGGTTCTGTCTTCACAAAGGGGAACACAAATAATCTCCCAGAGACATCGGGGAACATACGGTCTAATGAGAGGGAGGAACTGAATGAAATCAGTATCTGTAGGGAAATGGTGTTAGGGAAATTGATGGGATTGAATGCTGATAAATCCCCAGGGCCTGATAATCTACATCCTAGGGTACTTAAGGAAGTGGCCCTAGAAATAGTAGATGCATTGCTGGTCATCTTCCAAAATTCTATAGACTCTGGAACAGTCCCCATGGATTGGAGGGTAGCTAATGTAACCCCACTATTTAAAAAAGGTGGTAGAGAGAAAACGGGGAATTATAGACCAGTAAGCCTGACATCGGTAGTGGGGAAAATGCTAGAGTCCAGTATAAAAGATGTAATAGCAGAGCACTTGGAAAACTGACAGGATCGGACAAAGTCA
The DNA here is from genome assembly GCF_052327205.1 of Somniosus microcephalus. Classification (NCBI taxonomy): domain Eukaryota; kingdom Metazoa; phylum Chordata; class Chondrichthyes; order Squaliformes; family Somniosidae; genus Somniosus; species Somniosus microcephalus. The sequence continues at coordinate 252,051,316 of NC_140992.1, forward strand.
ACATGGATTTACAAAAGGTAAATCATGGTTGACTAATCTACTGGAAAGTTTTGAGGATGTAACTGGTAGAATAGATAAGGGACAACCAGTGGATGTGGTGTATTTGGACTTTCAGAAGGCTTTCAACAAGCTCCCACATAAGAGATTAGCGTGCAAAGTTAAAGCATATGGGATTGGGGGTAAGGTACTGACTTAGATAGAGAACTGGTTGGCAGACAAGAAGCAAAGAGTTGGAATAAACGGGTCTTTTTCTGAGTGGCAGGCAGTGACTAGTGTGGTACCACAGGGATCGATGCTAGGACCCCAGCTATTCACAATATATATTAATGATCTAGACGAGGGAATTAGATGTAATACCTCCAAGTTTGCAGACGACACAAAGCTGGGTGGGCGTGTGTGCTGTGAGGAGGATGCAGAGAAACTCCAGTATGATTCGGACAGGTTGGGTGATTGGGCAGATGCATGACAGATGCAGTATAATGTGGATAAATGCGAGGTTATCCACTTTGGTGGCAAAAACAGGAAGACAGATTATTATCTGAAAGGCAATAGATTGGGAAAAGGGGAAGTGCAACGTGACCTGGGTGTCCTTGTGCACCAGTCGCTGAAGGTAAGCATGCAGGTGCAGCAGGTGGTTAAGAAGGCAAATGGTATGTTGGCCTTCATAGTGAGAGGATTCAAGTACAGGAGCAAGGATGTCTTGCTGCAGTTGTACAGGGCCTTGGTGAGACCACATCTTGAGTATTGTGTGCAGTTTTAGTCGCCTTATCTGAGGAAGGATGTTCTTGCCATTGAGGGAGTGCAGCGAACATTCACCAGACTGATACCTGAGATGGCAGGAATGACGTATGAAGAGAGATTGGGTCGATTGGGCTTGTATTCGCTAGAGTTTCGAAGAATGAGGGGATCTCATTGAAACTTATAAAATTCTAACAGGACTAGACAGACTAGATGCAGGAAGGATGTTCCCGATGGCGGGGGAGTCCAGAACCAGGGGTCACAGTCTAAAGAAAAGGGGTAAGCCATTTAGGACTGAGATGAGGAGGAATTTTTTCACCCAGAGAGTGGTGAACCTGTGGAATTCTCTACCACAGAAGGCAGTTGAGGCCAATTCATTAAATATATTCAAGAAGGAGTTAGATATGTTTCTTAAGGCTAAAGGGATCAAGGGATATGGGGAGAAAGCAGGGACAGGGTACTGAATTTGGATGATCAGCCATGATCTCATTAAATGGCGGAACAGGCTCGAGGGGCCGAATGGCCTACTCCTGCTCCTATCTTCTATGTTTCTATGTTTCTATGTTATTGGTGAGTAAGTGCCACTTGATAGCACTGTCAACAACACCTTCACTCACTTTGCTGATGATTGAGAGCAGACTGATGTGGCGGTAATTGGCTGGATTGGATTTGTCCTGCTTTTTGTGGGCAGGACCTGCCTGGGCAGTTTTCCACATCGATGGATAGATGCCAGTTTTGTAGCTGTACTGGAACAGCTTGGCGAGAAGTGCGGCTAGTTCTGGAGCACAAGTCTTCAGCACGACAGCCAGGATGTTGTCGGGGCCCATAGCCTTTACTGTATACAGTGTGCTCAGCTGTTTCTTTATATCACATGGAGTGAATCGAATTGGCTGAAGGCTGGCTTCTGTGATGGCGGGGATCTCAGGAGAAGGCCGAGATGGATCATCCACTCAGCACTTCTGGCTGAAGATGGTTTCAAACACTTCAGCCTTGTCTTTTGCACTCACGTGCTTGGCTCCACCATCATTGAGGATGGGGATATTCATGGAGCCTCCTCTTCCCATTAGTTGTTTAATGGTCCACCACCATTCACGACTGGATGTGGCAGGACTGCAGAGCTTTGATCTGGTCCGTTGGTTGTGGGATTGCTTAGCTCTGTCTGTAGCATTCTGCTTCCGCTATTTAGCATGCATGTAGTCCTGTGTTGCAGCTTCCCCAGATTGGAACCTCATTTTTAGGTACGCCTGTTGCTGTTCCTGGCATGCCCTGCTACACTCCTCATTGAACCAGGGTTGGTCACTTGGATTGATATCAATGATAGAGTGAGGGATATGCCAGGCCATGAGGTTACAGATTGTGGTGGAATAAAATTCCGCTGCTGATGATGACCCACAGCACTTCATGAATGCCTAGTTTTGAGCTGCTAGATCTGTTCTGAATCACCCATTTAGCACGGCGGTCGTGCCACAGAACACGATGGAGAGTGTCCTCAGTGTGAAGACAGGACTTCATTTCCACAAGGACTGTGCAGTGGTCACTCCTACCAATACTGTTATGGGCAGATGCATCTGTGACAGGTAGATTGGTGAGGATGAGGTCAAGTATTTTTTTCCCTCGTGTTGGCTCTCTGACCACCTGTCGCAGCCCCAGTCTGGTAGCTATTGTATTGATTTCTTTGTGGGTTCAATGATGAGACATTTATGAAAGAGAATGGCCTAGAAATTGAGTGCCCTTAGCGCCGATTTTGCGGCGCTAGAGGGCCTAGCGCTGCATTTGGCGCCGGCGCCGAAATTGCCTGGGGCCCTTACGCCGCGGTAGACCGGTAGCGCTGCGCCGGCACCGATGACGTCATCGGTGTGCGCAGCGTCCCGGTTGCCATGCCGACGGGCCCCAGCGCCGAAATTCAGTTGCGGCCGCCTCGCCCGTGACAGCCGCAACTAAGACTCTGGCAACAGAGTTTTACGAGTCTTTGCGCCGGCGCATTAAAGGCCCCGCGGCGGCCGGCCGCTTTCCCGCCGGCCGCCTGGCCGCAGCTCCCTCCCCGGACTTCCCCCCCCCCCCCCCCCCGGAACAGAAGCAAGCCCGGCACTTGTCCGAGGTGCCGGGCTCATTTTTTAAAAGATTTTTGCGGGCCGCGATCGGGTGCAGGCAGCTCCTCCTTAAGGGAAGGAGGAGGCCTGCACTTCCCGAGCCTGCCGCACCGCATCGGGTGCCGCAGCGCCGGAATTGTGGCGCGAAACGGCAGTTAGCGCCGATTTACCGCCGCAAAGACCCTTCAGTAGCGCCGGCAGCCGTTTGGGCGCGGCCCTGCTGAATTTTTGGCGCGCGCAGGAGGACTTAGCGCCGGCACTAACTTCCGGCGCTAAAGCCCTGGCTAAGCCAAAACTCAATTTCTAGGCCTATGTCTTTTAATCTAAAGTCTGTTCAACTCTTTATACAGCTTTACAGGAGACACGATGCTTGTGATGCATCTAGAACGAAACTGAAACCAAACTGAACTGCCTTGCTTGTCTCTGTCACACGCCCTCTGCTGGTCAGGCACAAGCAATCAATACATGCTGGTAAGGCATCATAATCGAACAGGCAAATACCATCTCTATTTGCTGATATCATTACATCTCCTTTTCTTAAAACAAAAGTATTTTACTTTTAACTAACAACATGTTTTCTTTGTATTAATCTGCATTTTAACTGTAACACTTAATGAACTTACATTATCATGATCATGATCAAGGTTTTTTAACCTTGCTTTGTGTGTTCACATGAAATATGTCAATACACTAGAACTTGAAGAAAGAATAAGATAACATTACTTCCTTCTATAACAATAGTCCTTAAATTTGCTCAATGAGTCTCTCAGGAGGCTTCACGTGTCTTGAGGATTTTCTGATTGATTGTCCTTGAATCTGAGTTGTTGCCTCAGATGATGTTTTCTCAGCTGTGTGATCAGGTTGTTCAACAGTATCAGTCTCTTGACCTGCTGTGGCTGGTCCCATGAGAAGACCTCGACGATTTCTTCTCAGAACAGCACCCTCATCTGTTTGAATGGTGTATGAGCTTGGTTGAACTTCACTCAGGACAGTTCCCTTCTGAGTCCATGTGTTTGTTTTGTCTTTGAACCTTACTTGGTCACCAGTGTGGAGTTCAGGTAGGTTTTGTGTTCCTCTGTCATAGTAGTACTTTTGCTTTTCTTTCTGTTGTTCTTTGAACTTCCTCACTTTCTCCCCCTCTTTTGTTTTCAGGAGGTTCTCCGGGATGGGTAGGTTTGACCTTAGCCGACGTCCCATCAGGAGTTGGGCTGGTGACTTAACACACTCGAGCGGCGTTGTGCGGTATACAAGCATGCTTTGGTAGAAGTCAGTTCCACTGTCTTTTGCCTTGTACATCAGTCTTTTCACTGTCTGGACCGATTTTTCCACTAGTCCATTGGACTGTGGATAGTGAGGACTTGACGTTGTGTGGACAAAGTCCCACTCTTTGGCAAAGTGTCGGAAACTTGCATTGTAAAACTGGGGTCCGTTGTCTGTGAAGACCTCGCTTGCCACGCCATGTCTGGAGAATATGGCTTTCATACATGTTATCACAGCATCTGCAGTGGTGGTGTGCAGTCTACAAACCTCTGGATACAGGGAGTAATAGTCTGTGACTACAAGATAGTCCTTCCCTTGACATACGAATAGGTCAGCACCTACCTTCTGGTAAGGTCTGTCTGGTGCTGGGTGTGGCTTTAGTGGTTCTACCGGATTGCTTGCTCGATATTTCAGGCATATTGTGCAGTTTGACACCTCATTTGTCACATCTTGGTTGATTCGTGGCCAGTACATCACCTCTCGTGCTCTTTTCTTACACTTTTCGATTCCCAGATGTCCTCCATGGATCCTTTTTAGCATCTCTTTTCAGCATCTCTTTTCTCAGACTCTTTGGGATAACTATTTTACTTCCTTTGTAGATGATGTCTTCGACCTCTGATAGTTCCGCCCTGCAGTTCCAGTACTCTGCCATGTCAGGTGAGCAGTCTTGCTTCATGTTGGGCCATCCATCCAAGATGCTTTTCCTCAGTCGTCTCATTGTTTCATCTTTGTTTGTCTCAGTCTTTATGAGCTCCATTTTTGCATCTGCTATGGGCAGTGCACTTGTGATCATGTCCACGTAGACATTCACTTTTTCATCCATTGTGGTGTTTGCGGGCTCACTTGGGTCAACAGCTCTGGACAACGTGTCTGCTGTATACATCAGCTTACCCGGTGTGTACGCAACATTCAGTGTATAGCGTTGCAGCCTGATCATCATTCTTTGTATTCTAAGCGGACAGCTATTTAGTGGCTTTTGGAACAATGCAATCAAGGGCTTATGGTCAGTCTCTACACTGATTGCTTGTCCTGCCACAAACTGGTGAAATCTTTCACAGGCGTATGTGATGCTGAGCAGCTCCTTTTCTATTTGAGCATATCGCGTCTCCGCGTCTGTCATTGAGCGCGATGCATATGCAATAGGTTGCCAGTAGTCATATTTTTGCAGAAGAACGGCACCGAGCCCACTCTGTGATGCATCTGATGATATCTTGATGGGTCTCGCTGGGTCATAAAACCTCAGAACTGGTTCCTCTGTGAGCAGTTTCTTTAGATCGCTCCATGACTTCTCATGCTCATGATTCCATTCCCATTCTATGTTCTTTTCAGTTAGTCGTCTCAGTGGCGCCATCTTTTCTGAGAGGTTGGATAATTTACCCATGTAGTTGATCATTCCATTAAACCTCTGCATGTCCTTTTTGCATTGTGGCTTTGGCATATTCTCAATGGCGGACACCTTTCTGGGATCTGGTCTGATGCCCTCACTGCTAAGGATATCTCCCACGAATGTCAGTTCTGTCACCCCGAGCTGGCATTTCTCTCTATTCAGCTTCAGGTTTGTTTTCCTTGTTGCTTCCAGCACTTTTTTCAGTCTCTCGTCATGCTCAGTTCTCATGGTTCCCCATACTATGATGTCATCCATTGATGTATCAACTCCCTCCAGGTGCTCATAGATCATATGAATTGTTTTGTGATACACTTCAGGAGCTGAGGCAATGCCAAATGGTAACCTTAGGAATCTGTATCTGCCAAATGGACTGTTGAACGTGCACTGTCTTGAACTTGCCTTGTCCAGCTTCATCTGCCAAAATCCTGATGATGCATCTAACTTGCTGAAATACTTTGCATTTGCAAACTGTGACATGATTTCCTCACGTGTAGGAAGCTTGAAGTGCTCTCTCTTTATTGCTCTGTTTAGATCTCTTGGATCCAGGCAAATTCTGAGCTTTCCATTCTTTTTGTCCACTACGACGAGGGAACTCATCCACTCAGTTGGCTCATCTATCTTCCGAATCACGTTCAGGCTTTCCATCCTGTCCAACTCTGCCTTCAGTTGCTTTTGAAGAGCAAACGGAACTTTTCTGCATGGATGCATGACCGTTGGCATACTTTTATCTACTCTGATCGTGTGTTCTCCTGGAATGCAGCCTAGACCCTTAAATAGGTCATTGTACTCTTTCATGAGTTCATCATAGACTGTCTCTCCTTCGCTTTCCACAACGAGGACTCTCTTTACCAGGTTCAGTCTCTCACAGGCTTTTAAACCTAGTATGGCTTGCACATCCTTTGGCACCACGATGAATGCTAGCGTGTGCTCTCTGTCCTTGTGTGTTACTTTGACAATGCATTTTCCTTTCACTGGTATATCAGTACCTGAGTATCCTGTCACTTTCACTTTTATTCCATGTATCTTTGGTCTGGGTCTAATTTTCTTAAAATCAGTCTCTGATATCACATTAACTTGTGCTCCAGTATCCAATTTAAATGGAATGTGTATGTCATTCACTTTTAGTGTCAACATCCAGTCTCTTTTTTCTTCTTTGTTTTCAGACACAACACCTACATAGAACTCCTCTATCTCGCTTTCATCTACTGTATGGACCTTGCTTTGTTGCGCTTGGTTCTTACAACAACGGGCATAATGGTTGTTTTTGTTGCAACTATTGCATGTTTTACCATATGCTGGACACTGTCTTGGTGGATGCTGTGTACCGCATCGACTACATGACTTTCGATTGTCCCTTTCATTTTCGTTCGCTGGCCACGCCTCTTTTTTCACATTGGCGCTCTTTTTGTTAAACGGTTTGTGTCCGTTCTTACTCACTGCATCCACGTTGCAGCTACTGTCACTGAACAGCTCCTTTGCCTGCAACTTCACAGTTTCTGTAGCCCTACACAGTGCTATGGCTTTTCCCAGGTCTAGATCTTGCTCTCTTAGCAGTCTTTCCCTTAGACCATTATCTGGAATACCACACACCAGTCTGTCTTTTATCAGCGAGTCTGTCAGTCCCCCAAATTCACACGATTTGCTTCTGTTTCTCAGTTCAGTCACATACTGATCAATAGTCTCACCCGTTTTCTGTACACATGTGAAAAATCTGTGCCTCTCAAACATCACGTTACTTTTAGGTATGCAGTAGGCCTCAAACTGTTCCATTATTTTATCTAGCTTCATTTTGTCTCCATCAACAGCGAATGTGAAGTTATTATACACCTCCAGCGCTTCATCACCCACGACATGTAAGAACACTGACGATTTCTTATTATCACTTTTCTCATCAGCTCCGATTGCCGCTAAATACAACTCTACACGTTGTTTGAATCTTCTCCAATTTTCAGCCACATTACCTGTCAACTGAAGCGTCACCGGTGGGTGTAAACTTTCCATTTTTTCACTTCGTTAGCTATTCTCCAATGGTAAGCAATGATGTTCTCTTTTGGCTTGCTAATTTGTGGAGGGCTGATTTAACTTCAGATTTTTTCTCTTCATCTCTTTCAATCACTTCTGACACCATGTATTGATTTCTTTGTGGGTTCAATGATGAGACATTTATGAAAGAGAATGTCTTTTAATCTAAAGTCTGTTCAACTCTTTATACAGCTTTACAGGAGACACGATGCTTGTGATGCATCTAGAACGAAACTGAAACCAAACTGAACTGCCTTGCTTGTCTCTGTCACATGCCCTCTGCTGGTCAGGCACAAGCAATCAATACATGCTGGTAAGGCATCATAATCGAACAGGCAAATACCATCTCTATTTGCTGATATCATTACAGCTATGTCCTTCAGGACTCAGCCAGCAGTGCTACCAAGCCACTCTTGGTGATGGACATTGAAGTCCCCCACCCAGAGTTCATTTTGTGCCCTTGCTACCCTCAGTGCTTCTTCCAAGTGGTGTTCAACATGGAGGAGTACTGATTCATCAGCTGAGGGAGGGCGGTAGGTGGTAATCAGCAGGAGGCTTCCTTGCCCATGCTTGACCTGAAGCCATGAGATTTCATGGGGTCCAGAGTCAATGTTGAGGACTCCCAGGGCCACTCCCTCCTGACTGTATGCCACTGTGCTGCCACCTGCTGGTGGGAAGGGACATACCCAAGGATGGTGATGAAGGAGTCTGGGACATTGGCTGAAAGGTATGATTCTGTGAGTATGACTATGTCAGGCTGTTGCTTGACTAGTCTGTGGGACAGCTCGCCCAATCTTGGTCCAAATGTTAGTGAGGGGGACTGGACAGGGTGTGCCGTTGTTGTGTCTGAAGCCGGTGCCTAGGTCGATGCCGGGTGGTCCGTCCGGTTTTGTACAACTGAGTGGCTTGCTAGGGCATTTCAGAGGGCAGTAAAGAGTCAACCACATTACTGTGGGTCTGGAGTCACATATAGGCCAGACCAGGTAAGGACATTAATCATAATCATAATCATAATCAACTTAATTGTCATTGTTAGTGCACAAGTGCAGTACAACGAAATGTAGGCTTGCGGCTCCCGAGAGTGTACATTTAGATTAAGACATTTAAACATTCAACATACATTTGGCTTGTAATACATTAACATAAACATAACCATAATAAAGTGCATTGGCAGATGTGCAGGCTTTAGAGTTTATTTGTGGAGTTCAGTAGGATGACAGCCCTGGGAAAGAAGCTGTTCCTAAATCTGGTCGTACTGGTGCGAATGCATCTGTAGCGCCAACCAGGTGGGTTTTTACGACAATCCGATAGTTTCATGGTTAGCATAACTGATACTAGCTCTTTATTCCAGATTTATTTTTAACTAACTGAATTTAAATTCCCCATTTTAAATTGCCGTGGTGGAATTTGAACTCGTATCATCTGGATCATTAGTCCAGGCCTACTGGATTACAAGTCCAGTAACATAACCACTATGCTACCATTCCCCAGTAATAACTTATGAATTAAAATGAGTGTGGCTATAACACAGCTGCTGTAGGCACCCTAGTTATTCCAAGGTAAGATACCTACATAAGGTGCTCTCTGAGATCATTCCGAGAGTTGCCTCAACTTGTTTATAAATAATTCATAAAGTCCAGTTCAACATAATAAAAGTCATGTACTGGTTTTTGAGTTTTTGCACCACGAGAAGATTTTGTCTGCAAAAACCTAGAGATTGTTGCGGGGAATACAGATGATGACATTCCCTTCTTCTCTAATTTGATGCAGGTTTTATCTCCTTTATTTTAAAAGGTTAACACTTCTACTAAAATAGCAGATAAAGGATGTAATACCAATTGTCCATCAACAGTGACATTTTATTTCCCTGGTTTGAACCATGTTACCGATTATTCAGGCAAAAACTATGAAGGTTATGAACTATTAAAACAACAGAGTAGTTGTTTGACCAGATCTGTACTGCATTCCTAAGTTATAATGAGGGCCAAAGTATTCTTTCAGTAAAATGAGCGTAACACTGGGCAGTTGAGGTTTAGTTGTTATCTGTAAGCTTCATCCAGCAATTCTGCAATTCTGCTTGAAGTATGGATTGCAAGTATCTAACGGAAAGAATTAGTTTGACTTTCTTACCACGATAGCCTGCATTTCCTCCAGCTATCTGACCATTTTCAGGTGGTCCCTGAACATAAAATGGGACGGGATGGCCTATTGCCTCAGATGTCAATGACCATCGCTTTCGTGCCCCACTATATGTAAATGACAGTGCAAAGAATGGTTGATTTTCCCGACCTGCCTCTTTAAAAGAACACGTCAGTAGAAGGAGTGAGTTCAGCTTGTGGTGGGCCAGAGGCATTGCAGAGCTGAAGGCCACAAGAGAATTGGAGCAGGCTACAGATCAGTTTAAACTAACAGTTTCTTAGGGGCTTTTTAAAAAGTTTTTAAATAGTCTATTTAAGAGCATTTTTAAGTTTCTGTAAGTTATGTTAAAGTTTCTTTAAGTGTCTAAAAAATTTCTTAGACTTTTTTTTAAAAGCTTAACGCTGCATACCGGGCCACCTCGACCAGTGGGGACTCTCTTAGGCCTCCCTCTGTTCCTCCGTTATCTGAAGGAAGAAGAGGAGGATCAAGAGGTCCACTGCAGAGATGTCAGGCTGAATAGGCCTTGTAAGTGGCCTCCAGCCTTTACCCACTGGTACCCGCGCTTCCCTTTCTGCACATCCAGATGGGCTACATCATTGTGACACCTTGGCAATGCTTTAGAAAGCTGTAATTCTCGTACAAAACCAGATAGCTGCGGGCACAGCTCATAAGGGAGACTTAGAGCTAACTAAGATCCAAGCTCACTGCCAACTAAATTCTACCATCAAGGTTGCACTTTGGCAACAAATCCAACTAAGTCACTTGCTATCAAGGCTCCTGAAATTAAGCGCGAACCAATTTCTCGGCCTTTGAGTTTTATTGCTACCCCTTTCTCTCCCCTCCTTTACTAAAGTCACTGGCTTATGCCAGGATATGCCCTCAGGTACTCACTCAAATGTCCATTGTTCACCCAAACAGCGAGTGTTGGCAGGCATCATTGCTGAGCCCAGTTCTTTCCTGACCCAATGTCCACACATGCAGACACATTCCAGAAGGAATCACTGGACAGCAACTGGGCAATATTTCCTCTCCTTTTCATTAAGGCCAATGGTGTCATGCAGTCCAATCAACAGATGTTTTGTTGTGGTCTCCTCCAGTTCACTGTAGCGATGCTTTCCTCCTTGCCCATCACAACATACACCACCCATTTTTAAATTTTGAACCCCATCCCATTTCAAGACTTTGCTTTAGTCTTGTACTCATCTTTGACCATTATCCAAACTAAGGAAGGCCCTGCAACAAATCCAATGAAAACTGAGCTTGTAATTTTACCCTGTCGACAGATTAGTAAGGCAGGTGGGCTTCATGAGCAGCTTGGCATATCAGGTAACAATTATTAATTCTCCCTGCATATAGCTCAGGCTTACAATGTGTGTTCTGAACTATGACAAGGGCTGCATTAATAAGGTAAGAATTGATCTAATTTAGTATGTTTAATAGCTATCAGTCATCACCATTCCTCACCTCTGCACTACATTCAAATACAGGTCCTGCTGTACCATCATTTTTCAAATCAATGAGCACAAACATTATCTATTAACATTTAAATAACATTGCTTTGCACTGCTGCTGCCTGCGCTCAGGTTCTAATGCTGGCTAATATTTAAACGGTCCAGACACAAACGTGTAATGAGCTTCCTCCCAACACTTAGTGGAACCCTTCAGAGCTGGTGTATTTCACCTTGAGCAAAGGGCTAAAGTGTCATCCAGCACCAAGTACGTTTCCTGCTGCCTGAGGATGAACTGTATCACCCATAGGCCTACTGCCCCCCAGTAAAAGAGGATTCTTATAACTTGTTTTTGCTAAATAAGAGAATAAATAACTTTAAAGCCTACAGCAAGAAATTACAAGCACTTTCAAACCCCTTAGGGTGAAAAAATTCAGTGAGATCCTGCAAGAAAAATGACTCTGATATCTCGATACAGCTTTACCTCAGAGAAGCTGAGGATCCCTTTCAGTATCGCTCAAAGTGGGCGCCTTTCAACTTGTGCCACCCATGGTTGGGGAATGGGAGCAAGATCTGGCGGCAGTCAGGCAGTGAGAGCAGAAACTGGCACCAGTGTCTAAATCACGTCACTTGACCCGTATTTGCTTGTATTCGTGAGGCTCCTGCCTGTTTCAGACGGGAGCTCTGGCCAGCAGGAATTATGTCTGCAGGAAAATCAGAGCACACGTAAATCCAGCAGTAAGTGGGCGGGATGAACAGACGCTTTATTTTCCATCTGCTCTTGCTCCATTTTTGAATGCAAAGCAAATGAGGCAGTAAATGAGGTGAAACCCAGCCCCCACACCCCCCCATGTCTGTGACAGGATTCTGTTCTTCACTATCATTAACATATTTATGTGGTGCGTGGGAGTGGCTGGAATGCTCCAAATAATATAAATTATTTCCTCTATGTAAATTTTGTTCTTATATTTTTTTCCCCAAGGTTTCCACATCGAGTAATGTGTTGTATATTGTGATGCAGATTGAGCCAGCCCAATGAGATTGTTGAAGTAAAGTTGCTGCAAGATATCTCCTTGTGATCTATTGCCAGTGCAATCATGTACTTATAAAGCCTGAAGTACATTCACCTAAGTCTATTGATGGCAATAAAGCCTGCTCCAAGTACAATGTATTCATTCAGTTTATCTCTGGTGATCGCTTAGCTCTAGATTATACCTGCGCCTGAAGATGTGGTCCTAGAAATTCAAAAATGCCAAATCCAGCAGATGACCACAAATCTAGATACACAATCACGGGTGTGCTGCAAAGCTCCTCCCAAACGGTCCAGGCAGCAGAAACATTTCATGAGCATGTCGATGGTCTGCTTGATGATATTTCTGGTGGAGGCCGGGATCTTGTTGTATGTCAGCTCTGCCCGAGTTCCTAATAGGCGTCATGAGCCATGAATGAAGGGGATAGCCCTTGTCGCACAGAAGGCATACTGTAACCTGATGGCTTGGTTGGAATCAAGCCAGCACAGAGAACTGGCACAGGATGAATGAATCATGACTGCTGCCAGGAAATCGAGCACAGATCATAGAGTCATAGAGTTATACAGCACAGAAAGAGGCCCTTCGGCCCATTGTGTCTGCGCCGTCCATCAATCCCTGTCCAGTCTAATCCCATTTTCCAGCATTTGGTCCATAGCCTTGTATGCAGTGGCATTTCAAGCGCTCATCCAAATGCTTCTTGAATGTTGTGAGGGTTCCTGCCTCTACCACCCTTTCAGGCAGTGAGTTCCAGATTCCAACCACCCTCTGGGTGAAAAAGTTCCTCCTCAAATCCCCTCTAAATCTCCTGCCCCTTACCCTGAATCTATGCCCCCTTGTTATTGACCCCCCTACTAAGGGGAAAAGTTCCTCTTTATCTACCCTATCTATGCCCCTCATCATTTTGTACACCTCAATCAGGTCCCCCCTCAGCCTTCTTTGCTCCAAGGAAAACAACCCCAGCCTGTTTAGTCTTTCTTCATAGCTGAGGCGCTCCATCCCAGGTAACATCCTGGTGAATCTTCTCTGCACCCTCTCCAAAGCAATCACATCCTTCCTATAGTGAGGCGACCAGAACTGCACACAGTACTCCAGCTGTGGCCTTACCAGCGTTTTGTACAGCTCCATCATAACCTCCCTGCTCTTATATTCTATGCCTCGACTAATGAAGGCAAGTATCCCATATGCCTTTTTAACCACCTTATCTACCTGTTCCGCTGCCTTCAGGGATCTATGTACATGTACACCAAGGTCCCTCTGACCCTCTGTACTTCCTAGGGTCCTACCACTCATTCCCTTGCACGTATTCCCTTGCCTTATTTGTCCGTCCAAAATGCATCACCTCGCACTTTTCAGGGTTAAATTCCATTTGCCACTTTTCTGCCCATCTGACCAACCCGTTTATATCGTCCTGTAGCCTGAGGCTTTCCTCCTCGCAATTTACCACCCCACCAATTTTCGTGTCATCCGCGAACTTACTGATCATACCTTTTACATTCTCATCCAAATCATTTATGTAGATCACAAACAGCAAGGGACCCAGCACCGATCCCCGAGATCTGCACGATGTGCTGCCTGTGGTCACAAACAAGCTGGGCATTGAGGTAGTGGAATCCCTTCTACTCAGAAAGATTCCAGGCTGGTGATGGGGAGCATGTAAGGCAACGTGGGTGCAGTCTATGGCACCTTGTACCCTGGGGAAGCCTGCAATGCTGGCGTAGCTTAGTGCTCTCTTGTCCTGCTTCACTCTGTCCATTGGGAAGGTGGTGCAGGTGTTTCTCAATAGTGTGTAGAGACTCAATGACCTCCCTAGTACAACGGTGATCAGCAAACTGAGAGATGTCACTGATGTTACATGCTGCAGCCTAGAAGCAGCCTATTGCATAAAAAGTTAAGGACCACCGTGACCTTGACAGCCACAGGAAGTGTGGCCCATGCCCTGTTTTGAGACTCCAGCTTTGGCTGCAGCAGGTGACATAGCTCGGTGATAGCTTCTTTGGTGAAGTGAAAGCACCTTACACATTGTTCCTCAGTGATGTTAAGGTAGGAGAAGTTCTCCCTGAAGACTCACTGTGGGTGTGGCCTCCACCGTAGGGCCTTTCCCCTCCCTCTTCTCCCAGCTGGTTCTGCTCTTTCCTGTCTTCTTGTCTGTTCCTGCTTGTCCTCCAGTCCCAAAGGCAGGCCTACCAAACCACCCATGACCAATGTTCCCTTTAATTATTTTTTGGGTGCGCAGCCCCTTTAAGGGGCCGTGCAGCCCATTCAAATTCCCACGCATGCGCGTTTCTTCCGTTTAAAAGCCGGTGCACCAACTGCATGAGAGCTACAGACAGCTGCACAGGTTAACGGGAACATTTCCCATGACTGCAGTAATACTGTTGTAAAGACAGTCATAAGCAGTCCGGCACCAGCAAAAGCTTCTTAGCAACAGTCAGAAGTCAGTTGTAGAAGGCAGAAAATAGGCAACAACAAAAAACCCCCCCAAAAAAACCATAAGTTAACTAGCAGCCTAAAATGTCAAACCAACAACTACCCTGTCTGTAGTGGATGAGCCCTTTAAATAGCACTGCTGCAGGGTCCTTGCTGCCTGTTAGCGCCATCATTTGCTGAGTGAGTTTATCATGCGGTGAGTCAGGTGTTGAGGCAGACCAATTTTTGTTAGGTAAAGGTATTAAAGGATATGGAACCTAGCTGGGTAAATGGAGTTGAGATACAAATCAGCCAATATCGAATTGAATGGTGGAACAGGCTCGAAGGGTTGAATAGCCTACTCCTGTTTCTATGTTCACAAAAGGGACCTACAACAAGTGTAGGACCCTTATTTAAACATGTTAATGAAGCTTTTAAATAATTTCAGTGCATGCCCTGGCCTATGGAGGAGCCCGATCCAATACAGTGGGCGGTGCACTTATGGAACGAGCACCTGCCATATTGGATCCTTAGGTGCCTGGCTTATGCCTGTAAAACAGGAGTGCCGCGATCGAATTTCTCGGTTGTGGAGTCATACTGATATCACTCAAAGGATTTTTAACAACTGGACTGAGAAATTCATCATAGCAGCAACTGCGCAATAAACATAGCCATACCTTGAATATTTGCCCCTTGATTCTTCCACCAATCATCTGCGAAATGCTGTTTTTGTCATTAATGTCCAGCGCAGTAGATCCCTTGTGAAGAGACTGCACAGACTGTGTCTGCTCATTCCCACCCACTTCGTGTTTTCCAGGTGGTGCAGGGTGCAGTGACAGATGTAATGGGTTCACTATTGGAACTGTCACTCTAGTTTATCCAGAGACAGAATGTAAGGAGGATGGATTGGCTGGATTAGAGGTTTGAGCCACTGGCTTCAGACATATACGAGATAAATATTAAAATAATTTTACAAAATATCTTCTGGATTATATAGGGTGCAGAAGAATTACAGTTAATAATTAATAAGTAACTGATGAATGTTTTAAGTATAGTTTGTCATAGCTGTAATCTTCAGGTTTCTCAATTTTATCCTGGCGCAGATCCAATGAAAAGCCTATTTTGCATTTCTAAGTCACAAGGATGTTGCGTGGTACGGGCTCAATAAACTGCAGAGATATCCATCTCCCGTCCTCCTGAGCTTCAAATATGCTGCTCATCCCATAGCCCCACTGTGATGAAATCAAGACGCACTACATGGTCTCCTGTTCTGTCTAGTTCTGGGGAACTCCTTTCCTTCACCTAGGCTTCCTTCAATCTATCTGTTTTTTAAAAACACAAGTTTGGTGCTACCTAATCATTCTTTTTAAACCTCCTGGACTATGATCTTTGGCCTTTCACCTAGATTTGTCAACATATTAAATAAAACTAGGCCTATGATTTTGTTACAACTGGCCTTGCTCAGAAAGGACAATTTGCCCATTGCTGTAAACAACCTGCAGCTTGCAAAATCCAGAAGTCACAAGATGGTATCATGATTTTCAAAGACAAGCGAGAGCAGAGAAACCTGACTCAAGAGCAGCATTATAGCCGTGTTGAACATTAGGCTGAATTCACATTTGTAGCAGTCGGCGCAGACTCTGGATTTTTAGATTATGAACATATGCCCTTATTAAAAACTGGACAGGCTGTTTGGGGTGGGGGGGAAGCAGTGAAAAACCACTCAAGCTGAAGGTGACTCACGTAAACAGGTTGCATTTGTATGGTAACGAACTGTCCTTGGGAACAATGGCCCGAGAGGCCCACTCCCAAGTCTGAATAACAAGGCTGGCGACTCATTGTTTCTGGAGATGAGCTCGTTAAGTTAATCGGCTGGGAGATTGAAACGAGCTAAACCATCCAAACCTGGGAGGAAGCCTGGAAACCATTTCCCTGAGGCCATGTGTCCATTAAAACCACAGACAGCGGTCTGTGTATTGGAGGGGTATATCAGAGAGCAATTTGGATAGCTCTCTCTCTCTCTCCTGCCCTCCACACAATGGAACATCAAGAGGAGCTGAGCCTTGTTCTTCCAGCCGAGACGGACATCGACTCAGACTGGGACTCGCATGCCGCAAGGCCGATACGGAACCAGGTAGCCGAGACATATGGGAGGAAGCTGCAAGCAAGATCAAAGGGCAATCTAGGTGAGCAATGCCAAGCCTACACACCCACAAGATCACTTAGCTGTGTGAGGGGGTGCCTGTATGTTCCTACCAAACCAGAGGGGGTTTAGCGTTGGAAGGGTCCTGTGATAGTTTAGTTCACGGGAGGGTGTTTTTAGGCCGTGGTAATTCAGCACGGCAGGGGCTTGTTGGACAAGCCAGGGTTGTACTGTTTTAAACTGTACTGTTGTGTTCACACCGCTCGTACTGTAAGCGAGTGGAGTGGTTTTTGTCAACCTTAATAAACACTGTACGGGTGAGCCCAAAAACGCTGTCCGTGTTCAAATCTGTCCTCAGTAATCCCTATCGTCCAGAACTTGTAGTAAGGGGGTTTGTGTGCTCGCTACAGGCGGGGCGGAACCACTTACAATAATTGGCGATTGCGGCAGGGGCCATAGGAAATTGGCCACCGCAAAAACCGGTTACACATTATACAACAAGTTAATATATTCATACATTGTTTAATACTCTTGTTTATTAGTGATAATGATGATCGTTACAGCATGTATTTGAAGCAAGAATATTCCCAACAGAATATTTAAAAGATGACTCGTTTCATTTTTGGCACATAAATGGATTGTATTTTTATGATGATTAACAGCTAATTGAAATGTGTGGTAAATGGTCCATTTAACATTGCACAAGGCATTAAATTGTAATAAATGTGCTGGAATAAGTAAAATCACAGACACAAATGGAATTACACAAGGGCACATGTAATAAATTATTCATATTTATGGTTTCTGAAAATTATGTTTTTTTAAAATCAGTTAATTTTATTATTTAGGGAAAATTAATTTTTTTGCCTTTTGGGAAAGGAAGTGGTGGCTTAGGGGCATGCATGACTGTAATTAGTTTACCTAATTAAACATTTAAATATGCTGAGAGAATTCAACAAATTTGCATGTCCTTTAGGGGAGGTGTACATTTTTAAAACATCGGAAGCACTCACTGGGCTAAAGTAGGGGTTTTGGGCTCCACTCTTAGTTCAAGTTTGTGCAACAATTTGTTTTCAACACAAATAGCACAACAGAGAAGTTATTTCTCGGCAAAACAATTTTAATTAGTGTTCTTAAAAAAATAATAATAAAGCAGAGTAATCCCAGAGCCACCATCTTCAGCAGCTGTGACAGGGAAACTAGTAAAGTTATAATGAGAGTCACAGTACCTGCTTAAAAACAAAGTCAAAGCTGTATCCATCAAAAATAACCTTTAAAAGGACTAGGGATAAATTAGGGAAGTGAGACAGCAAGCATAGATGAGGTCTGTGGTGTCAAAATAGACTCCCTCCAGCAAGAAGCTTTCTTCTCATTAAGGCCCTGTATACATATAGAACTGGGACTGATGTTTCCTATCATGCTTAATGTCTTACTGGTGTAGTAAGTGCCAGAATTATATGAACATTCTCTTGTTCTTATTGCGCTCTTTATCATGCGATCCCAGGCCTTCCCCAACAACCTCATGTTTCTTGTACACATTCTACTGGGGCAAAGGTTTCAGAGTGGATAAGATTTATAGCTCTGTGTAGTGCCTTGAGGCTCTAGCCGCTGTTTTCTCCTGAAATATAAACAACAGCAGCCCAGTTAACCTGTTTTGGGGATATTGTGATTTTATCCCACTTAAAGGAAGACGTTGCTAACAGTTTCACCAATTTAACGCTTTTTTTTTAAGTTGCCAGATAGGCATGGCTCAGCTACAGTAGTAAAGGTCAAAATGAGGACAGTTTATATACGTGCCCCTTAGTGCTGGTTTGTTATATTTGCTGTAGCGATAGTGTCACTACTGGCAAGGCCACGTTTATTGCCCACTCCTACTTGTCCTGAGAAGCTGTTAGGGTTTCTTTTACAGCAATGTTCTTTTTAACCGAGCAGCTTTGTAGGTCACTTCAGAGAGAATTAAGAGTCACTCGTGTGGTGTGGAATGGGAGTCATGTGTAAGTCAGGTGGGGGTGAAACATTCCCTTCCCTGAAGGACATTAGGGAACTAGTTGGGTGTTTGCAACAATACAGCAACATTCTGAAGCTAGACCACAAATGATCTGATTTATTGAATTCAATCTCACAACATGCCATGGTGAGATTTAAACTCATGGGGTGATTTTGACTTTGCGCAATAGTGTCAAATTGGTGATAGCGAATCGGCAGCCCGTCTTACATCACTCCTGATTTTTATTTCCATTCCATGCAATCGGGCTGCCGATTTGCTATCACTCGTTTTACACTATCGTACAAAGTCAAAATGACCCCGATAGACCTCTGGTTTTCTAGACCAGCACCATAAGCAACAGTACTGTATCCTCCGTGAGGTCCTAAGGGGCTGTTTGACCTACACAAGGGAACGTGGCAATTTTCCTCCCTTCACTTAAAGGTAATGATTGATGATAGGGCATAATTCCATGGGAATCAGTGACCTCCTGGTACTTTGTTCAAATGTGCATTTTTCATGCATGAGCCTAGAGTGTGCACAGTGGCAGGCTATACAACTAGGGGGTTTTCATAGCCAAGTCCAATCCTCCTTTCTTGTGATGCCCACATTGGCACACTTTCCAACTAGTGAAAGTCAATAATGATCAGAGCAGGAATCCTGGCCAATCTTCCTCTGAGGCCAATTATAATACCCAATCCCTGCCCTGGCCGAGAGCAGCTAACGTCTAGTCTGTACCTTTCAGCTGCGCATTTACGATTTGAAAAGCAAGTGAATCCCGACCTTGTGAAGTATAGTAGCCTGATTATTTTTGGGGGGCATCAACAATTTCAACTCCTTGGAAAATGCCATGGTTTTTCAATACAAAGATTTCTGTCCTATACCAGCAATAGCCAGCACTCCTAGCTAGCTGATGTTCCTCAGACAGATTTAATTGAGAGTGGTCTCTACAACTTTGGTTCCACATATTACCCTCGTTCTATTTTAGTGGTTGAATTGTTTAAAAACTTCAGCTGCTCCTTCAAAAGATCAATTTAGAGCAAATTTGCTCAAATTTGACATGCCATAAATCATACACATATTTGATATAGGACTTGTCAGATTTGAGCAAATTTGCTCCAAACAGTCTTTTGAAGGAGTAGCTGAAGTTTTGGGGGTAAAAACTGGGTAGCGCCCCCTTTGGGGCACCACTTTCGCCGGGGCGCTAGTTTTAGCGCCCTGAAAAAATTAACGCCCCCGCAGCCGATTTTCCCAGGTAGCGCTCTGAGAGGGAGGAGGGGCGCTACTGGAAGCGCCCCGCGTCCCTCTTGGGGCGCTGCGAGCCAATATCGCAGCATTACGTGCCGTGGTACTGTAGGCCCTACTTCCCTTATTAAAGGGGAGGGGGCTGGCGCAGTGCGTCCCGGCGCCCATCTGGACGACCAGGGATCGGGAGTGCTGGCAAATGAGCCCGGCACTCAAGAGGAGTGCCGGGCTCACGGAGAGCAGCCGGCACCCCGCGAGGGGGTGGCGGGGGGCTTCACAGGGGCCGGGGACAGCAACAGGTGCAGGTGCTGGCAGGCGGCCAGCAACAAAAATGGCTGCCCGCCACCTCCCCTTTAACTAGCACCGCCCTGGCCGCAGGTAGGCCCCCCTGACCCCGTCGGACATAGCATCCGGCGGTAAGTCGGGGGGCGCCACCCAATATTACAGCCAGGGCGTGAGTGGGGCGCTGCGCATGGCGCTAACAGTTAGCACTAACGGGAGGCAAAAATTAACCAAATTTAGCCCCCTTTATGTTTGCATAAGAACATAAGAAATAGGAGCAGGAGGAGGCCATTTGGCCCTTCGAGCCTGCTCCGCCATTCAACAAGATCATGCCTGATCTTCAACCTCAACTCCACCTTCCCACACTATCCCCATATCCCTTAATTCCCTTAGTTCCCAAAAATTTATCGCTCTCTGTTCTTGAATATACTCAATGACTGAGCATTCACTGCTCTCTGGGGTAGAGAATTCCAAAGATTCAAAACCCTTTGGCCTAGAAATTGAGTGCCCTTAGCGCCGATTTTGCGGCGCTAGAGGGCCTAGCGCTGCATTTGGCGCCGGCGCCGAAATTGCCTGGGGCCCTTACGCCGCGGTAGACCGGTAGCGCTGCGCCGGCACCGATGACGTCATCGGTGTGCGCAGCGTCCCGGTTGCCATGCCGACGGGCCCCAGCGCCGAAATTCAGTTGCGGCCGCCTCGCCCGTGACAGCCGCAACTAAGACTCTGGCAACAGAGTCTTACGAGTCTTTGCGCCGGCGCATTAAAGGCCCCGCGGCGGCCAGCCGCTTTCCCGCCGGCCGCCTGGCCGCAGCTCCCTCCCCGGACTTCCCCCCGCCCCCCCCCCCCGGAACAGAAGCAAGCCCGGCACTTGTCCGAGGTGCCGGGCTCATTTTTTAAAAGATTTTCGCGGGCCGCGATCGGGTGCAGGCAGCTCCTCCTTAAGGGAAGGAGGAGGCCTGCACTTCCCGAGCCTGCCGCACCGCATCGGGTGCCGCAGCGCCGGAATTGCGGCGCGAAACGGCAGTTAGCGCCGATTTACCGCCGCAAAGACCCTTCAGTAGCGCTGGCAGCCATTTGGGCGCGGCCCTGCTGAATTTTTGGCGCGCGCAGGGGGACTTAGCGCCGGCACTAACTTCCGGCGCTAAAGCCCTGGCTAAGCCAAAACTCAATTTCTAGGCCTTTGAGTGAAGAAATTTCTCCTTATCTCAGACCTAAATGGCTGACCCCTTATTCTGAGACTGTGACCCCGTGTTCTAAATTCTCCAGCCAGGGGAAACATTTTCTCAGCATTAACCCTGTCAAGCCCCTTAAGAATTTTATATGTTTCGATTAGACCTCCTCTCATTCTTCTAAACTCTAGGGAATATAGGCCTAGTCTACTTAATCTCTCCTCATAGGGCAATCCCTCATCCCAGGAACCAGTCTGGTGAACATTTGTTGCACTCCCTCTATGGCAAGTATGTCTTTCCTTAGGTAAAGAAACCAGAACTGTACACAGTACTCCAGGTATGGCCTCACCAATGCCCTGTATAATTGTAGTAAGACTTCTTTACTCTTGTACTCTAATCCCTTTGTAACAAAAGCTAACATACCATTTGCTTTCCTAATTGTTTGCTGTACCTGTATGTTAACTTTCTGTGTTTCATGTACAAGGACACCCAGGTCCCTCTAAATGCAAACATTTCCCAGTCTCTCACCATTCAAAAAATATTCTGCTTTTTGGTTTTTCCTACTAAAGGGGATAACTTCACCCTTCCCCACATTGTATTCCATTTGTCATGTTCTTGCCCACTCAGTCAACCTGTCTATATCTCTCTCTAGACTCTTTGTGTCCTCCTCACAGCTTACTTTCCCACATAACTTTGTATAATCAGCAAACTTGGATACATTACACTTAGTCCCTTCATCTAAGTCATTAATATAGATTGTAAATAGCTGAGGCCCAATCACTGATCCTTGCAGTACCCCGCTAGTTACAGCCTGCCAACCCGAAAAAGTCCAGTTTATTCCTACTCTCTGTTTTGTGTCCATTAACCAATCCTCAATCCATGCTAATATATTACCCCCAATCCCGAGTCCTAACTTTGTGTAATAACCTCTTGTGTGGCATCTTATCAAATGCTTTTTGAAAATCCAAATACACTACATCCACTGGTTCCCCCTTATCCATCCTACTACTTACATCTTCAAAAAAGCAGATTTGTCAAACACGATTTCCCTTTCATAAAACCATGTTGACTCTGCGTAATCATATTACGTTTTTCTAAGTGCCCTGTTACCATGTCCCTAATAATAGATTCTAGCATTTTGCCTACTACTGATGTCAAGCTAACTGGCCTATAGTTCCCTGTTTTTTCTCTTCTTCCTATCTTAAATAGTGGGGTTATGTTTGCTACCTTCCAATCCTTGGGGACTGTTCTAGAATCTAAGATTAAGTACTAGTCTATCCATTATATCTGCAGCTACCTCTTTTAAAACCCCAGGATGCAGGTCGTCAGGTCCAGGGGATTTATTGCCACTTAGTCCCATTAATTTCTCCATTATTAAGTCTTTACTTATACTGATTTCTTTAAGTTCCTCAATCTCTCTAGACCCTTGGGAGGCTAAATTCGGTTGATTTGCGCCTCCCATTAGCGCCCTAAGTGGGTGCTAACGGGGCGCAAGTCAACTAGCGCCTGGGCGTGGCACCGCTAACGCCTCCCACGAAATTCAGCAGGAGGTTAGCAGCATCGCTAACTGTTAGCGCTGCATGGTGCTGCACCACTGCGATGACGTCATCGCCATGCGTAATGCCGCGCTCGCGCCCTGGCTGTAATATTGGGTAGTGCCCCCCCAACTTACAACCGGGTGCTATGTCCGCCGGGGCCTACCTGTGGCTGGTGCGGCGCTAGTTAAAGGGTAGGTGGTGGGCGGCCATTTTTGTTGCTGGCCGCCTGCCAGCACCTGCCCCCGTTGCTGTCCCCGGCCCCCGTGAAGGCCCCCCGCGGGGTGCCGGCTGCTCTCCGTGAGCCCGGCACTCCTCTTGAGTCCCTGGCTCGTTTGCCAGCACTCCCGATCTCTGGTGGCCCAGCTGGGCGCCGGCATGCGCTGCGCCAGGCCCCTCCCCTTTAATAAGGGGAGGAAGGCCTGCAGTACTGCGGCACGTAGCGCCACGATATTGGCTCTCAGTGCCCCAAGAGGGATGCGGGACGCTTCCAGTAACACCTCTCCTCCCTCTCGGCGCGCTACCTGGGAAAATCGGCCGCGGGGCACTAACTTTTTAGGGGTGCTAAAATTAGCACCCCGGGGTGCAAAAATTAGTGCCCTGGCGAAGGTAGCTTTTTACCCCTTGGTTTCCCATTATTTCCGGAATTTTTTTGTGTCTTCTACCGTGAAGTATTTTTTTTAGTGTCTCTGCCATTTCCTTATTGCCCATTATAATTTCTCCTGTCTCTGCCTCTAATGGCCCCATGTTTACTTTCACTAATCTCTTATTTACATACCTATAGAAACATTTACAATATGTTTTTATGTCTCTTGCTAATTTACTCTCATATTCTTTTTTCTCTTTCCTTATCAATTTCTTTGCTGAATTCTAAAATCCTCCCAATCCTGAGGCTTACTATTTTTTTGGCAACATTATAAGCCTCTTCCTTTGACCTAATACTATCTTTAACTTTGCTTGTTAGCCACGGTTGGACTACTTTTCTTGTGGGGTTTTTGTGCCTTAAGGAAAGTATATTTGTTGTAAATTATGTATTCATTCTTTAAATGCTTTAAACTCTTTAAATTTCATTAATAACAACATAGTCAGCGAAAGAAAGGAAGACCATGCATTTATAACGCACTTTAAAAGGAGTAAAGGAGCAGATAAACTTAAGGGCTCAGATACACAAATGTTTAATAGTGAGAGAACAAGTTATAAAGCTGTAGGTTTTGTAAGTAGGAGTACATTGTACTAAAGCACCAAAGTGATGCAAAACCAGTACAAATTATTAAATAGAGCACAGCTACAATATTGTGTCCAGTTATTTGCACTTTGTTTTAGGAAAGATGTCAAGGCTTTGGAAAGGGGTGCAGAAGAAATTCACTAAAGTGATACCAGGATGAGAGGCTTTTGTCATGAGGTGAGGGTAGAGAAACTGGGCTCCTTTCACACAGAATCACACAGAAACCCCACAGTGCAGATAGAGGCCATTTCGGCCCATCGAGCCTGCACCGACACGTATCCCACCCGATCCCCGTAACCCCTACATATCCCACCCTATCCCCGTAACCCCACGTATTTAATCCCCCTAACACTAAGGGTCAATTTATCATAGCCAATCAACCTAACCCGCACATCTTTGGACTGTGGGAGGAAACCGGAGCACCCGGAGGAAACCCACGCAAACACGGGGAGAATGTGCAAACTCCACACAGACAGTCACCCGAGGCCGGATTCGAACCCGGGTCCCTGGCGCTGTGAGGCAACAGTGCTAACCACTATGCCACCGTGCCATTAGAACAAAGAATGTTAAGAGGAAATCTACAAGAAGTTTTCAAAATTATGAGAGGTTTTGATAAAGTATATTGGAAAAGAACTATTTCCACCAGCGAAGGGCCCCGACTCGAAACGTTGACTCTGTTTCTCTCTCCACAGATGCTGCCTGATCTGCTGAGTGTTTCCAGCATTTTCTGTTGTTATTTCAGATTTTCAGCATCTGCAGTATTTTGCTATTGTATTTCCACTGGTTGGTGTTTCGATAACTGGAGAGCATAAATTTAAAATCATCACGAAAAGAATGAAGGCAGAGGTTATGCTGATGGTTGTTATGATATGGAATGCCCTACTAAAAACAGGGGTGGAAGCAGAGCCCATAATAGCTTTTAAAAGGGAAGTGGAGAAAAACTTGAAAAATAAAAATGTAAATGGCGAAGGGGAAAGGGAAGGGGAATGGGACCAAATGAAGAGCGCTTTCAGAGACTTGTACGCTACAGGCATGACTTGTAATGATCAGTAACATGTCATTCTAGAATGGTACACTAGGTGGAGCTGTATGTTTAATAGTCGGCTACCCACAAGGCAGTAGTCAAGACGGATGCCTGTACACTAGTCCACATGGCTGAATAAATGACTAGCTCAAGCTAGCTGTTCATAATGAAAACGTCTATTTATTTATGAACCTAACATGGTACCAGGATTGGTAATATCTGCTGAATATTGTGAAACGCGACATGGAGAATTTGAAGCCACCGGAGGGTTTGAAACTCACAGGGAATGTCGACTGCAATTGGCGGACTTTCAAACAACAATTCGAACTCTACATTGCTGCCATCGGGTTCGGTACGATGCCAGACGCAAGGAAAATAGCGTTACTGCTCACGGTTGCAGGCCCGCAGGCGATAGAGGTATTTAATACGTTTGTATTTGATCAAGAGGAGGACAGAGAAAAAATGGACGATGTGCTAAAGAAGTTTGATATACATTGTTCTCCCAAAAAGAACGAGACCTATGAGAGGTACGTGTTCCGTTCACGGACACAGCAGCAAAATGAGACTTTTGATAGCTTTGTGACCGATCTGAAACTGAAAGCACAGACATGTAATTTCTCTGAACTGAAATCATCCATGATTCGTGACCAGATTGTGTTTGGTATTCATGATAAAAAGGTCAAGGAACGTTTGTTGAGAGAAACTGAACTAACATTGGAGAAAGCTGTGAAAATATGCCAGGCCAGCACGCAAAGACTTTCAGTGAAATTAATAATAATGCGACTATAGTGAATCACAGAATCACAGAAACCCCACAGTGCAGATAGAGGCCATTTCGGCCCATTGAGCCTGCACCGACACATATCCCACCCGATTCCCGTAACCCCTACACCAACACATATCCCACCCTATCCCCGTAACCCCATGTATTTAATCCCCCTAACACTAAGGGTCAATTTATCATAGCCAATCAACCTAACCCGCACATCTTTGGACTGTGGGAGGAAACCGGAGCACCCGGAGGAAACCCACGCAAACACGGGGAGAATGTGCAAACTCCACACAGACAGTCGCCCGAGGCTGGATTCAAACCCGGGTCCCTGGCGCTGTGAGGCAACAGTGCTAACCACTATGCCACCGTGCTGCCCAGAATGACTGTGCTGCTGTCGGTGCTGTGTCCTACAAGGGGAAGAAACATGGGCAGAACAGAAATGCAAAGCAATCGGAGGATGGAATTTTAAATTGTAAACGCTGTGGTTACCAGCACCAGTCAAGACAATGCCCAACGTTTGGAAAAATGTGCACAAAATGTAATGGAAAGAATCACTTTGCCAAACAATGCTTTTCAAAAGTAAAAACAAAGAAAGGACAACAAGTCAATGTGATTGAGGACACTGATTTAAGTGAGACATTTTTTGTAGGAATGGTGTCATGTGACAATATCGAAAAGGATACAGAAAATGTGCAGCCCTCTGGAATGGATAATGCTGAACATAAAGTTAATGCAGTAAAATAGGACAAATGGATGGTGCCACTGCAGGTAAATGGAGCATTAGTTACATTGAAACTAGACACTGGGGCAAAAGCAAACTTAATCAGTATGAGTGACATTAAAAATATGAAAGAAAAGCCCAAAATACAGAAAAAGTCAGTACTACTGAAGGACTATAATGGACAGAAAATAGATAGCTTAGGTGTATGCAGACTTAAAGTGACAGTCAAGGACAAAGTGCATCCTCATGTTTTCTGTTGTGGCTGAAGGACTTGATTCACTACTAGGTGACAAAGCTTGTGAGGACTTAGAACTGATCAAGAGAGTCTACCGTATAAACTGTGTCATAAGCAGACCAGATGACTCAATGGATTCTGTAGTGAGTAATTCCAGGATGTGTTCAAAGGATTTGGAGTTCTACCATTCACTTACAAGATCCAGCTAAAGGAGGATGCTCAGTCAGTGGTACATGCTCCACGGAGAGTTCCAGCACCCCTGCGTGACCGGCTCAAGAAAGAACTGGACAGAATGACCACACTAGGAGTCATCAGGAAAGTCGAAGAGCCAACAGACTGGGTTAACTCCATGGTATATGTCAAGAAAAAGAACAATGATCTAAGAGTATGCATGGATCCAAAGGACTTAAATGCAAACATAAAACGTGAACACTACCAGATTCCCAAGCGAGAAGAAATCACCAGTGAAATGTCAGGTGCCAGATACTTCACAAAGCTCGATGCCTCACAAGGATTTTGGCAACTAAAACTGTATGAAGAGAGCACCAAATACTGTACCTTCAACACACCATTTGGCAGGTATTGTTTCCTCAGAATGCCTTTCGGGATAATATCTGCATCTGAAATCTTTCATAGAGCGATGGAACACATAATTGAAGGTCTGGAAGGAGTTCAGGTCTATGTTGATGACATCATCATCTGGGGCTCCACACTGAAAGAACACAATGAGAGACTGACTAAAGTGCTACAGAGCATCCGCCGGAATGGACTGAAGCTCAACAAAGCCAAGTGTCAGTTTGGCGTCCAAGAAGTCACTTTCCTAGGAGATAATCTATCTGGTAAAGGAATAGAGCCAGATATGGAAAAAGTAAACGCCATACTCAAAATGCCCCGACCCACTGGCAAAAAAGGAGTGCTACGCATCATGGGGATGATAAACTTCATTGGAAAGTTCATTCCTAACTTGTCAGCCAAGACAGCCTGTCTGTGAGACCTGCCACATAAAACAAATGAGTTCGCATGGACAGAAAGACATGAACAAGAGTGGATAAACCTCAAAACAGTGCTGACAACCACACCTGTACTCACCTTCTTTGACCCAACAAAGAGAATCAAAGTGTCAACGGATGCATCAAAAGATGGCCTTGGTGCGGTCTTGCTACAAGCAGAGGGCGAAGACTGGAAGCCTGTTGCCGATGCCTCCAGGTCTATGACTGACGCTGAGTGTCGATACACCCAGATTGAAAAGGAATGTCTAGGCTTGGTAGTTGGACTAGAAAAGTTCCATGGTTACATATATGGACTTCCCACCTTCACAGTTGGGACAGACCACTGCCCACTGGTTGCCATCATAAAAAAAAATCTGAATGAGATGTCTCCAAGGATTCAACGACTCATGATGAAGCTGCAAAGATATGACTTTGAACTGATCTACACACCAGGCAAACACATAGTGTTAGCAGATGCACTATTCCGAGCACCCACAATGAGTCATGTGAGCTCTACTGAGGAAGACGTGGATGTTCATGTGAGTATAGTCACTGCTGCGCTGCCTGTGTCAGACACCAAATCAAAGCAAATAGCAGAAGAAACAATAAAAGATACAGTGTTACAAACAGTAATAGAGAACATTCATCATGGTTGGCCAAAAGGTTCCTGTCCAAAGTACTATCACATCAGGTCAGAGTTAAGTGTCGCAAGTGGACTATTACTAAAACAGAACAGAATAGTCATTCCACAGGCTCTACATCAAGACATGCTCAAAAGGATTCATGAGGGACACCTCGGAATTGAAAAATGCAAAAGGAGAGCAAGAGACACTGTTTATTGGCCTGGCATAAATAAGGACATTAAGAACATGATAGGCATATGTGAGACATGTCAGAAACACCAAAACAAACAAGCAAAGGAACCAATGATAGTAGCTGACTTACCAACAGCACCATGGCAAAAGGTTGGTATGGACCTCTTTCATTTGAATGGTAAAGACTATCTAATAGTGATCGACTACTATTCTAACTATCCTGAGATGGCGCTGCTCTCAAGCACATCAGCAAGCAGTGTCATAATGCATGTTAAATCCATCTTCGCCAGACATGGAATTCCCAGGATTGCCGCTAGCGACAATGGTCCGTGCTTCAACTGTAAGGAGTGGCAACAGTTTGCAGCACATTATGACTTTCAACACATCACATCCAGTCCTCTGTATGTTCAGTCGAATGGTAAGGCAGAGAAAGGTGTTCAAGTTCTCAAACAGCTACTGAAGAAAGCAACAGAAAGCAAGTCTGATCCTTATCTCGCCCTGCTGAGCTACCGAGCCTCCCCTTTAGACTGTGGTTCTTCTCCTGCTGAACTCCTAATGGGTCGCAAGTTGCGCACCACGCTACCCTGCTGTGCAAAAGAAAAGCAGAGTAAGGAACTGAGACAGAGACTTCAACTGTTAAAGCTGAAACAGAAATCACACTATGACAATGATGCGCTATCAATTACTCATAAAAGACAGAGAGTTAGGAGAGTAACTAAAAGGCTTTTATTAACAAAGAACAGAGCATGCCTCTCGTGGTTGACTGGTTTCCAAGAAGGCAGGGGGCTGCAGAGCAGTCACCTTTATACCTGGGCATGTGGGTGGAGCCAGGGGCGGAGCCAGCTGAGGCATGCATAGATACAACAGTGTGCAACAACAACAACAACGGTGAACAACAATAACAGTGGTTTACCACATTCACCCCTTGTTTAAAATTGAGTCCGGCGGGGTGAAGTGTACTAAAGGTTCGTGTAAGTAAGTCTATCAGGTGGCCTTGTATGCCGTCCTGATCGTTGTGGTGGCGGCGGTGATGGTGCAGCATCCAACGTTGAATCTGGCATCTCATTGAGTGGTTGGGTGGTCAATGACGGGTCCTGGGGCTGCGGCATGCCGTCTACAGGGGTTGGGTTGTGGGTAGTGGTGGATGGCAATGGTAGTGTTTCAGGGGCACCCGAAGGTGTGAGGTCTCGTATGGAGACTGTGTCCTCCCGCCCGTCCGGGTACGCCACATAAGCATACTGGGGATTGGCGCGGAGGAGGCTCACCCTCTCGACCAGGGGGTCCGTTTTATGGGACCTCACGTGCTTCCGCAGTAGGACGGGTCCTGGAGACGTCAGCCATGTCGGTAGCGAGGTCCCCGATGTGGACTTCCTGGGGAAAGTGAACATTTTTTCATGGGGGGTGGCATTGGTGGCCGTACAAAGCAATGACCGAATGGAGTGGAGCGCCGCAGGGAGGGCCTCCTGCCAGCGAGAGGTCGGAAGGCCCTTAGATTTTAAGTTTAAGCGGACGGCCTTCCAAACCGTCGCGTTCTCTCTTTCCACCTGGCCGTTCCCCCGGGGGTTGTAGCTGGTGGTTCTGCTTGTAGCAATACCTCTCGTGAGCAGGTACTGACGGAATTCGTCGCTCATAAAGGATGAGCCCCGGTCGCTATGGATATAGCTAGGGAAGCCGAACAAGGCGAAAAGGTCATTCAGACCTTTAATGACCGTGGTACTGGTCATGTCTGGGCAAGGGATGGCAAACGGGAAACGGGAGTACTCATCAATTATGTTGAGGAAGTACACGTTGCGGTCAGAGGAGGGGAGGGGCCCTTTAAAATCGACGCTCAGGCGCTCGAAGGGGCGAGTGGCCTTGATCAGGCTTGCTCTGTCTGGCCTATAAAAATGCGGTTTGCACTCGGCACAGACTTGGCAGTTCCTGGTCATGGTCCTGACCTCCTCGATGGAGTAGGGCAGGTTACGGGATTTGATGAAATGGGAGAACCTGGTGACCCCCGGGTGGCAGAGGTCATTGTGGAGGGTCTGCAGTCTATCAACCTGCGCGTTGGCACATGTACCACGTGATAGGGCATCTGGGGGCTCATTGAGTTTCCCGGGCCGATACAAGATATTGTAATTGTAGGTGGAGAGTTCAATTCTCCACCTCAAGATCTTGTCGTTCTTGATTTTGCCCCTCTGCTTATTGTTAAACATAAAAGCTACTGAACGCTGGTCAGTGAGCAGGGTAAATTGTTTTCCGGCCAGGCAATGCCTCCAATGTCGCACCGCTTCCACAATGGCCTGGGCCTCCTTTTCGACAGAGGAGTGTCCAATCTCGGGGCCCTGGAGGGTCCTTGAGAAAAAGGCCATGGGTCTCCCCGCCTGGTTAAGGGTTGCAGCTAGGGCGAAGTCGGATGCGTCGCTCTCCACTTGGAAAGGGATGGACTCATCCACTGCGTGCATTGTGGCCTTCGCAATATCTCTTTTTATGAGAGTGAAGGCTGCATATGCCTCTGCTGTCAGGGGGAAGGAGGTGGACTTGATGAGGGGTCTGGCTTTGTCCGCATAGTTGGGCACCCACTGAGCATAGTAAGAGAAAAACCCTAGGCATCTCTTCAGTGCTTTTTGGCAGTGGGGGAGGGGGAGCTCCATAAGGGGCCGCATTCTGTCGGGGTCGGGGCCGATGACTCCGTTCTCCACTACGCAGCCAAGAATGGCGAGGCGCGTGGTGCGAAACATACATTTGCCCTTGTTGTATGTTAGATTCAGCCGCTGGGCCGTATGGAGGAATTTCTCTAGGTTAACGTCATGGTCCTGCTGGTCGTGGCCGCAGATGGTGACGTTGTCTAGATAGGGGAAGGTGGCCTGCAGCGCGTTCTGGTCAACCATTCGGTCCATCTCCCTTTGGAAGAACGAAACCCCGTTGGTGACGCCGAAGGGGACTCGGAGGAAGTGGTAGAGACGACCGTCAGCTTCAAAAGCTGTGTACTGGCGGTCCTCAGCCCTGATGGGGAGCTGGTGGTATGCCGACTTCAGATCAATCGTCGAGAACACCCGGTATTGTGCTATCTGATTGACCATGTCAGATATGCGGGGGAGTGGGTATGCATCTAATTGGGTGTAGCGATTGATTGTCTGGCTGTAGTCAATAACTAGGCGCTGTTTTTCTCCAGTCTTCACTACCACCACTTGTGCTCGCCATGGGCTAGTGCTACCCTCAATAATCCCTTCCTTCAGGAGTCTTGCTACTTCGGATTTAATGAAGCTCCTATCCCCGGCACTGTACCGCCTGCTTTTGGTAGCGATGGGCTTACAGTCGCGGGTGAGGTTAGCGAACAAGGGGGAGGGGGGAGACTTTAAGCGTGGAGAGGCTGCAAATGGTGCGCAGCGGGCGATTTAAAAGCTGCTGGCTGCGGACTGTGAGTGGGGGGAGGGGTCCGCCGTACGCTAATGTGACACTTTTAAGGTGGCACTGAAAATCCAACCCCAGTAGAACGGCAGCGCAGAGATGGGGCAGGACAAGAAGTTTAAAATTTTTGTATTCTGTGCCCCTTACTGAAAGGGTCACTACACAATAGCCACCGACGTCTGCTGAATGGGATTTGGAAGCCATAGAGATCTGATGGCGCGTTGGCAGGACCGGGAGAGAGTAACTGCGCACCGTGTCGGGGTGGATAAAGCTCTCCGTGCTCCCGCTGTCGAAAAGGCAGGTAGTGGCGCGGCCGTTTACCGTAATGTCCATCATGGACCTGGACAGTTGGTGAGGGAGAGATTGGTTCAGCGTCACGGAGGCCAGCGTATGGTCGAGCGAGTCGCTGTGGTCGTCAGACGAGGCGGTGGTTGAGTCCGGGTCACCCGCGATTGGAGTTGGAGGCGTCCAAGATGGCGGACCAAATGGCTGCGCCCATGATCCCGATCCCCATGCGGCTGGAGGTGTCCAAGATGGCGGACAAGATGGCTGCCCCCACGGTTCACACGCGGCGCTGCTGGCGTTAGCGGTTTTACCTTTGCAGGCGCTGACGTAGTGTCCTTTCTTCCCGCAGCCAGAGCAGGTAGCGTTTTTCGCCAGGCAGCGTGCTTTGGGGTGTTTTGCCTGGCCACAAAAGTAACATTTCGGGCCCTTGGACATCGCTGCAGCAGTTGGTGCCGGGGGTGGCGGTCCCATGACCCAAGGTTGCGGCGTCCACGGTGCGGAGCGGTTAGGGGAGAATGCGTCCATATTCCGGTGGGCCGCGTCTAGCGAGAGCGCGAGGGACCCTGCCTTCTTCAGGTCGATTTCGCCCTTCTCCAGCAGTCTCTGCCGGGAGTAGTCGGACTTGAGGCCCGCAACGAAAGCATTTCGGATAAGTCCCTCCGTGTGTGTCGCGGCCGATACCTCTTTACAATCGCAGGCTCGGCCGAGTATCTGTAGTGCCCGTAGGAATGCCTCCACCGATTCCCCTGACTGCTGTTTGCGGGATCTCAGGAGGTGTCTGGCATAAACCGTATTTACCGGGCGTGTGTATTGTCCTTTTAGCAGATCGATAGCCGCCGCGTAGGTAGTCGCGTCCTGGATGAGCGTGTAGACTTGGTGGCCCGCCTTGGAGGCCAGGATTTTTAGTTTGTTTCCATCTAGTGTCACAGCTGAGGCTTCCAGGTAAGCTTCGAAGCAACGCAGCCATTGTGCGAACTTGGTAGACGAACCTGCCTCTTGAGGGTCTAGGTCCAGGCATGTTGGTCTGAGGGCATGCAGCAGCGCCTGCTGCTCAGCGTTTGGTGCCGTCCTTTGCTGCAGCGCCTGCTGCTCAGCGTTTGGTGCCGACATTTTGTTTTTGTTAATAAAATTGATGCGCTATCAATTACTCATAAAAGACGGAGAGTTAGGAGAGTAACTAAAAGGCTTTTATTAACAAAGAACAGAGCATGCCTCTCGTGGTTGACTGGTTTCCAAGAAGGCAGGGGGCTGCAGAGCAGTCACCTTTACACCTGGGCATGTGGGTGGAGCCAGGGGTGGAGCCAGCTGAGGCATGCATAGATACAACAGTGTGCAACAACAACAACAACAGTGAACAACAATAACAGTGGTTTACCACAGACAAGTCATCCAAAACTCTGAAACTATTGACAAGGGATGATGTTGTCAGGATTGAGGATCCAGATGCATGGAACAGGAAAGCTACAGTTCTTGAGGAAGTAGGACCAAGGTCATACACTGTTTGAACTGAGGAAGGACAGATTCTCAGGAGGAACCGCCGTTCCCTCCTGAAAACACAAGAAACTATCCAAGAGCAAATCGATGACAATGCCGCAACTGAATCTGGTCACTCACCACCAGAACAATCTAACACAAACACACATACAGGCTCTCATGAAAACACACCAGACTTACCTGTGCTGAGAAGATCCACACGTGAAGTAAAAAAGCCTGATAGAATGAATGTTTGAGTACAAAGAAAACTATAATAAAAGAATGAAAAGCTTAGAGTTCATAAAGTAAAGCTTTGAAAATGTGTTGACTGTTGTGAAGATGTTTATGTCATTATGATTGATTGATATTGATTGATATTGATTTTGTTTAACCTCTAAGGAAGGGGGATGTAATGATCAGTAACATGTCATTCTAGAATGGTACACTAGGTGGAGCTGTATGTTTAGTAATGGGCTACCCACAAGGCAGTAGTCAAGATGGATGCCTGTACACTAGTCCACATGGCTGAATAAATGACTAGCTCAAGCTAGCTGTTCATAATGAAAACGTCTATTTATTTATGAACATAACATGAATGACTTCCTTCTGTGCTATAAAACTCTATTGTGCACCAGTCGCTGAAGGTAAGCATGCAGATGTAGCAGGCGGTTAAGAAGGCAAATGGTATGTTGGCCTTTGTAGCGAGAGGATTCAATTACAGGAACAAGGATGTCTTGCTGCAGTTGTACAGGGCCTTGGTGAGACCACACCTTGAGTATTATGTGCAGTTTTGGTCACCTTATCTGAGGAAGGATGTTCTTGCCATGGAGGGAGTGCAGCGAAGATTCACCAGACTGATACCTGGGATGGCAGGAATGACGTATGAGGAGAGATTGGGTCGATTAGGCTTATACGATAGGACGGAGGTGAGGAGGAATTTCATCACCCAGAGAGTGGTGAACCTGTGGAATTCTCTACCTCAGAAGGCAGTTAAGGCCAATTCATTAAATATATTCAAGAAGGAGTTAGATATATTTCTTAAGGCTAAAGGGATCAAGGGATATGGGGCGAAGGCAGGGACAGGATACTGAGTTTGGATGATCAGCCATGATCTCATTGAATGGCGGAGCAGGCTCGAGGGGCCGAATGGCCTACTCCTGCTCCTATCTTCTATGTTTCTATGTTTCTATGATTCTCGATATCCTCAGGATGTCCCAAAAAGCTTTGCAGCTAATGAATTTCTTTTGACGTGTAGTCACTGTTGATTGTAAGCAAACGTGGCAACCAATCTGCACATAGCAAGGCCCCAGAAACAACAATGAGATGAAAGACCTGTATTGGTGGTGTTGTTTAAGGGATGAATGTTGGCCATGACACCAGAAGAACTTCCTGTTCTTCTCCCCCAAAAATTCTTCAGATCTTCTACATTCACCTGAACAGAGAGTCGGCATCTTGATAAACCTCAGCTCAAGAATAGAGCACGTCTGACAATATGATACTGCACTGAAGTGTCATTGTATATTTATGTGCTGAAGTCCTGGAGGTGTGCGTGAACCTACAACCTTCTGACTCAGAGGCGAGAGTTCTACCACCAAGCTGAGAAAAAAAATAATACTTGGATAGGGTTTGGGCTGTTTCCTTAAATTAGAGCCTATTTAGATACTATGACCTAGGGTTTCTGTTACTTTGCGTTAGTTTTATCAGCGCAATCCAGGTGAACTCAACTGAACCAGCGCAAAAGATCACGGAAACTCAAGCATAAATTGCGTCAAATGTAAATCGAGTTTCCGTTATCTTTAACGGTGGTTTAAAAACCATTTTGCCTGAAACCGCCCCCTGCCCACAATACTGGCCACACCCCCAGATCGAAACAACGATGGCGAGTTTCCGTCGATTGTGCCCGCGTGAGGAGGGTCTTCAAGTTGAGCTTGTTTTAGGTGTACAGGCACTAGTAGGCATGTTTTAAAAGATTTTACATATTAAAAATATTTAATTTACTAAGAAACTGACTAATGTACACCAATGAAACTAATAAATGGTTCTGTATAGTTTTTTTTAAGTCATATTCAGTGATTTAAAAATCAGGGTACCCACAGGTGGTGGACTAGACACTCTTATTAAAAATGCTTACTTTTTGTGATAAACCCATTTTTAGCTGTATTAATAAAACTGCACCTCTCTTAAATACATCAAAGAATACTTCTTAATACAAAGAAAAAAAAATTGCATTCTGTTACGCTGGTTTATGGAGGATTTTACGTTTGTGATTATGCAAATGCCTTTAGTGGAAACTTGAACTGTAACCTAGCCAGTGCAATTTCAAGCACAATTTGCATCCAATTTTCCAGTTGCGCCCAAAGCAGAAACTCCATCCCTATATTTGGAGAAAATTTGACAGGTATATAAACTTACTAAGAACCCAGCAATTTATAGCAAGTGATCGTTATCTGTTTTACACTGTTGGATTCAAATATCTGTCTCAATAATAATTCCGATTGAAAACATTTAAAAATCTGATCGAACTAGCTTTTGAGACTACATACCATTTAATAGATAAGGAAACATTAACTACTCACAAGGATTTCAGATATTGAGTGAATCTTGTTTTCTTTTGTTAACTTGAGAGATTTCAATAGTGATTTATTAGTAGTTTCAGAAGGAAAGTCAAATATCATCTTTCCACAACAATTAAATCTTCTTTAAACATCTCGTTAAACTGCAATCCATTAGCTTGAGTAGTATGCCTGCCTTTCAAGCTGACGGTCATGAGTTCAGGTCTCAGAGCCGCAGGCTTATTGTTCCTGATACTACTTCTAACAAGTGGTAAAGGGGCCTTTAGGGACAAGTGACCATAATATGATTGAATTTTACATTAAGTTTGAGAATGATGTAATCCAATCTGATACTAAGGTCTTCAATCTAAACAGAGGAAACTACAAGGGTATGAGGGACAAGTTGGCCATGATAGATTGGGAGACTACACTAAAAGGTATGAAGGTGGACATACAATGGCTAATATTCAAGGAAATAATGCATAATTTGCAACAAACATATATTCCTCTAGGGCATAAAAATCCAAAAGGAAAATTGATCCAACCATGGCTAACTAAAGAAATTAAAGCTAGTATTAAGTCAAAGGAGGAAGCTTATAAAGTAGCCAGAAAAAGTGGTCAGCCTGAGGATTGGGATCTTTTTAGAAATCAGCAAAGGGGGACCAAGAAATTGATAAAGAAAGGGAAAATGGAATATGAACACAAACTAGCGAAAAATATAAAAACGGATTGTAAAAACTTCTATAGGTATGTGAAAAGGAAAAGACTGGCGAAGGTAAATGTAGGTCCTTTACAGTCAAAGATGGGAGAATTTATAATGGGGAATGAGGAAATGGCAGAGAAATTAAATAAATACTTTGTTTCTGTCTTCACGGAGGAAGACACAAAAAACCTCCCAGAAATACAAGAAAACCAAGGGTGTGACGAGAATGAGGAACTTAAAGAAATTATTATTAGTAAAAAAACAGTACTAGCAAAATCGATGGGACTAAAAGTCATAAATCCCAAGGACCGGATGACCTACATCCTAGGGTTTTGAAAGAAGTGGCCATTGGGATAGTGGACGCATTGGTTGTCATCTTCCAAAATTCTATAGATTCTGGAATGGTTCCTGCAGATTGGAGGATAGCAAATGTAACCCCGCTATTTAAGAAAGGAGGGAGAGAGAAAACGGGGAACTACAGACCTGTTAGCCTCACATCGGTAGTTGGGAAAATGCTGGAATCTATTATAAAGGATGCAATAACTGGGCACTTAGAAACTAATAGTAAGATTGGGCAGAGTCAACATGGATTTATGAAAGGGAAATCCTGTTTGACAAACCTATTGGAGTTCTTTGAGGATGTAACTAGTGGAGTAGACAAAGGGGAACCGGTAGATGTGGTGTATCTGGATTTTCAGAAGGCCTTCGATAAGGTCCCACACAAGAGGTTGGTGAACAAAATTAGGGCACATGGAATTGGGGGTAATATACTAGCATGGATTGAGAATTGGTTAACAGACAGAAAACAAAGAGTAGGGATAAACGGGTCTTTTTCAAGATGGCAGGCTGTGACTAGTGGGGTACCGCAAGGATCGGTGCTTAGGCCCCAGCTATTCACAATCTATATCAATGATTTGGATGAGGGGGCTAAGTGTAACATTTCCAAATTTGCTGATGATACAAAGCTAGATGGCAGTGTGTTGTGAAGCGGATGTGAAGAGGCTTCAGGGGGATCTCGACAGGCTCAGTGAGTGGGCGAGAACATGGCAGATGGAATATAATGTGGGTAAATGTGAAGTTATCCACTTTGGTAGAAAAAATAGAAAGGCAGAGTATTTCCTAAATGGTGAAAGATTAGGGAATGCAGATGCTCAAAGGGACCTGGGTGTCCTTGTACATGAGTCACTGAAAGTGAATGTGCAGGTGCAGCAAGCCATTAGGAAGGTAAATGGTATGCTGGCCTTCATTACAAGAGGATTTGAGTACAGGAGTAAAGAAGTCTTACTCCAATTATATAGGGCCTTGGTGAGACCACACCTGGAGTACTGTGTACAATTTTGGTCTCCTTACCTAAGGAAGGATATACTTGCCATAGAGGGAGTGCAACAAAGGTTCACGAGATTGATTCCTAGTATGGTGGCACTGTCGTATGAGAAGAGATTGAGTAAACTAGGCCTGTATTCTCTTGAATTCAGAAGAATGAGAGGGGATCTCATTGAAGCATACAAAATTATTACAGGGATGCTGGGAGAGTGTTTCCCTTGGCTGGGGAGTCTAGAACTAGGGGCCACAGCCTCAGGATAAAGGGTAGGCCATTCAGGACTGAGATGAGAAGACATTTCTTCACACAGAGGGTGGTGAATCTTTGGAATTCTCTACCCCAGAGGGCTGTGGAGGCTCAGTCATTGGGTATATTCAAAACAGAAGTCGATAGATTTCTGACTAGTAAAGGCATCAAGGGATATGGCGATAGGGCCAGTGAGTGGAGTTGAGGCAGAAGATCAGCCATGCTCTCATTGAATGGTAGAGCAGGCTCGAAGGGCCCAATGGCCTACTCCTGCTCCTATTTCTTATGTTCTTATGTTCTTATACAGGAAACTTTGTGTTATCCAGCGGCTAAATGTCCGGCAAGCTCGAGCCGCCAGCAAAAATCAGGAGCCGTTTTGTTAGGTTTCTTTTCTTCTCGTGGCTTTTTTTTCAACAGTCAGACTCTGCAAAGTCTCTGTAGCTTAGCAACAGCTTCAGAGAGACGCTTCCAAGGTATGGGCCGACTGTTTAGAAGCTGTTCACAGATCACAGAAATCACAGATCACAGAAACCCCACAGTGCAGATAGAGGCCATTTCGGCCCATCGAGCCTGCACCGACACATATCCCACCCGATCCCCGTAACCCCTACACCAACACATATCCCACCCTATCCCCGTAACCCCACGTATTTAATCCCCCCTAACACTAAGGGTCAATTTATCATAGCCAATCAACCTAACCCGCACATCTTTGGACTGTGGGAGGAAACCGGAGCGCCCGGAGAAAACCCACGCAAACACGGGGAGAATGTGCAAACTCCACACAGACAGTCACCCGAGGCCGGATTCGAACCCGGGTCCCTGGCGCTGTGAGGCAACAGTGCTAACCACTATGCCACCGTGCTGCCGGGTCCCTGGCACTGCTAAGCAACAGTGTTTGTTGTCAGATACGGAGATGAAAAGCTCCGTATGCTTCAACATTAACGCTGGTGTGTCTGGCAGTTTTGAGGGAACAGCAACAGCTCGGTCCCGTCGGTGCCAGATAGCACAAAGTTTCCTGTAATAGGTTAAGCCATTGGACAGAATGTTACACCATGGTGAGCTGATCCATACGGACATGGATACATACAAATAGGACAGGAAAGGACCATCTGATCCATAAAGTCTGCCCCATCCAAACATGCTGCAATCATGCACACCACTGAGTCACCACTCTAACCACACAATCTCCGGGCAGAGGTGAAAAAAAACTCTCAAGAGGAAGAAACATAGGCCTAGAAATTCAGTTGCGTTCGCCAGCCGTTAGCGCCTTAAGAGGAGTAGACTTCGAGTGCTAGGCACTTAGCGGCCGGGCGCAGCACGATCTGTGCCTACGCCCAACTTCAGTAGATATTTAGCACCGGCGCAAAGTGTTTGCGCGCGCTCAGCTGCGCGCGCAGCTTATGACGTCATTTCGTCGTGCAACGCCCTTTGTGCGCCCCAAACCGGAACTTCAGTGGCGCCCGCCCAATGTGGGCGTGGCGGTGCTAAGAACTGTGAAGTGGAACGCAGCAGAGGCCCTGCGGGCCTTGGGGAGCGCTAATTAAAGGGCACTTACACTGAACTATAAAGGCCAGCCATTTTGCTGCAATGACTTTTGTGCAACGGATTTCTGGAGAGAGACCAAGGAAGAGACCTTACTGATTTGGCCCAACATAGGAGAGGTATTTTTGGCTTCTGGCCAGAGCTTGGCAATTTGCCTCATTGTGATTTCATTGTTTGCCAGTATATTATGGGGGCTGCATGGGGTGCCAACCCTCAGTTCCAGCATTATGTGCGAAGGGCTCGCAGACGCTGTGTGAGAGGGGCAGCCATGCCTAGACGCAGAGGGGGCATCAGGCGTCGGCAACGTAGGCCTTACCCACTCAGGGAATACCGCCAGCAGGTGTCCTATCTCACCATGACTGCCGCGCAGTGTGTTAAGAGGCTGCGCTTCAGAAGGGAGGTGGTTGCAGAGATCTGCCAGCTGCTTCACAGAGATCTGCGTCCACAGCTGATGTGCAGGACGTCTCTGTCAGTGGAAGTGAAGGTCACGGTGGCTCTGAACTTTTATGCAAGCGGCTCCTTCCAAGCTGCTGCTGGGGACATAGCTAACATATCCCAGTTCGCCGTGCATCGCTGCATCCGGCAGGTCACCGATGCCCTTTTCACAAGGAGGCACCAATTCATCTCCTTCCCCATGACCCTGGAGAGGCAGGAGCAGCGTGCAGTTGGATTTGTGAGGATCGCGGACTTCCCCATG
Organism: Somniosus microcephalus; assembly: GCF_052327205.1. NCBI lineage: Eukaryota > Metazoa > Chordata > Chondrichthyes > Squaliformes > Somniosidae > Somniosus > Somniosus microcephalus. The sequence continues at coordinate 252,092,188 of NC_140992.1, forward strand.
GTGCAGGGCGCCATTGACTGCACGCATGTGGCTTTGCGGGCACCTATCGACAATGCCGAGGATTACCGCAACCGGAAGGGCTACCACTCCCTCAATGTACAGCTGGTGTGTGACAACAGGCAGCGCATCCTAGCTGTCAATGCCCGCTTTCCAGGCAGCAGCCACGATGCATTTATCCTGCGCCAGACTACTGTGGCTGACATGTTCCAGGCACAGCCTCCCCCAAGAGGATGGCTTATCGGGGACAAAGGCTATCCTTTGTGTACATGCCTCATGACCCCGCTCCGCGCGCCCAGGGCCCCTGCTGAGGAGGCATACAACGAAAGCCATCAAGCCACAAGGAACATCATAGAGCAAACGATTGGCGTCCTCAAGCAACAGTTCCGCTGCCTGGATCGCTCCGGCGGATCTCTGCAGTATTCGCCGGATAGAGTCTCCCAGTTTGTCGTCGTTTGCTGCATGCTGCACAACCTGGCTATCCACAGGACTCAGGCACTGCCACCTCACGTTGGACCACCACCTCAGGAGGAGGAGCAGGAGGACCATGAGGAGGAGGAGGAGGAGGAGGAGGAGTACCAGCCCAGGAGGGAGCCACAAGGTCCAAGGGCCGTCCGTCGGCGGCTTATTGAACGACACTTCTAGGCCCCCTGTCAGGGAATGGCTTGTGGCAATGAAGGCACATGAATGCAGCCGCTCCACAAGCCCTCAGCCGGTTAACGCAACAACCACTTCAAACATCAAACATGGACAAGCTGAATAAAGAAAAAGCTTTATTGAACAAACTCAGGGCCCTTCCCACATGAAACCCAAAAACAGACAACGCCCCCAAAAAACAGTCAAACACATGACTCACTCCCACAACCTGGGGAGGAATAACAAAACTTTTCCATCCAAATGGCCTTCATCCTCGGCCTTACCAAAACAACCACCCCCATAGACAACACAACCACCCCCATATAAAAAAACATTTGGCAACACCCTCTACTTTGTGTGCCGAGAGGGCGAGTCCTTGTCCAGCCTTTTCCGGCCCCTGGCCGACCTGCTGCTCCGCCTCAACCTGGGCCCTGTGGGTGCTGCAAGGCTGGGGGAAGGCTCCTGAGGGGCACATGGCGTGATGGCAGATGCCCTTGGGGGTCGGCCTAGACGAGCTCTGGCCCTCGAGGGGCCGGCTGCTGACTGCTGCAGCTGTGGCTGGGCAGCATCAGTCTCTCCAGCAGCTCGTGGCAGCTTCACTGGGGGAGTGGCAGTGGCGGCTGCAGCAATGGGGGCAAGCTGGCTGATGCCAGGTGCTCGCTGCTCGCCTGAGATACTGGCACTCGGCCGGGCTGGCACTGCAGCATGCGCAGCAATCTGGTGAAGGCCAGACCGCTGTGCTGCTGCAGCGCGGCGGGTGCCCTGGCAATGCCTGGCTGACACAGCGAGTGTGGCAGCAGTGAGTGCCCGTACTGCCCTGGTCTGTGCCCGCATCAGACCAGCCAGTGACTGCACGGCACCACTGATCAACTGGCCACTCGCTGCCTGTGCTGCCCTGAAGTCGTCCCGACTCGCGTCCTGTGCTGCCCTGAATTCGGCCCGACTCGCGTCCTGTGCTGCCCCGAATTGCTCGAAACCCCTGGCCTGTGCTGCCCCGAGTTGCTCGAAACCCCTGGCCTGTGAGGCCCCGAAATCGGACACACTATGAGCCAGGGACTCGATGGCCTCAGGCAACCGTGCCACAACCCCCATGAACTCGGTGTGCCGGCGATCCGAGTCCGCGGATATTTGATCGAGGAGGCGCACCTCCTGGGCGAGGACCGTCTCCGGACTGGAGGCCGGACTCTCCCTCTGGGGAGAAGGCCGCCGAGCTGCCCGACCCTTCCCGCGTGGCTGGACGCCACTGGGCCCAGCAACTACACTCCCCTGCAACACTTCCCCCCTCTGGGGAGAAGGCCGCCGAGCTGGCCGACCCTTCCTGCGTTGCTGGACGCCACTGGGCACAGTAGCTACACCCCCCTCTGACACTTCCCCCTGGCTCTCCTCCAGGGAAGACGTGTCCCCTCCATTGCCAATCGATGGCGCGGATGAGGGTTCCCCCGATGGGCCGGCTTCCTCTTGCTCCTCCTCGTCCTCCTCTTCCGAGGGACTGTCACTGGCAGCTTCAGGGACCTCCTCCTCACCAGCTGAAAGCAGGAAGGCACAAGAGTAGCTTTAGAGTGAGGACAGGGCGTCAGCGAGGGAGGCATGAGTGGTGGCATTCAGCGCATTGGTCGGACAGTGGCAAAGGATGTAGATCTGAAGCGCAAGGGGAACGAGAGAGGTCCAAAACGTGATGTCCTTACCATTGGGGCCCAGCACAGGGTCGGCATCTCCACATGCAACGGGGCCAATCACCCGGCCACCCATGAGTCGACTCACGCGCTCCTCCAGGTCACTGAGCTGCTGGAACTGGGGACGGCCTCCCCCGGTGTCAGTCCGGCTCCTCAGATTCTGGGCCAGCTTGGCCTGCAAGAGAAAGGACGGCCTCTAAGTACAGTGTGGTGCCCTGTTGTTGTGTGCACTGCCTCCCATGGTCGAATAGCTTGGCCAGTGTGGTGCCCTGTTGTTGTATGCACTGCCTCCCATGGTCGAATAGCTTGGCCAGTGTGGTGCCCTGTTGCTGTATGCACTGCCTCCCATGGTCGAATAGCTTGGCCAGTGTGGTGCCCTGTTGCTGTATGCACTGCCTCCCATGGTCGAATAGCTTGGCCAGTGTGGTGCCCTGTTGCTGTATGCACTGCCTCCCATGGTCGAATAGCTTGGCCAGTGTGGTGCCCTGTTGCTGTATGCACTGCCCCCCATGGTCGAATAGCTTGGCCAGTTTGTAAAGTGCAGAAAGTGCAATTGATGTTCATGCCAGTGCCATAGCTGCTGGATGAGGGCTGGCCATTAGGGCTTTGAGGTCCCTTTGCCCATAATGTGAGGTGCACATGCAAGGATGAGGAGGACACTGGAAAGGGTACTCACCCTGACAATCCGAGTGAGGTCGTTAAACTTTTTCCGGCATTGGACACCAGTCCTGGGGACATCGCAGGTGGCTGTGACCCTCTGGGCGATTTCCCTCCAGGCTTTCCTGTACACCCTGGTGGCAAGCTTCTTGCCACTGTCCGGGAACAAGATATGGCGTCTCCTCTCCAAAGCCCTAACCAGCACCTTTAAATCATGGGCAGAGAAGCGCTGCGCTCGCTCACGGGCCCTCTGCATCCTTCCTGGCGCTATTTCTCTCCAGCAGCAGTGTTTAGGCCTAGCTGGAGGGCTGCAGTATCCAGGGCGTGGCAGCAGACGAACTCGACCCTTCCCCCTTTAAGAGCTGGCCGGCGCCAGGGTGTCTGCTGTCAATCAAGAAATGACCGCACCTGCACTGCGCCCGGCCTCGGCGGTATCACTCTGCACCGCCGGTTTAGCGCCTAAAGATAGCCGTGCATCGCCAGTTTTAGCGCTCGAGCAAACTCCTTGGCCAAAGCTACTGAATATCGGTGAAGTGGCCTCCACTTTGCGCCGGGCGCAAACTTTAGCGGCCGCCCGACTTTACCGCCCCAAAAGTGGCTATACTGAATTTCTAGGCCATAGATCCTGTAACTGTTTCTGTTAAAACATCCCTTTTGGTCAACCAACAGGTGCTGGTCATGTTGGATGTGGGGTGGTCCACAGCTTAGAGCCTAGAATGTGCCCACTCTCAGGTGAAGGTTGGTACATCATGGAGAATAAACCAATTTAATCATTTGATTATTATTTTGTGTGGTATGCTGATTCACCGACATTATTTTTACAACTTAGAAATAGCTCAAAGGTTACAACATCTGAAATAAAAATAATAGATTATTGTAGAGAGTCGATCATTGAGGAGTTTAATTTAAGCTATGTAAATCAACCGAAGTTATACTGAAATAATGATCTTATTATATCCTCTCCACTACATTTTTGTCCTTCCCTGAGCATAATCACTTGCTTCCAAGTGACCTTCTTTAGTTGGAAGGACAGGTGAGTCTCTTCTGCAAGTAGAAACAACAGTTATGCTTCTGCTGCGCCCTACACACTGAGGACACCCTCCACTGTTTTGTGTGGAACAACCATTGTGCTGAATGGGATTGATTAGGAACATATCTAGCAGCTCAAAACTGGGCATCCAAAATGCACTGTGTGCCATCAGCAACAGCAGAATTCTATTCCGCCACAATCTGTAACCTCATGACCTGGCATATCCCTCTCTAACTTTAACCAAAGTCAAAAATTACATCCTCTGTGACAATGAATATGATGCATTATCCATCCCTGTCCTCCTTGACTTCTCTGCAGCCTTTGACATGGTTGACCACACCATTCTCCTCCAACACCTCCTCCATTGACCCGTTCAGTGGCATTGCCCTCACTTGGTTCCAGTCTCACCTATCCGATCATAGGAAGAGCATCTCCAAGAAAAGCTTTTCTGCTCCCCCCGAACTGCAAACTCTGGAGTCCCTCAAGGATCAGTCCTTGGCCTTATCCCCTTCCTCATCTACATGCTACTTCTTTGTGGCATCACCCGCAGGCAAGAGGCCAGCTCCCATGCTCACACTGACAATACCCAGCTCTATGTCCCCAACACCTCTCTCAACCCCTCCACTGCCTCTGAGATCTCACACTGCTTATCCAAAATCAAGTCTCGGATGAGCTGCAATTGCCTCCAGTTAAACATTGGGAAGCCATCATCTTGGGCTCCCACCACAAACTCCAGACCATATCATTGATTCAATTATCCTCCCTGGCCATTATCTCAGGCTGAACCAGAGTTTGCCTGACCGCATACACTCTCCAGCACAAAGACTGCCTACTTCCACCTCTGTAACCTGACTGTCACCTTGGCTCAGTGGTGGTGAAGTCTAGATATTGGCCCAGAAATTCGGGTTTCCACGGGTGAGTACGCATGAGGTACTCACCTGTAAGCCCAATGAAAGTGCCGGTTTCCTGCATGCACTGCGCATGCGCGGGAAACCGGCACTTCTGTTCCCCTGAAAGAAGGGGTTCAGAAATTGAACGCATGCGCAGGAGAGGCTGCGCGTGCGCATCGAACTTACGTTTTTGTTGCAGGTTTTCCCGGGAAGGTAAGTCTCCAGAAGTTACACATATAAAAAGCAGTCGCAAGGCCTGCTTTTTACAAGGTAAGTGGTGAATTAATTAAAATTAAAACATTTTTTCCACAGGTTTATTATTTTTAAATACTTTAAAGAAAGGTAAGTTTATTTTTAGCCCCGTTAGAAAATAAAATTATTTTTTTCAAAAATTTAAATTATTGTTTAAAATAGTTATTTCATGTAATTTATAGTTTATTTAAAAAATGATTAAAAAAAAAAATATTTGAAGATTTAGTGATGTTTTGGGGCTTATAGTATTTATAAGTTTGACAGCCCTTCCTGTCAAACTTATGAATGAAGCATCCCCTGCTATCATTGGCTCTCCATGGCCCATGTGATCCTAGGGGACGCATCAAACTAACTGCACCCCTGGGATATGCAAGCACTGCGCGCTGGCAGTTGAAGGAGGCCCAGGATCGGAATTCCACGGGGTCCCACAGCTCAATGGCTGGCGCGCAAGGTAAGTACAGGTCGGGGGCTTACACCTGCGAGAAGCCCCCGACCCGAATTTCATTGAGATTTTGTTTCCATGCCAGCTAGTGAATCTGCCCCCCATGAATAATAGACTATTTATGGTAGAACCTTAGTAATTTCATCACAAAAGCCTTGTGTCAGTGCTCTACATGCCCACTGAATTTCAACTGGAAGGTCAAAAAGATGAACAGAATAGCTACAAACACGTGGTGACAAATAATGCAATGGTATTACAAACTTTACATTCTGTACTCTCAGCCATTGCTTGATTTGAATTTTTTCTTCCTTTTTTCAGATTACCCACTTTTTGTTCCAGTCTTAATTTTCAGTATGAGTTGGCACCATTTTCCTCAGTGCGAGAAAATAATTTTTCTACAGGATACTTCATCTTATGTATCAGGTTAGATTTTAAAAAGCAATGTTAGTTTACTTTTCTCTCCATGCTTTACTGGAAAAATTAAACTTCTGTCAAGTTTGTGTCTAAAAATTTGCGCAACCCATGGAAGAGTTGACCTGGAGGTTAAGGAGGCAACAACTATGACAATTTGTTGCAGTGACAAATTGTCATACTTGTTGACTCCTTAACATATGTGCGGCCATCTACCCCACCAAAATTCTGATTGCAGCATTCCATTACAGCACATGAAGAGCCTAGTTATTAAATCAGGCTTTTCTCACTTGTTAATGAGACTTTATCCATTACATTTTGTGCATTACATGGCCAATTAATGAACTTTGACACTTATGCTGTTTAAGCAGCTTGTCGTTGCTTGAGAAGCACGAAAGGGTGCATCAAGATTGGCTGCTATTCTGTACTACTACTAACAAAGTCGCATTCTTAGGATTTGCATGTTTCAAAACTGCTTTTCCACAATTTCATTAATGGGTCATAAATTACACTGAAAAAACAGATCTTCCTCGTTTTTCAAAAAGAAAAAAATTTGAATCCATCGTGCTCTATATAGTCAAGAAATATGAGCATATCTGATCTTTCAAGTCATTGCTAAACTCTTGCATTGAAAATGTGCAAGATGTGAGAAAACCTTTTTTGTGGATTTTCAAAGAGCTGCCAACAAAATGAATATATGATAAATTATATTCATATCAGATGTTTCTGCATAGTACCAGCACAGCAGATCGGAGGTAAAATTACAAACTTAAAAAAATCAGCTCATTCCTTATGTTGGACTCTGTCCAATACTAAACTGGATTATTTTTCCAGATATTTCCAGTTTGAACCTGTTTTCAGGCAGTAAAAGTCCGATAGGATTTGAGACTTAAATATTAAAATTACAATAAATGTAATGAAATCAATTAATGAAAATCAAAAAGTTACCTCCACTTGAATACAAATCTGACTGAAACTCTTGATGCAAACATATCCAGTTCCATTTATTTCCTATACTTGCTAGCATTGTGCCTTTTGTTCCATTTTAGTTACATAGAAACAAAAGATTGATCAAGCACAGGATTCTAGAATTAGTTATAGTCATAAGGGCCGACTCTACATTCCTGCATTCCCAGTGGACAACGGTGCTGGAAAAGGAGCAGTGTAGGACACCACGGATGCTCAGATTTGATTTTACATCGAAATGAGAAATTACAACACAGAAACAAGCTGCTTAGCCCAACCAATCAATATTGGTGCATATCCTCCACATGAGCAGGAGTCCTATTCCCACGTGGCCACTCTGTTTCCATATCCTTTTATTGATCCCTTTTACTTCAGCCACCTATCTGTCCCATTCTTAAATGTTGACATGCTCTTCAATCACTAATTCTGGTAATGCATTCCATCGCCTTGCAACCCTGTATGTAAAAAAAAATTCTCCTGCTCTCTCTCCTAAATATCTTACATCTTATCTTATATCACTGTCCCTTCATTCTGCACAATCAACAGTCTGTTTCTATCTACTCTATTCCATCATCTCATACTTTTAAATACCGCTATCAAATCACCCCAAAATGTCTTCTGTTCTAACAATAACAGTCCCAATTTTTCAAGTCTTTTTTTCGTGTTTCTATTTCTTCATACCAGCCAGCATTCCAGTGCATTTGCATTGTACCTTCTTTATTGCTTCAACATCCTTCCTATAGTGTGGATCCCAAAACTGCCATTAAAATGAATACATGGAATTTCAAAGACATTGCATCCATTGTTTCCTACAATGAGCCCTATAATTTCCTAAGAAATGGTAATCGCACTGGTGTCCTCTCCTCTGATTTTAAGGAATAACTTTTGTCAAACACAAAAGACTAGTCTTGCAGGTTGAAAAGAGTAGAAGACAAGATAAATCAGGAAATATTTTCTGCTGTGTTTAGTGGGCAACTAGTGGGTAAGTATAGGAACTTCATGCCCTTACATGGATTTCAAGGCCAAGTCTATCGGGGAGGTAGTTATAGCGCAGCCTGTGGAGGAGCAGGGTAACTCGGACAGCAACTTACAGATTTCCGTGTTTATCTGCGCAAGTGCCGACTCCAGAAAGTGAAGTTTTAAAACCCTGATGATTGTAAGAGGAAGGAAAGACTGATGGAGATAATGGCCCGGATTTTGCATTGAAAATAATGGTGAGGCTATCAGTGCTCAGCGTTATTATGGAGTAAATCGGACAGCAATTTCTGGAGTTGGCACATGCGCAGATAAACACGGAAATCCGTACGTTGCTGTCCAAGTTACCCTGCTCCTCCACAGGCTGCGCTATAACAGTACCTCCCCAATAGACTTGGCCTTGAAATCCATGTAAGGGCATGAAGTTCCTATACTTACCCACTAGTTGCCCACTAAACACAGCAGAAAATGTTCGGGGTGGTGCATTCCAGTGTAAGTGAATTTTTAATGATGTGATAAGTCATAATTACTGCCAAACAACCTCTCTGACACTAAAAATTTAATTTTACAAGTGTGGAGTCTCATTCCTTCAGAATTGAATTAGTGTTGGAGATCTTAAAAAAAATAAGAGACAGAAAAAATATTTTTAAGTAAAAAAAATGCAATTAAAAGAATTATTTTTTTCCCCCTGTCTCTTTTAATCCCATCTTTCTTTCCCTTTCCTTATTTTGCTTTCTGTACATGATATTACATTGAATTAATCTAATTTATACTTCCTGGTTTTTACTTCCTGGTTTAGACTCTGCGTCCGCGACTTTACTTACCTTGACGCATCTGGGGCAGGTGATGTCGGTGGCGGGTCACGACCCCACTGCTGGCTCCATCCTGCTCTGGAAAATGACTTTCCCTTGATTGGGCTTGTTAAGCCCACCCAGCGCGTTTCCCAGGCCAATTAGAGGAAGCGGGTCTGGTGACATCCTCAGCCGGTTTCCTTAAAGGGACCATGTCCAAATTTATCTTGGCATTTGTGCTGTCAGTGCACTACAGCATTGAGGTGCTGCAAACACTGAAAATGACTGCATAGATGCACAGGGCTGCACCCAGGTTCTCCTGGGGAAGTCCTCTTCCCTTCCAATGGGCAGAAGAGACCTAAACAGCCTGGTTGCATATTGCAGAGGAGGGCACAAGCAGGGATGTGGTCAGGAGGACCTGGGTGCAGTGGCGCAAACCTTTCAATTATCTCAGTAGATCACGAAACGTTAGTGCAAAGCCACACTCAACCTCATCCTGCTGTGCCTCTCATCACATCCCCATCACTCTGCCTTCCCTACCCTACTCCTGCACATCCTTACTCACACCAACTTACCTTGCACCTCCACCCATCCCCCACTATCTACATTATCACAACCCCATCTCAGTAGCCACCCCACACACTCACCCTCATCCTAATGCAATCATACCAACTAACAACACACAAGGGTAGGCACTTGAGTGTTTTATCCATGTTTATGTAAAGTTTCTGTTAATGTGCTGTCAAACATTGAAACCTTTTTTTTCAACACTTTCCGTTCTTGGACAGATTTGTGTGCACCTTTGGAAGTGGCTTAGTGAGTTGCAGTGAATGGTGAGACATAACGATATCCCTCGCAATGGTGGTGAATGTGAAAGGAATGGCTTGGACATTGTAGGGATGCTTTATGGTGATGGAGTGGGGTGGTGTTAACCTGGTGCATCATGTGTCAGCCAGGGTGTGCAGCGTCAAGTGAAGTAAATCTGGCTATGGTGAGGTCATCCCTGGCCTCCTGGGCAGCAATGTGGTTGGGTACTGATGCCCTGAGTCCTGTGTAGCACCAGCTGATTGTGGAGAAGGTCGGTGGTGTTGTTGGTGCTGCTGGTGTGCCTGGTGCTGCTGGTGTTGGGCTGATCGTGGTCAGATTCTGAGGACCAAGGTGAAACAGTATAAACGGTACCCATGCTGATGGAATAGATGGCAGGTGAAGTTGAGATGACAGAAGCAATCTGTCAAGGGTGAGAGGTTGTTCCAATGAGGTGACATTGGATAGAGTTTCCTCCAAGCACTTGCAACCTGCATAAAGCTCAATCTGTGCTCCAAATAGAGTAAGCAACAGCTTCTGAACTTGGAAAGTGAACAGCTGTGAGGTGGGAGCTTTTATAGCACATTTCAAGCCGTCAAGTAATCAACTCATTCAATGGCCATTCAACTCCCGACTCAGCTTAACAGACGTGATCCCCGAGCAGTGTGGACCCCGCGGGTGAGCAGTTAAAGAGAAAAGGTAAGGTTAAATATTATTAATGATCTGTCAACAAGGCAATAATCAGCTTAATTGGGTCCCCCGCTGATGCATGTCAGGTCTGCTCAGCGCTGACAGACCCGACATTGGGAAAGGCAGGTGGTGGCGGATTGACAGCAAGGTCTTGACCTGCTGTCAAAAAAAATACTTTCCCATCTGTCCCGCCGTCAAAAAAATACACTTTCCCACCCGACCCGCCACCAATCCCACCTACTATTTCCCTGGAAAATTCCGGCCCGCGTGTCTCCGTGAGGATTCTTTAATTTGATTGGTTGAAGAGACACACTGTTGCTTTTCCTGCTCACACTCGCGACAGATCCCCTGTAGAGGGTGCCACACTGGATCAGACACCTGATGACAGCAGGTTGCCACTCAAAAGCCCGTGAAAAGTCTGTGGGCAGCTGTCAGCACAGTGAACAGTGAGCGCCGTTCCTTCGCCACTGACCGCAAAATCCGGGCCAAGGGGTTCCACATTTTCAAGATCTTGGGAAAGGATGAGTTCAAAGAGTCTGATTACTAATTATAGATAAGGAATGCTATTTAATCTCATTCTCTTGGGCAGATTGCATTCACACACAAGTTCCCCCAGATTTTTCACAAGCTTTTTAGCAGCTCAAAACCTGGCATCCATAGTGTGGGACTGGAGTCACATATATGCCAGACCAGGTATAGGTGACAGGATGCCTATCAGTGAACCAGTTGGGTTTTTAAAGCACTACAGCTGCTTTCATGGTCATTTTCTGGAGCTAGCCCACACATTACCAGATTTATTGAATTTAATTTCACAACTTGCCAATGTGGGCTTTGAACTCATGGGGCTCGATTTTAACTCAGCCGTCAGGCGGGCTTTGAGGCGTGTGGGGGGTTAAAATCGCAAAATCTGGGGGTCAGGACCCCCCCAGCCTGGTTCCCGACACCTAGCCATTTTAACCCAGGTGTGTCTGATTGACCCGAATCAGTCCCGCCTGCAACAGTCAGGACTGGTCTTTAGGGCCCTTAAACAGCACTCATTGGCCTTTATAATCCCATTTTAACAGGCCCTTGCCTGTTTAACCCTTTTCCCACGAAAAACACGCCTGGTGGGGATCACGCCTGTGAAACCTGGCGTGAGCACTATTGGCTTGCTGACTATCAGCTGCAGGTCAACCATTAAAGAGGATATTTGATCAGTCCTCATTTGCAGGTGGCAGGACTTGGTTGTCTCAGGCCTGGGGCAACTTTCACCAGGCTTAACCACACCTGTGGAAGGTTGGAGCCTCACACACTTCTCCAGTGTGACCTCCAGCGAAACCCCTCTCGGCAGCCTCACTCAGCGCTTCCTCAACTGAGGCATCTACCAGAAGCATGGGAGGCCTTTTTTTCCTTCCCTTCTTGGCATTAGAGGACCTCCAACCCCATTCGCGAAATGACACACGCCACAACTGTAGAAGTTGCCATCAGAATTTTTATGCAAAACAAACAACTGATGGCATTTTTACAGAATACACAACATTTCACCCAAGTGACTACCCTTGTGACTATTTGTGCTTTATTTTCCTCTTACCCGTGCTCCTACATAGTGGTTCCCCTGTGGCTTCAGCAGATGTGGAGGCCCCTTGCTCACTTTCCTGCTGCTCCTGTCTCGACACCTTTGGCGGGCGTCCTCTGGGGTGGCGAGCCTGTGAGGGCTTGTCAGCAGTCTGCTGCTCCTGCGTCTGTGCAGGAGTTGAGACATCTATCTCAGTTGGGTATGGACTCCGGCGGGGCTCTGACCGAGGGCTCTGCAGTGGCATGGAAGTGTGAGCACTTGGAGAGGAGCCCCCACTTCCTTGAGGTCTGCCACCAACCTCCCACTCATGGGTCAGGTCCCCCTCAGTGCCTGCAAGTGGCTTGAGAGCACCTTGCTGCACATCAGGGGGGCTATGGGGACCCATATCTGCAATGGCAGTCCTACTCAGAAGGATTTCCATGAAGGTCTGGTCTCTCTGTTCAATAGATGCCCATCGCTCCTCAAGAGATGTAATTCTATTCTGAACACTCACCATGTTTTTCATACGCTGGCGACTAACCTCCTCCATGGCCGTAGCCCTCCTCTCCTCTACCGTAGCCAGCCTTACCATGGAGGCAGCAATCATTTCCATGTAGGTAGCCATCCTTTCCGTGTTGATGCGTTCATGCGCCAATGACTCCACAAAGGCTCTGCTCATGTTCGCTATGGACTCCTCCATTCGCACCACACTCACAGCGACCCTGGAGACAAAACCTGCCAGAGACTCCTGCATCTGTGCATGGAGTTCCATCACCTCTGATCTTACGGATGGACCCAGAGGCAGAGGGTCGACATGCAGCTGAGCCGAGCTGGCAGAGTCCTGCGCCCTCCGATGAGGACTCTCCACTGCTGTCCCTGTCTCCACAATCTGCTGATGCTCACTTGTGAGCTGTGATACGCCAGGTGACAACTCTACTCTATGTCCCGAAGGTCCCACCGAGGTGTGAGTGTCTGCGCTGGTGCTGGGTGCGCTTATTTCTGCTGACGCTGCGCCCTCAGAGGTTGCAGATTCCTCTGAGGAGTCTGGCATCTCAGGCTCTTCCTCCTGCACACTAGGGATGGGGGCTCTCAATGGACCTGTGGGGGAGTCAAGGAAAAAGTTAGAGATGTGATGCCAAGGTTACATGCACATTGCATTTTGCAGATGATCATAAGTCCATATGATGTAGCTTCAGAATCATTATCAGTGACTCATGCAATGCCAATGAGAGAGATGGAAAACTATTCTGTCACCAGCTTGCGGGGATGCACCTGTCTCTCCTTCCCCAACTTCCGCATCTCTATCAGTCCCGACAATCTCCAGGACGCCTTCCTCCCAGGGGGTGAGCTGGGCTAATGAGGGTGGCCCTCCTCCTGTCCTGGCTCGCTCTCTCCTGTTGTGAGCTCTCTTTTCCTGCAATGAGGGAGACAAGTGGAGGTTGAGTGAGAAGGAAGGAGTGAGTGCAGAGATTGCATAGCATAGATACTTAGAAGGAGACAAAGATGGAGTGAGGTTGCAAGGCCAAGGGCCCTCCCTGTGTGTTGTCAGTTGTGTTCAAAGCATCAGAGTGAGAGGGAGTGTGAGGGCTGCATGGTGGAATAGTTATGTGAATGTGAGCATAGAGAGGGAATGGGTAAGGGTGCATGGATGTGAGTGTCTAGTGGGATGTGGAGGAAGAGATTGCTAAAGCTGAGTGCTGGTGAGGAAAGGCAATGGGGATCAGATTGAGGGTGATGGAAACTTCATACCGTACTTACTTTTCCAGTGCGATGAAGGTCATGGAATCTTTTCCTGCACTGCATCCAGGTGCGTCCTGTGAGCCCCAAGGAGTTGACTTCACCAGCCACCTGTAGCCACACAGCCTTGGTCTGACTGGGAGGCCTTTTCCTCCCTGACCTAGGGAACAGGACCTCCCTGTGGGCCCTAGCACCATCCAGCAATACCTGGAGTGAAGCCTCATCAAATTTGGGGGCAGCTCTTGCCCTCCCGCTGGCCGTTGCTCCTGCAGGCTCCTGTGCCATCTCAATGGTGAAGTTTGGAAGCCTGCAGAAGAAGCAAGGCTTGCTGTGGACCTGAAAAGCAGCAGCAATGACGACGTTATATTCTGCGACTTTCTGACTGGAAATACTCAATTGCCAAGGCTTCCCACACGTTGGAAATCAATTGGCCAATTGAGTGAAAATTGCATCAATCTCACAGACCCATTTAGAATCGTGTGGGAAACACCAAATTCGGGGAACCCGACAATTCCCCACACCTGAGTTAAAATCGACCCCATGATCTTTGGGTTGCTAGTCCAGTACAGTAACCACGACACTATTCTACCCATTACACAGAAATATAAACTAGAATAACTCAGAATATACTATAGTATATTCAGAACAATATTAGAAGAAAATACAATGGGCAAAGTCCATTCAAGCAATGTCCTTGGAAATTTAGAAATTTACACGACTTACACTTCCCATTCTTTCACAAAAGCAAAATACTGCAGATGCTGGAAATCTGAAATGAAAACAGAGAATGCTGGAAGTACTCAGCAGGTCAGGCAGCATCTGCGGAAAGAGAAACAGAGTTAACGTTTTAGGTCGTTGTCGTTTCATCAGAACTGGAAAAAGTGAGGGATGTAACAGCTTTTAAGCAAGTACAGAGGCAGGGAAAGCGGGGGCAGCAGGAGGAGGGGAGGAAAGAACAAAAAGGAAGGTCTGTGATAGGGTGGAGGGCAGGAGGGGTTAAATGACAAAAGGGATGAAGGTGCGAGGCAAAAGGGGGTGGTAATGGGACAAGAAAAGGAGCAAAAGCTGGATCTAGAGAAGCTGTAAATGAATGGCAACAGCAGAACCATTGCCAGCACCTGCTGTCCGAAAGTTGGGAGCAGTGGTTATGATCTAAAATTGTTGAACTCGATATTGAGTCTGGAAGGCTGTAAAGTACCTAATTGAAAGATGAGTTCCTCAAGCTTCTGTTGAGCTTCATTGGGTCAGTGTAGGAGGCTGAGGTCAGAGTGGGAATGGGACGGGGAATTAAAATAGCAAGCGACCGGAAGCTTAGGGTCACACTTATGGACTGAACGGAAGTGTTCAGCAAAGCTTTTATGGTCTTGGTATCAATTGAAATTGAATTGTGGTGTCCATAACAGAAGCAGCATATCCAAAGAGACCTTTCACCTAACCTAATTTCAGAACTCAGAAATGAATTGAAGGTCTTGTTGTTATTCACTTAATTTCTTTTGAAGTCAGTTTTTCAAACAAACTGGATGAGATTAAAAGTGATCAATACAAAAGGATCAATTAGACAATTCACACCTACCATTGAACTGTGAGAAACTTATTGGTCTAGCACCAACATTAACTAAATATGTGTCTGTGAAAGGCAAAGCACCACTCCATTATCAAGCTCCGTGTACAAAGCATTTGCTTTACACATAAATGTCTAGACATATATATTTATAAACCTTTTTCAGTTCAGACGTGAACTCTGTTTCTCTTTCCACAGATACTGCCTGGCCTGAGTATTTCCAGCATTTTCTGTTTTTATTTGAGATTTCCAGCATCCGCAGTATTTTGCTTTTATATATTTATATAAACCATTAACACACAGAAAAATCTGCTGTTCACATCTATGCACCCATTAGCAATTTAAATTAGTATGCTAATCTTATCATTTGTTCTACACCATCGTTTACATTTCTTGAGCCACCAAATCATCACTAACTTTTAAAAAAGAGCTAAATTTTAAAAATAAAATCAACACTAGCTACATGAGCATTTTAGTAAATGATTCAATAACTGACTATTTGTAGCCATATGAAACTGACGAAATCAAGATTGTAAGTCTGCACTATTGAAAACGTTGCGTGTGGCGTGTGATTATCAGTGTATTGGAACCTCACACAGGGACAAGCTTGCCACAACAGTATGTGAACCCTGAGCAGGAATATGAGGCCAATCAGTAAAAGGATGTTCTGAGGGAATGAGAGAGCTGAAAAATAGGCGGAAAGAAATAAGACAAAGATAGCCTAGGAAACTTACCGGTGGCGGGGTGGGTGGGGTGTGGGGAGAGGGGGGTGGGGGAGTGAGTGAGTTAGTAATGGAAGCAGAGATCATGCCAACATTTAAAAATAGGCTACAGAGGTGGTTGAAGGAAAGGCTGACAAAGGAACAGGACAGGCCCATGGGGTTAAGTCTACTACTTGTGTGGACCATAAACACCAATACACACTGGTTCAGCTGAATTTCCTATTTCTGTGTTGTAATTTCTATGTATTGAGCATAGTTCGTCGCAATATTATGACTGAGGTCAATTAACTTAATGACCACTACTACCGGGTAATTTATTGAGAGAAGTCAACTAAGTTAATAAATCTGGGTCAGTTGAAGGTAGGAGGAACCATTCTGCCTATTGACAACGAAGAAACCAAGCTTAGATTTTCCACTTGGGTAAATTCCTGACCATAAGTATTGCAGAACTCAACTCGCTCCTGCCAATGTTAAATGGGCTGACAACGGCAAGTCCCTGAATTAGCCCCATTAAAAGCTCCAGGTGTCAAGAACATCTCTGACTGTGAGGTCACTCATGGAGAATGGGTGGAGGGGTGGGTACTACCTTACTACTGCGGCATCTGCTCTGGGCTGGAGAGGAACTTGCAGTGGGAGGGTGAGGCGCCAGTGGTCGTGCTCCACGTAGGTACCAACGACATAGGTAGCACTAGGAAAGAGGTTCTGCTGAGAGAGTATGAGCAGCTAGGGGCTAAATTAAAAAAGCAGAACCTCAAGGGTAATAATGTTTGCATTATTACCTGAGCCATGAGCAAATTGGCATAGGATAAATAAAATTAGAGAGATGAATGCGTGGCTCAAAGACTGGTGTGGGAGAAATGGGTTTCGATTCCTGGGGCACTGGCACCAGTACTGGGGAAAGTGGGATCTGTATCGTTGGGGTGGTCTTCAGCTGAACCATGCTGGGACCAGTGTTCTGGCGAGTCGTATAACTAGGGCGGTAGAGAGGGCTTTAAACTAAATATTGGGGGCATGGGATCAAATTTGGGAAGATGTGGTAATTCAAAGATTAGAGACAAGGCAATAGAGAAAGGTATTAATATGGGAAATGATAAACAGACCGTGACAGGAAGGGATAGAGAGTACAAGTCTAAGAGTAAATCAACAGGTAAGGCTAGAGGTTACAAAAATAATAAAAGGGCAAAACTAAAGGCTCTGCATCTGAATGCACGTAGCATTCGAAACAAAACAGATGAACTGTTAACGCAAATAGAAATAAATAAATATGATCTGATAGCCATTACAGAAACATGGCTGCAGGATGACATAGATTGGGATCTGAATATTGAAGAGTACATGACATTTAGGAAGGACAGGAAGCTAGGAAAAGGTTGAGGGGTAGCTCTGTTAATTAATGATGGCATGAGCACAATAGAGAACAAATAAGTTCAGGAAACCAGGATGTAGAAGCGGTTTGGATAGAGATGAGAAATGATAAAGGCAAGTAGTCACTTGTGGGAGTGGTGTACAGGCAGCCTAACAGTAACCACACGGTAGGATGGAGTATAAAGGAAGAAATAATGGGAGTTTGTCAGAAGGGTATGGCAATAATCATGGGGGATTTTAATCTACATATAGACTGGAAAAATTAGCCGGGCAAAGGTAGCCTAGATGAAGAGTTCATAGAATGTTTTCGGGATTGTTTCTTAGACCAGCACGTTCTGGAGCCAACCAGAGAGCAGACTATACTAGACCTGGTATTGTGCAATGAGATAGGATTAATTAGTGACCTCATAGTGAAGGCAACCCTAGGTATCAGCGATCATAATATGATTGAATTTTACATTCAGTTTGAGGGAGAGAAGAGTGGGTCCAAGACTAGTATTTTAAACTTAAATAAGGGCAATTATGAGGGCATGAAAGCAGAGCTAGCTAAAGTGAACTGGCAAATTAGGTTAAGGGATAGATCAATAGAGTTGCAGTGGCAGACATTTAAGGGGATATTTCAGAATACACAGAACATATACATTCCAACGAGAAAGAAAAATTCCAAGAGGAGGACCCACCATCCGTGGTTAACTAAAATAGTTAAAGATAGTATTAAACTTAAAGAAAAAGCATTTAATTGCGCAAAGATGGGTGGCAGGTCAGAAGATTGGGCAGAATATAAAAAACAGCAAAGAATGACTAAAAGATTAATAAGGAGAGAAAAGTTAGAGTACGAGAGAAAGCTAGCTAGAAATATAAAAACAGATAGTAAGAGTTTCTATAGATATTTAAAAAAGAAAACAGTTAACAAAGTGAGCGTTGGTCCTATAAAAAGTGAGTCTGGGGAATTAATAATGGAAAATAAGGAGATGGCAGTTGAACTGAACAGGTATTTTGCATTGGTCTTCACTATAGAGGATACAAGTAACATCCCAGAAATAGCTGTAAATCAGGAAATGGAAGGGAGGGAGGAACTCAAGAAAATTATAATCATCAGGGAAGTGGTACTGAGCAAATTGTTGGAGCTGCGGGCTGACAAGTCCCCCGGTCCTGATGGACTTCATCCTAGGGTCTTAAAAGAAGTGGCTAGTGCGATAGTTGATGCGTTGGTTTTAATTTTCCAAAATTCCCTAGATTCGGGGAAGGTTCCATTAGATTGGAAAATAGCGAATGTAACTCCTTTATTCAAAAAGGGAGGGAGACAGAAAGCAGGAAACTACAGGCCAGTTAGTTAATATCTGTCATAGGGAAGATGTTAGAAGCTATTATTAAAGAGGTTATAGCAGGGCACTTAGAAAAGTTCAAGGTAATCAGGTAGAGTCAACATGGTTTTGTGAAAAGGAAATCATGTTTAACCAATTTATTGGAGTTCTTTGAGGAAGTAACATGTGGTGTGTGTGGTGTATGTAACCTGTTCCACCTTACGAGAACTTAAGCCTGTTCCACCTTAAGAGATGTACTACTTTCTCTGGCTGCTGTATACGTAATACCGGTGGTGACCACCGGTATATAAGCACTGTATAGTAAGATGTATTTCAGATAGTCCTGACCTCCAACCAGTAAAGACCTGTTGAACTTTAATCTTGTAGCCTGTGTGTTATTAATTACAACTAGAACACACAGACTTTACAGTGGCGACGAGTCAGAGTCTTACCCTGCGGCAGTTATATCCACGGCGGCTTCGTCCACTGAATGGACGTCGAAGAGAGGTTTCCACCCTCATCACCCTGCTGGAAGACACGTCGCGCGGCAGACATCGAGAAACCAGAGTGCAGAAGACACCCTGAACTCGAAGCCTCCATCAGCGGCTGTCAGCTATCTTCTTTCTACCTCGGTAGTGGGTAAGCCGGGCAGCGACACGATCAGAAAATCGGTCACATTGGCTGTACAGACGGGGAGGGAAGACGGAGGAATAAGGGCGGTGAGAGCGATCGCGACCGGAGATAAGGGCCGGGCCGCATTCGGGCCGAAAGGCGCAGCGCGGGGACATCGATCGCGGCTGGTGATAAGGGCCGGGCCGCATTCGGGCTAAAAAGGCGCAGCGTCTGGGGGCAACTGAAGGCGCGAGAGCCGCGGTGAAGCGGAGACAGCGTCGGGGGAAGGGTGAAGACCGCCAAGCGCGGGAAAACTGCCATTTTGTAGGCGGAGGATGAAGAAAAGAGCGCGGAAGCCGCCATCTTGGATAAAAATAAAAATAAATTAAATTGCAACGATGCCTAAACATGGGAACATTAATACCTTTGATAGCGACATCGAAGATTGGGCTATGTATGTAGAACGCATACAAAATTATTGTAAAGCAAATAAAATCCCAGATGCAGAGAAAGCACTAACATTATTAAACTTAATGGGTGCGAAGACATACGGGCAATTGAAACACCTTGTATCACCAGATGAACCGGCGGATAAGACGTTCGAGGAGATTGTTACTGTCCTGAAAAATCACCTAAACCCCACGCCGCTGATGCTAGCGGAACGATTTAAATTTTACAGCAGAAGGCAGCTGAAGGATGAAAGCAATGCTGAATATTTAATGGAATTGCGTAAGCTAGCAAAGTACTGTCAATTCGGAACGAGATTGACAGAGGCGCTACGAGATAAATTTGTGTGTGGTTTATTAAAAGAAGATGCACAAAAGCGATTGCTCGAGGAGAATGAGCTGACGCTTGAGAAAGCGGTCACTATGGCAGCAGCACACGAAGCCGCAGCGAGAGGCACGGCAGTAATGCAGCTACGGTCACTGGAACTCAGTACAAATAAATTGGGTTTGAGTACTGTAAAATGTTATCGTTGCGAAAAGACAACGCACGATCAGAACCAGTGTTGGTTTAAAAACCAAGAATGCAGAACGTGTGGCAGGCTTGGCCACATAGCTAAAGTATGCCGGTCAGGAAAGGAGACCAGCAACAAAAAGTCACCGCAAGGAAAATACATAAAGGTACACAAGGTGACAAAGAACAGTTCGACCGAACAGAAGTCAGATTCAGACGCTAGCAGTAATGAACTGGGTAGCTTAAGAGTACACAACGTTGGTAAGGATGCAGATCTCCAGACAATTTGGGTCACCCTTCAGATAGCAGGAGTCCAAGTAAAGATGGAATTCGACACTGGATCGGCATTGACGGTCATGAATAAGAAAGATTACAAAAGGTTATTCCAACATATTCCCCTACGGGATACGGAGATTATATTGAAAACCTACACGGGGCAAAGAGTGTACCCCGTCGGAAAGATAGAGGTAAAAGTGGTCCACAAGGGCGAAGAAAGCCAAGTAATGGACTTATATGTGCTACCTGAAGGAGGTCCACCACTACTGGGACGGGAGTGGATTAAGAAAATGAATATGGACTGGCGCTCCTTGAAGGCACTAACGGTAGATTCCGGGGAAACAGATGTCAAACCTAAACGATTGTCCAGAATATTGGATGATGCTAAAGAGGTGTTCCAGCAGGGACTGGGAACACTGAGAGGAATTACGGCAAACATCAAGATTGATGAACATGCACAACCAAAATTTTTTAAAGCCAGACCGGTACCCTATGCAATACGACCTACTGTAGAAGCGGAACTGGAAGCGCTAGAACGTTCAGGTGTACTGTCTAAGGTAGATTGGAGTGAGTGGGCTACGCCCATTGTTCCCGTTATGAAACGTCCTTCGAGCAACAAGCCAGGAGAACCAGGGAAGGTTCGCATCTGTGGAGATTTCAAAATCACCGTTAATCCGGTGCTTCACACGGTGCAGTATCCGCTTCCGCGGATTGAGGATATTTTTGCTTCGTTGTCTGGAGGGAAACACTTCACCAAGATAGACCTGGCGCAGGCGTACTTGCAGATGGAGGTTGAAGAAGAGTCACGCCAATACCTCACGATCAACACGCATCGAGGTTTGTACCGGTACAATAGGCTGGTTTTTGGAGTGGCATCGGCTCCAGCAATTTGGCAGAGGGCCATGGAGCAGGTATTACAGGGAATTCCAGGCACACAATGTTACCTGGACGATATTCTGATTACAGGTGATGGTGATGAAGAACACCTCGCAAACTTGGAACTGGTGCTCAACAGACTGAAAGAGTATGGACTTAGAGTTAATCGGCAGAAATGCGAGTTCTTCCAGAAGCAGATCTCATACTGTGGTCATGTCATTGACCGGGAGGGGCTTCATAAGTCTCCTGACAAGATAGAGGCAGTTGTAAAGGCTCCCGCTCCGGATAATGTCTCTCAGTTGAGGTCGTTTCTAGGATTGATTAACTATTACCATAAATTTCTACCAAACCTATCCACGGTACTGCACCCGCTAAACGCTCTTTTACAGAAGGGGGTACCATGGGAATGGAGCGAAAACTGTAAGAAGGCATTTCGCAAAAGCAAAGAATTGATCACCTCAGAGGAAGTGTTGGCTCACTTCAACCCGACACTGCCTATTCGGTTGGCTTGTGATGCTTCTCCATATGGTATTGGGGCAGTACGCTCACACAAGTTGCCAAATGGCACGGAAAGGCCAGTCGCGTTTGCATCCAGATCATTGACCTCCGCTGAGCGCAACTATGCACAGATCGATAGGGAGGCTCTCAGCCTTGTATGGGGAGTGAAGAAGTTTAATCATTACCTGCAGGGCCAAAACTTCACACTTCTGACAGACCATCAGCCGTTGGTATCCATTTTTAACCCTAAGAAGGGTGTTTCAGTGATGACAGCACAGCGTCTCCAGAGATAGTCCCTTTTCCTAGGGGCACATCAATATCAAATAGAATTCAAAGGTACGAAGCAGCATGGCAATGCTGATGGGCTGTCGCGCCTGCCACTACCTGAAGAAGAAGAAACGACGAAAGTTGACCCTGTTGAGTTATTTCATTCGACCATCATCGAGTGTTTACCAGTCACCAATGCAAGTATTGAAAGAGAAACCAGGAATGACCCAACACTGTCCAGAGTCTACGAGGTGACAGTGAAAGGATGGCCAACACGTGGTGATCCTCTGTTACTGGCATTCTCGGCAAGGCGAGACCAGCTGTCCGTCTGCCATGGTACTTTGATGTACGGGACAAGAGTGATTATTCCTCCCAAGTTAAGGGAAAGGGTTCTAAAAGAACTGCATGAAGGTCATCTGGGGGGAGTTAAGATGAAAAGTCTTGCTAGGGCTTATGTATGGTGGCCAGGTATTGACCAACAGATAGAGGAGTTGACGAAAAGCTGCGCTGGGTGCCAAAAAGTGCAAAATGCACCTCCGATCGCACCACTACACCCATGGGAATGGCCTTCAGCCCCATGGCAACGCGTACATATTGACTTTGCTGGTCCATTCATGGACTCCATGTTCCTAATTGCGGTGGACGCACATTCCAAATGGCCAGAAGTGATCAAGATGAATACCACTACTTCAGAAAAGACAATTGCGGTGTTAAGAACAATATTCGCAAGGAACGGATTGCCAGAACAGATCTGTTCGGACAACAGACCACAGTTCGTGTCGGAAGAATTCCAAAAATTCTTAAAGAAGAATGGGGTGAAACATTATACCTCTGCCCCATATCACCCGGCGACAAACGGGTTGGCCGAGAGATTTGTCCAAACATTTAAAAAGGCAATAAAGGCCATGAACGATGATCAGATTCCGCTACAGCACAAGGTGGACAATTTCCTAATGGCGTATCGAAACGCCGCTCATGCAGTGACTAACCAAAGTCCTGCCATGATGTTTTATAACAGGAGGTTGCGGTCCAGGTTGGACTTGTTAAAACCAAATGTGCGGAGGGAAGTGGAAAACAAACAGTTCCGGCATATTAATAACAAGTCCACGCGAAGTTTCGAAGTAGGACAACCAGTGTTGGCAAGGGGCTATGGAAACGAAAAATGGCAGCCCGGAACAATTCGGGCCAGACAAGGACCTCTGATGTACACAGTAGATATTGATAACAATGTGATAAGGCGTCATGCGGATCAATTGGTAGAATCAAGAGCAAGAGTCGAACCCATGGTTGCGACAGAGACAACTGTGGAAGACGTTAATGAACCTGAAGCATCTACCTCGGCAGGGACTGTACCTGATGATGACGTCCAATACATAGGGAACCAACAAGCAGTCACCTCAGCAACAAGAATCAGAGACCACTGAAAGGCGTTATCCAGACCGAATCAGAAGGCCTCCTGAGAGACTGAACCTTTGAACTGTTTATACCTGAAGTTATATATGTATATATGTTATGATGTTATGTTAAATGGGGATATGACTATTAAGCTAAAAAGGGAGGATTGTGGTGTATGTAACCTGTTCCACCTTAAGAGAACTTAAGCCTGTTCCACCTTAAGAGATGTACTACTTTCTCTGGCTGCTGTATACGTAATACCGGTGGTGACCACCGGTATATAAGTACTGTGTAGTAAGATGTATTTCAGATAGTCCTGACCTCCAACCAGTAAAGACCTGTTGAACTTTAATCTTGTAGCCTGTGTGTTATTAATTACAACTAGAACACACAGACTTTACAGTGTGGATAAAGGGAAACCGGTGGATGTACTGTACTTAAATTTCCAGAAGGCATTTGATAAGGTGCCACATCAAAGGTTATTGCGGAAAATAAAAGCTTATCGTGTAGGGGGTAACATATTGGCATGGATAGAAGATTGGCTAGCTAACAGGAAACAGAGAGTAGGCATAAATGGGTCATTTTCTGGTTGGCAAGATGTAACAAATGGTGTGCAACAGGGATCAGTGCTGGCGCCTCAACCTTTTACAATTTATATAAATGATTAGGATGAAGGGACCGAAGGTATGGTTACTAAATTTGCTGATGGACACAAAGATCGGTAGGAAAGTAAATTGTGAAGAGAAAATAAGGAGGCTACAAAGGGTTATAGATAGGTTAAGTGAGTGGGCAAAGATCTGGCAAATGGAGTATAATGTGGGAAAATGTGAAACTGTCCATTTTGGCAGGAAGAATAAAAAAGAAGCATATTATCTAAATGGTGAGAGATTGCAGAGCTCTGAGATGCAGAGAGATCTGGGTGTCCTAGTGCATGAATCGCAAAAGGTTAGTATGCAGGTACAGTAAGTAATTAGGAAAGCTAATAGAATGTTATCATTTATTTTGAGGGGAATTGAATTCAAAAGTAGGGCGGTTATGCTTCAGTTATACAGGGCATTGGTGAGACCACATCTGGAGTACTGTGTACAGTATTGGTCTCCTTATTTAAGGAAGGATGTGAATGCGTTGGAAGCAGTTCAGAGAAGGTTTACTAAACTAATACTTGGAATGGGCGGGTTGTCTTATGAGGAAAGGTTGGACAGGCTAGGCTTGTATCTGCTGGAGTTTAGAAGAGTAAGAGGTGACTTGATTGAAACATATAAGATCCTGAGGGGCCTGGACAGGGTGGATGTGGAGAGGATGTTTCCTCTTGTGGGAGAATCTAGAACTAGGGGTCACTGTTTAAAAATAAGGGATCGCCCATTTAAGACAGAGATGAGGAGAAATTTTTTCTCAGAGGGTCGTGAGTCTTTGGAACTCTCTTCCTCAGAGAGCGGTGGAAGTAGAGTCTTTGAATTTTTTTAAGGCAGAGGTAGATAGATTCTTGATAAGCAAGGGGGTGAAAGGTTATTGGGGTAGGCGGGAATGTGGAGTAATCAGATCAGCCATGATCTTATTGAATGGAGGAGCAGGCTCGAGGGGCCGAGTGGCCTACTCCCGCTCTTAATTCGTATGATCGTATGATTTAAAAGCCTCTAGCAGCTTAAAGGGGCAGGCATCACAAAAAATGGATTAGGAGCACAGCATTAAGTTTTGTTTAAAGATGATGACTGGCAGGCTTGCAAGAGGGCAGTGAGCCCCTGTCTTAGGTTTATGGATGCAGCTATGGAACCCTGCTGGATCAAAAGAAGCGGATGAGGAAGGCCCTGCTTGGCAAGTGTGGCACGGGTCCCCAAGGAGACCAGGACAGGGGCAATGGAAGGTTGATGGCCAGGAGCAGTCAACTCTTTGATCTCATACACAGTGATGTAGTGCAGGATGGTTGTGACTTTAAAGGGCACTGTTGAGTGGTAAAGTTGGGCTCTAGACCCACAGCATGTGGCATAACACAGTGAAGGCTTCCTTTGAAAAAAGCAAAGCCTCTACTTCTTGGTCAAAGCAGGCAGGAGCACTTCTGCCTATACACTCTGGTATTGGGGTTCCAATTTATGGGTGCCATGTTCTTCCAGTGCGTGACATCCCTCCATTGCTCCTCCTCATTTTTTTTTACAAGCAACAAAGAGAGAGGAATTTGCATTGAAAAAGCCATTAGATGGGGAGGAAAAGGCAGCCCTCAACAAAGGCAGATGACAAAGTAGTTCACTAAAGCAGAAAACAAATGACTGAGAAATATGTTCTTAACTGCACCTTGGCCCCTTGAATTTCTCTTCCACCTTCACTAGAGTGCATAGCAACCCTAGTCAACCGATATGAATATGATTTATAATTCAAGCATAACAGATCTATTTCCCATTTCTTGCTGCTGCCTGCATGATTGGCGCCCCAAAATCAGGTAGCTACTAGTCGAAAATCTAAGCAGAATTAATTTTATAAAATTATATTGCTCTACTTTTGTGTTGGTATCCACTCCAGGCTGGTGTGCAGTTGTATAAATAATATTTATAAATTTATGCTCGAGCTGTTACATGAGGCCATCTAGTGGTACACTCATCTCACTTCATCCATTTTGAAATGTTCAGGAGTTTAAGCTGCATTCACAATGGTTATCAAACCTCTTTATCGAATAGTCAGTACAAAGGAGTGAGGCAATTAAGAGTTTTGCAACAAAATATATTAAATTCAAAAAATAATAGCGTAGTAAAAGCCAGGGAAAGACCAGCTGGTCCATCAAGCTTGCCCCTTTGTGACATGGTGCAATTTATACACAGCATCAACTCAACCCAAGTCAAACCCAACGCCCTCCCCCACCCCCCAATAGTCACGGAAATACCCTTAGGCTAATTTGGTACAAACTCTTTTCTCTGATCCCTGAAGGCAATCAAGCAAGCTCCAGGAGACCATGGTGACTCATATCACTGGGCCCCATTAAACCACCAAGCTTCTATAACTTGAGATGTCTTCCTCTCGTAGGAACTCGTCCCGCTCCCTTCTGGAGACCTACAGCGAATTCACACTCAAGACACATGGGCCTAGAAATTCAGTATAGCCACTTTTGGGGCGGTAAAGTCGGGCGGCCGCTAAAGTTTGCGCCCGCCGGAAAGTGGAGGGCAGTTCGCCGAAATTCAGTAGCTTTGGCCAAGGAGTTTGCTCGAGCGCTAAAACTGGCGATGCACGGCTATCCTTAGGCGCTAAGCCGGCGGTGCAGACTGATACTGCCGAGGCCGGGCGCAGCGCAGGTGCGGTCATGTTTTGATTGACAGCAGACACCCTGGCGCCGGCCAGCTCTTAAAGGGGGAAGGGCCGACTTGGTCTGCTGCCACGCCCTGGATACTGCAGCCCTCCAGCTAGGCCTAAACACTGCTGCTGGAGAGAAATAGTGCCAGGAAGGATGCAGAGGGCCCGTGAGCGAGCGCAGCGCTTCTCTGGCCATGATTTAAAGGTGCTGGTTAGGGCTTTGGAGAAGAGAAGCAATATCTTGTTCCCGGACAGTGGCAAGAAGCCTCCCAACAGGGTGTACAGGAGAGCCTGGAGGGATATCGCCCAGAGGGTCACAGCCACCTGCGATGTCCCCCGGACTGTTGTCCAATGCCGGAAAAAGTTTAACGACCTCACTCGGATTGTCAGGGTGAGTACCCTTTCCAGTGTCCTCCTCATCCTTGCATGTGCACCTCACATTATGGGCAAAGGGACCTCAAAGGCCTAATGGCCAGCCCTCATCCAGCAGCTATGGCACTGGCATGAACATCAATTGCACTTTCTGCACTTTACACACTGGCCAAGCTATTCGACCATGGGAGGCAGTGCACACAACAACAGGGCACCACACTGGCCAAGCTATTCGACCATGGGAGGCAGTGCACACAACAACAGGGCACCACACTGTACTTAGAGGCCGTCCTTTCTCTTTCAGGCCAAGCTGGCCCAGAATCTGAAGAGCCGGACTGTCACCGGGGGAGGCCGTCCCCAGTTCCAGCAGCTCAGTGACCTGGAGGAGCGCGTGGGTCGAGTCATGGGTGCCCGGGTGATTGGCCCCTTTGCAATTGGAGATGCCGACCCTGTGCTGGGCCCCAATGGTAAGGACATGACCTTTTGGACCTCTCTCGTTCCCCTTGCGCTTCAGATCTACATCCTTTGCCACTGTCCGACCAATGCGCAGAATGCCACCACTCATGCCTCCCTCGCTGACGCCCTGTCCTCACTCTAAAGCTACTCTTGTGCCTTCCTGCTTTCAGCTGGTGAGGAGGAGGTCCCTGAAGCTGCCAGTGAGAGTCCCTCGGAAGAGGAGGACAAGGAGGAGCAAGAGGAAGGCGGCCCATCGGGGGAACCCTCATCCGCGCCAGGGGAAGGCAATGGAGGGGACACGTCTTCCCTGGAGGAGAGCCAGGGGAAGTGTTGTAGGGGTGTGTAGCTCCTGTGCCCAGTGGCGTCCAGCCACGCGGGAAGGGTCGGGCAGCACGGCTGCCTTCTCCCCAGAGGGGGGAAGTGTTGCAGGGGAGTGTAGCTCCTGTGCCCAGTGGCGTCCAGCCACGCGGGAAGGGTCGGGCAGCTCGGCTGCCTTCTCCCCAGAGGGGGGAAGTGTTGCAGGGGAGTGTAGTTGCTGGGCCCAGTGGCGTGCAGCCACGCGGGAAGGGTCGGGCAGCTCGGCGGCCTTCTCCCCAGAGGGAGAGTCCGGCCTCCAGTCCGGAGACGGTCCTTGCCCAGGAGGTGCGCCTCCTTGATCAAATGTCCGCGGACTCGGATCGTCGGCACACCGAGTTCATGGGGGTTGTGGCATGGTTGCCTGAGGCCATTGAGTCCCTGGCTCATAGTGTGTCCGATTTCGGGGCCTCACAGGCCAGGGGTTTCAAACAACTCGCGGCAGCACAGGCCAGGGGTCTTGAACAATTCGGGGCATCACAGGACGCGAGTCGGGCCAAATTCGGGGCATCACAGGATGCGAGTTGGGCCGAATTGAGGGCAGCACAGGACGCGAGTCGGGCCGAATTCAGGGCAGCACAGGACGCGAGTCGGGACGAATTCAGGGCAGCACAGGCAGCGAGTGGACAGTTGATCAGTGGTGCCGTGCAGTCACTGGCTGGTCTGATGCGGGCACAGACCAGGGCAGTACGGGCACTCACTGCTGCCACACTCGCTGTGTCAGGCAGGCATCGCCAGGGCACCCACCGCGCTGCAGCAGCACAGCGGTCTGGCCTTCACCAGATTGCTGCGCTTGCTGCAGTGCCAGCCCGGCCGAGTGCCAGTGTCTCAGGTGAGCAGCGAGCGCCTGGCATCAGCCAGCTTGCCCCCATTGCTGCAGCCGCCACTGCCACTCCCCCAGCGAAGCTGCGACGAGCTGCTGGAGGGACTGATGCTGCCCAGCCACAGCTGCAGCAGTCAGCAGCCGGCCCCTCGAGGGCCAGAGCTCGTCTAGGCCGACCCCCAAGGGCATCTGCCGTCACGCAATGTGCCCCTCAGGAGCCTTCCCCCAGCCTTGCAGCACCCACAGGGCCCAGGTTGAGGCGGAGCAGCAGGTCGGCCAGGGGCCGGAAAAGGCTGGACAAGGACTCGCCCTCTCGGCACACAAAGTAGAGGGTGTTGGCAAATGTTTTTTTATATGGGGGTGGTTGTGTTGTCTATGGGGGGGGTTCTTTTGGTAAGGCCGAGGATGAAGGCCATTTGGATGGACAAGTTTTGTCATTCCTCCCCAGGTTGTGGGAGTGAGATATGTTTTTGACTGTTTTTTGGGGGTGTTGTCTGTTTTTGGGTTTCATGTGGGAAGGGCCCTGAGTTTGTTCAATAAAGCTTTTTCTTTATTCAGCTTGTCCATGTGTGATGTTTGAAGTGGTTGTTGCGTTAACCGGCTGAGGGCTTGCGGAGCAGCTGCATTCATGTGCCTTCATTGCCACAAGCCATTCCCTGACAGGGGGCCTAGAAGTGTCGTTCAATAAGCCGCCGACGGACGGCCCTTGGACCTTGTGGCTCCCTCCTGGGCTGGTACTCCTCCTCCTCCTCCTCCTCCTCCTCATGGTCCTCCTGCTTGTCCTCCTGAGGTGGTGGTCCAACGTGAGGTGGCAGTGCCTGAGTCCTGCGGATAGCCAGGTTGTGCAGCATGCAGCAAACGACGACGAACTGGGAGACTCTATCCGGCGAATACTGCAGAGATCCGCCGGAGCGATCCAGGCAGCGGAACCGTTGCTTGAGGACGCCAATCGTTTGCTCTATGATGTTCCTTGTGGCTTGATGGCTTTCGTTGTATGCCTCCTCAGCAGGGGTCCTGGGCGCGCGGAGCGGGGTCATGAGCCATGTACACAAAGGATAGCATTTGTCCCTGATAAGCCATCCTCTTGGGGGAGGCTGTGCCTGGAACATGTCAGCCACAGTAGTCTGGCGCAGGATAAATGCATCATGGCTGCTGCCTGGAAAGCGGGCATTGACAGCTAGGATGCGCTGCCTGTGGTCACACACCAGCTGTACATTGAGGGAATGGTAGCCCTTCCGGTTGCGATAATCCTCGGCATTGTCGATAGGTGCCCGCAAAGCCACATGCGTGCAGTCAATGGCACCCTGCACCATGGGGAAGTCGGCGATCCTCGCAAATCCGACTGCACGCTGCTCCTGCCTCTCTAGGGTCATGGGGAAGGAGATGAATTGGTGTCTCCTTGTGAAAAGGGCATCGGTGACCTGCCGGATGCAGCGATGCACGGCGAACTGGGAGATGTTAGCTATGTCCCCAGCAGCGGCTTGGAAGGAGCCGCTTGCATAAATGTTCAGAGCCACCGTGACCTTCACTTCCACCGACAGAGACGTCCTGCACATCAGCTGTGGACGCAGATCTCTGTGAAGCAGCTGGCAGATCTCTGCAACCACCTCCCTTCTAAAGCGCAGCCTCTTAACACACTGCGCGGCAGTCATGGTGAGATAGGACACCTGCTGGTGGTATTCCCTGAGTGGGTAAGGCCTACGTTGCCGACGCCTGATGCCCCCTCTGCGTCTAGGCATGGCTGCCCCTCTCACACAGCGTCTGCGAGCCCTTCGCACATAATGCTGGAACTGAGGGTTGGAACCCCATGCAGCCCCCATAATATACTTGCAAACAATGAAATCACAATGAGGCAAATTTCCAAGCTCTGGCCAGAAGCCAAAAATACCTCTCCTATGTTGGGCCAAATCAGTAAGGTCTCTTCCTTGGTCTCTGTCCAGAAATCCGTTGCAGAAAAGTCATTGCAGCAAAATGGCTGGCCTTTATAGTTCAGTGTAAGTGCCCTTTAATTAGCGCTCCCCGAGGCCCGCAGGGCCTCTGCTGCGTTCCACTTCACAGTTCTTAGCACCGCCACGCCCACATTGGGCGGGCGCAACTGAAGTTCCGGTTTGGGGCGCACAAAGGGCGTTGCACGACGAAATGACGTCATAAGTTGCGCGCGCAGCTGAGCGCGCGCAAACACTTTGCGCCGGCGCTAAATGTCTACTGAAGTTGGGCGTAGGCGCAGATCATCCTGCGCCCGGGCGCTAAGTGCCTAGCGCTCGAGATCTACCCCTCCTAAGGCGCTAACGGCTGGCGAACGCAACTGAATTTCTAGGCCATACTGCCAACCTATCCCAGAGGTGAACGACTCTGAGATAAGAAGTCCCTCCTAGCATCTAACCGAACTCTATGCTTTTGTAACTTACACTGATGCGCCTTAGTTCTCCCCTGTCTACCTAGCCCTAGTAACCTATCCACCTGCACAGAATCTATTCTCTTCATTATTTTAAAAACTTCAATCATATCCCCTCAAAGTCTATTCTTTTACAAAGTAAAAAGGCCCAGCTCTCTAAGACTGTCCTGATAACTTAGAACCTTTAAGCTAGGTATTAATCTCGTCACCTTCAACTGAACCTTTTCCATTGCCTCAATGCTCTCCACCATGTAAGGAAACCAAAACTGGACACAGTATTCCAGATGAGGCCAGGCCAAGGCTTTGTACAGTAAACTCTTGTTTAAATGGCACTTAATCATCCGGAATTCTTTAATAACCGGCAAAATAGATAACCGGTAATCTTGCCGAATCCATCCATTTTTAGTTTTTCCGAGTCTGAGTCTCCCGTGGTGGCCAAATTAGTCTGTGGCTTTTATTTTTTGTGTTAAAAATTGCCTACCTCTCTGTTATCTGGAATTTTTCATCAACCGGCACCATCCCGGTCCCGTAGGTACCGGATACGAAAGAGTTTACTGTACAAGGCAAGGATTTCACTCCTAGTTTTATATTTAATTATCCTAGCTATATATCCTAGCACCCAATTTGCTTTCGCAACACTCTTGCAACGCTTGTCAGGGACCTTCAATGATTCAAAAACGACAGCCCCAAGTACTCTCCCATTCAGCAGCCTTGAGCGTGGTGTACACATGGTCGGAATTGCCCCTTCCCAATTGCATCATGCTGCATTTGTCTATATTGAAAGACATCAGCCAGACGTAGGCCCATTCCCCCACTGTGTCTAAACTCACCTGCAAGCTGTTTTTTCATCTGAAGTCCTAATTCCTGACATATCTTCGCGTCACCCTCAAACTTGTGGATGTTTTCATTAAGATTATTAATAAAGGTGAATAGCAATGAGCTTAACATCGATCCTTGTGGAACTCTACTGGTGACCACAGAGCTTCTATCATTAACAACTACCCTCTGTCTATGCAAATGCAACTAATTCTCCATCTAACCTAAGCTCTGCCCACCAACCCCACAAGATGCAACCTTACTTAGCAACCTTTTGTGTGGCTCTTTATCAAAGGCTTTTGAAAATCTTGACACACAAAATTTACCTGGCTTCCCTCATCCACCAACCAAGTCAGGGATTTTAACTCCTGAACCTCATCTGCATTGTCTCAGTCAGTCTCCCGCCAGGAAGTAGTAGCTGGCCGTCAGGCAGAAGCTCAATGTCAGGTGGCAGGAGGCCGAAGGAACAGTTGGGGCACTTGGCTAAGTTTTGGAGAGGGCAATTGGGAAGGCAGGGGTAGCCTGGGGCAGGGAAGGGCAAAACTTTCCATATGGGATCCTAGATTTTGTAAGTAGGGGTATAGAGTACAAAAGCAAAGAGGTCATTCTAAACCTTCTGCTAATCATTGGTTAAAATGCAATTAGAACATTGAGTTGCCCAAAACTGGACGCGCTTTAGGAAGCATGTCAAGGCCATGAAGAGGTTAATTAAGATGATACCAGGGATGAGAAGCTTTAGTTATGAGGAGAGACTAGAGAAACTGGGGCTCTTCGCTTTACAGCAAAGAAGGGTAAGTGGAGGTCTGACAGATGTGTTCAAAATTATGAAGGGTTTTCATAAGACAAATAGGGGGAAAAAAAATTCCACTGGTTGGTGAGTCAGTAGCCAGAAGGTATAACTTTAAGATCATCACAAATAGAAAAAGGAGGAGGTTAGGAGAAATAATTATATTTTTCATTTACGGTGCTTTTAGAATATGGAATACTCCATCAGCAACATCCAGCGGAATCCACAATAGCTTTTCAAAGGGAAGTGGGTAAGTGTTTGAAAAGGAAAAAAAATGGAAAGTGTACGGGGAAAGGGCAGGGGAATGGGACTAAGTGGAGCATTCTTTCAGAGAGCCAGCACAGGTGCACTGGGCCAATTGGTACGATTCTATGAACATGCTGAAAGGTGACCTTTTGGCTGTTGTCACTCCACCCTGACAGGTTGCCCGAAGTGGAAGTTTACAGAGCAGCTGACATTCTTACACTGATCTGATCTGAAAGAACTATGTGACTAAGTATCCATCCAAAAGAGTTGCTTTCTCTTTTAATCTCATTTTGGAACTCTGCATTACTGACTTAAATATAACATAAAAAGACTTGAAGGCAAACTCAACCAGAATGTGCGTGACATTTAGCTTGACATACTCAACAAGAATGTTACTAAGGAAATCTTCAGATATTTGTAACAATGTGATGACTGTCTGTAACTGGTTGTTACATGGAATAGTTCAGATGTTCTAAAGCCAACATGGTTTATTTAAGCAAGAAGCACTTTATAATGTTGACGCAAACCATGAACTAACACAAGGAATGGGAATAATATAACCTGTTACAATCATTTCAATAAGACTTCTTAAATTGTGACTTGTGTAAGAGTTTAGAAGCTTAGGCCTAGAAATTCAGTTGGTTGCGCCAGCCGTTAGCGCCTTAGGAGGAGTAGATGTCGGGTGCTAGGCGGGTAGCGCCCGGGCGCAGCGAGAACTGCGCCTCGCCCCAACTTCACTAGAGATTTAGCGGCGGCGCAAAGTCTTTGCGCGCGCTCAGCTGCGCGCGCAGATCATGACATCATTTCCTCGTGCAACGCCCTTTGTGCGCCCCCAACCGGAACTTCAGTGGCAACGCCCCATTGTGCGCCTGGCGGCCCTAGCGACTGTTAAGTGGAACGGTGCTCAGCCGATGCGGGGCGCGGGGGGCGCAAATTAAAGGGCACTCCTCCTGCAATATAAAACGCTGCCATTTCGCAGCACTCCCTCTTGCGAAACGGATCTTTGGAGAGAGACCAAGATAGATAGCTTTCTGCTTTGGCCCAACACTCGGACAGGTACTTCTGGCTTCAGGCCACAGATTTCCACTAGTCTTTGCCTTCATTGACATCTCATTGTTTGCCAGCATATTATGGGGGCTGCAATGGGTGTCAACGCAGGCTTTCTCAATTACATCCAAAGGGCTCACAGACGCCGTGAGAGAGTGGCAGCCCTGGCTAGACGGAGAGGGGACAACAGGCGTCGGCAAAGGAGGCCTTACCCACCCAGGGTATACCGCCAGCAGTTCTCCTATCTCAACATGTCTGAGGAGCAGTGTGTTCGGAGGCTGCGATTCAGAAGGGACGTGGTCACAGAGATCTGCCAGCTGCTTGGCGGTGATCTGCAGCCACAGCTGAGGAGCAGGACGTCTCTGTCGGTGGCAGTGAAGATGACGGTGGCTCTCAACTTCTATGCCACCGGCTCCTTCCAATCCGCTACTGGGGACATTGCCAACATCTCCCAGTTCGCCGTGCATTGCTGCATCCGCCAGGTGACCAATGCCCTTTTCAAAAGGAGACGTCAGTTCATCTCCTTCTCCATGGCCCTTGCCAAGCAGCAACAGCGTGCAATGGGCTTTGCAGCATTCGCGGGCTTCCCCATGGTGCAGGGCGCCATTGACTGCACGCATGTGGCTTTGCGGGCACCTCTGGAGAATGCCGAGGATTACCGCAACCGGAAGGGCTACCATTCGCTCAACGTCCAGCTGGTGTGTGACCACAGGCAGCTCATCCTAGCTGTCAATGCCCGCTTTCCAGGCAGCAGCCACGATGCCTTCATCCTGCGACAGACTTCTGTGGCAGACATGTTCCAGGCCCAGCCTCACCCACACGGATGGCTTATCGGGGACAAAGGCTATCCTTTGTGTACCTGGCTGATGACCCCGCTCCGTGCACCCAGCACCCCTGCTGAAGAGGGATACAACGAGAGCCATCAAGCGACCAGGAACATCATCGAACAAACAATCGGCGTCCTGAAGCAACGGTTCCGCTGTCTCGATCGTTCCGGTGGAGCCCTACAGTATTCGCCGGAGCGAATCTCCCATTTCGTGGTCGTTTGCTGCATGCTGCACAACCTGGCTATCCGCAGGACTCAGCCACTGCCACCACAGATTGGAGGACCACCTGAGGAGGAGGAGGAGGAGGAGGAGGAGGAGGACCAGCACAGGAGGGAGGCAGAAAGTGCAAGGGCCGCCCGTCGCCGGCTTATTGAACGTCGGTTCTAAGCCCCCTCTCAGGGACTGGCTTGTGCCAATGTCAGCAGATGAATGTAGCCGCTCCACAAGCCCTCAGCCGAGCAGGGCAACCAGGACTTAACCAAAAAACCATGCACACTGCAATTTAACAACAATAATTTATTGAAAACCTCTGCCCTTCCCACATTACATGCTCATGTGGAGAAGCCCCCTCCAAAAACACACAACTACCAGTCTCGGCCTTACAAAAAGAAAGAAAGACACCAGTCTCGGCCTTACATAAAGAAATAAAGACACCAGTCTCGGCCTTACAAAAAGAAATAAAGACACCAGTCTTGGCCTTACAAAAAGAAATAAAGACACCAGTCTCGGCCTTACACAAAAACAACTGCACCAGTGTCGGCCTTACAACAAGCACCAGGCATTTGTGCATACCTCTACTTTTTGCCCTGCGAGGGCGATGCCTTGCGCATCCTTGCCTGGCCCCTGCCCGCCCTGCTGCTCCTCCTCAATGGGAGCCCAGTGGCTGCAGCAAGGCTGGGGGAAGGCTGCTGAGGGGCAGATGGCGAGACGGCAGATGCCCTTGGGGGTCGGCCTGCACCAGCTCTGGCCTTGGAGTGTCCGGCTGCTGACTGCTCCAACTCTGGCTGGGCGGCAGCAGTCTGTCCAGCAGCTCGTGGCAGCTGCAATGGCGGAGTGGCAGTGTCGGCTGCAGGAATGGTGGCAACCTGGCAGATCGCAGGTGCTCGCTGGTCCCCTACATCGCCATGGGCTGGCGCTGCGCTCTCTCCCTGGCCTTCTCCATAGCCCTGAGCGTTGTACAGGTGAAGCTGAAGTGGTCAGGCCTAGGTTGAGGGCTGCAGTGTGCAGGGCGTGGCAGGCAAACAAATCCACCCTCCCCCTTTAAGAGATGACCGGCGCCAGAGTGTCTGCCGTCAATCAAGAACTCGCCACACCTGCGCTGCGCCCGGCCTCGGGGGTATCGCTCAGCACTGCCGGCTTAGCGCCTAAAGATAGTCGTGCATCGCCTGTTTTAGCGCAGCAGCAACCTCTTGGGGCGATGCGACTGAATATCAGCGAAGGGGGCGCGACTTTGCGCCGGGCGCAAACTTTAGCGGCCGCCCGACTTTACCGCCCCAAAAGTGGCTATACTGAATTTCTAGGCCTTAGAATCCAATAATCACTCAGAAAAAAAACAAAGGGCCAGAACCTGCGGTGGGTAATAACAGGGAACGAACAGCGTTCGCCGTTATTACCCCTTTGAAACTGACCGCAACTTCAGGATGTAGCGCATGCACATCCAAATGTGGAAATCCTGAAGTTGCGGTCAGTCATTCACTGCTCCGACACTAGCTGCACTATGGACCCTCCCATTCCCAACAGCCAGCAATCAGTGAAATCTGTCAAATCATGGAAACTAACGAAAACTTCAGTTCCTCCGCAGCAATATCGCTGTAAAATACCCCATTAAAGGCTAGGTCCTTTTGGATTAGGTGTAACTGGAATTTTAACAGAGTATTGACTACTGGAATTTTTTGAGGATGTAACTGGTAGAATAGATAAGGGAGAACCAGTGGATGTGGTGTATTTGGACTTTCAGAAGGCTTTCGATAAGGTCCCGCATAAGAGATTAGCGTGTAAAGTTAAGGCACATGGGATTGGGGGCAAGGTACTGACTTGGATAAAGAACTGGTTGGCAGACAGGAAGCAAAGAGTTGGAATAAACGGGTCTTTTTCCGAGTGGCAGGCAGTGACTAGTGGGGTACCGCAGGGATCGGTCCTAGGACCCCAGCTATTCACAATATATATAAATGATCTAGACGAGGGAACTCGATGTCATATCTCCAAGTTTGCAGACGACAAAAGCTGGGTGGGCGTGTGTGCTGTGAGGAGGATGCCAAGAAACTCCAGTATGATTTGGACAGGTTGGGTGATTGGGCAGAAGCATGGCAGATGCAGTATAATGTGGATAAATGCGAGGTTATCCACTTTGGTGGCAAAAACAGGAAGGCAGATTATTATCTGAATGGCAATAGATTGGGAGAAAGGGAAGTGCAATGAGACCTGGGTGTCCTTGTGCACCAGTCACTGAAGGTAAGCATGCAGGTGCAGCAGGCGGTTAAGAAGGCAAATGGTATGTTGGCCTTCGTAGCAAGAGGGTTCGAGTACAAGAACAAGGATGTCTTGCTGCAGTTGTACAGGGCCTTGGTGAGACCACACTTTGAGTATTGTGTGCAGTTTTGTTCGCCTTATCTGAGGAAGGATGTTCTTGCCATTGAGGGAGTGCAGCGAAGATTCACCAGACTGATACCTGGGATGGCAGGAATGACATATGAGGAGAGATTGTGTCGATTGGGCTTATACTCGCTGGAGTTTAGAAGAAGGAGAGGGAATCTCATTGAAACTTATAAAATTCTAACAGGACTGGACAGACTGGGTGCAGGAAGGATGCTCCTGATGGCTGGGGAGTCCAGAACCAGGGGTCACAGTCTAAGGATAAGGGGTAAGCCATTTAGGACAGAGATGAGGAGGAATTTCTTCACCCAGAGAGTGGTGAACCTGTGGAATTCTCTACTACAGAAGGCAGTGGAGGCCAATTCATTAAATATATTCAAGAAGGAGTTGGATATATTTCTTAAGGCTAAAGGTATCAAGGGATATGGGGAGAAGGCAGGGACAGGGTACTGAATTTGGATGATCAGCCATGATCTCATTGAATGGCGGAGCAGGCTTGAGGGGCCGAATGGCCTACTCCTGCTCCTATCTTCTATGTTTCTATGCTAAACAAAGGTTATGGCCCTGAAAAGACTCATTTAAATTTAAATTTACCCATTTTAATAAAAATTAAAATTAAGAAACTGTAAAAAAAAATGTTGAATTTTTTTTACAAGTTTGTTCATCTTTATTTCAGGTTTGCCTTTTTCCCATGTGAGAGCCCCAATCTTTGCTTTGCTCTCTCTAACATTTTTAAAAAGTTAGAATCAAAGAAGCTTACCCACTTCCTGGTTTGCTGTCTGTGAAAATTCTGCATTTTGATTGGCTGCTTAGACAGCTTGTTGACATCACAGCAGCTTGCGTTAGGGAGTCCCCATTAACTTGCGTTTTTTCAATTATGCGTCGGAAAAGCCGAATTCTCGTCACAGAGATCGTGAGATCTTTGTGGAAAGCTTACTTCGAATGCCTTTAGTTCGCCGCTGACAGCAAATTATGGGTCAATACGATTCTGACACTTTCAGGGAATGTTTAATTCAAATGCTTTATACACTTTAACATTCTGTAATATTTCCTATGATTTTGGAATTTATTCTTTATCTAGACTGTAATATATTATAAAAGAGTAAAAATGTGGAAGTGATTCCAAGGCTCTAGTCTCACCTTGGACGTAGATGACGATAAATAGAGCATTTATATGGCATAATTTTTTTGGGAAGTGGTTCTGCAATTCTAGTTCCAGTCCCTGGGTGATCTAGCTACATTGCATCTAGAAACTGATCTAGCTACATTGCATTTCCTTACAGATTTTATTAGTTACCTCTAAGCTCGACTGTTCCAATGCCTCTTGGTCAGCCTCTCATCCTTCACCCTCCATAATATTCAGATTATACAAAACTCTCCTGCGCATATCATTACACCCACCAAGTCCCGTTCACCCATCACCGGTGTGACCGCTGACCTACATGGAGTCCTGGTTCCCTCAACGCCTCCAATGTAAAATTCTCATCCTCGTGTTCAAATCCCTCATGGCCTCACCACTCCCTATCTCTGTAACCTCCTCCAACCCTCCAAGAACTCTGCATTCCGCCAACTCTGGCCTCTTGTGCATCCCTCACTCCCTTTGCCCCATCATTGTCAGCCCTGTCTTCAGCTGTATAGGCCTAAGCTCTGGAATTTCCTCCCTTAACGTCTTCACCTCTCTCTCCTCCTTTAAGACCCATCTTAAAACCTACCTGTTTGACTACGTTTTTAGTAACTTTTCCTAATATCTCCTTTGGCTTGGTTTCAATTTTTGTCTGATTACATTCTATGAAGCACCATAGGACATTTTTCAACATTAAAGGTGATGTATGTGCACGCTGTTGTTTTGAAGTGAAGAAAGCTTGTGTAATGTGCTCATCAAGGTGAAGGTTAACAATGCTAATAAATAGACCACTTCTTTTTTTACAACCCATGACAGTATTGAGCATTCCTGGATCAAGTAAAGCATGAAATACAGTTCAAACACAATGGTCCATATTCATGTAAAGTCAGTAACATCAGCTTCTTTGTCAATGAGATTAGCTTGGATTATGAAAATACATAAAAGTTACAACATGGGAACACGGTCATTTGGTCCAACCAGTCCATGTTGGCATTTACCCTCCACGTGAACAAATAATCCTAATCACATTTACCCGCCCTCTGTCTCAACCACTCATCCTGGAAGTGATATTCCCAGCCTCACAGCTCTTGTACCTATGGCCCCTCAACTACTAGAAACAGTCTACTTCTATCTAGCTCATTCCACCCTTTCAGAATTTTAAACACTTCTATCATATTGCCCCATAATCTGCATTGTTTCAATGAAAAAAGCCCCAATTTATCAAGACTTTCTTCACATTTGTATTTCCTCATTCGAGGCAGCATCCTACTGAATCTGCATTGTACTCTCTCTAAAGTTTCAATATCCTTTCTATAGTGTGAAGACCAATACTTTGAGTCATAGAGTCATAGAGTCATAGGCCTAGAAATTCGGTAGGCTTAGCGCCGCTTTTGAGGCGCTAGAGGGCCTAGCGCCGGAGTTATGGCCAGTTTGGAAATTGAGTGGGTCCCTAAATCGGCGTTAGGCCGTTAGCGCTGCGCCGGCACCGATGACGTCATCGGTGTGCGCAGCGTCCCGGTTGCCATGGTAACCCGCCCGAACTCCGAAATTGACTTGCGGCCGCCTCGCCCGTGGCAGCCGCAAGCAACGTTCCGGCAGAGGTGCCTTACTGGACTTTGCGCCGGCGCATTAAAGGCCCCGTGGCGGCCGGCCGCTTTCCCGCCGGCCGCCTGGCCGCAGCTCCCTCCCCGGACTTCTCCCCCCCCCCCCCGGGACAGATGCAAGCCCGGCACTTGTCCGAGGTGCCGGGCTCATTTTTACAATGATTTTCGCGGGCCGCGGCCGGGTGCAGGCAGCTCCTCCTTAAGGGAAGGAGGAGGCCTGCACTTCCCGAACCTGCCGCACCGCAGCGGGCGCCGCAGCGCCGGAATAGCGCCGCAATTCAGCGCGTAGCGCCAGTTTTCAGGCACAAACAGCTTTCAGCAGCGCCGGCAGCCGTTTGGGCGCAGAACTAGTGAATTTTTGGCCCGCCCAGCGCGACTTAGCTCCGGCACTAACTTCCGGCGCTAAAGCCGTCGCTGCGCCAAAACCCAATTTCTAGGCCATAGAGTTTTACAGCACAGAAAGAGGCCCTTCGGCCCATCGTGTCTGCGCCGTCCATCAATCCCTGTCCAGTCTAATCCCATTTTCCAGCATTTGGTCCATAGCCTTGTATGCAATGGCATTTCAAGTGCTCATCCAAATGCT
Organism: Somniosus microcephalus; assembly: GCF_052327205.1. NCBI lineage: Eukaryota > Metazoa > Chordata > Chondrichthyes > Squaliformes > Somniosidae > Somniosus > Somniosus microcephalus. Next base: position 252,132,804 of record NC_140992.1, read on the forward strand.
TCTTGAATGTTATGAGGGTTCCTGCCTCTACCGCCCTTTCAGGCAGTGAGTTCCAGATTCCAACCACCCTCTGGGTGAAAAAGTTCCTCCTCAAATCCCCTCTAAACCTCCTGCCCCTTACCTTGAATCTATGCCCCCTTGTTATTGACCCCCCTACTAAGGGGAAAAGTTCCTCTTTATCTACCCTATCTATGCCCCTCATCATTTTGTACACCTCAATCAGGTCCCCCCTCAGCCTTCTTTGCTCCAAGGAAAACAACCCCAGCCGGTCTTTTTTGATTTGTTTTCCTCTTATTCCCTCTTAACTTTCTTTATTCCACACTTAAGCTCCGCTTATTTTCTCATAGTAGTTTATTTATTATTGTAGTCCTTATTGGCCCTCTTTTTGAATTCTAATTGGTTTCTAACCTTGTTATTTATCCATGGCATCCTGAAACTACTAATAATTTCCTTCTTATATTAATGGAATATACTTATTCTGTACCTTTGCAATCTAATTTTTTTTTAAAAAACATCCCACTGTTAATAACAGTCCTGTGATCCAATTTCTCCGTGCACTGCATTACAACTGGCTCACTCCTCAACTTTCTAACATCTGCCCAAATCCAATCTGGTGTTCTAGTCTTTGTATTGACATTTTCCCTTTCTAGTTGGATCTTAAGCCTTCTCACATTGTGGTCACTACTAATAAAGTGCTCACCTGCATTTAGCTCACCCACTTGATCTAATGCTCTAACTCACTTACATGTATTTGATATCTTCTCAACAGGTTTTGTCTCATAATCCTAACCTAGGGTGAATACATAGAACCAGAAAAGGAGTATCGTCTGCCAAAAGTGCGGGTGCTTCATTAGCAACAGTTTCTATGATTTGGTAGAACCTTTCCATAGTGGGCATCCACTGTTAGTGCTGAATTTTTTTTAAGTGCTGGTTTTCCAAAAATTGTTGATTGAATGTCGAAAAATTCCCAGATCTTGATGATTAAGTGTTAATTAAATTATCCTTTTCCATTGTGTTATATGATTCAAAGAATTTGATCATTAAAAGTGGCTTCTCAGTGAGTTAGTCAACAGTAATTTGCTGCTACACAATAGCTTATCCTGTCTCAGCAGGATCGCTCCACTGCATCAGCATTCTATTTCCATAACACAGCAACCTTTCCATTGAAAAGTGCATCTTAGCTCATGCTTGTACCTTGGTGAGCAATTTTATTTCAAGAACAATTTTTTAATGTCAGTTTCACTTTAACATGTACAATAGTTTGACTTCCTGAATTTTCTACATTCTGATTATACTACTTCAGTCTCTAATTTTATGTGATTAATCCACATGGACTCTCCAGCCCAATATTGTTAGTATTGTACAATGTACACGAGGTCAACACTGATATGAATGAACCCCTTTTAGAATCAACATGTATCATGTACCAAACCGTCCAAAGTTAAGATCAATTTAGAAAAATGGAAGCCTACTTTAATGCTAAATAATACAGATTAGCATTAATCCATTTCCTTATTTAATCCGGTCTGACGTTCTTTGCCATCCTCCGCACTGTACAATAACACAGCTCTCAAATTTTATGTGAATAGGGTCTTAATGGATTCTTGCTAATAGTCACATTGCAAAGCTCTGACAAAAATTCACAAGTGCAAATTTGTTGTAGAACATCCATCACGTCAGATATTCTTTCTAAATGACTCAAATTTTATAATAACATGATACAAGGGGAACATGCACCACATGAGGGGAACTAATTGACATGAATTTGGAACATGTGACATTCAGACACATCTTTAATCATCCTGGACAGCTCTGCAGTAAGGAATACAAATAACTTCAACTACAATCTATGTAGTTTAAGTATTCAATGTCCCTCATGACAGTGTTAAACTGTTGTAAGAAATTTGCTGCAAACCAAAGACTGAGATTGCTCAAAAAGATTAAAATTAGTACATTTTCCCCTCACTCTACCCTCAGTTTTTGAAAATTTGTAGTTCTGTTGCAACCCAGCAGCAAGTATTGAAAATAAATTAATTTTAATGATGCTATTGGACCCATAAAACTAAGGCAGGTAGCAAATGGCCTTGCAAAGCTCACTGGTATCATCACTGCTCCCAGATGTCATTAGTAAACCAAAACATGTAATTGGCTAACATTAGCAAGTAGCTCTCAACTTCCTGAAGGCCAGCATGAAGTGCAAGGTGCAGAATATATTTTTTCACAGTAGATTGCAACCAAACTCATTGCAAGGTTAACAAAGTGTGACATAAAGCTTCCATATTTTTGCTGGAACATGCTGGCTCAGATATTCCGATCCCTACGGGTGAGTATGCGCTGTGTACCCACCCGTAGGGACATTGGAAATGCCGGTTTCAGGCATGCACAGCGCATGCGCTGAAAACCGGCATTTCCGATCTGTCAAGAATGGTCTTGACAGATCCTCCAGCTGCCCTGGAGAAGGGCCCCTGCGGGCGGATAGCTCCGCTTTTTGGAGTCCCTCCGCCCGCAGAAAACCCTTACAGTTCTTACGCCTGGTAAAAGCAGACATAAGGCCTGCTTTTACCAGGATAAGAGTTGAAAAAAAGTTTAAAATTTTTTTTTCACTGATTTATCATTTAAAAATACTTTTTAAAAAAGGTAAGTTTATTTTTAGCCCCGTAAAAAACTTTAATTTTTTTTTCAAAAAATTAAATTTTTGTTTAAAATACTTAATTTATTGTCATTTCAAGTCATTTTAAAAATGTGATTTTTAAAAAACTTATTTAAAGTTTTACTATGTTTTTGGGGTGATCTCCATTCATATATTTGACAGGTCTTCCTGTTAAGTGTATGAAGGGAGATTCCCTTCTTTGATTGGCTCCCCATGGCCACGGGAGCCCAGGGACGCTGCGAACTACATGCGCCTCTGGGATACGTGGGCCCTGCGCACTTGGAGTTTGGAGAGGCCCAGGAGCGGAAGCATGGATTGGCGGTTAGGATCAGATCAGCCATGATCTTATTGAATGGCGGAGCAGGCTCGAGGGGCCGATTGGCCTACTCCTGCTCCTATTTCTTATGTTCTTATGTGCGTCCCGGGAGCCCTCGGGTAAGGCATAGATTTTTCCAGATTGCAGGCCTCCGCCCGCGGGAGGCCTGCGCTCAGAAAATACGGGCCGTTAATCATGACGGAGCAAGTGAAAAAAAGTGAGTGAGAGAAAACAGAGTAAGAGCGAGCTTGCTTATTTTCAATTGTATTCGATTTTAATGTGGCAGCTTGGCTCACTTTGTAGTACGCTCATCTGAGTCAGAAGGCTGTGGGCCACTCTGGGACCTCACCACGTAATCTAGTCTGACACTTTAGTGCAGTATGAGGGAATGCTGAATTCTCACAGATGCTGTGTTTTTGATGAGATCTTAAATTGTGGCCCTGTCTGCTGGTTCAGGTTGATGTAAAAGATCCCATGACACTATTCAAAGAAGAGCAGCAAGTTCTCCTAGTTTCTTGGCTAACATTCCCTTCTCTAGTAACACCACCAAAAATGGATTAATTTTTCATTCATCTCATTTAATACTTGTGAGACCTTGTGCACAAATTGGCAGCTGCATTTGCCTACATAACAACAATGACTGACTGTAAAGAGCTTTGGGATGTCCTGAAGGCATGACAAGGCACTGTGCAAATATAACTTCTTTCTTTCTAACTCTGAAGCTCCCATCAAAAAACACTTTACTCTTTTAGGTTAAAAAAAAAAGCTCATGGAGATAACATGAAACAGTCATTGACAGTGGAATGAGAGCTGGGAAGTGGGAAAGACAACCTTCCCGCCTGAATTTTGTGGTACCCGAGTGACATATTAGCAAAACAAACCAAGTTTGAAATCTAGCTTCAATTAATCCTAACTCCTAACTCACTTGTTCTAACGTACTTGGCTAGGCCATTATCTGAAGCTCCATGTAGCAATGGAGTGTTGTATTTCAAGGTAGAGGCCACACTGTCAAGCGTGCCTCCTCTGGGGCATCATGTACTATTCACAATGGTATGCAAGCCTTGTCCTAGCTTAATTACCTTTCCGCTATTGACTTGTGCTCATATTGGGAGAACCAAATGGATCAGGTTTCATCCTGCATTAGTAACTTCTCCGTTGCAGTCATGATATATATTGGTTGCGATATAATGCCAGTTTAACCCTATATTGATTACTCTACTATCTAAGGCTATTTTAAATCAGTATGACTAGAGAGCATATCGTCTCATAAATGTTTACAGAACCTTTTCAGTTCAACACAAATATCCAACTGTTGATTCTGGACATTTCTTGAAAGATCCTTTGACCCTGAAAGTGCGGCAGCCATGTTACTTTGTCTGAATGTGATTGGATCACAGTGTAGCTATGGTGATTATGGCACTTCTAGGTTCTGACAGATTGAAATATGGCATTTGCAGCTGATTTTCAGCTATTCTTTTAAGATAAGAGTCCCATTTTCACAATGAAGGAAACAAGGGAGTACAATATTTAAAGTCTTTAAAAGAAATGGAATAGACTAGATAGAAATATCTAGAAATGAAGTCAAAACAGAGTTAAAATAATTTAAAAAATAGATAAAATGTGAAAAGGGAAAGAAGGGTAGTCAGAAGTTTAAAAAAAATACAAATTGAATTTTAAGTGTGTGCTTTAGCACAGGTTAATATTACATAACAAAGCTATTGGCATTGGAGTAGCTTTATTACTTTAACAAGTGGCTCTCCTGTGGGATTGCACACAGAAACTCAAGCCATGGCACGTTTCCCTCAGTGTATCACTGATGACGTAGGTCCAGGGATAGGGATCTGCAGCTTCTGAAGCCCCAGATGTGCAGCTGAATGTGAGACTGTATGACAGCTGCTTTTAGAATGGAAAATCCTGTTGAGCTGTCACCTGGAGGATGGCAGAATGACGATGCTCTAATAAGGTGTGCATGACATACATAACAAATTTAATGGAGATATTAGCATTTGTTTCCGCAACAATCTGTTAGCTGAACAGGTGGAAAACATAGCTCAGTGGACTGAAACTCCACAGCAGCAGTTTGAGGGTTAATTATTCAAAACTGTTTTTCTGGCAAAGGTAGTTAACCTGCATTACCATGGCTACACTTAAGTTTGTACATTCTTCTTGCCAATCCCAGTGACATGAGTGAAGTCATATGTTAAATAGTTAAATATTACATTTACACTGGATTAATTCAACCTTCTTAATGCACCTGGCCTTGTCATGATAGAAGATGACCAATCACTGTGGTAAAAGAAACATCAGACATCTTATCTCACGTACTTGCAACATAAGCCCTTCCCATTATCTCTACTTGGAGTGCACCGTGACAGTCTCGTACACCAGTTGCCTCCTTTCCGCTGATCTCCTGTCTCAGTATTTAAGAATTTTTAAGCAGTTTAGCTTTTATATATATTATATATATACCTGTTCTCAGAACATGCCATTTTCCTGGCTGAAGGAGGAGGTTTGGTAGAAATTGGCCTTTACTCAGCAAGAGCAGTGCTGTAAATGGAAATATCACACAGTTGTAATATTCCGAGGCTGGGATTGACAGCTATTCTAAGGCAATATAAGATGCAGACTTAGCAAACCAGCTGGGCCCCTGAACTTCTCATAGTACAGATGACATTTTTACACTGACGTACACTTTAAATGAGTACTGAGCCAAAGTGTACTGAGACGTCAGTGTGTGCTTAGTGTCCTGAAACTGCCCAGGGTCAAAGTGAGTGTTACAGAATTTTAATTTACTTTATTGTTTACATGCAAGGTAATACTTTTCTTCAATATTACAGTTCAATCTCAGCAAAACAAAAAGGAAAAGGTCATCTTGTTGCCAGGTAATATTTTCATACCCATTTCATATTCTTACTTTCTCCCAGCACTTATGGCAGATGCTCCATCTTTATTAGTTCAGCTTGCCAGCTGCTTGATCAGTTCAGTTGCAAATTGCTGTGCTCCTGCCGTCATTCTGGTCTTAAACTTCTGCTTTGTACCTTTTCATTGCTTAACCATTCTGTGACCTCTATAAATACTCAGGTAATGTTCTAATCCACCAGCCACATTTATTCTCCCCTGCAATAATCTATAAGCCTCGTGTCTGATGTTTTAATTTAATTTAATAAAGAGAAATTGATGCCCTACGTTAGCTTCCAACAAGGTGAATGAGAATATGGAAAGTATTTGAAAGGCAGAACTTGTCGATGTTATTGCACATTACACACAATGGCAAAGCAAAATCTCAATTTTATCCAAGGTAATGAGGCTCTAATATAGGAGCAATATTATATTGCACTTGACATCTGCAGAATGTGTCAGTTAAATGTTTGTAAATAAAGAAAAACATTGCACAAGTAATAACCAGTGAGTAAAAATTCCAAAATGCAGAAAAAAGAGGAAAAGGGGAGACAAACTGAAAGGAGTCGAGAATGCAGGAGCCAGGCCAAAGGTTAACTTCTACATAATTTGCTTAATGATGGCATTTTTCAGGTATTCTAAAAACAGCATATGGATTATTAAGCTTGTAAATAAGTTCCTAAATATAACAATTTGAACACATAATTTAAGACGATATTATCATTTAAAACATTTAAATAAATCATCCATTCCAAACTGGGCAACATACAGCAACATTAACTCTTAAATACATGCCATTGTTGACAAACCAGCAGTTTGGATTCAACTTGTTTGGATTCAACTTGCCTCTTTGTTGGGTGTCCTTTGATTGGTGTCACTTTTCTTAAACCACTAGTTCTATTTTCAATAATACATGCTGGTATTTGCAACAAATGTTACAATTAGAATAGAACCATAGAATGGTTACAGCACAGAAGGAGGCCATTTGGCCCAGCGAGCCCGTGCCGGCTCTCTGCAAGAACACTTCAGCCAGTCCCACTCCCCCGCCCTTTCCCCATAGCCCTGCAATTTTTTTTCCTTCAGGTACTTATCCAATTCCCTTTTGAAAGCCACGAATGAGTCTGCCTCCACCACCCTTTCAGGCAGTGCATTCCAGATCCTAATCACTCGCTGCGTAAAAAAGTTTTTCCTCATGTCGCCTTTGGTTCTTCTGCCAATCGCCTTAAATCTGTGTCCTATGGTTTTCGACCCTTCCGCCAATGGGAACAGTTTCGCTCTATCTACTCTGTCTGGACCCATCATGATTTTGAACACCTCTATCAAATCTCCTCTCACCTTCTCTACTCTAAGGAGAATAACCCCAGCTTCTCCAGTCTATCCATGTAACTGAAGTCCCTCATCCCTGGAACCATTCTCATAAATCTTTTCTGCACCCTCTCTAAGGCCTTCACATCCTTCCTAAAGTGCGGTGCCCAGAATTGGACACAATACTCCAGTTGAGGCCGAACCAGTGTTTTATAAAGGTTCATCATAACTTTTTTTTTATTCGTTCATGGGATGTGGGCATTGCTGTCAAGGCCAGCATTTATTGCCTATCCCTAATTGCCCTTGAGAAGGTGGTGGTGAGCCGCCTTCTTGAACCGGTGCAGTCCATGTGGTGAAGGCACTCCCACAGTGCTGTTAGGGAGGGAGTTCCAGGATTTTGACCCAGCGATGATGAAGGATCAGCGATATACTTCCAAGTCAGGATGGTGTGTGACTTGGAGGAGAACTTGGAGGTGGTGGTGTTCCCATGCGCCTGCTGCCCTTGTCCTTCTAGGTGGAAGAGGTCGCGGGTTTGGGAGGTGTTGCTAAAGAAGCCTTGGCGAGTTGCTGCAGTGCATCTTGTAGATGGTACACACTGCAGTAACGGTACGCCGGTGGTGGAGGGAGTGAATGTTTAAGGTGGTGGATGGGGTGCCAATCAAGCGGGCTGCTTTGTCCTGGATGGTGTCGAGCTTCTTGAGTGTTGTTGGAGCTGCACTGATCCAGGCAAGTGGGGAGTATTCCATCACACTCCTTACTTGTGCTTTGTAGATGGTGGAACGGCAATGGGGAGTCAGGAGGTGAGACACTCGCCGCAGAATTCCTAGCCTCTGACCTGCTCTTGTTGCCACAGTATTTATGCGGCTGGTCCAGTTAAGTTTCTGGTCAATGGTGACCCCCAGGATGTTGATGGTGGGGGATTCTGTAATTGTAATGCCATTGAATGTCAAGGGGAAGTGGTTAGACTCTTGCTTGTTGGAGATAGTCATTGCCTGGCACTTGTGTGGTGCGAATGTTACCTGCCACTTATCAGCCCAAGCTTGAACGTCGTCCAGGTCTTGTTGCATGCAGGCATGGACTGCTTCATTATCTGAGGAGTTGTGAATAGCACTGAACACTGAACTTCCTTGCTTTTGTACCTTATGCCTCTATTTATGAAGCCCAGGATTCCGTATGCTTTTTTAAACACTTTCTCAACTTGTCCTGCCACCTTCAATGATTTATGTACATTTACCCCCAGGTCTCTCTGTTCATGCACTCCATTTAGAATTGTACCCTTTAGTTTATATTGCCTCTCCTCATTCTTCCTACCACAATGCATCACTTCGCACTTTTTTACGTTAAATTTCATCTGCCACGTTTCCGCCCATTCCACCAGCCTGTCTATATCCTCTTGAAGTCTATCACTATCCTCCTCACTGTTCACTATACTTCCAAGTTTTGTATCATCTGCAGATTTTGAAATTGTGAAATTGTGTCATGTACACCCAAGTCCAAGTCACTAATATATACCAAAAACAGCAGAGGTCCTAGTACCAGCCCCTGGGGAACATCACTATATACCTACCTCCAGTCTGAAAAACAACCATTCACCACTACTCTCTGTTTCCTGTAACTTAGCTAATTCTGTATCCATGCTGTCACTGTCCTTTTTATTCCATGGGCTTCAACTTTGCTGGCAAGCCTATTATAAGGCACTTTATCAAACGCCTTTTGGAAGTCCATGTACACCACATCAACCGCATTGCCCTCATCAACCCTCTCTGTTACCTCACCAAAAAACTCGATCAAGTTAGTTAAACACGATTAGCCTTTAACAATTCCGTGCTGGCTTTTCTTAATGAATCTACACTGTCTAAGTGACTATTAACTTTGTCCCTGATCATCGTTTCTAAAAGCTTCCCCACTACCGAGGTTAGCCTGACTGGCCTATAGTTGCTGGGTTTATCCTTACACCCTTTTTTGAACAAAGGTGTAACATTTGCAATTCTCCAATCCTCTGGCACCACTCCTGTATCTAAGGAGGATTGGAATATTATGGCCAGTATTCCGTGATTTCCACCTTAAATTCCCTCAGCATCCAAGGATGCAACCCATCCAGTCCTGGTGACTTATCTACTTTAAGTACAGCCAGTCTTTCTAGTACCTCCTCTTTATCAATTTTTATCCCATCCAGTATCTCAACGATCTCCTCTTTCACTATGACTTTGGCAGCATCGTCTTCCTTGGTGAACACAGCCATGCCCTCTGCCTCCATGTGTAGGTCTCCTTTTTGGTCCCTAATCGACACCACCCCTCCTCTTACTACCCATTTACTATTTATATGCCTATAGAAGATTTTTAAATTCTCTTTTATGTTAGCTGCCAATCTATTCTCATACTCTTTCTTGGTCCCTCTTATTTTCTTTTTCACTTCCCCTCTGAACTTTCTATATTCAGCCTGATTCTCACTTGTATTCTCAACCTGATATCTGTCATACGCATTCTTTTTCTGCTTCATTTTTCTATCTCTTTCGTCATTCAGGGAGCTCTGACTTTGGTTGCCCTCCCTTTCCCCCTCATGGGCATATACCTCGACTGTACCCGAACCATCTCTTCTTTAAAGACAGTCCATTGTTCGATTACAGTATTGCCTGCCAATCTTTGATTCCAATTTACCCGGGCCAAATGCGTTCTCAACCCACTGAAATTGGCCTTCCCCCAGTTAAACATTTTGACTCTAGATTGCTCATTGTCCTTTTCCATATCTAATCTAAACCTTATGATACTATAATCACTGTTCCCTAAATGTTCACCTACTGACACTTCCTCCACTTGACCCACCTCATTCCCCAGAACCAGATCCAGCAATGCCTCCTTCCTCGTTGGGCCGGAAACGTACTGATCAAGAAAGTTCTCCTGAACACACTTCAGAAATTCTTCCCCCTCTCTGTCCTTTACACGATTACTATCCCAGTGTATTTTAGGATAGTTGAAGTCCCCCAATATCACTACTCTATAGTTCTTGCACCTCTCTGTAAATTCCCTGCAAATTTGCTCCTCTTTCTCTTTCCCACTAGTAGGTGGCCTATAGCATACACCTAGTAGTGTAATGGCACCTCTATTATTTGTTAACTCTAACCAAATAGATTCTGTCCTTGACCCCTCCAGAACATCCTCTCTCTCCAGCACCGTAACATTCTCCTTAACCAATACTGCCACCCCCACCTCCTTTCTTTCCTTCCTTCCCTATCTTTCCTGAACACCTTGGCCCAGAACTTGGTGTCGGGGGCTTGCCGCACGTGCAAGCCCCCGATGTGCGCTCACCCTGCGCGCCGACATCTGAAACCTGGCCCGCAGTGGATTTCCTTTCAGTGGCCAGGTTCTGATGTCGGCGCGCTGTGCTAACCTGACCCAGCGGCGTAGTTAGTGCGATGTGCCGGCTGGGATCAGGTGAGCACTGCTCAGCCAATCAGGGGAGGGGAAACTTCATTCATAAGTTTGAGAGTAAGAACTGTCAAACTCATGAGAAGTACTGCACCCCAAAACACTACTTAAACTTTAAATAAAATTTTAAAAAACATCCCAATCATTAAATTAAGTATAAATAAGTTAAAAAAAATAATTTAAACAATAATTTTTTTTTTTGAAAAAAATAAATTTTTAATAAAAAGGGTCTAAAACTAAACTTACCTTATTGTAGATTCTTTAAAATAATAAACCTGTGAAAAAAAAATTCTAAATTGCACTAAAACACCACTTACCTGTAAAAATAAATACTTACGTGTGCTTTTTACAAGTGTAAAGACCGGAGGCCTTTACACATGCGCAAATCCCCCAAAACCGAGGAAATCCAAGACGCACGCGCTGCCCCCTACAGCACACGTGCTAGCCTCTTCACCTCTTGGGTTAGAGGAGAGGAAATGCCAGTTTTCAGCGCATGTGCTGTGCATGCTGAAAACCGGCATTTCCTCCGGCCAGACGCGTGAGTACCCCTTCCGTACTCACGCGTTTGGGGAGGAATTTCTGCCCCCTTATATCCAGGAATATTTAATACCCAATCCTGCTCTTTTTTGAGCCAGGTCTCCGTTATCGCCATGACATCATATTCCCATGTGGCTATTTGCGCCTGCAGCTCACCAACCTTATTTACCATGCTTCGTGCGTTTACACACATGCACTGTAAACCTATCTTAGATCTTCTTGTATTCTCTCTTAGTCTGATCCCACCTAATACCTTACTATTTCTTACTCTAGTGCTATCTGTCTCTCCCAATCCTTTGTACAGTTTGCTTCTCCCTTCTAATGCTACATCCTGGTGCCCATCCCCCTGACAAATTAGTTCAAACTTATTTATCTGATATTAAATTCTACTAAATGGAAATCCAAGCATTCCATAGAGGTGATGCATTTGACGTTTTTTTGCCAAATAAACTTTAGCAGAAGGTAAAGAATACAGTCAGCGTTTCAACTTTCTGTTTATCTGTGGTTATAGCATTGATCAGCACAATGCGACTAGTTTCACTGCAAATTGACCTTCAGCTGCCCTATTTAATTCAACTAATCTCAATATAAGCACCTGCAGAATCTTCCCCAGGGCCCTGCTTGACTGGCTTCCAATTGAAAATGTACACCACATTACAACTGAAATTCAGTTCAGTCTCTTAATTGTCCAGTTAATTTATTTATTTTTCTTCTCCTGAAAGTGTTGACCTCTTGTTGAGATACAATCCATAAATACTGCATGTCCTCTGGCACCTCATTCTAAGTGCCCATTCTTCATGCGTAAGCCAGGACAGCAGAGTCATCAGACAATTCAGCTGCTGAAACCTCGCAACCGAACACAATCCTGACTTCCAGACACAGGCATTTCATTAGGGATCAACAAATAGTAATCAAGAGCAAAAGCCTGTAGATATTCCCTCCCTAATAATTGCAACCTGCCTACTACTGCTGTAGTGGCAGTCAGCACAGATAAAACCTGGGATCTTCCTGCTCTGTAAGTTAATTTCTTTAATATTAAGAGTAAGGTAGGCTTCCAGTTTGTGAAATGGTTCTAAAAGTTCAACAGAATTAGAGATGTGGTTTTGCAAGCCTACTGACGTTACTTGCATGTTTAATGCAGCCACACACTCTGCTGAAGACTTCACAAATTTATCCACTATAACTAATAGATATTTTATCTGATCAGCATAATTTACCAACCTATCAATCAACAGATACTCCCACTCTTGGTTTCTTTGTTCCTGTACTAATTATTTTGCACTTATCCACACTGAGCTCCATGTGCCACGTTTAGGCCCAGTCAATAGATCAAGCGGGAAAAATTTGGTGTCGGCCATTTTGGGACGCTAATATCGGCCAGGCGCAAATTTGAGCACCCCATGCAAATTATCGCCAGCGACTGCGAAATTCATATCCAGTGCCCCTAGTGTTATGTTCATAAATAAATAGACGTTTTCATTATGAACAGCTAGCTCGAGCAAGTCATTTATTCAGCCATGTGGACTAGTGTACAGGCATCCATCTTGACTACTGCCTTGTGGGTAGCCCACTATTAAACATACAGCTCCACCTAGTGTACCATTCTAGAATGACATGTTACTGATCATTACATCCCCCTTCCTTAGAGGTTAAACAAAATCAATATCAATCAATCATAACGACATAAACATCTTCACAACAGTCAACACATCTTCAAAGCTTTACTTTATGAACTCTAAGCTTTTCATTCTTTTATTATAGTTTTCTTTGTCTTCAAAGGTTAAGTCAATCAGGCTTTTTTACTTCACGTGTGGATCTTCTCAGCACAGGTAAGTCTGATGTGTTTGCTTGAGAGCCTGTATGTGTGTTTGTGTTAGATTGTTCTGGTGGTGAGTGACAAGATTCAGTTGCGGCATTGTCATCGATTTGCTCTTGGATAGTTTCTTGTGTTTTCAGGAGGGAATGGTGGTTCCTCCTGAGAATCTGTCCTTCCTCAGTTCTAACAGTGTACGACCTTGGTCCTACTTCCTCAAGAACTGTAGCTTTCCTGTTCCATGCATCTGGATCCTCAATCCTGACAACATCATCTCTTGTCAATGGTTTCAGAGTTTTGGATGACTTGTCATAGTGTGATTTCTGTTTCAGCTTTAACAGTTGAAGTCTCTGTCTCAGTTCCTTACTCTGCTTTTCTTTTGTACAGCAGGGTAGCGTGGTGTGCAACTTGCGACCCAATAGGAGTTCAGCAGGTGAAGAACCACAGTCTAAAGGGGAGGCTCGGTAGCTCAGCAGGGCGAGATAAGGATCAGACTTGCTTTCTGTTGCTTTCTTCAGTAGCTGTTTGAGAACTTGAACACCTTTTTCTGCCTTACCATTCGACTGAGCATACAGAGGACTGGATGTGATGTGTTGAAAGTCATAATGTGCTGCAAACTGTTGCCACTCCTTACAGTTGAAGCACGGACCATTGTCGCTAACGGCAATCCTGGGAATTCCATGTCTGGCGAAGATGGATTTAACATGCATTATGACACTGCTTGCTGATGTGCTTGAGAGCAGCGCCATCTCAGGATAGTTAGAATAGTAGTCAATCACTATTAGATAGTCTTTACCATTCAAATGAAAGAGGTCCATACCAACCTTTTGCCATGGTGCTGTTGGTAAGTCAGCTACTATCATTGGTTCCTTTGCTTGTTTGTTTTGGTGTTTCTGACATGTCTCACATATGCCTACCATGTTCTCAATGTCCTTATTTATGCCAGGCCAATAAACAGTGTCTCTTGCTCTCCTTTTGCATTTTTCAATTCCGAGGTGTCCCTCATGAATCCTTTTGAGCATGTCTTGATGTAGAGCCTGTGGAATGACTATTCTGTTCTGTTTTAGTAATAGTCCACTTGCGACACTCAACTCTGACTTGATGTGATAGTACTTTGGACAGGAACCTTTTGGCCAACCATGATGAATGTTCTCTATTACTGTTTGTAACACTGTGGGCTAGATTTTCAGTTGCTAGCGCCAGCAGTTAGCGCCTTAAGAGAAGTGATTTTCGGGCGCTATACGTGTAGCGCCCGGGCGCAGCGCAGTTTGCGCCCCGCCCCAAATTAAGTTGCCCTTTAGCGCCGGCGCAAAGTTTAGCGCCCGGCCGGATGCGCACGCAGAAAATGACGTCACATCCTCGTGCAACGCCCTTTGTGCGCCCCGATTCCAAACTTCAGTCGGACCGCCCCATTGTGCGGCTGGCGGCCGGAGCGTTTGGAAAAAGGAACGCAACACAACCAGCGCGGGCCCCGGGGGGCGCAAATTAAAGGGGACGTGCTCTCCAGTATAAAGGCCAGCCTTTTTTCAGAAAACACTCTTGTGCAACGCATTTCTGGAGACACAACAAGGAGGATAGCTAACTGGTTTCAAGCAGCAAGAGCTCAGGTATTTTTGGACTCAGGCCAGAGCGCTGCAAGTGGCCTTTTGGAAATTTGAGTGTTTGCCAGGATTTGATGGGGGTTGCATGGGGTGCCAACGCGGAGCTGCAGCTCCATGTCCGTAGGGCTCGCAGACGCATTGTGAGAGGGGCAGCCCTGGCTAGAGGCAGAGGGGGCTACAGGCGTCGGCCACGTAGGCCTTACCCAGTCAGGCTATACCGCCAGCAGCGCTCCTACCTAAACATGAGTGCCGCACGATGTGTTAAAAGGCTCCGATTCCGAAAGGAGGTGATTGCAGAGATCTGCCACCTGCTTCGCCGAGATCTGCGGCCAAAGCTCAGGTGCAGGACGTCTCTGTCGGTGGAAGTGAAGGTGACGGTGGCATTGAACTTCTATGCCACCGGCTCCTTCCAATACGCTGCTGGGGACATAGCAAACATCTCCCAGTACGGCGCGCATCGCTGCATCCGCCAGGTGACCGAAGCACTGTTCAGAAGGAGAAGCCAATTCATCTCCTTCCCCATGGCCCTGGAGAGCCAGCATCAGCGCGCATTGGGATTTTCCAGACTCGGGGAATTCCCCTTGGTGCAGGGCGCCATTGACTGTACGCATGTGGCTTTGCGGGCCCCTCTGGAGCATGGCGAGCAGTATCGCAACAGGAAGGGCTACCATTCTCTGAATGTGCAGCTGGTCTGTGACCACAAGCAGCGCATCATGGCAGTCAATGCCAGCTTCCCAGGCAGCAGCCACGATGCCTTTATCCTGCGGCAGAGTACTGTGCATGACATGTTCCAGGCACAGCCTCCCCCAAGAGGATGGCTACTCGGGGACAAAGGCTATCCTTTGTGCACCTGGCTCATGACCCCGCTCCGCGCGCCCAGGACCGCTGCTGAAGAGGCCTACAACGAGAGCCATCAAACCACCCGCAACATCATCGAGCTAACTATTGGGGTCCTCAAGCAGCGGTTCCGCTGCCTTGATCGCTCCGGAGGAGCTCTCCAGTATTCGCCGGACCGGGTCTCCCAATTTGTGGTGGTTTGCTGCATGCTACACAACCTGGCTATCCGCAGGACTCAGGCACTGCCACCTGACGTTGGACCAGCACCTCAGGAGGAGGAGCAGGAGGAGCATGAGGAGGAGGAGGAGCAGGAGTACGTTCCCAGGAGGGAGCGACCAGGGCCAAGGGCCGCACGGCGCCACCTTATTACACGGTACTTCTAAGCCCCCTGTCAGGGAATGGCCAGGGGCCATGAGGGAAGATGAATGCAGCCGCTCCGCAAGCCCTCAGCTGGCGAAGCCAACAAACACTAAGAAGAACAACCATGGAGACTGCATGAATAAAGATAATTTTTTATTACACAAAAATGAAAAGCCCTTCCCACATGAATCCCCAAAAACAATAAACGGGCCCCACAAAAAGCCCAACAAACGACTCACTCCCACAAACTGGGGAGGAGTCACTCCACCTTTCTTCAAACCGGGCCTCAACGTTGGCCTAACGCAAAAAATAAGCCCTCCAACAACACAACCATGGGCAAAATAAAGATGGCCACCGCCATATAAAAGGAAAGCTGGCCACACCCTCTACTGAGTGGCCCGCGAGGGCGAGACCTTGCCCAGCCTTTTGCCTCCCCTGCCCGGCCTGCTGCTCCTTCGCAAGCTCTGCCCAGTGGCTGCTGCGAGGCTGGGGGAAGGCGCCTGAGGCTCAGATGCCCTTCCGCCAGATGCCGCTGGGGGGCGGCCTACACGGCGTTTGGGCCTCGAGGGGCCATCTGCTGAGTGGCGCACCTGAGCCTGGCCACCATCAGCTGCAGCCGCTTGCCCTTGACGCCCCAGTGGGGGAATGGCGGCGACGGATGGCGCAATGTGGGCCAGCTGGCGTCTGGGATGCGCTGGCTGGTGCTGTGGCGCGGTGGCACTCGGCCGGGCCCGCACTGCAGGATCCGCAACAATCAGCCGAGGGGCAGCTTGCTGGGATGGTCCAGCGCGGCGGCTGCCCTGGCGATGCCTGCCTGAGACAGCGCGTGTGGCAGCAGTGAGTGCCCCTGTTGTCCTGGTGTGCATGCGCATCACATCCGCCAGGGTCTTGACGGCATCAGTCAGCATGCGGCCACTCGCGGCAGTTGCTGCCCCGAACTCGCGCACACTGGTCGCCAGCAACTCGATGGCCTCAGGCATGCGCCCCACCACGCTCATGAGCTCCGTGTGGCGCCGGTCCGAATCCTCGGCCATCTTATCCAGCTTCCGCACCTCCTCTGAGGTGAAGGTGTCCGGACTGGAGTGGCGACTCTCCCGCTGGGGAGGAGGGGGCCGAACTAGGGGACCCTTGCCACGTTGGTGGCGGCGAGTGTGCCGATCAGCAGCACTCCCCTCTGATCCTTCCCCCCTTTGGGGGGAAGGCCGCGGGCCACGCGCACGGCTCCTGGGTGGCTGGACGCCACTGGTCCCAGAAGCTGCATTGCCCTGCGACAGTTCCTCCAGGCACTCGTCCAGTGAGGAGGTGTCAAGCATTTCCTCCTCTCCTGCGGGATGTGACTGTTCCCCCGATGGTCCGGCTTGCTCCTCCTCCTCCTCCTGCTCGGAGGTGCTGTCACTGGCAGCTTCAGGGTCCTGGTCGTCACCAGCTGAAAGCAGGAATGCACAAGAGTAGCTTCAGAGTGAGGAGACGGCGTCAGCAAGGGAGTTAGGACTGGTGGCATTCAGCGCATTGGTGGGACAGTGGCAAAGGAGGTAGCTCGGATGGGCCAGTGCGACGCGAGAGGGCCAAAGGCGAGGTCCTTACCATTGCCGGGCAGTGGAGGGTCGGATACTCCGCACGCTGTGGGGACGATCACACGGGCTTCCAAGAGCACACACACGCACTCCTCCAGCCGAGTGAGCTTCTGCAGCTTGGCGCGGCCACCCCTGGCACGGGCCTGGCGATTAAAGGCTACTTTAGCCTGCAAGAGAAAGGACGGGCTGTAAGTGCGCAGTGTAGCCCTGATGTAGTGTGCACTGCCTCCCATGGTGCAATAGCTTGGCCAGAGTGAAGCCCTGATGTAGTGTGCACTGCCTCCCATGGTGGAATAGCTTGGACAGAGTGAAGCCCTGATGTAGTGTGCACTGCCTCCCATGGTGGAATAGCTTGGCCAGAGTGAAGCCCTGATGTAGTGTGCACTGCCTCCCATGGTGGAATAGCTTGGCCAGAGTGAAGCCCTGATGTAGTGTGCACAGCCTCCCATGGTGGAATAGCTTGGACAGAGTGAAGCCCTGATGTAGTGTGCACTGCCTCCCATGGTGGAATAGCTTGGCCAGAGTGAAGCCCTGATGTAGTGTGCACTGCCTCCCATGGTGGAATAGCTTGGCCAGAGTGAAGCCCTGATGTAGTGTGCACAGCCTCCCATGGTGGAATAGCTTGGCCAAAGTGTAGAGTGCCGAATGGCCATTTGATGCTCATGACTGTCCCAATGCTGCTGGCTGAGGGCTGGCCAATAGGACTTTCAGCTCCCTTTGCCCATCATGTCAGGTGTACATGCAAGAATGAGGAGGAGACTGGAAAGGGTACTCACCTTGACAATCCTGGTCAGGTCGTTGTATTTTTTACGACATTGTTTGTGGGTCCTGGGGGCATCGCCGGTGAACGTCACCCTCTGGGCGATCTGCTTCCAGGCTTTGGTGTAGTCGTGGTGGGTTGGATTCCTCCCACTCTCTGGGAACAAGATCTTGCGCCTCACCTCCAGAGCTGTGACCATTATGTCCAGATCACCCTCTGAGAAGCGCAGAGGGTGATCTGCGGGCCTTCTCTGGCGTTGCCATGACTCCCTGGGGCTGAGCAGCAGCGTTGAGGCCTCTTTGCAAGGCTGCAGTGTGCAGGGCGTGGCAGCAGACCAATTCGTCCCTTCCCCCTTTAAGAGCTGGTCGGCGCCACGGGGTCTGCTGTCAGTCCAAAAATGACCGCACCCGCGCTGCGCCCCGCCTGGGCGCTATCCCTCTGGACTGCCGGCTTAGCACCTAAAGATAGTAGTGGAACGCCTCTTTTAGCGCTCCACCAACCTCTTAGGGCGAAGCCACTGAATTCCCGGCAACGGGGCGCTACTTTGGGGCGGGCGCTAACTTCGGGCGGGCGCTAAGGTTAGCGCCCCAAAACTGCCCATACTGAAAATCTAGCCCTGTCTCTTTTACTGTTTCTTCTGCTATTTGCTTTGATTTGGTGTCTGACACGGGCAGCGCAGCAGTGGCCATACTCACATGAACATCCACGTCTTCCTCAGTAGAGCTCACATGACTCATTGTGGGTGCTCGGGATAGTGCATCTGCTAACACTATGTGTTTGCCTGGTGTGTAGATCAGTTCAAAGTCATATCTTTGCAGCTTCATCGTGAGTTGTTGAATCCTTGGAGACATCTCATTCAGATTTTTTTTTAAGATGGCAACCAGTGGGCAGTGGTCTGTCTCAACTGTGAAGGTGGGAAGTCCATATATGTAGCCATGGAACTTTTCTAGTCCAACTACCAAGCCTAGACATTCCTTTTCAATCTGGGCGTATCGACACTCAGAGTCAGTCATAGACCTGGAGGCATAGGCAACAGGCTTCCAATCTTCACCCTCTGCTTGTAGCAAGACCGTGCCAAGGCCATCTTTTGATGCATCCGTTGACACTTTGATTCTCTTTGTTGGGTCAAAGAAGGTGAGTACAGGTGTGGTTGTCAGCACTGTTTTGAGGTTTATCCACTCTTGTTCATGTCTTTCTGTCCATGCGAACTCATTTGTTTTATGTGGCAGGTCTCGCAGACAGGCTGTCTTGGCTGACAAGTTAGGAATGAGCTTTCCAATGAAGTTTATCATCCCCATGATGCATAGCACTCCTTTTTTGTCAGTGGGTCGGGGCATGTTGAGTATGGCGTTTACTTTTTCCATATCTGGCTCTATTCCTTTACCAGATAGATTATCTCCTAGGAAAGTGACTTCCTGGATGCCAAACTGACACTTGGCTTAGTTGAGCTTCAGTCCATTCTGGCGGATGCTCTGTAGCACTTTAGTCAGTCTCTCATTGTGTTCTTTCAGTGTGGAGCCCCAGATGATGATGTCATCAACATAGACCCGAACTCCTTCCAGACCTTCAATTATGTGTTCCATCGCTCTATGAAAGATTTCAGATGCAGATATTATCCTGAAAGGCATTCTGAGGAAACAATACCTGCCAAATGGTGTGTTGAAGGTACAGTATCCAGTTTTAGTTGCCAAAATCCTTGTGAGGCATCGAGCTTTGTGAAGTATCTGGCACCTGACATTTCACTGGTGATTTCTTCTCATTTGGGAATCTGGTAGTGTTCACGTTTTATGTTTGCATTTAAGTCCTTTGGATCCATGCGTATTCTTAGATCATTGTTCTTTTTCTTTACACATACCACGGAGTTAACCCAGTCTGTTGGCTCTTCAACTTTCCTGATGACTCCTAGTGTGGTCATTCTGTCCAGTTCTTTCTTGAGCCGGTCACGCAGGGGTGCTGGAACTTTCCATGGAGCATGTACCACTGGCTGAGCATCCTCCTTTAGCTGGATCTTGTAAGTGAATGGTAGAACTCCAAATCCTTTGAACACATCCTGGAAATTACTCACTACAGAATCCACTGAGTCATCTGGTCTGCTTATGGCACAGTTTATACGGTAGACTCTCTTGACCAGTTCTAAGTCCTCACAAGCTTTGTCACCTAGTAGTGAATCAAGTCCTTCAGCCACAACAGAAAACATGAGATGATGCACTTTGTCTTTGACTGTCACTTTAAGTCTGCATACACCTAAGCTATCTATTTTCTGTCCATTATAGTCCTTCAGTAGTACTGACTTTTTCTGTATTTTGGGCTTTTCTTTCATATTTTTAATGTCACTCATACTGATTAAGTTTGCTTTTGCCCCAGTGTCTAGTTTCAATGTAACTAATGCTCCATTTACCTGCAGTGGCATCATCCATTTGTCCTCTTTCACTGCATATACTTTATGTTCAGCATTGTCCATTCCTGAGGGCTGCACATTTTCTGTATCCTTTTCGATATTGTCACATGCCACCATTCCTACAAAAAATGTCTCACTTAAATCAGTGTCCTCAATCACATTGACTTGTTGCCCTTTCTTTGTTTTTACTTTTGAAAAGCATTGTTTGGCAAAGTGATTCTTTCCATTACATTTTGTGCACATTTTCCCAAACGCAGGGCATTGTCTTGACTGGTGCTGGTAACCACAGCATTTACAATTTAAAATTCCATCCTCCGATTGCTTTGCATTTCTGTTCTGCCCATGTTTCTTCCCCTCGCAGGACACAGCACCGACAGCAGCACAGTCACTCATTACAGTCGCATCATTATTAATTTCACTGAAAGTCTTTGCGTGCTGTTGAGCTAGCTCACTGGCATGGCATATTTTCACAGCATCCTCCAATGTTAGTTCGGTTTCTCTCAACAAATGTTCCCTGACTTTTTTATCATGAATACCAGACACAATCTGGTCACGAATCATGGATGATTTCAGTACAGAGAAATTACATGTCTGTGCTTTCAGTTTCAGATCGGTCACAAAGCTATCAAAAGTCTCATTTTGCTGCTGTGTCCGTGAACGGAATACGTACCTCTCATAGGTCTCATTCTTTTTGGGAGAACAATGTGTATCAAACTTCTTTAGCACATCGTCCATCTTTTCTCTGTCCTCCTCTTGATCAAATATAAACGTATTAAATACCTCTATCGCCTGCGGGCCTGCAACCGTGAGCAGTAATGCTATTTTCCTTGTGTCTGGCATTGTACTGAACCTGATGGCAGCAATGTAGAGTTCGAATTGTTGTTTGAAAGTCCGCCAATTGCAGTCGACATTCCCTCTGAGTATCAAACCCTCCGGTGGCTTCAAATTCTCCATGTCGCATTTCACAATATTCTGCAGATATTACCACTCCTGGTACCATGTTATGTTCATAAATAAATAAATGTTTTCATTATGAACAGCTAGCTTGAGCTAGTCATTTATTCAGCCATGTGGACTAGTATACAGGCATCCATCTTGACTATTGCCTTGTGGGTAGCCCACTATTAAACATACAGCTCCACCTAGTGGGCCATTCTAGAATGACATGTTACTGATCATTACTCCTAGAGATGATTGGAGCGCTAATTCAAGCGCTGCACACCTCTCTTAGGGTGCTAACGCTGGGGAACGGGGCACTACCTCAGAACGCTACTCAAGCTCAGGCAATGTCAATTACCTTGTACTCAGATAGACTGATGCGTCCAGTTCTTAAAGGGGAGGGTCCATCTTGCTGCACAGCCTCACCCTGATCATTGCAGCGTTTGACATCGGCCTGCGAGCAGGTAAAAATCTTCACCAAAGATTCATGATGGCTATTCAGAGGCCCAGGGAGAGAGCTCGCTGGTTCAGCGACCAGGCATTGGAGGCTCTGGTTGTGACTGTGGAACGCCGATGAACAGTGCTGTTTCCAGAGACTGGCAGGAGGCCATTGCCCCGGGAGTTCACAAGGGGTGTGGAGGGAGGTTGCCCAGCATGTTTCATCCAGGAGCTTGGTCCAAAGAACTCACACTCAGTGCCGCAAGAAGTTCAACGACCTCACTCGGGTGGTCAGGGTGAGTACATGCTTGAAAAATCTCGACATCCCACCATCTCAACCTCACTCTGTGCACAGACAGTGTAAAGTCGCAAATCCCCAACACTCACCCAACAACTATGCCCATCTAGTAAAAGTCACATCCACATCCCACACCTTGCAGACATTAACGGCTATTCAACTATGTTAGGCACATCTGCCAAACACATGGCTGCACACTCACTCACACACTGTCCTTTTTCTTGCAGGCCAAGCTTGCTCATAACTGGAGGGAACAACAATGCACAGGAGGAGGTCAGACGGAGCTGCACCCCCCTCACACAACTGGAGGAGCGAGTTCACAGACTCATCGCCAGTCATGTCATGGGCGCTGTGGCCATTGGAGAGGTCGACCCCCTTGGGGACAGCAACGGTATGTTCATCAGCTTTATCTCCTCTCTCATACCACTTCCCCCTCACAACCCCAGCCACTTTCCATCTAACTATACTGTTTCCATTCCTTGCTCCCTTCCTGCCCCCCCTGCCCTCATGTTAAAGCCACTCTTCTACCGCCCTGCTTTCAGACAGTGATCCAGCTGACCAGCCTGTGCTCAGCCTCCCAGTGGCAGCGACGTGGGAGAGAAGGAGGGTCACCAAGCCCGTGCCTCACCGCCTGCATCTCCCGAGGGCGAGACATCCGATACTGGGGTCAAGCGTTCACTGGAGGGAAGTAGGGGGTTTGGATCTGATCTGGGTGAAGCTCCAGGACTCAGCGAGCTGCAGCAACGCCATGGGGGAAGGGAAGCTCGGGGGCCAACCCCAGAGGGTGAGTGCGTGCACAAGTTCTGCTGCACAGGACTCAGATGAGGACCTCGATATAGCAACCATGAATACTCAGGCAATGAGCATGCATACTGAGCTCATGGGTGCAATGGCAAGGGTGCCCGACAGCATGGATGCACTGGCTAGGAGCGTGGAGGAGTCCGCCACCAGCACAGTTGTCATCTGTGCGCAAACCCTTGAACTTATCCTTGCCTCATTGCAGAGGATGGTTGAATTGCAGAGAGACCGTGGGGACCCAGAGCCCATGCCGTGTGTAATGGGTGAGGTGGCAGCATCTATTGCAGCACAGGCTGAGGCAACGCAACAGCTTAGTGCTGGAATCAAGTTATTGGTTGGTGCCATCCAATCTCAGACTGCTCTCATGCAGTCTCAGATTGATGTCACGCAAGCGCTGAACTGCTGCCATCGTCGCTGGGTCGACCACTGTCCACCGGGGATCTTACGGTGCCACAGCAGAGTTGGTGCAGTCTGCAGTCGGGCCCTCCAGGCCCAGAGCTGGTCGAGTGCATCTTTCAAGGCCATCTGTAGTCTCTGGCTCCCAGGCTCAGCAGCCTTCCACCAGTCTTGCTGCAGCCACTGGGGCCACATTACGGAGGAGCAGTAGGGTTGGGAGGGAGGAAGAGCGCAGGGAGATCATTCTCAAAGGGTGAATAACTAAAAATTCTCAAACAAATGGCGGGAATGTTTGTCCCAAAGTTGGATGTTTATATGTTAATATATTGTTCACTCTGTTAACGCTTATCTCAATCTGGTAAGAACCAGTTTTGTTTGTTAATGAATAGTTGTGTTTGTTTGTTATTGGTTGTGCTTAATAAGACACAATTTGTCAGAAAAATAATTTTTTTTATTGAAACTTGACAACTTTGCTCATTTTACTCATTGGAGCTTTGCCCGGTAATAGGGGCTGTGGGATGGTTGTGATGATGTGCTACTTCATCCCAAAAGCCATCTTCTCTGTCATTCATCAGAAGCGGTGTCTTATCAGGTGTTCATGAACGGCCCTTGCAGAGGTAACATTGAACGCCTCCCTCCCACGTTGTTGCTGCTCATCCTCCTCTTCATCTTCCTCCTCCTCCTCTGCCCCCTCCTCTCCTTCTTCTTCCTCCACAGATGGTGCACCAATCCCTGGTGGCAATGGCTGGGTCCTCATAATTGCAAGGTTGTGAAGCATGCAGCACACAATAATGAAAACCGATACTTGATCGGGGAGTACTGCAGGGCTCCTCCAGAGTGGTCAAGACACCGGAATTGTTGCTTCCACACGCCGATCGTTCCGTTCAATGAGGTTCCTTCTGGCGCTATGGCTCTCATTGTAGGCGAGCTCAGCAGGAGTGTTGGGGTTACAGAGCGGTGTCATCAGCCAGGTTCAGAGTGGATAACCCTTGTCCTGAGGAGCCAGCCACGAGGTTGATGCGGTGGTTGGAAGAGGTCTGGGACACCAGTCTGGTGCAGGATGAATGCATCGTGGCTGCTGTCAGGATAGCGGGCATTGACGGCGAGGATGCTCACCAACCGGACGTTCAGAGAGTGGAAGCCTTTGTGGTTGTGGAAAACCTCTGCATTTTCATGAGGTGCCCGCAATGCCACGTGCGTGCAGTCAATGGCACCCTGAACCATGAGGAAGCCCGCTATCCTAGCGAAGCCACATGCGCGTTCATGCTGTTTGTCTCGGGTCATGGGGAATGAGATGTACTCCCTTCTCCTTTGGTATAGAGCATTTGTGACCTCCCGAACGCAACAATGGACGGCGAACTGGGAGATGTTCGCAATATCCCCAGTTGAAGCCTGGAAGGCGTCGCTGGCATAGAAAATGTGAGCCACTGTCACCTTCACTGCCACCGACAGAGAGGTCCTGGTCCTGAGCTGAGGCTGCAGCTCTGGTTGCAGGAAGTGGCAGAGCTGTGTGACCACCTCCTTGCTGAAGCGGTAAGGTTGGCCCTCCTCCTTCTGGCCACGTTTTCCACTCTCTCTCTGCGCCTCTGAAGGTGAAGCTGGAGGACGAGGCCCTGAGTTAGTGCAGCCCCCATGGTAGTAATAAAGCTGACAGAAATGGGAACCTGTTGCTCAGGAACAAAACTCCTTGTATGACAGCGTTAAATATCTCCAGACGCCTCTCTCAACCTTCGTGTGCAGAATATTTTGCCAATGGGAAAAAGCAGCAAGCGCACGCCTGGCCGGCCTCTCTAGTTCTACCCTCCATAAACTTGAGCTCCCAGCCGACTGCAAAACGTCCCCCTCTACCTGTCGTTCCTAGCGGCAGGCGCTAAAGCAGCGAGCGAGAATCAATTTCCAGTCCAGGGCACGCTTCGATGACATCACGAGCTCCGGGAGCAGGTGATCGTGGCGGTATTGTTTAGCGCCACCTCAAAGCACCAGGTCAATTTCGCGGGCGGTGCTAAAATCGCTGCACTTGGGCGGTAAGTCGTTAGCACCCTGTTAGCGCCCCCCCCCCGGAGGCGCTAACGGGAGGCGCTAACCAACCGAGTTTCCCCCCCCAAAATTCCTTCTGAATCTGGTTGCATTGTTTCTAATTATTTGTACCGCTTTCTATTTTGGAGCCATCTACAAACCTGGAGCTCATATACAAGAATGGCTACTTGAGTGAGATGCAAGAGGGTTATCAGCACTGTAGAGTCATCCACCGATCCACCTTACCAGCATGAGTCACTACCTTCAGGAGAGGAGAAAGAATAGGGCAGGAAATTGAGAGAAAAAAAGAAATAGCTGTTAAAAGGCTTTCCAGGGTTCAGTGGATACATCTGTCATGTTAGCCTAGGCTTGATCCATGATCAGGTAATTTTGACCTCGCCCCCTGTGGAGACCTGTCTAGTTTTTGCTTCGAGCTTCCCGCAGAACAATAAGAAATATCAAAAAGCAAAACAGTGTTGGGAGTTCAAAATGTAACTATTCCATAATGCTAAGCCAGGCATTTCAATATATTGACCCAGAAATTCGGGTCCCAATGCGTGAATACATACTGGGTACTCACGCGTAGGCCCAACGAAAGTGCCGGTTTTGTGCATGCACCGCGCATGCGTGGGAAACCGGTACTTCCATTCCCCTGAAAGAAGGGGTTGACAGGTGGAACGCGTGCGCTGGAGAGGCAGCGCGTGCGCATCGAACCTACGTTTTTTTCCCAGGTTTTTCCGGGAGGGTAAGTCTCCAGCAGTTACACTTTTAAAAAGCAGGCGCAAGGTAAGTGGTGAATTAATTAAAATTAAAAACATTTTTTCCACAGGTTTATTATTTTTAAATACTTTAAAGAAAGGTAAGTTTATTTTTAGCCCTGATAAAATATGTAATTAATTTTTTCAAAAATTTAATTATTGTTTAAAATAGTTATTTCATGTAATTTATAGTTATTTTTAAAATGTGATTTAAAAAAAAAATGTATTTGAAGTTTTAGTGATGTTTTGGGGCTTATAGTATTTATAGGTTTGACAGCTCTTCCTGTCAAACTTATGAATGAAGCATTCCCTGCTACCATTGGCTCACCATGGCCCACGTGATCCCAGGGGACGCATCGAACTAACTGCGCCCCTGGGATACGCAAGCACTGCGCGCTGGCAGTTGGAGCAGGCCCAGGATCGGAATCCCACGCGGGCCCACAGCTCAACGGCCGGCGCGCTAGGTAAGTGCAGGTCGGGGGCTTGCACCCACAGGAAGCACCCGACCCGAATTTCTGGGCCATTGTTTCAACACACCATGGATTTACATCAAACCCTTAATCATTTCAGGAGTAAAGCAATGTCTTTAATTTGGAAATTACTCCTTCATTATAATATAGTCTTCAAGAGCAAGAATATTTTTAGTTAGTACCTCAGATCATAATCCGACACTTTCCATTTTGCCTTTTGCTTTTTTCATCTATACACCAGGGAGAGATTTGATCAGGAGTTGAGCTTCCTACCTCATATCTGTTCCATCACTAAGACTGCTCATTTCCACCTCCGTAACATCACCCATCTCCGCCCTTGCCTCAGCTTATTTGCTGCCGAAACCCTCATCCATGCCTTTGTTACCCTCGACGTGACTATTTCAATGCAGTACTGGCCAGCCTCCCTAGTTCTACCCTCAATAAACTTGAGGTCATCCAAAACTCTGCTGTCCATGTCCTAACTCGCACCAAGTCCCGCTCACCCATTTCCCCTGTGCTCGCTGACCTACATTGGCTCCCAGTTAAGCAATGCCTCGATTTTAAAATTCTCATCCTTGTTTTCAAATCCCTCCATGGTCTCACCCCTCCCTATCTCTGTAATCTCATCCAGTCCTATAATTCCCCAGGACCTCTGTGCTCTGCCAATTCTGGCCTCTTGAACATCCCCAATTTTAATTGCTCCACCATTGGTGGCTGTGCCTTCAGCTGCCTAGGTCCTATGCTCTGGAATTCTCTTCATCTCTCTACTTCTCTTTCCTCCTTTAAGATGCTCCTTAAAATCTACCTCTTTGATTAAACTTTTGGCCATCTGCCCTAACATCTCCTTATATGGCTTGGTGTCAAATTTTGTTTTTGATAACGCTCCTGTGAAGCGTCTTAGGACATTTTATTGTGTTAAAGGCGCTATATAAATGTAAGTTGTTGTTCAGAGCACATTTAACAGTACAGAAAATCCTCAGATAATGAAGCAGTTTATGTCCACATGCAGCAAGACCTGGGCGACATTCAGACTTGGGCTGATAAGTGGCAAGTGACATTCGCACCACACAACTGCCAGGCAATGACTATCTCCAACAAGAAAGCGTCTAACCTCCACCCCTTTACATTCAATGGCATTACTATCGCCAAATGCCCCAACATCGACATCCTGGGGGGGGCGGGGGTCACCATTGACCAGAAACTTAACTGGACCAGCCACATAAATACTGTGGCAACAAGAACAGGTCAGAGGCTAGGTATTCTGCGGCGAGTGTCTCACCTCCTGACTCCCCAAAGCACAAGTCAGGAGTGTGATGGAATACTCTCCACTTGCCTGGATGAGTGCAGCTCCAACAACACTCAAGAAGCTCGACACCATTCAGGACAAAGCAGCCCACTTGATTGGCATCCCATCCACCACCTTAAACATTCACTCCCTCCACCACCGGCGTACCATGGCTGCAGTGTGTACCATCTACAAGATGCACTGCAGCAACTCGCTAAGGCTTCTTCGGCAGCACCTCCCAAACCCGCGACCTCTTCCACTAGAAGGACAAGGGCAGCAGGCGCATGGGAACACCACCACCTCCAAGTTTCCCTCCAAGTCACACGCCATCCTAACTTGGAAATATAGCGCTGTTCCTTCATCGTCGCTGGGTCAAAATCCTGGAACTCCCTCCCTCACAGCACTGTGGGAGTACCTTCACCACACGGACTGCACCGGTTCAAGAAGGCAGCTGGGGATGTAAATGCTGGTCTTGCCAGCGACATCCACATCCTAGGAGTGAATTAAAAAAAACTGTTCAGATGCTGGGTGGCACAGTTATATTACAGAACATTTACTGTCCAGTTTTCCTTTCTGACTGACTTTCTGTAGGTATTTGCTTACTGCAGTTTTGCAAGCTACTTTTCTTTCTCTGTGCTTTTCTTTCTCTTTTCATCTCGCTGCATTTCTTCTGACTCTGGGCATCTGTCTGACCAGCCTCACATCTCACAGCATATCTGATTTTCAAATGGACACTGAGATGCTTGGAATTAATATTCTTTTCAAGAATCTCAAACGATCTTAACACCTATTTTAAACATTTTATTAATGGCTTCCTGGAAAAGAAATGACCAGTTTCGAACCTCATAGATTAGTGGGGTTAACTATTTTCCTGCCCGAATGAATAAAGGGATCTGATTTTCCCCTATAGAAGTGCTGAATTCTAAATGATGGGAGCTGTAAAAGAACGTATTGCAATATCTCTATCTATCTTCCTAATAATACATTTTAAACAGTTACACCTGTGCGCACTGACATCACACTTTTTCCACTGTTTTGCGCGAAGCAATCTTAACGTCCTGCATACTTCTAAGTACGAACCTGAAGCTGACCAGCAATTGAATTCCAATTGGCAGTTTCCTAACCAAAAAACAGCTAAAACCTGATTGACCCAAGACTCTGTTTCCTTATAGCATTGGTATGTCTAGCCTTAAAGGGACACAGAACAACATTACATGCTATAATATTTCTGTCCTTATAAAACAGCATATTATCCTATAGTAATATATGAAAAATGCCATCTGAAAACATGCAGGCGCAAGACTCCACACATCACACTTTGATACAGATGCAAAATAACCTTAAAATGCTCGGTGCTACTGAAATGCAACCTCAAACTGTATCTATTTACTGTACAACAATTAAGACCTTTGGGCCTTGAAAGGACAGCTGCACCATAGCACCATGATAATACACTGTGCATTACTCCTGTCCTTATAAAACATTGCATCAACAAACCTATCATAAGCAACGCCACAGGCGTTCAGCGAGTACATAAATAACAGTCCAGCACTCATCCATCACTCATCAGTTGTCACACTAAAAAAGTCTTAGCTGAAATTTAGAATCAGTTTCAGTTGCCCTCTGGTTGAGCTCAATTTGCTTATTTAGAGCAGAGCAGATCAGGTTAGCAGTTAAACATCTCAGCTATAATTCAGACCTGAGACCACTCGTGAGCAACCCTATGGGTGATCCACTCAGAGCATAAAATGTATCCATATTTGGAGCCAAAGCCCAAAAGTCTTGTAGTATAATAAAGCATGTTACTGTAATGTCTGAGGATCAATAATAGTCAGACTGCAGGAGAACAATAAAACAGGTATTTACTGAACAGAGAGTAATTCAAGACTGAAATACAGAAGCCTGCTATGGCTTTATATACAGGGGTGGTCACTGCCGGTACTGCAGTATAGAATCAGTTCTTCTCTTAAAGGCACATACACAACAATTCCTCCCCTTTTAGATAAAAAGTACATAACATTCATTTAACAACTAAATAATAACTAATTACAATTACAATTTTCTCTGTACTATATGCATCAACTGAAATAATCATTTATAAGTTCAGTCTTTGAGGAGGCTTCCTGATCCTGACTGGATAGCGCCTTTCTCGAGTATCCTGTTCTTGCGGCGGAGTTGATTCTGGCTCATTGTCATTGGTTGGTTCGTCAGCTTCCAATACCACTGCTTCTGAGGTAGACGCAATCTGTACTTCGGGTTGATAACCAGGTGCACCTGCTCGTGGTATGGGTTTGGCTTGTTCCTGTGACTCTAGAATCTGGTCAGCATGGCGTCTCACGATGCTCTCTCCAACGTCCACTGTGTACATTAGTGGTCCCTGCTGTGTGCATATCGTTCCTGGCTGCCATTTTTCTGTTCGGTAGTCGCGGGCCAAGACTGGTTGCCCTATCGAAGCTCCTGGTTGGCTTCTCATTTATGTGCTGGAATTACTTATCCTCAACATCTCGTCTTATGTTTGGTTTGAGCAAATCCAGGCAACATCTTAGCCTTCGGTTGAAGAACATTATGGCTGGAGCTTGGTTGGTGACTGCATGTGTCGCATTCCGGTAAGCAAACAAGAAATTATCCACCTTGTGTTGTAGTGGTATGTCGTCATTATGCATTGCCTTTATGGCCTTTTTAAAGGTCTGAACAAACCTCTCAGCCAATTCATTTGTGGCTGGGTGATATGGGGCAGATGTGTAATGCTTCACGCCATTATTCCTCAGAAACCTCCGGAAATCCTCTGACACAAACTGTGGCCCATTGTCGGAGCAAATCTGTTCTGGCAAGCCATTCCTGGCGAAGATGGTCCGTAGGACTGCAATAGTTTTCTCCGTGGTGGTGGAGGACATTTTGATGACCTCTGGCCATTTCAAATGGGCGTCCACAGTGATTAGGAACATTGAGTCCATAAATGGACCAGCAAAATCAATGTGTACCCGTTGCCATGGAGATGAGGGCCACTCCCATGGATGTAGCGGGGCCTGTGGTGGAACGTTTTGGACCTTCTGGCATCCTGTGCATCTCTTGGTCATATCCTCGATTTCTTTATCGATTCCCGGCCACCACACAAACGCCCTGGCTAGGCTCTTCATTTTTACCCCTCCCAGATGACCCTCATGAAGCTCATTGAGCACTCTATCTCTCAACTTGCGTGGAATTACCACTCGGGATCCACACATCAAGGTCCCCCGGCACACTGACAGCTGTTCTCTCCTTGGCGAGAATGCTGGCAACAGTGAGTCGCCATGTGCTGGCCATCCCTTCACCGTCAAATCATAGACCCGAGAGAGTGTCGGGTCATTTTGGGTTTCCTTCTCTATACTTGAGTTTGTAACAGGTAGACATTCGACTATGGTCGCATGGAATATCTCAACAGGGTCCACTGCAGGTGCTTCCTCTAACGTAGGCAACGGTAGGCGCGACAGCCCATCAGCGTTTCCATGCTGTTTCGTACCCTTGTACTCTATGTCGTACTGATGTGCCCCTAGAAAAAGTGACCATCTTTGCAGCCGTTGCGCCGTCATCACCGGAACGCCCTTCTTTGGGTTAAAAATGGAGACCAGGGGCTGATGATCAGTCAGTAGGGTGAATTTCTGCCCGTGCAGATAGTGATTGAACTTCTTCACCCCCCACACCAGGCTGAGGGCATCCCTGTCAATCTGGGCGTAGTTACGCTCGGCTGAGGTTAACGAGCGCGATGCAAAGGCTATTGGCCTCTCTGAACCGTCAGGGAATTTGTGTGACAGCACCGCTCCGATGCCGTAGGGAGACGCATCACATGCCAACCGAATTGGTAGTGTTGGATTGTAGTGGGCCAATACTTCTTTTGAAGTGATTAGGCATTTACATTTCTGAAAGGCACGCTTACACTCATCACTCCATTTCCATGTTACTCCAGTTTGCAGTAGTGCGTTCAGTGGGTGCAGAATTGTAGATAAATTCGGCAAGAACTTATGGTAGTAGTTCACCAACCCGAGGAACGACCTCAGTTGCAACACATTTTCCGGTGCTGGAGCCTTGACTACAGCCTCAAACTTGTCCGGCGACTTATGCAACCCTTCCTCATCAATCATGTGGCTACAATACGAGATTTGTCTCCTGAAGAACTCGCATTTGGGGCGGTTGGCTCGTAGCCCATATTCCTGTAATCTCGTGAGCACCTGCTCCAGGTTGGCAAGGTGTTCACTGTCATTTTCGCCCGTAACCAGGATGTCGTCCAAATAACACTGGGTCCCCGGGATCCCTTGCAGGACTTGTTCCATCGCCCTCTGCCAAATAGCCGGGGCTGATGCTACCCCGAATACCAGTCGATTGTACTGGTAAAGGCCTTTGTGAGTGTTTATCGTGAGGTATTTCCTAGACGCTTCTTCCACCTCCATTTGTAGATACATTTGGGCCAGATCAATCTTTGTAAAGCGTTTCCCTCCAGATAGTGAGGCGAAAATATCTTCTATCTGTGGAAGTGGATATTGTACTGTGTGCAGGACTGGGTTCACAGTTACCTTGAAGTCACCACAGATGCGAACCTTCTTTGGTTCCCCAGGCGTGCTGCTCAATGATTTCTTCATTACAGGAATGATGGGTGTGGCCCACTCGCTCCAGTCCACCTTGGACAGCAAACCCGAACGCTCCAGACTCTCCAGCTCTGCTTCAACGGCTGGGTGGATCGCGTAAGGTACCGGTCTGGCCTTAAAAAATTTTGGGTTTGCGTTATCTTCGATTTTTATCGTTGCCGTTACTCCTTTTAGAGTCCCAAGTCCTTGTTGGAACACCTCTTTCGCGTCAGTTAGAATTTTTGACAGTCGCCCAGGTGTGACGTCATCATCCTTTTTATCAGTCACAGTTAGCGCCTGAATGGAATGCCAATCCAATTGTATTTTTCGGATCCATTCACGCCCCAATAATGGTGGTCCTCCATCTGGTAGTATATATAGATACAGTTTCTGTGTTTCCTTGCTGTTGTATTCAACTGGCACCCTTATTTTTCCTCTGGGGTAGACTTTTTGCCCCGTGTATGTCTTCAATACA
Source organism: Somniosus microcephalus (assembly GCF_052327205.1). NCBI lineage: Eukaryota > Metazoa > Chordata > Chondrichthyes > Squaliformes > Somniosidae > Somniosus > Somniosus microcephalus. The sequence goes on from NC_140992.1 coordinate 252,165,750, forward strand.
ATGGATGTGTCCTTCAAGGGTATGTGTGAGAATAGCCGCTCATAGTCTCGTCGATTCATGACAGTTAGGGCTGATCCTGTGCCCAATTCCATCTTTACTGGGGACCCTGCTATCATGAGGGTGACCCAAATGGTTCAGTGATCCTCCTTTGCGATCACGTTGTGTAACTTTAGACAACTTAGTCTCCTGCTCCCGGAGTCCTTATCACTCTCCTGATCTTCCGAACTACTATCTGTCAATTTATTTACTTTCTTGTACTTTTCCTTAGTAGTTCTTGTAGTGTTGGTTTTCTTTCCCGACCTGCAGACTCTTGCTATGTGTCCCATTTTCCCACATTGCCTGCATACTTTGTCCTTAACCCAGCAGTCCTTCTGATCATGGGTTGTTCTGCCGCAGCGATAGCACTTTTCTGCTCCATACGCCATTTCGTTAGCGCTGTATTCCTGTGGTTTCTGTTGTATTTCCGCAGCTCCCCGTGCTGCTGCTTCGTAGGATACTGCCACGCTGAAAGCCTGTTCTAGCGTCAGGTCCTTTTCTGAAAGTAGTCGTTTCTGGGTTCCTTCACTCTGGAGCCCGCAGACAAACTTATCCCGCAAGGTGTCTGCCAGTCCTGCTCCGAACTGGCAGTGCTTCGATAACTTGCGTAGTTCCGTAAGATAGTCAGCATTGTTCTCATCTTTGTGCTGGTTTCTTTTATGGAACTTGAATCTTTCTGCTATCAGCAGCGGTGTAGGGTTTAGGTGTTCCTGTAAGATCTTCAAAACTTTTCTCCATTGGTTTAGCTGGGGTAATTAAATTCCGCAATAGGCCGTACATTCTCGCGCCCATCAAATTTAATAATACCGACGCCTTCTTTCCATTGGCCACCTCATTGGCATTGCAGTACACTTCAATTCTTTCCACATACGTGGTCCAGTCTTCTACCTCGTTGTCGAAAGCAGTGATACTGCCACTCTTCGGCATCTTGGGTGATTTAAAATGGCACCTCCCGCGCTTTTTCTTCTTCCCCAATGTAATAAAATGGCGCCTCCCGCGCTTTTCCTTCTTCCCCAATGGAATAAAATGGCGCCTCCCGTGCTTTTCCTTCTTCCCCTTGCTGCCACACTGCTCCTAGCGTTCTACAGGGTAATGGCGGCGACCCGCGGCTTCGGCGCGTCTCACTTTTCCTTCCCCGCGTTCTATCCTCTCCACGCTGCCCTGTTCTTGAGCACCGACCGCACCCTGTGCGCTCCACCCTCTCTCTCTCTCTTCCTCCCGACGACGCTGCACGGCCCCTTTGCAGAGCCGCTCGATCGAGCCCGAGCCCGCCGCAGTCCAGAAGGGTCAGCGCACTACCTGCTACCAGCACGACTTGCTGGAACACCTCGACTGGGGAGCCAGGCCCAGCTCTCCACAGCCTCCCCTGCAACTCTCCGATGGATCCCTGGGCGGTTACCCGCGGTCGACGCCCGCCGTTCTGACTTCGACCTCCAAGAAGCTTCTCTTCAGGGAAAAGATCCCCGTGAGGTGATGCAGTACTGCAGGTGAGTTCAAACCTGCCCGTCGCCAGTGTAATGTCCGAGGATCAATAATACTCAGACTGCAGGAGAACAATAAAACAGGTATTTACTGAACAGAGAGTAATTCAAGACTGAAATACAGAAGCCTGCCATGGGTTTATATACAGGGGTGGTCACTGCCGGTACTGCAGTATAGAATCAGTTATTCTCTTAAAGGCACATACACAACAGTTACATTAAGGCCTGTGGTGTATCATCTCTTTTAAGGCATGATAAGCTGCGGCAAATCGTGGGGCAGCTGGGTGAAATTAGTAATTTTTTTTTAAATTAGCATTTTAACATTTCAGAAGTTGCAGTGGGCCACAGTGGGGAAATGTTTTAAAGCTAATGCAATAATTGCTGTAGTGCAGCAGGCACCTCCACTCTTTTCATTTTGCATGCAATTTTAAATTCTGAGATCACCTCAAACATGCAGTGCGGTCTTATTTTAATGTATTGTAAATTAAAATCAATAAACATACAGCATTGCCCTTGATCCTCAGGGTTAACACTCCTTGCTTCTGAAAAAAAATAAACAAATGTAGTGCTTGTTTCATCAGGGAAAGGAACTTAAATCAGATAACTGTCATCCACACATTTACATTTCAGCGTGGTTTAGTGTGACAAGGACATGGACACAACTTCAAAGCAACTAATCATCTAACGGGAATGAAGGTGACCTTCTGGGCATTCTAGCACAGCATAAAGTATAAGAAAATGTCTGTTCTTATGCTCATCCACATTGTTAATAACCTACTGAGCAGTGAATTTAACATGCGTAACCTTCTGAATACCATGTCTAACCATATAGAACCATCACTACAGGGTTTAGTTATTTTTAATATATAATCCTGTGATGCACAAAACATTGGATTAAACAGAAACATTAATATACCTAGATTCATGTAAATTAAGACTTTAATGGTTATGTTAGTGTTGAGTGACTCAAGTCAAGAACATTTTAGGAGACAAACCAACAGATGTGATTTTTTGAGAAAGAATCAGATTTAAAACATTTTCACAAAACACTTAATATTATGCAAAGGCTTCTCCCAGCCATTTAAATATAATTAACATTTTACTAATTGGAGTCCTAATTTCATTTGTAAAAATGAGTGTCAAGTCAATTATTTACATTAAATACAGGAAGTCAAAAAATATTAAATATATTAAATAGAGATCGTGTATTGTTCACGATCATGGTCTCTAATTATTTTAATCGCCTGAGAAGATTCCTCAAACCTGCTCGCTACCTCCCACTCAAAAGTAAATTAAGACAAACTCTGGAATATCTAACAGTACATCCTATACTATTAATTCTTCACTAGTTACTGTACTTGGAACATTTCCATTATTACAGTAGTACAGGAACCATCATATTCCACGCAGCATTCAATCATCTCGATCTATACTTGTGCTTATAACATTCAAACCAATTACTATACAAATAATCATTCATTTCTTTTTGAATAGTGTTAAGTGAGATAGAATTAACCGCATAACCTGGGAGTCTGTTCCACATATGTACTAACCTGTGGGCGAGAGGACAATTCTCTTTAATTCAAGTCTTTTTGCAAGAATATAAATATATTTTCCCACAGGCAGATCAAGGAAGAACTTAAGAGTGGGGAGCAGATCAGGGTCACATAACCAGCACTGTTAAAATCTATTTAGCTTATATATTTAGAAAGCCAGTGAGGGATGTGTACTGGGACCTCAGCTTTTCACCATTTACATTACATAGGATTACATAGGATATACGGTACAGAAACAGGCCATTCGGCCCAACCACTCCATGCCGGTGTTTATGCTCCACTCGAGCCTCCTCCCATCTTTCCTCATCTAAATCTATCAGCATAACCCTCTATTCCCTTCTCCCTCAGATGTTTGTCCAGCCTCCCCTTAAATGCATCTAAACTATTTGCTTCAACCACTCCCTGTGGTAGCGAGTTCCACATTCTCACCACTCTTTGGGTAAAGAAGTTTCTTCTGAATTCCCTATTGGATTTCTTGGTGACGATCTTATATTGATGGCCTCTAGTTATGCTCTTCCCCACACGTGGAAACATTCTCTTATATCTGCTCTATCAAAACCTTTCATAATTTTTAAGACCTCTATTAGATCACCCCTCAGCCTTCTATTTTCAAGAGAAAAGAGACCCAGCCTGTTCATCCTTTCCTGATATGTATACCCTCGCATTTCTGGTATCATCCTTGTAAATCTTCTCTGCACCCTCTCCAGTGCCTCTATATCCTTTTTATAATATGGCGACCAGAACTGTACGCAATACTCCAAGTGTGGTCTAACCAAGGTTCGATACAGGTTTAGCATAACTTCCCTGATTTTCAATTCTATCCCTCTCGAAATGAACCCTAGTGCTTGGTTTGCATTTTTAATAGCCTTGCTAACCTGTGGCGCAACTTTGTGATTTGTGTATTTGTACTCCGAGATCCCTTTGTTCCTCTACTGCACCTAGGCTCATACCCTGCAAGTGATAAGTGACCTCCCTATTCTTCCTACCAAAATGTAATACTTCACATTTGTCTGTGTTGAACGTTATTTGCCAATTATTTGCCCATTCTGCAAGTTTATTAATGACCTCCTGTAAGTTGTTGCAGTCCTCCTCAGTATTGACTATCCCCCCCCCCCCCCCAATTTGGTATCATCTGCAAATTTAGAAATTGTGTTTTTGATTCCAAAGTCTAAATCATTCATGTAAATTGTGAACAGCAGTGGTCCCAGCACTGATCCTTGTGGAATACCACTACCCACCTTCTGCCACTGTGAATAGCTACCCTTTACTCCCACACTGCTTTCTGTCTTGAAGCCAGCTAGCAGTTCATTCTGCTACTTGTCCCCTGACTCTGCATTCTCTGACCTTATTCATTAGTTTATTATGGGATACTTTATTGAAGGCCTTTTTGAAAATAAGAATATAAGAACATAAGAAATAGGAGCAGGAATAAGCCACTTGGCCCCTAGAGCCTGCTCCGCCATTCAATAAGATCATGGCTGATCTTGGGCTCAAAGCCACTTCCCCGCCCGCTCCCCATAACCCTTCACTCCCTTATCTAATCTAATCTAGATAAATTACATCTACTGCTTTACCATTGTCTACTCTCTCTGTTACCTCTTCAAAAAATTCAATAAGGTTGGCCAAGCAAGATTTTCCCTTTTGAAATCCAGGCTGACTATTCATTATTATACTTTTTGTTTCTAGACGTTCTTCTATTCTCTCCTTTAGTAGTGATTCCATTATTTTTCCTACCACCGATGTTAAGCTGACTGGTCTATAATTCCCTGGACATGTTCTATCCCCCTTCTTAAATATAGGTATTACATTAGCTATCCGCCAGCCCTCTGGCACTATACCTTTTTCTAACAAATTATTAAATATGTGTAGTAATACGTCTGCTATCTCTTCCCTAGATTCTTTTAAAGTGCGTGGATGCACTCCATCCGTACCAGGGGTTTTGTCCTCTTTGAGTTTGATTAGTTTATTTAATATATCCCCTTTTTTTGTTTTAAATGCACTTATCTCATTACTCATCTCATCATCCAATGTCATGTCCACCTGTTCTATCTCCCTGGTAAATACCGAAGCAAAATAGTGATTTAATATTTCTGCCATCTCCCTATCGTTACCTACGGTATTGTCCTGACTATCCCTTAATGGCCCTATTCCCATCCCAACTTTTCCTTTTTTATTGATGTGCCTGTAAAATATTTTATTATTTTGTTTTAAGTTCCTTGTTAATTTAATTTCATAGTTCCTTTTTGCCTTCCTAATTGTTTTTTTGACTTCTCTCCTAATCCCTTCATATTCTCTCTTATCATGCATTCCTCTGCTGTCTATATACTTAATGTATGCCTCTTTCCTTACCCTCAATTGTTTCCTTATGTCTTTATTCATCCATGGAGTCTCATTAGTGTTTAGTTTGTTCTTTCCTTTTAGCGGAATATATTTTTCCTGCACTCTGTTGAACACCATTTTAAATGTTTCCCATTGTCGTTCTATATCGTTGTTTGCCAATATTGTTGCCCATTTTATCTTCCCAAGTTCTATTCTCAGCCCCTCAAAATCAGCTTTTCTCCAATCTATTAACTTGTTTTTTGTCATTCTTACATCCTTCTCGATTGTCATCTTAAACCATATTATATTATGGTCACTATTGCCTAAATGTTCCCCTACTTTTACTTCTCTTATCTACTCTGGCTCATTCCCCATAACTAGATCCAATAGTGAATCCTCCCTTGTTGGGCTATTTACATATTGGATTAGAAAGGAGTCCTGTAGACATTGTCGGAACTCCATTTCCTTATTCCCTTTACCTACCTCTTCTGTCCAATTAATATCAGGGTAGTTGAAATCCCCCATGATTATTATTCTATGTTTTTTACTCATTTCTCTAATTTATCTGTATAGTTCTTCCTCCACCTCCCTTCCACTATTAGGTGGCCTGTAGACTACGCTTATATTAATGACTCGGATGAAAAAATAAAGTTGCTTTTCCAAGTTTGCAGATGATACTAAGTTAGGAGAAACAGCAAGTTGCATAGATGGGAGCGGGACATTATAAAGGGACACAGGCAGACTAAGTGAGTCGGCAAAACTATGGAAGATGGAGTTTAATGTGGGAAAGTATGAGGTCATCCATTTTAGATCGGAGAAAGACAAATTGGAATATTTTCTCAATACATTGGCTCCCAGTCCAGCAACACCTCGATTTTAAAATTATCATTCTGGTTTTCAAATCCTCCCATGGCCTCGCCCCCTCCCTATCTCTGTAACCTCTTCCAGCCCTACAACCCTCCGAGATCTCTGCACTCCTCCAATTCTGGCCTCTTGCGCATCCTCAATTTTAATCACTCCACTATTAGCCGCTGTGCCGTCGGGTGCCTAGGCCCCAAGCTCTGGAATTCCCTCTGTAAACCTCTCTCCTCCTTTAAGATGTTCCTTAAAACCTACCTCTTTGACCAAGCTTTTGGTTACCTATCCTAATATCTCCTTACGTGGCTCAGCACCGTGGGACATTTTACTATGTTATAGGCACTATATAAATACAAACTGTTGTTGTGAGAGTCAAGCAGCTGTGAAGAAGCAAAAGCATTTAGGTGTTCAAGTACACAGTGCACAGGTACAAAAAGTAATCAAAATGGCTCATGGCATGTTGGCCTTTATTGTGGTGTATGTAACCGTTCCACCTTTAAGAGAACTATTTTAAGAGTTGCACTACTTTATCTTGGCTGCTGTATACTGTAATACCAGTGGTGACCACACCGGTATATAAGTGCTGTGTAACGATTTATTGGGCAGTTCAGCCCTGACCTTCGACTAGTAAAGACCTGTTAAAATTTACTCTTGTGGTCTGTGTAGTAATTCTCAGTATAACACACAGACTTAACAGTGGCAACGAGTACGATCTTACCCTGCGGCAGAGATACATCCAAGGCAGTTTAACGGGCGTCGAGAAGAGGCATCCGCCCTCATCATTCTGCTGAGAAAAGACTCGGGTCTGCAGAGCAAAGGAAGAATTCTGACACGAAGCCTTCCATCAGCAACAGGCAGTGATCATCCCTTCTATCACGGTGGTGGGTAAGCCGATCAGCGACGAGCAGCAAGTCGGCCACGTTGGCTGTGAAGTAGGGGAGGGAAAAACAGAGGATATAAGGGCGGAGAACTCGACCACGGCCGGGGAAAAGAGCCGGGCAGCTACCGAGGCCGCGAGGCGCAGCGACCGGGACAGCGTAAGGCGCGGGAGAAAATAAAAAACCGCGGAGAACTCAGCCGCAGCCGGGGGGGGAAAGGAGGGGCTGGGAGGCACGATTTGAGAACCGCTGGGGAGGGCGAACGCAGCAATACGGCAATCGCCATTACAGCCAGCGGGGGAGAAAAGCAAACGCGGGAAGCCGCCATTTTCGTAGGCGGGGGAAGAAGACAAGCGCGGGAAACCGCCATTTTGTAAAAAAAATAAATAAATTATTTTTGTTTCTCAAGAAGATTGCGAGGATGCCTAAGCGTGGTAACATCAATGATTTCGATCCCGATGTTGAAGATTGGGTCACGTATGTAGAACGCATAGAGATATATTGTAAGGCAAATAAAATATCAAATGAAGATAAAGCACTAACCTTACTAAACTCAATGGGTGCGAAGACATACGGGCTATTGAAGCATCTTCTATCACCAGCTAAACCGGCGGATCAGACTTTCGCTAATATTGTTGCTCTCTTGAAGAATCATTTGAACCCCACACCGCTGATGTTAGCGGAACGATTTAAATTTTATGCGAGAACGCAACTGAAAGAGGAAAGCAACGCAGAGTATTTAATTGAACTGCGTAAGCTAGCGAAATACTGTCAGTTTGGGGAAAGCCTGACAGAGGCACTGAGAGACAAATTCGTGTGTGGATTGTCGAAAGAAGGAACACAAAAGCGGCTGCTTGAAGAGAATGATCTTACACTTGATAAGGCTGTCACTATTGCAGCATCGCACGAAGCCGCAGCGAGAGGCACTGCGGAAATGCAGCTGAAGGCAGCGGTACTCAGCGTAGATCAAATGGCTTTGGGTACAACGAAATGTTATCGTTGTGGAAAGACAACACACGATCAGAACCAATGCTGGTTTAAAAACCAGGAATGTAGGAAATGTGGCAAGCTTGGTCACATAGCTAAAGTATGCCGGTCAGGAAAGAAGACCAGCAACAAAAAGTCACCGCAGGAAAAGTGCAGAAAGGCACATAAGGTGGCTGAGAAGAGTTCGGATGAACAGAATTCAGATTCAGACTCCAACAGCAAGGAACTGGGTAGTCTGAGAATTCACAATGTGAGTAAGGAAGCTGACCGACAAACTATCTGGGACACACTGCAGATAGCAGGAGTCCAAGTGAAGATGGAATTGGACACCGGATTGGCGTTGACGGTCATGAATAAGCAAGATTACAAAAGGTTATTCACACATATTCCCCTACGGGATACGGAGATAGTATTACAGACATACACGGGGCAAAGAGTATACCCCATCGGAAAGATAAAAGTCAAGGTGATACATAAGGGCAAAGAACACCAAGGAATGGACATATATGTACTACCTGAGGGGGGTCCACCACTTCTGGGACGGGAGTGGATCAGGAAAATAAATATGGACTGGCACTCCCTAAAAGCAATAACGGTAGATTCCGGAAAAAAAGATGTCAAACCTGAACGATTGTCCAGAATATTGGATGAGGCTAAAGAGGTGTTCCAACAGGGACTGGGAACACTGAGAGGAATTAAGGCAAAAATCAAGATTGCAGAACATGCAAACCCAAAATTTTTCAAAGCCAGACCGGTACCTTATGCGATACGACCTGCTGTGGAAGCTGAGCTGGAAGGGCTAGAACGTTCAGGAGTACTGTCTAAGGTGGACTGGAGTGAGTGGGCCACGCCCATTGTTCCCGTCATGAAGCGTTCATCGAGTAACAAGCCAGGGGAACCGGGGAAGGTCCGCATCTGTGGAAACTTCAAGATCACAGTTAATCCGGTGCTTCACACGGTGCAATATCCGCTTCCGCGGATTGAGGATATCTTTGCTTCATTGTCTGGCGGGAAACACTTCACCAAGATAGACCTGGCGCAAGCGTACTTACAAATGGAAGTTGAGGAAGAGTCGCGCCAGTATCTCACAATCAACACGCACAGAGGCTTGTATCGATATAATAGGCTGGTTTTTGGAGTGGCTTCGGCTCCAGCAATTTGGCAGAGGGCCATGGAGCAGGTATTACAGGGAATTCCAAACACTCAATGTTACTTGGACGATATCCTGATTACAGGAGATGACGATGAGGAACACCTTGCAAATGTGAAACTGGTGCTCACCAGATTGAAGGAATATGGACTTCGAGTTAATCGCCAGAAATGTGAGTTCTTTCAGAAACGGATCTCGTACTGTGGTCATGTCATTGACCAGGAGGGGCTGCACAAGTCACCTGACAAGATCGAAGCTGTTGTGAAGGCTTCCGCTCCGGAAAATGCATCCCAGTTGAGGTCGTTCCTAGGGTTGATTAACTATTACCATAAGTTTCTATCAAATCTATCCACGGTGCTGCACCCGCTGAATGCTCTTTTGCAGAAAGAAGTACCATGGAAGTGGAGCGAGGACTGTAAGAAGGCCTTTCGCAAAAGCAAGGCATTGATCACCTCAGAGGAAGTGTTGGCTCATTTCAACCCAACGCTACCTATTCGTTTAGCTTGTGATGCTTCTCCTTATGGTATTGGAGCAGTACTCTCACACAAGTTGCCAAATGGCTTGGAAAGGCCAGTCACATTTGCATCCAGATCATTGACCTCCGCTGAGCGCAACTATGCTCAGATAGATAGGGAGGCTCTCAGCCTGGTGTGGGGAGTAAAGAAGTTTAATCATTACCTGCAGGGCCAGAAGTTTACACTGCTGACAGACCACCAGCCGTTGGTATCCATATTCAACCCTAAAAAGGGCATTTCCATTATGACAGCGCAAAGGCTACAGAGGTGGTCCCTTTTCCTAGGGGCACACCAATATGACATAGAATACAAAGGATCAAAACAGCATGGGAATGCTGACGGTTTATCGCGCCTACCGTTGCCAACGGTAGAAGAGGCGCCTACAGTGGACCCAGTGGAGATGTTCCACTCAACCATAGTGGAATGTCTACCAGTAACAAATTCTACCATTGAAAAGGAAACGAGAAATGACCCGACTCTCTCACGAGTCTACGATTTAACGGTGAAGGGATGGCCAGCACATGGCGAACCATTGTTGCCAGCATTCTCGCAAAGAAGAGAACAGTGTGCCGAGGAACCTTGATGTGTGGCTCCAGAGTGGTGATTCCACCCAAACTTCAGCATAAAGTGCTAAAGGAGCTTCACGAGGGGCATCTGGATGGAGTGAAAATGAAGAACCGAGCCAGAGCGTTTGTGTGGTGGCCAGGTATCGATGGAGACATCGAAGAAATGACCAAGAGCTGTCTAGGATGCCAGAAGGTCCAAAACGCCCCACCACAAGCCCCTCTACATCCATGGGAGTGGCCATCATCTCCATGGCAAAGGGTACATATCGACTTTGCTGGTCCATTTATGGACTCAATGTTCTTAATCGCGGTGGATGCACACTCCAAGTGGCCGGAGGTAATAAAGATGTCCTCCACCACCACGGAAAAAACCATCACAGTATTAAGGACCATATTTGCCAGGAATGGGCTGCCGGAACAGATCTGTTCTGATAATGGACCACAATTTGTGTCCGAAGAATTCAGGAAGTTCTTAAAAAACAATGGGGTTAAGCACTACACGTCCGCCCCATACCATCCCGCCACCAATGGATTAGCTGAAAGGTTTGTCCAGACCTTCAAGAAGGCCATAAAGGCCATGGGTAATGAAGACATAAATCTACAACATAAGGTAGATAACTTCTTGTTTGCGTACAGGAATGCAACACATGCGGTTACAAACCAAACTCCCGCCATGATGTTTTTCAATAGAAGACTAAGATGCCGGCTGGATTTGATCAAGCCAAACATCAGAAGGGACGTAGAGAACCGGCAATTTCAAGGCATGAATGAAAGGCCAACTAGAACCTTCCAGATAGGTCAACAAGTTTTGGCCCGGGACTACCGTACCGAGAAATGGCAGCCTGGAACTATTTGCATACGACTCGGACCGCTGATGTATACCGTGGACATTGGTGAAAGCATAATAAGGCGCCATGCTGACCAGATCATAGAGTCATCCGAAAAGGGACAACCTACACCACAACTTTATACGCCTAATGATGAAGCAGAGATACCCATAGTATCTACCTCCGATCCGGTGATACTGGAACCAGATGAACCCGACACTGGCATTCAAGCCGAATCGACCTTGCCAAAAGAACATAAGAACATAAGAAATAGGAGCAGGAGTAGGCCAATCGGCCCCTCGAGCCTGCTCCACCATTCAATAAGATCATGGCTGATCTGATCCTAACCTCAAATCTTCTATCACTCTGCATCCACCCGAACCCATGTGATCTCCCGGGAGAGGCGAAAAACCAGATAAAGACCCAATGGCCAATTTGGGAGAAAAAAATCTGGGAAATTCCTCTCCGACCCATCTAGGCGATCGAAATTCTTCCAGGAGATCACTCTGTCCCTATATTTTCTACAGTACTTACCTTCTGTAAAGGCGATCTCCACCCCAGCCAGGAACAGGAATAAAACCATCTCCTGAAATCTAACAGAATTAGAACACAGTAGGAGCAGAACAAGGCTACACGGCCCCTGGGCCCGCTCCACTACCCACAGGGCCATGACCATTCCGAACCCAGACTCATGTCCAATTTCCTGCCCGCTCCCCGTAACCCTTTATTCCCTTTACTTCTAGGAAACTATCTATTTCTGTTTTAAATTTATTTAATGATGTAGCTTCCACAGCTTTCTGGGGCAGCAAATTCCACAAACCTACCACCCTCTGAGTGAAGAAGTTTCTCCTCATCTCAGTTTTGAATGAGCAGCCCCTTATTTTAAGATTATGCCCCCTAGTTCTAGTTTCACCCATCATTGGGAACATCCTCACCGCATCCACCCGATCAAGCCCCTTCACAATCTTATATGTTTCAATAAGATCGCCTCTCATTCTTCTGAACTCCAATGAGTAGAGTCCCAATCTACTCAACCTCTCCTCATATGACCAACCCATCATCCCCGGGATTAACCGAGTGAACCTTCTTTGTACTGACTTGAGAGCAAGTATGTCTTTTCTTAAGTATGCACCACCGAAAACTACGACACCACCGAGGCGTTATCTGGACCGAGTCAGGAAGCCTCCAGAGAGACTGAATCTGTGAACTGTTTTTACATGAAGTTGTGTATATATGTTGTTATATGATGTTAATGGGGAATATATACTGTTAAGCTAAAAAGGGAGGATTGTGGTGTATGTAACCGTTCCACTTTTAAGAGAACTATTTTAAGAGTTGCACTACTTTATCTTGGCTGCTGTATACTGTAATACTGGTGGTGACCACACCGGTATATAAGTGCTGTGTAACGATTTATTGGGCAGTTCAGCCCTGACCTTCGACTAGTAAAGACCTGTTAAAATTTACTCTTGTGGTCTGTGTAGTAATTCTCAGTATAACACACAGACTTAACATTTATCGCAAGGGGTTGGAATACAAAAGTGAGTGCAGCTCGAACCAGCGTGTAAAGCTGCGAGTTTGGTGAATCAGGGAGTGAATCTTAAAGGTTAATCTCTTTTTTTATAAAATCTAGTCTTGTGTGCTTGCAATTAGCATTTAACTTAAATTTAAATTTACTGTTTCAAGTTTTAAGTTTCTTCCAGGCTTGGGCAGGGCTAAGCAAGCTCTGTGCTGGAGAGCAGGTAAGAATAATTAATTAATTAACTGGTCTAATCTGTTTCTGTAACTGCCAGAGAGCTCACTTATTTAAATAGTATAAATAAGGGAGGCTAGAATGCAGTTTGTCATGGACTCTCTTCTCTTCTCTTCTCTTCTCTTCACTTCTCTTCACAAGAGGGGACAGAGAACCAGCGGGAGTTCGGCTCTGTGACCCCCCACCCCCGCAACCGTTTTTGGAGAAAAATAAAAGGTGACAAAGAAAAGGGTAAGTGATTGGTTGGTGAGTATTTTGCTCACTTCCCTTATCTTTTAAAGCCCAGGAAATGTATCAGTAATTGTAAGGTTTCATTAGTACTTGTTTACTAGCAGTAATAAATCTTATTAGGTGTAGTAGGGTTTATTAATTAAAAATAAATAAATTAAGACTCAATAAAGATGGCAGGGCAGGTGATGTGTTGCGACTGCAGTATGTGGGAGCTCCTGGATGCCAGGACGAACACGTCTGCAGTAAGTGTCTGCGGCTCAAGGAGCTTCAGCTCAGAGTTGATCAGCTGGAGGCTGAGCTGCAGGCACTGCGATGCATCAGGGAGGGGGAAAGTTACCTGGACACTTTATTCCAGGAGGCAGTCACACCCCTTAGGATAGGGTCTTCTGATTTGGTCAGTGGTCAGGGACAGGAGGATGTGACTGCGAGTGATGCAGGTATGGGGATCCAGGAGGTGGAGGAGCCTCAGCCTTTGCAATTGTCCAACAGGTTTGAGGTTCTTGCGGCCTGTATGGATGAAAGCAGTGGCTGCAGGGTGGATGAGCAAACTGACCATGGCACCGAGGTACAGGAAGCCATTCAAGCGGGGGGAGTTAATAGGAATGTAGTGGTAATTGGGGACAGCATAGTCAGGGGATAGATACAGTTCTCTGTGGCCAAGAGCGAGTGTCCAGACGGCTGTGTTGCCTGCCAGGATTCGGGACATCTGCTCTGGGCTGAAGAGGAACTTGCAGTGAGAGGGGGAGGAGCCAGTGGTCGTGGTCCATGTAGGTACCAATGACATAGGTAGCACTAGGAAAGAGGTTCTGCTGAGTGAGTATGAGCAGCCAGGGGCTAAATTAAAAAGCAGAACCTCAAGGGTAATAATGTTTGCATTATTACCTGAGCCACGAGCAAATTGGCATAGGGTAAATAAAATGAGAGAGATGAATGCGTGGCTCAAAGACTGGTGTGGGAGAAATGGGTTTCCATTCCTGGGGCACAGGCACGAGTACTGGGGAAAGTGGGATCTGTATCGTTGGGATGGTCTTCACCTGAACTGTGCTGGGACCGGTGTTCTGGCGAGTCGTATAACTAGGGCGGTAGAGAGGGCTTTAAACTAAATATTGGGGGCATGGGATCAAATTTGGGAAGATGTGGTAATTCAAAGAATAGAGACAAGGCAATAGAGAAAGGTATTAATATGGGAAATGATAAACAGACTGTGACAGGAAGGGATAGAGAGTACAAATCTAAGAGTAAATCAACAGATAAGGCTAGAGGTTACAAAAATAATAAAAGGACAAAACTAAAGGCTCTGCATCTGAATGCACGTAGCATTCGAAACAAAACAGATGAACTGATAGCGCAAATAGAAATAAATAAATATGATCTGATAGCCATTACAGAAATATGGCTGCAGGATGAAATAGATTGGGACCTGAATATTGAAGGGTACATGACATTTAGGAAAGTGGGAACAGGTGGAGGGGTGGCTCTGTTAATTAATGATGGTATTAGCACAATAGAGAGGGATGACCTAAGTTTGGGAAACCAGGATGTAGAAGCGGTTTGTGTTGTGTCCAGGTATAATAAGACACAGACTGCGGAGAACGGTACAACAGGTGTTTACTCAACGTGGCTCACACTGCAACTGCCTGTACAGATTACTACTCAGTGCTATATACAGGTGTGGTCACTGCCGGTACTACAGTATACATGAGCTGTAAAAAGTAGTTCCCCCCTTAAAGGTATATACATTACAATTCCTCCCCTTTTAGATTAACAGTACCATAACACTCATTTAACAATTAAATATCAAACTAATTACAATTAACACTTTTAACATGCAACATTAGCTGAAAATAGTCTATTTATATATTCAGTCTTTGGGGAGGCCTCCTGATCCTTTCTGGATAGCGCCTTTCCCGAGTGTCTTGCTCTTGGTGCGGAGGCGATTCTGGCCCCCTGTCGTCGGTTGGTTCATCAGCTTCCGATGCTACTGTTTCTGGGGTAGATGCGACCTGTACGTCGGGTTCATCACCAGGTACGTATGGGCGAGGCATGGGGTTGACTTGTTCCTGTGACTCTAGGATCTGGTCAGCATGGCGTCTCACGATGCTCTCCCCAACGTCCACTGTGTACATTAGTGGGCCCTGCCGTGTGCACATCGTTCCTGGCTGCCATTTTTCTGTTCGGTAGTCGCGGGCCAAGATTGGTTGCCCTACATTGAAGCTCCTTGTTGGCTTCTCATGGATGTGCTGGAATTGCTAACTCTCAACATCTCTTCGTACGTTTGGCCTGAGCAAATCCAGGCGCGATCTTAACCTTCGGTTAAAGAACATCATGGCTGGGGCTTGTTTGGTGACTGCATGTGTCGCATTCCGGTAGGCGAACAGGAAATTGTCCACCTTGTGCTGCAGCGGAATGTTGTCATTGTACATAGCCTTTATTGCCTTCTTAAAGGTTTGTACGAACCTCTTAGCCAATCAATTTGTGGCTGGATGATACGGGGCGGATGTGTAATGCCTTACCCCATTCTTTTTCAAGAACCTCCGGAACTCTTCCGACAAAAACTGCGGTCCGTTATCGGAGCAAATCTGTTCTGGCAAGCCATTCCTGGCAAAAATGGTCTGTAGGACTGCAATAGTTTTCTCCGTGGTGGTGGAGGACATTTTGATGACCTCAGGCCATTTCGAGTGCGCATCCACGGCTATTAAAAACATGGAGTCCATGAATGGACCAGCAAAATCAATATGCACCCGTTGCCATGGAGATGAGGGCCACTCCCATGGGTGTAGAGGGGCCTGTGGTGGTGCATTTTGGACTTTCTGGCATCCTGAGCAGCTCTTGGTCAGGTCCTCGATTTGTTTATCGATTCCCAGCCATCACACATAAGCCCTGGCTAGGCTTTTCATTTTTACCCCTCCCAGATGACCCTCATGAAGCTCATTGAGCACTCTATCCCTTAACTTGGGTGGAATTACCACTCGGGATCCACACATCAAGGTCCCCCGGCACACTGACAGCTGTTCTCTCCTTGTTGAGAATGCTGGCAACAGTGAGTCATAAAAACAAAAGAAATAGGAGCAGGAGTAGGCCAATCGGCCCCTCGAGCCTGCTCCGCCATTCAATAAGATCATGGCTGATCTGATCCTAACCGCCAATCTACTATCACAGAACCATCTCCTGAATCTAACAGAATTAGACACACGAAATTGGAGAAGGATCAGGCTACACGGCCCCTGGGCCCGCTCCGCTACCCACAGGGCCATGTCCGATCCGAACCTAGACTCATGTCCAAATTCCTGCCCGCTCCCCGTAACCCTTAATTCCCTTTACTTCTAGGAAACTGTCTATTTCTGTTTTAAATTTACGTAATGATGTAGCTTCTACAGCTTTTTGGGGCAGCATATTCCATGGACCTACCACCCTCTGAGTGAAGTAGTTGCTCCTCATCTCAGTTTTGAAAGAGCAGCCCCTTATTCTAAGACTATGCCCCGTAGTTCTAGTTTCACCCATCATCGGGAACATCCTCCCTGCATCCACCCGATCCAACCCCTTCACAATCTTATATGTTTCAATAAGATCGCCTCTCATTCTTCTGAACTCCAATGAGTAGAGTCCCAATCTACTCAACCTCTCCTCATATGTCCATCCCCTCATCCCCGGGATTAACCGAGTGAACCTTCTTTGTACTGACTCGAGAGCAAGTATGTCTTTTCTTAAGTATGGACACCAAAACTGTATGCAGTATTCCAGGTGCGGTCTCACCAATACCTTGTACAACTGAAGCAATACCTCCCTATTTTTATATTCTATCCCCCTAGCAATGAAAGCCAACATTCCATTGGCCTTCTTAATCACTTGCTGCACCTGCATACTAACCTTTTGAGTTTCGTGCACCAGGACCCTCGGATCCCTTTGTACTTCAGTACTTTCCAGTTTCTTGCCATTAAGATAATAACTTGCTCTATGATTTTTCCTGCCAAAGTGCATAACCTCACACTTTCCAGTATTGTATTCCATCTGCCAAATCTCTGCCCACTTACTTAGCCTGTCTATGTCCCCTTGCAGGTTTTTTATGTCCTCCTCACTCACTACTTTCCCTCCCATCTTAGTATCATCTGCAAACTTTGATATGTTACACTCGGTCCCCTCCTCCAAATCGTTAATATAGATTGTAAAGAGTTGGGGACCCAGCACTGACCCCTGCGGAACACCACTAGTTACTGATTGCCAGTCTGAGAATGAACCATTTATCCCAACTCTCTGCCTTCTGTTAGATAACCAATCCTCTATCCATGCCAGAATATTACCCCCAATCCCGTGCTTTTTTATCTTAAGCAATAATCTTTTGTGTGGCACCTTGTCAAATGCCTTTTGGAAGTCTAAATACACTACGTCCACTGGTTCCCCTTTATCCACCCTATATGTTACTTCCTCAAAGAGCTCCAGCAAATTTGTCAAACATGACTTCCCCTTCATAAAACCATGCTGACTTTGTCCTATTAAATTATGATTATCCAAATGTCCTGTTACTGTCTCCTTAATAATGGACTCCAAAATTTTACCTACCACAGATGTTAGGCTAACCGGTCTATAGTTTCCAGCCTTCTGTCTACTGCCCTTTTTAAGTAAGGGTGTTACATTAGCAGTTTTCCAGTCTGCCGGGACCTTTGCTGAGTCCAGGGAGTTTTGGAAAATTATTACCAATGCATCCACAATCCCTACCGTCACTTCCCTCAAGACCCTAGGATGTAAGCCATCAGGTCCAGGTGATTTATCTGCCTTGATTCCCATTATTTTACCGAGTACCACTTCCTTAGTGATTTTGATCGTGTTTAGCTCCTCCCCCCCTATAGCCCCCTGTTTGTCCAGTGTTGGGATATTCTTAGTGTCCTCTACTGTAAAGACTGATACAAAATAGTCATTCAGTGTTTTTGCCCTCTCCATATTTCCCACCATTAATTTCCCAGTCTCATCCTCTAAGGGACCAACATTTACTTTAGCCACCCTTTTTCTTTTTATATAACTATAAAAACTCTTACTACAGGTAGACTATCCTTTATCCGAAAACCTCGGGACCAGCCGTGTTTCGGTTTTCGGAAAATTTCGGATTTCAGAAGGTATTTTATAAGACTGGGAAATTTGTCGGGGGTCGGCGGGGGGCCGGGGGTCGGCGGGGGGGGGGTCGGGGGGTCGGGGTCGGCGGGGGGGTCGTGGTGGGGGTCGGGGTCGGCGGGGGTCGGGGTCGGCGGGGGTCGGGGTCGTGCGCACGACTTACGCTGAACGAAAACACTTTTGGTTTTCAGAGGTTTTCTGTTTTCGGAAGTGCGGATAACGGCTGGTACACTATCCCTTATCCGAAAGGGTGGGGGTCGGCGGGGGGTCGGGGGGGGGGAGAAAAGAATATCGGACAGGCCGCTGCAGCTATCGGACGGGCCGCTGTATTGTTGGGTTCACTCTCCCGGTATACCTCCTTCACAACTGCCCGGCTCGGCCTGCAATCTCCTACCCAGGAGGGAACTCAGTGACCCTCTGCCCTGCTCAGCGTAAGTCGTGCGCCACTCTGGTCATGTCGTGCGCACGACTTACGCTGAACGAAAAAACCTTCGCTTTTTAGAGGGTTTCGGTTTTCGGAAGTTCGGATAAAGGATAGTCTACCTGTATCTGTTTTTATATTTTTTGCTAATTTACTTTCATAATCTATCTTCCCTTTCTTAATCAATCTTTTTGTTATTTTTTGCTGTCTTTTAAAGTTTTCCCAATCCTCTATCCTCCCACTAGATTTGGCTACCTTATATGCCCTTGTTTTTAGTCGAATACTATCCTTAATTTCTTTACTTGGCCACGGATGGCTGTCTTTTCTTTTACACCCTTTTCTTCTCAGTGGAATATATATTTTTTGGAAGTTGTAAAATAACTCCTTAAATGTACACCACTGATCATGTATCGTCTTACCCTTTAATCTATTTTCCCAATCCACTCTACTCAATTCCACTCTCATACCTTCATAGTCTCCTTTATTCAAGCTTAGCACGCTTGTTTGAGATCCAACCTTCTCACCCTCTAATTGAATATGAAATTCAACCATGTTATGGTCACTCATTCCAAGGGGATCCTTTACTAGGACATTTTTAATTAATCCTGTCTCATTACACAGGACCAGATCTAAGGTTGCTTGCCCCCTGGTCGGTTCAGTTACATACTGCTCAAGAAACCCATCCCTAATACACTCAATGAACTCATCCTCAAGGCAGCCCTGCCCAATTTGATTTGTCCAATTAATATGATAGTTAAAATCCCCCATAATTATAGATGCTCCCTTATTACAAGCCTCAACTATTTCCTGATTGATACTCCATCCAACAGAGTTGCCACTGCTCGGCGGCCTATAGACTACGCCCACTGGTGTTTTTTTTCCCCTTATTATTCCTTACCTCCACCCAAACTGTTTCATTATCCTGATCTTTTGACCCAATATCATTTCTCTGTATTACAGTGATTCCTTCCTTTATTAACATAGCCACCCCACCTCCCCTTCCTTCCTGCCTGTCCTTCCTGATCGTTAAATAACCTGGTATGTTTAATTCCCAGGCATTGTCACCCTGCAGCCATGTTTCTGTAATGGCCACAAGATCATACCCATATGTAGTTATTTGTGCCATTACCTCGTCTATTTTGTTACGAATGTTACGTGCATTCAGATAGAGAATTTTCAAATATGTTTTGTGACACTTAGTTCCTGCTTTTGCCCTTTTTATTACTTTACCTTTTACTTCATACCTTCTGCCCCTTCCTGACACGCTCTGGTTTTTAATTTCCCCAATGCTACCTAAGTCTATGGCCTTCTCTGTTGTCATTTTTATTATTTGCTCTCTAGGAACCTCCTCCCCACTAGTTAGTTTAAAGCCCTCTCTGCAGCCCTAGTTATATGCTCCGCCAGGACTCTAGTCCCAGCACTGGCCAAGTGAAGCCCGTCCCAATGGAACAGCTCCCTCCTGCCCCAGTACTGGTGCCAGTGTCCCAGGAAGCAAAACCCATTTCTCCCACACCAGTCTTTGAGCCACGCATTTAACTCTCTAATTTTATTTGTCCTAGCCAAATCGCTCGTGGCTCAGGTAATAATCCAGAGATTATTACCCTTGAGGTTCTGTTTTTTAATTTGACCCCTAGCTGCTCATACTCCTTTAACAGAACCAGCTTCCTAGTCCTATCTACGTCGTTTGTACCAACATGGACCATGACAACTGGATCCACCCCCTCCCACTGCAAGTTTCTTTCCAGCCCAGAGGAGATGTCCTTAACCCTGGCACCGGGTAGGCAACAAAGCCTTCGGGACTCTCGCTCTCGGCTGCAGAGAACTCTATCTATCCCCCTAATAGTACTATCCCCTACCACTACAACATTTCTATTTACTCCCCCACTTGAATGGCCTCCCGTTCCACAGTGCTGTGGCCAGGTTGCTCATCCTCCCTGCAATCCCTGCTCCTGTCCCCACAGGGAGTAAGAACCTCGAACCTGTTGGACAAGAACAAGGGCTGCGGCTCCTCCAGCTCTACCTCTTGGATCCCCGTACCTGCCTCACTCGTAGTCACACCATCCTGTCCCTGACCATGGGCTACATCTGAATTAATTAACTTCATAGGTGTGACCACCTCCTGATACACAGAGTCCAGGTACTTCTCCCCCTCCCTGATGTGTCACAGTGTCTGAAGCTCAGACTCCAGCTCATCAACACGGAGCTGGAGTTCCTGTAGCAGCAGACACTTGTCACAGACGTAATCACCGTGAGCCTCAATGGGGTTCACCGGCTCCCACATCTCGCAACAGTAACACATCACCTGCTCCATTCTATGTAATTAATTAAATTTTTTATTGTTAGTTATGGACACCCTCTGCCCGATTTTAGATGCTAATATCCCCTTTAATTAATTGGATTTAAATTTAAATCAATCCCTCTAGTTACACCAGTTAAATGGTTTACCAACAGTCACTCTGCCTTATTAACTACAACCCACAGAGTTAAAGTTTGAAAAGAGCACCTAACACCCCACTTACCCTAACTCACACTTACCCAAACTCAGAGCACTCTTTGATGACTCGCACTCAGTGCTTGCTCGCACTAGGACTGGTCTTTTTATATTGTTTGTTTGTTTACAGCCAAATGAGTCACCCCTGCTGATTGGTTAGAAAACTGGTTTCCACTGCCTGCTGTGCCAATTTACTCCTACTGCAGTGTAACCTTGTTTTACTCTTCTTAAACCAACAGAATCCCAAATATTTAACTTTTCCCCTTTACTTAAACTGCTTAAGTAATCTTATCAAGAATGATTTAAAGAGAAATAACAATTAAAGAACTCTCACACTTACCCAAACTCAGAGCACTCTTTGATGACTCGCACTCAGTGCTTGCTCGCAATAGTCGCCATGTGCTGGCCATCCCTTCACCGTCAAATCATATACCCAAGACAGTGTCGGGTCATTTTGGGTTTCCTTTTCGATACAAGCGTTAGTTACCGGTAGGTATTCAACTATAGTCGAATGGAATATTTCAACAGGATACACTTCTTGATCTTCCTCCGCAGTAGGCAGTGGCAGGCGTGATAGCCCATCAGCATTTCCATGCTGTTTCGTGCCCTTATATTCAATCTCATAGTGGTGCGCCCCTAGAAAAAGTGACCATCTTTGTAGTCATTGCGCAGTCATCACCGGAACTCCCTTCTTCAGATTAAAAATGGAGACAAGAGGCTGGTGATCAGTCAGCAAGGTGAATTTCTGCCCGTGCAGATAGTGATTGAACTTTTTCACTCCCCACACTAGGCTGAGGGCCTCCCTGTCAATCTGGGTGTAGTTACGCTCGGCTGAGGTTAGTGATCGTGATGCAAAGGCTATTGGCCTCTCTGAGCCGTCCGAGAATTTGTGCGACAGCACCGCTCCAATGCCGTAGGGTGACGCATCACATGCCAACCGAATTGGTAATGCCGGGTTGTAATGGGCCAATACCGCTTTTGATGTGATTAGTGTTTTGCTCTTCTGGAAAGCTCGTCTACATTCGTCACTCCACTTCCATGGCACCCCAGTTTGCAGTAGGGTGTTCAGTGGGTGTAGTATTGTAGACAAATTTGGCAAGAACTTATGGTAGTAGTTTACCAGCCCGAGGAACGACCTCAGTTGTGACACATTTTCCGGTGCTGGAGCCTTGACTACTGCCTCAATCTTCTCTGGGGACTTATGTAACCCCTCTTTATCGATAACGTGGCCACAATACGAGATCTGTTTTCTAAAAAACTCGCATTTGGGGCGGTTAGCTCGGAGCCCATATTCCTGCAATCTAGTGAGCACCTGCTCCAGGTTGGCAAGGTGATCACGGTCATTTTTGCCCGTGACCAGGATGTCGTCCAAATAACACTGGGTCCCTGGGATCCCTTGCAGGACTTGTTCCATTGCCCTCTGCCAAATAGCCGGAGCTGATGCTACCCCGAATACCAGCCGGTTGTATTGGTAGAGACCTTTATGGGTGTTGATTGTGAGGTATTTTTTTGATGCTTCTTCTACCTCCATTTGCAGATACGCCTGGGCCAGATCAATCTTAGTGAAGCGTTTCCCTCCAGATAGCGAGGCAAAAATATCTTCAATCCGCGGAAGTGGATATTGTACGGTGTGAAGGACCGGGTTCACTGTTACCTTAAAGTCCCCACAGATGCGAACCTTCCTTGGTTCCCCAGGCGTGCTGGTCAACGACTTTTTCATCACAGGGACGATGGGTGTAGCCCACTTGCTCCAGTCTACCTTGGACAGTACACCTGAACGTTCCAGACTCTCCAGCTCTGCTTCGACGGCTGGGCGGATCGCATAAGGTACCGGTCTGGCCTTAAAAAATGTTGGGCTTGCGTTTTCTTCAATTTTAATCGTCGCTGTCATGCCTTTTAGTGTTTCGAGTCCTTGCTGGAACACTTCTTTCGCGTCAGTTAGGATCTTTGACAGTCGCCCAGGTGTGATGTCGTCATCCATTTTGTCAGCCACAGTCAGTGCCTGTATGGAATGCCAATCCAGTTGTATTTTCCGGATCCATTCATGTCCCAGTAATGGTGGTCCTCCATCTTGCAATACATACAGGTCTAGTTTTGGTGTTTCGTTACCGTTATATATAACGGTCACCCTTATTTTTCCTTTGGGGTAGACTTTTTGCCCCGTGTATGTCTTCAAAATAATTTTTGTGTCTCTCAAGGGAATGTGTGAGAATAGCCGCTCATAGTCCCGTCGGTTTATGACTGTTAGGGCTGATCCTGTGTCCAATTCCATCTTTACCTGGACTCCTACTAATTTGAGAGTGACCCAAATGGTTCGGTGATCCTCCATTGTGATCACATTATGTAGTTTCAGACAACTCAGTTCCCTGCTTTCGGAGTCGTTATCACTCTTTTGTTCATCTGAACTATTCTCCGTCATCTTATGTACCTTCTTGCACTTTCCTTTGGTAGGTTTCTTATTGCTGGTTTTCTTTCCCGACCTGCAGACTCGTGCTATGTGTCCTACTTTTCCACACTGTCTGCACACTTTGTCTTTGAACCAGCAATCATTCTGGTCATGTGTTGTTCTGCCGCAGCGATAGCACTTCTCTGTTCCATATGACATTTCATTTGTGCCATATTCTTGCGGTCTCTGTTGTATCTCTGCAGCGCCCCGTGCTGCTGCTTCATATGATACCGCAATGCTGAAAGCCTTTTCCAGCGTAAGGTCCTTTTCAGATAAAAGCCGTTTCTGGGTTCCTTCACTTTGAAGCCCACACACAAACTTGTCCCTTAAGGTATCTGCCAGTCCTGCTCCAAACTGGCAGTGTTTTGATAGTTTGTGCAGTTCTGTTAAATAATCAGCATTACTTTCATCCTTATGCTGGTTCCGTTTGTGAAACTTGAATCTTTCTGCTATCAGCAGCGGTGTGGGGCTTAAATGTTCCTTTAGTATCATTACTATGTCTTCAAAACTCTTTTCCATTGGCTTCGTTGGGGTTACTAGATTTCGTAATAAACCATACATCTTTGCACCCATTAAATTTAACAATACCGACGCTTCCTTGTCATCTGACACCTCATTTGCCTTGCAGTACACCTCTGTTCGTTCGACATATGTAGTCCAATCTTCGACTTCATTGTCAAATGCGGTGATACTGCCACTCTTCGGCATTTTGGGTGTGGTTTAAAATGGCGTCTCCCAATGGCTTAAAATGGCGTCTCCCGCGCTTTCCTTCCTCCCCCGCTGCTGCCAACGCCGCTCCCGGCGGTTCTCGTGGCAATGGCGGTGCCCTGTAGGTTTTGCGCGCTTCTCCTGCGCTGCTGCCAACGCCACTCTCGGCGGTCCTCGTGGCAATGGTGGCGCCTCGCTGGTTTCTGCGCGTCTCTCTCTCCCTTTCTCCGACGCTGCTCGGCCCCTGAACACCGGCTGCGCCCTGTGCGCTCTGCCCTCTCTCTCTCTCCCCCGTCGACGCTGCTCGGCCCTTTGCTGTGCCGCTCGGTCGGGCTCTAGCCCGCCGCTGTCCAGGAAGGGTCTGCGCACTACCTGTTGCCAGCCCGTTTCGCTGGACCACCTCGACTGGAAAGCCAAGCCTGGCTCTCGACAGCCTCCCCCGCAATTCTCAAGTCTCTGCTGGATGACTGGGCGGTTGCCCGTGGTCGACGCCTGAGTCTCTGGCCTTGACCTCCAATCCACTGATCTCCAGGAACGAATCCCCGGGAGGTGATGCAGAGTTGCAGGTAGGTTCGAACTTGCCTCATCGCCAATGTTGTGTCCGGGTATAATAAGACACAGACTGCGGAGAACGGTACAACAGGTGTTTACTCAACGTGGCTCACACTGCAACTGCCTGTACAGATTACTACTCAGTGCTATATACAGGTGTGGTCACTGCCGGTACTACAGTATATATGAGCTGTAAAAAGTAGATCCCCCCTTAAAGGTATATACATTACAGTTTGGGTAGAGATGAGAAATAATAAAGGCAAGAAGTCACTTGTGGGAGTGGTGTACAGGCCCCCTAACAGTAACCACACGGTAGGATGGAGTATAAAGGAAGAAATAATGGGAGTTTGTCAGAAGGTTACGGCAATAATCATGGGGGATTTTAATCTACATATAGACTGGAAAAATCAGATGGGCAAAGGTAGCATAGATGAGGAGTTCATGGAATGTTTTTGGGATAGTTTCTTACAACCGCACGTTCTGGAGCCAACCAGAGAGCAGGCTATACTAGACCTGGTATTGTGCAATGAGATAGGATTAATTAATGGCCTCATAGTGAAGGCGCCCCTAGGTAGCAGCGATCATAACATGATTGAATTTTACATTCAGTTTGAGAGAGAAGAGTGGGTCCAAGACTAATATTTTAAACTTAAATAAGGGAAATTATGAAGGTATGAAAGCAGAGCTAGCTAAAGTGAACTGGCAAATTAGGTTAAGGGATAGGTCAATAGAGTTGCAGTGGCAGACATTTAAGGGGATATTTCAAAATATACAGAATATATACATTCCAACAAGAAAGAAAAATTCCAAGGGGAGGACCCACCATCCATGGTTAACCAAAAAAATTAAAGATAGTATTAAACCTAAAGAAAAAGCATATAATTGTGCAAAGATGGGTGGCAGGTCAGAAGATTGGGCAGAATATAAAAAACAGCAAAGAATGACTAAAAGATTAATAAGGAGAGAAAAATTAGAGTACAAGAGAAAGCTAGCTAGAAATATAAAAACAGATAGTAAGAGTTTTTATAGATATTTAAAAAAGAAAAGCTTTAACAAAATGAGCGTTGGTCCTATAGAAAGTGAGTCTGGGGAATTAATAATGGAAAATAAGGAGATGGCAGTTGAATTGAACAGGTATTTTGCATCAGTTTTCACTATAAAGGATACAAGTAACATCCCAGAAATAGCTGTAAATCAGGAAATGGAAGGGAGGGAGGAACTCAAGAAAATTACAATCACCAGGGAAGTGGTACTGAGCAAATTGTTGGAGCTGCGGGCTGACAAATCCCTGGGTCCTGATGGACTTCATCCTAGGGTCTTAAAAGAAGTGGCTAGTGAGATAGTTGATGCCTTGGTTTTAATTTTCCAAAATTCCCTAGATTCGGGGAAGGTTCCATTAGATTGGAAAATAGCAAATGTAACTCCTTTATTCAAAAAGGGAGGGAGACAGAAAGCAGGAAACTACAGGCCAGTTAGCTTAACATCTGTCAAATGGAAGATATTAGAAGCTATTATTAAAGACGTTATAACAGGGCACTTGGAAAAGTTCAAAGTAATCGGGCAGAGTCAACATGGTTTTGTGCAAGGGAAATCATGTTTAACCAATTTATTGGAGTTCTTTGAGGAAGTAACATGTGCTGTGGATAAAGGGGAACCGGTGGATGTACTGTACTTAGATTTCCAGAAGGCAATTGATAAGGTGCCACATCAAAGGTTATTGCAGAAAATAAAAGCTCATGGTGCAGGGGGTAACATATTGGCATGGATAGAAGATTGGCTAGCTAACAGGAAACGGAGAGTAGGCATAAATTGGTCATTTTCTGATTGGTAAGATGTAACGAGTGGTGTGCCATAGGAATCAGTGCTGGGGCCTCAACTTTTTACAATTTATATAAATGACTTGGATGAAGGGACCGAAGGTATGGTTGCTAAATTTGCTGATGACAAAAGGTTACTACAGGAAACTCTTTTTTTATCCGGCACCGATGGGACCGGCGTGGTGCTGGTTGATCAAAAAGTCCTGATTATAGAGGTATACTTACTAAGGTACGAGAGCCCCGTACACGGCCACATATCCAGGTGTCCCTGTTGCATGGCAACGGGTGCAGGATCCCCGGTTACACGGCCACTAATATGAAGTAAAACTTACCTGAACCTACTCCTGAATTTTGCCGGTTAAGAGAGATTTCCAGTTATTTAGGTGCCGGTAAAAAGAGAGTTTCCTGTATGCAGGTACAGCAAGTAATTAGGAAAGCTAATAGAATGTTATCATTTATTGCGAGCGGAATGGAATACAAAAGTAGGGAGGTTATGCTTCAGTTATACAGGGCATTGGTGAGACCACATCTGGTGTACTGTGTACAGTATTGGTCTCCTTATTTAAAGAAGGATGTGAATGCGTTGGAGGCAGTTCAGAGAAGGTTTACTAGAATAATACCTGGAATGGGCAGGTTGTCTTATGAGAAAAGGTTGGACTGGCCAGGCTTGTATCCACTGGAGTTTAGAAGAGTAAGAGGTGACTTGATTGAAACATACAAGATTCTGAGGGGTCTGGACAGGGTGGATGTGGAAAGGATGTTTCCTCTTCTGGGAGAATCTAGAACTAGGTGTCACTGTTTAAAAATAAGGGGTCACCCATTTAAGACAGAGATGAGGAGAAATTTTTTCTCAGAGGGTCGTGAGTCTTTGGAACTCTCTTCCTCAGAGGGTGGAGGAAGCAGAGTTTTTGAATATTTTTAAGGCAGAGGTAGATAGATTCTTGGGGTGAAAAGTTATCGGGGGTAGGCGGGAACATGGAGTAATCGGATCATCCATGATCTTATTGAATGGCGGAGCAGGCTCGAAGGGCCGAGTGGCCTACTCCTGCTCCTAATTCGTATGTTTGTATGTATGTAAGTAATAGCTGCGATTTTGCTGGCGCTCAGAGGGTGGGGTCGGAGGTGGGTCCGCTGTCAAAATCAAAATGATTGACAGCGGGTTGTGAGCCTGCTCTGAACCCGCTTCCATGTAAGTTTCCAAAGTGTTGGATCTGCGATTGCAGAACAGACCCAACACCAAGCAACGGGGAGGCATTTAAGATAGTTAATTGCTTGTTAACTACTATTTTGCCAGCCTATTTCTATTTTACCACATTTTGAGCGAGGTTCACGTCATTCGGAGATCACGTCCGGTAAGTAGGTCGGGAGTTCAATCGAGCTGAATAGTTCACAGCTGCAAATGTAGTATAAAAGCTAACATTTCACATCTGTTCACTTTCCAATGTCAGAAGTTGCTGATTTCAGGATTTTGAAGACACATTTGATCATTATTGGGGCTGTAAGTGTGTGGTGTTAACTCTATGTCCACTGTCCCCTCCTTGGAATAACCTCTCTCCATTGACAGATTGCTTCTAACATCTCATCCTCACCTGCCATATATAACAGCAGAATAGGAACGATGTATACTCTCTCACCCTGGTCCTCAGAATCTGACCACGATCAGCCGCAGCAGCAGAAGAACCAGGTACACCAGCAGCACCAACAACAAGAGCGCCAACCTTCTCCTCAACCACCTACTGCTGCACAGGGCAGAAGGCATCAGTGCAGGGCTGCACTGCATCGCAGAAGATACCCCCAACACAGGGTTTACAGGCAGAGGATAAGCTTCCTCAACATGACGGAGCAGCAATGCCAAAGGAGGCTGAGACTATCGCAACAGGTAGTCGCAGATATTTGCACAATGCTCAATCAAGACCTGCAGCCCTGAGGAGCGGGTGGACACCCCTTACCAGTGGCTGTCAAAGTCACCACCGCCCTCCACTTCTTTGCATCAGGCTCCTTCCAGGGATCTGCAACAGACATTAGCGGCATCTCCCAGTCGGCCGCACACACTTGCGGCTGTGCAGGGGCAGACTCAGCTATCACTGTCCGGGCAGGCATCTGGGGCTCTGACCGAGGGGTTGGCAAGGGGGTGGAAGTTTGATCGCTTGCAGAGGAGCCCCCACTTTCATGTCCCCTCCCACCATTATCCCCCTCATGGATCACCTGCACTTCTCTGCTAGATGGAGAGCACCTTGCTGCACATCAATGGGGCCACGAGGACCCATGTCTGTACTGAGATTCCTCATAATGAGGACGTCCATGAACCTCTGGTTTCTCTCCTCAATAGATGCCCATCTATCCTCCATGGATGACCATCTATTTAGAAGTGTTACCATGTTCTCCTGAGTCTGGTGATTTATGTCCTCCATAGGTGGCCATCCTTTCCATGGCGGAACCTACAGTTGCCAGTGCATGCACCATGGTGTTGCTCATATTTGAGATGGACTCCTCCATTCTCTGCACACTCGTAGTCACCATGGTTGCAAACCCTGAAGCTCCAGGATTGCCCTCTTCCTGGATGGTCCCCGAGGCTCAGCAGAGCTAGGAGACTCCTGTAGCCTCTGACAAGGAGTCTCCACTGCTGTCCCTCTCTCCACCATCTGATCTTGCACACTTGTGATTTCTGATACACCAGGTTACAACACTACTCTATATTGCATAGGACCCACTGAAGTGTGCGTCTCTGTGCTGGGTGCGCTCATTTCTGCTGACACTGCTCCCTCAGAGGCTGGAGGATCCTCTGAGAAGTGCTCCTGCTCTTCCTCCTGGACAGTTGGGGGGGTGGGGGTCTCTTGATGGTCCTGCGGGAGAGTAAAGACATGAGTTAGACATGTGATATGTAGATTGCAGACACATCCCATTATGCACATGATGACATCAGACCCCATATGAGTCACTCATGAATACCAACTAGATGCATGGAAAATAATTCTGTCACCAGGTTGTTCTAATGAACCCCTCTCTCCGTCCCCCACTTCAGGCTCGTCAACGATTCCTGTAATATCGAGAGCTGCCTCCTCAGTGTTGGTGAGCACAGCCAATGATGGCGGTCCTCCTCCTGTTCTCTCCCTCTTATTGTGGGCTCTCTTTTCCTGCAATGAGGGGAAAAAAGAAGTTTGAGTGAGACTGATGGAATGAGTGTAAAGAATGGATGGATAGATGTTTAGGGGAAGACTATGATGGAATGGGGTGCCAATACCAAGTTGCCTCCTTTTGAGTTGTTAGTTGTTGTCATTGCATAACGATGAGGGTGAGTGTGAGGGCTGCATAGTAAGATGGGAATGTGATTCTGTACATAGGGAGAGATGGATGTGTGATGGTGCAAAGGTTGTTGGGGTGAGTAAGGATATTCAGGAGTAGGGTTGGCAATGCAGAGTGATGGGGATGTGATGACAGGCACAGCAGAATGAAGGTAAGTGTGCTTTTATACTCACTTTTCCTGAACGCAGAAGATCATTAAATCTCTTCCTACATTGCACCCAGGTGAGAACAAACACACAACTTGCAGTGACCTCCTCAGCTATTTGCAGCCAGGCTGCCTTCATCTGCTGAGGAGGTCTCCTCCTTCTATCTCCAGAGAATAGAACCTCCCTGCGTCCTCTGACTCCCTCCACAAGAACATGGAGGGAGTCATCATTGAAATGTGGCACAGCCCTTTGTCTATCTGCAGTCATTGTTGCCTGAACCAGCACTCAGGAGCATTAAATCAGAATGGAGAGCAAATGGGGACATGGCCCCTTTAAATATACCGGCAACAAATGCGTCATCAGGTGATGTCACCAGACCCACACCATGTAATTGGGCTGGGTAACGCGCAGGGCGGGATTAACAAACCCAATTAATGTAAAATCCTTTTCGCAGTGCGGCTGGAGCCGGGATCGTGACTCGCCAACGACCTCTCCTGCTGCGATCCCACCTCCAACGGTGAAATCCCGGCCTATGCTTCAGTTGTACAAAGCCTTGGTCAGACCCTATCTGAAGTATTGCGTTCAGTTTTCATAGAATCATAGAAATTTATGCACAAAAGGAGGCCAATCGTCCCATCTATCCAGCCTAATCCCACTTTTCAACTCTTGGTCTGTAGCCTTGTAGGTTACAGCACTTCAAGGGCATATCGAAGAACTTTTTAAATGTGTTGAGGGTTTTTTCCTCTACCATCCTTTCAGGCAGTGAGTTTCAGACCCCCACCACCCTCTGGCTGAAAATAGTTCTCCTCAATTCCCCTCTAATCCTTCTACCAATTACTTTAAATGTATGCCCCCTGGTTATTGACCTCATCTGCTAAGGGAAATAGGCCCTTCCTAGCCACTCTATCTAGACCCCTCATAATTTTATACACCTTAATTAAGTCTCCTCTCTGCTCCAAAGAAAACAGTCCTGGCAACATCCTTGTAAATCTCCTCTGCACCCCATCTAGTGCAATCACATCTTCCTGTAATGTGGTGACCAGAACTGTACGCAGTACTCTAGCTGTGGCCTAACTAGTGTTTTATACAGTTCAAGCATAACCTCCCTGCTCTTACTTTCCTTTATTAGCAGAGGCATAGAATATATCATGTATGCTGTCTTAACCACCTTATCTACCTATCCTGCTACCTTCAGGGATCTGTGGACATGCAGTCCAAGGTTCCTCTACACCTCTCAGTATCCTACCATTTATTGTGTATTCCCTTGCCTTGTTAGCCCTCCCCAAATGCATTACCTCACACTTCTGCAGATTGAATTCCATTTGCCACTTTTCTGCCCACCTGATCAGTCCATTGATATCTTCCTGCAGTTGACAGCTTTCTTCCTCATGTTCAACCACATGGTCAATGTTTGTATCATCTGCAAACTTCTTAATCACATCCCCCTACATTGAAGTCTAAATCATTGATGTATACCACGAAAAGCAAGGGACCCAGTACTGAGCCCTGTGGAACTCCTCTTGAAACAGCCTTCCAGTCACAAACATCTGTCAACCATTACCCTTTGCTTCCTGCCACTGAGCTAATTTTGGATCCAACTTGCCACTTTCCCTTGGAGCCCAGGGGCTTTTACTTTTCTGATCAGTCTGCCATGTGGGACCTTGTCAAAAACCTTGCTAAAATCCATGTAGACTACAGAAAACTCTCGATTTACCGGCACCTAAATAACCGGAAATCTCAGTTAACCGGCAAAATTCAGGAGTAGGTTCAGGTAAGTTTTACTTCATATTACTGGCCGTTCCTCGATCTGTGGCTGTGTAATCTGTGGCTGCAGCTGTTGCTAAGCAACAGGGACGCTTGGATCTTGTGGCCATTGTTCCTGCACCTGTTGCTAAGCAACAGGGAAGCCTGGGTTTGTTGCTGTATACGGAGCTCTCAGCTCTCGTACCTTTTACTAGTACCTCTCGGTAATCCGGACTTTTTGATAAACCGGCACCACGCCGGTGCCGGATAAAAGAGTTTCCTGTACATCAAATGCACTACCCTCATCAACCCTCCTTGTTACCTTCTCAAAAAATTCAATCAAGTTAGTCAGACACGACCTTCCCTTAACAAATCCATGCTGACTGTCCTTGATTAATCCGTGCATTTCTAAATGATGATTAATCCTGTCACTCAGAATTTTTTCCAACAATTTGCCCACCACCGAGGTTAGACTGACTGGCCTATAATTACTCGGTCTGTCCCTTCCTCCCTTTTTAAACAATGGTACGACGTTAGCATTCCTCCAGTACACCTGTAGCCAGAGAGGATTGGAAAACGATGGTCAGAGCCTCCACTATTTCCTCCCTTGCTTCTCTTAACAGCTGGGGATACATTTCATCTGGGCCTCGTGATTGATCTACTTTCAAAGATGCTAAACCCCTTAATACTTCCCCTCTCGCTGTGTTCATCTCATCTAATATGTCACACTCCTCCTCAACTAGAATGTCTGCATCGTCCCTCTTTTGTGAAGACAGACACAAAGTATTCATTAAGAACCATACCCACATCTTGCGCCTCCACACACAAGCTTCCTTTTTGATCTCTAATAGGCTCTACTCTTTCTTTAGTTATCCTCTTGCTCTTTATGTATTTATAAAACATCTTTGGGTTTTCCTTGATTTTACTTGCCAATACTTTTTCATGCCCTCGCTTTGTTTTCCTAATTTCCTTTTCCCTGCACTTTCTATACTTCTCTAAGCCTTCTGCAGTATTTAGCTCTCGGTATCCGACATAAGCTTCCCTTTTTTGCCTTATCCTACCCTGTATACGCCTTGACATCCAGGGGCTCCATTTGGGAGTCCCACCTTTTTCTTTGTGGGCCCTGATCCTCAGGAAATAGATACAGGTCTTGGAGGGGCTACAGCGCAAGTCCACCAGAATGACAACAGGACTTAAAGGGTTAAATTACAAGGATAGGTTGCATAAAATTGGTTTGTATTCCCTTGAATTTGATAGGGTAGATACAGAGAAACGGTTTCCTCTGGTGGGGGGAGTCCAAAACAAGCAGGTATAATCTTAAAATTAGAGCTAGGCTACTTACGATTGATGAAATATGAAGCACTTTTTCACACCAAGAGTAGTGGAAGTCTGGAACTTTCTCCCCCAAAAGGGTTTGGATGCTGGGTCAAATTAAATTTTCCAAGACTGAGGTTGATAGATTTTTGTTAAGTAAGGGTATCAAGGAATATGAAGCAAAGGTGGGTAAATGGAGTAGAGGTACAGACCAGTCATGATCTTTTTTCTTCTATTCGTTCCTGGGATGTGGGCGTTGCTGGCAAGGCCAGCATTTATTGCCCATCCCGAATTGCCCTTGAGAAGGTGGTGGTGAGCCACCTTCTTGAACCGCTGCAGTCCGTGTGGTGAAGGTACTCCCATAGTGCTGTTAGGGAGTTCCAGGATTTTGACCCAGCGACGATGAAGGAACAGTGCTATATCCCCAAGTCAGGATGGTGTGTGACTTGGAGGTGATGGTATTCCCATGCACCTGCTGCCCATGTCCTTCCAGGTGGTAGAAGTTGTGTGTTTGGGAGGTGCTGTGGAAGAAGCCTTGGCGATGGTACGCACTTCAGCCATGGTGCGCCGGTGGTGGAGGGAGTGAATGTTTAAGAAGATGGATGGGGTGCCAATCAAGCGGGCTGTTTTGTCCTGGATGGTGTCGAGTATCTCGAGTGTTATTGGAGCTGCACTCATTCAGGCAAGTGGCGAGTATTCCATCACACTCCTGACTTGTGCCTTGGAAATGATGGAAAGGCTTTGGGGAGCCAGGAGGTCAGTCACTCGCCACAGAATACCCAGCCTTTGACCTGCTCTTGTAGCCACAGTATTTACGTGGCCGGTCCAGTTAAGTTTCTGGTCAATGGTGACCCCCCAGGATGTTGATGGTGGGGGATTCCATCATAGTAATGCTGTTGAATGTCAAGGGGCTGTGGTTAGATTCTCTCTTGTTGGAGATGGTCATTGCCTGGCACTTGTGTACACGAATGTTACTTGTCCCTTATCAGCCCAAGCCTGAATGTCGTCCAGGTCTTGCTGCATGTGGGCACGAACTCCTTCATTATCTGAGGAGTTGCGAATGGAACTGAACACTGAGCAATCATCAGCAAACATCCCCACTTCTGACCTTATGATGGGGGGAAGGTCATTGGTGAAGCAGCTGAAGATAGTTGGACCCAGGACACTGCCCTGAGCAACTCCTGCAGCGGTGTCCTGGGGCTAAGATGATTGGCCTCCAATCACCACAACCATCTTCCTTTGTTTTCCCCGTTTCCCATTGATTTCAATTTTACTTGGGCTCCTGTGCTTCACTCGGTCAAATGCTGCCTTGATCTAACTGAATAGCGGAATAGGCTCAAGGGGCTGAATGGCCTACTTCCTGTTCTATGATGGAGCGAGAAATGTATAAAAACTACAAGTTATTAAACTACAGATAGTGGAGTTGTTGTATTTGTTCAAAACTGACAAAGTGTTCCAATCTCCAGCACTGACACACCTCACTTGGATGTGTGCAAAAATTATCAAAAAATTATGAATTAAAAGGAAAAATCCAAGTCATGTTGGTGTATTAATGTGCTGCTCCATGAAGTGGAAAGGTACAGGTTTGCACCCCTTACATTTAGTAAGTTCCTGTAGGTGATGTTAAAAGGTTATTCTGGCAACACAGGACCAGGGCACTAATTCTAAAGCTGAAACATTGTTTCATCCTTCACGTAAAAGGTTGAACGCCCAAAATAATTTAAAATCCAACAACCATATATATTGGGCTGTAAGACAGTTGCTTGCAAATGGATCTCTGCCATTAGTTAGACTAGCTCAATGTAAAGTTCAGCTTCCAGATTCAAAAGTCAGCAAATCTCTGCCAGCCAGAAAGGACTTTGGTATGAAGATGGCAGAATAATATGATTTTGATGCAAGGTATATGACTGCAGCTACTAAACAATGACTATTTAAACACCATACAACTGTCACAACAGAATTCAAAAGTAATGAACAAGTGCTGAGCTAAAATTTTAGATACCATGTAGCTTTTGAAAACCATGCATATTTTCCAAACAATTCTGAGGGGAGGTGTGTATTATACATGGGTGCTAAAATGAAAACCGTTTGTAACAGACTCAGGAATGTGTTGGAATGCATGAATGAAACCATTGGAAATGGAAAATTCATTCTCTGCTACATTTTCGGTCTTGCTAAGGCACATATATTAGAAACGGACACTGTATTTTTCCAATGGTTGTGTCTCAAAGTGGGGTTAACTGTTAGGCACTGGGTGAATTATATTCAAAGGATAACAGCTGCTTCCATTTTTCCTGAACGATATAATATAGTTATTGTTCTAAGGTAATCCAACACATCCAGATGCTGATATTTATGGAATAATGGAGAATTATGGGAATGGCAGGATAAGAGACAATAGAGGGGGAGAAAAGTAACGTCTGCTTCAAACGGAAAATATGTTAATTATGCGGAACTAACAATGCACCATTATTCAAAAAACTGTTGCACATTAACTCTCCATCAGTGGGCTAAACATAGCTGTACAGTACTTCATAAAAATGCAATGATTTAAATGAGCGTTTTAATCACAATTAAATGAGAATACTTAAAACATCTTCAGTTTAAAATATTGCACCAAAGTCAAATTTGTACAACTTATAGGAAGAGATTTACATTGGGTCAGTTCTAATTAACTTTTTGTTACTTCCAATTCTCTAATGTTTCTCCACACAATTCCTTCGCAGCGCGTGACCTATTCTCTGGTCTCTGCCAGTGATGCTACAAAAATGGCCTCTGGGTGGCACACGAACATTGCAGGGCAGACTCACCCCTTCATTATCCCTCCTCCCTCAAGAGAAGTTTCTCACTTCTGCTCATAACCTTTATGGACTACTACTCTCAGATCAAGAACTTATCGTGTACAGCATATTAATACCTTAACAGAAACATGTATAAAGCCTAATGGCAAGTGCAATGTATTTCATCTGATTTCATAGAAAGGACTACATTAAATTACTTTCCTTAACTAGATACGATTGCTTTCTCTCTCCCATGGGCATATTAAATTCTACCATTCTATTACAGTATTATTTCATATTTATTTAATCTTGACCACTTTATTCTAACAATCATTAAAAAAAATTAACACCCTAACGTCGCATATTTTTTGTTTGATGCTTTATATATGTAGCCCAGGCAGAGACTACTGGTTGCCCAACTTTAAATATGTGTTGCTCAGAAGATATACTGCAGTTTCGGGGCATTTCTGTTTTAGGATTGTTTACTCGTCTATTCTTCTGCCTGAAATAACACCAAATAAAAACTATATTCCCTCTCCTTGTTCCTGCCAATTATCCCCTTCCCCTCCTCCTTTCCCAGAAGTGTCAACTTCTAGCTGGGGTATGGGAGCATCTTTAAGTTACCCTCCAATAACTCTGCCCCCCCACCCCCATCTTCCAAGAGCCTAGACAGTGCACTTCCAGGAGAATTAACCCAGGCAAATTTCCTCTAAGGGCACTGTGGCCAGCTGTAGCACCCCGATCCTGGTTTAGATCAATTAACTCAGCAAGGAAGAGGTACCAATTGTGGGGGTTTCTTGTTCTGTGTGGTTCAGCTACTCGCTGGTTTAACAAACCGAGGCACTGAGGAGCCTGGAAAAGTAATTCAAAACTGAGATTTGTTGAGGAATAGCAAGAGTCAACACTCACAGATATTGCTATAGTTGCTGAACATAACATTTATCACAGACGCAGAAAAATTGCTTCTAGAGATACCAATTTAAGATTCTAGTTAGCACTGCAGAGAAAGGCCCCCCGCGACCCCCACACCACAAATCAGTTAAAGTGATCCTATTCAATGGAAAAACAGACTGAGAAATTGTAAAGAAAGTCTGAGCAGCAAGAATGTAACAAACTTACAAAATATATTTTATTAGATGGTTGAACATACCAATCATTGGGATTTACATCAACATCAGTCAGCTCTTCAAATTCAAGTTTGAATTTTACCTTTATGTTGAGAATACAATATACACTATCCAATAAAAACTGCCCTAGTGAGGGTGTTTACATTTTGCTTTAACCCTTATACAGCATCAGTATAAAATTACGTGAGCATAAATAAGATTCTGCTACGACAGCATAAACCTTTAGATAGATGTGCAGTTACCAATGTTATAAATCAGTCAGTAAATAAAGGGCAAACAAGACAGAAGCAGATCAACAACTTTGCTTTTGGCAAGACACCAAATACCAAACAAGGGCAACTTTCAGATTTAGCCTCATGTTCTTTGGGCTTATTGGTCTCCATCAACCCAACATCCAAGTAAAGGGCTAATTACTGTACGTAGACTTGTCAGGGTGCTCAAAAACGTACACTCCAATATTTAGTAAATGGTAGTTTTTTCCCCAAACAACACAATCAGAAGTTTACTAAGTTTATTGTAAATCTGAGAGAATACATATGCTGGAATGGGGCGTTCAGTTGTTAAATCAGTGCAGCATTGTGACTGTGATTTTATCACAGTTTCATGGTGGCCTTATGAAATATTCATCTTATATTCACTTGAACTGTGAAAACATCAAGCAGTGCAAGTACCGATTGTGTGTTTCCAGACTTACATTGGGTCTGAAGAGAGTATTTTGTACTCCAGGGTGGTGGTAGTGATAGGAGCAATTTGAAGTGACGAATCAAGAGCATCACACAAGGAGCATATTGGCACAATATTAAACATATTGGTCTAAGTGACTTCTGTAGCGCAATGACACCAGTTCGCTAAATAAATCTGGTGGCAACACTGCCTTGTATTTTCATTATGCATCAAATATAATTAGAAACATTTTATTGTATGAGTCATCTTTTAAAATGTAATCAAACTGGATTTGAACACATAAATCCAGCATTTTTAGGTGTATGTACTGTTCATATTATTTATATTACATTCCAATTACGAAAACTATATTTCTTTTGCAATTTCATTTAACAAGATCTTCAAAATGTAAACATTCTCAATCCACTTCATGAAACAATGGTCTAATTAACATTCATGCTGCCTTCTGCCACACTGAAACCAATCTGCAAAGAAACAGCCTCACTGAACCCAATCGCTTACCTTTTAATACAATTCTTTTCTTTAATGTATGCAATAAACAGAATGCATTGTGAAGAACTGTGCGCTATGATTTATCTCTTTTGTTGCAAACCATGACTCATTCACAACTTCACTTGTGACTTAGCAGGCAGCCCACTCATTAAAAATAAATAGCACTTGAGTTTCCGTAACACATTCCATGTATACAAATGGATAGTCACATTTAAACTCCATTAAGTCAGGTATTGGGTGGCACAGTGTATTGGAACACTACTTTCATTTTTAGGACTTGGGTGTGAATCTAATCCAGAACGGATGGGGAATTCTCCATGCTCTGCCAGTTACATGACACTTGCAGGCAATATATTTCTATCCAATTTTTAATGGGCACAGGAGTATGGGTGGGAGGGCAACCAACCCAGGCAAGATACGAAGTTGAGGATAAAAGCTCTCAAGGAAGAATTTATTTTTCCTTAGCAGTGTCAATTGCCCACTATCAGCTGATAATTTCATTTTCACCTACCTGATTTTATCTTAAGACTCCAATGGTGCATCTAGGTGTAGATTAAAAACAAAGCAATTCAAAAGCATTCAGTGAGAATAAAACCAATAATTCCAACCCAATATAAGTTTAAGAAGCTCTTTTCTATCAATTTTACTGGAATTCTTTCAGGATGTAGCATAATGGGAGTACAGTGGATTTTAGATAAAGAGACCTTTTCAGGTGGCTCACAAGAGACTCTCTCAGATTAAGAGGATGATGTAAATTGGATAGTAGATTAGTTAAGTTATAGAAAACAATGTAAATGGATCACTTCTAGCAGTTCTAATTGGACAGCTATGACCAAGTGTACCTCAGAATTCAGTCCTGAGACACGGATATCTGTTCTCAGCTATGTAACCATATGCGGAGCATGTAGATGTCACCATTGAATTTTGGGTACAATGTGGTACTCAATTAGCACACCATCTTTCATCTCTCAAACCACAGTTTAAACTGAATCCTGACTAATGGAATAAAATCTTTTATAGGTTGTCTGTAGGAAATGAAGCTCCATTCTTCAAGGATAGAAGCCAGTGTGAATTACTCACCATTCAACAGCTAACTGAGGTCATATGGGTGGCAGGTGTGGGAAGTAGAGATTTTGATGTAATAGAGGGTAGTCTTCTGATTTCGAGGTTGCGGCACATAGTCTGAGCAGATTAGAGGAAGCTTAAGTCTATGGCTAATAGTGCTGCAAATAAACAATGGACCCCAAAATGGAACAGGATTTCATTCCCCAATGCTCACACTTGAACATAAAAATTCAGAAAAATGTTAAATGCATATCTAATTTCCCTGCTATTTGAAGGTTATGTTCATATTTGAAAGATGGTTGCGCATTTATTTAGTGTCTCATTATATCTCTCAAACTTCACTTAGCGATTTACTGTTGTTATGTGGACAAATGTGCCAAAGATTCAGCACTCAGCAAGATCCACAAACAATGGGACGAATGACCAGTTAATCTATTTTTGGTTGTATTGACGGGGGATAGAATGTTGGACGCAATACCGGGAGAACTCTTGGGTATTCACTGAATGCAGGTGTGGGATCTTTAGCGTGATCCAGTCTAATCTGAAGAGCAACACCTATGATAGTACAGCACTGGAGCGTCAGTCTAGATTAAGTGGAGTGGGGCTTGAAGCAAAAAGCTTGCGACTCAGAGGTAGAAGTGCTACTGAGCCACGCCGACATACTTGGAATGAAAGTTAACTCGATCGGTGGGTAAAATCTACATTAACAGATAATGGCAAATGCTCTTAAAAGTACATCACCAATGATTTTAGCATCAGACATCATACTACATAATTTTAAATTTAGCTAAAAAATAAGCTACTCATCAGTTTGCTTCCTTAGAAAGCTCCCACTTGCTCTTATATCTATTTGAGATGTTGATAATAAAAAAAATCAATGCAATCTTTGCTGCATTTACAATGCAGAAATGCTATTTGAAATTCCCTAGTGCTGGAGTGCTCCTAATTTCTTTTCAGACAGGTTTTATGATTACTGTACCTAGAAGTGCTAATGATTAATGATGCTTATTACAATGCAGTGTGAATAGAGCACGGTCACTACATTCAAGATTTAGACACTGTAGCTCTTATTTGCCCTCCTGACAATATTTTCTTGAATGCTTCTGTATGTTTAATTTGTTCTAGAAAGCAACAGCCACATCTGTAGAACAGCGACAGTGGGTAGCAGTTAATTTGAGACAGTTTTCTGAGGAATGGTGTCTGGGTTTATCTAAAAATTGTATCTGTGATTACAGATTTCATGTTGCCAGTGTAGTTCTTGTAGCTCTCAATAACCATTACAATATCAAGCAAACTATTTAGTTTGTCCTGATATTTATTTATGTTTTTAAAGCCAGCGTATTGTTTCAATTGAGAGCTAGGCTGAGGCTAAAATAAACAACTGTCATAGTCAAGGGGACTACTGTTTGTACCAACTACAGTGGCACAGGAATGAATAAATGAAAAAAAACTACTTTCTGGGCAGTGTGCATTGCTGGTATTGGATGGATTATACAGCGAAAATTGACACTGCTGTGGAAATACTGAATGGATTCCGGATGAGATTTTGAACCTTGCTTAGAACAGGACCTTCAACTTAAAAAAAATTACCTTTCTTTTTTTGGGCACTTCATGCGCATCACGATGAGGTATATTAGTGCTAGGGAGTTTCAAGTACCAAGTGTCAGCTCCCAGCTATTGCAAGGTTAGATTCAGAAAAAAAGCTCCTCTGTTGTGCCCCAATATGCCCAAACCCCCGTCCATGAAAAGCATAGAAACCATTAAGGTAACCACTGGCCTCTTGATTTAGATTGACAACTACAGATTTGTGCTGGGGGGCCAATACCCAGTAGGAACTGAATTCAGATTGCCCAAACTCATGTTACATAGAACCCTTACTGCCAGCACAGGGATCTTTCATTCCATCTGTCTGGGCTGGACTTCAACCAAAGCCCAAGAGGCAAAAGGCTTCTGCTTGATTTCCATTTTCTGAATTTTGATAATTCATTTATAAAAAGTCTTGTCTATAGTGCACGTCATACATGAAATGTGTCTGTAACATGAAAAAATCAGCCATCAAACTTTGTGGATTACCTCAAGTTATTATCTGTCAAGATATCCATGCTGATTTGATTAAATTTTGACAGGTGGGAAAAGCGACCAATCTTGAATCGGCAATCCATGCAATCAAATTGCTCATTCTCCCCCGCCAGTCAAGAACCAGCAGCTGCTAAAAATGAACCAAGCAATTCATTCCATTTTTTCTAATGGCCATGTTGCTATGGCCATATGTGGCTGAAAAAATAAACTTAATGTAACACAAAAACATAAACCATTCACAAAAAAATCTCTAAACTTACCCATGTCATGTTCAAAATCCATCTAGTAAGTTTCTCTTTCTCTTCCCAAAGCCTACTTTCTCAGCACCCAGGGACTAGAGTTTGGCTCCTTAAGTGGAGTTTGCTTTCTTCTGCTGGATTTTCACTCATGATTTTGTTTTAGTCTCTGTGCAGGCATGACTTCAGTATCCAGCTACACGCTACTCTAGCTCATTGTGTATACTTGAATTGATTGGAAGGCTAATGTGCCCCAAAATCACATCTCCTGTGAAACGATGCAAATCACGTGTACGCACACAGACTGCTCATTCTTCCGTCTGTTTAGACCAGATGCTCCTTTTGCTGCTGCTCCTGTGGGACAATAACTTTTTATTTTATTATTCTATGTATTCAGTGAAAGAGTCGAATGATGCTGGTGGCAGCAATGTGCAAAAATGACATACTCCTCCAAACCTCTGAGACTATCACTCAATTCGATGACCTGAGGTCGCGATTAGATTAAAACCTATAGTGCAACCTAGGTGTCAGCCCACATTTGTTGCCCAGGTCAATAAAAGCTGTGTGTGGGGCTGCAATTAGAGGCATCTTCTGTCAAAATGCTAGTAAAAATTTATGTTTTGTGACTTTATCAAAAAAAATCATTACTCCTGCCTGCAATTTACCATCTTTTGAATGTCCATGGTTAGTGTGGTCAGGTAATTCTATGTTCTGAGGGAGGGTTTCACGATCAGTTTTTGGTTTGGTGGGGTAAGGCTTCATCTCACATCATGAATTTGGGTTCTATTTTTATTTTCTGCTGGTGCAATATCTCTTGCATTCAAAATCAGTGAAATCTACTATAAATGTCCAGTGTTTTTATAACGGTGTTCAAAAATTCTGGATTTATAAAATGTACTTTAATAAAATAAAATCAGCTTTCATTTAATTTTCAAAACAAACTGAAGTCCAACGTAGTACAGTACTGAATTCTTTGCTGTATTATATATTGTGCGTGACACGATGTACAAAACAGCTCATCCGCAGAGATTTGTCATAAAAGAATAACTGTGGAATCTGACAAAAAAACTCTCAGTGGGACAGAGCAATGTGCTCAGAGGGATTGAAGAGCATACCCCACCTCCCCTGCTACAGAGTAACAGCCTGACTAACGCTGTGTACACAAGTCAAATCTCAGGAACATTTGGAACAATCCAGCATGGAAGGGGCTGTATAAAGACCTCAATATTTTCATATTCAAATCACTGACATTCTTTTATGCACACAATAAAACAATCTCCATGAGAGAAGCAGAAAAAGATACTCAGCAACCTGGACATCCCCATCATAAAGGCAATATTTATACTTTTAGCACATTAAGATTTACCTGTA
The DNA here is from genome assembly GCF_052327205.1 of Somniosus microcephalus. Taxonomy (NCBI): domain Eukaryota; kingdom Metazoa; phylum Chordata; class Chondrichthyes; order Squaliformes; family Somniosidae; genus Somniosus; species Somniosus microcephalus. Next base: position 252,208,785 of record NC_140992.1, read on the forward strand.
CAAAGATATTACTAGAAAGTCCCAAAGAAAGGGAAGACCATCACATTTGTTTTTCGAACTGTAACATCTAATCAAATGTATTAAGTTTGCACTATTATATATTTAATATAGTTCTGTCCCAGGATAACTTTCTCAAAGTCAACTTTTAGTATAATTGAACTGATTTTCACTTGTGCAGATATTTTAACATGTTGTAGATGTATAATAGAGAATGACCAGTATCCTTTCAATGCAAGGAAACAGCAGAATCTGTTTACCGTCACAAAATACTTTCATTGCAGCAAGCTGTAATGCTTTCCAAATTTAGTATGCAAACAAAACTTATATTTCCATAATTACAATAAACAGCCAGCTGCTGCAGAGTTTCAGACAGGAAGTTCATCGCCTTACATATGAAAATATTGAAAGACACGCTTGTGTTATTTATTCCTGAGGCTTCATGAATGTCTTCTTGACTTTACCACCCTTGGTGCTACCTTCTGCTTCTTCACTTTGAAGAGTTGATCGATCTCTCTTTTTGGTAAACTTCCTTTTTATAGTCCCCACTAAGCTTTCATATCTGGAAAAGACAAGGTTTGATAATGCTTCACTGAATGCAAATAATTTGCAATGTTAACAGTTGCACGTTATCCACTAATTTGTAGTATTATTTTGAAGCATGAATTCTAAAGTAAGTCACCACAATTTCATGCTAAGACTACTATATTTACATCCAGGGGTTAAGCCAGTCTTAACTAAAATTTTAAGCACATGTTCAGGTACTGTGGGACTCTTAAGATGCAGATACAATAATCCATTAATCAGAATGGTTCCTGAGCCTAGGATGCAAGGCAGCTGTGACCTGTAGAGGGCATAGCTAAATAGCGGAGATGTGACAATGGATGAATATTCATGGAGTTGGACAAGGGAGGAGAGGCACTGAAGGAGCATGGTTGACCATGCCAAAGGCTGCAGAAGTTGAGGAGAGATTGTGCACCAGGGTCAACTTCACCGAGGATGTCGATCCTAACTTTGATTAGGGCCATTTCAGTGCCATGGCAGGGATGGAAACTAGGCTGAAGATACAAACATGGAGTTGTGGGAATGGTGGATTTGAGATGAGACAGTACACTGAAGGACTGAAGAGGAAAGGGAGGTTGGAGACGGGGCGGTAGTTTGCAAGTACAGAGGAGTCAAGATTGGATTTTCTTGAGGAGGGAGACGATAATGGCAGTTTTGAAATACGGGGGCACCAATATTTGGAGAGGCAACCATTTATAATGTCAGCTGGTATAGGGGCAAGGAAAGGAAGTTGGGTGGTCAGCAGTTTAATGGGAATAGGTTCAAAAGGAGCAAGAGGTGGGCTCATGGACAAAACAACAACAACAACTTGCATTTATATAGCACCTTTGATGTTGTAAAATGTCCCAAGGTGCTGCACATGAGCGTTATCAAACAAAATTTCACACGGAGCTACATAAGAAGATGTTAGGGCAGGTGACCAAATGCTTGTTCAAAGAACTAGGTTGTAAGGAATGTCATAAAGGAGGAGAGAGAGGTAGAGAGGCGGAGAGGTCTAGAGAGGGAATTCCAGAGTTTAGGGCCTCGGCAGATGAAAGCACGGCTGTAAATGGTGGAGCGATTAAAATAGGGATGTGCAAGAGGCCAGAATTGGAGGAGTGCACAGATCTCGGAGAGTTGTAGGCCTGGAGGAGGTTACATAGATAGGGAGGGGTGAGGCCATAGAGGGATTTGAAAATGAGGATGAGACTTTTTAAACTGAGGTGTTGGCAGACCGGGAGCCAATGTAGATCAGTGAGCACAGGGGTGATGGGTGCATGGGACTTGGTGCGAGTTAGGATAGGGGCAGCAGAGTTTTGGATGAGCTAATGTTTATGGAGGGTGGAAGGTGGGAGGACGGTCAGGAGAGCGTTAGTATAGTCAAGTCTAGAGGTAACAAAGACATGGAGAGTTTCAACAGCAGATGAGCTCAGAGAGGGTATGAGGGGAGATAGGAGAGAAAGATGTGGGTTCACAACTAGGGCACGGGGTGGGGAAGAAGAGAAAGAGAGCGTGCCTAGGGAAAAATTTGGCTTGGTGGGCAAGAGAGGAAAGCAGAAGAGGCAGCTGAACGGATGGTTTCAATCTTCGTGACCAAAAAGTCCATGAACTCCTCATACTGTTTGAGGTGTTGGTGGAGTGGGCAGGGTGGTTGTGGAGAAAAGCCATCGGGAGTTATTTTTACTCTCCATGATGATCCTGGTGCATTGAGCAGCTTTGGCAGAGGAGAGTGAGGCCCTATACTACATGGTGGTCCAGCCTGGTCTTGTAAAGAATAGCTGAACCAGTTGTGCACCATATACACTCAAGTCTCCACGCCGTGGACTTGAAGAAGCAAAGGTGGGGGTCATACCAGAAGGGAACAACTAGAATAGCATAGTAAAGATTTTACTGGGGACAAGGGCAGATAGACAGCTGAAGTATCTTGGCCAATGGCAGTTGGCATCTTGAAAGTGCAATAGTGAGTAAAGTTTTTCTCAGAGGCAGACACCACTGGAAAGGGATAGGGGGCGGTGGGTGGTGAGAGATGACCTTGTCTGTGATCGAAACAATGGGAGTACAGAGGCCACATGAGATGTCAAGGTCGAGAAGTTAGCCGTTAATAGGGGTAGGAGGATTTATATGGAGGGAGAAGTTCGGGAACGAAAGGTCAGGGGGCATGGTGAGTTAAGAAGGAGATCAAAATCATTGACAACGAAGAGTCTCTCAATGCACAGTCTGAGGAAGGAAAGGAGGGAGAAAATCTCTGAGAAATGCAGGCCAAAACTAAGAGGGGTGCTAGAGAATGAGGATTTTAAAGGAGGCAAGAGGGATGGATCAAGGCGAGATGTTCAAAAGGAGACGTAGGGGGAGAGACCAAGGTGTAATTTAGTGATAAAGGCTACACCTGCACACAGTTATTTGGGTGGGGTTGATAATGGAAAGTATAGACAAGCGGTGAGGCTTCAGTAAGAGGCAAGGTGTTGCCACCTCCAAGCCAAGTTTCCATCAAAGCCTGGATGGCAATGCAGTCATCATGATAAGGTCATGGATGGAAAAGGCCTGGTTAGTGAGTGAATGGACATTCTGGAAGAAATACGGAGAGGGACGGCGATTGTTGATCCACCTGAGGAGGCAGTGGAAGATGGTTGGCGGGCTTAGCGCCCAACAGGCGTACTGGGCAAGAAGGTTGGCAAGAGAGGAGGATGATGATGCAGTTGGCGTTGCTGCTCTTAAGAAAGTAGCAACAGGTACCTCTATCGGCCCTTCGGAAAATGTCAAGAGGCAGAGGATAGCTATGAGCTTATCCAAGGAGGATTCAATCATGGGATGCTGTACTATTCTATGATTCTATACACCAGCGAAACCAGTATAGCGAAGGACAGTGGGAATGTAACACAAAGATTGAGAACAGTGAAGCCCAGGAAGCCAATGAAAGGTAAATTGCGGGATCAGTGCAGATGAAGGAGCTGGCCGAGGAACAGCTGTAGGGAGGTGAGGGGCACACATCATCAGAAGCTTGAAGAGTCAGACCAACCCAGCCTAGTGAAGAGTGATGGAGGAGTTTTGAAGGATGAGTGCAGTCAGCACCCACAGGAAGGGAGCGGAAAGCAGTCATTCACTAGCAGATGGTGGAGGTCACAGGAAAGCCCAAAAGCCAGCGGAGAAATGGACTTTGGTCCAGGAGAAAGCAGACTTCTGTTCAGGAACCAACACAGCAGCAGTAGCTGAGAAGCCAGCAGTGCATTTACGTAAAATCCATATTGCTTGCCTTAGCAAATTTAAAACAGATGAAATATATCTGAATTATCAAATTATGAAAAGATTTTGTGCAATGCATTATGAAACTTTCACACCTGTACAATGAAGCATTTGTTGCTGTACACTACTCTTTGTTAGACAAGCCTCAGAAACCTCAGAGGTGTCATCTTCGAGTGATAAAATAGTTATCAAGCAGCTGTCTTCCAGCAGTAAAGATTATTAGACAGGTGGCTAATAAACTCTCAATAACTAGCAGTATAGTAGGACTTGGGGGTTTCAAAAGCCCAAGAGTACTATAAAAATACTCATGAAAAACATGACATTTATTAACTAGATTTTATTTATGATTCAATTATTTCATATGAACATACAGTATGATTAACAGTGTAATAGTTCTGCTGTCAATAAGCATAGTACAATGATATTACACTCCGCTGGAGACATCAGATGACAGCAGTGGACTGTCATACCATTAGCATGAGCTGAAACCATGCAGTGCTCTACCTCAATGATCTGATTTTTAAAAAATCTCTTATTTTAATAGTCTGATCATGTGTAAAGCTGTTCCTAACATCATGAAGAACTGACTGATACAGAAGTAATCAATCGGCTACTCATGGATGTTTTTTCCTAAATGTCATCAACACGATCGTACATAGAAACACAGAAAAATAGGAGGAGTAGGCCATTCGGCCCTTCGAGCCTGCTCCGCCATTCAATATGATCATGGCTGATCCTCTATCTCAATACCATATTCCCGCTCTCTCCCCATACCCCTTGATGCCTTTTGTGTCTAGAAATCTATCGATCTCCTTCTTAAATATATTCAGTGACTTGTCCTCCACAGCCTTCTGTGGTAGAGAATTCCCCAGGTTCACCACCCTCTGAGTGAAGACATTTCTCCTCATCTCAGTCCTAAATGTCCTACCCCATATCCTGAGACTGTGATCCCTCGTTCTAGACCCCCCAACCAGGGGAAACATCCTCCCTGCATCCAGTCTGTCTAGCCCTGTCAGAATTTTATATGTTTCAATTAGATCCCCTCTCATTCATCTAAACTCTAGTGAATACAAGCCTAGTCGACCCAATCTCCCCTCATACGACAGTCCTACCATCCCAGGAATCAGTCTGGTGAACCTTCGCTGCACTCCCTCTATGGCAAGTATATCCTTTCTTAGGTAAGGAGACCAAAACTGCACACAGTACTCCAGGTGTGGTCTCACCAAGGCCTTGTATAACTGTAGTAAGACATCCTTGCTCCTGCACTCAAATCCTCTTGCAATGAAGGCCAACATACCATTTGCCTTCCTAACTGCTTACTGCACCTGCATGTTTGCTTTCAGTGACTGGTGTACAAGGACACCCAGGTCCCTCTGTACATCAACATTTCCCAATCTATCACCATTTAAATAATACTCTGCCTTTCTGTTTTTCCTACCGAAGTGGATAACTTCACATTTATCCATGTTATATTGCATCTGCCATGTATTTGCCCACTCACTCGCCTTGAAGCCTCTTTGCATCTTCCTCACAACTCACAATCCCACCTAGTTTCGTGTCGTCAGCAAACTTGGAAATATTACATTTGGTTCCCTCATCCAAATCATTGATATATAGTGAATAGCTGGGGCCCAAGCACTGATCTATGCGGTACCCCACTAGTCACCGCCTGCCACCCCGAAAAAGACCCATTTATTACTACTCTCGGTTTCCTGTCTGTTAACCAATTTTCAATCCATGCCAGTATACTACCCCCAATCCTATGTGCTTTAATTTTGCACACTAACCTCTTATGTGGGATTTTATCAAAGGCCTTCTGAAAATCCAAATACACCACATCCACTGGTTCTCCTTTATCTATTCTACCAGTTACATCCTCAAAAAACTCCAGTAGGTTTGTCAAACACGATTTCCCTTTCATAAATAAATGTTGACTTTGTCTAAATCTCATTGATATTTTCTAAGTGTCCTGTTATCACATCCTTTATAATAGACTCTAGCGTTTTCCCTACTACTGATGTTAGGCTAACCGGTCTGTAGTTCCCTGTTTTCTCTCTCCCTCCTTTTTTAAATAGTGAGGTTACATTTGCCACCCTCCAATCTGCAGGAACTGTTCCATAATCTATAGAATTTTGGAAGATGACAACCAATCCACTATTTCCATGGCTACCTCTTTTAGTACTCTGGGATGCAGATTATCAGGCCTTGGGGATTTATCGGCTTTCAGTCCCATTAATTTCTCCAGCACTACTTTTTCACTAATACTAATTTCCTTTAATTTTTCCTTCTCATTAGACCCTTGGTTCCCTAGCATTTCTGGGAAGTTATCTGTGTCCTCTCCTGTGAAGACAGAACCAAAGTATTTGTTTAATTGCTCTGCCATTTCCTTGTTCCCCATTATAAATTCTCCCATTTCTGACTGTAAGGGACCTACATTTGTCTTCACTAATCTTTTTCTTTTTACATACTTGTAGAAGCTTTAAAAATCCGCTTTTATGTTCCTTGCAAGTTTACTCTCATACTCTATTTCTCGCCTCTTAATCGCTCTCTTGGTCCTTTTTTGCTTAACTCTAAACTTCTCCCAATTCTCAGGCTTTTTCTGGCAACTTTATATGACTCCTCTTTGGATCTAATACTATCCTTAATTTCTTTTGTTAGCCATGGTTCTGCCGCTTTTCCTTTTGTGTTTTTGCGCCAGAAAGGAATGTATAACTGTTGCAATTCATGCATTCATTCCTTAAATGTTAGTCATTGCCTATCCACTGTCATGCCTTTTAATGAAGCTCCCCAATCTATCATAGCCAACTCACTCTTCATACCTTCATAGTTTCCTTTGTTTAGATTTAGGACCCTAGTTTCGGATTGGACTTCTTCACTTTCCATCTTAATGAAGAATTCTATCATGTTATGGTCACTCTTCCCTAAAGGACCCTGCACAACAAGATTATTAATTAACCCCTTCTCATTGCACAATACCCAATCTAGGATAGCCTGTTCCCTAGTTGGCTCCTCAACATACTGGTCTAAAAAACCATCTCATACACACTCCAGGAATTCATCCTCCACAGTATTACTGCTAATTTGGTTTGGCCAGTCTATATGTAGATTAAAGTCACCCATGATTACTGTAGTACCCTTGTTACGTGCATCTCTAATTTCCTGTTTGATGCCATCCCCTACATTACCGCTACTGTTTGGAGGCCTATAGACAACTCCCACCAATGTTTTCTGTCCCTTGGCGCTTCTTAGCTCCACCCAGACTGATTCTACATCTTTATTTTCTGAGCCAATATCCTTTCTCACTATTGCTTTGATTTCATCCTTTACTAACAACGCCACCCCACCTCCTTTTCCCCTGTCCTTCCTAAATATCGAATATCCTTGGATATTCAGTTTCCAGCCTTGGTCACCCTGCAGCCATGTCTCTGTAATCACAATTATATCATATCCATTTACATCTATTTGCGCTGTTAATTCGTCTACCTTATTGCAAATGCTTTGTGCATTCAGATACAGTGCCTTTAGATTTGTCTTTTTAACATTTTTAACATACAGTTGAACTGATTAGGATTGTCACCTAGCATAAGGACCATAAAGAATTAGATTCTCATCATGCAAATAGGAATATAATTTTTATGGTAATCTGAACTAAGACCATGGGGGGGGGGGACTTAAATTAAAAGACAGAATGCTCACTTGACTTTTAGTTTTTTTTAAGCATTCCCATTTTTCAAAGAAACGCAGGACGATTAGAGGAAATCTCTCAGAAAACTGCTCAATTCAAAAGGTACTGAAATAATACATTACTTCCTCCAAGAGAGCAAACTCAAGGGGTTGCCCATTTTCAAAAAAAAGCACAATGTCTGAAGAATGGAAAAGGGACTCATTATAAGCAGAATGAGGTTGGGGTGGGAAGTGAATTAACTATAACATTACTTTCTAAATTATAATACCTGAAAAATATAGACAATTCACACTAATTGTGATCTTCATCCCATGGACAGTTAAGACACAGAAGTGAAAGCGACCAATGCACAATAATACTGGGTCTGTCCATTAGATAATCATATTTAACCTAGTCCGTGAAACAATTTGAAGTTTTCGAAATGGACAGTAGTACAAGTAATCGAGCCTCCTCAGTGGCTCAGTGAGTTTATTCAGTAAATAGCTGAGCTTTATAGACTTAGAGGTTCCCAGGTTCAATCACCAGTGCATGCTCACTTAGCTGGTCTCGCCTAGAATGACAGTAAGTGTGCACCAACTGGTCTCAGCACTCCTGGGTTAGGGAAGGAAAAAAAAAATCAGTCGGAGTTCCCATTACTGATTCTTACCTCCTAGCCATTTCCACATCTACAGGTGAAGGCAGGATCTGACATGGCTGGGAGGGGAAATCCCCTCCATGGTTACACAATCTGCCGATACTCACTGCCTAGGCTCACAGAGGAATAATTGCCACATGGACTAGATACTGGGGGGTATGTGATGCCTATGTAATTCCAGCAAGGAGGAAAGGGGGAAAAACTGGCAAGAAAAAACAAACAATTGTGCATAATGGTGATCCAAGGCTTTTGACATTCTTCAGACATGGTACTACTTCTGTACCAAAAAAGCAAGATTGAGAGATTGTGTGTGAGAGATAGAGATAGCAATCATAAGCTGAAGAATGGATCTCATAGTATACAATTATTTTCTACAGTGTAACTGTTTAATATCAGACTGACTGCACCAATGAATCTATTAATCCTAATCTTTTCCCTAAATTTGGGATCACTTACTCCAGTTACAGTTCACTGGTTCACTAATCCTTTTCTGTTGAAACTCCAGCATTATTTTCATGCTTCATTATTGTAATGGGAGAAAAAAAGACCACTTTTAAATGATATACTGCAACACCTCAAAAGCTGTTGCTACTATAACATCCATCATTTGCCTTGAAATATGTACTGCATCTTTAACTTTGAGATATTAAATACATTCTGTATTCCATGTCTGATAGATGAATTCAGCCCAATATGTAGAACCACACCTCTTGGATATAGTAGCTTACCTCTTAGCCATTTCTACATCTGAAATATCTACTTCCATCTTAGCCTCTTCTTCAGGCTCTTCATTTTCATTCTGGGAATACATCTGTGCAACTAGTTTCTGGAATAAAGGCAATGCTTATGTATTAACTCTATTATTTGGACATTTTGCCAAATGCGATTATTTTAGGTTGTCTTGAAAATAACTCATATTTCTGTTATGATTTACGTTCTGAATTTAAAACCAATAGAGGCTTAGCTGCTGAGATTTGCAATTTGTTAGTACTTGCAGGACATATTGAAATGAATAGGATGCTTTTTTTTAAATTATTTGTTCTTAGGAGTGTGCAGTACTGACAAGTTTCAGTCAATAATCAAGATTGCCCGATTCATACTAATTGTTTTTACATCCGAGTGGCTTGCTAGGCCTCTTCAGATGACATTAGTAATAAACCACAGTGCAAGACTGAAGTTGCATGTAGACCAGACTGGGCATTCTGGAGGACATTAGTGAACTAGTTGAGTTTTTACAACAACCAGCAGCTGGTTCACATATTACCAGATTTATTGAATTCAATTTCAAATTCAGAAGTGACAATGTTGGGATGTGAAACATGGCCTCTGAGTTTGCAATTGAGTATGATAACCACTATTTACTCTAAAATTTCTTTCACACATGTAGGTATGGCACTTGGATGATTTTAGACCAGGCCAGACACACAAATTAGGTTTCATGTCATCTGCAGTATGGCTTCCGTTTATAGTGGGTGCCACATATGTATTGCAGTTACAACCCTTGTATTTTTGGTACTAAGTACACAAGTCCAGTTTTATAAAAGTATACAACATTAATGGAAAGCGTGTTTGGCGAAAACAGTAGCAACATTACAAACACACTTTCATAGAATCATACAATGGTTACAGCAGGGAAGGCGGCCATTCGGCTCGTCGAGCCTGTGCCGGCTCTCTGCAAAAGCACTTCAGCTAGTCCCACTCCCCCACCCTTTCCCCGCAGACCTGCAAATTTCTTTCCTTCAGGTACTTATCCAATTCCCTTTTGAAAGCAGTGATTGCATCTGCCTCCACCGCCCTTTCAGGCAGTGCATTCCAGATCCTAACCTCTCGCTGTATTAAAAAGTTTTTCCTCATGTCGCCTTTAGTTCTTTTGCCAATCACCTTAAATCTGTGTCCCCTGGTTCTCGACCCTTCTGCCAATGGGAAAAGTTTCCCTCTATCTACTCTGTCCAGAACCCTCATGATTTTGAACAATTCTATCAAGTCTCCTCTCAATCTTCTCTGCTCCAAGGAGAACAACACCAGCTTCTCCAGTCTATCAACATAACTGAAGTCCCTCATTCCTGGAATCATTCTCGTAAATCTTTTCTGCACCCTCTCTAAGGCCTTCACATCCTTCCTAAAGCGTGGTGCCCAGAATTGGACACAGTACTCCAGTTGGGGCCGAACCAGTGTTCTATACAGGTTCATCATAATTTCCAAACTTTTGTATTCTATACCTCTATTTATGAAGCTCAGAATCCTGTAAGCCTTTTTAACTGCTTTCGCAACCTGCCCTGTCACCTTCAACTATTTGTGCACACATACCCCAAGTCTCTCTGTTCGTGCACCCCCTTCAGGATTGTACCATTTTGTTTATGTGTCCTCTCCTCATTCTTTCTACCAATTATTTTTTCATTTAAAATAAAGCCTTTGGTTTAAATCTCCCATCTGCAATTACTGCACCCTCTTCTTACTTCTAGTCTCTCCTTCACACCTGCTCTTTTGCACCGAGTAATCCGTGGCGCTTTCAACTTGCAAATTGTCTTCCTGTCTCTTTTTTGACTTTACACTGACTTTCACCCTGCACATCAACTCCTTCACTAACACAACCTCAAATCTTGCCATTGTGCAAGCCTCATCACCTCCAAGATCTTGCTCACTGACAAGGCTATCTCTAATACTCCCTCACCATGCATTTTCCCCTCCTACCTCCACTAAGCTCACCTGCTGCTGTTGGAAAAAACACCCCTCCTTCCTGTTCCTTCATCAGCACCTGCTTTAACTCGCAACCGCTCTCCTCTGGCCCTCCACCACATTATCTCCACCTTTGTAGGCCTGCTCAGTAGCTCCCTTCCTTCTGCTTTCTGTAGAAATTTACAGCAGAGGAGGTCATTCACCCCATTGTGTCTGTGACGGCCGAAAAAGAGCTATCCAGCCTAATCCCACTTTCCAGCTCTTGGTCCGTAGCCCTGTAGATTACGACACTTCAAGCGCATGTCCAAGAACTTTTTAAATGCGATGCGGGTTTCCTGCCTCTACCACCCTTTCAGGCAGTGAGTTTCAGACCCCACCACCCTCTGGTGAAAAGAGTTCTCCTAAACTCCCTTCATGGAATCATAGAATTTTACAGCGCAGGAGGCAGCCATTCAGCCCATCATGTCTGTGCTGGCTCTCTAAATGAGCAATGCAATTCCCCCGCCCTTACCCCATACCCATCCAAACTTAATGTTTTCAAATGTTTATCCACGTCACTTTCAAAAGCTATTACTATGGATTCAGCTTACAGCATTGTTTCTGTAGTACATTCCATGTCCTAACATTCCTGTGTAAAAAAAAATAAAGTTCTCCTAAGCTCTCCTTTCATTCTTTGTGATTATGATCTTAAATTTATACTCACAAAGTACTGCCTCATTGACCAGTGGGGAAATGTTTGTTTCCCTGATTTACCTCACCAAACCCATCATAATTTTGAACACTGCTATCAGATCTCTTAACCTTTTTTGTTCTAATGAAAAAGGTGGCCGTTTCTTTCACCTCTCCGCATAACTAAAGCCTCTCATCCCCGGTATCACCTTAGTGAAGCTCTCCTGCATTACTCCATGGCCTGGACATCGTCCTAAAGTAAGGCACCCAAAACGGAGCACACTACGTCCTAATAAATGATTTTCACGGGTTAAGCATTACCTATACATTGGTGCCCCTGTCCCCACCAAATCTCTTGCCATCTTCCACATGCACTGTGTTCCCAGTGCAACTCGCATCTCTGCTTGAAGCACGTGTTTTGGTCATTCATCATCAGAGCTGGTTTGACCACCGCAAGCAATCATTTTCTACATCTCCGCAGCCAAATTCTCTTACTATTCCCAGATCATCCTGGAGTAATAGTGGATTCTACTTTAATCCGACACAGTACTGAATATTGCAGAGTAAAACAGAGCGGTCATTGCTGATTTTAATTCCCTAACCCATTCTGTACAACAGGTGTGAACATTTCCACTGACATTATGGTTCTAACAAGGTCTAGAAATCACATTTCCTGAAGCAGTTCCTCCCGTCCATCCTACCTGAACAATTTGGAGCAGCATCATAAAGAATTTGAAATGCTGACTTAAAAGATTTCAAGCATACTATGTATTCAGCAATGTCTATTTCATAGCATTTGCCGAACTTAACTTTGTAACATTCAATACTTGAAATTTACAGAAATTCATTGTATTCAGTTGTACGAAAGTGATGATAAAGTCCTTCAGCACGCAAAAGGTTATTGGAAATCAAAACACAAAACTGGATTTCCTGTAAAAACATACCTCTATCTCTGGGTTAAAACCTTTAAAGGACATGCGGCCAAACAGCAAGTCTTCACATGGCACAAAGCTCTTTTCTTCAATAATATGACTCCTGAAACAAATTAACAGATTGGCGGAATTAGCTAATAAGGAAAATATTTGAGAGTTTTGAAAGAGCAACACTTAGGTTATTCAATGGACGAAATTCTGATTGTGCCATAACAGGCTGTCTGAAAAGTTACACATTGCTTCTGCACAGAAATGTTGTGCGTATTACTCAAGACTTTTTATTCTGATGCTCAAACATATAATTTTCTTGCGCTGATAAAAAAAGACAGTTTCAACATCTAAAGTTTAACATCCATCACTTTACCAATTTTAGTTTTTACCTTCCTAAATTATAACAAAAATTAATAAAATAACCTAGACTGGCAGATATTTTTTTAATAAATACTAATGTAATTGGGCTATTCATTAATCATTCTCATGCACACTGTGCAAGGCCAAGGAGATGTATTATCTGTCATACAGTTTATTACTTTGTAAATTATATATTCCAAAACCATGAAATTATAAAGCATTTGCATTTCTTTATGAATGACATGCCAAATATACAATGATGCAATAAAATATCGGTTTCTACATTGGTTCTGAAAAATGAATTTATGATTTACAGAATTTATAAATTGCCTATATATAGAATACCTAGTCATTAATAGTTAGAGACAATAAGTGAACTCTACAAAACATTTTCAAATATAATGCAAGAAAAGTTATGATGCTACTTTTGACAACTAAAATTATTCAGTCCATGGTGTGACGGCATTATCTTTTCCATACTAATCTGCAGCTAACATAAGACAAAACAGGACAGACAGGATCGCTGTTGCAATTATCAGATTTTTATGGCTATTACCAGATCCTTGGGCTAAATACTAGAAGTGACTGAACGTGGAGCTTGCAAACAAAGAAAGTTTCATTATTTTCCACTAATTAATGTCAGTGAGCAGTCTCTATTACGTCAGCAGGTAGCTGAAAAGAAATAAATGGCCAATAGCATCAAAAGGACAGTGATGTAACATCAAGTGATTTAATGTAAAAATATTGTCAACACCACCACATGTATTTAGATAGCATCTCTTACCCAAGAGGGAAAGCAGTACATTGGAAAAGTTAAAAGGAGTGAGACAGAAAGCAAAAGGAGATGGTAATGTACTATCTCCTTTTACTTTGTACTATCATCCCTTTTGTCATTTAATCTCTCCCGCCTTCCACCCGAGCACAGACCTTCCCTTTTGTGCTTTCCTCCCCTCCGTGCCCACCTTTGCCTCTAACTTTTTCCAGTTCTGAAAAAAGGTCATCGACCTGAAACTTTAACTCTGTTTCTCTCTCCACAGATGCTGCCTGACCTGCTGAGTATTTCCAACATTTTGTGTTTTCATTATAGAAGAGAGTGGTCTTGGCAGAGACTTCCAAACAGCTAGGCTACAGGACTGAAAGACTGGTCTTTATGCACTAGTGAACCGGGAGTGCAACTAGTAATCTTGAGGTGCGAGAGGCCAGAAGAGTGTGGAGTATAACATCAGCAGGAGTGATTGGGACATCAGTGTTGACATTTTCATTTATATATTTTAATAATTCCCTGAAAGTGCAAATGCAAGTAGATAAAGCCATAAAAAGGTCAACAGAAAATTGGATTTTATAAATAGGGGCTTAGAGTACAAGAGCAAAAAAGTACTGATGAATTTATACAAAACATTGGTTAGGCCACAGTTAGAGTATGGTACATAGTTTTGGGTGCATTATATAGAAAGGACATTAAATCCACACGGCGTAAATTCTCCAGAATGATAGCAGCGACAGGAAACTAGTTATGAGAGACTTGAAATACTAGGTCTATATCTATTGGAGCAGAGAAGGCCAAGAGAAAATTTATTGAGATTTTAAAATTCTAAAGTTTGGATAGAGTGAAGAAAGACTTGCATTTATATAGCGCCTTTCACAACTTCAGGACATCCCAAAGCGCTTTACAGCCAATAAAATACTTTTTGAAGTGTAATCACGGTTGCTGCATTTCCCACATTTCAACAAAGTTGCACATAGCAAGTTCCCACAAACAGCAATGCGATAATGACCAGATAATCCATTTCTAGGTGTTGGTTGAGGGATAAATATTGGCCAGGACACTGGGGAGAACTTCCCTGCTCTTCTTCGAAATAGTGCCATGGGGTCTTTTACGTCCACCTCAGAGGGCAGATGGGGCCTCGGTTTATTGTCTCCTCCAAAAGATGGCACCTCCGACAGTGCAGCACTCCCTCACTGCTGCACTGAAGTGTCAGCCTAGATTTTGTGTTCAAGTCTCTGAAGTGGGAACTGAACCCACAACCTTCTGACTCATGAGGCAAGAGTGCTACCAACTGAGCCACGACTGACAATTCCCACCAGGAATTTCTGTTCTTTCCGCCAGAGCCCTTGCACTCCATCACCCGGGCAAGGTCTCGCTGATGGTCCACTTGAAGGCCAAGGTGAAGAGGCTACCAACAAATCGGAGACTGGTCGCATCCCCGGGTCGGAGCTGATGATGTAGCGAGGATGAGGAGCTGGAAGGTGGCGGTCACGGTAGTGCTTTGCAGCACCAGGGCGCAGTACAGGGTGGCAAGGAGCGAGCCCAGGTAGGTCGCGCTGAAGGTGGTTGTGGGAGAAGAGCTGGTGCAGCTGGTTCCAAGGCCCGTGCAGGAGGGCCAGGCTGCCCAGAAGGAACAGGCTGCCCAGGGTGGAAAGCAAGGCGAATTTGCAAGCTTTCAACAACAACAACTTGTATTTATATAGCACCTTTAACGTAGTAAAACGTCCCAAGGCGCTTCACAAGAGTATTATAAGACAAAAAGTGACATCGAGCCACATAAGGAGAAATTAGGGCAGGAAGAGGTAGGTTTTAAGGAGCTTCTTAAAGGAGGAAAGAGAGGTACTGAGGGGGAGAGGTTTAGGGGGGAATTCCAGAACTTAGGGCCTTGGCAACAGAAGGCATGGCCACCAATGGTTGAACGATTATAATCAGGGATGCTCAAGAGGGCAGAATTAGAGGAGTTCAGATATCTTGGCCGGGGGGGGGGGGGGGGGGGGGGGAGTTGTGGGGCTGGAGGAGATTAGAGATAGGGAGAGGCGAGGCCATGGAGGGATTTGAAAACAAGGATGAGAATTTTGAAATTGAAGTATTGCTTAACCGGGAGCCAATGTAGGCCAGCGAGCACAGGGGTGATGGGTGAACAGGACTTGGTGCGAGTTAGGACACTGGCAGCCAAGTTTTGGATCACCTCACATTTACGTAGGGTAGAATGCGGGAGGCCAACCAGGAGTTCATTGGAATAGTCAAGTCTAGAGGTAACAAAGGCATGGATGAGGGTTTCAGCAGCGGATGATCTGAGGCAAGGGCGGAGACGGGTGACGTTACGGAGGTGGAAATAGGCGGTCTTAGTTACGCCGCGGATATATGGTCGGAAGCTCATTTCCAGGTCAAATATGACACCAAGGTTGCGAACAGTGTGGTTCAGCCTCAGACAGATGTTAGGGAGAGGGATGGAGTCAGTGGCTAGGGATCGAAAACAATGGCTTCGGTCTTCCCAATATTTAATTGGAAAAAATTTCTGCTCATCCAGAACTGGATGTCAGATAATCAGTCTGACAATTTAGAGACCGTGGAGGGAAGAGAAGCCATTGCAGGTGATTCTCTGGCTACAATTAGATAGTTAAGAATGGAACCAGGCGAGTGCAGTCCCACCCAGCTGGATGGTGTTGGAGAAGGATGGAGTGGCCAACCGTTTCAAAGGCTGCAGACAAGTCAAAAAGGACGAGGAGGGATAGTTTACCTTTGTCACAGTCACAAAGGATGTCATTTGTGACTTTGAGGAGAGCAGTTTTGGTACTGTGGTAAGGGCGGAACCCTGATTGGAGGGATTCAAACATGGAGTTGCGGGAAAGATGGGCATGGATTTGGGAGGCGACAACATGTTCAAGGACTTGAGAGGAAAGGGAGGTTGGAGATGGGGCGGTAGTTTGCAAGGACGGAGGGGTGAAGGGTTGGTTTTTTGAGAGGGGTGATGACAACAGATTTGAGGGAGAGGGGGACAGTACCTAAGGAGAGAGAACCGTTAACAATATCAGCTAACATGGGAGCCAGAAAAGGAAGCTGGGTGGTCAGCAGTTTGGTGGGAATCGGGTCAAAGGAGCGGAAAGGGGGTCTCATGGACAAGATGAGCACGGAGATGTCATGAGGGGAGATCGGAGAGAAACTGGAGAAAGATGTGAGTTCAGGGCTAGGGCAGCATGAAGGAGGCATACATAGCCAACAAGCCAAAGCAGAGCAGCCCCATCGGCAGGCACAGCCAGAATGCTGTCAACCGCTGGGAAAGTCTTTCCTCTGGTTGGGGAAACAATGACATGGGGTCATTGATTTAAAATTCTGAAGAAAGTGAAGAGAAAGGTTCAGAAATATTTCTTCACAGAATTGTTCAAGCATGGACTGTTTTGCCAAAAGCAGAAACCATTGAATCTTTTAAAGGAAAATTGGATAAATATCTGAGGCAGAGCATGATACAAAGCCATGGGGAGAAACCAGAACAGTGGGATTAGTTTTTGGATTGCTCTAGCGAAGACACTATTGGCCAAATGTGCTTCTCTGCTTAAACTTATTTGGTTCTAGAGCTGGAGTATGTGGACTGGCACATATAACTGGAAAATATTGTTCAGTTCAGGTGAAGCAAGGCTGTGGAAGGAGATGAAAGATGAGGATCTTGATGAGGAAGAGCTAACGGAGCTTGGTGACAATGGGAAGGGATTGGGTGTGTGAGACTTTGTGTACGAGAGGACTCAGGATGCAGAGTTCTGGACTCACTGAAGTTCGTGATGGGTGGAAGAGGAGATACTGGCCAGCACCTCCCAAACCCGCGACTTCTTCCACCTAGGACAAGGGCAGCAGGCGTATGGGAACACCACCACCTCCAAGTTCCCCTCCAAGTCTCACACCATCCTGACTTAGAAGTATATCACTGATCCTTCATCGTCGCTGGGTCAAAATCCTGGAACTCCCTCCCTAACAGCACTATGGGAGTACCTTCACCACACGGACTGCAGCGGTTCAAGAAGGCGGCTCACCACCACCTTCTCAAGAGCAACTAGGGATGGGCAATAAATGCTGGCTTTGCCAGCGACGCCCAGATCCCATAACCGAATTTTTAAAAAGTATCCGGGAATTCAATCCTTAAGAATGGGTTAGGATTAAGAGCAGAGGGAGAGAGGTAAAAGCGCAAATAGCAACGTCCAAGAGGTGGAAAAATACAGTCTTGGTGATAGACTGGAGGTGGGTAAACAGATCAGCCGAGAGGTAAGCAGCATGCTAAGATTGTATACCACTGAATGAAGATCCAGAGTGGTTGATGGAACTGGAGCCAGAGGCAAGTAGGTGCTGCTATGAACTGAAAAGAATACCTTTGGTGTTATCAACATTTACCTCAACACAGAATTTGAGCAAGCACTGCCGAAAGAATGTTAAAATTATGAATTTGGCATTTTTGTAAACTTGTTAAAAAACATATAGATCATTATACCACGCAGCCAAGGAGAGCCTTGATTTCTGTAGCAGTAAGCACCACCCTCTACGGTGACTATAGCATGGTGAATCCGAAACAGGGTAGCTCCTTGATGCAAGTCGAGATTTTAAAATGGAGCAACTCAACCATGAACTCTTGCATTAGCCGAAGTCCTGATTAATACCCAATTTAACCACCAATTACAATCATACAACTGCAGTGCACAGTACACACAGAACACTGACAATGCATATAGACTGGATAATGGAGAAAATCTGAGATTTAAAATGTGATTTTTAAAGTATATATATAAATAAATAAATATTTGCCAACAGCCTGAAACATTTCTAGTTTATTTGGATGAAGCACAGTGCACATTTTATACTGGATAAGGAGATCTTAAATGATTTGTGCTATGCCACAATGATCACATTATAATACAATGAATGTTATTTCCCAGTAATAAACTGATTATTACTTGATAATCTTGCTGTGATTATGTCATAACGGTTGATCTTTCAATGCAAACATTGTTAGACATCAACTACATGGGGAACACTGATCATCATTATATTTTTGCTGGCAAGCAAAATAATTTTTTTTCAAAACAAGTAAATAGAATTCTTAAATTCCACATCTATATATATAAAAAAACAGTATGTCTCTCTGTCTGTCTCTCCAGCTATACAATCAAAAGTTATAGAGCGTATCTACACATATGTTATATCAAAAGAAAGCTCATCATTAGGGGACTCTTGTAGGCGTATTTACTTTTTGGTCAGACAAAAATTGTGCCGACGGTATCCAAAAAACGTTCAAAATTCCGCTCATTAGCATCGAGTGGGGGCGGGTTCATTGTGTGTGCGGGCGGGCCATCCTAGAGTTGAGTGACGTGATGATTGACCAATCCTACAGTTCAGTGACCTGACGGTTGACCAATGTGTGTGGGCGGGCCTTATCATTCTGAACTGAGGTGTCAGCCATCTTGATTTGTAAATTTATTTTTTTCCCCCCACTTTCTGCGTGTTTCTTTTCAAATCTAGATTTCCAGCAAAAAAAAAGTTGCTTTTAAAACATAAATTGTTTTTAAAAAAAGTTAATTAATTTGTCAATCTTTTCTCTAACCTCTATAATTTTCCTACTTTTCACCGTTTTTGCAGGCCTGGAAGCCTGGGCCTCTGTTGCCCAGCCACACACGAGCTAGGCACCGCCCCGCCCGCGATCGCCGCCATCTTGGTAAAGGCTGGCGGCGCGGGACTGGGCCGAGCGTAGCCATCGCCGCCATTTTGGCAAAGGCTGGCGGGGCGGGAGGGAGCCTAGCGGGAGGTGAGTTGCGGTCACCACGGGGCTCGGGCTCAGCTGATCGGGCGCTCATCAGGGGTCGGCCCGCAACACATCGACCGGAAGAGCGGCGGCTCTCTCTCTCCTTCCCCCCCCACGGCTCGGGCGGGGGGCCGGGGCTCGGGAGGGTGTGGGGCGGGGCTCGGGAGGGGGGGCTCGGGAGGGCGGGAGGCGGGGCTCGGGCTGACCGGGGCGCTGCGCTCGGCTGGGCCATGTCAGTGCGTGGGACGGCACGGAGCTCCGCAGAGCCATCGCTGGCAGAGGGGAGAGGGTCTGCTGGCTCCCCCCCTCCCTTCCCCCCACACCCTTCCCACCCCCCACACACCGCCCCCCCTCCTCTCCCCACTTCCCCTCACTCGCGCTCTCTCTCTCGCCCCCACTCGCTCTCTCTCTCGCCCCCACTCGCTCTCTCTCGCCCCCACTCGCTCTCTCTCTCGCCCCCACTCGCTCTCTCTCTCGCCCCCACTCGCTCTCTCTCTCGCCCCCACTCGCTCTCTCTCTCGCCCCCACTCGCTCTCTCTCTCGCCCCCACTCGCTCTCTCTCTCGCCCCCACTCGCTCTCTCTCTCGCCCCCACTCGCTCTCTCTCTCGCCCCCACTCGCTCTCTCTCTCGCCCCCACTCGCTCTCTCTCTCGCCCCCACTCGCTCTCTCTCTCGCCCCCACTCGCTCTCTCTCTCGCCCCCACTCGCTCTCTCTCTCGCCCCCACTCGCTCTCTCTCTCGCCCCCACTCGCTCTCTCTCTCGCCCCCACTCGCTCTCTCTCTCGCCCCCACTCGCTCTCTCTCTCGCCCCCACTCGCTCTCTCTCTCGCCCCCACTCGCTCTCTCTCGCCCCCACTCGCTCTCTCTCTCGCCCCCACTCGCTCTCTCTCGCCCCCACTCGCTCTCTCGCCTCCACTCGCTCTCTCTCGCCCCCACTCGCTCTCTCTCGCCCCCACTCGCTCTCTCTCGCCCCCACTCGCTCTCTCTCTCGCCCCCACTCGCCCCCACTCGCTCTCTCTCTCGCCCCCACTCGCTCTCTCTCTCTCGCCCCCACTCGCGCTCTCTCTCTCGCCCCCACTCGCGCTCTCTCTCGCCCCCACTCGCTCTCTCTCGCCCCCACTCGCTCTCTCTCTCGCCCCCACTCGCTCTCTCTCTCGCCCCCACTCGCTCTCTCTCTCGCCCCCACTCGCTCTCTCTCTCGCCCCCACTCGCGCTCTCTCTCGCCCCCACTCGCGCTCTCTCTCGCCCCCACTCGCGCTCTCTCTCGCCCCCACTCGCGCTCTCTCTCGCCCCCACTCGCGCTCTCTCTCTCGCCCCCACTCGCGCTCTCTCTCGCCCCCACTCGCGCTCTCTCTCGCCCCCACTCGCTCTCTCGCCCCCACTCGCTCTCTCTCTCTCGCCCCCACTCGCTCTCTCTCGCCCCCATTCGCTCTCTCTCTCTCGCCCCCACTCGCTCTCTCTCTTCCCCCCAGTCGCTCTCTCTCTTCCCCCCAGTCGCTCTCTCTTCCCCCCAGTCGCTCTCTCTCTTCCCCCCCGTCGCTCTCTCTCTTCCCCCCAGTCGCTCTCTCTCTTCCCCCCAGTCGCTCTCTCTCTTCCCCCCAGTCGCTCTCTCTCTCTCTTCCCCCCAGTCGCTCTCTCTCTCTTCCCCCCAGTCGCTCTCTCTCTCTTCCCCCCAGTCGCTCTCTCTCTCTCTTCCAACAACAACATGCCCTCAAAAAAGCCTCGGCACCGCCGGGCACTCCAGCTAGTCTATATATAAAAGCGGTACTTCTGTCCTTCTGTCTGTCCGGCTATACACTCCAAAGTTATAGAGCGTACCTACACGTGCGTTACATCAAAAGAAAGCTTACGCCGGAACGGTCATAAGCGTATTTACTTTTCGGTCGGACAAAAATTGCGTATCCAAAAAACGTTCAAAATTCCACTCTTTATCCGCTCATTATTCAAAATTCCGCTTATTAGCATCGAGTGACGTGAAGGTCGACCAATCGTACAGTTGAGCGACCCGACGGTCGACCAATCGCTGCGTCACGGGGGCGGGTTCGTCGCGCGTGCGGGCGGGCCGTCCTAGAGTCGAGTGACAGGACGATTGACCAATCCTACACTTCAGTGACCTGACGGTTGACCAATCGGTGCGTGTGTGGGCGGGCCTAATCATTCTGAACCAAGGTGAGTGGCCGCCATCTTGATTCCAAACTCTTTGTTTCTTTTTCCCGCTTTCTGCGTGTTTCTTTTCAAATCTACATTTCCAGCACAAAAAAAAAGTTGCTTTTAAAACACAAATTATGTTTAAAAAAAAGTTAATTCATTTGTCAATCTTTTCTCTAACATCTATAATTTTCCTACCTTTCACCGTTTTTCCAGGCCTGGAAGCCTGGGCCTCTGTTGCCCAGCCACGCCCGAGCTCGGCACCGCCCCTCCCGCTTGGCCCGCCCTGTGATCGCCGCCATCTTGGTAAAGGCTGGCGGGCGGGAGGTGAGTTGCGGTCACCGCGGGGCTCGGGCTCAGCTGATCGGGCGCTCATCAGGGGTCGGCCCGCAACACATCGACTGGAGGAGCGGCGGCTCTCTCTCTCCTTCGCCCCCGCGGCTCGGGTGGGGGGCCGGTGCTTGGGAGGCCGGGGCTCGGGAGAGCGGGAAGGGTAACCCCGGCAATGGGGCTTGGGAGGGCGTGGGGCGGGGATCGGGAGGCGGGGCTCGGGCTGACCAGGGCGCTGCGCTCGGCTGGGCCATGTCAGTGCGTGGGGCGGCACGGAGCTCCGCGGAGCCATCGCTGGCAGAGGGGAGAGGGTCTGCTGACTCCCCCCCTCCCTCCCTTTCTCCCTTCCCCCCTCCTTCCCCCCACTTACCCTTCCCACCACCCCCCACACACCCCCTCCCCCTCCACACCCCCCCTCCCACCCCTCCCGCCCCCCACTCCCCTCCCCCGCTCTCTTGCCCCCACTCGCCCGCCCTCTTGCCCCCACTCGCGCTCTCTCTTGCCCCCACTCGCGCGCTCTCTTGCCCCCACTCGCGCGCTCTCTTGCCCCCACTCGCGCGCTCTCTTGCCCCCACTCGCGCGCTCTCTTGCCCCCACTCGCGCTCTCTCTTGCCCCCACTCGCGCTCTCTCTTGCCCCCACTCGCGCTCTCTCTTGCCCCCAGTCGCGCTCTCTCTTGCCCCCAGTCGCGCTCTCTCTTCCCCCCCAGTCGCTCTCTCTCTTCCCCCCCAGTCGCTCTCTCTCTTCCCCCCCAGTCGCTCTCTCTCTTCCCCCCCAGTCGCTCGCTCTCTCTCTCTTCCCCCCAGTTGCTCTCTCTCTTCCCCCCCAGTCGCTCTCTCTCTTCCCCCCAGTCGCTCTCTCTCTCTTCCCCCCAGTCGCTCTCTCTCTTCCCCCCCAGTCGCTCTCTCTCTTCCCCCCAGTCGCTCTCTCTCTCTTCCCCCCAGTCGCTCTCTCTCTTCCCCCCCAGTCGCTCTCTCTCTCTCTTCCAACAACAACATGCCCTCAAAAAAGCCTCGGCACCGCCGGGCACTCCAGCTTCTATATATAAAACGGTACGTTGCATTTTGTCTGTCCGGCTATACAATCAAAAGTTATACAGCGTACCTACACATATGTTATATCGAAAGAAAGCTTATCGTTAGGGTACTCTCGTAGGCGTATTTACTTTTTCGTCACACAAAAATTGTTTCGACAGTGTACAAAAAACGTTCAAAAATACTCAAAAATCTACTCATTAGCGGTTGACCAATCATACCTCTCATTAGCGTTGACTGACGTGCTGCTTGACCAATCCTACAGTTCACTCACTTCATCGTTGACCAATCGGTGCGTCACGGGCGGGACCTAATCCTCCAGTCTCCCTAAACTTCGCCGCCATTTTTTTCATCCCCACAGGGACACCACCAGCCAAACAGACCCCCACATTGCCACTCCAGCAGCTGCAGGTGAGTTTCCACACAGCAGGCGGGTCATCGGCAGCGGCAGACCGTCAACCGCGCCACCCGCGGGTGAGCTCAGCTCGGCTCCGTCTCGCCCCTACAGCCCGGCCGGGCCTCAAGCGCTAGGCCCCAGACACTCAACCGCCGCGCCAACTCCAGCTGCCGGCCGTCAACCGCGCGATCCCCTACGGAGCTCAATGACAGGGGACAGACACTGGCACGGACACCGTGCCGCCCAAAATTGCCCTGGCAACGCCGGGCACCCCCTGCTAGTAATATATAAATATGCATAATTGAAAAGATAAGATACTAGGGAATGAATACATGGCAGTAATTCAGTCTTGGCGAGCTGACAATGCTTACAAAGTGTCTGCACTTTCCTCTCGAGTCCAGAACATTATCCAAACTCCTGGATGATATTACTATAATGGAATTACTGCTAGGCATTTTGACAAATCAGGTTATACAATGTGTTTTTGACAATATACAAAGGCATTACCATATGAGTGTGATACTTATTTAATTTGGGAAAATCTATCTAAAAATAACTAACAATCAACACTGGGATCAAGATTCGAGACTGAAATGAATAAAGGAAATAATGAGTGCAAATGGAGTTGGAGCATTGGGCAAGATTTACAGACTGCGAGGGAAATAGACCATCTGCTAGGCTGACTGAAAAATAAGGGATACAGAATGTAAATATATAATTGTGCATAGAGTTGGCTTTGTTCAAATTATGCAATGCTTTTCTATTCTTTTTTGTTGTACTGATCACCCATCTGTATAGGCGCACTGTTCCTGACCTTATTCCCCAGTGTTTCAAGTCAATTATGCCCCCCTTCCCAGCTGAATAGTATGTACCCCAAATGTAACAGGAGATGCTATTTGAACTTTCGGATTTCATTCACGGAAGAAAAACTGACTCATTATTAACTCATTACTATCTAATCATTTTCAACCTGCTTCTCCCCTCTAATACTTCTGCCTCAATCCCCATTCTCATTCTATGGTTCCAGTGCCCTGGCTACATTTCAGAAACTGAAGTCATTTAGCTTTATCCAGCTAACCTTATCAGATGCAAATGCCAACTGGTGAACTTGCATTCATGCCTTTGGGCTATTGGAAGTAAAGTTTTTTTGGAATAAACATATTGAAAAAACATGTTGCATTTATATTACAGGAAGACGTGCTGTACGGCAACTTCCACAGCTATCGATTTTTATCATAATGTTGCAATTTTCTCTATAGGCACCAAACACATTGATGTACAGGAAACTTTGTGCTATCCGGCACCCTGCCGTTTTCTTTAAAAGCTCCGGCTAGACCAGCGTCAATGTTATCAGATAGGAGCTTTTCATCGCAGTATCTGACCACAAACACTGTTGCTCAGCAACAGCTTGTAAACACTCGGCCCGTGGCTTGGAAGCGTCTCTGAAGCTGTTGCTAAGATACAGAGACGCTTTCTAGAGCCTGCCGTGTCTGACCACAAACACTGTTGCTCAGCAACAGCT
Organism: Somniosus microcephalus; assembly: GCF_052327205.1. Lineage (NCBI taxonomy): Eukaryota > Metazoa > Chordata > Chondrichthyes > Squaliformes > Somniosidae > Somniosus > Somniosus microcephalus. The sequence continues at coordinate 252,233,490 of NC_140992.1, forward strand.
TGTAAACACTCGGCCCAGTAGTTTGGAAGTGTCTCTGAAGCTGCTGCTAAGCGACAAAGACGCTTTCCAGAGCCTGCCTGTGAAAAGCAGAAAAAAAACACCTAACCAAAACGGCTGCTGATTTCTGCTGTTAGATCAAAGTTGCCGGACATTCAACTTCCGGATAGCACAAAGTTTCCTGTAGATAGTTTAGGAAAGAGAAAAACAAATTGTATATAAAGGAGGCTGGATGGACAATTCCTTTACGGATTCAAAAATGTATCATTTATACAATTATATCGGTTTTCCTGATCTACTTCAAATTTTCTAATGCACTCCATCTGAAATGAGAGATTGCTGACCAGATAGGGTTTTTTTTTCTATTCTTTGAGCAATACGTGTCCTCCACACACCATAGCTTAGCTTGGTAAATCTGGGGAAACTTCTCAGCCGCCTCCTGAGGTCCCCACCATCACAGATGATAGTCTTCAGCTAATTCGGTTCACTCCACATGACATTAAGTAATGGCTGAGAACGCTGGCTACGGGCCCCAGCAACATCCCAGCTGTAGTGCTGAAGATCTGTGATCCAGCACAAGTCATGCTCTTATGCAAGCTGTTCAGTACAGCTACAGCACTGGCATCTACCCAACAATTTAGAAAATTGCCCAGGTATGTGCTGTTCACAAAAATCAGGACAAATCAAACCCGACCAATTTTCACCCAATCAGCCTATGCTCAATCATCAGCAAAGTGATGGAAGGAGTCCTATCAAGCAGCAATTACTCACCAATACCCTGCTCACCAATGGGTTCCGCCATCACGGCAGCAATTGACAGTGTGGCACCAAAGAACCCTATCAAAACTAAAGTCAATGGGGATCAGGGGAAAATGCTCCAGTGACTGGAGTCATACTTGACATATAGGAAGATTGTTGTTGGTCAAAATCCTGGAAGTTCCTACTTAACGATATTGTGAGAGCACTTTCACCACGGGCTACAGTGATTCAGGAAGGCCCACAACCGCCTCCTCCGGGCAACTGGGGATGAGCAATAAATGCTAGCCTTGCCAATGACATCCACATCCCTACCTACAAAGGTAGGTACATTAATTTCTGAACCATCAACAGCTACTTGCAGTTATACAGCACCTTTAACGTAGCAAAACATCCCAAGGTGCTTCACAAGAGTGTTATCAAATCAAAATGTGACACCGAGCCACAGGAGGAGATATCAGGACAGGTGACAGGTAGGTTTTAAGGAGCGTCTTAAGGAGGAGAGAGAGGCAGAGAGCTTCGGGGCGGGGGGGGGGGGGATTTCCAGAGCCTAGCTGCCTCGGCCCTAAGCTCTGCAATTCCCTCTCTAAAGCTCTCTGCCTCTCTCTCCTCCTTTAAGATGCTATCAATGGTGGAGTGAGTAAAATCGGGGATGCACAAGATGACAGAATTGGAGGAGCGCAGAGATCTCGAAGGCTTGCAGGGCTGGAGGAGGTTAGAGATAGGCAGGGACGAGGCCATGGAGCGATTTAAAAAAAAGGATTTTAAAATTGAGGCGCTGGCAGACCGAGAGCCAATGTAGGTCAGCAAGTACAGGGGTGATGGGTGAACGGCACTTGGTGCGAGTTAAGGTAGGCCAGCAGAGTTATGGAGGAGCACAAGTTTATGTGGGATGGAAGATGGGAGGCTGGTGATGAAAGCATCGGAATAGTCAAGTCCAGAGGTAACAATGGCATGACTGAGGGTTTCAGTAGATGAGCTGAATCAGACTGAGGTTCTAAATTGAAACCATCCACCAAGGTGACAGGTATGTTTTTATCAATATCAGCCGGTTTTGCATCATTGTCCACAGAAATGTGGAAGAACAAGGCAACTGCTGTCTGTACTGTAGGTAATGGATCTGGGATATGTGCCTTGTTAGGGAAATGCAGATATATTCCATTTAGAATTCCACATAACACAAGCTATTCTCAAGCAAACTTCTTCCATCTGCCAAGACATTTTTACTCCTATTTTAACTAATTGAGAACTGAACAACATGCATTTACGTAGCACAGTTAATGTACTGAAATGCCCGAAGGCGTTTTACAGGAGCATAATGAGAAACACTTACAGCGAGCCACATGAGATATTAGGAGGTTGGTCAAAGAGGTAGGTTTTAAGGAGGGTCTTAAAGGAGGAGAGAGAATTGGAGGTACAGAGGTTTTGGCAGGGAATTCCAGATCTTAGGTCCTAGGCAGCTGAAGATACGGCCACCGATGGTCGAGCGTTGAAAATAGGGGATGCACAAGAGGCCAGAATTGGAGGAATGCAGAGATCTTAGAGGGTTGTAGGGCTGGAGGAGGTTACAGAGATAGCAAGGGGCGAAGCCAGGGAGGGATTTGAGAACAAAGGTGAGAGTTTTAAAATCGAGGTGTTACCGGACCGGGAGCCAATGTAGGTCAGCGAGCACATGGGTGATGGGTGAACGGGATGGTGCGAGTTAGGACATGGGCAGCAGAGTTTTGGTGAACTCAAGTTTACAGAGAGTGCAAGGTGAGAGGCCGGACAGGTGAACATTAGAATAGTTGAGGTAACAAAGACATGGATGAGGGTTTCAGCAGCAAATGGGCAAAAGCAGGGTGTCTTTGTGATGGAGCGATATGAGATCGGAAGCTCAGCTCAGGATCAAAAAGGATGCAGAGGTTGTGAATAGTCTGGTTCAGCTTGAGAGGGTGGTCGGGAGAGGGATGGAATCGGTGGCGAGGAAACAGAGTTTGGAGAGGGGTAAAGACAATGGTTTTGGTCTTCTCAACCTTTAATTGGAGGAAATTGTGGCTCATTGAGGACTGGATGTTGGATAAGCAGGCTGACAACACAGAGGCAGTGGAGGGATCAAGAGAGGTGGTGGCAAGATATAGCTGGGTGTCATCAATGTACACGTGGAACCTGACATCATGTCTTTGGATGATGTAGCCATGGGAGCCAAGGATAGACCCTTGGGGGACTCCAGAGGTAAAGGTTTGAAGGATGCAAGAGAAGCCATTACAGCAGATTCTCTGGATATGACTGGATAGGTAAGAGTGGAACCAACCGAGGGCAGTCCCACTCAGTTGGACAACGGAGGAGAGGCACTGGATAAGGACAGAGTGGTCGACCATGTCATAGGCTGCAGAGTGGTCAAGAAAGATGAGGAAAGATAGTACGCTACAGTCACAGAGGAGCGGAAGAAAAGATGGGCATGGATATGGGAGGCGACAACATGTTCCAAGGACTTGAGAAGATAGGGTAGTTGGAGATGGGGCGGTACTTTGCAAGGAAAGAAGGGTCATGGGTGGGCTCTCTGAGGAGGGGATGATGCTGGTAGATTTGAAAGGGAGGGAGACAATGCCCGAAGAGAGGGAACCGTTTACAATGTCAGCTAGCAAGGGGGTCAGGAAGGGAATTTGTGTGGTCAGCAGTTTAGTGAGAATAGGGTTGAGAGAGCAGGAGGTAGGTCTCATGGACAAGATGAGCTCGGAAAGGGAATGAGGGGAGATAGGAAAGAAACTAGAGAAAGATGCTGATAAGAAAACACATTTCTTACTAGTACTATAAAACATCCACATAATTCCCTGTCTATCCCCAACTGAAAATACATGAGAAAAAACACTTCGTTCATCACAAACTGGATTAATGCCAACTCAACAACAACTTGTATTTATATAGCGCCTTCAACGTAGTAAAACATCCCAAAGGCACTTCACAGGAGTAGTGCAAGACAAAAAAAACTCCTAATAGAAGACTCCTAACTGGCCCATTTACACGACAACGCCCTCTGTAATCCCAGATAACTGCAGTTCCTTGATATTACTTTCATTTACATGCTTAAAAAAAAATCTCATTTTGTAAACAATTAGATCACCAACACAGATGAACTAAATTGCTGCTAGTACTTCTACCACTATAGCTCTCCAAAGCTGCTTCAATACGGCTACTGTTACAGTTGAAAACCTGGAGTTTGTCATCTCCTGGATCACAAAAAATTGCATCTACAAATCCGCCACCAGGATAAGGGAGTCAGATTTATCAATGTAAATGCCAAGAGCTGGATTATGGAGGACGGTCTCCCGATATCTGAAATGCAACTATACAGGAAACTCTTTGGTATCCGGCACCGACGGGACCGGGATGGTGCCGGTTGATAAAAAATTCCGGATAACGGAGAGGTATAGCTACCGAGGCTATTTTTAACAAACAAAAATAAAAAAATCAAGAAATGTGCAGTATAATTGGGTACTCACCTACAGAATGTTGTGTTAAATGGATGGTGGAAGATGCTTGATTAAGTACAGTACTGCCAGTTGAGGGTAATCCATAACTCTTTAATTACTTAACAGTAAAACAAAACTTATAAACGACTGTATGCTGTAGTTTTTGGAGTGAGAATTGTGCCGGTTAAACGAGAGTTTCCTGTACTTTATAAGTTGCTTTAGATCTAATGTTGGACTATTTATCTTAGTGCACACACTTCCAAGCTCACTTCTGTTTTGGAGGCCCCATTCACACTGGCACAACTAAAACCCAACCCAAGCTTGTTGGGATTCTTTGGTGGTGATGTCATGACATTACAATACATGCGCAAACTGGTAAATTCTGGAGGCATTAAAATTATTCTTAACTTTATCCCAGGAGAAACAACCAATCATTTCAGTGATTATTGAAAATGTCTCTTCCTTAGCCCTGAACATTGCTCTTCGGGATCCAAACTACAGAAGACCATATTTACGCCCTTATCTAAGATCTGATGGTCCTGTCTGAAACCACCAGATGTTCCGAGTTAGACAGTAGAAGCAATCTACCATCAAATCCCTTTACACAACATCTTCAGTGTTACTGCAAAGGTTTTGTGAATGTAACCTTAATTAAACTGGATCTCTGTCCAGTATTTTAGTTTGAAGCCACACACAAACTGCGTACTAACAAAGGCATACTGTATAGGATTATGCAGATTTCAGCAAGCAGCAATGTCCATTTATAAGCAGAATGCTGAATAGATTGCTGTGTGCAGTCCTGCATGCATAGGTTTTAGAAGCTACAAACATAGCTGGGGGAAAACTTCGTTATCGACCATTTTAGGGCGCTAACTTTAGCGCCGGTGACCGCGAAATTGAGTTTTAGTGCCACAAGAGGGAAGTGGAGCGCTAAATAAGTACTTACCTGGACCCCCAAGGCAGCCGCGATCACGGGCAGGAACCCATGAAAAATACTAGAACATGAAAGGTAAGTTTTTTTTCCCCACTTACCTTCGCCACCTCGCCTTTAATCATCACCCCCAAAGCGGCTGGTCGCCCGATGCACACCTCCTGCATCAGTCGGTGTTTTCGACCGGCGCTGCTGCAGGGGGCGGAAGTCAATTTTGGGTACGGGCCGATGACGTCATGATCTCCGGGCGAAGGAGATCTAGGCGCAACGCCGTAGCGCTGCTGTAAAACTCCTGCCGAATATGGCGGGAGTCAATGTCAGCGCCGTGCCCGGTCGCAAAGCCATCTGCGCCCCATTAACGCACCCGATTTCACCCCCAATGTGTTTTTAGCTACTATAACAAAACACAGTATTGCTTTCATGTTGACCCTCACAAAATTGCATTCAATAGCACTGTCGAGAATATGTTAAGAATTTTTCTGTTAACTATTTTACAGTGAAGCAGTTTACTAAGTCGATTATTTAATACACGAAATATTCATCACTAATACAAATCAATACTATTTTTTTAATGTTTCTCAGCACTCATCAAAAACATACAACTTCAAACTGCCTCAATTAACTATTCACTTGCCAAAAATGGTTATAATTAATCTTGATTAATACAGGGATATTTGGTAAAGCCATGCATTGGCACAGATTACATAGGACATACGGCACAGAAACAGGCCATTCGGCCCAACCACTCGATGCCGGCGTTTATGCTCCACTCAAGCCTCCTCCCATCTTTCCTCATCTAAATCTATCAGTATAACCCTCTGTTCCCTTCTCCCTCATAGGCTTATCTAGCCTCCCCTTAAATGCATCTATATTATTCACTTCAACCACTCCCTGTGGTAGCGAGTTCCACATTCTCACCGCTCTTTGGGTAAAGAAGTTTCTTCTGAATTCCATATTGGATTTCTTGGTGACGATCTTATATTGATGGTCTGTAATTATGCTCTTCCCCACAAGTGGAAACATTCTCTCTGTATCCACTCTCTCAAAATCTTTCATAATTTTTAAAACCTCTATTAGGTCACCTCTCAGCCTTCTTTTTTCAAGAGAAAAGAGACCCAGCCTGTTCATCCTTTCCTGATATGTATACCCTCACATTTCAGGCATCATCCTTGTAAATCTTCTCTGCACCCTCTCCAGTGCCTCTATATCCTTTTTATAATATGGCGACCAGAACTGTATGCAGTACTCCAAGTGTGGTCTAACCAAGGTTCGATATAGGTTCAGCATAACTTCCCTACTTTTCAATTCTATCTCTCTAGAAATAAACCCTAGTGCTTGGTTTGTTTTTTTATGGCCTTACTAACCTGTGTCGCAACTTTTAGTGATTTGTGTATTTGTACTCCGAGATCCCTTTGTTCCTCTACCCCACCGAGACTCGCACCCTCCAAGTAATAAGTGACCTCCCTATTCTTCCTACCAAAATGTAATACCTCACATTTATCTGTGTTGAACTTCATTTGCCAATTATATAACCATTCTGCAAGTTTATTAATGTCCTCCTGTAATTTGTTGCAGTCCTCCTCAGTATTGATTACTCCCCAATTTGGTGTCATCAGCAAATTTCGAAATTGTGCTTTTGATTCCAAAGTCTAAATCGTTAATATAAATTGTGAACAACAGTGGCCCCAGCATTGATCTTTGTGTAACACCATTACCCACCTTCTGCCACTGTGAATAGCTACCTTTTACCCGACTCTGCTACTTGCACTCCCCTGACTCCGCACTCTCTGACCTGGTTCATCAGGCTATTGTGGGGTACCTTATCGAAGGCCTTTTGAAAATCTAGATAAATTACATCTACTGCATCACCATTGTCTACGCTCTCCGTTACCGCTTCAAAAAATTCAATTAGGTTGGTCAAGCAAGACTTTCCGCTTTGAAATCCATGCTGACTATTCATTACTATGTTTTTGGTTTCTAGATGTTCTTCTATTTTCTCCTTTCGTAAGGATTCCATTATTTTTCCTACCACCGATGTTAAGCTGACTGGTCTATAATTCCCTAGACTTGTTCTATCCCCCTTCTTAAATAAAAGGTATTACATTAGCTATCCGCCAGTCCTCTGGCACTACACCTTTTTCTAACAAATTATTAAATATGTGTAGTAATGCCTCTGCTATCTCTTCCCTAGATTCTTTTAAAATGCGTGGATGCAATCCATCTGGACCTGGGGTTTTATCCTCTTTGAGTTTGATTAGTTTATTTAATATATCCCCTCTTTTTATTTTAAATGCACTAATCTCATTACGACAGGCAACTTTCGATTTACCGGCACCTAAATAACCGGAAATCTCAGTTAACCGGCAAAATTCAGGAGTAGGTTCAGGTAAGTTTTACTTCATATTCTACTTGCCTTCCTTGATCTGTTGCTGTGCAAGGGTGTGGCTGCAGCTGTTGCTAAGCTACAGAGACGCTTGGAACTTGTGGCCATTTTTCTGAACCTGTTGCTAAGCAACAGGGTTTGTTGCTTTATACGGAGCTCTCAGCTCTCCGTATCTTTTACTATAGCTTTCGGTTATCCGGAATTTTTGATGAACCGGCACCACGTCGGTCCCGGATAAAAAAAAGTTTCCTGTAATCTCATTATCCAATGTCAGGTCTACCTGTTCTATCTCCCCGGTAAATACTGAAGCAAAATAATTATTTAATATTTCTGTCATCTCTCTATCGTTACCTGTGGTATTATCCTGTCTATCCCTTGATGGCCCTATTCCCATCCCAACCTTCCTTTTTTTTTTATTGATGTGCCTGTAAAATATTTTACTGTTTTGTTTTATGTTCCTTGATAATTTAATTTCATAGTTCCTCTTTGCCTTCCTAATTGTTTTTTTGACTTCTCTCCTAATCTCTTCGTATTCTCCCTTATCATGCACATTTACGCTGCTGTCTATGCACTTAATGCATGCCTCTTTCCTTACCCTCAATTGTTCCCTTATGGCTTTATTCATCCATAGAGTCTCATTAGTGTTTAGTTTGTTCTTTCCTTTTAGCGGAATATATTGTTCCTGCACTCTGTTGAACACCGTTTCAAATGTTTCCCATTGCTGTTCTACATCGTTGTTTGCCAATATTGTTGCCCATTTTATATTTCCAAGTTCTATTCTCAGTCCCTCAAAATCAGCTTTTCTCCAATCTATTACCCTGGTTTTTTTCATAGTTATGTCCTTCTCAATTATCATCTTAAAGCGTATTATATTATGGTCACTATTGCCTAGATATTCCCTTACTTTTACTTCTCTTGTCTGCTCCCCATTACTAGATCCAATAGCAAATCCTCCCTTGTTTCTCTCTCCACGGATGCTGCCTGGCCTGCTGAGTGTTTCCAGCATTTTCTGTTGTTATTTCAGATTTCCAGCATCCGCAGTATTTTGCTATTGTCTCAGTAATCTCTACTATGTCTGGTTCCTTGCAACACATGATTGCCTCCAGCTCCCCTGTTTTATTACAGACACTGTGTGCATTGCTGTACAGACAGTTTAACTCATTTTAATAGGATTTTCTCTCACTTTATGTTTAACCATCTTTTTAGACTCCTGTTCTATAACTCTATTTATTCCCTTGCCATCAATGCCCTCCCTTACTTTATTCTTTCCTATGCTCTCTTTTCCTGTTTTGTTTATAATTAGGCTGGTTACGTTGTAGATCCCTCCCCCATCTTCCTAGTTTAATGCCTTTGCCACCTCCCTATTTACCCTTTCCACTAGGACACGGGTCCCATCCCGGTTTAGGTGGAGCCCGTCCCATCGGTACAGCAGAACTGGTGCCAGTGTCCCATGAAAAAGAACCCCTCTTTCCCACGTGTTAATTCTCCTGATCTGTCTGCTTCTATGCTAATTTGCACATGGCTCAGGAAATAATCCAGAGATTATTACCCTCGAGGTCCTGCTTTTTAATTTAGAACCTAACTCCTAATACTCTTTCAACAGGACCTCCTCCCTGTTCCTACCTGTTGTTTGTTCCAACATGGACCACGACAACTGGATTTAACCCCTCCCTTTCCAAGTTCCTCTCCAGCCGCCGTGAGATATCCCTTACCCTGGCACCGGTTAGGCAACACACCCTTCGGGATTCTCGCTCTTGGCTGCAGAGGATGCTATCTATCCCCCTAATTATAGAGTCTTCTATCACTACCACATTTCTATTCTGCTCTTCCCTCCCCCCTTGGACAGCCTTCTGAGTCACGGTACCTTGGTCTGCATTGTGGCTGTCCTCCTTGCAGACTTTCTCCTTGCCCTCACAGGTAGCGAGTACATCGTACCTGTGGACAGGACCAGTGTCTGCGGGACCTCCTTCTCAACCTCTCCAAAATCCCCGCTACCCGTCTCCCGAGCAGTTACACCCTCCCTTTCCTGAACCTGTGCTTTCCAGTAAGAACATAAGAAATAGGAGCAGGAGTAGGCCATACGGCCCCTCGGGCCTGCTCCGCCATTCAATAGGATCATGGCTGATCTGAACCTAGACTCACGTCCACTTCCCTGCCCTCTCCCCGTAACCCTTAATTCCCTTATCTGCTAGGAAAATGTCTATCTCCATTTTAAATTTATTTAATGTTGCAGCTTCCACAGCTCTCTGGGGTAGCAAATTCCATAGATTTACTACCCTCTGAGTGAAGAAGTTTCTCCTCATCTCAGTTTTGAAAGGGGGGCCCCTTATTCTAAGATTATGCCCCCTAGTTCTAATCTCACCCATCAGTGGAAACATCATCACCGCATCCACCCGATCAAGCCCCCTCACAATCTTATATGTTTCGATAAGATTGCCTCTCATTCTTCTGAACTCCAATGAGTAGAGTCCCAACCTACTCAACCTTTCCTCATAAGTCAACCCCCTCATCTCTGGAATCAACCGAGTGAACCTTCTCTGAACCGCCTCGAGAGCAAGTATATCTTTTCTTAAATATGGAAACCAAAACTGCACGCAGTATTCCAGGTGTGGCCTCACCAATACCCTGTATAACTGCAGCAAGACTTCCCTGTTTTTATACTCCATCCCCCTTGCAATAAAAGCCAAGATTCCATTGGCCTTCCTGATCACCTGCTGCACCCGCATACTAACTTTTTGTGTTTCATGCACCAGGGCCCCCAGATCCCTTTGTACTGTAGCACTTTGCAGTTTCTCTCCATTTAGATAATAACTTGCTCTTTGATTTTTTCTGCCAAAGTGCATAACCTCACACTTTCCAACATTATATTGCATCTGCCAAATCTCTGCCCACTCACTTAGCCTGTCTATGTCCTTTTGCAGGTTTTTTATGTCCTGCTCACTCACTGCTTTCCCTCCCATCTTTGTATCGTCAGCAAACTTGGATATGTTGCACTTGGTCCCTTCCTCCAAATCGTTAATATAGATTGTAAAGAGTTGGGGTCCCAGCACTGACCCCTGCGGAACACCACTAGTTACTGATTGCCAGCCCGAGAACGAACCATTTATCCCAACCATTTGTTTTCTGTTAGATAGCCAATCTTCCACCCATGCCAGTATATTACCCCCAATCCCGTGATTTTTTATCTTGATCAGTAATCTTTTGTGTGGAACCTTGTCAAATGCCTTTTGGAAGTCCAAAGACACTACATCCACTGGTTCCCCTTTATCCACCCTGTATGTTACATCCTCAAAGAATTCGAGCAAATTTGTCAAACATGACTTCCCCTTCATAAAACCATGCTGACTCTGTCCTATTAAATTATGTTTATCCAAATGCTCTGTTACTGTATCCTTAATAATGGACTCCAACATTTTGCCAACCACAGATGTTAGGCTAACTGGTCTATAGTTTCCAGCTTTTTGTCTACTTCCCTTCTTAAATAAGGGTGTTACATTAGCAGTTTTCCAATCTGCCGGGACCTTTCCCGAGTCCAGGGAGTTCTGGAAAATGATCACCAATGCATCCACAATCCCTACCGCCACTTCTCTCAAGACCCTAGGATGTAGGCCATCAGGTCTGGGGGATTTATCTGCCTTAAGTCCCATTATTTTACTGAGTACCATCTCCTTAGTGATTATAATCGTCTTTAGCTCCTCCCCCCCCCCCCCCATTGCCCCCTGTTTGTCCAGTGTTGGGATATTTTTAGTGTCCTCTACTGTAAAGACTGATACAAAATATTTGTTCAGCGTCTTTGCCATCTCCATGTTCCCCACCACTAGTTTCCCAGTCCCATCCTCTAAGGGACCAATGTTCACTTTAGCCACCCTTCTTCTTTTTATATAGCTGTAGAAACTCTTGCTATCTGTTTTTATATTTTTTGCTAGTTTACTTTCATAATCTATCTTCCCTTTCTTAATTAATCTTTTAGTTATTGTTTGCTGGCTTTTAAATGCTTCCCAATCTTCTATCCTCCCACTAGATTTGGCTAATTTATATGCCCTTGTTTTCAGTCGAATACTATCCTTTATTACTTTACTAAGCCACGGATGGCTGTCTTTTCTTTGACTCCCCTTTTTCCTCAGTGGAATATATTTATCTTGAAAGATGTGAAATATTTCCTTGAATGTAGACCACTGCTGTTGTACCGTCTTACACTTTAATCTGTTTTCCCAGTCCACTTTAGTCAATTCTACTCTCATACCTTCATAGTCTCCTTTATTTAAGCTTAGTACGCTGGTTTGAGATCCAACTCTCACCCTCAAACTGAATTTGGAATTCAACCATATTATGGTCACTCATTCCAAGGGGATCCTTTACTAGGACATTTTTTATTAATCCTGTCTCATTACACAGGACCAGATCTAAGATTGCCTGCCCCCTGGTTGGTTCAGTTACATACTGCTCAAGGAACTCGTCCCTAACACACTCCATGAACTCTTCCTCAATGCTGCCATGCCCAATTTGATTAGTCCAGTCAATATGAAAGTTAAAATCCCCCATGATTATAGCTGTTCCCTTATTACAAGCCCCAACTATTTCCTGATTTATACTCCGACCAATAGAGTTGCAACTGTTAGGAGGCCTATAGACTACGCCCACTAGTGACTTTTTCCCCTTATTATTCCTTATCTCCACCCAAACTGTTTCACTATCCTGATCCTTTGACCCAATATCATTTCTGACTATTGCAGTGATTCCATCCTTGATTAACCTAGCAACCCCACCTCCCTTTCCTTCCTGTCTGTCCTTCCTAATTGTCAAGTACCCTTGTATGTTTAGTTCCCATTCATGATTATCTTGCAGCCATGTTTCCGTAATGGCCACCAGATCATACCCATGTGTCGTTATTTGCACCGTCAACTCGTCAATTTTGTTATGAATGCTGCGTGCATTCAGATAAAGAACTTTCAAATATGTTTTCTGACAATTTATTCCTGCTTTTACCCCTTTTACTACTTTACCTTTATCATTATACATTCTGTCCCTTCCCGACACGCTCTGGTTTTTAATTCCCCCACTGCTACCTTGCTCTATTGCCTTCTCCGCTGTCATTTTTATTTTTCACTCTCTTAAAACCTCCCCCCCACTAATTAGTTTAAAGCCCTCTCTACAGCCCTAGTTATTCGATTCGCCAGGATTCTAGTCCCAGCACTGGCCAAGTGAAGTCCGTCCCAACGGAACAGCTGTCGCCTGTCGCAGTACTGATGCCAGTGTCCAGGAAGCAAAACCCATTTCTCCCACACCAGTCTTTGAGCCACGCATTTAACTCTCTAATTTTATTTACCCTAGCCAAATTTGCACGTGGCTCAGGTAGTAATCCAGAGATTATTACCCTCGTGGTTCTGCTTTTTAATTTGGCCCCTAGCTGCTCAAACTCCCTCAGCAGAACCTCCTTCCTTGTCCTATCTATGTCGTTGGTACCAACGTGGACCACGACAACTGGATCCTCCCCCTCCCACTCCAAGTTTCTCTTCAGCCCAGAGGAGATGTCCTTAACCCTGGCACTGGGCAGGCAACACAGCCTTCGGGACTCTCGCTCTCGGCTGCAAAGAACTCTATCTATCCCCCTAACGATACTATCCCCTACCACTACAACATTTCTTTTAACTCCCCCCACTTGAATGGCCCCCCGCTCCACGGTGCTGTGGCCAGGTTGCTCATCCTCCCCACAGTCCCTGTTCCCATCCTCACAGGGAGTAAGAGCCTCAAACCTGTTGGACAAGAGCAAGGGCTGCGGCTCCTCCAACACTACCTCCTGGATCCCCGTACCTGCCTCACTTCGTCACGCCATCCTGACCCTGGCCACGGACTACATCTGAATTAATTAATCTAATTGGTGTGACTACCTCCTGATACACAGAGTCCAGGTAACTCTCCCCCTCCCTGATGTGTCTCAGTGTTTGAAGCTCGGACTCCAGCTCTTCAACACGGAGCCGGAATTCCTCGAGCAGCCAACACTTACTGCAAATGTGATCACCGTGAACATCAATGGTGTCCACCAGCTCCCACATATTGCAGCAGCAACACATCACCTGATCTCCCATTCTATGTAATTAATTAAATTTATTAATATTATTTTTAAATACCCTCTGCCCCGATTCTAGATGAATATCGCACCTTAGAAACTATAAACCACAGAGTTTAAGCTTAAAAAGAGAGAAATACTTACCAACCAATCACTTACCCGCTTTCTGGTGACGTCACACTTGGATTACTTTTTACCTCTCTCCTTCCCTCTGACTTCGGAGACTGGAGATTGGTATGCCTTACCTGGGTCTCTGAAGCCTTTTTAAGCTTCCCGCTCGCACCTCCCGCCGACACCCGCGGTCTGAAGCCTTACCTGGGTCTCTGAAGCCTTTTTAAGCTTCCCGCTTGCGCCTCCCGCCGACACCCGCGGTCTGAGGTCTTACTTGGGTCTCTGAAGCCTTTTTAAGCTTCCCGCTTGCGCCTCCCGCCGACACCCGCGGTGTGACTGCATTCTGGATAAAACGGTCCAGAAATTCCTCCCCCTCCCTTATGTGTTGGAGTGTCTCCAACTCGCACTCCAAGATGGAGACATCTCCTGCAGACATATTCGCTCGGGACAGACTCGCAGAGGAAAGCTGCAAGAGTCTAGAAAGGATCACATGCAAGAAAGTACAGAATGAAACAATGAACATTCAATGGTATAGTGATGAAATGGTGATGTTACAGAAATTATTGCTGTATACATTTAAAAAAAATGTTTATTTTGTCTTCTAAATCAAATCTAGTTCAGTAAACTTAGTTGATCTTACTTCCAAGTTGAGTACACAATTATTTTTGAATTTCAAAAACTAACCTGAAATTGCTTGGGAAGAGATGCTGCAACTTTACCCAAGTGGTGCCATTAATGAATCTTCATAAAGAATTGTTCACTTACTCTTTTTCTTTCAATTCTGGCAAGTCCAAATACCAGTGTTCATCGCTAATTATCTTCTTTTCTTCTTCTTCCAACTGCTTCTTGGTCTCTGTATCCAAACTCCTCTGCATAAACTAAAAACAAATCAAATATTAACATCAATTCTTCTAAGGAATTAAAAATTAAAAACTGTTTTACCTTGTTGATTTAAAGTACCACAGAGCCAAACATATCCTAGTTAAGAGAGATGCCACAATAATCCATGTTGTATTCTAAGCAAGTCAGTATCCTTAGCAAGTTATTTTGTGGTTATATATTCCTTCCTGGTGATTTAAACACATAATGCAACTACAGTGTGATCTATGTCTAGTGTCAGCTGTGGCTCAGTTGGTAGCACACTCGCCTGAGTCAGAAGGTTGTGGGTACCAGTCCCACTCCAGGGACTCGAGCACACAAAGCTAGGCTGATACTCCAGTGCAGTGCTGAGGGAGTGCTGCACTGTCGGAGGTGCCGTCTTTCAGATGAGACATTAAACCGAGGCCCCGTCTGCTCTCTCAAGTGGACGTAAAAGATCCCATGGCACTATTTTGAAGAGCAGGGGAGTTCTCCCCGGTGTCCTGGCAAATATTTATCCCTCAACCAACATAACAAAAAAATTCTCTGGTCATTATCACATTGCTGTTTATGGGAGTTTGCTCTGTGCAAATTGGCTGCCACGTTTCCCACATTACAGTGACTCCACTTCAAAAGTACTTCATTGGCTGTAAAGCGCTTGGAGACATCCGGTGGTCGTGAAAGGCGCTATATAAATGCAAGTCTTTCTTTTTTATGGTAAAAGTAAAGTGCTGGCAAAATGATTTATTTCAAATAGTACAAGATCACTTGTGAACAATAATCAGACATTGAAAACAAATCCAAGTAATACAAAACTACAGTAACACAACAGCAAATATTGAAAAAACGGAATTACAGCCGTAACGGTGTATGTAAAAGACTCCACGGCATGATTCAAAGAAGAGCAGGCGAGTTCTCCAGGGTCCTGACAAACATTTATCCTTCAACCAACACCATCAAAAGCAGATTAACTGGTCATCATCTCACTGCTGTTGGTGGGACTTTGCCATGCACAATAACTGGCTGCCGCGTTTCCTACAAAACAACAGTGACCACACTTCAAAAGTAATTTATTGGCGGTCAAGTGCTTTGGGAGTCCTGAGGACATAAAAAGGTGCTAGTTAAAAGAAATGCGAGAAGTCACACAACACCAGGTTATAGTCCAACAGCTTTATTTGAGATCACAAGCTTTCGGAGCGCTGCTCCTTCGTCAGGTGAAGTGAAGAGATGCATATAGGCACAGCATATATAGTCAGAGAACACTGCCAGATGATTACAAGTAATCTTTCTAACTGCCCTTTATCACACCTCGGCAGAGATAATCACAGCAATCAAAGGTATGAAAGGTGTCCAAACAGGTCAGTCAGGAAAACATTACATCAAAGAACAATGAGGTGGGGTCACAAGGGGTCAAATGTTGCAGATGCTGGGATCTGTATGAAAAACAAAAAACAAAAAAAACCACATAAAATAAAAATTTTTTGCTGGAAATCACAGCAGGTCCGGCCGCATCTGTGTAGAGAGAACAAGCCAACGACGACGCGAGTCTGGATGACTCTACGTCAGGTGGGGTTACATGTAGCATGACATGAACCCACGATGCCGGTTGAGGCCGTCCTCATGAGTGCGGAACTTGGCTATCAGTTTCTGCTCGACGATTTTGCGCTGTCGTGTGTCTCGAAGGCCGCCTTGGAGAATGCTTACCCGAAGATCGGAGGCTGAATGTCCTTGACTGCTGAAGTGTTCCCCGACTGGGAGGGAACACTCCTGCCTGGCGATTGTTGTGCGGTGTCCGTTCATCCGTTGTCGCAGTGTCTGCATGGTCTCGCCGATGTACCATGCTCCGGGGCATCCTTTCCTGCAACGTATGAGGTAGACAACGTTGGCCGAGTCACATGAGTATGTGCCATGTACCTGGTGGGTGGTGTCCTCACGTGTGATGATGGTATCTGTGTTGATGATTTGGCATGTCTTGCAGAGGTTGCCGTGGCAGGGTTGTGTGGCGTCGTGGTCGCTGTTCTCCTGAAAGCTGGGTAATTTGCTGCGAACGATGGTCTGTTTGAGGTTAGGCGGCTGTTTGAAGGCGAGTACCACTACTCGCCTTCAAACAGCCACCTAACCTCAAACAGACCATCGTTCGCAGCAAATTACCCAGCTTTCAGGAGAACAGCGACCACGACGCCACACAACCCTGCCACGGCAACCTCTGCAAGACATGCCAAATCATCAACACAGATACCATCATCACACGTGAGGACACCACCCACCAGGTACATGGCACATACTCATGTGACTCGGCCAACGTTGTCTACCTCATACGTTGCAGGAAAGGATGCCCCGGAGCATGGTACATCGGCGAGACCATGCAGACACTGCGACAACGGATGAACGGACACCGCACAACAATCGCCAGGCAGGAGTGTTCCCTCCCAGTCGGGGAACACTTCAGCAGTCAAGGACATTCAGCCTCCGATCTTCGGGTAAGCATTCTCCAAGGCGGCCTTCGAGACACACGACAGCGCAAAATCGTCGAGCAGAAACTGATAGCCAAGTTCCGCACTCATGAGGACGGCCTCAACCGGCATCGTGGGTTCATGTCATGCTACATGTAACCCCACCTGACGTAGAGTCATCCAGACTCGCGTCGTTGGCTTGTTCTCTCTACACAGATGCGGCCGGACCTGCTGTGATTTCCAGCAAAAAAAAATGTTTTTTTTAATTTGTTTTTTGTTTTTCATACAGACCCCAGCATCTGCAACATTTGACCCCTTGTGACCCCACCTCATTGTTCTTTGATGTAATGTTTTCCTGACTGACCTGTTTGGACACCTTTCATACCTTTGATTGCTGTGATTATCTCTCTGCCGAGGTGTGATAAAGGGCAGTTAGAAAGATTACCTGTAATCATCTGGCAGTGTTCTCTGACTATATATGCTGTGCCTTTATGCATCTCTTCACTTCACCCGACGAAGGAGCAGCACTCCGAAAGCTTGTGATCTCAAATAAAGCTGTTGGGCTATAACCTGGTGTTGTGTGACTTCTCACATTTGTCCACCCCAGTCCAACACCGGCATCTCCACATCATAGTTAAAAGAAAGTTCTTCCTTAAAGCTCGTATTTCATCATGCTGCAATACTGATTAGAAAATATAACTGTCAGTTAATTTGTCATTGATTAAACCAATGTAGTCTTGATTTCTTACATTAAATACACGTTACACCATCATTTAAGGGAAAATTAAAATTATCCTGTGCTTTATTATGTGCATGTGATGGTCAAGTAAATTTGTATTCATTATTTGGCATAGTTTTCACAGTGTACTTAAATGAGAATGTCCAGTTACAAAATGCAAATCACTGCACATTTACACCACATTAAGTTAATCAAGTATTGCTCCAACGTTATCCATATGATGGCAGGGAATTTTCTTTTGTGGAGGTGGGGGGATGGTAAGAGATAGAATCAAGTTAAATTTCCCGTATCTTTCTGGACATGGAGTATACACTATTACCATGACACAGAATAAGATAAAAACACATAACTTTTATTTTCTTTTTGTGAACTGCATTTATGTTTTAACCTAGTTAAGAATCTGGCAGCAATTTGGAATGTGTTGTTTTTTTAATCTTGCAGAGATTTGCAGTCATCTGCAAAATGCAAATTTGGAAGAATTTAGATGACTTTCACAGTACAGTAGCGCTAAACCCGTTCTTCTGTGTACAGCAGGTTAAATAAAATACTGGGGTCAAACTCTTTGCACACCACCATAACCACTTTTTAAATATAGATTTTTTTTTTTTTTTTAAACCCAATCTGTTTTTCCAGGCTACATTTATTTGGACTTCTGAACTGTTAAACTCATTTTTTTGTGTGTCTGCAGATTAATTTGAAAATTTACAGTAAATAATGCTTCAAAAGTGCATAGTCTGCAATTTATTTTCCTAAATTACTGAACACTGAAAATGAACAGAGAAAAATATAGCAACCAACATTTTTTTTTAAATCACTTTATTTGCCTTCAATTGAACAGCCCCCACAATCATGTAGTCCAACTCACATAGATTAGAGAAAACGTGCAGAAACGTTGACATATGCACCATTATTAAGGACGATTACAAAACCGGTGAGATGCAGTGACACTTTTATCTGCAAGACGCAGGCCACATCTACTGTCCTTATGGTTAGTAGGACAGCACTTCCGAAAGTGGAACTGGAAGTGGCAGATACTGTATCAGTAAGAGGCTTTAACACTGTGTGCTTGAGTAATTGGGCTTTCACAGGTAAGTTTTGAAGTCTACATATGACTGTGGTATAGCCAGGTTAAGTGATACGTGAGCAGAGGGATATATTCATGGGTGCAGTATCCGGATGGGAAAAATATCACTCTAAAATGCAGAGATAACAATTGTAGCCAAAGGTTACAGTCATACAATTATAAAAATAATTGACATTATCAATGTCAAAGTATTAAGTAGCTCCATGTATACAAATTCTAGAAATATCCTGATTCCTTAAAATCTGCTACTGCAACAATAAAACATGCCCCACCTATATTAGCACTCGTTTTAGTTTTTGATAAATGGTGAGGCTTTCTGATGTATTCAAAGGGCTGATGATACAAATGTGTTGAAATGCTGATGGCTCTACAATTTCTGCCAAGCAATGTTAGCTTTGAAAATGCCTCATACGTTTAGGACATAAACTTTAATACAAAGCAATTACTGAGCATTCTAGCGTGCATGTAAAATTTATTAGTCGAGTGCCACTTTTTAGAGATTTAGCTTGGTTAGCAGTCTACAATGAATAAATGCATTGCTGAAATGATCAAACATCAATTGGACTCTTACTGATTTGAATGATCCAGGAATGACATATAGAACAAGTAATTTACTTTAGGTCAGTTGTAGATAAAATAGCAAACTTGTCATTTCATTGAATTCCCTGCCTGTCCATTCTGCTAGAGCACATTTTCATTCTAGTAAGCTATTCCAGAAAGGGGCTGCTCAATATTACAACAGGACTGTAAAACCTCAGTCTTGCAATATGGATCAGGCAAATCACTGCTCACAGTATCACGGTCTCAAATATTAGAGCGAACCAAGCTTGCAACACAATTTTCCTTTGAATGATTTCAATGTGCAATTTTGCTAGTCTTCAAAGGCGGAACAACAGTGATTCTTCAGATGCTCCTTTTAATTACAAAATAGTTAACAACATGTTGCTAAGAATATGGAAAACTTCACCAATCAAAAGCTCCAAAAAAAACTTCATGCATTAGGATATCCATGTCGGGCAGTGGTTTCACATCATCCAAAACAAAATAAAAGAGCAAAAAAATACTGCAAATAGGAAACAAAATCAGTGTTTTGATAAAGGCTCGTATGCCTAAAACTATAATTTGTTGGTTCTGTTCACAGATGCCGATTGACTTTGTGTGTTTTGGCATTTTATGTTTTTGTTTCTAAAACAACACGTTGTGCTTTTTTTTTGCTGCTTATTGCACGTACTGTGCCAATAAGTCATCAATGCAGTGTCACTTCATCAGGCTGGATGGTCTGGACCATTAACTGTGCTTCTGATGATACATGCAGCAGTATTTTTTGACTGAAGCTAAGTTTAGATCCCAGGATTTCTCAACTTAATTGTTGGAATTAGTTTATATATTTTTTTGAAAAAGACCTCAAACTTGGAACATATATTTGTTTTTATTCATTGATGGGATGTGGGCGTCGCTGGCTGGCTAGGCCTGCATTTAGTGCCCATCCCTAATTGCCCTGGAGAAGATGGTGGTGAGCCGCCTTCTTGAACCGCTGCAGTCCATATGGTGTAGGTACACCCATAATGCTGTTAGGAAGGGAGTTCCAGGATTTTGGCCCAGCGACAGTGAAGGAACGGCAATACAGGTCCAAGTCAGGATGGTGTGTGGCTTGGAGGAGAACTTGTAGGTGGTGATGTTCCCATGCGTCTGCTGCCCTTGTCCTTCTAAGTGGTAGAGGTCGCGGGTTTGGAAGGTGCTGTTGAAGGAGCTTTGGCGAGTTGCTGCAGTGCATCTTGTAGATGGTACACACTGCAGCCACAGTGCGCCGGTGGTGGAGGGAGTGAATGTTGAAGGTGGTGGATGGAGTGCCAATCAAGCGGGCTGCTTTATCCTGAATGGTGTCGAGCTTCTTGAGTGTTGTTGGAGCTGCACTCATCCAGGCAAGTGGAGAGTATTCCATCACACTCCTGACTTGTGCCTTGTAGGTGGTGGAAAGGCACAAATATATTTGCCATATTGTCGCAAGATTTCAAAATTACTTCATACAATGAATTGCTTTATTTTGAAGTACAGAGACTGCTTTGTAGGCAAAGTCCTTTCTTTGTTAAAATATATACAATAGTATAATCGGTATTTTGGGTTTCTTCAATTATGTCTATTTTGCTCATTTATTCTTCCCTGCATAAAAATGACATTATTTACCTTGGAGTCAGCAGTCCTCACTAAGCTAGCATCCACATATTATTGGTAAGGTAAGCCATACAAGTCCCTTTCACTTCCTGTGCTCTCATGTCTCACTGTTCAACTCTTTCAACCTAGAAAGAAATGACCATAGAATTCAAATTTCCCCGATGTAATGAAGTCACCTAGATTTGTTGTTTTTATCCTTCCAAGAGGGAGCACTAATAATCTCTTTTCACTATAACTTGTGACAGGGAAGTTAACCATTGGTACCAATGCATGTGCAGTATCCTACCCAAGGCTCATACTCGGCTCAGTGACAAGTTTGCTCAGTCTTAATACTGGACCATACACAGAACTTTCCAATAGCTTTAGTTCCATCTATACCCCATCGAACAGTAGTTGCATATTGGAATCTACATTCTGTTCAAGTTTGCAATGGGAAGAATTGAAGTCTGACAAGAACAGCCTCCCCATTTACCTCCATCTGATCATTTCTCTAAGAATTGCCCCATCCTCATGTCGGATCAGATTAGCCAATAATCATGAAATTCACCTCAAGCATCCTCCTTGCAGAAACCAGCGCAACAAACAAGATGGCTTTCAGGTTAAGGAGCACTACGTTAATCAAAGAGATTGAAGTTCAAATGCCTGAATGCACAAGGAAATGGTGGCCTGCAATAGAATCAGGTCAGACAGTGGAGTCATGATGGCCTCACTGAAGGCAGACTGAAACAATAGCCAACAGCTACTGGAGTCTGGGTATGAGAATATGCGCTCATATACCCAGGGTTCAGTGCTTACCATGATTGAGCAGCAGAGGCAAGAAGCTGTTGTCAAAGCTCTGCACTTCCAGCTAGTAAAACCACTATTCGAAAGGTTATGGTGTGTGCGTCTGCAGTGGTGCTCCAACCAGCCTAACTCACTAATGGAACTCAGGGAGCAGAACGCTCACTCGGAGCTGGGATCCTTCGCACTCATCTCCAAATAGCCCGCCTAGCTAACGCCCTAATTGATAGGATGGTCCTAAGTGGACAAGCAGCGGGAAGTACACACGTGCTCTGTGCTGGTAGGCTGATGGTTTTAGCTGGTTAACCTCCAGCGGTAGTAATGTGCACCAATGTTCCCTCTATGCTGCGCGGCCGAGCAGCAATGGGAAAGGTCCCGCGCAGGCCGCTCACTGGCTTTTCCATTGCAAGTACCGTGCATGTGCAGGAATTTAAAGGGACCGCGTAGTAAAATAAACAGGCCGCGCAGAACATAGCGCAGCTTACAGGGAACATTGCGGTGCACATTTGGGAATTCCTTCATTAAGTTTCCTGGGCTTGAGTAAGTGGGTTGTACACTAATGGGGAGTGTGTCTACTCCTTACTAGGCAAACAGAAACACTACAGGGTTAGATTTCTCAGTAACTTGATTTAGAGACTCAAACACATGGTGATGGGTTTCTGCAGTATCAGACACTCGGCTGACCAAAAAAAAAAATCATTACATCCAACTATTTAATTTAGCATGGCATGGTACCAGAACATTTTTAATTTTTCCTGGTAGCGAGTTGCCATTGTATGTCCACTTCATTTTAGTCCATTCAGATCTGCATAGAAAGAAGAATGAACTTGCATTTACGTAATGCTTTATTGTATCCACAGGACATCCAATGAATTTGTTTTGAAATGTATTTGCTGTTATGTAGGCAAATATGGCAGCCTATCTGCACAGCAAAATTCCAGAAACAGCAAATAACACAAATGACCCATTAACCTGTTTTAGTAGAGCTGATGGAAGGAGGAATGTTGGCGAGGACACCTAGATCTTCCTACTCCTCCTCAAATGATACTACCTTATAGAATTTTTTATGACCACCTAAAAAGCAGACATCTCACATCTGACAATGCAGGACCCCTTTTTGGCCTTCTGACTTTTCAACCTATTTAAGTTAACACTTTGAAATTGCACTGTGAAACTGTAACATCTCAAGGCTTTTGTTTCTGTTGACCATATCATATCATAGAATAGTACAGCACAGAAGGAGGCCATTCGGCCCATCGAGTCTGTGCCAGCTCTTTCAAATGCAGTTGGTCCCACTCCCCTGCTCTTTAGATAGTTTCCTAGAAGTAAAGGGAATTAAGGGTTACGGGGAGCAGGCAGGAAATTGGACATGAATCTAGGTTAGGAATGGTCATGGCCCTGTGAGTAGTGGAGCGGGCCCAGGGGCCGCGTAGCCTGGTTCTGTTCCTACTTCTTGTGTTCTAATTCTGTGTTAGATTTCAGGAGATGGTTTTATTCCTGTTCCTGGCTGGGGTGGCGATCGCCTTTACAGAAGGTAAGTACTGTAGAAAATATAGGGACAGAGTGATCTCCTGGACGAGTTTCGATCGCCTAGATGGGTCGGAGAGGAATTTCCCAGATTTTTTCTCCCAAATTGGCCATTGGGTTTTTTATCTGGTTTTTCGCCTCTCCCGGGAGATCACATGGGTTCGGGTGGGATGGAGAGTGATAGAAGATTTGAGGTTAGGATCAGATCAGCCATGATCTTACTGAATGGTGGAGCAGGCTCGAGGAGCCGGTTGGCCTACTCCTGCTCCTATTTCTTATGTTCTTATGTTCCCCACAGCCCTGCAATTTTTTCTCCTTCAAGTATTTATCCAATTCCTTTTTGAAGGCTACTATTGAATCTGTATCCACCACCCTATCAGGCAGTGAATTCCAAATGCTAACCACTCATTGAGTAAAAACATTTTTACTCGTGTCACCTCTGGTTCTTTTGCCAATCATCTTAAATCTGTTTCTATTATTCTTTACACGTGTACTCTACATTGTAATACCAACTCCTGTTAGGGTTGCAAAATTCTGCGAATTTTTAGAAGAGGAAACTTTCCATGGGAATTTTCGGGAATTTAGAGTTTTTTTGCACACTGATGGTTTTTGTCTCTGACCCTTATATTATCTTTGGCCTCAGATGCACAAAGTCCCTTCCACCAGGTATGTGCACTGATATGCTTGCATGATTCCCATATCCCATCCCCATTCCAAAGACCTTGCTTGGTAGAGAACTTTGCCAGACTTCCCAGAACTTTGCCCACATCCAGATTGAGATGGTGTGAGAGGGTAGAAATCACACTGTAAGCGCTGTTGATCTGTTCTCCAGAAAGTACTGGTCTCCCAACATGCTTTGGGTCCAGCATGTATGCTGCAGCATGAATCGGCTTGACACAAAATTCTTGACACGTCTGTATGAATTGAACAATTGCCTTCTCCTCTGCTTTGGGCAGCAGGGATGTGGGTAGGGCAATGCTGATTTGTTCTTCTAAATCAGTAAAAAGCCTGAGAACATCTGACAAGACAGCGTCATCTCCTTCAATCTGAGCAATTGCAGATGCTACTGGTGAGAATAGTTTAAGGCTGCTAACCACTCTCTCCCAAAACACATCATCCAGCAGTATTTTCTTGATGGTGGTTTCCATATCCCCAGACTGGGATATTGCCATTTCTTGCAGCGACTCCTTACCCTCCAGAAGGCTGTTGTACATTATGACAACACCACCCCATCTAGTGTTGTTGGGCAGCTTCAGTGTGGTGTTCTTGTTCTTTGTCATTTGCTTGGAGTTGTAGGTTGCTGCAACTACCTGTTTTCCCCTGACATACTTAACAACTTGCTTGGCTCTCTTGTACAGTGTTTCCATGGTTCTCAAACCCATGATGTCCTTGAGGAGCAGGTTAAGCCCATGAGCTGCGCACCCAATAGACGTAATATGAGGGTAGGCCTCCTCCACTTGAGCCCAAGCAGCCTTCATATTCGCAGCATTGTCAGTAACTACTGCAAAGACCTTTTGTGATCCAAGATCGTTGATGACCGCTTTCAGCTCATCAGCAATGTATGTGCCTGTGTGTCTGTTGTCCTTCGTGTCTGTGCTCTTGAAGAACACTGGGAGAGGAGTGGAGACGATGTAGTTTATGATGCCCTCCCCTCGTACATTTGACCACCCATCTGAGATAACTGCAACACAGTCTGCCATCGCTATCGTTTCTTTGAGCTTTCCTTGGACTCTGTTATACTCAGCCTCCAGCAAATAAGTAGACAAAGCATGTCTGGTGGGAGGACAGTATGCAGGGCGAATAACATTGAAAAATCTCTTCCAGTACACATTGGCTGTGAGCATGAGGGGTGAGCCTGTTGCATATACAGCTCGAGCAAGGCACTCATTTGCATTCTTCTGGCTATGGTTATCCATTGTATCAAAGAACCTTCCAAGTGGGCCAGGAGTTGCTGATGATAAGGAGCCTGATGCTGAATGAGAACCATCATCTTCTTGAATGGAAGCAGAGGAACTCTGGGCTGACTGCTGTGAGCTTTGAGTGAAGTTGTTGCATTTGGATAAATGCTGCTGCATCTTTGTGGCATTCTTTACATATGGCTTTCTACAGTGTTTGCACATGTACACAGTCTTTCCATCTTTAATGCCTGGGGTAAAATGCTTCCACACATCCGACGGTAAACGTGGCATTGTTCTATGCAGAGAAATAAAGGGCATTCATCTCTGTGTCGAACTGCGGTCGATCAGCACGATTGCAACAGGGTGAGTACATTTTTGCTGATGCTCCATGTGATGGAAGCATGACCTGTACACACACGACGCTACATCACCAATAGTGTATTATTTTGTATATTTTAAATTGAAGGACAACAGAGTTCAACAAGTAACTGGTTTATTTGGTATAAAGTCTGATTTACTTACTGCATCATCACAACATCAGCAGAAAACAAAATGACTTCCCTCAGGACCCCTAACCTGGATCTTAAAAAAACTATAGCAGTCTTACAGATGCCTGCAGGCCAATCACAATTCGATATGCAAATATTACAAATAGAGGGAGCTAATCGCTCATCCACTCATCCAACCAATCAGGACACATTTGTTCACAGTCACACACAAAACTTGTAATTATTAAAACAAGCCAAGTAAGAAGATAAACATATATTGATTAAGAAATTCCTTAATAATTAAGATTCCATCTCTGTTAGTAATTTTAAGAGAGGACCTGTGGAAAAAAAAGAAAGAAATACAAAAAAAACAATATTATGCTAGCATGTGCTTTTTTGGGCAAAATTCCCAAGCTAAACTTCCCGTGGAAAATTTCCGGAAATTTCCCGGAAACTTTCCACCCCTTTGCAACCCTAACTCCTGTACATATATGCTGTAAAATGGGTCAGTTGCACTTTGCAGAGGAACTTGAGCGAACTGAATGTTGGATGAACAGTAGTATTTCAGACAGCCAAAGTAGCTATTGCTGAAATGTGCACGAATATAAATGCATCTAGCACAATTGATGTACTATATTGCATCATTTACATAATATGTAACTGAGTTAAATATTGTCACATCCTCAACAAATGATACAGCAACATCGGGCTCATTTTGGTTTCACAGCTATAGAAAATAAGTGTAAAATATAGCTTTAATCAGAATTAACCACTTATCCCTTTTGCCCTCACCCTCAAAAAATCATACTGTAGATGTTTTGGACTGTT
The DNA here is from genome assembly GCF_052327205.1 of Somniosus microcephalus. Lineage (NCBI taxonomy): Eukaryota > Metazoa > Chordata > Chondrichthyes > Squaliformes > Somniosidae > Somniosus > Somniosus microcephalus. The sequence goes on from NC_140992.1 coordinate 252,260,014, forward strand.
TTCTCGTGCATTTATGCTGCAGTATCCAATCTACACAAATAACCAATAAGGTAATCCAGTTACAGATTGATGTACTACAGAGCTGCAGCAGCTACAGCAATGCCCATAATCATGGATATTTGCACAGTGGCATAGTGGTTAGCACTGTTGCCTCACAGCACCAGAGACCCGGGTTCAAATCCGGCCTTGGGTGACTGTCTGTGTGGAGTTTGCACATTCTCCCCGTGTTTGCGTGGGTTTTCTCCGGGTGCTCCGGTTTCCTCCCACAGTCCAAAGATGTGCGGGTTAGGTTGATTGGCCATGATAAAAAAAATTGACCCTTAGTGTTAGGGGGGATTAAATACGTGGGGTTACGGGGATAGGGCTTGGGTGGGATGGCTGTCGGTGTAGGGACCGGGTGCTAGGGTTTGGATGATCAGCCATGATCTCGTTGAATGGCAGAGCAGGCTCGAAGGGCCGAATGGCCTACTCCTGCTCCTATCTTCTATGTTTCTATGTTTCTATATATTTCAGTAACTTGAGAAGTTTCTGGAATTCACCCGCATATTTGTCCAAGGTACTTTTTTCCATTAAACATAAACAAATTAATGCAGTTATTAATGCGCAAGTAGTTAAATCCATACGATAAAGAAACAAACCTCAGATCAGGTCATATTTTAACTGAATTCGATGCTTTTTGTAAACTGCAAATGCTCAAAGCATCTCAGATGTACTTCACATTACAAAGAAATAAATATTTTTCACACATAATTGATCAACTGCATAGAGTACCACAAGACCTTGCTCTGTCAAGCCCATGTGATAGCTGGTGTGCAACGGCCACCCCACGTTAAAAGAATTCACGCACAGGCATCTTCCACCCTTTAAAATGAAGTTCTGGACCTGGAACCCTCATGGACAACCCCAACAGTGACAGACCGGAACACCGTACTGCTATCGTTGCCCGGGATCTCAGACATTTCCCCACCTGTGACAGAGACTGCAAGTCTGCATTGGACTCATCAGTCACTTGAGAACTCATTTTTAATGTGGAAGCAAGTCATCCTCGGTTCCGAGGGACTACCCAAGAAGAAGAAGAGTACCACAAAGATAAACAGTGACTAACCTATAGAAGTTGGGCAAATATCAGAGCGGAGATGATATGGTCTTTATTAGAACTTTTTTTGAATGCAGTAAGTAAGCTTTACTGCACAAACACAGATTATTTACATGGAATAGTTTTAAATTGATAGAATGCTTGGTGATAGAAGCAGGACATCCACAATACCTGTACTAGAAGTACAGATGCCACATTCAAAAGTATTCTGTGCCTGGATGTTTGTGTTCACTAGGTAGTTAAACCACATCAGGATAAGTCATGTCATGATTAAATGCAGTTGTACATTTTGGTAAAAAGCAGTGAGTGAAAGGAAGTATATCCTAAATGGCAAGAGTGCAGGAGCAGAGAGTGATGGGAATACATACACATACATCTTGGTGGGATTGCAAGGCGATCAGGCCATAATAAAATGGGCTTCTGTGTTTTATATATAGGGACAATGAATATAAAAGCAAGCAAGTGATGTTGAATTTGTACTAAATATTACTTGTTGTTCTGGACACCCATTATAGGAAAGATATTAAAGCCATAGATAGGGTCGAGAAAGCCTTGTATAAGCTAAGTATAGTACTCTTTGTGTTATACTCTAATCCGAGAAATACACCCCAAAACCTTATTTGCCTTCCTATAGCCATCTCACATTGCTTGTGCTCTTTTAACAAGTTACCAACTATTACCTCAAAGTCCCTCTATTGATCTGAACCATTAACATAACAGTTTCCGACTCTAATTCATTCTTTCCCAAGACCTCAAAACTGTGGAACTCCTTAGCAACATCAGTCTTTCCATCATTTTACAATGCTCAAGTTTTAAAAATCCAAACTAATCACTACTTCCTGGGCTTCAGAGGCATGGAGTACAAAAGCTAGGACACTAGTTCGGACCCAGCTGGAATATTGTGTCCAATTCTAGGCACCACTCTTTAGGAAGGATGTGAAGGCTTTGGAGAGGGTACAGAAGAGGTTTACGAAAGTGGTTCCAGGGATGAGGAATTACAGTTACGTGGATAGACTGGAGAAGCTGGGGTTGTTATCCTTAGAGCAGAGAAGGCTAAGGGGAGATTTGAGAGAGTAAATAAAGAGAGTAAATAAAGAGAAACTGTTTCTAATGGCTGAAGGGTCGATAACCAGAGGGCACAGATTTAAGGTGGTTGGCAAAAGAACCAGAGGCGGCATGAGGAAAAAAAAATGTATGCAACGAGTGGTTATGATTTGGAATACACTGCCTGATAGGGTGGTGGATACAGATTCAATAATAGCTTTCAAAAGGGGATTGGATAAATACTTGATGGAGAAAAAATTGCAGGGATATGGGGAAAGAGCGGGGGAGTGGGACTAACTGGATTGCTCTTCGAAAGAGCCGGCGCAGACTCGATGGGCCAAATGGCTTCCTTCTGTGCTGTACTATTCTATGATTCTATAAGAATAAGTAGCCTCAATTATCTTCATATCCTTCATTAGCCACAAGGATTTTTGCGGGAGTTCGTATTTAGTTTTTCACAAGACAACTAAACCACAACTGAGACTTTGGGAAAAAAAAAGTCTTGGGTTCTTGATTCAGCCTTATATACAGTAAATGATTGTGGTGATTATTCCTTGATTAGTAAAAGTATTATGATTCGTTGTTTGTTAACTGCCTTGGGATATGTGTTGTAATCTCATTGGTAGTTGATGATCACATGATGTGTTGTGGCTACCTTAAATTCAGTCCTTTTCTAGCTTTAGTTGGGACTGGATGTAGAAAGATATGTTGCTGATTTTAAAGTTAATAAAGCCTAACTTTGGAAGGCAAATCTATTCTTTATTTCAATTTATTAACTTTATGTTAGAATGGAGCGATATCTTCAACCAGAATGATTCAAGGCTGACCCCAATTCTGCTGGAGTGGATGATAAATGGAAACATTGGTATTGTACATTTAAAAACTTTTTGGGCGTGTTGGATCAAGAGGCTCTAAATAAGCTGAATATGCTGATCAACTACATTGAGCCGGATGTATATAAATATATTTTGCACTGTAAAACTTATGAAGAGGCTATTTCTACATTGGAAAAGATTTTTGTTAAACCAAAGAATGAGGTATTTGCACGTCATCTTTTATCTGCCCGTAGGCAGCAGGTGGGAGAATCTTTGGATACTTATTTACAAGCACTTCGGTGCCTTAGTGTTGACTGTAATTATAAGGCTGTGACGGCTGAAGAACATAAGGACGAATCGGTACGGGATGCTTTTATTAATGGATTACTGTCTAGATCAATTCGTCAGCGGTTGTTAGAAAATAAGACTCTGGATCTTAAAAGTGCTTTTGAGCAAGCTTCTACATTGGATGTGGCTCAGAGAAGTTTGGATTCTTATGCTCTTTTTAATCGGCCTGCGACTATGGTTTCGGCAGTTTCGGATGAAAAGGAATTATGTGGACTTAATGGGAGTGGTTTACTAGATTTTGAAACAGTTTCTACTTCGGCGGCCGTTGCCTCTAGGATTCAGAAGTGTTATTTTTGTGGGAATATCCGGCACCCTCGTCTGAAGTGTCCTGCTCGGGAGGCTGTGTGTAGTAAATGTGGCAAGAGAGGTCATTATGCACGTGTGTGCAAATCATCAGGTTCAATTACCTTCCCCCCCCTTCTGGTGTGGGAGGGTCTTCCTCCACTACCTCTTCTGTGACTATTCAGCCTTTAGATAGGGCGTTTATTGCATCAATTTCTGCTGCATTTGCTCATGGCCTAAACAAAGCTATAGTTACGGCTCAAGTTAATGGGTTGGAAGTGAAGGCCCTTATAGATACGGGCAGTACTGAGAGTTTTATAAGTCTTCAGTTTGCGAAGGAGAAGCATTTGAAAATCTCGCCTGTTACGTATCAGGTGTGTATGGCTCAGACGACCCTTATTTCACAAATAGCTGGTTGTTGCTTTGTGAAAATGGTTCTTCTAGGTAATACGTATACTGATATACGCCTATCTGTTTTGCCTAATCTCTGTGCGGATATTTTGATTGGACATGATGTGCTTCAGTTACACGAGTCTCTTAGTCTTTCATTTGGAGGGACTAAGCCACCTTTATCTATTTGTGGATTAACCTCTTTATCTATTCCTCCATTATCACTTTTTTCCAATTTGATGTCGGATTGTAAGCCAATTGCTACCAAGTCAAGAAGATATAGTAGTCAGGATAGAGAATTTATTAATTCTGAAGTTCAACGTCTCTTATTGGAAGGAATCATTGAACCTAGTTGTTCGCCTTGGCGAGCACAGGTAGTTGTCACGACTAATGAGAGACACAAGAAACGAATGGTGATAAGACTATTCCCAAACTATTAATAGGTATACTCAATTAGACGCGTACCCTTTGCCTAAGATTGATGAGCTTATCAATAAAGTATCTCAGTATAAAGTTTTTAGCACTATTGATTTAAAGAGTGCTTATCAGATTCCTATTGTTAAGAAGGATCAACCATATACGGCCTTTGAGGCTGGTGGAAAGCTGTATCAGTTTTGCCGAATACCATTTGGTGTTACTAATGGTGTTGCTTGGTTTCTACGGGCAATGGATGCTTTTATAAGTGATAACTCCCTCTCTGACACCTTTTCATACTTGGATGACATCACAGTGTGTGGCAAATCAAGGGTGGAGCATGATTCTAATTTAAAAAGATTCCTTCAAGCTGCGGAAAAAGTTGGTTTAACTTTTAACAAAGAGAAATGTGTCTTTTCGACTACTGAGGTAAATCTAGTGGGGTATATTATTTCGGGAAATAAGATTAAACCAGATCCAGAACGTCTGCGACCATTGATCGATTTACCTTGTCCTACTAATTCTAAGGCTTTGCAACGAGTTGTTGGACTGTTTTCTTATTATTCTAATTGGATTGCAAATTTTTCACGGAAGATCCGGCCTCTTATTCGGGTTACGACATATCCTCTATCATGGGAGGCCAGGACATGTTTTGAGAATTTTAAAAAGGATATTTTAGGAGCAGTTGTGCATTCCATTGATGAGCAGGTTCCCTTTGTGATTGAGACGGATGCTTCGGATTTTGCAATTGGGGCTACTTTGAACCAAAATGGAAGACCTGTGGCCTTTTTCTCACGTACTTTGAATAATAGTGAAAAAAGACATTCCTCAATAGAAAAAGAGGCATACGCAATAGTAGAAGCATTGCGTAAATGGAGACATTATTTATCGGGGCGACATTTCACGCTGGTAACTGACCAAAAATCTGTGTCCTTTATGTTTGATGTTAAACATTTTGGAAAGATTAAAAATGATAAAATAATGAGGTGGAGGATTGAGTTGGCATGTGACCATTTTGACATAGTTTATCGTCCGGGGAAGGATAATGTTGCTGCTGATGCACTGTCGAGGGCTTATTGTTCGGTGATTCACGGAGATACGCTTATTAATCTTCACAATGCCTTATGTCATCCTGGGGTTACGAGGATGATACACTTTGTACGCAGTAAGAACTTGCCTTTTTCAGTTGAAGACGTCAAGCGGATGACTTCATCATGTTCTATCTGTGCTCGATGTAAACCGAATTTCTTTAAGCCTCAACGAGCTCATCTTATAAAGGCTACTTCTCCTTTTGAACGTTTGAGTGTTGATTTTAAGGGACCTCTTCCTTCAACTACTCAAAACCGATATATATTTACTGTTGTGGACGAGTTTTCAAGGTTCCCTTTTGCTTTTCCTTGTGCAGATGTATCAGCTGCTACAGTTATTAAATGTTTGACTCAACTTTTTGTCATCTTTGGGATGCCTGCGTATATCCATTCGGATCAGGGAAGTTCTTTTATGTCTTCCCAGTTGAAGGAATACCTTCAGAGTCGGGGAATTTCTACTAGTAGAACTACCCCGTATAATCCCCAGGGTAATGGACAGTGCGAACGATACAATGGGGTGATCTGGAAGGCAGTTATGTTGGCGTTGACATCCTGGAACCTTAAGAATACACAGTGGGGAAATGGTGCTACCTGATGCCCTGCATTCCATTAGATCATTGCTTTCAACGGCTACTAATGTGACCCCCCATGAAAGGCTCTTTAACTATCCGCGGAGATCTACTACGGGATATTCGGTACCTTCATGGCTTACTATGCAGGGACCTGTGTTGCTTCGACGCCATGTTAGATTGTCAAAATATGACCCCTTGGTGGAGCTGTTGGAGGCAAATTCCCAATATGCTCATATTCGATTCCAAGATGGGAAAGAAAGTACTGTTTCAATTAAAGACTTGGCTCCTTGTGGGGGCCAGCCCTCTTCTGAGGATATTAATAATGGTCATGATTCGGATAAGGTGGATGCTGTTACAGATACTACGAATATTTCCAATCCGATTGCAGATAATCATACTTCTATTAGTCAGCCTTTGATAGATGTTTATGACCGTCCCAGTTCATCTTCTGATGGGATTTCTAATCCGGAAACCGTTGAGAATCGGGATATGGATAGCCTTCCTGTTGAAGATACTTCTGTGCCTTCTGGCGTGGGAGGGCAAGGAATTTCACCAAGGTTAAGAAGGTCGACACGAACAAGATATCCGGTCGACCGATTGAAAATGGACTTTTAAATTGATAATGTTTTAAAAATTGTTGAAATATTATAGTATATTGTTTTAGTTGAGAGATACTTAATACTTATGCGTAATGTTATTATTTGTTGTTGTTCATTTAGTATTGTGTTATGTAAATAGTTTTATTCTCGTGCATAGTTTAGTTGTAAATAATTAATTGTAAATTGTAAAAGTTATTAGGTTGGAGTATATTTTAAAAGGAGGGGTGAATGTGGTGATTATTCCTTGATTAGTAAAAGTATTATGATTCATTGTTTGTTAACTGCCTTGGGATATGTGTTGTCATCTCATTGGTAGTTGATGATCACATGATGTGTTGTGGCTACCTTAAATTCAGTCCTTTTCTAGCTTTCGTTGGGACTGGATGTAGAAAGATATGTTGCTGATTTTAAAGTTAATAAAGCCTAACTTTGGAAGGCAAATCTATTCTTTATTTCAAGGTTCAACAGCACCTCACGTTCTCTTCTACTCTTTCAACCTTGATAGTGTCCTGCTCAGTGGGCCTTGGCCCTCCAGTTTCTCCAAAAAAAAAAAATCACAGCCAACTTGAGAAATATTTCCACTTTGGAGACGCGATATAACTAACTGGCACCACCTTTACCAAGTCCAAAAAATGGACTTAAGCAAAATTTCAGTCAGCAGTTGCTAACGGCATCTCCAACGAAGCTGCTGCGGATGGAGTACAGCCTGCAAAATTCAAACTGGCAGGCTGTCCCACCAGCCAAAGCCAAGTCATTAAAAGAAGCTTCATTATATCCTGAATGATAACAGGACACCAAGCAGGCAGCAACAAAATTATGCAGAATGAGAAAACTATAAAATAAAAACAGAAAATGCTGGCAATACAACAGGTCAGGCAACAACTGTGGAGAGAGAACCAGAGTTAACGTTTTAGGTTGATGACCTTTCCTGAAATGACCTGAAGCGTTAACTCTGTTTCTCTCTCCACAGATGCTGCCTGACCTGCTGAGTATTTCCAGCATTTTCTGTTTTTATTTCAGATTTCTAGCATCCACAGTATTTTGCTTTTGTATTTAGCTGTGATTCAGTTGGTCGCATTCTCGACTCTGAGTCAGAAGGTTGTTCCACTCCAGAGATTTGAGCACAAAAATCTAGGTTGACACTCCAGTGCAGTACTGAGGGAGTGCTGCACTGTCGGAGGTGCCGTCTTTTGGATGAGATGTTAAACCGAGGTCCCGTCTGCTCTCTCGGGTGGGGATGTGAAAGATTCCATGCCACTATTTCGAAGAAGAGCAGGGGAGTTATCCCTGGTGTCCTGGCCAATATTTATCCCTCAATCAACATCACAAAAAACAGATTATCTGGTCTCATCATCACATTGCTGATTGTGGGAGCTTGCTGTGTGCAAATTGGCTGCTGCATTTCCTACATTACAGCAATGACTACACTTCAAAGAAAGCACTTAATTGGCTGTTAAGCGCTTTGGGACATCCTGAGGTCATGAAAGGTGCTATATAAATGCAAGTCTTTTTTTTAAAATGAGAATATATTTCGATTTCTTTTAAAAGTGAACTTTTGGTTAAGTAGATTACATTTTATAAATTTCCTTGGACGGCCTGGTCCAACACTGCCCCAATAGCATAGCTTATCCACTTTGACTCAACGATAAATAAAAATAAAATAAAAACAGAAAATGGTGGGAATACTCAAGGTCAGACAGCATCTGCAGAGAGAGAAACAGAGTTAACGTTTCAGGTCGAAGACCTTTCGTCAGAACTGGAAAAAGTTAGAATATAACTTTTTACATTCTTATCTATCTAATCGTAACCAGAGAATCACCTGCAATGGCTTCTCTTCCCACTCCCGCATCATTACCTCTGGTGTCCCCCAAGGATCTATCCTTGGCCCCCTCCTATTTCTCATCTACATGCTGCCCCTTGGCAACATCATCCGAAAACACAGCGTCAGTTTCCACATGTACACTGACGACACCCAGCTCTACTTCACCACCACTTCTTTCGACCCCTCCACGGTCTCTAAATTATCAGACTGCTTGTCCGACGTCCAGTTCTGGATGAGCAGAAATTTTCTCCAATTAAATATTGGGAAGACCGATGCCATTGTTTTCGGTCCCTGACACGAACTCCGTTCCCTAGCCAGACTCCATCCCTCTCCGTAACATCTGTCTGAGGCTGAACCACACTGTTCGTAACCTTGGTGTCATATCTGACCCTGAAATGAGCTTCCGACCACATATCCGTGACATAACTAAGACCGCCTATTTCCACCTACATTACATCGCCCGTCTCCGCCCTTACCTCAGCTCATCCGCTGCTGAAACCCTCATCCATGCCTTTGTTACCTCTAGGCTTGACTATTCCAATGCGCTGGCCTCTCACGTTCTATCCTATGTAAACTTGAGGTCATCCAAAACTCGGCTGCCCATTTCCTAACTCGCACCAAGTCCCGTTCACCCATCACCCTTGTGCTCCCAGTTAAGCAATGCCTCAATTTCAAAATTTTCATTCTTGTTTTCAAATCCCTCCATGGCCTCGCCCCTCCCTATCGCTGTAATCTTCTCCAGCCCCACAACCGCCCCCCCCCCACGAGGTATCTGTGCTCCTCTAATTCTGCCCTCTTGAGCATCCCTGATTATAATCGCCAATCCTGTTGCCAAGGCCCCAAGCTCTGGAATTCCCTGCCTAAACCTCTCTGCCATTCTGCTCTAATTTCTCCTTATGTGGCTCGGTGTCAAATTTTTTTGTCTTATAATACTCCTGTGAAGCGCCTCAGGACATTTTACTACATTAAAGGCGCTTTATAAATACAAGTTGTTGTTGCAACAGGTTTTGAGAAAATGCAGGGGCAGGGAAGAAAGAACAAAAGGGAAGGTCTGTGATAGGGTGGAAGGCAGGAGAGATTCAACGACGGAAAGGTATGATAGTACAAAGCAAAAGGAGATGATAATGGGGCAAGTAAAAAAACAAAGGGTGAGTCTAGAAGAGATGTAAACGGGAATGGAAGAAACGTCAACAGCTGCCATGTGGGGAAAAAAAGGGGCAGAGGTTATGGTCTAAAATTGTTGAACTCAATGTTGAGTCCAGCAGACTGTAAAGTACCTAATCGAAAGGTGAGGTGTTGTTCCTCAAGCTTCATTGGAACAAATGTGAGAAGTCACACAACACCAGGTTATAGTCCAACAGCTTTATTTGAAATCACAAAAACTTGTGATTTCAAATAAAGCTGTTGGACTATAACCTGATGTTGTGTGACTTCTCACATTTGTCCACCCCAGTCCAACACCGGCATCTCCACTTCATTGGAACAGTGCAAGTATAGGTAAAATAAAAACAGAAAATGCTGGGAACACTCAGCAGGTCAAGCAGCATCCGTGGCGGGAGAAACAGAGTTAACGTTTCAGGTCGATGGTCAGACTGTTTCTCTCTCTCTCTCTCTCTCTCTACAGATGCTGCCTGACCTGCTGAGTGTTTCCAGCCTTTCCTACTGTTATTTCAGATTTCCAGCATCCGCAGTGTGGTTTTTTTTTTTGCTTTTTGTGTAAATAGAGACAAAGATGTTGAGGGCTGCCGGGGCCTGTGGCCCACTGCCGGTGAGCCCGGCCCCGAGACCCGGGAGCTCCAGCTCCTCCCGGCCCGTGCAATAATATCCTACCTTCATCTTCAGCAGGTTTTTTGACAGTTTCATCGTGCTTTCTCTCGCCATTTTTTCCCCACGAAACGATAAAACGCTGAAGTTAAACCCACAAACCAGACAACATTACAATTCAGGCCTCGCTCCCCAGCAACAGACCCAACCAGCCGATCCGCCCGACTCTCGAACCGTCGCAGGCTGCGAAATCAATCGCTGGAAACACGATGCTGAGCCCTTGACTCCAACTTCTCAAAACACATTTTTTTTTTAAAAAGGAAGCTTAGATTCCACGTTATGGTTCGGAAAGGAAAACTTTCAGTCAAAAAATATCATTTTGACTTCATGTTGGGATTTTTTTCTTAGCCATAAACTCAAAGCATGCCTCTAAAATTAGTTATTTTAGAATGTCATTCTATCTGTTGTGTTGGACTGAATAATAAGATGCGACCCCCCTCAGGGTGTTACTCCCTGGTTTTTATTTATACTTCTCCCCTTTCTAGTTTCGCCAGATCATGCATCTTTTGCACCCAATGGGACAGTTGGATAAAATGTTACAGGTCTTCAAAACACTGAAAGTGATAGATTGAGGTAGAAATAAACATGCTATTTAACATCTGTCTCTGCCGCATCTGCTCTTCCGACATGTCTTCCTTTTTCCTCAACCGAGGATACCCCTCTACAGTGGTTGACACGGCCCTTGACCGTGTCCGTTCTATCTCCCGCACTTCTGCTCTCACCCCTGCCCCTCCCTCCCGGAACCACGATAGAGTTCCCCTTGTCCTCACCTTTCATCCCACCAGCCTCCACATTCAACGGATCATCCTCCGCCCTTTCCGCCACCTCCAGCGTGACCCCACCACCAAACGCATCTTCCCCATACCTCCCCTTTCAGCATTCCGTAGGGACTGCTCCCTCCACGGCACCATAGTCCACTCCTCCATCACCCCAAACACCATTTCCCCTTCGCCCGGCACCTTCCCGTGCAAGCGCAGGAGATGCAACACATGCCCTTATACCTCCCCCCTTCCTACTGTCCAGGGCCCCAAACACCCCTTCCAGGTGAAACAGCGATGTACTTCTTGCAATTTAGTATACTGTATTCGCTGCTCACGATGTGGTCTCCTCTACATTGGGCAGACCAAACGCAGATTGGGTGATCGCTTTGCGTTCAGTCCGTAAGGGGGACCCCGAGCTTCCGGTCGCCTGTCACTTTAATTCACTGCTCCACTTCCACTCAGACCTCACCGTCCTCAGTCTCTTGCATTGTTCCACAGAAGTTCAGCATAAGCTCAAGGAACAACACCTCATCTTTTGATTGGGCACTTTACAACCTTCTGGACTCAACATAGAATTCAACAATTTCAGATCATAACCTGGCCCCTATCATATATATTTTTTATCCACACTTTTTGTTTGTGCCTTCTGTTCTTCTCCCCCACATGGCAGCTGTCTTTCATTCTGCCAGCGCAATTTACACTTCATCTAGAGCCATCCTTTGTTTCTTAACCTGTCCCATTACAGGAAACTCTTTATTATCCGGCACCAACGGGACCGGCATGGTGCCGGTTTATCAAAAAGTCCAGATTACAGAGAGTTATAGTTAAAAGGTACGAGAGCTCCGTACACAGCAACAAATCCAGGCTTCCCTGTTGCTCAGCAACATGTGCAGGAACTCCGGCCACAGACCAAGCGTCCCTGTAAGTGCACGAACCTCAGTTACACAGCCACAGATCCAGGAACTGCCACTAATATGAAGTAAAACTTACCCGAACCTACTCCTGAATTTTGCCGGTTAAGAGGTTTCCGGTTATTTAGGTGCCGGTTAAAAGAGAGTTTCCTGTACCATCTCCTTTTGCCTTGAATATCTCTTAATATCTCAACTTCTCCTGCCTTCTATCCTATCACAAACCTTCCCTTTTGTTCTTTCATCCCCTCCCCCAATTCCCAGCCCCAAACTTGCTTAAAAATTTGTTCCATTTCCTGCTTTTTTCCAGTTCTGAAGAAAGGTCATCAACCTAAAACGTTAACTCTGTTTCTCTCTTCACAGATGCTGCCGGACCTGCTGAGTATCTCCAGCATTTTCTGTTTTTATTTATGCTATTTAACTTCCCTGGCATAGAACTAGAAGGTTAGAGATTAGAAAAACTCCCCCCACCCCCCATAGGATGGGGATATGTGGATCAAACTCACAGAGATCATCGTTGATTTAGGGCCAATTTGGCACCTTCAACAGGGAGCCGCAAGCCTACATTTCGTTGTACTGCACTTGTGCACTAACAATGACAATAAAGTTGATTATGATTATGAGATCGATATCTCTTGAGGAGGTTACAGAAATATTTAACTACACTACTTTGTTTTTTCCCGGGAGATTGGTTTCGGATGTTCATGTTTGGTAGTGAGGGAGGGAAGTCCATGATAAGCTAATCATCTGTGAACTCTGGTCGGAGTGATGTTGATGGGCTAAATGGCTTTAACTTACAATGGATTTTCATATGTTCCTATAATCCTTCATAAAGCCTTTACCAATGCTCCTTTAAAATGGCCAACTTGTTACCAGGAGGAGTGTGAGACCAGCCTAACAACATCTCTGATTTTTCCCAGAGGAGGAAGAGGGCTCCTCCACTCAGCAGCTCCCACAGCAAACCTGCATCTCATCACATCATAGCACCACATGTTGTTGTTGTTGTTGTTGTTGCAACACATAACAGCAAGCATTTGCATTTATATAAAGGAAACTACGATGGCATGAGGCACGAGTTGGCTAGGATGGATTGGGGAACGTTACTTAAAGGGTTGACGGTGGATAGGCAATGGCAAACATTTAAAGATCGTATGGATGAACTACAGAATTTGTTCATCCCTGTTTGGCATAAAACTAAGGAAAAAAGTGACTCAACTGTGGCTAACAAGGGAAATTAGGGATAGCATAAGATCCAAGGAGAGGACATATAATTTGGCCAGAAACAGCAGCAAACCTGAGGATTGGGAGAAGTTTAGGATTCAGCAAAGGAGGACAAAGGGATTAATTAAGAGGGGGAAAATAGACTGAGAGTAAGCTTGCAGGGAACATAAAAACTGACTGCAAAAGCTTCTATAGATATGTGAAGAGAAAAAGATTGGTGAAGTCAAGTATAGGTCCCTTACAGTCAGAATCAGGGGAATTTATAATGGAGAACAATGAAATGGCAGACCAATTAAATACATACTTTGGTTCCGTCTTCACAAAGGAGGACACAAATAACCTCCCAGAGATGTCAGGGAACATAGGGCTAAAAATTGAGTAGCGCCCCAATTAGGGGCACTAACTTCGCCGGGGTGCTACTTTTAGCACCCCAGAATAATTAGCGCCCCTGCGCTGGAACTTGAGTGGCTGCGCCTCAAGGGGGAAGCGGGGCGCTACTGGAAACGCCCTGCATCCCTATTGGGGCGCTGCAAGTCAATATTGCGGCGTTATGTGCCGCAGCGCCACACGCTGCGGCACGTCGCGCCGCGGTATTGCAGACCTTCCTCCCCTTCTTACAGGGGAAGGGCCTTGTGCAGCGGGACCTGGGGCCCAGCTGGGCCCCCAGGGATCGGGAGTGCAGGCAAAAGAGCCCAGCACTCAAGAGAAGTGCCGGGATCTTGGAGCGCAGCCAGCACTCGGCGGGGGGGGTGGCGTTTCAGGAGGTCTAGGACAGGAGCGCAGGCAGGTGCTGGCAGGCCAGCAACAAAAATGGCCGTCCCGCACCTCGCCTTTAAATTGCGCCTCCCCAGCCGCAGGTACGCCCCCCCTGGCACTGTCGGACATAGCGTCCGGCGGTAAGTCAGGGGGCGCTCCCAAAGATCGTGGCCGGGGCATGAGTGGGGCGCTGCGCACGCCAATGATGTCATCGCCAGCGGCGCAGTGCCGCAGGGCGCTACCGGTTAGCGCCACCACTAACCTCCCACTGAATTTTGCGGGAGGCGTGGGCAGTGCGCTAGTTGGTTTGCGTCCTGTTAGCGCACTCTTAAGGTGCTAACGGGAGGCGCAACCAACTGAATTTTTCCCCCATAGGGTCAAATGAGATAGAGGAATTGAATGAAATCAGTATTTGTAGGGAAATGATGGGATTGAAAGCCGATAAATCCTCAGGGCCTGATAATCTACATCCTAGGGTACTTAAGGAAGTGGCCCTAGAAATAGTAGATGCATTGCTGGTCATCTTCCAAAATTCTATAGACCCTGGAACAGTTCCCATGGATAGCTAATGTAACCCCGCTATTTAAAAAAGGTGGTAGAGAGAAAACGGGGAATTATAGACTGGTAAGCCTGACATCGGTAGTGGGGAAAATGCTAGAGTTCATTAAAAAAGATGTAATAGCAGAGCACTTGGAAAACAGTGACAGGATCGGACAAAGTGAACATGGATTTACAAAAGGTAAATCATGCTTGACTAATCTACTGGAAATTTTTGAGGATGTAACTGGTAGAATAGATAAGGGAGAACCAGTGGATGTGGTGTATTTGGACTTTCAGAAGGCTTTCGATAAGGTCCCGCATAAGAGATTAGCGTGCAAAGTTAAAGCACATGGGATTGGGGGTAAGGTACTGACTTGGATAGAGAACTGGTTGGCAGACAGGAAGCAAAGAGTTGGAATAAACGGGTCTTTTCCCGAGTGGCAGGCAGTGACTAGTGGGGTACTGCAGGGATCGGTGCTAGGACCCCAGCTATTCACAATATATATTAATGATCTAGACGAGGGAACAAGATTTCATATCTCCAAGTTTGCAGACGACACAAAGCTGGGTGGGCGTGTGTGCTGTGAGGAGGATGCAGAGAAACTCCAGTATGATTTGGACAGGTTGGGTGATTGGGCAGGTGCATGGCAGATGCAGTATAATGTGGATAAATGCGAGGTTATCCACTTTGGTGGCAAAAACAGGAAGACAGATTATTATCTGAACGGCAATAGATTGGGAAAAGGGGAAGTGCAACGAGACCTGGGTGTCCTTGTGCACCAGTCACTGAAGGTAAGCATGCAGGTGCAGCAGGCGGTTAAGAAGGCAAATGGCCTTCATAGCGAGAGGATTTGAGTACAGGAGCAAGGATGTCTTGCTGCAGTTGTACAGGGCCTTGGTGAGACCACACCTTGAGTATTGTGTGCAGTTTTGGTCACCTTATTTGAGGAAGGATGTTCTTGCCATGGAGAGAGTGCAGCGAAGATTCACCAGACTGATACCTGGGATGGCAGGAACGACGTATGAGGAGAGATTGGGTTGATTAGGCTTATGTTCGCTAGAGTTTAGAAGAATGAGAGGGGATCTCATTGAAACTTATAAAATTCTAACAGGACTAGA
This sequence comes from Somniosus microcephalus, assembly GCF_052327205.1. NCBI lineage: Eukaryota > Metazoa > Chordata > Chondrichthyes > Squaliformes > Somniosidae > Somniosus > Somniosus microcephalus. The sequence continues at coordinate 252,275,613 of NC_140992.1, forward strand.
CAGATTAGATGCAGGAAGGATGTTCCTGATGGCGGGGGAGTCCAGAACCAGGGGTCACAGTCCAAGGATAAGGGGTAAGCCATTTAGGACTGAGATGAGGAGGAATTTCTTCACCCAGAGAGTGGTGAACCTGTGGAATTCTCTACCACAGAAGGCAGTTGAGGCCAATTCATTAAATATATTCAAGAAGGAGTTAGATATATTTGTTAAGGCTAAAGGGATCAAGGGATATGGGGAGAAAGCAGGGACAGGGTACTGAATTTGGATGATCAGCCATGATCGCATTGAATGGCGGAACAGGCTCGAGGGGCCGAATGGTCTACTCCTGCTCCTATCTTCTATGTTTCTACAACACATTTAATGTAGAAAAACATCCCAAGATACTTCACAGAAGCGCAATCAGACAAAAATGGACGCCAAGCTAAAAAACGAGGTATTAGGAGGGGTGATCACAAGCTTGGTCAAAGAGGTGGGTTTTAAGGAGGATCTTAAAGGAAGAGAGGGAGGTAGAGAGGTGGATAGGTTTAGGGAGGGAATTCCAGAGCGTAAGGCCTAGATGATCTTAGACATGGCCTCCAATGGTGTGGTGAAGGAGATGCATAAGAGGTCAGAGTCAGAATGAATGAATAACACAATGATATGCTACAATTGTTGATTTTAATATTCATTATTACATGTAGCTTCATATTTGGACAATGCCATGTCAAATGAAGAACATGCATTTATATAGTGCCTCTCACAACCTCAGGACATCCAAAAGAACTTTACGGCCAATGAAGTACTGTTGAAGTGTAGTCACTGTTGTAATGCAACGAATCAATGCAATTTGACATTGTTGTGATAATAACTAGTATACCACATCTCAGGCTTTTGGTTATACAAGGGTAGGCACACGTAATTTATTGAAGCTCTGGAGCAAAATTATATTTTATTGTAGGTGTCTTCACACGACTACGAAAATACTGCGGTTGAAACTGACAGTTAAACAAACGTGGTTTAATGTACTGAAACAGTTATAAACAAAAGAACACAGGAGAAACTCCAAACAGGTCTATACACAAGCAGGATCCACGAGGACTGAACAGAAACGCCCTACCCCCCTGACGTCATGACGTCATCACGTTTCCCGCCGTTGGGAACGTCACGTGACCCGCGTGATGACGTCATTGCGTCAGATCGCGATTTTATCGATCCTGCGCTGTTTAAATAGAGCACACATTTAAAGGTAACAACTATGATTAAAGGCAATTATAAACGTTACTGCAAGAGTCTCTTGATGGCTTTGCCACATACGCCCTCCCAGAATTGTCTTTAACGAGGAACGTCAATCGCAGAGGAGGTCGGACAAGCCTGTTTGACCGACTCCTAAATTCCCGGAATCGCTGATCGCCATCGTGGCCGTGGGGCACGCCCCGGTTCCGGTGTTCTTGACTCGCGGCGGTCTGTTTGACGGTTTAGGCGCGAAACTGCAAGGCGGGCGGCAGCAGCGGGCTTTCAGGCCAAAACGAGCATGGTAATAACAGTAACTGGTCGTCGGAGGTGTCGAGGTGGAGCCCTTCGGGGCTGGGCGTTGCGCAATGGCGCAGTTTTGCTGTCGGACCGCGTATATTTTATCCGCCACTTCGGTGAGCGCGATGCAATCCCTGGCGTCCGACCTGGCGAGGGCTGCTTGGACCTGTTCGGGAAGCTGACTAAGAAACTACTAAGTAGGGCAGCACGGTGGCATAGTGGTTAGCACTGTTGCCTCACAGCTCCAGGGACCCGGGTTCAAATCCGGCCTCGGGTGACTGTCTGTGTGGAGTTTGCACATTCTCCCCGTGTTTGCGTGGGTTTTCTCCGGGTGCTCCGGTTTCCTCCCACAGTCCAAAGATGTGCGGGTTAGGTTGATTGGCCATGATAAAAATTGGCCCTTAGTGTTAGGGGGGATTAAATATGTGGGGTTACGGGGATAGGGCTTGGGTGGGATGGCTGTCGGTGTAGGGACCGGGTGCTAGGGTTTGGATGATCAGCCATGATCTCGTTGAATGGCGGAGCAGGCTCGAAGGGCCGAATGGCCTACTCCTGCTCCTATCTTCTATGTAAACAGCTCGCGAAACAGGAAACATTGGGGTTCGGACCCCAGGAGTGTTAGCATGTGGCTCATTAGTTCCGAGGGTTTGGAGTCGCCTAACCCAAGTAGTGTAAGTAGACGGCGAGCGCGCTCTGCCTTTGTAAGGCCAAATACCTGCAGCAGCCGTGTCTTGATGGCGACATACTTGTCAGCGGTTGGGGGGTTCTCCAGAAGGCTGATGATCCTCGACGCCGTCGAGCTGTCGAGGGCGGAGACCATGTACAAATATCGGAGCTGGTTCTGCACGATGTTGTGGAGCTCAAATTGTGCCTCAGCCTGCACAAACCAGGAGGCCGCCTGTTGTTCCCAGAATTGGGGGAGCTTCAAAGCCACTGTGTTGGCTTCCATCATTGGCCTGCGTTCCGTGTCCACCGCGAAAGACGTTCGCGAGATTTCGGGGTCACCAATGTAGGTGTCTTTACACTACTACGAAAATACTGCGGTTGAAACTGACAATTAAACAAACGTGGTTTAATGTACTGAAACAGTTATAAACAAAAGAACGCAGGAGAAACTCCAAACAGGTCTATACACAAGCAGGGTCCACGAGGACTGAACAGAAACGCCCTACCCCCCTGACGTCATGACGTCATCACGTTTCCCGCCGTTGGGAACGTCACGTGACCCGCGTGATGACGTCATCGCGTCAGATCGCGATTTTATCAATCCTGCGCTGTTTAAACAGCGCACACACTTAAAGGTAACAACTATGATTAAAGACAATTATAAATGTTACTGCAAGAGTCTCTTGATGGCTTTGCCGCATTATTATGTTTATATTTTAAAACCCACTTTGCTGATGGATCATTTACATAATGTAAGCCTTGACAAATATTATCTAAAATAAACTCATTCAGTAATTTCCATAAATTTTCACTTTTGTCTTATAACCGGCAATGCAAAAAAAAATCTCACCCTCTAAATACTGATAATGATATGGTAAGCTGGAAGAATTGTCACTCTCTTTACTTCTTTCTACCATGCTGCATTCTTCCTTTAGTTCTGTCTCGCACCTCCTTCCCTTCTGTGTGTCTTTCTACTTTCTTACCCTCTCATTCTTTTTCCCTTGCCTTTGTCCTCATGCCCTCTTGCTCTCCCCTACCCTGCCCTTCTCTCCTTCCTCTCTTTTCCCATCCTTCCCTTTACCTTCCCTCCCTGCCCTTCTCTCCCACCTCCTCCCTTATCATTTCTCTCTTTTTATGCTCTTCCCCCTCTGTTTTTCTCTCTCTTTGCTGTTTATAGATGGCAGCTTCAGTTTTGTGGTTTATGATGTCATCTGAATTCACTGAACAAATTATTGCCTTGTGATCACTCCCATGTACTTGTTATTTATTTCACTTCAATTAACACATACCAGGCTATTCTCATGTTGTAGCAAATGTATATTCATTTGACAAGTATTGACTGTAATATCTATACATTGTAAAGAAATAGCAGAATTATATGGAATACTATATTAATCGGCGATGGGTCCGTTTGCATCACCCATATTTGTTATGTAATGGTAGTTCTCCCATAGCAGTCTGGGTGACAAACTGGGGAGTGGAGCAGTTGGTTAGGTAATGGAACATTTGGAGGAGAACAAAGCAGTTGGGTGTGAATGCAAGAGAGGGCCAGGGAGCAGAGAAGAGTCAGGCAAAGTGGGAGCTAGAAATCTGAGCTGAAGCAGGATGGAGTACATAGAATTACATAGACTATACAGCACAGAAACCAGCCATTCAGCTCAACTAGTCCATGCTGGCGTACATGCTCCACTCGAGTCTCCTCCCATCTTTCCTCATCTAACTTTACCAGCATAACCCTCTATTCCCTTCTCCCTCATATGCTTATCTAGCTTCCCCTTAAATGCATCTATAATACTTGCCTTAACTGCTTCCCATGGTAGTGAGTTCCACATTCTCACCACTCTCTGGGTAAGGAAGTTTCTTCTGAATTCACTGTTTGATTTCCTGATTACCATCTTATATTGATGGCCTCCAGTTTTGCTCTTCCCTACAAGTGGAAACACTCTCGCTGTGTCTACTCTATCAAAACCTTTCATAATTTTAAAGACCTCTATAGGTCACCCCTCAGCCTTTTCAAGAGAAAAGAGACCCAGCCTGTTCATCCTTTCCGGATAGGTATAACCTTGTAATTCTGGTATCATCCTTGTAAATCTTTTTTGTACCCTCTCCAGTGCCTCTATATCCTTTTTATAATATGGTGACCAGAACTGTACGCAGTACTCCAAGTGTGGTCTAACTAAGGTTTGATACAAGTTTAGCATAACTTCTCTACTGTTCAATTTTATCTATCCCTCTAGAAATAAACCCTCATGGTTGGTTTGCTTATTTTATGGCCTTATTAACCTATATCGCTACTTTTAGTGATTTGTGTATTTGTACTCCTGGATCCCTTTGCTCCTCGACACCATTTAGATTCTTATTTTCCAAGTAATATGTGGCCTCCTTATTTTTCTTACCAAAATGTAATACCTCACACTTATATCTATGTTCAAATCATTTGCATATTATATGCCCATTCTGCAAGTTTATTAATATCTTCTTGTAATTTGTTTCTGTCCTCCTCAGTATTGACTATCCCCCCAAATTTGGTGTCATCCGCAAATTTAGAAATTGTGTTTTTGATTCCAAAGTCTAAATTATTAATATAAATTGTGAACATCTGTGGTCCCAGCACTGATCCTTGTGGGACCCCACTTCCCGCGATCTTGCCTTTCGGTGCGAGTTGGGAGCGAGTCAGCTGCCTTCTGGGTTCTGATTCCGCCCCCAATGACGTCCGACGCAGACGTAATTTTACGTCAATTGGCCTTGTTAAGCCCGCCCTGAGGGATTGCCGGCCAATTAAGAGAAAGCCGGTGTCAGATGATGTCAGTTGATGATGCGTCATCTGCCGGTTTGCTTAAAGGGGACACGCACATTTTTTTTTTGACAGATGATATTTCAGTGTTTGACAGCATTGAGGTGCTGCAAATACTGCCAAACACTGTACCAAGGTGAGCCCTTGCCCCCAGACTCTCCAGTGACTCTCTGCTTAGGATAAAACAGATGGCAGCTGCAGGTGAGGTTACAGAAGCGATCTGTCACTGGTGAGAGAGGTTCTCCCAATGATGTGGGACTACACAAACACTTCAAACCTTGTTACCTACAGAAAAGTCTAAATACAATGGCCCGTAATTTCTGATAGTTGGCTTCCAGCGTGCGGGTGCCTCCTATCAGAAAAAAAATCTACGAACTTACCCGAGGGCTCCCGAGGTCCAGACACTTCCGCTCCTGGGCCTCTCCAAAGTCGAACTGCACAGGGCCCACGTATCCCAGGGGCGCATGCAGTTCGCAAGCGTCCCTGGGATCACGTGGGCCAGGCCAGCCAGTAGGAGAAGGGAATCTCCCTTCATACTTTTGACAGATAGACCTGTCAAATATATGAATGGAGATCAGCCCAAAAACACACTAAAACATTAAATAATTTTTTTTTAAATCACGTTTTTAAAATGAGTTAAAATTACATTAAATACTTTAAACAAAACCAGGCGTAAGATTTCTAAGGGTTTTCAGCGGGCGGAGGTTCTGTAGAAAGTGGAACTCTCCCCCCGCAGAGGCCCTTCTCTAGGGCAGGCGGCTGATCAGTCAAGAGCATTCTTGACAGATCGGGAAATGGCGGTTTTCAGCGCATGCCTTTCGCATGCCTGAAACCGGCATTTCCGATGTCCCTACGGGTGTGTACGCAGCGCGTACACAGCCATAGGCATTGGAAAATACAGGCCATTAAAAATGATTTTCCCAGCATTTTCTTATCTCTGAAACTCACCAGTGTACCATTGGATCCTTCACACCACTTCTGCAACTGTCATCAATGCACAAACCTTACAGTAGACCCACAGCATGCCACACTTACCTGGCATGGTGTCTAGACGTCAGGGGGCCCACAGTCGACCTGACAAAATTGAAAAAAGCCTCATAACTGCCTGTAAACTACTTGTTAACAGGCAGTTAAGTGACTATAATCCTCTTCCCACCGCTAGGTGTTGGGTTCCCGCTCAAATTGGGGACCTGACACTTGGGAAGATTGTATGGAGGTGGGTTGACAGCGGGTTTGGGACCCGCTGTCAATCTTTGCAATTTTGCCAGCAGTCCCGCCTCCAAATCTGCCCCCTGAGTGCCGGCAAAATTCCCCCCAATACTTTCTGTCTTGCAGCCAGCAAGAATGGGTCAGGTGTGTGTCAGTTTTCTGTTATCTGACAAAGTAAAATGGAAAAGCCAAGGCCTGAACTAGATGCAGGTATTCCTGGGGCTGAGAAAAAGAGCAGGAGTGTTCCTAGGGCTGAAGGCAGTAGCTACAACATACCTGAGTTTGAGGATGAGAGTGGAACTGTTCCTAAAGCTGAGGTCAAGAGTGGAGGCATTCCTCGGGCTGAGACTGGGAATGGAGACATTCTTGGGATCCGGTAGCATGTTTGCACTAATACTTTTTTTTAATGAATACAGCCATTTTATATAGTATTACATTGTTTTGCCTGTGAAACGGTGCAGATATAGTTCAAACGTTCCCACTTTATTTTGTTTTAATATAGAAAAATTTACAGCTACATTTGAAGTGCTCAATTGGCTGCGAAATCGTGTTAGTTCACAGATTTGTGTATGACTCCTTCTTTCATGAGAAGAGGTTAACTAGTTAAGTGAAGTAGTGTACTGTAGTCCCCCAGGTAGCTGGTTTATTTTGTGTAACTGTCAGTATATTTTAGAATAGGTAATGTAATACAATTTGGAGGCAAGCCCAAATTTTAGGCATCTAATAATCCTTAGATGTGGGTGATAAATCCCCAGCCAATTCTCTGATGTGGGACTAAGGCAGAGGGGTTAGAGATTCAGCTGATAACCTTTGATTAAAATTCTTTGGGCTAGATTTTCAGTATAGACAGTTGGGGTGCTAAGCTTAGCGCCCGGCCGAAGTAGTGCTCCGTTGCCGGAAATTAAGTGGCTTCGCCCTAAGAGGTTGGTGGAGCGCTAAAAGAGGCGTTCCACTAGTATCTTTAGGCGCTAAGCCGGCGGTGGAGAGCGCAACACCCGAGCTCGGGCGCAGCGCACGGCAGACACTCTGGTGCCAGTGAGCTCGTAAAGGGGAAGGGTGCATGGGGGGGGGGGGGGGGGGGGGGGGAGGGGAGGAGGAGGAGGAGGAGGAGGAGGGGGGGGGGGGGGGGGGGGGGGGGGGGGGGGGAGGAGGAGGAGGAGGAGGAGGAGGAGGAGGAGGAGGAGGAGGAGGAGGAATAATGCAGAGTGCCTTGTGTACGAGTGCCCTTTAATTTGCGCTCCCCAGGGTGTGTTGCGTTCCATTTTACAAACGCTCTGGACGCCAACCGCACAATGGGGCGGTCCGACTGAAGTTTGGATTCGGGGCGGCCAAAGGGCGTTGCACGAGGATGTGACGTCATTTTCTGCGCGCGCATCCGGGCGGCCGCTAAACTTTGCGCCGGCGCTAACGGGCAACTTAATTTGGGGCGGGGCGCAAACTGCGCTGCGCCCAGGCGCTACACGCATAGTGCCCGAAAATCACTTCTCTTAAGGCGCTAACTGCTGGCGCAAGCAACTGAAAATCTAGCCCTATATGTGGCTAATGGATTTACCAGCTACAATACTGTTATTACAAGTGTGTTTTTATTCATCGTTTTCACTTTGGATGTCGTGATTGACAGTGCTGGTCAGCATGCTCCATTTAGTTGATGCATAATGGCACATATCTGAGTCACAGCTCACTAATTTGTCATATTCAATAGTTGTTATTCAGTGATTTGAAGAGTCAATTTTGATGCACGATTTAAAATAATGATTCAAGGAATTACTACGTGTGTAAGATAATCAACAATTAACCTGATTACATAACTCATAAGTAATGCAGTTTCTCCTATGCTGCATTGAACATACAAGCATAATATTTCTTCTAATCAATAGTTCCTTGCTATATATTCCATTGTATTACAAAAGTGCAATCTATTCAGCTATTCCATTATTTGAAAAAATTCTTGACCTGCAGGTACCTTCTTCCTTCAGGATGAAAAGGATTATTGGAATGTTGTACTTAAAAGAAAGACTTACATTCATATAGCATCTTTCATTACCTCAGGATGTCCCAAAGTGCTTTATAGCCAATGAAGTACTTTTAAAGTGTAGTCACTGTTGTAATGTTAGAGGACCATCTGTTGATTTGATCACTGGATCTCACAGTATATTTAATGAATCACATCCCTCCTATTTCTCATCTATGTGCAGCCCCTCGGCAATATTATCGAAAGACACAATGTCACGTTCCACAGGTACATTGATGACATCTAGCTCGACCTCACCACCAGCTCTCTCGACCTCACCACTGCCTCTGATTTGTCATATTGCTTATCTGACATCCAGTACTGGATGAGCAGAAATTTCCTCCAATTAAATATTGGGAAGACCATAGCATGGGATGTGGGCATCGCTGGCATTTATTGCCCATCCCTAATTGCCCTTGATCTAATATCTCTTTATGGGGCCCAGTGTCAAATTTTCTTTGATAATGCTCCTGTGAAGCGCCTTGGAATGTTTACTACATTAAAGACACTACACAAATGCAAGTTGTGTTGTTGTTTTGCTATGTCTTTCTTATTTTCATTTGTTAGTCGCTGTGCATTCATCTTTCAATTTTTCTCAGTTCTACTTTCCATTTTGATGTTTCTCTTTGTGGAAGAAAATGTTACCACCTGTTTTAAAGTTCCTTTCTGCCCTTTATGGATGAGCTTTCACTATTCTATTGTACCCACTACCTTATGTTAATTTGTCCCATTTAGTTGATTTTAAACTATTTATTTAAATTCCTTTATCTTTCACTATTGTTAATGCATTTTTAGAACCTCTGATTATCTCTCCTGCTGCTAATCTTATACCCAGACCTTTACTTCACTTTTGACTCTTCCTTCCCAACCAATTTTGATACAGCTTTCTTCTGTTTTAGCACACTATATATAAACCATTTTCCCCCACTGACCTCTAATTTGCAGAGTCTACTTTATGGCTTTCCATTGAGCTGAGTAGAGTGGTTCATCTTCTCCACATCATGTGCTATGGATTGAGTGAATCGTTTATTAGATGAGATGCAACATTGTATTTGAACCCAAGGGCAACAGTGTTGAGAGACCATGCCACCATTTCTTTTTTCATATGCACAGTGGAACCAGACAGGGGTGTCTTCTCTGATATCTATAATTTGTTGTGTCATTTGAGCCTATGGTTGCGGAGGACAGTGAACATTTGACCCTGAGCGGACTATATTGAGGTCCAGGGAACTAGAGATCTCTCTAGATTATGCTATTGCTTATAAATCCTAAAAAAAAAATCAATCAACTTTGGCTGATACTAGTATACATGGCCGGTTATTGCAATAGTTATTCAATTGGTATTCAGTTTTTCCTGAATTAGTTCTATTGCAATTTTAAAGAGGTGGCATCGATGTGAAAATGTGCTCGATAAAAACCTTTTTCTTTGTTTACAAATACATAACACAGCGAAGCAAATTAAGTTGAAATGCATCATATAATTCATGAGATGACATTGTCATGAAAATGATAAAGCTCATTCGAACAAAATAAAATCAATTGCCAAACACTTTGACATGAAGTCAAGGTTTCTTTAAAGATTTATCTTTCATTGACTCGAAATGGAATGAAGAAAATCGGATTATATTTTTAAAGTAGAAGTGCCTCCCCTCAGTATCCCACAGATCATCCATTATGAAACTATTCAAGTTTTTGAATCCAAGAACAATTTCACGAACACGTGACGTATGTGCTCACACCAGTGTGACTTTTCTTTTTCACCTCAGTTTCTATTGCTGTGATTGACATAAAACACAGTGACAAAGAATGAGATTTGCTGTTCGTCATATTCCAACCACATCTTGACACACTTGCAGCCAAGAGACATACATACCTTCCTGATGGAGAGAACAAGGAAGTACATTTTTTCAGGAGCAAAGCTTCTCCAGTTTGTATCTATGGGCTAAATTTTAATGGGGAAGGCAGGAGGGGGGTGGGGGGAAGGGTGGGGGCTCTGAGGCAGACTTTAATGGCAGGGCCTGATTTGCATGGGAAGCCAGCTAGATTGAGAGGCTGAAATAAAAACAGAAAATGCTGGAGATACTCAGCAGGTCAGGCAGCATTTGTGGAGAGAGAAGCAGAGTTAACGTTTCAGGTCGATGACCCTTCGTCAAAACTAAGAATTTAGAGGCTGGCTGGCTGCGGGCAGGTAGGCCTGTGGCACTAGGCCAAACAGAGGAGGGATTGGGTGGGGGCCGGGGCCAGACTCCTGAGGATCGGGGGGTGGAAGAGTTGATCATGGCCGGACTCCTGAGGATCGGGGGGGGGGCGGTGGAAGAGTTGCTCATGGCCGGACTCCTGAGGATCAGGGGGGCTGGGAGGAATGATCGGGGCTGGATACTCGATGGTGGGGGAGAAGGAAGCACCGGACTCCTGAGCAGAGGGTGAGGGAGGTATGAATGGGGCCCGATCCTCGGTGGGGGGCAGAGAGGAATGGGGCCAGCCTGACAATCATCCGTGGGGGCGGGGGGAGTCCGAGAAGGCAATCGGTGGCCTCGTGGTGGTGGGTGGGGGGGGTGGTTTGGTGGTGGAAAAGGTCTCTGATTGCAGGAGGTGTTAGGTGGGACCCTGGATCTAAGTGGTAGGTATATAAGCACTTACCCACTGGATGCAGCAGTCCTCGCCTTGTTGTAGCTGCCCAGTTTTATGAAGTGTGTAAAACCTGACCAGCTAGAGTTAAACACAAAATGGAGGTTAAAAAAGAGGCTTCCAGCCTCATTATAATATGCAAATAGACCGCCTGCCTCCTGGCAGCAGATTGGCTGCCCGCCCCCATCCCACCTCCATCCCACCTCCATTAAAACCGGAAGTGGGCGGGGGATGGAGGCAGGTTCAGGTTGGGATTTTATTTTTTTTCGTTTCTGGGATGTGGGCATCGCTGGCAAGGCCAGCATTTTTTGCCCATCCCTAGTTGCCCTTGAGAAGGTGGTGGTGAACCGCTTTCTTGAACCGCTGCTGTCCGTGTGGTGAAGGTACTCCCACAGTGCTGTTAGGGAGGGAGTTCAAGGATTTTGATCTAGCGATGATGAAGGAACTGCGATATATTTCCAAGTCAGGATGGTGAGAGACTCGGAGGGGAACTTGCAACTAATGGTGTTCCTGGCACCTGCTTCCCTTCTCCTTCTAGGTGGTAGAGGTCGTGGGTTTGGGAGGTGCTGCTGAAGAAGACTTGGCGAGTTGCTGCAGTGCATCTTGTAGATGGTACACACTGCAGCCACGGTACGCCGGTGGTGGAGGGAGTGAATGTTTAAGGTGGAGGATGGGGTACCAATCAAGCAGGCTACTTTGTCCTGGATGGCGTCAAACTTCTTGAGTGTTGTTGGAGCTGCACTCATCCAGGCAAGTGGAGAGTATTCCATCACACTCCTGACTTGTGCCTTGTAGATGGTGGAAAGGCTTTGGGGAGTCAGGAAGTGAGACACTCACTGCAGAATACCCAGCCTCTGACCTGCTCTTGTTGCCACAGTATTTATGTTAAGTTTCTGGTCAATGGTGACCCCCAGGATGATGATGGTGGGGGATTCGGCGATGGTAATGCCGTTGAATATCAAGGGGCGGTGGTTAGACTCTCGCTTGTTGGAGATAGTCATTGCCTGGCACCTGTGTGGCACGAATGTTACTTGCCACGTATCAACCCAAGCCTGAATGTCATCCAAGTCTTGCTGCATTCGGGCATGGACTGCTTCATTACCTGAGGAGTTGCGAATGAAACTGCACACTGCAATCATCAGTGAACATCCCCACTTCTGACATTATGATAGATGGAAGGCCATTGATGAAGCAGCTGAAGATGGTTGGGCCCAGGACACTAATCCTGAGGAACTCCTGCAGCGATGTTCTGGGGCTAAGCTGACTGATCTCCAACAACTACAACTACCTTCCTTTGTGCTAGGTGTGACAGCAGCCAGAGGAGAGTTTTATCCCCGATTCCCATTGACTTCAATTTGACTAGGGCTCCTTGATGCCACCCTCAGTCAAATGCTGCCTTGATGTCAAGGGCAGTCACTCTCACCTCATCTCTGGAATTCAGCTCTTTTGTCCATGTTTGGACCAAGGCTGTAATGAGGTCTGGAGCCAAGTGGTCCTGGCGGAACCCAAACTGGGCATCAGTGAACAGGTTATTGGTGAGTAAGTGCCGCTTGATAGCACCGTCGATGACACCTTCCATCACTTTGTCGTTGATTGAGAGTTGACTTATAGGGTGGGAATTGGCCGGATTGGATTTGCCCTGCTTTTTGTGGACAGGACATACCTGAGCAGTTTTCCACATTGTCGGGTAGATGCCAGTGTTATAGCTATATTGGAACAGCTTGGCTAGAGGTGCGGCTAGTTCTGGAGCACAAGACTTCAGCACAACAGTTGGGATGTTGTCAGGGCCCATAGCCTTTGCTGCATCCAGTGTGCTCAGCCGTTTCTAGATATCACGTGGAGTGAATCAAATTGGCTGAAGACTGGCTTCTGTGATGGTGGGATCCTCAGGAGTAGGCCGATATGGATCATGAACTCGGCACTTCTGGCTGAAGATGGTTCCAAACACTTTAGCCTTGTCTTTTGCACTCACGTGATGGGCTCCACCATCATTGAGGATGGGGATATTCATGGAGCCTCCTCCTCCCGTTAGTTGTTTAATGGTCCACCACCACTCATGACTGGATGTGGCAGGACTGCAGAGCTTTGATCTGATCCGTTGATTGTGGGATCGCTTAGCTCTGTCTATAGCATGCTGCTTCTGCTGTTTAGCATGCATGTAGTCCTGTGTTGCAGCTTCCCCAGGTATGCCTGGTGCTGCTCCCGGCATGCTCTTCTGCACTCCTCATTGAACCAGGGTTGGTTCCCCTGGCTGGATGGTAATTGTAGAGTGAGGGATATGTCAGGCCATGAGGTTACAGATTGTGGTTCTGCTGCTGCTGATGGCCCACAGCGTCTCATGGATGTCCAGTTTTGAGCTGCTAGATTTGTTCTGAATCTATCCCATTTAGCATGGTGGTAGTGCCACACAACACGATGGAGGGTGCCCTCAGTGTGAAGATGAGATTTCGTCTCCAGAAGGACACTGCGGTGGTCACTGCTACCAATACTGTCATGGACAGATGCATCTGCGACAGGTAGATTGGTGAGGACGAGGTCAAGTAGCTTTTTCCCTCGTGTTGGTTCTCTCACCACCTGCCGCAGTCTTAGTCTGGCAACTATGTCCATCCGGACTCGGCCAGCTCGGTCAGTAGTGGTGCTACCGAGCCACTCTTGGTGATGGACATTCAACTCCCCCACCCAGAGTACATTCTGTGCCCTTGCTACCCTCAGTGCTTCCTCCAAGTGGTGTTCAACATGGAGGAGTACTGATTCATCAGCTGAGGGAGGACAGTAGATGGTAATCAGCAGGAGGTTTCCTTGCCCGTGCTTGACCTGAAGCCACGAGGGTCCAGAGTCAATGTTGATGACTCCCAGGGCCACTCCCTCCCGACTATATACCACTGTGCTGCCACCTCTGCTAGGTCTGTCCTGCCGGTTGGACAGGACATACCTAGGGATGGTGATGGAGGAATCTGGGTCATTGCTTGAAATGTATGATTCTGTGAGTATGACTATGTCAGGCTGTTGCTTGACTCATCTGTGGGACAGCGCTCCCAATTTTGGTAAAAGTCCCCAGATGTTAGTGAGGAGGACTTTGCAGGGTCAGCTGGGCTGGGTGTGCCGTTGTTGTGTCTGAAACCGAGGTCGATGCTGGGTGGTCCATCCGGTTTTATTCGTATTATTGTTTCTTTTAATTGTTGTGTACAATTGAGTGGCTTGCTAGGCCATTTCAGAGTCAACCACATTGCTGTGGTGTGAAGGAATAAGCCATATAACCTATTCAGAAAAATACACCTTGAAAGAATTCTGGCCTCATTAAAACATGACAAACTGGGTCTGGAAATCTAGAAACCAAACTATGAAAAAGCTGTGATAGCATTCTGGCTATAGAGATAAGATAAGTTGTTGACACTGAATCAATAACCTTATTAAAAGAGAAGGTTAAAGGCTCCTGACAGTCTGAACTTTTGGGAACAAGACAATAGTTCATCCTGTACAAGGTGTTCTAATTTACACTTTGTAAAGTAGCACAAACATCTGCCTTTGTAAAAATGACATCAAGTAAAACATACCTGATGGTACACTGTTTTTTATGATAAATTTAGAACACCTAGAGGAGAGACATAATTCTGTACTGTTACCAGCTGAGGTGACTGTAAGAATTGCAGGGGTCAGCAGAAAAATGACTAGAGATAATTAGCTTACATCAGCAGAAAACCTTAAAGGAAATACACTGGAAAAGGGTATAAATATTGAACTCGCAAATGGGATAGTAGACTCGCTTTAAAGGGGCAAAGCGATTCTCAGCTTCAGAGGCAGTTCTGTAAGTCTCCAACTGTTTGTACCTCGGGGATCAAAGGTACTGTATTTGATTTTGGTGGATATCCTGTAGAAAACTAAGAACTGTAAAACTGTAGCAAAATTAAGATTTGAGAGTAGGTTCTCTGATAATAGAATTGTAAGCTTTCTCTTTTTGGAACTGTTAATGTTGCGATTGACTCACCAACTGTAAATTACATGTCGGTTCTTTAATAAATCTATATATTTTTAGAATTGTCTCACATAATGCTTCTGTATCAAACTCGTGAACTCAATCTCTGTACACTCATGGTGAGGAGTTGCAGAATTCTGGGGGAGTTTTCTGGACCCTCATAATATCAGGAATGTTACAGTCTAGCTAAACTTATTAAAAGTGTTATCTGGAGGACGGTAATATTTTCAGGTTGTTCCTTTCCTTTAGGGAGAGATAGTCCAGACCTTTAGACCCAATTAAGCATCTTTAGGATTCGGCTACTTCAAACTTTAGTTGAAAGTGAACGTCTGAGGAATACGCCTGATCCGGGGTAGCCCTAAAGGGGCTAGGACTAGTAATTATCCCTTCAGTGGATTTGGAGTCGCATATAGAAACAAGGAGCAGGAGTAGGCCATTCGGCCCTTCGAGCCCGCTCCGTCATTCAACGAGATCATGGCTGATCATCCAAACCCTAGCACCCGGTCCCTACACCGACTGCCATCCCACCCAAGCCCTATCCCCGTAACCCCACATATTTAATCCCCCCCCCCTAACACTAAGGGCCAATTTTTTATCATGGCCAATCAACCTAACCCGCACATCTTTGGACTGTGGGAGGAAACCGGAGCACCCGGAGGAAACCCACGCAAACACGGGGAGAATGTGCAAACTCCACACAGACAGTCACCCGAGGCCGGATTTGAACCCGGGTCCCTGGCGCTGTGAGGCAACAGTGCTAACCACTATGCCACCGTGACAGACCAGGTAAGGACAGTAGATTTCCTTCCCTAAAAAGGACATTAGTGAACCAGATGGGTTTTTATGACAATCCGATAGTTTCATGGTCACCATTACTGATACTAGCTTTTTATTGCAGATTTATTTAATTAACTGAATTTAAATTCCCCAACTGCCATGGTAGAATTTGAACTCACATCTCTGGATCATTAGTCCGGGCCTCGAGATTACTAATCCAGTAAGCTAACCACTATGCTACCATTCATATTTTTAACACTTTAATCCCAACCCACCCATTTTTTAGGTTAAAATTCCCCCCTATATGTCAAAAGATGTACTCCTACAACAATGTAGCCTATATAATAATGACATGTTTTGTATTAAACTGCAATAAAGTACATATCACATAATTTGAATATCCAGCAAAAATTAACAATAGCCTTACCGTAAATAATTACATAGTGTTTTGGAATCTTACATTGTGAGATACACTTACACCTGTTATACCCTTGGCGTCCCATTAAGTGTTTAGCAGAATTGTACAATCCCACATTTCTTCACAGTGACAAGACTTCCCACAGGGGGTTGAGGGACTTGTTATTCCTCTGAAGCGAGGTGCAATATCTTACTCATAGATTTTCTATGTACAGTCAGATGTCTTCAAGATACCTGCTTGCCTAAAGCGATGGCAAGTATTTTTTAAAAACATAACATATTTCCTCTCATTTAAAGGTTAGCTGTTCAAAGTCTGCAATTTGCTTCACATTTTACTGAACTGCATACAAGCTGAATTACTTCGTGTACAAGTGGTTGTTTTTCTCACCGCTAAATGTCATAAAAGATCTCTCCTAAGACTAGAAATTATTGTTGGTGTTATCAGTGGATTACTGGTTAATGCATTCATATAACATTCATCTGTCCACTATTTTATCACAACCCAGAATATTTTTGTAAGCCCTAGAGGAGCATTCCTGCTCCTTTGCAAGCCACAAAAATAATTCGACACTTACCTTTTGCCGGCCTTTTGGTTTCCATCACCAGTGGAACTGATCGGATTGTGCATGGTGTTTGCTCCAACCAGTTCCAACTTAAACTGGCAATAGGGTTCCTATTTATGTCATATTTCCATATTAAAATTGGCCTAGCGCCTGAAACAAGCAGGTGCTATGGATACCCGGTGGTAGGCCCCTTTCAAAATGGAGCTAGCCACATCGCTGGTGTTAACATGGCAGTAAGGCAACCAACCCCATTTTGAGGCCATTACTGCTCCATTAATGCCAGGTGAAAGCAATGAAAATTGACCCCCTTATGCGCTATCACTGAGTTTACAGGCATAGCTACCGAATCAAAATCTACACAAAAATACCTCATTATGTCACACATGATGGGATACATCATAAAATCCTCAAAGAATTAAAAGAGGAAATTGGTGATGCTTTAATTGATTTTTTTCGGAGCTCCTTAAATAGTCAAGAAGTGTTGAGGGGGAGGAGCAGCCTTAGTGATTAAATTACTTCAATGATCAGAGAGGATATAATGGGAGGTAAGCAGGCAGTGGAGACTTTATGGGTAGAATTAAGAAATAGAAAAGGATTTAAGACTGTAGTGGGAGTTGTGCATAGGCCCCCTGGTAGCAGCTGTGAAGTGGTAGAATGTATAAATGCAGAGATTAGACAAGCATGTAGTAAAGGTAGAGGGCTTTAATGGGGGATTTTAACTTTCATATAGATTGGGTTAAGCAGACTAGCTCAATGTCAGAAAGGTAGTAAATTTCTTGAGTGTGTTCAGGATAGTTTTCTGCAACAATATGTCTGAGAACCAACAGGGGGCAGGCCATATTGGATTTAGTAATGTGTAATGAGCCAGATTTAGTTAACAGCCTAATGGTGCATGAACACTTATCTAATAATGACCATAATATGATCAAGTTCAAAGTAGTGTATGAAAGGAAGAAACCCGAAACAGCTACTGAGTTTCTAGATTTAGGTAAGGTTAACTTCAATGCGATGAGACAGACTGTCCACAGTAAACTGGGCAAATCTGTTAATGGGTAAATGACAAAAGATCAGTGGGAGGTGTTCAAAAAATAATTTAATGTGATACAGACCAGTTTATAGCCCTAAGGGGCAAGAGCTCTATTGCCAAAAAAACCCCAGCCATGAACGACTAAAGAGGTAAGGGACAACATAAAACGAAAAGAAAAAGTGTACAAAAATTAGCACAGATCCTGGAAACTGAGAGAAAGAAAGACTTGCATTTCTATAGCGCCTTACATGACCACCGGATGTCTCAAAGCACTTTACAGCCAATGAAGTACTTTTTTTTTTGAAGTGTCACAACGCAGCAGCCAATTTGGGCACAGCAAACTCCCACAAACAGCAATGTGATAATGACCAGATAATCTGTTTTTAGTGATGTTGATTGAGGGATAAATATTGGCCAGGACACCGGGGATAACTCCCCTGCTCTTCTTCAAAATAGTGCCATGGGATCTTTTACGTCCACCTGAGAGCGCAGACAGGGCCTCGGTTTAACATCTCATCTGAAAGACAGCCCCTACCGACAGTGTAGCACTCCCTCAACACTGCACTGGAGTGTCAGCCTAGATTTTTGTGTTCAAGTCCCTGGAGTGGGACTTGAACCCACAACCTTCTGACTCAGAGGCGAGTGTGCCACAGCTGACACTTAACTTAGTCAATTGAGTCAAGGAGGGATACAAAGAACAACAAAAGGTGATAAAACAGATAGTAAGAGCTACAAAAAGGGAGTATGAAAATAAACTTGCAAGGGATATCAAAATCAACACAACATTTTTTGCAATTATATTCAGAAAATGAGGGTAGTCAGGAGCAATGCTTCCTTTAAGTTGTGTGGCCATGCAGTGCTCTGGAGCTCCCACGCAGCTGGCTCACCAGCTTTTAAATGGGAAAAACCATGCATGCGCGGTATTTTGAATGGGCCGCGCACCCCCCAAAAAAAATTAAAGGGAACATTGGCCAGGGAAACATTAAAGGGAACATGTGGGCCACTTGAAAAGTGATAACGGTGATATTGTAAATGAAAATAAGGAAATGGCAGACATACTGAATAATTACTTTGCGTCAGTATTTACAGTAGAGAAAGAGGATAGCATGCTTGACATCCCAAGGAAACTAATATTGAATCAAGGATGGGGACTCACCAAAATTAATGTAAGCAAAATAACAGTAATGAAGAAAATAATGGCACTAAATAGTGACAAATCCCCAGGACTAGATGGTTTCCATCCCAATGTTTTAAAGGAAGTAGGTGAGAACATTGCAGTTGCCTTAACTATAATCTTCTAAAGTTTTTTCGATTCGGGAACTGTTCCTTTAGATTGGAAAATTGCTCGTATCACTCTGTTCTCAGGAAATTACTAGAGTCTATAATTAAGGATAGAGTGACTGAAAATTTTCAGCTGATCAAAGATAGTCAGCATGATTTGTAAAGGGTAAATTATGCCTGATGAACCTGATTGAATTTTTTTGAAGAGGTGACTAAAGTAGTGGACAGGGGAATGTCTATGGACATTATTTATATGGACTTCCAGAAGGCACTTGATAAAGTCCCACATAAAAGACTATTAGCTAAAGTTGAAGCTCATGGAATTGAAGGCAAATTATTGACCTGGTTAGGAAATTGGCTGAGCGGCAGGAGACAGAGAGTAGGGATAATGGGCAGGTACTCTAATTGGCAGGATGTGACAAGTGGTGTTCCGCAAGGATCTGTGTTGGGAACTCAACTATTCACCGTATTTATTAATGACTTAGATGATGGGATAGAAAGCCACATATCCAGGTTTGCCATGACATAAAGATAGGCAACATTTTAAGCAGTGTAGATGAAAGCATAAAATTACAAAGAGATATTAATAGATTGAGCAAATGGGCAAAACTGTGGCAAATGGATTTCAATGTAGGAAAATGTGAGGTCATCCACTTTGGACCTAAAAAGGATAGAATTAAGTACTTTCTAAATGGTGAAAAGCTAGGAATAATGTGGGGGGCGGGGGCTGGAAATTGGTGATTTCCAGCAAAGCAGTCGGTGTCACTGCCGCCCGAAATGGCCGCAACGTTAACCGACCTAAATTGGGGGGGTGGGGGGGCATGGAGGTAGGTGGTGCAGCGCTAAACTTAGGCGCAGCGCAATCCTGGTGGCGTTGCACGAGAGATCCGGGACCAATTTGTAGTCCTGGTGCGGCGTTGCTGCTTCCCCGAGTGTCTGTGTGTGAGGCTGTGAAGCTCGCAATGCAATGTGAGCAGTGAGGAGCTCTGAAATTTAAAGGGGCCATGCACATTGAAGCAAGACAAAATAAAATGCACTGATTCAGTACATTTTTCAGCCCTTTCTGTCTTTTTACAAATATTCAATATTTAAAAGAAGTTCCAAATGTGATTATTCATTGCTTAAAGCTGAATTACCTTCCTAAACTGAACAAATGGGAAAACTGCCTCAGCATTAACACAAACGGCTCAGCAAGCCAGGGAAAGGGCAGTCAGGGTCTTGCACTCAGCACTCCAGCTTTGTGCAGGGGGTCAACACTGCTAGACTGGCCCTCTACCCACAGGGGGCAGGAGGCCCTCCAGAAAGAACAATGTGGGAGTACAATACCAAGGCCGTCACTGCCAGCAGTGTCACCCCCACCACCTGGCTCCAGTGCCCAAAGAAGCTTCATAACCTCAGACCACTGGTCAAGGTCAGTGAATGCATCTTCAAAGGCCGTCGCCTACCAACTGCACCACTAGCCTCACACACTGCTCAATGCAGGACCCCCCACTCACTCACCTACCAACAATCTGCACCAATGACAAGGCACATCTACCATTCCTAGCATCACCTCACCCCCTTGGAGGAGACGGTGCAGGCCATTCTTGGCAGGGACATGGCTGAGCCCTTAGCTAGCGGCGGGGCTGAAAGGATACAAGATGCGGGTATCCTCATACATTATCCCCCTTCTGGCATGCACTTCTAGGTTTCCTGCCCTCCCTCCCATCAGCACAACTCCACCCTTGTGTCATCCTCATTTCACACACCCAAGAAATGCAGCCTGCCCAGTCAATGGGTCAAAAAGAAGAGATAGCCTGCCCAGCCAGTGGGACCGCAGGCGGATGATTCCACCCCGGATATCTCAGCCACAAAGGGGCTATCCGGGATGCATCTTTCCGTCTAATTCCTCCTCTACTGCATCTTGATCTTCCACGTCTTCCTCTTCCCTCTGCATGTGGATGCTGTAAATGTGAAATGACAGCATAAAATGCTGCAAATACTCAGCTGGTCAGGCAGCATGTCGACCTGAGATGCGAACTCCACGGATGTAGCGTAACCTGCTGAGTATTCGCAGCATGCCTGTCTTCTCAAATGCGTTCACTTACCATCCGAGCCCTTGCAAGCGTCCAGCAGCACTCCCAAAACACTTAAAAAAAACTTTTCACATATATTGCAGAAAGCCACCACTTCAATAAAATCCAAAAACCCAAGGCCAAGCCCTTCCATTCAAACTTGCCTGCTTGGTGTGTGCGTCCCTTTAACAGCTGCAGATATCGCGTCTGTCAGCCTGCTTGCATGCAATTCAGCTTGCTTAGGACGCAGCGCTGAATCGAGTGCTAGGGTCAAAGTTCGTGCAGGTGACGTTAAGTCAATGTTGCACGCCGACTGGCATCACCACACCGCCTTTTTTTTTACAGGCGCTGCCTGGCGGTTACTGGCAGCACAAAAGGGCCCACGAATATGGTGGCCGCCGCAGGGACCGCCTCCAGCTGACGCAAGAGCGGCGGCCGCCATTTTATTGAGAATCGCTGGTGCTAACAGGTGGCGGTAAGTATATGGGCCCAGAAATTCGGGTCGGGGGCTTTCCGCGGGTGCAAGCCCCCGACCTGCACTTACCTTGCGCGCTGGCCGTTGTGCTGTGGGCCCCCGTGGGATTCCAATCCTGGGCCTCCTCCAACTGCCGGCGCGCAGTGCTTGCGTATCCCAGGGGCGCAGTTAGTTCGATGCATCCCCTGGGATCACGTGGGCCATGGGGAGCCAATCGGAGCAGGGAATGATTCATTCATAAGTTTGACAAGAAGGGCTGTCAAACTTATAAATGCTATAAGCCCCAAAACATCACTAAATCTTCAAATATATATATATATTTTTTAAATCACATTTTTTAAATAAACTATAAATTACATGAAATAACTATTTTAAACAATAATTTAAATTTTTGAAAAAAATAATTTTATTTTCTAATGGGGATAAAAATAAACTTACCTTTCTTCAAAGTATTTAAAAATAATGAACCTGTGGAAAAAATGTTTTAATTTTAATTAATTCACCACTTACCTTGTAAAAAGCAGGCCTTGCGACTGCTTTTTACATGTCTAACTTCTGGAGACTTACCTTCCCAGGAAAACCTGCAAAAAAAACGTAAGTTCGATGCGCACGCGCTGCCTCTCCTGCGCACGCGTTCGATTTCTGAACCCCTTCTTTCAGGGGAACGGAAGTGCCGGTTTCCCGCGCATGCGGGAAACCGGCACTTCCATTGGGCTTACGGGTGAGTACCCCGTGCGTACTCACCCGTGGAGACCCAAATTTCTGGGCCATGAATTTCTTGCCCTGGAAGTCCAAAGAGACTTTTGGGTCCATTTACATAGATCATTATTAAAAGGCCATGGACAGTTGCAGAAAATAATCAAAAAGACTAATGGAATGCTGGCCTTTATATCTAGAGGAATATAATACAAGGGGGTAGAAGTGATGCTGCAGCTCTACAAAACCCTGGTTAGACCACACCTGGAGCACTGTGAGCAGTTCTGGGCACCACACCTTAGGAAGGATATATTGGTCTTGGACAGAGTGCAGCATAGGTTTACCAGAATGATACCTGGACTCAAAGGATTAAATTACGAGGAGAGATTACACATTTAGAAGATTAAGGGGTGATTTGATCAAAGTTTTCAAGATATTAAGGGTAACTGATAGGGTAGATAGAGAGAAACTATTTCCGCTGGTTGGGGAATCTAGGACTAGGGGGCAGAGTCTAAAAATTAGAGCCAGGCCTTTCAGGAGTGAAATTAGGAAACACTTCAACACGCAAAGGGTGATAGAAGTTTGGAACTCTCTTCCACAAATGGCAATTGATGCTGGATCAATTGTTAATTTTAAATCTGAGATTGCTAGATTTTTGTTAACCAAAGGTATTAAGAGATATGGGGCAAAGGCAGGTATA
This sequence comes from Somniosus microcephalus, assembly GCF_052327205.1. NCBI lineage: Eukaryota > Metazoa > Chordata > Chondrichthyes > Squaliformes > Somniosidae > Somniosus > Somniosus microcephalus. Next base: position 252,298,393 of record NC_140992.1, read on the forward strand.
TGGAGTTAGATCACAGATCAACAATGATCCCATTGAATGGCGGAACAGGCTCGAGGGGCTAAATGGCCTATTCCTGTTCCTATGTTCCTAAAATGTAGTTTCAGTGTGCAGAAGAAAGAGCAAGGCACAAACCTGATAAATTTTATAGTAACATGAAAACTGCTGAATCCGTGAATCTTAAAGTATGGTGTTCTTCAATAACCAGACGGAGGCTGCAAATTAACAATCAACAGGTGTTTACTGGAGGAGGGTAGTCTAAAGACTAACAGTACAGATGCCTGCTCAAGGCTTATATACAGGTGTGGTCACTCCTGTGTGGTATACAGGAGCTGTAAAAGTAGTTCTCTCTTAAAGGTACATACACTACAATTCCTCCCCTTTTAGATTAACAGTACCCGCAACATTCAAATAACAGTTAACACTTTAACATGCACATTTAACTGAAATAGTCCATTTATAGATTCAGTCTTTGGGGCGGCTTCCTGATCCTTTCTGGATAGCGCCTTTCCTGAGTGTCTTGTTCTTGGTGCGGAGGCGATTCTGGCCCCCTGTCATCGGTTAATTCATCAGTTTCCGCTGCTACTGCTTCTGGGGTAGATGCTACTGGTATGTCGGGTTCATCCCCAGGTACGCGAGACATGGGGTTGACTCGTTCCTGTGACGCTAGGATCTGGTCGACATGGCATCTCACAATGTTCTCCCCGACATCCACTGTGTACATTAGTGGCCCCTGCCGTGTGCATATCGTTCCGGGTTGCCATTTCTCTGTTCGGTAGTCGCGGGCCAAGACTGGTTGTCCTACATTGAAGCTCCTTGTCGGCTTCTCATTGATGTGCTGGAATTGCTTATCCTCAACATTTCTTCGCACATTTGGTCTGAGCAAATCCAGACGAGATCTCAAACTTCGGTTAAAGAACATCATGGCCGGGGTCTGGTTGGTAACTGCATGTGTCGCATTTCTGTAGGCTAACAGGAAATTGTCCACCTTATGCTGTAGTGGAATGTCATAATCGCACATGGCCCTTACTGCCTTTTTAAAGGTTTGTACGAACCTCTCAGCCAATCCATTTGTGGCTGGATGATACGGGGCGGATGTGTAATGCCTTACCCCATTCCTTCTCATAAATTTCCGAAGCTCTTCGGACACAAACTGTGGTCCGTTATCAGAGCAAATCTGCTCTGGCAAGCCGTTCCTGGCAAATATGGTCCATAGGACTGCAATCGTTTTCTCCGTAGTGGTGGAGGACATTTTGATCAACTCAGGCCATTTTGAGTGCGCATCCACTGCTATTAAGAACATTGAGTCCATGAATGGACCAGCAAAATCAATATGCACCCATTGCCATGGAGAGGAGGGCCACTCCCATGGGTGTAGAGGGGCATGTGGTGGTGCATTTTGGACCTTCTGGCATCCTGAGCAGCTCTTTGTTAGGTCCTCGATTTGTTGATCGATCCCCGGCCACCACACATAAGCCCTAGCAAGGCTTTTCATTTTCACCCCTCCCAGATGGTCTTCGTGAAGCTCATTGAGCACTCTCTCCCTTAACTTGGGTGGAATTACCACTCGGGATCCACACATCACTGTCCCCTGGCATACTGACAGCTGTTCTCTTCTGGATGAGAATGCTGGCAACAGTGAGTCGCCATGTGTTGGCCATCCCTTCACCGTCAAATCATATACCCGAGACAGTGTCGGATCATTTCGGGTCTCCTTCTCTATATCCGCGTTAGTTACTGGCAAGCGTTCAATTATCGACGAATAAAATATTTCGATAGGGTCCACTGCTGGTGCTTCCTCCGCAGTAGGCAGTGGCAGGCGTGATAGCCCATCAGCGTTTCCATGCTGTTTCTTGCCCTTATACTCTATTTCATATTGGTCCGCCCCTAGAAAAAGGGACCATCTTTGTAGCTTTCAAGGGTATATGTGAGAATAGCCGCTTGTAGTCCCTTCGGTTTATGACTGTTAGGGCTGATCCTGTGTCCAATTCCATTTTCACTTGGACTCCGTCTATCTTGAGCGTGACCCAGATAGTCTGGTGATCCTCCATTTTGATTACCTTACGTAGTTTCAGACAACCCAGCTCCTTGCTTCCGGAGTCTGTATCACTTTTCTGTTCGTCTGAACTACTCTCCGTCACCTTATGTACCTTTTTGTACTTCTCCTGTGGAGATTTCTTGCTGCTGGTTTTCTTCCCTGACCTGCAGACTCTTGCTATGTGTCCTGCTTTTCCACACTGTCTGCACACTTGGTCCTTGAACCAACAATCCTTCTGGTCGTGTGTTGTTCTGCCGCAGCGATAACACTTCCTGCTCCATATGACATTTCATTGGTGCCATATTCTTGCGGTCTCCGTTGTATCTCTGCAGCGCCCTGTGCGGCTGCTTCGTGTGATACTGCCATGCTGAAAGCCTTGTCCAGCGTAAGATCCTTTTCTGATAGAAGCCGTTTCTGGGTTCCTTCACTTTGAAGCCCACACACAAACTTGTCCCTTAACGTATCTGCTAGTCCCATTCCAAACTGGCAATGTTTCGATAGCTTGCGCAGTTCCGTTAAATAATCAGCATTACTTTCATCTTTATGCTGGTTCCTTTTGTGGAACTTAAATCTTTCTGCTATCAGCAGCGGTGTGGGGTTTAAGTGGTCCTGTAGGATTTCCACTATGCTTTCGAAATCCTTATCCACTGGCTTCTCTGGGGTTATTAGGTTTCGCAGTAAGCCATATGTTTTTGCACCCATGGAATTCAACAAAACCAGTGCTTTCCTAGCATCTGGCACTTCATTCGCCTTGCAGTACACCTCAATGCGTTCCACATATGTCGCCCAATCTTCGACTTCATTGTCGAACGCAGTGACACTGCCACACTTCAGCATCCCTGGGTGTGGTTAAACTGTCTAAAATGGCGTCTCCCACGCTCTCCCTTCTTCTCCGCTGGCTCAAAATGGCGTCTCTTGCGCTTTCCTTTCTTCCCGCGCTCGCCCTTCTTCTCCACTGCGGCTTCAAAAATGGCGTCTCCCGCGCTCTCCCTTCTTCTCCGCAGCTCAAATGGCGTCTCCCGCGCTTCCTTCCTTTCCCCGCGGACACTGCTCAGCCCTTGAGCCCTGGCTGCGCTCTGCGCGTTCTCCTGTGCGCCTCTCTCGTTGCCGCCGCTCGGTCCTGAACCCCGGCTGTGCTTTACCCTCTCTCTCTTTTTGTTTTCCGTTGACGCCGCTCGGTCTTCAACCCCCGGCTGCGCCCTGTGCGCTTTACCCTCTCTCTTACCCTGTCGACGCTGCTCGGCCTTTTCTGTGCCGTCGGTCGGCTCCAGCCGTCGCTGTCCAGGAAGGGTCTGCGCTGTACCTGTTGCCAGTCTGTTGCTGGATCGTCGTGGCTGGAGAACCAAGCCCAGCTCTCAACAGCCTCCCCTGCGATGTTCACTCTCTGCCAGATGACTGGGCGGTTGCTCGTGGTCGACGCCTGTGCTTCTGGCCTCGACTTTCTTCCACCGTCCTCCTGGAGCGAATCCTTGGAAGGAAATGCAGAGTTGCAGGTAGATTCAAATCGACCTCGTCGCCACTGTTGAATCCGTGAATCTTAAAGTATGGTGTTCTTCAATAACTAGACGGAGGCTGCAGATTAACAATCAACAGGTGTTTACTGGAGGAAGGTAGTATAAAGACTAACAGTACAGATGCCTGCTCAAGGCTTATATACAGGTGTGGTCACTGCCGGTACTACAGTATACAGGAGCTGTAAAAGTAGTTCTCTCTTAAAGGTACATACACTACAAAAACGTCCTATTTTAAGATAAGCCAGTGGAAATTACAGAACTGGGCAAAGCCCAACCCCAGGAATCAGCAGCTGCCTCCACAAAATGGAGATGCCATTAAAATTTCAGGTTTGAATAACATGTAAGAGTTTAACATGAAAGGGCCACAGTCTGTGTTGGTGGAGACGGAAAAGGAACAATATTTGGAAGTGAACATATTATGAAAACATCTGGTCAATGTGAGATACTTACTAATAAGGCAAATCGGGTACCAGTGTGCTTCTGGAGAGCATTGAGCCACAAGTCAGAACAAGTTATATTGTACTAATTAATAGTGAGGACAATTCTGGAGTTTGACATGCAGCTTTGATCACTCTACTTCAATATATAGATATATATATGTGTAAAGTCCGCGCCTCAATAATACACGGACTTCGGGAGAACAGTTTAACAGGTACTTTACTGAACAAGAGGCAGCTTGAAACTGAAACTACAGAAGCCTGCTAGGGCCTTTTATACAGGGGTGGTCACTGCCGGTACTGCAGTCTAAGACCAGTTATTCCCTTAAAGGTACATACACAACAATTCCTCCCCTTTTAGATAAACAGTACATAACATTCATTTAACAACTAAATAATAACTATTTACAATTACAATTTTCTCAGTAATATATACATCAACTGAAATAGTCATTTATAAGTTCAGTCTTTGAGGAGGCTTCCTGATCCGGACTGGATAGCGCCTTTCTCGAGTATCCTGTTCTGGCGGTGGAGTCAATTCTGGCTCATTGTCATTGGTTGGTTCATCAGCTTCCAATACCCCTGCTTCTGAGGTAGACGCAATCTGTACTTTGGGCTCATTACCAGGTGCACATGCTTGTGGTACAGGTTTGGCTTGTTCCTGTGACTCTAGAATCTGGTCAGCATGGCGTCTCACGATGCTCTCTCCAACGTCCACTGTGTACATTAGTGGACCCTGCTGTGTGCATATCGTGCCTGGCTGCCATTTTTCTGTTCGGTAGTCGCGGGCCAAGACTGGTTGCCCTATCTTGAAGCTCCTGGTTGGCTTCTCATTTATGTGCTGGAACTGCTTATCCTCAACATCTCGTCTTATGTTTGGTTTGAGCAAATCCAAGCGACATCTTAGTCTCCGGTTGAAAAACAGTACGGCTGGAGTTTGTTTGGTTACTGCATGTGTTGCATTCTGGTAAGCAAACAGGAAGTTATCCACCTTGTGTTGCAGTGGTATGTCGTCATTATACATTGCCTTTATGGCTTTTTTAAAGGTCTGAACAAACCTCTCAGCCAATCCATTTGTGGCTGGATGATATGGGGCAGATGTGTAATGTTTCACCCCATTATTCTTCAAGAACCTCCGGAAATCCTCAGACACAAACTGTGGGCCATTGTCGGAACAGATCTGTTCTGGCAACCCATTCCTGGCAAAGATGGTCCTTAGGACTGCAATAGTTTTCTCCGTGGTGGTGGAGGACATTTTAATGACCTCTGGCCATTTCGAATGGGCGCCCACAGCGAAATCAATGTGTACCCGTTGCCATGGAGATGAGGGCCACTCCCATGGATGTAGCAGGGCCTGTGGTGGAGCGTTTTGGATCTTCTGGCATCCTGTGCATCTCTTGGTCATATCCTCGATTTCTTTATCGATTCCCGGCCACCACACAAACGCCCTGGCTAGGCTCTTCATTTTTACCCCTCCCAGATGACCCTCGTGAAGCTCATTGAGTACTCTATCTCTCAACTTGGGTGGAATTACCACTCGGGATCCACACATCAAGGTTCCCCGGCACACTGACAGCTGTTCCCTCCTTGGCGAGAATGCTGGCAACAGTGAGTCGCCATATGCTGGCCATCCCTTCACCGTCAAATCATAGACCCGAGAGAGTGTCGGGTCATTTCGGGTTTCCTTCTCAATACTTGCGTTTGTAACAGGCAAACATTCGACTATGGTCGCATGGAATATCTCCACCGGGTCCACTGCAGGTGCTTCTTCCGCCGTAGGCAACGGTAGGCGCGACAGCCCATCAGCGTTTCCATGTTGTTTCGTACCTTTGTACTCTATGTCATACTGATGTGCCCCTAGAAAAAGTGACCATCTTTGCAGCCGTTACGCTGTCATCACCAGAACGCCCTTCTTTGGGTTAAAAATTGAGACCAGGGGTTGATGATCAGTCAGTAGGGTGAATTTCTGCCCGTGCAGATAGTGATTGAACTTCTTCACCCCCCACACCAGGCTGAGGGCCTCCCTGTCAATCTGGGCGTAGTTACGCTCGGCTGAGGTTAGCGAGCGCGATGCAAAGGCTATTGGCCTCTCTGAACCGTCACGGAATTTGTGTGACAGCACCGCTCCAATGCCGTAAGGTGACGCATCACATGCCAACCGAATCGGTAGTGTTGGGTTGTAGTGGGCCAATACTTCTTTTGAAGTGATTTGGCATTTACATTCCTGAAAGGCACGCTTACACTCATCACTCCATTTCCATGTTACACCAGTTTGAAGGAGGGCATTCAGTGGGTGCAGAGTTGTAGATAATTCGGCAAGAACTTATGGTAGTAGTTCACCAACCCGAGGAACGACCTGTTGCGACACATTTTCTGGTGCTGGAGCCTTGACTACAGCCTCAATCTTGTCCAGCGACTTATGCAACCCTTCCTCATCAATCATGTGGCCACAATACGAGATTTGTCTCCTGAAGAACTCGCATTTGGGACGGTTGGCTCGTAGCCCATATTCCTGCAATCTCGTGAGCACCTGTTCCAGGTTGGCAAGGTGTTCATTGTCATTTTCGCCCGTAACCAGGATGTCGTCCAAATAACACTGGGCCCCCAGGATCCCTTGCAGGACTTGTTCCATTGCCCTCTGCCACATAGCCGGGGCCGATGCTACCCCAAATACCAGTCGATTGTATTGGTAAAGGCCTTTGTGAGTGTTTATCGTGAGGTATTTCCTAGATGCTTCTTCCACCTCCATTTGTAGATACGCTTGAGCCAGGTCAATCTTTGTAAAACGTTTCCCTCCAGATAGTGAGGCAAAAATATCTGCTATCCGCGGAAGCGGATACTGTACTGTGTGCAGGACTGGGTTCACAGTCACCTTGACGTCCCCACAGATGCGAACCTTCCTTGGCTCCCCAGGCGTGCTGCTCAATGCTTTCTTCATTACAGGAACGATGGGTGTGTCCCACTCGCTCCAGTCCACCTTAGACAGCACCCCCGAATGCTCCAGACTCTCCAGTTCAGCTTCCACAGCTGGGCGTATCGCGTATGGCCTTGAAAAATTTTGGGGTTGCGTTATCCTCAATCTTTATGGTTGCCTTTACTCCTTTTAGAGTCCCAAGTCCTTGTTGGAACACCTCTTCCGCGTCAGATAGAATTTGTGACAGACGTCCAGGTGCGACGTCATCATCTTTTTTGTCAGTCACAGTTAGTGCCAGAATGGAATGCCAATCCAATTGTAGTCTTCGGATCCATTCACGTCCCAATAATGGTGGTCCTCCATCTCGTAGTATATACATGTATAGTTTCTGTGTTTCCTTTCCGTTATATTCAACTGGCACCCTTATTTTTCCTCTGGGGTAGACCTTTTGCCCCGTGTATGTCTTCAATACAATGGACGTGTCCTTTAAGGGTATGTGTGAGAATAGCCGCTCATAGTCTTGTCGATTCATGACAGTTAGGGCTGATCCTGTGTCCAATTCCATCTTCACTGGGGACCCTGCTATCATGAGGGTGATCCAAATGGTTCGGTGATCTTAGAAACATAGAAACATAGGAGCAGTCCTGCTCCGAACTGGCAGTGCTTCGATAACTTGCATAGTTCCGTAAGATAGTCAGCATTGCTCTCATCTTTGTGCTGGTTTCTTTTATGGAACTTGAATCTTTCTGCTATCAGCAGTGGTGTAGGGCTTAGATGTTCCTGTAAGATATGAACAATCTCCTCAAAACTTTTCTCCATTGGTTTAGCTGGGGTAATTAAATTCCGCAATAGGCCGTACGTACTCGCACCCATCAGATTTAATAATACCGACGCCCTCTTTCCATCAGCCACCTCATTTGCCTTGCAGTACACTTCAATTCTTTCCACATACGTGGTCCAGTCTTCTACCTCGTTGTCGAAAGCAGTGATACTGCCACTTTTCGGCATCTTGGGCGATTTAAAATGGCGCCTCCCGCGCTTTTGCTTCTTCCCCAATGGAATAAAATGGCGCCTCCCGCGCTTTTGCTTCTTCCCCAACGGGATAAAATGGCGCCTCCCGCGCTTTTGCTTCTTCCCCTTACTGCCACGCTGCTCCTAGCGTTCTACGGGGTAATGGCGGCGACCCGCAGCTTCGGCGCGTCTTGCTTTCCTTCCCGCCCGTTTAGTTTCTCTCCGCTGTCCTGTTCTCGAGCACCGACCGCGCCCTGTGCGCGCCACCCTCTCTCTCTTGTTTTCTTTTCCCGGCAACGCTGCGCGGCCCGATTTGTAGAGCCGCTCGATCGAGCTTGAGCCCGCCGCAGTCCGGAAGGGTCAGCGCGCTACCTGCTACCAGCACGATTCGCTGGAACCACAGTCTCTCCCGCAATTCTCCAAACACCGATGGATTCTTTGGGCGGTTGCCCTCGGTCGACGCCCGTTGCTCAGACTACGACTTTCCAGGACCTTCCTTTCAGGCGAGATCCCCGTGAGATGATGCCACACTGCAGGTGAGTTCGAACTTACTCGTCGCCACTGTAAAGTCCGCGCCTCAATAATACATGGACTTCGGGAGAACAGTTTAACAGGTGCTTTACTGAACAAGAGGCAGCTTGAAACTGAAACTACAGAAGCCTGCTGGGGCCTTTTATACAGGGGTGGTCACTGCTGGTACTGCAGTCTAAGACCAGTTATTCCCTTAAAGGTACATACACAACAATATGTATATGTATTAAAAAGGATTTCAGAAAATAGTGATCAGGATATTTCCTGGTCGTAGGGGACTAAGTTATGATTTAGAGGTTATCAGGGGTACCAACATAGTCTAAAGGTGATTGACACCAGAAGTGCTAAACAAGTTTAACGCGCTTCTGAATATATCACTCAGATTGGCAATTAAAATTAATTTGGAAATTAAGGATATATAAGATGGTGTTTTTGACACTGAAGAACCATGATAGGGTTCCCCTTGTCCTCACCTTCCACCCCACCAGACTCCACATTCAATGGATCATCTTCCGCCATTTCCGCCACCTCCAGCGTGATCCCACCACCAAAGGCATCTTCCCCGCCCCTCCCTTTTCAGCATTCCAAAGGGACCGCTCCCTCCACGACACCCTGGTTCACTCTTCAAACACCTCCAGCACCCTTTCCCCTTCCCATGGCACCTTCCCATGCAAGCGCAGGAGAAGCAACACCTGCACTTTTACCTCCTCCCTTCCCGCTGTCCAGGGCCCCAAACACCCCTTCCAGGTGAAACAGCGATTTACTTGTACTTCTTTCAATTTAGTATACTGTATTCGCTGCTCACGATGCGGTCTCCTCTACATTGGGGAGACCAAACGCAGATTGGGTGATTGCTTTGCAGAACACCTCCATTCAGTCTGCAAGTGTGACCCTGAGCTTCTGGTCGCCTGTCATTTTAATTCTCCACCCCACTCCCACTCTGACCTCTCTGTCCTTGGTCTCCTACACTGTTCTAATGAAGCTCAACGGAAGCTTGAAGAACAGCACTTCATCTTTTGATTAGGCACTTTACAGCCTTGCAGACTTAACACTGAGTTTAACAATTTCAGATCAAAACCACGACACCCATTTTTTTGGATAGCCGCTGTTGGTAATGATTCTGCCATTGCCATTTACACCTCTTCTAGACCCATCTTTTGTTTCTTTACTTGTCCCATTACCATCCACTTTTGCCATCCGTTTTGTCATTTAATCTCTCCTGTCTTCCACCCTATCACCGAGCTTCCCTTTTGTTCTTTCCTCCCTCCACCCTTTCCCTGTCTTTGTACTTGCTTAAATCCTGTTACATCTCTAACTTTTTCCTGTTCTGATGAAAGGTCATCGACCTGAAACACGAACTCTTTTTCTCTTTCCACAGATGCTGCCTGACCTAATGAGTATTTTCAGCATTTCCTGTTTTTATTTCAAATTTCCAGCATCTGCAGTATTTTGCTTTTGTATCTAATGCTGTGAACTTGTCAGCTAGCTAAGAAGTCTAATCCTAAATTAATATCAGCAATTTATTTCAATTTGAGACACTGACCTCTACTTAAATTAATAATCAGAAAGTCAGTTAACATTGAATTACTGTGACATAACTGAACTACTTTTGTAACCTTCGATATTTATTTTGACAATGAATCATACTAATTATTTGCATACACAATTTCAACCTAGGCTGCCTGGCACGCACAGGGTAGAAGGGATTAAAATTGCGTCTGGGCGCTTCCTGCACCCTTCTCACAGCCCCACCCTACCATTTTAACTCACCAGTTTCTGGCTGTGTATGTAATATATGTGGGTAGAACAAATGAAGGACAGAGACATGATGAGATGCTAGTCCATGTGCTTGCTTTATTAGGCCAGAGCGAACTGAGCATGCTCATAGCAAACCATGTGACAAACCATGTGATAATACATTACGCTGCTTTCCCCCTTAAGTATGTATTCCCCTCTGAAATATAACAAAACTATGGTCCCACCTTTTCCAGCATTACATGTACCACAACTAAAACTCCTGGCTTTTTTTTTTAAATGAACTACAAATCCAGTTTAATAACAGGTTTGCGGAGCCTTCCTGATCTCCTTAAAGAAGGTTTTGGTGTTGAACCAATTTTCGGACTGTTTTGTTTTAGTTCTGAACTCAAAGATGATACTGTTTCTGCCTCAGATTTGTTTGAACCTGGTACTTCAGTTACTGAAGTCTGAACTGAGTTAAACTCATGAACGTGTTCATGATCAAATGGTTCAAGATCACGTCTTGGTTCATCTTTAGCAGAGATCATTTGATCTACATGAACACTTTGGATGTTGTCACCAATTTCAACCAAATATCTCTTGGTTCCACCAACCTCTACTATGGTTCCTACATCTCATTTGTGTGAACTCAACTTGCCAGGGGGACTGAGAACACGAACACACTCGTTTTGTTTGAAACTGTGTTCTTTCTGATTGCTGTCATATTAACATTTCTGACTCAACTGTTTCTGTTCAACTCTTGAGGCCAAATTTAGTTGAGCAAAACTCAATCGTGTTCTCAATCTCCTCTTCATCAAGAGTTCTGCTAGGGTATGTCCAGTTGTAGTGTGTGGAGTCGTTCTGTACTTCAGCAAGAAATTTGCCAAACGTTGCTTCATGCTGAGTCCCGAACAACTTTGCAACACTTGCTTTTTGAGAGCTTCTTTTACTATTCTGACTGACCTTTCGGCTGCTCCATTTGAAGCTGGATGATATGGTGGAACGAGAGTGTGTTTGGACAAGAACAGAATGGAACTGAGGGCCATTGTCAGAAACAAACTCTTCAGGTAAGCCATGACATGCAAAGATAGACCTCAACTTAGTTGTAGTATTTGAATCCATGTGTTTCACTTCAATCCACTTTGAGTGACTATCTATAAGTAGCAGGAAATAATCATTTGCTTTCTCACAGAAGTTTACATGTACTCTCTGTAAAGGTCGACTTGGCCATGACCAGGGTTGTAGTGGAGTTTTGGGTGGTTTGTTTCTGCAATTCTGGCAAATGCTGCATTTGCTGACAAGTGATTCAAGATCACTGTCCAATCCAGGCCAGTAAACAAAGCTTCTTGCAATTGATTTCAGACTGACGATCCCTGGATGTTCAGTATGAAGTTCGGCCAGATTTCTATCTCTCAAAGAAGTAGGTACCACCACTCTGTTTCCTCACTTGATACAACCTTGCTCACAGGACAATTCAGTACGACGATTATGGAATGGTTTCAATCCTGTGTCCATACACTGATCAGTCCATCCATTCAAGGTGTTTTCATACACTCTTTTCAGTACTGAGTCCTTTTGAGTCTCATCTGCAATCTCAGTTTCATTCACAGGAAAGTCTTTGTCAACTGCACCTAGCATGAAAATAGCACCTTCACTCCCAACATGAGTCCTCATGTGGCAACCTGGACAAGGCATCTGTGATTGCGTTTTGCTTTGAAGTGCGATATGCAATCATGTAGTCATATTGTGACAACAACACTGCCCAACGTTGCATTCTTGATGCGGCCATTGCAGGGATGGCAGATTTGGGCCCCAATATTGCTAGGAGCAGTTTGTGATCGGTTATCAAGGTAAACTTTCTGCCGATCAGGAACTGTTGGAATTTCTTGATTCCAAACACGATGGCGAGTGCTTCCTTTTCAATTTGCGTGTAGTTTCTTTTGCTCTTTGTGAGGGTTTGCGATGCGAACGCGATTGGTTTCTCTTGGCCATCATCCATTACGTGGCTTATGACAGCTCCCACACCGTAGCTGGAAGCATCACACATTAACTTAAGCTCATGCTCTGTGTCGTAGTGCACAAGTACAGCATCGCTAGAGAGACTTCTCTTACAAGCATCGTAAGCTTCCTGTTGTGCTTTTGTCCACTTCCACTGGACATCCTTCTTGAGGAGCTTGTGCAATGGAGCTAACATGGTCGCTAACTCAGGTAAGAAGCGTGCGTAGTACTGGACTATTCCAAGGAAAGATCTTGGCCTAGAAATTCAGTGGGCCTTGCGCCCACTTAGCGCCTAAAGAGGTCTTCTGCGCCGGCGGGGTTGGTAGCGCGGAAATTGAGTGCAGCGTTAATGGCGGCGGTAGCCGGTAGCGCTGCGCCGGCACCGATGATGTCATCGGTGTGCGCAGCGCCCCGGTTCCGCCCCGATGCCGGCCCGACGCCCATATTCAGTTGCGGCCGCCTCTTCCGCAGCGGCCGCAAACAACGTTCATAAAACACGGCCTTCATGCAGCGTTAGTGGGGCGCATAAAGGTGGAGGTGCGGCCGGCCGCTTTTTCGGCGGCCGCCTGCCCGCACCTCCCTCCCCGGCCTCCTACACCACCCCCCCCCGCGGCATTGGTGGCTGATTCCCGCGAGCCCGGCACTTCTCCGTGGTGCCGGGCTCATTTGCCGGCAGAATCCAGCGGCGATCTCACGGCTGCAGGCAGCTCCTCCTTAAGAGATGGAGGAGGCCTGCAGTACCCCAGCCCGCCGCACCGCATCGGGTGGCGCAGCGGCAGCTGGAGCGCTGAAATTCACTTTCAGCGCCCCAAGCGGAGGCGGGCACACCCTGGAACAGCGCCCGGTTCCGACTTGGGGCGCTAAAAGTGAATTTCTGGCGGGCGCAACGGGCTCCGGGCGCTGCGCAAACTTTTGGGCGCAACTGAGCTGGCGGGGCCATACCTAATTTCTAGGCCCTTAACTCAGACATGTTCTGTGGCTTTGGAGCATTCATGACAGCATCAACCTTTTCCTTAACTGGTTGCAAGCCATTTGCATCAACTTTCAGACCAAGGTACACAACCTCGGGCTGCACAAAAGCACATTTGCTCCTTTTCAATTTGACATTGTGGGCATTCAACCTTTGAAGCACTATACCTAACACTTCTAGATTTTCTTCCTTCATTGCTTGTTGTGATCAGCACCTCGTCTTGATTGCATAAGCAATTTAGAACTCCTTGCAAAATCTTATCCATTGTAGCCTGGAAGATTTTGGGGGAGGACTTTACACCATATGGCAGCTTGGTGTATGAGTACAGTCCCTTGAGTGTGTTGATGGTGAGATACTGTTGACTCTCTATGTCAACATTCAGCTGAGCGTATGTGTGCAACAGGTCAAGCTTGGAGAAAACCTTTGACCCAGAGAGTGCTGCATACAAATCTTGTGATTTAGGTAATGGGTACTGCTCATCATCAACTACTTGGTTGATAGTAACTTTGTAGTCACGACACAAGCGTACAATTTTGTCTGCTTTGAGCAGTACCACAATTGTGGTAGCCCATTCACTTTTGTCAGTTTTTACTAGCACTCCGTTCTCTCTAAGCTTTGCTAGTTCTTCCTCCACCTGACTTTTCAATGCATAGGGGACCGGCTTTGCCTTACAATAGACAGGCTTCACGTTGGACTTGATGCAGATATGCGCGTCATACCCAGTCTGTGAACATGCTTTCGTACTTGTTCAGCATTGTGTCGAGTCGCTTCTTTGAAGCATCTACACTGAAGATGTTTCTCCATCTAGTATTAACTTTCTCAACCAGTCTTTGCCCATGAGGGTTGGCCTGTTGTTGTCTCACTACAATAATAGGCAGCTTTACTGACTGGCCATTGTGTTGAACTGTACATTCCATTTATCCACATGTCTCTAGGATTTCTCCGGAGTAGGTTTTTAACTCTACGGTACTCTTTGTAAGTGGTATTTGATTAAACTTACTCTTCAGTGTCAGCTGTGGCTCAGTTGGTAGCACACTTGGCTCTGAGTCAGAAGGTTGTGGGTTCAAATTGCACTCCAGGGACCTGAGCACATAAAACTAGGCTGATGCTCCAGTGCAGTACTGAGGGAGTGCAGCACTGTCAGAGTGTGTCGCCTTTCGGATGAGACGTTAAACCGAGGCCCCGTTTGCTCTCTCAGATGGACGTGAAAGATCCCATGGCATTATTTTTTTGTAGAAGAGCAGGGGAGTTATTCCCTGGCCAATATTTATTCCTCAACCAACATAACAAAAAACATAATGGCCCAGAAATTCAGGTCTCCACGGGTGAGTACGCACGGGGTACTCACCCGTAGGCCCAATGGAAGTGCCGGTTTCGTGCATGCACTGTGCATGCACGGGAAACCGGCACTTCCGTTCCCCTGAAAGAAGAAGAAGAGGTTAAGAGGTGGAACGCGTGTGCAGGAGAGGCAGCGCGTGCGCATCGAACTTACGTTTTTTTTGCAGGTTTTCCCGGGAAGGTAAGTCTCCAGAAGTTAGACATGTAAAAAGCAGGCGTAAGGCCTGCTTTTTACAAGGTAAGTGGTGAATTAATTAAAATTAAAACATTTTTTCCACAGGTTTATTATTTTTAAATACTTTAAAGAAAGGTAAGTTTATTTTTAGCCCCGTTAGAAAATAAAATTATTTTTTTCAAAAATTTAAATTATTGTTTAAAATAGTTATTTCATGTAATTTATAGTTTATTTTAAAAATGTGATTTAAAAAAAAATCATTTGAAGATTTAGTGATGTTTTGGGGCTTATAGTATTTATAGGTTTGACAGGTCTTACTTATGAATGAAGCATTCCCTGCTACCATTGGCTCTCCATAGCTCACATGATCCCAGGGGACGCATCGAACTAACTGCGCCCCTGGGATACGCAAGCACTGCGCGCCGGCTGTTGGAGGAGGCCCAGGATCGCAATTCCACGGGGGCCCACTGCTCAACGGCCGGCGCGGTAGGTAAGTGCAGGTCAGGGGCTTGCACCCGCGGGAAGCCCCCGACCCGAATTTCTGGGCCATTATCTGGTCATTATCACATTGCTGTTTGTGGGACCTTGCTGTGCACAAATTGGCTGCCGCGTTTCCCACATTACAACAGCGACTCCACTTCAAAAGTACTTCATTGACTGTAAAGCGCTTTGAGATGTCTGGTGGTCATGAAAGGCGCTATATAAATGCAAGTGTTTCTTTCCTTCTTGTGGCATAGATACTGTAGATGCCTAGTTCTTCAGCATCAGGTGTGTTCACTTCAATATTGTGAATTCCTCCCTTTTGTTGTCGCTGCTTTGCATTGCCACTAGAATGCAATGTTTTAGATCTGTTGAAATGTGGCCTTCTCATTTCTGTATTGGCAGGACTGTGGTGAGTGATTTCCATTGCAGTGATAACAATTCACTGAACGGCTCTCACCGACATGCTTTTGACCTGGTCTCACGGCTTTAGGTTCGGCGGTGGCTTTGTGACTGTAGACCTCAGCTGCACGAGTCACTTGAGTTGGACAGAGCTCCCCAGCATTCTTAGACACCATCCCCATAGACAGGGCAATTTTGCATGCTATGTCAAACGTTAGGTTCGGAGTATTCAGTAACTTGGACTGTGTGCGCTCGTCCACCAGTCCACACACAAACGTATCTTGCAACGCACGATCCACAAGTGTGCCGAAGTTACAATTCAAAGACAGGTTCTTCAGAGCTACAGTGGACTCACTGATGGTTTCACTTCCTTTTTGGTTTCTGGTACCAAACTTATAGCTCTCTGCTATTTCGAACGGCTTTGGGTCGAAATGGTCCTCGAATTTCTCGACAGTGTCTTCAAACAATGCATCCTTCGCTTTCCCTGGCACAAGTAGGTTTGTCAATGTT
The DNA here is from genome assembly GCF_052327205.1 of Somniosus microcephalus. Lineage (NCBI taxonomy): Eukaryota > Metazoa > Chordata > Chondrichthyes > Squaliformes > Somniosidae > Somniosus > Somniosus microcephalus. The sequence goes on from NC_140992.1 coordinate 252,314,445, forward strand.
CCGTAGACATCTGGCCCGATCTCCGTGAGAAAAATTGCTTTCTTCCATTCATGAATTACTTTATTTTCAGCTTGAACATTCTCATCTACACTTTCGGCCTCAATAATGTTATTGGCCTTAAAAAACATCGCCATCCGCTCAATGTAAGAACTGAATGGTTCGCAAGCTAGGTCAGACAAACCGAAGCTTCCGATGAATCCCATAGGTGTGGCCATGATTATCCCAACCCCATCTAACAGTGGCTCAGCACGCTACCTGTGTACCTGTGAGAATCAACGTTGCTGTGTATACATACATGCAACGGTGAAACACAGATAATTCTGCATGAGCATTAACAGTACAACATCGCAAAAATTCAGTTTAAATGTCACAAATTCACCTTAAGCTGGTCCACTCGAAGGTTGAACACTGTGTCCTTCCATGATCCCTAAAAATGGCTTTAGGATCCCATCGTCGCCAAAATGTAATATATGTGGGTAGAACAAATGAAGCACAGAGACACGATGAGTTGCTAGTCCATGTGCTTGCTTTATTAGGCCAGAGAGAACTGAGCATGCTCATAGCAAACCATGTGACAAGCCATGTGATAATACATTACAGGATATCAGGCAAGCAGGGTCCTAATTAAAAGGTCGAAGTTGCACTTCAATTACATCATTCCCACTCCCACGACATTTGAACTCCAAATCGTGGATACCCTGCCCAGGCTTGGACCCGCCAGCAAAACCTAGCGGGACTGGTGTATCAGAGCGCCTGAAGCAGTATAACAGGGAGCTCCTAGCTGCAGCTCACAGGATCTTTAGCTGTCTGGCTTGCCAGTAGAGTTTCCAGCTTCCAGGTGGCTACATCTATACTTTTGGTGCATTACAACCCTATAGTCAGGTTTCTCTACTTATTATGGGGACTATTCTTGCTCCTTTGTTCTGGATGGAGCAAGACCTGGAGGGTGGGGAGCCTCAGTAACCACCAGCACCTGTATCTGGACCTCTCAGAAGACAACAGATGAGGAGGCTTGGCACAGGAGGCCATACCTAGCACACAGGATCTACAGTCCCCTTCTTGGACCTAACTGAGGAGCAGTGCAGGAGGAGGCTGCTCTTCTCCAGGCAGGCAATAGCAGGCACCTGCAGCCTCTGCAACAGGACCTGCTCCCTGCTGGACAGGAAATGCCAGTGGCTCTCAAAGTCACTGCGGCCATTAATTTTGATGCCTCTGGATCCTTTCAATCTGCAATAGGGGACTTCAGCAACATTTCACAGTCTACAGTTTGCAGCTGCATTAAGCAGATGACGGACACACTTTTTGTCAGAGCTGGGCAGTACATTACCTAGAATCATAGTGGTTACAGCACAGAAGGAGGCCATTCGGTCCATTGAGCCCGTGCTGGCTCTCTACAAGATCACTTTAGCTAGTCCCATTCCCCCGCCCTTTCCCCGTAGCCCTGCAAATTTTTTTGTTCAGGTACTTATCCAATTCCCTTTTGAAAGCCACGATTGAATCTGCCTCCACCACCCCTTCAGGCAATGCATTTCCAGATCCTAATCACTCGTTGCGTAAAAATGTTTTTCCTCATGTCGCCTCTGGTTCTTCTGCCAATCACCTTAAATCTGTGTCCTCTGGTTCTCGACCCTTCTGCCAATGGGAACAGTTTCTCTCTATCTACTCTGTTTAGACCCCTCATGATTTTGAATATCTCTATGAAATCTCCTCTCAACTTTCTCTGCTCTAAGGAGAACAACCCAGCTTCTCCAGTCTATCTCCAGTAACTGGGGTCCCTCATCCCTGGAACTATTCTTGTAAATCTTTTTTGCACCCACTCTAAGGCTCACATCCTTCCTAAAGTGCGGTGCCCAGAATTGGACACAATACTCCAGTTGAGGCCAAACCAGTGTTTTATAAAGGTTCCTCATAACTTCCTTACTTTTGTACTCTATGCCTCTATTTATAAAGCCCTTCTGTAAGCTTTTTTAACTGCTTTCTCAACCTGCCCTGCCACCTTCAATGATTTGTGCACATGTACCCCCAGGTCTCTCTGTTCATGCACCTACTTTAGAATTGTACCTTTAATTTATATTGCCTCTCCTCACTCTTCCTACCAAATTGTATCACTTCGCACTTTTCTACGTTAAATTTTATCTGCCACGTGTCTGCCCATTCCACCTGCCTGTCTGTCTTCTTGAAGTCTATCCCTATCTTCCTCACTGTTCACTATACTTCCAAGTTTTATATCATCTGCAAATTTTGAAATTGTGCCCTGTACACCCAAGTCCAAGTCATTAATATATATCAAGAAAAGCAGTGGTCCTAGTACCGACCCCTGGGGAACACCACTGTGTACCTTTCTCCAGTCCGAAAAACAACCGTTCACCACTACTCTCTGTTTCCTGTCACTTAGCCAATTTTGTATCCATGCTGCCACTGTCCCTTTTATTCCATGGGCTTCAACTTTGCTGGCAAGCCTATTATGTGGCACTTTATCAAACGTCTTTTGGAAGTCCATGTACACCACATCAATCGCATTGCCCTCATCAACCCTCTCTGTCATCTGATCAAAAAACTCAGTCAAGTTAGTTAAACACGATTTACCTTTAACAGATTTGTGCTGGCTTTCCTTAATTAATCCACACTTGTCCAAGTGACTGTTAATTTTGTCCCGGATTATTGTTTCTAAATGCTTCCCCACTACTGAGGTTAAACTGACTGGTCTGTAGTTGCTTGGCTTATCCTTACACCCTTTTTTGAACAAGGGTGTAGCATTTGCAATTCTCCAGTCCTCTGGCAACACCCCCGTATCTAAGGAGGATTGGAAGATTATGGCCAATACCTCCGCAATTTCCACCTTTACCTCCCTCAGCATCCTAGGATGCATCCCAGCTGGTCCTGCTGACTTATCTACTTTAAGTACAGATAGCCTTTCTAGTACCTCCTCTTTATCAATTTTTATCCCATCCAGTATTTCAACTACCTCCTCTTTCACTATGACTTTTGTAGCAGCATCTTTCTTGGTAAAGACAGATGCAGAGTATTAATTTAGTACCTCAGCCATGCCCTCTGCCTCCATGTGTAGGTCTCCATTTTGGTCCCTAATCGACCCCACCCTTCCTCTTACTACTTATCTGCACCACTGAACTTAGCAGTCAACAACAACAACAATTTGATAGCCCACTTAACATAGGACAACGTCCCAAAGTGCTTCACAGGAGCGTTATCAAACAACATTTGACACTGAGCCAAATAAGGAGATATTAGGGCAGATGACGAAAAGCTTGTTCAAAGAGGCAGGTTTTAAGGTGTGTCTTAAAGTAGGAGAGAGTGGTAGGGAGGCGGAGAGTTTTAGGGGGAGAATTCCAGAGCTTAGGACCTAGACAGCTGAAGGCACAGCTGACAATTGTGGAGCGATTAAAATCGGGGATGCGCAAGAGGCCAGATTTGGAAGAGTGCAGAGATGAGGACAGAGCTTGCGTTTTTGCAGCAGTGGCTGGCTTCCCTCGTGTGCAGGGCGTGATTGACTGTGCACACATGGCCATCAGGGCACCGGAACGCGAACCAGCAACATTCATCAATAGAAAAGGATACCATTGCATCAATATACAGCTAGTGGCCAATCACAGGAACAACATCATTAAGGTCTGTGCACGGTGCCCAGGAAGCTGCCACATGCTTTTATACTCGGACACTCCAACATCCTCCGCTATTCCACCCTGTGAGGAACATGATATAATGGTTGCTGGGGGACAAGTAATAACCCCTGCAGACGTGGCTGATGACATCCCAGTGCAACCCCACCATGCCCAAGCAACACAGATACAATCGAAGCCAGGGCACACCCAGGGTCCTTACAGAATACACAATATGAATTCTCAAACAGACATTTAGGTGTCTGGACTGCTTGGGGGACTCCCTGCAAGAAAGGGTGTCATGCATCGCCATGGTCTGCTGCTTATTGAACAACAGTGCATTGCAGAGAGACCTGTATTTGGGGGAGGCAGGGCAGCAGCAGAGGCAGTTGTCACCAGATGATGTAGACCTGGGGGAAGGAGAGGGAGCAGCAGAGGAAGGAGGTCTACATCAGTGCCTTGCAGCTAGAGATGTCAGGTATTAGCTCAAAGCTCAACAATTCCACTGATCTTCTCACACCCCTGCCCGGAGAGCATGGGCAGAACCCCTCTGCATAACAGTCCTGGTTGCATTATTCACCACTCTCTTTATCCTGCACTGAGGAACCATCAATGACATTCTGACACTCCAGACTCAGAAATTGCTATTAAACCACACTGCAGGCCAAAGTGCTAAATGTGATTAATTTAATGCCAAACATAATAAACGCCTTCCATTCATTTTTTACCCAGGTTATTAACCCATAGTGCTTTTCTTTAAAGAAGATTTCCTAACTCTACTCCTCCTCCGAGGGGCTACCTAAGAGGCCTGAGCAGAGCTGGTGGAAGTTCCTGATATGGGGATCCAGTCATAAAGGCACAGAAGGAGGCCATTCGGCCCATTGAGTCTGTGCCAGCCCTTGAGATGCTCGTGGCCGGTGACAAGGGGTGCTCGAACCTGCCAGGGCCTAGCCACAGGCTGTTGCTGCCAGGGCGATCTGACCCAGCTGATTTGCTAACACTTTGGCAGATATTGATGGTGGCCTTGGGAATGCTCCTATGCATGCTGGGGAAGAGTAGCTCTTTCCTGCCCCTCATTTCCTCCACTAGGACCTCCAGGGAGGCATCAGGAAAGTGGTGGGTGGAGAAGGGTGGGGGTGGGAAACCTGTGGAGGGGATGACCTTTGAGTTACCTCTACAGCCAACAAGACTTCCCCAGTTATTCAGCAGGAGATGCAACCTCGCTTTCTACAATCGGGAAACACACCAGAAATTGCACGGGTCACTTAGCGGGCTGCACAACTCTGCAGGCGATCATGAGGCCAGTCCGTTTTACAACTGTTAAAGAGACCTGGGTGCTAAAATGGCCTGGCCCCCCACACCGACAATGTCATGGGGGCTTGCCACCAGCCTCACCCTGCCCTCCCGGCTCCCGCCCCGAGTTAAAATTGGGGCTTAGGAGTATGGCACAATGATTTACACCAAATGACCTATACCACGTACAAGAGGAAAATGGCAAACCTTATAACAAATGACAAAGTAATTTGGTCGCACTCGGGGGAAAACAAAAAGAATCATTATAGACTGTTCATCCTGTCCCTGAGGATTAAACATGCTGGTGCTATTGAGTAGCTGTTCATTTATCTTGCACAGGAGAAACTAGATATGATAGATGTGAAAGGTCTCATTTCTTTCACCAAGGATGTAATGAAACATAGAGTAAGGCTAAAACAAAATCCCAGAGGTCAAGGGATATACTTCCAAGGCAAAATAGGCTTCACTGCACTATCCTAGTAGATGCTGTCAGACAGAAACCACAAATATATGAATGAGTGTATGGTAAGAAACTACTCACTAAAAAGCTGCTATATTTACTAATGAAGTACTGCTGCAAAATTGAGGCAGAAAATGGACAAAATCAATGTCTTGGGATTATATAAGTGCTGCATTGTGATGGAATTAATTATTTTTGCAACATATAGTTCAAACAGTATATTACAGCAAATGAGATGGATATTCATTTTGGGATTAGTTTACGTATAAAAAATACTGCATATGACAGGTCTGCTATGAGTGGAACCAACCATATAACATATGAGCCATGAAGTGGAGCGTGTTCTGTTCAGTTAGGTACATAGGTTATATGAATGTAATATCACACTGGTATACATCCGGTGTTCTGCTTAAGTTGAATGGAAATGTTTGAGGTTAAAGTCATTTGAACAGAAGAAAATTTTGAAATAATAGGTAGCACACAGAGTTATGAAGGTTATAGTATTGGCACAAGGTGAGTAAGTCACTACAGGAGATATTTTTCTGGGTTTGTACTCAGTTGCACTGGATTGGCTGGACACAGCAAATATCAGGAAATGAGGCTGGTCAGAGTACATGCCTGTAAAGGAATCGGCCCAATTTCCCTTTACAGGCCTATGCTCTGCCTTCCCCAATTTTCTGACATTTGCTGCGACCGGTTGATCTAGTGTGCCTGGGCACAGACCTAGGAAAATCTCCCCTTACGTTAACAGTTGGATTTGCTACTTTTGGTGTGCAGACATGGTTGGAGCCTGTGCAGAATAAGAAGTGGAACAAACTGCTTCCTCATGCCAGCTGCAGGTCTAAGTCTGATCCTCTCCAATTATCCAGAAAATATTGGGCCGGATATTCTGATGCCTACGGGTGAGTATGCGCTGTGTACCCACCCATAGGGACATCGGAAATGCCGGTTTCAGGCACGCACAGCGCATGCGCTGAAAACCGGCATTCCTGATCTGTCAAGAATGGTCTTGACAGATTCTCCGGCTGCCCTGGAGCAGGGCCTCTGCGGGTGGAGAATTCCGTTTTTTGGAGACCCTCTGCCCGCAGAAAACCCTTACAATTCTTGCGCCTGGTAAAAGCAGCGTAAGGCCTGCTTTTACCAGGATAAGAGTTGAAAAAAAGTTTTTAAAAAAAATAATTTTTCACTGATTTATCATTTAAAAATACTTTTAAAAAAGTTAAGTTTATTTTTAGCCCTGTAAAAAAGTTAATTTTTTTTTCCAAAAATTTAAATTTTTGTTTAAAATAGTTAATTTATTGTAATTTCAAGTCATTTTAAAAACGTGATTTTTTTCAAACATTTATTTAAAGTTTTACTATGTTTTGGGGGTGATCGCCATTCATATATTTGACAGGTCTTCCTGTCAAGTGTATGAAGGGAGATTCCCTTCTGTGATTGGCTCCCCATGGCCCACGTGATCCCAGGGACGCTGCGAACTACCTGCGCCTCTGGGATACGTGGGCCCTGCGCACCGGCAGTTTGGAGAGGCCTAGCAATGGAACTGTGCGCCTCCCGGGAGCCCTCAGGTAAGGGCGCAGATTTTTCCAAATCGTAGTCTTCTGCCCGCGGGAGGCCTACGATCGGAATATCTGGGCCAATATAACAATGACTTTACCTTGTACAATTTTGTGCTATTTGTAACGCACAAGAATGAAGTGTTTGAGATGGCAGTGAAACAATGTTGTTTTCCCTTAAATCTCTGTCCTGAAAGCGGTAACTTAATTGAAGCACAGCTCATAGGTGCTGAAGTTAACACACATCTTCCAAGGGCCTCACACATCAAGCCATTGTAAGCTACACATGCTCACTTACTGCCACCCAGGATGGGCTTCATGTTGGGCACATATTAGCTGTCATTAACCTCTGGTACTTCAGGAGATGCAACAGTGCAAGAACATCGGGAACCTGTGTTATTATTCAGTGGGGAAGGAGATGAAAGTGCAGGGCATGCTCGAGCTTTAGATTTTTGGATATTAAGGGAATCAAGGGAAATGGGGACAATGCGGGAAGGTGGAGTTGATGTACAAGATCAGCCATGATCTTATTGAATGGCAGAGGAGGCTCGAAGGGCCAAATGGCCTACTCCTGCTCCTATTTCTTATGTTCTTATGACCAATACACCTGTTTGATCTGTGAGCTGATCGTGAAATGGCTAGCCATCAATGAACCACAAGCGTAACAGCTGAGGCCATGTCTCTATGTTGGAATTGGCTTGCAGGTGTCCTTGGTACAGATGGCAAAGCTCTGCTATTGGCACCACGGGAAGCTAAGGCAGTTGTGCTCATTCACTGGCAGGAATGTGAGCCAAGGTCTGTACATATGGTGTGAGGCCTGTTTGTCTCTCTGGCATCCTTCTTTCATCTTGTACCATCTAAACCAATAAATACTGGATTTGAGGCTCTTTAAAAAAAAACTTACTTCGACAAAAAATTGCACTGCTAGAATAATAGCTTAAAACCCAAGGAAGTCATGCTAAACCTTTACAAATCATTGGTTAGGCCTCAGCTGGAGTATTGTGTACAAATCTGGACACCACAACTTTAGGAAGAATGTCAAGGCCCTGGAGAGGGTATAGAGGAGGTTAACCAGGATGATACCAGGGATGAGGGAGTTCAGTTATGTGAAGAGATTGGAGAAGCTGGGATTGTTCTCCTTAGAGTAAAGAAGGTTAAGGGGAGACCTAATAGAGGTATTCAAAAGTATGAAGGGTTTTGATAGAGCAAATAGGGAGAAACTATTTCCTCTGGCAAGTGGGTCGGTAACCAGAGATCGTGATTTAAAATAATTGGCAAAAGAAATAGAGGGGAAATGAGGAGCAATTTCTTCACATAAAGGGTTGTTAAGATCTAGAATGCACTACCTGATAGTGTGGTGGAATTAGATTCCAGAGGAACTTTCAACAGGCAATTGGACAGGTGCTTGAAGAGGACTAATTTGCAGGGTTATGGAGAAAAAGCTGGGATGTGGGACTAAACCGGATCGCTCTTTCACAGAGCCGGCACAGGCACGACAGGTTGAATGGCCTCCTTCTGTGCTGTAAGATTCTATGATTCTAAGGTTGCACATGGTATTTCTCAAAGAAACCCTATCAGCTCAAAGACCAGACAGGTTGGCTGCAGTGGGATTCACCAGATGTGAGCTGCTTAGTCAAGCACAAGGGGATGTCTAAGATGAATTGTTTGAATGACCAGAGTCATCACACTCAAGTATGAAATTTCCATTGTAAAAGATTGGCTATCCATTCAATATTGATAAGAGAAATACAAATCCGAGGGGCACAGACTTAAGGGTTATCTGGCATACAACTGGTTTAGCCATCCATCACCAGATCTGGCTGGACCACATTAAGCACTATCAGGCCTCACTCTCCTTTGTCAAAACCACCCACTATTCCAAGATCATCTGGAAAGCAAAGGTAACCCCACCATTTTCTTTTCTCTACTACCAACCATTTCCTTAAACCCTTAGTCCTGCCCCCTCCATCCTCACCTCCAACAAGTGCAAGGAGCTCGTGGACTTCTTTGCCACCACGTTTGAGACCATCTGTTCAGCTGCCTCTGCTACTCCCCTCTTCCCCTTTCCCACAAAGCCAAATCTCCTTCTATGTTCCTATCATGCCCTAGCTCAGAACCACTGTCTCTCCCTAGTTTCTCTCTAATCTCCCTTCATGCCCTCTCCACCCCACCTCTTGCTCCATTGAGCCTATTCCCATTAAACTGCTGACCACCCAACTTGCCTTCCTGGCCACCATGTAAGCTGATATTGTAAATGATTCTCTCTCCTCAGGTACAATCCCCCTCCCTTTCAAAACCGCCATCATCACCCGCTCCTCAAAATAACAACCCTTGAGCCCTATGTCCTTGCAAACTATTGCCCCTATCTCCAATCTCCCTTTCCTCTCCGAAGTCCTTGAACGTGTTGTCGCCTCCCAAATCTGTGCCCATCTCCCTTTTGAATTTCTCCAATCAGGTTTCTGCTTCTGTCACAGCACCAAAATGCCCCTAACCAAAGTCACAAGTTACTTCCTTTGTGGCCCTGTGAGAGGGGATGCAAGGTCTACTTATAGGAGTTGGTAGAAGGATTAGAGCGGAGTTGAGGAGAACTTTTTTCACCCAGAGGATGGTGGGGGTCTGGAACTCACTGCCTGAAAAGGTGGTAGAGGCAGAAACCTCCATCGCATTTAAAAAGTACTTGGTCATGCATTTGAAGTGCCATAGCAAGGCTATGGACCAAGAGCTGGAAAGTGGGATTAGGCTGGATAGCTCTTTTTTGGCCGGCACAGACATGATGGGCCGAATAGCCTCCTTCCGTGCCATAAATTTCTGTGATTCTAGTGCTGAATCCACAAAATAGCTAGTGTAAAAACTCAAAATTGTGATACCATAAGCAGTGAAAAGAATTGACTCCTCAATCTTTTCTCTACTGTTACAAATTGAAATATCAAAAATATTAAATAAATCTGTAAAAATCGTAACATTTTTCGAAAAATATACTGTAAACCTTGGAAAAAAACACAAACACAAAGCTTTTGCTATTTTAGAACTCCTGTGCCCATGGATCTTCTCTTGCTCTCATTCCAATTGGGCGCTGAATGAAAATAGAGCAAAGTTGGAACAAATACCATATTATGGTGCTCAGTGCTCTTTTAAATATCTTTGCATGAAAACGGGGTCTTAATAAGGTTTGCCCACGACTGGTGTACATGACCTAAGCACTACAGACAGCTATACTCAGTGCATTACAGGAGCACATCCGGCTTTTGTGCCCCACAATGCAGTGAGCCAGTACCCACAGTGCAGCAGTACTGCTGGGGCACAGGAGTGCATTGCTGGCCCCAGTGTCTTACAGCAACAACTTGTATTTATATAGCGTCTTTAACATAGTAAAAGACGCTTCACAGGAGCATTATAACACAAAATTTGACACCGAGCCACATAAAGAGAAATTAGGGCAGATGACCAAAAGCTTTGTCAAAGAGGTAGGTTTTAAGGAGGGTCTTAAAGGAGGAAAGAGAGGTAGAGAGGTTTACGGAGGGAATTCCAGAGCTTAGGGCCGAGGCAGCTGAAGGCACGGCCACCAATGGTTGAGCAATTAAAATCAGGGATGCTCAAGAGGGCAGAATTAGAGGAGGGCAGATATCTTGGTGGCGGGGGGCAGGGGCGGTTGTGGGGCTGGAGGAGATTACAGAGATAGGGAGGGGTGAGGCCATGGAGGGATTTGAAAACAAGCATGAGATGACAAAAAGCAGTTAATTTTTTTCCTCCTGTGAATTCATAGGGCTGATAACCTTAAGCATTTCACTGCCATCATGCTTTAGCTATACCACATGACACAATGATGAGCCCTCACTTTTCTGTTTTCTCTCTTTTGCTTTTTAAAGAAATTTCAGTGCCTCATTTGGCCGGTGGAGAAGTGAAAGCTGCTCATGTGATGCAGATAGTTGGCAGTGATCGAATGTGGTGGCATATTACTCTTCAGATCAAACACCATTACTTAAAGTGCCGTAAGGCTTCGTAAGCGTTGCAGTGGAATTTATGTATAATCAGTGCTTTTCTATTGAAATATACTGAATATTTTTGCTGCCAGTAATGGGCATTCCAGATTCAAGTAGTTCTTTTAAAACTATACTGAGGAGGGAAGATGTAATCCTTTTAGGAAATTAAAAACAATTCATCCTCAGGTAGAAATGTTTTTTTTAATTTGTTTATGGGATGTGGGCATCACTGGCTAGCTCAGCATTTATTGCCCATCCCTAGTTGCCCTTGAGAAGGTGGTGGTGAAGGGATTATTACTAGTCCTAGCCCCTTTAGGGCTACCCCAGATCAGGCGTATTCCCCAGATGTTCACTTTCAACTAAAGTTTGAGGTAGCCGAATCCTAAAGACGCTTAATTGGGTCTAAAGGTCCAGACTATCTCTCCCTGAAGGAAAGGAACAATCTGAAGATGTTACCATCCTCCAGATAGCACTTTTAATAAGTTTAGCTAGACTGTAACCTTCCGGATATTATGAGGATCCAGAAAACTCCCCCAGAATTCTGCAACTCCTCACCAAGGAGCGTACAGAGATTGAGTTCGCGAGTTTGATACAGAAGTACTATGTGAGACAATTCTAAAAATATATTCAAGATTCAAGATTATTTTATTGCCATATGTAACTGGTACAATGGAATGCTTACTCCCCACTCACTCCCACAATATAAGTATAATAAATATAAAAAGCAAAAGTAAAAACAAGTATAAATATAGAAACAATAAGCAAATAATGACAGTCCAAGTTGCAGGATATGATGAATAGTGCAAAAAGCCTCTATTACCACTGGAAGTAATAGTAATATAATATGATAAGTATATGGTAGTATAAGTATAAGTTAAAATGCAGTGTGCAATGTACAAATGAGTTATAAGTTATATAAGTTATAAGTTAAGGTTGAGGTACAAGAGTCCTATGTGCACACAGTCCAGTGATCAAGAATGTTCTTGTGTGCTCACGGTTCATGTGATATGCAGTTCCAGGGTGGGGGGGAGAATGTGACTATGGTATGTGGGGCAGTGCGGTTAGCAGTTCAGTAGGTGCACTGCCTGTGGGTAGAAACTGTTCTTGAACCTGCTGGTCCTGGTTCGGATGCTGCGGTACCGACGGCCGGACCGCAGGAGGGAGAACAGTTCATGCCCAGGGTGATTGGGGTCCTGGATGATGGAGCGGGCCTTGTTCCGACACCTGGTCTGGAAGTGCACACCGATGATCTTTTCTGCCATCCTCACAACCCTCTGGATGGCTTTCCTGTCCTGTGCAGTGGTGTTACCATACCACACATTGACACCACCCGTCAGGACGCTCTCTATGGTGCCGCGGTAAAAGTACACAAGCCACTGTGTGCTTATGCCGCATTTCCTCAGGCACCATAGAGGGTAGAGGCGCTGGTGTGCCTTCTTCAGCATAGCCTCAGTATTGTGGTTCCAGGCCAGGTCATCGGCGATCTGCAGTCCCAGGAATCGGAAGCAACTGACGACTTCCACTGGTGTCCCGTCTATGCTGATGGGGCGGTGGTTCCCTCGGTGGCTTCTGAAGTCCACGATGAGCTCCTTAGTCTTGCCAACGTTCAGGGCAAAATTGTTGTCATTGCACCATCTCATCAGCTGGACTATCTCATCTCTGTACTCCGTCTCATCGTCGTTGCTTATCAGGGCAATTACTGTGGTGTCGTCGGCAAACTTAATGATCCGGTTGTTGCTGTGTATGGCTGTACAGTCATGTGTAAACAGAGAGTACAGCCAAGGACTGAGGCAGCAGCCTTGTGGCGCTCTGGTGTTGAGGACCAGAGTGGATGAGGTGTTGTTCCCTATTTTCACCACTTGAGGCCTGCCAGTCAGGAAATCCAGAATCCAATTGCAGATGGGGGTGCCCAGGCCTAGGTCCCTCAGTTTCAGGACCAGCTTGGAGGGAACAATAGTATTAAATGCAGAGCTGTAGTCAATGAACAACAGTCTGACATAAGTGTCCCTCCTGTCTAGGTGTTCCAGGGCAGTGTGTAGTGTTAGGGAGATGGCATTGTCCACAGACCTGTTCACCCTATATGCGAACTGGAACGGGTCCAAGGAATCGGATATGATGCTGCTTATGTGTGTCATGACCAGCTTTTCCAGGCACTTCATGGCTATGGATGTTAGAGCCACGGGACGATAGTCATTGAGGCCTGTTACCTTGGTCTTCTTAGGTAACGGCACAATGGTTGTCTCCTTGAAGCACACTGGTACAACAGACTGCTGCAATGCGATGTTAAAAATGTCCATGAACACAGGAGCCAGCTGGTCTGCGCAGGTCTTAAAGACACGGGGTGGAACCCCGTCTGGGCCGGCTGCCTTCCGTGCTTTCACACTCCTGAAGGTTCTCCGGACCTCGGACTCAGTCAGCTGTAATGTGTAATCCTCTGGGTGGCTGGGGGTTTTGATGGCCGGCTCAGTGTTCTCCCTCTCAAAACGAGCATAAAAAGTGTTCAGCTTGTCTGGTAGGGAGGGATCGGTGTTGGTGACTCCCACTGAGCTCCCCTTGTAGTTGGTGATGGCCCTTAGTCCCTGCCACATGCGTCTGGCCCCCGCCGTACTGGGACTCCAGTTTGTTCTTCAAGTCTCTTTTTGCTGTTTTGATGGCCTTTCTGAGGTCATACTTGGCCTTCTTGTAGAGTTCGGTGTCCCCTGATTTGAAAGCGGTACACCGTTCTCTTAGTTTGTTGCGGATGCCTGAGTTCATCCATGGTTTGCGGTTGGGAAACGAACGGACAGTCTTGGTAGGAATGCATTCATCCACCAGTCTGTTGATGTATCCAGTGACGTGGCCTGCATACACATCCAGGTCTGGGTTCTTGAAAACACTCCAGTCCGTTATTTCCAGCCCGCCCTGCAGTTGTAGTTCTATGTCCGCTGTCCAGCTCCGCACCGTTTTCACTGTTGTGGGTGTGCTTTTTAACTTCTGTTTGTAAACAGGAAGTAGGAGCACGGAGACGTGGTCTGACTTGCCGAAGCCCGGCCGAGCAATGGCACGGTAGGCGTGTTTTATTGTTGTGTAGCAGTGATCTAGAGTTTTTCCGTTTCTCGTCGGACAGGAGATGTGTTGAAAGTATTTCGGCAATACTTTCTTTAGATTACCATGGTTAAAGTCTCCTGCAATGATGGGAACTGCCTTGGGATACCGGTTCTGAAGTTTGCTAACCTCACTGTAAAGTTCGCTCAGTGCAATGTTAGCGTCGGCTCGTGGCTGGATGTAAACTGTTGCCATGAGAATAGCAGAGATTTCCCTTGGTAAATAAAAAGGGTGGCACTTGATTGTTAGTAGTTCCAGATTAGGTGAACAGTGTTGTGAAAGTACCTGGACATCTGTACACCAGTTGTTGTTGATCAGGCAGCAGACACCCCCGCCTCTGTTCTTCCCCGTTGAATCAGCTGTTCTGTCGGCCCGAAACAAAAAGAATCCCTGGGGCTGCACCGCCTCGTCAGGTATCATGGAGGTTAGCCACGACTCTGTTAGGAACATGGCACAGCACTCCCTAATGTCCCGCTGTGAGGCGATACGGCAATTCAGCTCGTCAATCTTATTTGCCAGAGATTGAACATTGGCAAGGAGAATGCAGGGCAAGGCTGGTTTCCACCCCCATCGGCGTGATCTAACTAGCAGGCCTGCCCGCGACCCCCGCCTGCAGGCTCGTCTGCAACTACTCCCCGGGGCCTGATGGTTCTGGTCGAGGGGGTGGGCTCCCCTGCCCCCGCTGCTCTCCATTGTCCCTCAGTACCTCCACAGGTAAGTCCTTTGTTAAGTTTCTTGTTGTGATGTCTGTATTTCCGTAAAAATCCACAGAAATATTCCGTAAGTCCAAGAGTGTTTGGCGACTATATATAATAACCACTTTCGCACTCAGGACACATATGATAATAAATAAAAAGTACGTAAAATGCCCAGAGCGGCGGCAGCAGCAGCGAACCCGTGGGAGACGAGGCGGCGGCTGTGAGGCAGGTAGGCCCAGAGGCGAGGCAGATAGGCCCAGAGGCGAGGCAGGTAGGCCCAGAGGCGAGGCAGATAGGCCCCAAAGCGACGGCAGCAGCAGCGGACCCACGGGAGGTGACCGAGCGGCGGCGATGAGGCAGGTAGGCCCAGATGCAAGGTAGGTAGGCCCCAAAGTGGCGGCAGCAGCAACGGACCCGCGGAAGATGGTAGGCCCAGAAGCGAGGCAGGTAGGCCCAGAGGCGAGGCAAGTAGGCCCAGAGACGAGGCAGGTAGGCCCAGAGGCGAGGCAGGTAGGCCCAGAGGCGAGGCAGGTAGGCCCAGAGGCGAGGCAGATAGGCCCCAAAGCGACGGCAGCAGCAGCGGACCCGCGGGAGGCGACCGAGCGGCGGCGATGAGGCAGGTAGGCCCAGATGCAAGGTAGGTAGGCCCCAAAGCGGCGGCAGCAGCAACGGACCTGCGGAAGACGAGGCGACCGAACGGCGACGATGAGGCAGGTAGGCCCAGAGGCAAGGCAGGCAGGACCAAAAAGCGGCGGCAGCAGCAGCGGACCCGCGGGAGACGAGGCGGCCGAGCGGCGACGGAGAGGCAGGTAGGCCCAGAGGAGATTTATTTAAGATTTATTTAAGAACCGACATGTAATTTACAGTTAGTAATTCGATCGCAACATTAACAGTTCCAAATACAAAAAGCTTACAATTCTTATTATCAGAGATCCTTATTCTCAAATCTTAACTTCGTTACATTTTTACATTTCTTAGTCTTATTCCAGGATATCCACCAAAATTAAATACAATACTGTTGATCCCCGAGATACAAAGAGTTGTAGACTTACAGAGCTTGCCTCTGAAACCGAGAATCGCTTTGCCCCTTCAAGCGAATCTATCTTCCCATTTGAAAGTTCAATTTTTATACCCTTTTGCAGTGGTATTTCCTTTGAAGTTTTCTGCTGATGTAAGCTAATTGTCTCTAGTCATTTTTCTGCTGACCCCTGCTATTTTTACAGTCAGTTCAGCTGGTAGCATTAAGAATCCTGTCTCTACCCTTAGGTGTTCGAAGCTTATCATAAAAAAATGGTGTAACCAGCAGGTGCATCTATTTGATGTCATTCTTACCAAGGTCTTCTTGCAATTCTTAAGTCACCTCAGCTGGTTGCAACACAGACTCGTGTCTCCCGTGTTTCATTTGATGTCATCCTTACGAAGGCATATGTTTCTTTAATTTTCTGTGTTTCTTTCCGAAGTGTTGGTTTAAGACACCTTAACAGGGTATTCCATTGTGTTCTTTCCAAAGCTTCAGACTATCAGGAACCTCCAACCTCCTGTTTTAACAAGGCTATTGATTCAGTGTCAACAACTTATCTTACCTCAATAGCCTGAATGCTGTTTACAGCTTTTCCATGGTTAGGTTTTTAGATTTCTAGACCTAGTTTGTCATGTTTTAATAAAGTCAGAATTCTTTTATAGAATGGTGTATTTTTCTGAATAGGTATATTGCTTATTCCTTCACAGTGGTGAGCCGCCACCTTGAACCGCTGCAGTCCATGTGGTGAAGGTACTCCCACAGTGCTGTTAGGGAGGGAATTCCAGGATTTTGACCCAGTGATGATGAAGGATCGGCGATATACTTCTAAGTCAGGATGGTGTGTGACTTGGAGGGGAACTTGGAGGTGGTGGTGTTCCCATGCGCCTGCTGCCCTTGTCCTTCTAGGTGGTAGAGGTCGCGGGTTTGGGAGGTGCTGCCGAAGAAGCCTTGGCGAGTTGCTGCAGTGCATCTTGTAGATGGTACACACTGCAGCCATGGTACACCAGTGGTGGAGGGAGTGAATGTTTAAAATGGTCGATGGGTGCCAATCAAGTGGGCTGCTTTGTTCTGGATGGTGTTGAGCTTCTTGAGTGTTGTTGGTGCTGCACTCATCCAGGCAAGTGGAGAGTATTCCATCATACTCTATACTTGTGTCTTGTAGATGGTGGGTAGGCTTTGGGGAGTCAGGAGGTGAGACACTTGCCACAGAATACCCAGCTTCTGACTTGCTCTTGTTGCCACAGTATTTATGTGGCTGGTCCAGTTAAGTTTCTGGTCTATGGTGACCCCCAGGATGTTGATGGTGTGAGATTCGGTGATGGTAATGCCGTTGAATATAACCATACCAATTATTGCCTTGGTTTTGGTATCCCTCTAGTGTGATGTTAAGTCAAGTCTAAACAGTGCCATGGTCATTTCTTGGGAACTTTATTATATTTTTAAATGTCCTGAGAAAGCAGTCACTCACGGCTTCGATTTTAAGATATTTCAAATTTATTGGTAAACAGCAGAGCTGTGCGACAGATCAGGAGCATGCGGAGGACTCTCAGATGAGGAGTGACAGTACAATCAGATTTTTAACCCACAGTATAAATGGGGTGCTCTTGCTGCAATCTGCTCACTTTACCTACCAGTCGTAGACTGGACTCAGATTGGTAACACAGTATAAATAGAGCTTTAAAAAGAGTACAGTGGCATTCGGTTATAATGGTTGATTTGGACAGCACTCTGTTTCATCATTACATGCAGACCATGCATTGGTGCGCTTCATTAATCAGACAGTCAAATGGAACAGATTCTATCAATTTTATTTACTGAGAAACAGCAGTACAATCCTACAATCACTAGTTACAACATAAACACATTAAACAGGAAATAACAAACATTATTCCAAACTCTTAGTAGTGCAGAAAAAGTTTGTAACTGTCTTTTGTGTTTAGTTGCTTCTTGAGAGCCAGGTTGTGTAAATGATAAAATAAGCTTCATTTAGCATCATGAATGGCTCTTTCCACTTTTCTAAATCACAGTGCAGATTTGATGGACCATTCTCCATTTAATTTCTTGCTGTGTTGATATGGCAACTGATTCCTCGATATTTCCTTTAATCAAATTGTTGCTCCCATTGCTCAGTTTCCTAATCTCATTTCAATTAGAATGTCTGAGTCCATGAGCTTGCTGCAAATCTCAGTATGCCCCAGGTTTACCAGCATGTGCAAGTAGACAGAACCTTTAAAAAGGCCAATAACATTTTGGGTTTTATAAATAAAGGCATGGAGTAAAAGAGTAAAGAAGTAATGATAAATTTGCACAGGACACTAGGTCGCATTTAAGAATACTGTGTGCAATTTTAGGCACCTCATTATAGAAAAGACATTAAAGCCATAGAGAACATATAGCATAGATTCACCAAGATGATGCCGGGGAAGAAAATTGTAGTTATGAGAAGAGAGTTTAGATACTGCGACTATTTCCACTGGAGCAGAGGTTAAGAGGGGATTTAATGGAGATTTTTAAAATTATGAGGGATTGTGATAGCATGAGCAAAAAAAGACTATTTCCTCTGGTTGGGGAATCAGTGATGAGGAGTCATCAAGTTGTCACTATGAGAGTGAGGATAGAGGTTAGGAGAAATTAGTTGATACAGAGGGTTTTTGGAGATGGAATGTCCTGTTACAGGGAGTGGTTGAGGCAGACTGTTGCATTTTTTAAAGGGGAAAATTGATAAATATTTGAAGCAGAGGAAGATATAGGCCTATGGGGAAGAATCATAGAATCATAGAATGATTACAGCACAGAAGGAGGCCATTTGGCCCGTCGAGCCTGTTCAGCTCTCTGCAAGAGCACTTCAGCTTGTCCCACTCCCCCGCCCTTTCTTTGTAGCCCTGCAGATTCAGGTACTTAACCAATTCCCTTTTGAAAGCCACGATTGAGTCTGCCTCCAGCACACTTTCAGGCAGTGCATTCCAGATCCTAACCACTCGCAGCGTAAAAAAGTTTTTCCTTATGTCGCCTTTGGTTCTTCTGCCAATCACCTTAAATCTGTGTCCTCTGGTTCTCAACCTTTACACCAATGGGAACAGTTTCTCTCTATCTACTCTGTCTAGACCCCTCATGATTTTGAACACCTCTATCAAATCTCCTCTCAAACTTCTCTGCTCTAAGGAGAACAACCCCAGCTTCTCCAGTCTATCCACATAACTGAAGTCCCTCATCCCTGGAACCATTCTTGTCAAACTTTTCTGCACCCTCTCTAAGGCCTTCACATCCTTCCTAAAGTGCAGTGCCCAGAATTGGACACAATACTCCAGTTGAGGCCGAACCAGTGTTTTATAAAGGTTCCTCATAACTTCCTTGCTTTTGTACTCTATGCCTCTATTTATGAAGCCCAGGATCCCGTATGCTTTATTAACTGCTTTCTCAACCTGCCCTGTCACCTTCGACGATTTGTGTACATATACCCCCAGGTCTCTCTGTTCATGCACCCCTTTTAGAATTGTACCCTTTTAGTTTATATTGCCTCTCCTCGTTCTTCCCACCAAAATGTATCATTCTCACTTTTCTGCATTAAATTTCATCTGCCACTTGTCCACCCATTCCACCAGCCTGTCTATGTCCTCTTGAAGTCTATCATTATCCTCCTCACTGTTCATTATACTTGCAAGTTTTGTGTCATCTGCAAATTTTGAAATTGTGCCCTGTACACACAAGTCCAAGTCATTAATATATATCAAGAAAAGCAGTGGTCATAGTACCGACCCCTGGGGAACACCACTGTATACCTTCCTCCAGTTCGAAAAACAACGGTTCACCACTACTCTCTATTTCCTGTCACTCAGCTAATTTCGTATCCATGCTGCCACTGTCCCTTTTATTCCATGGGCTTCAACTTTGCTGGTAAGCCTATTATCAAATGCCTTTTGGAAGTCCACGTACACCACAGCAACCACATTGCCCTCATCAACCCTCTCTGTTACCTCATCAAAAAACTCAATCAAGTTATTTAAACACATTTTGCCTTTAACAAGAGGAGTGCCGGGCTGACCGATCGCGGCCGGCACCCTGCGGGAGGAGGCTAGAAGGGGCAGGTGCTGGCAGGCGGTCCCAAAAAAAGGCGGCCCGGCACCTGCCCTTTAATTTACTCCGCCCCGGCAGCAAACACGGTACCATGACCCTGTCGGACATAGTGTCCGGCAGTAGGTCAAGGGGTGTGAGCTAAATTTGAGGTCGGGGCGCTGCGCACGGCGATGATGTTATTGCTGGAGGTGCGGCGCTGGGGGACCCTACTGGCTACCGCTGTCGCTAAGCTCCCGCTGAATTTCACGGGAGGCTTTAGCGGCGTCGCGACCGGGTGCTAGGTGCTTTGCGCCCCATTAGCACCCCCTCGGGACGCTAACGGGAGGCACAAAGCAACCAAATTTTCCCCCCAGGATGTCCTGGAGGGGTCAAGGATAGAATCTATTTGGTTAGAGTTAAGAAATAATAGAGGTGCCATTACACTATTAGGTGTATTCTATAGGCCACCAACTAGTGGGAAAGATATAGAGGAGCAAATTTGCAGGGAAATTACAGAGATTAATAGAGTAGTAATACTGTAATGGGGGACTTCAATTATACTAATATAGACAGTGCATATGACAGTTGTACAGGGCCTTGGTGAGACCACACCTTGAATATTGTGTGCAGTTTTGGTCGCCTTATCTGAGGAAGGATGATCTTGCCATGGAGGGAGTGCAGCGAAGAGTCATCAGACTGATACCTGGGATGGCAGGAATGACGTATGAGGAGAGATTGGGTCGATTGGGCTTATACTCGCTGGAGTTTAGAAGAATGAGAGGCGATGCGGTCCTAAAAGCTGAATATAGGGAGTTAGGAGGTAAATTAAAAAATAGGGCCTCAAAGGCAGTAATCTCAGGATTGCTACCAGTGCCATGTGCTAGTCAGAGTATAAATAGAAGGATATTTCAGGTGAATATGTGGCTAGAGGAATGGTGCAACGGGGAGGGATTCAAGTTCATGGGACATTGGAACCGGTTCTGGGGGAGGTGGGACCAGTTCAAACCAGACGGTTTGCATCTGGGCAGGGCTGGAACCGATGTCCTAGGGGGAGTGTTTGCTAGTGCTCTGGGGGAGGGTTTAAACTAAAATGGCAGGGGGTTGGGAACCTGAGCAGGGAGACAGAGGAAAGGGAAACGAGGATAAAAGCAAAAGATAGGAAGGAGAAAAACAAAAGTGGCAGTCAGAGAAATCAACGGTTTAAATCAAACGTGGCCACGGTAAATAATAATTTTAATAGGTCTAAGAGCGTTAAAAAAACAAGCCTGAAGGCTTTGTGTCTTAATGCGAGGAGCATTTGTAATAAGGTGGATGAATTGGCTGCGCAAATAGAGGTAAACAAATATGATTTGGTTGGGATTACAGAAACGTGGCTCAAGGATGGCCAAGGCTGGGAACTCAACATCCAGGGGTATTCGATATTCAGGAAAGATAGGCAAAAAGGAAAGGGAGGTGGGGTAGCATTACTGGTTAAAGAAGGGATTAACACAATTGTAAGGAAGGATATTAGCTCTGATGATGTGGAATCTGTATGGGTAGAATTGAGAAATACCAAGGGGCAGAAAATGTTAGTGGGAGTGGTATATAGACCTCCAAACAGTAAGGCAGAGGTTGGGGATGGCATTAAAAGGGAAATTAAAGAAGCGTGCAATAAGGGCACAGCAGTCATCATGGGTGACTTTAATCTACATATAGATTGGGCTAACAAAATTAGTAACAATACTGTGGAGGAGGAATTCCTGGAGTGTTTACGGGATGGTTTCCTGGACCACTATATCGTGGAACCAACCAGAGATCAGGCCATCTTAGACTGGGTATTATGTAACGAGAAAGGATTAATTAGCAACCTTGTTGTATGAGGCCCCTTGGGTCGGAGCGATCATAATATGATCGAATTCTTCATTAAGATGGAGAATGAAGTAGTTGACTCAGAGACTAGGGTCCTAAATTTAAATAAAGGAAAATACGATGGTCTGAGGCGTGAGTTGGGTAGGATATCTTGGGGAATGTTACTCAAAGGGTTGATGGTGGATAGGCAATGGCAAACATTCAAAGACCGCATGGATGAACTACAGAATTTGTTCATTCCAGTTTGGCATAAAAATAAAACAAAAAAGGTGACTCAACCATGGCTAACAAGGGAAATTAGGGATAGCATAAGATCCAAGGAGAGGACATATAAATTGGCCAGAAAAAGCAATAATCCTGAGGATTGGGAGCAGTTTAGGATTCAACAAAGGAGGACAAAGGGATTAATTAAGAAGGGGAAAATAGAATATGAGAGTAAGCTTGCTGGGAACATAAAAACTGACTGTAAAAGCTTTTATAGATGTGTGAAGAGAAAAAGATTGGTGAAGTCAAGCGTAGGTCCATTGCAGTCAGAATCAGGGGAATTTATAATGGGGAACAAAGAAATGGAAGACAAACTAAATACATATTTTGGTTCTGTCTTCACAAAGGAGGACACAAATAACCTCCCAGAGATGCCGGGGAACATAGGGTCTGATGAAAGGGTGGAACTGAAAGAAATCAGTATTTGTAGGGAAATGGTGTTAGGGAAATTGATGGGACTGAAGGCCGATAAATCCCCAGGGCCTGATAATCTACATCCTAGGGTACTTAAGGAAGTGGCTCTAGAAATAGTAGATGCATTGCTGATCATCTTCCAACATTCGATGGAATCTGGAACAGTGCCCATGGATTGGAGGGTAGCTAATGTTACCCCACTATTCAAAAAAGGTGGTAGAGAGAAAACGGGAAATTACAGACCGGTAAGCCTGACATCGGTAGTGGGGAAAATGCTAGAGTCCATTATAAAAGATGTAATAGCAGAGCAGTTGGAAAACAGTGACAGGATCGGACAAAGTCAACATGGATTCACAAAAGGTAAATCGTGCTTGACTAATCTACTGGAATTTTTTGAGGATGTAACTGGTAAAATAGATAAGGGAGAACCAGTGGATGTGGTGTATCTGGACTTTCAGAAGGCCTTCAATAAGGTCCCGCATAAGTGATTAGCGTGTAAAGTTAAGGCACATGGGATTGGGGGCAAGGTATTGACTTGGATAGAGAACTGGTTGGCAGACAGAAAGCAAAGAGTTGGAATAAACGGGTCTTTTTCCGAATGGCAGGCAGTGACTAGTGGGGTACCGCAGGGATCGGTCCTTGGACCCCAGCTATTCACAATATATATAAATGATCTGGGCAAGGGAACTAGATGTAATATCTCCAAATTTGCAGACGGCACAAAGCTGGGTGCGCGTGTGTGCTGTGAGGAGGATGCCGAGAAACTCCAGGATGGTTTGGACATGTTGGGTGATTGGGCAGAAACATGGCAGATGCAATATAACGTGGATAAATGTGAGGTTATCCACTTTGGTGGCAAAAACAGGAAGGCAGATTATTATCTAACTGGCAATAGATTGGGAGAAGGGGAAGTGCAACAAGACCTGGGTGTCCTTGTGCACCAGTCGCTGAAGGTAAGCATGCAGGTGCAGCAGGCGGTTAAGAAGATAAATGGTATGTTGGCCTTCATAGCGAGAGGGTTTGAGTACAGGAACAAGGATGTCTTGCTGCAGTTGTACAGGGCCTTGGTGAGACCACATCTTGAGTATTGTGTGCAGTTTTGGTCGCCTTATCTGAGGAAGGATGTTCTTGTCATGGAAGGAGTTCAGCGAAGATTCACCAGGCTGATACCTGGGATGGCAGGAATGACGTATGAGGAGAGATTGGGTCAATTGGACTTGTACTCGCTGGAGTTTAGAAGAATGAGAGGTGATCTCATTGAAACTTATTAAATTCTGACAGGACTGGACAGACTAGATGCAGGAAGGATGTTCCCGATGGTCGAGGAGTCCAGAACCAGGGGACACAGTCTAAGGATAAAGGGTAGGCCTTTTAGGACAGAAATGAGGAGGAATTTCTTCACCCAGAGAGTGGTGAACCTGTGGAACTCTCTACCACAGAAGGCGGTGGCGGCCAATTCATTAAATATATTCAAGAAGGAGTTGGATATATTTCTTAAGGCTAAAGGGATCAAGGGGCATGGGGAGAAAGCAGGGACCGGGTACTGAATTTGGATGATCAGCCATGATCGCATTGAATGGCGGAGCAGGCTCGAGGGGCCAAATGGCCTACTCCTGCTCCTATCTTCTATGTTTCTATGTTTCTATGCTGGGTCTGGTTCTGGAGAATGAGGTGGGTCAAGTGGAGGAAGTGTCAGTGGGTGAGCATTAACTATGGAAAAGGACAGGGAGCAATCTAGAATAAAAATACTTAATTATAGGAAGGCCAATTTCAGTGGGTTGAGAAGGGATCTGGCTCGGGTAAATTGGAATCAAAAATTGGCAGGCAAAACGTAATCGAACAATGGGCTGCCTTTAAAGAGGAGATAGTTCGGGTACAGTTGAGGTACATTCCCATGAGGTGGAAAGGTAGGGCAACTAAAGCCAGAGCTCCCTGGATAACAAAAGAGATAGAGAGTAAGATGAAGCAGAAAAAGATTGCGTATGACAGATGTCAGATTGGGAATACAAGTGAGAATCAGGCTGAATATAGAAAATTAAGAGGCAAAGTGAAAAAGAAAATAAGAGGGACAGGGAGAGAGTGTGAGAATAGATTGGCAGCTAACATAAAATGGAATTCAAAAGTCTTCTGTAGGCATATATAAATAATAAACGGGTAGTAAGAGATGGGGTGGGGCCGATTAGGGACCAAAAAGGAGACCTATGCATGGAGGCAGAGGGCATGGCTGAGGTACTAAATGAGTACTTTGCATCTGTCTTCACCAAGGAAGAAGATGCTGCCAAAGTCGTAATGGGGCAGTAATTCCTCCCCAAACGCGTGAGTACGGAAGGGGTACTCACATGTCTGGCCGGAGGAAATGCCGGTTTTCAGCATGCGCTGCGCTGCGCTGAAAACCGGCATTTCCTCTCCTCTAACCCAAGAGGTGAAGAGGCTAGCGCGTGCGCTGTAGGGGGCAGCGCGTGCGTCTTGGATTTCCTCTGTTTTGGGGGATTTGCGCATGTGTAAAGGCCTCCGGTCTTTACGCTTGTAAAAAGGACACGTAAGTATTTATTTTTACAGGTAAGTGGTGTATTAGTGCAATTTAGAATTTTTTTTTCCACAGGTTTATTATTTTAAAGAATCTACAATAAGGTAAGTTTAGTTTTAGACCCTTTTTATTAAAAATTTATTTTTTTCAAAAAAAAAAAATTGTTGTTTAAATTATTTTTTAAAACTTATTTATACTTAATTTAATGATTGGGATGTTTTTTTTAAATTTTATTTAAAGTTTAAGTAGTGTTTTGGGGTGCAGTACTTTTCATGAGTTTGACAGTTCTTACTCTCAAACTTATGAATGAAGTTTCCCCTCCCCTGATTGGCTGAACAGTGCTCACCTGATCCCAGCCGGCACATCGCACTAACTACGCCGCTGGGTCAGGTTAGCACAGCGCGCCGACATCAGAACCGGGCCACTGACAGGAAATCCACTGCGGGCCAGGTTTCAGATGTTGGCGCGCCGGGTAAGTGCACATCGGGGGCTTGCACGCGCGGCAAGCCCCCGACACCAAGTTCTGGGCCATTGAAAGAGGAGGTAGTGGAGATACTGGATGAGATAAAAATTGATAAAGAGGAGGTACTAGAAAGGCTGGCTGTACTTAAAGTTGATAAGTCACTAGGACCGGATGGGATGCATCCTAGGATGCTGAGGGAGGTTAAGGGTGTAGGTACTGGCCATAATCTTCCAATCCTGCTTGGATACGGGGGTGGTGCCAGAGGATTAGAGAATTGCAAATGTTGCACACTTGTTCAAAAAAGGGTATAAGGATAAACCCAGCAACTATGGGCCAGTCAGTTTAACTTCAGTCATGGGGAAGCTTTTAGAAATGATAATCAGGGACAAGGTTAACAGTCACTTGGACAAGTGTGGATTAATTAAGGAAAGCCAGCATGGATTTTTTAAAGGCAAATCGTGTTTAACTAACTTGATCGAGTTTTTTGATGAGGTAACAGTGAGGGTTGATGAGGGCAATGTGGTTGATGTGGTGTGCATGGACTTCCAAAAGGCATTTGATAAAGTGCAACATAAGTAGGCTTGCCAGCAATGTTGAAGCCCATGGAATAAAAGGGACAGTGGCAGCATGGATACGAAATGGGCTAAGTGACAGGAAACAGAGAGTAGTGGTGAACGGTTGTTTTTTGGACTGGAGGAAGGTATATAGTGATGTTCCCCAGGGGTCGGTACTAGGACCTCTGCTGTTTTTGATATATTAAAGACTTGGACTTGGGAGTACAGGGCACAATTTCAAAATTTGCAGATGACACAAAACTTGGAAGTATAGTGAACAGTGAGGAGGATCGTGCTAGTCTTCAAGAAGACAGACAGGCTGGCGAAATGGGCAGACACGTAGCAGATGAAATTTAACACAGAAAAGTGCGAAGTGATACATTTTGGTAGGAAAATCGAGGAGAGGCAATATAAATGAAAGGGTACAATCCTAAAGGGTGTGCATGAACAGAGACCTGGGGGTGTATGTGCACAAATCATTGAACGTGGCAGGACAGGTTGAGGAAGTGGTTAAAAAAGCATACAGGATCCTGGGCTTAATAAATAGAGACAGAGGGGGAGAAATTCGGTGCCTTAGCACCTCCCGTTATCACCTCCGGGGGGGCGATAACGGGGCGCTAACAACTTACCGACTGGGTGTGGTGAAATGAACACTTTGTGGCACGATCTCCCGTGCCCGGGGATTGTGACATCATTGCCGTGCGCATCGTGCTGGTAGCAGCCTGGACCCGAACTTTGGTTCCGCCCCTTGCAGCATCGCCGGGCGACGATGCTGACAGCTGTAGGAGGCCGGGAGTTTCGGAGGTGCAAATAAAAGGGGATGTTGGAGCGGGTGGGAGAAATTTTTTTAACAACGCTTCGGTGATTTTCTTCGATTGCTCCTGGGCCGCGATCGATCAGCCCGGCACTCTGCTGGAGCACATGGGGCTGATCGGGCCGGATCGCCGCTGCCGTCGGGGACCAGCTGACCGGTCCCAATGCAGAGCCTGCAGCGATGGCCCTTCCCTTTCTCGGCAGCGCTGCACGGGACATTGTGCAGCGTTGCACCACTACTGCCCCGCCTGCGTCCTTTAGCGCTCCAGGAAGGAAGTGGAGCGCTTGATTTAGCACTCCACTTCCTTCCTGGAGTGCAAACACCGAATTTTGATAAAGCTGGGAATCATTAGCGCCTGGCGCGAAGTTTCCCAGCTTTCAAAAGTAGTGCCCCAAACGGGGCGATACTGAATTTCTCCCCCTATCCTAGAGTACAAAAGCAAGGAAGTTATGATGAACCTTCATAAAACACTGGTTCGGCCTCAACTGGAGTATTGTGTCCAATTCTAGGCACTGAACTTCAGGAAGGATGCAAAGACCTTCGAGAGGGTGCAGAAAAGATTTACAAGAATGATTCCAGGAATGAGGGACTTCAGTTACGTGGATAGACTGGAGAAGCTGGGGTTGTTCTCCTTAGCGCAGAGAAGGTTGAGAGGAGATTTGATAGAAATGTTCAAAATCATGAGGTGTCTAGACAGAGTAGATAGAGAGAAACTGTTCCCATTGGTGGAAGGGTCGAGATCCAGAGGACACAGATTTAAGGTGATTGGCAAAAGAACCAAAAGCAGCATGAGGAAAAAAATGTTTACGCAGCAACTGGTTAGGGCCTGGAATGCACTGCCTGAGAGGGTGGTGGAGGCAGATTCAATCATGGCTTTCAAAAGGGAATTGGATAAATATCTGAAAGAAAATAATGTGCAGGGCTACGGGGAAAGGGCGGGGGAGTGGGACTAGCTGAAGTGCTCCTGCAGAGAGCCGGCACGGGCACGACAGTCCGAATGGCCGCCTTCTGTGCTGTAACCATTCTAAGATTCTATTTAAAATTAATTAAAATGCCATTTAATTAAATATTTCAAACAAAAAATTAATTTTTTGAAAAATAAATTTAAATGTTTTAAAGTGGCTAAAAATAACCTTACCTTATTGTGCAGGTTTTTTAATGTATAAATGATTGAAAAAAAATGTACTTTTATGTTTTTTTAAATGCTTACACTGGTAAAAGCAGGCCTTACATCTGCAAGTAGCCCAAATCTCGGTCCGCGGATGCCCTTTTCCCAGGGATGAGTTGGATCTAAGAAAATTCTTGACAGATTACAAGTTCCGGGTTTTCGAGCATGCACAGCGCATGCCTAAACCCAGAGCTTGCGTGGTCCTTACAGTCACGTATGCACCTCGTAGGGGCTGCAAACTACGGCCCGATGCATGTCTGTGAGACCAATACCCATGCAGTAGCAATCATGTGAACTGTAGACACACTATCACAACTCTACATTTTTGACCATTTTCCCATAGAAAGTATTTGCAAATGGGTTACATTTAAATGTTGGAATTTTAAAGCAAGGTGTATGCACACAAGTTTTTTTAAGAAGCAGTGATCAAAGGTACTAATGGTCTAGGCATTGAAGTTGTTTCCCCAAAGACTGTGTACAATAAACAATTTGTTAACCTGTCTTGGTAATCAATAATTATCTCATACTCATTGTGTTGGGAGGCCTCTGGTCCTTGGCACTTAGCAGTGGCTGTCTGGTATAGGTTCTCCGCTTGGGTGGTGAACATGCCTGATACAGCGTCCGCATGCCTGATATGAGACTCCCAAAACAAGCGCTCTACTCAGAGCTCCGACACGGCAAGAGAGCCCCAGGTGGGCAGAATAAGCGCTTCAAGGACACCCTCAAAGCCTCCTTGAAAAAGTGCAACATCCCCACTGTCACCTGGGAATCCCTGGCCCAAGACCGCACAAAGTGGAGGAGAAGCGTCTGGGAAGGCGCCGAACAATTCGAGTCTCTTCGCCGGGAGCAAGCGGAAGCCAAGTGCAAACAACGGAAGGAGCGCACGTCAACCCAAGCACCCCACCCACCCGCCCCTTCAACCACCGTCTGCCCCACCTGTGACAGAGACTGTAGGTCCCGCATTGGACTCATCAGTCACCTGAGAACTCATTTTTAGTGTGGAAGCAAGTCATCCTCGGTTCCGAGGGACTGCCTAAGAAGAGAAGGCGAACATAGGGAGATTAAAAAAAGAGAAGAAACAGGGTAAGCCGCAAGGGCAAACTTTTGCCAGACTTAGCAAGTTAGACTGCAGGAGGACAGTTAGAAGTTAATTTGTTTAGGTCAAGAAAGTTGACTCACTGATGTGGGGGGAATAATAATGGCCCTGAATTCGCGGTCAGCGGCGTAACTAAGGAGTACGCCGCCGACAACCGAACAAAATCCGCACTTACCTCATGCAACCCCCCATTTGAAAAGTTGCTTTCAAACGCTGCAGAGTTGTGCGTAGCGTAGTTGTAGTGTATGTAACCGTTCCACCTTTAAGAGAACTATTTTAAGGGTTGCACTACTTTATCTTGGCTGCTGTATACTGTAATACCGGTGGTGACCACACCAGTATATAAGTGCTGTGTAATGATTTATTGGGCAGTTCCGCCCTGACCTTCGATTAGTAAAGACCTGTTAAATTTTACTCTTGTGGTCTGTGTAGTAATTCTCAATATAACACACAGACTTAACAGTGGCGACGAGTACGATCTTACCCTGCGGCAGAGATACATCCAAGGCAGTTTAACGGGCGTCGAGAGGAGGCATCAGCCCTCATCATTCTGCCGAGAGAAGACTCGGGTCTGCAGAGCAAAGGAAGAATGCTGACACGAAACCTTCCATCAGCAACAGGCAGTGATCATCCCTTCTATCACGGTGGTGGGTAAGCCGATCAGCGACGAGCAGCAAGTCGGCCACGTTGGCTGTGAAATAGGGGAGGGAAGATCGGAGGACATAAGGGCGGAGAACTCGACCACGGCCGGGGAAAAGAGCCGGACAGAAGTCGGGGCCAGAGGCGCTGAGACTGGGGCAGCGTAAGGCACGGAAGCCGCGGTGAATGCAAACGCAGCCGGTGTGAGAGACCGGGCTGCAAGCGGGCTGGGAGACGCAACAGCGTCGAGAGCAAGCTCGACCGCGACCGGTGAAAAAGGCTGGGCAGCTACCGAGGCCGCGAGGCGCAGCGACCGGGACAGCGAAAGGCGCGGGAGAAAATTTTTAAAAAACCGCGTAGAACTCAGCCGCAGCCGGGGGGGGAAAGGACCGGACTACAAGAGGGGCTGGGAGGCACGATTCGAGAACCGTGGGCGAACGCAGCAATACGGCAATCGCCATTACAGCCAGCGGGGGAGAAAGGCAAACGCGGGAAGCCGCCATTTTCATGGGCGGGGAAGAAGACAAGCGCGGGAAACCGCCATTTAAAAAAAAAGTTAAAGAAAAATTTCTTTTTGTTTCTCAAGAAGATTGCGAAGATGCCTAAGCGTGGTAACATCAACGATTTCGATCCCGATGTTGAAGATTGGGCCACGTATGTGGAACGCATAGAGATATATTGTAAGGCAAATAAAATATCAAATGAAGATAAAGCACTAACCTTACTAAACTCAATGGGTGCAAAGACATATGGGCTATTGAAGCATCTTCTATCACCAGCTAAACCGGCGGATCAGACTTTCGCTAATATTGTTGCTGTACTGAAGGATCATTTGAACCCCACACTGCTGATGTTAGCGGAACGATTTAAATTTTATGCGAGAACGCAACTGAAAGAGGAAAGCAACGCGGAGTACTTAATTGAACTGCGTAAGCTAACGAAATACTGTCAGTTTGGGGAAAGTCTGACAGAGGCACTGAGAGACAAATTCGTGTGCGGATTGTCGAAAGAAGGAACACAAAAGCGGCTGCTTGAAGAGAATGATCTTACACTTGATAAGGCTGTCTCTATTGCAGCATCGCACGAAGCCGCAGCGAGAGGCACTGCGGAAATGCAGCTGAAGGCAGCGGTACTCGGCGTAGATCAAATGGCTTTGGGTACAACGAAATGTTATCGTTGTGGGAAGACAAAACACGATCAGAACCAATGCTGGTTTAAAAACCAGGAATGTAGAAAATGTGGCAAGCTTGGTCACATAGCTAAAGTATGCCGGTCAGGAAAGAAGACCAGCAACAAAAAGTCACCGCAGGAAAAGTGCAGCAAGGTACATAAGGTGGCTGAGAAGAGTTCGGATGAACAGAATTCGGATTCAGACTCCAACAGCAAGGAACTGGGTAGTCTGAGAATTCACAATGTGAGTAAGGAAGCTGACCGACAAACTATCTGGGTCACACTGCAGATAGCAGGAGTCCATGTGAAGATGGAATTGGACACCGGATCGGCGTTGACGGTCATGAATAAGCAAGATTACAAAAGGTTATTCACACATATTCCCCTACGGGATACGGAGATAGTATTGCAGACATACACGGGGCAAAAAGTATACCCCATCGGAAAGATAAAAGTCAAGGTGATACACAAGGGCAAAGAACACCAAGGAATGGACATATATGTACTACCTGAGGGAGGTCCACCACTTCTGGGACGGGAGTGGATCAGGAAAATAAATATGGACTGGCACTCCCTAAAAGCAATAACGGTAGATTCCGGAAAGAAAGATGTCAAACCTGAACGATTGTCCAGAATATTGGATGAGGCTAAAGAGGTGTTCCAACAGGGACTGGGAACACTGAGAGGAATTAAGGCAAAAATCAAGATTGCAGAACATGCAAACCCAAAATTTTTCAAAGCCAGACCGGTACCTTATGCGATACGACCTGCTGTGGAAGCTGAACTGGAAGGGCTTGAACATTCAGGAGTACTGTCTAAGGTGGACTGGAGTGAGTGGGCCACGCCCATTGTTCCCGTCATGAAGCGTTCATCGAGTAACAAGCCAGGGGAACCGGGGAAGGTCCGCATCTGTGGAGACTTCAAGATCACAGTTAATCCGGTGCTTCACATGGTGCAATATCCGCTTCTGCGGATTGAGGATATCTTTGCTTCATTGTCTGGCGGGAAACACTTCACCAAGATAGACCTGGCGCAAGCGTACTTACAGATGGAAGTTGAGGAAGAGTCGCGCCAGTATCTCACAATCAACACGCACAGAGGCTTGTATCGATATAATAGACTAGTTTTTGGAGTGGCTTCGGCTCCAGCAATTTGGCAGAGGGCCATGGAGCAGGTATTACAGGGAATTCCAAGCACTCAATGTTACTTGGACGATATCCTGATTACAGGAGAGGACGATGAGGAACACCTCGCAAATTTGAAACTGGTGCTCACCAGGTTGAAGGAATATGGCCTTCGAGTTAATCGCCAGAAATGTGAGTTCTTTCAGAAACGGATCTCGTACTGTGGTCATGTCATTGACCAGGAGGGGCTGCACAAGTCACCCGACAAGATCGAAGCTGTTGTGAAGGCTCCCGCTCCGGAAAATGTATCCCAGTTGAGGTCGTTCCTAGGGTTGATTAACTATTACCATAAGTTTCTGCCAAATCTATCCACGGTGCTGCACCCGCTGAATGCTCTGTTGCAGAAAGAAGTACCATGGAAGTGGAGCGAGGACTGTAAGAAGGCCTTTCGCAAAAGCAAGGCATTGATCACCTCAGAGGAAGTGTTGGCTCACTTCAACCCAACGCTACCTATTCGTCTAGCTTGTGATGCTTCCCCTTATGGTATTGGAGCAGTACTCTCACACAAGTTGCCAAATGGCTCGGAAAGGCCAGTCGCATTTGCATCCAGATCATTGACCTCCGCTGAGCGCAACTATGCTCAGATAGATAGGGAGGCTCTCAGCCTTGTGTGGGGAGTAAAGAAGTTCAATCATTACCTGCAGGGCAAGAAGTTTACACTGCTGACAGACCACCAGCCGTTGATATCCATATTCAACCCTAAAAAGGGCGTTTCCATTATGACAGCGCAAAGGCTACAGAGGTGGTCCCTTTTCCTAGGGGCACACCAATATGACATAGAATACAAAGGATCAAAACAGCATGGGAATGCTGACGGTTTATCGCGCCTACCGTTGCCAACAGTAGAAGAGGCGCCTACAGTGGACCCAGTGGAGATGTTCCACTCAACCATAGTGGAATGTCTACCAGTAACAAATTCTACCATTGAAAAGGAAACGAGAAATGACCCGACTCTCTCACGAGTCTACGATTTAACGGTGAAGGGATGGCCAGCACACGGCGAGCCACTGTTGGCAGCATTCTCGCAAAGAAGAGAACAGCTGTCAGTGTGCCGAGGAACCTTGATGTGTGGATCCAGAGTGGTGATTCCACCCAAACTTCAGCATAAAGTGCTAAAGGAGCTTCACGAGGGGCATCTGGGTGGAGTGAAAATGAAGAACCTAACCAGAGCGTTTGTGTGGTGGCCAGGTATCGATGGAGACATCGAAGAAATGACCAAGAGCTGTCTAGGATGCCAGAAGGTCCAAAACGCCCCACCACAAGCCCCTCTACATCCATGGGAGTGGCCCTCATCTCCATGGCAAAGGGTACATATCGACTTTGCTGGTCCATTTATGGACTCAATGTTCTTAATCGCGGTGGATGCACACTCCAAGTGGCCGGAGGTAATAAAGATGTCCTCCACCACCACTGAAAAAACCATCACAGTATTAAGGACCATATTTGCCAGGAATGGGCTGCCGGAACAGATCTGTTCTGATAATGGACCGCAATTTGTGTCCGAAGAATTCAGGAAGTTCTTAAAAAACAATGGGGTTAAACACTACACGTCCGCCCCATACCATCCCGCCACCAATGGATTAGCTGAAAGGTTTGTCCAGACCTTCAAGAAGGCCATAAAGGCCATGGGTAATGAAGACATAAATCTACAACATAAGGTAGATAACTTCTTGTTGGCGTACAGGAATGCAACACATGCGGTCACAAACCAAACTCCCGCCATGATGGCATAGTGGTTAGCACTGTTGCCTCACAGCACCAAGGACCCGGGTTCGAATCCGGCCTCGGGCGACTGTCTGTGTGGAGTTTGCACATTCTCCCCGTGTTTGCGTGGGTTTTCTCCGGGTGCTCCGGTTTCCTCCCACAGTCCAAAGATGTGCGGGTTAGGTTGATTGGCTATGATAAATTGACCCTTAGTGTTAGGGGGATTAAATATGCGGGGATAGGGTGGGATATGTGTTGCTGTAGGGGTTACGGGGATCGGGTGGGACATGTGTCGGTGCAGGCTCGATGGGCCGAAATGGCCTCTATCTGCACTATGGGGTTTCTGTGATGTGACTGTGATGATGTTTTTCAATAGAAGACTAAGATGCCGGCTGGATTTGATCAAGCCAAACATCAGAAGGGACGTAGAGAACCGGCAATTTCAAGGCATGAATGAAAGGCCAACTAGAACCTTCCAGATAGGGCAACAAGTTTTGGCCCGGGACTACCGTACCGAGAAATGGCAGCCTGGAACTATTTGCACACGACTAGGACTGCTGATGTATACCGTGGACATTGGTGAAAGCATAATAAGGCGCCATTTTGACCAGATCATAGAGTCATCCGAAAAGGGCCAACCTACTCCACAACTCTATATGCCTAATGATGAAGCAGAGATACCCATAGTATCTACCTCCGATCCGGTAATACTGGAATCAGATGAACCCGACACTGGCATTCAAGCCGAATTGACCTTGCCAAAAGAACCTACTACACCACCGAAAACTACTACACCACCGAGGCGTTATCCAGACCGAGTCAGGAAGCCTCCAGAGAGACTGAATCTGTGAACTGTGTTTACATGAAGTTGTGTATATATGTTATGATGTTATGTTTAATGAGGAATATATACTGTTAAGCTAAAAAGGGAGGATTGTAGTGTATGTAACCGTTCCACCTTTAAGAGAACTATTTTAAGGGTTGCACTACTTTATCTTGGCTGTTGTATACTGTAATACCGGTGGTGACCACACCAGTATATAAGTGCTGTGTAATGATTTATTGGGCAGTTCCGCCCTGACCTTCGATTAGTAAAGACCTGTTAAATTTTACTCTTGTGGTCTGTGTAGTAATTCTCAATAGTTCTCAATATAACACACAGACTTAACAGTAGTGGCCCTCAGATCCCAAGGACACACTGTTGTGTGTATGTGAACCTGGGATCACGTGGGGTGGTGCTCCTTTCACTTCCTGACTCTTAGCCAATCAGGAAACAGAAGAGATTGCTGATTTGCCCACAACTCATTTAAAATAATTTAGCAGCCAGAAATGCTATTTTCTTAATAAATTATGAAAGTTGCAATGGTATTTAATATACAAATCAAGATTATAATACACAAACCTATAATTACAGTCTTATAGTCCTACTGAATTTGTTTCTCCTCTATTAGACTAACTAATTTTAGATTAATTTAAATAATCTAACATGGAGAGTTTAAATGTCTGATAACATGAAGAAATCCTGAAAATGAATGAAATCTTATCTAAATAGAAGGTGGGAAATAATTAAACCGAAACTACAAAAAGCTTTTGGGCAGCAACGATGGTGACACTAAAAGGCCTTGTTTTCAAACTCGAACAAATGAAAGTTTCTTCCAAAGTTTGTATCCACTCGGACACGAAGCAACGCATTGTTATGGGCTGTAGCGTAAATCGAGCTCAACATTAACACAATTTTCTCACCACCCCCCCTCACCTTACGCTGTGCAACAGGCTCCTGCCCCTGTTTGCACCAGATGTAAAAATTTTCAGGGTAATTAATGTGCAGTAGGTGGTCAATTAGCCCAACATTTCGCAAGCACATTGATTTCAATGGGTAAGTGAAACGTGCAGCAAAGCCAATGCGCAGTCGGAACTTGACAGATCGCAAGTTCGGAATTTAGCGCATGCGGAATTCCCAAACTTGCGGTCAATTTCAAAGGCCGTGAATTCAGGGTCGCAGTGTTCATTATTTTGTATGATCACATGAAGACAAATTGTACTGATTGAACTAAGTGAGTCCAATACATGCTCTGTATGTTCACCTGCTGTGAAATGAAACAGCTTAATGATATATATCTGGCCTCATCTTGTCAGATGTTTTGTTGGTCCACCTTCAAAAAGGTTGGAGACACATGCAAAAGACATGAATATCGAGTTCAGATCACAGAGGGCTACTATTGTTACACTCCAGGTGACACCATCATATAAGTAGATATTGGGCAGTATGAATCAACTCTGGCACGTAAGGAGTGTGGGATTTGCTTACAGCAGCACTGATGGTCGAATTTAACTCGGGACGTGTTTGGGGTGGGCATGGTATGGAGTGGCAGGGAAACACCCATGGAGAGTTTAGTGTGAAGCCTGGGCCACATTAACTCCCATGCCTCATATGACTACTGCAACGCTGTCTCCCACTGGAAATTGCCAAAAATAATGTCAGGGCCGGCGGGTGGGAGTGGAAATTGGGAGGGAAGCCCAAGGATGCAAGGGACCTAAGGGTACGGTTCCCAGCATAATGTTAGTGATGTGGGGAGGCGGGGTGGGGGGAAGGCGGCGTGTTTGACTGCAGATGCTGGGTTGGAAGAGAGCGGCAAGGCCGGGAGACTCGAGTTCTCCTTGTGGTGCTCAAGGGTGTACTCCTGCTCATTCTGGCCCACGAGGAATACACTGAAAAGATAAATTTATATACACTCACCACCTCCTGCTGTCAGGTTTTGTCCCATGTGGGCCTCCCGACTTTTTTTGCTTAAAATGGCATAGCGGTGGCGATGTCATAATCGGGCCATAACTTCTCAATGCAAAGTATGCCCTCGTCTGCCTAGGAAGGTCCTCCCATGCCTGTTTTAAGCTGAGTTAAGATGACAGGGGCGGGAATCACTGTTCTCTCTAAGGTGCACACGTCCCAGTGATCGCACGCACATCAAATTAAATGCCGCGCAGAGAACTGGACTGCCGGACAGCTAGAGCAAGGGAAGGGCCCAATACACAATGGCGTACACAATGGCCCGGAATGCAGACAGAGTCAGTTGCGAGTGTTGCAACCTCAGAGACGAACCCAATTGGAAAATGACAAAAGAGTTGGGGCAGCGGCAACATGATAAGAGAGTGTATGAGAGGTTGGTTGTGTTGCTCTCTGAGAAGTTCCACGTGCTGTAGGCAGAAGCTGTAGACGAACCGCACTCAGCTGGTTGCCATGGTGATGAGGGCAACGCCTCCCTCCTTCTCCTTTGGCGCCACGGTTCCGGTACCTGTGTTACACAAATTGGAGAAAATTTCTGCTCATCCAGTACTGGATGTCGGACAAGCAGTGTGATAATTTAGAGATCGTGAAGGGGTCGAGAGAAGTGGTGGTGAGGTAGAGCTGGGTGTCCTCAGTGTACATATAAGAACATAAGAAATAGGAGCAGGGGTAGGCTGTTTGGCCTTTCGACCCTGCTCCGCTATTTAATAAGATCATGTCTGATCATCTACCTCATCTCCACTTTCCTGCACTATCCTCATATCCCCTTGATTCCCTTAATATTCAAAAATCTATCGATCTCTGTTTTGAATATACTCAACGACTGAGCCTCCACAGCCCTCTGGGGTAGAGAATTCCAAAGATTCACCACCCTCTGAGTGAAAAAAATTCTCCTCATCCCAGTCCTAAATGGCCGACCCCTTATTCTGAGATGTGACCCCTGGTTCTAGACTCCCCAGCTAGGTGAAACACCCTCCCTGCATCTACCCTGTCAAGCCCTGTAAGAATGTTGTATGTTTCAATGAGATCACCTCTCATTCTTCTAAACGCTAGAGAATATAGGCCTAGTCTACTTGATCTCTCCTCATAGGACAATCCCCCATCCCAGAAACCAGTCTGGTGAACCTTCATTGCACTCCCTCTATGGCAGGTATATCCTTCCTTAGGTAAGGAGACCAAAACTGTACACAGTACTCCAGGTGTGGTCTCACCAGGGCCATATATAATTGCAGTAAGACGTCTTTATTCTTATACTCAAATCCTCTTGTAATAAAGGCGAACATACCATTTGCTTTCCTAATTGCTTGCTGTACCTGCATGTTATATTTCAGTGATTTGTGTACAAGGACACCCAGGTCCCTCTGAACACCAACATTTCCCAATCGCTCACCATTTATAAAATACTATGCTTTTCTATTTTTCCTACCAAAGTGGATATCTTCACATTTCTCCACATT
This sequence comes from Somniosus microcephalus, assembly GCF_052327205.1. NCBI lineage: Eukaryota > Metazoa > Chordata > Chondrichthyes > Squaliformes > Somniosidae > Somniosus > Somniosus microcephalus. The sequence continues at coordinate 252,352,291 of NC_140992.1, forward strand.
ATATTCCATTTGCCATGTTCTTGCCCACTCACTTATCCTGTCTATATCCCCTTGAAGCCTCTTTGCATCCTCCTCACAACTTACATTCCCACCCAGCTTTGTATCATCAGCAAACTTGTATATATTACATTTGGTCCCCTCATCCAAATCATTGATGTAGATTGTGAATAGCTGAGGCCCAAGCACTGATCCTTGCGGTACTCCTCTAGTTACAGCCTGCCAACCTGAAAATGACCCGTTTATCCCTACTCTCTGTTTTCTGTCCGTTAACCAATCCTCAATCCATGCTAGTATATTACCCCCAATCCCATGAGCCCTAATTTTGTTTAATAACTTCTTGCGTGGCACCTTATCAAATGCCTTCTGAAAATCCAAATACACCACATCCACTGGTTCCCCCTTATCTATTCTGCTAGTTACCATCTTAAAAAACTTTAACAGATTTGTCAAACATGATTTTCCTTTCATAAATCTGTGTTGACTCTGCCCAATCCTATTATTATTTTCTAAGTGCCCTGTTACCACGTCCTTAATAATATATTCTAGTTTTTTCCCTACTACTAATATCAGGCTAACTGGTCTGTAGTGCCCCATTTTCTTTCTCCCTCCTTTCTTAGTGGGGTTACATTTGCTACCTTCCAATCCGCAGGAACCGTTCTAGAATCTATGGAATTTTGGAAAATGACAACCAATGCATCCACTATCTCTATAGCTACCTCTTTCAAAGCCCTCGGATGTAAGCCATCAGGTCCAGGGGATTTATCGGCTTTCAGTCCCATTAATTGCTCCAGTACTATTTTTTTACTAATACTAATTTCTTTCAGTTCCTCATTCTCGCTAGGCCCTTGGTTCTCACTATTTCCAGGAAGTTTTTTGCGTCTTCTTCCATGAAGACAGACACAAAGTATTTGTTTAATTTCTCTGCCATTTCCTTATTCCCCATTATAATTTCTCCTGTCTCAGCCTGTAAGGGACCCACATTTACTTTTGCTAATCTTTTCCTTTTTACATATCTATAGAAAGTTTTATGTTCTGTTTTTTTGTCTCTTGCTAGTTTACTCTCATATTCTATTTTCCCTTTCTTCATCAAATTCTTGGTCCTCCTTTGCTGAATTCTAAAATCCTCCCAATCCTTAGGCTTACTACTCTTTTTGGCAACATTATAAGTCTCTTCCTTTGATCTAATACTATCTTTAACTTCTCTTGTTAGGCACGGTTGGACCACTTTTCCTGTGGGTTTTTTATGCCTTAAAAGGAATGAATATTTGTTGTAAATTATGTATTAATTCTTTAAATGCTAGCCATTGCTTATCTACCATCATACCTTTTAATGTAGTTTCCCAATCTACCTTAACCAACTCACCCCTCATACCTATGTAGTTTGCTTTGTTTAGATTTAAGACCCTAGTTTTGGATTTAACTAAATCACTTTCAAACTCAATTTAAAATTCTATCATATTATAGTCACTCTTCCCTAAAGGCCCCTTTACTACAAGGATTTTAATTAACCCTTTCTCGTTGCACAATGCTAGATCTAAAATAGCCTGTTCCCTAGATGGTTCCTCAACATACTGATCTAGAAAACTATCTTGCATATATTCCATGATTCATCCTCCACACTATTACTGCAAATTTGTTTTGCCCAGTTTATATGTAGATTAAAGTCCCTCATGATTACTGTATTACCCTTGTTACATGCGCCTCTAATTTCCTGATTTATACTCTGCCCTGCATTACAACTACTGTTTGGGGGCCTATAAACAACTCCCACCAATATTTTCTGCCCCTTGCTGTTTTTTAGCTCCACCCAAACTGATTCTACTTCTTGATTTTCGGAGCTGAGATCCTGAACATGTGGAAACTGATGCTGTGTTTTTGGATGATGTCACCAAGGGGCAGTTGTAGGTGAGAAATAGGAGGGTGCCAAGAATAGATCCTTGGGGGACACCAGAGGCAATGATGCGGGAGTGGGAAGAGAAACCATTGCAGGTGATTTTCTGGCTACGATTAGATAGATAAGAATGGAACCAAGCGAGTGCAGTCCCACCCAGCTGGACGAGGGTGGAGAGGCGTTGGAGAAGGATGGAGTGGTCAACATTGTCAAAGGCTGCAGACAGGTCGAGAAAGACGAGGAGGGATAGTTTACCTTTATCACAATCACAAAGGATGTCATTCGTGACTTTGATGAGAGCCATTTTGGTACTGTGGCAGGCAGAAACTGGATTGGAGGGATTTAAACATGGCATTCTGGGAAGGATGGGCACGGATTTGAGAGGCGACAACACGTTCAAGGACTTTGGAGATGAAAGGGAGGTTGGAGATGGGGGCGGTAATATGCAAGGGTTTTTTTGAGGAGAGGGGTGATGACAGCAGATTTGAAGGAAAGGGGGGACAGTACCTAAGGAGAGCAAACCGTTGAGTGTCAGCTAACATGGGAGCCAGAAGAGGAAGTTGGGTGGTCAGCAGTTTAGTGGGAACATGTCAGACATGTTGTAGCAAAACTGCTGTGCGACTCCTTCATTTTCTTTCCTCCTGCAATAAAAATGTTTGTGTTCAGTTTCCACTATCTCTCCAAAAGAGCCCCGTTTTGATACAATTGTCCATTTTCTCTTTATCACACTCATGTAGAAGGTCTGACAAAACCTCCCTTAACCAAGCACCAGGAAACCCTTCCGTTTCAACATCAAACTTCTCATCATGAATTAGGGTTGCCAACTCGGGTTGGACTTATTCCTAGAAGTTTCATCACATGACTTCCAGCATCCAACTGCCTCGCCAGTCAAACTGCAATTGTTCCCATCTTCAATATTTTTATAACTAATAAATGAACATGTTCAAAAAAATAAACAATATATTTTTCTCCTGGATTGCTCTCAGCAGTGTCCAGGTGTTTAATCTTTAATTCCAGAAGACCCCGGGACAATCCTGGAGGATTGGCAAGCCTACCATGAATTTTCTTGTACACAGTGCTGCGCTAGCTTTTCCAATGACTAAGCCAGGCTTATGTTTTTGTGACATCAAGCTAACCCATCACTGTTTTGACACTGTTTTCTGTATAAACTATGGGCCACTTAGCAGAACATCATGTGATAGAGTTTGCTGTGTCTCGCACCTTATCATAACATCTGTGTTTTGTCACCTGGGTTCTAATTGACCAGCCAGGCACCCATGATTTTATCCTTGATTTTTAATCAAGTTAATGAGTGTGAACTATGGGATTTTAAAGCATTTTGCTAGATCTCTTTGGCTAGTTTTCAGCATTGTCTCAGTGACCTTCAAAATTTCCATCATGCTTTAAAAGGGAGGCATAGAATGAGTTGTGCCTGGCATTTTAAATTGATAAGAAAGACTGCAAATCATGCTGTTCAGGAGAAAAATAGATACTTCACACAAACCGGCCGTGTCAACTTTATCACCGAGGCAGGTCAATGCAGTTCTAATTAGTATTTGCACAAACTGTTAAATTCTTAATAACAACAGAAAATGCTGGAAAAACTCAGCAGGCCTGGCAACATCCGTGGAGAGAAATTAGAGTCGACGTTTCAGGTCGAAACCCTTTTTCAAAACTGGAAAGGAAATGAAATTCTTTATCTGCAGCCGAGTTCCATTCAGGAAGGTAGAAACTTTGTTCCTGTCTGTGAAACATTGAAGTCATGTCTAATCTGATCCGCACAATCAAAAGCCCACTGATCATTATAAGCAAGGACAAACACAGTAGCACAAATGGGAAATAGATTTGAAAAGAGGAACTAGTGATCAAACTGTACAGTGCTCTGGTCAAACCACACATTGAATATTGCCAAAACACAAGGGGGACATTCAAGCACGGGAGGCAGTGCAGAGAAGAGACACAAGACTGATCCTAATGTCAAAGGTCCGAGTTATGAGGAAGGACTCGAGGAACTTGGGCTTTTCAGCTTGGAAAGGAGGTCATAAAGTCATAGAGTCATAACGGCACAGAAGGAGGCCATTCGGCCCATTGAGTCTGTGCCGGCTCTCTGTAGAGCAATCCAGTCAGTCCCATTCCCCAGCTCTATCCCTGTAACCCTGCAAGTTTATTTCCCTCAAGTGCCTATCCCATCTCCCCTTGAAAACATTGAGCGTCTCCGCTTCCACCACTTCCATCGGCAGTGAGTTCCAGGTCCTCACCACTCGCTGCGTAAAAAAGTTTTTCCTCACGTCCCCCCTGTATCTCTTGCCCAAAATCTTAAATCTGTGTCCCCTACTCCTTGTACCATCAGCCTTTCCCCGTCTAGCCTATCCAAACCCGCCATAATCTTGTACACCTCTATCAAATCACCCCTCAACCTCCTTTGCTCTAATGAAAACAAATCCAGCTTCTCCAACCTGTCCTCATAGCTAAAATCCCCCATCCCCGGAATCATTCTGGTAAATCTCCTCTGCACCCTCTCAAGTGCCTTCACATCCTTCCAAAGTGTGGTGACCAGAACTGGACGCAATACTCCAGTTGTGGCCTGACCAGCGCTTTATAAAGGTGCCGGAGAGGTAATCTTATAGAGATACACAAAATAGTTAATGAAATAGAAAAGGTAAATCTGGAATATTACTTTAAGTTAGATTGTGAGAGCAGGGCCAAGTTCAAACTAGTAAAAGACAAATGTTAGAACTGATATCAGGAAATTCTTCACATGGAGAGTGATCAGCATATGGAATAGACCATATGGATAGAGCAGTGGAGGTGAAATCCCTGGAAGCATCTAAGAAACATTATCTGGTCATTATCACATTGCTGCTTGTGGGAGCTTGCTGTGTGCAAATTGGCCTCAGCGTTTCCAACGTTATAACAGTGACTACACTTCAAAAGTACTTGATTAGCTGTAAAGCGCTTTGGGACTGCTTGAGGTGGTGAAAGGCTCTACATAAATGCAAGTCTTTCTTCTTCTTCCTGAGAATCGTTGTTATTCGCTTCCTAATATTCCCGACGTCTATCTCCCCGTTTGCCCTATCAGTATTTGCAGCATTGTTAAATACCCAATGCAATTGTTACATGTCTTTTTTTTAGGTCCGTTCTGGGACTTGCGATGGTAAAGGATTGCACAAAAACAAACTCAGCTGTGTGGAGCCGCCTGGCCTGTTGACACCTGACAACCTCCCTCACCTCCTCTGGAGGGCGCAAGTATTTACAGGACCAGTCATTTCTCTCAAACTTGCACTCACTTTTCTCGGTCTGTGGCGCGTTTTCCCTTTTAGCTGGAAACAGAAACGGGGCGGAAGTTTGAAGCAGTATTAAAGAGTGCGCAAGGAAACATCTCTCGCCTCCACTAACCCAAATTCTGAGAAGGCTACTAAATAATAAAGTCTGTGAAGATAGCTTCTTAAGTTCCCTTTAACCCAAATACACGCGGGGTTCACGATTTAACTAAACAAGCAATGCACGGGCTAGATCTTAACATTTTTAAAGAAAATTTCCCACCTGTAAATGTGCAATTAAAAATAAATAAGCGCATCTTAATATTTATTGAGGGGACTATTGGTTCCCTGTAACATCGGCTTTACAATATTTTATTGGAATGGTTAGCACACAGATCTTAGCCCACAAGAACAAAGCACACTCGTCTTTCCAAAAATATGATTAATATATAGCCGTGACAATCCTTTTAATGGTTCTGTAACAGTCCGGAGTCGTTACTGACCCCGTCCTATCATAGCAGAACCGTGTTGTTTCCATAATGAGAATGTCTCTCTCTCTCTCTCTCTGTCTGATAAACCTGCCGAACATGTGCCCAAACACTGCTTAAATCAAGGTCTCCTCCGGTGATGGGGGACTTCTGGCCGCAATTGTTGAAGGGTACAAGCCTTTGGCGGACTGAATTACAAAAGACTTGTTTCCAGATCATTCAGGAACAGCAAATGGCACCATTCTTGATGTCTGCCACTTGGGACGAATGCTGGTTGCTTCAAGTTAATAATGCGCTAATTGTTGGCTCTCGTATATTAGAGAGAGAGAGAGAGAGAGAGAAAAAACCACACCACCAAACCACCCGAGAGCCAAGAGAAAGAGCGGGTGCATTTCCGCGGATCGTTGCCAGGATGAAGCACAAAGAAGCTGTCTATAAATGTGGCAACTGGGAGTCGGGAATTACAACCTGGAGACTCTGCCCAGATTCCTTGCTGCCCTGCACCAGCTGCTCTCAATTGGGAGCTACTGAAAAAACACCGTGTGTGTGTGTCTGTGTGTGCGCCTTTCCCGCTCCAGGCACTTTATCACACAAGATACATCGGCTCGTTTGACAGCTACAAACACCCTGCAGACTTGCCACAGTGTTCTGGGCACAATTCAGGGGGCGGGCGGAGTAACTCAGATCAGAGCTTTCCCTTCTTGGAAATAGCCGAGCAGATGATTTTTTTTCTCCTCTTGCACTCATTAGAAAAATCACCGGCCTGAGATAGAAGATTTTGTACAAGACTCCTTCTCGGCATGAATAAAGCATCAAGAAATTGGAATATAGTTGGGGGGGGAAGCACGCCAGGCTGTTAATGTTTTGAGACATCTTATAAAGAACTGGTTGACATCTCACAATTGTTCACGCACCAAGTTGACTTTTAGCATAGACAGTAACAGCCTATTACCATCTCGTCTAGCTTCTAATCTCTTACTTCTTTTGTTTCTTTTATTCTTTTGTCCGATCGCAGCCCTGCCTTCGATCTAGTTTCTTTTCTTTCCAGTTTTGAAGAAGGGTTTCCACCCGAAACGTCAACTCAAATTTCTCTCCACAGATGTTGCCTGACCTGCTGAGTTTTTCCAGCATTTTCTGTTGTTATTTCGGATTTACGTACAAGTCGATTTGAACAAAGTCCCTGGGGCTACACAATTCCTCTAATCTTTCCCCCCACCCCCCATGCTGCAGTAATGTTTATACACCCAGATCACCTCTAGAGACAGTAATTAAAGACCGTTTCAAAGTGATCTTTCAGCAATTCAACGACACATTTCTGACATAATGCTGGCTCATAAAAGTTTTCACAAAGGTTATACATCATGCCCCCCCCGCCATTGTTTATTAAATATATGAATACTAGCTGGGGAGCCCCGCGTTGCGAGGGCAATTTTGGGGCGCTTGGTCTCCTTGCCCCTGTGTGTCCCCCCTCTCCCTGTCATGTCCTCTCCCTGTCCTATCCCTCCCTCCCCTCCTCTCCCTCCCTCCCTTCCCCTGTCTCCCTCCCTCCCCTCCCCTGTCTCCCTCCCTCCCCTCCCCTGTCTCCCTCCCTCCCTCCCTCTCTCCCCTCCCCCACCCCCACACCTACCCTCCCCCACCCCCTCGCCCACCCCCTCCCCTCCCTCTGTCCCTCTCTCCGGCCCCTCCCCCTGCCTAGCGCCTGAGGTCCGGTTCTGAGGCCGGGACGGACCGGAGCCGAGATCCCCCGCGTATGGCGCGGCTGATGGACGGCCGCTGCGGGCGGGCGGCGCATGCGCGGTCAGTGCGGGCGGCGCGAGGCGGCCCGCGGGGAGCAGGCAAGGGCGGCTTGGCGGCCGTTAGCGAGCGGGAAACTTCGGGCGGCCCGCCCGCGCTCCGTCCGCGACACCGTGAAACCTGAGAGGGGGAAGTAGAGAGAGACAGAGAGGGAAGAGGAGAAGGAGAGAGAGGGAAGAGGAGAGAGGGAAGAGGAGAAGGAGAGAGAGGGAAGAGGAGAAGGAGAGAGAGGGAGGGAAGAAAGAGAGAGAGAGAGAGAGAGAGAAATTTTTTGAGCTTCAGGCCCCGAGTCCCCCCTGCGCGAGGGTGAGGAGGAGGGGGGGGGGTTGCTAAACACAATATAAAACTCAAATAAATTGTTAATTAATTCCCTAACACATAATTCAAATATTTACCTTACTTCCCTAACACACTGAAAGTGTGGGGAAAAAATTGTGAAAAATCAAGATGGCGGCCACTCACCTCGGTTCAGAAGGATAAGGCCCGCCCACACATGCACCGATTGGTCGACCGGTCAGGTCACCGAAGCGTAGGATTGGTCAATCGTCGAGTCACTCAACACTCAACTGTAGGAAGGAACCCGCCGTCCGATTGGTCGACCTCGACGTCACACGGTCGCTAATGAGATGCTAATGAGCAGAAGGCTGAACGTTTTTCGGATACCGCGGGCGCGGTTTTTGTCCGGCCAAAACGTAAATACGCCTATGACCGGTCCGGAATCGCAAGCTTTCTTTTGAGGCGACGCGCGCGTCGGTACGTTCTGTAACTTTCAAACGTATAGAGAATGGACAGACAGACAGACAGACATCGGGACAGACAGACAGAAGAGCTGCTTTATATATATAGATGCACAGCTCGTCAGAGTTTACGGCTGATAGTTTCTTATGCGGTTTATGAGGAAGAAATCAGCATGGCGGGTGTATTAAAGAGAAAGCAATTCGTCTTTGTCTGGTTACCCAGTTTAATTGAAACATTAAAAAAAAATAAACCCCAAGTGAAAAGGAATACCGTCTCCATTTACACTTCTTGAGCTGTCAAAATGAGGGAACAGGTGTTTTCCCAGTCAGCAATGTTATTACAAAATTGCACACAATCGCGGTCTACCGCACAAAGAACCCTGGCCTAGAAATTCAGTTTGGGCCCATCAGCTGGCGTGTGCCCAAAAGTTAGCGCTGCGCGCGGTGCCAGTTGCGCCCGTGAGATATTTAGTTTCTGCGCCCCAAGTCGGAACCGGGCGCTGTTCCAGGGTGTGCCCGCCTCCGCTTGGGGCGCTGAAACTGAATATCAGCACTCTAGGTGCCGCTGCGCCACCCGATGCGGTGCGGCAGGCTGCGGTACTGCAGGCCTCCTCCTTCTCTTAAGGTGGAGGTGCCTGCAACGGGGAGATCACCGCTGGATTGTGCCGGCAAATGAGCCCGGCACCACGGAGAAGTGCCGGGCTCGCGGAAAGCAGCCGACAATGCCGCGGGGGGGGGGTGGTGGAGGAGGCCGGGGAAGGAGGTGCGGGCAGGCGGCCGCCGAAAAAGCGGCCGGCCGCACCTCCACCTTTATGCGCCCCACTAAGGCTGCAGTAAGGCCCTGGTCTCTGGATGTTAGTAGCGGCCGCCACGGAGGAGGCGGCGGCTACTGAAGATGGGGGTCGGGGCGGTAGCGGGGCGGAACCGGGGCACTGCGCACACCGATGACGTCATCGTTGCTGGCGCAGCGCTACCGGCTACCGCCGCCATTACCACAGCACTCAATATCAGCGCTACCACCCCTACTGGCGCAAAAGCCCTCTTTGGGCGAAAAGTGGGCGGAAAGCCAACTGAATTTCTAGGCCCCTATGTCTAGTGTGCGTGACTTTGTCGCATTCCCCTCTGAGACGAGCCACTTAACGCGCGTGTACAAAAGCGGCAGGTTTGATGAAAGAGTGGATTCGCATGTGGAAGACTGCATAAGGAGCGCGTGTTTAAACAAACGGTAGCAAAATACTGCAGATGCTGGAAATCCAAAATAACAGAAAATGCTGGAAAAACTCAGCAGGCCAGGCAACATCCGTGGAGAGTGAAATAGAGTCAACGTTTCAGGTCAAACCCCTTTGTCAAGACAAACAAACGGTACTTATAACCTCCTGAACTTTAACTGCAAGGAACGTGTTACTAGTAAAATTTACACCCGATAAACGCGGCACAGCTTCAGAACTGCGGTGAAGCACCTGATGTAGATTGAAGCTTCACTGCAGACTGAGATAGTGTTGCATTGTCAGAGGTGACATCTTTAGATGAGATGTTAAATCTGGTCTTGTCTGCTCATTCGGATTCCATGGCACTTTTTCCACAAAAAGAGCAGAAGTTCTTCAGTGTCCTGGCCAACATTCATCCCTCAACCACCACTAACCAAACAGATTAACTGCTCCAAAAAGAAAATACCACATATGCTGGCAATCTGAAATAAAAAAACAGAAAATGCTGGAGACACTCAGCTGTCAGCGTTGGGGTCACGGGGCCATGTAGACACAGGGCTGTGCTGTCCGGGCGGAGGTCCGGGCGAGGCTGGTTCTGGACCCAAGTGCAGACAGACGAGGCGAGAAGCAGATATGAAGTCTTAAATAACAGTACTTTACTAGAATCACACAGGTAAACAGTTACAAAACATAGGAGCTCAAGACAAGCTACCACATAGGCAAATGGCTAGTCAAGATAGGAACTCAAGACAAGCTACCGTGAGGCAACTGGCTTGTCAAGACTGAGCTCAAGACAAGCTACCCCAGGGCAACCGGCTTGTCAAGATAGGAACTCAAGACAAGCTACCATGAGGCAACCGGCTTGTCCAAACTGAGCTCAAGACAAGCTACCACAGGGCAACCGGCTTGTCCAAAACTGAGCACCTAGTCAAGACAGAGCACCTTGTCAAGACTCACTCCCTTATCAGGACTGAGCCCAGAGGGGCGAAACCACAGAACTTAAATACAAGCAAAAACAGGTGAAACCAATAAACCAGATAAAAGGCAATTAAATAATGAACACAGGAGAAACTAGTCCTGGAGATGGAGCACGCGGTGTCCGCCGGCGAGCTCGAGCTCTTTCGTGACCGGTGGGCACCGCGGGGACTGGAGTGCGTAATTGATTTAAGGGGCCAAATTTTAATTTGATTAATCGGGTCTATTTAAAGGGTTTATTTGTTTAATGTTTTTTTTTTGGGTCTATACAAAAAGAGGGGAGAAACTAGTCAATTGACAAAGAGGAACCAACCAGTGAAGGTGCCATCTAGGGGTTAGTGAAGCAACTGACCGGCACCCTCACACTTGCTCATTTTGGACCTTGCAGTCAGAGGAGCAGGTTGTGTTGCTGAGCTGCTCCTGCTGCTACTGTGGGGAGAGAGTGTGTGGTTGCCTTGGCCTGGGAGTAGAGTGGAGTGGAAGGAAGGAGTGACCCCAGGCCACCACCACTACAACCTTCCCACACCAACCCATCTACATCATCGACAGAGGTGCCTGGAGAGGAAGGAGTGGAGGACAGAGGAGGAGGCCAGCATTAGAACGGGAGAGGCCTTTTCCAGCACTGCCTCCCAATTCGGCCTCCAGCCCAGGAGAGGGAGAGAGGGAGAGAGGATACAAACAGCTCCACTTGGAAGGAGGGGAGGAGCTGCAACTCCAACATCTGCAGGTGGGTGTCCTTGTGTATTCCCCCTAAAGACTTTTGCATTCTAGGCGGGGGGAGGAAAAGAAGACGGGCCGAAAGCCTGGCCTGGGTTGGCTGGAGCCTGCCCAGGTGAAGCTGCTTCCTGCTCACCGAAAAGACCTGGTGTGGGCTGAACCTGGACTGTCTCCAGTCTGCCCAGGCGAAGACATCTGCTCCCCCTGCCCGAAGACCACCTGAAAAGACTTTGCTTTACCATCGGGGGAGTACACCCTGCCGACACCCACCCACCACCTATCATCGTCGAGTGGGGACCCTGCCTTTGCGGCCCCCCCCTCCTTCCCACCCCCCCTCTCTCTCTCTCTTTGTCCTCTCTCTGCCTCTCCGATAGGCACCTCCCTTCATATTTAATTTTCCAATTGAGCAGAGGGAAGAAAGGGCCCCCTCCCAATTCATACCATCAAGGGGAGAGGTGGCCCAGTACATTTACGCTCCCTCTGCTCAGGGAAAACCTTGTTATACCGAGGCCATTTTTAACACCTTCGGGCCTGTGACTTTTGGGGTGTGTGTAGCTCTTTTTTAAGATCCACCCCACTATGGCATCTACATCTGCGGCGGCGACGGGGCCGGCGAGAACTTATGCGGCAGTGGCGGCCAAAGCTTCGGCCGCTCCCGCTTCCGCTGCTGCCCCGTCGCCGTTCCGCCTGCTGACTGAGAAACTTGGGGTGAAGAGCTACACCCACCCCAACATGACTATTGAGGCGTGCGTAAAGGCTATGGCCGGGGTTGTCGGCCCTCCGGCCATAGTCGCCGCCTCAAAAATGTATGGGAAGGCTGTCTTTTTCCTGGAGTCCGAGCGGGCGGTGGCCCTGGCCATCGCCCAGGGGCTCACCGTGGGCGGCACCTTTCTGCCGGTGGACCCGCTGGAGGCCACCGCGCAGAGGGTGGTCCTGTCCAACGTCCCGCCCTATATCGCCGGTGAGCTCCTCCTCCCCCACCTACGTCAACTTGGGGAGGTGAGGTCGGGGATTTCCCCGATCCCGCTCGGACTCCGGGAAGGCAGCCTTCGCCATGTCTTCTCCTTCCGGCGCCAGGCTTTTGTTCAGCTGGCGCGGGAGGGGGAGACGGACGGTGCTTTCACGGTCCTCCACGGGGGGACCCCGCATCGCGTCTTCTGGACGACGGACGGCGTGCGGTGCCACGCCTGTAGGGAGGTGGGGCACGTGCGCAAAAACTGCCCCGCCTCCAAGGCCGCCAAGTCATCTGGCGTGGCCAAGGCTGGCGCCGCCGCCGCTCCTCCCTCCGGGTCTAGCCGCGCCCCCGCTCGATCCAACGCTACCGGGGCGCGGTCGTCGTCGGAGGTCGATGCCATCCTGGCCTCCGGCGGGGGGGAGGAGGGAGGTCCGGTCCGAAAGAGGGCGCGGGACAAGACGCGAAACCGTGGGGTGGGTCCCCCCGCGGAGGGCGTCCCCCACGATATGGAGCCCCTGACGCCGGAGAGCGTCGCCGCGCTAATCGCGGAGTGCGGAGGGGGGGGGCCCTCGTGGCCGAGCCTGTGGCTGCGACCGCCGAGGCGGTAATGCCAGAACCTGCGGCCGGGCTCGGGCCCGGGGGACCCAAAGAACTCGCTCCTCCAGAAGGAGCAGGGGAGGCCCCTGAAGAAATGGAGGCCTCCCTTTACCCCTCCGCGCTTAAAAGAAGGCGCGACCCCCTGGATGAGGAGGAGGACCGGGAGGAGGAAGGTCCCTCCGGTCAGGGGGAGTCGTCGCCCGCCGCAGGCGCTGCGCCCCACCCCACCGCTAACACCATTACGGGCGAACGGCAGGGGTCGCCTGTCCCTGAGGAGGCTGAGGCAGAAGCGTCTGCCCAGCTCGTGCCTCCCGGGGATGGGGACGAGACCCTGCCCGTGGGGGGGGTCGCGGAACAACCCGCGGCGGGTTTTCATCCAGTACTGGTGGCATTGCCCCTCGACGGGTCGGGCGGCCAGGGGACCGGGTCGGGCGGGTCGTCTGAGGACGAGCCCGCCCAGAGCGACCTGGATTTTTCCCAGGTGCTGCTCGACCTCGTCGAGGTCTGTCAAAAATTCACCCCGTCTGCTGGGTCAGAGGCCGGTGGCGTCGCAGAGGAGGGCCCTCGGTCTGTGTCTCCGGCGCCGGGCGACTTGGAGGAGGCCCGGTTTTTGTATTCTCCGGTCTCTCCGACCTCTCCGGTCGTTCCGGCGCCTGGGGCGGAGGGGGTCTCCGAACCGCCGCCGCCTGCTGGCCCGGCCCCCCTAGAGGAGCCCGGGGGGGAATCCTCCGCTACCGATCCTGGGGGTGGGATCCGGGCGGAGGCGGGGCCGGCTGTCGTGGCCGGGCCGCCCGATGCGCATTACGTGGTGGACGGTTCGGCCGCCGGTGGCGACCCCCCGGAGGAGGACGGGGACTCGGTGGTGGGGGCGGAGGAGGACTTAGAGTCCGTCACCGACGAGGCGATGGATGACCTCGCGCCCCTCGCCGGGACCCCCCTCGTTCTTATTCCCATCAGGGAGCTCCGGGAATTTGTGGCCACGAGCCAGGGTCGCCACAGGACCCAGCAGGCCCTCGACAGATGGTCGGGGCTGGCGCTGCTCATCGGGTCGGCCCGCGTCGCCTACAAGACCATGGGTGCGGACGCGGGCGTGAGCCCGTCCGAGCTGTGTCGGTTCCGGGCATTCCTCACCAGGCTGCTAAGGGAGTGGCGGTCGGCTAGCGGCCGCCCTCCCTTCCCCCGTTAGGTTTAAGTAGGGGTTGGTTGTGCTTCTGAAATGAAGATAACCATAGCCAGCCTCAACGTCAACGGCAGCAGGGAGGCTAGCCGCAGATTTAATAACTTTTCGGTCCTTCGGGACGGGAAGTATGCGGTGTGCTTCCTGCAAGAAACCCACACCGTTCCGGGAGACGAGGCCACGTGGCTCCTGGAGTGGCAAGGAGGGGTCAACATGAGTCACCTCTCCAATGTTTCCAGTGGGGTGGCTATCTTGTTGGCCCCGCATTTTCAGCCGGAGATCTTGGGGGTCAAGGAGCTCGTGCCGGGCCGCTTGCTCCAGGTCACTGTTCGCCTGGGGGGCATGCCGTTCCATCTAGTGAACGTGTACGCCCCTCGGGCCGGTGCGCAGCAAGCGCGCTTCTTTGAAGAAGTGTCCACTCTTTTGGGCTCCATCGACGCGGGCGAGTGCGTCGTCCTCGGGGGGGATTTTAATTGTACCCTCGAGGCGAGGGACCGCACGGGTACCCAGCCGAGCCCGGCGTCGGTGGGGAAGTTGAGGGACCTGGTCGGGTCCCTCGACTTGGTGGACGTCTGGCGTAATCTCCATCCCGACTCCAGCGCCTTCACCATTGTGAGGTCTGGGGGAGGAGCGTCCAGGATCGACCGCCTCTACATTTCCCGGGCATACGTCTCCTGCGTTCCGACGGCTTCCGTGCGGCCGGTGCCGTGCACGGACCACCACCTGGTGTGGGCGGAGCTCGTGCCGCCGCGCGCCGGGGGGCGGTCCGCGTACTGGCACTTTAACAACCTGCTGCTGGAGGACGCGCGGTTCCGGGATTCGTTCGGTCGGTTCTGGGCCGGCTGGAGAAGGAAGCAGGGGGGCTTCCCCTCCTTGAGGCTATGATGGGATGTGGGCAAGGCTCACATCCGTCTCTTCTGTCAGGAGTACGCGAAGGGGTCGACCAAGAGGCGGGAGGCCCGGGTCGGGCAGTTGGAGAAGGAGGTGCTCGACCTGGAGTCCCGTCTCGGTCAAGTCGCCGAGGACCCGGCCCTGCAGCTGGCGTACGAAGAGAAGAAGGGCGCGCTGAAGGACCTGCAGCTCGTCGGGTCCCGAGGCGCGTACGTGAGGTCGCGGATCCAGTTCCTGCGGGACCTGGACCGCGGCTCCCCCTTCTTCTACTCGCTGGAAAAAAGACGGGGGGTCCGTAAGCAGCTTTTGGAGCTGCTGGCCGACGACGGATCTCCGGTCTCGGATCCGGAGGGAATCCGCGCGGAGACCCGCGCCTATTACGGGGCTCTGTTCTCTCCGGATCCGTCCAGCGAGGACGCGCGTGGAGTTTTGTGGGAGGACCTGCCGAAGGTCGGCCTGGACGGCGCCGAAAAATTGGACGCTCCTCTGAGTTTGGAGGAGCTGTCCGGCGCCCTCCGCCGGCTCTCTAGGGGGAAGTCCCCGGGGCTGGACGGGCTGACCGTGGAGTTCCACAGGGCGTTCTGGGGCGTCCTGGGGGGCGACTACGTGCGGGTCCTGGGGGAATGTTTGGCGACCGGGGAGATGCCCCTCTCGTGGCGCAGGGTGGTGATCGTCCTGCTGCCTAAGAGGGGTGATCTCCGCCTCCTTAAGAACTGGCGCCCGGTCTCCCTCCTCAGCACGGATTACAAAATCTTTGCCAGGGCCATGTCTTTTCGCCTTGGCACCGTGCTGGCCCGCATGATCCATCCCGACCAGTCCTACACGGTCCCGGGCCGGACCATTCACGATAATATCCATCTGGTCCGGGACCTGGTCCACCATTCCCAGAGGGCTGGTCTGTCGGTCGCCTTCCTTTCCCTGGATCAGGAGAAGGCGTTCGACAGGGTGGATCACGAGTATCTTTTCGGGACTCTGCGCGCTTTCGGGTTCGGGTCGCATTTTGTCGCCCGGATCCGACTTCTGTACGCTGCCGCGGAGTGTCTGATTAAAGTTAACGGGTCCTTGACGGCGCCCCTTCGCTTCGGGAGGGGCGTGCGTCAGGGATGCCCCATGTCCGGCCAGTTATATGCCATTTGCGTGGAGCCTTTCCTGCGCCTCTTGTGGAAGAGGTTGGCGGGATTGGCTCTGCAAGGGCCGGGCGTGGAGGTGGTCCTCTCGGCTTACGCCGATGACGTGCTCCTCGTGGTCACGGATCCCGTTGACTTGCGGAGGATGCGGGAATGCCAGCAGATTTACTCGGACGCATCCTCCGCCAGGATCAACTGGGGGAAATGTTCTGGACTCCTGGTGGGTCAGTGGCAGGTGGACTCTCTGCCGGAGGAGTTCAGGCCCTTCGCCTGGAGTACTACGCACCTCCTCTACTTGGGAGTCTACCTCAGCCCGGCCGAGGACGCCTGGCCGGCGAACTGGCACGAGCTGGAGGCCAAAGTCACCGCTCGCTTAGGACGCTGGACAGGATTGCTCCGAGTGTTGTCCTACAGGGGTCGGGCGTTGGTCATAAACCAACTGGTGGCCGCCATGTTGTGGTACCGGTTGGTTACTCTGACCCCCCCCCCTGCGTTTGTCGCCAGGATACAGAAGAAGCTCGTCGACTTCTTCTGGAACAACAGGATGCACTGGGTCGCTGCCGCGGTTCTGAGTCTCCCGCTTAGGGAGGGCGGTCAGGCGTTGGTGTGCCTCCGCACCCAGGTTGCGACTTTCCGTCTTCGGACGCTGCAGAGATACCTGCTCGTCGAGAATCCTCCAAGATGGTGTGCGCTGGCGACGTATTTTTTCCGCCAGCTGCACGGCCTCAATTACGACACGCAGCTCCTGTTTTTGGAGGTGAGCGGCAGGCGTGAGAGCCTGCGGGAGCTGCCTGTCTTTTACCAGGAACTACTATGGGTTTGGAATCACGTCGCCTCCAGGCGGAGCTCTCCCCCGTCAGGAGCGGCGGCTGTCCTCCGGGAGCCGCTGTTCAGGAATCCGCACCTCCACGTCCGCGAGTTCGGGTGGCTGGCGGAACGCAGGGCTGTGCCTGGCAGGGTGACTAGAGTCGGGGACCTACTCGATGGCGGAGGAGCGGGCTGGATGGCGCCAGAGGAGCTGGTGAGGCGCATGTCGTGGGACGACGTCCGGCTCGCGGTCAATGCCATCGGGGCGGTGAAAGCGATGCTGCCCCCCGGCGCCACGAGGTGCGTCGAGGCGGCTCGGGCACGTGGGGAGATCCCGTCCGAGCTTACTCCCGTTTGGATGGAATTCCTTATCGGCGCCTTGCCCCGAGACTCCCCTCGGGGATCGGCGCCTCACAACTTGAGCCGTCTCGAGGAAATACCCTCCGTGCTTTTTCATTCTGCGCGGAGGGGTTTCCTGTACGGGCTGCTCTTGCACACCTTCCACTTTGCCATCTTCGCCTGCCGTCCGGACACGCCGTGGCGTGCCGTTTTACCTCCGGACGGAGGCGGAGGTCCCCAATGGGGGGCTCTCTATGCGGGAGTCCTCCCTTGTTCTATCGGGGATTTGGCCTGGAGGGTGTTGCACAGAGCAGTTCCGTGCAATAGATTTTTAAGTAGGTTTACGGACTCCCAGACCGCCTGTTTGTTTTGCGGTCTGGAGGAGTCTGTCTTTCACGTTTACACGGGGTGTGAGAGGTTGCAGCCCCTCTTCCATTTTTTGAGGGGGCTGCTCCTCAAATTTTGGTTGCACTTCAGTCCCACGCTCCTGATCTACGGTCACCCCGTGCGGAGGGGAGCGGGCGGGTCGGAGGACCTCCTCGTGGGCCTGCTCCTGGGCCTGGCCAAGAAAGCCATCAATTGGTCCTGGCAGCGGGCGAGCGAGGGGGTCGTCTGACCGGATTGCCTCCCCCTCTTCCGTGGCCATGTTCGCGCCCGGGTGGCCCTAGAGATGGAGCACGCGGTGTCCGCCGGCACGCTCGAGCTCTTTCGTGACCGGTGGGCGCCGCGGGGACTGGAGTACATTGTTAATCGGGACAACCAAATTTTAATTTGATTGGTGGAGGGTTATTTAAAAGGGTAATTGGGTTTTTGTCACCTTATTTGTGAAATTGTTTCTTTTTTTTGGGTCGAATGAAAAGAGAGGAGAAACTAGTCCTGGAGATGGAGCACGCGGTGTCCGCCGGCGAGCTCGAGCTCTTTCGTGACCGGTGGGCGCCGCGGGGACTGGAGTGCGTAATTGATTTAAGGGGCCAAATTTTAATTTGATTAATCGGGTCTATTTAAAGGGTTTATTTGTTTAATGGTTTTTTTTTGGGTCTATACAAAAAGAGGGGAGAAACTAGTCAATTGATAAAGAGGAACCAACCAGTGAAGGTGCCATCTAGGGGTTAGTGAAGCAACTGACCGGCACCCTCACACTTGCTCATTTTGGACCTTGCAGTCAGAGGAGCAGGTTGTGTTGCTGAGCTGCTCCTGCTGCTACTGTGGGGAGAGAGTGTGTGGTTGCCTTGGCCTGGGAGTAGAGTGGAGTGGAAGGAAGGAGTGACCCCAGGCCACCACCACTACAACCTACCCACACCAACCCATCTACATCATCTACAGAGGTGCCTGGAGAGGAAGGAGTGGAGGACAGAGGATGAGGCCAGCATTAGAACAGGTGAGGCCTTTTCCAGCACTGCCTCCCAATTCGGCCTCCAGCCCAGGAGAGGGAGAGAGGAAGAGAGGATACAAACAGCTCCACTTGGAAGGAGGGGAGGAGCTGCAACTCAAACATCTGCAGGTGGGTGTCTCTGTGTATTCCCCCTAAAGACTTTTGCATTCTAGGCGGGGGGAGGAAAAGAAGACGGGCCGAAAGCCTGGCCTGGGTTGGCTGGAGCCTGCCCAGGTGAAGCTTGTTCCTGCACATCGAGAAGACCTGGTGTGGGCTGACCTTGGGCGTTCTCCAGCCTGCCCAGGCGAAGACATCCTCTCCCCCTGCCCGAAGACCGGCTTATAGCTTAAAGACTTTGTGAGTTACCATCGGGGGAGTACACCCTGCCGACACCCACCCACCGTCTACCATCGTTGAGTGGGGACCCTGCCTTTGCGGCCCCCCCTCCTTCCCACCCCCCTCTCTCTCTCTCTTTGTCCTCTCTCTGCCTCTCCAAAAGGCACCTCCTTTCCTGTTTATTATTACTAATTGAGCAGAGGGAGGAAAGGGCCCCCTCCCAATTTATACCATCAAGGGGAGAGGTGGCCCAGTACATTTACACTCCCTCTGCTCAGGACTCTCTTACCGAGGCCATTAAAAACCTCCAGGCCTGCGACAAAGTTGGGGTGTGTGTAGCTCTTTTTTAAGAACCACCCCATGATGGCCAGTACTTCTTCGGCGGTGACGGGGCCAGCGATGACTTACGCGGCGGCGGCGGCCAAAGCCACGGCTGCTCCCGCTGCTGCTGCTGCCCCGTCGCCGTTCCGGCTAATGACTAAGAAGCTTGGGGTGAAGAGCTACACCCACCCCAACATGACCATCGAGGCGTGCGTCAAGGCTATGGCTGGGGTTGTCGGCCCTCCGGCCATAGTGGCCGCCTCGAAGATGTATGGGAAGGCTGTATTCTTCCTGGAGTCCGAGCGGGCGGTGGCCCTGGCCATCGCCAAGAGGCTCACCGTGGGCGGGACCTTCCTGCCGGTGGACCCTCTTGAGGCCACCGCGCAGAGGGTCGTTCTGTCAAACGTCCCGCCCTTTATCGCCGGTGAGCTCCTCCTCCCCCACTTATACCAACTCGGGGAGGTGAGGTCGGGGATTTCTCCGATCCCGCTCGGATTCCGGGAGAGCAGCCTTCGCCATGTCTTCTCCTTCCGGCGCCAGGCCTTTATCCAGCTGGCGCGGGAGGGGGAGACGGACGGGGCCTTTACGGTCCTCCACGAGGGGACCCCGTGCCGCGTCTTCTGGACGACGGACGGCGTGCGGTGCCACGCCTGTAAGGAGGTGGGGCACGTTCGGAAAAACTGCCCCGCCTCCAAAGCCGCCAGGGTGACTGGCGTGGCCAAGGCTGGCGCCGCCGCCGCTCCTCCCTCCGGGTCTAGCCGTGCCCCCTCCCAAACAAATGCCACCGGGGCGCGGTCGTCGTCGGAGGCCATCGCCATCCAGGCCTCCGGCGGGGGGGAGGAGGGAGGTCCGGTCGGAAAGAGGGCACGGTGCAAGACCAAAAACCGCAGGGTGGGTCCCCCCGTGGTTTGTGTCCCTCTTGATTTGGAGCCCCTGACGCCCGAGCGCGTCATCGCGCTGATCGCGGAGTGCGGAGGTGAGGGGGACCTCGTGCCTGAGCCCGTGGCCGCGACCGCCGAGGCGGGTACGCTAGAACCTGCGGCCGGGCTCGGGCCCGGGGGACCCGAAGAACTCGCTCCACCGCAGGGAGCAGGGGAGGCCCCTGAAGAAATGGAGGCCTCCCTCTACCCCTCCGCGCTCAAGAGAAGGCGCGACCCCCTGGACGAGGAGGAGGACCGGGAGGAGGAAGGTCCCTCCAGTCGGGTGGAGTCGTCGCCCGCCGCGGATACTGCGCCCCACCCCACCGCTAACACCATCGCGGGCGAACGGCAGGGGTCGCCTGTCCCTGGGGAGGCTGAGGCAGAGGCGTCTGCCCAGTTTGTGCCTCCCGGGGATGGGGACGAGACCCTGCCCGTGGGGGGGGTAGCGGAACAACCCGCGGCGGGGATTGACCCCTTAACGGTGGAATTGCCCCTCGACGGGTCGGGCGGCTTGGGGTCCGGGTCGGGCGAGCTCGCGGAAGATGAGCTCGCCCAGAGCGGCCCGGACTTTTCCCAGGTGCTGCTCGACTTCGTCGAGGTCTGTCAAAAATTTACCCCATCTGCTGGGTCGGAGGCCGGTGGCGTAGCAGAGGAGGGCCCTCTGTCTGTGTCTCCGGCGCCGGGCGACTTGGAGGAGGCCGGGTCCACGTGTTCTCCCGTCTTTCCGGTTTCTCCGGTCGTCCCGGCGCCTGGGGCGGAGGGGGTCTCCGAACCGCCGCCGTCTTCTGGCCCGGCCCCCCTAGAGGAGCCCAGGGAGGAATCCTCCGCTACCGATCCTGGGGGTGGGATCCGGGCGGAGGCGGGGCCGGCTGTCGCGGCCGGGCCGCCCGATGCGCACTGCGTGGCGGACGGTTCGGCCGCCGGTGGCGACCCCCCGGAGGAGGACGGGGACTCGGTGGTGGGGGCGGAGGAAGACTTAGAGTCCATCGCCGACGAGGCGATGGATGACCTCGCGCCCCTCGCCGGGTCCCCCCTCGTTCTCATTCCCATCAGGGAGCTCCGGGAATTTGTGGCCACGAGCCAGGGTCGCCGCAGGACCCAGCGGGCCCTCGACAGATGGTCAGGGCTGGCGCTGCTCGTCGGGTCGGCCCGCGTCGCCTATAAGACCATGGGTGCGGACGCGGGCGTGAGCCCGTCCGAGCTGTGTCGGTTCCGGGCATTCCTCACCGGGCTGCTAAGGGAGTGGCGGTCGACTAGCGGCCGCCCTCCCTTCCCCCGTTAGGTTTAAGTAGGGGTTGGTTGTGCTTCTGAAATGAAGATAACCATAGCCAGCCTCAACGTCAACGGCAGCAGGGAAGCTAGCCGCAGGTTTAATAACTTTTCGGTCCTTCGGGACGGGAAGTATGCGGTGTGCTTCCTGCAAGAAACCCACACCGTTCCGGGAGACGAGGCCACGTGGCTCCTGGAGTGGCAAGGAGGGGTCAACATGAGTCACCTCTCCAGTGTTTCCAGTGGGGTGGCTATCTTGTTGGCCCCGCATTTTCAGCCGGAGATCTTGGGGGTCAAGGAGCTCGTGCCGGGCCGCTTGCTCCAGGTCACCGTTCGCCTGGGGGGCGTGCCGTTCCATCTAGTGAACGTGTACGCCCCCGGGGCCGGTGCGCAGCAAGCGCGCTTCTTTGAAGAAGTGTCCACTCTTTTGGGCTCCATCGACGCGGGCGAGTGCGTCGTCCTCGGGGGGGAATTTAATTGCACCCTCGAGGCGAGGGACCGTACGGGTACCCAGCGGAGCCCGGCGTCGGTGGGGAAGTTGAGGGACCTGGTCGGGTCCCTCGACTTGGTGGACGTCTGGCGTAATCTCCATCCCGACTCCAGCGCCTTCACTTTTGTGAGGTCTGGGGGAGGAGCGTCCAGGATCGACCGCCTCTACATTTCCCGGGCATACGTCTCCTGCGTTCCGACGGCTTCCGTGCGGCCGGTGCCGTGCACGGACCACCACCTGGTGTGGGCGGAGCTCGTGCCGCCGCGCGCCGGGGGGCGGTCCGCGTACTGGCACTTTAACAACCTGCTGCTGGAGGACGCGCGGTTCCGGGATTCGTTCGGTCGGTTCTGGGCCGGCTGGAGAAGGAAGCAGGGGGGCTTCCCCTCCTTGAGGCTATGATGGGATGTGGGCAAGGCTCACATCCGTCTCTTCTGTCAGGAGTACGCGAAGGGGTCGACCAAGAGGCGGGAGGCCCGGGTCGGGCAGTTGGAGAAGGAGGTGCTCGACCTGGAGTCCCGTCTCGGTCAAGTCGCCGAGGACCCGGCCCTGCAGCTGGCGTACGAAGAGAAGAAGGGCGCGCTGAAGGACCTGCAGCTCGTCGGGTCCCGAGGCGCGTACGTGAGGTCGCGGATCCAGTTCCTGCGGGACCTGGACCGCGGCTCCCCCTTCTTCTACTCGCTGGAAAAAAGACGGGGGGTCCGTAAGCAGCTTTTGGAGCTGCTGGCCGACGACGGATCTCCGGTCTCGGATCCGGAGGGAATCCGCGCGGAGACCCGCGCCTATTACGGGGCTCTGTTCTCTCCGGATCCGTCCAGCGAGGACGCGCGTGGAGTTTTGTGGGAGGACCTGCCGAAGGTCGGCCTGGACGGCGCCGAAAAATTGGACGCTCCTCTGAGTTTGGAGGAGCTGTCCGGCGCCCTCCGCCGGCTCTCTAGGGGGAAGTCCCCGGGGCTGGACGGGCTGACCGTGGAGTTCCACAGGGCGTTCTGGGGCGTCCTGGGGGGCGACTACGTGCGGGTCCTGGGGGAATGTTTGGCGACCGGGGAGATGCCCCTCTCGTGGCGCAGGGTGGTGATCGTCCTGCTGCCTAAGAGGGGTGATCTCCGCCTCCTTAAGAACTGGCGCCCGGTCTCCCTCCTCAGCACGGATTACAAAATCTTTGCCAGGGCCATGTCTTTTCGCCTTGGCACCGTGCTGGCCCGCATGATCCATCCCGACCAGTCCTACACGGTCCCGGGCCGGACCATTCACGATAATATCCATCTGGTCCGGGACCTGGTCCACCATTCCCAGAGGGCTGGTCTGTCGGTCGCCTTCCTTTCCCTGGATCAGGAGAAGGCGTTCGACAGGGTGGATCACGAGTATCTTTTCGGGACTCTGCGCGCTTTCGGGTTCGGGTCGCATTTTGTCGCCCGGATCCGACTTCTGTACGCTGCCGCGGAGTGTCTGATTAAAGTTAACGGGTCCTTGACGGCGCCCCTTCGCTTCGGGAGGGGCGTGCGTCAGGGATGCCCCATTTCCGGCCAGTTATACGCCATTTGCGTGGAGCCTTTCCTGCGCCTCTTGCGGAAGAGGTTGGCGGGATTGGCTCTGCGAGGGCCGGGCGTGGAGGTGGTCCTCTCGAATTACGCCGATGACGTGCTCCTCGTGGTCACGGATCCCGTTGACTTGCGGAGGATGCGGGAATGCCAGCAGATTTACTCGGACGCATCCTCCGCCAGGATCAACTGGGGGAAATGTTCTGGACTCCTGGTGGGTCAGTGGCAGGTGGACTCTCTGCCGGAGGAGTTCAGGCCCTTCGCCTGGAGTACTACGCACCTCCTCTACTTGGGAGTCTACCTCAGCCCGGCCGAGGACGCCTGGCCGGCGAACTGGCACGAGCTGGAGGCCAAAGTCACCGCTCGCTTAGGACGCTGGACAGGACTGCTCCGAGTGTTGTCCTACAGGGGTCGGGCGTTGGTCATAAACCAACTGGTGGCCGCCATGTTGTGGTACCGGTTGGTTACTCTGATCCCCCCCCCTGCGTTTGTCGCCAGGATACAGAAGAAGCTCGTCGACTTCTTCTGGAACGACAGGAAGCACTGGGTCGCTGCCGCGGTTCTGAGTCTCCCGCTTAGGGAGGGCGGTCAGGCGTTGGTGTGCCTCCGCACCCAGGCTGCGACTTTCCGTCTTCGGACGCTGCAGAGATACCTGCTCGTCGAGAATCCTCCAAGATGGTGTGCGCTGGCGACGTATTTTTTCCGCCAGCTGCACGGCCTCAATTACGACACGCAGCTCCTGTTTTTGGAGGTGAGCGGCAGGCGTGAGAGCCTGCGGGAGCTGCCTGTCTTTTACCAGGAACTACTATGGGTTTGGAATCACGTCGCCTCCAGGCGGAGCTCTCCCCCGTCAGGAGCGGCGGCCGTCCTCCGGGAGCCGCTGTTCAGGAATCCGCACCTCCACGTCCGCGAGTTCGGGTGGCTGGCGGAACGCAGGGCTGTGCCTGGCAGGGTGACTAGAGTCGGGGACCTACTCGATGGCGGAGGAGCGGGCTGGATGGCGCCAGAGGAGCTGGCGCGGCGCATGTCGTGGGACGACGTCCGGCTCGCGGTCGATGCCATCGGGGCGGTGAAAGCAATGCTGCCCCCCGGCGCCACAAGGTGCGTCGAGGCGGCTCGGGCACGTGGGGAGACCCCGTCCGAGCTTACTCCCGTTCGGATGGATTCCTTATCGGCGCCTTGCCCCGAGACTCCCCTCGGGGATCGGCGCCTCACAACTTGAGCCGTCTCGAGGAAATACCCTCCGTGCTTTTTCACTCTGCGCGGAGGGGTTTCCTGTACGGGCTGCTCTTGCACACCTTCCACTTTGCCATCTTTGCCTGCTGTCCGGACACGCCGTGGCGTGCCGTTTTACCTCCGGACGGAGGCGGAGGTCCCCAATGGGGGGCTCTCTATGCGGGAGTCCTCCCTTGTTCTATCGGGGATTTGGCCTGGAGGGTGTTGCACAGAGCAGTTCCGTGCAATAGATTTTTAAGTAGGTTTACGGACTCCCAGACCGCCTGTTTGTTTTGCGGTCTGGAGGAGTCCGTCTTTCACGTTTACACGGGGTGTGAGAGGTTGCAGCCCCTCTTCCATTTTTTGAGGGGGCTGCTCCTCAAATTTTGGTTGCACTTCAGTCCCACGCTCCTGATCTACGGTCACCCCGTGCGGAGGGGAGCGGGCGGGTCGGAGGACCTCCTCGTGGGCCTGCTCCTGGGCCTGGCCAA
Source organism: Somniosus microcephalus (assembly GCF_052327205.1). Lineage (NCBI taxonomy): Eukaryota > Metazoa > Chordata > Chondrichthyes > Squaliformes > Somniosidae > Somniosus > Somniosus microcephalus. The sequence continues at coordinate 252,377,206 of NC_140992.1, forward strand.
GAAAGCCATCAATTGGTCCTGGCAGCGGGCGAGCGAGGGGGTCGTCCGACCGGATTGCCTCCCCCTCTTCCGTGGCCATGTTCGTGCCCGGGTGGCCCTAGAGATGGAGCACGCGGTGTCCGCCGGCACGCTCGAGCTCTTTCGTGACCGGTGGGCGCCGCGGGGACTGGAGTGCATAATTAATCGGGACAACCAAATTTTAATTTGATTGGTGGAGGGCTGTTTAAAAGGGTTATTGGTTTCTTTTGTTAGTTAATTTGTGCACTTGTTTTTTGGTCGAATGAAAAGAGAGGAGAAACTAGTCCTGGAGATGGAGCACGCGGTGTCCGCCGGCGAGCTCGAGCTCTTTCGTGACCGGTGGGCGCCGCGGGGACTGGAGTGCGTAATTGATTTAAGGGGCCAAATTTTAATTTGATTAATCGGGTCTATTTAAAGGGTTTATTTGTTTAATGGTTTTTTTTTGGATCTATACAAAAAGAGGGGAGAAACTAGTCAATTGACAAAGAGGAACCAACCAGTGAAGGTGCCATCTAGGGGTTAGTGAAGCAACTGACCGGCACCCTCACACTTGCTCATTTTGGACCTTGCAGTCAGAGGAGCAGGTTGTGTTGCTGAGCTGCTCCTGCTGCTACTGTGGGGAGAGAGTGTGTGGTTGCCTTGGCCTGGGAGTAGAGTGGAGTGGAAGGAAGGAGTGACCCCAGGCCACCACCACTACAACCTACCCACACCAACCCATCTACATCATCTACAGAGGTGCCTGGAGAGGAAGGAGTGGAGGACAGAGGAGGAGGCCAGCATTAGAACAGGTGAGGCCTTTTCCAGCACTGCCTCCCAATTCGGCCTCCAGCCCAGGAGAGGGAGAGAGGAAGAGAGGATACAAACAGCTCCACTTGGAAGGAGGGGAGGAGCTGCAACTCAAACATCTGCAGGTGGGTGTCTCTGTGTATTCCCCCTAAAGACTTTTGCATTCTAGGCGGGGGGAGGAAAAGAAGACGGGCCGAAAGCCTGGCCTGGGTTGGCTGGAGCCTGCCCAGGTGAAGCTTGTTCCTGCACATCGAGAAGACCTGGTGTGGGCTGACCTTGGGCGTTCTCCAGCCTGCCCAGGCGAAGACATCCTCTCCCCCTGCCCGAAGACCGGCTTATAGCTTAAAGACTTTGTGAGTTACCATCGGGGGAGTACACCCTGCCGACACCCACCCACCGTCTACCATCGTTGAGTGGGGACCCTGCCTTTGCGGCCCCCCCTCCTTCCCACCCCCCCTCTCTCTCTCTCTTTGTCCTCTCTCTGCCTCTCCAAAAGGCACCTCCTTTCCTGTTTATTATTACTAATTGAGCAGAGGGAGGAAAGGGCCCCCTCCCAATTTATACCATCAAGGGGAGAGGTGGCCCAGTACATTTACACTCCCTCTGCTCAGGACTCTCTTACCGAGGCCATTAAAAACCTCCAGGCCTGCGACAAAGTTGGGGTGTGTGTAGCTCTTTTTTAAGAACCACCCCATGATGGCCAGTACTTCTTCGGCGGTGACGGGGCCAGCGATGACTTACGCGGCGGCGGCGGCCAAAGCCACGGCTGCTCCCGCTGCTGCTGCTGCCCCGTCGCCGTTCCGGCTAATGACTAAGAAGCTTGGGGTGAAGAGCTACACCCACCCCAACATGACCATCGAGGCGTGCGTCAAGGCTATGGCTGGGGTTGTCGGCCCTCCGGCCATAGTGGCCGCCTCGAAGATGTATGGGAAGGCTGTATTCTTCCTGGAGTCCGAGCGGGCGGTGGCCCTGGCCATCGCCAAGAGGCTCACCGTGGGCGGGACCTTCCTGCCGGTGGACCCTCTTGAGGCCACCGCGCAGAGGGTCGTTCTGTCAAACGTCCCGCCCTTTATCGCCGGTGAGCTCCTCCTCCCCCACTTATACCAACTCGGGGAGGTGAGGTCGGGGATTTCTCCGATCCCGCTCGGATTCCGGGAGAGCAGCCTTCGCCATGTCTTCTCCTTCCGGCGCCAGGCCTTTATCCAGCTGGCGCGGGAGGGGGAGACGGACGGGGCCTTTACGGTCCTCCACGAGGGGACCCCGTGCCGCGTCTTCTGGACGACGGACGGCGTGCGGTGCCACGCCTGTAAGGAGGTGGGGCACATTCGGAAAAACTGCCCCGCCTCCAAAGCCGCCAGGGTGACTGGCGTGGCCAAGGCTGGCGCCGCCGCCGCTCCTCCCTCCGGGTCTAGCCGTGCCCCCTCCCAAACAAATGCCACCGGGGCGCGGTCGTCGTCGGAGGCCATCGCCATCCAGGCCTCCGGCGGGGGGGAGGAGGGAGGCCCGGTCGGAAAGAGGGCGCGGTGCAAGACCAAAAACCGCAGGGTGGGTCCCCCCGTGGTTTGTGTCCCTCTTGATTTGGAGCCCCTGATGCCCAAGCGCGTCATCGCGGAGTGCGGAGGTGAGGGGGACCTCGTGCCTGAGCCCGTGGCCGCGACCGCCGAGGCGGGTACGCTAGAACCTGCGGCCGGGCTCGGGCCCGGGGGACCCGAAGAACTCGCTCCACCGCAGGGAGCAGGGGAGGCCCCTGAAGAAATGGAGGCCTCCCTCTACCCCTCCGCGCTCAAGAGAAGGCGCGACCCCCTGGACAAGGAGGAGGACCGGGAGGAGGAAGGTCCCTCCAGTCGGGGGGAGTCGTCGCCCGCCGCGGATACTGCGCCCCACCCCACCGCTAACACCATCGCGGGCGAACGGCAGGGGTCGCCTGTCCCTGGGGAGGCTGAGGCAGAGGCGTCTGCCCAGTTTGTGCCTCCCGGGGATGGGGACGAGACCCTGCCCGTGGGGGGGGTAGCGGAACAACCCGCGGCGGGGATTGACCCCTTAACGGTGGAATTGCCCCTCGACGGGTCGGGCGGCTTGGGGTCCGGGTCGGGCGAGCTCGCGGAAGATGAGCTCACCCAGAGCGGCCCGGACTTTTCCCAGGTGCTGCTCGACTTCGTCGAGGTCTGTCAAAAATTTACCCCATCTGCTGGGTCGGAGGCCGGTGGCGTAGCAGAGGAGGGCCCTCTGTCTGTGTCTCCGGCGCCGGGCGACTTGGAGGAGGCCGGGTCCACGTATTCTCCCGTCTTTCCGGTTTCTCTGGTCGTCCCAGCGCCTGGGGCGGAGGGGGTCTCCGAACCGCCGCCGTCTTCTGGCCCGGCCCCCCTAGAGGAGCCCAGGGAGGAATCCTCCGCTACCGATCCTGGGGGTGGGATCCGGGCGGAGGCGGGGCCGGCTGTCGCGGCCGGGCCGCCCGATGCGCACTGCGTGGCGGACGGTTCGGCCGCCGGTGGCGACCCCCCGGAGGAGGACGGGGACTCGGTGGTGGGGGCGGAGGAAGACTTAGAGTCCATCGCCGACGAGGCGATGGATGACCTCGCGCCCCTCGCCGGGCCCCCCCTCGTTCTCATTCCCATCAGGGAGCTCCGGGAATTTGTGGCCACGAGCCAGGGTCGCCGCAGGACCCAGCAGGCCCTCGACAGATGGTCGGGGCTGGCGCTGCTCATCGGGTCGGCCCGCGTCGCCTATAAGTCCATGGGCATGGACGCGGGCGTGAGCCTGTCCGAGCTGCGTCGGTTCCGGACATTCCTCACCGGGCTGCTAAGGGAGTGGCGGTTGATTAGCGGCCGCCCTCCCTTCCCCCGTTAGGTTTAAGTAGGGGTTGGTTGTGCTTCTGAAATGAAGATAACCATAGCCAGCCTCAACGTCAATGGCAGCAGGGAAGCTAGCCGCAGGTTTAATAACTTTTCGGTCCTTCGGGACGGGAAGTATGCGGTGTGCTTCCTGCAAGAAACCCACACCGTTCCGGGAGACGAGGCCACGTGGCTCCTGGAGTGGCAAGGAGGGGTCAACATGAGTCACCTCTCCAGTGTTTCCAGTGGGGTGGCTATCTTGTTGGCCCCGCATTTTCCGCCGGAGATCTTGGGGGTCAAGGAGCTCGTGCCGGGCCGCTTGCTCCAGGTCACTGTTCGCCTGGGGGGCGTGCCATTCCATCTAGTGAACGTGTACGCCCCCGGGGCCGGTGCGCAGCAAGCGCGCTTCTTTGAAGAAGTGTCCACTCTTTTGGGCTCCATCGACGCGGGCGAGTGCGTCATCCTCGGGGGGGATTTTAATTGTACCCTCGAGGCGAGGGACCGCACGGGTGCCCTGCCTTGCCCGGCGGCGACGGAGAAGTTGAGGGACCTGGTCGGGTCCCTCGACTTGGTGGACGTCTGGCGAAATCTCCATCCCGACTCCAGCGCCTTCACTTGCGTGAGGTCTGGGAGAGGAGCGTCCAGGATCGACCGCCTCTACATTTCTCGGGCATACGTCTCCTGCGTTCCGGCGGCTTCCATGCGGCCGGTGCTGTGCACGGACCACCACCTGGTGTGGGCGGAGCTCGTTCTGCCGCGTGCACGGGGGGGTCCGCGTATGGGCACTTTAACAATCTGCTGCTGGAGGACGCACGGTTCCGGGATTTGTTTAGTCGGTTCTGGGCTGGCTGGAGGAGGAAGCAGGGGGGCTTCCCCTCCTTGAGGCTATGGTGGGATGTGGGCAAGGCTCACATCCGTCTCTTCTGTCAGGAGTACGCGAAGGGGTCGACCAAGAGGCGGGAGGCCCGGGTCGGGCAGTTGGAGAAGGAGGTGCTCGACCTGGAGTCCCGTCTCGGTCAAGTCGTCGAGGATCCGGCCCTGCGGCTGGTGTACGAAGAGAAGAAGGGCGCGCTGAAGGACCTGCAGCTCGTCGGGTCCCGAGGCGCGTACGTGAGGTCGCGGATCCAGTTCCTGCGGGACCTGGACCGCGGCTCCCCCTTCTTCTACTCGCTGGAAAAAAGACGGGGGGTCCGTAAGCAGCTCTTGGAGCTGCTGGCCGACGACGGATCCGGAGGGAATCCGCGCGGAAACCCGCGCCTATTACGGGGCTCTGTTCTCTCCGAATCCGTCCAGCGAGGACGCGCGCAGAGTTTTGTGGGAGGACCTGCCGAAGGTCGGCCTGGAGGGCGCCGAAAAATTGGACGCTCCTCTGAGTTTGGAGGAGCTGTCCGGCGCCCTCCGCCAGCTCTCTAGGGGGAAGTCCCCGGGGCTGGACGGGCTGACCGTGGAGTTCCACAGGGCGTTCTGGGGCGTCCTGGGGGGCGACTACGCGTGGGTCCTGGGGGAATGTTTGGCGACCGGGGAGATGCCCCTCTCTTGGCGCAGGGTGGTGATTGTCCTGCTGCCTAAGAGGGGTGATCTCCGCCTCCTTAAGAACTGGCGCCCGGTCTCCCTCCTCAGCACGGATTACAAAATCTTTGCCAGGGCCATGTCTGTTCGCCTTGGCGCCGTGCTGGCCCACATGATCCACCCTGACCAGTCCTACACGGTCCCGGGCCGGACCATCTATGATAACATCCATCTGGTCCGGGACCTGGTCCACCACTCCCAGAGGGCTGGTCTGTCGGTCGCCTTCCTTTCCCTGGATCAGGAGAAGGCGTTTGACAGGGTGGATCACGAGTATCTTTTCGGGACTCTGCGCGCATTCGGGTTCGGGACGCATTTTGTCGCCCGGATCCGACTTCTGTACGCTGCCGCGGAGTGTCTGATTAAAGTTAACGGGTCCTTGACGGCGCCCCTTCGCTTCGGGAGGGGGGTGCGTCAGGGATGCCCCATGTCCGGCCAGTTATATGCCATTTGCGTAGAGCCTTTCCTGCGCCTCTTGCGGAAGAGGTTGGCGGGACTGGCTCTGCAAGGGCCGAGCGTGGAGGTGGTCCTCTCGGCTTACGCCGATGACGTGCTCCTCATGGTCACGGATCCCGTTGGCTTGCGGAGGATGCGGGAATGCCAGCAGATTTACTCGGACGCATCCTCCGCCAGGATCAACTGGGAGAAATGTTCCGGACTCCTGGTGGGTCAGTGGTGGGTGGACTCCCTGCCGGAGGAGTTCAGGCCCTTTGCCTGGAGCACTACACACCTCCTCTACTTGGGAGTCTACCTCAGCCCTGCCAAGGACGCCTGGCCGGCGAACTGGCAAGAGTTGGAGGCCAAAGTCACCGCTCGCTTAGGACGCTGGACAGGATTGCTCCGAGTGTTGTCCTACAGGGGTCGAGCGATGGTCATAAACCAACTGGTGACCGCCATGTTGTGGTACCGGTTCGTCACTTTGATCCCTCCCCCTGCGTTTGTCGCCAAGATACAGAAGAAGCTCGTCGACTTCTTCTGGGACAAAAGGAAGCACTGGGTCTCTGCCGCGGTTCTGAGTCTCCCGCTTAGGGAGGGCGGTCAGGCGTTGGTGTGCCTCCGCACCCAGGCTGCGACTTTCCGTCTTCAGACACTGCAGAGATACCTGTACGTCGAGAATCCTCCGAGATGGTGTGCGCTGGCGACGTATTTTTTCCGCCAGCTGCACGGCCTCAATTACGACATGCAGCTCCTGTTTTTGGAACTGAACGGCAGGCATGCCAGCCTGCGGGAGCTGCCTGTCTTCTACCAGGAACTACTATGGGTTTGGAGCTGCGTCGCCTCCAGGCAGAGCTCTCCCCCGTCAGGAATGGCGGCTGTCCTCCAGGAGCCGCTGTTCAGGAATCCGCACCTCCACGTCCGCGGGTTCGGGTGGCTGGCGGAGCGCAGGGCTGTGCCTGCCAGGTTGACTAGAGTCGGGGGCCTACTCGATGGCGGAGGAGCGGGCTGGATGGCGCCAGAGGAGTTGGCGCGGCGCATGTCCTGGAACAGCGTCCGGCTCGCGGCCAATGCCATCGGGGCGGTGAAAGCGATGCTGCCCCCTGGCGCCACGAGGTGTATCGAGGCGGCTCGGGCGCGTGGGGCGATTCCGTCCGAGCTTACCCCCGTTCGGACGGAGTTCCTTATCGGCGCCCTGCCCCGAAACTCCCCTCGGGGATCGGCGCCTCACAACCTGAGCCGTCTCGAGGAAATGCCCTCCGTGCCTTTTCATTCCGCACGGAGGGGTTTCCTGTACGGGCTGCTCCTGCACACCTTCCACTTTGCCATCTTCGCCTGCCGTCCGGACACGCCGTGGCGTGCCGTTTTACCTTCCGACGGAGGCGGAGGTCCCCAATGGGGGGCTCTCTATGCAGGAGTCCTCCCTTGTTCTATTGGGGACTTGGCCTGGAGGGTGTTGCACAGAGCAGTCCCGTGCAATAGACTCTTAAGTTTGTTTACGGACTCCCAGGCCGCCTGTTTGTTTTGCGGTCTGGAGGAGTCCGTGTTTCACGCATATAGTGAGTGTGAGAGGTTGCAGCCCCTCTTTCATTATTTGAAGGGGCTGCTCCTCAAGTTTTGGTTGCACTTCAGTCCCACGCTCTTGATCTACGGTCACCCGGTGCGGAGGGGAGCGAGCAGGTTGGAGGACCTCCTCGTGGGTCTGCTCCTGGGCCTGGCCAAGAAGGCCATTAATTGGTCCAGGCAGCGGGCGGTCGTCTGACCGGATTGCCTCCCTCTCTTCCGTGGCCATGTTCGCGCCCGGGTGGCCCTAGAGATGGAGCACGCGGTGTCCACCGGCGCGCTCGAGCAATTTCGTGACCGGTGGGCGCCGCGGGGACTGGAGTGCATAATTAGTTCAAACAACCAAATTTTAATTTGATTTGTTAAGGTTTATTTAAAGGGTTATTAGAGTTTTGTTTACAGTTTATTTGTTTAACTTATTTGTCTCGCAAAAAGAGGAACCAACCAGTGAAGGTGCCATCTAGGGGTTACTGAAGGAACTGACCGGCACCCTCACACTCAGCAGGTCAGGCAGCATCTGTGAAGAGAGAACATTAACTGGTCAGGCGCTGTTGGAGACCGTTCTGTGTGCAAACTGGCTGCCACCTTTGCCTACATAATAACAGCAACTGGACTTCAAATTCAGAAGTAGTTCATTAGCTGTGAGGCACTTTTGGACATCCTATGGTCGGGAAAGGTGCTATATAAATGGAAGATCTTCCTTACAATCCCTCATTTTAAAAAAATCAAAAATTAACTTTGAAATTCTCAGTAGTTTAACTGAAAAAAGTCACAACACAGCCATAAAATGTATATAAGCTATTCTCTTTATTGGGAATTTCCTCAGGGGTTCTCCCGATTGGGCGTTGTAACTTTGGTGGAAATCCCACATACACGTATAAAGGGGTTTCCGCCAATCTTCAGCCAAAGTTACGGCAGCTGATTGGGCGAGCCTCTGAGGAAATTCCAGATCCCAATGGACAAAATACATTAATTAAGTCAATTATTGGGGGTGGGAGTTGAAATCCAATTAATGCAAGTCATGATCCATATTCGTAGTTATGTCGTCTACTCTACCAGTCAAACTTATAATTTCGCCTCAAACAATGGCAGCAGACTAAAATCAATACAGCTGGAGTTATTTTTTTCAAGTCAGAATGTGCCAGATAAAACGAGTTCGCTGAGGTATATGGAAACATGTAATGTGCTAATACTGATTTACTCACACTGGTGGCTAGTACAATTTTTGTAATGAATTCCATTTGCATTACATTGGCCCAAAAATTGCTTTCAAAATAATGGCAAGGCTAATAGTGTTCATCATTATTTAAGTGCAAATACCAATGCAACTTCAGGTGAGGGCCGTGATTAAATGCAGAAATCGAGAAATGGCTGTCAAAGATGCTTCGCAAAAACGGCATCTCTCTGTCTGGCTCCCTATTCAAATACATTGAGCAGTGTGAAGTTCCTGTACTTGCACTGTAGATACCAACCTCTCTGGAACTGAAAATTAACTATTACAAACGCGGAGTCTCAGGCCCAGAAATTCGTGTCGGGGGCTTCCCGCGGGTGCAAGCCCCCGACCTACACTTACCTAGCGCGGCAGCAGTTGACGCCTGGGCCTGCGGGGATTTCCTGTCTGTGGCCCGGTTCAGCTCCCAGTGCGCTGTGCTTGCGTGACCCAGTGGCGTACTTAGTGCGATGCGTCGGCTGGGATCATGTGAGCACTGGGCAACCAATCGGAGGATGCAAAAGTCCATTCATGAGTTTGACAGAAAGAACTGTCAAACTCATGAAAACTCCGGCCGCCCAAAACAGTACTTAACCTTAAAATAAATTTGAAAAAAAATCACACTATTTAAATCAACTATAAATAACATTAAATAACTATTTTAAACAATAATTTAAATTTTTGAAAAAAATAATTCTTTAAAAAATCGGGGCTAAAAATACTGTAAAGTTTTTAAAAATAATAAACCTGTGGAAAAAAAATTCTAATTTTAATTATTAGACCACTTACCTTTTAAAATTAAGTCCTTACGTCTGCTTTTTTCAAGTGTAAAAAGTGGAGGCCTTCACGCACGGACAAACCTGGAAAAAAAAAGGAAGTTCAACGCGCACGCGCAGACTCCTGCACGCACGCGTTCGACCTCTGAACCCCTTGGTTCAGAGGATCGGAAATGCCGGTTTCCCGCGCATGCGTAGTGCATGCAAGATTCCGGCACTTCCATCGGGTCCACGTGTGAGTACTCTGTCCGTACTCACGCGTTGGGACTCGAATTTCTGGGCCTCAATCTTTCAGGTTTTAATTGTTGTTGAAGATTTTTTTTTAATTAAATTATTTTTTTTAACTTTTTTTTTCTGTCTCTTTTTTCGCTCTCACTTAATCCAATCGTTCTTTCCCTCTCTTTATTTCTCTTTCTGTATCTGATTTTACATTGAATTCACCATTTAACTTACACTTCCTTGTTCAGACCTTGCACTAGTTATTTCACAATCCTTCAAGCTGATTGATTAAGGAGATATTCAGTTGTTTGCCCGATTCACTCAGTTCCCAGATGCTGTGTAGAGGGCGCTGGGGTGTTTCTCTCTTGCACTTCCAGCAACCTGCCACACAAAATATCATGGAGATTAAACAGGAAAGGGGAAGTCTAACTAATGGCAGGTGCCGTTTGTGGATCGGGTCATAAGATTATATAATGCATAGGAGGGTTTACATGGTAAAAGATTGCCAAGCCTGAATGAACAGTCTGAAAACCATTACAGTTACATGCAAAAGGGGGAATAGGCAAGATGCTGAAAGGGCCAAACTATGTATGAAATGAGATAGAAAACTGGCATGCAGCAGGGAAGGATAATTTTGGAGATACAATTAAGAAAAGTAAATGCCTCTTATTTCAAAGAAACAGAAAAATATTAAAATTAATATAAAATTTGCTGATGGTACCAAGCTATGTGGCCAGATGGCAAATATAAAGCAGATAAACAGCATTGAAAAATGATCCAGACAAATTAAGCATTTAAACTTGAGCTCATCCAAAACTTGTATCCTAGTCCCATCACCCCTGTGCTCGCTGACCTACATTGGCTCCTTGTCCAGCAGTGCCTCGATAAAATTCTCATCCTTGTTTTCAAATCCCTCCATGGTTTTGCCCCTCCCTATCTCTGTAACCTCTTCCAGCCCTAGGGAGCACGGTGGCATAGTGGTTAGCACTGTTGCCTCACAGCGCCAGGGACCCGGGTTCAAATCCAGCCTCGGGTGACTGTCTGTGTGGAGTTTGCACATTCTCCCCGTGTTTGCGTGGGTTTCCTCTGGGTGCTCCGGTTTCCTCCCACAGTCCAAAGATGTGCGGGTTAGGTTGATTGGCTATGATAAATTGACCCTTAGTGTTAGGGGGAGTAAATACGCGGGGATAGGGTGGGATATGTGTTGGTGTAGGGGTTACAGGGATCGGGTGGGATATGTGTCGGTGCAGGCTCGATGGGCCGAAATGGCCTCTATCTGCACTGTGGGGTTTCTGTGATTTCTGTGAACCCTCCGAGATCGCTGCGCTCCTCTGATTCTGGCCTCTTGCACATCCCCGATGTTCAAAGCTCCACCTTTGGCGGCAATGCCTTCAGCTGCATGGCCCTAAGCTCTGGAATTCCCTGCCTAAACCTCTCCGCTTTTCTACCTCGCTCCTCCTTTAAGACGCTCCTTAAAACCTGCTTGTCCAAGCTTTCGGTCACCTGTTCTAATATCTCCTTATGTGGCTCAGTGTTAAATTTTGTTTGATAACGCTCCTGTGAAGCACCTTGGGACGTCTTACTAATTTAAAGGTGCTATGTAAATAAAAGTTGTTATTGTTGTAAACATTAAATATGATACAATTAAACAACCAATTTCTTGTGTTGCCCATTGGCTAATGAACTGGTGAACATTGGACTCCAGCACTCTTAAGTTCCCCTCCCACACCTCTCCGCCTCTCTACCTCTCTCTCTCCTCCGTTAGGATGCTCCTTAAAACCTACCTCTTTGACCAAGCTTTTGTGGCTTGGTGGCAAATATTGTTTAATAACGCTCCTGTGAAGTGCCTTGGAATGTTTTACTATGTTAAAGGCACTATATAAATGCAAGGTGTTGTTGTTGTTTCTAACCTGGTTTCCCCCTCCATCAGGCCCTGGGAGGGTGTTCGGGGTTGAAAGGCCAGAATCGATCTCACATGGATGATGTTGTTAAAGTTCAGGCTTTCTTACAACACTCTTACCTTGTTTTTGTGAAAATGGCAGTTTCCATATATAGGCCGACATCCCCTGATGTGAAACTTGCAACCTTGTGTATGTTGTGACTGGGGTATCATTTCAAAAGGAGTAACAATTACTCTTTTACCATGATATTTGACACTGGAAGTTATGTTGTTACCCACTATGTACTTCTGTCCACTTCTAAAGGTGGGAAGTACCATATTGTAAGACTGTATCTTTCATCTTAAAACTAAGGCCGCGGCAAAATCGCAATTTTGCCGGCGCTCAGAGGGCGGGTTTGGAGACGGGTCAGAGGGTAAAATTGCAAATATTGACTTTGGGGTCCGATCCCGCCATCAACCTGCCTCCGTGCAACTTTCCCAAATGCGGGCTCCCAGACTCCTGATCGGTCCTGCCACCAAACGGCGGGAGAGGCCCTTAAGGCAGTTAACAGCTTGTTAATTGCCTGGATAAGCTTATTTTCACAGCGGTTTTCGATTTTTCCACATTTTCTGCGTGTTCCATGTCATTCCTAAACCGCACCAGCTGATTGTGCCGGGTTCACCAAGTGACTGACTTCTTGACAGCTGCAGCTCCAGCATAAAAATGGAGCTCTCAACAAGGCTCACTTACAGATGACAGAACTTTGTTTTTCAGGTCTCGGAAATCTTTTTACTGATCTTGTAAGCGGTGAAGCTGAGATCTATCTCCACTGTGACCTCCTGGGAAAACCCTCTCCCCACATTGACTGAGCGCTTCTTCATCTGAGATATCTACCAGCATTTATTTCCTTTCATCCTGGTCCTCAGATTCGGAGGAAGAGCAGCCGTGGCAGCAGCAGAACCAGGAACAACAGCAGCACCAACAGCAGGAGCGCCAACCTCCTCCTCACCCACCTGATGATGAACAGGGCAGAGGGCGTCAACGCAGGGATGCACATCGCCGCAGGAGATACCCCCAACACAGGGTTTACAGGCCGAGGATGACCTTCCTTAACATAACTGAGCAGCAGTGCCAAAGGAGGCTGAGACTTTCGCGAGAGGTAGTCACTGACATCTGCACAATGCTGCACCAACACCTGGAGCCCAGAGGAGTGGGTGGACACCCCTTACCAGTGGCTGTCAAAGTCACCACTGCACTCAATTTTTTTGCTTCAGGGTCCTTCCAGGGCTCATCAGCAGACATCAGCAGTATCTCCCAGTCGGCCGCACGCACTTGTATCATGCAGGTTATCAATGCCCTCTTTGCAAAGGCGCACAATTACATCCACTTCTCCACGGATCAAGCAAGTGTAATCGCGCGTGCGGTTGGCTTTGCAAATATGGCAGGCTTGCCAAGTGTGCAGGGCGTCGTAGACTGCACACATGTGGCCATTAGGGCACCCCATCACAACCCAGCTGTATTTGTGAACTGCAAGGGCTTCCACTACCTTAACGTTCAGCTGCTGTGTAACCACAGGAAGGAAATTATGCATGTTTGCGCAAAGTACCCTGGCAGTTGCCATGTCTCGTTCATCCTGCGGCAGTCTACTGTGCCTCCGCTCTTCAATCTGCCAAGACAACTTTCCGGATGGCTGCTTGGAGAAAAGGGCTATCCCCTGAAGATGTGGCTAATGACGCCATTGAGGAGGCCATCGAACGAAGCTGAGGAGCGCTACAATGCCAGCCACATTTCGACCAGATCCATCATCAAGCAAACCATCGGCTTGCTCAAAATGTGATTCAGATGCCTTGACAGATCAGGTGGAGCCCTACAGTACTCAGCAGCCAGGGTCTCCAGAATCATCGTGGTCTGCTGTGCACTGCACAACATTGCACAGCATCATGGCTTGCAGCTGCCTGAGGGACAAGTGACTCAGTGCTTAGCCTCCTCAGATGAGGAGGAGGAGAAAGACCTTGCGGAGGTGGATGAGCCAGCTCCAGCAGCACACGAGCATATTGCTGCCCGTGATGCAAGGGATGCACTAATCTTTGCCAGATTCGCTTAGGTAGATGAATCAAACACATGTGGCTGGCACCTTCTTATCACACCATACACAATGTACAAGAACCTGTGGGTTCCTATCACTCTCACCACCATCATTACAAATGCAAGTCGCCCTGAGCCCTCAATGTGCAACTTCCATTTCCCAGATCACATAGGTCAGAAATTAAATGTTTGCCATCACTTCTGTTTAATCAATGCACAAAAGGATGACAATGCCAAATATTAATGAAAACGAAAGACAACAGAACAGAACACCCAAGTGACTACCGTTGTGACTAATTGTGCTTTATCTTCCTCTTACACGTGCTTCTACGTGGTGCCTCCCCTGTGGCTTCAGCAGATGTGGAGGCACCTTGCTCACTTTCATTCTGCTCCTGCTTCGACACCTTTGGCGGGTGTCCTCTGGGCTTGCGAGCCTGTGAGGGCTCGGCAACAGTCTGCTCCTCCTGCGGCTGTGCAGGGGCTGAGACGCCCATCTCAGTTGGGTGGGGGCTCTGACCGAGGGCTATGCAGTGGCATGAGAGTGTGAGTGCTCGGAGAGGAGCCCACACTTCCTTGTTGCCTGCCACCAACATCCCTCTCATGGGTCAGCCCCACTTCAGTGCTAGCAAGTGGCTTGACAGCACCTTGCTGCACATCAGAGGACCCATATCTGCACAGAAAGTCCTCCTCAAAAGGACTTCCGTCAAGCTCTGGTTTCTCTGCTCAATAACTGCCCATCGCTTCTCCAGAGTTGTCAATCTATTCTGAACATTCACCATGTTTTCCTGACTCTGGCGACTTAGTTCCTCCATGACTGTAGCCATCCTTTCCTCTACCGTAGCCATCCTTTCCACGGAGGTAGCCATCCTTTCCATGGAGGTAGCCATCCTTTCCATGGAGGTTGCCATCCTAGCCGTGCAGGTGCGTTCATGCACCATTGTCTCCACAAAGGCACTGCTCATGTTAGACATGGACTCCTCCATCCTCTCCACACTCGCAGTAACCCTGGATGCAAAACCTGCCAGAGACTCCTGCACTTGTTCCTGGAGTTCTAGCACCGCTCTCTTTCTGGATGGCCCCAGAGGCACAGGGTCCACATGCAGCTAAGCAGAGCTGGGAGCGCCCTGCAGCCTCCGACGAGGACCCTCCACTGCTGTCCCTGTTTCCACCATCTGCTGATGCTCACATTTGAGCTGTCATACACCAGGTGACAACACTACTCTATCTCATGAAGGTCCCACCGAGGTGTGCGTATCTGCGCTGGTGCTGGGTGTGCATAATTCTGCTGACGCTGCACCCTCAGAGGTTGCAGGTTCCTCTGAAGAGTCTTCAGGCTCAGGCTGTTTCTCCTGGACAGTGGGGAGGGGGGGCTGTCGATGGTCCTGTGGGGGAGTAAAGGCATGAGTTAGACATGTGATATTAATGTAGCATTCACATCGAATTGTACAGATGATCATAAGTCAATCTGTATGAGCATCAGATGCCATATCAGTCACTCATGCAATGTAAATGAGAGAGATGCAAATCTATTCTGTCACCAGCTTGCTGTGTTGCGCCCGTCTGACCGTCCCCCACTTCCAGATCCTCATCACCTCTGATGATCGAGTGCCGCCTCCTCAGCATTGGTCAGATTGGAAATGGAAGGTGGCCCACCTCCTGTCATAGCCCTCTGCCTCTTATTTTGGGCTCTCTTTTCCTGCAATGAGGGACACAAGTAGAGTTTGAGTGAGAATGATGGAGTGAGTGTAGAGAATCCATAGCATAGATGCTTAGAAGGAGACAAAGATGGAGTGAGGTGCCAATACCAAGGGCCTTCCCTGTGCGTTGTTAGTTGTTGGCATTGCATAACAGTGATAGGGAGTGTGAGGGCAGCATAGTCGAATAGTGAAGTGATTGTATACATAGAGAGAGAGGGATAGTTAAGGGTGCAAGGGATGTAAGGGTAAAGTGGGATGTGGAGGAGTAGGTTGACAATGCAGAGTGCTGGTGATGAGTGGAGATGGGGAGAAGATTGAGGGCAAGCGTGATGTTATACTCACTTTTCCTGAGCGGACCAGTTCATTAAACCTTTTTCTGCACTGCACCCAGGATCGAGTGCACAACGATCTGGAGATGACCTCCCGAGCAATTTGCAGCCAGGCTGCTTTGCTTTGCTGAGGAGGCTTCCTCCGTCCAGAGGATGGGAAGAGTACCTCCTTGAGCCCTCTGACTCCCTCCACAAGAGCATGGAGGGAGTCATCATCAAAGCGGAGTGAGGCCTTGGCCCTTGAAGCAGTCATGGCAGCAGTTGGTAGCACGAAATCCAGCATCAAATAATGAGAGAATTAAACAAGGCTGCATGGGCCTGTAAGGGGTTTTCCTGAGAGATGTCCCTGAGGTTTCTCTCTCTAGAGGCCTCTCTCTCTTGCACAGTAAAACCGTGAGTGGTTCGACCCACTCGCCCCTTAGATTCTGTACTCTGGACTTTGGGGCAGGAACTACAATGTAGAGAAAACTCTTGTAGACCAAGTTTGATGAAACAAAATGAAATTTTATTGCATAAGGAAAAATATCAAATCAAATGCAAGCAGATAAGAGAGTACATGGGAGGGAAAAACACACAAACAAATCATAACGACACAGTACTAACTAAGGCAAATACAGGCATCTTATACTCTACAAAGATCATCATGAAATAAGGAAACACACGGAACATCGCGGGACAACAACTCATGTTAATTGTACCCTTAAATCCACCCCCTTATTAAACCTATCTAGATCTGATTGTGAAGGGCCAGAAACATGCTCACCAATCCCACTAGGAAGTGCAAGGTTTTGAAATCAAGTCTGTGTTTTGATCCCTTCAGGTGCTCCGTCTCCTCGTGGATCATGGAACCCCTGTGAGCTGCGCCACACCTCGCTCCTGAGGTGGGGGTCGGGGCGGCTGGACACCGGCGGGCCTGGATGTCGGCGGGGTCGAGGATCGTCAGCTCGACCCTGGTCAGAGGAGCCTTGGGCTGGCCCCCATCACTTCTTCAGTTTGTTTTTATCTCTTCTCCCGAGCCGGGGTGGCTGGAAGATTTCTTCTCTTGGGGTTTTATTTTTTTTTGTTTCTTCTCCCAAGTTGGGTCGATGGCCTCTTGTTTCGGCAACGGCCCGGGGATGGTCGATGATCTCCTGATGTGTTTCCCCAGGGCGGGACGCCGGCTTCGAAACGGCCTTCTTGATGTTGGCTTGGTCCTTCTTCCTCCTCCGATGGTGGAGAGGAGTTTGCTGATCTTCTCCCGAAGCGACTCCTCTTCACCCACCAGTTCTCTCTCCGAAGCTGTGTCTGTGTTCAAGCTCTCCTTTCTCCGAGTCCGTGCTTCTTCTTCTGAGTGTTCGGATTCAAGCTTCTGCCCCAACTGCCGAAAAGTCTTCCAGATATACCTTTCTTCCAGAAGCTTCCGTCTCCCGCCCAAAATCAGGTTAGTCTTTGTTTAACTTTTGACGGGTTGGGAGCACAGCGGGGTAGTTATTATATTTTTTAATGTTTTCGATGGCCGGTAAAGGCCCATCTCTGGTCTGGAATGACCTTCATTGTTTTTAATGTCCTGCTGATCTCGTTATCTAGTCCTAGGTGCTGTTCTCATGAATATGAAATTGTCCCCTTTTGTCTGGGTCAACATTTTGATGGCCTCTGTCTCCAGGCCGATCTTGACTGGATCTGCATCTAATCCATATGCATACGTGTGGGTCTGGTTTCGTTCTCTCAGAAACGGCTTCCAGAACTTACTGTGGGTTGAATCCACAAAGCTGTCTGAGGTTGCGCAGGAACCATTTTAAAGTGTCCCAATAAGCTGGTCACATGGTATGGCGGCCATTTTGTATGCCCCTTTTTCTGGGCTTCTTTTAAAACAGTCTTTAAAATCACGGCCTCTTCTGCCATTTGACCCTTATTAATACAAAGTCCAATTTTGCGAATCCTACAGGCCCCTTAAATGCAACTGGCTGACAGACATCAGCAGAGGCGAGCAGCAGACCCAAAGCCACTAATTGGCCAGGGTAGCACGCACGCAGTGACTCAATAGCCCAATTAGGGCAAAATTGCAATTCTTGACCGGCTGAAAGCGGCGGCGGGATTGGAACCTGCCGACCACCGTCACCCGCACCCAACCCGCCACCAATGAGAAAATCGCGGCCTAAGAGAGAAAATTATTGGCATGTAGGTTCATTGCACAGAAGCAGAAATATGCAGCAAGAAACCAACAGTAAAATGTTTGACTAATGATCTGAACTGTTTAAAAATGGTAAAGAATGCTGATTCATTAGAAATCCTTTCCAACAATGTTTAAACTGAATTTCTGGTGAAATGTTAAGCAGATAATCTATGCCACAGAGCTCCTTTTGCCTGCTCAACATGAAAACAGGCAGCCAAAACAGGGAACCCGAGACCCCATGACTGCTGTCTAACTATAGGCATATCTTTTTTAAAGTGGAGGCATGCTCCTGTAAAGGAAAATCAGGTTATTTCTCAATAGTCAGGGAATAAGAATATTAATGATTTCTACAACTCAATTAAATACGGTGTGCACAACTATTTCTTAGCTGTTGAATCATTTGCCCTTGACAACTGGCCACAATAGAAATTATTACGAATGTTGGATATGAGTCTGTGTATTCACACATATTAACACGGAAAGAATTCTGAGACTGGCCAAACAAACTTGGCCTGATTCGATTCTGAGTACATATAGTGACACCGCCAAAAGCTGATTGCCTCCTTTCAAAATTAATAGCTGTATCTAGACAATTTTGTGTATTGTCTTTCTCTCCACAAGGCGAAAAAAAACTGTTTTAGGATTAAAGCTACACAAAGAGAGTCCTTGACTCACATTAGTCTATCTATTTAAAAAGAATATAACATACAAATTGTTCTTGTTTGAGGCATAGTGGAGCTCTTCTTCCATTACAAATTTGTCTCCTGTTACTCAAGCTTTCACTGTATAATTTGGAGAAGGCTCCTAGAGTGATGGATGTTGTGTTTTCCCATTGTTCAACAACTCAGTGAGGAATTTGATCCACGAGTTGCTTGCGTTCAGTGGCCATTGATGATTCCCCTCACTTGAGGATTCACCATTTCCCTTTGATCCATTATTTCCCTCCTCCAAGATGGTTATAGCCTGAGGTATGGATGTAGTGAAGCTCGATGAAGGTAACTATGCTGAAGAACCAATTAATGGTTTCAGACTAAACAGACATTAAAAATGCAGACAGTGGAGAGCCACTTAATGTATGTAGTTCGAGTGTGGTCACAAAAGACTTCATTCTGGTGAATTAATAACTTTACAAACTAATATTAGCAAGCTTATTAAGGTAGATGCTATGAACAATGCTTTCAGGCTACTCGTTCGTACAATGTAGGGAGGTTGCGAATCGTGTTTTTATAAACTACTACTGGAATAAGCAGACTTAATCTTTTTGTTATGGAGTAAAGGGGTTATGTTTATAAATCATGTATTCAGGCCAACTGTTTGTTTTGGCATCTTAAAGCTTCATTATTTATTGTGGATTTAAAAAAAAAGAAACCAATTTCCACTTTCCTCTGAGCCACACATTTGAAATTATTCATTTATAATGAATTTTCAGTCATGGGTGGATGTTATAGGATGTCAGATATCATTATCCGTGTCTGTTTTTCCTTTTCTGTGCTTAATATAGTCAGCATAGCTTGAGGAATGCATGTTTAGAATTGATGAATTACTTCAGCAAATTAAAGCATTCCTCTGTAAAGTTGTGGCATCTTTCCTCTGTCCTTCACTGCCACCAACACATTCATCAGAATACATTTATCATTGCAAAGAGTTGGTGGATTTGAATAATTCCAACTAATATCCAACTAATATCTGATTGGCTATCTAATCTTACCACAGCAGTAACTTAACATGCAGGCTATTGGAATGTGCAATGTTCCTAATCGAGCAGTAACTGAATGCGTTTGCCGCTCCAGAACCATCTAAATGCCGAAAGCTTGGTAGTCCAAAAAGCAGCCTGTTAATTACAAAGATTTTTCTTTCTAGACATTTGAAATAGATTTGGGCAATCATGCATGGTGAGAATGAATTAAAGTGTCTGAAATTATACTGCAAATAAAGAGAATGTTAAAATGTGAATGCATATTCAAAAAAGAATTACTCAATGTTTGAATAAAGATCATATTGGGAATTTGATAATGGATTTATAAATGTAAATGCCCCAAATTAAAATATTTCCATTTAGCCAAGCATTTCATTTGATTGACTATAGACCAACTAAGACTACGGTTATACTAGTGTGAGACTGCTATGTGTTTGGATATGCATCGGGCATATAGATTGAAGTTAAACTCAGTTAAACCATTTTTGTCTAATTGGAAGTCACATAATGGAAGTAGGTCTGATAATGCAGACACTGGCAGCTATATGTGCTTTTGCCTATTCTATATATTGATTTATTATTTTTGTTCCAAGGTCACAATATAACACAAGGATTCCCAATTATATTCAGAAAATGCTGACATACCTCATTTAACAATCTTAAAAGATTTTGGTTGCACTAGTACATCCTCATTTTTATGTCAATAGAAACATTTCTCTATTACTCTCTCCCTGTGTCTCTGCTTTTCTCTTCCTTATGTCAGTTTCTCTCTCTCAGACTACTCTTGATGCTTTCTTTATTACTCCAGTAATTTCTTCCCTTTGTGTCCTTTTCCTTCAATGATCTCCAACTGCTGCATATTCCTCCAGTAATCTTTCCCAACTCTGTTCCTTCTGAAGAGCTGAACACGTAAGTTTTATAAGATTCTTCTGTGCTCTCCACCCCCTGAAAAGCTAACCAGTGTGGATATACAGTATGTGCAACTAATTCCCCATCTTTATCTGTATGGTAGATAGTCCATAGCAGTATTAATCACAATGTAAGCTGGACACAAGGAGATATGCAGTGTCCCATTCGACTTTTGTTACAGTACAGTGGTCTTCTACCAAAATGAGATACATGCACAGTGGTGGCAGAATTATCAAGTGAGGATTGGTTCCATTCTCTAACACTGACTATGGTGCATTATCCTTCCTTCTTCTCCTAGATTTCTCTACAGTCTTCGGCATGGTCAACTACACCATTCTCCTCCAATACCTCTCCTCTTTTGTTCAGCTTGGCGGGACTGTTCTTGCTTAGTTCTTTGTTGACTTATCCAAACGTAGCAGAGCATCTCCAGCAATCATTTTTCTTCCTGACCCTGCACCCTTACCACTAGAGTAATCCTTGGCCCTCTCCTCTTCCTCATCTCATCTCCATGCTGCTCTGATGACATCATCCACTGACAAGTGGTCAGCTTCCATATGTACGTGATCTGTACCTCTCCACCACCACTTTCAACTCCTCCATTGTCATTGTGCTTTCATACTGCTTGTCTGACATTCAGTCTTGGATGAGCTACAATTCTCTCCAGCTAGACTTTGGGAAGACCAAAGCCATCATCTTTGACTTCCCACCACAAACTCCATACTCATGCCACTGAATCAGACTGTTCACAATCTTGGCATCCAGTCGACCCTGAGGCTGAGCTTCCAATCCTACTTTGGAGTTAAGAATGGCAGATGGTTATGCATTCTAAGTGGGGAAGCATTAAGGATATATATGAACAGAGGTATTAAGAGTCCTGGTAAGTCTCACAAGTTAGTTTGCTTGTACAAAAAGCTATCATAAAATGTAATGGAATGCTGGGCTTCATTACAAGAGTTTTAGAATAAAGAAATTCTTGCATTTATTTAGCGCCTTTCACAACCTCAGCACGTCCCACATCTCTTTACAGCCAATGAAGTACTTCTGAAGTGTCGTCACTGTTGTAATGTAGGAAACGCAACATTTTGTACGCAACAATTTGTGCACAGCAAGCGCCCACAAACAGCAATGTGATAATGACCAGATAATCAGTTCTTAGTGCTGTTGATTGAGGGATAAGTATTGGCTAGGACACTGGGGATAACGCTGTTCTTCGAAATAGTGCAATGGGATCCTTTACTTCCACCTGAGAGAGCTGACAGGGCCTCGGTTTAATATCTCATCTGAAAGACAGCACCTTCAACAGTGCAGCACTCCCTCAGAACTGGCCTGGAGTGTCAGCCTAGATTTTTGTGCTCAAGTCTCTGGAGTGGGACTTGAACCCTCAACCGAGATGGTTTCCTGGACCAGTATGTGGAGGAACCAACC
The DNA here is from genome assembly GCF_052327205.1 of Somniosus microcephalus. Taxonomy (NCBI): domain Eukaryota; kingdom Metazoa; phylum Chordata; class Chondrichthyes; order Squaliformes; family Somniosidae; genus Somniosus; species Somniosus microcephalus. The sequence goes on from NC_140992.1 coordinate 252,398,783, forward strand.
AGGGAACAGGCTATTCTGGATCTGGTACTGTGTAATGAGAAAGGACTAATCAATAATCTTGTGGTAAAGGGGCCTTTAGGGACAAGTGACCATAATATGATTGAATTTTACATTAAGTTTGAGAGTGATGTAGTCCAATCTGAAACTAAGGTCTTCAATCTAAACAGAGGAAGCTACAAGGGTATGAGGGACAAGTTGGCCATGGTAGATTGGGAGACTACACTAAAAGGTATGAAGGTGGACATACAATGGCTAACATTCAAGAAAATAATGCATAATTTGCAATAAACATATATTCCTCTAGGGCATAAACACCCAAAAGGAAAAGTGATCCAACCATGGCTAACAAAAGAAATTAAAGCTAGTATTAAGTCAAAGGAGGAAGCTTATAAAGTTGCCAGAAAAAGCGGTCAGCCTGAGGATTGGGATCTTTTTAGAAATCAGCAAAGGGGAACCAAGAAATTGATAAAGAAAAGGAAAATGGAATATGAGCACAAACTAGCGAAAAATATAAAAATGGATTGTAAAAGCTTCGATAGGTATGTGAAAAGGAAAAGACTCGTGAAGGTAAATGTAGGTCCTTTACAGTCAGAGACGGGAAAATTTATAATGGGGAATGTGGAAATGGCAGAGAAATTAAATAAATACTTTGTTTCTGTCTTCACGGAGGAAGACACAAAAAACCTCCCAGAAATACGAGAAAACCAAGGGTGTGACGAGAATGACGAACTTAAAGAAATTATTATTAGTAAAACAACAGTACTAGCAAAATTAATGGGATTAAAAGTCGTAAATCCCAAGGACCGGATGACCTACATCCTAGGGTTTTGAAAGAGGTGGCCATTGGGATAGTGGACACATTGGTTGTCATCTTCCAAAATTCTATAGATTCTGGAACGGTTCCTGCAGATTGGAGGATAGCAAATGCAACCCCACTATTTAAGAAAGGAGGCAGAGAGAAAACGGGGAACTACAGACCTATTAGCCTCACATCAGTAGTTGGGAAAATGCTGGAATCTATTATAAAGGATGCAATAACTGGGCACTTAGAAACTAATAGTAAGATTGGGCAGAGTCAACATGGATTTATGAAAGGGAAATAACAACAGAAAATGCTGGAAATACTCAGCAGGCCAGGCAGCATCCGTGGAGAGAGAGACAGAGTTAACATTTCAGAACTGATGAAGGGTCCCAGACCTGAAACATTAACTCTGTTTCTCTCTCCACAGATGCTGCCTGGCCTGCTGAGTATTTCCAGCATTTTCTGTTGTTATTTCAGATTTCCAGCATCCACAGTACTTTGCTATCGTATTTATAAAAGGGAAATCCTGTTTGACAAATGTATTGGAGTTCTTTGAGGATGTAACTAGTGGAGTAGACAAAGGGGAACTGGTAGATGTGGTGTCTCTGGATTTTCAGAAGGCGTTTGATAAGGTCCCACACAAGAGTTTGATGAACAAAATTAGGGCACATGGTGATGTAAGAAAAAGGAGTCTTACCATCAAGTAACTTTAAAGTAAGCTTTAAGTAACTTATAAACACACTATATACAAGAGAGAGGTCTTTACCATGCCTCTGGTAGAAGCCTCTTACAATACTGAACAGTCCAGTATTTATACCAGTCCAACAGGAAGTGACATGTGACAGGAAGTGAGGTATGTACACAGTTCATAGTTCACCGTTCACAGTTCATAGTTCACAGTTCACAGGAAGTGATGACATAACTTCCCGGAAGTTATTATTATTATCACATTCTTCCCTCCTGCAGGATTAGGAGGCTGTGGTCTACCTTTTGTTCTGCAGCCGCCGAACAAGGAAGAGTCGCACCCGTTTGGATTCCCGTCGTAGAGGGTCGCTGGTCCGCTTACATGCGGTTGGCCATTGGTCAGAGTCTGTGTGGCCTGGATTGCCCTGTGAAGGGTCGGGGAGATCATGGCTTCGTGTACGAGCCCCAATAGGTTCAAAGTCGGACTGCCTCTGTTCAGAGGGAGGTGCAGAGCTGGTCTGTGGCGGATCAGTACTTTCATGTGCGGTACTGGGAGGGTCGCAACCTTGAGTACGGGGTTCTACCAGCACCAAGCTAGTTGGTGTCCGATCAGGATCCTGGAGAGGGGTACCCGATAGGTCCCAAGAGTTTCCTGGTGAAATGCCATCAGCCGATGTCCCACTAGGTCCTGGTGGGCAGGGAGCCAGATCCCGTAATGATACGGTAGATTCTCGGCCGTCGGAATATCGTATGTTTGCATAGGTGGGGTTGGCATCGGTTAGTTCGACCTCGTCTACGAGAGGGTCATTTTTAGACGTCCGAACGTATCTTCGGAGTAATACAGGTCCAGGAGCAGTTAGCCATGACGGGAGTGATGTCCCATGAGATGAGCGACGCTGGAATCCAAAGAACCGCTCATGAGGTGTAGTATTTGTGGCTGTAGAAAGCAGGGACCGTATAGAGTGCAATGCATCCGGAAGCACTGTTTCCCATTGCTGGTCTGGTAGGCCCCGAGATCTTAAAGCGAGACGTACGGAATTCCAGATGATACCGTTATACCTCTCTACCTGCCCATTTCCGATGGGATGGTATGGTGTTGCTTTGCTTGTAGCAATTCCCCGTTCTGAGAGGTAGTCCTTGAGTTCCCTTGACATAAAGGATGAACCCCGATCTGAGTGAATATAAGCCGGCATGCCACAGAGAGAAAATACCTGCTCAAGGCAGCAGATTACTGTGGACGCCAGCATATTGGAGCAGGGGGAAGGCAAACGGAAAACGTGAATATTCGTCGATCATGGTGAGCAAATATGTGTTCCGAGTTGAAGAGGGCACTGGGCCCTTAAAATCGATGCTAAGTCGTTGCATCGGTTGGGTTGCATGTATGAGTATACCATCTGAGGGGCGGAAGAACTGAGGTTTTAATTCCGCACAAAGCCGGCATTCTGAGCATATTTTCTTTACATCTCCAGTGGAAAAAGGGAGATTCCGTGATCGTACGAAATGTAGCATGCGCGTAACGCCAGGATGACACAATCCATTGTGGACATCCATGAGAGCAGAGGATGACATAGTGGAGCAGAATGCCCGTGTGAGGGTGTCCGGGGCCACATTCTCCTTGCCAGGCCGATAGAGAATGGTATAACCAAAAGAGGCCAGTTCCATCCTCCAAAGTTGTATTTTATTATTCTTAATTTTGGTTCGTTTTCGATTATCAAGCATGAAGGCGACTGATCGTTGGTCCGTGATCAATGTAAAGTGCTGGCGAGCTAGAAAATGGTTCCACTTCCGTACTGCCTCTATGATGGCTGTGGCTTCTTTCTCAACCGGAGGATAATGTAGCTCAGCACCTTGTAAGGTCCTGGACATAAATGCTACAGGACGACCTTCCTGATTCAGTGTAGCCGAGATCGCCACCTCCGAGGCATCACATTCAACCACGAAAGGGAGATTCTCATCGATGGAGTGAAGAGCCGCTTTCTCCAACTGTTTTTTGAGAAGGTTAAAGGCTGCAACAGCCGCTGTTCCCAGTGGAAATGATCTAGCATGCAGCAAGGGTTGGATTTTGTCCGAAAAATGAGGAATCCATTTAGCGTAGTATGCAAACAGACCGAGAGCCCGACGTAAAGAAGCCGGATTCTTAGGTGACGGGAGCTCTTGGAGCGGGCGAAGTCTTTCTGGGTCTGGCTTAATGATACCATTGCCTACGCAGTAGCCAAGGATGTTGATGGTCGGTTGCGACTCAACAGATTTGGATTCATTCAGGGTCAAATTACGGCGATGGAGGGCATCCCGAAATTTTTGGAGGTTGGCGTCGTGTTCCTGTTGATCGTGACCTGCAATGGTAATGTTATCAAGATAAGGAAAAGTGTCCCTTAGGTTTTCCTGCTTAACCAGGCCATCCATTGCCCGTTGGAAGACAGCCACTCCATTAGTAACCCTGAATGGGAGGCGACGAAATTGGTACAGCCGTCCATTAGCCTCAAAGGCCGTGTACTGCTTATCTGAGACCTTCAAGGGTACCTGATGATAGGCACTTTTTAAATCGTAAGTTAAGAACACTTTGTATTCGGCCAGTTTATTAACCATATCATCAATGCGTGGCAATGGGTAGGCGTCCAAGTCGGTATATTGATTAATGGTTTGCGAATAATCGATGCATAGTCGCTGTTTGTGAGGTTTTAGAGGGTTCTTGACAATGACGACTTGAGCCCGCCAGGGCGACGAACATGGTTCAATGATATCCTCTGCTAGAAGTCGAGAGATTTCAGCCGCAATAAAAGATTGGTCTTCCTGATTAAAGCGCTGCGATTTCATTATTATTGGTTTGCATCGAGGCGGAATACTGGCAAATAATGAGGGTTCATCAAGTGAAGCTGCTGACAATGCACAAAACGGTAATTTAGACGGTATATTAGAAATAGTAAGTCCGGGTTTGGATCCACCGAACTCAATGGTGAGTTTCTTATGCTGTTTTTGGAAGTCCAGCCCTAAGAGGAGATCACTACATAAGTCCTTGAGCACCGAAAGTCGGGTGGAGGGATACATACGACCATGAAGTGTCATATCAACAACACAAAAGCTGGAGATTCTGGTATTAAGTGATGACTGAGCCATCGCAATTGCCTGGTCCGATGGGAAGACATGTAGTTTCAATTTCGCAACAATCTGTTCCTTAATGAAACTATCAGTACTTCCTGAGTCAATTAAGGCATCTAAGGTATGCCCTTTAATTGAAATTTTTGTGGCTGCATGAGACAGGTTCTGTGGGCAAGCAGCTGTAATTGGTGTCGTTGCACAGAGAGTGGCTAAAACTCTCGGTGTGCTTCTTCGGGAGAGAGCTCGAGAGGAAGCTTGATAGGTCCTAGCTGGAGCATCTTGATAGGCCCTAATTGGGGCAATTCAGTAGGCCTTAGCTGGATTGGCCCTCGTAGAGGCCCTTGATAGGCAAACTTTAGCAAAGTGTCCTTTTTTTTTTGCAATAACTGCAGATTGCATTGCGAGCAGGGCAGGTTTTCCTAGGGTGAAAAGCATCTCCACAAAAGAAGCATTCCTTCCTAGATTGCCAAGAGGCTGCTAAAGTGGGGTCATCCTCCTCTTCTTCATCAGAATTATCAGAATTAGATTCCCCCATGATAGGGTTCACCTGAGACCGCTTGAATTGTCTGGTTGCAGTTACAGCAGCAGATCGAGATCTGGGCAGCTGATAGAGGTCTGCATTTCTCTTTGCCAAATCCAGAGAACAAGCTAGGTCAAAAGCTTTTTGTAGCTCAAGTGTTTTACTTTCTAGTAGACGCTGGTGTATAAATGGAGAGGCAATCCCGCAGATGAAAGCATCACGAATCATTTCTTCGCGGTACAGCTCAGCTGAGGCTGCCTGAAAGTTACAATCTATGCTGAGCCTGCGAAGTTCTTGCAGGAATTCATTAATTGATTCCCCTGGCCCTTGTTGGGCTGTGGCCAGTAGATGTCTAGCATAGACCTCATTTGGGGTCTTGGCATACAGTTTCTTAAGTGCCCGAATCACCTCATCGTAATTATCCCATTCATCAACATATTCGAACACTTTTGGGGTCACATAATTGATAAGTATCCTCAATCTAGTAGGAGCATCTGCTTTACATTCATCCAGAAAATTCTCAAAAGTACGGTACCAATGCTTCCATGCCCTGCCAGCTGCTGGTGTATTCGGGTCCAAGTCCAGACGAATAGGTCTAAGGATTCTCTCCATGATGGGTGGTTCCCTGGATCCTTAACTCCGAGTTTGTCCGAAGGTCTAGTATTTGTGAGTGTAAATACTAAGTTACTTAAATTGATGTAAGAAAAAGGAGTCTTACCATCAAGTAACTTTAAAGTAAGCTTTAAGTAACTTATAAACACACTATATACAAGAGAGGTCTTTACCATGCCTCTGGTAGAAGCCTCTTACAATACTGAACAGTCCAGTATTTATACCAGTCCAACAGGAAGTGACATATGACAGGAAGTGAGGTATGTACACAGTTCATAGTTCACCATTCACAGTTCATAGTTCACAGTTCACAGGAAGTGATGACATAACTTCCCGGAAGTTATTATTATTATCACACATGGTATTGGGGGTAACATACTAGCATAGATTGAGAATTGGTTAACAGACAGAAAACAAAGAGTAGGGATAAATGGGTCTTTTTCAGGATAGCAGGCTGTGACTAGAGGTACCACAAGGATCGGTGCTTGGGCCCCAGCTATTCACAATCTATAGCAATGATTTGGATGAGGGGACTAAATGTAACATTTCCAAATTTGCTGATGATACAAAGCTAGGTGGCAGTGTCATTTGCGAAGAGGATGTGAAGAGGCTTCAAGGGGATCTCAACAGGCTCAGTGAGTGGGCGAGAACATGGCAGATGGAATATAATGTGGATAAATGTGAAATTATCCACTTTGGTAGAAAAAACAGAAAGGCAGAGTATTTCCTAAATGGTGAAAGATTGGGGAATGCAGATGCTCAAAGGGACCTGGGTGTCCTTGTACATGAGTCACTGAAAGTGAATGTGCTGGTGCAGCAAGCCATTAGGAAGGCAAATGGTATGCTGGCCTTCATTACAAGAGGGTTTGAGTACAGGAGTAAAGAATTCTTACTCCAATTATATAGGGCCTTGGTGAGACCACACCTGGAATACTGTGTATAATTTTGGTCTCCTTACCTAAGGAAGGATATACTTGCCATAGAGGGAGTGCACCGAAGGTTCACGAGATTGATTCCTGGGATGGCGGGACTGTCGTATGAGAAGAGATTGAGTAAACTAGGCCTGTATTCTCTTGAATTCAGAAGAATGAGAGGGGATCTCATTGAAGCATACAAAATTATTTCAGGGCTTGATAGGATGGATGCTGGGAGAATGTTTCCCTTGGCTGGGGATTCTAGAACCAGGGGCCACAGCCTCAAGATAAAGAGTAGGCCATTCAGGACTGAGATGAGAAGAAATTTCTTCACACAGAGGGTGGTGAATCTTTGGAATTCTCTACCCCAGAGGGCTGTGGAGGCTCAGTCATTGGGTATATTAAAAACAGAAGTCGATAGATTTCTGACTAGTAAGGGCATCAAGGGATATGACGATAGGGCCGGTGAATGGAGTTGAGGCAGAAGATCGGCCATGATCTCATTGAATGGCGGGGCAGGCTCAAAGGGCCAAATGGCCGACTCCTGCTCCTATTTCTTATGTTCTCCTGAGTCAGAGGCAAAAGTGCTACCCACTGAGCCACAGCTGACACAGAATATAAATGAAAGGAAGTTCTATTGCAATTATACAGAGTGCTAGTCAGATCTAATTTATATTATTAGGCTCAGTTTTGGGCTCCCAATCTTGGGAAAGACATCCTGTACTTGGAGAGAGTCCAACAACAATTTACAGGATGAAGGAAGGACAGATTGGGTACATTTGGGATTTATTCTCTGGAGATAAAATTAAGATTGATCTGATCGGGATGTTTAAAATAATTGAAAAGGTAGATGCTTAAAATAAAGAGAATTGTCGAGCAGATAGCAAAAGCCTCTTTCCCCAGTAAGGAATTCCAGAACATCATCATAAGATTAGACTAAACTGGTTAAAAGTGAATCCATGAAAAATGTCTTCACACAAATACTTTTGAGAATATGGGATGCATTGCTTCCGTAGACCATAAATGCAGAATCAATTGACGTGCTTAAAAGGGAGACTGATACTTACTTGGAAGTAAGGGTATTAAGGGATAAGGAGAAAGTACAGGAAATTGGGATTAAAGAGATAGAGCTCCCATGGCTAATAAACTGGTGGAGCAGGCTCAATAGGCTAAATGGTCTCATCTTGTTCCTCAGTCCTCAGCAGAACCTACCCTATTTTGCCAGCTTCTCCCGAGTTAATTTCAGACCTGATCTACAGGCTTTCAATCCATCTTTTTGTTTCTTCCTTGGTTTGCCTCCCACTGTCTTAACTATTCATACGATCATTGTTTCGCCAACATCTTTAATTTCTTCAATTTCTTTAATGCTTATGCCCATTGCTTGACATAAATATCATCTTAGTCATCTAATAATCCCCTGCTTTTCTTTTGAGCAGGTTACAGGTCATTCCATCTATACTTGCTCTCCTGTTTTGATGAAGGATCAACACCCGTAATGTTAACTGATTTGTTCTCCACAGATGCTGCCTGACCTGCGGAGCACTGCCAGCCTTTTCTGTTTTTGTTTCTTACTTCCATTCCCCTGCCCTTTGCACTGATTCTACTAAAATGCTTGTTTATCTTTCATTTGTTTCTGTTCTTGTGAAGGTCTGTAGGCCTGAAACATCAACTTATCTATTCTCCCCACAGACACTGATTGATGCGAGGTGTGTTTCCAGCAATTTCTGTTCTTATATTAGATTTCCAGCATTTGCTAGTTTTTTGCAGTTATTATTCTACCTGTTGGTTTTTGGTTGGCTGTAAATAGGCCAATGGCAGCCGTTTTGGATCCTTGGTCTTGTGTGTGTCAGCTTGGTTCATTTGATAGCACTCAGCCAGTTATAGTTTCAAGCATACCAGGGAATGGATTAACACATGGGCTGACAGGGCCCATGCCTAGGGGTAAGTATGGGGCACCCACCAGGAGGCAGTTTAGTTTAGTTTAAGTGCAATATATGGTGATATTATTTGCTTTATTATTAATATAGTGTGTTCTATTTCTTCATGCATTTTACTACACAAAATAAACTCTAAAACCTGCACATCTGCCAATGCACTTTATTATGATTATGTTTATGTTAATGTATTACAAGCCAAATGTATGTTGAATGTTTAAATGTCTTAATCTAAATGTACACTCTCGGGAGCCGCAAGCCTACATTTCGTTGTACTGCACTTGTGCACTAACAATGACAATAAAAGTTGACTTGATTTTGATTTGATTTGATTTGGAAGAAAGACTTGGATTTATATGACACCTTTCGCAACTTCACAACGTCTCAAAGTGTTTCACAGCCAATTAAGTGGTTTCGAAATGTAATCACTGAAGGAAATGTGGCAGCCAATTTGCGCAGAGTAAGGTCCCACAAACAGCAATGTGATAATGGCCAGATAATCTTTCTTAGTGATGTTGGTTGAGGGGTAAGTGTTAGCCGGGACACTGTGGAGAACTGCCCTGCTCTACTTTGAAATAGCGCCTTGGGATCTTTTACTTCCACCTGAGAGAGCAGACAGGGCCTCAGTTTAATATCTCATCTGAAAGACGGCACCCTCAACAGTGCAGCACTCCCTCAGAACTGGTCTGGAGTGTCAGCCTAGATTTTTGTGTTCTCAAGTCTCTGGAGTGGGACTTGAACCCTCAACCGAGATGGTTTCCTGGATCAGTATGTGGAGGAACCAACCAGGGAACAGGCTATTCTGGATCTGGTACTGTGTAATGAGAAAGGACTAATCAATAATCTTGTGGTAAAGGGGCCTTTAGGGACAAGTGACCATAATATGATTGAATTTTACATTAAGTTTGAGAGTGATGTAGTCTAATCTGAAACTAAGGTCTTCAATCTAAACAGAGGAAGCTACAAGGGTATGAGGGACAAGTTGGCCATGGTAGATTGGGAGACTACACTAAAAGGTATGAAGGTGGACATACAATGGCTAACATTCAAGAAAATAATGCATAATTTGCAACAAACATATATTCCTCTAGGGCATAAACACCCAAAAGGAAAAGTGATCCAACCATGGCTAACAAAAGAAATTAAAGCTAGTATTAAGTCAAAGGAGGAAGCTTATAAAGTTGCCAGAAAAAGCGGTCAGCCTGAGGATTGGGATCTTTTTAGAAATCAGCAAAGGGGGACCAAGAAATTGATAAAGAAAGGAAAATGGAATATGAGCACAAACTAGTGAAAAATATAAAAACGGATTGTAAAAGCTTCTATAGGTATGTGAAAAGGAAAAGACTGGCGAAGGTAAATGTAGGTCCTTTACAGTCAGAGATGGGAGATTTTATAATGGGGAATGAGGAAATGGCAGAGAAATTAAATAAATACTTTGTTTCTATCTTCATGGAGGAAGACACAAAAAACCTCCCAGAAATACAAGAAAACCAAGGGTGTGACAAGAATGAGGAACTTAAAGAAATTATTATTAGTAAAAAAACAGTACTAGCAAAATTAACGGGACTAAAAGTCGATAAATCCCAAGGACCGGATGACTTGCATCTAGGGTTTTGAAAGAGGTGGCCATTGGAATAGTGGACGCATTGGTGGTCATCTTCCAAAATTCTATAGATTCTATAGATAATGGTTCCTGCAGATTGGAGGATAGCAAATGTAACCTCGCTATTTAAGAAAGGAGGGAGAGAGAAAACGGGGAACTACAGACCTGTTAGCTTCACATCAGTAGTTGGGAAAATGCTGGAATCTATTATAAAGGATGCAATAACTGGGCACTTAGAGACTAATAGTAAGATTGGGCAGAGTCAACATGGATTTATGAAAGGGAAATTCTGTTTGACAAACCTATTGGAGCTCTTTGAGGGTGTAACTAGTGGAGTAGATTTCCAGCATTTGCTAGTTTTTTGCAGTTATTGCAAACCTGTAGGTTTTTGGTTAGGCTGTAAATAGACCAATGGCAGCAGTTTTGGATCCTTGGTCTTGTGTGTGTCAGCTTGGTTCATTTGATAGCACTCAGCCAGTTATAGTTTCAAGCATACCAGGGATGGATTAACACATGGGCTGACAGGGCCCGTGCCTAGGGGTAAATATGGGGCACCCGCCAGGAGGCAGTTTAGTTTAAGTGCAATATATGGTGATATTATTTGCTTTATTATTAATATAATGTGCAAACATTTTACTGTCATATTTCTTCATGCATTTTACTCCACATTTGTGTTTGGAAGAAAGAAAGACTTGGATTTATATGACACCTTTTGCAACTTCACAACATCTCAAAGTGTTTCACAGCCAATTAAGTGGTTTCGAAATGTAATCACTGAAGGAAATGTGGCAGCCAATTTGTGCACAGTAAGGTCCCACAAACAGCAATGTGATATTGGCCAGATAATTTGTTTTAGTGATGTTGGTTGAGAGATAAAATGTTAGCCGGAACACTGTGGAGAACTACTCTGCTCTACTTTGAAATAGTGTCTTGGGATCTTTTACTTCCACCTGAGAGAGCAGAGGGGGCCTCGGTTTAACGTCTCATTCGAAAGACGGCAGCTCCGACAGTGCAGCACTCCCTCAGTACTGCACTGAGGTGTCACCCTAGATTTTGCGCTCAAGTCTCTTGAGTGGGACTTGAACCCACGACCTTCTGATTCAGAAGCGTGAGTGCTATCACTGATCCACGGCTGACACAGTTTGAATAGTTCAGGGCGGTTGAGCGGGGGGTGCGGAGGGGCTCTGATTGTTCTAGGTTCCCAGGGCCCCAACAATTCTTACCTGGCTCTGAGCCCCACTCTAGGGCTTGAGATCTTTAATCTATCTGATACCTGTGCGGTACCAAGGGAGTGCCCTATTGGTCTTTGGATGAGATATTAAACTGAGAAACAGTTTTCCTATTTATGTGGTTATGGTGGATAGTGAAGCTCCCTTGGCACTATTGGAGGTAGAGCACGGTGTTTTCTAGCGTCCTGACATTCCTTCCTCAATCTACACTGCTGATAGCAGGTTAAGAACTCATTTGCTGTGCTGAAATTGGCTGGTACATTTTCCTATATAACAGGCACTATACATTTCAAAGTAATTAACTATGTGAAGCTTTTAAATGTTTCTGATTGACTTGATAACACACTATATTAATGCAAGTCTCCTTTTATTGTGTATATAGATGGAACGTTTGGTAATTTTAATACAATTCATCCAACATAATATATTTCTGAAGACAATGATGTACATACTTGTAGCTTACGCCTTTCCGACCTGTAACACTAAAAGTAGATCAAAGCCTGGAGTTTCCTCCGCATTTGCGCCTGGAGACCCACGTATTCCAGTCGCAAACCAATTAAAAGATCACGGAATTTTAGGCATAAGTTACATGCGTAACTGCAATACGTCCACGTCGCCTTGATCTTTTACGGCCGTCCATCAAACCTTCCATCCGAACGAATCGCCACCCACAGAACCGGCCAGGCCCCCAACTCGCAAACATGGGCATCTTCCAATCGCGCATGCTCGGGGGTTCTTTCAACATTGCGACCAGAATTTTCTGGCGCAGCTGGAAACAAGAGTAATTTTGCTGGTGTTTTATTGCAGTTTTTAAACATTTATCCTGACTGAGATCTGCACTGTATTTTCTGTTTCTTCAAATGCATTTTTATGGCATCAGTATAAGTCACATTAAAAATTGAAAAGCTGCCCTTGATTGCAGGCTCCTGAACATGTTGTGCCTAATGTGCAAGAATGATGGTTAAAATAGTTGAAATGTAAATTTCCTACTCTCAAATATACAGTGTGGGTGCGGCTTTCCGTGAGCCCCGATTGTTTCCCGCTGATTCCCACCCATTTTAAGTTCAGATATGTTCCAATGAGATTGGGTGGTTACCCGGGCATAACTTGACATTGGGAAAATGGGCATTGGGCGCATTTTTCCAGACTAACATCTGGATTGCGCCCAAGGAGGAAACTCCAGGCCCAATAATACAACACATGCTTTCCAGCATGACCAAGGAAAATTGTGTAAAGACCGTGAAACATTTTCAACAAAAGGAGGCTTTTCAACAATTGCCATAGTTAAGTATACTACCCAGTCCTTCAAACTGGTAAAAGAAATGAAATGCATTCAGCGCTGATGGAATCACTTCCCTACTCTCTGTTTTCCAGAGTGTAGTGAGCCTCTAGAATAGGTTGCCACCTGGTGTGGTGGGGTGCTGACTCTCTACACTTTCAAGAGGGAGCTGGATCGGTTCTTGACTGGGGCAGAGATCGCTTCATATAGAAGGCAAGCATCTTCATTGATAACACTTGGAGCTTGTGATCTACTGGACTGGTTTCGATTGTCCGAGGGGGTCGGAGAAGAATTTTCCAAAATATCTTCCCCCTTATTGGTCTTTTCTCTGGATGTTTTGCCTCTCCGGGGAGATGACATGGTTGGGTGGGTGTGGTTTTTTTTTGGTGGGTGGGGTATTTAGTCAGGGTGTGGGGGAGGCCTGATGGACCAGCTGCTCTTCTCTTGCTAGTCAATCTCCTGTATCTCATTCTGGTGACTCGGAGTGACAGCATATAATAGAAGTTAGCTGCTGGAAGATTATCTTGGTGAAAGTCGATATCAGCACCAGTTATACCCGATCATAAGAGAAAACAAACTGTAGCCGGCCAGGTATAATAAATGTTATCCCATTTGTAATAGGAATCAAGTTGCAATTACTTAAGGGTGGACATTGCATTTCACAATACATGCCGGTGGCGGGAACCGCATTTCTTCAGCTGCGTGTGTGTTAATATATTCTCTCCCACCCCCCCCGGGATAAATTCTTATACTGCTGCTTTTGTATGGGATCCTCTGAAAAGCCATTGGTTGTAGTCTCAAGTAGCCGCCCAGCGCTTTACTGATGATGCTGCAGATCTATTTGAGAAGTTGGCTGGGTTTCAAGCCAGCCTCAAGCCTCAGCTCTATATAAAAATATGCACTGTGCAATCCAGCGCATGAATGAAACCTACAGGACCTTATAGTCGCCAGACATGGAACACTCAACTCAACTAACGCTGGCTTTCCTTCTTGTTCAGGTAAGAAAGGACGATTCCAATACTTTCCAGTTCATAGGATTCCTTGTTTTTTTTTTAAAAAAAACGTTTAACCTCCATCAGATAGAAATTAAAAACGCGAGACGGAACACCCAAGACTAAACGGGGCAGTGCAGTTGGACTGGATTTCGACACACCGTCAATTTAACGATCAGGGCTGAAGCGTGCTTTCTCTGTCATTCAGCTATCTGTCAGGATTCCGCGACACTTTCCCTTTGAATCCACGAATGTTTAACATGGATGGTCTTGTTCCCCGAGGAAGCTGCCTTTCTGCAGGAGATGGGGAGGGGGGCAGCAAAGTTAAATTACACTTCGGATTTCAACTGTAGCGTTTCTTGCCCTGGAATATTCGACTCCCGATTTTATAATAAACTCCCTTAAAAAGGTGCTTTTTTTTAAAATTTAAAGTTTGCTTTCTTGTGACTGAAAAATTCCCCGTGGATGAAATCATACCACTGGGAAAGTGTAACGGATCCCCTTGGACATTGACTGCTGCTGCTGTCAGTCAAGGAGAGGAACCCTGGAATGTTCCTGGATGAGTGTTAAAAGGAGAGAGAGAGAGAGAGAGAGCATATCTCCGCCCCTGGAAAAAAAATCAAGTGGTGGGATATAGTTAATGTAGGATTACAGATTTGATTTAGTCTGGTAACTAAACTGGGGCTAAATGTTAAAAAAGGCGATCAAGGAGTTAACCAGGAAAACAGCTGCTTATTCTTTTAGTGAACAGAATTTGGGCGCAAAGATGTAGTTTAGTGTTTAAAAATAGAGGAAATAGCAGATTGTGCACGGAGAACACGGACATGAGCTTCAGCGTTTAAATGAATGCGTGACTTTGGCTAAATAAAGAGCACGACTCCCATCTCATTCTACCTTCACTCGTGTTTGTCGCCTCGCAATCTACTTCTGTCTTTTCCTTAAATCGATGACCTCTCCCACTCTCCATCACTTCCTTAATTACATCAATTCCGCCACAGCCGCATATACCACTCGCCTCCCCAAATCTCTTGGGATATATTTATGCAAACGGGAGCGTGTGATCAACAATTGCCTGTTAAAACCCACGACAACTACTTGTTAATTTCCAGCAAAGACAATGCACGTTATTACCTTTTTAATAGAATACCCACTGCAGTATATCAGAACACCCAAAACAGGGCTTATCAACAAAATCCGGACACACCCAGCTTCAGCTCCTCTTTTCTGCAAAGTATGAAGACCAGAATTCGCAAGAACGTTTTCCTTTGCAGACACATTTTGAGCTTACTTGAACCTTTCAGAAGAATTCTGCTTTGCGCTTCACTGTGCTCTTAAACTGGGTGTGTCAGGCAGTGGTAGCAAGGCTTGGGACTCTGCTACACCGAGCCAGAAGCAGTGCTTTTCACCGAGAACTTCAGAAGCTGGCCAACCCTGCGGTACCGGCACAATCTCCAGAAGTCTGGTACATCACGTTCAGTTGGAGTCCCGACTTTCCACCTGTTTATGCTCCGATGAGATCGAATGCAAATTTGCTGAAGGTATCAAACAGGGTAGACTTACTTTCTTACTTCGTGTGAACTTGGGTCACGTGTATTTAAGCGACGAGACTCAATAATTTTAGAAATAAATCAAGTTTACTCAGTTACACAGTTCTCAAGTTCCATCAAGTCCACAGTTCTCAAGTCCACCATTGTGGGAAGGAATAAGACGCAACAATACAATCCTCGCCACCACTGCAGCGCGCAGAGATCTTCCTAAAAACAGTCAGAGTTGAGCAATAATCCATTCGAGAGAAATAAACTTGGTTAAAAATACACTTCCATTTGCTGTCCGAAGGGGGCGCAGCAGATTATTTTGGGAATCTTTTCCTAACCAGTGCATTGGTTCATTCTCGGGTCATCGTCCTAATCAGGCACTGCACGGAAATACGGAACGTTGTCCTTGTATGCATATAATCTTGCACTGGGCCGTAGTTATGGTAAAGCAAAAATAATTAAGGCTTAAGCCAAGTGTTCAGCTCACTTAAAATGTCTTTTGCGATCACTCCCCTAGCATATCAAAAAGTTGCTCCTTGTAACAGTTAAAGAAACGTCTCTTGTATAAAGCTTTACATGATTCAGTTTATATGTTAGAATCTGTTAGGAATGTATCAACAAAGAGTTTAGAGAAATTATGAACCATCTGTTGGAAATTAGGTAGAATCAACACAAATGGTTCGAGAGAGAGGATTTTAAATTCAAACGCTTGCCGTTATATGTTCATGCTTAACACATGCAAATTCGAAACTGCACCTCGCTTGATGGTCTTTCCCCTCTCCCAAGAGGTTCTGTGCTGAGTTATACTCTCTTGAAGTTATTAAAGTTGAATTTAATTAAATTTAGCAAGTTTCCAGCGTTCTGATTAAATGGCTGTGTAAAAGAAAATCAAGATAATTTGTCCCAGGCAACTTACATAGAATTACTTAGAATTTACAGCACAGAAACAAGTCATTCGGCCCAACCAGTCTATACCGGTGTTTATGCTCCACATGAGCCTCCTCCCACACTACTCCATCTCACCCTATCAGCATATTTTTCTATTCCTTTCTCCTTCATGTGCTTATCTAGCTTCCCCTTAAATTAATCTACGCTATTCGCCTGAACTACTCCCTGTGGTAGCAAGTTCCACTTTCTAACCACTTTTTGGGTAAAGACATTTCTCCTGAAGCAAATGATGTAGAAAACATGATTGGAATAGTAGCCAAAATATAATGATTTTTTTTTAAACTCAAAAAGGTAAGTGCTACTCTTGGTTTTCACTTACCAGAAACAGTTGTGAAACATTACCGTCATCTACTTTCACACTATGTTGGGATGATATGTATGGTACCTGATATATTGCTGATATAATGGAATCATACAGCACAGAAAGAGGCTATTTGGTCCATCGTGCCTGCTCTTTGAAAGAGCTAGCCATTATTCCCACTTGCCTGCTCTTTCTCCATAGCCCTGCAAAGTTTACACTTTTATGCTAGAGAGGCGGGGCACACATGCATCAGTTAGATCAGAAGTAGCTCACCGTTTCCATTCATATCTTAGTGACAGACATTAATACTGGCTATGCTGACAATGCTTAGGTCTAACTGACAATGGTACTGCCTGCTACAATATGACTGCAAGATATGATTGGAAGTATTTCAGAAGTAGAACTTACAGCAGGCTCTGTGGATATCTAAAAAAGCAGAGGATTGACAATAAAGTAATCAGAAGGTAACCAGCCAAGGACGAAAGCGTTGTACTAAAGAATGCTGGAGGAACGTTTACTCCATGGACAAGTAATCAGAAACCAGTGGCTTTGATGGTAGATCTACCAAAAGCAGAAGAATATGACCTCAGCCAACCAACTTGCACTCCAAAATGCAGCTCAACATTGGTCCAGCTGTTTCAGCCATATAACTGGGTCCTGTGATACATCGTTAGGTTGGATAAGCTAAATGAGAAGATAATAACTCTGACAACTCCCAAAGTATATTTTTATATATGCAGTTGCACTGAATTGGCTTAATTTTCTCTTTTTATACTTCAATTTCTATCTGAATTGTCTTACCAGCCTTTATTTTGTGAGTAGGCAAAAAGACTGCTGGTCAGTAGCAAAAAAAGGGCAACTGACGAACTTCATTTCATTCGAGACACCAAGCACAATGTGTTTTCTAGCATTTGCTACCTGTTGGAGAGCTAGCATGCACCAAGCAGAAAGCATAACCGTTAATGAATACAACACATGCCATATGTGAGCTGGTCCAGTAAGTCCTAGTCTGTTATATTGCAATATTAAGCTATTATAAATGGGGCAGGCTGATGGAACTAACTACTAGGATTTTTAATGTTAAAGGAAATAAAAACAGTAAATTCCAGTGACTTCTTCTACAAATATATGTCTTATAATGCCAATTTTTTTTGGAATAAGGTATCACTTTTATTCCTAAAAGCAATTTTGTTGAATGTTAATGGAAAACATCAATATACATTCCAGCAACTGAAACCAACAGAGCATAAAGAAAGCTGAAGAATAAAAAATCCTTCAGCTATTGTGGGTAGTACAATATTGATCACTTTTTCCCCTGTTTAAATTGTTTTGAATTTTGGTGTTTGCCAAGATGAGGCAAAGGCACAACCACATACATAGCTCGGGGTGGGGGTTGTTGAGGGTTGGAGAGAGACATCAGGTCAATACTGGGGATTAGAGTTGGTGGGGAAGCAGAGAATATAGCCTATGACAATAAATTGGGTGGGCATGTTCCCCTCAGCCTCCCCCCTGTGGCTGTGCCTATGAGATGAGGAGTGTAAGTGCAGCACAGTGCCGTGCATATCAACTCTCAAGTCCGGTATAACACAGCCAGGTGCAAAGTATGATTCCACCTACATTGTTCCAACTTCCAAGATCTGTGTGCAATGTTTGACAAAATCTTTAATTTGTTTATAAAGAATTGTGTAAAATATTGTTGTACACAGATGAAGCACTCCCCCACCCCCACCCCCATGTTGCCCTATCCTCCGAAGAGTACCTTCTACTGCACAAGTATTAACCTTTTTTCCATTTCCCACTCAAGTCATAGTGACTCTGAATAAGGTTCAAGTTTAGCACCAATTTGGGCTGAATTGTAGGGAGTTCTATGCTGTAGGTCTGTGTTCTCTAAGAATTAGGTTCGGTCTGTCCCAAACCTCTTGACTTGGGAAACTTCCAGTTGGCAAAAGCAAGCAAAGTTAATCTCCTCAGTCTCAATGAATGTTACCCCAAGTCCTTGAGATGAAAGGAGAGTGTGCCAATCTATCATGTCAGTCAGTCCTATGTAAAGTACAGTTTTGAAATAAAATGTTACCTTTTGTGCAATTCGTTTGGAAGCAGTCATCTTTGTGAAAAGGAGCTCTGAGAATACAAACAACCTGTTTAAATGAAAATTGTTGCTCCAAAGTTCCTTTCTTTGTAGTTACCTTAATGTAAGTACAACTTCCACAATCGAGTCTTTTGATATGATATGCAGCAATTGATGAGGATATAACAAATGGCAGTGGATATTTAAAGGGGCATTTCAGACCTCAGTTCATTCGTATTCCAATGGCAACTTGCTGATTCATAGGAATAGATCAGAGTGGGATTGTTTCTTTAGTCATAAAATCTTGATCAGAAATGTAGAGATCATTATTGAAGTAGAAAGAGCAAATTATTTATTTTAAATAAAAGCAATACTGTATTCAGTAAAAGAAAAAAAATCCATGTAACTACCAATTTCTGTGACCCTGTAATGAGCAGTGATTCATTTTTCCATAAATAGATGAAATATAGCTGGCATGAATGTTTGAGTAGACTTTGCATAATAGCTACTTATAAAAGTCATCCTTTCCTAAATAATTCTTTAAGCCAATTTTGCAACCCTCCTATCACTCAATACAAACCTGCCTGAGATCAGTCAATCCCATTAGTTCTTGTGAATTTCTAACCGGACATGTCAGTGTGGATTGGTATTTGTACTCCTACCTTTACTATTTGCTTGATACAAATGACTATATTACTTTAATATTTTGTTCACCAAAGTTAAATCCTATTATGATGGATGCTGTTGCTGTAATAGAAACAATGATCGCTTATCTTGGAGTTTTAATAATGTAAATTTTTACTAATCCTGGATAATATGGAACAATGTTTACTATTATGTTTGGAAGTGACATTCATTTAACAAATAGAAGCCATATCATTGATTATATTTATTTTATCCGTTAATCAAACATTTGAACATTATATATGAGAATTAATTTTTTGTAATTAATTTTTTACTGTGAAATCTGAATTCGTTTCATTGATAAGCACAATTTGCTTTTGCTTAATCTATGTGAAAGATACTAGTATTGAGAAATGGAAATAGAACACGTTCCATTGTTCAGCATTAGCATCAAGCACTGGTTCAGGTTGCAGTGTAAAACTCCCTCTCTTCTGTCACCAACTATATGCATTAATCTCAACTTCAGAAGAGCAGACCATATTTCACCAATGTGACATTTACTATTTCCAGCATCAGCCATGCTTGTGATCTCTGGGGGTACAATTGTTAATTAAAAAAAAAAAAATTCATTCTCAGGATATGGGTGTTACTAGCAAGCCTAGCATATATTGCTCATCCCTAGTTGCCCTCGAGAAGGCGGTGGTAACCCTATACCCAAATTAGGGTTAGTTTTATGCAATGAACCCACTGAGTATGAGTCTGGACAAACTCATTTCAAATGGGACTTCAGTCTTCTCAGTCTGGGCTTGTTTTGAACCAGATCCCAAGAAATGAGAGGACAATGTGAACACACTGCACCACCCAGACCTCCCTGCATTATCTTTTTATTTATACATTATTTTGCAATGCAATGGCTTTGCCTGTTCTGATTTATTATAGAAAGTTGACTCATCAGAATATACAACCTTTCATTTTATTTATTTGTCTGAACTAGTAACAGATTTTGTTAAGCTACATTTCACATTTTACCATGGGTTTTTATTATAAGCATTATCTTTTCAAATAAATGACCTATTGTATTTAAATATTAATAGTCCATTAGACTGTTGATGAGGTTCGTTACAGCTATTGAAAGTAATTTTTTATAACACTTACTTTTAGTTCACTCAAAACTTGCAATTTTTAAATTTACTAGTCCCTTGTGTTTAATTCTGTGAGTGATGGAGATGTAGCTGTTAAATTTGCTGAACAGTAATCCATTATAGATTTAAGTGACTAATGACTGGCCACATGAGATTATTTTTTTAACTGCTGCATGACATAAGATTTAATGATGCTGCATAACAATAGATCGTAGCAGAAAATTATTTGCCTCTTTTTTTGATAATTTACCAGTTTTAAAATTGTTTTCTTCAGTCCCTGCAATACCACTAGTTTCCATGCAGTCTTTCTGCAGTTTGGGAAGCAAGCAGATGGCTTCAGGTCTCAACACAAGTTCTGTTGTGAACACCCTTCGGAGATTCATGTTGTCCCAGGGCAGATCTATTGTAGGGTGGGCTGAAGTATCAATTGTACCCCAAGGTAGGAGCACCACCTACTGGACTGATTGAGAATTGGCAACATGCAAAACTATCTGATTGGTGGATTCTAATGTCAGCCATTAAGGGCACCAAACGTACACAATTCTAATGGAGCAAGAATGCGAGCCATTATATTCACACTAAAAGTCATTTCCGTGATTTTTCATTTTTTAAATCATGTGACAACTGCTCTTAGCATTTATCAGATTTGAATGTATTGCTATTTACTGATATAATTATTGATATTAGTAAATGTGCATCAAGTGCCAAGTTCCTGACTCAAACCCTTGGTAAGTGTAGAATTTTGTAGGAATTATTGTGGATTTGCACCATGCCAAATGGCATCCCAGTATCGCAAGTGATTTTCAGAAAATGGTTATTGAAAATATTCAGAAAATTGCAGACAAAATCTTTGCACACTCCTCCAATTCAAAGATGTGGAATTCTTCTT
Organism: Somniosus microcephalus; assembly: GCF_052327205.1. Taxonomy (NCBI): domain Eukaryota; kingdom Metazoa; phylum Chordata; class Chondrichthyes; order Squaliformes; family Somniosidae; genus Somniosus; species Somniosus microcephalus. The sequence goes on from NC_140992.1 coordinate 252,419,955, forward strand.
TCCCTCAGTCTTTCCTTAATTCTTCATGTTTTAAAATCCTAAGCTTGGCATTTTACCTTCTTATTCTTTTTCAATCTTGCTGGTGTCTTGCACCTCTTCGGCTTGATCCTTTTTACCTGGGTTTGTCAATAAATAACAGATCAAAGCAGCAAAAGACCAGTGAGGCTTTAATCTGCACTGATCGAGATATTTCTGTTATATGCAAGTTAGGTAGTAAGCAAATTTCATGTCTGTTATGAACTATTACATAGAGTTTTGTAACATGTTGCTTGCGATATACAGCCTATAATATTCTCAAAAATCAATAATATCATTTTTGTTTAGGTTTCCCCCATTTTCCTTTCCATCCCAAATGGGCTTTCTGCATCAAGACTACCCTTTTCAGTCAGAAGAATAGGATAATTCAGCCAATATCACTCTATGCAGTTCAGGAATTGCGTCCTCCCTGGCCAGTTCTCATCCAGTTTACAGACAAATTTGCAAGAATGGTAATGTCCCCTCCTTGAGGAAGCGACTAAGAGTTCAACCTATTGGGCTACCCTACATTCCATGCAAAATAACTTCTAAAATGTGTGGTATTTAAATAAATCTATATCCACGGATGCCCACTCCCCGTTCATGAACCATACTTCCTGTTGTCATGATTTTTGATCATACCTTTCTGTCGACATTTACCATTGTCCGTTGCTATGTCAATACTTCCCATTCACTTTTTCTAGGTCAACTCATAACTGTCATAATGTAGTTGTAGGCTTTGGTCACTAGGTGACTCCATGGAGCAAGTTTCTGAAGTCTCTTTCTCAAATCCATTACTATCTAGTTGATTAATGCCACTAGCAATGTACTAGTACTTCATAAATTCTTTTATTTAGAGTTTCATGGTGCTCCCAAAAAGGCTAGAATGATGGCCAGGGTAGGAGATTCTGTTTGTTGTTTGGGTCACAACATATTGAGCCAAAGGTACATTTACTCTGCATTTGGCCTGTGCTGTATTTGCCTGGGATTGCTTGAAACTAAGGCTGGGTGTGAAAAGTAGAAATGTGTTTCATTCTTGAACACAGATATTGTTCAACTTGATGAGCACAAATTACCTTTAGAAAACCCCTCAAATTAACAACCCAAATATAGCATCACTAATTCACCGCCTTCTGTTTCCTTCTCTACATTATCTCTTGTTTCTCTAACAACTAGTGACACATTGTATTCCCCATCCAGCTTTGTAATGTCATCTAGCCTTGTCTTTACTCCACTTTGCTGTTTTCTCCAGGAACTCCTTTTCCAGATGACAACCATCCCTGAATTATTCTGCAATCTCACAAAGATATCAAATAACTGTGGCGCCAAAACACGACTCATTCTGCCTTCCACACAAAAGAGACTGCATGCTTCTAAGATCCAAAAATACGCATTAAGTCACACACAAGAAAAATTTTAAGACTGAAATTCCAAACAGCAACTACAACATTTCAGCACATAATCAAGGCTGGCATTACGGTGCAGACAGGGTGCTGCATTGTCAGAAGTGCCATCCTTTGGAAGAGACATTAACCCAAGGCCAATCTGTCTGCTCTACTAGATCAGGTGGTCATAAAATATTCCATAGCACTATTCCAAAAGGAATTGGAAGGTCTACCAGTGTCCTGGCTAACATTCCTCCCTTGACCAATACCATCAAAACAGATTAACTGGTCTTTTATCTCATTGCTATCTGTGGGATCATGCTGTACATAAAATGGCTTCCGTGTTTCTCGCATAACTGTATAATGTAATTCATTCCGTGCCAAGTGCTTTGGGACATTTTTGAGAGCAGACCTATAAAAATGTAAGTTTTTTTTTCTCTATACACTGTAGATTATGGCATGCCAAGTCTATGTTTAAGTTTGTATAAGCATCCAAATCCACATATAAACGTATTTAATGCTTTTGGTTGTATTATTTAGCAAGTTGGAATATGAATATCATTTAAAATACACTGATTTCAAAACTTAGTTACGTTTGATATCTTATTAAGGATTTAATAGTTACATTTTAATGTTATATTTATAGTTTACTTATTTATAAGTGTAGTTTATTAAATCTGCTTTCTATACATGATTTTATTGTGTTTTTGGATTTAAAATATCAGAAATTTTAGGTTCTAAATCTGTCAAGTACTTATTCTCTTTGTTGTAACTGTATTATATAATGACTAATTGTGTTTGTATTTGCAAAATCCTCACTTTTTTTATTTCTGATTCACCATATTCAGACTTGTAAACCTAGATTTACTAAACAGTGGACCAAGCCACTAAACCTTGATGCTTCTAATCAAGATGTACAAACTAGTGAGACCTACCTCCTGGTTCACCATTGAGCCACATCTGGTCTGTACCCACTTCTCAAATTCACATTCACAAATGCCAGTGATGGTTAATTGTAATTCCAACCCCTACTGGTTGAACAACAACAGCTGTGAATGTAGATTTGGTAAACGAGGATCAGATCTGATCTTCTCAGTTTGTAACCCCGGGGTAGAACTCATTAATTAGTAACCCTAACGTTACAGGAGGGCAAATTAATCTTTTTTCTCACTGATCAAGAATGAACAAGAGAGGAATATGTGTTAAAATAATTCATAGGTATATTATTTTGAGATTTGTTTTAAAATATGAATCTTCCAGCAGTTTATGCCACCCATGAACCTGAGTTGGATTTTACTCAAATCTGAGTTACTTTCTACCTGGATTGATTTTTGGAGCACATAATTTATTCCATGTACATTAAAGGTTAGATTTAGATAGATGTTCACTGATTGTTGGTGTAATGAGGCATTTTCCACTTAAGGAAATCCCATGTTCCAAATTTGTTCCTGATTTAGAACTACAATGCATGAAAAGCCGTGGGAATTCAAGGTGAAATGGATCAGAAATTGGCTGAAGGAAAGGAAACGGTGGTTACTTGTTAGGGGTCTGATGTCCGGGTGGAGGAGAGTACTCAATTGAGTGACTCTGGGATTGTTGTTGAACCCACACTATTTCCAATTACTTTGATTTTGAAGCTTAATGCAAATTAGTCAAACTCTCAGGAAGTAATAAACTGGAGGTGGGGAAATTGAGTCTAATGAGGTATCTGTTGTGTTGGTACCTTTCTACCTAGACACAATTAGAACTCAGAACCCAGAGATTCAAACATGAAGTGCTTTATTCAGGAAGGAAAGGAAAGTTCCGAACAAAGAGAGCTAAACTTAACCAAGACAACACCCAACCATGTATCTGCTGTGACAGCGCCACCACAGGTGGGAGGAGAACACACAATACATAACATATTCCTCCCCTCTTAAATGAAAGGTCCACATTATTCCTCAACAGGTAAGTTACTTTCAATGCACTCAACTAACCAAGGGTAGAGGTAGACTGCCTCAAACCCTGACTTTACCCTGGGGTTTATTCTGCCCCAGTCTTGTGGGTCACTAAGCCTACAGATCCAAGTGTCTTGGAGGCTGCCGCTCTCTGACAGGATACCGGCGGTCATCGCTGGCTTCCACAGCAGTAGGCATTGACACAGGCCTAGATAGAGAAGGTGCCTGTGTCAGTCGAAAGTCAGGAGTTTGCACAGGTGGAACAGTCTCTATGACTTCCTGTGTTGGAGAAGAGTACTGTGGCAAAGGATGCTGGTTTGCGGTATCATCTGGAAACAGTTCAGGCCAACCAGCCGTTGGAGCCTCTGTGGTTGTCTCTGCTCCTAGCAACAGTTGATCTGTGTGTCTTCTCCAGACGACGTCCTCAGCAGCCTCAACCGTGTAAGACACAGGGCCCGTCTGCGCGATCACCATAGCAGGAACCCATTTCGGTCCAGTGTTGTAGTTTCGAGCTAGGACATGCTCTCCAGGGTGAAACCGTCTCTCCTTGGCTCTTTTCTCTCTCTTTTCAACTTGAGCTTGTTGTTGACAATGGACAACCTGTTCTGTCCTTGGAGGTTTGAGTAAGTCAAAACTTGTCCGCAACTATCTCTTCATCATGAGCGAAGCGGGGGAAGTTTTGGTTGTGGCATGCGGCTTGTTCCTGTAGGACAACAGGAAGCTATTCAGACGTTGGTGGATTGAGCCCTGACCTTGCGATGCCTTCAAGGCGTGCTTCAAAGTTTGCATGAACCTTTCTGCCTGGCCGTTAGTAGAGGGATGATAGGGCTCAGACCTGATGTGTTGGACACCATTCACATGCAGGAAGGTTGCAAACTCCTGTGATACAAATTGTGGACCGTTGTCACTTACGAGTTGTTCCGGTGAGCCATAACGGCTGAACATCTCACCAAGTTTCTCAATTATTTTCTCTGCCGTGGTCGACCTCATCACAACGACCTCCGGCCACTTGCTACGAGCGTCCACAACCACCATAAACATCTTCTCTTCGAAAGGACCGGCGAAGTCCACATGTACTTGCTGCCACACTTCTGCAGGCCAATCCCAGGGGTGTAGGGTTGCCAGCTGTGGAACATTCCGGACCCTTTGACATGGGGAACATGTTTTGACTTTCTCCTCAATATTTCCATCAAGACCTGGCCACCAGAAGTAGCTTCTTGCCATTTCCTTCATCCGAACCATCCCACTGTGGCCTGTATGAAGTTGTTGCAGTATAGGTTCCCTCAGAGGTGGCGGAATGATGACACGGCGTCCCCAAAGAAGACAACCTGCCTGGACAGAGAGCTCATTTCTTTTTGAAACGTAAGGTTTCAAACTAGGAGAATCTCCTATAGCTCTCCCTCGAATGACATCGTCCATTACCTCAGACAGGACTGGATCGTTGCGGGTGTACCTTCGCACCTGAACTGCCGTGACAGGTGCTCCCTCTACTTGTCTAAAGTAGATGTCTATCTGACGAGGCTCTGGGGGAGTAACAGGCAAGGGTAGCCTCGAGAGACCATCTGCGTTGCCGTGCAAGTCTGATTTGCGATATTTGATGTCGTATGTGTGTCCTGACAACAGTAAAGCCCACCTTTGCATCCTGCTTGCAGCAAGAGACGGAATTCCGGTGTGGGGCCCGAAGATTGAAGTCAATGGACGGTGGTCCGTCAGGAGTGTGAACCTTCTCCCAAACAGGTACTGATGAAATTTTCGAATTCCAAAAACGATTCCCAAGGCCTCGCGCTCAATCTGTGCATAGTTACTCTCGGCCTTGTTCAAGGTGCGTGATGCGAAGGCGATAGGTTTCTCTTCACCAGAAGGCATGATGTGGGACATGACTGCTCTCACACCATATGGTGACGCATCACATGCTAGCTGCACGGGTAGCTTTGGGTCGAAGTGTGTCAGGACCTTCGATTTCAGCAATGCTTTCTTTGCTTGGGCGAAAGCTTCGTTGCACAGTTCAGTCCATTTCCATGTTTTGCCTTGACATAGCAACTGATGTAACGGCTTCAGCAATATTGCTAAGTCTAGAATAAACTTCCCATAGTAGTTAAGTAGCCCCAGAAATGAACATAACTGGCTCACATTCTGGGGTGCTGGGGCCTCCACGATCGCCTTGAACTTTGACGGCGCCTTTTAAAAAAAAATTTTTTATTCATTGATGGGATGTGGGCGTCGCTGGCTAGGCCTGCATTTAGTGCCCATCCCTAATTGCCCTTGAGAAGACGGTGGTGAGCCGCCGCCTTGAACCGCTGCAGTCCATATGGTGTAGGGACACCCACAATGCTGTTAGGAAGGGAGTAGCGTCAATCACATGTCCCAGGTACTCAACTGAAGACTGAAAGAATTCACATTTGTCTTTAAGAACTCTTGAGTCCGTACTCTTTCAGTCGTTGTAATGTCGCACCCAAGTTCAGAAGATGATCCTCCTCATTTGTCCCAGTGACAAGGATGTCATCCAGGTGGCACTGGGCTCCTGGCAGTCCGCTCAATATCTGATCCATTGCCCTTTGGAATAGAGCAGGGGCCGACGTAATTCCAAACGGAAGGCGGCAGTACCTGTATAGCCCCTTGTGTGTCACAATTGTCAGCAGCTCCTTTGATTTGTCATCGACATGCATTTGTAGATAAGCCTGGCATAAGTCTATTTTGCTGAACTTTTGCCCTCCGGCCAGACCCGTAAAAAGATCATCAATGAGGGGAAGAGGGTACTGTTCCGCAGACAGCACCGGGTTAATAGTCACTTTAAAATCCCCGCAGATTCAAACAGATCCATCCTTTTTCAGGACAGGAACAATGGGTGTGGCCCATTTGCTCACGCTCACAGGCTCCAGGACTCCATTCTCGACTAAGGCCTCCAAGTTAGCCTCAACTTTTGGCCTAATTGCATAGGGTACAGGTTGGGCTTTGTGAAACTTCGGCTTGCTGTCAGATTTAATGTCCAGTCTCACGCTGATCTTTTTCATGCTCCCAAGTTCCCCATTGAAGAGCTCTGCATGTTTGTTTAACACTGCAGTCAGACCTGACTCCCCTTTTGACATCATGCGGACTGCAGGCCAGTCCAGCGTGATTTTCTCTAGCCACGCACATCCCAGTGGCAATGGGTAATTTCCCTTTACCACATATAGTGGCAGTTTCGCAGTCTGTCCATTCAATTTAAATGTCACCTCAATGGCGCCTCTCATGGCCACAGGTTCGCTGGTATACGTCTTTAGCACAATGTTTGTTGGCTGAAGGGTAAGATGCTTTAGCATTTTGTTGCAGACAGTGTCTGAAACAAGGGACACAGCTGCGCCAGTGTCCACCTCCATCCGCACTGATTGTCCCTCCACCAGTGGTGACACCCAGTAGCCATTTGAACCACCTGCAACCGTCAGTATGTGCACCTTTTCCTCCTCAGAGGTGTCGCTCCCCTCTGTTTTGCTTGTTCCATCATACTGCACTGAATGAACACTCTTTTTCTTCTCTTGTCCAAATACAGACATTTTGCTTTCATGCTTCCCAGCTCTGTCTGTTCTTTTTTCTACCTCTACAGGCGTGTTCAATGTGACCCTTTTTGCCACAATTTCGACATTCCAGCTCCGTACACCAGCAGTCATTAGCGTGATGGCCCGTTTTCCCACAACGGTAACATGTGCCGTTCCGCGCACCTTTAGGCTCAGATGACACCTTGTGAACTCTCCCTGTTGAACTCAACTGGTGAGCCTCCTTTTCTGCCATCTCCATGGAGACACTAACTTCAATGGCCTTTTCAAGAGTAAGGTTGTCCTCAGTAAGAAGGCACTTCTGTGTGGCTGCACTTTGCAGACCACACACAAGTCTGTCTCTAATGGTGTCATTCAGCACCTCCTTGAACTCGCAGTGTTCTGACAACCTTTTTAAAGCAGCAATAAACATCGTCACTGATTCCCCCTCCTCTTGATTCTGTTTGTGAAATTAAATCTCTCAGCAATAACCAGAGGTTTTGGTGAAAAATGTGCTCCAAGAATTTCCACCAGTTGCTTATATGTTTTAGTTCCTGGCTTATCTGGCTGCACAAGGCTGCGAAGTAAGTTGAATGTCTTCGGCCCCATTACACTCAAAGGTAGGCATGACCTTTTCATTTGCCACCGCATTCGCCAATACAAAATAGTCGAAACGTTCCGTATAAGCGCTCCATTGCTCCACATTTTCATCAAAATCACCGATGTTTCCTAATATAGTAGCCATCTCATGTTTCAAATTTAAATTTCTGTTTACTCACTGCACCCGTAATGTTAATGTGATGCTGCAATCTCTGTTCCGAGTGTTTTGTAGTCGAAAACAAGAAAGTTCCCACAACGCAGATTCATCCGATCCTCGGCGCCACTTTGTTGTGTCGGTACCTTTCTACCTAAACACAATTAGAACTCAGAACCCAGAGATTCAAACATGAAGTGCTTTATTCAGGAAGGAAAGGAATGTTCTGGAGAGTTCCGAACAAAGAGAGCTAAACTTAACCAAGAGAACACCCAACCATGTATCTGCTGTGACAGCACCACCACAGGTGGGAGGAGAACACACAATACATAACTGTATCCAAAAACCTACAAAGTGTGCTATAAAATAATGTCTGTGGCCAGAATAGTAACATAGATGAAATTCAGTAAGAATAAAGGTTAGTGTTACATATTGGAAGAAATAAATTGGTGGCAAACATACTGTATGAATGATATTTACAAGGATGATACCAGAAATGCGAGGGTATACATATCAGGAAAGGATGAACAGGCTGGGTCTCTTTTCTCTTGAGAAAAGAAGGCTGAGGGGTGACCTAATAGAGGTCTATAAAATTGAGAGATTTTGATAGAGTGGATACAGAGAGAATGTTTCCACTTGTGGGGAAGAGCACACCTAGAGGCCATCAATATAAGATAGTCACCAAGAAATCCAAAAGGGAATTCAGAAGAAACTTCTTTACCCAAAGAGTGGTGAGAATGTGGAACTCGCTACCACAGGGAGTGGTTGAAGTAAATAATATAGATGCATTTAAGGGGAGGCTAGACAAGCATATGAGGGAGAAGGGAATAGAGGGTTATGCTGATAGATTTAGATGAAAGATGGGAGGAGGCTCAAGTGGAGCATAAACGCCGGCATGGACTGATTGGGCTGAATGGCCTGTTTCTGTGCCGTATATCCTATGTAATCCTACGATATCAAAGTAGCTAAGGGCGAATTGAAAGAAATCTAGAGGTGTTGGGAGACTTGGCAGCTAAAATGTCCAGTCATTGTATGGTAACAAACTAAACTACATTGCTAAATCTAAAACACTTGCATTCCTTTATAGAAAGAGTTGTAGAGAGGCAGAAGGTATGGTCAAAGAAAAGTGTTTTGAGACTTTTAAAAGCAGGGAGGAAAGAGGAAGCCAGATGTCTTGAAGACCAGTTAAAAATAGCCTTCTAGAAAGACCTTGAGTGACATTGTCAATGCCAAAATTAGAAGATAGTTCTGTGTTGTTTACCCATGCCCATTAGGAACTGGATTGAAGCTACTCTAATACTTTAGTGTTAGCTGTTGGAGGAGGCTTTCATTCCCTCAGTCTGAGCTAGATTTGAAGCCATGTCTTGGAGGTAAAAGTTACTGTTTAACCTAGTCTCATTAACACACCTCCACCCATAATGTCACTATAGGATGTCCAAACAGAATTCTGTAAGGCTTCATTTACATTGCCAGCCAACTGGTGTTGATTCCACTCCAAAACAAAGCAGGTAATAGCGACCCTGTCAGTGTGATAATTCAAGTGTGAAGCTAACATAAGGTGTCCATTTTAACTCCGATGTCAATCGGGGTGCGGGGGCAGAACCAGGAATGATGTGGAGGCTGGAGAGGAAAATTGTATTGTAGCAGGCTGGCATTAGGGACCAGTGGGAAAGATCCCTGGCAAGGGACATCATTTGGTGGGTGTTTGGGAAAGATTGTGCTTTGGGAGGGGGAGGGGGTGGTGGTGGGGGAAGGAAGCCTGGGGCAGGGGAGGCCCTAGATCACTCTGGGGCCAGAGGAGTATTTCTCCTGGCCGGCAAGATGCCAAAAAAGAATTAAAAGAAACTTACCTAAGCCATTTTTGGCGCTGCTTGCTGCCAGCTTTCGCTGGCAGGTCTGTGACTGTGTGGCATTTGGTTGGCCTGCAGTTAAAATGGTGTGCACATCCAAATTATGTCATCTGATTGCAACATTGCCATTTAAATTAGGCCCCCACTTGTCTAGGGTGGGCGCCTTTCCCGAGCCGAAAAGTCAGCAGTTAAAATGCCGACTGCCGTAAAAGATTCAGGATCAGTGGGAGAAGTTCCAAAACCTAATTTTTAGGCTCCTACTGGGTGGACAGGGTTAAAGTCACCTAGGTTTTATAGCAATTTTGCCCCAGCAGCTATCCAGTGTCATGCTATGGGTCATATGACATCAATATTTGTCTCTTGCCCACATTTGTTGTTGCCTATTGTCCTCTTGCTGCCCTCTGTCTTGTTGCGTGTCTGTATTTTTGCCATTGTTCATTATTACCAGCAATGAGCGAGCTTCATTACTGTAAAATCCTTGTCCTCTTGTATAAATCCCTCCATTGCTTTGCTTTGTCTCACTCTATTTCTTCAGTCTCCTCGAGCCCTATATTCCCTCCCAAAAGCTGCATTCTTCTGATACCAGCCTTTTGTGCAGCTCAGTCCTGGGCTTGTCATGTGATGAAGTCTCCAGGAATACATCCAACCAGAGTTGGCGACACTACTCCCTCCCTTCACCCAACCATTGATCCCAGAACTTTCAACTGCCTTGATCCTGCTCTCTGTAAATTCTTCCCAAAACCGGTCCTTTAAAAATCTTCTCAATACCCAAATCTTTGACCAAGCTTTCAGTTTTTCATCTAATCCCTGCCTTCTTGGCTCAGCATCTGTTTTCATTATTCCTGTTTATGAAGTGCCTTGGGAAGTTAATTGTGTTAATGGTGCTCTAGTTGTAATATCAAAAGTGAAATTCCCAGTGGGATCCTTAGAGTATCAGAATCTTAGCAGGTGCAAGTACGAACAGAACACCACTTCGCATATACTGATCTTAAGGATACCAAATACTTCACTGTGCCCTGACTTCAGCAAATACTACACATAAGCTCATACATGTGAACATCTAGGAAAGACCTCACTATTTCAAATTATAATTTGTATTCTTTATACGTCAATTTTGATTTGCCGCTGCTTGTTTTGTCACGACTCTCACTCGTAAGAACAGATGGAATAGAAATAGAAGCGGCACAAACCTTATGTTACAGTCTCTATTTGTTGCAGTGATGTTGGCTGCTAAATGGTGTGAGATATGAAGTGCCTTGGAGGACAAGGTGACAATTATATGAATGTTTCTCTGAGGCATTTGAGAAGAAATGAGCATTCAGATTTAGATATTTTTACATAAAAGCAGAAATTGGCACAGTGGGAGCTCTGGGAAAATTAAGAACCGTTAGGTTTAACAATAAACAGACCAAATAAGTGTGGTTATGCAGTAACATTAAAAAAAAAAGCACATCGTGACTTGAGGTCAGGGCACAGTGAAGTCAAGAAACATTTTATATTAGTCAGAAACAAATGCTGAGCCAAGAAGGTAGGGATTAGAAGAAATAACTGAAAGCCTGGTCAAAGATTTGGGTATTGAGAAGATTTTTAAAGGACAGGTTTAGGGAAGAATTTACAGAGAGCAGGATCAAGGCAGTTGAAAGTTCTGGGATCAATGGTTGGGTGAAGGGAGGGAATAGGGTTGCCAACTCTTGTGGGATGTATTCCTGGAGACTTCATCACATGACAACCCCAGGACTGAGCTGCACAAAAGGCTGGAATCAGAAGAATGCAGCTTTTGAGAGGGAATATAGGGCTTGAGGAGACTGCAGAAGTAAGGCGAGACAAAGCAAAGCAATGGAAGGATTTATACAAGAGAACAAGGATTTTACAGTAATGACGCTCGCTCATTGCTGGTAATAATGAACAATGGCTGGAAGAGGATTCAATAAAGAGGTAACAGATTATAATGTTATTAGCTGTCAATTTTGTCAACACCAGATATATTGAACCAAGAAGACCTGTTAGTCTTCAGAACTCAATTACAAAGTGGCTTTGTGAGCATTCCATCAGTTTTTTTGATATTATGTAATGTAAACCCTTGGGTAAAAACACAGCTGTACAACATCTTGTTTGACAGTGCAGATGATAAATGGCTCCCACCTAATGTGTTTTGCAGTTGATTCATCTTGCCATTTAAATTACTTTACTCACTAGCCACTTTTTCTAATGGAGCTAATGGAAAGCCAGAGGCAAGTCACCTCAAAACTTACTAGTGCTTGGTGCCAGAGCAGCATTAGTAAAGGTTCAGAAGCTGGTCAGCTACTTGTCCTCATGGTTGGGGACTAATATATATTGGGGAGTCCTTAACAACAGAACAAAGCAAAACACATTTAAAAGCTGAATAAATGAAAACAAGTAACCTGACGTTCCTCCTTTTTAATGGAAAAACCGTGAACGTCTGATTTCCTTTGTAATTAACAACCCCACAAACAAAATTGTGTTTCAGAAATTATATATTTCAATGTTATGCATTCCTGCAGTAGACTAAAAGGCCTCCATTTGTGCTGTAACCTTATGTGATTTGATGAATACTGACATCAATAAGAGTCTTTAAAGAGTCTTTAATTTAGTTAAAAACCATGTGGTTACTGTGATATAAGTTAATGTTAATTAGTGGTAAAGGTAGCTACTGTACCAAAGGATGTTCTTCCATCCCTCCCCGCTCCATATTTTAATCTACAGTTGCCATGGCTATCCTAATAGTTCAATAATTATTTTAAGCTTGAAATTACTGTTGGAAGAATGCTGTATGACCTCCCTTCCTGTGTCTACAAATTTAGTGAAGGTGTTAACTCATTTATTTTAAACCACCACCACCAGGATGTAACACCTCACTATTACTGGGTGCTTTGTCTATCAGCCTAGTTCAGAACTGATGAACCTTTCATAATTCAGCCAATTCGATTCACTCCACGTGATATCGAGAAATGGCTGAGCACACTGGATACAGCAAAAGCTATGGGCCCCGACAACATCTCGGCTGTCGTGCTGAAGACCTGTGCCACAGAACTAGCCACGCCTCTAGCCAAGCTGTTCCAATACAGCTACAACACTGGCATCTACCTGACAATGTGGAAAACTGCCCAGGTGTGTCCAGTCCACAAAAAGCAGGACAAATCCAATCTGGCCAATTACCGCCCCATCAGTCTACTCTCAATCATCAGCAAAGTGATGGAAGGTGTCGTCGACAGTGCTATCAAGTGGCACTTGCCAATAACCTGCTCACTGATGCCCAGTTTGTGTTCCGCCAAGACCACTCGGCTCCCGACCTCATTACAGCCTTGGTCCAAACATGGACAAAGGAGCTGAATTCCAGAAGGGAGGTGAGAGTGACTGCCCTTGACATCAAGGCAGCATTTGACTTGAGTGTGGCATCAAGGAGCTCTAGTAAAACTAAAGTCAATGGGAATCAGGGGGGGGGGAACGGGGAACTCTCCACTGGCTGGAGTCATACCTAGCACAAAGGAAGATGGTTGTGGTGGTTGGAGGTCAATCACCTCAGCCCCAGGACATCGCTGCAGGAGTTCCTCAGGGCAGTGTCCTAGGCCCAACCATCTTCAGCTGCTTCATCAATGACCTTCCCTCCAACATAAGGTCAGAAATGGGGATGTTCGCTGATGACTGCACAGTGTTCAGTGCCATTCGCAACTCCACAGATAATGAAGCAGTCTATTCCCGCAAGCAGCAAGACCTGGACGACATTCAGGCTTGGGCTGATAAGTAGCGGGTAACATTCGTGCCACTTACGTGGCAGGCAATGACTATCTGCAACAAGCGAGAGTCTAACCACCACCCCATGACATTCAACGGCATTGCCATCGCCGAATCACCCACTATCAATATCCTGGGGGTCACCATTGACCTGAAACTTAACTGGACCAGCCACATAAATACTGTGGCAACAAGAGCAGGTCAGAGGCTTGGTATTCTGTGGTGAGTGTCTCACCTCCTGACTCCCCAAAGCCTTTCCACCATCTACAAGGCACAAGTAAGGAGTGTGATGGAATACTCTCCACTTGCCTGGATGAGTGCAGCTCCAACAACACTCAAGAAGCTCGACACCATCCAGGACAGAGCAGCCTGCTTGATTGGCACCCCAACGACCATTTTAAACATTCACTCCCTCCACCACCGGTGCACTGTGTCTGCAGTGTGTACCATCTACAAGATGCACAGCAGCAACTCGCCAAGGCTTCTTCGGCAGCACCTCCCAAACCCGCGACCTCTTCCACCAAGAAGGACAAGGGCAGCAGGCGCATGGGAACACCACCACCTCCAAGTTCCCCTCCAAGTCACACACCATCCTGACTTGGAAGTATATCGCCGATCCTTCATCGTCGCTGGGTCAAAATCCTGGAACTCCCTCCCTAACAGCACTGTGGGAGTACCTTCACCACACGGACTGCAGCGGTTCAAGAAGGCGGCTCACCACCACCTTCTCAAGGGCAATTAGGAATGGGCAATAAATGCTGGCCTGACCAGCGATACCCGCATCCCATGAATTAATGAAGAAAAATAATGTAGAACAACGAGCATGTTGGCTGGCAGGTGATGGTTTTTCTGACCTTGAACCTCTCCATAATAAACTCATGGACAACAAAAAGATTATCATTGCATCTTTGAACTAACATTCCTTTTGCCTCCTGAGCTCCAAATATACAATCCTGCACCATTTCTTATTCCTGTGTTGATCAAGACTGATCACATGGTCTCCTGTTCTAAGTCATTTATTCCCAACACTTCAAAACTGAGGAACTCCTTCCCTCCATCAGTCCACCCAGCCTTCTACAATCTATAGATGTTTAAACCCCAAGCATGGCATCAATTAATGTCCACTTTTAGATTTTTATCTCCTCCTCTGACACCTTTTTCACCTTGATGGCATTCTGCAGAATAAGCCTTGACCCTCACTTACGGTTCCTACTTGGGAGGAAATTAGATATTCTTCACATTCTTATAGGTAAGGAACAAGCACTCAACCATTTGAGTTACCAGTCCACCTTATGGGTTAACTGTAATGGCACCATTAAAAAGACTAACCACTTGGTGTTTGTTGCTTCATTTAAATTTTTTTGCTTTACAATTTCTTTTTGAACATCAAAACAGTTTATCAGGGGCACAATTACTTGATTTACATATATTTTAGCATAACACATATGATGGAGAAATTACAATTGATGCAGCACATTTCACCCCCAACATTAGCTCACAGCTGCAGTTCTGTATGTCTGTTGATGCTATATTACTTTCATCGACAGATTTAGAAGATTTATAAGTTTCATGAGAGTTAGAAATGGGTTCTGTTGTTGGAGTTTCTATTCTTTTTTTCCTCCCTTAAGCTAAATGCTGCTCAAAAATGATTAAAGACTTAATCAAATTGTTTGGATTTGTCCTTTCTCTTTTATGGCAACAGCTGGAGCCCAGCCATTTCGAAGTACCGACTATCTCAGTCACTGTGTCTTTTAAAATAGCTTTTGTAATGGTCACATTTTGAGATTTTTAACTCTTGAGCCCAAGAGGGATTTTGGATTAATTTATGTAAAAAAAAAAACTTTTTATAAAGTTAAATTCAGTTCGCAAGAGGTTAAGTCTATCCAGCTAGTAAAATTCTGGGAATGTGGATTAGATTCAGATGAAGCATCTGTCCAGAATGCTGTTTCTTGCGTACCAGATCGGTTCTAAACACTAGGGTTCATTTAACCTTCAAGTGACATTCCACAACAACAGACTGCAGCTATATCGCACCTTTAACACAGAACAATTATCCAAAGTGCTTCACCTCCGTGCAATCAAAAAAAAATGGATGCACCAAAGAAGATGATATTAGGAGGGGTGACCAAAGAGGTGAGTTTTAATGATAGTCTTAAAGGAGGAGAGGGAGGTGCAGAGCCAAAAGGGGTTAGGGAGGGAATTCCATAGCATGGAACCCATACAGCTAAAGGCACAGCTACCCATGATTGGGTGAAGGACTGAAAGGGGTTACAAAGATGAGGAGAGAGGAGACCTTGAAGGGATATAAAGCTTTCCCCAAATATTTTTTCTTCCTTGCGGCTCTGTGAAGCACCTTGAGACATTGTTCTATGTTAAAAGCGCTATATAAATGCAAGTTGCTGCTAATTTTATCAGGTGACGGATAACTTAAAATAAATGCAAATTACACTACAACTATTGCAGTATACACAGATGCAGTATTCAGCAAAGTGTACCCAGGAGAGGGTTATTTACTCTTTTCTAAGTTGGACTTCAGAATGTGAATTCAGTTTGTGAAGTAGGAGTTTTCCATGAGGCTCAGCATAAACATCTGATGTGAATCTCTTGTGGATTTCCACTAGAAATCAAAAGTCAATGTACAAATTGGACAAGTGTCTTTTGATACATGAATTGGCTTGGGTTGACCCTCGTCTAAACCCTAGGAGAAAATTGCATTAATTTAGAAATTGTTTGTAATCACTTTGGATTTGGAAGTACTTTGTATATGGAAGCTTTGAAGAGTATAGTATGAAATTAGCGCTCCCTATTTAGACATTTGTGAGCTTTGACAGTGTTGGTAGGCTATTTGACTGTTAAGGGTATCATGGTTGAGGCCAATCCTGCCCTCAACTGTGCCTGCAAACATACACGCTTTAGTGGTGGTGGTGGTGATGGTGGTGGGGGCGCTGATAGCAATCTGTAGCAAGGATTCTGGATAGTTTTCCTTTTCCTAACCTGGAGGATATGGTCTACCAACAGCTCCAATTGAAATCTGCTGCCTAGCAGAAAATGGGTTCTAAATCTGCAGCCCAAGATGTTGAGGGGAACTGATAGGGTAGATAGAAACTATTTCTGTTGTTTGAGGAATCTAGGACAAGGGGAAATAGCCTAAAAATTAGAGCCAGGCCTTTCAGGAGTGAAGTTAAGAAACACTGCTACACGTAAAGGGTGTTAGAAATTTGCAACTATTCTTCCACAAACGGCAATTGATGCTCGATCAATTGTTAATTTTAAATCTGAGATTGATAGATTTCTATTAACCAAAGGTATTAATGGATATGGGGCAAAAGCTTGTATATAGAGTTAGGTCACAGATCAGCCATGATCTCATTGAATGGCAGAACAGGCTCGATGGGCTAAATGGCCTACTCCTGTTCCTATGTTCCTTGGGTTGTGCGGTTCAGATATTCGTTGGATAGACTTGCTGAGCCTTTGGCGGGGGGAAGTTGTTTCATATTTTTAATGCCTGCTCTCTGTTCAACAGATATCAGAAATTCTGCAACATATTGAATTTGTAAGTTAATACAAGGAAATGTATGTTATCACTTTTGTTTTGTGATCAGCCTTTAGTTGATGGGAAAGAAAAGCTTTTTACTTGCAGGGACAATGAATAGCTGCCACAATAAATCCTACATAGATCTGTTAATCATCAGATAGCAGACATCCTTCGTGTTTCAGCATGCCTATTTGTAATCACAATCATAACCTTTTCAAGATAACTGTAGTCATAATGTTTGAGGAATATTGCAGGCACTACCCCCATCAGTGCAAAATATAAACTATGTCTTCCTGCTCAGTGGGAGAGTAGGAATCTTCTAAAGTATAAAGATTAAATTTTCATCTACATGAAAAATAATACAGAATCTCCAATAGGGCGATGTTTTGTTGTCATTCTGCAATAATACCATTTGAATATGAAAGATGAGAAAAATTATAGTTATTAATGTCAGACCATCAAATATAAAGAGTAAAATAGGCTACATTACAACACATTATGTTGTGCTTTTCAAAGCACTTAATTATAAAAGTATTGAGGACTAGCAGTCATATAAAAGGCAGTTAAGAGTACTAAAATGAATAAAGAAAGATTCACTATGCAGTTTTGAGAGGGATCATATTACATTCTTTAGGCTTTAAAGAAGTAAGTAGATCATTTAAGGAATAATTTGGGTTGAAATATCAGGGGCAAATCAAGACAGAGGACTGCAAAGGAGGTTTACCAGAATGGTACTGGGAATGAGGCACTTAAGTTATGTGGGGAGAATAGAGAAGCTGGGATTGTTCTCCTTTAGAGCAGAGAAGGTTAAGGGGAGATTCACTAGAGGTGTTCAAAGTTATGAGAGGTTTTGATAGAGTAGATAGGGAGACTGTTTCCACTGGCAGGAGGGTCACTAACCACACAGAGACTTGAACCCACAACCTTCTGACTCGGAGGTGAGAGTGCAACCAGGGAGCCACAGCTGACCATAATAATTAATACCCAATCAAGGTGGGGCGTAGGGGATTCCTAGCCCCTCCTGAAGACTTTTGTTTAAGCATGCTGGAGTCATTGGTAGGTGGCAAGATGCCTGCAATAAAGAAGGCAGTAATGCTGCAGAAATGGGCTTGTTAGACAAACTGTAAGGCAATACCTGTTATCAGAGATCACACACAGTTGTTATTGGCATCAATTTAATGTGGGATGATCACACACCCAACCACGCTAGGTTGTTTTGAAGCCATTTCTCTCTCAAGAGGTCCTTGGCTTAATTGGTTGCAATCTCTGAGTGGTGTTCAGCAGATGATCGGCAGGGTTGAGGGAATACTTTGAGAAGGTGAACTGGTTAGTAGCCATTTTGTTAACCTTGTTGGGATTTTCATCTGCAATCAAATGATTTTCTTCAAGGATATAATCATTTTTTGGGGGTGGTTGGCAGAGTTTGAAGGTGATGTAGTGGGCTAGCATACCATTCCTTCACCTCTTAGAACCTGGTTTTGAAAACCGCCCAGGTTGGTGGGCAGCCTTACTACACAGCCAATAGTGTTGTTCTGAGGTTTGGCAATGCACATTTCTGGGGGCAGAGCACAAGCATTGGCCTGCACCTGCCTTAGCCATACCCAACTTGGAAGTACTTGATGCTGACATTGCAAGATGAAATGTTAAAGTAATTTATTCTCCTAGATGGAATCTCTCACCGTGATGTGCACACAGAGGCAAAGGCACAAAGATTTGAATGCAAATAGCTATATTTTGATATGGAAGTAAATTATTCTTCAGTGTATGCCACTGTTTGAGTTGAATACCACACTAAAAGTGGTCTTAAAAAAAAAAAGTAACGATTTGTTTTAACTCGGCCTGATGCATGATGGCTCTCTTTTGGCTATGCTTAAGTGAACAGGAGCTCAAATGCAGAGAATGCGGGCTTGATTGGGTCTTTTGCTCATCCAGCAACAGAGATCAGAGCTCAATCCACAATAACAATGCTGCCATTTTACCTCCTTTTGTAAACGTCAGTAGGCTAGACAAGGCAGTGTAGTTTCTCATTGATAGACTTTATAATTTTTGTGTGTGGGGTGAGTGGATATGGGTAACACACCATTACACACACTGTAAGGTAATGCTTGTTATCAGGGATCACACATTGTTCTTATTATGGCATGAACTGCTCTGTTACCACTACACATATCTCCCAATGTTCTGTTGAGGTGCAATAAAACCATGTGAGAAAAGTTTGTTTTTCATTTTAGCAAAACCATGTGAAAGTGTTCTTTTTAATGTTAGCTCTTCAATCACTGAAGTAGCTCTTTATATATTTTTTTAAGTAAGCAAAGTTTCTCTCTTAGAACAGCTAGAACATTTTATATTTCTAATTCTGGCTGTTTTAAGGGATGGGGAAATGAGAAGTCACATTTTTCTATGCTCTTGGAACAGACTACAAACATTGTAAATTGCTAAATTGGAGCTGAAAAATGCCTGAGCATTTATGGATGTTGGCTTACTTCAGGAAGTGTCACTGGCAGAGAAACTCAACATGTGTTCGCCTGTTTTCCAGGTATAAAACCTTTGAATGCCAGGGCACAATCTCCCACAGCTGAACTACCCTGACATTGTGCCGGTTGCCATATTGGATTGGGTGACTTTTAGTTGTCCTGCAATATATTATAAATTATGGTTCTGCACCTGTTTAAGGACCCTTTTTGCCAAATTGAACTGTGGGAGCACTGGATATGTTCATTTTAATGCTGCTCGCAAATTCTTTGACCGGTTAGTTGCATGGGCAGGTAGGTGTCTGCTGCAGTTCAATGAGTAAACATGTGAAATCGTGCATTTTATAAAACAAGGGTGGCACATGCAATTTGTCTTGAGATGAAAGCATCGACAACAATTTATATATTTATATAGCGCCTTTAACGTAATAAATCAGGAGAGCTTCAGAGGAAGTGGGTATTGTTCTGCCTGATTCTGTGCTAGTAGCTGTATGAAATGAAAATTGAAACAAACAGAATTACTTTGGATCAGACGGGGCACTGCATTGTGCATAAGAGCCTGAATGGAAACACAAGTACAGGCTATGGTCCTTTTAGACTCTGGGAGGGGAAAAAACAGCAGTTCTGCAAAATTGTGTTGCTTTCTCACATTGCTGCGGTTGGTCAGTTGGAAAAAGCAATGCAGTTGTTGGCTGTGCTGAATAATGTATCTTTGAACTCTTTGGGCAGGATTTTCATTGGGCCGTGGAGGCAGGATTGGGGGCATGTGGGGGGTTAAAATCCTGAAATCGGGGGGCATGAACCCATCCCGCCCCCAACCCGCCTCTATGCCAGTTTCAAAGGAGGCGGGTACCCAACCCACACTGGGACCCGCCTCCCCGAGGCGGGAAGGGGATTAGTGCCAATTAACTGCCTGTTAACAGGTAGTTAACAGGCAGTTTTTAGCCTAATCCCTATTTTCATTGTTGAAGTGAGGGATTCCTGATGGCTCCAAACCACGGCAAGTTAGCGAGGCGGGCCGTCGGGCTGAAGGGTTTGGAAGGGTCGAGATGTCCGGTGTTCAGGTGAGTGATGGGTGCATGAGTGCAGAGGTAAGTGTGTTTGGTGTGTTTAAAGAAGTTTTACTTACCTTTACAGCCTTCCTTCAGGTCTAGGGAGTCCCTCATCTCACCGGCACAGAAAGCAGAATGGCCTCAATCTGTCAAAAATTGCAGCATTCAACTTACTGTTCCGGGGAGAGACCTAAATCATCCTGAGAGGAAGGAATTAACTTAGAATACAGATTGTCAGTGTTTGACAGCTTCAAACAGCTGTCGAACGCTGATATTTCATCTGTCAAAAGGTCTTGACAGATGAAATGTCAATCTGTGACGTCACCTGTTGCCGGGTGGCCCTTAATTGGCCTGCTGAGCCCGCTGGGCGGGCTCAACAAGGTCAATCAAGTCAAAATCACATGGGTTGGCTGCAACTTGATGGAGGCGGGACTACAACCCTGAAAGTTGTAGTCCCGCCTCCTCAATGAAAATCCAGCCCTTTGTGCGGGAGCAGTGCGACTGACATCGCAGATTTCCCAGTGCTAACCTGGAAGGAGCCTGATGCACAATAATTGAGGGCCATGCCAATGATACCATTTGGATGTTTTCTGTTGTATGGGGGTCTTCCCAAAAGAGATGGTACAGCTATGTCAATAACTCTTTGCTACATCGCCGAATTCTTGGGCACATCTGTATATTGTCATTAACAAAGTAGCTGCACTTGGTATGGTAGACCCGCTGTGCAGTGAAGTGGAAGAACTTGTCACTATGTCAGGCTCACCTGACATCACAGGCGGTCCTTTCCTGCTCCTGTTGGCCTCATTCAAGTCCAGTGCTAGTGGAGTACTGAATGCAGTCACTGTAGTGCCCGAAGAACTAGAAAGTGGAAATAAAATTGTATCCACTAATGAGAATTTCGGTTTTTAAATATTAATTTTGCATAATTTAAATGCACTAGAGCTTATGATCCATTTCCGCGCCCTAGCAGTTTTGATAGTGTCAGGAAACGTGATCAGTAAATACTATACTGCACTCTCAACATTGCTGCCTTTTTATTGCTCAATTGCTGCCGGTGTATTACTTTATGTTGACATCAGTGTCTAGTCTATCATTTCAGATCAGTTTGTTTATGTAATTTAGAGACATACCCTCAACCTGTACCTGTATCAATTAGGCAACTGGTTGGATCCAGCCTGCACAAACCAAGGGTCTGCAAGGTGAGGGAGATCGAGTTGCAAAATATAAAGTTGTTCTAAAGTTCCATAAAGCTATTCCTTTTTCATTCAATCTAGGATTTCCATGAATCCTAAACAAGTTTAAACTTTACCTGCCCCTCAAAGGGTTGCCAGACAAAATACAGTTTCAAACTAAAAAGCAGTGCCGCGATGTGCGGCCCTTGACTGTTGGCAAAATACCTAACTGACAGCAGCAGAGCTAAAAGCCACAGTATTATTTTGTGTAAATGTAGATTCAAATCACTTCAATTTTAGCAGTAAATGTATTATTAATTTTACAATGCTGGTTTGACTGAGTTATAGCCTTTCTAAATTAGGCTCTCTATTTTCTCTTCAGATCCATCTTTTACGGATGTAAATAAAGGAAAGTCTTTCATTAAAATCTGGTTAAATTCAAAAGGCAAATGTGTCTTTTTGGTCATGTTGTTTAAAAGTTGTTTTTTTTTAGAACCTTATGAATAACACAGCATTTTAGAGACAGAATTGTGGAACTTTATAGCACTTCATTCCAGTTCTATTTTTCATTTTAAAATATTAGCTAATTTGGCTCTTAAGGGTGACTGCTTTCTCCTTCATGGAAACCTTCTTAATATCTGAAAACTTTAGAGAGTGCACAAAGGTACATCATTGTGGCCAATTTTAAAATATTATTATTAAAGTGTTGAACATGACCAACTTTCAAGACCTCTTAATATACCTATGCCTCTCATAATTGTAGGAAGTCATTTCTCCAAACTGGTAGACATCATTTCTGCAAGTAATCATATAGGTGATTAGCACACTTCATCTTTAAACATTCTATGGCTGCAATTGAATCCTGTTTGTCTTGCCCTGTTATGTCCAATTTTTAATATCTTACTTCAGATGCTGTGACATATAAAGAGCATTTTAAACCAATGTGACGACTGTGCACATGGGAACTGTACATAAGAAAAAGAAATTAAATGGAGAAGTAATTGCTGGCATGAGGGGTCTGATCAGTTGAGTGGAGGGGGTGCGGAGAGATTTTTTTCATTTAAAGATCAAAGCTTCACACTAGTGCTTGTGGAGGGGGAATAACATTTTATGCTGGCACGACATGGAAAAAGCTGGGAGTATTACGGGTGTTCTGTGTGCAGAATTGGCTATCCAATTACACTTTGAAAAATAATAAATGTATTTTGAATGTCTTCATTCATGGGAACATCGCTGTCCTTTCTGCTTGCTGCTTTTAATATGTTTCTATTGTTGCATAAAAATAAGGACTCCAGTTTAATTTATTGCTATTAATGAGCAATGAATAGACCAGGAAAACTGACGAGAAGCAGAGACAAACAAATGGGCCAACAGACCAAGGAAATTTGGAGTTGCCCTCTGGTACTTCACCCAAGTGACCATTCTTCATATGTAAACTTAGACTGTTTTAACAAGCTACTCATCTGTGGAATGCATCACAATCCAGCCCAATTCTGTCCTCCCCTGACATCCACACATGCCTTTCTAAGATGGGCACTGAGGATAATTGCAATGCCTCTACTGATGCTCTGCCTAAAATCAATGAACTTCATACAGGCCAAACATCCACTTCTCTAATTTTTTTAAACCTTCTGCTGATGGCTCCTACTCCCAATGATCATGGAATGCTTTGCTGTATTTTTTTTGTTGGCTACCATCAATGTCACTTTTTTGTTTAGATTAGATTCAAATAGAAGAATGTCTACAATGAACTAGAATGTCTCTTTCCCCCCCCTCCCCCCCCCAGAAATCTATGCACCAGTGGGTGGGGGTACTAGTTGGTAGACGTGTACAATTTTAAATCTGTTGCCTAGACCCTTGGTTTTAAAGAATAAAAGATTTCAAATTATCAGTGCAGAAGGGTGTATTATAAGACAATATACTGAGGGAAAGGAGTTTTGAACAAACCCCCTAAGTTAACTGCAGCTCATATGGGGGAGGAGGGACCTTTTGAGATTTCTATTTCTCTCTTAATCAGTATCTATATGCTCTAAAATGCATTGTTAGTTTATGAAATGAATGTGGGATCAGACGAATGGGGAGAATGGAAGGGGACATGTTGGTTTTTAGATTGGGTATTTATTATAGGTGGTGAAACAAGTTGAAAGTGGAGCATAAATGCATTTTGACCATTAAACTGTCAGAACTCCACCCCCCCCCTCCCAAATCACATACGTATTAGACTACCTAGGACATAAGGAGGTGTCAAATTAAGCTTATTAAAGTTTTTTTTAAAAACAGAGCTGCATGGAAGGGATATTCTACCCATATTACAATTGGTTTACATATCATATGTCTTCAGTCTCCTCTCCATGTGCAGTAAACAAAATGGTAGAGAAAAGCTGTTTAAAATCTGATTATATCTTGGCACAAAATTATTTCTTTTTAAATGAATTTATATCCATGGGGATAACAAAAGTGAAATCCATGCAGCACATTCCTTTTCCTATACACTTAATTTCAGTCTCTTCGATCTGAAAGTCCTAAATTAGATTGCTTTTGCAGCTTCTATGATCACATGGTTTTTGGGTGGGATGGTGGGTGTACATATGAGACACAAGGTATCACAATTATGTGGGACAGGCTGGATGGACCAAAGGGTCTTTTCCTGTCCGTCATTGTTCATATGTGGGCTCATGTCCACATAGGATTACATTGATGCTGCCATCTCCTCTCCAAAGAGCCCCTTATCTTTTCCTTGGGCTGGATTTGAACATGGGGCTCCAGAGGTACAATGGAGTGTTCTTGCATGGGCATATCATGTACCTGTTTCAATTCATTATATAATTCCTGTCATGTGCATTCAAAGTGCTGCAAAAACACACAGCAATTGTAGTTTATTTTGATACTGTGTAGATGAAAAGCAATTTTAATTAGAGATGAATGTGATGCATAATTGGATATCCCAACTTCTTTCTTTACCTGAGATTTAAATAATTTTTTTATTTGTTTATGGGATGTGGGCATTACTGGCAAAGCCAGCATTTATTTCCCATCCCTAATTGCCCTTGAGAAGGTGGTGCTGAGCCTCCTTCTTGAACCGCAGCAGTCCGTGTAGTGAAGGTACTCCCACAGTGCTGTTAGGTAGGGAGTTCCAGGATTTTGATCCAGGAGATCTCTGACTATAGATGCAGAATGAGCTAGATCACTTGGTAATGGAAGTCTTTGGTGCAGCACCTTATGTTTACACGTACACAGAACATTTTCAGGCACATGTCCCTGTGCATGGTCACTCCATGCTATGGTTTTTTTAAATTAAAGAAATAGGCTGTCACAAGAACACACAAATCAAAACTGAACCACATTTGCGTTCTTATTTAAATCAATCTAATTTGGATCTGTTTATGTTCAGGCATTGCATCTTAGTCACCAACACTTGCACATATACAATTGGTTTTTGAGTTACATTTGTAAATTCAACCACCAAAGTTTATAAAATTAGAATCCAGTAACTTGATGACAAGCCCCCATAGTAACATGGTGTTTTATATATCGCCAAATGATAGCATGGGTTTATCTGAAATTGGTTTTTGGTCCTATCCTGTTTGCACCAGAATCAAATTTGAATTATGGGCTAGTTGTACTGGTTCTAGGAAAAAACCTATTTAGATCGCCACAGAATGTATCACACAACAATGTAATGGTGATATGAGTGTCAACTCCTGAAGTATTCTGGGTTGCATATTCCGAAGTCTCATGGCATCCTCTAGTTTTATGGTGTAACCAGATGCCACAAAACAGGAGTGAATCCAGATGTCTTGTTGGCTAGTTCAACTAGCCAATTTTGAAACCAGTTGGGATTTCCAATTACATGTCCCACTCATCTCTAATTAAAATTGCTTTTCATCTACACAATATGAAAATAAACTGCCATTGCTGTATGCTTTTGCAGCACTTTGAATGCACAGGACAGGGATTCTATAATGGATTGAAACAGGTACATGATATGCCCATACAAGAACACTCCATTGTACCTCTGGAGACCTCCGTTCAAATCCAGCACAAGGAGCAGTTAAGCGGCTCTTCTGAGATGGGAGATGACAGCATCAATGTAATCTCAAGTGCACATAAGCCCACATCATAGAAGCTGCCTGCAAAAGCAATCTAATTTAGTACTCAGATCTCCCAGCCTGAATTTAAGTGTATATAGGAAAAGGAATGTGCTGCCTGGATTTCACTTTTTGGTTTTCCCTGTGGATATAAATTCATTTAAGAACAACAAATAATTTTGTGCCAAGATATAATCTGATTTTAACAGCTTTTCTTTCCAAATTTGTTTACTGCATATTGAAAGGAAACTGAAGACATGATATGTAAACTAACTCTAATACGGGTAGAATACCCCTTCCACGCAGCCCTGTATTAAAAAAAAACTTTAATAAGCTTAATTTGACACCTTCTGTTAACTTGTAAATTCTGTTTACCTTGCACAGCCTAACCTGCAAGAAAACCTTATGAATTATTCCTAAAGCTGTGTTTTCCCTTGCTATATTTAAAGGAGCTCATTAATATAGATGTTGGCAAAACATTGTAACATGGAACAGGTGCAGATTTCAGAGGAACCTTCCCTTAACTTGCCAATATAATTGTGCACCCCTTACATTGGATTATCTTCAGTGCTCTCATCCTTCACTTCTGTGAACGGAGGTCAGGAGGAGGAGAATGAAACCAAACCATACAGATCTTATCAAGCACATCCACCCACCTTTTGTATCTGAGCACTTTTTTTTGACGGTCAAATGGGAAGTGTTTGGCAGAATTGTGTGTAAATGTTTATTCTGTCATATCCTCAGATGGAAGTTTATCCCTTGCAACTGGCAAAGCAGCAATTCAGCCAGTTATGGGCTGTTCCTTTTCATGCCAGTGTACTTACTGGCTGTCATGGTATCAATGCAGTGAAATTGACAAGAGCCTGCTTCTTGAGCAATTTGGTGGGAAGCCAAAAGCTCAAACTTTAAAAATATATCTTTAATTTCTAGAAACTATAAATAATAAAGCCTTGGGTCAAGAGGTTCTTCTTTCCACAGTACATAAACCTAGAGCACCAAGTGTTGCTTTCTTTTCTTATTATTTTTAAACCTGCATTGTCCCCCAAGGTTATGTTCATTTCTTCTATTTAATCAGTTACAAGCTGCCTGTTGGGTGGCTAAACTGTACCATGGTTAATTCCTTTCGAGCATAAGTAGGATCTCTGTCAGGAATGCATTAATAACAGCAAATTCTTTTGAAGGAACATTGTTTTTAAAGTCTAAAATCACAGTATAAGTTTCATTTCACTTTGCCTCGAGGAAGTAAATTGATGCAAAATTGGAGATAGCCCACACCGTGGAACTGATGTCAGCTTGTGATCTTTCCCTTTTGCATAAGCAGTTTTAGTGACATCCTCCTTAATCATAGCTGGAGAACTTGATCTGATTGCTGCTCTAGGGGCCTTCTCAGAGCTTACATTATCTCTGAATAATCTGAAACTGTCATCTTCTACCTCATTTTACCTATAATATTGTTGTGTGGGCGCAGACTGCTGAATCAGTAGCAAAACCAACTGGGAAACTTCACAATCATCGCTTTAAAAATAATCCATGAGGGGTTTAACTCTCTACTGACTGATGTAAGTTGTTCAATCAAAATCCGATCACTTAAGGACTTGACTATTAGTTCTGTTCCAGAAGCATATTTTAGAATTTGGCATCAGGATACCAGGTTGACTAAAATCCCTAGGCCCAGTGCCCATTTTAGTAGCACAAGATTGGTATGTACAGGTTGCAATTACCTACACGTGCCAAGGAAAGAGACCTGAAAAAGTGACCAATGCATTAGTTTGGAGTAGAATACTCTTTGTTCATACCACAAAATTTCTTGCATTCTCTGCAAATGTACGTGTTTTTTTAATTTTTTTTGTGAATGTTTGCACTCATTAAGGTAAGGGATGTTCATGCTGCATCAAGGACACCCAGGAGGTATGACATGGTTAGATGTATTGGATGTAAGAATATAAGAAATAGGAGTAGGCCATACAGCTCCTCGAGCCTGCTCCGCCATTCAGTACGATCATGGCTGAACCTCTACATCAAATCCACTTTCCCCCAATATATCCCTTGATTCCCCTAGTACCTCAAAATCTATTGATCTCTGTCTTGGATGTACTAATTGACTGAGCATCCACAGCGGTCTGGCGTGGAGAATTCCAAAGGTTCACATCCTTTTAAAGTGAAGAAATTAATTTTTATCTCAGTCCGAAATGGCCGATCACTTATCCTGAGACTATGCCCCCTAGTTCTAGACTCTCCAGCCAGGGGAAACAACCTCTCAGCATCTACCCTGTCAAGCCCTCTAAGAATTGTATACATTTCAATGAGATCATCTCTCATTCTTCTAAACTCTGGAGAATATAAGCCCATTCTACTCAATCTCTCCTCATAGGACAGCCCTCTCATCCCAGGAATCAAACTAGTGAACCTTTGTTACCCCACCCCCTCCCCAAGGCAAGTATATCCTTCCTTCGGTAAGGAGACCAAAATTGTACACAGTACTCCAGGTGTGGTCTCACCAAAGCCCTATATCATTTCAGAAAGACTTCCTTACTCTTGTACACCAACCCCCTTGCAATAAAGGCTAACATACCATTTACCTCCCTAATTGCTTGCTGTACCTGCATGTTAACTTTCTATGATTCATGTATAAGGATACCCAAATCCCTCTGCATATCAACATTTAATAGTCTCTCACCTTGTAAAAAAATATTCTGCTTTTTCATTATTCCTACCACATCCCCACATTATATTACATCTGCCATGTTCTTGCCCTGTTCTTGCCCAATCAATCAACTGGTCTATATCCATCTGCAGCCTCTTTGGATCCTCCTGTTAGCTTACTTTCCCACCTAGCTTTGTATCATCAGCAAACTTGGATATATTACACTCAGCCCCCTCATCTAAGTAATTGATAGAGATTGTAAATATCTGAGGCCCAAGCACTGATCTTTGCGGCACTCCACTAGTTACACCCTGCCATCCTTAAAATGACCTGCTTATTTCCTACACTTTTTTTCTGACCATTATCCAATCCTCAATCCATGCTAATATATTACCACCAATCCCACAAGCATTAATCTTGTGTAACAACCTCTTGTGTGGCACTTTATCGAATGTCTTCTAAAAATCTAAATATACTATCTACTGGTTTTCCCCCTTCCCTACCCTGCTAGTTGCACCCTCGAAGCTCTAACAGATTTGACAAACACAATTTCCCTTTCATAAAACTGTGTTGAGTCTGCCTAATTATATTTTGATTTTCTAAGTGCCCTGTTACCACGTCCCTAGTAATAGATTCTAGCATTTTCCCTACTACTGATGTCAGGCTAACTGGTCTGTAGTTCCCTGTTTTCTCTCTTCCTCCTTTCTTGAATAGATGGGTTACATTTGCTACCTTGCAATCTGTGGGGACCGTTCTAGAATCTTGAATCCTGGAAGATCACAACTGATGTATCCATTGGGCCAGAAATTCCAGGCCAGAAGCGTGAGTGCGCTCGGGGTACTCACGCTTCTGGCCGTTGGAAATGCCGGCGTTCAGCAGGAACAGCGCATGTGGGGAACGCCGGCATTTCCAGACCTCGAGCGCGTGCGACTGCACAGGCAGCGCTTGCGCAGTGAACTTCATGGATTTCATTCATGAAATCCGTGAGGGTAAGTCCTCAGAACTTACACTGAAAAAAAGCAAGTGTAAAGTGGTTCATTGGCTGCGGAGGAAGATATATTTTATCGTGGAGCTTTTGAAATGCAATATTTTTGTTTGGGAAAGGGAGGGAAGTTATTTTAAGAAATTTTAAGTAAGTTTTAAAGTTAAATTTTTTTTTTTTTTTAAAGGGTTTTCAGAACGGTAGGTAGAAGGAGCAATTGTGGCTGTGTGAATGGAATGTGAGAATGAGTTATGTATGTATGTCCACATATATTCCTTTACGTATATGTATGTATGTTTTATATTCCTTTACTATGAATGTATGTTTTTAATTATGATTTTCCAATAAGTTACTTTCTCTGAAAGTCATAATTAAATAATACATTCATACACATAAGTAAAGGAATATATACATAACACGCAAAGGAATATATACAGACATAC
The DNA here is from genome assembly GCF_052327205.1 of Somniosus microcephalus. Taxonomy (NCBI): domain Eukaryota; kingdom Metazoa; phylum Chordata; class Chondrichthyes; order Squaliformes; family Somniosidae; genus Somniosus; species Somniosus microcephalus. Next base: position 252,449,545 of record NC_140992.1, read on the forward strand.
ATACTTTCAGAAGCTCCACGATAAGAAATATCTTCCTCCGCAGCCTCTGTAGCAACTGTACCCATGCTTTTTTCATGTGTAAGTTGTAATGACTGGACCTCACTGAAAGCATTAATGAAAGCGGCGAATTATACTGAGCACGCGCTGCATGTGCAGTCGCACGCGTTCTGCCTCTGAACCCCTTCGTTCAGAGGACAGGAAATGCCGGTTTTCCCCACATGCACTGTGCATGCTGAAAACCGGCATTTCATCCGGCCAGATGCGTAAGTACCCCGACCGTACTAGCGCATTTGGAAGGGAATTACTGGGCCAACATTTTACATGTCAATAAAATAAAAAATTTAACACTTGCACCACTTGCCCCCTCGCACCTGCGACTGAGGGTCCAAGGAGGTGCATTGCGCAAGAGGTCATCATCGGACGTATCCTCACACTGTTCCCTTTGGGGAACTGTATGAAGTGGTGGAAGGATTTATGGCCGTGATTAACGCTCATTCCGTGACCGTAACCATCTTTGAACCAGCCATTAGGGTGGTTAGTCCTATGGCGGGAGGGTTTTACGGGCTCCCACAACCCATCTGAGGGGGGGGGGGGGGCGGCCACCAACACCCACGGACGCAAGTATCCCGCTGGATGTCCATCCAGAATTTAAAGTTGGAGCTCCCACTCCACTTGCCGGGACTGTCTGGAGTGGGGTTCAAAACCCTACTCCTTCTGGCCCAGCGGCGGGGATGCTTACTGCTACGCAAAAGGCCCACTCCGCACAAAAGGTGACACCCATACGTTTCCTGCGCCTTTTCCCTCCCTGTGACTGGAGCCCTATGCTGCCATTTCACGTTGCTAATCGGATTGGGCCTTTGTCATAGCGGTAGGATCCCTGCCGCTGGGCCAGATCAGGGTAGGGTTTCGAACCCCGCTCCAGACAGTCCCGGCAAGTGGAGTCGGAGCTCCGGCTCTAAATTCTGGGTTGACATCCAGTGGGATATTTGCGTCCGTGGGTGTGGGTGGCCCCCCCTCCTTGTATAGCTTGTGGGAGCCCGTAAAACCCTCCCGCCATAGGACTAACCGCCCTAATGGCTGGTTCAAAGATGGTTACGGTCACGGAATGAGCGTTAATCACGGCCATAAATCCTTCCACCACTTCATACAGTTCCCCAAAGGGAACAGTGTGAAGACACGTATGACGACGGCATTGCTAAATAAATAAATGGAATTTAAAAAATTCTTTTAGGGCTTTTAAAAGTCTTTAAATTGCTTTAATTCTCTTTAAAACTACTTCAGATTACTCAAAATAATGTAAATATTTAAAAAAGTTTATAAAAGTTACCAAAATCTTCAAAAAACTTCCAAAAACCTATTTAAACTGCTGCTTTGCATGTAAAAAAGCAAAGCAGCTTGACAGAAACATTGGGGGCGTGTCCAGTGAAACTGAGACCTCAAGGGGCGTGTCTCACTTACACTGTACGCTCCTGGGTCCGCGCTGGCTGCGCTCCTGGGCGGCGTGACGTCATGCACTGCCCGGGATTCTTGCTTCAGTTTCTGGAAGTGCAGGCGTCCCTGGAGCTGATCGGCAGGAGCGCGGGGTAAGTGCAAATACGGGGCTTGCACGCGCTGCAAGCCCCGTTCTGGAATTTCTGGCCCATTATCTCTGCAGCCACCTCTTAAAACCCTAGGATCTAGGCCATCAGGTGTAGGGGATTTGTTGACTTTTAGTCCCATTAATTTCTCCAGTACAATTTCTTTATTAATACTTTAAGTTCCTCATTCTCGCTAGACCTTTGGTATCCCACTATTTCCAGAATGTTATTTGTGTCTTCTACCATGAAGACTGATACAAAGTTTAATGTCACTGCCATTTCCTTATTCCCCATTATAGTTTCTCCTGTCACTGCCTCTCAAGGACCTATGTTTATTTTCACTAATCTCTTCCTTTTTACATATCTATAGAAGTCTTCACAATCTGTTTTTATCTCTTGCCACTTTACTCTCATCTCTCTTTCTCTTTCTTTATCAATTTCTTGATCATCCTTTGCTGAATTCCAGAATCTTTCTACTCCTCAGGCTTGCTACTCTTTTTGGCAACCTTATAAGTCTCTTTTAATCTAATACTATCTTTAACTCCTCTTGTTGGGCACGGTTGGAGTACTAACTTCATGGGGTTTTTATTCCTTAAGGGAATATATATTTGTTGTGAATTATGAATTTAAATTTTTGCCATTTATTATCTACTGTCATATCTTTTAATATAGTTTCCCAATCTACCTTCGCCAACTCGCCCTTCATGCCTACATAGTTTGTTTTATTCAGATTTAAGACCCTAGTTTCAGACTTGACTAAATCACTCTCTCAATTTGAAAATTCTATCATATTATGATCACTCTTCCCCAGAGGCTCCTTTACTACAAGGTGATTACTTAACCCGGATTCATTGCACAATACTAGATCTAAAATAGCCTGTTCCCTAGTTGATTCCTCAACATACTGATCTAGAAAACTATCTTGAATACATTCCATGAACTAATCCTCCACACTATTGGTGCAAATTTGATTTGCCCAGTCTATATGAAGCTTAAAGTCCCCCATGATTACTTTATTATCCTTGGTACTTGCGTCTCTAATTTCCTGATTTATACTCTGCCCGACACTACAACTACTATTGGGGGCCTATAATGGCTATTAAATCAAACCCATTTATTTCTATCTGTGTTATTAATACATCTGTTTTGTTGTGAATACTTCACACATTCAGATATAGAGCCTTTAGCTTTAACTTTTTTCTATTTTTTCCCTGATGTCACCTTAGTCTCTAATGCCCTATTACCTTTGTTAAGCTCTCTATCCCTTCCTGACCCATTCTGCTTATTTTTACTCAAATCGCTACTCTGCTCTATAACCTTGACATTTCTCTTACTGCTTTTGAATTTACCCTTTCCTAAATCCTTCCCCCTCCCCCCACCTCTTCATTAGTTTAAAGCCCTATCTACCGCCCTAGTTATTCGATTCACCTGGACACTGGTCTCAGCCCAGTTTACATGGAACCCGTCCCAATGGAACAGTTACCTCTTTCCCCAGTACTGGTGCCAGTGTCCCATGAGGTGAAACCCCTGTTCCCCCACACCAGTCTTTCTGCCATGCATTTAACATTTGAATCTGTTTGTCCCTATGCCAATTTGCACGTGGCTCAGGTAACAATCCAGAGATAATTAACTGTGTGGTTCTGCATTTTAATTTTGACCCTAGCTCCTCAAACCCTCTCAGCAGAACCTCATTCCTAGTTCTACCTATGTTTTTGGTTCCTACGTGAACCATGACAACGGGATCCTTTCCCCTCCCACTCCAAGTTCTTCTCCAACTGCGAGGGGATGTCAGGCTGACTGACCTATCATTCCCTGTTTTCTCTTTCCCTCCTTTCTTGAACAGCAGGGTTACATTTGCTACCTTCCATTCTATGGGGACCATTTTAGAATCTAAGGAATTCTGGAAGATCAAAACCAATGCATCCACTATCTCTGCAGCCACCTCTTTTAAAACCCTAGGATCTAGGCCATCAGGTCCAAGGGACTTGTCTACTTTTAGTCCCATTTAATTTCTCCTGTACTTTTTCTTTACTATTATTAATTACTTTAAGTTCCTCACTCTCATTAGACCCTTGGTTCCCCATAATTTCTGGTATGTTCTTTGTGTCTTTTGCTATGAAGGCAGTTAGAAAATATTTATTTAACGTCTCTACTATTTCCATATTCCCTATTTATAACTTCTTCTGCCTCTAAGGGACCCACATTTACTTTTGCTACTCCCTTCCTTTTTACATGTAAAAGCTCTTGCAATCAGTTTTTACATTTCTTGCTAATTTACTCTCATTCTATTTTCTCCCACTCAATTTCTTGGTCATCCATTGCTGATTTTTAAAACTCTCCCAATCCTCAGGCTTACTCTTTTTGGCAACATTGTAAGCCTCTTCATTTAATCTAATACTATCCTTAACTTCTCTAGTTAGCCATGGTTGTACCACTTTTCTAGTGGCGTTTTTATTCCTCAAGGGAATGTATATTCATTGAGAATTATGAATTATTTCTTTAAAGTACCTTTGCCCAACTTCAGAAGAGCACTCACTAATGCACCAGTATGACATTTTCCTATTTTCCGCATCAACCATCCTGTGACCTCTGAGTAGGATTATCAATTAATGTCAATTAAGGAGCGTTTTGTAACATGGACTCATTCCCACTAGAAACTGAACTGAAATTTCACGCATTCATTTCAAATAAGACCTTTGCAGACAAAGGTGGCTTTCATTCTATCAGTCTGAACTAGATTCAAGTCCTGGAGGTGAAGGGGACTGCACCATATACTTCCCCTTTAATTATACTATGTAGGTTGTATACATTGAATCCTAGTACACTTCATGGCTTGCAGAGTTTTTTAATTTTATGATATTTTAAAAGCATTTTGATCATGTTCCTCAGTCTATACTGAAGGGATAATTACTAGTCCTAGCCCTTTTCGGGCTACCCCGGATTAGGCGTATTCCCCAGACATTCACCTTCAACTAAAGTTAGAGATAGCCGAATCCTATAAGACGCTTAATTGGGTTTAAAGGTCCAGACTATCTCTCCCAAAAGGAAAGGAACGACTTGAAGATGTTACTGTCCTCCAGATAGCACTTTTAATAAGTTTAACTAGACTGTAGCCTTCTGGATATTATGAGGGTCCGGAATAGTCCCACAGAATTCTGCAACTCCTCACCAAAGAGTGTACAGAGATTCAGTTCGCGAGTTTGATACAGAAGTACTCTGAGACAATTCTAAAAATATATAGATTTATTAAAGAACCGACATGTAGTTAACAGCTGGTGATTCAGTTGCAACATTAGCAGTTCAAAAACAAATAGCTTACAATTCTTCTTCTCAGAGATCCTTATTCTCAAATCTTAACTTGGTTACATTTTTACATTTCTACTTATTTCTAATCCAGGATATCCACCAAAATCAAATAAAAGTACCTTTTTGATCCCCGAGACTCAAAGGGCTGGATTTTCATTGAGGAGTTGGGTTGGAGGCGGAACTACAACTTTCGGGGTTGTAGTCCCGCCTCCATCGAGTTCTAGCCAACCCACGTGATTTTGACTTGATTGACCTTGTTGAGCCCACCCAGCGGGCTCAGCAGGCCAATTAAGGGCCACCCAGCAACAGGTGACATCACAGGTTGAAATTTCATCTGTCAAGACCTTTTGACAGATGAAATATCAGCATTTCACAGCTGTTTGAAGCTGTCAAACACTGACAATCTGTACTCTAAGTTAATTCTTTCCTCTCAGGATGATTTAGAGATCTCCCCGGAACAGAAAGCAGAATGCTGCAATTTTTGACAGCTCGCAGCCATTCTGCTTTCTGTGCTGGTGAGATGAGGGACTCCCGAGACCTGAAGGAAGGAAGGCTGTAAAGGTAAGTAAAGGCATGTAAAACTTCTTTAAACACTTTACACACACCAAACACACTTACCTTTGCACTCATGCACCCATCACTCACCTGAACACCGGACATCTTGACCCCTCCAAGCCCTTCATCCTGATGGTCCGCCTCTTCTAACGTGGCATGGTTTGGAGCCGTCGGGAACCCCACACTTCAACATTAAAAATAGGGATTAGGCTAAAAGCTGCCTGTTAACTACCTGTTAACAGGCAGTTACTTGGCACTAATCCCCTTCCTGCTTCAGGGAGGCGGGTCCCAGTGCGGGGTGGGTACCCGCCTCCTTTGAAACTGGCATAGAGGCGGGATGGGTTCGTGCCCCCCAATTTCGGGATTTTAACCCCCCACACGCCTCCAATCCCGCCTTCACGGCCCAATGAAAATCCTGCCCCAAGATTTAAAAACTTAGTGGTTCTCTGAAGCTGAGAATTGCTTGCCCCTTCCAGCGACTTCTGTCTTTCTATTTGAAAGTTCTATTTTTATACCCTTTTTTCAGTGGTATATCCTTTGAAGTTTTCTGCTGATGTAAGCTAATTATCTCTAGTCATCTTTCTGTTGACTTCTTTCTATTCTTACTGTCAATTCAGCTGTTAACTTGCAGAATTCTGTCTGTTGTGTAGGTATTCAAAACTTATCATAAAAAATGGTGATAACATATGTTTCTATTTGATGCCATTTTTATGAAGGGCTTCTATTCAATTTTTAAATCACCATAGTTGGTTGGAAGCAGACTTCACATCTCCTCTGTGTTCAAAGTTCAACACAAAAACCATATGATTGCTTGGTGCATCTATTGATGTCATATCTACAAAGTCTTCTGTTTGTATCTTTTTACAACATGTAAATTAAAAACACTTCAACCGAGTACTTGATTGTTTTCCTAGCCATCTCAATTGGTTGTATTACAGACTTCTGTCTCCTGTCTTTCATTTGATGTAATATTTATGAAGGCATATGGTTCTTTATTGTTCTGTGTTTCTGTTTCCCGATGTGTTTGTTTATAACACCTTAACATTATAGCATTGTGCTCTTCCATGTGCCTGTTTACTAAGTGTTGTTTAAAACAATTTAGCTGGGTAAATCTTGTGTTCTTTCCAAAGCTCCGACATTCTGGAAACTCCAATGGTTTGCTTCAATAGGGCCATTGTTTCAGTGTCAACAACCAATTCCCATTTCAAAAGCTTGTATGGTGTTTACAGCTTTGTGTTAACAACTCATCTTATCTCAAAAGCCTGTATTCTGTTTACAGCCTGTGTCGTTGAGGCTTTTAGATTTTTAAACCCAGTTTTCATGTTTTAATAAAATCAGAATTCTGTTCATAGGATGGTGTATTTTTCTGAATAGGTATGGCTCATTCCTTTAGAAACATAGAAGATAGGAGCAGGTGTAGGCCATTCGGCCCCTCGAGCCTGCTCCGCCATTCAATGCGATCATGGCTGATCATCCAAATTCAGTACCCGGTCCCTGCTTTCTCCCCATACCCCTTGATCCCTTTAGCCTTAAGAAATATATCCAACTCCTTCTTGAATATATTTAATGAACTGGCCTCCACCGCCTTCTGTGGTAGAGAGTTCCACAGGTTCACCACTCTCTGGGTGAAGAAATTCCTCCTCATTTCTGTCCTAAATGGCCTACCCTTTATCCTTAGACTGTGTCCCCTGGTTCTGGACTCCCCAACCATCGGGAACATCCTTCCTGCATCTAGTCTGTCCAGTCCTGCCAGAATTTTGTAAGTTTCAATGAGATCCCCTCTCATTCTTCTAAACTCCAGCGAGTACAAGCCCAATCGACCCAGTCTCTCCTCATACGTCATTCCTGCCATCCCAGGTATCAGCCTGGTGAACCTTCGCTGAACTCCCTCCATGGCAAGAACATCCTTCCTCAGATAAGGTGACCAAAACTGCACACAATACTCAAGATGTGGTCTCACCAAGTTCCTGTAAAACTGCACCAAGACATCCTTGTTCCTGTACTCAAACCCTCTCGCTATGAAGGCCAACATACCATTTGCCTTCTTAACTACCTGCTGCACCTGCATGCTTACCTTCAGCGACTGGTGCACAAGGACACCCAAGGACACCCAGGTCTCATTGCACTTCCCCTTCTCCCAATCTATTGCCATTCAGATAATAATCTACCTTCCTGTTTTTGCTACCAAAGTGGATAACCTCACATTTATCCACATTATATTGCATCTGCCATGTTTCTGCCCAATCACCCAACATGTCCAAATCATCCTGGAGTTTCTCGACATCCTCCTCACAGCACACATGCCCACCCAGCTTTGTGTCGTCTGCAAATTTGGAGATATTACATCTAGTTCCCTTGTCTAGATCATTAATATATATTGTGAATAGCTGGGGTCCAAGGACCGATCCCTGCAGTACCCCACTAGTCACTGCCTGCCACTCGGAAAAAGACCCGTTTATTCCAACTCTTTGCTTTCTGTCTGCCAACCAGTTCTCTATCCAAGTCAATACCTTGCCCCCAATCCCAAGTGCCTTAACTTTACACGCTAATCTCTTATGCGGGACCTTATCGAAGGCCTTCTGAAAGTCCAGATACACCACATCCACTGGTTCTCCCTTATCTATTTTACCAGTTACATCCTCAAAAAATTCCATTAGATTAGTCAAGCACGATTTACCTTTTGTGAATCCATGTTGACTTTGTCCGATCCTGTCACTGTTTTCCAAGTGCATCTTTTATGGTGGACTCTAGCATTTTCTCCACTACCGATGTCAGGCTTACTGGTCTGTAATTCCCCGTTTTCTCTCTACCACCTTTTTTGAATAGTGGGGTAACATTAGCTACCCTCCAATCCATGGGCACTGTTGCAGATTCCGTCGAATGTTGGAAGATGATCAGCAATGCATCTACTATTTCTAGGGCCACTTCCTTAAGTACCCTAGGATGTAGATTATCAGGCCCTGGGGATTTATTGGCCTTCAATCCCATCAATTTCCCTAACACCATTTCCCTACAAATACTGATTTCTTTCAGTTCCTCCCTTTCATCAGACCCCATGTTCCCTGGCATCTCTGGGAGGTTATTTGTGTCCTCCTTTGTGAAGACAGAACCAAAATATGTATTTAGTTGGTCTGCCATTTCTTTGTTCCCCATTATAAATTCCCCTGATTCTGACTGCAAGGGTCCTACGCTTGACTTCACCAATCTTTTTCTCTTCACATATCTATAAAAGCTTTTACAGTGAGTTTTTATGTTCCCTGAAAGCTTACTCTCATATTCTATTTTCCCTTTCTTAATTAATCCCCTTGTCCTCCTTTGTTGAATCCTAAACTGCTCCCAATTCTCAGGTTTACTGCTTTTTCTGGCCAATTTATATGTCCTCTCCTTGGATCTTATGCTATCCCTAATTTCCTTTGTTAGCCATGGTTGAGTCACCTTTTTTGTTTTATTTTTATGCCAAACTGGGATGAACAAATTCTGTAGTTCATCCATGCGGTCTTTGAATGTTTGCCATTGCCTATCCACCGTCAACCCTTTGAGTGACATTCCCCAATCAATCCTACCCAACTCACGCCTCAGACCATTGTAGTTTCCTTTATTTAAATTTAGGACCCTAGTCTCTGAGTCAACTACTTCATTCTCCATTTTAATGAAGAATTCGATCATATTATGATCGCTCCGACCCAAGGGGCCTCGTACAACAAGATTGATAATTAATCCTTTCTCGTTACATAATACCCAGTCTAAGATGCCCTGATCTCTGGTTGATTCCTCGACATATTAGTCCAGGAAACCATCCCGTAAACACTCAAGGAATTCCTCCTCCACAGTATTGTTACTAATTTGGTTAGCCCAATCTATATGTAGATTAAAGTCACCCATGATGACTGCTGTGCCCTTATTGCACGCTTCTTTAATTTCCCTTTTAATGCCATCCCCAACCTCCGCATTACTGTTTGGTGGTCTATATACCACTCATAAGAACATAAGAACATAAGAAATAGGAGCAGGAGTAGGCCAATCGGCCCCTCGAGCCTGCTCCACCATTCAATAAGATCATGGCTGATCTGATCCTAACCTCAAATCTTCTATCACTCTGCATCCACCCGAACCCATGTGATCTCCCGGGAGAGGCGAAAAACCAGATAAAGACCCAATGGCCAATTTGGGAGAAAAAAATCTGGGAAATTCCTCTCCGACCCATCTAGGCGATCGAAATTCTTCCAGGAGATCACTCTGTCCCTATATTTTCTACAGTACTTACCTTCTGTAAAGGCGATCTCCACCCCAGCCAGGAACAGGAATAAAACCATCTCCTGAAATCTAACAGAATTGGAACACTGTAGGAGCAGAACAAGGCTACACGGCCCCTGGGCCCACTCCACTACCCACAGGGCCATGACCATTCCGAACCCAGACTCATGTCCAATTTCCTGCCCGCTCCCCGTAACCCTTAATTCCCTATACTTCTAGGAAACTATCTATTTCTGTTTTAAATTTATTTAATGATGTAGCTTCCACAGCTTTCTGGGGCAGCAAATTCCACAAACCTACCACCCTCTGAGTGAAGAAGTTTCTCCTCATCTCAGTTTTGAATGAGCAGCCCCTTATTTTAAGATTATGCCCCCTAGTTCTAGTTTCACCCATCATTGGGAACATCCTCACCGCATCCACCCGATCAAGCCCCTTCACAATCTTATATGTTTCAATAAGATCGCCTCTCATTCTTCTGAACTCCAATGAGTAGAGTCCCAATCTACTCAACCTCTCCTCATATGACCACCCCCTCATCCCCGGGATTAACCGAGTGAACCTTCTTTGTACTGACTCGAGAGCAAGTATGTCTTTTCTTAAGTATGGACACCAAAACTGTATGCAGTATTCCAGGTGCGGCCTCACCAATACCTTGTACAACTGCAGCAATACCTCCCTGTTTTTATATTCCAACCCCCTAGCAATAAAAGCCAACATTCCATTGGCCTTCTTAATCACTTGCTGCACCTGCATACTAACTTTTTGAGTTTCGTGCACCAGGACCCCCAGATCCCTTTGTACTACAGTACTTTCCAGTTTCTTGCCATTAAGATAATAACTTGCTCTATGATTTTTCCTGCCAAAGTGCATAACCTCACACTTTCCAGTATTGTATTCCATCTGCCAAATCTCTGCCCACTTACTTAGCCTGTCTATGTCCCTTTGCAGGTTTTTTATGTCCTCCTCACTCACTACTTTCCGTCCCATCTTTGTATCATCTGCAAACTTTGATATGTTACACTCGGTCCCCACCTCCAAATCGTTAATATAGATTGTAAAGAGTTGGGGACCCAGCACTGACCCCTGCGGAACACCACTAGTTACTGGTTGCCAATCTGAGAACGAACCATTTATCCCAACTCTCTGCTTTCTGTTAGAGAGCCAATCCTCCACCCACGCCAGAATATTACCCCCAATCCCGTGATTTTTTATCTTGAGCAATAATCTTTTGTGTGGCACCTTGTCAAATGCCTTTTGGAAGTCTAAATACACTACGTCCACTGGTTCCCCTTTATCCACCCTGTATGTTACTTCCTCAAAAAACTCAAGCAAATTTGTTAAACATGACTTCCCCTTCATGAAACTCCCACTAATGTTTTCTGCCCCTTGGTATTTCTCAATTCTACCCATACAGATTCCAGATCATCAGAGCTTTACAATACAAACTCATAAATGTCCCTTGATTATGTAGCATATATTTAATAGGTCATCAGTTTGTGTATGTAAATCCATATAAAGTATTTTAGTGAACCAGCATCTGCAATATTTGACCCCTTGTGACCCCACCTCATTGTTCTTTGATGTAATGTTTCCCTGACTGACCTGTTTGGACACCATTCACACCTTTGACTGCTGTGATTATCTCTCTGCCGAGGTGTGATTAATGGCAGTTGGAAAGGTTACCTGTAAACATCTGACATGATTCTCTGACTATATAAGCTGTGTCTTTATGCATTTCTCCACTTCACCTGAAGAAGGAGCAGCGCTCCGAAAGCTTGTGATTTCAAATAAAGCTGTTGGACTATAACCTGGTGTTGTGACTTTTTACATTTGTCCACCCCAGTCCAACTCCGGCATCTCCACACTAAGGGAATGCAGCAACAGTACTTTGCTATGCCTAATTTACATACATAAAGATTTCAGGTACAACATATGCAACTGTTTGCCAGAAGAACATATGTAGTAGGCAGTAACTGTTGGAACAGATGGCATTTGCTTGGCTACAGATTTCATTTCTTCACTCTGCCACAGAGGCCCAAAAATGTGTAGTCGCCCACTATGAACTGACCACCTACACAGAATTACATAGCATATACAGCACAGAAACAGGCCATTTGGCCCAACCAGTCTATGCCGGCGTTTATGCTCCATTCGAGCCTCCTCCCATCTTTCCTCATCTAACTCTATCAGCATAACCCTCTATTGCCTTCTCCCTCATATTTATCTAGCTTCCCCTTAAATGCATTCGCCTCAACTACTCCTTGTCGTAGCGAGTTCCACATTCTCACCACTCTCTGGGTAAAGACATTGGCCAATTCCCTATTGGATTTCTTGGTTACTATCTTATAGTGATGGCCTCTACTTTTGCTCGTCCCCACAAGTGGAAACCCTCTGGCCGGAATTTTTCCGTTGCCGAGGGTGCGGGTTTGGGGGCGGGTCGGCAGTAAAAATCCCGGAAATAGCATGCGCGTCGGGAATCTGCCATCATTCCTGCCCCCTCGCGCATTTAACTCGGGTGGCTTTGAAGGCGTGACGCAAACCTGATTGGCAGAGGCGGGCGACTTCATTGAAATCATTAAGTGCTTGTTGATAGACCCGTAAGAGTGGTTTTAATGCAAGGGCATAGGATTCACGGCGGTCAGGTACCTCGCCTGTAAAGGGGAGGCGGAAGCTCAGTGACCATTGGTGAGTTCATTCATTGAGAGCTGGGAAAAGCACATAAATACTGCAACATTACACCTCATTATTTGCCTCATAGAAAGGCTCTTGCTCACTCCATTTTATCCACAGATTTCGGTGACTGCAGCTTGTAGGTCATTTTTTTGAAACCTCAGAAGCCACTCTCACCACATTGCTACTCATTATCACCACATTGAGGGATTGGCCTGCTGATATCCACTTTACCTGCCATCTACTACATCAGCATGGGTGCTGCTTATACTCTCTCACCTTGGTCTTCAGAATCGGACCAAGATGAGCCCCACCACCAACACCAGCCATGCCAGCAGCAGCAGCCACAACAGCAGCTTTCTCCTCAATGACCTGATGCTCCACAGAAGAGAGGTGGGCACCACAGGGCTGCAGCGCACTGGAGGTGATACCCCAACACAGAGTACACAGGCAGAGGATGAGCTTCCTCAACATGACTGAGCAGCAGTGCTTCAGGAGGCTCAGGCTATCGCGTCAAGTCGTCGCAGACATTTGTCGCTTGCTGGAACAAGACCTGCTGCCCAGATGTCAAGGTGGGACACTCCTTACCAGTGGCTGTCAAAGTCACCACCACCCTCAACTTCTTCACCTCAGGCTCCTTCCAGGGATCTGCAGTAGACATTTGTGTGATCTCGCAGTCGGCTGCCCACAGATGCATCACCCAGGTGACCAATGCCATGTTTCACAAGTCAGCCAATTATATCAACTTTGCCACTGATGAAGCCAGTGTTACTGAGCGGGCACTGGCCTTTGCCACTCTGGCTGGCTTCCCACAGGTGCAGGGCATCATTGACTGCACACATGTGGCCATCAGGGCATCTCATCATCACCCAGGAGTGTTTGTGAACCACAAGGGCTTCCACTCCCTTCAATATGCAGCTCATTTGCAACTATAAAAAGATGATTATGACTGTGTGCACCAGATTCCTTGGCAGCCATCATGATTCTTTCGTTCTGCACCAGTCCACCCTCCCTCAGCTCTTCGCACCTCCAAACAGACTTACTGGCTGGCTGCTTGGAGACGAGAGCTATCCAATGAAGACGCGGCTCATGACGCCCCTGAGGAGGCCAAATACTGAGGCCGAGGTGCGTTAGAATGAGAGCGACATCTCCACCAGATGTGTCATATAGCAAGCAATAGGTATGCTGAAGATGCACTTCAGATGCTTTGACAGATCTGAAGGAGCCCTTCAATACGCAGCAGCCAGGCTCTCCAGAATCATCGTCATCTGCTGCGCAACATAACGCAACAACGAGGATTAGAGCTGCAGGAGGAGCATGGCACACAACCCCTTAGGAGGAGGAGGAGGAGCAGGTGGAAGACTAGGAGGAGGAACTTGAGATGCAGGTGGCACCAGCAGTGATGCATATTGCTGCCTGGGATGGCCATATCATGGCCAGATTTGCTTAACTTGATCCAATGCAGCCACATGCTGTACTAAGTTCCCATCTCCCCCCAACCTTGCCGCCACCTCCCCCCACCCCACCCTCCAAGCCCAACAACACCATAAAGCACTCCCGACAATGACCAATCCATTTCTCTCACCCAATGCTCAAGGTTAACTAAGTCTCCCCATTTACAAAGCCATTTCCAAGGTTTGATGCAAAAATGGACAATACCTGAAGTGGTGTCATCAAAATAACTGAAACTTACCACTAACATTTTTTGATACACCCATGTGCATCTACTTTTGTGTCATTTTTCTTTTCCGAGTGCTTCTACGAGGTGCAACCCCAGTGGCTTCAGCAGAGGTAGAGGCAGGCTGCTCACTTCCCTGCCGTGACGCGTTAGACACTTTTGGCAGGCATCCTCTAGGTTTTGGAGCCTGTGATGGCCTCGCCCAAGCCTGCTCCTCCTGCGATTGTGCAGGGGCAGACATGGCCATCGGGATCTGAGGAAGTAGGTGGGGCTCTGACTGAGGGGGAGGCAAAGGTGAAGAAGTGGGAGCGCTATGAGAAGAGCCCCCACTTCCATGCCCCTCTCTCCATCATCCCTCGCATGGGCCACCCGCACTTCCCTGCTAGCAAGGAGCTGGCAAGCATCTTGTTGCACAGCAGTGAGGCGATGAAGGCCCAAGTCTACATTTATATTCCTCCTTGAGATGAGGTCTGACAGGAATCAGTCATTCGTGGAAAGAAAGACTTATGAAATAATACTGAGCGGCCTACGGGTGGCGCTGTCCAGGGAGAGTATAAATACTCGGGCACGGGCCCAGCTTGCGCAGGACATTGTTAACAGGAACTAGTGAAGGACACAACTAGACCTCCATGTTTGAGTGCATGATGGAATGAGTGTAAGGAATGGATGGGTTACATCGGTAGAGGGTGAATGAGGGTGTGGGGTGCCAACGCCAAATGGCCTCCTTCTGTGGTGTTACTTGCTATGATTGCATTAGGATGAGTGTGAGGAGTGGTTGGACAGATGGGAATGTGAGTATGTACAATGAGCGAGAGGGATGAGTGGATGCGCAAGGTATGTTGGTGTGAGGAATGATGTGCAGGAGTAGGCTTGGGAAGGCAGAGTGATGGGGATGTGGTGACGGGCACATCAGGATGAAGGCGAGTGTGGCATTGCACTCACCTTTCCTGACCTCCTGAGATCATTGAAGTGTTTCCTGCACTGGCTCCAGGTCCTCCTCACCACATCCCTCCTGCTGACCTCCTCCGCAATATCCAGCCAGGCTCTCTTTGTTGCTTGTGGAGTTCTCCTTTGTCTGTCAGCAGGGAAGAGGACCTCCCTGCGTGCTCTGACCGCCTCCACCAGAGTATGCAGCAAGGAATCTGAGAAGCGTGGTGCAGCCCTCTGCCTTTGGCTATCCATCCTTGCAAATCGATAAGAGTACTGTGGCGTTTCTTTGTCAGGTTCCATCCTCCTCTAGCAACCTTCAAATGTAGGAAGTCACACAACACCAGGTTATAGTCCAACAGCTTTATTTGAAATCACAAGCTTTCGCAGCGCTGCTCCTTCTTCTTCAGGTGAAGTGGAGAAATGCATAAAGACACAGCTTATATAGTCAGAGAATCATGTCAGATGATCTGACATGGTTCTCTGACTATATAAGCTGTGTCTTTATGCATTTCTCCACTTCACCTGAAGAAGGAGCAGCGCTCCGAAAGCTTGTGATTTCAAATAAAGCTGTTGGACTATAACCTGGTGTTGTGTGACTTCCTACATTTGTCCACCCCAGTCCAACTCCGGCATCTCCACACCATGGCAACCTTCAAATGAGTTGAGTGCAAGGCTGCTTTAAATATCTGCGCTGGAAACGAGTCATCGATGATGTCGTAAGACCCGCACCATTTAATAGGGCTGGGAAACCCACATGAGCCTTTCAATTGGGGCCATTAAGTTAAAGATGCTCTGAGCAACGTGCTGCTCAGAACAGCGCATTTTAGACCCACTATGTGGCCCACATGCACCCGACCCGGCGCAATGGCAAAAATTCTGGCCTCTATCAAACCCTTTCATAATTTTATAAGGTCATCCCTCAGCCGCCTCTTTTCCAGAGAAGAGATACCCAGCCCGCTCATCCTTTCCTGATAGGTATAACCTCGCAGTTCTGGTATCATCCTTGTAAATCTTTTTTGCACCCTCTCCGATGCCTCTATATCCTTTTTATAATATGATGACTGGAACTGTACACAGTGTGGTCTAACCAAGGTTTGATACAAGTTTAGCAGAACTTCCCTACTTTTCAATTCTATCCCTGTAGGACCCTAGTGATTGGCTTGCTTTATTTATGGCCTTATTAACCTGTGCCGCTACTTTTAGTGATTTGTGTATTTGTACTCCCAGATCCCTTTGCTCATCTACACTGTTTAGATTTTTATTTTCCAAGTAATATGTGACCTCCTTATTTTTCTTGCCAAAATGTGATACCTCACACTTATCTATGTTGAAATTCATTTGCCAATTATATGCCCATCTGCAAGTTTATTAATGTCGTCTTGTAATTTGTTGCAGTCCTCCTCAGTGTTGACTATCTCCGCCCCCACCCCCCAAATTTGGTGTCATCCGCAAATTTAGAAATTGTGTTTTTGATTCCAAAGTCTAAATCGTTAATATAAATTATGATCCCAGCACTGATCCTTGTGGGACCCCACGTCCCACCTTCTGCCATTCTGAATAGCTACCCTTTACCCCCACTCTCTGCTTTCTGTCTTGCAGCCAGCCAGCTAGCTATCCATTCTGCTACTTGTCTCTTGACTCCTCAAGCTGTGACCATATTCATTAGCCTATTATTTGGTACCTTACTGAAAGTTGAAATTGTTGCCAATGCAGTTTCATATGCACTGTGTTTTAAAGAGGTTCCAAACTTTCTAAAATAAGTTTCACGAATGGATAATATATACTAATACAATCATTTAACAATATAAGTCATCGTCAAAACAAATCTGACATCCTTTACTTGTAAGTAGAATTAACATTTGGCAAACACTTCTATAATGTTCCATTTTTCCAGATTCTCAACCCCTGCTGCATGAATTACTCAATGTGACCTGGACCTTTCATATACATATCCACATTCTGTATCCTGCAACTGCACTAAAGAGTTCTTCTATTTGAAAGTCAATTGGAAACATCTCCTGGGGATTTGGTGCTCTTCTGCAGCAGTTTCTTGCTGGGGTCATTGATTGGGAAACTGCCTGTGACAGTATAATGTCGAGGAGGCCTATTACTGACACATCATCAGCATAGAATGTCACTTACTGTCAATCTTTTTTTTATTGTACTTGTAAAATTTGCTCTTTACTTCGTTAATTTCTTTTAAGCTGTACTACTAGTGACATTTGTTTTCTAGCTAGTTGGATGCAAATAAAGAGAATGTAATGACTATTGGCTAGCTTGTTTAATTTATTCCACGCAAGTCATGTAGACTCAGCAGCATAATTTGCCGATAACTAGAGTGATTCTGGCAGTGTCAAGTAGAATGGCAGTTATATAGTCACAACTATTTCAGCATGTGCTTTCGTTAATACAGTACATACAGCAGCTTGGATTTCTGCAAGGTTTCACTGTCGTGTAATGGATTCAATTTTGATGGATGTTATTTATTCAGTGGGGTTATTTTTTTCAGTGGGATTATCTAGATGAGGGCCACCGGTGTTGCCGCATTAGACAGTTTTGCTTTGTAATAAGCACTGCCTGGCCAAATATGGCATGAATCCATTTTAATGCGAGATTTACTCCAACAATGAACTGTAAGGCTACTGCATTCAGCATTTAAGGCCTTAAGCAAAGTACAAATCATGAGTGATTGAGCACTTGCCATTCTGAACATAACATTTGCCTGCATCCTCATCTACGGGCTGCCCCTCCGCAACAGCATCCGAAGACACGGCACCAGGTTTCATATGTACACTGACGACACCTAGCTCTACCTCGCCATCACTTCTCAACCCCTCCACTGCTTCTCTGTTGTCAACCTGCTTGTCCGACATCCCGTCCTGGATCAGCTGCAACTTTCCTCCAGTTAAATATTGGGGCGACCAAAGCCATCCCCGCCCCACCCCCCCACCAACAAACTCCGTTTCCTCAACACTGATTCCAGGCTGAACTAGACTGTCCACAAACTCAGCACCCTATTGGACCCTGAGATGACCTTCCAACTCCATATCCTTTTCATCACAAAGACCACCTACTTCCACTACCATAACACCGCCTGTCTCCACCCCGCCTCAATCCATTTGATGCTGAAACCCTCAAACATGTTTTATTCACCTCCTGACTTGACTATTCCAATACTCTCCTGGCCTGCCTCCCCTCCTCCACTCCCTATACACTTGAGCTCATCCAAAACGATGCTGCCAATATCCTAACCTGCACCAAGTCCCACTCTCATATATCAACAGAAAATGCTGGAAAAACTCAGCAGGCCAGGCAGCATCCGTGGAGAGAGAAATAGAGTCAACATTTCAGATCGAAACCCTTTGTCAGGATGTTGCCTGGCCTGAGTTTTTCCAGCATTTTCTGTTGTTGTTTCGGATTTCCAGCATCTGCAGCATTTTGCTATCCCACTCTCCTATCACCCCTATGCTCATTGGCTCCTGGTTCCCCCAACATCTCCTGATGGAAGTAGGTGGTCTTTGTAATTTTTGTCTGCTTATGCTTCTATGAAGCGCCGTGGCAAATTTTCTTATCTTAAAGGCGCTATATAAATGCAACTTGTTTTTTTATTTTTCTCCAATTTCTCCCCTGTACCTCTGAAGGTACTGAATTATGAGTGGTACAGTTCTACAGAGGCCAGCTCCTCCACCCTCTGGTATTGCCCAAGTGCCCATTCTTCATGTCTTCTTCTTCTTAGGCAGTCCCTCAGAACCGAGGACGACTTGCTTCCACATTAAAAATGAGTTCACAGGTGACTGATTGATTAGCCCAATGCAGGACCTACAGTCTCTGTCACAGGTGGGGCAGATGGTGGTTGAAGGGGCGGGTGGGTGGGGTGCCTGGGCCGATGTGCTCTCCTTGCGCTGCCTGCACTTGGCTTCTGCTTGCTCCCGGCGAAGAGACTCGAGGTGTTCGGCGTCTTCCCGGATGCTTCTCCTCCACTTTGTGTGGTCTTGGGCCAGGAATTCCCAGGTGTCGGTGGGGATGTTACACTTTTTCAAGGAGGCTTTGAGGGTGTCCTTGAAGCGTTTCCTCTGCCCACCTGGGGCTCTCTTGCCATGCCGGAGCAACTAAAGTGTGTGTCAGTAGGCTAGCTGCCCTTTTGGAGGACCGTCATGGATGAGTCCAATCTAATGCCTGACGTCCACACGTGCACACTGTTCAACCAGAATCTTTCGGTAGCCAGCCTAGGAACTGGAATTCGAACGGTTTCCTCTCTGAGGACACTGAACCCAATGGAATCATCTCTTCCCAGTCCTAGCTGGGATGAGCAAACTCGATCCAGACCGGGAATTAGATTTGTGACCTTCATGATCTGAATGGTCCAGTTCTACATTGGTTTAAAAATGTTGAGATATACATCGCCAAAGATATATCATAAAATTAACTTGTGCTGTTCTAGGCTGATTTCTAGATATTGTAAGAATGATTTGAACATCATCTTTTCACAGATTAGCCTAGAAATGACAGTGAGCGATTGTTATTGTCACAAACTCTTAATGTGCTTGTATCAAATTCCTTTCTCCATTATATTAATGGAGGTGTTAACTCATTTATTTTAAAGGGATTAATACCTCCTTTCAAGTGTTGGATAGAGGAATTCGATACAAATGCATTAAACAGTTGTATGATTAGATCATTCACTGCAATGTCCAAGTACAGTTTCTTGGTTTCCTGTACCTATGCCCAGCATCGCAATATGTTTTTGTATTTAGCCTGTCGGACACAAAAAACCTCTATATATGAATATTGAGTTACAGTTTTGATGGAGTAGATATAGTTTGAAATTGATGAGAGAAGTTGCAGGAATCAAAAAAGTAAGTAAATAAATAAATGTCCTAAATAACAGCAGAAAACGCTGGAGAAACTCAGCAGGCCAGGCAACATCCGTGGAGAGGGAAACAGAGTTAACGTTTCAGGTCGAAGACCCTTCGTCAGGACTGAGAAAAAAAAGCAGGAAATGAAACAGATTAAGAAGCAAGTTAGGGGGCTGGGAAATGGGGGAGGGGATGAAAGAACAAAAGGGAAGGTCTGGGAGGGGTGAGGAGACATTAAGAGATATTCAAGGCAAGAGACGAGATGGTAATAGGACAAGTAAAGAGACAAAGGATGGCTCTAGATGAAGTGTGAAATGTGCCGGCAGAATGAAAGACAGCTGCCATGTGGGGGAGAGAGAGGGAAAAAAAGGAAAAGCACAAACCAAAAGTGTGGATAAAAAATATATAAAAATATGATAGGGGCCGAGGTTATGATCTGAAATTGTTGAACTCGATATTGAGTCCAGAAGGCTGTAAAGTGCCTAATCGGAAGATGAGGTGCTGTTCCTCGAGCTTACACTGAGCTTCTGTGGAACAATGCAAGAGGCCGCGGACGGTGAGGTCTGAGTGGGAATGGAGCGGTGAATTGAAATGACAGGTGACCGGAAGCTCGGGGTCACCCTTACGGACTGAACGGAGGTGTTCCGCAAAGCGGTCACCCAATCTGCGTTTGGTCTCCCCAATGTAGAGAAGACCACATCGTGAACAGCGAATACAGTATACGAGATTGCAAGAAGTACAAGTAAATCGCTGTTTCACCTGGAAGGGGTGTTTGGGGCCCTGGACAGTGGGAAGGGGGGAGGTATAAGGGCAGGTGTTGCATCTCCTGTGCTTGCATGGAAAGGTGTCGGGCAAAGGGGAAGGGGTGCTGGGGGGTGATAGAGGAGTGGACTAGGGTGTCTCGAAGGGAGTGGTCCCTATGGAATGCTGAAAGGGGAGGGGAGGGGAAGATGCGTTTGGTGGTGGGATCACGTTGGAGGTGGCGGAAATGGCGGAGGATGATCCGTTGAATGTGGAGACTGGTGGGGTGAAAGGTGAGGACAAGGGGAACCCTATCGTGGTTCTGGGAGGAAGGGGCAGGGGAGAGGGCAGAAGTGCGGGAAATAGAACGGACATGGTCGAGGGCCGTGTCAACCACGGTAGAGGGGAATCCTCGGTTGAGGAAAAAGGAAGACATGTCGGAAGCACTGGTGTGGAAGGTGGCATTGTCGGAGCAGATGCGGCGGAGACGGAGAAACTGGGAGAATGGAATAGAGTCCTTACAGGAGGCAGGGTGGGAGGAAGTGTAGTCCAGGTAGCTGTGGGAGTCAGTGGGCTTGTAGTGAATGTTGGTCAATGACCTATCCCCAGAGATGGAGACGGAGAAGTCGAGGAAGGGAAGGCAAGAGTCGGAGATGGACCAAGTGAAGGTGAGGGAAGGGTGGAAATTGGAGGTAAAGTGAATGAAATGTCCTAGGCAGCTACCTGCTTCATCTACCACTAAAGTAAGCATTCTTTTTCAACTCTTCCAATTTTCCCTTTTGGTAAGGCAACATCTGCTTGGGTGTAGTTTCACTGGTAGAGGCAACTTTCCTGTGCCCTGCTCAAGTAGTAATTCTTCACATGTAAAGCTGAACACTGAGTGCTGGAGGACCTTCTAAACCTTACGCCACTGAGCCTCATAGACCAAGAAGGTCCCAGGTTTAATTCCTGGTCTGTGCTGCTAGTATTGACTCTACCCACATATGTTCAGTCCTATTTGGTGTCATTGGATAAGAGTAGGCACCCTCGTTGATTTCCTGCCCCCTTCCCTAGATCACTGATACTGATACCCCACCTGTTGCTCGATCTGAGGTCAGATAATTTAGCACAGATTAGGATCAAAACTGGAACCATCTTTGTCTCTGAAGCTCAATGGCATATAATGTAGTCATATTGTCCACTGAACTGTTGAGATGCAAAATTCAATTGTATCACTTGTGCTCCTCACACTTTGAGTCTCTTAGAGTTAGAACCCATGCTACTTATGTACAGTATTGAGTTGTAGACTCATCCAGTGAGAACTAAACCAAGGCTCACCAGCGCTAGTCAGGAACAGTAAATTCAGAATATCTTAGAATTAAAAGATCTTCACCAATGTTCACCCAGCTTCAACCATTTTTATGACCAGTTTGAAACTGAAATGTGGTCCCATGGTGGGACAAAGGATGCACTGTTTTCCAACAATAGGAATATTCTCAACACAATGCAACAGGTAAAGTGTTACAAGATGTAAGTGTGACACTTACAGAAACACGCTTCAATGTATTATAAATTTATGTACTGTATATAATTTAAATTTTGTGTGTCAGCTTGAGATGATGTCCAAATGCTTTCTTGGAACACTGTAATGGCTGTCTGAGACAGTAGGGATGAAATTTGACTTTAGCGATCGTGCAAAATGGCCGTTAGAAAATTGGAATTCTATATTACACCCTGCTCAATTATTCCTTTCCATTGACGTCAGAAAATTGGGTCGGGTGTAAAACTGGCTGCTGATTTGCTAGCGCCCAATTTGCAGTGCCCCCAAAGTCAAATATCACCCCCAGTGGCCCTAGACCAAAGTTCAGTAAGCCTTTGATTCCATGTAATAAAATGATAGATTCTTTGAAGGACAACAGTATTTCACAAGCGGGGCTGTGTTGTCCAATTGCTGTCAAGTGTCTAAAACAAATAGGCCATCAGGCTGCCCAGAAGGCTCTATTCCTGATTTGTCCACTTAATTGTTAACATTTTTAACATTTTCATTGCCTGGCTATTGCAAAGAAATCATTTGGTTTTCAAAGGAAAAGATGTCTTCTAACCCATTGACAATCTTGGGATCTTCATGCTTTTAAGTCTTCCAGCTTTCACATGCAGTGCAACTTGGAGCTCCAGGATGATCTCCTGTGACCACCATTAGAGATTGTGACTAAAAACTTACCAGAAAGAGCCACAACGATCTCGGCTGTTCTTTTCTAGTTTTTAAACAGAATTATGAACCTTAAAAGTTATTGCAATCAATTTATTTATTTGTTATGCTGGTTGTATTAGTCTATCCATGGAACAGTCGTATAACTATTTTTCAAAGCAATATATCATCATCATTCACTTCAAGTAAACGGAAGAGTGCAACAGGCTTTCGAACTCCTCTGCCTGAAGCACCTCTCCCTGCAACAGCTTGATTGTTCTGTCTGGTTCGGTTTGAGCAGTGAATGCTACAATTGGACCAGTGGGAAATTACTTTTAAGATCAATATACTCAAAATCCTTAGCAGTTTTTACTGACAAAAGACTTTGAGGGTAGTTGGGCCATTAGCAAAATAGTCAAGATGCTACATCATTGCATTGTTCAGTTCAAGTCGCTTCTGTGTTAACTATAATGCCAACTCATGCTGTTCAGAAATTACTGCAAATCTTGGTATTAGGTTTGTCTTTTTGTTCAAGCAGAAATGGACTCATTATTTACTGCGTAAATGACAAAATGCTGGGATTCCTGTTAGATAACTTAAACTATGCACTTATCTCTTTTACAGCAATTTATCCCATTGTAATTTGTAGTTTATTCCCAGTGATTTACTACTCGAAGGAACCACTGCCAGTACCACTTATGAATTCCATTAAATGTGTTGTATTAAAGCACAATGGGGAGCAGTGGTTTACTAAAAAGTAAGCCACCTTTGACATGAGAGCACTTACCATTTGGGCCTGTCGGTTGTGGAGTTGTGCAGGCATTCAAGACTGATTTTCCAGTAAGCCTAGTTGTTTCCTTTAATTTATCACTTATTTTAACCCTCTGGGCACTGCAGATGCCTGTTGGCTTTTCAGCCAAGACACTATAGCCTAGGTTTGCCAGAATGGCTATTGGTGAGTTTCAAACATACTGAAATGAAAGTATGCTGTTTACATCCAATTTTCTGGTGTCCGCTCAGAAGCATAATCGTCACAGGCGCAGATTCACTTTGCTGTAGGGAGCACATTGGTAGTTGGAGTGAAGAATAGAAACATAGAAAGATAGAAGATAGGAGCAGGAGTAGGCCATTCGGCCCCTCGAGCCCACTCCGCCATTTAATGAGATCATGGCTGATCATCCAAATTCAGTACTCTGTCCCTGCTTTCTCCCCCTATCACTTTAGCCTCAAGAAATATATCCAACGCCTGTGAATTAAATGAATTAAAGAGGAGGGGACAATAAAGAGAGAGAGCCTTAAAAGACACCCAAGACCATTAGTAGCCATTGCCAAGGCTGAAGGGGCAGAGAATTAAGAAAAGACACAGGAATGAAGGTAAAGGAAACCGAAGGTGAAGGCTTGAATCTTCAGGCAAGTAAACAAGCAGCCCAGCATCAATTCTCTGCTTGAGTGCTATTGAAGTGAAAATTCACATAAATACTGTGGCAACAAGAGCAGGTCAGAGGCTAGGTATTCTGCAGTGAGTGTCTCACTTCCTGACTCCCCAAAGCCTTCCCACCATCTACAAGGCACAAGTAAGGAGTGTGACAGAATATTCTCCACTTGCCTGGATGAGTGCAGCTCCAACAACACAAGAAGCTCGACACCATCCAGGACAAAGCAGCCCGTTTGATTGGCACCCCATCTACCACCATAAACATTCACTCCCTCCACCACCGGTGTACCGTGGCTGCAGTGTGTACCATCTACAAGATGCACTGCAGCAACTCACCAGGGCTTCTTCGGCAGCACCTCCCAAACCTGCGACCTCTACCACCTAGAAGGACAAGGGCAGCAGATGCATTGGCACACCACCACCTCCAGGTCACACAACATTCTGACTTGGAAGTATATCGCCGTTCCTTCATCATCGCTGGGTCAAAATCCTGGAACTCCCTACCTAATAGCTGTTGAGTCTGAGTGTCCCAGATATGCTTATTCTAAATCACTGGACACAGACAACAAGAATAACTTAAACAGGTCTTTACTAATCGAAGGTCAGGGCTGAACTGCTTAGCAAATTACTACACAGAGTTTATATACCGGTGTGGTCACCACCGGTACTACAATATACAGTAGCCAAGAGAAAGTAGTCCATCTCTTAAGGTAGTCTCTTAAGGTGGTACAGGTTACATACACCACAATTCCTCCCTTTTTAGCTTAACAGTGTACATCCCAATTTAAACATAACATGGATAACATATATACAACTTCATGCAAAACTGTTCAAAGATTCAGTCTCTGAGGAGGCCTCCTGATCCGAGTTGGATAATGCCTTTCAGGGGTCTCTGATTCTCGTTGCTGGGGTGACTCATCTAGTTGATCTCTTATGGATTGGACATCATCAGATACATTGGCGTCTGAGGTAGATGCTTCAGGTTCACTAACTTCTTCCACTGGTGTCTCTGTCATAGTCATGGGTTCGACCTTTGTTCTCGATTCTACAAGTTGGTCAGCATGACGTCGTATTACGTTTTCACCAATATCTACCGTGTACATCAGGGGTCCTTGTCTGGCACGAATTGTTCCAGATTGCCATTTCTCATTCTTATAGTCCCGGGCTAACACTGGTTGTCCTATTTCGAAACTCCGAGTGGTCTTGTTATTTATATGCTGGAACTGTTTGTTTTCGACTTCCCTCCGCACATTTGGTTTTAACAAGTTCAACCTGGACCGCAACCTCCTGTTATAGAACATCATGGCAGGGCTTTGATTTGTCACTGCATGAGTGGCGTTTCGATATGCCATTAGTGTTAAGTCTGTGTGTTCCAGTTATGGTTAATATGAATCACTGCACACAGACCACAAGAATAACTTTAACAGGTCTTTACTAGTCGAAGGTCAGGGCTGAACTACTCAGCAAATTACTACACAGCACTTATATACCGGTGTGGTCACCACCGGTATTACCGTATACAGCAGCCAGAGAAAGTAGTACATCTCTTAAGGTGGAACAGGTTTAAGTTCTCTTAAGGTGGAACAAGTTACATACACCACAATCCTCCCTTTTCAGCTTAACAGTTATATCCCCATTTAACATAACATAATAACATATATACATATACAACTTCATGTAGAAACAGTTCAAAGGTTCAGTCTCTCAGGAGGCCTTCTGATTCGAGTTGGATAACGCCTTTCAGGGGTCTCTGATTCTTGTTGCTGAGGTGACTCCTCTAGTTGGTCTCTTATGTTTTGGACATCATCATCAGGTACATTTACTGCCGAGGTAGATGCTTCAGGTTCACTAACTTCTTCCATGGTTGTCTCTGTCGTAACCATGGGTTCGACCCTTGTTCTCGATTCTACCAGTTGGTCAGCATGACGCCGTATTACATTTTTACCAACATCTACCGTGTACATCAGGGGTCCTTGTCTGGCCCGAATTGTTCCGGATTGCCATTTCTCGTTTCCATAGTCCCTGGCCAACACTGGTTGTCCTACCTCGAAACTCTGAGTGGTCTTGTTATTTATATGCTGGAACTGTTTGTTTTCAACTTCCCTCCGCACATTTGGTTTTAACAAGTCCAACCTGGACCGCAACCTCCTGTTATAAAACATCATGGCAGGACTTTGGTTTGTCACTGCATGAGTGGCGTTTCGATATGCCAGTAGAAACTTGTCCACCTTATGTTGTAGTGGAATCTGATCTTCGCTCATGGCCTTTATTGCCTTTTTGAATGTTTGTACAAATCTCTCGGCCAACCCATTTGTAGCCGGATGATATGGGGCAGAGGTATAATGTTTCACCCCATTCTTCTTTAAGAATTTTTGGAATTCTTCTGACACGAACTGTGGTCCGTTGTCGGAACATATTTGTTCTGGCAATCCGTTCCTTGCGAATATCGTTCTTAACACCGCAATTGTCTTTTCTGAAGTAGTGGTAGTCATCTTGATCACTTCTGGCCATTTAGAATGTGCGTCCACCGCAATTAGAAACATGGAGTCCATGAATGGACCAGCAAAGTCAATATGTACGCATTGCCATGGGGCTGAAGGCCATTCCCATGGATGCAGCGGTGCAATCGGAGGTGCATTTTGCACTTTTTGGCACCCTGAGCAGCTTTTCGTCAGCTCCTCTATCTGTTGGTCGATACCCGGCCACCACACATAAGCCCTAGCAAGGCTTTTCATCTTGACTCCCCCCAGATGACCTTCATGCAGTTCCTTTAGAACTCTTTCCCTTAACTTAGGAGGAATAATCACTCTCGTTCCATACATCAATGTTCCTTGACAGACGGACAGCTGGTCTCGTCTTGCCGAGAATGCCGGTAACAGAGAATCACCATGTGCTGGCCATCCCTTCACTGTCACCTCGTAGACTCGGGACAGTGTCGGGTCATTCCTGGTTTCTCTTTCAATACTTGCATTGGTGACTGGTAAACACTCGATGATGGTCGAGTGAAATAACTCAACAGGGTCAACCTTCGTTGTCTCCTCTTCTTCAGGTAGTGGCAGGCGCGACAGCCCATCAGCATTACCATGCTGCTTTGTACCTTTGAATTCTATCTGATATTGATGTGCCCCTAGGAAAAGGGACCATCTCTGGAGTCTCTGTGCTGTCATCACCGACACACCCTTCTTAGGGTTAAAAATGGATACCAACGGCTGATGGTCTGTCAGAAGCGTAAACTTTTGGCCCTGCAGGTAATGATTAAACTTCTTTACTCCCCACACAAGGCTGAGAGCCTCCCTATCTATCTGAGCATAGTTGCGCTCAGCGGAGGTCAATGATCTGGATGCGAACACGACTGGCCTCTCCGTGCCATTTGGCAACTTGTGTGAGAGTACTGCCCCAATACCATATGGAGAAGCATCACAAGCCAAACGAATAGGCAGTGTTGGGTTGAAGTGAGCCAACACTTCCTCTGAGGTGATCAATTCCTTGCTTTTGCGAAAGGCCTTCTTACAGTCCTCGCTCCACTCCCATGGTACACCCTTCTGCAAAAGAGCGTTCAGCGGGTGCAGTACCGTGGATAAATTTGGCAGAAACTTATGGTAATAGTTAATCAATCCTAGGAACGATCTCAACTGAGATACATTAACCGGAGCGGGAGCCTTCACAACCGCTTCGATCTTGTTAGGAGACTTATGAAGTCCCTCCTGGTCAATGACATGGCCACAGTACGAGATCCGCTTCTGAAAGAACTCACATTTCTGCCGATTAACTCGAAGTCCATATTCTTTCAATCTGATGAGCACCAGTTCCAAATTTGCGAGGTGTTCCTCGTCACCATCTCCTGTAATCAGAATATCGTCCAGGTAACATTGTGTGCCTGTAATTCCCTGTAATACCTGCTCCATGGCCCTCTGCCAAATTGCTGGAGCCGATGCCACTCCAAAAACCAGTCTATTATACCGGTACAAGCCTCTATGCGTGTTGATCGTGAGGTACTGGCGTGACTCTTCCTCAACTTCCATCTGTAAGTACGCCTGCGCCAGGTCTATCTTGGTGAAGTGTTTCCCGCCCGACAATGAAGCGAAGATATCCTCAATCCACGGAAGCGGATACTGCACCGTGTGAAGCACCGGATTAACAGTGATCTTGAAATCTCCACAGATGCGAACCTTCCCTGGTTCTCCCGACTTGTTGCTCGAAGGACGTTTCATCATGGGAACAATGGGCGTAGCCCACTCACTCCAGTCTACCTTAGACAGTACTCCTGAACGTTCTAGCGCTTCCAGCTCTGCTTCCACAGCAGGTCGTATCGCATAGGGTACCGGTCTGGCTTTGAAAAATTTTGGTTGTGCATGTTCTTCAATCTTGATGTTTGCCGTAATTCCTCTGTGTTCCCAGTCCCTGCTGGAACACCTCTTTAGCATCGTCCAATATTCTGGACAATCGTTTAGGTTTGACATCTGTTTCCCTGGCATCTACCATTAGTGCTTTTAAGGAATGCCAGTCCATATTCATTTTTTCTAATCCACTCCCGTCCCAGTAGTGGTGGACCTCCTTCAGGTAGCACATATAAGTCCATTCCTCGGCTTTCTTTGCCCTTGTGGACCACCTTTACCTCTATCTTTCCGATGGGGTATACTCTTTGCCCCGTGTATGTTTTCAATACAATCTCCGTATCCCGTAGGGGAATATGTTGGAATAACCTTTTGTAATCTTTCTTATCCATGACCGTCAATGCCGATCCAGTGTCCAATTCCATCTTCACTTGGACTGCTGCTATCTGAAGTGTGACCCAGATAATTTGTACGTCAGCTACATTACTCACATTGTGAATTCTTAGACTACCCAGTTCCTTGCTGTTGGAATCTGAATCCGAATTCTGTTCATCCGAACTCTTCTCAGCCACCTTATGTACCTTTCTGCACTTTTCCTGCGGTGACTTTTTGTTGCTGGTCTTCTTTCCTGACCTGCATACTCTAGCTATGTGACCAAGCTTGCCACATTTTCTGCATTCCTGATTTTTAAACCAGCATTGGTTCTGATCGTGTGTTGTCTTTCCACAACGATAACATTTCACTGTACCCAAAGCCATTTGGTCTGCGCTGAGTACCGATGACTTCAGCTGCATTTCCGCAGTGCCTCTCGCTGCGGCTTCGTGTGATGCTGCAATTGTGACAGCCTTATCAAGTGTAAGATCATTCTCTTCAAGCAGCCGCTTTTGTGTTCCTTCTTTCGACAATCCACACACGAATTTGTCTCTCAGCGCCTCTGTTAGTCTTTCCCCAAACTGACAGTACTTCGCTAGCTTACGCAGTTCAATTAAATACTCCGCGTTGCTTTCCTCTTTCAGTTGCGTTCTAGCATAAAATTTAAATCGTTCCGCTAACATCAGCGGTGTGGGGTTCAAATGATTCTTTAGGACAGCAACAATATTAGCGAAAGTCTGATCCGCCGGTTTAGCTGGTGATAGAAGATGCTTCAATAGCCCGTATGTCTTTGCACCCATTGAGTTTAGTAAGGTTAGTGCTTTATCCTCATCTGATATCTTATTTGCTTTACAATAAACTTCTATGCGTTCTACATACGTGGCCCAATCTTCAACATCGGCATCGAAATCGTTGATGTTACCACGCTTAGGCATCCTTGCAATCTTCTTGAGAAACAAAAAAAAATTCTCTTTTATTTTTTTTTCTTTTATTTTAAAATGGCGGTTTCCCGCGCTTGTCTTCTTCCCCCGCCTATGAAAATGGCGGCTTCCCGCATTTGCCTTTCTCCCCCGCTGGCTGTAATGGCGATTGCCGTATTGCTGCCGTTCGCGCCTCCCCAGCGGTTCTCAATTCGTGCCTCCCAGCCCCTCTTGCAGTCCGGTCCTTTCCACCGGCTGCGGCTGAGTTCTCCGCGGTTTTTTAAAATTTTCTCCCGCGCCTTACGCTGTCCCGGTCGCTGCGCCTCGCGGCCTCGGTAGCTGCCCGGCCTTTTTCACCGGTCGCGGTCGAGCTCTCTCTCGACGCTGTTGCGTCTCCCAGCCCGCTTGCAGCCCGGTCTTTTACACTGGCTGCGTTTGCATTCACCGCGGCTCCCGTGCCTTACGCTGCCCCAGTCTCAGCGCCTCTGGGCCCCGACTTCTGTCCGGCTCTTTTCCCCGGCCGTGGTCGAGTTCTCCGCCCTTATATCCTCCATTTTCCCTCCCCTACTCCACAGCCAACGTGGCCGACTTGCTGCTCGTCGCTGATCGGCTTACCCACCACCGTGGTAGAAGGGATGATCACTGCCTGTCGCTGATGGAAGGCTTCGTGTCAGGATTCTTCCTTTGCTCTTCAGACCCGAGTCTTTTCTCAGCAGGATGATGAGGGCGGATGCCTCTTCTCGACGCCCGTTAAACTGCCTTGGATGTATCTCTGCCGCAGGGTAAGATCGTACTCGTCGCCACTGTTAAGTCTGTGTGTTCCAGTTATGGTTAATATGAATCACTGCACACAGACCACAAGAATAACTTTAACAGGCCTTTACTAGTCGAAGGTCAGGGCTGAATTACTCAGCAAATTACTACACAGCACTTATATACCGGTGTGGTCACCACCGGTATTATCGTATACAGCCGCCAGAGAAAGTAGTACATCTCTTAAGGTGGAACAGGTTTAAGTTCTCTTAAGGTGGAACAAGTTACATACACCACAATTAGGAAATTGTCCACCTTGTGTTGCAGTGGAATCTGGTCTTCGCTCATGGCCTTTATCGCCTTTTTGAACGTTTGTACAAATCTCTCGGCCAACCCATTTGTAGCCGGATGATATGGGGCAGAGGTATAATGTTTCACCCCATTCTTCTTCATGAATTTCTGGAATTCTTCTGACACGAACTGCGGTCCGTTGTCTGAACATATTTGTTCTGGCAATCCATTTCTTGCGAATATCGTTCTTAGAACTGCGATCGTCTTTTCCGAGGTAGTGGTCGCCATCTTAATCACTTCTGGCCATTTAGAATGTGCGTCTACCGCAATTAAAAACATGGAGTCCATGAATGGACCTGCGAAGTCAATATGTACACGTTGCCATGGGGTTGAAGGCCATTCCCACGGATGCAGCGGTGCAATTGGAGGTGCATTTTGAACTTTTTGGCACCCTGAGCAGCTTTTAGTCAGATCCTCTATTTGTTGGTCGATACCTGGCCACCACACATAAGCCCTAGCAAGGCTTTTCATCTTGACTCCCCCCAGATGACCTTCATGCAGTTCCTTTAGAACTCTCTCCCTTAATTTAGGAGGAATAATCACCCTTGTTCCATACATCAATGTTCCTTGACAGACGGACAGCTGTTCTCGTCTGGCTGAGAATGCCGGTAACAGTGGTTCACCATGAGCTGGCCATCCCTTCACTGTCAATTCGTAGACCCGAGACAGTGTCGGGTCGTTCCTGGTTTCTCTCTCAATACTTGCATTGGTGACTGGTAAACATTCGATGATGGTCGAGTGAAATAACTCAACAGGGTCAACTGTCGGTGCCTCTTCCGCTGTAGGTAGTGGCAGGCGCGACAGCCCATCAGCATTACCATGTTGCTTTGTACCTTTGAATTCGATCTGATATTGATGTGCCCCTAGGAAAAGGGACCATCTCTGGAGCCTCTGCGCTGTCATCACCGAAACACCCTTCTTAGGGTTAAAAATGGAAACCAACGGCTGGTGGTCTGTCAGCAGCGTAAACTTTTGCCCTTGCAGGTAATGATTAAATTTTTTTACTCCCCACACAAGGCTGAGAGCCTCCCTATCTACCTGAGCATAGTTGCGCTCAGCGGAGGTCAATGATCTGGATGCGAATGCGACTGGTCTTTCCAAGCCATTTGGCAACTTATGTGAGAGCACTGCCCCAATACCATATGGAGAAGCATCATAGAGTCATAGAGTAATACAGCACGGATAGAGGCCCTTCGGCCCATCGTGTCCATGCCGGCCATCAAGCCCTGTCTAATCTAATCCCATATTCCAGCATTTGGCCCGTAGCCTTGTATGCTATGGCATTTCAAATGCTCATCCAAATGCTTCTTAAATGTTGTGAGGGTTTCTGCCTCCACAACCCTTTCAGGCAGTGAGTTCCAGACTCCAACCACCCTCTGGGTGAAAAAGTTCTTTCTCAAATCCCCTCTAAACCTCCCGCCCTTTACCTTGAATCTATGCCCCCTAGTTATTGACCCCTCTACTAAGGGGAAAAGCTCCTCAGCATCCATCCTATCTATGCCCCTCACAATTTTGTACACCTCAATCATGTCCCCCCTCAGCCTCCTCTGCTCCAAGGAAAACAAACCCAATCTGCCCAGTCTCTCTTCATAGCTGAAGCGCTCCAGCCCTGGTAACATCCTGGTGAACCTCCTCTGCACCCTCTCTAACGCGATCACATCTTTCCTGTAGTGTGGCGACCAGAACTGCACACAGTATTCCAGCTGTGGCCTAACCAGTGTTTTATACAGCTCCATCATAACCTCCTTGCTCTTATATTCTATGCCTCGGCTAATGAAGGCAAGTATCCCATATGCCTTTTTTACCACCTTATCCACCTGTTCCGCCGCCTTCAGGGATCTGTGTACCTGCACACCCAGATCCCTCTGACCCTCCGTCTTGCCTAGGGTCTTTCCCTTCATTGTGTATTCCCTTGCCTTGTTAGACCCCCCAAAGTGCATCACCTCGCACTTTTCCGGGTTAAATTCCATTTGCCACTGTTCCGCCCATCTGACCAACCCATCTATATCGTTCTGCAGACTGAGGCTACCCTCCTCGCTATTTACCACCCTACCAATTTTAGTATCATCCGCGAATTTACTGATCATACCCTTTACATTCATATCCAAGTCATTAATGTAGACCACAAACAGCAAGGGACCCAGCACCGATCCCTGTGGTACCCCACTGGCCACAGGTTTCCAGTCACAAAAACAACCTTCGACCATCACCCTCTGCCTTCTGCCACTAAGCCAGTTTTGTATCCAATGTGCCAAGGCACCCTGGATTCCATGGGCTCTTACCTTCTTGACCAGTCTCCTGTGCGGGACTTTATCGAAGGCCTTACTGAAATCCATGTATACCACATCCACTGCGTTACCCTCATCCACACACCTAGTCACCCCCTCAAAAAATTCAATCAAATTAGTCAGACATGATCTTCCCTTGACAAAGCCATGTTGACTATCCCTGATTAATCCTTGCCTCTCCAAGTGGAGACAAATTTTGTCCCTCAGGATTTTTTCCAGTAATTTTCCTACCACTGATGTTAGGCTCACTGGCCTGTAGTTCCCCGGTTTTTCCCTACTACCCTTCTTGAATAATGGTACTACATTAGCGGTTCTCCAGTCCTCTGGCACATCCCCTGTGGCCAGAGAGGTCCTGAATATATGTGTTAGAGCCCCCGCAATCTCCTCCTTTGCCTCACACAGCAGCCTGGGGTACATTTCATCCGGGCCTGGGGATTTATCCATTTTTAGGCCAGCTAAAACCGCCAATACCTCCTCCCTCTCGATGTTAATATGTTCGAGCATATCACAATCCCCCCGCCCTATTTCTATGTCTACATCGTCCTTCTCCATAGTGAAAACAGATGCAAAAAATTCATTTAGAACCCCTCCTACATCTTCCGGCTCCACACACAGATTGCCACTTTTGTCCCTAATGGGCCCTATTTTTTCCCTAGTTATCACAAGCTAAACGAATAGGCAGCGTTGGGTTAAAGTGAGCCAACACTTCCTTAGAGGTGATCAATGCCTTGCTTTTGTGAAAAGCCCGCTTACAGTCCTCGCTCCACTTCCATGGCACTCCCTTCTGCAAAAGAGCGTTCAGCGGGTGTAGCACCGTGGATAAATTTGGCAGAAACTTATGGTAATAGTTAATCAACCCTAGGAACGACCTCAACTGGGATACATTTTCCGGAGCGGGAGCCTTCACAACAGCTTCGATCTTGTCAGGTGACTTGTGAAGCCCCTCCTGGTCAATGACGTGACCACAGTACGAGATTTGCTTCTGAAAGAACTCACATTTCTGGTGATTAACTCGAAGTCCATATTCTTTCAATCTGGTGAGCACCTGTTCCAAATTTGCAAGGTGTTCCTCATCATCATCTCCTGTAATCAGAATGTCGTCCAGGTAGCATTGTGTGCCTGGAATTCCCTGTAATACCTGCTCCATGGCCCTTTGCCAAATCGCTGGAGCCGATTCCACTCCAAAAACCAGTCTATTATACCGATATAAGCCCTTATGCGTTTTGATCGTGAGATACTGGCGTGACGCTTCATCAACTTCCATCTGTAAGTACGCCTGCGCCAGGTCTATCTTGGTGAAGTGTTTCCCGCCAGACAACGAAGCGAAGATATCCTCAATCCGTGGAAGCGGATATTGCACCGTGTGAAGCACCGGATTAACAGTGATCTTGAAATCGCCACAGATGCGAACCTTCCCCGGTTCCCCCGGCTTGTTACTCGATGAACGCTTCATGACGGGAACAATGGGCGTGGCCCATTCACTCCAGTCCACCTTTGACAGTACTCCGGAAC
The DNA here is from genome assembly GCF_052327205.1 of Somniosus microcephalus. Lineage (NCBI taxonomy): Eukaryota > Metazoa > Chordata > Chondrichthyes > Squaliformes > Somniosidae > Somniosus > Somniosus microcephalus. The sequence continues at coordinate 252,484,244 of NC_140992.1, forward strand.
ATTCTAGTCCTTCCAGCTCAGCCTCCACAGCAGGTCGTATCGCATAAGGTACCGGTCTAGCTTTGAAAAATTTCGGGTTTGCATGTTCTTCAACCTTGATGTTTGCCGTAATTCCTTTCAGTGTTCCCAGTCCCTGCTGGAACACCTCTTTAGCATCGTCCAATATTCTGGACAGTCGTTTAGGTTTGACATTGTCCTTTTTACCGGAATCTACAGTTAGTGCTTTTAAGGAATGCCAGTCCATATTTATTCTCCTGATCCATTCCCGTCCCAGTAGTGGTGGACCTCCCTCAGGTAACACATATAAGTCCATTCCTCGGCTTTCTTTACCCTTGTGGACCACCTTTACCTTTATCTTTTCAATGGGGTATACTCTTTGCCCCGTGTATGTTTTCAATACAATCTCCGTATCCCTTAGGGGAATGTGTGGAAATAACCTTTTGTAATCTTGCTTATTCATGACCGTCAATGCCGATCCAGTGTCCAATTCCATCTTCACTTGGACTCCTGCTATCTGAAGTGTGACCCAGATAGTTTGGTGGTCTGCTGTGTTACCCACATTATGTATTCTTAGACAACCCAGTTCCTTACTGCTGGAGTCTGAATCCGTCTTCTGTTCATCCGAACTGTTCTCTGTCACCTTGTGTACCTTTTTGCACTTTTCCTGCGGTGACATTTTGTTGCTGGTCTTCTTTCCTGACCGGCATACTTTAGCTATGTGACCGAGCTTGCCACATTTTCTGCATTCCTGATTTTTGAACCAGCACTGGTTCTGATCGTGCATTGTCCTTCCGCAACGATAACACTTTACTGCACCCAATGCCATTTGATTGGTGCTGAGTTCCGATGACCTTAGCTGCATTTCCGCGGTGCCTCTTGCTGCGGCCTCGTGCGATGCTGCAATGGTGACAGCTTTATCAAGCGTAAGGTCCTTTTCCTCTAGCAGTCGCTTTTGTGATCCTTCTTTTAATAATCCACACACGAATTTATCTCTCAGAGCATCTGCTAGTCCTGTACCAAACTGACAGTACTTTGATAGCTTGCGCAGTTCAATTAAGAATTCAGCGTTGCTTTCCTCTTTCAGCTGCGTTCTTCTGTAAAATTTAAATCGTTCCGCTATCAGCAGCGGCGTGGGGTTTAAATGTTCTTGCAGGATAGTAACAATGTTCGCGAAAGTCTGATCCGCCGGTTTATCTGGTGTTACAAGGTGCCTCAATAACCCGTACGTCTTCGCACCCATTGAGTTTAATAAGGTTATTGCTTTCTTATCATCTGGTACCTCATTTGCTGTACAATAAACTCCAATGCGTTCTACATACGTGGCCCAATCTTCAACATCGCTATCAAAAGCAGTGATGTTACCGTGTTTAGGCATCCTTGAGAGTTTCTTTAAATATTTTATTTTCCCAAAATGGCGGCTTCCCGCGCTTGTCTTCTCCCCCCCGCCTACTAAAATGGCGGCTTCCCGCGCTTGACGGCTTTTCCTGTGCTTGTCTTCTTCCCCCGCCGACTACAATGGCGGCTTCCCGCGCTGTTGCCGTTCTCGCCTCCCAGCGGTTCTTAATTTCCCCGACGCTGCTTTTGTTCCCCCGCGGTTCTTGTGGGCATTAACGCTTCCCTTGTTGCTGCGCCTCTCAGCCCCGATTGCAGCCCGGCCCTTTACACCGGCTGCGGTCGAGTTCTCCGCGGTTCTCGTGGCATTAACGCTGCCCTTGTCGCTGCGCCTCTCGGCCCCGATTGCAGCCCGGCCCTTTTCACCAGCTGCGGTCGAGTTTTCCGCCCTTTTTCCTCCGGTTTCCCTCCCCTTCTCCACTGACAACGCGGCCGACTTTCTGCCCGTGTCGCTAGATCGGCTTACCCACCACCGTAGTAGAAGGATGATCACTGCCTGTCGCTGATGGAGGACTTCGTGGTCAGTAATTTCAACCCGGGTTCTCGATGCCTCCCGTGTGATGCGGTGCTCAGCAGGCTGATGAGGGCGGGTGCCTCTTCTCGACGCCCGTTCTGAGGACGAAGCTGCCTTGGATGCAAAACTGCCGCAGGGTAAGATCGGACTCGTCGCCACTGTTGAGTCTGAGTGTCCCAGATATGCTTATTCTAAATCACTGGACACAGACAACAAGAATAACTTAAACAGGTCTTTACTAATCGAAGGTCAGGGCTGAACTGCTTAGCAAATTACTACACAGAGTTTATATACCGGTGTGGTCACCACCGGTACTACAATATACAGTAGCCAAGAGAAAGTAGTCCATCTCTTAAGGTAGTCTCTTAAGGTGGTACAGGTTACATACACCACAATAGCACTGTGGGACCACCTTCACCACATGGACTGCAGCGATTCAAGAAGGCGGCTCACCACCACCTTCTCGAGGGCAATTAGGGATAGGCAATAAATGCTGGTCTTGCATGCGGCGCCCACATCCCATGTGGTGCTGCTTGAGGTTCCTGCAAGGAGAGTTGCTCTCTGTGCCACTCCATGTCACCATCACTATAGGTCTGCATTTCAGTGTGGCTGCAAGGAGGTGGAGCCAAGATTCAGGGTACAGATATCACTGCTGTTACTGGATGTCCCAGCCATATGTTGCATGATCATGGTAGGTGTCCTTACAGTAGATGGCACAGTGCTGCATCTGCCTCGCTGCTGATCTACACACTGAGATGGTTGTTCATTCGAAGAGAAAGTATTTCTGATTTGAGCAGGGCAGTTCCCTCCCCTATTCCCAGCAGCAGTTGTATCAAGTTTCTTCCCACACATCTCATCAGCTCCAATTTGAATTACAGATTGCCATCTTAAAAGTTCATGGTGGCACAGTAGATCTATTTAAAGGTGTGTGTGTGCTAACACATAAAGCATGGACCATAGAAGTTGGTGAATGGCTTGAAATTCTTAAGGGGTTCAATGCTCCACTGGCTTAATAAAATATTTAAAAGACAAAAGAGGCTTGCTTTGTCTTTCAGTTGTGCAGATGATTAAACTCAGTCTATTTGGGAGATAGACTTGAACAATCTGTTTCTGCAACTCAGTTTGATATCTACCATGTAGTTTGTAGGAAAATTGGGATTGAGAAGGTGGAATTCCTACTACAGTAATATTTTAGTGAAAACAACTCTGTTAAAAATGAGATTTCCTGTGTCAATCCTTAAGTTCCAATTTTTATTTTAACTTTGTATAAAATTGATTTTTTTAAATTGTGGGTATGAATGAGGATGTGATCTCAATGTGTCACGAGTTGCATCGTCCTATTTGCAAACTCTAATATAATTAACAACATTAGATGACAATGCCCCTTCAATGGCCACATTCTGTGTAAATGATCTGCAGGTAAAGGATGGATGTGTGCAAAAGCAGCATAAGACTGGGTTTTTGAAATTGGAAGAGGCAATAAATATTTTGTGAATTATTTAACTACCAAAATAGCAATCAATCACAGTGAAAGTCAAATAGCATGTAGCTCAAAGCAGGTTAAATGTCTATAGTAGGAAGAGATTAAACAGGATTAAGAAGGGTGAGATAGACAAGGCAATTAATCAACTAATGATAATAACTCTCACACATGTGCCAAAAGTACTCTTGCATGAAGTCTAAATGTCAACACCCTGAAGGCTTTCACAGGAAGTTATGCATGTGGCCCATCAAGCAGCATTCTGTAACAGGTTAAAATGATATTTAATCCCATTATCTGATTAGATACTTCAAATTTCAATAGAATAATAAACCCTGGCACACGCATACACAGTGTTTCAGCATTATTTATTGATTAAGTCACTTACAGAGACGACATGAGAAAAAACTTTTTTACTCAACGAGAGGTTAGGATTTGGCATGCACTGCCTGATAGGGTGGTGGATACAGGTTCAATAGTAGCCTTCAAAAGGGAATTGGATAAATACTTGAAGGAGAAAAAATTGCAGGGATATGGGGAAACAGCGGGGGAGTGGGACTAACTGGATTGCTCATCGAAAGAGCTGGCGCAGACGCGATGGGCCGAATGGCCTCCTTCTGTGCTGTACTGTCCTGATTCCATGAATCTAACATAGGCCATAAACACTAGAAAATCCATAGGGTTGTGATCCTGGTAGTTACACAAGAATTGTGCACGCTGTAAAATTCTGGAGGAGGGGCCTGTAGTAGTGGACCTTTGGTGGTGTGGGACACATTGGCTAGGCCTCCCTGTCAAAGATCTGTGCCCCTAACTGCCCCCTTATTTAAAAAAAAATCCACTTCAACCTCCATCCCTCCCTTTCCCCTTATACATTTTGTCTCATCTTCGGGGGTTCGAGCCCTGACCCTGGGCTGGGTCCGCAAGTGGGACCCACTTCTGCTGGGATCGGGCAGGTGTGCCCAGTAAGACCAAGCATACCCGTGTCTCTGGTGTGCCGAGTCCTACCTGAGGGCCTAGGGGTGCAAACTCCCGACAGGGGAAACCCTGCTGCTGGCACTGACCCACTCCCTTCAGTCAATTGCTGTGTGTAACCAATTGCAGTTACTCCACCGTTTTAATTTCTATATTCAAGTATAAATGAAACTGTGCTATGTGTAATAAGCCATAACTGCCGCCTTTTAGATTTTATTTTACAAGACACACAAAACCGCCCCCCCCCCCCCTTTTATTGGTTGCTGCAATGCAAATTTTATTCATTTGCTAACACAGCTGACTGATTTTATAGAACAAGCTATATCTGGTTACTTGGGTTGCTTGAAAATCCACAGTGCAATGAAAGTTTCCCTTTAACATTCTCCTGTGACAGTTTCCAACATGGCTTCCCTGTCTTGAGCTTAATGTAGACTCACATCACTAAATAAGTAAATGTTTGTTTTTCTAAACAAGTTGTCTTCATTTATCTTCATCTTCACCATTTTCATGCAGCTACAGAACAGTAGTTGAATATTCAATTAATTCTTAGCCATTTTCTCAAGTGTTAAAATCAACATCACCCTCATTAGCCCAAGTGAATTGAGCACATGCTGCCATTGTTTCCCATGGTGGGGGGAGGGGCTATTACTAGAGTGCATACATACTTCTTGTTCTTCATATGATTCCTTAGACTCTGCTCAGCTTAGAAAAGTGCTGTACATGAAGTTCAAACTAGCTCTCCACCTGGCCACGTGAGTTTCCCCCCCCAAGGAGCTGAGCCACACAGATCAAGAAGATTCCAAATCCGGTCTCCACTCAGCAGAGAGCTTGCTGGTCTTAACCAGAGAGGTACTAGGATTGCTACTGATGGTCTCGGTGTTTGAGTTAGGGTGGGCAAAACTGGCCATCATACCCATTGCTGATCACAATGACCTCTGCTGGAGGTGTCTATCTGTGGACATAAGGTGAGGACAAGGGCTAACCTTGTTCGTGATAACCCCATGTCGAATAGTCTGTCAATATTCATTACCAAGGTTCATATATGAATAATGGTCACTTGGATGAGGATTCAGAAAGTGGCCTGTGCCCATGAAAAGTACTCCCATAAGGAGTCAAAACCTTCCAAGAGGGAAGAGAAGAAAATTGTTGAGGGGCAGTTCGGACTATAAATGGCTTTAAGAAAATCTACAGCTGACTTGGAAAATTGTATAATGGCTATTTATAATGTGCACAGTGAGAAGGAGTTAAAGATTAATTTCATGGGGGTTACTTTTTTTCTAATTACACAGAGACCCTGCCTAGAGCTGAGACATGGATGCTAGCCCAAGGCAAACAAACAGCCGACACCTCCCACCCACCCACGCACACTTTTTGCTGATAATTGCCTGCCATATACTTATTGCAATTTTTTTGAGAAGACAAATGTTTTGTGCCCATAGGCACATTACAGTGTAAAACGGGCATAAATACATTTTTACATTATGTATGCACCCCATAGGGATGATAATTTGGGTTTATTCCACATGCAGAAATAGTTAAATGTGGGTATTGCAAAGCCGACGAAAGGTTAGATCACAATCCTGGCGGCCAGTGTAGAAGTCTTTTATAGATCACCATGGAACAAGAATGCATTCTCCCCATGCTGGGGAAAAAGTCACATACTTACCAATACGCTGTTGGGGATCAATCAGATGTAGAAGCCACTTCTCGCCTGGATTAATTAACCAACCAACATGACCAGAAAAAGTGGCTACATTCCAATAATCTCTTCCCACCTGTAGACGAGGCCATCAGATAAGTAATAAAACACGCACAAACATCTAATTTTAATGCTGTGGCCTCATCTACTGATGGGAACCAAATGATTGACATGTTGCTTAATGCTTTTAAAAAGGAATGGTGAGATGTGTACTTTTGCATTTGTCTGGCCTGTCCTTTTCAGAAAACAGAAGCAATGTCAATTCAAAATGATCTGAGCTGAATAAAATCCAAGTATCCACAAATGAACCCTAAATGCTCTAATTTGGTACGATAGCAAAATACTGCAGATGCTGGAAATCCAAAATAACAACAGAAAATGCTGGAAAAACTCAGCAGGCCAGGCAACATCCGTGGAGAGAAAAAAGAGTCAAAGTTTCGGGTCAAACCCTTTGTCAAGACTGGAAAAGCACAGGAAATGAAATAGATTAAGAGGCCGGGCTGGGAGAGAACAAAAGAGAAGTGAAGAGACATTAAGAGGTATTCAAAACGAGACGAGATGGTGATAGGACTAGTGGAGACAAAAGACGGCTCTAGATTAGGTGTGAAATGCGCTGGCAGAATGGGAGACAGCTGCCATGTGGGAGAGAAAAAAAGAGGAGGGGGGGGGGGGAAAGGGCCAAAACAAAGGTGTGGATAAAAAATAAGTTAAAAATGTAATAGGGGCCGAGGTTATGATCTGAAATTGTTGAACTCGATATTAAGTCCGGAAGGCTGTAAAGTGCCTAATCGGAAGATGAGGTGCTGTTCCTCGAGCTTACGTTGAGCTTCCGCTCTAATTTAGTGTTCACTTTGGTTCGGCTCGCACCTCTTTTAATGTAGATTACAAAAATAACTTTAATCCCTGTTTCAATTGTCAAGGAAACTCTAATAATGTGCTTTTAAAGAAATTAGATTATCAGGTTGTATCGGTTGCAATGTAAAACAAATCAGTAAACATGATAACATGGCAGAATAATATGAGCCATTTAAATCAGTGGAGCATTTCAACATATGGTATTCTACATCCCTTGTATATTGCTGTTAATGTTTAAAGTGAGAATTGTCTAAGCTGTTACGACAGCAGCAGCATCTCTGTCGCGTCAGCAGCAGCATCTCTGTCGCGTCAAGTTGAGATGCAGATTATGGTATTCGGCAAACACAAGGCAGTATTCATGCTGTACTCAAAATGGACTCTAGGGAACTCTCGCGTTCTACCAAAAGTAATATTGTCAGCTGTGTCAACCTGCCTCAGTTGGTAACACTCTTGCTGCAGAATCCACAGATTGTGGATTCAAACCTCATTCTAGGATTTGAGCATATAATCTAAAATTATGCTTCAGTACAGTTTGAGGAAGTGCTTTGTTGTCCAACAAGGTGTTAAACTGAGGTCCCTTCTGTGTAAAGGATCCCATGGTAATATTTGAAGAAGAGCAGGGTGGTATCCGGCCAACATTCCTCACTTGGCCAAACCCAGATTGATTGGGCATCTGTTTGTGAGACTTTGCTATGTGAAAATTGATTCCAACCGTGCTTACATAATTACAATAACTACTCTTTGGGACCTCCTGGGAATGGGAAAGGTTTTGTATAAATTCATGTCTATTTTGTATAATGTAGGAAAACCAATCTGCTCTTGGATTATGAGCAGTACTGAAAAGTACAATGATATGATAAATCTGAATGTGATCTTATTAAGAACATAAGAAATAAGAGCAGGAGTAGGCCATAGGGTCCCTCGAGCCTGCTCCGCCATTCAATAAGATCATGGCTGATCATCGACCTCAACTCCACTTTCCCACCCGATCTCCATACCCCTCGATTCCCCTAGAGTCCAAATGGATGCTAATGGTAGAGCACCTTTTTGAGGTGAAAGAACTATGCCCAATTTTCCATATTATTTGAGTCAAACTATAGGGATATTATGACTGAAAAACACAAACAGAAATCATACCATACGTACTCGTGGACAAGGAAAGAAATCTATAATATTATTGATGTAGGGGAGGGGGCATTGCTTGTAGGCAGACTGGCATTGGATCAAAAGGTCTGGGAGACCACCATTGGATAAAATGGAATGGGAGACTGGCATTCGATAAGTGGAGTGGGAAATCAGCGCTGCAGAAAGTAAAGGTTGAGTGCTTGCTGACTGTATTTGTGATGCTTGGTCATTCTCCCACTAGATAAATGGAGCAGTCGACCCGCCACATTATCACAAATACAGTCAGTTCCTACATTATACAAAAAAGACATGAACCTATACAGAATGGAACCTGCACTCTTCGCTGTACTTTATCCGGTGCTGGTCAGCCCTTCTACTTTACCTAATCCTAGTCTCCATTCCACTTATACAAAACTGGTCTACAATTTCATTTTATCCAGCGTGTTTATATTTGGCTAGAGAGTAGAGGGTCATCTTATAGGTAAGTATATACGTGAGCTGATTATGAATTGTCAACATCAAAAAGAGAGATAAACTCTTGTCTAATAAATTATTGGTCTATCCTGCTGCTTGCTAATCAAACTCTGTCTATTTCCTCCTCATTATCTCTTCTCCCACAGTTTATTCTCGTGCAATAGGGTTGGGGTGGAAGGTCAAGAACAGCTAGTCTACAGCTCTCGAGCATCACAATTACACTAGTAATGTATGCCTAATTGGCTATATAGTTTCACTGTGGGCTGCTGGACTTTTCTAAGTACCCTGCTTAATGGTCTGTTCCATGGTAATTCTTCATCCGCAAGGAAGCTATAAGTAATCTTTTTGGGAAAACCTATTCACTAGAGATTTAGCTCTTAACCCTTTCTTAGCAAAAACATTTTTCAACGTTATATTTCTTGTACTCTTAACATGTAATACTTTATCTAAGCTTTGCATTAGTACAGGAGCTATTCTGCCAAGAATGTAAATTACATTTTTAAATGTCTGCTGTCTGATTCAGCGGTTCATTTTCTACGTTTTAATTTTAAACTTGGGGCAATGGAAGCGATATAGCCTGGGGCTGACTGGTTTAATCCGTTAATGCAAATCTTCATATCGTCCCATTAATAGTGACACCGAGGACATTTCCCATTCCTAATCCTACTGGCACATTTATTCTAATGCGCCATGACATTCATCCTAAAGGTAGTGATGCTGACCTAAAAGTTTTGTAATATCTGCACCACTTGGAAAATGATTTCAAACCCTGCTAATGCCAGCACCAGCATTAATCATTTTTAGGTCTTACAAGATGGTGTGGAACCTATTGGTATTGACCCAGTATTGAATGCCAGTGACGTGTCAGGATAAGGGAAAATGTAATAACATAAAAATGATAAATACAGTTCCAGTGAAACTCCTTTGCAGGTATCAATAACAAAATTCTAAAGTTAGGTGATACATTTGGCCATGTATGTCTGTCGGAACTTTCAACTTTGGTGGAGTGGAAAACAGGTGATATTGGACCGGCTGCTGATTGTATGCCCCCAGTCAATGTTCATTTCCATTGAAGTCAAAAGAAAGGAAAATTGGATGGGGAGTATGATGGCCAGCCGATCTAATATCGCCCATTTCGTACCCCCTGCTGATGTTGAAATTCGTGTCCATCATGTGCAAGGATGTAAGAAGGAGGCTGCATGACAGTTTAGTGAGTTTGTGCTGTAATAACCTAGTCATGAAGGCCCCAGGCTCAATCACAAGTCTGTGTTGCATTAGCTAGTTTCAGCTGGGGCAGTGGTAGGGGCACTGTAATTGGTTTCAGAGTCCCTGAATTAAGCAAAGATGATCCCAGCCATTAATTTGCTCCCAGGGTTTCTACTTCTAATCAATATCTACAGCTGGAAATACATAACATGCAATGAGGTAAAAACAGGATCAGGCTTGGCCTCCTACAATTGAATAGCCTTTCGACATTCACTATCAAAGATCACACCTGAATAATGGTCAGTTAAACATGGCCCTGGATGGTGCCTGATGCCAAAGGAATTGTATTCAGCAAAGAGCCAAAATCCTGATGGGAGGAGGATATTAATGAGAAACGAATACATGACTTATGACTGGAAAGGTTGTTGAATGTGTAGAACTTTCCTAGCACTTCAAACCATACATAGCAGTGACAGTAAGTTTATTTTATTGATCTCAATAGTTTGTAATTTAAAATGTTTTCAATGAAACATAATAGGACATTGTAATGTCGGAAATCCCTTTTGTGCATGCCCCGGGGCCAATTTTAACTCTTTGGTTCGCAGGAACAGAGTGTGAGTACAGTTAAAATGGAGCGTGTTCCATTTTCCACTCTGCTCCCACAGATTTGCCATTTTTACGCCACTGTTTTGGCGGCAGATAAAGTGCCCGTCTGCCTCCAGCAGGAGCCTCATTGATAAATATTAACCGAGGCCCTATGCCGTACATAGGCCCTGATGGCTTTTTTAAAGTGCTCCTGAGTGGGACGCTTGAGCCAGTGAGACCGATGAAAGTAAGCAAAAAGACTTTACTTAGTGGAGCCAGGAGGAGCAGGAGTGCTCCTCCGGGCCCCACAAGGAAAGCCCGGGCCTCTGCTGCCCCGGACTCCCCTACGCCAGCTGCAAGAAATCCGGCAGTTAAAATCCTTGTTTTTGGGAGTTTAAACCGGAAGTAGAATCCGGGTTTAAAAAGGGGCAGGCCGAGTGCGGTCGGCATTGAGTGTAAGCGAGAGTTTGGTAAGTGAGAGAGTTCGGGCAAGTGGGAGGTGAGGGGGTGTTTTTGCTCTGTTTTTGTTCCCACTCTCTGGCTTAGCCAGCACTGCGGAAGTGGAGCAGTGAGGCGAATCAACCTAACAGGCCCCACAGACAGCATTCAAAAGGGAGGTAGGTGATCAGCTGGTTGGTAGGCCCTCTTCCTTCTCTTTTATACCTTTATAAGTTGGTAAGTCCTATTAAATAATGGTGTGATATTATCATCTATATCAGGGCAGAGGGTCTTCATAACTAATAATAAGAAATTTAATTAATTATATAGAATGGGTGAGCAGGTGATGTGTGACGGCTGCGAAATGTGGGAGCCGGTGGACACCATTGATGCTCACGGTGATTACATTTGCAGTAAGTGTTTGATGCTAGAGGAACTCTGGCACTGTGTTGATGTGCTTGAGACCGAGCTTCAGACACTGCGACACATCAGGGAGGGGGAGAAGTACCTGGACTCTATGTTTCAGGAGGTAGTCACACCTATGAAATTAATTAATTCAGATGTAGTCCGTGGTCAGGGACAGGACGGTGTGACTATGAGTGAGGCAGGTACGGGGATCCAGGAGGTAGTGTTGAAGGAGCCGCAGCCCTTGCTCTTGTCAAACAGGTTCGAGGTTCTTACTTCCTGTGGGGGTGGGAGCAGGGACTGCAGGGGGGATGAGCAACCTGGCCACAGCAGCGTGGAACGGGGGGCCATTCAAGAGGGGGAAGTAAATAGAAATGTTGTAGTGGTAGGGGATAGTATCATTAGGGGGATAGATAGGGTTCTCTGCAGTCGAGAGCGGGAGTCCCGAAGGCTGTGTTGCCTGCCCGGTGCTAGGGTTAAGGACATCTCTTCTGGGCTGGAGAGAAACTTGGAGTGGGAGAGGGAGGATCCAGTTGTCGTGGTCCATGTTGGTACCAATGACGTAGATAAGACAAGGAAGAAGGTTCTGTTAAAGGAGTATGAGCAGCTAGGCATCAAATTAAAAAACAGAACCTCAAGGGTAATAATCTCTGGATTATTACCTGAGCCACGAGCGAATTTGGCTAGGATAAATAAAATTAGAGAGTTAAATGCGTGGCTCAAAGACTGGTGTGGGAGAAATGGGTTTTGCTTCTTGGGACACTGGCACCAGTACTGGGACAGGAGAGAGCTGTTCCGTTGGGACGGACTTCACTTGGCCAGTGCTGGGACTAGAATCCTGGTGAATCATATAACTAGGGCTGTAGAGAGGGCTTTAAACTAATTAGTGGGGGGGGGGGGGGAGGTTTCCAGAGAGCAAATAATAAAAATGACAACGGAGAAGGTCATAGACCTAGGCAGCAGTGGGGGAATTAAAAACCAGAGAGTGTCAGGAAGGGACATAATGTATGGAGTAAAAGGTAAAGTAGTAAAAGGGGAAAAAGCAGGAACTAAGTGTCACAAAACATATTTGAAAATTCTTCATCTGAATGCACGTAGCATTCATAACAAAATGGACAAGTTGACGGCACAAATAACTACATATGAGTATGATCTTGTGGCCATTACAGAAACATGGCTGCAGGGTGACCATGACTGGGAATTAAACATACGAGGGTATTTAACAATCAGGAAGGACAGGCAGGAAGGAAGGGGAGGTGGGGTGGCTATGTTAATAAAGGAAGGAATCACTGCAATACAGAGAAATGATATTGGGTCAAAGGATCAGGATAATGAAACAGTTTGGGTGGAGATAAGGAATAATAAGGGGAAAAAAGCACTGGTGGGCGTAGTCTATAGGCCTCCTAACAGTTGCAACTCTGTTGGACGGAGTATTAATCAGGAAATAGTTGGGGCTTGTAATAAGGGAACAGCTATAATTATGGGGATTTTAACTTTCATATTAACTGGACAAATCAAATTGGGCAGGGCAGCCTTGAGGAAGAGTTCATTGAGTGTATTAGGGATGGGTTTCTTGAGCAGTATGTAACTGAACCGACCAGGGGGCAAGCAATGTTAGATCTGGTCCTGTGTAATGAGACAGGATTAATTAAAAATGTCCTAGTAAAGGATCCCCTTGGAATGAGTGACCATAACATGGTTGAATTCCATATTCAATTAGAGGGTGAGAAGGTTGGATCTCAAACAAACGTACTGAGCTTGAATAAAGGAGACTATGAAGGTATGAGAGCGGAATTGATTAGCGTGGACTGGGAAAATAGATTAAAGGGTAAGACGGTACATGATCAGTGGTGTACATTCAAGGAGTTATTTTACAACTTTCAAAAATAAATATTCCACTGAGGAAAAAAGGGTGTAAAAGAAAAGACAGCCATCCGTGGCTGAGTAAAGTAATAAAGGATAGTATCCGACTAAAAACAAGGGCATATAAGGTAGTCAAATCTAGTGAGAGGATAGAAGATTGGGAAGTCTTTAAAAGACAGCAAAAAATAACTAAAAGATTGATTAAGAAAGGGAAGATAGATTATGAAAGTAAATTAGCAAAAAATATAAAAACAGATAGCAAGAGTTTCTATAGTTATATAAAAAGAAAAAGGGTGGCTAAAGTAAATGTTGGTCCCTTAGAGGATGAGACCGGGAAATTAATGGTGGGAAACATGGAGATGGCAAAAACGCTGAACAAATATTTTGTATCAGTCTTTACAGTAGAGGACACTAAGAATATCCCAACACTGGACAAACAGGGGCTATAGGGGGGGGGGGGGGGGGGGGGGAGGAGCTAAATACGATCAAAATCACTAAGGAAGTGGTACTTGGTAAAATAATGGGACTTAAGGCGGATAAATCCCCTGGACCTGATGGCTTACATCCTAGGATCTTGAGGGAAGTGGCGGTAGGGATTGTGGATGCATTGGTAATAATTTTCCAAAACTCCCTGGACTCAGCAAAGGTCCCGGCAGATTGGAAAACTGCGAATATAACACCCTTATTTAAAAAGGGTAGTAGACAGAAGGCTGGAAACTATAGACCAGTTAGCCTAACATCTGTGGTTGGTAAAATTTTAGAGTCCATTATTAAGGAGACAGTAACGGGACATTTGGATAAACATCATTTAATAGGACAAAGTCAGCATGGTTTTACGAAGGGGAAGTCATGTTTGACAAATTTGCTTGAGTTCTTTGAGGACGTAACATACAGGGTGGATAAAGGGGAACCAGTGGACGTAGTGTATTTAGACTTCCAAAAGGCATTTGACAAGGTGCCACACAAAAGATTATTGCTCAAGATAAAAAATCACGGGATTGGGGGTAATATTCTGGCATGGATAGAGGATTGGCTATCTAACAGAAAGCAGAGAGTTGGGATAAATGGTTCATTCTCAGACTGGCAATCAGTAACTAGTGGTGTTCCGCAGGGGTCAGTGCTATGACCCCAACTCTTTACAATCTATATTAATGATTTGGAGGAAGGGACCGAGTGTAACATATCAAAGTTTGCAGATGATACAAAGATGGGAGGGAAAGTAGTGAGTGAGGAGGACATAAAAAACCTGCGAAGGGACATAGACAGGCTAAGTAAGTGGGCAGAGATTTGGCAGATGGAATACAATACTGGAAAGTGTGAGGTTATGCACTTTGGCAGGAAAAATCATAGAGCAAGTTATTATCTTAATGGCAAGAAACTGGAAAGTACTGCAGTACAAAGGGATCTGGGGGTCCTGGTGCACGAAACACAAAAAGTTAGTATGCAGCTGCAGCAGGTGATCAAGAAGGCCAATGGAATGTTAGCTTTTATTGCTAGGGGGATGGAATATAAAAACAGGGAGGTATTGCTGCAGTTGTACAAGGTATTGGTGAGACCACACCTGGAATACTGCGTGCAGTTTTGGTGTCCATACTTAAAAGACATACTTGCTCTCGAGGCAGTACAAAGAAGGTTCACTCGGTTAATCCCGGGGATGAGGGGGTGGTCATATGAGGAGAGGTTGAGTAGATTGGGACTCTACTCATTGGAGTTCAGAAGAATGAGAGGCGATCTTATTGAAATATATAAGATTGTGAAGGGGCTTGATTGGGTGGATGCGGTGAGGATGTTCCCAATGATGGGTGAAACTAGAACTAGGGGGCATAATCTTAGAATAAGGGGCTGCTCTTTCAAAACTGAGATGAGGAGAAACTTCTTCACTCAGAGGGTGGTAGGTCTGTGGAATTTGCTGCCCCAGAGAGCTGTGGAAGCTACATCATTAAATAAATTTAAAACAGAAATAGACAGTTTCCTATAAGTAAGGGGAATTAGGGGTTACGGGGAGCGGGCAGGAAATTGGACATGAGGCTAGGTTCGGATCGGTCATGGCCCTGTGGCTGGCGGAGCGGGCCCAGGGGCCGTGTAGCCTGGTCCTGCTTTTACTTCTTGTGTTCTAATTCTGTGTTAGATTTCAGGAGATGGTTCTATTCACAGGGATTAGTGGAGACCTCGGGAACAGGCTGCCAGCTATGAGTCCTTCAAGAGTAAATTGGGCCTGTTCCTGGCTGGGGTGTGTAGTGTATGTGCCTTTAAGAGCCCCAGGTGTGCTGTAATGCCAGTAATGGCCACTCGGGCTATATAAGCCTGTATATTGTGTATATCCGTTAGAACCCCCACCAGACTTTGCTTAGTAAACACCTATGAACCAACTCCTGTCTTCAGTGTCTTTATCAACACACGGACACTACAGTGGCGATGAAGTGGAAACGGACTTACCTGCAATTCGGCAGCACCTCCAGGACATCGATTCCTCGGGTGTCCAGAAGACTCAAGAAAGTGAGAGAAGCTGTGGTTTCACCAGCTGGCCAAGCTGGTGGCAGGTACTGCGCTAATCCTTCCTGGGCATCAGGCTGGGGCTCCAGTGGCTGGCTCTACAGCTGAGACAGGCAGCGAAATCGGAGGCAAGCAATAACGGACTGGGAGGGAGCACTCGGGAGACGGCCGGCGGGGCAAGCAGGTCAGCGTTCAGACCTGCAGAGAAAGTCCGGCGGGAACGAGTCTCCAACTGTAAACAAATAAAATTAAAAAAATAAAAACCAAAGAACGGAAACCGCGGGAAACAGCGTTGTCATTGGCAGCAGCGGCGGGAAAGCACGGGAAGCGCCATATCTTTGCTGCTGAAAAGAAAGAAAAGCGCGGGAAGCGCCATATCTTTTCTGAAATGCCTAAGTCTGGCAATATTGATGCTTTTGATAGCAAAATAGAGGATTGGACCACATACGTGGAAAGAGTAGAGGTATATTGCACTGCAAATGGAATAGAAGATGAAAAAAAGCTTCAGTACTGCTGAACCTAATGGGCGCAAAGGCATACGGGCTGTTACAAAATTTAACCACTCCAGCCAAACCAAAGGACAAGAATTTTAAAGAAATTGTTGATACCCTGCAGGAGCACTTAAACCCAACACCGCTGCTGATAGCGGAACGATTCAAATTCTTCAAGAGAAATCAACACAAGAATGAAAGTAACGCTGATTACCTAACCGAATTAAGAAAGCTATCAAAGTACTGCCAATTCGGGGCAGGACTAGCAGATTATCTTCGAGACAAATTCGTTTGCGATCTCTTAAGTGAAGGAACACAAAAAAGGCTGCTTTCTGAAAAAAATTTAACATTGGACAAAGCTTTCAGTATGGCTGTATCATACGAAGCAGCAGCAAGAGGAGCTGCAGAGATATAACAAAAGACACAGGACTTCGGCACCCATGAAATGACACAGGGTTTCGAAAGATGTTATCGCTGCGGCAGATCCACCCATAACCAGAAGGACTGCTGGTTCAAGGACAAAGCATGCAGGCAATGCAGAAAGATTGGACACATTGCACGGGTATGCCGATATGGACAAAATAAATCCACAGACAGAAAAAAAAAATCAATAAAGGAAAGTACAGGAAGGTACAAATGATGACGGACAGTAGCTCCGAAGACCAGAAGAGCGATAGCGACTCCGAAAACAAGAGACTAAGCTGTCTCAAATTACAGAATGTACTTGCCAAAGATGATTACCAAACCATTAGGGTTACCCTCACAATAGCAGGGTCCCCTGTTAAAATGGAGCTAGATACAGGATCAGCTCTAACCGTAATAAATCGACGGGATTACAAAAGGCTATTTTCGCATATACCTCTAAAAGACACATCCATTATCTTAAAAACATATACGGGGCAGAAAGTATACCCCAAAGGAAAAATAAGGGTGCCTGTTGTATACAACGGCAAAGAAATACAAAAGTTGTATTTATACATTCTACAAGATGGTGGTCCACCGTTGTTGGGACGTGAATGGATCAGAAAGATACGTTTAGACTGGCACTCCATTCAGGCACTGACGGTGACCAGTAAGAAAATAAACAATGATGACATCATACCTGAACGATTAAAAGACATCTTGGCCAACGCCAAAGAAGTGTTTCAAGAGAAACTAGGAACCTTGAAAGGCATCACTGCCTCAATAAAAGTGGAAGATGCAGCAATTCCCAAATTTTTTAAGGCAAGACCGGTGCCATACGCAATTCGTCCAGCAGTCGAAGCAGAGCTGGAGAATTTGGAAAAGGCAGGCGTATTATCCAAAATAGATTGGAGCGAGTGGGCAACACCCATCGTTCCAGTCATGAAAAAAGCATTGAATAATGATAAATCTGAAGAACAGAGAAAAATTCACATCTGTGGAGACTTCAAAGTGACTGTAAACCCGGTCCTTCACACAGTACAGTATCCTCTTCCGAGGATAGAAGATATTTTCGCCTCACTATCCGGAGGGAAACATTTCACCAAAATTGACTTGGCACAGGCATATCTACAGATGGAGGTTGAGGAGGCCTCTAAAAAGTATCTCACGATAAACACACACAAAGGCCTGCACCAGTACAATCGACTGGTTTTTGGAGTAGCATCAGCTCCAGCTATCTGGCAAAGAGCTATGGAGCAAGTCCTGCAAGGGATTCCGGGGACTCAATGCTACCTAGACGACATCCTTGTAACAGGAGAAAATGACAACGAGCACCTTGCCAATTTGGAGCAGGTGCTCACTAGGCTGAAAGAACGGGGCCTACGAGCAAATCGCCCAAAGTGCGAATTTTTCCAAAATCAGATATCATATTGTGGCCACATAATTAATAAGGAAGGGTTGCATAAGTCACCTGAAAAAATTGAAGCGGTCATAAAAGCCCCAGCACCTGAAAATGTTTCACAATTAAGGTCGTTCCTGGGATTAATAAATTACTATCATAAATTTTTACCGAACTTATCAACTCTTCTACACCCTCTTAATGAACTTCTACAAACAGGAGTGATTTGGAAATGGAACGAAGACTGTAAACATGCCTTCCATAAATGCAAAGACTTAATCACATCCGAAGAAGTTTTGGCTCATTACAACCCATCACTGCCAATCACACTGGCATGCGATGCATCCCCTTACGGCATAGGAGCAGTATTATCCCATAAATTCCCTGTTGGCTCAGAACGGCCGATAGCTTTTGCGTCACGCTCATTAAACTCAGCTGAGCGTAACTATGCCCAAATCGACAGGGAAGCACTCAGCCTGGTATGGGGAGTGAAGAAATTCAACCATTACCTACACGGACAAAAATTTACCTTGTTGACTGACCATCAACCCCTCATCTCCATATTCAACCCTAAAAAGGGTGTTCCCATTATGACAGCGCAAAGGCTACAGAGGTGGTCCCTTTTTCTAGGGGCACACCAGTACAACATAGAATACAAAGGATCAAAACAGCATGGGAATGCTGACGGTTTATCGCGCCTACCGTTGCCAATGGTAGAAGAGGCACCTACAGTAGACCCAGTAGAGATGTTCCACTCTACCATAGTGGAATGTCTACCAGTAACAAATTCTGCCATTGAAAGGGAGACGAGAAATGACCCGACTCTCTCACGGGTCTACGATTTAACAGTGAAGGGATGGCCAGCACATGGCGAACCACTGTTGCCAGCATTCTCGCAAAGAAGAGAACAGCTGTTAGTATGCCGAGGAACCTTGATGTGTGGATCCAGAGTGGTGATTCCGCCCAAACTCCAGGATAAAGTGCTAAAGGAGCTTCACGAGGGGCATCTGGGTGGAGTGAAAATGAAGAACCTAGCCAGGGTGTTTGTATGGTGGCCAGGTATCGATGGAGACATCGAAGAAATGACCAAGAGCTGCCTAGGATGCCAGAAGGTCCAAAACGCTCCACCACAAGCCCCTCTACATCCATGGGCGTGGCCCTCATCTCCATGGCAAAGGCTGCACATCGACTTTGCTGGTCCATTTATGGACTCAATGTTCTTAATCGCGGTTGATGCACACTCCAAGTGGCCGGAGGTAATAAAGATGTCCTCCACCACCACGGAAAAAACCATCACAGTATTAAGAACCGTATTTGCCAGGAATGGGCTGCCGGAACAGATCTGTTCTGATAATGGACCGCAATTTGTGTCCGAAGAATTCAGAAAGTTCTTAAAAAACAATGGGGTTAAGCACTACACGTCCGCCCCATACCATCCCGCCACCAATGGATTGGCTGAAAGGTTTGTCCAGACCTTCAAGAAGGCCATAAAGGCCATGGGTAATGAAGACATAAAACTTCAGCACAAGGTGGATAACTTCTTATTCGCATACAGGAATGCAACACATATGGTTACCAACCAAACTCCCGCCATGATGTTCTTCAATAGAAACCTAAGATGCCGGCTGGATTTGGTCAAGCCCAACATCAGAAGGGACGTGGAGAACCGGCAGTTTCAAGGCATGAATGAAAGGCCAACTAGAACCTTCCAGAGAGGTCAACAAGTTTTGGCCCGGGACTACCGTACTGAGAAATGGCAGCCTGGAACTATCTGCACACGACTAGGACCACTGATGTATACCGTGGACATCGGAGAAAGCATAATAAGGCACCATGCTGACCAAATCATAAAGTCATCCGAAAAGGGACAACCTACACCACAACTCTATACGTCTAACGATGAAGTAGAGATACCCATACCTACCTCCGATCCGGTGATACTGGAACCCGATGAACCCGACACTGGCATTCTTGCCAAAAGAACCTACTACACCACTAGAAACTACTACACCCCCGAGGCGTTATCTGAACCGAGTCAGGAAGCCTCCTGAGAGACTGACTTATAATTAATTAACTACAGCAATGTGTATATTATTTTTCTTGTAACATGTAATTAATAATTACTTAAAATATGATGTACTGGTTAACTAAAAGGGGAAGAATTGTAGTGTATGTGCCTTTAAGAGCCCCAGGTGTGCTGTAATGCCGGTAATGGCCACTCGGGCTATATAAGCCTGTATATTGTGTATATCCGTTAGAACCCCCCCCGACTTTGCTTAGTAAACACCTATGAACCAACTCCTGTCTTCAGTGTCTTTATCAACACACGGACACTACAGGGTGGAGATCACCTCTTACAGAAGGTAAGTACTGCAGGAAATACAGGGACAGAGTGATCTCCTGGACGAGTTTCGATTGCCTAGATGGGTCGGAGAGGAATTTCCCAGATTTCTTTCTCCCAAATTGGCCATTGGGTTTTTTATCTGGTTTTTCACCTCTCCCGGGAGATCACATGGGTTCGGATGGGATGGAGAGTGAAAGTAGATTTGAGGTTAGGATCAGATCAGCCATGATCTTATCGAATGGCGGAGCAGGCTCGACGGGCCGATTGGCCTACTCCTGCTCCTATTTCTTATGTTCTTATTTAATCTGCCAGGCCTCTGACTCAAACTCCTGGGTGGGAGGGCTGTCCGATTCTGCTGGGAGTTAAAATTGGCCCTGTGGTTTCAGCCTCACTTCCGGCAAAGTAACGACGGCGGGCAGGATCAGCTCTGAGGAATTTCCTGGACATGGATAATTATGGTACAGGAAACTTTGTGCTATCCAGCACCGACGGGACCGAGCTGTTGCCGTCCCATCAAAACTGCCGGACAAACCAGCGCTAATGTTGAAACGTACGGAGATTTTGAGCTCCGTATCTGGCAACAAACCCTGTTGCTTAGCAACAGCTTCTAAACAGTCGGCCGTACCTTGCAAGCGTCTCTGTAGCTTAGCAACAGCTTCAGCGAGACCTTGCAGAGCCTGATTAGTGGGAAAAAAAAGCAACGAAAAGAAAAAAAAACCTAACGAAACGGCTCCTGATTTTTGCCGGTGGCTCTAGCATTCCGGACAGTTAACCTCCAGACAAACCAAAGTTTCCTGTAGTTGTCAGCTTTGGCAGGTGACACTATTGCTACTGAAAAGTATCATAAATAAATGATGCGCTTGTAAAGTTTCTCTGAACACTGTCTATTGTTATGAATGCATCACTATGATTCTCATGGCTTTTTTGCACTGCACAGATTTACTATCATGTTATATATTGTCAATAATCCCAGTTTCATGTTTGTAATGGTGTTAAACCATGACTGTCCCACATTACATAACATAAAAGCACTTCAGCGAGATGTCAAAGATATGTTGCTGTTAAAAGCATTTTATGCAGTAAAGGTTTTGCACTTGGTCACTTTAGAGGGTTTGGGACCATTCAGAGTTGATGTGTTGAGAGCACATCTGTAGCTTTTTTTTGCAATTGTCAATAGTGATTTATTTCAATAGTGCAGGTCAAACCAAGGCCTGGCGGTATCAGTGTGCTACTTAAATAAAATAAAGAACAGTAAAGTGCTCTTAAGGGTTTTTTTACTCCTCCCCAAATACTTGAACTGCAACATTAAGAAATTTGAGAGAGGAGATAAGGGAAATGGTTCTTGGCCTTCCTGTGTTCCTCCTGAGCAAAGATGTGATCAGATAATAGAAAATCCTACCGTTCAGATCATCCTAAAATACAAAGTAGCGCAAGGAAATATTTTATATTTTTAAAACATGAGCATTTTCAAATTCAGTAGTTTTCTGTTCATGAGGCTGCACCAGGCAGGCAAGCCGCACCTCTTAGATTTGCAATTGCTAGTGTTACCATCAAGTAAGAAAGGCATTTGGCACGATTTCCTTCTTTTGTGAACAGTCGCATAAATTCTATTTTCCAACAAGATCTCCACCATTAATATGCGATCATTAAGTTTTAGAATTTATTGACAGATTCTGAAAGTCACTTAAAGCAAACCAAATTGACAGCTGTTTTTTGGCAAGGTTGTCATGCAAATACTTCTCAGTTTTTGTCAGAAAATACAGCAGTAGTTTTTTTTTAGTATATTTTGTGCATTGTTTTTAGCTCATGGAATTGAATGAATTTTGCTCAGACCCAACCAGTTGGATTTTTTAAAGTTGGGAAATAACCACAAAATGCCCATTGTTTGAAAATTGATATAAATGCATCAAAATAGTTCTTAAACAATCCAACTTGGGTAAAGCCACAATTTACCTAGCCCACCAAACAAAATGGCCACAGTGAATGACAGTAAGACCTGTACTACATTTTAAAAGTTATGTTAATGTGCAGTTTGACTCTTATTCATTTGGAGACCAGGGTCTATTAAAATCCTTGAGTTGGTGTGATAATGTGACACCCTTACATTAATTTAAATGGAGTAACGTACAATCACAAGTCACGCCTGTAATACCCACTTTCTCCATTTCAGCCAGAGAGTCACACTTTCTATATTCATAGGTGGCTTCAATCTGTCTCAGGGTCTTTGCTCACTGGAATAAATTGGAACTTAAAAGGCATTCTCTTCACAACTTAGTGCATGTTAATATTTTTAACTTAGAATCCACATGTACCTGGCAAATAAAATAATGTTTTCCTCACAATTGCCGATTAAACACAGAAATAAATCGCTCAGATCTTGTCTCCTTTTCCTGGAGGTGACATTTGGCTCTCTAATGTACAGAAAAATAGTCCTGTGGCCGAAATATCTAAATAAACAAGGCTGCCTACTCCCTCAAATAATGCAACTGTCGGCTGTCCCGATGCTTTTAGAAATAATTTATTCACTGTAAATTGAATCAAGATTTGTGCTGGTCACTGCTGTGGCTTTACAATATATATCTGGACATAAATAAATTGGGGGCGCACTTTGATCTTTCAAATGCAGAACAACTACCAATTCTAAGCTATTCTTTTTCGTGATTGTTCCACTCTTTAAGATCAGTTTTATCCGGCTCCCTGCACCCGTAGCCATTCATAAATAAATAAAAGTCCATCCCACTGGGCCTCTCCAATCCAGTTCAGGCCTTTCCCTCCTATTCCACACCACAAGCGCTCTTCCACTTCAGGCATGCTTCCAACCCTACTACTACAGCCATCCACCTGCACACAATCCCTGCCATTAACAAACTCCTGCCACAGCTAAGACCAAGAGGTAAGTTGATACTATTAAAAAATACAATGACAAACTATTTTCTCTGACTAACAATGAGTAATGCCATGGAAGATCTGACTAACAACGAGTAATGCCATGGAAGATATGTCACTACCTGCATGCAGATGCCTCCTATCGGGAAAAAAATCTACAAACTTACCTGAGGGCTCCCGAGGTCCAGACACTTCTGCTCCTGGGCCTCTCCACAGTTGAAATGCACAGGGCCCACATATCCCAGAGGCGCATGCAGTTCGCAAGCGCCCCTGGGATCACATGGGCCAGGCCAGCCAATAGGAGAGGGGAATCTCCCTTCATACTTTTGACAGATGGACCTGTCAAATATATGAATGGAGATCACCCCAAAAACACAGTAAAACATTAAATACATTTTAAAAAACCATCACATTTTTAAAATGAGTTAAAATTACATTAAATTAAGTATTTTTAACAAAAATGTAATTTTTTGAAAAAAATAATTGAAGTTTTTTATGGGGCTAAAAATAAACTTACCTTTTTTAAAAAGTATTTTAAAATTATAAATGAGTGAAAAAAAATTTTAAAACTTTTTTCAACTCTTATGCTGGTAAAAGCAGGCCTTATGTCTGCTTTTACCAGGCGTAAGATTTCTAAGGGATTTCAACGGGTGAAGGTTCTCCACCCACAAAGGCCCTTCTCCAGGGCAGGCGTCCGATCTGTCAAGAGCATTCTTGACAGATTGGAAATGCCGGTTCTCAGCACATGCGCTTCGCATGCCTGAAACCGGCATTTCCGATGTCCCTATGGGTATGTACACAGCCAGTACACACCCGTAGGCATCGGAAAATACGGGCCATTATCTATGGTAATTACCAATGCAATCTGTTCAATAGTGATCTAGAGCGATTTTAACACACTCCAATAAAATGTGACCTATGTTGTACAGCAGTGCTGGAACAAGGCAGAAAATTAGGGTAGCACCCCTGAACAAAAATAAATTTATCTGGACATAGAATAACACAGAATGTACCACACAGAAACAGACCATTCGACCCAACTGGGAACTTTGGTGAGGTGGGCGGGGGGGGGAAATTTGATCAGTTGAGCAACAACTTAAGTAATTCTCTAGAAAAGAGAAGACTGAGACTAGGGCTGTAGATAGGGCTTTAAACTAAATAGTGGGGGGGAGGGATCTGCTGAGTGGAAATTGAAAAAGTCAAAGGAAAATGAGAAGGCAAAAGTGCAGGGTAGCGATAGGGGTAATGATAACCAGAGTGTGACAGGAAGGTACAGAGCGTATACTAGGGTTGCAAAGGGGTGGAAAATTTCCGGTAAATTTCCGGAAATTTTCCACGGGAAGTTTAGCTTGGGAATTTTGCCCAAAAAAGCACATGCTAGCATAATATTGTTTTTTTTGTATTTCTTTCTTATTTTCCCACAGGTCCTTTCTTAAAATTACTAACAAAGATGGAATCTTAATTATTAAGGAATTTCTTAATCAATATATGTTTATCTTCTTACTTGGCTTGTTTTAATAACTACAAGTTTTGTGTGTGACTGTGAACAAATGTGTCCTGATTGGTTGGATGAGTGGATGAGCGATTAGCTCCCTCTATTTGTAATATTTGCATATCGAATTGTGATTGGCCTGCAGGCATCTGTAAGACTGCTATAGTTTTTTTAAGATCCAGGTTAGGGGTCCTGAGGGAAGTCATTTTGTTTTCTGCTGATGTTGTGATGATGCAGTAAGTAAATCAGACTTTATACCAAATAAACCAGTTACTTGTTGAACTCTGTTGTCCTTCAATTTAAAATATACAAAATAATACACTATTGGTGATGTAGCGTCGTGTGTGTACAGGTCATGCTTCCATCACATGGAGCATCAGCAAAAATGTACTCACCCTGTTGCAATCGTGCTGATCGACCGCAGTTCGACACAGATGAATGCCCTTTATTTCTCTGCATAGAACAATGCCACGTTTACCGTCGGATGTGTGGAAGCATTTTACCCCAGGCATTAAAGATGGAAAGACTGTACATGTGCAAACACTGTAGAAAGCCATATGTAAAGAATGCCACAAAGATGCAGCAGCATTTATCCAAATGCAACAACTTCACTCAAAGCTCACAGCAGTCAGCCCAGAGTTCCTCTGCTTCCATTCAAGAAGATGATGGTTCTCATTCAGCATCAGGCTCCTTATCATCAGCAACTCCTGGCCCACTTGGAAGGTTCCTTGATACAATGGATAACCATAGCCAGAAGAATGCAGATGAGTGCCTTGCTCGAGCTGTATATGCAACAGGCTCACCCCTCATGCTCACAGTCAATGTGTACTGGAAGAGATTTTTCAATGTTATTCGCCCTGCATACTGTCCTCCCACCAGACATGCTTTGTCTACTTACTTGCTGGAGGCTGAGTATAACAGAGTCCAAGGAAAGCTCAAAGAAACAATAGCGATGGCAGACTGTGTTGCAGTTATCTCAGATGGGTGGTCAAATGTACGAGGGGAGGGCATCATAAACTACATCATCTCCACTCCTCTCCCAGTGTTCTTCAAGAGCACAGACACGAAGGACAACAGACACACAGGCACATACATTGCTGATGAGCTGAAAGCGGTCAACGATCTTGGATCACAAAAGGTCTTTGCAGTAGTTACTGACAATGCTGCGAATATGAAGGCTGCTTGGGCTCAAGTGGAGGAGGCCTACCCTCATATTATGTCTATTAGGTGCGCAGCTCATGGGCTTAACCTGCTCCTCAAGGACATCATGGGTTTGAGAACCATGGAAGCACTGTACAAGAGAGCCAAGCAAGTTGTTAAGTATGTCAGGGGAAAACAGGTAATTGCAGCAACCTACAACTCCAAGCAAATGACAAAGAACAAGAACACCACACTGAAGCTGCCCAACAACACTAGATGGGGTGGTGTTGTCATAATGTACAACAGCCTTCTGGAGGGTAAGGAGTCGCTGCAAGAAATGGCAATATCCCAGTCTGGGGATATGGAAACCACCATCAAGAAAATACTGCTGGATGATGTGTTTTGGGAGAGAGTGGTTAGCAGCCTTAAACTACTCTCACCAGTAGCATCTGCAATTGCTCAGATTGAAGGAGATGACGCTGTCTTGTCACATGCTGGACCCAAAGCATGTTGGGAGACCAATACTTTCTGGAGAACAGATCAACAGCGCTTACAGTGTGATTTCAACCCTCTCACACCATCTCAATCTGGATGTGGGCAAAGTTCTGGGAAGTCTGGCAAAGTTCTCTACCAAGCAAGGTCTTTGGAATGGGGATGGGATATGGGAATCATGCAAGCACATCAGTGCACATACCTGGTGGAAGGGACTTTGTGCATCTGAGGCCCTGTCACCTATTGCATCGGTGATACTCCAAATCCCACCTTCATCAGCGGCCTCTGAACGAAACTGGTCACTTTTTGGGAATACGCATACAAAGGTGCGCAACAGGCTGACTAACAAGAGAGTGGAGAAACTGGTGGCTATCCGGGCGAACCTACAACTTATTGAGCCAGATACAGAAGTGTCCACCACACAGCTAGACACTGACACAGAGGAGGAAATGGACACATCAGAGCCAGAGTCAGAGAATCAGGAGGAGCAATGAGGAGTAGAAGACTCAAAGGGACAAAATAAGGACAAATTACAGGCTAAATAAGCTGACGCTCTTTTTATTTTATTTTAGATGGGTCTTTTTTGTGGGGGTTCAATAAAGTTCAAAATTATAACCTAAATAAAGTTTTGAAAGCCTGTTTTTATTTGTATGGAACAGTATGTCTATTTTGATGACAAAGATAATATAAGGGTCAGAGACAAAAACCATCAGTGTGCAAAAAAACTCAAAATTCCCATGGAAAGTTTCCTCTTTTAAAAATTCCCAGAATTTTGCAACCCTAGCGTATACACATAAGAGTGCATCAGAAAGAGGGGTCAGAGTAGGGAAAAATAGTAAAAAGACAACATTAAAAGCTCTATATCTGAACGCATGCAGCATTCGTAACACGATAGATGAGTTGACAGCACAAATAGAAATAAATGGGTATGATCTGATAGCCATTACAGAGACGTGGTAGCAAGGTGACCAAGGATGGGAACTGAATATTCAAGGGTATTTGCTATTTTGTAAGGATAGGCAGAAAGGAAAAGGAGGTGGTGTAGCTCTGTTAATAAGGGATGAGATCAGTGCAGTAGTGAGAAATGATATTGGCTTAGAAGATCAAGGTGTAGAATCAGTTTGGGTGGAGATAAGAATTAATAAGGGTAAGAAGTCACTGGTGGGAGTGGTCTACAGGCCCCCAAACTGTAGCCACACTGTAGAACACAGAGTATAAATCAAGAAATAATAGAGGCTTGTAAGAAAGGTACAGCTATAATCATGGGAGATTTCAATCTTTATATGATTGGACAAAGCAAATTGGCAAAGGTAGACTTGAGGAAGAGTTTTTAAGAGTGTATGCGGGATGGGTTCTTGGAGCAATATGTTGTGGAACCAAGCAGGGAGCAGACTATTTTAGATCTGGTAATCTGTAATGAGGCTGAAGTGAAGGATCCTCTTGAAAAGAGTGATCATAGCATAGTAGAATTTCAAATTCAGTTTGAGGGTGAGAAAGCTAGGTCTCAAACTAGTGTCCTGAACTTAAATAAAGGTATGAAGGCAGACTTGGTTAAAGTGGACGGGGAAAATATGTTACAGGGTAAGACTGTAGAAAAGCAGTGGAAAATATTTAAGGAGATATTTCATAACTCTCAGCAAAGATATATTCCAGTGAGAAAGAAAGACTCTAAGAGAAGGATGAACCATCCGTGGCTAACTAAAGAAGTAAAGGATGGTATCAAATTGAAAACAAAGACATACAATGTTGTGAACAATAGTGGAAGGCCAGAGGATTGGGAATTTTTTTTTTAAACCGCAAAGGACGGTTAAAAAAATGATAGAGAGAGAAGATAGCTTATGAAAGTAAACTAGCAAGAAATATAAGAGCAGACAGTAAGAGCTTCTACAGGTATATTAAAAGGAAGAGAGTAGCTAAAGTAAACATTGGTCCCCTAGAGGATGAGTCTGGGAAATTAATAATGGGAAACAGGGAAATGGCGGAGACTTTGAACAAATATTTTGTATCGGTCTTCACGGTAGAAGACACTAAAAGCATCCCAATAATGGATAATCAAGGGGCTATTGGGGTGGGGGGGGGGGAGACTTAAAACAATCACTATCACTAGAGAGAAAGTACTAGGCAAACTAACGGGACTAAAGGTGGACAAGTCCCCTGGACCCAATGACCTGCATCCTAGGGTCTTAAAAGAGGTGGCTGCAGAGATAGTGGATGCATTGGTTGTAAAATTCCCTGGATTCTGGAGAGGTTCCAGCAGGCTGGAAAACCACAAATGTAACGCCCCTATTTAAGAAAGGAGGGAGACAGAAAGCAGGCAACTATCGACCAGTTAGCCTAACATCTGTCATTGAGAAAATGCTGAAGTCCATCATTAAGAAAGTGGTAGCAGGGCATTTAGAAAATCATAATATAGTGAAGCAGAGTCAGCATGGTTTTATGAAAGGGAAATCATGTTTGACAAATTTGCTGGAGTTCTTTGAGGATGTAATGAGCTGGGTGGGTAAAGGGGAACCAGTAGATGTAGTGTATTTGGATTTCCAGAAGGCATTCGATAAGGTGTCACATAAAAGGTTACTGCACAAGATAAGAGCTCATGGTGTTGGGGGTAATATATTACCATGGATAGAGGATTGGCTAACTAACAGAAAACAGAGAGTCGGGATAAATGGGTCATTTTCAGGTTGGCAAACTGTAACTAGTGGGGTGCCGCTGGGGCCTCAATTATTTACAATCTATATTAATGACTTGGATGAAGGGACCGAGTGTAATGTAGCCAAATTTGCTGATGATACAAAGATAGGTGGGAAAGCAAATTGTGTGGAGGACGCAAAGAATCTCCAAAGGGATATAGATAGGCTTAGTGAGCCAAAAGTTTTCTATTGGAGACAGACAGTAATCCATATTAAATGTGAGTAAAATTCAATGTAAATTTGAATCTTTTCCCCATTTAATAACGAGGTAAACCAAGGGTAAACTCCCAAGCATCAGTTGCGCTATGGAATTATTTATTTCCAAACAAAGGGCTTTTTGTTAAATTCTGTATAGTGATCTAAGGTAGTAAACAATATAACATATGGATGGAATTCTATCACTAAGCTGTTAGATGTTTGATTGGGAGGGAGGGGGGGGGGAAACATACAATTTCTCTGGAGTGCTCCTGTCATCAGGTTACAAGCAATGAATAAGCAAAAGAAAAAATTCAGCTAGAAGTACCCAGCAAAATTACAGAATAAATGTAGCAAGGAACCTTCATAAATACAGACCTTGTAAAATGCAAGCAAAGACAAATGAAAAGACACCAAATCAAAGTAGCATTGGAGGACGTAGGAGGGGAGCGAATAACCTGGATAGGACACATGCCCATCAAATAGATAACAAATTTGTGCCAGTGCCAATCAAAGCCAAGCCTGATCTTTAGCATTACGTTTTTCAAATCCAGAGATTAGGTGATTACTTTCACTAATGGGAAACACATTTTGACAGTTTTTATTTCCCCTCTCACCTAGCATACGTTGACATCATGTTCAGTTTACTATTTTTAGCTCTTGAGAATAATTCTTTCAGTAGCTGAAGGAAATGAGAAAGAAACGCCTGTGGATCTCCCAGCAGCGACATAATTGGAGACAATAGGGCCAATTTCTGCAGGGATTTCTAGAAAAATTAAAGAGAACGCTCTCCAAAAATTGCAAATCACTTGTCAGTCCGAAAGCAAAAATGCACACTTGCATATCAGATCTTCATCATGTCTTATCTGGTGACATCTAATTATGTGATGCTTGTTCTGAGTATAACATCCTGCCAATGAGCTTGACTTGTGCAGATGGAAACTGGTATTATAGGAAGGAGTATACATCACCTTTGCAGATATTTAGTGACAGAGGCACTAAGATACTTCAGCATCAAAGAGCAATATAATAATAATAATAATCAACTTTATTGTCATTGTTAGTGCACAAGTGCAGTACAACGAAATGTAGGCTTGCGGCTCCCGAGAGTGTACATTTAGATTAAGACATTTAACATTCAACATTCATTTGGCTTGTAATACATAAACATAATAAAGTGCATTGGCAGATGTGCAGGCTTTAGAGTTTATTTGTAGAGTTCAGTAGGATGACAGCCCTGGGAAAGAAGCTGTTCCTAAATCTGGTCGTTCGGGTGCGAATGCATCTGTAGCGTCTCCCAGGTGGCAGGGGGGCGAACAAACTGTGGCTGGGGTGGGTAGGGTCTTTGATGATGGTCAGTGACCTCCGTAAACAGAGTTTCTGGTAGATGTTCTCTATGGTCGGTAGCCGGGTGCCGGTAATGCGTTGGGCAGTTTTGACTACCTGCTGCAGGGCTTTCCGGTCATAGGAGCTACAGCTGCCATACCACACTGTGATACAGTTCATCAGGATGCTCTCTATTGTGCAGCGGTAAAAGTTCGAGAGGATCAGGGGTGACAGGTTACATCCCTTCAGCCTCCTTAGGAAGTATAGGCGCTGCTGGGCCTTCTTCACCAAAGAGGAGGTATTGAGGGACCAGGAGAGGTCTTCCGTGATGTGGACTCCGAGGAACTTAAAGCTTTCCACCACAGCCCCATGGATGTGGATGGGGGTGTGACTTCCGCCTTTAGACTTCCTGAAGTCCACAATGATTTCCTTGGTTTTCTTGATGTTAAGGGCCAGGTTGTTATCGGCGCACCACTTCACAAGATGCTGGACCTCCTCCTTGTAGGCTCTAGAAATAAAGTGGAGCTTGTTGCAATATTTTCCAAACTAGAATTCAAAGATTCAATACTTGGGAGTGGGGGCAGAGGATTCGATGGTGCACCACTGCTTTTTTCAGTGGCTCTTGTTGGAGAAATGGTCCAGGAGTGAGGTTATACCTGAGAAGCAGGTCCTGAAATAAAATACACTTGTCAAAAAAAAAGGTCTGCAGTTATATTGTTCCTGCCAATTGTTGCAATGGTCAACAAATAGGAGATCAACTGCACAAGAATTGCTTTAAAGTTGCAAGCAAGGATGGTAAATTCCCAATGGGAGGACTAGAATTTGAATTTCAGCCCTTGCTGTCATTTGCATGTGGGCTTTCCCTCTCTCTCCTCTGAGCAGTCTTATCCATGTTACCTAGTGGATGAAGGGAAAACCAAACCGCTCACATCAGGCCAGATAACAAATGTGACTGGCGGCATCCATGGCGATATGCGTGGGTTGGTCTGGCTTGCCCTCCTGCACAAGGAAGATAGTGATTATGGTGGAAAATTTTAATTTTCTTTTTTAGCTCAAAGAATGTGAAAATTGCGCAAATTAAGAAAAGTTCTTTGTTCTTGCAGTTTGTAGAAGATAACTTCCAAATTATAAATGACAGGAAACTGATGCCCTTTATAACCTGGAAAGAACTTCCAGCATTCAGAAGATTAAGAAATCAATTTATTTTAAAAGGTACCCACTTGATATCAACATAAGTTCCTAATTATAATTGCAGATATAGAAAAAACACACACAAAATCAATGTAATAAGATTTTTCTAAATGAGGCAAAAAAAGGTTCATAATGTACGTACCTAATTCTGCTGTGTTAATGGTTGCTATAAACTTCGACCTGAAATACTGAGGAGTTTGGGGAATTAAATTGATGCGTGTAATGAGATCAAAGTGCTTCACATTGCTAGATGGCTAATTTAATGAAGAATCGAAGTTGTTGGCTCATTAACTTGACACTTTAGGTGGGAAAAGTCTTAAATTAGGAGTGGTTTATTTTAAAGAGTTCCAAAGGAAGCGGTTTTATATAATTCTGTGAGAATTAATTAGAATTCTGCACCAAAATAGAGATGATGATGTAAATAGAAAAATTTAAATCAGACAATACTGTGACTGAAATATGTCTACACTAGGTAGAAAAACTTGCTAATTCAGGGATGAGGAACTTCAGTTACGTGGATGGACTGGAGAAGCTGGGGTTGTTCTCCTTGGAGCAGAGAAGATTGAGAGGGGATTTGACAGAGGTGTTCAAACTCATGAGGGGTCTGGACAGAGTAGAGAAATGGTTCCCATTGGTGGAAGGGTCGAGAACCAGAGGACACAGATTTAAGGTGATTGGCAGAAGAACCAAAGGCAACATGAGGGAAAACATTTTTAAGGCAGCGAGTGCTTAGGATCTGGAATTCACTGCCTGAAAGGGTGGTGGAGGCAGATTCAATTGTGGCTTTCAAAAGGGAATTGGATAAGTACCT
The DNA here is from genome assembly GCF_052327205.1 of Somniosus microcephalus. Lineage (NCBI taxonomy): Eukaryota > Metazoa > Chordata > Chondrichthyes > Squaliformes > Somniosidae > Somniosus > Somniosus microcephalus. The sequence goes on from NC_140992.1 coordinate 252,516,604, forward strand.
GAAGGAAAAATTTTTGCAGGGCTACGGGGAAAGGGCGGGGGAGTGGGACTAGCTGAAGTGTTCTTGCAGAGAGCTGGCACGGATTCGATGGGCCGAATGGCCTCCTTCTGTGCTGTAACCATTCTATGAATTCGACAAAGGCAAGTTACTTTCTATTGCAGAGATTTTTTTTAAACTTCCCATTTGCAAGGAACAATGTGAATGTCCTGTTGCTCTGATCCTTGGGAGCTTGTCACTGTAGCCTTTCCCATAAGTTTTTCCTTTCAGAATTAATTTCTTTTGGTTAACATTCAGCTGCTTGGGTCAGGGTCAAAAGTGGTCTTTTCCTTGATTTATTCATCAGAAAATACTGTAAAACTGCATCGAAATCAAAAGAGCCAGTTTAAATTGTAACCCGCGGGAAGGCACAGGATCAGTGGTGGTAAGTGGCTGCGGCCATTTTCCCTACCTGCCCATTTTCCACCGGGTGGACAGAGTTACAATCGGCCCTTTTCAGATAGCACACTTTCAGAGAGGCTCGTTTACAAGTCCAAAAAGGAAAATTCCCCTAATCTCCCTAGTTTAGAGAAGATATCGCCGTTAAGTTATTCCTGAATAGGCTTTCACAGAATCTTCACTCATCATAGGTCTTATTTAACAAAGTAACAGTACTTCTCCAGTTTGCGCTTCAAGAGATTCTACTCACGGCAGCCTCATTATCTCCTTATTCTGCTGAACCCAACCCATTCTTTGCCTAGGGGATTACTGTACTTGCCAGCAGCCTTCTTGATCAATTCTAACCACAAGGGAGATTATGTTAGCTATTTTCATCAGCGCCTTGATAACAAATTCGGACTTCAACTGCTTCTTTGGTACTTAGATTCATTACAGAGGATATGGGAGTGTGCATTGTGACTACGCCCTCCCTTGCCCCTTTTTTGCTCCGAAGCTAATGATTCCATAAACGATCCTTAAACCTGTCTCTTTCACACTGGCATCCCTAACTGGCTCCAACTACAAAACAACAGGAATCCAAAAGACTCTGTGGCCATGTCATATTAGAATAAAAGCTAAATGTTTCATCAGGGACCTCTTTAATCACCTCATCTGATGTAGACATGTCTATCTCTAATTAATCCATTCCTTCACAACATAATTTATGTGCAACACCCAGTAAAGGCGCAGCACTCAGTGCATTACAATGTTGAGAATTAGAAATTCAGTCAAAATTCATTTATGGAGTTGTACGAACACTAATAGTGATTTGAAAGCTGTTAAAGTCGTTCAGTACCCGAAGGAATTTATTATATGTGTCTTAGTACTGTCTTGTTGGTCTCGCTCACTCTACATTCCTGCTCATAAATAATGCTGTCCCCTACTTTATAGAACATTATTATTATCTTGAGTACTCCACTTAGCATATGGAACTCCGAAGCTAGGAGAGAGTGTTTTTATAAGATACAAATGTTATATCAATTGTTTCCTAATAAAAACATTGTTCGTAAAGGGAATTAAGGTTGTGAACAAATTATTACTACCACAGGCTCTCATAAGCAATACTTTCTTGTTACTACTAGAGTTGTTCATGTGATGCCTATCATATTTTAATGGCCCGTAATTTCCGATAGGAGGCTTCCTACGTGCAGATGCCTCCTGTCAGGAAAAAATCTACGCCCTTACCTGAGGGCTCCCGAGGTCCGGACTTTTCCACTCCTGGGCCTCTCCTGGTGTGTGCGTGCAAAGGCCCAGGTATCCCAGGGGCGCAGGCAGTTCGCAAGCGTCCCTGGAACCATGTAGGCCAGGCGAGCCAATGGGAGAAGGGAATCCCCCTTCATGCTTTGATAGGTAGACCCGTCAAAAGTATGGATGAGGATCACTGAAAAAAGACATCAAAACATTAAATAAATTTTTTAATAAAACCATCATGTTTTTAAAATGAGTTAAAATTACATTAAATTAAATATTTTAAACATTTTTTGAAAAAATTAATTAAAGTTTTTTACAGGGGTAAAAATAAACTTACCTTTTTTAAAAGTATTTTTAAATTATGAGTGGAAAAAAATTATTTTTAAAAACTTTTTTAAAACTCTTATGCTGGTAAAAGCAGGCCTTATGCCTGCTTTTACCAGGCGTGAGATTTCTAAGGGTTTTCAGTGGGCCGTGGAACTCTCCCCCCGCAGAGGCCCTTCTCCCAGGCAGGCGTCCAATCTGTCAAGAGCAGATCGGAAATGCCGGTTTTCATTGCATGCGCTTCGCATGCCTTAAACCAGCACTTGCGGGGTCCCTACGGGTGTGTACACAGCTCGTATATACCCGTAGGGATCGGAAAATACAGGCCAATATATTATACTGGCCCTTGTGATTCCTAATCATGAGCCTTTTCTTATTGCTGCCTTTTTATTAGGAACTAAAATCTTAACAAATTGGCTAACTCTGGATATGTTATTTTCCTGTTCCCATGTATTTGTAGTAATGATTTTTGACAATTTTTGAAAACCGATCTGTAAAGCGAGAGGCTGGGTGGGGAGGGAGGAAGCAAGCAGGGAACCAAGTATCAGGAGGGACTATTTGATTTAAATTACATTTTCAGCTTGTGTTGTGAATTATGTATATATGTGTGTGTGTTTGTATATGAACATGCATATGTGTGTAATATGTGTTTAGTGTATGTTAATATGTGTATGTATATATTTATGTATAGTTTCTTTTTAATATTTTTAATCCAGAGGTGGAGATCACAATGTATTTTCTGATGTACATACAGGTATTGAATAAAAACAATTCCATCAAAATATTGACACCTGACAACAGCTTATTCAATGGTTATTAACAAATTTAAATTTTACTTAAAATGCAAATATTGATTTCTCTTGAAATATACACCTTCCTTTTCTATAAGCAAAGGGAGCTTCAATAAAATCTGCTACTATTCCTCAATAACTCTAAGTATGTCTGTTTTACTGTGGCACTTTTCCTCCCAGAGCCCTTTTTTCTCCTCCGAAAGCAAAGATAAATTTTGCTTCCTGGTCTTTGCAGTTACTGGGATTTATTGAATTCTAGCTAGCTAGCGACTATCTGGATTGGTTAGGAACCCATCAGCAGTCAGTCTTAATCAATTCAATTTTAATATAGAGCTCGAACAACCTATTCTTGCTTTAATTCAGAACACTTGGATGTGTCATACCCTTTGTGTTTGTGTTGGGGAGCTGATGCGACCAGGAGTGTAAGCAGCTCCGATAGCAGCTGCATATATCTTTCTTCATCCAATCGCTTTGTGCTGTGCTTGCAGAGGTCCTTCTCTTACAAAGCAACAACTGACTCTCCCTTTCCTAAAAGCACGATGGGCAGTTCACTGTGATTGTCCAAGAGTGCATCTGTTTGTGTACATATCTTAATCTTTCCCACCTAATGGTTTTTATTTGTGACAGGGCAAATTTAAGATTGATAAATTATTTTAAAAAAACCTGCATTGTTTGAATATATCCATTCAATAGTTTCTGGAAATCACTGTTTTAACAAGTTTATTTTTCTCGTGTGAATGGATCTTGGGATTTGTAGTTGAAATGGCCATTTTGCTGCTAAAAGGGAGCCTTTGCCTGAGCAAAAAGATGTGAAAACAAACACTGGGTGCTATAGTTAGTCTCCAACCTTCTCTTATTTTTCAACTGATTTATAATAAATATACTGAGAGATAGCTAATAGATAAGTAGGGCAGCATTCTAGCACAAGAGCTTTGAATTACTACTTACAAGTACTTCTGTCACAGTTTAAACCTACAACCACAAACATTCCAGGCAAGCCTTCTATTACAATATGTACATGCACAAATGACAGTTGCGCCACAGACAATTTACAGAAAGTGCTTGGCAGGTTTGACTAAACGATGATTAGTAACTGTGGTTTGATAGAAGGAAATGGAAAATATGATTAAATGGTTTGCATTCATAAATATAGATCTTCTAAAATTGCAGACTTCATAGGAATCATTCCACTGAATTGACTTCCTATTGAGGCAAATACATTCAAGGGACTATGCCAATAATATCCTGGCATTATTATTTTAAAAAGGTTATATTTGTGGGAACCTGGAGAGATGACTGTGTGGCAGGGAGAAGGGGAACAGCTCAAAGTGATATTTTGAGCTGAACATGAACCCATGAGACAGAGGGGCAAAGAAAGAGTGAAAGAGAAAAGATGTTACAAAAGAAAGAATGGATTAAACGTAGAACGAGTATGAGCTGTACAATGAGGAAAAACATTGTAAGGCCAAAGGATGTCCAAATCCGTGCGTTTTCCAGCAGGTGTCATTGGTTAGAGATCAAGAACAAGAAGTCTTGGCTGATTTATTGTTTTGTTTCTATCAGAGATCAAAGAAAAATAAATGTCAGAAATTAAGTCTGACAGAAAGTAGTTGTTTAAAAATAAATCATGAAAATGCATCACCACCAAATAGGTATTAGTTGAGTCTTTAAAAAAAATAATATTCAGCAACTTGCTCACCGAGCTTATCAATGAGTAGATAAGCCATACAGGCCCAGGTCTATATTTGGCATATATTGAGATAGTTGGGGCACTGTAGCACGTGCTATTAAGTTCAGTTGGAACAATATCTTTGTATGTCATATAAAATTAATGAAAAATCAAACCTAAACAGATGTATCAAGGCATTAGTGGGTTTTGACCAATTGCTCATTTTAATGGCAATAGTGGTGATGCATTTTTACTAATTATAGCTTTTTGTTGAGCAATGGCACTTGTATGCATCTAACATTGCTGTTAAGTCTGTGTGTTATATTGAGAATTAATACACAGACCACAAGAATAAAATTTAACAGGTCTTTACTAGTCAAAGGTCAGGGCGGAACTGCCCAATAAATCCTTACATAGCACTTATATACCGGTGTGGTCACCACCGGTATTACAGTATACAGCAGCCAAGATAAAGTAGTGCAACCCTTAAAATAGTTCTCTTAAAGGTGGAACGTTACATACACTACAATCCTCCCTTTTTAGGTTAACAGTATATATTCCCATTAAACATAACATCATAACATATATACACAACTTCATGTAAAAACAGTTCACAGATTCAGTCTCTCTGGAGGCTTCCTGACTCGGTCCGGATAACGCCTTGGTGGTGTAGTAGTTTTCGGTGGTGTAGTAGGTTCTTCTGGCAAGGTCGATTCGGCTTGAATGCCAGTGTCAGGTTCATCTGATTCCAGTATTACCGGATCGGAGGTAGATACTATGGGTATCTCTGCTTCAACATTAGGCGTATAGAGTTGTGGAGTAGGTTGGCCCTTTTCGGATGACTCTATGATCTGGTCAACATGGCGCCTTATTATGCTTTCACCAATGTCCACGGTATACATCAGCGGTCCTAGTCGTTTGCAAATAGTTCCAGGCTGCCATTTCTCGGTACGGTAGTCCCGGGCCAAAACTTGTTGACCTATCTGGAAGGTCCAAGTTGGCCTTTCATTCATGCCTTGAAATTGCCGGTTCTCTACGTCCCTTCTGATGTTTGGCTTGATCAAATCCAGCTGGCACCTTAGTCTTCTATTGAAAAACATCATGGCGGGAGTTTGGTTTGTGACCGCATGTGTTGCATTCCTGTACGCCAACAAGAAGTTATCTACCTTATGTTGTAGATTTATGTCCTCATTACCCATGGCCTTTATGGCCTTCTTGAAGGTCTGGACAAACCTTTCAGCTAATCCATTGGTGGCGGGATGGTATGGGGCGGACGTGTAGTGCTTAACCCCATTGTTTTTTAAGAACTTCCTGAATTCTTCGGACACAAATTGCGGTCCATTATCAGAACAGATCTGTTCCGGCAGCCCATTCCTGGCAAATATGGTCCTTAATACTGTGATGGTTTTTTCTGTGGTGGTGGAGGACATCTTTATTACCTCCGGCCACTTGGAGTGTGCATCCACCGCGATTAAGAACATTGAGTCCATAAATGGACCAGCAAAGTCGATATGTACCCTTTGCCATGGAGATGAGGGCCACTCCCATGGATGCAGAGGAGTTTGTGGTGGGGCGTTTTGGACCTTCTGGCATCCTAGACAGCTCTTGGTCATTTCTTCGATGTCTACATCAATACCTGGCCACCACACAAACGCTCTGGCTAGGTTCTTCATTTTCACTCCCCCCAGATGCCCCTCGTGAAGCTCCTTTAGCACTTTATGCTGGAGTTTGGGTGGAATCACCACTCTGGATCCACACATTAAAGTTCCTCGGCACACTGACAGCTGTTCTCTTCTTTGCGAAAATGCTGGCAACATTGGTTCGCCATGTGCTGGCCATCCCTTCACCGTTAAATCGTAGACTCATGAGAGAGTCGGGTCATTTCTTGTTTCCTTTTCGATCGTAGAATTTGTTACTGGTAGACATTCCACTATGGTTGAGTGGAACATCTCCACTGGGTCCACTGTCGGCGCCTCTTCTACCGTTGGCAACGGTAGGCGCGATAAACCGTCAGCATTCCCATGCTGTTTTGATCCTTTGTATTCGATGTCATATTGGTGTGCCCCTAGGAAAATGGACCACCTCTGTAGCCTTTGCGCTGTCATAATGGAAACGCCCTTTTTAGGGTTGAATATGGATACCAACAGCTGGTGGTCTGTCAGCAGTGTAAACTTCTTGCCCTGCAGGTAATGATTGAATTTCTTTACTCCCCACACAAGGCTGAGAGCCTCCCTATCTATCTGAGCATAGTTGCGCTCAGCGGAGGTCAATGATCTGGATGCAAATGTGACTGGCCTTTCCGAGCCATTTGGCAACTTGTGTGAGAGTACTGCTCCAATACCATAAGGGGAAGCATCACAAGCTAGATGAATAGGTAGCGTTGGGTTGAAGTGAGCCAACACTTCCTCTGAGGTGATCAATGCCTTGCTTTTGCGAAAGGCCTTCTTACAGTCCTCGCTCCACTTCCATGGTACTTCTTTCCGCAACAGAGCATTCAGCGGGTGCAGCACCATGGATAGATTTGGCAGAAACTTATGGTAATAGTTAATCAACCCTAGGAACGACCTCAACTGGGATACATTTTCCAGAGCGGGGGCCTTCACAACAGCTTCGATCTTGTCAGGTGACTTGTGCAGCCCCTCCTGGTCAATGACATGACCACAGTACGAGATCCGTTTCTGAAAGAACTCACATTTCTGGCGATTAACTCGAAGGCCATATTCCTTCAACCTGGTGAGCACCAGTTTCAAATTTGCGAGGTGTTCCTCCTCGTCCTCTCCTGTAATCAGGATATCGTCCAAGTAACACTGAGTGCTTGGAATTCCCTGTAAGACCTGCTCCATGGCCCTCTGCCAAATTGCTGGAGCCGAAGCCACTCCAAAAACCAGTCTATTATATCGATACAAGCCTCTGTGCGTGTTGATTGTGAGATATTGGCGCGACTCTTCCTCAACTTCCATCTGTAAGTACGCTTGCGCCAGGTCTATCTTGGTGAAGTGTTTCCCGCCAGACAATGAAGCAAAGATATCCTCAATCCGCGGAAGCGGATATTGCACCGTGTGAAGCACCGGATTAACTGTGATCTTGAAGTCTCCACAGATGCGGACCTTCCCCGGTTCCCCTGGCTTGTTACTCGATGAATGCTTCATGACGGGAACAATGGGCGTGGCCCACTCACTTCAGTCCACCTTAGACAGTACCCCTGAACGTTCAAGCCCTTCCAGTTCAGCCTCCACAGCAGGTCGTATCGCATAAGGTACCGGTCTGGCTTTGAAAAATTTTGGGTTTGCATGTTCTGCAATCTTGATTTTTGCCTTAATTCCTCTCAGTGTTCCCAGTCCCTGTTGGAACACCTCTTTAGCCTCATCCAATATTCTGGACAATCGTTCAGGTTTGACATCTTTCTTTCCGGGATCTACCGTTATTGCGTTTAGGGAGTGCCAGTCCATATTTATTTTCCTGATCCACTCCCGTCCCAGAAGTGGTGGACCTCCCTCAGGTAGTACATATAAGTCCATTCCTTGGTGTTCTTTGCCCTTGTGTATCACCTTGACTTTTATCTTTCCGATGGGGTATACTTTTTGCCCCGTGTATGTCTGCAATACTATCTTTGTATCCCGTAGGGGAATATGTTTGAATAACTTTTTGTAATCTTGCTTATTCATGACCGTCAACGCCGATCCGGTGTCCAATTCCATCTTCACTTGGACTTCTGCAATCTGCAGTGTGACCCAGATAGTTTGTCGGTCAGTTTCCTTACTCACATTGTGAATTCTCAGACTACCCAGTTCCTTGCTGTTGGAGTCTGAATCCGAATTCTGTTCATCCGAACTCTTCACAGCCACCTTATGTACCTTCCTGTACTTTTTCTGCGATGACTTTTTGTTGCTGGTCTTCTTTCCTGACCTGCATACTTTAGCTATGTGACCAAACTTGCCACATTTTCTACATTCCTGGTTTTTAAACCAGCATTGGTTCTGATCGTGTGTTGTCTTCCCACAACGATAACATTTCGTTGTACCCGAAGCCATTTGATCTACGCTGAGTACCGCTGCCTTCAGCTGCATTTCCGCAGTGCCTCTCGCTGCGGCTTCGTGCGATGCTGCAATAGTGACAGCCTTATCAAGTGTAAGATCATTCTCTTCGAGCAGTCGCTTTTGTGTTCCTTCCTTCGACAACCCGCACACGAACTTGTCTCTCAGTGCCTCTGTCAGATTTTCCCCAAACTGACAGTATTTCGCTAGCCTACGCAGTTCAAACAAGTACTCCGCGTTGCTTTCCTCTTTCAGTTGCGTTCTCGCATAAAATTTAAATCGTTCCGCTAACATCAGCGGTGTGGGGTTCAAATGATCCTTCAGGACAGCAACAATATTAGCGAAAGTCTGATCCGCCGGTTTAGCTGGTGATAGAAGATGCTTCAATAGCCCGTATGTCTTCGCACCCATTGAGTTTAGTAAGGTTAGTGTTTTATCATCATTTGATATTTTATTTGCCTTACAATATATCTCTATGCGTTCTACATACGTGGCCCAATCTTCCACCTCGGGATCGAAATCGTTGATGTTACCACGCTTAGGCATCTTCGCAATCTTTTTGAGAAACAACAACGAAATTTTTCTTTAACTTTCTTTTTTTTTCAAAAATGGCGGTTTCCCGCGCTTGTCTTCTTCCCCGCCTCCGAAAATGGCGGTTTCCCGCGCTTGTCTTCTTCCCCGCCTCTGAAAATGGCGGTTTCCCGCGCTCGCACGGTCTCCCTCGCTCGCTCGGTCTCGTTCTCGCTCGTTCTCCCTCCCGCTCACTCGGGCTCTGTCTCTCCCGCTGGCTGTAACGGCGATTGCCGTATTGCTGCGTTCGCCCTCCCCAGCGGTTTTCAATCGCGCCTCCCAGCCCCTCTTGCAGTCCGGTCCTTTCCCCTCCCCCCCCCGGCTGCGGCTGAGTTCTCCGCGTTTTTTTTTTTTTTCTTTTCTCCCGCGCAAGTGGTTCTCGGTCGCTGCGCCTCGCGGCCTCGGTAGCTGCCCGGCCTCTTTTTTTTTTTTACCGGTCGCGGTCGAGCTTGCTCTCGACGCTGCTGCGTCTCCCAGCCCGCTTGCAGCCCGGTCTCTCACACCGGCTGCGTTTGCCTGCACCGCGGCTTCCGTGCCTTACGCTGTCCAGTCTCAGCGCCTCTGGCCCCGACTTCTGTCCGGCTCTTTTCCCCCGGCCGTGGTCGAGTTCTCCGCCCTTATATCCTCCGTTTTTCCCTCCCCTACTTCACAGTCAACGTGACCGACTCGCTGTTCGTCGCTGATCGGCTTACCCACCACCGTGATAGAAGGGATGATCCTGCCTGTTGCTGATGGAAGGCTTCGTGTTAGAATTCTTCCGTTGCTCTGCAGACCCGAGTCTTCTCTCAGCAGAATGACGAGGGCGGATGCCTCCTCTCGACGCCCGTTAAACTGCCTTGGATAGTCTCTGCTGCAGGGTAAGATCGTCTTCGTCGCCACTGTTAAGTCTGTGTGTTATATTGAGAATTAATACACAGACCACAAGAGTAAAATTTAACAGGTCTTTACTAGTCGAAGGTCAGGGCGGAACTGCCCAATAAATCCTTACACAGCACTTATATACCGGTGTGGTCACCACTGGTATTACAGTATACAGCAGCCAAGATAAAGTAGTGCAACCCTTAAAATAGTTCTCTTAAAGGTGGAACGTTACATACACTACAATTGCTGCTGCTTTTTTCCAAAAGCTTCTTTTCATATTTTCTTCTTGTTTATTCCTAACCTAGAGTAATTTGTGGGAAAAAAATACAAAGCAAAATACCGCGGATGCTGGAAATCTGAAATAAAAACAGAAAATGCTGGAAACATTCAGATGGTCAGGCAGCATCTGTGGGGAGAGAAACGTAGGGTTAACGTTTCAGGTCAATGACCCATCGGAAAGTAATTTGCAGATCATTTGGGGCTGAGGACACCTGTCTCTGTCTTTCTCTCGTGATGGGTTTCCATCATTTCCAAGATCTACCCCGCCTGCCTTGTAAGGGACAGAACCTCCACCCGCCCCTTACAAAAGGAATGTTGTCGGGGAGGCTGGAGCTGGCGCGAAGCCATCGCTAGGGAATCCATGTATCTGAGTTTCTCCTTGCCCGGCTCAATTTGGATGTGACCCAGTAAGTGTGAGGCCGAGTGAGATGAGGTGTTCCAGCCTACAGATGAGCAGCAGTGGGCCTCCACCTTGGGGGTTGAGGCCAAAGAACCTGGCCCCTGAAGAATGCCCCAAATTTATATTTTTTAATGGAGTTTGGCCTCCTAACGCAGTTGCTGATGAAAGATTGCAAGGGGTCTGGGGAGGCGGGCTGGACCATCATCTGGAGATGATAGCGATACACTTGCCATGACACTTGCATGCACAGACGCAGTGCAAATTGGGTGCTTTCCCACTGACCCCACAAACTCCGGTAGGATCAGCATCTGAGTTCACCGGTGTTGGATAGTACTTTACCCATTAAACAGATTCAAACAACTAGAGACAGTAATATAAACAGAAAATGCTGGAAATACTCTGCAGGTCAGGCAGCATCTGTGGAGAGAGAAACAGAGTTAACGTTTCAGGTCGATGACCTTTCGTCAGACGTTCTGACGAAGGGTCAGCGACCTGAAACGTTAACTCTGTTTCTCTCTCCACAGATGCTGCCTGACCTGCTGAGTATTTCCAGCATTTTCTGTTTTTTATTTCAGATTTCCAGCATCTGCAGTATTTTGCTTTTGTATTAGAGACAGTAATGGGGCAGTAATTCCTCCCCAAACGCGTGAGTACGGAAGGGGTACTCATGCGTCTGGCCGGAGGAAATGCCGGTTTTCAGCATGCACAGCGCATGCGCTGAAAACCGGCATTTCCTCTCCTCTAACCCAAGAGGTGAAGAGGCTAGCGCATGCGCTGTAGGGGGCAGCGCGTGCATCTTAGATTTCCTCTGTTTTGGGGGATTTGCGCATGTGTAAAGGCCTCCGGTCTTTACGCTTGTAAAAAGCACACGTAAGTATTTATTTTTACAGGTAAGTGGTGTTTTAGTGCAATTTAGAAATTTTTTTTTCACAGGTTTATTATTTTAAAGAATCTACAATAAGGTAAGTTTAGTTTTAGACCCTTTTTATTAAAAATTTATTTTTTTCAAAGAAAAAAATTATTGTTTAAATTCTTTTTTTTAAACTTATTTATACTTAATTTAACGATTGGGATGTTTTTTAAATTTTTATTTAAAGTTTAAGTAGTGTTTTGGGCCCCCGTAGTTTTCATGAGTTTGACAGTTCTTACTCTCAAACTCATGAATGAACCTTCCCCTCCCCTGATTGGTTGTACAGTGCTCACCTGATCCCAGCCGGCACATCGCACTAACTACACCGCTGGATCAGGTAAGCACTGCGCGCTGACATCTGAACCGGGCCTGTGACAGGAAATGCAAGCAGGCCCGGGCTTCAGATGTCAGCGCGCAGGGTGAGTGCAGATCGGGGGCTTGCACGCGCGGCAAGCCCCCGACACCAAGTTCTGGGCCAATATGTTTGATAGAAAGAAGAAAGACTTGCATTTATATAGTGCCTTTCACGACCGCCAGACGTCTCATTTATTATTGACAAATCATTAACCTTAAACACCCTAACCGCCATGCAAAATAGCGCACATTAGCCCCACGTCCAAAACTTACTGTGCGTGGATTTAATGAGGACCCGTGAAGATGGCTTCTCCAAGCCTGTTCACGCCACAACGTCTCAAAGGTAGCAAGGGGTCTCTTTCTTTCGTTCTTTCTATCTAACCAAGTAAAAACATGGCATCTCTTTACCATTTTCTTTCATGGTTCTCTTCTTGCTGGATGCAACACTCTCTCTTGCTTTATGATCACCTAGTTGCTTGAACAGATTGCCAACCAGAGACGAGTGGCCCCATGCCTTTTCACACCAGACTGTTACTTCCTATCATTGCTTTTCCCAAGCCCTTCTTCTTAGGCAGTCCCTTGGAACCGAGAATGACTTGCTTCCACATTAAAAATGAGTTCTCAAGTGACTGATGAGTCCGATGCGGGACCTACAGTCTCTGTCACAGGTGGGGCAGATGGTGGTTGAAGGGGCAGGTGGGTGGGGTGCTTGGGTTGATATGCGCTCCTACATTTGGCTTCCGCTTGCTCCCGGTGAAGTGACTCGAGGTGTTCGGGGCCTTCCCGGATGCTTCTCCTGCACTTTGTGAGGTCTTGGGCCAGGGATTCCCAGGTGTTAGTGGGATGTTGCACTTTTTCAAGGAGGCTTTGAGGTGCCTGCTGTACATGGTCCATGTCTCTGAGGCATACAGCAGGACGGGTTTCACTGCTGCTCTGTAGACCATGAGCTTAGTGCTGGGTTTGAGGTCCTGGTCTTCAAACACACTCTTCCTCAGGCAACCGAAGGCTGCACTGGCACACTGAAGGTGGTGTTGGACTTCATCATCGACGTCTGCCCTTGTTGACATTAGGCTCTTGAGATATGGAAAGTGGTCCACGTTGTCCAAGGCCTTGTCGTGGATTTTGATAATCAGGGGGCAGTACTTTATTGTAAACCAACCTTTGATGTATGCACCTTTTATATCGCTTGCCCTTCGACTACCCCCTGCTGTGATGAAAAGCCTGTGTTTCAAATGCTTTATCTTATTGGCATCATTGAGGGCAAAAGACAGGCTTTTCAAGAACAAGATTTAAACCAATTCCGTCTACATTACTGTTTTGTCTTTATTAGAAACAAAAGTAACGTAAAAACATATATCGATGTTCTTGCAACCATCAGATGCAATCCCAGCATCCTGCAGATCTTCAGGGGTATTGGAATAAAGGCATTTGGCGGACCTACCAAGCCAAGTTCGCATCCAGCTCCACATGCTAACCTAACACTTTGAGCAGCTGAGCCTGCATTGTCTCTTGGGGTGGTGTGGGTGCCAAGTTGAAAGCTTAGCCACGCAATGCAGATACATGACACCACACATCTGTATATAGAGCTTGTCAGTGGTTATAGTGCAGCAGCACAAAACAGCAAAACTCTGGCACATAGATAATTCTGTGAGTTTTGTTATCCCCTCCTTTAACATTCTGCTCCATTTCCCTGTCAGTAACTCATAACCGTGAGTTAATTGAACTTAACTGAGAAATACAGATGCTGTAGGATCTAGAACACATACAACAAGTCCTGAACACCACTTGATATGAGAACAGACCCAATAACATGAATTGAATCCCAAAGGATGTTTTGAATTTCATTTGATGCCCTCATTCTAGTCTTTGATTTGCTGGATCAAATCACACTGGTGGATCAAGTGACTTGACTAGAGTGTGGAACTTACAGCTCAAATGGAAAATAAAAATGCCGAGATAAAAATAAATTAAAAAAAGATATTGGGACCTGTGCTAAGGAAAATATCATTGGGCTGTGTTAAGCGGAGTACTGGGAAGTTTTATAAATGAGAAAATGTATTTAAAAGGTTTCTGGCATTTTACTCTGCCTCAATCAAATTTTTGTTATTGCATATTCTTGTTGCCAAAGTTGCAGTCCCACAAATTTTCTCTCTCTTTCACTCTCTGGACATAAAGACCCTGCAAGTTCCTTACAATTCTGCAGCGCTAACATTAAAAAAAAACTCCAAAATATTAATTAGAACCATTAGTGTCAGCCTCGGCTCAGAGGTAGCACGCTTGCCTCTTGAGTCAAAGAAGGAGAGGTTAAGAGAGGTTTGGTCAAAGAGGTGAGTTTTAAGAAGCGTCTTAAGAGTGGCACCTAGGTGACTGAAGGCATGGCTGCCAATGGTCGGTGCGGGAGGGGGCATACAAAAAGCAGGAGTCATAAGAATGTAGAGATAGAGGAGGTTATTGATATGGGGAGGGGTGAGGCCATTGAGGATTAAAAAATTAGGGATTAAAAAAAATTTGAGGCATTGTAATACTGAGAGCCAATGTAGGTCAGCGAGGTTGGGGATAATGGGCAAGTGGAACTAGCTGTGGCAGAGGATACCAACTGAGTTTTGGATGAACTGAATTTTATTGAGGGTGCCCCAGTACCTATTAAAACAATTACTCTCTCACCCTGGCCACCCCCCCTTGTACTGCCCTCATCTTCGCTCCCTTAAGTCCAAGGAACGCAGACTTGAACGGATGTGGCGGACAACTGGTTTAGCCATTCACCACCAGATCTGGCTGGACCACATAAAGCATTATCGGGCCCTGCTCTCGTCTGCCAAAATTGCTCACTACTCCAGAGTCACTCTAGAATGCAAAGATAAACCCCGGCTTCTATTCTCCACTGCTAACTGTCTTCTTAAACCCCTCTTCCCTGTCTCCTCCACCCTCACCTCTGACAACAAGTGTGAGGAGCTCATGGACTTCTTTGTCTTTAAGATTGAGACCATCTGTTCAGCTGCCTCTGCCACTTCCCATCCTTCCCCTAGCCCACAGGGCCAAACTTCCTCTAAGGTTCTCCCCTGCCCTAGCCCTGAACTCACATCTTTCTCCAGTTTCTCTCTGATCTCCCCTCTCCGTGCTCATTTTGTCCATGAGACCCACTTCCTGCTCCTTCGAACCTGTTCCCGCACTGCTGACCACCCAACTTCCTTTTCTGGCTCCCGTGTTAGCTAGCATTGTTAACAGTTCTCCTCAGGTACTGCCCCCCTCTCCCTCAAATCTGTCGTCAAAAAAACAACCCTTGACCCCTCCGTCCTTGCAAACTACCGCCCCATCTCCAACCTCCCAAGTCCTTGAACGTGTTGTCGCCTCCCAAATCCATGCCCATCTCTCCCGCAACTCCATGTTTGAATTCCTCCAATCAGGTTTTCGCCCTTGCCACAGTACCGAAACAGCTCTCATCAAAGTCACAAATGACATCCTTTGTGACTGTGACAAAGGTAAATTATCCCTCCTCATCCTTCTTGACTTATCTTCGGTCTTTGACACAGTTGACCACTCCATGCTTCTCCACCATCGTCCAGCTGGGTGGGACTGCATTCGCCTGGTTCCATTCTTATCTATCTAATCGTAACCAGAGAATCACCTTCAATGGCTTCTCTTCCCGCTCCCGCATCATTACCGCTGGTGTCCCCAAGGATCTATCCTTGGCCCCCTCCTATTTCTCATCTACATGTTGCCCCTTGGCGAGATCATCCAAAAACACAGCGTCAGTTTCCACATGTACGCTGCTGACACCCAGCTCTACTTCACCACCACTTCTCGCGACCCCTCCACTGTCTCTAAATTGTCAGACTGCATCCCGTTCTGGATGAGCAGAAATTTTCTCCAATGAAATATTGGGAAGACTGAAGCCATTGTTTTCGGTCCCCGCCACAAACTCCGTTCCCTAGCCACTGACTCCATCCCTTTCCCTAACATCTGTCTGAGGCTGAACCACACTGTTCGCAACCTTGGTGTCATATCTGACCCTGAAATGAGCTTCCGACCACATCCGTGACATAACAAAGACCGCCTATTTCCACCTCCGTAACATCGCCTGTCTGCGCCCTTGCCGCTGCTCATCTGCTGCTGAATCCCTCATCCATGCCATTGTTACCTCTGGACTTGACTATTCCAACGCACTCCTGGCTGGCCTCCCACATTCTACCCTATGTAAATTCTACCCAACATATCTCGGGCTGCCCATGTCCTAACTCGCACCAAGTCCCGTTCATCCATCTCCCCTGTGCTCGCTGACCTACATTGGCTCCCGGTTAAGCAACGCCTCAAGTTCAAAATTCTCATCCTTGTTTTCAAATCCCTCCATGGCCTCGCCCCTCCCTATCTCTGTAATCTCCTTCAGCCCCACAAACCCGCCCCCCTCCCCACCACCACGAGATATCTGCGCTCCTCTAATTCTGCCCTCTTGAGCATCACTGATTATAATCACTCAACCATTGGTGGCTGTGCCTTCTGTTGCCTAGGCCCTAAGCTCTGGTATTCTCTGCCTAAACCTCTCCGCCTCTCTACCTCTCGCTCCTCCGTTAAGATGCTCCTTACAACCTACCTCTTTGACCAAGCTTTTGTTCACCTGCCCTAATTTCTCCTTATATGGCTCGGTGTCAAATTATTTGCCTTATAACACTCCTGTGAAGCGCCTTGGGATGGTTTACTATGTTAAAGGCGCGATATAAATACAAGTTGTTGTTGTTGAGGGTGGAAGATGTGAGCCCAGCAAGAAGAACATTGGAATAATTCGGATAGATTTTGACTTTGTGTGATAGTGTAAAACAGGTGATCAAGAATCAGCAGCCTTTTTTCTTTCTTTCCCGATTTTCATTTAAAAGTGAAATAAAAATCGAGAGAGATGTAAAACGGGCTACCCATTTGCTATCACCTGTTTTGCACTATCACACAAAGTCAAAATCTACCTCATTGAGTCTGGAGGTGACAAAGGCATGAATAAGGTGGGCACTGTTATCCAGGTGGAAGTAGGTGATCTTTGCGATGGTGAGGATATGGGAGCAGTAGCCTAGCTCGGGATTGAATGGGACGCAACTGCCTGGTTTAGCCTGAGAGAGTGGTTGAGGATGGTTTAGCCTGAGAGGGTGGCTGAGGAGGGGGCTGGAGGCAGTGGTGGAGGTCTGGAGTTTGTGGCAAGGACTACCCAATGTTTAATTGGAGGAAGATATGGCTTATTTAGAACTGGATGTTAGACAAGCACTGGAGGAGTCAAATGAGGTGGTGAAGAGATGGAGTTGGGTGTCATCAACATAAACATGAAATCTGACCCCATGTCTATGGATGACGTCTCCAAGAGGCACCATCAAAATGAGGAAAATAAGGGGACCAAGGGTGGATCTTTGGGGAACTCACGAGGTGATGGTGTTGGGCTGGGGAAGATAAGCGATTGCTAGGGATGCTCTGGCTATGATTGAATACATAAGAATGGAACACCGCAAGGGCAGTCTCACGGTGCAGGGCAACGAAGGAGAAGTATTATAGGGGATGGTGCAGTCAACTGTGTTGAAAGCTGCAGAGATGGCCTGGACAGTGCTGAATCATTCAGGGTATATTGAAATCTAGGATTACATTTTTCTATAGTCCCCATAAGTTGCAACCCTGAGCATACTTGAGGTGTACGTACCCAAAATGTTCACATCTACGAAGAGTCTATTTTTGTAACAGACTGCATGACCAGACCATTTGGCATTGCATGCTAATTTAAGGGCCTATATGCATATGTATATATGCATATGCAAGAGGTGTAGAATGATACTGGGAATGTACAAGAGGAAAGTATCAAAAGAAGAAAAATGTCTCTCCCTAGGAGGTGAATTTTCTAATGCAAGCAGTGCACAATGGTCTTAATACCTGTGGAAGTGATGGAAGGTGCATCATAAAACATTGGGCTAAATTTTAATGGGGAAGGCGGGTTGGGAGTCAGGAGGGGCTCCGAAGCGGTCCCACTGCAGGCCCTGATGAATTTAATGGCAGGGCCTGATTTGCATGGGAATCCTCTGTTTCCCACCTGCAGCCAGCCAGATTGAGAGGCTGGCTGGCTCCGGGCAGGTAGGCCTGCGGCACTAGGCTGCAGAGAGGAGGGAGGGATCACGTGTGGCCCAGGGGATGGTTGGAAGAGCACGGGGTGGGCCGGGACCAGCGCTGGGGGGGGGGGGGGCGGGGATCGCATAGGTTTGGGGAATGGGACCAGCACGGGGGTGGGCGCAGTTGGTCAGGTGAAGATCAGGGGGCCGGAGGAGCAGGGGTGGGGTGAAGATCAGGGGCCGGAGGAGCAGGGGTGGTGTGAAGATCAGGGGCCGGAGGAGCAGGGGTGGGGTGAAGATCAGTGGCTGGTGGAATGGTGGGTGGGGGGAAGTTAGGGAGCATTTGGCGGTCGGAGGAGCAAATCGGGGTCGGAGGAGCATGGGTGGATCGGAGGCCTTGTGGGGGTTCTCTGATCATGGGGGGGGGGGGTGGGGGGTTATGTTAGGTAGGGATGCTGGATCCAGTGGGTAAGTGTAAAGGCACTTACCTCCTGGATCCAGCAGTCCATGTCTTACATATCTGGCAGGTTTCACAAGGCCTGTAAAACCCGACCAGCTAAAATTAAATTCAAAATGGAGGTTAAAGCAGAGGCTTTCAGCCTCATTATAATATTTAAATAGACGACCCGCCTCCTGGCTGCCCCCCCCCCCCCCCCCACCACCCCATCCTGCCTCCGTTAAAACTGGAAGTGAGCAGATTGGAGGCAGGTTCTGGTCGGGATTGAGATTTTTAACACTTTAACTTCCCACACTTTAACCCCAACCCACCCATTTTGTTCGGTCAAAATTCCCCTGATTGGGTGGAAAATAAAGCAGGGAAGTGAGAATGAAGAAGTGGAGGAGGAATGGGTGCCAAAAATAGTGTTTGTTTTTGAATACAGAAGATATAAAAATAACCAGACACCCCAATGATACACAGTGTGTTCACATGATCCAGTTCATAGAGAAACCAAAACCAGACTCTGCCCATCTCTCCGATCCCATTGCACTCCAATTGCTGCAAATCCAGGAAACTCTTTTTGAATCATCCATCAGGATCCTCATCTGGCAACAATTAGGCCAGGTGAATGCAGACATTATGTAATCTGACAACCTGGTGGGTGGCTTGAGCAAAATAATGGCAGAAGACCGAGTTCTTCTGGGTATAAAGATGCAAAGCTAGTGGGGGCGAAATTGATCTTTGGCCGTAGCGCAACATGGGCGATAATGAATCGGCAGCCTGTTTTACATCCCGCCAGATAAGACTGGGTGTAAAATGGGCAGCCGATTTGCTATAGCCCATTTTACGCTACCGCCAAAGACAAACCTCACCCCCAGTGTACCTTCCAGCCTTGATGTGTGTGGAGCAGTCAAACTCTGTAACCTTTAATCATTCTCCAGAGCCCTATCAATAAGTCATCATCATTTATTACAGTATCAATGTCCGCATCTACTGATGAAAGCAAGAAGAATTTCTAGGGCTGCCCAATTATAATTGTAGTAGTTGACTCAGTGATGACTTCATTGATCTGTAAATAGTTACCACTATTTGTTTGTTATGGATCAATAGAGGTGTAGGTAGTATTTGGCATTACTGCAATATACGGAAATTCTGTGGGGTAATTTTGGAAATAAAAATCAGGAGAAATGTAAAATGGGCTGCTGATTCGCTATCACGCATTTACATTATCGCACAAAGTCAAAATTATCCCCTTTGGGTTGACCAGGTCAAAGTGGAGCTCTTACACACAGATCACAAAAAAGCAGGAGAAAATGGAGACGGTGGCTTTGCTTTTCCATTCTCCTCTTCTTTCTCCAGTCATATGTGGACTAAGCTATCTTTTGTTTTTTTTCCTTTCATTTGTTGTATTGATGCATACAAATTTAATATACAGTTTGGCTACATTTTTGACATCAATCAAACCTGCCTACAAAATTTGGCTTTGTCTGCTCACTAGAAAATTGCAGGAGGGAAAATGTTTTCTTGTACGCAGTTCCTTTTAATACTTTCTGGATGTAGTTTGAGATGGTGGGGCAGTTTTTTTTTGGGCACGGCCAAAACTCAATCTAGAAAAATATGGAAGACCCAAGTAGTATATAGTACACGTTTTTTTTGTTGTTTTTTTGAATCCATTTCGTGGCATGAGTTATGGTGACTAATTGCAATTCAGTATGGAACAGAGGTATCTAGCTTACAGAAAGAAGACATAATTCTGCTTTTGTGATTCGTGGATATCTTAACAGCAAGGTCATAAGTCAATTCTGTTTTAGAAACAAAATGACGGCGGCATTTCATATTCTGTTTATTATGCTTATACTTTTCTAGTTTTGGCTGACTTTATTATGCCATGTGGCGTAGTATTGAATTTTAAAAATAAATGATTTCCACAGCTGCCATCTGTTGTATTAATAAACAAAAAAATGATACTGCTGACTCGACATTGATAATAATGTTGTAAGTAAAGTAGGTTTGGGTCATCTTTTTTCAGGAGTTATAAACAGGAAAGGCAAGAGTGATGATCTGGTCTGAAATTCTAAAATAAAAACAATTGATTGAAATCAGCTTTTAGGCAACGCACACTTTATCCAAGTATAAAACAAAAGCAAAATACTGCAGATGCTGGAAATCTGGAAAAAAGAAAGACCCGGCAGGCCAGGCAGCATCTGTGGAATAACAACAGAAAACGCTGGAAAAACGCAGCAGGCGAGGCAGCATCTGTGGAGAGAGAAACAGAGTTGAAGACCTGAAACGTTGGGGTCGATTTTCCTGAAGCTGTCGGGAAGAAGGCGGGACTACAACTTTCGGGTTTTAGACCCGCCTACTTCGACGTCCGGCCAATCCGCGCGATTTTCCCTTGATTGACCTTGCTGAGCCCGCCCAGCGGGCTCAGCAGGCCAATTAAGGGCCACCCGGCAACAGGTGACATCACAGGCTGCAATTTCATCTGTCAAGAGTTCTTGACAGATGAAATATCAGTGTTTCACAGCTGTTTGAAGCTGTGAAACACTGACAGTCTGAGTTCTAACCTGAGTCCTTCTGCACAGACTCAGTTAGAACTCTCAGCAGCACTCAAAGCTGAAGGCTGTCACTTTTCACAGATCGCAGCCGTTCAGTTTTAAGTGCCGGCTGAGTGATGGGCTCCCGACGGTTACAGGAAGAAAGGCTGTTAAGGTAACCAGGAAGAACTCCCCTGCTCTTCTTCGAAATAGTGCCATGGGATCTTTTATGAGGGCAGGGGGTTGATTTAACTTCTCATCTGAATGATGACACCTCCGACAGTGCGGCACTGTCGGAGGTGTCATCATTCGGATGAGAAGTTAAACCAACCCCCTGCCCTCATAAAAGATCCCATGGCACTATTTCGAAGAAGCGCAGGGGAGTTCTTCCTGGTGTCTCTAGGCGAAAACAGATTATCTGGTCAATATCACATTGTTAAGGTAAGTACAGGTAAGTAAAAGTTCTTTACACACTTTAGACACATCAAACACACTTATCTTTGCACTCGTGCACCCATCACTTCCCTGAGCACCGACATCGCGACCCCTCCAACTCCTTCAACCCGACGGCCCGCCTGCTCTAACCTGGTGTGGTTTGGAGCCGTCGGGAATCCCACACGACACCCCTCAAAATAGGGATTAGGCTAAAAACTGCCTGTTAACTACCTGTTAACAGGCAGTTAATTGGCACTAATCCCTTCCCGCCTGGTTTCGGCGGGTCCCAGTGCGGGGCAGGTACCCGCCGCCCCTGAAACTTGCGTGGGGCGGGGTTTTGGGCGGGATGGTGTCGGGACCCCCAAATTCGGGATTTTCCCTCTCCACATGCCTGAAACCCCACCTGACGGCTCCAGGAAAATCAACCCCGTTAACTCTGTTTCTCTCCCCACGGATGCTGCCTGGCCTGCTGAGTTTTTCCAGCTTTTTCTGTTGTTATTTCAGATTTCCAGCATCCGCAGTATTTTGCTCTTGTATTAGCATCTGTGGAAGTTCTGATGAGAGGTCATTGACCTGAAACTTTAACACTCTGTTTCTCTTTCCACAGATGTTGCCTGACCTTCTGAATGTTTTTCCAGCATTTTCTGTTTTTATTTCTTCCAAGTATTATTGGAATCTTTACAATTGTTTCAGCTTCCCCTCCAGAGGACCATATTGTTACCTAAATGACGCCAGGTTTATAATGGCATTGCTATGAGTAGTGCACTGAGATGCTCCTGTGCAGCAGGGCAGCACTGCCCTGTCCTCAGAGTACATGATTCAGGTCTAAGGATGCAATAAACATTGACTGAAATTGTCTAGCACTCTCAGCTGCTATCTGCAAATACTGCAACAAATTATTTTCCTCTGAAGCAATATATCAGTTATATTACTCTGAACAACAAGATTTCATAATTTTCTCTTGTATTCTGCACCTCCACCTCTACTCTGAAATTTAAATAGGCACATGCATTTGATTATTTCCAAACCTGGGTGAAATATTTGTTTCCCTAATTGTTTCTTTTATTTCAAAATGTGCACTGAGTGCCCCCCGTCTTGTGGCACATAGCACTTAGCAGGAAATACAGAAGCTTTGACTAAAGAACGTTACCGTAATTGCTTCCCTGGGTCTCAACACCCACCATGATTGTAAATCTGTGACTGTTAATTCAGGTGAACTTTTGTTCACCCTAAGCTATTAAATAGGCGATCTGTTTTGTGGGACAGGATGAAAAATTCTCCAGTTCGCCAAGTAACATAACCCTTGCCAATTATCTTTTCTTTGCCCATCAACTCTATTGATCGGACATTTGTATAACTGTGAGCTCACTTCCAAAATGTCTTTAATGTCTTCTTAGACGCTGTATCAGAGCAGGCAATCTTTACTAAGCTATATAATAGCTTTTAGTCATGGAAAAATTACTGAAAGTCAAAGTATTAGCCTGTAGGTTTCCGTCTTTCTTGCACAAACAGACATATCATTCAAATACACACTTATAGGATTTAGAGGGCTGGGAATGAACCATTTGCCAGATTAATTTTGAAACATCTTTTATTCTCACAGTTCAGGAAATACAAATGCATCCATCCGTTAATGACTTGCATTCATATATATCTTCTGTTATTTTGTTTATTAAACCTTTTGTCAGCTGTGGCTCAGTGGGCAGCACTCTCACCTCCGAGTCAGAAGGTTGTGGGTTCAAGTCCCACTCCAGAGACTTGAGCACAAAAATCTAGGCTGGCACTCCAGTGCAGTGCTGAGGGAGCGCTGCACTGTCGGAGGTGCCGTCTTTCGAATGAGACATTAAACTGAGGCCCCATCTGCTCTCTCAAATGGACGTGAAAGATCCCATGTCACTATTTCGAAGAAGAGCAGGGGAATTCTCCTGGGTGTCCTGGCCAATACTTATCCCTCAATCAACATAACAAAAACAGATTATGTGGTCATTATCACACTGTTTGTGGGAGCTTGCTGTGTGCAATTGGCTGCCGCATTTCCTACATTACAAGAGTGGCTACCTTTCAAAGAAAAAAGTACTTCATTGGTTGTAAAGTGCTTTGGGACACCTTGAGATTGTGAAAGGCGCTATAGAAATGCAAGTCTTTTATGAAAACTTGGACACAGTAATCAACAGCATACAACATAAATAATTTATTAGCAGTATATGTTGGTGAAGATCAAAACCTAATGAGGTATTTACATGATTACAGGCTTTTGGGCTTCAAAACTATCCCCACTAAATTTGGTCATCCCAATGATCCCTAAATTCCATAAATTATCCCGATTTCAGTATTTTAATCTAGCAACTAGACCCCACTGTTGATTTTGATTGTAGACCAGCCCTACTGCTGAATTACTGGCTCCATTCTGGAGAATTGCAACTGAGTCCTTGTTCCATCTGTGCAAGTTGATTTAGCAGATCCCTAATATAAATGCTAATAAAAATCTGTTTAACTATCACTTTCCGGAAGCAGGTAGTAGATTTGTGTACCAGAAACCAAAAGAAGATGTAAATTCGTTTTTAACAAATTGGGATCATCATCCGACCTAAGTTTTTTTACTTCCCGCTAGGCTGATTAAAAACAAAATGTGTGCTGAAGGTAGATTTAAAAAAGATGGTGTTAACAAAGGAGACTCTGTGTTAGAACTATAACCCCAGTGATCATCATTGTTCTGTTCATTTCGCCATGATGCTAGCTCATTGTGAGGCTAGGCAGCACTATGGCCTAGTCGAAATAACTGCAGTAACAGCTACAAGATGATATATATTGTATCCAGCAAGTTGAGTGATGTTCATGCTGGGCAATAGAATACTTCTCAATTTATTGTTTATTGCATTCTGTGTCAGCAGTAAGTGCTCCTGGGTCAGGGATGGGACAGGTAGAATGCACAGTTAAGGTCGCATTACACCACTCTCAACAATGTGCCTTAGCACAAACTTCAGATTAGAATCCCAAACAATACCACTCTGAACTGAAAGCTGAAAATACAGTTTCCATATAACTGCCAGCCTGATGGCTTCACTGCGTGAGATGGGCAATTAAAGGCAAGTTATGGACATTTTTGAGCTGTGGACTTGCATCTGAGCCTGCCTAAACTATTTTTACTCAGCACCATTACAGCCATCCATTATCTGGAGTGCATTGAAATCCAGGTCCTGAAGACGAAAGGACAGCATTTAAACACACAGGCCTAGAAATTGGGTTTTGGCGCAGCGACGGCTTTAGCGCCGGAAGTTAGTGCCGGAGCTAAGTCGCGCTGGGCGGGCCAAAAATTCACTAGTTCTGCGCCCAAACGGCTGCCGGCGCTGCTGAAAGCTGTTTGCGCCTGAAAACTGGCGCTACGCGCTGAATTGCGGCGCTATTCCGGCGCTGCGGCGCCCGCTGCGGTGCGGCAGGTTCGGGAAGTGCAGGCCTCCTCCTTCCCTTAAGGAGGAGCTGCCTGCACCCGGCCGCGGCCCGCGAAAATCATTGTAAAAATGAGCCCGGCACCTCGGACAAGTGCCGGGCTTGCATCTGTCCCGGGGGGGGGGGGGGGGGGGAGAGAAGTCCGGGGAGGGAGCTGCGGCCAGGCGGCCGGCGGGAAAGCGGCCGGCCGCCGCGGGTCCTTTAATGCGCCGGCGCAAAGTCCAGTAAGGCACCTCTGCCAGAACGTTGCTTGCGGCTGCCACGGGCGAGGCGGCCGCAAGTCAATTTCGGAGTTCGGGCGGGTTACCATGGCAACCGGGACGCTGCGCACACCGATGACGTCATCGGTGCCGGCGCAGCGCTAACGGCCTAACGCCGATTTAGGGACCCACTCAATTTCCAAACTGGCCATAACTCCAGCGCTAGGCCCTCTAGCGCCTCAAAAGCAGCGCTAAGCCTACCGAATTTCTAGGCCACAGTGCTACCGAGTCCTCCGTATATTAATATCCCTTTTGTAGAAATGTTAATGTTACTTTGTAATAATGAACCTAGTACGAGAGTGTTAAATTTGGGTTTTAGATTATTTTCTCAAGACAGCGCTTCCACTTCCTCATTCACCCATAACCCAAAAAGCATCTTAAAACCAAATTATGTGTGGCTTTTTTCACAAATTTATTGTTAAGGCATCTAATCAGCCTTATCTGACCTTTTGAGTATCCATTGCATCTCCAGTGACTCTGGTTCAAAATAATTTGTATCTTATTAAGCCCCTTTGTTTTGAAGTTAAAGTTAGCTTTTTTTGTATTTATTAATTTGGCAGGTAAAATTTGACTCTCAGTTTTGTAGCCTCATGGGGTCAAGGGTTTCTCTGTGGACTATGTGTAGTGAAGTCATCAAGATGTTCCTTACGAACAGGTTCACTATTTCATGACGCGCTTTGCACCAAGGAAATCTTCCCCCGTGATTCTAACTGTGCAGAAGCCTTTAGAAGAGTGAGTTTGTAGAAAAGCAAAACCAGTGCAGCTTTTGTTCATCATTTGTGTTCGATGCTTGCCCACCCAATGGCATTTTATATGTCAGATGGTCTCCTGTCTTTATTTAACCCTACTCTAATAATATCCAAAGCACCAAATGGAAATGGGGCTTGGGGTGGGGTGTAAATACATAGGAGTAAGAAGAAGTATTTTATTTAGCATTGTTTCAATTTTAATTGTTTATTATTGTTAAAAGTATTACTTTTGTTGGAAAACTTTCAGGTGGGGGAAAAGTCAGGATGGCTGCTCAAACCAAGTTCACAATATGATTGGAGTGAGTTGATTATTGGCTTTGTCGACTGCTCATGTTTTATTTGGTGTTTTTGTATGTCCTTCATATTTAGTCATGCATAGATGTTACAACACACAAACAGACCATTCAGTCCAGCAGTCTGCGTTGACATTTGCTCTCCATGCCAGCAAATAGCCCTAATTTCGTTTATCCACCTTGCTCATATATCCCTTCATCCCCTTTTCCTTCATCCACCTCTTCAATCTAATCTTGAATGTTAACGTAGTTTCTGCCTCAACTACCAACCCTGGAAGGGAATTCCACATCCTCACAACTCTTTGTGTAAGGAAGTTTCTTTGGTCCTTTGTTCTATGGCCCCTCAATTACTGGAAACGAACATAGAAACATACGAAAAGATGAACAGAAAAAGACCGGCTGGTCCGTCAAGTCTGTCCCATTCAGTCATGCTTCAACGAAGAAGCACGACCCCCAATACTCCCCACCCACCAGCAGCCATGTAATCTCCTGGGAGAGGCAAATAAACAGATAAAACAAATCCAAAAGCCAATTCAAGTTTATGTGCAGTATAGGTTGAGAAGCTGGGTGGAGACAAAACTGAGGTACTACAGCACCACCAGTGGTGGGAGGGTGTAATTACAGCATCAAATGTTTACATAGGCAATTTCCATTATATATGTGGACATAGGAATTTCTAATGGGAGAAGTTGACAACAAGGAATAAGATTTTGTAGACAGGAAGTGAACACTGATGTCAGTTTTTTTTCATCCAGATAGACGTATACTGGCAGATTCCCTGTGGTGTTGCTCATGGTGAGTTGGAAGATACTGCAACACTTGGTGCAGGGGGCGTTGGGATCAGGGGGTTTGGCAACAATGGGGTAGAGGCAGAATGTGGGGTTCAGCAGTGGTACAGCGGTTTGCAGCATTGAAGTAAGGCTCATTTTTTTGGTAGTACTGAGGAGAGGGAAGATCTTGAGGTTCGGTATTACATAGAAACATAGAAGATAGGAGCAGGAGTAGGCCATTTGGCCCCTCGAGCCTGTTTCGCCATTTAATGAGATCATGGCTGATCATCCAAATTCAGTACCCTGTCCCTGCTTTCTCCCCATATCCCTTGATCCCTTTAGCCTTAAGAAATATATCTAACTACTTCTTGAATATATTTAATGAATTGGCCTCAACTGCCTTGTGTGGTAGAGAATTCCACAGGTTCACCAGTCTCTGGGTGAAGAAGTTCCTCCTCATCTCAGTCCTAAATGGCTTACCCCTGATCCTTAGACTGTGACCCCTGGTTCTGGACTCCCCCACCATTGGGAACATCCTTCCTGCATCTAGTCTGTCTAGTCCTGTTAGAATTTTATAAGTTTCAATGAGATCCCCTCTCATTCTTCTAAACTCTAGCGAATATAAGCCTAATCGACCCAATCTCTCCTCATACATCATTCCTGCCATCCCAGGTATCATTCTGGTGAATCTTCGCTGCACTCTCTCCATGGCAAGAACATCCTTCCTCAGATAAGGAGACCAAAACTGCACACAATAATCAAGATGTACAACTGCAGCAAGACATCCTTGCTCCTGTACTCGAATCCGCTCGCTATGAAGGCCAACATACCATTTGCCTTCTTAACCGCCTGCTGCACCTGCATGCTTACCTTCAGCAACTGGTGCACAAGGACACCCAGGTCTCGTTTCACTTCCCTTTTCCCAATCTATTGCCTTTCAGATAATAATCTGTCTTCCTGTTTTTGCCACCGAAGTGGATAACCTCGCATTTATCCATATTGGGCAGATGCATGGCAAATGCAATATAATGACCCAACCTTTCCAAATCATACTGGAGTTTCTCTGCATCCTCCTCACAGCACACATGCCCACCCAGCTTTGTGTCATCTGCAAACTTGGAGATATTACATCTGGTTCCCTCGTCTAGGTCATTTATTTATATTGTGAATAGCTGAGGTCCTAGCACCGATCCCTGCGGTACCCCACTAGTCACTGCCTGTCACTCGGAAAAAGACCCATTTATTCCAACTCTTTGCTTCCTGTCTGCCAACCAGTTCTCTATCCAAGACAGTACCTTACCCCCAATCCCATGTGATTTAACTTTGCACACTAATCTCTTATGCGGGACCTTATCGAAAACCTTCTGAAAATCCAAATACACCACATCCACTGGTTCTCCCTTATCTATTCTACCAGTTACATCCTCAAAAAATTCCAGTAGATTAGTCAAGCATGATTTACCTTTTGTAAATCCATGTTGACTTTGTCCGATCCTGTCACTGTTTTCCAAGTGCTCTGCTATTACATCTTTTATAATGGACTCTAGCATTTTCCCCACTACCGATGTCAGACTTACCGGTCTATAATTCCCCGTTTTCTCTCTACCACCTTTTTTAAATAGTGGGGTTATGTTAGCTACCCTCCAATCCATGGGAACTGTTCCAGTGTCTATAGAATTTTGAAAGATGACCAGCAATGCATCTACTATTTCTTGGGCCACTTCCTTAAGTACCCTGGGATGTAGATTATCAGGCCCTGGGGATTTATCGGCCTTCAATCCCATCAATTTCCCAACAACATTTCCCTACAAATACTGATTTCATTCAGTTCCTCCCTCTCATTAGACCCTATGTTCCCCGACATCTCTGGGAGGTTATTTGTGTCCTCCTTTGTGAAGACAGAACCAAGTATGTATTTAATTCGTCTGCCATTTCTTTGTTCCCCATTATAAATTCCCCTGATTCTGACTGCAAGGGACCTATGCTTGACTTCACCAATCTTTTTCTCGTCACATATCTAAGGCGCTTTTACAGTCAGTTTTTATGTTCCCTGCAAGCTTACTCTCATAATCTATTTTCCCCCTCTTAATTAATCCCTTTGTCCTCCTTTGCTGAATCCTAAACTGCTCCCAATCCTCAGGTTTGCTGCTTTTTCTGGCCAAATTATATGTCCTCTCCTTGGATCTTATGCTATCCCTAATTTCTCTTGTTAGCTACGGTTGAGTCACCTTTTTTTGTTTTATTTTTATTCCAAACAGGGATGAACAAATTCTGTAGTTCATCCATGCGATTGTTAAATGTTTGCCATTGCCTATCCACCATCAACCATTTAAGTAACATTCCCCAATCCATCCTAGCCAACTCATGCCTCAGGCCATCGTAGTTTCCTTTATTTAAATTCAGGACCCTAGTCTCTGAGTCAACTACTTCACGCTCCATTTTAATGAAGAATTCTATCATATTATGATCGCTCCTCCCCAAGGGGCCTCGCACAACAAGATTGCTAATGAATCCTTTCTCATTACATAATACCCAGTCTAAGATGGCCTGATCTCTAGTTGGTTCCTCAACATTGTGATGTAGCTAGCTCAGCTGCATTATTAAATCTCTCAACAATAACTGATTTGGAATTCTAAATATAAACAAAATCATCACAGGGCTGTAAATCATTTCCCATTTGTCTATGAAGTTAAAATATATTAGTTTAAATATCAAAAAAGTTTCTTGCATTCATCTTCCAGCCTGTTTGAAATCATTTGGGAAAAACATACCCAAAATACTGTTATAGCCTGAGCAAATGCGGAAAAAAATCAATACATTTTCAGCAAATAATAATTATTTATGATTTCTAAGTATGAACGAAATAAAATTCAGGTGGTATAATCACTTCTGTCTCAGAGTTAGTCTTTGTCTCCGAAGTAAGTATTAATTCATTTTCCAGCTTGCTTTGTCATTTACAAAAACAAAGAGACTCAGCGAACCCATTAAAGCGTGAGGAATGGCAGACTTCCAATGGCATTGAGTCATGTTTAAGCATCCGGGAAAAATCTTTGCACTGTATGTGCTCAGTGCTCAGACTGCATCATCTTGGTAATTATAGGCACATGTGTAATTGGTGGCTCCTTTGAACTGATCAAGTGATGGTGCTGAAAGCCCAGCCTTTTGAGAGAGCCTCAACAACAACAACTTGCATTTATATAGCACCTTTAACATAGTAAAAGGTCCCAAGGTGCTTCACAGGAGCCTTTACAAACAAAATTTGACAACAAGCCACGTAAGGAGATATTAGGACAGATGACCTAAAGCTTGGGAAAAGAGGTAGGCTTTTAAGAGCATTGTAAAGGAGGAGAGTGAGGTGGAGAGGTTTAAGGATGGAATTCCAGAGCTTACGGCTTAGGTAGCTTAAGGCACGGCCACCATTGGTGGAGCGATTAAAATCAGCGATGCACAAGAGGCCAGAATTGGAGGAGCGCAAAGATCTCAAAGGCTTGTAGGGCTGGAGGAGGCTACAGAGATGTGGAGTGGTGAGGCCATGGAGGGATTTGAGAACAAGGATGAGAATTTTAAAATTGAGTCGTTGCTGGACGGGCAGCCAATGTAGGTAGAAGAGCACAGGGGTGACTCGGTGCTAGTTAGGATATGGGCAGCAGAGTTTTGGAGGAGCTCAAGTTTATGTAGGGTGGAAAATGGGAGACTTCTGCTGAGGAGAGCATTGGAATAGTCAAGTCTAGAGCTAACAAAGGCATGGGTGAAGCTACTCAGACCGAAATCATGTTTTTAATGTGTTAGAAACTTTATTTTAACCCTATAATTGGCAGGATAAGGGTAAAAAAATGACAAAAAGTAATTTGTGTGACTTAATTGATCTGCTTTGTTTTAGAGGTAGATTTGGTCCATGCTTGATTCATTGCTGGTTGGTTTCATTTTAATTCATGCATTTGTTAGCTATGCAATTGGCGTTTTATAAATAAAATTTAAGTCAAAAGTGTGACTCAAGAAGTGTAATGTGAAAGTGATAATGAATCCAAAAGTATGACTCCAAAGTGTAATGCTAAAGTCATAGGCCTAGAAATTCGGTATAGCCGCGTTTGGGGCGCTAGTCCTGGCGATGTGCAAAGTTTAGCGCCAGGCGCAATTTAGCGCCACCTAGCGCGATATTGGGTTGCAGCGCCCCTAAAGGTGATTGTGGCGCTAAATCAGGCGCTGCACGCTACTCTTAAGGCGCTAACCCGGCGGCGCAACCCAATTTCGCGGCGGCGGGGCGCAGCAAGGGTGCTGTCAATAATCACTTTCTCTGAGACACAGTGACGCCGGCCAGCTCTTAAAGGGGCAGGTCAATTGGCATCACCAGACACACTCACTGCCTTGTAGGCCTTCAAAGCGGTGGGAGCCTACCTGTGGTGCACCAGCCTAGCAAGACATGGAAAGGGTGAGGCAGAGGGTGGAACGCCTCACTGATGGGGCATTGGATGCTTTGGTTGGCGCAGTGGAATCAAGGCCAAGAAAGATGGTCGGAATGTGATTTATGTTTTGGACAGTCTCCCGGGTGTGAGAGGCAGTTATGTGTCAGTGTATTAGTTTTGCTTTCTGTTGTCATAGCTTTCTCATGTTTGAAGGAACCACATTTTGTGTAATGAAACACTTTCTTCATTTACAATGGCCATGCCTTCTATTTACATGCATCTTGCCCTTCACAGGCTTGGGGGTATCAGACTGGTTCCATTCCTGTTCTTGGAATGGCTGCAAGCATTCCGTGAGAGGGGCCTAGAAGCTACTTCTGATCAGCCTCTGACGCGCAGCCTGAGAAGAGCCGCTCATGTAGAAGTTCAGGCCAGCAGGCATCTACTCAGCCTCCGACAGAGATGTCCTGCACCTTATCTGAGGCTGCAGATCTGGCTGAAGCAGCTGGCACAGCTCAGTCACCACCTCCTTTCTAAATCGCAGCCTTCTGACACACTGCTCCTCCGGCATGTTCATGTAGGAAAACTGCTGTCGGAAAACCCTGCCAGCGTAAGGTCTGCTGTGGCGACGTCTGTTGGCCCTCCTCCGTCTGGCCATGCCCGCTCCCCTCTCCCTGCGTCTCGGTGCCCTTTCCAGATGATTCAGCAGCAGGACGTTCCCCTCCAATGCAGCCCCCATAATAAGTGCCCACAGGAAGGTTCCCCATTGTCAAGGCTCACCAACAGCAAGGTGATGGTCAGAAGGCTGAAGATCATCTGCCTGTGCTGGCTCAGTGGTCAAATGGCCCTCAGTGTGCAGCTCAGCAACTCTTTGTAGCTCTCGAGGAAGTTGTGCTCCAAAAATGGCTGCCGCTTTTAAACCACACCAGTCCCCTTTAAATAACGCTCCTCCAGCCCGAGAGCGACTTGGTAAGGCCCAGGTAAGCTGTCACTATTAGCGCCAGGTGCTACGGAGGGGGGCGCCACTGAATTTCCATTCCGGGGCACCCAAAAGGCGTTGCACACTCAAATGATGTCATAATCAGCCTGCGCCCATGAGCGGGCGCTAAGATTTAGCGCCGGCGCTAAATGCATGCTCAATATGGGGCAAGGCGCTAGGTGCCTTGCGCCCGCCCGGAAATTGGCTAGCGCCCCACTTCTCGGCCTCTTTAGGCGTTAATCGGTGGCGCTATCAACCGAATTTCTCCCCCATAGAGTTATACAGCACAGAAAGAGGCCCTTCGGCCCATCGTGTCTGCGCGGGCCATCAAACGCTGTCTATTCTAATCCCATTTTCCAGCACTTGGTCCGTAGCCTTGTATGCTATGGCATTTCAAGTGCTCATCTAAATGCTTCTTGAATGTTGTGAGGGTTCCTGCCTCTACCACCCTTTCAGGCAGTGAGTTCCAGATTCCATCCACCCTCTGGGTGAAAAAGTTTTTCCTCAAATCCCCTCTAAACCTCCTGCCCCTTACCTTGAAACTATGCCCCCTGATTATTGACCCCTTTACTAAGGGGAAAAGTTCATTTCTACCTACCCTATCTATGCCCCTCATAATTTTGTACACCTCAATCAGGTCCCCCCTCAAGTCACAGTTTGTACATTTTTAAAAACATATCACAGATATAAGGATGGATGTTTCTGCCTCTGTCCCCCCCTCTCCATTCTCAATGCTAAATTGAATCTGGTGCCAATGGAAGGGGCAGAACCGTTACATGCTCTCCAACAGCATAGCTTGTCTTTTCTCCTTGCTGTCTTAAATCAGTTTGATTTCTCTGTCAGCATACAATTTACCCGGTATACATCATTATCCTTGTGGAATTCAGAACCATATATAAATCATAAAAAGTATTAGTGAATGATCAGATTTCATTCAGTGGGTAGATGTAGTTAAGATACAGATCAGCCATGATCTAATTGAATGGCGGAACAGGCTAGAGGGGCTGAATGGCCTACTTGTGCTCCGATATTAATTATGTGTCAAGCAGGTTGGATTGCTTGACTGAATTAGCACTCAAACATGATCATGAATTGGTGCTCCATATCCGCTGCTGCTGAATGCCTCGTCAACATCTTTTTACAGGTGTTTAGTTTTTGGCTGGTAACTGCTCTATTGTTATGCTTCATAGATGGAACTTTGAGGATTCTGGCTTGAAGGTGATTATTTTGCTATTAGTCCTTCAGTCGCAATAAAGCAAAGATTTGGAAATGCATTTTCACTTTAATGTCTATCTGTTACATGTGTTTATTTGTAAAGAAAATCTCTTCAACCAATTGAACCTACCCAGTGATACTTTGTAGACTTCATTTGTGTTGAATCCATGATCCTATCACTCAGAACATATTGATTTTCCCAATCCATATGCCCAGTGATAGAACAAGAAGCAATATGGGACCTCAAAAGTCATGGCAGCGCTGATGTATTGTGTAGTAATTTAAACTGAAGAATGTTGTTCAGGAACGCCAATGAATACTTTTCCATTCAGTCTTGGGACTATACATGTATCAAAGAAGTGGCTTTGTGTTTTATAGCTCATAATATTGCAATGTGGACAGAAAATATTTCTGCTGTATTTCATCGTTTTGTAATGTATTAATTAGTTGGCAAACATATAACTAAGCCTGAAGGGGAAGGAACAGAAGAATATAAAGCATAAATTAGGATAGGCCTTTCAACTCATCTAGCTTGCCCTGTTATTTAGGTCTATGCTTAGGATCCACTCCGATATATCTTGGTGCCAAGATTATGGGGGTGATTCTCACCTTCACAGCTTGGGCAGTAAATTGGCAGAGTGAGCACCCAGCTGTTGTAGAACCTGCCTGATATTAATTTTCATTGAAATTAATGGGATGAAAATTGGGCGGGTTTTCTAAAAGGTGGGCGACCTGCTAAATTACCGCCCAGGTGGTGAAGGTGCAAATGACCCCCTCTCCTACAACCTGTTGAATCAAGAATCTGACCATTCTGTTTTTTGAATACTTGAACTGAGTTTCTATTCACACCGCACAGAAGATGGCCATTTGGCCCACCTTGCCTGTGCCGGCTCCTTGGTAGAACTATCCAATTATTAATCCCACTCTCCTGCTCTTTCCCCATAGCCCTGTAATTCTTTTCCCTTCAAGTATTGATCCAATTCCCTTTTGAAAGTTAGTATTGAATCTGCTTCTACTGCCCCTTCAGACAGTACATTCCAAATCATGACAACTCGCTGCATAAAAAAATGTTTCCGCATGCCACCTCTGGTTCTTTTGACAATCACCGTAAATCTGTGTCCTCTGGTTACTGACTCTTCTGCACTGGATACAGTCTATTCTTATCTGCTCTATCAAAACCGTTCATATGATTTTGAACATCTCCATCAAATCTCCTCTTAACCTTCTCTGCTCTAAGGAGAACATGCTGTGCTGGGTGCCAGTTGATTTCATAAGTTAATTGTAATGCTTCATTTACACTGCAGAAACTTATCTGAGACTAGCAGCTGCAGTGTGGGTTCCAGGCAGGCAGTATTCTGATTATACTGACTGGCTGGAACATGCACACCTTCTAAATTCCAATCACTTTTAGTTTAAATTCTGTATTTGAAATGTTTGAATGGCTGGCGTGACTGTTCAAATCCCAGACAAGTGCGGAGGTGCTCTCCAAGAGTTAGAATGTGCAGGTGGCAGCATCTGCCCTGCCTAAACATTTCATTTGACTCCCAGCAAGTTTAAAGAGTGTTCAAGAGGCCAAAGGGACTAATCTGGGTGCTATTTAAACCTGGTTTAACACCATATTGAGGAGTACCCCTCCAGGGAGACTCGCACCACTTCTCTCAAGAATTGGCTCGGGCCCGGATTCGGATTTGAACTGCGATTTCACTATGAAATCTCTACTCAGCAATGCTAAAGCTGTAAGGGCTGATTTTTACAAATGTGCGCTACTAATTAGGAGCCTCTCCTGCCAACCATGCACAATCCCCACGATGTTTCATTCATTAAAATGACTGGACAGTAAAGTGACTGATTTCCTGATGTGCGTGGCTAGTGGAGAAGCCTCCCCGATGGTGCCAGCCATATGTGAAATCAGCGCTGTAGTGTAAATGGGAAACAGCTGCTTCTTAAATTATATTTATCTTTACATTTCTGCAGTTTATAATCTAATTCCCTACTTCTCTTTAGTTTGAAACATTGCATATTCAGCCTATTGATTACCGTCATAATTTTAAAACATTGGATTGCTTTGTTGCTCCTAGCACATTGATTTAACACCCAATGCAATTCTTCATGCCCTTGCTTAGATCCTTTCTGTAAGATGATTAGTAGTTAGCATCAGGCCTGCACTCCACATCTTTGAGAACTGATTCATAATAGTGTTGGTTTGTATGGCTGAGGTTTTCTGCTGTGTGCTCACTAGCTTAGCCAGCAATTTTCCCCATCCATTTAAAATGAATGGTGGTGGGGTGGGGGGAGAGCGGGGCTTCATGATTTAGTGAGTGCACAGTGGAAAACCCTGGTCTACATATCTTCTTCTTATGATAAATTTTAGAAAATGCTAAATCCAAGACCAGAATGGTAAAATAAAACTGGTATTTATCGTGTGTGTGTGTGTGTGTGTGTGTGTGTGTGTGTATGTTTATATGAAACTTTAGGAATGGGAACAGAGAACGTTGAGATATGTGGTTCATTGATACCATTATGGTGGGTGGTGGTGGGAGGTAGAATGATTACAACTCTTCATTTGCTCTCAAAAGCACATATGCATTGTAATTGAAACTTACTATCACTTTGTTTTATTATGATGCATTTTCTACGTAATTTTTACTCCCCCAACAGAAATACCCTAGCGTGCTCCTGCAATGATTGGCACATTTTTAGATTGTATAAACTTAAATCAGATTGTGTTGCATAGCTCCGACAGCCAAATAGATTTGATTGATTGCACCTCACAAACTTCTGCTCACTGCAGACCAATTACAATCGTAGCTATGTTTTGCTTTCATAATGTTCCTGACACAAATGATGTTCATGCCATTGTTTCTGATTCATTTGTCAGGTGCTTGACACATCGTGATGATATCACGTCACAAAATCTCTGATGTTCGCTCAATGGAACTATAAACTTTTGGTCTGTGCACCCCACATATTTTGTTGTGTATAATAATTAAAACAATGTGCTGTATTTCTCAATATTAGACTAAAAACGCATGAGCCCCTCTGATGACTTGTTGAGCCAATGCATTTTCTACTGTAGTACTGAGTCATACAAACCTGGATGGTTTCAGGTTTAATGAGCAGTGTTTAGGTGCTATCTTTGACCCTAGCCTCCCCTGATTCCTGACTGTTAATACCGTGACTCCAGCCAGAGTGTGAACATTGAATGAAGACTGGGGCCTAGAAATCGTTTTGCGCCTAACTTCAGACATGAACACAGCGGCAGACGCAAGCCGCCATGCCGAACTGATGAGCAAGAGGACCGGGCAAAATTGGTCCTCTTGTGTCATCAGGACGCGGCTGGCATGCTGAGGACACCAGTTGTGCCCGGAGAGGAGATCAGCTGGTGGGGGCACCGGTACCAGAGCAACCATGAGGGACAGCAGGGGAATGCTCCTTCTGGCTTCACATTCTGGCAAGTAAAATATTTTTTTTGTTTAGCTTTCTGGTGGCCGCCTCCAAAAGTCCCTTTTAAAGACCGCTGTTTTATCTGCCGTGCGCCTGAGAAAACCGCGCATGCTGCATTCGGGGGCCTGAAATAGCCGTTAGGCCTCTGATCTGCATAGGGAATGGGCTGTTTCAGGTGGGTGCCATAGATGACTACAGGGCACCTTAACCAATATAGCGTGTGGCGCAGATCCAGCAATGAATAAGCACCTGCATGCTGCACTTCATATTGGATCCTTCAGCGCCTGAAAAATGGGTGTTGTGTGATCTAATTTCTAGGCCATGATTGAGTTGGATGGTGGTTCCCCTCTAGTGTAGCAGCCTACTTACATTCACTGTCTAGCCTCACACATCAAGAATGGCTCCTTGGGTCAGGTTACCACAGGGTGGACTCATAACCTAGCAGGATTCAGTACATTCCGGAAAGGAGAAGAGAAAATTTGGGCAGGGTTGGGCGGCAGGTGAAAACTGAAAATGAAACTTCCTATCACTTCGGTATGCATCCTATGATAACTTCTGTCTCCACTTTGGGCTTATTAACATCCTCTTTATTCATGCAGGTAGAACGTCCCAAATCCGGCAACCTCGGGACCGAGGCTGAGCCGGTTTTTGGGTTTTTCCAGACTTCGGAACGTGTTTCTGATGTCCGAAGTCCGGAAACGCTCGAGCCCAGGTGGTGATATTTCCGGACTTCGGACATCAGAAACACGTGTCGAGTCCGGAAATGCCTGGGCCCGGGTTCCGGTTTTTGGTAAGCCTCCCTCCGTGTCCGGATTCCAGAACATTTTACGGATTCCGGACCCCTGCCACCAATTGTCCCGGGGTCCGGATTCCGGAACATCTCGGATTTCAGAACTCTGGATTTGGGATGCTCAACCTGTATCTTCATCAAAACAGAAATATCGACAACGATTGTAGAACTTCTGATTGATTAAGTTTCCTTGCATGCACTACATTCATGTGTGCGTTATTTTTACATAAGAAAGTCTTGCATTTCTATAGCGCCTTTCACAACAACCAGATGTCGCAAAGTGCTTTACAGCCAATGAAGTACTTTTTGAAGTGTAGTCACTGTTGTAATGCAGGAAATGCAGCAGTCAATTTGCACACAGCAATGTGATAATGGACAGATAATAGTTTTTAGTGATATTGGTTGAGGGATAAATATTGGCCAGGGATAACTCCCCTGTTCTGGACCATGTTTACGTGCAGATAGCACCCTCTGGTGGTGGTTATGTGTTAGCAGTGTGTTTGTATGAAACAGGTCATTTGGCCTTTGTTCCTTTCTTCCTGTGTGAGGTCATTTGACCTTTGTTCCTTTCTTCCTGTGAGTTGTCATTTGACCTTCGTACCTTTCTTCCTGTGTAACCCAGGAAGTAGAATCCCAGGAAGTAGAATTCCAGGAAGAACCTGGCAGTAATGGAGGATTCCATAAGGGATTCACAATCCAATGTAATCTGATTTCATATGCTAGGCCAAGTGCAATATCTGTGAGTAGCTTTGTTTGTTAGCATAATAGCAACGTTGTCAGAGTAGTATTTTGACAATAATATGTTTATAAAAAGGTTAATATTTGATAGTTACAGAAGTTAGTCCAAATGTTAGTTAGTTATACAATTAGTCTATTCTACTGTTGTAAATATGTTACATCTTATGTAATATCGAATGTATAGTACTCAGTTTATGTACAAAACATACTTTATCTTTGTTTACAGTTTCACAAAATTTGTTCAAGTAAAGGCTTCAAACAGCAAACGGCTTCACGAAGAATTATTTTGAATAAGTGTTTAACTTGCTGGATAACTAGATAGGAGCACGTCTAGCGCTGCCAGTATAGTGAAAAGATATCAGTGAAAAGATAGCAATATGGCTAGCCGTGAAGAGCGGAGCAGGAGGAACCCAGTGTAAGCCTTAATCTCATAGAGCAGATCTACCTCACATCAACATGTCAGAAGATAATAACGAAAATGCTTTGCAGCGAGGAGAAGACCTTAAACAGGCAGACAAAACTGTAGAAGGTGACAATTGGTCAATAAGCTCCAGTTACGTCAGATCGCTAGTTGGTTCACGGTCATCGGGTGGTTCTAGAGTAAGCATAGCCATCGCCAAAGCACGGGCTAAGCTAGTAGCAGCTCAAGCCAGAGCTGCGCATGCGGACAGTGAAATAGAAATAAAAGTAAGACAGGCCCGTCTCCAAGCTGAACTCCAGGCTAAACAGGCCCGACACCAAGCTGACCTGGCCCGTCACCAGGTTGAACTCCAGGCTGAACAGGCCCGACACCAAGCTGACCTGGCCCGTCACCAGGTTGAACGACAAGCTGAACAGGCCCGTCTCCAAGCCACATTAGATGCTCTGCAGCAACAAAAAGAGATAGGTGCTGCATTAGCCGAGACGCAAGTATTCGAGGCAATTTTGGAGGGAGCTGTTCCCGAGACAGCTTACAAACCTTTAATTCCCGTTCCATGGCAGAGTCCACGACAGCGCACCATAGATTACGTGAGCGACCATGCCGACATACAGTTTACAGGAGAAAGGGATGGAGGCCCGCACATCTCTACAGACACAAGCACTTCGTATAACATGCCACAAGTTGCCAACCAAGGTCAAAGCAGACGGCGTGCCTCAAGCCGCAGTCTCCCCCAGCAGAACGGAAGACACGGTGCAAAGGAATAGGACGCCGACTAGAGAAAGTCAGAGGTAAATCCCCTCTCGGTTCCTTGAGACCCCCAACAGAGCCCCTAGCCAAGGCAACCCTGGCATAGGTCCCAGCACCTACGACCTTGCCAAATACCTTGCACGCACCCAGCTGGTGACTTCGGGGTTAATCAAGTTTGATGACAGGCCGGAGAATTATCGGGCTTGGAAGTCCTGCTTCCACGATGCCATATCGGGCTTAGACCTGTCGGCAGGAGAAGAGCTCGGCCTCCTTATCAAATGGCTCAGCCCAGAGTCCGCCGGACAGGCCTGCAGGATAAAAGCGGACAATGTGGGACAGCTGCCAGAGGGGTTGGAGAAGGCTTGGGCGAGGCTGGAAGAAAGCTACAGCTCGCCCGAAGCCATTGAAAGGGCTCTCTTTGACAGGTTGGAGAACTTTCCAAGGTTGACGAGTAAAGAACCCCAGAAGCTCCGCGACCTAGGAGATCTGCTGTCGGAACTCGAAGCCGCAAAGCAGGATGGCTACCTACCCGGTCTATCGTACTTAGACACTTCCAGAGGGGTAAGTCCC
This sequence comes from Somniosus microcephalus, assembly GCF_052327205.1. Taxonomy (NCBI): domain Eukaryota; kingdom Metazoa; phylum Chordata; class Chondrichthyes; order Squaliformes; family Somniosidae; genus Somniosus; species Somniosus microcephalus. The sequence continues at coordinate 252,556,763 of NC_140992.1, forward strand.
ATCATTGAGAAGCTTCCATTTAACCTGCAGGAGAAGTGGATAACGTTTGGATCAAAGTTCAAGCTAAAGCACAATGTGGTGTTCCCACCATTCTCTGCGTTCATTAAATTCATCCGTAAAGAAGCCAAAGCCCGGAACGACCCCAGCTTCAACTTCTTCTCCTTCCACCCAGCACTTGCCAGAAGAGACAAGTTCGACAGACATGGAAGGACACCAATATATGTCCACAAAATGCAAGTGTCCTCAACTGAGCACACAAAGATTCAGAAGAAACCTGAGGATATGAGCAAACAATGCCCTATCCACAACAAGCCCCATCCTTTAAAGAAGTGCAGAGGCTTCAGGGAGATGTCCCTGGAAGATCGGAAACAATATCTTAAAGAGAACTCTATATGTTTCAAGTGCTGCTCTTCCACGAGCCATCTCGCCAAGAACTGCAAGGTAGATGCAAAATGCACTGAATGTGAAAGTGATCGGCACGTTTCAGCACTACACCCAGGCCCAGCTCCTTGGAAGTCAGAGACGCCTCCTCCCGCTTCAGAGCACGGTGGGGAGAGAGAGGGAGCTGCTGGTCCGGAGATTACATCCAGGTGCACCAAGGTGTGTGGAGAAGGAGTGAGCGCAAGAGCATGCTCCAAGATATGCCTCGTTAATGTGTACCCTATAGGACATCGCCAAGAATCTGAGAAGAAGCCATCTCAGGTGAGCACACTCAAGACTTCCATCTTGGAGAATGGTCGTCCAAGCTACCTTACCCCATGCAGTAGACAGATCCGTGTGGTGTTTGACTCCAGTGCACCATATCAGGGAGTCTCTCTCAACGATGTACTCCTCACAGGGCCCGATCTTAACAACAGCCTCTTGGGAGTGCTCATGAGATTCAGGAAAGAGCCCGTCGCCATCACTGCCGATATCCAGCACATGTTTCATTGCTTTGTGGTGAGAGAAGACCACAGAGACTTCCTCCGCTTCCTGTGGTATCAGGACAATGACCCCAATAGAGACATTGTGGACTACAGAATGCGTGTCCATGTCTTTGGGAATAGCCCATCCCCTGCTGTCACCACATACAGACTAAGGAGGGCTGCCAAGGAAGAAGGCGACGACTTTGGTAGTGATGTGAGAGGATTCATCGAACGAGAGTTCTATGTCGACGACGCACTGAAGTCATTCCCGACCGAAGCAGAGGCCATCAGTACCCTCGGACGAGCCCAGGAACTACTTGCACTATCCAACCTCAGGCTGCATAAGATAGCCTCTAACAGACCAGCAGTGATGGAGGCATTCCCCCCTGAAGATCATGCTATGGACGTCAAAGACCTAGACCTCTTCACTGATGACCTCCCCTTACAGCGTAGCCTAGGGGTGTCGTGGAACATAGCAACAGACACGTTCACGTTCCAAGTCTTAGACGTCAAGAAACCCTTCACACGTAGAGGAGTGCTCTCTAGTCAACAGCCTATACGACCTCCTCGGCTTCCTAGCCCCTGTCACCATACAAGGCAGGCTGCTCCTCAGGGAACTCTCCACACGCGCTGAAGAGTGGGATTCTCCTCTCCCTGAAGAGATGGAAGCAGAGTGGGACAGATGGAGAGACTCACTCCAAGACTTACAGGAGATCCGAATACCTCGCTGTTATTTGTCTTTCTCTCCCTTAAATGCCCAATTCAAAGAGCTTTGTGTCTTTGCAGACGCATCCGCTAAGGCCATTAGAAGTGTGGCTTATCTGAAGGTCACCACTCAGGAAGGACAAAGCAAAATCGGCTTCGTCTTTGATAGAGGCAAGTTGGCGCCCCAGCCAGACCTCACCATACCCAGATTGGAACTGTGCATAGCAGAACGCAACCTACCTCCTCGCAGCAGTCTACGGAAGCTGCATCCTATCATCGACACAGACGGACCGTCTCTGAGGTGGTTCTTCTTTTGTCGCCAGAGGACTCCAGTGACAAGTAGAGTTCGGACTATGTGGAGTCGTTAACGACCCCAGACGGGGAGTGTTCTGGACCATGTTTACGTGCAGATAGCACCCTCTGGTGGTGGTTATGTGTTAGCAGTGTGTTTGTATGAAACAGAGGTCATTTGACCTTTGTTCCTTTCTTCCTGTGTGAGGTCATTTGACCTTCGTACCTTTCTTCCTGTGTAACCCAGGAAGTAGAATCCCAGGAAGTAGAATTCCAGGAAGAACCTGGCAGTAATGGAGGATTCCATAAGGGATTCACAATCCAATGTAATCTGATTTCATATGTTAGGCCAAGCGCAATATCTGTGAGTATCTTTGTTTGTTAGCATAATAGCAACGTTGTCAGAGTAGTATTTTGACAATAATATGTTTATAAAAGGTTAATATTTGATAGTTACAGAAGTTAGTTCAAATGTTAGTTAGTTATACAATTAGTCTATTCTACTGTTGTAAATATGTTATATCTTATGTAATATCGAATGTTTAGTACTAGTTTATGTACAAAACATACTTTATCTTTGTTTACAGTTTCACAAAATTTGTTCAAGTAAAGGCTTCAAACAGCAAACGGCTTCACGAAGAATTATTTTGAATAAGTGTTTAACTTGCTGGATAACTAGATAGGAGCGCGTCTAGCGTGGCCAGTATATCCCCTGCTCTTCTTCGAAATAGTGCCAAGGGATCTGTTATGCCCACCTGAGGGCAGACGGGGCCTCGGTTTAACATCTCATCTGAAAGACGGCACCTCCAACAGTGCAGCACTCCCTCAGCACTGCACTGGAGTGTCAGCCTAGACTTTTGTGCTCAAGTCGCTGGAGTGGGACATAAACCCGCAACCTTCTGATTCAGAGGTGAGGGTGCTACCAACTGAGCCACGGCTGATACATATAGTAATAAACCTGGTTATTTTAAATGGGTTGATGTCTGCATGAAAATAGTGTAGACTGGAATGCAGTATCAGTGCATTAGGTGTTGCACATGGAAGTTGTCTGATCGGAATTCTACCATGTCTGCATTATAAACAATATCAATTGCATATTGTTTAGTACCGAACACTTCTAAACATCTGCTCTTCTATTCTATGGGGTTGAATAATAATTGACTGATCACTGTTATTGCTTTCAGCTTTCACTGCGGGGAAATAAAACAAATGTGAAATCATATTTTTGTTTTATGCAAATTCCAACCTACCAGCACAAACTAGAAAAGGTGACTAAATATTTAGAATTGTTCACCCAAAATTGATGTTTTTTTCATGTGCATGAAATAGCTGCGTACCTCATGCAGTAAACTGCAGAGGGCTGACACTTGTGTAAAAAGCCTTTTTATCCAACATTCTCAGAAAATTTGGTACAGGTAGAACATCCCGAATCTAGCGACCTCGGGACCGAGGCCGAGCCGGTTTTCGGGACTTCAGAACGTGCTTCGGACATCAGAAACACGTGCCGAGTCCAGAAATCCTGGGCCCAGGTTCCAGTTTTTGGTAAGCCTCCCTCAGGGTGTCCGGATTCCGGAACATTTCATGGAACTCCGGATTTGGGACGCTCAACCTGTACTACCGTAACATTCACTGCACTATGATATTTTTAGAGTTCCTTGAAAAGTCTGACTGCTGTGTTGAACTTGACTGTCTTCCATTTTGATTTTCTCTGAAGGAAGGAAACAATTGTATGGTTTCAATGCACTAAAATGCTTTGATTCTTAAAGTTGTGTTTGCCTGATTGATCAAGTTTTTGCTGCTAGATATGTGTGACTATGCACTGGAGCCATTTGTATTTGTATCCGGGCAAAGTCAACCGTTGACCACGCTAGAGTTTCTTAAAACCCTGCTGCTGTTAAAACCTACCAAAAGGAAATGTCTGGCATTGCAATACAGTCTACTCCTTTTAATTCAAAATTTCTTCATTTCAAATTATCCAATAATTTTTTTTTAGCAATAAATTCCTACTTTCCTGCATTATTTACCCTGACATTCCAGTTATCAGATAATTCACTTTAATGCAATAAATTATTTTGAATTATCAGAAGCAGACTGTGTAAATAAATTAGAGGCTACAGCAGTTACATTTCGATTCAGGGAACTGTGTATGTGGATTTTTTTTTCAGCTTGTTTCATTCTCTACTCAATTTTTCTCAGCTTCCTTTTTTTTTTAATAGCACCTCTACTTTTTGTCATGCCAGAACAACTCGGGCTGGATTTTGGTTTTGTTGGCGAAGTAGTGGCAGGCGAGACTTCTACCCTCTATAACCCCCAACCAATTTTCCTGGGTTGGAGCTCATTGGCGTCTAGGATCTCTGCCACCAAAAGGGGACTCACCATGGTGGAAAATTCTGCAGCACTCGAAGAGGTGGCAAGGATTTCAAGGCAGCGCAAGAGCCCTAAAGAGGAAAGGTTGAACTTCAAAAGGTCACTCCATTGAATCCATAGAGTGGGAGAGGAGGTCACTATGAGGCCCTCCCCCCCACATCCTGTTTACTACTGCTACCTTAGGGACTACCGCCACCTTTTTCAGCAGGGACCGTGATGGCAAGCAGGGAAATGGGGTGGCTTGCTAGGCCCTGCCAAAATTTATATATGGTGTGTGGGGAAGGGGCAGCCATCCCAGCAGGGGAGGCAAAATTGAGGTTTGTTCAAGAACATGATGGTAGGCCTCACCACTCGATTTTTTTCGGCCTTTTTCACGTAGGACAGTGGAAGTATATCACCGTTCCTTCATCGTCGCTGGGTCAAAATACTGGAACTCACTACCTAACAGCACTGTGGGAGTACCTTCACCACATGGACTGCAGCGGTTCAAGAAGGTGGCTCACCACCACCTTCTCAAGGGCAATTAGGGATGGGCAATAAATGCTGGCCTTGCCAGCGATGCCCACATCCCATAAACAAAGAAAAAAAAGGAAATCCACCCCCTAATCTCCAAAACCCGTGCCTTGTGCAACCCCAACTCACATTGCAGCTGTATCTTCATTGCTGGGGTCTCCTGACCACTGTCTCATATTTATCTTTGGAAGAATATCCTTGAATAAATCACACTCTAAATTAGTCCAGTGCTGATTGTCATTTTAGGGTAAATTGTTTTGATAGTGCACTCCCAATTTTCCAGTCTTTAAAATGAGTCACTGGAAAATTGGGAGTACCACGAATTGCACATCTTAACATCCACACCTGATTTTTTAATCTGTGTTCCCATTGAGTGAGGCTCCATGCTGAGAGTGCAGCCTTGCAAAATGTAATCTTATTCATACAACCCTAATAAAAGTGATCCCTCTTACCTTTCTAACTAGCACCCCATTACCGTTACCTTAATTCTTTCTGAAGATATGAAAGTTGCTTTTAGCTCTTAAATTATTCACCTCTGTGAAAGTTCTAGCATCATCCTTGATGGTTTGCGCCATGGTCATTTCACTGGTGATTTCATTACCAATGTTGTGTACCTTTGATCTTGAAAACTCACTTGAATATCTCCAAATCCTTTGACAAGGTTTGTCACTTCTGAACAAGTTATCCTGATTTAGCTTCCCATTGAAGATATCTGCTTCTCTCTCAGATCATTCTATCTGTATAATAGTTGATGTTTCATCCTCTGCTTATTTTTTCCATTAACTCAGCGAGCTCCAGGACTCCGGTCTCTCATTCTGTTCCTTCTTCATAGCAATGACCATCACTCATCTTCAAACCCTATCTACTCGTTTGTTGATGACTACAATGTATTCCTGGTATCCTGCAATCCCCTACCTAACACCATTGTGGTAGCATCATCACTACAAGGACTGCAGCAGTTCAAGGACTGCAGCAGTTCAAGGAGAAGGTCCATCACCAACTTCTCAGGTCAACTCGGGACAGGCAGTAAATGGAAAACAATTTTATTTTTTAAAGTCATCAGCTTCCTACACATTGTGTATCTTCAGTGCTGTTAATTTCCTGCCCACTTGAAGTATAATGGCTGAATCACTGGACAGAATATAAGGAAAAGATTATTGTAGTGCAGCCAAACTTCTTTACCCAGAGAGTGGTGAGAATGTGGAACTTGCTACCACAGGGAATGGTTGAAGTGAATTGTATAGATGCATTTACGGGGCAGTTATACAGCATATGAGGGAGAAGGGAATAGAGGGGTATGCTGATAGAGTTAGATGAGGAAAGATTGGAGGAGGCTCGAGTGGAGCATAAAGGCCGGTATGGACAGGTTGGGCCGAGTGACCTGTTTCTGTGCTGTATATCCTATGTAATCCCTCATCCACTTGTAGCTTCCAACCCTTTTTTCCCACTGCAACCTTTTTTTTAACATTTTCTCTTTTATTTATACTATTATGGTCAGTGCTCCTCTTGTTTCCTCTCGTGTTTCCTTTAAGCTCTAGGTATGGAGTTCTACGTGTTTTACCTCTTCCCTGTATCCCTATGGTATTGTAGTTGAGACTGATTGCACAGTCTCCTACTCTAACCCATTCTTTTGCAGGACTTCGAAACTGTAAAACTCCTTACATCACCTCAGTCTTTACTTCTTCTTAACATCTTCAGGTTCTTAAACCCAAGCTTGTAGTCACCTGATCGCTACCTAATTTAACTCACCCTCTCTCTTATTTTCTACCTTTTAATGTCTTATACTGTACTGTGAACTTTGACCCTTCCCCTTGAGAATAAAAAATGCCTATTGTTACAGTGTCCCTGTCTGTCTGTGCAACCGTGTGTCTGCAGCTGTCGTTAATAATAGCTATGTTATTTGACATGAAATATTGAAATACAATAAACTGGCAGACCTGCATTTCATGTTTTTCTACAAGAACTGTCAGTTTTTAAAATTGATATTCATGCTCGCACCCTACCTATTCATCACAGGTGTGAAAGCGTAACAATATTAAAGACAGGGCCTTAATGAACCTTACTTCAGTGTGGCCTACTGTGAATTAAGGAGTTATCGAACATTGATGATGTCATGTGATAGGCAGATTTTAGTGCAGTATCTGACTACTGAAACCATTTTGAAGATCAAGGACTTTTTGCATTTGCATCAAAAACACACATTTTGGGTTGTCTTGCCTTCCTGTTTTGATTTATAGCTGAATGTTTAAAGTAATAGTTGTTGCTTAATAGGCTGGATGGCTTTTAGCCTAATATTTAAGTTGCTAGGAACTTCCAAATAAAACTTCTCCAGAATAGTTTCCATGCATTAAGGCCATTTGTTAGTATGCCAAACATACCACACTGAAAACGTTCTAAGCCCAATGTCATTTTATTAAACTGATTTAATGAAAAGGTCACACATTAAATTTTATACAACTTTTAACAGTGCATATACAGAGCTTGGGCAATGTAATATGTATGAGAAAGACAAGTCAAGCAGAGAAGCTTTGTTGAATTAACAAGTATGCGCTAACTATAAGAATTTTCTATATACCTTGGTCACAAGGATTTGCAGCCCCACGATCACAAGTGTCACACAGCACAGACAAACCAACTTATGATAGAGGTCAAACTCAGTACAACAGACTCATGGCTGAGGTAATAAATTTTACTTTTATGTTGATGGTAACTGGATGTTTTATGGTGTTGCTAAAGTGGGCACTGCGTGCAACATGACTCTGAGGATACTGACTGAGTGGTTCTTGTCAGGAAAATAGCAATTTTGTCTTGGCAGTTGCCTTGGTAACCCAGATTAAAATGGGCACTGTTCTTTTCCCAAGTTTGAAATGGAGGATAAGAGATGTTCTATCTATGACAATGCAGAAAGATTCTTTTGATCAAGGATTAGTTAAGATGAAGTCTTTCTTTGACCCAGGGAGTAATTGGTGACTGTATCTTGAGCTGCGACTGAAGATTGAGAGGTGCCAGCCCCTGAGCGAATACTCTGATAACACTATTGTCAGTAACAGTTCAGCATTGTATAGTGGGTTTGTGGGGAAAAATTCCATTTTAGCTGTTCACAGCATTTAGTCCTTGTAATTTTGTATTTGAATATTAGAGAAATATTGCTAGTCTGCACTTTTGATACATGTCAAAATAGTATTATTCCTGGACAGTGTTATCTTTAAAGGAAATTTGGCTTCATAAGTTGGCGTTTTTTTTTGCCAAGGAGATTGAGAGAGAACTTTGAGAGAATGAAGGATCGGGTAGAAACCTGCCACGTAACAAATTGCATTAAGGTGTTTAGGTTAATAAGTGAGTTAATACCTTCATTAAAATAGAGGACAAAGGAAATTTAATACAAATGCACTAAGACATTTGTTATTAACACTGAACAGCTTGATTTCAACCTCCAGTTTGGTGCAGGAGGGGCTTTGGAGAAACATTTAAAAAGACTATTGAAAACTTGTTTGCTCCTGAGAGAAAATATGTTCTGAGCAGACTGATGCTTTAACAGACTTTATATACTGTATGTGTTGCCTTGTGCTGTATAATAGGTTGCCTACTTCTGATGCATCACTGTTGCATTTGTAAATTAGCATTGTAGTAATTCTAGTTTAAAAAGACTGGTCTGGCTTGTGATATTTCTGTGCTCAAATTGACAGGAGAGTGAATCTTACATCAAGTCCAATGCGTAGCGTTATTGCAAAACAGGATAATTGTTAAACTTGGGCTACAGAATTTACAACATACACAATGAATCACCTGGGGTGTAGCTCAATCACAGGGAGTCTGGTACTGTATGGTATGACTGTAAAGTTGCTACATAATTGTTTTAATTATATGTAGGCTTCCTAAATGTCAACTTTTCAAAGAGTATATGTTCCTTTCTTTGCGAATAATAGGTTTGTCACAACTTATGAAAGTTTTTATTTTTATTGTATAAAAACACCAGCAAGGTTCTTTCAAAAAATGAACACATGATGATTGGGTTCTTTTAATTTCAAAGGCATTACTTAGCTTTTGTTCATGGAGAAAATGGCTTAATTAATTCGTCTAACATGTAAAGTGCAGCCATCAAGTCCTGAGTTTTGCAAATGTTAATGGGATAGGATTCTGTAAATTGGTCCTGGCCATTCAGTTGTCGGTAAATTCAACACTCCTAGCGGAAGCCTCACCCCAAAGGGATGTGGATCAGGACATCGGGGTTAAAATGCTGTTGCACTATCTCTGACTCGTGGTCCTTTTAAGTGTGGCTTGCTTTCCTGGTGCACTGAATCATTGAATTTCCCCTTGTATGAATTTCACTATTGTGTAATATCTACTTACTATATTAAAATATCTTGGGGGTAAAATTGGGTTGCTTTGCGCCTCCCGTTAGCGCCCCTGTCCCTGGGGGACGCTAACGGGGCACAAAGCCCCAGCGCCCAGGCGCGGCGCCGCTAACTCCTCACGCGAAATTCAGCTCGCGCCCCGGCCGCAACCTTGGGTTGCGTCCCCTGACCTATCACCGGACGATATGTCTGACAGGGTCAGGGTGGCATTTTTGCAGCGACAGCAGCGTTACTTAAAGGGCAGGTGTCGGGTGGCCTTTTTTTTTGGCCGACTGCAAACACCTGCCCCCTTCCCCTTTTTTCTTCAGGGTGCCGGCTGCGATCACTCAGCCCGGCACTCCTCTCGCGTTTTCCCGGCACCCCAGTCCCCGGTGGTCCAGCAGGATCCCCGGTGCACGCAGCAATAGGCCCCTCCCCTTTAATCAGGGGAGGGAGGTCTGCCATTACGCGACGCTACGTGGCGCTGTTGCATATATCGCCGTGAAATTCACTGGTAACGCCCCAAGAAGGAGGGGGAGCGCTTCCCGTAGCGCCCCGCCTCCTGCTTGGGCCGCTACTTGTGAATATACGGTGCAGGGGCGCCAACGTTTAGCACTCCGGCGACATTAGCACCCCAAAGGGAGCGCCACCAAATTTTTTCCCCCTTGTGTCTTATGCACTTGCTGTCTACTTTTCCATTATAATTCCTCTGTCCATATTTATAATGGAAATATTTAAAAATAAAGATAACATGCAGGACTTTAAAATTGGGACTGAATTACATTTCCCTCATTACAACAGTGACTACACTCCAAAAATTCCACAGGTTCACTCCTCTCTGGGTGAAGAAATTCCTCCTCATTTCTGTCCTAAAAGGCCTACCCCTTATCCTTAGACTGTGACCCCTGGTTCTTGATTCCCCGACCATCGGGAACATCCTCCCTGCATCTAGTCTGTCCAGTCCTGCCAGAATTTTATAAGTTTCAATGAGATCTCTTCTCATTCTTCTAAACTCCAGCGAGTACAAGCCCAATCAACCCAATCTCTCCTCATACGTCATTCCTGCCATCCCAGGTATCAGCCTGGTGAATCTTCGCTGAACTCCTTCCACCATTTCCCTACAAATACTGATTTCTTTCAGTTCCTCCCTTTCATCAGGTCCTATGTTCCCCGACATTTCCGGGAGGTTATTTGTGTCCTCCTTTGTGAAGACAGAACCAAAATATGTATTTAATTGGTCTGCCATTTCTTTCAAGATCAACTAGTCAGACTTAAATGTGCTTTCATTGTGGTTGTGCATTGAAAGTTTGCCCAGCTGCAGAGTGGTGTTCGATTTTTTTTTTGGACTGGTAATATTTTTTAAATTCATCTATTTTCCTTCTTCAAAGACATTAAGTGGATAACTGCAGATTCTGTCTGCAGACTCTTTAGTTGAACACCATCCCAAATCCAGCAAGGTCGAAAGAGCTTTATGTTCTCTCTGGAAAAAAATCCTGCCATACAGCTTGAGATAACATTCTACTGTATTACCAAAAGACGTTTATTATGTCAGTTCTCTGAACTGTGTTTTATTCCAAAAGTCTGTTTTAATTCCAAGTGTTTTTTTAACTGCTGTAAAGGGCTAATACATTCTTTAGATAAACTGTACATATAAACAAATGAAAGGAAAGGACTTGCATTTATATAGCGCCTTTCATGACCTCAAGACATCCCAAAGCACTTTACAGCCAATGAAGTACTTTTGGAGTGTAGTCACTGTTGTAATGTAGGAAACATGGCAGCCAATATGTGCACAGCAAGCTCCCACAAACAGCAATTACATAAATGACCAGATCCACTATTTTAGGCTGAGGGATAAATGTTGCCGGGATACCGGCAGAAATCTTCTTCCAAATAATGCTGAGGGATCTTTTATGTCAACCTAAGAGGGTAGATGGGGCTTTGGTTTAACATCTCATTCAGAAGATGGCACCGCCGACAGTGCAGCCCTACCTCAGTACTGCACTGAAGTATCAGCCTAGGTTATGTGCTCAAGTCCCTGGAGTGGGGCTTGTACCCACAACCTTCTGACTCAGACGCAAAAGTGCTGCCACTGAGCCATTATTGACCCCATATAAATCTCAGTTGCTTCATTTCACATTAGTCTAATTTGCTGCAGTTCATAATTCTACCAATTCTTTTAGTAAATGCATTTCATTAAATGTTTGAGTTTGTTGGATCTCTGATCTGTATGTAATATTTCTACTGATCCAATTGGACTGAAGGTGTAGTGGGAATCCTCTAAATTCTGGTACATAATTTACTGTAATTGGGATAATTATCAGTCCTGGGTTCGTGCATTTTGCAGTTGCTAAAAGTGAAACGGAGCAGATTTCAGGTCATAAATGATGTAGGTGACCAGCAGGAAATATCACCAAACCATTGGGGGAAAAAAAAAACAATATAACAAAGCATTATTAAATGTGCCCAGTAGAAATCTGTTGGCGGTAACAGAAATAATTCTCCAATCATGATCCACATGTTAATTTCAAGTTTTCCAGGTAATAACATTACCATTTAACCAGTATAAATGCTGAATATTATGTTCATCTAGTTCTGGATTATGCATAACTTGGGAAGATTGGCAGACCTGGATATAGAGGTACTGATTGACTAGGTTTCAAAATCACAATGGCTTCGCGCGCGAAAACCCAGAGCTTGCGTGAGATCATCCGCATCCCCGGGAAAAGGGCCTCTGCGGGTGGAGACCAACTTCTGCCCAGCGAATGCCCGTGAAATTCTTACGCCAGGCATAAGGCCTGCTTTTACCAGCATAAGAGTTTAAATGAATATGAAAATATATATTTTTCAATTATTTAAACATTAAAACACCTGTAAAATAAGGTATTATTTTTAGCCCCTTTAAAAAGTTTAAATTTATTTTTCAAAAACATTTTAAACAAAAATTAAATTTTAATTAAATTGTATTAATTAATTTTAAATATGTCATTTAAAAAAAATTATTTGGCATGTCAATGTGTTTTATATGTGATCCCCATTCATGCTTATGGGGGTTCTGTATGTATGGATTCCTCGTAAACATGACTGGGAATCCCCCTTCTTTCATTGGTTGGGCTGGTCCATGTGATCCCAGGGGCGCTTGCGAACCGCCTACGCCCCTAGCATACGTGGGCCTCTGCGCATGTCTACGCGTAGAAGCCCAGGAGCACGAGTCTCCATGGATCCCAAGGCAGAAGGTAGGCGCAGATTTTATTTGCAGATTGGAGTCATTTCCCCACGGGAAGTCTCCGACCGCTGCTTTTTGGTTCAGGGGTCAATCCACAAACCTGCTCCAGATGCAAAGAGCATGACAGTATATGACTGACTGGGTTAACCTGTGATTGACCAGTGTGAGAACCTGGTAGGAAGTCTGCAAGTTTACTGAATTGCACCAAGATAATGCAAAAGATACCTGTTGTAAAATGTAGGAAACACAGCAGCCAATGTGTGCACAGAAAGGTCCCACAATCAGCAATGGGATAATGGCCCAACATTTACGATCAGAGGCTTCCCGCAGGTGGATGCCTCCAACCTGTAAAATATCTACGCATTTACCTGGTGGTCCGCGAGGTACAGAGGCTTGCGATCCTGGGCCTCTCCGGATACCCGTGGGTAAGGCCCACCTATCCTAGGGGCACATGTGGTTCGCAAGCGCCCCTGGGATCACGTGGGCCGGCCCAACCAATAAAAGAAGGGAATCCCCATTCATACTTATGGGAGTTGCGTACGTACGGAACTGTCATAAGTATGAATGGGGATCACTAAAAAAATACATGAACACAAGAAATATTAAAAAAATTACATATTTAAAATGCCATTTAATTAAATATTTAAAACAAAATTTTAATTTTTTTGAGAAAAATTGTATGTTTTAACAGGGCTCAAAATAAGCTTACCTTATTGGACAGGGTTTTTTTAATGTATAAATGAGTGATCAAATTTTATTTTTCTATTTTTTAAAACTCATGCTGGTAAAAGCAGGCGTAAGAATTTCACAGGCATTCAGCGGGCAGAAGTTGGACAAATGAACTCAACTCTCCACCCGCAGAAGCCCATCTCCCAGGGATGCGGAGGATCTGTTAAGCGGATTCTTGACAGATCGCAAGTTCTGGGTTTTAGTGCATCGTGATGGTGCAGCACTCCCTCAGTACTTCACTGGAGAATCAAGCTAAATTTTGTGCTCAAGACTCTGGAGTGAGATTTGAACCCACTACCTTCTGACCCAGAGGCGAGGGTGCTACCAATGAACCACAGCTGATGCATAGAGAAACAACTGCCAGTGTATGGCTCTGATGTGGAACTGAGTAGAGCAGGAGATCCAGTCTGCATCCTTCTAATCTGGTGCTATAGTCTGGTGCTCCAACCTCTAGTGCCATTGCATTTATTTTCTTTTATTGTTCTATTGTTTTTCATTTATTGCTGTTGCTCCCAATGAGAACACTTGCATTTTTAGTAAATCTCTGACCATTCATGATGACTCAGTTTTTAAACTGCTTTGGAAATAAGGGGCTTAAAGAAGGGCCTGGTCTGAAACAAATGCTGACTGACCTGCTGCGTGTTACCAGTGTTTTCTGTTTGGTTTCAGATTTTCAGAATTTGCAAATGTTTTGCTTTTTTTTATTTGGGAATAGGTTTGAGTGAGTCAGTGGCCCTGATGTCATCCCCTACATGGCATAAACAGCATATCCTCTAACTCACCATAAGTAACGTCACAGAAAATCTGCTAGTATAAATACAATAGTGTTGCATAAAGCATATAATCCTAAGGGTTTCACACCCAAAAATGAATGTGGCACCTCATGGTCTATAGAGCAAAAGATTATGATTGAGAAGATGAAAGCCCAACGATGAAAAGATAACCATTGCTTGTTAATATCCCACTGATCGAATGCAAAGCAATGAGAAAAACTATCTCTATGCACTAAACGGGTCCCAATCAGCAATGAACAAGTGCCAGCAACCCACCCATTCAAATCAATCATTGATTTTATATTCAGCAGTGTGAAACCAGCAAATGCCACAAAGTGAACTGATTAATTTGATTAAACAATTTTTTAAACTGCTGTTAGCCAGTCTTCCTTACTCAAGTCAATTTATACAGCTAAAAATATTATAACAACCACATAAAAAATATATAATTCTGGAAGCAATTAATATATGTAATTCCTGCCAGAAGTTTTCCCCTACACAGGCCTTACTGGAAATTTCACCTGAGGTGCCTTGTTTTTTTTTTATTCGTTCCTGGGATTATACTCGAGAAGGTGGTGGTGAGCCGCCTTCTTGAACCGCCGCAGTTCATGTGGTGAAGGTACTCCCACAGTGCTGTTAGAGAGGGAGTTCCAGGATTTTGACCCAGTTGATGACGAAGGAACGGTGATATACTTCCAAGTCAGGATGGTGTGTGACTTGGAGGGGAACTTGGAGGTGATGGTGTTCCCATGCGCCTGCTGCCTTTGTCCTTCTAGGTGGTAGAGGTCATGGGTTTGGGAGGTGCTGTCGAAGAAACCTTGGCGAGTTGCTGCAGTGCATCTTGTAGATGGTACACACTGCAGCCATGGTGCGCTGGTGGTGGAGGGAGTGAATGTTTAAGGTGGTGGATGGGGTGCCACCACCTTAAACCTTGGGTTTTGTGGAGTTTGAATTTGTGTTAACAAATTATGTGGGTGTGTGAGAGAAGTAGCACGAAGGCTGTAATCCTCACCTTGCTTCTGTAAAACCATAGTAACTCAAGAGTGACAACCCATGCCAAAGGTCAACAACAACAACTTGTATTTATATAGCGCCTTTAACATAGTAAAACATCCCACTGGAGTGTTATAACACAAAATTTGACTAGATACAATTGTACAAATAACTGGAAGGCAGAAGTAATGGAAGAAAGCCTCATCAAAAATTATTTATGCATAAATGCATAGGAATTAAGAGAATAATAAAATTTACTGTTATCAAATTTGAGGTATGGTAAATTGTGACGAGGATTATAGAAGATTGCAGCAGGACATAGATGGGCTAGGGATAGCGTAGGTGGTGAAAATCTAGGAACAGTGGAGGTCCAAAGAGATGAATGGCAGATTCACTTCAATGTAGAAAAATGTGAAGCAATACAATTTGGAAGTTGTCGTCGTACGTGTCTTCATACTGTTCCCTTTGGGGAACTGTATGAAGTGGTGGAAGGATTTCTGGCCGCGATTAACGCTCCTTCTGTGACCGTAACCATCTTCGTACCAGCCATTAGGGAGGTTAGTCCTATGGCAGGAGGGTTTTACGGGCTCCCACAACCCATACGAGTGGGGAGGGGGGTGGGGGGGGGGGGGGAGGCTACCCACACACGTATCCTGCTGGATGTCAACCCAGAATTTAGAGCCGGAGCTCCGACTCCACTTGCTGGGACTGTCTGGAGCGGGGTTCGAAACCCTACGCCTTCTGGCCCAGCGGCGGGGATGCTACCGCTACGCCAAAGGCCCACTCCCAATTTGGAAGTAAGAATAGGGAAAGGAAATACACCTTAAATGATAAGATTTTAAATGGAGTAGAGGAGCAGAGAAATCTTGGTGTGCAGATAAGGTCATTAAAAGGTGGCAATTCAAGTAGATAAGACTATAAAATGATAAACAGAATCTTTAGTTTTGTATCTAGAGGAATAGAATATAAAAGCAAGCTTGTGTAAGACCTTACTTGAGCTGTAGCTGGCGTATTGGAATTAACTTTGCGCTCTGGGCAAGGTTCCATGTTCATCGTGAGTGCGGGTCAGAGAATTGGAGTGACTATGTTGCAGCCCTATCTCTGATCAGCACCCCCTGGGAGTGTGGTTCTCCTTGAAGCATGGGATCATGAAATTACCCCATTATGTACAGTTTTGGGCCTCTTCTTACACAAAGGATATAAAAACTATAGAAAAAGTGTAATATAGATTCACTAGGATGTAACCAGGAATTGTTGTGAAGAGAGACTTGAGGCATCACGAAGGTTAGGGGTGGCTTGATGGGAGATTATGAGAAGATAAACTGATAGATTGTTTCCACCATCAGCAAGATGGTAACAAGAGGACCACAAATTTAAGATAATTGCAAAAAGAATTAATGGTGAAGTTGGAAAAAATTCTTTACAGAGAGAGGGTGATTAGAACACTGAATTCAATTTCAATTTCAATTTTATTTGTCACGTAACCAAATACAAGAAGTGAAATCCAGTCAGTGAAATGCTTTTTTCTTAACGAGCCGAGCGCACCAAGCAGCAAAGGACACTTAGCTGCCTGGTACGCACGGAGCCCGCAAGGACGGCAGCCATCTTCATCGGCGCCATCACAATAGGGTCTGCTCTCGCCTCACTCCGCCTTTCCCGCACTCCTGCCCGACAATCTTCAGCAGCCGTGGTACCGATGTCCCGGGGCCTGCTTCTCCCTGGCTCTCCTTCCACTTATATCCTTCTCAATCTTATATCCTTCTCAATCTTTATCTTAAACCTTCTTTGTGGTCTGGTACTTCAAGGAATGGGAGGGTCTGGCATCATACAGCAAAGGTCCCTTCACCAAATGTAGATCATGAGTTGCAATAGTTGTCATAAATTACGTTAAAAGTGAGTTTGAAAAGAAGAATATTGAAGTGAGCAAGAGAATGGGATTATGCTGGTTCATGCAGAAAAACACCACTGCAGCCTTGGTAGGCCAATTGGCCTGTCTGTGCTATAGCATCCTAGGATTCTATGAAATCAAGGCAATTTTTAACAATTCTGAGCATACGAAGTTGTTTGGGATTAGGAATTTTATTATGTCACGGACGATGTTTACACTAAGGTCCGAGGAGGATGTTTACGGGATGCTTTGGTGCTGAGCTCAGACATTGTGATAGGAGAAGGACAGTGCAATGTATAACAAATGACCATCTGTTCAAGATGTTAGCCATTGAAGACTCAACAGTGGGGGAGAAAATTCTTGGTACTGAGATACTGTACATCAATGACAGTTTTCGGAAGAAATATAAATCGTGGGAAGTATTGGGGCGAAAAAATATCTTGTAAATCAGGTAACTAACCAAGAAAATGTGGCAAGGTTTATCTTTGGAGGGGGAGGATGAAAATAAATTTTAAAAAGACCATGAATCCTGGAGGTAGATAAAACAATGGGTGTTTCATGGAGGGAAAAAACAGCTAAAATTATTTGCATCTTAAATAAGTCTTCTGAATGGGGAGAAAAATACTTATTACAACCTGTGAGGCTTGTATTCAGAACGTCTAATATTTTTACCTCAAGTCAGTCATGTGATATATTCCTTCAATAATTTGCTATATGACTGCAACGGATGAACTTATGATCACTTTTAGGCAGCAGCAGGACCCTGGTAAACATCAGAAACTATGCTCGAGTTCCTACACAACTTGAGCTACATTGCTGTACAAGAAAGATTTGCATTTATACAGCACCTTTCACAACCACCGGATGTCTCAAAGTGCTTTACAGCCAATGAAGTACTTTTGGAGTGGACTCACTGTTGTAACGTGGGACACTCGGCAGCCAATTTGCCGCACAGCAAGCTCCCACAAACAGTAATATAACGACCAGATAATCTGCTTTTTGTTATGTTGATTGAGGGATAAATATTGACCAAGACACTGGGGATAACTCCTCTGCTGCTCTTCACTTGTACTAACTGTTAGGCTACTAACAGATTTGGCACTTAATATGTTGAGCCATTTTGGACAAATAGTGAGCACACCACGATGGTATTGATGACATTTTTGACATTTACACCATGTGAGTTGTTTGTGAACTAATTGAGAGGAGTCAAAAGATCATTATTATAGTTGTATTACATTTGGTTGCTTTTTCTTTCATTCTCACCTACAAAATTCTCAGGAAAGGCACGTTTCAAAATGGCACTTTCTGCAACTTCGTTAATGTCCGTCAATATTAATTTAAATGGGCTTTTCGCTCCTTTCTTGAACAGGGAAAAATATAGCCGAGTGTTTTTTTCAGTGATGGATTATCTATTATATTCCGAACAGTGTAACTGCATTTTCCCAGGGATTTGAGGTTATTGATTCTGAATGTTTAGCGTGTTTTCACCACTAATGGTTTTGATTTCAAAGCAAAGGTCAGGCCACTTCTGCAGTTTGTTAGTGAAACACAAAGAAGGCACGCAGTTTGTCACGATGAAAAATATTCTGTGTTATCTTGTTTTTGCAGCAATCCTTTCTGCCACATTATGTCCGTTTCGAAAGGCTCATTTTCATTATGCGGTGTATTGCTAAATAAAAGGCAGGATACCAAACATAACCTGCCATTCATTTTCCAGGTCTGTGTAATACACACCTGTTTTGCTTCACTCAAAACATCTCTCCTATGCAATGTACAATAGCAAAATACTGCAGATGCTGGAAATCCGAAATAACAACAGAAAATGCTGGAAAAACTCAGCAGGCCAGGCAACATCCGTGGAGAGAAATTAGAGTTGACGTTTTGGGTCGAAACCCTTTTTCAAAACTGGAAAGGAAATAAAATAGATCGAATACCTCTTAATGTCTCTTTTACTTCTTTTGTTCTATCGCAGCCCTGCCTTCGATCTATTTTATTTCCTTTCCAGTTTTGAAAAAGGGTTTTGACCCGAAACGTCAACTCTAATTTCTCTCCACGGATGTTGCCTGGCCTGCTGAGTTTTTCCAGCATTTTCTGTTGTTATTTCTCCTATGCAATGCTTTGTTTTCTCTATTACTGCTCCGTGCACTTTTTTTTTTATATAGCCCTATTGTCTACTCTTCTGTTTAGATCAACCAGTTCTCCAGTACAAATGTAAACACTCCATTTTACTGAGTAATTACCACTGTAGTGAAGACTTCTGAGAGTCCTGGTATGCAAATGTGGATTGTTTCACTGCTTTCACAAACCATCAAATACTGAAGTCCTCATTATATTTTCAAAAACGATTAAAATCATTATTTCTAGGTCAATTATGCAAACCATATGCAATCCCTAGAGACCTATTCTAAGGATGCCCTGAGTTAGTTCACACATTAGGAGGTAGTGAATGAAATGAAATGATCTGCCCAGTGCATGCACTGTCTTTTAATTCCTGTTAAAACCCATAGGAGATTTGAATCAGATACTTGGTCGGATATAAATCTCCTGTTTCACAACTCCAGACAACATCCAACTGTTCTCCAGTTACCTCAAGAACTTATTTCCCAATTGAGCCACATGACAAACTTATGATGATGAAAGGGTCAAATCTCAATACATGATGTATGAACAAAAATCTGTTTGCACATTGGGTGTAACAGTTCCTGAATCTGTTATTTATCCCTCTAAGGGAGGTGCTACAGCAAGTGTTTCTATGGGGAATAATAACTGAGCATTTATTTATTCCTTTTATCTTGGATTGGAGTGATGTTATTAATTTGTCAAGCATGTCAATTGTCACCCTGTTACTGCAGTGGTGCGAGTTATTGAGACTTAATACGTTACGGCAAGTCCTCCTCATGCCAAATGACCGACGTATCCTTAAGCAAACAAACAAACAGTAAAGTATTTATTTGAGAGATTATGAGCTTCATCAAAAGTGGCCATTATTGCACATAAAAGTGTCTAAACCAGCCTGCGCTAAAACATCTGCCTTTTGTGGGACATCAGTGGTGCATTTAAAAAAAGCCATATTCAGACAAATACCCGGATGTCCCCGTACACACTGCATGGCATTTGAAGTCAAGTTTGGAGTTTTTGTCAATGACTTTCCCTTCTCTTTTTTGCCTTTAATATATTCCTTCCCTGTTGTATATTTTGTATTCAACTTAGATAGGGCGGTATTGATACGATTTGCTTAGTGAGAGCACGTTGAAAATGGCAGCAGGTGTTCTAGCTTAGAGTCTTTTGGGCTCAAAGTCTCTCAGGCTGTACATACTATATTAATGCCCTGGACTTTCCCGCTGCCATTCTTCCCCAATGAATAACCGGCTACTTTTTGGAGGGTTTCTTCCAACAGGTGGCATGACAGCAGGTGAGGGAGTTGCTGCCACTTCAGCTTGGGTATGCTCAGCCAGTGGACTGAAAGCTATGCTCTCCAAGGTCAAGATCCATCCCATATGAATTGCTAGCTGCCCCATTGTCCACTTGGATTTTTTTTTTGTTTGGATGAATTAATAGTGGGTTCCGAGCAGCCATGAATGTGATC
Source organism: Somniosus microcephalus (assembly GCF_052327205.1). Lineage (NCBI taxonomy): Eukaryota > Metazoa > Chordata > Chondrichthyes > Squaliformes > Somniosidae > Somniosus > Somniosus microcephalus. Next base: position 252,577,076 of record NC_140992.1, read on the forward strand.
AACTCGGGGTGTAAACCATGGTCAGTACAACAACAACTTGTATTTATAACACGCCTTTAACGTAGTAAAACATCCCAAGGCACTTCACAGGAGTATTAGAAGATAAAAAATTTGACACCGAGCCACATGAGGAGAAATTAGGGCAGGTGTCCTGGCCAATATTTATCCCTCAATCTCTCAAAAAGCAGATTATCTGGTCATTATCTTATTGCTGTCTGTGGGACCTTGCAGTGCGCAAATCGGCTGCCGCGTTCCCTACATTACAACACTGACTACACTTCAAAAGTACTTAATTGGCTGTAAAGCGCTTTGGGATGTATCGAGGTCGTGAAAGGCGCTATATAAATGAAAGTCTTTTAAAAATCTTTTCTTAGGTAGCCGATGAGCAGTTCTTCTCTACCTTTTCCAGCACCACGATGTCCTTCCCAAGATAGTGACCATAACTGTACACACAACACACCAATGTAGTGCGTCAGCTCAGTATAATATACAGTAATTTGTTTTCTAATCCATAGGCTATTGCAACACATAATCCTATTTGCCTTATTTACTGCTGCCACACACTGTGCTCATGGCTTCAATGATTTGCCCTCCAGTTTATTCTCCTTCCCTAGTCTCATCACTTTGCACTTGTTGACACTGAATTTAATTTGTCATTTCTCAGCCACGCTTCCCACTCTATCTAGATCCCGCTGCACTTGATCAACCTGCTCTTGATTGTTTGCAACCCTCCCACTCTGATGTCATTGGCAACGGTTGACAATTTGTCTCTACCCACACTGCCAAATCACTGATATGCAAGGTGAATAGCAAAAGTTCCAGCACTGATCCCACCAGTCCCTTCCTGCCACTCCGACCCAGCTCAATGCATGCCTGCCCTCTACCTCCTTTGATGCAGCCAGTTGCTTGAGCACTACTTTGATGAAAGAATGCAAAGAATAGCAATCACAGGCTAGGGCAAGAGACAGCTGCATTGCCTGCTTTTTGCTTCTCATGATGCCAAGTAAGTAATTATGTAGCTGATTCTAGTTTGGTATAATAGCTCCATGAGTGCAATAGGCAGGTCCCAAGAAGCCATTATTGCAAACAAACTCGAATCAGCTACACAATTACTTGGCATCATGAAACACACACACACAAAAAAAATGAGACACTCATGAAACCTCTTGGCTCATGCTGTTTAAATTTGGAGTGCTTCCTCAAGTGCTACTATCCTAATTGGAACTGGAAATTTAAATTTGTACCAAAAATATAAAACAGGACTCTTTGGGAATGCTTGTGAGTAATTGGTTAAAAAAAAAATCACCTTGCTAAAAGTTATAATTAGATTTTGAACCTATTTTGTTTCCTTGAATATTGATGAACAAACTATACAGTACCCTGAATTCTAAAGTAGTAGCGGCAACCTTTGTCAGCAAAACCGATCAATAAAGGCACATCTGAACTTGCACTGCAATAGACCTGCAATTTTACACAGCGGATTTGATAAATGTTATATTAAAAAGGTGCTGGTTAAGAACTGCCAAATTAAGACAATTTGCCGTGTTTACAGAGAGATTTTAACACGAATGGATTCATGATACGATAACATCATTCTGTTGCCAATCACATCTGGAGCTTCAATTGATGTTTAATCTTTACATTTCAATTAAAAGATGAAAACACATTGCAGCAGTCAACATGGTAGCTTGATGATCTTTAGAATTATTTGTTCCAGACAACAGGACATGCTGAAAGCTGCACAGTCCAAGGACACCACGCAATGTTCCCTCTAATTTTATTTGTACTGGACGGGCTACAAGTTCCTCTGAGTGCGGCTTTCTGTCCATGGGCAGTTTACATTTTACAACAACAACCACTTAAAGCAAATATATAACAATGCAAGTAAATAAGGTTGATATTTATTGAACATGACTTACAGTTACATCATGCTGGATATTTCTCCCATCTGTCTTTCTCCGTTTTACAGTGATGGAAAATTCTGTCGAGGTTGACAATCGACCTCTGCTCTAACAGGTCACATTATACTTCTACTCTCATACGTGCCTATCTACCTCTCTCTTCACTAGTTTCATTCTCGCTCTCCTCTCACTGGTTGCACTCTCCCTCTCCTCACACGTCCCATTCTACCTCTCCGCTCACTGGTTGCATTCTCCCTCTCCTCACACATCCCATACCTGGACTGCTAGCTCCCCTTTCCCAAGTGCAAGAGCTTGCACTTTCAGGAGAGTAAACGAAATGCAAAATGAGCAGGGAGGATGCACACAGCTTGACTTAGATCATAAATAACCTTAAAAATCCATTCATCTCACCAAACAGTGAAATTAAACTCTCATAATCTGGCCTCTCATCCATTAACCTAGACAGCTTCAATTAACCTGCAGTTTCCAGGCTGGTCTATGTGGCTCAGTCAATGCTAAAGGCAGGTGTTCATTGGCTGTGCTCCATATATATGATCAATAACTCAATCTGCATCAAAACCAACTCATCAGAAAGCATTAGGTGCTCATTGAGACTAAATCCCTTGGTCAACTTCACCCCAGACTGTGAGGGGGCGATTTTCCCCGCCCCGAGGAGGCGGGACAGTTGGCAAAATCTGAGTGCGGGTTCGGAACCCGCCTCCAACCCTCCTCCGCGCAATTTTGCCAGAGGTGGGTTTGATGGGTGCAATTTGGTCTCGCCTCCATCAGTCGGGAGAGGTAGTTAAGACCCTTAAATAGTATTTAAGGGCCTCTATAATTCTATTTTGACAGGCCTTTGTTATTTTATCACATTTTCAGCATGTTGCATGACCCTCCTAAACCACGCCAGCTAATCCTGGCTGGTTGACAAGTGGGTGGCCTCCTCACACCTGCAGCTCCACCATTAAAACGGAGCTTTCATCAGGGAGCAGTTGCAGGTGCAGAACTTTTGTTCCAAAGGTCTTTCAGCACTTTTAGCAGGCCTACCGAAGTCAGAGGTGCTGCAGTTTCTATCTCTCAACTGTGGGACCTCCTTGGAAGACCCTCCCCGCTTGGCCTGAGCGCTTCCCCAACAGAGGCATCTGCCAGCAGCATGGGAAACATTTATTTCCTTTCACCATGGACCTCAGATTCAGATGAAGAGCAGCCACAGCAGCAGCAGAACCAAGCAGCTCAACAGTAGCAGGAGCCCCGACCTCCTGCTCACCCATCTAATGCTGCACAGGGCAGAAGCGCCAGCGCATGGAAGCACGTCATGCAAGGAATGCACTCATCCTGGCCAGATTTGCATAGGTTGCCCATTGTGACACATGTGCTTGGCTCCTTAACACAATGGACATGACTGGCTGGCCTCCTTTCACTCTGACCACCAACCTGACCACACAAGTGTCGCGGAGCCCGCAATGTGGCGCTGCCTAAGCCAAAATAACAGATGCCATCATGCCAACAGTTTGCCATCACCTAATTTTAATATATTCCCACAGGGATGGCATTTCATCAATAAACAGAATCAATCACCCAATCTGCACACAGATCTGCAGGTTATATCCCTTGCGAGCTGGACCGACACAGCCTTGGTTTCTTTGGGAGACCTCTTCCTCCCAGATGAGGGGAAGAGCACCTCCCTACTAACTCTCGCCCCCTCAACCAGCATACCCAGCGCCTCATCCGAGAACCTCGGGGAAACCCTTGCCTTGGAGCTGGCCATTCTTCAAGGAGATAACAGCTTGGAGGTGGTGCACCATCAACCATAAACCAGTGGAATGAACCAAGGCAGCAAGCAGCCCTTAAATGAAGCTGGATAAGTGATGTCAGCAGAGGCGACTTCCAGTCCCAAAACACTAATTGGCCCAGGGGAACCCACACCTCTGAAATCAGCTGGCCAATTAGGGGAAAATTGCAAATTTTTCCCACCTCTCAGTGGAGGCGGGTTTGGAACCTACCCAAACCGCAACACGCCTCCATTGGGAAACTCACCCCCAGTGTGTTTATCTGGTCATGATGGGCCGTGCCCACCGATTTTGTGACTTTTAGCAGCTGTGGGCCTTTCTGGGTCATTCAGCTCCAGGTTGAGTCCTGGGGCATTGAGAGATGCTGAATGGGGAGCACGCCCAAGTCTCGCTCTAATTTTGTCAACCAGACGCGTGGGCCCGATCACTTTCATCCGGCTCAGCCCCTCCCCGCACAGACCGACAGGCTAACGGGGATAGTTCCCCCCGAGTCTCCTCCCACGAACCTTGACCGATGAGACGGGAGCGCTCCCCCCTTCTGAAGCTCAGTCTCTCCCGGGGCTCTGACATCTTGTCTGGCTCTTTGCCTCCCGCCCTTCTCCTCGTGCGCTGTTCACTTCCGGACACACCTCCCCCCCCGGCTCGAGCTCGCTGCTCCTCCAATCACAGCTGCACTTTTTCCCACTCTCTCTCCAGCCGCTCATGCTTCTGCCCTTTGTAAAGTCTGTGGGTTGTATAGCGAAGTAATACACAGACTACAAGAGTAACTTAAACAGGACTTTACTATTCGAAGGTCAGGGCGAATCTGCCCAATAAATTCTGCCACAGCACTTATATACCGGTGTGGTCACCGTCGGTATTACAGTATACAGCAGCCAGGATAAAGTAGTGCCACACCTAAAATAGTTCTCTTAAAGGTGGACGGTTACATACAATAGTTCTCTTAAAGGTAGAACAGTTACATACACTACAATCCTCCCTTTTTAGCTTACAACATACTTATTCCCCATTAACATAACATCATAACATATCCAACTTCATGTTACAACAGTTCACAGAGGTAGTCTCTGCGGAAACAGTTCACAGATTCAGTCTCTGCGGGAAACAGTTCACAGATTCAGTCTCTGATCTTCTTGACTCGGTCCGGACCACGCCTCCGTGGTGTAGTCGGGTCACCTTGCTAGAGGGACTCATCCCATAGTCCTTCCCTAGACTTAACAGCTTTACTTCCATCACTTCTGAACCAGCATTGCTGACTTTTTAAAACAAACAAAAAACAGTTGGATTGCCTTGGGAAATTTTCCTACTTTCCAACTGATTTGGCTCCGTTCGGGGGACCACGTGTGTGATCGGGTAGAGGTAATAATGGTTCAGATGGTTATCATCTTCTGCTTCGTCTTTTCCTGTTTTGCTTCTTGGAGACTCTCGGGGCTCCATTGTCAGCTGCCAGCTGTAACGCCACCATCTCCCTATGTTCCTTAGACTTTAAGTAATTCATCCTGATTTCGGCACTTTGGGAGTTCTCGGCACAAGCTGGGCAGACCAGGTCCTCGTAATATTCAGTGTCACTCAACAGATCATGGTAATATTCGGTGTCGTCCTGAGCTAGGCCCGCGAGAGGGTCTTCTATTTCCTCCTTACCCAGCTGGACGTTAGCCGACTTTTGTTCCAAGTCCCGACATCTGTCCTGAAGAGACTTCATCATGCGTTCAGATTCATCCCGCTTTTTCTGGGCTTCCTGCAAGTCTTTTACTAATGACCGCATTTGTGATTTCAATACTTCAACTTCATTCGGAGATTGATTGATCGGACTATTCAATCCCTCTACTGAAGTAGCTGTTTCAGTCTTCTGTTGTTCTACATTGCCGTGCGTCAGCGTACTTTTGGCATCCAAGGGCTGTTCTGCTGCAGACTTCTCAGTCTGGGTTGCCACCTCAGCTCTTCCAATGACTTTTGAGAGCTCCCTTCCCTTTGAAGATTGAGGCTCGTATTTAAGTTTTTCCCATTTTAGAGTTTTATCCCTCAGCATATGAATGAGTTGGCTGACTGTTAACTCTTCTGCCATCATCCCTTTTCCATTAACTACAGGGCTGTTTATAACCTTGCCCTGGAGGAGTTGGCTGACTGTTAACTCTTCTGTCCTCATCCCTTTTCCATTAGCTGCAGGGCTGTTTAGAACCTTGTCCTGGGGCTCCTTTGCTGCTTCTACTTCGCCATCATCCGCAGCCCCCATCATTCGAATTTCCACAAATGAATCGTCCGGTGATGCTGCACCCAACTTCAGTAGGAGCTCGGAAGTCATGTCGACCAACTCAGCTTTTTCTGCCTGCAACCTGCTAACCAGCGCCTTCAGTTGTGGCACATCTTGTTCCACCGGATTGGAGCACGCCCCTTCAGAAGCCGAATCAGCTTTGATTCGTTTGGCCTCCTCGTGCAGACGGTTTGTGTGCTCCTGCTCCCTTTTCTTCCCCAGCTGCTTCTGTTGTCTTTCCAGATTCTCCCATTCGGTATCATAGAACTTTTTCATTGCTTTCATCTCTTGCTCGAGACGGCAATTCAATTGTTCTAATTGCTGTCGTAATCTGAAATAAGTTTGCGTTCGAGCTCGATGTTCCTCAGTAATATATATGTCTGTAACTTGAACAGACTCAGAATTCTCTGTCAAGCTATGTTGTTGTTGTTCAGAGGAATTCTGTTCTGAAACTTTGTTCTCCTCTGGAGCATAAGCCTTTAGGCCCACATTCATTCTACCAACCTTAGTCAGCAAGTTCATTTTAGACTTGTCTTTCATGCTTGGGCTGGTCTTATCGTCATCCGTTTCAGAGTCTGAGCTGATTGTCTGCCCCGAGTCCTCACTCGTTATTGCTTTGAGGTAGTGCCATTCCATGTCTATTTTCTTGATCCACTCCCATCCTAGAAGTGGTGGTCCTCCCTCAGGTAGTACGTATAAGTCCATTCCGGGGTGTTCTTTGCCCCTGTCTCTCACCTTGACTCTTATCTTTCCCATGGGGTATACTTTATGCCCCGTGTATGTCTGCAATACGAACTTGGTATCTCTCAAGGGTATATGTGAGAATAGCCGGTTGTAATCCCTTCGATTTATGACTGATAGGGCTGATCCAGTGTCCAATTCCATTCTCACTTGGACTCCGGCTATTTTTAGCATGACCCAGATAGTTTGTAGGTCAGCTTCCTTGCTCACATTATGAATTCTCAGACTACCCAGTTCCTGGCCGTTTGGGTCTGAATCCGAATTCTGTTCATCTGAACTCTTCTCAACCACCTTGTGTACTTTGTTGTACTTTTCCTGTGATGGCTTTTTTTTTTGGTTGTTGGTCTTCTTCCCTGACCGGCATACTTTGGCTATGTGACCCAGTTTGCCACATTTCCTACAGTCCTGGTTTTTAAACCAGCATTGGTTCTGGTCGTGTGTTGTCTTCCCACAACGATAACATTTAGTTGCACCCGAAGTAATTTGATCCACACTGAGGACCGCTGCCTTCAGCTGCATTTCCGCAGTTCCTTTCGCTGCGGCTTCGTGTGATGCTGCAATAAGGACAGCCCTATCCAGTGTAAGGTCGTTCTCTTCGAGCAGTCGCTTTTGCGTTCCTTCCTTCGACAACCCGCACATGAACTTGTCTCGCAATGCCTCTGTCAGATTTCCTCCAAACTGGCAGTATTTCGCTAGCCTACGCAGTTCGACCAAGTATTCCGCGTTGCTTTCCTCTTTCCGTTGCGTTCTCGCATAAAATTTGAATCGTTCCGCCAACATCAGCGGTGTGAGGTTTAAGTAATCCTTCAGAACAGCAACAATATTATCGAAGGTTTGATCCGCCGGTTTAACTGGTGCTAGAAGATGCTTCAATAGCCCGTATGTCTTCGCCCCCATCGAGTTTAGCAAGGTTATAGCTTTATCATCATCCTCTATTTTATTGGCCTCACAATATATCTCAATGCGTTCTACATACGTGGCCCAATCTTCTACCTCGGAATCGAAATCGTTGATGTTACCACGCTTAGGCATCTTCACCTCCCTGATAAACAACAACGAAATATTTCTTTAACTCTTTTATTTATTTATTTATTTATTTATTTTTCAAGATGGCGGTTTCCCCGCGCTTATCTTCTTTCCCCGCCCCTTTCAAAATGGCGGTTCCCGCTTCTGTCTTTTTCTCCGCCTACTGGCGGTTTCCCGCGCTTCTCTTCTTTCCCCGCCCACTTTCAAGATGGCGGTTCCCGCTTTTCTTCCCCTGGCGGGAGGGGTAAGCTTTTCCCTCGGGCGACGGCCGCTGGCTTCGGCTTCAGCGCGTTCCCTTCTCTCGGCCGGGCAACCGGCTCTGGGTACAACCCGTTGACGGCGAACGGTCTCAGCCGCTGGCTGAATCTCGCTCAGTCTCCCTCGCTTGGGCTCTGTCTCTCCGGTGCTGGGTACAACCCGTTGACGGCGAACAGTTTCAGCCGGTGGGCTGGATCTCGCTCAGTCTTCCTCGGGCTCTGTCTCTCCCGCTCGCGCGGCGCTCGCTCTCTCTCGGGCTCTGTCTCTCCCGTTCGCGCGGCTCTCGCTCGGGCTCTGTCTCTCCCGCTCGCGCGGCTCTCAATCGCGCCTCCCAGCCCTCTCGCAGTCCGGTGCTTCCCTCCCCGGCTGCGGCTGAGTTCTCCGCGATTTATTTATTTTATCTCTTCCCGCGCCTTACGATCCCGGTCGCAGCGCTTCGTGGCCTCGGTCACTGTCCGACCTTTTTCACCCAATCGCTCCTCCCAGCCTCTCGCAGTCCGGTGCTTCCTCCCCGGCTGCGGCTGCGTTCTCCGCGGTTTATTTATTTTTATCTCTTCCCGCGCCTTACGATCCGGTCGCAGCGCTTTGTGGCCTCAGTCACTGTCTGGCCTTTTTCACCCCAATCGCGCCTCCCAGCTTCTCGCAGTCCGGTGCTTTCCTCCCCGGCTGTGGCTGAGTTCTCCGTGGCTTATTTATGTTTATATCTTCCCGCGCCTTACGATCCCGGTCGCAGCGCCTTGTGGTCGCGGTATTTGTCCGGCCTTTTTCGCCGTCGCGGTCTAGTCGTCTCACGACGCTCCCCAGCCCGCTTGTACCGCGGCTTCTGCTCCATGCTGCCCCAATCTCAGCGCCTCTGGGCCCGACTTCTGTCCGGCTCCTTTCCCCCTCGACCGTGGTCGATTGCACCGCCCTTATCCTCCGTTTATTTGTTTCTATTTTCCCTTTACTCACAGTCACCGTGGCCGACTTGCTTCTCGTGTTGATCGGCTCACTCACCACCGTGGCGGAAGGGACAATCCGTGCCTGTTGCTGATGGAAGACTTCGTGTTTGAAATCTTCCTCCTTTCTTGGTCTGCAGACTCGAGTTTTCTCTCAGCAAAACAACGAGGGCGGGTGCCTCTTTTCGAAGCTCGTTTACTTCTTCAGAAGTATTGTTGCCGCAGGGTAAGATCGAACTCGTCGCCAGTGTAAAGTCTGTGGGTTGTATAGCGAAGTAATACACAGACTACAAGAGTAACTTAAACAGGACTTTACTATTCGAAGGTCAGGGCGAATCTGCCCAATAAATTCTGCTACAGCACTTACATACCGGTGTGGTCACCGTCGGTATTACAGTATACAGCAGCCAGGATAAAGTAGTGCCACACCTAAAATAGTTCTCTTAAAGGTGGACGGTTACATACAATAGTTCTCTTAAAGGTAGAACAGTTACATACACTACACCCTTGGGTTTTGATGCTCAGCCCCTCCACCCGCTCGAGCTCGCTGTTGTGCGCAGCCTGTGTATTTCAGCACACGGAACAGTCCAGATTGTTGCGCGGCTGCACATGCGCGCATCTTAGAGGGAACATCGACACCACTTCTATTTTTTTAAATTGGGTCACATTTGTACTCTTAGCAAAATGAACAAAGAAACACAAATGGTTAGAGGTATTGTATCAGCTTCTTTCTTAGATTACACGCTTTGGGATTTTTAGTCACAGGCCTTGCGTTATGCAAGGATGTGTGCCAGACGTATTCTGGTGGTTGATATTTGGTGGTTTATAATTCCACTAGCTGGGGAGCCCCGCGTTGCGAGGGCAATTTTGAGGCGCTTGGTCTCCCTGCCCCTGTGTGTCCCCCCTCTCCCTGTCATGTCCTCTCCCTCTCCCTGTCATGTCCTATCCCTCCCCTCCCCTCCCCTCCCCTCCTCTCCCTCCCCTCCCCTCCTCTCCCTCCCTCCCCTCCCCTGTCTCCCTCCCTCCCTACCCTCCCCCACCCCCTCGCCCCCACTCTCCCACTCAATTCTGTCCCCCTCTCCGGCCCCTCCCCCTGCCTAGCAGAAGTTCCTCTTCCTAAAACCATCTTTGTCCTTTATTAGCATTTATTATAAACTCTTTAACTTGTTTTGGTGGAGAATTTAAATTTAACTGGTGTGATATCACCTGGCACTTCATTCTGTTCCGATCTCTAAATTTGCGCTGATAAATCTGCTAAAATTGGCAAACACTTGATTAAAATATTTGAAACCCTTTTTCTTACCAATTTCCGCCCCTCTGTTTCTCTCCAGCCACTGGCTGCTTGTTTTGGGTAAAATCCAACTGGCACCGATTACACGCTTGTACTTCAGCAAAGTGGTCATTATTCATGTGTGAACCTTGAGGTGGGCGCTGGCAGACTATTGCACCACACAGGGCATCATAGCAGGGCCTGATCCTGTTCTCATTAGACATTCACACTTCCGATGGATGGTTGTTGGATGGCAATCAGGAATGATGAATCCTTGGATGACTTCTTTTCCCTACCCTAATTAAAGAGCGCAAAGGCCTACTGCATTGTATCTGTCACCATCCCTGGGTATGATCAGCCAACTCAGCACAGCCTGGGGTGGAATCTGGGACTCTTCTACTCTGTACATCTCAGCGGCTCACTTGCTATGTGAAGGAATAGCCATGATTCAGAGAAATACACGATACCATGAACAGAATTCTAATATTATTAATAAAAGACATACTGGGTTTAAAAGACACAAGTCTCAGCAGAAAGGCTGTAAACAGAAATACAGGCTTCTGAGAAAAGATCAGTTGATAACAAAGTTTTAAACAAGCTTTGAAATGGGAATTAGTTAAATATACTAAAACAATGAAAGATTGAAGCAAACCATTGGTGGTTCTGAAAGGTCTATGGTTTGCAACAAACACAATGAAAGACACAGTTTAAAGTGTGAAAAACTAACAAGTAAAACAGAAATACAAACATTAAAAGAGGCATGTGCCTTTGAAAACATGACATCTGTTAAGTCTGTGAATTATTTAGTTAATTAAGACACAGACTAATGAGTAACAATAAAAACAGGTCTTTACTGGTTGGAGGTAGGGACTATACTGAATACAAGATTACTGCACAGTGCTTATATACCGGTGTGTTCACCCCCGGTATTACGTCTACAGCAGCCTGAGAAAGTAGTACATCTCTTAAGGTGGAACAGGCTTAAGCTCTCTTAAGGTGGAACAGGTTACATACACAACACTCCTCCCTTCTTAGCTTTATAGTCATCCCCCCATTTAACCTAACGTAATAACAGATATACATATATAACTTCATGTTTAACGTAACATAATAACATATATACATATATAACTTCATGTCAAAACAGATCACAGATTCAGTCTCTGCGGAAAACAGTTCACAGATTCAATCTCTGTGGTGTAGTCGGTTCACGTTACTCATTCAATAGTCCTTTCATGGATTTAACAGCTTGAACTTCCGAACTGATTTGGCTCCGTTCGGAGGGACCACGTGTGTGATCTGGTAGAGGTGATAATGGTTCAGATGGGTCATCTTCTGTTTCGACTTTTCCTTTTCTGCTTCTTGGATCCTCTCTGGGCTCCACTGTCAGCTGCCAGCTGCATGCAAAGTTTCTCCTTCTCTTCCTCCTTTTTCAGTAGTAGCGCCACCATCTCCCGGTGTTTCTTAGACTTTTTGTGATTCATCATGGTTTCTGCACTTTGGGAGTTTTCATCACAAGCTGGGCAGACCAGGTCACTATAATATTCAGTGTCACTCAATAGGTCATGGTAATATTCGGTGTCGTCCTGATCTAGGCCAGCGAGAGGGTCTTCTATTTCCTCCATACCCAGCTGGGCGTTAGCCACCTTTTGTTCCAAGTCCAGACATCTTTCCTGAAGAGACTTCTTCATGCGTACCTCTTCATCCAGCTTTTTCTGGGCTTTCAGCAAGTCGTTTACTAATGACCTCATTTGAGATTTTACTACTTCAACTTCTTTTGGAGATTGATTGATCGGACTATTCAATCCCTCTACCGGAGCAGCTGTTTCAGCGGTCTGTTGTTCTACGTTGACGTGAGTCAGCGTACTTTTGGCATCCAAGGGCTGCTCTGTTGCAGTCATCTCAGTCTGTGTTGCCACCTCAGCTCTTCCAATAACCTTTGAGAGCTCCGAACCCCTTTCGTTTGAATATTGAAGTTCGTGTTCAAGTTTTTCCCATTTCAGAGTCCTGTCCTTCAGCATATGCAGGAGTTGGCTGACCGTTAACTCCTCTGACATCAGACGTTTTGTGTGCTCCTGCTCCATTTTCTCCATCAGCTGCTTCTGTTGTCTTTCCAGATTCTCCAACTCTATATCAAAGAACTCTTTCGCTGCATTCAACTCTTGCTCACAACGGCGAAGCATTTGTTCTAATTGCTGTTGTAGTTTGAAATGGAGTTGAGTTCGAGCCCGGTGTCCCTCAGAAATGGGCACATCAGTAGACTTGCCAGACTCAGAATCCACAGTTAAACTATGTTGTTGTTGCTCAGTGGAATTCTGTGCTGAAACTTTGTCTTTTGCACCTGAGTTGGGCTTACCATCATCCGTTCCAGAGTCTGGGCCGACTATCTTCACCGAGTTCTCACTCGTTATTGTTTGTAGGAAATGCCAGTCCATATTCATTTTCCTAATCCACTCCCGTCCTAGTAGTGGAGGACCTCCTTCAGATATCACATATAAGTCCATTATTTGACTGTCTTCACCCTTGTGGACCACTGCAACCTCTATTTTCCTGATGGGGTACACTCTTTGCCCCGTGTATGTTTTCAATATAATCCCCGTATCCTGTAGGGGAATATGTTGGAATAACTTTCCGTAATCTTTCTTATTTATGACCGTCAATGCCGATCCAGTGTCCAATTCCAGTTTTACTTGGACTCCTTCTATCTGAAGAGTGACCCAAATTGTCTGGAGGTCTGCACCCTTACCAGCGTTGAGTACTCTTAAGCTAGCCAGTTCATTACAGCTTGCGTCTGAATCGGACTCCTGTTCGGTCACCTTGTGTACCTTTGCGTATTTTCCTTGCGGTGACTTCTTGTTGCTGGTCTTCTTCCCTGACCTGCATACTCTAGCTATGTGTCCAAGCCTACCACAAGTTCTACATTCTTGGTTTTTAAACCAACACTGGTTCTGATCATGCGTTGTCTTTCCACAATGATAACATTTGCCAGAACTCACACCCAATTTGTGTGCACTGAGCTCCGGTGACCGTAGCTGCATTACTGCCGTGCCTCTCGCTGCGGCTTCGTGTGCTGCTGCCATAGTGACCGCCTTCTCAAGCGTCAGCTCATTCTCCTCGAGCAGTCGCTTTTGTGTATCCTGTTTAAATAAACCACACACAAATTTGTCTTGTAGTGCATCTGTCAGTCCCGTTCCAAACTGGCAATATTTCGCTAATTTACGCAATTCCAGCAAATATTCAGCATTGCTTTCATGCTGTAGCTGCCTTCTGTCGTAAAATTTAAATCATTCCGCTAGCATCAGCGGCGTGGGGTTTAGATGATCTTTCAGGACAGTAACAATCTCATTGAACGTCTTATCCGCCGGTTCATCTGGTGATAACAGGTGTTTCAATTGCCCGTATGTCTTCGCACCCATTAAATTTAATAATGTTAGAGCTTTGTCTTGGTCACGAATTTTATTGGCCTTACAATAATTTTTTACTCTTTCAACATATATGGCCCAATCTTCGAGGTCACTATCAAAGGTGCTAATATTCCCGTGTTTAGGCATTGTAGATTTGCAATTTCTCAGATTTTCTTTTCTTTACTTGTTATCAAAGATGGCGGCTTCCCGCTCTTGCCGTCGTCCTCCGCCCACAAAATGGCGGTTTTCCCGCGCTTGGCGGTCTTCAGCCGTCCCCCGATGCCGTCTCCCTTCAGCCCCGAGTGCGGCCCTTATCTTCGCCGCGATCGCCCGAGTGCGGCCCTTATCAGCGGATGCGATCGATGGCCCGGCTGTGCCTCGCACTTGAAAGCGGCCCGGCCCTTATCAGTGCTTGCGATCGATGGCCCGGCTGCGCCTCGCACTCCAAAGCCCTTATCTCCCGATCGCGATCGATGGCCCGCGCTGTGCACCGCGGCTCTTGCGCCTTCAATTTCTGCAGCCGCTGCCCTTTCAGCCCGAGTGCGGCCCTTATCGGTGGTTGCGATCGATGGCCCGGCTGCGCCCCTCACTTCAAAGCGGCCCGGCCCTTATCTGCCGATCGCTATCGCCCTGTACCTGTCTTCCCCAGCCCTGTCTTCTACTCCGGTTCACAAGCTGATGGAGGCTTGAGGGTCCTAATGCCTGTCGCTTCCAGTGGGGTGGTGTGGTTTGAAACCTCTCTTCAACCGCCGTGGAATAACTGCCGCAGGGTAAGAACCTGACTCGTCGCCAGTGTTAAGTCTGTGAATTATTTAGTTAATTAAGACACAGACTAATGAGTAACAATAAAAACAGGTCTTTACTGGTTGGAGGTAGGGACTATACTGAATACAAGATTACTGCACAGTGCTTATATACCGGTGTGTTCACCCCCGGTATTACGTCTACAGCAGCCTGAGAAAGTAGTACATTTCTTAAGGTGGAACAGGCTTAAGCTCTCTTAAGGTGGAACAGGTTACATACGCAACAACATCAAGTAAAGAAACCTGCTGGTCAAATAGTTTTATGTTAAACTTGGATGACAGGAAACACGATTAAATATGCAACCAATTGAGATAGCTAGAAAACAAGTAAACACACAGTTAAAGTGGTTTTGATTTACATATAGTAAAAACCATACCAACAAAACTTTGAAGATATAACTTCAATAGATGACACCAAGCAATTGCATTGTGTTTGTATTAAACTTGAAGCAGAACGGAGTCAAAATGTCTGCAAAAAGCAGTTAAGCCAATATTAAGAAATTGATGAAGAATCTTCGGTAAGAATGACATCAAACAAAAACCATAGCTGTCATTGTTTTTATGATAGTTTTTGGAACACCTAAAAGTAGAGAAATAATTATGCATGCAATAGTTGAATTGATAGTAACATAGAAAGCATTCAAACAGAGGGATCAATAAAGACAATTAGCTGACATCAGCAGAGAACATCAAAGAAGAAACCAATGCCAAAAGGATATAAAAATAAGACCTTTTTAACAGAACGTCAGCACACGCTGAATGGGCAGGGTGTTTCTCAATGTTCCAGAGGCATCTCTGTAAGGTTTTAACTATGAGTCTTGGGTATATCAAAGTGATTGGTTTTTGGTGGAGGTTCTGGATTTAGAAATAAGAAATGTTCTGGATTTAGAAATAAATAAGAAATAAGAAATATAACGAAGTAAAGATTTGAGAATAAGGATCTCTGAGAAATAAATGTAAGCTAATTGTATTTTGAATTGTTAATGTTGCGACTGATTCAGCAGATGTTAACTGAATGCCGGCTCTTAAATAAAACTATATATTTTTAGAATTGTCTCAAAGAGTGAATCTGTATAGACTCGCGAACCCACAAATTCTGTACACTCTTATGTAAGGAGTTGCAGAAATCTGGGGGATATTCCGGACCCTCATAATATCCGGAAGGTTACAGTTTAGTTCAACTTATTAAAAGTACTATCCGGAGGACGGTAACATCTTTAGGTGTTCCTTTCCTTTAGGGAGCGATAGCCTGAACCTTTAGACCCATTTAAGCGTCTTATGGAATTCGGCTATCTTTAACTTAAGTTGAGAGTGAACGCCTGGGGAATACGCCTGATCTGGGATGGCCCAAAAGGGCTAGGACTGTAATTATCCCTTCAGCTAAAGCTCATTAAGTCATTGGAGAAGCCCCCATAATTGAAATTCTTTAGTAAAATGGGTGCATTTTTTAAATCATCTGTACTGTGCAGGCTGAGTATGTCTGTGGCACAGTGGCTTCTGGATAAACAACCCACTTATGTGCAGCAGCCACTTGAGGGCTTGGTTTCTGTAATTCAGAAGTTCCTATTGTGTATCTATATTTCATATTTGGATGAAAAGTTGCAATTGAGATGTTAACCTACCTTTCTCCTACAGATCCTGCTCACACTTTTCTATTATTAGTTAAGATTTTCAACATTTGTGTTTTTTTATTACATACTAATCATAACGCTCTCTTTCTGTTCTCTCTGTATTTTTTTTATATATATGTATGTGTGTATATATATATATATATATATATATGTGTGTGTGTGTGTGTGTGTGTGTGTGATATAAGCTTAAGATGCCTGTGGTTAAGGATGTCACTTTGATAGGATTTGTAGAACTGAAATCATACTCCAGCCATGACATAGATTATCTGAGTTCATAGTCTATTCACAACCAAACAGCATTGCCGTTGCTATTACTTACAATGTATTTGTTGTGTTACCATACTGAAGTTAAGGCTGCATGACTTACTTCACAAATCTCAGCTTGTTCTGGTGTCCTTTTCAATTTTCTTGTAAGTAATCTAAAGCAATTTTGCAAGAAAATGGCTTTGCTCATCGTAAATAATGATGCCTTTCATTGCTGTGCAACTCAGCAGCGACTTATCTATTTACATACACCAGACTTATTTTTATGACATTGCCCCAGTTCTTTTCCCCCTTCTTGTTTTAAGGATGCCTCCTTTGTCAAACAGATGGTGAAAAAGGGTGGCACTCAACCCACAAGAGTTCCATGGGTACCATCAATACCATCCTTTGCTTCCCTCTGCTCCTGAGTCCAGATGATCTGACTGAGACTGGCAAACTTGCCTGAGTGTAATGTTTAGACCAGGGTTTAATATGGGATCTCCAAGTTAGAAATCTGAGTAATATAGTTATTGAAATGTTTGCCACTGTTATCACTTTTTATTAATATTGTGAGGGAAAGGAAAGGCGTGGATAAGTGATCAGTTCATGGGATCTGTGACCTCTGGAAAATGATATCTTTATGTATGATAGAATTATTTTAAACCATGTTTAGATTAATAAACACAGTTTAAAAAAAAAGTTATTACACTTTATGAGTTTAGATCAAAGAGGCTATTGAACATGATCAGTGAAATTCAAAGCTGAAGGATTTTTGATAACTTGGAATCAACTTGGTTGAACTGAAACATTGCCTGAAATATATGGTTAATTTTGTGAACAATACAGATGATTGTAGCAGTCATTTTTTCCCAAATCTCTCTATTCCTAGGTGCTGCTACAAGCATATGCGGTTAATTTGGACTGCACACCTGGATTCCAGGAGAAGAACTATCGAGTCCTACAGTCCTCAGATTATAAAAAGGACCAGTTCATTCTGAAAGGTAAGAGCTTTCCCTGTTTAGCTCATCAGGAGACATAACCCCAAGATGCAGCCTGACACAATAATAACAAAGATGGATATCTCAAATTTGACGTTGGCTTGGTTTCATCACCTTTTCCTTAAATTTCTTCTGCACACATGGTGTAATCTATTCCTTCTGATCTATGAGAAGTGCTCTCTTCCCCTTGGTGCTCTTCCAAATGCTTAAATTCCACACAGCAAGCCATATAGCTACAGGAAACTTTCGATTTACCGGCACCTAAATAACCGGAAATCTCGGTTAACCGGCAAATTTCAGGAGTAGGTTCAGGTAAGTTTTATTACTTGCCTTCTTCGATCTGTTGCTGTGCAAGGGTGTGGCTGCAGCTGTTGCTAAACTACAGAGACGCTTGGAACTTGTGGCCATTGTTCTGAATCTAGCAACAGGGTTTGTTGCTTTATACGGAGCTCTCAGCTCCGTATCTTTTACTATAGTGTTCGGTTATCCGGAATTTTTGATGAACCGGCACCACGTCGGTCCCTTCGGTGCCGGATAAAAAAAAGTTTCCTGTATTTCTAGTATAGCCTAGCAAGGTTTGGTTTTCTAGCCTTCGATGAACTTATAGTATGCACAGTTCCAACCATAGGGCCAAACCAATCTAATCTCTTTTTTGATTGTGGAAACAGTCTGGGTTGTACCCAGTTCTGACTGTATCTGATTTCTGTCTTGGTAATTCTGTCTTGCTGCTTAATCCAAAATATCTAGCATTGACATAGATGGCCAAAGATGGGAGTGTATTTCCGCTTTGGGTGCAATCGGCAATCTGGGCGCAAATTGCGCTCAAAATTGCGCTAGTTTTCCAAATTGATTTTATGGTTCAAGTTTCCACTCAAGCTTATTTGCATAATCACAAATGTAAAATCTTTCATGCACCAGCACAATTGGGCAGCATTTTAGAATGTAATTATTTTTCTTGTTGCATTGCTTGATATATTTAAGAGTGGTAACTTGTGGTGCAGTTTTTTAATACATCTGAAAATGGGTTTATCACAAAATATAAGCATTATTAATAATAGTGTCTAATCCACCACCCATAACCCGATTTTAAATAACTGATAATGACTTTAAAAATCTATACAGGTCCATTTACTTGTTTCATTGGTATACAATAGTCAGTTTCCTAGTAAATTTTTTAAAAATGTAGTATTTAAAAGCTTTCAAAAGGTCTCTATTAGTGCCCTTGCGCCTAAAACAAAATGGCTTAATTTTAAGAGCCTCCTCGAAGGCCCGCAAACAGGCACAATTAGCTGAAACGCACCATGGTGATTAATTCGATCTCGGGGCATGGCCAGTTGTGTAGACGGGGCCGGCTTCCAGTGCGATGTTTTTTAAACCAGCTCAAAAGATCATGGAACTTGATTTGCACTGGACGTAACTTGCGCTTGAAATTCCTTGATCTTTTGCGCTGGTTTGGCCGCTTTTGGGCGAATTGTGCTGGAAATACCAGTGCAACCGAGCGGAAATTCTGCCCCAAACAGACCTCTTCTTTTCTTCTGCCTGTGTCAGCTTCCAGCACACTGCTGTATATATTGGTGAGGAAATCACCGCCCATGTAAGTTGTTTTATTTTGGTCTACAGAGAGATGCTGCACTGTTTCCCTCATGGAATGCTTTACTTGATACTCTGTGCTCTAGCCCGTATTCTGGTGCTGTAATCTGCAACAACACATGAAACAAAATCCAGCCCCATCATGGTGTCAGAACCAGCTGCTATCTCAAGGATACCTTCATTTTCTATTGTGATTTCTTCTTGTTGAGCACTTTATTTTGCACGAATCGTTCTCTCTTTATTGTTGATGAATGACCAACCATTTGCTTTAGAGCTATATGTAGATGTACTGAGTTAAAATCAAAAGTCATGTACAATTATCAGTCTTGAATATTAAGGGAATCAAGGGGTGTGGGGATAGTGCAGGAGCATTGCCTACCCAAGACTCATGTCATAGAGAATCAACATTCCAAATATTTAGAAAAGGTTGTGTATTATGTAGCATAGCAACCACTGGCTCCATGTTAGTGAATTGAAAATAGATTGCAATTTTAAATCTAATATACTGGGTTGGTAATGGAAATGAAGACCTCATTTTAAATTGAATGCAGGAAAATTTCAGTATCGCCCCATTTGGGGCGCCATTATCGGCCATGCGCAAAGTTTAGCACCTGGCGCTAATTATCGCCTCCGACAGCAAACTTGGCTTTTATCGCCCCTGGAGGTGATTGAAGCGCTAAATCAGGCGCTTCACACCTGTCTTAAGGCACAAAGGCTGAGGAGCGAGGCATTACATCAGAGCGCTGGCGAAGCAAGGAAGGGCAAATCAAAATGAACCTGCAAAGTGCTGCTCAGTACTCAAAACTCCTTCACACGGCATTGAATCTCTCCAGAAGTCTCTCTCTCTCTCTCTCAGAATTCATGGTGCAAAAATGTCACCGAAAAAGAAAGGCAGGAAGTGGTCGCCTTTAAATAGCGCTCCCTCAGTCCCTTTCTGACCAGAAAACGCTCCCCTCAACCTGCCGTTGTTAGCGGCAGGCGGTAAGGCAGGGGGCGCCACTCAATATCCGGTCCGGGGCGCTAACAGGGCATTGCGCACTCGACTGATGTCACAATCTGCCGGCGCAGGAGATTGTGGCGGTAGTGTTTAGCGCCGCCGCAAAATGTCTAGTTAATTTTGTGAGCGGCGCAAACATCGCCGCGCCCGGCCTCTAGTTGCTTTGCGCCCCAATTGGCGCCCTCTTAAGGTGCTAATGGGAGGCGCAAACAACTGAATTTTTCCCCCAATGGGCTGTAAATGATTTAAAAAGAACTTGAGTCAGAGAGTCTTCTCTAGGACTATTCTTCTGATGCCTTGTAGTTATAGAAGCATGAGGTACTTTTACTAAATTCCCTCAATATGCATTAGAAACCTAGAATTTATGAACCTATGGTCCTTCAAATTTCACTGTTTATGGCAACTTATTAGAACAATGAGGAGTAATTGTAATCAGCAAGGCAGCATTAGACATGGTAGTAGAAAAATATTCTTGTTGAGTGAATGTACCACATCAAATGCTATGAAGCCTCACTCTCCTCTGCCAAAACCGTCCATTACTTCAGGATCATCCTGGAGAGCAAAGGTGACTTTGGACTTCTTTTCTTCAAAACCAGCTGTCTCCTTACATTCTTCACTCCTGCCCTCTCCGTCCTCACCTCCAACAACAATTGTGAGGAACTAGCTCATGGACTTTTCTGGTCATGAAGATTGAGACCTCTGCTGCTTCATCCATTTCCCCTGCCCTGAACCTGCGTCTTTCTCTAGTTTCTCTCTTGTTTCCCCTCATGCCCTCTCCAAGCTCATCTTGTCCATGAGACCCACCTCCTGCTCCACTGACCCCACTGAACTGCTGACCACCCAACTTCCCTTCCTGGATCCCATGCTAGCTGACATCACAAATGGTTCCCTCTCCTCGGGCACTGATCTCCTTCCTAACAAAATAGCTGTCATCACTCCCACTCCTTAAAAATATGACCCACAACCCCTCTATCCTTGCAAATCACTGCTCCATCTCTGACCTCCCATTCCTCTCCAAAGTTCTCGAACATGTCGTTTCCTCGCAAATCCATGCCCATCCTTCCTCCCACAACTCCATGTTTTAATCTTTCCAAACAGCTTCTTCCAGCGCATTGAAACGGCCCCAGTTACAAATGACATCCACTGTGACTGTGGCCGTGTTACATTATTTGTTCTCATACTTCTCGTCTTCTTTGCAACCTTTGATTCCTGTTCCTCCTGGCAAAGTTTTTTTAAAAATCTTTCTTTTAGGTGACGGTTACTGCTTAGGCGGTAATGACCATTGAAGAAGGGAGCCTGCTTTGCTCGTCGCTCACCAATTTAGTGCAGCGATCCTGAAACAGGCGTTAGGCCCATCATTTACATGTAAGGGGCCTAACACCCATTTCAGGCGGGTATCATTGGTGTCAATATGGCGGCGCCTGTACCTCGGGCCCTGGTGGGACGTGGGATGTTGCTCCCTGAAATTGGCCCTTGTTGTCCCCGTTTTACGCCTGCAAAAATGGACACAATGGGTTCAATTTCTACTCCAATATGTTCTGTGTTGCTTATCTAGCAGTGAAGACAACACAGCAAACAAGGTATGATGTGTTAGAGGCTGGGTGGCTGGAATTTTCACTGTCTGATGCTCTGGCAGCGGGTGAGACCTGGAGTGCATGGGGAACCTGTAAGTTTGTCAGTGGCTTTTTACGAAGCCACTGCATTTGCATCTGACTTCCAGGTTTCTCGACCAATTAACACGAGCGGGCGTGATGATGTCATGCATGATTCTATTCCAGCTCAACTATTTAAAGGGACACGGCGAAGATGAATATTGAAGGATTGTCCAGGTGGGGGAACAGAGGCAGAAACTGCATTAATGGAGTCCCAACAGGGCAAGGCTGCACCTCGCTTAAGTGATGCCTCCCTAGAGCTGATGCTGCATTCTGTAAGGGCCCACAGGGAGAGTCTCTTCCCATGCCAACTCCACCACATCACTCCTCATACATACCTTGCAGGTGCACCAATTCCTATCGGCCCAGGGACCTAAAGCGCAACTTCAGCATTCTGATTGCTTGCTCGATGGCAGTTCTTGTGGTCATATAGCTTTGATTGTACCTCTCCTGGGCTTCATTGTTTGGCCTCCTAACGGGTGTCATCAGCCATGACTTCAGGGGATAGCCCTTGTCTCCAACGAGCCAGACGATAACTCTGCTTCAATGTCCGAAGAACTCTGGGAGGGTAGACTGGCGCAGGATGAAAGCATCATAGCAGCTGCCTGGGAATCTTGCAAAACCTGCATGATGATCTTTTTGTGGTTGCATACGAGCTGAACATTGATGGAGTGGAAGCCCTTGCGGTTGATGAAGACTCCAGACTGATCTGGGGGCACTTTGATTGCCACGTGTACAATCGATGATTCCCTGGACCTATGGGAAGCCAGCCAGAGCCGCAAAGCCGAGCGTCTGCTCATTCTCATCTGTTGCAAAGTGCACATAATTGCCGGCCCTGACAAACATGGCATTGGTCACCTGAATGATGCATTTGTGGGCAGCAGATTGCGAGATCCCGCAGATATCTCCTGCAGATCCCTGGAAGTAGCCAGAGGCAAAGAAATTGAGGGCAGTGGGAACTTTGACAGCCACTGGCAAAGCGTGCCCACCAGTTCCTCTTGGCAGGAGGTCTTCTTCCAGGAAGCTGCAAATGTCTGCGACCACCTGGTGAGATACGCTGAGCCTCCTGAGGCACTGGTGTTCAGTCATGTCCAGGAAGCTGATCCTCTGCCTATATACCCTGTGTTGGGGGCATCGCGTAGAATCATAATGGCACAGAAGGAGGCCATTCGGCCCATCAAGTCCATGCCGGCTCTCTGTAAATCAATCCAGTCAGTGCCATTCCCCCGCTCTATCCCCGTAGCCCTGCAAGTTTATTTCCCTCAAGTGCCTATCCAGTCTCCCCATGAAAACGTTGAGTATCTCCACTTCCACCACTTCTGTCAGCAGTGAGTTCCAGGTCCTCACCACTCGCTGCGTAAAAAGGTTTTTCCTCACTTCCCTCCTGTATCTCTTGCCCAAAACCTTAAATCTGTGTCCCCTAGTTCTTGTACCATCAACTAGTGGGAACAGCCTTTCCCTGTCTAGCCTATCCAAACCCGTCATAATCTTGTACACCTCTATCAAATCACCCCTCAACCTCCTTTGCACTAATGAAACCAAATCCAGCTTCTCCAACCTGCCCTCGTAGCTAAGATTTCCCCATTTACCATTCTGGTAAATCTGGTAAATCCCCTCTGCATCCTCTCAAGTGCCTTCACATCCTTCCTAAAGTGTGGTGACCAGAGCTGGACGCAATACTCCAGTTGTGGCCTAACCAGCGCTTTATAAAGGTTCAGCATAACTTCTCTATTTTTGTACTCAATACCTCTATTTATGAAGCCCGAGCTCCCATATGCTTTGTTAATCCTCTCTCAATATGTCCCGCCACCTTCAGGGACCTATTCACATTAACTCCCAGGTCCCTCTGTCCCTGCACACTCTTTAAAACTATGCCATTAAGTGTATATTGCCTCTCCCTGTTCCTTCTGCCAAAATGCATCACCTCACACTTCTCTGTATTAAATTCCATCTGCTACTTGTCTGCCCATTCTGCTAGCCTTTCTATGTCCTGTTGCAGTCGATTGGTGTCATCCTCACTGTTTGCCATACCCCCAAGTTTGGTGTCATCAGCAAATTTAGAAATTCTACTCTGTAGTCCAATATCCAGGTAATTTATTTGTATGAAAAAAAGCAGTGGTCCCAGCACTGACCCTTGGGGAACACCAGTGTCTACCATCCTCCAGTCTGAAAAACAGCCATTTACCACAACTCATTGTTTTCTGTTCTTAAGCCAATTCCTTATCCAAGCTGCCACTGACCCACCTATTCCATGAGCCTCAATTTTGTTAACCAGCCTTCTATGTGGTACTTTGTCAAACCCCTTCCTAAAATCCATGTAGCCAACATCCATTGCTTTCCCTTCATCAATCCTCCTTGTTACTTCATCAAAAAAATTCAATTAGATTAGTCAAACACGATCTGCCTTTCATAAATCTCTGTTGGCTCTCCTTAATTAGCTTAAACCTCTCCAAGTGCCCTTTAATTTTTTCCTTGATTATTGTTTCTAAAACTTTACCCACGACTGATGTTAAACTGACCGGCCTGTAGTTACTAGGATTGTCCTTCCACCCTTTCTTGAACAATGCTGTCACATTTGCCACTTTCCAATCCTCAGGCACCTCCCCCGCATCTAGGGAAGATTGGAAAATTATGGCAAGCCCTTCCGCTATCTCCTCCCCCAATTCCCTTAGCAACCTGGGATGCAAGCCATCTGGACCAGGTGACTTATCCACTCTAAGCATACCCAGCCTTTCTAGTACATCCTGTCTATCAATTTTCACCCCTTCCATTGCTTCTACCTTTTGCACTTCCACCTCATTCCCCAGCACCAGATCCAGCAATGCCTCCTTCGTAGTTGGCCGAGAACAAGGAAAGTCTCCTGAACACATTTCAGAAATTCCTCCCCCTCCTTTCCCTTTACCCTAGCATTATCCCATTGTGTATTCCCTTGCCTTGTTAGTCCTTCCAAAATGCATCACCTTACACTTTTCAGGGTTAAATTCCATTTGCCACTGTTTTGCCCATCTAACCAACCCATCTATATCGTCCTGTAGCCTGAGGCTTCTTACCTCGCTATTTACCACTCCACCAATTTTTGTGTCATCTGCGAACTTACTAATCATACCTCCTACATTCATATCTAAATCATTAATGTACACTGCAAACAGCAAGGGACCCAGCACCGATCCTTGCAGTACACCACTGGACACAGGCTTCCAGTCACAAAAACAACCTTCGACCATCACCATCACCCTCTGCCTCATGCCACTAAGCCAATTTTGGATCCAATGTGCCAAATTGCCCTGGATCCCATGGGCTCTTACCTTCTTGACCAGTCTCCCATGCGGGACTTTGTCAAAAGCCTTACTGAAGTCCATGTGGACTACACCAACTGCACTACCCTCATCCACACACCTAGTCACCCCCTCGAAAAATTCAATGAAATTGGTTAGACTTCATCTCCCCCTGAGAAAGCCATGCTGACTATCCTTGATTAATCCTTGCCTCTCGAAGTGGAGACTAATTTTGTCCCTCAGAATTTTTTCCAATAATTTCCCTACCACTGATGTGCAGTCAGCTGCACAGGAGGGGAGGATAAAAAGTGGGAGAGCAATAGAGATAGGGAATTCTATCGTAAGGGGAACAGATAGATGTTTCTGTGGCCGCAGACATGACTCCAGGATGGTATGTTGCCTCCCTGGTGCCAGGATCAAGGATGTCACTGAAGGGCTGCAGGGCATTCTGAATGGGGAGGGCGAACAGTTAGAGGTCGTGGTTCACATTGGTACCAATGACATGGGTAGAAAGAGGGATGAGTTCCTGCAACAAGAATTTAGGGAGCTAGGTAGCAGATTAAAAAGCAGGACCTCAAAGGTTGTAATCTCTGGATTACTCCCGGTGGCACGTGCTAGTGAGCATAGGAATAGGAGTATAGAGCAGATGAATGCGTGGCTAAAGAGTTGGTGCAGGAGGGAGGGCTTTAGTTTCCTG
This sequence comes from Somniosus microcephalus, assembly GCF_052327205.1. Lineage (NCBI taxonomy): Eukaryota > Metazoa > Chordata > Chondrichthyes > Squaliformes > Somniosidae > Somniosus > Somniosus microcephalus. The sequence continues at coordinate 252,602,541 of NC_140992.1, forward strand.
GATCACTGGGTCTGCTTCTGGGGAAGGTGGGACCTGTACAAGTTGGACGGTTTGCACCTGAACCGGAACGGGACCAACATCCTTGCGGGAAGGTTTGCTAGTACTGTTGGGGGTGGTTTAAACTAACTTGGCAGGGGGATGGGATACAGAGTGGAGCTATAGTAGGGGGTGATGCACAGCCAAATATAGAGGAAAAACAAGTCAGCCTGGAAGGCAGAGCAAATATGTAATGGCACAAGGGAGTATGGCAAGGCTGGATGGCAATTATTTTAATGCAAGGAGTCTTGCAAGTAAGGCAGATGAATTGAAGGTGTTGATGAACACATGGGAGTATGATATTGTTGCTATCACAGAGACATGGTTGAGGGAGGGGCAGCACTGGCAGCTCAATATTCCAGAGTATAGAATCTTCAGGCGAGACAGAGGGGGGTGTAAATGAGGAGAGGGGGCCCCATAATAATCAAGGAGCCAATTACTGCTGTAAGGAGGGATGATATCTTAGCAGGCTCCTCTAATGAGGCCATATGGGTAGAACTTAAAAGCAAAAAGGGGGCAAGCACTTTGCTGGGAGTGTACTATAGGCCCCCAAACATTCAGGGGGAGATAGAGGAACAGATATGTAGGCAAATCTCAGATATAGGGTAATAATAGTAGTGGATTTCAACTTCCTCAATATTAACTGGGATAGTCAGAGTGTGAAAGGCTTAGAGGGTGCGGAATTCTTAAAGTGCATCCAGGAGAGCTTTTTGAGCCAGCATGTAGAAAGTCCTACAAGAGAGGGGGCGGTACTGGACCTAATTCTAGGGAATGTAGCCGGGCAAGTGGTAGAAGTGTCAGTAGGAGAGCATTTTGGTGACAGTGACTTCAGTGAAATTTAAGGTAGTCATGGAAAAGGACAAAGATGGACTGGAAATAAAGGTTCTAAATTGGGGGAAGGCCGATTTTAATATGATAAGGCAGGATCTGGCCAAAGTGGATTGGGATAAGCTACTTGTAGGAAAATCCACATCAGAGCAGTGGGAGTCTTTCAGAAAGGAAATAGAGAGAGTACAATGCCAACATGTTCCCGTAAAGGCCAAGGGTGGGACCAACAAGCCCAGGGAACCCTGGATGTCAAGGGATGTACAAGAATGGATTAGGAAAAAAAGGGAGGCTTTTGGCTGATACAAAGGACTAAAAACAGTGGAAGCCCTAGAGGAGTATAGAAAGTGCAGGGGGGTACTTAAAAAAGCAATTAGGAGAGCGAAGAGGGGGCATGAAAAAACACTGGTAGGCAAAATAAAGGAAAATCCAAAGGTGTTTTATAAGTATATTAAGGGCAAGAGGATAACCAGGGAAAGAGTAGGGCCCATTCGGGACCAAAGTGGCAATCTGTCTATAGAGCCGGAAGATGTGGGTGAGGTTTTAAATGAATATTTTGCATCTGTGTTCACTATGGAGAAGGACGATATAGGCATAGAAATCAGGCAGGGGGCTTGTGATATACTTGAACAAATTTGTATTGAGAGGGAGGAGGTACTAGCGGTTATAACGGGCTTAAAAGTGGATACATCCCCAGGCCCAGACGAGTTGTATCCCAGGCTGCTGTGTGAGGCAAGGGAGGAGATTGCAGGGGCTCTGACACAAATTGGACTGGAGGACAGCTAACGTAGTACCATTATTCAAGAAGGGTAGTAGGGATAAACCAGGGAATTACAGGCCAGTGAATGTAAACCCCTTTTTGAATTTTTCGTAGTCTTTCTTGGTCTGCTCCTATCTAATATGGTACTACTTCTGCCTCTGGTACTACTTTCTTCTCTAGTACTTTCCAGCACACTCACTCTTTTATGCACCTTATTCCTCTTTTCTGCTCCTATATGCTGGTGCCCATCCCCTTGCCAAGCTAGTTTAAACCCTCCCCAACAGCACTAGCAAACCTCCCCGTTAGAATATTGGTCTCGCCTTTGTTGAGGTGTAACCCATCCGGCTTGTACAGGTCCCACCTTCCCCAGAAACGGTCCCAATGCCTCAGGAATCTAAAGCCCTCCCTCCTGCACCATTTCGCCAGCCATGCATTCATCTGTTCTATCCTCCTATTTCTGTACTCACTAGCATGTGGCACCGGGAGTAACCCAGAGATTACTGCCTTTGCGGTCCTGCTTTTTAATCTCTTTCCTAGCTTCCTCATCCCTCTTTCTGCCTATGTTGTTGATACCGATATGGACAACGAACTCTGGCTGTTCACCCTCCCCCCTCAGAGAGTCTTCCAGCCGCTCAGTGACATCCTTGACCCTTGCACCAGGGAGGCAACATACCATCCTGGAGTCACGTCTGCATCCACAGAAATGCCTATCTGTTCCCCTAACCAATGAATCCCCTATCACTATTGCTCTTCCACTCTCCTTCCTCCCCCACCTGTGCAGCTGAGCCACCCGCAGTGCTGTGGCCTTGGCTCTGGCTGCTCTCCCCAGAGGAGCCATCACCCCCACCAGTTTCCAGAACTGTGAACCAGTTAGCGAGTGAGATGCACTCTGGGGATTCCTGCCCTACCTGCCTGGTGGTCCTCCTCTGTCTGGTGGTCATCCATTCCCTCTCTGCCTGCATATTCTGAGGCTGCAGGGTGACCACTTCTAGAAACGTGCTTTCCAAGTATTTCTCAGCCTCGCGGATGCACTGTAGTGACTCCAGCTGCCGCTCAAGCTCCAAAATCCGGAGCTCGAGTTGCTGCAGTTGGCGACACTTCCTGCACACGTGGTCGTCCAGGCTGCAAGAATCGTCCAGGATTTCCCACGTGGCACAGGATGTGCAGATTGAGCCATGCCTCTATTTACCAGACTATGGAAGTAATTTAGCAGAAATAAACTTAAAACTTTACAAGAAACACTCAACAGCGACCCACCAATCAGCACTTCCCTCTATTAGCTAGGCTATGAACTACTTAGCAGAAATATACTCAAAACAGAACAAAAATAAACTTACCACAAATACTCACCCGATACTCACCTCTTGGCTCCCTTGTGCCAGCGACACCTTTGAATTTTGACGTCACTCCTTCGTTGTGTCACTTGCCGACTGTCTCACTCGCAGGTAGTCCGCTCATTCAGACTCCCAGGTCTCTGCTCCGCGCTGCCTTTATCCCCGTTCTCTAACTCCATTCCTCCCACAGGGCCGCTCACTCAGACTGCTGCCCTGCGACATCACACCTTATTTTTTTGGAAATAGTGGAAGGTCCCGCCACCGCCGCTGGTGTCTCCAATTAGGTCTGCACTGTTTAACGTACTCTGCCACTCTGGATCTCCGCTCCCGCTCTGTTTAAAGTACTCTGCCACTCTGGATCTCCGCTCCCGCTCTGTTTAAAGTACTCTGCCACTCTGGATCTCCGCTCCCGCTCTGTTTAAAGTACTCTGCCACTCTGGATCTCCGCTCCTGCTCTGTTTAAAGTACTCTGCCACTCTGGCTCTCTGCTCCCGCTCTGTTTAAAGTACTCTGCCACTCTGGATCTCCGCTCCCGCTCTGTTTAAAGTACTCTGCCACTCTGGATCTCCGCTCCCGCTCTGTTTAAAGTACTCTGCCACTCTGGATCTCCGCTCCCGCTCTGTTTAAAGTACTCTGCCACTCTGGATCTCTGATCCCGCTCTGTTTAAAGTACTCTGCCACTCTGGATCTCCGCTCCCACTCTGTTTAAAGTACTCTGCCACTCTGGCTCTCCGCTCCCGCTCTGTTTAAAGTACTCTGCCACTCTGGATCTCCGCTCCCGCTCTGTTTAAAGTACTCTGCCACTCTGGATCTCCGCTCCCGCTCTGTTTAAAGTACTCTGCCACTCTGGATCTCCGCTCTTGCTCTGTTTAAAGTACTCTGCCGCCCTGGCTCTCCACTCCTGCTCTGTTTAAAGTACTCTGCCACTCTGGATCTCCGCTCCCGCTGTTTAATGTACTCTGCCACTCTGGATCCCCGCTTATGCTCTGTTTAAAGCACTCTGTCACTCTGGATCTCCGCTCCCGCTCTGTTTAAAGCACTCTGTCGCCCTGGATCCCCACTCCCGCTCTGTTTAACGTACTCTGCCACTCTGGATCTCCGCTCCCGCTCTGTTTAAAGCACTCTGCCACTCTGGATCCCCACTCCCGCTCTGTTTAACGTACTCTGCCACTCTGGCTCTCTGCTCCCGCTCTGTTTAAAGCACTCTGCATCCTGTGAGCTGCACCCCTGTGCTCATCCCCTTGCTCCTCTGGAGCGACAGGTCGGTGAGGAGAAGGCTGCTGCCTCATCTGAGGCCCAAGGTAAAGCTGCGTAAGCGGCACCCGTGCTGAACTGATGCTTGACAGATGGCAAGTGTAGATCAGGCTCACAAAAAGCCAAGGTAGCAGAAATGACCTCCAAAGTAGTGGAAATCAGCTGCAAAGTAGTGAAAGCACATTCTCCAGAAACTGTTCAGTTAGGCAAGGGAGCAGGTTTGAGGTCCGAGTACTTATCGGATTGATTGCCTGTCATTTGGTCAGCCCCCTCAATTCGCTGTCATCTCGCCTTGCTTTCACTGGCAAGTTCCAGGAAGGCAGTAAAACATGTGCACTGACATCTGCAGTTAAAACTGCTCCTAATTGCCTCTTAATATCTTTCAATTGCCAACCAGGCTCTCCCATGGGGGGTTTCTCGCACGCAGCCGAAAGCGCTGCAGTTAAAAGCAGATGTTGGCGGCTTCGAGCTGGCTTCCTGACCCGCTGCCAGGTTCATCCTGTTGTGTCTGTGTATAATAAGACACAGACTGCAGGAGAACGGTACAACAGGTGTTTACTCAACGTGGCTCACACGGGAACTGATCTGTACAGATTACTACTCAGTGCTATATACAGGTGTGGTCACTGCCGGTACTGCAGTATACATGAGCTGTAACAGATAGTTCCCCCCTTAAAGGTATATACATTACAATTCCTCCCCTTTTAGATTAACAGTACCATAACACTCATTTAACAATTAAATATCAAACTAATTACAATTAGCACTTTTAACATGCAACATTAGCTGAAAATAGTCTATTTATATATTCAGTCTTTGGGGAGGCTTCCTGATCCTTTCTGGATAGCGCCTTTCCCGAGTGTCTTGCTCTTGGTGCGGAGGCGATTCTGGCCCCCTGTCGTCGGTTGGTTCATCAGCTTCCGATGCTACTGTTTCTGGGGTAGATGCGACCTGTACGTCGGGTTCATCACTAGGTACGTATGGGCAAGGCATGGGGTTGACTTGTTCCTGTGACTCTAGGATCTGGTTAGCATGGTGTCTCACGATGCTCTCCCCAACGTCCACTGTGTACATTAGTGGGCCCTGCCGTGTGCATATCGTTCCTGGCTGCCATTTTTCTGTTCGGTAGTCACGGGCCAAGACTGGTTGCCCTACATTGAAGCTCCTTGTTGGCTTCTCATGGATGTGCTGGAATTGCTTACTCTCAACATCTCTTCGTACGTTTGGTCTGAGCAAATCCAGGTGAGATCTTAACCTTCGGTTAAAGAACATCATGGCTGGGGCCTGGTTGGTGACTGCATGTGTCGCATTCCGGTAGGCGAACAGGAAATTGTCCACCTTGTGCTGCAGCGGAATGTTGTCATTGTACATAGCCTGGGCCAATACCTCTTTCGATGTGATTAGTGTTTTGCTCTTCTGGAAAGCTCATCTACATTCGTCACTCCACTTCCATGGCACCCCAGTTTGCAGTAGGGTGTTCAGTGGGTGTAGTATTGTAGACAAATTTGGCAAGAACTTATGGTAGTAGTTTACCAGCCCGAGGAACGACCTCAGCTGTGACACATTTTCCGGTGCTGGAGCCTTGACTACTGCCTCAATCTTCTCTGGGGACTTATGTAACCCCTCTTTATCGATAACGTGGCCACAATACGAGATCTGTTTACTAAAAAACTCGCATTTGGGGCGGTTAGCTCGGAGCCCATATTCCTGCAATCTAGTGAGCACCTGCTCCAGGTTGGCAAGGTGATCACTGTCATTTTCGCCCGTGACCAGGATGTCGTCCAAATAACACTGGGTCCCTGGGATCCCTTGCAGGACTTGTTCCATTGCCCTCTGCCAAATAGCCGGAGCTGATGCTACCCCGAATACCAGCCGGTTGTATTGGTAGAGACCTTTATGGGTGTTGATTGTGAGGTATTTTTTTGATGCTTCTTCTACCTCCATTTGCAGATACGCCTGGGCCAGATCAATCTTAGTGAAGCGTTTCCCTCCAGATAGCAAGGCGAAAATATCTTCAATCCGTGGAAGTGGATATTGTATGGTGTGAAGGACCGGGTTCACTGTTACCTTAAAGTCCCCACAGATGCGAACCTTCCTTGGTTCCCCAGGTGTGCTGCTCAACGACTTTTTCATCACAGGGATGATGGGTGTAGCCCACTCACTCCAGTCTACCTTGGACAGTACACCTGAACGTTCCAGACTCTCCAGCTCTGCTTCGACGGCTGGGCGGATCGCACAAGGTACCGGTCTGGCCTTAAAAAATGTTGGGCTTGCGTTTTCTTCAATTTTAATCGTCGCTGTCATGCCTTTTAGTGTTCCGAGTCCTTGCTGGAACACTTCTTTCGCGTCAGTTAGGATCTTTGACAGTCGCCCAGGTGTGATGTCGTCATCCTTTTTGTCAGCCACAGTCAGTGCCTGTATGGAATGCCAATCCAGTTGTATTTTCTGGATCCATTCACGTCCCAGTAATGGTGGTCCTCCATCTTGCAATACATACAGGTCTAGTTTTGGTGTTTCCTTACCGTTATATATAACGGTCACCCTTATTTTTCCTTTGGGGTAGACTTTTTGCCCCGTGTACGTCTTCAAAATAATTTTTGTGTCTCTCAAGGGTATGTGTGAGAATAGCCGCTCGTAGTCCCGTCGGTTTATGACTGTTAGGGCTGATCCTGTGTCCAATTCTATCTTTTCCTGGACTCCTGCTATCTTGAGAGTGACACAAATGGTTCAGTGATCCTCCGTTGTGATCACATTATGTAGTTTCAGACAACTCAGTTCCCTGCTTTCAGAGTCGTTATCACTCTTTTGTTCATCTGAACTATTCTCCGTCATCTTATGTACCTTCTTGTACTTTTCTTTGGTAGGTTTCTTATTGCTGGTTTTCTTTCCCGACCTGCAGACTCGTGCTATGTGTCCTACTTTTCCACACTGTCTGCACACTTTGTCTTTGAACCAGCAATCATTCTGGTCGTGTGTTGTTCTGCCGCAGCGATAGCACTTCTCTGTTCTATATGACATTTCGTTTGTGCCATATTCTTGCGGTCTCTGTTGTATCTCTGCAGCGCCCCGTGCTGCTGCTTCATATGATACCGCAATGCTGAAAGCCTTGTCCAGCGTAAGGTCCTTTTCAGATAAAAGCCGTTTCTGGGTTCCTTCACTTTGAAGCCCACACACAAACTTGTCCCTTAAGGTATCTGCCAGTCCCGCTCCAAACTGGCAGTGTTTCGATAGTTTGCACAGTTCTGTTAAATAATCAGCATTGCTTTCATCCTTATGCTGGTTCCGTTTGTGAAACTTGAATCTTTCTGCTATCAGCAGCGGTGTGGGGTTTAAATGTTCCTGTAGTATCGTTACTATGTCTTCAAAACTCTTTTCCATTGGCTTCGTTGGGGTTACTAGATTTCGTAATAAACCATACGTCTTTGCACCCATTAAATTTAACAATACCGACGCTTTCTTGTCATCTGACACCTCATTTACCTTGCAGTGTACCTCTATTCATTCGACATATGTAGTCCAATCTTCAACTTCATTGTCAAATGCGGTGATACTGCCACTCTTCAGCATTTTGGGTGTGGTTTAAAATGGCATCTCCCAATGGCTTAAAATGGCGTCTCCCGCGCTTTCCTTCCTCCCCCGCTGCTGCCAACGCCGCTCCCGGCGGTTCTCGTGGCAATGGCGATGCCATGTAGGTTTCGCGCGCTTCTCCTGTGCTGCTGCCAACGCCGCTCTTGGCGGTCCTCGTGGCAATGGCGGCGCCTCGCGGGTTTCTGCGCGTCTCTCTCTCCCTCTCTTCGACGCTGCTCGGCCCTTGAACACCGGCTGCGCCCTGTGCGCTCTGCCCTCTCCCCCGTCGACGCTGCTCGGCCCTTTGCTGTGCCGCTCGGTCGGGCTCTAACCCGCCGCTGCCCGGGAAGGGTCTGCGCACTACTTGTTGCCAGCCCGTTTCGCTTGACCACCTCGACTGGAAAGCCAAGCCTGGCTTTCGACAGCCTCCCCCGCAATTCTTGAGTCTCTGCTGGATGACTGGGCGGTTGCCCGTGGTCGACGCCCGAGTCTCTGGCCTTGACCTCCAATCCACTGATCTCCAGGAACGAATCCCCGGGAGGTGATGCAGAGTTGCAGGTAGGTTCGAACTTGCCTTGTCGCCAATGTTGTGTCTGTGTATAATAGACAGACTGCAGGAGAACGATACAACAGGTGTTTACTCAACGTGGCTCACTCGGGAACTGATCTGTACAGATTACTACTCAGTGCTATATACAGGTGTGGTCACTGCTGGTACTGCAGTATACATGAGCTGTAAAAGATAGTTCCCCGCTTAAAGGTATATACATTACACATCCCTTTTAACCAACTGCCCGCTCCCAAACACACTCACGTTTTTTGGGTAAAAATTCCTCCCGGTGTATTACAGAGCGAATACCTCACCAGGTAACACGTATTGGTTGACCTGTCATAAATATGTTTTAACCATTTAATTGCTAATAGAGAGCACAAAAGATAATTACCTAGAAAATTTATACATCTCTAAGCTTTTCATCTACTGAAAGATATTCAAGCATAAACACGTAAATACCAATAGAGAAATATGGAAACACCAACAGGCAGGATAGACCCACCAGAGGTGGCGGCACCATGGTATACAGTCAGGAGGGAGTGGCCCTGGGAGTCCGCAACATTGACTCCGGACCCCATGAAGTCATGGCTTCAGGTCAAGCAGGGACAAGGAAACCTGCTGATTACCACCTACCACCCACCCTCAGCTGATGAATCAGTACTCCTCCATGTTGAACACCACTTGCAAGAACCATTGAGGGTAGAGAGGGCACAGAATGTACTCTGTGTGGGGGACTCTCCTCCACCATGCCTCCTCACAAAATTTAACTAGATTAGTCAGAGATGAGTGACCATTCACAAATCCACGACAACAACAACTTGCATTTATATAGTGCCTTTAAAACAGTAAAACGTCCCAAGGCGCTTCACAGAAATGGGCACAGAATGTACTCTGGGTGGGAGACTTCAATGTCCATCACCAAAAGTAGCTCGGTAGCACCACTACTGACCGAGCTGGCCGAGTCCTGGAGGACATAGCTGCCAGACTGGGCCTGCGGTGGTTGGTGAGAGAACCAACACGAGGGCAAAATATACTCGTCCTCACCAATCTACCTGTCGCAGATGCATCTGTCCATGACAGCATTGGTAGCAGTGACCACTGCACAGTCCTTGTGGAGACGAAATCCCGTCTTCACACTGAGGACACCCTCCATCGTGTTGTGTGGCACTACCACTGTGCTAAATGGGACAGATTCAGAACAGATCTAGCAGCTCAAAACTGGGCATCCATGATGTGCTGTGGGCCAACAGCAGCAGCAGAATTTTATTCCACCACAATCTATAACCTCATGGCCTGGCATATCCCTCACTCTTCCATTACCACCCAGCCAGGGGACCAACCCTGATTCAATGAGAAGTGTAGAAGTGCATGCCAGGAGCAGCACCAGGCGTACTAAAAATGCAGTGCCAACCTGGGGAAGCTGCAACACAGGACTACATGCATGCTAAACAGCAGAAGCAGCATACTATAGACAGAGCTAAGCTATCACACAATCAACGGATCAGATCAAAGCTCTGCAGTCCTGCCACATCCAGTCATGAATGATGGTGGACAATTAAACAACTAACGGAAGGAGGAGGCGCCATGAATATCCCCATCCTCAATGATGGCGGAGCCCAGCACATGAGTGCAAAAGACAAGGCAGCAGCGTTTGCAACCATCTTCAGCCAGAAGTGCCGAGTGGATGATCCATATCGGCCTCCTCCTGAAGTCCCCACCATCATAGAAGCCAGTCTTCAGCCAATTCGATTCACTCCACGTGATATCAAGAAACAACTGAGCGCACTGGATACAGCAAAGGCTATGGGCCTCGACAACATCCCGGCTGTCATGCTGAAGACTTGTGCTCCAGAACTAGCCGCGCCTCCAGCCAAGCTGTTCCAGTACAGCTACAGCACTGGCACCTATCCGACAATGTGGAAAACTGCCTGTAATGATCAATAACATGTCATTCTATAGTGGACACTAGGTGGAGCCGTAGAGCTGTGTAGAGCTATATATACATAAGACTACACCACCCAGCTGTATGTATATTAAGACTACATTACCCATGAGGCACTAGGCTACCCACAAGACAGCAGTCAAGATGGATGCCTCTACAAATACTGTACCTAGTCCACATGTGCTCAATAAAGTGTCTAGCAAAAGCTAGCTGGTACATAATAAGAATGTCTATTTATTAATGAACATAAGATGGTACCAGGATGGTGAAGATCTGCTGAAAATTGTGAAAAGCGACATGGAGAATTTGAAGCCACCAGAGCGTTTGAAACTCACAGGAAATATCGACTACAATTGGCAGACTCTTAAACAACAATTCGAACTCTACATTGCAGCCATCGGATTCGGTACAAAGCCAGACGCAAGGAAGATAGCGTTGCTGCTTACGGTTGCAGGCCCACAGGCGATAGAGGTATTTAATACATTTGTATTTAATCCAGAGGAGAACAGAGAAAAATTAGAAGATGTGCTAAAAAAATTTGATGCACATTGCTCTCCCAAAAGGAATGAGACCTATGAAAGATACATCTTCTGTTCTCGGACACAGCAGCAAAATGAGACTTTTGATAGCTTTATAACTGATCTGAAACTGAAAGCACAGACATGTAATTTCTCTGAGCTCAAAGCATCCATGATTCGTGACCAGATTGTGTTTGGTATTCATGATAAAAAAGTCAGGGAACGTCTGTTGAGAGAAACCGAACTAAATTTGGAGAATGCGGTGAAAATATGCCAAGCCAGCGAGCTAGCTCGAAAGCACGCGAAGACTTTCAGTGAAATCAATAATGATGCGATTGTAATGAGTGATAATGCTGCTGTCGGTGCTGTGTCCTACAAGGGGAAGAAACGTGGGCAGAACAGAAATGAAAAGCAATCGGAGGATGAAAATTTTAATTGTAAACGCTGTGGTTACAAACACCAGTTAAGACAATGCCCAGCGTTTGGAAAAATGTGCACAAAGTGTAATGGAAAGAATCACTTTGCCAAACAATGCTTTTCAAAAGTACAAACTAAGAAAGGGCAATGAGTTAATGTAATTGAGGACACTGATTTAAGTGAGACATTTTTTGTAGGAATGGTGTCATGTGACAATATCAAAAAGGATACAGAAAATGTGCAGCCCTCAGAAATGGACAATGCTGAACATAAAGTTAATGCAGCAAAAGAGGACAAATGGATGATCCCACTGCAGGTAAATGGAGCATTAGTTACCTTGAAACTAGACACTGGGGCAAAAGCAAACTTAATCAGTATGAGTGACATTAACAATATGAAAGAAAAGCCCAAAATACAGAAAAAGTCAGTACTACTGAAGGACTATAATGGACAGAAAATAGATAGCTTAGGTGTATGCAGACTTGAAGTGACAGTCAAAGACAAAGTGCATCATCTCATGTTTTCTGTTGTGGCTGAAAGACTTGATTCACTACTGGGTGACAAAGCTTGTGAGGACTTAGAACTGGTCAAGAGAGTCTACCGTATAAACTGTGCCATAAGCAGACCAGATGACTCTGTGGATTCTGTAGTGAATAATTTCCAGGATGTGTTCAAAGAATTTGGAGTTCTACCATTCACTTACAAGATCCAGCTAAAGCAGGATGCTCAGCCAGTGGTACATGCTCCACGAAGAGTTCCAGCACCCCTGCGTGACCGGCTCAAGAATGAACTGGACAGAATGACCACACTAGGAGTCATCAGGAAAGTCGAAGAGCCAACAGACTGGGTTAACTCCATGGTATGTGTAAAGAAAAAGAACAATGATCTAAGAATATGCATGGATCCAAAGGACTTAAATGCAAACATAAAACGTGAACACTACCAGATTCCCAAGCGAGAAGAAATCACCAGTGAAATGTCAGGTGCCAGATACTTTACAAAGGTCGATGCCTCACAAGGATTTTGGCAACTAAAACTGGATGAAGAGAGCACCAAATACTGTACCTTCAACACACCATTTGGCAGGTATTGTTTCCTCAGAATGCCTTTCGGGATAATATCTGCATCTGAAATCTTTCATAGAGCGATGGAACACATAATTGAAGGTCTGGAAGGAGTTCGGGTCTATGTTGATGACATCATCATCTGGGGCTCCACACTGAAAGAACACAATGAGAGACTGACTAAAGTGCTACAGAGCATCTGCCGGAATGGACTGAAGCTCAACAAAGCCAAGTGTCAGTTTGGCGTCCAGGAAGTCACTTTCCTAGGAGATAATCTATCTGGTAAAGGAATAGAGCCAGATATGGAAAAAGTAAACGCCATAGTCGAAATGCCCCGACCCACTGACAAAAAAGGAGTGCTATGCATCATGGGGATGATAAACTTCATTGGAAAGTTCATTCCTAACTTGTCAGCCAAGACAGCCTATCTGCGAGACCTGCTACATAAAACACATGAGTTCGCATGGACAGAAAGACATGAACAAGAGTGGATAAAGCTCAAAACAGTGCTGACAACCACACCTGTACTCACCTTCTTTGACCCAACAAAAAGAATCAACGTGTCAATGGATGCATCAAAAGATGGCCTAGGTGCAGTCTTGCTACAAGCAGAGGGTGAAGATTGGAAGCCTGTTGCCTATGCCTCCAGGTCTATGACTGACTCTGAGTGTCGATATGCCCAGATTGAAAAGGAATGTCTAGGCTTGGTAGTTGGACTAGAAAAGTTTCATGGCTACATATATGGACTTCCCACCTTCACAGTTGAGACAGACCACAGCCCTCTGGTTGCCATCATAAAAAAAAACCTGAATGAGATGTCTCCAAGGATTCAACGACTCATGATGAAGCTGCAAAGATATGACTTTGAACTGATCTACACACCAGGCAAATACATAGTGTTAGCAGATGCACTATCCCGAGCACCCACAATGAGTCATGTGAGCTCTACTGAAGAAGACGTGGATGTTCATGTGAGTATGGTCACTGTTGCGCTGCCCGTGTCAGACACAAAATCAAAGCAAATAGCAGAAGAAACAGTAAAAGATACAGTATTACAAACAGTAATAGAGAACATTCATCATGGTTGGCCAAAAGGTTCCTGTCCAAAATATTTTCACATAAAGTCAGAATTGAGTGTCGCAAGTGGACTATTACTAAAACAGAACAGAAGTCATTCCACAGGCTCTACGTCAAGACATGCTCAAAAGGATTCATGAGGGACACCTCGGAATTGAAAAATGCAAAAGGAGGGCAAGAGACACTGTTTATTGGCCTGGCATAAATAAGGACATTGAGAACATGATAGGCAAATGTGAGACATGTCAGAAACACCAAAACAAACAAGCAAAGGAACCAATGATAGTAGCTGACATACCAACAGCACCATGGCAAAAGGTTGGTATGGACCTTTTTCATTTAAATGGTAAAGACTATCTAATAGTGATTGACTACTATTCTAACTATCCTGAGATGGTGCTGCTCTCAAGCACCACAGCAAGCAGTGTCATAATGCATGTGAAATCCATCTTCGCTAGACATGGAATTCCCAGGATTGCCGTTAGTGACAATGGTCCGTGCTTCAACTGTAAGGAGTGGCAACAGTTTGCAGCACATTATGACTTTCAGCACATCACATCCAGTCCTTTGTATGCTCAGTCAAATGGTAAGGCAGAGAAAGGTGTTCAAGTTCTCAAGCAGCTACTGAAGAAAGCAACAGAAAGCAAGTCTGATCCTTATCTCGCCCTGCTGAGCTACCGAGCCTCACCTTTAGACTGTGGTTCTTCACCTGCTGAACTACTAATGGGTCGCAAGTTGCGCACCACGCTACCCGGCTGTGCAAAAGAACAGCAAAGTGAGGAACTGAGACAGAGACTTCAACTGTTAAAGCTGAAACAGAAATCATACTATGACAAGTCATCCAAAACTCTAAAACCATCGACAAGGGATGATGTTGTCAGGATTGAGGATCCAGATGCATGGAACAGGAAAGCTACAGTTCTTGAGGAAGTAGGACCAAGGTCATATACTGTTAGAACTGAGGAAGGACAGATTCTCAGGAGGAACTGCCGTTCCCTCCTAAAAACACAAGAGACTATTCAAGACCAGATTGATGACAATGCCGCAACTGCATCTTGTCATTTACCACCAGAACAATCTCATGAAGACACATCAGACTTACCCGTGTTGAGAAGATCCACACGTGAAGTAAAAAAGCCTGATAGACTTAATCTTTGAGTGCAATGGAAAGCTTTGAAAATGTGTTGACTGTTTTGAAAATGTTTATGTTTATAGAGCACTAACAAAAGTGTTACTGATATTATCTTTATTGTTTTCTTGAAAGTTGATTGATATTGATTTTGTTAAACCTCAAAGAAAGGGGGATGTAATGATCAATAACATGTCATTCTATAGTGGACACTAGGTGGAGCTGTAGAGCTGTGTAGAGCTGTATATACATAAGACTACACTACCCAGCTGTATGTATATTAAGACTACATTACCCATGAGGCACTAGGCTACCCACAAGACAGCAGTCAAGATGGATGCCTCTACAGATACTGTACCTAGTCCACATGTGCTCAATAAAGTGTCTAGCAAAAGCTAGCTGTGTACATAATAAGAATGTCTATTTATTAATGAACATAAGACTGCCCAGGTATGTCCTGTCCATAAAAAGCAGGACAAATCTAATCTGGCCAATTACCGCCCCATCAGTCTACTCTCAATCATCAGCAAAGTGATGGAAGGTGTTGTCGACAGTGCTATCAAGCGGCACTTACTCACCAACAACCTTCTCACCGATGCTCAGTTTGGGTTCCGCCAGGACCACTTGGCTCCAGACCTTACAGCTTTGGCCCAAACATGGACAAAAGAGCTGAACTCCAGAGGTGAGGTGAGAGTGACTGCCCTTGATATCAAGACAGCATTTGACCGAGTGTGGCATCAAGGATCCATAGCAAAATTGAAGTCAATGGGAATCAGGGGGAAAACTCTCCATTGGCTGGAGTCATACCTAGCACAAATGAAGATGATTGTGGTTGTTGGAGGTCAATCATCTCAGCCCCAGGACATCACTGCAGGAGTTCCTCAGGGCAGTGTCCTAGGCCCAACCATCTTCAGCTGCTTCATCAATGACCTTCCCTCCAACATAAGGTCAGCACGGTGGCATAGTGGTTAGCACTGTTGCCTCACAGCGCCAGGGACCCGGGTTCGAACCCAGCCTCGGGCGACTGTCTGTGTGGAGTTTGCACATTCTCCCTGTGTTTGCGTGGGTTTCCTCCGGGTGCTCCGGTTTCCTCCCACAGTCCAAAGATGTGCGGGTTAGGTTGATTGGCTATGATAAATTGACCCTTAGTGTTAGGGGGATTAAATACGTGGGGTTACGGGGATAGGGTGGGATATGTCTTGGTGTGGGGGTTGCGGGGATCGGGTGGGATATGTGTCGGTGCAGGCTCGATGGGCCGAGATGGCCTCTATCTGCATTGTGGGGTTTCTGTGATTCTGTGATTCTGTGAGGATGTTCACTGATGATTGCACATTGTTCAGTGCCATTCATAACTCCTCAGATAATGAAGCAGTCCATGCCTGCATGCAACAAAACCTGGACGACATTTAGGCTTGGGCTAATAAGTGGCAAGTAACACACCACACAAGTGCCAGGCAATGACTATCTCCAAAAAGCGAGAGTCTAACCACCGCCCCTTGACATTCAATGGCATTACCATCGCTGAATCCCCCATCATCAACATCCCGGGGGTAACCATTGACCAGAAACTTAACTGGACCAGTCACATAAATACTGTTGCAACAAGAGTAGGTCACAGGCTGCGTATTCTGCAGCGAGTGTTACCTCCTTACTCCCCAAAGCCTTTCCACCATCTATAAGGCACAAGTCGGGAGTGTGATGGAATACTCTCTGCTTGCCTGGATGAGTGCAGCTCCAACAACACTCAAGAAGCTTGACACCATCCAGGACAAAGCAACCCGCTTGATTGGCACCTCATCCACCACCTTAAACATTCACTCCCTCCAGCACCGGCGTACCGTGGCTGCAGTGTATACCATCTACAAGATGCACTGCAGCAACTCGCCAAGGCTTCTTCGGCAGCACCTCCCAAACCCGCGACTTCTACCGCCTAGAAGGATAAGGGGAGCAGGCGCATGGGAACACCACCACCTCCAAGTTCCCCTCCAATTTACACACCATCCTGACTTGGAAATATATCGCCTTTTCTTCATCGTCGCTGGGTCAAAATCTTGGAACTCCCTCCCTAACAGCACTGTGGGAGTACCTTCACCACACGGACTGCAGCGGTTCAAGAAGGCAGCTCACCATCATCTTCTCGAGGGCAACTAGGGATGGGCAATACATGCTGGCCTTGCCAGCGACGCCCAGATCCCATGAACAAGTAAAAATAAAACAAAGGGATTAAGAAAGCCAATAAACATATGCTTGCCTATGCTGAAATTGGTGGTGGAATGTAGCCTGCTTTTAATTTGTCCGTGGGACGTAGACGACGCTGTCAAATTCCTTGCCTGTCCCAATGTTAAAAACAGTCTTTCTGACTTTCCCTTTCTGGGAAAAGGGGGTCAACACATGCCAATCTTATCTATTGCCTCTTATCTGTTTCCATAATCACTTTTGCATGGATCACAGAGCAGATGAACTATACTCCCTCTTCAAGTGGTGTCGGTGACTCTAAGAGATGGAGGAGGCCACTTATTGTATTGCACAAACTGTACGAACAACATTAAATCAAAGACAAACTAATACAAAGCACCCTTGAAATAACAATTACTCAGGGGGAAAAAATTGCTTGTAAAGAACTTGCACCTATTTTCCTGCTCTCACTTGTGCTTCATATATATATTTTGGGAAATAATACTTTTTTAAATTAGTAATTCCAATTTCATCCCTTGTATCACAAAAAAGTACAAAAGCCTTCAATCTATAAACCTGAGTTTTCCACGCATAACATCTTGTTCATTGAGGAAAAACCACTGCGGCCTGTAGTAAATTTAATCTGTGGATGAGGCTGTACAAAAAAATAACAGTGTTACATCGCAATCTTAAAACAAGTGGCGCAGTGATTCAGAAAATAAACTACAAAAGTACAATCAGCAAACGCTAATATTCATATTTCTTTAAGATAAGTGAAATATATGAAACTTTATCCAAGATGAGCACATCTTTGTCTTAATAGTTGAATGAGAATTGTTGTTTGGGATTTTCTGTTATTCCTACATTAATTAAAAAGGCAAACTCACTGAACCATTTATCTGAAACAACGGGGGATTTATAATAATTTTCAATGCCTAAATCATGTACCATGACTGAAGGTTTAGAAGAATGAATCATCTTTCATGATTGAAAATCACATCTCATGCTGTCATGATGTGATTTCAATTACAGGAAGAGCAGGAATAATCTGCCTTACCAACAATTGTTCAGGAGAATGGAATTTATACAGAGATCACATCTGCAATCTTCACTGTTTTCCCAATTTTCGTTCCTTTTCCCTCTACCCTGAAGGCACAGACTCTTGATTTAGTAGGATTCCAAGGGGTGGGTAGCCTTCTAGTACTTGATTCAAGTGGTCATTCTTCAAGATAGTGAGTGCCAGCAGGCTATTCAAGAGTTGGGAACATGACAGCTGAGTGCAAAACTGTGCTCCTCTGACGTCCATCCACACACTCATTGACTTCCCACCAAGGGTTACTGGATAGTGATTAGGAGGGAGAATTCTGGCTCCTTCCCTGCCCTTATCCCAGCATACAGAGGCAATTTTTAGCATCCCTACTACTACTAATTTGAGTTTAGCTAACTCAGCATAAATGGGAATCAAACTTGAGACTTCCTAGTCTGTATGCCTTTGTGTCACATTGAGTGGTGCATGTGCCCATTAAGGTTTTACCTATGGCATGCTCTCTTTACGAAAACTTAAAAGACAAGGCTTTACTTGTGTGATGTTCAGCAACATTTAACCAAATAATGTAGTCCTATTGTTCTAGAAACATAGAAAATAGGAGCAGGGGTAGGCCATTCGGCCCCTCGAGCCTGCTCTGCCATTCAATGAGATCATGGCTGATCATCCAAATTCAGTACCCTGTCCCTGCCTTCTCCCCATATCCCTTGATCCCTTTAGCCTTAAGAAATATATCTAACTCCTTCTTGAATATTTTTAATGAATTGGCCTCAACTGCCTTCTGTGGTAGAGAATCCACAGGTTCACCATTTTTTGGGTGAAGAAATTCCTCCTCATCTCTGTCCTAAATGGCTTACCCCTTATCCTTAGACTGTGACCCCTGGTTCTGGACTCCCCGGCCATCGGGAACATCCTTCCTGCATCAAGTCTGTCTAGACCTGTCAGAATTTTATAAGTTTCAATGAGATCCCCTCTCATTCTTCTAAACTCCAGCGAGTATAAGCCCAATCGACCCAATCTCTCCTCATACGTCATTCCTGCCATCCCAGGTATCAGTCTGGTGAATCTTCGCTGCACTCCCTCCATGGCAAGAACATTCTGCTATTGATAATTAAATAAAATGCAACCTGTCCTCAAGATGTTTGAAGAATCAAGAAAATCAAGATCAAACAGATATGAAACTTAGGGAGCTTTTAAATAATGTATGAAAAGATCAAATCACAAATCTCTACTGGCACATACACATTTTTTCAATCTCATCTTTCTTATCCATTCCTTTGTCTCATTCTCGTAGGGAATGTCTTGAACTTAATCATACCTTCCCTTCTTTCCACCACTTTCATTTCCTCAGCTCTCAAGCAGTCTTTTAAAAACCCAAGCTTGGTGTTACCTGACCACTGCTTGATTTGCCTTCTTTCAAGGTCTTTCCAAACTTGGTGGTGCGGACAATGCTTGATGGGCTTTAACCCTTCACCTAGGTTTCTCACCATTTAAAAAAAAAAATGCTGAATGTAGGAAGAAACCAATAAACTGGCTGTCATGTTTGACAAACTGACATCATAAAGGAAATTCAGAATATGACAAACTTTTTAAAAAATCATAAAGGACTAGATTAGAAAAATTCTACCAGGAAGGTACAAAAGCCTTTGTTTCTACATTTTTAGCATAATTTCTAATTTAAAAATCCTGTCCAATAAATTCAATCTGAAGAGCTCACTGGAATTTTAATACCCAATAAAGTTGAAGAAGAATGGGAACATTGCACACCCATTTCCCATAAACAGTGATATTTATTATCACTATGACATCTAGCTACAATAAAATGTGTCCAATTTGCACAAAAATTAGACGCTGGCTTAAATTAATTAAAAAATTAAGTGGTTTGAAACTGGCTCAAATTCATGTGATGAAATAATGTGATTTTTAAGCTGTAAATGTTCTAAGTGAAATTAATTTGGGACATTTTAACTTGGTTCCTAGTTAATTTAAGCCTGCAGCTCAAAAAACGTACTATACCCTAACTAGCTATGATATCGAAAACACCACTTGGATCTTTCATTTGTTCACTTTTTGCAGGAGAGCTTTTTGAGCCAACATGTAGAAAGTCCTACAAGAGAGGGGGCGGTACTGGACCTAATTCTGGGGAATGTAGCCGGGCAAGTGGTGGAAGTGTCAGTAGGAGAGCATTTTGGCGACAGTGACCATAATTCGGTGAGATTTAAGGTGGTCATGGAAAAAGACAAAGACGGCCCGGAAATAAGGGTTCTAAATTGGGGGAAGGCCGATTTTAATATGATAAGGCAGGATCTGGCCAAAGTGGACTGGGAGCAGCTGCTTATAGGAAAATCCACATCAAAACAGTGGGAGACTTTCAGAAGGGAAATAGAGAGAGTACAACGCCAACATGTTCCTGTAAAGGTCAAGGGTGGGACCAACAAGCAAAGGGAACCTTGGATGACAAGGGATATACAAAAATGCATTAGAAATAAAAGGGGGGCTTTTGGCAGTTACAAAAGACTAAAGACAGAAGAAGCCCTAGAGGAGTATAAAAAGTGCAGGGGCATACTTAAAAAAGAAATTAGGAGGGCGAGGAGGGGCCATGAAATAACACTGGTGAGCAAAATAAAGGAAAATCCTAAGATGTTTTATAAGTATATTAAGGGCAAGAGGATAACCAGGGAAAGGGTAGGGCCCATTAGGGACCAAAGTGGCAATCTGTGTGTAGAGCCAGAGGATGTAGGCGGGGTTTTAAATGAATTTTTTGCATCTGTGTTCACTATGGAGAAAGACGATGCAGACATAGAAATCGGGCAAGGGGACTGTGACATACTTGAACATATTAGCATCGAGAGGGAGGAGGTGCTAGCGGTTTCAGCGGGCCAAAAAGTGGATAAATCCCCAGGCCCGGACGAGATTTATCCCAGGCTGCTGTGGGAGGCAAGGGAGGAGATTGCAGGGGCTCTGACACTAATTTTCAGAACCTCTCTGGCCACAGGGGATGTACCAGAGGACTGGAGAACAGCTAACGTAGTACCATTATTCAAGAAGGGTAGCAGGGATAAACCAGGGAATTACAGGCCAGTGAGTCTAACATCTGTGGTGGGGAAATTATTGGAAAAAATTCTGAGGGACAAAATTAATCTCCACTTGGAGAGGCAAGGATTAATCGGGGATAGTCAGCATGGCTTTGTCAAGGGTAAATCATGTCTAACAAATCTGATCGAATTTTTCGAGGGGGTGACTAGTGGGGTGGATGAGGGAAATGCTGTGGATGTGGTTTACATGGACTTCAGTAAAGCTTTTGACAAAGTCCCGCATAGGAGACTGGTCAAGAAGGTAAGAGCCCATGGGATCCAGGGTGCCTTGGCGCGTTGGATCCTAAACTGGCTGAGTGGCAGGAGGCAGAGGGTGATGGTCGAAGGTTGCTTTTGTGACTGGAAGCCTGTGTCCAGTGGGGTACCTCAGGGATCGGTGCTGGGTCCCTTATTGTTTGTGATCTACATAAATGATTTGGATGAGAATGTAAAAGGTATGATCAGTAAGTTCGCAGATGACACGAAAATTGGTGGGGTGGTAAATTGCGAGGAGGAAAGCCTCCGGCTACAGGACGATATAAACGGGTTGGTCAGATGGGCGGAAAAGTGGCAAATGGAATTTAACCCTGAAAAGTGCGAGGTGATGCATTTTGGACGGACAAATAAGGCAAGGGAATACACAATGAGTGGTAGGACCCTAGGAAGTACAGAGGGTCAGAGGGACCTTGGTGTACATGTACATAGATCCCTGAAGGCAGCGGAGCAGGTAGATAAGGTGGTTAAAAAGGCATATGGGATACTTGCCTTCATTAGCCGAGGCATAGAATATAAGAGCAGGGAGGTTATGATGGAGCTGTACAAAACGCTGGTGAGGCCACAGCTGGAGTACTGTGTGCAGTTCTGGTCGCCTCACTATAGGAAGGATGTGATTGCTTTGGAGAGGGTGCAGAGAAGATTCACCAGGATGTTACCTGGGATGGAGCGCCTCAGCTATGAAGAGAGGCTGGACAGGCTGGAGTTGTTTTCCTTGGAGCAGAGAAGGCTGAGGGGGGACCTGATTGAGGTGTACAAAATAATGAGGGGCATAGATAGGGTAGATAAAGAGGAACTTTTCCCCTTAGTGCGGGGGTCAATAACAAGGGGGCATAGATTCAGGGTAAGGGGCAGGAGATTTAGAGGGGATTTGAGGAGGAACTTTTTACCCAGAGGGTGGTTGGAATGTGGAACTCAATGCCTGAAAGGGTGGTGGAGGCAGGAACCCTCACAACATTCAAGAAGCATTTGGATGAGCACTTGAAATGCCATTGCATACAAGGCTATGGACCAAATGCTGGAAAATGGGATTAGACTGGACAGGGATGGATGGGCGGCGCAGACACGATGGGCCGAAGGGCCTCTTTCTGTGCTGTAAAACTCTATGACTCTATGACTCTATGACTTTGCCTATTCAAAACTGCTAAAATTTCAATACCACATAATAGACTTGTTAGCAAAATTAAAGGGACAGTGGCAGCATAGACACAAAATTGGCTAAGGAAAGCAGAGAGTAGTGGTGAATGGTTGTTTTTCAGACTGGAGGGAAGTATACAGTGGTGTCCCCCAGGGGTCGGTATGAGGACCACTGCTCTTTTTGATACATGTTAATGACCTGGACTTGGGTGTACAGCGCATCATTTCAAAGTTTGCAGATGATACTAAACTCGGAAATGTAGTAAACAATGAGGAGGACAGTAACAGACTTTAGAAGGACATAGACAGCCTGGTGAAATGGGCAGATGAAATTTAATGCAGAGAATTGTGAAGTGATACATTTTGGTAGAAAGAATGAGGAGAGGCAATATGAACTAAATGGTATAATTTTAAAGGGAGGGGGGCAGGAACAGAGAGACCTGGAGGTATATGTACACAAATCATTGAAGGTGGCAGGACAAGCTGAGAAGGCTGTTCAAAAAGCATATGGGACCCTTGGCTTTATTAATAGAGGCATATAATACAAAAGCAAGGAAGTTATGCTAAACCGTTATAAAACACTGGTTAGGCCTCAGCTGAAGTATTGCATTCAATTCTGGGCAGCACACTTTAGGAAGGGTGTCAAGGCTTTGGAGAGGGTGCAGAAGAGACTTACCAGAATGGTGCAAAGGATGAGGGACTTCAGTTACGTGGAGAGACTGGAGAAGCTTCTTGGAGCAGAGAAATTTAAGAGATTGGATAGAGGTGTTCAAAATCATGAATGGTTTTGATAGAGTAAATAAGGAGAAACTGTTTCCAGTGGCAGAAGGGTCGGTAACCAGAGGACACAGATTTAAGGTGATTGGTAAGAGAACCAGAGGAGACATGAGGAAACATTTCTTTACATGAGTTGTGATCTGGAATGCACTGTCTGAAAGGATGATGGAAGCAGATTCAATAGTAACATTCAAAAGCGAATTGGATAAATACTTGAAGGGAAAACATTTACAGTGCTATGGAGGAAGATCGGGGGAGTTGGATTAACTGGATAGCTCTAGCAAAGAGCCACCACAGGCACGATGGGTTGAATGGCCTCTTTCTGTGCAGCATCTTTCTTTGATTCTATGCGAAGGAACAAACAAAAATGGAGATATAAGATAAAATTTTCTAATTGTCATCTCCTGGTGCGAAGCCTCACCCATCAGGAATGTAGCCAATGATTTTCATTCTATTTCTGGACATGCATTCCCAGTGAGCATGTATTCATGCCAGTAAAATGTATCCTATGGGATTACCTTGGTTATAGTATTTATAACAGGAGTCCTACCAGATAAATACCATTAAATGCAATATATTCTTCCAAATATATTCCAAGAACTCTAATCCTTTTTACAGTTCTTAGTCTAATTTATTATTAGCAGAAATTTAAGCATAAAACACACTTGAAAGCTTCTTCGATAGCTAATATAACTATACATGCCAGAGCCTCTTGGTTTAAGTGCATTGAATCACATTTACAATCCTTTTAATAATACCACCAACCCTTTTAACTGTTCTAAGTTTTAACCCATTTTAACTGACTAAAATAATTCTAAATCTAATCCGATGTGATCAGTTGACTCAACCTGGATTCTGTTCTATGACTAAAATAGAAAGAATGACATTTGGGGTAGATTTTGACACTTGGGCAAGCGATCAGCAGAGAGGCCCCCATGAGTTTGAGGCTCCGGCCTCAATTAAATTTACCAGGAAAGCTGCAGGGCACCAAACGGGCATCCCAATGCAGCTCGCCAGCTGGAAGCTCGAAAAGCAGGCCAGAGCTAATGCCAGCAAGGTAAGTTGTCGGGAGCTGTGGTCGCAATCACTAAGTGTGGGGGCCCCGGGGCGGCAGCAACCCAGATAAGTTTTGTGGGCGTATCGCCTGAAATAGGTGGCCGCTTTGAACACCCAGTGGTAGGCCCCTTTTAAAATGGAGCTGGCCGCATCGCTAGAGTGAGTAGGCGGTAAGGCTACCAACCCCATGTTGAGGCCGTTTCCCCCCCCCCCACCACCCCCATGCCTCAAAATCAACCCCATTGAGTTTTAAATTACATTGCCAATTACAACATGGTTCTCCCAGAAGACTCCAAATATTCCATCATAATGATGATGAGGGGGTTCACTTTCCAGGATGGCTAACCCAGGGGGTTACATCAATAAACAAATCCACTCTACTAAATGATTATGCCAATTCAGGTGTTGGCTTGGCCCAATTGGTAGCACTCTTACCTCTGAGTCAGAAGGTTATGGTTTCAAGCCCCAATCTGTGGGACTTGAGCACATATTTGAAATTGGCATAGGAGTTTGTAATGGGGGAAACTTTGACAGGACGTGCATGCAGACGTAAGACTGTAATATATTCTAGCTATCTATATAGCATACGGAATACTTGCCTTTATTAGCCAAGACATAGAATACAAGAGCAGGGAGGTTATGCTTGAACTGTATAAAACACTAGTTAGGCCACAGCTAGAATACTGCGAGCAGTTCTGGTCACCACATTACAGGAAAGATGTGATTGCACTAGAGAGGGTACAGAGGAGATTTACGAGGATGTTGCCTGGACTGGGGAATTTTAGCTACAGGGAAAAATTGGATAGGCTGGGTTTGTTTTCTTTGGAACAGAGAAGGCTGAGGGGAGACCTTATTGAGGTGTATAAAATTATGAGGGGCCTAGATCGAGTGGATAGGAAGGACCTATTTCCCTTAGTAGAGGGGTCAACAACCAGGGGGCATAGATTTAAAGTAATTGGTAGTAGGTTTAGAGGAGATTTGAGGGGAAATTTCTTTTACCCAGAGGGTGGTGGGGGTTTGGAACTCACTGCCTGAAAGGGTGGTAGAGGCTGAAACCCTCACCACATTTAAGAAGTGCTTGGATGTGCACTTGAAGTGCTGTAACCTACAGGGCTACGGACCAAGAGCTGGAAAGTGGGAGTAGGCTGGACAGCTCTTTGTTGGCCGGCGCGGGCACGATGGGCCGAAACGGCCTCCTTCTGTGCTGTAAATTTCTATGATTCTATATAGTAAAAGTCTTGCCTATAGTCTGCAGCTTCCTGGCAGTGTACCATTTATTCCTGTAACATTTTCCCCATCACACTTGTTATAAAACAGGTCATCCTCCAACTCACCATGAGCAATCCCATAATTTTGACAGTACTCAGATCTTTTCAACTCCATCAAAACTCTCGTCACCAGAAATGACCTGTCTACAGCTAGTTATTCTCCATCAGTCTCTTGAACAATGAGTCATTCTATATTCTTCAAATGCTGTCTCACTGGACTGATGTGAGATTGAACATTATATTCCCCTGATTCTTTTGATGTACTTGATCGTTTGAACTTAGATAACAGACAAGTGCCTCTTTTGAGGCTGGTGTCGGCACAAGAAGTACAGAGGGATTTTTTTTCCTTGCATCTGATGTACTATTTTTGACCTGGGTGCAATTTACGGTGAAAAATGAGAAAATGTGCTCCTTCAGCGTTAAAAAAAATTCAACAAAGAAAAACAATAAATCGATAATGTCAGTGCAGTTCATGGGAATAAAGGAAACCTATGGCTGCGAAATTATATTGCGCCCAAATATAATGATCTGCAGGTGCCAGTCACAGCCCCAGAGGCAGCTTGTCGATCGGGGGTGATGGTGGAGGGGTGACGTCGGCAGCTGGGACTGAGGACCACAGGTGAGTCTGGGGAGGTGGGCGAGGATGCAATTGGGTGGGGGGCAAGCAGTCGCTGACAGCACTCCTGCTCCTCCCTATATTTTTAAAAACTGACTCTGGTGCTCCCTTTAAGAACCACTGGTTAGGCCGCAAGTAGACCAGGTAATCCTGAGCACAGCCGGCCCGACACTCAGTGTTCAGGGTAAACCAATTTCCGGTTTGGGTCCTAAAACCTCTTAGACCTCATTTTAATAAAAAAAAGAAAGACTTGCATTGGATAGCGCCTTTCATGACCACCAGACATCCCAAAGCGCTTTACAGCCAATGAAGTACTTTACTGTTGAAATGTAGGAAACGCGGCAGCCAATTTGCGCACAGCAAGCTCCCACAAACAGCAATGTGATAATAACCAGATAATCTGTTTTTAACGATGTTGATTGAGGGATAAATACTTGCCAGGACACCGGGGATAACTCCCCTATTCTTCGAAATCGTGCCCTGGGATCTTTTATGTCCACCTGAGAGAGGAGACAGGGCCTCGGTTTAACATCTCATCCGAAAGACGGCACCTCTGACAGTGCAGCACTCCCTCAGTACTGCACTGGAGCGCCAGCTTAGATTTTTGTGCTCAAGTCTCTGGAGTGGGACTATGAACCCACAACCTTCTGACTCAGATGCAAGTGTGCTACCAACTGAGCCACTGGTTGACATTGTGAAGGGTCTTAATGCCTATTTTAGGTGGTTGGCAGGGCTGCCTCTACAGCGTCTGAATTAATATGGCATCAGACATGTTTCCAGCGCTGTTGGGGCATGGAAGTTCGCCTCCTTAATTGCATTTTTTGCACCCGTTTTCCACTTGGAAAATGGGTGCAACATGTTCCAATTTTACCCCCGTTTATTCTATTACCTAAGAATCACCCTGTTATAAACCTCATCATTCATCAAGAAACTACTCGTGAAATAACGCTGGACGGCCAGCTGGTGGCGCCGTCCAAGGAGTATAAATACTCGGGCGTTGGCCCCAGCTTTGCAGGGACATTTTGTAAGACAAGGAACTAGTGAAGTACAACTAGACCTCCATGTTCTGAAACAAGTTGATTAAAGCCTTGCTTTATGCTCAAACCAAGTGCGTAGTGAGTTTTATTACGTCACACCCCCTCAAGAATCTAGCAAAGAATGAAAACCAAATTTTCCAAATAATCGGTGACATTCAAAGCTAAGTTTATCATCACCCATGATTTTAGACTTGCCTCTGCACCCTTCAGCTCCAAAAAATTTTGCCCACTAAATTGCTGAAAAAGTCTTCGTCAGTTCCACTGATCTCATGGATTGCCAACTATGAGGGTGGGGGGGGCCACAGCTCAGCCAGTGTCGGAGCAGTGAAAGACTGACCGCAACTTCAGGACTTCCACGTTTAGATGGGCAAGGGCTAAACCCTGAAGTTACGGTCAGTTTCAGAGGGGTAACGATGGGGAACGCTGACAGTTCGCCGTCATTACCCACTGCAAAATTCAGGCCATTATATAATCAATGTCAGAGATAAGAAAATGCACAAATTGGTATAAAAAGATTTTAAGTGCTATTGGCCCTGAAATTAGGATCGGGAGCTTGCCGCGCGTGCAAGCCCCCGATCTGCACTCACCCTGCGCGCTGACATCTGAAGCCCGGGCCTGCTCGCATTTCCTATCACTGGCCCGGTTCAGATGTCGGCGCGATGTGCTTACCTGATCCAGCGGCGTAGTTAGTGCGATGTGCCGGCTGGGATCAGATGAGCACTGTACAGCCAATCAGGGGAGGGGAAACTCATTCATGAGTTTGACAGTAAGAGCTGCCAAACTCATGAAAAGTATGGGCTGCCAAAACACTACTTTAACTTTAAATAAAATTTTAAAAAACATCCCACTGATTATAGTAACTATAAATAAATTAAAAAAAATGTTTTAAACAATTAATCAATTTTTTGTAAAAAATAAATTTTTAAAAAATAGGGTCTAAAACTAAAATTACCTTACTGTAAATTCTTTAAAAATAACAAACCTGTGGAAAAAAAATTTCTACATTGTACTAAAAGCCCACTTACCTGTAAAACTAAATACTTACGTCTGGTTTTTCCACGCGTAAAGACCGGAGGCCTTTACACTCGGGCAACTGTGGGAAAAAAAAAAGGAATTTCAGTGCGCACGCGCTACCTGTGCAGTCGCGCGCGTACTTCCTCTTAACCCCTTGGGTCAGAAGACAGGAAATGCCGGTTTTCAGCGCATGCGCTGTGCATGCTGAAAACCGGCAATTCCTCCGGGCACACGCGTGAGTACCCCGTCCTTACTCACGCGTTGTGCCCGGAATTACTGGGCCAATGACACCGAAGTAGCTGCCTATCTCCAGAGCCAGGTGATAAGAGTGTGACATCCCTCCAGGAGGTTTTCTCACACTGGCAGATGTGCGGTTAAATGTCAATATCCAAAAGTTGTTGTCCGAGTTGCGTCACTCAAACATTTGCTTTGCAAAAATGACATTTCACTGTCTGCCTCACCATTGAAATGCATTGAATGTCGTAAAGTTGCTGTATTTGCGCAGGAGATACGAACTAAACCAGCTGCAAAATATTTTGAAAAAATAGACTTGCATTTCTATAGCGCCTTTCACGACCTCAGGACATCCCAAAGCGATTTACAGCCAATGAAGTACTTTTGAAGTGTACTCACTGTTGTAATGTAGGAAATTTAGGGCTAGTAATTTAGTGCAAGCGCATCTAAATGTGGAAAACCTGAAGATGCGGTCAGTCATTCACTGCTCCGACACTGGCTGCACTGTGGACCCCCTCCCCCATAGCTGGCAATCCATGAAATCAGTGGAACTGACGAAAATTTGAGCTTTGAGCTTTTCCGCACTAATATCGCTGTTAAATACCCCATTAAATGTAATTTAGGGCTAGTAATTACGTGTAAGTACCCTTTTAACAATGTGATAATTATTAATGACTGCCAATCAACCTCCCTGGCACCAAAAATTAATTATTGTAAGTGTGGTGTCTAACTTCTTTAGGTTGTGAATTGGTTTAGGAGATTTTAAAAATGTCTTTTTTTAATTGAAATGTTTTTGTAACTTTTCCTTCCCGTCTTTTTTCTCTCTCTCTTAATCTAATCTTCAGTTCCCTCTCTTTATTTCTCTTTCTGTACCTGATTTTATATTGAATTCACTCCCTTTAATAGGGAGAGATCTGGTAAATTCTGGTTCCTTGTCGATAACTGAATCTCCCCCAGTTAACTCAAATACATGGGGCTCGATTTTAACAGCCCCGAGGAGGCGGGTTTGGAGGCGGGTTAGCTGTGAAAATCAGAAAAAATGCCTTCAGACACCCAACTCGCCTCCATCCCGCCCCCACGCAATTTTCGTGAGTGTCTGTTCAGCTGCTCCCAAACTGACCCGACTCCAACCGGTGGGACAGGTAGTTAAGGCAGTTAAAGAGCCTGTTAACTGCCTCGATAATCCTACTTTGATAGAGCTTTCCCATTTTCATGCCTCTGACTCCTGTTTCCTGTCTTATCAGAAACAGTCCCGCTGCAAGCAGACGAGTTGGTGGAGGACATGATCTGTAGTCATTATTGGTGCAGAACTTTAAAAGCGCTCCTGTTAAATGGCTGGCATTCAAATCCAACAATGTTGTTGTTGGAGATTTGGGATAAGACTTTGCAAATCTACTGACCTTGTGACCGGTCAAGCTGACACACATCTGCTGTTTGAACTGATTAGGAATAATTTCAGGCCACTTTGAGTGTGCGCTTGCACGCTTCTTGCCTCAACTGAAATCTATAACAACGGGATGGGAACCATTTACATCCTCTCATCCTGGTCGTCAGATTCGGAGGAAGAGCAGTGTGGCTTAGTGGTGCCGGATGAACAAGTAGCTCAGCACACAGCCTCCTTGGAGGACAAGGAAGAGGACGGGGAGTGACGCCTTGCGGGGCCGGATGTAGCCAATCCAGCAGCAGGCGACCACATTGCTGGCCGTCATGCAAGGGATGCACTCGTCTATGCCAGATTCACATGACCTTACACTTCAAACACAGATGGCTGGCAGATGGAGATGATGATAAGGTCAAGATTCTTAACACAACATACAGCATCTGTCCAATAAACGGTGCTTTCCGATCACTGTCACCACCATCATTATAAATGGAATTAGCCCAGAGCCCTCACTGTGCAACTTCCATTTCCCAGAACACATAGACCAGAACCTCAGCTGCTTGCCATCACTTTTGTTTAATGACATCACAAAAGAGGGACACTCAATAATTTACAGCACAAGAAAACACCCATGTGACTATTTGTGTGTTAACTTCCTCTTACGTGTGCTTTTTCGTGGTGCTTCCCCTGTGGCTTCAGCAGATGTAGAGGCACCTTGCTCACTTTGATGCTGCGCCTGTTTAGACGTCTTTGGCGGGCGTCCTCTGGGTTTGGGAGCCTGGGAGGACTCCTCCACAGTCTGCTCTTCCTGCGGCTGTGCAGGGGCTGAGACGACCATCTCAGTTGGGTGAGGAATCGGGGGTTCTGACTGAGGGCTCCGCAGTGGCATGGTCGAGTGAGCACCTGGAGAGGAGCCCACACTTCCTTGTTGCCTGCCACCAACATCCCTCTCATGGGTCAGCCGCACTTCAGTGCTAGCAAGTGGCTGGAGAGCACCTTGCTGCATATCAGGAGGACCATGAGGACCCATCTCTGTACTGGCTGTCCTCATAACAAGGACGTCCATGAAGCTCTGGTGTCTCTCCTCCGTAGATGCCCATCTCTCCTCCATTGCAGACAATCTATTTTGAAGAGTCACCATGGGCTAGATTTTGCCAATGGGGAGCTTTTGGAGGCGGGACTCCCACTTGTCGGGTTTTAGTCCCGCCTCCATTGACTTCTGGCCAACACATGCTATTTTCCCTTGACTGACTTTGTTAAGCCCGCCCAGTGGGCTTAGCAGGCCAATTAAGGGGAAGCCGGTTACAGAGAACATCAGCGAGTGACATTTCATCTGTCAAAAATGTTTGACAGATGAATTGTCTTCGTTTGACAGCTCTGTGAAGCTGTCAAACACTGACATTCTATGTTGTTTGATGAGTCCTTGTATTCAAGACTCATCAAACCTCTTTCTTTAGCAGAAATTAGATGGTTGTTGCATTGGAGAATGCAGCAGCCATCTGTCATCTCTGCCGGTGAGATGCGAGACTCTCCGCATCCCCAACTGTTGAAGCCTGCAGGAAGAAACAAAGGTAAGTAAACATTTTCTATCACTTTCCATTCACCTCACATACTTACCTCTCCACACTTGCACCCATCACTTACCTTCACAGTGCACTTTTGCATCCGCCCCCAGACTCTGCCAATTTCCCAGCAGTCCTGCCTCGAAACCCGCCTCCGCAGGGCTGGCAAGATCGCGCCACATGTTTTCGTTAGTCTGGCGACTTATATCCTCCATGGTGGTTGCCACCCTCTCCATGGTGGAACGGTCATGCTCCATTGCCTCCACAAAGGCAGTGCTCATGTTAGAGATGGACTCCTCCATTCTCTACACACACGCAGTTACCCTGGATGCAAACTCTGTCAGAGGATCCTGCACGTGTTCCTGGAGTTCCAGCAACGCTCTCTTTCTGGATGGCCCCCGAGGCACAGAGTCTACATGTAGCTGAGCAGAGCTAGGAGAGTCCTGCGACCTCCAACGAGGACTCTCCACTGCTGTCACTGTCTCCACTATCTGCTGATGCTCACTTGTGAGCTGTAATACATCAGGTGACACTAATCTATGTCGCAAACCACCCACCGAGGTGTGCGTATCTGCGCTGGTGCTGGGTGCACTGAGTCCTGGTGACGCTGCTCCCTCTGAGGCTCCAGGTTCCTCTGAGGAGTCGTCCGGCTCTTCCTCCTGGACAGTGAGGAGGGGGGCTCTCGATGGTCCTGTGAGAGAGTAAAGGCATGAGCTAGACATCAGATTTTCAGGTAGCAGACACATCCTTTTGTGCAGATGATCAGAAGTCAATCTCTATGAGCATCATATGCCATTGCAGTTAATCATGAATTGTAAATGTGAGGGATGAAAATGCATTCTGTCACCAGCTTCCTCAACTGTGCCTGTCTCTCCTTCCCCCACTTCCAGCACCTCGCCACCTCCCACGATGTCATGAGCAGCCTCCTCAGCGTTTGTTAATGTGGCCAGTGATGGTGTGCCTTCTCCTGTCTTTGCTCTCTCCCTCTTATTATGGGCTAGCTTTTCCTGCAAAGAGGGACACAAGTGGAGTGAGTGATGGAGTCAGTGTGAAGAATCCAAAACATAGAAGCTTAGAGGGAGACCAAGGTGGAGTGAGGTGGCAAGAGGAAGCTGCCTCCCTGTGCATTGTTAGTTGTTGTTATTGCATAACAGTGAGAGCGAGTGTGAGGGGTGCATAGTAGGATGGTGAAGTGATTCAGTACAGAGAGAGAGATAGAGAGGTAAGTGTGCATGGGAAGTAAGGGTAAGGTGGGATGTGGAGGAGCAGGCTGATAATGCAGAGTGCTGGTGATGAGAAGAGTAGGGAAGCAGTTTGAAGGTAAGCGTGATGTGATATTCACTTTTGATGTTTGCAGAAGATCATTGAAGCGTTTTCGGCACTGGACTCAGGTGTGTGTACATAGCAACCTTGCGCTTACCTCCTCAGCAATCTCCAGCCAGGCTGCCTTGGTTTACCGAGGAGGCTTCCTCCGGCCATGGGGAGGGAACAAAATCTTCCTGCGTCCTCTTACTCCCTACGCAAGAGTTTGCAGGGAGTCCTCAGTGAATCGGGGAGCAGCCTTGGATTTTGCAGCACTCATGGTCACCTTGGCCCATTCAAGCTGCAGCAGTAACGAGAAATGAGAGGCTGAGGCTACATGGAGCCCTTAAAAACAAGTGCAGCAATGACCTCATCAGTGTAGCCCAACAGACCCGCTCCCAGTCAATGCAGCAGGCAGCGCACACGACGGGACTAATTGGTCCAATTAAATCAAAATGGGACATCAGGGGCGGCTGAAATCGGCAGTGGGTCCAAAACCCACCCACCAGGCAGCCTGCCCTCAACCCGCCTCCATTAATAAAATCGAGCCCATTAAATCTGTGGTAAAACATTGCACTACAGTAAAAACTTATCTGTATATAAAAAGTAGGTTTGAACGCACAGCTAAATGTCACTGAATTCAACAATCAATCAGTTGCTCCATCCCATAAATCCAAGACATGCTAAAATTTTGATTGTATTGTCAGTGTAATCATTTATTGCTTTCAGTTAATTGGCCAACTCTAACATTGTTGATATTATAGGGCTGATGTTGAGAGCCATTATGTTCAGTATAGAATTGGGGAGTTATTGGCAGTAGAACCTATCAAATGTCCTTCACATCCGACGAGAAGCAAGTTAAGTGAAACAGATAGAGTTTGCATGTTTTTTCTTTAAAATAAACTACACCACATCATGGAGGCTATGAACCATTTTATAATTTATTCAAAGAAACATGGAAGACTGGTTGGAATGAATAACACACTGGCAAGAAAATAATCATAGTATTCCGTAACAAAATTACTATTTTCAGAAATGTAATTTTTTTTTACCAAGCATTAACCAATTAGGCAACAGTTGGACTCCAGGTTGTTTGGTTTTATTTTTCATTACATGTTTACTCATTTGCTCATATGTGATATCAATGTGGATTTCAATATTTCTAATTGATAGCTAATTGAAAGCATTAACATTCAAGCAACTGTTTGTAGGATTATCTGGCGCAACCCTATGGCTTTTTTTAGTTCCATTTCCATCACATTAATACTCTTGGCAAAACCTAATATCCAGGCCTGTCATTGAAATCTGAGACTGGCACACCAATCACTAAAATGAAACCACACTGATGATCAAGCAACACCTAAGAAGGTGTGAGAAGTTGAAGTGAAGCAACACTATTCTTTCGCTTCTAGACTTTTTAGGGAGTTGAATAACAATCAGTTACTGGGAAGGAGGGGCTTTGGGCATGTAGGATTCACAACATTTCCACATTTCCCCAAGGTTATTAATAAAAGGGACCCTATGGACAATTTAAAAAGGGTACCCATTAGATGACGTCCGCACCTCATGGCCAAAAGCCTGCAAGATTTTTAAAGCTTGGACTCTGTGGCAGCACAAGCAGCTTGTGGGGAAATCGAAACCTAAAATGCAGTTTCTGTGAAAAGGACTTTGTGTTTTGGAAAAGCAGACAGCAAACATTGAATAGACATTAAGCCAGATCGTAGACAGATCAGAACTAGCTAGGCCTATACCTGAGGCCATCAAGTTGTCTGCATAAATAATCAGAAACAGCTTAAGGAAGCCATCGAGGCTGGACAGGCCGATTAGAATGCATTAATAACAATACAGCTCGGACGTCAGGCCATTAGGTGCGATAAACGGCCATCTAAAAATGGTTAGTTTAGATTGCTGTAATTATTTAAAACAGCCTGCCAAATTTGGAACAATGAACTAACCTGATTTGGTGCGCAGATAGGGGATGAAACAATGGGTATAACTGCAGGCCCTGGGTAGCAATCTAGCGCTCTCTGCTCTCTCTTGCACTTGGCCCTCGCTCTTGGTTCCTGGCTCATTCGTGCCTTGGCCTCGTGGCGGGTCTTTCCTCGCTCTCCGTGGTGAGTTGTCAGCAGTAAAGGACACCATACCAACAGCCGGGGAGGGGAACGAGACCCAAGTCCCACGTCATCTGGGACGCCCAGGCCGCAAAAAGGGGCGAGACGAAATTTGAGCAGGTAGACGAGACGAGTAGAGACGAAGAAGATGATAAAACTCGATAAGGGCAGAGCAGAGCAGCGAAAAACGTATCGATAAAGACCAAGCGCCGAGTTATAAGCTGGCGCTTGGGAAGACGAACATCTTGTTGAACTCCACGACGAATATACTGGCGTTTGCCGCATGGGTAACAAAATCTAAACGGCAAGGACTGTTAACTGTCCGATAAACGTAACGTTACCTCCGACGACCGCCCGAGGGAGAAGAAGAGGAGAACCCATCGGGACGAGACGACGACGGTAGCGGAGGAGAAGAAGGTGCGTCGCAGTAGCAGCTCCAGCATCGCGCCCCTGAAGACCATGTGGCGACGGGGTACCTAAGAGGACAGAGAACCAAATCTCAAAATCTGCATTTCGTTAACAGTTGGCCTTGTCTTGGATTGGTGAGCATGAATTCTGGCCCCTCATAGCTTAATCTAGTTAGGTATCGGGGGTGGGATAAGGATAAGGGGATTGTTAATATAGTTTGTTTTCCCTCGATGTGCCATGTGTTCCCCATTCCCTGCATAAGTATATAGTGTGGTAAACCACTGTTGTTATTGTTGTTGTTGTTGTTGTTGCACACTGTTGTGCCTATGCATGCCTCAGCTGACTCCGCCCCTGGCTCCACCCACATGCCCGGGTATAAAGGTGACTGCTCTGCAGCCCCCTGCCCTTTTGGATACCAGGCAACCACGAGAGGCATGCTCTGTTCTTTGCTAATAAAAGCCTATTAATTAACTCTCTGGCCTAGAAATTCAGTTGGGCGTGCCAGCCGTTAGCGCCTTAGGAGGAGTAGATCTTGAGTGCTAGGTGCTTAGCGCCCGGGCGCAGTGCGATCTGCGCCTCGCCCCGACTTCAGTAGACATTTAGCGCCGGCGCAAAGTCTTAGCGCGCGCCCTGCTGCGCGCGCAGATCATGACGTCATTTCGTCGTGCAACGCCCTTTGTGCGCCCGGAACCGGAACTTCACTCGCGCCACCCCATTGTGCGCCGGGCGGCCCTAACGACTGTGAAGTGGAACGGTACACAGCCGAGGCGGGCCGCGGGGAGCGCAAATTAAAGGGCACTTACCCTGCACTATAAAGGCCAGCCATTTTGCAGCATTCACTCTTGTGCAACGGTTTTTTGGAGAGAGACCAAGGAGGAGAGCTTATTGCTTTGGCCCAACACTAGGACAGGTATTTTTGGCTCAGGCCAGAGCTTAGCAATTATCTTTGCCTTCATTGAGATCTCAGTGTTTGCCAGCATATAATGGGGGCTGCATTGGGTGCCAACGCTGAGTTTCAGCCTTATGCCGGAAGGGCTTACAGATGCCGTGAGAGAGTGGCAGCCCTGGCTAGACGCAGAGGGGGCAACAGGCGTCGCCAAGTGAGGCCTTACCCACCCAGGGTATACCGCCAGCAGTCCTCCTATCTGACCATGTCTGCCGCGCAGTGTGTTAGGAGGCTGTGATTCAGAAGGGAGGTGGTTGCAGACATCTGCCAGCTGCTGCACAGAGATCTGCGTCCACAGCTGATGCGCAGGACGTCTCTGTCGGTGGCAGTGAAGGTGACGGTGGCTCTCAACTTCTATGCCACCGGCTCCTTCCAATCCGCTGCTGGGGACATCGCTAACATCTCCCAGTTCGCCGTGCATTGCTGCATCCGCCGGGTGACCAATGCCCTTTTCAGAAGGAGACGTCAATTCACCTCCTTCCCCATGACCCTGGACAAGCAGCAGCAGCGTGCAGTGGGATTTGCAAGAATAGCGGGCTTCCCCATGGTGCAGGGCGCCATTGACTGCACGCATGTGGCTTTGCGGGCACCTCTGGAGCATGCCGAGGATTACCGCAACCGGAAGGGCTACCATTCCCTCAACGTACAGCTG
Organism: Somniosus microcephalus; assembly: GCF_052327205.1. NCBI lineage: Eukaryota > Metazoa > Chordata > Chondrichthyes > Squaliformes > Somniosidae > Somniosus > Somniosus microcephalus. The sequence goes on from NC_140992.1 coordinate 252,639,085, forward strand.
GTGTGTGACCACAGGCAGCGCATCCTAGCTGTCAATGCCCGCTTTCCAGGCAGCAGCCACGATGCCTTTATCCTGCGACAGACAACTGTGGCTGACATGTTCCAGGCACAGCCTCACCCAAGAGGATGGCTTATTGGGGACAAAGGCTATCCTTTGTGTACCTGGCTCATGACCCCGCTCCGCGCGCCCACGACCCCTGCTGAAGAGGCATACAACGAGAGCCATCAAGCAACTAGGAACATCATAGAACAAACAATCGGCATCCTCAAGCAACGGTTCCGCTGTCTGGATCGCTCCGGGGGAGCCCTCCAGTATTCGCAGGAGCGAGTCTCCCAATTCGTCGTCGTTTGCTGCATGCTGCACAACCTGGCTATCCGCAGGACTCAGGCACTGCCACCTCACGTTGGACCACCACCTCAGGAGGAGGAGGAGGACGAGGACGAGGAGTACCAGCCCAGGAGGGAGGCAGAAGGTCCAAGGGCCGCCCGTCGGCGGCTTATTGACCGTCACTTCTAGGCCCCCTGTCAGGGAATGGCTTGTGCCAATGAAAGAACATGATTGCAGCCGCTCCGCAAGCCGTCAGCCGGTTAAGGCAACAAACACTTCAAAGATCAAACATGGACAATGTGAATAAATAAAATGGTTTATTGTACAAACTCAGGGCCCTTCCCACATGAAAACCAAAAACAGACGAAACCCCCAAAAAACACACACACATGACTCACTCCCACAACCTGGGGAGCATTAACAAAAGATGTAAACAAAAATGGCCTTCATCCTCGGCCTTCACAAAACACACATTCCAGAAAACACAACATTTGGACACACCCTCTGGGGAGAAGGCCGCCGAGCTGGCCGACCCTTCCTGCGTTGCTGGACGCCGCTGGGCCCAGCAATTGGACTCCCCTCCGACCCTTCCCCCCTCTGGGGAGAAGGCCGCTGAGCTTCCACCCCCCTCCCGCGTTTCTGCAGGCCGCTGGTCCCAGGATCTACCCTCCCCTCCGACACTTCCCCCACGCTCCCCTCCAGGGAAGACGTGTCCCCTACATTGGCATGGGTTGCCGCGGCTGAGGGTTCCCCTGATGGGCCGCCTTCCTCTTGCTCCTCCTCCTCCTCCTCTTCTGAGGGGCTGTCACTGGCAACTTCAGGGACTTCCTCCTCACCATCTGAAAGCAGGAAGGCACAAGAGTAGCTTTAGAGTGAGGAGAGGGCGTCAGCGAGGGATGCATGAGTGGTGGCATTCAGCGCATTGGTCGGACAGTGGCAAAGGATGTAGATCTGATGCGCAAGTGGGACGAGAGAGGTCCAAAAGGTGATGTCCTTACCATTGGTGCCCAGAACAGGGTCGGCATCTCCAGATGCAACGGGGCCAATCACCCGGCCACCCATGATGCGCTCCACGCGATGTTGCAGCTCGGTGAGCGGCTGGATCTGGGGTCCGCCTCCCCCGGTCGCAGTCCGGCTCCTCTTATTATTGGCCAGCTTGGCCTGCAAGAGAAAGGACGGCCTCTAAGTACAGTGTGTAGCCCTGATCTTGTGTGCACTGCCTCCCATGGTCGAATAGCCTGGCCAGTGTGTAGCCCTGATCTTGTGTGCACTGCCTCCCATGGTCGAATAGCCTGGCCAGTGTGTTAAGTGCAGAATGTGCAATTGATGTTCATGAGTGTCCCATAGCTGCTGCATGAGGGCTGGCCATTAGGGCTTTCAGGTCCCTTTGCCCATAATGTGAGGTGCACATGCAAGGATGAGGAGGACACTGGAAAGGATACTCACCCTGACAATCCTGGTGAGGTCATTTAGCTTTTTGCGGCATTGGACACCGCTCCTGGGGACCTCGCTGTTGGATGACACCTTGGTGGCGACATGCCTCCAGGCTCTCCGGTAGACGCGGGCCGGCGGCTTCCTGCCATTGTCCGGAAACAAAATATGGCGTCTCTTCTCCACAGCACCAACCAGCACCCTCAGATCAAGCTCTGAGAAGCGCTGCGCTCGTTCACGGGCCTTCTCCATGGTTTCAGGCGCTATTTGGGTCCAGCAGCAGTGTTCAGGCCTAGCTGCAGGGCTCCACTATCCAGGGCGTGGCAGCAGACCAAGTCGACCCTTCCCCCTTAAGAGCTGGCCGGCGCCAGGGTGTCTGCTGTCAATCAAGAAATGGCCGCACCTGCGCTGCGCCCGGCCTCGGCGCTCTCGCTCAGCACCTCCGGCTTAGTGCCTAAAGAGAGGCGTGCATCGCCAGTTTTAGCGCTCGAGCAAATTCTTAGGGCGAAGCTAATGAATATCGGAGAAGTGGCCTCGAATTTGCGCCGGGCGCAAACTTTAGCGGCCGCCCGACTTTACCGCCCCAAAAGTGGCTATAATGAACTTCTAGGCCTCTGTCTTTTATGAGGAATTGATAGCGCATCAATTTTATTAGCAAAACAAAATGTCGGGTCCAAATGCTGAACAGCAGGAGCTGCATCAACCGACGGCGCCAAACGCTGAGCAGCAGGCGCTGCTGCAAGCCCTCAGACCAACATGCCTGGACCTAGACCCCCAAGAAGTGGGTTCGGCTACCAAATTCGCACAATGGCTGCGTTGCTTCGAGGCTTACCTGGAAGCCTCAACTGTGACCCTAGACGAAAACAAGCTGAAAATCCTGGCCTCAAAGGTGAGCCACCAAGTTTATACATTAATCCAGGACGCGACGACCTACGCGGCGGCTATCGACCTGCTTAAAGGGCAATACGCACGCCCGGTAAATACGGTCTATGCCAGGCACCTCTTAAGATCCCGCAGACAGCAGCCCGGGGAATCGGTGGAGGCTTTCCTATGGGCACTACGGATACTCGGCCGAGGCTGCGATTGCAAAGAAGTATCAGCCGCAGCACACACGGAGGGACTGATCCGAGATGCTTTCGTTGTGGGTCTAAGGTCCGACTACTCCCGGCAGAGACTGTTGGAGAAGGGAGAAATAGACCTGAAAAAGGCAGTGTCCCTTGCGCTCTCGCTCGACGCGGCCCACAGGAATATGGACGCTTTCTCCCCTAACCGCTCCGCACCGTGGACGCCACAACCTTGGGTCATGGGACCGCCACCTCCAACTGCTGCAGCGATGTCCAAAGCACAGAAATGTTATTTTTGTGGCCAGGCAAAACACCCCAGACCACGCTGCCCGGCGAAAAACGCTACCTGTTCCGGCTGCGGGAAGAAAGGACACTATGTCAGCGCCTGCAAAGGTAAAACCGCTAACGCCAGCAGCGCCGCGTGCGAACCGTGGGGGCAGCCATCTTGTCCGCCTTCTTGGGCTCCCCTAGCCGCGTGGGGATTGGGATCATGGGCGCCGCCATTTTGTCCGCCATTTTGGACGCCTCCAACTTCAATCACGGGGGACCCGGACTCAACCACCGCCTCATCTGACGACCACATCGACTCGCTTGACCATACGCTGGCCTCCGTGATGCTGGACCAATCTCTCATCAACTGTCCAGGTCCATGATGGACATTACAGTAAACGGCCGCGCCACTCCCTGCCTTTTTGACAGTGGGAGCACGGAGAGCTTTATTCACCCCGACACGGTGCGCAGTTACTCTCTCCCGGTCCTGCCGACGCGCCATCGGATCTCTATGGCTTCCAAAGCCCAGTCAGCGGACTTCGGTGGCTATTGTGTAGTGACCCTTTCAGTACGGGGCACAGAATACAAAAATTTTAAACTTCTGGTCCTGCCCCATCTCTGCGCTGCCGTTCTACTGGGGTTGGATTTTCAGTGCCACCTTAAAAGTGTCACATTAGCGTACGACGGACCCCTCCCCCCACTCACAGTCTGCAGCCAGCAGCTTTTAAATCGCCCGCCGCGCACCATCTGCAGCCTCTCCACCCTTAAAGTCTCCCCCCCCTCCTTGTTCGCTAACCTCACCCGCGACTGTAAGCCCATCGCTACCAAAAGCAGGCGTTACAGTGCCGGAGCTTCATTAAATCCGAGGTAGCGAGACTCCTGAAGGAAGGGATTATTGAGAGTAGCACCAGCCCATGGCGAGCACAAGTGGTGGTAGTGAAGACTGGCGAAAAACAGCGCCTAGTTATTGACTACAGCCAGACGCTCAATCGCTACACCCAGTTGGATGCATACCCACTCCCCCGCATATCTGACATGGTCAATCAGATAGCACAATACCGGGTGTTCTCGACGATTGATCTGAAGTCGGCATACCACCAGCTCCCCATCAGGGCTGAGGACCGCCAGTACACAGCTTTTGAAGCTGACGGTCGTCTCTACCACTTCCTCAGAGTTCCCTTCGGCGTCACCAACGGGGTTTCAGTCTTCCAACGGGAGATGGACCGGATGGTTGACCAGAATGCGCTCCAGGCCACTTTCCCCTATCTAGACTACGTCACCATCTGTGGCCACGACCAACAGGACCATGATGTTAACCTAGAGAAATTCCTCCGTACGGCCCAGCGGCTGAATCTAACATACAACAAGGACAAATGTATGTTTCGTACCACGCGCCTTGCCATCCTTGGCTGCGTAGTGGAGAACGGAGTCATCGGCCCCGACAGAATGCGTCCCCTTATGGAGCTCCCCCTCCCCCACTGCCAAAAAGCACTGAAGAGATGCCTAGGGTTTTTCTCGTACTATGCTCAGTGGGTGCCCAACTATGCGGACAAAGCCAGACCCCTCATCAAGTCCGCCTCCTTCCCCCTGACAGCAGAGGCATGTGCAGCCTTCACTCTCATAAAAAGAGATATTGCGAAGGCCACAATGCACGCAGTGGATGAGTCCATCCCTTTCCAAGTGGAGAGCGACGCATCTGACTTTGCCCTAGCTGCAACCCTTAACCAGGCGGGGAGACCCGTGGCCTTTTTCTCAAGGACCCTCCAGGGCCCCGAGATTCGACACTCCTCTGTCGAAAAGGAGGCTCAGGCCATTGTGGAAGCTGTGCGACATTGGAGGCATTACCTGGCCGGAAAACGATTTACCCTGCTCACTGACCAGCGTTCAGTAGCTTTTATGTTTAATAATAAGCAGAGGGGCAAAATCAAGAATGACAAGATCTTGAGGTGGAGAATCGAACTCTCCACCTACAATTACGATATCTTGTACCGGCCCGGGAAACTCAATGAGCCCCCAGATGCCCTATCACGTGGTACATGCGCCAACGCGCAGGTTGATAGACTGAAGACCCTCCACAATGACCTCTGCCACCCGGGGGTCACCAGGTTCTTCCATTTCATCAAATCCCGTAACCTGCCCTACTCCATCGAGGAGGTCAGGACCTTGACCAGGAACTGCCAAATCTGTGCCGAGTGCAAACCGCATTTTTATAGGCCAGACAGAGCGAGCCTGATCAAAGCCACGCGCCCCTTCGAGCGGCTGAGCGGTGATTTTAAAGGGCCCCTCCCCTCCTCTGACCGCAATGTGTACTTCCTCAATATAATTGACGAGTACTCCCGTTTCCCATTTGCCATCCCTTGCTCAGACATGACCAGTACCACGGTCATTAAATGTCTGAATGACCTCTTCGCCTTGTTCGGTTTCCCTAGCTATATTCATAGCGACAGGGGCTCATCCTTTATGAGCGACGAACTTCGTCAGTACCTGCTCGCGAGAGGTATTGCTACAAGCAGGACCACCAGCTACAACCCCCGGGGGAATGGCCAGGTGGAAAGAGAGAATGCGACGGTCTGGAAGGCAGTCCTTTTAAACTTGAAATCTAAGGGCCTTCCGACCTCTCGCTGGCAGGAGGTCCTCCCTGCGGCGCTCCATTCCATTCGGTCACTGCTTTGTACAGCCACCAATGCCACCCCTCATGAGAGAATGTTCTCCTTCCCCAGGAAGTCCACATCGGGGATCTCGTTACCGACATGGCTGACTTCTCCAGGACCCGTCCTACTGCGGAAGCACGTGAGGTCCCATAAGACAGACCCCCTGGTCGAGAGGGTGAGCCTCCTCCACGCCAACCCTCAGTATGCTTACGTGGTGTACCCGGACGGGCGGGAGGACACCGTCTCCATACGAGACCTCGCACCTTCGGGTGCTCCCGAAACACTTCCTTCGCTACCCACGCCTACCCCCAGTATGCTTACATAGCGTACCCGGACGGGCGGGTGGACACAGTCTCCACACGAGACCTCGCACCTTCGGGTGCCCCTGAGACACCACCATCGCCACCCACCACTACCCACACCCCGACCCTTGTAGATGGCATGCCACAGCCCCAGGACCCGCCATTGACTACACAACCTCTCAACGAGACGCCAGGTTCGGCGTTGGATGCTGCACCATCACTGCCGCTGCTACGATGATCAGGACAGCATACAAGGCCACCTGATAGACTTAATTACACAAACTTTTAGTACACTTCACCCCGCCGGACTCAATTTTAAACAAGGGGTGAATGTGGTAAACCACTGTTGTTATTGTTGTTGTTGTTGTTGCACACTGTTGTGCCTATGCATGCCTCAGCTGACTCCGCCCCTGGCTCCACCCACATGCCCGGGTATAAAGGTGACTGCTCTGCAGCCCCCTGCCCTTTTGGATACCAGGCAACCACGAGAGGCATGCTCTGTTCTTTGCTAATAAAAGCCTATTAATTAACTCTCTGTCTTTTATGAGGAATTGATAGCGCATCATATAGTTATTTTGTATTTGCCTGTAATTTTATACTGGTGACTTCTCGTAAAGACTGTGTTAATTTCTGTGTCAATAAAATCCTGGTTTTCTTACATCCAAACCACCTGTCTACTCGAGTCTTTCTGTATCGTTGCCTGTACCTAAGTCCGGTGTCTAAAACCCAAGGGGCGTGGGAGCGATTCGAACCGCTCACAAAACAGTCAGGGGCATAACTGACTGGGCGCACACGCCACACCCGCCACCCCCCTTACAAGCATGATGTCTAATATTCAAAAATAGTTCTAACATTCACACTTGAAACCCATAAACCAGTGCCTTAACTAATGCTGGTACATTCACTTGGGTTCTGTATAAATAATGGTTAACTTAAAATTTTATTTGCACAGCAAACGCAAGAGGGAAAGATAGCACATTGGAAATCATTGGTTCACAAAACTGTCAAATAGTGAAAGCCACATAATTCTTGAATGCTGTGAATCATGTTGGCTGTCGCACAGGTGGCTTATCTTCTATGTACCATAACCACTATCGTCTATTCTGTTTAAATATTTATATATGTTTATGATAATTAAATGCGTGTAATATATCACACTGCAATTTATATAAAACAGAGAAGTTTTCTTTAAATTAGTTTTGGCCTTGATTTTGGCCAGACTTATCAGAGTGAATTTAATGGGAAGCTGGGGATTAAAAAAAAACATCTTCTGAGGATGTGAGTGAGACTGGCAGGCCACATTTATTGCCCGTCTCCAGTTGTGACAAGGTGGTGTGGTCCGTCTTCCTGCTTTGTACCAATTATTTTTACATGGGAGTGGCTTGCTTCAGAGGGCATTAAGAATCAACCACATAGTGTGAGACTGGAGTCACGTGTTGGCCAGACCAGCTAGGGGAGAGGCAAGTTCCTTTCCCTGAAGATCAGTGAACTAGATGGATTGTCACAATAATCTGGCAGCTTTCAGTAGCCATTTTTTCTGGTACCGGCTCAAAAATGACCAGATTCCGTGAGTGCCATTTCACAATTTGCCTTGGTGAATTTGAACTTGCAGCCAAAGGGTTGCTAGGCCAGTGCCATAACCCTGCACTACCATATCTATTGTACACAAAAACATACGGGGTGATGCCAAGGAAAAAGTCTGCAATCAGTTTCCAAAAAAAAACTTGGTTTTACACAATATAAACACATTTAAGTAAAAAAGGTGCTTGCTGGGAATGGGTGGTTTATTAAAAAGATTAAACCATCTGAAATCACTTTTCTCACAGTACTGGCATTGCTCATAAAAGGTTTTCATGTGGGGTCCGCCTTGCAAATACTGACAATCTCCTGAGGACTTTCCATCCTAAATTCCAAAAGAAAGTGTCATCAACCAAAGGACAATTTTGCCTTCATTGCAGATTTTTAAAAAATAGTATACAATAACAGAACTAATGTGCTAGTAAATCAACAACTGTAGAAACAAATAGAAATCTGATAACAGGCTGACAGAAGTCTGATGATCTCATGCACTTCCGAGGGTCTATGGAGTCTGGTTTGAAAATCTATGGCTTAAACCATCAAGTTTAAACCATCAGTCCCAAAGATCTAGACATCATGAATTGGAAGCACTCCAGAATTTAAGTACATAATCTAAATTGACACTTCAGTGAAGTAGTAATGAAGTACTGCGTTGTCGGAGATGCCGTCCTTCAGACGAGACATTAAACCAAGACCCTGTCTGCCTTTTCAGGTGGATATAAAATATTCCATGGCTCTATTCAAAGAACAACAGGGGAGTTCTCCCAGTTTCTTGGCCAACATTTATCCCTCAACCAAAAGCTGATAATCTGGTCATTTATCTCATTGCTGTTTGTGGAATCTTACTGTGTACAGATTGGCTGCCACATTTGCCTACATAGCAACATCGAAAAACACTTGAAAATAATTAATTGGCTGTGAAACACTTTGGGTTATGCTGAGGATGTGAAAGGCGCTACATAAAATGCAAATTCCTTCTTTCTTCATCACAAATCTAACATTAAAATGCTCATCGCATCAATGGATAGCTAATGAATTTTTTTACAAGCAAATATGAATGCGTCCACAATCCCTCAGGGATTACTCACTACTTTCATTTTCCAATCTGTATACTATTGTGATGCTTTCGAAAATGTATTATTGTGATAATGTTCCATCATGACTATGGAACTACATTTCTCAGTCAGATGCCACTTGTGGCATGTTAATTGTACTGCATTAATCATATTTATGTTTCACATATGTATGTTGGGGTTTGGATATTTTTAATTTGACCATAAATCACACCACCTACATGAAAAATGAATGCAATTACTTGAAAGTGTTATGTGGTGCACCGTGAATATTTAATTGGAGAAGTTGCTAGCTACTTTAAATGTCAAAACAAAAGCTGTTCCGTGGACCCGAAAAGAAATCGTTTCTTCCGACCGTACATTGATGACCTAGAAACGTAATTGGTGTTACAGACAGAAAATGGAAATACATAGCAGAAAAGAGGATAGGTTAGTATTTCAGGTGGAGGCCTTTCATCAACGTTGGAAAAAGGAAGACAAAACAATGGCAAAAGCTGGAAATCTGAAAGAAAGACGAAAAATGCTGGGAACACTCAGTAGGTCAGGCAGCGTCTGTGGAGACACTGGAGATCTGTGAACAAATCTTTTAAAAATTTGGAAAGGATGAAAGTTACTGGATGACATGCAAATGTCACCATTAACCAAGCTCTTAAAATGTATTAGAAAGACAAAAGAGGAGTAAACTGGCTCCAAAATAGAAGAGAATAGCTGTGAATGAACTGAAAGAGAAAGCAAGAAGGGCTTTCTATGCCATTAAAAAGTCAATCCAAATAGAAATTCCAATTGGCTTTTGGCTCAAAATTTTAAAATCAGTAATTGAACCAATTGCACTCTATGGCAGTGAGGTGTGGGGTCCGCTAACACAACAAGAATTCGCAAAATGGGACAAACACCCAATTGAGATCCTGCATGCAGAATTCTGTAAAAATATCCTCCGGACTCAGAGGAAAACCACAAACAATGCATGCAGGGCAGAACTAGACCAATATCCACTACTAATTAATATCCAAAAACGAGCCATCAAATTTTGGAAACACCTAAAAATGAGCAACCCCCACTGCTATCATTACGAAGCCTTGAAATGCCAAGAGATGATCATAGAGAAGAGTCCCCTCAGTCAACTAGTCCTGGGACTCAGTGAAGTAACTACCAACACTACTAATAATAACCAGCCCCAGGACAGTGACATCCTAGCACAGAGAATTCGACCCAACACAATTATCACTAAACAAAAGGAAAAATATTTGACCTATTGGACAGAAACGAAAAAACCCAAAACAAACTCAATTGCTATTTGGCCCTAAACAGACAATACACCATGGCTGAATACCTGACCATGGTAAAGGATAGCAAACTGAGAAAAGCCTTGACAATGTACAGACTTAGTGAACATAGCCTGGCCATTGAAAAAGGCAGACCTGGCTGCCCAGAAAGGACAGGATATGCTCTCACTGCAGTCAGGGAGTGGTGGAGACAGAGATGCACTTCCTCACTACTTGTGGAAACTATCAGGACATAAGGGAGAATTTCTACCCAAAATTCACAAAAATATGCCCTGAATTCAAAAATTTGAATGACCACCAAAAACTCCCATATCTGTTGGGGGAACAGAGAAAATGTGTAACTATAGCGGCAAACTATGTTACAGCTTGCCACAAGCAGAGGGACAACCAGTGACCATTAAATCTAAGAAAAGATTATATGCATATTATATGTGTGTATATCTATGTATACATGGGTATACTTGTCTATACACTGTGGCCTAGAAATTGGGTTTTGGCGCAGCCAGGGCTTTAGCGCCGGAAGTTAGTGCCGGCGCTAAGTCCCCCTGCGTGCGCCAAAAATTCAGTAGCGCCGCGCCCAAACGGCTGCCGGCGCTACTGGAGAGTTTCAGCGCCTCCCAATGGGCGCTACCTGCCCCATTGCGGCGCTGTTCCGGCGCTGCGGCGCCCGATGCGGTGCGGCAGGCTGGGGAAGTGCAGGCCTCCTCCTTCCGTTAAGGAGGAGCTGCCTGCACCCGACCGCTGGCCGTTGACGGCTGAATAAAAATGAGCCCGGCACCTCGGAGAAGTGCCGGGCTCGCGGCCCACATGCATCTGTGCCGCGGGGGGGTCTTGGAGGAGTCCAGGGAGGGAGGTGCGGGCAGGCGGCCGCCGGGAAAGCGGCCGGCCGCCGCGCGACCTTAATGCGCCGGCGCTAACTTCAGCAAGGCACCTTTTACAGAACGTTGCTTGCGGCTGCCACGGGCGAGGCGGCCGCAACTCAATTTTGGAGTTCGGGCGGGTTACCACGGCAACCGGGACGCTGCGCACACCGATGACGTCATCGGTGCCGGCGCAGCGCTACCGGTGCAACGCCGCTTTAGGGCCCCACTCAATTTTTCAAATGGCCATAACTCTGGCGCTAGTCCCTCTAGCGCCTCAAAAGCGGCGCTAAGGCTAGTGAATTTCTAGGCCTGTATGTCCAGATCAGTGTTTATGTGGTCAATCATACATGTATTTCTGTGCTTTGGTAACATAAGATGTATCTTGTCATGCCAATAAAGCAATTTGAATTGAATTGAATTGAATTGAGTAAATCTGACTGGAAGAAACTGGAAAGAAAATGGGCGAGACAACTTAGGTTTAAAAGTGATAAATAGGTGACAAATTGTTAATTATCTCTAGGTGTGAATATGTAGGAAGAATTATTGCATGCTTCCAGCAATTTTTTCCTTTGATTTTATGTTAATTAAATGTGGGAACCTTTCAGTCATATCCTCTCAGTAATGCTGTGTGTGTGTTTATACTCATTTGAAATCTGTTGTACCACAAGCTTAATGGAGCTACTCCACTGCCAAATTGACTATCGTGTCAGTTTTGTCTTTCCATCTTCAGGTCCTAGGGTCCTGTTACATCTCCAGCTTTTTCCAGTTCTGATGAAGGATCCCAGACCTGAAACGTTAACTCTGTTTCTCTCTCCATGGATGCTGCCTGGCCTGCTGAGTATTTCCAGCATTTTCTGTTGTTATTTCAGATTTCCAGCATCCGCAGTATTTTGCAATTATATTCAGGTCCTTGGGGTTCTCTTCAATAAGTGGACGTGGACGTTCAAGAGATAATTTTGTGAAATTGTGCTAAAGTTAATGGGCAGAAAATCATGGTGGTTACTGACTCGTGTTCCTGCTATTTGCTCCTGGTGGGTGACGAGCTACACCAAGAAAGCAAATTTGTAAAATGACCCTTGTAAAAAGATCCATAGGAAGAACACTTGCTGCAATTCCATTTTCTGCATTGGACTGAAGTATATACCAATTAATAAACTGTCTTGCTGTAGTTTAAAGTTGCAGCAACTTTTAACTGAATACACCAGATAATTGCTTAATTTGTATTCCATACCCAAATCCAATCCCGTTCCCCCTCTTGGGTGGTGGAATCCAATATCGGATTGGCAGGTTGGATCATATTCCACAGAGCTGAAATTCGAACAAGACGGAATTTTGTGCAGCAAAGGTATAAGTGGAAATTTGGGGCCAGAGGCCTTTGGGCTGAGAGAGAAGGCGATTTGTGTTGCTTGCCAGTACGAGCCTCATTAAAGGTAAAAAGCTTATGTAAATTGGAGGAGTTCCACCCAGCCCTGACTTTTTTCACTAGTTTGGGCTGGGTATATGGTGTCATGGGGCTATGCCCTTAAAAGGAGGTGCACAGAAAGTCTTACAGGTGTACAGGCAGTAGAAAGCACTTCCTGCCTTAACGGTTTATGTGCAATGTTTTAGTAAGTGATTTTTTGGACTTTTCAGATTTCATAGAATATTACAACGCAGAAGGAGGCTATAACTGAATCTGTATCCACCATCAATGTTCCCTCTAATTTTTTTTTGAGTGCGCGGCCCCTTTAAGGGGCTGCGGGCCTATTCAAACTTCCATGCATTGAGAAACCAGCAAGCGACCTGCGCGGGAGCTTCAGCAGCTGCGCAACTAAACGGGAACATTGTCCACCACCCTAGTGCTTTCCAAATCCTAACCACTCGTTGCGTAAAAAGGTTTTTCCTCATGTCGCCTCTGGTTCTTTTGCCAATCACCTTAAATCTGTGCCCTCTCGTTATCGACCCTTCAGCCATTGAAAACAGCTTCTCTTTATTTACTCTATCTAAACCCTTCACGATTTTAAACACCTCTATCAAATCTCCTCCTAGCCTTCTCTGCTTTAAGAAGAACAACCCCAGCTTCTCTAGTCTATCCACGTAACTGTAATCCCTCATCCCTGGAACCATTCTAGTAAATCTCTTCTGTACCCTCTGCAAAGTCCCTCCTAAAGTCTGGTGCCCAGGATTGGACACAATGGGGGGAATTTTCCAGGGGTGTCAGCGGGCGCGATCGGTGGCGGGTTGGGTGGGAAAATATATTTTTTTGACAGCAGGACCCCACTGGCAACTCGCCACCACGTGCCTTTCCCAAACGGGGGAGGCAATTGAAATCATTCGTAGCTTATTTACAGCCACTTAACAATGCTTTTTACCCAGCTTTTTGATTCTGACAGGTCGCCCACCAGTTTCCCACTGAGCCTAGAGCTTGTCAGTGAAGCTGAGGTGGGAGGTGACTTGCCATTGTTTGAGCTGATGAGTTGACAGCTTCAGATGTCAAGTCAAAACTCCCAGCTGAATCAGATATCTTCCCTTAGCCATTAGCTTATCTAAACTACATTTTCACTACAGATTCAGAATGCTGCAAGTCTTTACACAAGTCTCCCTCCAGTCTGACCTCATTACCTCTCCCACCATTGACAGATCGCTTCTGTTATCTCTACTTCACCTGCTATCTGTTCCATCAACATCGGTGCCCTTGAAACTATCTCACCTTGGTCCTCAGAATCCCACCATGATCAGTCCCAACACCAGCAGCACCAGGCACACCAGCAGCACCAACAACAACACCAACCTTCTCCGCAATCTCCTGATTCTGCACAGGACACGGCACCTACATCTGAGCACATTGCTGCCTGGGAGGCCAAGGATGGCCTCACCATGGCCAGATTTACTTCACTTGATACTGTACACCCTGGCTGCCACATGATGTGCCAGGTTGGCACCACCTCACACCAACACCATGAAGCATCCCTACAATGCCCAAGCCATTCCTTTCATACTCATCACCATTGCGGGGGTATCATTATGTCTCACCATTCACTGCAACCCACTAAGCCACTTCCAAAGGTGCACACAAATCTGTCCAAGAACGCAATGTGTTCAAAATAAAGGTTTCAATGTTTGACAGCACATTAACAGAAACTTTACATGAACATTGCATAAAACACCCAAGTGCCAACCCTTGTGTGTTGTTAGTTGGTATGATTGGACTAGGATGAGGGTGAGTGTGAGGGCTGGCTAGGGAGATGGGGAAGTGATAATGCAGATAGAGAGGGATGGGTGGAGGTGCAAGGTAAGTTGGTGTGAGTAAGGATGTGCAGGAGTAGGGTAGGGAAGGCAGGGTGATGTGGATGTGATGAGTGGCACAGCAGGATGAGGTTGACTGTGGCTTTGCAGTAACGTTTTGTGATCTACTGAGATCATTGAAAGGTTTGCGCCACTGCAGCCAGGTCCTCCTGACGATATCCCTGCTTGTGTCATCCTGTGCAATGTGCAACCAGGCTGCATTGGTCTCCTGGGGAGGTCTCTTCCGTCCATTGGAAGGGAAGAGAACCACCCTGCGTGCTGTGACTCCCTCCATAAGCATATGTAGGGAGTCGTGGGAGAGCCTGGGTGCTGCTGTGCACCTCTGTGCATTGCTTCTCAGTGTTTGCAGCACCTCAATGCTGTAGAACACTGACAGCACAAATGTCAAAATTAATTTGCACATGGTCCCTTTAAGGAAACCGGCTGATGATGCAACACCAAATGATGTCATCAGACCCACTTCCTTCAATTGGCCGGCAAACGCGTTGGGCGGGCTTAACAAGCCCAATCAGGGGAAAATCATTTTGGACAGTGGGCTGGTGCTGCAGCGGGGCCAGGACCCGCCACCAACGTCGCCTACCACGGACCCGCTGAAGTTGGTAAAATCCAGCCCAATATTTCCAGCTGGGGCTAAACTAGTGTTTTATATTGGTTAAGCATAACTTCCTGGCTTTTGTACTCTCTGCCTCTGTTTATAAAGCCCAAGTTCCCATATGCTGTATTAACTGCTTTATTAACCTGTGCTGCCACATTTGAAGATTTGTGTACAGACATCCCCAGGTCTCTCTGCTCTTGCACCCCTTTAAAATTGTACCATTTAGCCTGTATTGTCTCTGCTCATTCTATCTACCAAAATGTATCACCTCACACTTTTCTGCGTTGAAATTCATCTGCCACATGTTCACCCATTCCACCAGCCTGTCTATGTAGTCTTGAAGTCTATTGCTATGTTCCTCACAGTTTACTACACTTCAAGTTTCGTGTCATTTGCAAGTTTTGAAATTTGTACCCCAAAGTCATTAATGCATATCAAAAACAGCAGTGGTCCTTGACATGAATCAACTGAGCAGCCTGCGGGTGGCACTGTCCAGGGAGAGTATAAATACTCGGGCATGGGCTCTGCCAGCCCGCCGGTATGAACTAAGCGACCCAGGGACCAAGACTCGGTCCGAGGAGACGTGCCTTCCAGCTACAAATGGAGATCCAAACGACTGTGGCTATGTGTAGTCCGATTAATCCGATAGAAGGAAGTCGCCGGACTACCAATCCTTCAGGCGGGAAGAATGACATGAATCAACTGAGCAGCCTGCGGGTGGCGCTGTCCAGGGAGAGTATAAATACTCGGGCACGGGCCCAGCTTACGAAGGACATTCTTAACAGGAACTAGTGAAGGACACAACTAGACCTCCATGTTGTAAAACAGTTGATTAAAGCTTTGTTTAATGCTTAGACCAAGTGCCTAGTAGTTTTCTTACGTCAGTCCTAGTACAGAACCTTGGGGAATGTCACTGTATACCTCCCTCCAGTCCGAAAAGCAACTGTTCACCATAACTCTCTGTTTTCTATCCCTTAGCCAATTTTGTATCCATGCTGCTACTGCCTGTTTTACCCCATGGGCTTCAATTTTGCTAACAAGCCTAAATTGTGGTACTTTATCAAACGCCTTTTGAAAGTCCATATACACCACATCAACTGCACGGCCCTCATCCACCCTCGCAGTTACCTCATCAAAAAACTCAATCAAGTTAGTCAAATGCGATTTGCCCTTAACACATCTGTGCTGGCTCTCCTTTATTAATTTATGCTTGCCCAAGTGGCTGTTAATCTTCTCCCAGCTTGTTGGTTCTAAAAGTTTTCCCACCACCAACGTTAAACTGATTGGCCTGTAATTGTCAGGTTTATCCTTCTCCCCTTTGTTGCACTTGTTTCAGTGCATTTTTTTTTTACATTGGACTTAACGTTTTCTCTTTTTACTAGCTACGAGGGAAGAGGATTTCAAAGTGGTAGGCAACATGGAGTTAGGCATTCCTTTTGAAATTTTTCTTGTATTAGAAGACAGTGAGGATTTCCAGAGAATTCACTAGCCTTCTGAATTCAGCACCAATTTATACGGGAAAGGCAGTCAATTGTAGGGGGTGTGAGGAGCAAACACAACACTGCAACAACAACAGAAAATGCTGGAAAAACTCAGCAGGTCAGGCAACATCTGTGGAGAGAAAAAAGAGTCAACTTTTCGGGTCAAACCCTTTGTCAAGACTGGAAAAGCACAGGAAATGAAATAGATGAAAAGGCCGGGCTGGGAGAGAACAAAAGAGAAGTGAAGAGACATTAAGAGGTATTCAAAACGAGACGAGATGGTGATAGGACTAGTGGAGGCAAAAGATGGCGCTAGATTAGGTGTGAAATGCGCTGGCAGAATGGGAGACAGCTGCCATGTGGGAGAGAAAAAAAGGGGGGGGGCGAAAGGGCCAAAACAAAGGTGTGGATGAAAAATAAGTGAAAATGTAATGGGGGGCCGAGGTTATGATCTGAAATTGTTGAACTCGATATTGAGTCCGGAAGGCTGTAAAGTGCCTGCAACTGACTGGGCACTAAAAAGTGGAAACAAAATCGAATCTGAAGCACTGACATCATTCACCTTGAGCACTGGAGAATAAAAAACCCTGAAAGTTTAATGCGATAGCAAAATACTGCAGATGTTGGAAATCCGAAATAACAACAGAAAATGCAGATTGGGTGACCGCTTTGCGGAACACCTCCGTTCAATCCGTAAGGGTGACCCCGAGCTTCCGGTCGCCTGTCATTTTAATTCACCGCTCCATTCCCACTCGGACCTCACCGTCCTTGGCCTCTTGTATTGTTCCACGGAAGCTCAACGTAAACTCGAGGAACAGCACCTCATCTTCCGATTAGGCAGTCTGCAGCCTTCCGGACTCAATATCGAGTTCAACAATTTCAGATCATAAGCTCGGCCCCCATTTCATTTTCTCTTGTAATTGTTCCACTCCTTTCCCCCCCCCCCTTTCCTTTTGTTTCTCTCTCACACCTGGCAGCTATCTTTTGCCCTGCCAGTACACTTTACACCTAATCCCAGCCTATTACTATCTCGTCTAGCTTCTAATCTCTTTTACTTCTTTTGTTTCTTTTATTCTTTTGTCCGATCGCAGCCCTGCCTCCGATCTGGTTTCTTTTCTTTCCAGTTTTGAAGAAGGGTCCAACCCGAAACGTCAACTCAAATTTCTCTCCACGGATGTTGCCTGACCCGCTGAGTTTTTCCAGCATTTTCTGTTGTTATTCCTGAAAGTTTAATGGTGGCATGACATTTTTTGTTCACTCGAACCTGGGTGAACTGTAGATTAAATTTGTCAAAGGAAACATGCTTCCAATATGTTTAATTACACTTTTACCGTGATTGGACTGTAATCGTACAACAGATGTTTCTCGATGCATGATAATCAGCAAGAAAGACCACACTGTCAAATTGTCATTCTGGAAATGTAGCAACAGCTTTCTCAAGGTCTTGGCATTCTATTTTTTGATGCTGAGTGACCTTACAAAATATTAGTTATTTTCAGGATTCTGGCTCTTACAGCTACAGGAGCCTTTTGGGGGTAGGGGGTAGGGTGAGGGTCAGGGTGGGGCCACTGAAAACACAGACCACGGGTTGCCTCTGTATTGAGTAATTCAGTAGTTAGTTGTTAACATCAAATTTCTCTTACAAGTTAAATGTCACACTGCATAACGATGAGCACACAAGGTTAGCATTTAAACTAGGTAAATACCTGTTAATGGCCATTTGTGTAATTCATGCATATTTCCACAGTTTAACACTTCACTTGCTATGTGGGAATATATCACATAACAAAAACTGGTGTTAGAGTGTGCACAGAGCCAGTTGAAACAAGGCACATCAGTTTGTTATTGGTTATGTTACACATGTTTCCCATTTCTGACATTTTCTCCATTTGCTATATTATATTGGCCCAGAATTTCCTGGAACTTTTCAGCATAACTACGGTGTAAGAGTGGCATTGCACCATATGTGTTCCCCCCCCACCCCGAAAATTAATTCGTAACTGATTTTACATTGAAACATCGCTGCGCTCAAATTTCCTTGACTTTTTGCAATGCTTCTGAGCTACGTCCCCCAAACCCTCTGCTGCCCATTGACATAGCTCCACCTCCCCACCCACATGCAAAAGACTAGCTCAGGTGAGATTCCTGTAATTCCTGCTCTCTTACTGCAGTAGTCAATAAAATAATGTTCACCCTGCTTAAATTGCTTTCTGATTACTGGAGCAACATTTCATAACCTATAGTAGCTACAGTCAGCCAGTTATCTGGTCATTATCACATTGCTGTGCACAAATTGGCTGCCGCGTTTCCTACATTACAATAGTGACTACACTTCAAAAAAAGTACTTCATTGGCTGTAAAGCACTTTGGGACATCCGGTGGTTGTGAAAGGCGCTATATAAATGCAGGTCTTTATTTATTTCGTTCTTACAAAAGAACTATCAACCTGCCCTCTGACATGAATCAACTGAGCGGCCTGTGGGTGGCGCTGTCCAGGGAGAGTATAAATACTCGGGCACGGGCCCAGCTTGCACAGGACATTCTTAACAGGAACTAGTGAAGGACACAACTAGACCTCCATGTTGTAAAACAGTTGATTAAAGCTTTGTTTAACGCTTAGACCAAGTGCCTAGTAGTTTTCTTACGTCACCCTCCATGTTGGTTATCCAGTTACTTTGTTCTCTACATGTACGTTCTGATAAATAATGTTCCTCTGCATAAGATGCCATGAGTGCCAAAGTGCATCTTGATGGATTAGCTATCAGGATATTGAAAGAAGGAATCATATAAACTACTGTGTTAAGCACATCTTTTGTTCCTGTTATGCATTTGATTATCATTGTGCTGTGCCACTGTGATTCCCTCTTGTTCTTCAGCTAGCAGCACTGAGTGCTGTGTTTAGTTTGCTATGTTGAAGTGATTCCCCTTTCCTCTGAAAAGCAGCTGTTGTTGCTGGTAGCAAGATCTTAGGAGTTTTCAGGGATTGTGATGCACCAGCACTTACAGATGCTGAAACTTTATAAGGAGCTGCAAGTGCGGCAGGAATGGCGGCTCGTGTACTTGCAGAGGATATCTGCATACTCCTTTAAAAGTGGTGTTGCAGTGGCGCTGCTATTTTGCCTCTCAACCTCTTCTGGGAATCAACACCTCATGAAGGTCCCTGACCTCTGTGAGCAGAGACCTTTTGGCTTTTCTTAGACTCTGAAACACCCTCTCGAGGTTCTTTGCCTAATGTCTGTACATGCTTTGAAGCCAGCTGTTATTGATTTGGGAAAGGAGGACTTCACTATCACGCCAGCATCATGGGATCTCCTTGTGCCTGTCGTGCCACTTCTGAATTGTCAGTTCCTACTGGTGTATTTCCATGAAGTCCAAAACTAGAATTCATTCCACGGTGCCCTTTGACAATCCGACCCTTCATTAGCAGATGGTACGTATTTTTCCAACACCAACACTGCCTTTTCCTGCCCTTAATGTGCCTTAATATGTAGACCCTTCTGTTCCTGAATAGCTACATTCCCCATGGTGTCTATATCTGTGGTTGTGTTTGAATTGGGGATCCAATCTGAAAGATGTGCTGCTCCTTTGTCTCTTGTGGAATCCCAATGGGTGCTAATCTGATTGTGATAACAAATATTGACACTGTGTGAATGTGACTTCATTGCTGTGTTTTTTTTGCGCAGCACTGTAATTACATATTGGGCCAGAGCTTGCTGTTAAAATAATGGTGAGGCTAATGGCGCTCGCCGTTATTTATGCGTAACTGGTACAGAAACATCAGGCGAGGAGCAGATGCACGGTTAGATGCCAGTATCCAAAAGTTGTTGTCCGAGTTGCATAGCTCTGCCTTCAATGCTGTGAAAATGGCATTTTGCTGTCTGCCTGACCATTGACAAGCATCGAATGTCGTGAAGTTGCTGTATTTGCGCGGTAGATACAAACTAAACATGCCACAGATATTTAGGGCTAGTAATTAGTAGCGTAAGTACCCTTATAATGCTGTGATAATTGTTAATTACTGCCAAGCAACCTCTCTGGTACTGAAAATTAACAACTATGGAGTCTCATTCCTTCAGGTTTTCAAATTTTCGGGGAGATTTCAAAAATGGCAAATTTTAAATGTAATTTTTTTCTTAATGTTCCTGCCTGTCTCTTATTTTCTCTCTTAATCTGATCTTTCTTTCCCTCTCTTTATGTACCTGATTTGACATTGAATTCACCCTCTCTAATTCAGCCTCCTTCTCAGTCCTTCTGCTGTTTATTTACAGTCCTTAAATCCGATTGGTTAAGGAGATACCCTGTTGTTTGCCCTGTACGCTCAGGTTCCAGACGCCCTGTTTCCCTCCCTCGACGTGCCGTTATCAGCTCGCACTTTCAGCAACTTTGTGGGCGAAATTTGTTTCAGATGAAAGGTGCAGGGGCAAGTCTAACTAACGGCGGTTGCCATGAGATGGCCTGCTACAGCACATTCTGGTATTACGTACCACAGAAATGCAGCAATACTATCCTCAGGTGATAATGCAGTTTTTGAGCATACTTCATGTTGCCATAATAGCATAACCTGGCAGCTTCTGCAGGAACTCCAATGATGAATACCAAATGATGGTTTTCCTAGGTCGTGGGAGTTTCACTGGAATCAGCTTTCACACAACAGTGTTAAAAAACAAATTCTCCTGCAATTAGTAAATGACATATGTTGAGTCACAGTAAGTGGAGCCTGTGTAACATTTTTAGTATGTATAAGTGATGCACATGTTGCTGATGGACAGGTACCATCGTTATTATAATGTTCTGAATTATTTTTGCTATTTATCCATATGTTCATAACGAAACGGCCTTCAGAAATGTTACTTTCAGAGATGCCCATATATGCCATTATGTTGGTTCTGTGTGTTTGCAGTTCCTTCAGGTTAAAAAATCGTCTGGTACACCTTGCTACAAATATGTTAGGTTCTTGAGACTGCATTAGCCTAAAATGTCTCCTTGCATCATGCCTTATGGTTCTCATTTTACTCTCCAACCCAATTATGACATTATTTTGGTGTATTACTGCATCAATTAATTTCTGGAGAGCATCATCCTGGAGCCAGTTTTTTTTTTCTCCAATGCTTTCTTTTTTCCTTTGTCCCAAGAAAAAGTGCACTTACAGCATTATTCATTTGGGGATCACTACGATGGGTAAGAACCTTATTATAGGCTTGTTCAGTTGGATAATTGCAGCTGCATTATAATTGGCTCCTGATGTGTGCACGCATTGCAATGGAAGTGTAAAAGGAGTGAACTTGTGCATTCTCAGCCATGTGTTATAATGCAACAAAAAATAAAAGCACATGCTGCATACACTGAGAGGACTTTTGAGGCCACAATCTTTCTTACAATGTCATGCAAAGATAATTTGGACTACAAAAAATGTATGAAATGTCATTGGTGTTAATAATTACCAACTACCCAATTTTCTTCATTTTTTTCCCCTAACACTGCTACTGTAATTGCTTAGAAAAAACCAATGGTCCTGAAAATCTGCTGGTCTTGCACCATAGCTCCAGCGGGAGACTGGCGGGGCTGAGTTAAGTTGGGCCTCTGCTGTTTCCAGGATTTTGGCCTCTGTCGTATGGGGTATTTCCCTTGCAAGCCAAATGTCAGGGGGTGGGGACGCCCTATGCCAGGAGTTCTGTCGACCTGGCTCATTCAGAACCTGGTGGGCGATGTGCCCAGTGACATGAGGTGTGCTGGCCTCCAAATTGGCATAAGTGGACTCTAGTGGCAGGTGGGGTTGGGGGAGGGGTGGTGGCATGGGTGGGTGGGGGGCAGGTATATGGACTGGACCCCCAGAGAAAGATTAATTTTTTGATGAAATCTTGATCATCCCCTTATACAGGGGACCAAAAGGGACATGTCTGAGGATTGGGAGAAGGGTTGGGGCACTAGAAATTTCTATTTTTGTGATAGATGTTGGAGATGAATTTGCATAGTGGCTATTTTCAGTGCTGAATTTATAACTTATTCTTACCCTCGTTTCAGAGAAATAATCTACCATATGTGTCTTTTCTCTGGAGGTGTTGTATATAACCTGTCCCATGTTCTATTTTCAGAATCACTAGCTTGAAGCAAAATGGCTTAACATTGTTTTAACTTGTCTTAAAATAGATGCATGGAGTTGATAATCTGAGAATTGAAGATAACGGAGAGAATGTTGAGAGCATTATAAAATTAACCTGAAGTCAATGGAAATTAAAATTGGACGGGATGTAGGGGGCCAATTTACTATTGCTGTTTTTCGCCCAGCAATAAAAGTTAAAATTACCCCCCTTAGTCCTGACATCTCTTTTTTTTTGTTGAGAAACCTTGGTGACCTGCCAAAGCTTCTAGTCCACAATATAACTGAGAGAAGGCAAGGTTAATCAAAAAGTAGGGCCTAGATGACACCAAACCAAAGATTTAAAATAAAAACAGAAAATGCTGGAAATACTCAGCAGGTCAGGCAGCATCTGTGGAGAGAGAAACAGAATTAACATTTCAGGCTGATGACCCTTTGTCAGAACTGGAAAAAGTTAGAGATGTAACAGATTTTAAGCAAGTACAGAGGCAGAGAAAGGGGGGATTTAAAACCTTGAAGGTTGTAGAAACACTGAGGGAGACAAAGAGCATCATAGTTTGAGATCCTGAGAGAATGAATTAGAGCTGGAGGCTGTCCTGTTTCAGCCATTAGCTAGCTTGTAAACTGCTCCAAGAAGATGTTAATACCTCAAAGTGCAAAGTGTTTGCTCCTCCTAGTAGCTGCTGTCTTCATGAGCTTTTATTGTTATGGGAAATTTTCCACAAAATTAAGAATGTAGGGAATTGTTTTCTGGTGTACAATCTTTCTATTATTCCAGGCATGCCTAGTTGTTATTTTGTTTTTTAAGAAGCAAGATGAAATAAAGTTCATAATATTTTGACGGTTGCTAAGATCATCAAGTATTAGTTGTCAACACTTCCATTGCTTCCTTGTAAAGATTTAATTTGTGCTTATATAAATTAATGCAGAATACAATTAATAAATGGGTAATTGCATGCAACTTTGCTTTCTGTCATGTGGTAATAGTATTCTGGTAGAAGAGCGTGCTGTGAGAAAAGGTCTAAAGAGGATACAGAAAATTACTCCATGGAAGCAAAATGTTCAGAATTATTTAATGAATGTGGTAAGAAAATATATTCCTGTGAGAAAAAGGAGATAACTAACAAGACAGAGACAATAATAGCTGAATGAGGATAATTTGAATGAAACATGATCCCAATTAAAAATACTGCAAGGAGTAAATCCTACCTGTTGACTCAATAAATGACATATCTATTAAGTGTGTACAAGCAAGTTATATAATTTAAACTGGTATTGCAGAACTGGAGCATGTAAATACAATATTGGCAAGCATCAAGAGAGACTACAGATTAGGATTTTTTCCCATAGAATAGAATGCACTCTTGCCAGTTGACACTGTGCCAGTTCACTTATTTTAACAGCAGCTGGTTGGGAACAGTTTGAAGATGATGATGATGTGGATAAGTATAGATATAATGGGAATGTCTGTGGAATATAACAGGACGGGTTTGGATAATATAGTTTGTATGATTGGATTGATGTATCAGTGTTTCACTTGATTAATCTCGGTGATTGGCGATAAATATCCATTTTATTTTCTTGTGTACTAGTTGATTTCACACAGCAGCATTTCCCACATGCCCATTATTTTTGTTATCAATCTTTATCTCATTAGGAACATGCAGGAAGGAAACAGCATGCTAATGAAGTTACGTGTGTTAAAGATGGGATTGATTTCAACTTGCCGAAATCGGCATGTTTGGTATCGGCCATGGCTCAGCCATAGCGCTATCATCTCGGAGTCAGAAGGTCATGATAGAGAATTGAGCTCAAACCCTTGGCTGACACTCCAGTGCAGTACTGAAGGAGTGCTAGAATGTCAGGGCTGCTGTCTTTTGGATGAGACATTAAACCGAGGCCTCGTCTGCTCACTCGGGTGGATGTAAAAGATCCCATGGCACTACTTTGAAGAAGAGCAGGGGAGTTATCCCCGGTGTCCTGGCCAATATTCATCCCTGGGCCAACATTTATCCCTCAACCAACACCTAAATCAGATGACCTGATCATTTATTTAATTGCTGCTGGTGGGAGCTTGCTATGCCACTGGGC
This sequence comes from Somniosus microcephalus, assembly GCF_052327205.1. Lineage (NCBI taxonomy): Eukaryota > Metazoa > Chordata > Chondrichthyes > Squaliformes > Somniosidae > Somniosus > Somniosus microcephalus. The sequence continues at coordinate 252,663,476 of NC_140992.1, forward strand.
TGCCTGATATTGGGCTGGCCTGAATCCAGTGAACTAGATCACTTGTTCTATTTAATGAGGTTCAAGCCTCAAAATGGCTCCAGCCTCTTCGCTCCCAGAACGCCACCCAAAAGTTAAAATCGACTCCGTTCTGTGTGCAGTGGGGGGAAAAGACAATTTCAGAATGCTTATCATTAATGAAAGGGTCAGTTGATCTGACTGAATTGGCTCTTGGTACAGGACGAGAGCACTCACTTTGGTAGTGTAGTTGACTATGGTAATCTAGGCCATGAAAGTTTGAGGATCTGCAATGCCAGCACTTATGCTGGGATTATGTCTGGAGTATTCCCTTTGAGGTTACAATGGGAGTACATCAGAATGGCCATGGATTTCTGGGACTGTATTGTTTCTTTCAAATCGTACTTTCTTACTGTTTGGCTCCTTTTCCATTTGTTGTTTATTATACCTTAATTTCCATATTACCCAGTATTTCAATGTTACCTTTGACTTGTATTGAACTGTAGCCAAAGTTAAGTGGAAAAATTCAGCTTTGGTACAATAGACATGATTTATTTTGCAGCTATATTGCACCCAATGGAAAGCTAGAATGAGACTATCCCCTTGAGGCTGTCTCACTCCACTTGCTGGAATTTGATTCTCCACAACTTTACTTCCAAGCTGCACACATTTAATGATGCAAGGCCATAACTGCTTTACATTATTACCAAATATGTGGCATAACTGGTCTATTAGTCACATTAAGCAAGAGTGTAAAAAGGTTATAGAAAGTCCATTTGTTTAAAATTATGGACATCTCAGTTTTGTTCCAGACAATCAGGCAGCTGTATAAATTACATTGAAATAATGAGCTTGGGGAAAAAGAGAAGTTAAACATAGACATTACAGTTCTGTGCAGGTGAGAAGATGACCACTTTCATTGATAAATTGGAGCTGCTTCTCATTATCTTTCTGTGTGGGAATGTATTGATTTGTAAAATCAATTAGTTAATTGATCAATTGTTCCTATGTTCCTAATTTATTTGGAGAGCTTTTCTAGTCCCCCCCCCCTGCCCCGGTTTGATTTTTTATTAAGAAAGAAATCCCTTGAGTAATTAGAAGCTTTGGCCTGTCACACCACCACATTTTTCTTTGTAGTAATGGAGGTAACTGCCTCCAATTTTAATAGGACTTAATAAATCGTGCTTTTCAGTGATTCTGTACCAGCTCCTTTTTGTACTCATGTTGTTCTCCATATAACCTGCACTAAATTATATATAAAATTTTGGCGCATCATGACTGATGTTCCAAATTAGTGGGAAAAGATCTTTGATTGATAGTTAGTGAATATTAGATTATATCCAATGTATCCTGACTAAACAAATTTGGACTCATCTGATTAATTGTTTGCCTAACATTGGCTTTTCCTGTGGACAGATTGGCTCTAATACACTAAATATGGTGGCAAAACAATGTTTGAAGCCAGCAACCTAAGTACAGCTATTATAGTTCCTGATTGATTCAGAACCATTTCCACAATGCTCATTAAAGAGATTTTAACGGGGTTGATGGCCAGCATGGGTTAGATTAGAAACCTATCAGTAATCAGAGACAGTCGCTTTCTATAATGTTCAAGAGAAAGTAAATTTAGTTAAAACAAGAGAGTAACACCATAGAAATCAGCTGTCATATTCAATCACTCGCTCAAATGGCAGATTGGACTTCAAGGTTGTTGTACTCTCTCTCTGTCATTTAGTCTGTATTGAATTTCTGTTACAAATAAACGTAGACTGTCTTCTATTGAATGGTCCATGTCATTCTGGCCAATTTTCTTTTAAGTAGACTTGCAGCTTTGTTGCAGTGAGCTGCATGCGATGATTGTACTTCTAAAACACTTACATAGAGTTAGTTAATGTAAAATTTATTAGATTGTCTTGAAATTGAAAAGGGATACTGCTAACAAGTGACATTGAATTGGCTTCCAGACTTGAAGTGATCAAATTGGAGCATTTTGGTTTGGTCTGAAACAAAGTTACTCACTTCACGACTTGAATGCCAACTCACTTTAGACATAAATAGGTAGCAGCGCACATGTGAACAGCCACAAAATATCCCTTTCTACATGTGTTCTACTCTTTAACAAGTTCTTTCCTTGTCACTTAGAGCAATGTTCTGTCTCACTGCATGCACATAGACGTATTGTCGGCATCTCATTTTCTTGACATGGTATGGCAGTTGTCTGCTGCTGGAGCCACACAACAAAGTTTGGCAGCCTATAAAAAATATTTGAAATGATTAAATTCCTGAGCTGGCAATCCAGTACAGGAGGGTGGTGTGCGGGTAGATCAGCTGTTAGTTAAATGCATGGAAAGGATTCCAATCCATAGGAGGCCAGTGAGGGAATTGAATCTGGTGGTCTAAAGGTGATGTATGAGTCTATTTGTCATGATAGTCAAGTAGAGGGATATAGCTGTTTTCCTCTGTGAAGTTGGTGGACTTATTGGCTTAAAGAAGGGGTCTGGATTTGATCTCTGCCTATGTTTTCATCTGCATTCCTGAGTTGTATGTTGTGTGTGTGGTTGTTTTTGGGGAGGGGTGGTAATGTACTTACCATGGTACACGGTAGATGAAGAAAGCTTTGTACATCTGACTATCAAGGTAAAAGGTTTAAGTCTACAAATACCCAAATTTTATGGGTCCAGAGCCAAAACCACAAAGCCTAGTTATTGATCTTTATTTCTTGAAGGAATAATGTCTTCACAAACAAAGTAACTGGCAAACTTTTATTTGCCAAGAGCAAAAAGCCAGAAGAAGAATGCATTATTTTTCACAATGATGTTGCACAACAGTGATTTGTGTATTGTCTTTGTAAACAAAGGAGCAAGATTGGTGGAAGACCTCTTATAAAATTAGTGTAGAACCAAGGTAGGATGGTGAGAAGGATATTGTCACTGATTTCTTTAATCTTATAAGATTCATGTATTGTATGATGTCATATTTATTGATTTTTCTTCCTTCACCTTCCTGGCCCACTTTGTAAGTAGGATTTTGATATCAAACCTTAAAATACCTGTAGGATCTTAAAGGATTATTCAATCTATGGAACTTTTTAATATGGTGCTTCTACTGGTTAACTGTAGAATTGTGTTGATTTTCAAGATGCACTGTGTACTCAAAGAACCTGTAATCTCAGTGAAGCGTGAGTCACATTGTTTGCTAGCAGCATGCAATTTCTGCCACTCCATCTGTGAAGAATTAGAAACTGTCACTCCAATATGATCCCATCATTGAAATTAATGGTGAGGGCTGAGGCTGAACACGGAAAAGAAAGCAGGTAGCCATGACTGCTTTAGCTGAAATCATCTGTTGAAAATTGTATCGGAGCATAATCATTAATAAGTATAGAATGCATCCATATTAGACTAGGACGTTGAACACTGCAATATCTGTTACTTTCATTACGTTTTTGTAATAACTTATATTAAAAAGCTTGTGTTAAGGAGACAGATTACAAAACACTGGATTCTTGTTTTATGTTGCATGGAATGTTTGAGTCACATAACATACGGCTCTACCAGTCACGTTTTGGTGAGTTTTCGTAGCTCTCTATTGTCTATCTTGATAGGAAAAGGATGACATTGAGGGTCAAATTTTTGAGTTTGCTTATTTCAGTGGACAAATAAAATCAAGGGTAGCAAACCTGCGGTTTTCTGATCTGCACAACTGGTGGGCATGGCTCCCCACTGTGGGAGTGAAAGTCCGTATTACCCGAATATGTCGCTTTTCTTTCTGCGCAGTCTGTGGGACCAGAACGTGCTGGGTTAAAAGTTGAAACAGCTTTCTGCTGAGCATGGGTTGTAAATTGGTTAAGAGGATTTTGGGGAAAGGATGTTGTAATGATCAATAACATGTCATTCTATAGTGGACACTAGGTGGAGCCGTAGAGCTGTGTAGAGCTGTATATAGCCGTATGTATATAATAAGACTACACTACCCAGCTGTATGTATATTAAGACTACGTTACCCATGAGGCACTAGGCTACCCACAAGGCAGCAGTCAAGATGGAAGCCTCTAGAAAGAAGCTGTAGAAGTCCTCATGTACTGAAGTTCTCATATACTAATAAAGTGACTAGCTAAGAAGCTAGCTGTGTTCATAATAAGAATGTCTATTTATTAATGAACATAAGATGGTACCAGGATACCAAGAGTTGTAAATATCTGCTAAAAAATTGTGAAAAGTGACATGGAGAATTTGAAGCCACCAGAGCGTTTGAATCTCGAGGGAAATGTCGACTACAATTGGCGGATTTTTAAACAACAATTCAAACTCTACATTGCTGCCATCGGACTCGGTACGAAGCCAGACGCAAGAAAAATAGCGTTGCTGCTTACGGTTGCAGGCCCACAGGCGATAGAGGTATTTAATACATTTGTATTTAATCTAGAGGAGAACAGAGAAAAATTAGAAGATGTGCTAAAAAAATTTGATGCACATTGCTCTCCCAAAAAGAATGAGACGTATGAAAGATACATCTTCCGTTCTCGGACACAGCATCAAAATGAGACTTTTGATAGCTTTATAACTGATCTGAAACTGAAAGCACAGACATGTAATTTCTCTGAGCTCAAAGCATCCATGATTCGTGACCAGATTGTGTTTGGTATTCATGATAAAAAAGTCAGGGAACGTCTGTTGAGAGAAACCGAACTAAATTTGGAAAATGCGGTGAAAATATGCCAAGCCAGCGAGCTAGCTCGAAAGCACGCGAAGACTTTCAGTGAAATCAATAATGATGCGATTGTAATGAGTGATAATGCTGCTGTCGGTGCTGTGTCCTACAAGGGGAAGAAACGTGGGCAGAACAGAAATGAAAAGCAATCGGAGGATGAAATTTTTAATTGTAAACGCTGTGGTTACAAACACCAGTTAAGACAATGCCCAGCGTTTGGAAAAATGTGCACAAAGTGTAATGGAAAGAATCACTTTGCCAAACAATGCTTTTCAAAAGTAAAAACTAAGAAAGGGCAACGAGTTAATGTAATTGAGGACACTGATTTAAGTGAGACATTTTTTGTGGGAATGGTGTCATGTGACGATATCAAAAAAGATACAGAAAATGTGCAGCCCTCAGAAATAGACAATGCTGAACATAAAGTTAATGCAGTAAAAGAGGACAAATGGATGATCCCACTGCAGATAAATGGAGCATTAGTTACATTGAAACTGGACACTGGGGCAAAAGCAAACTTAATCAGTATGAGTGACATTAACAATATGAAGGAAAAGCCCAAAATACAGAAAAAGTCAGTGCTACTGAAGAGCTATAATGGACAGAAAATAGATAGCTTAGGTGTATGCAGACTCAAAGTGACAGTCAAAGACAAAGTGCATCATCTCATGTTTTCTGTTGTGGCTGAAAGACTTGATTCGATACTAGGTGACAACGTTTGTGAAGACTTAGAACTGGTCAAGAGAGTCTACCGTATAAACTGTGCCATAAGCAGACCAGATGACTCAGGTGATTAAGCAGAGAGCCCATCAAGGATGAAAAGGCCAAAGGGTATCCATGTCTTCAAAAAGCCTAGTTTCTCCAAGAAGAAAGATAAAGACTTTAAGGTCAAAGAGAAGCCAAAGGAAGAAAAGCACAAAGAGGAAAAACACAAGGAGAAAAAGTCCAAAGATATAACCACAGCAGATGTTGTTAAGCAGTGGAAAGAGAAAAAGAAAAAGAAGAAGCCTGCACCAGAGCAGGAAGCAGTTCCGGTGGATACTCCTTCTTCCCTCAGGCCAATCTTTGGTGTTCCATTAGCCGAGGCTGCTGAGAGGACTATGCTGTATGATGGGATCCAGCTGCCAGCAGTTTTTCGAGAGTGCATTGACTACATTGAGAGTTATGGCATGAAGAGTGAAGGAAACACTGAAACCCTCTCCAAGCAAAGATCGCAAGGAGACCTCGATCTATACAAGAGCAGATTAATGACAATGCCGCAACTGCATCTTGTCATTCACCGCCAGAACAATCTCATGAAGACACATCAGACTTACCCGTGTTGAGAAGATCCACACGTGAAGTAAAAAAGCCTGATAGACTTAATCTTTGAGTACAATGTAAAGCTTTGAAAATGTGTTGACTGTTTTGAAAATGTTTATGTTTATAGAGCACTAACAAAAGTGTTACTGATATTATCTTTATTGTTTTCTTGAAAGTTGATTGATATTGATTTTGTTAAACCTCAAAGAAAGGGGGATGTAATGATCAATAACATGTCATTCTATAGTGGACGCTAGGTGGAGCCGTAGAGCTGTGTAGAGCTGTATATAGCCGTATGTATATAATAAGACTACACTACCCAGCTGTATGTATATTAAGACTACATTACCCATGAGGCACTAGGCTACCCACAAGGCAGCAGTCAAGATGGAAGCCTCTAGAAAGAAGCTGTAGAAGTCCTCATGTACTGAAGTTCTCATATACTAATAAAGTGACTAGCTAAGAAGCTAGCTGTGTTCATAATAAGAATGTCTATTTATTAATGAACATAAGAGATGTCTTCAGGGGAAAGATAATAGTAGGATGTGTAAGAGTCATTCAGCCATATTTGAATGTGTCAACTTGATAACTCTGTTTAGGAAGGAGAGGATTTTATTGCGACAATAAAACAATTAGAAGAGTTGAGAGCCTGGTTGTTCAGTTTACATTGTTATTCTGTTGGCATTTATATGTACCTTTGATGTACCAGGATTTATTGGTATACATGGAATGTAGTGATCAAAGGGGAAAATTAGTATAAGAAATGTAAGGGAACACTGTTTAGTAGCACACACTGGAATTGGATCGTGTATGTCTCAGCAGCTTTCATACTGGTTTGTGTAGTATGAAAAGACCTGAGTGCTCATATTGGTTTTGTGTAGTATGAGGTTTCAATAATTATCTGATCCTGCATCACTACAACTGAGTGTGTGTGCAATCTGGCGTTTAAAGCAACGAAACGAAAAAGAGCAAGAAAGCAGTCCAACACCCGCAAACTTGGAAAATTACCCTTTTTATTTAATTTATAGTTAGGATATAGGTGACCATATTTATTGACAATTCCTAGTTGTCATGAGGGCATTAAAAGTTGACCACATATTGTGGTACTGGAGTCACATGTAGGAGTAGCAGGTTCCCTTTCCTGAAGGACAGTAGTTCTCCAATTGTTGTGTTTTTACAACAATCTAGCATTTGTTCTGGTGCCAGCCCACAAATAACCAGTAAATTATTATATTATAAATTGGATTATTAAATTCAGTTTCATAACTTGCCATGGTGGGAATTAAGCGCCCAATAATGCAATAATCATGGGGGACTTTAATCTTCATATAGACTGGCCAAATCAAATTGGTAAAGGTAGTCTGGAGGATGAGTTCATGGAATGCATTTGGGACAGTTTCCTAGAATACATCAGGGAACCAACCAGGGAACAGGCTATTTTAGATCTTGTAATGTATAATGAGACAGGGTAATTAGCAATCCCATAGTAAAGGATCCTCTGGGGCAGAGTGATCATAATTTGATAGAATTTCACATTAAGTTTGAGAGTGACTTGCCAAAGTCCAAAACGAGAGTCTTGGGGCTGGATTTTGCCAGGCCCGAGGAGGCGGGAATGGAGGCGTGTGGGGTGTTAAAATTGCAAAAAGTGGCGGGTGGGCCCGACCCCGCCTCCATCCCGCCTCCAAGCAATTTTCGCAAATGCGTGGTTTCTGATCCCGTCTCCATCCCGCCTCCAAGAGGCGGGATAGGCCCTTAAGGCCCTTAACAACTACTAAATTGCCTCTATAATCCCATTTTGAGAGGCCTTTCTCATTTTAACACTTTTCCTACATGATGCACGCCTCCTCTGAAACACGATGGTGAAACCTGACGGTAGCACAATTGGATTGCTGACTTTCAGCTGCAGCTCCACCATTAAATAGGAGATTTGATCAGTCATCATTTGCTGGTGGCAGGACTTTGTTGTCTCAGGTCTGGGGGAACTTTTAGCAGGCATAACCATAGCTGTGGAAGTTTGGAGCCTGACACCCATCTCCAGTGTGACCTCCTGGGAAACCCCTCTCGCCAGCTTGACTGAGCACTTCCTCAACTGAGGTATATATCAGAAGCATGGGAACCATTTATTTCCTTTCCTCCTGGACATCAGATTCGGACGCAGACCAGCCGTGGCAGCAGCAGAACCATGAACAACAGCACCACCAACAGCAGCAGCAGCAACAGGAGTGCCAAGCTGCTTCTCACCCACCTGAAGCTGCATAGGCCAGAAGGCGCCAGCGGGCGACCACATTGCTGCCCGGGATGCAAGGAACGCACTCATCTTGGCCAGATTTGCTTAGACTAGCCAATCGAGCACTTTTGCCTCGCAGCTTCTTACCAGAGCATCGACAATGGCCACGAACCAGCGGATTCCTAGCACTCTGACCACCATACTGACAATTGCAAGTAATCCTAAGCCCTCAATGTGGAAGTCCCATTTGCGAAATGACACATGCCACAACTGCAACAGTTGCCATCAGAATTTTAATTTACAATAACCATCTGATGGCATTTTAAAAATAAACACATTTCACCCAAGTGACTACCCTGGTGACTATTTGTGCAGTATCTTTCTCTTACACGTGCTCCTATGTGGTGCTTCCCCTGTGGCTTCAGCACATGTGGAGGCCCCGGCTCACTTTCTTGCTGCTCCTGTCTCAACACCTTTGGCGGGCGTCCTCTGGGGTTGCGAACCTGTGAGGGCTTGTCAACAGTCTGCTGCTCCTGTGGCTGTGCAGGGGTTGAGATGCTGATCTCAGTTGGGTGGGGACTCTGGTGGGGCTCTGACCGAGGGCTCTGCAGTGGCATGGAAGTGTGAGTGCTTGGAGAGGAGCCCCCACTTCCTTGATGTCTGTCACCAACTTCCCTTTCATGGGTCAGGTCCTCCTCAGCACTTGCAAGTGGATTGAGAGCACCTTGCTGCACATCAGGGGGGCCATGGGGACCCGGATCTGCACTGGCAGTCCTACTTAGAAGGACTTCCATGAAGCTCTGGTTTCTCTGTTCAGTAGCTAACCAATGCTGCTCCAGAGATGTCAGTCTATTCTGAACACTCACCATGTTTTCCTCACTCCGCCGACTTACTGCCTCCATGGCCATAGCCAGCCTTTCCACGGAGGTTGCCATCCTTTTCGTGGTGCTGCGTTCATGCGCCAATGACTCCACAAAGGCTCTGCTCATGTTCGCGATGGACTCCTCCATTCGCTCCACACTCGCAGCGACCCTGGAGACAAAACCTGTCCGAGACTCCTGCACCTGTTCCTGGAGTTCCAGCACTGCTGTTCTTCTGGATGGACCCAGAGGCAGAGGGTCGACATGCAGCTGAGCCGAGCTGGGAGAGTCCTGCGCCCTCCGACTAGGACTCTCCACTGCTGTCCCTGTCTCCACAATCTGCTGATGCTCACTTGTGAGCTATGATACACCAGGTGACAACACTACTCTATCTCGCGATGGTCCCACCGAGGCGTGAGTGTCTGCGCTGGTGCTGGGTTGGCTGAATTCTGCTGACGCTGCGCCCTCAGAGGTTGCAGCTTCCTCTGAGGAGTCTGGAGACTCAGGCTATTCCTCCTGGATAGTGGGGATGGGTGCTTCTGATGGTCCTGTGGGGGAGTAAAGGAAAGAGTCAGAGATGTGAGGCCAAGGTTACATGCACATTGCATCTTGCAGATGATCATAAGTCCATCCGTGAGAGCTTCAGAATCATTATCAGCGACTCATGCAATGTCAATGAGAGAGATGGAAAACTATTCTGTCACCAGCTTTCTCTGATGCACCCGTCTGTCCGTCCCCCACTTGCGCATCGTCCTCCACTCCCACGATCTCCAGGACCACCTCCTCCCAGGGGGTGAGGTGGGCTACTGAGGGTGGCGCTCCTCCTGTCCTCACCCTTTCCCTCTTATTGTGAGCTCTCTTTTCCTGCAATGAGGGAGACAAGTGGAGTTTGAGTGAGAATGAAGGAGTGAGTGTAGAGAATCCATAGCATAGATGCTTAGAAGGAGACAAAGATGGAGTGAGGTGGCAAGACCAAGGGCCCTCCCTGTGTTTTGTAAGTTGTTTTCATAGCATCACAGTGATAGGGAGTGTGAGGGCTGCATAGTCGAATAGTTAGGTGAATGTGACCATAGAGAGAGAGGGAATGGGTAAGGGTGCAGGGATGTCAGTGAAAAGTGGGATGTGGAGGAAGAGGTTGCTAAAGCTGAGTGCTGGTGAGGAGAGGCAATGGGGATCAGATTGAGGGTGATGGCAAAGTCATACTCACTTTTCCAGTGCGCAGAAGGTCATGAAACCTCTTCCTGCACTGAAGCCAGGTTCTGCAGATGAGGGACAACGACTTCACCTCCTGGGCCATCGGGACCCACACAGCCTTTGTCTGCCGGGGAGGCTTCTTCCTCCCTGAGGAAGGGAAGAGCACCTCCTTACTAGCTCTTGCTCCCTCCACCAAAGCTTGCAGGGCGACATCATCAAATCTGGGAGCAGACTTAGGTCTCCCGCTGCTCATTCTGCCTCCAAGTCCCTCTCACTGCAAAGGCCAAAAGGTTGGCAGTCTGCAGAAGAAGCAAGGCTTCTTGCAGACCTTAAATGCAGTAGCAATGATGACGTCATTGGAGGCGAGTTTCAGACTGAGAAAACTAATTGGGCCATAGGTTCCCACATGCTGGAACTCAGTTGCCCAATTATGTGAAAATCGCATCAATCTCCCACATCGATTTGGAATCGGGTGGATAACACGAAAAGCGGATGACACGACCCCAGCCCGTCCCAATGACAAAATCCAGCCCAGAAACTTAAATAAAGCCAATTACATAGGTGTGAAGGGTGAGTTGGCTAAGGTAGATTGAAAAAATAGATTAAAATGTATGGCAGTAGATAAGCAGTGGCTAGCATTTAAAGAAATATTTCATAATTCTCAACAAAATTACATTCCATTGAGAAACAAAAACTCCATGGGAAAAGTGATCCATCCGTGGCTAACTAAAGAAGTTAAGGATAGCATTAGATTGAAAGATTGCAAAGAATAGTATTAAGCCTGAGAATTGGGAGAGTTTCAGAAACCAGCGAAGGATGACCAAAAAATTGATAAAAAGGCAAAAATTAGAATGAGAGAAAACTAGCAAGAAATATAAAAACAGATTGTAACTGTAGTGTATGTACCTTGAAGAAGGAACTATATTCTGCAGCCCCTGTATACTGCAGTACCAGTAGTGACCACCCCTGGATAGAAGCCTGTGAAGTAACTTTGTATAGTAGTTCCAGTTTTGTCTCCATTCAGTAAACACCTGTTATAACCAACTTCTGCAGTCCGTGTCTCAATTACACACGGACATTACATTGGCGACGAACAGATCTGAACTTACCTACAGTTCTGCACCACCTCACGGGGATCCATCCCTGAAGCAAAGTTATTAGAGGTCGAAGCCAGAAGGAAGAAATCCAAAAAGAAAAAACAAACAGAAGAAACGGGTGTCGACCGTGGGCAACCGCCCTCTGATTCATCGAATTCAAAGATTTGCAGGAGAGGCTGTCGAGAGCTGGGCTTGGTTCTCCAGTCTATGGTGTTCCAGCTAATCGGGCTGGTGGCAGGTAGTACACTGATCCTTCCTGGGCTGCGGCGGGCTAGAGCTCGATCGGGTGGCTTTTCAACGGGGCCGAGCAGCGTTGTCGGGAAGAGGAGAGAGAGAGAGAGGGTGGAGCACACAGGGCGCGGCCGGTGCTACGAAGCCGGGCAGCGTACAGACCCGAAAAGAGGGAGGAAAGTGTCCCATAAGGTCTGCTCTGACGACGGGAACAGTAATTAAAATAAAAGAAAATGAAATTAGAAGCGCAGAAAGTCGCGAGGAGCTGCAGTTTGCCACGGGGACCGCGGAGAGCGGCGTTGGCAGCAGCGCGGGGGGGAAGCACGCGAAGACCATAGGGCATCGCCATCAAGGCATAAAAACGCCAGCAACAGCATTAGCAGCAGCGGAAAAGACAGAAAGCGCGGGAGGCGCCATCTTAATCCAGCGGGGAAGAAGGAAAAGCGCGGGAGGCGCCATTTTGTTCAATCGGGGAAGAAGGCAAAGCGCGGGAGGCGCCACTTTGTTCAATCGGGGAAGAAGGCAAAGCGCGGGAGGCGCCATCTTAGATCTCCAAGATGCCGAAGACTGGCAATATCACTGCCTTCGATAATGAAATAGAAGACTGGACCACGTATGTGGAAAGAGTCGAAGTATATTGCAAGGCAAATGAAGTAGCCGATGAGAAAAAGGCATCGGTACTACTAAACTTAATGGGCGCAAGAACGTACGGCCTATTGCGGAACCTGATCACTCCAGTCAAACCGATGGAGAAGAGTTTTAACGAAATTGTTGATATCCTACAGGAACACCTAAATCCTACACCGCTGCTGATAGCAGAAAGATTTAAATTCCACAAGAGAAATCAGCATAAAGATGAGAGCAATGCTGATTACCTTACGGAACTACGCAAGCTATCAAAGCACTGCCAGTTCGGAGCAGGACTGGCAGATACCCTATGGGACAAATTTGTCTGTGGACTCCTGAGTGAAGGAACCCAGAAGAGGTTACTCTCAGAGCAAGAGCTGATGCTAGATAAGGCTTTCAGCGTGGCAGTATCGTACGAAGCAGCAGCAAGGGGAGCTGCGGAAATACAGCAAAAGCTACAGGAATACGGCACCCATGAAATGACACGGGGATTTGAAAAATGTTATCGCTGCGGCAGAACAACCCATGACCAGAAGGACTGCTGGTTCAAGGACAAAACATGCAGGCAATGCGGAAAGATAGAACACATTGCACGAGTTTGCAGGTCCGGGAAGAAGACTAACGACAACAAAAAGACTACTAAGGAAAAGTACAGGAAAGTACAAAAGATGACGGACAGTAGTTCCGAAGACCAGAAGAGCGATAGTGAATCCGGGAACAAGAGACTAAGCTGTCTCAAACTACACAACGTAATCGCAAAAGAGGATCACCGAACCATTTGGGTCACCCTCACGATAGCAGGGTCCCAAGTCAAAATGGAATTGGATACAGGATCAGCCCTGACCGTCATGAATCAACGAGACTACGAGCGGCTATTCTCACACATACCCTTAAAAGACACATCCATTGTCTTGAAGACATATACGGGGCAGAAAGTATACCCCAGAGGGAAAATAAGGGTGCCTCTCGAATACAACGGCAAGGAAATACAGAAATTGTATCTGTACATGCTGCAAGATGGTGGACCACCGTTATTGGGACGTGAATGGATCAGAAAGATAAGTTTAGACTGGCACTCCATTCAGGCACTGACTGTGGCTGATAAAAAGGATGACAACATCACACCTGGACGATTGTCAAAAATCTTAGCTAACGCTAAAGAGGTATTTCAACAAGGACTGGGAACTCTTAAAGGCGTAACCGCCTCGATAAAAATAGAAGAGAATGCAATTCCCAAGTTTTTCAAAGCAAGACCGGTACCGTATGCAATTCACCCAGCCATCGAGGCAGAGCTGGAGAATCTGGAGAATGCAGGCGTGTTATCTAAGGTAGACTGGAGCGAGTGGGCGACACCCATCATTCCTGTCATGAAGAAAACGTTAAACAATAAGTCTGAGGAGCCAAGGAAGGTTCGCATCTGTGGGGACTTCAAGGTGACTGTGAACTCAGTCCTTCACACAGTACAGTATCCTCTTCCGAGGATAGAAGATATTTTCGCCTCACTATCTGGAGGGAAACGTTTTACAAAAATTGACCCAGCACAAGCATATTTGCAGATGGAGGTTGAAGAATCCTCTAGGAAATATCTCACGATAAACACTCACAAAGGTCTTTACCAGTATAATCGACTGGTATTCGGAGTAGCATCAGCTCCGGCTATATGGCAAAGAGCGATGGAACAAGTCCTGCAAGGGATTCCGGGGACTCAGTGTTACTTGGACGACATCCTAGTGACAGGTGAAAATGACAGTGAACACCTTGCCAACCTAGAGCAGGTGCTCACTAGACTAAGAGAACATGGGCTACGAGCCAATCGCCCCAAGTGCGAGTTTTTTAAGAAACAAATATCGTATTGTGGCCACGTGATTGATGAAGAGGGGTTACATAAGTCCCCTGACAAAATTGAAGCGGTAGTTAAGGCTCCAGCGCCTGAAAATGTGTCGCAACTGAGGTCATTCCTCGGATTGGTGAATTACTACCATAAGTTTTTGCCGAATTTGTCCACAATTCTGCACCCACTGAACGCCCTGCTACAAACTGGAGTAGCATGGAAATGGAGCGATGAATGTAAGTGGGCCTTTCAGAAATGTAAAGACCTGATCACTTCAAGAGAAGTATTGGCTCACTACAACCCATCACTACCGATGAGACTGGCGTGTGATGCGTCTCCCTACGGCGTTGGAGCGGTACTGTCACATAAATTCCTTGATGGTTCAGAGAGGCTGATAGCTTTTGCGTCACGCTCGTTAACTTCAGCCGAGCGTAACTACGCCCAGATTGACAGAGAGGCCCTCAGCCTGGTGTGGGGGTGAAGAAGTTCAATCACTACCTGCACGGACAGAAATTTACTCTACTAACTGATCATCAACCTCTTGTCTCCATTTTCAACCCTAAGAAGGGCGTCCCGATAATGACAGCACAACGGCTACAGAGGTGGTCCCTTTTCCTAGGGGCGCACCAATATGACATAGAGTACATGGAACTAAACAGCATGGGAATGCTGATGGATTGTCGCGCCTACCGTTGCCGACGGTGGAAGAAGCACCTGCAGTGGATCCTGTGGAGATATTCCACTCGACCATAGTCGAATGTCTACCTGTGACGAATGCAAACATAGAAAAGGAAACACAAAATGACCCGACACTCTCCAGGGTCTATGATTTAACGGTGAAGGGATGGCCAGCACATGGCGAACCACTGTTGCCAGCATTCTCGCCGAGAAGAGAACAGCTGTCAGTGTGCCGAGGAACCTTGATGTGTGGATCCAGAGTAGTAATTCCACCCAAATTGAAGGATAGAGTGCTCAATGAGCTTCATGAGGGTCATCTGGGAGGGGTAAAAATGAAGAACTTAGCCAGAGCGTTTGTGTGGTGGCCGGGAATCGATAGAGAAATCGAAGAGATGACCAAGAGCTGTACAGGATGCCAGAAGGTCCAAAACGCCCCATCACAAGCCCCTCTACATCCATGGGAGTGGCCCTCATCTCCATGGCAAAGGGTACACATTGATTTTGCTGGTCCATTTATGGACTCGATGTTTTTAATTGCGGTGGATGCACATGCAAAGTGGCCAGAGGTAATAAAAATGTCCTCAACCACCACAGAAAAAACTATCACAGTCTTACGAACCATATTCGCCAGAAATGGGCTGCCTGAACAGATTTGCTCCGACAATGGACCACAGTTTGTGTCTGAAGAGTTCCGGAGGTTCTTAAAGAACAATGGTGTTAAGCATTACACATCCGCCCCATATCATCCAGCCAGCAATGGATTGGCTGAGAGGTTCGTTCAAACATTCAAGAAGGCTATCAAGGCAATGTGTAATGAAGACATACCCCTACAACACAAGGTGGATAACTTCTTGTTTGCCTACCGGAATGCGACACATGCGGTTACCAACCAAACTCCAGCCATGATGTTCTTCAATCGAAGACTAAGATGCCGCTTGGATTTGGTTAAGCCAAACATCAGAAGAGATGTGGAGAACAGGCAGTTTCAGAATATGAATGAAAGGCCAACCAGGAGTTTCAAGATAGATCAACCAGTTTTGGCCCGGGACTACCGCACAGAGAAATGGCAGCCAGGAACGATCTGCACACGGCAAGGACCTCTAATGTATACCGTGGACGTTGGAGAGAGCATTGTAAGACGCCATGCTGACCAGATTCTAGAGTCACTGGAAAACGTCAAATCTACACCACGACCCTATACACCTGGTGATGAAACCGAAGTACCAATTGCATCTACCTCAGAATCGGTGATATTGGAAGCAGACGAACCAAACAACGACGTTGATCCCGAATCAACTTTGCCAGAAGAACCTGATACCCCAAAGAGGCGTTATCCGGACAGAATCAGGAAGCCTCCTCAAAGACTGAATTTATAATTGATTAACTTCAGCTAATGTATATAGCAACTGTAATTGTAAATATGTTATTTAATTATTAATCAAATGTTATGTACTGTTTAGCTAAAAGGAGAGGAATTGTAGTGTATGTACCTTGAAGAAGGAACTATATTCTGCAGCCCCTGTATACTGCAGTACCAGTAGTGACCACCTCTGTATATAAGCCTGTGAAGTAACTTTGTATCGTAGTTCCAGTTTTGTCTCCATTCAGTAAACACCTGTTATAATCAACTTCTGCAGTCCGTGTCTCAATTACACACGGACATTACAGTAACAGCTTCTACAAGTATGTAAAAAGGAAGAGAGTAGCAAAAGTAAATGTTGGTCCTTTAGAGGCTGAGACAGGAGAAATTATTAGTGGGAATAAGGAAATGGCAGAAACGTTAAACAAATATTTTGTATCTGTCTTCAGAGTAGAATACACAAAAAACATACCAAAAATGGTGCGGAAACAAGGGTTGAATGAGGGTGAGGAACTTAAAGTCATTAATCTAAGTAGAGAAAAAGTGCTAGAGAAACTAATGGGACTAAAAGCCAACAAATCCCCTGGACCTGACAGCTTACATCCTAGGGTTCTAAAAGAGGTGGCTGCAGAAATAGTGGATGCATTGGTTTTAATCTTCCAAAATCGCCTAGATTCTAGAACGGTCCCAGCATATTGGAAAGTAGCAAATGTAACACCGTTATTCAACACAGGAGGGAGAGAGAAAACAGGGAGCTACAGGCCAGTTAGCCTGACATCAGTCGTCGGGAAAATGCTGGAATCTATTGATGAGGAAGTGGTATCAGGGCACTTAGAAAGTCATAACATGATTAAGCAGAGTCAAAATGGTTTTGTGAAAGGGAAATCGTGTTTGACAAATTTATTAGAGTTTTTTGAAGATGTAACTAGCAGGGTAAATAAAGGGGAACCAGTGGATGTAGAATATTTGGATTTTCAAAAGGCATTCGATAAGGTGCCACATAAAAAGTTATTACATAAGATAAGGGCTCATGGGGTTGGGGTAATATAGTATCATGGATAGAGGATTGGTTAACGGACAGAAAACAGAGAGGAGGGATAAACGGGTCTTTTTTCAGTCAAAATGGTTTTATGAAAGGGAAATTGTGTTTGACAAATTTATTAGAGCTTGTCAGGTTGGCAGCCGGTAACTAGTGGGGTGCTGCAAGGATCAGTGCTGGGGTCTCAGCTATTTACAATTTATATTAATGACCTAGATGAAGGGACCGAGTATAATGTATCCAAGTTTGCTGATGATACAAAGCTAGGTGGGACAGTGAGCTGTGAGGAGAACACAAAGGGCTGGATTTTACCAGCCCTGAGGAGGTGGGTTTGGAGTCGGGACTGCTGGAAAAATGGGAAAAATTGGGAGCGGGTCCCAACCCCATTCCAACCCGCCTCTGAACCATCTTCCCGGGAGGCGGGTCCCGGACTCGCACAGGGACCCGTCTCCTCGAGGCAGGAAGGGGATTAAGGCCAATTAACTGCCTGTTCACAGGTAGTTAAGAGGCTTTTCCCCATTTTACGCCTGCTGATGCAGGCTTCCCGATGTCGGGAAACCCTGCCAGGGTCAGCGAGGCGAGCAGTGGGTCTGCGGGGGTGGGAGGGGTCGAAATGTCAGCTGTAGAGGTGAGTGATGGGTGCAAGTGTGGACAGGTAAGTATGAGAGGTGAGTGTAAAGTGTTGCAAAAAGTTTCCTTACCTTTGCTTCTTTCTACAGGCTTCAACCTTTGAGGATCTAGAGGTGCCTCATCTCAACGGCAGAAATTACAGAATGGCTGCTGCATTCTCAGATGCAGCAGCCACCTGCTTTCTGCTGAGAAGAGAGGTCTTGATGAGTCTGTGTGCAAGGGCTCACCTTAGAACAGAGATTGTCGACGTTTGACAGCTTCTGAAAGCTGTCAACCGCTGACAGTTCATCTGTCAAAATTTTTTCGACAGATGAAGCGTCACACGCTGATGTCATCTGTCACCGGCTTTCCCTTAATTGGCCAGTAAACCCGCAGGGCAGGCTTAACAAGGCCAATCAAGGGAAAATAGCGTGGGTTAGTCAGACATCACTGGGGGCGGGACTGAAACCCGGAAACCAACAGTCCAGCCTCCAGTACGTCTCCATTGAGAAAATCCAGCCCAAAGAGTCTGCAAAGGAATATAGATAGATAAGTAAGTGGGCAGTAAGGTGGCAGATCGAGTATAATGTAGGGAAATGGGAGATTATTCACTTTGGTCGGAAGAATAGAAAAACAGAATATTTTTTAAATGGCGAGAAACTTTTAAATGTTGGTGTTCAGAGAGATTTGGGTGTCCTCGTGCAAGAAACACAGAAAGCTAGCATGCAGATAGAGCAATCAATGAGGAAGGCAAATGGCATGTTGGCCTTTATTGCAAGGGGGTTGGAGTATAAGAGTAAGGAAGTCTTTCTACAATTGTACAGGGCCTTGGTGAGACCACACCTGGAGTACTGTGCACAGTTTTGGTCTCCTTATCTAAGGAAGGATATACTTGCCTTGGAGGCGGTGCAACAAAGGTTCACTAGATTGATTCCTGGGATGAGAGGGCTGTCCTATGATGAGAGATTGTGTAGAATGGGCCTATACTCTCTGGAGTTTAGAAGAATGAGAGGTGATTTCATTGAAACATACAAGATTCTGAAGGGGATTGACAGGGTAGATGCTGAAAGGTTGTTTCCCCTGGCTGGAGTGTCTAGAACTAGGGGGTATAGTCTCAGGATAAGGGGTAGACCGTTTAAGACTGAGATGAGAAGGAATTTCTTCACTCAGAGGGTTGTGAATCTTTGGAATTCTCTGCCCCAGAGGGCTGTGGATGCTGAGTCTTTGAGTATATTCAAGGCTGATTTGGACTCTAGGGGAATCAAAGGATATGGAAATCAGGGGGGGAAGTGAAGTTGAGGTCGATGATCAGCCATGATCTATTGAATAATGGAGCAGGCTCGAGGGGCCGTATGACCTACTCCTGCTCCTATTTCTTATGTTCTTAACCTAAACCATGAGACCACTGTACCATCTTTTAACCCTAATTAATGTGAGCTAAGTAAGCCCTGGGGTGTTGTGACTGCTAATTTGGCCTCCCAGTTTTATATAAACGTATAAGAACATAAAGATGGAACAAAAAAAAAATCTTTTGACCCTCATCAAGTGTGTTCCTTCTATAGACCATGTAGAATTTTACCTTGTGTGGACGCTACCAAACCTATTTCATTTCCTTTGGAAAGCATTGTTAAATCTTCTATAATCCTTCAAAATATCAAATAAAAATCCAGAATATCCATACATCACTACATTTCCACCATTCAGTCTAGGCCTGCTGGCCTCCATAAATAAAACTGCCACTAGCTTAGGAATCATTATACTCCATTTGATTATCTCAATCCATATTTATCCCAATAATCTTCAATTCCATTCCTAACCAGATAGTTATACAGCTCTTTTTGATCAAGATAATCAACACAGCATTAATTACTTTTGCTGGCAATCCATATGGAAAAACATTAATATTCATCATTTCTTAATTCTTAGGTCTGTGCTCTCTAGTTCTGTGACCACATTCTGAGTTAAATAGCTTTGCTACATCTACATTAGCTGTGAAAGAAAGAAAGACTTGCAGTTATATAGCACCTTTGACAACCACCGGACAGCCCAAAGAGCTTTACAGCCAATCAAGTACTTTTTGAAGTATAGTCACTGTTATAATGTAGGAAACGTGGCAGCCAATTTGCACATAGCAAGGACCCACAAACAGCAATACGATAATGGCCAGATAATATGTTTTAGTGATGTTATTGAGGGATAAATATTGGCCAGGACACCGGGGATAACTCTCCTGGTCGTCTTCAAAATAGTGCCATGGGATCTTTTACGTCCACCTGAGAGAGCAGACGGGGCCTCGGTTTAACATCTCATCCAAAAGATGGCACCTCCAACAGTGCAGCACTCCCTCAGCACTGCACTGGAGTGTCAGCTTAGAGTTTTGTGCTCAAGTCTCTGGAGTGGGACTTAAAGCCACAACCTCCTGACTCAGAGGCGAGGGTGCTACTTACTGTGCCTCTCAGTATTTTAACGATCTGATCATGTACTTCCTCAGATCCTTTTCTCTTCAAGAAAAATAACTTAAATTCTGTAAGTCGTCTTATAATTTACTGCTCTAGTGTATGGAATCATCTTGGTTCCACTCTTCTAAAACCTTGTTGTTAAGTACCTAAAATTGCACACAGTATTGTTGATGTGACCTCACCACTGGTCTATAGAGGATGAAAATGTCAACAAGATCAATTGTTATTTGATTAGGTTTGGTAACAGCTTTATATTGACACAAAACTTTCAATCACACAAAAGTCACACGCATATCACACCCAAATGAGCTATATTAAAAACACCAGAGGTTAAATTAGAAGTCATACCTGCTAGAGAATCATTGAACCAGGACTAACTTCAGGTTTTAAAATCAGTTCAGTCTGCATTTAGTAGGCTGAAGAATACCAGAGGTTTTAATGTGGATAAATGTAAGGTAACTAGTATTGCATTTTCTTCCTTTTCCCTTTCACACCTCAAGATCTTTGTCTGAGTGCCTTACCTCTGAATAGAAAGCCCCTGAAAAGAGAATTACAGGAGGAAACTTGCACCTTACCATTTTGTGGCAACAAGTTATTGCAGTAATGGGCTTGGTCTTGCTGGAAAAATAACATGTGTTAATGACGCACGCCGTTATTAATGCACAAATCGGCCAGCAAGTTCAGTGGGTTAAGAGATACGTCGTGAGTTGCGAATCTCCCGAACTTGCTGGTTGGTTTATGCTACTTTGCTGTTTGCTTCATAGGAACGGCCTCTCTCCCTTCGCCTCCCCGTTGTTTTTAAGAACTTGCTGGATTTGCGCATCATTTGCTCATTAAACTTGCCGCAGAAAGTAAGGGCTCGAACTTAACAGCGCAAGTACCTTTTTAAAAATGTGATAATTGTTAATGCAATGCCAATCAACCTCCCTGGCTCAGAAAGGGAACAATTTAAACTGTTCAATCTCATTCCTGCAAGTAGTAAATTGTTGTTCAGGACTGTTGGTCCCTCCGTTCACTAAGGTCCTAGATGCTGCGTTGCCCTCACAATGTCATTATGAGCTCGCACTTCCAGCAAGTTACGGCGCAAAAAAAATTTGCACAGGATAAAGTTTAACTAACAGTGTATGTCCCACTCCAACAACATCTGGCCCATTGTGTTATGCAACAGCAGGCTGCTGAGACATTTTACAAAAAAATCTGAGTTAAACTAATTGGAACATGGTCAGGTCTGGGTCTGACTGAATCAATCAGGCTTGGGTATATTGGGAAAAAATGGATACTCAGAAAAGTTTAAAAATTGCAGGTTATGGAGTCCTTTAGCTGAGGCCATTCTGGACATCCTGGCCTATCAGAGCATGGATGGCTAAGGAAAAGTGAAGCAGCAGGTCTCCCCCAGATCAGATGTAGTGCCATTCTGCTCTTATGAGTTGTCCCCCATCTCATTCAATCCCATAAAGACATACAGACAAACATCACATACACTGTCTTGCAATTCAAAACCACTCGAACCTCACCGTCCTCGGCCTCTTGCATTGTTCCACGGAAGCTCACCGTAAACTCGAGGAACAGCACCTCATCTTCCGATTAGGCACTTTACAGCCTTCCGGACTCAATATCGAGTTCAACAATTTCAGATCATAACCTCGGCCCCTATTACATTTTTACTTATATTTTTTATCCACACCTTTGTTTTGGCCCTTTCCCCCCCCCCCTTTCTTTTTTTTCTCTCTCCCACATGGCAGCTGTCTCCCATTCTGCCAGCGCATTTCCCACCTAATCTAGAGCCGTCTTTTGTCTCCACTAGTCCTATCACCATCTTGTCTCGTTTTGAATACCTCTTAATGTCTCTTCACTTCTCTTTTGTTCTCTCCCAGCCCGGCCTCTTAATCTATTTCATTTCCTGTGCTTCTTTAGTCTTGACAAAGGGTTCACCCGAAACGTTGACTCTATTTTCTCTCCACGGATGTTGCCTGGCCTGCTGAGTTTTTCCAGCATTTTCTGTTGTTATTTCTGTTTGAAGGTGTGTCTGGGAGCCAACATTTTAATATCTGTCCCTTCTCTATCAGGACTGCTAGTGGCCCAGAGCATATCCGCAGCACACAGTATAATGTGGCTCTTTCACCAAAGTGTGCCAAAGCAACACTGCATACTACACATGCTGGAAGAAGCAGTTCGTGAGCTTGAGGAGGTAGCTTGAGGCAGAATTCAAAGGCGAGGTGGTGGTGGCAGAAAAGGAATATTGAGCACACTGTCATTAGGGAACATTTCTGTGTTTGATGCATCTGTTGACAGCTGACTGAATTATTTAGCATATCTCTCTTGTAGTTTGCATAAATCTGGTGGCATAAAAATTTAATAAATGAGTTACCAAAGAAAAATCTGATCCTCTGGTACAAGTTGTATTCAGATTTGCCTCCAGGATTTGGCATAGCAATATAACACTCTTCTCTGCAAAGTAGAGGCACCAAAGACAGAACTCCACTAACCTGCATTGCAAGGCTGCCTGAGGTAGGAACTGCAGATCAGAAGTAAGGCTGGATGTGTACCAAACGCATGAGGTACAGTCACAACTGTATTTCGTATTATCTCAAGAAATGGTCACATAAATTTGGATTCTGTAAGGTCTACTGTGCCCTCTACCCTCTGATGAGATTCATTATATAACTGAGCTAAGTTGATTAACAAATATTTCAGACTGTACCAATGCCTCTGATATTGGTGCCAATTGATGACTCAACTACTGAAAGAGTCGCTTTTACAAAGTAGAAGAGATCATTCGTTTTTTTTATCATGATGGAAACCCACATTACATTTCCAAGTTTGATTTATTATTCTCCATATGGTCTTGTCACAAACAGAACAATTTAGAGTAAATACTGGCACTGGTAGATTGAAAGGTTGCTAAAAGAATTACTTAAAAAGCTGCTTCAGTGCATGTTTTTCTCATACACACTGACTTGTGTAATTTTAACTTGTCAAAGCTACAAGCTTTCTTTGACATAATCCACTTCAATCCTGTTCTAGGAGAGAGAGTGAACAAAGGGTATTTAGAATCAGACTTTCGTATAACAGGTTAGACAGCAGTTACAGGACATTAATCACTACATAAGAAGCAAACCTGGTACTAGGTGGTAATTTACACATATCAGGATATTTGACCAGTAGAAACAAGAATTTACCTACAATTGGGTTCAGCATTAGATTTAAATTGACATTAATTTGTAAATCTGCTCAGTAAGTCCTAGGAGATATTCAAGAAATTTATTTGACCAAATATTCTTATAAAACATTAAAGTTATTCAGTGTACTTTGCACAGGGAGAAGAATAGAAATTTCGGTAGTACTATCTTCTGTGACTTTTGGAGATATAACACAGGTCTGAAATTTTAGTTTACATTCCTTTTGAAAATTACAATTTCTTTGATCAGATTAAATGATTATCTGGTATATTCACAGTGACACAGCCTTGAGAGAACAATTGGCAGGCTTCATCTCTTTGAAGAAGCTCATATGACTGTAGCTCCTTCTACATTCTTGGATCTAAGGATCTTAGAGACTATAATGAGATTGTTTAGTAATTCATATCAGAGCAGCCCTTTTCAGTTTGACACTCTCGGGTAGATATTCGAATTGGGCCTCCGATCAGGCATTGGGCAGGTGGTACCTGACTGTTAATGGGTTACATATGGGGACAAAAAGGGCCTTAATTTATATATTTTATTCAGCCTTTGCAAAAGCTGTTTGGATAAAAGTAAAATGGCTCGCACGATACATCCAGAGGCAGTAAGCCATGTCTATTGCCAAATAATGGAGCACTTGAGCCGACTGCTTTTTGGCTAGTAAAGTGAAAATGGTGCTGGAAGAGGCCCCTCCCCATAGGACAACATTGCAACATGCCAAGAAGGAGACCGAGGAAGAGCACTTGAAGATGCAGCTGACCATTACTGGTAGTGCCAGTCCTACGGTGTACTGCAGCTACAGTCATCCTTGCAGCAGGTGGCATAGCCATATTCTGCCTGCTGACCTGGAACCTGTGTAGCCAATTCTGCACAGCCATTTCCAGGTAGGCGTGCCTCTGCCTGTACATACGGATAGCAGGTACCAGCAGTCTGCCTGTAGTGTAGCTTTACCTGGATGAAGTTCTTGCTCCGAAAAATATAAATCAAGGAGGTTTCCCAAAACCCATTGCATAAATATGAGTATAAGAAACATAATAAAATAATAAAATATTTCAAAACTAAGCTGAAAATGCTGATAAAGGACTCCTTAAATGCACTTCAATATCAGTACACCTGGGTGCCCTTTTTATATGGGTGGTAGATGGTATTAGGACAAGCCCTATCCTTTAATTTAATGCAAGCTCATGGACTCACGCGTCACATAATTGTCTGATCAATAATCTTTATTTATCAAATGAATATAAACCCAACATATGCAGTATTTATGAGATAGGCAGCTTTTATACTCACAAGTAATGAACTCCTCAGGGATGCGTGACCGAAGCCCATTAACTGTTCACGGTGCTTTCATCCAGGCCAATTTATTTATTGTTTTCCAGACATTTCACACACTTGAGCGGTTTTGGAGGTGAGGGGGGTCAGCACTTTCTTATCTTTTCAGACATCTCTCACACTAGTATCTGCCCATCCCTGAAGTATACACGTGTGTCAGCTGTGGCTCAGTTGGTAGCACCCACGCCTCTGGGTCAGAAGGTTGTGGGTTTAAGCCCCACTCCAGAGACTTGAGCACAAAAGTCTAGGCTGACACTCCAGTGCAGTACTGAGGCAGTGCTGCATGGTCGGAGGTGCCATCTTTCGGATGAGACATTAAAGAGCCCTGTCTGCTCTCTCAAGTGGATGTAAAAGATCCCATGGCACTATTTCGACAAATAGCAGGGGAGTTATCCCCAGTGTCCTAGACAATATTTATCGCTCAATCAACATCACTGAAACAGAGGGCTGGATTTTCTCAATGGGGAGCTTTTGGAGGCGGGACTCCCACTTGTCGGGTTTTAGTCCCGCCTCCATCGACTTTTGGACAACCCACGCTATTTTCCCTTGATTGGCCAATTAAGGAAAAGCCCGTTACTGGTGACGTCAGCGAGTGACGTTTCATCTGTCAGGAGCTTTTGACAGATGAAATGTCAGTGTTTGACGGCTCTAAGTTGAGCCTTTCCACTCAGGCTCACTTGATCTCTCCTGAGCAGAAAGCAGAAGGCTGCAGCTTTTGACAGTTCAGCTTTTGATAGTTCAGCGGCCATTCTGCTTTCTGTGCCGGTGAGCTGAGGGACTCCCGAGACCTGAATGGATGAAGCCTGCAGGAAGAAGTAAAGGTAAGTAAAACTTATTAAAACACTTTACACACACCTCACACACTCACCTCTCCACGCTTGCACCCATCACTCACCTGCACACCGGACATCTCGACCCCTCCGCCCCCAACAGACCGACGGCCCACCTCGCTGACCCTGGTGTGGTTCGGAGCCGTCGGGAAGCCCACACTTCAGGGCTGAAAATAAGGGGCTGGATTTTCCAAGCCCTGGGGAGGCAGGTTTGGAGGCAGGACTGCTGGGAAAATGGCAGAATCTGGGGGTGGGTACCCATCCCGCCCCCAACCCGCCTCCATGCCATCTTCCCCGGAGGCGGGTAGCCGGCCCGCGTTGGTTCCCGTCTCCTGGAGGCGGGAAGGGCATTACAGCCACTTAACTGCCAGTTAACAAGCAGTTAAGAGGATTATCCCTTTTTTGCACCAGAGGCGCGGGCTTCCTGACGTCGGGAAACCCCGCCAGGGTCACCGAGGCATGCAATGGGACTGCGGGAGTTGGAGGGGTGCAAAAGTATGCTGTGGAGGTAAGTGATGGCTGCAAGTGTGGAGAGGTAAGTATGTGAGGTGAG
Source organism: Somniosus microcephalus (assembly GCF_052327205.1). Classification (NCBI taxonomy): domain Eukaryota; kingdom Metazoa; phylum Chordata; class Chondrichthyes; order Squaliformes; family Somniosidae; genus Somniosus; species Somniosus microcephalus. Next base: position 252,689,591 of record NC_140992.1, read on the forward strand.
GTGAGTGGAAAGTGATAGAAAATGTTTACTTACCTTTGATTTTTCCTGCAGGCTTCAACCGTTGAGGATGCGGAGACTCTCGTATCTCACCGGCAGAGCTGACAGATGGCTGCTGCATTCTCCGATGCAACAGCCATCTGATTTCCACTCACAAAAGAGGTTTGATGAATCTTGAATACAAGAGCTGTCAAATGATGACAATTCAGTAGGTTGGCCACAAGTCATTAGAGGTGGGACTAAAACCCGACAAGCAGCAGTCCTGCCTCCAACGTGCCCCCATTGGCAAAATCACCCCCAGGGATTCTCAAAAAAATGCCTGTTAACTACCTGTTAGCCAGCCCTGGGAAGATGGCACGGAGGCGGGTTGGGGGCGGGATGAATACCCGCCCCCAGATTCTGCCATTTTCCCGGCAGTCCCGCCTCCATGCCCGCCTCCCCAGGGCTGGCAAAATCGCCCCCAGAGTATCTGGTCATTATCACATTGCTGTTTGTGGGAGCTTGCTGTGTGCAAATTAGCTGCCACGTTTCCAACAGTGACTGCACTTCAAAAAGTAAAGCTGTAAAGCACTTTGGGATGTCCGGTTGTCGTGAAAGATGCTATATAAATGCAAGTCTTTCTTTCTTTATAACCAGCTTGCTAAAAATGCTGGTGCTTAATTCCCTCTTTCAGAATTAGTGTTCTATTCAAAGCAATCAAAGTCCCCTTGTTACTCTTATAATTACCACGACAAGTATCTTACTTTACTTGCATCCTAACAGATGGTTTAGCACAATAACAGTGTAAACTTCAGAATGTTTCATGCACATCCAAAATATAGCATCGGGTCCTAATCTTAATGGCCCGGATTGTGTGGTCAGCGATGAACAGACAGCGCCAGCCGTTCATTACACTTACACTTGTCCATAGAATTTCTATGGGATTTTGCACTGGAACTTGCACTAGAAATCAAAAACAGCGCGGCACCCTCTACAGGGGATCTGAGACCCGTATGAACAGGGCAAGCAACTGTGTGTCTCCTTCACCAATCAGATTGAAGAATCCTTACTGAGACACGCAGGGCTGAAGTTTAACTCCCAAAAACCGGTAGGTTGGGGTTGTGTCAGAGGTTAAAATTCAAAAAAATCTGAAACTGCAACCCAACCTGCCTCAAATTCACCCACTTCCTGTTTAACTGAGGCGGGATGAGGGGCAGGGACCAATCCGCTCGCGTTAGGCGGGTTGGTCATTTAAATATTATAATGAGACTGCCTGCCTTCATTTTCGCAGTCATTCTATTTTTAACTCATGTCGGCTGGGTTTCCCAGGCCTCAGGAAACACGGTAGGTGAAAGGAGGCGAGAAGGGCTGAACCCAGTAGATAGGTACCTTTACAGCACTGCTTGTGGGGCAGGAGGAGCAGGAGTATTTCCTCCAGGCCCAAAAAACTACCCAGTAAACCCTGCTTCCCCCACCTCCACCCCGCCCCAGCAATCTGTCTGCTCCCACCACCACCCCCCCCGCCCCCACCATCGGACATCCCCCAACCTCTGCTCCCCGGCCTCCATCGACCGCCCCCCCCCGGCGATCAGGTCCCCTCTATGATCTCTACCAGCCCCCCCCAGTAGACCTACCTGCTCTCCTTAGCTGTGGCCTTGTGCTGCAGGCTTCCCACCCGACAGGCCTCTAGCCTGTCAATCAGGCTGCCTGTGGGCAGGAAGCCGACAGAAAAAATTTAAAGGAGCCCTGCAGTTAAAGCTTCTGGGTTTCCCGACTTCAAAACAGCCCCCCACGCATGGCGCAAAATCCAGGCCGCAGAGCCTAAACCAGGAAGTGTAAGTTAGAAAAGTGAATTCAATGCCAAATCATGTGTAGAAAGCAAAATAAAAAGAGGTAAAGAAAGATGGGATTAAGAGAGAACGATAAGAGATAGAGGCCTAGAAATTGGGTTGGGGCGCCAAAGTGGTGCAAAAGTCGCCTGAGCGCATGATTTAGCGCAGCGTTCGAGGCTTCAGCGATCGTCAGATATTCAGTTTCATTGCCCCTCAAGGGACACGAGGCGAGGCTCGAGGCGCTCCGCGTCCCTCTTAGGGTGCTGAAACTGAATATCGCAGCGCAACGTGCCGCAGCGCCACACGCTGCGGCACGGCACGCTGCGGTACTGCAGGCCTTCCTCCCACTGTTAAGGGGGAGGTGCCTGCAACAGCGCGATCCCCGCTCGCGAGTGCCGGCAAACGAGCCCGGCACCAAGGAGAACTGCCGGGCTCTCGGGAAACAGCCGGCAATGCCGCGGGGGGGTGCTGGCAGGCGGCCACCGAAAAAGGCAGCTGCCCCGCACCTCCACCTTAACTTGCGCCGCTGCCGGCACAGTAAGGCCCCGTGAACCAGGCGCGGGTAGTGAACGGCGCAACTGCGGCGTTCGCTACCAAATATCGCGAACGGGGCGCAAATGGGGCGCTGCGCACACCAATGACGTCATCGGTGGTGGCGCAGCGCAAATGGCTAATGCCACCATTAGCGCCCCTGCTGAATATTGCGGGAGGCGCAGCCAGTGGCGCTACAGCCACTGACTGCCTCTTTAGGCGCTAACAGGTGGCGCTACTCACCTAATTTTTCCCCCAGAATCTCTAACACTAATTAAAATCTGAAGGAATGAGACCCTACACTTGGAAAAGTTAATTTTCAGTGCCAGAGAGGTTGTTTGGCAGTAATTAAGACTTATCACACCATTAGAAATTCACTTACACTTGAATGGACGAGCCCTAACTTTTTCTGGTGTGTTTAATGGATATCTATCACATAAGTATCCCAACATCATGCCGTTGCATGTATGTGAATGCCGAGTCTCTCAGCGAGATATATAGTGAAGCCTCTGAAGGAGCAGGGCAACTCGGACTGCAACTTCCTGATTTCTGCGTTTAACTGCGCATGTGCGGACGCTGGAAGTTTCAGTCTGATTTACTCCTTAATAACGGTGAGTGCTGATAGCCTCACCGTTATTTCAACCGCAAAATCTTGTCCAATATTATTAGCTGGTGGGCACTTCTGCTACTCACAGAATCACAGAAACCCCACAGTGCAGATAGAGGCCATTTCGGCCCATCAAGCCTGCACCGACACATATCCCACCCGATCCCCGTAACCCCTACACCAACACATATCCCACCCTATCCCTGTAACCCCACGTATTTAATCCCCCTAACACTAAGGGTCAATTTATCATAGCCAATCAACCTAACCCGCACATCTTTGGACTGTGGGAGGAAACCGGAGCACCCGGAGAAAACCCACGCAAACACGGGGAGAATGTGCAAACTCCACACAGACAGTCGCCCGAGGCTGGATTCGAACCCGGGTCTCTGGCGCTGTGAGGCAACAGTGCTAACCACTATGCCACCGTGCTACTGTTATACAGAACCTAACCAGAAAATTGAAATGGGCTAAATAGCAGAAGCATGGTATAATGGATTACTGTCCATTATTCTATGGTTTGCCCACTTAATGCCAGTTAAATGGGTGTTACCGATCAGAAAATCTATCCTCTTAACTTTAGATCCAAGCCTCATTCAGGGCGAACTGTCAGGAAGAATGCTGTCCCACCAGTTGTCAACCATGAGCTCTGTGGAAGAATATATAGGTCAGAACATCAACACTGAAAACCAAAAAAGTAAAAATGATAAAAGTAGAAACATTAGATAACTGAATTAATTTTAAGAATTTATTTACTTTGAATATGGAAATTACCTACAACATTTGCAAAAAAAAGTTGTACATATTCAATTCTTCCTTTATCACTAGGAAGGAACCAAATAGGCCAGAGATCATTCAATTCTTTCTCGTATATGTTATTTAAATAAATTAAGAAATTGGAATGTTCTTGGGTTGTATTTATTTGCTTTAGGGCAAAAATGTTTCCATAGCCCTCAAATGATTAAACTGTTTCTGTCAGATACAAGATGTTGATGTTAAATAATAAAGCTATACCAAACAAGTTACTTTTCAAGAATGCTTTCAGTGAGGGAAAACAGATAATGGCTTTTGGTTACATTAATATAAAGCCCCCCGTTACTGTCATAAAGTGGGTCCTGCAGCATTACATTACAAAGTGCTATTATGCTGTCCACTTTTTATGTCTTACTATGTCGTAAAGTAAATCATTGCTTGAAATGACTCGAAAGATAAATTATTTTTGTGGTTTTCCGAGAGTTTGTTATAACTTTCATCAGTAGTAAGAATAAAACATTTTCAGTACATCAGAAGAATAGCTGGAGTCTAATTTATTGACATAAATGCAACTTCAATTCCTGCTGAGAATATGATAATCCGAGTGAAATATTCACAGAAATACACAAAATCTAAATAATAAAAAAAATTGAAGTGAGCAGATTTCTGGTGCTTGGAATGATGAATAGGATTTCTGTCCCAGTCCTTGAGGTGTGATAAAAGTGTTTAAAAACTCCTCGAAGTAATTTTTCTTCTTTATACATTAGTCAACGTACTCAGCAAACTAATGTGGCAGCACATAATAAATTAATTTGACATAAAAATAATTTAAAGATTTTCAGAAGTCCAAATAAGTGCAAATCTGAGCAATAAAGAGGACGAAAAACACAATACGTCAACAGCAACTCTGAAATGGGTGCCATAGTTGCGATTACAAAACTCCTCGTATTGGCAATATAATTCTGAGATACACACCTAGAAATTGGTTTGCGATGGCCTGCTGGCACGAACTGGGTGCAGGGAGCGAACCCTGTGACAGAACGAGTAGGCCCAAGGCACACCCTATATTGAGCCTCATGCCTCACTTACATGAGACCAGCGAGCTGCAAATGCCGCTGGGCGACACCAGGCAGCTTGCCAGCAAAGAGGATTTCAATTTCGGGCCTTTGCATTATCGTTGCCAGTCCTCGGGTAGGTCCTGGGAGAGAGGGATCTGATCGGGAGAGTGGGGGGGAGAAGCAATCGGCAGAGAGGAAAAGCGATAGGTAGGGGGCGATCTTGATGGGGTGAGGGGAAATGATCGGGAGGGAGGGCCTGATCAGGAGAGGGTGGGAGGCGATCGGGCATAGGCCAGCAACAGTCTTCGGTACTACAGTGGACCTTGGAAGAGCACCCCTGCTCCTCCCGGTTATACACTCAGGTAAGTATTTTTTTTAAACTTACATTTTTGGCGGCAGCCTCCAGCTGTCTTAAATGGCTGCCTGCAGACCACATTTTTCGGGCTCAACCAATGCAGCGACGACTGCATTCAGGACAGCCCAATTTTGCAAAGGTGACCTCAAACAGACGTTAGGCCCCCTATTTGCATATGCACAGGGCCTAATGTCTGATTCAGGCACAGGCTCTGGATGCCTCTTTTTCTGTCTTTGCCAATATGGTGGGGGGCACAGTTCCGCCGCATGAGTGCGCGCACGGCCACCTGTTATTTTGGATACTTAGGAGCTTGTTTTGTACCTGAAAAATGGGTGTGGCACCCTCGAATTTCAAGGCCATGAAATCTGATAAATAGACGCAAAATTGCTCTTGAATAAGCAAAATTATTTAGATTTATCTGCACTTGGAGTGCATGAAGAAAGATGTACCAAACAAAATAGGCTGCAACTCACGGGGCCTGAGCATAACTCTACCAGTTCAGGCTCGACCAATTTCAACTGCATCAAGGAGTGCTGGGGCACCGTTTCTTCACCTTGATACTCCACATGTTAGAGCTCCCAGCATCAGCTATTTAAAGAGGTAGAGAAAATCTGAAGATCAACTACTCCAGCTACTGCTGTAGCCCACTTAGTAACTGACTAAGGAACAGGGCTGACAGAGTGTTGAGAACAAGTCATCAGGCAATTGTCTTGACTGAAGAAGGAACATAAGTCTTGGGAAACCACAGGGAGAAGATGAAGGAAATATTAAAATGACCTTGAATGTGAAAGCTGTTTTTACTCTAGATTCTCCAAATTAAATGGAGGAGCTACATCAAAATGCTGGAAATGTCTTGTATTCTGTTTATAGTATCAGTAATATTTTCGTGGTTAGATTTGTGATCTCCATATCCTGTTCTTTTATTGAGTACTTAATGTGAGTAGTGTGCATAATTTGAGTTGCTCCAGTGATGATTTCTGATGGCATGCAAGCAGTTTTCTAATTTATTTTGCACTTCAATCACATTCTTGTGATGTGCGTTGCTTGGTTCCAGTTGATTTCTTCTTCTAGAAAACATAATTTCATTGTTTGTGGTAAAACAATTTGTCACCTATTATGGGTGAGCCTCAAAGGAATTTCTCAATATATACCACACTGAACTGGACTGATTCTTGTTTATTTAGAACATTATATAAATGTACACCCAGAATTAATAATTCAGATGTGCTTATCCTTTTAAGTCAATAATACTGTGCAGCAAAGCAAAACAGTTTACGAGATCTGCCATTTCTGACCGTATTAATAGAGCAGTACTTTATATCACCAGATCTGGCTGGACCACATCACGTATTATCGGGCCTCACACGCTAACTGCCAAAACCATCCAATACTCCAGAATTATTCTGGAGATCAAAGACAAACCCCATCTTCGTTTCTCCAGTACCAACATCCCTCTACTGCCCCTCCACCTTCATCTCCAAAAACAAATGTCAGGAGCTCACGGAATTCTTTTTCATGAAGATTTTTCATGGGCAGCACGGTGGCATAGTGGTTAGCACTGTTGCCTCACAGCGCCAAGGACCCGGGTTCAAATCCGGCCTCGGGTGACTGTGTGGAGTTTGCACATTCTCCCCGTGTTTGCGTGGGTTTTCTCCGGGTGCTCCGGTTTCCTCCCACAGTCCAAAGATGTGCGGGTTAGGTTGATTGGCTATGATAAATTGACCCTTAGTGTTAGGGGGATTAAAAATATGTGGGGTTACGGGGATAGGGTGGGATATGTGCCGGTGCAGGCTCGATGGGCCGAAATGGCCTCTATCTGCACTGTGGGGTTTCTGTGATTCTGTGATTCTGTGAAGATTGGGATCGTCTTTCCACCTGCCTTGGCTGCTGCCATCGCATGCCCTATGCCTGAACCTGCATCTTTCTCCATTTTTTCTTTTATTTTCCCTCATGCCCTCATCAAGCTCATCTCATCCATGAGACCCACCTCCTGCTCCATTGACCCTGTCATGAATCTTATCATTCATGAAGAAATGACTCATGAAATAACACTGGGCGGCCAGCTGGTGGCGCCATTCAAGGAGTATAAATACTCGGGCGTGGGCCCAGCTTGCTCAGGACGTTTTTGTAAACAGGAACTAGTGATGTAACTAGAATCTCATGGTTGTGAAACAGTTGATTAAAGCCTTGTTTTATACTCAACCAAGTGCTTAGTGAGTTTTCTTACATCAGACCCCATGCCCACTAAACTGCTGACCACCCAACTTCCCATCCTAGCTGTCATTGTAAATGGTTCTGTCTCCTCAAGTGCTGTTCCCTCCCTTTCAAAACAGCCAGCATCACCCCCCTCCTCAAAAAAAACCTATCCTTGACCCCTCAGTTCTTGCAAACTATTGGTCTATCTCCAATCTCCCTTTCTGCTACAAAATTCTTCTCGAATCTCCGATCATCTATCCCACACCTCCATGTTTGAATCTCTCCAATCAGGTTTCTGCACCTGCCGCAGCACTGAAACGGCACTGACCACAAATGATATATATCGTGACTGTGACTTTGGTGCATTTTTCTTCCTGGTTCTCCTCGACCTCTCTACAGTCTCTTCACGCTCCCTCACCATTACCTCTGGAGTCTCTCGAAGATCTATCCTTGGCCCCATCCTCTTCTTCAACTACAAGCTGCTTTTTGGCGACATCATCCAAAGACCTGAGGGGTTGAAATGGATTTTGATGGTAGTGCAAAATGAGCAATGAAAAATCGGCAGCCCGTTTTACACACTGCCCCATTTATTTTCCATTGACTGATGTCACCCATAGGGTTACCTTTCACATGTCTGCTGATGACATCCAGGTCTACCTCTCTTGACCCCTCCTCTGTTTCTGTGCTGTCAGACTGCTTGTCCCACATCCAGTGTTGGATAAGCCACAATTTGCTCCAGTGAAAAGCAAAGTAATCATCTCCGTCCCCTTGCATCTAATTTCATCCCCACCCTGACACTGTCTGAGGTTGAACCAGACTGTTAGCAACTTCGGCATCTTATTCGACCCCGAGCTGAGCTTCTAACCCCATATCCTCGCCATCACAAAAAACGCTCACTTCCACCTACATAGCATCCACGCCTATGTTCCTGCCTCAGTACATCTGCTGCTGAAACTCTCATCCATGCTTTTGTCATCTCCAGACTGTACTATTTCAGTGCTCTCTGAGCCGACCTCCTATCCTGCATGGTCTGTAAACTTCACCTCATCCAAAGTTCTGTCTGTATCCTATTCTACACCAAATCCCGCTAACCATCACTCCTGACCTACCTTAGCTCTCAAAACCTCCAATTTAAAAAATATATATATATTCTTATGTTTAAATCCCTCCATGGCCTTGCCCCTCCCTGTCTCCAGCCCGCCACCCCTTCTCCACGCCCCTACCCCCACCCAGAACTTTCCATTGCTCTGCTCTACTTCTGGTAACATTTATCCAACCTCCCTTCACCCCATCATTCATGGTCATGCCTTCAGCCCCATTAGGCCCCATGTTCTGAAATTCCCTCCTTAAACCTGTCTGCCTCCCTCCTCTCCTTAAAGACCCTCTTTAAAACCCACCTCTTTAGCAAGCTTTTGGTCATCCCTTGTTCTTTAGCTTGGTGTCTATGTTCGTGTGATTATGCCTTTCTGAAGCACATTGAGATACTATTCTACATTAAAGGTGCTTAAAAATCAAGATTGTTGTTATAGTTACAGGACTTAGTTGCATATTATTTGCATGTTTATTGTGCACTTGGATTGAAGCACTGAAGATGACACATTGAACAGTTCACACATGTGAGAAGATAACGGTCACTGATGAGAATAAACTCTATAAGAACATAAGAATTAGGAGCAGGAGTAGGCCATGCGGCCCTTCGAGCCTGCTCCACCATTCAGTAAGATCATGGCTGATCTTTGACCTCAACTCCACTTTCCCGCCCGGTCCCCATATCCCTTGATTCCCCTAGAGTCCAAAAATCTATCTATCTCAGCCTTGAATATACTCAACGATTCAGCATCCACTCTATGTTGGCCAAATGTGTCATGATCCTTTAAAAATTGATTATCTGAATAGGTTTTGTTTCCATTTGTGCAGCAGGGCTTGATAAGAACAGTTCAAGCAGCACTATGATTAATCCATCCCTCTAACACATTAGAAAATGTCACTGACCTATGTTCTCAATATTGTTTAGTGACCGACATCAGTATGGAACAATATTGAGAACATATGTTAGATCTTTTCTAACGTGCTTGGAGACAATAGAACAAAGAATATTGCCTATTCATGCTATAAAGGACAGGAACCTACTGAAAACATAGGCGACGCATTTCCTGTTGCGGCACCCACAAGTTTCCCTACAACAAACGAGGTCTAATCGAATGTGACATCTTCTAGTTAGAGTGGGTAATTAACAGGCTGCACACAGAGCTGGACCAACACCAGGAGATATGGAGCCCATTCTTGCAGGCCAACCTTAAACCCATTCAAGCTTCCAGGGCCAGACCAGTTGCAGGGCTACCTGCTGAAAAGGCTCATCCCATAATGCCTACAAGAACCTGTAATCCACCTGCCAGAAACCCCACAGCACTCCCTAACTGGGAATGACTCTGGCCCTGTCACTGAGTGCCATACACCCTGATGTTCAGAACTGTATTACTGTCTTGATACGATAGCAAAATACTGCGCATGCTAGAAATCCGAAATAACAACAGAAAACGCTGGAAAAACTCAGCAGGCCAGGCAGCATCCGTGGCGAGAGAAACAGAGTTAACGTTTCAGGTCGAAGACCTTTCGTCAGAACTGGAAAAAAACAGGAAAGGGGATAGATTTTAAAGCAAGTAGGGGCTGGGAAAAGGGGGAGGGGATGAAAGAACAAATTATTATTGCAACAGGTTGTATTACTGTCTTATTGCATTTACTTTCAAATATTGTGAAATATGCATGAATTCTGTGTGGAGCCATATCCTAAAGGTGTGTAAATTTCTTGTATTTAAAAAAAATCCTGTTGCAAGTTAAGTTTTGTTTGAGTATAATACAGCAGGTCTGAACTATAACTGGTAAAGAAAATCACCTGTGGCTTGTTTATTATGAAACCTCCTGTTCCTTGTGTAAGGCCCCAGTCTATAGCTTTGTAACGCAGCTCTAATACAGTTCATGTGAATTGTGACATCCTTGATTCAAATCAGTGCAAAGAATGTGAATGAATGTTCACAACCTACTCTGTGAAAATTCCCTGTGTTGCTGGAAAGATGCATCACAATGCAATCATTGCAGCAGCACTTAGATGGGAAAAAAGATGACAAACCAACAGCTTGAAAGCGATAATGCAAACCAATAGCTCATTCAGAGATAAATGAAACAGATGGTGAACACAGTAGTGCCAGTCGCCATCTGTAACCTCTGGGACCTAAGTAAAACCCAAGAAAAGAAGATGAAATTCTCCTCTAATGACTGCTCAAGGTTACAAGTAAATTGAATTCTGACAATCTCAGTTTATTATTCATTGAAAGTGAATCAACAAATATGTCTCAGATCCAGCATCTTAATATGCCTTCCTTTAAGATTCCCAAAATTATGAGTGCCTGAAGTAGAAAAACAACCAGGAAATCTCATCTAATGCTCGTTTAGGATGTGTTAACAGGTTGCAACATGCCATATATTTCTTCCTCTTTATGTCGCAGCTGACCAGGGAATGTTTCAGTATTGCTTTTGTATGCTAGTTGGGAAAAGCTTCATTCTCCCCTTAATGTACATGCAATCTCAATATCCGTTAGGCTTCATGCAATTATGAGACTTTGAGTAATTAAAGAAAAAAGAAGACTTACATTTATATAGCGCCTTTCACGCCCTCAGGACATCCCAAAGCGCTTTACAGCCAATGAAGTACTTTTGAAGCATAGTCACTGTTGTAATGTAGGAAACGTGGTAGCCAATTTGCACGCAGCAAGGTCCCAGAAACAGCAGTGTGATAATGACCAGATAATCTGTTTTTTTTTTAGTGATGTTGGTTGAGGGATAAATGTTGGCCAGGACACCGGAGAGAACTCCTGTGCTCTTCTTTGAATAGTGCCGTGGAATCTTTTATGTCCACCTGAGAGGGCAGACGGGGCCTCGGTTTAACGTCTCATTTGAAAGACAGCGCCTCGGGCAGTGCAGAACTCCCTCAGTACCGCACTGGAGTGTCAGCCGAGATTGTGTGCTCAAGTCTCTGGAGTGGGGTTTGAACCCACAACCTTGTGACTCAGAGGCGAGTGTGCCACCAACTGAGCCACAGCTGACATTGGACATGCCCCAGAACCACAGAGACACTTGGCTGAAAAGTTGGTTTTGTGCCAGTTTCTTGCACAAAGTGGACGGTGTCGACGTCGGCCTCAGGCTTGCTCCAAATTGGGCCTCGGGCCTCATCTACCTAAAACACCAATTGGGCATCTCGATACAGTGCGCTGCTCGGGGCCCTGACAAATTATCCATGTAAGTCCTGGGGGTGGGGGGAGGGGTGGAGGAAGCAGATGGGTGGGAGGGAGAGGAGGCGGGCCTGGGCCAACAGCAGCCAGCAATAGTATTCCTGCTTCTCCTGGCTCTGCATTAACCCAGTCCCTTTAAGGACCGCTGATTAGGCTACTGTAGGCCTGGAAAAACTGAATGGGGCATGTGTGATAATTTGGCAGCCGGCACACTTTTGGGGTAGATTGGGCCTGTGAGATCGTGCCTGGAAATTGTTCCCCACCCCACAAAGCTTATTTTTCACCCAAAAAACGAACATAACTGAAATCAATTTTTCCCCCACTTCTCTTTGTGTGACCTATTTATGCTGCTTGATGCTGCTATTATAGTTATCTGGCCAGTCTCAACAAGGTATATTTAGTAATGCAGCTTTACTCATATTTGTCAGTTTCTGTGATTTGGGCATAGAATATTACAGGACAGAAATGGCCATTCAATCCATTAAGTCTGCGCCGGCATTTTTTCCACACGAACCACCTAGTCTAATCCCATCTCCTGCTCATTCCCCGTACACTTTACAGCCAACTTGCTGTATACGATATGGAGGCTGCAATGATTTTAAGTCAGCTCCGAATTATCTTAGAATTTGTGATGTGAATTATTTGGATAAGCAATTATGTCTGATAGTCTCACAAAGTCACAATGGCTTTCTTTGTGCATTCTGTCACCGCCATGGCTGCTCTTCAATTATACACAACAAAACAAGTTTGGTGTGTCACTTTGCAACAGGCAAATTTTCCATGAGGTGTTTGGACCTGTTTGTTTTAGTCTGCGATTCAGACCTGGCACTGAGTTCTTTTGGCGGTCAGCATGGAATATTTTGCCAGAGAGTGGTTGAGTCAGAGACCATTGCATCTTTGAAGGGAAAAGTGGATAAATGTTTTGGATTGCTCGAGCAAAGAGCCTCCTTCTGTGCTGTAAATTTGTACGGTTCTGTGTAGGGAATGAATGGACAGTTGATTGATCCATGTATTTATTTACTTTTTTTGAGGAGGCCGGGATTTCATATAAAACACAAGGTACAGGTACATGGCACCTAACTTTATAGAGGTGAGGATATATTTTCCTCAACAAAGTTAATGTATGGACATGTGTTGTTGCTACATTTTTCTGTGCACTATTGCGAAGCATGTGTTAACCCGTGGAATGAGATTTAGTACGTATCTGCCTCAGCCTCAATTTTTGTATTGAAATTGTGCTTCTATTGTGCTTCTTTGGGTGTAGATCAGAACAAACATACTGCATCTGTTTTAATCATGTGTGTGTGTATATATAATATGGATGTGTGTGTGCATTCATGTCTATGGTTGGAATTTTCCTTATCTTGGTGGGTCCGTTGTGGCTGGTGTCTGTGGTGGGTCGCGACCCTGCTGCTGACTCCATCCTGCTGTAGAAAATGAACTTACCTTAATGGGGCCTATTAAGGCCACCCAGCGCGTTACCCAGCCCAATTAGATGGAACGGGTCTGCTGACGTCATTCATGACGCATTTTAAGCTGGGATCCTTAAAGGGACCCTAGACACATTGGCCTAGAAATTCGGTTGGTAGCGCCAGCGATTAGCGCCTAAAGAGCCCTAGAATTGGGGCGTTACCCAATGTTTGGGCGGGCGCAATGAAGATAGCGACACCTCCCATATTGACTATACATTTAACGCCTGCGCTAAGTGTTAGCGCGCGCCCACATGCGCAGGCAGATCATGACGTCATTTCAGTGTGCAACGCCTTTTAGGTGCCCCTGACCGGATATTCGGTGGCGCCCGGAACCTTTGCGCCTAGCGCTATTAGTGACAGTTCGATGGAACGTTACCAGGCCCTTCTCAGAGTCGGGGGGCGCTATTTAAAGGGGACAGCTCTAGTATAAAAGCTGCAGCCACTTGGCCTGTTCATTGTGATCGTTGCTGGAGAGAGTTGGTGAGCTACTGTGGAGCAGATTTTTTTGAATTTAGCCTTAGAATACTTGGGACCTTCAAACCTGTCTGGAGCAGTTGGAGCGCTACACCTAACAGCGTTTTGACCGACTGGCATCGGAATGGGAGCTGCTTTGGAGGGCCACATCCTCATGGCCAGACACTGAAGGGGCAGAGAGACGGCGGGAGAGAGGGCCGGGATTGGCCAGAAGGAGGAGGGGCAATGGAGGTCGGCCAATCCGAGGGTACGCTGCGAGGGTATTCAGGCAGCAGGTGTCATACCTTGACATGTCGGAGGAGCAGTGTATTCGAAGGCTCCGATTCGGTAAGGAGGTTGTATCTGAGCTGTGCCACCTGCTTGCTGAGGATCTGCAGCCGCATCTACGGTGCAGGACCTCTCTGTCGGTGGCCGTTAAAGTGACTGTTGCCCTCAATTTCTATGCCAGCGGATCCTTTCAGTCAGCCACTGGGGACATTGCGAATATCTCTCAGTTTGAAGTCCATTGTTGCATCCGGCAAGTGACAGCTGCCCTTTATAGAAGAAGGCGTCAATTCATCACCTTCCCTCTGACCCTGGAGAAGCAGGCGGAGCGCGCGCAGGGCTTCTCTGCCATTGCAGACTTCCCCATGGTGCAGGGGGCGATTGATTGCACACACGTGGCTTTGCGGGCGCCATTACTGAATGCTGAGGACTTCCGCAACCGCAAGGGGTTCCACTCCCTCAATGTGCAGCTGGTCTGTGACCACCGCCAAATGATCATGGCAGTCAACGCCCAATTCCCAGGGAGCAGCCACGATGCCTTCATCCTGCGGTAGACCTCAGTTTGTGACCTTTTTGAGGGGCCGGCTCGCCCACGAGGCTGGCTTCTTGGGGACAAGGGCTATCCTCTCTGCCCATGGCTCATGACACCACTCCGTTTGGCCGCCACCCCAGCAGAAGAGCTGTACAACAGCAGCCATCAGGTGAACAGGAACATTGTCGAGCACACTATTGGTGTGCTCAAACAGTGCTTCCGCTGTCTAGACCATTCGGGGGGAGCCCTGCAGTACTCGCCGGAGCAAGTGGGTCACATCGTCGTCATCTGCTGCATGCTCCACAACTTGGCGATTCGACGCACCCAGCTAATGCCAGCTGTCCCTCAAGGTCCAGCAGAGCAGGCGGACGAGGAGGAGGAGGAGGAGGCAGACGAGGAGAAGGAGGAGGAGCATGCGGACGAGGAGGAGGAGGAGGAAGATGGGAGGGCTCCTGAAAGTGGAAGGGCCATCCGTCAGAGGCTCATCAGGACTCGGTTCGAGGCCCCTTTGGCGGAATGATGGGTGTCATTCGTCCTGCGCACTTCGGATCTTTCAAAGCCTCTGAAGGCCAGCATGACTAAATAGTAACGTGTAACATTGCAAATTAAAACTTTTCTTTATTGTCAAACAAGTCCTTCCTTTCAGCATAACAACGTCATGTCAACAGAAACCATAACTAACAAAATAACAGTTAACTCTTCGGCAAAGCCGCAAAACTAAACAAACCATTTCCAACAATCACAACAGGTGAGGGAGTCCTTGAATTTGGCCAAATAAATGTCTCAGCACCTCCCTCTACTGCTGGCCCCTTGATTGAGAACGACCTCTCTTTCGCGGTCGGCCCCTTCCCTCCCTGCTGCTCCTACGTAATTGAACCCCAGTGGCGGGGTCAAGGCTGGGGGATGCCTGCTGACTGTGTGGAAGCGCAGAAGCCCCTGAGGGACGGCCTGGATGACCTCTGGTCTTGGAGGGTGCGGATGCATGCTGCTTGATCTGAGCATGGCTGGAAGCAGTCTGCCCTGCAGGTGGTGGCAGCTGCACTGCAGACGTTCCAGCAGTGGCATGAGCAATGGTCACCTGCCGAGAGCGGACACCTGCACCATGGTCGGACGACACACTGGCTCTCTGAGGGGACCGGTTCGGCTCATCCGCCACAATCGAGTGCTCCACTGATTCCTGGCCTTGTATGGTACTGGAAGGGCCCGGGGTGATCCTAGCTGATGCAGATAGGGTGGCTGCAGTGAGAGTTCGCGTTGCCTCAATCTGGGTGTGGACGAGGCCAGCAAGTGACTGCGTGGCAGCAGTGAGGACCTGTGTGGCAGGTGCCAGTGCTTTGGAGAAGCCCTGGACAGTTCTTTCCATTGCTTCGGACAAGGCCGGAGCAGTCCGTTCCAGTGCCTCGGACAAGCCCTGGACAGACCTTTCCAGGGATTGTCTGAAGCTCTGAACAGTCCTTTCCATAGCAGCCTCGAAGCCCTGGACAGTCCTCTCCATTGCTGCCCCGAAGCCCTGGACAGTCCTCTCCGTTGCTGCTCCAAAGTCCAACACACTCTTTGCCAGTGTTCCTATCGACTGAGGCATCCTACCCACTGCAGCCATCAGCTCAGTGTGCCTGAACCGGGCCTGGGTGCTCATTTCAGCCAGGCTACGCACCTCCTCTGCACTCTGTGCAGCAGTCATCACTCCCTGCCTTGCCCTCCGGGGAGCCGGTGGCCGAACTTGCCTACCCCCCTCGCGTTGCTGCAGGCCGCTTGTTCCGGCAACTGGCTCATCATCAGAGCCCCCCCCTCCACTCCAGGGAACTACTATCCCCAGTCTGCAGATGTGTAGGCTCCCCTGAGGTTGGAACGGATGCTCCGGCTTCCTCCTGATCCTCGCCTCCGGAGGCACTGGCACTGGCAGCTTCAGGGCGCAGATCCCGAGTTGGTGTTGCAGCATCTGAAAGCAGGGAGGTGGAAGAGCGGCTTTAGCAAAAGGACAGGTTGGCGGCAAGGCATGCCAGATTGCGGCAAGGCTGTGACATGGCTGCACACTGAGAAAGCATGCTGGCGGGGGGACCAAGTGGAAGGAGACAGTTGAAAAAGGTGAGAGCCTTATCCTCGCTGTCGACAATGGGGTCGGCAGCTGCAGTGGTAACAGGACCACTCAGACGTCCTCCAAGAATCTGGTGCACTCTCTCCTCGAGGTCTGTGAGAGTGACCACTTGTAGAGGTCCGCTGCTGGTCCTTGCGGATCGTCGCCAGCTTGGACTGCAGGGTAAAGAAGGGAAGTTCTGTTACATAATGCCTTGAGAGATCATCTCATGCCCCCCATGGTGCAAGAGCCCTTACATGATGCCTTGAGAGATCATCTCATGCCCCCCATGGTGCAAGAGCCCTTACATGATGCCTTGAGTCAAATGTCCATGTGTGTGCCCAGAAAGGGCCATGGGTGCTTGCTGCCAGATGGCCATTGGGGCATCATGGCAACAGGGTGCGCGAAGTCAGGTGCAGATGGAGGGAATCAGAAGTTTGCATAAACAACACTCACCCTAACGACCCGAGTGAGGTCGTTGAATTTCTTCCTGCACTGAACAGGGCTCCTGGTCGCCATGCTGCTGGAGTTGACCCTCTGAGAAACATCCCTCCAAGCTCGGCGGTACTCCTTTTGATTCGGCCTCCTGCCATTGTCAGGATACAGAACATCTTGACGGCGCTCCACTGCGGACACCAACTGGTCCAGAGCCTCAGTGCTGAAGCGCTCTGCTCTCTGTCTCACCTTCTCCATCCTGAGCAAGTTTTTTGCGCCAGAGAAGGGCGAGTGCCGATTCTGAGGCCTACAGGGCATTGAGTGTGGAAGCTGAGGCTGGCTGACCCACCCCTTTAAGAGCCGGCCGGCGCCTGGAAGTCTCGTGGTTACCGGTAATTGAGATCGCCTGCGCTGCGCCCGTCCGCGCCGATATTGGGTAGCACCGGAAGTTTTGCACCTTAGGAGGCCCGTGCAACGTCTGAATTCGTGCCTCAATCCCCTTTGGGGGCGATGTAACCCAATATCGCGCCAGGCGGCGATAAGTATCGTCTGGCTATAAACTTTGCGCAGCGCCAGTTCTAACGCCTCAAGCGGGGCTATACCCAATTTCTAGGCCATTAAATTTTAAGTTCAATCTAACATGGTGGGTGTTGAATCTTTACTGTACAATCATATAATAAAAGTTATATATGAGTGACAAAGAAATATTTAATTAACATTATCATTAAGTAATATGACTATCTACAAATACGATCAAGAACATAATTTAAAAAGTACATTAATTGGGAAGTTATTGGTGCTTTAGCCACAAATCTATAGACTTTTGTATCAGTGACTGGTACAAATAAAAGATGTGTGTATATAGATAATATATAAAATTAAGCAGATTTTTATTGTAATTGTAAAAGTGGATTTACAATCTTATGCAAGTTCAGCAGAAGAGCTGCGGAATCCCTGACAAACAGTGTAAGTAGGTGCTTACAATTTGTTTCTGGGATTTCTGCAGTTCTTCCATTGAAGTTAACAATGGACAAGTGAAAGAATCTCTGCAGAAATTCACCCTAAAGTCTCAGACTGAAAAATTAAATTAGTCATATTCAAGGACTGAAAGCAAATTGAACCAGTGAAATGAGTGATGAGAATGGAATTGTTACGATTGATGACTTGATTGAATGTGTAACTGGACAGTATACGGTGAGAAAAACCTGACCCGAAACAACACAAAAATATATTTGAATGGTATATGACATTTTTTATAGTGCAGCTCAATTCACTGCAATTAATGTTCAGTTGGAAGACAACAGCCGAGAATGGCCAGTGAAAAATTAACATTTACCAGTAGCTTTTCAATTAGAGCAGAATCTCCATCAATCTGTTAGCTGATGTAATCAACATGTTTTTATTTTGGTTTGTTTTCCATGCTGTCAAGTAATCAGCTAGAGCAATGGCCACGGAACTCACTCCTCAGGTTGACAGACATGGTTTCCGAGCTGTGTGAATCCCATGGCCATGCAGGGAAATTTAAAAAGTAGGGGGAAAAAGGCTCTTAAGTGCCTGTAAAGTACCTCATAATGATTTCAATTGGTTCCCCTGCTACTGCGGGTTGTGTCAGCTCCACGCTGTCAGATACGCCTGTGGGATAGGCACGTGGGAGCGAGTTGACAGCGGGTTCCCGACCCACTGTTAAAAAAAAACAACTTTCCCACCCGACCCACCACTGATCACGCCAGCTACCACCCCTGAAAATTCAGCCTTTTGTCTCTCTATATCTGAACAAGGCTTATTGTGGATGATTGCATTAGCATCCTGGCTTTGTGTGCCTGTGTGACAATTACTGAGTAGGATGTTATGATATCAATATAATGGTACTAAATATGTCCTCAAGGGAAGTCATCTCCCATTTCCACAATACATCTCGAGGCAATGATATCAAGGCTGGTCACCTTGAAAGGGGTTGGGGTTTAAAAAATGTTGTGTTCCCATGCATACATACCTGCTTTTGACCACTATAGGATATCTGTAATTGGAAGAAAATACATAGATATTGAAAGTACACAAATCAGCCATGATGTCATACAACTTCACAGCTTTAGGGGTGGGATGCATGCTACAAATGGAAGGTGCATAATCCTTGTCTGAAGCCCTTTGAAAATTGTTGCTGTACACACAAGTTGCTATTTGCATTTCGTGTTGCAAATAAATCACACATCTTATGTGTCCCCATTCAAACAACGCATTCATTGGCTTGATTCTATAATGCCAGTACTGCATCAGAGTAAACTGCTGTTACTGTTACCTTCCAGCATGAGATGAAGTTCTTGTATGGCAACTTGCGGCAGGTGCTTATCCTATATAACAGTACTTTGGCTTACTTCAGCAGTTAGTCATAGTCATAGAGTCATAGAGTCATACAGTGAAGGGATAATGACTAGTCCTAGCCCTTTTCAGGCTACCCCGGATCAGGCGTATTCCCCAGACGTTCACCTTCAACTAAAGTTAGAGATAGCCGAATTCTATAAGACGCTTAATTGGGTCTGAAGGTCCAGTCTATCTCTCCCTAAAGGAAAGGAATGACTTGAAGATGTTACCGTCCTCCAGATAGCACTTTTAATAAGTTTAACTAGACTGTAACCTTCCGGATATTATGAGGGTCTGGAATACTCCCCCAGAATTCTGTTATTCCTCACCAAAGAGTGTACAGAGATTGAGTGCGCAAGTTTGATACAGAAATACTCTGAGACAATTCTAAAAATATATAGATTTATTAAAGAACCGACATGTAGTTAACAGTTGGTGAGTCAATCGCAACTTTAACAGTTCAAAATACAAATAGCTTACATTTCTTATTCTCAGAGATCTTTATTCTCAAATCTTAACTTCGTTACATTTTTACATTTCTTATTATTTCTAATCCAGGATATCCACCAAAATCAAATAAAAGTATCTCTTGATCCCCGAGAGTCAGAGTAAAAAACTTACAGAGCCTGCCTCTGACGTTAAGAATCGCTTGCCCCTTCCAGCGACTTCTGTCTTTCTATCTGAAAGTTCCATATTTTATATCCTTTCTCAGTGGTATATCCTATGAAGTTTTCTGCTGATGTAAGCTAATTATCTCTAGTCATTCTTTCTGTTGACTTCTTTCTAATCTTACTATCAGTTCAGCTGTTAACTTGCAGAATCCTGTCTCTACCTTTAGGTGTTCAAATTTTATCATAAAAAATGGTTATGACTGATGTATCTATTTGATGCCATTCTTATGAAGGACTTCCATTCAATTTTTAAATCACCTTAGCTGTTTGTAAGCAGACATTGTGTCTCCTAACTGTTCCATTTTCAACACAAAAACCATGTGATTGCTTGGTGCATCTATTGATGTCATATCTACAAAGTCTTCTGTTTGTACCTTTCAAAAACACTTCGACTAGGGTGTTCTATGCATTTCTTAGCTTTTTCAATTGGTTGTGTTACAGACTTCTGTCTCCTTGTTCTAAGTTTAACATAAAACTATTTTATGGCAGGTATTTCTTTTACTTGGTCATTTTTTCAAAGGCACATTTTTTTAATGTTCTGTGTTTCTGTCCAAAGTGTTAGTTTTTAACACTTTAAACTGGGTATAGCTATTGTGTTTTTTCCAAACTGCAGACTTCTTGGAAACTCCAACCCTTTCTTCAATAGGGCTATTGTTTTAGTATTAATAACCAATTCCCATTTCAAAAGCTTGTATGGTGTTTACAGCTTTGTGTCAACAACCCTTCATCTTATCTCAGAAGTCTGTATTCTGTTTACAGCCTGTGTCTTTGAGGCTTTTAGATTTTTAAACCCAGTTTATCATGTTTTAATAAAGTCTAGAATTCTGTTCATAGGATGGTGTATCTTTCTGAAATATGGCTATTCCTTTACAACAGCACAGAAGGAGGCCATTCGGCCCATCGAGTCTGTGCCAGCTCTCCGTAAATCAATCCAGTCAGTCCCATTCCCCCGCTCTATCCCCGCAGCCCTGCAAGTTTATTTCCCTCAAGTGCCTATTCAGTCTCCCCTTGAAAACATTGAGGCCTAGAAATTCATTAAGGCGCTGCCAGCTTTGCAGCCAGTTACCGCCTAAAGAGGGCTTCTGCGCCAAAAATGATTTTGCGCTGATATTCAGCGCAGCGGTATTGGCGGCGGTAGCCGTTAGCGCTGCGCCGGCACCGATGACATCATCGGTGTGCGCAGTGCCCCGGTTCCGCCCCGAAACCGGCCCGATCCCCATATTTAGTTGCGGCCGCCTCTTCCGCAGCGGCCGCAAACAGCGACCAGAAAACGGGGCCGTACTCTAGCCTTAGTGGGGCGCTTTAAGGTGGAGGTGCGGCCGGCCGCTTTTTCGGCAGCCGCCTACCCGCACCTCCTTCCCCGGCCTCCTCCACCCCCCCCCCGCGGCATTGCCGGCTGCTTTCCACGAACCCGGCACTTCTCCGAGGTGCCGGGCTCATTTGCCGGCACTCTCCAGCGGTGATCTCCCCGTTGCAGGCAGCTCCCCCTTAAGAGAAGGAGGAGGCCTGCAGTACCGCAGCCTGCCGCTCCGCAGCGGCTGGCGCAGCGGCGCCAAGAGCGCTGAAATTCAGTTTCAGCGCCCCAAGCGGAGGCGGGCACACCCTGGAATAGCGCCCGGTTCCGGATTGGGGCGCAGAAGCCGAATATCTGACGGTCGCAAATGGCTCCGCGCTCAGCGCTAACTTTTGGGCACTAGCCAGCTGGGCGCCCCTAACTGAATTTCTAGGCCTGAGTGTCTCCGCTTCCACCACTTCCGTCGGCAGCGAATTCCAGGTCTTCACCACTCACTGCGTAAAATAGTTTTTCCTCACATCCCCCCTGTATCTCTTGCCCAAAAACTTAAACCTGTGTCCCCTAGTCCTTGTACCATCAACTAGTGGGAAGAGCCTTTCCCCGTCTAGCCTACCCAAATCTGTCATAATCTTGTACACCTCTATCAAATCACCCCTCAACCTCCTTTGCTCTAATGAAAGCAAATCCAGCTTCTCCAACCTGTCCTTGTAGCTAAGATCCCCCATCCCTGGAACCATTCTGGTAAATCTCCTCTGCACCCTCTCAAGTGCCTTCACATCCTTCCTAAAGTGTGGTGACCAGAACTGGACACAATACTCCAGTTGTGGCCTAACCAGCGCTTTATAAAGGTTCAGCATAACTTCTCTACTTTTGTACTCAATACCCCTATTTATGAAGACCAAGATCCCATATGCTTTGCTAACCACTCTCTCAATATGTCCTGCCACTTTCAGGGACCTATGCACATTAACTCCCAGGTCCCTCTGTCCCTGTACACTCTTTAAAACTGTGCCATTAAGTGTATATTGCCTCTCCCTGTTCCTTCTGCCAAAATACATCATCTCACACTTCTCTGTATTAAATTCCATCTGCCACTTGTCTGCCCATTCTGCTAGCCTTTCTATGTCCTGTTGCAGTCGATTGGTATCATCATCACTGTTTGATGTCATCGGCAAATTTAGAAATTCTACTCTGTATTCCAATATCCAGGTCATTTATATATATGAGAAAAAACAGTGGCCCCAGCACTGACCCTTGGGGAACACCACTGTCTACCATCCTCCAGTCTGAAAAACAGCCATTTACCACAACTCGCTGTTTTCTGTCCTTAAGCCAATTCCTTATCCAAGCTGCCACTGACCCACCTATTCCATGAACCTTAATTTTGGTAACCAGCCTTCAATGTGGTACTTTGTCAAATGCCTTCCGAAAATCCATGTAGACAACATCCATTGCATTCCCTTCATCAATCCTCTCTGTTACTTTATCAAAAAATTCAATTAGATTAGTCAAACACGATCTGCCTTTTACAAATCGGTGTTGGCTCTCCTTAATTAGCTTAAACCTCTCCAAGTGCCCTTTAATTTTTTCCTTGATTATTGTTTCTAAAACTTTACCCACCGCTGATGTTAAACTGACCGGCCTGTATTTACTAGGATTGTCCTTCCACCCTTTCTTGAACAATGCTGTCACATTTACCACTTTCCAATCCTCAGGCACCTCCCCCGCATCTAGGGAAGATTGGAAAATTATGGTAAGCCTTCCACTATCTCCAACCTCCAACCTGGGATGCAAGCCATCTGGACCAGGCGGCTTGTCCAGTCTAAGCATACCCAGCCTTTCTATTACATTCTGTCTATCAATTTTCACCCCTTCCATTGCTTCTACCTTTTCCACTTCTACCGATATTTTGTCAGCATCCACCTCCTTAGTAAACACCAATACAAAGTACTCATGGAGTATTCTAGCCTTGCCCTGCACCTCTAAGCATATAAAACCTTCTTTGTCTCTATTAGGCCCCACCCCGCCTCTTACTACCTGCTTACTGTTTACATGCCGGTAGAAGATTTTTGGGTTCCCTTTTATGGTAACCGCCATTCTCCTCTCATATTCTCTCTTTGTCAATCTTATTTTCATCTTCACTTCCCCTCTCAACTTATTGTATTTGGTCTGGTCCTCCCTTGAAGAATTCACCTGACATGCATCATACACCCTCTTTTTTTGTTTCATCATCTTCTCTATCCTCCTCGTCATCCAAGGAGCCCTTGCTTTGGTTCCCTTACCCTTCCCTCTTGTTGGAATGTACCTAGCCTGTACTTGGAACATCTCCTCCTTAAAGATCACCCATTGTTCCATTACAGTTTTTCCTGTCAGTCTTTGGTTCCATTTTACCCTGGCTAGATCCTTTCGCATCTCATTGAAGTTAGCCCTATTCTAGTTTAGAAGTTTCACTCTAGATTGTTCCTTGCTCCTCTCCATTGCTAATCTAAATCTTATGCTACGATGATCACTCGTACTCAAGTGTTCTCCCACAGACACTTGGTCGACCTGGCCCACCTCATTCCCCAGCACCAGATCCAGCAATGCCTGGTTCCTAGTTGGGCCAAGAACATATTGGTCAAGGAAAGTCTCCTGAACACATTTCAGAAATTCCTCCCCCTCCTTTCCGTTTACCCTAGCATTATCCCAATCGATATTTGGGTAGTTAAAGTTCCCCAATATCACCACTCTATAGCTCTTGCATATCTCTGCGATTTCCCTGCAGATTTGCTCCTCTACCTCCCTCTCACTATTTGGAGGCCTGTAGAATATCCCCAATAGCGTGATCATACCCTTTTTGCTCCTCAACTCTAACCAAATGGATTCTGTCCTTGTCCCCTCAACAACATCCTCCCTTTTCAACACTGCAATGTCTTCCTTAATCAGCACTGCCACCCCACCTCCCTTTTTTCCTTCCCTATCTTTTCTGAACACCTTGTACCCTTGAATATTAAGTGCCCAGTCCTCACCGTTTTTAAGCCACATTTTCCTTTATTGCCACAACATCATATTGCCACACGACTAATTGTGCTTGTAGCTCACCAACCTTATTCACCACACTTTGTCCGTTTACGTACATGCATTCTAAACCCATTTTTGAATTCAAGTCCTCTATCTTCTCTTCAAGTCTTCTATCTTCTTTCTGATATCCGTGCAAAGACAGCGTTCACCTTTTGTGTCATGTCCACACCTTCGTGTTGCACCCTTCCTCATTCCTTGCAGAAAGGTTTCCGCTTTCCTTTTGTTTCGGAATTGCTTCGGAAAATTGTAGTGTTAATAGCTGAGCTAGTCTCGTCTGTGCCATTTCATGGGTTTAAACGAATGCGTCATGCATTAATGAGTGCTAATCTACAATAATTAATGTGACTCCCTGTTGGATAGCACACTCATGGATGTTAAAGTCCACATTTTAGCACACCTACTGAAATCAGGGAAATTAGGTGCTAACCAACTTCCTTTCAAAAACCTGAAGTAATGTTTGTGTTAACCCTTGATCTGGCTCAGCTTATGTGTGTTATGATTGCTATAATTTTACAGGTGTCCCGCAATTTTACAAGCCAGCAACTAAAAGTTGGCTTGGAATGCCTACTTTCGTTTTTTCTTTCCTTTTAGAAATTTTTTGTGTTCATTATATGAGGGATGTTAGTGTTGGGGAATGAAGCATTTTCCCTTTCAGGCACTTCATAACAAACTACATGTAGCGATCAGAGCAGTACAGTACATAGATTTGTAAAAACATTGTGATGTCCAATATATCTTACAACAACGACTAATTGGGTAGCTTTGTCAAAGAGCCGGCGCAGGTATGATGGGCCAAAATGGCTTCCTTACAACAACGACTAATTGGGTAGCTTTTTCAAAGAGCCGGCGCAGGTATGATGGGCCGAAATGGCCTCCTTCTGTGCTCTATGATTCTATAACAACTTGTATAGAACATTTAACATAGAAAAAATGTCATAAAGCACTTCACAGAAATATAATCCATAAAAAAATGGAAGCCCAGCCAAAGCGGGAGATACTGAGGGAAGTGGTGACCAAACGCTTGCATTTTAAGGATGGTCTAAAAAGAGGAGAGGGTGGTGATGATACAGGATTTAGGGAATTCCAGAGTGTGGGGCCTAGCAAGTGGGACCCAGTGGAGCGTGGCTAAAGGGAGGGGGTTGCACAAGAGGACAGATTCTGTAGGACTGCAGGACACTACAGAGGTAGGCAGGGGAATGGTCATCAATAGATTTAAGCGCAAGGACAACATTTTAAATTTGAGGCATTGGAGAACTGGGAGCCAATGTAAGTCAGTGAAGATAGGGGTGATGGGTGAGCAGGACGTGATACGAGATGGGATACGAGCAGCAGAATTTTGGACGAGCTGAGGTTTATGGAGAATGGGAGGTCGACCAGAGAACAATGAATTAATTGAGTCTGGAGGTGACAAAGGCATGGATGAAGATTTTAGCAGTCGTTGAGGTTGGGACAGAGGCAGGCAATGTTCCAGAGGTGGAAATAGGCAGTCTTTGTGATGGAAAGAATATGGGGTCGGAAGCTCAGCTTGGGGTCAAATAGGATGCCAAGGTTGCAAACAATTGCCAAAGCAAAGCTAATCAAATAGAGAGTGGCTCGATCATCTTTACAATCACAAGAATATAAGAACATAAGAAGTAGAAGCAAGAGTAGGCCATTCAGCCCCTCGAGCCTGCTCCGCCATTCAATAAGATCATGGCTGATCTGATCTTGGCCTCAACTCCACTTTTTACCTGTTCCCCGTAACCCTTGACTCCCCTGTAGCTCAAATATCTGTCTATCTCCGCCTTGAATAGATTCAGTGACTCCGCCTCCACAGCTCTCTGGGATAGAGAATTCCAAAGATTCACGACCCTCTGAGAGAAGAAATTCCTCCTCAACTCCATCTTAAATGGGTGACCCCTTATCC
The DNA here is from genome assembly GCF_052327205.1 of Somniosus microcephalus. Taxonomy (NCBI): domain Eukaryota; kingdom Metazoa; phylum Chordata; class Chondrichthyes; order Squaliformes; family Somniosidae; genus Somniosus; species Somniosus microcephalus. Next base: position 252,715,725 of record NC_140992.1, read on the forward strand.
TGAAACTATGCCCACTAGTTCTAGATTCCCCTACGAGGGGAAACATCCTCTCTGCATCTATCCTGTTAAGCCCCCTCAAAATCTTATATGTTTCAATAAGACCACCTCTCATTCTTCTAAACTCCAATGAGTATAGGCCCAACCTGCTCAACCTTTCCTCATAAGACAACCCTTCCATCCCAGGAATCAACCTTCATAGAATGGTTACAGCACAGAAGGAGGCCATTCGGCCCATCGCGCCCATGCCAGCTCGACGGGCCGAATGATACAGAGTTTCCCGTAGGAGCATTAAAAAAAATCAGCTTTCCTTACCTTTGGCCCTTCCCGTGAATCCAAGGTGCCTTTGGAATGGTTGTGAGCGGCTCAGTTTTTCCTTACTGCTGTTGGGGTGGGCGCCTCTAATATGCCTTTAACGAATGAACCACCATGCTAATTATCCCAGCCCCAGGATTTGAGTTGAGTCAGCATCTTTGTATGTTGCCGCATTTAAATTCCGCTCTGCTGCACTCGAGGCCCGGCCCACTGTCTTTGATAACGGTTCTTGTGAACAGCTGCATGAGTAAATTAATGCGTAAAGGAGCTTCAGTTTGGTTTAATGTTTTCCGTTCAGTCAAGAGGCTAGAGCAGGGTTATGGTTTTTGCTGAGTGGGCTAGTTTGCATATTATAGCCAGGTTCATGAGAATTGGAAGAGAAATTTTCTTGGTGATAGGGGAAGACATAAATTCAGCACTCCCACAGAACCAGCATGGGGCCACATTGAACGGGCGATAGGACTACATACTTCTCTGACCTATGCTTCCTTCAAGTGCAGCTGATTCTGGAAGTGCTGAAGTTACTTGATTGCGACATAAGTTGATGCCTTTTTTCCAATTCTTTCTGAGGGGGCACGGAAGGTTTTGACCAAAGTCATGGTCATTGGGCATTTGTTGATGTGATCCATTAAAACGTCAAGAATAAGTGCCTGCGTCTGTAGGAATTTTACTTGGTTCAGCCTGAGAGAGTAATTGATTTTCTAAGCGTGAATGATCTTCCAAATATGCATTCTTAATTACATCAGTGTCTTGTACCTACTGCAGTTTAGTCTATTTTGACTGACACACATTGCTAAGTATACAACTAGTACTGACTTGCAAGTTAGCAGCTCTATTTCATGAGTGGAGCATTGTTGGTATATTGCATTTATAGCGCTCATATTTTGACATTTTGCAACAATATTTTGAATTGAGTGGTTTTCGCTCATTAAATGTGTTCCATTAAAATGTCAAGTTTAGCATCTCATGAGTTCAAGCAGCTGAGCACTTGACTCCAAATTCATAGCCTGTCACTCAAACTGCTTGCTGCAGTGTGATGAGTTTAATCAATTCTTAGTATGCTCGATGGAGTGTTACAGAGACAAGAGCTCTGATGTTAGATAGACTGGCGTGATCTGACTCAACCCACCTGAATCATGGATCCAGCTGGGTGAATGTAGAGAGACGGTGATAACACCTAACTTGAAAACACTTAAAATCTATTTCTTGATTTAACCCATCCTCTCTCCTGCTCTTTTAAACCTCTGTGGTGTTGTGCACTATGGGCCTTGGCCATACGCCTTAGTTTCTCAATAAAAAGAGTTTTTTTAAATGTATTTATTTTGACTGACATGTTGCTAAGTATACAACTAGTACTGACTTGCAAGTTAGCAGCTCTATTTCATGAGTGGAGCATTGTTGGTATATTGCATTTATAGCACTCATATTTTGACATTTTCCTGAGGAAAAAGGGGAGTAAAAGAAAAGACAGCCATCCGTGGCTTAGTAAAGTAATAAAGGATAGTATCCGACTGAAAACAAGGGCATATAAAGTAGCCAAATCTAGTGGGAGGATAGAAGATTGGGAAGCATTTAAAAGCCAGCAAACAATAACTAAAAGATTAATTAAGAAAGGGAAGATAGATTATGAAAGTAAACTAGCAAAAAATATAAAAACAGGTAGCAAGAGTTTCTACAGCTGTATAAAAAGAAAAAGGGTGGCTAAAGTGAACGTTGGTCCCTTAGAGGATGGGACCGGGAAACTATTGGTGGGGAACATGGAGATGGCAAAGATGCTGAACAAATATTTTGTATCAGTCTTTACAGTAGAGGACACTAAAAATATCCCAACACTGGACAAACAGGGGGCAATGGGGGGGAGGAGCTAAAGATGATTAAAATCACTAAGGAGATGGTACTCAGTAAAATAATGGGACTTAAGGCGGATAAATCCCCCGGACCTGATGGTCTACACCCTAGGGTCTTGAGAGAAGTGGCGGTAGGGATTGTGGATGCATTGGTGATTATTTTCCAGAACTCCCTGGACTCAGGAAAGGTCCCGGCAGATTGGAAAACTGCTAATGTAACACCCTTATTTAAGAAGGGAAGTAGACAAAAAGCTGGAAACTATAGACCAGTTAGCCTAACATCTGTGGTTGGCAAAATGTTGGAGTCCATTATTAAGGAAACAGTAACAGAGCATTTGGATAAACATAATTTAATAGGACAGAGTCAGCATGGTTTTATGAAGGGGAAGTCATGTTTGACAAATTTGCTCGAATTCTTTGAGGATGTAACATACAGGGTGGATAAAGGGGAACCAGTGGATGTAGTGTATTTGGACTTCCAAAAGGCATTTGACAAGGTTCCACACAAAAGATTACTGATCAAGATAAGAAATCACGGGATTGAGGGTAATATACTGGCATGGGTGGAAGATTGGCTATCTAACAGAAAACAGAGAGTTGGGATAAATGGTTCATTCTCGGGCTGGCAATCAGTAACTAGTGGTGTTCCGCAGGGGTCAGTGCTGGGACCGCAACTCTTTACAATCTATATTAACGATTTGGAGGAAGGGACCGAGTGCAACATATCCAAGTTTGCCGACGATACAAAGATGGGAGGGAAAGCAATGAGTGAGGAGGACATAAAAAACCTGCAAAAGGACATAGACAGGCTAAGTGAGTGGGCAGAGATTTGGCAGATGCAATATAATGTTGGAAAGTGTGAGGTTATGCACTTTGGCAGAAAAAATCAAAGAGCAAGCTATTATCTAAATGGAGAGAAACTGCAAAGTGCTACAGTACAAAGGGATCTGGGGGTCCTGGTGCATGAAACACAAAAAGTTAGTATGCAGGTGCAGCAGGTGATCAGGAAGGCCAATGGAATCTTGGCTTTTATTGCAAGGGGGGATGGAGTATAAAAACAGGGAAGTCTTGCTGCAGTTATACAGGGTATTGGTGAGGCCACACCTGGAATACTGCGTGCAGTTTTGGTTTCCATATTTAAGAAAAGATATACTTGCTCTCGAGGCGGTTCAGAGAAGGTTCACTCGGTTGATTCCGGAGATGAGGGGGTTGACGTATGAGGAAAGGTTGAGTAGGTTGGGACTCTACTCATTGGAGTTCAGAAGAATGAGAGGCGATCTTATCGAAACACATAAGATTGTGAGGGGGCTTGATCGGGTGGATGCGGGGAGGATGTTTCCACTGATGGGTGAGACTAGAACTAGGGGGCATAATCTAAGAATAAGGGGCTGCACTTTCAAAACTGAGATGAGGAGAAACTTCTTCACTCAGAGGGTAGTAAATCTATGGAATTTGCTACCCCAGAGAGCTGTGGAAGCTGCAACATTAAATAAATTTAAAATGGAGATAGACAGTTTCCTAGCAGATAAGGGAATTAGGGGTTACGGGGAGAGGGCAGGGAAGTGGACGTGAGTCTAGATTCGGATCAGCCATGATCTTATTGAATGGCGGAGCAGGCCTGAGGGGCCATATGGCCTACTCCTGCTCCTGCTTCTTATGTTCTTATGTTCTTATCAGGGCGTCACTGGCAATGCCAGCATTTATTGCCCATCCCTAGTTGCCCTTGAGAAGGTGGTGGTGAGCTGCCTTCTTGAACCTCTGCAGTCCGTGTGGTGAAGGTGCTCCCACAGTGCTGTTAGGGAGGGAGTTCCAGGATTTTGACCCAGCGACGATGAAGGATCGGCGATATACTTCTAAGTCAGGCTGGTGTGTGACTTGGAGGGGAACTTTGAGGTGGTGGTGTTCCCATGCACCTGCTGCCCTTGTCCTTCTAGATGGAAGAGGTCGCGGGTTTGGGAGGTGCTGCCGAAGAAGCCTTGACGAGTTGCTGCAGTGCATCTTGTAGATGGTACACAATGCAGCCACGGTACGCCGGTGGTGGATGGAGTGAATGTTTAAGGTGCTGGATGGGGTGCCAATCAAGTGGGCAGCTTTGTCCTGGATGGTGTCGAGCTTCTTGAGTGTTGTTGAAGCTGCAGTCATCTAGGCAAGTGGAGAGTATTCCATCACATTCCTTACTTGTGCCTTGTAGACGGTGAAAAGGCTTTGGGGAGTCAGGAGGTGAGACACTCGCCACAGAATACCTAGTCTCTGACCTGCTCTTGTTGCCACATTTTTGTGGCTGGTCCAGTTAAGTTTCTGGTTAATGGTGACCCTAGGATGTTGATGGTGGGGGATTCGCCGATGGTAATGCCATTGAATGAGGTGGTAAGACTCTCGCTTGTTGGAGATAGTCATTGCCTGGCACTTCTGTGGTGTGAATGTTACCTGCCACTTATCAGCCCGAGCCTGAACGTCGTCCAGGTCTTGTTGCATGCGGGCATGGACTGCTTCATTATCTGTGGAGTTGCGAATGGCGCTGAACACTGTGCAGTCATCAGCGAACATCCCCATTTCTGACCTTATGTTGGAGGGAAGGTCATTGATGAAGCAGCTGAAGATGGTTGGGCCTAGAACACTGCCCTGAGGAACTCCTGCAGCGATGTCCTGGGGCTGTGATGAATGACCACCAACCACCACAACCATGAGGAGTCTGTAACTCAGGCCATTTCAACTCCTAGTTAAAGAAAAATTACCATGGCAAATGACCTTCAAGTGGAGATCTACCCCCTCCCCACTAAATCAAACAAAACAGCAGCAGTCTAAACGGATATAGGGGCCAATTTTCACCAAATACTTTAGGCGCTAAAGAGGTAAAGAGATGGTCAAGATGGGGTCTTAAGCTGAAGCGCTGGCTTAGCCCAGGCTTAGCGCAAAATGTCATCTTGGTAAACAAGTTGAAGCCAGCACTATGAACAGCCGCCCGGCTTGTTAAACAGCTGATTGCCTGCTAGCGCTCATTAAAGAGGCTGCACGGCATTTTGGTGGCGAGCGCTTCAACTAACGCCCTCTCTTAACAGTGACTATCTGATTGGAAGTAAATGCGGCGTTGATGCGAATTTCAAGCGCTACTTAAAGGGATACTCACCATTTCATGTTCATTGCTGCTGGAGCTATGAAGAAGACTTCTAAAACACATCGGGAGGCTTTCTGGGACAGTTTGTCAAGACTTCACTAACACCCGAGCAACATTTATTCCGCAAATTCTCTGAGGACTTCACCTAAAAAGAGTAAGTGCTGTGCTACTCCACCTTATTGGACACCTGATAGGAGTCAGCAGGAGCAAGGGAGTGGATGAGGAATGGGAGAAGGACATGAGATCAGGCAGAGCAGCACCAGCTGCTGAAGGAGAGAGGGACAGGAGGGTGAGGTGGCATCCTTATCCCACCACCCCCCCACCTCTTGCGAGTACAGGTCCTGGTGGAGGAGGTCCTCTCCAGTAGGACATCTAGTGCTGCATCTGAGAACCTGTGTGCCCTCTCCCTCAGCTCCTGAGCCATCCCGCAATGTGCCGCTGTGTGTCAGCCAGCGCACTCCACACCTGCCGTGGAAGTGGGTGCGAGGAGCCCACATACATTGCTCCACAAAAATTCCATCTAATCAGCACTTGAGTGCTAAACCTGCAGGTGTCTGCTGAGCACCCCCAGGCAAGCTTAGATTATGGTAATCAGCAATTAGGACTAAAATTGTGTGCTAAAGCCAGACTTTCAAATAGGCGTGCCTTATTAGCAATGCATTCATTTAGTGCCTGCTTTCACCCTTTGGCCAAAATAACCTGCATAAGGTTTACCTCAACTACAACAATTTCCAACTGTGAGCTTAAAACAGTTTAAAAAAAACCTCTGCAGGACATATAAAAATAAACCAAAATTATTTCAAATGGATACTTTTAGAGAAATCCCAGGATAGGTGAACATTTTGTCCCTCTACTGCACATCCATTCCCATTTGTGAAGTCCCTCAATACTATTATTACAAATGAAACAGATTTCCCACTTACCTGGCAGACATCAACCTGCATGTTTAAAGAGCCAATCTTAATTTCCCTTCAGTTGTTAGAAATTGATTTTCTTGAAGGAGCTGTGTTCCTTTGTTTTTGTCTAACATTGGTCAATAATGCTGTCACTCGGAAAGACTCATTGGGTGGGGGCGGGGTGGATTTTCAATACACCTGTTTTACCTTCATAAAATAAACACTATGACCCAGTAAATCGGGTCGCAATCTTGCACGTCCTTTCAATGCTGACTATTTGGCCAACACCATTTTGGGTCGGGCCTACATTTAAGCGTCCACTGTGCCTGTCTGAAATTGATGGGTGCCTATTTCAGCATGCAAATGAGAGTTTTTCCCCTTGTTTTATGATCCAAATCCTGTTCTAAATGGCTCTGGCTCCTATTTGTCAATTCTACAATAGTCACAGAAACCACGGGTAGGAACAGTTTCAAGTTTTCCATTTCTAGCGATATTTAAAGGGATCATCAATTGCTCTCAGGTAAATCACTGGTTCGTTTGTTTTGACTGCTATTGTGCTGCACTAGAGTTTTTTGGGGCATTTTGGCTGCTGGAAGTGACATTGATTATTTCAGTAAGTTATTTGGTGAGTCTGTGGAAGATTTTTGACCAGGGGTTTCTGGCAAACTTCTGTTTGGATTAATGGATGTGGGGCTTCATACGCCATCGTGGCGCGGCGGGGAGGAGGAGGAGGAGCATCAGCAGGCTAGAGTCCAGGGACCTGCAACTCCAGGGAGAAGGAGGGAAGCTCAAAGGAGGCCTTACCCCACTCAAGTGTACAGGCTCAGACATTTACACCTGCCATTCAGCAAGGATCAGTGCATGAAGAGGCTATGCTTTACCAGCGAGGCTGTCACAGAGCTACATCAGCGCTGCAGCATCAACTGCAGCTCCGCACAATGTCACATGTCCTTGCTTGTGGCTCTGAAAGTCACTGTGCCCCTGAATTTTTATACCTTCGGGTCATTCCAGGCTACAGAAGGTGATAGCTGCAACATTAGCCAATCACGTGTGCGTGCCTGCATCGGTAGGTGACGTATGTGCTGTTCACCAAAGCCAATGAATTCATCCTTCCCCACGGAGTCTATAAAGCAGGAAGATAGGTCTCTGTGCTTTGCAAGAATTGCAGGCTTCCCTAGTTTAGGATTGGCAACCCTCCAGGATTATCCTGGAGTCTCCAGGAATTGAAGATTCCTCTCCAGGACACTGCTGCGAGCAACCTGGCCAATATTTATCCCTCAATCAATATAACAAAAAAACAGATTATCTGGTCATTATCACATTGCTGTTTGTGGGAGCTTGCTGTGCGCAAATTGGCTGCTGCGTTTCCTACATTACAACAGCGACTACACTTCAAAAGTACTTCTTTGGCTGTAAGGCGCTTTGGGACGTCCTGAAGTTGTGAAAGGCGCTATATAAACCAGGAGAAAAACCATAGGGGCGTTAAAAACGCTTTTTTCACATTTTTCTTTGAGCACCTTCTTATAACTAATAAAAGAACATTGGAGATGGGAAAAAGGCTGTTTGACTGACAGTCAAGAATCATCCAATCAGGTAATGAAGAATCTGGCGTGGGAAGGCGGGGCACCGCCAGGATGGACGTGTCGGGCGACCAATGGCGGGAGCATGAGGGCGGGACAGTTGGAGGCGGGAGGTCATGTGATGAAACCTTCAGGAATACATCTAAGCAGAATTGGCAACCCTACCCCAGGTGCAGAGCATCATCGACTGCACAGACATATCCTTATGTGCTCCAGTAGAAGAGCCTGGGGTTTAGATGAATAGTGAGGGATTCCACGCGGTAAACATCCAGCTGGTGTGTGACGATATGCACCACACCATGCCAGGTTCGCCAGCAGCTTCTATGACGCTTTTGTCCTGCGCCAGTCCTCCATTCCCCCAGCTGGCTTTAGTCATAGAGTCATAGGCCTAGAAATTCAGTAGCGTTCGCCAGCCGTTAACGCCTTAAGAGGGGTAGATTTCCAGCGCTAGGCACTTAGCGCCCGGGCGCAGTCCGAACTGCGCCTACGCCCAACTTCAGTTGACATTTAGCGCTGGCGCAAAGTGTTTGCGCCCGCTCAGCTGCGCGCGCAGCTTATGACGTCATTTCGTCGTGCAACGCTGTTTGTGCGCCCCAAACCGGAAATTCAGTGGCGCCCGCCCAATGTGGGCGTGGCGCTGTTAAGAACTGTGAACTGGAACGCAGCAGAGGCCCTGCGGGCCTCGGGGAGCGCTAATTAAAGGGCACTTAGACTGAACTATAAAGGCCAGCCATTTTGCTGCCATGACTTTAGTGCTTTGGATTTCTGGACAGAGACCAAGGAACAGACCTTACTGATTTGGGACAACATAGGAGAGGTATTTTTGGCTTCTGGCCAGAGCTTGGAAATTAGACTCATTGTGATTTCACTGTTTGCAAGTTTATTATGGGGGCTGCATGGGGTTCCAACCCTCAGTTCCAGCATTATGTGCGAAGGGCTCGCAGACGCTGTGTGAGAGGGCCAGCCATGCCTAGACGCAGAGGGGCCATCAGGCGTCGGCAACGTAGGCCTTACCCACTCAGGGAATACCGGCAGCAGGTGTCCTATCTCACCATGACTGCCGCGCATTGTGTTAAGAGGCTGCGCTTCAGAAGGGAGGTGGTTGCAGAGACCTGCCAGCTGCTTCACAGAGATCTGCATCCACAGCTGATGTGCAGGACGTCTCTGTCGGTGGAAGTGAAGGTCACGGTGGCTCTGAACTTTTATGCAAGCGGCTCCTTCCAAGCCGCTGCTGGGGACATAGCGAACATCTCCCAGTTCGCCGTGCATCGCTGCATCCGGCAGGTCACCGATGCCCCTTTCGCAAGGAGACACCAATTCATCTCCTTCCCCATGACCCTAGAGAGGCAGGAGCAGCGTGCAGTCGGATTTGCCAGGATCGCCGACTTCCCCATGGTGCAGGGCGCTATTGACTGCACGCATGTGGCTATGCGGGCACCTATCGACAATGCCGAGGATTACCGCAACCGGAAGGGCTACCATTCCCTCAATGTACAGCTGGTGTGTGACCACAGGCAGCGCATCCTAGCTGTCAATGCCCGCTTTCCAGGAAGTAGCCACGATGCATTTATCCTGCGCCAGACTACTGTGGCTGACATATTCCAGGCACAGCCTCCACCAAGGGGATGGCTTATTGGGGACAAGGGCTACCCTTTGTGTACATGGCTCATGACCCCGCTCCGCGCGCCCAGGACCCCTGCGGAGGAGGCATACAACGAAAGCCATCAAGCTACAAGGAACATCATAGAGCAAACGATTGGCGTCCTCATGCAACGGTTCCGCTGCCTGGATCGTTCCGGCGGATCTCTACAGTATTCGCCGGATAGAGTCTCCCAGTTCGTCATTGTTTGCTGCATGCTGCACAACCTGGCTATCCGCAGGACTCAGGCACTGCCACCTCGCGTTGGACCACCACCTCAGGAGGATGAGCAGGAGGACCATGAGGAGGAGGAGGAGGAGGAGGAGTACCAGCCCAGGAGGGAGCCACAAGATCCAAGGGCCGTCCGCCGGCGGCTTATTGAACGACACTTCTAGGCCCCCTGTCAGGGAATGGCTTGTGGCAATGAACGCACCTGAATGCAGCCGCTCCGCAAGCCCTCAGCCAGTTAACGCAACAACCACTTGAAACATGACACCTGGACAAGCTGAATAAATAAAAAGCTTTATTTAACAAACTCAGGGCCCTTCCCACATGAAACAGAAAAACAGACAAGACCCCCAAAAAACAGTCAAAAACCTATCTCACTCCCACAACCTGGGGAGGAATAACAAAAATTGTCCTTCCAATTGGCCTTCATCCTCGGCCTTACCAAAATAAGCCCCCCCCCTCCAGAACACAAACACCCCCATATAAAAAAAACAGTTGGCAACACACTCTACTTGGTGTGCCGAGAGGGCGAGTCCTTGTGCAGGCTTCTCTGGCCCCTGCCCGACCTGTTGCTCCGCCTCAACCTGGGCCCTGTGGGTGTTGCAAGGCTGGGGGAAGGCTCCTGAGGGGCACAATGCGTGACGGCAGATGCCCTTGGGGGTCGGCCTAGACGAGGTCCGGCCCTGGAGGGGCCGGCTGCTGACTGCTGCAGCTGTGGCTGGCCAGCATCAGTCTCTCCAGCAGCTCGTCGCACCTTGGCTGGGGGAGTGGCAGTGGCAGCTGCAGCAATGGGGGCAAGCTGGCTGATGCCAGGGGCTCGCTGGTCGCCAGAGACACTGGCACTCGGCCGGCCTGGCACTGCAGCAAGCGCAGCAATCTGGTGAAGGCCAGACCGCTGTGCTGCAGCAGGGCGGCGGGTGCCCTGGCGATGCTTCCGTGACACAGCGAGTGTGGCAGAAGTGAGTGCGCGAACTGCCCTGGTCTGTGCCCGCATCAGATCAGCCAGTGTCTGGACGGCACCACTCATGAACTCGCGACTCGCGTCCTGTGCTGCCGCGAGTTGGTCGACACCCCTGGCCTGTGCTGCCGCGAGTTGCTCGACACCCCTGGCCTGTGAGTCCCCGAAATTGGCCACACTATGAGCCAGGAACTCAATGGCCTGAGGCAACTGTCCCACAACCCCCATGAACTCGTTGTGGCGCCGCTCCGAGGCCGCGGACATTTCATCAAGGAGGCGCACCTCCTGGGCGAGGACCGTCTCCGGACTGGAGGGCGGACTCTCCCTCTGGGGAGAAGGCCGCCGAGCTGCCCGACCCTTCCCGCATGCCTGGACGCCACTGGGCCCAGCAACTGCCCTCCCCTGCAACACTTCCCCCCTCTGGGGAGAAGGCCGCCGAGCTGCCCGACCCTTCCCGCATGCCTGGACGCCACTGGGCCCAGCAACTGCCCTCCCCTGCAACACTTCCCCCCTCTGGGGAGAAGGCAGCCGTGCTGCCTGACCCTTCCCACGTGCCTGGACGCCACTGGGCCCAGCAACTGCCCTCCCCTGCAACACTTCCCCCTCTGGGGAGAAGGCAGCCGTGCTGCCCGACCCTTCCCGCGTGCCTGGACGCCACTGGGCCCAGGAGCTACACCCCCCTGCAACACTTCCCCCTGGCTCTCCTCCAGGCAAGACGTGTCCCCTCCATTGCCATCCCCTGGCGCGGATGAGGGTTCCCCCGATGTGCCGCCTTCCTCTTGGTCCTCGTCGTCCTCCTCTTCCGAGGGACTGGCACTCTCAGCTTCAGGGACCTCCTCCTCACCAGCTGAAAGCAGGAAGGCACAAGAGTAGCTTTAGAGTGAGGACAGGGCATCAGCGAGGGAGGCATGAGTAGTGCCATTATGCGCATTGGTGGGACAGTGGCAAAGGATGTAGATCTGAAGCGCAAGGGGAACCAGAGAGGTCCAAACGGTCATGTCCTTACCATTGGGTCCCAGCACAGGGTCGGCATCTCCAATAGCAACGGGGCCAGTCACCCGGCCACGCACGAGTCGAGCCACGCTCTCCTCCAGCTGACTGAGCTACTGGAACTGGGGACGGCCTCCCCCGGTGACAGTCTGGCTCTTCAAATTCCGCGCCAGCTTGGCCTGCAAGAGAAAGGACGGCCTCTAAGTACAGTGTGGTGCCCTGTTGTTGTGTGCACTGCCTCCCATGGTCGAATAGCTTGGCCAGTGTGTTAAGTGCAGAGAGTGCTATTGATGATCATGCCAGTGCCATAGCTGCGGGAGGAGGGCTGGCCATTAGGCCTTTGAGGTCCCTTTGCCCATAATGTGAGGTGCACATGCAAGGATGAGGAGGACACTGGAAAGGGTACTCACCCTGACCAACCGACTGAGGTCGTTGAACTTCTTGCGGCATTGGTCAGTAGTCCTGGGGACATCGCTGTTGGCTGACACCCTCAGGGCGATTTCCCTCCAGGCTCTCCTGTACTGCCTCCTGGGAGCCTTCTTGCCACTGTCCGGGCACAAGATCTCTCTGTTCTTTTCCAACCCCCTAAGCAGCACCCTCAAAGCATGCTCTGAGAAGCGCTGCGCTCGTTCACGGGCCTTCTGCATGGCTTCAGGCGCTATTTGGGTCCACCAGCAGTGTTCAGGCCTAGCTGCAGGGCTCCACTATCCAGGGCGTGGCTGCAGACAAAGTCGACCGTTCCCCCTTTAAGAGCTGGCCGGCGTCAGGGTGTCTGCTGTCAATCAAAACATGACCGCACCTGCGCTGCGCCCGGCCTCGGCGTTATCAGTCCGCACCGCCGGCTTAGCGCCTAAAGATAGGAGTGCAACGCCAGTTTCAGCGCTCGCCCAAACTCCTTGGCCAAAGCTACTGAATTTCGGCGAAGTGGCCTCCACTTTCCGGCGGGCGCTAACTTTAGCGCCCGCCCGACTTTACCGCCCCAAAAGTGGCTATACTGAATTTCTAGGCCATAGAGTTATACAGCACAGAAAGAGGCCCTTCGGCCCATCGTGTCCACACCAGCCATCAAGCCCTGTTTATTTGAATCCCATTTTCCAGCACTTGGTCCGTAGCCTTGTAGGCTTTGGCGTTTCAAGTGCTCATCTAAATGCTTCTTGAATGTTGTGAGGGTTCCTGCCTCTACCACCCTTTCGGGCAGTGAGTTCCAAATTCAAACCACCCTCTGGGTGAAAAAGTCTTTCCTCAAATCCCCTCTAAACCTCCTGCCCCTTACCTTGAAACTATGCCCCCTGGTTATTGACACCTCTACTAAGGGGAAACGTTCCTTTCTATCTACCCTATCGATGCCCCTCATAATTTTGTACACCTCAATCAGGTCCCCCCTCAGCCTTCTCTGCTCCAAGGAAAACAACCCCAGCCTGTCCAGTCTCTCTTCATAGCTGAAGCGCTCCAGCCCAGGTAACATGTTAGTAGGAGAGCATTTTGGTGACAGTGACCATAATTCGGTGAGACTTAAGGTAGTCATGGAAAAGGACAAAGATAGACTGGAAATAAAGGTTCTGAATTGGGGGAAGGCCGATTTTAATATGATAAGGCAGGACCTGGCCAAAGTGGTACTCGGTAAAATAATGGGACTCAAGGCGGATAAATCACCTGAACCTGATGGCTTACATCCTAGGGTCTTGAGGGAAGTGGCGGTAGGGATTGTGGATGCATTGGTAATAATTTTCCAAAACTCCCTGGACTTGGCAAAGGTCCCGGCAGACTGGAAAACTGCAAATGTAACACCCTTATTTAAAAAGGGCAGTAGACAGAAGGCTGGAAACTATAGACCGGTTAGCCTAACATCTGTGGTAGGTAAAATTTTGGAGTCCATTATTAAGGAGACAGTAACAGGACATTTGGATAATCATAATTTAATAGGACAAAGTCAGCATGGTTTTATGAAGGGGAAGTCATGTTTGACAAATTTGCTGGAGTTCTTTGAGGAAGTAACATATAGGGTGGATAAAGGGGAACCAGTGGACGTAGTGTATTTAGACTTCCAAAAGGCATTTGACAAGGTGCCACACAAAAGATTATTGCTTAAGATAAAAAATCACGGGATTGGGGGTAACATTCTGGCATGGATAGAGGATTGGCTATCTAACAGAAGGCAGAGAGTTGGGATAAATGGTTCATTCTCAGACTGGCAATCAGTAACTAGTGGTGTTCCGCAGGGGCCAGTGCTGGGTCCCCAACTCTTTACAATCTATATTAACGATTTGGAGGAGGGGACCGAGTGTAACATATCAAAGTTTGCAGATGATACTAAGATGGGAGGGAAAGTAGTGAGTGAGGAGGACATAAAAAACCTGCAAGGGGACATAGACAGGCTAAGTAAGTGGGCAGAGATTTGGCAGATGGAATACAATACTGGAAAGTGTGAGGTTATGCACTTTGGCAGGAAAAATAGTAGAGCAAGTTATTATCTTAATGGCAAGAAACTGGAAAGTACTGAAGTACAAAGGGATCTGGGGGTCCTGGTGCACGAAACTCAAAAGGTTAGTATGCAGGTGCAGCAAGTGATTAAGAAGGCCAATGGAATGTTGGCTTTCATTGCTAGGGGGATAGAATATAAAAATAGGGAGGTATTGCTTCAGTTGTACAAGGTATTGGTGAGACCGCACCTGGAATACTGCATACAGTTTTGGTGTCCATACTTAAGAAAGGACATACTTGCTCTCGAGTCAGTACAAAGAAGGTTCACTCGGTTAATCCCGGGGATGAGGGGATGGACATATGAGGAGAGGTTGAGTAGATTGGGACTCTACTCATTGGAGTTCAGAAGAATGAGAGGCGATCTTATTGAAACATATAAGATTGTGAAGGGGTTGGATCGGGTGGATGCGGGGAAGATGTTCCCGATGATGGGTGAAACTAGAACTAGGGGGCATAGTCTTAGAATAAGGGGCTGCTCTTTCAAAACTGAGATGAGGAGGAACTACTTCACTCAGAGGGTGGTAGGTCCATGGAATATGCTGCCCCAAAAAGCTGTAGAAGCTACATCATTACATAAATTTAAAACAGAAATAGACAGTTTCCTAGAAGTAAAGGGAATTAAAGGTTACGGGGAGCGGGCAGGAAATTGGACATGAGTCTAGGTTCGGATCGGTCATGGCCCTGTGGGTAGCGGAGCGGGCCCAGGAGCCATGTAGCCTGATCCTGCTCCTATTTCGTGTGTCTAATTCTGTTAGATTCAGGAGATGGTTCTGGGATAGTGGATTGGCGGCTAGGATCAGATCAGCCATGATCTTATTGAATGGCGGAGCAGGCTCGAGGGGCCGATTGGCCTACTCCTGCTCCTATTTCTTATGTTCTTATGGTATCAACTACTTGTAGGAAAATCCACATCAGAGCAGTGGGAGTCTTTCAGAAAGGAAATAGAGAGAATACAATGCCAACGTGTTCCCGTAAAGGTCAAGGGTGGGACCAACAAGCCCAGGGAACCCTGGATGTCAAGGGATATACGAGAATGGATTAGGAAAAAAAGGGAGGCTTTTGGCAGATACAAATGACTAAAAACAGTGGAAGCCCCAGAGGAGTATAGAAAGTGCAGGGGGGGTACATAAAAAAGAAATTAGGAGAGCGAAGAGGGGCATGAAAAAACACTGGCGATCAAAATAAAGGAAAATCCCAAGGTGTTTTACAAGTATATTAATGGCAAGAGGATAACCAGGGAAAGAGTAGGGCCCATTAGGGACCAAAGTAGCAACCTGTGTGTAGAGCCAGAAGATGTAGGTGAGGTTTTAAATGAATATTTTGCATCTGTGTTCACTATGGAGAAGGATGATGTAGGCATAGAAATCAGGCAGGGGGATTGTGATATACTTGAACAAATTAGTATTGAGAGGGAGGAGGTACTAGCAGTTTTAACGGGCTTAAAAGTGGATAAATCCCCAGGCCCAGACGAGATGTATCCCAGGCTGCTGTGTGAGGCAAGGGAGGAGAATGCAGGGGCTCTGACACAAATTTTCAGAACCTCTCTGGCCACAGGGGAGGTGCCAGAGGACTGGAGAACAGCTAACATAGTACCATTGTTCAAGAAGGGTAGTAGGGATAAACCAGGGAATTACAGGCCAGTGAGCCTAACATCAATGGTAGGGAAACTATTGGAAAAAATTCTGAGGAACCGAATTAGTCTCCACGTGGAGAGGCAAGGGTTAATCAAGGATAGTCAGCATGGCTTTGTCAGGGGGAGATCATGTCTGACCAATTTGATTGAATTTTTTGAGGGGATGACAAGGTGTGTGGATGAGGGTAGTGCAGTTGATGTGGTCTACATGGAATTCAGTAAGGCATTTGATAAAGTCTACATGGGAGACTGGTCAAGAAGTTAAGAGCCCATGGGATCCAGGGCAACTTGGCACATTGGATCCAAAATTGGCTTCGTGGCAGAAGGCAGAGGGTGATGGTCGAAGGTTGTTTGTGTGACTGGAAGCTTGTGTCCAGTGGTGTACCGCAGGGATCGGTGCTGGGTCCTTTGCTGTTTGTAGTGTACATTAATGATTTAGATATGAATGTAGGAGGTATGATCAGTAAGTTCACAGATGACACGGAAATTGGTGGGGTGGTAAATAGCGGGGAGAGAAGTCTCAGGCTACAGAACGATATAGATGGGTTGGTTAGATGGGCAGAACAGTGGCAAATGGTATTTAACCCTGAGAAGTGTGAGGTGTTACATTTTGGGAGGACTAACTAGGCAAGGAATACACAATGAATGGTAGGACCCTAGGAAGGACAGAGGATCAGCGGGACCTTGGTGTACGTGTACATAGATCCCTGAAGGCAGCAGGACAGGTAGATAAGGTGTTTAAAAAGGCATATGGGATACTTGCCTTCATTAGCCGAGGCATAGAATATAAGAGCAGGGAGGTTATGATGGAGCTGTACAAAACGCTAGTTAGGCCACCGCTGGAATACTGTGTGCAGTTCTGGTCACCACACTACAGGAAGGACGTGATTGCATTGGAGAGGGTGCAGAGGAGATTCACCAGGATGTTACCTGGGCTAGAGCGCTTCAGCTATGAAGGTAGACTGGACAGGCTGGGGTTGTTTTCCTTAGAGCAGAGAAGGCTGAGGGGGACCTGATTGAGGTGTACAAAATTATGAGGGCCACAGATAGGGTAGATAGAAAGGAACTTTTCCCCTTAGTAGAGGGGTCAATAACCAGGGGGCATAGTTTCAAGGTAAGGGGCAGGAGGTTTAGAGGGGATTTGAGGAAAAACTTTTTCACCCAGAGGGTGGTTGGAATCTGGAACTCACTGCCTGAAAGGGTGGTAGAGGCAGGAAGCCTCACAACATAAAAGAAGCATTTAGATGAGCACTTGAAACGTCATAGCATACAAGGCTACGGACCAAGTGCTGGAAAATGGGATTAGAATAGACAGGTCTTGAAAGCCGACACGGACACGATGGGCCGAGGGGCCTCTTTCTGTGCTGTATAACCCTATGATTCTATGAACATCCTGGTGAATCTCTTCTGCACCCTCTCCAATGCAATCACATCTCTCCTATAGTGTGGTGACCAGAACTGCACACAGTATTCCAGCTGTGGCCTAACTAGCGTTTTGTACAGTTCCATCATAACCTCCCTGCTCTTATGTTCTATGCCTTGGCTAATGAAGGGAAGTATCTCATATGCCTTTTTAACCACCTTATAGAAACATAGAAACATAGAAGATAGGAGCAGGAGTAGGCCATTCGGCCCCTCGAGCCTGCTCCACCATTCAATGCGATCATGGCTGATCATTCAAATTCAGTACCCTGTCCCTGCTTTCTCCCCATACCCCTTGACCCCTTTAGCCTTAAGAAATACATCCAACTCCTTCTTGAATATACTTAATGTATTGGCCTCTACTGCCTTCTGTGGTAGAGAATTCCACAGGTTCACCACTCTATGGGTGAAGAAATTCCTCTTCATTTCTGTCCTAAATGGCTTACCCCTTATCCTTAGACTGTGACCCCTGGTTCTGGACTCCCCAACCATCGGGAACATCCTTCCTGAAACATAGTCTGTCCAGTCCTGTCAGAATTTTATAAGTTTCAATGAGATCCCCTCTCATTCTTCTAAACTCCAGCGAGTATAAGCCCAATCGACCCAATCTCTCCTCATACATCATTCCTGCCATCCCAGGTATCAGCCTGGTGAATCTTCGCTGAACTCCTTCCATGGCAAGAACATCCTTCCTCAAATAAGGCAACCAAAACTGCACACAATACTCAAGATGTGGTCTCACCAAGGCCCTGTACAACTGCAGCAAGACATCCTTGTTCCTGTACTCAAACCCTCTCGCTTTTGCCTTCTTAACTGCCTGCTGCACCTGCATGCTTACCTTCAGCAACTGGTGCACAAGGACACCCAGGTCTTGTTGCACTTCCCCTTCTCCCAATCTATTGCCATTCAGATAATAATCTGCGTTCCTGCTTTTGCCACCAAAGTGGATAACCTCAAATTTATCCATGTTAATATTGCATCTGCCATGCTTCTGCCCAATCACCCAACCTGTCCAAATCATCCTGGAGTTTCTCGGCATCCTCCTCACAGCACACACGCCCACCCAGCTTTGTGTCGTCTGCAAACTTGGAGATATTACATCTAGTTCCCTTGTCTAGATCATTAATATATATTGTGAATAGCTGGGGTCCAAGGACTGATCCCTGCAGTACCCCACTACTCACTGCCTGCCACTCGGAAAAAGACCCGTTTATTCCAACTCTTTGCTTTCTGTCTGCCAACCAGTTCTCTATCCAAGTCAATACCTTGCCCCCAATCCCATGTTCCTTAACTTTACACGCTAATCTCTTATGCGGGACCTTATCGAAAGCCTTCTGAAAGTCCAAATGCACCACATCCACTGGTTCTCCCTTATCTATTTTACCAGTTACACCCTCAAAAAATTCCAGCAGATTAGTCAAGCACGATTTACCTTTTGTAAATCCATGTTGACTATGTCCGATCCTGTCACTGTTTTCCAAGTGCTCTGCTATTACATCTTTTATAATGGACTCTAGCATTTCCCCCACTACTGATGTCAGGCTTACTGTAATTCCCCGTTTTCTCTCCACCACCTTTTTTGAATAGTGGGGTAACATTAGCTACCCTCCAATCCATGGGTACTGTTCCAGATTCCATTGAAT
Source organism: Somniosus microcephalus (assembly GCF_052327205.1). NCBI lineage: Eukaryota > Metazoa > Chordata > Chondrichthyes > Squaliformes > Somniosidae > Somniosus > Somniosus microcephalus. Next base: position 252,734,469 of record NC_140992.1, read on the forward strand.
GTTGGAAGATGATCAGCAATGCATCTACTATTTCTAGGGCCACTTCCTTAAGTACCCTAGGATGTAGATTATCAGGCCCTGGGGATTTATCGGCCTTCAATCCCATCAATTTCCCTAACACCATTTCCCTACAAATACTGATTTCTTTCAGTTCCTCCCTTTCATCAGACCCTATGTTCCCCGACATCTCTGGGAGGTTATTTGTGTCCTCCTTTGTGAAGACAGAACCAAAATATGTATTTCATTGGTCTGCCATTTCTTTGTTCCCCATTATAAATTCCCCTGATTCTGACTGCAAGAGACCTACGCTTGACTTCACCAATCTTATCTACCTGTCTTGCTGCCTTCAGGGATCTATGTACATGCACACCAAGGTCCCTCTGATCCTCTGTCCTTCCTAGGATCCTACCATTCATTGTGTATTCCCTTGCCTTGTTTGTCCTCCCAAAATGCATCAACTCACACTTTTCAGGGTTAAATTCCATTTGCCACTGTTCTGCCCATCTAACCATCCCATCTATATCGTCCTGTAGCCTAAGGCTTCCCTCCTCACTATTTACCACTCCACCAATTTTCGTGTTATCTGCGAACTTAATGATCATACCTCCTACATTCATATCTAAATCATTAATGTACACTAGAAACAGCAAAGGACCCAGCACCGATCTGTGAGGTACACCACTGGACACAGGCTTCCAGTCACAAAAATAAACTTCGACCATCACCATCTGCCTCCTGCCACTAAGCCAATTTTGGATCTAATGTGCCAAATTGCCCTGGATCCCATGGGCTCTTACCTTCTTGACCAGTCTCCCATGTGGGACTTTGTCAAATGCCTTACTGAAGTCCATGTAGGCTACATCAACTGCACTACCCTCATCCACACACCTGGTCACCCCCTCGAAAAATTCAATCAAATTGGTCAGACATGATCTCCCCCTGACAAAGCCATGCTGACTATCCCTGATTAATCCCTGCCTCTCCAAGTGGAGACTAATTCTGTCCCTCAGAATTTTTTCGAATAATTTCCCTACCACTGATGTTAGGCTCACTGGCCTGTAATTCCCTGGTTTATCCCTACTACCCTTCTTGAACAATGGTACTACGTTAGCTGTTCTCCAGTCCTCTGGCACCTCCCCTGTGGCCAGAGAGGTTCTGAAAATTTGTGTCAGAGCCCCCGCAATCTCCTCCCTTGCCTCACACAGCAGCCTGGGATACTTCCTGTCAGGACCTGGGGATGTATCCACTCTTAAGCCCACTAAAACCAATAGTACCTCCTCCCTCTCAATACTAATTTGTTCAAGTATATCACAATCCCCAGGTGATTTCTATGCCTACATCACCCTTCTCCATCGTGAACACAGATGCAAAATATTCATTTAAAACCTCATCTACATCTTCCGGCTCTATACACAGATTGCCACTTTGGTCCCTAATGGGCCCTACTCTTTCCCTGGTTATCCTCTTGCCCTTAATATACTTATAAAACACCTTGGGATTTTCCTTTATTTTGCCTGCCAGTGTTTTTTCATGCCCCCTCTTTGCTCTCCTAATTTCTTTTTTAAGTACCCCCTGCACTTTCTATACTCCTCTAGGGCTTCCACTGTTTTTAGTTCTTTGTATCTGCCAAAAGCCTCCCTTTTTTTCCTAATCCATTCTTGTATATCCCTTGACATCCAGGGTTCCCTGGGCTTGTTGGTCCCACCCTTGACCTTTACGGGAACATGTTGGCGTTGTACTCTGTCTATTTCCTTTCTGAAAGACTCCCATTGCTCTGATGTGGATTTTCCTACAAGTAGCTGATCCCAATCCATATTGACCAGATTCTGCCTTATCATATTAAAATTGGCCTTCCAATTTAGAACCTTTATTTCTGGTCCATCTTTGTCCTTTTCCATGACTACCTTAAATCTCACCGAATTATGGTCACTGTCACCAAAATGCTCTCCTACTGACACATCTACCACTTGCCCGGCTACATTCCCTAGAATTAGGTCCAGTACTGCCCCCTCTTTTGTGGGACTTTCTACATGCTGGCTCAAAAAGCTCTCCTGGATGCACTTTAAGAATTCCGCACCCTCTAAGCCTTTCACACTATGACTATCCCAGTTAATATTGGGGAAGTTGAAATCCCCTACTATTATTACCCTATTATTTTTACACTTCTCTGAGATTTGCCTATATATCTGTTCCTCTCTCTCCCCCTGACTGTTTGGGGGGCTATAGTACACTCCCAGCAAAGTGCTTGCCTCCTTTTAGTTTTTAAGCTCTACCCATATGGCCTCATTGGCAGAACCTGCTAAGATATCATCCCTCCTTACAGCAGTAATTGACTCCTTAATTAATATTGCGACACCCCCTCCTCTTTTACAGCCCCCTCTGCCTCACCTGAAGATTCTATACCCCAGAATATTGAGCTGCCAGTCCTGCCCCTCCCTCAACCATGTCTCTGTGATAGCAACAATATCATACTCCCATGTGTTCATCAACACCTGCAATTCATCTGCCTTACTCGCAAGACTCCTTGCATTAAAATAAATGCCATCCAGCCTTGCCATACTCCCTTGTGCCGTTACATATTTGCTCTGCATTCCAGGCTGACTTGTTTTTTCCTCTATATTTGGCTGTGCATCACCCCCTACTACAGCTCCACTCCGTATCCCATACCCCTGCCAAGTTAGTTTAAACCCCCCCCAACAGTACTAGCAAACCTCCCCGCAAGGATGTTGGTCCTGTTCCGGTTCAGGTGCAACCCGTCCGACTTGTACAGGTCCCACTTTCCCCAGAAGCAGACCCAGTGATCCAGAAAACTAAAGCCCTCCCTCCTGCACCAACTCTTTAGCCACGCATTCATCTGCTCTATGCTCCTATTCCTATACAACCTTTGAGGTCCTGTTTTTTAATCTGCTACCTAGCTCCCTAAATTCTTGTTGCAGGACCTCATCCCTCTTTCTACCCATGTCGTTGGTACCAATGTGAACCACGACCTCTGACTGTTCGTCCTCCCCCTTCAGAATGCCCTGCAGCCGTTCAGTGACATCCTTGACCCTGGCACCAGGGAGGCAACATACCATCCTGGAGTCACGTCTGCGGCCACAGAAACGTCTATCTGTTCCCCTTAAGATAGAATCCCCTAACACTATTGCTCTCCCACTCTTTCTCCTCCACTCCTGTGCAGCTGAGCCACTCGTAGTGCCATGGATTTGGCTCTTGCTGCATTCCCCTGAGAAACCATCTCCCCCAGCAGTATCCAAAATGGAAAATCTGTTGGAGAGGGAGATGGACCCAGGGGACTCCTGCACTACCTTCCTAGTTCTTTTACTCTGTCTGGCGGTCACCCATTTATTGTCTGCCTGTGCACTCTTTACCTGCAGTGTGATCACCTCATTAAATGTGCTATCCACAAAGATCTCAGCTTCGCGGATGCTGCACAGTGACTCCAGCCGCAGCTCCAGCTCCGAAACGCTTTGTGGCATCAGGACTGGTAGAGGGGGTGGTGAGGGAGCAGGCATGCTGTCGCCCTGAAAGAGAACAGTACGCACCACTCCCATGGTGCCACTGGCACACATGGGGCACCTCAGCACTCCCATTCATCTGAGGGACAGCAGACTGTAGGAGTACTGTGACATCTTGGAAGCTCCTAGCCATGCATTCCTTCAAGCTTAGTAAGCTGGTGGAAATGATGGAGCCCAGAGCTTCCATAGCATCACTGTACATCTCAGAGATGCTACCACTGGTGCAGAGACTCCTGGAGAGCGGGCCCAACAGCAGTCAGCATAAAGGTGACCACATGCTCCATGGTAAACTGTAGTGACTCGATGCTATGCCTGAGTGCTACACAGAAGTTGGAAATAGATTTCTCCATACTGTCCAATATAGTTCATAGTCCCTCTGACAGGCAGTCCAGTGGACCTGACAGTTCCTGGTATGCAACTGCTATTTGTCTTTTACAGGCTGGGCCCTGAAAGTCATCATCTGTGCCTTCTCTCGAAGGGCTAGAATATGAGCTCACCCTCCAGTGAGCTGTGAGCTGAGCCATCCTTTCCTCCTGCACACTTGTGCTCAGTGCATCAACCAGTGCTGAGCCCTCTACGTCACTACCTAAAGGTTGCAGGTGCCAATTTATGAACTGGTGCTTGCAAGGGTAAGAGTGAGTGATGGTGCATCTTCATTGACTGTGTCCTGCTCCTCGTTTTGCTGTCAGTAGACCCAGGACTTCCACAGGACCTGGGAAGAGGGGAGAGATAAAATGGTTAGTAGCTACAATCAATGGTAGTTCATTGCAACTGAGTGGTCGCTCAATGCAGTACCAGCTGTGGTACAGATATAGTTGGGGGAATAGTTCAGTGATAAGAGAAAAGGATGTTTAGATGGCCAAGCACCCTGTGGCATGTTTCCTCCTGGCTTGCCATCTGCTATTGCTCTGGCTCTCCCTCTGCCCAGGATATCCATGGCTGCCTCTTCTGTTCATGTGAGGCATTGAAAGGATGGTGTCTCGCCTCAGGTGTGGGTCTTCTCCCTGGCATTGTGTAAGAGGAAAAGGAGTATGTTTGTGAGTGGCATACTGAAGAGTGTGTCGGTGAGGGTAGAACAGTTTAGCCAGTCCTATGTAGAAGCATTAGGTGCGTGAATGAGAGTCTTACCTTGGCATCCCAGGTCAAGTCATTAAATTTCTTCCTGTACTGCTTCCAGGCCTGGAAGACTAAACCTCTGGAATTGATATGCTTTGCCATGCGTTGAGAGGTCCAGGCCAATTGGAACTGACGTCATGCCTGTCCAATTATCAGCACAATTTGCATTGACAGCATAACTATTGTATTTGGATAAGGCATAAACCTGAAAGCGGCTCATGCCTCCCGTAATGTAATCGGGTGGGCGACGTTGGCTGTCCCACCCACTTTGCTCTCGTTTTGACTGCAGCGTGAAAATCTGCCCCTAACGTCCCCACTTGAGCGTGTAACTGGCATCCATAATTGTAGATAAATCTTTCGATTGTTTTCCAACTGCTGTCGAGTGCAGTCATCTGCTGAAAAAGGTGGTTTTTCAGGTGATCTTTTGCAACTTGTTTGGACAGATTTTAACATGACTGTATTGCAGAATTTTGCTGAATTTTATTTTAAAGCCGTGTGACTACATAGAAAAATGAAAGGGACAAAAATGTGTGTCAGGAATGGCTGACTGCCAGCACAAAGCTAGTCCACAGCATGCTGAGCCGACTGTGCACAATTTTGTCGGGTCAGGTCATTTGAATAATTAGCATAAGCTTCCAGTACAGTGTTGGTCTCGTGCCAGCAGTTAGTCTAATGGGGCATAAGGAAAATCTGTCCAGGGGCTCAATTTTAAAGAGATGTGTGACATATGCATATGGTGACAAGTATTGTTTCAGCCCTTGTTGAGGCTGTGGAGGGTAGGGCGGGAAAGAAGTACTAGGTAGTGTGGAATGGTGGATCACTGCAGCTCCCCTGTTTGATAACTGGCAAAGCAGATGTGCTGCTCTTTTTGTGTTTCAGATGTGTTTCAGCCATGGCTCAGTCGATAGCACTCTTGCCTCTGAGTCGGAAGGTTGTGGGTTCAAGTCCCAATCCAAAGACTTGAGCACAAAATCTAGGCTGACACTGACTCCAGTGCAGTGCTGAGGGAGTGCTGCACTGATGGAGGTGCCGTCTTTCAGTTAAGACGTTAAACTGAGGCTTCGTCTGCTCTCTCAGGTGGATGTAAAAAATTCCATGGTACTATTTCGAAGAAGAACATGGGGAGTTATCCCCGGTGTCCCGGCCAATATCCCTCAATCAACATAACAAAGACAGGTAATCCGGTCATTATCATATTGCTGTTTGTGGGAACGTGCTGTGTGCAAATTGGCTGCCACGTTTCCTACATTACAACAGTGACTACACTTCAAAAGTACTTTATTGGCTTCGGGACGTCCGGTGGTTGTGAAAGGCGCTATAGAAATGCAAGTCTTTCTTTTAGGTAGGTGGGTGTAAGGAGGGCTGCCTTATTTGGCATTTAAGGTCATCCTCTTCAGAGGGAATCAGTGTACCTTGTCTGTCAGAAGGTGATAGCCGTTTTCAGTTGTCTTTGTAATACATGAGTGCCATGTATGATGTTCTGTAGTCTTGGGAACTATGCCACTTAGGAAGAGTTCTGTGTTCTGTCAAGCATTACATGCATCATTTTTACAAAGAATTACAAAGTATTTACAGCACAGAAGCAGGTCATTCAGCCCAATAGATCCATGCTCTATACGAGCCTCCTCCCACCCTTCTTAATCTAACCCCATCAACATATCCCTCTATTCCTTTCTCCCTCATGTGCTTATCTATCTTCCCCTTAAATGCATCTATGCTATTCGCCTCAGCTACTCCTTGTGGTCGCGAGTTCCACATTCTAACCACTCTCTGGGTGAAGAAGTTTCTCCTGAATTCCCTAATGGATTTATTAGTGACTATCTTATATTTATGGCCCCTAGTTCTGGTCTCACCCACAAGTGAAACATCTCCTCTACGTCTACCCTATCAATTATTATTTTCTACAGATAAGGCGATGCATGGGTTGCCACTTGCAAACAAGGTCTCTGTCACTTGCCTGATGAATCTGTGGGTAGTCTACTGACTGATCCAGCCTCAGTTACTGACTTGGAGGGTTGTCCTTTTGCCCCTGAGTTTCCTGATCTCCTGTGTGAATGTCAGCAGGATATCAGAGGAAGCCCTGGAGAAACAGTATAAACGTCTGAAAACGGGCTATTTATGCCATTTCTCCAGGGGTTCTGCCTATCTCCCGCCAAAGTTACAGCAGAGTTTGGGACAACTCCCAGGGGAATTCAAGGCTGTTGACCTTTTTAGTAAAACATTGATGTAGCCTAACTGGAAAGCAGGTGGATAATCCTGAAATTTTTAAAAAATTAACATTTTTGTTCCATTATTAGATTTTTCAGAACTGTTAGATTTTACATCTGTTTATGTCAGAATCAATTATGAACCTAAAGGGTGAACATAAGAACATAAGAATTAGGAGCAGGAGTAGGCCATACGGTCCCTCGAGCCTGCTCTACCATTCACTAAGATCATAGCTGATCTTTGACCTCAACTCCACTTTCCTGCCCGATCTCCATATCCCTTGATTCCCCTAGAGTCCAAAAATCTATCTATCTTAGCCTTGAATATACTCAATGATCCAGCATCCACAGCCCTTTGGGGTAGAGAATTCTAAAGATTCACAACCCTCTGAGTGAAGAAATTCCTCCTCTTCTCAGTCTTAAATGGCCGACCCCTTATCCTGAGACTACGCCCCCTAGTTCTAGACATTCCAGCCAGGGGAAATACCATCAACCTTGTCATTCCCCCTCAGAATCTTAAATGTTTCAATGAGATCACCTCTCATTCTTCTAAACTCCAGAGAGTATAGGCCCAATCTAAGATACTCAATCTACTCAATAATAGTGGATTCTGTTTGTGCTGATTTTTATTTACATAGGAATTTTTACAGCACAGAAACAGGCCATACAGACCAAGAAGTCAATGGCGGTGTTAATGGTCCACATGCACCTCTCCCACTTTACTTCATCTCATCCTATCAACATATCCTGCTATTCCTTTCTCCCTCATGTACTTATCTAGCTTCCCCTTAAATGTATCTAAGCTATTCACCTCAACTGCTCCTTGTGGTAGCAAGTTTCACGTTCTCGTCACTCTCTCAGTAAAGAAGTTGCCTTGGATTATTTATTTGCTTCCTTAGGTGAAGGATTAACACTATACTTGGCACTTTCTGTTTAGCATCTTTCCTCAGTTTGACCGTTCCTTCAGTTTGCTCACCTGAGATCAGTAACTCAGCATGTAACAAATCACAGATGCAAGCCTTCCTACAACTTAACGTAATGGCGTGACTATGGGTGAACCACTTAAAGAACAACTTTATTGTAAAATGGGATGACGTCATACAAATACCACTGCTATACTAACAGCTTATGTTATTCTCGATAATGACATTGTACCCTCACCTCTCCTAAAGGATGCTTCACTCAGTTCTCTATAATTGGAGTTAAATTGAAAATATAAAATAGAGAAGAATTCTCTTCTTGGATTAGGTAGTTTTCATCTGGAATTAATTGTGTAACAATTTGTCATTTCAAAATGTCTACATGTTGTTTTATGAAGAATTTCGATATCTCTTATATTTAGCGCAAATAGCAATGTACTTAGATCTTTGTGCACCAATCTATGCATATACAGGTACATGTCTATTCAAAGGACAATCACATTCTTCTCACTGCATTTCCACCCATTATTTATTTTTTAAAACATTTTTTCTTAGCATTAGGGTAAGGGATGCTATTACTGGTAATGGAACATTTGCCATTTTATGTCACTCTCAAGTGCTCCCAGATTAGATATAGTACGGCACTCTAGTACTTTGCTTAACAATGTATCTCAATGCAAACCTCAGCAGAGGGATCCATTATAGCAATTTTTCCATTTCCCTCACCAACCATACATATGGCCTTTTCAAATGAGATTAACAATTCAGTGCCAATTTAGGGATGGTTTTGTGTAAGGGACCTAACTCTTGATCCATACTAAAAAGCAAACAAAGGATATTTCAGTCCAGCCAGCATTTAAATCCAGGTTCCAGAAGTAGAAGATCATTGTCTAATCCACTGCTCTTCGAAAGTAGAACTTTCAGTACACATTAGGCATTAACAAAGCAAGCTCAATAATCACTGACCTCTAAAATGTCCTCTGTTACCTGCTGTGTACAAATAAACAGGTTAAGCTTCTGACAGTCCCCGTACATGAAATAGCATTCTGATATTTAGACTGGACTTTCAATGAATGAGCGAAGAATTGTGTGAAACTATAGGCCTTATGTGCTGCGGTTCAGATAGTACGGTGCATTCATGTCAATGTTGTTACTTTTGCGTAATTACCTTCCACCAGAAGGTGCAACATTAGATTCACTGCCCTGCTGTGTGCTGTTTAACACATTTCAACTTTTCCTATCACTTTGCTGATCAATTTCCTCTGTGAAAACCACTTGAATGAACTTTTAACTCGTCGCTTTCATAGGGTGTTACCACATTCTGTGTACAGCAGCAAGCAATTTTACAAATATCCCAGCTAAAGCTATTGTTTCAAACTAAGAAAAATATGTATGAACAATAACACGCAAAGTCTTGGTGGGATCTCAGTGCCAGTTCTGAGATGAACGATGGAGGTTATAGTGTGAAGAAATCATTATATAAAGGGAGAATGTTTTGTGAAAGTAATGAGAGGTGCAAAAGGGGAGTCCGAAAAAAAATCTTGTGAGGGATATCAAAGCTAACAGCAAAAGTTTTTAGAAATATATTAAGAGAAAAAGAGTGGTAAAGTTGGAATGTGGGCCCATGAAAGACGGATTCAAGGAAGGTTATAACGGAAAATAAGAAAATGGCGGGCTTGATTTCACAGTGGAGGAAGAGAACAAAATACCAGCAGTACAAGGAAATCTAAAAATAAGTCACATGGGGAGGAACTTTGTGGATTTAATATAAATATAAAAATTGGAAATTGCAGTTACATTAGTCATAATTTTCCAAAGCGCTCTAGCTTCAGGAATTGTGCCTTTTGGATTGAAAAATTACAAATGTCACTCCATTATTTAAGAAGGGAGGGAGAGAGAAACCAGGTAACTATAGTTTAATATCAATCGTGGGGTAGTTACTGGAATCTGTCATCAGAGACAGAGTGACTGAGCACTTGGACAGGTATCAGTTGATCAAAGAGAGTTGTCATCTCTGTAATCTTCTACAGTCCTACAACCCTCCATGATCTCTGCGCTCCTCCAATTCTGGTCTTGTGCGCATCCCTGGTTTTCATTGCTCCACAATTTCAGCTACCTAAGCCATAAGCGCTGGAATTCCCTCCCTAAACCTCTGCATTTCGACCTGTCTTTCCTCCTTTAAGACGCTCCTTAAAACCTACATCTTTGACCAAGCTTTTGGTCATCTGTCCTAATAGCTCCTTCTGTGGCTCGGTGTCAAATTTTGTTTGATAACGTTCCTTTTTAAAATTTATTCCTGGGATGTGGGCATCTCTGGCAAGGCCAGCATTTATTGCCCTTGAGAAGGTGGTGGTGAGCCGCCTTCTTGAACCGCTGCAGTCGTGAGGTGAAGGTATCCCATAGTGCTGTTAGGGAGGGAGTTCCAGGATTTTGACTCAGCGACGATGAAGGAACGGCAATATATTTCCAAGTCAGGATGGTGTGTGAGTTGGAGGGGAACTTGGAGGTGGTGGTGTTCCAATGCGCCTGCTGCCCTTGTCCTTCTAGGTGGTAGAAGTCGCGGGTTTGGGAGGTGCTGCCGAAGAAGCCTTGGCGAGTTGCTGCAGTGCATTTTGTAGATGATGCACACTGCAGTCACGGTGCTGCGGTGGTGGAGGGAGTGAATGTTTAACGTGGTGGATGGGGTGTCAATCAAGCAGGCTGCTTTGTCTTGGATGGTGTCGAGCTTCTTGAGTGTTGTCGGAGCTGCACTCATCCAGGCAAGTGGAGAGTATTCCATTACACTCCTGACTTGTACCTTGTAGATGGTGGACAGGCTTTGGGGAGTCAGGAGGTGAGACATTCGCCACAGAATACCCAGCCTCTGACCTGCTCTTGTAGCCAGAATATTTATGTGGCTGGTCCAATTAAGTTTCTGGTCAATGGCGACCCCCAGGATGTTGATGGTGGGGGATTCGGCGATGGTAATGCTGTTGAATGTCAAGGGGTGGCGGTTAGATGCATGCTTGTTGGAGATAGTCATTGCCTGGCACTTGTGTGGCGCGAATGTTATTTGCCACTTATCAGCCCAAGCCTGAATGTCATCCAGGTCTTGCTGCATGCGGGCATGGACTGCTTCATTATCTGAGGAGTTGTGAATGGCACTGAACACCGTGCAGTCATCAGCGAACATTCCCACTTCTGACCTTATGATGGAGGGAAGGTCATTGATGAAGCAGCTGAAGATGGTTGGGCCTAGGACACTGCCCTGAAGAACTCCTGCAGCAATGTCCTGGGGCTGAGATGATTGACCTCCAACAACCACAGCCATCTTCCTTTGTGCTACGTATGACTCCAGCCAGTGGAGAGTTTTCTCCCTGTTTCCCATTGACTTCAATTTTACTAGGGCTCCTTGATGCCACACTTGGCTAAAATGCTACCTTGATGTCAAGGGCAGTCACTCTCACCTCACCTCTGGAATTCAGCTCTTTTGTTCATGTTTGGACCAAGGCTGTAATGAGGTCTGGAGCCGAGTGGTCCTGGCGGAACCCGACTGAGCATTGGTGAGCAGGTTTTTGGTGAGTGAGTGCCACTTGATAGCACTGTTGCCGACACCGTCCATCACTTTGCTGATGATTGAGAGTAGACTGATGGGCGGTAATTGGCTGGATTGGATTTGTCCTGCTTTTTGTGGACAGTATAACCTGGGCAGTTTTCCACATTGTCGGATAGATGCCAGTGTTGTAGCTGTACTAGAACAGCTTGGCTAGAGGCGCGGGTAGTTCTGGAGCACAAGTCTTCAGCATGATAGCCGGGATGTTGTTGGGGCCCATAGCCTTTGCTATATCCAGTGCGCTCAGCTGTTTCTTGATATCATGTGAAGGGAATCGAATTGGCTGAAGACTGGCTTCTGTGGTGGTGGGGACCTCGGGAGGAAGCAGATATGAATCATCCACTTGGCACTCCTGGCTGAAGCTGGTTGCAAATGCTTCAGCCTTGTCTTTTGCACTCGTGTGCTGGGCTCCGCCATCATTGAGGATGAGGATGCTCATGGAGCCTCCTCTTCCTGTTAGTTGTTTAATTATCCACCACATTTACGACTGGATGAGGTAGGATTGCAGAGCTTTGATCTGATTCGTTGGTTGTGGGATCGCTTAGCTCTGTCTATAGTATGCTGCTTCCGCTGTTTAGCATACATGTTGTAGCTTCCCCAGGTTGGTCCCCTGGCTTGATGGTAATGGTAGAGTGAGGGAGATGCCGGGCCTTTAGGTTGCAGATTGTGGTAGAATACAATTCTGCCGCTGATGGCCCACAGCGCCTCATGGATGCCTAGTTTTAAGCTGCTAGATCTGTTCTGAATCTATCCCATTTAGTACAGTGGTAGTGCCACACAACACGATGGAGGGTGCCCTCAGTGTGAAGACTGGACTTCATCTCCAGAAGGACTGTGCGGTGGTCACTGCTACTAATACTGTCATCAACAGATGCATCTGTGATAGATTGGTGAGGATGAGGTCAAGTGTGTTTTTCCCTTGTGTTGGTTCTCTCACCACCTGCCGCCGGCCCAGTCTAGCAGCTATATCCTCCAGGACTCAGCTAGCTCGGTCAGTAGTGGTGCTACTGAGCCACTTTTGGTGATGGACATTGAAGTCTCCCACCCAGAGTACATTCTGTGCCCATTTCTGTGAAGCGCCTTGGGACGTTTTACTGTTTTAAAGGCACTATATAAATGCAAATTGTTGTTGTTGTGGATTTGTGAATGGCCACTCATCTCTGACTAATCTAGTTGAATTTTGTGAGGAAGTCACTAGCATGGTGGAGAGGAGAGTGTCTATGAATATTGTTTATAAGGACTTCCAGAAGGCATTTGATAAGGTTTCACACAAGAGACTATTAGCACAAATGAGAGCACCTGGAAATTGGAGGTTACCTTGCGATTGAAGAAGATCTCAAGATTGTTTGCTGGTCTGTGCTGTGTTACCTGCCCTCAGCCAGGGCTGCATTAAGATGTTGCAGTTGGCTTCAGTGCATTTAATTTAAGCCGGCAGGATTCCTGCTCCTGATCACTATTAAGCAAACCCCTGTTGCAAGTCCACATGTGAAGTTCAGGTGAGGACAGGATCAGACGTGGCTATCACGCTCCTGTGATCAAATGGCTTTTCGGCATTCACTGCCTAGGCTCCTTTGCGTGAGATTTAAAGGATGACTGATGCCTGTGGAAATGTCCCCCAGCAAAAAGCCACTGACATTGCTTTCAGGAGAGGGGAAGGGAGAAAGCACACTATATATTTGAGCAATTAGCTCTTTTTGATATGATTGAGCATGTTAGCATACTTTTCTCCCAAATAAGTAATCCATTGCACCTTACCATACTCCAAAACATTCTCTTAATCACATTAAACATAGAAGTATTACAATTAATGTTATCCATTCATGCAGCTAAAATATTTTAGTGCTAAGGAATGTTGCCATTGATTTATTTTTTTTTTAATTTCCTTCCTTCCTTTATCATGTTCCCTTTTTATATATTCTGAATATTAAAACAACATAACATTATTCGTGGTAGATAGACATTGTAGAACCAGCACTCATTTCAAAGACATGACACTGTCTTTGAACATACACTGCAGGATTTCCCTGTTTCTTGTATTTTGGATGTATGTTTGTATACTTCTGAAAGATGACAGATCAAATCTGTCTCAGGAAAGTACTTTGGCAGATCTTTCAAAGGTAGCACTTTCACTTTCAAATGGAACTGTAGATATAAAGGTTCATTCAGAGTCACTCTTCCTTTATTAAGAGGTAGAATGTTATTGACATTAGCTCCACAGGTCAGCAGTTGAAGAGAAATAAAAGATTTATGAGATTCTTCTTCAGTGCAAAGGATTTGGGTATCACTCATTCTTCAACTTTCGATTCATAATTTACAGCCTGTACAAAGGAGTTTGACTCTGCATATTATTGAAGTTTGCATTTACAATGAGGTGTACAGTACAAGATTTCAAACAGAATAATAAAAAGGTGAAATGCACAGCATTTGTGAAGGGTGATGTTGTGAAACAGTTTGAAGATACTACAGGACCAAAAGATTAATTACATCAGTCCCATCCTTTACCCAAAATATCTTGCTGACTGTGGGTAAATCTTAATTTTGGGTTAAATAGTTTGCACTAGGTTAGAGATATGGGCCCTGATATTGATGGGGAGGCAGGGGAGGTCGAAGAACCCGCAAGGCTGAGGACGTGGAGATCCTGCTGAACTTAACGGCAGGACATCATTCTTGTTTTTTGGATCTGTTTCCCGCCTGGCAGCCGGTCAAATGGACTGCCTGGCTGGCGACCGTGAAGGAACACCAGTGGCAGTAGATGCAGCTGGGGATCCTTGGGGATGGTTGTGGGGGGTGGGGTGGGGCAATGTCGACCATCGCGGCAGGGGGGAGAGATCAGCCATCGGGGCTGGGGGGAATGATTGGGGCTGGAGGGAGAGAGAGACAGCGATCGGCAGGTGCGAGGCCGAAGGCTTCCTTGAGGGGCCTGGGGGTGGGGTAGCACTCCTGCTCCTCCTGGCCCACAAAGAATGCTGGAAAAGGCACTTACCTTGTGGAACTGGCAGCTCCCGCCTCCCTTTCACTGCCGGGTTTCCTGAGTCCTGGGAAACCCGTGCAGCAAGAGTGAATTTTAAATCGGGCTTCCAATTGCAGTGTAGGGGCCCATTTAAAATATGTTAATGAAGTGTCCCGTCGTGTAATAGGTATTAAACTGCACATATACTGATAACATGTGGATTATACAGCAGTGTAATTGGAAAAAAATTGTATTCCTTTCTCAGAATTTAAAAATTCTTATAAATCTAAGAACAAAAGCTTAGCTTTCTTATATCCCATGCCACAGTCCAATTTCAAGTACTAGAAGCAAATTTTTAAAAAGTCCCTAAATAATATTAATTCTTCATGTTATGATCTGTGCAACTCTTGCCAACATATATAATGCCTAAATGTCATCTAAACGAATACTGCCGCACAACAGGAAGTTAACAATAGTTGGAGATGGTGCGCAACTCCATTTTGAGAGTGTAGTTTGTAGAATCTTGTTGCTATGGCGCTGTGAGATGTCATCATGGGAGAAGATCTCCAGACCATATTTTCAAAATGGAGGTAAGTACTTCCAATATGTTCCATGAACATTTTATAATTGATGATGCGATGGCACCTATTGCGAGAGCACTGATGCTTTATGCCGTGGAGTGGTCGAGTGTCAGCTCAATTCTTGCTCTGCTGAGTTCACCGTTTGTGCCAAGCATGGAGGTATGAATGGAGAGTTAGTGCCCTCCTGCAAAGCAGTTGGGAAGTAGAGGTCTCTTGTGCCTTGTGGCTGGCCATGGCAGTAATAGCCGCCTGGAAACGGGTTGCACTTTTCTTCTTTGGGAATCCTCAGGAGAATGGCGGGCCAGGGAGGAGGGCAGGGTGGGGGGAGGGTTACTTACAAAGAAAAATTACATCGCCTTTTAAAAATTAAAAATTAATGCAGCGTTACTAATATAATTTTATTTCAAAGAATGATTTTCAGCTTTTTTTTTAATGACAACTGAGTTTGGCTCTTCAATAGTTTGTTACTCAAAATGGTTTCTTCTGATTGAGATTGTGAACAGCATGTGGCTGTCCGAGAGTGTTAACTACCTTTTCTGACATGCAGCTAGATCACATCTTCCAAGGAGAATATGCTTGCTCCTAATTGGTTGGGAGTGACTCAGAATTTCTAATGGGACATAAAATCCATTAAATTTTCACTGTTTGTGAAGATAGGCATTTTGTCAATCCACATAACAGGTCTGTAGTGTCATGCAAGACCTAAAATAGACCATTTTTTATTCTGATCTCGTATTCCTTCAGATGGACTTTTACATGCACCATAATCTTAGTCAATATTCTCTACCTAGGACTAATGAGAAATGCTTCAAAGCATTTAAAATTATCTTCTTTCAAATCTGATTAAATCACATTCAAAATTCTGATTTGTTTTCACAGTATTATGGACAGTAAATTGACATTTTCTTGGGGAATTAAGATGCTAGCATAAGCACATATACCAAGAACTTGCATTCAAAAACAAGGGTTTGACCAAAATTTTCTAACTACCTACTAAAACTCAGCCTGGGACACAAGACACAACTCATTCATTGTTGGGCACATCCTTACAAAATATAGGGTTAGCTATTCTACCCTCCACATACTTGAAGTCATCCAAAATCTGCCGCCCGCGTCCTAACTCGCAACAAGTCTCGTTTATCTATCTCCCCTATGCTCGCTGACCTACATTGACTCCCAGTTAAGCCAAGTCTCGATTTTAAAATTCCCATCCTTGTTTTCAAATCCCTCCATGGCCTCGCCCCTCCTTATCTCTGTAATCTTCTCCAGCCCTATAATCCCCCTAGATCTTTGTGCTCCGCCTATTCTGGCCTTTTGAACATTCCTGATTTTAATTGCTCCACCATTGGCGGCCGTGCCTTCAGCTGCCTCAGTCCGAAGCTCTGGAATTCCCTCCTTAAACCTCTCCGCCTCTCCACTTCTCTTTCCTCTTTTAAGACGCTCCCTAAAACCTACCTCTTTGACCAAGCTTTTGGTCACCTGGCCTAACATCTCCTTATATGACTCTGTGTCAAATTTATTTTTGATAACTTTCCTGTGAAGCACCTTGGGACGTTTTATTACGTTAAAGGTGCTATATAAATATAAATTATTGTTGAGTGCGGAGATTGTTGGCAATATTTTCATTATTTTTAAGTTGACTTTACTCAGATTGAAGAATTGGAATAAGTTATTAAAAATATTAAAGTAATTTCATTGATCCTGTGCTCCCAGCAGGGAGCTGTAACCAAAGGGAGCATGAGTTGGAGAATCAGAGCTGTAGTATTTTAGATTTATCTCTGACCCAGGTGCCCGCCAACCCTGGTTTCCCCTTTGAAAGACTGGGATTGGTGAATTTACCCTATTGAGCCATTAGGAATTTAGATAGCTCACTGATTGGATTCTGTATTGGCTTTCTTGCTGAAACCTTGTCGGATGGTCACAACCTTAGACCTCACAACTGTGAACCTTCTTGTATCTCTTAGTTTCCCCTTTCTTCTACAGTTTACTTTTCCGCTCTCACTCTTTTTAATCTCGATGTTATCATGTACTTTGAATTTCGACCCCTCAGTTAGATTTCTATAAATAATAATAAAGCTGAATTCAAGAGTGGAAGAACATATTAGCCTGAAAATTATGTCAGCATGCCACCTGTGCTATTTGTGGGTTGCAAATTAGGAATGTAGACTGGTACATAATTCCCACCCATTTATTATGTGCTGTCAAATTGCTGTTTGTAGGAACTGGCCTGTGGGCATTACTGCTCTGAAGATGTACCTCAGACTCATTGGCCCTGATATTTATGGGGAGGTGGGGAGATCGCAGTGGGTGGAGGTCTGAACATCCCGGTGGTGGGGAAAGAGATCAGATCAAGGGGAGGGAGGCAGCTCGCAGCAGGATTGCTTGAGGGGCCGGGGGTGGGGGGTGGGGCACTCCTGCTTCTCCTGGCCCCCAAGCAATGCTGGGAAAGCATGTACCTGCTGGATCTGGTAGCTCCCTCCTCCCTTCAGCTTCCGGGTTTATTATACCCCGGGAAACCCAAGCTGGAGGCGTTAATTCCAAATCACTGACAAAATCTGAGGCACGAAGCAACATTTAAATATTATAATTACTGACCCGCCTCTCCAGAGCGGGTTACTCGGCCGATCCTAAACCTGCCGCGGTTAAACCAGAAGCAGGCGCATTTGCAACGGGTTGGGTTTCCCATATTTAACAATTTAATCCCCCACCCTGACACTGTCCCACCCGTCCTGGGGGTTTAAAACTCCCCCCACCCCTGTTATTGCTGACTCAATAGGTAGTTAAGTGCAAAGCACGCTGTAGGCTTGTCAGCTTCTTGAATTGTTTTGGCCCAGCGCCAGTTTGGGCCAGATAAAGGTTATCTTGAATTGCAAGTGGAAAAGTAATACTGAGATACTGAAAGTCGAACACGGACCACAGACAATGCCATATAGCTGCTCAGTGTCAAAGCCATACTGCCTGATCCAAATTGAACAGGCATCATTCTGCTAGGTTGACTTAACAAGCATTCCTTGTGTGACCCCCTTTAAGAATTGTTGCTGCCTACACAGATTGGTGTGTATACCAGCCGATTAGCTGAAGAAGTTCCCCCATTCATGCTAAACATTGGTTGCCCTATACTGTTTAACCTACTCTTACTGCTTAGAATGGTTCAGCAGACAAGGATTTAAATTTTTCAGGGCTGACTTTCCTGCATGCCTCCTTGTTTGTGTGATGCATAACAGGACTTTTGCCTTTCTTTCAGCCCTGACACCTTTTTCCTAATACCTTACCGGGTCTGTTGGGTTCATGAGGCAGAATTTGCAATTTCCACCCATGCCCTGGTGCACCAGTACTTCTGGGGTGGGTGGCGACCCTTGCTATAAATGATATTGCTCGTTTCCCTCACTCCATGCAGAGCACTTGGTCACTGAACTTTGCTTTCCTTTGTCTGACAGCCTCCACTGCACACCCATATGGCACAGTTAATAGCTGTGCAGCTTTCCCATGTGATAGTGCGGGGGTTTAAATGGTTATTTCGTGCTATCAACAGGTCTTCATCATTATGGATATTGCTGCTCAATTAGAAAGAAGAAAGAAAGACTTGCATTTATATAGCGCCTTTCACGACCTCAGAACGCCCCAAAGCGCTTTAAAGCCGATTAAGTACTTTTTGAAGTGTAGCCACTGTTGTAATGTAGGAAACGCGACAGCCAATTTGCACACAGCAAGTTTCCACAAAGAGCAATGTGATAATGACCAAATTGGTTGTGGGTTAAATAATAGCAGGAGAACTTCCCTGCTCTTCTTCGAAATATTGCCAGGGATCTTTTACGTCTATCTGAGAGGGCAGACGGGGCCTCAGTTTATCGTTTCATCTGAAGGACGGCACCTCCGACAGTGCAGCACTTGCTCGGTTCTGCACTGGAGTGTCAGCCTAGATTTTGTGCTCAAGTCCCTGGAGTGGGGCCCACCACCTTCTGTCTCTGAGGCGAGAATGCTATCAACTGAGCCATGGCTGACACCTGCTGTGTGGGTGCTCTAATGCAAGATTTAGATTTATCACTGCTCCATAAAACAGGAACTAATATGTGTGATTTATAACCTTTGAAACCTTAAGCAATGCTCAGTTAGGCTTTGATTAGCACAGCAACAATAATTTCCAGCCTCTTGTCCATTTATGCTTGTGTACCATTATTTCATGTACCCCATTGTAACATTTGCATACTGAATTATCATTGGCCCGCAGGCATCTGCAAGGAATACCTACTATATTCACATGTGATCACATGCTGAGTTGTCATTGGCCTGCAGGCATCTGTATGGACTGCTATTGTTTAGAAGACCCAGGGGGTCCTGACTCCATCTTGTCCACACGGTGCTGTACTGTATGAGTTCACAGACCTGATGCTTCATTAAAAGAGTTTAAACTGTAATACTCCGTTGTCCTGCAATTTATTATTTTTGTACAAAGTGTGCAAAACAAGACACCCATCGTCAGTTTTTCCACTGCCATGGTGTTTAGTAGCTGAGCAGTTGCCATCTGTGGTTAGAACTGCAACAACAACAATGACAACAACAACAACAACAACTTGTATTTATAGGGGGAAAAATTCGGTATCGCCCCATTTGGGGCGCCGTTATCGGCCGTGCGCAAAGTTTAGCACCTGCCGCTAATTATCGCCTCCGACAGCAAACTTGGCTTTTATCGCCCCTGGAGGTGATTGGAGCGCTAAATCAGGTGCTTCACACCTGTCTTAAGGCGCAAAGGCCGAGGAGCGAGGCGCTACCTCAGAGCGCTGGCGAAGCAAGGAAGGGCAAATCAAAATAAACCTGCAAAGTGCTGCTCAGTACTCAAAACTCCTTCACACAGCATTGAATCTCTCCAGAAGTCTCTCTCTCTCTCTCTCTCTCTCTCAGAATGCATGGTGCAAAAATGTCACCGACAAAAAAAGGCAGGAAGCGGTCGCCTTTAAATAGCGCTCCCCTAGTCCCTTTCTGACAGCATAACGCTCCCCTCAACCTGTCGTTGCTAGCGGCAGGCGGTAAGGCAGGGGGCGCCACTCAATATCCGGCCTGGGGCGCTAACGGGGCGTTGCACACTCGACTGACATCACAATCTCCCGGTGCAGGAGATCGTGGTGGTAGTGTTTAGCGCTGCCGCAAAATGTCTAGTTAATTTCGCGAGCGGCGCAAACATCGCCGTGCCCGGGCGCTAGTTGCTTTGCGCCCCATTAGTGCCCTCTTAAGGCGCTAACGGGAGGCGAAAACAACTGAATTTTTCCCCCACATAGCGCCATTGACGCAGTAAAACATCCCAAGGCACTGCGCAGGAGTATTATAAGACAAAAAAAATTGACACCGATCCACATAAGGATAAATTAGGGCAGGTGACCTAAAGAATTAGAGGAGCACAGATATCTTGGGGGGTTGTGGGGCTGAAATTTTCTCCAATTAAATATTGGGAAGACCGAAGCCATTGTTTTCGGTCCCCACCAAACTCCATTCCCTAGCCACTGACTCCATCCCTCTCCCTAACATCTGTCTGAGGCTGAACCTTGGTGTCATATTTCACCCTGAAATGAGCTTCTGACCACATGGGCGAATGGGACTTGGTGCAAGTTAGGACACAGGCAGCCGAGTTTTGGATGACCTCAAGTTTACGTAGGGTAGAATGTGGGAGGCCAGCCAGGAGTGTGTTGGAGTAGTCAAGTCTAGAGGTAACAAAGGCATGGATGAGGGTTTCAGTAGTGGATGCTCAAAAGGGCGGAAGTGGAGGAGCGCAGATATCTTGGTGGGGTTGTGGGGCTGAAGGAGATTACATAGATAGGAAGGGGCAAGACCATGGAGGGATTTAAAAACAAGGATGAGAATTTTGAAATCAAGGCACTGCAGCAAGAATGATAGGAAGCAGCATATTATTATCTGGTAGTTTAGTGATGAATAGGTGCTCATTTTCCCCAGTCGTTTAGTTGGGAGTGGATGGTTGGGTGGATATTCAATTGCAGGCAATCGGAATATATCAGCAAAGAACCAGTACTGGCACAGAATACACTAATCAAATTGGAACTGTCACAACACTGGTTCAAATAATTCTTTGAAAATTGAAAAACAAAAGAATAACTATTAGCATGAGCTGTTTGTTTTCTCATCTAATGGCTTGGATGCCTTTGTGTGAGAGGTGAACAAACGGCTGCTACTGTGGAAGAAAAGCAGTAATGTATCTAAATATGCACAGAGCATTTATCTTCAATCCAGAACAGGTACAGGATAATATAGTAGCTTGTGGAAGAGGAGTAAATCCAACCAAACAATCAACCTCTTCTGCTTTTTTGCACATCATAAATAGTGATCCGACATTCTGGTGGGATTAACGATATGCTGTAGCTGGCAATTCAGTGGGGTTTTATGAATAAATTACAGCATGTAATGCAGTTGTGCACTGCTCTTTCTCAAAATATATGATCCAACTATAATGTCAAGAATGGCAAGATTAAATTAAAATTCATTTATGATCGCAACCAGCTGTTTGACTGAATTAAATACAGATTTGACCTGCTCACTCTACAGAGCTGTTGCAAAATGCCATTACAAAGTAGGCAGTTGTTAAATGTTAGCAGTTACACTGGTTTCTTATACTATTTAATGGTTTGCTATATGACAGCTTTGGGATGGGCTGTTATCTCTGTGCAGAGGCTTTGTTCCTCATCTTCATTCTACATTATTTGGTATCTAGTTATAGGTCTTAATGTTGTGATTTTACTCACTTGCAGGATTCACTCAGTGTGGTGGAATTCAGCAGTATATTTTCCTATTTTTATTGCATTTTATAATTTAATACAATTCTGATATAATTTTATTCCATACAAAGCACCTTGCTTTATTCAACTAATTTAATGAAATACACTAAAATATTAGAATACTAAATTAAAAGTATAAAAGAGAATTTCCTACACAAAGGAACTATGTAAATTTCAAGGACTCTTTTTCTGTCAGGAATATAAATCCCAAATTGCGCGTTGCACTTTGAACTACCTCCTGCTTAGTCCTTCCTCCTACAGTCAACTGACATGAATGGGTCAGCTCCCAGTGTGTTTCATTACAGTTTTTTTTTTAATCACTAGTTTTCAGAAATCATGCATAAGCTTGTCATAGTCTCCTGGTCAGAGAATTGTAAACTTTCAGAAGATGATAGGATGCCACCGTGTCTCTGCAGGAGAGCTGCAAGCTTTAAGAATTTGACACGCTTGCACATGTTCTCTATGGTATTCAAACCGGATATTACAAGTGCTATCGGAACCTTACCTAAGCTCATCTTTACTATTGGATAATACTGTTCTTCAGAAGTGTTGCTGATAAAGCAACATCTGAAGTTTATAGTTGAACACTTTCACTGAACCTGACCTGCCTGCTATGCACTCTGAAAATCATTTCAGCAGATTCCAATCTATGCAACAGTTCTGTTGCATATTCAAATGAATTAGAAGACAGTTGCACAGTGATTTAAGAACAACTAGCAATTTTTCTAGCGGGTGGGCCAAATTATGAAAGCTCTCACTGTCATGATAAACACTGGTATTTGATAAAAGTGAAAAGATGATTGCTAAAAGATTTCAGAGTCCTATCACACAATGAATTTAACTCAGTTATCATAAGATAAAATGCTGCAAATAATGACTTTCTGAACTGTTTTTTGTGCGATTATTTAGATAATGAAATATTCATGGAAAAATGAATATTGAACTGATTCTAACTGAACCATTGGTACTATAGGGCTTGTGTTTTAGGAGATATGTACAATTAAATGGCAGGCAAGCATTTTTGAAAAATAGGATAATACACAATGGGCAAAAAGCATCATAAATTCATTTGTATACCTGGAACCAAGATTGTGACTTTGTGTCAGCTCTTGTACTGATATGTTGTAAGTTGTAAATGCTGTTTACCCACTATAGCAAGGAAGCTGTCATTTGACAGGAAGATTTACCGTGTTGGTGGTGGGGTAGCTGACAATCATTTTTCTAGCATCTCTAATAAGTACAATAAATGTATAAATAGCAAGCATCCTACAAATAGTGGCTAGAAAATCTTCCACAAATCGCATACAGCATTTTTGTGCAAAGGACTGTGGTGCACATAATACATGTTGCAGTGTTACCTTTTATACTGTGTACAAATAGTTTCTGCTTCCTATAGACACCCATACATCAACAACCACAACAACTTGTATTTATATAGCGCCTTTAACGTAGTAAAACGTCCCAAGGCACTTCACAGGAGTACTATAAAACAAAACATTTGAGACCGAGCCATATAAGGAGAAATTAGGGCAGGTGACCAAAAGCTTGGTCAAAGAGGTAGGTTTTAAGGAGCGTCTTAAAGGAGGAAAGAGAGGTAGTGAGGCAGAGAGGTTTAGGGAGGCAACAGAAGGCACGGAAACCAATGGTTGAGTGATTAAAATCAGGGATGCTCAAGAGGGCAGAATCAGAGGAGCGCAGATATCTCGGGGTGGGGGGTGGTTGTGGGGCTGGAGAAGATTGCAGAGATAGGGAGGGGGCAAGGCCATAGAGGGATTTGAAAACAAAGATGAGAATTTTGAAATTGAGGCATTGCTTAACCGGGAGACAATGTACGTCAGCGAGCACAGGGGTGATGGATGAACGGGACTTGGTGCGAGTTAGGACACGGGCAGCCGAGTTTTGGATGACCTCAAGTTTACGTAGGGTAGAACGTGGGAGGCCAGCCAGGAGTGCATTGGAATAGTCAAGTCTAGAGCTAACAAAGGCATGGATGAGGGTTTCAACAGCGAATGAGCTGAGTCAAGGGTGGAGACGGGCGATGTTACGGAGGTGGAAATAGGCGGTCTTAGTTATGCCGCGGATATATGACCGGAAGCTCATTTCAGGGTTAAATATGACATACCAGAGTTTACGTAGCTTATTTTGGAGTTTGATCATGCCCAACAAAGATTAAACTATATAGTAAGGAAAAAGAACACAGGGGTAGTACTGGATTTCAATGGCAGCTCAGAACAGGCGATCGAGAATTGGCAGCCTGTTTTACACCACTCCCGATTTTGTTTGCGAATAGAAAAGGAAATCAGGGGGCAGGATTTTCCTTGGGCCATGGAGGCGGGATTGGAGGCGTGTGGGGGGGTTAAAATCTCGAAATCGGGGTGCACGAACCCATCCCGCCCCCAACCCGCCTCCATGTCAGTTTCAAAGGAGGCGGGTACCCGACCTGTGCTGGGACCCGCCTCCCTGAGGCGGGAAGGGGATTAGTGCCAATTAACTGCATGTTAACAGGTAGTTAACAGGCAGTTTTTAGCCTAATCCCTATTTTTATTGCTGAAGTGTGGGATTCCCGACGGTGCCAAACCACGCCAAGTTAGCGAGGCAGGCTGTCGGGCTGAAGGACTTGGAGGGTTCGAGATGTCCGGTGTTCAGGTGAGTGATGGGTGCATGAGTTCAGAGGTAAGTGTGTTTAGTGTGTGTAAAGTGTTTAAAGAAGTTTTATTTACACTTACTTACCTTTACAGCATGGCCGCGAGCTGTCAAAAGTTGCAGCATTCAGCTTTCTGTCCTGGAGAGATCTCTAAATCAGCCTGAGAGGAAGGAATTAACTTGTAGTACAGATTGTCAGTGTGTGACAGCTTCAAAGAGCTGTCAAATGCTGATATTTCATCTGTCAAAAGCTTTTGACAGAGGAAATGTCAATCTGTGACATCACCTGTTGCCGGGTGGCCCTTAATTGGCCTGCTGAGCCCACTGGGCGTGCTCAACAAGGTCAATCAAGTGAAAATCGCGTGGGTTGGCCACAACTCGATGGAGGCGAGACTACAACCCTGAAAGTTGTAGACCCGCCTCCTACACACCTCCTCAATCAAAATCCAGCCCAGGGTGTGTGTAAAACGAGTTACCATTTTGCTATCACCTGTTTTGCGTTACTGTAAAGTCCAATTTCTCCCCCACAGTGTTTGATCTAATATAGTTGATTCATTTCAATATATTATCAAAAAAGTGAACAATCAATATTTGTGTCCATCAAGGTTACAGATTTCGTTGCTAGCTTATGGAATCATTCGCTACTTTTGACACCAGTGGCACCATCAAGATTTCCAGATTGTGTACAGTTTCGACCAGAATAGGATAAAACTCCCTTATACTCTCCAGCAATGTTTTAACCGCTGTCTTGGAAGAGCACCCAAGCAGCACTAGTGAGGTATTTCCATTTCCCAGACCAGCTGTAATTGTGATCTTTGAGTGAGATTGGCAATTTAATAGCAATTGGTGCAGAATTATGGATAATTCTGTTTTGTAGACTCTCACTTCGTAAAGACTGGATTAAGCCTGTCAACACTAATTTCACTTAGTACCCTTGCTGAGACAAAAGCGACTTTCATCTCATCAGCATTTGAACCCATTTCCCAGAAGATAAAGGGACAGGATTTCAACCATTCATTGAACAGCATTTGGTCTCGTATCAATTTAATTATAAAACAAATAGCAATAAAATATATTTGCATGTTAATTATGCTGGTGCAATCTCTTACCATCTATTGCATTTTTCAATGACAAACTAAATTAAGCGTATTTAATATGCATTTACAAATGGCTAACATATGTTCCGCTTCTACTGTTTTTTAAATTGAATTATAAGCATTAAAAATTCTTAATCATTTGCTGATTTTGTTATGCAAAAATTCTCAATCCACACTTAGGCCGTGATTTTGCCTACCGAGGCGGGCTCAGTGGGCCGAGGTAGGTGACGGGTTGCGACCCCGCTCCCGGCTCCATCCCGCTCTGTGGGAAGAATTTTCCATTGATTGGGCTTGTTGAGCCCACCCTGCGAGGATCCCAGCCAATTAAAAGGAAGCGGGTCTAATGACGTCATTTGATGATGCGTCAACAGCTGGTTTCCTTAAAGGGACCGTGTCCACGTTCATTTTGACAGTTCTGCTGTCAGTGTTCTGCAGCATTGAGGTGTTGCAAACACTGACGAGCACTGCACAAAGGCGCACGGCTGCACCCAGGCTCTCCCATGACTCCCTCCATAAGCTTATGGAGGGAGTCACAGCATGCGGGGAGGTTCTCTTTCCTTCCAATGGGCGGACGAAACCTCCCCAGGACATCAACGCGGCCTGGTTGCACATTGCACAGGAGGACACAAGCAGGGATGTGGTCAGGAGGACCTGGCTGCAGTGGCGTAAACCTTTCAATGATCTCAGTAAATCATGAAACGTTAGTACAAAGCCACACTCAACCTCATCCTGCTGTGCCACTCATCACATCCCCATCACTCTGCCTTCCCTACCCTACTCCTGCACATCCTTACTCACACCAACTTACCTTGCACCTCCATCCATCCCTCTCTCTCTATCTACATTATGACATCCCCATCTCACTAGCCACCCCACACACTCAGCCTCATTCTTGTCCAATCATACCAACTAACAACATACAAGGGTTGGCACTTGAGTGTTTTCGCCAATGTTCATGTAAAGTTTCTGTTAATGTGTTGTCAAGCATTGAAACCTTTATTTTCCACACTTTCTGTTCTTGGACAGATTTGTGTGCACCTTTGGAAGTGGCTTAGTGAGTTGCAGTGAATGGTGAGACATAACGGTACCCCCCGCAATGGTGGTGAGTGTGAAAGGAATGGCTTGGACATTGTAGGGGTGCTTTATGGTGTTGGTGTGGGGTGGTGCCAACCTGGCGCATCATGTGGCAGCCAGGGTGTACAGCATCAAGTGAAGTAAATCTGGCCATGGTGAGGCCATCCCATGGCCTCCCGGGCAGCAATGTGGTCGGGTGCTGATGCCCTGTGTCTTGTGCCGCATCAGGTGATTGCGGAGCAGGTTGGTGTTGTTGTTGGTGATGCTGGTGTGCCTGGTGATGTTGGTGTTGGGGCTGATCGTGGTGGGATTCTGAGGACCAAGGTGAGATTTTTTCAAGGGCACTGATGCTACTGGAATAGATGGCAGCTGAAATTGAGATGACAGAAGCGATCTGTCAATGGTGAGAGAGGTTGCTCCAAGGAGGTGACAGTGGATAGAAAGTTTACTCCAAACACTTCCAAACTGCATAAAGCTGAAAAGTGTATTCCAAATCCTGAAGGCTCCAACTTCTCAGATTGGAAATTGAACAGCTGTGAAATGGTAGCTTTTATACCACTTTTGCAGCTGTCAACTGTCCAGAGGAATGGAGAATCATCGACCTATTTACCTGACGTGATCCCCGAGCGCCGGGAACCTCATGAAAAAGCTGGTAAAATGTTAAGTACATGAAAAAATGGTGTTTAAGTACCTTTTAACAAGCTCTTAAGTATCTGAATTGGCTCACCCGCCGCTTGGTGTCAGGTCTGTAAAGCGCAGACAGACCCGACACTTGGGAAACTGACATGGAGGCGGGTTGACAGCGGGAACCCGACCCACTGTCAATCTTTTTGATTTTGACAGTGGACCTGCCTCCGAACCCTCCCTCTGAGCGCCTTAATATCTACATTAAGCATTGGGGTAGAGGGCTGGACATAGAATAATAAAATCATAGAATAGTACAGCACAGAAGGAGGTCATTTGGCCCATTGAGTCTATACTGGCTCTTTCAAAGAGCAATCCAGTTAGCTCTGTGAAGCTGTCAAACACTGACATTCTGTACAGCTTGATGAGTCCTTGTGTTCAGGACTCATCAAACCTTTCAACTTTGCAAAACTCACCTGGCTGTTGGTTCGGAGGATCCAACAGCCAGTCTGTGAAATCTACAATGAAGATGTCGGGACTCCAGATCCACAGCAGCTGAAGGCTGGAGGTAGAAACAAAGGTAAGTGAACATTTTATAACACTTAACACTCACCTTACGTGAAGGCTTTGGAGAGGATACAGAAGAGAGTTACTAGAATGGTTCCAGGGTTGAGGGATTACAGTTACGTGGTGAGTGAGGAGACGGGACCCGGGGCAGGACGGCTTCCCGCCTCCTGGCAAAAGGGCATGGAGGCGGGATGGGGGCGGGTTTGCCAGCCGCCCCCACATTCTGCAACTTTACCAGCAGTCCTGCCTCCATACCCGCTTCCTCGGGGCTGACAAAATCCAGCTGTATGCCTCTATTTTTAAAGCCCAGGATCCCATATGTTTTATTAACTGCTTTGTTAACCTGTCCTGCCACCTTCAAAGATTTGTGCACAAGCACCCCCAGGTTTCTGTTCTTGCACCCCCCTTTAAAATTGTACCATTTAGCTTGTATTGCCCCTTCTCATTCTTCCTACCAAAATGTATCCCCTCACACTTTTCTGCGTTGAATTTCATCTGCCATGTGTCCGCCCATTCCACCAGCATATCGATGTACTCTTGAAGTCCAGTACTATGTTCCTCACTGTTCACTATACTTTCAAATTTTGTGTCATCTGCAAATTTTGAAATTGTACCCGCAACTCCAAGTCATTAATGTATATCAAAAACTGCAGTGGTCCTAGTATTGACCCCTGGGGAACGCCATGGTGTACCTCCCTCCAGTGTGAAAAAAAACCATTCACCACAACTCTGTTTTCTATCCCTTAGCCAGTTTTGTATCCATGCTGCTTATACCCCTTTTATCCCATGGGCTCCATCAAACACCTTTTTGAAAGTCCATATACACAACATCAACTGCACTGCCCTCATCCATCCTCTCTGTTACCTCATCAAAAAACTCAATCAAGAACATATGTTAGCCATTTGTAAATGGATATTAAATACGCTTAATTTAGGGTGTCATTGTAAAATGCAATAGATGGTAAGAGATTGCACCAGCACAATTATAATAACCTGAAAGCAGGCATTATAACAGGGTGAATTTTGAAAGGTTGTAGTCCTGGCACGAAGCCTTCCTCAATGGGAGCACAAATCAGAGAATCAAATGCAGAGGTCCATGCTCCCGATTCATACAATTTCAAATTTTTGGTGATTTAACTTTCATTACATGAATTGGGTGAGCTAGTCTCCACTGCCCAGCACTCTGATCCATGCTCTGGTCAAATGAGGCTCCATTGTGGGAGGGCATCCTTGTAAAATTTACCTGATGTATACATCTTGCAACAAAGAAAAAATTCTACCTTCACCAATTCAGTTTTATAGTTTGCTTGCCCAAGAAACTAGAAATTAATTTGAAATGGACTTATGGAGGACATCCTTGGCATTCCACTATAATGGAGTCACACAAATATCCATCGCAAAATATATTATCAATAAACATACATTACAACCCAGCCACCATTTCAAAGTATA
This sequence comes from Somniosus microcephalus, assembly GCF_052327205.1. Taxonomy (NCBI): domain Eukaryota; kingdom Metazoa; phylum Chordata; class Chondrichthyes; order Squaliformes; family Somniosidae; genus Somniosus; species Somniosus microcephalus. Next base: position 252,763,586 of record NC_140992.1, read on the forward strand.
ATTGCAATGCAGGGAGCTGCTTATGCTTTAAATAAGATGTTATTTTTGTCCTATTCTATATCAATTGCATTTGAACAACTAAGAGGCTAACACAATATCCATAGATTAATTTTCTCAAGCTGGAAACATTGAATGTGCTGAGATATTACTGCATGTAATCACCTTGAGAAAACATACCAGGTTTGATGTCAGCAAATTTCATTTGTTTTTCTAGCAGCATATTTTACTATAACACACTCAGCGCCATGATACTGATGCAATAGCCAAATAAATACTTCTGCATCCCCTCATCAAAAAACAACCCTTGACCCCACTGTCCTTGCAAACTACCACCCCATCTCCAAACTACTTTTCCTCTCAAGTCCTTGAAGGTGTTGTCGCCTCCCAAATCTGTGCCCATTTTTCCTTCATCTCCATGTTTGAACTCCTCCAATCAGGTTTCCGCCCCTGCCACAACACTGAAATGGCTCTTATCAAAGTCACAACTTACATCCTATGTGACTGTGATCGTGGTAAATGATCCCTCCTCATTCTTCTCAACCTGTCTACAGCCTTTGACACAGTTGACCACACCATCCTCCTCCAATGTCTTTCCTCCATTGTCCAGCTGGGTGGCACTGTCCTCGACTGGTTCCATTCTTATCTATCCTCTTGTAGCCAGAGAATCACCTGCAATGGCTTCTCTTCCCACTCCCACACCATTAACTTTGGAAACACTTGAGCATCCATCCTTGGCCCCCTCCTATTTCTCATCTACACGCTGCCCCTCGGCGACATCAACCGAAAACACAATGTCAGGTTCCACATGTACGCTGATGACACCCAGCTCTACCTCACCATCACTTCTCTCAACCCCTCCACTGCCTCTGATTTGTCACACTGCTTGTCCGACATCCAGTATTGGATGAGTAGAAATTTTCTCCAGCTAAATATTGGGAAGACCAAAGCCATTATCTTCGATCCTTGTCATAAACTCCGTTCACTAGCCACTGACTCCATCTCTCTCCCTGGTCACTATCTGAGGCTGAAGTAGACTACTGTATTTGCAACATTGGCATCCAATTTGACCCTGAGATGAGCTTCTGACCCCATATCCTCTCCATCACCAAGACAGCATAATAGCACCTCCATAATGTCGCCCGTCTTCACCCCTTGCCCCTTCACCCCTTGCCTCAGCACATCTGCCACTGAAACCCTCATCCATCTTTGTTACCTCTAGACTCGACTATTCCAATGCTCTCCTGGCCAGCCTCGCACCCTAAACTTGAGCTCATCCAAACTCTGCTGCCCATGTCCTAACTTGCAACAAGTCTCGTTCACCAATCACCCCGGTGCTCACTGACCTACATTGGCTCCGGATCTGGCAGTGCTTGGATTTTAAAATACTCATCCTTTTCAAGTCCCTCCATGGCCTCGCCCCTCCATATGTCTGTAACCTCCTCCAGCCCTACAACCTGCACTCCTCCAATTCTGGCCTCTTGCACATCCCTGATTTTCATTGCTCCACCATTGGCGGCCGTGCCTTCAGCTGCCTCGGCCCTAAACTCTGGATTTCCCTCCCTAAACATCTCTTCTTCTCAACCTCTCTCTCTTTTCAAATATACCTTAAAACCTACCTCTTTGGCCAAGCTTTCGGTCACCTGACTTAATGGCCTAGAAATTCAGTTGTTTGCGCCAGCCGCTAGCGCCTTAGGAGGAGGAGATGTGGGGCGCTAGGCGGCTAGCGGCCGGGCGCAGCGCGATCTGCGCCTCTCCCCAACTTCAGTAAAGATTTAGCGGCGGCGCAAAGCCTTTGCGCGCGCTCAGCTGCGCGCGCAGATCCTGACATCATTTCATCGTGCAACGCCCTTTGTTCGCCCCAAACCGGAAATTCAGTGGCGCCGGCCTATTGTGCGCCTGGCGCCCCTAGCGACTGGTAGAGGGGAACGGTTCTCAGTCGCTGCGGGGCGCGGGGGGCGCAAATTAAAGGGCACTCCTCCTGCAGTAGAAAAGGCAGCCATTTTGCAACACTCCTTCTTTGTGAGAGACGGATCTTTGCAGAGAGACAAAGGTAGAGAGCTTTCTGGTTTGGCTCAACACTCGCACAGGTACTTGTGGCTTCAGGCCACAGCTTTCCACTTGTCTTTAACTTCAGAGCCATATCATTGAGTGGAAACATATAATGGGGGCTGCAATGGGTGCAAACGTTGGCCTTCTCCATTGCATTCAAAGGGCTCACAGACACCGTGAGAGAGTGGCAGACATGGCCAGATGGAGAGGGGGCAACAGGCGTCGGCAAAGGAGGCCTTACCCACCCAGGGTATACCGCCAGCAGTTCTCATATCTGAACATGTCTGACGAGCAGTGTGTTCGGAGGCTGCGATTCCGAAGGGCGGTGGTCACTGAGATCTGCCACCTGCTTCGCGGAGATCTGCAGCCACATCTGAGGAGCAGGACGTCTCTGTCGGTGGCAGTGAAGGTGACGGTGTCTCTCAACTTCTATGCCACCGGCTCCTTCCAATCCGCTACTGGGGACATTTCCAACATCTCCCAGTTTGCCATGCATTGCTGCATCCGCCAGGTGACCAATGCCCTTTTCAGAAGGAGACGTCAGTTCATCTCCTTCTCCATGGCCCTTGTCAAGCAGCAACAGCATGCAATGGGCTTTGCAGCATTAGCGGGCTTCCCCATGGTGCAGGGCGCCATTGACTGCACGCATGTGGCTTTGCGGGCACCTCTGGAGAATGCCGAGGATTACCGCAACCGGAAGGGCTAACATTCGCTCAATGTGCAGTTGGTGTGTGACCACAGGCAGCTCATCCTAGCTGTCAATGCCCGCTTTCCAGGCAGCAGCCACGATGCCTTCATCCTGCGCCAGACTTCTGTGGCAGACATGTTCCAGGCCCAGCCTCACCCACGAGGATGGCTTCTCGGGGACAAAGGCTATCCTTTGTGCACCTGGCTGATGACCCCGCTCCGTGCGCCCAGCACCCCTGCTGAAGAGGGATACAATGACAACCATCAAGCAACCAGGAACATCATTGAGCAAACAATCGGCGTCCTGAAGCAACGGTTCCGCTGTCTGGATCGTTCCGGAGGAGCTCTACAATATTCGCCTGAGCGAGTCTCCCATTTCGTGGTCGTGTGCTGCATGCTGCACAACCTGGCTATCCGCAGGACTCAGCCACTGCCACCAGACATTGGAGGACCACCAGAGGAGGAGGAGGAGGAGGAGGAGGACCAGCACAGGAGGGAGGCAGAAAGTGCAAGGGCCGCCCGTCGGCGGCTTATTGAACGTCGGTTCTAGGCCCCCTCTCAGGGAATGGCTTGTGCCAATGGCACAAGAAGAATGTAACCGCTCCACAAGCCCTCAGCCGAGCAGGGCAACCAGGACTTCCAAAAGAAAGCATGGACAGTGCGATTTAAGAACATTTATTTCTTTGAAACCTCTGCCCTTCCCACATTACAAACTAATGGAGAGAAGCCCCCCCAAAAAACACAAATCGACCAGTCTCGGCCTTTCAAAAAACACAAATACACCAGTCTCGGCCTTACAAAAAAACAAATCCACCCTCCCCCTTTAAGAGCTCACCGGCGCCAGAGTGTCTGCCGTCAATCAGCAGCTCGCCGCACCTGCGCTGCGCTCGCCCTCGGGGGTTTCGGCCCGGGCCGCCGGCTTAGCGCCTAATGATAGTCGTGCATCGCCTGTTTTAGTGCAGCTGCAACCTCTTGGGGCGATGCCACTGAATATCGGCGAAGGTGGCGCGAAGTTGCGCCGGGCGCAAACTTTAGAGGCCGCCCGGCTGTAGCGCCCCAAACGTGGCTATACTGAATTTCTAGGCCAATATCTCCTAATGTGGGTCGGGGTCAAATTTTGTTAATGCTCCTGTGAAGCGCCTTGGCATGTTTTATTATGTTAAAGGCACTATATAAATGCAAGTTGTTGCTACAGCCTCTATTGACATGTATTTTCTTCTTTCAAAGATGTTTACTCTTATCAATTTAGTAAGACCTGCTGAATATCTTATTTTCTTAATAACTTTCATTGGAAGGTATGAGTCAGAAGAAGCTTTTCCAAACCGCTGGATCAATGACTGTGACTTTTATAGGAGTGTTAACTTTCAAGTAATTTACATCTTACATGTTATTACAGTCATCTCCTTAGGAGAAGACCTTTGGTCATGTACAGGATATAATTTTTTTCTCTTAAAACATTCAGACAACTTAAAGATTGTTTCATAAACATTAAATAATTTATAAACAGCTATGTCAATAGCAATGGGTAAGATTGTTTTTTTCAGATATTAATTATATTTTGCTAGCAAAATCAGTGATAAATCCATTATCACCCACCATGGTGAAAATTGATGCCAACATAATTCATTTGAAGTATTGAAAATACATTGACATCGAAACAATTGCTGTGGTGTTTGCAAAGTCTGCCAAAATAGGATTAAGAATTAATTTCATATACTGATAAAAGAGCAGATCCCTTATTTCAAATTGCATTAAAACTATGTAGTTTTTATAAAATGAAAATGTAATAAATCTAATAGTACAGTTATTTAGTTTTAATCTAAACTATGTAGGTTTTCTTTTTTTTAAGGATATATCAAAGTACAAGTAGTTTTGGAGTATGCCAATGTACTAATAGAATATTCTCTTCTGAACCATTATTAATCTAGATTTTTTCAGCTTGTATTGCCAATAGTTCAATATATATTTTAACAAGGGAAACATGGATGTATAACCTTATGTTGGAGAATTTTGTAGGCAAGCAGAAGAAGGTGACACATACCTACAGATTTTTGATAATTTCAATACATAATTCATATACTATGCAAAATGGAGAATTCTGCTGATCACTGATTTTGAATGAGTCTGGTGGAACAAGCTAAATCCAAGGGTAATCAATATTTTGGCTGAACGTCACGGTTACTCCTCCAAGTCACCTCTCTGAAGCAATAGCTGGCACAGTGATAACTGCCTTGTATTTTAAATAGGTGAATATTTCTGATTACTTTTACATTGACGTGTTCATTACATTATGCAGTTCACTTTGATGACTAAGTGTTTTGTGATATTACTGCATTAAATTGTGAAATGTTAGATATTATGTAGCTAAAAAAAGAACAAGATCCTGGAACAAACAGTCATTAAACGTAACGGCTCATCTGTGATTCTCATGCCTGCTCTGCCTTATAAGGAACTATTGGCGCTGTCGCACATTAAGTAGAGATATAAAAATCTCTGTCTGCCATGGTCATTAAGCTGTGACACACCCCAGCAATCTTGTGGCTAGACACTTTTGCTTAAAATAAAGCAAAGTTTTAAAGAATTTTTAACTCCAGAACAGTCATCGATAATCCAAGTCCAGTGCGCCTGTTGCCATATTTAAATAATAAGGCTGTACTTAGCCTTTGATGTGCTAGTGAGACTGAGATGGTGTGCAGGGGAATACTATTGACTGCAGCAGGTGGTGGTTGTTATGAGATTGAAAGACTCATCCTCCTCGCAGTTATGGGTAGGCGATGACTTTTGAGTTAGGAGTACAGTTATAGTAGCACAAGAAATATTACCCCACTGTATTAGATTTTGCCAGGCTTCACTTTCCAAATCTGATTATGTTTTTGCTGAAATGAATTCAAATTCATATTTGGCTAAGGGTATACAGAAGGAGGCATTATTAATTTGATAGGGTTACACTTACTGTACTTTACAAATGTACACTTCAATTGGTAGCACTGAAGCACTAAAAAAATCTAGATACGATTCCTGATTTCAAGGGGATTTATTAATTTGCACACCTATCGGGCAAGTCTGAAACTATTTTGGGTTATTCTTTGGAGCAGATGGAGTACCCAAAAATGATGAACCAGAGTTGCCAAAATTTCCAAAAATGAAAATATATTTAAATAGTTTCGATAATGCACTCTAGATTGCATGTTTGAAAGTGTTCACGTACGATAACAGCAACCTGCATGGTCACTTCCATGCCATAGATTCTCCCTTGTTAGTTTAGATCATGCAGGTTCTTTTTCAAGATAGTACAACTTCTTCAATAAGCGATTTTACTGTTGATAATGATTCATAATTTGAGAGAGTCATTATTAAAGAAGCCCTTTCTTTTAAACATTTTTTAGTGGTAGCTATTGTTTATGTAATTTTAACCCTTTCCCTCTACATACCCCCCATAAAAAATGAGTAATCATATAAGGGAAGAAATCCTTCACTGAGATCACCATTTGCTGTCAATACTTGGACTGGAGCTTGTATACAGCTGCTGCACATTCCTATCCTGCAGCTTGACCCTATTTCCTTAACACCATACAGTCTGTGTCAAACATGAGAAGCTCACTATCACATTTCAAACTGCATCTGACCTCCGGTGACCCTAAATTATGTAGTGAGTATGGAATTGAGGGTGCTCACCCATCGTGACATTTTTATGTTAAAGAATCAAATGATCTAAAGTGAGGGAGTTAAGTACAGAATTGATATAAAGTAGAATGCTTATATAATATCATTAAATTATTTTAATGCTGTTTAGATAAGACTGCCCCTAAGAACTATAGCCTGCAAAAATTGTAAAAAGATTGTACAAAATAATTGTACAAATGCAGTAAGTGATCAGAAAATTGTAGCATTCAGCATAATTTCCACGTTTATATTTTGTTGGAGTTGTAGCGAGTGCTCATCATTTTGATTAAATAAGACTCCAATAGTTTATCATTCTTGTTGGTAGGTCTAATATCTTTTTGTCTCCAGTCATGTTCCTTTGACTTGGAATTTAGTGCTGTTTGAGCTAACAAATCTAGGAATCTGCCTTATTTTTTTCAAAAAGGAAATAGAGTCCAACTTTTCCAGCACTAACTTGACTAGTCTGTTTTATAACTATTCATTTCTGTTTGATGAACATTTTGACCGAGGTGTGTTTGTTAATGGGAACTGTCATGCCTTGCAAAGTCTATCACTTGTTAACTAATGGGGAATATTATTGATAATGGTAGTGGGAAAAAGAACTGTAACATCCTAGCTGAAGGAACAAGAAGTGAAGCAGGGAAAGAGGATCAAGATAAGTATAACATTGTCACCAGTGTCTCCAATGGTCTAGTGACCAAATGCACCATCTGGAGTGATGCTGAGCCATACAAACAGGGACGGTCCTAGGTTTGATCTTTGGTCTGTGCTGTTTTAGTTGATAACAGCTGAGGTGATGGTGGAGTGTTACAATTGGACAACACAATGGAATAGCCAGCCAACATTTACTCTCTATTTTTACACACGAAGAATAGCTGATGCACACTGGGGTTCCTGAAGCCCATGGAATTGTACTCAGCATCAGATATTACAGAAGAACAAATAAATAAAAGGAAGTAGGAAACATTGCCAGCAGTTAACTGTGAGTCTACTACAGTCTTTTCAATAATAGTATTTTTTGCATAATAAAAGGGGAATAACACTCTCTAGGGATGTGTACTTTCAATTTAAAATGCTCCTTTCAGAAAGGCTGGAAAAAATAATTACATTTCTTTCCACCCTAAAGGAGATATTTCCATTTGTGCCTGTCTGAACAATGTCAGCTTGAGATCCATCATTTCAGATCCCTTAGCCAAAAAAGAGCTGTTCAGATGGTGCATCTAGTGGGCCTGTGTCTGGCTCTTACGCTAAGATGGGATTTTGCATTCTTCCGGGAACTATGTGCTGATGTTGATGCATTAAGAATTTGATTGCCAGCCAGAATCTGAGCCCCATCCGGAACTAAACTTTTGTGTAATAATGGTATGCTAAGACTGGAAATCAGAACTAGGAAAGATGTCAATCCCCTTCCTAAAAAATTCCATAATTTGTGGCCTAACTACAAACTAGGAAACTCTACTAATTAAGGAAGGTAAGGTGACGTGCAGTTTTGCTGCTTCAAAATTATGACCCGAGTGAGTGTCAAGGGCTCAGCCACAATATGATATATATTCAGTGGAGGGCTGGAGCAGGATTCCATTAGTCACTGTTACTGTTCATTGTTCACATTGATGTATGCTTTATGTCTGTTCTCCACATAGACACGAATCAATCTTGGTATCTAATATGATATGTATTGCTACAGTGATTACTAAATGAAGAGGCTGTTTGCTTTGTCAAATGATTTGCCTTTAGAAATAAATCCATTGTTAGGTTTTTTAATATAAACTAGCAAATCTCCCATGGCTTGTTCATGAGTAATTTGTGGTCCAGAGCAAGCTGTTAACGTGGCCATTCCTTTAAGGCCACTGCTCTTAATCGGCAAAACAAAGGCATTGTAACTCCTGATAAATTGCTACGGTCACTCAGAGAGCAGTTGTAACCACTTGTAAATTTTGGGGTCCAGGTCAATGACTGGCTATTTGTCTCTTTTTTTTACATCTGTAATAAAGTGTGACACTGTTTTTATGTCCTAGCACATCTTCTGTGGCATTTGTCATGAGTAACCTGGAGCATAGTAATGTTGTTTAGCTGCTAATCTGGCCTGTGCATCGAAGGCCACTTCTCTCAATGGACAAATCCAGCTACTATTAGCAGGTTGTAATCATTTGAGGTAATTTACAGCCAAATCAACCTTCCTTCAAATTTCAGGCTGCAAATCAGCAACCGGCCTTTTTCTGTTTTTAAGATTGTTTTCCACCTGTAACAAAACGTGATCGCTGTTGAGTCTGTGTGTTCCAGATATACTTATTTTAAATAACTGGACACAGACAACAGGAAAAACTTAAACAGGTCTTTGCTACTTGAAGGTCAGGGCTGAACTGCTTTACAAATGACTACACAGAGCTTATATACCGGTGTGGTCACCACCGGTACAACAATATACAGTAGCAAGAGAAAGTAGTCCATCTTCTTAAGGTAGTTCTCTTAAGGTGGTACAGGTTACATACACCACAATTCCTCCCTTTTTAGCTTAACAGTGTACACCCCAATTTAAACATAACATGGATAACATATATACAAATTTCATGCAACTGTTCAAAGATTCAGTCTCTGAGGAGGCCTCCTGATCCGAGTTGGATAACGCCTTTCAGGGGTCTCTGATTCTGGTTGCTGGGGTGACTCCTCTAATTGATCTCTTATGGATTGAACATCCTCATGTACGTTCGCGTTTGAGGTAGATGCTACAGGTTCAATAATTTCTTCCACTGGTGTCTCTGCCGTAGCCATGGGTTCGACCCTTGTTCTCGATTCTACAAGTTGGTCAGCATGACGTCGTATTACGTTTTCACCAATCTCTACCGTGTACATCAGGGGTCCTTGTCTGGCACGAATTGTTCCAGATTGCCATTTCTCATTCTTATAGTCCCGGGCTAACACTGGTTGTCCTATTTCGAAACTCCGAGTGGTCTTGTTATTTACATGCTGGAACTGTTTGTTTTCGACTTCCCTACGCACATTTGGTTTTAACAAATCCAACCTGGACCGCAACCTCCTGTTATAAAACATCATGGCAGGACTTTGATTTGTCACTGCATGTGTGACGTTTCAATATGCCATTAGGAAATTGTCCACCTTGTGTTGTAGTGGAATATGGTCTTCGCTCATGGCCTTTATCGCCTTTTTGAACGTTTGTACAAATCTCTCGGCCAACCCATTTGTAGCCGGATGATATGGGGCAGATGTATAGTGTTTCACCCCATTCTTCTTCATGAATTTCTGGAATTCTTCTGACACGAACTGCGGTCCGTTGTCTGAACATATCTGTTCTGGCAATCCATTTCTTGCAAATATGGTTCTTAGAACTGCGATCGTCTTTTCCGAGGTGGTCGCCATCTTAATCACTTCTGGCTATTTAGAATGTGCGTCTACCGCTATCAAAAACATGGAATCCATGAATGGACCTGCAAAGTCGATATGTACACGCTGCCATGGGGTTGAAGGCCATTCCCATGGATGCAGCGGTGCAATTGGAGGTGCATTTTGAACTTTTTGGCACCCTGAGCAGCTTTTAGTCAGATCCTCTATTTGTTTGTCGATACCCGGCCACCACACATAAGCCCTAGCAAGGCTTTTCATCTTGACTCCCCCCAGATGACCTTCATGCAGTTCCTTTAGAACTCTCTCCCTTAATTTAGGAGGAATAATCACCCTTGTTCCATACATCAATGTTCCTTGACAAACGGACAGCTGTTCTCGTCTGGCTGAGAATGCCGGTAACAGTGGTTCGCCATGTGCTGGCCATCCCTTCACTGTCAATTCGTAGACCCGAGACAGTGTCGGGTTGTTCCTGGTCTCTCTCTCAATACTCGCATTGGTGACTGGCAAACATTCGATGATGGTCGAGTGAAATAACTCAACAGGGTCAACTGCCGGTGCCTCTTCCGCTGTAGGTAGTGGCAGGCGCGACAGCCCATCAGCATTACCATGTTGCTTTGTACCTTTGAATTCGATCTCATATTGATGTGCCCCTAGGAAAAGGGACCATCTCTGGAGCCTCTGCGCTGTCATCACCGAAACACCCTTCTTAGGGTTAAAAATGGAAACCAATGGCTGGTGGTCTGTCAGCAGCGTAAACTTTTGGCCTTGCAGGTAATGATTAAATTTTTTTACTCCCCACATGAGGCTGAGAGCCTCCCTATCTATCTGAGCATAGTTGCGCTCAGCGGAGGTCAATGATCTGGATGCGAACGCGACTGGTCTTTCCAAGCCATTTGGCAACTTATGTGATAGCACTGCCCCAATACCATATGGAGAAGCATCACAAGCTAAACGAATAGGCAGCGTTGGGTTAAAGTGAGCCAACACTTCCTTAGAGGTGATCAATGCCTTGCTTTTGTGAAAAGCCCGCTTACAGTCCTCGCTCCACTTCCATGGCACTCCTTTTTGTAAAAGAGCGTTCAACGGGTGTAGCACCGTGGATAAATTTGGCAGAAACTTATGGTAATAGTTAATCAACCCTAGGAACGACCTCAACTGGGATACATTTTCCGGAGCGGGAGCCTTCACAACAGCTTCGATCTTGTCAGGTGACTTGTGAAGCCCCTCCTGGTCAATGACGTGACCACAGTACGAGATTCGCTTCTGAAAGAACTCACATTTCTGGCGATTAACTCGAAGTCCATACTCTTTCAATCTGGTGAGCACCGGTTCCAAATTAGCAAGGTGTTCCTCATCATCATCTCCTGTAATAAGAATGTCGTCCAGATAGCATTGTGTGCCAGGAATTCCCTGTAATACCTGCTCCATGGCCCTTTGCCAAATTGCTGGAGCCGATGCCACTCCAAAAACCAGTCTATTATACCGATATAAGCCCTTATGCGTGTTGATCGTGAGATACTGGCGTGACGCTTCATCAACTTCCATCTGTAAGTACGCCTGCGCCAGGTCTATCTTGGTGAAGTGTTTCCCGCCAGACAACGAAGCGAAGATATCCTCAATCCGCGGAAGCGGATATTGCACCGTGTGAAGAACCGGATTAACAGTGATCTTGAAATCGCCACAGATGCGAACCTTCCCCGGTTCCCCCGGCTTGTTGCTCAATGAACGCTTCATGACGGGAACAATGGGTGTGGCCCATTCGCTCCAGTCCATCTTTGACAGTACTCCTGAACGTTCTAGCCCTTCCAGCTCAGCTTCCACAGCAGGTCGTATCGCATAAGGTACCGGTCTGGCTTTGAAAAATTTCGGGTTTGCATGTTCTTCAACCTTGATGTTTGCCGTAATTCCTTTCAGTGTTCCCAGTCCCTGTTGGAACACCTCCTTAGCATCGTCCAATATTCTGGACAGTCGTTTAGGTTTGACATCGTCCTTTTTACCGGAATCTACAGTTAGTGCTTTTAAGGAATGCCAGTCCATATTTATTCTCCTGATCCATTCCCGTCCCAGTAGTGGTGGACCTCCCTCAGGTAACACATACAAGTCCATTCCTTTGCTTTCTTTACCCTTGTGGACCATCTTTACTTTTATCTTTCCGATGGGGTATACTCTTTGCCCCGTGTATGTTTTCAATACAATCTCCGTATCCCTTAGGGGAATGTGTGAGAATAACCTTTTGTAGTCTTGCTTATTCATGACTGTCAATGCCGATCCCGTGTCCAATTCCATCTTCACTTGGACTCCTGCTATCTGGAGTGTAACCCAAATAGTTTGGTGGTCTGCTGTGTTACCCACATTATGTATTCTTAGACAACCCAGTTCCTTACTGCTGGAGTCTGAATCCGTCTTCTGTTCATCCGAACTGTTCTCTGTCACCTTGTGTACTTTTTTGTACTTCTTCTGTGGTGACTTTTTGTTGCTGGTCTTCTTTCCTGACCGGCATACTTTCGCTATGTGACCGAGTCTGCCACATTTTCTGCATTCTTGATCTTTGAACCAGCACTGGTTCTGATCGTGCGTTGTCCTTCCGCAACGATAGCACTTTACTGCACCCAATGCCATTTGATTGGTGCTGAGTTCCGATGGCCTTAGCTGCATTTCTGCGGTGCCTCGTGCTGCCGCCTCGTGCGATGCTGCAATGGTGACAGCTTTATCTAGCGTAAGGTCCTTTTCCTCTAGCAGTCGCTTCTGAGTTCCTTCTTTTAATAGTCCACACACGAACTTATCTTTCAGAGCATCTGCTAGTCCTGTACCAAACTGACAGTACTTTGATAGCTTGCGCAGTTCAATTAAGAATTCAGCGTTGCTTTCCTCTTTCAGCTGCGTTCTTCTGTAAAATTTAAATCGTTCCGCTATCAGCAGCGGCGTGGGGTTTAAATGCTCTTGCAGGATAGTAACAATATTCGCGAAAATCTTATCCGCCGGTTTATCTGGTGTTACAAGGTGCCTTAATAACCCGTACGTCTTCGCACCCATCGAGTTTAATAGGGTTAGTGCTTTCTTTTCAGCCGGTATCTCATTTGCTGTACAATAAACTTCAATACGCTCCACATAAGTGGCCCAATCTTCGACATCGCTATCAAAAGCAGTGATGTTACCGTTTTTAGGCATCCTTGTAAGTTTCTTTAAGTATTTTATTTTATTTTATTTTTTTTCCCCAAAATGGCGGCTTCCCGCGCTTGGCGGCTTTTCCCGCGCTTGTCTTCTTCCTGCGCTGACTAAAATGGCGGCTTCCCGTGCTTGGCTTCTTCCCCCCCGCTGGCTACAATGGTGATTACCGCGCTGTTGCCGTTCTCGCCTCCCAGCGGTCCTTAATTTCCCCCGACGCTGCTGCTTTTACTCCCCGCTGTCCTCGTGGGTATTAGCGCTTCCTTTCTTGCAGCGCGTCTATTCCGATTGCAGCCCGGCCCTTTACACCGGCTGCGGTCAAGTTCTCCGCCCTTTTTCCTCCGGTCTCGCCCCCCTTCTCCACTGACAACGCGGCCGACTTTCTGCCTGTGTCGCTAGATCGGCTTACCCACCGGCGTGGAAGAAGGATGATCACTGCCTGTCGCTGATGGTGGACTTCGTGGTCAGCAATTCCAACCCGGGTTCTCGATGCCTCCCGTGCGAATGCGGTGCTCAGCAGGATGATGAGGGCGGATGCCTCTTCTCGACGCCCGTTCTGGGGACGAAGCTGCCTTGGATGCAATTGCTGCTGGGTAAGATCGACTCGTCGCCACTGTTGAGTCTGTGTGTTCCAGATATACTTATTTTAAATAACTGGACACAGACAACAGGAAAAACTTAAACAGGTCTTTACTACTTGAAGGTCAGGGCTGAACTGCTTTACAAATTACTACACAGAGCTTATATACCGGTGTGGTCACCACCGGTACAACAATATACAGTAGCAAGAGAAAGTAGTCCATCTTCTTAAGGTAGTTCTCTTAAGGTGGTACAGGTTACATACACCACAATCGCTGGTATGTGGCATCTGTTGTTGAGATCTGAAGTGTGATGGATGCATGGTAGATGCAAGATATAATAAGATTTATTTTAGGTATAGGTACTGATTTGTGTGCAACTTTATGGGGAGTAGAACTGAAACATAGTGCTGATGTATGATCAGACCTAACACCAGCAAAAGGAAGGTCGGGTATTGACTCACCAACCCTTCAGATGTGGATAAGTAGAGTATCTCAGGTCCACTATTTACTTATACTCTTTGTTGTCCTTGCATTTCTTTCAACATGTGCCTCTAACAATAAGCTAAAGCTTTATGTAGAGAGAAAGACAGAGCGAAACAAAGGCAGCAGGACATAGTTCAGTCCTACTCACAGAACTAAAGAAACATCTTCTGGGTTGTAGTATGATTTAAGGGGCAGTGTCCGTCTGCAGTGCTGGATAATTGTTTGCTATCACACCATGCAGCTAGATTGAAAATTCATGGCGTGTATGGATGCAAGCAATTTTCCAGTTTTCCTGTCAGGATTACAGACTGGAGCCCTATCCATTCTTTTGTTATCTCACGCCAATTTGTCCAAAGCTTCACCACCTACATTTTGACCTGCACTAAGTCTCATGCACTCATCACCCCTGTCACCCCTTGCTGACCTTCACTGGCTTCTTATCTCTCAAAGCACCAAATTCCAAATACTTGCCTTTTATACAACGGAGTGACTGCTGCCAAGCTGCTGCCAATGACTGGAAGCTGCACAGAAGTGTTCTGCGCATTAATCTGTGGTGGTTTAAGTATGAATGTATAATAATATAGTCATATCGCATGCCTAAATCTATGGAATCTATGGAGCTATGGGTTGGTTTAATAATGTATATAATAATAGTGCGGGTTGGTTTAAGTATTAATGTATGATATTTCCGCGGAAGGAGGATTGCGGAGATTTATTTGTATGGTGCGCAAGTTCCGTGTGAAGGGAAAAGAGAAGAAAATTAATAAAAATGGGCGTTTACTGTGTTTTGCTGGTGCAGGTTTTCTTTCCCTGATGTGGCTCTGTTCGGCAGCAGCGATCTCTTTTCACCACCCCCTCCTCTCTTTTCTCTCTGGAAGTGTTTTCTTTGTAATGGCGACTATATTTTCTTTCCAGTTAGCAAACAACCGTTAAAACACTGAAACTCTGCATGGGCAACTACATGGGCAAATCCTTCAAGGCCTCACTCCTCCCTACCTCGGCAGCATCCTCCAGCCCAAGGCATACTGTCCTCTTGTGCATCCATTCCTCCGAGCATTCCCCACTTAGTGTCAGAACTTTCAGCTGTTTTGGCTCTACCCTCTGGAACTCCGTCCCTGAATGTTTTTGCTTCGCTACATTGCTCACTGCCTTTTACAAAAAAAAGTCTCCTCAAAACCGATTTCATTGGCTGTGCCTTTGGACCAATCTCCTGTTTCCTCTATCATGTGAAGCACTGTGGGAAACGTCCTTACATTAAAGATGCTTTAAGCTCTTCTTGCTACAATGGCTATTGTTGATAGAAAGGTAGGAAGTTAGCTCTGCATTTGAATTATTCATTGTCTGTTATGCTGTTTTGGTTTCAGCCAGTTTACAAAGTGTCTTTTAATGGGCTACTGAGGTTCTGAGAATACTATATTACAGGGCAACTGAAGGTCTGAAAATATGAAATGAAACTGCTTTTGAGAAAATTCTACTTCAATATGTTATAGGCTTAAATGGCTAGATTTCCTGTCTTTTGCCTCATTTAAAGTTTTCTATTATTTCCCCCATCTCCTAATCTCATTGTAATACATGTTCCTAAATGACAACGTCCCTTGAATCTAACAATTACTTCATAGTAATTATCGCAAACATAAAAGATTCCCATATTCTGCTCTGTCAAAACTCACAAAAATTGTTAACTTGGAACAAAGCTCTTCAATTTTACTGCATTTAACATTTCACCTCAGTATTCAGTACAGCATCAGAAAGATAAAATTGACCTAGGCTGATTGAAAGGGCACCTCAATTCCTACCAGTTGGCTCACATAATTGCATATTACAAGCAAAGGTTTTAATAAAGTTTTGATGGATATTTTTCCTATTCTTCTCCTTGTGACCTGTTGCCTCCATTTAGCCTCCTACTGCAGGATTGCTGTGATCACAAGTACTAAAGAAGTAGCTGATGAAATGTTTGTTTGCAGCATAGTACTGAAAGGATCGTTACTAGCCCTAGCCCCGGTAGGGCTACCCCGGATCAGGCGTATTCCCCAGACGTTCACCTTCAACTAAAGTTAGAGGTAGCCGAATCCTAAAGACGCTTAATTGGGTCTAAAGGTTCAGACTATCTCTCCCTAAAGGAAAGGAATGACTTGAAGATGTTACCGTCCTTCAGATAGCACTTTTAGTAAGTTTAACTAGACTGTAACCTTCCAGATATTATGAGGGTCCGGAAAACTCCTCCAGAATTCTGCAACTCCTCACCAAAGAGTGTACAGAGATTGAGTTCACGAGTTTGATACAGAAATACTATGTGAGACAATTCTAAAAAAATATAGATTTATTAAAGAACCGACATGTAACTTACAGCTGGTGATTCAATCGCAAAATTAACAGTTCCAAATACAAATAGCTTTTATCAGAGATCCTTATTCTCAAATCTGTAAGCAGTTTTGATCCTAGCCCAATTGCTAGACGAATGGTTCGAATCGCCCCCGCCTTATGAGAGTTCTATACCCGGGAATTATTATTCAGTGTGTAAATGGAATAAGTCACAGACAGGACTGCTTCTGTGAAAAATCGCACTTATATTTATTTGGTCTAACATACACTGGCTAAAATATGCACTACTAAACAAAATCACTGTCTCTGTGGAGAATAAGATCCAGGTTACAAACAACATACATACAGTACACAACTGGGGACTATAACATGCAGTAATTCCCTTGTTGCTATGGTGGACTCTAACTCCACCCCTACCAACGAATTACCCAGTCACATAAACCCCTTCGCCTGGCTGAACCAAACGGAGCTTCCACCCCGGAATAGCCCAAAAACTTCACTTCTGAGAAAAACCCTGAGCTCTTACACACCACCCAGCTCGCCTGGGATATCTGGTTACCGGCGTGGGACACTCGAGATCATGCTTACCACCACACACAGTCGGTCTCGATCGCTCTGCTCAGTGGCTTCTTCCTCTGGTGCTTCTTGTTAGGTCGATCTTGGTGGAGCGAGAGCGAGAGAGAGAGAAAATGGTGGGAAAGGATCTATCTTTATAGGAGTCTTGCTACCCCTATCTTTCCCGCCAATCTTTAAAATCCTTTTGTTTCTAAGCACTCCGGTACTTAATCAGTGATGTGCCATCATCGGACCCATAAGTATTCCATGATTGGACTAATGGCCCTAAGTCTGGGACATAGCTTCGGTCTTTGTGTTGGGAAAAACTGGCTCCTCTTCGGCTGGCTAGACTAGTGGGTTCATTGTTCTGCTTCTCTTCTGAGATGGAGGTGAGAAGTGCTTTTGCATATTAGAGTGGCTTTCTAATAGGTTCAAGTTCAACGGGTGCCTCAGGGTCCTCAGCCCCTTCGTCAATGGCCCCCTTTTTCCAGGACTGTCGGGCGAACCCATACATTCTGGATGACTGACAGTTCTTTTGTCACAGCCAACTGCCATGCGTTCTCTGGAGTTTTAACAAACCAGGTTTTCACGTATCTGCACAGGGCAATCCCATCACAGGGAAAATACCCTCAGAAAAATCCCATAAAGTCCACAAAATATTCTCGACTGAGTCCATTCTTCAAACAGAGACTTTGCAATCTCTTCAAATCCTAACTTTGTTACATTTTTACATTTCTTAGTCTTATTCCAGAATATCCACCAAAATCAAATATCTTTGATCCCCGAGACTCAAGGAGTTAAAAACTTACAGAGCCTGCCTTTGAAGCGTGAGAATCACTTTGCCCCTTTCAGCGAATTCTATCTTCCCATTTGAAAGTTCTATATTTATACCCTTTCTGCAGTGGTCTATCCTTTGAAGTTTTCTGCTGATGTAAGCTAATTATCTCAAGTCATTTTTCTGTTGACTCCTTCTATTCTTATTGTTAGATCAGCTTTAGCATTAAGAATTATGTCTCCTTCTTTAGGTGTTCGAAGCTTATCATAAAAACAATGTGACAGCAGTGGTTCTATTTGATTTCATTTTTATCAAAGTCTCCTGTTTGTATCTTTTGCATTTAGAACACCTCAACTGGTTGTACCACAGATTTCGTGTCTCCTAGGTGTTCCAAGTTCAACACAAAAACAATGTGATGGCTAGTGCCTCCCGTATTTCATTTGATGTTATTTTTACGAAGGCATTCTGTGCAATTCTTTTTACAACGTGTAAATTAAAAACACCTCAACTAGGGTGATCTGTGCAATTATTTACCTCAGTTAGTTGTAACATTGTCTTCTTATTTCATTTGATGACAGGTGTTTCTTTTACTTGATGTCATTTTTACAAAGGTACATGTTTCTTTAATGTTCTGTGTTTCTTTCCGAAGTGTTGGTTTATAACACTTAACTTGGGTATAGCTATTGTGTTCTTTCCAAACTGAAGACTTCCTGGAACCTCCAACCTGCTGCTTCAATAGGGCTATTGTCTCAGTGTCAACAACCTATCTTATCTCAAAACCCTGTATGCTGTTTACAGTTTTTGATTGTTAAGGCTTCCAGACTTCCAGACCCAGTATGTCATGTTTTAATAAAGTCAAAATTCTGTTCATAGGATGGTGTATTTTTCTGAATATGACTATTCCTTCACAGTACGACATGCCAGTTTGCTCGCATCAGTCTGCTCCCTTATAGGCAATGGTCATTTCTTTAAGATGCTTGCATTTGGTTGTCTAACTGATGACTGGGGAAGCATATTACAACTGTGACTGACAGATTCAGAAGTGCTGAGAATTGCTATATTATAGGTTAACTCAAGGAATTGCAAATTTGAAATGACACTGCTTTTGAAAAAAATCCACGACAATATGTTATAATGTTCAAAATGTCAGTTCTTCCTTCTACTTCACATAAAGCGGTGACATGAGGAGTAGCATGCTGTGGCACTTTAGCAAGGTCACTGGAACAAATCAATTGCAGAAGTATTATTTTTAAATCATAACCTTTTTGCTGCCACATGATCCCTCGTGATTCATCCAAGTGCACAGAATTATGGTGGGGGTGAAGTAAGGGAGGAGGTTGGCAATATAGTGGACATGGAAATAAGCCATCTTGGTTATGGATAGGGTGTATGGTTTACAACCTAGATCTAGAAGCATAAAACTAAAAATTTATTCAAAATCACATTTCAATTTTCCGAAGTACATTACACTCTGGGGTAAGATTTGCTGGAAGTAGTGAAATTGCAAATACATTTATAAAGACAAAGTGTATGATTTTGCTACATCTAGCACAACCTTCCCAAGGAGTTGAAGTGAAGAACAATTGGCGATGCATTGATGTTTTGCTCCTAAGTCTCTTTACATGCTTTGAAAATAAAATATGAAATGGCATTTACTAAACATGTCAATGGCATCTTAATGTAACATCAATACTGCACCAGCCTTTGTTTTATTATATTGACAGATAGTTGATTTGAATATCTTGAATCCTTAACTAATTGGAATGTCAAATTTCCAAGAAATGCTTGGACGTATGGCAAAATCTGATGATGCTTCAAATTAACCTAACCTTGGTTGGCTAATTTCTATCTGGTGGTACAGCAGTTTGTGAGTGTAAGACCTCCCTGCTGGCCTCACAACTGTCTATGCATGTTCAATATCATTGGCAGTCTACTTATAATTGCTCACACTTTTTCTCCATTGGGCTACATCCAGTTTTGGACCTCCATTTAGACCACTTGAATTTCATAGAATTGAATATGAATCCAAAGTCTGGAAATAAAAATCAACCATCTTTCCTGGTGCTTTATTTGGGATACAGTGGTGTTCTCTGTGTTCCTCTGACATTTTGATTACAGTTTCATTAATACAATAAAAACACTCTATTGTCCTGATAAACCTCTCATGCTGCATAGAAACTGGTTTTCAGCCTTATAAATGGTCCTGACACAAACCGCTTATCATTTAGGTCCTTCTAAATCAAAGGCTGTTTTGAAGTCCAGGAAGCAGTGGAGGTTGAGGACATATTTGAGGATTACAGTGTCTAATATAGTTCAGACAGCTAGATTCATGTAAATTCTGTTGGTTCGTATGAAGGGCAAGAAAATTCTTGTGACATATTTGTAATTTACTCATTGAGAATGTCTGAATAACTGCAGAGTCGTGTGTGATATTTTTCTTTTCTTCTCTCCCTCCCTTTCCATTTGTGCAGCAAGTTGTAAGCATCCTGCTCGCACTAAATCAAGTAGGTGCTTTCACCCATGAAGAAAGCATTTTGGGAAAATAAATAAGTATCAGCATTACACCTGATAAAAGCACACAGTATAAATCTCTGCTAAACGTTTGCATTCTCCTCAGTAATACAGAAATACTTCAGACATAAATAAAGCAGTGTAAAGATGACTAATAATACATTTGTGACATATGTACTTTAATGACCGTTGTAGTACTATAAATTTTTTGTCGAGCAAAAGAGAGTGCATGAAATTTCAAAACTAGCTTGATGCTGATTTGTCCATTCTGTACTATGAGAGTGGTGAAGATTTCAGTTGTGTACACTTGTCATTCTTGAATGTTTGCTTTCTCTCAAAATTCTGGTTTCATTTTCATTTGTAGCTATCTGCTGCAGAGTTCTGGCAGTTATCTTATGATCTTTGGCTAACACTCCACTTTATAAATCAACGCTCAGTGGGCTGCTTACAGGAATGCCTAATACTGCATTTATACTGCAGCTAATAGTCTCAGACTGGCAGTTACAGTATCGGTTCTAACATGTTTATACTGCCTAGCTGAAACTGCAATTTTTCTACCTAGCGGTGAGCTTTGTGCATGCAAATGGACAGAGCTCCTCTCCTAGTAGTTAGTATTTAAATGTTGAAAGAACACAGGTGGCATTGCCTAAATATTTAAATTAACTCACAGGTATACTGTGTAGGAGGTTCAAGGCATTCTCTGAGCACTTCGATAGTCTCTGTGTAGGAGGTTCAAGACATTCTCTGAGCACTTTTGATAGTCTATGTGCTGGTGAACCCAAAAAGCCAGGTACCTTTTTTTTATTTATTCATTCACGGGATGTGGGCGTCGGTGGTAAGGCCAGCATTTATTGCCCATCCCTAATTGTCCTTGAGAAGGTGGTGGTGAGCCGTCTTCTTGAACCGCTGCAGTCCATGTGGTGAAGGTACTCCCACAGTGCTGTTAGGGAGGGAGTTCCAGGATTTTGAAGGAACGGCGATATATTTCTAAGTCAGGATGGTGTGTGACTTGGGGGGGAACTTGGAGGTGGTGGTGTTCCCATGCACCTGCTGTCCTTGTCCTTCTAGGTGGTAGAGGCCGCGGGTTTGGGAGGTGCTGCCGAAGAAGCCTTGGTGAGTTGCTGCAGTGCATCTTGTAGATGCATCAGGGAGTCTCTCTTTCAGAGTTAACTTGCATCCTGACTCCAGATTTATACTGCAACTTCAGCGCCACTATGAATTGAAAACTGTTGTGTCGTTCACACACTCTTAAAGGGCCTCATCCACTTTACAAACAAAATTGAATATTGTGAAAAGGTGCAATTATACTGCAGGTACCGGTAGTTATTAACAAAGGGCCAATGTGACAGTCAGCTCTCTGCTAACATTAGCCTCGAGTGGGTGTTGGTCGAGGCAAATGGCAAACCTTCCTGACGTCGACAGCATGAGGCCCGGGTGATTTGAACTCCCAATCATAGGATTAAGTATTAAGGATTACAATAAGTGAGTATTTACTATTAATCAAGAGTCTAAATAATCATAGGCAAACAGTGTAACACAATGTCACAGTATTAGCTGGATTTTACTTAATTGCAGTATAATGGCCAATATTACAACATAGCTTAGCAATGTTGACACCCCCATGTTACGTTCCTCAGTACTGCACTGGGGTGTTAGCTTGGCTTACTTGGCAGAATTCGTGCCTCTGAGTCAAATGGTTGTGAGTTCAAGCCTCACTCCAGATCATAAGCACATCATTTAGGCTGGCTTGTCAGTGCAGTGTTGAGGATGAGGTGCTATCTTTTGGTTCAGACATTAAACTGAGGTCCCTTGTGTTATTTAAGGTGTATGTAAAAGATAACATTGTAGTATTTGAAAAAGAACAGGGAGTTCTCCCAGTGTCCCTCAAGCCAACACCTCTAATAACAAATTAACTGGTCATTTATCTCATTTTCTGTTTGTTGGACATTGCTTTGTGAAAATTGACTGCAGTATTTGCCAATGTGTTGGACTATGCTTCAAAAAGTAATCCATTGGATGTAAAATCCACTGGGGGAGAAATTCGGTGGGCTGTGCCACCAGTTAGCGCCTAAAGAGGGCAGTCAGTGGCTGTAGCGCCACTGGCCGCGCCTCCCGTGATATTGAGTTGGGGTGCTAATGGCGGCGTTAGCCTTTTGCGCTGCGTCGCCACCGATGACGTCATCGGTGTGTGCAGCGCCCCATTAGCGCCCTGATCGCAAAATTAGGTTGTGGCCGCCTCTGTAGCACCATTCGCTACTCGTGCCCAGTTCACGGGGCTTTGCTGTGGCGGCAGTGGCGCTAATTA
This sequence comes from Somniosus microcephalus, assembly GCF_052327205.1. NCBI lineage: Eukaryota > Metazoa > Chordata > Chondrichthyes > Squaliformes > Somniosidae > Somniosus > Somniosus microcephalus. Next base: position 252,786,042 of record NC_140992.1, read on the forward strand.
AGGTGGCGGTGCGGGGCGGCCGTTTCTTCCGGCGGCCGCCTGCCAGCACCTCCGTCCCCGGCCTCCTGAGCTCCTCCCCAGGCAGTGCCAGCTGTTTCCCAAGAGCCCAGCACTTCTCCTCTGTGCCGGGCTCTTTTGCCGGCACTCGCGATCAGAGATCGCGCTGTTGCAGGCCCCTCCCCCTTAAGAATGGGAGGAAGGCCTGCAGTACCGCAGCGCGCCATGCCGCAGCGTGTGGCACTGCGGCACGTTGCGCTGCGATATTCAGTTTCAGCGCCCTAAGAGGGACGCGGAGCGCCTCGAGGCTCGCCCCGTGTCCCTCTTGGGGCGCTCAAGTTGAATTTCCGGCGATCGCTAATGCTCCGATCGCTGCGCTAAATCCTGCGCCCAGGCGAGCTTGGCGCCCCTTTTGCGGCTCAACCCAATTTCTCCCCCATTGAGACATCCCAAGGATGTGCTGATAAATGAAAATTCTTTGTTATAAGTTAACTGTCTGTATTCAGCATATCATTAGAAAGTTCCAGCATTCCGGCTATCTCGCTGGGGCATCAGCATAAAATATGTAACCTTGGTCTTTGTAAGAGGTTGTCTGCTGTGGCATTGGCAGTTCTGCTTTCTTCTGGGGTGCTCACCTTCACCACTGTGAACAGCTGTCAAGTTGTCATCCATGGCAGTGATCTTCTTTCTTTGGTCATCATCTTCTCATGCCAGTTTAACTAGCGTTGCTCGTATGTTTTTTAACTGTATGGTAATACGGACACTGAGATGCAAGTTATTAAACTAACATTTGTGGTACACTTAATCATCTTTACTTATGTTCAGTTGAACGCTTAAGCTTCTAAATTTTAAAACTTTCTTGGCTTTTGAAGATCTGTTTCAAATGCTCTTTACATTCTTTACCAACTTCCTCATAATGTTTGTCAGTGCATCACAAATCTCCTCCCTCGTTTCATTCAGCACTCTGGAATAAATAACCTCTATCCCTCGAGGTTTGATTTGAGCTCTTTTAGTCCGTCTCTGACTTCCATCTTGCTTATAACAAAGTCACTGATTTTATCTTGGTTATCTGTTTTGGAAGGGCCTGATGCTCATGTCTCCCCCTGTGACTACTTGGAGAAAATAATCATTTAGAATATTAACTGTCTTGTGTTCATTCTCATCTTTTTGATTTTGTTTCCATCTTTTATGGTTTTCACTTCTTCTCTGACTGCCTTCTTACCATTATAATACTGTACGTTTTTGTTACTGTTCTGTTTAGCCAGCATTGCTGTGCTTTTTTCTAGGTCTCTTTATGTCCCTTTGTTCACCCTTTTAACTTCTTCCTGCATTTTCTTGTATTCATCCCAGTGAACCTCTGGTCCTTTCTCAAGGATTTTTCTTCTTTATATCGCACAATTTGTTTGTTAATCCATTTTGGGTCACACTTGTACAATCTGCGCTTGTTGATTTTGGTATTATTTATTCTGCATGCTCAGCATTATATAGAATCATAGAATGGTTACAGCACAGAAGGAGGCCATTCGGCTGGTCAAGCCCGTGCCGGCTCTCTGCAAGAGCACTTCAGCTAGTCCCAATCCCCTGCCCTTTATCCGTAGCTCTACAATTTTTTTTCCTTCAGGTACTTGTCTACTTCCCTTTTGAAAGCCACGATTGAACCTGCCTCCACCACCCTTTCAGGCAGTGCATTCCAGATCATAACCACTTGCTGCGTAAAAAAGTTTTCCTCATGTCGCCTTTGGATCTTCTGCCAATCAACTTAAATCTGTGTCCTCTGGTTCTTGACCCCTCTGCCAATGGGAACAGTTTCTCTCTATCTACTCTGTCTAGACCCCTCATGATTTTAAACACCTCTATCAAATCTCCTCTCAAATTTCTCTGCTCTAAGGAGGACAACCCCAGCCTCTCCAGTCCATCCATGTAACTGAAGTCCCTCATCCCTGGAAGCAATCTTGTAAATCTTTTCTGCACCCTCTCTAAAGCCTTCACATCCTTCCTAAAGTGTGGTGCCCAGAATTGGACACTGTACTGCAGTTGTGGCTGAACCAGTGTTTTATAAAGGTTCATAATAACTTCCTTGTTTTTGTACTCTATGCTTTTATTCTCGGCACTGAATCACTTAGATGGTAAAGAGACCTACATCAGAATGCTGTTCATAGACTACAGCTCAGCATTCAACACTATCGTCCCCAACAAGCTGGCCACCAAACTCCAAACTCTTGGCCTGAACACTTCCCTCTGCAACCGGACCCTGGACTTCCTAACAAACAGACCCCAGTCTGTCAAATTAGGTAACCACACCTCCCCCCCCTCTGACCCTGAACACGGGGCCCCACAAGGATGTGTGCTGAGCCCCCTCCTCTACTCCCTCTTCACCCACGACTGTGTGGCTGTTCATGGTTCCAACACCATCATCAAGTTTGCGGATGATACCACGGTAGTAGGCCAGATCACCAACAACGATGAGTCAGCCTACAGGGAGGAGGTCCAGCATCTCGTGAAGTGGTGCGCCGATAACAACCTGGCCCTGAACATCAAGAAAACCAAAGAAATCATTGTGGACTTCAGGAAGTCTAAAGGCGGAAGTCACACCCCCATCCACATCAATGGGGCTGTGGTGGAAAGGGTGGACAGCTTTAAGTTCCTCGGAGTCCACATCACGGAAGACCTCTCCTGGTCCCTCAATACCTCCTCTTTGGTGAAGAAGGCCCAGCAGCGCCTATATTCCCTAAGGAGGCTGAAGGGATGTAACCTGTCACCCCGATCCTCTCTAACTTTTACCGCTGCACAATAGAGAGCATCCTGACAAACTGTATCACAGTATGGTATGGCAGCTGTAGCTCCTATGACCGGAAAGCCCTGCAGCGGGTAGTCAAAACTGCCCAACGCATTACCGGCACCCGGCTACCGACCATAGAGCACATATACCAGAAACGCTGTTTACGGAGGTCACGGTCCATCATCAAAGACCCTACCCACCCCAGCCACAGTCTGTTCACCCTCCTGCCATCTGGGAGACGCTACAGATGCATTCGCACCCGTACGACCAGATTTAGGAACAGCTTCTTTCCCAGGGCTGTCATCCTTCTGAACTCCACAAATAAACTCTAAAGCCTGCACATCTGCCAATGCACTTTATTATGGTTATGCTTATGTTAATGTATTACAAGCCAAATGTATGTTGAATGTTTAAATGTCTTAATCTAAATGTACACTCTCGGGAGCCGCAAGCGTACATTTCGTTGTACTGCACTTGTGCACTAACAATGACAATAAAAGTTGATTTGATTTTGATTGATTTGATTATTTATAAAGTCCAGGATTCCATATGCTTTTTTAACCACTTTCTCAACCTGTCCTGCCACCTTCAACAATTTGTGCACATATACCCTCAGGTCTATCTGTTCCTACACCCCCTTTAGAATTGTACTGTGGCAGCACGGTGGCATAGTGGTTAGCACTGTTGCCTCACAGCGCCAGGGACCCGGGTTCAAATCCAGCCTCGGGTGACTGTCTGTGTGGAGTTTGCACATTCTCCCCGTGTTTGCGTGGGTTTCCTCCGGGTGCTCCGGTTTCCTCCCACAGTCCAAAGATGTGCGGGTTAGGTTGATTGGCCATGATAAAAATTGGCCCTTAGTGTTAGGGGGGATTAAATACCTGGGGTTACGGGGTTACAGGGATAGGGCTTGGGTGGGATGGCTGTCGGTGTAGGGACCGGGTGCTAGGGTTTGGATGATCAGCCAAGATCTCGTTGAATGGCGGAGCAGGCTCGAAGGGCCGAATGGCCTACTCCTGCTCCTATCTTCTATGTTTCTATGTATTCTTTAGTTTATATTGAACCTCCTCATTCTTCCTACCAAAATGTATCACTTCGCACTTTTCTGCGTTAAATTTCATCTGCCATGTGTCCGCCCATTCCACCAGCCTATCTGTCCTCTTGAAGTCTATCACTATCCTCCGCACTGTTCACTATACTTCCAGATTTTGTGTGTTCTGCAAATTGTGAAGTTATGCCCTGTACATCCACGTCCAAGTCATTAATATATATCAAGAAAAGCAGCGGTCCTAGTACCGACCCCTAGGGGACACCACTGTGTACCTTCCTCCGGTCAAAAAAGCAACCATTCACCACAACTCTCTGTTTCCTGTCACTTACCCAATTTCGTATCCATGCTGCCACTGTCCCTTTTATTCCATGGGCTTCAACTTTGCTGGCAAGCCTATTTTGTGGCACTTCAGCAAACACATTTCAGAAGTCCATGTACACCACATCAACCACGTTGCCCTCATCAACCCTCTCTGTTACCTCATCAAAAAACTCAATCAAGTTAGTTAAACACGATTTGCCTTTAACAAATCCATGCTGGCTTCCCTTAATTTATCCATACTTGTCCAAGTGATTGTTAATTTTGTCCCAGATTATTGTTTCTAAAAGCTTCCCCACCACCGAGGTTAAGCTGACTGGCCTGTAGTTGCTGTGTTTATCCTTACACCCTTTTTTGAACAAGCGTGTAACATTTGCAATTCTCCAGTCCCCTGGCACTACCCTCGTATCTAAGGAGGATTGGAAGATTATAGCCAGTACTTCTGCAATTTCCACATTTACTTCCCTCTATCCTAGGATGCATCCCATCCGGTCCTGGTGACTTATCTACTTTAAGTGCAGCCAGCCTTTCTAGTATCTCCTCTTTATCAATTTTTATGTCATACAATATCTGAACTACTTCCTCTTTCACTATGACTTTGGCAGTATCTTCTTCCTTGGTAAAGACAGATGCAAAGTGCTCATTTAGTACCTCAGCCATGCCCTCTGCCTCCATGCGTAGGTCTCCTTTTTGATCCCTAATTGGCCACCCCTCCTCTTATTACCTGTTTACTATTTATATGCCTATAGAAGACTTTTGGATTCCTTTTTATGTTAGCTGCCAGTCTATTCTCATATGCTCTCTGCCCCTCTTATTTCCTTTTTCACTTCTGTACTCAGCCTGGTTCTCATTTGTATTCTCAACCTGACATCTGTCATACGCCCCTTTATATCTGCTTTATCTTACTCTCTGGGTGGAATTTTCCCAGCCCTGGGGAGGCGGGTATGGAGGCAGGACTGCGGAAAAATGGCAGAAACTGGGAGCACTTACCAAACCCGCTCCCAACCCGCCTCCGTGCTATCTTCCTTGGAGGCAGGTCCCCGAGTCGCGCAGAGACCCGTCTCCAAGAGGTCGGATGGGTATTAGAGCCAATTAACTGCCTGTTAACCGGTAGTTAACAGGCTGCTTTGAGGTGTTTCCTCATTTTACGCCTGCAATTGCGGGCTTCCCGACGGCTGCGAACCTCGCCAGGGTCAGCGAGGCGAGCAGTGGGTCTGCGCGAGTGAGAGGGGTTGAAATGTCAGCTGTAGAGGCGAGTGATGGGTGTAAGTGTGGACAGGTACGTATGAGAGGTGAGTGTAAAGTGTTGGAAAAAGTTTCCTTACCGTTGCTTCTTTCTGCAGGCTTCAACCTTTGAGGATCCGAAGGTGCCTCATCTCAACGGCAGAGATGACAGAATGGCTGCTGCATTCTCAGATGCAGCAGCCATCTGCTTTCTGCTGAGGAAAGAGGTCTTGGTGAGCCCGTGTGCAAGGACTCACCTTAGAACAGAGATTGTCAGGGCTTGACAGCTTCTCAAAGCTGTCAAACACTGACAATTCATCTGTCAAAATTTTTTTGACAGATGAAGCGTCATACGCTGATGTCATCTGTCACCAGTTTTCCATTAATTGGCCGGTAAGCCCGCAGGGCGGGCTTAACAAGACCAATCAAGGGAAAATAGCGTGGGTTGGTCAGACGTCGCTGGGGGCGTGACTGAAACCTGGAAACCAGAAGTCCTGCCTCCAGCACGTCTCCATTGAGAAAATCCAGCCCTCTGTCTCTTTCATCATCCAGGGAGCTCTGGGTTTGGTCACCCTACCTTTCCCCCTCGTGGGAATGTACCTCGACTGTGCGCAAACCATCTCCTCTTTAAAGGCAGCCCATTGTTCAATTACAGTTTTGCCTGCCAATCTTTGATTCCAATTTACCCAGACCACATCCGTTCTCAACCCACTGAAATTGGCCCTCCTCCAATTAAGTATTTTGACTCTAGATTGCTTTGTCCTTTTTCAAAGCTAACCTAAACTTTATGATACTCTGATCACTGTTCCCTAAATGTTCCCCTACTGATACTTGCTCCACTTGACCCATCTCATTCCCTAGAACCAGATCCAGCAATGCCATCTTCCTCGTTGGGCCGGAAATGTACTGATCAAGAAAATTCTCCTGAACACACTTCAGAAATTCTTCCCCCTCTCTGCCCTTTACACTATTACTATCCCAGTCTATATTGGGATAATTGAAGTCCCCTATTATCACGACTCTATAGTTCTTGCACCTCTCTGTAATTTCCCTGCAACTTTGCTCCTCTGTATCCTTCTCACTAGTAGGTGGCCTATAGAATACACCTAGTAGGGTAATGGTACCTCTATTGTTTCTTATAATTTATGGGGGAAAAATTCAGTTGTTTGCGCCTCCCGTTAGTGCCTTAAGAGGGCACTAATGGGGCACAAAGCAGCTAGCGCCCGGGCGCGGCGAAGTTTGCGCCGCTCGCGAAATTAACTAGACATTTTGCGGCGGCGCTAAACATTACCGCCACAATCTCCTGCGCCGCCAGATCGTGACGTCAGTTGAGTGCGCAATGCCCTGGTAGCGCCCCGGACCGGATATTGAGTGGCGCCCCCTGCCTTACCGCTTGCCGCTAGCAATGACAGGTTGAGGGGAGCGTTTTGCAGTCAGGAAGGGACTGGGGGAGCGCTATTTAAAGGTGACCGCTTCCTGCCTTTTTTTGTTGGTGACATTTTTGAACCACGCATTCTGAGAGAGAGAGAGAGAGACTTCTGGAGAGATTCAACACTGTGTGAAGGAGTTTTGAGTACTGAGCAGCACTTTGCAGGTTCATTTTGATTTGCCCTTCCTTGTATCTATTTAGAAGAGACTGTGGGGGCTGCACTCTGAGCTCTTTCCCTGGGTCTCTCCATTGTTCTTTCCAGCAGATTTGATGTGCAGGTCTATCCAGGCTGAGATTCAGGCCGAGATTCAAGGCTGCAATGAGCAGGATGTGAATGGAGTGCAAAATCAACCCTCCCCTTTAAGATAAAAACAGAAAAATGCTGGAGAAACCCAGCAGGTCAAGCAGCATCTGTGAAGAGAGAAACAGAGTTAACGTTTCAGGTCGATGACCTTTCGTCAGAACTCCCCTTTAAGAACTGTCCGGAGCCAGTGTGTCTGTGTTCCATTGCTGACTGACATCACATGAGCTTCGCCAGCGCTCTGAGGTAGCACCTCGCTCCTCGGCCTTTGTGCCTTAAGACAGGTGTGAAGCGTCTGATTTAGCGCTCCAATCACCTCCAGGGACGATAAAAGCCAAGTTTGCCGTCGGAGGCGATAATTAGCGCCAGGCACTAAACTTGGCGCACGGCCGCTAATGGCGCCCCACACGGAGCGATACTGAATTTTTCCCTCTATATCTTTAAAGGTGTTCCACTCTCTCTGAAGTGATGTTAAACAACCTCTGCTAATTTGTTTGCTTTAGTTGTTACTTTATGTCATTAAAAGTTACATACTTGGCTCCTGGTCTGAGATATTTCTGACTCCCAGATTATGTTGACATTTATTATTCTGTGGTCACTGTCTTCCACAGTGCTGACTTCCATTATCTGTACATTATCTGGATCATTTATTATTACCAGGTCAAGATGACCACTGCCTCTTGTTATCTCCTTGATGCACGGGGTCATGAAAGCTATGCATTTACTGACTCTGATTTTAAAACACTTAGGTTTGTTTCTATTTGTTTGGTTGAAATTTTCCATTAAAATAACTTCCTTGCTCTCACGTAACCCTTTCTATCTCTTTTTAATTGCTGATGTTTAACATCCATCAGATGTTTTTATGGGGTTTATAAAAGCAAAGATATCAAACATTTAAACAGTTTATCTTAATTAACATTATACAATTAACATTATATAATTAACAAATTGAATAAAACTATTAAAGATTCCCTTATTTGGACTCTCAACATACTAACATCTTATCAATGTTATAATGTCTCAAATGATTTCTCATCTTTATTTGAAAATAAATAGTATGCTACAGATTTTCAAAGAGGAATATTTTACCAACTTTGCATGGAACCGTATCAGGAGTCTGATGAAATGTAATACTGTATGTGTTGAGATCAGAGAATTGCAATGAGCTGAAGGCCAAGAAATGAGCCATTCTTAACTGGATTGGATTGGACATATTGAGCTGTCACCAAATTCTATTCTAACTCACTTACAGCAGGGCAGGAAGAATAAGATATAGTTTAAAGTGGGCTACATAGATTCTGGAATTGATTTCTGAGAAATATAATTTACACTGTACAAAGCATGCATTGTAACCATATTTTGATGGCATCAATGTCTTTGACTTGATTTTGTCATCACAGCTCATGTGTTTGCTCTGGTTTGCTTTAACCCATTTGATTCACACAGCAGTGATGTTAACTGAGTGGCTGAAATGCACTCTGAATAGCTGCAAATAAGGTTACCACGTGGTGTATGTTTTCTCGGCTTATTAGCTTCTGGCATGCAAAATTCAAGTTCCGTGTTAGCTGCACTTGCAGCTGAATTTATTGTTCACTATATTGGAAAAGTTTTACTTCATTAACTTGGAGAGTAATTATTAACATGGAATTTGTCTCTTCAATAAATTTACCCTTCAAACTGATTAATACTCTGTTAATTGCAATCATTTGAGAGCAAATCAGGCTTTCTTAAAAACAATATTGTCCAAGTGTTGAAGATTGAGAATGGACTACACTTGTGACTTAATACAAGCAGTAAACATGAATCTTTTAAAATGTTGTACTTAGATCAGAAAAAAACTAAGGAAATATATGTACTCATGGTTAAGTTACATTGATTTTATAAGGTGTTCTCTGGCTAAACCTGCATACCTTGACTTGACCAGATTTGATTGCTGGTAGTTCTGCACAACAGTCTTGTGGTAGGCCAAGGAAAAATATGCTGTTTCTTTTAAAACTACATTAAATTTCATTGCATTAAACTTTCCATTGGTCTTGTCACCCGACTTTATGATATAAGTGAGATATTGGTAATCACAAAGGCAATACACTGCTAATGGAATGACAGTTTTCTTATCATTTCATAAGACTAATGGCTGCAAAGATCCACATATGCACTGTGCTGGAGGCAGTAGCAGTCTGTTCCTTGGAGCATGAGAAACAGTAAAGGCCTGCCTCTAGAATAATAAAAGCTAGCACTGAAGGCTATATCTTAATTGCCATTTTTTTCTATGTCTTTTCAGTGCACTTTGATGACTGCAGTGGGAATGAAGGGCTGGAGTTTGCAATTTCTAACCCAGACTTGCGGGTTGCAGCAGATGGGTCTGTGTTTGCTGTAAAAGGTATGGAGGCCACCATGCCAGGATTCTACATCCAGGCATCGTCTGTTCATGCGCAGGACTTGGCCAAAGTGCAGATTGCCAGAGGAGGAGACAATCGTAGTAGTGCTTTGAAGGTAATAACAGTAAACCATGTAAGAAATAAACATGTATGCAGAACTGACGTACATTTTTGCGCTAATTTTGAGTGATTGGAATCATCTATTTATCTTACTTGCACATATAACCACACTGATGATACTTAACATTACTTAAATTACTGAATTCACAAGGCATTAGCATGGCATCATGCTTAACAGTTTATTGCAGACAGAGCTTCATTATGGCACCGTCTGTCTTGCAACAGAAATGGATAAGTGACGGAGAGAAAAAAATGAACTGGCAAATCTCATGTGGAAAGTTCCTAATATCAGTCATGCTGTCTACGAAGATGCCAAATGGAGGTTTCTCCATGTGAGAGAAGGTGGTTGCGAGGGGGAAAAAAATCAGTTGCTAAGTGTCTCTGGCTGATTGAAAAGCAGCAGAGGCAGAAACTTGTTAGACTGTTCATTCAGTCTTTCAGATGGGTTAATGGTGTGTCTGACATTAGAAAATCTAAAAGTTGGGAAGAAGAAGAATAGGAATGAATTCTAAGGAAGTGCTTTGGTCTCTCAAGTTGGTGTTGCAAAAACAATAGACACTGGAGGGCCGGAAGTTCTGGCAAAGAACAATCTGCGCCACTTTTATGCCAAGTGTGATTTTCTGGCAGGGCTTGTTTTGCTTTTTTTTTGAGTGGTCGCGCAAATACAAGCCATAGATTCATTTAAATATTCTAATACATTGAAATGAAGCCGAGGATGATTTTCCATCTGCTGAGCCCAGGATTTACTCCACTCATTTGGAATGAGCCTCCATGAGTAATGGAACTCTTAAAGAGTCTGAAGCATTCCGCCCATTTTTTTTGTTTTGCAGTCCATTTTAATGCAAGCTTCGATTATTAATTCTTGGTATTTTTCTGAAATATTGTTAATCTATTTTTGGACAGTTTATTTTCCTCCTAAGATATGTTTCTGTGGGATATTGGGCTGAATCTTAACTCCCGAAAATGGGTGGGTTGGGGTTGTGTTGGAGGTTAAAATTAAAAAAAATCTGAAACCGGAAAATAACCCGCCTCGATCCTGCCCACTTCTGGTTTTAACAGAGGTGGGTCGAGGGGTGGGCGACCAATCTGCTCACAGGAGGCAGGTTGGCCATTAAAATATTACAATGAGGCTGCCTGCCATCATTTCAACAGTCATTCAATTTTTAACTCATGTCGGCCAGGTTTCCCAGGCCTCAGGAAACCCGGCAGGTGAAAGGAGGCAAGAAGGGCTGAATCCATGAGGTAAGTGACTTTACAGCACTGCTTGTAGGCTAGGAGGAGCAGGAGTGTTTTATCCAGGCCCAACAAGCTACACAGTAAACCCCCATGATCTGTCTATTCCCCCCGACCGCAATCGGACCCTCCCCCCACCTCACCCCCTCACCCCCATGATTGGGATCCACTCCACGATCCCGAACATCCCCCAACTAGAACATAAGAAATAGGAGCATGAGTAGGCCATTTGGCTCTTTGAGCCTGCTCCGCCATTCAATGAGATCATGGCTGATCTTCTGCCTCAACTCCATTCACCGGCCCTATCGCCATATCCCTTGATGCCCTTCCTAGTCAGAAATCTATCGACTTCTGTTTTGAATATACCCAATGACTGAGCCTCCACAGCCCACTGGGGTAGAGAATTCCAAAGATTCACCACCCTCTGTGTGAAGAAATTTCTTCTCATCTCAGTCCTGAATGGCCTACCCTTTATCTTGAGGCTGTGGCCCCTGGTTCTAGACTCACCAGCCAAGGGAAACATTCTCCTAGCATCCATCCTATCAAGCCCTGTAATAATTTTGTATGCTTCAATGAGATCCACTCTCATTCTTCTGAATTCAAGAGAATACAGGCCTAGTTTACTCAATCTCTTCTCATACGACAGTCCCGCCATCCCAGGAATCAATCTCGTGAACCTTCGTTGCACTCCCTCTATGGCAAGTGTATCCTTCCTTAGGTAAGGTGACCAAAATTGTACACAGTACTCCAGGTGTGGTCTCACCAAGGCCCTATATAATTGGAGTAAGGCTTCTTTACTCCTGTACTCAAATCCTCTTGTAATGAAGGCCAGCATACCATTTGCCTTCCTAATGGCTTGCTGCACCTGCACATTCACTTTCAGTGACTCATGTACAAGGTCACCCAGGTCCCTTTGAGCATCTGCATTCCCCAGTCTTTCACCATTTAGGAAATACTCTGCCTTTCTGTTTTTTCTACCAAAGTGGATAACTTCACATTTATCCACATTATAATCCATCTGCCATGTTCTCGCCCACTCACTGAGCCTGTCGAGATCCCCTTGAGGCCTCTTCACATCCTCTTCACAACTGACATTATAACTACCTGCTCTCCTCGGCTGCGGCCTTGTGCTGCAGGCTTCCCGCCCGACAGGCCTCTAGCCTGTCAACCAGGCTGCCTGTGGGCGGGAATCTGATAGAAAAAAATGTAAAGGCGCCCCGCAGTTAAAAGCTGCAGGACATTCGGGAAACCCGTTCTTCCAGGTTTCCTGGCCTGAGAAGAGCCCCCCACCCCACACGGAACGCAACGCGCCTCCATGCTAAAATTCAGGCCATTGTCTGCTAATTAATAGAAATATGACATTAATAGAAGCATTTACAAGACAAGTAGAACAAGAAAAGCTGAAAAAGGACATGAACAGCTAGCTAGCACTTCCATGGGAAGTCAGGGAGCTAGACAGCACCAAAGTAAAGAATCCTGAGTTCAAATTAGTGATAGGGATTTAGTTTTGAAGTGCTCCAGTTTCATTGTTTCAGGATTGAAAGAAAGAAGAAAGAACTTGCATTTACGTAGCGCCTTTCATGACCTCAGGACATCCCAAAGCACTTCACAGCCATTGAAGTACTTTTGAAGTTGTCACGGTTGTAATGTAGGGAAACGCAGTGATACAAGATGAAAGATGGCTTGCCAGAGAAATCGGAGCTGGACTTCCCATACTTACCATTATACCACAAACCATATCTGCAGTCCCTGACGTACCTATCTGGCCATAACCGAGCACAACTGCCTCTGCAGGCTCCAGATAGGTATAAGGCCTGTTGCAGATCAGTGCAATATCCGCATGAGCACCTGCAGCTAACCGGTACCATGGAAACAGTACTGCCAGTCAAGGTCACATGCTCCCCCAACATTTTTGTTGCCAGGCATGTTTTTTAAATTTGGTCTCGGGCTGTGGGCTCTGGCTAGCAAGGCCATATTTATTGCCCATCCTTGCTTGTCTTGAGAAGGTGCCGATGGACCTCTTCCTTGAACCACTGCAGTCCTTGTAGGGAATTTGAGGAGATTGATCCAGCGACAATGAAGGAACGATAACAAACTGTCCAAATTAGCATGGTGTGTGATGTGGAGGGGAACTTGGAGCTGATGATGTTCTTACATAATTCCTGCTCGTGTCCTTCTTGGTGCTGGAGGTCACAGGGGAAGGAGGTGCTGTCAAAGTAACATTGATGAATTGCTGCAGTGCAACCCTTTGCACGTGCTGCAGCCACAGTATGCCACTGATGGAAGGGGTGGACATTGAGCCTAGTGACAGTGAAGTAAACTGCTCTGTTCTGGATTGTGTTGAGCTTCATGAGTGTTTTTATGGCACGACACATCCAGGTGAGTGGTGAGTATTCCATCACTCTCCTGATGTAAGCCTTACAGCTGGTGGACAGGTTTTGAAGAGTCAGGAAGCCAGACACGCGTCACAGAGTAGCCAGCCATTGCTCTTCACTTGTAGCCACAATATTGATATGTCTGGTTCAGTTAAGCTTCTGGCCAATGGTGACGCCCCCCACCCCCTGCCCCCCCCCAAAAAAAAGATGTTGATAGTGGGGAACTTGGTGATGGTGGTGCTGTTGAAGGTTGAGGAGAGGTGCCTGGGATTTCTTCTGTTTGAGATGGCCGTTACCTAGCATTTATGTGAAAGAAAAGAAAGAAAAATCACAATAATATAGCTGTGTTCACATATTCAGGATGCCTAAAATGCTTCACAGCCAATGAAATTCTTTTGAAGTTTAGTCCCTGCTGTAATATAGGGAAATGCGGAAGTCAGTGTGTGCGCAGTGAGGTCCCACAAACCACAATGGAATAAATTACTGGATATGTTTGTAATGGTTTTGCTTGAGGGATAAATGTTGGCCAGGATACCGGAAGAACTCCCCTACACTTCTTCGAATAGTGCCGTTGCTTCCTTTACATCCATATAAGTGGGCAGGCAGGTCCTTGGTTTAACATCACATTCAAAGGACAGCACTCTTTCAGTATTGCACTGAAGTGCCACCTTAAATGATGTGTTCAGGTTCCTGGAGTGGAGCTTGAACCCACAATCTTCTAATTCAGTGGAAAGAGTGCTATATCTGAGCCAAGGCTGGCACCTGTAGTGCAAATGTTACTTATCACTTGTCAGCCCAAGCCTGGATGTCATCCAGGTCCTGTTGTAGGCTGGCATTGGCTATGTCATTATTGGAAGAGTAATAAATGGAGCTGGATAATTGTCAGTGAACAGTCCCACTCCTGCCCTTATGACGGAGGGAAGGTCATCGATGAAGCAGCCAAAGATGGTTGTGCCAAGATGACAGAGCTATCTTTTCTGGAGGGTGTGCTGAAGTGTGAAAGCTTTCTGATACTCCACTCACGTAGCAGCACCTCCACTTTGCCAGCCATCAAACAGGAGCTTCAGGTGCTCTGGTGTTCCACCACTTGCCCACAGACGCTAATTCCTAACTCCACATTTATTTCTTCTAGTCACAATGTTTTGCCAACCATGTTTTTCCTCAAACAGCCTTTGGAAAGACTAAAATACACAGTGGAAACAAATGCAGCCTTTTTAAGGCTAAAAATGCTGTATTTCCCTCCCCCCCCCCCCGCCCCACCCCACCCTTCCCCTCCCCATATCTTTAAGTGACCACATTTCTTTAATTTTCCAGCAGCCTTTAATTGTGTGTGATTTCCCACACCAGCTCTTTGGCAGGCTTTGCCAGGCTTAATATGGGGAAGAAGCTCAACATTAATGTGTAATTAGGCACAACTTTGTGAAATCATCCCTGCTAGAAATTGGCCCACGTTGTGCTCGCCGTGCAGTTGATTTCTTTGGCTGCATTGAAAATTTACCCTCTTATTGATGTAAGGAAAAAGATTTTATCCTTTTTCATTCAGTAAGCTGAGCAATATATCTTCGACTGAGAAGTGCTTCGTACAACAGGGCCGATTTTAACTGGGGGCGGGAGTTGTGCGGGCAGGAGTCGAGGTAGAAGACAAACCATCTGGAGCTCCACAGTGGGAGGCCCAGGAGACTTTCACTCTGGGCCCTCATCGGCTTAACCCCGTCACTCTCCCATTGGAATCCAGTGGGAATGTCACTGGTACTCAGATCAATGGTTGGGAAGGGGTTCGGGAAGGCCTTGGGGTCGGGATTGGGGCAGTAGGAGAGCCTGGGGCAGGGGAGGCCCAACCTTTCCTGGTGGGGCCTGGAGGAGCACTCCAAAGAGTGAAAAACAATAACACTTACCTTTCTGGGCCTCCTCTGGTCCCGGAGTTTAATCCTCTAATCTGGTACTGAGTTTGATTTCCTTTATGTCTGTGTCAAATCTGAGCTCAAGCACAATGCTGTCTTGTAGAGAATTAATTCACAATAATGCTCTGTATTAAAGAATGTTTGCTTCTAACCGTAACACACAGGAGCAGTGCAACAGTGATAAATTTGTACAATTGCCTAATCAATTGCTATTATATAATATTGATTGAAGAAGTTTACAAATAAAACAGGATTTTTATCTTTCAGCCCTTTAGTTTGCCACCTTCTATCACTCTTACTTTCAGGTTGTCTAGACTTCATTGAATGACTGCATGAGATATGTATGGGAACCTTAGTTTTGCTGAGGAATGTCTGACTTAACTGCCATTACACTGGTTTGTTCCAGGGAAAACAGTAGAAACCATTGGAAAACATTCACAGCATCTCAAGAGAAAATATAAATTAGAGACTAATGATTATTTGATTAAAAATTAATTATGAGATAATGTAGTGTTACAATAATCTACAATTCACTCGTATGTTGAATTGCTAATGCAGGGAAAGCCACTGGGACCTGTAAGGTACATGGCTCAGCAACTATTAACAGGCCTCTTGTCTCATCTAATGTGATGGTTTAAGAAACAATCTCCTTTGTCAGCATTTTCTCTTCTGCTAATTAACAGGTCTTTCGACCAAGAACGATAGCATAAAAACATGACATATCCAATTTCAATTGGATGTTTAAACATGTAATAACATACTGCATTTCAGTAAACTATTAATACACTGTGTCCCAACACGAGCAATCTTTTAAATTTAAGTTTCAATTAAATATTGCGAAGGCCAAATCCAGTGGCCCAGATTTTGCAGTCAGCGGCGAAGTGACGGTTGACCTCGAAGAAAGCTGCCCGCAAAGATCCAGCGATCCCTGTAGCGGGATTTCACCTTTCCCAATGTTAGTTTGATTCTGGTGCCAATTCTAGGAGATCTCCAGCGTCCAGCAACAGTGATGTCATCAAGTAGGCTAAGCAGCCAATCACATTGAAGAATTCTCACAGACGGCAAACCAGGAAGTATAATGATAATAATAACCATAATGTACTGATTATCTTTCACTTTTTATAAATTTTACAGGGAGCGAAATAAATATTGGGATATACACATGGGTTAAAGTAGAAGCTGAAATATCATAAACCACCTTTAATTATTTTTTTATTATATTAAAGAATTATGGAATTTTTTAAGTGTAATTTTTTGTCTTAAAATAGTCACATTTTTTGTCTTAAAGTATTCCTGTGCAGCGCCTTGGGACGTTTTACTACATTAAAGGTGCTATATAAATACAAGTTGTTGTTGTAATGGACAAATTTGATATTCCACAAAAATAAAATTCATTTTTTGTGGCCAGAGAGGTTGTTCAGCAGTAATTATGACTTAGTATGTTGTTAAAAAAACCTAGTTACAGGAAACTTTGTTATATCCGGCACCGATGGGACTGAGCTGTTGCCGATCTATCAAAACTGCCGGACATACAAAGTTAATGTTGAAGCATATGGAGATTCCGTATCTGACAACAAACACTGTTGCTTAGCAACAGCTTCAAACAGTTGGCCCATACCTTGGAAGCGTCTCTGTAGCTTAGCAACAGCTTCAGAGAGACTTTCCAAAGCCTGACTGTTGAAAACAAAGCCACGAGAAGAAAAACAACCTAACAGAACAGCTCCTGATTTCTGCCGGTAGATCGAGGTTTCCGGACATACAACCTCCGGATAAACCAAAGTCTCCTCATTGAACAAGGCTTAACCTTATTTAACAGCGATATTACAGCGTAAAAAGAAAGAAAGGCTTGCATTTATATAGCGCCTTTCACAACCTCAGGACATCCCAAAGTGCTTTGCAGCCATTGAAATATTTTTGAAGTGCAGTCACTGTTGTAATGTAGGAAATGCGGCAGCCAATTTACACACAGCAAGCTCCCACAAACAGCAATGTGATAATGACCAGATAATCTGTTTTAGTGATGCTGATTGAGAGATAAATATTGGCCAGGACACATGGGATACCTTCCCTGCTCTTCTTTGAAATAGTGCCATGGGATTTTTAACGGCCACCTGAGAGAGTAGACGGGGCCTCAATTTAACGTCTCATCTGAAAGACGGCACCTCCAACAGTGCAGCATGCCCTCAGTACTGCACTGGAGCGTCAGCTTAGGTTTTTGTGCTCCAGTCTCTGGACTGGGACTTGAACCCACAACCTTCTGACTCAGAGGCGAGAGTGCTACCAAATAAGCCACAGCTGACAATGTGACACAAAAACTGAGACGTTAAACCGAGGCCCTGCCTTCTCTCTCAGGCAGATGTAAAAGATCCCATGGTGCTATTTCGAAGAAGAGCAGGGAAGTTATTCCTGGTGTCCTGGCCAATATTTATCCCTCAATCAACATCACGAAAACAGATTATCTGGTCATTATCACATTGCTGTTTGTGGGAGCTTGCTGTGCACAAATTGGTTGCCACGTTTCCAACATTACAACAGTGACTGCACTTCAAAGAGTACTTCATTGGCTGTAAAGCACTTTGAGACGTCCAGAGGTCATGAAAGGCGCTATATAAATGCAAGTCTTTCTTTTCTTTTGCTCTTCTTCAAAATAGTGCCATGAGATCTTTTACATCAACCTGAGAGGGCAGACGGGGCCTTGGTTGAACGTTTCATCTGAAAGATGGCACCTCCAACAGTGCAGCACTCCCTCAGTACTGTACTGGAGTGTCAGCATAGACTTTTGTGCTCAAGTCTCTGGACTGGGACTTGAATCCACAACCTTCTGACTCAGAGGCGAGAGTGCTACCAAATAAGCCACGGCTAACACTTCAGTTCTCGTCAGTTCAGTGATTTCTCAAAGATTGCCATCTGCAGGATTTTCAATAGCACACCGAGTGGAGCAGCAGGAAATCACTGTCAGCAACTTTTGGATTTCCGCATTTCATTGCTGCATGTGCGGACGACAGAAGTTGCTGTCGGTTTCAGAGAGTAATGACAGCAAATGCTAACAGTTTCGGGCCATTGTCTTCGGTCCCCACAACAAACTCCGTTTCCTAGCCATCGACTCCATCCCTTTCCCTGGCCACTGTCTGAGGCTGAACCAGACCATTCGCAACCTGGGCATCTTATTTGACCCCGAGATGAGCTTCCGACCACATATCTTTTCCATCACCAAGACTGCTCACTTCCATCTCCATAACATCACCCGTCTCCACCCCGCCTCAGCTCACCTGCTGCTGAAACCCTCACCCATGACTTTGTTAACTCTGGACTTGATTATTCCATTGCTCTCCTGGCAGGCCTCTCACCGTGCACCCTCCATAAACTTGAGCTTAACTAAAACTCTACTGCCCATATCCTAACTCGCACCAAGTCCCGTTCACCCATCACCGCTATGCTCGCTGACCTACATTGGCTTCCGGTCCAGCAGCTCCTCGATTTCAAAATTCTCACCCTTGTTTTCGAATCCCTCCATGGCCTCACCCCTCCCTTTCTCTGTAACCTCCTCCAGCCGTACAACCCTCCGAGATCTCTGCGCTCCACCAATTCTGGCCTCCTGCACATATCTCATTTTCATTGCTCCACCATTGGCCTTCAGCTGTCGGGGCCCTAAGCTCTGGAATTCCTTCCCTAAACCTCTTTGCTTCTCAACCTCTCTTCCTTCCTTTAAGGCGCTCCTTAAAACTTACCTCTTTGACCAAGCTTCTGATCACTTGTGCTAATATCTCCTTATGTGACTCAGTGTCAAATTTTGTTTGGTAACGCTGCTATGAAGTGCTTTGGCCGTTTTACTGTGTTAAAGGTGCTGTATAAGTGCAAGTTGTTGCTACATGATAATGAGAGATATATTTTCACAATGCATTCATTGTACTGTTTCTACAGCAAAGCATTAAAATTAGGTCCTTTGAATCCG
The DNA here is from genome assembly GCF_052327205.1 of Somniosus microcephalus. Classification (NCBI taxonomy): domain Eukaryota; kingdom Metazoa; phylum Chordata; class Chondrichthyes; order Squaliformes; family Somniosidae; genus Somniosus; species Somniosus microcephalus. The sequence goes on from NC_140992.1 coordinate 252,805,097, forward strand.
TTATGGTTGTGGGAAATAATGATTACATAATGTGTAAGCTGCCAAAATAGTTACTTCAAATGAACAATACATTTATAAATGGAAAAGGTAGTTGTCAAATATAACATAATTGGGAAAAATTCGGTTGGTTAGTGTCTCACTTTAGCGCCACTGGGGGAGCTAGGAACTTAGCGCCCAAGCGTGGCGATTTTAGCACCGCTCGCAAAATTGACCAGTTATTTTGCGGCGGCGCTAAACACTACCGCCACAATCTCCTGCGCCCGCAGATCATGACGTCAGTCAAGCATGCAACACCCCGGTAGTGCCCCAGACCGGATATTGAGTTGCGCCCCCTACCTTAGCACCTGCCGCTATGAACGACAAGTAGAGGGGAACGTTTTCAAGTCGAGAAGGGGCTGGGGGAGCGCTATTTAAAGGCGGGCGCTTCCTGCTTTTCTTGTCAGCAAAATTTTTGGTTTTAACGCTGTCCTAAGGAGTTTTGGCCCTCAGCACCACTTTTGAACTTCCTAAGCGCCGAGCTCTTTCCCTGGGCCTATCTATTAGTGCTTCCACACAATTGCTTTTGAGGTCTCTCCAGGCCGAGCTTCAAGGCTGCAATGAGCAGGGAGTGGCTGGCCAGCAAGATGGAACTGGATTAAGAACTGCACGGCACCAGTCTGTCTGACTTCCATGGTAACTGACATCGCCTGAGCTTCGGTAGCGTTCTGAGCTAGTGCCTCGCTCCCTGACGTTTGCACCTTAAGAGAGGTGTGTAGCGCCTGATTTAGCGCTCAAATCACCTCCAGAGGTGATAGAGGCGAATTTTGCAGTTGGAGGCAATAATTAGCGCCAGGCGCTAAACTTTGCGCCCGGCCGATATTAGCGCCCCAAAATGGACGATACCAAATTTTACCCCCATTGTTTCTTTTTATTTCCTATTTGATCAGTTGTCTATTTATGCCTGTTAGGGAACAAATAACTACAAAAAGCTTCACAACTGATGCAATATCTATTTCATTTCTTCCATCAATATTAATGGCATGGGTATGAATGTTCAGGTCATTATTTATGGAGTGAGTTTAGGTGGAGAGATCAGAGAATTAATTCTAAGTGACAGCGAACTACAAATTTCACCCCTGTGATGGACAAACTTGGTGTAGTTGTATTAAATACTGTGCTTTTGAATTGTTTCCAGTGAGGAACCAGGCAGGAAAGCCCTTTAAGAGGCTGTCGTGGAGTTTCATGCAGCTGTGACTCTTGGGTAGCTAGGTCCTCATCACCTTCTTCACCATCATCTTCCTCCTGTGCCACCCGTTGCTGTGGGAGGATAGAGGGCAAGAATGGGTGCGCATCACCTCTTGGGTTTAAGGAGATAGAGAAAGGGGTGGGAGATTCTTGCTGTGTGGTGCTTCACAGGGATGCCAAGGCAACAGTGCAGGTGCTCGGTGAGTACACTGCCGCTAGTAAGATGACACCAACCTCATCTTTTCCCATGGCATGTCCACAATCTGCCTGGCCTTGTCCTCATAGGGGGCTTGAATATGGGGGTGCTTCACTGGTGGCCTGCTTTTGCTGGGCATTGTGTGCCAACTTCTCCTGCAAAGAAATAAGTAAATGAAGGTAAAGCTGGCAGTTAAGGACTGTGTGGAGAGTGGCATGGTAGAGGCAATGATAGAAGTGGGGGTGTGAGGGTGGATGAGGGTGTTTTGGGGTTGTGCAAGGCAGTTGCAATGAGGCACCCTTAATCAGAATGAAGGGTTAGTTGTGTGAGTGTTACTTTAAGAGTGTGAAGTGTGTTCTGGTGCCCAGGGTGGGCAAGGAAGAAGTATGTTGCCTTGCATGGCCTGCTGAGAATGAGGAGTTGCAGCACAGTTGTGCAGTGCTGAGGGTGCGGGTGTTGGCAGTCAGTGCCAGCGCCAGCTCCCTGAAGGTGACACGACTAATGTTGTTGGTGTCTGGTTTGGTGAAAGAAAGACCTGGGAGTGTGAGGTTCCTGTCTTATACCTCTTGGAGGAGGGCTTGGAGGTCCATCAGAGAAGCTGGTTATGATTCTTCTGCCTGCTGCTCTGGCATGGTGTCCAGTGGGCACAGCTGGAATCTGAGTGGGTATGATGGTGCCAATCTGGACTATTGCTGTGGGTGAGAGATGCCGCAAAGTGATTTGGTGGAAATTGCCAGCGAAAGTACATGTTGGCTGATTACCTTGCTGTCAGACAATGTTCTGCTACTGCCAGGAGTGCTTTTAAAGAGTTACTCCATTGTTGCCCCGAAGTCTCCTTGGGGAATGGGGGCAGAATTTACACAGTTTCTACACACAAGTTACAGAAGAGTTCAAAAGGGGAATTGGATATATACTTGAAAAGGAAATTGTGGTGTATGTAACCTGTTCCACCTTAAGAGAACTTAAGCCTGTTCCACCTGAAGAGATGTACTACTTTCTCTGGCTGCTGTATACGTAATACCGGTGGTGACCACACCGGTATATAAGCACCGTGTATTAATATTGTATTCAGTATAGTCCCTACCTCCAACCAGTAAAGACCTGTTGAATTTACTCTTGTAGTCTGTGTAGTAATTATCACTATAACACACAGACTTAACAGTGGCGACGAGTCCGATTCTTACCCTGCGGCAATTATTTCCACGGCGGCTTCGTCCACAGACAGGACGTCGAAGAGAGGTTTCCACCCTCATCACCCTACTGGAAGACACGTGAGCGGCAGGCATCGAGAAACCGGAGTGCAGAAGACATCCTGACCTCGAAGCCTCCATCAGCGACTGTCAGCTTTCTTCTTTTCTACCTCGGTGGTGGGTAAGCCGGGCAGCGACGCGACAGAAAGTCAACCGCGTTGGCTGTACAGACGGGGCTGGGAAGACGGAGGAATAAGGGCGGTGAGATCGATCGCGACCGGAGATAAGGGCCGGGCCGCTTTCGAGCGAGAGACGCAGCGCGGGGACATCGATCGCGACCGGAGATAAGGGCCGCATTTGGGCTAAAAGGCGCAACGTCTGGGGAAACTGAAGGCGCGAGAGCCGCGGTGAAGCAGAGACAGCGTCGGGGGACGGTTGAAGACCGCCAAGCGCGGGAAAACCGCCATTTTGTGGGCGGAGGACGACGACAAGAGCGGGAAGCCGCCACCTTGGATAACATAAAAATACAATAAATTGCAACGATGCCTAAACATGGGAACATTAATACCTTTGATAGTGACATCGAAGATTGGGCCATGTATGTAGAACGCATACAAAATTATTGTAAGGCAAATAAAATTTCTGATGCAGATAAAGCACTAACATTATTAAATTTAATGGGTGCGAAGACATACGGGCAATTGAAACACCTGTTATCACCAGATGAACCGGCGGATAAGACGTTCAATGAGATTGTTACTGTCCTGAAAAATCATCTAAACCCCACGCCGCTGATGCTAGCGGAACGATTTAAATTTTACGACAGAAGGCAGCTGCAGAATGAAAGCAATGCTGAATATTTGATGGAATTACGTAAGCTAGCAAAATATTGTCAGTTTGGAACGGGATTGACAGAGGCACTACGAGATAAATTTGTGTGTGGTTTATTTAAACAGGATACACAAAAGCGACTGCTCGAGGAAAATGAGCTGACGCTTGAGAAGGCGGTCACTATGGCAGCAGCACACGAAACCGCAGCGAGAGGCACGGCAGTAATGCAGCTACGGTCACCGGAACTCGGTACAAACAAATTGGGTTTGAGTTCTGTCAAATGTTATCGTTGTGGAAAGACAACGCACGATCAGAACCAGTGTTGGTTTAAAAACCAAGAATGCAGAACGTGTGGCAGGCTTGGCCACATAGCTAAAGTATGCCGGTCAGGAAAGAAGACCAGCAACAAAAAGTCACCGCAAGGAAAATACGCAAAGGTACACAAGGTGACAAAGAACAGTTTGACCAAACAGAAGTCAGATTCAGACGCTAGCAGTAATGAACTGGATAGCTTAAGAGTACACAACGTTGGTAAGGGTGCAGATCTCCAGACAATTTGGGTCACTCTTCAGATAGCAGGAGTCCAAGTAAAAATGGAATTGGACACTGGATCGGCATTGACGGTCATGAATAAGAAAGATTACAGAAGGTTATTCCAACATATTCCCCTGCAGGATACGGAGATTATATTGAAAACATACACGGGGCAAAGAGTGTACCCCATCGGAAAAATAGAGGTAGAAGTGGTCCACAAGGGCGAAGAAAGCCAAGTAATGGACTTATATGTGCTACCTGAAGGAGGTCCACCACTACTAGGACGGGAGTGGATTAGGAAAATGAATATGGACTGGCACTCCTTGAAGGCACTAACGGTAGATTCCGGGGAAACAGATGTCAAACCTAAACGATTGTCCAGAATATTGGATGATGCTAAAGAGGTGTTCCAGCAGGGACTGGGAACACTGAGAGGAATTACGGCAAACATCAAGATTGATGAACATGCACAACCAAAATTTTTTAAAGCCAGACCGGTACCCTATGCAATACGACCTACTGTTGAAGCGGAACTGGAAGCACTAGAACGTCGAGGTGTACTGTCTAAGGTAGATTGGAGTGAGTGGGCTACGCCCATTGTTCCCGTTATGAAACGTCCTGCGAGCAACAAGCCAGGAGATCCAGGGAAGGTTCAGTGGAGACTTCAAAATCACCGTTAATCCGGTGCTTCACATGGTGCAGTATCCGCTTCCACGGATTGAGGATATTTTCGCTTCATTGTCTGGCGGGAAACACTTCACCAAGATAGACCTGGCGCAGGCGTACTTGCAGATGGAGGTTGAGGAAGAGTCACGCCAATACCTCACGATCAACACGCATCGAGGGTTGTACCGGTACAATAGGCTGGTTTTTGGAGTGGCATCGGCTCCAGCAATTTGGCAGAGGGCCATGGAGCAGGTATTACAGGGAATTCCAGGCACACAATGTTACCTGGACGATATTCTGATCACAGGTGATGGTGATGAACAACATCTCGCAAACTTGGAACTGGTGCTCAACAGACTGAAAGAGTATGGACTTAGAGTAAATCGGCAGAAATGTGAGTTCTTCCAGAAGCGGATCTCGTACTGTGGCCATGTCATTGACCGGGAGGGGCTTCATAAGTCTCCTGACAAGATTGAGGCAGTTGTAAAGGCTCCCGCTCCGGAGAATGTCTCTCAGTTGAGGTCGTTTCTAGGATTAATTAACTATTACCATAAATTTCTGCCAAATCTATCCACGGTACTGCACCCGTTAAACGCTCTTTTACAGAAAGGGGTACCATGGGAATGGGGCGAAAACTGTAAGAAGGCATTTCGCAAAAGCAAAGAATTGATCACCTCAGAGGAAGTGTTGGCTCACTTCAACCCGACACTGCCTATTCGGTTGGCTTGTGATGCTTCTCCATATGGTATTGGGGCAGTACTCTCACACAAGTTGCCAAATGGCACGGAAAGGCCAGTCGCGTTTGCATCCAGATCATTGACCTCCGCTGAGCGCAACTATGCGCAGATCGATAGGGAGGCTCTTAGCCTTGTATGGGGAGTGAAGAAGTTTAATCATTACCTACAGGGCCAAAAATTCACACTTCTGACAGACCATCAACCGTTGGTATCCATTTTTAACCCTAAGAAGGGTGTTTCGGTGGTGACAGCGCAGCGTCTCCAGAGATGGTCTCTTTTCCTAGGGGCACATCAATATCAAATAGAATTCAAAGGTACGAAACAGCATGGCAATGCTGATGGGCTGTCGCGCCTGCCACTACCTGAAGAAGAAGACACGACGAAAGTTGACCCTGTTGAGTTATTTCATTCGACCATCATCGAGTGTTTACCAGTCACCAATGCAAGTATTGAAAGAGAAACCAGGAACGACCCGACACTGTCCAGAGTCTACGAGGTGACAGTGAAAGGATGGCCAACACGGGGTGATCCTCTGTTACCGGCATTTTCGGCAAGGCGAGACCAGCTGTCCGTCTGCCATGGTACCTTGATGTACGGGACAAGAGTGATTATTCCTCCCAAGTTAAGGGAAAGAGTTTTAAACGAACTGCATGAAGGTCATCTGGGGGGAGTTAAAATGAAAAGTCTTTCTAGGGCTTATGTATGGTGGCCGGGTATTGACCAACAGATTGAGGAGTTAACGAAAAGCTGCGCTGGGTGCCAAAAAGTGCAAAATGCACCTCCGATAGCACCGCTACACCCATGGGAATGGCCTTCAGCCCCATGGCAACGCGTACACATTGACTTTGCTGGTCCATTCATGGACTCCATCGGCTGAAAATTCAGTAGCCTTAGCGCCTCATTTGAGGCGCTAGAGGGCCTTGCGCCGGAGTTATGGCCAGTAGTGAAATTCCCTGGGGCCCTAAATCGGCGTTGCTCCGGTAGCGCTGCGCCGGCACCGATGACGTCATCAGTGTGCGCAGCGTCCCGGTTGCCGTGGTAACCCGCCCGAACTCCAAAATTGAGTTGCGGCCGCCTCACCCGTGGCAGCCGCAACCAGCGTTTTGTCAGAGGTGCCTTACTGCAGTTAGCACCGGCGCATTAAAGGCCCCGCGGCGGCCGGCCGCTTTCCCGCTGGCCGCCTGCCCGCAGCTCCCTCCCCGGACTTCTCTCCCCCCCCCCCCCTGGAACAGATGCAAGCCCGGCACTTGTCCGAGGTGCCGGGCTCATTTTTAAGCAGATTTGCGCGGGCCGCGGCCGGGTGCAGGCAGCTCCTCCTTAACGGAAGGAGGAGGCCTGCACTTCCCCAGCCTGCCGCACCGCATCGGGTGCCGCAGCGCCGGAATTGCGGCGCGAAACGGCAGTTAGCGCCCTTTTCCAGGCGCTAAGACCCTTCAGTAGCGCCGGCAGCCGTTTGGGCGCGGCGCCACTGAATTTTTGGCGCGCGCAGGGGACTTAGCACTGGCACTAATTTCCGGCGCTAAAGCCCTGGCTAAGCCAAAACCCAATTTCTAGGCCCATGTTCCTAATCGCGGTGGACGCACATTCCAAATGGCCAGAAGTCATCAAGATGAATACCACTACTTCAGAAAAGACAATTGCGGTGTTAAGAACAATATTCGCAAGGAACGGATTGCCAGAACAGATCTGTTCGGACAACGGACCACAGTTTGTATCGGAAGAATTCCGACAATTCTTAAAGAAGAATGGAGTAAAACATTATACCTCTGCCCCATATCATCCGGCGACAAACGGGTTGGCTGAAAGATTTGTCCAGACATTCAAAAAGGCAATTAAGGCCATGAACGATGATCAGATTCCGCTGCAACACAAGGTCGACAAGTTCCTGATGTCATATCGAAACGCCGATCATGCAGTGACTAACCAAAGTCCTGCCATGATGTTTTATAACAGGAGGTTGCGGTCCAAGTTGGACTTGTTAAAACCAAATGTGCGGAGGGAAGTGGAAAACAAACAGTTTCGGCATATTAACAACAAGACCACTCGAACTTTCGACGTAGGACAACCAGTGTTGGCAAGGGGCTATGGAAACGAAAAATGGCAGTCCGGAACAATTCGGGCCAGACAAGGACCTCTGATGTACACAGTAGATATTCGTCATAATGTGATAAGGCGTCATGCGGATCAACTGGTAGAGTCGAGAGCAAGGGTCGAACCCATGGTTGTGACAGAGACAACTGTGGAAGACGTTAATGAACCTGAGGCATCTACCTCGGCAGGGAATGTACTTGATGATGATGACACCCAATACATTGGAAACCAAATAGAGGAGGCACCTCAACAACAAGAATCAGAGACTACTGAGAGGCGTTATCCAAGCCGCATCAGAAAGCCTCCTGAGAGACTGAACCTTTGAACTGTTATACCTGAAGTTATATATGTATATATGTTATTATGTTATGTTAAATGGGGATATGACTGTTAAGCTAAAAAGGGAGGATTGTGGTGTATGTAACCTGTTCCACCTTAAGAGAACTTAAGCCTGTTCCACCTTAAGAGATGTACTACTTTCTCTGGCTGCTGTATACGTAATACCGGTGGTGACCACACCGGTATATAAGCACCGTGTATTAATATTGTATTCAGTATAGTCCCTACCTCCAACCAGTAAAGACCTGTTGAATTTACTCTTGTAGTCTGTGTAGTAATTATCACTATAACACACAGACTTAACAGAAATATTTGCCAGGCTATGGGGAAATAGCAGGGGAGTGGGACTAAATGGATAGCTCTTTCAAAGAGCTGGCATAGGCATGATGGGTTGAATGGCCTCCTTCTGGGCTGTATGATTCTATGAGTTGCACAAAGAACATTTAATGAACTTACCCCGAGGAAATTGCATGTAACTGCCACTTTTCGGTACAACAATGGTGTAACAATACTGTCGTTGTCATCAAGGAAATTCAGGGCCTGTGGATGCCATGATGGAGGAGGATGATGATAATGATACTCTAGTGTATCATAATCATAATCATAATCAACTTTACTGTCATTGTTAGTGCACAAGTGCAGTACAACGAAATGTAGGCTTGCGGCTCCCGAGAGTGTACATTTAGATTAAGACATTTAAACATTCAACATACATTTGGCTTGTAATACATTAACATAAACATAACCATAATAAAGTGCATTGGCAGATGTGCAGGCTTTAGAGTTTATTTGTGGAGTTCAGTAGGATGACAGCCCTGGGAAAGAAGCTGTTCCTAAATCTGGTCGTACAGGTGTGAATGCATCTGTAGCGTCTCCCAGATGGCAGGAGGGCGAACAGACTGTGGCTGGGGTGGGTAGGGTCTTTGATGATGGACTGTGACCTCCGTAAACAGCGTTTCTGGTATATGTGCTCTGTGGTCGGTAGCCGGGTGCCGGTAATGCATTGGGCAGTTTTGACTACCCGCTGCAGGGCAGCACGGTGGCATAGTGGTTAGCACTGTTGCCTCACAGTGCCAGGGACCCGGGTTCAAATCCGGCCTCGGGTGACTGTCTGTGTGGAGTTTGCACATTCTCCCCGTGTTTGCGTGGGTTTTCTCCGGGTGCTCCGGTTTCCTCCCACAGTCCAAAGATGTGCGGGTTAGGTTGATTGGCCATGATAAAAAAAAAAATTTTTTTTAAATTGACCCTTAGTGTTAGGGGGGATTGGTTACGGGGTTACGGGGATAGGGCTTGGGTGGGATGGCTGTCGGTGTAGGGACCGGGTGCTAGGGTTTGGATGATCAGCCATGATCTCGTTGAATGGCGGAGCAGGCTTGAAGGGCCTACTCCTGCTCCTATCTTCTATGTTTCTATGTTTCCGGTCATAGTAGCTACAGCTGCCATACCATACTGTGATACAGTTCATCAGGATGCTCTCTATTGTGCAGCGGTAAAAGTTAGAGAGGATCAGGGGTGACAGGTTACATCCCTTCTTCACCAGAGAGGAGGTATTGAGGGACCAGGAGAGGTCTTCCGTGATGTGGACTCCGAGGAACTTAAAGCTGTCCACCCTTTCCACCACAGCCCCATTGATGTGGATGGGGGTGTGACTTCCGCCTTTAGACTTCCTGAAGTCCACAATGATTTCTTTGGTTTTCTTGATGTTAAGGGCTAAGTTGTTATCGGCGCACCACTTCACGAGATGCTGGACCTCCTCCCTGTAGGCTGACTCATCGTTGTTGGTGATCTGGCCTACTACCGTGGTATCATCCGCAAACTTGATGATGGTGTTGGAACCATGAACAGCCACACAGTCGTGGGTGAAGAGGGAGTAGAGGAGGGGGCTCAGCACACATCCTTGTGGGGCCCCCTTGTTCAGGGTCAGGGTGGGGGAGGTGTGGTTACCTAATTTGACAGACTGGGGTCTGTTTCTTAGGAAGTCCAGGGTCCAGTTGCAGAGGGAAGTGTTCAGGCCAAGAGTGTGGAGTTTGGTGGCCAGCTTGTTGGGGACGATAGTGTTGAATGCTGAGCTGTAATCTATGAACAGCATTCTGATGTAGGTCTCTTTACCATCTAAGTGATTCAGTGCAGAGTGTAGAGCAGTTGTGATTGCATCCTCCATTGATCTGTTTGCACGATAGGCAAACTGGTGCTGGTCAAGAGAGGCGGGAACACTGGCTTTGATGTGAGCCAGGACCAGTCTCTCGAAACACTTCATTATGAATGGTGTGAGTGCGACAGGTCGATAGTCGTTCAGGCACGTCACAGCCGTTTGTTTTGGCACAGGAATAATGGTAGCGGTCTTGAAGCATGCAGGGACTACTGCCTGGGCCAATGACAGATTGAAGATGGCGGTGAAGACATCAGCCAGCTGATCAGCACATTCCTTGAGTACCCGTCCAGGGATGCTATCCGGTCCAGCAGCCTTTCGTGTGTTCACTCCACGTAGAACACCCCTTACGTCGGAGGTCGACAGAGTGAGCACCTGGTCTTCCGGGGGTGGCAAGGCTTTGGTAGCCGGCTCCCTGTTGTCCCTGTCGAAGCGAGCGTAGAAGTTGTTAAGCTCCTCCGGGAGGGAGGCATCGCTAACCGGGGGGCTGGTGTTCTTGCTCTTGTAGTCAGTGATGGACTGGTTGCGTTGCCACATGCGCCGGGGGTCCGAGTTGTTGTGGAAATGATCCTCTAGCCGCAGTGTCTGTTTCCTTTTGGCAGTCCTGATACCCTTTTTTAGGTTGGTCCTAGCTGCACTGTAAGCCGCCGCGTCGCCAGATTTAAATGCTGCGTCGTGTGCTTTCAACAGCGAGCGGACCTCTCCGTTCATCCAGGGTTTCTGGTTGGGGTATGTCCTGATATTTTTATGGGTTGTGATGATCTCGACGCAACTGTTAATGTAGAATAGCACTGTGGATGCGTATTCCTCGATGTCATTATGGGCAACATGCCCCAATCAGTGCGTTCGAAGCAATCCTGAAGCGCCGAGACTGCCCCCTCTGGCCATACTTTCACTGATCTCACTGATGTTCTCACTCTTTTGATGAGCGGTTTGTATACCGGGGCTAGAAACAGGGAGAGGTGGTCAGACTTCCCAAGGTGGGGGCAGGGAATGGCCTTATAAGCGCCTACAATGCTCGTGTAGACTTGATCCAGTGTATTCTCCCCTCTTGTGGGGCAGGAAACACTCTGGTGGAATTTCGATAGTACAGTTTTTAGGTTTATGTGATTGAAGTCCCCCGCGACGATAAAAGCTCCGTCTGGGTGCGCAGTTTGCTGTTCGCTGATGGCCCTGTAGAGGTCCTTCAGTGCTAGTTTGGCATTAGCGTGTATCTTGGGTATATTGAGATGTGGAAAGGCAGCTCAACGCTCCGCTGATGTGGAAATGAGAATGGGTGATTTCAATATCGGGCATCCAAACTGCAATGCCAGTTTTAAGCCCAGATAGCAAGCTGACAATCTACCCCTATATTTTATGTCCTTGTGGCTTTTCTCAGTATGAGTACCATTTGTGCCAGATTGTAAAAGCAGTGTTTGTCCCATGATTTTGGGGCTCATTAACTGGCTCAAGACTGCCCAAATGAATTTAAGTTGGGGCTTTTAACAGGCTGCACAGTCTGTCGCATTTGTCCTTTGTCTAGAGTGAAGCTCAAAGGTAAAACCTCAGTGCTTTAATACACTACATTATCTGGTTGTCTAGACTCAAAATGACCATTTTTAATTTACTGTCAGTGACACATTAGTCTCACTAGATTGCATTGACTCAAATACGCTTGCTGTTACTAAAGTAATAAAGCTAGTCTTTGGGCAGATTAAAGACACCAGATTTCTTAATAATCTTTCACCACTGGGACTGCAACTTTCTTTTAAAAAGAATGTCATTTGATTTATTTGGCAGTGCACTGTTTGATCTTGAGCCTTTTGAGATTTTAAGAATGTGAATTATGTTGTTAGACTCAAGAGCTTGGATATTTTATAAAAAATGTCATTTTTTCCCCTTGTCTTGTACTTCCATGCCACAGAGGACCCGCACAGCTTGGATGCATGGTGTGTGTTTGTGTTAGCGCGGTAATTGGCTAGCAGCAATTTCCATGGCGACAACCAAGTACACTGGGGTCACAAGCAACCTAATTAAAAATAAATGGGATTGTGGAAGAAGTGTGGACCAGTCAACACTGAATCCAGTGCCTTTACAGTTTAGTTATAAAATGTTATGATATTTTTAGCATTTATGAATAACAGCATTTCATCAATCTCCCTGGGACAATGAAAATCAGAAGGCAAGAAAAAATGGGAACATTTTCTTAGGTTTTGCTTACCCTTGTGTGACTGTGTAGTACATCAATTCTCTGTTTTTTATAGGGGAAGGGGATTGGGGGGCGGTGGGAGGTTGAACAGAACCAAAAAGCCTCCAAGAATATATCACTTTCCCAGATATTTGTAAGTGTGACGTTCATCCCCATTAGTGACATTAATGTGAAAAGTTTGAATTTATTTTTTTGCAAGTTTTTTTTCCTCCCTTTTCTGTTCGCCCTGCACCAACTACAGCTGAGAGGGTTGGAAGGGGTTAACCTGCTTCTAGGCCAGTATTAATATTGTATTTCGGTTGCTGTGTGATGCATGGTACTGGCCGAGCAATGACTCTCATGCCAATCTTCTTCCTCTACTTTAAGAAAGTCCCAAGACACTGTTCAGCGCTTGATGGCCATGATCAAGAGCTTGCCATTATGGGGGAATAATGGGTGAAGACCAGCATCCCAACATTCCATAGTCTGCATCATCATATCACCAAGTGTCTTTAAGTTTAATTTTCTGATTTATTTGCCATACAGATGGTGAAATAGTTGATGGGGCGGCCATCATTGTGGACAAGTGCAGCTAGCATTAGGACCTTGGGGAGTACCGTATTATACTTACAATGATTAATGGTCGGGACCTATTGAAACTTCCAGCTTTGCCGCTGGGTACAGCTCAGCAGGAAGGCAGACACTTCAATTAGACCTATCAACAATTATAATAAATGTGGTAGGTTGTTCCAAGGACTGATGTGTGCAGATAGGATAATTAGGGGGCTTGTTTTGCATGTAGCAAAGGATGGTCTCTGTGAGGGAGTGCCTTATGGTTCTAGTGTACAACAGGGGTGCAGCAAGAGCCGAGAGAAAGACAATTTAATCATTTCAATAAAAGTATCGAGCAGATTTAGGAAATGAAAAAAAATGAAAGATCAGATAAAATTAAGGACATAATTCAGCCTGTGAACAATCTGTTGTTTGGCAATGGAGCTCAACATTCTAAGTGCTTTGTTAATTGCTGCACTGTAGTGACTGCGCATGGTCAATGCTGAATGTACTGTCACTCCCACATTGCTTTCAGCCTCTTCTCTAGATAGTTCAACACCGTTCATTAAGCGTGCCTTCCATTTTGTCATCTGCTGTGCAAGATCTTGCATTTATCGTATTGAATGTCATCGACTATAATTCTGCCACTTGCAGATCTTGTCTAGGTCCTCCTGCAATTCTATAGCTGCTTTGCCAGACTCTACAGACCCCAGCCTACTTTAGTATCATCCGTAAATTTAACCAACTTACTTTGTGTTTCTGAATCCAGACCATTTATGGAGATCAGAAAGGGTAGAGGCCCCAAACCTGGGGCACTCCAAACTCTTAAGCAGTGTAGCAGCCTTTTATGTGAAACTTAATTAAAGGCTTTTTGGAAGTACAGGAATCCCGCCCCAACCGCGGTTTTGCCATACGCGGATTTCAAGTATACACGGTTTCCCCTCTGCGACAACTTTTGCCAACTGCGGCAGTGAATTTTGCGTATACGCGGTTTTTAATTTAGGATTAAGGTAAATAACATGATTTTATTGCTTTTATATTTTTTATTGTGTTATTTGAACATTTATACTGTATTTGCCAACAGCGGTTTTACTAACCACAGGGACGTCTGCCCCGCGGTTGGGGAGGGATTATTGTATTGGTATACGGGGGGGGAAGTAGGACCTTATTGTGCCTATTATATGGGCCTAAAACGGGCTCAACAAGGGCAGTGTCCTGCACCCCAAGGTCGTTTTTTGTGCATGAGGGGCTTAAGGCCTGTTTTAAGGGGCCCTTCTACCAAATTGGATTCTTTAAGCAGTGACCGCCACTAAAAGTTAAGCTTTATTTAAAAAAAAGTAAAAAAAACTCCTGTGGCGCCAGGAGGACCAGGAATGCTGCGTCCAAATCCACAGCACTCGTAAACCCCCCACCCTAGTGGCCGCTCCATCCCCCTCCCTGGACTTACCTTCAATCCGCTGCCGGCGGTGAAGTTGTGATTGATGCCAGCAGCTCATCCAACTAATATAAATGAGGCCCGAGGCACAATATCAGGCCTGACGGTAGGAGTTCACACTGTCTACACACCATTGGTAATGCTCTCGGAGATGGGCTTTTATCAATTTCTAGGCTGTTATAGGCTTTTCAACATCTACTTGGAAAATCACTTCCTAAGTAGTCGAGGAGGTTGGTCACACAGAGCCTGTCCCTTCAGAAATGTTATTTACTGTCACTTAGCAGGTTATTTTTATGTAGATTCTCCTCAGCTTTTTTACTAATGATTGATTCTATTACTTTGCCAGTCTCAGCCACGACCGAAGCCATCAACAGGTGAAAGCGTGAAATGGTGGAGAGGAGGTCACTGCTAAGACTCTTTCCCTCCATCCAGGGACTTGATGGCCTTTCTGCTGCAACCCCAGGAACTACTGTGGCAGAACAGGGTGGATGGGAGGAATATGGGCCCGGGACCTAAGCCTACCTCCCTGTCGGAATATGCATGTAGTAGTGAGGAAGGGGTGGCTAGTGGCAATCCCATTGCCAAAAGCCAAACACAGTACATCCACATCCAAGATTCAATGATGATCACCCAATTCTGCATAGCAACGACAGAGAGGAAAACTGGGTGCAGTGTGTTTGTACAGTGAGCATGTAGGCAAGGTGTAAATGATTTGCCTAATGTGTATATTGCAAAGAAGCAATCACAGATGATGGAAGTGTCTTTCTACTAGTGTTTATAAGTCAGGGTCTGTGTGGAGGAGTAGCTGCCTAACTGACTACTTCTTCATCATGGTACTAAAAATGTATTGCCATCCTTATATTTTAATCAGTAGCTTTTAAAATCAGCCATATGGTCGCTTGCAATGGCTTGTGGAGTTTGTCCATTGAATAGTTGAGTGTTATAGACCTGAAAGATGACACGTTTCATCGCGGGCCTGTAGAGATAGATGATCTCAGCTCGGGGGCTTTGGATGTGCTACAATTCACCTCAACTCCCCTGGATTAGGGAGTGAAAAATCAAGATTCTTGCACCTGACTGTTATGCAGAATCCCATGCCAGAAATGTGCAAGTGTGGATATTAGATGTGAATGAGATTGGACATGACGATGATGCCTCCCTCAGCTAAATAGCCTGCATACACTTACTGTGAAGGCTCACTTTTTTGTAATTCAGTCATTCTTGGGATGAGGACGGATGTTCTTGCCATGGAGGGAGTGCAGCTAAGATTCACCAGACTGATACCTGGGATTATCTCATTGAAACTTATAAAATTCTAACAGGACTAGACAGACTAGATTCAGGAAGGCTGTTCCCGATGGCGGGGGAGTCCAGAACCAGGGGTCACAGTCTAAGGATAAGGGGTAAGCCATTTAGGACTGAGATGAGGAATTTCTTCACCCAGAGAGTGGTGAACCTGTGGAATTCTCTACCACAGAAGACAGTTGAGGCCAATTAATTAAATATATTTAAGAAGGAGTTAGATATATTTCTTAAGGCTAAGGGAATCAAGGGATATGGGGAGAAAGCAGGGACAGGGTACTGAATTTGGATGATCAGCCATGATCGCATTGAATGGCGGAGCAGGCGCGAGGGGCCAAATGGCTCACTCCTGCTTCTATCTTCTATGTTCCTATGGCAGAAATGATGTATGAGGAGAGATTGGGTCGATTGGGCTTATATTCGCTGGAGTTTAGAAGAATGAGAGGGGATCTCATTGAAACTTATAAAATTCTAACAGGACTAGACAGACTAGATGCAGGAAGGATGTTCCCAATGGCGGGGGAGTCCAGAACCAGGGGTCACTGTCTAAAGATAAGTGGTAAGCCATTTAGGACAGATTAAGGAGGAATTTCTTCACCCAGAGAGTGGTGAACCTGTGGAATTCTCTACCACAGAAGGCAGTTGAGGCCAATTCATTAAATATATTCAAGAAGGAGTTAGATATATTTCTTAAGGCTAAAGGGATCAAGGGATATGGGGAGAAAGCAGGGACAGGGTACTGAATTTGGATGATCAACCATGATCTCATTAAATGGTGGAGCAGGCTCGAGGGGCCGAATGGCCTACTCCTGCTCCTGTCTTCTATGTTTCTATGTGGGCATCGCTGGCATTTATTGCCCATCCCTAGTTGTCCATGGGAAGATGGTTCTTGAACCGCTAGGGTCCATGTGGTGAACTTGCTCCCACAATATAGTTGGGGAGGGAGTTCCAAATTTTTAACCCAGCAACAATGAAAGAAACAGATGAGGAGTTTGGATGATCAGCCATGTCCAAGTCAGGATGGTGTGTGACTTGGAAGGGAACTTGGAGGTGCTGGTGTTCCCATGCAGCTGGAGGCCTTGTCCTTCTAGACGGTGGTGCTCGCAGGTTTGGGAGGTGCTTTTGAAGAAGCCTTGGGTGAGTTACTGCAGTGCATCCTATAGATAGTACATACTGCAGCCATGGAACACTGATGGTGGAGGGAGTGGATGTTTAAGCCAGTAGTTGTGTTGCCAATCAAGTGGACTGCTTTGTCCTGGATAGTGTCAAAGATAATTTTAATTAATTAAAAAAAATCTCTTACAACAATTGACTACTTGCAGGAACGATAGTGAACCATTTAAATGGTTCCCTTTCTATAGGGATAGTGTGGGAAGGTGGAGTTGAGGTAGAAGAGCAGCCATGATCTTATTGAATGGTGGAGCAGGCTCGAAGTCCTACTCCTGCTGCTATTTCTTATGTTCTTATGTTTTTATATCTGGGCCAGTGAGGTTGATTGGCATTGCATTAACAATTATCATGTCATTAAAAGGGTACTTGTGTTCTTAATTATGTTGTGTATGTGCCTTTAAGGGAATAACTGGTCTCAGACTGCAGTACCGGCAGTGACCACCCCTGTATAAAAGGCCCCAGCAGGCTTCTGTAGTTTCAGTTTCCAGGTTGTCTCCATTCAGTAAAGACTTGTTATAATCAACTCCTGCAGTCCGTGTCTCAATTATACACGGACATAATACTGGCGACGAGTAATAAACGAACTTACCTGCAACTCGGCAGCACCTCAGACGACGTTATTGGAGGTCGAAGCCAGAAGAAAGAAAAAAAAAATAATCCAAAGAAACGCGAGGAACGGGCGTCGACCGTGGGCAACCGCCCTCCAAATCATCGAATTGAAAAGTGCAGGAGAGACTGTCGAGAGCCAGTCTTGGTTCTCCAGTCTGTGGTTTCCCAGCTAATCGGGCTGGTGGCAGGTAGTGCACTGATCCTTCCTGGGCTGCGGCGGGCTAGAGCTCGATCGGGTGGCTCTGCAACGGGGCCGGGCAGCGAGTCGGGAAGCAAGGAGAGAGAGAGAGGGTGGAGCACACAGGGCGCGGCCGGTGCTTCGAAGCTGGGCAGCGTTCGGACCTAAGAAGAGGGAGGGAAGTGTCCCAGAGGGTCCGCTCCACGACGGGAATGGTTCTTCAATTAACGGAGCAAATATTGAAACGCGATAGAAAAATAAAAATACCGCGGAGAGCGGCGTTGGCAGCAGCGATCGGGGAGGCGCGAAGACCATAGGGCGTCGCCATTACAGGATAGTAAAATAAATATAATCGCCAGCAACAGCGTTGGCAGCAGCGGCAGCGGCGGGAAAGCGCGGGAGGCGCCATCTTAACTCGGCGGAGAAGAAGGAAAAGCGCGGGAGGCGCCATTTTGATCCATCGGGAACGAAGGCAAAGCGCGGGAGGCGCCATCTTAGATTTTCAAGATGCCAAAGACTGGCGATATCACTGCCTTCGATAATGCAATAGAAGGCTGGACCACGTATGTGGAAAGAGTCGAGGTATATTGCGAGGCAAACGAAATAGCCGATGAGAAAAAGGCATCGGTATTGCTAAATTTAATGGGCGCAAGAACGTACGGCCTATTGCGGGACCTGATTACTCCAGCCAAACCGAAGGCGAAGAGTTTTAACGAAATTGTTGCTATCCTACAGGAACACCTAAATCCTACACCGCTGCTGATAGCAGAAAGATTTAAATTCCACAGGAGAAATTAGCATAAAAATGAGAGCAGTGCCGATTACCTTACGGAACTACGCAAGCTATCAAAGCACTGCCAGTTCGGAGCAGGACTGGCAGATACCTTACGGGACAAATTTGTCTGTGGACTCCTGAGTGAAGGAACCCAGAAGAGGTTACTCTCAGAGAAAGAGCTGATGCTAGATAAGGCTTTCAGCGTGGCAGTATCGTACGAAGCAGCAGCAAGGGGAGCTGTGGAAATACAACAAAAGCCACAGGAATACGGCACCCACAAAATGACACGGGGATTTGCAAAATGTTATCGCTGCGGCAGAACAAACCATGACCAGAAGGACTGTTGGTCCAAGGACAAAATATGCAGACAATGCGGAAAGATGGGGCACATTGCACGAGTTTGCAGGTCTGGGAAGAAGACCAACGACAACAAAAAGGCTACTAAGGAACCGTACAGGAAAGTACAAAAGATGACGGACAGTAGTTCCGAAGACCAGATGAGCGATAGTGAATCCGGGAACAAGAGACTAAGCTGTCTCAAACTTCACAATGTAATCGCAAAAGAGGATCACCGAACCATTTGGGTCACCCTCACGATAGCAGGGTCCCAAGTCAAAATGGAATTGGATACAGGATCAGCTCTAACCGTCATGAATCGACGAGACTACGAGCGGCTATTCTCACACATACCCTTGAGAGAGACATCCATTGTCTTGAGGACGTATACGGGGCAAAAAGTATACCCCAGAGGAAAAATAAGGGTGCCTGTCCAATACAACGGCAAGAAAATACGGAAATTGTATCTCTACATTCTGCAAGATGGTGGACCACTGTTATTGGGACGTGAATGGATCAGAAAGATAAGTTTAGACTGGCACTCCATTCAGGCACTGACGGTGGCTGGTAAAAAGGATGACGACGTCACTCCTGGACGATTGTCAACAATCTTAGCTGACGCCAAAGAGGTATTTCAACAAGAACTGGGCACTCTTAAAGGCGTAACCGCCTCGATAAAAATAGAGGAGAATGCAATTCCCAAGTTTTTCAAAGCAAGACCGGTACCATATGCAATTCGCCCAGCCGTCGAGGCAGAGCTGGAGAATCTGGAGAATGCAGGCGTGTTATCTAAGGTAGACTGGAGCGAGTGGGCGACACCCATCGTTCCTGTCATGAAGAAAACGTTAAACAATAAGTCTGAGGAGCCAAGGAAGGTTCGCATCTGTGGGGACTTCAAGGTGACGGTGAACCCAGTCCTTCACACAGTACAATATCCTCTTCCAAAGATAGAAGATATCTTCGCCTCACTATCTGGAGGGAAGCGTTTTACAAAAATTGACCCAGCACAAGCATATTTGCAGATGGAGGTTGAAGAATCCTCTAGGAAGTATCTCACGATAAACACTCACAAAGGTCTTTACCAGTATAATCGACTGGTATTCGGAGTAGCATCAGCTCCGGCGATATGGCAAAGAGCGATGGAACAAGTCCTGCAAGGGATTCCGGGGACTCAGTGTTACTTGGACGGCATCCTAGTGACAGGTGAGGATGACAGTGAACACCTTGCCAACCTAGAGCAGGTGCTCACTAGGCTACGTGAACATGGGCTACGAGCCAATTGCCCCAAGTGCGAGTTTTTTAAGAAACAGGTGTCGTATTGTGGCCACGTGATTGATGAAGAGGGGTTGCATAAGTCCCCTGACAAAATTGAAGTGGTAGTTAAGGCTCCAGCGCCTGAAAATGTGTCGCAACTGAGGTCATTCCTCGGATTGGTGAATTACTACCATAAGTTTTTGCCGAATTTGTCCACAATTCTGCATCCACTGAACGCCCTACTACAAACGGGAGTAGCATGGAAATGGAGCGATGAATGTAAGCGGGCCTTTCAGAAGAGTAAGGACTTAATCACTTCAAGAGAAGTATTGGCTCACTATAACCCATCACTACCGATAAGACTGGCGTGTGATGCGTCTCCCTACGGCATTGGGGCGTTACTGTCACATAAATTCCTTGATGGTTCAGAGAGGCCGATAGCTTTTGCGTCACGCTCATTAACTTCAGCCGAGCGTAACTACGCCCTGATTGACAGAGAGGCCCTCAGCCTGGTGTGGGGGGTGAAGAAGTTCAATCACTACCTGCACGGTCAGAAATTTACTCTACTAACTGATCATCAACCTCTCGTCTCCATTTTCAACCCTCAGAAGGGCGTACCGATAATGACGGCACAACGGCTACAGAGGTGGTCCCTTTTCCTAGGGGCACACCAATATGACATCGAGTACAAAGGAACTAAACAGCATGGGAATGCTGATGGATTGTCGCGCCTACCATTGCCGACGGTGGAAGAAGAACTAGCAGTGGATCCAGTGGAGTTATTCCACTCGACTATAGTAGAATGTCTCCCTGTGATGAATGCAAACATAGAAAAGGAAACACGAAATGACCCGACACTCTCCTGGGTCTATGATTTAACGGTGAAGGGATGGCCAGCACATGGCGAACCACTGCTGCCAGCATTCTCGCCGAGAAGAGAACAGCTGTCAGTGTGCAGAGGAACCTTGATGTGTGGATCCAGTGTAGTAATTCCACCCAAATTGAAGGATAGAGTGCTCAATGAGCTTCATGAGGGTCATCTGGGAGGGGTAAAAATGAAGAACTTAGCCAGAGCATTTGTGTGGTGGCCGGGAATCGATAGAGAAATCGAAGAGATGACCAAGAGCTGTACAGGATGCCAGAAGGTCCAAAACGCCCCACCACAAGCCCCTCTACATCCATGGGAGTGGCCCTCATCTCCATGGCAAAGGGTGCGCATTGATTTTGCTGGTCCCTTTATGGACTCGATGTTTTTAATTGCGGTGGATGCACATTCAAAGTGGCCAGAGGTAATAAAAATGTCCTCAACCACCACAGAAAAAACTATCACAGTCTTACGAACCAGATTCGCCAGGAATGGGCTGCCTGAACAGATTTGCTCTGACAATGGACCACAGTTTGTGTCTGAAGAGTTCCGGAGGTTCTTAAAGAACAATGGTGTTAAGCATTACACATCCGCCCCATATCATCCAGCCACTAATGGATTGGCCGAGAGGTTTGTTCAAACATTCAAGAAGGCTATCAAGGCAATGTGTAATGAAGATATACCCCTACAACACAAGGTGGATAACTTCTTGTTTGCCTACCGGAATGCGACACATGCGGTTACCAACCAAACTCCAGCCATGGTGTTCTTCAATCGAAGACTACGATGGCGCTTGGATTTGGTTAAGCCAAACGTCAGAAGAGATGTGGAGAACAGGCAGTTTCAGAATATGAATGAAAGGCCGACCAGGAGTTTTAAGATAGGTCAACCAGTTTTGGCCCGC
This sequence comes from Somniosus microcephalus, assembly GCF_052327205.1. Lineage (NCBI taxonomy): Eukaryota > Metazoa > Chordata > Chondrichthyes > Squaliformes > Somniosidae > Somniosus > Somniosus microcephalus. The sequence continues at coordinate 252,826,601 of NC_140992.1, forward strand.
ACTACCGCACAGAGAAATGGCAGCCAGGAACGATCTGTACACGGCAAGGACCTCTAATGTATACCGTGGACGTTGGAGAGAGCATTGTAAGACGCCATGCTGACCAGATTCTAGAGTCACTGGAAAACGTCAACTCCACACCACGATCTGATACACCTGGCGATGAAACCGAAGTACCAATTGCATCTACCGCAGAATCGGTGATATTGGAAGCAGACGAACCAAACAACGACATTGATCCCGACTCAACCTTGCCAGAAGAACCTGATATCCCAAAGAGGCGTTATCCAGACAGAATCAGGAAGCCTCCTCAAAGACTGAACTTATAATTGCTTAACTTCAACCAATGTATCTAGCAACCGTAATTGTAATTGTAATTAGTTATTATTTAGTTGTTAAATGAATGTTATGTACTGTTTATCTAAAAGGGGAGGAATTGTTGTGTATGTACCTTTAAGGGAATAACTGGTCTCAGACTGCAGTACCGGCAGTGACCACCCCTGTATAAAAGGCCCTAGCAGGCTTCTGTAGTTTCAGTTTCCAGGTTGTCTCCATTCAGTAAAGACTTGTTATAATCAACTCCTGCAGTCCGTGTCTCAATTATACACGGACATAATAAATTATCAGACTTAACTTTCTGTGGTGAGTTTAATGGGCAATTAATGTGCAACATTTTAAAAAATTACGGGGCATCTAAGGGTGAGATGCCATTTGTGCGTAGCAAATGGCGGAGCGGCATAAATTGACCAGCAAGTTCTGGATATTTGCAACCCATGGCATATCTCTTAATTCCCTGAACTTGCTGGCCGTTTTGCGCATTAATAACATCGTGTGTCGTTAAAACGCTGTTATTTTTCCAGCACGGTCTGGCCATTATGTTTTACATAGTACATCAGGAAGACATAGACAGGTTATCAAAAATGAGTACAAAAGCAAAATACTGCAGATGCTAGAAATCTGAAATAAAAATAAAATATATCAAAATGAGTACACAGGCGGCAGATGCAATTTACTTGGGATAAGTGTGAGATGGCATATTTTGGGAGGGAAAAACAAGAAATGGGAGCATACATTTGATGAAAAGATGCTGAAGGGTACAGATGAACAGAGAAAGCTAAGGGTTCCAATATATAATTTCCCGAAAGTGTAAGTGCAGGTTGATAAAACTATAAAATGGCATTTTGGGTTTTATAAATTGGGGCATACATTAGAAGAGTAAAGAAATACATTTGCATAAGACATAAGTAAAGCCACAGCACGAGTATTGTGTCCATTTTTGGGCACACCATTATAGAACGAACATTGTTATAAATCTCATCATCATAAAGAAACTACTCATGAAATAACACTGGACGGCCAGCTGGTGGCACCGTCCAAGGAGTATAAATACTCGGGCGTGGGCCCAGCTTGCCCAGGGACATTTTGTAAGACAGCAGCTAGTGAAGTACAACTAGACCTCCATGTTCTGAAACAAGTTGATTAAAGCCTTGCTTTATACTCAAACCCAGTGCATAGTGAGTTTTATTACGTCAAACATTAAAGTCATCAAGAGCATAGATTAACAGGATGATGCCAGAGATGGCGGAATTATGATTATGACGATTGACTTGAGATTCTCGGACTATTTCCACTGCAGCAGAGAAGGCTAAGGGGAGATTCAATTAAGGTTTTTGAAATTGTGCAGGGTTTTGATGGAGTGAAGAGAAAAATACTATTTCCTCTGATTGGGGTATCCGTAACAAGTATTAGAAACATAGAAGATAGGAGCAGGAGTAGGCCATTCGGCCCCTCGAGCCTGTTCCGCCATTTAATGAGATCATGGCTGATCATCCAAATTCAGTACCCTGTCCCTGCTTTCTCCCCATATCCCTTGATCCTTTTAGCCTTAAGAAATAATGTATATCTAACTCTTTCTTGAATATATTTAATGAATTGGCCTCAACTGCCTCCGTGGTAGAGAATTCCACAGGTTCACCACTCTCTGGGTGAAGAAATTTCTCCTCATCTCAGTCCTAAATGGCTTACCCCTTATCCTTAGACTGTGACCCCTGGTTCTGGACTCCCCCGCCATCGGGAACATCCTTCCTGCATCTAGTCTGTCTAGTCCTGTTAGAATTTTATAAGTTTCAATGAGGTCCCCTCTCATTCTTCTAAACTCCAGCGAATATAAGCTTAATCGACCCAATCTCTCTTCATACGTCATTCCTGCCATCCCAGGTATCAGTCTGGTGAATCTTCGCTGCACTCCCTCCATGGCAAGAACATCCTCAGATAAGGCGACCAAAACAGCACACAATACTCAAGGTGTGGTCTCACCAAAGCCCTGTACAGCTGCAGCAAGACTTCCTTGCTCCTGTACTCGAATCCTCTCACTATGAAGAGCAAAACATACCATTTGACTTCTTAACCGCCTGCTGCACCTGCATGCTTACCTTCAGCGACTGGTGCACAAGGACACCCAGGTCTCGTTGCACTTCCCCTTTTCCCAATCTATTGCCGTTCAGATAATAATCTGTCTTCCTGTTTTTGCCACCAAAGTGGATAAACTTGCATTTATCCACATTGGGCAGATGCATGGCAGATGCAGTATAATCACCCAACCTGTCCAAATCATACTGGAGTTTCTCTGCACCCTCCTCACAGCACACACGCCCACCCAGCTTTGTGTTGTCTGCAAACTTGGAGATATTACATCTAGTTCCCTCGTCTAGATTACTTATATATATTGTGAATAGCTGGGGTCCTAGCACCGATCCCTGCGGTACCCCACTAGTCACTGCCTGTCACTTGGAAAAGGACCTGTTTATTCCAACTCTTTGCTTCCTGGCTGCCAACCAGTTCTCTATCCAAGTCAGTACCTTACCCTCAATCCCATGTGCTTTAACTTTGCACGCCAATCTCTTATGTGGGACCTTATCAAAAGCCTTCTGAAAGTCCAGATACACCACATCCACTGGTTCTCCCTTATCTATTCTACCAGTTACATCCTCAAAAAATTCCAGTAGATTAGCCAAGCATGATTTACCTTTTGTAAATCCATGTTGACTTTGTCCGATCCTGTCACTGTTTTCCATGTGCTCTGCTATTACATCTTTTATAATGGGCTCTAGCATTTTCCCCACTACTGATGTCAGGCTTACCGGTCTATAATTCCCCGTTTTCTCTCTGCCACCTTTTTTAAATAGTGGGGTTACATTCACTACCATTGGAACTATTCCAGAATCTATAGAATTTTGGAAGATGACCAGCAATGCATCTACTATTTCTAGGGCCACTTACTTAAGTACCCTAGGATGTAGATTATCAGGCCCTGGAGATTTATCGGCCTTCAATGCTGTTAATTTCCCTAACACCATTTCCCTACAAATACTGATTTCATTCAATTCCTCCCTCTCATTAGACCCTATGTTCCCCGACATCTCTGGAAGGTTATTTGTGTCCTCCTTTGTGAAGACAGTACCAAAGTATGTATTTAATTGGTCTGCCATTTCTTTGTTCCCCATTATAAATTCCCCTGATTCTGACTGCAAGGGACCTACGCTTGACTTCACCAATCTTTTTCTCTTCACATATCTATAGAAGCTTTTACAGTCAGTTTTTATGTTCCCTGCAAGCTTACTCTCATACTTTATTTTCCCCCTCTTAATTAATCCCTTTGTCCTCCTTTGCTGAATCCTAAACTGCTCCCAATCCTCAGGTTTGCTGCTTTTTCTGGCCAATTTATATGTCCTCTCCTTTGATCTTATGCTATCCCTAATTTCCCTTGTTAGCCACGGTTGAGTCACCTTTTTTGTTTTATTTTTATGCCAAACAGGGATGAACAAATTATGTAGTTCATCCATGTGATCTTTAAATGTTTGCCATTGCCTATCCACCATCAACCCTTTAAGTAACGTTCCCCAATCCATCCTAGTCAACTCTCCCCTCATACCATCATAGTTTCCTCTATTTAAATTCAGGACCCTAGTCTCTGAGTCAACTACTTCACTCTCCATTTTAATGAAGAATTCTATCATATTATGATCACTCCTCCCCAAGGGGCCTTGCACAACAAGATTGCTAATTAATCCTTTCTCATTACATAATACCCAGTCTATGATGGCCTGATCTCTAGTTGGTTCCTCGACATATTGGTTCAGGAAACCATCCCATAAACACGCTAAGAATTCCTCCTCCACAGAATTATTACTAATTTGGTTCGCCCAATCTATATGTAGATTAAAGTCACCCATGATAACTGCTGTGCCCTTATTGCACGCATCTCTAATTTCCCATTTAATGCCATCCCCAACCTCAGCATTACTGTTTGGGCGTCTATATACAACTCCTACTAATGTTTTCTGCCCCTTGGTATTTCTCAGCTCTACCCATACAGATTCTACATCATCAGAGCTAATATCCTTCCTTACTATTGTGTTAATCTCTTTAACCAGCAATGCTATCCCACCTCCTTTTCCTTTTTGCCTGTCCTTCCTGAATATTGAATACCCCTGGATGTTGAATTCCCAGCCTTGGTCATCCTGGAGCTATGTCTGCGTAATTCCAATTACATCATATCTGTTTACATCTATTTGCACAGCTAATTCATCCACCTTACTTTGAATGCTCCTTGCATTAAGACACAAAGCCTTCAGGCTTGTTTTTTTTAACACTCTTAATCCTTTTAGAATTATTATTTACTGTAGCTCTGTTTGATTTACACCCTTGATTTCTCTGCCTTCCACTTTTGCTTTTCTCCTTCCTGTCTTTTGTTTCTATCCTTGCTTCCCTTTCCTCTGTCTCCCTGCACAGGTTCCCAACCCCCTGCCATTTTAGTTTAAACACTCCCCAACAGCACTAGCAAGCACTCCCCCTAGGACATTGGTCCCGGTCCCGCCCAGGTGCAAACCGTCCAGTTTGTACTGGTCGCACCTCCCCCAGAACCGGTTCCAATGTCCCAGGAATTTGAATCCCTCCCCCTTGCATCATTCCTCTAGCCACGTATTCATCTGAAATATCCTTCTATTTCTACTCTGACTAGCACATGGCACTGGTAGCAATCCTGAGATTACTACCTTTGAGGTCCTATTTTTTAATTTACCTCCTAACTCCCTATATTCAGCCTTTAGGACCTCATCCCCTTTTTGTACCTGTCCATCAGAGAGTAAGGGGAGAGTTTAGAAGACGTTTCTTTACATAGAGAATTGATTGAGTGTAGAATGCTTTGCTACAGGAAGCAGAGACTATTGGATCCTGTAAGGGAAAATGGGATAAATATTAAAAGCAGAGGTAGATACAGCGCCTACGGAGAATATGGGGCAGTGGGATTAAGTTGGGATTGCTCTAGCAAAGAGCTACCACAGGCATGATGGGCCACATGGCCTCCTTCTGTGCTATAACTTCATAAGGTTCAATTTGATCAACTCTGGCTATCATTATTCTGGTAAACTTTAATCTGTTCTTAAGTAGATATTTATCTTGCTCTTTTTTAGAGAAGCGAATTGATACAGCATCAACAGCTTTTATTGGAGGTATGTTCTTTGCATCCAGCATTCCGTGAGAGGAAAGAATTCTTTTAATTACTGTTATTGAGGGCTTTTTAATTTAGTACTCAAGAGCTCTAGTTCTCTGATATACAGTCTGTTACATAATCTGCTTATATCTACATTATCCATCCCTCTCAGCATTTTAATGACTTGGATCATGTCACCACTCAACCTTCTTTTCTCCACTGCAAACAAGTTTAGTTGTGTGAGTCTTCATAATTCAGAACCCTAACTCCCTGAATAATTCCTGCTGCTTGGCAGTACCATTTTCCAGTGGGTCATTTTGAGTGCAGCAATGTCTAGAAGCATACACAGTAATCTAATTCTGGCCAAGATGAGTTATACAAGGTTAAAATAATCTGTTTCAATTCATCAAATTCTCTTAACATGCATCCCATGAGACTTTCGCCCATTAGTCTGGGTTGGATCTGAATCCAATTCTCCGAGGTGAAAGGACAAAGTTTTAACTAACTACCCAATGTCTCTAGAAATAAATTATTGCTAAGGATATAAATTGGGTCACTATGCCTTTTAAATATCTAGCACTATATGATTATCCTCATTGCTGCTAAAATCATAATGAGTGAATTTAAAAAAATGAAAGAGAATCCTTTGTAAATCTAATTTCTTAGTTTTTAAATTCTTATGCAGTGTCATATGCAGTAAATGTGATTTTTTTTTACATCAGATGATCCCTTTTCACTATTAACTAGTCACTGTCCCATGGTGTTAAACATGGTAGGTCAGAGACTACATAGCACTGATGTCAATGGCCCTGAATTTGCAGTCGGAGGCTTCTCGTGGGGAAATGCCTCCGATCCGCAAAGAAGATCCGCGCCTACCTGGGGCCTCCGGATCCATGGCGACTCGTGCTCCTGGGCCTCTCCGGGTACGCGCAGGTAGAAGCCCACATACCCCAGGGGCGCAGGCGGTTCGCAAGCATCCCTGGGATCACGTGGTTCGGCCCAACGAGTGAAAGAAGGGGATCTCCATTCATGCTTATGGGGATTCCATATGTGCAGAAGCCCCATAAGCATGAATGGAAATACCCCCCAAAAATACATGTACATGCCAAATAAATTTTTAAAAATACATATTTAATATTAATTAAATATTTAAAACAAAAATGTAATTGTTTTTAAAGGGATTAAAAATAACCTTACCTTACTGTACAGGTTTTAACATTTTTAAATGATTGAAAAAAAATTATATTTATGTTAGTTTAAACTCTGCTTTTACCAGACGTAAGAACTTCACGGGCATTCGCTGGGCAGAACTCTCTGCCCGCGGATGCCCTTTTCCTGGGGATGCATTGGATCTGTCGAGAAGCTTCTTGACAAATCGCAAGTTCCGGGTTTCCGCTCATGCGCTTTGCATTGGGGGAGTTGTTGTATAATGGATGACTGGTCTGCAAACGCCTATTTTACACTTACCAAAAGTTAAAATTACCCCCAGTGTTCTTTTCTTTCCTTTCAGTTGGGAGGTGGCGGGGAGAGAGTCACCCTGGGTGCAAGCTACATTTGGGGTGGGGGTCACAGGACAACTGTGATGCTCAGAAGCTCCCTTCCCATCCTCTCTGCCAATCACTCATGCTTCTCTCCACCATCCCAACCCCTTGGCCCCATCGGGTGCTCTACTACATTCCGCTACCTTCTCTTCTTCCTACCACTCCCTAAACCCACTCATTAAATTTCCCTCTTCCCCTTCTGAACCACTGATTTCACTCCGTCTCTTAGGTGTCAGCCAGTAGTTTCTTTCTCTCACAGGTATAAGGAATTAGCAATTACCTTTTCTAAATAAACGACTGGTGGAAAATTAGTTCCCTTCAATATTCAACAAGTGTGCTTTTAATTTTTTTTTAAACTAACATTAATAAAGTAATTTTTTCTCTCACACAATCTCGCATACACAGCTTTTTCTCTATTAACTTTACCTCAATAAATTTACCCTTTTGCTTTTCAAAATTATTTGAAGAAAAGCTACTGACTAGAAAGTGCTCGAAGCTAAAGTTACACCTCTGGGACAAATCTCAGTCTAAGCCCAAGTTTTTTTTGAGAGAGGCTGAGGCTTTCAAATAAACTTCTTAATGTGTGCATTAAAAAACACAAAAGAAAATTCAATGGATAAATCAGGTTACTGTGAAATAGTATTTTTACATTTTGCTTAAACACATTTTGGACATTTAGCAATTTCAGTTACTGAGGGAAAAGTAGGTCTGATTACACAAATGCAGGGTGATGCATTCTCATTATAAAACAGCAGCTAATGGCCTGGAATCTGCGATGCGAATAAAGGTGAGACTATCAGCGCTCGCCTTTATAATGGAAGAAATCTGACAGCAACTTCTGGAGTATGCACATGCTCAGTTAAACGTGGAGATCCAGAATTTGCTGTCAGAAATACCCTGCTTCTCCACAGGGGGGGCTGTTGCAGCTCTCATCAATAGACTCAGCATTGAAATGACTGCAATGGTGTGAAATTGCTGTGCTTGCCCACTAGTTCCGCACTAAAAATGGCTGAAAAATTTAGGGCTGGTGCATTCAGGAATAAGTGAGTTTTTAGTGGCGTGATAAGTGATAATTACTGCTGAACCTCTCTGACCCTGAAAAATTAATTTTTAAAAGTGTGGAGACTTGTTCCTTCAGAAGAAAATTAGGGCTGAACTTTCCCGGCGCTCACAGGGCAGGGAACCCGCTGTCAACCCGCCTCCATGCGAATCTCCCAGGTGTTGGGTCTGTCAGCGCTGAGCAGACCCGACACCAAGCAGCGGGGGAGGCAATTGACATCATTAAATGGATTGTTAACATCCAATTTTTTTTTATTCGCTTATGGGATCTGGGTGTCACTGGCAAGGCCAGCATTTATTGCCCATCCCTAGTTGCCCTTGAGAAGGTGGTGGTGAGCCGCCTTCTTGAACCGCTGCAGTCCGTGTGGTGAGGGTACTCCCACAGTGCTGTTAGGGAGGGAGTTCCAGGATTTTGACCCAGCGACGATGCAGGATCGGCGATATACTTCTAAGTCAGGATGGTGTGTGACTTGGAGAGGAACTTGGAGGTGGTGGTGTTCCCATGCATCTGCTGCCCTTGTCCTTCTAGGTGGAAGAGGTCGCGGGTTTGGGAGGTGCTGCCGAAGAAGACTTGGCAAGTTGCTGCAGTGCATCTTGTAGATGGTACACACTGCAGCCACGGTAGGCCGGTGGTGGAGGGAGTGAATGTTTAAGGTGGTGGATGGGGTGCCAATCAAGTGGGCTGCTTTGTCCTGGATGGTGTCGAGCTTCTTGAGTGTTGTTGGAACTGCACTCATCCAGGCAAGTGGAGAGTATTCCATCACACTCCTTACTTGTGCCTTGTAGATGGTGGAAAGGCTTTGGGGAGTCAGGAGGTGAGACACTCGCCGCAGAATACCTAGCCTCTGACCTGCTCTTGTTGCCACAGTATTTATGTGGTTGGTCCAGTTAAGTTTCTGGTTAATGGTGACCCCCAGGATGTTGATAGTGGTGGATTTTGCGATAGTAATGCCATTGCATGTCAAGGGGAGGTGGTAAGACACTCGCTTGTTGGAGATAGCCATTGCCTGGCACTTCTGTGGTGCAAATGTTACCTGCTACTTATCAGCCAAGCCTGAATGTTGTCCAGGTCTTGTTGCATGCGGGCATGGACTGCTTCATTATCTGAGGCATTGTGAATGGCGCTGAACACTGTGCAGTCATCAGCGAACATCCCCATTTCTGACCTTATGTTGGAGGGAAGGTCATTGATGAAGCAGCTGAAGATGGTTGGGCCTAGGACACTGCCCTGAGGAACTCTTGCAGCAATGCCCTGGGACTGTGGTGATTGACCTTCAACCACCACAACCATCTTCCTTTGTGCTAGGTATGACTCCAGCCAGTGGAGGGTTTTCCCCTGATTCCCATTGACACCAGTTTTACTAGGGCTCCTTGATGCTAGACTTGGTCAAATGCTGCCTTGATGTCAAGGGCAGTCACTCTCACCTCACCTCTGAAATTCAGCTCCTTTGTCCATGTTTGGACCAAGGCTGTAATAATGTAGGGAGCCGAATGGCCTTGGCGGAACTCAAACTGGGCATCAGTGAACAGGTTATTGGTGAGTAAATGCTTCATAGCACTGTCGATAACACCTTCCATAACTTTGCTGATGATTGAGAGTAGACTGATGCGGCGGTAATTGGCCAGGTTGGATTTGTCCTGCTTTTTGTGGACAGGACATACCTGGGCAGTTTTCCACATTGTCGGATAGATGCCAGTGTTGTAGCTGTACTAGAACAGCTTGGCTAGAGGTGCGGCTAGTTCTGGAGCACAATTCTTCAGCACGATAGCCGGGATGTTGTTGGGGCCCATAGCCTTTGCTGTATCCAGTGCGCTCAGCCGTTTCTTGATATCATGTGGAGTGAATCGAATTGGCTGAAGACTGGCTTCTGTGATGCTGGGGACCTCGGGAGTAGGCCGATATGGATCATCCACTCCGCACTTCTGGGTGAAGTTGGTTGCAAACGCTTCAGCCTTGTCTTTTGTACTCATGTGCTGGGCTCCACCATTATTGAGGATGGGGATATTCTTGGAGCCTCCTCCTCCCGTTAGTTGTTTAATGATCCACCACCATTCGCGACTGGATGTGGTAGGACTGCAGAGCTTTGATCTTATCCGTTGATTGTGGGACTGCTTAGCCCTGTCTATAGCATGCTGCTTCCGCTTTTTAGCATGCATGTAGTCCTGTGTTGCAGCTTTCCCAGGTTGGCACCTCATTTTTAGGAATGCCTTGTGCTGCTCCTGGCATGCACTTCTACACTCCTTGTTGAACCAGGGTTGGTCCCTTGGCTTGGTGGTAATGGTAGAGTGAGGGATATGCTGGGCCATGAGGTTACAGATTGTGGTGGAATACAATTCTGCTGCTGCTGATGGCCCACAGCGCCTCATGCATGACCAGTTTTGAGCTACTAGATCTGTTCTGAATCTATCCCATTTAGCACTATGGTAGTGCCACACAACACGATGGAGGGTGTTCTTAGTGTGAAGGTGGGACTTCGTCTCCACAATGACTGTATGGTGGTCACTGCTACCAATGCTGTCATGGACAGATGCATCTGCGACAGGTAGATTGGTGAGGATGAGGTCAAGTAAGGTTTTCCCTTGGGTTGGTTCACTCATCACCTGTCGCAGTACCAGACTGGCAGTTATGTCCTTCAGGACTCGGCCAGCTCGGTCAGTAGTGGTGCTACCGAGCCACTCTTGGTGATGGACATTGAAGTCCCCCACTCAGAGTACATTCAGTGCCCTTGCTACTCTCAGTGCTTCTTCGAAGTGTTGTTCAACATGGAGGAGTACTGATTCAGCAGCTGAGGGAGGACAGTAGGTGGTAATCAGCAGGAGGTTTCTTTGCCCGTGCTTGACCTGAAGCCATGAGACCTCATGGGGTCTGGAGTCAATGTTGAGGACTCACAGGGCCACTCCATCCCAACTGTATACCGCTGTGCCACCACCCCTGTTGGGTCTGTCCTGCCAGTGGGACAGGACATACCCAGGGATGGTGATGAAGGAGTTTGGGACATTGGCTGAAAGGTCTGATTCTGTGAGTATGAGTATGTCAGGCTGTTGCTTGACTAGTCTGTGGGACAGCTCTCCCAATTTTGGCACAAGTCCCCTGATGTTGGTGAGGAGGACTTTGCCGGGTCGACTGGGCAGGGTGTGCCATTGCCGTGTCTGTAGCTGGTGGCGAGGTCAGTGCCGGGTGGTCTGTCTGGTTTCATTCTTATTATTTTGTTTTGTAGCGGTTAGTTACAACTGAGTGACTTGGAGTCACATATAGGCCAGACCAGGGCAGGTAAGGATGGCAGGTTTCCTTCCCTAAAGAACATTAGTGAACCAGATGGGTTTTTACGACAATCCGGTAGTTTCATGGTTACCATTACTGATACTAGTAATTATTCCAGATTTATTTAATTAACTGAATTTAAATTCCTTAGCTGCTATGGTGGGATTTGAACTCCCGTCTCTGGATTACCACTATGCTACCGTTCCCACTGTGGTTGTGTTATTTTATGCCTACATTTCAATTTTACGTGCTCCCCCACGGGTTACCCGCTGCTCGGGGAACACGTCAGCTCAGCATGTCGTGAGTGGATTCATGATTGAATTATCTCATGACCTGACAGCTGCCAAAGTTGTATAAAAGATCCCATGTTGCAGCTGTTCACTTTCAAAGCTCAAACTGTTGGTTACTGCATTTGGAAGACAAATTAAGCTTTCTGCAGCTTGCAAGTGTTTGGAGTCAACTCTCTCTCCAATGCCATCTCATTGGAACAACCTCTCTCACCATTGACAGATTTTGTCTGTCACGTCAACCTCACCTGCCATCTATTCCATCAGCATCAGTGCCCTTGAAAATATCTCACCTTGGTCCTCAGAATCCCACCAATATCAGCCCCAACACCAGCATCACCAGGCACATCAGCAGCAACAAAAACAACAACACCAGCTTTCTCCACAATCACCTGATGCTGCACAGGACTCGGCATCAGCACCCAACCACATTGCTGCTCTGACGCCAGGGATGGCCTCACCATGGCCAGATTTACTCCACTTGACGTTGTACACCCTGGCTGCCACATGATGCGCCAGGTTGGCACCACCCCACACCAATACCATAAAGCATCCCTACAATGACCAAGCCATTCCTTTGCGGGGGCGGGGGTGGGTAGGTACCCTTATGTTTCACCATTCACTACAACTCACTAAGACACTTCCAAAGGTGCCCACAAATCTGTCCAAAAATGCAAAGTGCTGAAAATAAAGGTTTCAATGTTTGACAGCATATTGCCAGAAACTTCACATGAACATTTACTAAAACACCCAAGTGCCTACCCTTGTGTGTTGTTAGTTGGTATGATTGGACTAGGATGAAGGTGAGTGTGAGGGGTGGCTAGTGAAATGGGGAAGTGATAATGTAGATAGAGAGGGATGGGTGGAGGTGCAAGGTAAATTGATGTGAGTAAAGATGTGCAAGAGTAGGGTAGGGAAGGCAGAGTGATGTGGATGTGATGAGTGGCACAGGAGGATGAGGTTGAGTGTGGCTTGGCAGTAACGTTTTGTGATCCACTGAGATCATTGAAAGGTTTGCGCCACTGCAGCCAGGTCCTCCTGACAACATTCCTGCTTGTGCCCTCCTGTGCAATGTGCAACTGGGCTGCGTTGATCTCCTGGGGAGGTCTCCTCCACCCATGGGAAGGGAAGAGAACCTCCCTGTGTGCCATAAGCATATGGAGGGAGTCATGGGAGAGCCTGGGTGTAGCCATGCACCTTTATACAGTGCTTGTCAGTGTTTGCAGCACCTCAATGCTGCAGAACACTGACAGTACAACTGTCAAAATCAATTTGGACATGGCTCCTTTAAGGAAACCAGCTGATGACGCATCATCAAATGATGTCATCAGACCCGCTTCCTTTTAATTGGCTGGGAACCTCGCAGGGCGGGCTTAACAAGCCCTATTAATGTAAAATCACTTGGAGAGTGCAGGCTGCAGTAGGCAGCGGGCTGGGACCGCGACACTGATCCCGGCCGCCCCAGACCCGCCTCGGTTGGCAAAATCGCGGCCTTAGTGTTGGAGACTTAAAAAAATATATATATATATTTTTAATTTTCTATCTGTCTCTTTTGCTCTTTCCCTTAATCCCATCTGTATTTCCCAATCTTTATTTTGCTTTCTATACATCATTTAAATCTAATTTATATTTCCTGCTTTATTCTTCCTGGTTTGGACTCTGCGTGTCTCAGTGAGGATACTTCAATCTGATTGGTTGAAGAGCCTCACTGTTCCTTGTCCTGTTCACAGATGCCACAGAAGCCCTGTAGAGGGCGGCGCGCTGGAAAAGATGCTGGATTCTAGGAAATTTCTGCTGACAAGCCTGCGAAAAGTCTGTGGGCAGCTGTCGGCGAGCGCTGTTCCTTCACTGCTGAGAGCAAAATCCGGGCCAATGTGTGTGCCGCAGGCAATGATGGGAAAGCATGATACAGGAAACTCTTTGGTATCCGGCACCGGTGGGACTGGTGTGTTGCCGGTTGATCAAAAATTCCGGATGATGGAGAGGGTTATCTACCGAGGCTATTTTTAACAAAGAAAAATAAAAAAAATCAAGAAATGTGCAGTATACAGTAATTGGGTACTCACCTACAGAATGTTGTGTTAAATGGATGGCGGAAGATGCTTGATTAAGTACAGTACTGCCAGTTGAGGGTAATGCAATGCAATGACTACCAGCAGCGTGGGAGACACACAGTACCCCTGTAAAATGGCAGATCATAGAAATATAGAAACATAGAAGATAGGAGCAGGAGTAGGCCATTCGGCCCTTCGAGCCTGCTCCGCCATTCAATGTGATCATGGCTGATCATCCAAATTCAGTACCCTGTCCCTGCCTTTTCCCCATATCCCTCGATCCCTTTAGCCTCAAGAAATATATCCAACTCTTTCTTGAATATATTTAATGAACTAGCCTCCACCGCCCTCTGTGGCAGAGAATTCCACAGGTTCACCACTCTCTGGGTGAAGAAATTCCTCCTCATTTCAGTCCTAAATGGCTTACCCCTTATCCTTAGACTATGACCCCTGGTTCTGGACTCCCCGGCCATCAGAAACATCCTTCCTGCATCTAGTCTGTCCAGACCTGACAGAATTTTATAGGTTTCGATGAGATCCCCTCTCAATCTTCTAAACTCCAGTGAGTATAAGCCCAATCGACACAATCTCTCCTCATACGTCATTCCTGCCATCCCAGGTATCAGCCTGGTGAATCTTCGCTGCACTCCCTCCATGGCAAGAACGTCCTTCCTCAGGTAAGGTAACCAAAACTGCACACAATACTCAAGGTGCGGTCTCACCAAGGCCCTGTACAACTGTAGCAAGACATCCTTGTTCCTGTACTCGAACCCTCTTGCTACGAAGGCCAACATACCATTTGCCTTCTTAACCGCCTGCTGCACCTGCATGCTTACCTTCAGCAACTGGTGCACAAGAACACCCAGGTCTCTTTGCACTTCCCCTTCTCCCAATCTATTGCCATTCAAATAATAATCTGCCTTCCTGTTTTTGCCACCAAAGTGGATAACCTCATATTTATCCACATTATAGTGCATTTGCCATGTTTCTGCCCAATCACCCAACCTGTCCCAAATCGTACTGGAGTTTCCCGACATCCTCCTCGCAGCTTACCCTCCTGCCCAGCTTTGTGTGGTCTGCAAATTTGGAGATATTACATCCAATTCCCTCGTCCAGATCATTAATATATATTGTGAACAGCTGGGGTCCTAGGACCGATCCTTGCGGTACCCCACTAGTCACTGCCTGCCACTCGGAAAATGACCCGTTTATTCCAACTCTTTGCTTTCTGTCCGCCAACCAGTTCTCTATCCAAGTCAATACCTTGCCCCCAATCCCATGTGCCTTAATTTTGCACGCTAATCTCTTATGTGGGACCTTATCGAAAGCCTTCTGAAAGTCCAAATACACCACATCCACTGGTTCTCCCCTATCTATTTTACCAGTTACCAGAAGAGACTACCGGCAGCGCGGGAGAGTCAGACTCCTGTTACAGGGGTATTGAGGTGTTCCGACTTCCGACAGCGCCAAGAAGCCGAGTCGTGGCAGTTTGGAGAACTACCCCCACTGACTAACTCGGCCACTGCGGGAGACTCGGACTCGGCAACATTGCCGGTTATTGAGGTGTTGTTTTCGGAGTGAGGATTTTGCCCGTTAATAGAGAATTCCGGATATTTAGGTGCCGTTTAAACGAGAGTTTCCTGTAACTACTCATCACAGCGCTACATATAGGCGTAACAAATACTGCAGGTACTTATAATGTGTTTAATATATAATTCTTATCAGTGACATGTACAAATTCAGACCAGAAATTCAAGATAATCTACATCTGTTCAATCAGTTCCGGCTTGGATTTCCTGTGGAATGGTAGGATTTTCAATTGCAAGACATCCAAGCCGAAAAGGAAACAAACTGGGAACAGATTTTTCCTTGTAACATTGAGTTTGATGGCATATTTGTTCACTTGGATGTAGTCCAAAGTTCAGTGAATTAGGTATGAATTTGGATTCTGATCTCCCATTTCTTAACATGCTATCAGATTTATAGAGAATTTTAGTCATTGTTTGATACTACGTTTATTCTGCATGGAACAGGCAGACCTGCTGTCTTGAGTTTAAATTCAAATCTAAATTGTTCTTACTTGGATCAGTTCAGATTCAGAAATGACTTTGCAAATCAATCTTACAAAGGCATTGCGTCAGAATCTAAAGTGAAACTTTTGACAGTGGAATAAATTGTTCCTAAATTAGAAATTCTGCACATAAGGGGTAATTTCGCAAGGGAACACTTTGGGGCGTTTTTCTACGATAAAGACAGTATATAAATGCAATTTGTTGTTGAGGCTCTGATGCAAAGTAGAGCCTCTGATGCAAAGTAGAGCCTTGCTAGATGGGAGTGGGAGTAGCAGAATCAGTTCTATTGTGTTCTAGCCCTATCTCCCGATTTACACCTTCACTTAACGAGGTTCTATCAGGGATGGAGTCTTGCAAAATTATCACTAAACTCTCATTTTATTTTCTGTCTCTCTAAAGAATTGCCTTGACCACCAATTGGTTGTTTTTAAATATGTTGCCCTCCTTTAAAGTCTCAAACCAAAACGCGTTCATGTTGCCGCCAGATTTTACCCTTCATATTAATAATTTGCAACTTGATATCTGTATTTTTATTCCACTATGAGAACTTTCTTTTTATCTTTTAATGTTACCCGTTAAGATCCACAAATACTTTAATTCCAAATATATTACATAAAAAGGTGATCTTGTCACATTTGTGACCAGCAATATCCCCTGTAATTTATTTTTGGGTGCGCGGCCCGTTCAAATCTTCGCACATGCGCCGTTTCTCCCATGCAAAAGCCAGTGAACGGCGTTTGTGGGACCTCCAGACCGCCGCGTGGCTGTGCAGCTTAACAGCAATGTTGGTGACCTGTACTTACAATAGGAGAACAAATAAAAAACGAATAGCTATATTAGCTGCTAAAATAGATTTCTGTTAATATTCTGGATTGGACTGATTAAGATTGAACAGGAGCCAATAGCAATGGTCCATGCATGCTGTTATTTCAGTTATTTATTCCTTCCCCATTTTAAAATAATTGAATCTGTTTTTGGCATTGACTGTGTCACATACCATTTCAAGTGTGAGCAGGTTACTTCCTTCTGACCTATGCCAATGCTGCTCTCCAACTGGCTTCAAAGAAATATATAATTTTCTTACCCTCCCTCCCTATCCAGAAGTGCTTCCCATGATGGTCCTCGTTTTAGATTGGAATTTGCCGTGCCAGGTGTATACTTAAGGCCTGCAAACCCGTGATCCATTTCTTGAGGTCAGTTAGGCCAGTAAACTGCCCAGTCGTACATTTCACCGACAATTTCTCATGCACAAATAAATATTATTAGCATTGGCTCACCTAGTCAGTCAAATGCTAGACTAAAACTGGAAATTAAAGTTATCAGAAAATAGCACTGATTGGTCAGTGTTTGAATGTAATGCTTTTTATAACAGAATGGTTTGTCGTGAATGATTCTGCAAAGTCTATTATTGACACATTCTGCTCAGATGTGTATTATTATGTGTGACAAACTGTAATGGATAATAACTGAAAAGATTGTGAATTCATGGAGGAATTTAAGTGCAGCTAATGTGGCTTTTTATAAAAGTAATTAGTTGTCCTTATGCTGGGACGCAGCAGTTGGAAAAAGAGAAATTTGTAAAAGAATTGACACATTTGAAATTGTTGCAATAATTTTGACTGCTGCTCCTTATTGCACCTGTGTTATGAACAAAGATTATTATTGAATTATCTTCATATTGAATAATTCTGTACTTAATCACCAAGGAAGAAGATGCTGCCAAAGTCATAGTGAAAGAGGAGGTAGTGCAGATACTGGATGAGTTAAAAATTGATAAAGAGGAGTTACTAGAAAGGCTGGCTGTACTTAAAGTAGATAAGTCACCAGGACTGGATGAGATGCATCCTAGGATGCTGAGGGAGGTTAAGGAGGAAATCATGGAGGTACTGGCCATAATCTTCCAATCCACCTTAGATACAGGGATGGTGCCAGAGGACTGGAAAATTGCAAATGTTCAAAAAAGGGTGTAAGGATAAACCCAGCAACTACAGTTTAACCTCGGTAGCGGGGAAGCTTTTAGAAGTGATAATCAGGGACAAAGTTAACAGTCACTTGGACAAGTGTGGATTAATTAAGGAAAACCAGATTTGTTAAAGGCAAATCGTGTTTAACTAAATTGATCGAGTTTTTTGATGCGGTAACAGAAAGGGTTAATGAGGGCAATGTGGTTGATGTGGTGTATATGAACTTCCAAAAGGTGTTTGATAAATTGCCCAGCAAAGGTGAAGCCCATGGAATAAAAGGGACAGTGGCAGGATGGATACGAAATTGGCTAAGTGGCAGGAAACAGAGACTAGTGGTGAACGGTTGCTTTTCGGACTGGAGGAAGCTATACAGTGTTGTTCCCCAGGAGTCGGTACTAGGACCACTGCTTTTCTTGATATATATTGGACTTGGGAGTACAAGACACAATTTCAAAATTTGCAGATGACACAAAACTTAGAAGTATAGTGAACAGTGAGGAGGATACTGATAGACTTCAAGAAGACATAGACAGGCTGGTGAAATGGGCAGACACGTGGCAGATGAAATTTAACGCAGAAAAGTGCGAAGTGATACGTTTTGGTAGGAAGAACGAGGAGAGGCAATATAAACTAAAGGGTACAATCCTAAACGGGGTGCATGAACAGAGAGACCTGCACAAATCATTGAAGGTGCCAGGGCATGTTGAGAAAGCGGTTAAAAAGCATACAGGATACTGGACTTCATAAATAGAGGCATAGAGTACAAAATCAAGGAGGTTATGATGAACCTTTATAAAACACTGGTTCAGCTTAACTGGAGTATTGCGTTCAATTCTGGGCACCGAACTTCAGGAAGGATGTGAAGCCCTTAGAGAGGGTGCAGAAAAAATTTACAAGACTGATTCCAGGGTTGAGGGACTTCAGTTATGTGGATAGACTAGAGAAGTTCCAGATGGACATAGACAGGCTAAGTGAGTGGGCAGAGATTTGGCAGATGCAATATAATGTTGGAAAGTGTGAGGTTATGCACTTTGGCAGAAAAAATCAAAGAGCAAGTTATTATCTAAATGGAGAGAAACTGCAAAGTGCTACAGTACAAAGGGATCTGGGGGTCCTGGTGCATGAAACACAAAAAGTTAGTATGCAGGTGCAGCAGGTGATCAGGAAGGCCAATGGAATCTTGGCTTTTATTGCAAGGGGGATGGAGTATAAAAACAGGGAAGTCTTGCTGCAGTTATACAGGGTATTGGTGAGACCACACCTGGAATACTGCGTGCAGTTTTGGTTTCCATATTTAAGAAAAGATATACTTGCTCTCGAGGCGGTTCAGAAAAGGTTCACTCGGTTGATTCCGGAGATGAGGGGGTTGACGTATGAGGAAAGGTTGAGTAGGTTGGGACTCTACTCATTGGAGTTCAGAAGAATGAGAGCCGATCTTATCGAAACATATAAGATTGTGAGGGGGCTTGATCGGGTGGATGCGGGGAGGATGTTTCCACTGATGGGTGAGACTAGAACTAGGGGGCATAATCTAAGAATAAGGGGCTGCCCTTTCAAAACTGAGATGAGGAGAAACTTCTTCACTCAGAGGGTAGTAAATCTATGGAATTTGCTACCCCAGAGAGCTGTGGAAGCTGCAACATTTAAATAAATTTAAAATGGAGATAGACAGTTTCCTGGCAGATAAGGGAATTAGGGGTTACGGGGAGAGGGCAGGGAAGTGGACGTGAGTCTAGATTCGGATCAGCCATGATCCTATTGAATGGCGGAGCAGGCCCGAGGGGCCGTATGGCCTACTCCTGCTCCTACTTCTTATGTTCTTATGTTCTTATAAGTTGGGGTTGTTCTCCTTAAAGCAGATAAGGTTGAGAGGAGATTTGATAGAGATGTTCAAAATCATGAGGGGTCTAGACAGAGTAGATAGAGAGAAACTGTTCCCATTGGCGGAAGGGCTGAGAACCAGAGGACACAGATTTAAGTAGATTGGTAAAAAGAACCAAAGGCAACATGAGGAAAATATTTTTTATGCTGTGAATGGTTAGGATCTGGAATACACTGCCTGAAAAAGTGGTGGAGGCAAAATCAATCGTGGCTTTCAAAAGGGAATTGGATAAGTACCTGAAGGGAAAAAAAAATTGCAGGGCCACAGGGAAAGGGCAGGGGAGTGGGACTAGCTGAAGTGTTCTTGCAGAGAGCCGGCATGGGCTTGATGGGCCGAATGGCCTCCTTCTGTGCTGTAACCATTCTACCTGTGGAATTCTCTACCACAGAAGGCAGTTGAGGCCAATTCATTAAATATATTCAAGAAGGAGTTAGATATATTTCTTAAGGCTAAAGGGATCAAGGGATATGGGGAGAAGGCAGGGACAGGGTACTGAATTTGGATGATCAGCCATGATCTCATTGAATGGCGGAGCAGGCTCGAGGGGCCGAATGGCCTACTCCTGCTCCTATCTTCTATGTTTCTATGTTTCTATGATACAAAAACTTCCAGACCAGCGCTAAATAAGTGACCTACTACAGCTATGTATCTGCTTCACGTATGGTTCCAGTTATACACTCTGCTGATCGTTGCAACGATGTGTAATTACTTTGCAAACAAAAGACACACCAGCTAGCAATAGATGTAGGAGGCCTTCCTCCCAGAATTTTGGGAACTGCACCTTTTCGTCACAATCATCTCAGTGATCAAGATAAATAATTGGATGTGAAATGAAAGAAAATAAACCTGACACTACTCACTGTCTAAAAGGACTGTGAGGTATTCCCATACAGCTGCCATTATTCCACGTCCCCTTTTTATATGTTTGCAGTGTACGAACATAAAGGGTCTGAGCTGAAATTGGGAGCAGAACTGCTGAAATTAAATTAAACTAACATTTGTGAATACAAGAGGCCTGAAAAAAGTTGAAAATGCTGGAAGTACACCACAGATCCATCAACATCACAAAAGGGAAAAGATGGGTTAAAGTTACCCCTGCCCCATTACACAGGTATATCGGCACATGTGACAGTGAGTACATTGGGACTGTCGGAGAATAATGTTTGCGAGGTGGTTAAACTGCAAGAGGACAGCAGTAATTCTACCAGCCAACTCACACTGGTGCCCTGGTGGAGCAACAGAAATACCACTGCACATTTTCTTTACTTATTTATTTTTTAACTGTAAATTAACAGTATTAGCAATTCTGCCACCAATTACACCAAATTAGATTACACTGGTGCCTTAATACCCTTAGTGACTAAAAAGAAATTATGATTTTGACACTAAGCACCTCCTATCTCATAGGAATAACACACATCAGCAGAGCCAAATAATGAGAGCAGCTGGGCTAACAGTAAATCCTGTTTGAACACACAAAAGTGGCTGCTCTATGTGGATGTTATTGCACTGCATTTTAAAATTGTCAGACCACGGGCAGGATTTTCATTGGGCCGTGGAAGCGGGATTGGAGGCGTGTGGGGGGTTAAAATCCCAAAATCGGGGGGCATGAACCCATCCCGCCCCCAACCCGCCTCCATGCCAGTTTCAAAGGAGGCGGGTACCCAACCCACACTGGGACCCGCCTCCCCGAGGCGGGAAGGGGATTAGTGCCAATTAACTGCCTGTTAACAGGTAGCTGCCATTTTCCATCAGTTTTGCATGTGCAACTGATCGGGGATGTGCAAATGAGGTCCGGGCGTTAAAATTGCCGGGGCCTCACGTTGGAGAGGTCAGGAAAGTTTGCAACTGTGGTCTTACACTCTTTGTACAGTGGAATCTGTAATTATACAAATTTCCTGTTGGTGTTACTGAATCATGTTTTATTGCCAAAATTTCCTGTGGCTTAATTCCCTTTCTAATCAAGCTTCAATTGCTAGAAATCAATTTTGAAGAAATCTCTTCCTAGATGGCAAATTAGCTAATTGGATTGAAAATTGACTTAGCAAAAGAAAGAAGGAGGTCAGGATAAATTTTAAAAGTCCTGCCCGTAGGGTAATGACTAATCGAGTTATGCAAGTGGAATCTGTTCTTCCTTTTCCTATATTATTCATAAAGGGTGGGTGGTACTTCCTGTATTGTTACAAAATTTGCTAATGACACCAAGCTGTGTGGCCAGGTGATGAGTACAAGAGCAATTAATAACATTCAAAAGGATCTGAACCAATTAGATGTGTGAGCTAAGGAATGGAAGATGCAAATTACTGTATGTAAATGTAAGTTTATGCACATTGGAACCTTGAACATGCGTGCACAATGAAAAGTCCATTAGCAAAGTTGGAAAAGGAAATGGGTATGTTTTAACAACCAAAATCTTTGGGCTGGATTTTGTCAATCGGGAGCTTTAGGAGGTGGACTCCCACTTGTCGGGTTTTAGTCCTGCCTCCATCGACTTGTGGCCAACCCACGCTATTTTCCCTTGATTGACCTTGTTAAGCCTGCCCAGCAGGCTTAGCAGGCCAATTAAGGGAAAGCTGGTCGCAAGAGACGTCAGCGAGAGACGTTTCATCTGTCAAGAGCTTTTGACAGATGAAATGTCAAGCGTTTGACGGCTCTGTGAAACTGTCAAACACTGACAATCTGTCCACTAAGTTCAGTCCTGCCACTCAGGCTCAGTTAGAGAGCTCTCCTGAGCAGAAAGCAGAAGGCTGCAGCTTTTGACAGTTCAGCGGCCATTCTGCTTTCTGTGCCGGTGAGCTGAGGGACTCCCGAAATCTGAAGGGAGGAAGCCTGCAGGAAGAACTAAAGGTAAGTAAAACTTATTAAAACACTTTACACACACCTCACACACTTACCTCTGCACACATGCACCCATCACTCACCTTCACATCTCGGTTTCTCCGACCCCCGCAGACCGATGGCCCGCCTCGCTGACCCTGACTCACTGACACACTACAGGGCTCAAAATGGGGATTAGCCAAAAAACTACCTGTTAACAGGCAGTTAATTGGCACTAATCCCCTTCCTGCCTTGAGGAGACGGGACTCGGCGCGGGTCGGGTACCTGCCTCCTGTGAAGATGGCATGGAGGCGAGATGGGTACCCGCCCCTATATTCTGTCATTTTCCCGGCAGTCCCGCATCCAAACCCACCTCCCCAAGGCAGGCAAAATCGCCCCCTTAGTATCCAGGTAAAATTGTTAAGAGCAATGTTAGTCCTCTACTTGGACACATCTCAAGGTAATTGATGTAGGCTTGTTGTGTGTATAGGCCCTTTCTTGTACCACACTCACTTAAGTTCTTTCTCCTTTTTAAAAACAAACTTTTGGCTTTCTTTTTTAAATTTCGTGGCCCAGAAATTCAGGTCAGGGGCTTCCGCGGGTGCAAGCCCCCGACCTGCACTTACCTTGCGCGCCGGCCATTGAGCTGTAGGGCCCCGTGGAATTCCGATCCGGGGCCTGGTCCAGCTGCCGGCGCGCAGTGCTTGCGTATCCCGGGGCGCAGTTAGTTCGATGCGTCCCCATGGACCACATGGGCCACGGGCAGCCAATCGGAGCAGGGAATATTTCATTCATAAGTCTGACAGGAAGTGCTGTCAAGACTTATAAATACTACGGCCCCAAAATAGCACTAAACCTTCAAATAATTTTTTTTTTAATCACATTTTTTTAAATAAACTATAAATTACATGAAATAACTGTTTTAAACAATAATTTAAAGTTTTGAAAAAAATAATTTTATACTCTAACAGAGCTAACAATAAACTTACCTTGCTTTAAAGTATTTAAAAATAATAAACCTGTGGAAAAAATGTTTTAATTTTAATTAATTCACCACTTACCTTGTAAAAAACAGGCCTTACGCCTGCTTTTTATATTTCTAAATTCTGCAGGCTTACCCTCACGGAAAAACCTGTAAAAAAAAAAAAACCTAAGTTTGATGCGCACGCGCAGCCTCCCCCGCGCACGCGTTCGACCTCTGAACCTCTTCATTCAGAGGAACGAAAGTGCCGGTTTCCCGCGCATGCGCAGTGCATGCAGGAAACCAGCATTTCCATTGGGCCTACGGGTGAGTACCCCGTGCGTACTCACCCGTGGAGACCCGAATTTCTGGGCCCATATATCCCAATTCTATATTTTTATAGATGTTAAACGAATAATCCTTCATTATACTTTTATTGTAATGGGAGCAACTTTCTATTTCATTAAAATCAATGATTCCTTCTAAGATTATTAATTGATAAGAAACTAGTAATTACACTCTAGACTTTAAAGGCAACCTGACCACAGACTCTTTCTAGAAAACCTAGATTACCAGGCTTTCTCAATATTGCTCTTTTATGAAAGAAAGACTTGCATTTATATAGCTCTTTTCACGACCACTGGACGTCTCAAAGCGCTTTACAGTCAATTAAGTACTTTTGAAGTGGAGTCACTGTTGTAATGTGGCAGCCAATTTGTGCACAGCAAGGTCCCACAAACAGCAACGTGATAATCACCAGATAATCTGTTTTTGTTATTTTGGTTGAGGGATAGTATTGGCCAGGACACCGGGGATAACTCCCCTACTCTTCTTCAAAATAGTGCCATGGGATCTTTTGCGACCACCTGAGAGAGCAGACGGGGCCTCGGTTTAACGTCTCATCCGAAAGACGGCACCTCTGACAGTGCAGCATCCCTCAGCACTGCACTGGAGTGTCAGCCCAGCTTTATGTGCTCAAGTCCCTGGAGTGGGACTTGAAACCGCAAACTTCTGACTCAGAGGCAAGTGTGCTACCAACTGAGCCACAGCTGACACTATGCTGTGTGCATAAATTTATTTTAAAGAAACAACTTTTATGTCATACCAAAACAATATTCCATTATAAGTCCTGTTTTGTACTTGGATTTTTGCCACAAATTTACACCAATTTCAAAAACTTTTCCCTTTTCATATAACAATGGCACAAGTGTGGAAGCAATAATTAAAACTAAAATAAAAGGTTCTAATTACAATCTTGTGAAACCTCTAATAACATGTCATTACCAACATCTAACAAATAATGGCTCAGTAATTCCTGTCGGGGGCTTGCCGCGCGTGCAAGCCCCCGATGTGCGCTCATCCTACGCGCCGACATCGGAAATCTGGCCCGCAGTGGCTTTCCTGTCAGTGGTCAGGTTCTGATCCCGGCGCGCTGTGCTAACCTGACCCAGCGGCGTAGTTAGTGCGATGTGCCGGCTGGGATCAGGTGAGCACTGTTCAGCCAATCAGGGGAGGGGAAACTTCATTCATAAGTTTGATAGTAAAGACTGTCAAACTCATGAAAAGTACTGCACCCCAAAACACTACTTAAACTTTAAATAAAATTTTAAAAAGCATCCCAATAATTAAATTAACTATGAATAACTTTAAAAAACTATTTTAAACAGTTAATCAAATTTTTGAAAAAAATAAATTTTTTAAAAATCGGGTCTAAAACTAAACTTACCTTACTGTAAATTCTTTAAAAATAACAAACCTGTGGAAAAAAAAATTCTAAATTGTACTAAAAGCCCACTTACCTGCAAAACTAAGTACTTACGTCTGGTTTTTCCACGCGTAAAAACCGGAGGCCTTTACACTCGGGCAACTCTGGAAAAAAAAAGGAATTTCACTGCGCACGCGCTGCCTGTGCAGTCGCACGCGCTGTGCCTCTGAACCCCTTCGTTCAGAGGACTGGAAATGCCGGTTTTCCCCGCATGCACTGTGCGTGCTGAACACGGGCATTTCCTCTGGCCAGACGCGTGAGTACCCCGACCGTACTCACGCGTTCAGAGAGGAATTACTGGGCCAATAACTGCATATATTATTTCACATCTTTGAACTTCTGTCCCTTAAATGTAAGTTTATGCACATTGGAACCTCTATCCACCCCCCCAAACCCCCGCCTCAGCTCATTTGCTGCTGAAACCCTCAAAAATGCCTTTGTTACCTCTAGACTTGACTGTTCCAATGCACTCCTGGCCGACTTCCCACGTTCTACCCTCCGTAATCTTGAGGTCATCCAAACCTCTATTGCCCGTGTCCAGACTCGCACCACGTCCCATTCGCCCATCACCCCTGTGCTTGCTGGACTACATTGGCTCCCGGTTAAGCAACGTCTCGATTTTAAATTTCTCATCCTTGTTTTCAAATCCCTCAATCACCTCACTCCTCCCTATCTCTGTAATTTCCTTCAGCCCCACAACCCTCTGAGATCTCTGTGCTCCTATAATTCTTGCCTCTTGAGCATCCCTGATTTTAATCGCTCCACCATTGGCGGCCGTGCCTTCTGCTGCCAAGGCCCTAAACTCTGGAATTCCCTCCCTAAACCTCTCTACCTCTCTTTTCTCCTTTAAGACACTCCATAAAACCTACCTCTTTGACCAAGCTTTTGGTCATCTGCCCTAGTATCTCTTTATGTGGCTTGTTGTCAAATTTTGTTTTATAACGCTCCTGTGAAGTGCCTTGGGACGTTTTACTACATTAAAGGTGCTATATAAATACAAGTTGTTGTTGTTGTTGATGATGTTGTACATGGTTAACAACAAAATGGAATAACAACTACAATGCAGAAAGGCTGAACGTACCATATTAATACAATTTTAACATACATAGACAGGTGCATTCAGTTTGCTTGGGAGATTCACACTGCTTGTGATATTAGACAATTAAATAATAAACCAACTTGTCATTGAAAGCAATGTCTTCTTCATTATTAGCAAAGGTAGTCCTACTGTCAAATAGTCAGAAGGCTGTAAATTCAAGCTCCACTCCAGGGTTTAAGCACATAATCTGGGCTGACACCATAGTGCAGTACTAAGGCAGTGCTGCACTATTAGAGGTACCGTCTTTCAGATGAGACATTTAGCCAAGGCCCTGACTGCCCTCTCAGGTGGATATAAAAGACCTCATGGCACTTTTCGAAGAAGAGCAGGGGAGTTCTCTGGGTGCCTTGCCCAATGTTTATCCCTTAGCAAAAATCACTAAAACCGATTCGGCCAGATTTTCCAGGGCCTACAGGTGCATACGCAGTGTGTCCGTGCCCGTAAGGGCCCTGCAAGTTCCGGGTATTCGCGTGCGCAAAAACCCGGAACTTCCAACACATCCCTGGGAAAAGGGCATCTGCGGGTGGAGAGTACTGCCCAGCAAATGCCCGTGAAATTCTGGGGAGTACAGCCAGAGCCAGGTCCACAGCACCATGGGTGGCTCACCTGTACAAGGAAGATCAGGAAAGCAATGGTGATAGGAAATTCAATAGTTAGGGAAACACACAGGTGTTTCTGCGGCCGCAGTCATGATTCCAGGATGGTATGTTGCCTCTCTGGTGCCAGGATCATGGATGTCACTGAGCGGCTGCAGGACACTCTGAGGGAGCAGTGTTAACAGCCAGAGGTCATGGTCCATATCGGTATCAACGACATAGATAAAAAGAGAGATAAGGTCCTGCAGGCAGATTTTAGGGAGCTAGGAAAAAGCAGGACCTCAAAGGTAGTAATCTCCGGATTATTCCCGGTGCCACGAGCTAGTGAGTATAGAAATAGGAGGATAGAGCAGATGAATGTGTGGCTGGAGAGATGGTGCAGGAGGAAGGTCTTTAGATTCCTGGGACATTGGGACCAGTTCTGGGGGATGCGGGACCTGTACAGGCTGGACGGATTGCACCTCAAGAGAGCCGGGACCAATATACTCGCGGTGGGGTGGTGGTTGCTAGTGCTGTTGGGGAGGGTTTAATCTAATTTGGCAGTGGGACGGGCACCAGGATGTAGCATCAGAAAGGAGAAACAAGGTGCACAAAAAACTGGGAGAAACAGATAGCACTAGAGTAAGAAATAGTACGTTATTAGGTGGGGTCAGACTAAGATAAGATAAAATACAAGAAGGTCTAAGATAGGTTTACAGTGCATGTGTGTGAATGCACAAAGCGTGGTAAATAAGGTTGGTGAGCTGCAGGCGCAAATAGCCACATGGGAATATGATGTGGCAATAACGGAGACCTGGCTCAAAAAAGGGCAGGATTGGGTACTAAATATTCCGGGATATAGGTGTTCAGGAAAGATAGGGAAGGAAAGAAAGGAGGTGGAGTGGTAATATTGATTAAGGAGAATGTTACAGTGTTGGAGAGAAAGGATGCCCTGGAGGGGTCAAGGACAGAATCTATTTGGTTAGAGTTAAGAAACACTAGAGATGCCATTGCACACTAGTATTCTATGGACCACCAACTAGTGGGTAGGATATGGAGGAGCAAATTTGCAGGGAAATTACAGAGAGGTGCAAGAACTATAGAGCAGTGATAATGGGAGACTTCAATTATCCTAATATAGATTGGGATAGTAATAGTGTAACAGCAGAGAGGGGGAAGAATTTCTGAAGTGTGTTCAGGAGAACTTTCTTGATCAGTACGTTGCCGGCCCAACGAGGAAGGAGGCATTGCTGGATCTGGTTTTGGGGAATGAGGTGGATCAAGTGTCAGTAGGGGAACATTTAGGGAACAGTGATCATAGTATCATAAGGTTTAGATTAGCTATGGAAAAGGACAAGGAGCAATCTAGAGTCAAAATACTTAATTGGAAGAGGGCCAATTTCAGTGGGTTGAGAACGGATCTGGCCCAGAATCAAAGATTGGCAGGCAAAACTGTAATTGAACACTGGTCTGCCTTTAAAGAGGAGACGGTTCATGTACAGTCGAGGTACATTCCCACGAGGGGGAAAGGCAGGGCAACCAAAGCCAGAGCTCCCTGGATGACAAAAGAGATAGAGAGTAAGATGAAGCAGAAAAAAGGGGCATATCATAGATGTCAGGTTGTGACTACAAGTGAGAATGAGGCTGAATATAGAAAGTTCAGAGGGGAAGTGAAAAAGGAAATAAGAGGGGCAAAGAAAGAGTATGAGAATAGACTGGCAGCTAACATAAAAGGGAATCTAAAAGTCTTCTATAGGCATATAAATAGTAAACAGGTGGTAAGAGGAGGGGTGGGACTGATTAGAGACCAAAAAAGGAGACCCACGCATGGAGGCAGAGGGCATGGCTGAGCTACTAAATGAGCACTTTGCATCTGTCTACCAAGGAAGAAGATGCCGCCAAAGTCATAATGAAAGAGGAGGTAGTTGAGATACTGGATGGGATAAAAATTGGTAAAGAGGAGGTACTAGAAAGGCTGGCTGTACTTAAAGTAGATAAGTCACCAGGACCGGATGGGATGCATCCTGGGATGTTGAGGGAGGTAAGGGTGGAAATCGCGGAGGTACTGGTCATAATCTTCCAATCCTCCTTAGATATGGGGTGGTGCCAGAGGACTGGAAAATTGTAAATGTTACACCCTTGTTCAAAAAAGGGTATAAGGATAAACCCAGCAACTACAGACCAGTCAGTTTAACATCGGTAGTGGGGAAGCTTTTAGAAACGATAATCAGTGACAAAATTAACAGTCACTTGGACAAAAGTGTGGATTAATTAAGGAAAGCCAGCACAGATTTGTCAAAGGCAAATTGTGTTTAACTAACTTCATTGAGTTTTTTGATAAGGTAACAGAGAGGGTTGATGAGGGCAACGTGGTTGATGTGGTGCACATGGACTTCCAAAAGGCATTTGATAAAGTGCCTTATAATAGATTTGCCAGCAAAGTTGAAGCCCATGGAAATAAAGGGACAGTGGCAGCATGGATACAAAATGGGCTAAGTGACAGGAAACAGAGTAGTGGTGAACGGTTGTTTTTCAGACTGGAAGAAGGTATACAGTGGTGTTCCCCAGGGGTCAGTACTAGGACCACTGCTTTTCTTGATATATATTAATGACTTGGACTTGGGTTTACAGGGCAGAATTTCAAAATTTGCAGATGACACTAAACTTGGACGTATAGTGAACAGTGAGGAGGATAGTGTTAGACTTCAAGAGGACATAGACAGGCTGGTGGAATGGGCAGCCATGCGCAGATGAAATTTAATGCAAAAAAGTGCGAAGTGATATGTTTTGGTAGGAAGAATGAGGAGAGGAAATATAAACTAAAGCGTACAATTCTAAAGGGGGTGCATGAACAGAGATACTTGGAGTATATGTGCACAAATTGTTGAAGGTGGCAGGGCAGGTTGAGAAAGCAGTTAAAAAAGCATACAGGTCCTGGGCTTAATAAATAGAGTACAAAAGCAAGGAAGTTATGATGAACCTTTATAAAACACTGGAGTATTGTGTCCAATTCTGGGCACCATATTTTAGGAAGAACGTGAAGGCCTTTGAGAGGGTATAGAAAAGATTTATAAGAATGGTTCCAGGGAGGAGGGACTTCAGTTATGTGGATAGACTAGAGAAGCTGGGGTTATTCTTAGAGTAGAGAAGGTTGAGAGGAAATTTGATAGAGGTGTTCAAAATCATGAGTAGGTAGACTAGATAGACAGAGAGAAACTGTTCCCATTGACGGATGGGTCAAGAACCAGAGGACACAGATTTAAGGTGATTGGCAGAAGAACCAAAGGCGACATGAGGCGAATACCCGTATTCAGTACCGGTATACAAGTGCACGATTTTTTTTTTCCTTTTATATTGAAATCCCTTTCTATTTGCTATATTCATTTTCTATCCAAGGATGTTTCATTCTTAGATAAAGTGATTCAGTAACCAGGTGAAACAATTTTTGCAAGACTAAACTAATTCTAGCATTTGTTTTTGTTAAGTATATACTCTCGAAAGGAAGGACTTACAGAATTGCTAAAGATTGACAAGCCTACTAGGCAGTAGAAACTGAGAAAGTAAAAAATATTGAATGAGTGATGGAGGATAGGGGAATGAGAGAACCAACAGATGTAGAGAGAGAGAAGGGAATGATGGTGTGATGAAATATATGTCTTCATCAGCCCCTGTGTTTTACCTGCATTGTATTGTGTGTACCGCCCCCTTTTCCCCTATTGTGTGTATTGGCTCCGCCCCTGTCTTTTTGTCATATAAAGGTCTCAAGAGCTGTATGAGTCATTCTGCCAGACAAATCCGATGTGGAATGACGTGCAATGTTCTTAGCGATTAAAAGCCTTCAGTTGAATCCTTTAACTTCTTGTCCTTGAGTTATTGATGGCACATCAATTTTAATCGCTAAAACACCAAGATGGATCGACTCCTGAAACCAGAGCGCTTGGATCTGGACCCCCATGCCACAGACGCAGCCACACAGTTCGGACACTGGTTCCAATGCTTCGAATTTTTCATCGAAACCTCAGCCACCGCCATAGCAGCCGCGACCGCCACCGGAGACGTGAAACTGGGAATCCTGCGAAACCGGGTGAGTCATCGGGTCTCCCCTCTCATCCGAGATGCCACCAGCTATGAGGATGCCTGCACCATTCTGAAGGCCCACTACGTGCGGCCAATAAACGAGGTGTACGCCAGGCATCTTCTGACTACTCGCATGCAGCGGCATGGTGAGTCACTAGAGGACTTCATGCTAAGCCTAAAAGTACTGGGCAGAGACTGTAACTGTAAGGCTGTGTCTGCCACCGTGTACACGGAGGAGCTGATCCGAGACTCCTTTATTGCGGGCCTCAGTCCAAATTACATTCGGCAGAAACTGTTTGAAAAGGAGGGACTGGATTTAAAACAGGCTATCGGCATAGCGCGATCGCTGGATATGGCCCAGAGGAACTCTGAATCCTGTTCCTCAGGCCACGCGGCCCACTCCGCCTCGTGCGCGCCGTGGGGGCCGCCATCTTGGAAGCCATTTTCACCTCCCAGGTCTCAGGCCAGCCCTGCACCGTCGGAGCCCCAGCCTCCACCCAGGAGCCCCACTACTGCCGCGATGCATCGGGGCCCGAAATGCTACTTCTGCGGCCAGGACAAACACACCAGGCATCTGTGCCCAGCGAAGGGCACCACCTGTTCTAAATGCGGGAAGAAAGGACATTTCAGTAAAGTCTGCAGAGGGGACCCCGCCTCCAACTCCGCCACCGCCGCGTGCGCGCCGTGGGGGCGGCCATCTTGGACGCCATCTTGTCCACCCTCATGGAGTCCACCATCTTGTCCCGACTACACGGACCCCCAGGACCCACTGGTGGCCTCAATCACAGTGGATCAATCCAGGCCGCATCCGTTGTCTAGATCGATGATGGACATAGAGGTAAACGGAAACAAGGTTAAATGCTTGATTGACTACGGGAGCACCGAAAGCTTTATTCATCCTAGCCTGGTAAAACGACTTTCACTAACGATAGTCCCTACACAGGGCAAAATCACCACGGCTGATAAGACTCATACCTCAAAAATTACAGGTTTCTGCGCGGTTATGTTGTCGGTAAAAGGCACTGATTACAGAGATTTTAAACTTTTGATAATGCCAGATCTCTGTGTGAGCGTGATCTTGGGTCTGGACTTCCAGTGCCACCACCAAAGTATCACGCTTACCTACGGTGGGTCCCAGCCGCCCCTCACAGTGTGCGGTCTGGCTACCCTGAAGGTCAAGCCGCCCTCTCTGTTCGCCAACCTCGCACCCAACTGTCGACCCATAGCGACCAAGAGTAGGCGGTACAGCTGGGAGGACAGATGGTTCATTGCGTCTGAAGTAGAAAAACTCAAGCGGGAGGGTATCATCGAATGCAGTACCGGCCCGTGGCGCGCCCAGGTAGTAGTAGTTAAGGGTAGCGAAAAGAAGCGGATGGTGATAGATTATAGCCAGACGGTTAATCTATACACCCAGCTAGACGCCTACCCTCTGCCCCGCACAGCGGATATGGTTAACCAAATTGCGCAATACCGGGTGTTTTCCACCATCGACCTAAAATCGGCATACCACCAGCTCCCCATTAGACCGGAGGACCGTCCATACACCGCCTTCGAGGCGAACGGACGCCTCTACCACTTCCTCAGAGTCCCCTTTGGGGTAACGAATGGGGTCTCGGTCTTCCAGCGGGAGATGGACCGCACGGTCGATGAGAACCAGTTAACAGCCACCTATCCATACCTAGACAACGTCACCATCTGCGGCCATGACCAGCAAGACCACGACTCGAACCTCGCGAGATTTCTGAAAACCGCCCTCAGACTCAATCTCACCTACAACGAGGATAAGTGTGTCTTTAGCACCACGCGCCTCTGTATCCTGGGCTGCGTGGTGGAAAACGGGGAAATCGGTCCGGACCCCGACCGATTGCGCCCCCTACGGGAGCTACCCCTACCAAACACTCCCAAGGCCCTGAAAAGGTGCCTGGGGTTTTTCTCCTATTACGCCCAATGGGTCCCCAATTATTCCGACAAGGCCCGTCCCCTCCTGAAATCAACGTCCTTCCCGCTCACGGCCGAGGCCCACGCCGCCTTCAACAGCATTAAACACGACATTGAGAAGGCCGCGCTGCGGGCAGTGGACGAAAACATCCCTTTCCAGGTCGAAAGCGATGCGTCCGACTTCGCTTTAGCAGCCACCCTCAACCAGGATGGGCGGCCCGTAGCCTTTTTCTCAAGAACCCTCCAAGGGCCTGAGATCAGGCACTCCTCGGTAGAGAAGGAGGCCCAGGCCATAGTGGAGGCAGTGCGGCACTGGAGGCACTACCTAGCCGGCAAACGCTTCACCCTGCTTACCGACCAGCGGTCGGTAGCCTTCATGTTTAACAACAAACAGAGGGGGAAGATCAAGAACGACAAAATTCTCAGGTGGCGGATCGAACTCTCCACGTTTGAGTACGACATAATATATAGGCCGGGGGCCCTCAACGAATCCCCCGACGCCCTATCACGAGGGATGTGTGCCAGCATCCAGGGGGACAGGCTACAGGGCCTCCACAATGGCCTCTGCCACCCGGGGGTCACCCGGCTATTTCACTTTATAAAATCCCGTAACCTGCCCTATTCCATCGAGGAGGTCCGGTCTATGACCAGGGACTGCCGCACCTGTGCGGAATGCAAGCCCCGTTTTTACAGGCCCGACCGAGCCCACCTGATCAAAGCTACACGGCCATTCGAGCGCCTGAGCTTAGATTTCAAGGGACCACTCCCCTCCACCGACCGCAATGTGTACTTTCTCAACATTGTGGACGAGTACTCCCGCTTCCCATTCGCCTACCCCTGCCCAGACATGACCAGTGCCATGGTCATCAAGTGCCTCGGCAGCCTGTTTTGCACGTTCGGCATGCCGAACTACATCCACACTGACAGGGGGGCATCGTTCATGAGTGACGAACTGCGCCAATACCTGCTGTCGAAGGGGATAGCCACGAGTCGGACAACTAGTTATAACCCCCGGGGTAATGGGCAAGTGGAGAGGGAGAACGCGATGGTGTGGAAGGCGGTCACCTTAGCACTAAGGTCTAAAGGCCTCCCTACCTCCCGCTGGCAAGAGGTCCTCCCAGACGTACTCCACTCGATAAGGTCGCTACTGTGTACTGCTACTAACGCCACTCCTCACGAGAAGATGTTTGTTTTTCCCCGCAAATCAACCTCGGGAGTGTCCCTACCTTCGTGGCTCTCCACCCCAGGGACAGTCCCATTACGGAAGCATGTGAGGGGCCACAAAACGGATCCCCTCGTGGAGGCAGTACACCTACTCCACGCAAACCCACAGTACGCGTACGTCAAGCACGCCGACGGGCGTGAGGACACTGTGTCCATAAAGGACCTCGCCTCGGCAGGAAGCGACGACGACCCATCCTCACCACCCCCAGAAGTACCTGCAACACCCCCAGCACATGGGTATGCCCAGGAGGGCACCACGGACTCCCGGTCGGAAGCCGAGGTACTGTTGCAACGTTCAGGAAGGACTATCACACCCCCGGACAGACTAAATCTGTAGAAGGGGTGAATGTGATGAAATATATGTCTTCATCAGCCCCTGTGTTTTACCTGCATTGTATTGTGTGTACCTTTTCCCCTATTGTGTGTATTGGCTCTGCCCCTGTCTTTTGTCATATAAAGGTCTCAAGAGCTGTATGAGTCATTCTGCCAGACGAATCCGATGTGGAATGACGTGCAATGTTCTTAGCGATTAAAAGCCTTCAGTTGAATCCTTTAACTTCTTGTCCTTGAGTTATTGATGGCACATCAGATGGTACTAACAAATGAATAGAGAGGTGAGGGCAATGAGCGAATCTGAAACAAGAACAGAAAATGTTGGCAATAGACAGCAGGTCATTCAGCATCTGCAAGGAGGAAGGACATGTTCACATTTAAGGTGCAAGACCCTTCCCATTTCTGAGGAAGGGTGTTTCATCTGGACTGTTAACCTGGCTTTTCTCTGTACAGCTGCTGAATGACCTGTTTTCTGTTACTGTTTCAGTAATGGTTAGGTGATGTCAAGGATGGGTTGTAACAACCTGCTGTTTGAAAAGAAGATTGAGGGATGCATGATCAAAGTCTTCAACTTATTAGTACAGGATTGTACAAATATAGCATTGATTCACAAGCTGCAATTGTATCGGACCGGGTTTGTACGGATTGTTTTCTTTTACCCACTGTCTGTTATACAATTCAAACAAATAGTGCAGATAACTAGGCCAGTTCTGACGAAGGGTCCCTGACCCGAAACATTAACTCTGTTTCTCTCCTCGATGTGCCTGACCTGCTGAGTGTTTCCAGCATTTTCTGTTGTTATTTCAGATTTCCAGCATCCGCAGTGTTTTGCTATTGTGCAGATAAATTGTTGGCTTGCTTCCACTTAAAGTCTCGTATAAATATCTTCAAATACCCTCAACCCTTCTTCCCCAAAACCTTTCATGGTTCTAATGTTAACATTTGTGATTAGTTATCCTGGGGATGCAACAATGGGTTAAGAGATTGCTGCATTTTGCCAGCACCAAAAGTCTGAGTTACTTGTGTATTAGAAATTAATTCACTGAAATGACAGGCCTAATTAATTTAATACTTTGTCACTGCTGAATTATGAGCCTTTTGCATTCATTAAGTAACCCATATAATTCATTGCTAAACTTGGCCGAATATCCTGTTATTTACAGACCTAGCTGTTAAAATCAGTGTAATGTAACCTGTTTTCGCAAAATGTTACAACTTAATTTAATTTAATGTGTTGCATTCTACGATACTGGCTGTTTCATCTTCACTTTTTTCTAAGTCCCTTATTGTTTGATGTAAAAAGTTTACTGTTGTGTACTGATGATTAAAACTGCCTTACTGTACCATTGCACTGTAATAAGTGCCTGACAGTAGTTCTGATCATATAGTTTTACAGAAAAGAGGATGTGTTGGCAATCTTTGACACATATATACATATTAAAAATCTGTTTATGTTTGACTTTTTTGTCTGAAGGAGGCCCTGAGGATTGGAAACAGCTCTATCCTCCACAGAAGTAAAAGATCTTTGATAGCTCCTCCCATTTCGTTCCCCGAGAATCAAAGAGGACCATTCCCAAAAGTTATTGGACGGGTAAGAACTATTTTGCTGATTTGTATTCATAATTATCCATCTCAGTAACCTGGAGAGATCTTAGGAGCAGATTTAGGTTTACACCATGCATTGAACATGACCATATAAGTAGCATAATGCCACTAGTTTTGAATAGTGCGAACCAGTCAGCAGCAAGGACTGCCATGCCAAAATTGATGAGCAAGAGGACCATGTGAAATTGATCCTCTTGCGTCATCCGGGCGTGAGCGGCATGCTGGGAGCGTTCGTCCCATCCCAAGAGGCAGTGCCTGACGAGGATGAAAGCTGGTTGTCATGGATGCTGGCACAGGCCTTATGGGCAGTGGCCGGCAGTGGTCAGACGCGATCCAGTTTAGCAAAGGGGTCTGAAGCGGGAGTTAGGCCAGTCATTTGCATAGGCAATGGGCCTGATGCTTGTTCCAGACAGGCGCCCAGGATGACTAAGGGACACCCTAACCAATCTGGCAAATCAATGCGCTTCCTGTGCATTTCGGTCACGTGGGATCGATGACAAATATTGGTAGGTTATGGACCTTATTTTGTATCCAAAAAATGGGCAAAGTGAGGTCCAATTTCTCCCCCCCCCCCCCCCCACGTCTCCTAAAGCTACAATGGCCATAAGGAATTTTAATAATGTGATTGCATCTTGGACCAAAGTGCTAGGATATTTGAATCTGTAGAAGCAAGTACATTCTTGAAAACTCAAATAATGTTGATGAAAAGTATATCTAATTTGATCATTTTCAAGGCATTAATTGCAGAAAAAGCATACTCAATGGCCACCAGTGTAACTATAATGGGATGAATTTTAACTGCAGTGGCGCTTCTTAGTTTCCAAACAGGCAGGCCACTGGGCTGTGGGGCTTTTAACATCGAGTAGACGCGTGTCGAAATAAAACGTTCCCAAACGTAGCTTTGTCTTTTAAATGGTTTACTATAACACTTAACAAACAGAATTACAAAGCAAACACGTATAAACGAACACGGTCAAAAACTGTACTGCTCCAAACCTCACAGCTTCTGCCTCTTTCACCACGTGCAGTTTAAAACTGTAAGATGGCTGCACCCATGTGTGGCTTAGGGACTGTTCCATTGTGGCAAGAATGAAGGGGGTGTCGGACTATACTACTGGAGCAAGAAAATAGGGGGTTTCTTAATACAATAAGTCGTTCAGGTAAATTAACTGTATTATGCCATTTAGCCACTATTTTAAAGTATTTTCTTAAGCTTTTATGGCTCTTACATTAACTTTCACCATCAGGCTGGAAACTTGTTATACAGCCCGCCCAATCTTCCTTTCTATCGAAATCAATAGAAAGAAACATCAGGCTGGGTGTGTAACTGGTGGCCGACCCTCAATGTTGAGTTTACTGTCGGTGAAAGTTCAAATCTACCCCAATATCAACATAATTCGGCTTCACCAATTTCCCTGATCTGTTGTCCTGTTAGGTCTGCTGGTTGCATGTCTTACTGCAAGTTTGTTTCCATTCATACTGCATTTATTTAGTTGGTAAAAAATCAGTGGGATACTTGATCAGGGAGGAGAATGTTCTATGAGCGCTATTTCCAGCAAAATCATAAACATGTCTGTTGAGATTTCCTCTCCCCAAATTACTAAGCATTCAGTTTGTTCTGTAGTATTAATCATGCTGCTTCTCCCATTCACTGCTGAGGTTATCATTCAGTCTTTTAGAAATGTTGGTACATGTTTTGCATAAATAAAGACGGAGTTTACAGAGAAAATGCGGCTGCTGATGTGAAATTATACAGTTGCTTAATTCAGCATTTTATTTTAATAGCAGATGGCGTGTGATTTGAGAAAAAAGTGCATTCTCAAAGCTGCAAACCTACAAACCAGTTAACAATAACACCACCTTGCATTTATATAGCGGCCTAGAAATTGAGTTTTGGCGCAGCCAGGGCTTTAGCGCCGGAAGTTAGTGCCGGAGCTAAGTCGCGCTGGTCGGGCCCAAAATTCACCAATTCTGCGCCCAAACGGCTGCCGGCGCTGCTGAGAGCTGTTTGCGCCTGAAAACTGGCGCTACGCGCTGAATATCGGCGCTATTCCGGCGCTGCGGCGCCCGCTGCGGTGCGGCAGGTTCGGGAAGTGCAGGCCTCCTTCCCTTAAGGAGGAGCTGCCTGCACCCGGCCGCGGCCCGCGAAAATCTTTTTAAAAATGAGCCCGGCACCTCGGACAAGTGCCGGGCTTGCTTCTGTTCCGGGGGGGGGGGTGGGGAAGTCCGGGGAGGGAGCTGCGGCCAGGCGGCCGGCGGGAAAGCGGCATGCCGCCGCGGTGCCTTTAATGCGCCGGCGCAAAGTCATGTAAGACTCTGTTGCCAGAGTCTTAGTTGCGGCTGCCACGGGCGAGGCGGCCGCAACTGAATTTCGGCGCTGGGGCCCGTCGGCATGGCAACCGGGACGCTGCGCACACCGATGACGTCATCGGTGCCGGCGCAGCGCTACCGGTCTACCGCGGTGGAAGGGCCCCAGGCAATTTCGGCGCCGGCGCCAATTGCAGCGCTAGGCCCTCTAGCGCCGCAAAATCGGCGCTAAGGGCACTGAATTTCTAGGCCAGCACCTTTAATGCAGAATAATGTCCCAAAGTGCTTCACGGAGATGAAGATGGATGTTGAGCCAAAGAAGGCGAGATTAGGAAGAGTCAAGAAAAATGTAATTGAAGAGACGGGCTTTAAGGAGGGGTTAATATTGGAACACAGGAACAGGAGTAGGCCACTCAGCTCCTTGAGCCGGTTCTGCCATTCAATTAGATCATGGCTGCTCTGTACTTCAAATCCGTTTACCTGCATCTATCCTATCAAATCAACGTCACCATTTTAAGCACCTCAATTAGATCACCCCTCAACCTTCTAAACTCAAGAGAATACAAGCCAAATTTGTGCAACCTGTCTTCATAATTTAACCCTTTAAGCCCTGGTATCACTCTGGTGAATCTGTGCTGCACCCCCACCAAGCAAATTACATATTTCCTGAGGTTTGGTAGCCAAAACTGAATGCAGTCCACCAGATAGGGCCTGACCAAGGCTCTGTACAACTGAAGCATCACTTCTTCACCCCCTTGACATAAATGCTAACATTCCATTAGCCTTTTTGATTACCTTTTGTCCCTTTTAGAGATTTGTGTACATGGAAACCTGAACCCCTTTGCTCCTCCACAGCTCCTAGTCTCTCAACATTGAGAAAATATTCCGATTTGGCTTTCTAAGATCCAAAGTGGATGACCTCATAGGGGGAGGTGGGAAGTCAGAAGGTTTTATTGAGGGAATGGGGCCTAGTTGGCTGAACACGCGCCCTCCAATAGTGGAGCGAAGGGAGATGGATGATGTGCAAGAGATGTTGGTAAATTTGCTGATTATTTGTGGACTGCATTGAAAATTTCAAATGTTACAACTTATTGACATATTTTTGTGTCAAAGTCTTTCTTCCCATGTCAATTTCTCCCTTCATTTCATGAAAATGGTGACTCATGCTAGGGTATGGTTCCGTGAGCACTGGCTGTCCTCCAGTACCTCGCCCACGTGGCGACTCTTCAAGTGTGGGCTCTAGATAGTCAGCATCAGCAGGCTGATTCAAGTGAGGGGGCATCATTGCCCGGGTCAGTTCTGTCATCGTGGAAGGGAAAAAGTTCCACTGTGAGCTCTGTGTAACAAAATTGTAAACTCACCTATAAAGAATGGGCTTCTGATCTTGTTACATGTAATGCACAGAGGAAATCTCCCCTCCCAATCCCAATGTGCGCTCAACTACACATTCCAGCAGGACTCATTGGACGATGATCAGGAGCAGAAACCGCCCGTGCTATTTTTTCCCTTTCCTAGACCAAGGAGACAGAGGTCAAAGTGTATAACCTCTACTGTTGCCTGCCTGTGATCCGCTAAGTCTGCACAATTGCCGCTTAACTACATGGAGCAAAAGGTCCGAACATTTTGGTCTCGCACTGGGCTGTCCCCTTAGCAACTGAGTGAGGGTGGAACTGTTATTTAAAATTAATTGACCGCAATGGGTGCAAAAGCGTATTAATGCTATAATAATCAGGTAGACTTTCAACTTGTCGCCCACACTTAAAACTGATCATCGGCTGCTCCTTATAGAAACTGCCCAATTTTCATCTCCATTTAACATCTGCTCCCTCTTCTCTGCAATCTATCTCAAATAATAACTTCCGTTTAATCAGATCAAAGTAATTTTATTGTATCAGAAGTTAGGAATGATCAGTGCTGCAGTTACAAATCCATCCAGTATAAAAGCCATTGTGACTTTTTTAGGCATGATTTTTTTTGAAGGTTTCCTGGGTAAAAATTGTTGAAAAGCGAAGCATACGAGGGGGCAATCATGGAGATCGAAAAATGCTGTACTTTGAGAATAGCAAAATTCACTTTACAAGATGGAATTTGCATTATTATTCTTCAAATAATACTGCCTTTAAGATAAGGCGAAGCAGAACAAAAACAATTTGCCTGCCATTTGAGTGGTGCTTGAACTGTGGGCTGAATTTGTGCTGTGCATTGATGCTATTGTTTGCTTTATGTTTACTTACTGTTTGTTCTGGTTAGGCCTAGAAGTGGAAAATGATCGAGCTACTCAGTGATACTCCAAAAGATAGTGGTGCTGAACCTACCGTCCAGTAGCTGCTTTGTCTTGGAATTGCTGTTTAGAGTCTTATTTGCACAATGAGATTGCATTCCCTTTGGCTCATAATGATGGGAATGAAATGCACTCTCACAGTATTTATACTTCCTTTTCTGATTCAGTTCAAGTGGCAGTGGGTGTTATTAAATTACCAGCTTAATGCATGCACTGCATTTGTTCTTGTGCAACAATGACAGTAGATTTTCATTAAGCAATTTGTACCAGCCTGGTCCACAGCTGATCTGAAGCCTGCACATTATACCATTGTAGAAGGTGGGAGGCCGCACAGTTATGGTAACAATGGGAGCTGAGGAGGATAAAATCCAAAGATGACATTGGGAGTTGATGTCCACTCAACTCTTTGCATAATTGATTTTAAGAGAGTTCCAGGAGTACTGTAATCATAGAAAAACTTGATCACATTAAAAATTTTTACAAAAGCATCCCTCCCAGGATTGGGATTGACTTGCACTTCTGCTATTTATGATGTTTATGAAGAGGGATAAGGTCCTGCAGGCAGATTTTAGGGAGCTCGGAAAGAGATTAAAAAGCAGGACCTCAAAGGTAGTAATCTCCGGATTACTCCCGGTGCCACGTGCTAGTGAGTACAGAAATAGGAGGATAAAGCAGATAAATGGATGGCTGGATAGATGGTGCAGGATGGAGGGCTTTAGATTCCTGAGGCATTGGGACTGTTTCTGGGGGAGGTGGGACCTGTACAAGCCAGGCGGGTTGCACCTCAACAGGACCGGGACCAATCCTCGTGGGGTGTGTGTGTGTGTGGGGGGGGGGGGGGGTGGGGTTTGCTAGTGTTGTTGGGAAAGGTTTAAACTAGCTTGGCCGGGGGGATGCGAACCCAATAGTAGATTCAGAAGGGAGAGAAGCAAAGTTGGAAATGGAAGGCAGAAAATTAGTAAGCGAGTTTGGAAGGCAGAGGGAACAAAGGCTAGAAAATAGACAACAAGGGAGTTTGGCAGTGCTAAATTGTATATACTTCAACGCAAGGAGTCTAGGGAATAAAGCAAATGAGCTGAGGGCACAGATAGACACATGGGAGTATGATATTATAGCTATTACTGAGACATGGCTGAAAGAAGGGCAGGAATGGCAGCTCAATATTCCTGGTTACAGGGTTTTCAGATGAGATAGAGAGGGGGATAAAAAAGGAGGGGGTCGCAATATTGATTAAAGAAACAATTACAGCTGTGAGGAAGGATGGTATCTTAGAAGGATCATCCAATGAGGCCATATGGGTTGAAGTGAAAAACAAAAAAGGGGCTATCACACTACTGGGAGTGTACTATAGACCTCCGAAGAGTCAGAGGGAGATAGAAGAGCAAATATATAGGCAAATTGCTGAGACGTGCAAAAATAGGGCAGTAATAGTAGGGGATTTAGCTTCTCTAATATTAACTGGGATAAAATTAGCGTGAAAAAGGGAGCAGAATCCTTAAAATGCATTCAGGAGAATATTTTTAGTCAGTACATAGCAAGCCCAACAAGAGAGGGGGCGGTTCTGGACCTAGTTTTAGGGAATGAAGCTGGGCAAGTGGAAAGGGTATCAGTGGGAGAGCATATTGGTGGTAGTGATCATAATTCAGTTAGATTTAGGGTAGTTATGGAAAAGGACAAGGATAGACCAAGAATAAAAGTTCTCAATTGGGGAAAAGCTAATTTAATAAGCTGAGATGTGATTTAGCCACAGTGGACTGGAGACAGAACTTGAAGGTAAATCAGTGTCAGAGCAGTGGGAGGCATTCAAGGAGGAGATAGTGAGGGTTCAGAGCAAGTATGTTCCCTTAAAGAAAAAGGGTGGGACTAACAAATCTAGAGCTCCCTGGATGTCAAGGGGCATACAGGGTAGGATAAAGAAAAAAAGGGAAGCTTATGACAGATATCGAGGGTTCAATACTGCAGAAAGCCTAGAGGAGTACAGAAAGTGCAGGGTGAAATTAAAAAGGAAATTAGAAAAGCAAAGAGAGGGCATGAAAAATATTGGCAAGTAAAATCAAGGAAAACCCAAATTATGTTTTATAAATACATTAAGAGCAAGAGGATAACTAAAGTAAGAGTAGGGCCTATTAGGAACCATAAAAGTAACCTGTGTGTGGAGGCGGGAGACGTGGGTAAGGTTCTTAATGAATACTTTGCATCTGTTTTCACAAAAGAGAGGGACGATGCAGAGTTTGCAATCAGGGAGGAGGAGTGTGAAATATTAGATGAAATAAACATAGTGAAAGAGGAAGTATTAAGGGGTTTAACATCTTTGAAAGTTGATAAATCCCCAGGCTTAGATGAAATGTATCTAAGACTGTTAAGAGAAGTAAGAGAGGAAATAGCAGAGGCTCTGACCATCATTTTCCAATCCTCTGGCTACAGGTGTAGTGCCGGAGGACTGGAGGACTGCTAACGTGGTACCGTTGTTTAAAAAGGGAGAAAGGGATAGACCGAGTAATTACAGGCCAGTCAGCCTAACCTCAGTGGTGGGAAAATTATTGGAAAAAATTCTGAGGGACAGGATAAAT
The DNA here is from genome assembly GCF_052327205.1 of Somniosus microcephalus. NCBI lineage: Eukaryota > Metazoa > Chordata > Chondrichthyes > Squaliformes > Somniosidae > Somniosus > Somniosus microcephalus. Next base: position 252,869,765 of record NC_140992.1, read on the forward strand.
CTTCATTTAGAAAGACACGGGACAGTCAGCATGGATTTGTTAAGGGAAGGTCGTGTCTGACTAACTTGATTGAATTTTTTGAGGAGGCAACAAGGAGGGTCGATGAGGGTAGTGCATTTGATGTAGTCTATATGGATTTTAGCAAGGCTTTTGATAAGGTCCCGCATGGCAGACTGGTCACGAAGGTAAAAGCCCATGGGATCCAAGGCATAGTGGCAAGTTGGATCCAAAATGAGCTCAGAGGCAGGAAACAAAGGGTAATGGCCGAAGGGTGTTTTGTGACTGGAAGGCTGTTTCCAGTGGGGTTCCGCAAGGCTCAGTACTGGGTTCTTTGCTTTTTTGTGGTATATATCAATGACTTGGACTTGAATGTAGGAAGTATGATTAAGAAGTTTGCAGATGATGCAAAAATTGGGCGTGTGGTTGATAATGAAGAAGAAAGCTGTAGACTGCAGGAAGATATCAATGGACTGGTCTGGTGGGCAGAACAGTGGCAAATGGAATTAAATCTGGAGAAGTGTGAGGTAATGCTTTTGGGGAGGGGCTAACAAGGCAAGGGAATACACAATAAATGGTAGGACACTGAGAAGTGCAGAGGATCAGAGGGACCTTGGAGTGCATGTCCACAGATCCCTGAAGGTAGCAGGACAGGTAGATAAAGTGGTTAAGAAGGCAAATGGGATACTTGCCTTTACTAGCCAAGGCATAGAATATAAGAGCAGGGAGGTTATGCTTGAACTGTATAAAATACTAATTAGGCTGCAGCTAGAATATTGTGTGCAGTTCTGGTCACCACATTACAGAAAGGATGTGATTGCGCTAGAGAAGGTGCAGAGGAAATTCATGAGGATGTTGCCTGGACTGGGGAATTTTAGCTATGAGGAAAGATTGGATAGGCTGGGGTTGTTTTCTTTGGAACAGAGGAGGCTGAGGGGAGACCTAATTGAGGTGCATAAAATTATGAGGGACCTAGATAGAGTGGATAGGAAGGACCTGTTTCCCTTAGCAGAAGGGTCAATAACCAGGGGGCATAGATTTAAAGTAATTGGTAGGAGGTTTAGATGGGATTTGGGGAGAACTTTTTTCACCCAGAAGGTGGTGGGGGTTTGGAACTCACTGCCTGAAAGGGTGGTAGCGGCAGAAACCCTCATCACATTTAAAAAGTACTTGGATATGCACTTGAAGTGCCATAACCTACAGGGCTACGGACCAAGAGCTGGAAAGTGAGATTAGAGTGGATAGCTCTTTGTCGGTCGGCACGGACAAGATGGGCCGAATGGCCTCCTTCTGTGCTGTAAATTTCTATGGGGGACAAATTGGGTATAGCCCCGCTCGGGGCGCTAGAATTGGCAATGCGCAAATTTTATCGCCAGGCGCAACTTATCGCCACCTCCAGCGATATTGGGTTGCTGCACCCCTGAAGGTGATTGCGGCGTTAAACCAGGCGCTGCATGGGACTCCTAAGGCGCTAACCTGGTGGCACTACTCAATATCTGGGCGGACGGGCGCAGCGCAGGTGCTGTCAATAATCGATGACCATGAGACATGCTGGCGCCGGCCAGCTCTTAAAGGGGCAGGTCATTTAGGTTCAGCAGCCAGACTCATCGCCCTGTAGGCCTCAAAATCGGCGCTGTGCAATCTGAGGCATTACAAACTTTGACCAGATGGAGAGGGTGAGGCAGAGAGTGGAGCGGTTTTCTGAAAGGGCATTGGATGCTTTGGTTGACGCAGTGGAGCGCCGGCGAGCAGTGCTGTACCCTGACAATGGCAGGAGGCCTCATCAGAACGAGTATCGCAGAGCTTGGAGGGAAGTTTGTCAAAGAGTCAACTCCAGCAGCGTGGCGATGCAGGAAGAAGTTCAACGATCTCACTCGGGTCGTTAGGGTGAGTGGCTTGTTGGCAATCTTCTTCATCCCTCCATCTGCACCTGACTTTATGGCCAGAGGGTGCGCGATGCCCCAATGGCCATCTGTCAGCCAGCACCCATGGCCCTTTCTGGGAACACACACGCACATTCAACTCAGGGCATGATGTAAGGGCTGATCCACCATGGGGGGGCATGAGATGACAACTCAGGGCATAATGTAAGGGCTGATCCACCATGGGGGGGCATGAGATGACAACTCAGGGCAGCATGTTTCAGAACTTCCCGTCCTTTCTCCTGCAGGTCAAGCTGACCAGGAACCAGAGGGAACAGAATCGTACTGGAGGGGGCCCTCCTCAGCTGCAGGAACTCACAGACCTGGAGGAAAGAGTCCACCAGATTGTTGGAGGCCGGATGAGTGGTCCTATCACCACTGGAGCTGCCGACCCCATTGTGCACAGCGATGGTAAGGTCATCACCTTTTTGAACTGTCTCCTTCCACTTGTTCCCCCCACCAGCATGCTTTTTCAGTCTGGACCCATGTCAGAGCATTGCAGCACTCTTGCATCCCTTGCTGCCACCCTGTCCTTTCGCTAAAGCCACTCTTCAACCTCCCTGCTTTCAGATGCTGCATCACCAGCTCGGGAGCTGGGCCATCAAGCTGCCAGGGACACTGACTCCGGAGGCGACGAGCAGGAGGAAACCGGACCATCCGTCCCACCCTCAGGCGAGCCAGCCCATCTGCAGACTGGGGATAGTGCTTCCCTGGAAGGGAGCGGGGGGGATGGCTCTGAGGAGGAACCAGTTGCAGGAACCAGCGGGCTCCAGCAACGCAAGGGGGGTAGGGAAGTTCGGGAGCCGTCTCCCTGGAGGGCGCGTCAGGCCACGATGACTGCTGCACAGAGCGCAGAAGAGGTACGTTCCCTCGCAGAAATGAGCACCCAGGCTCGACTCAGGCACACTGAGCTGATGGCTGCAGTTGCAAGGATGCCTGAATCCATCGAGACACTGGCAAGGAGTGTGCAAGACTTCGGGCAGCACAGGAAAGGATTGTGCAAGACTTCGGGGCAGCCCTGGAAAGGAGTGCCCAGGGCTTCAGGGCAGCCCTGGAAAGGACTGTCCAGGGCGTCGCGACATCACTGGAAAGGACTGTCCAGGGCGTCGCGACATCACTGGAAAGGACTGTCCAGGGCTTCACCGAAGCACTGGCACCTGCCACGCAAGTGCTGAGTGCTGCCACGCAGTCCCTCGCTGGCCTCATGCAGAGGCAGATTGAGGCCACACAAGCACTGACTGCTGCCACCCTCGATGGATCAGGCAGGATTACCCGGGGCCCTTGCAGCACCACAGCAGGCCAGCAATCTGTGGACCAGCCGATTGGTCCGCATGCTGCGGTGCTGCCCCGTCAGAGTGCCAGTGTGTCGGCCGACCACGGAGCAGGTGTCCGCACTCAGGATGTCAGCATTCCTGATGCCAACGCTGGCACGTCTCCACTGCAGCTGCCATCACCTGCAGGACAGACTGCTTCCACCCATGCCCATTTGGACCAGTCAGCATCCGGCCCCTCCAAGCCCAGAGTCCGTCCAGGCCGTCCCTCAGGGGCATCTGCGCTTTCAGACAGTCAACAGGCGTCCCCCAGCCTTCATGCAGCCACTGGGGTCCCATTACGGAGGAGCTGCAGGGAGGGAAGGGGCCGTTCTCGCAAGAGAAGTAGATCACCATCAAAGGGGAAAGAGTAGAAGGTGCTGCTGAAACGTCCTATTTCTAGAAATCAAGGCCGTGGATGTTGTTCTGAATGTTAGTCATGTTTTGGATAGTCTCCCGGGTGTGTGAGTCACTTGTTCTGAATGTTAGACATGTTTTGGATAGTCTCCCGGGTGTGCGAGTCACGTATGTGTTAGTTTGTTAGTTAAGCTTTCTGTTGCCATTGCTTTGTCATGTTGGAAGGAAGCACAGTTTTCAAAATAACAATTTTTTTTTATGTAATTGGCCATGTCTGCTATTTACAATCATTGTGGCCTTCATAGGCTTTTGGTTATCCGAATGGTTCCATTCCTGGTCTTTGAATGGCACCAAGCAGTCCGTGAGAGGGGCCTAGAACCGACTCCTTATCAGCCTCAGACGGACGGCCCTTCCAGTTTCTCGGACCCTCCCGTCTTGGTCTTCCTCCTCCTCCTGCTCCTCCTCCTCCTCCTCTGCTGGTCCTTCAATGTCTGCTGGCATTGGTTGGGTGCGCAGGGTGGCGAGGTTATGGAGCATGCAGCAGACAATGACGAAGTGGGAGACTCTTTGGTGAGTACTGCAAGGCTCCTCCCGAATGGTCCAAACAGCGGAACCGCTGCTTCAGCATGCCGATTGTGTGCTCCACAATGTTCCTCATCGCCTGATGGCTGATGTTGTAGTGCTCTTCTGCAGGGGTGCTGGGCATCCGGAGCGGGGTCATCAGCCATGGGCACAGTGGATAGCCCTTGTCGCCAAGAAGCCAGCCTTCTGGGTGAGCCAGGGCCTCGAAAATGTCAGCGACTGAAGTCTGGCGCAGGATGAAAGCGTCGTGGCTGCTGCCTGGGAACTGTGCATTGACCGCCAGGATCAGCTGCCGGTTGTCACAGACCAGCTGCACATTCAAGGAGTGGAACCCCTTGTGGTTGCGGAACACCTCAGGATTCTGTACAGGCGCCCGCAAAGCCACGTGCGTGCAGTCAATGGCTCCCTGCACCATGGGGAAGTCCGCTATTGCCGCGAAGCCCTCTGCGCGCTCCCGCTGCTTCTCCGGTGTCACATTGAAGGATATGTACTGACGCCGCCTTTTAAACAAGGCATCTGTAACTTGCTGGATGCAGCTATGCACCGCAAACTGGGATATGTTGGCAATGTCCCCAGTTGCTGACTGGAAGGAGCCGGTCGCATAGAAATTCAATGCCACTGTTATCTTCACAGCCACCAACAGAGAGGTCCTGCACCTTATCTGCAGCTGCAGATCTTCCTGAAGCAGGTGGCACAGCTCAGTCACCATCTCCTTTCGGAATCGCAGCCTCCTAACACACTGCTCCTCCGACATGTTGAGGTAAGAGAACTGCTGCCTGAATACCCTGGCAGCGTAAGGTCTGGTGTGGCGACGTCTGTTGGCCTTCCTCCGTCTGGCCATTCCTGGCCCTCTCTCCCTCCGTCCCTGTGCCCTTTCCAGATGGTCGAGCAGCAGGACGTTCCCCTCCAAAGCAGCCCCCATAATAATAAGTCAGTAGAAATTAAATAGGGTGTAAACACTCACCAGCAGCAGGGTGATGGTATGAAGGCTGAAGGTCCTCTGACAGCGCTGGGTCACTAGTGAAATGGTTCAGAGTTCAACTTTGCAACTCTGTGTAAATCTCAAACAAGTTGTGCTCCCAAAATGGCTGCCGCTTTTATACCAGTGCAGTCCCCTTTAAAGAGCGCCCCCCTAAGCCTGAGAGCCACTGGGGATCATTCCAGGAAGCTGTCCTTATTAGCGCCGGTCGGAACAGAGGGGGGCGCCACTGGATTTCCGGTCTGGGGCGCCAAAAAGGCGTTGCACACTGAAATGACGTCATGATCTGCCTGCGCCCGCGAGCGGGCGCTAAGATTTAGCCTTAGCGCCGGCGCTAAAAGCTCACTCAATATGGCAAGAGGCGCTGGGTTCACTGCACCCGCCCGAAAATTGGGTAACACCCCAATTCTCGGCCTCTTTAGGCGCTAATCGCTGGTGCTAACAACCGAATTTCTCCCCCTATGATTCTATGTTTGCAAGCAAGAGAGGAATCTCGCATCTCAAAAATGGCAAGTTTTTTACAAGTGAAGATTACATAATTTTCCACAATGAGAGTGACTGATGACTCGTGCCTATCTGCCAGACTTCCCTGGTGGTCTAGTGGGAGAGAGATGCATTCATAATTCCCTTTCAGGCAAGATTAATGCAGAGTGAAATAAAAACAGAAAACACTGGAAACACTCAGCAGCTCAGGTAGTATCTGTGGAGAGAAGAAGGTCGGGTTAACGTTTCAGGTCGATGAGCATTAACCCCACCTCTCTCTCTCCACAGATGTTGCTTGGCCTGCTGAGTGTTGCCAGCATTTTCTGTTTTTATTTCAGATTTTGCTTTTTTGGTGCCGAGTGAATCATATTTATGTGATATCTATTTGCCTGAATCTCTGCTGGTTTAGTGGGGGGAGGAAATGTACCCGAGTTCCCTTACAATTAGCACTCCGGTAGATTAGTTGCAAGATATGTTATGCTCTGTGACATACTGGGTAATCTTGCTGTACTAGTACTCCTGAAAATCTGAAGTGTGCTGAATTCATGCCCTCTACAGGCATGGATTGTTTAATTTGAAATTCCAGCAAATAGTCATTCCTGTTGTAAAACAATGATTGTATATGATTTAATGAACACAATGTTCCTTCAATATATTCACGGATCACAACTCTAGAGACTTAGTTTGATGCTGGGAATCATCTGGTTATCAAAGTCACAGTCCTCAAATCATTAACTCATTACCCAGAAATGCTCTAGACTCTAGTATCATACACACTAAAGAGCCTGTCACTTATTTCTACATAACTCAACCTGGCACTAAATGCAAAATTTATTTTTTAAAACATTAAAATTTATTGTGCAAGTGTCTGCAACGATTAACCATTCAAAAGCTGAAAAGTGGTGCTTGTGTTATTTATGTTGCAAACCAATACCGCTGAGTCCAGTGCCTGCAAAATTCAGTTTCTTAAGCATACAAGCGGTGTCCAGGCACTGTTTGTATAGTGTAGGCTAAAATAATTTGATGCAGGACTTGCACACTGAATGTCATGTCTAAGAAATTGATTTTGAATTCTGTAGTGTTTCACCAGTTACAGACCACATCCCTGACAGCAGCATAACATTTTCCAAACGGAAGATCTGAATAGCACCTCTTCAATGCACAGGTTTCATGCAACCATTGGATTTCCTCTCTATAGATTGCCATGTTTTGCAAAATTCCAAGAGAACAGGGTAGTACCATAGAAGTTAACAGCACAGAAGGAGGCCATTCAGCCCTCAACTACCTGTAGCAAAGCATTTCATGCTCCAACAACTCTCTGCATCAAGAAATTTCACCAAAACGCTCTCTTCACTTGATCATTCTAAATTGATTACTGACTCCTCAACCAGAGGTATACTCTTTCCTGATTTGAGCTGGGTTCATGGGATGGGTCCTGAAATTCTCTTTGATGTTGACAATGATTGAAAACCTCAAGAATCTAAATGACTAATGCCTCCACAACATAAGGCACAACAGTAAGTGAAAAAAAATAGACTTTCATTTAAAAAGAAATAAGCTTTAGGGTCCAGTTGACATTCTGGAAATTTCAGAACAACTGGTTCAAAAGTGAGCAGATGGCAACCCTATCTCGTGAGACACAGGTCTTCGCTTCTGACTTTCCTCCAAAGCTAGGGCTTATAAAACATGTAGCACAAACTCTACACCTACTCTACAATATGATTCACATCTAATAATATCCAGTAGTTCCCTCATTTTAATTGTTGGTGCTCGTAAACGTCATCGATAAAGAGAATGCATACATTGCTGAAAAATAACTGCAGGGGGTGGGTGAGGCAGAGACCATTGCATCTTTTAAGGGAAAATTGGATGAATAACTGAAGCCACGGAAAATTCGAGTCCAGGGGGAGAAAGCGGGGCAGCGGGTTGGCTTTGGATTGTTCTAGTTAAGAGCCACACAGACACAATGGGCCAAATGGCCTCCTCTGTACTGTAAACTTCTATTGGCCCAATATTTTTTTAAAAACCTGCTCCAAAATAATTTTGAACATGTTGAACTTCTGATTTTCTAATGCAATTTTATTTTTCCAAAGTTGGACAGAGAAATTAGTTAGAATTTTGTCTTTTCACTTCTGGGACCTGGTTTTGAATCTACCCCATTCAAATGCCTACATGAATTGAGTTTGTATCAAAAGAGCACTCCCTATAACACCATGTGATATTTTCTATTTCTGGAAATAACAATCCTTGTGCCTTCTCTGAGTGGGATTGCTAATTCATACCGAATTGTTGGCAGTTTTGTACAGTGATCCATGCCCACCGGTAGTTGTGCTGAGACTGTAATATCAGCCATTTTGCTTACAACCGGCAGAGAGAAACGTTCTTTCTATCTGTGTAGATTAGATCATGTAGCATCGAGAAACACTTCCCTAGAAAAACATACTGTAGTGGGTTGGTACAGTGTCCTTTCCACATCTTATTAGCAACCATAGTAACAGTCAGGCTGGCTGAGTGTGGAGTGGCATGAGACTCTGGAATAAAGGAGGGCAGCATTCTTCCCAACACCTGCTGGTAGATACAATAATGAACAAATTACCCATCAAGAACAGATTTCTTTCTAATTGCAAGACTCATTAGACCATTAAACTATTTAATTCCTTAAAGACTTTATATATTCAGACATTTTGTTGAGTTTCATGTTTTTAAAATGCAAGAATTTATACAATACCTTAATAAGACTGCAGTCGTGTTGAGCTCCACACTATATAAAGTATGTTGAGGTAATAGAGAGATTATAGCACAGATTCATGAGGATGCTGAAATAACAACAGAAAACGCCAGAAAAACACAGCAGGCCAGGCAGCATCCGCAGAGAGAGAAACAGAGTTAAAGTTTCAGGTCTGGGACCCTTCATTAGAACTGGAAAAAGCTGGAGATGTAACATATTAAGCAGGTGCAGAGACAGGGGCGGGGTGGGAGGGGAGGAAGGAATTGAAGAAACATATCAAACACGAGAAGGGAAACTGAAAGCAATGAAGATGAACAAGGTTGAAGAGACAAACGGAAATCCCGTCGGAGAGAAGAGCAGAACTTCTTCAAGGTGAGCATTCCGCCCCTGTCTCTGCACTTGCTTGATATCTGTTACATCGCCAGCTTTTTCCAGTTCTGATGAAGGGTCCCAGACCTGAAACGTTAACTCTCTTTCTCTCTCCACGGATGCTGCCTGGCCTGCTGAGTGTTTCCAGCGTTTTCTGTTGTTATTTCAGATTTCCAGCATCTGCAATATTTTGCTGTTGTATTCATGAGGATGCTGTCTGGTCTGAGGAAACAAGAAAGACTTGGAAAAACTGAGGTTGGTTTCTTTATTACAGGGGAAATGAAGGGGTGATTTGATAAAGGCATTTAAAACGATGAAGAGATGAGATAAAGCAGATGGAAACAATTTGTTTCCAGTGATTGAGGGGTCAGAATAAGGAGGACATAGATGTAACATTAAATGTAAGAGATTTAAGACTGAGACCAGGAGAAATGTTTATGTACAGAGGGTTGTGGGGCCATGGAATGCACTACCGGAACTAGGAACATAGGAGCAGGAGGAGGCCATTCAGCCCCTCAAGCCTGTTCCACCATTCAATGAGATCATGACTAATCTGTATCTTAACTCCATCCACCCACCTTGGCTCCATGTCCTTTTATACCCTTGACTAGCAAAAATCTATTGATCTCAGATTTAAATTATTAATTGAGCTAGCATCTATTGCTTTTTGTGGAGAGAGTTCCACACTTCTACCACCTCTCGCATGAAGAAGTGTTTCCTAACTTCTCTCCTGAATGACCTGGCTCTGATTTTAATGTTATGTCCCCTTGTCCTAGACTCCTCCACCAGTGGAAAAAGTTTCTCCCTATCTACCCTATCAATTCCTTTCAAAATCCTAAAAACCTCAATCACCTCTTAACCTTCTATATTCCAGGGAATACCAGCCTAGTTTAGGTAATCACTCCTCATAATCGAACCCGTGGAGCCTGGTTACATTCTGGTGAATCTACGCTGCACTCCTTCCAATATATCCTTTCCATGGTGTGGTGCCCAGAACTGTATATAGTACTCCAGATGTGGTCTAACCAGGGCTTTGTATAGCTGTCGCAAAACTTCCTCCACTTTATATTCTAGCCCTTTAGTTATAAAGACCAACATTCCATTAGCCTTTTTGATTATTTTTTGTACCTGACCACTGCATTTTAGTGTACATGGGCCCCTAAATCTCTTTGGACCTCCACTGTTCCCAGCTTTTCAACCTTTAAAAAAATACTTGGATCTATCTTTTTTAGGCCCAAAATGGATGACCTTACACTTACCTGCTTTGAAATCGATCTGCCACAGTTTTACCCACTCACTTAATCTATCAATGTCTCTTTGTAATTTTAAGCTCCAGTCAACACTACTTACTATGCCACCTATCTTTGTGTCATTGGGAAACTTGGCTATATGGCTCTCTGTTGTGTTATCTAAGTCATTACCAAATATAGCGAATAGTTGAATTCCCAGCAAAGATCCTTGTGGGACGCCACTAGTCGCTTCCTTCAAATTCGAGTACATACCCATTATACCTACGTACTCGCGGTCTTCTATCGCTAACCGGGTCAATAATTTGCCTTCAATTCCATGTACTTTAATTTTGGTTAACAGTCCCTTATGGGTAACCTTATCAAATACCTTCTGGAAGTCCATATAAATGACATCCATTGACATTCCCCTGTCTACTACTTTAGTTACTTCCTCAAAAAATTCAATTAGGTTCAGTTAGTGGTTGAAACGGAGTACATTTCAAAATTTAAGGGTGGGTTACATAGCGTTAGATAGGGTCTGCAGCACAGAAACAGGCCACTTGGTGCAACTAGTCCATGCTGGTGTTTATGCTCCACATGAGCCTCCTCCCACCCTCTTCTTCTAACTCTATCAACATATCCTTCTATTCCTTTCTCCCCCATGCACTTACCTAGCTTCCCCTTAAATGCATCTATGCTATTTGCCTCAAATAATCTTTGTGGTAGCGAGCTCCACATTCTTACCACTCTTTGGGTAAAGAAGTTTCTCCTGAAGTAAAGAAGTTTCTCCTGTTTTCCACTGCTCAACCTCGCCATCTCTGCCTGTCAATTTTTTTTACATTAGTTAGATAGGTGGTTGAAGGAATGAGCAGTAGATATGAGAACGGATCGGTCGTATGGGATTAGTACTACTACTCGCATGGAGGATAAATACTAACACGGACTGATTGATCTGTTTCATGTTGTGATTTCTATGTAAAAGCCCCTCCTGTACTATTATGAAGACTTAACCTTACTAAATGTAATGATAAGGATTTCATTATAATAAACTAAGCATTTCTGAATTAGCAGCTTTTGTGTTTGGGTTGTATGAGCGCAACACACTTAACATAAAATGTTCCATAAATTCACGTTACGTATTAACTCACTGGGGTAGATTTCAACTATCAGGCGGAACACACAGCTGTCTGTCCAATAGTGCTGGTGGGAGGCCCGGTCTATTTACAATGCCACTGGTGGACTGCAGGTGCCAATCAGGCTCCGGGCCGGCGCATAATCTGCCATCCCATATACCGACGTAATTAGTAGCAAGGCAGGTCCGGAGAGCGAGATGATCACAGGTGAGACCCAAGGTGGCAGCGGCGCATATTACTCTTGTGGAGCCCAGAGCGCACACCTGCTCCCACTGAAAGTACCATTTTTGACCCTCTTAAGAAGTGCCGCCAAGTGAAACTGGGCAAAGCGTGCATGGTCCAGGCTCCACTCCATTGTCTGCCAAAATGGCAATTAGGGTCCTATATACATTCTAAGACCCTGATTTGTGAATTTAAAGGGCCCACCACCTGAAATAGATGGACACTGTGGCCACTGTGACCTTTCAGCATGGCATTGACGGGATCGGGAGCGGGAACAGGACAGCTACTGCCCTGTTTCCACTTGGCAGAGCCAGTGGAAATCCCCCCCACCCCCCCAATATTTCACTTGTCATTTGATCAACTGCACACATATCTGAAAATAACTTCTCATTGCTATATGTAGAAAATAAAATTAAAGTATGGAGCTAAGGCACTGGATGGCACAGTGAATTGGTACATTCTCCTTTCACTTTTGGAAGTTGCGTTTGAATCCACTAAAGACTAATAGGTTGAAAATCCCCACAGTCTGCTGGATGTAAGGGGCCTATGTGAAATGAGTTTGAGGAACTCTCAAGCAAATTCCAAGTGGGCCTGGGCTCACAGCATAAAACTGGTCCAATTTTGGCAATAATTGCAATCATATTCATGGAAGTCACGGGGATACTAGTATGAGAAATGTCACACTGGTGTATTAGAGACTGTTGCTTGGAGACTGGGCCTAAGGCTTATTGCTGGGGCGAAGTAGTTGGAGCTTTACTCAGAAGTTGACTTAAAGCAGTCCAATACTAAGCAAGGGGAAGGGTTTGCAATAGAGTAGAGGTTGGGATGATTTCCAATATCGTGTGAAACAGGAGCAATCCATATAAATTACAAAGACACATCAGTCTGCCGGATCCTATTTTGCAGTACGTGATTGCTTTCTGAACAAAATGTGACTTCCTAAAACAAGCCGTTTGTACAATAAAGTGAAATTTTGCTTCCTGGCCCCTTCCTGAACCAAGAGGCAGCACTTTTCAATTGGTTGATTGAATTGTCAATTAGTATGATGATGGAGTTTTGCTGTCTTCCCAGTAGAAAAACCAGATGGTTCTGATCCTGACACTGCAGCCAACCTGTGAGTGCTTGACAGCCATGCTGAGTACCTGAAATAGGAACATGCTCTGGTCTCCAGTACAAATATCACAAAGTACAGAGACCACATTGTGTACTATTGCTTGACCGTGATGTCAAGCAGACAGGTAATCTGTTCCTAGGGCTCTGTTCATTTTCCTTTGTAGTCATCTGGGAAAGGGGAGGAATTGTTAAGTGCATCCATAATAGACTTGTTCTTTGTATTTATGCTCTTCTTTGTGGTTTAATGCACCTCTCCTCTGATCCTGACGGAGTAAGGATCCCACTTTGAGGGGGTGGGGGGGAAAGCCCACACGACTTCATATAATAATGCGTAAACCATTCCAGGCCACCCACTATACCAAAATCTAGTAGTCCATGTCCTATGAGTGCTCATTATGAAGAAATATTTTTAAAATCTAAAATCAACATTTTGTAGTATTTATCAAAGCTTTGTATTGCTTCACATGAAGGAAAGTCACCCTCAAGTTTTCAAATGAAAAATTAGACAGAAATTTGGAGAGATGAATAGAGTTAACAGAGCAGGTTTAACAAATTAGAGTCATAGAGTCATAGAGTTTTTACAGCACAGAAAGAGGCCCTTCGGCCCATCGTGTCTGCGCCGCCCATCCCTCCCTGTCCAGTCTAATCCCATTTTCCAGCATTTGGTCCATAGCCTTGTATGCAATGGCATTTCAAGTGCTCATCCAAATGCTTCTTGAATGTTGTGAGGGTTCCTGCCTCTACCACCTTTTCAGGCAGTGAGTTCCAGCTTCCAACCACCCTCTGGGTGAAAAAGTTCCTCCTCAAATCCCCCCTAAATCTCCTGCCCCTTACCCTGAATCTGTGCCCCCTTGTTATTGACCCCCCTACTAAGGGGAAAAGTTCCTCTTTATCTACCCTATCTATGCCCCTCATCATTTTGTACACCTCAATCAGGTCCCCCCTCAGCCTTCTTTGCTCCAAGGAAAACAACCCCAGCCTGTCCAGTCTCTCTTCATAGCTGAGGCGCTCCATCCCAGGTAACATCCTGGTGAATCTTCTCTGCACCCTCTCCAAAGCAATCACATCCTTCCTATAGTGAGGCGACCAGAACTGCACACAGTACTCCAGCTGTGGCCTCACCAGCGTTTTGTACAGCTCCATCATAACCTCCCTGCTCTTATATTCTATGCCTCTGCTAATGAAGGCAAGTATCCCATAAGCCTTTTTAACCACCTTATCTACCTGTTCCGCTGCCTTCAGGGATCTATGTACATGTACACCAAGGTCCCTCTGACCCTCTGTACTTCCTAGGGTCCTACCACTCATTGTGTATTCCCTTGCCTTATTTGTCCATCCAAAATGCATCACCTCGCACTTTTCCGGGTTAAATTCCATTTGCCACTTTTCCGCCCATCTGACCAACCCGTTAATATTGTCCTGTAGCCTGAGGCTTTCCTCCTCGCAATTTACCACCCCACCAATTTTCGTGTCATCCGCGAACTTACTGATCATACCCTTTACATTCTCATCCAAATCATTAATGTAGATCACAAACAGCAAGGGACCCAGCACCGATCCCTGAGGTACCCCACTGGACACAGGCTTCCAGTCACAAAAGCAACCTTCGACCATCACCCTCTGCCTCCTGCCACTCAGCCAGTTTAGGATCCAACGCGCCAAGGCCCCCTGGATCCCATTGTTAAAAAGAGGTCAGGGACACGCAATAGGAAAATCTGCCAATTATGTACTGAATCCCCACAGCAGATTTCAAATGAAGCAAATGCTTTGTTACTTTTTTAAACTTTATTGTTACATAGTGTAATAAACATGTAAACACTTGGTGGATAATTTACTGTGTGTTACAATAACACACTGAGGAATACATAGATATTTACTTGAGTTGCCAAATATGTGGCGTGTAAGGATTGGAAATTCCATGTAATTCAAGATGGAATTAAGTAAATTTGAATTAATTATAATGTTGAGTTCTACTTTTCCAAATGACAGTGTAATTATTCCATGTGATGTAAAGTTATTTTATGTGACAGTTTTCTAGATCAGTATGTCGAGGAACCAACTAGGGAACAGGATATTTTAGATCTAGTATTGTGCAATGAGTCAGAATTAATTAATAACCTTGTAGTAAAGGAGCTGTTGGGGCAGAGCGATCATAATATGATAGAATTTTAAATTGAGTTTGAGAGTGATTTAGATAAGTCCAAAACTAGGGTCTTAAATCTGAACAAAGCAAACTATGGGCCAGAAATTCCATTTGCAGGCCTCACGCAGGCGGAGGGCTGCGATCTGGAAAAATCTGCGCCGGGACTGGAGGGCTCCCGAGAGGCGCAGAGTTCCATTGCTGAGCCTCCCCAAACTGCCGGCGTGCAGGGCACATGTATCCCAGAGGCGCAGGTGGTTCACATCGTCCCTGGGATCACATGGGCCATGGGGAGCCAATCAGAGAAGGGAATCTCCATTCATACATTTGACAGGAAGACCTGTCAAATATATGAATAGAGATCACCCCCAAAAATAGTAAAACTTTAAATAAATTTTTTAAAGAATCACATTTTTAAAATGACTTTAAATTACATAAATTAAGTATTTTAAACAAAAATTTTATTTTTTGAAAAAAAAAATTAAAGTTTTTAATGGGGCTAAAAATAAACTTACCTTTCTTTAAAGTATTTTAAAATGATAAATCAGTGAAATTTAAAAAAAAACTTTTTTCAGCTGTTATCCTGGTAAAAGCAGGCCTCGTGCCTGCTTTTACCAGACGCAAGAATTGTAAGTGTTTTCTACGGCCGGAGGGTCTCCAAAAAATGGAACTCTCCACCCACAGAGGTCCTGCTCCAGCGCAGCCAGAGGATCTGTCAAGAGGATTCTTGACAGATCAGAAATGCCGGTTTCCAGCGCATGCGCAGTGCATGCCTAAAACCGGCATTTCCGTTGGCCCTACGGGTGAGTACACAGCGCGTACCTACCCGTAGGGACCGGAATTTCTGCCTCTATGTAGGTATGAGGGGTGAGTTGGCTAAGATCGATTCGGAAACTAGCTTAACAGATATGATGGTCGATGGCAAACATTTAAAGAAATAATTCATAATTTGCAATGAATATGCATTTCCTTAAGGAATAACCCCCCCCCCCCACAGGAACAGTGGTCCAACCGTAGCTAACAAGAGAAGTCAAAGATAGTATTATATTAAAAGAAAAAGCTTATAATGTTGCCAGAAAGAGTAGTAAGCCTGAGGATTGGGAGGATTTTAGAATTCAGCACAGGATGACTAAGAAATTGATAAAGAGAGAGAAAATAAAATGAGAGTAAACTAGCAAGAGATGTAAAACAGATTGTAAAAGTTTCTAATAGGTATTTAAAAAGGAAGGGACTGGTGAAAGTAAACACGGGTCCCTTACAGGCAGAGACAGGAAAAAATATAATGGGGAATAAGGATATAGCAGAGAAAGTAAACAAATACTTTGTATCTGTATCCATGGTAGAAGACACAAAAAACATTTCTCGAAATAACGGGGAACCAATGGTCTAGTGAGAATGGGGAACTTAAAGAAATTAGTATCAGTAAGGAAATAGTACTGGAGAAATTTATGGGACTAAAAGCCAACAAATCCCCTGGACCTGAAGACCTAGGTCCTAGGGTTTTAAAAGAGGTGGCTACAGAGATAGTGAATGCATTGGTTTTGATCTTCCAAAATTCCCTAGATTTTAGAATCGCCCTGTGGATTGGAAGGTAGCAAACATAACCCCGCTATTCAAGAAAGGAGGAAGGGATAAAACAGGGAATTATAGGTCAGTTAGGCTGACATCAGTAGTAGGGAAAATTCTAGAAGCTATTATTAGGGATGTGGTAACATGGCACTTCGAAAATCATAATATGATTGGGCAGAGTCAATACAGATTTATGAAAGGGAAATTGTGATTGACAAATCTGTTAGAGTTTTTTGAGGTTGTAACTAGCAGGGTAGATAAGGGGGAACCAGTGGATGTGGTGTATTTGGATTTTCAAAAAGCATTCAATAAAGTGCTACATATGAGGTTATTACACAAAATTAGGGCTCATGGGATTTGGTGTAATATATTAGCATGGATTGAGGATTGGTTAATGGACAGAAAACAGAGTGTAGGAATAAATGGGTCATTTTCGGATTGGCAGGCTACAACTAGTGGGATACCACAAGGATCAGTGATGGGCCTCAGCTATTTATAATCTATATCAATGATTTACATGAGGGGACCAAGTGTAATGTATCCAAGTTTGCTGATGATACAAAGCTAGGTGGGAAAATAAGTTTTGAGGAGGACACAAAGAGGCTGCAAAGGGATATAGACAGGTAAAGTGAATGGGCAAGAATGTGGCAGATGGAATATAATGTGGAGAAATGTGAAGTTATTCACTTTGGTAGGAAAAATAGAAAAGCAGAATATTTTTTAAATGGTGAGAAACTGGGAAATGTTGATATTCAAAGGGACCTGGGTGTCCGTGTACACGAACCACAGAAAATTAACCTGCAGGTACAGCAAGCAATTAGGAAACCAAATAGTATGTTAGACTTTATTACAAAAGGATTGGAGTATAAGAGTAAAGACGTCTTACTGCAATTATATAGGGCCTTGGTAAGACTGCACCTGGAGTAACTGTGTTCAGTTTTGGTCTCCTTACCTAAGGAAAGATATACTTGCCTTAGAGGGAGTGCAAAGAAGGTTCACCAGACTGATTCCTAGGATGAGGGGATTGTCCTATGATGAGAGATTGAGTAGACTAGGCCTATATTCCCTAGAGATTAGAAGAATGAGAGGTGATCTCATTGAAATGTATACAATTCTAAAGGGGCTTGACAGTAGATGCTGGGAGGATATTTCCACTGGCTGGGGGGGTCTAGAACAAAGAGTTGCAGTCTCAGAATAAGGGGTCAACCATTTAGGACTGGGATGAGGAGAAATTTCTTCACTCAAAGGGTTGTGAATCTTTGGAATTCTCTACCTCAGTGGGCTGTGGATGCTCAGTTTGGGTGGAGGTAAGGAATAATAAGGGGGAAAAAACACTAGTGGGCGTAGTCTATAGGCCTCCGAACAGTGGCAACTCTGTTGGACGGAGTATCAATCAGGAAATAGTTGAGGCTTGTAATAAGGGAACATCTATAATTATGGGGGATTTTAACTATCATATTAATTGGACAAATCAAATTGGGCAGGGCTGCCTTGAGGATGAGTTCATTGAGTGTATTAGGGATGGGTTTCTTGAGCAGTATGTAACTGAACCGACCAGGGGGCAAGCAACCTTAGATCTGGTCCTGTGTACGAGACAGGATTAATTAAAAATGTCCTAGTAAAGGATCCCCTTGGAATGAGTGACCATAACATGGTTGAATTCCATATTCAATTAGAGGGTGAGAAGGTTGGATCTCAAACAAGCGTGCTAAGCTTGAATAAAGGAGACTATGAAGGTATGAGAGCGGAATTGAGTAGAGTGGATTGGGAAAATAGATTAAAGGGTAAGACGATACATGATCAGTGGTGTACATTTAAGGAGTTATTTTACAACTTCCAAAAAATATATATTCCACTGAGAAGAAAAGGGTGTAAAAGAAAAGACAGCCTTCCGTGGCTAAGTAAAGAAATTAAGGATAGTATTCGACTAAAAACAAGGGCATATAAGGTAGCCAAATCTAGTGGGAGGATAAAGGATTGGGAAAACTTTAAAAGACAGCAAAAAATAACAAAAAGATTGATTAAGAAAGGGAAGATAGATTATGAAAGTAAATTAGCAAAAAATATAAAAACAGATAGTAAGAGTTTTTATAGTTATATAAAAAGAAAAAGGGTGGCTAAAGTAAATGTTGGTCCCTTAGAGGATGAGACCGGGAAATTAATGGTGGGAAATATGGAGATGGCAAAAACACTGAATGAATATTTTGTATCAGTCTTTACAGTAGAAGACACTAAGAATATCCCAACACTGGACAAACAGGGGGCTATAGGGGGGGGGGGGAGCTAAACACGATCAAAATCACTAAGGAAGTGGTACTCTGTAAAATAATGGGACTCAAGGCGGATAAATCACCTGTACCTGATGGCTTACATCCTAGGATCGTGAAGGAAGTGGCGGTAGGGATTGTGGATGCATTGGTAATAATTTTCCAAAACTCCCTGGACTCAGCAAAGGTCCCGGCAGACTGGAAAACTGCTAATGTAACACCCTTATTTAAAAAGGGCAGTCGACAGAAGGCTGGAAACTATAGATCGGTTAGCCTAACATCTGTGGTAGGTAAAATTTTGGAGTCCATTATTAAGGAGACAGTAACAGGACATTTGGATAATCATCATTTAATAGGACAAAGTCAGCATGGTTTTATGAAGGGGAAGTCATGTTTGACAAATTTGCTGGAGTTCTTTGAGGAAGTAACATGTAGGGTGGATAAAGGGGAACCAGTGGACGTAGTGTATTTAGACTTCCAAAAGGCATTTGACAAGGTGCCACACAGAAGATTATTGCTTAAGATAAAAAATCACGGGATTGGGCGTAATATTCTGGCATGGATAGAGGATTGGCTATCTAACAGAAGGCAGAGAGTTGGGATAAATGGTTCATTCTCAGACTGGCAATCAGTAACTAGTGGTGTTCCGCAGGGGTCAGTGCTGGGTCCCCAACTCTTTACAATCTATATTAATGATTTGGAGGGGGGGACCGAGTGTAACATATCAAAGTTTGCAGATGATACTAAGATGGGAGGGAAAGTAGTGAGTGAGGAGGACATAAAAAACCTGCAAGGGGACATAGACAGGCTAAGTAAGTGGGCAAAGATTTGGCAGATGGAATACAATACTGGAAAGTGTGAGGTTATGCACTTTGGCAGGAAAAATAGTAGAGCAAGTTATTATCTTAATGGCAAGAAACTGGAAAGTACTGAAGTACAAAGGGATCTGGGGGTCCTGGTGCACGAAACTCAAAAGGTTAGTATGCAGGTGCAGCAAGTGATTAAGAAGGCCAATGGAATGTTGGCTTTCATTGCTAGGGGGATAGAATATAAAAATAGGGAGGTATTGCTTCAGTTGTACAAGGTATTGGTGAGACCGCACCTGGAATACTGCGTACAGTTTTGGTGTCCATACTTAAGAAAGGACATACTTGCACTCGAGTCAGTACAAAGAAGGTTCACTCGGTTAATCCTGGGGATGAGGGGATGGACATATGAGGAGAGGTTGAGTAGATTGGGACTCTACTCATTGGAGTTCAGAAGAATGAGAGGCGATCTTATTGAAACATATAAGATTGTGAAGGGGTTGGATCGGGTGGGTGCGGGGAGGATGTTCCCGATGATGGGTGAAACTAGAACTAGGGGACATAGTCTTAGAATAAGGGGCTGCTCTTTCAAAACTGAGATGAGGAGGAACTACTTCACTCAGAGGGTGGTAGGTCCATGGAATATGCTGCCCCAAAAAGCTGTAGAAGCTACATCATTACATAAATTTAAAACAGAAATAGACAGTTTCCTAGAAGTAAAGGGAATTAAAGGTTATGGGGAGCGGGCAGGAATTTGGACATGAGTCGAGGTTTGGATCGGTCATGGCCCTGTGTGTCTAATTCTGTTAGATTCAGGAGATGGTTCTGTGATGGTGGCTTGGCGGTTAGGATCAGGTCAGCCATGATCTTATTGAATGGCGGAGCAGGCTCGAGGGGCCGATTGGCCTACTCCTGCTCCTATTTCTTATGTTCTTATATTCAAGGCAGAGATCGATAGATTTTTGGATACTAAGGGAATCAAGGGATAGGTGGAGTTGCGGTAGAAGATCAGCCATGATCTTACTGAATGGTGGAGCAGGCCCAAAGGGCAGACTGGCTTACTTCTGCTCCTATTTCTTATGTTCTTGTGGCAGTTATAAATATTCTTCACATGGTCACTTTTTTTCTTGTGCTTTCACAGAATCACAGAATCCCCACAGTGCAGATAGAGGCCATTTCGGCCCATCGAGCCTGCACCGACACATATCCCACCCTATCCCCGTAACCCCACGTATTTAATCCCCTAACACTAAGGGTCAATTTATCATAGCCAAATCAACCTAACCCGCACATCTTTGGACTGTGGGAGGAAACCGGAGCACCCGGAGGAAACCCACGCAGACACAGGGAGAATGTGCAAACTCCACACAGACAGTCGCCCGAAGCCAGATTTGAACCCGGGTCCCTGGCGCTGTGAGGCAACAGTGCTAACCACTATGCCACCGTGCCCCCGCTTTGTTAAAGGTCTCACGAGTGTAATTGTTTATGGGAGGCATGTGATCTGTTAAGTGTACTTGTGACTCAGTATTGGAAAGTTGCTATTTCAGACTGTAAACATTGTGGTTAACATTCATGTGAAAATATGTATAGCGTGTTCAACATAACAGAATGCTAGCAACAGCTGTGGAGGACCAGAAACTGTAGTTATTGCAGTTCCAAATTGGAAGTTCCACAATAAGCCACTGTATTCTTACAGCCATGTGGAATAGATGTACTTCCTTTGAGAATCTTGTCAAGCTAACCTACTATTTATAATCCTTCCTATCGCCCTGAGCTGCACACACCAGCTGGGAGGATGGCCAGACTATGATGAAGCTCCGTGGCTTCTGCCCATTGCTGTTCTGTGACCAGTTAATAAAGGGTTGAAAATGATGATCTAAAATGGAGCTCCTGGCTACTTTCTCCCCCTTCCATCTATAAAAAACTTTGTTTCTTCTCAGTGTTGCAGATGATAACCTCCCTGAGTTTTACAACTTACTGTCTGCAAGACTTTCAATGCCTGTGCGTGTTGATGGAATCGATGTCTTGACTCTCAGTTTGTAAGAAGTGTCCTGATCCGTTCATATAAGATAACTAGATATGGAGGAAGGTAATTGAGCTCAACTTGGCTCCTCCATTGAAAAGACCCTACAGTTTCTCCATCATTACATCCAACTGTTTCTTGAATGAATCTAAGGCCTGGATATTAAGAGGGGAGGGTTACGTGGGCTGGGAGGATGGAGTATCGGAAGTCTGGGTTTACCCGCATGCTGTGGCGTTTTAACTCCACTGCGTGCATCTTTTGTCCTTGACAGGTTCCCCGCCTGGAAGTCAGTCTGATTGACAGGCTTGGCTTCCAGTCGGGCAAGGAGGAGTCCGGAGCAGGCTGCAGGACCAGGTAGGTCCAATCCACGATCCCGGGGTCGGGGGAGGGAATCCGATCCTCGGGGGGGTCTGATCCCCGATCCTGGGGAGGAGAGGGTCCAATCCCTCCAATCCCTGGTGGGGGGTTTGTGGTCTGATCCCTGACCCCTGTAGGGGGGCACAGTCCAAACACTGACCATGGGGTTCTTTGAATGGGGTTGGGTCTGATGTGGGGTAAGCTTGGGGGCTGAGGGGGAAGCACTCCTGCTCCTTCTGGCCCAAAACCAGTGCTATAAAGGCACTTACCTTCTCCCTGAAGCTGTCCTCGTGTCCCTTCAACTGCCGGCTTTCCTGAGGCCTGGGAAACCAGGCAGGCCATGGTTAAACCTGTAAAACAGGTTAAATTGGGGAGTGCCAGCCTCATTAAAATATTTAAATTGCCAACCCAACTCCTGGGATCGGGTTGGCTGCCCGCACTTTGTCCCGCCTCCGTTAAACCCGGCAGTGGGCAAGTTGGAGGTGGGTTGGGGTCGGGGTGGAGATTTTTAAAATGTTAACCTCTGACCTGACCCGACGCCAACCCACCCATTTTGGGTGCTAAAATCCAGCTGTAATTTTCTGCCTCCACCATCATACCCAGAAGTCCATCTGTGAGTTGATCGCTCTTTGCCATCACTCCTAAATTTGGCTTTCACTAGTGATGTGCCTCAATGAATCCGAGACTCAACGTTAACGGAGCAAAGCAAGGCTTTTATTAACTCAGAAAGTAATACACAGTGGAGAAGTGTCTCTCATCCAGAGATCTGCTGTACTGCCTGTGAGACACGCTGGGGCCTGCTTAAGTAGGGGCCAGGTATGGGCGGAGCCCTACACACAATACAATACAGGTAAGGAAATGAAACTGAAACTAAGCTCCCCTGCTTGTCACAGTCACAGGCACAATCAAACACAGAGAATACAGAGTGCCTGATGAATGGCATATTTCATCACATTCACCCCTTCTACAGATTTAGTCTGTTCGGGGGTTTGATAGTCCTCTGTGACCGACGTAGCTGTTGTGGTGCCGCGGGTGTCGGCTGGGTGTCCCCGGTGGCCTCCTGGGTCTCTGCCGGGGGCGCCGCCAGGGTTGTTGAAGGGGTAGTTGGTGGGGGCACCGTTGGTCGACGTTCTTCCGGGGGTGATGAAAGGATAGTGGGTGGGTAAGAGTTGCTGTGATCGTCGTTGCTGTTGTTGTCGTGGTTGTTGTCATTACCGGCTGGGGCGACGTCTTTTATGGACACGGTGTCCTCCCTTCCGTCGGCGTGCCGGACATAGCGTATTGGAGGTTGGCGTGGAGTAGGTGCACTGACTCCACGAGAGGGTCCGTCTTGTGGCCCCTCACATGCCTTCGTACAAATACCGGACCTGGGGTGGAGAGCCATGACAGCATGGATACGCCTGAGGTGGATTTCCGGGGAAAGACAAACATTCGTTCATGAGGCGTGGCATTAGTGGCAGTACACAATAGCAACCGTATCGAATGGAGCACATCTGGGAGGACTTCCTGCCAGCGGGAGATAGGGAGGCCCTTGGTCCTTAGAGCTAGAGTGACTGCTTTCCATGCTGTCCCGTTCTCTCGCTCCACCTGGCTGTTACCCTGGGGGTTGTAGCTGGTGGTACGGCTCGTGGCGATCCCCCTGGACAGCATGTACTGGCGTAGCTCTTCACTCATGAAGGACGCCCCCCTATCCGTATGGATGTAGCTCGGCATACCGAACAGGCAGAACAGGCTGTTGAGGCATTTAATGACCGTGGCGCTGGTCATGTCTGGGCAGGGGAAGGCGAATGGGAAACGGGAGTATTCGTCCACAATGTTCAGGAAGTAAACATTGCGGTCGACTGACGGGAGGGGGCCCTTGAAATCTAAGCTGAGCCGCTCAAAGGGCCATGTAGCTTTGATTAAGTGGGCTCTATCTGGGCGGTAGAACCGAGGCTTGCACTCAGCACAAGTGCAGTAGTTCCTGGTCAGAGACCGAACTTCCTCAATCGAGTAGGGTAAGTTGCGGGACTTTATGAAGTGGAACAGCCGTGTGACCCCTGGGTGGCAGAGGTCGTTGTGGAGGGTCTGTAGCCGATCCCCGGTGGCGCTGGCACACATCCCTCGTGAGAGGGCGTCGGGGGATTCGTTAAGGGCCCCGGCCGGTAAATGATGTCATACTCGAAGGTGGAGAGCTCGATCCGCCACCTGAGAATCTTATCATTTTTGATCTCCCCCTTCTGTTTATTATTAAACATAAACGCTACCGACTGCTGGTCAGTAAGTAGGGTGAAGCGTTTGCCGGCTAGGTAGTGGCGCCAGTGGCGCACTGCCTCCACGATGGCTTGGGCCTCCTTTTCCACGGAGGAGTGTCTGATCTCGGGCCCTTGGAGGGTCCTCGAGAAGAAAGCTACGGGCCGCCCTGCCTGGTTGAGGGTGGCCGCCAAGGCAAAGTCAGACGCATCACTTTCCACTTGAAAGGGAGTGTTCTCGTCCACTGCCTGTAGCGTGGCCCGTTCAATATCCCGCTTAATGCTTTTGAAGGCGGCGTGGGCCTCAGCAGAGAGCGGAAAAGAGGATGCTTTCAAGAGGGGGCGGGCTTTGTCGGAGTAGTTGGGGACCCATTGGGCATTTAAAGAAAATAACCCCAGGCACCTTTTCAGGGCTTTGGGAGTGTTGGGCAGGGGCAGCTCCCGTAGGGGGCGCAATCGGTCAGGGTCTGGTCCGATTTCCCCATTCTCCACCACGCTGCCTAGTATGCAGAGGCGCGTGGTGTTGAAAACGCACTTGTCCTCGTTGTAAGTGAGGTTGAGTTTTTGTGCGGTTTTCAGGAACCTCTCGAGGTTCGAGTCGTGATCCTGCTGGTTGTGACCGCAGATGGTGACGTTGTCGAGGTAGGGGAAGGTTGCCTGCAAGTGGTGGTCATCGACCATGCGGTCCATCTCCCTCTGGAAGACCGAGACCCCATTCGTCACCCCAAAGGGGACTCTGAGGAATTGGTAGAGGCGTCCGTTCGCCTCGAAGGCGGCGTATGGGCGGTCCTCTGGTCTGATAGGAAGCTGGTGGTACGCTGACTTGAGGTCGATGGTGGAGAACACCCGGTATTGGGCAATTTGGTTCACCATTTCTGATATGCGGGGTAGCGGGTAGGCGTCTAGTTGGGTGTACATGTTGATCGTTTGGCTATAGTCGATCACCATCCATTTCTTCTCGCTACCCCTCACCACCACCACTTGGGCGCGCCATGGGCTGTTGCTGCGTTCAATAACGCGCTCCCTCAGCAGCCTGTCCACCTCGGTCGCGATAAACCGCCTGTCCTCCCAGCTGTACCTCCTGCTTTTGGTCGCTATTGGCCGGCAGTTGGGTGTAAGGTTCGCGAATAGCGAAGGCGGCTTTACCTTCAGGGTAGCCAGACCGTACACTGTGAGGGGCGGCTGGGACCCACCGTAATTGAGCGTGATGCTTTGGTGGTGGCACTGGAAATCCAGGCCCAAGATCACGCTCGCACATAGACTCTTCATGATTAGTAATTTAAAATGATCGTATACAGTTCCGTTAACGGACAATTGTACCGCGCAGTAACCCATAATGGTCGATGTCTGGGTTTTATCAGCCATAGAGATGGTGCCCCAAGCAGGGACCATCGTTAGAGAGAGTTGTTGTGCTAGTTCAGGGTGGATAAAACTCTCCGTGCTTCCACTGTCAATTAAACATTTAACCCCGCACCCGTTTACCTCGATGTCCACCATTGATTTGGATAGTGGGTGCGGTCTGGTCTGGTCCACTGTGACTGATGCCACTGTAGGGCCCTGATCGAGACAAGATGGCGTCCACGCTGTCTGCTCACAAGATGGCGGACCCCACGAGGTCGGGCAAGATGGCGTCCAAGATGGCCGCTCCCACGGCGCACATGCGGCGGTGGCGGGTTTTCCAGCGGGGTTCCCTCTGCACACCTTCCCGAAGTGCCCCTTCTTACCGCACTTAAAGCAGGTGGTGCCTTTCGCCGGGCACAGGTTTCTGGTGTGCTTCGGCTGCCCGCAGAAGTAGCAGTTGGGGCCCCGACGCGTCGCGGCTGTCGTAGGGCTTCTGGGGGGAGAGCGGGGCCCCGATGGTGTCGGGCTGCCGGACGGGGCAGATGCCTTCCAAAATGGCGGCACCCTTGGTGCACACGTGGCGGCGTGGGCGGCGCGGGCTGAAGAGTAGGCATCCGAGTTTCTCTGGGCCACATCCAGGGATCGCGCTGTGTCCACAGCCTGTTTCAGGTCCAATCCCGTTTTTTCCAGTAGTCTCTGCCGGATGTAAGTGGAGCTGAGGCCTGTGATAAAGGCATCACGAACAAGCTCGTCAGTGTACACTGCGGCTTTTACATCTTGGCACTTGCAGTCTTTGCCAAGCGTTTTCAGGGTGACTAGGAACTCATCCAGCGATTCCCCAGGTCGCTGTGTGCGAGTAGCGAGCAGATGCCTAGCGTACACCTCGTTCGTAGGCTGCTGGTAATGCGCCTTTAGGATGTCGCAGGCGGCCGGGTACGTGTCGGCGTCTTGGATGAGGGGGTAAACCCGGTGGCTTACCCAATTCCGCAGGATTCCGAGTTTCATACTTTCAGCGTCCGTAGCGTCTGTGATGGCTGCGGAATTGTCCAAGAAGAATTCCATACACTTAAACCAGTGTCCGAATCGTGCCGATGCGTCCGAAGCATGCGGGTCCAAATCCAAACGTTCGGGTTTCAAGAGTTGATCCATTGCGTTGAAGATTGAGTTAATAAAATTGATGTGCCTCAATGAATCCGAGACTCAACGTTAACGGAGCAAAGCAAGGCTTTTATTAACTGAGAAAGTAATACACAGTGGAGAAGTGTCTCTCATCCAGAGATCTGCTGTACTGCCTGTGAGACACGCTGGGGCCTGCTTAAGTAGGGGCCAGGTATGGGCGGAGCCCTACACACAATACAATACAGGTAAGGAAATGAAACTGAAACTAAACTCCCCTGCTTGTCACAGTCACAGGCACAATCAAACACAGAGAATACAGAGTGCCTGATGAATGGCATATTTCATCACAACTAGTTTGAACCTGTGCTTTCTTATCACTGCTGCCATGATTTAGTTTGAAGTGTTCTGGATTTACCTTTTCCATAAAAGTTACTGTCTTACATATTTGTACAAAATCACCCCTAAGTCATCTCTTTTCAAGGCTGAAATGTTCAAGTTTATCTAATGCTTCCTTATTTCCGGTGGTCAGGCTCATTGAGGCAAACTGCACCTGCCCACATGTGGATGAGCAAATGGCCAACCACATGCAATGAAGGAAACATGTTTCCCATCGTTTGCTCTATTTAAACGTTTGATGCAGCGTCTGATTTTTTAGGTCACTGCATCTAATATACAGAGATCAACAGCGAGGGCTTGAGGCAAAAAGTGAAGAGGAACCTGTGTATAGGCCCCATTATTGAAATTAAGCATTTACCAACACTTTTTTTTGCCTGAACTGCACTACATAACCAATTTCCAACTCTGTCCCCAGACTGGCCTGCATTTCTAATGGAGGCTGGAGAACCAACATCCTCTCTGTAAATGACCCCAGGGCCAGAAATATAGTCAGAGTTATAGGTCATCTTGGGGATAGGTGAAAGGCCTGTCCACTGGAGATGTGCCCCATTTAAGAGGACACAGAAAGTCAAGACCCCGGAGTGTACTGAAACCCCAAATCTGCTTCAGCTTCACCCTTGGCTATTTCAGCACTATTCATGGAGTGCTTATGTTGTCCATTTTGTCTTCCTATTGGCATTATTTTACTCTTGTCTGTATTAAATTTCATCTGGCATATTTCTGACCACTTCCATAGTTTGTGAATTCATTTTGTAGTTCTTGATCTGCCTGTTCAGATTCAATTGCCTCCCCTAGTTTGGACTTATGTTCATTGTTATCTGATTGCACTCTGTGAAGTGCCATAGAAAGTTTTTCTACATTAAAGGCGCTATCTAAATGCATGTTGTTGAACACCCAGTGTTAGCCATGGTTAAACATATATTAAAGTTTCCTGGACCCAGCTGCTATGAAGTGTTTCATTCCTGCAACCTCGGAAGAACACATACTACTGCACCAGGGGACTTTTTTCATGTCCCATATTAACCATGCAATGGCCTCTTATGTGTGAGGTTGACAATTTGTCAAATTAGAAGCAATTCTGTGTCATGGGTCTCCATTCTAGAAACTGGGTAGAATCTGCCCATAAGGATTCTTACTACAGTAGAAAGAGGGGACATTCATCAGTTCAGGCTGTATTTCAGGCCTTTTGTCTCAGGAATGAAAGGCCAAAGGGGGTAAGTTTACAAGATCCTAGTGTGGCTGCCTTGCCCATGGGCAGCGCATACGAGAAGCTCTCTCAATTCTCCGGCAATTCAGAATATTATGAACAGCAAGTGCTCAGGTTCCTGTTATGGATTCCAGCAGGTGAGGTTTCCTGTCAGAGTATGGACTTGTAACATGACCTTAATACGTTAATCCATTGTACCATCAAGTCCCCTCTGTTGAGATCTACGAGGCAATGACATAATCAGTTAAAACATTGCACCAGATCCAAGAGTCTGTAATTTCTACACATTGTGTTCTATGCCAGTCTGCAGATTCTGTGCTGGTCGCTCTCTTCAGTTTAATTAAGCAAATAATACCGATTAGCCAGGCACTAAATATCAGGCTGTGTCACTAAAAGCTTCTCAACCTGTACATTTCTGTGTGTTTTTATTGCCAAATTACTCATGTCTGCTTGTCTGCCGAAAACCTGCAATATATTGAGACCTGTTATTTAATATTGTCTTTATTGTTATTGGAGTAATGTAAGAGAGACACAGAAAACTCTTTGGATCTTTGCAAGAAAAGTAAGGTATTGTAGCCATAATTCAGACAAATTATTTTAATCTATTTTTAAATGTAATATACACACACTGAGCTCGAGTAAACTGCCAGTAGGAGTTGGACAAGAGCATTTGATGGAACATAAAACCTTTTTGCCAACATATGGAAAACTTGCCGGGGTTTTGTATAAAAGCCTGTTGAAATGATTTTTTCCAGCCTCCCTTGTAAACGCCCCACACATTTGTTTTTGAAAAAATACTAGATAAAAATGACTTTAAAAGAATACAGTACTTGATTTTCTATAGATCAAGCTGCTGGGCAAATGAGCACTATCAGCCAACAGGGAGGAAAGCTTAGAATTTGCTTGCAAACTATGGGGTCTGATTTTAACCCTACCCATCTTGGAAAAACAGGGCGGTAGGCAGTTAAAATACCGGCCCTGATCCCACCGTCCGTGATTTTAAGACACTTTCCTGAGCAGATGGCAAGGACACCCACCAAAAGACGGCAGGGTCCCTCTTTACATATGCATGTCGGGTCCCGATGATATCATCCGGATCAAACTGCAATTTTAACTTGGGCCTGAGTGGGAAAGTCGCTCCGGCCTTCTTGCCAGGCCAACCCAGGACAGAAGAGGATCAGCCCTAGAAGAGGCCGTAAAAGGTAAGTGTTTTTCCTTTTGTGCTGCTGGGAGGTCCACAAGGAAAGCTTAAGCCTACCCTGCTCCGCACTCCCCCTTCTTTCTAGAGGCAAGAGACACTGGCCAATTTATGACGATGAATGAAAAAATAAATAAGAGATAGCCAGAAATGTTTGTAGAAGTAGTAATTAGCATTGTCAATCAAATTATTCTACAATCTCCAGTGAGAGCTGCTTTCACCAAGTCGAAAGCATAGCATTCCAACCAATCTATTTGGCTAGAGTTGAGGAACAAAGGGGGAGCTGTTACATTGTTGGGAGTTTTTTATAGAAACAGTGAGAAGGAGATAGATGAGCAAATTTGTCAGCAAGTTTCAAAGGCTTGTAACAGAAATAGAGTCGTAATATTAGGAGACTTTAATTACTCGAATATAAACTGGGAAAAACATAGGGTAAGGGTAGGGAAGGAGAGGAAATTCTAATATGTGTACAGGAGAATTTTCTCCATCAATGGCCCAGAAATTCGGGTCGGGGGCTTCCCGCGGGTGCAAGCCCCCGACCTGCATTTACCTTGCGCGCCGGCCGTTGAGCTGTGGGCCCGCGTGGGATTCCGATCCTGGGCCTCCTCCAACTGCTGGCACGCAGTGCTTGCATATCCCAGGGACGCAGTTAGTTCGATGCGTCCCCTGGGATCACGTGGGCCATGGATAGCTAATGGTAGCAGGGAATGCTTCATTCATAAGTTTGACAGGAAGAGCTGTCAAACCTATAAATACTATAAGCCCCAAAACATCACTAAAACTTCAAATAATTTTTTTTTTTAAATCACATTTTTAAAATAACTATAAATTACATGAAATAACTATTTTAAACAATAATTTAAATTTTTGAAAAAATTAATTACATTTTCTAACAGGGCTAAAAATAAACTTACCTTTCTTTAAAGTATTTAAAAATAATAAACCTGTGGAAAAATGTTTTAATTTTAATTAATTCACCACTTACCTTGTTAAAAGCAGGCCTTGCGCCTGCTTTTTAAAAGTGTAACTGCTGGAGACTTACCCTCCCGGAGAAACCTGCAAAAAAAACGTAAGTTCGATGTGCATGCGCTGCCTCTCCGGCGCACGCGTTCGACCTGTCAACCCCTTCTTTCAGGGGAACGGAAGTGCCGGTTTCCCGCGCATGCGCAGTGCATGCACGAAACCGGCACTTTCGTTGGGCCTACGCATGAGTACCCCGTGCGTACTCACCCATGGGGACCCAAATTTCTGGGCCGATATGTCTCCAGTCCAACAAGGAAGGAAGCAGTGTTGGAGCTGGTCCGGGAAATGAAGTAGGGAAAGTGGTGTGTATTGATAGGAGATCATTTATCTAACAGTGCCATAACATAATTCGGTTTAAAGTATTTATGTAAAGAGACCAGAAAACATTGAAGGTAAAAATGCTCAAATGGGGAAGAGCTAATTTCAGTGATTTAAGAAGATATCTAGCACAGGTAGATTGGAAAAGGCGATTAAAGGGTGAAGCAAATAGTTCAGGTGTAAACTAAGCATATTCCTTTGAAGGGAAAAGGTAAAGCATCCAAAGCTAATGTGCCCTGGATGACAAAGGAAATGAAAGTTAAAATAGAACAGAAAAAGGAGGCTTATGACAAATGTCAGGAGCAAGATTCAGTTAATAACCAGGAAGATTATGGAAAGTAAATGGATTATGAAAATTGAAAAAGTTAATACGGGAGGCAAAGCGAGGTTATGAGAAAAGATTAGCAGGCAACATTGCATTTAACCCTAAAACATTTAATAAACATATAGGGCTGGATTTTGCCGGCGCTCAGAGGGTGGGTTTGGAGGCGGGTCCGCTGTCAAAATAGCAAAGATTGACAGCGGGTAGGGAACCCGCTGTCAACCCGCCTCCACGCGAGTCTCCCAGGTGTCGGGTCTGTCAGCGGAGAACTGACCCAACACCAAGCGGCGGGGGAAACAATTGAGCTCATTAAATGGCTTGTTAACAGCCAATTTAATGGTATTTTGAAGCTTCCTTCTAATTTTACGTGCTCCCCCATGGGTTACCGCTGCTCGGGGAACACGCCAGCTCACCTTGGCGTGAGTTGAGTCTGCTCTGATGTATCTGATAAGCCAACAGCTGCAGAAGTGGTGTAAAGGATGCCATGCTGCAGATGGTCAGTTTCAGAGCGCAGAAACTGTTGGTTACTGCATTTGTAAGACATATAGGGGGAAAAATTCAGTTGTTTGCGCCTCCCGTTAGCGCCTTAAGAGGGCACTAATGAGGTGCAAAGCAACTAGCGCCCGGGCGCGGCGATGTTTGCAACGCTCGTGAAATTAACTAGACATTTTGCGGCGGCGCTAAACACTACCGCCACGATCTCCTGCACCGGCAGATTGTGACGTCAGTCGAGTGCGCAACGCCCCGTTAGCGCCCCGGACCAGATATTGAGTGACGCCCCCTACCTTACCGCCTGCCGCTAGCAATGACAGGTTGAGGGGAGCGTTATGCTGTCAGAAAGGGACTAGGGGGGCGCTATTTAAAGGCGACCGCTTCCTGCCTTTTTTTGTCGGTGACATTTTTGCACCACGCATTCTGAGAGAGAGAGAGACTTCTGGAGAGATTCAACGCTGTGTGAAGTAATTTTGAGTACTGAGCAGCACTTTGCAGGTTTATTTTGATTTGCCCTTCCTTGCTTCACCAGCGCTCTGAGGTAGCGCCTCGCTCCTCGGCCTTTGCGCCTTAAGGCAGGTGTGAAGCGCCTGATTTAGCGCTCCAATCACCTCCAGGGGCGATAAAAGCCAAGTTTGCTGTCGGAGGCAATAATTAGCGCCAGGCGCTAAACTTTGCGCATGGCTGATAATGGCGCCTCAAACGGGGCGATACTGAATTTTTCCCCCATAGAGATTTCTTTAGCTTGCAAGTGTTTAGAGCCAACTGTATATCCAGTGCCACCTCATTAGAACAACCTCTCTCACCATTGACAGAGCGCTTCTGTCATCTCACCTGCAGCTGACATCTATTGCAGCAACATCTGTGCCCTAGAAACTATCTCACCTTGCTCCTCTGATTCCTTCCACACTCAGTCCCAACACCAACATCACCAGGCACACCACCAACATCACCAGGCACACCAACATCACCAACAACAACACCAACCTCCTCCGCCATCACCTGATGCTGTACAAGACATAGGGCAACAGCCCCTGACAACATTGCTGCCCGGGTGGCCAGTGATGGCATTACCATAGCCATATTTACTTCACTTGGTGCTGTAAACCTGCTACATGATGCGCCAGGTTGACACCATCCCACACCAGCACCGTAAAGCATCCCTTTAATGTCCAAGCCATGCCATGCACACTCATCACTATAGCAGGGCGGGGGGGGAGGGGTGGGGGGAGAGTTATGTCTCAACATTCACTGGAACTCAGTAAGACACTTCTGAAAGTGTGCACAGATCTGTCCAATAAGGGGCAGTGTTCAAAACATAGATTTCACTGTATGACAACACATTACCAGAAACTTCACATGGACATTGACTAAACCACCCAAGTGCCTACCCTTGTGTGTTGTTAGTTGGTATGCTTGCACTAGGATGAGGGTGAGTGTGAGGGGTGGCTAGTGAGATGGGGAAGTGATAATGTAGATAGAGAGGGTGGAGGTGCAAGGTAAGTTGGTGTGAGTAAGGATGTGCAGGAGTAGGGTGTGGAAGGCAGAGTGATGGGGATGTGTTGAGTGGCACAGCAGGATGAGTTTGAGTGTGGCTTTGCAGTAACGTTTCGTGATCCATTGAGATCATTGAAAGGTTGGCGCCACTGCAGCAAGGGACCCCTGACGACATCCCTGCTTTTGTCCTCCTGTGCAATGTACAACCAGGCTTCGTTGGTGTCCTGGGAGGTCTCTTCCGCCCTTGGAAGGGAAGAGAACCTCCCTGCGTGCTGTGACTCCCTCCATCCGACCCGCTTCTTGTTAATTGGCTGGGAAGCCTGCAGGGCGGGCTTAACAAGACCAATCAAGGAAAAGTCCCTTTGACAGAACCGCTGCAGCTGGGAGCGAGACCGGAACCCAGCAACCAGCTATCCTGCCACCATCCCGATACTGCTGAGAAAATCCAGCCCATAAAGTGTAAGTGGTTAGCTAGGGAAAAAGTTGGGCTTATTATGGACCCAAAGGGAAATCTTCATGATTCGGCAGAGGACATGGCTAATGTATTAAATGAGTACTTTGCATCTGTCTTCACAAAGGAAGCGGATGATGTGAAGGTTAAAAGAGGAGAGGGAAGTTATGGACAGGATAGTAATAAATAGAGAAGATGTACAAAAAATATTCGCATTACTGAAAATTGGCAAGCCACCTGGTCCAGAAGGAATGCATCCGAAGTTCTTGAAAGGAGCACAGATAGAAATAGCAGAGGCATTGGTCACAATCTTTCAATCCTCATTGCATACTTGAGTAGTGCCGGAGGACTGGAGGGTTGCTGATGTTATACCACTATTCAAGAAAGGGGAGAGGGATAAACCAAGAAACTACAGGCCAGTCAGCCTAATATTGATGGTGCGAAAGTTATTAGAAACCATTATCAGGAACAAAATAAACTTTCATTTGGAAAGAAATGAGTAAATCAAGGAGAGCCAGCATGGATTTGTTAAATGCAAATCATGCCTGACTAACTTGAGTTCTTTGATGAGGTAATAGAGAAGGTTGATCAAGATAGTGCAGCAGATGTTGTATATACAGACTTTTGGAAGGCATTTGACAAAGTGCCACACAGGAGGCCTTTAAGAAGATGGAAGCCCATGGAATTAAGGGGAAAGTGATGATATGGATACAAAATTGGTTCAGTGACAGGAAACAAAGGGTGGTGGTGGATGGATATTTTTCAGATGGCCAGTGGTTTTAGTAGTGTTCCCCAAGAGTCAGTTTTGGGTCCATTACTCTTTTCAATTTTTATAAATGACCTAGACTCAGGTGTAGGGAGCAGTATTATAAAGTTTGCAGATGATACAAAACTTGTCAAAGTAGTAGAAAGTGATGAGGATAGTTATAGGCTTCAGGATGACATAGACAGGATGATGAAATGGCTAGAAGCATGGCAGATGGTGAAATGCACAGAAGCATGGCAGATGGAGTTCAATGTGAAGAAGTGTGAAGTATGCACTTTGGGAGGACTAATATGGAAAGACATGATACTATAAATGGCATGATTTTGAAAAGTGTAGATGAGCAGAGAGACCTTGGTGTCCATATACACAAATCCCTGAAGCTGGCAGGGCAATTTGATAAGGTGGTTAAAAAAGCATACAGGTTACTTGTGTTTATAAATAGAGGAATAGAATATAAAAGCAAAGAGCTCATGCTAGAATGTTACAAATCACTGGTTAGGCCTCAGCTGGAGTATTGTGGACAGTTCTGGGCACCACATTTCAGGAAAGATGTAAAGGCCGTAGAAAGGGTACAGAGGAGGTTTACCAGGATGTTACCAGGGATGAGGGACTTCAGTTATGAGGAGAGTTTGGAAAAGTTAGGACTGTTTTCCTTGGAACAGAGAAGGTTGAGAGGTGACCTAATAGAGGTTTTCAAGATGATGAGAGGTTTTGCTAGAGTAGATAGAGATAAATTATTCCCACTAGTGAGTGGGTCAATAACTAGGGGTCATAGATTCAAAGGGAAAGGGGGAAGGGTAGGAAAGAACAAAAGGGAAGGTCTGTCCTACGTTTCCTACCTGCCTCACTTTCCCTGCCTCTGCACTTGCTTAAAACCAGTTACATCTGTAACCTTTTCCAGTTCTGCCGAAAGGTCATTGACCTGAAACGTTGGGGGCGATTTTGCCAGCCCTGGGGAGGCGGGTTTGGAGGCGGGATTGCCGGGAAAATGGCAGAATCTGGGGGCGGGTACCCATCCAGCCCCCAACCCGCCTCCGTGCCATCTTCCCAGGAGGCGGGTACCCGACCCGCGCCGGGTCCTGTCTCCTGGAGGCGGGAAGGGGATTACAGCCACTTAACTACCTGTTAACAGGTAGTTAACAGGCAGTTAAGAGGATTATCCCCATTTTTTCATCAGAGTTGCAGGCTTCCTGACGTCGGGAAACCCTGCCAGGGTCAGCAAGGTGAGCAGTGGGTCTGCGGGGGTCGGAGGGGTCCAAAAGTGCGCTGTGGAGGTGAGTGATGGGTGCAAGTGTGGAGAGGTAAGTATGTGAGGTGAGTGAAAAGTGTTAGAAAAAGTCTACTTACTTTTGTTTCTTCCAGCAGGCTTCAATCATTGGGGATCCGGAGGTTCCGGCATCTCAATGGCAGAGATGACAGAATGGCCGCTGTATTCTCCAATGCAACAGCCATCTGCTTTCTGCTCAGGAACTAGGTTTGGTGAGCCTTGAGTACAAGAACTCACCAAACAACAGAGAATGTCCGTGTGTGACAGCTTCTCAAAGCTGTCAAACGATGACAATTCATCTGTCAAAAATTTTGGGTGTCCCGCCTCCAACGCGCCCCCATTGGCAAGATCACCCCCGTTAACTCTGCTTCTCTCTCCACAGATGCTGCCTGACCTGCTGAGCACTTCCAGCATTTTCTGTTTTTATTTCAGATTTCCAGCATCCGCAGTATTTTGTTCATACAATTTGAAAGTTGTGTTAGAGATATCCTGTGTCATCCATAAGGTATTGGGGAAGCTGTATGCTAGGATAGATTTCATGAGCGAATGAAGTTTGACATCTGGTTTCTATGGGTTCTGTTAGACTATTAAAAGTTAACAGGTTTGAAATAGAGGTAGGCGTATTCACACGGTCCAATAGGTACAATGTTGTTTAGATGGTAACCCATACACTTTATAGATATATACTGCAGTAACATCTAAAGTGTGTTTTGTGAGTTGGGAAATCAACAACTTGCTTCAAAGCGAAATGGTGGAGAATTGCTGTTGGTTCCAGTTGACTTCCATTACCTGCGATAATGATTCTGTAGCCTTTCTTTACATAGCAGTGACTGAAGACATTGCACAGTTCATTGCAAATTTGTCAGTCATTGGTGAGTGATCGAGGGCACATAATATGGTTTCGGGCACACGAATCCCATCTGGGATTCATTTGACTCGGAGATTTTGCTTCCAGAATGTGGTATTGTCTTAAAACTTCATATGGGAAATCAAATTTAATGCAAATTGCTGCACCTCTGCTTGACTTATCTACTTCACATTTCTTCCTGTCGTTTTGAACAAGTGAATAATCATTCAACCCTATTACTGAAGCAGGATTGCACATGTCAACTACAACTGTCTGATGACCAAAGTGCCTGGTTTTAATTCAGTTACCATTAGTAAGCTCGACAGTTCTGTCTTTGGAGAAAGAGGCCGGTAGGTTTTCTATAAGCAGACATGACAAGCTTGCAGAAATGGAATATAAACCCATATCTCTTCATGTATGAGTAAGCTGGGGAGTAAAGTTTTATCACGTAACTTGGTTTTCAATCTGGCAAAAGGGAAGTTGCAATAAGAAGACTGCAGTGTATCATTATGTAGTTAAATAAGTACATGGAGCCGGAGAAAGTTATTAGTTCTCTGTAATTCTGTTCGCTGTGCGAGGATCGTAAATTCATACTAAAGTTCCTTCCTGCTCAATTAGAGCAACATTGACCCACTGCTTTCACTTTAACGTCAGGTTCACGGATTTCCCGGGCTTCCTAAACTTTGCCAGTGATACCAAGGCGAGTACATGGCGGCAATTGAGGGGGCTGAAACAATCTCAGGCAAAGATGCCAATAAATACTCAGTACTCACAACTGTGTTCTTACCTG
Organism: Somniosus microcephalus; assembly: GCF_052327205.1. Lineage (NCBI taxonomy): Eukaryota > Metazoa > Chordata > Chondrichthyes > Squaliformes > Somniosidae > Somniosus > Somniosus microcephalus. The sequence goes on from NC_140992.1 coordinate 252,906,616, forward strand.
CTAGTGGGAAGGGTTTGTTCGCAGTACTTTTGCTGCGAGGTTACTTTATACATTTTAAAGGTTACTTTCTACACTTTGGGGCCCTATCACATCAGGGTGGGTGCCGCTTATGCTGCCTTAGATTGGACCTCAGATGAGGACCAAGATGACCAGCAATAGCACCTGTAGCAGCCTGCTGCTCACAGACCTGCAGCTGCGCACCAGAGAGGGGACCAGCAGAGTTTTGCAGTTCACACTATCCACAAAACAGGGTCTACAGGCAGAGGATTAGTTTCCTTGACATGTCTGAACACCAGTGTCTCGGGAGGCTCAGGTTGTCACGTCAGGTGGTGGCAGACATCTGCAGCCTCCTGGAAGAAGACCTGCTCCTTGCTGGACCAGGAGGCCACACGTTACCAGTGACTGTCAAAGTCACCACCGCCCTCAACTTTTTTGCCTCTGGATCCTTCCAGGGCTCTGCCGCAGACATATGCAGGATCTCCCAGTCGGTGCGCCTAAATGCTTAAGACAGGTGAATGATACGTTGTTTGCTAGGGACGACAATTATGTCAACTTTGCCACTGATGATGCCAGTCAGAATGAGCGAGCGCTTGGCTTTGCGGCTCTGGCTGGCTTCCCACAGGTGCAGAGCGCCAGCGGCTGCACAAACGTGGCAATCCGGGCAGCCCTAGAACAACGAGGAGAATTTGTCAACCACAGGGCTTCCACTCCATCAATGTGCAACTGGTGTGCAACCACAACAAGATCTTTACGCAGCTGAGCAGAGCTTGGAGAGGGCTGCGACCTCCAACGCGGACTCTCCACTGCTGTCCCTGGCTCCACCATCTGCTCTTGCTCACTTGTTAAGTGTGAGTCACCAGGTGAAAACCCAACTATCTGTCTTACTGGTCCCACTGAAGTGTGAGTATTTGAGCTGGTACATGGGCTGCATGAGTCCTGTGATGGTGCACCCTCAGAAGGGCTCGGCTGAGTCGGGTTCTCTGAGGAATCATCAGGGTGACCTCCGCCGACTGCTGCTGCACACCTGAAGGCCCTTTTGGAGATAAAAGACATGACTTAGTCCTGGCAGGGTAAGAATATGTTGCGAGTTATCATTATGAAGTTGATCATGTTTCACTCGCTGTTGAAATCAAGTCAGCATGACTGAGTGCCGTATGACATGTGGGTGGCTTTGTGTCAACATATAGCTGGGAGCTCCCCATCTCTCCATCTCCAATGGCCAGAGACGCCAAAACTCCACTGATCTCCAGTACCTCCTCTGCACTTGTCAGCTGTGAGATGTTTGGAGGGGCTCCTTGGGTTCGCTCCCTCTCCCTCATGTTCTATGCTCTCTTCTCTTGCAAAGAGGGAAAGAAGAGACATATGAGTGAGTGTAATGGCATGTGTTCATCCAATGGATTGAGTACATTTGGTGAGGGTGACTATGAGGGAGAGGCATGACATTGCATAAGGATGAGAGTGAGTTGGAGCAGTGGATGGATCGATGGGGATGTGAGAAAGTGCTTAGAAAGAGAAGGATGGGTGCACCTACAAGCTAAGTGGGTGTGAGCAGTGATGTGCTGGAGTAGGCTTGACAAGGCAGAGTGAGGGGGTGGGGTTATGCGCACAACAGGATGTAGGTTAATGTGCCACTATACTCACCTTTCCTGATCTGCTTAGGTCATTAAAGCGTTTTCTGCACTGAATCCAGGAACCACATCCTGCTGCTGATCTCCTCTGCCAACTCCAACCATGTCTTCTTGGTCTCTGTTGCCGGCTTCTTCCTCCCGTTGGTAGGGAAGAGTATCTCTCACCGACTCCTCAGAGCCCCCAGCAGCACATCCAGGGAGGTGTCCCTGAAACAAGGTGTAGCCTTTGCCCGTCTGGGCTCCATTCTGGCACTTGCTTCTCTTTGGATCCCAACTCCAAACTCCTTCAAATTGGAGTGTCCCTTTAAACACTGGAGTTGAGATTGCGCCCTGTGGGTCCACATCAGGCCCGCTGCCACTGGTTGGACGGGAAACCCAGAAGTAAAATTATAATGAGGTGGCTGAGTTAAAAAGCCACTGACAGACGCGCTGCACTTATTTCCAGGTTTCCTGCGCTCTATTGGACCTTCCTCCCCTGTTCCCAGCGAAACGCGGAATTAAAATCGGGGCCTATGGTTCATAGATGCTTTGATCAAACAACTTTGGGCACCATCCCCCGTACTATCGATCAATAATCACTCAGCTCAAATCTTTTAGTAAATTGTAGTATTCCAGCAGTACTCTGTTTGCAAGTCCTATTGTCACTTTTAACATGAAATGATGCTGTGAGCGACTAAAGTACTTCATATGGTTATCTGAATAAATGGCATAATGCCATCGTTGAAATAGCAGAGTGTTGGTATCCCATGACATAAATTAAGGAAGTTTGCGCTTCCATTATAGCACAATTTTCTTGCTCAGTGATCTCTGGAGCACTTTTCACTGTCTAAGGATATAGAGACCAACCAAGAGTCAGTACTCAAGCTTGGTGTTCTCAAAAGCTTACTATTCTAAGGCTGTACTATTATAGATCCCATAACTACCTCTTTCCCCAGAGATAAATGTATCCCTCACAGGCTGCGTTAGCCATTTACAGCAGTGGATTCCAATGTATATGGATATAGCTAAAAGCCTCTCAGCATATTCCATTATACCTCTCAGCAGGCTGTAGGAAGCTATTCTTTCAGATGCAAATGTTTTTTAAAAAGTGTATCTCTCTGGACTAGCAATACAACCGCTATTTTACTGTGTAAAAAGGGAATTGGACTAAGTTTTACTTTCTATAAGTGATATAAGAACATAAGAACATAAGAAATAGGAGCAGGAATAGGCCACTTGGCCTCTCGAGCCTGCTCCGCCATTCAATAAGATCATGGCTGATCTTGGGCTCAAAGCCACTTCCCCGCCCGCTCCCCATAACCATTCACTCCCTTATCTTGCAAAAATTTGTCTATCTCCACCTTAAATATATTTAATGACCCAGCCTCCACGGCTCTCTGGGGCAGAGAATTCCACAGATTTACGACCCTCTGAGAGAAGAAATTCCTCCTCATTTCAGTTCTAAAAGGGCGACCCTTTATTCTGAAACTCTGCCCCCTAGTTCTAGATTTCCCACGAGGGGAAACATCCTCTCTGCATCTATCCTGTCAAGCCCCCTCAGTATCTTATATGTTTCACTAAGATCGCCTCTCATTCTTCTAAATTCCAATGAGTATAGGCACAATCTGCTCAAACTTTCTTCATAAGTCAACCCCCTCATCTCTGGAATTAACCTAGTGAATCGTCTCTGAACTGCCTCCAATGCAAGTATATCCTTCCTTAAATAAGGAAACCAAAACTGTACGCAGTACTCACGGTGTAATCTCACCAATACCCTGTACAGTTGTAGCAGGACTTCCCTGCTTTTATACTCCAACCCCTTTGCAATAAAGTCCAACATTCCATTTGCCTTTTTGATTACCTGCTGTGTACCTGCATGCTAACTTTTTGTGTTTCCTGCACAAGGACCCCCCTGGGTCCCTCTGAACTGTAGCATTTTGTAATCTCTCTCCATTTAAATAATTATTTGCTTTTTTAATTTTTCCTGCCAAAGTGGATAACCTCGCACTTTCCCACATTATACTTCGTCTGCCAAATGTTTGCCCACTCACTTAGCCTGTCTATATCCCTTTGCAGATTCTTTGAGTCCTCTGCACAACTTGCTTTCCCACCCATCTTTGTATCATCTGCAAACTTGGCTACATTACACTCGGTCCCTTCATCCAAGTCATTAATGTAGATTGTAAATAGTTGAGGCCCCAGCACCGATCCCTGTGGCACCCCACTAGTTACCGTTTGCCAACCGGAAAATGACCCATTTATCCCGACTCTCTGCTTTCTGTTAGTTAACCAATTCTCTATCCATGCTAATATATTGCCCCCAACTCCGTGAGCTCTTATCTTATGCAGTAACCTTTTATGTGGCAGCTTATCCAATGCCTTCTAGAAATCCAAATACACCACATCCACTGGCTCACCCTTGTCCACTCTGCTCGTTACATCCTCAAAGAACTCCAGCAAATTTGTTAAACATGATTTCCCTTTCATAAGACCATGCTGACTCTGCTTGACTGCATTATGATTTTCCAAATGCCCTGCTACTGCTTCCTTAATGAAGGACTCCAGCATTTTCCCAATGACAGATGTTAGGCTAACTGGTCTATAGTTTCCTGCTTTCTGTCTCCCTCCTTTCTTAAGTAGGGGTGTTAGATTTGCGGTTTTCCAATCCGCTGGGACCTCTCCAGAGTCCAGGGAATTTTGGTATATTGCAACCAATGCATCCACTATCTCTGCCGCCACTTCTTTTAAGACCCTGGGATGCAGGCCATCTGGTCCAGTGGACATGTTGTCTTTTAGTCCCATTATTTTACCAAGTACTTTTTCCATAGTGATCGTACATAAGAACATAAGAAATAGGAGCAGGAATAGGCCACTTGGCCCCTTGAGCCTGCTCCGCCATTCAATAAGATCATGGCTGATCTTGGGCTCAAAGCCACTTCCCCGCCCGCTCCCCATAACCATTCACTCCCTTATCTTGCAAAAATTTGTCTATCTCCACCTTAAATGTATTTAATGACCCAGCCTCCACAGCTCCCTGGGGCAGAGAAATTCACAGATTTACGACCCTCTGAGAGAAGAAATTCCTCCTCATCTCAGTTCTAAACGGGCGACTCTTTATTCTAAAACTGTGCCCCCGCGTTCTAGATTTTCCCACGAGGGGAAACATCCTCTCTGCATCTACCTTGTCGTGCCACCTCAGTATCTTATATGTTTCAATAAGATCACCTCTCATTCTTCTAAATTCCAGTGAGTATAGGCCCAGCCTGCTCAACCTTTCCTCATAAGTCAACCCCCTCATCTCTGGAATTAACCTAGTGAATCGTCTCTGAACTGCCTCCAATGCAAGTATATCCTTCCTTAAATAAGGAGACCAAAACTGTATGCAGTACTCAAGGTGTAGTCTCACTAATACCCCTACAGTTGTAGCAGGACTTCCCTGCTTTTATACTCCAACCCCTTTGAAATAAAGTCCAACATTCCATTTGCCTTTTTGATTACCTGCTGTACCTGCATGCTAACTTTTTGTGTTTCATGCACAAGGACCCCCAGGTCCCTCTGAACTGCAGCACTTTGTAATCTCACCATTTAAATAATAATTTGCTTTTTTATTTTTCCTGCCAAAGTGTATAACCTCGCACTTTCCCACATTATACTCCATCTGCCAAATGGTTGCCCACTCACTTAGCTTGTCTATATCCCTTTGCAGGTTCTTTGAGTCCTCTGCACAACTTGCTTTCCCACCCATCTTTGTATCATCCGCAAACTTGGCTACATTACACTCGGTCCCTTCATCCAAGTCATTAATGTAGATTGTAAATAGTTGAGGCCCCAGCACCGATCCCTGTCTTTAGTTCCCCCCTCCCTGTGGCCCCTTGATTATCTATTATTGGGATGTTGTTAGTGTCTTCTACCATGAAGACAGATACAAAATATTTGTTCAGAGTCTCTGCCATTTCCCCGTTCCCCATTATTAATTCCCCACTCTCATCCTCTAAGGGACCAACATTTACTTTAGCTACTCTCCTCCTTTTTATATACCTGTAGAAGCTCTTACTATGTTTTAATATTTCTTGCCAGTTTACTCTCATATTTCATCTTCTTTCTCTTTATTTTTTTAGTCATCCTTTGCTGGTTTTTTTAAATTTCCCAATCCTCTGGCCTCCCACCAATCTTGGAAACATTGTATGTCTCTTGCACATTGCCAATTTTCATAGTTCCACCATTGGCGGCTGTGCCTTCAGCTACCAAGGCCCTAAGCTCTGGAATTTTCTCACTAAACCTCTCTGCCTCTCTACCTCTCTCTCCTCCTTTGAGAATCTCCTTAAATCCTACCTCTTTGACCAAGCTTTTGGTCACCTGTCCTAATATCCCCTTCTGTGGCTTGGTGTCAAATTTTGTTTGATAATGATCCCGTGAAGCACCTTGGGACGGTTTGCAATTTTAAAGGCGCTATGTATGAAAGCAAGTTGTTGTTGTTATGTTACCAGAATCGGATTATTCTATCTAAACAGCACTCTGTTGACTTTCCCAATACTACAGATCTCAGGCAATGGAATATCCCCACCTGACTCTCTATTTGCATCCCATCTCATTCAACATAAGTGGTAATCCATATATAGCTCACATATAGCCAAGAGGCTGGCATAATTTTGTTTCAAGAGCTTGGAGAGCTGAGCTGTCCCTCATAATGAGAACAGAAATTTTGAGTTGCTGGAACAGCATTAATTTTATTCACCCTAATCTGATTAAGCAAATTTTGGTATTCCTGTCTCTTGGTGCTGTGTGTCATATGATCCCAGTGGCCTAGAAATTGGGTTGGGGCGCCAAAGTCGCCTGAGCGCAGGATTTAGCACAGCGTTCGAGGCTTTAGCGATCGTCAGATATTCAGTTTCATTGCCCCTAGAGGGAGACGGGGCGAGGCTCGAGGCGCCCCGCGTCCCTCTTAGGGCGCTGAAACTGAATATCGCAGCGCAACGTGCCGCAGCGCCACACGCTGCGGCATGGCACGCTGCGGTACTGCAGGCCTTCCTCCCATTGTTAAGGGGGAGGGGCCTGCAACAGCGCGATCCCCGCTCGCGAGTGCCGGCAAACGAGCCCGGCACCAAGGAGAAGTGCCGGGCTCTCGGGAAATAGCCGGCAATGCCGCGGGGGGGGGGGGGGGTCAGGAGGCCGGGGACGGAGGTGCTGGCAGGCGGCCACTGAAAAAGGCAGCCGCCCCGCACCTCCACCTTAACTTGCGCCGCTGCCGGCACAGCAAGGGCCCGTGAACCGGGCGCAGGTAGCGAACGGCGCAACTGCGGCGTTCGCTACCAAATATCGCGAACGGGGCGCTAATGGGGCACTGCGCACACTGATGACATCATCGGTGGTGGCGCAGCGCAACAGGCTAACGCCACCATTATCGCCCCAACTCAATATCGTGGGTGGCGCAGCCAGTGGCGCTACAGCCACTGACTGCCTCTTTAGGCACTAACAGGTGGCGCTACTCACCCAATTTCTCCCCCAGTGTCTTCTCATAGCTCAAACATGTTACCTCAAATGTAAGGATAAATCGAACTCAACTCCACCTCACCTGCCCCGAACTACTTTCTGAGACTGCTCAGGTTACAAGTCTCTAGGTACTTAGGTAATCTCTAGGCGCCTTTATGTTTAATAGGAGGTTCAGGGGAGGGTATTTACATGGTGACCTGTTATCTCCATGTGCCATCTCCCCTATTTATCTTAGTCTCTGCTGGTCCTAATAAGGCCTGTGCATTTTCACTTAAGTGGAAATCGAACAGCAGCTTACAAAAAGAGCCTCTATTACAGCTGGATTGATGGACTACCCCAGCTTTATGCTAGAGGGTACTGTTTCTGCTGAGAAAATCGTGCATGGAACCAAAGTGGAACAGGTTTGTATTTTGTTGTTGAGGTTATAAATTCAGGTCCTGTAGGTTGGAGTGCTAACCAACTTTTAATCCAATGATCTATTTCCAATCTTCATTTAAAAGTGGTCCTATATGGGTAATTCCCAGTTCCATATGGGTTCATTTTGTGTTTATTCTAGCTAGGCATACTCCTGTGGATGGAAGAACTTTGGAGAACATGCACTGATGTTGAGATTCGTGAAAAGGCTTGCATTCTCAGATGCTTCATGCAGTACCAGTCTAGCATCTTATTCTTGCTCTCCATAAACATGTGCATGTTGCTTTTGATTCTACAAACTCCAATTCTGTACCTTACCACAGTCACTTTCCTAGTTGTGGTCTCGGTATACAAAGTTAATTAGCTACAAATCTTCAGTATATGTCATTTGGATAGAACCATTTAAAAAAAAATTGAGAATTCTGTGGGAGGGTGAAATTCTCAAGATACCACCATAGAAGCTGAAGCTCTCTCTCTGAGGCTATTGGAAAGGGAAAGCTGCGTCTCACTGAAAAGTTCTTATGCATTTGGAAGCCCCTTCCATCTTGCTCCTCAAAGTTGCACCTCAATAGTATCGTGGAGAACTTGTTTCTAGTTAAACGCGAGGGCAGAAGTTGCTATATACAAGCAGGGGCACAAAATTGGGGCTACAATGTTGACGAAACTCTCTCCAGCCTGCTCTCGGTGTTTAACAGGGCCTCGCAATTTCTGTTTTTAGATATTTGCTTATATAGATGTATGAGGGTAAAATCACTGACCCCGGCTCCCTGTGAGAAGGGAGTGAGGGATGGAAAACTGCTGATAAAATGTTATAGCCTTGTTTTTGACCTACACTTCACTTGTGCAGTTTTCCCATTGGGAGCACAGTTTAAGTGAATTTACCCAAATATATTTATATTGTACTGAAGCATGTTCAAATTGTGCGAATCCAAGTCATTAATATCAAGTCTGTTCATGACTCCAGCAAAGTGATGTGATGATGCCATGACTGTTTATTTAGTTATGTAGCAGCTGGTGAGCTTCAAGAGGCAGCAGTGAATCCTTTTTAAAAAATGGATCAAGAGCAATGGGAATTTAGGAAAAAAATGCAAATCTAAGCCATCAAAAGGCTACAAAAAAAAAGTAAAGAAAACCTATATTTATGAATATGGAGCATGACCTGAAATTTTTAGCACTAAATATTTAAATAGCTACTTGCCCACTCTTTATGTACAAACAATTCATTTAATTTTTCTATGCGTATATTATCTTCATTTCAGCTTGCAATAAAGCAGGTTAAGTGGAAAAAGCTATATTATCTATCGAGACATGCGTAATAAGGGAAATTTTTATTCAATAAATAATGAGGATCAGGGTGCGAGAAAGATCTGAGGAAAGAGTACAAAGCTGAAAAGAGCCGCCTTACATGAAGTCGATTTTTTAAGAATTTTAGAAATATATATTTGTGGCATTTACAAATAAAGCTGCAGAGTTCTTTTCCAATGAGATCCAGTTGTTGTTGATTTCAAGTCGGTTAAATATATTTAAGAATCAACCAACCAGTTATCACCATGTACCCATGCTGACGTATTCACACAACCATTATCAAATAGATTACTGCAATAAAGTTTATTTAAGTTGAGCAATTTTCAAAATAGAAACCCATTAGGGATAGCAATTTGTTGGCAAAAAGTGGTGCTGCAATGGCAATACATGCCCGAACCGGGAGGCCCGAGCCTGGGCCATAATTGGGCCTTGGCTCTCATCTAAATAATCTGGGCGAGCTGCCGGCCATTATCACGCCTCCACGGGCAGCTTGCCTGACTGATGATTCGAATTTTGGCCTGGCTGCCGAGCTGGCAGCAGCTCTCAGGTAAGTGCAGGAGGACAGCGGTGTGGGGGGCGGGGGGGCATGGGTGATTGCGGCAGTCAGTGGCCGTCGGGAGTGCTTTGGAGATGGAGGAACACACATGAATTTAAAGAAAAGTCAAAACTCATGGCAGGTAGAAGCTGAGCGAAGCAGGCCCAGCACCTGAATCATAGAATGGCTACAGCACAGAAGGAGGCTATTCGGCCTGTCGAGCCCGTGCCGGCTCTCTGCAAGAGCACTTAAGCTAGTCCCACTCCCCCGCCCTTTTCCCGTAGCCCTGCAAATTCCAGATCATAACCACTCGCTGCGTAAAAACGTTTTCCTCATGTTGCCTTTGGTTCTTCTGCCAATCACCTTAAATCTGTGTCCCCTGGTTCTCGATCCTTCCGCCAATGGGAACAGTTTCTCTCTATCTACTCTGTCCAGACCCCTCATGATTTTGAACACCTCTATCAAATCTCCTCTCAACCTTCTCTGCTCTAAGGAGAACAACCCCAGCTTCTTCAGTCTATCAACATAACAGAAGTCCTCCATCCCTGGAATCACTCTCGTAAATCTTTTCTGTACCCTCTCTAAGGCCTTCACATCCTTCCTAAAGTGCGGTGCCCAGAGTTGGACACAATACTCCAGTTGAGGCCGAACCAGTGTTCTATAAAGGATCATCATAACTTCCTTGCTTTTGTACTCTAGGGGGGCAATTTTCTCGGCCCCGAGGAGGCGAGTTTGGAGGCGGGAAAGGCGAGAAAATTGGAAAAAATGAGTGCGAGTTTGGAACCAGCCTCCAACCCTTCTCCGCGCGATTTTGCCGGTGCCGGTTTTGCAGGGTGGGAAACGGTGCCGCCTCCAGCTGGCCAGAGATTGTTAAGTGCCTTAAACGCTCGTTAAGAGCCTCCCTAATCCTATTTTGAGAGGCTCTCGTTATTTTTCGACCATTTTAGTGTGTTCCACGACCCTCCTAAACCACGCCAGCTAAACCTGGCGGGTTGACAAGTGGGTGGCCTCCTCACAGCTGCAGCTCCACCATTAAAACGGAGCTTTCATCAGGGATTCGTTGCAGTTGGCAGAACTTTGCTTTAAAAGGTCTTTGAGCACTTTTAACAGGCCTTCCGAAGTCGGAGGTGCTGCAGCTTGAATCTATCAACTGTGGGACCTCCTTGGAAGACCCTCTCCCCACTTGCAATGAGCGCTTCCCCAACAGAGGTATCTGCCAGCAGCATGGGAACCATTTATTTCCTTTCACCATGGACCTCAGATTCGGATGAGGAGCAGCCACGGCAGCAGCAGAACCAGGCAGCTCAGCAGCAACAGCAGCAGGAGCCCCAACCTCCTGCTCAGCCACCTGATGCTGCACAGGACAGAAGGCGCCAGCGCATCAAGGCACCTTGCCACAGGAGATACCCCCGACAGAGGGTTTACAGACAGAAGATGAGCTACCTCAACATGAGTGAGCAGCAGTGCCAAAGGAGGCTGAGACTTTTGCGAGAGATTGTCCGAGAGATCTGCGGACTGCTGCAGCAAGACCTGGTGCCCAGTGGAACGGGTGGACACCCCTTACCAGTGGCTGTCAAAGTCACCACTGCACTCAAATTCTTTGCCTCAGGCTCCTTCCAGGGATCATCAGCGGCATCTCCCAGTCGGCCGCCCACAGTTGCATCACGCAGGTTACCGATGCCCTTTTCGCTAAGGCCTACAATTACATCCAGTTCTCAAGGGATGTAGCAAGTATAACCGTGCGTTCGGTTGGCTTTGCAAATATGGCAGGCATGCCAATGGTGCAGTGACTAATAGACTGCACACATGTGGCCCTTAGGGCACCCCATCACAACCCAGCTATCTTTGTCATCCTACTGAACTCCACAAATAAACTCTAAAGCCTGCACATCTGCCAATGCACTTTATTATGGTTATGTTTATGTTAATGTATTACAAGCCAAATGTATGTTGAATGTTTAAATGTCTTAATCTAACTGTACACTCTCGGGAGCCGCAAGCCTACATTTCGTTGTACTGCACTTGTGCACTAACAATGACAATAAAGTTGATTATTATGATGATTATGAAAAGGGCTTCCACTCCCTCAACGTACAGCTGGTGTGTAACCACAACAAGGAGCTCTTGCATGTTTGCGCCAAGGTCTGTGGTAGTTGCCATGACTCTTTCATCCTGCGGCACTCGAGTGTTCCTCCGCTTTTCAATCCACCAAACCAACTTAACGGATGGCTCCTTGGTGACAAAGGCTACCAGCTGAAGAAGTGACTAATGACGCCGATCAGGAGGCCAGCTTACGAGGCTGAAGAGCGCTACAACGCCAGCCACACTTCGACCAGATCCATCATCGAGCAAACCATTGGATTGTTGAAGATGCGCTTCCGGTGTCTTGACTGATCAGGTGGAGCCCTGCAGTATACACCAGACAGGGTCTCCAGAATGGTCGTGGTCTGCTGTGCACTGCACAACATCGCACGGCGTTGTGGCTTGCAGCTTCCTGATGAGCAAGTGGCTCAGTTCCAGGCCTCCTCAGCTGAGGAGGAGGAGCAGGAGGAGCAGGAGGAGGAGGAGGAGAGAACATCAGTCTATCGACCAGCAGCAGCAGCAGCATACGAGCACATGGCTGCCTGTGATGCAAGGGATGAACTTATCCTGGCCAGATTTGCTTAGGTTGCCCAAGTTGGCACATGTCGTTGGCTCCATCTTAAGAGACAATGGACATGACTTTCGGACCTCCTTTCACTCTGGCCACCAACCTGACAACGGAAGTGTCGCGGAGCCCGCAATATGGAGCTGCCTAAGGTGAAAGGACAGATGCCATGACACCAACATTTTGCCATCAAATCATTTTAATGCTTTCCAACAGGGATGGCATTTCATCAATACACAGAAACACTCTCCCAATCTGCACAGAGATCTGGAGGTTATATCCCTTGCCAGCTGGACCCACACAGCCTTGTTTTCTTTGGGAGGCCTCTTCCTCCCAGATGAGGGGAAGAGCACCTCCCTGCTAGCTGTCACCCCCTCAACCAGCATTTGCAGCGTTTCATCCGAGAACCTCGGGGAGGCCCTTGCCTTGGAATTGGACATAACGGTTTCTCAAAATATGTTGCAGGTGGTGCAGCATTGGCAGAAATCCAGTGGAATGATCCAAGGCAGCAAGCAGCCCTTAAATGAGGCTGGTAAAGTGATGTCAGCAGAGGCGAGTTTCAGTCCCAAAACACTAATTGACCAAGGGCAACCCACACCTCTGAAATTAAGTGGCCAATCGAGAAAATCGCAATTTTTTCTAAACTATCAGTGGAGGCGAGTTTCAAACCCACCCAAACCGAAACCCGCCTCCAGTGAGAAAATCGCCCCCAATGCCTCTATTTATGAAGCCCAGGATCCCATGTGCTTTTTAACCGCGTTCTCAACCTGCCCTGCCACCTTCAACGATTTGTGCACATATACCCCCAGGTCTCTCTGTTCATGCACCCCCTTTAGAATTGTACCCTATAGTTTATATTGCCTCTCCTAAGTTTTCCTACCAAAATGTATCACTTCGCACTTTTCTATGTTAAATTTCATCTGCCACGTGTCAGCCCATTCTACCAGCCTGTCCATGTCCTCTTGAAGTCTATCACTATCCTCCTCACTGTTCACTATACTTCCAAGTTATGCCTTGTACTCCCAAGTCCAAGTCATTAATATATATCAAGAAAAGCAGTGGTCCTGGTACCGACCCCTGGGGAACACCACTGTGTACCTTCCTCCAGTCCAATAAACAACCATTCACCACTTCTCTCTGCTTCTTGTCACTTAGCCAATTTCGTATCCATGCTGCCACTGTCCCTTTTATTCCATGGGCAAGCCTATTACAGGAAACTCTCTTTTATCCGGCATTGACGGGACTGGCGTGGTGCCGGTTTATCAAAAAGTCCGGATTACAGAGAGGTATAGTAAAAGGTATGAGAGCTCCGTACACAGCAATAGATCCAGGCTTCCCTGTTGCTTAGCAACAGCTGCAGGAACCCGGCCACAAGATCCAAGCGTCCCTGTTGCTTAGCAACAGCTGCAAGAACCCCGATTACACAGCCACAGATCCAGGAACGGCCACTAATTATGAAGTAAAACTTACCTGAACCTACTCCTGAATTTTGCCGGTTAACCGAGATTTCCGGTTATTTCGGTGCCGGTAAATCAAGAGTTTCCTGTATGTGGCACTTTATCAAATGCCTTTTGGAAATCCACATCAATCGCATTGCCCTCATCAACCCTCTCTGTTACCTCATCAAAAAACTTAATCAAGTTAGTTAAACACGATTTGCCTTTAACAAATCCATGCTGGTTTTCCTTAATTAATCCACACTTATCCAAGTGACTGTTAATTTTGTCCCAGATTATCGTTTCTAAAAGCTTCCCCACTAGCAAGGTTAAACTGACTGGCCTGTAGTTGCTGTGTTTATCATTGCACCCTTTTTTGAACAAGGCTGTAACATTTGCAATTCTCCAATCCTCTGGCACCACCCCCGTAACTAAGGAGGATTGAAAGGTTATGGCCAGTACCCTTACCTCCCTCAGCATCCCAGGATGCATCCCATCCAGTCCTGGTGACTTAGCTACTTTAAGTACAGCTAGCTTTTCTAGTACCTCCTCCTTATCAATTTTTATCCCATCCAGTATCTCAAATACCTCCTCTTACACTATGACTTTGGCAGCATCTTGTTCCTTGGTAAAGGCAGATGCAAAGTACTCATTTAGTACCCACAGCCATGTCCTCTGCCTCCATGCGTGGGTTTCCTTTTTGGTCCCTAATCGGCCCCACCCCTCCTCTTACTATTCATTTACTATTTACAGGAAACTTTGAGTTATCCAGAGGCGAACCGTCCGGCAAGCTCGAGCCACCGGCAAAAATCAGGAGCCGTTTTTAATTCTTTTCGTTTCTTTTCTTTGCTTTTTATTCCCAGTCAAGCACTGCAAGGTCTGTAGCTATAGCAACAGCTTCAGCTACAGACGCTTGCAGCTGCAGCCGAGTCTTTAGAAGCTGTTGCTAAGCAACAGTGTTTGTTGTCAGATACGGAGATGAAAATCTCCGTATGTTTCAACATTAACTCTGGAGTGTCCGGCAGTTTTGAGGGAACGGCAGCAGCTCGGTCCCATCGGTGCTGGATAGCACAAAGTTCCCTGTATATGCCTACAGACGACTTTTGGATTCCCATAGCTACCAGTCTATTCTCATACCCTATTTGCCCCTCTTATTTCCTTTTTCACTTACCCTCTGAACTTTTTATATTCAGCTTAGTTCTCACTTGTATTCTCAACTTGACATCTTTCATATGCCCCCTTTTTCTGCTTCTTCTTACTCTCTACCTCTTTCATCATCCAGGGAGCTCTGGCTTTGGTTGCCCTACCTTTCCCCCTCGTGGGAATGTACCTCAACTGTACCCGAACCATCTCTTCTTTAAAGGCAGCCCATTATTCGATTACAGTTTTTCCTGCCAATCTTTGATTCCAATTTACCCGGGCCAGATCTGTTCTCATCCCACTGAAATTGGCCCTCCTCCAATTAAATATTTTTAGTAATCTAAACCTTATGATACTATGATCACTGTTCCCTAACTGTTCCCCTACTGACACTTACTCCATTTGACCTACCTTATTCCCGAGAACCAGATCCAGCAATGCCTCCTTCCTCATTGGGCCGGAAACGTACTGATCAAGAAAGTTCTCCTGAACACACTTCAGAAATTCTTCCCCCTCTCTGCCCTTTACACTATTACTATTGCAGTCTAATGAAGTCCCCCATCACTGCTCTATAGTTCTTGCACCTCTCTGAAATTTCCCTGCAAATTTGCTCCTCTATATCCTTCCCACTAGTAGGTGGCCTATAGAATACACCTAGTAGTGTAATGACACCTCTATTGTTTCTTAACTCTATTGTTCCTTGACCCCTCCAGGACATCCTCTCCCTCTAACACTGTAATATGCTCCTTAATCAATACTGCCACCCCTACCTCCTTTCTTTCCTTCCCTGTCTTTCCTGAACACCTGCTGTGTACCTCGGGGCACCAATTTTCCTCAGGGTCCTAAAACAGATATTAGGTGCCTTATTTACATATGCAAGAGGCCGAATGCCTGTTTTAGTTGGTCACCAGTGACTCCTGAAAAATCGACCGCTTCAATTTTGGGTCAGGCGTCAGGCACAGGACATTGGTCCCTGAAATTGGGCCTTGTTGTGCCTATTTTACACCTGTAAAATAGGTGTGAGGTGGTCCAATTTCTACTGCATAATTGGTTGCAAGCATTCAGATATACATTCTGACGTAATAAAACTCACTATGTACTTGGTTTGAGCATAAAGCAAGGCTTTAATCAACTTATTTCAGAACATGGAAGTCTAGTTGTATCCACTAGCTCCTTGTCTTTAGAAAATGTCCCTGGCAAGCTGGGGCCAACGCCCGAGTATTTATACTCCTTGGACGGCGCCACCAGCTGGCCGTCCAGTGTTATTTCATAGATAGTATCTCGATGATGAGATTTATGACACATTCTAACAATTAAGAACAGGAAATACACTTTAGGTCATGTGGTAAACCACTGTTAACCTGTACATGCCTGTGTGGTAAACCACTGTTAACCCTGTACAAGTCCAGGCATGTCTCAGCCCCTGGCTCCACCCCTAAGCCCGGGTATAAAGGTGACTCACCACCCTTCCCCCGGGAGCTCTTAGGATGGATTCACTAGCAGAGGCATGCTCTAGTTCTTAGTCAATAAAAGCCTACTTCATTTAAGTCCATCTCGTAGTCTTTGGTATTATTGATAGCGCATCAGGTCAATAGTATATATGAAGGAAAAAGACAGGTTAACATTTTGGGGCAGATCAGTTTGCAACCTTAAATTCTTACAATTTCACTCCGCCTGGATCAATTCAGATGGCCATATCCCTTACTTAAAAGTTCATTCATTGTAATAGGAATAAGGCCATGGTTGGGTACACAAATTCTTCAAAAAAAATACTTAGCACAAATTGGGCTCCTTCTCCTACTGACTTGACTCTGGAATGCAATGGTGTGAGAACTCCTTAGAGACACCGTTGGATTGACACAGTTGGGATTGACACTGCATGGAGTACAACTCTAGTGCTGTGTCAAATTGTATTTAAAAGGCACTTAAGTGGTCTGTTGGAATTTTTGGACACTGGAAAGTGGAAATAAAGCTCATTTAAATATTTGAGTGTGTCGATGCTCCCGCCTGCGTCTTAGAATATCTACAGTTTATAGGCTGGCAGTGGAGCTCGACACATGAACGTATGTGCACAGAGCTCTCTTGTGACTGTGACAGTTAGATTTGCACCTCGGCAGTCCTAATACGGTGCTGCAGACTGCAATCTGAGATTGCCAGCTACAGTAATCACAGCCTTAAAGTCATTCTAAGATCTATAAAGACTTCTTAAATGTGCTGCCTCTAACTTGGTGAATTTTGCCTGTGGGTTGACGAGCCTGGTCAACATTAAAATAGAACAGATAATTGTGGGAACATGTTAGGCTAGGATGCCGGTTTTATATTGAACTTCTCTTCCCAAATCAGGAACTCTCTATAACACGAGTGAATGGGATGTTGTTTGGTACATTGGAATGTTATGCTTTTATCAAAATTATGCTTGTTTGTGCTTATTTGGAGATAACTCCGTTCCAGCTTATTGCTCGTACTGACTAGCTCGAAAACGCCACTTCCCCTTTTTAAAAGAACGTGCATGGATTTTTTTTTGTTCTGAGGAAGGATGTTCTTGCCACGGAGGGAGTGCAGCGAAGATTCACCAGGCTGATACCTGGGATGGCAGGAATGACGTATGAGGAGAGATTGGGACGATTGGGCTTGTACTCGCTGGAGTTTAGAAGAATGAGAGGGGATCTCATTGAAACTTATAAAATTCTGGCAGGACTGGACAGACTAGATGCAGGGAGGATGTTCCCGATGGTCGGGGAGTCCAGAACCAGGGGTCACAGTCTAAGGATAAGGGGTAAACCTTTTAGGACAGAAATGAGGAGGAATTTCTTCACCCAGAGAGTGGTGAACCTGTGGAATTCTGTACCACAGAAGGCAGTAGAGGCCAATATATTAAATATATTCAAGAAGGAGTTGGATATATTTCTTAAAGCTAAAGGGATCAAGGGGTATGGGGAGAAAGCAGGGACCGGGTACTGAACTTGGATGATCAGCCATGATCGCATTGAATGGCGGAGCAGGCTCGAGGGGCCGAATGGCCTACTCCTGCTCCTATCTTCTATGTTTCTATGTTTCTATGAATTTCTTCACCGAGAGAGTGGTGAACCTGTGGAATTCTCTACCACAGAAGGCAGTTGAGGCCAACTTATTAAATATATTCAAGAAGGAGTTAGATATATTTCTTAAGGCTAAAGGGATCAAGGGATATGGGGAGAAAGCAGGGACCAGGTACTGAACTTGGATGATCAGCCATGATCGCATTGAATGGCGGAGCACGCTCGAGGGGCCGAATGGCCTACTCCTGCTCCTATCTTCTATGTTTCAATGTTCCATATAGTTCACGTTTACCAGTCTAAACGTGTAAGGACATTGTTTACAGTGTGACTTTCATTGCGCAATGTTACTAATTACACATGAATTTTTTTTGAACGATTTAAATCACAAAGCATTTCCACAGTGTTCAAATATATAACATATATTTTCAGTACTACTGTTTTAGTTGTTTATAGTTCCAGACATAAATAGAATGAAAGTAAAACTGGCCAGACCTTTCAGGCTGAGAGCATGGCCAAATATAGCAAATAATCTTGGTGTGGTAGGGAGGCAAGTGTTTATCTTGCTTTTTAATGACATGTCCAGTAAGAAACAAAGGTGGTCACAGGCACGATATGTTTTGTAAAAAGGAAGAAAAAAAATCCCCTAATTTGAAGCAGTTGCTTTTTATCCCAAGTTTTACTGTAAATGGGCTCCAATGGGATCTAAAAAAATACTGACAAGTTCAAGAAAGACTTAATTATAATATTTATCATGGTAGGGGGCTGCAGTTGCCCTCAGTATTACCTGGCTAGGGAGGGAGCAGGAGGGAATCAACCAGAGCTCCAATGCCTGATCATTATGCAATGACCTGTGCTGGAAATGGGCATTTTTGGGTGCTGGGTAAGGACTTTCTTCCAGCACTTTAAACTTGAGTACAAAGCAAAAAGATAGTCTCCCTGAGCAGCATCTCTAATACTCTGAAACTTGGGCCGGAACTTTAATCTGGAGGGGGGTAGATAGCGGTCGGTAAACCCGGGAGAATGGGTTCCCTGCAGGTCCTGCCGAATTTAATGGCAGGCCCTGATTAACAATTGAAAGCTCTGTTTCCCACCCATAGCCAGACAGATGGAGAGGCTGGCTGGCTGACGGATGGATAGGCCTGCGGCACTAGGCCGCAGACAGGATGGAGGGATGGATCGGGGGGTGGGGAGAATCAGAACCGGAGGAGGATTGGGGAGGGTGAATCAGGGCTGCAGGAGGATTGGCAGGGGGGAGGTGGTGTGATCAGGGGCTGTAGGTAAATCGGGGCCAGAGGAGGATCGGGGTGGGGTGGCTGGGGGCTGGAGGAGGATCGGGGCTGGAGGAGGATTGGGGTGGGGTGGCTGGGGGCCGGAGGAGGATCGGGGCCGGAGGAGGATCGGGGTGGGGTGGCTGGGGGCCGGAGGAGGATCAGGGCCGGAGGAGGATTGGGGTGGGGTGGCTGGGGGCCGGAGGAGGATCGGGGCCGGAGGAGGATCGGGGTGGGGTGGCTGGGGGCCGGAGGAGGATCGGGGCCGGAGGAGGATCGGGGTGGGGTGGCTGGGGGCCGGAGGAGGATCGGGGCCGGAGGAGGATTGGGGTGGGGTGGCTGGGGACCGGAGGAGGATCGGGGCCGGAGGAGGATTGGGGTGGGGTGGCTGGGGGCCGGAGGAGGATCGGGGCCAGAGGAGGATCGGGATGGGGTGGTTGGGGGCCGGAGGAGGATCAGGGCCGGAGGAGGATTGGGGCCAGAGGAGGATCGGGTGGGGTGGTTGGGGGCCGGAGGATGATCGGGGTGGGGTGGTTGGGGGCCGGAGGAGGATCGGGGCCGGAGGAGGATCGGAGCCAGAGGAGGATCGGGTGGGGTGGTTGGGGGTCGGAGGAGGATCGGGGTGGGGTGGTTGGGGGCCGGAGGAGGATCGGGGTGGGGTGGTTGGGGGCCGGAGGAGGATCGGGGTGGGGTGGTTGGGGGCCGGAGAAGGATCGGGGTGGGGTGGTTGGGGGCCGGAGGAGGATCGGGGTGGGGTGGTTGGGGGCCGGAGGAGGATCGGGGTGGGGTGGTTGGGGGCCGGTGGAGGATCAGGGCCGGAGGAGGATCGGGATGGGGTGGTTGGGGGCCGGAGGAGGATCGGGGTGGGGTGGTTGGGGGCCGGTGGAGGATCAGGGCCGGAGGAGGATTGGGGTGGGTTGTTGGGGGCTGGTGGACAATCGGGGTGGGTTGTTGGGGGCCGGAGGAGGATCGGGGTGGGTTGTTGGGGGCCGGAGGAGGATCGGGGTGGGGTGGTTGGGGGCCGGAGGAGGATCGGGGTGGGTGGTTGGGGGCCGGAGGAGGATCGGGGTGGGGTGGTTGGGGGCCGGAGGAGGATCGGGGTGGGGTGGTTGGGGGCCGGTGGAGGATGAGGGCCGGAGGAGGATCGGGCTGGGATGGTTGGGGGCTGGAGGAGGATCGGGGTGAGGTGGTTGGGGGCCGGTGGAGGATCAGGACCGGAGGAGGATTGGGGTGGGTTGTTGGGGGCCGGTGGACAATCGGGGTGGGTTGTTGGGGGCCAGAGGAGGATCGGGGTGGGTTGTTGGGGGCCGGAGGAGGATCGGGGTGGGGTGGTTGGGGGCCGGAGGAGGATCGGGGTGGGGTGGTTGGGGGCCGGAGGAGGATCGGGGTGGGGTGGTTGGGGGCCGGAGGAGGATCAGGGCCGGAGGAGGATTGGGGTGGGGTGGCTGGGGGCCGGAGGAGGATCGGGGCCGGAGGAGAATCGGGGTGGGGTGGCTGGGGGCCGGAGGAGGATCGGGGCCGGAGGAGGATCGGGGTGGGGTGGCTGGGGGCCGGAGGAGGATCGGGGCCGGAGGAGGATCGGGGTGGTGTGGCTGGGGGCCGGAGGAGGAGCGGGGCCGGAGGAGGATTGGGGTGGGGTGGCTGGCTGCCGGAGGAGGATCGGGGCCAGAGGAGGATCGGGATGGGGCGGTTGGGGGCCGGAGGAGGATCGGGGCCAGAGGAGGATCGGGTGGGGTGGTTGGGGGCCGGAGGATGATCGGGGTGGGGGGGTTGGGGGCCGGAGGAGGATCGGGGCCGGAGGAGGATCGGAGCCAGAGGAGGATCGGGTGGGGTGGTTGGGGGTCGGAGGAGGATCGGGGTGGGGTGGTTGGGGGCCGGACGAGGATCGGGGTGGGGTGGTTGGGGGCCGGAGGAGGATCGGGGTGGGGTGGTTGGGGGCCGGAGGAGGATCGGGGTGGGGTGGTTGGGGGCCGGTGGAGGATCAGGGCCGGAGGAGGATCGGGGTGGGGTGGTTGGGGGCCGGTGGAGGATCAGGGCCGGAGGAGGATTGGGGTGGGTTGTTGGGGGCTGGTGGACAATCGGGGTGGGTTGTTGGGGGCCGGAGGAGGATCGGGGTGGGTGGTTGGGGGCCAGAGGAGGATCGGTGGGTTGTTGGGGGCCGGGGGAGGATCGGGGTGGGGTGGTTGGGGGCCGGAGGAGGATCGGAGTGGGGTGGTTGGGGGCCGGAGGAGGATCGGGGTGGGGTGGTTGGAGGCCGGAGGAGGATCGGGGTGGGTTGTTGGGGGCCGGAGGAGGATTGGGGTGGGGTGGTTGGGGGCCGGAGGAGGATCGGGGTGGGGTGGTTGGTGGCCGGAGGAGGATCGGGGTGGGTGGTTGGGGGCCGGAGGAGGATCGGGGTGAGTGGCTGGGGGCCAGAGGCGGATCAGGGCTGGAGTGGGGAGGCTAGGATTGTGATTGTGAGGGGAGGTTAGAAGACTTGGAAGCTGATCGGGGGCCGTAGTGGGGAGGTTGGAGGCCTCAGGAGGAAGGTCAGGGGGAGATTGGAAGGGTTGCGGGGTGTCCAATCACGGGGGGTGGGTGAGGCAGGAACGCTGGATGCAGCAGATAAGTGGAAAGGCAATTACCTCCTGGATCGAGCAGTCCTCACCTCCCTTTAGCTGGCGGGTTCACGAGGCCCAGGAAACCGAACCAGCCAGAGTTAAATTTAAAATGGCGGATCACCAGAAGGCATTCCAGCCTCATTATAATCTTTAAATGGGTGTCCCACCACCTGGGAGCGGGTTGGCTGGCCACCCCCTCCCGCGCCTCCGTTAAAACCAGAAGTGGGCGGGTTGGGGGTTGGGATTCAGTTTTTTTTAACTCTTTAACCTCCCACCCGACTCCAACCCACCCGTTTTTTGGGGTTAAAATTCCCCCCAAGTCTCCAGCAGTTACACTTTTAAAAAGCAGGCGCAAGGCCTGCTTTTAACAAGGTAAGTGGTGAATTAATTAAAATTAAAACATTTTTTCCACAGGTTTATTATTTTTAAATACTTTAAAGAAAGGTAAGCTTATTTTTAGCCCTGTTAGAAAATGTAATTATTTTTTCAAAAATTTAAATTATTGTTTAAAATAATTATTTCATGTAATTTATAGTTATTTTAAAAATGTGATTTTTTAAAAATTTATTTGAAGTTTCAGTGATGTTTTGGGGCCTATAGTATTTATAGGTTGGACAGCTCTTCCTGTCAAACTTATGAATGAAGCATTCCCTGCTACCATTGGCTCTCCATGGCCCACATGATCCCAGGGGACGCATCGAACTAACTGTGCCCCTGGGATACTCAAGCACTGTGCGCCGGCAGTTGGAGGAGGCCCAGGATCAGAATCCCACGCGGGCTCACAGCTCAACGGCCGGCGTGCTAGGCAAGTGCAGGTCGGGGGCTTGCACCCGTGGGAAGCCCCCGACCCGAATTTCTGGGCCATTATGTAAACTGTTTCCAAAGCAATAAAGAGTCCCAAATCTTTACAGGTTCATTTCAATAGCTTTGAACTGATGATTTGTTTAATGTTGAAGACTCTATGGAGTCTCTTTAGGTTCCCTTCACTGGATTAGGAACCAACTAATACAATGCTGCAGCCCAGTTATTTTCCTATCTATTCTTTCAAGTATAGGCAGGCACATTTGAAGGAGTTGTTTCCAAGTTAGGCAATCAAGATATTGATCATTTCTACCACTCAAGTCGATGAGATGCGAACAGCAGTTTCTTAGCTGTCGGCTGAGTCCTTTTCTCTTGACACCTGATCACAACAAAACCCATTTTTAATGTAGGACATGAGTCTGCAAGTTTGTATAAATTAACATTTTAAATAATAATAAAGTGGTGGGTCAGGCAAACTTGACCTGGTTTGTGTTTGATCAGGTAGTGACACCATCAAAGGCTGGTCATCTGCCCTCAACACTAAAGACTATCTCTAGACAGCCTTGTGTATTGTTTTACTCCTATGAGACCAAGACAAAAGAAATCTGTGTGTCAGCCAGAGCTAACAAGGCAATATGAATGTATCTATATATATGTATTTTGAACAAAAGAAAGCCCCAAAATAAAGAATTTTTCCTGTTTGAGGCTGGGCAGAGTCCTCCCATTCCTGTTTGCAATCGAGTTGCCTCTTGTGAATTCATGCGCGTACGGATATCAGATAAGGACAGGATAGGGCTCGGTAGGGATATCATCACAACCCCCGACCCCCCCTCACCCCACCGCCATTTGACTGGCTTGCTGACAGTCACCAGCAAGACTCATGCATTAATAATGGGCACTTGGCCGAGGAACCAGAGGCTGTGGAATCGATGCGTTTCGAAGAGGAGGGATACAATTGAAGAGAAAATGAAATGAATAGAATATTCATTCATCAGCATGTTCAGAATTATGTGACAAGTACCGTACAAATGGAATATTAAGTGAATCAATCACAAGCCGTTCAAGATTGGTTTTGGGCATAATAAATAATTTATTCATTTAAGAATGTTTAGAAAATCATCGTTCTGTCGACTGTATCCTTCCTTCCTGCTTAATGGATTTTTCTTTTAAATTGCCATACATTAAAGGGGAGGGTTTTAACTCTCGCTGCCCAGTGGGAACAGGGTGGTAGCAGAGTTAATATCACACCGAGAGACTTTCTACTCTGTTCCCATTCGATTCCCACCTGCCGAAATAATGGCCCGTATTTTCCGATTCCTACGGGCGTGTACGAGCTGTGTACACACCCGTAGGGACCTCGCAAGTGCCGGTTTCAGACATGCGAAGCGCATGCGCTGAAAAGCGGCATTTCCGATCTGTCAAGAATCCTCTTGCCAGATCGTACGCCTGCCCTGGGGCAGGGCCTCTGCGGGGGGAGTGTTCCGCTTTCTGCAGAACCTCCGCCTGCTGAAAACCCTTAGAAATCTTACGCCTGGTAAAAGCATGCATAAGGCCTGCTTTTACCAGCATAAGAGTTTAAAAAAGTAAAAATAATTTTTTTTTTCACCCATTTATAATTTAAAAATACTGTTAAAAAGGTAAGTTTGATTTTAGCCCTGTAAAAAACTATAATTTTTTTTCAAAAACTTTAGTTTTTGTTTAAAATATTTAATTTAATGTCATTTTAAAAACTTGATTTAAAAAAAAAATTATTTAATGTTTTGATGTTTTTTTCAGTGATCCCCATTCATTACTTTTGACAGGTCTAAGCTGTCAAAAGTATGAAGGGGGATTCCCTTCTTCCATTGGTTCCCCATGGCCCACGTGATCCCAGGGATGCTTGCGAACCGCATGCGCCCCTGGGATACCTGGGTCTCTGCGCATTTTGTTGTTGAGAGGCCCTCTGGAGCCCTCAGGTAAGGGCGTAGATTTTTTTCCAGATCGGAGGCCTCCGCATGCAGGAAGCCTCCGAACGGAAAATACGGGCCATTAATTGCGCAGTTTCTGTAGGAGTGCGGGGTACATGCAGTCGACTGCCTCATGAATACATGCAAATCAGGGCCACATGATGCCATTAGCAGCCCGTGAGATTTTAACGCATTGGAATGGAAGTCCCGCCCACCGCTGAACCCACTGACTAAAACCTAGCGGATTGGTTTCTAAAAGCCATCCGAAGCAGTATTTAAAGGAGCATTGACCTGCAAAGCCCTCTGACCATAGCTATCTGCTATTCTGTTTGCAGGAGAGCTTTCCTTGGAGATTGCTTTTTTTCTGTGTTTATTCTGCTTACACACCCTCAATAAGCACACAGCTTATGGTGGGTGCCATTCTTGCTACCTCAATCTGGTTGCATGAAGAGGAGGAGGAGGAGCAACAGCATCAGCAGCTGCAACATCTGGCTGCCCTGCCTCTGAAGATAAAAGCTGATGGGGGCTGCTCCAGGAAAACCTTTCCAAGCCTGTAGGCTCCACAGGCCCGGAGTGAGTTTCCTGAATCTGTGTGAGCTGCAGTGCATGAGGAAGCTTCACTTATCCAGGCAATCTGTCACAGGCCTCTAGCCTTCCGCAAGAAGGCCACCCCCCTCCCCCTCACTATTACACCCGTCAAGGAATACCCCAGGATATCTGCTTGGGGAGATGTCTTGATTGCTCAGCGAGCTGACTTGCTTATTCACCTGAAATGTTACACAATACCCTCTGCATTAACAGTCCCTGTTACCTTCTTCACCTCTCCCTTATCCCTGCAATAAAGAGCATTTAAAACACTCCACCAACCCTCATATATTTGACATCTTGACAATGCAGACTCATAAGCTGCTAAGCTTGGAATTGCTTGTTTCTATAGACACACAATGTTGGGTTGGTTTGCGCCTCTCGTTAGTGCCCAGGGGCGCAAATGGGGCGCAAATCCCCTAGCGCCTGGGCGTGGCGCCGCTGACGCCTCCTGCGAAATTCAGCAGGAGGTTAGCGGAGGCGGTAGCTGGTAGCGCCTCGCGGCGCTGATGTGAACACCGAGCGACGTGACCCCTTAGTGCCCGCGGCAGAAATACGGCTGCGCCCCGTGAAGCCGCTGCAGGGCGATGTCAGCGACAGCCTCACGGGTCGCGAACTAGGTCAACCTCCGCTTGCGAGGCGGTAATTAAAGGTGAAGCCCGACTGCGCCCCGCACCGCCATTTCATTATTTTGGCTGACCTCCAGGTCGGCCCCTCGTGGCGGCCCTTGGTGTGGGCCGTGGCCGCTATCGCACAGTATGGCACCGCGTCTCGGTGTTGGGCTGCGGCCACGGCACCACGCCACCCTGGTGGGCTAGTGCAGGCCGTCAAGCAGCCTGCAGAGTGCGCAGCTTCCCTCCCCTTTAATGGAAGGGGAGGGGCGATGAAACACGTCAGCGTTACGTGGAGCAGCCACATAGTGCTCCGGCGCTACCGCATTTTGCGCCCCAGACACCGCCCCGAGAGGATGTGGAGTACCTGAGATAGTGCTCTGCCTCCTTGCCGGGGCGGTACCCCAATTTAGCGGCCTTGGCGGTACTCCCGCATAGGGTGCTAAATGGCTCCCGCTAATTCTGTTACCGCCCCCAAACAGGACGTAACCGAATTGCTCCCCCTTAGAATAATATGGAAAGAAATGGGTTGGTAGTGTTACAATTACAAGAATAACAGTATTTCCCCTTTAAGCCTCTCAACAAACCTTAACAGAAAGGATGACAAGAAGAAACCGTGCTATTCAGCTTACAGCACAGATCAAATTCAAGCATTCTCATCCCAGCAGCTGCTCCACTATCTTCTGGATTACTTTCAAGGGTTGACCTTCACTTGTCCTGTTCAACCTAAATGTTCCAGTTAACTGTCCACAGGTACTCTCTTGGGAGATTCAAACTCACCTTTTTCAGTTGAAACTCCAATTTTAGGTGGCCTTCTACTTTATTGCCAGCACCAATTTTCTATATAAATTCTAAGAACATCTACTGATGGGATATTGTAGCACTGTTTGGCAGAGTGCAGAGAAAATACATCTTTTGCTCCTGGACTCCAAATACATTATAAAGCCATGGAGACCATATTATTTTGTTCTGAGGATGTGGGCATGCTGGCAAAACCATATTTATTGCATATCCTTGGAAGCCCTGATAGGTTGGACTGAATGATGATGATCTATCCGATAGCAGAGGAGTTGTCTATAGCATCTAAGACGTGACCAGACATGTTAGTGTTGCACTAGTAACCAGAGTTACTAGTGTTTAAGCCAAGCCATTGTGCATATGCAATGAACAGAAGGTCATCATGCTGTATCATTCCAGAAGTCAATACAAAATAGCAATAGCAAAGTTTGACACTTTTCCTCAATTAGTGTTTCACTAGGAGCTCTGTTTCTTGTATGCAGATATTCAAATGCAAAGTTAACCGTCACTTATTGAAGCAGGGTTATTGTAACATGGATTATGCTGTAGAAAACATGTGATGTTCCAGTACAATTTTAACAGGTCTTTCTGTGCTCCCAATAGACATCGGGGTCAAATTGATGAGAGATCTGTCCTCTGTACAGTTATCTTTGATTACACCCTGTATGTACAGAAAAAAAAACACATTTCATAGAACATCCACCATGGGAGACTCAACAGTTCAGTTTCTTCTTTAGTTATCTCTTTTGTTATTTTATTTTTCACTTAAAGCTTGGGGAAGTAGATTGGTATTTGGCGGAGGGTGTAGATGGATTAGAAAGGAAAGATGAACCTGTGAGTAATATGACTGGTAGTTATTTCTTGCTGTTCATTTTACTCTTCTATTGAAACCTAGAGACTATCATACTGAAATGTACTGAACCACTGCTGATCTGGCTATATATGCACAAGGATGTTACTGAATTTCTCAATTGCAGTCCCCACTTAGGGGAGATGTCATTTTGCATGATAAATCTAAAAGACAACGGCCCAGAAATTCGGGTCGGAGGCTTCCCACGGGTGCAAGCCTCCGACCTGCACTTACCTAGCGTGCCGGCCGTTGTGCTGTGGGCCCGCGTGGGATTCCGATCCTGGGCTTGCTCCAACTGCTGGCGTGTAGTGCTTGCGTACCCCAGGGGCGCAGTTAGTTCGAAGCATTCCCTGGGATCTCATGGGACATGGAGAGCCAATTGTAGCAGGGAATCTCTATTCATAGATTTGACAGGAAGACCTGTCAAATCTATGAATATAATTCAGCCCCAAAACATAACTAAAACTTCAAATAATTTTTTTTTTAAAATCACATTTTTAAAGTAACTATAAATTACATGAAATAACTATTTTAAACAATAATTAAAATTTTGAAAAAATTAATTACATTTTCTAATGGGGCTAAAAATAAACTTACCTTTCTTTAAAGTATTTAAAAATAACAAACCTGTGGAAAAAATGTTTTAATTTTACTTAATTCACCACTTACCTTGTTAAAAGCAGGCCTTGCGACTGCTTTTTACAAGCGTAGCTGCTGGAGACTTACCCTCCCGGAAAAACCTGGAAAAAAACGGAAGTTCCAGGCGTACGCGCTGCCTCTCCGGTGCACGCGTTCGACCTGTGAACCCCTTCCTTTAAGGGAACGGAAGTTCCGGTTTCCCGCACATGCGCAGTGCATGCACGAAACCGGCACTTTCGTTGGGCCTATGTGTGAGTACCCAGCGTGTACTCACCCGTGGGAACCCGAAGTTCTGGCCCGTTAACATTCTTTTGACTTTATAACTTTCCTTGGTGTTGAAATTTTATTCTTGTATAGGTTTTCAAATGTATAGACATCCATTCAGTTGTTTGCTTTAAAGGTACATGATGGTGACTGTGTCTATAAATTAATGGTGACCCATGTTAACTTCATTTAAACACTGATGCACAAGGCTGATATTGTGTTGTGAGCTGCAGTGCCTTAGGGAGCAGATCAAGATTCATTTCAGTGATGATCCTTTACATGCCCCAGTAGCTTTTGTGTTTGTTCCGAGGTTGGATTCAGGCCTACATGAGTGAAAGGCAAGGCTGTGTCAGTATAAATTGTCCTGTTTGCAATTTCGCTTTGACAGTAATGGAAGTGTGCTGGGGCCTGTAAACAGTATGCAGTTATGGGGTACATGCCTCCTTTTCTTGCTTTTTAAACCACTTGAAAAAGAAACAGGAGTGATCTTCAGGTGGCTGATGAGATTGCCGTCTCATTTATGCTGGTCAGTAATTGGTCCCTACTGCCTATATTCTCCACTCACTGTGTATATCCTTAACAACCCTGTGGGCATTTTAGTTAAGTCATGGGTGGTGGCAATCGTCAATGGCTTTTTGTTATAGGATTATTTTAAGACCAATTCAAAGTAGATTTTAACATAGGAACAGGAGTTGACCATTCAGCCCCTCAAGCCTGTTCTGCCATTCTATTAGATCTGTACCTCAACTCCATTTGCCCGCCTTTTCTCAATATCCCTTGAGACCCCTACCTAACAAAAATCTATCAATCCAGTCATGAAAATTTCAATCTGATGCAGCATCCACAGCCTTTTGAGCTAAGTTCATAAAACAAGTCTGTTTTAGAAATCCTTAGCAACAGTTGGAGCCTTGACCCACAGTCTGCAACTAAATTCCTTCTTAAAAAAAATCTGACAATCTACCCTGGGCTATATGTGCAGAATCCAATTCAATGACTGTGGGAACCAGGATTTTGGATGTCTGTCTGATTCCTGCTGGTGGTAAATTTAAGTGTAATGCCCTGTAGAAATTAGCCTGTGTAGAAGCCCAGACCATTTTCTTGGCCATAAAGTCTCAATCTAAACAATTGGAATATGGGACCCAACATTTTTACATACTGCTGCCCTGAAATTGTGCAGTTAAATATTAATAATGAATGCACTAACAAATTTGTATGAAGTTCTCCTATCCACTATTTTAACAAACTGATTTAAAATAAATAGTTAATTTCTTTATTAAATGTCAGCTTGGCGCTGTGGTAACACTCTCAAATGTGAGTCAGTAGGTCATGGCTTCAAGCCTCACTCTAAGTTTTGAGCATGTAACCTAGGGTGACACTTCACTGCGGTACAGATGGAGTGCTACACTTTAAGAAGTTCTGTTTTTCAGATAAGCTTTTATACTTGTACACGTAGATGTAAAAGATCCCATGGCATGAAGACGAATAAGGCAATTCTCCTGGAGTCCCTCAACCAACAGATTAACTTCTCATTGGTCTGTGTACAAATTGACTGCTGTGTCTGCCTACATAACGAGTGATTGCAGTTCAAAAGTAATTCAGTGGCTGTTAAGTGCTTTGGGATCTGAAAGGCACTATATGAATACAAGTTCTTTCATTCTATTACAATTGCAAATATCAGGAATTTCTATCGAAAATATCAACAAATTTGTTGCTAAGACTAATTAATGATTCATGGCATTGCACATGAGGAGTTAAGATGAGTATTAGTCGTCAGGTGATGCGGGTTTAAAGAAAGGGATATAATTCAACCAGAGTGCCCAAACGTAGCTCAGTCCCTATTTTAAATTTTTGCCCTTTCAAACTTTGATTTTATATTATTATTTATTGTTAAATAGCAAAACAGTATGAGAATCAGTGTGTCGAGTGGTTGGAGCATACAGACTTCTCTGCAGTATGGGCAGAAGAGCTGGAAGGCACATAACTGATGCTACAGCACCACCACTGGTGGGAGGGTGCAATTGAAATGTCACGAGTTATAATCTCCAGTTTCTATTATAAATGTGAAGCACATGCAGATGTAAGATTTTTTAATATAGATTGCATTGCAGGATTTCAAGGCATTCAAGATTTCCTTGGTGTGTTTTTTTTTCCAGCATCTTCAAACCATTTCTTTTTATGAATTTGTTTTTAAAAAATTGTCATTTTTGATTTCCTTTCCCTCAGCCTCCTTTACCGACACGTTTCCAGACACCCTTTGTCCAGGTAGTAAAGAAAATTGGCCCATAAACTTTTCACAGATTCTTACACCAATGTTGCTCATGGAACAGTAGAAAGAGGATCTCTCAATTAAGAAATTAATAGGGTGAGGTCTGCAAAGTTAAATCCTCTTTCTCGAAAAATCGAAGTTGCTTCTAATTCATACAGGATAGGTAAAGTGGGACATTGAGAAGTGTGATGGGGTGTTCTTCTGAGGCACGTTGTTGGGACACAGTAGAAGGAGCTTTACTTTGCTTCATACTGGATTATACCTCACCAAGAAAGTTTGATGCTGACCATGAAAGATATTCCTGTCCCAAGCTAACACTATGTAAAGCACAAAATTCACAAAAAAATTGTATTTGTATGTATTGCACTCTGGTAGTGACATGTGGCCTGAAATCAATCCATGCAATATTCGTAATGAATGCATTAATATAAAATTGATTTGGCTTCTATTTCAACAGAACTGTTGACTCATTTTTGGGTATTTTGGGTTAATGCATTTGTTAAAATAGCAAACAGAGAAATTTCATATGGACAAGTCAACACACTCAATACTAATAATATTCAGTGCAATTTAAACTCAATAATGTATTAAAGCAATTGTATTTTTATAGTGGGTTCACCTTTTCTGAGCTTCTCTCACTCTCTTCTCTCTTGCAATGAGCATAGAGGCTACAAAAACAATGCAGTGCAAGCTTTGTGTTCATCCAAGCTGAGCCCAGCTGAGCGATTGCTAACTTACGAGCTTCCTGGCTGGTGCTGAGAGCTTGCATATTGATGCGATGTTGCAGCAGCATCAAGGGCTAGAGCAACTATTTAAAGGGAAACGGCCACTTGAAAGGTCATTGGCAAAATGTGGAGGACAAAAATGACTAGATTCCAAAAATGATTAATTGAATTTCAAAATTTAATTTGAGGCACAAAGTGCCTGGCTGGAAAAAGAAACATCTGAGTTAGTAAAATGTTGAGGCAAAGAATGGAGTCTTCATACAAGTAATGGAGTGCTACAGGACCAGGCAACTGCTGCAGCATCAGCCATGGTGGATATTATGTCCGTGAATGATTGAGACATGGACAGCAGAGTTAAACAAAACACGTCTTTACTGGTGGAAGTCAATAGTGAAACTAAAACAACAGAGGCTCACTAGCGCCTTTTATACAGGGGTGGTCACTGCCGGTACTGCAGTCTGAGACCAGTTATTCTCTTAAAGGTACATACACAACAATTCCTCCCCTTTTAGATAAACAGTACATAACATTCATTTAACAACTAAATGATAACTAATTACAATCACAATTACTGTTGCAAGATATAATTGCTTAAACTTAACCAATGTAAGTTCAGTCTTTGAGGAGGCTTCCTGATTCTGTCTGGATAACGCCTCTTTGGGGTATCAGGTTCTTCTGGCAATGTTGAGTCGGGATCAATGTCGTTGTTTGGTTCATCTGCTCCCAATATTACCGGTTCTGCGGTAGTTGCAATTGGAACGTCGATTTCATTACCAGGTGTATCAGATCGTGGTGTGGAGTTGACGTTTTCCAGTGACTCTAGAATCTGGTCAGCATGGCGTCTTACAATGCTCTCTCCAACGTCCACGGTATACATGAGAGGTCCTTGTCGTGTACAAATCGTTCCTGGCTGCCATTTCTCAGTGCGGTAGTCCCGGGCCAAAACTGGTTGACCTATCTTAAAACTCCTGGTCGGCCTTTCATTCATATTCTGAAACTGCCTGTTCTCCACATCTCTTCGGACGTTTGGCTTAACCAAATCCAAGCGGCATCGTAGTCTTCGATTGAAGAACATCATGGCTGGAGTTTGGTTGGTAACCGCATGTGTCGCATTCCGGTAGGCAAACAAGAAGTTGTCCACCTTGTGTTGTAGGGGTATATCTTCATTACACATTGCCTTGATAGCCTTCTTGAATGTTTGGACAAACCTCTCGGCCAATCCATTAGTGGCTGGATGATATGGGGCAGATGTGTAATGCTTCACACCATTGTTCTTTAAGAACCTCCGGAACTCTTCAGACACAAACTGTGGTCCATTGTCAGAGCAAATCTGTTCAGGCAGCCCATTTTTGGCGAATATGGTTCGTAAAACTGTGATAGTTTTTTCCGTGGTGGTTGAGGACATTTTTATTACCTCTGGCCACTTTGAATGTGCATCCACCGCAATTAAAAACATCAAGTCCATGAAGGGACCAGCAAAATCAATGTGCACCCTTTGCCATGGAGATGAGGGCCACTCCCATAGATGCAGAGGAGCTTGTGGTGGGGCGTTTTGGACCTTCTGGCATCCTGCACAGCTCTTGGTCATCTCTTCGATTTCTCTATCGATTCCCGGCCACCACACAAATGCTCTGGCTAAGTTCTTCATTTTTACCCCACCCAGATGACCCTCATGAAGCTCATTGAGCACTCTATCCGTCAACTTAGGTGGAATTACTACTCTGGATCCACACATCAAGGTTCCTCTGCACACTGACAGCTGTTCTCTTCTCAGTGAGAATGCTGGCAGCAGTGGTTCGCCATGTGCTGGCCATCCCTTCACCGTTAAATCATAGACCCGTGATAGTGTCGGGTCATTCCGTGTTTCCTTTTCTATGTTTGCATTCGTCACACGGAGACATTCGACTATGGTCGAGTGGAATAACTCCATTGGATCCACTGCAAGGTCTTCTTCTTCCACCATCGGCAACGGTAGGCGTGACAATCCATCAGCATTTCCATGCTGTTTAGTTCCTTTGTACTCGATATCATATTGGTGTGCTCCTAGGAAAAGGGACCATCTCTGCAGCCGTTGTGCTGTCATTATCGGTACGCCCTTCTGAGGGTTGAAAATGGAGACAAGAGGTTGATGATTGGTTAGTAGAGTAAATTTTTGACCGTGCAGGTAGTGATTGAACTTCTTCACCCCCCACACTAGGCTGAGGGCCTCTCTGTCAATCTGGGCGTAGTTACGCTCGGCAGAAGTTAACGAGCGTGACGCAAAAGCTATCGGCCTCTCTAAACCATCAAGGAATTTATGTGACAGTACCGCCCCAATGCCGTAGGGAGACGCATCACACGCCAGTCTGATCGGCAGTGCTGGGTTGTAGTGAGCCAATACTTCCCTTGAAGTGATTAAGTCCTTACTCTTCTGAAAAGCACGCTTACAATCATCGCTCCATTTCCATGCTACCCCCGTTCATAGCAGGGCGTTCAGTGGGTGCAGAATTGTCGACAAATTCGGCAAAAACTTATGATAGTAATTCACCAATGCGAGGAATGACCTCAGTTGCGACACATTTTCAGGTGCTGGGGCCTTAACAACCGCTTCAATTTTGTCAGGGGACTTATGTAACCCCTCTTCATCAATCACGTGGCCACAATACGATATCTGTTTCTTTAAAAATTCGCATTTGGGGCGGTTGGCTCGCAGCCCATGTTCCCGTAGTCTAGTGAGCACCTGTTCTAGGTTGTTAAGGTGTTCACTGTCATCTTCACCTGTTACAAGGATGTCGTCCAAGTAACACTGAGTCCCCGGAATCCCTTGCAGTACTTGTTCCATCGCTCTTTGCCATATCGCCGGAGCTGATGCTACTCCGAATACCAATCGATGATACTGGTAAAGACCTTTGTGAGTGTTTATCGTGAGATACTTCCTAGAGGACTCTTCAACCTCCATCTGCAAAAATGCTTGTGCTAGGTCAATTTTTGTAAAACGCTTCCCTCCAGACAGTGAGGCGAAGATGTCTTCTATCCTTGGAAGAGGATATTGTACTGTGTGAAGGACTGGGTTCACCGTCACCTTGAAATCCCCACAGATGCGAATCTTCCTTGGCTCCCCGGACTTATTGCTTAACGTTTTCTTCATGACAGGAACGATGGGTGTCGCCCACTCGCTCCAGTCGACCTTAGACAACACGCCCGCCTTCTCCAGATTCTCCAGCTCTGCCTCGACGGCTGGGCGAATTGCATATGGTACCGGTCTTGCTTTGAAAAACTTGGGAACTGCTTCTCTTCTATTTTTATCGAGGCGGTTACGCCTTTAAGCGTGCCCAGTTCTTGTTGAAATACCTCTTTGGCGTTAGTTAAGATTGTTGACAATCGTCCAGGAGTGACGTCTTCATATTTTTTTCCGTCCACCGTCATTGCATGAATGGAGTGCCAATCTAAGTTTATCTTCCTGATCCATTCCCGTCCCAATAACGGTGGTCCACCATTTGGCAGTATGTAGAGATACAATTTCCGTATTTTCTTGCCGTTGTATTTGACAGGCACCCTTATTTTTCCTCTGGGGTATACTTTTTGCCCCGTATACGTCGTCAAGACGATGGATGTCTCTTTCAAGGGTATGTGTGAAAATAGCCGCTCGTAGTCTCGTCGATTCATGACGGTTAGCGCTGATCCTGTATCCAATTCCATTTTAACTTGGGACCCTGCTATCGTGAGAGTGACCCAAATGGTTCGGTGATCCTCTTTTGCGATTACATTGTGAAGTTTGAGACAGCTTAGTCTCCTGTTCCCGGATTCACTATCGCTCATCTGGTCTTCGGAACTACTGTCCGTCATCTTTTGTACTTTCTTGTACGGTTCCTTAGTAGCCTTTTTGTTGTCGCTGGTCTTCTTCCCAGACCTGCAAACTCGTGCAATGTGTCCCATCTTCCCGCATTGCCTGCATATTTTGTCTTTGGACCAGCAGTCCTTCTGGTCATGGTTAGTTCTGCCGCAGCGATAACATTTTGCAAATCCCCGTGTCATTTCATGGGTGCCATATTCCTGTGATTTTTGTTGAATTTCTGCAGCTCCCCTGGCTGCTGCTTCATACGATACTGCCACACTGAAAGCCTTATCTAGCGTCAGCTCTTTCTCTGAGAGTACCTTCTTCTGTGTTCCTTCACTCAGGAGTCCACAGACAAATTTGTCCCGTAGGGTATCTGCCAGTCCTGCTCCGAACTGGCAGTGCTTTGATAGCTTGCGTAGTTCCGTAAGATACTCAACATTGCTCTCATCTTTGTGCTGAGTTCTCCTGTGGAATTTAAATCTTTCTGCTATCAACAGCGGTGCAGGATTTAGATGTTCCTGTAGGACAGCAACAATTTTGTTAAAACTCTTCACCTTCGGTTTGGCTGGAGTACTCAGGTCCCGCAATAGGCCGTACGTTCTAGCGCCCATTAAGTTTAACAATATCGATGCCTTTTTCTCCTCTGCTATTTCGTTTGCCTCGAAATATACCTCGACTCTTTCCACATACGTGGTCCAGCCCTCTATTGTATTATCAAAAGCAATGATACAGCCAGTCTTCGGCATCTTGCAAATCTAAAATGGCGCCTCCCGCGCTTTGCCTTCTTCCCCGCTGATTATGATGGTGCCTCCCGCGCTTTGCCTTCTTCCCCGCTGTTGTTAGCGCTGCTTTCCACGGTTTCTTGCGCGTTTAATATTTAAAAAAAAAATTATTTTCCCGTCGTGGAACAACCCTGTGGGTCTCTTGCCTCCCTCTTCGCGGGTCTATACGCAGCCCGGCTTCGTAGCACCGGCCGCACCCTGTATGCTCCACCCTCTCTCTCTCTTCTTCCCGACAATGCTGCTCGGCCCCGTTGCAAACCACCCGCTCGAGTTCGCGACTGCCGCAGCCCAGGAAGGATCAGTGCACTACCTGCCACCAGCCCGATTAGCTGAAGCACCGTCGACAGGAACCAGGCCCCGCATCCGACAGCTTCTCCAGCAATCTTCAACTCTGCAACACAGGGCGGATGCCCACGGTCGACGCCCGTTTCTACTGCCTCTTACTTTCTTTTCTTTCTGGCCTCGACCTCTGCTCACTTCGCTGTAGGAATGGATCCCAGGAGGTGGTGCAGACTGTAGGTAGGTTTGTATCTGCTCGTCACCAGTATTATGTCCGTGAATGATTGAGACACGGACAGCAGAGTTAAACAAAACACGTCTTTACTGGTGGAAGTCAATAGTGAAACTAAAACAACAGAGGCTCACTAGCGCCTTTTATACAGGGGTGGTCACTGCCGGTACTGCAGTCTGAGACCAGTTATTCTCTTAAAGGTACATACACAACAGTGGAGCCAGTTACAGGGCCATGTCATGACCCAGTTCAAGGGGAGTACACGGCCATCTAATCCCAAGTGCTTACTACTACCACCAGCAATGATTCATCTCACTTACTCTATCTGCTATAGAAGCACTTAGGAAGAGTAAAATAATAGGTTCTGGAAAGCGCACACCATAAACTGTGATTCAGTGAAAGCACTGTGGTAAAATACAGTAAAGGCACAAACATATATCACTTACAGGGAAATAAATTGATTGCATTTTATTTGAACTTTGTCTTGAAGGAGAATTATGTAGCCACAGACCAAAGAATGGACATCTATGATAGCTGAGGTAGTGCAGTGGACATGATGGAGCATTGGGCCACATATGTGGAGGATGATATGTTCCCTGGTTAGCCCTCTTTGCATAGTAATGTTGTGGAGCATGCAGCAGACACCAATTATCTTGGAGAACTTGGGGATGGAGCTCCACTGCAACACACCTCCTGATCTGTCCAAATATCTGAAATGCTGCTTCTAGATGTCAATAGTTCTATTATAATTTCGGTAGATACATGGGTGTCATTGTACCTGAAGTCAGCTTCTGTCTTTGGCTCTCTCAAGGGTATAATCAGCCTGGGTTTAAGAGGGCAGCCTTTGTCTCCTAGCAGCCATCCTTCAAGTCTGCCTTCTTTCCACCGCAACACCCCCCCCCCGGCAAAAAAAGAACAAGTACAGAAGATAGCCCTAAAATAAAAGAATTATGACTGCTGCCCAGGAAGTGGGCATTAACCTTCATAATTCAGAGTTGCTAGTCACTGACCACGTGGACATTAATGGACTGGAACCACCTCAGATAAGAAACCAATTCTCAGAAGACCAGAACCTTTCTGACTTGTTACTCCTGCATAAGTTGGCATATGTACACTGAACAATTACATCAGAAAGAAGACTATTTCAAACCAACGTTGCTTCAAATCTAATCTGCATAATTGCCAGCTTAGCTTACAGGCAGTACACTTGCATTTGAGTCAGTAGGTTGTGCATCAAGCCCTACACAAATCCTTAAGGGCCCAGAAATTCCATTCGCAGCCCTCCTGCGGGCGGAGGGCTGTGATTTGGAAAACTCTCCGCCTGGACCGGAGGGCTCCCGGGAGGCACAGATTTCCGTTGCTGTGCCTCATCAAACTGCCGGTGTGCAGGGCACGCGTATCCCAGGGGCGCAGGTAGTTCGCAGCGTCCCTGGGATCACGTGGGCCATGGGGAGCCAATCAGAGCAGGGAATCTCCATTCATAGATTTGACAGGAAGACCTGTCAAATCTATGAATAGAGATCAGCCCCAAAACTTCAAATAATTTTTTTTTTAATCACATTTTTAAAATGACTATAAATTACATAAATTAACTATTTTAAACAAAAATTTAAATTTTTGAAAAAAATAATTAAAGTTTTCAACGGGGCTAAAAATAAACTTGCCTTTCTTTAAAGTATTTTAAAATTATAAATCAGTGGAAATTTTTTTTTTTACTTTCTTCACCTCTTAGCCTTGCGCCTGCTTTTCCAGGCGCAGCTGTTTCAGACTTACCTGGACTGAAGCAACTATGGAAAAAAACGGAAGTTTCAGCCCTACGCGCTGCCTATCCAACGCAGGCGTTTGACCTGTGAAGCCCTTTCTTCAAAGAATGGAAGTTCCGGTTTCCAGCGCATGCACAGTGCATGCCTAAAACCGGCACTTCCGTTGGCCCTACGGGTGAATACACAGCTAGTACACACCCGTAGGGAACGGAATTTATGGTCCCTTGTGTAGAAAATCTAGGCTGGCACTTCTATGCAGTAATGAGGGATTGCTACATTGTAGGAGTTGCTGTTTTTTGGATGAAATATTAAGCCAAAGCCCTGTCTACTTGTTTAGGTTGATGTAGAAGATCTCCACTAAATCGGTCACTGCTATCAAAAATATAGGATGGGAAAATATAACAATAAATTTCTACTACAGTGCCCTTATGCTTGGATCCAAGCACTAGAACAAGATATCACTGTTGGCATAAATAGCATCCAGGTATGTCTTTCATATTATTTTAAAGCTAGGTAGCATAGAGATGTGTAAAGGAATAGCAACAATTTGCATTTATATGTTGGCCCAGAAATTCGGGTCGGAGGCTTCCCGCGGGTGCAAGCCTCCAACCTGCACTTAACTTGCACGCCGGCCGTTGAGCTGTGGGCCCGCGTGGGATTCCGATCCTGGGCCTGCTCCAACTGCCAGCGCGCAGTGCTTGCGTATCCCAGGGGTGCAGTTAGTTCGAAGCGTCCCCATGGATCACGTGGGCCATGGAGAGCCAATGGTAGCGGGGAATGCTTCATTCATAAATTTGACAGGAAGAGCTGTCAAACCTATAAATACTATAAGCCCCAAAACATCACTAAAACTTCAAATACATTTTTTTTTAAATCACATTTTAAAAATAACTATAAATTACACGAAATAACTATTTTAAACAATAATTTAAATTTTTGAAAAAATTAATTACATTTTCTAATGGGGCTAAAAATAAACTTACCTTTCTTTAACATATTTAAAAATAATAAACCTGTGGAAAAAATGTTTTAATTTTAATTAATTCACTACTTACTGTACCTTGTTAAAAGCAGGCCTTGTGCCTGCTTTTTAAAAGTGTAACTCCTGGAGACTTACCCTCCCGGAGAACCCTGCAAAAAAAACATAAGTTCCATGCACACGCGTTCCACCTGTCAACCCCTTCTTTCAGGGGAACGGAAGTGCCGGTTTCCCGTGCATGCACAGTGCATGCACGAAACCGGCACTTTCGTTGGGCCTACACGTGAGTACCCAGTGCGTACTCATGCGTGGGGACCCGAATTTCTGGGCCGATGCCTTTAATGAAGAAAAATCCCAAAGCACTTCAAAGAATGTAATCAGAAAAATGGATGCCAAGCCAAAGAAGGCAATATTGGGAGAGGTGATCAAAAGTTTGGTCAAAGAAATGGGTTTTAAGGACTGTCTTAAAGGTGGAGAGAGAGATGGAGAGGCAGAGGAGTTTCATGAGGGAATTCCAGAGCATGAGGTTGAGGCGGCTGAAAGCATTGCCGCCAATGGTGGGGTGAAGAGAGGGGGGGATGCACAGGAGGCCAGAAAGCAGGGTCAAATAAAACTAAGACAGGATGGGAGAGGAATAGAATTGCAGAACCTATCACGACTATCCACATAGCAGCCCCAGGAAGTGGTGATAAGTAGAGTGGATGGAAGGAAAATGAAATGGGGATCTGGGCCCTGGGCCATGCCTCCCCACTGCAATTTGCATGCAGTGGACAGGGAAGGAGTGGCCAGTGGCAGTCCTGACGCAAGTCGGGGGGGGGTGGGGGGTGGGAAATCCTATTCAGGGCAGTGAGGTGTGGTGGATGTCCCCGCTCTAATATTTCCTCATTCTTTGCCACAATCCAGCCTGATTTGGAGGAGAGCCCAGCCCGTTGTGTCGAGCGCGCATCAGTCACATCTCAGATGTCTCATTTCTGACATAACATAGTGTCAAAATATTTTTTAGAAATGAAGAAAGACAGTCACTTCCTGCTTGGCCTTCTCGATCCCCAAACAGGAGCCAGGCTTTACAGGCAGCTACAAATGCCCTCTAATTGACCCGAGGATGTATCTACTTGGAGCACTTCCTCACTTGGTGTAAATCAGCATTGGCCTTAAAGGGAGAGTCCCGCTTAGACACAGCTCCATCTTAGCAGCTAAATGCTACAACCGTGCTTCAGATCCCAGAATAACCATGGGCATCAGCAAGGAAGATCAGCTAATATTTCATAATTCTGAACTAAGTTAGCAGCTCGGCTAGCTAAATTCAATACACCAGCCCAATACATAAATAAGTTTATATTTTCCAAGCAGCAGAGTTCACACATAAATGGTTAACACACTCATACTCCATTACTTTGTGTGATATTTTTAATAGGCACCAAACCATTTAGTTTAAATGGGATAGCCTACGCCTAAAATGAGTGCATGGAGGAATAAAGTACGAACACGTTAGGCATTCAGGCAGGAATCGAAAAACCTCCCGCATGTTTTTGTGACAGTGCCAGTTTCTACCGCACAACATTCTTGAATCACTGGCTCTTTATTTTTGTGGCATGGTGCATCTCTTTGTCTTGAGGGCTGTTGTGCCCTCCCATCCTAGTACATGATCTGCCAACCGCCCCCCCGCCTATCATCAGAAAACCAGCATGGTGGAATATTTGGACAACAGCAGACTTCATGGCCGCGATTTTGTCAATGGATGCGGGTTGGGTGCGGGTCAGGTGGTTTCCAGCTTCTAGTCCCGCCCCCAGCTGCATCCGGCCCATGGTCGTGATTTTACGTTGATTGACCTTGTTAAGCCCGTCCTGCGGGCTTGCCGGCCAAGTAAGAGGAAGCCATTCAGATGATGTCATTTGATGACGCGTCATCTGCCGGTTTTCTTAAAGGGACCACACACTTTTTTTTTTGACAGCTGATTTCTCCAGTGTTTGACAGCATTGAGGTGCTGCAAACACTGACAATCACTGTACAAGGTAAGCTCTTGCACCCAGGCTCTTCAGTGACTCCCTCCATAGGCTGGATCAGATGGCAGCTGCAGGTGAGGTGACAGAAGCGGTCTGTCACTGGTGAGAGAGGTTCTCCCAATGAGGTGGTACTAGACATTGATTTCAAAACTTGATACCTAATGAAATGTGTAAATGCATTAAAAATGAATTTCCCAACATTTTCTTACCTCTGAAACTCACCAGTGCACCATTGGATCCTTTACACCACTTCTGCAGCTGTCATCGATCCAGAAACATTACAGCAGACTCACAACACGCCACAGTTACCTGGCGTGGTTTCCGGATGTCAAGAAACCCGAGGCAGAAGCGGCAAAATTAAAAAATAGCCTCTCAACTACCTGTTAACAGGCAGGTAATTGGCTTTAATCCTCTTCCCGCCGCTAGGTGTCGGGTCCATGCGCAAGTCGGGGACCCGACACTTGGGAAAATTGTTTGGAGGCGGGTTGACGGCGGGATCGGAACCCGCCATCAATCAAAACAATTTTAACCCTTGACCCGCCTCCAAACCCGCCCTCTCAGTGCCGATAAAATCGCGGCCCATGACTTTTGCAGACTCTACAGCACTGTAACCAGTGGGATGTACAAAATGACACAGCTAATCCATATTATTATAAAATAGCAGATGTGTTGCAGTCGGTTATGGGCTGCAATACAATCATTGCATTCAGATGATGTTTGCAAGCTGGTTGAGACATAATACTGTCTTTGTTTATGTCGTCTGAATCATTTGATTGTGTTGCATTATCTTATAATGCTGCCAACCCATCTATTTATTATTCTGGATTTAAATCAGTTTAGTCTTGGTACACATGTTTAGCAATATTGTTTCCTGAATCAGATATTGACGGAGTTCTACAGATGCAGCAAACACTTGCAGCAAACATTCGGACAATTTTTGATTTTGCTTTGCTATTTTAATCTTGTTTCAAGACTAATCACTGCTACCCAATAGACTTATTGAGATAAGTGAGTACTCAACTCATTTGTGAGCTGGTACCCACAGTATCTGCCTGCAAAACCATCTGCTCACTGCCAAAGAACCTCCCCTGAGATGTTTGAAAATTGCACATGCAAGATATGTGTAAGACATACCTGCAATTTCTCACCTGACACATTCCAAATCTTG
This sequence comes from Somniosus microcephalus, assembly GCF_052327205.1. Taxonomy (NCBI): domain Eukaryota; kingdom Metazoa; phylum Chordata; class Chondrichthyes; order Squaliformes; family Somniosidae; genus Somniosus; species Somniosus microcephalus. Next base: position 252,948,604 of record NC_140992.1, read on the forward strand.
GCTGGGACATCAAGGGAAGTAATAAGGATGGGAGCTTCCCCATTGAGAAGAAGGCTGAAAAATCAGGATGAGTCAAGCTATGCCACATATTTGCACCTTGGAAAATGGGATTAGAATAGATAGGGCTTGATGGCCAACGCAGACACGATGGGCCGAAGGGCCTCTTTCTGTGCTGTATAACTCTATGGCCTAGAAATTCGGTTGTTTGCGCCAGCGATTATCGCCTAAAGAGCCCGAGAATTGGGGCGTTACCCAATGTTCGGGCGGGCGCAGTGAAGATAGCGCCACCTCCCATATTGAGTATCCATTTAGCGCCTGCGCTAGCTCTTAGCGCGCGCCCGCGTGCGCAGGCAGATCATGACGTCATTTCAGTGTGCAACGCCTTTTTGGCGCCCCTGACCGGATACTTGGTGGCGCCCGGAACCTTTCTGCCTGGCGCTATTAGTGACAGTTGGATGGAACGTTCCCAGGCCCTTCTCGGAGTCGGGGGGCGCTATTTAAAGGGGACAGCTCTAGTATAAAAGCTGCAGCCACTTGGCCTGTTCATTCTGAGCGTTGCTGGAGAGAGTTGGTGAACTACTGTTGCACAGAATTTTTCAGATTTAGCCTTCGGAGACTTGAGACCTGCAGCCCTGTCCGGAGCAGTTGGAGCGCTAGACATTACTGCGTGTTGCCCGTCTGGCATAGCAATGGGAGCTGCTTTGGAGGGGAACGTCCTCATGGCCGGACACTTGGAAGGGGCACAGAGACGGCTGGAGAGAGGGCCGGGATTGGCCAGAAGGAGGAGGGGCAATGGAGGTCGCCCAATCCGACAATACGCTGCGAGGGTTTTCAGGCAGCAGGTGTCATACCTTACCATGTCGGAGGAGCAGTGTCTGCGAAGGCTCAGATTCAGTAAGGAGGTTGTGACTGAGCTTTGCCACCTGCTTGCTGAAGATCTGCAGCCACGTCTACGGTGCAGGACCTCTCTGTCGGTGGCCGTCAAAGTGACTGTTGCCCTGAACTTTTACGCCAGCGGATCCTTTCAGTCAGCCACTGGGGACATCGCGAATATATCACAATTTGCAGTGCATTGTTGCATCCGGCAAGTGACAGCTGCACTCTATAGAAGGAGGCGTCAATTAATCACCTTCCCTGTGACCCTGGAGAAGCAGGCGGAGCGCGCGCAGGGCTTCGCTGCTATTGCGGACTTCCCCATGGTACAGGGGGCCATAGATTGCACACACGTGGCTTTGCGGGCGCTATTGCAGAATCCAGAGGAGTTCCGCAACCGAAAGGGGTTCCACTCCCTCAATGTCCAGCTGGTGTGTGACCACCGCCGTCATGGCAGTCAACGCACAATTCCCTGGGAGCAGCCACGATGCGTTTATCCTGCGGCAGACCTCAGTTTCTGACCTTTTTGAGGGCCCGGCTCACCCACGAGGCTGGCTTCTTGGCGACAAGGGCTATCCTCTCTGCCCATGGCTCATGACCCCACTCCGTTTGCCCGCCACCCCGGCAGAAGAGCTTTACAACAGCAGCCATCAGGCGACCAGGAACATTGTGGAGCACACTATTGGTGTGCTCAAACAGCGTTTCTGCTGTCTGGACCATTCGGGGGGAGCCCTGCAGTACTCGCCAGAGCAAGTGGGTTGCATCGTCGTCGTCTGCTGCATGCTCCACAACTTGGCCATTCGACGAACCCAGCCAATGCCAGCCGACCCTCAAGGTCCAGCAGAGCAGGCGGACGAGGAGGAGGAGAAGCATGCGGACGAGGAGGAGGAAGATGGGAGGGCTCCTGAAACTGGAAGGGCCGTCCATCAGAGGCTCATAAGGACTCAGTTCTAGGCCCCTCTGACGGAATGATGGGTGTCATTCGTACTGCGCACTTCGGCTCGTACAAAGCCTTTGAAGGCCACCATGAGTGTAATTAGTTACGATTACCATTGTAAATAAAAAAATTTCTTCATTGTCAAAAAAGTGCTTCCTTCCAGCATAACGACGTCATGTCAAAAGAAACCATAACTAACAAAATAACAGTTAACTCTCTGGCAAAGCCGCAAAACTAAACAAACCATCACAAACAATCACAACAGGTGAGGGCGTCCTTGAATTTGGAGAAAGAAACGTCTCAGCACCTCCCTCTACTGCTGGCTCCTTGATGGAGACCGACTTCTCTTTCACGGTCAGCCCCTTCCCTCCCTGCAGCTCCTATGTAATTGAACCCCAGTGGCGGCGTCAAGGCTGGGGGACGCCTGCTGACTGTCTGGAAGCGCAGAAGCCCCTGAGGGACGGTCTGGACGACCTCTGGGCTTGGAGGGCGCGGAAGCTGGCTGTTTGAACTGGGCATGGCTGGAAGCAGTGTGCACTGCAGGTGGTGGCAGCTGCACTGCAGACGTTCCAGCGGTGGCATGAGCAATGCTCACCTGCCGAGAGAGGACACCTGTACCATGGTCAGACGACACACTGGCTCTCTGAGGGGACTGGCTCGGATCATCCGCCACAATCGACTGCTCCACTGATTCCTGGCCTCGTGTGGTACTGGAAGGGCCCGGGGTGACCCTGGCTGATACAGATAGGGTGGCAGCAGTGAGAGTTCGCGTTGCCTCAATCTGGGTGTGGATGAGGCCAGCAAGTGACTGCGTGGCAGCAGTGAGGACCTGTGTGGCAGGTGCCAGTGCTTCGGAGAAGCCCTGGACAGTTCTTTCCATTGCTTCGGACAAGGCCGGAGCAGTCCGTTCCACTGCCTCGGACAAGCCCTGGACAGACCTTTCCAGGGATTGTCCGAAGCTCTGAACAGTCCTTTCCATAGTGGCCTCGAAGCCCTGGACAGTTCTCTCCATTGCTGCCCCAAAGTCCAGCACACTCTTTGCCAGTGTGTCGATCGACTGAGGCATCCTCCCCACTGCAGCCATAAGCTCAGTGTGCCTGAGCCGGGCCTGGGTGCTCATTTCAGCCAGGCTACGCACCTCCTCTGCACTCTGTGCAGCAGTCATCGTTCCCTGCCTTGCCCTCCGGGGAGCCGATGCCCGAACTTGCCTACCCCCCTCGCGTTGCTGCAGGCCGCTTGTTCCGGCAACTGGCTCCTGATCAGAGCACCCCCCCTCCCCTCCAGGGAACTACTATCCCCAGTCTGCAGATGTGTAGGCTCCCCTGAGGCTGGAACAGATGGTCCGGCTTCCTTCTGCTCCTTGCCTCCGGAGGCACTGGCACTGGCAGCTTCAGGGCTGGATCCTGAGCTGGTGATGCAGCATCTGAAAGCAGGGAGGTGGAAGAGTGGCTTTAGCAAAAGGACAGGTTGGCAGCAAGGGATGCCAGATTGCGGCAAGGCTATGACATGGCACCACAGTGAGAAAGCATGCTGGCGGGGGGACCAAGTGGAAGGAGACAGTTGTAAAAGGTGAGAACTTTACCATCGCTGTCGACATGGGGTCGGCAGCTGCAGTGGTAACAGGACCACTCAGATGTCCTCCAAGAATCTGATGCACTCTCTCCTCGAGATCCGTCAGAGTGACCACTTGTGGAGGTCCTCCACTGGTTCAAAGCTGGTCTTTGTGAATCTTCGCCAGCTTGGACTGCAGGGGAAAGGAGGGGAAGTTATGTTACATGATGTCCTGAGTGATCATCTCATGCCCCCCATGGTGGAAGAGCCCTTACATGATGCCCTGAGTGAGCATCCCATGCCCCCCATGGTGCAAGAGCCCTTACATGATGCCCTGAGTGAGCATCTCATGCCCCCCATGCTGCAAGAGCCCTTACATGATGCCCTGAGTCAAATGTGGATGTGTGTGCCCAGAAAGGGCCATCGGTGCTTGCTGGCAGATGGCCAATGGGGCACAGGCCACCCTGTAGCCAAAAAGACAGGGGCAAATGAAGGGATGCAGAAACAACACTCACCCTGACGACCCGAGTGATGTCGTTGAATTTCTTTCTGCATTGGACAGGGCTCCTGGTCACCATGTTGCTGGAGTTGACCCTCTGGCATACATCCCTCCAAGCGCGTCGGTAGTCCTTATGATTCAGCCTCCTGCCATTGTCTGGGTACAGAACATCTCGACGGCGCTCCACTGCGGCCACCAATTGCTCCAGAGCCTCATTGCTGAAGCGCTCTGCTCTCTGCCTCACCTTCTCCATCTGGTCCAAGTTTTTTGCGCCAGAGAAGGGCCTGCGCCGATTCTGAGGCCTACAAGGCGCTGAGTGTGGAAGCTGAGGCTGACTGACCCACCCCTTTAAGAGCCGGCCGGCGCCTGGAAGTCTCGTGGTTATCGGTAATTGAGAGCACCTGCCCCGTGCCGATATTGGGTTGCGCCGGAATTTTAGCGCCTTAGGAGTCCCGTGCAACGTTTGAATTCGCGCCTCAATCACCTTTGGGGGGCGATGCAACCCAATATCGCGCCAGGCGGCGATAAGTTGCGTCTGGCTATAAACTTTGCGCAGCGCCAGTTCTAACGCCTCAAGCGGGGCTATACCCAATTTCTAGGCCTATGACTCTATGACCTCCATGTGGCTGGTACATCTGTCCCATGAGGGAGTCTTCAGGTGTATTTTAAATATGTTTTACCTTTAATCTTTGTTATTATTACCCATAAATTTTACATGACCTACACTTTACATCTCTGATTTTAGTCAATCGCACTACAGTAGCTGAAAGCTTCAAGTGGTATGTTGTACTTTTATGCAACTTTAAAGTTATGACCACTTCCCATGACACCTTATTTGCTTGTCTCACAGTAGGGAATTTAAGGAAGGTTATTATAATTTCAATTTTAAGTAAACAGTTTAAAAGATTTTAGTGGCACAGTTACCAAAATATAGACCTACTGGAAAAAAAACCTATGGAGATACGTGGTCCTTCTAGCACACTGCCGCCGTAACTTTAGCAGGATCACTCTGGAAGGGCTGGAATTTAGGCCAGGACCTGCCTATGCCAAGTCCCGATCTTGCATGAGAGTTCCCAGTTGTTCTTGTTGGGGGTTTTCATAGGAACAGGAGTAGGCCATTCAGCCCCTCGAGCCTGTTCCACCATTCAGTTAGAGCATGACTAAGCTGTACCTCAACACTGAGAGTTTTCGTGCATGTAGCCTGGGAGCAGATTGGGGCAAGATTGGAGTTGGAAACACTCATTGAAAGCAGCTGTATTGGTATGCCTACTGATGTATGCGGGGACCACTTGGGGGCCGGGCCAAATGCATGGTCTCGACTGCTGAATACTGAGGATTTTCCTGAAGGCTTTTCAGCCTACTTACAAAGAGGACCAATGGGGCCCGAAGAGTGTTTTCTTGGGTGGAGGGGGATGTCTAACAATCCTCCAGAATTTTCAGCATATGGACAATTTTCAGGTCTCTTGAGGGCAGGCCTAGGTAGCCTTAGGTATGCCCCTAGTGCCCACTATTCAGATGTAATTTTAAGGAACCTGCCCCATATCCTGCAAATTTTGGCAGTGTCAACCGTGGGGCCTTTGGGCGATGCAATTCAGCACTAGTGTATGCTCCTCCCTTCAGAGATTATAGCCCAATTTTCTTAAAGTGTTTGCCATGCCATTTTGTGTTTGTCTGCAAACAATTTGCATTAAAACATATTACCACATCACTCATTTGTGATAAAAATTACTCATGGCTGTGCTGATTGCAGTTTGTCATGTTTGAAGTCATGGGCTTTAGTTCTCTGCTGCAGGAACTGCACAAGCAGATTCACTGCTAACTAGCAAAATTCACCTACTGTTGAATTGTTCATCCACTGATCCCAAACGTGAGCTGGGTTTAGACCTTTGCGAGATAGCGCAGCTTGCTTAATAGAGTAGAGATTGGGAAATGAAGCAATATGCGCTATAATCTGATGTAAAGGAAAAATAATTTGAAGATGATTAGCACTGAAATGCGTATACAATGTAAAAATAATCGATTTAAGGATTGCATATTTTCAGTAAGATTATGAATCTATTTTCTCCGGCCGGGGACTGCCCACAGCCAATTAAAATGGTGACCCTGATGCTGGCAACTGGTGGTGACAGTAATTATTTATCATTGACAGGTAGTGAAACCTCCTGCCTGGTTCAGAGGCAGTGCTGCAATACAAATGAGGTATTGATGGAGTTAATGTTGCAATGCAACTAATATTTTGGGACAGTCATTTTTTGTTTCACTCGGCAACTCGACCTAGTAAAAACTTTGCATCTGAATGCCAAGGAGATCCCATTATAAAGGCAAGAAAGAGAGAAAGAAAAGGATGACTAAAGGAAACCGTAAACAGAGATAGAGAGATGCTGGCAGCATACTGAATATGTCTGACGCTTTATTTGAGATGATCCAATGGCTCCTTGCAAGTTTGTGTCCAAATATTCTCCATTCTGAGCCCATCATTCATAAACTGCAGGAAACTCTTTTTTATCCGGCACCGACGGGACCGGCGTGGTGCCAGTTTATCAAAAAGTCCGGATTACAGAGAGGTATAGTAAAAGGTACGAGAGCCCCGTACATGGCCACAGATCATGCGTCCCTGTTGCATAGCAACAGGTGCAGAAACCCCGGCCACAGACCAAGCGTCCCTGTTGCATAGCAACAGGTGCAGGAACCCCGGTTACATGGCCACAGGTCCAGGAACGGCCACTAATATGAAGTAAAACTTACCTGAACCTACTCCTGAATTTTGCCGGTTAACAGAGATTTCCGGTTATTTTTGGTGCCGGTAAATCGAGAGTTTCCTGTATTTGGAATCAACAGCCATTATGTTATGTTCAATGGTCAACTAACACCAAGAATTGTTGCTGATTCATATTCATTTCCATATGGAATAAAGCAATGCACACTGGAATTAGTGTGCAGTATAGATAAGCAAGTCGTGGTGTTTGTATTATCTGTTACAATATTTAAGGTAGTCCAGTAAACAGGATGAGGTAATGCTCGTCAGTTATTATGTTAATGATTAAACAATAAAGTGAAGGGCGAGAGCTCCAAATCAACTTATTGAGGAGAGGATGCATAATATATTTTCAGAATCAATACATTGGGCCGGAATTTGCAGTCAGAGGGGTGACTCCTCCGACCCGAAAATAAATCTGAACCTACCTGCTGGCTCCCAGGCATCAGAGATTTCAGGTCCTGAGCCTGCAGGCATACGCCTGCGTAAAGGCCCACGGATCCCAGGGACTCAGGCGGTTCGGAAGCATCCCTGGGATCACATGGGCCAAGTCCTCCTGTCAGAAAGGAGAATTGCTTTCCATTCCTATCATTTCCAAACGGAATCCCCTAATGGCAAGCAATGGAATCCCCAAATAATTAAAGAATTTACACAATTCTAATAAAAATAAATGTTCCCATTTTCACATTTAATTAAAAGTCCCTTTAATGAACCATTTACGATAAAAATTTAATTTTTTGACAAATAATTTTAAATATTTTAATCCGGGCTAAAATTTACATAAACTAATTTTAAATGTTTGTGGATGATTTTTAATTTTTAAATTTTTAATTTATCATTTATATTAAGCCTTACGCTGGTAAAAGAAGGCCCTACACCTGCTTTTCCAGGCGTAAGGGTTTTGTGGGCATTTGCTGAGTACTCGTTCAAATCTGCGCCAGCGAAAGTGATTTTTCTTTCGGTCCGGAGGATTTGTCAAGGCGAACCTTGACAGATTACAAGTGCCGGGTTTTCGCGCATTCGCAGCACATGCGGAAACCCGGAACTTGCGGGGCCTTTTACAAGGCTAACGACGGCATGCGCTGTGTGTACGCCATCATCGGCCCCTCAAAATGCAGGCCATTGTTTTGATTGAACTGCCGGCTGGAAATCTCCCTTCCATTCATAGCCGTAGTAACCTGCCCAGATTACATCAATGGACATTTGTTGTGCAACCACAGTTTCCTGAATAACCCAGTCAAAAAGCAGATCCTGGATTGTGTGCAAATAAAGAAAGTCTGGATTTCCTTAATCTGCTCTAACACAAATTCCACCCCAGGGGTTTCTATTGGCATAAACTTTCATCATAAACTTTTGGTGAAAAGGTTAGTTGATATTTGTGTATGGTGACATGACGACATTATCAAACGCACATGCTGTTTATGAATGGGAGAACTGTCTGCTCATCTAGCTGTAGGATCTCTATGGTTTCTTGTTTGGATTTGCACTCTGAGAAATCTAAACAAGAAGCCATAGAGATCGTACTTAAATTATATGATCTTCGGCTATCAGCCAGTATAATATTATAAACAGCAAAAGGGTATGTTCAGACCTTATTGGTAGCATCAAAATCTTGGCACCAGTGATTCAATATTGTATGTGGAATTAATTTATCATTAGCACTAGCTTATCAAGACAGGTTTAAATTAGTTTGGCCATTGCCTTGTCCATTTTTAGCTTGCAAGCTAAATGATTACACACACCAGATTTGAGGTCGCCGGTAACATATGCTGCTGAAAGAGCATCTTATGACTTGAGAGCACGCAGCTTATGAGATTTTGCCAGTAAAATGCTTTGAACAGTTTTGGAATATTTATGCAAGTGTGAAGGAAAGCTGTCTGAAATGTGACTAGAAAATGCCATAGTGGAAAACAGTCTGAGTGTTTTGTACATTGGAGTTCTTAGTTGGAATCTAGAAATGAGGAATGGACTGATGCTCATTAGTGTCAACCCCTTTGCTTTTCCAGCTTCCAGAAGGATGCCAAATGGTGCCATTTTAGCAATTCAGAATGGATGCAACTTGAAATGATCATTAGCAGTGCGCAGTAAATGAGTTATTAAATAACATATTTTTGTAAGATTAATCCCTTTAGAGACAATACCAATGAGAAAGGTTCTGTTGAACAGTTAGTAAAAGTTTAGTATTTAAATTACTTCAATATATTTAAAACCCTTTCTAAATTAATATATTTATAATCTTAATAAATCCTTGAAACAAAATAGACACCAGAAGGAGCACAATTTAATCTGACAAAAATTGTCCACTGAAGCGCTCTTTTAATAATGATTCGGTCACAATAAACAAAAGCAAGGTCAAAGGATTTTAATCAGAGTGCAGGCAATTGGAATACTATCGTGGAAAAGAAAACAATTTAGATTGCCTTGTGCCTTTAGCACTGATTTATCGTCATGTGGAACAATTAAGAATACGACTATTCCATTGATATTCTGCTTTAGTGAAAGTAATGCCACTTTTAGCATTTCCAAATTTAAAGTGGAGCAAAAGCAATTAAAATGGTAACAGACTCCCAACCTTACTGATACCTGTGTACTACCATCAGATATCCTGGGGTTAGCCTAGTTTAAATATCTTGGGGAATGGGAAGAAATTTGCTGCGACACTTTTGCTGCAGTGTCAATGGGTGTGTGGTGCTCTGAAACCTTCTGCAAACATCTTTTTTGAAGCCTTGCTGGTTTCTGCTGCCCGTTTAGACAATATAATCGATTTACTCTGAGATTGAGTGCATTGAAAAACTGGCCTTTGAATTTCTGAACCCACCCCCCCATCCCCATAGCCCTAGCAATTCTGGATGCCAGGACTGACCACTGCTAATGGTCATGAGGAAAAGACATTATATGAATTATTTGCCTGTTTTACATTCTAATGCGACTGGCCAGAATCTGTGATGGGGCCCAAAAAAAGAGCTGAGCCCTGGTGGATCCAGGTTCCGCTCCAAATTCCGTCCCCTTTAGGAAATCCACCACCAAAACTGTCCTCCCTAGCTTTCGGAATTTTAGGATTCATGTTCTGAGGCTATGTAGCAAAGACTGAAAATATTTCTGCTGCAAAAATAAACTAGTAAATAAATAAGTAGCAAGCTATATTAGCTCTGTTTGTCTGGCTATGTAAGTATTTTGTTGCTTTTCATTTTACATACAAAATTGGGTCATTTTAGGTCTTGTATGATGATGTATATTATGTTATTTTTCCAGATAATAACTGACAGACAAGATGGCATAAACTTCCAACTTCATGGTAAGGGTGTGGAGGAAGAACCAAAGGGTGTTTTCAAAATCAATGACCACTCTGGAGAAATCATTGTCACCCGTTCACTGGATCGCGAGAGTATGGACATGTATATTGTAAGTATTACATGTGGTTTATATTTTCCTTGTTAACCTGAGCCCCTGCTACCAGTTCTGAATAATGGACACTGCCAGCTATTCCCATTCATTGGAGAGGTTTAGAAAATAATGGTGAAATAGTTGATATCCGTGCCATTCACTTTTATCGTAACTTCAACTACAAAGGAGTCTACAAGAGGAACTGTTTATGTACACAGTTGTGATCGAAGAGCTCCTCTGAACAATGTCTGCAGTTTGACAGTTGTCGACTAAAATTCAACATACGAGGGTCAATTTTAATCCAGCCCGCCCGGTGGGAACGGGACTGATATGGGTTTAAAATGGCAGGCAGGGGATTCGACCTGCGTTCCTGATGCTTTCTGTCCCCCACCATTCCAAGTGGCCTGAATTCAGGTACGGGAAGGCCACCCGTCTCAGAGGCGTGGGAGCCTAATTTCAATGGCAAAGTTCTGTCCCGATGTGTTATCGGCTCATAGACACCATTTTAACCGCGGGCCCGACTAAGGCCAGTACAGTCTCGAAGCTGCCAGCAAAAGCAGGTGGCAGCCAAGATCCTGCCCATGAGAGATTTTTAAAGAAGTCCTCTCCTGGCCCACTTTGGGCCTCCCCAGCCCCGGGCTTCCATCCCCCCCACCACCACTCTCCACCACAGCCCCGAGCCTGGATTTTGGATTTTGGATTTCTCTCCCTGCCCACCCCCACCACCCCCCCATCCCAATTCCTTGCCAGGAACTGTTACCGCGGGATCCGGCTTTAGCCTGTTGCCCCACAAAATTTGACTCCCACCTACCAACGGTAGTCCGTGTCTGGGTACGCGAATGAGCCTTGGGAGTTAAAATCTCCTGAACTTAATGCTTCAGGGGGCCAAGCGGTTTGCTGCCGACTTCTGGGTGGTGATCAGGAGGCTGGGGGGAGGTCAGCAATCGGAGGGCTGTGGGGGGGGGGGGAAGGCTGGAGATGAGGGCTAGGGGAGGCTGAAGGTTTCCTTGAGGGGCCTGGGAGGAACACTTCTGCTCCTCCTGGCCTTATAGGAGTGCTAAAAGAGCCGCCACTTTGGTACGTGAATTAGGATCCCGTCTGCCTTTTGCTGGAGCCTCGTCCATTGAAACCGGTGCAAATTTCCCCGTGGGCATGATCCAGGAAATTGCAGGGCACTTTGTCTAAAGCTGTAGCGTACAGACAAAGAGCAGGCAACATTTCAAGAAACAGGAAATCCTGTAACAATATAGTGACAGAGAGAGATGACATTGAAATAGAGATACTCCCTATAGTAGTTAAATGTTGAAACTACACAATAGTTGTAATCGTTTGTTTTAATACACTTTTTTGAAAAGTTTTTTCCCCCCAAGCCATGCCTCAATCCAGGTTCCATCTCTCTGCCCACCACCAGCAACCCCCCACCCACTACCTCCTTCCAGCCGCACACTGAGGTATACAGCACATAGCAACAAAACCATTTAAAATTTGCTCCATCGTAAATGTAAACTTAAATCCGATTATAGCTTAAAGTGGAAGGAAAGTCTAGGGAGATTATTTTTGCTAAAAATATTTTCCCCAAGTCTTTACTTTAAAAAAAAAGAATTTGAAGGTACCTGTATTACCCTTTTTCAAATATCTCTCTTATTTCCTTAACTCACCTGTCCCACCATTTAGGGTCTCTGCCTCTCTCTCTCTCCTCAGCTGTTCTGTGATGTCTACAAGCACACCCCTGAGTGGCTCCATTCATTTTGATAGGGACCAGTGCTGCACATCATTGTGCTGACTGAGTATGGTTGTGTACTCAACCAGTAGACAGCTTTCTGGGCTTAAACAGCTCTAACTTAGCTCTCAGCTGGCACAACGTGCTGGCTCCCAAGTTGATGAATAGAGCTGCTCAGGGAGGCATATATCTTTTCAAAAGTTTAACAAATATTACTGGGGTTTTATAATATTCAAAGACAGAAATCTGACAGATGCCTGTGTTTTGATATCTCTGGATTGGCCCTGTTGAGTCTCAATTTGAGAGACAACTTCAAAGTAATCAATCTTGTCTTGACAGCATAGGTATAGATTTTTTTAACAGCCTCTAAATATGGGCTTAATGCATTGGTAATGCCATTTCCCAACTCCCCCCAGCATAATAAAAGTGACAAATTTGAGTTTAACATTTCCAGCAAAATTCTATTGAAATGATTATCAAGCATTGACATGAAAGCGAACTGGAACATTTAAACAGTAGGGCGCCATTGGCGTGACATTGCTAACAAATCAGAGAATTGCTGTCAGTCCCAATGCAGTAAAAGTCTTTATAATTGATTACCATTCCTCTGATTCACCTTGTTGCTGATCATAGTTCCAGGTGAACACTTGACTGTTTTAGCTGATAATAGATGTATACGCATTACTGAATGCAGAAAGTGACATGTCAATTCAAAAAGTGATGCTTTAGAAGGTGCACAATCTAATGTTCTTTGGTGTTTAATGCAGAACTCAATCAGCACTTCAGTAACACAGAGCTGTGCACGCCCTGTACCATAGGGAGCATATTCAGAAATATAGGGGCAGATTTTGCAATATCTTGCTCTCAGCATCCATGGATGGAATATCCTGCGAGCTCTGTGCCCAAATTTTGAATATGTGCCTGTGACACATGCCAAAGAGCGTGTGCTCGTAAAGTCTCTCCTGCGGTGTATTCGCCACAGGGATTTGCTTTCATTGTGTGAGCAGAACTTACCAAGAACAGGGAATTCCACCAGCACTCATTAGCACAACAGGCTGTTTTAAAATATACAATTTACATTTTACTTCCTGTTCCTTGATTTCTCTCATCAATGCAGCAGAAACATAGTTACTGTGACTATGACATTACTACTCACCCCCTCCCCACACCAACATTTAGGTGACTCATTGTTGAGAACATTGGAATTGCCTATTGTTCTTCTCCCTTTCTTAGCCAAAATGATATGTACCATGTCTCTCAGTATAATTTGTGTTCGGGCCTGTCGAATCAGACAAGACTACATTTTTTTTTATCAATCAGTTTAATTTTTATTTATGACAGACTTCAAGTACAAACAAAGCAGCAACATGACCATAGCATTAGGAGGGATTAAGAGCTACGGGGAACCTTACCAATGGAACACAGTGATTATATCTGTTCCAGGAACTCCGACAACGTTTTTCTGTCGAGCTGTAGACTTTTTCCCTTTATGCCCTTCCTTATCACTACTTTGTGACAGCTCTGCTGTAACTCAAATTAGTTGCTCAATTTCACATGAACATTATTACACTTGTCTGCTGCCTTGCCATCAGCACCTTCTGTTCAGAACTATTTCAAAATATTGTGGCCTAAAACTGCATTATTCTGTTTTGTAAAAACTGTTACACAGTTACAATAACAAAGTAAAAGCATAGTGATACTACACTAACCGGTCTCTTCGGAGAACTAATTAGGCCTGCTGCAGTACTCACGATGAATTTTTTCCATCCTTGTCTCTGACATTCACTCAAAACTATTATCCAACACCTTCCCCTGTAGCAAGGCACTGTGCTCCTTTGACCTTGTGAGCAGCTCAAGTTTAATCTTTAGGCTGAGATGGAAATGGGCTTAAATTTGAGATTTAAACTCTGCTTCTCTAACCATTACCCCCTTTATCTTGCTCCCAAGATTTGCTCACTGCGTCTCTTAACGTGGTGGGGTTTCTTCTGCAGTGCGATTATTGGCAGACAGGAGGTATTCTTGCAGCACAGCTGCTGAGTAAATTAGACTTTCCATCCCTCTAACATGTAGCACCGACAGGCAATCTTAAATGACAGGTAGCCCTGGGACTTAATCCTGCAAACATCTGGCTGGGAGTCAGGCATTTTATCACATGTAAACTGCACTGACTTACATTATGCTTTAATGCAATTTTTTTGACTAAATTGACAAAATCATTAGTCTACTACCCAATGCAGTAGAGTTGACACATGAACTCTTGTAACTAAAGTGTGATTTACCATAAAACTAAAGACTCAGGCCCGGAATTTGCTGGAAACATAATGGCGAGTTAACGGCACCTGCCATTATTAGTGTGTTAAAAAAAAACAGCAATCTGTGGCAAGGAAGAGGTTTGGTGTGAGTTACAAATTGTCACACATTGCTGAACGCTCCGTCGTTAGTCTCGCAAGAACAGAATCTCACCGTGAATCTCCTCATGAGTTTCAAGGAATTGCTAGATTTGCGCTGTAACTATGAATTAAACTCGCTGCAGAAAGTTAGGGCTGTTAGTTCACGGCGCAAGGACCCTATTAATGGGATGATTAATGGTCCTGATGTACCACTCAACCTTGGAGACCCAGAAAGGGAACAATTAAAACTGTAGAGTCTCATTCCTGTAGGTACTAAATTGTTCTTAGAGGTTTTTAAAATTTTACATTTTACAGTTTTTTTCTTACTTTTCCTTTCTATCTCTTTTTTTTCTCTCTCTCTCAATCCAATCTTTCTCTCTCTATTTTTCTTTCTGTATCTAATTTTACTCTAATTCACCCTATTTAATTTTCCACCATTCGCTCTGTTTCTTTCTCTATCCTTAAATCTCATTGATTAAGGAGATAGACTGTTGGTCCTGTCGTTCACCAAGGTCCCAGATGCCCTGTTGACATAAGAACATAAGAAGTAAGAGCAGGAATAGGCCATACGGCCCTTCGAGCCTGCTCCACCATTCAATAAGATCATGGCTGATCACCCACATCAACTCCACTTTCCTGCCTGATCTCCATATCCCTTGATTCCCCTAGAGTCCAAAAATCTCAGCCTTGAATATACTCAAAGACTCAGCATTCACAGCCCTCTGAGGCAGAGAATTCCAAAGATTCACAACCATCTGAGTTAGGAAATTCCTCCTCATCTTGGCCTTAAATGGCCTACCCCTTATCCTGAAACTATGCCCCCTAGTTCTGGACACTCCAGCCAGGGGAAACAACCGCTCAGCATCTACCCTGTCAACCCCCTTCAGAATCTTGTATGTTTCAATGAGATCACCTCTCATTCTTCTAAAATCCAGAAAGTATAGGCCCATTCTACACAATCTCTCATCATAGGACAGCCCTCTCATCCCAGGAATCAATCTTCATTGCACCGCCTCGAAGGCAAGTATATCCTTCCTTAGATAAGGAGACCAAAACTGTGCACAGTACTCCAGGAGTGCTCTCACCAGGGCCCTGTACAATTGTAGCAGGACTTCCTTACTCTTATACTCCAACCCCCTTGCAATAAAGGCCAACATGCCATTTGCCTTCTTTATTGCTTGCTGTACCTGCACGCTAGCTTTCTGTTTCTTGCACGAGGGCACGCAAATCTCTCTGAACACCAACATTTGAAAGTTTCTCACCATTTAAAAAATATTCTGTTTTTCTATTCTTTGTACCAAAGTGAATAACCTCATATTTCCCTACATTATAATTCATCTGCCACCTTACTGCCCACTCACTTAGTCTATCTATATCCCTTTGCAGACTCTTTGGGCTGGATTTTGCCAGCCCTGGGGAGGCGGGTTTGGAGGTGAGACTGCCGGGAAAATGGCAGAATTTGGGGGCGGGTGCCCAACCCGCCTCCATGCCATCTTGCCAGGAGACAGGTAGCTGACCCGCGCCAGGTCCCGCCTCCTCGAGGCGGGAAGGGGATTAATGCCAATTAACTGCCAGTTAACAGGTAGTTAACAGGCAGTTTTTTAGCTAATCCCTATTTTGAGCCCTGAAGTGTGGGCTTCCCAAAGGCTCCGAACCTCGCCAGGGTCAGCGAGGCGGGCTGTCGGTCTGCGGGGGTTGGAGGGGCCAAGATGTTCGGTGTGCAGGTGAGTAATGGGTGCATGTGTGCAGAGGTAAGTGTGTGAGGTGTGTGTAAAGTTTTAATAAGTTTTACTTACCCGTACTTCTTCCTGCAGGCTTCCTCCCTTCAGGTTTCAGGAGTCCCTCAGCTCACCGGCACAGAAAGCAGAATGGCCGCTGAACTGTCAAAAGCTGCAGCCTTCTGCTTTCTGGTCAGGAAGGCTTTCTAATTGAGTCTTGAGTAAAGACACAACTTAGAAGACAGATTGTCAGTGTTTGACAGCTTCACAGAGCTGACGTCACCTGTAACTGGCTTTCCCTTAATTGGCCTGCTAAGCCCGCTGGGCGGGCTTAACAAGGTCAATCAAGGGAAAATAGCGTGGGTTGGCCACAAGTCGATGGAGGCGGGACTAAAACCCAACAAGTGGAGTCCCGCCTCCAAAAGCTCCCCGTTGACAAAATCCAGCCCTTTGTGTTCTCCTCACAGCTTACTGTCCCACCTAACTTTGTATCATCAGCAAACATTACACTCGGTCCCTTCATCTAGGTCATTAATATAGATTGTAAATAGCTGAGGCCCCAACACTGATCCTTGCGGCACCCCACTAGTTATAGCCTGCCAACCTGAAAAAGATCCGTTTATCCCTACTCTCTGTTTTCTGTCCGTTAACCAATCCTCTATCCATGCTACTATATTACCCCCAACCCCATGAACCCTAATCTTGTGTAATAACCTTTTATGTGACACCTTATTGATTGATTGGGGAATGTCACTCAAAGGGTTGACGGTGGATAGGCAATGGCAAGCATTCAAAGACCACATGGATGAACTACAGAATTTGTTCATCCCAGTTTGGCATAAAAATAAAACAAAAAAAGTGACTCAACCGTGGCTAACAAGGGAAATTAGGGATAGCATAAGATCCAAGAAGAGGGCATATAAATTGGCCAGAAAAAGCAGTAAACCTGAGGATTGGGAGCATTTTAGGATTCAACAAAGGAGGACAAAGGGATTAATTAAGAGGGGGGAAATAAAGTATGAGAGTAAGCTTGCAGGGAACATAAAAACTGACTGTAAAAGCTTTTATAGATATGTGAAGAGAAAAAGATTGGTGAAGTCAAGCGTAGGTCCCTTGCAGTCAGAATCAGGGGAATTTAAAATGGGGAACAAAGAAATGGCAGAGCAATTAAATACATATTTTGGTTCTGTCTTCACAAAGGAGGACACAAATAACCTCCCAGAGATGTCGGTGAACATAGGGTCTGATGAAAGGGAGGAACTGAAAGAAATCAGTATTTGTAGGGAAATGGTGTTAGGGAAATTGACGGGATTGAAGGCCGATAAATCTCCAGGGCCTGATAATCTACATCCTAGGGTACTTAAGGAAGTGACCCTAGAAATAGTAGATGCATTGCTAGTCATCTTCCAACATTCGATAGAATCTGGAACAGTACCCATGGATTGGAGGGTAGCTAATGTTACCCCACTATTCAAAAGAGGTGGTAGAGAGAAAACGGGGAATTACAGACCGGTAAGTCTGACATCCGTAGTGGGGAAAATGCTAGTGTCGATTATAAAAGATGTAATAGCAGAGCACTTGGAAAACAGTGACAGGATCGGACAAAGTCAACATGGATTTACAAAAGGTAAATCATGCTTGACTAATCTACTGGAATGTTTTGAGGATGTAACTGGTAAAATAGATAAGGGAGAACCAGTGGATGTGGTGTATTTGGACTTTCAAAAGGCTTTCGATAAGGTCCCGCATAAGAGATTAGCGTGTAAAGTTAAGGCACATGGGATTGGGGGCTAGGTATTGACTTGGAGAGAGAACTGGTTGGCAGACAGAAAGCAAAGAGTTGGAATAAATGGGTCATTTTCCGAGTGGCAGGCAGTGACTAGTGGGGTACCGCAGGGATCGGTCCTCGGACCCCAGCTATTCACAATATATCTTAATGATCTAGACGAGGGAACTAGATGTAATATCTCCAAGTTTGCAGATGACACAAAGCTGGGTGGGCGTGTGTGCTGTGAGGAGGATGCTGTGAAACTCCAGTATGATTTGGCCAGGTTGGGTGATTGGGCAGAAGCATGGCAGATGCAATATAACGTGGATAAATGCGAGGTTATCCACTTTGGTGTCAAAAACAGGAAGGCAGATTATTATCTGAATGGCAATAGATTGGGAGAAGAGGAAGTGCAATGAGACCTGGGTGTCCTTCTGCACCAGTCGCTGAAGGTAAGCATGTAGGTGCAGCAGGCAGTGAAGAAGGCAAAAGGTATGTTGGCATTTGTAGCGAGAGGGTTTGAGTACAGGAACAAGGATGGCTTGCTGCAGTTGTACAGGGCCTTGGTGAGACCACATCTTGAGTATTGTGTGCAGTTTTGGTCGCCTTATCTGAGGAAGGATGTTCTTGCCATGGAGGGAGTGCAGCGAAGATTCACCAGGCTGATACCTGGGATGGCAGGAATGACGTATGGGGAGAGACTGGGTCGATTGGGTTTATACTCGCTGGAGTTTAGAAGAATGAGAGGGGATCTCATTGAAACTTATAAAATTCTAACAGGATTAAACAGAGATGAGGAGGAATTTCTTCACCCAGAGAGTGGTGAACCTGTGGAATTCTCTACCACAGAAGGCAGTAGAGGCCAATTCATTAAATATATTCAAGAAGGAGTTAGATATATTTCTTAAGGCTAAAGGGATCAAGGGATATGGGGAGAAAGCAGGGAAAAGGTACTGAATTTGGATGATCAGCCATGATCTAATTGAATAATAAGAACATAAGAACATAAGAAGTAGTAGCAGGAGTAGGCCATATGGCCCCTCGGGCCTGCTCCGCCATTCAATAGGATCATGGCTGATCCGAACCTAGACTCACGTCCACTTCCCTGCCCATTCCCCATAACCCCTAATTCCCTTATCAGCTAGGAAACTGTCTATATCTGTTTTAAATTTATTTAATGTTGCAGCTTCCACAGCTCTCTGAGGTAGCAAATTCCATAGATTTACTACCCTCTGAGTGAAGAAGTTTCTCCTCTTCTCAGTTTTGAAAGGGCAGCCCCTTATTCTAAGATTATGCCACCTAGTTCTAGTCTCACCCATCAGTGGAAACATCCTCCCCGCATCCACCCGATCAAGCCCCCTCAGAATGTTATATATTTCGATAAGATCGCCTCTCATTCTTCTGAATTCCAATGAGTAGAGGCCCAACCTACTCAACCTTTCCTCATAAGTCAACCTCCTCATCTCCGGAATCAACCGAGTGAACCTTCTCTGAACTGCCTCGAGAGCAAGTATATCTTTTCTTAAAAAAGGAAACCAAAACTGTATGCAGTATTCCAGGTGTGGCCTCACCAGTACCCTGTATAACTGAAGCAAGACTTCCCTGCTTTTATACTCCATCCCCCTTGCAATAAAAGCCAAGATTCCATTGGCCTTCCTGATCACCTGCTGTACCTGCATACTAACCTTCTGTGTTTCATGCACCAGGACCCCCCAGATCCCTTTGTACTGTAGCACTTTGCAGTTTCTCTCCATGTAGATAATAACTTGCTCTTTGATTTTTTTCTGCCAAAGTGCATAACCTCACACTTTCCAACATTATATTCCATCTGCCAAATTTCTGCCCACTCACTTAGCCTGTCTATGTCCTTTTGCAGGTTTTTTATGTCCTCCTCACTCACTGCTTTCCCTCCCATCTTTGTATCGTCGGCAAACTTGGATATGTTGCACTTGGTTCCCTCCTCCAAATCGTTAATATAGATTGTTAAGAGTTGGGGTCCCAGCACTGACCCCTGCGGAACACCACTAGTTACTGATTGCCAACCCGAGAATGAACCATTTATCCCAACTCTCTGTTTTCTGTTAGATAGCCAATCTTCCACCCATGCCAGTATACTGTATTACCCCCAATCCCGTGATTTTTTATCTTGTGCAGTAATCTTTTGTGTGGCACCTTGTCAAATGCCTTTTGGAAGTCCAAATACACCACAT
This sequence comes from Somniosus microcephalus, assembly GCF_052327205.1. Taxonomy (NCBI): domain Eukaryota; kingdom Metazoa; phylum Chordata; class Chondrichthyes; order Squaliformes; family Somniosidae; genus Somniosus; species Somniosus microcephalus. The sequence goes on from NC_140992.1 coordinate 252,968,409, forward strand.
CCACTGATTCCCCTTTATCCACCCTGTTTGTTACGTCCTCAAAGAATTCGAGCAAATTTGTCAAACATGACTTCCCCTTCATAAAACCATGCTGACTCTGTCCGATTAAATTATGCTTATCCAAATGTCCTGTTACTGCTTCCTTAATAATGGACTCCAACATTTTATCAACCACAGATGTTAGGCTAACTGGTCTATAGTTTCCAGCCTTTTGTCTACCTCCCTTTTTAAATAAGGGTGTTACATTAGCAGTTTTCCAATCTACTGGGACCTTTCCTGAATCCAGGGAGTTTTGAAAAATTACCACCAATGCATCCGCAATCCCTACCGTTACTTCTCTCAAGACCCTAGGATGTAAGCCATCAGGTCCGGGGGATTTATCCACCTTAAGTCCCATTATCTTACCGAGTACCATCTCCTTAGTGATTTTAATTGTGTTTAGCTCCTCCCCCCCATAGCCCTCTGTTTGTCCAGTGTTGGGATATTTTTAGTGTCCTCTACTGTACAGACTGATACAAAATATTTGTTCAGCGTTTTTGCCATCTCCATGTTCCCCAACACTAATTTCCCGGTCTCGTCCTCTAAGGGACCAACATTCACTTTAGCCACCCTTTTTCTTTTTATATAACTGTAGAAACTCTTGCTATCTGTTTTTATATTTTTTGCTAGTTTACTTTCATAATCTATCTTCCCTTTCTTAATTAATCATTTAGTTATTCTTTGCTGGCTTTTAAATGCTTCCCAATCTTCTATCCTCCCACTAGATTTGGCTACTTTATATGCCCTTGTTTTCAGTCGGATACTATCCTTTATTACTTTACTTAGCCACGGATGGCTGTCTTTTCTTTTACGCCCCTTTTTCCTCAGTGGAATATATTTTTCTTGCTAGTTGTGAAATATCTCCTTGAATGTACACCACTGCTCATGTACTGTCTTACACCTTAATCTATTTTCCCAGTCCACTTTAGTCAACTCTGCTCTCATACCTTCATAGTCTCCTTTATTTAAGCTTAGTATGCTGGTTTGAGATCCAACTCTCTCACCCTCCAACTGAATTTGGAATTCAACCATGTTCTGGTCACTCATTCCAAGGGGATCCTTTACTAGAACATTTTTTATTAATCCTGTCTCATTACACAGGACCAGATCTAAGATTGCCTGCCCCCTGGTTGGTTCAGTAACATACTGCTCAAGGAACCCCTCCCTAATGTACTCTATGAGCTCTTCCTCAAGGCTGCCCTGCCCAATTTGATTTGTCCAGTCAATATGAAAGTTAAAATCTCCCATGATTATAGCTGTTCCCTTATTATAAGCCCCAACTATTTCCTGATTTATACTCCGACCAATAGAGTTGCAACTGTTAGGAGGCCTATAGACTACGCCCACTAGTGACTTTTTCCCCTTATTATTCCTTATCTCCACCCAAACTGTTTCACTATCCTGATCCTTTGACCGAATATCATTTCTCACTATTGCAGTGATTCCATCCTTTATTAATATAGCCACCCCACCTCCCTTTCCTTCCTGTCTGTCCTTCCTAATTGTCAAATACCCCTGGATGTTTAGTTCCCAGTCATGGTCACCTTGCAGCCATGTTTCTGTAATGGCCACCAGATCATACCCATGTGTAGTTATTTGTACTGTCAACTCGTCTATTTTGTTACGAATGCTGCGTGCATTCAGATAAAGAACTTTTAAATATGTTTTGTGACAATTTATTCCTGCTTTTACCCCCTTTACTACTTTACCTTTATCTTTATATATTCTGTCCCTTCCTGACATGCTCTGGTTTTTAATTCCCCCACTGCTACCTTGCCCTATTGCCTTCTCCGCTGACATTTTTATTTTTTGCTCTCTTGAAACCTCCCCCCCACTAATTAGTTTAAAGCCCTCTCTACAGCCCTAGTTATTCGATTCACCAGGATTCTAGTCCCAGCACTGGCCAAGTGAAGTCCGTCCCAACAGAACAGCTCTCTCTGTCCCAGCACTGGTGCCAGTGTCCCAAGAAGCAAAACCCATTTCTCCCACACCAGTCTTTGAGCCACGCATTTAACTCTCTGATTTTATTTACCCTAGCCAAATTTGCTTGTGGCTCAGGTAGTAATCCAGAGATTATTACCCTTGCGGTTCTGCTTTTTAATTTGGCGGAGCAGGCTCGAGGGGCCAAATGGCCTACTCCTATCTTCTATGTTTCTATGTTTATCGAATGCCTTTTGGAAATCCAAATATACTACATCCCTGGTTCCCCTTTATCTACCCTGCTAATTACATGCTCAAAAAACTCTAATAAATTTGTCAAGCCTCCCCGTGCCGTTATCAACTCGCACCTCCAGCAATTTGCGGCGCAAAAATAATTGAAGCTGAAAGATAAGGAAAAAAATCCAACTCGTGGTGCTCACTGCGAGATGCCCTGGCTCCAGCAAATTCTGAGCCTCTGTTAATCATGAACATTGCAGCAATGGGCCATTAACCTTTTTATTTTGATGGATGGTTTTGTGTGTTGTCATTTTGGCCCATGGTCACAAGCCACAAATTATGCTTGTGACCAATGTGTTCATATCACAATGCAGAAATGCTGTAGATTTTCTAGAATATATTTGTGATTCAAATTTATAGTGATGACAAAGATGAAAGCCAAGTGCAGAATGGCTCCACTGAGGGAAAATGAAAATCTACCAATTCACATTTTATTTCTCACCTCATTGACCATTATGAATGGCACAAATGTTTTGACTCCCAGTGGCAAAACTATGCTGTTTTATTAAGAACAATAAATTGTAATGTTTAATTTGGTGACTAAAGTTTATTGTCACGGGGGATGAAGTCAAATCACTTGGGTGTCAAAATTAATTATCAGTTCACGTGAATGATTGTAAACAATACTACAAGCGAAACCGGCCACTTGAAAACAATAATTTGAAGTGTCACTTTGATTGTTATGTTTCTAGTATGCTTGGCACTGCTTTAAATCTTTGTTTTAATTGTAGTTAATTATAAATAATCAAAGTTAATTAAAGTCAATGAATTTCATTTCCTAAGTGAACATCCTACAGAAGCTTTGTCTAAAAATACCAATCAGCAAAATCAGTATTCATTAAAACAAGAGACTCTCTTAAGTTTAATCAAACAAGTTAATCAATTATTTACTACATCTACCAATGTTAGAAATAACAGTACTGGAGAACAAACTACTTTCTGAGGAGCTCCTAATGCTCAGTAATTAAGAACTTCTAGGTGAGATGGTTTCATTGTATGATATGTATTTTTCTTTATTTGGTTACAAAGCAAGAATCAATAATATGTGTCGTTTAAATAGAACATAGATTTTTTTTAAACAAAAGAACTTTTTGGTGATTGTTTATGCTATTTAATAGGAAGCATTTGAGTACAGTTTCAATTTTCTTTCACTCAGTGGTCACCATCACTCTCAGATCCAGCATTGTCACAGGTGAGATGTGTTTTCATCTCAACTTCTCAATTAGGAATTCAGGAGAAATGGTTAGAATGTGGAATTTGCTACTGCACGGAGAAGTTGAGGTGAATAGCAGAGATACATTATAAGAGGAAGCTAGCTAAGTACATGATAGAGAAAGCAGTAGAAGGATCTGCTGCTAGGGTTAGATGAAGTAGGGTCAGACGAAGTTTGAGTGGAGCATAAACACCGGCATAGATCAGTTGGGCCGAATGGCCTGTTTCTGTGCTGTAAATTCTATGTAATTCGATGTAGCTTCAGAGAAGCAGCTCCTAATACATCTGGTATTTCATTTTCCAACTCCATTGTCCTCTTCCAGTGAGATTGCCAATTTAACATTGGCAAATTTTGTCCCATGGCCCCCTCAGAATTGGGTTGAGATTGTTCAAACACATTTGAAAGAGGACACAGGTGGCAGAGAGAGGAGAATTTCAACTCAGCAGTCTGGCTTATATTCAAAGCCAGGCCCCAAAGGTTAGATGTGTTAAGCCACCATGCTGCCCAATCTCCTGAGCTACTTACTTTTACCATATTGAGACTGACATTTCATTAAGTCAATAGCAAATGTCTGCCTTACTCTCCACAGTGGGGAGAGTAGAGCAGTAGGATTAATTGCATGTAGAGAGAAATCTGGTAGTGTTTCTGCAAGACAAGTAGTATTAATTGCTAGAAAAAAAATTGTAGATTATTGAAAATGAGTGTAAATGGGCAACTGTGCATTGATTATCCATTGCAAAATCAGTGTGACTTAACTTCAGTTACGTTCCAGTAAACCCATAAATAGTTTTCTGAAGATTGTTTTGTTGAGCCTTTTTGTACTAATGAAAAATGCAATATTGTACAATGGTGCAGTTATTCAAGCAGTACAAGAAATTAGCAGGTTCCAAGCCTGCCTGTCACTCACATTCTTCAACTTCCATTGAGTAAGAGTCATTCATTCTCTCTCAGGCCACAAAAGAAAAGACAAAGTAGGCCACAAAAGTAGAACTCGCTATAATTAGATAATGATTATGTGTATACCACTGCAGCAGTGTTGGTGTTTCTAGTTAAGAAACTGTGGCACCCTGGAATATTTTAGACGCAGCTGCATCCCATGTGATCTAGTTTATGACATTTATCTGACTATAGTCTGATCTTATTACCTAGGGAGAATAGATTGGAATTAATAGGGCAGTCCAAAGGCATCTTTGTAACAACAACAATTTGTATTTCTATAGCACCTTTAACATAGTAAAACGTCCCAAGGTGCTTCACAGGAGTGTTATCAAACAAAATTTGACACCGAGCCACATAAGGAGATATTAAGACAGATGACCAAAAACTTGGTCAAAGAGGTAGGTTTTAAGAAGCATCTTAAAGGAGGAGTGAGAGGTCGAGAGTACAATTGATGGCAAATGCACAATTCTCGTGCTATTAACAAAACTCAAATATAAAGCTGGCAGCCTCTGGATACTTGACAGCATTTACAGAACCACATTTTCATGGGTCCTGACTCTAGGGATGCCAACCCTCCTGGATTGTCCGGGAGTCTCCTGGAATTGAGGTTTGATCGCTCGGGCACTGCTGTGAAAAAATGTCAAGCTCGCTTGGTGACCGCCACACTTTGTTCCATCCCTACTCGGTGCAGCCAGTCCCACCGTCAGCCCGGACTGCATCTGCACATGTGCACCCGCTCCGCTCACACTATAGAACCGTTTCACTGTGTGGGGTACTGTGGGTCACCAGTGCCACCATTGTAGCCTTGATGTTTCTGGTATTTTTAAATGCCTCAAAGACGGGGAGGGAGCTCCGTTGGATGTGGACAAAACAGTTACAACACGATCAAAACTTCTCTCTGACTGAAAATCAGGAAGTGACTTTATGTCTAACATCCTTCTTGTCCAGCGACAAACTCTAAGGGGCTAGTATTAACTCCCCACCATTGGCGGGAGATGGTTGGTTGCGATGTGGGAGGGGGGGGGGCGGGGGCGGTGTGTGTTAAAAATTAAAACTCTGGGAACGTGGCCCCAACCGCCACGTACGCACCTGCTGCCATTTTTACAGTCGTGGGTTGCAATTGGGAGCCTGATTTAAATTTAATAGCTGCTGGCCGGGTTTCCCAGGGCTCAGGAAACCTGGCAGCAAAATGGAGCTGTAGCAACTGGGTCAAGCTGGTTGGTGCTTTTTATAGCACTCCTTGTGGGTCAAGTGGAGCAGGAATGTTCCCCATCCCCCCACCCCCCGATCCTTCAAGCAAACCTTCGGCCTTCCTTCGGTCGATCATGGCTTTCCTCATTGCTATGATCAGCCGACCCCCTTCCCAACCACTGATCTCTCTTGCTCCCTCCCTCCCTCCCACTTGTCGGGCTCTGAGCTCCAATCTTTCTCTCCCTCCCTCCTGATTGCTGGGCTCCGACACCTACCACCCCCACCTCCACCCCACTCCACCCCACCCCACCGAGCCCTGATCTCACCTGCTTGCCAGGGACCGTCCCCAATGGTCCACCGGCTGCGGCCTCCTGCCGCTGCCTTTCCCACCTGGCAGCCAACCATGCTGTCAATTTGGCCGACCATGCTGCCAGGCAGGAGAAAATGAAAGAAGAAAATGATAATGAGGTCATGTCGTTAAATTTGGCAGGATCTCCATGTTTCTGGGCTTTCCATGTTTCCCCCCCCTCCGCCCCCAGCTACTGCTGTACTCCCTCACTCCCTCCCTTCCTCCCCGTAAATGTTGGGGCCTAAATGTTCCAAAACTCTCAAAGTATCACTCACGTCGCCTATGGGAGTGATGGGTTATGGGGAGTGGACACGGAAATGGAGCTGAGCCCAAGATCAGATCAGCCGTGATCTCATTAAATGGCGGAGCAGGCTTGAGGGGCCAAATGGCCTACTCCTGCTCCTATTTCTTATGTTCTTATTATGTTCTATGTTGCTGAAGCTGCACCCCACCTCCCCACCCCCAGAACTTGCCATCTCCTTTCATACCAAGCAATTCTTTTCCCCCCAACAGTTCTTGACTCCATCAACGCCAACACCTCTAACCCACTCCCAGACTGGCACCAACAAAAAGGTCTCCATCTCACCCCTGACCCCCCATTCTCCATTACATCCTTTTCTGTCTTCCAATTGCATCAATGCTGTAATGGTTGTGTCAACTTTCTTGTTCCTTCTGAATTCTAGATGCATTGACATGCTCTTCTTCCTGCTTATATCCTCCCTGTGCTAAAAGCAAGCCTTGTCTCCAGGTCTCTCTTTGTTTCCCAGGATTACTTTGGAGCTTCACACCTATGGTTTACAGCTGTGTGCTCTCTTTGCCTGCTTGTGGGCAGCTCTCTAGTTCTCAGAACTTCTCACGTGACAACTGCCAACACAAAGATATTCAAAAATAGGGGACCCAACCTTTCCAGTAACATTTGGCAACTGCAGTCCAGTGTTATGTGATCAGATGTCACGTGATCAAACCTCCAGAAACACTTCCAACAAGAGCTGGTAACCCTACCTGAGAGCTGCTGTCAGATGTCCACTTAGCTCTTACCGGAGACAGTTATGTTATATGGAGCAGCGATAAACATGGGAGAACAATACTTTGTTTGCGGACCACTGTGCTGGTGCCACGTATTTAAGTTAGACTAAAACAGAAAAGTTTTATAATACTTGCATTAATAGTAACAAATGAAGGTTTGCTTCATATGAGTTACTGTTAGTTTACAAGTGGAATCTTTGTAAGAGCAACTGAGATAGTGGGAAGTGGTTAGAAAGTTGGCTGTTGATGCTTTCTTTCTCAAAAGACAAACTCCTTTTGAGAGCAAAGGTGGAGCCTGTGTTATACTTATGTTATATTATTTGTTAGGTTTCCTGATATTCTAGACACAGAGTAATGAAGGAAAAACAATTATATTTCCAAAATAAAAAAAAATACTGCAGATGCTGGAAATCTGAAATAAAAACAGAAAATGCTGGAAATACTCAGCAGGTCAGGCAGCATCTGTGAAGAGAGAAACAGAGTTAACGTTTCAGGTCGATGACCTTTCATCAGAACTGGTTTCCACGTTGACAACAACTTTACAAACAGCAGCATTTAGCACCTCACTACTAGTGACACTTGCTCCTTTAAGTTGCTCCAGGTCTTGAAGTTCTGCAACAACTTGCTCTATCCTGTCCTTCAATGGGTGAACTCCCAGTCAGAAGCTTGTACTCTAGGGGAATCAAGGGATATGGAGATCGGGCAGGAAAGTGGAGTTGAAGTCGATGATCAGCCATGATCTTATTGAATGGCGGAGCAGGCTTGAGGGGCCGTATGGCCTACTCCTGGTCTTATCCTTATGTTCTTATGACATGAGGAACTTGCCCTCATTATTCAAATGAGGCAGACCCAGGAAATTGTAACAGGGTCAGCACTCATGATGTTGAGCAGGCGCCATTCCCACCCGACTGCACTTTCAGCGGGGATCACGCCCCGTTGGAAAATCTAGGCTTCCATTGCTGGAGAAAATCATTCTTTTGGAATTTATAACCGTCGTGCTAGTAGTGTTGCATAGTGTCGACATCTCTGGGTAAGAAGAGTGGTAGTCAGTAATTATCAAGAAGTCATTCTCTTGAGCCATAAATCAGTTGCAACTTTCTGGCACAGTTGGTTTGGTCTATATTTTAACAAGGAAGAATAAATAACTATCTTGTGAAAGATGTGCTGAATTATTCTGAATCAGTACATATCAAACTTATACGACAGAAGGAGGTCGTTCAGCTCAACTCTTCCACAACAACCATCTACTCTAATCCTATTTAAATGCTCATTTCCTGTATCATTCTATATTCTTCCTTTTCAAGTGCTTATCCAATTCCCTTTCAAATGCTGTTAAAGTCTACCTCAAAAGGCACTTGGGTGAAGTATTCCATCTTGTAATAACTCTCTTTGTGAAAACATTTTATCTGATTTTCATCTTCATTCTTCTAGTGATAGAGCTGAGTTATCAATTAAGCAACAAGTGGAATAAGTTTTCATTATTTCCCCTCTCAAAATCTGTCAGAAATTTGTAAACTTCGATCCGAGGCCCTCTTAACCTTCTCTGTACTAACTTCTCATTCCTGGAATCATACCATTAAATCTTTGCTGTACTCTTTCCATGGCTCTACTATCCTTCCTATGCCTAGACATGCATGGAATGTTCCAGAGATAACTAATGTGTTATACAAATTCAACATAATTTCTTTTCTTTTTCTATCCAATGCCACTGCATATAAAATCAGAAGCCCATTTCGCTTTACTGTGGTCTTCTCTACCAGCACTCCTTTTAAAGATCGATGTATCTGCTCTCTGTTCCCCACTCTGTTTTGAATCTTACCATTCGGGTTATATTCCTTTACAGTCTTTCTTGCAAAATATACTACTTCATATTTCTCTGCATTGCACTGTATCTGCCAATCAGCAAGTACAGGGGTGATGGGTGAACAGGACTTGGTGTGAGGTTTGGATAAGCTTAAGTTTACGGAAGGTGGAAGATGGGAGGTCTCTACCTCACTTACCTCTCTTACCTCTCTTACCTCTCTGTGTCCTTCTGCAGTCTCATCAGTTTGCCCTGACCCTAAGTTTGACATTGTTAGAAAACTTCAATATTATTCCTCAGTGTGTACTTTTTTACATTACTTTATGCCCACATGACCTCATGACTATTTTGTGGTATTTCTTTTGTGACTTTTTTTGTTATTTCAATATTGCTTCTGTTACAGTTAATTCCTCCTTACAGTCCTAGTACTCCTGAATTTCTGGAGACCAATTTTGCTTTACTTGTTGCCCTCCCTCCATTATTGTTTCAATGATGATCCCAGAGTATATATCTGTTTCAAAAGCAAAATACTGCGAATGCTGGAAATCTGAAATAGAAACAGAAAATGCTGGAAATACTCTGTGGAGAGAGAAACAAAGTTAACATTTCAGGTCAATGATCTTTAGTCAGAACTGGAAAAAGTTAGAGATGTAACAGATTTTAAGCAAGTGAAGGAGCAGGGAAAGGGGGGAGGAGAGGAAAGAACAAAAGGGAAGGTCTGTGATAGGGAGGAAGGCAGAAGTGATTAAATGACAAAAGGGATGACAGTACAATGCAAAAGTACTATATATCCCTTTTCCTTTGTATTCTGATTATCTTTATCAGGTCAGACAGTTGCACAGCTTTAATAACCACATCAGTGTAAATGACGAATATCCTTATCGGCTTTTTCTTTGGCTTCAGTGGTATACATTCGTTGGCCTAGTGTATACAACACTCTCTGGTCACACTTCTGTAGCCTAATTGTCCATCATTCTTTGTATTCACACAGAACAATCATTGTGAAATTTTACAAATAGAGCAATTAGTGGCTCGTAATGCATTTGTGGTCTGCAAATGGGTATTGTCATACAAGGACTACATAGGATCACATAGGATATATGGCACAGAAACAGGCCATTCGGCCCAACCAGTCCATGCTGGTGTTTATGCTCCACTCGAGCCTCCTCCTGTCTTTCCTCATCTAAATCTATCAGCATAACCCTCTATTCCCTTCTCCCTCGTATGCTTGTCTAGCCTCCCCTTAACTGCATCTATACTTTTTCATCAACCACTCCTTGTGGTAGTGAGTTCCACATTCTCACCACTCTTTGTGTAAAGAAGTTTCTTCTGAATTCCCTATTGGATTTCTTGGTGACTATCTTATATTGATGGTCTGTAATTATGCTCTTCCCTACAAGTGGAAACATTCTCTCTCTATCCACTCTCTCAAAACCTTTCATAATTTTAAAGACCTCTATTAGGTCACCCCTCAGCCTTCTTTTTTCAAGAGAAAAGAGACCCAGCCTGTTCATCCTTTCCTGATATGTATACCCTCGCATTTCTGGTATCATCCTTGTAAATCTTCTCTGCACCCTCTCCAGTGCCTCGATATCCTTTTTTTATAATATGATGACCAGAACTGCGCGCAGTACTCTAAGTGTGGCCTAACCAAGGTTCGATACAGGTTTAACATAACTTCCCTACTTTTCAATTCTATCTCTCTAGAAATAAACCCCAGTGCTTGGTTTGCTTTTTTAATGGCCTTGCTAACCTGTGGCGCAACTTTTAGTGATTTGTGTATTTGTACTCCGAGATCCCTTTGTTCCTCTACCCAACCCAGACTCGCACCCTCCATGAAATAAGTGATCCCTCTATTCTTCCTACCAAAATGTAATACCTCACATTTATCTGTGTTGAACTTCATTTGCCAATTATTTGCCTATTCTGCATGTTTATTAATGTCCTCCTGTAATTTGTTGCAGTCCTCCTCAGTATTGACTATCCCCCCCCCCCCCCAATTTGGTATCATCCGCAAATTTAGAAATTGTGTTTTTGATTCCAAAGACTAGATCATTAATATAAATTGTGAACAACAGTAGTCCCAGCATTGATCCTTGTATGATGAAAACCAGGGTAATAGATTGGAGAAAAGCTGATTTTGAGGGGCTACCCACCTTCTGCCACTGTGAATAGCTACCTTTGACCCCTACTCTCGGCTTTCTGTCTTGAAGCCAGCTAGCTATCCATTCTGCTACTTGTCCCCTGACTCCACATTCTCTGATCTTGTTCATCAGTCTATTATGAAGGCCTTTTGAAAATCTAGATAAATTACATTTACTGCATTACCATTGTCTACTCTCTTTGTTATCTCTTCAAACAATTCAATGAGGTTGGTCAAGCAAGACTTTCCCTTTTGAAATCCATGCTGACTATTCTTTACTATGTTTTTGGTTTCTAGATGTTCTTCTATTTTCTTCTTTAGTAGGAATTCCATTATTTTTCCTACCACTGATGTTAAGCTGACTGGTCTATAATTCCCTGGACATGTTCTATCCCCCTTCTTAAATATAGGTATTATGTTAGCTATCCGCCAGTCCTCTGGCACTACACCTTTATCTAATGAATTATTAAATATGTGTAGTAATGCCTCTGCTATCTCTTCCCTAGATTCTTTTAAAATGCGTGGATGCAATCCATCTGGACCAGGGGTTTTATCCTCTTTGAGTTTGATTAGTTTATTTAATATATCCCCTCTTTTTATTTTAAATGCACTTATCTCATTACTAATCTCATCATCCAATGTCATGTCCACCTGTTCTATCTCCCTGGTAAATACTGAAGCAAAATAATTATTTAATAATTTTTGCCATCTTTCTATCGTTAACTGTGGTATTATCCTGACTATCCCTTAATGGCCCTATTCCCATCCCAACCTTCCTTTTTTATTGATGTGCCTGTAAAATATTTTACTATTTTGTTTTATGTTCCTTGATAATTTAATTTCATAGTTTCTCTTTGCCTTCCTAATTGTTTTTTTTTACTTCTCTCCTACTCTTTTGGTATTCTCCCCTATCATGCACATTTACCTTGTTGTCTATATACTTATTGCATGCCTCTTTCCTTACCCTCAATTATTCCCTTATGGTTTTATTCATCCATGGAGTCTCATTAGTGTTTCGTTTGTTCTTTCCTTTTAGCGTAATATATTGATCCTGCACTCTGTTGAACACTGTTTTAAATGTTTCCCATTGCTGTTCTACATTATCGTTTGCCAATATTGCTGCCCATTTTATTTTCCCCTCAAAATCAGCTTTTCTCCAATCTATTACCTTGGTTTTCATCATACTTATGTCCTTCTCAATTATCATCTTAAAGCGTATTATATTATGGTCACTATTGCCTAGATGTTCCCCTACTTTTACTTCTCTTACCTGCTCTGGTTCATTCCCCATTACTAGATCCAATAGCTAATCCTCCCTTGTTCGGCTTTTTATATATTGGGTTAGAAATGAGTCCTGCACACATTGTAGGAACTCCATTCCGTTATCCCCTTTACCTACCTCTTCTGTCCAATTAATATCGGGGTTGTTGAAACCTCCCATGAATATTATTCTATGGTTTTTTATTCATTTCCCTAATTTGTCTGTATATTTCTTCATCCACCTCCCTTGCACTATTAGGTGGTCTGTAGACTACACCTATTAGTGTGGTTGATCCTTTATTATCTTTTATCTCTATCCATGTGGATTTTATTTTTATCTTGCTGATAGCTCTGTCATTTTTTTCTATTGCCATTATGTTATCCCTAATAAGTACAGCTACTCCACCTCCCCTTTTCCCCTCTCTATCTTTTCTAAATATGTTGTACCCTGCAATGTTTAATTCCCAGTCCTGATTTTTCTGTAGCCATGCCTTAGTAATCCCTATTATGTCTGGTTCCTCGCAACGCATGATTGCCTCCAGCTCCCCTGTTTTATTACAAACACTATGTCCATTGCTGTACAGACAGTTTATCTCATTTTAGTAGGATTTCCTCTCACTTTATGTTTAACCATCTTTTTAGACTCCTGTTCTATAACCCTATTTATTCCCTTGCCATCAATGTCCTCCCTTACTTTATTCTTTCCTATGCTCTCTTTTCCTTGTTTTGTTTATAATTAGGCTGGTTACACTTCTTGTAGATCCCTCCCCCCATCTTACTAGTTTAAAGCCTTTGCCACCTCCCTATTTACCCTTTCCGCTAGGACATGGGTCCCATCCCGGTTCAGGTGGAGCTCGTCCCATCAGTACAGCTCCTTCCTGTCCCAGAACTGGTGCCAGTGCCAATTTGCACGTGGCTTGGGCAATAATCCAGAGATTATTACCTTTGAGGTCCTGCTTTTTAATTGAGAGCCTAACTCCTGATACTCTTTCAGCAGGACCTCCTCCCTGTTCATGCCTGTGTCGTTGATCTAACATGGACCACGACAACTGGATTTACCCTCCTTTTCCAAGTTCCTCTCCAGCCACCATGAGATATCACTTACCCTGGCACCGGTTAGGCAACACACCCATCGGGATTCTCGTTCTTGGCTGCAGAGGATGCTATCTATCCCCCTAATTATAGAGTCCCCTATCACTACCACATTTCTATTCTGCTCTTCCCCCCCTTGGACAGCCTTCTGAGCCACAGTGCCTTGGTCGGCATTGTGGCTGTCTTCCCTGCAGTCTTTCTCCTTGTCCTCACAGGTAGCGAGTACTTCATACCTGTTGGACAGGACCAGTGTCTGCAGGACCTCCTTCTCAACCTCTCCTAAATCCCCGCTACCCATTTGCCTAACAGTCACACCCTCCCTTTCCTGAACCTGTGCTTTCCTCTGGGGTGTGACTGCATTCTGGATAAAACTGTCCAGAAATTCCTCCCCCTCCCTTATGTGTCAGAGTGTCTCCAACTCGCACTCCAGCTCAATGACTCTGAGATGGAGACATCTCCTGCAGACATATTCGCTCGGGACAGTCTCGCTGTCCATACACTCCGACATACTGCAGTCCAGACACACAACCTGCCCTGCCATATCTTGGTCCATCCTTACATAGAAACATAGAAACATAGAAGATAGGAGCAGCAGTAGGCCATTCGGCCCTTCGAGCCTGCTCTGCCATTCAATGAGATCATGGCTGATCATCCAATTTCAGTACCCTGTCCCTGCCTTCTCCCCATATCCCTTGATCCCTTTAGCCTCAAGAAATATATCCAACTCTTTCTTGAATATATTTAATGAACTGGCCTCCACCGCCCTCTGTGGCAGAGAATTCCACAGGTTCACCACTCTCTGGGTGAAGAAATTCCTCCTCATTTCAGTCCTAAATGGCTTACCCCTTATCCTTAGACTATGACCCTGGTTCTGGACTCCCCGGCCATCAGAAACATCCTTCCTGCATCTAGTCTGTCCAGACCTGACAGAATTTTATAGGTTTCGATGAGATCCCCTCTCAATCTTCTAAACTCCAGTGAGTATAAGCCCAATCGACACAATCTCTCCTCATACGTCATTCCTGCCATCCCAGGTATCAGCCTGGTGAATCTTCGCTGAACATCCTTCCTCAGATAAGGCGACCAAAACTGCACACAATACTCAAGGTGTGGTCTCACCAAGGCCCTGTACAACTGCAGCAAGACATCCTTGTTCCTGTACTTGAACCCTCTTGCTACGAAGGCCAACATACCATTTGCCTTCTTAACCGCCTGCTGCACCTGCATGCTTACCTTCAGCTAGTTAAAGTCTTTATTCAACGATTATTTATAGTTATATTAATGAGTTTAACTAGTTAAGCTATAAATTTAATACAGTATGTTATAGTTTCCCGCTCCTAGTTGAAACCAGTGTCCTAGGTTAGAGAGAAAAGAGAGAAAAAAAACCTTAATACTCACCAACCAATCACCTACCTGCTGTCCTATGATGTCACTCCTTGTTTTGTTGGAAATTGTCGAAGGTTCCACCGCCGCAGATACCGCCTCCAATTAGGTCCGCGCTGCCTGGTCTCCCGCTCTTTTAAGTACCGCTGCTGATACCGCCTCCAATTAGGACTGATTGAACCTTACACAAGCAAATATATTGCTTAAAGGCAGCTTCTCAATCTGTACAAATCAGTCAATGAATGGGCTGAAGAAGCTATGGATTGATGAGATTGCATGATGGATATAGGTGAGGAAGGCTACTTGGCATATTTTAACCCATGCATCCAGAAAGAGCCTAAAATCCCCTCATAACAGCATTTCAATTATTCTGTAGATGTAGATCTGTGAAGAGAAAAAGATTGGTGAAGTCAAACGTAGGTCCCTTGCAGTCAGAATCAGGGGAATTTATAACGGGGAACAAAGAAATGGCAAACCAATTAAATACATTCTTTGGTTCTGTCTTCACAAAGGAGGACACAAATAACCTCCCAGAGATGTCGGGGAACATATGGTTTAATGAGAGGGAGGAACTGAATGAAATCAGTATTTGTAGGGAAATGATGTTAGGGAAATTGATGGGCTTGAAGGCCGATAAATCCCCAGGGCCTGATAATCTACATCCTAAGGTACTTAAGGAAGTGGCCCTAGAAATAGTAGATGCATTGCTAGTCATCTTCCAAAATTCTATAGACTCTGGAACAGTTCCCATGGATTGGAGGGTAGCTAATGTAACCCCACTATTTAAAAAAGGTGGTAGAGAGAAAACGGGGAATTAAAGGAAGCCTGACATCCGTAGTGGGGAAAATGCTAGAGTCCATTATAAAAGATGTAACAGCAGAGCACTTGGAAAACAGTGACAGGATCGGACAAAGTCAACATGGACCACTCCCTCCGAGACACCCTAGTCCACTCCTCTATCACCCCCAACAGCCCTTCCCCTTCGCCTGGCACCTTCCCGTGCAAGCGCAGGAGATGTAACACCTGCCCCTATACCTCCCCCCTTCCCACTGTCCAGGGCCCCAAACACCCCTTCCAGGTGAAACAACGATTTACTTGTACTTCTTGCAATTTAATATACTGTATTCGCTGCTCACGATGCGGTCTCCTCTACATTGGGGAGACCAAACGCAGATTGGGTGACCGCTTTGCGGAACACCTCCGTTCAGTCCGTAAGGGTGACCCCGAGCTTCCGGTCGCCTGTCATTTTAATTCACCGCTCCATTCCCACTCGGACCTCACCGTCCTTGGCCTCTTGTATTGTTCCATGGAAGCTCAACGTAAACGCGAGGAACAGCAAATCATCTTCCGATTAGGCACTTTGCAGCCTTCCGGACTCAATATCGAGTTCAATAATTTCAGATCACAACCTCGGCCTCTATTACTTTGTTCCTTTAAATTTTTTCCACCCCTTTGTTTTGGGTCCTCCTTTCCCCCTCCCCCCTCCTTTCCTTTTGTTTCTTTCTCTCACCTGGCAGCTGTCCTTATCCTACCAGTACACTTCACACCTAATCTCAGCTGCCTTTTGTCTCCACGGGCCCATTACCATCTCATCTGGCTTCTTATACCTTTTATTGTCTCCTTTTCTTCTTTTGTTCGATCGCAGCTTTGCCTTCGATCTTTTTATTTTCTTTCCAGTTTTGAAGAAGGGTTTCAACCCGAAACGTCAACTCAAATTTCTCTCCACGGATGTTGCCTGACCTGCTGAGTTTTTCCAGCATTCTCTGTTGTTATTTTGGATTTACAAAAGGTAAATCATGCTTGACTAATCTACTGGAATTTTTTGAGGATGTAACTGGTAGAAAAGATAAGGGAGAACCAGTGGATGTGGTTTATTTGGACTTTCAGATGGCTTTCGATAAGGTCCCACATAAGAGATTAGCGTGCAAAGTTAAAGCACATGGGATTGGGGATAAGGTACTGACTTGGATAGAGAACTGGTTGGCAGACAGGAAGCAAAGAGTTGGAATAAACGGGTCTTTTTCCAAGTGGCAGGCAGTGACTAGTGGGGTACCGCAGGGATCGGTGTTAGGACCCCAGTTAGTCACAATATATATTAATGATCTAGACGAGGGAACTAGATGTAATATCTCCAAGTTTGCAAATGACACAAAGCTGGGTGGGCTTCTGTGCTGTGAGGAGGATGCAGAGAAACTGCAGTATGATTTGGACAGGCTGGGTGATTGGGCAGAAGCATGGCAGATGCAGTATAATGTGGATAAATGCGAGGTTATCCACTTTGGTGGTAAAAACAGGAAGGCAGATTATTACCTGAATGGCAATAGATTGGGAAAAGGGGAAGTGCAACGAGACCTGGGTGTCCTTGTGTGCACCAGTTGCTGAAGGTAAGCATGCAGGTGCAGCAGGCAGTTAAGAAGGCAAATGGTATGTTGGCCTTTATAGCGAGAGGATTCGAGTACAAGAGCAAGGAAGTCTTGCTGCAGTTGTACAGGGCCTTGGTGAGACCACACCTTGAGTATTGTGTGCAGTTTTGGTTGCCTTATCTGAGGAAGGATGTTCTTGCCATGGAGGGAGTGCAGCGAAGATTCACCAGACTGATACCTGGGATGGCAGGAATGACGTATGAGGAGAGATTGTGCCGATTGGGCTTGTATTCGCTAGAGTTTAGAAGAATGAGAGGGGATCTCATTGAAACTTATAAAATTCTAACAGGACTAGACAGACTAGATGCAGGAAGGATGTTCCCAATGGCGGGGGAGTCCAGAACCAGGGGCCACAGTCTAAGGATAAGGGGTAAGCCATTTAGGACTGAGATGAGGAGGAATTTCTTCACCCAGAGAGTGGTGAACCTGTGGAATTCTCTACCACACAAGGCAGTTGAGGCCAATTCATTAAATATATTCAAGAAGGAATTAGATATATTTCTTAAGGCTAAAGGGATCAAGGGATTTGGGGAGAAAGCAGGGACAGGGTACTGAATTTGGATGATCAGCCATGATCTCATTAAATGGCGGAACAGGCTCGAGGGGCCGAATGGCCTACTCCTGCTCCTATCTTCTATGTTTCTATATTTCTATTATAATACTTCTACCTCTGCTTACCTCCCCGACAGTCCAATCTATGTGTTGATTACTCTTTTTGTGAATAGCTTCCTGACACCAGTCCTAAGTTTGACTTTTACAAGTTTAAACCTGTGGCCCCCTATCCTAACTGTCAGAGTTTAATTTGCAGTAGTGTTTCAGATTGATTTATTCGATCCCATTTTGTATGTAGCTCTATAAATTCACGTCTCAGCTGCCTCTTCTACAGCCCGTATCTCATTAACTCACTCTTTTTCAGCACTAAGGATCTTTTCTGCAATGCCCGCAGGGCTTAAACTGGACTCTCTCCTCTAAAATGTACAGTTTAAGCATAACTTCCTCTGACTTTGGTTCTTCTGTTTTTGAATTTATAGTTTAGCATTTTATTTTCTCTTGATTGCTATGCTACAGATTTGAACCATTACGCAGTGAGTCTGCTAATATCCTTGACTTCACTCTTAGCTATTCTAACACTATTCCTGGAGTAATAACAATTCCACCCACGATATTTTCGTCTTATGTGCAGGATTTCATATTTGTCAAAGTCCCGCCCACTTACATATTTGTTCTAGCTAATTTTGCTGCTTTTGGGTTTCCTTCTCAGATTTAATTATCCCTCATAATTTGGTCTGATTTGTCTTTGATCATTGTACTTTTGCAGCACCACAGCTCTTAATTCTGTCTGTAATATATCAGCTGAAATCCTTAATCATCTTTCAGCATCATAGAGCTTTAAAGGTAACTCTTGAATGAAAAGTTCCCACGTGTTTTTCCATTTTTCTTTATGTTCATAATTACATATCCATTGAGTAGTCTATTGTTATCAGGTTTCGAAGAGGTAATATTTTTTATGCATTTAACCAGATGGATGTGGCAAGTATTCAAAGCTAAGGCTTTCATATTGTTAGGCCTTCACCAACGATGAGGTCCCTATCAAGTGCCAGTTCCACGACTCCAAGTACACACGTGTGGGCTAGAAATTCAGCTTCTTTGCGCCTGCTGTTAGCGCCTCCAGGGGGCACTAATGGGGCGCAAAGGGCTTATAGCTGAGGGTGTGTGTGAAAAAAGTGCCTCCCGAGAAATTCGGCGGGGCATTGCTGAGGGGCTACCCGAGAGCATCACGCCCCCGCCGGTAGTGCCCCGGGCCACTGCGCCGCCGGTGATGACATCATCGGCATGCGCCGCGGTCCCTTAACGCCCCGCCGCGTCCCCTTACCACCCCGTAGCAGAAATTCAGCTGCATGCCGCGGGTGATATCAGCGCCAGCCTCGCCAGTTGCGAACCGGGCCAACCTCCGCTCGCAGGGAGGTGCAGCTGCGACCCACGCCGCCATTTTCATTTCTTGGCCGACCTCCAGGTCGGCCCTCCGTAGTGTACCGTGACGTGGTCCTAGCCGCCATCATGCAGCCAGGCACCGCATCTCGGTGCCAGGCTGCGGCCACGGCACCACACTACCCTGGTGACCTAGTGTGGCCATTGGAGGCCCTGCAGAGTGCGCAGCGGGCCTCCCCTTTAATTGAAAGAGAGGGGCGTTGAAACGCGTCAGCGCTCTGCTGTGCCTCCGTGGAGCGCAGCCTATCGCACCCCAACATCACCTCAGTTACCGCCCAATAGGAAGTGGAGTGCCCGAGATTGCGCTCCATTTCCTGTACGGGGCAGTAAGCCAAATTTAACGGCTGGGGTGGTGCTTCCGTGCCGGGTGCTAAATGTCCGGCCTGAACGGTTACCACCCCCAAACGGGGCGTAACCGAAATTCGCGCCCCAAGTTGAAGTAATGCAAAAGGGAAGCATTAAGATTTGTAAATCCCTAAAGATATTTAACATGAATTATTTAAAGCTTGCTTAGGCAGTTTCAGTTGCCAGAATCCTGAAAATGCATTTGTGACATCTTATCCATACTTTCTCAAAGGCTGGGCAACTTATGGTACATATAGGTATATTCCCGGAACTCCATGTTTGTATCCGTCCAATCAGGTTTCCGCCCCTGCCAAAGTACTGAAACAGCCCTTATCAAAGTCACAAATGACATCCTATGTGACTGACTGTGGTAAACTATTCCTCCTCGTCTTTCTCGACCTGTCTGCAGCCTTTGACACGGTTGACCACACCATCCCTCTCCAACGCCTCTCCTCCGTCGTCCAGTTGGGTGGGACTGCACTCACCTGGTTCTATTCTTATCTATCCAGTCTTAGCCAGAGAATCAACTGCAACGGCTTCTCTTCCTGCTCCCGCACCATTACCTCTGGAGTCCCCCAAAAATCTCTCCTTGGCCCCCTCCTATTTCTCATCTACATGCTGCCCCTCGGCTACATCATCTGAGAACACATCAGGTTCCACATGTACGCTGTCGACACCCACCTCTACCTCACCACCAACTCTCTCGACACCTCCATTGTTTCTAATTTGTCACACTGCTTGCCTGACATCCAGTGCTGGATGAGCAGAAACTTTGTCCAACTAAATATTGGGAAGACCAAAGCCATTTCCATTGGTCCCCACCACAAACTCCGTTCCCGGGCCTCAGCCTATCCACCTCTCTCTTTTAAGATGCTCCTTAAAACCTACCTCTTTGACCAAGTTTTTGGTCATTTGTCCTAATATCTCCTTATGTGGCTTGGTGTCAAATTTTATTTGATAACGCTCCTGTGAAGCGCCTTGGGACGTTTTACTATGTTAAAGGTGCTATGTAAATGAAAGTTGTTGTATATACATACCACGTCATCCACACAATTTTCTCTTTTCTCCCTCTCTTTTAGCATTGATAGATAGCACATTCTAGTTCTCATTTGCTTGTGTCTTAATCCTTTTCATAACTACTGTGGTCCTATTTTATTCATTGCAATATCTTTGTCTTACTTTTTTTAATTATTTATGCTCCCCTATGTATTTGCACTGTTTGTTCAATTCTTGCTGCATCAACAGCATTCTCTGAGCGTGATCGATATTCCTCAAATTATTGTCATCTCTTAGTAATTCTGCCAATTCACCAAATTCAAGCTATGAACTGAAGAGCTACAGGAAACAATGAGCTGATTGTAAAATCTGTACAATGGAGGTAGAAATATATTGTTTGCTGATTCCTGCATTTACCGACTGTTCAGGTTAATTTATAAATCCTGGGGACTTATTTTTTCAATCATCAATCAAGCAGTTGCAGGTTATAATTGGTTACAGTTTTTAAGCTACTGTATTTCTGCTGAACAAGTAGTTGGCATATTACAATAGTAGGGAACCTCAGTGGCAGTTAAGAATATCTACTTTCAAATCTGCATTGTAGCCCACCTCAGATATTGGAGATGAATTCTGTCAGCTTTGATAGTTGTGAAGGACTCCAGCTGCAATAAATGTGACTGCCAAATCAAACAGAGAATTAAGTTACTCGACATTTATTTACAAAGCAATGAGAATTTGAAAGAAGCTTAGAAGAACAAAGGCAATTGGAAATAAACTCCGAACAGTAGCATCATTTATAGAACATGGGCACATATAACTTGTGCCTGTCCTTGGGTCAAATGAATTCAGGCTCAATTAATGAACATGGCATAGCTCAACCCAATTTGGTTGAAGAAGATAAATGCCATCCCAAATGGTCTATTTTACAGAACAAGAACAGATCTGCTACACATATTTTCAGAAGCAAAGGAGTTGCTTCAAAGTGCATATTGTCGTGGTGGCTACACATCTCAGCACAATACCAAAGCAACACTGTACATGTACCATGAGAGAATGTTAATGCAGTGTTGTACATTGAAGGAGAATAGCAGTTTAATAGAAGGAGCACTTTGTCTGCTCCAGTACACCATTTAGCTGGTTAAAAAGCTGATATTGTAGTATCATAAGTTTAAAAAAGAAAATTCTTCTTATTGTGCACCATTGAGTTACTGTACTGTCATGTCTTTATATTGCATCTCTGGTACTGGACTGTGCTCACATTTCCAATGTGACAGTACCAGAAGTGCGCTGCAATGCTTCTTGTGTGCATCAATATTGCTGAAGGCAAGACAACCGTCAGGAGTCAGTCTTGCGTTTTAGTTGCGCCTTGCTGCTGATGTAAAGTCTGCTTTTTAACCTAAAGAAATTAATTGAAACTACTAGTGCAGCGAGCTTCCTTTCAATTTCTGGCCTCACCTCTTCCCAATAATCAAAAAGGTCAGAGGCTAATTAGTGTATGTATTTGAGTGTCAATACATGGCTACCCCTATTCCATAATGCTGTGAGCAGGCAGCATAGTTGTACCTCGCCCCCTTGTATTCCACTAATGCTGCCAACAGTGCACCAGCAGTTGTAGTGTAGTGTAGTATTAGATAACAGCACGCTTAGAAAAAACAGAATACAAGGCTAGGAGGCAATTATGTATATATAACTCAATTTGGAATGTGGTTAAGAAGAGATAATTGGTATGAAGGAGCTTTGAGGACAGCACAGCTACAATAAATAAGTAGGAGAAGAAAGAAATGGAATAGACAGCAAGTGAAAGTGGGAGTAAAATAAAGGAGACAGAAAGGATTAGGTGGATTTGTGTGTTCCCCGCTCAAGCGATAATTAGATTGCCATGATAGAATGTGAAAGCAGTATCGGCTAGGGGGATTTAGGGAGGAGAGAAGGCAGGGGAAGTTAGTTATAAGGTCACTAGACTTGGTAACTAAGATTTAGCCAGAATCTATATATGAGATGGGTGCAAACGAATTGGTTGTAATGTTTTTTTATACAATGGTTTATGATGTACTTTTGGCTTCAAACGTACACTAAATGTAAGGTTTTTTCCATCGATAGATTGGAAGAATGACCAGGAAAACTGTGCCAAACATTTACGGGCAAATTTATGAAATCACACACCCAGTGGAAGCACATATCTGGAAAATGGGGGTGTGTTCTCTATGATTCTCCATTCATTTTAGTGGATGGAAAATTGTGGTGACCATGCCAGGATTTCCTGGTCAAAGCGTGCATTCATAATTTTGGTCCTATAGTGTCACAACAAACAACATCAGTAAGTAGCATTAACAGCCTGGAATTTGCAGTTGTAATGATGGTGAAACTGTCAGTGTTCACTGTCATTACTGTGTAAAACTGCCAGCAACTTCTGGCATCTGCACATGTGCAATTAAACGTGGAAATCCAGAAGTTGCTGTCAGTGATGCCCTGTTCCTTCACAGGGTGTGTTGTTACATTCTTTGCAGATGCAATCAACACAGAATCAGTGATTTGACATGAACTTCAACTTTTTATGCACTATTCTTGCTGTATAAACCATGGAAAAAGTTAAGCCTTGTTGAGTGAGGTGTAACTGAGTTTTCAAATGGTGTATTAAGTCATAATATCTGCTGAACCTCTCTGGCCCTGAAAAATGAATTTTATAGGTGTGGAGTGTCGTTCCCTCCATTGCATGATACAAATTTCATAGATTGTTAAAATAATAATACATTTTTTTTTAAGATTGCTTATGATATTTCAGCTTCTATCTTAATCCCATGTGTATGTCCAATCTTTACTTTTTAATCATTTATGGAAAGCGAAATAATGATAATTAGAACTTTTTACTGACCGCAGAATCCGGGCTAATATTTATTATCCTTTTTTGTAAAGAATGATGAATATTTATGGTACTCATTTACTGACTTTGAATGTAACATTATACATTCTATACAGATTGTCTTGTACATTTTCCCAATCTATATAGTTAAAAGTCTTTCATCCAGCTGGCAAGTATAATGTTACACCTTGCAAATGGATCATACCTCAGAAGTGTCGTAGATCAAGATGTCACACCTGCAATGCATAATGCCATGTTTTTTTTTACAAAGCAAAACATTTTTATTGGTTCAAATAACCACTTACCTATTATGATACCAGTAAAAACTAGCAAAAATGTCAAATAAAGGACAAATAGGCAACACAAAAATCAAGCAAATCCCTCATTCATAAACCAGCAAAACTGACCAAAGAAATTGCTCAGATAATTTCTTCATACTGTTTATGGCTGGATATTTCTGCTTTACATGGGTCAGTATATACAGTAATTCTTCCTAATATCTGTTTTTAATGCACTCTTCACCAATGTAAATTTATGCCTCCTCTAATCCTACTCTCCTGGTTTACTTAGGGAAATGGTGTTAGGGAAATTGATGGGATTCAAGGCCGATAAATCCGCAGGGCCTGATAATCTACATCCTAGGGTACTTAAGGAAGTGGCCCTAGAAATAGTAGATGCATTGCTGATCATCTTCCAACATTCGATGGAATCTGGAACAGTACCCATGGATTGGAGGGTAGCTAACGTTACCCCACTATTCAAAAAAGGTGGTAGAGAGAAAACGGGGAATTACAGACCGGTAAGCCTGACATCGGTAGTGGGGAAAATGCTAGAGTCCATTATAAAAGATGTAATAGCAGAGCACTTGGAAAACAGTGACAGGATCGGACAAAGTCAACATGGATTTACAAAAGGTAAATCGTGCTTGACTAATCTACTGGAATTTTTTGAGGATGTAACTGGTAAAATAGATAAGGGAGAACCAGTGGATGTGGTGTATTTGGACTTTCAGAAGGCTTTCGATAAGGTCCCGCATAAGAGATTAGCGTGTAAAGTTAAGGCACATGGGATTGGGAGCAAGGTATTGACTTGGATAGAGAACTGGTTGGCAGACAGAAAGCAAAGAGTTGGAATAAACGGGTATTTTTCCAAGTGGCAGGCAGTGACTAGTGGGGTACCGCAGGGATCAGTGCGTGGACCCCAGCTATTCACAATATATATTAATGATCGAGACAAGGGAACTAGATGTAATATCTCCAAATTTGCAGATGACACAAAGCTGGGTGGGCGTGTGTGCTGTGAGGAGGATGCCGAGAAACTCCAGGATGATTTGGATAGGTTGGGTGATTGGGCAAAAGCATGGCAGATGCAATATAACGTGGATAAATGTGAGGTTATCCACTTTGGTGGCAAAAACAGGAAGGCAGGTTATTATCTGAATGGCAATAGATTGGGAGAAGGGGAAGTGCAACGAGACCTGGGTGTCCTTGTGCACCAGTCGCTGAAGGTACGCATGCAGGTGCAGCAGGCGGTTAAGAAGGCAAATGGTATGTTGGCCTTCGTAGCGAGAGGGTTTGTGTACAGGAACAAGGATGTCTTGCTGCAGTTGTACAGGGCCTTGGTGAGACCACATCTTGAGTATTGTGTGCAGTTTTGGTCGCCTTATCTGAGGAAGGATGTTCTTGCCATGGAAGGAGTTCAGCAAAGATTCACCAGGCTGATACCTGGGGTGGCAGGAATGACGTATGAGGAGAGATTGGGACGATTGGGCTTGTACTCGCTGGAATTTAGAAGAATGAGAGGGGATCTTATGGAAACTTATAAAATTCTGACAGGACTGGACAGACTAGATGCAGGAAGGATGTTCCCGATGGTCGGGGAGTCCAGAACCAGGGGTCACAGTCTAAGGATAAGGGGTAGGCCATTTAGGACAGAAATGAAGAGGAATTTCTTCACCCAGAGAGTGGTGAACCTGTGGAATTCTCTGCCACAGAAGGCAGTAGAGACCAATTCATTAAATATATTCAAGAAAGAGTTGGATATACTTCTTAAGGCTGAAGGTATCAAGGGGTATGGGGAGAAAGCAGGGACCGGGTACTGAATTTGGATGATCAGCCATGATCGCATTGAATGGCAGAGCAGGCTCGAGGGGCCGAATGGCCTACTCCTGCTCCTATCTTCTATGTTTCTATGTTTACTTTGAAGTAATCGTCTGGCTTTAGCTTATCAATCTTTAACATTTAATATTTTATATTCCATGATGAGGTCCCCAGTTAACTGCTTCTTTTTTAAGCTGTAAATCTTGCTTCACTAACCTTGCTTCATATTCCCATTACAATTTGGTTCAATCTGGCTGCTGTTCTCTGCACACTATCCAATGCATGCATACGTTTGTTGTGATATGATGACAAGAATGAAAAGAAAGAAAGACTTACATTTATATAGCGCCTTTCATGACCACTTTTTGACGTGTAGTCACTGTTGAAATGTATGAAACGCGGCAGCCAATTTGCACACAGCAAGCTCCCACAAACAGCAATGTGATAATGACCAAATAATCTGTTTTTGGATGTTGATTGAGGGATAAATATTGGCCAGGACACCAGGGTTAACTCCCCTGCTCTTCTACGAAATACTGCCATGGGATCTTTTATGTCCACCTGAGCGATCAGACGGAGGCACGGTTTAACGACTCATCCGAAAGACGGCACCCCCGACAGTGCAGCACTCCCTCAACAACAACAACAAAATGTATTTATATAGCGCCTTTAACATAGTAAAATGTCCCAAGGCGCGGCAAAGGAGTATTTTAAGACAAAAATTTGACACCGAGCCACATAAGGATAAATTAGGGCAGGTGACCAAAAGCTTGGTCAAAGAGGTAGGTTTTAAGGAGCGTCTTAAAGGAGGAAAGAGAGGTAGTGAGGCAGAGAGGTTTAGGCAGGGAATTCCAGAGCTTAGGGCCTAGGCAACAGAAGGCACGGCCACCAAAGTTTGCGCGATTATAATCAGGGATGCTCAAGAGGGCAGAATTAGAGGAGCGCAGATATCTGGGGTGGGGGGGGGCGGGAATTGTGGGACTGAAGGAGATTACAGAGATAGGGAGGGGCGAGGCCATGAAAGGATTTGAAAACAAGGATGAGAATTTTGAAAAAGAGGTGTTGCTTAACCGGGAGCCAATGTAGGTCAGCGAGCAGAGGGGAGATGGGCGAATGGGACTTGGTGTGGGTTAGGACACGGGCAGCCGAGTTTTGGATGACCTCAAGTTTACGTAGGGTGGAATGTGGGAGGCCAGCCAGGAGTGCATTGGAATAGTCAAGTCTAGAGATAACAAAGGCATGGATAAGGGTTTCAGCAGTGGATGAGCTGAGGCAAAGGCGAAGACGGGTGATGTTGCAGAGGTGGAAATAGGCGGTCTTAGTTATGCTGCGGATATATGATCAGAAGCTAATTTCAGGGTCAAATATGACACCAAGGTTGCGAAAAGTGTGGTTCAGCCCCAGACAGATGTTCGGAAGAGGGATGGAGTCAGTGGCTAGGGAACGGAGTTTGTGGCGGGGACTGAAAACAATGGCTTCGGTCTTCCCAATATTTAATTGGAAAACATTTTTGTTCATCTAGAACTGTGTGTCGGACAAGCAGTCTGACAATTTAGACACCTGTGGAGGGGTCGAGAGAAGAGGTAGTGCTGGGTGTCGTCAGCGTACATGTGGAAACCGATGCTGTGTTTTGGATGATGTCGCTAAGGGGCAACATGTAGATGAGAAATAGGAGGGGGCCAAGGATAAATCCTTGGGGGACCCCAGAGGTAATGATGCGGGAGCGGGAAGAGAAGCCGTTGCAAGTGATTCTGTGGTTACGATTCGATAGATAAGAATGGAACCAGGCAAGTGCGGTCCCACCCAGCTGGACGATGGTGGAGAGGCTTTGGAGAAGGATGAAGTGGTCAACCCTGTCAAAGGCTGCAGACAAGCCAAGAAGGACGAGGAGGGATAGTTGACCTTTGTTACAGTTAGAAAGGATGTCATTTGTACTGTCATCAGTACTGTCCTGGAGTGTCAGCCGAGATTTTATTGCTCAAGTCTCTGGAGTGGGACCTGAACCCACAAACTTCTGACTCAGAGGCGAGTGTGCTGCCAACTGAGCCACGGCTGACACTTTCATTTCTAATTAATTTCTAACTCTTCTACTCATTGTATACCTATGATGCACATGTTTGATCATTATGCAATACTTTAGATTTGCTACCTTTGGCTGCATTGTTGAACTAGTTTAATGTTGTGCTGCCTTATTTGTGCTGCACGCTCTCAATGTGCAAGGCTCTTGCAGCCAGCGGAAACACCAGAGGAGTCTTAATGATTCGTTAAGGATGGTAACCGCTGGCCTTGGTGAATCTGGAAGATTTAATTTGGTGCTGCATGAGGCCCGTGCATTGCAGTTGGTGGTACTAACTTATCCCAATTGAAAAGCAGCCTCTGGGCCTATTGCTCTCCCTCTTTTAGTCTCATCAGCAAATCTGACAGTCTAGCATTTGCTTTCAGATCATTAATGTAGATTAGAAACAACAGGGTCCGAGCACAAGCTCCTGAGGGGCTCCAATCAACGCTTCCTCCCCAGTCTGACATTACACCTCTCAGAAGTACTCTCTGTTTCCTATTACCATTGGAACTAACATAGCATTTCTTGATAAGGTAATTGGCTACAGAAATTGATTGTGTGTGTGATCCCAGTCATTTGTACTCTTGGCGCATATGTGAACAAAAGTAATTATAAAAGAAAAAAAAACTTTATTTTTACGGCAAGATTTTATTTTTTACATTGACATTCATGTCAACACCAAACCCAGCCCAGAGCGTCCTGTTGATAAAATTATATTGTCTTAGCAGTGGAGGTTAACACTGGCAAATGAATATTTCAAATTGGTTGGAATATGATTCTGACATACTTCTACGGCAATGCTGCAAAGTTTTACATGGGGAGCTAAGAAGGAATAGTTGCAAGTAAGGCTAGGGTTAAGTGCCCCCCTTCATCTCCTCCACCAGCCATTACTTTAGGTTTATAAAAAGAATGCTGGCAAATGGCTGAAGGCATTCTATTGTCACCTGCAGACTGTAAATTGGACTGTTATCACAAAACTGCCACCTCTATGTGACAATTATCTGACAACACTTCCTGTACCTTATTAGTATGCATCTTCCTGTGCAACCTGCATAGTGGAATGGCCTGAAATTTCAATTCAACTGTTAATTGGATTAAAGCGGTACTGTCTTCATAATAAGTGTTTATCAATCTCTTGTTTGCAGGCATGCAATGCAATGCTGTAAGATGCATCAGAGGATGTTGGGCCAGATTTTCCTTTCAAAATATCTGTGAGGCTAATGGCGCTTGCCGTTATTCATGGGTAAATAGTACAGCAACCTCAGGCGAGGTGCAGATGTGCGATTAAATGTGAAAATCCAAAAGTTGCTGTCTGAGTTGTGCTGCTCTGCCGTTAGCTGTGTGAACCCAACATCTCCCCCATCGCCTTCCCATATTTCTTTTGGAATTTGGTGTGTTTAACCATTGATTGTCCATTAAACTTACCACAAAATGTTAAGTCTTGTCATTACAAGCGTAAGTATCCTTTTAATGATGTGATACAGTGTCAGCTGTGGCTCAGTGGGTAGCACCCTCGCCTCTGAGTCAGAAGTATGTGGGTTCAAGTCCCACTCCAGGGACTTGAGCACACAAAGCTAGGCTGACACTCCAGTGCAGTGCTGAGGGAGTGCTGCACTGTCGGAGGTGGCATCGTTAAACTGAGGCCCCGTCTGCTGTCCCAGGTGGACGTAAAAGATCCCATGGCACTATTTCGAAGAAGAGCAGGGGAGTTATCCCCGTTGTGCTGGCCAATCGTTATCCCACAACCAGCACCACTAAAACAGATGATCTGGTCATAAGTGCATTGCTGTTTGTGGGACCTTGCTGTGCGCAAATTGGCTGCTGCATTTCCTACATTACAACAGTGACTCCACTTCAAAAGTACTTCATTGGCTGTAAAGCGCTTGAGACATCCGGTGGTCGTGAAAGGCGTTATATAAATGCACGTCTTTCTTTTGATAATTGTTAATTACTGCCAATCAACCTCTGGCACTGAATATTAACTATTACAAGTGTGGAGTCTCAATTTTTTGGGGACGATTTTAAAAATAGCAACAATTAAATTCTTACTTTTCCTTTCTGTCTCTTTATTTCTCTCCCTCTCTTATTTCTCTTTCTATACCTGATTTGACATTGAATTCACCCCCTTTATTTCATCCTCCATCTCAGTCTGTGTTTATTTCCCAATCCTTAAATGTCATTGGTTAAGGAGATACTCTGTTGCTTTCCCTGTTCACTCAAGTCCCAGATGCCCTGTTTCCCTTGCCATGCTGTTATTAGCTAGCACTTTTAGCAACTTTGTTGGCAAAACATTTTGGAGCTGAAGGGTGCAGGGGCAAGTCTAACTAACGGCAGATGCCATTAGCTGCCCTGCAGTATCACATTCTGGCCCACTGTTGTGCCATTTGTGTGTAATGACATTGTGACAAAAGTTAATTATGCCTTCTGGTGTTTCCGTTTTCCCAAAACAAAAAGACTTGCCAGCTTTTCATGATGAAAGTCAGCTGCATGGCTGGCATGCCATGAAATAGGGTAATGCTGCAGTACATGCCACTAATCTTACACACCCAGAATAGAAATGGTTCTTAGGGTATTGGAAACTTTCCTGGTCTTTAGTATTCTGGAGCACTTGTGATTTTTGCAGCACTTTTGATGAATGTGCTTTAGATCTATCTCCCTTAATACTGGACGATCCAAACAGAATGGATCAAAGTCCCAAAAGCCTTTCATGACACGGAAGGTGAATGCATCATCTAATATAGTAAGCATATCTCCTTCAGTGCACAAGGAAACATTACTTTTAATTACATTTAGATCTATTTCTATGTGGTATACCACTGAGTATTACAAACAAGATGGTCCATTTTCAAGCTCTGGTTTGGATTGACTTCACCAATGTCAGGTGGAATGATAATGTACCACTAATTAAACTCCCTCGTTTAGCAAAGGGTAAAATACCTCCCAAGGCTTCTTTTTTTTGATGTCCTTGAATGCCAGGTGAGAAAAAGATCAGGTTTGCATGTGATAATCATTTGGTCCACTGACACTCACTGCCGAGACTGTGGAAAAAAAAAGGTAAGAAAGAACTTGCATCCACGGTGTCCGTTGTGGATCAGTGGTAGCACTCTCGGTTCTGAATCAGAAGGTCATGGGTACAAGCCTCACTCCAGAGACTTGAGCACATAAGCTAGGCTGACACTTCAAATAGAGAACAAATCCATATTTGTCCGTGTTTGAATTCCTTCCATTATACTTATTTTAATCTTTTTTTTTCTTTTAAAAGTGATTGAAATGAGAATCTAATACTTTAGTTACTATAGTGCTATATCTGAATGTCAAATTACGTATACTCCACTATTCAGATGATTTAGAATTTATGAAATTAGCCTGAAATTGAGCAGTAGATTGTTGGGGTAAGGATCTTGTAGCTTTAAAGCTTTTCTAATAATGTAATAATTTAGTCTTCTGACATTTCTAATAGAAATTATCTACATAGCCATACCACCCAATGATCTTCTTGTCAATCTTGGAAATTGAAAATCCTCCAACCAGCATTTTAAGTAGGCAGATTTATTTTGGGTCTGATTAATTTTCTTCCAGATAGCACAATCCCCCACAACATGCTGAAAAGGGATGCAGTAAAACCTGAATATTATCATACTATAGTCTACATCCATCCATTATCCTAAAATCATACACCACTTGGAATTCCTATTCAATTTAATATATCCCATTTAATCTAATACTAGATCCGGTGAACAACTTGTGTTTTGATCAAAGGAGCAATCTTTTCTTCATGGTTTAATTAATAGTACACAGTTACTAAGTACTGCACAATATTCTCTAACTTAGCAGGTTTTGTGAGCACTTGGTTTTGAAGAAGAAAAGAGCATCCTTACATTACAATTTAAGTTATAAATTTGGCTAAAATGCAGAAGGATGATAATGTGGTTGATGGCCAGAAATCCGAGAATAGCGTGGTAGCAGGAAATCATGGGACAACAAGAAATTCCAGGGCAAGAGTTTATAGGTGAGACGAGTAGATTCACAGGGCAAACAACGTGCAATTGTTCTGTGGCTAACCTTATATAGGCCAATGGTGTGGCCCCTATGCTTTTATTCATTACTTTTAAAGTGTTACATGATTAAATATCTAATATCATGCCTCCGGGGCCATCCCCACTGCTCCCCAGCCCCGCTTCCCACCTCCCACTGATCCGTTGTATCAGGCTTCCAAACCAATTCATACTTCCTGCTGATCTCTCAATAAATAAGTTTAATTCTGCAGTTTCTTCAAAATTTTAAATTATATTATATCTGACATCAAGGCTAGAATTTTGCCTACCTGGGCAGGTCCAGTGCGGGCGATGGCCATGGCGGGTCACGACCCCGCTGCTGGCTCCATCCCGCAGCTGAAAATGACTTTCCCTTAATAGGACTTATTAAGCCCGCCCTGCGCGATACACGGCCCAATTAAATGGTTCAGGTCTGGTGACGTGTTTTCTGCCAGGATCTTTAAAGGGGCCACTTTGGATTTGAATGTCAATCTAACATAGAGCTGTCAGTGCACTACAGCATTGGAGTGCTGCAATCACTGACAATGACTGCACAGAGGCAGATGGCTGCACCCAGGTTCTCCGATGACTCCCTCCATATGCTTACGGAGGGAGTCAGAGCACGCAGGGAGGTCCTATTTCCTTCCAATGGGCGGAAGTGACCTCTCCAAGACAGCAAAACCATCTGGTTGGAGATTGCAGAGGAGATCACCAGCAGGGATGTGGTCAGGAGGACCTGGGTGCAGTGCCGAAAACATTTCGATGATCTCATTAGATCAGGAAACGTGGGTGACTAACGTAATAAAACTCACTACGCACTTGGTTTGAGCATAAAGCAAGGCTTTAATCAACTTGTTTCAGAACATGGAGGTCTAGTTGTACTTCACTAGATCCTTGTCTTACAAAATGTCCCTGGCAAGCTGGGGCCGACGCCCAAATATTTATACTCCTTAGACGGCGCCACCAGCTGGCCGTCCAGCATTACTTCATAAGTAGTTTCTTGATGATGAGATTTATAACAGGTACAAAGCCTCACTCCTGCTGTGCCTCTCATCACATCTCCATCACTCTGCCTTCCCATCCCTACCCCTTACTCACATCAACATACCTTGCACGTCCACCCATTCCTTTTTCTCTCTATCTACATTATCAAATCCCCATCTCACTAGCTACCCTTACACTCACCCTCATCCTAGTGCAATCATACCAACTAACAACACGCAAAGAGGCCATTTGTGTGTTTTATCCAATGTTTATATAAAGTTTCCGTTAATGTGCTGTCAAACATAAAAATCTTTATTTTCAACACTTTGCATTCTTGGACAGATTTGTGTGCACCTTTGGAAGTGGCTTAGTGAGTTGCAGTGAATGGTGAGACATAAAGGTGCCTCCAGCAATGGTGGTGAGTGTGAAAGGAATGGCTTAGGCATTATAGAGATGCTTTATGGTGTTGCTGTGGGGTGGTGCCAACCTGGCACATCACATGGCAGCCATATGGGTGTACAGTGTCAAGTGAAGTAAATCTGGCCGTGATGAGGCCATCCCTGGCCTCCCGGGAAGCAATGTGCTCAGGTGCTGATGCCCTCTGTCCTGTGCAGCATCAGGTGATTGCGGAGAAGGTTGGTGGTGTTGTTGTTGGTGCTGCTGGTGTGCCTGGTGTTGCTGGTGTTGGGGCTGATCGTGGTCAGATTCTGAGGACCAAGGTGAGACAGTATAAATGGCATCCATGCTAATGGAATAGATGGCAGGTGAAGTACAAATGACAGAAGCAATCTGTCAACGGAGAGAGAGGTTCTTCCAATGAGATGACACTGGATGGAGACTTTGCTGGAAAGAATGCAGCCTGCAGAATCGTTGCTGGGAATGCAGTGAGAAACAGCTTCTGCTGAAGAAAGTGATCATCGGTCAGGTGGGAGCTTTCATAGTACATTTGATGCTGTTTACTACTCTGCTGGATCAATGGCCACTCAACTCCCACCTCAGGTTGACAGATGTGGTTCCCGAGCAGCGTGTTTCCCCTGGCCATGCAGGGAAATTTAAAAGGTAAGGTTAAAATTACTCTTAAGGGTCTGACAACTAGCTACTAATACTTTAAATTGGGTCACCTGCCTCTGCCAGTCGGGTCGGGTCTGCGCTGACAGACGTGCCTGGGGGAAAGGCGCGTGGGAGCGGGATGACAGCGGGTTCCCGACCAGCTCCCAAAAATAACAACTTTCCAACCCGACCCACCTCTGATCGCGCTGACTACCACCCCAGTAAATTCTGGCCCAAGTCTCCAGATCTGTCACTACTTCTGACAATTCCCACTTCCCCCCCCCCCCCCCCACCTTTCGCTTAGCCACAACACTGGGCCTCCAGACATGTCTCCACTTCCCCATGCCCTCTCCTCGATAGTTGTAAATATTTTCAGTCTTCAGTGATCACATTTTTCTCTTTCTCCAGAGTTTTAAATGATTTTTATATTTTCCAGTTTTAATCAGGAGCACAGTTAAATGTTGATGATTGAGGGAGGTGAATATTCAGGGCCCAGTCTAAATGGAATATTCAAAAAAGATGATAAACCATAAGAAAGAACTTGCATTTATATAGCGCCTTTCATGACCACAGGACATCCCATAGTACTTTACAGCCAATTAAATACTTTTGAAGTGTAGTCACTGTTGTAATGTAGAAAATGTGGCAGCCAATTTGCGCACAGCAAGCTCTCGCAAACAGCAATGCACTAATGACCAGATCATCTGTTTTAGTGGTGTTGGTTGAGGGATAAATATTGGCCAGGCCAAATATTGAGAGAACTCCCCTGCTCTTCTTCGAAATAGTTTCATGGGAACTTTTACGTCCACCTGAGAGGGCAGACTGGGCCTAACTTCTCCTCTGAAAGACGGCACCTCGGTCAGTGCATCACTTCCTCAGTTCTGCACTAGAGTGTCAGCCTAGATTTTATTTCTCTCGAGTGGGAGTCAAAACCACAACCTTCTGATTCAGAGACAAGAGTGCTACCAACTGAGCCATGGCTGGCGTCTTGGGGAGTTTTTTTTAAATTTGCGTTTATAGGATGTGGGCGTCGCTGGCAAGGCCAGCATTTATTGCCCATCCCTAATTGCCCTTGAGAAAGTGGTGGTGAGCCGCCTTCTTGAACCGCTGCAGTCCGTGTGGTGAAGGTACTCCCACAGTGCTGTTAGGGAGGGAGTTCCAGGATTTTGACCCAGCGACGATGAAGGATCGGTGATATAGTTCTAAGTCAGGATGGTGTGTGACTTGGAGTGGAACTTGGAGGTGGTGGTGTTCCCATGCGCCTGCTGCCCCTGTCCTTCTAGGTGGAAGAGGTCGCAGATTTGGGAGGTGCTGCCGAAGAAGCCTTGACAAGTTGCTGCAGTGCCTCTTGTAGATGGTACACACTGCAGCCACGGTACGCCGGTGGTGGAGGGAGTGAATGTTTAAGGTGGTGGATGGGGTGCCAATCAAGCAGGCTGCTTTGTCCTGGATGGTGTTGAGCTTCTTGAGTGTTGTTGGAACTGCACCAGAATATGGAGGCCCACAATACAGTTCTCACACTGCACGGGTTATATTACAAGTGGCAACGTAATAGGTGTGGTGGGCTCTGGTCAGCCTGCTGCACAGCGGACTTGGGGCAATGATTTGAATTCAGCAGCACAAAAGTGGAGGGGCGGCAGGAAACAATGGACTCAACAGGGCCAATGTTGTGACCTTACCAGCATGTCAGAGCATGCAATTGATGGCAATCCTTCGATTTTCTGTGGAAAATGCCATGGGACATCAACTAGTGTATTCTAATTTTGGATCCATTTTTTATTTCAATTTTAAGTTGGTGAGTTTGCACATGTGTATATATGGGAAGGGGTAGGTCCAAGGAAGAAGCAGGAAATGCAGGACTAAAAAAGTGTGTACAGGAAAGTTTGATAATCTGGGAGCACTGATATAATTCACTGTACAACGAATAGTGCCTTCCTTTTAATCTATGCTTGTTGGGACCCAAGTGAAATCTATGAGATAAAAGCGATTGCAGGATAAAAGAATGTGATTAATTTGGGTTTTTTCCCCTCACAGTTCTTGGTCATAAGATTAAAACACCGAGTTCAACCTAGATGCATGACTAATGCAGATTAACAAGTTAACTGGCCACATCTTAAAAAAGCATATATCTCATTAATTTTGTCATTTCCTGTTTCAACAGAAGTAAAGGATTTATTAATATGAGTTAGCATTCGTGCGTACATATTATTGACAATGTATTAATTCATTTTATTTTTTACTATGGTCCTCAATCTTTAATTCCACCAGTCCTAAATACCTAATGTACTGCACTATTTCTTGTTTGTATCTCTAGATTGTGCCTTTTGCTCATAGCATCATGGTGTAGTATTCCTGTGGTACCACTAAATAGTGTTAGTGCTGCAGACATGCTGTGTAATGGCCCCTCTACGGGAATACAACATCCTTGGTGTTAAGTCCATTTAGAAAGAATTGCCCTTTTGAAGCACTTGGTTTTATGTGCAAACTAACTGGCAGCTTTTCAATCTACGATTGACGCAAATGCTCTGTCATTACTGCCTTATATGAATTAGCCAAATTATGCAACCTTCTATTATCTGAGCAAAAATTTTCAGCTTCCAAAACAAGCATGTCAGTACAACCTTCACTTAATTTCACCGCCTTACGATGTTTCTGCTTCTTTTTTGTGGCTCTGCTTGATTTCCATTTTACAGTGGAACCTTATTATTACTAACCTTTCATTATTAGAAAATGTGCCCTTGGTCTTGTTGAAATCACTACAATAGACTGGAATATAATTCAAAAGATAATTTCCCCAGTTTGCAGAACTACGTTGACTATTCCTGCAAATTTACACTGAAAGATATTGGCTGGAATTTTCCCGTTGTCGTGCGTGCGTGTTTGGAGGCAGGTCGGCGGTAAAAATAGTGAAAATAGGCAGCGCATTGGGAACCTGCCGTCATCCCGCCATCTCACGCCTTTAACTCGAGCACATTTCCCCACGGTCCACGGACCTGATCAGGAGAGGTGGGCGACCTAATTAAAGTCATTAAATGCTTGTTATCAGATCCTTAACGGGGTTTTTAACTGCAGCTTCTGAATTTAATGGCATGAGCACAGGAAGCACACAGCTCGGAAACCTCGCCTGTGAAGGGGAGGCAGAAGTTCAGTGGCCATTGTGTGAGGGCATTAATTGACAGCTGGGAATGCCAGATAAATAGACACATAAGAACATAAGAAATATGAGCAGGAGTAGGCCATTTGGCCCTTCGAACCTGCTCCGCCATTCAATGAGATCATGGCTGATCTTCTGCCTCAACTCCATTCACCGGCCCTATCGCCATATCCCTTGATGCCTTTACTAGTCAGAAATCTATCGACTTCTGTTTTGAATATACCCAATGACTGAGCCTCCACAGCCCTCTGGGATAGAGAATTCCAAAGATTCACCACCCTCTGTGTGAAGTAATTTCTTCTCATCTCAGTCCTGAATGGCCTACCCTTTATCCTGAGGCTGTGGCCCCTGGTTCTAGACTCCCCAGCCAAGGGAAACATTCTCCCAGCATCCACCCTATCAAGCCCTGTAATAATTTTGTATGCTTCAATGAGATCCCCTCTCATTCTTCTGAATTCAAGAGAATACAGGCCTAGTTTACTCAATCTCTTCTCATACGATAGTCGCGCCATCCCAGGAATCAATCTCGTGAACCTTCATGGCACTCCCTCTATGGCAAGTATATCCTTCCTTAGGTAAGGAGACCAAAATTGTACACAGTACTCCAGGTGTGGTCTCACCAAGGCCCTATATAATTGGAGTAAGACTTCTTTACTCCTGTACTCAAATCCTCTTGTAATGAAGGCCAGCATACCATTTGCCTTCCTAATAGCTTGCTGCACCTGCACATTCACTTTCAGTGACTCATGTACAAGGATACCCAGGTCCCTTTGAGCATCTGCATTCCCCAATTTTTCACCATTTAGGAAATACTCTGCTTTTCTGTTTTTTCTACCAAAGTGGATAACTTCACATTTATCCACATTATATTCCATCTGCCATGTTCTCGCCCACTCACTGAGCCTGTCACGATCCCCCTGAAGCCTCTTCACATCCTCTTCACAACTGACACTGCCACCTAGCTTTGTATCATCAGCAAATTTGGAAATGTTACATTTAGTCCCCTCATCCAAATCATTGATATAGATTGTGAATAGCTGGGGCTCAAGCACCGATCCTTGCGGTATCCCACTAATCACAGCCTGCCATCCTGAAAAAGACCCATTTATCCCTACTCTTTGTTTTCTGTCTGTTAACCAATTCTCAATCCATGCTACTATATTACCCCCAGTTCCATGTGCCCTAATTTTGTTCACCAACCTCTTGTGTGGGACCTTATCGAAGGCCTTCTGAAAATCCAAATACACCACATCTACCGGTTCCCCTTTGTCTACTCCATTAGTTACATCCTCAAAGAACTCCAATAGGTTTGTTAAAGAGGATTTCCCTTTCATAAATCCATGTTGACTCTGCCCAATCTTACTATTAGTTTCTAAGTGCCCAGTTATTGCATCCTTTATAATAGATTCCAGCATTTTCTCAACTACTGATGTGAGGCTAACAGGTCTGTAGTTCCCCGTTTTCTCTCTTCCTCCTTTCTTAAATAGCGGGGTTACATTTGCTATCCTCCAATCTGCAGGAACCATTTCAGAATCTATAGAATTTTGGAAGATGACAACCAATGCGTCCACTATCCCAATGGCCACCTCTTTCAAAACCCTAGGGTGTAGGTCATCCGGTCCTTGGGTTTTATCGACTTTTAGTCCCATCAATTTTGCTAGTACTGTTTTTTTACGAATAATAATTTCTTTAAGTTCCTCATTCTCGCCGCACCCTTGGTTTTCTCGTATTTCTGGGAGGTTTTTTGTGTCTTCCTCTGTGAAGACAGAAACAAAGTATTTATTTAATTTCTCTGCCATTTCCTCATTGCTCACACACCTTACACCTCATTAGTTGCCTGAGGGAAAGGCTGCTGATGACTCCATTTTGTGCACAGATTTAGGTTTCTAGAGTTTGCAGGTCATTTCTGCAACCTTGGAAGCCACTCTCACCACATTGCTTCTCAGTATCAGAACATTGAGGGATTGGCCCACTGGTCTCCACTTTACCTGCTATCTATGACATCAGCATGGGTGCCATTTATACTGTCTCGCCTTGGTCCTCATAATCAGATCAAGATGAGCCCCACTACCAACAACACCAGCCATACCAGCAGCAACCACAACAGCAGCCTTCTCCTCAAAGACGTGATGATCCAAAGGAGGGAGGGGGTCACCACACGGTTGCAACAAGCCATAGGCAGAGGATGAGCTTCCTCAACATGATTGAGCAACACTGCCAAAGAAGACTCAGGCTATCGCAGAATTTGTAGCTTGCTGGAACAAGACCTGCTGCCTAGAAGTCCTGGTGGACAGTGGCTGTCAAAGTCACCACTGTCCTCAACTTCTTCACCTCAGGCTCCTTCCAGGAATCTACAGCAGACATTGGTGGGATCTTCCAATCGGCCGCTCACAGATTTATCACACAGGTAACCGATGCCATGTTTCACAAGTGTAGGACTTTCTCCTACTACTGTTCGGACCTCGAGAATTACAAATAAGCATAACACTGACTG
Source organism: Somniosus microcephalus (assembly GCF_052327205.1). Classification (NCBI taxonomy): domain Eukaryota; kingdom Metazoa; phylum Chordata; class Chondrichthyes; order Squaliformes; family Somniosidae; genus Somniosus; species Somniosus microcephalus. The sequence continues at coordinate 253,007,549 of NC_140992.1, forward strand.
ATAATTTGTTATAAATAAAATAATCTTTATTCACACTACAGTTTGAAAATTCTAGTGTACATAGAAGCACCCTTGGCAATGTATCTGCCCACAGTTTATTAAGTCGAACGTACATAAAAATACCCCTTCAGCAATGTATATGCCCACAGTTTAATAAGTCAAACGTACATAAAAGTATCCCCAGCAATATTTATATGTGCTCTATGTCTGACTTTCATACATACATACATACACTTCTCCTCGGGTGATCAGTCTGAAAAAAAGTTGTAGGCTACAAAAGTTGACTGGCCATTTCAAACAGCTCCCTTCGTCCTTCTCAGTTTTTGCTTCTGTATCTTCCCTTTATAGTGCCCTCCTGCATGGACCCCCTCGTATTTCTTCAGCCGCCGACCTCTGATAGGACAGTTTCACTCCCAACCTTCCCTGATTGGAGTTCCTTCTGCATGATACGCCCATGTCCCTGTGATGTGTGTGGGGTGGGACTTCTTCATTTGGTGCTTCCCCTTCCTGTCCATGTGGTCTTCCAAACAAAGGACCATATGCTGACCGCTTCCATTTTGAATCCTTACAAACAAAGGACCACTTGTTGACCTCCATTTTGAATCCATATAAACAAAGGAGAACACACTGACCTCCTCCATTTTGAATCTGTCTGTTATCGTCTCACAGTTTGTTCGCAATTTGGATCTCCACATGGTAGCAGCAGTTTTATTACGTGTATAGCAGCTTACAAAAGTCAGCCAATTATATCAACTTTGCCACTGATAAAGCCAGTGTTACTGAGTGGGTGCTCGGATTTTCAGCTCTGGCTGGACTCACACAGGTGCAGGGCATCATCAACTGCACACATGGGCCCCACATCACCAGGAGTGTTTGTGAACCACAAGGGCTTCCACTCCCTCAATGTGCAGCTCATCTGCAACCATAAAAAGATGATTATGCATGTGTGCACCAGATTCCCTGGCAGCTGTCATGACTCTTTTGTGCTGCGCCAATCCACTCTGCCTCAGCTCTTCACACCTCCAAACAGACTTATTGGCTGGCTACTTGGAGGCAAGGGCTATCCACTGAAGACATGGCTCATGACACCCCTGAGGAGGCCAAGGAGCATTATAATGAGAGCCACATCTCCACCAGATGTGTCATAGAACAAGCAATAGGCATGCTGAAGATGCGCTTCAGATGCCTTGACTGATCTGGAGGAGCCCTTCAGTACGTACCAGCCAGGGTCTCCAGAATCATCGTCTGCTGCGCACTGCACAAGATAGTGCAGCAATGAGGATTGGAGCTGCAGGAGGAGCATGGTGCACAGCACACAGCTTCTTCAAAGGAGGAGGAATAGGAGGAGGATGAGCAGGTGGAACACGAGGAGGAGGAGGAGGCTGAGATACAGATGCCACCAGCAGCAGCGCACATTGCTGCCCAGGATGGCCTCATCATGGCCAGATTTACTTAACTTGCTCCAATGCAGCCAAATGCCTGCCACGTGCTGTACTAAGTTCCCCCGGCCAACAACACCATAAAGCATACCTACAATGACCAAGCCATTGCTCTCACCCAAAGGCCCAATGCTTGAGGTTAAATAATGTGTCACCATTCACTCCAAGTGACAAAGACACTTCAAAGGTTTGAGGCAAAAATGGACAAGACGTGAAAGTTGTGCAATCAAAACAACTGAAACATTTGTTGATATACCTATGTGCTTACCCTTGTGTATCTACTTTTGTGTCAATTTTCTTTTGTGAGTGCTTCTCTGAGGTGCAACCCCTATGGCTTCAGCAGAGGTAGTTGCAGGCTGCTCACTTCCCTGCTGTGACTGCATAGACACTTTTGGCGACCATCCTCTGCGTTTTGGAGCCTGTGAGGGCCCCGCCAAAGCCTGCTCCTCCTGTGACTGTGCAGGGGCACACTTGGCCATCATTATCCAAGGAAGCATCTGGGGCTCTGAGATAATGGGGGCGAAGTGGGAGCACTTTGAGAGGACTCTCCACTTCCATGTCCCCTGTCACCATCATCCCTCTCATGGGCCACCCGCACTTCCCTGCTAGCAAGGAGCTGGCGAGCATCTCGCTGCTCAAGTCAATCGTTTACATCCCTCCTTCAGAGGAGGTCTATGAGCGCCTGCCATCTGTTGTCCACAGCTAGCAGGTGCTCATGTGACTGGCGCATTTGCTGCTCCAAACAGGTGGCCATTCTTTCCATGGAGCAGCACATCATCGCCATCGCCTGTGACATGGTGGTGCTCATGCTGGAGATGGACTCCTCCATTCTCTGAACATTTGCAGACATCGCGGCTGCAAAACCTGCAGGAGCCTCATGCAATTATTGCTGCCCCTCCAGGATCGCCCTATTTCTCGATGGCCCCCGAGGCTCAGCGTCTGCCTGCAGCTCAGCAGAGCTTGGATCATCCTGCGCCCTCCGGTGAGGGGTCTGCACTGTTGTCCCTGGCAACACCACCTGCTCTTACAAAAGCAAAATACTGCGAATGCTGGAAATCTGAAATAACAACAGAAAACGCTGGAAAAACTCAGCAGGCCAGGCAGCATCCGTGGAGAGAGACACAGAGTTAACATTTCAGGTCGAAGACCTTTCGTCAGAACTGGAAACAAGCAGGAAAAGGAACAGATTTTAAAGCAAGTTTAGGGGCTGGGAAATGAGGGAGGGGATGAAAAAACAAAAGGGAAGGCCTGTGATAGGATGGAAGGCAGGAGAAGAAAAGAGGCATTAAGAGATATTCAAGACGACAGGAGATGGTAATGGGACAGGTTAAGAAACAAAGGATGGCTCTAGATGGAGTGTGAATTGCGTTGGCAGAATGAAGGACAGCTGCCATGTGGGAGGGAAAAACAAAAGCATAAACAAAAAGTGTGGATAAAAAATATATATCTGATAGGGGCCGAAGTTATGATCTGAAATTGTTGAACTCTATGTTGAGTCCAGAGGGCTGTAAAGTGCCTAATAGGAAGATGAGGTGCGGTTCCTCGAGCTTACGCTGAACTTCCGTGGAACAATGCAAGAGGCTGAGGACGGTGAGGTCTGAGTGGGAGTGGTGCAAAGAATTAGTGTGACAGGCCACCGGAACTTCGGTCCCCCTTACGGACTGAACGGAGATGTTCCGCAAAACGGCCACCCAATCTGCGTTTGGTCTCCCCAACGTCGAGGAGACCACATCATGAGTAGCGAATACAGTATACTAAATTGCAAGAAGTACAAGTAAATCGCTGTTTCACCTGGAAGGGGTGTTTGGGGCCCTGGAAAGTGGTAAGGGGGGAGGTATAAGGGTATGTGATGCATCTCCTGCGCTTGCACGGAAGGTGCCGGGCAAAGGGGAAGGGGTGCTGGGGCTGATAGAGGAGTGGACTAGGGTGTCACGGAGGGAGCGGTCCCTATGGAATGCTGAAAGGGGAGGAGAGGGGAAGATGCGTTTGGTGGTGGGATCACGCTGGAGGTGGCGGAAATGGCGGAGGATGATCCGTAGAATGTGGAAGCTGGTGGGGTGAAAGGTGAGGACAAGAGCTCTTGCTCACTTGTGAATTTGAGACACCACGTGACAACTCCACTCTATGGTGCACAGGACCCACCGAGGTGTGCGTATCTGCGCTGGTGCTGCGTGCGCTTGGGCCTGCTGACACTGCACCCTCAGAGGCTGGAGGTTCCTGTGAGGAGTCGCCTTCTTCCTCCGGCTGGACAGTGTAGGGGCAGAGGTGAGGGGGGCAGTTGATGGACTTGTGGGAGAGTAAAGAGATGAATTTGAAGTGTTATAATAAGAATGGGTAACGTTACCATTATACACATGATGACATTTCACTGGCTGCTGACATCAGTCACCATATGGGTGACTGTTGTATGCTATGAATGACCACCGCACAGTCATTGTGGAGATGAGGTCCCGTCTTCTCACCGAGGACACCCTCCATCGTGTTGTGTGGCACTACCACCGTGCTAAATGAGATAGATTCACAACAGATCTAGCAGGTCAAAACTGGGCATCCATGAGGCGCTGTGGGCCATCAGCAGCAGCAGAATTGTATTCCACTACAATCTGTAAACTCATGGCCCGGCATATCCCTCACTCTACCATTACCACCAAGCCAGGGGACAAACCCTGGTTCAATAAGGAGTATAGAAGAGCATGCCAGGAGCAGCACCAGGCGTACCTAAAAATGAGGTGCCAATCTGGGGAAGCTGCAACACGGGACTACATGCATGCTAAAAAGCGGAAGCAGCATGCTATAGACAGAGCTAAGCGATCCCACAATCAACGGATCAGATCAAAGCTCTGCAGTCCTGCCACATCCAGTCCTGAATGGTGCTTGACCATTACACAACTAACGGGAGGAGGAGGCTCCACGAATATCCCCATCTTCAATGATGGTGGAGGCCAGCACGTGAATGCAAAAGACAAGGCTGAAGTGTTTCCAACAATCTTCAGCCAGAAGTGCCGCATGGATGATCCATATCGGCCTACACCCGAGGTCCCGACCATTATCGAAGCCAGTTCATCCAATTCGATTCACTCTACGTGATATCAAGAAACGACTCAGCACACTGGATACAGCAAAGGCTATGGGCCCCGACAACATCCCGGCTGTCGTGCTGAAGACTTGTGCTCCAGAACTAGCCACGCCTCTAGCCAAGCTGTTCCAGTACAGCTACAACAATGGCATTTATCCAACAATGTGGAAAACTGCCCAGGTATGTCTTGTCCACAAAAAACAGGACAAATCCAACCCGGCCAATTACTGCCACATCAGTCTACTCTCAATCATTAGCAAAGTGACGGAAGGTGTCATCAACAGTGCTATCAAGTGGCACTTGCTCACCAATAACCTGCTCACAGATGCCCAGTTTGGGTTCCGCCAGGACCACTCGACTCCCGACCTCATTACAGTCTTGGTCCAAACATGGACAAAAGAGCTGAATTCCAAAGGTAAGGTGAGAGTGACTGCCCTTGACATCACGGCAGCATTTGACCGAGTGTGGCATCAAGGAGCCCTAGTAAAACTGAAGTCAATGGGAATCGGGGAAAACGCTCCACTGGCTGGAGTCATACCTAGCACAAAGGAAGATGGTTGTGGTGATTGAAGGTCAGCCCCAGGACATCACTGCAGGAGTTCCTCAGGACAGTGTCCTAGGCCCAACCGTCTTCAGCTGCTTCATCAATGACCTTCCCTCCAACATAAGGTCAGAAATGGGGATGTTCGCTGATGACTGCACAGTGTTCAGCGTCATTCACAACTCCTCAGATAATGAAGCAGTCTATGCCTGCATGGAACAAGACCTGGACGACGTTCAGGCTTTGGCTGATAAGTGGCAGGTAATATTCGAGCCGCGGAAGTGACAGGCAATGACTATCTCCAAAAAGCGAGAGACTAACCACCTCCCCTTGACATTCAACGGCATTACCATCACCGAATCCCCCACCATCAACATCCTGGGGATCACCATTGACAAGAAACTTAACTGGACCAGCCACATAAATACTGTGGCAACAAATGAAGGTCAGAGGCTGGGTATTCTGCAGCGAGTGTCTCACCTCCTGACTCCCCAAAGCCTTTCCACCATCTACAAGGCACAAGTAAGGAGTGTGATGGAATACTCTTCACTTGCCTGGATGAGTGCAGCTGCAACAACACTCAAGAAGCTCGACACTATCCAGGACAAAGCAGCCCATTTGATTGGCACCCCATCCACCACCTTAAACATTCACTCCCTCCACCACCGGCATACCATGGCTGCAGTGTGTACCATCTACAAGATGCACTGCAGCAACTCGCCAAGGCTTCTTCGGCAGCACCTCCCAATCCCGCAACCTCTTCCACCTAGAAGGACAAGGGCAGCAGGCGCATGGGAACACCACCACCTCCAAGTTCCCCTCCAAGTCACACACCATCCTGACTTAGAAGTATATCGCCGATCCTTTATCGTCGCTGGGTCAAAATCCTGGAACTCCCTACCTAACAGCACTGTGGGAGTACCTTCACCACACGGACCGCAGCGGTTCAAGAAGGCGGCTCATCACCACCTTCTCAAGGGCAACTAGGGATGGGCAATAAATGCTGGCCTTGCCAGCGATGCCCAGATCGCATAAGCGAATAAAAAAAAAAAAAAAATGTGGCTTTATGAGATGTGATTCTGTTACCAGTTTGCTGGGATGTGCCCCTCTCTCCGTCTCCCACCGCCAGCGTCTCTCGAGCTCCTGAAGTTTCCAGAGCCGCCTCCTCTGCTGCTGTGAGATGTGCAATCACTGGACGGCCACCTCCGGTTCTCTCCCTCTCCCTATTGTTGTGGGCTCTCTTCTCCTGCAAGGAGGGAAAGAAAGAAGTTTGAGTGCGAGTGATGGAGTGAGTATAAGGAATGGATGGGTTACATCTGCAGATGGTGACTATGAGGGAGTGGGGTCCCAATACCAAATTGCCTCCTTCTGTGGTGTTACTTGCTATGACAGCATTAGGATGTGGGTGAGTGTGAGGGGCGGCTGGACAGATGGGGATGTGAGTCTGTACAATGAGAGGGATGAGTGGACGTGCAAGTGTTGGTGTGAGGAATGATGTGCACGAGTAGGCTTTGTAAGGCAGAGTGATGGGGATGTGTTGACAGGCACATCAGGATGAAGGTGAGTGTGGCATTGCACTCACCTTTTCTGATCTCATGAGATCATTGAAGCGTTTCCTGCACTGGCTCCAGATCCTCCTCACCACATCCCTCCTGCTGACCTCCTCAGCAATATCCAGCCAGGCTCTCTTTGTTGCTTGTGGAGTTCTCCTTTGCCTGTCAGCAGGGAAGAGGACCTCCCTGCGTGCTCTGACAGCCTCCACAAGAATATGCAAGGAAGAATCTGAGAACCACGGTGCAGCCCTCTGCCTTTGGCTTTCCATGTTTCAAAAGTTTTATCTCTCCTGTGGCCTTTCTTTCACACCTTCCATCCTTCTCTGGAAACCTGCAAGTGAGTTGAGTGGAAGGATCGTTTAAATATGGGCGCTGGAAACTGTAGTGTATGTGCCTTTAAGTCAGAACTACTTTTACAGCTCCTGTATACTGTAGTACCGGCAGTGACCACACCGGTATATAAGCTTTGCGCATGTCTCTGTACCCCCAGTCCAGAGACTACCCTCCTCCAGTAAAGACCTGTTATTTGTTAATGTACAGCATCCGTGTGATTATTTAATAATAGCATATCCACTGAACCACGGATCCAACAGAAATGCGTCATTGATGATGTCATCAGACCTGCACCATTTAATAGGGCTGGGAAACTCTTTCAATTGGGACCATTAAGTGAAAGCTGTTCTGAGCAGCCCGTTGCTCACAACATTACGTTTCGGACCCGCTACGCCGCTCGCACGGACACGACCTGACCCGACGCAAAGCGAAAATTACGGCCATTGTTTCCTTCATTCTAAATTTATTGTTTTGAGATGCTGCTAAATATTGTGGTCTGTTGATGCAGTGTTTTGTGCGAGAGGCAGCGTGCAGTTTTCACCCCCACTGACTCTCCGCCCAGTGAATTTAGCATGTTGGAGAGATAGCACGTGAATGCCAGGCACTTGCAAGAAAGGATAGTCAGAGAACAAGTTATCTTGAGTGTTCACCTGTGCCTCCTAGTGGCCTATTACAGAATTGAATTAGTTGAAGCCCGAGAGAAGATCATCAGCCCTTCCTCTTTGCTGAGAATTAGTGCATGACACCGAGGGAAGAAAATTCAATAAAGAAAATTTAAAATATAATTTTTGTTGTAAAACATTGCTGAATGCAAGGCTTATTTTTTGATGAAATGCCGAAACCAGTTTTACAACTTTAAGTGCCTGTCTTGCCTGCCTAGTTAACAATAACTCTTTTGCATGTAGCTATTGGAAAGATGGAGGATACTGAAGGAATATCAGACAAACAGGGCAGTAAATCGAGTAAAATGAGTTATTAAAGGCTGCTGCCCTAAATCCAGTACAAAACACTGCAGCTGTATTCTTGTCCTAAAGCACTGCCAGTTCGCTTTAAGGGCTGCCAGAAGCCTGCTCCGCCACATTTGAATGGGGTCAAGGGGGCGTCGCTGACCGCTGCACCCCATTTCCCTCTAATTCCGCCCCAAATAATTACCACCACTATATCAGCGGTAAGAGCTATTGCAAGGTATTTCTGAGCTGGATACCACACTGAGGAGGCCATTTTGTGTGTTGCTGCTGAAGGATGTTGTATCTTTGCCTGCATAGTGATTTTTCAGTACTTTTGGTGGGTGGGGTCAGGACTTTTGCAGCTAGGATTTTTGGGAAAACATTTATTTTGATTTTATGAAGAGGAGGAGGACATGGAACAGGCTAGTTTGAAGGCTCTGAGAGTCAGGCATCACCAAAGACATCTCTCTCCTACACTCACTTACCAAGGTCTACAGAGCAAAAAGATCTTACTTAGGCATCCCCACAGCATGATGAGGGTTCACAAGAAGGGAAGGAAGTGGAACAGGAGAGCCAGCTGCCAGAGTAAGGAGAGCAAAACTGATAGCTGCTACTTTAGAGGGACTAGTTTCTGGAAGCCTTACACTTGTAGTAGCAAGGGGTGGCAGGGCCATGTCTGAAGCTCTCTTTTATTTAAAGGCACTGGAGGGGGCATAAGGAAGTGGTTTCATCTCTGCTCTCCGGAGAGATAACGGTGTCTGCATTTATTTCTTGCAGCTCACTGTGCATAGGATTCGAGGAGCTATTGGTTGGTGTCAGCAAAAAGGAAGTAGTCCCAATCAAGCCTTGGAAGCCCTGTACCAGCGTGGCATTTGTGTGACCTCCAAGGCAGCTACTGAAGCATTTGTGGCTGCCATTCCAGAAGCCACCAATGTCTTTAGAAGCTCTTCCTGGCAGTTTGATACTACAACAGTCTCCTGAACTGTCACAGTCTCCATGGTGTCCTGCAGGTTATTAGAATTTCCTGCAGTGTGTTGCAAATGTGGCTAGTGGACTCCTCCAACTTAGCCATTGTGGTGTATGTAACCTGTTCCACCTTAAGAGATGTACTACTTTCTCTTGGCTGCTGTATACTGTAATACCGGTGGTGACCACACCGGTATATAAACGTTGTGTAGGGATTTGCTGGGCAGTTTAGCCCTGACCTCCGAATAGTAAAGACCTGTTAAAAGTTATTCTTGTGGTCTGTGTCCAGTCATTTATAATAAGCATAACTGGGACACACAGACTTAACAGTGGCGACGAGTCCGATCTTACCCTGCGGCAGTTTTACATCCAAGGCAGCTTTGTCCTCAGAACGGGCGTCGAGAAGAGGCATCGCCCTCATCATCCTGCTGAGCACCATCGCACGGGAGGCATCGAGAACCCGGGTTAAAAAGAAAAATTCTGACCACGAAGCCCTCCATCAGCGACAGGCAGTGATCATCCCTTCTACCACGGTGGTGGGTAAGCCGATCAGCGACACGAGCAGAAAGTCGGCCGCATTGACTGTGGAGTGGGGGAGGGAAAACGGAGGAAAAAAAGGGCGGAGAACTCGACCGCGGCCGGTGAAAAGGGCCGGGCTGCAATCGAGGCCGAGAGGCGCAGCGACTGGGGCAGCTTAAGGCATGAGAGCCGCGGAGAACTCAAACGCAGCCGGTGTAAAGGACCGGGCTGCATGCGGGGCTGAGAGGCGCAACAGCAGGGGAAGTGTGAATGCCCACGGGAACCGCGGGGGAGTAAAAGCAGCGTCGGGGAATTGAGAACCGCTGGGGAGGCGAGAACGGCAGCAGCACGGCAATCACCATTGCAGCCAGCGGGGGAAGAAGGCAAACGCGGGAAGCCGCCATTTTGAGAAAGAGAAAAATTTAAAAACTTGCAAGGATGCCTAAACATGGGAACATTAATACCTTTGATAGCGATATCGAAGATTGGACCACGTATGTAGAACGCATGGAAGTTTATTGTAAAGCAAATAAGGTACCAGATGATGAGAAAGCACTAACCTTATTAAGCTCAATGGGTGCGAAGACATACGGGCTATTGAAGCACCTTCTATCACCAGATAAACCGGCGGATCAGACTTTCGCGAATATTGTTACTGTCCTGAAAAATCATTTAAACCCCACGCCGCTGATGATAGCGGAACGATTTAAATTTTACAGAAGAACGCAGCTGAAAGACGAAAGCAACGCTGAATTTTTAATTGAACTGCGTAAGCTATCAAAGTACTGTCAGTTTGGAACAGGACTAGCAGAGGCGCTGAGAGATAAATTTGTGTGTGGATTGTTAAAAGAAGGAACACAAAAGCGACTGCTTGAGGAGAATGATCTTACGCTTGATAAAGCTGTCACTATTGCAGCATCGCACGAAGTCGCAGCGAGAGGCACTGCGGAAATGCAGCTACGGTCACCGGAACTCAGCACCAATCAAATGGTCTTGGGTACAGTAAAATGTTATCGTTGTGGAAAGACAATGCACGATCAGAACCAGTGCTGGTTCAAAAATCAGGAATGCAGAAAATGTGGCAGGCTTGGTCACATAGCTAAAGTATGCCGGTCAGGAAAGAAGACCAGCAACAAAAAGTCACCGCAGGAAAAGTACAGAAAGGTACACAAAGTGACAGAGAACAGTTCGAACGAACAGGGGTCAAATTCAGACTCCAGCAGTAATGAACTGGGTAGTCTAAGAGTACACAATGTTGGTAATGAAGCAGACCTCCAAACAATCTGGGTCACACTTCAGATAGCAGGAGTCCAAGTGAAGATGGAATTGGACACTGGATCGGCATTGACGGTCATGAATAAGCAAGATTACAAAAGGTTATTCCCACATATTCCCCTACGGGATACGGAGATTGTATTGAAAACATACATGGGGCAAAGAGTATACCCCATCGGGAAGATAGAGGTAAAGGTGGTCCACAAGGGCAAAGAAAGCCGAGGAATGAACTTATATGTGCTACCTGAGGGAGGTCCACTACTACTGGGACGGGAGTGGATTAGGAAAATAAATATGGACTGGCATTCCTTAAAAGCACTAACGGTAGATTCCGGTAAAAATGATGTCAAACCTAAACGATTGTCCAGAATATTGGACGATGCTAAAGAGGTGTTCCAACAGGGACTGGGAACACTGAGAGGAATTACGGCAAACATCAAGGTTGAAGAACATGCAAACCCGAAATTTTTCAAAGCCAGACCGGTACCTTATGCGATACGACCTGCTGTGGAAGCTGAGCTGGAAGGGCTAGAACGTTCAGGAGTACTGTCTAAGGTAGACTGGAGTGAGTGGGCCACGCCCATTGTTCCCGTCATGAAGCGTTCATCGAGCAACAAGCCGGGGGAACCGGGGAAGGTTCGCATCTGTGGAGATTTCAAGATCACTGTTAATCCAGTGCTTCACACGGTGCAGTATCCGCTTCCGCGGATTGAGGATATCTTCGCTTCGTTGTCTGGCGGGAAACACTTCACCAAGATAGACCTGGCGCAGGCGTACTTACAGATGGAAGTTGAGGAAGAGTCACGCCAGTATCTCACGATCAACACGCATAGAGGCTTGTACCGGTATAATAGACTGGTTTTTGGAGTGGCATCGGCTCCAGCAATTTGGCAGAGGGCCATGGAGCAGGTATTACAGGGAATTCCAGGCACACAATGTTACCTGGACGATATTCTGATTACAGGAGATGATGACGAGGAACACCTTGCATATTTGGAACTGGTGCTCACCAGATTGAAAGAATATGGACTTCGAGTTAATCGCCAGAAATGTGAGTTCTTTCAGAAGCGGATCTCGTACTGTGGTCATGTCATTGACCAGGAGGGGCTTCATAAGTCTCCTGACAAGATCGAAGCTGTTGTGAAGGCTCCCGCTCCGGATAATGTATCCCAGTTGAGGTCGTTCCTAGGGTTGATTAACTATTACGATAAGTTTCTGCCAAATTTATCCACGGTGCTGCACCCGCTGAACGCTCTTTTGCAGAAGGGAGTACCATGGAAGTGGAGCGAGGACTGTAAGAGGGCCTTTCTCAAAAGCAAGGCATTGATCACCTCAGAGGAAGTGTTGGCTCACTTCAACCCAACGCTGCCTATTCGTTTGGCTTGTGATGCTTCTCCATATGGTATTGGGGCAGTACTCTCACACAAGTTGCCAAATGGCCTGGAGAGGCCAGTTGTGTTCGCATCCAGATCATTGACCTCCGCTGAGCGCAACTATGCTCAGATAGATAGGGAGGCTCTCAGCCTTGTGTGGGGAGTAAAGAAGTTTAATCATTACCTGCAGGGCCAAAAGTTTACGCTTCTGACAGACCACCAGCCGTTGGTATCCATTTTTAACCCTAAGAAGGGTGTTTCGGTGATGACAGCACAGAGACTCCAGAGATGGTCCCTTTTCCTAGGAGCACATCAATATCAGATCGAATTCAAAGGTACAAAGCAGCATGGTAATGCTGATGGGCTGTCGCGCCTGCCACTACCTACAGAGGAGGAGGCACCGACGGTTGACCCTGTTGAGTTATTTCACTCGACCATCATCGAATGTTTACCAGTCACCAATGCAAGTATTGAAAGAGAAACAAGTACGACCCGACACTGTCCCGGGTCTATGAAGTGACAGTGAAAGGATGGCCAGCACATGGTGATCCACTGTTACCGGCATTCTCAGCAAGACGAGACCAGCTGTCCGTCTGTCAAGGAACATTGATGTATGGAACAAGGGTGATTATTCCTCCTAAGTTAAGAGAGAGAGTTCTAAAGGAACTGCATGAAGGTCATCTGGGGGGAGTCAAGATGAAAAGCCTTGCTAGGGCTTATGTGTGGTGGCCGGGTATCGACCAACAGATAGAGGATCTGACGAAAAGCTGCTCAGGGTGCCAAAAAGTGCAAAATGCACCTCCGATTGCACCGCTGCATCCATGGGAATGGCCTTCAACCCCATGGCAACGTGTACATATTGACTTTGCTGGTCCATTCATGGACTCCATGTTTTTAATTGCGGTGGACGCACATTCTAAATGGCCAGAAGTGATTAAGATGACTACCACTACCTCGGAAAAGACGATCGCGGTGCTAAGAACGATATTTGCAAGAAATGGATTGCCAGAACAAATATGTTCAGACAACGGACCGCAGTTCGTGTCAGAAGAATTCCAGAAATTCATGAAGAAGAATGGGGTGAAACATTATACCTCTGCTCCATATCATCCGGCTACAAACGGGTTGGCCGAGAGATTTGTACAAACGTTCAAAAAAGCAATAAAGGCCATGAGCGAAGATCAGATTCCACTACAACACAAGGTGGACAAATTCCTACTGGCATATCGAAACGCCACTCATGCAGTGACAAACCAAAGTCCTGCCATGATGTTCTATAACAGGAGGTTGCGGTCCAGGTTGGACTTGTTAAAACCAAATGTGCGGAGGGAAGTGGAAAACAAACAGTTCCAGCATATAAATAACAAGACCACTCGGAGTTTCGAAATAGGACAACCAGTGTTAGCCCGGGACTATAAAAACGAGAAATGGCAATCTGGAACAATTCGGGCCAGACAAGGACCCCTGATGTACACGGTAGATATTGGTGAAAATGTAATACGGCGTCATGCTGACCAACTGGTAGAATCGAGAACAAGGGTCGAACCCAGGGTTACGGCAGAGACAACCGTGGAAGAAGTTAGTGAACCTGAAGCATCTCCCTCAGAAGTGAATGTACCTGAGGATGATGTCCAATCCATAAGAGATCAACTAGATGAGTCACCCCAGCAACGAGAATCAGAGACCCCTGAAAGGCGTTATCCAACTCGAATCAGGAGGCCTCCTCAGAGACTGAATCTTTGAACTGTTTTGCATGAAGTTGTATATATATATATCTATATGTTATTATGTTATGTTAAATGGGGATATAACTGTTAAGCTAAAAAGGGAGGATTGTGGTGTATGTAACCTGTTCCACCTTAAGAGAACTACCTTAAGAGATGTAGTACTTTCTCTTGGCTGCTGTATACTGTAATACCGGTGGTGACCACACCGGTATATAAACGTTGTGTAGGGATTTGCTGGGCAGTTCAGCCCTGACCTCCGAATAGTAAAGACCTGTTAAAAGTTATTCTTGTGGTCTGTGTCCAGTCATTTATAATAAGCATAACTGGGACACACAGACTTAACAGCCATCATCTTAACCATATGTGTGGAAGCCATCTCCCTTGCATTCACATAAGATCGAAGCTCCCGAATAATTGTTCTTTTGAAGAATGGGCCTCTGAGATTTGGATCTCTAGGCTCCTCAGCCAAGGGAAGCTGTTTCTCCCCCCTCCATGGAGGATCACAACTCGCCCTCGATCCCACTCCCAAGCCCTTATTCTCAATAGTGCTCAGTGACTCACAAGGTGACAGCTCTTCTGACTGTTCAGTAAATTCCTCTGGGGTTTCAGTGATCGTAATCCTCCTCCAAGTATCCTTCGGTAGCACTGGGTGTATGCATGTTTTTCCTTTGGAGGGGTGGAAGATAAGTTACAGGGCTAAGTGAAAGTACCTTGTTCCTTTAAATGAAGTGTCCTTGAAGACTAACAGAAGCCCTTGTGTCAGATTATTGAAACTCCTGTACTGTTTGGCAGTTCTTGCGGTGTTGCAGGTTGCACTAGCTGCACCAGTACAAAGCTTCTTTCCCTCAGTGCCCATCAGATAGTCCCTCCTGCCCCTCACTTCTGCCAGCAGCACCTCCACAAATGCCTTGTAAAATATGGAGGCCCTTCCAGTTTCTGACACCCCTTAGGCTTCTGCTTCTTCTGCCATCTTGCTGAAAAATGATGATGCTCTTTAACTGGCTGCAGCCTTTTAAAAGTACACAAGAACGGTATTCTCCTCTTTCCCAGTGGCAGTAAGCTAATAATGGGCAGCCTCATGGCTACCAAACTGCCCTGCATGGCATCCTTCTAGGAGGAAATTGCAGCGAGCTAGCTGTGGTTTCACAATGGCAGGAGTTAGAACCATCCTGCCACAAGCCCGCCAATGGGAGGAGAATCCAAAGATTTAATTAAATCCATCCACTCTATGCCTCTGATCTTCTCCTTTCCTCTGCTTTTGCCCAGTACTCTTGCTGTTGCTCCACATTACGGATGTTCACATGCTTTTGCTTCCTCTGATGCTTGTTATCCCTACTTGTCTGATATACCTTCAGCGTCTTCCATTTTTCCAATGTAGCTTCAAATCCCAACATCCAATGTTTAATGAAGACTTTTGCATTCATCTGATCTTCTTTAGTGTCCCCCTCGTCCTTGCACCAGTAAAGCAGTGCATCCTCCTCCTGCTCTTTTATGTTCTAAGTAGAAAGAATCAGAGAATGTTATTCTGAGGCAGGTTTATCCCAGCCTCCCTCATAATGATATTGCTTAAATCTTTCTGTGCAAACACAGGAAAGAGAGATCTATATTAGTAATTAGATGGTCAGGACTTTGGAGATGAGGGTATACTGGGGAGAAGCATCCTAGAAATTAAGAATATTTCTGAAGCATTTCAGGCACTAGGGCATGCAGGCACCCTTTAATGTCAAGGTCTGCTTAATGTCTTAAATACTGTATTAGATAAATTGAACACTATAATAAGAGACTGCCCCCTCAAGGTGTGCACATTTTGAAAATGTGTTTATCTATAGCAGTTCATTATGTTTGCCTCAAAGAAGTTCTAGGGTCCATGCTTGTACAGCTCAAAAGACCTCTTAACTGGATCATTGTGCTGTATGCAGTGTGAGCTGTAATCTGCACCCACATTAATATTTTTGATGTGCAACTATTATAATGAAACAAAGCCAATTCATACACGAGGAGAGGGCACAAATGGTTTGGGGTAATCTACTTGTAATGAGATCAGATAATTTTCTAATGAAGTTCACTTTATCTTGTAGCCATAGTAAGGATCCTTTGCCATCTTCTTAACTCTTTGATTGTTAAATAAGGTTGACCATATTTGCACATCTAATGAAAGCCAGCTATATTTAGATAGAAGTAAATATTGCCAATGACTGGATCTTTCTGTGCTTACTTTTTAAATCAAATTTTCACTTCCAAATGTAATTGTAATCCCTTCCAAATTAAGTTTATGCATACTCAATAAACAAGAATAATAAAGCAATTTTGTTTTGCGAGTATGCTTATGGGTGGCATATACTGCTCAATAAAACATGTCAGTTATCTTTCCGTGTTGTTTGCATAATAATTCAAAAGCCATGGTAAGCTAAGGCTATATAAAGACTCCCTTTATTAAGGAGCAATTATTTTATACATTACTAGTGTGTTGGGGTGTCAAGACTGATTAATGCTCTGCTTAAATTACTATCACCAAGGGTCATTTAATAATTCAAGTAACCTTCTGAAAACGCCAACAAATACCCTGCATGGTTTCATAATTGACCTATTCACATTACTGTAGTTTTAAAATGAAAATACAGTAAACTACTTAAAAAACAATGAATCTCATATTGAATTACCCATTCGCTTTACTGAATTCATTAGTGAAATGAAGCATAGTTAATTATGTTGTGCGAGCAAAGCCTTATTTAAGTTTATCTTTATATCATGGTAGTAGAATTGTTTCTGGAATGCACAAAGGAAAACTTCTTATAATCGAAGATGAAGAAATAGAATTGGCTATTCACCACCTTTTATCGTTCATACAGCCACGACGGAAAGATTCCTTAATTGATGTTGATCCTCCTCGAGGTCGTATTAGCTGCCTCAGCCTAGCGTAGCTATCGACCAGCAGCATGTCGCCTACACAAAATGTGAGGCAGTAAATTATGCTTTACAGCCCATAGACTCGTGCATTTGTAATATACAGCCCAGCCACTGTGGGGGATCCTGTGCCATGGTGGGTAGCTCTTGCTCTTCTCAGAAAACCTCGTGATTGGGTTTGAAATAATTCCAGCATACGTCCAGGAGGTTTTGTACATGAAAGTCACTCTTTTATTTTTTGGTTTGAGTCTAAATTTCTCCAACAAGTTAGAGTGCATTCTGGTAACAGTGTAGACTCAAATCCAAAGAAAAGTCTGAGCAGATTGCAGTAGAAAGATTAATGAATTGGAGGCAACCTGGCAGCTTTACCATTGGAACAATAAGCTTCAAACCAGCAAACCCAGCACTGAATTGTAGCCTCAACTGAGAGTTAAATTTAGCTGTACTCATTGGTTACCTAGTTGGATAGGCCAATTGATAGAGCATGGTTGGACTGGATTTCAGCTTAGGTGGAGGAAACTCTTAAAGGACTAGAAATCCTACTGGAGAACATCTTTTGTCAATTCATGAATGGTATTGGTGATGACTGCAATGACGTTAGGGGTCTGTATCTCCCATTCCTTGCAGCAGATGAAGTGGCTTTGAAGAAAAGCAGGATTTTGGTAGATATTAATTATTAAAAAATCTGCAGTTGACTGATAAGATTCTCCCAAATGAGCACTGCAAGCATTACTCAAAGAATTGTATCGAAATCTAAACCCTTTCCTACAATTGACCCTACTTGGAATTAAAATCAAATGAATTATGTGAAATTTCTACAAATAGAGGGTACAGATGATGAGTACAAATGTGACTCAAAAGTATGATGTTAGTGGATCAAAGGCTCTCTCTAGTACTAGGCCAGGTATTTGTCCTCTCCAAATCAAATTCATATTTAGCTTATTTACTATCAGTCAACAGAAAAGCTTTTAGATTTTGCAAAATTCCTGTGCCTTTTGCAACAACAAGTAACAGCAGCAGCAACAATGAAAAGTTACATTGCTCTTCTGTTTGGAGAGTTGTCTTGGGTAGCTTTATAGGGCAGTGGACAGCAAAAGGGCATCAAGCAGGTGGGAGAAAGAGAAGGGGGCAGGAGGGGACAAAAGTACAATCAAAAAGAAATATGGGGGTAGTGACTGATGAGGTGGCTGTTAATGATTGAGAGGAGGGTACTGGGAATGAGAAGTGGGTAGTGTTAGAGGAGAGGCAGGTACATGCAGGAACATAGGAATAGAGTGGATGTAGAGAGGGGGCAGAGCCATGAAACAATTTGAAATTAAGAACAAGAATCCTCAAGTTGAATCTCTGGGACATGTGGAGCCTGTGGAGCTTGGTGTGGAGATGCAAACACGGAAAACTTGTGCTTTATGGATGCCGGAAGCAAGAGGTTGGGTAGGAGATCATAGGAAAAGTTCAGCCGGGAGGTCACAAAAGAACACATTAGGGTTTCAGTGGCAAGAGAAGGCAGCTGCCAAAGTTTAGGAGTTGAAGTAAATCAGTCTTGGTGACAGGCCCAAATACTAGATCTCACCTATTCTTTAACTGCCTTCTTAATCCTGAAATAACATGTATAGTTATGTTGTAGGTAAAGAAACGGAACTTTGAGAAATAACCAAATGTATTTCCATATTAGTAATAAAAACTGCATTCATTTTATTAACTAAAGATGTCAATAATTGAACATTCTCATAATGCCACAATACATTTACTTGTCATTTTGTATTTTTCAAAATTATTTACATTTTACCCTTTAATCTAAATCCAGTTTCCTCCAAACCAAAGAAATGTTTTTATTCTAGTGCAAGACCATTCCATCCAAGAGATTGAAATCACATAGGGACCATGTTAGTAGCTTCATTAATGCATTCCCATGTAATTCCTTTGTCCACTATTTTAGTGAAGGTGCTAACCCATGTAACCCAGGTTACCATCTTCAGTATTACATGGGTCAGCGCCTTTTATTTGAAATAGCAGATGGGCAAATTTCATACAGACCCATTAACAGCACATTTTCAGCCCACAAGATTTTTGACTTTTTTTTTCCTCATTAGGAGAACATACCCAGTTACCACAGGAAAACATCTCTATCTCAGAGTACTCGTTATAGTTAATATTGAAAATTACGCATAACCCATTTTGCATTGACTAAAAAATCTTAGAAAATTATCTTGCTAATGTCTCGTAATATACATAATATATTAGATAGAAATTGAACTCCATCCACCTCTAAAGTCATAAGGATGCCCTCGGGATAATTTTTCTGTTATACTGCTCGCATTTTCACTTGCATATATTGTAATAAAGCTCATAACGTTTGTACTAAATTTAACAAGTACTGAAAGTCCAGTGTATTTCTAGAGCACTTTGTTAGAACTTAATTGAAATGGAAGTCCTCTCTATTGATGTCGTGAGATTTCAAAAATTAGAATATTTCTAAACGACTTGTTCACTAGAATTTTAAAAACCTGATAGAAGCAACCCTATTGGCTCCGTTGTTAGAGGCACAACTTTGCATGCAACCCAATAGTAAAAAGCAAATTGTTTCCAAGTTCAGTCTCCAGTATTTATTGAGTTGGTTGATCTCAACTACAGCAGTGTTGAGGTGCTACAACTGACTCCAGCAGCCCTGGACTGGAGAGGAGAAAATTACCCTGAAATTCTTGCTGCTTATTGCTGTTCAGTGACTGCTGCTGAAAAGTACATGTGTATGGATATTAGAGTCATAGAGTCATAGAGTTTTACAGCACAGAAAGAGGCCCTATATTGGGTAAGAGCAGGATCCGGCTCAGCTGTGATGATTCATTACTGGCATAGACCAGATGGGCTGCAAATTCTATTCCCCCCCTTCCCCCTCCACTTCCTCCCCACCATGGCCAAATACAATTTCTCATCATCTAGGGTTGTTCATAAAACAGGGCCATCATAAGAACATAAGAAATAGGAGCAGGAGGAGGCCATTTGGCCCTTTGAGCCTGCTCCACCATTCAATAAGATCATGGCTGATCTTCTACCTCATCTCCCCTTTCCTGCACTATCCCCATATCCCTTTGATTCCCTTAATATCCAAAAATCTATCGATCTCAGTCTTGAATATACTCAATGACTGAGCCTCCACAGCCCTCTGGGGTAGAGAATTCCAAAGATTCACCACCCTCTGAGTGAAGAAATTTCTCCTCATCTCAGTCCTAAATGGCCGCCCCCTTATTCTGAGACTGTGACCCCTGGTTCTAGACTCCCCAGCTAGGGGAAACATTCTCCCTGCATCTACCCTGTCAAGCCCTGTAAGAATTGTATATGTTTCAATTAACTCTCATTCTTCTAAACTCTGGAGAATATAGGCCTAGTCTACTCAATCTCTCCTCATAGAACAATCCCCCCCATCCCAGGAACCAGACTGGTGAACCTTCGTTGCACTCCCTCTATGGCAAGTATATCCTTCTTTAGGTAAGGAGACCAAAACTATACACAGTACTCCAGGTGTGGTCTCACCAGGGCCCAATATAATTGCAGTAAGACGTCTTTACTCTTATACTCAAATCCTCTTGTAATAAAGGCCAACATACCATTTGCTTTCCTAATTGCTTGCTGTACCTGCATGTTAACTTTCAGTGATTTGTGTACAAGGACACCCAGGTCCCTCTGAACACCAACATTTCCCAATCCCTCACTATTTTAAAAAATACTCTGCTTTTCTATTTTTCCTACCAAAGTGGATAACTTCACATTTCTCCACGCTTTATTCCATTTGCCATGTTCTAATTTCATGATGCACTGGGGAAGCAGCCACCTGCAGAATTGTACTACAGCAGGAGTCAACACCTGTCAGAAAATGGGGATGGGGGATCAATTAAAATAAAGTAAGCATAATATATAACTGGAAGAGAGTGACCAACAAGTTAAGTATATTAATTCATTAAACTCGTCCCACTAACAGCTTTAAGAAGTGTGCATTATTTCTAACAGAAGGTTCTAGGATGAGAGAGGCTGCAGTAGTCAATCTATTGATACTGTGAACCGTTTTTAAAAAGATTGGCCCAGAATATGGGTCGGAGGCTTCCCCGTGGGTGCAAGCCCCCGACCTGCACTTACCTAGCGTGCCTGCCGTTGTGTTGTGGGTCCGCATGGGATTCCGATCCTGGGCCTCCTCCAGCTGCCGGCGCGCAGTACTCGCGTATCCCAGGGGCGCAGTTAGTTCGAAGCGTCCCCTGGGATCACATGGGCCATGGAG
This sequence comes from Somniosus microcephalus, assembly GCF_052327205.1. Classification (NCBI taxonomy): domain Eukaryota; kingdom Metazoa; phylum Chordata; class Chondrichthyes; order Squaliformes; family Somniosidae; genus Somniosus; species Somniosus microcephalus. The sequence continues at coordinate 253,028,469 of NC_140992.1, forward strand.
AGCCAATCGTAGCAGGGAATCTCCATTCATAAATTTGACAGGAAGACCTGTCAAATCTATGAATAGAGACCGGCCCCAAAACCTAACTAAAACTTCAAATAATTTTTTTTTTTTAAAACATCACTTTTGAAAAATAACTATAAATTACATAAAATAACTATTTTAAACAATAATTTAAATTTTTGAAAAAATTAATTACGGTTTTTAACGGGGCTAAAAATAAACTTACCTTTCTTTAAAGTATTTAAAAATAATAAACCTGTGGAAAAAATGTTTTAATTTTACTTAATTCACCACTTACCTTGTTAAAAGCAGGCCTTGTGCCTGCTTTTTAAACGCACAGCTGCTAGAGACTTACCCTCCCAGAGAAACCTGTAAAAAAAACAGAAGTTGAAGGTCTACGCACTGCCTCTCCGGCGCACGCGTTTTACCTCTGAACACCTTCCTTCAAGGGAACGGAAGTTCCGGTTTCCTGCGCATGCGCAGTGCATGCACGAAACCGCCACTTTCGTTGGGCCTACGGGTGAGTACACAGTGCGTACTCACCCGTGGGGACCTGAATTTCTGGCCCATTATTTATTTTACTTATGCATATTAAACATTCTCACAGTTTTCGTGTTTGGGCCTGCAGTTTGTTTATGAGCTGGAGGATAAGCCAATCTCTTAATAGGACTAAATGAAATGAGGGTAAGAGAACAAATTCTGATTTTTTTTTTACAGTGAAGGAGTTAATGGGTTAATAGTCACTGAATAGGTTTTCTAAAAGCTGGCAAGAGACAAAAGACTGCTGAATGATTATCGAAAGAACATTTAATTTAGTCAGTGAATAAGCATTAAATAAACAAAAGGGTTGTGCAAATAGTTATATAAGACAGTGGAAAACGAAAAAAGCTCCTCTAAAACAGAAGGCAATGAAATGGATAGTAGTTAAGAGAAAATGGAAGAAACAACCAGTTGCTAAGTGTAATATTCAGACTAGTAGGCTTGCTTATCTTTCAGATTCCAGATATAACAAAGAATCTACGCCTGAGATATTAACCTACCTTCGCAAGGCCACAAGATGGATACGGATAAGAAACATAGTTCAGCCGATCAGAGCTCATTCATCCAGAAGGATCTTGAACTTCCCCCATTACAGCATAAAATGCTGATTTTGGTCTTTTCACTTTGATTTGCTCTACACCCGCATGTGTTCATTACTCTTTGTGTGAAGAACCTCCTGACATAAGTCCTAAATTAACCTTTTAATGGTTAGAATGTGTATCCTAATCTTGCAGTTACATTTGAAGTGGTGTTCCAGATTTATATTTTCTATACTGTTTACTATCTTGTATACCTCTAGAAGATCATTGTTCAGCGATTGAAAAACTCAGAGTTTCTCTAGGCTTTCTTCATAATTCCTTCCTCTGATGCTACAGATCAATGCCATAGCTCTTCTTTGAACTGTCCCAAGGCATGAATTTATTTGGCAGATTAACCTGCTATGTATTTCCAGTATTTTCTGATTTTAATTAACACTTACGTTACAACATTTGCAATTTTTTTACCTCCCCGCCTTGTCAGTTTCCATGGCTCCATCCTACTCTCCAATTTATCTAAAACTCCACTGCACATATCCTATCCCATATTTCGTCCTGTTCCCCTATGACCCTGTCCTCATTGACCTCCATTGGCGGCACATCCTTTAATGCATTCAATTCAAAATTCTCATCCTTGTTTGCAAATCTCTCCTTGGCCTCGCCCTATCCTGCCTCTGTAATCTCCCCTAGCCCTGTGTGTCAGTGGATGCCCTCCATGCTTCCAGCTCTGACCTCCATTGCAAGCCCCTCTCTCCCTCTATTCCACCATCAGTAGCAGAACATTTAGCCATCTTACCTTTAAAGTTTGAAAGTCTTTCTCTAAACCTTTCTACCTCTCTCCTCACTTTTAAATCTCTCCTCAGGGCTCGCATTGCTTTGGCCAGCTCCCTTAATTCTTTCCCTGCTACAACTTGACGTGTGTTTATGCCTCTGCAAAACACCTTGGGCATTTCCATTGTTAAAGGCGCTGTACAAATGCGAGATGATTTTGTCTCTCTTGTATTTCATATTTTATTGAATTTCTTGCAAAACTATTGATATTTTTGATGTTATCTACTAGCAGAAAAACAGTTATTAGAGTTAAGATGAGTGGTAATGAGGGAATGTTTTATGAAGCATTGCATTTTTTTTTTGCTTTAAGCATCTTTGCCCTGGACACATAGGCTAGTTATTGAATATCTAGATACAACAGTGTGAACTAGCTTATTGCTACATTAATAAAGATAAAGAAAAAGATAGCACGTATGGGAAGTTTGTGTACTAAAGCATATTCAGTGGCTGTCAAGACCAAATTGGTACAGAGTAAGTATTATTAGTGAGGGAATAGATAGTTTCAAATTATAATATTGGATTATTTCATGGTTAGAAAAGGTTATGATATTAATAACTATGACTGGCAAACAGGTCTTTTGAGGCCTACATACATAATTTTACACTTTGGTCAAAGTTTTAATCCTAGTACTCATATATTCTCTTTCTGACAGAGTACATTCTAAGGACAGATGTGTCCTCTGTACATATATTAATCATGTAATTACAGAAACAGGCAATTAAGCCCAACCAGTCCGTGTTGGTGTTTATCCATTTTATAAGTCAACTGCAAGATATTACAGTGGAATCTCATTTAACCACATCTGTTTGATGCTCAACTCATAGACCTGGATTTTCTTCAGGAATCCACTCATTTCTAAACATGTCTAGAGCATTAACAGGAGGAAAATGGAGCTGGGAGGCCTACCACTGAAACCCCACCCAATTTTCCTCCCCCCACCGCTCCCCCCCCTCCCTTTGGGGAGAGTACTTTTCTGGCTGCCATGGCCTGGCGCTATTGCATGTAAATGATGATGGGGGAACGGGTGTTTTGGTAGAGTTGGAGATTTTGTTCTCCTGTTGCCCAATTGCTGCTGGCAGAAAGAATGGGCTGGATTTTCATTTAGGAGGCGGGACTACAACTTTCGGAGTTGTAGTCTCGCCTCCATCGAGTTCTAGCCAACCCACATGATTTTGACTTGCTTGACCTTGTTGAGCCTGCCCAGCGGGCTCAGCAGGCCAATTAAGGGCCACCCGGCAATAGGTGACGTCACAGATTGATATTTCATCTGTCAAGAGCTTTTGACAGATGAAATGTCAGCGTTTCACAGCTACTTGAAGCTGTCAAACAATGAAAATCTGTACTCTAAGTTAATTACTTCCTCTCGGGATGATTTAGAGATTTTTGACAGATCGCGGCCATTCTGCTTTCTGTGCCGGTGAGATGAGGGACTCCCGAGACCTGAAGGAAGGAAGGCTGTAAAGGTAAGTAAAACTACTTTAAAACACACCAAACACACTTACCTCTTCACTCATGCACCCATCACTCACCTGAACACTGGACATCTCGAACCCTCCAAGCCCTTTATCCCGACGGCCCGCCTCGCAAACTTGGTGTGATTTGGAGCCGTCAGGAATCCCAGATTTCACCAATGAAAATAGGGATTAGACTAAAAACTGCCTGTTAACAGGCAGTTAATTGGCACTAATCCCCTTCCCGCCTCAGGGAGGCGGGTCCCAGCACAGGTCGGGTATCCACCTCCTTTGAAACTGGCATGAAGGCGGGTTGGGGGCGGGATGGGTTCGTGCGCCCCGATTTTGGGATTTTAACCCCCCACATGCCTCCAATCCCGCCTCCACGGCCCAATGAAAATCCTGCCCAATGTCTCAGCAAAGAGGTGCTATGGGCTTGCTTGTGGCAGGATCCATTGTTGAAGGCCATGAAACCTGGAGCTGCATGAAATAAATTTCTTTCAACTTAATTTAACATTTTGTAAGATTTCTTTTTTTTTTGTAGGTTTCCTTAATTTTTTTGATTCTCTAATTTAGTTAAAGTATGTCTAAGAATTTTTCAAACTATTTTAAAGATTTTTGTGTTTTTTTTTTACATTTAATTTTGTGGATAGGCCTCAGGAACCATTGGGGGTTCCCTTAGGCCTCCGTTTGATCCTCTGCCTTGAAGAGGAAGAAGCTAAAGTGCAAGAGGACCATTGTCAGATACCAAGCTGAACAGGCACAGTCGATGGCCTCTGCCCTTTCCCACTGGTACTTGCACCTCTTTGTCTGCAGATCTATTTGGGCTATTTCATTGTGAACTCTTGCAAAACTTCCCTCACAAAGCAATAACTTGAGTTCTTCCAGTTGCCAAGCACAGCTCATAAAGGAGACCTTCAGCTAAGATCCAAGTCCACTGCTAATTGAGTCATGCCATCATGGCCCCCATTTGGCAACAAACTCACCGTAGTCATTTCCTGACATTGAGGTCTCCTCCATAACTATCAAGTCTCGCATTTGGAGAACATTCTGGCTGCGATTTTGCCTTCTGAGGCGGGTCCGGTGTGGCCGGGGTGCGACCCTGCTGCTGGCTCCAGCCCGCTCTGTGAAAAGAATCTTACGCTGATTGGGCTTGTTAAGCCCGCCCAGCGCGTTTGCCGGCCAATTGAAGGAAGCGGGTCTGATGACGTCACGTGATGATGTATCATCAGCTGGTTTCCTTAAAGGGACCATGCGCAAATTGTAAAGCAAGGTCCAAATGAGAGTGCCAAGTGTCAATCTATATGCATGCTGATTAATAATGTTCTGTGTCTACAGTACATTTTTCTGCCAAATGCACAATATTCAGTTATTGTGAATTCCACAAATGGTAACGTGATTGTCATTACTTACTGTTACTATTTACATTGACAGTTGTTCTGTCAGTGTCCTGCAGCGTTGAAGTGCTGCAAACACTGCCAAGCACTGCACAAAGGTGCACGGCTGCACCTAGGCTCTCCCATGACTCCCTCCATATGCTTATGGAGGGAGTCACAACACGCAGGGAGATTCTCTTCCCTTCCCATGGGTGGAAGAGACCTCCCCAGGAGATCAATGCAGCCTGGTTGCACATTGCACAGGAGGGCACAAGCAGGGATGTGGTCAGGCTGCAGTGGCGCAAACCTTTCAATGATCTCAGTAGATCACAAAAGGTTACTGCAAAGCCACACTCAACCTCATCCTGCTGTGCCACTCATCACATCCCCGTCACTCTGCCTTCCCTACTCTACTCCTGCACATCCTTACTCACATCAAATTTCCTTGCACTTCCACCCATCCCTCTCTAGCTACATTATCACAGCCCAACTCACTAGCCACCTCTCACACTCACCCTCATCCTAGTCCAATCATACCAACTAACAACACACAAGGGTAGGCACTTGGGTTTTAGCCAATGTTCATGTGAAGTTTCTGTTAATGTGCTGTCAAACATTGAAATCTTTATTTTCAACAATTTGCATTCTTGAGCGCATCTTTGGAAGTGGCTTAGTGAGTTGCAGTGAATGGTGAGACATAACGGTACCCCCGCAATGTTGATGAGTGTGAAAGGAATGGCTTGGACATTGTCGGGATGCTTTATTGTGTTGGTGCGGGGTGGTGCCAACCTGGCGCATCATGAGGCAGCCAGGGTGTACAGCGTCAAGTGAAGTAAATCTGGCCATGGTGAGGCCATCCCGGGCAGCAATGTGGTCAGGTGCTGATGCCCTGTGTCCTGTGCAGCATCAGTTGATTGCGGAGAAGGTTGGTGTTGTTGATGGTGCTGCTGCTGTGCCTGGTGCTGCTGGTTTTGGGGCTGATCGTGGTGGGGTTCTGAGGACCAAGATGAGATTTTTTCAAGGGCACCGATGCTGATGGAATAGATGGCAGGTGAGTTTGAGATGACAGAAGCGATCTATCAATGGTGAGAGGTTGTCACAATGAGGTGACACTGGATATAGAGTTAGCTCCAAACACTTGCAACCTGCATAAAGCTCAATCTGTCTTCCAAATGCAGTAAGTAACAGTTTCTAACTTTGGAAAGTGAACACCTATGAAATGGGAGCTTTTATAGACAATTTGCAGCTGTCAAGTAAAGAAATCATCCCATGCTGACACAACACCCGACCTCCTTACTGGACGTGATGCCCGAGCAACGGGGAAGCCGTGGGCGAACTCTTAAAATCTAAAGGTGAGCATAAAATATTAGTTACTTGCCTCTTAACAATCTCTCTAATGATTTAAATTGCCTCCCCCGCCGCTTGGTGCTGGGTCTGTTCTGCGATGACAGACCCAACATCTGGGAGACTAGTGCGGAAGCGGGTTGACAGCGGGTTCCCTACCCGCTGTCAAAAAAAAACATTTTCCCAGCCGACCCGCCACCAAATGCGCCTGCTGACCCCCCAAAAAATTCCAGCCTCTACTATTCTTTCATGTAAGTGTTGTCATGAATCTTATCATGACTCATGAAATAACACTGGGCGGCCAGCTGGTGGCGCCATCCAAGGAGTATAAATACTCAGGTGTGGGCCCAGCTTGCTCAGGATGTTTCTGTAACCGGGAACGAGTGATGTAACTAGAATCTCATGGTTTTGAAACAGTTGATTAAAGCCTTGTTTTACACTCAATCCAAGCACTCAGTAGTATTTTTATATCAAGTGTTACCCTATTTTGTTCCAAAGTATTCTGCCCATATCCTATCAGTGACCAGAACACTGACATTAGATCTGACAACTTTCCTATTGCTTAAGACTACCATGACTCCCTTGGTGCCCTTTCATTCTACACCTCTCACTTTTCCTACATTGGCAGGAGGTTCTGAGGTGGCTGACTGATGATTTGCAGCAGGAACCTTGGGGGATTGAGGTGGGATTTTCTTGTCTTTGGTTCTGGACTGTTTCTGTAAGATCTCCTTCCTCGAGTCCAAAAGCTGGTTCCTCTGTTGCCGGATGAAGAATGGCTCAGCTGACGAATATTGCAAATTTGTGGGTTCACTGTCCTGAAGAAGCTCCAGCTTCAGAAATTGCAGTGATCCACATTATTCCAGACACAAAGTGGTTGCTTTGACCCTTTCAGCTGCTGCAGCAGTACTGGATTTTCCTGCCCATCCTTCCTCCCAGAGGCAGATTGCCTAGAAGTGCTAATAATGTTGGGAATCTGTCATGAATATATAATAAACGTGCGCTGAAGGAAAATGGGCTGGTTTGGGAGGAGTTGCACTGAGTGGAAATTTCTGGTAAGTGGGGGAAGGAGTTGTTGCTTTTTGCCTACACTACTTGTAGCGCTGTGTGTTACAGGTAGATATTTAATTTCAGCGCCCTTAACTTAATCTAGATCAAGTAAGTAGTCAGGAAACTACACAGTAAACTAAGTTATCCAATTACAAATTTAATTAAATAAATCAAGGTCATATAGGGATAGCAGTGCAGGCGGTGTGCCGCAACTACAGCATGTGGGAGTTTGTGGAGAGCAGTGTGATCCCGTACAACCATGTTTGTAGTAAATGCCTACATCTTGAGGAACTTCAGCTCAGAGTTTTTGAGCTGGAGTCTGAGGTGCAGACATTGCGGGGCATCAGGGATGGGGAGAGTTACCTGGACACTTTGATCCAAGATGCAGTCACACTCCTTAGGTTAGGTAGTAGTACAGGTCTGGTTAGTGGTCAGGGACAGGAGGGTGTGACTGCAACTCAGGCAGGTAAGGGGACCCCAGGTGCAGTGCTGGAGGAGCCTCAGACTTTGTCCTTGTCCAACAGGCATGAGGTTCTTGCTGCCTGTGTGAATGAGGGAAAAGCCTGTAGGATGGATGAGCAGGCTGACCATGGCACCATAGTGCAGGAGGCCATTCAAGTGGTGGGGGGAGTGAAAGGGAATGTAGTTGAGGTAGGGGACAGTATAGTCAGAGGGATAAATAGTGTTCTCTGCAGCCGCGACCGAGAGGTCCAAGGTTGTGTTGCCTGCCCGTTGCCAGGGTTAAAGACATTTCCTCGCGGCTGGAGAAGAACTTGGAGTGGGAGGGGGAGGATCCAGTTGTCGTGGTCCATGTAGGAACCAACGACATAGGTAGAACTAGGAAAGAGGTTCTGCTGAGGGAGTTTAAGGAGCTAGGATCCAAATTACAAAGCAGAACCTCAAAGGTAATAATCGCTGGATTATTACCTGAGCCACCCGCAAATTGGCATAGGGACAAACAGATTAGGGGGAAAAAATTTGGTTGCTTTGCGCCTCTTGTTCGCGCCCTAAGAGGGCACTAACAAGTCGCAAAACAACTAGTGCCCGGGCGCGGCGATGTTTGTGCCGCTCGTGAAATTGACCAGACATTTTGCGGCAGCGCTAATCACTACCACCATGATCTCCTGCACCTGCAGATTGTGACGTCAGTCGAGCGTGCAACGCTCCAGTTGCGCCCCGGACCGGATATTGAGTGGTGACCCCTGCTTTACCGCCTGCTGCTAGCAACGACGGGTTGAGGGGAGCGTTTTGCAGTCAAGAAGGGACTGGGGGAGTGCTATTTAAAGGCGACCGCTTCCTGCCTTTTTTTGTCAGCGACATTTTTGCACCACGCATTCTGAGAGAGAGAGAGACTTCTGGAGAGATTCAATGCTGTGTGAAGGAGTTTTGGGTACTTTGCAGGTTCATTTTGATTTGACCTTCCTTGCATCGATTTAGAAGAGGCTATGGGGGCTGGACTCTGAGCTCTTTCCCTGGGCCTCTCCATTGTTCTTTCCAACAGATTTGATGTACAGGTCTCTCCAAGCCGAGATGTAAGGCTGCAATGAGAAGGGTGTAGATGGAGAGCAAGATCGACCCTCCCCTTTAAGAACTGGCCGGCGCCAGTGTGTCTGTGTTCAATTGCTGACTGACATCACGTGAGCTTCGCCAGCGCTCTGAGGTAGTGCCTCACTCCTCAGCGTTAGCACCTTAAGAGAGGTGTGTAGCGCTTGATTTAGCACTCTAATTACCTCCAGGGGTGATAGAAGTCAAGTTTGCAGTCGGAGGTGATAATTAGCACCAGGCGCTAAACTTTGCGCCCGGCCGATAATTGTGCCCCAAATGGGGCGATACCGAATTTCTCCCCCTAGAGGTTTAAATGCATGGCTCAAAGAGTGGTGTGGGAGGAAGGGGTTTCGGTTCATGGGGCACTGGCACCAGTACTGGGGAAAGAGGGAGCTGTTCCGTTGGGACTTAAACCAGGATGGGACCAGTGTCCTGGCAAACCGAATAACTAGGGCAGTAAACATGGCTTTAAACTAATGAAGGGGGGTGGGGGGGGGGGGCGTGGGAGGATTCAGGAAAGAGTCAATTTAAAAGCAGTGAGAGAAATGTCAAGGCTCTAAAGCAGAGTAGAGTTTTGGGTAAAAATAAGCAGATTGGGTCAGGAAAGGACAGGTAATAAGGTAATAAGGCATCAGTGCCTAAGGTGACATCAAGGAAAAAGAGAAATAAGTCAAAGCTAAAGGCACTATATCTGAATGCACGAAGCATTCGCAACAAAATAGATGAATTAATAGCGCAGGTGGAAATGAACAGGTTTGATCTAATAGCAATAATGGAGATGTGGTTGCAAAGTGGCCACGGTTGGGAACTAAATATTCCAGGATACATAACTGTTAGAAGGGATAGGCAAAATGAAAAAAAAGAGGAGGGGTAGCCCTGATAATAACGGATGGGATAAAGATAGTGGAGAGAAAGGATCTTAGCTCCGAAAATCAAGAAGTAAAATCAGTTTGGGTGGCGCTAAGAAACAGCAAGGGGCAGAAAACATTGGTGGGAGTTGTTTATAGGCCTCCAAACAATTGTTGTAATGTAGGGCAAAGTATAAATCAGGAAATTAGAGGTGCATATAACAAGGGAAACACAGTAATCATGGGGGACTTTAATCTACATGTACATTGGGCAAACCAAATTTGTAGTAATAGTGTGGAGGACAAATTCATGCAATGTATGCAAGATAGTTTTCTAGATCAGTGTGTTGAGGAACCAACTAGGGAAGAGGCTATTTTAGATCTAGTATTGTGCAACGAGAAAGGGTTAATTAATAACCTTGTAGTAAAGGGGCATTTAGGGAAGAGTGACCATAATATAGAATTTTATATTGAGTTTGAAAGTGATTTAGTTAAATCCGAAACCAGGGTCTTAAATCTAAACAAAGCAAACTACGTAGGTATGAGGGGCGAGTTGGCTAAGGTAGATTGGGAAACTACATTAAAAGGTATGACAGTAGACGAGCAAAAGCTAGCATTTAAAGAATTAATACATAATTTACAACAAATATTCATTCCTTTTAAGGCACAAAAACCACACAGGAAAAATGGTCTAACCATGGCTAACAAGAAAAGTTAAAGATAGTATTAGATCAAAGGAAGAGACTTATAATGCTGCCAAAAAGAGTAGTAAGCTTGAGGATTGGGAGGATTTTAGAATCCAGCAAAGGAGGACCTAGAAATTGATAAAGAAAGGTAAAATAGAATATGAGAGTAAACTAACGAGAGACATAAAAACAGATTGTAAAACTTCTATAGATATGTAAAAAGAAAAAGATTAACTAAAGTAAATGTGGGTCCCTACAGGCTGAGACTGGAGAAATTATAATGGGGAGTAAGGAAATGGCAGAGAAATTAAACAAATACAAGGGGCTGGATTTTACCTGCCGAGACGAGTTTGGGGCGGGTTGCTGCCTTCCGGGTTCTAGTCCCACCCCCAGCGACGTCTGCCGAATAGACGTTATTTTCCCTTGGTTGGCCTTGTTAAGCCCACCCTGCGGGCTTGCTGGCCAATTAAGGGAATGCCGGTGTCAGATGACGTCAGTGCATGATGCTTCATTTGTGGGTTTTCTTAAAGGGACAGGCCCCATAATTTTTTGACAGATGAATTGTCAGTGTTCAACAGCATTAAGGTGCTGTCAAGCACTGACAATCACTGTCCAAAGGTGAGCCCTTGCACCCAGACTCACCAGTGACTCTCTCCTTTAAAGAAAACAGATGGCAGCTGCATGTGAGATTGCAGAAGCCATCTGTCAATTCTCCTGATCAGATGAGGCTTCACAGAAACATCAAATCTTGCCACCTGCAGATACATATAAACAGAATAAATATATTTCTCACTACATTCTCTCACCTGTCATACTTACCTGTGCACCATTGCACCCATCACACTACCTCTGCAGCTGTCATTTGCACACTTACACTGCAACAGACCCACAGCTCGCCTCGCTGACCCTAGCGGGGTTTTCCACCATCGGAAGGCCGCATCAACAGGCTGAAAATGGGGAAAAGCCTCTTAACTGCCTGTTAACTACCTGTTAACAGGCAGTTAATTGGCTCTAATCCCCTTCCCCCCGCTAGGAGTTGGATCCCTGCGCGAGGCGGGGACCTGCCTCCCGGGAAGATGGTTCAGAGGCGGGTTGGGACCTGCTCCCAATTTTTCCTATTTTCCCAGCAGTCCCGCCTCCAAACCCACCTCCTCAGGGCTGGTAAAATCCAGCCCCTTAAGATGTCTGTCTTCACGGAAGAAGATGCAAAAAACTTCCCAGAAATAGTGGAGTACCAAGGGTCTAGCGAGAATGAGGAACTGAAAGATAGTATTAGTGAAAAAGTAGTACTGGAGGAATTAATGGGACCGAAAGCAAATAAATCCCCTGGACCTGAAAGCCTATATCCTAGGGTTTTGAAAGAGTTGGCTATAGAGATAGTGGATGCATTGGTTGTCATTTTTCAAAAATTCCATAGATTCTAGATTGGTTCCCGCAGATTGGAAGGTAGCAAATGTAACCCCACTATTTAAGAAAGGAGGGAGAGAGAAAACGGGGAACTACAGACCAGTTAGCCTGACATCAGTAATAGGGAAAATGCTAGAATCTATTATTAAGGACATGGTAACAGGGCACTTAGAAAATAATAATAGGATTGGGCAGAGTCAACACAGATTTATGAAAGGGAAATCGTGTTTGACAAATCTGTTAGAGTTTTTTGAGGTTGTAACTAGCAGAATTGATAAGGGGGAACCAGTGGATGTGGTGTATTTGGATTTTCAGAAGGCATTCGATAAGGTGCCATACAAGAGGTTATTAAACAAAATTAGGGCTCATGGGATTGGGGGTAATATACTAGCATGGATTGAGGACTGGTTAATGGACAGAAAACAGAGTGTAGGAATAAACGGGTCATTTTCGGGTTGGCAGGCTGTAACTCGTGGGGTACCGCAAGGATCAGTGCTTGGTCCCCAGCTATTCAATATCTACATCAATGATTTGGATGAGGGGACCAAATGTAATATAACCAAGTTTGCTGATGATACAAAGCTTGTTGGGAATGTAAGTTGTGAGGAGGATGCAAAGAGGCTTCAAGGGGATATAGACAAGCTAAGTGAGTGGGCAGGAACATGGCAAATGGAATATAACGTAGAGAAATGTGAAGTTATCCACTTTCGTAGGAAAAATAGAAAAGCAGAGTATTTTTTAAATGGTGAGAGATTGGGAAATGTTGGTGTTCAGAGGGACCTGGGTGTTCTTGTACACGAATCAATAAAATTTAACATGCAGGTACAGCAAGCAATTAGGAAAGCAAATTTATTACAGGAGTTTTGGGGAATAAGAGTAAAGACATCTTACTACAATTATATAGGGCCCTGGTGAGACCACACCTGGAGTATTGTGTACAGTTTTGGTCTCCTCACCTAAGGAAGGATATACTTGCCATAGAGGGAGTGCAACGAAGGTTCACCAGACTGGTTCCTGGGATGGGGGGATTGTCCTATGAGGAGAGATTGAGTAGACTAGGCCTATATTCTCTAGAGTTTACAAGAATGGGAAGTGATCTCATTGAAACATACAAAATTCTTACAGGGCTTGACAGGGTGGATGCAGGGAGGATGTTTCTCCTGGCTGGACAGTCTAGAACCAGGGGTCACAGTCTCAGAATAAGGGGTCGGCCATTTAGGACTGAGATGAGGAGAAATTTCTTCACTCAGAGGGTGGTGAATCTTTGGAATTCTCTGCCCCAGAGGGCTGTGGAGGCTCAGTCGTTGAGTATATTCAAGACAGAGATTGATAGATTTTTGGATATTAAGGAATCAAGGGATATGGGGATAGTGGAGATGAGGTAGAAGATCAGCCATGATCTTATTGAATGGCAGAGCAGGCTCGAAGGACCAAATGGCCTACTCCTGCTCCTATTTCTTATGTTCTTATGACTGGCAAAGTGCAACTTTGCAGCTGTTCCGGTACTAAAATCACAACAAAACAAAATCTAGGTCATATTTTTTCTGGTGAGAGCAGGGTCACTTCTCTCTCTAAAGCTTTTAAAACAGGTTTTCTCTCCTTGTGATTTCCCAGTGGGTGAGTTCCTGAGTTCAAACCTGGAATTTGCGGAGAAATTGGGTCAAGATGAGATGTTTGCTCCTTAGGAAAAGAGTGAAAACTGGAGAGCAAGCCATCTTACACCCTTAGTGGTTGGTTATAGATGATCATTGGCAGAGGCCTTGGAGCAGGTTTTGGTGCATTGCCTTGAGGAGACCTAAAGAAAATAACACAAAAATTGGGGTGAGGGGTGCAAAAATGATTTGTTCCATTTTAAAGACATGCCATAATATCTGTTCAGAGCACAGTTTGCCAGTTTGTTTTTCCTATGTATGCCTGGACTCATTTGACACATTCTAGAGAGTCACAATCGATATGGAGTGCGGGCCTGAAGATCAGAATTACAGTGTTGTTTACTTTCCTCTGACTCATGCGCCCTTCAATTGTGGCTTAACACTGGGAGTGCTAAAGTGCTGAATTACCCTGATATCTAAAGTTTATTCCAGGGCTTGTGCCAAATGTTAATTATTCCACAGGAGATGGTGTTTTTGTGTCTGTTATTTTAGTACTAGTTTAATAGATGGGTCTCTCTGTTGGTTTCAAGAGTTTGCTTCTGTTTTAGTCGTGGGCATGTCCAAGTCTCGGGGGGGGCGATTTTGGCCGAATACATTAGGTGATAAAGAGCCTCCGAGGTCACCAAGTTGGGGTCGTAAGCTGAAGTGCCAGTTTAGCCCGTGTTTAGCGCAAGACACCATCTTGGTAAAGCTGTTGAAGCGCGTGCTAGAATGGCCACCCAGAGGATCGTTAAAGGAACGATTGACAATTAAATTGCCTGCTAGCGCTCATTAAAGAGGCTACATGCCATTTTGGTGGGTAATGCTTCATTTAACGACCTCTCCTAACAGCGACCAGTGAAACAGGAGTAAATAAGTTGTTACTGAGGATTTCGAGAGCTGCATAAAGCCATGCTCAGCTTTCACTGTTCACTTGCCGATTGAGATCGACTGACTACATTGTGTTTGAAGAGGACTTTTGAGACACTGGGCTGGATTTTAACTCGGGTGCGGGATGGTGTCGTGTTATCCGCATTTCGTGTTATCCACCCAAATCTAAATCGATGTGGGAGATTGATGCAATTTTAACTTAATTGTCCAATTGATTTCCAATGTGTGGGAACCCTTGGCAAATGAGTTTTTCCTGACTGAAAGTCCCTCCCGATGACGTCATCATTGCTGCTGCATTTAGGGTCTGCAACAAGCCTTGCTTCTTCTGCAGACTGCCAACCTTTTGCCCTTTCATGCTAGAGGGACCTGGAGGCAGAATGACCAGCGAGAGACCTAGGTCTGCTCCCAGGTTTGATGATGTGGCCCTGCAAGCTTTAGTTGAGGGAGCAAGAGCTCATAAAGAGGTGCTCTTCCCTTCTTCAGGGAGGAAGAAGCCTCCCCAGCAGACCAAGGCTGTGTGGATCCAGGTGGCAGAGGAGGTCAACTCATTATCAGTACCCCGCAGAACCTGGATTCAGTGCAGGAAGAGATTTCATGACCTTCTGCGCACAGGAAAAGTGAGTATGAATTTCCCATCACCCTCCATCTGATCCCCATTGCCTTTCCTCACCAACACTCAGCTTTAGCAATCTCTTCCTTCACATCCCACTTGACACTGACATCCATGCACCCTTACCCATTCCCTTTCTCTCTATGGCCACATTCACACAACTATTCGACTATGCAGCCCTCACACTCCCGATCACTGTGATGCTATGAAAACAACTGACAACACACAGGGAGGGCCCTTGGTCTTGCCACCTCACTCCATCTTTGTCTCCTTCTAAGCATCTATGCTATGGAATCTCTACACTCACTCCTTCATTCTCACTCAACCTCCACTTGTCTCCCTCATTGCAGGAAAAGAGAGCTCACAATAAGCGAGAAAGAGCGAGTACAGGAGGAGGGCCCACCTCACCCCCTGGGAGGAGGCGGTCCTGGAGATCGTAGGAGTGGAGGAAGATGCGCAAGTGGGGGACAGACAGACGGGTGCATCACAGCAAGCTGGTGACAGAATAGTTTTCCATCTCTCTCATTGACATTGCATGAGTCGCTGATAATGATTCTGAAGCTCTAACAGATTGACTTATGATCATCTGCAATATGCAATGTGCATGTAACCTTGGCATTGCATCTCTGACTCTTTCCTTTACTCCCCCACAGGACCATTGCAAGCAGCCGTCCCCACTAGCCAGGAGGAAGAGCCTGAGCATCCAAACTCCTCAGAGGAAGCTGCAACCTCTGAGGGCACAGCGTCAGCAGAATTCAGTGCACCCAGCACCAGCGCAGACACTTACACCTCGATGGGACCATCGCGAGCCTGGTGTATCACAGCTCACAAGTGAGCATCAGCAGATTGTGGAGACAGAGACAGCAGTGGAGAGTCCTAGTCGGAAGGCGCAGGACTCTGCCAGCTTGGCTCAGCTGCATGTCGACCCTCTGCCTCTGGGTTCATCCATAAGATCAGTGGTGCTGAAACTCCAGGAACAGATGCAGGAGTCTCTGGCAGGTTTTGTCTCCAGGGTCGCTGCGAGTGTGGAGCAAATGGAAGAGTCCATAGCAAACATGAGCAGAGCCTTTGTGGAGTCATTGGCGCATCAACGCATCACCATGGAAAGGGTGGCAACCTCCATAGAGGTGATAAGTCACCAGAGTGCAGAAAACATGGTGAGTGAGGTGCCTCAATAATTCCGAGACTCGATGTTAGCGAAACAAAACAAGGCTTTTATTAACTTAGAAGGTAACACACAGTGGAGAGAGGTATCTTCCATCCAGAGGTCTGCAGTACTGGATATGAGGCAGGCTGAGCTTGCTTACATAGGGGCCAGGTATGGGCGGAGCCCTACACACAATACATTACAATATATAATACAATGGTGAGGAAACAGAACTGAGGTAAGGGAAATGAAACCGAAACTAAACCACAGTCACAGGCAGAGAAATACTGATGAGTGATGAATGGCATATTTCATCACATTCACCCCTTCTATAGATTTAGTCTGTTCGGGGGTTTGATAGTCCTTTGTGACCGATGTGGCTGTTGCGGTGCCGCGGGTGTCGGCTGGGTGTCCCCGGTGGCCTCCTGGGTCTCTGCCGGGGGTGCCGCCAGGGTTGTTGAAGGGGTAGTTGGTGGGGGTACCGTTGGTCGATGTTCTTCCGGGGGTGATGAAAGAGTAGTGGGTGGGTAAGAGTTGCCGTGATCGTTGTTGCTGCTGTTGTCGTGGTTGTTGTCGTTACCGGCTGGGGCGACATCTTTTATGGACACGGCGTCCTCCCTTCCGTCGGCGTGCCGGACATACGCGTATTGGGGGTTGGCGTGGAGCAGGTGCACTGACTCCACGAGAGGGTCCGTCTTGTGGCCCCTCACATGCCTTCGCACGAATACCGGACCTGGGGTGGAGAGCCATGACGGCATGGATACGCCTGAGGTGGATTTCCGGGGAAAGACAAACATTCGTTCATGAGGCGTGGCATTAGTGGCAGTACACAATAGCGACCGTATCGAATGGAGCACATCTGGGAGGACTTCCTGCCAGCGGGAGATAGGGAGGCCCTTGGTCCTTAGAGCTAGAGTGACTGCTTTCCATACTGTCCCGTTCTCTCGCTCCACTTGACCGTTACCCCGGGGGTTGTAGCTGGTGGTACGGCTCGTGGCGATCCCCCTGGACAGCATGTACTGGCGTAGCTCTTCACTCATGAAGGACGCCCCCCTATCCGTATGGATGTAGCTCGGCATACCGAACAGGCAGAACAGGCTGTTGAGGCATTTAATGACCGTGGCGCTGGTCATGTCTGGGCAGGGGAAGGCGAATGGGAACCGGGGGTATTCGTCCACAATGTTCAGGAAGTAAACATTGCGGTCGACGGACGGGAGGGGGCCCTTGAAATCTAAGCTGAGCCGCTCAAAGGGCCGTGTAGCTTTAATTAAGTGGGCTCTATCTGGGCGGTAGAACCGAGGCTTGCACCCAGCGCAAGTGCGGCAGTTCCTGGTCAGAGACCGAACTTCCTCAATCGAGTAGGGTAAGTTGCGGGACTTTATGAAGTGGAACAGCCGCGTGACCCCTGGGTGGCAGAGGTCGTTGTGGAGGGTCTGTAGCCGATCCCCGGTGGCGCTGGCACACATCCCTCGTGAGAGGGCGTCGGGGGATTCGTTAAGGGCCCCTGGCCGGTAAATGATGTCATAATCGAAGGTGGAGAGTTCGATCCGCCACCTAAGAATCTTATCATTTTTAATCTTCCCCCTCTGTTTATTATTGAACATAAATGCTACCGACCGCTGGTCGGTAAGTAGGGTGAAGCGTTTGCCGGCTAGGTAGTGGCGCCAGTGGCGCACTGCCTCCACGATGGCTTGGGCCTCCTTTTCCACGGAGGAGTGTCTGATCTCGGGCCCTTGGAGGGTCCTCGAGAAGAAAGCTACGGGCCGCCCCGCCTGGTTGAGGGTGGCCGCCAAGGCAAAGTCAGACGCATCACTTTCCACTTGAAATGGAGTGTTCTCGTCCACTGCCTGTAGCGTGGCCCGCTCAATATCCTGCTTAATGCTTTTGAAGGCGGCGTGGGCCTCAGCAGAGAGCGGAAAAGAGGATGCTTTCAAGAGGGGGCGGGCTTTGTCGGAGTAGTTGGGGACCCATTGGGAATAATAAGAAAATAACCCCAGGCACCTTTTCAGGGCTTTGGGAGTGTTGGGCAGGGGCAGCTCCCGTAGGGGGCGCAATCGGTCGGGGTCTGGTCCGATTTCCCCATTCTCCACCACGCTGCCCAGTATGCAGAGGTGCGTGGTGTTGAAAACGCACTGGTCCTCGTTGGAGGTGAGGTTGAGTTTTTGTGCGGTTTTCAGGAACCTCTCGAGGTTCGAGTCGTGATCCTGCTGGTTGTGACCGCAGATGGTGACGTTGTCGAGGTAGGGGAAGGTTGCCTGCAAGTGGTGGTCATCGACCATGCGGTCCATCTCCCTCTGGAAGACCGAGACTCCATTCGTCACCCCAAAGGGGACTCTGAGGAATTGGTAGAGGCGTCCGTTCGCCTCGAAGGCGGTGTACGGGCGGTCCTCTGGTCTGATAGGGAGCTGGTGGTACGCTGACTTGAGGTCGATGGTGGAGAACACCCGGTATTGGGCGATTTGGTTCACCATTTCTGATATGCGGGGTAGCGGGTAGGTGTCTGGTTGGGTGTACCTGTTGATCGTTTGGCTATAGTCGATCACCATCCGTTTCTTCTCGCTACCCCTTACCACCACCACTTGGGCGCGCCACGGGCTGTTGCTGCGTTCAATAACGCGCTCCCTCAGCAGCCTGTCCACCTCGGTCGCGATAAACCGCCTGTCCTCCCAGCTGTACCTCCTGTTTTTGGTCGCTATTGGCCGGCAGTTAGGGGTAAGGTTCGCGAATAGCGAAGGCGGCTTTACCTTCAGGGTAGCCAGACTGCACACTGTGAGGGGCAGCTGGGACCCACCGTAATTGAGCGTGATGCTTTGGTGGTGGCACTGGAAATCCAGGCCCAAGATCACGCTCACACATAGATTCTTCATGATTAGTACTTTAAAATTATCGTATACAGTTCCGTTAACGGACAATTGTACCGTGCAGTAACCCATAATGGTCGATGTCTGGGTTTTATCCGCCATAGAGGTGGTACCCCGAGTAGGGACCACCTTTAGGGAGAGTTGTTGTGCCAGTTCAGGGTGGATAAAACTCTCCGTGCTTCCACTGTCAATTAAACATTTAACCCCGCACCCGTTTACCTCGATGTCCACCGTTGATTTGGATAGCGGGTGCGGCCTGGTCTGGTCCACTGTGACCGATGCCACTGTAGGGCCCTGATCGAGACAAGATGGCGTCCACGCTGTCTGCTCACAAGATGGCGGACCCCACGAGGTCGGGCAAGATGGCGTCCAAGATGGCCGCTCCCACGGCGCACACGCGGCGGTGGCGGGTTTTCCGGCGGGGTTCCCTCTGCACACCTTCCCGAAGTGCCCCTTCTTACTGCATCTAAAGCAGGTGGTGCCTTTCGCCGGGCACAGGTTTCTGGTGTGCTTCGGCTGCCCGCAGAAGTAGCAGTTGGGTCCCCGACGCGTCGCGGCTGTCATAGGGCTTCTGGGGGGAGAGCCGGGCCCCGACGGTGTCGGGCTGCCGGGCGGGGAAGATGCCTTCCAAGATGGCGGCGCCCTTGGTGCACACGTGGCGGCGTGGACGGCGCGGGCTGAAGAGTAGGCATCCGAGTTTCTCTGGGCCACATCCAGGGATCGCGCGGTGTCCGCAGCCTGTTTCAGGTCCAATCCCGTTTTTTCCAGCAGTCTCTGCCGGATGTAAGTGGAGCTGAGGCCTGTGATAAAGGCATCGCGAACAAGCTCGTCAGTGTACACTGCGGCTTTTACATCTTGGCACTTGCAGTCTTTGCCAAGCGTTTTCAGGGTGCCTAGGAACTCCTCCACCGATTCCCCAGGTCGCTGTGCGTGAGTAGCGAGCAGATGCCTAGCATACACCTCATTCGTAGGCTGCTGGTAATGCGCCTTTAAGATGTCGCAAGCGGCCGGGTACGTGTCGGCGTCTTGGATGAGGGGGTAAACCCGGTGGCTTACCCAATTCCGCAGAATTCCGAGTTTCATACTCGCAGCGTCTGTAGCATCTTTGACGGCTGCGGAATTGTCCAGGAAGAATTCCATACACATAAACCAGTGTCCGAAGCGTGCCGATGCATCCGAAGCATGCTGGTCCAAATCCAAACGTTCGGGTTTCAGGAGTTGATCCATTGTGTTGAAAATTAAGTTAATAAAATTGAGGTGCCTCAATAATTCCGAGACTCGATGTTAGCGAAACAAAACAAGGCTTTTATTAACTTAGAAGGTAACACACAGTGGAGAGAGGTATCTTCCATCCAGAGGTCTGCAGTACTGGATATGAGGCAGGCTGAGCTTGCTTACATAGGGGCCAGGTATGGGCGGAGCCCTACACACAATACATTACAATATACAATACAATGGTGAGGAAACAGAACTGAGGTAAGGAAAATGAAACCGAAACTAAACCACAGTCACAGGCAGAGAAATACTGATGAGTGATGAATGGCATATTTCATCACAGTGAGTGTTCTGAATAGAATGACATCTCTGGAGGAGCGATGGTCATCTATTGAACAGAGAAACCAGACCTTCATGGAAGTCCTTCTGAGTAGGACTGCCAGTGCAGATACGGGTCCCCATGGCCCCCCTGATGTGCAGCAAGGTGCTCTCAAGCCACTTCCAAGCGCTGGTCCCTTCTGGCCTGTGCAGCTTAAGGTGGGTGAGCAGCAGCCTGGCGCTTCTGTTGCTGCTGCTGTTGTTGGTGCTGCTGTTGTTCCTGGTTCTGCTGCTGGTGCTCGAGCTGATCTAATGCCCAGAATGGAAGGAAATAAATGGCTCCCATGCTTCTGGTATATGCCTCAGTTGAGGAAGCGCTCAGTGAAGGTGGCGGTGGCGAGAGGGGTTTCCCAGGAGGTCACATTGGAGATGGGTGTCAGGCTCCAAACTTCCAGAGGTGTGGTTAAGCCTTCTAAAAGTTGCCCCAGACCTGAGACCATTAAGTCCTGCCACCTGCAAATGATAGCTGATCAAATCTCCTTTTTAATGGTTGACCTGCAGTTGATAGTCAGCAATCCAATAGTGCTCCCGCCAGGTTTCACCGTCGTGTTTCCCACCAGGCGTGTTTAACGTGGGAAAAGGGTTAAATTCGCAAAGGCCTTTCAAAATAGGATTATAGAGGCTATTTAGTGCTTGTTAAGGGCCTTAACGACCTATCCCGCCTGTTGGAGGTGGGACGGAGTCGGGACCATTAGACACGACTGAGTTAAAGTTGCTCGGAGTCGGGAACCAGGCGTGGGGGTGTCCGCCCGCCAGTTTTCGTGATTTTACCCCCCCCCCACACGCCTCCAATCATGCCTTCACGGCCCATTGAAAATCGAGCCCTCTATGTCAAGACTTCACCAACACTATCAACATTTTTCCCTGATATTCTCTCAGGACTTCACCTGAAGCGATTGAATGCTGTGCTACTCTACCTTATTGGTCACCTTATAGGAGTCGCCAGGAGAAAGGGAGTGCTTGGTCTTCGGCATCTTGGTAGGGGTCCCCCTTGCTCTGCAGGAGGAATTGGAGGAAGAAGAGATGGGGGCAGGCAGACCAGCACCAGCTGCTGCCGTAGAGAAGGACAGGAGGACGAGAAGGGCTTTCAGCAGGGGGCCCGATCCACCCAGGATCTTCAGAGAGTAGAACTCCTACATTCACATGACCAAGACCAGTGCATGACAAGGCTGCAATTTATCAGAGAGGTCATTACAGAGATCTGTGGAATGAAACCTCAGACGTTGCAGCACAGCCAGGACTGCATTGCCTGTGGCAGTCAAAGTCGCAGTAGCATTTAATTTTTATGCATTTAATCTATCTCCTCTACAACACAACTGGTATGTGACCTTGTCCCCCAGCAAGGTGGCACCTGTGGTGTCCCTTCCATCCTGCATGGCTACTGCCCACTAGTGCCCGGTGCATCTTACTGTGAGGATACCTCTTCTAAGATAGCCTCCAAGTTATGCATGGTGCCAGCCTCTGAACTGGTGAATGCGACAGTGGTAGCCAGTGACGCAGTGAATTCTTCCTCTTCTTCCTCTGGGTGGGTGAAGTGGCTGTTGCTCATCTTAAGCTTGCTCCGTGAGGCGAGGTGAATCTTGCTCCTGGGAGCCTGCAATGATAAAGCTGGAAAGGTTATGGTGCAGTATGTGTGGCCACTATGGTGAGTTCATAAGGAGCCTAGAAGTGAAGATAGGTTTGGGTGATTAGGGATCAGGAATAGTTCTGCATCTGGCCACTATTTATCCCTCAATCAACATCACAAAAAAAACAGATTATCTGGTCATGATCACATTGCTGTTTGTGGGAGCTTGCTGTGCCCAAATTGGTTGCTGCGTTTCCTACATTACAACAGCGACTACACTTCAAAAGTATTTCATTGGCTGTAAAGTGCTTTGAGACGTCCCGAGGTCGTGAAAGGCACTATACAAATGCAAGTATTTCTTTCTTTCTTTCTCCCCTCGCAATCCTGGCCTGCACTGCTGCCTCAAGGGGAGTGATCTCATGCAGATGTGATTGACCTCTGCCGGTCAGATCCTGCTGCCGCCTAATGGCCCAGAAATTCGGGTCGGGGGCTTCCCGCGGGTGCAAGCCTCCGAACTGCACTTACCTTGCGCGCCGGCCGTTGAGCTGTGGGCCCCCGTGGAATTCCGATCCGGGGCCTGGTCCAGCTGCCGGCGTGCAGTGCTTGCGTATCCCAGGGGCGCAGTTAGTTCGATGTGTCCCCTGGGATCACGTGGGCCATGGGGAGCCAATCGGAGCAGGGAATGCTCCATTCATAAGATTGACAGGAAGACCTGTCAAAAGTTATAAATACTACGGCCCCAAAACTGCACTAAGGCCTAGAAATTCAGTGGGCTGTGCCACCCGTTAGCGCCCAAAGAGGGCACTTGGTGGGTTTTACGCCACTGGCCACGCCTCCCGCTAAATTTAGCGGGACGCTAATGGCGGCGCTAGCCGTTAGCGCTGCGCCGCCACCGATGACGTCATCGGTGTGCGCAGCGCCCCGCTACTGCCCCGATCGCGAAATTTAGTAGCGCCCCCTGCTTTAACACCGGTCGCAATTTGCGACTGGTTCAGGGGGGCCTACCTGCGGCGGTAGAGGCGCGGAGGTGCAGGACTGCCATTTTTTTTGCTGGCCGCCTGCCAGCACCTCTTCTCGCCACCGTCCCCGGACTCCTGGGCCCCCCCCCGCGTTGTGCCGGCTGTGTCCCAAGAGTCCGGCACTTCTCCTCAGTGCTGGGCTCTTTTGCTGGCACTCGTGATCGCCGATTGCGCTGCAGCAGGCCCCTCCCCTTTAAGAAGGGGAGGAAGGCCTGCAGTACCGCAGCGCGCCATGCCGCAGCGTGTGGCGCAGCAGCACGTTGCGCTGCGATTTTCAGTTACAGCGCCCCAAGAGGGATGTGGGGCACCTCGAGTAGCGCTGCGCTTCCGTCTGGGGCGCTGAAACTGAATTTCTGGCGGGCATTCGCGACTCCTTCCGGGGTGGTACTTCCGGCACCCTGGCGAGACTGGCGCCCCAAACGGGACGCAAATGAATTTCTAGGCCTAAAGCTTCAAATAATTTTTTTTTTTTAAATCACATTTTTTAAATAAACTGTAAATTACATGAAATAACTATTTTAAACAATGCTTTTTACATGTCTAACTTCTGCAGACTTACCCTTCCGGGAAAACCTGTAAAAAAAACGAAGTTTGATGCGCACGCGCAGCCTCTCCCGCGCACGCGTTCGACCTCTGAACCCCTTCGTTCAGGGGAATGGAAGTGCCGGTTTCCCGCGCATGCGCAGTGCATGCAGGAAACCGGCACCTCCATTGGGCCTACGGGTGAGTACCCCATGCATACTCACCCGTGGACACCCGAATTTCTGGGCCGTTATCTGCTATTTTTTTCTGGAAGAGAAAGAGTGGTGATTGTGAATGAGTGTATGGCCAGGAGTATTTGTGCCTGTGTGTGATGCCTCACATGGTCAAATAGCCATGTGAAGCATCATGTGTCTGAGGTGTGAGTAGTGCCTGTGAAGGTGTGTGAATGTCAGTGCATAGTTAGATGGTGGATGAAGTGTGTTGAGGTTGTGATGCTGGTGGTGGTGCAGCTACTGAGCAGTGTGTTTGTGAGATGGGATCTTATCTTGACTACTCGTGACAAGCCATTCAATTTCTTGCGCCACTGGAGCCATGTCCTGCGGCCAGGGCTCCTGGCTGTGACCTCCAGGCGATCTCCTCCCACATGCGCCGCATCATCTGCCTCTGTGGCCTCCTTCCCCCCTGTGGGTACAGGACATGCCTCCTCCTCGCTACGTCCAGTGCCACATCGGAGAACCTGGGTGCCCTCTCTCTAGCTCCTTGAGGCATCGTTCCACTCACAGCCAGCGCACTCCACACCTTCAGGGGAAGTGGGTGAGTGCAGGCTACATATACAGCTCCAGGTAAATAGTATCTAATCAGCACTTGAAAGCTAAACCTGCAGTTGTCGGTTTGAGCCCCCGCAGGCACGTTCAAATCATGATAATCGTTGATTAGCTTGAAAATTGCATGCTAAATTCAGACTTTCAAACAGGTATTTCTTATTAGCATGCCACCCATTTAGCCCCTGTTTTCACCCTTTGGCTAAAATAACCTCTTCTGGGTCTCTGGTCAGGAGAATTTTCTTTTTAATCCCTGCTAATCAAAGAGGGTGGTTCAAGTTCATGTGGCTTAGCAATTTAATGAGCGCATCAGTCATTTTATTCACATTCAGATTCAGAAAACTATTTAATATGAAGCATGCGCTGCTTACTGAAAATAATGTTAAGTAGCAGAGACAACTGCAGTTAAAGCCGGGTTGAAATAAAATCAAATATATATTGCTTTAGATATTAAATACAATATACACGCTTCAAACATAACTTGAATTCATGCAAAGGGAAGTTACTCATTTACTGAATATATTTTGTAATGCTTTTAAGATACTGGATATGTTTTATTGAGATAAATAAATCAATTATCAAGTTTGTGTTGTCTAAAAGCAAAATCATCAGATTATCAATTTATGACTGCAACATAATGAAGTAACAATGTACAATGATTTCAATCACAGTTGGACACAAGTTTGATTGAATGAAGATTTATTTTTCCCCTATTTCCATAGTTTACCAACTTTCTCCCTTCCCTTTCCCTTCTCCTGAAGGGGTTGATGAAGCATTTCAGGTCCATGAACACCCTACATTCTCTGGTAGCCCCCCAAACAAGTGTCCATTCTTCATGTGGAAGCCCATAAAAGTCTAGCTAGCAGCTACCACATCTTACATTTGATGGTTTCACCTTCAGTCCTTTTTCATCTATCAGCATTCTTGAACCCAAACTATGGCCTCTGACCTCAAATTGAACTCCCACACCTCGATCATTAAAGCTGCCTCCTCTTTTGTGACGAAAACTTCTTTCCCCCTCAAATCTTAACTCTCTAAAGCCTAAGTCCATCCAAGACCTTAATATTTGGGGTGACTCCTGATACCTCTTTCACACTTCAGGAAATGATACAAGGAACACAAAATTATCACCTGATGAGCTTCATATCTGATCTTTGGCTTTTTTCCATCGCAACATTTCTTGTCTTTCTATGATGTATTTATAAAACTATGGTCAGTGGCCCTCTTTCCTTCCTTGTTCCTTTGAAGCTATGATATGTTACCCTCCACACTTGCTTCCTCTTACATTCTCGCTATGTTGAATTCAAAAGAAAGAATGAACTTGCATTTATATAGTGCCTCTCATGACCTCAGGATGTCAGAAAGCACAAGACTCATGACTCGTCACACGGTCTCTTACTCTTACTCATCCTTTCCTGGAACCTTAAAGACGTGGCACTCCTTACCTCCCTCAATCTTTCCTTTTTCCTACAATCTTTAGGCATTTAAAAGCAATGCTTGTTCTCACCCATTTATCGGAAAACCATGTGCATTCAAGTGTTCGCATATAACAGATTATGTGGTAATTTCAGTGCTCCCATGTTCCCAGCACTTGAAGGAGCATAGGTCATAGAATTAGGGCTACATTGTTCTAGCCTTATCACTGGCCCATGCTTCCTTCAAGCATGGCTCAATACTAGAAGTGCTGGATTGCTAATTTACCTGTAAATGTTGTTATTAGAATCTGTGTGCTAAGTTCTCTGCTCCCTTACACAAGTTATAGTTTGGTCCTAACTTGTAGACCAAGATGAAATGATCAAAGTCAATTATAGCAGGAATGGCTGAGGATCTTGAAGGATAGAGAACTGGTTGGCGGACAGAAAAGCAAAGAGTTGGAATAAACGGGTCGTTTTCCGAGTGGCAGGCAGTGACTAGTGGGGTACCGTAAGGATCGGTCCTAGGACCCCAGCTGTTCACAATATATATTAATGATCTGGACGAGGGAATTGGATGCAATATCTCCAAATTTGCAGATGACACAAAGCTGGGTGGGAGGGTATGCTGTGAGGAGGATGTCATGAAACTCCAATACGATTTGGACAGGTTAGGTGATTAGGCAGAAACATGGCAAATGCACTATAATGTGGATAAATGTGAGGTTATCCACTTTGGTGGCAAAAACAGGAAGGCAGATTATTATTTGAATGGCAATAGATTGGGAGAAGGGGAACTGCAAAGAGACCTGGGTGTTCTTGTACACCAGTCGCTGAAGGTAAGCATGCAGGTGCAGCAGGCGGTTAAGAAGGCAAATGGTATTTTGGCATTCGTAGCAAGAGGGTTCGAGTACAGGAACAAGGATGTCTTGCTACAGTTGTACAGGGCCTTGGTAAGACCGCACCTTGAGTATTGTGTGCAGTTTTGGTCGCCTTATCTGAGGAAGGACGTTCTTGCCATGGAAGGAGTGCAGCGAAGATTCACCAGGCTGATACCTGGGATGGCAGGAATGACGTATGAGGAGAGATTGTGTCGATTGGGCTTATACTCACTGGAGTTTAGAAGATTGAGAGGGGATCTCATCGAAACCTATAAAATTCTGTCAGGCCTGGACAGACTAGATGCTGGAAGGATGTTCCTGATGGTCGGGGAGTCCAGAACCAGGGGTCATAGTCTAAGGATAAGGGGTAGGACATTTAGGACTGAAATGAGGAGGAATTTCTTCACCCAGAGAGTGGTGAACCTGTGGAATTCTCTACCACAGAGGGCAGTTGAGGCCAGTTCATTAAATATATTCAAGAATGAGTTGGATATATTTCTTGAGGCTAAAGGGATCAAGGGATATGGGGAGAAGGCAGGGACAGGGTACTGAATTTGGATGATCAGCCATGATCTCATTGAATGGCGGAGCAGGCTCGAAGGGCCGAATGGCCTATTCCTGCTCCTATCTTCTATGTTTCTATGTTTCTACAATACTGCTAAATCTACATTCGCTGCTCACGATCTGGTCTCCTCTACATTGGGGAGACCAAACGCAGATTGGGTGACCGCTTTGCGGAACACCTCCGTTCAGTCCGTAAGGGTGACCTCAAGCTTCTGGTCGCCTGTCATTTCAATTCACCGTTCCATTCCCACTCAGACCTCACCGTCTGTGGCCTCTTGCATTGTTCCACGGAAGCTCTGCGTAAACTCACTCTGCCAGCGCATTTCACACTTCACCTAGAGCCATTGTTTGTTTCTTTACCTGTCCTATTACTATCTCGTCTCACCTTGAATATCTCTTAATGTCTCTTCTTTCATCCCCTCCCCCATTTCCCAGCCCCCAAACTGCCTTTTAATCTTTTCATTTCCTGCCTTTTTTTCTCAGTTCTGTAGAAGGGTCTTCGACCCGAAACGTTGACTCTGTTTCTCTCTCCACGGACGTTGCCTGGCCTGCTGAGTTTTTCCAGCGTTTTCTGTTGTTATTACTGCTAAATTATTGGTAGTCAAAGCTTAGCATTGGCAGATGGCAGTTATATATTGAAAATTAAGTGAACAACTGCAGTTTCCGTCCTCAGACAAATGTTTTGTGGAAGGCGTAAAGCTGAAAAATGCTCATTCATCATACACAGTAAAACTTGCGTGGCTTCACATTCAACAGTTCTTTTCATTTTGCTGTATTCAGCTTGTTCCTTATTCACATATTCTAGCTTTGAATACATTTAGAGCAAGTGGGATTGTCGAGGATTTTGTGAAAGCTGATTTACCCCGCTACTGATTTACTAAAATCACCATTGAAGAGTTTTTTCAAATGCTATTATTAAGCAACTTACAATTTACAAATGACAAAAACATTATAAAATAGTCCTAAAAGATTATTTGCAGTATCATATTTATTTCTTCCCCGACATTCCTAACTACTTTTTTTAATCTGCCGTGAAATTGCAGAAAGAAATCTAGAAAGCGTGACTTATACTCATTTTTTAAAATTGAAATTAAACGGATGTTTGCCCTGATCTCTTGACATTCATCGCATGACTGATGACCTGCATTTTACGTTGAAGTAAAAGTACGATTATATACAGTTCAGCAACCTTTCCATTTTAATAATAATTGTCTTCAATTCAGCAACCTTTCAGTTTCATCAACTAGGGTAAATAGATTTTAATCGCAATTTATTCAATAATCACTTGATTTTTGATACATAATTAATGCAGAAAAGTGCGAAGTGATACGTTTTGGTAGGAAGAACGAGGAGAGGCAATATAAACTAAAGGGCCTAAAGGAGGTGCAGGAACTGAGAGACCTAGGGGTATATGTGGACACATCGTTGAAGGTGGCAGGGCAGGTTGAGAAAGTGGTTAAAAATGCATACGGGATCCTGGGCTTCATAAATAGAGGCATAGAGTACAAAAGCAAGGAAGTTATGATGAACCTTTATAAAACACTGGTTCGGCCTCAACTGGAGTATTGTGTCCAATTCTGGGCAACGCACTTTAGGAAGGATGTGAAGGCCTTCGAGAGGGTGCAGAAAAGACTTACATGAATGATTCCAGGGATGAGGGGCTTCAGTTACATGGATAGACTGGAAGCTGGGGTTGTTGTCCTTAGAGCAGAGAAGGTTGAGAGGAGATTTGATAGAGGTGTTCAAAATCATGAGGGGTCTAGACAGAGTAGATAGAGAGAAACTGTTCCCATGGCAGAAGGGTCGAGAACCAGAGTTAAGGTGATTGGCAAAAGAACCAAAGGCGACATGAGGAAAATCTTTTTTACGCAGCGAGTGGTTATGACCTGGAATGCACTGCCTGAACGGGTGGTGAAGGCAGACTCAAACGTGACTTTCAAAAGGGAATTGGGTAAGGACCTGAAGGAAAAAAATTTACAGGGCTACGGGGAAAGGGTGGGGAGTGGGACTAGCTGAAATGCTCTTGCAGAGAGCCGGCACGGGCTCGACGGGCTGAATGGCGGCCTCCTGTGCTGTAACCATTCCATGATTCTATGATTTGATCTAAGAAAAGGTCACAATGAAGTTTTAATAGATTTCAGTTAAACCATTTCAAACCCTTTTATCAAAATGATTGCTATATCTCAGAAATAATAATGGCCTGTAATTTCCGATCCCTACGGGTGTGTACAAGGTGTGTACACACCCGTAGGGACATCAGAAATGCCAGTTTCAGGCATGCCAAGTGCATGCGCTGAAAACCGGAATTTCCGATCTGTCTTTTGACAGATTGGACACCTGCCCCAGAGAAGGGCCTCTGCGGGGGGAGTGTTCCGCTTTCTGCAGAACCTCCGCCCGCTGAAAACCCTTAGAAATCTTACGCCTGGTAAAAGCATGCATAAGGCCTGCTTTTACCAGCATAAGAGTTTAAAAAAAGTTTTAAAAAAAAAAAATTTTTTTTTACTCATTTATAATTAAAAAATACTTTTAAAAAAGATGTTTATTTTTAGCCCCGTAAAAAAATTTAATTATTTTTTTCAAAAAATTAATCTTTGGTTTAAAATATTTAATATAATGTAATTTTAACTCATTTTAAAAAGTGATGGTTTTTTAAAAAATTAATTAATGTTTTGATGTCTTTTTGGGGTGATCCTCATTCATACTTTTGATGGGTCCATCTGTCAAAAGTATGAAGGGAGATTCCCTTCTCCTATTGGCTGGCCTAGCCCACGTGATCCCAGGGACACTTGTGAACCGCCTGCGCCCCTGGGATACGTGGGCCCTGTGCATTTCGACTGTGGAGAGATCCAGAATCGGAAGTGTCCGGACCTTGGGAGCCCTCCGGTAAGAGTGTAGATTTTTTTCCAATAGGAGGCATCTGCATGCAGGAAGCCTCCTATCGGAAATTACGGACCAATATGTATCAAACTAGTTTTCAAACATTGTTCTTTAAGTTGTCAAATTCTTCTTTATAAATATGTTAAAATGTTAGCAGGAACAGTTTCACCTTTGCTAAGCATTGTTGCCATGTTGAATATTGTGATTCACTTTTCTGGTTAGTGTCTTCCCATAGCTAGCTGTCTTTCTCTTCTGACACTAATCTTCCAGCCCTTAGGTTTGGTCTTTGTGTTTTTGCCCTCCATCTTAGTCCCCTCACTTATTCTTCACTCTCCTGCTTCAGTCCTATGTGATTTATCAATCAAAGGGTGCAGCTGGAACTCGTTTATCAGGCTTAGAGGATTTTAACTTATACTATGGTACGTGGCTAAGCATTGACACTATTTTGACCAGTACACATTGCAGGATTGAAAGCAGAACAGCAAGCTTGTAGTTGTGCGAGACAGGGGAGGATAGTGGAAGGTGAAAGACATGGAATGAGAATTATAAGATGTAAGCTAAGGAGGAATTCTAGACAGAGAATTACAGGCAAAAGATGTAGATGGGAAAGCAGACTTACATTTGTAAAGTTGGCAGTAATACTTGCCCATACATCCTAACAGAGGAGAAACTACTCTCAACATATTACACTGAGTTTTTACATATTACTATTTTCATAGGCCAGTGAGGTTTGTTGCTGGGAAGGGGTGAGGATTTGAATAGATCTTGAGTGGTCTAGATACCGTTGTTGGACAATGTTCCATATAGAGGAAACTCTTTTTTATCCGGCACCGACGGGACCGGCGTGGTGCCGGTTTATCAAAAAGTCTGGATTACAGAGAGGTATAGTTAAAAGGTATGAGAGCTCCATACACAGCAACAAATCCAGGCTTCCCTGTTGCTTAGCAACAGCTGCAGGAACCCCGGCCACAGACCAAGTGTCCCTCTTGCTTAGCAACAAGAGCAGGAACCCCAATTACACAGCCACAGATCCAGGAATGGCCACTAATATGAAGTAAAACTTACCTGAACCTACTCCTGAATTTTGCCGGTTAACAGAGATTTCCGGTTATTTAGGTGCCGGTAAATTGAGAGCTTCCTATATCTGCAGGCATTAAAGTTGGTGCTAGCTAGCAGAAATGCTCCCATTGAAAGTAAAAGGGAGCATTAGATCCACATTATGGCTACCAAGGCCATATTTGGCTATAAACAATATGCTACATTACAAGTACCACGTAACTAATTTCCTAAGCTGCGTTATTATCACATGGGTATTGATACTTGTGTTGGTGAGTTCCGCAACTGCTCATTCAGTTGTGAACAAAATATTTGGAGAACATGGGGCCCAATGAGATACTGTGATGTTTCCATGAAGATGATATAGCAAACTAATACCCTTGTGGTGTCTGAGAATCGGTCAGCAGGCAGGCCTTTTCTCAACTGTCCAATACCCTTGGCAGTAGCCTGGCTACATTTGTCACTGGCAGCAAGTTTTCATTGGGCTCCCATTTCAGACAATGTGACATTACTTAGTTATGCTACTTGAGGAATGAGTGCCATGTTAGCTTTATTATGCAAATAATATATTGGGGTCCGAAAGACCAGGGGCCAGATTTTCAGTGTGCCGTGAGGCGGGCTTTTAGGCGTGCGGGGGGGGGGCAAAAATCCCGAATTCGGGGGTCCCGACACCATCCCGCCCAAAACCCGCCTCCACGTAAGTTTCAGAGGAGGCGGGCACCCGCCCCGCACTGGGACCTGCCGACCCGAGGCGGGAAGGGATTAGTGCCAATTAACTGCCTGTTAACAGGTAGTTAACAGGCAGTTTTTAGCCTAATCCCTATTTTGAGGGGTGTCATGTGGGATTCCCGACGGCTCCAAACCACACCAGGTTAGAACAGGCAGGCCATCGGGTTGAAGGACTTGGAGGGGTCGTGATGTCGGTGTTCAGGTGAGTGATGGGTGCATGAGTGCAAAGGTAAGTGTGTTTGGTGTGTCTGAAGTGTGTAAAGAGGTTTAAATTACCTGTACTTACCTTAACAGCCTTTCTTCCTCTAGGCGTCGGGAGTCCATCACTCAGCCGGCACTGAAAGCTGAATGGCTGCGATCTGTCAAAAGTGACAGCCTTCAGCTTTGAGTGCCGGTGTGAGTTCTAACTGAGTCTGCGTAGAAGGACTCAGGTTAGAAATCAGACTGTCAGTGTTTGACAGCTTCAAACAGCTGTGAAACACTGATATTTCATCTGTCAAAAACTCTTGACAGATGAAATTTCAGTCTGTGACGTCACCTGTTGCCGGGTGGCCCTTAATTGACCTGCTGAGCCTGCTGGGCGGGCTCAACAAGGTCAATCAAGGGAAAATTGAGTGGATTGGCCGGACGTCAATGGAGGCGGGATTAAAATCCAAAAGTTGTAGTCCCGCCTCCTTCCCGACTGCTGAATGAAAATCCAGCCCCACATGTTTTCAGCAGGACTGAGCTTCTGCTGAATATATGATATGCAAAGTTGAAATGACTAAATACATCTGTGAGATGCATGTTTTCTCTGCTGATGTGGTGTATAACAACCAAAGAAGTTGATTCTGTGTCACAGAACCATTCTCTATTCCTAGGAAGTTTAAACTAATAAAGGGCCTCTCCCCACCCCTCCCTCCCCTTTGGCTATGAGGACTTAGAATTCCATGGTCTTGGCATCAGACTCCCCATGAAAGGAAATCATCAAGGCTGATATTTTCCATGTTGTTTTCTGATGCGCTATCTGTAATGCTATATCAGCTTGAGTACAAGTATTCAGAGCTACTTAATTAAATAACAACTATTTAAATCCAGACCAGAAAAGTGAGTCTGTCTGTAAAATGGAGTTTGTAAGCTAGCCGCGAGCTGTTGAATGCTGCTTTTTGTGAAGATGTTTGAAACCATAATAAACCCAGTTGTTTATTATCATTCAGTGCTGGATTATTGGGAACCCTAAATCCAATATCTAGAAACTACTGTTGACGATATTAGCAGTTGAACGTTTAACAAATTTGTCTGCCAATATTGCAAATACTCATGTTTAGGCTCATGTAACATCAAAACACACAATCCGTTTCAAACATTGGCATGCATTTATCAAACTGAAAAGACTTGAGGAAATTGAAACCCTAAGTCAAATTGCTCTGGCGCTGCCAGCGGGCAGTTAGTCGCTGCTAAGAGAGCTCCCTTTCCAAAGGTCTGTAGTAATTGGAGTGCATATCTCGACTTGATGCTGTGCATGTCTTGGAGGTAATGAAGTTACTCTGTGATTGTTAGGTCTTGCATCAGATACTATACATTTTATATTTTCTTGTGAATGACTGAAAGGAAAGGGAGTGGTTGTATTCCCTATTTTATTTGTTTCTTTACCTTGCGATCTTTAAGAATTTTACATCTGGTGTCTGATTTTAAATGCTCTCCTTAGACACTGTCTCCCTCCCTTTCGAAGCTGCCATCATCATTCGCTCCTCAAAGAACCCACCCTTGACTCCTCTGTCCTTGCAAACTAGCACCTCATATCCAGCCTCATTTTCCTCTTTAAAGTCCTTGAACGTGTTGTTGCCTCCTAAATCTGTGCCCATTTCTCTCACAACTCCCGGTTTGAATCTCTCCAATCAGTTTCTACCCGTATCACAGCACTGAAACAAGCTAATAAACAAAATTGGTGACAATGGTGCATTTTACTCCTTGACTTCGGTTCAACCTTTCAGATGGATGACCACACCATCCTCCTACAATACATCTTTTCTGTTGTCTAACTAGATGGGACTACCCTGACTTGATTTTACTCTTACCTACCTGAGTGTAGCCAGAACATCTCTAGCAATGGCTCTGTTCCCACTGCCGCACCATCACCTTAGGAGTCCTCCAAAGTTCCATCCTTGCCCCCTTTTCCTCATCTATGTGCTATCTCTTGGTGATATCATCTGCAGACATGAAGTCAGCTTCCACATGTATGCTGATGACACAAAGCTCTACCTCTCCTCCACCTCTCTTGATCCCTCCACTGCCTCTGTGCTATGATGCTGCTTGACTGACATTGAGGGCTGGATTTTGTCAATGGGGACATGATGGAGGCGGGACTCCCACTTCTTGGGTTGTAGTCCCGCCTCCATCGACTTGTGGCCAACCCACGCTATTTTCCCTTGATTGACCTTGTTAAGCCCGCCCAGCAGGCTCAGCAGGCCAATTAAAGGACACCTGGTTACTGGTGACATCAGTGATTGATATTTCATCTGTCAAGAGCTTTTGACAGCTCTGTGATGCTGTCAAACACTGACAATCTGTCTTCTAACTTGAGTCCTTCTACTCAGACTCAGAGATCTCTCCAGACCAGGAAGCAGAAGGCTGCAGCTTTTGACAGTTCAGTGGCCATTCTGCTTTCTGTGCCGGTGAGCTGAGGGACTCCCGAGAACTGAAGGAAGGAAGCCTGCAGGAGAAAGTAAAGGTAAGTAAAACTTATTAAAACACTTTACACTTACCTCACACACTTACCTCTGCACACATGCACCCATCACTCACCTGCACAGCGGACATCTCGACCCCTCCAACCCCTGCAGACCGACGGTCCGCCTCGCTAACTTGGCGTGTTTCGGAGCCGTCGGGAAGCCCACACTTCAGGGCTAAAAATAGGGATTAGGCAAAAAACTGCCTGTTAACTACCTGTTACCAGGCAGTTAATTGGCATTAATCCCCTTCCCGCCTCGGGGAGGCGGCTCCCAGCACAGGTCGGGTCCTCGCCTCCTGGGACATTGGCACGGAGGCAGGTTGGGGGCGGGATGGGTTCCTGCAATTTTCCCACCACTCCCGCCTCCAAACGCGCCTCCACGGGGCTTGGAAATTCGAGCCCTCAGTCTTGGATGATCCATAATTTCGTTAGCTAAACATTGGAAAGACTGAAAATACATCTTCAGCCCCTGCTATGGACTCTATACCCTTGCCACTGACCCCATAACCGTTCCCAGCCACTGTCTCAGGTTGAGCCAGAGTTTTTGCAAACTGAGCATCCTATTTGATCATATAAAAGCAAAATACTGCAGATGCTGGAAATCTGAAATAAAAACAGAAAATGCTGGAAATACTCCGCAAGTCAGGCAGCATCTGTGGAGAGAGAAACAGAGTTAACGTTTCAGGTCAATGAACCTTCGTCAGAACTGGAAAAAGTTGGAGATGGAACAGATTTTTAAGCAAGTGTAGGGGCAGGGAAAAGGGGCCATTTACATTGCCATTAAATTGCCATTTACACTTTATCTAGAGTAATCTTTGTTTCTTAACTTGTCCCATTAGCATCTCCTTTTGCCTTGCACCATCATCCCCTATGTCTCTAATCTCTCCTGCCTTCCATCCTATCACAGACCTTCCCTTTTGTTCTTTCCTCCCCTCCCCCCTTTCCCGGCCCCTACACTTGCTTAAAAACCTGTTCCATCTCCAACTTTTTCCAGTTCTGACGAAGGGTCATCGACCTGAAACGTTAACTCTGTTTCTCTCTCCACAGATGCTGCCTGACCTATTTGATCATAAGTTGAGCTTCCAACCCTATATTCTTTTCATCATAAATACCGCCTACTTCCATCTCATTAACAGCAACCACGTTGTCCCCTGTCTCATCCTATCTGGTGTCTTTGTCACCTCCATGCTCGATTATTCCAATGCTCTCCTGGCTGGCCTCTCATTCTCTTTCTATAAAATCTAGCTCATCCAAATATCTGCTGCCGGTATCCTATCCCGTACCAAGTCCCGCTCGCCTGTTTGTTGACCTACATTGGCTCCTGGTTTCTCAATGCCTCAAATATAAAATGATCAGCCCTCATGTTTAAATCCCTTCATGGTCTCACCCCGCCCTATCTCTGTAATCACCTCCAGCCTGGCAACCCCCCATCCCGAACTCTCTGTTCCTCTGATTCCAGCCTCTTGTGTATCCCCCACTCCCTTTGCCCCACCATTGGTAGCAGTGCCTTCAGCCATCTAGGCCCCATGTTCTGAAATTCCTTTCCTAAATCCCTCTGCACCACCGCACCCCTCTCCTCCTAAAGGATCCTGTTACCCCCGTCAAATATTTTCTTCTTTGGCTCAGCATCCATTTTTTTGATTATGCCTCTATGAAGCACTTTGAGGAAATTTTCTACATCAAAAGTCTATGGGGGAAAAATTCGGTATCGCCCCACTTGGGGCGCCATTATTGGTGATGCGCAAAGTTTAGCGCCTGGCGCTAATTATCGCTTCTGACAGCAAACTTGGCTTTTATCACCCCTGGAGGTGATTGGAGCACTAAATCAGGTGCTACACACACCTCTTAAGCGCTACGGCCGAGGAGCGAGGTGCTACCTCAGAGGGCGGGCGAAGCTCATGTGATGTCAGTCAGTGATTGAACACAGACACAATGGCACCGGCCAGTTCTTAAAGGGGTGGATTGATCTTGCTCTCCATCCACATCCTGCTCATTGCAGCCTTGAATCTCGGCCTGGAGAAACTTGTACATCAAATCTACTGGAAAGAACAATGGAGAGACCCAGGGAAAGAGCTCAGAGTGCAGCCCCCACAGTCTCTTCTAAATCGATACAAGGAAGGGCAAATCAAAATGAACCTGCAAAGTGCTGCTCAGTACCCAAAACTCCTTCACACAGCATTGAATCTCTCCAGAAGTCTTTCTCTCTCTCAGAATGCGTGGTGCAAAAATGTCACCAACAAAAAAAGGCAGGAAGCGGTCGCCTTTAAATAGCGCTCCCCCAGTCCCTTTCTGACTGCAGAACGCACCCCTCAACCTGTCATTGCTAGCGGCAGGCGGTAAGGCAGGGGGCGCCACTCAATAGCCGGTCCGGGGCATTGCGCACTTGACTGACGTCACGATCTGCCGGCGCAGGAGATCGTGGCGGTAGTGTTTAATGCCGCCGCAAAATGTCTAGTTAATTTTGCGAGAGGCGCAGATATCGCCGCGCCTGGGCGCTAGTTGCTTTGCGCCCCACTTGGCACCCTCTTAAGGCGCTAACGGGAGGCACAACCAACTGAATTTTTCCTCCTATAGATATGAAAGTTGTTAAATTATTTGTTCTTGTGGATCAGAGCAGGTTGAAACAGTTAGAAATGCAATGCAGAAGCTAATTTTTTTTCTGTTTGTATTGCTACATGCAACTATCTTAATTGGTGTAATTGCAAGTCTCTAAGTACAGTAGAACCTTGATTATCTGTGCTCCCATTATCCACATTTCAATTATCGGTGAGAAGTTTTGTGAATAACGTGACAGCAGTGGGAAGTTGTGGCTGCCGGTAGTTTTTTTAATATATTCTCTCACCTGCATCGTACTGCTCCTGCCCGCAAGATCATCTGCCCACTGACTCAAAGCTTCTGATCTTCTGCCCTTGACCCTAGTTGCCTGACCTGCCACAGACCCAGGTTGCTTTACCAGCAGGCATCATACTTAACATTCACTTTGCTCACCTGCACAGGAGTGTATTTAAACAGCCCAGCACTGTGTTGATTTTGAAGTTGGCAGCTCTGCACACTTTGATCTCAGTAGTGTCATGGAATAGTGTAGATGTGTGGTTGATTTTCAATCTGCCTGAGTTCCTGGGATAGGAAGGAATAGTCTGTGCTGAAAACTCTGCTGCAAGGCCACAATGTTGACGAGATAAATTTAACTTGCAGTAGATATTGAGGGTGCTCTTTCACAGAAGTGATGAGTTGACACTGAAGACTGACAAATCCCCAGGATGTGACGGTTTCCACCCCAGGGTTTTAAAGGAAGTAGGTGAGGAAATTGTAGATGCTTTAGCCATAATCTTCCAAAGCACTCTTGATTCAGGAATTATGCCTATAGATTGGAAAATTGCAAATGTAACTCCATTATTTAAGAAAGGTGAGCGAGAGAAACCAGGAAATTATGTACCTGTTAGACTAATATCTCTTGTGGGGAAGTTGTTGAAATCCATAATCAAGGACAGAGTGACTGAGCACTTAGAGAAATTAGAGCTGATTAGAGAGAGCCAACGTGGATGTGTAAAGGGTAGGACATGTCTAACGAACCTAACTGAAATTTTTTGAGGAAGTAACTAAAGTAGTAGACAGGGGATTGTCTATGGATGTAATTTATATGGACATCCAGAAGGCATTCGATAAGGTTCCACATAAGAGAATGTCAGCTCAAATTAAAGCTCATGAAATTGAAGGCAAATACTGACCTGGTGAGGAGATTGGTTAGGTGGTAGAAGACAGAAAGTAGGGATAATGGGTATGCACTCGAATTGAAAGTAAGTGACTAGTGGTGTCCTACAAGGATCTGTGCTGGGACCTCAACTATTCGCTATATTTATTTTTGACATAGATAACACAATAGAGAGCATATATCCCAAGTTTACTGATGACACAAAGATTTATGGTATAGTAAGTAGTGTCGATGGGAGCATAAAATTACAAAATTACAAAGAGACATTGATAGATTAAATGAGTGAGCAAAACTGTGGCAGATGGATTTCAACGCAAGTAAGTGTGAGGTCATTCGTCTTGGACGCAAAAAAGATAGATCTGAGTATTTTTAATGGTGAAAAGCTAGGATCAGTGGAGATCAAAAGAGATTTAGGGGCCCATGTACACAGATCACTAAAATGCAGTGATCAGGTATAAAAATAGTCAAAAAGGCTAATGGAATGTTGGTCTTTATAACTAGAGGGCTAGAATATAAAGGGGAGGAAATTTTGCTACAGCTATACAAAGCCCTGGTTAGACCACATCTGGAATACTGGGTACATTCTCCACACCTTAGAAAGGATATATTGGCCTTGGAAGCAGTGCAGTGCAGATTCACCAGAATGTTACCAGGGCTCCATGGGTTAGATTATGAGGAGAGATGACATAAATTAAGCTTACATTCCCCTGAATAAAGAAGGTTAAGGCGTGATTTGATTGAGGTTTTTAAGATTTTGAAGGACATTGATAGGGTAGATAGAGAGAATTTATTTTCTGCTAGTGGGTGAGTCTAGAACAAGGGGACTTCACCTTAAAATCAGAGCCAGGCCAGTCAGGAGAGAAGTTAGGAAACACTTCTTCACACAAAGGGTGGTATAAGTCTGGAACTCTCTCCCACAAAAAGCAGTAGCTGGTAGCTCAATTAATAATTTAAAATCTGAGATTGATAGATTTTTGCTACATTAGGGTTCGAAAGGCTATAGAGCCAAAAAGAAAGAAAGACTTGCATTTATATAGCGCCTTTCACGACCACCGGATGTCTCAAAGCGCTTTACAGCCAATGAAGTACTTTTGAAGTGGAGTCACTGTTGTAATGTAGGAAACGCCAATTTGCACACAGCAAGCTCCCACAAACAGAAATGTGATAATGACCAGATAATCTGTTTTTGTTATGTTGGTTGAGGGATAAGTATTGGCCAGGACACCCGGGATAACTCCCCTGCTCTTCTTCGAAATAGTGCCATGGGATCTTTTACATCCACCTGAGAGAGCAGACGGGGCCTCGGTTTAACGTCTCACCCGAAAGACGGCACCTCTGACAGTGCAGCACTGCACTGGAGTGTCAGCCTAGCTTTATGTGCTCAAGTCCCTGGAGCGGGACTTGAACCCACATCCTTCTGACTCGGAGGCGTGTGCTACCAACTGAGCCACAGCTGACAGCCAAGGCAGGTGGATGCAGTTAAGATACAGATCAGCCATGATCTTATTGAATGTGATGGATCAGGCTCGAGGGGCTGAATAGCCGACTCCTGTTCCTATGCCCTATATTCCTATGGAAAAATGGGTGATCTGTCATAAGTTAATTTGTGCAGCAAACACAGAACTGAATCCTCTAACACATGCAAACCATCACTCAATGTTGTGCTGAAAGTGAGATTCACAGAAGCTGTACTTAAAAAAAAAACTGATGGTTCCTTAGAGTGTGAACATTCTGTTATAAATTGAAGGAGATGCCAAAATATATAATTTATTTGAATCAATGACTCAGGCTAGTAAGTGAGAATTAATAACTCTATACGTGTCTAGATTATAACGGTGCAGAGGATGCAGTGGCACTATTGGTATAGAAATCACTCATGGGCTATGCGCATGTCTTTGACCACAATTGCTGTCAAATAGCCAAGCGGGTTAAAGCTGGCAGCTTGGCAGTGATGGAGTTAAAACATTCACTGTATGCCACAATGTTGGAGATCAAGGCCATATGTTCGGAGTTTTGTTCTCAGCAGGATGCTAAGAGACTGAGAATTGCTCTTAGAAGAGTTGACAAATCGTCACCTCACCTCGCCTCACAGCAAGCACTTTATTGTCTGAACAATGAGTGAGATTGGCAATTGGAAGTCAGGGAAATCTAAAATCCATTCAAGCCCTGTCCCATCTGAAGGATAGATAACACATACAGAGTGCATCATGGTCGAATGAAGCAAAAATATGAGGAGAAAAAAAAAAATCAAAATGTTCACCTAATCAATTTACTTTTCAATTACTGATTAATTGAAATTGAATAAAAAATACTTGATTTTTTTTTACTTGTGCACTTGAAATTTGAAATGAAGAAAATGATAAGAAGAAGCAAACAGTGAAAAAGTAATGAATTCATAGGTAAAAGCCTTGTAAATGTTATTATTGTTCTTTTATGATGCTGGATTCAATAATTTAGTTTAAAATGATTCTGATTTGAACTTCCAGTAGTGCCCCAAGAGTTAAAAGATCCTAATTAAAAATTAATGATGAAGTAGAACTATTGCGCTCAAAATGAAATTATGGGTCTACCTCATTTACTCACGAGTTATTAACAATGACTAATGAATACCATAATATCTAAATTATGTATCAGATGCCTTCGATCAGTCAAAGAAAGTGTGTTTAATGAAGACTTGATTTCTCTGGTTGTAGCAGGGATTTGATATTTCTTCTGATGATTACAATACTCAACACAGTTCATTCTTGCATGTAAAAACTGAAAAGGATAAAGGTTTCTTAACATGGAAACAAATATCTTTTAAGAAGCAGATAAAAGACCTTGGAAGAGTTGATTACTGCCCATATGAGTTTATATATAGCTTTTACTTTAGACATCATGAAAAGAACTACAGATGGCTCAAGGGCTCAGAACTTAATTGCAACCCTTACAACATAAAAATGTAGAGACAGAAATGGAACTGAAATTGATTTAATGGCTGAAAATTATTATTTTTATTGGAATTTTAGACTAAACTTTATCACGTAACATTCAAACTAAATTAAAATAAGTACACAATGATTACCTATGGAATATGCATGCACAATAATGTTCAAATATTCTTGCGATTGTCAGCTATGCCTGTCTAGGAGTCAACTCTTTCATGACTCTATGTTAAACATTGTTTAAAGAATTGTCAGGCTTGGTGAAATCTAATGGTATTCAGGCAGCTGATGCTACCTCATCGTATTCTATGGTAGATCATAGATTCAGTCCATTATTAAGGAAAATTAAATATTATCAGCTGGCATTAGATACCCCTATCTTTTCATGGTAAGATAGACACTGTATAAATGAATGTATATTGAATAACATAAGGAATGACAAGTTAATTCTGTGATAGTGTCCTGGGCACTAGGAACGCAATAAGTATAAAGTATGCATTATCAGCCCTATAATGATTTACCTAATTTTGGGTAAGATAGTGCAGAAACATCCAGACCTGACTCTGTAGAGTAAATCTAAGAGAAAAGGCTCCTTTTCTGACAAAATATTCAAAGAAATGGTTAATAGTTTTGATTTTGAAAAAAACACACCAAAATAGCTGAAATATTAAAAGGCATGATCAAATGGGCTTGTTGTGTACCAATTTTATCTTCAATAAAGTTAACATAGGCATGGTGCCAACACTGGCGGGGTCTGTATCTGTTGTGCCAACGTTTGGTTGCATTTGAACATTGCATTCAGCCAAAACATTACTTTGCAACAAAAGTTGTGATTAGCCTAGTTTATCTCCACATAAAAAGGATGTATTGGACTGGATCAAATGGCTGCAGAGATGGACTAAAAGATTTTTTTTTCCTCTTCCGCTTCCAATAATTTACTTTTTTGTTGATCTGGTATTGTCAATTTAAAACTTTTTTTTTACTGAAATTGTAAAAACAAAAGCAAATCCCATCATGCCAGGCTAGATTGGCCCCAACTGGTAGTAAGTGGAATGCATTATGCAATCCAAGCTGCAGCAAGTACTTCCAATATCAGTGGGTCATGGTCTTTTGTTTGTAGTGTAACTATTCGTGGCAGTATGATTACAAGCAATGATTCACACACAAGTGAATTATCACTTACTGCTTCCTTCTGTGAATTGACATTAAATTTCTAAACTCAAACTAGACCAGCACACGTAAAAAAGAAAAACCTCTGCTGACATTTTGCTACTGATTTTCTTTCATTCACAAAAAAGCATCACAATTCACCCATGTTTTTTTTCACTCCTGAGGTTGAGATGGAATTACTGTATGCCTCAAGCACTGAGCTTGTGTACGATCAGAATAATCCTCTTGTTTTTCGTATGAGTTAGTTTCAGTCTGAAATACTCTTGCTACTGTTAAAAAAAAAAACTAGCCCAAGCTGTAAATATGATAGATTTATGTCACTCATGTAATATTCACTCAAACAGAATACCAATTGTGATTTTCTTAAGAGGCGTTTTGTAAATATAATGGGCCAGAATTTGCAGTGGGTATGCTGCCGTACTCTGAGAGTACACCATCATACCGCCTTTGAAATGGCCCACAAATTCGGGATTTCCGCATGCGCTCGCACATGCGCTAAATCCCGAACTTGCGATCTGTCAACGTAGGCATTAACAGATCATCCGCACGGCCAAAAAAAAAACAATTGCTGGTGTAGATTTGGGCTATTTGCCCACCAACTGCCCAACAATTGCGTACGAAAATTTTATGTTTGATGCAAACAGGCTCAGAGCTTGTTTGCATCAGCGTAAGGGGATACCTCAGGAATGTTTTAACCATTTTCATCTCGGAAATCAGATAGTTTACTTGTATCGCATGAATTTTTCTTGTTTCTGAAAAGATTGGAGTTTTAATGATGTCGATAATTATTATCAGCAAAGTCAAATTTTTACTAACAGAACTAAGATGTAGTGAAGTTGGTGGAATCAAGCTAATTAGGAATTAAATTCCAGACCTGTAAAGTAATGTAATTAAATCTGATTATGGGATTCCCTTCTGAAATGATGGAAAATCTAATTCAGTTTCCTGATTGGAGGGCCAGGCCCACGTGATCTCAGGTACACTTCCGCACAGGCTGCACCCTTGGGATCCGTGGGCCACTACGTTGCCCTCCATCACGCAGCATCAGAGAGCAAGTTTACGAAGGAGGGCCCCCATCAGGTAGGTGCGTATTCTTTTCGCAGGTCCGCAGTGTACTCTGGAGCTACGCCGCAGACCGCAACTTTTGGGCCAATATAAACACACAATATTACTTTAGAAACATAGAAGATCGGAGCAGGAGTAGGCCATTCGGCCCCTCAAGCCTGCTCCACCATTCAATGAGATCATGGCTGATCATCCAAATTCAGTACCCTGTCCCTGCTTTCTCCCCATATCCCTTGATCCCTTTAGCCTTAAGAAATATATCCAACTCCTTCTTGAATATATTTAATGAATTGGCCTCTACTGTCTTCTGTGGTAGAGAATTCCACAGGTTCACCACTCTCTGGGTGAAGAAATTCCTCCTCATCTCTGTCCTAAATGGCCTACCCCTTATCCTTAGACTGTGACCCCTGGTTCTGGACTCCTCGACCATCGGGAACATCCTTCCTGCATCTAGTCTGTCCAGTCCTGTCAGCATTTTATAAGTTTCAATGAGATGCCCTCTCATTCTTCTAAACTCCAGCGAGTATAAGCCCAATCGACCCAATCTCTCCTCATACGTCATTCCTGCCATCCCAGGTATCAGCCTGGTGAATCTTTGCTGAACTCCTTTCATGGCAAGAACACCCTTCCTCAGATAAGGCGACCAAAACTGCACACAATACTCAAGATGTGGTCTCACCAAGGCCCTGTACAACTGCAGCAAGACATCCTTGTTCCTGTACTCAAACCCTCTCGCTACGAAGGCCACCATACCATTTGCCGCCTTAACCGCCTGCTGCACCTGCATGCTTACCTTCAACGACTGGTGCACAAGGACACCCAGGTCTCGTTGCACTTCCCCTTCTCCCAATCTATTACCATTCAGATAATAATCTGCCTTCCTGTTTTTGCCACCAAAGTGGATAACCTCACATTTATCCACGTTATATTGCATCTGCCATGCTTCTGCCCAATCACCCAACCTGTCCAAATCACCCTGGAGTTTCTCGGCATCCTCCTCACAGCACACACGACCACCCAGCTTTGTGTGTCTGCAAACTTGGAGATATTACATCTAGTTCCCTTGTCTAGATCATTAATATATATTGTGAATAGCTGGGGTCCAATGACCGATCCCTGCATACCCCACTAGTCACTGCCTGCCATTCGGAAAAAGACCCGTTTATTCCAACTCTTTGCTTTCTGTCTGCCAACCAGTTCTCTATCCAAGTCAGTACCTTGCCCCCAATCCCATGTGCCTTTGTTAGTCAAGCTAAA
Source organism: Somniosus microcephalus (assembly GCF_052327205.1). Taxonomy (NCBI): domain Eukaryota; kingdom Metazoa; phylum Chordata; class Chondrichthyes; order Squaliformes; family Somniosidae; genus Somniosus; species Somniosus microcephalus. The sequence goes on from NC_140992.1 coordinate 253,073,064, forward strand.
GTGTGTTGTGTATTTTGAATGTTGTATTTGAAATGTCCCACATAGCTTATCGTAGTTGGGATGTGCAATGCACTATGGGAAATAGAGTGCCTGAGGTTGAGAAGCTTCTGGAAAGTGATGGCTGTTAACTGAACTCTGTCTCCTGCGTACTCTTTTAATTGTTATACAAGCAAGGTTATTAAACTCTTGAGATATAACAAAGTGCAATTCACATTAAATCTCTAGTAACACTAACAGAACTCTGACCAACTAAGAATGACTGAAATTCCTATGAGGAAGACATGGTCATGTTGATCTTCTACTATTTTAAATCAGAGCTGCATTTATACATTTTATTTTGGCATATACACCAGCCTATGAATTAGCAAATGCTTCCCAACAGCTTCAAGAACCTGTCACACCTCGAAAGATGCATCAATTCAAAAACATTGAAAGTGCAGTGGGACATGGACTTGTGCAAGTACACCCAACACTCCTTCACTGGTATTGAAGGAAAAAAAGGCCAAACTGCATTAATAACTTCTGAGGCATGCCCCCTCTCCCCCCACCCCCCATAGAAAGTGTTCATTTTTGACACTTTATTTGGAGCATTTTCAAGTATTTTGGAGTGTACAATGAGCATGAGCTTTGCGGTTTTTACATCTAAAAAATGAATGGATATTTGCTCAATTTTTTTTGAAAATTACTCTCAACTTGTCATTTGGAAAATAATTAAAGAACTACTTTCTTCCAGTCGAAGCAGATAATCTAATACTGGGGGGGGAAAAGGAGATAGTGTTTTGGAGCTTGATTTCAACATAATGAGGGTTCAGGGAGGCGGGAGAGCACGCAGAGTGATATGTCAAAGCTTAGAAGAAACAAGTAAGGAAAGTTCACAAAAGAAATACTGTAGTACTGCCAATAAAACAGAGAAATCTGAACCTGAATTTGTTCTTACAAAGGGTAATTGACCTTTTTTGTGCCTGGTCCTCAAAATCCGTTTTCCACGCTAAAGGCGCTATATAAATGCGAGTTGTTGTCCCGGCCTTGTTTCCAGCCATTCTGGCGGACTCCTCCCAAGTTTACAGCGGGAGCGCCCTAGAACTGCCATGGACTTTTGGGCTTCCCATGTTTATATATACATTGTTCTTTAGTTTTTGTGCTTGATATTATTATTTAATTATAAATAAAATTGTTAGCCTAGAAATGACTGTGTTCTATATTAGCAGGTGAACACTTAACATGTTGGAACATAGGAAAGTACAGGTCTGGAAAAGAATATACAGTCATCTGGCCGGGCACAAAAATGAATATTTCTTATGCCGACTCTCTTAAATATCGATCCAAATCTCCCTTAAATTTTTCCATGCCATCTGTCTTTTTGCCTCCCTGGACAATGCATTCCACATGCTTAGCACCCTCTGTGCAATGTCATGGAATATAAACTATCGGTGTATGTTTCCATCTTCTAGCTTGAGCATGTGCTCCCTATTTCTGGGGTTAGTGGCAATCTCATTCATTTAACATTGCTTTGCGCATTATTTTGATAAAGAAATGATCCCTTTTATTTTAAAGAGCAAGATGCTGGAACAGAAGACAGTTTAATAATGATTCAGAATTATAAGTTGAGAGAAGGATTAGTTATGCTTATTTTTGCATTGCCAAAAGTGAGCGAGAGCTTCCCCGGATATGGAAGCAGTTTTCGATGAACTTCAGCTTTACTAAGAGCTCAGAGTTGTCCAGAGAAAAATAAATGTTTTGGCAGGAAAGATAAAGCCAAATTTCTTGCAGGCAGATTTATCAATGGAATAGACATGAAACTTCCATTTCAGATCAGAGGAAACAGTGAGGCCAAGAATGGAACAGCAGGAGGATGAGGGGAGAAAATTTTTTGCGGCAATGACATTTAGAAAATTGGTTCTACACTCTAAATTCTGTAACCTAGATTATTCTGATTGGGGCTCATCTCCAGCAGGCCAGGACTTTAACCTGCCACGCAGTTGGTTTTCCTGGGATCATTAGTGGGCTCCCTGACTTCCGCTGGGGAATCATCATGAATTGCTGTGACACACCAAGGCCTGCCACGCTGAAGGGTGCAGGCAGCCTCTGAGCTGCCTGGAAAACTTCAATTTTGAAAAGAAAATTGTGACCCCCGCCCCCCCCCCCCCCCGGGGGGTCTGTACATGGTCACATGCTGAGAGCAATTGCCCGGTTCCTCCGCGTTATGTAAAAGAAAAATCTAAGGGGAGAGCATCTCTGCCAACACAGGACATCAGGCCTTGCAACCAATGCTCTAACTGTGAAAATGGCGTGAAATCGACTGTATTTCCCTTCATTTAAATATGCTTCGCATGCGCCCACACTACAATGGGTGCTTTTTACACTGCTAGACCTGCTCGTTCCAGGAAATGGTAGGAGGGGCGGTGGAGTGGTAATGGCAGGGACACTTCTCCGAGCACTCTTCCAGCCCCATTCACCTCCAGTTTGATGGAAAACAGGCAGTAGAGGCCCAGAAAATCTCAGCCGATAGGTCTGTGCATATATGTGAGCATAGCAGGCTCATTTCAGCAATATTCTTCTTTGATTGGTCCCAGTTCCTGCTGTGATACAGTCTATAATAAATGCATATCTTTGAGGTCATTATTGCCTGATTTTTTTCCATTAACTTTGCAACAAAGTTCCTCAAATATGTATTGATCGAAAGTTACTGTGTAACTAGTAATTTTTTACGTCCAAAAAGAAGGCTGTTCCAAATATTTATCAATGATTAGCATGATCTATCGTGCTGGAAATGTCAAAGCAAATTACTCCCAACAGCTCAGAGAGAGAGTTATGTGCAGAGAAGGTCCTTTTCTATCTTAAAAATAAAAAATGTTTTATGCAGTTTCTAAAAAATAATATTGTAATTCTAACCTTTGAGTACTTAATATTCTTTGCAGCTTTCAAAACATTCTGCGCCTCATATCAGAAAATTATTTGCTTTAAGAGTTCAATGAATAGTTCTTAAAAGTAAAGAGACAGAACTATCATAGAATACTCCTGCAAAAATATTCTTCTGGACAAAAAAATAAAGTTTATAATGTTATAAATTCACTTTTAATGCCATGTGGTAGCTTTACTTGATAGAACCTTTTACCTATTCTAGATAGAACCTTTTACCTTTTTCTATTCAACATATTCAGTTGGAGCTCAGGACTTGATCTTCCAGGCTGAATAAAGAGCAAGACTTTATGTCTCACTTTATCATGTCCTAAGGACATTTCAAAATGCTTCATAACCATTTATTTACTTTTTGCAGTATAATCACAGTTATATATAAGCAAATATGGCATCCAGTTGTGCACAGCAAGGTCCCACAAACAGCAAATGAAATGAAAGAATACAGCGATAGACAGCGGTGTGCTTGCATCGGTTTTTTGGGCGTAAAGCAGGCGCAATACTGAGAAATGTAACGATGGGACAGCCTACACCCAATCTGCATGTGCATTTGGGCCGCTGCTAAATTCGTCGGGCCCATTTTTTAAGTGTCCCGGGTGCCGCCTGAAACAGGTGCTAGGCCAATTTCAGGTGTTAATTAGAGGCCCAGTGCCTGTTGAAGGACACCTCTGGACAATGTGTTCACAATGTGTTCACAATGAGCAGGCCAGGTGCCGGGCTTACCCCACTCAGAATTCTTCAACAGCCCCTGCGACTACCAACGAAAGGTAAGTTTTTTAAAAATTGAAGTATTCAAAAAAAATGCTTCCTGTGGAGCCGGGACCAGCAGGCGTGCTCCCTGACTCTACAGTCATCACGAGCGGCACTCCCCACCCCACCCTGTTGTCCAAACCCCCTCCCAGAACTCACCCCTGGGCCACTGCTGGTGAGGCAAGCCCCTTGCGAATAAATTGACTGGGGCACGTGCTACCTGCGCAGTGTCGAGTCTGAGCCCATTAATCAGCGCAGACAAATTTCTGCCCCTTAATCTTTATTGGTGGTGTTGGTTGAGGAAGGAACCTAAGTCACTTCACTCGGAGAATCCCTTGCTGTTCTTCAAACACTGCCATGAGGTATCTTACCAGCCACCAAAATGGACAGAGCCTCAGTTTAGCATCTGATGCGAAGGCCAGCACCTCTGACAGTGCAGCACTCCTTCAGTACTTGAATGTCAATAAAGGTTATGTTCTGATATCGTGAACTGAGGCTTGAACCCACAGACCTCTGAATTAGAGGCTACAATGCTATTAACTGAGCCAACATTACATGCAAGTTTACAGTACCAGAGAAAAAAAACAGTGGTCTAACTGGCCATTCACAAGGTTCAGAAACACTACACTATACTCTAGAGTTTGGAAATTATTGTTGGCAAAATTAGTGGACGAAGACTAAATACGTTCGTATGGCGTTCCTCTGCTCTTTTAACAGAGGTATTGACATGTGTCTGTTACAATAGTGAATAGATAAGTGTTATGTGAATGTGTCAAGTGTTCATCTGCTCCCATCACCAACATTAATACCTAGGCTTATCTCTGCCTGAAAGGGTGGTGGCAGGAGATTCAATAATAACTTTCAAAAGGGAATTGGATAAATACTTGAAAAGGAAAAAATTGCAGGGCTATGGGAAAAGAGCAGAGGGAGTGGGACTTATTGGATAGCTCTTTCAAAGAGCTGTCACAAAGCATGTTGGGCCAAATGGCCTCCTTCTCTCCTGTAAGATTCTATGATTCTATCGATATTACCTGCTTTTCAATTCAATTGTCCTCTATTGCCAAGAGGAAAATGAACCTCTACGCAATCTGAAAGTAGATCTCCATACTATTTCCACACAGGATTTTTTCAGCATATTTTTGTAGCCAATTGCAAACAGGTTAAGTGGGATCTAAATGTGAATTGATTTTCTGTGAACTAAGAAACATTTAGATTGTTACCTATTTCTGGTGGAATTCCTCAGAGACTAGCTTGTTCACCCAGCCCAAGGCTTGTTGAATGGAAATTGCTGATGTGAAAGATTTTGGGATTCTGTCATTGTAATAATTCAACTCACTCGATCCATTTCTACTTCAAATAGCTGCAAGTGGAAATTACCGACCTCAATGGGAAACTCCTTGAAGGAGCAGCCACCCTGTATATCACTATTATCGATCAGAATGATAACAAACCCCTCTTCAGGGAAGGACCGTATGTGGGCCACATTCTGGAAGCATCCCCAACTGGTGAGTTAAATCTATAGTTAGAAACTGTTTCCCACAAACAAATGTATGAGATGTCTAGAGTCAGTAAAGAATGATATAGTCATTGTGAGTCTTAGCAGAGTACATCTTAGCATGTTCTTTTTCCTGGTTCTTAGAAGGATTTTTTCAGTAGGACACTAAAATTAGTTAATTTTGTCTGGCTCCAATGTTATGATTTTAAGAATACTGGCATATTCAGTGAATTATAATTCTGTTGTTTAATACTAAGATGTATTATTATTTTCTGTTGGTCACTGGCATCCTGCTGTTGAAAGCAAACCGGCAAGCTGCCCCCAGGCCTCTGCCAATGTTCCTCTGAGCTTTTTTTTTGGTCTTGCAGGTGTATGCTAGAGCCACACAACTTACCAGTACAGAGCACTGGCAAGCTTTGTGCTGCTTGTCCAGCTAAGAACTGTCCTATATGCCACAAGTTTGACCTGTATTGGATCATTGTTGTCATTGAGGAAAGGTGAAGAAAGACACACATACTTTTTGCTACTTCTCAGACTGTGTCCAGGCTGCAACTGGCACCCATTAGGATCCCCAGATACTGATATAAATCAACAATTGGGACAGATGCTTCTTGTATTTCCCAGTCAATACCTCTGAGGTCCTCTCTTGGGCTGTGAAATACCACACTTGGGGGCATCCATCACCATATCCTACTGGTTAGCCCATTGTTCCAGAGGCTACTAAAGCCTGAGGTGAATCTGCCAGCAGGACAATATCATCTGTGAAAAGTAGTGCTGCAATATTGTTAGAAATGACTGGATTCCTTATGAAGCCATCCATGACATCATCTCTGAACCATCCACTTGTAACCAGGGACAACCATTCTTCTGATTTCCTCCTTCTCCTCAGGGGGCAGCTATCTAGTCTCTGTTTAGTAACTCCTGTCAGCAGCACAGAGACTAGGACCTCAGCAGCGTGGGAGACCAAACCTTGTATGTTAAACATGCCATCCCACCCCACAATGGAGAAGGTTTTGTTGAAGTGCTAGAGAGCTGTTGGCACTTGCGGTTTCTGGAAAGAAAAAAAACACTGGAGGGAAGGATAATACATAATGCTGTCTTTACATTCCTGCATATCTCAACACATGTACCAACAAATACATAGCGAATGAAGATACTAACCAAATATATGAATCGTCCACTTAACAGTAAAAACTAGCATTGTTTAAAATTTGCAATTTCATTCTGTTATATTTTGGTTGTTTACATATAAAGTGCTGATCAAGTTATTGGGGTGTTGTGTGAATGAAACCTGTCCAGATACTTGTGGAAATGAGAGAACTGCAGAATTCTGGCTGCACGTCTGTATCCGTTGATGCTGATTCCACCCTTACACTGCTGGACACAATATTTACACATTCCCGTTGGCGATATCCGTGGTTAAGTGCTTAACATGTTCATATAAAATTCCTCTGCCTCCTATTTCACTACAGATGCTTACTCAGTTATTTTAGTCTCTCCTCTAAAAATGCACATAGAGGAATGTCCTATAAATGCATTAAGTGTTTGGCTATTATTATCAACAACAGTGTTTTTTAGGCTAATATGCCCTTTCGGACATTTCCCCTGATGGTCTCATTACTGGTCAGTGTTTAAACAGAAGTCAGCACTCAACCGAAACAGAATCAAACAAAAGAATGTTAACGGCTTAGTTACACTGTCTGTTTAATTTTTAAAGCTATACTAATGGTGAGATTCCACCTTACAGGATATTGTTGTATTTTAAATCCTTGACAGTGGTCATATGCAGCCATGGTTGGATAAAGAGGAAGAATACTGTTTGCTGCACACTTGGCTGCATCAAATGAAATTACAAATTGCATTGAAGCACCAGCCATTTCTTAAGCTTTGTGCTCCATATTATGATGAAAAATGATTGAATGCACAGTGCTGGAAAACTGATTGAATTGTAGGCAATTACTGATGCAGGAATGCACCTAAATATTTTTAGGTATACTAGTAGATTTCCCCTGGTGTTGCTCATGAGTGATTTAAAGCATGGAATGCAAGAGCTCCATATATGTATAGAGCTGACATATTTGCTTTGTTTCTTATCAAGGTCGCGTAGTGGTCTCTTTTTTTGTACTTTGTTTATCTGCCATGGTGGGCATGCTGATCGCGAGCCCTCGGAGGGCTGGATTTCAGACCTGATAGTCTAAAGTCAAAGTAAATTTGATGGTACTGCTGGTGGAGTCAACAGTTTGCATTTATATAGCACCTTTAATGTAGGCAATGTCCCAAGGTGCTTCACAGAAGCGTAATCAGATAAAAATTAACACCGCGCCGAAGACTTACTGCAATTATATAGGGCCCTGGTGAGACCACACCTGGAGTACTGTGTACAGTTTTGGTCTCCTTACCTAAGGAAGGATATACTTGCCATAGAGGGAGTGCAACGAAGGTTCACCAGACTGGATCTGGGATGGCAGGACTGTTGTATGAGGGGAGATTGGGTCGACTAGGCCTGTATTCACTAGAGTTTAGAAGAATGAGAGGGGATCTCATTGAAATGTATAAAATTCTGACAGGGCTGGACAGACTGGATGCAGAGAGGATGTTTCCCCTGGCTGGGGAGTCTAGAACCAGGGGTCACAGTTTCAGAGTAAGGGATCGGCCATTTAGGACTGAGATGAGGAAAAATTTCTTCACTCAGAGGGTGGTGAATCTTTGGAATTCTTTACCCCAGAGGGCTGTGGAGGCTCAGTCGTTAAGTATATTCAAGACAGAGATCAATAGGTTTTTGAATATTATGGGAATCAAGGGATATGGGGGCAGTGCAGGGAAGTAGAGATGAGATAGAAGATCAGCCATGATCTTATTGAATGGCAAAGCAGGCTCGAGGGGCCACATGGCCTACTCCTGATCCTATTTCTTATGTTCTTATTAAGGAGATAAGGGCCTAGAAATTCAGTAGCGCCCAGTTCGGGGCGCCAGCCTTGCCAGGGCGTTAAAAGTAGTGCCCCGGAAGTAGTCGTGGCCGCCTGCCGGAAATTCACTTTGCGCGCCCCAAAGGGAAGCGCGGCGCTACTCGAGGCGCTCCGCATCCCTCTTGGGGCGCTGCAGTTGAAGATCGCGGTGCAACGTGCCGCAGCGCCACACGCTGCGGTATTGCAGGCCTTCCTCCCCTTCTTAAAGGGGAGGGGCCTTCTGCAGCGCGATCTGGGGCCCAGCTGGGCCCCCAAGGATCGCGAGTGCCGGCAGAAGAGCTCGGCACCGAGGAGAAGTGCCGGGCTCTTGGAACACAGTCGGCACTCCGCGCGGTGGGGGGGGGGGCTCAGGAGGCCGGGGACGGCAGCGCGGAGAGGTGCTGGCAGGCGGCCAGCAATAAAAATGGCCGCCCCGCACCTCTCCTTTACTTAGCGCTTCTACCACCGCAGGTAGGCCCCCTGAACCGGTCGCAAATAGCGTCTGGTGTTAAAGCAGGGGGCGCAACTAAATATCGCGATCGGGGCGGTAGCGGGGCGCTGCACACACCGCTAACGTCATTGGTAGCGGCGCAGCGCTAACGGCTACCGCCGCCATTAGCGTTCCGCTAAATTTAGCGGGAGGTGTGGCCAGTGGTTTGCGACCCACTTAGCGCCCTCTTAAGGCGCTAACGGGTGGCGCAGCCCACTGAATTTCTAGGCCAAGGTGACTAAAAGCTTGGTCAAAGAGATAGGCTTTAAGGGGAGTAATCATTTTGAACAACCACTGGAATGAAAATCAGGCAGGATCTATAAAGAGCGGGCGGCCCACCCTGCCAGATCACTACCCGGGTGGTGAAGATGAATATTTAACCCATTATCTGGGCAAGTAACATCTCATCACACCTGAATCACTTGCTGCAGGTGAATCACTTGCTGCAGAGTACCCAGCCTCTGTGCTGCTCTTCCAGCCACGGTGTTGACATGGCTGATCCAGTGACTCCCAAGATGTTGATGGTGGCAGACTTGACAGTGGTGTTGCCGTTGAAAGTCTAGGGGAGATGGTTGGGCTTTCTCTTTCAGATAGTCAGTACTTGGGCACTTATGTGGCATGAATGTTGCCTGCCACTTGTCAGTGTCGGCTACTTGGGGACATCATAGCTGAGCCTGATCCTTTCCTCATTTGACATCCACATACTCACTTTTCACTACACACGGGTGGGAATCTTAACTTTTTTTTCTAGACCAGGGGTGCCGAGGTTAATTGCACTTTCCCTACAGCCAGCCCTGATGAAATTAGCTAACTCCACACAGACTGTGGATCAAATCTTCCTGGTCTGTATGGCTTAGTTCTACACTGGGAGACTCATTTAGCCATTGAGCCACCAAAGGAGCCTGCATCTCTAAATTAGGTAATGTGGATTATAAAAACATTGTCAGTTAAAATGTTATTTTTGCTGCTTCACAGAAGTACGCAATGTTTTCATTGCATTTTGTCATTATGCCTGCAATTTGCCCTCGGTCTTAAAACAACATCTCGATCAATAATCTATTAGTGCTATTTCAGGACATGTAGCCACTGGCATATAGGTGACAGTGCTTTATGATTTGGTTGGTTGCACTAGATGAAATCTCTGTTGGTTCAAACTTTTACCATTTCTAGATCTGATGTATCTCTAGATTCCTTCATGAAATCTACTTTAGTTTTGTGGATATACTTAAAGAGTTAGGGCTATTCACTTTGGATAAACAATGCTCTTAGAGGATCTAACTGAGGTTGTATGAAATGATGGGATGTCATAGATTTGGTTAAGATATTCAAAGTGAACAATGATAGTAGGGCTAGTAGACAAACCTATAAAATACTGAGTCAGGTTAGATATCAGGAAGCATTTCTTCTTTTAGAAGATTATCACCCCACTAGAAAGATTACCAGTGGATGTGATACGTATGGGTATGTTACTGTCCATTGAAAGATTTGACAAATTCCTGACAAAGGAAGACTCTGGCATGTACTGGAGGTCTATGGATTAGTTACGTGCCTCTAGTGATGCATTGTTAGTAACTACTTCATTTCCTTATGGGCTCAGGAGAAATTTTCCAGAGTTTTTCCTAAAGGTTGGCCACAGTACTTTCCTCTCCCAGGAGTTAGCTTTGTTTGATGTTGGGAAGGGTGGTGCACACAGCTCCACTGTCTGGATAGCATTGTCTGGAGCATTTATGGGCCTGATGGTCTTGTCTTGTCCACCTTTTCATGTTTGTATGAAATTACAGTTGGTTGCGTGGCTGGGTGAGTTAGAATACTAGAGGGATGCGCATTTCTTCTCCTGAATTTTCTTAAGTCCTTAAACCATTCAATAGGATTTATACCTTTTTCTTTTAGGACCTTACAGAATTTCTTCCAAAATAACAGAGAACTCTTGCAAGATTCACCGAGGATCTCCAAACAGGGTGGTCTTTTCAGGTTTATTCATAACATCTAGTATTATTAAATAACATAACATCAAATATTAATAATAATAATGGAGGCCAACAATTATGAAAAAAGGGAATAACTCTGAGATTGCAGCGCTTTCCCAAAGGCTGAGTTGGTAAAGACACTGGCTGATATAGTGCTCAGCCTTAAGACCAGAAGATCCCAGACAGAAACAGGAAATACACAGATCAGTCGGCAGCTGAGGAGAAAAAAATACAGATCGATGTTTGAGGCAGGAGTCTTCTCATTACAGGGCAATATTGGGTCTAGTGGCAGTGGCAATGGTCAAGTGAATTGATCTGTCATGAATGGTGTCAAGGATGAGTGTTGTGACTGCACTTATCTGGGCAAGTAACATCTCATCACACCTGAATCACTTGCTGCAGGTGAATCACTTGCTGCAGAGTACCCAGCCTCTGTGCTGCTCTTCCAGCCACGGTGTTGACATGGCTGATCCAGTGACTCCCAAGATGTTGATGGTGGCAGACTTGACAGTGGTGTTGCCGTTGAAAGTCTAGGGGAGATGGTTGGGCTTTCTCTTTCAGATAGTCAGTACTTGGGCACTTATGTGGCATGAATGTTGCCTGCCACTTGTCAGTCCAGGGCTGGATGTTGTCCAGGTTCTACCAGAAGCTGCAATGGGCTGTTTCAGTATTGGAGAAGTTGTGAATTAAACTGAACAATGTGGAATCATCAGCAAACTGCCTCACTCCTGTCCTCATGACTGAGAGAAGGGCATTCATGAAGTATATGAAAATGGTTGGACAAAGTCATCGCTCTTTTACAGTGATGACTTTGGAGTTTGGTCTGTGATGACTGGCCTCTGACAACCACAACCATCTTTGAGTCAGGTATTCCATTAACTCTCATTGGCTTCAATTTTTCCAGGGCTCTTGGTGCCATACGTGGTTGAATGTTGCTTTGACGTCAAGAGAAGCTATTCTCATCTCTCCTCTGTCAGCTTTCGCGTCTATTTCTGGATCAAGGGAACGGTAGCATAGTGGTTATGTTACTGGACCAGTAATCCTGAAGCCTGGCCTAATGATCCGGAGTTTAAATCCCACCACGGAAGCTAGGAAAATTAAATTCAGTTAATAAATAAATCGGAAATAAAAAGCTAGTATCAGTAATGATGACCATGAAACTACCGGATTGTTGTTAAAAACCCATTTGGTTCACTGAAGTCCTTTAGGGAAGGAAATCTGCCGTCCTTACCTGGTCTGGCCTATATATGACTCCAGACCCACAGCAATGTGGTTGACTCTTAACTGCCCTCTGAAATGGCCGAGCAAGCCACTCAGTTAAGAGCAATTAGGGATGGGCAATAATTGCTGTTTGAAGCGACACCCACATCGTGTGAATGAATAATATAAAATTAAGGTTGTGATGAGTTCTGGAACCTGAACTGAACATTGGTGCACAAATTATTGATGGCTATTTATGACTCCTTCCATCTGTTTATTGATGATTGGGAGGAGTTTGATAGGACAATAATTGGCCAGATTAGACTTATCTGGTTTGTGTGACTAGGACATAGCTGGGCAATCTTCCACATTGTTGTGCAGATGCCAGTGTCATAGCTGTCCATCCTAGAACAGCTTTGCTGGCGGTGTGGCTAGCTCTGCTGCACAGGTCTTCGGCACTATAGCTGGAATATTGTCAAGACCAGATGGGTTTTTACGTCATGGTCACCTTTACTGATACGAGCTTTTTATTCCAGATATATTTAATTAACTGAATTTAAATTCCTTGGTGGGATTTGAACTCATGTTTGTTGGATTATTAGTCCAGGCCTCTGGATTATTAGTCCAATAACATAACCACTATGCTACCGTACCCTCTGTTCATTGTGGGACTGCTTAGCTTTATCTATAGGCTATTGCTTTTGGTGTTTAGCGTGTCAATAGCCGTGTGTTGTAGTTTCACTCAGTTTGTATGCCATTCTAAGTATGGCTGACGCTGTTCCTGAAGTATCCTTCTACACTCTGCAGTGAACCAGGGTTGATCTCCTGTTTTGATGGTGATCTGGGAGTGAGGGATATGCCAGACCATGAGGTTACAGATTGCGGAAGGATACAATTCTGTTGCTGATGATGATCGACAGTCCCTCGTGGATGCCCAGTTTTGGGCTGCTAAGTCTGTTCTTAGTCACTCCCCCTTAGCACATTGGTAGTGCCTGTTGTGTCGGTACCTTTCTACCTAGACACAATTTAGGACTCAGAGCTCAGAGATTCAAACATGAAGTGCTTTATTGGAAGGAAAGGAAGTTCTGGAAAGTTCCGAACAAAGAGAGCTAAACTTAACAGAGAACACCCAACCATTTATCTCCTGTGACAGCGCCACCACAGGTGGGAGGAGAACACACAATAGAACACACAATACATAACATTTCCTCCCCTCTTAAATGGAAGGTCCACATTATTCCTCAACAGGTAAGTTACTTTCAATGCACTCAACGAACCTAGGGTAGAGGTAGACTGCCTCAAACCCTGACTTTACCCTGGGGTTTATTCTGCCCCAGTCTTGTGGGTAAGTCACTAAGCCTACAGATCCAAGTGTCTTGGAGGCCGCCGCTTTCTGACAGGATACCGGCGGTCACCGCTGGCTTCCACAGCAGTAGGCATTGACACAGGCCTGGATGGAGAAGGTGCCTGTGTCAGTCGAAAGTCAGGAGTTTGCACAGGTGGAACAGTCTCTGTGACTTCCTGTGTTGGAGAAGAGCACTGTGGCAAAGGATGCTGGTTTGCAGTATCATCCGGAAACAGTTCAGGCCAACCAGCCGTTGGAGCCTCTGTGGCTGTCTCTGCTCCTAGCAACAGTTGATCTGTGTGTCTTCTCCAGACGACGTCCTCAGCAGTCTCAACCATGTAAGACACAGGGCCCATCTGCGCGATCACCGTAGCAGGAACCCATTTCGGTCCAGTGTTGTAGTTTCGAGCTAGGATGTGCTCTCCAGGGTGAAACCGTCTCTCCTTGGCTCTTTTCTCTCTCTTTTCAACTTGAGCTTGTTGTTGACAATGGACAACCTGTTCTGCCCTTGGAGGTTTGAGTAAGTCAAAACTTGTCCGCAACTGCCTCTTCATCATGAGCAAAGCGGGGGAAGTTTTGGTTGTGGCATGCGGCTCGTTCCTGTAGGACAACAGGAAGCTGTTCAGACGTTGGTGGATTGAGCCCTGACCTTGCGATGCCTTCAAGGCGTGCTTCAAAGTTTGCACAAACCTTTCTGCCTGGCCGTTAGTAGAGGGATGATAGGGCGCAGACCTGATGTGTTGGACACCATTCACATGCAGGAAGGTTGCAAACTCCTGTGATACAAATTGTGGACCGTTGTCACTTATGAGTTGTTCCGGTGAGCCATAACGGCTGAACATCTCACCAAGTTTCTCAATTGTTTTCTCTGCCGTGATAGACCTCATCACAGCGACCTCTGGCCACTTGCTACGAGCGTCCACAACCACCATAAACATCTTCTCTTCGAAAGGACCGGCGAAGTCCACATGTACTCGCTGCCACACTTCTACAGGCCAATCCCAGAGGTGTAGGGTTGCCAGCTGTGGAACATTCCGGACCCTTTGACATGGGGAACATGTTTTGGCTTTCTCCTCAATATTCCCATCGAGACCTGGCCACCAGAAGTAGCTTCTTGCCATTTCCTTCATCCGAACCATCCCACTGTGGCCTGTATGAAGTTGTTGCAGTATAGGTTCCCTCAGAGGTGGCGGAATGATGACACGGCGTCCCCAAAGAAGACAACCTGCCTGGACGGAGAGCTCATTTCTTTTTGAAACGTAAGGTTTCAAACTAGGAGAATCTCCTATAGCTCTCCCTCAAATGACATCGTCCATTACCTCAGACAGGACTGGATCGTTGCGGGTGTACCTTCGCACCTGAACTGCAGTGACAGGTGCTCCCTCCACTTGTCTAAAGTAGAAGATGTCTATCTGATGAGGCTCTGGGGGAGTAACAGGCAAGGGTAGCCTTGAGAGACCGTCTTCGTTGCCGTGCAAGTCTGATTTGCGATATTTGATGTCGTATATGTGTCCTGACAACAGTAAAGCCCACCTTTGCATCCTGCTTGCAGCGAGAGATGGAATTCTGGTGTGGGGCCCGAAGATTGAAGTCAATGGACGGTGGTCTGTCAGGAGTGTGAACCTTCTCCCAAACAGGTACTGATGAAATTTTCGAATTCCAAAAACGATTCCCAAGGCCTCGCGCTCAATCTGCGCATAGTTACTCTCGGCCTTGTTCAAGGTGCGTGATGCGAAGGCGATAGGTTTCTCTTCACCCGAAGGCATGATGTGGGATATGACTGCTCCCACACCATATGGTGATGCATCACATGCTAGCTGCATGGGTAGCTTTGGGTCGAAGTGTGTCAGGACCTCCGATTTCAGCAATGCTTTCTTTGCTTGGGCGAAAGCTTCGTTGCACAGTTCAGTCCATTTCCATATTTTGCCTTGACATAGCAACTGATGTAACGGCTTCAGCAATGTTGCTAAGTCTGGAATAAACTTCCCATAGTAGTTAAGTAGCCCCAGAAATGAACGTAACTGGCTCACATTCTGGGGTGCTGGGGCCTCCACGATCGCCTTGACCTTTGACGGCGCCTTATGCAGGCCAGTAGCATCAATCACATGCCCCAGGTACTCAACTGAAGACTGAAAGAATTCACATTTGTCTTTACGAACTCTGAGTCCGTACTCTTTCAGTCGTTGTAGTGTCGCATCCAAGTTCAGAAGATGATCCTCCTCATTTGTCCCAGTGACAAGGATGTCGTCCAGGTAGCACTGGACTCCTGGCAGTCCACTCAAAATCTGATCCATTGCCCTTTGGAATAGAGCAGGGGCCGACGTAATTCCAAACGGAAGGCGGCAGTACATGTATAGCCCCTTGTGTGTCACAATTGTCAGCAGCTCCTTTGATTTGTCATCGACATGCATTTGTAGATAAGCCTGGCATAAGTCTATTTTGCTGAACTTTTACCCTCTGGCCAGGCCCGTAAAAAGATCATCAATGAGGGGAAGAGGGTACTGTTCCGCAGACAGCACCGGGTTAATAGTCACTTTAAAATCCCCGCAGATTCGAACAGATCCATCCTTTTTCAGGACAGGAACAATGGGTGTGGCCCATTTGCTCACGCTCACAGGCTCCAGGACTCCATTCTCGATTAAGGCCTCCAAGTTAGCCTCAATTTTTGGCCTAATTACATCGGGTACAGGTCGGGCTTTGTGAAACTTCGGCTTGCTGTCAGGTTTAATGTCCAGTCTCACGCTGATCTTTTTCATGCTCCCAAGTTCCCCATTGAAGAGTTCTGCATGTTTGTTTAACACTGCAGTCAGACCTGACTCCCCTTTTGACATCATGCGGACTGCAGGCCAGTCCAGCGTGATTTTCTCTAGCCACGCACGTCCCAGTAGCGATGGGTAATTTCCCTTTACCACATATCGTGGCAGTTTTGCAGTCTGTCCATTCAATTTAACTGTCACCTCAATGACGCCTCTCATGGCCACAGGTTTGCCGGTACACGTCTTTAGCACAATGTTTGTTGGCTGAAGGGTAAGATGCTTTAGCATTTTGTTGTAGACAGTGTCTGAAACAAGGGACACAGCCGCGCCTGTGTCCACCTCCATCCGCACTGATTGTCCCTCCACCAGTGGTGACACCCAGTAGCCATTTAAATCGCCTGCAACCGTCAGTATGTGCACCTCTTCCTCCTCAGAGGTGTCGCTCCCCTCTGTTTTGCTTGTTCCATCATACTGCACTGAATGAACACTCTTTTTCCTCTCTTGTCCAAATACAGACATTTTGCTTCCATGCTTCCCAGCTCTGTCTGTTCTTTTTTTACCTCTACAGGCGCGTTCAATGTGACCCTTTTTGCCACAATCTCGGCATTCCAGCTCCGTACACCAGCATGTCATTAGCGTGATGGCCCGTTTTCCCACAACGGTAACATGTGCCATTCCGCGTACCTTTAGGCTCAGACGACACCTTGTGAACTCTCCCTGTTGAACTCAACTGGTGAGCCTCCTTTTCTGCCATCTCCATGGAGACACTAACTTCAGTGGCCTTTTCAAGAGTAAGGTTGTCCTTAGTAAGAAGGCACTTCTGTGTGGCTGCATTTTGCAGACCACACACAAGTCTGTCTCTAATGGTGTCATTCAGCACCTCCTTGAACTGGCAGTGTTTGACAACCTTTTTAAAGCAGCAATAAACATCGTCACTGATTCCCCCCTCCTCTTGATTCCGTTTATGAAATCTAAATCTCTCAGCAATAACCAGAGGTTTTGGTGAAAAATGTGCTCCAAGAATTTCCACTAGTTGTTTATATGTTTTAGTTCCTGGCTTATCTGGTTGCACGAGGCTGCGAAGTAAATTGAATGTCTTTGGCCCGGTTACACTCAAAAAGGTAGGCACAACCTTTTCATTTGCCACCGCATTCGCCAATACAAAATAGTCAAAACATTCCGTATATGCGCTCCATTGCTCCGCATTTTCATCAAAATCACCGATGTTTCCTAATATAGTAGCCATCTCACGTTTCAAATTAAATTTTCTGTTTACTCACTGCACCCGTAACGTACGCAGATTCATCCGCTCCTCGTTGCCACTTGTTGTGTCGGTACCTTTCTACCTAGACACAATTTAGGACTCAGAACTCAGAGATTCAAACATGAAGTGCTTTATTGGAAGGAAAGGAAGTTCTGGAAAGTTCCGAACAGAGAGCTAAACTTAACAGAGAACACCCAACCATTTATCTCCTGTGACAGCGCCACCACAGGTGGGAGGAGAACACACAATAGAACACACAATACATAAGAGTGCCACACTACACAATGGAGGATGTCACCACAATGGAGATGAGACTGTCTTCACAAGAACTGAACAATGATCACTTCTATCAAGGCTATGTGGACAGATGTGTCTGTAGGTTGGTGAACCAGATGTCAAGTTGGTTGCTGCCTGACCACCTGATGCAGGCCCAGCCTGGTAGCCATGTTCTTCAGCATCATTATCCAGTGATTCCTATTACAAGGTACACAAGTGTGGCTGTTGGGTGATGCCAAATTCAGCCTCAGGCTCAGGCTCAGCAGTGTTACTCACCATTGTTAAATTATTTATTAATTCTCACTGTCTAGATTGACACATGAAGAATGGCCCCTTGAGTGAGGTACTGGAGGAGAAATTCTGCTACCTGTGAATCCATACCCCAGCAAGAACCAGCATCTTCAGGAGAGGAGGAGAGAAAATTGACATTTATTTTAAAGATTTAGGGGATGATTTTGCCAGCCCTGGGGAGGTGGGTAAGGAGGCGGGACTGCCAGGAAAATGGCAGAATCTGGGGGCGGGCACCCGACCCGCCCCAACCCGCTTCCGTGCCATCTTCCCAGGAGGCGGGTACCCAACCTGCGCTGGGTCCCATCTCCTCGAGGCAGGAAGGGGATTATTAACAGGCAGTTTTTTTGAGAATCCCTATTTTCAGCCCAGAAGTGTGGGCTTCCCGATGGCTCCGAGGCGGGCCGTCGGTCTGCGGGGGTCAAAGGGGCCGAGATGTCCGGTGTGCATGTGAGTGATGAGTGCAAGTGTGGAGAGGTAAGTGTGTGAGGTGAGTGTAAAGTGTTTTAATAAGTTTTACTTACCTTTACTTATCCCTGCAGGCTTCATCCCTTCAGGTCTCGAGAGTCTCTCAGCTCAGCGGCACAGAAAGCAGAATGGCCGCTGAACTGTCAAAAGCTGCAGCCTCTGCTTTCTGGTCTGGAGA
Organism: Somniosus microcephalus; assembly: GCF_052327205.1. NCBI lineage: Eukaryota > Metazoa > Chordata > Chondrichthyes > Squaliformes > Somniosidae > Somniosus > Somniosus microcephalus. Next base: position 253,091,402 of record NC_140992.1, read on the forward strand.
GCTCTCTAACTGAGTCTGAGTGGAAAGACTCAACTTAGAGGACAGATTGTCAGTGTTTGACAGCTTCACAGAGTCGTCAAACACTGACATTTCATCTGTCAAAAGCTCTTGACAGATGAAACGTCACTCGCTGACGTCACCTGTAACCAGCTTTCCCTTAATTGACGTGCTAAACCCACTGGGCGGGCTTAACAAGGTCAATCAAGGGAAAATAACGTGGGTTGGCCACAAGTCGATGGAGGCGGGACTAAAACCCAACAAGTGGGAGTCCCACCTCCTAAAGCTCCCCATTGAGAAAATCCAGCCCATAGATTACCCGTATCCTAGTTTCTGATCTATTGCACAATAGCAAAACCACCACATTTTATTTAACCTGTGACTCTCAATTAGCCATTTATAAATCCAGGGTCAATCTTTAAAAGCAGGCCAAAGGATTGGTTAATGCTTGCACTTTGAAAACATTCCAGTAAAGTAAAATTGCTTTTTGGCAAGTCAGATAGCCGTCACTTAAAGAAAGATTTATGTGCGTTGGAGTTCAAAGAACAGGCCATTGATGTTATCAGTGCAGCTGTCTAAGGGCAGTCCTGATTAATGGACGTCATATTGTATCTTTGTATGTGTTGGTACCGAAACCTGCAGTTGTAATTAATTGCCGAAGCAACAATCTTTCGGGGGAAAATGGGAGAATAAATAATGTAAAACATTCAGGAAATTAAATCTCATCTCCAATGTGAGGTCGGAAATGAAAGATGAAAAGCTGAAAAGGGAATTCTGTTTTAACTCTGGAAATAAATTATTATAGTTTCTGATTAATCAGCAATGGATTTTCCCCAATGAACACGAAAGGAAGGGTAATCGCTACAGTAAATGGGACCTCTTTCCATTTGGAATTTCTAATGATAATGAGATACTTATGGTTTAAGCTTTATTCTGCATAATAATGTAAAAATGCAGAAAGTAGCGCTTTTTAAAATACCTTCATCTGATATGGTAAATTACAGTGCAGCAATTGGAAAAAATTAGGAGGCAAATCATATCATTAAAAGCATTAAGTTATTCTTTCATTTGAGCAAACATATTTTACATTCCTGATAGCATTGCAAAAATCTGGTGTCTATGGATACAGAAAATCTCTTTGCTTAGTGTACTCTCTGTGCAATTGTGCATTGTGTCCAAACAATATGACAAGTTAAAACAGTTGGCAAAAACCAGAGACTCCATTATTAATAAAACTGTCACTGAGTCCTGGGGTTATATAGACCTCAGCTTGTAATTAAATTAATTAATACTTGTTAATGTGAAGAGAATGTAATATTTCAAATTTGTGTGGGTGCCTGTACATAAAAATGCGTTGCCAACTACTATGTCACTGTGAATTCACAACTAGCATAGTTTTAGCAGGTTTTATTTAAATAAAAGAAAGAATTGTATTGATACCGTTTCTAATTGTCTTTCTCAGAAATATTCCAAAAGGCTTTCCATACTGTTAGGTCCTAAGGCATGTAGCCAAAGTTGTGGGGGGCAGGTTCAGGCTGCCAGCACGCCGCAGTATATTTGTGGAGCCGGGAAGAGTACGCCTGCTTCTGCTGACTCCAAAAAATATCACTTGGTAAAAGATTTGTGGCCATTTTTTGAGCGGCCTTCAGTGTTCCCTTTCTGTAGCGTTGGTTATGCCGCACAAAACCTAGCAGAACTAGGCGGACCCTGCACCATGCAAGTTCTGCCAATTTGTAGCTGAATTTTGCATTGGGGGCCCTATAATCAGTGCACATGCGAACATAAGAAATAGGGGCAGGAGTAGGCCATTCGGCCCCTCGAGCCTGCTCCGCCATTCAATAAGATCATGGCTGATTTTCAACTCCACTTTCTTGCACTGTCCCCATATCCCTTGATGTGGAGATGCCGGTGTTGGACTGGGGTGGACAAATGTAAGAAGTCACACAACACCAGGTTATAGCCCAACAGCTTTATTTGAAATCACAAGCTTTCGGAGCGCTGCTCCTTCGTCACCCATATCCCTTGATTCTGTTAATATTCAAAAATCTATCGATCTCTGTCTTCAATATACTCAATGACTCAGCCTCCACAGCCCTCTGGGGTAGAGAATGCCAAAGATTCACCACCCTCTGAGTGAAGAAATTTCTCCTCATCTCAGTCCTGAGTTGCTGAGACTGAGACTGTGACCCCTGGTTCTAGACTCCCAGCCAGGGGATGAAAGGATTTTTACTAGTCCTAGCCCCTTTGGGGCTATTCTGGATCAGGCGTATTTCTCAGATGTTCACCTTCAACTGAAGGTTGAGGTAGCCGAATCCTAAAGACGCTTAACTGGGTCTAAAGGTCCGGGCTATCTCTCCCTAAAGGAAAGGAGCAACCCAAGAATGTTACCGTCCTCCAGATAGCACTTTTAATAAGTTTAGCTAGATTGTAATGTCCCGGATATTATGAGGGTCTGGAGATCTCCTTCAGAAATGTACCTCTCCACCAAAGAGTGAACAGAGATTGGGTTCACGAGTTATTGATACAGAAGACTTATGTGAGACAATTCTAAAAATATATAGAGATTTATTAAAAGAACTGACATGCAATTTAGAGTTGGTGAATCAGTCAATTGCAACATTAACTGGTCTAAAAAGAGAAAAAATACAATCTTTTTAACAGAATCTTACTTTTAAATCTTAACTTCGCTACAGTATTGCAGTTCTTAAAATTTTCTATACAGGATATCCATCAATATCAAATTAACTTCGATCCCCGAGGTACAAAGAGTGGAAGACCACAGAGCCGCCTCTAGTCGAGAATCGCTTTGCCCGATTAAAGCGAGTCTGATATCCCGTTTGAGACTTCAATATTTATACCCTTTTTCAGTTGTATCCCATAAGGTTTCTGCTGATCCAAGTTAATTATCACTATTCATCTTTCTGCTGACCTCTGCAATTCTTACTGCTACATCGACAATAGATATTGGGTGCTTTTACCATATAGGTATGAAGGCAGATGTCCCTTATTTCATGTGTCATCTTTACGAGGGCAGATGTTCCTTGTCTTATGTGCCATCTTTAAGAGGTTTAATTTAGATCACTTATCCAGGGTTGACCATTGTTCTGTTCCCAAAAGGCCAGCCACTCAGAGCCACCCAGTCTTCTGTTTCAACAGCTTGTCCTGTTTCAATAGCCAGAATTCTTTCATAGCTATTTCATAGTTAGGTTTCTAAATTTCCAAACCCAGTTTGTCATGTTTTAAAGAATTTATAAGGTAGAGTTCCTTATAAGGTACTCTTCAGGGTCAACCACTGTCTTATCTCAACAAGGCCAGAATTCTTTCATAAGATAGTGTATTTTTCTAAAAAGGCTATATAGTATATTTTTCTAAAAAGGTTATATAGTATGTTCCTTCACAGGGAAACATCCTCCCTGCATCTACCCTGTCAAGCCCTGTAAGAATTTTGTATATTTCAATGCGATCACCTCTCATTCTTCTAAACTCTAGAGAATATAGGCCTAGTCTACTTAATCTCTCCTCATAGGACAATCCCCCTATCCCAGGAATCAGTCTGGTGAACCTTTGTTGCACTCCCTCTATGGCAAGTATATCCTTCCTTATGTAAGGAAACCAAAACTGTACACAATACTCCAGGTGTGGTCTCACCAGGGAACTATATAATTGCAAGAAATCACACAACACCAGGTTATAGTCCAACAGCTTTATTTGAAATCACAAGCTTTCGGAGCGCTGCTCCTTCTTCAGGTGAAGTGGAGAAATGCATAAAGACACAGCTTGTATAGTCAGAGAATCATGTCAGATGTTTACAGGTAACCTTTCCAACTGCCATTTGTCACACCTCGGCAGAGAGATAATCACAGCAGTCAAAGGTGTGAATGGTGTCCAAACAGGTCAGTCAGGGAAACATTACATCAAAGAACAATGAGGTGGGGTCACAAGGGGTCAAATATTGCAGATGCTGGGGTCTGTATGAAAAACAAAAAAACAGACAAAAAACATTTTTTTTGGCTGGAAATCACAGCAGGTCCGGCCGCATCTGTGTAGAGAGAACAAGCCAATGTCGACTCGAGTCTGGATGACCCTGCATCAGGTGGGGTTACATGTAGCGTGACATGAACCCAAGATCTCGGTTAAGGCCGTCCTCATGGGTGCGGAACTTGGCTATCAGTTTCTGCTCGACGATTTTGCGTTGTCGTGTGTCTCGAAGGCCACCTTGGAGAATGCCCCTTGTGACCCCACCTCATTGTTCTTTGATGTAATGTTTCCCTGACTGACCTGTTTGGACACCATTCACACCTTTGACTGCTGTGATTATCTCTCTGCCGAGGTGTGACAAATGGCAGTTGGAAAGGTTACCTGTAAACATCTGACATGATTCTCTGACTATATAAGCTGTGTCTTTATGCATTTCTCCACTTCACCTGAAGAAGGAGCAGCGCTCCGAAAGCTTGTGATTTCAAATAAAGCTGTTGGACTATAACCTGGTGTTGTGTGATTTCTTACATTTGTCCACCCCAGTCCAACTCCGGCATCTCCACACCATATATAATTGCAGTAAGATGTCTTTACACTTATACTCAAATCCTCTTCGAATAAAGGCCAACATACCATTTGCATTCCTAATTGCTTGCTGTACCTGCATGTTAACTTTCAGTGATCCGTGTACAAGGACACTCAGGTCCCTCTGAACACCAACATTTCCCAATCTCTCACCATTTAAAAAATACTCTGCTTTTCTATTTTTCCTACCAAAGTGGATAACTTCACATCTCTCCACATTATATTCCATTTGTCATGTTCTTGCCCACTCACTCAGCTTGTATATATCCCCTTGAAGCCCTTTGCAGCCTCCTCACAACTTACATTCCCACCCAGCTTTGTATCATCAACAAACTTGGATATATTACATTTGGTCCCCATCATCCAAATTATTGATATAGATTGTGAATAGCTGAGGCCCAAACACTGATCCTTGCAGTACCCCACTAGTTACAGCTTGCCAACCCGAAAATAACCCGTTTATTCCTACTCTCTGTTTTCTGTCCGTTAATCAGTCCTCAATCCATGTTAGTATATTACCCCCAATCCCATGAGCCCTAATTTTGTTTAATAACCTCTTGTGTGGCACCTTATCGAATGCCTTCTGAAAATCCAAATACACCACATCCACTGGTTCCCCCTTATCTATTCTGCTAGTTACAGCCTCAAAAAACTCTAACAGACGCGTCAAACACGATTTCCCTTTCATAAATCCGTATTGACTCTGCCCAATCCTATTATTATTTTCTAAGTGCCCTGTTACCACATCCTTAATAATAGATTCTAGCATTTTCCCTACTATTGATGTCAGGCTAACTGGTCTGCAGTTCCCCGTTTTCTCTTTCCCTCCTTTCTTAAATAGTGGGGTTACATTTGCTACCTTCCAATCCGCAGAAACCATTCTAGAATCTATGGAATTTTGGAAAATGACAACCAATGCATCCACTATCTCTATAGCCACCTCTTTCAAAACCCTAGGATGTAGGCTATCAGGTCCAGGAGCTTTATTGGCTTTCAGTCCCATTAATTTCTCCAGTTCTATTTTTTTACTGATACTAATTTCTTTCAGTTCCTCATTCTCGCTAGACCCTTGGTTCTCCACTATTTCCAGGAAGTTTTTTGCATCTTCTTCCATGAAGACGGACACAAAGGGCTGGATTTTACTTACTGAGACGAGTTCGGGGTGGGACTGCTGCCTTCTGGGTTCTAGCCCCGCCCCCATCGACGTCTGTTGAACAGACACTATTTTGCCCTGATTGGCCTTGTTAAGCCTGCCCTGCGGGCTTGCTGGCCAATTAAGGGAAAGCTGGTGTCAGATGACGTCAGTTGATAACTCTTCATCTGCCGGTTTTCTTAAAGGCACATGCACCACCCTTGTTTGCCAGATGAATTGTCAGTGTTTGACAGCATTGAGGTGCTGTCAAATGCTGACAATCACTGTCCAAAGGTGAGCCCTTGCACCCTGGCTCTCCAATTACTCTCTCCTTAGGATAAAACAGATGACCGCTGCAGCTGAGACTGCAGAAGCCATCTGTCACTTCTCTCGATGAGATGAGGCTACACAAACACTTCACAGCTTGTCACCTGCAGAAACATCTAACCACATTAGAAATTACTTTCCCAACATTTCCTTGCATCTGATACTAACCATTGTCCCATTGCATCTTTCACACCAGTTCTGCAGCTGTCATCCAAACACCAACATAACAATAGACCCACAGCATGCCTCACTTACCCTGGCAGGGTTCCCTGACGTCAGGAAGCCCGCAGCAGCAGTCGAAAAATTGGGTATAGCCTCTTAACTGCCTGTTAAGTAGCTATAATCCTCTTCCCGCCGCTAGGAGTCGGGTCCCTGCGCAAATCGGGGACCCGACACCTGGGAAGGTTGATTGGAGGTGGGTTGGGAGCTGGTCCCGAAACCACTCCCATTCTTTTTGACTTTCCCAGCAGTCCCGCCTCCAAACCCGCCTCCTCATTTGTTTAATTTCTTTGCCATTTCCTTATTCCCCATTATAATTTCTCCTGTCTTAGCCTGTAAGGGACCCAGGCCTAGAAATTCAGTTGCGTTCGCCAGCCGTTAGCGCCATAAGAGGGGTAGATCTCGAGCGCTAGGCACTTAGCGCCCGGGCGCAGGACGATCTGCGCCTACGCCCAACTTCAGTAGACATTTAGCGCCGGCGCAAAGTGTTTGCGTGCGCTCAGCTGCGCGCGCAACTTATGACGTCATTTCGTCGTGCAACGCCGTTTGAGAGCCCCAAACCAGAACTTCAGTGGCGCCCGCCCAATGTGGGCGTGGCGCTGTTAAGAACTGTGAAGTGGAACGCAGCAGAGGCCCTGCGGGCCTCGGGGAGCGCTAATTAAAGGGCACTTACACTGAACTATAAAGGCCAGCCATTTTGCTGCAATGACTTTAGTGCTACGGATTTCTGGACAGAGACCAAGGAAGAGACCTTACTGATTTGGGCCAACATAGGAGAGGTATTTTTGGCTTCTGGCCAGAGCTTGGAAATTTGACTCATTGTGATTTCACTGTTTGCAAGTATATTATGGGGGCTGCATGGGGTTCCAACCCTCAGTTCCAGCATTATGTGCGAAGGGCTCGCAGACGCTGTGTGAGAGGGGCAGCCATGCCTAGACGCAGAGGGGCCATCAGGCGTCGGCAACGTAGGCCTTACCCACTCAGGGAATACCGCCAGCAGGTGTCCTATCTCACCAGCGCAGTGTGTTAAGAGGCTGCGCTTCAGAAGGGAGGTGGTTGCAGAGATCTGCCAGCTGCTTCACAGAGATCTGCGTCCACAGCTGATGTGCAGGACGTCTCTGTCGGTGGAAGTGAAGGTCACGGTGGCTCTGAACTTTTATGCAAGCGGCTCCTTCCAAGCCGCTGCTGGGGACATAGCTAACATATCCCAGTTCGCCGTGCATCGCTGCATCCGGCAGGTCACCGATGCCCTTTTCACAAGGAGACACCAATTCATCTCCTTCCCCATGACCCTAGAGAGGCAGGAGCAGCGTGCAGTCGGATTTGTGAGGAGCGCCGACTTCCCCATGGTGCAGGGCGCCATTGACTGCACGCATGTGGCTATGCGGGCACCTATCGACAATGCCGAGGATTACCGCAACCGGAAGGGCTACCATTCCCTCAATGTACAGCTGGTGTGTGACCACAGGCAGCGCATCCTAGCTGTCAATGCCCGCTTTCCAGGCAGCAGCCACGATGCATTTATCCTGCGCCAGACTACTGTGGCTGACATGTTCCAGGCACAGCCTCCCCCAAGAGGATGGCTTATCGGGGACAAAGGCTATCCTTTGTGTACATGGCTCATGACCCCGCTCCGCGCGCCCAGGACCCCTGCTGAGGAGGCATACAACGAAAGCCATCAAGCCACAAGGAACATCATAGAGCAAACGATTGGCGTCCTCAAGCAACGGTTCCGCTGCCTGGATCGCTCCGGCGGATCTCTGCAGTATTCGCCGGATAGAGTCTCCCAGTTCGTCGTCGTTTGCTGCATGCTGCACAACCTGGCTATCCGCAGGACTCAGGCACTGCCACCTCACGTTGGACCACCACCTCAGGAGGACGAGCAGGAGGACCATGAGGAGGAGGAGGAGCACCAGCCCAGGAGGGAGCCACAAGGTCCAAGGGCCGTCCGTCGGCGGCTTATTGAACGACACTTCTAGGCCCCCTGTCAGGGAATGGCTTGCGGCAATGAAGGCACATGAATGCAGCCGCTCCGCAAGCCCTCAGCCGGTTAACGCAACAACCACTTGAAACATCACACATGGACAAGCTGAATAAAGAAAAAGTTTTATTGAACAAACTCCGGGCCCTTCCCACATGAAACCCAAAAACACACAACACCCCCAAAAAACACTCAAATACATATCTCACAGCCACAACCTGGGGAGGAATAACAAAAGTTGTCCATCCAAATGGCCTTCATCCTCGGCCTTACCAAAAGAACCCCCCCCCATCGAGAACACAAACACCCCCATATAAAAAAACATTTGCCAACACACTCTACTTTGTGTGCCGAGAGGGCGAGTCCTTGTCCAGGCTTTTCCGGCCCCTGGCCGACCTGCTGCTCCCCCTCAACCTGGGCCCTGTGGGTGTTGCAAGGCTGGGGGAAGGCTCCTGAGGGGCACATTGCGTGACGGCAGATGCCCTTGGGGGTCGGCCTAGACGAGCTGTGGCCCTCGAGGGGCCGGCTGCTGACTGCTGCAGCTGTGGCTGGGCAGCATCAGTCTCTCCAGCAGCTCGTCGCAGCTTTGCTGGGGGAGTGGCAGTGGCGGCTGCAGCAATGGGGGCAAGCTGGCTGATGCCAGGCGCTCGCTGGTCGCCAGAGACACTGGCACTCGGCCGGGCTGGCACTGCAGCAAGCGCAGCAATCTGGTGAAGGCCAGACCGCTGTGCTGCAGCAGCGCGGCGGGTGCCCTGGCGATGCGTGTGTGACACAGCGAGTGTGGCAGCAGTGAGTGCCCGTACTGCCCTGGTCTGTGCCCGCATCAGACCAGCCAGTGACTGCACGGCACCACTGATCAACTCTCCACTCGCTGCCTGTGCTGCCCTGAAGTCGTCCCGACTCGCGTCCTGTGCTGCCCTGAATTCGGCCCGACTCGCGTCCTGTGATGCCCTGAATTCGGCCCGACTCGCGTCCTGTGATGCCCCGAATTGTGCCCGACTCGCGTCCTGTGATGCCCCAAATTGTGCCCGACTCGCGTCCTGTGATGCCCCGAATTGTTCGAGACCCCTGGCCTGTGCTGCCGCGAATTGTTCGAAACCCCTGGCCTGTGAGGCCCCGAAATCGGACACACTATGAGCCAGGGACTCAATGGCCTCAGGCAACCGTGCCACAACCCCCATGAACTCGGTGTGCTGACGATCCGAGTCCGCGGACATTTGATCAAGGAGGCGCACCTCCTGGGCGAGGACCGTCTCCGGACTGGAGGCCGGACTCTCCCTCTGGGGAGAAGGCCGCCGAGCTGGCCGACCCTTCCCACGTGGCTGCACGCCACTGGGCCCAGCAACTACACTCCCCTGCAACACTTCCCCCCTCTGGGGAGAAGGCAGCCATGCTGCCCGACCCTTCCCGCGTGGCTGGACGCCACTGGGCACAGGAGCTACACCCCCCTGCAACACTTCCCCCCTCTGGGGAGAAGGCAGCCGTGCTGCCCGACCCTTCCCGCGTGGCTGGACGCCACTGGGCACAGGAGCTACACCCCCGTGCAACACTTCCCCCTGGCTCTCCTCCAGGGAAGACGTGTCCCCTCCATTGCCATCCCCTGGCGCGGATGAGGGTTCCCCCGATGTGCCGCCTTCCTCTTGCTCCTCCTCGTCCTCCTCTTCCGAGGGACTGACACTCGCAGCTTCAGGGACCTCCTCCTCACCAGCTGAAAGCAGGAAGGCACAAGAGTAGTTTTAGAGTGAGGAGAGGGCGTCAGCGAGGGAGGCATGAGTGGTGGCATTCTGCGCATTGGTCAGACAGTGGCAAAGGATGTAGATCTGAAGCACAAGGGGAACGAGAGAGGTCCAAACGGTCATGTCCTTACCATTGGGGCCCAGCACAGGGTCGGCATCTCCAATTGCAACGGAGCCAATCACCCGGGCACCCATGAGTCGACCCACGCGCTCCTCCAGGTCACTGAGCTGCTGGAACTGGGCACGGCCTCCCCCAGTGTCAGTCCGGCTCTTCAGATTCTGGGCCAGCTTGGCCTGCAAGAGAAAGGACGGCCTCTAAGTACAGTGTGGTGCCCTGTTGTTGTGTGCACTGCCTCCCATGGTCGAATAGCTTGGCCAGTGTGGTGCCCTGTTGTTGTGTGCACTGCCTCCCATGGTCGAATAGCTTGGCCAGTGTGTAAAGTGCAGAAAGTGCAATTGATGTTCATGCCAGTGCCATAGCTGCTGGATGAGGGCTGGCCATTAGGCCTTTGAGGTCCCTTTGCCCATAATGTGAGGTGCACATGCAAGGATGAGGAGGACACTGGAAAGGGTACTCACCCTGACAACCCGAGTGAGGTCGTTAAACTTTTTCCGGCATTGGTCAGCAGTCCTGGGGACATCGCTGTTGGCTGTAACCCTCTGGGCGATTTCCCTCCAGGCTCTCCTGTACACCCTCTTGGGAGGCTTCTTGCCACTGTCCGGGAACAAGATATGGCTTCTCTTCTCCAAAGCCCTAACCAGCACCTTTAAATCATGGGCAGAGAAGCGCTGCGCTCGCTCACGGGCCCTCTGCATCCTTCCTGGCGCTATTTCTCTCCAGCAGCAGTGTTTAGGCCTAGCTGGAGGGCTGCAGTATCCAGGGCGTGGCAGCAGACCAAGTCGACCCTTCCCCCTTTATGAGCTGGCCGGCGCCAGGGTGTCTGCTGTCAATCAAAACATGACCGCACCTGCGCTGCGCCCGGCCTCGGCGGTATCAGTCTGCACCGCCGGCTTAGCGCCTAAAGATAGGCGTGCAACGCCAGTTTTAGCGCTCGAGCAAACTCCTTGGCCAAAGCTACTGAATATCGGCGAAGTGGCCTCCACTTTCCGGCGGGCGCAAACTTTAGCGCCCGCCCGACTTTACCGCCCCAAAAGTGGCTATACTGAATTTCTAGGCCCCAGATTTACTTTTGCTAATCTTTTCCTTTTTACATATCTATAGAAGCTTTTACAGTCTGTTTTTATGTCTCTCGCTAGTTTACTCTCACATTCTATTTTTCCTTTCTTTATCAATTTCTTGGTCTTCCATTGCTGAATTCTAAAATCCTCCCAATCCTCAGGCTTACTACAATTTTTTGGCAACATTATTAGCCTCTTCCTTTGATCTAATACTATCTTTAACTTCTCTTGTTAGCCGCAGTTGGACCACTTTTCCTGTGGGGTTTTTGTGCCTTAAAGGAATATATATTTGTTTTAAATTATGTATTAATTCTTTAAATGCTAGCCATTGCTTCTCTACTATCATGCCTTTTAATGTAGCTTCCCAATCGACCTTAGACAACTCGCCCCGCATAGCTCCGTAGTTTGCTTTGTTTAGATTTAAGACCCTAGGTTTGGATTTAACTAAATCACTTTCAAACTAAATATAAAATTCTATCATATTATGGTCACTCTTCCCTGGAGGTCCCTTTACTTCAAGGTTATTAATTAACCCTTTCTTCTTGCACAATACTAGATCTAAAATAGCCTGTTTCCTAGTTGGTTCCTCAACATACTGATCTAAAAAACTATCTTGCATACATTCCATGAATTCGTTCTCCACACTATTACTGCAAATTTGGTTTGTCCAGTCTATATGTAGATTAAAGTTCCCCATGATTACTGTATTACCCTTGTTACATGCGCCTCTAATTTCCTGATTTATACTCTGTCCTACATTACAACTAATGTTTGGGGGTCTGTAAACAACTCCCACCAATGTTTTCTGCCCCTTGCTGTTTCTTCACGCCACCCAAACTGATTCTACTTCTTGATTTTCGGAGCTCAGATCCTTTCTCTCTACTGACTTTATCCCATCCTTTATTATCAGGGCTATCCCTCCTCCTTTCCCATTTTGCCTATCTCTCCTAAAGTTAAGTATCCTGGAATATTTAGTTCCCAACCGTGGCCACATTGCAACCAAGTCTCCGTAATGGTTATTAAATCAAACCTATTAATTTATATCCGCGCTATTAATTCATCTATTTTGTTGCAAATGCTTTGCGCATTCAGATATAGTGCCTTTAGCTTTGATTTATTTCTATTTTTCCCTGCTGTCACCTTAATCACTGATGCCTTATTACCTTTGTTACTCTTTCTGTTCCTTCCTGACCCACTCTGCTTATTTTTACCCAAAACTCTACTCTGCTCTAGAGCCTTGACATTTCTCTACCTGCTTTTAAATTTACTCTTTCCTGAATCCTCTCACCCCACCCTTCATTAGTTTAAAGCTCTGTCTACTGCCCTAGTTATTTGGTTCGCTGAACAGCTCTCTCTTTCCCCAGTACTGGTGCCAGTGCCCCATGAACTGAAACCCCTTCCTCCCACACTACTCTTTGAGCCACACATTTAAACCTCTAATCTGTTTGTCCCTATGACAATTTGCGTGTGGCTCAAGAAACAATCCAGAGATTATACCTTTGAGGTTCTGCTTTTTAATTTTCACCAACCCCCACCCCCACCCCGATTTAAACTCCTGGATGCCAGCCTTTCAGGTATAAAATGGAAGGCCGTAAGTTGAATTTCCCTCCCTCCCCTTCCCCCCATCATATTAGTTATTTTACCAGCTGTGTAACTGATATTCTCCATTAGTTAATGGAATCATACTGATAGCAAATGACATCCTTTGTGATTGTGACAATGGTTAACTATCTCCCCTCATCCTTCTTGACTTGTCTTCAGCCTTTGACATGGTTGACCACTCCATCCTTCTCCAACGCCTCTCCAATGTCTTCCAGCTGGATGGGACTGCACCCACCTGGTTCCATTCTTAGCTATCTAATCGTAGTCAGAGATTCACCTCAACGGCTTCTCGTCCCTCTCCCACATCATTATCTCTGGTGTCCTCCAAGGATCTATCCTTGGCCCCCTCCCATTTCTCATCTACATGCCGCATCTTGGCGATATCATCCAAAAACACAGCGTCAGTTTCCACATGTACACTGATGATACCCAGCTCTACCTCACCACCACTTCTCTCGACCCCTCCACGGTCTCTAAATTGTCAGACTGATTGTCCGACATCTAGTACTGGATGAGCAGAAATTTTCTCCAATTAAATATTGGGAAGACCAAAGCCATTGTTTTCAGTCACAGCCACAAACTCCGTTGCCTAGCCATTGATTCCATCCCTCTCCTTAGCATCTGTCTGAGGCTGAACCACACTGTTCGCAACCTTGGTGTCATATTTGACCCAGAAATGAGCTTCTGACCACATATCCATGGCATAACTAAGACCGCCTATTTCCATCTCCGTAACATCACTCGTCTCCATCCTTGCCAAAGCTCATCTGCTACTGAAACCCTCATCCATGATTTTGTTATCTCTTTCCCACGCACTCCTGGCTGGCCTTCCACATTCTACCCTATGTAAACTTGAGGTCATCCAAAACTCGGCTGCCCGTGTCCTAACTCGCACCAAGTCCCGTTCACCCATCACCCCTGTGCTCGCTGACCTACATTGGCTCCCGGATAAGCAATGCCTCGATTTCAAAATTTTCATCCTTGTTTTCAAATCCCTCCATGGCCTCGCCCCTCCCTATCTCTGTAATCTCCTCCAGCCCCACAACCCCCTGAGATATCTGCACTCCTCTAATTCTGCCCTCTTGAGCATCCCTGATTATAATCGCTCAACCATTGGTGGCCGTGCCTTCTGTTGCCTAGGCCCTAAGCTCTGGAATTCCCTGCCTAAACCTCTCCACCTCTCTACCTCTCTTTCCTCCTTTAAGATGCTCCTTAAAACCTACCTCTTAATCCAAGCTTTTGGTCACCTGCCCTAATTTCTTCTTATGTGGCTCGGTGTCAAATTTTTCATCTTATAATACTCCTGTGCAGTGCCTTGGGACGTTTTACTATGTTAAAGGCCCTATATAAATACAAGTTGTTGTTGTTGATTCCTCTGAAAGAAATACTTTCCAGCAAAGTTATAAAATAGCATTTTCTTAGCGTATTCCTTAAAACATAGCCCATTGTTTTCATTCTGTAAATTTTTGTTTACATGACAACAGATTTGAAAGGTTTGTTTAAGATCCACTGTTGACTTGGTGTGATACTAACGTATATAGAACAAAAGGGACCCAGGTTAGATTGCTGGTCTATACTGAATTAGCTGCTCTGAGTTGAGGAGCAACAGTCGGGTTGCTACACTTGCCCTCCAGTCCCCTGCCATGGGAAGGGGATAAAATCTCGCTGCTGATCATCATCCTGTCACCCCTTGCTGGGGAAATACTTGTGTCGGAATGGTGGGTGAGGTTAGAATTGGGCTCAGCTGTGATGCCTCTTTTGATCAAACAGTCTTTTGACAGTCACTATCTAGACTTGTATCGTACACCAGCAAGAGTAAGGAGGGGCTGAGAGCAAATGAGGGAAAGTTGGGGGGGAGAGGGCAGAGCAGTATGTTCATTTGTTCCTAACTGCAAAAGAAACTAAGCAATTAAGGACTTAATGTGGTGCAGCAGCAGAAAATTAACAGCAATGTTTTGAACGCAGATGCCACGGATAATTAGAACTGGTGGGAGAAGTTGCATTGGATATCTGTACTGGTCCTGGACAAGCTTTGCTGTGCTAAACTCGCGCTGGATCTAAGCCTGGGCTTTTGGCAGCAGCTACAGCAGCATGGCTAATTTACACTGCTCATATGACTCAAAAATAAGCTTCATGTAATTATTTCATCGAAGAATTTCACAAGCTGTTCCTTTACTTGTCGGCAGCTTTTGTGAATTGAGTTAGATTAATAGAAATCGTTTTTAGGACTTTTGCGTTCATGTTATCCTGCTTAGTGGCTTGAAATTTGTTACAGAAGGAACATTTCTGGTAGCATTTCTGTTCTGAAAATGAGAAGGCAGCTAGTGTTTTGCGTTTTAATTTAATTGATAGAATGCTGTGAATCGAGAAATGCTTTCAAGTTCCATCTGTTTCCTTACTTCTAGCTTGCAATATAAAGCTTTCAAAAACTGACGAGGGTATCAGTTTTGCAGTTGTTACTTGGTTTGCTACAGGTAGAATAACTAATACAGGGGGAGAAATATCAACTTGTAGCCGTCAGTTTTCCACCTGAAAAACTGGCGTGTAGGACTTGAACAGCTGGTGGGCGGTTATGGGGGCAGGTGGTCACCCCATTGATGCCCAAGGGCCTACAATGGACAAGCATCCTGCCCACCTAAAACATGCGTGAGGCTGCTTAACTATGCAAATCAGGGTTCTATGCCGGTTGGAGGACCCCGATGCAAAATTCAGATTTAAAATGGGCGGCGCTTGCGCCATACAAGCTCCACTTAGTTGTCCCAGGCTTTGAGCAGCCTAACCTGTGGTTTTGAAAGGTGAACGCTGACTTACTGTATTCCGTTAAGAAGGAGCTGGACCTGTTTCTGGCTGGGGGCGGAGATCACCACGTAAGGAGGTAGGTATCCTATAATATAAATCAGGATCTATGTGATCGCCTGGACTAGTTTTGATCACCCAAAGCGGCTGCAGCGGAATTGTCCATATTCTTGCCCCCACTAATTTGGCTGGATTTTTATCTTGTTTATTTGCCTCTCCCAGGAGATTAAATGGAATGGGGGTGGCGTGTGCAGTGGAGGGATGTCTGTATTGTATACACTCAGCATCACAGCTATATGGGACAAGCTGGATCTGTCTCTCATTTTCGGATGTTTGTATGTTCTATTACCGTTTGGGTGACAAAAATTCTGCCTAACTTTCTTCCTTATTCCTAACTTCCTTATTTTTACCTTGCTTCCCATGCTATCTTGAACCCTTTGCCATAGGGAAAGAATTGCTGGACTAATTTTGTCAATTCCCTTCATAATTAATTAAGTCTGTGCCATCTTGCCAGGAGGTGGGTACCCGACCCGCGCCGGGTCCCGTCTCCTTGGAGGCGGGAAGGGAATTACAGCCACTTAACTGCCTGTTAACAGGTAGTTAACCGGTAGATAAGAGGATTATCCCCATTTTACCCATACAAGTGTGGGCTTCCCGAAGGCTGCGAACCCCGCCAGCATCACCGAGGTGAGTAGTGGGTCTGCGGGGGTCGGAGAGGGTGCAAAAGTGCACTGTGAAGGTAAGTGATGGGTGCGAGTGTGGAGAAGTGAGTATGTGAGGTGAGTGGAAAGTGGTAAAAAAAAGTTTACTTACCTTTGTTTCTTCCTGCAGGCTTCAAGAGTTGGGTATGTGGAGACTCCCACATCTCACCGGCAGAGATGACAGATGGCTGCTGCATTCTCCAATGCAACAACCATCTAATTTCTGCTAAAGGGGTTTGATAAGTCTTGAATTCAAGAACTCATCAAACAACAGAGAATGTCAGTGTTTGACAGCGTCACAGAGCTGTCAAACGATGACAATTGACAGATGAAACGTCATACGCTGACATTCTCTGTAACCGGCTTTCCCTTAATTGGCCTGCTAAGCCCGCTGGGCGGGCTTAACAAGGTCAATCAAGGGAAAATAGCATGGGTTGGCCACAAATTGATGGAGGCGGGACTAAAACCTGACAAGCAGCAGTCCTGCCTCCACCGCGCCCCCATTGACAAAATCGTCTCCTACAAGTCCAATAACTTTTCCTAATAACTTAAAAGTCCTGATATTTATATAATTGAGAAGTTTTGCTATCAACATGAAATAAGCTGGCCTAGTGACAGTCCGCAGCAAGGCATATATTTCTCTTTGTCTTTCTCTTTCAATCAGTAGTCCTGTAACACTGTAGTTACTCATTCATAATTTCTGGAACACATGACCATAAGGATGACTAAGGGTCATATATTAAGTTATCAGAGAATGCCATTGAAGTGAGAAGGAATTGAGGGATATGATGAGAAGGCATCAGGTGTTAAAAAAGAACAGGCTTATTGGGCTTATCATCCTTCTCTAGTTCCTATCTTATGTTCTTAGACATCAGATTAGCACTCAGGATGGTATCAGACCATACTAGTTATTCCACCAGCAACAAAACATACTAATGCTGGGCCTATTTCTATTTAAGAAACATTTCAATGTAACAGCATGCGTATACATGACATTTCAAACCTTTGCAGGCAGACGAATGTGACTCATGTCTCCATTCAACCATCCCATGTTCAATGCATTTAGATTAATGTTCAAAGTATTTTTTCCTGTCAAAACCATACAAAGCAATGACATAAACCAATAATGCACTGTTACATTTTTGCGCATTAGGACAGAACTAAAGCCTGGTTATTCTGCCTCTCAAAATCAAAAATGCTTTGGTTAACAGTTTTATCATTAAATACTTCTGTTTACTGTTATCCTCCAAGGTGCCGAAAATGACCATCACTATTTTGTCTAGTCAGATTACCAACACATCTCTGTGCAAACTTCAAACACTGTTGATATCACAGTAACAGCTGTTGTTTCTCCCTCTGTAGCTACTGGGCTATTTTACATAGAATTAAGCCTCTAGTTTTTTCAGACTAAGCAGGTTAAAGTGACTGAGAACTATTGAACTACGCCCATGACTTTTGCTCTGCATTGCCTATGCTGAGGTCGGAATCTAGAATTGTAAGAAAGAATAGAACGAGAAAAGGACATTAGGTATCAACAGTGTCATTCCATCAGACTGTGTACAATTTGTACTGTCATAAATTTTCCTCAATTTAATTCATCTCCTCAGAGAGGTGAAGAACCACATATAATACTTTCAGAAGAGAAAAGTCTATTGGGGTGAAATTCCTCCACCTGCTATTTTAAGGCAAGCATTAACCTTTGTTAAAATAGTGGACAAAAGGTTGCCAATATTGAACGCTACGATTTCAACCCATTTGCAATTTCTTCCTGACCCTGAAGTTAATTGAGGGGAAACTCCAAGATTTCAATCTAACATTACAATCTGTAATTATTCAGCCCTTGGTACTTTTACTTCACAGATATTGTTTTCATGGGAGTAACAGTATTGCAAATAAAACACACTGAAAAATCCTAATGCTGGGCATATTTCTATTTGAGAAACATTTCAAGGAAACAGCTTGCTTGAACTTCATTTTCCTGATGTGAGCATCATTCAGACCTTTACAGGGGAACTCGTGTAGATTCCCCAATCGGCCATCCCAGTGCTATACTTTTTATTTAATACACCATTGAGTTTTCTCGGGTTCCCAGATTAAAGACGTTAAAAAGAAAGAAAGACTTGCATTTATATTGTTAAACACCAGTTAACACAAGCTTCCCAAGGCTGCTTTGGAGCATGGACAAATGCCTCCTCCAAACTAGAGGATGTAGATATCGGAGATGGGATGAGAATGACCTCTCCTTGATTCCTACACCTGGAATAAATAAGTATTAAATAAAAAGTATAGCACTGGGATGGCCGATTGGGGAATCTACACGAGTTCCCCTGTAAAGGTCTGAATGATGCTCACATCAGGAAAATGAAGTTCAAGCAAGCTGTTTCCTATATATTAATGATCTGGACGAGGGAATTGGATGTAATATCTCCAAATTTGCAGACGACACAAAGCTGGGTGGGAGGGTAAGCTGTGAGGAGGATGTCGTGAAACTCCAGTACGATTTGGACAGGTTGGGTGATTGGGCAGAAACATGGCAAATGCACTATAATGTGGATAAATGTGAGGTTATCCACTTTGGTGGCAAAAACAGGAAGGCAGATTATTATTTGAATGGCAATAGATTGGGAGAAGGGGAAGTGCAAAGAGACCTGGGTGTTCTTGTGCACCAGTCGCTGAAGGTAAGCATGCAGGTGCAGCAGGCGGTTAAGAAGGCAAATGGTATGTTGGCCTTCGTAGCAAGAGGGTTCGAGTACAGGAACAAGGATGCCTTGCTACAGTTGTACAGGGCCTTGGTGAGACCGCACCTTGAGTATTGTGTGCAGTTTTGGTCGCCTTACCTGAGGAAGGACGTTCTTGCCATGGAAGGAGTGCAGCGAAGATTCACCAGGCTGATACCTGGGATGGCAGGAATGACGTACGAGGAGAGATTGTGTCGATTGGGCTTATACTCACTGGAGTTTAGAAGATTGAGAGGGGATCTCATCGAAACCTATAAAATTCTGTCAGGCCTGGGCAGACTAGATGCAGGAAGGATGTTTATGATGGCCGGGGAGTCCAGAACCAGGGGTCATAGTCTAAGGATAAGGGGTAAGCCATTTAGGACTGAAATGAGGAGGAATTTCTTCACCCAGAGAGTGGTGAACCTGTGGAATTCTCTGCCACAGAGGGCGGTGGAGGCCAGTTCATTAAATATATTCAAGAAAGAGTTGGATATATTTCTTAAGGCTAAAGGGATCAAGGGATATGGGGAGAAGGCAGGGACAGGGTACTGAATTTGGATGATCAGCCATGATCTCATTGAATGGCGGAGCAGGCTCGAAGGGCCGAATGGCCTACTCCTGCTCCTATCTTCTATGTTTCTATAATATGGACCTTCAAGAGCATATCCCTCCCTACTAGACAACCAGAGAATGGGGTCCCCTTCTATACTATCAAGGGATTTTCCTTCCTTCTATCACCAATCAGAAAATGTTCATACTCTGTAGACTGCCAAAAATCTAGTAGGCCACTTCTACGGTATTACTGAGTATATGTTAAGAAATAAAAAAACACCTACCTTTTTGTTATTCTTCTCCAGCCACAGGCACCAGCCACCTTTCTGCTAACTGCATGACATTAGAACCTAACTGAAAATAGTTGTACATGTGTGCTGAGAAACATTTTGGCTCTCAGTACACGAGGACAGCACTCCCAATCACTGGTATTCATACTTCCATTTAAATAGGGGGGGAAAAAATCTAAATCTCCCCAGTGTTGCAGTGGTATTCAGTGAAAAGGTCTTTATTGTAAAATGATTCATTTAAAACCTTTCTCTAAAACTACATCAAATATTGGAGTGCAGCCTATTGTTGTCACTTTTTCAGGTTGGTAAATTGAAAATGACAATAAAATGCCATTACACTGCAGCAGTATTATTATAGTTATATTCCACTGGGCGAGCAGCATCATGATTTAGATGTCTGATTGAGGATATGAATCCTAACATTGTTTTTTTTGTTTGTATCTGCCAGCCGAAACTGTTATTGCTCAAAGACCTCCTGTGAAGTTATGAGGCCTTATGATAAGAGCATCCTTTTCCACAATTGGCCCAGTCACATTGCACCCAGTCGCCAGCACATTTTCCGTTGGTTAAGTACAGGTTGCTGCCCCTTTGCAGCTAAAAGAGGCTCGTGTGATAACAAGAAAATCCGAGTGCAGAAAAAAAAATAAAGGCAACAACATATTTCTAATGAACAGTTTACAAGGACATGGAAATGCTATCCCTGGGCAATTGTGTGCATGAACTTACTGACCCCCAGGCAATTTCAGCAGAGACAAGACTACTGGAGTGGTCATTGTGTCGATCATAATATAAAAATAATGAGCTTCCCCCATTGATTTCTGCAAGGTTTTTCAGCACTTTTTTTTTTTGCCTTGAGAGCTCTAATAATTCATAGGTAAAAAGAAAGCTGATTATACAATCTGCCCTACCATTTGCAGGCCATACAAAAGTTTGGATTAATTGCCCAGGAGTATAAATCTCCTGCGTTCTGGTATATTTTACAATCATTTGCAAATGGTCTTAGTTTGTGTGGAAGGTATCTGTTGAAGTTTTAGTGCTAAATGAGGTACACCGCCAGCTGCTTTGTGCTTAATTGCCCACGATCTGGCTAATGTGTATAAATTTATGCACTCATTGGGGGTGAGCATGCAGATAAATATGGAGTCAGATTTAGATCCATGAAAACTTGTGGTAAGATATAGAATACAGTGTTGCACGTATACAGAAGGACATTTTGTACCTCTGCACAGCTACATCTATCAATGGTGAAACTTCAAAAGTGATCCTACACCTCTATATATTCTTATGTGATTTCCTCCTCCTTTCATCTCACTGTGTAGAAATCAAGACATAATCCAGACTGAAGCTTCTACTTCTGCGTTCCCCAGCTGTGATTTTCCGCCCATTAAAGTGAATGCAAAGTAAAATTGTAGGCAGTAGCGGAAAACAGTCTGCTACTTCAACTCATTTTTCTCAGCACCTCAAAATTCTGGTACTCCTTATCTCTTTTCGTCTGTCCCGCAATCAATATAGCCTAAAATTAGCATCACAAAATTACTTCTTCCTAATTTACCTCATCTATCCTTTTACTCTTTTCAACCTTGACATTATAGTCATTTGGCCTTCATCTTGATTTTAGGGTAATACCCGAGTCAAAATGATTCAATTTGAGTCACTGAGTTTGAATGTGATTCAGGACTCATATCCAATCTTCTTCTTCTTCTTCTTAGGCAGTCCCTCGGAACCGAGGATGACTTGCTTCCACATTAAAAATGAGTTCGCAGGTGACTGATTAGTCTAATGCGGGACCTACAGTCTCTGTCACAGGTGGGGCAGACGGTGGTTGAAGGGGCGGGTGGGTGGGGTGCTTGGGTTGACATGCGCTCCTTGCGCTGCCTGTGCTTGGCTTCCGCTTGCTCCCGGCGAAGAGACTCGAGGTGTTTGGCGCCTTCCCGGATGCTTCTCCTCCACTTTGTGCGGTCTTGGACCAGGGATTCCCAGGTGTCGGTGTTGGTGTTGGTGTCGGTGAAGGTGTTGACGATGGTTTGGAGTTCGACCTCCGAGTGAGCGCAGACGCAAGCATCGTCTGCATACTGTAATTCGACAACAGAGGATGGGATGACCTTGGATCTGGACTGGAGGCGACGGAGGTTGAACAGTTTCTCGTTTGTTCTGTAAATTAGCTCCACTCCAGTGGGGAGCTTACTGAGGGCGAGATGGAGCATTGCAGCAAGGAAGATCGAGAAGAGCGTTGGTGCGATGACACAGCCTTGCTTGACCCCGGTTCGTACGTGAATTGGGTCTGCAATATATATGTCCCAGCAATATACATAGCTGTATGTAGGCGTGCTTGCCTATTTGCTGATACTCACATATATTCTGGTACAAACACACATATTCATACCAGCACATATACATTCCTTGAGAAAAAACACCCTCAAATCCCTCAAGGACTATGAGAGCTTTTCTGTTCCACATTTTAAAAGATGAAAGAAGATTCTGACTTAATCAGAAAATCCTAGAGGATTACCTCAATAATCATTCTTCTGTACATAACACTGCAAGGAGATATTGGAAGTGAGTTTCACTAGTTAAGGTGTCCTCACTGAAGAATGCCTCAACTATATAGGATCATTAGCTGATTATGTTTGTTCTCTCCTCGTATTCGTGATTGCTAGTATTATTTCAGTGAGGTGCATACATATTGAATTGTAATGTTACACAATTAATTAAATAAGTTCACAAAAAAAACACATGTATGCTGCTTTTATAGGAATATAATTGCCCATTTGGATCCATGCATGGTAACTTCAAGCCTTCCCAGCAACCCTTCCTTCTTTAGTCTGCATACCCCTGGGCCAACTATAATTGGCTTTATAGTGATGAGTCAGACTTTCCAATATTTATTCACAGGTACATGAATTTATCATGAATAATTTATAAGCAGGAAGTTTCTATCTAGTCACCTTCCACCACAATTACACATGAGGTGCTTTTACATTTAAAAACTGCAGCCTACAGTAAAGATGCAGTGCTCGTGTTGCCACTGCTAATCCTGCTAACTTCCTTTATTCTGGTGGTTGCGGAGATACACTTTTTTGCACAGCTCATAGGAACTGCTGTTGAATTTGTCATGATGGAGAACAGCACCAGGTTGAAATGTAAATGTCAGAGGCTGGGCAAGATAAACTACGCTCAGAAGAATAGGGTTGGGGTATCGGGTTCAGCTGAGAAAAACAAAATCTGCAATCAGATTGGTTAAAAAGAATGGAAAAGAAGATAGTTAATAGGCCTGGCAGTAATAGGAAAACCTTTTATTAGCTGTTCGGAGTCAGAACTCCATCAAAGATTGTATAGAGCCACGTGGCAGGAGATATTGAGGCCTGAAAACATCTAGAGGAGTGCTACCCAACTACAGGTAATATCTAGTTCTACAGCCCTTAATTATCAGGATAGGCTTGACTAACTGGGGATCTTTACTCTGGGAAGGTATAGATTTTGAGGGGATATGATTGAGGCTTTAAAATAATGAAGGGATTGCGTTCTATCCAAGTAGATAGGTTATTTGAGCTGGATGGCCAAGGGAGGTATGGGGTGTGGGGGCAGCATTACAAGTTATGAAAGCATTGTTAGGTTAGATGCCAGGAAGTTTTTTTTTCCCCCATAGAGGATCGCTGACCTCTGGAATAGTTCACCAGTGCATGCAGTGAGTGTGAATTCATTGCTGGCCTTCAAAAGAGAGCAGGACAAGTTCCTGCCAAAGGAAGATATCTTGAGTTATAGAAGGTAGGTGGGTTAACTGGGACTATTGATGTTAGTCACTGTGGTCAGAAAGAAATTTCACATATTTTAACTAAATTGGCATAATTATCCCCCCTCTGTTTTTGGCCTCTCCCAGGCAATTGTGTTACCGGGGTTGGGGGTGGGGGGGAGGGGAGATGGGGCATGGTTGATGGTATGTGGTAGGTTGCACCATGTTGGGATGGAGCAGGATTGATGGGCCATGTTTTCCTGTCCTTTTTCATATATTCATCTGTCGCCTAAATTAAAATAATTCCATGCGCTTAGAATTAACTGTGACTTTCAATAACTTAAAAAAAAGTCTTGAACAAGCATTATGTTTTTAGATTTTTCTGCTAGATATTTTTCTTGAGATGGAAGAATATATGTTTCATCAAACCACGTTTCAGATTGTGACCCAGCAAACACATTGGCCCAGAAATTCGGGTCCCAACGCGTGAGTACGCACGGGGTACTCACGCGTGGACCCGATGGAAGTGCCGGTTTCTTGCATGCACTGCGCATGTGCGGGAAACCGGCACTTCCGTTCCTCTGAATGAAGGGGTTCAGAGGTCGAACGCGTGCGCGTGGGAGTCTGCGCGTGCACTTTGAACTTATGTTTTTTTTTACAGGTTTTTCCGTGAGGGTAAATCTTTAGATTTTAGAAATGTAAAAACCAGGCGTAAGGCCTGCATTTTAAAAGGTAAGTGGTCAATTAATTAAAATTAAAACATTTTTTCCACAGGTTTATTATTTTTAAATACTTTAAAGCAAGGTAAGTTTATTTTTAGCCCCATTTTTTTATAAAATTATTTTTTTCAAAAATTTAAATTATTGTTTAAAATAGTTATTTAATGTAATTTATAGTTTATTTAAAAAGTGTGATTTAAAAAAAAAAAATATTTGAAGGTTTACTGTTTTTTTGGGGCCCGTATATTCATAAGTTTAGACAGGTCTTCCTGTCAATCTTATGAATGGGCTTTTCCCTCGCAGCACTCCATTCTCTTAGATCCAACCCTGACATTGTCATTAAACCCGCTGACAAGGGTGGTGCTGTTGTTGTTTGGCGTACAGACCTCTACCTAGCGGAAGCTGAACGCCAACTCTCCGACACCTCCTCCTACCTCCACCTGGACCATGACCCCACTACCGAACATCAAACCACCATTTCCAAGACTGTAACTGACCTCATCTCCTCTGGAGATCTTCCCCCCGCTACCACCAACCTCATAGTTCCCCAACCCCGCACAGCCCGCTTCTACCTCCTCCCCAAGATCCACAAACAGGACTGCCCTGGTAGACCCATCGTTTCAGCCTGTTCTTGCCCCACGGAACTCATCTCTTCCTATCTCGACTCTATCTTTTCTCCCCTTGTCCAGTCTCTTCCCACCTACATCCGCGACTCTTTGGACGCCCTCCGCCACTTTAACAGTTTCCAGTTTCCTGGCCCCAACCGCTTCCTTTTGACCATGGACGTATAATCCCTCTACACCTCCATCCCCCACCAGGATGGCCTGGGGGCGCTCCGCTTCTTCCTTGAACAGAGGCCCGTCCAGTCCCAATCCACCACCACCCTCCTCCGCCTGGCTGAGCTTGTTCTCACATTGAACAACTTCTCCTTTAACTCCGCTCATTTCCTCCAAATTAAAGGTGTTGCTATGGGTACCCGCATGGGTCCTAGCTATGCCTGCCTTTTCGTGGGCTATGTGGAACAATCTTTGTTCCAGTTCTACTCAGGTCCCCTCCCTCACCTCTTTTTCCGATACATTGATGACTGTATCGGTGCCGTTTCCTGCTCTCGCCCCGAACTGGACAATTTCATTCACTTTGCCTCCAATTTCCACCCTTCCCTCACCTTCACATGGTCCATCTCTGACTCCTCCCTTCCCTTCCTCGACTTCTCCGTCTCCATCTCTGGAGATAGGTTATCAACCAATATTCACTACAAGCCCACTGACTCCCACAGCTACCTGGACTACACTTCCTCCCACCCCGCCTCCTGTAAGGACTCTATTCCATTCTCCCAGTTTCTCCGCCTCCGCCATATCTGCTCCGACGATGCCACCTTCCATACCAGTGCTTCCGACATGTCTTCCTTTTTCCACAACCGAGGATTCCCCTCTACCGTGGTCGACACGGCCCTCGACCATGTCCGCTCTATCTCACGCACTTCTGCCCTCACCCCTGCCCCTCCCTCCCGGAACCACAATAGGGTTCCCCTTGACCTCACCTTTCACCCCACCAGCCTCCACATTCAACAGATCATCCTCCGCCATTTCCGCTACCTCCAAAGTGATCCCACCACCAAACACATCTTCCCCTCCCCTCCCCTTTCAGCATTCCGTAGGGACCGCTCCCTCCGAGACACCCTAGTCCACTCCTCTATCACCCCCAACAGCCCTTCCCCTTCGCCTGGCACCTTCCTGTGCAAGTGCAGGAGATGTAACACCTGCCCCTATACCTCCCCCCTTCCCACTGTCCAGGGCCTCAAACACCCCTTCCAGGTGAAACAGCGATTCACTTGTACTTCTTGCAATCTAGTATACTGTATTTGCTGCTCACGATGTGGTCTCCTCTACATTGGGGAGACCAAACGCAGATTGGGTGACCGCTTTGCGGAACACCTCCGTTCAGTCCGTAAGGGTGACCCCGAGCTTCTGGTCGCCTGTCATTTTAATTCACCGCTCCATTCCCACTCGGACCTCACCGTCCTTGGCCTCTTGTATTGTTCCACGGAAGCTCAACGTAAACTCGAGGAACAGCAAATCATCTTCCGATTAGGCACTCTGCAGCCTTCCGGACTCAATATCGAGTTCAATAATTTCAGATCATAACCTCGGCCTCTCTTACTTTTTTCCTTTAAATTTTTTCCACCCCTTTGTTTTGGGTCCTCCTTCCCCCCCCCCCCCCCCCACCCTCCTTTCCTTTTGTTTCTCTCTCTCACCTGGCAGCTGTCCTTATCCTGCCAGTACACTTCACACCTAATCTCAGCTGCCTTTTGTCTCCACGGGCCCATTACCATCTCATCTGGCTTCTAATACCTTTTATTGTCTCCTTTTCTTCTTTTGTTCGATCGCAGCTTTGCCTTCGATCTTTTTATTTTCTTTCCAGTTTTGAAGACGGGTTTCAACCCGAAACGTCAACTCAAATTTCTCTCCACGGATGTTGCCTGACCTGCTGAGTTTTTCCAGCATTCTCTGTTGTTATTTTTTTTTCTTTCCCTCCTCTGATTGGCTGCCCATGGCTCACGTGATCCCAGGGGACGCAGCGCACTAACTACGCCCCCTGGGACACGCAAGCACAGCGCGCCGGGAGTTGGAGCAGGCCCCGGAGCGGAATTCCACAGGAGCCCAGAGCTCAACTGCCGGCACGCAAGGTAAGTACAGGTCGAGGGCTTGCACCCGCGGGAAGCCCCCGACCCGAATTTCTGGGCCACATGAGATAGGGAAATGCTATTCAGTATAAGCCATGTATTTATAATGATTCAAAACTTTATTGTTGCCTTCAAAATGCTAAAAACAACAAAGATGCGTCTGTGTGGTGAACTGCTACCATGGAGCCTTTGATGTGTTGCACACCCCGATGACCTCAGACTGACTGCCGACTGGGAGAAAAACAGCCTTGGAAATTAAAAACTGTACCTATCATTACAACTTTAGGTGATAAGCCATTCATAGATTGTCAATTACATAGATTGCTGGTCCCAACCACTTTGAATGCAATGTGATAACTGAAAATTAACACTTTGCCAAGCCAGCTATCAGGAAAATATTGAACAGAGCAACATCAATGGTTCTGCACTCAACAGACACAAGCATATTAAATCCCCTTTTGTTTGACAGAAACATGCCACAGTTGCACATTAATGTATTAGGCATTCCAGACTATAAAGTATATTGTCTGCAATTTCCAGATACTGTTGACAGTAACTGACTTTAACCCTTTGTGCATTGTGACCAGCAAGAAAGAATCCAAAAGTCTAGCACAGGCAAAATGCTTCATTTTTATCATGACTAGTTTTTACCAGAACAACTATTAATATCTCCCAAATTAAGATAAACATAACAATCCATTGGAATATTTAACATTCTGCAAATGTTTATCATAAAATACTGTAAAAGAAACATATTAAATATCTCCCATATGCTTAATACTCTGTTTAATGTTCAATAGTTTTTAAGAATATACATCATTTTAAATTCCAAGGTAGTTACCTACTATCTATCCATGCTATTCTCCTTGGTTAGCAGAGAGGGGTTGTTCAGTTTTGGAGATCAAATATGAAATTCCTACATTACAACAGTGACTACACTCCAAAAGTACTTCATTGGCTGTAAAGCGCTTTGAGACGTCTGGTGGTTGTGAAAGGCGCTCTATAAATCCAACTCTTTTTTTAAAAGGTAATAATACGAGTTCTTAATCAATCTGCCAGAAGGTTCATTTGACCATTATGGGAAAAGTTCCTTCTACAGGCAGTTTTCCTCTCCTGGAAGATTAAACAGAATGGCATTTAAATGATCTGCCAACTCTGAAATTTAGAGAATACCATTGTATGAAAAATTTCTTGGTATCGGTCCTCAATTTGCTATTCACTAGTTTGAGTCTGTGGCCTAGAAATTCAATCGTGCCGCACCAGTTTATAGGTGTGAAATGGGCGCCGAAGGGTCCAATATGGCAAGTGGCGTGCACGCACTTATTCCGAGCTGGAAGTACACTATATTGGATTGGGCTCCACCATAGGCGTCCAGGGCACGCGCCAGAAGTATCACACAGCCTCATTACAATATTTAAATAAGGGTCATACGCTTTTTGTAGGACCCTCTTGTGAAATGAGTCTGTTTCAGCACCTGACTCGTAACTTGTGGCACTAACAGGCAGAATGGACCCTCGAGCAGTGCTACTTAAGGGGCTCATTTTGTCCTTTTAGGCTGCTTGTTAACTTTTGGGTGTTTTTTTTTGTTGTCTATATTCTGTCTTCTGCAATTGAATTCTGACTTCTTGCTGGTGCTGAACTGCTTTTGTATGCCTTCAAAACAGTTCAATTCCAGTCATGGGTGGTCTGGTAGGTCTGCCTTTGGGGCTGGAGGATGAGGGGGAACAGTCAAGAAGACAGTTTCAAGCCGGTGCAGCTGGGAGGAGGAGGGCCATGTGGAGGAGACCATTCCCACAGCAGGTCTTCAGGAAGTACTTTTCCTACCTTAATTTCATTGAGAGCAGCAATGTGTCGTTCCTTGTCTCGGTGCTCTGGGATAAATGCTATTCAGCTTTGGGAATTTTTGTTTGAACCTGTTTTGGCCCGTCTAGAACTTCCATTTTGTTTATATCAAAGTTATTCTTCTCCTTGGGTTATCACAATTTAGGAATGCATGTTGCTCACACCTTCCCCTGTGAATTCTTCGAGGAACTATCTTGTGCTCATCATCAGTTTTGGCTCTGTTAAAGTTTTTTTTATAGTATTCTTACCTCTTTTCTGAATGCTGCCTTATTCATATTGCTATGTTTTCTGTCTGCAGCAGTGTTTGTTGCAGCTCGCTCTTTGTTCCTATGACCATCCTTTTAACATGATTCCACATATTTTTACATTCATCCAGGTGAACATCTTCATCTTTCTCCTTTATTGATTTATTGAGTTTCTTCTTCCTCCTTATCTTGTATCTGATTAATTTGTTAATCCATTTAGGGTCAGATTTGTTTATTCCAAGGTATGTATTTATCTTGTGTGATCAGTATTATTCCTTTAAAGGAGTTCCATTTGTCCTTCACTGAAATGTCATTGGACAACCCCTCTCGCTCACTTCGTCAATTTGCTTGAGCTACCCTTGCATATCTTTGAAGTTATCCCTTTTCAAATTATATACCTGGCTCCTGTTCTTCAGTAGTTCTGAACTCCAGGTCACAATGACTATAAGAGATATCAGTTAAACTGTTGAAGTTGTGAACTGTTTGTCCAAAGCACTCTGCATAGCAGTATGTTTAACTGATGTTACGTGAGTTATAGTTAAAAAAGGAAATCCATTTTAGGTATTGAATCAATGTGAGTGATGTCACCTTTACAGTAAACAAAGCACACCTGAGTCTGGTAGATGAAACACTATTTTATTAGCACTGTAATAATGTTGAAAACCATGATTGATGAAGGATATGGTTTTGATAGTGTAACTGCATTGTAGTTCACTGGTCACTATAATCTTCACAACATCACTAACTCCTTTAAGATATCATAACCACGTCTCTAGTGTTGCTACTGATATCCTTGTGTTATTACTTTTTGTCATTCAATACACTGCTCTCATATTTGTTTTGGTTTTGATTACTTTAAATCAATATTTGGGCTGACAGATGGCTGATTGACAGCATCTGGTAGCTATTAAAATAGACTGATGCTGGTAGGATTTAAGATCCCAATATTAACCATAATATGAATGTGACGCACTGAATAAGATATAAATATATATGAAGTGATAGCGATTGGCCTTGGGTTATGAGTTTGCAGTATTTCTGTATTTCCATTTTAGCGTTGATTTTTCAATCATTGTTCTGATAATATATGACACATTTGCAGTTGGAAAATATTGAAGAACCAAAATTAGTTCTGCCATGACATATACTGAAATGAAAGCCTGTATGGTGTGACATTTAAAAAAGGTCATGTTGCATAACACTTAATAGCTTATATTTGTCATGAATTCTAACCAATATAGAAAGTAGCTGCTAAGTCTGAAAGCTTTATTTGTAGAAGAATGGCTTCATTGAATCAATGAAAGGTCATCACTGCATAAAGGTGAAAAGTAACCGAATTCCTGGCTGTCACATACTTTTGTAAATCTGTCACATTCTGTAGGTCACATTCCTACTGTTTTACCTTTTCCACTCACTCTATATTCTGATATGGCTTGGTAAGTAGTGTTGAATTATATTGCTGGTGCTGAACATCTACACTCACAAATCTTATATTGGCAATTAATACTGTAAGGCATTCAGAAGGAGCCTATACCACAATGGTTGTGGTAATTGGAGTTTTATTTAGTACAAGACAAAGCACAGTTGACAAGTCAGATTGCTAACAGTCATACCATCTAAGGCAATAGATACAAGAAAAACGGTATTACCCGCTCCTCTGGGTAGAGATGTAACCCTGGCCTCTTCCTGCTGTTCTTCCTTCGATTATCTAGCCCAAGTTCTACCTTCCTCCCAGATTATATCCTGTTTTCCTTCCTGCCTGATCACCCTGTGGTCCCGGTTCCATGACTCCAGTATCATCTGCCTTTTGGATGAGATGTTAAACCGAGGTCCCGTCTGCTCTCTCGGGTGGATGTAAAAGATCCCATGGCCCTATTTTGAAAAAGAGCAGTGGAGTTATCCCTGGTGTCCTAGCCAATATTTATCCCTCAATCAACATCACTAAAAAATAGATTATCTGGTGATTATCAAATTGCTGTTTTTGGGAGCTTGCTGTGCACAAATTGGCTGCCACATTTCCTATATTACAACAGTGACCACACTTTAAAATGTACTTTATTGGCTGTAAATTACTTTGGGATGTCCTGAGGTCGTGAAAGGCACCATATAAATGCAAGTCTTTCTTCTTTCTATTTGTATTGTTTACTTTACTTCGCGTGCAAACCCACCTAATTCTTGCCTTTGATTGTGTAAAGATGGTAATCTCACCCATCTGTCTTTACTTCCCTCCTTAATCAATAGCCTCACGCTGGAATCAAATGGCCAACAGCCCGAACAATGTGATCAAATGATCCTCGTATCAGTACCTCACACGATATGATCAGTTTTACTGTTGCATCACCGGAAACTCACTAACCGCATGTTTGAATTCTACCATTACCACCCTGCTTGCTTTAAACTAATACTTCAATAATGTAATTCTACTATTACCCTGCTTTCTTACACAGATTATTAGCGTAGTGTGTTCGTAGGTTCTAATCTTGTCCTGAATATGGCCTTTTAGAACCTGCTTATATTGCAGAATCTTAGTTTTAAATGTGTGTCCTTAATATTGAAAAATGTTTAATAAAGTTGATAGAATGATTAGAGTCGTCCCCACCTGGCTTACCTCTGTTTACAATACTGACCGACTGTATATGTCAATAGATTGACAGTGTATGGCAATCATTAAAGCAACCTGATGCTAAGAGAATTTAGTGAAATACTTTTTCCCTGAATGACTATTGTGATCCAATTTCTGATGCTTCAGATGTCAATTTCATAAAATTTAATGTAATTTTATTGCATACATTTAAAATTCACATCATTTGATTTAGGAACAAAGTACAGGAATGAAGAGATTAGTGGAATAAAATACAACCGGCTTTTCAAAGAAAATGTGTGAAATGAAAACAATAGCTTTTAATAGGAGAACATGTACTTTTAACTTATATTTACTGGAAGTCATTGGAGTTTTAGGAAAATAGGCGTTATACTTTTAAGGGCAAACAAATACATGATTGAACGGACATCAATAAACCAGCAATGCTGCAATCAATTGATGAATGTTTAGAGTTCAACACATCCATTTTTAACGGGCACTATCTTCATGAAAAGCGTTTGGCAAACCTTAGTTTGTTTACAAACGCACATCACGATGACATAGGGGGCGATTTTCCCAATGGAGGCGGGTTGGAGGCGGGTTTCAGTTTGGGTGGGTTCCAAACCCGCTTCCACTGAGAGGTGGGAAAAATGTGCGATTTTCCCCTAATTGGCCAGTTGATTTCAGAGGTGTGGGTTCCCCTGGGCCAATTAATGTTTTGGAACTGAAACTCTCCTCTGCTGACATCACTTATCCAGCTTCATTTAAGGGCTGCTTGCTGCCTTGGCTCATTCCACTGGTCTTTGGTCGATGCTGCACCACCTCCAAGCTGTTATATCCTTGAAGAATAGCCAGCTCCAAGGCAAGGGCCTCCCCGAGGTTCTCGGATGAGGCGCTGGGTATGCAGGTTGAGGGGGCGAGAGCTGGCAGGAAGGTGCTCTTCCCTTCATCTGGGAGGAAGAGGCCTCCCAAAGAAACCAAGGCTGTGTGGGTCCAGCTGGCAAGGGATATAACCTCCAGATCTGTGTGCAGATTGGGTGATTGATTCTGTTTATTGATGAAATGCCATCCCTGTGGGAATGTATTAAAATTAGGTGATGGCAAACTGTTGGCGTGATGGCATCTGTTATTTCAGCTTAGGCAGCTCCACATTGCGGGCTCCGCGACACTTGCTGTCTTGTTTTGCACACTTTGTACAAAAATAATAAATTGCAGGACAATGGAGTATTACAGTTTAAACTATTTTATGAAGCATCAGGTCTGTGATCTCAATCATCCAGCACAGTGGGGACAAGATGGAGTTAGGACCCCTTACAGATGCCTGCAGGCCAATGACAACTCAGCATGTGATCACATGTGAATATAATAGGTATTCCTTGCAGATGCCTGCGGGCCAATGATAATTCAGTATGCAAATGTTACACTTGCGTGGTCAGGTTGGTGGTCAGAGTGAAAGGAGGCCAGACAGTCATGTCCATTATCTATCATGTGTTAAGAAGGAGCCAAGCACATGTGCCACAATGGGCAACCTATGCAAATCTAGCCAGGATGAGTGCATTCCTTGCACGACGTGCTTCCATGCGCTGGCGCTTCTGCCCTGTGCAGCAGTGGGTGAGCAGGAGGTTGGGGCTCCTGCTGCTTTTGCTGCTGAGCTGCCTGGTTCTGCTGCTGCCATGGCTGCTCCTCATCCGAATCTGAGGTCCATGGTGAAAAGAAACAAGTGGTTCCCATGCTGCTGGCAGATACCTCTGTTGGGAAGCGCTCAGTCCAAGCGGGAGAGGGTCTTCCAAGGAGGTCCCACAGCTGAGAGATAGAAGCTGCAGCACCTCCGACTTTGGTAGGCCTGCTAAACGTGCTGAAAGACCTTTGGAATAAAAGTTCTGCCACCTGCAACTGCTCCCTGATGAAAGCTCCGTTTTAATGGTGGAGCTGCAGCTGTGAGGAGGCCACCCGCTTGTCAACCCGCCAGGATTAGCTGGCGTGGTTTAGGAGAGTTGTGCAACACACTGAAAATGTGGTAAAATAACAAAGGCCTGTCAAAATAGGATTATAGAGGCCCTTAACTACTATTTAAGGGTCTTAACTACCTCTCCCGACTGATGGAGGCGGGGCCTAATCGCACCCATCAAACCCACCTCTGGCAAAATTGCACGGAGGCGGGATGGAGGCGGGTTCCGAACCCGCCCTCAGTTTTTGCCATTTTGCCAACTGCCCTGCCTCCAAACCCACTTCCTCGGGGCTGGGAAAATCGCCCCTCAGTGTCAGCTGTGGCTCAGTGGGTAGCACTGTCACTTCTGTGTCAGAAAGTTGTGTGTTCAAGTCCCACTCCATGGGACATGAGCATGAAATTTAGGGTGATACTCCAGTGCAGTATTGAGTGAGTGCTGCATTATTGGAGATGTCAGATGAGACGTTAAACCGAGGCGCCAACTGCCCTCACAGAGTAGATGTAAAAGATCCAATGGCACTATTTTGAAGAAGAGCAGGGTAGTTCTCCTCAGTGTCTTGGCCAATATTTATCCCTAAACCAACACCTAAATAAAGAGATGATCTGGTCATTATCACATTGCTGCTAATGGGACTATGATGTGCATAAATTGACTGCTGCATTTCCTGCAAAGCTGTCTGTCCTATCTATCTATCTATCTATGTATCTATCTATCTATCTCTTATCTACTATCTATCTATCTATCTCTTATCTACTATCTATCTCTCTCTTATCTCTTATCTACTATCTCTCTCTTATCTACTATCTATCTATCTATCTCTTATCTATCTCTCTCTTATCTACTATCTATCTCTCTCTTATCTCTTATCTACTATCTCTCTCTTATCTACTATCTATCTATCTATCTCTTATCTATCTATCTATCTCTTATCTATCTATCTCTTATCTATCTAATCTATCAATGTCAGATTGATGCTTATAAAGTGGTAGAACATCTATAATGATGGGAGATGCATGATGTGAAATGACAGGCCAAAAATCCACCTCCCCACACAAACATATAAATAAAAAACAGTTTAATTATTTGAAAAACGCATCGCTGGAACTTGCACTGATTGGAAATCCAAAAACAGCGCGGCGCCCTCTACTGGAGATCTGGGACCTGTGTGAACAGGGCAAGCAATGGTGTGTCTCCTTAACCAATCAGATTGAAGAATCCTTACTGAGGCATGCAGAGTCTGAACCAGGAAGTGTCAGTTAGAATAGTTAATTGAATGCCTAACACTCCTGTGAAGCGCCTTGGGACGTTTTACTATAGTAGTAGGCCCTATTGAAGTAAGATATTAGGGGGCTTACATCACTATATAAATACACGTTGTTGTTGTTTTTATTGTATTTCAATGCCAAGTCACTTGATGAGATACTGTTATAGTGAAGCTTCTGGAGGAGCAGGGTAACGGTGAGACTATCAGCATCGCCATTATTAAAGAGTACATTGGACAGAAACTTCCGGAGAGCACACATGCGCTGTTAAACGTAGAAATCAGGAAGTTGCTGTCCAATTTAAAATGAGGTGCTGAACTAACCTGCTCAACAAGGTAGCAATGGTTCCCATTTAGTCAAACTATTTAAAAGCCTCAGTTTGCAGAGGCTTTTCAAATCTGACCTGTTTTGTGGGTGGCTCATGCAGTTGGCTTTCACCAGCACTTTTATAAGATCACTTCTTGCTCACAAGAAAATTCTGTTTCTTTTGATCTTTTAAAAATTGCATTTTTCAATTTTATCATCTTATCCTTTTTTTGATCTCCCCCAGACCATATGCCAACATTGACCAAGAGTGTCATCAGATGACCTGAACAGGCCTCCACTAATGACATTCTGCACGAGTAGCCTGAGGTGGTCCTTATTCCAGTTTTTCCTCTTTATCTACCTAAACAGCCTGATGTTCACTTACTGCCTCTGATAACAAGCAGATAAAATCAGGGATTCAATAGTGAGGAACTATCAATGTGAATATGCATTCTACCACGCCGTGGCACAGTGAATCGAAGTTCCAACTGTATGATTCCTACAATAAAGCATTCTCAATTGCTGATTATTTCAGTGACATAAGACTGACCTTATTCTACAGGCACCAGTACTTTCATATTAAGTGCAGTATTGTACTTGACAATGAATTGTCAAATTGTAGGAGTTATTCAGCCTCTCAAACTGAAGAAGCTGCATTAAGATAAACTGTTGTAATAACAAGGACACTGAAGCCCCTGGGTTAATGACTATATTAACTGATGTTAATTTAGCTCCTTCGCACTTTTGGGCACAGTAACTCTTTCTAGCCAGTTTTCGCAATGGTGCCATTTGTCAATTTTAGGAAAGAATACAAATAGGCAGAAAAAGAGGCTGAAGTCAATCTGAATTCTTTCTAATTGTTTAATTTGTAAAAGTGAGATTGAGGGTGAAATGCACTTTTACCTCAGATGTCTTCTCTTGCTGCAGAACTGAAACGCGACAGAACGGTGTCAGCCCTGGTAGCACTCTCGCCTCTTGAGTCAAAAGGTTTTGGGCTCAAGTCCCACTGCAGATACTTGAGCACATTATCTAGGCTGGCACTTCTGTGCAGTACTGAGGGAGTGCTGCACCATCGAATGTGCCATCTTTCAGATGGGATGGTAAACCAAAGCCCTGTCTGCCCTTTCAGGTGGACCTAAATTATCCCACAGCACTACTCAAAGAAGAGATGAGGAGTTCTTCTGGTCTCCTGGCCAACATTTATCCCTCAACCATTCATTGCTGTTTGTGGGAGCTTGCTGTGTGCAAATTAACTGCCGCATATCCTATATTACAACAGTGACTACACTTCAAAAGTGCTTCATTAGCTGTAAAGCACTTTAGGATGTCCTGAGGTTGTGAAAGGCATTATATAAATGCAAGTCTTTTTTTTAAGATAATTAATTATTTGAAGATGTGCTGCATTAATAGTTATTTTTCCCAAATTGAACTAGAGAGGATTTATTTTTGTGATTTGTAGCCTTTTTAAAATGGGGTGAGTGAACCTTTAAATATGTCTAGATTGAAACCTAGTTTAGAGATTCTATCAGGTTATGCACCTTTAAATGAAGTAAGTAATGTCACACTTATTGCAATATTGTAAGATTACTGGTACAATTGCCTGAAGAAATGTTTAATAACAGAAAATTAAAGAAAAGTACAAGCTCAGTTCTAACACCAAGGGAACACATTTATTGATATATAGCTGTCTGCTACGTGACTAGAGTTTTTAACCATGAGAATGGTTTAAGGAAAGATTGGTTTTCAATTGTCATGACATCAAAAATGTCACTGAGCAAATCATTTTTTAAGGTACTACAACTTATTCCTGTCAAGTGAATAAGCATGAAGAATGAAGAAAGTCTTGTAGCAAATGTTTTTGTGCATGTTTTCTAAACATATGCGGGATGCTTCCACAGTGATATTTTTTTTATTCGTTTATGGGATGTGGGCGTCGCTGGCATTTATTGCCCATTCCTAATTGCCCTTGAGAAGGTGGTGGTGAGCCGCCGCCTTGAACCGCTGCAGTCCGTGTGGTGAAGGTACTCCCACAGTGCTGTTAGGGAGGGAGTTC
The DNA here is from genome assembly GCF_052327205.1 of Somniosus microcephalus. Classification (NCBI taxonomy): domain Eukaryota; kingdom Metazoa; phylum Chordata; class Chondrichthyes; order Squaliformes; family Somniosidae; genus Somniosus; species Somniosus microcephalus. Next base: position 253,128,567 of record NC_140992.1, read on the forward strand.
CAGGATTTTGACCCAGCGATGATGAAGGATCAGTGATATACTTCTAAGTCAGGATGGTGTGTGACTTGGAGGGGAACTTGGAGGTGGTGGTGTTCCCATGCGCCTGCTGCCCTTGTCCTGGAACCACATGCACTGCTTAATTGAACATGGTGCACACTATAGAGCACTATAATGGTGAACTACAGATGTACCATATGCTCACCTCATTAAGTATGCCAGCCAAATTTATTTAAACCTTCTATTCCACCCATAATCCAATCTCAGTGCTGAGAAAGCACTGGTTTCCTTAAGTACCCATTTAAAAATGTACGCTAGCTAGCATTGCCCATTCGGTTATTTTTGGACTCCAATCTTAAAATTTGCTCAAGCAAATTTAGTTTGGCTCCTGCAATACTTATTTTGGAGGCTTTTTTGTTTTTTTTTTCCTTTTTTTTGGCCGACTGTGTTGATTTTTCCTATTTGGTATCCGGATTCTATCTGCCATATGTGAGTGTTTGCTCATGCTGTTTCATGCATCAGTGCCATATTTCAGATCATAGCCTGCGGTTGAGGATACAGCTATAACACCCACTGCTATAAAACTAAAGGACCCCTATTTTTATAATGTGACTGTGTGTCTGTGTGGGTAATACAGTGTATGAATTTTGAACTATTTTACAATTGGTAAACTAGTTTGTATTAAATTTAATTTGTTGAATTTTGTTACTCTAATAAGACATAAATGCAGAGGCTGATTACATGTAATTTAGTAATATATAATCCAGACAATAAGGTACTCATCAATGATTTGATTTTTCAATTTCTATTCACTGATCAAGCACTTTATATCACGTAAATGGGATTGTGTGACAGAAATAGATTGCTGGCAATATTTGATGTTTGGTAGACATCAAATAAAGGAAATAGTTTTCAAAGTTTCTGTTATAAAGGTCAAGTAATATTCACTTTCCACAACTTCTGTTAATAATGTAATGTAAGCAGTGTTGTTTTGGGGATTTCAAACGGCTTCTTTGCAGGAACTGTAAGGATGGTTTCCTGTGGCTGCTGTGTTTAGTAAGATGTTAATCAGATGTGGGAGAATTTTCTCTGGCCGGTATCTCTGGTGAAATGATAATTGCTTTTATACACGGAAATCATCAAGAATATGTTTGTAATTTCACTAGAAGTACCAAGTAAAGAAAATGCTCCTATGTGATCACAATGTGATTATATATAGCAATCCGAGGAATCAATTTGAAATGTATTTATTCCCAGAACACATTGAGTTTCAGTAAACACTTACACTAAAATATACTAAATAGCATCCTACGTCTTTAGCATATGACAGAATTTTATTTTGATAGATTTTGGCAACTATTTGTTCAGGGGCGTGGGCAATGCTGGTAAGGTCACATTTATTGCAAGGAAATGGTCGGCCTTTCCTTGAATGGCTGCAGACCTGTGCTGATGATAAGTATGGAATTCTAGGATTTTGATCTGGAGATGATGAAAGAATGGGGGTATATATCCAAGTCAAGATGGTGGATAAAAGAGGAGAACGTCAAGTTGTTCCCATCATCTTGCTGCTCAGTCATCCTGGGTGGTAGAGTTTTCGGGGCTGGGAGGTAATACATAGAAACATAGAAGATAGGAGCAGGAGTGGGCCATTCTGCCCTTCGAGCCTGCTCCGCCATTCAATGCGATCATGGCTGATCATCCAAATTCAGTACCCTGTCCCTGCTTTCTCCCCATACCCCTTGATCCCTTTAGCCTTAAGAAATATATCCAACTCCTTCTTGAATATATTTAATGAATTGGCCTCTACTCCCTTCTGTGGTAGAGAATTCCACAGGTTCACCACTGTCTAGGTGAAGAAATTCCTCCTCATCTCTCTCCTAAATGGCTTACCCCTTATCCTTAGACTGTGACCCCTGGTTCTGGACTCCCCGACCATCGGGAACATCCTTCCTGCATCTAGTCTGTCCAGTCCTGTCAGAATTTTATAAGTTTCAATGAGATCCCCTCTCATTCTTCTAAACTCCAGCGAGTATAAGTCCAATCGACCCAATCTCTCCTCATACGTCATTCCTGCCATCCCAGGTATCAGTCTGGTGAATCTTCGCTGAACTCCTTCCATGGCAAGAACATCCTTCCTCAGATAAGGCGACCAAAACTGCACACAATACTCAAGATGTGGCCTCACCAAGGCCCTGTACAACTGCAGCAAGACATCCTTGTTCTTGTACTCAAACCCTCTCGCTACGAAGGCCAACATGCCATTTGCCTTCTTAACCGCCTGCTGCACCTGCATGCTTACCTTCAGCGACTGGTGCACAAGGACACCCAGGTCTCGTTGCACTTCCCCTTCTCCCAATCTATTGCCATTCAGATAATAATCTGCCTTCCTGTTTTTGCCACCAAAGTGGATAACCTCACATTTATCCACGTTATATTGCATCTGCCATGCTTCTGCCCAATCACCCAACCTGTCCAAATCATCCTGGAGTTTCTCGGCATCCTCCTCACAGCACACATGCCCACCCAGCTTTGTGTCATCTGCAAACTTGGAGATATTACATCTAGTTCCCTTGTCTAGATCTATAATATATATTATGAATAGCTGGGGTCCAAGACCGATCCCTGCAGTACCCCACTAGTCACTGCCTGTCACTCGGAAAAAGACCCGTTTATTCCAACTCTTTGCTTTCTGTCTGCCAACCAGTTCTCTATCCAAGTCAATACCTTGCCCCGAACCCCATGTGTCTTAACTTTACACGCTAATCTCTTATGTGAGACCTTATCGAAAGCCTTCTGAAAGTCCAAATACACCACATCCACTGGTTCTCCCTTATCTATTTTACCAGTTACATCCTCAAAAAATTCCAGTAGATTAGTCAAGCATGATTTACCTTTTGTAAATCCATGTTGAATTTGTCCGATCCTGTCACTGTTTTCCAAGTGCTCTGCTATTACATCTTTTAGAATGGACTCTAGCATTTTCCCCACTACCGATGTCAGGCTTACCATCTGTAATTCCCCGTTTATTTATTCCCAGAACACATTGAGTTTCAGTAAACTGTTGCACTAAAATATACTAAATAGCATCCTACGTCTTTAACATATGACAGAATTTTATTTTGATAGATTTTGGCAACTATTTGTTCAGGGGCGTGGGCAATGCTGGTAAGGTCACATTTATTGCAAGGAAGTGGTCGGCCTTTCCTTGATTGGCTGCAGACCTGTGCTGATGATAAGTATGGAATTCTAGGATTTTGATCTGGAGATGATGAAAGAATGGGGGTATATATCCAAGTCAGGATGGTGGATAACAGAGGAGAACTTCAAGTTGTTCCCATCATCTTGCTGCTCAGTCATTCTGGGTGGTAGAGTTTTTGGGGCTGGGAGGTAATCTTGGTGCGTTGTTTCAGTGCATCCTGTAGATAATAGATACTGCAGTTGCAGTGTAGCGGTGAAGGAGGGGATAGATATTGAGGGTGATTTTCATTCAGACGTCAGAAAGGAGGCGGGACTAGAACTTTCGGGGTTGTAGTCCCGCCCCCATCGAGATGCGGCCAATCCACGCGATTTTAACTTGATTGACCTTGTTGAGCCCACCCAGCGGGCTCAGCAGACCAATTAAGGGCCACCCGGCAACAGGTGACGTCACAGACTGAAATTTCATCTGTGAAAACGTTTTGACAGATGAAATATCAGTGTTTCACAGCTGTTTGATGCTGTCAAACACTGAGGCCTAGAAATTCAGTGGGCCTTGCGCCCACTTAGCACCTAAAGAGGTCTTCTGCGCCGGCGGGGTTGGTAGCGCAGAAATTGAGTGCAGCGTTAATGGCGGCGGTAGCCGGTAGCGCTGCGCCGGCACCGATGACGTCATCGGTGTGCGCAGCGCCCCGGTTCCGCCCCGATGCCGGCCCGACGCCCATATTCAGTTGCGGCCGCCTCTTCCGCAGCGGCCGCAAACAACGTTCGTGAAACACGGCCTTCATGCAGTGTTAGTGGGGCGCATAAAGGTGGAGGTGCGGCCGGCCGCTTTTTCGGTGGCCGCCTGCCCGCACCTCCCTCCCCGGCCTCCTACACCACCCCCCCCGTGGCATTGGTGGCTGATTCCCGCGAGCCCGGCACTTCTCCATGGTGCCGGGCTCATTTGCCGGCAGAATCCAGCGGCGATCTCACGGCTGCAGGCAGCTCCTCCTTAAGAGAAGGAGGAGGCCTGCAGTACCCCAGCCTGCCGCACCGCATCGGGTGGTGCAGCGGCAGCTGGAGCGCTAAAATTCACTTTCAGCGCCCCAAGTGGAGGTGGGCACACCCTGGAACAGCGCCCGGTTCCGACTTGGGGCGCTAAAAGTGAATTTCTGGCGGGCGCAACGGGCTCCGGGCGCTGCGCAAACTTTTGGGCGCAACTGAGCTGGCGGGGCCATACCTAATTTCTAGGCCTGACAGTCTTACTTCTAACCGGAGTCCTTCTCCACAGACTCAGTTAGAAATCTCTCCTGCACAGAAAGCTGCAGGCTGTCACTTTTGACAGATCGCAGCCATTCTGCTTTCTGTGCCACTGAGATGAGGGACTCCCCGAACCTAAAGGAAGGAAGGCTGAAAAAGTAAGAAAATGTATGTAAAACTTATTTAATCACTTTAGACACACCAAACACACTTACCTTTGCACTCATGCACACATCACTCACCTGAACACCGACATCTCGACCCCTCCAAGCCCTTCAACCCGACAGCCCGACTCCTCCAACTTGGCGTGGTTTGGAGCCGTCGGGATTCCCACAGTTCAAGCTTAAAAATAGGGATTAGGCTAAAAACTGCCTATTAACTACCTGTTAACAGGCAGTTAATTGGCACTAATCCCTTCCCGCCTCGGGTAGGCGGGTCCCAGTGCGGGGCAGGCACCCGCCTCCTTTGAAATTGGCATGGAGGCAGGATGGGGTCGGGACCCCCGATTTCGGGAATTTAACCCTCCGCACGCCTCCAATCCCGACTCCACGGCTCAATGAAAATCGAGGCCATCGAGTCCAGTGGCAGGGTGCTCTGATCCAGTGGAGTGCTTGATTCTGCATGGTGTCAAGTTTCTTGAGTGTTGTTGCAGCTGCATCCACTTGGGCGAGTGCTGAGTATGTCATCACGCTCCTGACTTGTAGATAGATGATGGAGAGGCTTTGAGGGGTCGGGAGGTGAGCTACTCATCGCAAAGTACCCAGCCACTGCCCACACTTGGTGATATGGTGCTTGAGTTCAGCTTCTGGTCAATGACTAACCCCAGGAGGTTGATGGTGGAGGACTCCATGATGGTGGTATTGTTTTAGGGGGAGGTGGTTGGGCCTTTTCTTGTTGGAGATGGTGACTACCTGGCAATATGTGGCGTGAATGTTACCTGCCACTTCTCAGCTGAAGCCTGAAAGTTGTACAGGTTCTGCTGTAGGCTGGCATGCACTGCTTCATTATTGGAGGAGTTGTGAATGGAGCTGAACACTACAGGATCATTAGCAAACAGACTCACTCCTGACCTTAAATTGAGGGAAGGTCATTGATGAAGCAGCTGAAGATGGTTGGGCTGAGGACACTTCCCTGTAGAACTCATGCAGCGATGTTCTTGGGCTGCAGTGAAGGCTCACTTCCTTTGCATCAGGTATGACTCCAGCCACTGAAAAGTTGTCCCTTTGACTTCCATTGACTCAGTTATGTTAGGGATCCTTGCTGCCTTACTCGGTCAATGGATGATTCGTTGTCGAAGGCGGTCAAACTCACGACAGGTGCACGACCCCTTATCCGCACTTCCGAAAAGCGAAAAGCTCCGAAAACCGAAATTTTTTTCGTGGAGCGTCTCTCGGTATTTCCAGTGTAAAAGCTTGAGCAGCTTGCACGGAAGGGGCCTGCACCAGTGCGATTGGAGATCGCGAGTGCCGGCAAAAGAGCCTGGCACCGAGGAGAAGTGCCGGGCTCTTGGGACTCGGTCGGCACTGCCTGGGTGGCGGCGGGCGGGGGGGGGGGGGCTCAGGAGGCCGGGGATGGCGGCGCGAGGAGATGCAGGCAGACGGCCAGCAAAAAAGCATTATCCGTTCTGAAATCCGAAAAATTCCGAATTCCGAAACACAGCTGGCCCCAAGGGTTTCGGATAAGGGATCGTGCACCTGTACTATAAAGAACAACATAGGAACAGGAGTAGGCCATTCAACATCTCGAACCTGTTCCACTATTCAATGAGATCATGGTAATCCCACCTGCCGTGGCTTCATATCCCTTAATGCCCGAGGCCAGCAAAAATCTATCAATCTCAAATTTAAAATTATTAATTGAGCTAGCATCTACTGCTTTTTGTGGGAGAGAGTTTCAAAGTTATACCAACTTTTCTGTGCATAAGTGCTTCCTAACTTCTCACCTGAATGGCCTGGCCAGATTTTGTCCTTTTGTCCTAGACTCACCACCAGTGGAAAAAAGTTTCTCTCTATCTACCCTAATAATTCCTTTCAAAATCCTAAAGACCTCAATCAAATCACCCCTTAACCTTCTATATCCCGGGGAATACAAGTGTAGTTCATGTAAACTCTCCTCATAATTTAACTCTTGGAGCCCTGATGACTTTCTGGTGAATTTGAGCTGCACTCCTTCCAAGGCCAATATATCCTTTCTAAGATGGGGTGCCCAGAACTGAACACAGTACTCCGGATGTGGTCTAATCAGGGCTTTGTATAGCAAAACTTCCTCCCCTTTATATTCTAGTCCTGTAGATGTAAAGACTAACACTCCATTAGCCTTTTTTTGAATTATTTTTTGTACCTGACCACTACATTTTAGTGATATATGTACATGGACCTCTAAATCTCTTTGGACCTCCAGTGTTGCCAGCTTTTCATTATTTAAAATATACTCGGATCTATCTTTCCAAAATGGATGACCTCATACTTATCTGCGTTAAAATTCATCCGCCACAGTTTTACCCACTCACTTAATCTATCAATGTCTCTTCGTAATTTTATGTTCCCCTCTACACTAGTTACTATGCCATATATCATTGTGTCATTGGCAAACTTGGATATATCACTCTCTATTTTAGTTAACATTTTAGTTTAATGGAACCTTACCAAATGCCTTCTGGAAGTCCATATAAACTACATCCATAGACAATCCCCTGTCTACGACTTGAGTTACTTCCTCAAAAAATTCAGTTAGGTTTGTTAGACATGACCTACCCTTTACAAATCCATGTTTGTGAAGACTGACACAAAGTAATTATTCCACAAGTCTGCCATTTCCTTACTTTCATTTACAGTATTGCCTGAATCTGTTTTTAAAGCGCCCACATTACCCATGACTACCATTTTTCTTCGAATATAATTGTAAAAGCTTTTTGTGTTAATCTTGATATCCCTTGCAATTTTCTTTGTGTATTCCTTTTTGCAGCTCTCACTATCTTTTTTGCCTTCCTTTGCTCTTCTTTACATTTCTCCCAGTCCCATAAGACTGCATAGGTCAACTTGAAATCCGATGGCATCTTTGCAGTAGGTTATAGAATTTATTAGGTTGCATTAGGACATTTACAGATGTTTAAGAAAGGAAAAGATCTGCACTTTAATCCATGAAAGCATAGTTGAACGTCTGCTCCAAAGTGTCTATGTAAAGCAGTTAGTTTTAATGATCCACTATACTTATTCATTGGTTCAAATATTTTGAAGAAGCTTGTTTTCCACAAAAAATGCCACAAATATTGGTAGTACCAGACTACTATCAGATAATTATACATAATGATGTTTGATTAGAGCAGTGTGACCACAATGGACCTTTCCCATCTATTACAAACAGGTAGTTGGGCCAACCTGTTGACTGAACAGGACACAATACACGATGCCCTTATAGACCAATAATTGCATTAATGGGGAACATTATGATAGGAGGAAGCTCTGTCAATGATGAGTGTTTGAGCCCCACGCCAGGATTTGAGCTCGGAATATAGGCTGACATTTCAGTGCAGTACCAAGGGAGTGCTCTAATTTTCCAAATGAGATGTGAAGCTGAGGCTCAGTTAGCCTGTTTCAGTGATTCAGTGGGATCTTTAAGATCCGGTGGCTCTATTCAGAAAGAAAAGAGCAGGGAGTTTTCCTGGTATCCTGGCAACCATTTCTCCCTCAATCACCACCACCAAAAACAGATTGATTGGTCGTTAATTTAATATTTGTTTGTCGGAGTTTGTGGTGTGTAATGAATGCTGTGTTCACTTACATAACAACAGTGACAGTGGGGGGAATTTTGCCAGCCCTGGGGAGGCGGGTTTGGAGGCAGGACTGCCGGGAAAATGGCAGAATCTGGGGGCGGGTGCCCATCCCGCCCCCAACCCGCCTCCGTGCCATTTTCCCGGGAGGCGGATACCCGGCCCGCACTGGGAGCTGCCTCCCCGAGGCAGGAAGGGGATTGCAGCCATTTAACTGCCTGTTAACAGGTAGTTAAGAGGATTATCTCCATTTTAATCCTGCAAGTGTGGGTTTCCTGACGTCGGGAAACCCCGCCAGGGTCACCGAGGCGAGCAGTGGGTCTGTGGGGGTTGGAAGGGTGCAAAAGTGTGCTGTGAAGGTAAGTGATGGGTGCAAGTGTGGAGAGGTGAGTGTAAAGTGATAGAAAATGTTTACTTACCTTTGTTTCTTCCTGTAGGCTTCAACAGTTGGGGAACCAGCATCTCACCAACAGAGATGACAGAATGGCTGCTGCATTCTCCGATGTAGCAGCCATCTGATTTCTGCTCAGCAGATAGGTTTGATGAGCCTTGAATACAAGGACTCATCAAACAACAGAGAATGTCAGTGTTTGACAGCTTCATACGCTGACGTTCTCTGTCACCCACTTTCCCTTAATTGGCCTGCTAAACCCGCTGGGCAAGCAAGGGAAAATAGCACGGGTTGGGCAGAAGTCGATGGAGGCGGGACTAAAACCTGACAAGTGGGAGTCCCGCCTCCAAAAGCTCCCCATTGGCAAAATCCAGCCCAGTGTTTCAAAACAACAACAACTTGTATTTATATAGCGCCTTTAACGTAGTAAAACATCCCCAGGCACTTCACAGGAGTATTATAAGACAAAAAATTTGACACCAAGCCACATAAGGAGAAATTAGGGCAGGTGAAAGAGGTAGGTTTTAAGGAGCGTCTTAAAGGAGGAAAGTGAGGTAGAGAGGCAGAGAGGTTTAGGCAGTGAATTCCAGAGCTTAGGGCCTAGGCAACAGAAGGCACGGCCACCAATGGTTGAGCGATTATAATCAGGGATGCTCAATAGGGCAGAATTAGAGGAGCGCAGATGTCTCGGGGGGTTGTGGGGCTGAAGGAGATTACAGAGATAGGGAGGGGCGACACCAAGGAGGGATTTGAAAACAAGGATGAAAATTTTGAAATCGAGGCGCTGCTTAACCGGGAGCCAATGTAGGTCAGCGAGCACAGGGGTGATGGTTGAACAGGACTTGGTGCGAGTTAGGACACGGGCAGCTGAGCTTTGGATGACCTCAAGTTTACGTAGGGCAGAATGTGGGAGGCCAGCCAGGAGTGCGTTGGAATAGTCAAGTCTAGAGGTAACAAAGGCATAGATGAGGGTTTCAGCAGTGGATGAGCTGAGGCAAGGGCGGAGATGGGCGAAGTTACGGAGGTGGAAATAGGCAGTCTTAGTTATGCCACGGATATGTGGTCAGAAGCTCATTTCTGGGTCAAATATGACACCAAGGTTGCAAACAGTCTGGTTCAGCCTCAGATAGATGTTAGTGAGTGGGATGGAGTCAGTGCCTAGGGAACGGAGTTTGTGGCAGGGACCGAAAACAATGGCTTCGGTCTTCCTAATATTTAATTGGAGAAAATTTCTGCTCATGCAGAACTGGATGTTGGGCAAGCAGTGTGACAATTTAGAGACCTTGAAGGGGTCGAGAGAAGTGGTGGTGAGGTAGAGCTGGATGTCGTCAGTGTACATGTAGAAACTGATGCTGTGTTTTCGGATGATGTCGCCAAGGGGCAGCATATAGATGAGAAATAGGAGGGAGCCAAGGATAGATTCTTGGGGGACCCCAGAGGTAGTGATGTGGGAGCGGCAAGAGAAGCCGTTGCAGGTGATTCTCTGGCTACGATGAGATAGGTAAGAATGGAACCAGGTGAGTGCAGTCCCACCCAGCTGGACGACGGTGGAGAGGCCTTGGAGAAGGAGGGAGTTGGTCAAGCATATCAAAGGCTGCAGGCAAGTCAAGAAGGACGAGGAGGGATAGTTTACCTTTGTCACAGTCACAAAGGATGTCATTTGTGACTTTAATGAGAGCTATTTTTGTACTGTGGCAAGGGCGGAAACCTGATCGGAGGGATTCAAACATGGAGTTGCGGGAAAGATGGGCACGGATTTGGGAGGCGACAACGCGTTCAAGGACTTTGGAGAGGAAAGGGAGGTTGGAGATGTGGCGGTAGTATGCAAGGATGGAGGGGTCAAGGGTTGTTTTTTTGAGGAGAGGGGTGATGATGGCAGATTTGAGGGAGTGCGGGACAGTACCTGAGTAGAGAGAACCGTTAACAATGTCAGCTAACATAGGAGCTAGAAAAGGAAGTTGAGTGATCAGCAGTTTGGTGGGAATAGGGTCGAGGGAGCATGAAGTGGGTCTCATGGACAAGATGATCGCAGAGAGGTCATGACGGGAGATCGGAGAGAAACTGGAGGAAGATGTGTGTTCAGGGCTAGGGCAGGGGGAACCGTAGAGGAAGTTTGGCCCGGTGGGCTAGGGGAAGGAAGGAAAGTGACAGAGGCTGCTGAACGGATGGTCTCAATCTTAGAGACAAAGAAGTCCATTAGCTCCTCACACTTGTTGTCGGAGTTGAGGGTGGAGGAGACAGGTGAGAGGAGTTTAAGAAGACGGTTAGCAGTGGCGAATAGAAGCCTGGGTTTATCTTTGCATTCCAGAATGATTCTGGAATAGTGAGCAATTTTGGCAGATGAGAGCTGGACCCAATAGTGCATTATGTGGTGCAGCCAGATCTGGCGGTGAATGGCTAAACAAGTTGTCCACTATATCCGTTCAAGTCTGCATCCCTTGGACTTAAGGGAGCGAAGATGAGGGCCATACTGGGGCAGCGGCCAGGGTGAGAGAGGGTAATTGTTTTAATAGGGACTAGGGCATCAAAGGTGGTGGTGAGGGTGTGGTTGAGCAGATCGGTAGCTGCAGAAATGTTGTGGTGAATGGAGGGCCAAAGGCTGGACAATTGGGATTTCATAAGTGCAGTTATAAGAGAGTTGGGAAAGAATGCTCAAAACAATTAATTGTATGTGAAATACTTTGTAAGTTAAAGCTGTATTAAAGTGCTATATAATTGCAAGTTCTGACATGGATGTAAATGAGTCCCAGTTACTTTGTTCTTTTTCATAGAATCATAGAATCTCTGCCTCTCTCTCTTCCTTTAAGATGCTCCTTAGAACCTACCTCTTCTGGTCAAATGTCCTAATATCTCCTTAAATGGCTCGGTGTCAAATTCTGTTCGACATCGCTCCAGTGAAGCACCTTGGGATGTTGTACTATGTTAAAGGTGCTATATAAATGCAAGTTGTTGTTGTCACAGTACAGAAGGAGGCCATTCGGCCCATTAAGCCTGTGCCTGCTCTTTGAAAGAGCTATCAAATTAGTCCCATTTCTCTGCTCTATCCCCATAGACCGGCAATTTTTTCCACTTCAAGTATTTATCCAAATCCCTTTTGAAAGTTATTATTGAATCTGCTCCCACCACCCTTTCAGGCAGTGCATTCCAGATCATAAAAGCTCACTGCGTAATTTTTTTTCCCTCAAGTCGCCTCTGGTTCTTTTGGCAATTGCTTTAAATTACCGACTCTTCTGTCACTGGAAGCAGTTTCTCCTTATTTACTGTGTCAAAACCATTCATGATTATGAACACCTCTATTAAATCTTTCCTTAACCTTCTCTGCTCTAAGGAGAACAAACACAGTTTCTCTAGTTTTTCCCTGTAACTGAAGTCTTTAATCCCTGGTACCATTCTAGTAAATCTCCTCTGCACCCTCTCTAAGGCCTTGACGTCCTTTCCTAATTGTGTTTTCCAGAATTGGCCACAATCCTCCAGCTAGGGCTTAACCAGTGTTTTATAAAGGTTTGGCATAACTTCCTTGCTTTTGTACTCTATGCCTCTATTTATAAAGCCAAGGATCCCATATGCCTTTTTAACACCATTCTCAACTTGTCCTGCCACCTTCAGACTTGTGTACATATACCTCCAGGTCTCTCTGTTCTTGTACCCCCTTTAAAATTGTACCATTTAGTTTAAATTGCCTCTCCTCATTCTTCCTACCAAAATTAATCACTTCACACTTCTCTGTGTTAAATTTCATCTGCCATGTGTCTGCCCATTTCACCAGTCTATGTCCTCCTGAAGTCTGTTACTATCCTCTTCACTGTTTACTGCATTTCCAAGTTTCATGTCATCTGCAAACTTTTGAAATTATGGCTTAGAAGCCTCGCCAGAGTGCTTAAAGTAGCGCCCCGGAAGTAGTTGCGGCCGCCCACCGGAAATTCACTTTGCGCGCCCCAGAGGGAAGCGCGGCGCTACTGGAGGTGCCCCGCATCCCACTTGGGGCGGTGCAGCTGAAGATCGCTGCGCAACGTGCCGCAGTACTGCAGGCCTTCCTCCCCTTCTTAAAGGGGAGGGGCCTTGTGCAGCACGATCGAGGATCGTGAGTGCCGGCAAAAGAGCCCGGCACCGAGGAGAAGTGCCGGGCTCTTGGAACGCAGTCGGCACTCCGCGGGGGGCGGGGCTCAGGAGGCCGGGGACGGCAGCGCGGAGAGGTGCTGGCAGGCGGCCAGCAAAATAAATGGCCGCCTCGCACCTCAGCGCCTCTGCCGCCGCAGGTAGGCCCCCCTGAACCGGTCGCAAATAGCGTCCGGCGTTAAAGCAGGGGGCGCTACTAAATATCGCGATCGGGGTGGTAGCGGGGCGCTGCACACACCGATGACGTCATCGGTGGCGGTGCAGCGCTAACGGCTAGCGCCGCCATTAGCGTCCCGCTAAATTTAGCGGGAGGCGTGGCCAGTGGCTTCCGACCCATTTAGCGCCCTCTTAAGGCGCAGCCCACTGAATTTCTAGGCCTATGCCCTGTAAACCCAAGTCCAGGTCATTAATATATATCAAAAACACTGACCCCTGGAGGACACCACTGTATACTTCCCTCCAGTCTGAAAAACAACCGTTCACCACTACTCTCTGTTTTCTGTCCCATAGCCAATTATCTATGCAGCCACTGCCCCTTTAATCCCACAGGCTTCCATTTTGCTAATGAGTCTATTATGTGGTACTTTATCAAATGTCTTTTGAAAATCCATATACACAACATCAACCGCACTACCCTCATCCACCCTCTCTGTTACTTCATCAAAGAACTCAATCAACTTAGTCAAACACGATTTGCCTTTAACAAATCCATGCTGGCTTTCATTTATTAACCCATATTTTTCCATGTGCCAATTAATGTTGCCCCGGACTAATGTCTCTAAATGTTTCCCCACCACCGACGTTAGCCTGTAATTGCCGATTTTATCCCTCTCCCCTTTTTTGAACAGGGGTGTAACATTTGCAATCCTCCAGTCCTCTGGCACCACTCCCATATCTAAAGAGGATTGGAAGAATCATCCAGACACTTGTACTTACCTTTCATAGTACTATACTTTCACATTACTATTCCCTGAGTAGTTTAGTTGGTACAAGTGAATTGAAGAAAATTCCAACACAGGTTCTAATTTGGATCTTTTTAATGCTAAATCCCTTTTACCCTTCTCTCAACCTGGGGTGCAAAGATTTGTGTCATGGAATAATTACCACCTCCTCATGCTATTCACATAGTGCCACTTCATGCACCATAACACTAATGAGCTGAATGGTAGGGAAGAAGGACATCTGTAAGAGATTTTAAATCATCTCGTATCACTTGAATGGGAGCAAAGGCAGTTGAAAAGATTATTCTGTTTAATGGTATCTCATCTGTATCAATTATTCACATGTTGGAACAAGGACTAATTTCCTACTTCACCTAGTCTTCGAAACAGCTTTAGTTAATGTTCCAAAAATGCTGCATTTTAATCATTTGTCTCAGTGCCAGTTCAAATTTCTATCAATGTGACTCTGGAAATCTAAACAAGGCCTCGAGAGAAGAGTGTTTCTATTGCTGATAGTTAGGTGTAAAGCTACGTGTTGGCACTAGTGCTGTTCATTTACACTCTTGTAATACTCATGAATGTCAAAAATCTAAGTGCACTGAGAATAGCTCTGTCATAAATCATGAACACATGCTTACCTGCCATCGTTTCTGACTTTAATCTCTGTAAATGTGATTTGCAAGATGGTGGCTAAAATTTTCTGAGGAGATGTGGAAGCCACTTTACATGAAGATGTGAAAGGTATTATTAACATGCCTAATAGTTCCGACTAAAGTGCAAGCATTCTAATAATAAAGACATATTCAACAGTAAATTATTAAAGACAGAATTGATAACATTTTTGAATGGGAACTAAATAATGATGCTTGTTTCTGGTCCTCCAAGGGATATATTTTGTATGAACTATTTGGCACTGAGTGTCAGTGTTTCAGTACATTGAGTGGCAATAAAGATCCGCTGCTTTCAAAATGTATATCTTTCTTATTGTAAATCATTACCATTCACTCCTCTAGCTATGCTTCCAAAACAAAACAAAAATGTAAGTTACCTAATAACACTAAAAACAATCAACAATTCACCCAATGAAATTCAGCCCTTTTTATTGTGCCCATCAATGCTCAGCAAGCAAAGATCCAGCAAACAATAGCACAGTCTAGATGAAGCGCACAGCCACATTGTAGTACATCACGCAATATCACTAAGTCATCCAAAAAAAAGTAACGTTTAAAAAAAATTGTACAGAATTTTAAGCAGTACAAATAAATAGAGCCATATAGAACACAAGATAGTCTCGAGTAATTTATACTTCACATGTGCTGTCCATTGCCATAAAACTCATAACTTTATTGCCTGTTTATTGTCCAGTCATGGTAAACGGTAAATATTTTGTTTTAAAAGTCACTTCTTTTCTTTAATTCTATTTTTAATATGGACCTCATCCCCACCTAATATGTATAACTCCCCTATCCATTCTTCATTATAATACACAGCACCAAATTATTCTATGCAACAATATAAAGCACTTCATTTTCACAAGTGAAGCATTTTTATTGGATCAATGCTCAGTAAAATGTTTTTCATTTGCATTTTTAATCTTCTGCTGGCTGATTGGATAAATATATTGATTACTGAATAGCAAATTACCTCCCAGCAAAAGGTGAAATTGTTCCTTTTACCTTGCTTAATTATTTTGATCAAACACAGTTATTCCAAGACAATATTCTCTTCAGTGGGAAAAGGGATTCATATTATTCATAAACAGATGTTGGACAGCCATGGGCACTGCATCTTGCAGGTAAGGAGTGTAGGGACCTTGTACCAGCTTTTCATTAATTAACAGCTGAATAAAACATGTTCTATTTCTGAAGCAGACAACGGCTTTCTCATGTTCAATCATTGCTTAAGTCTCCTTTTATTAAAATGGATTTTACTATTTGTTCTGAGTAGTTAGTTCTGATTAGTCAACAAAGCAAGCCAATAGAAGACTTTACTGAATAACTGTCAGTGAAGTAAATTAAAAAAGCAATATCCATTTCATTTGGCCTTTTTACATTCAGTTCTCTATTATTTGATTGCAACAAACATCAGCAAGCAAAACTTCAATGCAATATATTTTATGTAAACAAAACTGCAGATATTGGAAATCGGGAAGAAAAACAGCAACTGCCGGAACTACTCATTGGGTCAAGCAGCAGCTGTGGAGAGAACCGGCAAGTTGCTGTTATAGATGTTTCCGATGACAGGACTACACCTGAAATGTCAACTTGTCTGTCCTCTGCACAACTGCTTCCTGACCTGCTGAGTGCTTCCAACAATTTGAGGTATAATTTCATTCTAGGCGGCCCGTTTTGCAGTCTGCACGATATTTTCCCCCACTGAAGTCGTTTAGCTGTAGCACAGCCTGACATCATCTGACATCTGCATCACTGAGTTTCTGGAGCTTAATGGCCATTTGCTTTGCAATTTAAAAGAAAATAATTAAGTTCTTACTGAGAGCTGCACTATATTTAACCAAAGTGCTGTCAGTCTCAGTGCACCCAAATTTTTTTGGATCCCACCCCCCACTTCACTCCTCCCACACTCCAATCTATTCAGAAGGATTAGACAGGTGAAATGGCTGTCCCAGTGGGCATACCCCTATTCTGTGTAATGATGGGAGAGGCAAGAGTCTCTGGGAGTGAGGTGCCATGGCAGAAGACCATATCGGCAAAGTTCCCTTTAAGCTGCACGGCCGCGCAGCTGCCTGGAGCTCCTGCGCAGCCAGCTCACCGGCTTTTAAATGCAAAAAACGCCTGGCTCAAAAAAAAATTAGCAGGTACATTGCCTATCGGTGGCATTGCCTTTGCGCTTGTGTTATGCCGGTTTTTATGTACCAGCGTAGACAAATGGGCTCCACAGGAAATATCAGTGTAAGTTCCCATTGGCAAGATCGGTGTAGTAGATGCCTAAATTTCTGCACGAGTACAATCCAGGAAATTTTGGGCCTTCATTTCTCTCTATCTGTGTCTCGTTATCCCTGCGGGTGTCTGTACCTGTGTTTTTGTGCCGGTCTCTGTCACTCCATCTATTTCCAGCGTGTGATGAAATATTCCATTCATCACTCATCAGTATTTCTCTGCCTGTGACTGTGGTTGGTTTCAGTTTCATTTCCATTGTATTGTACTGTGTGTAGGGCTCCGCCCATACCTGGCTCCTATGTAAGCTGGCCCAGCCTGCAGCACATCCAGTACGGCAGACCTCTGGATGGAAGATACATTCTCCTCTGTGTGTTACCTTCTAAGTCAATAAAAGCCTTGTTTTGTTTCGCTAACATCGAGTCTCGGATTTATTGAGGCACATCACAGCGCTCTATCTTTCTCTGTTTCTTTCCATTGCTCTCTATCTCTATATATCTCTCCCTCACTGTTTATACTACAACTAAATTTGCCTTGTGAATTTGCAGTTAATTTTCCCCAATGATTCAAGTGTATGCGTGCAGGATGATTACACCTAGGTTAGGCATAAACACTCCTTCCTCTGCTAAAGGGTTTGAAGTGTATCTTCAGATTTGCATCCAATTGGTTCAAATTATTGAATGCTAATTTCCTCTGATCTTCTACCATTTTGACAGGGGAGAACAATGTAAAAGACATGCATTGGGCTGGAACTTAATACTGTCTGCTGCATGAAATGAATCACTGCATGGTCAGTTGTAAAAACTACAAAGAATGCTAGTCCAGTCTGATGTGACTTCCATGGGTAATGATTGACTAATAGCATGTACAATTAAATCAGGCATTCTTAGCCAATTCAGTTGACTCAACAGCACAGAATTCTTTTGAATCTGGCATTTTGATCCCCTGTGTTACTCTGACAGACTTTGAAATACTACTGAAGGAAAGTTAAACTGGCTCAGTGGGGCTAAAAAGTATTATCAGTCCAACCTGCAGGGGAGCTCAGCTTTGTAACTGAACAAATAAAAGCCAGGTCTATGTGCGATTGCACTAAATACATTTTTTTCACATTCTATGCGAATTCAGAGATGAACAGTATGTCAGGACCCTATGTTTAATGGTTTCTGTACTATCTTTAGTGTGATCAATTGCATTTCACAACTCAGGGTGTTGGGCAACACAGTGTGTTCGAACGTTCTCTGATACCCAAGTTCTGACAGATGAGATGAAAGTCTGTGCTTTCTGAAGACCATTAAAGGTTCCAAGTGACATTGAGACAGTATCAAACAGGAAAGTCAATCCATAAATTTACAAAAAGAATTTCCTTTAACCAATATCAAGCCTTGCCTTTGAGAATGTATCCCCTCCAGCCCAAACTGTCTAATATCTTGCGGTTTCCAATTAAAAAGTAGCAAAGCTTAATATTTTGCTGTTTGCAAATAGAGTGTGGCTGTGGTGGTTTGGACCATTTATTGGGAGTGAGGTGCCATGGCAGAAGACCATATCGGCAAAATTCCCTTTAAGCTGCACGGCCGTACATCTGCCTGGAGCTCCCGCGCAGCCAGCTCACCGGCTTTTAAATGCAAAAA
This sequence comes from Somniosus microcephalus, assembly GCF_052327205.1. Lineage (NCBI taxonomy): Eukaryota > Metazoa > Chordata > Chondrichthyes > Squaliformes > Somniosidae > Somniosus > Somniosus microcephalus. The sequence goes on from NC_140992.1 coordinate 253,146,740, forward strand.
ACACCAGGCTCAAAAAAAATTAGCAGGAACATTGCCTATCGGTGGCATTGCCTTTGCACTTGTGTTATGCCGGTTTTTATGTTTCAGCGTAGACAAATGGACTCCACAGGAAATTTCGGTGCAAGTGTTGCATTTGCAAAGATAATCCAGAGGCCGTAGGCAGAGCTCAGTTCAGGTTGCTTTTAATCGAATACCTATATCCAATGTCAGACACAATACAACGATAACAGCACTATCAAACTCCATGTGCTCAGGCCAAGGCAATCGAGTACCTATCACCAATGTCAGACATAACATTTCCACCCCCCTCACAGAATTTCAAACATGAAATGTAGTGACAAAGTCCTGTAGGTAGCCAGGGCGAGAACGTGTACGAACAGGCCGAGGTGCGGACTGGTGAAGAGCAGGCCGAAGTGGGGACTGGTGAGGAGCAGGCTGAGGCACAATATCTGCTTGAGGGTTGGCTGGCTGAGCCACATGTGCATCCCGCCACTCTGGGGGTAAGGCTTGGGGATTAGGTCCGTATAATCCCGCATCAGGGGGTGCTGGCACCTTCCGAAGGCGGCTGGCATGCCACCGAGAGCCGTCAGTGAGGCAGAAAGTGGCTGGTCCAAGTTGGCGGCTGATATGGAGAGGGGAGGACCAGAATGAGGCCATCTTATTGTTGAGGTGAGGCCTGCGGACTCTGACCCAATCGGAGACTGAGATGTTGGGCGCCTTGGCCCTCTTCGACTGGTCGAAGCGGAGTTTCATCTTCTCCTGCTGTCTAGCGACTGTGGCTTGAGCCCGTGGAACAGGGCTCTGAGCTAGCGAGGGGCGGAGTCTGCCAAGGGGCAGCATGAGCTCACGGCCTAGCATGAGGGATGCGGGTGAGACCCCTGTAGTGGAATGCTGGGAGGCTCTGTAGTGCAGCAGTGTGTGGAGGAGGGCCTTGTCAAACGCACACCCCTGGGATAGGTGTGCTCTGAGGCCATTTTTCAGTGTCTGGTTAAAACGCTCCACCCCTCCATTTGACTCGGGGTGGTAGTACGCTGTGACGGATGCTCTTGCTCTCAAGGTAAGAGGAGAGTTCCGAAGAGACTATTTGGGGGCCATTGTCTGTGGTGATGGCCTTTGGATGCCCCCAGCGGGAGAAGAGGGACTCAAGGATATCGATGATGACCCGAGAGGTGATGGAGCCCACGGCAGTGACCTCTGGCCATTTTGAGTGCAGGTCATAGGTCACCACTAGGAACCGTTGATGGTGGGGGATGACATGCCTCAATAACTTCAAGACTCGAAGTTAGCAGAATAAAACAAGGCTTTTATTAGCAAAGAAAAGATGCCGGTGGCTGCACCTAGCTTCACCTGGCGTGCTGCTGTTCTACTGCAGGACAAGCCTGGACTTGTCTTAAGTAGGGCCAGGTATGGGCGGAGCTGACACACAAAGGGGGCGGTGCCCTATACACAATACAAGGTACAAACACCGGAGCAGGCAATACAATATATACAGTTAACTACAGAGTCTGATGAATGGCATATTTCATCACATTCACCCCTTCTACAGATTTAGTCTGTCCAGGGGTGTGATAGTCCTCTGTGACCGACGTAACGGTTGCGGTGCCGCGGGTGCCGGCTGGGTGTCCCGGGTGGTCTCCTGGGTCTCTGCCGGGGGTGCCACCGGGGTTGTTGAAGGAGCAGGTGGTGGGGGGGTAGGTGGTGGGGGTACCGTTGGCTGGTGTTCTTCCGGGGGTGATGAAAGAATAGTGGGTGGAGTGGGTGGGTAATGGTTGTTGTGGTTGTTGTTGTAGTCGTTGTCGTTGTTGCTGTTGTTACCGGCTGGGGCGAGGTCTTTTATGGACACGGTGTCCTCCCTTCCGTCGGCGTGCCGGACATATGCGTATTGGGGGTTGGCGTGGAGTAGGTGCACTGACTCCATGAGAGGGTCCGTCTTGTGGCCCCTCACATGCCTTCGTACAAATACCGGACCTGGGGTGGAGAGCCATGACGGCATGGATACGCCTGAGGTGGATTTCCGGGGAAAGACAAACATTCGTTCATGAGGCGTGGCATTAGTGGCAGTACACAATAGCGACCGTATTGAGTGGAGCACATCTGGGAGGACTTCCTGCCAGCGGGAGATAGGGAGGCCCTTGGTCCTTAGAGCTAGAGTGACTGCTTTCCATACTGTCCCGTTCTCTCGCTCCACCTGGCCGTTACCCTGGGGGTTGTAGCTGGTGGTACGGCTCGTGGCGATCCCCCTGGACAGCATGTACTGGCGTAGCTCTTCACTCATGAAGGACGCCCCCCTATCCGTATGGATGTAGCTCGGCATACCGAACAGGCAGAACAGGCTGTTGAGGCATTTAATGACCGTGGCGCTGGTCATGTCTGGGCAGGGGAAGGTGAATGGGAAACGGGAGTATTCGTCCACAATGTTCAGGAAGTAAACATTGTGGTCGACTGACGGGAGGGGGCCCTTGAAATCTAAGCTGAGCCGCTCAAAGGGCCGTGTAGCTTTGATTAAGTGGGCTCTATCTGGGCGGTAGAACCGAGGCTTGCACTCAGCGCAAGTGCGGCAGTTCCTGGTCAGAGACCGAACTTCCTCAATCGAGTAGGGTAAGTTGCGGGACTTTATGAAGTGGAACAGCCGTGTGACCCCTGGGTGGCAGAGGTCGTTGTGGAGGGTCTGTAGCCGATCCCCGGTGGCGCTGGCACACATCCCTCGTGAGAGGGCGTCGGGGGATTCGTTAAAGGCCCCTGGCCGGTAAATGATGTCATACTCGAAGGTGGAGAGCTCGATCCGCCACCTGAGAATCTTATCATTTTTAATCTTCCCCTTCTGTTTATTATTAAACATAAATGCTACCGACCGCTGGTCGGTAAGTAGGGTGAAGCGTTTGCCGGCTAGGTAGTGGCGCCAGTGGCGCACTGCCTCCACGATGGCTTGGGCCTCCTTTTCCACGGAGGAGTGTCTGATCTCGGGCCCTTGGAGGGTCCTCGAGAAGAAAGCTACGGGCCGCCCCGCCTGGTTGAGGGTGGCCACCAAGGCAAAGTCAGACACATCACTTTCCACTTGAAAGGGAGTGTTCTCGTCCACTGCCTGTAGCGTGGCCCGCTCAATATCCCGCTTAATGCTTTTGAAGGCGGCGTGGGCCTCAGCAGAGAGCGGAAAAGAGGATGCTTTCAAGAGGGGGTGGGCTTTGTCGGAGTAGTTGGGGACCCATTGGGCATAATAAGAAAATAACCCCAGGCACTTTTTCAGGGCTTTGGGAGTGTTGGGCAGGGGCAGCTCCCGTAGGGGGCGCAGTCGGTCGGGGTCTGGTCCGATTTCCCCATTCTCCACGACGCTGCCTAGTATGCAGAGGCGCGTGGTGTTGAAAACGCACTTGTCCTCGTTATAAGTGAGGTTGAGTTTTTGTGCGGTTTTCAGGAACCTCTCGAGGTTCGAGTCGTGATCCTGCTGGTTGTGACCGCAGATGGTGACGTTGTCGAGGTAGGGGAAGGTTGCCTGCAAGTGGTGGTCATCGACCATGCGGTCCATCTCCCTCTGGAAGACCGAGACCCCATTCGTCACCCCAAAGGGGACTCTGAGGAATTGGTAGAGGCGTCTGTTCGCCTCGAAGGTGGTGTACGGGCGGTCCTCTGGTCTGATAGGGAGCTGGTGGTACGCTGACTTGAGGTCGATGGTGGAGAACACCCGGTATTGGGCAATTTGGTTCACCATTTCTGATATGCGGGGTAGCGGGTAGGCGTCTGGTTGGGTGTACATGTTGATCGTTTGGCTATAGTCGATCACCATCCATTTCTTCTCGCTACCCCTCACCACCACCACTTGGGCGCGCCACGGGCTGTTGCTGCGTTCAATAACGCGCTCCCTCAGCAGCCTGTCCACCTCGGTCGCGATAAACCGCCTGTCCTCCCAGCTGTACCTCCTGCTTTTGGTCGCTATTGGCCGGCAGTTGGGAGTAAGGTTCGCGAATAGCGAAGGCGGCTTTACCTTCAGCGTAGCCAGACCGCACACTGTGAGGGGCGGCTGGGTCCCACCGAAATTGAGCGTGATGCTTTGGTGGTGGCACTGAAAATCCAGGTCCAAGATCACGCTCACACATAAATCTTTCATAATTAACAGTTTAAAATTATTATATACAGTGTCTTTAACGGACAATCGTACCGCGCAGTAACCCGCAATAGTCGATATCTGGGTTTTGTCGGCCATAGAGATCCTGCCCTGAGTAGGGACTATAGTTAGAGAGAGTCGTTGTACCAGATCAGGGTGAATGAAGCTCTCTGTGCTCCCGCTGTCAATTAAGCATTTAACCTTGCACCCGTTTACCTCAATGTCCACCATCGATTTGGATAGTGGGTGCGGTCTGGACTGGTCCACTGTGATCGACGCCACTGTAGGGCCCTGATCGGGACAAGATGGTGGGCCACACGAGGCCGGGTAAGATGGCGTCCATGCTGTCTGCTCGCGAGATGGCGGACCCCACAAGGTCGGACAAGATGGCGTCCAAGATGGCCGCTCCCATGGATCTCCCCGCAGATGTCCAGCTGCAGGTGCTCCCAAGGCTGAGAGGGCCAGGCAAGGGGTTGCAGGGGTGGAAGAGCTTGGTGGCCAGCCTTGCCACTTACAAGGCAGGCTGCACAGTCCTTGACCAGGGCCTCGATTTCCCTGTCGATACCCGGCCACCACACTAGGTCTCGGCATCGTTGTTTGAGCTTCACTATGCCCAAGTGGCCCTCGTGCGCCATGGATAAAACACGCGCACGAAGGGCACTTGGGATCACAGTGCAGAGCCCACATGCAACACAGGAGTCATTCCAACAGGAGAGCTCCTCTTTAACTCTGGAGTAGGCAGACAGTTCCTCAGGCACCTTGCGAGGCCAGCCATCTCTGATGAAGGTGCACAGCTGGGAGAGGGCCGGATCCTGTTCAGAGGCCTCTTTGAGCTCCTGGAGAGAGACTGTGGTTTGGAGAGGCGTGTGCAGCATCTGGACGATATCCTGTTCCACATGTTCAGACCCGACGAGTAGGGCTGGGGCAGAGGCAGTGCGGGAGAGCAGATCTGCAACAACATTGTCACGTCCTGGTGTGAACTGGAGACTGAAATTGTATTGGCGGAGGCGGTCAGACCAGCGGTATAGACGCAGTGGTCTGTGGCCCGTGCCGGATGTCGACAGCAGGGCAGTGAGAGCCTGGTGATCAGTTCGCAGGGTGAAGGCACGGCCATACGTGTACAGGTGCCACCGCTCACATGCCCAGATGCACGCCAGCACCTCACGCTCGCCTACTGAGTACTTCTGTTCAGTGGGGCTAAGGGCTCGGGAGGCAAAGGCGATTGGTTTCTCCACTCCATTCTGTATCTGCGATAACACCGCCCCCACAGCTGCAGCGGACGCGTCGCAGGTGACGAGGGTGGGGCTGGCGACGTCAAAAGTGAGCCAACACTGGAGGCGACGTGAGCTGCGATTTGAGGAGGCGAACAGCTTCCGTACAGGCTTGTGACCACACCCGGGGCTCATCCTTTCGCAGGAGCTGGCACAGTGGAGCTGTGGTGGCTGAGTATTGGGGCAAAAACTTCAGGTAGTACCCAGTCATGCCAAGGAAGGAGGCAACCTGTGCTGCAGAGCTGGGCTCTGGGATGCTGTGAATGGCATCCACATTTGACTGGAGTGGGGCTATACCGTCAGCCGACAACCGAAACCCCACAAATTCGATCTCTGAAACAGCAAAGACACACTTTTCGCCATTCAGTGTGAGCTTGTGTTTTGCTAGAGCCATGAAAACTCTGTGAAGGCGTTCGTCGTGAGTGGAGGTCGAGGGCCCATGCACGACGATGTCATCCAGGTAGATGGCCACCCCAGGAATGCCCGTGAGCACAGAGGACATCACCTTTTGGAAGCAGCTGGGTGCAGAGCTAAGTCGGCATCCTGGTGTACCAAAAGACGCCAGCATGTGTCACAAAAGCAGTGAGGTCCCTGCTGCTGGGGTGGAGGGGAACCTGTAGATAGCCCTGTCGAAGGTCCAGTTTCGAGAACAGGATGGAACCATAGAACTGCGCTGTGAGTTCCTCTGACGTGGGCAGTGGATATTTGTCAGGGATTACGGCCTTATTCACTGCTCGAAGATCGACACAGACGCGTAGATCACCTGACTTTTTCGTTGCGACCGCCAGGCTGGAGACCCATGGGGAGGCATCAACTGGTTCGATGATGCCAGCTTCCAGTAGCTGCTTTAGTTCAGCTGTGACCCCGTCACGGAGAGCAAGCGGGATGCGGCGCAGTGGCTGAATGACAGGGGTAACGGTGGAGTCAACCATGGGCTGGTGGGTGAAGGCAGTCAGGCAGCCCAGACCCTCGAAGAGTGCTGGCCATGTTTGGCACCACGGTGAGGCGACGTGCAGAATCACAGACCCGCCGGTGTCCAAGAGAGAAAAACCCAGGTCAGTGAAAAGATCCAGTCCCATCAGGTTAGCTCCTTGGCGTGCCACATGAAAACAAAAATCTGGCAAAACTTTTGTTCCATAGTGTACAGTGAGGTTGACTGAGCCCACTAGTCCAATTTTCGAATTACCATACCCACAAAGGGCAGTGGAGGGAGCAGAGTGTGGCAGGGAGCTGAAAAGGCGTTTGAATGTGTCCACATTCAGCAGTGAGACACTGGCACCGGTATCCAACAACAGAGGGATGCACACATCATTCAGGTTAATTGTGCATGACTTGAAAGCCACTACTGGCCCAGAGCTCACGTTGTGAATTATAGGCCAACTGCTTGAGGACTGAGAGTGTTCATTTGTAGCAACAGGGGCAGAGTGGCAGACATTGGCAAAGTGATTTTGTTTTCCACAATTGCGACAGGCTTGGCCGCGCGCAGGGCAAATCTGCGCTCTGATAGCATGTGAACGAGATCCGCAGTTTCCACACTGTTGCCGCGGTAGCGCGCGTTGCTGCCATCGCGCGAGCATTACAGTGTCAGAGCTGTCGGGGCCGAGGGCGCTGTCACTGGGTATGTGTGCTAGTTTCACTGCACATTCGGCTGCAGACTCTACTTGAAAGGCAATGTTGAATGCCTGTGACAATGACAGATCGTCGAACTCAAGTAACAGTCTTTCACGCACTTTCACGTTGTTGGTGTGCTCTATTAGTTGATCACGCACCATCTCGTCTTGTAGTGCACCGAACTTGCACGAGCTAGCTAACCCCCTCAAATTAGCCGCGTATTGATGCACCGACTCGCCGGGGAGTTGGTGACACTGTCTAAAAATGAATCGCCGCAAGAGGGCACTTTGTGGGGCAGAGAAGTGTGTGCTTAACAAAGCCACAGCCGCATCATATGTTAGAATTGAGTCTGCTGCGCATAATGTCCCAAGAACACGCTGGCCCTCCGCTCCCAAGCAATGGGATAACAGTGCCTTTTTCCATGCTGTACTCACATTTTCTAGTCCAAGAGCAATGAGGTAGGTTTCAAAGGATTGTAACCAGCGAACCCATGGGATCGGGGGCTCACCGGGTAGTGCAAGGGAGGAGGTGGTGGAAGAGAGATTTCAGCCATCCTCGTTGCCAAATGTTGCGTTTGTAAAGATAATCCAGAGGCCGTATGCAGAGCTCAGTTCATGTTGCTTTTAATGGCTGATCCAGACACATACTCCCAGGCCAAAGCAATCGAATACCTATATCCAATGTCAGACACAATACAATGATAACAGCACTATCAAACTCCATGTGCTCAGGCCAAGGCAATTGAGTACCTATCACCAATGTCAGACATAACAGCAAGTTCCCATCGGCCCGGGGTAAAAGTGGTGGGGTAGATTTTTGTTTTGACAGCCTGGACAATAATCTAGCAGAGCAGATTATCTGCCCATTTGTAGGACCTGCCCAATTTTTATTGCATTGATTTCAAGGGAATGAAAATCAGGCAGATTCTACAACAGGCAGACTACCAAGACGATGCAGGGCCCACAATACCCATGGACAGCGTTCCGTCTAAGCTGCATGGCCCCGCTCTGCCAGTCCCACATAGCCTGGGACCGGCCTTTCTAATGTTAAGTTTTGCGCGTGCGGGAAACTGTGAATGGGCCGCAGAAACAAATTGGGGGCAACATTGCCCATGGGGAAAGCAATATCATCTAGGGTTTGAAGCTGCAATTCAGGCATTACCAGTCTCAAAATCTGATGCCTCCATGAGGTGGGGAGACAGGGGTATGGGTGGTGGCATGGGGGGAGAGGCAGTCCAGGAGCAGGAGTGCGAAGGCAAGGCTCATGGGAAAAGTCTTTGGGGTCGATTTTCTGCCAGCCGTCGGGCGGCTTTCCAGGTGGCCGGGGGCCAAAAATCGCTGAAAAGGCGGGTCGCGACCCCCCTCCGCCTGATTCCCTGCCCCGTCTGACTTTCGGACCACCGTTTCTCCGCGACCCGCTTCAGTCCCGGCCGCCGCTGGCGGGACTGGTCGTCGGAACACTAATGACCAATTATTACCTTGTTGAAGTAGATTTTCCGGGGCCGTTGTGAATTTGGGGCTTTCCCCACCTGAAACACACCTGCGGGGAACCCCGCTGATGAGACCTGGCGTGAAAACAGTTGGCTTGCTTGCTGGCAGCTGCAGGTCAATCGGAGAAGCTGCAATTTAAATGGACAGCACTTGTATGTTGAAGGACTTTGTTGTTGCAGGTTTGGGGCTACTTCTTCAAGGCTTACGCACAGCTGTGGAAGGTTGGAGCCTCACACACATCTCCAATGCAATCTCCTGGGAAGCCCCTCTCGCCACCCTCACTCAGCGCTTCCTCAGCGGAGGCATCTATGAGAAGCATGGGATGCCTTTTTTTCCTTCCCTTCTTGCCGTTAGAGGATCTCCAGCAGCAGAGGCGGCAGCAGCAGAACCAGCAACAGGAGCACCAGGCTGCTGCTCACTCACCTGAAGCTGCACAGGCCAGAAGGGGCCAGCACTTGGAAGTGGCTTGAGAGCACCTTGCTGTGCTTTAGGGGGCCATGGGGACCCGTTTCTGCACTGGCAGTCCTACTCAGAAGGACTTCCATGAAGATCTGGTTTCTCTGTTCAACAGATGGCCAACGCTCCTCAAGAGATGTCATTCTCTTATGAGCACTCACCATGTTTTCTGTACCCTGGTGAGTTATCTCCTCCATGGAGGTTGCCAACCTTTCCATGGTGATGCGTTCATGTGCCAATGACTCCACAAAGGCTCTGCTCATGGTCGCTATGGACTCCTCCATTTGCTCCACACTCGCAGCGACCCTGGAGACAAAACCTGCCAGAGCCTCCTGCATCTGTGCATGGAGATCCATCACCTCTTCTCTTGCGGATGGACCCAGAGGCAGAGGGTCGACATGCAGCGCAGCTGAGCTGAGCTGGCAGAGTCCTGCACCCTCCGACGAGGACTCTCCACTGCTGTCCCTATCTCCAGAATCTGCTGAGGCTCACTTGTGAGCTGTGAAACACCAGGTGACAACACTACTCTATGTCCCAAAGGTCCCCCCGAGGTGTGAGTGTCTGCGCTGGTGCTGGGTGCGCTTACTTCTGCTGACGCTGCACCCTCAGAGGTTGGAGCTTCCTCTGAGGAGTCTGGCTGCACAGCCTCTTCCTCCTCCACAGTGAGGACGGGGGCTCTGGATGGTTCTGTGGGGGAGTAAAGGAAGGAGTTAGAGATGTAATGCCAAGGTTCTTCTGGTGACTCCCAGCGAGTTGGCATCTGCTGACACCTGCATCCATGCAGCATTGGTCTCAGTGGGAGGCCTCTTCCTCCCTGACCCAGGGAAGAGGACCTACCTGTGGGCCCTAACCCCATTCAATAATGCCTGCAGTGAAGCCTCGTCAAATTTGGAGGCAGTTCGGGGTCTGGCACTGGCCACAGCTGCTGCAGGCTCCTCTGCCATCCTGTATGGTTCATTTGGAAGCCTTCAGAGGATGCAGTGCTTGCTGTGGACCTTGAAAGCACCACGAATGATGACATCATACTGTGGGGATTTCTGACTCGAATTGGACAATTAGCAAGGCTTCCCACATGCTGGGAATTAATTGGCCACTTGAGGGAAAATTGCGTGGAGCTGGCTGACACTTTATTATGTGTGTCAGAAACCCCACATTTGGGGAAACCCGACCATTTCCCACAAGCCAAAAATCGGGGCCTTTGTCTAAGAAAATGTCTGTCTGAACAAAGCTATCCCTTTTGAAAGTTTCTGTATCACACATCTGTTATTCCTTAGGTAACTCTGCAACAATAAAAGCTTTTGCATTAATTGAAACAAAATTTGAAAATATGAATCCCAACTAAATCTGAAGTCAGGGACAATCGCAATTAAACATTAACCCCTTTATCAAACACGTAAGTTGTTTCTTATTCGAATGGCACTAGTACACTGAACAAATTCAAAGGTCATTAGCTGAGGAGTATTTGGAGTGTCATTTTTAACCAGGGGTTTTTAGAGTGTCAATTTTGAAAGCCATTTTAATTTGGGCCATGAAACGGGTCTGATGGCGTCATTTGATGCTATTACGTGCTACATTGTTGAGAATAAACACAGATTTTTTTTAAAGCAGACTCAAAGAGCTAAGTAACAAAATGAAGCTGCTGTGTGTGCTTGAGTCTGGAACCCAGCCAATTGTTTTTGCTAATGCTGAGGGAATTAAAGCTGTGGAAACAGGCAGCATGCAGGTATCTGAGGTAAGGAACACACTTGGGGCTGGGTTTTGTGAATGGAGGCAAGTTGGAGGCGGGGCTGCTGCTTGTCATGTCAATGTCCCGCCTCCATCCTCGCCTGATCAATCAGTGGGATTTTCCCCTGATTTACCTTGTTAAGCCCGCCCTGCGGGCTCAGCAGACCAATTAGGGAGGAAGTCACTGACACATCACATCAACGTCCGACGTGCTATCTGTCAAGACTTCTTGAAAGAAGAAATGACAACGTTTGACAGCTCTGTGAAGCTGTCAAACACTGCCATTCTCTTTAGTTTGATGAGTCTTTGTGATGAGGACTCATCAAACCTTTCAACTTTTAAATTTCACTTGTCTGTAAGATCAGTGGATCCAACAGCCATTATGTGAAATTGACAAGGAGACTATCGGCTCTCCCCATCCAGTGCGGCTAAAGGCTGTAGAAAGAAAACAAGGTAAGTGCACATTTTTTAAAACTTATCACTCACCTTACATACTTACCACTCCACACTTGCACCCATCATTCACCTCTACGTCTTACTTCCAGGTGCCTCCAACCAGCGCAGACCTCCTCCATGTCTCCTCCAACCCGGCGGGGTTCTCCGATTTCTCCAAAATGCCTTTCCCACCTCCACGGGACAGGACCCGAGGCTACACATCTTCCCGCCTCCTGGCAAATGGGCACGGAGATGGGATGGGGGCAGGTTTGCCACCCGCCTCCACTTTCTCCGATCTTACCGGCTGTCCCGCCTCCATGCCCGCCTCCTCGGGGCTTGGAAAATCCAGCCCTTGGTGTTCATTGCTTGCCACATCTCGTGGGCCACAGGGCAAATGCATTGTTAGGAAAGAGTGAACAGGCTGGGGCTCTTTTCTTTAGAAAAGAAAAGGGTGAGAGATGAAATAAAATGCTGGAAATACTCAGCAGGTCAGGCAGCATCTGTGGAGAGAGAAACAGAGTTAACGGCCGCGATTTTATTAATGGAGGTGGGTTGAGTGTGGGACAGCTGGTTTCCGGCTTCCAGTCTCGTCCCCAGCTGCATCCGCTTCAGAGACGTGATTTTGCCTTCATTGACCTTGTTAAGCCCGCCCTCCGGGCTTGCTGACCAATTAACAGGAAGCAGGTCTGATGACGTCATTTGATGACGCGTCATCTGCGGGTTTCCTTAAAGGGACCATGCACAATTTTATTTTGACAGCTGATTTCTCAGCGTTTGACAGTATTGAGCTGCTGCAAACACTGACAATCACTGCACAAAGGTGACCTCTTGTACCCAGGCTCTCCAATGACTCACTCCATAGGCTGGAATAGATGGCAGCTGCAGGTGAGGTGACAGAAGCGATCTGTCACTGGTGAGAGCGGTTCTCCCAATGAGGTGGCACTGGACATGGATTAAAAACTTGTAAGCTAAAGAAATCTGTAAATGTATTAAAAATGCAGTACCCAACATTTTCTTTCCTCCGAGACTCACCATGTGCAACATTGGATCCTTCACAAAACTTCTGCAGCTGTCATCAATACAGAAACATTACAGCAGACTCACAACACGCCACACTTACTTGGCGTGGTGTCCGGATGTTGGGAAACCCGAGCCAAAAGTGGCAAAATCCAAAAATAGGCTGACAACTACTGGCAAGTACCTGTTAATAGGCAGCTAATTGCCTTTAATCCGATTCCCACAGCTAGGTGTCGGGTCCATTCGCAAATCGGGGACCCGACACTTGGGAAGGCTGTTTGGAGGCGGGTTGACGGCGGGTTTGGGACCTGCTGTCAATCAATTGCACTTTAACCTCTGACCCGCCTCTCTGAGTGCCGACAAAATCGCGGCCAACGTTTCAGGTCGATGACTAGGGTTGCAAAATTCCAGGAATTTTTAAAAGAGGAAACGTTCCATGGGAATTTTTAGTTTTTTTGCACACTGATGGTTTTGTCTCTGATCCTTATATTATCTTTGTCATCAAAATAGACATACTGTTCCATACAAATAAAAACAGGCTTTCAAAACTTTATTTAGGTTATAATTTTGAACTTTATTGAACCCCCACAAAAAAGACCCATCTAAAATAAAACAAAAAGAGCATCAGCTTATTTAGCCTGTAATTTGTCCTTATTTTGTCCCTTTTGAGTCTTCTACTCATGAGTTTTCTGAGTCTTCTACTCATTATTGCTCCTCCTGATTCTCTGGCTCGGACGTGTCCATTTCCTCCTCTGTGTCACTGTCTAGCTGTGTGGTGGACATTTCTGTATCTGGCTTAATAAGTTGTAGGTTCGCCCAGATAGCCACCAGTTTCTCCACTCTCATGTTAGTCAGCCTGTTGCGCACCTTTGTATGTGTATTCCCAAAAAGTGACCATTTCGTTCAGAGGCCGCAGATGAAGGTGGGATTTGGAGTATCACCGATGCAATGGGTGACAGGGCCTCAGATGCACAAAGTCCCTTCCACCAGGTATGTGCACTGATATGCTTGCATGATTCTCATATCCCGTCCCCATTCCAAAGACCTTGCTTTGTAGAAACTTTGCCCACGTCCAGATTGAGGTGGCGTGAGAGGGTAGAAATTACACTGTAGCGCTGTTGGTCTGTTCTCCAGAAAGTATTGGGCTCCCAACATGCTTTGGGTCCAGCATGTATGCTGCAGCATGAATCAGCTTGACACAAAATTCCTGACACGTCTGTATGAATTGAACAATTGCCTTCTCCTCTGCTTTGAGCAGCAGGGATGTGGATAGGGCAATGCTGATTTGTTCTTTTAAATCAGCAAAAAGCCTGAGAACATTTGACAAGACAGCGTCATCTCCTTCAATCTGAGCAATTGCAGATGCTACTGCTGAGAGTAGTTTAAGGCTGCTAACCACTCTCTCCCAAAACACATCATCCAGCAGTATTTTCTTGATGGTGGTTTCCATATCCCCAGACTGGGATATTGCCATTTCTTGCAGCGACTCCTTACCCTCCAGAAGGCTGTTGTACATTATGACAATGCCACCCCATCTAGTGTTACTGGGCAGCTTCAGTGTGGTGCTCTTGTTCTTTGTCATTTGCTTGGAGTTGTAGGTTGCTGCAACTACCTGTTTTCCCCTGACATACTTAACAACTTGCTTGGCTCTCTTGTACAGTGTTTCCATGGTTCTCAAACCCATGATGCCCTTGAGGAGCAGGTTGAGCCCATGAGCTGCGCACCCAATAGACGTAATATGAGGGTAGGCCTCCTCCACTTGAGCCCAAGCAGCCTTCATATTCACAGCATTGTCAGTAACTACTACAAAGACCTTTTGTGATCCATGATCGTTGATGACCGCTTTCAGCTCATCAGTAATGTATGTGTCTGTGTGTCTGTTGTCCTTCATGTCTGTGCTCTTGAAGAACACTGGGAGAGGAGTGGAGACGATGTAGTTTATGATGCCCTCCCCTCGTACATTTGACCACCCATCTGAGATAACTGCAACACAGTCTGCCATCTCTATCGTTTCTTTGAGATTTCCTTGGACTCTGTTATACTCAAAGCATGCCTGGTGGGAGGACAGTATGCAGGGCGAATAACATTGAAAAATCTCTTCCAGTACACATTGGCTGTGAGCATGAGGGGTGAGCCTGTTGCATATACAGCTCGAGCAAGGCACTCATCTGCATTCTTCTGGCTATGGTTATCCATTGTATCAAAGAACCTTCCAAGTGGGCCAGGAGTTGCGGATGATAAGGAGCCTGATACTGAATGTGAACCATCATCTTCTTGAATGGAAGCAGAGGAACTCTGGGCTGACTGCTGTGAGCTTTGAGTGAAGTTGTTGCATTCGGATAAATGCTGCTGTATCTTTGTGGCATTCTTTACATATGGCTTTGTACAGTGTTTGCACATGTACACAGTCTTTCCATCTTTAATGCCTGGGGTAAAATGCTTCAACACATCCAACGGTAAACATGGCGTTGTTCTATGCAGAGAAATAAAGGGCATTTGTCTCTGTGTCAAACTGCAGTCGATCAGCATGATTGCAACAGGGTGAGTAAATTTTTCCTGATGCTCCATGTGATGGAAGCATGACCTGTGCACGCACGACGCTACATCACCAATAGAGGGTTCTAATCACTCATCCACTCATCCAAACACATTTGTTCACAGTCACACACAAAACTTGTAATTATTAAAACAAGTAAGAAGATAAACATATATTGATTAAGAAATTCCTTAATAATAACTCTGTTAGTAATTTTAAGAGAGGACCTGTGGAAAAAAAATGAAAGAAATACAAAAAAAAACAATATTATGCGAGCATGTGCTTTTTTGGGCAAAATTCCCAAGCTAAACTTCCCGTGGAAAATTTCCAAAAATTTACCGGAAGCTTTCCACCCCATCGCAACCCTATCGTCAGAACTGGAAAAAGTTGGAGATGGAACAGGTTTTTAAGCAAGTGTAGGGGCAGGGAAAGGAGGGAGGGGTGGAAAGAACAAAAGGGAAGGTCTGTGCTAGGGTGGAAGGCGGGAGAGATTAAAAGGCAAAAGGGATGATGGTGCGAGGCAAAAGGAGATGGTAATGGGACAAGTTAAAAAACAAAAGATGACTCTAGATGAAGTGTAAATGGCACTGGCAGAATGAGCGACAGCTGCCATGTGAGGGAGAGAAAAAAATGAAAAAAAGATAGGGGCAGAGGTTATGGACTGAAATTGTTAAACTCGATGTTGAGTCCAGAGGGCTGTAAAGTGCCTAATTGAAAGATGAGGTGCTGTTCGAGCTTACGTTGAGCTTCATTGGAACAGTGTAAGAGACCGAGGATGGAGAGATCAGAGTGGGAGTGGAGTGCGGAATTAAAGTGACAGGCGACCAGAAGCTTGGGGTCACCCTTTCGGACTGAACGGAGGTGTTCCACAAAGCGGTCACCCAAGCTGCGTTTGGTCTCCCATAAAGGCAGCATATGTTTAAAATGACAGAGACAGAACAGTATCTTTCCAAGATGCTGCTTAAGAGGGGATCCTGGGTGAGAGATGACCTGATAGAGGTCTTTAAGATTATGAAAGGGTTTGATAGGATAGATGTAGAGAAGATGTTTCCACTTGTGGGGGAGACCAAAACAAGGGGCCATAAATATAAGATAGTCACTAATAAATCTAATAGGGAATTCAAAGGAAACTTCTTTACCCAGAGAGCAGTTAGAATTGGGAACGTGCTACCACAAGTAGTTGAGGTAAACCGCATAAATGCATTTAAGGGAATGCTAAACACATCAGGTAGACAGGAATGGAAGGTTATTCTGATAGGGGGTGGGAGGAGGCTCGTGTGGAGCTTTAACCAGTTGGGCTGAATGGCCTGTTTCTGTGCTGTACATTCTATGTAATTCTATGCATTGCTGCCACCACAATTGCAGAGTGAACTGGGTAGAACTGTGCATTTGGAGAATAGATGAACAGTTGCCAGAGTGTATTCTCCCTCTGTGATACTGCAGTGAAATACTATTAAAGTGCCTTGTAAGACAACATTGCTAAATTATGCAAAATGTGAGCACACTTACCTTGGCAATCTTGAGAGCAACCAGCAAATGCTATCTTTACCTGCCCCAGATTCAGGCCATGGGGAGACAGTATTTACCTATTCAACAAACCCCTATCCAGGTTGCTGTGACGGTACTCTTGACTGGAGTGTGGCCCTCCATTCCAAAAAGATCCTCCCTCTCTGTGCACCTCATGTAGGATCACCTCTTAAGCAGCATCTTGGAATGATACTGTTCTGTCGCTGCCATTTTAAGCATATGCTGCCTTTATGGGTGACCAACAGTCCTTTAAGAGCAAAACAAAAGCAAAATACTGAGGATGCTGGCAATCTGAAATAAAAACAGACAATGCTGGAAATACTCAGCAGGTCAGGCAGCATCTGTGGAGAGAGAAACAGAGCTAACATTTCAGGTCGATGACCCTTTGTCAGAACTTTAAGAGCTGCTGGTGCCAGATAGCCATCCGTGCATGCACCTAGCGAATCACAAACTGTGCTGGAGGTGCTGAAAAATGTACTTAAGTGAGTTGATCTCACTTTATATTGCAATGCCAGCTCAGTGAGCTACCGATGCACAATGTGTTTTGAGAAGACGCAATCCCAATGCCTCGGCACCGTTATTGGTCCCTTTATATATTCTAAGATATTAGGTTTCCAGTTATTTAACCAATCATAATCTATTAAATGTATCTCATAGCCAGAGGCTTTACTGGAACATCATATTGGTATTTAAATATATGGGGGGAGAGTTTCCGTTCACCCAAAATCGGCCAAACCAGTGTAAAAGATCGAGGAATTTCAAGTGCTAGTCGAGTTTCTGCAATATTTTACGCTGGTTTAAAAAAATCGCGTTGGAAGCCGGCCCCGCCCACAACTCTGGCCATGCCCCCGAATGGAAATAATCATCATGCAATTTTCCGCTAATTGTGGCCGTTTGCGGGCCTTCAAAGAGGCTCTTAAAATGAAGCTTATTTTTAGGCGCAAGGACAGTAATAGGCACCTTTTAGAAGCTTTTAAATATTAAAAAAAAGTAACTTACTAAGAAACTGACTACTGTACATCAATGAAACTAGTAAATGGTTCAGTATAGTTTTTTAAAGTTATTTAAAATCAGCTCACTCACTGGTGGTGGACTAGACACTTTTATTAAAAATGCTAGGGGGAAAAATTGGGTATCGCCCATTTTGGGGCGCTAATATCGGCTGGGCACAAAGTTTAGCACTTGGTGCTAATTATCGTCTTTGACTACAAAATTCACCTCTATCGCCCCTGGAGGTGATTTGAGCGCTAAATCAGGCGCTACACACCTCTCTTAAGGTGCAAACATCGGAGAGCAAGGCGCTACCTCAGAACGCTACCGAAGCTCAGGCGATGTCAGTTACCATGGAAGCCAGACTGGTGCTGTCCAGTTCTTAAAGGGGAGGGGCCATCTTGCTGCCCAGCCACACCCTGCTCATTGCAGCCTTGAATCTTGGCCTGGTGGGACCTCTAAAGCAATTGTGTGGAAGCACTAATGGATAGACCCAAGGAAAGAGCTTGGTGCTTAGGAACCTCAAAAGTGGTGCTGAGGGCCAAAACTCCTTAGGACAGCATCTCTCTCCCTCTTAACCTGCGTGTACCAAACATTTTGCCGACAAGAAAAGGCAGGAAGCACCCGCCTTTAAATAGCACTCCCCCAGCCCCTTCCCGACTTGAAAATGTTCCCCTCCACCTGTCGTTCCTAGCGGCAGGCGCTAAGGCAGGGTGCGTGAATCAATATCCGGTCCGGGGCGCTACCGGGGCGTTGCACACTCAACTGACATCACGATCTGGGGGTGCAGGAGATCATGGCGGTACTTTTTAGCGCCGCCGCAAAACGTCTGGTCAATTTCGCGAGCGACACTAAGCCCGCCACGCTCAAGCACTAAGTTCCTAGTACCCCATTAGCGCCCCCTGGAGGCACCAACGGGAGGTGCTAACTAACCAACCAAATTTTTCCCCCCTTATGTTTTGTGATAAACCCATTTTCAGCTGTATTAATCAAATTGCACCAGGTCACCACTCTTAAATACATCGAGGAATGTGTGTTAATGCAAGAAAACAAATAAACAATTACCTTCTAAAACGCTGCCCGATTGCGCTGGTTCATGGAAGATTTTACGTTCAACGATATGTAAATAGGTTTGAGTGGAAACTTGAGCAACAAATTCATTTCAGAAAACTAGTGCAATTTTGAGCACAATTTAGTCTCGGATTGCCAATTGCGCCCAAAGCAGAAACTCTACGCCATGATGCTTTTAGGAATAATGTAATGCTGTAATTCGGTACGATACTGTTGCTGGGTTTTAATTGAACGATTGGTTGCTACTTTTCTGTGATATTAAATTACTGACATAAACCACTGATGTATGTCAGTGAAAATGAATTCATTATTTGATCCTGTTCCTATGTTGCAATTGACTAATTGTTAAATCGTACTGTAACATTCGTTTTACCAAGCAACATGGAATGACCAATTGTGTATTGTTTCTGAATAAAGAATAATGCATTATGAAAAATGTAACAGTGGATGACATTCTGACATCCTTAACTTAGCAAAGACTATGAGCTCACTATAAATTGCCCTGTGACCGCTTATTGTTTATATGGGGTGAGGACTGGGAGGCTTGCTTGCGACAGTAAGGCAGGATTTGATAAGTCAATGTGTTGTTTTTAGAAAATTAGTCCTTACTGGACACTTTAAGTAGTGCTGGCAGTGAAGTATGGAGAGGAAAAGGAGATTTCAAAAAGATATGATTGGTCTTGGGTTTTGGCCTTTGGCCTGTTTTTATCAAACTTACTTCTACAATTACAGTTATGGGGCTGATAATGTGAGCCGGGTGCAGTGCACATTACTGCACATTAGGCATTAGCGGGCTACAAGTTGACTTCACCTCATAATATGAGGACAGCTGATTTAATTTTTTGATGACACTTGCAGAGCAAAAAACATGACATGCTAGAAGTGGGTGGGTTCACAGGCACCAGCAGCTGTTTAAAGGGCGGTTGGCTTTCTTCTGTGCTATTTGGAGAAAAAAAATGTCCAGGTTCATTGATCAGGTGTTGAAGGCCATGATACAGGAGATCCAGCAACAAAGGGTGGCCTATGTGCAGGAGAGGGCCACTCAGTAAACTGCCCTTCAATTTATATTTACCTACCCTCTTCTGATGCACTCATTTCCAATGGACACCAAGCATCTGGAGCTCAAACTTGAGTGGCCATTAATAAACTCCTAATCTATTTTTCTTTCTTTTATAAGTGGTATAACCTGAAATCTATATAAGGTACTGTATGCTGGTGGTATTAATGTCTCCTGCAGTATGCAGTGGTGATCAGTCTGCAGCCTTGGAATTTATCCAGCACTGCCAGCTTTTATTACCATGTACACTATGTAATAATGAACTTTATTGCATGATTAAAATGACCCAGTAAACTCAATGCAACTGATCAGTCGTCGGGATAATTGAAAGTGTGTATGTTGCAGACACACTGCAGCACTAATAGAATATTTTTCAACTAGTAGTATAAAGCTACTACGTTCTATGATTTTGTGCCATGCCTGTTAGCATCACCGTATGAATATTTAAATGATTTTATCAATACTGCTTCCTACTTGCTCCTCTGATGAGCTTACCTTTTGTTATCCTTTTACCAATTCTAGCCTCCTGCGCATCCCCGGTTTTCATCGCTTCAGCATTGGCGGCTGTGCCTTCAGTTGCCTTGGTCCTAAGTTCTGGAATTCCCTCCCTAGACCTCTCCGCCTCTCTACCGCTCCCTGCTCCTTTAAGTTGCTCCTTACAACCTATTGCTTTGATCAAGCTTTTGGTCACCTGTCCTAATATCTCTTTATGAGGCTGGGTGTCAAATTCTGTCTGATACCACTCCTGTGAAGCGCCTTGGGATGTTTTTACTACATTTTAGGTGCTATATGTAAGTTGTTGTTGTAGTGTCAGGAAGCATAGACATATATTTACATTTGTGAAAAATACAGTTTCATATTTGAACAACTGTTCTGAGAGTGGTTTCACACAACAGGATTGCAACAATTACTGCTGCCGATATTAGTGGACAGTGCTGAACACATCCACATGAAGTTCCTGACGCTATTTTAACACGGGTATTAATCTTCTCATTTTAAAAAGCTTACTGCCTCCTCCTGCGGCAGACAGCGAGAGAACCAACACGAGGGAAAAACCTACTTAACCTCGTCCTCCCCAATCTACCTGTCGCAGAGGTAGCTGCCCATGACAGTATTGATAGGTGTGACCACTGCACAGTCCTTGTGGAGACAAAGTCTCATCTTCACACTGAGGACACCCTCCATCGTGTTGTGTGGCACTACCACTGAGCTAAATGGGATAGATTCAGAACAGGTCTAGCAGTCCAAAACTGGGCATCCTTGAGGCACTGTGGGCCATCAGCAGCAGCAGAATTGTATACCACCACAATCTGTAACCTCATGGCTCGGCATATCCCTCACTCTACCATTACCACCAAGACAGGGGACCAACCCTGGTTCAATGAGGAGTGCAAAAGAGAATGCCATGAGCAGCACCAGGCGTACCTAAAAATGAGATGCCAACCTAGCGAAGCTACAACACAGGACTACATGCATGCTAAACAGTGGAAGCAGCATGCTATAGACAGAGCTAAGCAATCCCACATCCAATCGTGAATGGTGGTGGACAATTAAACAACTAACGGGAGGAGGAGGCTCCACAAACATCCCCATTCTCAATGAGGGCAGAGCCCAGCACGCGAGTGCAAAAGACAAGACTGAAGCGTTTGCAACCATCTTCAGCCAGAAGTACTGAGTTGGATGATCCATCTCAGCCTCCTCCTGAGGTCCCCACCATCACAGAATCCAGTCTTCAGCCAATTCGATTAACTCCACCTGATATCAAGAAGTGGCTGAGTACACTGGATACAGCAAAGGCAATGGGCCCCAACAACATCCCGGCTGTAGTGTTTTTTTTATTTGTTTCTGGGATGTGGGCGGTGCTGGTAAGGCAATCATTTATTGCCCATCCCTAATTGCCCTTGAGAAGGTGGTGGTGAGCCGCCGCCTTGAACCGCTGCAGTCCGTGTGGTGATGGTACTCCCACAGTGCTGTTAGGAAGGGAGTTCCAGGATTTTGCCCCAGTGATGATGTAGGAACGGTGATATATTTCCAAGTCAGGATGGTGTGTAACTTGGAGGGGAACTTGCAGGTGCTGGTGTTCTCATGCGCCTGCTGTCCTTGTCCTTCTAGGTGGTAGAGGTCGTGGGTTTGGGAGGTGCTGCCGAAGAAGCCTTGGCGTGTTGCTGCAGTGCATCTTGTAGATGGTACACACTGTAGCCACGGTACGCCGGAGGTGCAGGGAGTGAATGCTTAAGGTGGTGGATGGGGTGCCAATTAAGCGGGCTGCTTTGTCCTGGATGGTGTCAAGCTTCTTGAATGTTGTTGAATCTGCAATCATCCAGGCAAGTGGAGAGCATTACATCACACTCCTGACTCATGCCTTGTAGATGGTGGAAAGGCTTTGGGGAGTCAGGAGGTGAGACACTCGCCACAGACTCGCCTCTGACCCGCTTGTGTTGCCAAGGTATTTATGTGGCTGGTCCAGTTAAGTTTCTGGTCAATGGTGACTCCCAAGATGTTGATAGTGGGGGATTCGGCGATGGTAATGCCATTGAATGTCAAAGGCGGTGGTTAGACTCTCGCTTGTTGGATATTGTCATTGCCTGGCACTTGTGTGGCGTGAATGTTACCTGCCACTTATCAGCCCAAGCCTGAATGTCATCTCAGTCTTGCTGCATTCGGAGCCCTAGTAAAATTGAAGTCAATGGGAATCAGGGGGAAAACTTTCCACTGGCTGGAGTCATACCTAGAACAAAGGAAGGTGGTTGTGGTTGTTGGAGGCCAATCATCTCAGCCTTAGGACATCGCTGCAGGAGTTCCTCAGGGCCATGTCCTAGGTCCAACCATCTTCAGCTGCTTCATCAATGACCTTCCCTCCATCATAAGGTCATAAGTGGGAATGTTCGCTGATGATTGCCATTCATCTGTTGACATAACCCACAGTAACTTCTAGATTAAAAGAAAGAATTGCATTTATATAGAACCTTTTATGACCTCAGGATGTCCCAAAGCGCTTTACAGCCAATGAAATACTGTTATAATGTAGGAAACGTGGCAGCCAATTTGGGATGATGTCATCAGGGATGATATCTTAGCAGGTTCCTCTAATGAGGCCATATGGGTAGAACTTAAAAACAAAAAGAGCGCAAGCACATTGCTGGGAGTGTACTATAGGCCCTCAAACAGTCAGGGGGAGATAGAGGAACAGATATGTAGGCAAATCTCAGAGGTGTAGAAATAATAGGGTAATAATAGTAGGGGATTTCAACTTCCCCAATATTAACTGGGATAGTCAGAGTGTGAAAGGCTTAGAGGGTGCAGAATTCTTAAAGTGCATCCAGGAGAGCTTTTTGAGCCAGCAAGAGAGGGGGAGGTACTGGACCTGCTTCTAGGGAATATAGCCGGGCAAGTAGTAGAAGTGTCAGTAGGAGAGCATTTTGGTGACAGTGACCATAATTCGGTGAGATTTAAGGTAGTCATGGAAAAGAACAAAGATGGACCGGAAATAAAGGTTCTAAATTGTGGGAAGGCTGATTTTAATATGATAAGGCAGGATCTGGCCAAAGTGGACTGGGATCAACTACTTGTAGGAAAATCCACATCAGGGCAGTGGGAGTCTTTCAGAAAAGAAATAGAGTACAACACCAACATGTTCCCGTAAAGGTCAAGGGTGGGACCAACAAACCCAGGGAACCCTGGATGTCAAGGGATATACAAGAATGGATTATGAAAAAAAGGGAGGCTTTTGGCAGATACAAAGGACTAAAAACAGTGGAAGCCCTAGAGGAGTATAGAAAGTGCAGGGGGTACTTAAAAACGAAATTAGGAGAGCAAAAAGGGGGCATGAAAAAACACTGGCGGGCAAAATAAAGGAAAATCCCACAGTGTTTTATAAGTATATTAAGGGCAAAAGGATAACCAGGGAAAGAGTAGGGCCCATTAGGGACCAAAGTGGCAATCTGTGTGTGGAGCCAGAAGATGTTTTAAATGAATATTTTGCATCTGTGTTCACTATGGAGAAGGACGATGTAGGCATAGAAATCAGGCAGGGGGATTGTAATATAGTTGAACAAATTAGTATTGAGAGGGTGGAGGTACTAGCAGTTTTAGCGGACTTAAAAGTGGATAAATCCCCAGGCCCTGATGAGATGTATCTCAGGCTGCTGTGTGAGGCAAGGGAGGAGATTGCAGGGGCTCTGACACAAATTTTCAGAACCTCTCTGGCCACAGGGGAGGTGCCAGAGGACTGGAGGACAGCTAACGTAGTACCATTATTCAAGAAAGGTAGTAGGGATAAACCAGGGAATTACAGGCCAGTGAGCCTAACATCAGTGGTAGGGAAATTATTGGAAAAAATTCTGAGGGACAGAATTAGTCTCCACTTGGAGAGGCAACGATTAATCAAGGATAGTCAGCATGGCTTTGTCAGTGGGAGATCATGCCTAACCAATTTGATTGAATTTTTTGAGGAGGTGACTAGGTGCATGGATGAGGGTAATGCAGTCGATGTAGTCTACATGGACTTCAGTAAGGCTTTTGACAAAGTCCCACATGGGAGGCTGATCAAGAAGGTAAGAGCCCATGGGATCCAGGGCAATTTGGCACATTGGATCCGAAATTGGCTTAGTGGCAGGAGGCAGAGGGTGATGGTCAAAGGTTGTTTTTGTGACTGGAAGCCTGTGTCCAGTGGTGTACCGCAGGGATCGGTGCCGGGTCCTTTAACATTAATGATTTAGATATGAATGTTGGAGGTATGATCAGTAAGTTCGCAGATGACACGAAAATTGGTGGAGTGGTAAATAGCGAGGAGGGAAGCCTCAGGCTACAGGACAATGTAGATGGGTTGGTTAGATGGGCAGAACAGTGGCAAATGGAATTTAACCCTGAAAAGTGTGAGGTGATGCATTTTGAGAGGACTAACAAGGCAAGGGAATACACAATGAATGGTAGGACCCTAGGAAGTACAGAGGATCAGAGGGACCTTGGTGTGCATGTACATAGATCCCTGAAGGCAGCAGGACAGGTAGATAAGGTGGTTAAAAAGACATATGAGATATTTGCCTTTATTAGCCGAGGCATAGAACATAGGAGCAGGGAGGTTATGATGGAGCTGTACAAAACGCTAGTTAAGCCACAGCTGGAATACTGTGTACAGTTCTGGTTGCCACACTATAGGAGGGATGTGATTGCATTGCAGAGGGAGCAGAGGAGGTTCACCAGGATGTTACCTGGGCTGGAGCGTTTCAGCTATGATGAGAGACTGGACAGGCTGGGGTTGTTTTCCTCAGAGCAGAGAAGGCTGAGGGGGGACCTGATTGAGGTGTACAAAATTATGAGGGGCATAGATAGGGTAGATAGAAAGGAACTTTTCCCCTTAGTAGAGGGGTCAATAACCAGGGGGCATAGTTTAAAGGTAAGGGGCAGGAGGCTTAGAGGAAAACTTTTTCACCCAGAGGGTGGTTGGAATCTGGAACTCACTGCCTGAAAGGGTGGTAGAAGCAGGAAACATAGAAGATAGGAGCAGGAGTAGGCCATTCAGCCCTTCGAGCCTGCTCCGCCATTCAACGAGATCATGGCTGATCATCCAAACCCTAGCACCCGGTCCCTACACCGACAGCCATCCCACCCAAGCCCTATCCCCGTAACCCCATGTATTTAATCCCCCCTAACACTAAGGGCCAATTTTTATCATGGCCAATCAACCTAACCCGCACATCTTTGGACTGTGGGAGGAAACCGGAGCACCCGGAGAAAACCCACGCAAACACGGGGAGAATGTGCAAACTCCACACAGACAGTCACCCGAGGCCGGATTTGAACCCGGGTCCCTGGCGCTGTGAGGCAACAGTGCTAACCACTATGCCACCGTGCTGAAGCATTTAGGTGAGCACTTGAAACTCCATAGCATACAAGGCTATGGACCAAGTGCTGGAAAATGGGATTAGAATAGACAGGGCTTGATGGGCGGCATGGACACGATGGGCCAAATGGCCTCTTTCTGTGCTGTATAAATCTATCTATGACTCTAATTTGCGCACATCAAGCTCCCACAAACAGCAATCTGATAATTACCAGATAATTTGATTTTAGTGATGTTGATTGAGGGATAAATATTGGCCAGAGCACCAGGGAAAACTCCCCTGCTCTTCTTCGAAATAGTGCCATGGGATCTTTTACGTCTACCTGAGAGAGCAGACGGGGCCTCGGTTTAACGTCTCATCCAAAAGACGGCACCTCCGACAGTGCAGTACTGAGGGAGAGCAGCACTGGATTATGGTGCCTTAACTCACGATAAATTTTCCATCCTGTTGTTATCATTGAAATTTACAGCACAGCGAAAGAAATGTAGCCCTCATCAAACCAAAAGCTGGTGGGGGGGCGGGCGACATTTAAATAATGTATTTTTTTTTAATTACCTCTTCTCTTCAGGGGCATAGGCCATAATACTCTTTTAACTTTGGTCTACTGACACAGCCTAGCATCTATTGTCCCCGACATTATCAAGTCAACTTCTGATTTACAACCTCTTGAAAATCTACAACCTTTATTAAACTCACAGCACAGCTTGAGCATTGCATATGGAAATATTGAATGCTCACTATCCATGCTTCATGTTGTCTTAATTATTTCCAGGTTCTTGGGACCTCTGGTGAAAAATAAGGTAGAAAGATCCTTTTTTCTGTCACAAAGCAACTGCTTTTTAACTCAGAATGAGCCCTGACACACCAAGAATGTGCTACCTGTCTTGTTATTTCAGACAGTTAGAAGTGGAACAGCAGCGGCTTATGATCTGGCCCCAATTTATGTGAGAGTGAGCAATTTTTCCTGTCTTTTACTGAGTTTCTGAATTTTGAATACTTCAGGCATCCTTCACTGGAAACGTTTTGTGCCAAATTCTATTCTGCTCCTTTTGGACAACAAATTTATCCGTATCATGGAGTTGGCGGGGAGGGGGGAGGGGTGGGGGGGCGAACGGTGATCGCCAGGCAGTTGGGCGGAGGTCTGGGGATTGGTGATCATGGTGTTGGGGGGGAGGTGGATGATCGGGAGCGTTGGTGGTCGTAGTTGGATCGGGGGGAGATCGGGGTGGGTCGGTGATCGTGGAGGTGTCATGGGGGGGGGGGGGGGTTTGTCGGACAAATTGCGCTGAGGCGGGGGCGGGGGCGGTTTACACGGTTAGTTTGTTGGGCCTGGAAGAAACACTCCTGCTCCTCCTGGCCCACAAGCAGTGCTGTAAATGCACTTACCTGATGGATCCGGTCCTTCTTGCTTCCTTTTACCTGCCAGTTTTCCCGACGCCTGGGAAGCCCAGCCAACATGGGTTAAAAATAGAAACCTTATTAAAATAGTTTCAACGACCGACCTGCCTCCTGAGAGCGGATTGGTCGCCTGCCCCTCACCCTGCCTCCGTTAAAACTGGAAGTGGGCGGGTTGGGGTTGGGTTTGAAATTTTTAACATTTTAACTTTCCACCTTAACCAAACCCACCCATTTTTAGAGATTAAAATTTCTCCTATAACTTGTAAGTGTGCTCATTGGTTTGTGCTAACCATATGACATCACCTACCAATCGGATACCAACATTGACAAATGCTCAGCACTGACAGACCCGACGTTGGGAAAGGCGCGTTGCAACGGGTTGACAGCGGGCTCCCGACCCGCTGTCAAAAAAAAACCCACTTACCCACCCGATTCGCCACCAATCCCACTCGCTAACACCCCGGAAAATTCCAGCCTTTGAATTAGTCTTTAAACCAACTGTCTCAAACATTTGTACGAATCACTTTGTTTTAGCCGGGCTTGAAAAGATTCAATGCAAAGTGTTTTTCTTTCGAAAGGTCTTTTTTACTTTTGTGTGTCTATAATGGGGAATAATAAAAAATCTATCACAGAAGCAGAAAATGCTGGGAATGCAGGTCAGGCAGCATCTGTGGAGAGAGAAACAAAGTTAATGTTTCAGATCAATGACCTTTTATTAAATATTTTAATACATCTATGTTGTTGAAATTAAAGACAACCACAAATATTGACAATGCACGCATGGTTTTCAGGTTCCAACTGTGCCCGCAGCATGCAAGACCATGACAGTCTCCTACAAGCCTTGTGATAGTCCTGGTACTAATCCAGCTTGCAATACAGTAGATGGATTCTCTATAACTATAGAAAATAAGATGAACATGAAGCCCCCATTGACACCTGTATGATCTGGGCTAGTCTGCAGTGCTGTGGGAGATGCGTAAATATGTAAACTGAAGTCATTGTCTGTGTGTAGCACTGAACAGGAATACATTTTACCTGCAGCATGGCTAGAAAAGTATTGGCTATGCAGGCTTCAACTTTGTTTAATTTCCCTGTCAGCCTGAAGTAAAGCTGACCTGAGTGGTGTAATGGCTTAATGCAGTTGTTATAATGGACTTTTGGTTCTAGGGCTGCACTACATTTTTCATTATGTCAGCTCCCAAAGTGCAGCTGGTGCTGACCAGATTTTCACTCTTCTGACCCAGCTCAAGTGTAGTTGCCACAGTCTTAGCTGGTCTCATGTGTAGCTGTTCTGTTTTGTCTATCCTGTCCACTGTTTTCAATGTGAAGAGCATGTGCCAGTACTACAGATTTACTAGAATGATGCCAGAACTGAGATGTTATACCTAACAGGAAAGATTGAACCAGCTGGGGCTCTTTTGCCTGGAAAAAAGACTGAGAGGTGACCTGATAGAGGTCTTTAAGTTTATGGAAGGGTTTGATAAGGTAGACGTAGAGAAGATGTTTCCACTTGTGGGGAATACCAGAACTAAGTGCCATAAATATAAGATAGTCACTAATAAATCCAACAGAGAATTCAGGAGAAACTTCTTTACCCAGAGAGTGGTTAGAATGTGGAACTCGCTACCACTGGGAGTGGTTGAGGCTACTAGCATAGATGCATTTAAGGGGAAGCTAGATAAACACGAGGGAGAAAGGAATAGAAGGATATATTGATGGGGTTGGATGAAGATGCATGGGAGGAGGCTCGTGTGGAGCATAAACGCCAGCATAGACCTGTTGGGCCGAATGGTCTGTTTTTGTGCTGTAAATACTATGCAATACATGAACCTGGTTAATTGTGCTCCTTGCATGGGGTTTGGACACACACACAGATCTGTCACCCCTCTCCTTCTCAACCAAACTACCACTGTGAGCAGTATTACTGGGCACTTTCCTTGCGCTACTCTTGCAAGTTGGTTTAAACTATTTGGGGCTAAAAATTGAGTAGCGCCCCAATTGAGGCGCTAACTTTGCCGGGGCACTAAAAGTAGCGCCCTGGAAAAATTAGCGCCCCCGCACCGGAAATTGAGTGGTTGTGCCCCAAGAGGGAAGCGGGACGCTACTGGAAGCGCCTCGCCTCCCTCTTGGGGCGCTGCGAGTGAACATTGTGGTGCTACGTGCGGCATGTCGCGCCGCGCGCGGTATTGCAGGCCTTCCTCCCCTTCTTAAAGGGGAGGGGCCTTGTGCAGCATGACCTGGGGCCCAGCTGGGCCCCCGGGGATCGGGAGTGCAGGCAAAAGAGCCCGGCACCCAAGAGAAGTGCCGGGCTCTTGGAGTGCAGCCGGCACTCCACCGGGGGTGGGGTTCAGGAGGCTGGGGACAGGAGCACAGGCAGGTGCTGGCAGGCGGCCAGCAACAAAAATGGCCGCCCTGCACCTCGCCTTTAAATTGCGCCTCCCCGGCCGCAGGTATGCCCCCCTGACCCTGTCGGACATAGCGTCCGGTGGTAAATCAGGGGGCGCTCCCGAAGATCGTGGCTGGGGCATGAGTGGGGCGCTGCGCACACCAATTACGTCATCGCCAGCGGCGCTGCACCGCAGGGCACTACCGGTTAGCACCACCACTAACCTCCCGCTGAATTTTGTGGGAGGCGTGGGCAGTACCGCGCCCGGGCGCTTGTTGGTTTGCGCCCCACTTAGCACCCTCTTAAGGCGCTAACGGGTGGCACTACCAACTGAATTTTTCCCCTTTATATCTACCTTTTCCACATAGTTACTACCTTAGATGTCGCTATAATGTTACCTCTCGGTTACCTCATTTCAAGACACGTTTTCCCAGTCTTTCCTTGTGACCTACTCTGAACTATCTCCAGTGCTTGACCTCTCCCTTGCATCTTGGTGACCAGAACTGAACGCAGTACCATGGTGTGACCTGACTAGAGCACTATGGAGTTTGAGCATGGCTTCCTCTAACTTGCATTGTACTGTTTTGGCTGTTTAGTTCTGCAGTCTATTGCTTTGCTGCTCTGAAGTGATTGGACATACTGGCTGTGAAATTTGGCTTGTTTGCATCGGCCGATAAGGCCAGTTTGGATGTAAAATGGTGGCCACCTCACTTCCATCCACTTCCGGCATGGAAGCGGCTGCCATTTTGGGCAGGTTGGCAGCGCTGTCGTTGCCTGCGCTCGCTCCACATATGGTAAATAGTCAGACGCGACGTCAATCAGCTTGCCACACTGAATTGACGAACGATCTGGTATTTTGGACATCGCCACTCCTTTTAATGCCCTCCCCAAAGAATGCACAGCATGCAGCTGTACGACGGACCCCTGCCAGCGCTTCTTAGAGACACAACCTGTCACCTTCAGAACTCGGCTGTACGCTGTAATCATTAATCATTATAATTAGCAGGCAGCACGAAGTTGACATGGTGCCTGCACTCACTGAACGGACACAGGCATATCGCGCATCGCGATGCCCGCGCCTGTTTTTCAACTCTGTGGAATTCCACCTCCCCCCCCCACCGAGTGTTAAGTTTACTAGGAACCATAGATGCCTTTCAAATCTATTCTTAGCTCTATTTCTACACTGTTACTGGAGTATGTGTGTTGGTTATTTTGTTTTGCTATGTACAATTATTTATCTGTATTAAATTTCATCTGTAGTTGTTCTGCCCATTTACAAATTTTGTCCAATTCATTTTATAATTCCTGAGCTGCTTCCTCAAAACTAACTGCCCATCCAATTTTGGTATGATCTGAAAATGTATCCAATTTGCAGTGAGTTTTTGAATCCATGTTAGTAATGTAAATTAGTTACAGTAATGACCCCAATATCGATCTCACAGACACTTCCTTCTCTCAGCCCGACACACCTTCTACATACTGTTTTCCATCTTTCCATCAATTTTTATCAATTTCTAAGGTCTAATGTGACTCTCCACCACATTAAACTTAACTAGCAGTCTTTTGTGTACACATTTATCAAATGCTTTATAGAAGTCTAGGTACAACACATCACAGGGGTTTCCACAAACCTCTTGGGATGTCACTTCCCCAAAGAAATCAAGGAAGTTGGTCAGGCTGGATCTGTTAATTCATGTTAACTGTTCTTTGTTTTATTATTATATACAGATAATCCTTAAATTTACTCCAGATAATCAATTCCATTATTTTACATGGAACTGAAGTAAGACTAATAGGTCGGAAGTAAGTCTGTAGTTGTGTGTATCTGCATTGTCACCCTTTTTGGAAAATGAACACCACATTACCTCACTTCCAATGCACTGGTACCTCCCTAGTATTCAGTGACTTCCACACTATAACCGTCAGTGCCTCACAACTCCCCTCCCCATCTCTCTTAGTACCCTGGGACAGATACCATCTCTAACTAGAGATTTATTTGTTTTGAATCCTTTTAGCCTGTTTAGGACGTCCATTTAATTTATATCAAAATCATTAGGCTGTTGCTACTTATGGAGCATATGCTGCTCGTGTCTCCTTTTGTGGATTTTTGGAGGAAGTAATCATTCATAATGTTAACTATCCTGCTCATTCTCTGTTTCAGCCCAGTTTGCATCTTGTATGGTTCTTGCCTCTTCTCTGGCTGCCATCTTACTGTTAAAGTACTGAAAAAGTTTCTTACAGTGGTGTTTTGCAACAATGCTTTATTTTCCTGAATTATCTTTGTGTCTCTGACTACTTATTTAACATGTTTCTGCATGTTCCTATATTCATCCCATTGCAGGATTTGTGGAATTCATTCTTTCCCCCTTATTCCACTTACAATTAATTTGTTAATTTAATTAGGGTCATGTTTATTTAGTCTACGCTTACTGTTTCTAGGTAATACTTATCCTGTGTGCTCCGCACTATGTCTTTAAAGGAGTTCCACTTGCCTTCTATGAAGATGTTTCTAACTGTTTTGAATCTAGCTCTTTTAAAATATTAAACAACAACAAAAAATGCTGGAAACACTCTGCAGGCCAGGCAGCGTTGTGGAGAGAGAAACAGAATTAACATTTCAGGTCGATGACCCTTCGTCAGTACTTTTAAAATATTCCTAGCTTCTGATTGCCAGATCCTGTGGAACGCGATCACCACCGCCCAAGGTTGCCACGACTTCCATTTCTTGTATGTCGTTTGAAACACTCCTCATTAGTAGATCAAGATGTGCACTGCCTCTCATTGCTTCTTTTGCACATTTGATCATGAAGTCGTGCATCATATTTACCAACTCAACCGCCAAATTGCTTGACAATGCTCAGTTTATATTTGGTCAATGGGAAAATACTTGTAACATCAAAACTTTGCTTTAATCAAGCATTTTTCTGGTGTCAGTTGGCTCCATCTATAGTGCGCTTGCTTTTCAAACAGAGGTATGTGATTCAAAGGGCCTTCTGTTTAAATTCAGCTCCTATTTATTACTGAGGCCATGTTAATGAAGTCACTGCACTGGTGGTTGCCTTGACCTATAATTTAGATGTTAAATCAAGGTCCTCTGTTACTGAACTACTTGTAGTTCAAAGGGAACCTCATATTTAAATTCAGCTCATACCTAACACTATGACGGTGTTAATGAAAGCACTACACTGTTGGTTGCATTGATCTATAATTTAGATGTGGCACTGGTCTTTTGTCTTTCAGCCCAAAAACCAACATTAGTTATTTAGCATCTACAGGCTCTCCACTGTAACTGAAACTTGCAGTCAATTAGGCCGTCTTTGTGCAATATCTCAAAACTCCTATCAATAACATAACATTGTCACATTTATCTCATTATTGACTTGGTGAGATTGTATATTGTGTAACCAGTTTACAAGATAGGAATGTTGCTATCAATATCATTCTACCAATACATTAAACCATAAATCAGTCCATATCATCTTATAATTTTAATTTAAAAATGGATTCACTCTGATCAATTAGAGCTCGTTGTTCTAATTAGCTCATTGAAAGAGAGACTGATTAATGAAAGTTTTACAGTAGGAGCCTAATATTATAATTACAAAAGGAAGACTTCGTCATTTGAGCAATTTGTTAAATCGATCCTGCTGAATACACCTGGCAGCCTTTTTAAAAACAAATAAACTTAAGGTTCTTTCATAAGTCTTCATTATTTTAATTTCTTTTTCAAATCTACATCTTGGATTTTAGCTGCACTCTAAAAGCCATAAAGAACAAAATATTATGTGAAGCTCATATTCTTACTAATTATGTTTGTCTGCTGTAGACCCAAGTTTGATTTAAGTAATGAAGGGGAAAATCTGAAAATGCCTTTTTAAGTGGTGGGATGTTGAGGTTCATATAAAATGACAGTAATGTTGACAATGAACAAGCCCCGAAACCCTTGACTTTCTACTACACAAATGTTCAAACTTCAACACCTCATTCAGCACCCCTGCTCCACGATAGTCCAGCCTGAGAGGGCATGAAATTAAAATACCACTGTGGCAGAACCACTGAATGACTCTGGCTAACTGTATATAATTCTCTTTAATGATGTTCTAACACCAGCCTAAACCTGTACCATTGTGTTAGGCATTACTGTGTTTTGTATATAGAGTTTGCATGTACGGGGCGTGGCCCCTTTAAGAGCGCGGGAAAACACGGGCAAACGCGATGCCATCACGCCGCAAACCACGGGGCTGCCCAGGCAGTCCTCGTGGCATCTCCGTTGAGGAGTAAAGACCTGTTTAGTTGTTCTCTTGTGTCGATCTCCATTATTCGTAGGAATTCATTAATTCCCACATTGGTGACCCCGTTTTTGTGAACGTTTTCACAAAAGAAGAGCACAGCATGGAAGCAAACGCCGTTTCGCTAAAGCTACCACAGTTCTGGGAGCAGCAAGCGCCCTCGTGGTTTATTCAGGTCGAGGCCCAGTTCGCCCTGAGGAACATCGATGCGGATCAGACCAAGTACCTTTATGTGGTCTCCGCACTCGACAGCTCTACCGCCTCTCGGATCGTCAGCCTCCTCGAAAACCCCCCAACGGAGCACAAGTATGAAACCCTCAAAGCGCGGTTACTGCAGGTTTTCAGGCTCACAAAATCGGAGCGCGCCCGTCGATTACTGGCTATGCCCGGACTCGGGGACTCCAAGCCTTCAGAGTTGATGCTCACACTCCTGGGTTCAGAACGGGAATGTTTCCTATTCCGCGAGATTTTCCTCAGCCAACTGTCTGAACAAGTACAAGCTGCCCTGGCCAGATCTGAAATTGAAGACTGCGCAACACTCGCTGCGGAGGCTGACAACATTTTCGCTGTAACTCGGCAGTACTGCGCCGCCACGAGGCACGCATCCCCCGCAGACGCCGCCCCAGCTCGTCAGCCTGCTGGGCTGTGTTTCTACCACGCGCAGTTCGGCACGAAGGCGGAGTGTTGCCGCCCTCCCTGCAGTTTTCCCCAAAAAAACAAACAACAACTGACACTGCGACCACCGAGGAACGGGTCTAACGGGCACCCCGCGGCCGCGATGGCGATCGACAACGCGGGAAAATTGCTGTTCATCACTGATACTCTCTCCAGTCGTCGTTTTCTGTGTGACACCGGGGCGCAGTGCAGCATTTTACCCACGTCCGCCCTCGATGTGCAGACGGGGAATCATGGCCCCACCCTTGAAGCGACCAATGGCGGAACAATTCGGACCTTCGGCAGACGGCGAATGGAGGTGTGCCTCGGGGGGCAACGTTTTCACTGGGAGTTTGTTACGGCCAGAGTTTCCCAGCCCCTCCTCGGCATGGATTTCCTGTGCACCAACAGCCTCCTGGTCGACGTTAGGAACCGGCGGCTGATCAACACAGCAACTTTTAATTCTCTTCCGTGTTACCGCAGTAACACTACGTCACGCACCGTCTCCTGTGCGTTCCCGATTCCTGATGAGTTTGCTCGCCTGCTCGGCGAATTCCCCGACCTGACAAGACTCACGTTCTCCTCCACAGCCACAAAACTTGGTGTGGAACACCACATCACCACCAACGGCCCCCCGGTCTACGCGCGGGCCCGGCGCCTGGAACCTGGCAAGCTGGTGGTCACAAAGGTGGAGTTTGCGACCATGGAACGGTTAGGGATTATTCGCCGGTCGAATAGTCCCTGGTCTTCACCCCTCCATATCGTCCCAAAGCCTGGCGGCGGATGGCGGCCATGCGGCGACTATCGACGACCCAACGACGCCACCACTCCTGATCGGTACCCGATCCCCCACATTCAGGATTTCTCTGCCCATTTGGCAGGGAACACCGTGTTCTCAAAAGTCGACCTCGTCCGGGGCTACCACCAGGTCCCAGTTCATCCACAAGACGTCCAGAAGACCGCAGTCATCACCCCATTCGGCCTCTTCGAGTTTTTACGAATGCCGTTTGGGTTAAAGAACGCCGCCCTGGCTTTCCAACGCCTGATGGACTCCGTGCTGCGGGACCTCAAGTTCCTCTTCGTTTACCTGGAAGATATTCTAATTGCCAGTCCTACTAAGGAAGAACATACCTGTCACCTACGCACCCTTTTTCGACGCCTCAGCCAACACGGCCTGATTATCAACCCGGCCAAGTGTCAATTTGGCCTGCACCAAATTGACTTCCTGGGGCATCGCATCACCTCAGAGGGAGCGGTTCCTTTACCTTCGAAAGTAGAGGTGGTGACATCCTTTCCACGCCCGCAGAATGTAAAGGCCCTGCAGGAATTCCTAGGCATGGTAAACTTTTACCATCACTTCGTGCCTAAGGCGGCACTACTCATGCAGCCCCTGTACGAGGCCCTCAAGGGCAAGACTGGCAAGAACCCGGTAGACTGGACGGATGACATGGCCCGAGCGTTCGCCGACACCAAAAGCGCCTTAGCCAACGCGACTATGCTGATGCACCCGCTGCCAGGAGCAACCATCGCCCTCACCACCGACGCATCGGACTACGCAGTCGGTGCCGGAAGTCCAAGCTTATAGAACGGCCATCACTGGCCTCCAGTTGGCCGACGTCAAGTTCCATTCGGTAGGTACCACGCTGTTGTGTGACGTCTCCATACAGGAACCTCGCCCTGTCGTGCTGGTCATCTGGCGCCGCAAAGTGTTCGACGCCATACATGGGTTGTCACACCCAGGAATGAAGGCCTCTCAGAAACTGATGTCAGCGAAATTTGTATGGCATGGCATGCATAAAGATGTCCGCGACTGGGCCAACACCTGCGTGGCCTGCCAAAAGGCCACGGTACAGCGCCACATCAAAGCTCCGTTGGCCACCTTCACAGTTCCGGAGCAACGTTTTGACCATGTCAACGTGGACCTGGTCGGACCACTCCCACCCTCCCATGGTTTTTCACACATCCGGACCATGGTTGACCGCACCACCAGATGGCCGGAGGCGGTCCCCCTGTCATCCACTACTTCAGCGGGCGTGGCCAGGGCGTTCATTTCCCCCTGGATCGCCCGTTTCAGAGTGCCTGCAGATATTTCGTCAGACAGGGGACCGCAGTTTTCCTCCGAACTCTGGAATACAGTGGCCCAAGGACTCGGTGTCAAATTACACCGCACCACAGCCTACCACCCACAGGTGAATGGCCTCTGCGAACGCTTCCACCGGTCAATGAAAGCCGCCCTGAGGGCCAGCCTCCAGGATGCTGGATGGGCAGACAAGCTACCGTGGGTCCTGTTGGGCCTTCGCACGGCCCCCAAAGAAGACCTTCACTCTTCATCAGTGGAGCTTGTGTATGGTCAGCCGCTGCGAGTCCCAGGGGACTTCCTACCAACATCGACGGAGCCATGGTCCGCGTCTGCCCAGCTTGCTAGTCACCAAGAGGCGGCCAGATGTTTCGCACCGGTGCCCACTTCGCACCACGGGCTGCAGAGGCCACACGTTCCCACGGAGCTTCACAAGGCTGAATACGTTTTTATTCGCCATGACGCACATAGGGATCCGCTCAAGGCCCCATATACCGGTCCCTTCCGCGTGTTGGAAGCAGGGGACAAAACCTTCATGGTAGATGTCGGTGGTAAACCGGACCACATTTTGGTTGACCGCTTAAAGCCAGCACATTTAGACCTCGACCGCCCCATCGAGACAGCACAACCGCCGAGACGGGGTCGGCCACCCATCTTCGTTACGGCAGACCAAGTGCGACCACCCGCCAGACCACCAGCCGACCAGCAGCCTCCGCCTCGAGAGTACAGGAGTCATTCTGACAGGCTCGTCAGACCCCCTCACCGTTTGACTTTGTCTGTTAAAGCGAATTCTGGGGGGGCGCATGTGGCAGAACCACTGAATGACTCTGGCTAACTGTATATAATTCTCTTTAACGATGTTCTAACACCAGCCTAAACCTGTACCATTGTGTTAAGCATTACTGTGTTTTGTATATAGAGTTTGCATGTACGGGGCGTGGCCCCTTTAAGAGCATGGGAAAACGCGATGATGTCACGTCACAAACCACGGGGCTGCCCAGGCAGTCCTCATGGCATCTCCGTTGAGTAAAGACCTGTTTAGTTGTTCTCTTGTGTCGATCTCCGGTATTCGTAGGAATTCGTTAATTCCTACACCACCAAGATTACCGTTGGAAAGTGATAACACTCTTGTATCCTTTATCTATGCAACCTTGGATGAATGGTGAAATGCACTGCCAATTACTTCTGTGATGGTGCCCTTGCTATTATTAATCATTCAGGGTTCCTGAACATTAAGACCCACACCACTATCAACCAGAATGGTTTAATTGTACACTGAAAACTGATGAAAATGGAAAACAGTTAATCTAAATGGCCAATAAAGAGCCATGCAATATTTCAGTTAAAAAAAAATATTTGAAGTTTACTAATATTATACAACAAATAATTTTACAAAATAAGCATTGCAAGGGTCAGGAGTTCATGGCAGTCAGAACATATGAGTCCATAAAATATAGGAAGATCTCAATCTCCTGTCCAATCAGAGCATTTTGAAGATTTTGCTCGTTGACAGCACCGGATTCCCAAAGGAGCTGGTGATTGCCGAGGCGTGAAATCATTATTAAAATGAACATGGCAGGTGTCACAATTTTAGACATGTTATTAGCGTTGGTCAGAAATGCGTAGGCTTTGCAAACTGAGCCTATGACCATGGTTAATGGAACCAAAGGAGATAATGAGCTCTGTATTGCAGAGTAATGTATGCAGCCTGTGTCAATAAAAGGAAAAGATGTGGGGGAGGACAAGTTGACAAAAGGCCTGTGAATTTCCAATTTGCATTCATATCATAGAATCATAGAATCAGAAAGTTACAGCACGGAAGGAGGCCATTTCAGCCCATCGTGTCCACACCGGCGAACAAAGAGCTATCCAGCCTAATCCCACTTCCCTGCTCTTGGCCCGTAGCCCTGCAGGTTAGCGCATTCCAAGTGCACATCCAAGTACTTTTTAAATGTGGTTAGCGTTCCTGCCTCTACCACTCTTTCAGGCAGTGAATTCCAGACCCCCACAACCCTCTGCGTGAAGATATTTCCCCTCAAATCCCCTCTAAACTTTCCACCAATTACTTTAAATCTGTGCTCCCTGGTTTTTGACCCCTTTGCTAAGGGAAATAGGTCCTTTCTATCCACTTTATCTATGCCCCTCATATTTTTATACACCTCAATAAGGTCTCCCCTCAGCCTCCTCTGTTCCAAGGAAAACAGACCCAGCCTATCCAGTCTTTTCTCATAGCTAAGATTCTCTACTCCTGGCAACATCCTTGTAAATCTCCTCTGTACCCTCTCTAGTGCAATCACAAATTTCCTGTAATGTGGTGACCAGAACTGCATGCAGTCCTCTAGCTGAGGCCTAACTAGTGTTTTATACTGTTGAAGCATAACCCCCCTGCTCTTGTATTCTATGCCACGGCTAATAAAGGCAAGCATTCCGTATGCCTTCTTAACCACTTTATCTACCTGGCCTGCTACTTTCAGGAATCTGTGGTTATGCACTCCAAGGTCCCTTTGTTCCTCTACACTACTCGGTGTCCTACCATTTAATGTGTATTCCCTTTCCTTGTTAGCCCTCCCCAAATGCATTACCTCACACTTCTCTGGATTGAATTCCATTTGCCACTGTTCTGCCCACCTGATCAATTTATTGATATACTAGCTGGGGGGGCCTGGCGTTGCCAAGGCTTTATTGTAAAACGGCAGTTTACAGGGCCGCGCGGTTGACGGCCGGCCGCTGCCGCTCCCCCGCTCTGTGTCTCGGGCCGAGCGGTTGTCAGGCTCGGCCCGGCCCGAGTGACCCCAACTCACCTCCGCTGCCCCGCTCGCTGTTGAGTAAAAGCAGTGAAAAAAATGGCGGCAACATTTCGGGAGGCTGCAGGATTAGGTTCCGCCCACACACGGAATGAAACGCCCCCCGTGACGCACCGATTGGTCAACCATCACGTCACTCAACGCTAATGAGTGGTAGGATTGGTCAACCGCTAATGAGCGGATTTTTGAAAGTTTTTTGTATACTGTCCGAACAATTTTTGTCTGACCAAAAAGTAAATACACCTATGAGACTCCCCTAATCATAAGCTTTCTTTTGATATAACATATGTGTAGGTACGCTCTATAACTTTTGAGTATATAGCGGACAGACAGACATACAGACAGACATACAGACATACAGACGGACGGACCCTTTTATATATATATATATTCCTGCAGTCTACAGCTTCCTTCTTCAGTATCAACCACACAGCCGATTTTAGTATCATCTGCAAACTTCTTAATCATACCCCCTATCTTCGTCTAGCTCATTGATATAAAGCACAAAAAGCAAGGGACCTAGTACTGAGCCCTGTAGAACCCCACTGGAAACAGCCTTCCAGTCACAAAAACACCCATCAACCATTACCCTCTGCTTCCTGTCTCCGAGCCAGTTTTGAATCCAACTTGAACCTTTGCCCTGGATCCCATGGGCTTTTAACTTCGTGACCAGTCTGCCATGTGGAACCTTATCAAAAGCCTTGCTAACGTCAATATATACTACATCAAATGCACTACCCTCATCTACCCTCCTTGTTACCTCTCAAAAACTTCAATCAAGTTTGTCAGACACGACCTTCCCTTAACAAATCCATGCTGACTATCCTTGATTAATCCGTGTCTTTCTAAACGAAGATTTATCCTGTCCTTCAGAATTCTTTCCAATAATTTTCCCACCACCGAGTTTAGGCTGACTGGCCTGTAATTACTCGGTCTATCCTTTTCTCCTTTTTTAAACAAGGGTACCACATTAGCAGTCCTCCAGCACCACACCTGAAGCCAGAGAGGATTGAAAAATGGTCAGGGCCTCTGCTATTTCCTCTTTTGCTTTGCTTAACAGCCTGAGATAAATTTCATCCGGGCCTGGGGATTTATCCACTTTTAAAGCTGCTAAACCCCTTAATACTTCCTCTCTCACTATGTTTATTTCATCTAATATTTCACACTCCTCCTCCCTGATAGCAGTGCCTGGTTTGCCCCTCTCCTTTATAGTGACAGACCTTAGTTTGTGGTGACAAGGACTGAAGTAAAGGAAGAGTCAGCAAAGTAATGACTAGAAGCCTATCAGAGAAAAGGTATGAGAAGGAACCAAGTTAAGACCGAACAGGGGTAAATTTAACTTTTATCATAAAAATGGATGATAGAGTACAGGCATTCATTGGAAAAGAAAATCAGGTGAGGTGTAAAATGTCTGCTTTCTCTATAACAACAGAATTAAGGATATAGAATTAGAGCCATGTCTAAATATATTCCATGTACTAAGGAAGAATCAAGTTAAACGACACAATACCTTTTCAGAAGTGTCCTTTTAAATTTTATTGATGTAGTTAACTGGTTAAAAAAACCTGATTTATTTGAATTTTCTTAATGATCTAATTTATTTATACTTAATAAAAGTTTCAAATGCCTTAAATCGGGTTATCGTCAGAGATGGCCAAGTGGCACAGAATAATGCTATATGGCTACAGTATGCAAGTGAACATGTCAATTGATTCCTGGGGAAGTTATAGCCGGGAGGTGGTGGGTTCGAAAGCGACTGGGTTCAGGCTAGGTATTTCCCAAACTAGAAGGCGAGTTGTCTGGACCACCTTCATGTATCTCATAACAAATGGTTACAGTGGCTGAAACATAAAGGAGGGGAGAAAATCAAAATAAAATATTAAAAAGGCTATTGCAATCCTATCAAGATTCTTGGTATACTGTCTGACTTATACAGAGGTGTGTGCAATGACATCAGAACTCCATTAGTTACATCTGTCCTCAAGTTTTTAAACTTAAATTCAAAATTAAAAAAAGAAAAACACATTGCTCTACAGCAGCAGTTTTTGGAGAAAGCTAGTTTCTAACTCACATCACGTAGATTATTGACTTATGTATTATGTATGCAGTTGCAACTTGTATTTTTATAGCGACCCCTGACATAGAAGTACACCTCAAAGAGCTTTAAAACGGGAGAGGAGGATACCATGCAGGAGATGGGAAAATATTAAGAGAGGAGTTAAAACATGGTCAGGTAGGGAGAAGAGTGTTCTGAAAGGAGAGAGTTAGCAAGACAAACTGGTTTGGAGACAGAGTTCAAAAGGACGGTGGCATAGTGGTTAGCACTGTTGCCTCACAGCGCCAGGGACCCGGGTTCAAATCCGGCCTCGGGTGACTGTCTGTGTGGAGTTTGCACATTCTCC
The DNA here is from genome assembly GCF_052327205.1 of Somniosus microcephalus. NCBI lineage: Eukaryota > Metazoa > Chordata > Chondrichthyes > Squaliformes > Somniosidae > Somniosus > Somniosus microcephalus. The sequence goes on from NC_140992.1 coordinate 253,187,878, forward strand.
CCGTGTTTGCGTGGGTTTCCTCCGGGTGCTCCGGTTTCCTCCCACAGTCCAAAGATGTGCGGGTTAGGTTGATTGGCTATGATAAATTGACCCTTAGTGTTAGGGGGATTAAATACGTGGGGTTACAGGGATAGGGTGGGATATGTGTCAGTGCAGGCTCGATGGGCCGAAATGGCCTCTATCTGCACTGTGGGGTTTCTGTGATTTCTGTGACTGAGATGTAATGGCTGAAAGATCAGTATTGGAATGAAGCAGGAAAAGGAGAGAATCAGAGGAGCATTGGGTATGGGCTGGGAGATAGGGCTACAGAAGATTGTTCAGTTAAGGTAGAGACAGGACAATGAGCTTTAAGACGATGCACTGGGGATCAGGGAGCCAATGGAGCTTGGCAAAGACAGCGTGATTGGGAAAGTGGGATGTCGTGTAAGGGAGTACTTGGGCCACTACGGCCACGATTTCCCCTACCTTGGCGGGTCCGGGGTGGATATTGTCCCTGCTGCTGGCTCCAGCCTGCTGTGTAGAATGAATTTACGTTGATTGGGCTTGTTAAGCCCGCCTAGCGCGTTTGCTGGCCAATTGAAGGAAGCGGGTCTGATGACATCATTTGATGACGCGTCATCAGCCAGTTTCCTTAAAGGGAGCATGTGCAAATTTATTTTGACAGTTTTACTGTCAGTGTTCTACAGCATTGGGGTGATGCAAACAATGACAAGCACTGCACAGAGGTGAACGGCTGCACCCAGGCTCTCCCATGGCAGCACGCAGGGAGGTTCTCTTCCCTTCCAATGGGCGGAAAAGACCGCCCCACGAGACCAATGCAGCCTGGTTGCACATTGCACAGGAGGACACAAGCAGGGATGTCATAAGGAGGACCAGACTGCAGTGGCGCAAACCTTTCAATGATCTCAGTAGATCACGAAACATTACAGCAGAGCCATACTCAGCCTCCTGCTGTGCCACTCATCACATCCCCATCGCTCTGCCTTCCCTACCCTACTCCTGCACATCCTTACTCACACCAACTTACCTTGCACCTCCACCCATCCCTCTCTATCTACATTATCGCTTCCCCATCTCACTAGCCACCCCTCACACTCACCCTCATCCTATTCCAATCATACCAACTAACAACACACAAGGGTAGGCGCTTGTGTGTTTTAGCCACTGTTCATGTAAAGTTTCTGTTAATGTGGTGTCAAACATTGACGCCTTTATTTTCAACACTTTGCGTTCTTAGACAGATCGGTGTGCACCTTTGGAAAGAAAGAAAGACTTGCATTTATATAGCGCCTTTCATGACCACCGGACGTCTCAAAGCACTTTACAGCCAATTAAGTACTTTTTGGAGTGTAGTCACTGTTGTAATGTGGGAAACGCAGCCACCAATTTGCGCACAGCAAGCTCCCACGAACAGCAACGTGATAATGACCAGATAATCTGCTTTTGTGATGTTGATTGAGGGATAAATATTGGCTGGGACACTGGGGATAACTCCCCTGCTCATCTTCAAAATCGTGCCATGGGATCTTTTACGTCCACCTGAGAGAGCAGATGGGGCCTCGGTTTAATGTCTCATCCAAAAGACGGCATCTCCGACAGTGTAGCACTCCCTCAGCACTGCACTGGAGTGTCAGCCTAGATTTATGTGCTTAAGTCCCTGGAATGGGACTTGAACCCACAAACTTCTGACTCAAAGGCGATTACCCACTGAGCCACAGCTGACAGTGAGTTACAGTGAATGGTGAGACATAATGGTACCTCTTACAGTGGTGATGACTGTGAAAGGAATGGTTTGGACATTGTAGGGATGCTTTATGGTGCTGGTGTGGGGTGGTGCCAACCTGGCGCATCATATGGCAGCCAGGGTGTACAGTGTCAAGTGAAGTAAATGTGGCATGGTGAGGTCATCCCTGGCCTCCCGGGCAGCAATGTGCTCGGGTGCTGATGCCCTTTGTCCTGTGCAGCATCAGTTAACTGCGGAGAAGGTTGGTGTTGTTGTTGGTGCTGCTGGTGTGCCTGGTGCTGCTGGTGTTGGGGCTGATCGTTTTGTGATTCTGAGGACCATGGTGAGATAGTTTCAAGGGCACCAATGCTGATGTAATAAATGGCAGGTGAACTTGAGATGACAGAAGCGATCTGTCAATGGTGAGAGAGGTTGTTTCAATGAGGTGACACTGGATAGAGAGTTTGCTGCAAATACTTGCAACCTGCATAAAGCTCAATCTGTTTTCCAAATGCAGTAAGAAACAGCTTCTAATCTTGGAATGTGAACAGCTGTGAGATGGGAGCTTTTATAGCACATTTTAAGCTGTAATGTAAAGAGATGGTTCAATGCTCATACAACTCCCGACCTCCTTACCTGACGTGATCCCTGAGTAGTGTGGACCTCGTGGGCAACCTCGTAAGATGGTAAAGTGAGCTCAAAATACTTTTTAATGGGCTGTTAACAAGGTCATAATGACCTGAATTGCCTTCCCCGCCGCGGCATGTCGGGTCTGTTCAGCCCTGACAGACCCGACATCTGGGAAAGTCGCGTTGGCAGTGGGTTGACATCTGGGTCCCGACCCGCTGTCAAAGAAAAAATATTTCGCACCTGACCCACCACCGAACGTGCCCGCTGACCCCATGAAAAATTCCCCCCAGAGTTCCTGGCTAATTGAAGTTTGTGAAGGGTGAAAGAAGGAGGTCAGCAAGAAATTGAATCTATAAGTGATGAAGTTATAGCTTAGGGATTCTAAACTGAAGAGTGTGTATGAACAGAGGCGTAATGATTCAAACACATAACTCCTTGAAAATGCACACGCAGATAGATAAAGCCATAGAAAAGGATAATAGAATTTGGATTTTATAAATGGGCACAGAGTACAAGAGCAAAGATATAATGATGATTCTACACAAAAAATTAATTAGCCCACAGTTAGAAACTGTGCAGTTTTGGGCACCCCATTATACAAAGAACATTAAAGCCATAGAACCTGTGCAGTATTGATTTGTCCAGAATGATGCCATGGTTGGGAAACTATAGTTAAGAGCAGAGGCTAATGATACTGGGACTATTTCTACCAGAGTGAAGCAGCCTAAGAGGATATTTGTTAGAGGTTTCTTAAATTATGAAGAGTTTTGATAAATAGGAAAAGACTATTTTCTCTGATTGGGGAGTCAGCGATGAGAGGGTCATCACTTTAAAGTTAGTACTAGGAGAGTGCGGAGAGAAGCTAGGAGAATTTTATTACACATAGGATTGTTGGAGTATGGAGTGGTTGAGGCAGAGACCATTGCATTTTTTAAAGGAAAATTAGATAAATATTTGAAGCAGAGGAAGACACAAAATTATGGGGAGAGTGCCGTGCTGTGCAATTAGTTTTGGATTGCTGTAATAAAGAATCAGCACAGAAACAGTGAGCCAAATGGCTTCCTTCTGTGCAAAACTCTCTGGTTCTATGGCAGTGGAAGGGAAGAAGTAAAAGCACAAGTGATCAATATTCCCTCGGTAGAAAAATGCCATCTTGACCAGATATGGAATGGGGTCAAGAAGCAAGGCAAGGCTTCAGCTTTAGTGGGCAGCTAGGGAAGTTGCAAAATTAATGAAATTAAGGGGAATGTGGCTATATTTATCGAGAGATGGTTGGAGGGTGAAAGCAAAAGATAGGGCTAAAAGGAAGTTTCTCAGTTTGGAAATACAGTATGTTGCGAGTTGTATTCCACAAGGGTCTCTGTTGGGACTGCTCGTATATACCATATATACATAAATGATCTGAACTTTGAAACTGAGGGAACAATATTGAAATTTTCTGATACTCAATTGTGGAATATGAAGATTGTGGAAAGGCTGCAGAAAAGCATGGATAGGCTGGCAGATGGCAAATGGGTGGCAGATGCAGTTCAATGTAGAAAAATGTTAAGTAGTACATATTGGAAGGAAGAATAGAGAAAAGAAATACAACTTAAATGGTAAGATTTTAAATGAAGTAGCAAAGCAGAGGGACTTTGATGTGCACAAATCCAGGTCATTAGAGGTGGCAGCATAATTAGATGAGGTCATAAAGAAAACAATCTTTAGGTTTATACGCAGAGGCATGGAATACAAAACCAAGGACATAATATCGAACTTGCATTGGGCTTTAGTTAGGTCACAGATTGAGCATTGTTTACACTTTCGGGTACCCTATTATAGGAAGGATATACTGTAAACAGAATGGAAAAGATACAGTATAGATTCATTAGGATGCTACCTCGCATGAGGAATTACAGTTATGAAAAGAAGTTAGGATTTTTCTTGCTAGAGCTGAGAAGGTTGAAGGGTGATTCAGGCAGGTGTCCATGCCGCTTGCTCAGGAGAGCTGGGTAACATTGTTGACGGTGGGATCCTATTGGCTCCAGGGCTGGTAAGTAACTTGTGGCATTTTAACTACTTTCACACCTGGTTTTTGCTGGGCTGGCTCGGCCAAAATCTTCCCCATAGATTTTTTTCGATTGATTGCCAAGATGGTAAAATGAGAGCACAAATTTAAAATTACCAGAAAATGAATTAAAGGGGAGGTTAAAAAATATATATATTTTCACAGAAGGTGGTTAGAATTTAAAATGCTCTATCACAAATGGTGAAGCAGAATCCATCAATTCTTTTAAAAAGGAATTTGAAAGTTAGTTGAAAAAGAATGCCATTAAAATAACGCGGGGAGTGAACAGGAGAGTGAGATTAGACCAGTTACTCTTGTAGAAAATCGTCAGTGCAGACTTGAGGAACCGAATTCTATGATGAAAATGGAACGTAAATCTTGGGTACGGTTGAGAATCAAAAATGATGGATTTGCTTTTGCCAACATCCAGCTGAAGGAGACTTGGGCTGATCCATGCCTTGATGTTGGACAGAAAGTAGGATAATATGCAATAGCCCTGAAGTTGATAATGGTGTGGAGGTATGAGTGATAGAATTATATAGAATTACATAGAATGTACAGCACAGAAACATGCTATTCGGCCCAACTGGTCCATGCTGGTGTTTATGCTCCAGATGAGCCTCCCCCCACCCCTCTTCATCTAACCATCTGATAGTTTGAGTAAAGGGTAATGGTTGAAGAGTAGAATACCTTTTCAGGAGAAAGCTGACATGATTGATGCCAGATAATAGACATGAGGTTGACAATGCTGGTAAATATGTAGCCATGCAGGGTGTTGGGTAGTTAGCAGCTGACTCAGCAAGGGCTCTAAGGAAGAGCTAGTGAGCATCATGGGTGAAATTACTTTGTTGAGATTGGAAGAAGAGATAGAGGACAAACTGTGCAATAAGGTGAAATGTTGAAGACAGAGGGAGTAAGTGGAGAGGAAGCAGCAGCTAAGCAAATGGCCTCAGTTTTGGAGACAAAGTTTATGAGTAGCCCTCGCATTTGGTGTCAGAGGTGACGATGGAGATTTTGGGGGAGGGAGGTCAAAGAAGGTGATTGGCGGTGGAGAAGTGGAGTTTGGCCTCTAGGAGGTACCTAGAATAGTAGAAGTAGAGTTTGAAAAATGTTCTAGTTTTATACTCTAGGATACACATATATGATACTTTATTCATAACTGTCTTTTCAAAGAAGATTGAACTATTTTATTCAGTTAGACCTAATTAGATCATGGAACATTAGAAAACTTCAAAAATCTAAATTTATGTCTGATCTAAATCAACTTTGTCGCTGAAATATTTGACATATATAATACATAACAAATAGTAAGTTTCCCTGTGATCTACTCCTAAACTATATAATTTAATATACCTTTAGATCCCACATCATAAAATGTCTATACCTCTGCCCTGTGTCACTGATGTTGCTTTCAAGTTCAAACTGCATCTGAAATCCTGCACATCAAAGATTTGCCTGCTGGACCACACAGTAATTGTAAGAAAAGCAATTAATAAGCAATGTTAATATTTTGTACCTCTCTCTATATATATTTATCTAAAATTTCTTTTGATGCATACACTTTCTGTGTCACACTTTCTTACTTCCTCTATCATAATTTTTGTCACACATTGTGACACCGTGAACATTGGGCAACATTTGAGGTCATGTCTACAAGTCAGGTCTATTTACAGTTACCTTTAGTGGCTCACACTGTCAAACAAGTTAAAATGACCAATATACTTACCTGTAATTGCCTTTTAGTCCTCCCACCATTGGTGGAGCTGTGACAACTTACCCATGATGGCGCACCATTATGTTTTTTTTGTTTCCCAAGTCAGGTAAGTTTTATATTTTAAATTTATTTTATTTTAAATTTAATTATAATTTCTTTCCCTCTGTGAGTGTGTGTGTGTACCTCTCCTATTTCCCCCAACGCTAACCTTTCTCCCACTCCCTGCCACAAATATTTAAAAAAATTCTGCAAGCATCGTGAGAAGTTGAAATGAGATAACACAGAGGGAGAAGCAAAGTACTCAGTGATACATACCCGCAATTAATGATTGTTTCTTCTGTTCCTAAGTTCAGACTTGTGTAACATGAGCTGTTGGCACAAAGAAGGGACCATAAAAAGTAGCCAAAGAAACACCGGAAAAATATACAAGAGGAAGTTTGGACGAACAACTGAAATTCTTATACATGCAGGGTGCTTGTGTTTAAATCATTCTTTCCTCCATTTTTGTGGAGTCAGTATGTGCTAGCATTATGCACATAGAGCTGGATTACTGAATTTTTCATCATGCACACTGGCCAGGTGGCTGTTTAGCAACTTGAGAAGTGTGAAAGGAATGTTATTACAGGGGCATTGGGCTTGGCTGTCATTAATTTTAATGAAAAGGTCATTTTTTTTCCAGGAAAGCAGAGAAACATGGCCTGAAGCTTCTTATCCATTCTTAACTTTTACCCTGAATCTCTATGGCTTCAAACTTTACTGGTATATTTTTCGTGGGACTCTTATCAGATGTTTTTTGGAAGCCTACGCATGCAGGGTTTAGCACAGCCCACTTGGGTTTTCACTTATTAAAAGGAATCAAGGAGGTTGGTCAGACAGGTTCTTTCCCCTCTAAAGCCGCACGGACTGCTGTTTACTGGTTGTTGTAGTACTGTTATTCCTCAAGTTTATTTCTGATAATCAATTCCATTATTTTGCACAGCACTGAAGTAGGCCTGACGAGCTTGTGATTGTTTTGTCACATTTCTGAATATGGCCAGTACTTTAGCCTGTTTCCAACCTACTGGTACCTCCCTGGGGCCCATTAATTCTCTCATAATGATTTCCATAGTCTTACAGATTTCCTCCCTAGTCTCTTTCAGCCCTCTGGGTATATCATCTAGTCTTGGGGATCCATTTGTTTAAGCCCTTTCAGCTTATCTAGGACTTCCATCTCATTTTCATTGAAGTCCTGTATTTGCCATGCCACTTTTTTGGGGGGGAGTGACAGCATTTTGTTTGTCTATTCTCTTTGTGAATACTTTGGGGAAATTATTGAGAATATTTACTATTTCTTGCTTACCCTCACTTTCAAGACCATTTGCATCAAATGTTCTCATTGCCGCTCTCACAGCACCCTTGCTACTGTAGTACTGAAATAATGGTTTACTGTTATATTTTGTATTTAAGTGTCAGTTGTGGCTCAGTGATAGCAAACTCGCCTCTGAGTCAGAAAATTATGGGTTCAAGTTCCACTCCAGAGACTTGAACACAAAATCTAGGCTGACACCTCGGTGCAGTACTGAGGGAGTGCTGCACTGTCAGAGGTGCCGTCTTTCAGATGAGATGTTAAACCAAGGCCCCGTCTGCTCTCTCAGGTGCAGGTAAAAGATCCCATGGCGCTATTCAAAGAAGAGCAGGGGCATTTCTTCTGGTGTCCTGGCCAACATTTATCCCTCAACCAATGTCTTAAAAAAAAATGATCCGGTCATTTTTTTCATTACTGTTTGTGGGAGCGTGCAAATTGACTGCTGCATTTCATACATTACAACAGTGACTACACTTCAAAAGCACTTAATTGGTTATAAAGCGCTTTGGAACATCCTGAGGTCATGAAAGGCATTTTATAAATGCAAGTCCTTTTTATTTGCAGCTACTTTTTTCCTGTCTTGTTTTCTCCCTCTGATCACCGTTTGATGTGTTCTTGCATATTCCTATATTTCTCCAAGTGAACTCCTTCTCCGTTCCCCCTGCAAGATTTGTTGAAGTCATTTTTCTTTATTATTTCACTTTTACTTTTTTCACTCTTAATCTCTTTAGGATCTGATTAGTCTGATCTAGCTGATGCTAGGTATGTATTTGCTCTGCATGCTCAGCATGATTCCTTTAAAGGTGTTCCATTTGCCCTCTACTGAAAGCTTGATGAATGTTCTACACCAATCCATTTGCTTTAGTTACTCTCTCGTTTCTTTGAATTCCCAGCCTTTTGTCTCAAGCTTCCTGTGCCTATGAACATAGGCCACACCAGCAGAGGAGCATCTAAAGAAACCTGGCACAAGGGCCTGCACTAGGACCACCGCAGACCAAAGGGTCTGCATGGGTCCCAGGGGAAGGCTGATAATGAAGGAGGCAAGTTCCAAATCTTTTTTAGTCTTGTACCTCCCCCCATCCCCAAGGAATGATTTAAAAGCCCTGATGATTTCAGTCAGAATTACTCATGCTGAGAGGCTGTTTCCCCTGGCTGGAGAGTCTAGAACCAGGGGTCATAGTCTCAGAATAAGGGGTTGGCCATTTAGGACTGAGATGAGGAGAAATTTCTTCACTCAGAGGGCTATGAGTCTTTGGAATTCTCTACCCCAGAAGGCTGTGGATGCTCAGTTGTTGAGTATATTCAAGACTGAGATTGACAGATTTTTGGAAACTAAAGGAATCAAGGGATATGGGGATAGGACAGGAAGGTGGAGTTGAGGTAGAAGATCAGCCATAACCTTATTGAATGACGGAGCAGCCTTGAGGGGCTGTATGGCCTAGCCAATTTAGGGCTACCCCGGATCAGGCGTATTCCTCAGACGTTCACTTTCAACTAAAGTTTGAGGTAGCCGAATCCTAAAGACGCTTAATTGGGTCTAAAGGTCTGGACTATCTCTCCCTAAAGGAAAGGAACAACCTGAAAATATTACCGTCCTCCAGATAGCACTTTTAATAAGTTTAGCTAGACTGTAACGTTCCAGATATTATGAGGGTCTGGAAAACTCCCCCAGAATTCTGCAACTCCTCACCAAAGAGTGTACAGAGATTGAGTTCACAAGTTTTTGATACAGAAGTCTTATGTGAGACAATTCTAAAAATATATAGATTTATTAAAGAACCGACATGTAATTTACGGTTGGTGAGTCAATTGCAACATTAACAGTTCCAAAAAGAGAAAGCTTACAATTCTATTATCAGAGAACCTTACTCTCAAATCTTAACTTCGCTACAGTTTTACAGTTCTTAGTTTTCTACAGGATATCCACCAAAATCAAATACCTTTGATCCCCGAGGTACAAAGAGTTGGAGACTTACAGAGCCACTTTTGAAACCGAGAATCGCTTTGCCCCTTTAAAGCGAGTCTACTATCCCATTTGAGAGTTCAATATTTATACCCTTTTCCAGTGGTATTTCCTTTAAGGTTTTCTGCTGATGCAAGCTAATTATCTCTAGTCATTTTTCTGCTGACCCCTGCAATTCTTACAGTCACCTCAGCTGGTAGCATTACAGAATTATGTCTCTTTAGGTGTTCTAAGTTTACCATAAAAATGGTGTAACGGCAGGTGCATTTTACTTGATGTCATTACTTTTATGTGCTTCTTTATGAAATGTAAATTAGAACACCTTGTACAGGGTGAACCATTGTTTTGTTCCCAAAGGTCAGCCTGTTGGGAGCCTTTAACCTTCTGTGTCATAAGGTTATTGATTCTTATCTCTATAGCCAGAATGCTTTCACAGCTTTTTCATCGTTAGGTTTCTAGATTTCCAGACCCAGTTTGTCATGTTTTAATAAGACCAGAATTCTTTCATAGAATGGTGTATTTTTCTGAATAGGTTATATGGCTTATTCCTTCACACCCGGTGCCTTGGAAATTACCCGGGGCAGGAAAATCATGTGCTTTTCTGTAATTACGGTGCACCTCGGATACCGTGCACCCGTTGTGGACCCAGCATGTGCTCCATATAGGAACACTGCTGCAGCATTTCTGCCAAGGATGCGCACGTGGCTTACATCACCCACAGGGGAACCAATTACAATGCAAATTGCAATTCTGGGGGACAACAAACCCCAAAAAAGGAGGGAACCAGTTATGCCGAGTTTCCGCAACATTTGGGGGCTCCATCAGAGTTATGACGAGAGACTGGGACATCCCCTACGGAAGTTCAGTGCCAACTTTTTCTGGGTTCTGTTCAACTTCACAGACAGAAGAAGATACATTTTTAGCTTTCAGAACATGTACCATTGCATTGGGAGCACTGAAGATGAAATTTAACCCAAGGTTAATGAGGGATGACAAATATATTGATGTTGACACTTTGCTGAAGTGCAGGTTGAAGTATGTTCAATAATTCACTACTGACGGCGGTAGCTCTAAAATGAAGCACCCTCCCTGAGATAGGGTGGACAGTGGGTTATTGCCTTTTCATTCTGGGACCAGGGTTCAAATCCAACTTAGATTGAAGGTCTCCACTTTCTGACAGCTTTCAGAATCCTCTGCAAAATGAGTTTCATCTATCTCAACCCAGTAACTAATGGTTATCATTCCACAGCACAAAACGGACCACAATTTGCCATAAAATCTACAATCTCAGTTCGGGGAGGTCATGAGGATAGCCGTGTGAGAAATAGAAAAATTCACAGCAGGAGGTGCTGAAAATTGGGATAAGGTGCATTGTTGATGTAAGGCACAGGGGCCTAGAAAGTTTTCAGGCGTAAAACGGGCACCTAAGGGTCCAATATGACGGATGGCTCTGCGTTTTTGTTCGGCGCCAGAAGTGCGCCGCCTGCCATATTGTATCAGGCCCCTCCTTAGACATCCAGGCTGGGTGCAGAAACAATTCAGGAAGCTCGTTATAATGTTTAAATAAGGGTCCTACGCTGGTTGTAGGACCCTTTTTTGAAATTGGCCTGCCTTAGCGCCTGGCTCGCCACATGATAACACTAACAATCAGCAAGAACGCAGCGGTAGTGCTTTTTAAATGCTCATCCTTTCTATACAGATTAGTTCCTGGTTTGTCTTCTTAGGCTGCTGGTTAACTCTGGGAATTTTCTTGGCTATTTTCTGTGTTCCACAAGTGAATCCTAACTTCTGGGATCAACTTTGTGCTGGTGCTGGACTGCTTTTGTCTCTTCTGAAAGCAGTTTATTGCAGTTATGGGTGGTCTTGCAGGGCTGCATTTGGGGCTGGAGGCGGGAGCGGGTAGAGACGAGCAGCGAAGAAGACAGGGGAGAACAGGAGCAGACAGGAGAAGAGGTTGGAGGAGGAGATATGTGCAGTGTACAACCCGCCTGATTTCTAGCATCGTCAAATTTCTAGGCCAGGGAGTTTTGCTTTGCTTCTGATCCATACTATTGGTAACTTGGGCCTACTGAATGACCAAAAGAGAAAAGTTCTACAGCACTTTAAACCTGATGGCTTCAACAACAACAACAACAAAAATCACCAAACAATATCAACTTTAAAATGAAATAAACCAGACCCTGTTTAGAATATGTTGACAGACATCTACCTCATGCAAACCTAACCAATATTTCCCTTCTGCCAAAATATAGATTGAAACATTAATCATGTGTACTGATGTATTAGCACATTGTCTCCTGCAGGCTGTAGAATTATTATTTATCTAAATTTTTTTCAACATATATTACAAATATTGTGATATATCCGTCAACAGAAAAACACTGATGTATAACAATGTCATATGAACAGCCCGAACCATTTGTCTGTGTCTTGTACTCATTTCCCCTAGTTTCCTTTTGACTTAACTGAAAACTAACGGAATAATTCTTTTTATAAACAATGTGTTGTATTTTCTGCAAGTTCAACTTGACATGCAGATCATATTGAAACATCACTAGCAGATCTCCCGTGGCATTGTTTATGGCTTGTCTAGGTTTGGACCACAGTTGTGATATTCACCGGCAAACCAGGCCCGTCTCTTTCCCTCTGGGAATCTAGATAAGTGTAGCTGTTTCGACATTTCAAGGGTGTAGTAAAAGTGTGATGTCTGGGGTGTGACAGATGCATACACAATGCTGAACTTCCCTTCAAAGACTGTTTTGTAATCAAAATAAAGTGTGTTGCCTGTTCTGTGACAGATGCAGGCCAGATGAAAAACTTCTACCTTCTACATAGAGATAAAGATATTGCTGATGATGCTTATTGAAACATTCCTGACATAATAATGAGGTCTATCTGACCTTGCGATGGCTGGAGCTGAGAGTAAGCATGCAGGCTGTCCATACACAATATGCTTATGGTTTGTCCATAGCCTGTAGTGACTATTATAATTTAATTACACAACTTACCGTATTTTTTATAGCATCATAATATTTCACAAAACTTCATTCACATTGGAGCTACCAGTGATGCATACAGACAAGCTGGCACTACAGTGGTAAATACTTTCAGGTCCTGTTAAAAACCACACTTTGGCCAGAATTTTGCTTACCTCGGCGGGTCCGGGGCGGGCGGTCGGTTTGGGGGCTTATGATGGAGCTGTACAAAACACTAGTTAGGCCACAGCTGGAATACTGTGTGCAGTTCTGGTCGCCACACTATAGGAGGGATGTGATTGCATTGGAGAGGGTGCAGAGGAGATTCACCAGGATGTTACCTGGGCTGGAGCGTTTCAGCTATGATGAGAGACTGGACAGGCTGGGGTTGTTTTCCTCAGAGCAGAGAAGGCTGAGGGGGGACCTGATTGAGGTGTACAAAATTATGAGGGGCATAGATAGGGTAGATAGAAAGGAACTTTTCCCCTTAGTAGAGGGGTCAATAACCAGGGGGTATAGTTTCATGGTAAGGGGCAGGAAGTTTAGAGGGGATTTGAGGAAAAACTTTTTCACCCAGAGGGTGGTTGGAATCTGGAACTCACTGCCTGAAAGGGTGGTAGAGGCAGGAACCCTCACAACATTCAAGAAGCATTTAGATGAGCACTTGAAATGCCATAGCATACAAGGCTATGGACCAAGTGCTGGAAAATGGGATTAGAATAGACAGGGCTTGATGGCCGGACATGCTGGGCCGAAGGGCCTCTTTCCGTGCTGTATAACTCTATGGGGGAGAAATTCAGTTGGTTGCGCCACCTGTTAGCGCCTTAAGAGGGCGATAAGTGGGGCGCGAGCCAGCTAGCGCCCGGGCGCGGCGAGACCTGCGCCTCTCGCGAAATTGAGCGGACATTTAGCGGCGGCGCTAAACCGCAATGCCCGCTCAGCTGCGCACGCAGATCCTGACGTCATTTCATGGTGCAACGCCCTTGGGGTGCCCCGAACCGGAAATTCAGTGGTGCCCCCCTCCTTTCCACCTGTCGCTCCCAGCGACTGGTTGACTGGAATAGTTCCCAGTCGCTGTGGGGCTGGGGGGGGCGCTATTTAAAGGGGGCTCTTCCTGGCTTCTTTGTGGTAGCCATTTTTGGACCACTCCTTCTGAGAGAGAGAGAGAGAGATTTGCAGAGAGACAAAGGGAGAGAGCTTTCTGCATTGAGTCAGCGCTCGCTGAGGTACTTTTGGCTTCTGACCAGAACTTTGTAGTTGGTTTGCTTTTTCACCGGCATAACCTTGAGTGGCCACATCCTATGGGGGCTGCAGTGGGTGGGAACGTTGGGCTTCTCCATTACATTAAGAGGGCACAGAGACGCAGAGAGAGAGTGCCAATCATGGCCAGACGAAGGAGGGCCAACAGGCGTCGGCACACGAGACATTACCATCCCAGGGTTTTCCGCCAACAGTTCTCAAACCTCAATATGTCTGAGGAGCAGTGTTTTCGGAGGCTGCGATTCAGCAAGGAGGTGGTCACTGAGCTCTGGCACCTGCTTCAGCCAGATCTGCAGCCTCAACTGAGGAGCAGGACGTCTCTGTCGGTGGCAGTGAAGGTCACAGTGGCTCTCAACTTCTATGCCACCGGCTCCTTTCAATCCGCTACTGGGGACATTGCCAATATCTCCCAGTTCGCGGTGCATTGCTGCATCTCTCAAGTCACGAATGCCCTCTTTAAAAGGAGGCGTCAGTACATCTCCTTCCCCATGACCCTGGACAAGCAGCAACAGCACACAATGGGCTTTGCAAGAATAGCGGACTTCCCCATGGTCCAGGGCGCCATTGACTGCACGCATGTGGCTTTGCGGGCGCTGCAAGAGAATGCCGAGGATTACCACAATCGGAAGGGGTTCCATTCATTGAACGTCCAGTTGGTCTGTGACCACAGACAGCTGATAGTCGCTGTCAATGCCCGCTTTCCAGGCAGCAGCCACGACGCCTTCATCCTGCGCCAGACTTCTGTGGCAGAACTTTTCGAGGCCCCGGCTCACCCAGGAGGCTGGCTTCTCGAGGACAAGGGCTATCCACAGTGCACCTGGCTAATGACCCCACTCCGTGCGCCCAGCACCCCTGCTGAAGAACGATACAATGAGAGCCATCAAGCTACCAGGAACATCGTTGAGCACACAATCGGCATGCTCAAGCAACGGTTCCACTGTCTGGACCGTTCCGGAGGAACCCTTCAGTACTCACCTGAGCGAGTCTCCCATTTCGTTGTTGTGTGCTGCATGCTGCATAACCTGGCAATCCTCAGGACTCAGCCACTGCCACCAGACATTGGAGCACCAGCTGAGGAGGAGGAGGAGGAGGAGGAGCAGCAGCACCAAGACGGGAGGGAGGCACAAAGTGCAAGGGCCGTCCATCAGCGGCTTATAGCAAGTCGGTTCTAGGACCCCTCTGAGGGAATGGCTTCTGCCATTCAAAGAACATGAGTGGAACCGTGCCGCAACCCCTAAGCCGGTCAAGGCAACAAATAGTTCAAAGAGCAAACATGCACATTCTGAATAAAGACACTTCTTTATTTAACAAACTGCGTGCCCTTCCCGCATGACAAAGTAATAGAGAGAAACCCCCAAAAAAGCAGTCAGTCACATAACTGGCTCTCACAACCTGGAGACAATGAACAAAACAGTAACCAAAAAATGACCACGGTCCTCGGCCTTCAATAAAACATTTAACAGCATTTTGCCACACCTCCTACTTTTTGCCCTTCGAGGGTGATCTGCTTCGCTTCGAGATTCGCCCCTTCCCACCCTGCAGCTCCTCCGCAATGGGACCCCAGTGGCTGCAGCAAGGCTGGGGGAAGGCTGCTGAATGTCAGAAACTGAGACTGCAGATGCCCTTGAGGGACGGCCTGGACCAGCTCTGGGCCTGGAGGGCCCGGCTGCTGACTGCTCCAACTCTGCATGGGCGGCAGCAGTCTGTCCTACAGGTGGTGGCAGCTGCAGTGGAGAAGTGACAGTGTTGGCAGCAGGAATGCTGTCATCCTGAGAGAGGACAGCAACTCCCTGTTCGGACGACACACTGACACTCCCACGGGGCAGCTCTGCAGCATGCTGAGCAATCTGCTGAAGCACAGACTGCTGGCCTGCTGTGGCGCGGCGAGGGCCCCGGCGATTCGTGCCAGATCCAGCGAGGGCGGCAGCAGTCAGTGCTCGTGTGGCCTCAATCTGCGTCTGCATGAGACCAGTCACTGACTGCATTGCAGCACTAAGCACTTGCGTGGCAGCCGCCTGTGCTGCGCCGAAGTCCTGGAGACTCCTTGCCTGTGCTGTGACTCAATGGATTCGGGCATCCTTGCCACTGCAGCCATGAGCTCAGTGTGCCTGTGCTCCGCCTGGGCACTCATTTCAGCGAGGAGCCGCACCTCTTCTGCGCTCACTGTAGCAGGACTCGAGGCCAGACTCTCCCTCCGGGGAGAAGGCCGCCGAGCTTCCCTACCACCCCCGCGTTGCTGGAGCCCACTGGGCCCCGGAGCTTCACCCTCCTCAGACCATCCCCCCCTGCTCCCCTCCAGGGAAGACGTGTCCCCATTATGGCCATGGGCTGCCTCGGCTGAGGGTGGCACTGATGGTCCGGCTTCCTCCTCGTCGTCGCCTTTAGAGTCACTCACAGTGGCAGCTTGAGGGCCCGCCTCCTCACCTGGCGAATCAGCATCTGAAAGCAGGGAGGTACAAGAGTGGCCTTAGCGTGAGGACAGGATGGCAGCGAGGGAGGCACGAGTGCTGCAATGTACTGTATTGGTTCGATAGTGGCAAAGGATGCTGGTGTGAGGCACAAGTGGAAGGAGAGGGGTCAAAAAGGTGATGGCCTTACCATTGCTGTCCATAACGGGGTCGGCATCTCCAGTGGCGACGGGGCCAATCATCCGGCCTGCCATAATCCGCTGGACTCGCTGCTCCAGATCGGTTAGGGCTTGAAGGTGAGGCCGGCCTCCCCCGGTCCGTTGCTGCTGCCTCCTGTTATGCACCAGCTTGCACTGCAAGAGAAAGGACGGGCTCTGAGTACAATGTGAAGCCCTGATCTTGGCTGCACTGCCTCCCATGGTGGAATAGCCCTTACAGTGTGAAGCCCTGATCTTGGCTGCACTGCCTCCAATGGTAGAATAGCCCTTACAGTGTGAAGCCCTGATCTTGGCTGCACTGCCTCCCATGGTCGATTAGCCCTTACAGTGTGTAAAGTGCTGAATGTGCGTGTGAGTTTTCTGAAAGGGCCATAGGTGTTGGATGAGGGCTGGGCATTGGGGCTTTCAGGACCCTTTGGCCATAAAGTGAGGTCGACATGCAGGAATGAAGAGGATACTGGAAAGGGTACTCACCCTGACAACCCGAGTGAGGTCGTTGAACTTCTTCCTGCATTGTACAGGGGTCCTAGGCACCATGCTGCTGGAGGTCACTCTGTGAGCCACCTCCCTCCAAGCTTTGCGATAGTCATTGGGCAGTGGCCTCCTGCCACTGTCCGGGAACAGGATAGATCGCCTGCGCTCCACCGCGCCAACCAGAACCTCTAAGGCCCCCTCGCTGAACTGCTGCGCTTGCTCCCTGGCCCTCTCCATGGTCCTAGGCTTAAAAATGTGGCAGCAGGTCTGTCCAGGCCGAGAATCAGGGCTCCGATGCGCAGGGTGTGGCTGCAATCCAAGATCGAACCTCCCATTTAAGAGCTGACCGGCGCCAGCGTGTCTGTGTGCAATCGCTAACTGGCCACACCTGCGCTGCACCCGCCCTCGGTGGTAGCACCTCGCTTCTCCGGCTTAGCACATTATGACAGTCGTGCAGCGCCTGTTTTAGCGCTCCAAGCACCTCCTGGGGTGAAGCAGGCCAATTTACCAGTAGGTGGCGATAATTTGCGCCGGGCACAAAATTTCGCGCCCGGCCGATACTTACGCCCCAAACGGGGCGATACTGAATTTCTCCCCCTGTGACTCTATGACCCCACTGCTGGTTCCTTCCCGCTGCTGAAAAAGACTTTCCCTTAATGGGGCCTATTAAGCCCACCCAGCGTGTTACCCGGCCCAATTAGATGGAGCGGGTCTAGTGACATCATTCATGATGCGTTTTCAGCCAGGATATATAAAGGGGCCATGGCCATAATACATTTGATGATTAATCTAACATAGTGCTGTCAGTGTACTGGAGCACTGAGGTGCTGCAAACACCAACAATGACTGCACAAAGGCAGAGGGCTGCACCCAGGTTCTCCAATGACTCCTTCCATATGCTTATGGAGGGAGTCACAGCACGAAGGGAGATCCTCTTACCTTCTGATGGGCAGAAGAGACCTCCCCAGGAGACCAAAACAGCCTGGTTGCAGATTGCAGAGGTCACTAGCAGGGATATGCTCAGCAGGATCTGGGTGCAATGCTGCAAACTTTTCAATGATCTCATTACATCAGGAAGCATTAGTACAAAGCAACACTCAACTTCATCCCCATCACTCTGCCTTCCCTACACTTCTGTATATCCTTACTCACACCAACATACCTTGCAACTCTACCCATCCCTCTCTCTGTCTATGTTATCACATCCCCATCTCACTAGCCAGCTCTCACGCTCACCCTCATCCTAGTGCAATCACACTAACTAACAACACACAAAGGTAGCCACTTGAGTGTTTTATCCAATGTTTATGT
The DNA here is from genome assembly GCF_052327205.1 of Somniosus microcephalus. Lineage (NCBI taxonomy): Eukaryota > Metazoa > Chordata > Chondrichthyes > Squaliformes > Somniosidae > Somniosus > Somniosus microcephalus. The sequence continues at coordinate 253,205,946 of NC_140992.1, forward strand.
AAAGTTTCCATTAATGTGGTGTCAAACATAAAAATCTTTATTTTCAACACTTTCTGGTCTTGGACAGATTTGTGTGCGCCTTTGGAAGTGGCTTAGTGAGTTGCAATGAATGGCGAGACTTAACGGTACCCACCGCAATGGTGATGAGTGTGAAAGGAATAGCTTGGACATTGTAGAGATGCTTTATGGTGTTGGTGTGGGGTGGTGCCAACCTGGCGCATCATGTGGCAGCAATATGGGTGTACAGTATAAAGTTAACTAAATCTGGCCATGATGAAGCCATCCCTGGTCTCCCGGGCAACAATGTGCTCAGTTGCTGATGCCCTCTGTCCTGTGCAGCATCAGGTGATTGCAGAGAAGGTTGGTGTTGTTGTTGGTGCTGCTGGTGTGCCTGATGCTGCTGGTGTTGAGGCTGATCGTGGTGGGATCCTGAGGACCAAGCTGAGACAGTATAAACGGCACCCATATTGATGGAATATGTGGCAGGTGAAGTACAGATGACAGAAACATTCTGTCAATGGTGAGAGAGTTCTTCCAATGAGGTGACACTGGATGGAGGCTTTTCCGGAAACACTTGCAGCCTGCAAAATCTGTGCTGGAAATGGACTGAGTAACAGCTTCTGCCTGAGCAAAGTAATCATCTATCAGCTTTTACTGTACATTTGCTGCTGTCAATTAATCAGCTGGAGCAATGGCCACTGAACTCCCGCCTCAGGTTGACAGACGTGGTTCCCGAGCTGCGTGGATCTCATGGCCATGCAGGGAAATTAAAAATGTAGGGGGAGAAAAGCTTTGAAATGCCTGTAAACTACCTGATAATGATTTCAATTGGGTCTCCTGCCACTGCCGGTTGGGTCGGCTCCGCGATGACAGACGCACCAGGGGAAAGGTGCATGGGGGCAGGTTCACAATGGGTTCCCGACCCCCTGTCATGCACTGCCTGATCGGGTGGTGGAAACAGATTCAGTAGTAACCTTCAAAAGTGAATTGGATAAATATTTCAAGGAGAAAAAAATTGCAGGGATATGGGGAAAGAGCGGGGGGAGTAAGGCTAACTGCATTGCTCTTCGAAAGAGACTCAATGGGCCGAATGGCCTCCTTCTGTGCTGTACTATTCTATGATTCTATATGGGGCAAGAATTCCTCTGCATACAACTTGTAACAACGTCATAAGCCCATTCTTCACAAATTATATTGCGCAGTGCGTATGAGGAATATTCCTGTGGTTGGATCATTCAAGTGTGATGCATATGACGGGTTACAAAAAAAATTGTTAACCCAGCAAATTAAGATTAAGATGTGTTTTATCTTTGGAAAAGCTAAAAGTTTATCTCTTGATTCATGTTATACATGTATGGAAAAAATTAATAAGCATTTAGCAGCTAACAGGTTAGGACTAAAAGAAAATTCACTCGGCTTCACTAAATCCTTGATTTTCAACTAAAGAAGGCCATTTCATGATAAACTGACTAATGCTTTTGTGTTCTTTCTACACCCAGGCAAGGTAACAAATGGTTTATTGTTTGGTCTTGGGGGAGAAGCAAGTTCCAATTACTGTATTAGCCACCGTTCGTCTAGTTGCTTCTTTTATTAAACTTGGGAGAATACTCATTGCTTTTGAAACCCCTGCAGCATTAGAAGTAACACTTCCTGCAAATCCTTTTTGCGGAAGAACGGTCAGAAAATCCAGAGCCATGAGAACTCTTAAACTAAAAGCATTTTAGGGTAAATAACATGTAGCAATTCTTACTTTTGGATGGTATGAAACCTTCTAAAGTGGTTTGCAAGACCAGAAGCAAAACTGGAAATGGGTCCAGTCATAATTGGCATGCTAAATTTTGGTAAAGCACTGCTACACTCATTCTGAATTAATTTACCAAATGTACAACTATTCTTTTTGCTCTGCAGCCCTTGACTATTCTTAAATGGGTTTTGCTTCACCAGATCAATTGAAATGTTGGCTTTGTGCCTTTTATCTTCACAAGTGCTTTCTGGGCATTATTGATTTATACAATGCAAAAAATTTGTCTTACTTATTATACTTCATGAACATTCGATTTAATTTTACCTCTCTGGATATAAGAAATAATTAGATCTCCATGCTGATTTATTTCTGATTTAAAAGGGAGGCTTGAAAATGCAGCAAGTTGTAACAGGTTAACCCTTTAAAGGCATCCACAAATAATGTAATAGTTTAACATTCGCTCCCTTTAGTTTCTCAATTTCTACACTTCAATATGAAGGTCCTTCCTAACAAGATTATTTTCCTTATCGTAGCAAGTTATTTGGATGTCAAAATCTATTATTTTCCAATAAAAATGAACAACTTATTTCCTTGTCAGACCTGTTTCTCTTTGACAAAAAGATACGTTGATCTTGACTATCCTAGAAATTGTGATGAATAATATACTAATGTGTGTTCTGCAAAGAGAATCAGTACTCAAGAGGATAAGCTGGACATGCGGCATGAACGCTTGGATAAATTCAGATTTCGAATCTGGAAGGTACAAAGTTGCAATGAGCATCTCCACTGCTGCATCCGAGAATCAGCCAACCTTGGATAACACCATCCTGCCTGCTGTTCCACCATATCACTGCCCACTCTCCACCACTGGAAAACACACCACCCCTTTCAGGTGCTGCAGGCTGCTCTTAAATAAAGACTGCCCTGCTGGATTCCCCACCTTCCCAATTGGCGAGCTGCCGACAAGGAGCACCTTTAATGATGGCACCTTGCCGATTTGATTCAATGCATGACCGAGCAAGAAAATGGCACTGGCCCCATACCGATTCCTTTGGGCAGGTTCCATCCACCAGATTTCTGCTTGAATCAAAAAACTGTGCATTAAATACATTTTTCAGTAAGCACTATTCCTTGCCCATACTGTGGTTCACAATGATCAGAATCATAATGATATAATTTGCACTCATATTAAAGACTTTTATACCCCCTTGCTTTTCCAAGAGATTTTTTTGCTTTAAATAACTCGGTAATGAGTGCCTCCAGACAGCCACGGGTGGTTATCATGTCCTGCAAATCCTGTCACTACAGGGGTACTGAAATTATGAGGACACAAAACAACCTATAATTTAATACAGAAATGACAATCATTATGGTATGTAAATTGAACTCAGAGAGATTGCTGATGGCTGCAGATCTCTGATAGACGCACTTTTGTTTCTATTGAGCAATGCACAAAGGAACTAATACAGCCTCTTCACATGCTTATTTCCACTGAGCTTCAGTAATCCTAAAAGGAACTTTGCTCATTGCCCACTAGACATAGCATTGACTTCCTAACAAAATGCTTTGGAGTGAACACATTGATTTTGGACAGAATTATCCAATGGGCTTTTCAAAACCCTGGTAAAAATTCCAGGAATCCCATGTAATACAAAACTGAATGTGACTTGTTTAGTCAAGTAATGACCTTGATTATAAGGAAGACCAGCCAGTTGTATGCAATAGGAAAAGGCTTTCTGATTTCACAACAAATGGATGAGTTTGTTGAATGTCATCCCCCAAATACAATGACTACAAACATGTGAAGCTCATAGATCAAAAAAGGAATTTGACTTATTTAAGTAGCTCTGGTCACGAACCTGATTCTTACAGTTGCATATTACTCAAATCTGTCTTTTACAGTTGGGAAGAATTTAATACGTTTTTCACCAGGAGCCTAGGTAAAGGACTTTGCAGTAGCAGAATATGCCTTGGGGAGGAAGGAAATGACAGGCTTTGTTTCGCCCCACTGCAATGCTATTGCACATGAAGGGATTGCAAGATTACACTCTCAGAAAAGCCCAAACTCCCTTAATAGATGTTGTAAAATTATCATAGAAATCATAAACTCCATCACCTTGGAACAAACAAAGAAAAATCACACTTCAAAATCTGAATAACTTTTGTTTCCAGGATTTGTGTATTCTTGCATTTTTTATAAGGACAGCCTCCAGTATTATAGAATTGTATCAACTGGGTGCTGGACTGTTGAGTGAAGTGTGACATAATGTAGAGACTGCCTGCTATTAGCTTTAACAGCCTTAGTAAATAAAGGTTCATCTCTTCATTATGCAAAAACCGCTATTGCTTCAGTGAGTTCTATTATTTCTCAATTCAAAATTTGAGTTAAGAGATTTTACAGTACGCACTAGCGATGGGCAAGGTTTGTCGTCTGCCAATTTGTCATTGGATGCGGGTTGGGAGTGGGTCAGGTGGTTTCCGGGTTCCAGTCCCGACCCCACCTGCAACCGGCCCACGGACATGACTTTACATTGATTGACCTTGTTAAGCCCACCCTGCTTGCTTGCCGGCCAATTAAGAGGAAGCTGGTTAGATGTCGTTATTTGATGACGTGTCATCTGCCGGTTTTCTTAAAGGGACCACGCACAATTTTTTTTTTGACAGTTCATTTTTCAGTGTTTGACAACATTGAGGTGCTGTAAACACTGACAATCACTGTACAAAGGTGAGCGCTTGCACCCAGGCTCTTCAATGACTCCCTCCATAGGCTAAAACAGATGGCAGCTACAGGTGAGGTTACAGAAACGATCTGTCACTGGTGAGAGCGGTTCTCCCAATGAGGTGGGACTAGACATCGATTTCAAAACTTGTTACCTACAGAAAAGTGTAAATGCATTAAAAATAATTTTCCCAACATTTTCTTACCTCTGAAACTCACCAGTGCACCATTGGATCCTTCACACCACTTCTGTAACTGTCATCAATGTAGAAACATTACAGTAGACTCACAACACACCACACTTACCTGGCGTGGTGTCCGGACATCAGGGAGCCCGAGGCAGAAGCGGCAAAATTGAAAAATAGCCTGCCAACTACTCTCAACTCCCTGTTAACAGGCAGGTAAGTGGCTTTAATCCTCTTCCCGCCGCTAGGTGTCAGGTCCATGCACAAATCGGGGACCCAATACTTGGGAAAATTGTTTGGAGGCAGTTTGACGGCAGGATCGGAACCCACTGTCAATCAAAACAATTTAAACCCTTGACCCGCCTCCAAACCCGCCCTCTCAGTGCTGATAAAATCACGGCTGTCATAACTCAAAATATTTAGGTCTAGGTGCTTAAGTGCCAGCTGTGGCTCAGTTGGTAGCACACTCGCCGCTGAGTCAGAAGATTGTGGGTTCAAGTCCCACTCCAGGGACTTGAGCACATAAAGCTGGGCTGACACTCCAGGGCAGTGCTGAGGGAGTGCTGCACTGTCGGAGGTGCCGTCTTTTGGATGAGACGTTAAACCGAGGCCCCGTCTGCTCTCTCAGGTGGGCATAAAAGATCCCATGGCACTATTTTGAAGACGAGAGACGAGCGGTGTCCCGGCCAATATTTATCCCTCAACCAACATAACAAAAATAGATTATCTCATTATCACATTGCTGTTTGTGGGACCTTGCTGTGCGCAAATTGGCTGCTGCATTTCCCACATTACAACAGGTACTCCACTTCAAAAGGAGTTCATTGGTTGTAAAGTGCTTTGAGACATCCGGTGGTCATGAATGGTGCTTTATAAATGCAAGTCTTTCTTTTATTGTCCAATTAACATCAAGGATTTGTAAACTTCACTTGTATATTCTGAGTCCTAAATTCATGTTGAATTATAATTACCACACAAGCACAAAATCTCAGTGACCACTTTAAAATGAAGTGATATAAACATGCTGCATGTCAGCATGGTTCAGTGGTAGCACCATTGACTCTGTGTCAGAAGGTGATGGGTTCAAGCCTCAAACCAGGAGTTGAGCACATATATCTAAGCTGGAAAGATGTTGGTTTGTAAAAGGATGCTGCAGATTTACCTGTGACTGGCCTGGAAAAACAGCCTGACGAGTACCAAGTTGTTTTGTATTGGGCTCCACATTATAGGAAAGACATTGAAGTTTCAGAGAGGGTACAATGCATTAGGATGTTGTCTGATATTAGTACAGTAAATATGAATACGAAGAATGACTTGAATAATTGGGCTAGAAATTGCGGTCGGAGGCGTACCTCCGGAGTGCGCCTCTGACCCGCGAAAGAATGCCGAACCTACCTACTGGTGCAGAAGCTGTGAAAGCTTGCAGTCTCGGGTCTCGAGGCAGAGGGCAGCGTGATGGCCCGTGGATACCGGGGACGCAGGGGGTGCGGAAGCGTGCCTGGTCCTCCAATCACAAAGCAGAATTCCATTTCAATCATTTCCGAAGGGAATCCTCTAATGAGATGTAATGGAATCCTGAAATCTGATCTAATTACAATTTGCAGAATTGGAATTTTATTTGTAATTACCTTCATTCCACCAACCTCACTAAAAATTACATTTTCTGATAAGTTTAGACATTAAAACTGTAATCCACTCCAATATTTGCATAAACACGTCTCATACAGTGGATGTGCATAATTTACGATATGAAAATGTTTAATTAATGGCTTAGATGTTCCCTTACACTGATGCAAACAGGCCATTTGCATCAACCGTAACACTTGCGTGGGTAATTGCTGGCCAGTTGGCCAACTCTGCACCAGCGATTGCTTTTCCGTGGCCCGTGTGGATGGCCTGACAGCGCGTACGTTGACAGGCCGCAAGTTACGAATTTCACGCATGCACAATTTTGGGGCCATTTGGATCTTTTTTTGTTAGAACTTTGCAGATTATGGTGTGATATGATCGAATTGTTCAAATTTATGAAAGGATGTGGCAGGGTAAATAGAAACAGACTGTTTCCATGTAGCTGAGGGGTCAAGAAGGATGGACCATAGATATAAGATGAAATATAAGGGGGTAGAGTTTCTGCTTTGAGTGCAGTCGGCAATCCAGGCGCAAATTGCGCTCAAAATTGTGCTCGTTTTCCGAATTGATTTTATGGTTCAAGTTTCCGCTCAGACTTATTTTGCATAATCACAAGCGTAAAATCTTCCACGAACCAGCACAACTGGGCAGTGCTTAATAACCTAAGTGTTTTCTTTCTTGCATTAAAAAATATTCATTGATGTATTTAACAGTGGTAACCTGGTGCGTTTTTATTAATGCAGCCGAAAATGGGTTTATCACAAAAAGTAAGCATTTTTAATAATAGTGTCTAGTCCACCATCTGGAGTAACCTAATTTTAAATGACTGAAAATGACTTTTAAAAAAAACTATACGAAGCCGTTTACTATTTTCGTTGGTGTACAGTCGTCAGTTGTTTAGTAAATTAAATATTTTTTTAAATTAAAAGCTTTTAAAAGGTGCCTATTAGTGCCCTTGCACCTAAAAGGAAAATAAAAAGCTTAATTTTAAGAGCCTCCTCGTAGGCCCACAAAATGGCGCAATTAGCGGAAACTCGCCATGGTGATTAATTCAGTCTGGGGGCGTGGCCAGTTTTGTGGGCGGGGCATGCTTCCAGCGCAATGTTTTTTATAGCAGCACTAAAGATCACGGCAACTCGGTTTGCGCTGGACATAATTTGCACTTGAAATTCCTCAATCTCTTGCGCTGGTTTGGCCGATTTCGGGCCAATTGCACTGGTAAAACCAACTGCCCCAAGAGATTTAGAATGAAGGGCCATAGATGTAAGATTAAATACAGGGGAAACTTTCCCACACAGAGAATTGTGAGGCTGCGGAATTCACTTCTGGGGTTAGTGTTTGTGGCAGAAATGATGTAAACATTCAAGGTTAAGATTGGGTAGGTGGTTGACGAAAAGGTTGGGTGAATGTGACTAAAACTATTTGTTTGTGTGCAGTGTAAATGTGGACATGGACTGGTTTGGCTGAGTGGCCTGTTTCTGTGTTTTAACTTCTATGTGTTTCTATGAACAATTGAGGCAGTTTGTGATTATATGACTCCTTTAAAATGAGTTGCCCGAGGCCAGTGGTTGTGAGAGTTCAGCATGTTGGTACGTTGTCCCTTAGAGAAGTGAGGTGCTTGAACGTATTGTTCTGTGTAAATTAGTTTGCTCTGATGGCTTACACACTGTACCTGTTTTTTGCTCATCTAAGTATCTGATATGCACAGAAACATATCATCAATCCAAATCAACTACTGAGAAACGTATATAAGTAGTTTCCATTTCCATGTGCACATTCTCTTTCACCACCCACCCCTGTACCCACCCCCGCCGGACACACCTGACCTACCCAAGCCAGAGAATATACATGCAAGTTGGCAAAACCTTAAGGGGGGAAAAATTTGGTTGGTTTGCGCCTCCCGTTAGCGCCCTAAGAATGGGGCGTAAAGCAACTAGCGCCTGGGTGCGACGCCGCCAACGCCTCCTGTGAAATTCAACGGGAGGTTAGTGGCGGCGGTAACCGTTAGTGCCCCGCGGCCCTGCGCCACCGGCGATGACGTCACCGCCGTGCGCAGTGCCCTGCTCGCACCCCGGCCACGATCTTCGGTAGCGCCCCCCTGACTTACCGCCAGATGCTATGTCCAACAGGGTCAGGGGGGCCTATCTGCAACCGGGGTGGCGCAAATTAAAGGGGAGGTGCCGGGTGGCCATTTTTGTTTCTGGCTGCCTGCCCGCTTTGCCGTCCCCGGCCTTCTGTGCAGCCCCCCAACGGGGTGCCGGCTGCACTCCGTGAGCCCGGCACTTCTTTTGAGGGCCAGGCTATTTTGCCGGCACTCCGATCACTGGTGGCCCAGCTGGGCCCCGGGTCGCGCTGCGCTAGGCCCCTCCCCTTTAATAAAGGGAGGAAGCCTGCAGTACCGCGGCACGTAACGCCGTGATATTCACTCGCAGCGCCCCAAGAGGGAGGCGGGGCACTTAATTAGCGGCCCGCCTCCCTCTTGGGGCACTACCAGTGAATTTCAGGCGCGGGGATGCTCATTTTGTAGCGCCCCGGCGAAGTTAGCGCCCCAAAGGGGGCGCGACCCAATTTTTCCCCCAAAGACTTAGTAATCTTGTTCAACTCTACCCGATAGGATATTGATTTTCGCATCCCTGATTTTCTTCGCTCCACCATTGGTGGCTGTGTCTTCAGCTGCCTAGGCCCTAAGCTCTGGAATTCCCTCCCTAAACCTCTCCTGATCTACCACTCTCTCCTCTTTTAAGACGCTCCTTAAAACCTACCTCTTTGACCAAACTTTTGGTCACCTGTCCTAATGTCTCCTTATGTGGGCGGTGTCAAATTTTGTTTGATTATCACTCCTGTGAAGCATCTTGGGACGTTTTACTACGTTAAAGGTGCTATATAAATGCAAGTTGTTGTTGTTGTTACGGCGTATCTGGAGCTGAGCAGGAAGTATATTTGTCCCAGCTCCCAGACAAGTACACTTATGATGGTCCCATCAATGAATGAATTGGTTAATCATGAAGAACCCCATGAGGTATTGCAAACTTGCTTGGTTCAGTATTGGCTCACACCTTCCTCACTTGCTTTCAAGCAGACTGGGGGCTGTTGATACATCAATCATACCGACTAAAAGTCAAACTTTTAAATGCTCTCTAACAAACTGTTCAAAGTTACAAATATTTAGACAGGAGATGGACACAATGCACCCTGTAATGTGACACTGAACCATACTGATCCGAAGCTGGAGTGGACACAGCTCGTTTTGTTGGCTTAGTCAATTAGATAGTGCCTGGCCATTTTAAATGAGATTAAAAACATGAAAACACAACATAATTTTGTTCCAGTGCTTTAGGAATTTGCTCCAACAAAATGATGGGCCCAATCTCGACACCAGAATGGCCAAGATTTGAATCCTATTCTATGCTGAGCTGGTGATCTCAGTCGGAGCAGGGGAGAAGTACTATCACTTCCTCAATCGCGGCTTTCAAAAAGGAATTAGATAAGTACCTGAAGGAAAAAAAATTGCAGGGCTACGGGGAAAGGGCGGGGGAGTGGGACTAGCTGAAGTGCTCTTGAAGAGAGCTGGCATGGGCTCGACAGGCTGAGTGGCCTCTTTCTGTGCTGTAACCATTCGATGATTCCTCAGTGCCTCTAGAGGTAGGAGACAGCAACCAGGCTTCCTGCCTCTGAAAGAAGGGCCCCAGTTGGAAAGTATATATGTGTGAATATCAGTCTGATAGCAGGTTGAGTTCTGCTGCCAACACTCACTGTGCAGACACGTGAAGAATGGTCACTTGGGTGAGTTGTCAAAGAGCTGGCTGCAATTCATATCTCAGTAAATCCAGCACCTTATGGAGAGGTGAGGAGATAATTGGGGGGGGAAAAATATCTTCTTTTGGTACTTCAAAATGGCACTGAAAAGGCAGTGCTCTCTCAGCAGATATAAAATGTCAGCAGCATCCAAAGTCTGCTCACAGACCTATGCGCAATAAAATATTTTTTAAAATAATCTGGTTGTGAGGTCAGCCAGATGATCATTGACATCTCTCCATTGTTGCTCTGTGACCAGCTAGGAGAGGTGAAATCCTCCCCTTTTCCTGCCTGAGCACCTCATCTTCAATCAGTACTTTGCCTAATCACCCAGCCCCCATTCAGAAACTTGCTGCACATTAGAACTTCTATTCCGAATAGCAGTCCAGGCTGGGAATTGAACCAGTCAGTCTGTGCCACAAAACACGCTGATGCGTCAAACCATTTGGCCAACATGCCACATATTTTAATAAATCCTATATAATAATCACTGTGAACTAGCTGAAATTTATTTCAGAGGCATATTAGATAGGTTTCAATATTGAGGATTTTATAATGTCACCTGGATCTGTTGCCATTGTTACCTCTTTGAGGGAAATAGCGTGGACTTTGACAGAACATTGTAAATTCAGCATTTGAGGTCTGCTTAAGACAAACAAACCACCCATCGGGACAGGAATGCTTGATTCATAGAATATTCTCGCTTCAGGCTTGAATATAAAGCATGCACAGCACAGCTTTTGGTACTTACATATGAAATAAAGAGGATCACAGTAAAGACAAATTTGTTTGGTTGTGAGGTTAGGACCTTCTCACTGTATCTTTCCCATCTAATAGATTTTGTGGTTTTCTTTCAATTTAACCCTTCACATTTTCAGTTTGCCAGAGTACTGTGCAATCACACAATGTATTACATTATAAATGTATCTGCTTTTCAACCATTCATCAGAGAAAAGTAGGAAATTCCCATTGATTTCTGCAGTCCTATCCTTTTTTTTAAATCATTAATATAAATGTTGAATGAACACTTTTGATCCAGGTGACATATTTTCATGTTTACTGAGCAGGGTCTGAGTAGGAATCTTCCACTTCACATCCTGCACGGGGTTTTTTTCAGGATGTTGTGCTAAATTTAAAATTAATATTGAAAAACACTATGGAGTCAAACAGACATTTGGAAACACCAGTTGCCTTGTGCTGGATATATTAGTGCATTTAGCTGTGCATTGGTAAGGCAAACCTTACATTTATAAAGGAAAGATGTGCAAAATCTGAAATTGCACATACATTGGAATCCTATTATGTGTGATAGCTGAGCAAAGGAGGAAAAGAATGCATGCAACTAGAAATCAGATAACAGGACTCCTGTGCCATTACTTGCTATATATATAAAAAATCAAAATTGGGATTTAGTGCTAATTGATATATATTATTTTACTGCTGTGAATTGCCACAGAGGGAGTGCAACGAAGGTTCACGAGATTGATTCCTGGGATGGCGGGACTGTCGTATGAGAAGAGATTGAGTAAACTAGGCCTGTATTCTCTTAAATTCAGAAGAATGAGAGGGGATCTCATTGAAGCATTCACAATTATTACAGAGCTTGATAGGGTGGATGCTGGGAGAATGTTTCCCTTGGCTGAGGAGTCTAGAACCAGCGGCCACAGCCTCAGGATTAAGGGCAGGCCATTCAGGACTGAGATGAGAAGACATTTCCTCACACAGAGGGTGGTGAATCTTTGGAATTCTCTACTCCAGCGGGCTGTGGAGACTCAGTCATTGGGTATATTCAAAACAGAAGTCGATAGATTTCTGACTAGTAAGGGCATCGAGGGATATGGCGATAGGGCCGGTGAATGGAGTTGAGGCAGAAGATCAGCCATGATCTCATTGAATGGCGGAGCAGGCTCGAAGGGCCGAATGGCCTACTCCTGCTCCTATTTCTTATGTTCTTATGTTCTAATTTGCTTGTGTTGTGATTGCGTATATATGAATTCAACATAGGCGCGAAAAGATGGGGAAAAAAATGCAAGGTGCAAGATCTTTTGGAAAATTATGTAACTGCAGCTGGATGCAATTATGGGATACCAAGTAAAGTAAAGTAATGATGACCTGGGTCATTGATTTACAGTGACTGAGTAAATCAAATTCCAGTTTTATTACATGGGATTCTGCTATTTTTTTTATCAAAGTTTTGGGATTATGTTCCACAATCTTCTGTTTTTTTCCATGAAAATTCAAAGTAATGTCCTTGGGGATGACATAACTGCTATTAGACGGGTGACAATAACACAAATTGGAGGAGGCAAAGGCAGTTTGGATTGAAACTCATAATAAAATAAAGCAATGACCATCAGCTGCCAGCTCAAGGTGAGCAGTTATGTAGAGGGTTGTTAGACAAGTAAAGGATCTTCAGAATATCATAATGTAATAATAAGGGGACCTTTCACTATCCCAATGTATCATTCAGTGACAACTGAAAGAGAAGGGTAAAATTCTGACTATTGTATCCGGGTAATTAAAAAACGGATGTAAAACAGGGTTCTAGGGCAGGTATTATATTGGATTTAGTGTTTCATCATTAATAAGAAACAGTTATTTCTGGAAGGAACTAAATTAGAAAGATCTGTGTTTATATAACTCCTTATCACATCTCTCAAAAATACTGCAAAGCACTTAGTATACTCCTTTCAAATTCTGTTGAGGAATCTTTAATGTCCACTTCAACTACTAAAGTAGACAAGAGAGTAATTTCCATTTTCACCTCTTGGGCGGTAAACTGATGGAGCGGATCGCCCACCCATTATAGAAATCAAAATCGAGTGAGCTCTATAACAGGTAATCCAGTCTGCCAGTTTATCACCCATCAGTGAAGGTGAAAATTACCCCCAAGGACTCAGTTTAACTCCCTCAGCACCGCAGTCCAGCGTTGGCCTAGATGATGTCCTGGAGTGGGGCTTGGACCCAGAACTTCTGACCTGAGAGGCAAGAGTGCTACCAATGAAGCCAAGTTTGCAAGAGTTAATAATGAATGGCACAGAAGAAGATACATTCTGTGAGCAAAGAGAAGAGGGAATCTAATAGCACAGGATAAATTAAATCTGTGTGCAGTAGGTAGGTACTATTTTGCAATGTGTCCTGGATATATGAGGTGCTTTCCCTTACAGAGAGGACAGCACTAAAAATAAAATGAGTAAGGGGATAAAATGGACACAAGTGGGTGTTACTATATGTTATAATGGATGGAGATTCACAGGCAGGAGGTGGACAATTGCCTGAATAGGTGCACCGAACCTCACCCTCCCTCCGGTATGTATTAGGAGGACTGTAGTGAAAAATGTCTCACAAAAATAACATGTCAAATTAAAATAATAAGATTGGGGATACAGTGCATTGCCCACCAATGATAGAATTATTTCCAATGAGCCTGTTGGCACTGTATGCAAGAGTACAACGAGTATTCATTGGCAAAGGTAAAAGAGAAAGCCAAAGATTTAGGTATAATTATTGACCACTGAAAGTATCCAATCAATGTGAGATCTGGGGGCAACTTTTCATGGGCTTCCTCTCATTCCATGATATTTTTTACTTCTCTACATTGTCCACCATGTTCCAAGTGCCTTATTGACTATGCTGTGCTGCAAACATATTAATGTCAACAGATTTGTTATGGAATATTGTAGCTCGTATTTCTTCATCAAAGACTCCGAAGATTTATATTCAAGATGTCTCTGTATTTGAAAGAAAAACCGAATTAGCAGCGTGTTTCCAAGCAGAATATTGATGATGTTGTCACACTGGCATGTGCAATTCTATGTATGATTACAGTGTTGTTCACACCCCACAGGAGAAGCAGGTGTTTGCACATGCCTTTCACGTGTACATAAATAGACTTCAGACAGCTCTTTACTTGCATAGAAATGAATTTGCATTTTTAAAGTTGTACGTGAAACAGAACAAAAAATGTTAATTCAAACTTGTGCAGTCAGAATTATTATTTTTCAGAAATGGACACAAATGGGTGTTACTATATGTTATAATAGATGGAGAGTCACAGGCAGGAGGTGCCCAGTTGCCTGAAGAGGTGCACCGCACCCCACCCTCCCTCACCGCGGTATGCATTAGGAGGACTGTAGTGGAAAATGTCCCATGTAGTGTATTTTACCTACATTTGCACTTTTTTCTGAAATTATAGATTTTGAAACTATTTTTGAATAAATTCTTAAAAAGATTTTTTTTAACTATGTTCCAAGAATGAGGGGCTACAGTTATGTAGAGAGACTTTAGAAGTTGGGGCTTCTTCTTCACAGCTGAGAAGGTTAAGGGGTAACCTGACATAGACCTTTAAGATTATAAAGAGTTTGGATAGGCTAAAGAGTAATAGATTGCTTGCGCTGACCAGCAGCGCTGTAATGAGAGGGGACAAATTTAAGATGAGGATGAAAATAATTAAAGGGAGGTTATAAAACATTTCTTTACACAGAGGGTGGTTAGCATGCAGAATTCCAGGTCACAAACCATTGTTGATGCTGATTCCATATTTGTTTTAAAAAAAAGGAATTGGGTATCTTCTTGAAAAAGAATAATATCAAAGAATATGTGGAGTGTGCATGGTAGTTCATGGGGATAAGAACACTAATGTAAACTTGATGTGCTAAATGGCCTGCTTTTGTGCTATAACATTTTATAAGTTTTAAATATGTATATCGAATGAATGCATCTCCTGAAGTATAATGTAAAACAATGGCCCAGAAATTCGGGTCGGAGGCTTCCCGCAGGTGCAAGCCCCCGACCTGCACTTACCTAGCGCGCCGGCCGTTGAGCTGTGGGCCCGCGTGGTATTCCGATCCTGGGCCTCCTCCAACTGCCGGCGCGCAGTGCTTGCGTATCCCAGGGGCGCAGTTAGTTTGAAGCGTCCCCTGGGATCACATGGGCCACGGGGAGCCAATGGTAGCAGGGAATGCCCACTCATAAATTTGACAGGAAGAGCTGTCAAAACTATAAATACAGATCAGCCCCAAAACATAACTAAAACTTCAAATACATTTTGTTTTTTAAATCACATTTTTAAAATAACTATAAATTACATAAAATAACGATTTTAAACAATAATTTAAATTTTTGAAAAAATTAATTACAGTTTCTAACGGGGCTAAAAATAAACTTACCATACTGAGGTTGGGATGTGGGGGGCCAGTTAGAAGAAGTGCCCTCACCCCTTTCCTCTGAATTTGAATGTGACCTGAGCAAGGGTGTGGAGACCTGGTAGGGCCAGGCTATGCCCCAATTTCCAACCCCTCTGCCAAGCCTGTGCCTGAATTCTGCCCACCAAGAAGCTTTTCTTCTTTCTCCAATCTTCTCCTTTCCCCTTCTCTCTTTTATTGAAGGCATTGATCAGGAAAGCATCTTTGAAGAACAATTGGGACAAGATAATTTAAGTAAAAGTAAATCATTTCTATTAAAACCTGTTTGCTGGAGATCTTGGGATGTCTGATACACTGTGGCAGAACCACTGAATGACTCTGGCTGACTGTATATAATTCCCTTTAACGATGTTCTAACACCAACCTAAACCTGTACCATTGTGTTAGGCATTACTGTGTTTTGTATATAGAGTTTGCATGTACGGGGCGTGGCCCCTTTAAGAGCGCGGGAAAACGCGGGCAAACGTGATGACGTCACGTCGCAAGCCACAGGGCTGCCCAGGCAGTCCTCATGGAGTCTCTGATCAGTAAAGACCTGTTTACTTGTTCCCTGGTGTCGATCTCAGTTATTTATAGGAATTCGTCAATTCCTATATTGGTGACCCCGTTTTTTGTGAACGTTTTCACAAAAGAAGAGCACAGCATGGAAACAAACGCTGTTTCACTAAAGCTGCCACAGTTCTGGGAGCAGCAAGCGACCTCGTGGTTTATTCAGGTCCAGTTTGCCCTGCGGAACATCGATGGGGATCAGACCAAATACCTGTATGTGGTCTCCGCACTCGACAGCTATACCACCTCTCGGATCGTCAGCCTCCTTGAAAACCCCCCAACGGAGCGCAAGTATGAAACCCTCAAAGCGCGGTTACTGCAGGTTTTGGGCTCACAAAATCGGAGTGCGCCCGTCGATTACTCGCAATGCCCGGCCTCGGGGACTCCAAGCCTTCAGAGCTGATGAGCCAAATGCTCACACTCCTGGACTCAGAACCGGAATGCTTCCTGTTCCGAGAAATTTTCCTCAGCCAACTGCCTGAACAGGTGCAAGCTGCCCTGGCCAGATCTGAAATGGTGGACTGTGCAACACTCGCTGCGGAGGCTGACAAAATTTTCGCTGTAACTCGGCAGTACTGCGCCGCCACGAGGCACCCATCCCCCGCAGACGCCGCCCCAGCTCGTCAGCCTGCTGGGCTGTGTTTCTACCATGCGCAGTTCGGCGCAAAGGCGAAGTGTTGCTGCCCCCGCTGCAGTTTTCCCCCCCAAAAAAACAACCAACAACTGCGACCACCGAGGAACGGGTCTAACGGGCACCCCGCGGCCGCGATGGCGATCAGCAACGCGGGAAAGTTGCTCTTCATCACCGACACTCTCTCCGGTCGCTGTTTTCTGTGCGACACCGGAGCGCAGTGCAGCATTTTACCCGCGTCCGCCCTCGATGTGCAGACGGGGAATCAGGGCCCCACCCTTGAAGCGGCCAATGGTGGAGCAATTTGGACCTTCGGCAGGCGGCGAGTTGAGGTGTGCTTCGGGGGGCAACATTTTCACTGGGAGTTTGTTATGGTCAAAGTTTCCCAGCCCCTCCTCGGCGCGGATTTTCTGTGCGCCAACAGCCTCCTGGTCGACGTCAGGAACCGGCGGCTGATCAACGCAGCAACTTTTAATTCTCTCCCGTGTTACCGCAGTAACACTACGCCATACACCGTCTCCTGTGCGTTCCTGACTCCTGATGAGTTCGCCTGCCTGCTCGGCGAATTCCCCGACCTGACAAGACCCACGTTCTCCTCCTCGGCTACCACCAGGTCCCTGTGCATCCACAAGACGTCCAGAAGACCGCAGTCATCACCCCATTCGGCCTCTTCGAGTTTCTACGAATGCCATTTGGGTTAAAGAACGCCGCCCAGGCTTTCCAACGCCTGATGGACTCCGTGCTGCGGGACCTCAAATTCCTCTTTGTCTACCTGGACGATATTCTAATTGCCAGTCCTACTAAGGAAGAACATACCTGTCACCTACGCACCTTTTTTCGACGCCTCAGCCAACACGGCCTGATTATCAACCCGGCCAAGTGTCAATTTGGCCTGCAACAAATCGATTTCCTGGGGCATCGCATCACCTCAGAGGGAGCGGTTCCTTTACCTTCAAAAGTGGAGGCGGTGACATCTTTTCCATGCCCGCAGAACATAAAGGCCCTGCAAGAATTCCTAGGCATGGTAAACTTTTACCACCGCTTCGTGCCTAAGGCGGCACTGCTCATGCAGCCCCTGTACGAGGCCCTCAAGGGTAACTCTGGCAAGAACCCGGTAGACTGGACGGATGACATGGCCCGAGCGTTCGCCGACACCAAACACGCCTTAGCCAACGCGACTATGCTGGCACACCCGCTGCCAGGAGCCACCATCGCCCTCACCACCAACGCGTCGGACTACGCAGTCGGTGCCGTGCAACAGCAGTGGGTGAACGGGACGTGGCAGCCATTGGCATTCTTCAGCCGTCAACTGCGGCAGAACGAGATGGCATACAGCACGTTCGACCGGGAGTTGCTCGCCCTTTTTCTGGCCATCCGCCATTTTTGGTTCCTGCTAGAAGGACGTCCTTTCACCGCCTTTGTGGACCATAAGCCGTTAACCTTTGCAATGACCAAGGCTGCCAAACCATGGTCAGCCCGACAGCAGCATCAACTGAACTACATATCCGAATTCACCACGGATATACAGCATGTGTCCGGTAAGGACAACCTGGTGGCAGACTGCCTCTCCCGTGCGATCGTCAATACGGTTCATTTGGGCATCGACTACGCCCTCATGGCAGCGGACCAAACCTCAGACCCGGAAGTCCAAGCTTACAGAACCGCCATCACTGGCCTCCAGTTGGCCGACGTCATGTTCCATGTGGCAGGTACCAAGCTGTTGTGTGATGTCTCCGTACAGGATCCTCGCCCTGTCGTGCCGGTCGTCTGGCGCCGCAAAGTGTTCGACGCCACACATGGGTTGTCACACCCAGGAATGAAGGCCTCTCAGAAACTGATGTCAGCGAAGTTTGTATGGCATGGCATGCATAAGGATGTCCACGACTGGGCCAACACCTGCGTGGTCTGCCAAAGGGCCAAGGTACAGCGCCACATCAAAGCTCCGTTGGCCACCTTCACAGTTCCGGAGCGACGATTTGACCATGTCAACCTCGACCTGGTAGGACCACTTCCACCCTCCCATGGTTTTTCACACACCCTGACCATGGTGGACCGCACCACCAGATGGGCGGAGGCGGTCCCCCTGTCATCCACTACTTTGGCGGAAGTGGCCAGGGCTTTCATTTCCTCCTGGATCGCCCATTTCGGAGTACCTGCAGATATTTCATCAGACAGGGAACCGCAGATTTCCTTCGAACTCTGGAATGCAGTGGCCCAAGGGCTCAGTGTCAAATTACACCACACCACAGCCTACCACCCACAGGTGAATGGCCTCTGCGAACCCTTCCACCGGTCAATGAAAGCCGCCCTGAGGGCCAGTCTCCGGGACGCTGGATGGGCATACAAGCTACCGTGGGTCCTGTTGGGCCTTCGCACGGCCCCCAAATAAGACCTTTGCTCTTCATCAGCGGAGCTGGTGTATGGTCAACCGCTGCGAGTCCCAGGGGACTTCCTACCAACATCGACAGAGCCATGGTCCGTGTCTGCTCAGCTTGCTAGTCACCATGAGGCGGCCAGATGTTTCGCACCGGTACCCACTTCGCACCACGGGCTGCAGAGGTCACACGTTCCCACGGGGCTTCACAAGGCTGAATATGTTTTTATTCGCCATGACGCACATAGGGATCCGCTCAAGGCCCCATATACCGGTCCATTCCACGTGTTGGAGGCAGGGGACAAAACCTTCATGGTAGATGTCGGCGGTAAACTGGACCACATTTCGGTCGACCTATTAAAACCAGCACATTTGGACCTCGACCGCCCCGTCGAGACCGCACAGCCGGCGAGACGGGGTCGGCCACCCATCGTCGTCACCGCAGACCAAGTGCACCCACCCGCCAGACCGACAGCCGCCCAGCAGCCTCCGCCTCGAGAGTACAGGAGTTGTTCTGACAGGCTCGTCAGACCCCCTCACCGTTTGACTTTGTCCATTAAAGCGAATTCTGGGGGGGCGCATGTGGCAGAACCACTGAATGACTCTGGCTAACTGTATATAATTCTCTTTAACGATGTTCTAACACCAGCTTAAACCTGTACCATTGTGTTAGGCATTACTGTGTTTTGTATATAGAGTTTGCATATACGGGGCGTGGCCCCTTTAAGAGCACGGGAAAATGTGGGCAAACGTGATGACGTCACGTCGCAAGCCACGGGGCTGCCCAGGCAGTCCTCGTGGAGTCTATGATCAGTAAAGACCTGTTTACTTGTTCCCTGGTGTCGATCTCAGTTATTTATAGGAATTCGTCAATTCCTACAACACAATATTTTGAATTAAAAATTAGCCCATGGATGTGTTATGTGAGAATAGTAGCGTAGTGGTAATGTCACTGGGCTCGTAATCCAGAGACCTGGACTAATGATCCAGTGACGTGAGTTCAAATCCCACCACCGCAGCTGGGGAATTTAAATTCAGTTAAATAAATCTGGAATAATTACTTGTATCAGTAATGGTAACCATGAAACTATCGGACTGTTGTAAAAACCCATCTGGTTCACTAATGTCCTTTAGGGAAGGAAATCTGCCATCCTTACCTGGTCTGGCCTATATGTGACTCCAGACCCACACCAATGTGGTTGACTCTTAACTGCCCTCTGAAATGGCCTAGCAAGCCATTCAGTTGTAACAAACTGCTATGAAAAACAATAAAAAGAATGAAACCGGACGGACCACCCGGCATCGAACTCGGCACCGGCTACAGACATGGCAACAGCACACCCAGCCCAGTCGACCCTGAAAAGTCCTCCTCACCAACATTTGGGGACTTGTGCCAAAATTGGGAGAGCTGTTCCACAGCAGCCTGACATACTCATACTCACAGAATCATACCTTTCAGCCAATGTCCCAAACTCCTCCATCACCATTCCTGGGTATGTCCTGTCCCACCAGCAGGACAGACCCACCAGGGGTGGTGGCACAGTGGTATACAGTCAGGAAGGAGTGGCCCTGGGAGTCCTTAACATTGACTCCGGACCCCATGAAGTCTCATGGCTTCAGGTTAAGCATGGGCAAGGAAACCTCCTGCTGATTACCACCTACCGCCCTCCCTCAGCTGATGAATCAGTACTCCTCCATGTTGAACACCACTTGGAAGAAGCACTGAGAGTAGCAAGGGCAGAGAATGTACTCTGGGTGGGGGACTTCAATGTCCATCACCAAGAGTGGCTCGGTAGCACCACTACTGACCGAGCTGGCCGAGTCCTGAAGGACATAACTGCTAGTCTGGGCGTGAGACAGGTGGTGAGAGAATCAACACGAGGGAAAAACCTACATGACCTCATCCTCACCAATCTACCTGTCGCAGATGCATCTGTCCATGACAGTATTGGAAGCAGTGTCCACCACACAGTCAGTGTGGAGACAAAGTCCCATCTTCACACTGAGGACACCCTCCATCGTGTTGAGTGGCACTACCACCGTGCTAAGTGGGATAGATTCAGAACAGATCTAGCAGCTCAAAACTGGGCATCCATGAGGCGCTGTGGGCCATCAGCAGCAGAATTGTATTCCACCACAATTTGCAACCTCATGGTCCGGCATACCCCTCACTCTACCATTACCATCAAGCTAGGGGACCAACCCTGGTTCAATAAGGAGTGTAGAAGAGCATGACAGGAGCAGCACCAGGCGTACCTAAAAATGAGGTGCCAACCTGGGGAAGCTGCAACACAGGACTACATGCATGCTAAAAAGCAGAAGCAGCATGCTATAGGCAGGGCTAAGGGATCCCACAATCAACGGATCAGATCAAAGCTCTGCAGTCCTGCCACATCCAGTCGTGAATGGTGGTGGACCATTAAACAACTAACGGGAGGAGGAGGCTCCACGAATATCCCCATCCTCAATGATGGTGGAGCCCAGCATGTGAGTGCAAAAGACAAGGCTGAAGTGTTTGCAACAATCTTCAGCCAGAAGTACCGAGTGGATGATCCATATTGGCCGACTCTTGAGGTCCCCACCATCACAGAAGCCAGTCTTCAGCCAATTCGATTCATTCCACGTGATATCAAGAAATGGCTGAGCGCACTGGATACAGCAAAGGCTATTGGCCCCAACAACATCCCGGCTATCGTGCTGAAGACTTGTGCTCCAGAACTAGCTGCGCCTCTAGCCAAGCTGTTCTAGTACAGCTCCAACACTGGCATTTATCCGACAATGTGGAAAACTGCCCAGATATGTCTTGTCCACAAAAAGCAGGACAAATCCAACCCGGCCAATTACTGCCCCATCAGTCTACTCTCAATCATTAGCAAAGTGACAGAAGGTGTCATCGACAGAGCTATCAAGCAGCACTTGCTCACCAATAACCTGCTCACTGATGCCCAGTTTGGGTTCCGCCAAGACCATTCAGTTCCCGACCTCATTACAGCCTTGGTCCAAACATGGACAAAGGAGCTGAATTCCAGAGGTGAGGTGAGAGTGACTGCCCTTGACATCAAGGCAGCATTTGACCGAGTGTGGCATCAAGGAGCCCTAGTAAAACTGAAGTCGATGGGAATCGGGGGGGAAACGCTCCACTGGCTGGAGTCATACCTAGCACAAAGGAAGATGGTTGTGGTGGTTGAAGGTCAATCATCACAGCCCCAGGACATTGCTGCAGGAGTTCCTCAGGGCAGTGTTCTAGGCCCAACCATCTTCCGCTGCTTCATCAATGACCATCGCTCCAACATAAGGTCAGAAATGGGGATGTTCGCTGATGACTGCACAGTGTTCAGCGCCATTCACAACTCCTCAGATAATGAAGCAGTTCATGCCCGCATGCAACAAGACCTGGACGACGATCAGGCTTGGGCTGATAAGTGGCACGTAACATTCGCGCCACAGAAGTGCCAGGCAATGACTATCTCCAACAAGCGAGAGTCTAACCACCTCCCTTTGACATTCAACGGTATTACCATCGCCAAATCCCCCACCATCAACATCCTGGGGGTCACCATTGACCAGAAACTTAACTGGACCAGCTACATAAATACTGTGGCAACAAGAGCAGGTCAGAGGCTAGGTATTCTGTGGCGAATGTCTCACCTCCTGACTCCCCAAAGCCTTTCCACCATCTACAAGGCACAAGTCAGGAGTGTGATAGAATACTCTCCACTTGCCTGGATGAGTGCAGCTCCAACAACGCTCAAGAAGCTCGACTCCATCCAGGACAAAGCAGCCCACTTGATTGGCACCCCATCCACCACCTTAAACATTCACTCCCTCCACCACCAGCGTACCGTGGCTGCAGTGTGTACCATCTACAAGATGCACTGCAGCAACTCGCCAAGGCTTCTTCAGCAGCACCTCCCAAACCCACAACCTTTTCCACCTAGAAGGACAAGGGCAGCAGGCGCATGGGAACACCACCACCTCCAAGTTCCCCTCCAAGTCACACACCAGTATATCGCCGATCCTTCATCGTCGCTGGGTCAAAATCCTGGAACTCCCTCCCTAACAGCACTGTGGGAGTACCTTCACCACACGGACTGCTGCGGTTCAAGAAGGCGGCTCACCACCACCTCCTCAAGGGCAATTAGGGATGGGCAATAAATGCTGGCCTTGCCAGCGATGCCCGCATCCCATATACGAATAAAAAAAACTGCAGATATTCCCGTAGGTCATTAATATTAACCAAATTAAAACTGAAGATGCACAACAAGAGTGCCACTGCTGCAATATTTTGACATGATGATCAGGCTACTGAATGGGGTTAAGTCTATATGTAGGGAAGACATTAATCCTCATTCTTTATGAACTGTGAAAGTAATTTACCAGTCATTGAGCAAGATTGAAGCACTTTTCTGATTTTTTTTTTGGAGATTAATTCCATTGAATACCAGCATATAAAAAGTCTAAAATAAGGACCGGATAAACAATCAGATAAAATGTTATTACTGACTTAGGAACAACAGATAAATCTTCAGACATATCTGAACAGAGCAGGGTGCAACATGCAAGAAGGGAAGATATATGTGGAGTTGTGTACACTTGTTTTCTATGTAGAACAAAATGGCAAATCAATTTACCGACTTGAAACTGAAATTAAAACACATTAGGCTTAATAGCTGCAGAAACCGTTCAATCACAATTTCCCTGTGAAACCTAACAATAACTTGTATACTAAGGACAACAGTGACAAATTTGACATAGATGCATTGAAGCCTACAATGGATGAGATCAAGTCTGTAATCAGACTAACCAAAAATGCTGAATCAACAGGATTTGACAGAATTGTAAATTAGTGCTGCAAGTGTAGAAGGGGCGTTCTTGCTGAATGGTCTGTTAAAAGTTTAAAAGACACAGTACAAAAGTGATGATTCTACGTGGTCTAGAATAGATTTCATTTTAATGTAATACCTTTTTTATATATATATATGTAAAACGAAAACCAACAGGAATACAGCAACCACTGAGAGATAACGCTGCATAACTAACACTGTATATAATGGGCCGTATTTTCCGATCGGAGGCTTCTCGCGTGCCGAGGCCTCCGATCTGGAAAAAATCTACGGACTTACCTGAGGGCTCCCGAGGTGCGTATAGTTCCGTTCCTGGGCCTCTCCAACTCGAAATGCGCAGGGCTCACGTATCCCAGAGGCGCATGCAGTTCGCAAGCGTCCCTGGGATCACGTGGGCCATGGGGAGCCAATAGGAGAAGGGAATCTCCCTTCATACACTTGACAGATAGACCCGTCAAATATATGAATGGAGATCACCCCAAAAACACAGTAAAACATTAAATAATTTTTTTTTTTAATCACATTTTTAAAAATGAGTTGAAATTACAATAAATTAAATATTTTAAACAAAAATTTAATTTTTTGAAAAAAAGAATTCAAGTTTTTTACGGGGCTAAAAATAAACTTACTTTTTTTAAAGTATTTTTAAATGATAAATGAGTGAAAAACATTTTTTTTTACTTTTTTCAACTCTTATGCTGGTAAAAGCAGGCCTTACACGCCTTATGCTTTTACCAGGTGTAAGATTTCTAAGGGTTTTCAGCGGCATTTCCGATGTCCCTACGGGTGTGTACACAGCTCGTTCACACCCGTAGGGATTGGAATATACAGCCCATTGTTTTTAGAGAGCACATAAAGCTGACACTCCGGTGCAGTGCTGAGGGAGTGCTGCACTGTCGGAGGTGCCGTCTTTCGGATGAGATGTTAAATCTGAGGCCCCGTCTGCCCTCAGGTGGACGTAAAAGATCCCATGGCACTATTTTTCGAAGAGCAGGGGAGTCATCCCAGGTGTCCTGGGCCAATATTTATCCCTCAACCAACATCACTAAAAAAACAGATTATCTGGTCATTATCACATTGCTGTTTGTGGGAGCTTGCTGTGTGCAAATTAATTGCCGCATTTCCCACATAACAACAGTGACTCCACTTCAAAAAGTACTTCATTGGCTGTAAAGCGCTTTGAAACTTCCGGTGGTCGTGAAAGGCGCCATATAAATGCAAGTCTTTCTTTTTTTATATACAATAAGAATAGACAGCTGCTGATACCAAATTAACTCATCCTCCTCAAAAGAAAAAGCCAGATTTTCCAAAACCAAAAGAGATGCTGTGTTCAAAGTCTGTTTCTTTTTGTTTTAGTCCCAGTTTCATTGCTGTGGCGTTACTCGGGTTTGAGGATTATGTTCATATCTGATGTTAGTTCAGGGACAGACAGTAGGGCTCGATTTTAATAGCCCTGAGGAGGCGGGTTTGGAGGCGGGTCTGTTGGGAAAATCGGGAAAAATGGCTTCAGACACCCAACCCGCCTCCACCCCACCCCCACCCGATTTTCGTGAGTGTCTGTTCAGCCTCTCCCAAATTGACCCGTATCCAACCGGTGGGACAGGTAGTTAAGGCAGTTAACAGCATGCATGTTAACTGCCTTGCTAATCCTATTTTCATAGTGGTTTCCCATGTTCTTGCTTCTGGCTCCTGTTTCCCGACTAGTCGGAAACAGGCCAGGTTCAAGGAGACGAGTTGCTGGAGGACATGATTTGTAGTCATTGGTGGAGCGCTTTAAAAGCGCCCCTGAAACATGGCTGACATTCAAATGCAACAACTTTGCTGTTGTAGGTATGGGTTAAGATTTTGCACATCTACTAACCTTCTGACTGTTCAAGCTGACACCCATCTGCAGTATGTCGTGAATGGAATTATTTCAGGCCGCTTCGACTGTGCGCTTGCAAGATTGTTACCTCAAATGAAATCTATAGCAAGGTGATGGGAAACATTTATGTCCTCTCATCCTGGTCCTCATAATTGGGGGAGTAGCAGCCGCGTGGCTCAACACAGATCATCCTGGGAAGAGGAGTAGGAGGAGGACGAGAGGAGTCTTGCATACCCTGTTGTGACCAATGCAACATCCCTCCAATTCACTGCTGCCCATCAACCAGGGTATGCACACTGCTATGCCACACTACCATAAGCTTACTCTTCAACCATAGGTGGCCACCATATGGCTCTGTAATTGCTGGTGACACTTGTCCAACGTCATACTTCATCTCTGGTATACCCTATTATTTTCTATCACTTTTACCATCAGCATTACAAATGCAAGTCGCCCTGAGCCCTCAATGCGCTTTTGCCATTTCCCATAACACATAGGCCACACAATCAACTGTTTGACATAATTTATCTTTAACACATAACAATAGGACAATATACCAGCAAGAGTCAGAAAAAAAAGCAACAGAGTCCCCTTGTGACGATAGCTGCTTAATCTTTCTCTTACGCGTGCTTCTATGTGGTACTTCCCCTGTGGCTTCAGCAGATGTAGAGGCACCTTGCTGACTAGGATGCTGCGCCTGCTTAGACGCCTTTGGTGGGCGTCCTCTGGGTTTGGGAGCCTAGGTGGGCTCTTCAACAGTCTGCTCTGTAGGGTGTTTTTGCGTGCCCCATGTTTTTATGACTCTCCCTTGAGTTGACCCGTGCATTTAAAAACTCCCTGGTTTGGGTTGTTTCCCTTGAACGGCAGGAGCTTTTGCCAATAGTCCCTGCCTAGCCCGTCGATTAGCGGGTAATCCCACAGAGCGAGAGAGACCAAGGCCAAATAGGTCTTCTCCTATGCCCGATGCGCAGCGTCCCCAGTGGGATTACTGTGCAACCCGGCCGTGACCGGATGCCACCCGGTTGGTCTTCCAAATTATACCGCGAACCACAACCCCCAATTTCAGACCCAAGGAGTTACTATGGATAGATTATAATTGACTCAGATGAAACGAAATGGTTCAGGTTGGTCAAAGATCGATTCCTTTTTATTACACTCACAAAACAACAACCCCTACTCTTCTTGCTTACGGCGTAACGAGTAGGTGACCATGAACACTAGCTTATAACCTTAGACTAAAATACCCAGCCTCTCAGTTATGCCGAACCAACCCCCTTCCCAGAATCTAAGCCTAGATAATGGAAAAACCCTTCTAACTAAACCCCTCTCCCGGTTTGGTCAGAACCCACACTTGGAAGCCTCCTCACACTCACACACATGTCTGCCTGCGTCTTGGACACTTGCAGTTCCTCAGCAGCCAAACACGCGGGCGGTCTAAGGGATTTCTAGAGGTATATGCTGGATATAATTACCAGCCCTTATCGTTGATTCACGCGGTCCCGGGTCCGTTCGACTCCAGAGACAAACCCGTGCCTAACAGAGGCATGCGATGAGGCCTAGAGAGTTACGTTCAGGCGGTACGGTGAGGCACTCACTTCGTGCGTTCCTGGAGAGTTGACGGACGCGTGGTTATGCAGAGAACCCCGTTACAGATGGTAGAGAAAAGCAAGCCCTGAATCCCCAAAGTTCAGCATATTTATACCCCGTATAATACACAAAACTGGCTGGGCGATTCCTGGTTACCATGGTCGCCGAGACGCTAGTTGGTCTTCCTGGTGACATCGCTGTCCTGGATTGGTCATCTTGATGAAAACAATGGTAAGCCATTACTGTAGATGAGCAGTTCTCCAAGTGCTAACTGTTTATTAAATTCTTGACTGCTCCTTCATTGAAAGAGTCTAGAGGTGTTACAGGTGGCCTGCAAACCTCATTGTCCATCCAGACATCTCGGCTCCATGGACAAAAGGTGGTTTTCTCCAAATCACACAAGTTCGAACCTGAAAAGGCTCCTGCCTTTCATGATGCCAGCGTTGAGACTGGTCCCATGGCAACCCAAAAGACAGACAGTTCCTGCTATCTAGACAGAAACCAACAGTCAGTCCCTTTTAAAGTCCAAAAGTCCAAACTCCATTTTGAAATGCAGCCCAACTGCGTCTCCATCTTAAAAGGGTACATATCCATTTTAAACGTCAAAAAATCCTTCAGGCACATGCACCCACTGATGTTGGCACCGGCCAAACCCTACATCTCTTCCTGCAGCTGTCTCTGCAAAGTGGGTCTCTGACTGAGGGCTCCGCAGTGGCATGGTCATGTGAGTGCTTTGAGAGGAGGCCACACTTCCTTCTGTCCTGCCAACAACATCCCTCTCATGGGTCAACTGCCCCTCAATGCTGGCAAGTGGCAGGGGAGCACCTTGCTGCACTTCATACCTGGACCCATACCTGCACTGGCAGTCCTCATCAAAAGGACATCCATCACTCCTCCAAAGATGTCATTCTATTCTGAACAGTCACCATGTTTTCCTGACTCTGGTGACTTATATCCTCCATGGCCGTATCCATCCTTTCCACTGAGGTAGTCAGCCTTTCCACGGAGCCTATCCATGGTGGTGCGTTCATGCACCATTGCCTCCACCACGGCAGTGCTGATGTTAGAGGTGGACTCCTCCATTCTCTCCACACTCACACTAACCCTGGAGGCAAACCCTGCCAAAGACACCTGCGCTTGTTCCTGTATTTCACGAACCGCTCTTTTTCTGGATGGCCCCAGAGGCACAGCATCTGCATGCAGCTCAGCAGAGCTAGGAGAATCCTCCGACCTCCGCCGAGGACTCTCCACTGCTGTTGCTGTCTCCACCATCTGCTGATGCTCACTTGTGTGCTGTGATAGACCAGGTGGCAATACTACTCTAACTCACAATGGCCTCACCGAGGTGTGCGTTGCTGCGCTGGTGCTGGGTGCGCTGAGTCCTGGTAATGCTGGTCCCTCAGAGGCTTCAGGTTCCTTTGAGGGGATGTCTGGGTCTTCATCCTGGATTGTGGGGAGGGGGGCGCTCGATGGTCTTGTGGGACAGTAAAGGCTTGAATTAGACATCTGATATTGATGTAGCAGACACATCCTTTTGAGCAGATGATACATCGCGATTCTCTATGAACATCATATGCCATTGCAGTCTGAGAGGGATGAAACTCTGTTATGTCACCAGCTTCCTCTAGTGTGCCCGTCTCTACATCGCCCACTTCCAGGTCCTCGCCACCTCCAACAATCTCATTTGCTGCCTCCTCGGCATTGGTCAATGTTGCAAGGGAATTTGTTCCTCCTCGAGTCATTGCTCTCTCCCTCTTATTGTGGGCTATCTTTTCCTGCAAAGAGGGACACAAGCGGTCTTTCAGCCACAGTGATGGAGTGAGTATGATTAATCCCTACCATAGAAGCTTTGAGTGAGACGAAGATGGGATAAGGTGCCAAGAGGAAGCGAGCTCCCTGTGCGTTGTTAGTTGTTGTCACTGCATGACAGTGAGAGTGAGTCTAAAGGATGTATAGGCAGGATGCTGAAGTGATTCAGTGCAGAGACAGAGATGGATAGGAAAGGGTGCAAGGGCAGTAAGAGTAAGGTGGCATGTGAAGGAGGAGGCTTACAACGCAGAGTGCAGGTGATGAGAAGAGAAGGGAAGCAGAGTGAAGGCAAGTGAGATGGGATACTCACTTTTGATGTTCTCACAAGATCATTAAACCTTTTGCGGCACTGGATCCATGACCGTGCATAAATGGACATTGCGCTCACCTCCAGAGCAATGCGTAGCCAGGCTTCCTCTGGCCATCAGGAGGGAAGAGAATCTAATCTCCCTGTGCCCTCTGACAGCATCCTCAAGAGCATGGAGAGAGTCATCATTAAAACGAGGAGCTGCCTTGCCTCTGGAAGAAGTCATAGCTTTGAAAAGTAGTGCAGGAAACCACAATGGAAAGACGCAGGCTGGATGGCAGCTTTAAAAGCAGCTGCTATTATGACATCATCAGAGGCGGCCAGTCGACCCGATTCCGCTCATTGGACCGGCCAGCGCGCCTCCATGAATTTAACAAGCTAGTTTAATAAAAATCGCAACTCTGCAGCAGTTCCCGCTGGAAGCGGCTCCCGAACCCACCCACCATGCCACCCGTCTCCAACCCGCCTCGGGAATTAAAATCGAGCCCTAGGTATTTAGGAGCAGCTAAACAGGGAGCTGCCCATCTGGTCAAATGTTCTCATATTTGTACAAGAAATGCACCTCTTTGTCACTGCATGATTAGCAAAGCGCACAATAGCACAAGTTCTATTGCGATATACTGTAAAAATCAGTAAAAATGGCCAGTTATCCCAATTTCTTCCCCCAGATATTTTTTCTGATTCACATTGAATTTTGAAGTAGGCTTGTGGGTGGTGGGTGGGGGAGAATGGGAATCCCAGTCAGGAATTTTCTCAAAAAGATTAGGAAAGAGAGATCCCTGTTCGGAGAAGTTGATTCAGTGAAGTGATTTTAGTTGCGGTTGTCACTGTGCATCCTCTCCTCTGCCATCAGAGTTCATTCTTTCAGCCACTCTGCTCCTGCCATTCGGAACTCTCTCCCAAATCAACCTCACCTCACTACCTCGCTTCGAAAATGTACCTCTTTAACCATACTTTCTGTCCCATCCTTTACTTTTCACTGACTTCTTCTTCACATTCTTACTTACCTCTGAGAGATGAGGGGTGCTATATAAATGCAAATTGTTATTTAGCCCACAGCTGTTGCTTCAAACGCATTGATTAAAAACTGAGCTGACCAAATATTTTGGGAGTGGAGAAACATAGAAATATAGAAACATAGAAGATAGGAGCAGGAGTAGGCCATTCGGCCCCTCGAGCCTGCTCCACCATTCAATGCGATCATGGCTGATCATCCAAATTCAGTACCCGGTCCCTGCTTTCTCCCCATACCCCTTGATCCCTTTAGTCTTAAGAAATATATCCAACTCCTTCTTGAATATATTTAATGAACTGGCCTCCACCGCCTTCTGTGGTAGAGAGTTCCATAGGTTCACCACTCTCTGGGTGAAGAAATTCCTCCTCATTTCTGTCCTAAATGACCTACCCCTTATTCTTAGACTGTGTCCCCTGGTTCTGGACTCCCCGACCATCGGGAACATCCTTCCTGCATCTAGTCTGTCCAGTCCTGCCAGAATTTTATAAGTTTCAATGAGATCACCTCTCATTCTTCTAAACTCCAGCGAGTACAAGTCCATTCGACCCAATCTCTCCTCATACGTCATTCCTGCCATCCCAGGTATCAGCCTGGTATTGTGCCATGTATGTTTTGCTCTCAGTGGGACTGCCCTGTTTCCTTATGTGTTTGTTGCCCTGAAAAGTTTATCCATCTCAGTGCCACCCCCAGAGACTGAACAGGGATAAATATTGCCAGTCCATGTTAAATCAAACAAGTTATCGCCATGAACTAAAAGCCAATCTATTTGTCGATGTACTTATGAAAATGCCTTTAACGCACTTACACACATCTCTAAGTACTGAACAGTGACTCACGTTAACAAAAGAACTTTGAAAAGCATCAGCTTTGCTCATTCAGAAATTTTTAAGAAGTTTTGTGTTAGCCTGGAACAAACTGTCACATAGACTATCAAATGGCTCAGATGATTGGTGGACCACAATTCCAAATTGTAATCATCTAGATGCACCTCAGCAGACATTGAGATACATCACAAATTCAGGTCGTGACACCTAATTAACAGCAATAAAGAGAGTGGATGGGTTTGGCTGCCTGGAGCAGTGAGGCTCATATAGTGTTGTCATCTACAGAGTAGTGGTTTGTGCGTGTGATAAGAATGAGAATAATGGATTAGCAGCAAAAGTGCTGAGCTAAAAATCAAAGAATGTGCATAGAATAAAACAAAGAGCTGAACCTCAGTGAGTAATGGATGAGCTGTCTTTCATAACACAAATTGTGATTTGGCCGAGTCTGCAGCAGCTGTTGCAAATTAAATGGTCAGGCATGAGGTCTTAAGTGCACGGTGGTGGCAATATTGCTACTAATTAGCACTGCAACTATTTTTGTTATAATACATATGACATATTAGTAACCTGATATTTAATGAATTTGGTCTAGGAATCATAGAGAGATTTTCACACGGTCTCACTTATGACTGTGATGTAAGACAACTACTAGGCACTTGGTCTAAGCGTTAAACAAAGCTTTAATCAACTGTTTTACAGCATGGAAGTCTAGTTGTGTCCTTCACTAGTTCCTGTTAAGAATGTCCTGCGCAAGCTGGGCCCATGCCCGAGTATTTATACTCTCCCTGGACAGCGCCACCCACAGGCCGCTCAGTATTATTTCATACGTCTTTCTTTCATGAATGACTGATTCATGTCAGACTGCATTATATTTATTTTTAAAATAACACAGTATGTGTATAAACTGAATATAAAACCAATAGGGCAATATGATAACTTGTGTGGTTGACTACAGTTCACTGAAGACTCTGCAGCTTGTAAGTTACTTGGTTGTTTTCCCTTAAGAGAGTATTTATCGTATCTCACTGTTGACATATGTGTAACTTGCATTCATTGTCCCACAGCTAGCCCTACTTGATCTCAGCTGTATGATCCAATATATTCAACTAAGTAAGCAAGCATTTCAATATTTTAGGTATGAAATACAACATTATACATCTCATTAAAGAAATGGCTTTGAACCACTTCTAAAATCTTAATGTTCAGTTCTTTGAATATCATGATAATCATCTAAGCCCATAGGGTGGATCAGGTTTTGTTGAACGCACTCACATCACCCATTATTGAATTTATAAATACTTCCTAAAGATTCAAGCACTACTCTAGGACGCGAGCACAGAATCTAGACTGACAGTCTAGTGCAGTACTAAATGAGCACTGCACTGTCAGAGGTGCCATCTTTTGAATGAGATGTTAAGCTGAGGCTCTGTCTGCCTGCTCAGTTGGATGTTAAACATTGCATAGCACTATTTAAAGAAGAGCAGGGAGTTCTCCTGGTTTCAGAGTCAGCATTCCTCGCTCAACCAACATTACTAAAAACAAACAAATCAACTAGCTAGTTACTGATTTACTGTTCATGGGATCTTGGTTGTGTGAAAATTGGCTGCCCCATTTGCCAGCATAATAAGTAACTGCACTTCCAAAGTAATTCATTGGTTGTAAAGCGCATTGCAATTTCTTGAGGGCATGATAAGATGCTATATAAATGCAAATTCTTTCTTTCTTTACCATTCTGTACTCATAGCACACAAATTAAAACTACTAATTGCAAGAGTAGAATATATATTTCACTAGAGTGAATCCAAATAATATATTTAAGGGCAGGCCTATCATTAGTTTAGTTTCATATAATCAGGTGCAGTGATGCAGAATGGTATGTAAATTCATAATACCTCACAGAATATTAATGATGTTACAGCATGTCAGGGACTATCTATACTGCATCTCATCAACTCACATTAGAGATCAGCCCTGTTACCCACTTTTCCCTCTAAAGTAGATACATTATGAAATGTATCTATGGTAATTTTGAGTGTAATTATTCTTTTCACTCATTAACAATATCTGGAATTGTGGTGTTACAGCATGAACTGGTTTTTTTAACAAGTGGAAATGAGTGTGTGATCAACTGCTGAATGAGGATCCCTGAGCTCAACAATGGATGCCTTGCTTAATCTCACGATCTTGAACAGGACCAGGGGAGATATTCAGAGTGTGATGAAATATTCCATTCATCACTGCCTGTGACTGTGGTTGGTTTCAGGTTTCAGTTCCCTTACCTCAGTTCCGTCTCCTCATCATTGTATTGTATATTGTAATGTATTGTGTGTAGGGCTCCGCCCATACCTGGCCCCTATGTAAGCAAGCTCAGTCTGGCTTCATATCCAGTACTGCAGACCTCCAGATGGAAGATACCTCTCTCCACTGCGTGTTACCTTCTAAGTTAATAAAAGCCTTGTTTTGTTTCGCTAACATCGAGTCTCGGAATTATTGAGGCACATCAATTTTATTAACTTATTTTTCAACACAATGGATCAACTCCTAAAACCCGAACGTTTGGATTTGGACCAGCATGCTTCGGACGCATCGGCACGCTTCGGACACTGGTTTATGTGTATGGAATTCTTCCTGGACAATTCCGCAGCCGCCAAAGACGCTACGGACGCTGCGAGTATGAAACTCGGAATTCTGCGGAATTGGGTAAGCCACCGGGTTTACCCCCTCATCCAAGACGCCGACACGTACCTGGCCGCCTGTGACATCTTAAAGGCGCATTACCAGCAGCCTACGAATGAGGTGTATGCTAGGCATCTGCTCGCTACTCGCGCACAGCGACCTGGGGAATCGGTGGAGGAGTTCCTAGGCACCCTGAAAATGCTTGGCAAAGACTGCAAGTGCCAAGATGTAAAAGCCGCAGTGTACACTGACGAGCTTGTTCGCGATGCCTTTATCACAGGCCTCAGCTCCACTTACATCCGGCAGAGACTGCTGGAAAAAACGGGATTGGACCTGAAACAGGCTGCGGACACCGCGCGATCCCTGGATGTGGCCCAGAGAAACTCGGACGCCTACTATTCAGCCCGCGCCGTCCACGCCGCCACGTGTGCACCAAGGGCGCCGCCATCTTGGAAGGCATCTTCCCCGCCCGGCAGCCCGACACCGTCGGGGCCCCGCTCTCCCCGCAGAAGCCCTACGACAGCCGCGCCGCGTCGGGGACCCAACTGCTACTTCTGCGGGCAGCCAAAGCACACCAGAAACCTGTGCCCGGCGAAAGGCACCACCTGCTTTAAGTGCGGTAAGAAGGGGCACTTCGGGAAGGTGTGCAGAGGGAACCCCGCCGGAAAACCCGCCACCGCCGCGTGTGCGCCGTGGGAGCGGCCATCTTGGACGCCACCTTGCCCGACCTCGTGGGGTCCGCCATCTCATGAGCAGACCGCGTGGACGCCATCTTGTCTCGATCAGGGCCCTACAGTGGCATCGGTCACAGTGGACCAGACCAGGCCGCACCCGCTATCCAAATCAATGGTGGACATCGAGGTAAACGGGTGCCGGGTTAAATGTTTAATTGACAGTGGAAGCACGGAGAGTTTTATCCACCCTGAACTGGCACAACAACTCTCCCTAAAGGTGGTCCCTACTCAGGGTACCATCTCTATGGCTGCTAAAACCCAGACATCGACCATTCTGGGTTACTGCACGGTACAATTGTCCGTTAACGGAACTGTATACGATAATTTTAAAGTATTAATCATGAAGAATCTATGTGCGAGCGTGATCTTGGGCCTGGATTTCCAGTGCAACCACCAAAGCATCACGCTCAAGTACGGTGGGTCCCAGCCGCCCCTCACAGTGTGCGGTCTGGCTACCCTGAAGGTAAAGCCGCCTTCGCTATTCGCGAACCTTACCCCTAACTGCTGGCCAATAGCGACCAAAAGCAGGAGGTACAGCTGGGAGGACAGGCGGTTTATCGCGACCGAGGTAGACAGGCTCCTGAAAGAGCGCATTATTGAACGCAGCAACAGCCCGTGGCGCGCCCAAGTGGTAGTGGTAAGGGGTAGCGAGAAGAAACGGATGGTGATCGACTATAGCCAAACGATCAACAGGTACACCCAACTAGACGCCTACCCGCTACCCCGCATATCAGAAATGGTGAACCAAATCGCCCAATACCGGGTGTTCTCCACTATCGACCTCAAGTCAGCGTACCACCAACTCCCTATCAGACCAGAGGACCGCCCATACACCGCCTTCGAGGCGAACGGACGCCTCTACCAATTCCTCAGAGTCCCCTTTGGGGTGACGAATGGGGTCTCGGTCTTCCAGAGGGAGATGGACCGCATGGTCGATGACCACCACTTGCAGGCAACCTTCCCCTACCTCGACAACGTCACCATCTGCGGTCACAACCAGCAGGATCACGACTCGAACCTCGAGAGGTTCCTGGAAACCGCACAAAAACTCAACCTCACCTACAACGAGGACAAGTGCGTTTTCAACACCACGCGTCTCTGCATACTAGGCAGCGTGGTGGAGAATGGGGAAATCGGACCAGACCCCGACCGATTGCGCCCCCTACGGGAGCTGCCCCTGCCCAACACTCCCAAAGCCCTGAAAAGGTGCCTGGGGTTATTTTCTTATTATTCCCAATGGGTCCCCAACTACTCCGACAAAGCCCGCCCCCTCTTGAAAGCATCCTCTTTTCCGCTCTCTGCTGAGGCCCACGCCGCCTTCAAAAGCATTAAGCAGGATATTGAGCGGGCCACGCTACAGGCAGTGGACGAGAACACTCCCTTTCAAGTGGAAAGTGATGCGTCTGACTTTGCCTTGGCGGCCACCCTCAACCAGGCGGGACGGCCCGTAGCTTTCTTCTCGAGGACCCTCCAAGGGCCCGAGATCAGACACTCCTCCGTAGAAAAGGAGGCCCAAGCCATCGTGGAGGCAGTGCGCCACTGGCACCACTACCTAGCCGGCAAACGCTTCACCCTACTTACCGACCAGCGGTCGGTAGCGTTTATGTTCAATAATAAACAGAGGGGGAAGATTAAAAATGATAAGATTCTTAGGTGGCGGATCGAGCTCTCCACCTTCGAGTATGACATCATTTACCGGCCAGGGGCCCTTAACGAATCCCCTGACGCCCTCTCACGAGGGATGTGTGCCAGCGCCACCGGGGATCGGCTACAGACCCTCCACAACGACCTATGCCACCCAGGGGTCACGCGGCTGTTCCACTTCATAAAGTCCCATAAATTACCCTACTCGATTGAGGAAGTTCGGTCTCTGACCAGGAACTGCCGCACTTGCGCTGAGTGCAAGCCTCGGTTCTACCGCCCAGATAGAGCCCACTTAATCAAAGCTACACGGCCCTTTGAGCGGCTCAGCTTAGATTTCAAGGGCCCCCTCCCGTCAGTCAACCGCAATGTTTACTTCCTGAACATTGTGGACGAATACTCCCGTTTCCCATTCGCCTTCCCCTGCCCAGACATGACCAGCGCCACGGTCATTAAATGCCTCAACAGCCTGTTCTGCCTGTTTGGTATGCCGAGCTACATCCATACGGATAGGGGGGCGTCCTTCATGAGTGAAGAGCTACGCCAGTACATGCTGTCCAGGGGGATCGCCACGAGCCGTACCACCAGCTACAACCCCCGGTGTAACGGTCAAGTGGAGCGAGAGAACGGGACAGTATGGAAAGCAGTCACTCTAGCTCTAAGGACCAAGGGCCTCCCTATCTCCCGCTGGCAGGAAGTCCTCTCAGATGTGCTGCATTCGATACGGTCGCTATTGTGTACTGCCACTAATGCCACGCCTCATGAACGAATGTTTGTCTTTCCCTGGAAATCCACCTCAGGCGTATCCATGCCATCATGGCTCTCCACCCCAGGTCCGGTATTCGTGCGAAGGCATGTGAGGGGCCACAAGACGGACCCTCTCGTGGAGCCAGTGTACCTACTCCACGCCAACCCCCAATACGCGTATGTCCGGCACGCCGACGGAAGGGAGGACACTGTGTCCATATAAGACGTCGCCCCAGCCGGTAACGACAACAACCACGGCAATAGCAACAACAACGATCACAGCAACTCTTACCCACCCACTACTCTTTCATCACCCCCGGAAGAACATCGACCAACGGCACCCCCACCAACTACCCCTTCAACAACCCTGGCGGCACCCCCGGCAGAGACCCAGGAGGCCACCGGGGACACCCAGCCGACACCCGCGACACCACAACAGCCACGTCGGTCGCAGAGGACTATCAAACCCCCGAGCAGACTAAATCTATAGAAGGGGTGAATGTGATGAAATATTCCATTCATCACTGCCTGTGACTGTGGTTGGTTTCAGGTTTCAGTTCCCTTACCTCAGTTCCGTCTCCTCACCATTGTATTGTATATTGTAATGTATTGTGTGTAGGGCTCCGCCCATACCTGGCCGCTATGTAAGCAAGCTCAGTCTGGCCTCATATCCAGTACTGCAGACCTCCAGATGGAAGATACCTCTCTCCACTGCGTGTTACCTTCTAAGTTAATAAAAGCCTTGTTTTGTTTCGCTAACATCGAGTCTCGGAATTATTGAGGCACATCACAGAGTGCTTTCAATTATACCGGTAAATTACCAGGTGACAAAATATTGCGATCCAGACATTAAGGGCATTTTGAGTGATGTTAACACCACTCCAAAAAGTTTCGATAAAGGTATAACACAGCAGTACACAATTACAGCCAGTGAACTCAAAACACCAATTTCACCAATTATCTGAGGTAGATCCAGTTAACTTAAACAGGAAGGAAAGCCTAAGGGCAGTACTCTTTACTCAAAAAACTTCACAATTCTAGTTTCAGAAGCTACCTTTAAAAACATGGGGCTACCACCGATTGCTTGCCGTAACTCTGGCAGAAAACCGGTGAATGACTGGTGAAAACCCCAGTGAAGATGTGTTAAATGGCTGAGAATGGTCATTTACACCATTTCTCTGAGGTTCTGCTTGTCTCCCGTTGAAATTACGGCAGGAGATTAGTAATAGCCCCGTGGAATTTCAGGGCCCGAAGGTTTACTTGCACAGAGACCACCCTGATCAAGCCTGCTCTTTATTATTAGACCACCTGTGACATCACCAATGGGAAAGTGTTTCCAACGTGGCTCCATTAAATGCAATCGAACTCACAACTTTGACCAACCAAAGAGCCAATTGCGAGTTGCCTACCCCAGCATCGCAATCTATCAGTTGAAAACTCTGCATGTCCAGCCTCTAGCATGTTTCCTTGGCCTCAAAAACTCTGAATGTCATTCTTGTCGCTGATGTCACATAGAAACATAGAAACATAGAAGATAGGAGCAGGAGTAGGCCATTCGGCCCCTCGAGCCTGCTCCGCCATTCAATGAGATCATGGCTGATCATCCAAATTCAGTACCCAGTCCCTGCTTTCTCCCCATACCCCTTGATCCCTTTAGCCTTGAGAAATATATCCAACTCCTTCTTGAATATATTTAATGAATTGGCCTCTACTGCCTTCTGTGGTAGAGAATTCCACAGGTTCACCACTCTCTAGGTGAAGAAATTCCTCCTCATTTCTGTCCTAAATGGCCTACCCCTTATCCTTAGACTGTGACCCCTGGTTCTGGACTCCCCGACCATCGGGAACATCCTTCCAGCATCTAGTCTGTCTAGTCCTGTTAGAATTTTATAAGTTTCAATGAGATCCCCTCTCATTCTTCTAAACTCCAGTGAGTACAAGCCCAATCGATCCAATCTCTCCTCATACGTCATTCCTGCCATCCCAGGTATCAGCCTGGTGAATCTTCGCTGAACTCCTTCCATGGCAAGAATATCCTTCCTCAGATAAGGCGACCAAAACTGCACACAATACTCAAGATGTGGCCTCACCAAGGCCTTGTACAGCTGCAGCAAGACATCCTTGTTCCTGTACTCAAACCCTCTCGCTACGAAGGCCAACATACCATTTGCCTTCTTAACCGCCTGCTGCACCTGCATGCTTACCTTCAGCGACTGGTGCAGAAGGACACCCAGGTCTCGTTGCACTTCCCCTTCTCCCAATCTATTGCCATTCAGATAATAATCTGTCTTCCTTTTTTTGCTACCAAAGTGGATAACCTCACATTTATCCACGTTATATTGCGTCTGCCATGCTTCTGCCCAATCACCCAACCTGTCCAAATCATCCTGGAGTTTCTTGGCATCCTCCTCACAGCACACACACCCACCCAGCTTTGTGTCGTCTGCAAATTTGGAGATATTGGCCCCGAATTTAGGGCAGCTGTCGGGCGGCTTTTCATGCGGCCGTGGTCCGAAAATCGCATAAAAAGCGGGTCGGGACCCCCCCGCCTGAATCCCCGCCCCGTCCGACTTTCGGACTGCCGTTTCCCCGCGCCCCGCTTCAGTCCCGCCCGCCGCTGGCGGGACTGCTCGTCGGAGCACTAATCAGCAATGATCACCTTGTTAAGTGCGATTTTCCGGCGCCGTTGCGACTTTGGGTCATTCCCCACGTGAAACACGCCTGCGGGGAACTCCGCCGATGAGAGCTGGCGTGAAACCAGCTGGCTTGCTGAGGGCTGAAGACATTTAAATAGGCAGCCTTTGCAGGCTGCAGGACCTTGTTGACCAAGGCTTGGGGGAACTTTTTGAAGCCTTAGGAGCAGCTGCAGAAAGTTGGAGCCTCACACACTTCTCCAGTGTGAGCTCCTGGGAAGCCCCTTTCACCACTGTAACTCAGGACCTCCTCAACCAACGCATCTGCCAGAAGCATGGGAGGCCTTTGGTTCCTTCCCTTCCTGGCATTGGAGGATCTCCAACAGCAGAGGAGACTGGAGCAACTCCAGCAACAGCAACACCAGCCGCACCAGCAGGAGCGGCAGGTTGCGGCTCAGCCACCTGGGGCAGCACAGGCCAGAAGGGGCCAGCACATGGAAGGCCGTCGGCGCAGGAGATACCCCCCAAACAGGGTCTACAGACACAGGGTCAGCTACCTCAACATGACTGAGCAACAGTGCCAGAGGCGGCTCCGACTTTCGCGAGAGGTTGTGACTGACATCTGCGCAATGCTGCAGCAAGACCTGGAGCCCAGAGCAACAGGTCCACACTACTTGCCAGTGGCCATCAAAGTCACCACCGCACTCAACTTTTATGCCTCAGGCTCCTTCCAGGGATCAGCAGCAGACATCAGCGGCATCTCACAGGCGGCTGCACACACATGCATCACGCAGGTCACCGATGCCCTCTTTGCCCTCGCGCACAATCACATCCATTTCACCCGGGATCACGCAAGTGTGAGGGCGCGAGCGCGTGGATTCGCAGAGCTGGCAGACTTTCCAAGGGTGCAGGGCGTCATTGACTGCACACATGTGGCCCTTAGGGCACCCCACCGCAATCCAGGAGTTTTTGTCAACCGCAAGGGCTTCCACTCCCTTAACGTTCAGCTGGTGTGTGACCACAAGAAGGTGATTTTGCACGTTTGTGCCAAGTACCCTGGCAGCTGCCATGACTCCTTTATACTGCGCGAATCTACTGTGCCTCCGCTATTCAGTCCGCCAAACGAACTTCAAGGATGGCTCCTTGGAGACAAGGGATATGCCCTGCGCACTTGGGTAATGACGCCATTGAGGAGACCAGTCAGCGAAGCTGAGGAGCGCTACAACTCCAGCCACATGACCACCAGATGCATAATCGAGCAAACCATCGGTTTGCTGAAGATGCGCTTCAGATGCCTCGATAGATCAGGTGGAGCCCTACAGTACTCATCAGCCAGGGTCTCCAAAATCATTGTGGTATGCTGTGTGCTTCACAACATGGCACAGCGTCGTGGCTTGCAGATTCCGCAGGACCAAGAGGCTCCTCACAGAGCCGCCTTGGATGAGAATGATGCTGAGGATGATCCTGAGGAGGAGGAGGAGGAGGGGGAGGTCGTAAACGAGCATCCTGCAGAGGCCTGCCAGCCAGCGGCACCAGTGCGCGAGAACATTGCTGGGCGGAATGCAAGGAACGCACTCATCCTGGCCAGATTTGCGTAGT
The DNA here is from genome assembly GCF_052327205.1 of Somniosus microcephalus. Taxonomy (NCBI): domain Eukaryota; kingdom Metazoa; phylum Chordata; class Chondrichthyes; order Squaliformes; family Somniosidae; genus Somniosus; species Somniosus microcephalus. The sequence continues at coordinate 253,247,056 of NC_140992.1, forward strand.
CTGATACATCAAACACTGCAGCCTCACTGCTTCTGAACTGACCATGGATATTGGCCCATGCCTGCACTTACCAACAACTTTGACCAGTTTGCAGTCATCTGCAATTTATCCTAAGGACTCTATGTGACATCCACATTCGCCAAACGACAGACGCCATAACTGCAGCAGTTGGCAACATAAAGTTTATGTACAGGAAAATGATGCCATTAAAACTACTTACAAGACTGGATGGTGTAATAGTTATGTGAATGTGAGCATTGAGAGAGACGGAATGGGTAAGGGTGCATGGATGTGACTGTGAAGTGGGATGTGGAAGAAGAGATTGCTGAAGCTGAGTGCTGTTGGGGAAAGGCAATGGGGATGAGGTTGAGGGTGATGGAAACTTCATACTTGCTTTCCCTGTGCGGTGAAGGTCATGGAAGCGCTTCCTGCACTGCAGCTAGGTGCGACGGGTGACATCCAGAGAGTTTACCCCTGCTGCCCCCTCCATCCAGGCAGCTGTGGACTCTTTGGGAGGCCTCTTCCTCCCTGAGCGAGGGTAGAGGACCTCCCTGTGGGCCCTTACCCCATCCACCAAGGTCTGCAATGACGTCTCGTTTAATTTGCCCGCAACTCGGCCTCTGCCGCTGGCAGCAGCTGATGCAGGCTCCTCTGCCATTGTGCAAGAGTGGTTGAGAAGCCTGCAGAGGTGGAGAAGCTTGCTGGACACTTTGAAAGCACCACGAATGATGACATCATAGTGTGGGGATTTCTGACTCGATTTAGACAATTAGCAAGGCTTCCCACATGCTGGGAATTAATTGGCCAATTGAGGGAAAATTGCGTGGGGCTGGCTGACACTTTTTTATGTGTGTCAGAAACCCCACATTCGGGGAAATCCGACCATTTCCCACACAAGCCGAAAATCGGGCCCATTACATCTAGTTCCCTTGTCTAGATCATTAATATATATTGTGAATAGCTGGGGTCCAAGGACCGATCCCTGCGGTACCCCACTAGTCACTGCCTGCCATTCGGAAAAAGACCCGTTTATTCCAACTCCTTGCTTTCTGTCTGCCAACCAGTTCTCTATCCAATTCATACCTTGCCCCCAATCCCATGTGCCTTAACTTTACACGCTAATCTCTTATGCGGGACCTTATCGAAAGCCTTCTGAAAGTCCAAATACACCACATCCACTGGTTCTCCCTTATCTATTTTACCAGTTACATCCTCAAAAAATTCCAGTAGATTAGTCAAGCACGCTTTACCCTTTGTAAATCCATGTTGACTTTGTCTGATCCTGTCACTGTTTTCCAAGTGCTCTGCTATTACATCTTTTATAATGGACTCTAGCATTTTCCCCACTACTGATGTCAGGCTTACCGGTCTGTAATTCCCCGTTTTCTCTCTACCACCTTTTTTGAATAGTGGGGTAACATTAGCTACCCTCCAATCCATGGGTACTGTTCCAGATTCCATTGAATGTTGGAAGATGATCTGCAATGCATCTACTATTTCTAGGGCCACTTCCTTAAGTACCCTAGGATGTAGATTATCAGGTCCTGGGGATTTATCGGCCTTCAATCCCATCAATTTCCTTAACACCATTTCCCTACAAATACTGATTTCTTTCAGTTCCTCCCTTTCATCAGACCCTATGTTCCCCGACATCTCTCGGAGGTTATTTGTGTCCTCCTTTGTGAAGACAGAACCAAAATATATATTTAATTGGTCAGCCATTTCTTTGTTCCCCATTATAAATTCCCCTGATTCTGACTGCAAGGGACCTACACTTGACTTCACCAATCTTTTTCTCTTCACATATCTATAAAAGCTTTTACATTCAGTTTTTATGTTCCCTGCAAGCTTACTCTCATATTCTATTTTCCCCTTCTTAATTAATACCTTTGGCCTCCTTTGTTGAATCCTAAACTGCTCCCAATCCTCAGGTTTACTGCTTTTTCTGGCCAGAGCAGCCTATCAATGAGAAAATAACTCCACTAGTCATGTGGGTAATGATTTGAGCCTGGAAATTACAAAGAATGTATACTCTATTATTGAATTAAAGGAAAGTAATATTGAGAGTGTAGGGTATTGCATAGTTCCCCATCTGTTTATCATACAAATGGCTGTTTGAGCAAAGTAACTTGTGGTTGCTATAGTGCTGAAGACATGTATTGTTAACTCAGCTAAGTATTACCAGCATAACAGGTAGTTTAATGGGGAACAAAGAAATGGAAGACCAATTAAATACATATTTTGGTTCTGTCTTCACAAAGGAGGACACAAATAACCTCCCAGAGATGTCGGGGAACATAGGGTCTGATGAAAAGGAGGAACTGAAAGAAATCAGTATTTGTAGGGAAATGGTGTTAGGGAAATTGATGGGATTGAAGGCCGATAAATCCTCTGGGCCTGATAATCTGCATCCTCGGGTACTTAAGGAAGTGGCCCTAGAAATAGTTGATGCTTTGCTGATCATCTTCCAGCATTCGATGGAATCTGGAACAGTACCCATGGATTGGAGGGTAGCTAATGTTACCCCACTATTCAAAAAAGGTGGTGGAGAGAAAATGGGGAATTACAGACCGGTAAGCCTGACATCAGTAGTGGGGGAAATGCTAGAGTCCATTATAAAAGATGTAATAGCAGAGCACTTGGAAAACAGTGACAGGATCGGACAAAGTCAACATGGATTTACAGAAGGTTAATCGTGCTTGACTAATCTACTGGAATTTTTTGAGGATGTAACTGGTAAAATAGATAAGGGAGAACCAGTGGATGTGGTGTATTTGGACTTTCAGAAGGCTTTCGATAAGGTCCCCCATAAGAGATTAGCGTGTAAAGTTAAGGCACATGGGATTGGGGGCAAGGTATTGACTTGGATAGAGAACTGGTTGGCAGATAGAAAGCAAAGAGTTGGAATAAACGGGTCTTTTTCCGAGTGGCAGGCAGTGACTAGTGGGGTACCGCAGGGATCGGTCCTTGGACCCCAGCTATTCACAATATATATTAATGATCTAGACAAGGGAACTAGATGTAATATCTCCAAATTTGCAGACGACACAAAGCTGGGTGGGCGTGTGTGCTGTGAGGAGGATGCAGAGAAACTCCAGGATGATTTGGACAGGTTGGGTGATTGGGCAGAAGCATGGCAGATGCAATATAACATGGATAAATGTGAGGTTATCCACTTTGGTGGCAAAAACAGGAAGGCAGATTATTATCTGAATGGCAATAGATTGGGAGAAGGGGAAGTGCAATGAGACCTGGGTGTCCTTGTGCACCAGTCACTGAAGGTAAGCATGCAGGTGCAGCAGGCGGTTAAGAAGGCAAATGGCATGTTGGCCTTCATAGCGAGAGGGTTTGAGTACAGAAACAAGGATGTCTTGCTGCAGTTATAAAGGGCCTTGGCGAGACCACATCTTGAGTATTGTGTGCAGCTTTGGTCACCTTATCTGAGAAAGGATGTTCTTGCCATGGAAGGAGTTCAGCGACGATTCACCAGGCTGATACCTGGGATGGCAGGAATGATGTATGAGGAGAGATCGGTTCGATTGGGCTTATACTCGCTGGAGTTTAGAAGAATGAGAGGGGATCTCATTGAAACTTATAAAACTCTGACAGGACTGGACAGATTAGATGCAGGAAGGATGTTCCCGATGGTCGGGGAGTCCAGAACCAGGAGTCACAGTCTAAGGATAAGGGGTAGGCCATTTAGGACAGAGATGAGGAGGAATTTCTTCACCGAGAGTGGTGAACCTGTGGAATTCTCTACCATAGAAGGCAGCAGAGGCCAATACATTAAATATATTCAAGAAGGAGTTGGATATATTTCTGAAGGCTAAAGGGATCAAGGGGTATGGGGAGAAAGCAGGGACCGGGTACTGAATTTGGATGATCAGCCATGATCGCATTGAATGGCGGAGCAGGCTCGAGGGGCCGAATGGCCTACTCCTGCTTCTATCTTCTATGTTTCTATGTTTCTAAATGGAAATTGTACTATATTCTAAGGCTCCATCATTGCACATGTGGTGCATTCACATGCAACCTGTGTTGCAGACTGTTTGCGTATAGTGACAGGTGAGCTGTTCCAGACTTGAGCATAGGAGTTTACAGCATGCAGAGAGGCCATTCGGCCCATCATGACTCTATCAGCTCTTTGCTAGAGCAATTCAAATTAATTCTATTGCCCAGCTTTCCCCCCATTATTCTGTGTTTTCTCTGCTTCAAATGTTTATCTACCATTCTCTGATAAGATACAATGGCCTGTCTTACCTACTCCTGTGGCAAAAGCAAAATGCTGTAGCAACTCTCTGCATAAAGAAATTTCTCCTAAACTCTCTCCTCACCCACTTAGACAGCTACAGCAGATGTTGCTGAATCCAATGCATGACACAAGGAGGTCTAGGGATACGAGGCTGGCAGCTGACTGGTAGTAAAACCCTACAGCCAGAAAGCATGTTTAGACCTTTCATAAGGGAATCACTTAGTCCAAGTACAAGGTTATGCATTTATGTGTTGCACACAATTCACCAGCATCACTGGAAAATACACAACTAATTAAATAACACAATATTAATTCAATAATTGCACTGCACTTAATCTGGACACTGTGCTGAATCATTCATCGGCCAGTGGTTAGAACAAAGCAGGAGCACAGCAGATAATGGGAATGGATAGTATTTGAAGAACTGCGCAGGTAATTGTAGGTGGAAGTAACTTTTTTTAATATTCGTTTATGGGATGTGGGCGTTGCTGGCAAGGCCAGCATTTATTGGGAAGGTGAGTTTGCAGGTGTGGATTGCAGGTTTAAGAAATTGGCAGCTCTGGCACTCAATAGAAGACATCTTAAACTGGTGTCGGGTGCACCAATTATGCTTGCTGCGTGGGCGATTCCACAGCTAATTCCTCCACACCTTCAGACTCCTGCTTTGCCATTCTTCATACTCTATGGCAAGGCCTCTTTAATTCTCCATGTAGTACAAAGTCATACAGCCCATAGGTTGCAGGTTTGATCTGTGCGGAGGTAGCCAATCTGAGTGCAGCAGTAACTGGCTTCAGTGCACCTGGGCTAGGGAGAGAAAAAACTAACCAGCATCCCCCTTATGGTTGTTATCCATGATGGAAGTGCATGTATGTGGATGTTGGTTTGAGATAATGATCGAGCTTGGATGTGATGCTTTTCATGGTGAAGTAGCCTGGCAACACTTGCTTTCTAGGCTCACTATTGAGAAATGGTCAATTGGGTGAGGTATTGGAGGGCTGTACCACAGTAAGAGTCGGCACTGTTAGGAGAAGAAGCGGGGCGGGTAGGGGGGGACAGTTTTTGCACCGCTGTGACTCTAATCATTACAGTTAAGATCAATCATTTCTTCTGACACATGAATTACCTCTAGGACTTTTTAATGCAACATTCTGGCACTTGGGCAGTACATTGCACTACATGTTTGTGGGATTTGTTGTTAGATGTTTTGCTACATATTTTATCCTTCAGTTGCATCTTTAAGAAAAATCCATTAGCAATGAATAACGGTATGTAGATTTACATATATCAATATAGCAACTGGCCTTCACTTTAGCAGATGTGCTTTTCCTTTAGGTCAGTTCACTTTCATTTTATGATAGAAGCTTCACTTGATAAACAAAGATTTATTTGCTTTTTAAAAAAAAATGAAATATTGCATATTCAGTTTATTGTTGACCTTGAAGCATTTTATTTATATTGCATAACTAGATCATATATGCTAAATAAGATTTATGGATTGCTGAAAATAGCTGTCTTGTTAGAGATTAAGGTAATGCCTTCAGTGTTATATGACAGCAGTGCTACATTTGCCAGATTCTAAGTAGTGCCCACTGCTAAATATATGATGACATTCACTGGTTCTGAAGAACTGTGCATAGCTATTACTGTAATACTACATGATCTTATAGTATGAATTTCTGACTTTTTAAAGGATATTTTAGAAGTTAGTGGAAAAAAAATCAAAATATTTGTCTTCCTAATTTGATATTTCCAGTTTGTAAATTGGTGAAGGCAGGGGGGAAGAAAAGTAGTCATTTTTGCAGTCGCTTCACAAGGCATAAATTAAATTCTATTTGTCGTTCTGAAGAGCATTGTGTGTATCTGCAAGTATGCGACTCCATCTTTGCACTGATGGTGCCAACTTGCGAGGTGTTGCTTTGCAGTACTTTCAGAATGGAAAGGCGGTGCTTGCTGTTAAATAGTCAATGGACACCAGGTCATGAATTATTTTGATTGGTCAGTTTTACATTTTGTGAAAATGAGGTTAAGACCATTGTCTCATCAAGGTAATTGTCTGCGAGTCAGCTGGCTGTTTTTTGATTAGATGAAGCTCACTTCATGTAGTGTAATTAGCTGTTGGCTTCTGACCAATATTCAAACAATGGGCGTCATAGAAATAAAACACATCGCATCACTAATGTGTTGTGAAGCACCTTTTGGACATAATTATCATGCACTTTCCATGTTTATACCAGCTGTACAAAATAAGCATTGGGCACTAATCCAAGTCAATGAGATGGCTTTAACAAGTAGGTAACTAATATTACATTTAGTCACTTATTTTTTTTCATTACAACAGAAGTTCCTTGATACAGTATTGATCAAAATGTTTCACCAGTTCTTAGACTTATTACTGGAGCATGTTGAAGCAGTCGAGTGCTTTGCAGCAGGGATGGAAACATTGGCAGCACCTGTAAAAGCCCCCTGAGGTGACCATAGAATGGCATTGCTGGTGACTAGAAAGATCACTGTTCCAGAACATTCATGAGAGAAACAACAGCAACAGGTGGAGATGTAGAAAGGAAAATGGTGTATACACACATTATTCCAAATGGAGATTACAAAAATGAGCCAAATTTTGAAGAAGGGTTCGACCCGAAACGTCAACTCAAATTTCTCTCCACGGATGTTGCCTGACCTGCTGAGTTTTTCCAGCATTTTCTGTTGTTATTTCGGATTTCCAACATCTGCAGTATTTTGCTATCTTACAAGCCAAGGTGTTTGTCGTTGGCAGGAGTTTTGAATCATTCTGGAGTCAATATTTGTTCAAGCACTCCAAAGTGACTGAGGTCTGCTTTGTGGCTGTACCGAGAGAAGTATTCAGTGAAACTAACCGTAGGTTGATAAAACATTGTGCTTCTTGCCAAACCAAATCTTTTGAGGTGATTTTTGTCACCAAGAAAAGCCATTTTAATGAACGTCAAGAGAAAAATGGCAACAAAAAGAAAGAAAAAAATCTCTACCAGCTCTACTTTTACATGGCTTGTTCAAAATTATTACTTTTTTATGTGAAGAGTTTCAGCACTTTTGCAAAGTGCTTGAAACCTTGTTCAGCTCTTAAATCACGGATTGAGCGTCTCTGCTCTTGAGTTCCCACATGATTGAAATGGCAAGTTTTTAAATGTGACATTTAATCCATAGATATAAATCACCACAGAGTCCTATTATTCCATAAACTGTCTTCACTTATTCCCTGTGGAAAGATAGGATTCTTATAGTTAAATTTACAGTGCACTCAGACGTGTTAGACACAATCTTTTTTCATATATGCAGCAGTTTTTGAGATATTTTGAAGTTTGGTTACTTTCTTGTACTGAATCCAAGGGACACGGACGACGCTTTAAATATTTTTCATAAAGAGATCCTGTTGTGAAAATAGTCAACAGATCTGTAGAACCCTAACTTTTATCAATGATCAGGTGAATGCAGCTTTCAATTTGTCTCACACACAATTTTCACTCAAAATAGTTGTGCAAACAGAGACAGCACCAAGGAAAATAGTTTGAGAAACTCAAAATAATTATTACACATTCTCACCTTGTCTCTTGATTTAATTGTCAGAGTTTTATGCTTCTGTGCTCACCACCCTGTGGTTTCCCATCCATTCGGTTTAATTGGTAGAAAAATCCATGGCTATCAAGTGTAAAAAAAATCACTCTCTCCAACTTAAAACATTGATGTTAACATTAATCCATTTTAAATTGTCCAGCTACATATAGCTTGATCCAAACTTAATTGTTTGTTTCCCTCTCCTCTGAGTATTTATGTGCTATTTTGAAGACATTAAAAAGAATAAATTGGACTGTTTGTTCCAGACAATATCCTATTGCCTTTGAGATGGATCTGCATTTGAATCCAGCCCAGAATAATGCGATAAAGCATTTCTCAGCGACCATGAAACCACACTGTAGAATTACCCATCAATTGTGGGATAGTTGGTTGTGTCCTTCACAACTCACAGAGGCAACAAGGTGTGAGGAAAGGAGAATTACTGAGAGTTTTTTCTGAGGATAAGATTGCGGCTATGGTTAAGTTTGAAATACATTGTTATGATACACTTTAAACCTGAACCTAATTCATACTGTACACAACTCCAAAGTGCTTCCTTTTTTGACACCGTGTGTAAGGGGTGGTGTGTGGGTCAGCTTCGCCTCTGACTTATGAGTGGTTTGAATCACTCCCACTCCCTTGGTTCTAGACCTGGACTTATTTGGGGGTTGTAATGAAATTGCAGCAGACAATTGAATTTGATACAAGAACTTTGGTTTTTATTTGAGAAGGAAAAATATACACAACACAATAATCTTATCGCTCCAAAAGGGGGAACACTTCGGAATATATGAGGGAGAATAACAATAGACAGAATAATTGACCCCTCCCAATCCCACTACACTAACTAAGTTGGACTCCAGAGGACCAGGGAAAATGCTCACCAAATGCAGGAATAGTTTGTAGAGTGGGAAAAACTTGCAGATCTTCGGTTTCTTCCGAGTTGGTTTCTTGTTGGTCGCGGTGGCCGAGTATTACCTGGTTGGCTTCTGGTAATATTTGGTTGTTGGTTTCGTGGGGCCCTTGGTGCCGTGAGGTGTCCGATGATGTGTTACTTCTTCTTCTTCTTCTTCGAGAGAGAGAACTGCTTCCAGATGCTTGCCTCTGAAACTGCCGAGTTTCGATGGTGTTTTAAACTTGAACGATGGGTCTCTCCTTTCTTCTCGAACTGGTTGAACTGTTTCTGTTGAACTCCTTCAGCTGAACTTTACTTATCGAACTGTTCGAACCCATCAAACTCATTGAACTGATTTCTTGTGGAGACAGGTCTCAATACTAATTGAGGCCTGCTTATCTGCCTGCCAAATCAGTCTCGGTTCATTGTTAAATTTTGGGCGGGCTTGTTAACATTGATTGGTCCCATTTATTTAACTGGTTTCGGGATTGCTTCGAAATTGGTTTAAGTGTGTGAAGTGGTTTTGGATGTCTCTCTGAGTAGTTAAACTGTTGTTCGATTGTCTTCTCCTGCTGGGGTCAGGGTCCCTTTTGTTGATCAGTGGCATGTACTGCATTATGCATACTCTTGATGGCTCTGTAATTTTGGCAGGAACTGATCTTCTGTAGGCCTTTTGTCATTTATGTGAAATGACTGAGACAGCCCAGAACATTCGCAGACAGTTTGGCCTATGCCAATACCCAAACTGCTTGTTTTACAGAGGCCCATCCCAACCCCTTTGTTGCAGCGTTCCACAGGCCTGGACAATGCCCTTTTAAAATAACCAGCATCCTGGGGTTTTAACTTTAAGCCCCTTTTTGGCCCAACATTCTTTTAAGCAGTCCAGAATCTCTTCTTTGGGGTAATCTTCTTGGTTTGAGGGAATCTGCAGAATTTTGCAAACCTTACACTGTGCATAAAGTATTCCACTTACTGATGCTGAAAATTTCACCTCGATAAGCACAAAACTTATCCAAAAATTCAGATTTCAATTTACATGTTTTATAGATATTGTATAGATTTGATAGAATACAAATAGATCTTTATGCCATGGACATAATTTATTTGAATTTTATTAATGATTGTTCAGCTTTTTATGGATCCATTAGGTCCTGGTAACAGCAACAATTTACATGGATGTAAGGTCTTTAATGTAAAAACAAATCGCAAAGCACTTCACATAGCCGTTATCAAAAATTATTGATGAGTTAGAACCTTTGTTTATCCAGATGTTTCTCTTCCAAGCACTAGAATCATAGAAAGTTACAGCACGGAAGGAGGCCATTTCGGGCCATCGTGTCCGCGCCGACCAACAAAGAGCTATCCAGCCTAATCCCACTTCCCAGCTCTTGGTCCGTAGCCCTGCAGGTTACAGCATCCCAAGTGCACATCCAAGTACTTTTTAAATGTGGTTAGGGTTCCTGCCTCTACCACCCTTTCAGGCAGTAAGTTCCAGACACCCACACCCTCTGGGTGAAGAAATTTCCCCTTAAATCCGCTCTAAACCTTCCCCCAATTACTTTAAATCTGTGCCCCCTGGTTTTTGACCCCTCTGCTAAGGGAAATAGGTCCTTTCTATCCACTTTAGCTATGCCCCTCATAATTTTATACAACTTAATGAGGTCTCCCCTCAGCTTTCTCTGTTCCAAGGAAAACCAACCCTATCCAGTCTTTCCTCATAGCTAAGATTCTCCTCTGTACTCATTACAGGATAGTGCAATCACATCTTTCCTGTAATGTGGTGACCAGAACTGCACGCAGTACTCTAGCTGAGGCCTAACTAGTGTTTTGTACAGTTGAAGCATAACCCCCCTGCTCTTGTATTCTATGCCACGGCTAATAAAGGCAAGCATTCCGTATGCCTTCTTAACCACCTTATCTACCTGGCCTGCTACCTTCAGGGATCTGTGGACATGCACTCCAAGGTCCCTTTGTTCCTCTACACTACTCAGTGTCCTACCATTTAATGTGTAGTCCCTTTCCTTGTTAGCACTCCCCAAATGCATTACCTCTCACTTCTCCGGATTGAATTCCATTTGCCATTGTTCTGCCCACCTGACCAATTTATTGATATCTTCCTGCAGTCTACAGCTTCCTTCTTCAGTATCAACCACACAGCCGATTTTACTATCATCTGCAAACTTCTTAATCATACCCCCTATGTTCAAGTCTAGATCACTGATATATACCACAAAAAGCAAGGGACCTAGTACTGAGCCCTGCAGAACTCCACTGGAAACAGCCTTCCAGCCACAAAAACATCCATCAACCTTTACCCTCTGCTTCCTGTCTCTGAGCCAGTTTTGAATCCAACTTGACACTTTACCCTGGATCCCATGGGCTTTTAACTTCGCGACCAGTCTGCCATGTGGAACCTTATCAAAAGCCTTGCTAAAGTCCATATACACTACATCAAATGCACTACCCTCATCTACCCTCCTTGTTACCTTCTCAAAAAATTCAATCAAGTTTGTCAGACACGACCTTCCCTTAACAAATCCATGCTGACTATCCTTGATTAATCCGTGTCTTTCTAAATGAAGATTTATCCTGTCCTTCAGAATTCTTTCCAATAATTTTCCCACCACCGAGGTTAGGCTGACTGGCCTGTAATTACTCAGTCTATCCTTTTACATAGATACATAGAAGATAGGAGCAGGAGTAGGCCATTCGGCCCTTCGTGCCTGCTCCGCCATTCGATGAGATCATGGCTGATCCTTTAATTCAGTATCCCGTCCCCGCCTTCTCTCCGTAACCCTTAACCCCTTTTGCCCGTAGAAATATATCTAATTCCCTCTTAAATATATTTAATGAGCTGGCGTACACTGCCCTCTGTGGCAATGAGTTCCACAGGTTCACCACTCTCTGAGTGAAGAAATTCCCCCTCATCTCTGTCCTAAATGCTTTAGCCCTTATCCTTAAATTATGTCCTCTAGTTCTGTTCTCACCCGCCAAGGGAAACATTCCTTCTGCATCCAGTCTGTCTAGACCTGTCAGAATTTTATACACTTCTATGAGGTCCCCTCTCAATCTTCTAAACTCCAGTGTGTACATCCCTAAACTACATAGTCTCTCCTCATAGGTCATTCCCGCCATTCCTGGTATCAGCCTGGTGAATCGCCGCTGCACCCCCTCCATGGCAAGAACATCCTTCCTCAGATGAGGCGACCAAAACTGTACACAGTACTCGAGGTGTGGTCTCACCAGTGCCCTGTACAGCTGCAGCAAGGTATCCCTGTTCCTGTATTCTAACCCTTTTGCTATGAAGGCCAGCATACCGTTTGCCTTCTTGACCGCCTGTTGCACCTGCATGCTCGCCTTCAGTGACTGGTGTACAAGAACACCCAGGTCTCTCTGTACTTCCCCCTCTCCCAATCTATTGCCATTTAAATAATAATTTGCCCTCCCGTTCCTGCACCCAAGGTGGATAACTTCGCACTTGTCCACATTATAGTGCATCTGCCATTTATCCGCCCAATCGCCCAGTCTGTCCAAATCGCTCTGGAGCTTCCTGGTCTCTTCCTCTGAGCCCACCCCCCCTCCTAGTTTAGTGTCGTCTGCAAATTTGGAAATGCTGCATCCGACTCCCTGATCCAGGTCATTAATGTAAATTGTGAACAGCTGGGGGCCCAGGACAGATCCCTGTGGTACCCCACTTGTTACTGCCTGCCATTCAGAAAATGAGCCGTTTATTCCAACTCTCTGTTTTCTATCTGTTTTCTCCCTTTTTAAACAAGGGTACCACATTAGCAGTCCTCCAGTCCTCCGGCACCACGCCTGAAGCCAGAGCGGATTGAAAAATGACGGTCACGGCCTCTGCTATTTCCTCTTTTGCTTCGCTTAACAGCCTGGGATACATTTCATCCGGGCCTAGGGATTTATCCACTTTTAAGGCTGCTAAACCCCTTAATACTTCCTCTCTCACTATGTTTATTTCATCTAATATTTCATACTCCTCCACCCTGATAGCAATGTCTGCTTCGCCCCTCTCCTTTGTGAAAACAGACGCAAAGTATTCATTAAGAACCCTACCGACGTTTCCCGCTTCCACACACAGATTACCCTCATGGGCCTGGAAATTCATTAAGGCGCTGCCAGCTTTGCGCCCAGTTAACGCCTAAAGAGTGATTTTGCGCCAAAAATGAGTTTGCGCAGATATTCAGCGCAGCGGTATTGGCGGCGGTAGCCGTTAGCGCTGCGCCGGCACCGATGACGTCATCGGTGTGCGCAGTGCCCCGGTACCGCCCCGAAACCGGCCCGATCCCCATATTTAGTTGCGGCCGCCTCCTCCGAAGCGGCCGCAAGCAGCGACCAGAGAACGGGGCCGTACTGAATCCTTAGTGGGGCGCTTTAAAGGGGAAGGTGCGGCCGGCCGCTTTTTCGGCGGCCACCTGCCCGCACCTCCTTCCCCGGCCTCCTCCACCCCCCCCCCCCGCGGCATTGCCGGCTGGTTTGCGGGAGCCCGGCACTTCTCCGTTGTGCCGGGCTCTTTTGCCGGCACTCGCGATCGGGGCTCCGGCTGTTGCAGGCACCTCCCCCTTAAGAGAAGGAGGAGGCCTGCAGTACCGCAGCCTGCCGCTCCGCAGCGGCTGGCGCAGTGGCGCCAAGAGCGCTGATATTCAGTGTCAGCGCCCCAAGCGGAGGCGGGCACACCCTGGTATAGCGCCCGGCTCCGAATTGGGGCGCTAACAATGAATATCTTACGATCGCTATAGGCTTCCCGCCCAGTGCTAACTTTTGGGCGCTAGCCAGCTGGCGGGGCCATAGTGAATTTCTAGGCCATGATCTCTAATAGGCCCTACCCTTTCTTTAGTTATCCTCTTACTCTTAATATATTTATAAAACATCTTTGGGTTTTTCTTGATTTTACTTGCCAAGAATTTTTCATGCTCTTTCTTTGCTTTCCTAATATCCTTTTTAATTGCACCCCTGCAATTTCTGTATTCCTCTAAAGATTCTGGAGTATTTAGCCCTCGGTATCTGTCATACGCTGCCCTTTTTTTCTTTATCCTACCTTGTATGTCTCTAGACTTGATAGTCCCACCTTTTTTCTTTAAGGGCACATATTTGGTCTGAGCCCTCCGGATCTCCTCCTTGAATGCCTCCCACTGCTCTGACACTGATTTACCTTCAGGTAGCTGTTTCCAGTCCACTATGTCTAAATCCCCTCTGAGCTTACCAAATTTGCTTTTCCCCAATTTAGAATTTTTATTCCTGGTCCATCCTTGTCCTTTTTATATTTCTTAAGGCTAAAGGGATCCAGGGGTATGGGGAGAACGCAGGGACCAGGTACTGAAATTGGATGATCAGCTATGATCGCATTGAATGGCGGAGCAGGCTCGAGGGGCCGAATGGCCTACTCCTGCTCCTATCTTCTATGTTTCCATAACTACCTTGAACCTAACAGAATTATGGTCACTAGCACCAAAATGCTCCCTCACTGATACGCCTTCTACCTGCCCAGCTTCATTCCCTAAAACTAAGTCCAGAACCGCCCCCTCCCTTGCTAGGCTTGCTACATACTGGCTAAAAAAGTTCTCCTGGACGCATTTTAGGAATTCTGCATCCTCTATACCCTTCACACTAATTTTATCCCAGTTAACATTAGGGTAGTTGAAATCCCCAAATATTACTGCCCTATAGTTTTTGCACTTCTCAGAAATTTGTCTACATATTTGTTCTTCTATCTCCCTCTCACTGTTTGGGGGCCTGTGGTACACTCTCAGCAGTGTGATCGCCCCTTTTTTGTTGTTCAATTCGACCCATATCACCTTGTTTGATGATCTCTTCAACATATCATCCCTCTTCACAGCTGTAATAGTTTCTTTAATCAATACCGCGACCCAACGTCCCTTTTTACCTCCCTCTCTATCCCATCTGAAAATCCTGTAACCAGGAATGTTGAGCTGCCATATCTGCCCCTCTTTCAGCCACGTCTCTGTAATAGCTATAATATCATAGTCCCAAGTATCTACCTGTGCCCTCAGCTCATCTGCCTTGTTCGCTATAATCCTTACATTGAAGTATATACCATTTAGTACAGGCAAACTTCCTTGTTGACTACTAGCTAGCCCTTGATTCCTCTGTCCTTCCAATTTACTTGCTACATTTTTGTTTTCCAATTCCAGTTTTTCTTCCCTCCCTATTGACTCTATACTTAGGCTCCCATCCCCCTGCCAAGCTAGTTTAAACCCTCCCCAACAGCACTAGCAAACCATTCTGCGAAGATATTGGTCCCGTTCCCATTGAAGTGCAAACCGTCTGGCTTGCAGAGGTTATGTTCTTATGTCCCACCTCCCCCAGAAACGGTTCCAATTCCTCAGGAATCTAAGGCCCTCCCTCCAACACCATCTCTCCAGCCACGCATTCATCTGCTCGATCTTCCTATTTCTGAACTCTACGCAATCAAAATGTACAATACCTTCAGAAAATACATATGTGAACATAAACCCTGGGAAAATACAATAAAAAGACTTTGGCTGGAACTTTGCTGGTCCTCAGAGTGCGGGATTGGAGGCGGGACCGCTGTCAAAATCGCAATGATTGACAGTGGGCAGGAAACCCGCTGTCAACCCGCCTCCAATCAATCTTCTCAAGTGTCGGGTCCCCGATTTGCACATGGACCCGACACCAAGGGGCGGGAAGTGGATTATAGCCACTTACCTGCCTGTTAACAGGTACTTGATACTTGTTAACAGGCTCTTTTTCAATATTGCCGCTTCTGCCTCGGGTTCCCCGACGTCCAGACACCATGCCAGGTAAGTGTGGCATGTTGTGGGTCTGCTGTAGCGTTTCTGCATTGATGAAAGCTGCAGAAGTGGTGTGAAGGATCCAATGGTGCACTGGTGAGCTTCAGAGGTAAGGAAATGTGGGAAAATCATTTTTAATGCATTTACACTTTTCTGCAGGTAACAAGTTTTGAATTGGCTGTCTCGTCCCACCTCATTGGGATAACCTTTCTCACCAGTAACAGATTGCTTCTGTAACCTCACCTGCAGCTGCCATCTGTTCCAGTCTAAGGAGGGAGTCATTGAAGAGCCTGGGTGCAAGAGCTCACCTGTGAACAGTCATTGCCAGTGTTTGCAGCACCTCAATGCTGTCAAACACTGAGAAATGAGCTGTCAAAATAAAATTGTGTGTGGTCCTTTTAAGAAAACCAGCAGATGACGCATCATCAAATGACGTCATCTGATCGGCTTCTTCTTCATTGGCTGGCAAGCCCACAGGGCGGGATTAACAAGGCCAATCGACGTAAAATCACGTCCGTTGGCCGGATGCAGTTGGGGGCGGGACTGGAACCCGGAAACCGGCTGACCCGCTCCCAAGCCGCATCCATTTGCAAAATCGTGGCCTTTGTATCACCTCTAGGACTTGAATTTGATTGTGGCCAAACAGATTGAAACATAGAAACATAGAAAAATAGGAGCAGGAGTAGGCCATTCGGCCCTTCGAGCCTGCTCCACCATTCTATATGGTCATGGCTGATCCTCTATCTCAATGCCATATTCCCGGTCTCTCCCCTATACCCCTTGATGCCTTCTGTGTCTAGATGAGATTGTGATAAGGACAGTCTTCATATGGCTAATAAGGGACTTAAGACCAAAAAAAAATAAGGGACTTAAGTAAACTAATTTAGGATGTTTAGTTCTCGTTCACAATTGCCTGTGCCCATAGTGCAGGACTGCTCTCCAATTGGTTGCTAACTGACATCAATTCATCAGTCTCACTCACACAGGCCGCCTGGATAGAGAGTATGGAAAATGGAAATGTCACAGTAATTAAACAGAGGGTATTTGCTATTGTGGCAAATTGCTGAAGGTGGAATGAAGCTGTAGACCACATTGTATCTACTGCTAAACCCGACCAAGGATGACTCGATGATATCACTGCTGTGAAAGAAATAGATGTTCTTATTTTACAGGGCTGTTGTCTGTCCAAAAACACAGTCACTCCAAATTAAGTTAGGTTATAAAAATTAAATATTGCATTGACATTAAGAGGGTATGTAAAATTTGCCCAGTATGCTCTTACATATTTCATTACTTTTGTGAATTTTGAAGTATTTTAAATTGCTCTGACAGCGAAAAATGAAAAGAATGTTTAAATATAACTTTAAAAACGTCTATTCCCCGCCGCCCTCCCCCGCCTTACCATTTTCCTTCTTCAAGTCTCAAGTGCAGCCATTCAATGTCATATTCCCTCCTTCAACCAGGCGAGTGGGATGGACACACTGCTGCGAAAGCCACTCTATGACCGACAACAGATGGTGTGTTTCTGTGGGGAGGGACTGATGCTGCCATTTTCTCTTTCCCCCTGTGATGCAGCACTTGTGCACTGTGGAGCATTTTGTCTAATGGACTGGCTCAGAGCTGACAAAACTCACTCGATGAACATAGTACGAATGTCAGGAGTAAGGATCAAACGCAGGCTTTTTATTTCTAGAGCCACCGGGGCACCTCCAACTCTATCTTCTTTATACAGAACTATCTACTTGTTCGACCAAATTACTTAAATTACAGGCACTTTAAAAGCTAAGTTATTTTAAATGTTAGAAAATGTGATGAAACACTGCAGAAGCAATTCCGTATCTTAGGAGGTGAAAAGGTAAAATAATTTTAAAAAATCATTTCATTTTCTTAAACCATATTTTATTTAATATCCTTCCTAAAGTGCTCGCCTAGTGAAGCTACTGTAACTCCAATGCTGATATTTAAACACTGATGAAATCTCTGGCACTGTTTATTTAATGCACATAAATTACAGGCTTAAGAGATTTGCCATGCAAACAGTGAAATCTAGTAGGATTTCAGCAATGTATTCAGATCGCATTAGTCGAATGATCAATCAATCATTACATGTCTGCTATTGACATTTGTGTCTTCGTTTGGTGCTTTTTAATGCTATAAAGTCATTCTGCACAGTAGATTTTCTAAATCATTGTGATAAGATATCCCAGCTGAAATGTCAAATATCTTTCTCTTTAAATACAGATGCTTACTAATCTACTGTGCATTTTTTTTACCTTTATTTCACATTTCCTATTTTATATGGATCTTGATTAGTTGTGGCTTAACATTCTGTAATTTTCATTATCATAGTTAACCTTTGGAGGGAAAGATTTCTACTGATCGCTATGTCTGACAAAATCGTAATCAAGCTTATAAAGAAAGCGGGTACAATTTTGCTATAAATAGTGAACAGGGGAAATCTTCACTTAGTTTTGCCACTAGAATTTCAGTGAGGTGCAGAGTGTGTGAAATGTTTATGCAATGCCCGTTTCAACTTTGAAAAATCTTCAGCAGTATCATTATAGATTTTGTTCTTTTAAACATGGTCTGTACCTGGAGATAATGGGGCTGAACATCCAAGGTCTTTTACACCACAGTCACACTGTAACTCCAGAGGTTAAGTGGCAGAAGGGCTGCAAATTAGTTTGGAATCTGGGTAAACAAAGGTTCTAACCCATCAATTATTTTTTGATAATGTCTCTGTGAAGTGGTTTGGGATTTTTTTTACATGAAAGACCTTCCATCAATGTAAATTGTTGAAGTGTGTCAGCTGTGGCTCAGTTGGTATCACCCTTGCCTCTGAGTCAGAAGGATGTGGGTTCCAGTCCCACTCCAGGGACTTGCGAACAAAAATCTAGGCTGACACTCCAGTGCAGTGCTGAGGGAGGTGCTGTCTTTCAGATGAGATGTTAAACCGAGGCCCCGTCTGCTCTCTCAGGTGGACGTAAAAGATCCTATGGCACTATATTTCGAAGAAGAGCAGGGGAGTTATTCCCGGTGTCCTAGCCAATATTTATCCCTCAATCAACATTAAAAAAACAGATGATCTGGTCATTATCACATTGCTGTTTGTGGGAGCTTGCTGTGTGCAAATTGGCTGTCGTGTTTCCTACATTACAACAGTGACTACACTTCAAAAAGTATTTCATTAGCTGTAAAGTGCTTTGGGACATCCGGTGGTCATGAAAGGCGCTATATAAATGTAAGTCTTTTTTTCTTTTTATATGCTGGTTCCTGGGAGTTCCCATAGGCCTTTATAAGGGGAGAGGCTTTTGCCTGCCTCAAACAAGGTAAGTGACACAGGGTCGGACAGGGCTTCCCTCATCCACGGCCTATATGCCAGACCGATCTTTGCCAGACAGTATTCCGAGTGAGACCAGGTGTACAGGCTGCTTGGTTGGTAGAAGGGGCGCTCTCCTGTGGGTTGGAGCCTGGGTCACAGCCTGGACTTCTGAAGACAGAAGGCCCCATTGCTGAGGGGGCACTAGTGGCTGCTTTACAGGGGAAGAACCTCAACGGCCCCCACCCTCCCAACCCAATACTGTCAAAGTTTGTGGTTTCTTGGGGCAGGCGGTGCCCAAGATGCATTTCTAATGGCACAAGCACCCAGTTGAGGCATTTAAATAAATGGTGTTCTCCCGAACCCCACCAACTTTGCCCGGGTCAATGTCAGAGGTCCTATCAAATTTTGAGCCCAACATTTTGAGCTAACAACATTTGGGTGAAATACTGATGGTTACGAGTCTGCCACTGGTGGTAGTGTTGGGATCAATTTGAGATAATAAATGAGAATATCACACAGGAAGCATATTGGCACAACATAACATGTATTGGCTTAAGTATTTTGTTCCTGTAATATCAACACACTAAATATATGATTATACTTTTGTGAAATAAGTTAATGCTATTTCGACTATTGACAATGCATTCTATTCTATGAATTGTTGTGCTTTTTCCTGATAACTGTCACCAGTGATAAGAAAAAATGTATACCTGTAGGTTATTAATATAACTTCTAGCACAACACAGCCTAGAACAGACTAAAACAATCCCAGTGGGTTATTAACAGCAAAACAGCAATGGTGGAATACAACAATATGGTGCATTTATATCGAGCCTATAACATAGCGTGTCAAAGTGCTTCACAGAAGCGTAATCAGACAAAAATTGACACCGAGTCGAAAAAGGAGATATTAGGAGGGGTTACTAAAAGCTTGTTCAAACAAAGCTTGGTTTTAAGGAGGGTCTTAAAGAAGGAGAGGGAGGCGGTGAGGTGCAGGGGGAGAATTCTAGAGCTGACAGCCTATACAGCTGACGGCAATGGTGGGGCGAAGGGAACAGAAGATGCACAAGAGGCCAGAGTTGGAGGTGCACAGGAGGCCAGAGTTGGAGGTGCACAAGAGGCCAGAGCTGGAGGTGCACAAGAGGCCAGAGTTGGAGGTGCACAAGAGGCCAGAGTTGGAGGTGCACAAGAGGCCAGAGTTGGAGGTGCACAAGAGGCCAGAGTTGGAGGTGCACAAGAGGCCAGAGTTGGAGGTGCACAGGAGGCCAGAGTTGGAGGTGCACAGGAGGCCAGAGTTGCAGAGCTCTTCAGAGGATTGTAGAACTGTAGGAGGTTATAGAGATAGGCCATGAAGGAATTTGAACACAAAGATGAGAGGTTTAAATTTGAGGTGCTGTGGGATCAGGAACACATTGGTGATGGGTAAATGGATTAAGATACAGGCAGCAGAGCTTTGGATGAGCTGAAGTTTATGGAGGATGGGAGGTCGTCCAGGAGAGCATTGGAAGAGTTGAGTCTGGAGGAGACAAAAGCATGGATGAGGGTTTCAGCAGCAGATGGGCTGAGGCAGGGGCAGAGACAGGTGATGTTACAGAGGTGGAAGTAGGCTGCCTTTGTGATGGAAAGGATATGGGATCATTAGATCAGCTCGGGGTCAAATAGGATGCCCAGGTTGCAAACAGGAATACAGTTATATATTACCTTTTGCCCCCTTCTCCATGCAACACATCAACTTAATTATGAAAATATGACCAGAGCAACACAAATAACTAATAAAAATCACATCAGTGATGCTACGTTTCTGGTTTTAATTTATGAACATGAAAGGAATTAATAACTCAGTACAACTGAAATACTTGAGTTATTTCCATTTCACATGTGAACTCAGATCAATAATATTCTATAGCACTGATGTACTGTATATACAGTGTAAAGTATATTTTTGTAGATTCTGCTGGGAAAATATTTTTTAAACCTGCTGTTACTATAGTATCAGCCCTGTAGTGCCATGTGCTTCCACCTCTTATCCTGCTATCATTAGCCCTTCACTGACGTCATTCTACCTCTACCATGCTCAATGTGCCCGCCGTCTAACAGAAAAAGGATTTTATTCTTTGAAGGTTTTTTGTTTGAAACAAATAATAGCAACAAATAAGATATAGAATACACAAAAAGGGGTCAGGTCGTGTTTCAAGCTGTGATTTTATCTTGGGTTTTCTGCTGACAGCCATAAACCACTTAAACTTTCCGCTTGTGGTTTATGATCACATCGAAAATTCTCAGTTGAATGATTGCCTTGTAACTCAACACCAGCTACCTATGAACCCTTATCAAATGACAGATTATTTTTACTGCCACAGTAGCACTCTAATGTAAAAAGGATTCTAATTGCCTTATGTCTTTCATCTTTTACTTAACAACAACTAACGCAGTGGGTTTGAAGTTGCAGCATAAAACAGGATACATATTGGGAAACAGCCATATTCATTCCACTTGAGAAGGACACTGGTGGGACTTTGCACTCGAGCATTATTTACTTATGCTGAACAGACATGGATATAGTTGTTATGTCCGAATAAGCACTCGGATTGGTGTGGTAATAACTAGCTGCTTTTTATTTCCAGAGCATCTAGAATCCATCAAGGATAACAAAAGCAATACAACGGAAGACATTGGAGTGTAATTGCTACAATGTGCTTACTCCAATCAGGAGTCCCTCTAGTGTTCAACTAACAATATGCAAGCACAATACATATCAATAGTAATGGTTCATTTTAAGGGCTAAAGAACAATTTTGTAAAGTTGTAATTGTGTTGTTTGTGAGTGTTTGTACTGACCCCTACGAGAGCTAATAGTGCTGTAGGAAAATAATGGCCCGTATTTTCCGATGCCTACGCGTAGGGACATCGGAAATGCCGGTTTCAGGCATGCGAAGTGCATCCGCTGAAAACCAGCATTTCCGGTCTGTCAAGAATACTCTTGACAGATCGGACGCCTGCCCTGGAGAAGGGCCTCTGCGGGTGGAGAATTCCGCTTTCTGCAGAACCTCCGCCCGCTGAAAACCCTTAAAAATCTTATGCCTGGTTTAAAAAAGTTTAAAAAATAATAATTCTTTTCACTCATTTATAATTTAAAACTACTTTTAAAAAAGGTAAGTTTATTTTTTCAAAAAATTTAATTGTTGTTTAAATTAATTAATTTATTGTCATTTTAACTCATTTTAAAAGCGTGATTTAAAAAAATATATATTTAATGTTTTAGTGTCTTTTTTCAGTGATCCCCATTCATACTTTTGACAGGTCTATCTGTCAAAAGTATGAAGGGGGTTTCCCTTCTTTCATTGGCTTGCCTGGCCCATGTGATCCCAGGGACGCTTGCGAACCACATGCGCCCCTGGGATTCGTGGGCCTTGCGCATTTCAACTGTGGAGAGGCCCAGGGTCGGAAGTGTCCGGACTTCAGGAGCCCTCAGGTAAGGGCGTAGATTTTTTCCCGATAGGAGGCCTCCGCACGCAGGAAGCCTCCTATCGGAAACTACGGGCCAACGTTTCCTTCTTTGCACACGTTAACTGCATCATGTATCTCCTGCTTAAGTATAGCGTGACTTAGTTGCAAATAGAGATTCTCCCACACATCTCCTGCAAAGTTATAATTCCACCCTCAGATGAGTCTCCCAATTGCTTTAAACTGACAATATGGTCTTGCTGCGTTGGCCTCCTTAACAAACTATGACTAATTACTGCTGAATTATGGCCAGTGATGTTGTGTTGGAACTATGAACACTAACTTTATTTGCAATACCTTAGAGCCATTATGGAAGGAGCTAGCTTTCAATCAGTGAGTCTACTGCAGTCTCTTCAGCAATAGTATTTTGATGCTTTTAATTGGTGTGCCCTTCTGTTTAAGTTGACAATATTTTTGTATAATTGAACCAAACAATTGCTAAATATGAGTCTGGCTGAATTTACTGTAAAATTCATTCATTAACAACTTGTATTTATATAGCAACTTTAACGTAGTAAAACATCCCAAGGCGCCTCATAGGAGCGTTAACAAACAAAATTTGACAACGTGCCACATGAGATATGAGGACAGATGACCAACAGCTTGGTCAAAGAGGTAGGTTAAAAGGAGCATCTTAGAGGAGGAGAGCGAGGTAGAGAGATGGAGAGGTTTAGGGAGGGAATTCCAGAGTTTAGGGCCTAGGCAGCTGAAAGCATGGCCGCCAAAGGTGGAGCGATTTTTAAAAATGGGATGTGCAAGAGGCCAGAATTGGAGGAGCGCAGAGATCTCAGAGGGTTGTAGGGCTGGAGGAAGTTACAGAGATAGGGAGGGGCAAGGCCATGGAGGGATTTGAAAACAAGGATGAGAACTTTAAAATTGAGGCGTTGTTGAACTGGGAGCCAATGTAGTTCAGTGAGCACGGACGTAATGGGTGAACGGGACTTGGTGCCAGTTAGGATACGGGCAGCAGAGTTTAGGATGAGTTCAAGTTTATTGAGGGTGGAAGATGGGAGGCCGGCCAGGAAAGCGTTGGAATAGTCAAGTCTAGCGGTAACAAAGGCATGGATGAGGGTTTCAGTAGCAGATGAGCTGAGGCAGGGGTGGAATTGGGCGATGTTTTTAACGAGGCGGAAATAGGCGGTCTTAGTTATAGCGCAGATATGTGGTCAGAAGCTCAACTTGGGGTCAAATACAACACCAAGGTCGCGAACGGTCCTGTTCAGCCTCAGACAGTTGCCAGGGAGAGGGATGGAGTCAATAGCTAGGAAACGGAGTTTGTGGCAGGGACCAAAGACAATGGCTTCGGTCGTCGCAATATTTAGTTGGCGGAAATTTCTGCTCATCCAGTACTGGATGTCGGACAAGCAGTCTGAAAATTTAGAGGCCGTGGAGGGGTTGAGAAAGGTGGAGGTGAGTAGGATGCAGGATTTGGGTCCTGGCCTATAACTTCCTCCATGGCAAAATTGCAGTTTAGCCACCATATTATCATGTGAGGCATCAAGTGGAAGTGAGGTAAAAAGTGGAGATTAGGCAGTTGCTTACAAAGAGACAGAAAAAATCAACAAATAGGCCAGTACATGCGACTCTCGGTCACCTGCTGAATAAAATGAAATGGCATAATTTGCTTTCAAAATAACAGAGGCTAATGGCGCTCATCATTATCTATGCGCAAATGCTGCAACAACTTCAGGCAAGGTCAGATGCGTGGATAAATGTGGTGAAAGGATTCACAAATTTCATGTCTCCCCCGAGGGTTTACTTTTGGTTTATTAAAGAAACCCTGGTTGGACTGAGTTTAAAATCCAGGGCACAACAAGATGGCTGCGGTCAGCCTCATGGCCAAAGCCTATAAGTTTCAGTTTGGACTGACAGCTTGTATTCTGATGACTGTGAGAAGGAACTTTCCAGAACTTGAATGCAGACAGACCTTCTGCATTTATGCATTAGAAGCAAACCCAGTGGCATTCGGGCCTCTGATTAAAAGCCATCAAGGTTGTTTGCACAAACAATCAAGAGCAGACAGGGCCTATTGAATATGTAGTGGGACAAGCTCAGCTGCATTCAGGCCTTCGTTTAGAGAACGTCAACATTGTTTACCTAAGTACTTCAAAACGATCAATGGGGCATTCAGACTGGAACGGCCCCATTACAAAACCAGTTGGACAAAGGGGAACACTGATGAGACCAGTAAAACCGATTACCGGCCATCCAGGTCGATGGGCCCAGATCGGTACCTTTTGTATGAGTTTCAATACGTCCAGATTAGACAAAAGAAATGAGCTGATCTGGCGGGAGATAAGGGCTACCGGGAAGGGTTTATCTAGTCCCTCGGGAGGCCATTTCTCTCTCTCCCGCCTCGCCTCCGGTGCCCTGCCTTACCATCAACCCAGCAAGAGGATCGTCGATGAAGAGCCCGTCCAGGGAAGTAGAATACCCGCAGTTACGTTTAAATTACTGGGGTATCTCTGCTTTGGGCAGTGAAAACCTAAGACATTGGCAGGCAACAGGGCATGGAGCAGGTGTTTTCAACATCCTAGACTGGTGAGCATCAATTTTCTGGCCCATCACAAGATAATCTAGATAGGTGTAAAGGGTGGGAGTTAAGGGGAATTGCTAAAGTGTCATTTTAGTCATTTTCCCTCGATGTGTCCGTTTTTCCTCCCCCGTTAAGTGTAATTGTGCTGCATCCATAGTGATTTTCTCTGTATAGTAATTGTTCTCTATTTTAATAAACATTGGTTTTCTTTGCACCGAACCACTGGTCTCGTTTGTCTATATCGCTACTTGTAAATAAGTCCGGTGGTCAGAACCAAAGGGGAAGCGATTCGAACCGCACGGGGCTGGAGCAGCTCAGACACACGACTGACTGACCAGACACAAACCCCAAACCAAAACCCCCTACAGTGGAAATCCAAAAGGTTGCTGTCCGAGATGCGCCGCTCCGCTGTTAGCTTTGCAAAAACAGCATCTCGCTGTCTGCCTCACTATTGCCATGCATTGAGTAACGTGAAGTTGCTTTATTTGTGTGGTAGATATGAACTAAATTCAACTCAGAAAGCTAAGTCTTGTCCATTTCAGTATAAGTACCTTTTTACCAAAGTGATGAGTGTTAATTATGCCAAACAAACTCTCTGGCACTGAAAATGAACTATTGCAAGTGTGGAGTCTCATTCCTTCAGGTATTAATTGTTGTTGGAAATTTAAAAATGCAAAATTTTAAATTAAACTTTTTTTTACTTTTCCTTTCTGTCTCTTTTTTCTCTCTCTCTTAATCCAATCTTTCTCTCTCTTTTTCTTTCTGTACCTGATTTGACATTGCATTCACCTACTCGAATTTACACTTCCTTTTCAGTCCTTGCGCTGTTTATTTCAGAATCCTTCAATCTGATTGGTTAAGGAGATACACAATTGCTTGCCCTGTTCACTCAGGTCCCAGATGCCCGGTTTCCCTCGCTGCGACGTTATCAGCTCGCACATTCAGCAACTTGCCACGCAAAAAAAATTAAAAACCTAAACTTGCAAGGGCAAGTCTAACTAATGGCAAATGCCATTAGATTCACTCCTAAGCAAATTATTATGACCCCATATATTTTGCCCTTGGTGTACTGAAAAAATTACATCACACCACTTGAAGCTGAAAACATTGTGCAGCACTGAAGTATGGAGTTGTAAGTTGTTAATATAATCACTCACCTCCCCAACTTCCCCAGAGGGACATCAATGGCTTTTTAAAGCAGCAAAGTTAATGGTTCATTAGAGGACAGTTGCACAAGACAGAAACATTTATTATCTTTATTAACTGATCAATACAAAGCCATGATGTTACATTTATTTAAAAATTACTCCAATAAAAAAAGACTAATTATATTCCTTTCTTAATTAAAAAAACTGGTGGGTTCTAACCTCATTATATTTATTTTTATTATTGCAGAATTGATATCACAGCCCTTGTAGATTTAAAGCTTTTCCTAGTGGAATAATGGGTCACATGAGGATGTGGTGATTGAATGTCCCATAAATAACTGAATGTAACACATACCAAATTGGGTAAAGAGGCAATAGTACTGTGCAAATCCCTGTAGTTTCATTTAAACAGGCTGATGACAGAGGAATGTCTATATTTTGATAGCTCATAATGAACTACTAGGACTCTGGTCATGGTATAGATTCTTAATTCACTCTAGTACGACACTCCTGGGGCATGATTTGCTTGCGGTTCCTTGTTCCAAGCTGTTGACCAAATATGAGCAGTCTAGCAAAAAGACGGATGCCTATTCTGAGGATGAATTGGCTTGAAAATAGCTTAGAAACTGTTCATTTGATCAATAAAGAGCAAGGGGGGGGGCGCTGTTGACTAGGGTCAATATGCACATTTTGTCAAGATTTACTTTGTCCATTGACAAAGATAAATGAACTGAGGCACTATATTCTGGTGTAGAATTTCTTTCATGCATATACAGGTCCTGATGTTTAAATATGAGGATTATGTAACTCAAATATTCATTTATAAAGTCATAGTGGGAAAATTTCAGTTGTTTGCACCTCCCGTTAGCGCCTTAAGAGGGCGCCAATTGGGGCGCAAAGCAACTAGCGCCTGGGCACGGCGATGTTTGCGCCACTCGCGAAATTAACTAGACATTTTGCGGCAGCGCTAAACACTACCGCCACGATCTCCTGCACCGGCAGATCGTGACGTCAGTCGAGCGCGCAACGCCCCGTTAGCGCCCCGGACCAGATATTGAGTGGCCCCCCCTGCCTTACCGCCTGCCGCTAGCAACGACAGGTTGAGGGGAGCGTTATGCTGTCAGAAAGGGGCTAGGGGGGCGCTATTTAAAGGCGACCACTTCCTGCCTTTTTCTGTCGGTGACATTTTTGCACCACACATTCTGAGAGAGAGAGAGAGACTTCTGGAGAGATTCAACGCCGTGTGAAGGAGTTTTGAGTACTGAGCAGCACTTTGCAGGTTTATTTTGATTTGCCCTTCCTTGCTTCGCCAGCGCTCTGAGGTAGCGCCTCGCTGCTCAGCCTTTGCGCCTTAAGACAGGTGTGAAGCACCTGATTTAGCGCTCCAATCACCTCCAGGGGCGATAAAAGCCAGGTTTGCCGTCGGAGGCGATAATTAGCGCCAGGCATTAAATTTTGCGCACAGCCGATAATGGCGCCCCAAACGGGGCGATACTGAATTTTTCCCCCATAGCATACGAACTCCTCGTTATAGATAAAATAATAGGTGAATAATTAAGAATTCATTGGTACTTCAAATTTCAAATCAGATTAAAGAAGACAAAAGATGAATTTGAATCTTTTCCTTTCTTTAAGAAGCCAACAGTGAATCATTAGCCCTTTATTATATACACAGAGTAAGTTATTCCCTGTAACATTCAACAAAATAAAAACCTGATATCATTGCAGTTCAACCATGTGTTACAATATCACTTCAGATTAAATTACTCGGTACAGTAATACCTCAGTTCAAGTGATATTAATTAATTTTGGAAGCCTGCAATCCATCGAGTCTGCCATGAAACCACCATTGGCAAATTAATCGAAAACACCTCAAAAATATGGAATAATTGTGTCCCGAGGAACTCCACCTATGTGTATCAGATTGAATAGGATCGGCTAAGAAACACATTTCAGAGTTGACATGACAACTGATAGACTGCTTGATCTTCACATTCGCAATCTGTGACATCAGCTCAATCCGGAGCTGTACTACTGCATTGTTACACACACCACCGATGTGTTATTTTATATAGAAAATATATATGTTTATCTTGCTGTAATTCACTGCCGAAAGAAATCTCATGCCAATAATATGCACCATATAGCTTCAGGCCATGCTTTACTCTTGTTCATTCATCTGCACCCTCACTGCAGCCCATCATCCACTCCAGATGCCACACTTTTCTTGATACACCGATAAATTATAATTGAATAATTTTTAAAAAGCATAAGTTATTTGACCTTGAGATAGTCTGGAGTGGTTGTTGAGTTTTAACATAAAGAGGTCAAACAGCTGCCAACCTAGAGAAACTTCCAATAGCATTAATAATTAACCTTATGACTTATTTAAACTACTTTCCTATAGGGAAGATCTCAGCAGTGGCCTTAAAGGGTCAGATCAGGTTAGCAGCTAAACATTACATTGGGCTTGCACACCTTTGACTGCCTGTGAGCTAGTAATAGAAACAGATCAAAAACCAGTATCAAATGTTGGTGATAGACATTGGCTTTATTTAAATGTGATGATTTTTGAGCTGACCCAATGTATCAACAAGCATACCCATTGATTTCCTGAGCCATAAAGACCAGGATGGTCCCAAGTTGATGCTGAGAGGTTGTTTCCCCTGGCTGGAGAGTCTAGAACTAGGGGGCATAGTCTCAGGGTAAGGGGTCGGCCTTTTAAGACCGAGATGAGGAGGAATTTCTTCACTCAGAGGTTCGTGAATCTTTGGAATTCTCTGCCCCAAAGTGCTGTGGATGCTGAGTCGTTGAGTATATTCAAGGCTGAGATAGATAGATTTTTGGACTCCAGAGGAATTAAGGGATATTTGGATAGGGCAGGAAAGTGAGGTCGAAGATCAGCCATGATCTTATTGAATGGCGGAGCAGGCTTGAGAGGTCGTATGGCCTACTCCTGCTCCTAAATTTTATGTACTTATGTTCTTAAGTTTGATCCTAGGTCTGTGCATAGTTGGCTGATCTCAAACAGACCAGAAGTAGCAATTCTACAATTGCCCTTGGGTTAGAAAGTGATAATTGTCCAGCATTCTTATTTTTGATTCCTAAACAGTGAATCTTGCCAGAAGTCAACCTGTTTGTTTGCCAAATGAGGACAGGATCAGGCTTTGCTGCAATACCCCTATGGAGGAATAGGCTATCAGCATTCATTGCTGAAGCTCATCCAAGAATAATAGCCATTTGGAAGAGGTTCTACCTGTATATGGCTGAGCTACTCAGTGGCTATACTTGCCAGCCACGGAACTGTATCCCAACACGAGAGTCAATGGGCTGGATTTTCCCAGCGGAGGTAGTTGGTGGGTTCTGGTCCTGCTCCCGGCTGCAGCCGCTCTGTCAAAAGGATTTTCCGTTATTAGGGCTTGTTAAGCCCGCCCTGCGGGGTTCCCGGCCAATTAAAAGGAAGCAGGTCTGGTGACGTCATTTGATGACGCGTCATCAGCGGGTTTCCTTAAAGGGAGCATGCGCAAATTGATTTTGACAGTTCTGCTGTCAGTGTTCTGCAGCATTGAGATGCGGCAAACACTGACAAGCACTGCACAGAGGTGCAGAGCAGCACCCAGGCTCTCGCATGACTCCTTCCATAACTTCCATATGCTTATGGAAGGAGTCACAGCACGCAGGGAAGTTCTTTTCTCTTCCCATGGGTGGAAGAGACCTCCCCAGGACACCAACGCAGCCTGGTTGCACAGTGCACAGGAGGGCACAAGCAGGGATGTTGTCAGGAGTACCTGATCTCAGTAGATCACGAAACGTTACTGCAAAGCCACACTCAACCTCATCCTGCTGTGCCACTCATCACATCCCCATCACTCTGCCTTTCCTACCCTACTCCTGCACATCCTTACTCACACCAACTTACCTTGCACCTCCACCCATTCCTCTCTATCTACATTATCAGTTCCCCATCTCACTAGCCACCCCTCACACTCACCCTCATCCTAGTGCAATCATATCAACTAACAACACACAAGGGTAGGCACTTGGGTGTCTTATGCAATGTTCATGTAAATTTTCTGTTAATGTGTTGTCAAACATTGAAATCTTTATTTTCAACACTTTGCCTTATTGTACAGATCTGTGCTCACCTTTGGAAGTGTCTTAGTGACTTGCAATGAATTCAAGAAAGGAGGGAGACAGAAAGCAGGAAACTATAGGCCGGTTAGCCTAACATCTGTCATTGGGAAAATGCTGGAATTCATTATTAAGGAAGTAATAGCAGGACATTTAGAAAATCATAATACAATCAAACAGAGTCAACATGGTTTTATGAAAGGGAAATCATGTTTGACAAATTTACTAGAGTTCTTTGAGGATGTAACGAGCAGGGTGGATAAAGGGGAACCAGTAGAAGTAGTGTATTTGGATTTCCAGAAGGCATTTGATAAAGTGCCGCATAAAAGGTTGCTACGCAAGATAAGGGCTCATGGGGTTGGGGGTAATATATTAGCATGGATAGAGGATTGGTTAATGGACAGAAAACAGAGAGTAGGGATAAACGGGTCATTTTCCGGTTGGCAGGCTGTAACTAGTGGGGTGTTGCAAGGATCAGTGCAGGGGCCTCAGCTATTTACAATCTGTATTAATGACTTAGATGAAGGGATCGAGTGCAATGTAGCCAAGTTTGCTGACGATACAAAGATAGGTGGGAAAGCAAGTTGTGAGGAGGACACAAAGAATCTGCAAAGGGATATAGATAAGTTAAGTGAGTTAGCAAAAAATTGGCAGATGGAGTATAATGTGGGAAAATGTGAGGTTATCCACTTTGGTAGGAAGAATAAAAAAGCAAAATATTATTTAAATGGAGAGATACAGAGGGATCTGGGTGTTCTCGTACATGAAACACAAAAAGTTAGCATGCAGGTACAGTAAGCAATTAGGAAGACAAATGGAATATTGACCTTTATTGCAAGGGGGATGGAGTATAAAAAGTAGGGAAGTCTTGCTACAACTGTACAGGGCATCGGTGAGACCACACCTGGAGTACTGCGTACAGTTTTGGTCTCCTTATTGAAGGAAGGATATACTTGCATTGGAGACAGTTCAGAGAAGGTTCACTGAGTAGAAGGGGTTGTCTTATGAGGAAAGGTTGAGCAGGTTGGGCCTATACTCATTGGAGTTTAGAAGAATGAGAGGTGATGTTATTGAAACATATAAGATTCTGAGGGGGCTTGACATGGTTGATGCTGAGAGGATGTTTTCCTTCGTGGGGGAATCTAGAACTAGGGGGCATAGTTTCAGAATAAGGGGTTGCCCATTTAAAACAGAGATGAGGAGGAATTTCTTTTCTGAGGGTCATGAATCTGGAATTCTCTACCCCAGAGAGCTGTGGAGGCTGAGTCATTGAATATATTCAAGGCAGAGATAGACAGATTTTTGAAAAATAGGGAAATCAAGGGTTATGGGGAACGGGCAGGAAAGTGGAGTTGAGGCCAAGATCAGGTCAGCCATGATCTTAGTGAATGGCGGAGCAGGCTCGAGGGGCCGAATGGCCTACTCCTGCTCCTATTTCTTATGTTCGTATAAAAGATGAGGCATAACAGTATCCCTTGCAATGGTGATGAGTGTGAAAGGAATGGCTTGGTCATTGTAGGGATGCTTTATGGTGCTGGTGTGGGGTGGTGATAACCTGGCGCATCGTGTGACAGCCAGGGTTTACACCGTCAAGTGAACTAACTTTGGCCATGGTGATGCCATCGTTGGCCTCCTGGGCAGCAATGTTGTCGGATGCTGATGCCCTGTGTCCTGTGCAGCATCAGGTGATTACGGAGAAGGCTGGTGTTGTTGGTGATGTTGGTGTGCCTGGTGCTGCTGGTGATGGGGCTGATCGTGGAGGGGTTCAGAGGACCACAGTGAGATTTATTCAAGAGCATTAATGTTGTTGGAATAGATGGCAGCTGAAGTTGAGATGACAGAAGCGATCTGTCAATGGTGAGAGAGCTTGCTCCAAGGAGGTGACAGTGGATAGAGAGTTTACTCCGAACACTTCCAAAACTGCATATAGCTCAAAAGTGTTTTCCAAGTCCTCAAGGCGCAAGCTTCTGGCATTGGAAAGTGACCAGCTGTGAAATGGTAGCTTTAATACCACTTTTGCAGCTGTCACCTATTCACAGCAATGGGGAGACATTGAGAACCCGACATATTTATCTGACGTAATCGCCGAACAACGTGAACCCCGTTAAAAATGTGGTAAAATAGAAATAGGCTGGCAAAATAGTAGTTAACAAGCAGTTAACTATCTTAAATGCCTCCCCCTCCGCTTGGTGTCGGGTCTGTTCTGAAATCGCAGACCCGACACTTTGGAAACTTACATGGAGGTGGGTTCGCAGCGGGTTCCCAACCCCCTGTCAATCATTTCGATTCTGACAGCGGACCCACCTCCAAACCTGCTCTCTGAGCACCGGCAAAATCGCGGCCAATGTTTCAGGAGAAGAATGACGGGGGAGAAAGAAATGATGCAATTTGCCCAACTGAATGGATGAACTACATGTCCAAAACTCAAAATTTGATCGTGTTACATATTTGGTCCAAATGTATGCAACTCAGCTGAAATTGCAATTGCTCGCAGGGAATTTGTGACTGAGGCTAAGTGCATTCCAGGAACAGGTGGAAAATAATAGCTTTACGGCAAAAATTTAATTATCACTACATCCATCAGTGTCGAAAGCAATATTTTGCTACAAAACTATTTCATTCAGCAGTGCAATGCTGACCTATGCTCAGCCAGGTGAATCTTCAAATCATAACCAGAATATTTTTTCGTTGCACTTTTGTACTGCTGTTATTATGTCTCCGAAGCACTGGGAGGAATAACTGCGCAGACTGTCAATATTTAAAGTGGCTATACATCAGTACTACTGGGGACTCCTGGCTGGTGAGGGACAGAGGTTCTGATATTGGATTCTAGAATTTTGGGGGACTTGGGAACAATTTCCTAGCGACATTAGAGAAAATTTTATTTTCTTTGAACCACCAGAGCACTGAACTTACTCATGGGTGGCAAATAAAATATGACTCAAGGCTACTAAATAGCATTAATGGCATACATCAAGACACTAATAACGTTTAGCAGCAATGTAAAAGGATCTGATTCTGCCTCTGGTTTTTTGATATATCTCATTAAAGGATGTTGAAATTTATCACAGTGTGATAACATGATAACTAGAACTATTTCTCTTCCTCTTTTGATATAAAGCTGCTTTCAAGGATTTTATGTTGGTAGTACCACACTTAAAGCAACGAAGGTGACTTATTTCTGTCTGTACAGCATCAAATGGGCAACATAACAAGGCATTTTCATTTTTGGTCTTTGCATGGAATCAAAGTAATATATTTATACTAGATAAATTGCAGACTCTGAGAACTGTATTCACCATAAAACATATCTGTGAGTTCAATATTTAAACTTTCAGTCAGTCGCATTGGGAGACATAAGTTGTAGTTCCCATAATATAAAGGGATAGTGTAAATTTGTACTTTTATTTCAAAGTTAACCCCTCAGTTATAAAAAAGGATAAAGAATGAAAAATAGTGGAATTCCTGCTTTGCTCCATTGTAATGGGAAGAAGTGCTTCCAGCCTTTGCTAATTTTAGTGAAGAAGTAGGTATATGAATATAAAGTCATGAAATAATGCTTTGGATTCATTTTTTTCCCTAAAATTAAAGGAGACAGCAATATCAGCCCTGTGACCTTTATGTCCTGCAATTAAATTTATGTATATATTTACACATTGAAATCTATATGTATATTGACACTATTTTATATTTTAAATCAGAGCATTTGAAATGAGTGTGTTCAAACTCTTGAACAGGCAGATTTGAATATATTTGTGAGATGTTTAACTTGGGTAACTTGTGTGTCAATTATTCACACCCTCGGCATGTTGTTACACAACAACCACTTCAATTTATATAGTGCCTGTGATGAAATATGCCATTCATCAGACTCTGTAGTTAACTGTATATATTGTATTGCCTGTTCCAGTGTTTGTACCTTGTATTGCGTATAGGGCACCGCCCCCTTTGTGTGTCGGCTCCACCCATACCTGGCCCTACTTAAGACAAGTTCAGGCTTGTCATAGAGTCATAGAGTCATAGAGTTTTACAGCACAGAAAGAGGCCCTTCGGCCCATCGTGTCTGCGCCGCCCATCCATCCCTGTCCAGTCTAATCCCATTTTCCAGCATTTGGTCCATAGCCTTGTATGCAATGGCATTTCAAGTGCTCATCCAAATGCTTCTTGAATGTTGTGAGGGTTCCTGCCTCCACCACCAGTAGTACAGCAGCATGCTAGGTGAAGCTAGGTGCAGACACCGGCTTCTTTTCTTTGCTAATAAAAGCCTTGTTTTATTCTGCTAACTTCGAGTCTTGGAGTTATTGAGGCACATCAATTTTATTAGCAAACTTTTAACGATGGATAAACTTTTGAAACCGGAACGCTTGGATTTGGACCTGCATGCTTCGGATGCATCGGCACGGTTTGGACACTGGTTCCAGTGCTTGGAATTCTTCATGGCCAACTCCGAAGCCATCACAGCCTCTACAGCCACCGGAGATGTGAAACTTGGGATCCTGCAGAATCGGGTAAGCCACCGGGTTTTTCCACTCATACAAGACGCCGCCACCTACCTGGATGCCTGCAACATGCTAAAGGCCCACTATCAGCGGCCTACCAACGAGGTGTACGCCAGGCACCTGCTTGCTACCTGCACACAGCGACCCGGAGAGTCGCCAGAGGACTTTCTAGTCACCCTAAAAGTGCTTGGCAAAGACTGCAAATGCAAAGACGTGAAAGCCACGGTATACACAGACGAGCTGATTCGGGATGCCTTTATCGCAGGCCTTAGCTCTAATTACATCCGGCAGAGACTGCTAGAGAAAACGGGCCTAGATCTGACACAGGCTGTGGACACAGCGCGATCGTTGGATGTGGCTCAGAAGAACTCTGACTCCTACTCGGCAGGCCGCGCGGCCCACACCGCCTCTGTTTCCCCGCCCGGTAGCCCAACACCGTCGGGGCCCTGCTCTCCCCCCAGAAGCCCTACGACCGCCGCGATGCATCGGGGCCCCAAGTGCTACTTCTGCGGGCAACCGAAGCACACCAGGAACCTGTGCCCGGCGAAAGGCACCATCTGCTCTAAGTGCGGTAAGAAGGGGCACTTTGGG
Organism: Somniosus microcephalus; assembly: GCF_052327205.1. Taxonomy (NCBI): domain Eukaryota; kingdom Metazoa; phylum Chordata; class Chondrichthyes; order Squaliformes; family Somniosidae; genus Somniosus; species Somniosus microcephalus. The sequence goes on from NC_140992.1 coordinate 253,282,309, forward strand.
AAAGTGTGCAGAGGGAACCCCGCAGGCAAAACCGCCACCGCCGCGTGCGCGCCGTGGGAGTGGCCATCTTGGACGCCATCTTGTCCGACCTCGTGGGGTCCGCCATCTCGCGAGCAGACAGCGTGGACAGCAGCTTACCCGGTCTTGGAGTTATTGAGGCACATCAGTGCCTTTGACAAAGAAAAGAAGGTTTGAGGGAAAAAAAAGACACTGAACCAAGGAAGGAGATATTAGGAGGGGTAACCAAAAGCTCAGTAAAAGAGATGAGTTTTAAGGAGGATCTGTCCAAACCCCTCTCCTTCTCCACCTTCCTGTCCTCCTTAAAACTCACACAAGCATTTAGTCACACCTCCTAATAACTCCGTCATTGGTTTGGTGTCTCTTTTTCTCTGATTATGCTGCTATGAAGGCGTTGGGAGGTTTTTCTACGTTTAAAGCACAATATAAATTCACGTCATTGTTCTTAAAGGATGATGGGGTGGTAAAGAGGCAGAGGGGATTAGTGAGGGATTTCAGAATGTGGGATCTAAGTGGCTGAAGTAAGGGCTGCCAATGGTGGGGTGCACAGAGCAGAGGATGCACTAGAGGCCGGAATCAGAAGAACGGTGAGTTGGAGGCAGGGAGGAGTTGAATGGCTGGAGGAGGTTACAAAGATAGGGAAGGATGAGCCCATGGATGGAATTAAATACAAGGGTGAGAATATTTTGAGGACTTGGTGGCTCAGGGGCCACTGTAGGTCAGTGAGGACTGATGTGATGGGTTAGCAGGACGTGGTGATAGTATATGGACAGCAGAGTTTTGGATGAGCTGAGTTTATGAGAGGTTGTGAGAGAGCACTGAAGTACTGTAATTGTCTGAAGCATGAATCAGAGTTTAAGTGGCAGGTGGGCCGAGGTAAGGGTGGAGGTGGATAATAATGGCCCAGAAATTAGGTTCGGGGGCTTGCCGCGCGTGCAAGCCCACAATGTGCACTTACCCGGCGCGCTGACATTTCAATCCTGGCCCGCATTGCATTTCCTGTCACTGGCCTGCTTCAGGTCCTGCCGCGCTGTGCGTGCGTGACCCAGCGGCGTACTTAGTGCGATGAGCCGGCTGGGATCACGTGAGCACTGGGCAACCAATGGGAGGTTGCAAAAGTTCATTCATGAGTTTGATAGTAAGAACTGTCAAACTCATGAAAATTCCTGGCCCCAAAACACTACTTAAGCTTGAAAGAAAAATTACAAAAAATCGCACTACTTAAATAACCTATAAATAACTGTAAAAAACTATTTTAAACAATAATTTTAACTTTTGGAAAAAATTATTATATAAAAAATCGGGGCTAAAAATACACTTACCTTACTGTAAAGTCTTCAAAAAAAATGAACCTGTGGAAAAATTTTCTAATTTTACTTAATAAGACCACTTACCTGTTAAAAGTAAGTGCTTACGGCTGCTTTTTCCACGCGTAAAAACCGGAGTCTTTTCCCCACGGGCAACTCTTCAAAAAAAAAAAAAAGGAAGTTCAGCGCGCACGCGCTACCTGAAACCTCGCACGCGTTCCGCCTCTTAACCCCTTGGGTCAGAGGAGAGGAAATGCCGCTTTTCCCCGCATGCGCTGTGCATGCTGAAAACCGGCAATTCCTCCGGGCCCACACGTGAGTACCCCGTCCGTACTCACGCGTTGGGACAGGAATTACTGGCCCAATGTCGAGGTGGAAGTAGAAGGTCTTTTTACTGGCCACAATATGAGGTCGGAAGCTCAGATCAGGGATGAAAAAGATGCTGAGATTGCGAAGTCTGCTTCAGCCTGATTCAGAGGCCAAAGAAAGCGATGGAGCTGGTGCCAAGGGTAGAGAGTTTGTGGGGGAGGGAACCAAAGACGATGATTTCGACCTTCATAATGTTTAGCTGGAAGAAGTTACAGCTCATCCGAATGTGAAGATTTATTACAAAATGACACACTTTATCATAAATTTCCTATAACATTATCATAGAATAGGATTCAATGAACATGATATTTGGCTAGTGGATACAGCTTTAAATAGACGGTGCTTCAGAGTCTAGATGCTTCAAAGATTCAACATCTAAAGATATTTCCATGTACCTATGACTTCATTCCTCCTTTTTTCACCTTTTATTACAACCCAGTTTCACTATAATTTATTTCCGATAGTAATGTTGAAATTAGTCTTACAGTAGTGGAGGGACATTGCAACATGTTTATCATTTAAAACGATCTACCAGTAAACAAATTATCATATGATATTATATCTTCCGTCCAGTTAGTTATCAGATTCTCTCCCTTCAATTTAATGTTGAGTAATACGTTGAACAAAAAGTTCAGATGTTTCATCATTCACAGCAAATTAATATTTTGCTTATCAACTTCCCATATCAAATGAATAGTTTCTCACCTCAGGAATTAATTCCTGTTTCTTCGCATTTCTCTGGCATAATGAATCAAAAGGCACATAGGAAGAAGGATAAAAATATGTGGACAGCTCATTAAATGAAATGTAATGGAAAAAAATGGGAAAATTGAAACTTATGGCCTGATGGCATAAAATAAATGATTGGGGAAAGGTAGGGGGAACGTTTAATTCATTCCTAGGCAGATGAATTGTAAAGTTGAATAGAGTGAAGCAAAAGCAGAAAAGAAATCTAGCTCACAGTCCCAAAAATAATGGGATGAATTGTGAAACTATTTATATATGTGTGAATGCAACCTTACTTTAACCCAATACAGTATGTAAATAGGTCCTAAGGTCAAAAACACTCAGACTATGCAAAAGATCACAGAAGTTTCATTTGAACATTTCATGATTGGGGTGAAAGGTGTTCATCTCGTTTAGAACAGTAAATTGTCACCTTTAATCTGGTGTATACTAGAAATATGCGTCAAAGCCCAATTCTAATTCTGAGCTCGTTTAAACTGTGGCAATATTTGGATATGCAAAAGATTCAAAATACTACAATCCAATTTGAACCTCTTATTTCTTTGAAAATATGGCATGGAGCACATGAAGGGGGACATTTTGAAATTGATGGCAATTGTTTCCTGGGCTGGCGTTAGGAGCAGCAGATAAGAAAGAAAGACTTGCATTTATATAGCGCCTTTCACAACCACCAGACATCTCAAAACGCTTTACAGCCAATGAAGTACTTTTGAAGTGGAGTCACTGTTGTAATGTGGGAAATGCGGCAGCCAATTTGTGCACAGCAAGCTCCCACAAACAGCAATATGAAAATGAACAGATAATCTGTTTTTGTTGGTTGAGGAAGAAATATTGGCCAGGACACCGGGGATAACTCTCCCCTACTCTTCTTCGAAATAGTGCCATGGGATCTTTTACATCCACCTGAGAGAGCAGACGGGGCCTCAGTTTAACGTCTCATCCGAAAGACGGCATCTCCGATAGTGCAGCACTCCCTCAGCACTGCACTGAAGTGTCAGCCTAGCTTTATGTGCTCAAGTCCCTGGAGTGGGACTTGAACCCACAACCTTCTGACTCAGAGGCGAATGTGTTAACAGCTGACACTAATAGGAGTGACTAGTAGTAGGAAGTGGGTGTGAAGGGATAATGACTAGTCCTAGCCCCTTTAGGGCTACCCCAGATCAGGCGTCTTTCTCAGACGTTCACTTTCAACTAAAGTTTGAGGTAGCCGAACCCTAAAGATGCTTAATTGGGTCTAAAGGTCTGGGTTATCTCTCCCTAAAGAAAAGGAACAACCTGAAAATGTTACCGTCCTCCAGATAGCACTTTTAATAAGTTTAATGAACTGTAACGTTTTGGATATTATGAGGGTCCAGAAAACTCCCCCAGAATTCTGCAACTCCTCACCAAAGAGTGTATAGAGATTGAGTTCACGAGTTTTTGATACAGAAGTCTTATGTGAGACAATTCTAAAAATATATAGATTTATTAAAGAACTGACATGTAATTTACGGTTGGTGAGTCAATCGCAACATTAACAGTTCCAAAGAGAGAAAGCTTACAATCTTATCAGAGAACCTTACTTTCAAATCTTAACTTTGCTACAGTTTTACAGTTCTTAAAGTTCTATTCAGGATATCCACCAAAATCAAATTACTTTGATCCCCGAGGTACAAAGAGTTGGAGACTTACAGAGCCACCTCTGAAGCCGAGAATCGCTTTGCTCCTTTAAAGCGAGTCTACTATCCCATTTGAGAGTTCAATATTTATACCCTTTTCCAGTGGTATTTCCTTTAAGGTTTTCTGCTGATGTAAGCTAATTATCTCTAGTCATTTTTCTGCTGACCCCTGGAATTCTTACAGTCACCTCAGCTAGTAGCATTACAGAATTATGTCTCCTCTCTAGGTGTTCTAAGTTTAGCATAAAAAACGGTGTTACGGCAGGTGTGTTTTTCACTTGATGTAATTTTTACGAAGGCAGATGTTTCTTACTTTTATGTGCTTCTTTACGAAGTGTAAATTAGAACACCTTATCCAGGGTGAACCATTGTTTTATTCTGAAAGGTTCAGCCTGCCGGAGCCTTCAACCTGTTTCAATAAGGTTATTGATTCAGTGTCAACAACTTATCTTATCTCAATAGCCAGAATGCTTTCACAGCTTTTTCATAGTTTGGTTTCTAGATTTCCCGACCCAGTTTGTCATGTTTTAATAAGGCCAGAATTCTTTCAAAAGATAGTGTATTTTTCTGAATAGGTTATATGGCTTATTCCTTCACAGGTGTACTTCTATTTGTTTGTTTGGTGGTAGTGAGAAAATAAAGGGTGTGTGTCCAAACTTCTTGGTGCAGAAAAAAGTTGTAGCCAACTTATATGGCAGTTCAGGGTAGATTTAATCTATTTTGTTATGGTCTAGTAGTGAGAAATGGATTACTTTATTTTCCTTGACAATCTGAGGAGATACTGGGGGGCGATTTTAATGTAGCATCTGCTCCGCCCACCCCTCCATGCCAGCATGAGGCCCAAGCCATTTTGAGGCCTTATTAGCATACCACCGGTGAGCTGTGGGTGTCAAGTGGGCGCCCTGCTGCAGCTCACCTGTTTTGGGAGGGTGGGATATCAGTCAGCTCTCATGCGGAGCCGCCCAGCCAGTAGAGCCTCGGAAGGATAATGATTTTTGGGGAGGGGGCCTTAAGGGGGAAAAATTCAGTTGCTTTGCACCTCCCAGGCACGGCGATGTTTGCACCGCTCGTGAAATTGACCAGACATTTTGCGGCGGCGCTAAACACGACCGCCACGATCACCTGCGCCCGCAGATCGTGATGTCAGTCAAGCGTGCAATGCCCTGGACCAGATATTGAGTGGCGCACCCTGCCTTGCCATCTGCCGCTAGCAACAACAGGTTGAGGGGAGCGTTTTGCAGTCGGAAAGGGACTGGGGGAGCGCTATTTAAAGGCGACCGCTTCCTGCTTTTTTTTGTCGCCAACATTTTTGCACCACGCATTCTGAGTGAGAGAGACAGACTTCTGGAGAGATTCAATGTTGTGTGAAGGAGTTTTGGGTACTGAGCAGCACTTTGCGGGTTCATTTTGATTTCACCTTCCTTGCATCAATTTAAAAGAGACTATGGGGGCTGCACTCTGAGCTCTTTCCCTGGACCCCTCCATTGTTCTTTCCAGCAGATTTGATGTACAGTTCTCTCCAGGCCGATATTCAAGGCTGCAATGAGCAGGGTGTGGATGGAGAGCAAGATCGACCCTCCCCTTTAAGAACTGGCCGGCACCAGTGTGTCTGTGTTCCATTGCTGACTGACATCACATGAGCTTCGCCAGCGCTCTGAGGTAGCGCCTTAAGAGAGGTGTGTAGCGCCTGATTTAGTGCTCCAATCACCTCCAGGGGCGATAGAAGCCAAGTTTGCAGTCGGAGGTGATAATTAGCGCCAGGTGCTAAACTTTGTGCCCGGCCGATAATTGCGCCCCAAACAGGGCGATATCGAATTTCTCCTCCTAAGTCTTTTTGTTAGGCCCAACTGGAAAATTACAATTTTCCTGGGCCGGCCTGCTGGAGGCTGCTCAAACAAACAGTCCAGAAAGTTATAATTCTCCAGGAGGGCCCACCAAAAAGAACGAAGGGGCCTGAGTAACAACAGAAAATGCTGGAAAAACTCAGCAGGCCAGGCAACATCCGTGGAGAGAGAAATAGAGTCCTGAGGGGCCTGAGAATTGCTATTGGCATCCTACAACTGGTGTCGGACCCTGATTTGCCTGTTTTAACCTGTTTCAGGAGGATGGGCTGCTCGCCCATTTACAGACCCGCCTGAAAATCACTTCAAGTTGGCCTTGTGTAAAAATAGGGCGACTGAGGTACTCCTGATTTTCAATTGCTGGTCACCTGTTTTTCAGAGGAGAAACGGACAGCAGACAGTTGAAAATTGCTGCCACTGTCTCCCTTCCTCCACTGACTGACCTTTTTCTTCATTCTGTGCATTATCAATGTCTAAATGCAAACCAGAATTCTTCAAAAAATGTTCATCCTTAGAATATAATATACTCATTACATCACAAGAATGAATTGAAGTTTAAAAAAACACAGCAGGAATTGTTTTCAGAAAGCCAAACTGGCGTGAATGTAGTTTTATTCCCATTACAATGCAGGCAGTAAAAGGGTAGCTCCAGCTCTGTTTAATGACAAGTTTGTATTCCAACCATCTCCCACAGCCAGTTCAACTGTTTACAATGCTGGGATGAGTAAGTATTTGCTTTACTTAAGGGATTTTTTTTTAACCTGGTGGATGCCGAGACCACATGGAACCCCTTGAGGCCATTATCATGAGGTCTCATTTCAAGGATGTTAAAATCCTGATTTGACTGCATCAAAGAACATGACATCTGTGGTTTTTGCATCTGTATGAAGAACTGTACTTAAATAATCAACTGGCTTACGTCAGAACATTGGGTCAAAATAAGATCATACCTAGCAAACATAATATTTATGTAAATGTTCGTTTAATATTTCTTGTGAAACCTGATGACATTTTTTCTGCTTTTACAAATATTTTCCATCCTTAAACTTAAAAACCAGCTAAGGAAGAGTAAATTGAACTTCAATCTTTCTGCAATAACAACAGAAAACGCTGGAAAAACTCAGCAGGCCAAGCAACATCCGTGGAGAGAGAAACAGAGTTAACGTTTCAGGTCGAAGACCTTTCGTCAGAACTGGAAAAAAGCAGGAAATGGAACAGATTTTAAAGCAAGTTTAGGGGCTGGGAAATGGGGGAGGGGATGAAAGAACAAAAGGGAAGGTCAGCGACAGGATAGAAAGCAGGAGAGATTAAGAGACATTGAGAGACTCTTTCAATCTTTCTGCATTCAATCTTTCTGCACCTCCTAATGTTCCCCCTTACATAGAAACATAGAAGATAGGAGCAGGAGTAGGCCATTCGGCCCCTCAAGCCTGCTCCGCCATTCAATGAGATCATGGCTGATCATCCAAATTCAGTACCATGTCCCTGCCTTCTCCCCATATCCCTTGACCCCTTTAGCCTTAAGAAATATATCTAACTCCTTCTTGAATATATTTAATGAATTGGCCTCCACTGCCTTCTGTGGTAGAGAATTCCACAGGTTCACCACTCTCTGGGTGAAGAAATTCCTCCTCATCTCTGTCCTAAATGGCTTACCCCTTATCCTTAGACTGTGACCCCTGGTTCTGGACTCCCCGGCCATCAGGAACATCCTTCCTGCATCTAGTCTGTCTAGTCCTGTTAGAATTTTATAAGTTTCAATGAGATCCCCTCTCATTCTTCTAAACTCCAGCGAGTATAAGCCCAATCGACCCAATCTCTCCTCATACGTCATTCCTGCCATCCCAGGTATCAGTCTGGTGAATCTTCGCTGCACTCCCTCCATGGCAAAAACATCCTTCCTCAGATAAGGTGACCAAAACTGCACACAATACTCAAGATGTGGTCTCACCAAGGCCCTGTACAACTGCAGCAAGACATCCTTGTTCCTGTACTCAAACCCTCTCGCTACGAAGGCCAACATACCATTTGCCTTCTTAGCTGCCTGCTGCACTTGCATGCTTCCCTTCAGTGACTGGTGCACAGGGACACCCAGGTCTCGTTGCAATTCCCCTTCTCCCAATCTATTGCCATTCAGATAATAACCTGCCTTCCTGTTTTGGACGCCAAAGTGGATAACCTCGCATTTATCCACGTTATATTGCACCTGCCATGCTTCTGCCCAATCACCCAACCTGTCCAAATCATACTGGAGTTTCTCGGCATCCTCCTCACAGCACACACGCCCACCCAGCTTTGTGTCATCTGCATACTTGGAGATATTACATCTAGTTCCCTTGTCCAGATCATTAATATATATTGTGAATAGCTGGGGTCCAAGGACCGATCCCTGCAGTACCCCACTACTCACTGCCTGCCACTCGGAAAAAGACCCGTTTATTCCAACTCTTTGCTTTCTGTCTGCCAACCAGTTCTCTATCCAAGTCAATACCTTGCCCCCAATCCCATGTGCCTTAACTTTACACGCTAATCTCTTATGCGGGACCTTATCGAAAGCCTTCTGAAAGTCCAAATACACCACATCCACTGGTTCTTCCTTATCTATTCTACCAGTTACATCCTCAAAAAATTCCAGTAGATTAGTCAAGCACGATTTACCTTTTGTAAATCCATGTTGACTTTGTCTGATCCTGTCACTGTTTTCCAAGTGCTCTGCTATTACATCTTTTATAATGGACTCTAGCATTTTCCCCACTACTGATGTCAGGCTTACCGGTCGATAATTCCCCGTTTTCTCTCTACCACCTTTTTTGAATAGTGGGGTAACATTAGCTACCCTCCAATCCATGGGAACTGTTCCAGAGTCTATGGCCTAGAAATTCAGTTGTTAGCGCCAGCCACTAGCGCCTTAGGAGGAGGAGAAGTGGGGCGCTAAGCGGCTAGCGCCCGGGCGCGGCGCGATCTGCACCTCTCGCGAACTTCACTCAAGATTTAGCAGTGGTGCAAAACCGCAGCGTCCACTCAGCTACGCGCGCAGATCCTGACGTCATTTCATGGTGCAACGCCCTTGGTGCACCCCGATCCGGAACTTCAGTGGCGCCCCCCTTCTGTGCGCCTGGCGCCCCCAGCGACTGGTAGAGGGGAATGGTGCCCAGTCGCTGCGGGGTGCGGGGGGCGCTATTTAAAGGGGACTCCTCCTGCATTATAAGTTCCATTTTATGCCAATCCTTCTGTGTGAGAGACAGATATTTGGAGAGAGACAAAGGGAGAGAGCTTTCTGCTTTGACTCAGCGCTCGCACAGGTACTTCTGGCTTCAGGCCAGAGCTTTGCACTTGGATTTAACTTTCAGTGCCATAGCCTTGAGCCGCCACATATAATGGGGGCTGCAATGGGTGGAAACGTTGGCTTTCTGCATTGCATTCAAAGGGCTCAGAGACGCCGTGAGAGAGTGCCAGTCATGGCCAGACAGAGAAGGGCCAACAGGCGTCGGCACAGGAGGCCTTACCCACCCAGGGTATACCGCCAGCAGTTCTCATATCTGAACATGTCTGAGGAGCAGTGTGTTCAGAGGCTGCGATTCAGAAGGGAGGTGGTCACTGAGATCTGCCACCTGCTTCGCAGAGATCTGCAGCCACAGCTGAGGAGCAGGACGTCTCTGTCGGTGGCAGTGAAGGTGACGGTGGCTCTCAACTTCTATGCCACCGGCTCCTTCCAATCCGCTACTGGGGACATTGCCAACATCTCCCAGTTCGCGGTACATTGCTGCACCCGCCAGGTGACCAATGCCCTTTTCAGAAGGAGACGTCAGTACATCTCCTTCCCCATGGCCCTGGACAAGCAGCAAGAGCGTGCAATGGGATTTGGAAGAATAGCGGGCTTCCCCATGATCCAGAACGCCATTGACTGCATGCATGTGGCTTTGTGGGCGCCTCTAGAGAATGCCGAGGATTACCGCAACCGGAAGGGCTACCATTTGCTCAATGTCCAGTTGGTGTATGACCACAGGCAGCTCATACTAGCTGTCAATGCCCGCTTTCCAGGCAGCAGCCACGATGCCTTCATCCTGCGCCAGGCTTCTGTGGCAGACATTTTCGAAGCCCATGCTCACCCAGGAGGATGGCTTCTCGGGGACAAGGGCTATCCTTTGTGCACCTGGCTGATGACCCCGCTCCGTGTGCCCAGCACCCCTGCTGAAGAGCGATACAATGACAGCCATCAAGCTACCAGGAACGTCATTGAGCACACAATCGGCGTGCTCAAGCAATGGTTCTGCTGTCTGGACCATTCCGGAGGAACCCTACAGTACTCGCCTGAGCGAGTCTCCCATTTCATTGTAGTGTGCTGCATGCTGCACAACCTGGCTATCCTCAGGACTCAGCCACTGCCAGCAGACATTGGAGGACCACCAGAGGAGGAGGAGGAGCACCAAGACGGGAGGGAGGCACAAAGTGCAAGGGCCGTCCGTCGGCGGCTTATTGCAACTCTGTTCTAGGCCCCCTCTCAGGGAATGGCTTGTGCCAATGAAAGAACATGAATGGAGCCGCTCCGCAAACCCTCAGCCGGTCAAGGCAACAAATAGTTCAAAGTGGAAATATGGACAATGTGAATAAAGAAATTTTTTTATTGTGCAAACTCTGTGCCCTTCCCGCATGACAAACTAATTCAGATAAACCCCCCAAAAAACAGTCAGAGACATAACTGGCTCTCACAACCTTGAGAAAATGAAAAAAACAGTTAAACAAAAATGACCATGATCCTCGGCCTTCATATAAAAAACAAACACAACATTCTCGGCCCTCATATAAAAAACAAACACAACATTCTCGGCCCTCACATAAAAAACAAACACAACAGTCTCGGCCTTCATATAAAAAACAAACACAACAGTCTCGGCCTTCATATGTAAAGAAAACATGCTCAGCCTTCATATATAAAAAAGATCATTCTCGGCCTTCATATATAAGCACAACATTTGGCCACACCTACTTTTTCCCCTGCGAGGGTGATCCGCCTCGCTTCCACGAATGGCCCCTTCCCGCCCTTCAGCTCCTCCTCAATGGGACCCCAGTGGCTGCAGCAAGGCTGGGGGACGGCTGCTGAAGGTCAGATGGTGAGACGGCAGATGCCCTTGGGGGACGGCCTGGACCAGCTCTGGGCCTGGAGGGCCTGGCTGCTGACTGCTCCAACTCTGCTTGGGCGGAAGCAGTCTGTCCTATGGGTGGTGGCAGCTGCAGTGGAGGAGTGACAGTGTTGGCTGCAGGAATGCTGCCAACCTGACAGAGCACAGGCACTCCCTGGTCGGCTGATACACTGGCACTTGCATGGGCCAGCACTGCAGCATGCGCAGCAATCTGCTGAAACACAGACTGCTGGGCTGCTGCGGCGCGGCGAGGGCCCCGGTGATGCCTGGCCGATCCAGCGAGGGTGGCAGCAGTTAGTGCCCGTGTGGCCCTGATCTGTGTCTGCCTCAGACCAGCCAGTGAATGCACGGCACGACTGAGCACTTGGCTGGAAGCCGCCTGTGATGCAGCGAAGTCCTGCTGACTCCTAGCCTGTGCTGCCGCGAAGTCCTGCAGACTCCTTGCCAGTGACTCTATGGAGTCAGGCATCCTTGCCACTGCAGCCATGAGCTCAGTGTGCCTGCGCTCAGCCTGGGTGCCCATTTCACCAAGGAGCCGCACCTCCTCTGCGCTCACCGTAGCAGGACTCGAGGCCACACTCGCCCTCCAGTGAGAAGGCCGCCGAGCTTCCCCACCCCTCCCGCGTTGCTGCAGCCCACTGGGCCCTGGAGCTGCACTCTCCTCAGACCCTTCCCCCCCCTGCTCCCCTCCAGGGAAGACGTGGCCCCATCATGGCCATGGGCTGCCTCGGCTGAGGGTGTCACTGATGGGCCGGCTTCCTCTTCCTCCTCCTCGAATTCAGAATCACTCACAGTGGCAGCTTGAGGGCCTGCCTCCTCACCTGGCAAATCAGCATCTGAAAGCAGGGAGGCACAAGAGTTGCATTAGAGTGAGGACAGGGCGGCAGCGAGGGACGATTGAGTGTTGCTATGCACTGCATTGGTTCAATAGTGGCAAAGGATGCTGGTGTGAGGCACAAGTGGAAAGAGAGAGGTCAAAAAGGTGATGACCTTACCATTGCTGTCCAGAACAGGGTCGGCATCTCCACTGGCGACGGGGCCAATCAGCCGGCCTGCCATAATGCGCTCCACTCGCTGCTCCAGGTCGCTGAGCTCTTTCAGATGAGGACGGCCTCCCCCGATCCATAGCTGCTGCCTGCGATTGTGGGCCAGCTTGCCCTGCGAGAGAAAGGACAGCCTCTAAGTACAGTGTCAAGCCCTGATCTTGCCTGCACTGCCTCCCATGGTGGAATAGCCCTGACAGTGTCAAGCCCTCATCTTGCCTGCACTGCCTCCCATGGTGGAATAGCCCTGACAGTGTCAAGCCCTCATCTTGCCTGCACTGCCTCCCATGGTCGAATAGCCCTGACAGTGTCAAGCCCTGATCTTGCCTGCACTGCCTCCCATGGTCGAATAGCCCTGACAGTGTCAAGCCCTCATCTTGCCTGCACTGCCTCCCATGGTGGGATAGCCCTGACAGTGTGTAAAGTGCTGAATGTGCAAGTGATTTTCATGAGAGTCCCATAGCTGTTGGATGAGGGCTGGGCATTGGGGCTTTCAGGTCCCTTTGGCTAGAAACTGAGGTGCACATGCAGGGATGAAGAGGATAGTGGAAAGGGTACTCACCCTGACAACCCGAGTGAGGTCGTTGAACTTTTTTCTGCATTGCACTGGAGTCCTGGCAACCATGCTGTTCGTGGTCACCCTGTTTGCCACCTCCCTCCAGGCTTTTCGATACTCGCTGGGCAGCGGCCTCCTCCCACTGTCAGGGAAGAGGACAGTTCGCCTGCGCTCCACTGCGCCAACCAGTAGCTTCAGGGTACCCTCGCTGAAGCGTTGCGCTTGCTCCCTAGCCTTCTCCATTGTCCTGGGCGTTGAACTGTTGAAGCAGCAGTGGTCAGGCCTTGCTTCAGGGCTGCAGTGTGCAGGGCATGGCAGCCAAACAAATCGAGTCTCCCCCTTTAAGAGCTGACCGGCGCCAGCGTGTCTGCCTGCACGCAGCAACTCGCCGCACCTGCGCTGCGCCCGCCCTCGGTGTTAGCGCCTCGGCTCGCCGGCTTAGCGCCTTATGATAGTCGTGCACCACCTGCTTTAGCACAGCAGCAACCTCTTGGGGCGATGCAACTCAATTTTGGCGAAGGTGGCGCAAAGTTGCGCCGGTCGCTAAATTTAGCGAACGCCCGGCTGCAGCGCCCCAACCGTGGCGATACTGAATTTTTAGGCCTATTTCTCTTGAAGGTGTTAACTTGTGCTCCAGTGTGGTCCCAGACCCTTTTACACCTCATCCATTGGCCATTCTTCAAGCGTGAGACTAGACAACAAGTGTCAGCAAACTATTCAAACAAGGTCACCCCAGTGGAGTTCGAATCTGACTTACCCAATACACACACAAATACACTATTCAACAGGGGGATAACCATCTTCCTTGCTGCAATGCTCCATCTCACCCTCAGTAAGCTCCCCGCTGGAGTGGAGCTAATTTACAGACCAAATGGGAAACTGTTCAACCTCCGTCGCCTTCAGTCCAGATCCAAGGTCGTTCCATCCTCTGTCGTCGAATTACAGTATGCAGATGACGCTTGCGTCTGCACTCACTCGGAGGTCAAACTCCAAACCATCGTCAACACCTTCACCGAAGCGTATGAGAGCATGGGCCTTGCACTAAACATCCGTAAGACAAAGGTCCTCTACCAACCTGCCCCCGCCACACAGTACTGCCCCCCGATTATCAAATTCCACGACAAGGCCTTGGACAATGTGGACCACTTTCCATACCTTGGGAGCCTACTGTCAACAAGAGCAGACGTCGACAACGAAGTCCAACACCGCCTTTAGTGTGCCAGTGCAGCCTTCGGTCACCTGAGGAAGAGAGTGTTTGAAGACCAGGACCTCAAACCCAGCACTAAGCTCATGGTCTACAGAGCAGCAGTGATACCCACCCTGCTGTATGCCTCAGAGACATGGACCATGTACATCAGGCACCTCAAAGCACTGGAGAGGTACCACCAACACTGCCTCCGCAAGATCCTGCAAATCCATTATCAGGATAGGTGCACCAACATTGGTGTTCTTGCTCAGGCCAACATCCCCAGCATCGAAGCTTTGACCACACACGATCAGCTCCAATGGGCGGGTCACATTGTCCGCATGCCCGATACGAGACTCCCAAAACAAGCGCTCTACTCGGAGCTCCGGCACGGCAAGAGAGCCCCAGGTGGGCAGAGGAAACGCTTCAAGGACACCCTCAAAGCCTCCTTGAAAAAGTGTAACACCCCCACCGACACTTGGGAATCCCTGGCCCAAGACCGCACAAAGTGGAGGAGAAGCATTCAGGAAGGCGCCGAACACCTTGAGTTTCTTCACTGGGAGCAAGTTGAAGCCAAGCGCAGGCAGCGCAAGGAGCGCACATCAACCGAAGAACCCCACCCACCCGCCCCTTCAACCACCGTATGCTCCACCTGTGACAGAGACTGTAGGTCCCGCATTGGACTCATCAGTCACCTGAGAACTCATTTTTAATGTGGAAGCAAGTCATCCTCGGTTCCGAGGGACTGCCTAAGAAGAAGAACCAGGTAGCAGTCAAAAGAGGGAGCATTTCTAAAAAGTATCCAACATTCCTGTCTGTCACAATACAGACTTTGGAATGCACAGGACTGTAATAGCCATTGTGGTCTATCTGGCTGGGTGTTATGCATCTGAAAATTGTGATTGTATTACTGCTCAATTATGGAAAAACAATGTAATTATTGAATAAAACATGACAGAAAATTATCTTTTCTGAAAAGAAACCCTTGAAGTCCGAAATTCACTCAATATTTGTTTCTGATGTTTGCCATTACTACTGATTGAAGTGTTGTTGAGCATCATTCTCGTGGATGGTAGGGAATGAAAAGTAGGATTCTGTTGGCAAACTACAAGTGAACCAGTCAGCACTCGAAGGGATAATCTATAAATGTTGAGACTTGACCTTGTGCCCTCATAAATAGATTCCAATTGTAAAACAGTCTGAGGCATATGGAGACCATTTCCCCTCAAAGCCTCATTATTGCTTCATTCACAAAACCCATAAAGCCCGGGGGATGTGGGTTAATGGTACTGTAAACTGTAACATTTATGTTACACTTTATACTGTAGAGTACACCACAGCTAATTCTATTCTAGATGAAAAGGGATACTTTAAAGCCATACAAGCTACATGTTAAATACATTAAATGCATTTAAATAACAGGAGTACTATTACGGTGACATATTTGATCACACTAGCATCAACTTATGCCTATAAGTTATTTTTTATGGTCTCAGTTATTCTGCTATGCCAATGGAATAAAACGTTCAGACTTGAGAGCAAATGAAAGAAGCGGATTGTAGATCACTTACACTGGTTGACTGGACCACCCAGACTTTGTGTGAATCTGTCACCTTATTAGCAATTGTTTTCTAAGCAGGTACACATGCTCCCAAGAGCCTCAGCTCCTGACCTTGTAACTTGTAGGAGGAACTATAGCGAAAAAAGAAAACAGATGTATGAGGCTAGAGGCTTGGGAAACTGGACTAAAGCTTCAGCTTAAGCTTCAAATTCTGCTGATATTTGCACCCGGGCTTCAGTGCTAACAATGCGTTTACTGATATCATCAGACACAGCACTGAGGCGGGCGCTGGGTAGGAAAATATCAGGAGAGCATCTCCCGATATTTATCTTAACTGCTGCAGAAGTTTAAAAAAAATTAATGAAGTGATATAAACTGTCATTCTAACTCTCATTCTAGGAACTACTGTAATGCGAATGACAGCTTACGACGCAGACGACCCCAGTACCGACAACGCAGTTCTGCGTTACAGCATCCTTAAGCAGACACCAGAGACGCCATCTCCAAACATGTTCTTCATAGACCCAGAGAAAGGAGACATTGTCACTGTGGTGCCACCTTCACTGTTAGACCGAGAGGTAAGTGAAAGGCCTATCTTTGGTTATTGTGTTTATCTGTTTGTTGTTTCACTTTTGAACTGAACTCTGTGGGATGTGTTACTGTGCAACTTAAAGAAAGATAGACTCTTCTGTCGTGACTATCTTCAAATAGGCTTTTGTGTCATAAAGAAACTTTTTGATGAAAGCTGCGTAGAAAGCAGTAACATTCAGCACAAAGCACATTCCTACAGGACACTGTAAAATCAGAAAAACATAATTCTGAGTAAAGCTGCTTACATTGGACCACTGTTTTTGAAACATAAAAGCAAAGAAGTGTGAAATGTTGAAAAAAGTTTAATTGCAACATTAATTGAGCATTATAATTTATAATTACCTGGATCTCTCGAGAAACCTCCCATGTGTTTTGTTTTGTAATGTGGATCTTTTTTATCCTGTTACTGCCCTCCTTCAGCCAGGAGGATAGTCTGGTGCTGGAAGTTGACCTCTGCATGTTGTTGCTTCTGATCAGTCGACAGAATGTACATTATTAGAATGGACTAAGTCTCTCTGCCTAATCTTTTCTCCTGTGAGATGCAGCATTGCACCTTTGCAATCTTGCCAAGCATTGGTGTAAGTCTCGAGTGGAAGATTACCAATTTCAAATGTCAGACAAGGCTGTGAGTTCTATGGCCTAGATTTTCAGTGTGCCGTGAGGTGGGCTTTTAGGCAGGCAGGGGGCAAAAATCCCGAATTCGGGGGTCCCGACACCATCCCGCCCAAAACCCGCCTCCACGTAAGTTTCAGAGGAGGCGGGTACCCGCCCAGCACTGGGACCCACCGACCCGAGGCGGGAAGGGATTAGTGCCAATTAACTGCCTGTTAACAGTCAGTTGGCTGTGGTTGTTGAAGGTCATTCATCTCAATCACATGACATCACTGTAGAAGTTCCTCAGGGCAGTGTCCTAGGCCCAACCATCTTCAGCTGTTTCATCAATGACATTCCCTCCATCATAAGGTCAGAAGTGGGGATGTTCGCTGATGATTGCACACTGTTCAGCACCATTCGAGACTCGTCAGATACTGATGCAGTCCGTGTCCATATGCAGCAAGACCTGGACAACATTCAGACTTGGGCTGACAAGTGGCAAGTAACATTCGCACCACACGAGTGCCAGGCAATGACCATCTCCAACAAGCGAGACTCTAACCATCTCCCCTTGACATTCAATGGCATTACCATCGCTGAATCCCCCACTATCAACATCCTGGGGGTTACCATTGATCAGAAACTGAACTGGACCAGCCATATAAATACTGTGGCTACAAGAGCAGGCCAGAGGCTGGGAATTCTGTGGTGAGTGTCTCACCTCCTGACTCCCCAAAGCCTTTCCACCATCTACAAGGCACAAGTCAGGAGTGTGATGGAATACTTTCCACTTGCCTGGATGAGTGCAGCTCCAACAACACTCAAGAAGCTCGACACCATTCAGGATAAAGCAGCCCGCTTGATTGGCACCCCATCCTCCACCTTAAACATTCACTCCCTCCACCACCGGCGCACTGTGGCTGCAGTGTGTACCATCTACAAGATGCACTGCAGCAACTCGCCAAAGCTCCTTCAACAGCACCTTCCAAACCCGCGACCTCTACCACTTAGAAGGACAAGGGCAGCAGACGCATGGGAACATCACCACCTACAAGTTCCCCTCCAAGCCACACACCATCCTGACTTGGACCTGTATCGCCGTTCCTTCACTGTCGCTGGGCCAAAATCCTGGAACCCCCTTCCTAACAGCATTGTGGGTGTACCTACACCACATGGACTGCAGCGGTTCAAGAAGGTGGCTCACCACCAGCTTCTCGAGAGCAATTAGGGATGGGCACTAAATGCAGGCCTAGCCAGCGACACCCACATCCCATCAATGAATTAAAAAAAAAAAGATTTTAGCCTAATCCCTATTTTGAGGGGTATCATGTGGGATTCCCAACGGCTCCAAACCATGCCAGGTTAGAGTAGGCGGGCTGTCGGGTTGAAGGACTTGGAGGGGTCACGATGTCGGTGTTCAGGTGAGTGATGGGTGCATAAGTGCAAAGGTAAGTGTGTTTGGTGTGTCTAAAGTGTGTAAAGAAGTTTAAATTACCTGTACTTATCTTAACAGCCTTTCTTCCTGTAGGCGTCGGAAGTCCATCACTCAGCCGACACTGAAAGCTGAATGGCTGCGCTCTGTCAAAAGTGACAGCCTTCAGCTTTCATTGCCGGTGTGAGTTCTAACTGAGTCTGTGTAGAAGGACTCAGGTTAGAAGTCAGACTGTCAGTGTTTGACAGCTTCAAACAGCTGTGAAACACTGATATTTTATCTGTCAAGACCTCTTGACAGATGAAATTTCAATCTGTGACATCACCTGTTGTCAGATGGCCCTTAATTGGCCTGCTGAGCCCGCTGGGCGGGCTCAACCATGTCAATCAAGGGAAAATCGCGTGGATTGGCCGGACGTCGATGTAGGCGGGACTAAAACCCGAAAGTTGTAGTCCCGCCTCCTTCCTGACAGCTTAATGAAAAGCGACCCCTATGACTTGTTACCTTTTGCTTTCAATTCCAGCCCCCTCAGCAGTCATTGTCTCAGGCTGAACCAGACGACTCAACCTTAGTATCCTATTCGATCCTGAGCTGAGTTTCTGACTGCATATCCTCTCAATCACAAAGATCATATACTTTCACCTCTGTAATGTTGCTCACCTGCACCCCTACCTCAGCCCATCTGCTGCTGAAACCCTCAGCCATGCCTTTGACACCTGCAGACTCGACTGATCCAATGGAATAAACGGGTCTTTTTCCGAGTGGCAGGCAGTGACTAGTGGGGTACCGCAGGGATTGGTGCTAGGACTCCAGCTATTCACAATATATATTAATGATCTAGACGAGGGAACTAGATGTAATATCTCCAAGTTTGCAGACGACACAAAGCTGGGTGGGCACGTGTGCTGTGAGGAGGATGCCGAGAAACTCCAGTATGATTTGGACAGGTTGGGTGATTGGGCAGATGCATGGCAGATGCAGTATAATGTGGATAAATGCGAGGTTATCCACTTTGGTGGCAAAAACAGGAAGGCAGATTATTATCTGAACGGCAATAGATTGGGAAAAGGGGAAGTGCAACAAGACCTGGGTGTCCTTGTGCACCAGTTGCTGAAGGTAAGCATGCAGGTGCAGCAGGCGGTTAAGAAGGCAAATGGTATGTTGGCCTTCGTAGCGAGAGGATTCGAGTACAGGAGCAAGGATGTCTTGCTGCAGTTGTACAGGGCCTTGGTGAGACCACACCTTGAGTATTGTGTGCAGTTTTGGTCACCTTATCTAAGGAAGGATGTTCTTGCCATGGAGGGAGTGCAGTGAAGATTCACCAGACCGATACCTGGGATGGCAGGAATGATGTATGAGGAGAGATTGGGTCGATTGGGCTTATATTTGCTGGAATTTAGAAGAATGAAAGGGGATCTCATTGAAACTTATAAAATTCTAACAGGACTAGACAGACTAGATGCAGGAAGGATGTTCCCGATGGCGGGGGAGTCCAGAACCAGGGGTCACAGTCTAAAGATAAGGGGTAAGCCATTTAGGACAGAGATGAGGAGGAATTTCTTCACCCAGAGAGTGGTGAACCTGTGGAATTCTCTACCACAGAAGGCAGTTGAGGCCAATTCATTAAATATATTCAAGAAGGAGTTCGATGTATTTCTTAAGGCTAAAGGAATCATGGGGTATGGGGAGAAAGCAGGGACAGGGTACTGAATTTGGATGATCAGCCATGATCTCATTGAATGGCGGAGCAGGCTCGAGGGGCCGAATGGCCTACTCCTGCCCCTATCTTCTATGTTTCTATGTTAATACTCTCCTGGCTGACCTCCCATCCTCCACCCTCTGCAAACTTCAGCTTACCCAAAACTCTGTTGCCCATATCCTATTTTGTACCAAGTCCCGCTCATCCACAATCCCTGTGCTCACTCAGTAAGCAGCAGCAGCAGCTACGATGACCTGCTACAGCACGTCGGCCCGCAGCTCCTCGGCGGGAAGCTCGCAGTCCGACTGGGAGGAGGGAGAGGCGGGCATGGTGGCCAGAGGCCGGACCGTGAGCGGGAGAAGCAGGCCACCACATCGTGGAGCCGGCAACAGTGAGGAGGAGGCCGCGGTGATGGAGCGACTGAGGGACATCGCCTTCCCACTGCCATTGGATGCCATTGAATTGACTTTTTCTGAACATGGCGCTGGAGAATACCGACGTGTCTCTGTGAGCTCCCACAGCTCATTGTGGGAGTGATCGGGGAGTAAGCATTCCATTGTACTAGTTACATATGGCAAATAAAATTGAAATTGAAATATATTGGCGCTTGGTCCCACTCACCTCAGATTTGAAATTCTCACCCTCATGTTTAAACCCATTCAGAGCCTCATCGCTCCCTCGATCTGTAACCTCCTCCAGCCCTACAGTTCACCTGAACTCTCTGTTCCTCTGACTCTGGCTCTTTGTGTATCCTCCCTCCCTTTGCCACCCTGTGCCTTCAGCCACCTAGGCCCTACACGCTGGAGTTCCTTCCCTCTCCTCCTTTAAAGATCCTCCTTAATATTCACCTCTTTAAACCGAGCTTTAGATCGCCACTCCGAATATATCCTTCTTCGGCTTGGAGTCCATTTCTATGATTAAGCCTCTGTGAAGCGCCTTGTGTTTTTTTCTGTTAAAAGTGCGATATAAATTGCAAGTTGTTGTTGTGATCTACCATTTGAGACCCTATTTGCCATTTCTTATAGTTTTTGTAAATGGTTCCTATAAAACAAATCTGATATTAAAAAGAAACAGTCCAAATTTTGGCATATTACACAAAATAAAGCATTGCAACAAAGGAAAAGGCATTTACTTTGTGCTGTATCCACTCGCTGTAATACTGTTTAAATCACCACAGCCCCTGATATCATGTCGATTGGTTTTAACTCCCTTGCTAGCAGAGGAATCGTATTAAAACCTTTCCCATATGGACGTTTTATTTGGCTGTTAAAGGCTGTCTTAAAGATGATACCTAGCATTATGCTAACCATATTGCGTGGCAAAGGCAATTTGTGCCTCAACATTTACACAGTAACAAATAAGGTTTGCTGGAGGAATTCTGCAGCAATTATCTTATGCATCAAATTCCAAAATAGTAATGAAGTCACTAGATTATTCTAAACATTGGAATAATCTATACAATTGTCAAGGCATAGCTGGTTTATTTTGAGGAAAAGTGTACTGATTCATTAATTCAGCGACAGTATGCTGCAAACATTTACAAGACATGCATTTCAAATATGTCAAATATTTGTATCAATATGGTTGGTATTTCAGTAAACCAGGCCATACTGACAAACATTAAATGGGGCATCAGCTATACATATTACTTTTATAATATGATTAATTATAAATTGTTGATCTTAAGTGCTTTATATCTGTATTTGTGTGGGAGCATGATTATTGCATAATAGATCACAAAATATTTAAAGAGGGAACTGTGAAATCAGTTAAGCTAATATACCAGACAGGCGACAGGAATTATTCAGTGTATTGAAGTTGGATGATTTCTCCATGGTTGACAGTAGGAACCCATACCACATTTTACATTGAGCTGATGCAACTCATCATAATTGGCTCATGCTTTATTCTACCATAATCTCTGTTTTTCTTTATATTGTCCGCAACGGTTATCACTCTAACTGAATCCCATTCTTAGTATATTTGGAAAGATCTAAAGTTGTCCAAATTGGACGGCTCCAGATTTAGATGGGAAGTGCCTATGTGTAGAGGGGCACAATGCCATTTGCATGTGTGGTACAATTCTGTATACCCAGCCAGTGAACAGTGTATGCACAGCCAAATGTACTCTTGTATAGATACCTGGAATCATAGAATAGTACAGCACAGAAGGAAGCTATTTGGCCCATTGAGTCTGCATCAGCTCTTTCGACGAGCAATCCAGTTAGTCCCACTCCCCCGCTCTTTCCCCCTATCCCTGCAATTTTTTCTCCTTCAAGTATTTATCCAATTCCCTTTTGAAAGCTCCTATTCAATCCCTATCAGGCAGTGTATTCCAAATCCTAACCACTTGTTGCATAAAGAAGTTTTTCCTCCTGTCGCCTCTGGTTCTTTAGCCAATCACCTTAAATCTGTGCCCTCTGGTTATCGACCCTTCAGCCATTGGAAACAATAATCCTCTCCAACTATCTATAAATACACCTAAAAACAGTGGAGCAGATTTTCATGTTCCTACATTTGGAGCTATTACAGGATAACTGTGCAGGGAGGAGCACACACCCGTAATGGGGCCTGCCTGATTTTCCATCCATTTAAATTGACAAGCAAAAATTAAACTCTGTTAGGAAGGTATGGCCCTCCCCACCTAATGTTCCTGTATTTGCTGTGGCCAAACAATCCGATACACCCAGGTGCAGGAACGGAAAGATCTGCTTTATCCTCTCCAATTTATTGTGAATCCAGCTGAGACCTTTTGCTCTAGGGTTAAGTAGCTCCTGTTGGCTGGGTTTTCCCTTGGTAATGACCATATTGTATCTGTCACTGTCACAAGTGATAGCGTGGAAATGGTTCGAGGCTGCAGGTGAACAGAACACTGCAGTTTTAATCTCCTCACGCTGTTAATATTTTAAAACCCAGCCCTGACAGGATATAAGGAGATAGTTTTAAAATAATGTTAATCTAGCACACATTTCCTGTCCATCACACGTCTCTGTCACACTTCAAGCCTCACACTCAAATTTCTCTGTTGTTAAAATTTCAAATAAAATTACAACAAAATAACAGTACAACAAAACAAAAGAGCTCTCCAAGAAGACAGAATACCAGAACCAGAATATCTGCAGTTTCTTAAGGCCACAAAATATAGTTGCTGTTAAGTAAACACTGGTTGAGTTGAAATGAACTCAACCAGTGTTTACTTAACAGCTACTATACTTTGTTGCCTTTAAAGGACATACACATACATTTTGCATGGTATAATGTTTCTGAACTTATAAAATCCTCTGTTGTATCATAAGCAGCACCATGGAAGATCTGCTAGTAAAATGGTACATTTAAATACATAGAATCAGCCCAAATAGACATCATACTTTAGATGTAACAATTTGTTAGAGAAACAAGTTAATATTGACATTTTGGGTACTTCTCGGTGCAATCTGAAATTAGCAAGCATATTCTAATCTGCAAAATTCCCTGACTAGACAGTGGATTAAACTGTGAGTGATCTCAAGTTGTGTTTAACTACAGCAACAGACTTGCTGACCTTAAAGGAATAATCCAATTTAAATGCAGTTCTATTTTAGCAGCACAACAATACACGATATGTTACATAGTATAATACAGCTGTTGACATCCAATTTACCATTAGTAACTCCATGGGAGATTCTTTAGTAAAATATAATTAGTCTATGTAAGTACAGTACCTCACTGTGAGGAAGTGGTATAAATAGGCCTGATTAACAGCATACTGCATTGTGATTCTGAGTAGAGAACCCAGATCAAAATGCAGGGTATTGCTGTACACACAGCAGTAGAGTAGATCCATACTACCAGCAATGAATACTCCTTAGCACTTTGCAGTGTCATACGGCTGGATTTTGTGAATGGAGGCGAGTTGGAGGCGGGACTGCTGCTTGTCGTGTCAATGTCCCGCCTCCATCCTCGCCTGACCATTCAGAGGGATTTTCCCCTGATTGAGCTTGTTAAGCCCATCCTGCGGGCTCAGCAGGCCAATTAGGGTAGAAGTCACAGACAGATCACGTCAACGTCAGACGTGCTATCTGTCAAGACTTCTTGAAAGAAGAAATGACAGCGTTTGACAGCTCTGTGAAGCTGTCAAACACTGCCATTCTCTTTAGTTTGATGAGACTTTGTGGTGAGGACTCATCAAACATTGCAAATTTGTAAATTTCAGATGTCTGATGGATCGGAGGGTCCATCAGCCATTGCCTGAAATTGACTAGGAGGATGTCCGCTCTCCCCATCCAGCTCATCTAAAGGCTAGGGAAGGAAAACATGGTAAGTGAACACTTTTTTAAACTTATCACTCACCTTGCATACTTACCACTCCACACTTGCACCCATCACTCACCTCTACACCTTACTTCCAGGTGCCTCCGACCCCCGCAGACCTCCTCCACGTCTCCGCCAACCCAACGGGGTTCTCAGAGGTCGAGAAGCCTTTACCTGTGAAGGTAAAATAGCACGAATCCTTTTTTCTGCCTGTTAACGGGCAGTTAAAAGGATTAAATGCCTTTCCTGCCTCCAGGAGACGGGACCCGAAGCTGCACATCTTCCCGCCTCCTGGCAAAAGGGCACGGAGATGGGATGGGGGCGGGTTTGCCATCCGCCCCCACTTTCTCCGATTTTACCGGCTGTCCCGCCTCCATGCCCGTCTCCTCGGGGCTTGGAAAATCAAGCCCAAAGACTTCCTCAAGTCTACTTTAGCTACAAGTGAAGTGCCCCAAAATCCCTTTGAATTAACAAAACAAAGCTCTGATTTTATTATATGATTTATGAAGGAGTAGATTTTGTTTTAAGGTTTCCATTATACTCTGATGCTTATCATCCTTCTTGATCTCTCTATATAGCAACTGACAAAATGAGACTGTCATTAGAAGTTGCATGGCTGATTGGGCCTAGTGCCCACTCTGAATTAAAAACAGAAAATGCTGGAAACACTCAGCAGGTCAGGCAGCATCTGTGAAGAGAGAAACAGAGATAACGTTTCAGGTCGATGACCTTTCGTCAGAACTGGAAAAAAGCAGGAAATGGAACAGATTTTAAAGCAAGTTTAGGGGCTGGGAAATGGGGGAGGGGATGAAAGAACAAAAGGGAAGGTTTGTGACAGGATAAAAGGCAGGAGAATTAAAGAGACATTAAGAGATATTCAAGGCAAAAGGAGATGGTAATGGGACAGGTTAAGAAACAAAGGATGGCTCCAGATGGAGTGTGAATTGCGCTGGCAGAATGAAAGATAGCTGCCATGTGGGAGAGAAGAACAGAAGGCCAAACAAAAAGTGTGGATAAAAATATATATGATAGGTGCTAAGGTTATGATCTGAAATTGTTGAACTCTATGTTGAGTCCAGAAGGCTGTAAAGTACCTAATCGAAAGATGAGGTGCTGTTCCTCGAGCTTACGCTGAGCTTCCGTGGAACAATGCAAGAGGCCGAGGACGGTGAGGTCTGAGTGGGAATGGAGCGGCGAATTAAAGTGACAGGCGACCGGAAGCTCGGGGTCACCCTTATGGACTGAACGGAGGTGTTCCGCAAAACAGTCACCCAATCTGGGTTTGGTCTCCCCAATGTAGAGGAGACCACATCGTGAGCAGTGAATACAGTATACTAAATTGCAAGAAGTACAAGTAAATTGCTGTTTCACCTGGAAGGGGTGTTTGGGGCCCTGGACAGTGGGAAGGGGGGAGGTATAAGGGCATGTGTTGCATCTCCTGCGCTTGCACAGGAAGGTGCCGGGCGAAGGGGAAGGGGTGCTGGGGTGATAAAGGAGTGGACTAGGGTTTCGTGAAGGGAGCGGTCCCTATAGAATGCTGAAAGGGGAGGTGAGGGGAAGATGCATTTGGTGGTGGGATCACACTGGAGGTGGCGGAAATGGCGGAGGATGATCCGTTGAATGTGGTGGCTGGTGGGGTGAAAGGTGAGGACAAGGGGAACTCTATCGTGGTTCCGGGAGGGAGGGGCAGGGGTGAGGGCGGAAGTGCGGGAGATAGAACGGACATGGTCGAGGGCCATGTCAACCATTGTAGAGGGGAATCCTCGGTTGAGGAAAAAGGAAGACATGCCGGAAGCACTGGTATGGAAGGTGCCATCATCAGAGCAGATGCGACGGAGACGGAGAAACTGGGAGAATGGAATAGAGTCCTTACAGGAGGCGGGGTGGGAGGAAGTGTAGTCCAGGTAGCTGTGGGAGTCAGTGGACTTATAGTGAATGTTTGTCAATAACCTATCCCCAGAGATGGAGACGGAGAAGTTGAGGAAGGGAAAGGAAGAGTCGGAGATGGACCATGTGCAGGTGAGGGATGGGTGGTATTTGGAAGCAAAGTGAATGAAATTATCTAGTTCAGGGCGAGAGCAGGAAAAGGCACCGATACAGTCATCAATGTACCGGAAAAAGAGATGAGGGAGGGGACCCGAGTAGGACTGGAACAAAGAATGTTTCACATATCCCACTCTGAATTGAAGTTTTAATTAATTTGATTGAAAACTCTTTGGGGGCAATTTTGTGAATGCAGGCTTAGCAGGCCAATCAAGGGAAAGCCGGTTGCAGAGCACGTCAACATATGGGCCCAGAAATTCGGGTCCCCACACGTGAGTACGCACTGGGTACTCGTGCGTAGGCCCAACGAAAGTGCCGGTTTTATGCATGCACTGCGCATGCGCGGGAAACCGAAACTTCCGTTCCCTTAAAGGAAGGGGTTGACCGGTGGAACGCGTGTGCCGGAGAGGCAGCGTGTGTGCATCGAACTTACGTTTTTTTTGCAGGGTTTCTCCGGGAGGGTAAGTCTCCAGCAGTTACACTTTTAAAAAGCAGGCGCAAGGCCTGCTTTTAACAAGGTAAGTAGTGAATTAATTAAAATTAAAACATTTTTTCCACAGGTTTATTATTTTTAAATACTTTAAAGAAAGGTAAGTTTATTTTTAGCCCCATTAGAAAATGTAATTCATTTTTTCAAAAATTTAAATTATTGTTTAAAATAGTTATTTCATGTAATTTATAGTTATTTTAAAAATGTGATTTAAAAAAAAATTTAATTGAAGTTTTAGTTATGTTTTGGGGCTTATAGTATTTATAGGTTTGACAGCTCTTCCTGTCAAATTTATGAATGAAGCATTCCCTGCTACCATTGGCTCTCCATGGCCCACGTGATCCCAGGGGACGCTTCGAACTAACTGCGCCCCTGGGATACTCAAGCACTGCGTGCCGGCAGTTGGAGGAGGCCCAGGATCGGAATCCCACGCGGGCCCACAGCTCAACGGCCGGCGCGCTAGGTAAGTGCAGGTCGGAGGCTTGCACCCGCGGGAAGCCTCCGACCCGAATTTCTGGGCCATGACGTTTCATCTGTCCAAAGTCTACACTCTTTCACCCATCACTTAACTTCACACCACACTTTTGCAGCCCCGACCCCCGCAGACCCAGTACTCGCCTCGATGAGCTGGCGTGTTTTGGAGCCTTCGGGAAGCCCGCACTTGTGAAGGCAAAAAGGGAATAATCCTATTTTCTGCCTGTTAACTACCTGTTAACAGGCAGTTAATAGGCTTTAATCCATTCCCACCTCCAAGGAGACGGGACCCGGTGCGGGACGGTTACCCGCCTCCTAGGAAGATGACATGGAGGCGGGATGGGGCGAGTTGGGCACCCGCCCCCAAATTCTGCCATTTTTCCAGCAGTCCCATCTCCATACCCACCTCCCCATGCTGGTAAAATCGCCCCCTTCGTTTCTAGTTTTGACCAGACTTGAGAGGCAAAATAGGGGGACATAATTTGTGTTTCTAATTGATCATTTTTCCACAGATGTAGTCTAATTTACAGTAAAACTGCAAAAATGTAACAAATTTAAGATAAATGTGATCAAAGTAGAATTGATTGGAAAAGCAACTCATTTAATTAAAGAGGGCTTCAGTGGAGGGGAAAGAACATAAGAAATAGGAGCAGGAGTAAGCCATTTGGCCCTTCGAGCCTACTCCGCCATTCAATGAGATCATGGCTGATCTTCTGCCTCAGCTCCATTCACCGGCCCTATCGTCATATCCCTTGATGGCTTTACTAGTCAGAAATCTATCGACTTCTGTTTTGAATATACCCAATGACTGAGCCTCCACAGCCCTCTGGGGTAGAGAATTTCAAAGATTCACCACCCTCTGTGTGAAGAAATTTCTTCTCATCTCAGTCCTGAATGGCCGACCCCTTTATCCTGAGGCTGTGGCCCCTGGTTCGAGACTCCCCAGCCAAGGGAAACATTCTCCCAGCATCCACTCTGTCAAGTCCTGTAATAATTTTGTATGCTTCAATGAGATCCCCTCTCATTCTTCTGAATTCAAGAGAATACAGGCCTAGTTTACTCACTCTCTTCTCATACGACAGTCCTGCCATCCCAGGAATTAATCTTGTGAACCTTCGTTGCACTCCCTCTATGGCAAGTATATCCTTCCTTAGGTAAGGAGACAGAAATTGTGCATAGTACTTCAGGTGTGGTCTCACCAAGGCCCTATATAATTGGAATAAGACTTCTTTACTCCTGTACTCAAATCCTTTTGTAATGAAGACCAGCATACCATTTACCTTCCTAATGGCTTGCTGCACTTGCATATTCACTTTCAATGACTGATGTACAAGGACACCCAGGTCCCTTTGAGCCTCTGCATTCCCCAATCTTTCACCATTTAGGAAATACTCTGCCTTTCTGTTTTTTCTACCAAAGTGGATAACTTCACATTTATCCATATTATATCCCATCTGCCGTGTTCTCACCCACTCACTGAGCCTGTCGAGATCCCCTTGAAGCCTCTTCACAACTGACACTACCACCTAGCTTTGTATCATCAGCAAATTTGGAAATGTTACATTTAATCCCCTCATCCAAATCATTGATATAGATTGTGAATAGCTGGGGCCCAAGCACCGATTCTTGCAGTAACCCACTAGTCACAGCCTGCCATCCTGAAAAGGACCCGTTGATCCCTACTCTTTGTAGGGCATCACTTGGTATATTCTTCTACATTGCGAGGGCAAATTGCCATTTTTACATTCACCAACAATCTGCCGGAGCCCCGCCATGTCATTCACCAGAGAAAATAAAAGTGCCAACCAGTAATCAATCACTAAAGAAATTGTAACCACTGACCTCCCTACAATGCATTGCAGCTTACAAGGAGACAGAGCCCTCAGGCCTACATCACTCTAGCGTGTCTGCTCCTTTCGACAGTGGAGCAAATGAATGGACACAGAAATCCACAGAGCTGCCCAGTCCTGTAAATAGAAATCACTCCAGAAGTAAAGATGTTAGAAATAAAAACCCAGGGAAGTGCTCAGTGTGTGAATGATTACTGGTCTTGGCGCTTATCTGTGGAGTTATTGCTTCCTGTACCTTCAGGTTTAGCTAAAGGTAAAACACAGCTCTCTTTGGTATTGAGCTGCTGCATTGCAGCATTACAACCTTTACGTACTATATACATTTGTTGTCATGGGATCCTGGCATTTATCCAGCATATTAAAACTTTAGTGTCTCATGCACTACCTCAATACTAGAATTTATCGCTTAATTATCGTCCACAACCCAATTACTACAAGTTGATTTACAGTACTATTTTTTTCCACCTTTTGGGTGTAGTTCATTGTATATTATATTTTCATTTATTTTATTTTTGTATGTGGTTAATACCTTTAAAGATTTTTTTAACCAGATATTCTTTTCACCACTTTTATTCCTTTTGTATGTGCTGGGTTATCTACCAAATTTGACTGCTGCTGTGGTGAAATGTAAAATGTGAAATTTGTGGTTGTATTATTGTGAAATGAGATCAATCTTTAATGTGTAAACATGTGACACGGGAAGTGCTGCTGCTTAAAGAGTTAACTCATAGGTGACCGCTGGAACTCAATAACGTCTGGGCGACCGCTGGAACTCAATAACGTCTGGGCAAGTTGATCGGAAGGGGTTAAATGTAAAGCAAAGTACTTTACTGAGACGGGGGTCATAAGGAAATGATACAAAAACGGTGTCACTAGATTTTAAGTAAACTAGCTTAAAAACATGATTTTATAATGCAGGAAATTAACATGGAAGTTAATGGAAAGAATTGCAATTTAAGAAGTAGGAAGTATCAGTTGGTATTAGTAGGCTTTGTTGCATTCCATTGTTTGTTCAGAAATGCTGTAATAGTTTTCAAAGAAATAATCTGGTGGGTACTGGGTAGTGCAATATGTCACAATATTGCCTTTCATTTCTGAGATCTGAGTTTGTATTCAACCCAGGTGGATCCGATCTGACAGCTATTGGTGGTATAATGTTGGGGGTTCTTTGGACAACATCTCTGACTTTGAAGGATCTAAGCCTTGCGTATTTCTGAAGCAAATATTAAGTACAAATAGTGGAAACCAGTATGTAAGTCCTGCTGAAATTCTAGGGAATAATGGCCCGTATTTTCCGATGCCTGTGGGTGTGTACACACCCGTAGGGACATCGGAAATGCCGGTTTCAGGCATGCGAAGCGCATGTGTTGAAAACCGACATTTCCGATCTGTTAAGAATGCTCTTGACAGATCAGACGCCTGCCCTGGAGAAGAGCCTCTGCGGGGGGAGAGTTCCGCTTTCTACAGAACCTCCGCCCGCTGAAACCCTTAGAAATCTTATGCCTGGTAAAAGCAGGCATGTAAGGCCTGCTTTTACCAGCATAAGAGTTGAAAAAAAGTGATTTTTTTCTCCACTCATTTATAATTTTAAAATATTTTTTAAAAAGGTAAGTTTATTTTTAGCCCCGTAAAACTATAATTATTTTTTTCAAAAAATTAAATTTTTGTTTAAAATATTTAATTTAATGTAATTTTAACTCATTTTAAAAATGTGATTTTTTAAAATTTATTTAATGTTTTAGTGTCTTTTTGGGGTGATCTCCATTCATATATTTGACAGGTCTATCTGTCAAAAGTATGAAGGGAGATTCCCTTCTCCTATTGGCTGGCCTGGCCCACGTGATCCCAGGGACGCTTGCGAACCGCCTGCGCCTCTGGGATACATGGGCCCTGTGCATTTCGACTGTGGAGAGGCCCAGGAGCGGAAGTGTCCAGACCTCGGGAGCCCTCAGGTAAGAACGTAGATTTCTTTCCGTTAGGAGGTATCTGCACGCAGGACGCCTCCTATCGGAAATTATGGGCCAATGTGAATCTCCTCACCAGATCATTAGTTTCTGTGCTGAGTTTTATCAACTGTCTTTCAAAACACCATCACTTTTGTCCACCTGTGAATTAATTGTAGACTTGCATTAGTTGCTTACATAGAATCATCGAAAGTTCAGTATAGAAGGAGATCATTCAGTCTGTTACGCCTGTGCTGGTCCCATCTATTCTAATTCCAGTCCCTTGCTCTTCGTACCATTGAATACAGTCCCCACTACTCACACGTTTATCCTGGACAGCCGCCTATATCAGGCAAATGGCGCTAACAATTTGCCATTACCATTGGCATCAATTACAAAGGTGCCGCTTAAACTGCATTAAGCATGGCTACTATTTCTGGTAGTTCAAGCAGCTGTTTGCATCTTATTAACGTGTGATTACCTTCATAGCACAGCATTGCCTTCAAAGAAAAACAGGCCTCACACTGTCCTTCAGTAGGCTCCATGTCCAGGAGTACATCCTGACCTTTGCAATAATGGCCTCATGTGATGGGACACTGACAGCGATAAGTCAAGGTTACTGCTTTTCCATTTAGGCACACTCCATAGGGTGGATACAGAGACCAGGTTGGCTTTGGTAAATCATCTGAGTAATACACAATCAGAACAGAATCCTTTTGATGAATGTAGCTCTTTGACCAGACTTTTGGTCACCTGCCCTAATATCTCCTTATGTGGCCTGGTGTCAAATTTTGTTTGATAATCGCTCCTGTGAAGCACTTTGGGATGTTTTACTACATTAAAGATGCTATATACATATGCAAGTTGTTGTACATTCAAATCATTGTAATGAACCAAGTTTAATGTAAAATAACAACAGAAAATGCTGGAAACACTCAGCAGGTCAGGCAGCATCGAGGAGAGAGAAACAGAGTTAATGTTTCGGGCCGAGGACCCTTCGTCAGAACGAATGTATCCTTTACCAGAAAACACACCCGTGCTGCAATGCAAAAGTGTCAAATGATAGCGCGGTCCCGTACGGCGTGGCCTGCCTCCTCCAGCCCACTGTGTATAGTGGGCAAATTGCGTTGTTTATCTATTCCCTTTCAAATGTGATTGACTTGGCTTCAAGTCCACTGGTGCTAAAACATTCCACATCCTAATTACCCTTTTGTATGATAAAATTCCTTATAATTCCTTCCTCTCTATGCTGCCTCTACTAATCCTGCGTTTATACCACTCATTACATATAACGTAATCCTAATGGAGGTAATTTAACTTTTAGTGGCTCCCAAATCTCATTATCTGGTCCCGCTTTTAGTTTCTCTCTGTTATTTTGACAGTTGTTAATAGCAATTTGTGTGACTTTTTGTTGGACGCTGCTAGGTACGTTTTGTTTTGAAAACAATCATGAGATGTATTGTTGAATCATGGGTGTGTGGAGGGAACTCCCTGTTTGAATTCAGTCTTGTAAAGCTGTGTGTGTGGGTATGTGTCATGCTGAAATTGGCTGTAAGCGTAATGTTCTGACCTAACATGCAATGAATGGGGGAAAAGAACTATATATCCTAGTAAGTCATAGAAAAGAAAAGGTTAACGTTATGAAGAAATTGCAAATAGCATATATTTTTTAAAAGCTTTAGATAAATAATATCATAGTAAAGTGATTTCCTTTTAGTTTTGTTTGCCTTTGAACTCGGGGCTGGAAGTAGTATTAAGCAAAGATCTGATTGAATGAAATCTGATTATTGTATCGTAAAGATAAAAAGAACAGGAAATCTTGGAAATCTGAAATAAAACAGAAAATGCTGGGAATGCACATCATTTAAAAAGAGAAACAGCAGGTTAACTTTTTTAGGTGGGGATCCTTCACCAGTAATTAGGACAATTCTGATGAAGGGTTCCATCCAAAATGTTACGCTCTCTTTTCTCTTTCTTAGATGATTGACCTGCTGTGCATCCCCGGTATTTTCTGCTCTCTTTCCTTGTTCTTTGGTAATTTCTGATGTATTTTTATTTTTAACAAATGTAGCCTGCTCGTCATCCTTGTAAGCAGCTTGCTGTTATTGCCAAAAGAAGCCCAAAAAACCATCGCATGGGGTCTGCCTCTCGATGTGTGGTGACACTGCTAATGATCACTATATAACCTTTGCAAAGGCTGCTCATGCTGTTATTGCTAAGACTGGTCCGATGCTGGGCCTTTGTTCCACTCTGGCTCCCAGTGTTCAGCCTGATCTTGAATCACATGAAAGCTACCACCCCTACTTAAGGATCTGCAAAGGCAGCGTCTACCTCCTCCATTTCTCTACTGTATCAGCTTTTCAAAGCAAAATGAAAAGTGTGCTGTGTAAAATCATGTTGCTACAAATTATAATGAACGTTTGTGCTGTGAATGTTGAGATTTTGTTCAAAGTTTTGCTCAAAGGAAAACCAAGTTGGATGCAGAGCTTTATGGAAAAGATAAGCTCACTGTCGAAACATTAGTTCAGACATGCAGTAATTGCGGCCTCAAAACTTCCACTTGCTCTGTAATAGCCAAGACTGCGTTAAACACTCTAGTGCCTTGAGAACATGCTGTATGATAATAGTAACATGTTCCTTTCAGATTCCATTGTCCACTGTTTCAAATAAAGTAATAATCTGTTTATTTTAAACATATCAACACATTTGTTAAAATAGCAGAGGGATTTCAAACAACCTGCTAATAGGCTAATTACTAATATCTCACAGGGGAACCTCAAGGCATAGGTTTTATATATCTGGGTTGGTAATTTCTCAGCACTGAATTATGCTTACACTTGTGTCAGTAGATATTAAGGTGGCAACAAAGTCTTGCTTTATAGGAACCACTGATGAAGAAATAGGAAATAATCCCCCATAAGTCTATTGATATTTGCAGTGGTGATATGCAACTTGATTTGAAATGTTGCAGGAACAGGAGTTTATCTGCTCTATGGCAGGCTCTGAACTATTGCATCAATTAAAAACAAAGACAGGCAATTGACCGGGTTGTATGTGCAACTTTCTTCAAAGTGAACATTGGAAGAAGGATGTAAGACATGATGGCCCAGAAATTCCATTCGCAGGCCTCCCGCGGGTGGAGGGCTGCGATCTGGAAATATCTGCACCTGGGAGGGCTCCCGGGTGGCGCAGAGTTCCACTGCTGGGCCTCTCCAAACTGCCGGTGCGCAGGACCCACGTATCCCAGAGGCGCAGGCGGTTCGCAGCGTCCCTGGGATCACGTGGGCCATGGGGAGCCAATCAGAGAAGGGAATCTTCATTCATACATTTGACAGGAAGACCTGTCAAATATATGAATAGAGATCATCCCCAAAAACATAGTAAAACTTTAAATAAATTTTTAAAAACCCCACATTTTTAAAATGACTTTAAATTACATAAATTACGTAAAATTAAAGTTTTTAACGGGGCTAAAAATAAACTTACCTTTCTTTAAAGTATTTTTAAATGATAAATCAGTGGAATTTTTTTTTTTTACTTTTTTCAACTCTTATCCTGGTAAAAGCAGGCCTTGTGCCTGCTTTTACCAGGTGCAAGAATTGTAAGTGTTTTCTGCGGGCGGAGGGTCTCCAAAAAATGGAACTCTCCACCCGCAGAGGCCCTGCTCCAGCGCAGCCGGAGGATCTGTCAAGAGCTTTCTTGACAGATCGTAAATGCCGGTTTCCAGCACATGCGCAGTGCATGCCTAAAACCGGCATTTCCATTGGCCCTACGGGTGAGTACACAGCGCGTACCCACCCGTAGGGACCGGAATTTCTGCCTCAATATAATTCCTAGCATGGATGACAGGAATACTGACACACAAGCTGCATCTCGAAGAAAGTTAGCTCTTTCCTTGATAAGAACGACAACAACTTCTTGGAGTGCATTCAGGTTACTTTCTGTACAAAAATTGTATTCCTCTGAGTCCTTGAGAACAACAAAATCAATGCACAGTATCAGTAGAGTTAATGGTAGCAGAAAGCAGGTAAACACTTGTCCCTTATTGAAGGGGCTATATCATCTTGCAAAAATGTGTTCTAAAACAAAATAAAAATCATATGCTTGGGGTCTGAGAGGGTGGGAGATTCAGCATATGGTGCCAGTCACTATGTCCACTGCATCTTTATTAAAGACCATATTTTTGAATAGTTTCAAAGATGAAATATAGATCCAATTTTTTCTAAATTTCCCAAATATTATGGTCATACAAATTCTGGCAAATTCTATGATCCACTTTGAACTCACCTGACCTGGGGATAAGAATTCTTCTGGTCACTATATATAGCGATGTGCTTATGATTTAGAAACATAGAAAAATAGAAGCAGGAGTAGGCCATTCGGCCCTTCGAGACTGCTCCGCCATTCAATATGATCATGGCTGATCCTCTACCTCAATACCATATTCCTGCTCTCTCCCCATACCCCTTGTTGCCTTTTGTGTCTAGAAATCTATCTATCTCCTTCTTAAATATATTCAGTGACTTGGCCTCCACAGCCTTCTGTGGTAGAGAATTCCACAGGTTCACCACCCTCTCAGTGAAGAAATTTCTTCTCATCTCTGTCCTAAATGTTCTACTCCATATCCTGAGACTGTGACCCCTCGTTCTAGACCCCCAGCCAGGGGAAACAACCTCCCTGCATCCAGTCTGTCTAGCCCTGTCAGATTTTTATACGTTTCAATGAGATCCCCTCTCATTCTACTAAACTCTAGTGAATACAGGCCTAGTCGACCCAATCTCCCCTCATACGACAGTCCTACCATCCCAGGAATCAGTCTGGCGAACCTTCGCTGCACTCCCTCTATGGCAAGTATATCCTTTCTTAGGTAAGGAGACCAAAACTGCACACAGTACTCCAGGTGTGGTCTCACCAAGGCCCTGTATAACTGTAGTAAGACATCCTTGCTCCTGTACTCAAATCCTCTTGTAATGAAGGCCAACATACCATTTGCCTTCCTAACTGCTTGCTGCACCTGCATGTTTGCTTTCAGTGACTGGTGTACAAGGACACCCAGGTCCCTCTGTACATCAACATTTCCCAATCTATCACCATTTAAATAATACTCTGCCTTTCTGTTTTTCCTACCGAAGTGGATAACTTCATATTTATCCACATTATACTGCATCTGCCATGTATTTGCCCACTCACTCAACTTGTCTAAATCGCCTTGAAGCCTCTTTGCATCCTCCTCAAAACTCACAATCCCACCTAGTTTCGTGTCATCAGCAAACTTGGAAATATTACATTTGGTTCCCTCATCCAAATCATTGATATATATTGTGAATAGCTGGGGCCCAAGCACTGATCCCTGCGGTACCCCCTAGTCACCACCTGCCACCCCGAAAAAGACCCATTTATTCCTACACTCTGTTTCCTGTCTGTTAATCAATTTTCAATCCATGCCAGTATATTACCTCCAATCCCATGTGCTTTCATTTTGCACACTAACCTCTTATGTGGGACTTTATCAAAGGCCTTCTGAAAATCCAAATACACCACATCCACTGGTTCTCCCTTATCTATTCTACCAGTTACTTCCTCAAAAAACTCCAGTAGGTTTGTCAAACACAATTTTTCTTTCATAAATCCATGTTGACTTTGTCTAATCCCGTTGATATTTTCTGAGTGTCCCATTATCACATCCTTTATAATAGACTCTAGCATTTTCCCTACTACGGATGTTAGGTTAGGTCTGTAGTTCCCTGTTTTCTCTCTCCCTCCTTTTTTAAATAGTGGGGTTACATTTTCCACCCTCCAATCTGCATGAACTGTTCCATAATCTATAGAATTTTGGATGATGACAACCAATGCATCCACTATTTCCATGGCCACCTCTTTTAGTACTCTGGGATGCAGATTATCAGGCCCTGGGGATTTATCAGCTTTCAGTCCCATTAATTTATCCAGCACTACTTTTTTACGAATACTAATTTCCTTTAATTCCTCCTTCTCACTAGACCCTTGGTTCCCTAGCATTTCTGGGAAGTTATTTGTGTCCTCTTCCATGAAGACGGAACCAAAGTATTTGTTTAATTGCTCTGCCATTTCCTTGTTCCCCATTATAAATTCTCCCATTTCTGACTGTAAGGGATCTACATTTGTCTTCACTAATCTTTTTCTTTTTACATACTTGTAGAAGCTTTTACAATCCATTTTTATGTTCCTTGCAAGTTTACTCTCATACTCTATTTTTCCCCTCTTAATCAATCTCTTGGTCCTATTTTGCTGAACTCTGAACTGCTCCCAATTTCACCAGTAAATAGAGAAATGGGAATATTGTCACAAACTCGTTCGCAATGTGTGGCAACCACAGGAATTGTTACCTTGCAAGAAAATATTGCAGCCATCAAATTATCCACTGATACAATTAGACTAAAGTTGAATGCTAATAAATACATAACTAATGTGCCCTGCAAACAAGGTTATGTACCTCTCAAAAAGAGAAGGTTGAGGGGTGACCCAATAAAGCTCTTTAAAATTATGAAGGGGTTGAGAGAATAGATGCAGAGAGAATGTTTCCACTTGTGGGGGAGTCCAAA
This sequence comes from Somniosus microcephalus, assembly GCF_052327205.1. NCBI lineage: Eukaryota > Metazoa > Chordata > Chondrichthyes > Squaliformes > Somniosidae > Somniosus > Somniosus microcephalus. Next base: position 253,319,723 of record NC_140992.1, read on the forward strand.
ACTAGGGGCCATCAATATAAGACAGTCACTAATAAACCCAATAAAGAATTTAGGAGAAATGTCTTTACACAGAAAGTGGTTAGAATGTGGAACTTGCTACCATATGGAGTAGTTGAGGCGAATAACATAGATGTACTTAAGGGGAAGCTAGATAAGTACATGAGGGAGAAAGGAATAGAAGGATATGTTGATTGGGTTAGGTGAAGTAGAGTGGGAGGAGGCTCTACTTATGTGGAGCATAAACACCGGCATAGACTAGTTGGGCCAAATGGCCTGTTTCTGTGCTGTAAATTCTATGTAATTCTATGTAAATAACATGCTTGTATCAGGATTATACTTAGATCCGAAACATCTGCCGACTCTGTCCAGAAGAGTATTTTCTGAGAATGTATGCTCTCAGCTAACTTAAGCCAAAGTACCATCAGAAGGCACATCTGTCTGGTATTTTGACATGTATTTTCATTTTAGACATCAGCTAGAAGCTATGATTCATTTCCTAAAGCAGTTTGTGGTTTGCTGTCGGCGCTCTGAGCGCAGCAAAACTTGTTGTTTTGGTTAAATTAATCACGATTACAGAGTGGCCTCTAGAAATGGAAGCGATGATATTGCCCAAGGCTGACAAGAGTTGTGGAGTGTTTTTTCCTCTCTTGGTACAGCAGTTTTCTGAGTGCTGTGGGGGCAAGCCTTTTGCTGAGAGATTCATCTTCACAAGAGGAGTTAATTAACAAATATAACCTGTGCGACACATAAAGAAGCAAGCACTTTACATTGAAAGTGCTTCCACCTACAGAAAATTGTTATTTAATCATTGATTCAGCAATGCAACAACAAGGAAACACTGAAAGAATATCGATTTTATGCAAAGTGAATGGATATGCTATTGTCTTCTGTAAAATTTGGCAGTCAGTTGTTAGAGCTAATGGGCTACACGATAAATTATCTAATTGAGCAGCATTTTTATGTTTAAGTGAAGAACTTGTGGTCTATTTTTGACGTTTGGGCGGACAAGCGACGGAGTGCACCAGCCTAGCCAGCCATCCCAGTGGTGCAGATTCGGCCACAATTTTGAGGCTCAGGCCTCACTTACATTAAACCGACAAGCTGCAGGACACCAAACAGTTGCCCGATGCAGCTCATCGGTTTAAGGCTGGTTAATGTCGAGCCTCCCCGGCTGCCAGTGGTTTGGCCACCAAGTGGTAGGCCCCTTTCAAAATGGTGGCGGGCCGATCATTGGGGTTGCCAGGGCGATAAGGCTACCGACCCCATTTTTAGGCACCTTGCGTCCCGTTAATGCTGGTTTTCCCCAAGTGAAAATTGCCCCCTTGTATTTAAATGGAATACTTGGACCAGGAATTGTGCAGATTCGATGGGCCAAATGTCCCCCTTCTGCACTGTACTATTCTATGATTTGAAATGGAAAAAAAAAGAAAGACTTGCATTTATATAACACCTTTCACGACCACCGGACGTCTCAAAGCAATGTAGTACTTCTTGAAGTGTAGTCACTGCTGTAATGCAGGAAATGTGTTATCTGCACTTTATGCAGTGGTTTTTAAACTGGTGGTGTGCAGGAGTTGGGGTGGGGGGTTTTCTGTGATCCAGTTAGTAAAGCTTTGTGGGAGTACAGCTGAGTGGCAGCAAAGTGAGGAAGTTAGGAAGGGAGTGAGTGAGAGTCACCCCTTAAAATCACTATGTGAATATGAAGCTATTTGGTACATTTAAATTCTATTTTTAGATCCAGATACCTTTTGCTAGGCTTGATAAATGCTTTTACTTTCCCATTTATGTTTCTTTCTTTCTCGCTTATACTGAGACACAGGCAGGAGCAGTCTTTCAGTACCTGCTTCAAATAACTATTCTTCATGTGTGAGCCGAGACAGTGATTGTTAGCAGCAGGGGTTCATCAGCCAAGCCATATCTTGCTGTCGCTCCACATTCATACACACGCACTTCCCAGCAGGAGTAATTGGGAAACATTGCTGACTTTTAATGTCCCTATCTGAGAAGTACTATGGCCAAATGCCCCATCCCCACTTTCCCATTAATTTTTAATACAGTGGAACTTCCACTGTAGTGTCTTGCTTCAATCTAGATTTGATAGATTTCGACCGGTTCAAATCAGATTCTGCAGATCCAGGAAATCATCCCTAACTTTAACAGATACAGTTAATTTATTAACATCTGTACTTTATGCAATTTTTTTTATACTGGGGGTCTGCAGGGGTCGGGGAGGGGGGTGGAGGGGTGGGGGGTGCGGGTTGCTGTGATGTTCCAGTTACTGAAGCTTTGTGGGAGTATAGCTGAGTGGCAATTAGGAAGGAAGGGAGTGAGTGAGAGTCACCCCTTAAAAACGCTATCTGAGACTGTGTTAAAGCATGAGAAGGAGAGTTCATTGCCATCAGGGTGATGATGGATTTCAAGAATGTTTGAAGGACTCACTATGGTTCAATTTTCCCCGAAGATTTGTTTCAATGGTGCAGTGTAGGATTCGCAAAATTGAACTTTATATTATAAAGGGTCGAATGGCAGAAGAGGCCATGATTTTAAAGACTGTTTTAAAAGAAGCCTAGGAAAAAAGGGCATTCCAAATAGCCACCAGACCCCGTGACCAACTTATTGGGACACTTTAAAATGGTTCCTGCAGTCCTCAGACAGCTTTGTGGATTCAGCCCACAGTAAGTTCCGGAAGCCGTTTCTGAGAGAACGAAACCAAACACCCACATATACATATAGATTGGATGCAGATCCAGTCAAGAACGGCCTGTAGATAAAGGCCATCTGAATGTTTACCCAGATAAAAGGGGACAATTTCATATTCATGAGAAGAGCATCAAGGACCCGTTAAGGACATCACCAGGACATTAAAAACAATGACGGTCATTCCAGACCAGAGATGGCCTGTTACCGGCCATCCAAGAGCAGTTTAAAATATAATAACTACCCCGTTGTGCTCCCAGCCCACCAAAATTAAAACAAAAGACTAACCTGATTTGGCGTGAGATAAGGGCTTCTGATGAGAAGTATATCTGGGAACCCAGGGGTAGGAAGAAAGCGGCCATCGAGGAGGAGCCATCGTGGAGGGACGCCATCGTGGTGCTACCATCGTATCGGTAGCATCATCGCTAGAAGAAAGAGAAGAAGACGGTTCGAGCCAGCGTCCCGCCCCGGGGTAAAACATCGGGAGATCATCAACCAACCCCGGCCGTTGACAAAGCGAGAGGCCATCGACCCGCTCCGGCTCGGGAGAAGAGACAATTAAAAACTACAGAAAAAACGATGGGGGCCAGCCCGAGGCTCCTCTGACCGGGGTCGAGCAAACGATCCCCGACCCCGCCGACATCCAGACCAGCCGGTGTCCAGCCATCCCCGACCCCCATCTCAGGAGAGAGGTGTGGCACAGCTCGCTGGGGTTCCAACAACCACGTGGAGACGGGACGCCTGAAAGGATCAAACGCAGACCTGTTTCAAAACCTTACACTTCCTAGTTGGATTGGTGAGCATGTTTCTGGCCCTTCATAATCAGATCTAGATAGGTTTAAGGGGGTGGACATTTAAGGGTATAATTAACATGAGTTGTTGTCCCTCGATGTTCCGTGTGTTTTCCCCATTTCATGATGATCTTTGTAGAGTATAATATGCCTGTATTTGCCTTAGTTAGTATTGTGTCGTTATGATTTGTTTGTGTTTTCCCCTCCCATGTACCCTCTTATTTGCTTGCATTTTGATTTGTTTTACATTATGCAATAAAATTCCATTTCGTTTCATCAAACTTGGTCTATAAGAGTTTTCTCTACATTGTAGTTCCTGCCCCAAAGTCCAGAGTACAGAATCTAAGGGGCGAGTGGGTCGAACCACTCACGGTTTTACTGTGCAAGAGAGAGAGGCCTCTAGAGAGAGAAACCTCTGCGATCTAAAACCCCTTACAGCAGGCTTAGGGAATAGTCTTTGGATTCTTACGATAGGAGCCCCAGCTACACCATAGCACCTTCCCTGCATGATCTTCCTGTCGGACACAAGCCAGCGCCTTGAAACATAAAGAAAGTAGTAATGAAAACAGCAAACGCAGGGGCCTCTGAGCAAGTCAGGCTGAATTCTGTTGAGAGAGAACAAGTCAACGTCTTGGGTACAGGACTTCTCCTCAGTCGTGAGGAAGGGTCTCGTCATACCTGAAACGTCAATTAGTGTTCTCTCTCAACAGATGCTGCATGAACTGCTGGTTGTCTCCAACATTTTTGGTTTCTCTCACCATTGACCGATCGCTTCTGTCATCTCAAGTTCACCTGCCACCTATTACATCAGCATCGGTGCCCTTGAAACTATCTCACCTTGGTCCTCAAAATCCCATCACGACCAGCACCAGGCACACCAGCAGCACCTGCAGCAACAACACCAACCTTCTCCGCAATCACCTGATGCTGCACAGGACAGAGGGCATCAGCACCCGACCACATTGTTGCCAGAGATGGCCAGATTTACTTCACTTGACACTGCACACCCTGACTGCCACATGATGCGCCAGGTTAACACCACACCACACCAACACCATAAAGCATTCCTTGGTGACCGATGGCGAAATGCTTGGAAGAACTATGACATGCAGAATGGATTCCTTATAGAGGACCCCACAGTACCACCTGAAGGATCAACCCTTCCTCGCCAACAGTGGACAGCCATCTACCACCTTCTCCATAGATGGAAGATTAAAGCATCCCCATCATGCGACTATGGAGCTCCTAATCAGACACCGGAGCACATCATTGAGCACTGTCCTGAGAGGAAATTTGCAGGCAGCCTACAAGATATCCACACTGTTACACCGGAAGCTTTGGCCTGGATATCTGACTTAGATATTGACATTTGATTTGCTTTGCTCCTACCATACGAAAGAAGAAGAAGCATCCCTACAATGTCCAAGCCATTCCTTTCACATTCATCACCATTGCGGGGGGTACCATTATGTCTCACCATTCACTGCAACTCACTAAGCCACTTCCAAAGGTGCACACAAATCTGTCCAAGAATGCAAAGTGTTAAAAATACAGGTTTCAATGTTTGACAGCACAATAACAGAAACTTTATATGAACATTGGATAAAAGAGCCAAGTGGCTACCCTTGTGTGTTGTTAGTTGGTATAATTGGACTAGGATGAGGGTGAGTGTGAGGGGCGGCTAGTGAGATGGGGATGTGATCATATAGATAGAGAGGGATGGGTGGAGGTGCAAGGTAAGTTGGTGTTAGGAGGATGTGGAGGAGTAGGGTAGGGAAGGCAGAGTGATAGGGATGTGATGAGAGGCACAGCAGGATGAGGTTGAGTGTGGCTTTGTACTTACGTTTCATGATTTTATTTTACCATTTGTTCAGCAGAAAGTCTCTTGGCCTCTCAAGATATGCTGGTACATTAAGTTTGGTCAACTTTTAAGTTTGGTCAAGTTACAGCAAGCTTTTACAGTAAATGATGTATTCTTACACTCCTGACCACATCACTGCTTGTGCCCTCCTCTGCAATGTGCAACCAGGCTGTGTTGATCTCCTGGGGAGGTCTCTTCCGCCCATGGGAAGGGAAGAGGACCTCCCTGTGTGCTGTGACTCCCTCCATAAGCATATGGAGGGAGTCATGGGAGAGCCTGGGTGCAGTCTGGTGCCTTTGTGCAGTCATTGTCAGTGTTTGCAGCACCTCAGTGCTGTAGAACACTGACAGCACAAATGTCAAAATAAATTTGGCCATGGTCTCTTTAAGGAAACCGACTGATGATGCGTCATCCAATGATGTCACCAGACCCATTTCCTCTAATTGGCCAGGAAATGCGCTGGGCGGGCTTAACAAGCCCCATCAAGGGAAATCCATTTTAGAGTGGGATGGAGCCAGCAGCGGGGTTGGGACCCGCCACCGACGTCGCCCACCGAGGTTAGTAAAATCCCAGCCCAAGTTTTTTGAAGAGACACAGACACAGAATGAATTGGGGCTGTCAGCAAGCAGACACAGTCACAGCCCGAAATAGCCAGCGAGCTTAACATGTTAGAAGTGAAGCATTTGTACTAGGCATCCTATGATAGTAGCAAATCGTTAGTGCTATTTGCCCGATATACCCAGCTGCTCGTGATAAGCATGGACTGTATAAGTGGTGGGGACTTCAGCTTTCTTTATTATTTTGGGGGTAATCCTGTTTAATTTACAGTTATTCAAAAGAAGCATGAAGTGAAGCTGTTGATTTTATGAATGTTAAACAACTATAGATTATAGGAATATTGCTAGGGCTGGATTTTCATTGAGGAGGCGGGTAGGAGGCGGGACTACAACTTTTGGGGTTGTAGTCCCGTCTCGATCAAGTTCTAGCCAACCCACACAATTTAGACTTGATTGACCTTGTTGAGCCTGCCCAGTGGGCTCAGCAGGCCAATTAAGGGCCACCCGGCAACAGGTGACGTCACAGATTGAAATTTCATCTGTCAAGACCTTTTGACAGATGAAATATCAGCGTTTCACAGCTGTTTGAAGCTGTCAAACACTGACAATCTGTACTCCAGGTTAATTCCTTTCTCTCAGGATGATTTAGAGATCTCCCCGGAACAGAAAGCAGAGGCTGCAGATTTTGACAGATCGCGGCCATTCTGCTTTCTGTGCCGATCAGATGAAGGACTCCTGAGACCTGAAGGAAGGAAGGCTGTAAAGGTAAGTGAAGGTTAGTAGAACTTCTTTAAACACTTTACACAGACCAAACACACTTACCTCTGCACTCATGCACCCATCACTCACCCGAACACCGGACATCTCGAACCCTCTAAGCCCTTCATCCTGACGGCCCGCCTTGCTAACTTGGCGTGGTTTGGAGCCGTTGGGAAACCCACATTTCAACAATGAAAATAGGGATTAGGCTAAAAACTGCCTGTTAATTACCTGTTAACAGGCAGTTAATTGACACCAATCCCCTTCCCGCCTCAGGGAAGCGGGTCCCAGTGCGGGGTGGGTACCCGCCCCCTTTGAAACTGGCATGGAGGCGGGATGGGGTCGGGACCCCCAATTTCGGGATTTTAAACCCCCACACGCCTCCAATCCCGACTCCACGGCCCAGTGAAAATCCAGTAGATATTTTCCTTGGCTTCAGCATCAACAGTCACCTCAATAAGTGAACCTCACCATCTTGGTGAGCCAGAGTGTGCCTTTACCTGCCTGTATCTAGGTAAATGTAACAACACTCAGGGGTTCATTGTAGAATCTTTACCAGTGACCTATGACTTAATACAATATAGCACATGCTACCAAATTATTTCCTTGACTTAAGGAGATGGAAGAATATACATTCTTTTGGACTGTGACTCTGGCTACAAACCAACATACCAATTTATTTTATATTAAACAGGTAAATAGGCAGTATTCAATCAAATTTGGGGGTAGAGTTTCTGCTTTGGGCACAATCGGCAATCTTGATGCAAGTTGTGCCCAAAATTGCGCTAGTTTTGAGGTTTTTTTCCCCCTCACGTTTGTGCTCAAACTGATTTGCATATCGCCAAACGTGAAATCTGAACCAGTGCAATTGGGCAGCGTTTTAGAACGTAAAAAAAAAAAATCCCTTGATGTATTTAAGAGTGGTAACCTGGTGCAGTTTGATTAATACAGCTGAAAATGGGTTTATCACAAAAAAAATAAACATTATAATCAGTGACTAGTCGACCACCTGTGAAAATTACTTTAAAAAAACTTAACCAAACTATTTTCTAGTTATATTAGTGTTCAGGAGTCAGTTTCTGAGTAAATTAAAAAATATATATATTGAAAAGCTTTTAAAACGTGTCTAATACTATCCTTGCGCCTAAAAAAAAAAGCTTAATTTTTAGAGCCTCCTCGAAGGACTGCAAACAAGCGCAACTAACGGAAACTCCCAAATGTAATTGATTCGATCTGGGGGCATGGCCAGTTTTGTGAGCGGGTCCAGTTTCTAGCATGATTTTTTTTTAAACTAGTGCAAAAGTTCGGGGAAACTTGATTTGCGCTGAAAGTAATTTGCGCTTAAAATTCTGCGATGTTGCGTCGAATTGCGCCAAAAAACCCAGCGCAACCGAGCGGAAACTCCACTTTGGTATATTTATTGCAGACTTTTCCATTCTCCCTGAAATGTCAAATTAGGAACGCTGCACCTCCTTGCTACTTCTAAACATAAAATTGATTCTTCAAATATATTCCTTACTTCTACTGTGGCAAAATACTATCACAGAGACTCTGATTATCCCTGCATCTGTTGGCTTCAGGCTGAAGTCCATCTGTAATGTGCCATTCAAAGTCCTTTGAAGACGTACTAAAACAGAATGCATTAAAAACTGTACAGGGTTGACTTTCCTGGGTGTGTGCTCAGGTGCAGTGGATCACCTGGGCACAGTTGATATTAGAAAATTGGGCTGGTCGGAGTCCAGGTCTGTAAAAGAATTCATCCAATTTTCCTTCCATTTAAATTGAGGGAAATAAAATGTTGTGGGTTTCTTTACGGCGCGCACTCAGACTCACACAATTTGCTGAAGTCCACTGTGCCCAGGCAATCCAGTGAGCCTAGGAGCAGATCCGGGAACATTTCTCCTTATTTTTCTTTACTTTATTACACACTTTCCGAATCCCCCACCATCAACATCCTGGGGGTCACCAGTAACCAAAAACTTAACAGGACGCCACATAAATACTGTGGCAACAAGAGCAGGTCAGAGGCTGGGTATTCTGCAGCGAGTGTCTCACCTCCTGACTCCCCAAAGCCTTTCTACCATCTACAAGGCACAAGTCAGGAGTGTGATGGAATACTCTCCACTTGCTTGGATGAGTGCAGCTCCAACAACACTCAAGAAGCTTGATACCATCCAGGACAAAGCTGCCCACTTGATTGGCACCCCATACACCACCTTAAACATTCACTCCCTCCACCATCGGCGTACCATGGCTGCAGTGTGTACCATCTACAAGATGCACTGCAGCAACTCGCCAAGGCTTCTTCTGCAGCACCTCCCAAACCCACAACCTCTTCTACCTAGAAGGACAAGGGCAGCAGGCGCATGGGAACACCATCACCTACAAGTTCCCCTCCAAACCATACAGCATCCTGATTTGGAAGTATATCGACGATCCTTCATTGTCGCTGGGTCAAAATCCTGAAACTCACTCCCTAACAGCACTGTGGGAATACCTTCACCACAAGGACTGCAGCGGTTCAAGAAATGGTTCACCACCACCTTCTCATTAGGGATGGGCAATAAAAGCTGGCCTTGCCAGTGATGCCCACATCCCATAAACAAATTTAAAAAACTCAGGCACTTAACTTATCAGTTACAGAGCATGTTTGGCCCAACGACTTTGAATGATCGGAGAGTGTTGGAAACCAGCACTTCATTCAGCTATCAATGATTTGCACTCAACAGAGATTAGCATATTAAACCCTCTATTGTTCAGCAGGAAAAACTGCCCCCCCCCCCCATCCCCACCAACAGATGTATATTAATGCCAGACTATAATGTATACTCTGAACTATGCAAAAACAGCTTGCAATAACTGACTTTAACTGTGTGCTATGAATGGCAAGAAAGAATTCAATAAATAAAGTATTAGACAAAAAAAATAATTTTTGTCGCAACCAGCAAAAAACATAGCTTGCTCAGCTTTTGGTTCAAAGACACAGTTCCTTTTTCTGAAGTCTAGCCAAGAGCTACCATCTCTTACCTTACAAAATTCCCCTCTCTGAATTTATCTCTTTGGCTGATTTGCTCTATTACTTCCTCTAACCTCTTTCCTACTTCCTGCTTGGTCTCTACTGCTCTTCCTATAAAGCAGAATGGAATGATTTGTTATGTGAAAGGCACTATGTAATTGTAATTTGTTGTTGTTGATGGCTCCACCTCTAGTCTTCATTCATAAATACTTTTGGCCTCAATAAGCTTCTGATTTCAAATGGAACTCTTCTCCAGTGAAGCTACATCCTAGAAGCTCATTTTGCTCTTTTGCACCAGCCCCTTTTTATTTTTCAATAACTCTTAACTCTCCCAAGTCTGTCCAAGACTGTTCCTATGTCTGTGGAGGTTCTTCTAATATCCTTTTTGTATCCCTGGACAAGATAAAAGAGAAAGCTTGTGTCTGATAGATGGTTACTTCTCTTGCCTTTACCCCTCTCTCCATTACTGTTTCCTGTCTCTCTCTCTTTTATTAGTACTATTATGGTCAGTACTTCTCTGAACTTGTCTCTTTTCTTTCTTCTAAGCTGCGAGTGCATCATTTGCCTACCTGTTCTTCCTCCTCCCTAAATTATCAGTGTTAAAATCAAGATTCATCACACAGTGTGCTAATGCATTCTTTCACAATATCTCAAGATGCTCGAACTCGTTACTTCCCTCAGTTTTCAGGCTTTTAAAACTCTGCTTAGCATTGCCTTCCTGACCTATTCTTTATTTTCTTTTGATTTTTTTTCTAACCTTGATGGTGGCCACTACAGGCTATGGCCTTTCACCTTGGTTTTGCAGTAAAAATATAGGGTAGCCTTTACAAATTAGCACTTCTGGTACAGAGCTACGCATGATGAGAAGGCATATCGGGAATCAGGGCGAGAAGGTTAGCACACCCCACGTGATTGTGCATTCACTAATTTTTAATAAATGGAAAATCATGCAGCATGCACTGACCTCCACCTCTGAATTCCTGATATGGGCTATCATTGTGGAGGTTCTGTGCCAAAAGTACTAATTCGTAAATCTAATCATATCTCTGAACAAAACTAAGTATATTAACATGGAAGGAATAAAACTTCACAATCACATTGTGACCCAAAAGGAGGCATAACTTAAAATAATATATTCAGCTTAATATTTGAGTATTTATGTGCACAAAATTAAATAAAAGGTGCTGATAAATATTAATAGCAATAGTCTACTTAAATAAGAGGTATTATAAATTCCCTGTAATTAGTTGGCTTTGATAGACTTAAGCTCCAGACTACCCTTGTGTAGAGAAGCAGAGGTCAGAGCTGTTAGCCAGAATCTGCCAGCCCAGGGAACATTTTCAGATAAATTAAACCAACGGGGATTAATTTACACTGCTCATATGGCCTTGCAAGCCTTTAAATCATCATTTACTCAGTTGAACAGTGAATCAGATTGAAGGGGAGGCTGGAAATTGATGAAACTTCCAAAACTACTCTTCTAAGTTGGAACTAACCACTTTGAGAACTTGTTCAGATAATTAGGTCCTGCTAGTTTCTTTGTGTTTTATTTAAAGTTTACTTAGCGTCTCATTGACATTTTGCCTTGCAATTCTTTAATTTGCCTATCTGGTCAAGAAATTACTTTAAGATTAAACTTTAGACAACTAAACATTAATATAGGAGAAAAAACTAGATGCACCGAATGGTGTGCAATTATAAGCCTATATAAGCCCGGGGGTAGAAACCATTAATTTAATTGAAGTTTCCATCAGTTATTTGTACAAAGGTCAGCTGCTGAATTCGTAATTGCAAATATATATATACTTAATTACCGTGAATATGTAATTGATTTGTAGTTAGGCACAACTGCACTTTATGAGGTGTGGGAATTTTCTTTATTTGCCTGACAGCACCTTAAGCAAAATAAATGGGCCTGTTCTCAGATGCCTTTGGCATGAATTTTACTTGTGTTGTGCTTGAGCTTTGTGGGAAAACCTCATTTTCGGTCAACTGTATCTGTAGCCACCGCAGTATGGCTGAACAGCATGTAAATTGGAATTAATGTTGTACAACAGGCTCTTTCTATCTCAATCGCATCCTTGTTAAGTCACTGTTCATTTGTCCTGCTAAATGGAAGCAGGAAACGCCTGTCGGCCCATTTTCAGGCCTAGAAGTAGTGCGATGCCGGCAGTGCGCACCTAATCAGATAGGCGGAACCAGACTGGTAAATTGGTAGGGGGCCCTCATTATCATTAAATAGGCCTAAAAAATGGCTCCAAAAATCCCCAGCAACCAAACCCGACTTTCCACCGACTTCCCTTAATAGAGGTGGGGATCCTTTTAAATAGCATTGCTTCAGCCAACTTCCTCAGTGTTGGCGCCATATTTTTGTGGGCAGCTGCATGGAAGTGCGAATTCAATTATTGTACAGTTCCACTGAAATTTGTTCAATTTCTATTGGTGCCTCTGTTTAAAAAAAAATGAAGGCAACTGCATAATGATTAATTGCTTGTATGATTTAATATTTGTTTTCCTAATCTGCACTAGTCTCGGCTAATCTGGCAATGCTGTCTATTAAAATGTCTGAGACAGAAGTCCTTTACTGTAGAGCGGAGCCACTCTATCATACATTAGGTGGACCAAGACAAACTATAGTTGTATCTGTTTTGGCTAAACTTTTGCCCTGTTTTGACCAACTGATAGTTACTTCGAATTTATTCCGACTACGTGCCATTCTCTTGTGCATTTTTATGCTGTCTCATGAAGAAGTTATGCATGTTTAGCATACCTGTTCAAATGTTTGGCTCAGCTCAATTATCAACTAATGGTCTTTATTCTCTACAATAACTAAATTCCCCAGACTTGAGAAAGTAAGAATTTGAAAAGGAAACCTAGGTCATGATAAACTGGCCATGCAACATTGCCAGACTTGAGGAATTAAATGTGGGCTGTTTGACCAAAGTTGCACTCGTTTCCCTTTGCTGGCGCAGGTATGGGTGCTGGCATTACTTGTGTCAACTTAAAGGAAAGGTCCAAGGTGGGACAATCAGAACTTAGTACCTGTGCCAGCATTCTTCAAATATTTATACAACTATACCAGGATACAGCCTTGAGGATATAGCGTATGGACAGTATACAGGGTGGATTGGCCCAATTCACATCTCCGAGTTCCTATTTTTACTTTGGCTGCTTTCATGCAAGGGAGCTAGTGCAGATAATGACACCTCTGAATAGAATAGCTTGTGTACTTCTTTCAAGAAAAGAAAAGACAAAAAAAGATAGTTTTCCATTAAGGACAACAGTAAATTGTACATATATTAACTTCTTAACCTCTAAAAAAATGAGGAGCTGGATGCTTACTTTAAAAAATGCTCCCAGAGGTAATTTCTCCTCAACACAAGACAATGTGATCAATAAAGTGCTGCACAAATGCAGAAACTTTATTTATATCTCACTTAAATGTGACGTGAAAATATCATTGTGAGGACAGATTCAAATCAGCCATCAATGTGTCCGACATTCAAATGCAATTTGCATATTTTACATCTGTGGGTAAATCACAGCCATGATAACACTTAAAAAGCAAAACAAAATAAGGTCATCCAATTACTGTTTCACATTAATGTTAGGTTAGGTAAAGGAATTCTCATCAGTCAATAACTGCAATTCACCCTTCTCCCTTCCAAATTCAATCCATTCCTTTAAAAAGTCAGACTGAACAAGAACATCACACATCAGAAGTAATTGCTCACGTTCCGAAATATACAGTGCTTCGGATTTTGCGGTGGGTTAGCGTTCGCCGTCATTACCCCTCTGAAACTGACCGTAACTTCAGGATGTAGCGCATGCGCATCTAAACACAGAAATCCTGTAGTTGTGGTCAGTCATTCACTGCTCTGACACTGGCCATGCTGTGTAACCCCACCCCATATCCGGCAATCCATGTAATCAGTGAAATTCAGTGAAACTGACAAAAATCTGGGCTTTTCTGTGCTAATATCGCTGTTAAACATACCATTAAATTAAGCCAGTAGCAATATACTGCGGATGCTGGAAATCTGAAATAACAACCCTTCAAAGGGTCACAGACCTGAAATGTTGGGTGGAATCTTACCTTCCAGGCCGAGTTCGAGGCAGGACTGCTGGTTTTCGGGTTCCAGTTCCGCCTGCAGCGACGTCTGATGAACTGATGCTATTTTGCCCCGATTGGCCTTGTTAAGCCCGCCCTGCAGGCTTGTTGGCCAATTAAGGGAAAGCCAGTGTCAGATGACGTCAGTTGATGACGCTTCATCTGCCAGTTTTCTTAAAGGCACATGCACCACACTTGTTTGACAGATGAATTGTCAGTGTTTGACAGCATTGAGGTGCTGTCACACACTGACAATCATTGTCCAAAGGTGAGCCCTTGCACCCTGGCTCTCCAATTACTCTCTCCTTAGGATAAAACAGAAGGCAGCTGCAGTTGAGATTGCAGAAGCCATCTGTCACTTCTCCCATTGAGGTGAGGCTAAACAAACACTTAACAGCTTGTCACCTGCAGAAACATCTAACCACATTAAAAATTACTTTCGCAACTTTTCCTTACCTCTGATACTAACCTGTGACCCATTGCATGCTTCACGCCACTTCTGCAGCTGTCATCCAAACACCAACATAACAACAGATGCACAGCATGCCTCACTTACCCTGGCAGGGTTCCCCGACGTTGGGAAGCTTGCAGCAGCAGTCGAAAAATTGGAAAAAGCCTCTTAACTGCCTGTTAACCGCCAGTTAAGCGGCTATAATCCCTTTCCCACTGCTAGGAGTCAGGTCCCTGCGCAAATCGGGGACCCGACCCCCAGGAAGATTGGCTGGAGGTGGGTTGGGAGTGGGTTTGGGACCCACACACATTTTTGGGGATATTTCCAGCAGTCCCATCTCCAGACCCACCTCCTCAGGGCTGGTAAAATCCAGCCCGTTAACTCTATTTCTCTCTCCATGAATGCTGCCTGACCTGCTGAGTGTTTCCAGCATTTTCTGTTATTATTCCATTAAATTAAGCCCTGTTGGAATAGGTGTAACTGGGGTTTTAACAGCATATTGACTGGTAAACAAATGTTCTGGCCCTGGAAAACTATTTTTTTATATTTGTGGAGTGTTACATTTCTCCATTATGATAAAAATTAGAATTTTTTTTAAACTTTAAAAAAATTTGTAAAGTTTGTTCATGATATTTCAGCTTCTACCTCATCCTCATGTGAAAGTCCCAATCCTTATTTCACTCTCTGTAACATTTTTTAAAAGTGCAGATAAAAGCTGCTTTTCATTTCCTGGTTTGCTGTCTGAGAATTCTTCAACATGATTGGCTGCTTGTTGATGTAATTCAGCTCTTCGCTGGGGATTCCCAGTATACTGTGCTATAATCAATTGCACGTCAAGAAAGGCAAATTTCTCGCCACAGAGATCGTGAGAACTCTGTGGGCAGCTTTCTTTGAGGTCAGCGGGAGGTGCCTTAGCTTCTCTGCTGACTGCAAATTACGGGCCAATAATTATTTGTGGAGTATAAACCTTGTGCTCCAGAAGTGGGCAGATACACAGAAGCAGAGGAATACTGCTGTTCACTTTTATAAATTGTTAGGGTTAAATGTTTGTACATTGTGACTGCAATTATTTCTGGGAATCTATTTCTTTTTCTCATTTTTCTTTTCATCTAACTAGCCAGAATTTTGTTCCTGAATGTACTAATCACAAGGATTTTAAGATTCCCTCTGGCACTGAAAGTCGTCATCTTCTTAGGCAGTCCCTCAGAACCGAGGATGACTTGCTTCCACATTAAAAATGAGTTCTCAGGTGACTGATGAGTCCAATGCGGGACCTACAGTCTCTGTCACAGGTGGGGCAGACGGTGGTTGAAGGGGCGGGTGGGTGGGGTGTTTGGGTTGACGTGTGCTTCCTGCGCTGCCTGCGCTTGACTTCCGCTTGCTCCCGGCGAAGAGACTCGAGGTGTTCGGTGCCTTCCCGGATGCTTCTCCTCCACTTTGTGCGGTCTTGGGCCAGGGATTCCCAGGTGTCGGTGGGGATGTTACACTTTTTCAAGGAGGCTTTGAGGGTGCCCTTGAAGCATTTCCTCTGCCCACCTGGGGCTCTCTTGCCATGCCGGAGCTCCGAGTAGAGCGCTTGTTTTGGGAGTCTCGTATCAGGCATGCAGACAATGTGACCCGTCCATCGGAGCTGATCGAGCGTGGTCAAAGCTTCAATGCTGGGGATGTTGGCCTGAGCAAGAACACTGACGTTGGTGCGCTTATCCTGCCAATGGAGTTGCAGGATTTTGCGGAGGCAGCGTTGGTGGTACCTCTCCAGTGCTTTGAGGTGCCTGCTGTACATGGTCCATGTCTCTGAGACGTACAGCGGGGTGGGTATCATTGCTGCTCTGTAGACCATGAGCATAGTGCCGGGTTTGAGGTCCTGGTCTTCCTCAGGCAACCAAAGGCTGCACTGGCACACTGAAGGCGGTGTTGGACTTTGTCGTCGATGTCTACCCTTGTTGACAGTAGGCTCCCAAGGTATGGAAAGTGGTCCACGTTGTCCAAGGCCTTGTCATGGATTTTGATAATCGGGGGGCAGTACTGTATGGTGGGGGCAGGTTGGTAGAGGACCTTTGTCTTACGGATGTTCAGTGTAAGGCCCATGCTCTCATACGCTTCGGTGAAGGTGTTGATGATGGTTTGGAGTTCGACCTCCGAGTGAGCGCAGACGCAAGCGTCCTCTTCATACTGTAATTCAACGACAGAGGATGGGACGACGTTGGATCTGGAGTGGAGGCGATGGAGGTTGAACAGTTTCCTGTTTGTTCTGTAAATTAGCTCCACTCCAGCGGGGAGCTTACTGAGGGTGAGATGGAGCATTGCAGCAAGGAAGATCGAGAAGAGCGTTGGTGTGATGACACAGCCTTGCTTGACCCCGGTTTGTATGTGAATTGGGTCTGTGATGGAACCGTTGGTCAGGATCATGGCTTGCATGTCGTCATGAAGCAGGTGGAGGATGGTGACAAACTTTTGAGGGCAGCCGAATTTGAGGAGACACTCCATAATCCCTCACGGTTGACAGTGTCGAAGGCCTTTGTGAGATCAAAGAAGGCCATGTGCAGCGGTTGGTGCTGTTCCCTGCATTTCTCTTGTAATTGACGTGCGGTGAAGATCATGCCCATTGTGCCCCTTAGTGGGCGGAATCCACATTGCGACTCTGGGAGGAGCTCTTCGGCCACTGGGAGAAGGCGATTGAGGAGGATTCTTGCGATGACTTTCCCTGTGGCAGACAGCAGGGAAACTCCTCTGTAATTACCGCAATCGGACTTGTCACCTTTCTTGAAGAGGTCACAATTACGGCGTCTCTGAGATCCCCTGGCATGCTCTCCTCCTTCCAGATAAGAGAAATGAGTTCATGAATTCGCGCCAGTAGTGCTTCTCCGCCATGCTTTACTGCCTCGGCGGGAATTCCATCTGCTCCTGAGGCCTTGTTGTTCTTCAGTTGTCGGATGGCCTTTTCAACCTCATGCCGGGCTGGGATTGTGATGAGATGGTGGCGGGTAGCATGCTGCGGGATGGAGTTGAGGACACTCGCGTCGAAGACAGAATATGCTGATATCTACAGCATGTAAACTTTTAAATACAGCTATTTGTACTGGTATAAAAGGCAGTCACAATTAATTCTTTGTGAGTTGGGATTATGGCTTGATGCACATTCATCAACCAGTGCACATATTTTTGACTTGGAAGAATCAGCTTTCACTGAGGAGGGAAAAGAAAAATGTACAATCACATTTCAAGAATATTACAGTACAATAAGAAAGCGAGTCATGTGGAGCTTTTACACTCGGAGCATAATAGAATTGTGGAGTCACTCAAAAGGGAAGATCAATGAAGCTGAGTGTATAAGTGGGTTTAAAAGTGAATTGAATGCATTTCCAGAAGGAAAGGATTAAGGGGTATGGTGAGAAGAGCAGGTAGGTGGGATTGAGCTATCAATATAGATGGGCTTGTCAGACCCAGAAACATGTTCCAATTCCTAAAAAATGATGTTATATTTCTCTGCTCTGTTCTGCATTGTTTCATTTCTTTACAAGAGGTTGAACCAGATTAAGAATTAGTAGTCAAAGAATCCCTTAGTATATAACTCTGAAGGACTGATGAATGGGATGAAGAGTTATAGCTACAGATAGAAATAATTAAATGCTGAATGGAACATGATGATTCCTGAGCTGTTGGAATTGGGGAGAGAAATATTATACTATTAGAAGACATGGATTGCGTGATGTGATAATGAGAAATGATAGATAACGTGTAATGTACAGTTAGATTCATATTCTTGTTCTTTATATTTAATTTTGGTGGGAACCTTTGTAGAGTCTTTTATCAGGTGACTAAAATGTTTGGGTAGAATCCATCACAGAGCAGATTGTATATGGAACAAAGACTTTTCTATTCCATGTTTTCTTACATTTCTCAATGAATATTTGTTTTATAATTTATGAGAGATGAGTTTTTCAGAATTGTTGATTATTTCTCAACAAATTTAGAAGAATTATGTCAGAATCATAAATCGTTCAGTGTGGATGTGATCACATGTAAAAGATAATCTTAACTTCTGCTGATGGTGTAAAACTGGCGATACTGGATCAGTTGTTCATTATACACCTCTCCCGAGTTTTCTTTGTATGGCTCTGATAGTTGCTCTGACAGCTGCCATCTGCAGTCACTGCTAGCAGAAAATTGACACATAATGAATAATACCGCTGCATATAATTGAAACAGTAGATATAATATAATCCATATCACTCTGTGGAGGCACTGAAGCAGAAATTAGGTACTTCCTTACAGGTAGAGAGGGGTAACCTTCTCTAGGCCGCTCCCATGCATCTTCTAACGCCCACCTTTGAAAGCAGCTTGGTGGAGGTTTGGGAGTAGCTGACTTGCCCAGCTATTCAACCATGTTGTGTGGTATGGAGAGACGCTGTTGGAGAAACAACATAAAGAAAGAACTTGCATGTTATATCGCACCTTTTATGACCTCAGGATGTCTCAAAGCACCTCAGAACCAACAAAGTACTTTTGAAGCGTAGTCACTGTTATAATGTAGGTAAATGTGACAGACAATTTCCATACTGCAAAGTTCTACAGACAGAAATGAGATAAATGACAAAATAATCTCTTTTAATGATGTTGGTTGATGGATAAATATTCTCTAGGTTACCAGGAGAACTCCCTTGCTCGTCTGCCAATAGCAACATAGGATCTTTTACATCCAACTGAGAGGGCAGGTGGGGCCTCGGTTTAATGGCGCAACTGAAAGACGGCACCTCCCATGGTCCAGTCATTCCTAATACTGCACTAAAGTGTCAGCCTAGATTAAGTGTTAAGGTCTCTGGAGGTGTGTTTAAACCTTCTAACTCAGAGGCAAGTAGTGCTACCACTGAGCCAAGGCTGACATCTGAGAGACCATTACTTCAAAATAAATAAAAACATAGGCTAGCGTTATCATCTTAAAATATATGGTCTACCTCGCATACAAATACTACAACGTGGTATCCATAATGATGGCAGTAAAGCACCTATTAGTGATACCAAAGATGATGTGAATGCCAAATGGAAAAACAGTTAGTGAAAACATTTGCAAATAGGGGGAAAGGTGGCTACATTGCTTGTAATAAATAAAAATGGCTGGGAATGGTTTGTTTTAACCATATAAAACATTCCCAGTTATCTGTTACTCTTTAAATAATGAGTAATTTCAACTCTTTTTACAGTTTATCTCTTGTCTAAAACATTGGCAATTTCACTTTAATAAATGTTGGGATGTAGTCCAAAACAATATCGCAAGTAACATTAACAATAAAAAGGTAAAGCACATAGTTATGAATATATGCTATTGTTTACTGTGACAAGTAACATTATCCTGATCACCCTAAATCACATTGGGTCACACATGACCAACCCACTTCCCTCCTCACTACATGGTGAAGGAAAGCTTCTGAATTTTAAACTTCCTCTTCATCTTCAGGAAAGCTTCCAATTTTGAAAGCTGTTTTTAATACAGGGAGAACTATCGTTGCATCTGTCAGCACAGCTAGACTTGATGCAATTAAGAATGCAAAACCCTGTTCAAGCCAGTATGAACAATATAGTCAGATCAGATCAGGTTGTTACTTCAGTTTAGTCCTGTGTGGAAAAAGGCTATCAAGAATTTTCTATTGTGTTGCTTGCAGGATAGAACATTATACCTATTCAGCATTTGAAGCACACAGTGTCAGATAGGTGGAATTAATAGTCTAAATTTATGCAAATCAAACAAAAGGTGTTGGGAATATGCAAATACAACAGTCCAAACTATAACCTCAATTACAAATAATGATGCATTCAAGTGTTTTATTCCACTAATTGACAGGTGTGCTATTCAATGCTATTAGAAAGATTATTAAACCAAGTGATCTCAGTGGTCAAGGGAGCAAGGATTAACGTGTGGTAAAAGCTTGCAGTCCTAAATTGCGCACAGCTGCAATGCTCAAGTGTTCTTCGTGACCCGTACATCACCACAGTCTAAGAACTAAACCTTAATATGTGTCTCCTAATGATTGTAGTGAACTTTGCAATATGTTTCATAATGGAGTAGAGGACCTCGAACTGATTAAAGCATGAAGCTGTGCCTGCATGTGCTCTAATCTCATCTTAAACACACCGGAAAGTTCATTAATACCATTAGCAGAGACACTCATTGGAGATTTGTATGTAAGATGTGGTGGTGCATTCTAAAAATAAATTACTTTCACGTTATATTTAATGTGAATATAAATTGGTTCCAGAATCTCACATTCAACAAGGCAGATTATGTAAATAATCATTGAACCAAAAACATGTCAATCAGTGGCTTCAACAGATGTACCTGATTTAAATGCAGTGCTGGCAAAGTCACTGAACATTCCCTCTCACTGATATCTGTAATGTAGATTCATATGCAATGAAGTCAGGCAGTCTTAAATGGATCTGCAACACATACTTTACCTCTAAATTTAGCATTTCACTACAACTTCAGAACTGCGAGTGTGGAAAATTACATCAATTGGTTAAATGAAGTAGGTGCCAGGATGAGTATGCCACAAAGCTTCCAATTCCTCAAGCAAATGGCATAGCCCTAGTGAAAAAGCTGTACATGATAAGATAAGCAACTCAGGAATTCCTGTTTCCACAGCATTCAGTTGTGATGCTGATAGCGCCAAAATGATGTTGCTGCTAAAAGAGCAAATAGTTTTGTGTTTTTCTTAGTCTGAATATGCTGTGTTTTTACACTAGTGGTAGTGTAGTGGTTATGTCACTGGACTAGTAGTCCAGAGGCCTGGACTAATAATCCAGAGAAGGAGAGTTTAAATTCCACCATGGCACTTTGAGAATTTGAATGTAGTTTAAAATCTGGAAATAAAAAGCTGGTATCAGTTAAAAAAAAAAAAATGACCATGAAAGACCCACCTGGTTCACTAATGCCCTTTAGGGAAGGAAACCTGCTGTCCTTACTTGGTTTGACCTATATGTGACTCCAGTCCCACACCAACTTGGTTGACTCATAACCAACTGCCATCTGAAGTGGCCGAGAAAGCCACTCAGTTGTATCATCATTTTGTCAGGCCAAATAGGGCTGGGCAGTAAATGGTGGCCTCAGCAGCGACATCCACATCGTGAGAATGAACTGAAAAAAAGATTTCTTCTGACATGTTTGGCTACTGTACTTAATGAGGTTTATGTTAAAAAAAATACTGCTTTAATCACAAATGTCATGGAGCTAGTTAAACGCTATTTAATAAAACTAACATTGAGCCTTATCTCTTCAGTTGGCACAATTCGCTATATCCATGTTAGCAAAAATTACTCCTTTGAATCTTTTTCTCTTCCCTCCTGCAAAGCTCTGAGATGTTTCGATGACATGACGAGGTGCTATATAAATGCAAGCATTTGAAGTACTTAATTCTCCTCATTCCTCTCTTGAGGGCAATGGCTTATGCTGGAATACAGCTTCACAGGTGAAAAGAGTGCTCTTGCACCTTTAAGTGGCCATTCTTCATGAGTCCACTCAGACAGTGGCTCTTGGCAGGGTATTCAACTATGGAGCCTGTGACAGCAGAGCCTTGTCTTGTTCTCACCCAGGTACCTTGAGCGCTGATTGTGAGTAAAGTGAAGCCTGACTGATATATTTTGTTCTAAATCCAGCCAGGGCATTTATGGAATCCCCATTACAGACCTAGTTAGGAATTACTAATTCAACATAGACCAGCAATTGAACCAGGAACTTTCCTGATCTTTATGGCTCATTACCATATCACACTGTGCATATACGCAATTAAGACAAAGGAGGACAGTTACTCCTTTGATTTAAGCATAGAACTGCTTGGCAGATTGATTTTTATACTGTCAGTTGTATATGTGGCTTGGTGCTCATGCTAATTTTACAGTTACAGGATTTAGATGTTGCAAATGGTGTACGGAAAATCAATCTAAAAAATTCAGAGCAGTATTTTTCCTAATGCAGGAAGAGAGTTAATTTTATCTACAGAACTAGCAAGGTCATAAAAAAACACTTTTAGTTGATTCGTTTTTAATTTTTATCTCCAGTTGAGTCTTTGAGCAATATGTTTTACCGGGGGCATTTCTAGCATGAGATGGGAAAGGGTGAATGTGAGGTGAAAGTAATCCCAGTTATGAGGTAATTGTATGGAGACTATTTTATGATTATGGATGACTTTTTGAAGTGTTGTTGGAAGGCTATTTTTACTTTTAATCAATTTGTTACAATAATAATAATCCTACATAATCTTGATTTAAAGAGTATGAGATGAGCCGCAGCTGAATATCAACATATCAGTCCATTAACAGCTAACCTTAAAACCTTCCTTTCTCAAACATTAAATCCCAATAGCTGGCACTTAGATTGCTGAAACTCAGTAATTCCTTGAATTTTCCAATCACATTCACATTCTAGAGGAGACATCTTTAGGAAATTCCATTCCTCTAGTTTTATTCGCCCTAACTCCTATATATTCTTACAAATTATTCCTAGATTGTCCTGGATATCTGATGCTTCCTTGCATTACCATATTCCACATTTCCAGAATCATATTCTGAATGCATGCTTTTTCTCATTAGATTCTTAAAGGTTAAATGTCTGATTTTCATCCCAAGTAAAGCAACCTTTTGACTGCCTGTAACATTTACTGATTCTTGAGGTTTACACTTGTGCCCGGAATCCCAAGTATACAAATTTCAGGCTTAATCTTTCCCCAATTAAATCAGTAGGGACTGCTAATGCCTAATCCAGAAAGGCTTTGGGGGTGAAATTGGTCTTTGGCGATGGTTCAAAACAGATGAAAAGGCAGCCTATTTTGCACTGCACCCAAGTTTTTTTTTTCATTGACTTCAGTAGAAAAGAAAATCAGGCAGGGTGTAAGACAGACTGCCATTAGGCTGTCACCAGCTTTACTCTATCGTCAAAGACCAATCTCACCCCCTGTGTGTTTTGTCATCAATTTTATCTCCCTATTTTCAAAGGTATGGGGGCAGAATTGGGCTCGGTAGCGCCCAGCTATGATGCCCCTCAACCATCCAAATTGGCATCCATGGCGTGCGTGCACTATTCCGATGAGAAGTGTGGCGGATCCCAAATTTTAAAGAGGTTACCGCCTGCACACCACGGGCTTGATTTTAATAGCGCTGAGGAGGCGGGTCTGTAGGGAAAATCGGAAAAAATGGCTTCAGACACCCAACCCGCCTCCATCTTGCCCCCACCCGATTTTCCTGAGTGTCTTTTCAGCCACTCCCTAACTGACCCGTCTCCAACCGGTGGGACAGGTAGTTAAGGCAGTTAACAGCCTGTTAACTGCCTTGCTAATTCCATTTTCATAGTGGTTTCCCATTTTCCTGCTTCTGGCTCCTGTTTCCCGACTAGTCAGAAACCGGCCAGGTTCAAGGAGATGAGTTGCTGGAGGACATGATTTGTATGCATTGGTGGAGCACTTTAAAAGCGCCCCTGAAACATGGCTGACATTTAAATGCAACAACTTTGCTGTTGTAGGTATGGGATAACATTTTGCACATCTACTGACCTTGTGACTGTTCAAGTTGACACCCATCTGCAGTGTGACATGAATGGAATAATTTCAGGCCACTTCGACTGTGCGCCTGCAAGCTTGTTACCTCAAATGAAATCTATAGCAAGGGGATGGGAAATATTTATGTCCTCTCATCCTGGTCCTCATAATCAGATTGTAGCAGCCGCGTGGCTCAGCACAGATCTTCCTGGGAATAGGAGGAGGATGGGGGGCGCCAATGCAACATCCCTCCAGTTCACTGCTGCCCGTCAAGCAGGGTATGCACACTGCCATACTATATTAGCATAAGCTTACTCTTCAACCATAGGTGGCTTCTGTATGGCTCTGTAATTGCAGGTGACTTTTGTCCAACGTTATACATCATCTCTGCTATACCCTGTTATTTCCTCACACTTTTAACATCAGCATTACAAAGTCAAGTTGCCCTGAGCCCTCAAATGTGCTTTTGCCATTTCCCATAACATATAGGCCACACAATCAACTGTTTGACATAATTTTTCTTTTAAACATCACAAACGGATAATAAACCAGCAACAGTCAGAAAAGAAAGATAAATCACCCAAGTGACTCCCCTTGTGACTATAGGTGCTTAATCTTTCTATTATGCGCACTTCTACG
Organism: Somniosus microcephalus; assembly: GCF_052327205.1. Lineage (NCBI taxonomy): Eukaryota > Metazoa > Chordata > Chondrichthyes > Squaliformes > Somniosidae > Somniosus > Somniosus microcephalus. Next base: position 253,344,129 of record NC_140992.1, read on the forward strand.
TGGTGCTTCCCCTGTGGCTTCAGCAGATGTAGAGGCAACTTGCTGACTAGGATGCTGCGCCTGCTTAGATGCATTTAGCAGGCATCCTCTGGGTTTGGGAGCCTGTGAGGGCTCTTCAACAGTCTGCTCTTCCTGCGGCTGTGCAAGGGCTGAAACGGCCTTCTCAGTTGACTCCGCAAAGTGGGTCTCTGACCGAGGGCTCCACAGTGGCATGGTCATGTGAGTACTTTGCGAGGAGCCCACACTCCCTTCTGTCCTGCCAACAACATCCCTCTCATGGGTCAGCCGCACCTCAGCGCTGGCAAGTGGCAGGAGAGCACCTTGCTGCACTTCAGAGGGACCATGAGGACCCGTATCTGCACTAGCAGTCCTCATCAAAAGGACGTCCATGAAGCTCTGTCTCTCTGCTGAATAGCTGCCCATCGCCCCTCTAGAGATGACAATCTATTTTGAACAGGCGCCATGTTTTCCTGACTCTGGTGACCTATTTCCTCCATGGCCCTAGCCATCCTTTCTACGGAGGTTGCCGTCCTATCCATGGTGGTGCGTTAATGCACCATTGCCTCCACCACGGCAGTGCTGATGTTAGAGATGGACTCCTCCATTCTCTCCACACTCTCACTAACCCTGGAGGCAAACCCTTCCAGAGACACCTGCGCTTGTTCCTGTATTTCACGAACCGCTCTTTTTCTGGATGGCCCCAGAGGCACAGCGTCTACATGTAGCTCAGCAGAGCTAGGAGAGTCCTGCGATCTCCGCAGAGGACTCGCCACTGCTGTTGCTGTCTCCACCATCTGCTGATGCTCACTTGTGCGCTGATAGACCAGGTGGCAACACTACTCTAACTCGCGATGACCCCACCGAGGTGTGCGTTGCTGCGCTGGTGCTGGGTGCGCTGAGTTCTGGTGCTGCTGGTCCCTCAGAGGCTTCAGGTTCCCCTGAGGAGTTGTCCGCCTCTTTGTCCTGGATCGTGGGAGGGGTGGGGGGCGCTCGATGGTCCTGTGGGAGAGTAAAGGCATGATTTAGACATCTGATATTGATGTAGCAGACACATTCTTTTGAGTAGATGATACAAAGCGATTCTCTATGAACATCATTTTGCATTGCTTTCTGAGAGGGATGAAACTCTATTATGTCACCAGCTTCCTCTAGTGTGCCCGTCTCTCCTTCGCCCACTTCCAGGTCCTCGCCACACCCAACAATCTCGTTTGCTGCCTCCTCAGCACTGGTCAATGTTGCAAGGGAAGCTGTTCCTCCTCGAGTCATTGCTCTCTCCCTCTTATTGTGGGCTATCTTTTCCTGCAAGGAGGGACACAAGCGGTGTTTCAGCCACAGTGATGGAGTGAGTGTGATTAATCCCTACCATAGAAGCTTTGAGTGAGGCGGGGATGGGATAAGGCGCCAAGAGGAAGGTAGCTCCCTGTGCTTTGTTAGTTGTTCTCACTGCATGACAGTGAGAGTGAGTCTAAGGGGTGCATAGGCAGGATGCTGAAGTGATTCAGTGCAGAGACAGAGATGATAGGAAAGGGTGCAAGGGCAGTAAGAGTAAGGTGGCATGTGAAGGAGGAGGCTTACAACACAGAGTGCTATTGATGAGAAGAGAAGGGAAGCAGAGTGAAGGCAAGTGTGATGGGATACTCACTATTGATGTTCTCACAAGATCATTAAACCTTTTCCGACACTAGATCCATGAGCGTGAACATATGGACCTTGCGCTCACCTCCTGAGCAATGCGCAGCCAGGCTACCTTGGTCTGCTGAGGAGGCTTCCTCCGGCCATCAGGAGGGAAGAGAATCTCCCTGCGCCCTCTGACAGCATCCACAAGAGCATGGAGAGAGACATCATTAAAACGAGATGCTGCCTTGCCTCTGGAAGAAGTCATAGCGTCAAAATTGACTTCAATGAGTCCAGGAATCCACAGGAGAGAGGCTTAGGCTGAATGGCAGCTTTAAAAGCAGCAGCTGTGATGATATCATCAGAGGTAGCCAGCCGACACGATCGCACTCATTGGACCGGCCAGCACTCCCCATTAAAATCAACAAGCTCATTGAATCAAAAACGGACATCAACAGCTGATCCCGCTGGAAGCGGCTCTGGAACCCGCCCACCACGCAACTCGATTCCAACCCGCCTCGGAAATTAAAATTGTGCCCCAAATGTCAGCTGGCAGCATGCAGAGCAGGCAGATCATGATGTCAGCGCTGCCAGTTCCGCGCTCCAGCCTATGCCCTCTCTCAACCTCGCACAGCTGAACATGACATTAAGCAGCATGAAGGACCACCACCAGTACTATTTATAGGGACCATCAACTACTGGTTTATTTCTTCTGGCTATTGCTGCAATTCTACAAGTTTTGGGTGCTTTCTATAGTTGGTTAAAGTTTCAATAGTGCACAGGGAGTGGTGTGGCAGGTGCGAACGTACATTTTTGCTGACTTAAAGGCTTCTGCACAGATCAATTGCTCCCAGACATGGGTGGCCTAGTAGGGTTTCCTCTTGGAATTGAGCATGACTGGAATAATGAACAGAGGCCACACCGAGCAGGACAAGCTGCTAGAAGAGGGAGGAGGAGGAGGAGGAGGAGGGGTGAAGGCTCTCGGCAGGAAGCCATATCTGCAGGGGGTCTTTCGGGAGCAGATCTGTAGGAGAACAGATTGCTGGAGTGCTGTGATGCCTTGGAAGCCCCTTTGCACACTGGTATCCAGAGCCATGATGGCAGCAGTCTGAGTTTCCATGGCAGCAAACTGAGATTGCATGACAGCAGTCTGAGCTTCCACTGCAGCACTCAGACATTGCGTGGATGCTGCTTGTGCTGCCGTGGAAGCTGAGACATCGGCCATCAGATGCTGCATCATGTGCTGATGGAGGTAGCCACCCGTTCCATGTTAGAAAGGATGGGCTCCAAGCTCTGCGCAAAGCCCTGTTGCCAAGTTTCGGGCAGGATTCCCAGTGCACGAAAGATTTGGGTGTGTACCCTTATTAGCCTTTTTATGTAGCCCAGCACATCAAAGTCATCATCTGAGTTCTCTGCAGCAGTACTAGTGTGCCACCTCGTCCTCCGGCAAGTGGGCACCTGCGGTATCATTTCCCCCTGCCCTGGCTACAGCGCACTTGTGCCCGATGTCTCGCCATGTGCAGATCCCGTCTCTATGCGCGCCTCTAAATTTTGCGCAGTGTCAGTATCTGAGCTGCTGGCTGCAACTGTGAAATTGAGTGACAGCGTGTCTTCATCTTCACCGTCTTCGTACTCTTCCTCCACTGCCTGGCCAGGTTGCAGTTCTTGAGTATCCGAAAGGAAAAAGTAACAAGGGTAGGGTTGTGGTGAGGGGAGAGGAGAAAGTAACAAGTGCATGCTTACACCATCAGCAACTTCTCTGTCAGAAGAGATTGTGGGATGAGGGAGAAGTGGGATGAGAGAAGGAGGATTAGGTATGCTTCAGTCCCGCCGGTGGCCATAGCCTCAGCAATACCCCTTCCCATAATGGCCAGCACCGTCTCCTCCCTGGGGGGTTAGAACATGCAAGCATGTCTCCCCCTCCCCCCCCCTCGTCCCAACCCTGGTTAGTTCCTGCTGCGTCCAGTTGTGTGCCACCTTCTCCTGCAAGAGGGAATTGTGTCAGTGAGTGTCGCGAAGTCTGTGTCAGTGATTTGGCTGTTATGTTTGAATACCTGGAAGTGTGTGCAAGCTGTGAGTTGTGGGTTTGAGACTTGCAACAGTGCTAAGTGTTTGAGCGAGAGGTGAAGCATATGAATGTTAGGTATGAGTCCTGATTAATAGAGATGGCTGGTAGATGAGTGATGGGGATATGGTGAATTGAGCAGTGGCTGAGGCTAGTGGTGCAGTTGGTAGGATATGACATTTGAAAATGCATTCACTCACCTTGACCACTCGTGTGAGATCATTAAACTTCTTCCTGCACTGGACTCATGTTCTTGGAGCTATACGTCTGGCATTGATCTCCTTTGCTATCTCTTGTCTCTACTTTCTGAGCATGTGTCTGGAGGGTTCTGGCCCCCCTGAGGGTACAGGACATCTCTCCTCCATTCCACCTCTTCAACCAAGACTCCACTACAGCGTCCAAAAACTTTGGTGCCCGCTCTCTCCCATGGCCAGCCATTCTTGATTGTTGCACAGCGCACTATTCCCAATGATCTTAGCACCTCCAGCAGCCACAACACACCTTTTAACATTTAACAGGTGCAGGGTAGCTTTAAGTAGTGCACACTAGATTTAAGTAGTGCTAGACAGTAACGATATTGGGCGTGCAGCCAATGAACAGCGCAGGAAGTGCTGGCTGCAGGCAGAAATCATGGTAATGCGCAAGCAGCACAAAGTTGGCATCCTACCTGCATTTCAATCAACGGGCACGGGTCAACCACACATCATGATCCTTGCGCCCGTTTTTGGGGGTTATCCAATTTAACCCACACAGACTCTTACTAGAGTAGTTTATCCAAGATGCCATTGTATTTACCTGAACCGAAACAGTGAGTGTTGGGATGCTATCAAACATATAGAGCATTCGAGCTGAGCACAATCCTGCTCTCACTCAAGGGTCTAATTTCCATGGGGGTTCTTCTGATTGACTGCTGTAACTTAATCGGAAGATATGCAGAAGCCCTAGAGAAATGGAGGAAAATACTCTTTACACTGTTTCTCTGTGTTTTCCGTGAATCGTCCGCCATTGTTATGGTGGATGATTGGCAGAACACCCATGGAAATCCAACCCCTTAGTTTCCACACGTGTGCTTTCTAGCAGCAGTTATTGGAAAATGACCAGAAGCAAGAATCCTGGTCAATGTTTTTTTCCTCTTTCCCTTGGTTCGGGACCCTGATGCCAATTGTAGCACCCCAATTTCTGCTTGGCTGAGATCAGGTAATTCAATACAAACTCGGAATTGAATGTAGGGCCTATGGTCTCTCTGGCTTCGTGTTATGCATTTTCCCACTAGATCAGGGGTTTGGGGGGGTGCGGGGTTGTGGTGCATTTAGGGGCATGGGATACAAGATTGGTTTTACTACAGCACAATGCCAAAAACTGTTAAATACAGGTCTCCCTCCTCCCCACACTTCCGATAGACCACCTTTGAGAGATGGTCAAATGTAATGCCCTAATCTGAATAAGCTGCAGACGGCACTTTGGGATCCCTCACATGCATTCCTCCATATCTGTCCCATTCAGAAAAGTAATTGCAGTCCCATGTCTCCTTGAGACGGAATAACTACTTCGGTTTCCTAGGTAGCTAACTATTAATATAAAGTTTGCACACAGTTAGATATTGTTGCTTCGAACACAGAGTGGCCTGCACAGAGCGAGATTAAAATGGAGTGTACTTAAACGAGAGTGTTTTATTTGGGAATTTAGAAAGAGTGGGAATTCGGAGAAGAGGGGGAAGGAGTTGTTGCTTTTTGCCTACACTACTTGTAGCGCTTTGTGTTACAGGTAGATATTTAATTTCAGTACCCATAACTTAATCTAGATCAAGTAAGTAGTCAAGTTACCTAATTACATTTAATTAAATAAAATAAGGTCATATAGGGATGGCAGTGCATGTGGTGTGCCGCAACTGCAACATGTGGGAGTTTGTGGAGAGCATTGTGATCCCAGACAACCACGTTTGCAGTAAGCGCCTGCATCTTGAGGAACTTCAGCTCAGAGTTTTTGAGCTGGAATCTGAGGTGCAGAGATTGTGGGGCATCAGGGATGGGGAGAGTTATCTGGACACTTTGATCCAGGAGGCAGTCACACCCCTTAGGTTAGCTAGTGGTACAGGTCTGGTAGTAGTCAGGGACAGGAGGGTATGACTGCAACTCAGGCAGGTAAGGGGACCCCTTTGCCCTTGTCCAACAGGTATGACTTTTTGCTACCTGTGTGGATGAGGGAAAAGCCTTCAGGATGAATGAGCAAGCTGATCATGGCACCATGGTGCAAGAGGCCATTTAAGTGGGGGGAGGGAAAGGGAATGTGGGGGACAGAATAGTCAGGGGGATAGATACTGTTCTCTGCAGCTGCGACCGAGAGTTCCGAAGGTTGTGTTGCCTGCCAGGTGCCAGGGTTAAAGACATCTCCTCGCGGCTGGAGGAGAACTTGGAGTGGGAGGGGGAAGATCCAGTTGTCGTGGTCCATGTAGGAACCAATGACATAGGTAGAACGAGGAATGAGGTTCAGCTGAGGGAGTTTGAGGAGCTAGGATGTAAATTAGAAAGCAGAACCTCAAAGGTAATAATCTCTGGAGATTACCTGGTAATTACCTGAGCCACGTGCAAATTGGCATAGAGACAAACAGATTAGAGGTTTAAATGCGTGGCTCAAAGATTGGTGTGGGAGGAAGGGGTTTCAGTTCATGGGACACTGGCACCAGTACTGAGGAAAGAGAGAGCTGTTCCGTTGGGACGAGCTCCACTTAAACTGGGCTGGGACCAGTGTCCTGGTGAACTGAATAACTAGGGCAGTAGACACGGCTTTAAACTAATGAAGAGGGGGTGGGAGGATTCAGGAAAGAATAAATTTACAAGCAGCGAGAGAAATGTCAAGGCTCTAGAGCAGTGTCGTTGTGGGTAAAAATAAGCAGAGTGGGTCAGGATTGGGACAGAGAGAGTAACAAAGGTAATAAGGCATCAGTGACTAAGGTGACATCAGGGAAAAATAGAAATAAGTCAAAGCTAAAAGCACTATATCTGAATGTGCATAGCATTCGCAACAAAATACATGAATTAATAGCGCAGATAGAAATTAATAGGTTTGATCTAACAGCCATTACGGAGACATGGTTGCAATGTGGCCAAGGTTGGGAACTAAATATTCCAGGATACTTAACTTTTAGAAGAGATGGGCAAAATGGAAAAGGAGGAGGGATAGCCCTGATAATAAAGGATGAGTTAAAGACAGTAGAGAGAAAGGATCTTAGCTCTGAAAATCAAGAAGTAGAATCAGTTTTGGTGGAGCTAAGAAACAGCAAGGGGCAGAAAACATTGGTGGGAGTTATTCATAGGCCCCCAAACAGTAGTTGTAATGTATGGCAGTGTATAAATCAGGAAATTAGAGGTGCATGTAATAAGGGTAATACAGTAATCATGAGGGACTTTAATCTACATATAGACTGGGCAAAACAAATTTGCAGTAATAGTGTGGAGGATGAATTCATGGAATGTATGCAAGATAGTTTTCTAGATCAGTATGCTGAGGAACCAACTAGGGAACAGACTATTACAGATCTAGTATTGTGCAATGAGAAAAGGTTAATTAATAACCTTGTTGTAAAGGGGCCTTTAGGGAAGAGTGACCATAATATGATAGAATTTTACATTGAGTTTGACAGTGATTTAGTTAAATCTGAAACTGGGGCCTTAAATATAAACAAAGCAAACTACGTAGGTATGAGGGGCGAGTTGGCTAAGGTAGATTGGGAAACTACATTAAAAGGTATGATGGTAGAGAAGCAATGGCTAGCATTTAAAGAATTAATATATAATTTACAACAAATATACATTCCTTTAAGGCACAAAAACCTCGCAGGAAATGTGATCCACCCGTGGTTAACGAGAAGTTAAAGGTAGTATTAGATCAAAGGAAAAGGCTTGTAATGATGCCAGAAATTGTAGTAAGCCTGAGGATTGAGAGAATTTTAGAATTCAGCAAAGGAGGACCAAGAAATTGATGAAAGGGAAAAAAGAATATGAGAGTAAACTAACAAGAGACATAAAAACAGATTGTAAAAGCTTCTATAGGTATGTAAAAAGGAAAAGATTAGCGTAAGTAAATGTGGGTCTCTTACAGGCTGAGACAGGAGAAATTATAACGGGGAATGAGGAAATGGCAGAGAAATTAAACAAATTCTTTGGGCTGGATTTTCATTGAGGAGGCGTGTAGGAGGCGGGACTACAACTTTTGGGGTTGTAGTCCCGCCTCCATCGAGTTCTAGCCAACCCACGTGATTTTGACTTGATTGACCTTGTTGAGCCCGCCCAGTGGGTTCAGCAGGACAATTAAGGGCCACCCCGCAACAGGTGACGTCACAGATTGATATTTCATCTGTCAAGACCTTTTGACAGATGAAATATAAGTGTTTGACAGCTCTTTGAAGCTGTCAAACATTGACAATCTGTACTCCAGGTTAATTCCTTCCTCTCAGGATGATTTAGAAATTTCCCTGGAACAGAAAGCTGAATGCTGCAAATTTTGACAGCTCGCGGCCATTCTGCTTTCTGTGCCGGTGAGATGAGGGACTCCCGAGACCTGAAGGAAGGAAGGCTGTAAAGGTAAGTACATGTAAGTAAAACTTCTTTAAACACTTTACACACACCAAACACACTTACCTCTGCACTCATGCACACATCACTCACCTGAACAGCAGACATCTTGACCCCTCAAAGCCCTTCATCCCGACGGCCCGCCTCGCTAACTTGGCGTGGTTTGGAGCCGTCGGGAATCCCACATTTCACCAATGAAAATGGGGATTAAGCTAAAAACTGCCTGTATACTACCTGTTAACAGGCAGTTAATTTGCACTTAGCCCTTCCCACCTCGGGGAGGCGGGTCCCAGTGTGGGTCGGGTACCTGCATCCTTTGAAACTGGCATGGAGGCAGGTTGGGGGTGGGATGGGTTCGTGCCCTCCGATTTCGGGATTTTAACCCCCCACACGCCTCCAATCCTGCCTCCACAGCCCAATGAATATCCTGCCCTTTGTGTCTGTCTTCATGGAAGAAGACGCAAAAAACTTCCCGGCAATAGTGGAGAACCAAGGGGGAAAAATTGAGTTGATTTTCACCTCCTGTTAGCGCCTTAAGAGGGTGCTAATGGGGCGCAAAGCAACTAGCGTCCGTGGGTGGCGATGTTTGCGCCTGTAGAGATTCTCGTATCTCTGGTAAACAGGATCAAGTGCAAACCAATATGGTGGGTATATTGTGTTTAATCAGAGTTTAGGACGGAATATAACACACTAGTAATACAGCAAAAACATACGACCGTGACAAGCAGCTGATATCGGATCCGATCGGACGGACGGCTGGCATGCATAAACAGTTCTCTGGCTTCTGGTCTCTCTCTCTTTCTCTCTCTCTCAGGCCTTCGATGGTGAGCATGGGATCACTCTTAAAAGAGCGTTCGACCAGCTGTTCGGCTCTCCCTTCCACCGTCTGTGTGCAAGTCCTTGGGGTGTCACTTTTTATTCTCTTTTTAGGGGTGGGCCTGAGGCCAAGTTATTGACAAGACCATTTAACCTATAGAGATTCCTCCAAAACTTCATCAACCAATGACAGCTTAAGTTCTTTGTCTTGGTGTTTGAATGAAAGCCCTCCCCAAAAGAAGGTCTCATTACTTCGTCCTTGTTTTTACATTTTGAAGGTTCCTCCTTTGGAATCCATCTTATCTCTTTTTACTCTCTCCCCCTTTTTCCCAGCAAGTACAAGGCCCCAGTCAAAGCTGTTGTACATTAACCAGTCACTATCTCACCATTCTGACCTTCATAAGTAAGGTTTATAGTACACTCCCTTTTCCTGCTGTGAACTTTTCTCTCGGACCTTTTACATTCCCATGAATTATGGTTTTGCATTGCTTTCAGTGTTCAATAGCTGTTGCTTTATACTTTTTTTTTCCCTTTCAAAAATACATAGCAACTTGCAGCTGCTTGGGCTATGTACATTTTTAGGCACCCCTAGTTTCTAACAGTCCCCACCTTGAGAGGGAGAAAAACTCTATTTCGACCTCTCATTTACGAACCTCTACCAACTGTGCCAACTCTAAATTATTGGTTCGACGGTTCAATTCACTATTCCGGTGTTCCAATTCTGCCCCGCCTGGGATATCCTCTGTTTCTTCTATCTTTCCTGATCTTACCCCACCTGGGGTCTCCTCTACATTGCCTCTGATTTTCATCCATCATTAATTCATTAGTATAGTTAGTCATACTTATAAATACACATTTGGCTTATGCATCAAAGTCTTACTACACAGGTTACATATATCAAATACACTATCATTACAAGTTAGAGAACTACCAGAGCGTGTGAAATGATACGAACGTATAGGTGAGCTGATACATAAACCCCAATATCCACCAGTGTGAATCATCCCCGATGCTGTCAATTTCAATGTCTATTCTCGAGTTGTCTTGCTCCAAAACATAAAATTGCTTTTGGGGGAATTCAGTCGCATCACGAGCTCACTGAATTCCTCAGACAACAGGAGAATGTCGTATCTGAATTGTGCCACATAATTGTGCAGCTCATACTGGATCGTATTGGCTTTTCCCACGCTCTGTTACCTACAAAACACAATTATTACAGTCACAGTTATAATTCAGTCTTACACTCATTAGCACATCGACTAAGTACATGCATTTCAAGCGACAATGATACAAAACAAAGAATACAGAAATTGTGAAGAAAGCTACAGTTTAACATCTAACCAGGAATATTTATTCTTTCACAGTTTTCAACTGATTGATATGGTACCATTTAGCCACCTTGGCCCTCCCCTTTTTCCCAGGGAATTGCACCAGGTAAACCGAAGGACTGGCCCTGTCAATAATCGGGAAGGGGCCATTCCACTTTGGTTCGAAGCAATGTTGCTTCTTCCCATAGTTTAATACCATTACAACATCTCCCACTTGATACTCAAATGGTCGGACCTTCTTGTCGAAGTTTTTCTTTGCCTGGTTTTTTGATTTGCCTGTTTGTGTAGCTACAAACATGTTAGTTTGTTTTATGTTCTCTACCACCATTTCAAGCCATATTTGGTTGGCAAATCCCTGTACTAAGGGTTAACAGATGGGCTGGCATTCGCATTAGTCACCCGGTCATAGCCTGGTAGGGTAAGATACCCGTTGTGCTATGCGGGGTGGATCTAATAGCCATTAGACACATTGGCAACATACTGGACCATTTGGTGGGGTGATCTGCACAAAATTTGTTTAACATAGTTTTCAGAGTTCGGTTTCCTCTTTCCACTGCACCAGATGATTGTGGGTGATGGGAGATGTGAAGTTTATGCAAGATACCCATTATCCGTTGCAATTTGGTAAAACTGTTGGCAGTAAAGTGTGATCCCTGATCACTATCAACTTGAATTGGCACTCCCCACCTGCAGATCACCTCACCCAATAAAAGGCGAGCTGCTGTCAATGCAGTGTTTGTTTTACATGGAAAAGCCTCCATCCATTTAGTAAATTTATCAACTATAACCAGACAATACCGCAAGCCCGAAGGTCCTGTAGATAAGGGCCCTATAAAATCAATTTGAAGGTGGGTCCACGGCCCATCGGGAGGAGGGGGACTGCGCAACAGTGCCCGATTAGTGTGGGCACTTGGATTGTGCTGTAAGCAGGGCAGACAACGATTCACCCTATGAGTGACATCTGTGATGCAATCGGGATACCACGCAAATTTGCACAGTTTCTGAACAGTTGCATCAGCTGAATAGTGCCCTCCTACCGGATGTGAGTGCAGGAGATCAAAAATTTCGGGTGCCGTAAATGGGGGAACACAGACAACTGTGAGATCAGATGATAGCCACCACGTGCGGGGTTGAACATTAACAGGGGAGCAGCTTCCCCAGACTGATCCGGAGCCAATTGTGTGTCCGCAGCCCATGGAGTGGGCTGAGGTAACGGACATCCATTCTGATGCCATGTAATAACAACTGCATAGGGGGAATAACTGGCCTGGAGGGACGGGAGGTCGATGTCCCCACCTTGGATACTCGAGACTGATCTTAAGGGAAGGGTAGGGGCTTTCCAGAGGTCACCGTTAACGGCGGCGTCCTTGGCAGCACGATCTGCCTGTGAGTTACCCTGGGTATTGTGGTGTATGTGCCTTTAAGAGCCCCAGGTGTGCTGTAATGCCGGTAATTGCCACTCGGGCTATATAAGCCTGTATATTGTGTATATCCGTTAGAACGCCCCCCCCAGACTTTGCTTAGTAAATACCTATGAACCAACTCCTGTCTTCAGTGTCTTTATCAACACACGGACACTACAGTGGCGACGAAGTGGAAACGGACTTACCTGCAATTCGGCAGCACCTCAAGGACATCGATTCCTCGGGCGTCCAGAAGACTCAAGGAAGTGAGAGAAGCTGTGGTTTCACCAGCTGGCCAAGCTGGTGGCAGGTACTGCGCTAATCCTTCCTGGGTGTCAGGCTGGGGCTCCAGCGGCTGGCTCTACAGCTCAGACAGGCAGCGAAATCGGAGGCAAGCAATAACGGACTGGGAGGGAGTACTCGGGAGACGGCCGGCGCGGCAAGCAGGTCAGCGTTCAGACCTCCGGCGGGAACGAGTCTCCAACAGTAAATTAAAAAAAAAAGAGAACGGAGACCGCAGTAAATAGCGTTGTTATCGGCAGCAGCAGCGGGAAAGCGCGGGAAGCGCCATATCTTTGCTACAGAAAAGAAAAAAAAAGCGCGGGAAGCACCATATCTTTTCTGAAATGCCTAAGTCTGGCAATATTGATGCTTTTGATAGCGAAATAGAGGATTGGACCACATACGTGGAAAGAGTAGAGGTATATTGCACTGCAAATGGAATAGAAGATGAAAAAAAAGCTTCAGTACTTCTGAACTTAATGGGTGCAAAGACATACGGGCTGTTACGAAATTTAATCACTCCAGCCAAACCAAAGGACAAGAATTTTAAAGAAATTGTTGATACCCTGCAGGAGCACTTAAACCCAACACCGCTGCTGATAGCGGAACGATTCAAGTTCTTCAAGAGAAATCAACACAAGAATGAAAGTAACGCTGATTACCTAACCGAATTAAGAAAGCTATCAAAGTACTGCCAATTCGGGGCAGGACTATCAGATTATCTTCGAGACAAATTCGTTTGCGGTCTCTTAAGTGAAGGAACACAAAAAAGACTGCTTTCTGAAAAAGATTTAACATTGGACAAAGCTTTCAGTATGGCTGTATCATACGAAGCAGCAGCAAAAGGAGCTGCAGAGATACAACAAAAGACACAGGACTTCGGCACCCATGAAATGACACAGGGTTTCGAAAGATGTTATCGCTGCGGCAGATCCACCCATAACCAGAGGGACTGCTGGTTCAAGGACAAAGCATGCAGGCAATGCGGAAAGATTGGACACATTGCACGGGTATGCCGATCTGGACAAAATAAATCCACTGACAGGAAAAGAAAAAATCAATAAAGAAAAGTACAGGAAGGTACAAACGGCCCGGAAATAAGGGTTCTAAATTGGGGGAAGGCCGATTTTAATATGATAAGGCAGGATCTGGCCAAAGTGGACTGGGAGCAGCTACTTATAGGAAAATCCACATCAAAGCAGTGGGAGACTTTCAGAAGGGAAATAGAGAGAGTACAACGCCAACATGTTCCTGTAAAGGTCAAGGGTGGGACCAACAAGCAAAGGGAACCTTGGATGACAAGGGATATACAAAAATGCATTCGGAAAAAAAGGGGGGCTTTTGGCAGTTACAAAAGACTAAAGACGGAGGAAGCCCTAGAGGAGTATAAAAAGTGCAGGGGCATACTTAAAAAAGAAATTAGGAGGGCGAGGAGGGGCCATGAAATAACACTGGCGAGCAAAATAAAGGAAAATCCTAAGATGTTTTATAAGTATATTAAGGGCAAGAGGATAACCAGGGAAAGGGTAGGGCCCATTAGGGACCTGTGGTAAACCACTGTCGTTCACTGTGTTCACTATTGTTGTTGTTGTTGTTGTCGTTCACTGTTATACCTGACTATGCCTCAGCTGACTCCGCCCTTGGCTACCTGGTATAAGGACGGCTGCACGGCAGCTCTCTGCCATTCGGTCGTCCATTAGAGGCATAGTCCTGATCTGTTGGTAGTTGCATTCAGTAGTTAATAAAAGCCTGTTGTTCTGAACTCTACTCAGCCTTTTATTAGAATCGATAGCACATCAGGACCAAAGTGGCAATCTGTGTGTAGAGCTAGATGATGTAGGCGGGGTTTTGAATGAATTTTTTGCATCTGTGTTCACTATGGAGAAAGACGATGTAGACATAGAAATCGGGCAAGGGGACTGTGACATACTTGAGCATATTAGCATCGAGAGGAAGGAGGTACTAGCGGTTTTAGCAGGCCAAAAAGTGGATAAATCCCCAGGCCCGGACGAGATGTATCCCAGGCTGTTGTGTGAGGCAAAGGAGGAGATTGCAGGGGCTCTGACACAAATTTTCAGAACCTCTCTGGCCACAGGGGATGTACCAGAGGACTGGAGAACAGCTAACGTAGTACCATTATTCAAGAAGGGTAGCAGGGATAAACCAGGGAATTACAGGCCAGTGAGCCTAACATCTGTGGTAGGGAAATTATTGGAAACAATTCTGAGGGACAAAATTAGTCTCCACTTGGAGAGGCAAGGATTAATCGGGGATAGTCAGCATGGCTTTGTCAAGGGTAAATCATGTCTGACCAATCTGATTGAATTTTTCGAGGGGGTGACTAGGTGTGTGGATGAGGGAAATGCTGTGGATGTGGTTTACATGGATTTCAGTAAAGCTTTTGACAAAGTCCCGCATAGGAGACTGGTCAAGAAGGTAAGAGCCCATGGGATCCAGGGTGCCTTGGCGCGTTGGATCCTAAACTGGCTGAGTGGCAGGAGGCAGAGGGTGATGGTCGAAGGTTGCTTTTGTGACTGGAAGCCTGTGTCCAGTGGGGTACCTCCGGGATCGGTGCTGGGACCCTTGCTGTTTGTGATCTACATAAATGATTTGGATGAGAATGTAAAAGGTATGATCAGTAAGTTCGCAGATGACACGAAAATTGGTGGGGTGGTAAATTGCGAGGAGGAAAGCCTCAGGCTACAGGACGATATAAACGGGTTGGTCAGATGGGCGGAAAAGTGGCAAATGGAATTTAACCCTGAAAAGTGCGAGGTGATGCATTTTGGACGGACAAATAAGGCAAGGGAATACACAATGAGTGGTAGGACCCTAGGAAGTACAGAGGGTCAGAGGGACCTTGGTGCACATGTACATAGATCCCTGAAGGCAGCAGAACAGGTAGATAAGGTGGTTAAAAAGGCATATGGGATACTTGCCTTCATTAGCCGAGGCATAGAATATAAGAGCAGGGAGGTTATGATGGAGCTGTACAAAACGCTGGTGAGGCCACAGCTGGAGTACTGTGTGCAGTTCTGGTCGCCTCACTATAGGAAGGATGTGATTGCTTTGGAGAGGGTGCAGAGAAGATTCACCAGGATGTTACCTGGGATGGAGCGCCTCAGCTATGATGAAAGACTAAACAGGCTGGGGTTGTTTTCCTTGGAGCAAAGAAGGCTGAGGGGGGACCTGATTGAGGTGTACAAAATGATGAGGGGCATAGATAGGGTAGATAAAGAGGAACTTTTCCCCTTAGTAGGGGGGTCAATAACAAGGGGGCATAGATTCAAGGTAAGGGGCAGGAGGTTTAGAGGGGATTTGAGGAGGAACTTTTTCACCCAGAGGGTGGTTGGAATCTGGAACTCACTGCCTGAAAGGGTGGTAGAGGCAGGAACCCTCATAACATTCAAAAAGCATTTGGATGAGCACTTGAAATGCCATTGCATACAAGGCTATGGACCAAATGCTGGAAAATGGGATTAGACTGGACAGGGATTGATGGTCGGCGCAGACACGATGGGCCGAAGGGCCTCTTTCTGTGCTGTATAACTCTATGACTCTATGACGGACAGTAGCTCCGAAGACCAGAAGAGCGATAGCGACTTCGAAAACAAGAGACTAAGCTGTCTCAAATTACATAATGTACTTGCCAAAGATGATCACCGAACCATTTGGGTTACCCTCACAATAGCAGGGTCCCCAGTTAAAATGGAGCTAGATACAGGATCAGCTCTAACCGTAATAAATCGACGGGATTACGAGAGGCTATTTTCGCATATACCTCTAAAAGACACATCCATTATCTTAAAAACATATATGGGGCAGAAAGTATACCCCAAAGGAAAAATAAGGGTGCCTGTTGTATACAACGGCAAAGAAATACAAAAGTTGTATTTATACATTCTACAAGATGGTGGTCCACCGTTGTTGGGACGTGAATGGATCAGGAAGATACGTTTAGACTGGCACTCCATTCAGGCACTGACGGTGACCAGTAAGGAAAAAAACAATGATGACATCATACCTGAATGATTAAAAGACATCTTGGCCAACGCCAAAGAAGTGTTTCAAGAGAAACTAGGAACCTTGAAAGGCATCACCGCCTCAATAAAAGTGGAAGATGCAGCAATTCCCAAATTTTTTAAGGCAAGACCGGTGCCATACGCAATATGTCCAGCAGTCGAGGCAGAGCTGGAGAATTTGGAAAAAGCAGGCGTATTATCCAAAATAGATTGGAGAGAATGGGCACCACCATCGTTCCAGTCATGAAAAAAGCATTGAATAAAGATAAATCTGAAGAACAGAGAAAAATTCGCATCTGTGGTGACTTCAAGGTGACTGTAAACCCGGTCCTTCACACAGTACAGTATCCTCTTCCGAGGGTAGAAGATATTTTCGCCTCACTATCTGGAGGGAAACGTTTCACCAAAATTGACTTGGCACAGGCATATCTACAGATGGAGGTTGAGGAGGCCTCTAAAAAGTATCTCACGATAAACACACACAACGGCATAGGAGCAGTATTATCCCATAAATTCCCTGATGGCTCAGAACGGCCGATAGCTTTTGTGTCACGCTCATTAAACTCAGCTGAGTGTAACTATGCCCAAATCGACAGGGAAGCACTCAGCCTGGTATGGGGAGTGAAGAAATTCAACCATTACCTACACGGACAAAAATTTACCTTGTTGACTGACCATCAACCCCTCATCTCCATATTCAACCCTAAAAAAGGTGTTCCCATTATGACAGCGCAAAGGCTACAGAGGTGGTCCCTTTTTCTAGGGGCACACCAATACAACATAGAATACAAAGGGTCAAAACAGCATGGGAATGCTGACGGTTTATCGCGCCTACCGTTGCCAACGGTAGAAGAGGCACCTACAGTAGACCCAGTAGAGATGTTCCAATCTACCATAGTGGAATGTCTACCAGTGACAAATTCTGCCATTGAAAGGGAGACGAGAAATGACCCGACTCTCTCACGGGTCTACGATTTAACAGTGAAGGGATGGCCAGCACATGGCGAACCACTTGCCAGCATTCTCGCAAAGAAGAGAACAGCTGTCAGTATGCCGAGGAACCTTGATGTGTGGATCCAGAGTGGTGATTCCACCCAAACTCCAGGATAAAGTGCTAAAGGAGCTTCACGAGGGGCATCTGGGTGGAGTGAAAATGAAGAACCTAGCTAGGGCGTTTGTATGATGCCCAGGTATCGATGGAGACATCGAAGAAATGACCAAGAGCTGCCTAGGATGCCAGAAGGTCCAAAACGCTCCACCACAAGCCCCTCTACATCCATGGGAGTGGCCCTCATCTCCCTGGCAAAGGCTGCACATCGACTTTGCTGGTCCATTTATGGACTCGATGTTCTTAATCGCGGTTGATGCACACTCCAAGTGGCCGGAGGTAATAAAGATGTCCTCCACCACCACGGAAAAAACCATCACAGTATTAAGGACCATATTTGCCAGGAATGGGCTGCCGGAACAGATATGTTCTGATAATGGACCGCAATTTGTGTCCGAAGAATTCAGAAAATTCTTAAAAAACAATGGGGTTAAGCACTACACGTCCGCCCCATACCATCCCGCCACCAATGGATTGGCTGAAAGGTTTGTCCAGACCTTCAAGAAGGCCATAAAGGCCATGGGTAATGAAGACATAAAACTTCAGCAGAAGGTGGATAACTTCTTATTCGCATACAGGAATGCAACACATATGGTTACCAACCAAACTCCCGCCATGATGTTCTTCAATAGAAACCTAAGATGCCGGCTGGATTTGGTGAAGCCCAACATCAGAAGGGACGTGGAGAACCGGCAGTTTCAAGGCATGAATGAAAGGCCAACTAGAACCTTCCAGATAGGTCAACAAGTTTTGGCCCGGGACTACCGTACCGAGAAATGGCAGCCTGGAACTATCTGCACACGACTAGGACCACTGGATGTATACCGTGGACATCGGAGAAAGCATAATAAGGCGCCATGCTGACCAAATCATAAAGTCATCCGAAAAGGGACAACCTACACCACAACTCTATACATCTAACGATGAAGTAGAGATACCCATATCTACCTCTGATCCGGTGATACTGGAACCCGATGAACCCGACACTGGCATTCAAGCCAAATCAGCCTTGCCAGAAGAACCTACTACACCACCAGAAACTACTACACCCCCGAGGCGTTATCCGGACCGAGTCAGGAAGCCTCCTGAGAGACTAACTTATCATTAATTAACTACAGCAATGTATATTATTTTGCTTATCACATGTAATTAATAATTACTTAAAATATGATGTAATGGTTAGCTAAAAGGGGAGGAATTGTGGTGTATGTGCCTTTACGAGCCCCAGGTGTGCTGTAATGCCGGTAATTGCCACTCGGGCTATATAAGCCTGTATATTGTGTATATCCGTTAGAACCCCCCTCCAGACTTTGCTTAGTAAATACCTATGAACCAACTCCTGTCTTCAGTGTCTTTATCAACACACGGACACTACAGGTATGTACATCTGAAGAACGTGAATGGGACTTTACCTTACCAACATAGACAGGAGCTAATTGTGAATTTAAAGAGTCCCAAAGGGAAGCAAAGAGGTCTGCATGGAGCAGGGTCTTGCCATCAACAGTACAAAAATTATTCCTATCATACAGCGGTAAAGATAACAAAGTGTTAATCGCATAGGCACTATCTGACCAGACATTAACAGGTATGTCATGAGTAATTTGGATTGCTGTCACCAGGGCTGCAACTTCAGCATATTGGGCAGAGTGGGAAATGCATTTATACTTAAGTTCTCGGTCAGGCATGACTACTGCAAATCCAGTAAGGGGTTTTCCGTCCCTATGATAGGATGACCCATCAATGTAGACGTTCTGGGTGTCACTTAGCGGAGTAGGAGAGACGGGGTGACGGTCGAACTCCAGTGCTGGAAGGGGGCACTCATGGCTTCCCCCATCGTACAGTAGGAGCTGAGGTAGTAGAGTTGTCTGCCATGGCATTATTTCCAAATCTCTCTGAGTTAACAGAAGTGTCCAGTGACTGAGTCGGGCAGAGGAGACCAAAGTGTCCCCTGGTTTAAGTAAAAGATTCACAGGGGTGTGGGGGCTATGTATGATCATTTTGTTCAGCCCAGTAATAAACGTGAATTGTTTGACTGCCCAAAAAGTGGCTAGCAGATGTCGCTCACACACAGTGAAATTCTTTTCCACGCCATTCAAAATACGGGAGGCGAATGCGATTGGCATAAGTTTACCCTGTACCTCTTGGCACAGAACAGCAGCAAGACTCTGATCGGTGGATCCCACCTCCAGGTGGAAAGGCTTCTCTCGGTCAGGGTTTGTCAGGCATGTGGCTTGCATAACAGCAGTTTTAAGGAGGGACAGAGCCGTTGTATGTTCGGTGGTCCAGTCACAGGCCACAGCGTCCTCTTCACCCTAGTACCATTACAGAACAGACCCGTGCTCAACTCATTTCGACCACAACAACCCTGTTGCACTCCTGGCTGGCTTGCCAATTTGTAGAGATTCACATATCTCTGGTAAACAGGATCAAGTGCAAACCAATATGGTGGGTATATTGGGGGAGAAATTCGGTGGAGCCGCAAACGGGGCGCCAATCTCGCCTGGGCGCTGGAATTAGCGCAGCGATCGGAGCAGTTGCGACTGCCGGAAATTCAGCTTGAACGCCCCAAGAGAGACACGGGGCAAGGCTCGAGGCGCTCCGCGTCCCTCTTAGGGCACTGAAACTGAATATCGCAGCGTAACGTGCCGCAGCGCCACACGCTGCGGCACGGCGCGCTGCGGTAGTGCAGGCCTTCCTCCCATTCTTAAGGGGGAGGGGCCTGCACCAGCGCGATCAGAGATCGCGAGTGCCGGCAAAAGAGCCCGGCACCGAGGAGAAGTGCCGGGCTCTCGGAAAACAGCTGGCACTGCCGCGGGGGGAGATCAGGAGGCCGGGGACGGAGGTGCTGGCAGGCGGCCGCCGGAAAAAACGGCCGCCCCGCACCTCCACCTTAATTTGTGCCACTGCCGCCACAGGTAGGCCCCGTGAACCGGGCGCGATTTGCGAACGGCGCTACAGAGGCGGGTGCTACCGAATATCGAGATCGGGGCGGTACCGGGACGCTGTGCACACTGATGACGTCATCGGTGGCGGCGCAGCGCAACAGGCTAACACCGCCATTAGCACCCCAGCTAAATATCGCGGGAGGTGTGGCCAGTGGCGCTAAAGCCACTGAGTGCCCTCTTTAGGCGCTAACTGGTGGCGCAGCCCACCGAATTTCTAGGCCATTGTGTTTAATCAGAGTTTAGGACGGAATATAACACACTAGTAATACAGCAAAAACATACGACCGTGACAAGCAGCTGATATCGGACCCGATCGGACGGACGGCTGGCATGCGTAAACAGTTCTCTGGCTTCTGGTCTCTCTCTCTTTCTCTCTCTCTCAGGCCTTCGATGGTGAGCATGGGATCACTCTCAAAAGAGCGTTTGACCAGCTGTTCGGCTCTCCCTTCCACCGTCTGTGTGCAAGTCCTTGGGGTGTCACTTTTTATTCTCTTTTTAGGGGTGGGCCTGAGGCCAAGTTATTGACAAGACCATTTAACCTATAGAGATTCCTCCAAAATTTCATCAACCAATGACAGCTTAAGTTCTTTGTTTTGGTGTTTGGATGAAAGCCCTCCCCAAAAGAAGGTCTCATTACTTCATCCTTGTTTTTACATTTTGAAGGTTCCTCCATTGGAATCCATCTTATCTCTTTTTACTCTCTCCCCCTTTTTCCCAGCAAGTACAAGGCCCCAGTCAAAGCTGTTGCACATTAACCAGTCGCTATCTCATCATTCTGACCTTCACAAGTAAGGTCTATGATAGACTCCCTTTTCCTGCTGTGAACTTTTCTCTCAGACCTTTTACATTCCCATGAATTATGGGTTTGCGTTGCTTTCAGTGTTCAATAGCTGTTGCTTTATACTTTTTTTTCTCTATAGAGTTTGGAAGAATGAGAGGTGATCTCATTGAAACATACAAAATTCTTACAGGGCTTGACAGATGCAGGGAGGATGTTTCCCTTGGCTGGGGAGTTTAGAACCAAGGGTCACAGCCTCAGAATAAGGGATCGGTCATTTAGGACTGAGATGAGGAGAAATTTCTTCACTCAGAGTGTGGTGAGTCTTTGGAATTCTCTATCCCAGAGGGCTGTGGAGGCTCAGTCATTGAGTATATTCAAGACAGAGTTTGATAGATTTTTGGATATTAAGGGAATCAAGGGATATGGCAATAGTGCAGGCAAGTGGAGTTGAGGTAGAAGATCAGCCATGATCTTATTGAATGCTAGAGCAGGCTCGAGTCGCCGAATGGCCTACTCCTGCTGCTATTTCTTATGTTCTTATGAATTCTTCCCACACCTCAGACTCGGTGAGCGTCTAACTATTGAATAATTTTCTTCACCTCTTCCCTACTGTATCCCTGATTTGTGAGTGCCAAAGAAAAAATCTGGTAGTTAAGCAATACCTTATGTCCTGCACCCAAGCCTACATTATCTCCTTCACACACATCCCTTAAGTGAGAATTGCTGTTCTCTTCCAACTGATTTTAAAGAGTTGGTGCGCATTATGTTAAGATGATTGATATTGTGTAGGTTGACTTACAAAAAGCATTTGACAAAGTCCCTTACTGGAGACGTATGACTAAAGTAAATGCATTACAGAGTTGCAAATTGGATTATTAATTAGCTGGGTAGTAGAAAGCAGAAGGTAATAATTATGATGGAAATATTTCTTATTGGGCAACTGTAACCAGTAGCATCCCTTACAGATCAGTCCTTGAATCCCAGCTGTTTATAACATTAATAAAAATATATCAAGAAAAATATGGAAACAGTGAAGGTTGTTAAGATTTCTATAACATTTATAACTCACTGCATCTTCAAGGTGGTCCACTTCTATTTTTAACTATCGCACTTCCTCTTTCAACAGAGACTGCTTAGGTCACAATCAGTGCTGCTTTGGAATTGTGATCAAGCATTAAAAATTGATCCTGCCCGCTCCTTCTGTCCCACGTTCCTCTTTGTTTTCCTCTCTTGCTCTCCTTCACTTTCTCTTTCTCCCCATTATTTTTCCTTTACTCCTCTCTGAGCCTGTATTGCTCTTTGGGGGGTAATTTTCACCTTCACCGCCGAGGCGATAATCGGACATTGGATTACATGGAATGTACAGCACAGAAACGGACCATTTGGCCCAACTTGTCCATGCCAGTGTTTATGCACCACACAAGCCTCCTCCCACCCTACTTCATCTAACCATGTCAGCATAACCTTCTATTCCTTTCTCCCTCGTGTACTTATCTAGCTTCCCCTTAAATGCATCTATGCTCAACTTCTCCATGTGTTTGAAAGTTCTCTGGGTAAGGAAGTTTATCCCGAATTCCTTACTGGATTCATTAGTGACTATTTTATGTTTATGACCCTAGTTTTGGATTCTGCACAAGCAGAAAGCGCCCCAGTCTGTTCAGCCTCTCCTGATGGTTATAACCTCTCAGTTCCAGTATCATCCTTGTAAATCTTTTCTGCACCTTCTCCAGTGCCTCTATATCCTTAATCTGGCGGAGTGGATTGCCCGCCCTTTGCAGAACCCACTTGCTTTACATGCCATTGAAATCAATGGGTTGAAAATCTGGCGGGGCCTACCCTGGGTGTGGTGATCCACTCTGTCAGATTCCTGCCTAGACGGTGAAGGTGAAAATTACGCGCATCGAATCTTAGTCCTGTCTTGTTCTTTTCATCTTTTGTTTCACAGTTTCTGTTTCTTTCTCACACTGTGCAGACCAATATAATGGAGGTAGAAGCCTGTTGATTTGTTGCACAGTTTCGGGGATCTGCTCAGAACAACATCGAGAAGGCAGAGAAGGAACAGGGATTACCTGAAATAGGAAAAAAGATGATAACTTGTACAGAAAGACCAAAAGCAGGAATTCCATAGAGGCTGGCAGACCAGGGAGAAAGAGGAGGAGCTAGCTTGAGACTACCGTTCCTGCTAAGCCGTGTGGCTGCGCAGCAGTCTGTAGGTCCCACGCGGGCCGCTCGCCAGCTTTTACATGGAAGAAACCGCACATGTGCGAAAATTTGAATGGGGCGCGCAGCTAGTTAAATGGACCGCGCACGAAAAATGAAAATAAAAAATATAAGGACTTAAGAATGTCTGGAGCATAAAAAGGCCATTTGAGACAGGAGTGAAGGCATAAGTAAGGAATAAAGCCTGCCTGAAAGAAGGGAAAATAAAGCACAGCCTTAACAGAGAAATCGAAAGAGCCACTGAAGTGAGGCAGAGGGTTAAGCCCTACAAAAAGTATAAGAGAGACACTATTGCAAACCTAAGGGAGGTCAGACTGGCTCTGGATTAGAGAAAAAGAGAAACAGAAAAACTGAGCCCTTGGCTTCAGTGGGAAGAAAATCTGAAAAATGAGATGTTCATTCAAAATCAGTGACAGCAAGGGTCTAGAAAACCCAAGGGAGGATTTAAGAATCCAAAGATATTAAAGTACAAAGTTACATGAATGAGCATTCCTAAAGGAAATCACAGGTTAAAAAAAGGGCCAACTGGAGTTTCTTATCATGAAGCTGCAGCTGAAAGGGGGAAAGAAAAATACAGAAAAGAGATATTACCAAGGTAAAGAGAACCGTCTGAAAATACCAGAAACAAAAGGGCTGAAGTAGCTGAATCCTCCGAGGAGAGGTCTGCTGTTTCTTTCCCTTTAAGTTACACTATAAACAGCCTGCACTCTATTTACTGTGCACTCTCACTACTAGTACTGAGGAGATGTATGCCTCAGCCCCGGCAAAGGTCAGTGCCCTTCCACAACAAACATTGCGATCAAGGCCCCACCAGTGGTGTGTGAACTCACCAAGCTCACACAGCTCTTGTTTGAAAAATATATTTTAATGAGTATCTTTGTAGCCCAAGGATATCAGTTTGTCTTTATGGTGTTATGCTTCTGGGAACCTGATGGTTCTTTCTTTTACTGTTTCATCCTACAGCTGTTAGAAGATTGATTGAGTATTTTGCCAAAGTATCTAAAAATATTAGTTTGTCCATAAATCTAGCGTTTGATATTTTATATTTGTATTATGATCATTTATTTAAAATTGCACATCTTTTCCGGTAATGGATTAATAACTAGAAAAAAAGCACAAACTTTGAAACTTTCAATTTATATTATGCAAAACTTGTGGTTCATAAATTACACAATTTGAGTATTTATTGTTTAATTCATTGGGTAGATTGTACAGCAGCACGGAATGGTGGCATAGTGGTAATGTTACTGGACTAGTAATCTGGAGACGAGTGCAAATCCCGCCACGGCAGCTGGGGAATTTAAACTCACTTAATTAAATAAATCTGGAATAAAAAGCTAATATCAGTAATGGTGATCATGAAACTACCGGATTGTCGTAAAAACCCATCTGGTTCACTAATGTCCTTTAGGGAAGGAAATCTGCCGTCCTTACCTGGTCTGGCCTATATGTGACACAGCAATGTGGTTGACTCTGAAATGGCCTAGCTTGTCAAGAAGGTGGCTCACCACCACCTTCTCAAGGGCAGTTTGGGATGGGCAATAACTGCTGGGTTTCCCAGCAGTGCCCACATTCTGTGAATTAATTTTTTTTTAAGTTTGTAATATTGCCCTGCATCTAATTTGACTGGCATTGCTAGGTACCATGGATTGAAATTTTGAAAATTCAATTTAGGAATTAACAATGTAGCCAGGGCTTGGTAATTCTGTTTAATTATCCACCCTGCATCCAGTAAGGTCACCAGGAAGTTAAAAGTGGTGGGGGAAAAAAAGCACAGCCTTAACAGAGAAATAAAAAGAGTCACTGAAGCGAGGCAGAGGGTAAAGCCCTATGAAACGTATAAGAGAAACACTATTGCAAAACTAAGGGAGGTCAGACTGGCTCTGGATTAGAGAAAAAAAAACATATATAGAACATTAAATTGATTATTTGAAAACCATAAAAAAAGGCATGATCTTTTAATATAGATAAGGACATAAGAAAGTCTGTAGCATAAAAATGCCATTTTATCCATCATTTCATTATTCTGTCTTGGCCTCCCCATTGTCCCCCCCTTTAAAACCACCATCTATTGTTCCCTGCTTTACGAATCATTTTGTTTCTTCTCCTCCCATCTCCTATAAAAGAAACAATCTAGCAATGCTATTAGCATCGCTATAATTATCAATCCACTTTCTCAACAGATAAGGATGTGTTGATAAGGGGGTTGGAGGATTACATCGACATAGCATCAGATAGGTGTGGGACTTTCAACATGCAACTGACAAATCTAAATCAAAGTGATAGGTCAGACTGGCTCAGTTAAGCTGACCTTTCCCCAGGTACAGAGAAATACATAGAAGCTGCAGTGTGCAAACAGGAAATTCAACCCAACCAGTCCGTGTCAGCGCCTATCCTCCATGCGAGCAAATTACATAGACTTACATAGAATATACAGCACAGAAACAGGCCATTCAGCCCAACCTGTATA
This sequence comes from Somniosus microcephalus, assembly GCF_052327205.1. Classification (NCBI taxonomy): domain Eukaryota; kingdom Metazoa; phylum Chordata; class Chondrichthyes; order Squaliformes; family Somniosidae; genus Somniosus; species Somniosus microcephalus. The sequence continues at coordinate 253,369,754 of NC_140992.1, forward strand.
TGCCGGTGTTTATGCTCCACTCGAGCCTCCTCCCATCATTCCTCATCTAACTCTATCAGCATAACCCTCAATTCCCTTCTCCCTCATATGCTTATTTAGCTTCCTCTTAAATGCATCTATACTATTTGCCTCAACCACTCCTTGTGGTAGCGAGTTCCACATTCTCACCACTCTCTAGGTAAAGAAGGTTCTTCTTCATTCCCTATTTGACTTATTAGTGTCTGTTTTATATTTATGGCCCCTAGTTCTGGCCTCACCCGCAAGTGGTAAACAACTTCTATACATGTACACTATCGAACCTTTTCATATCTTACATTGATGGCCTCTAGTTTTGCTCTTCACTACAAGTGAAAACTCTCTGGCTGCGATTTCTCCTACCTCAGCGGGTCCATGGTGGGTGACCTCGGTGGTGGGTCCCGACCCCGCTTCTGGCTCCAGCCCGCTGTGCAGAATGAATTTACGTTGATTCAACCCACCCAGCGCGTTTGCCGGCCAATTCAAGGAAGCGGGTCTGATGACGTCATTTGATGACACGTCATCAGCCGGTTTCCTTAAAGGGACCATGCGCAAATCTATTTTGACATTTGTGCTGTCAGTGTTCTACAGCAGTGAGGTGTTGCAAACACTGACAAGTACTGCACAGATGTGCACGGCTGCACCCAGGCTCTCCCGTGACTCCTTCCATATGCTTCCAATGGGTGGAAGAGACCTCCCCAGGAGACCAACACAGCCTGGTTGCACATTGCACAGGAGGACACAAGCAGGGATGTGGTCAGGAGGACCAGGCTGCAGTGGCGCAAACCTTTCAATGATCTCAGTAGATCACGACATATTACGGCCAAGCCACACTCAACCTCGTCCTGCTGTGGCACGCATCACATTCCCATCACTCTGCCTTCCCTACCCTACTCCTGCACATCCTTACTCACACCAACTTACCTTGCACCTCCACCCATCCCTCTCTATCTACATTATCACTTCCCCATCTCACTAGCCACCCCTCACACCCCCCTCATCCTAGTCCAATCATAACAACTAACAACACACAAGGGTAGCCACTTGGGTGTTTTATCCAATGTTCATGTGTAGTTTCTGTTAATGTGGTGTCAAGCATTGAAACCTTTATTTTCAACACTTTGCATTCTTGGACAGATCTGCATGCACCCTTGGAAGTGGCTTAATGAGTTGCAGTGAATGGTGAGACGTAACAGTATCCCCGCAATGGTGATGAATGTGAAAGGAATGGCTTGTCATTGCAGAGATTCTTTATAAGAACATAAGAAATAGGAGCAGGAGTCGGCCATTTGGCCATTTGAGCCTGCCCCGCCATTCAATAAGATCATGGCTGATCTTCAACCTCATCTCCACTTTTCTGCACTGTCCCCATATCCCTTGATTCCCTTAATATTCAAAACTGTATCGATCTCTGTCTTGAATATAATCAACGACTGAGCCTCCACAGTCCTGCTGATCCCCCGATAAAGTCCCCCCTCTGTGTCTACACTATCGAAAGATGGTACAGAGGAGATTTACGAGGATATTGCCAGGGCTGGAGAATTTTAGCTATGAGGAAAGATTGGCTAGGCTGGGGTTGTTTTCTTTGGAACAGAGGAGGCTGAGGGTCGATTTAATTGAGGTGCATAAAATTATGAGGTGCCTAGATAGAGTGGCTAGGAAGGACCTATTTCCCTTAGCAGAGAGGTCAATAACCAGGGGGGATAGATTTAAAGTAATTGGTAGAAGGATTAGAGGGGAGTTGAGGAGAAATATTTTCACCCAGTGGGCGGTGGAGGCAGAAAGGGTGGTGGAGGCAGAAACCATCATCGCATTTAAAAAGTACTTGGATATGCACTTGAAGTGCCATAACCTACAAGGCTACGGACCAAGAGCTGGAAAGTGGGATTAGGCTGGATAGCTCTATTTTGGCCAGCACGGACACGATGGCCGAATGGCCTCCTTCTGTGCCGTAACCTTTTATGATTCTATGAAAGCCTTTCATGATTTTTAAGACATCTATTAGTTTGAACCACATTTATGCACCCTCTTCTCAAATCTGTTCAACTCCTTTTCCATCATCCACCTATCCAATCTATTCTTGAATGTTGACATAGTTATTGTCTTAACCACTAAACCTTGGAAGTCAATTTCACAACCACACAATTCTCTGTGGATAATTTTAACTGTTATTGCTGGGGACAAATGTACAGTAGTGAATCGGCTGCCCATTTTACACCCTGCCAGAATTTCTTTTTCCATTCACTGTCACCAATTTTTTGCCCAGTTATAAAAGTTAAAAACGTGAAGAAGTTTCTCCTGCTCTCTGTTCTAAATTTCTTGCAATTAATCTTGTATCTATGGCTCCTCATTCTAGACCCCTCAACTACTGGACGATACTTGAGTGAGCTTGGATTTCTGGGTTTGGATTCATGCTCATCCCAAGTCAGATGCCCCATAGATTTCTCAACATTAGGTATGCCGTATTAAAAGTAAGAGTGCCAAGTTAAGATGACTGAGAATGGCCATCTAGACTTATTAAAAGGAAACTGTATCTATAGCAATATCTCCAGCTGACCTAAGTTTTTTTTGAGTGTGAGACTCTGAATGACAATATACAAGAGTGTTGGTGTATCAGTGATGAATAATTATGCATTATACTGAGATGCAGTGCCAAAAGAGGGTGGAGGGGGAGAAGGGCTCTCAGCAGGAGACCATATCCGCCGAGGGCCTTTAAGATGCAATTCTCTTACCTCAACTTCAGCGAGGACCAAAGCATGAGACGTCTTTGCTTCACAAAAGAAATCTGCCAACTGCTGCAGCCACAACTGCAACTATTCTACGCTCAGCAACTGAACCTGTCAGGAATGGAGTTGGTCCTATTTCGTTAGCTTGGTAGGATCAAAGTGTTTGCATTTTTAACTGAAATGATCTTTCTCAGAGTGCACATGAACACACATTGCGTTGGTGTGCAAATCAGATGTGGCTGCTTAGGCACTATAACATTTTGGGGTTTTACGCTGGACATTCTACTCGGCATCACCAACCCAGTTCCATAACTAGACTTCTCATCCCCTGTACTTGTCCTTATCTGCCCAATATCTCGGCAAAAACCAGTGAGACCCGGGGGATAAACAGCGATTCCTTGATACAACACTCCAGCTTAAAGGAATGTACCCTGCTCTGCCAAGTGATTCTCCTCTTCAGTCTTGGCAAAGGGTTTTCACCTGAAACATTGACTCTATTTTCTCTCCACGGATGTTGCCTGGCCTGCTGAGTTTTTCCAGCATTTTCTGTTGTTATTTCGGATTTCCAGCATCTGCAGTATTTTGCTATCTCCTCTTCAGTAGGTGGATTGAATGTAGAATATATCAGACTGAGGCTTAGACTGTAAATCATAGACAACCGAAAAACTTGCATATATACATAGTGCCTTTAAACATAGTAAAAATGTCCCAAGGAACTTCACAGGAGCATAAAGACAATTTATTTAAATAAATCAAGTAAATGAGCAGTATTCAGCGCAAAAACAGTACATTTTACAGTAATTACAACCTTTACTATTTATTCATCTGTATATCAGAAATAATAAAAGTGCTTCTCCCTGAGCAATCTCTTAGCACACACTGAACCTTGAATTTTTTTTTTTTATTCATTGATGGGATGTGGGCGTTGCTGGCTAGGCCTGCATTTAGTGCCCATCCCTAATTGCCCTTCAGAAGATGGTGGTGAGTCGCCTTCTTGAACCGCTGCAGTCCATATGGTGTAGGTACACCCACAATGCTGTTAGGAAGGGAGTGCCAGGATTTTGGCCCAGCGACAGTGAAGGAACGGCGATACAGGTCCAAGTCAGGATGATGTGTGGCTTGGAGGGGAACTTGTAGGTGGTGATGTTCCCATGCGTCTGTTGCCCTTGTCCTTCTAAGTGGTAGAGGTCGCGGGTTTGGAAGGTGCTGTTGAAGGAGCTTTGGCGAGTTGCTGCAGTGCATCTTGTAGATGGTGCACATTGCAGCCACAGTGCACCAGTGGTGGAGGGAGTGAATGTTGAAGGTGGTGGATGGAGTGCCAATCAAGCGGGTTGCTTTATCCTGAATTGTGTCGAGCTTCTTGAGTGTTGTTGGAGCTGCACTCATCCAGGCAAGTGGAGAGTATTCCATCACACTCCTGACTTGTGCCTTGTAGATGGTGGAAAGGCTTTGGGGAGTCAGGAGGTGAGACACTCACCGCAGAATTCCCAGCCTCTGGCCTGCTCTTGTAGCCACAGTATTTATATGGCTGGTCCAGTTCAGTTTCTGATCAATGTTAACCCCCAGGATGTTGATAGTGGGGGATTCAGCGATGGTAATGCCATTGAATGTCAAGGGGAGATGGTTAGAGTCTCGCTTGTTGGAGATGGTCATTGCCTGGCACTTGTGTGGTGCGAATGTTACTTGCCACTTGTCAGCCCAAGTCTGAATGTTGTCCAGGTCTTGCTGCATATGGACACGGACTGCGTCAGTATCTGATGAGTCTCGAATGGTGCTGAACAGTGTGCAATCATCAGCGAACATCCCCACTTCTGACCTTATGATGGAGGGAAGGTCATTGATGAAACAGCTGAAGATGGTTGGGCCTAGGACACTGCCCTGAGGAACTCCTGCAGTGATGTCATGTGATTGAGATGAATGACCTCCAACAACCACAGCCAACTTCCTTTGTGCTAGGTATGATTCCAACCAATGGAGAGTTTTCCCCTTGATTCCCATTGACTTGTTTCTTACATGGTGAAACACTACCATGGAGACATTTACTTAGCACAGCATCTTTATCTTCTTCTGACTGACTGTAGATCTGGGCACGCACAGATTTGATAATCCACACTTGAGACTGTCTGACATCGCAGCTGTCGATCACTTGACCTTCACAGGCCTGAGACCCAGTTGTCAATTTAAACCTTGGCTCTTTGATCTGTGTGAGATAACTTGGAACTACTTGTGATGGCTGGCAATTAACATATTGCCCAGCCAGCTATCAAAGACCCTATTTGACAAAATGATACCAATTAGACAGTAGTCAGTTGATTAGTATGCTAAACTCCATTTTTTTTTAAACAAATCAGAACTCAAATGGTTTATATTGACTTTGCCTGCCAGACCAAAATGCGTATTCCTGCAGAAAGAGCCAACAGAAACCAGCATTAATTTTGTGTGTGCTGTTGCCAGCAATAAAGAAAGCGATTGATGAACTGGCACAGAAAAAAAGGCTTAATTTTTAAGTGTCATAGACACTTAAAAATGTTTTAATGAAATATTGGAATGGTGGTGAGGACAGACATAAGTCATTATGCATAGGATAAGACAGGTGGTAGTGGGGAATATGGTGCCAAAAAGTGCTAAAGCACCCTGACTCCCAATGCAGTTGATGTTGGAATTCCATCTGAATCAGTACTGAGGGAGTGCTACACTGTCGAAGGTGCCATCTTTCGGATGAGACGTTAAACCGAGGGCCCGTCTGCTCTCTCAGGTGGACATAAAAGATTCCAGGGCGCTATTTTGAAGAAGAGCAGGGGAGTTATCCCCGGTGTCCTGGCCAATATTTATCCCTCAATCAACATGACAAAAAACGATTATCTGGTCATTATCACAGTGCTGTTTGTGGGAGCTTACTGTGCACAAATTGGCTGCCGCATTTCCTACATTACAACAGTGACTACACTTCAAAAGTACCTCATTGACTGTAAAGCGCTTTGGGACGTCCAGAGGTCATGAAAGGTGCTATATAAATGCAAGTCTTTCTTTCTGATATGAGACCTGCTCCTGAGGCAATGTGGTTCACTACAGTACTGGTTTGGATCTTGTGATTCTGTTTACTTAATGATAAACAGGTTGGATTTCAAATAAAAATAGGAACTACTAGAAAATACACTTGACGATCTGTCAGGATCTATAAAGAGAAAAAGAAACAGGCTAATGGGGTAGATTTTTACTTTGTGCAATCATGTAAAATGGATGAAAGCGAATCGGCATCCTGTTTTACATCTCAATCGACGTCAATAGAAATAAAAATCGGGAGAGATGGAAAATGGCTGCCGATTCATTATCACCTATCAAAATCTACCACAGTGTTCCATGTATAAATCTTCAGAATTGGGATTGGAGACTGATTGAAACAAAAAAGGAGAGGGGAGAGTAACAGGTAAAGCTGACTGTATTGGCATTTAACCAATCAGGCACCCAATGAACCGAATAGCCTGCAATTGGATTTTATTTTATACTGGAAAGAGGTGAAAACTGTTAGATGAGGTACCAAGTTCATCTCATTCAGGCTATGAATAGGTGTGCAAAAGGACAAAAGCTCCAAAATGAGGGGGTCTTGAGGAAGCGTGTTAAGACCTTAGACATCAACAGAATGACTTCCATTTCTCCACAGATGCTGCCCAAGCTGTTGAATATTTCCAGCTATTCCTGCTATTGTTTTCAGATTTCCAGCATCTGCACTAATTTGTTCTTTGCCAAAATTAATGAGGAGAATAGGACGTAAATGGAAGATACAGAAAGGAATATAGAAGAGACAATGAAGCTGTTGCTGAAGTCAATAACGAAAACAGAAAAAGCTGTGGAGATACTCAGCAGGTCAGACAACATCCGCCAAGAAAATATATTAGCTGACATTTCAGGTATAAAGCATCTCCACAGAACACTATGTTCAGATCAGAAGTCTGCAAAATGCCCAGAAGGAAGATGAAATACTGCTCCTGACATTTGGGTTGAATTTGGTTGGAATAATGCAGGAGATCAATAGCAAAGAGTGAGAAGTGGAGGGGGAAGTGGCAAAAAATAGGGACATTAGGGACAGCAGCTGCACTGGGACCCCTCCATTTCTGTGATTTCCTGCTTGGCCTTGTAAGGGCAGAAGCGCCAAGGTTAAAGGGCTGACGGTCGAGCTGGGTGGGGACTCCTTCTGCTGGGATAGATGTGTGTCCGAACTTCAGACATAGAACCATAGGGGGCTAGACTACTCGAGTTGGAAGACAGCTGAAAAATACATTTCCAGTTTCACTGGGATTTTGTCCAATCCAAAATGTCACCTTCAATGAGAGAAAAGGTGAGTGTTCCAGCCCCTCTTCCCCACATCCAGAAGGCATAGCTTGCGCTACCCTGACAATTCCTTTCTTAGTGCCCTTTTAAGGCCTCAGTGGCACTCTTGCCACTGAGAGCTGGCATGAATTCCATTGAGGCCCTTGGAAAGGCCCTAGAATATCTCCAATTATGTTCTATCCTGGAGGAGATCAATTGACCTAACTTAAAAAAGTAATGGCTCCCGTAGGTGTACAGATAACCGTAGCTGTCGTAAAGACAGCAGGGTTTGATTGACAGCTGGTTGACGGCTGATGTCATATCCGGTGGCGGGATCTGACGCCATCTTGGCCATGCTTGAAGTACTGTATTACGAGACACAGAGTCAGGACTGAATAAATGGCACTCCACTACAACTGCTTGGAAGACTCGTAATTATGTTATTAAGATAACATTACAGTAGGAGCTGCTTTTTTCTTCAGCCCCAAGTAGAGTCTTGCCCCCCTATCAGCGCGGCTGTAGGTTGCTCCAAACCATCCATGGATAGAAGCTGGTGCCTTTGACGCACCCTAAAGGTAGGAGCCGCCATCTCTCATTGTCTGAATGTTGCGCGTGGTGATTGGGGAGTTCTGCCTCGCCACACTTGCATGGGAGAAGGGGGATTTCCAGAATTGTAGCCTCAAAGAGGTTTAAAGCAACTGCATGAGGCCATTTAGCCATCCTGTTTGTGCCAGCTTTTTGCTCGAGCAATGCAAAACAAATTGCACTGCCCTTCTGTCTTCCCAGTGTCCTGTATCCTCTGGGTATTACTGAAAGTTATCTCTGCCAGGTATTTTAGTTGACTGTTTGGGAAAGCCGTCATTGAGTGCCAACCAGAGCAGTCTTTCTTTGCCTCGCTGCATGCATCAACCCTCAAGGCCACCATCTGTAAATGTGCTCATGAACTGTTGGGAATCTTGCATCGATGAGAAATAGTGTGAACCTTTATTCCACTTCCCTACAGTCCATATGAAATAAGAGCCCTTTAAATGACTGCTGCAGTCTTTTGAACAGCTGTAGCTGTGCTTTAAATTCCCTTGTCAGTGCATGTAAGCTGTCTCGGGCAGCCAGCCACACTGGTAGGAGCTCGCCATAAATATATAGTTAGCAGCAAATAGGAATTTCTGGTGGGAGTGTAACCATGTGCTGCTAGTCCGTGAAAGCGCCCACAGTGCGCTGTTCCCACTAGCAACAGGCACGATGGGGAAGTTTTCTCCCATAGTTTTCAGACTTGGTTCATTTTTTTTTAATAACTTTCTTTTGCGGTTTTTCTTTAGTAAGATCCATTTGCAAGATTTTGATTTTTTGGTTTGAACAACAATAATTCTCAAATGCCCTAGCTCTGTACGTGCTCTTTACATCTGATGCTCAGCTCTGGTGCTGCAACTGTAATCCATCCCGAAAGGTCGTGTGACTCAATTGAGGAGCCGATTATTTTTTAAATTAGGCTTGACTGACTCCTTTTTATAACTACTTGAATAACTTTTGCCTGTTGTACCAATTTCAAAGGCGTCCATAGAACCTAAATTTTCAAATAATAAAGTAATGCATGCTTTACTCTTTATTATTTTTATCAGGTGTATTAATTTCTTCTATCCTTTTGGGCTTCCCATACTTTGTACCGTCCCCTGCCAAAAACAGCCGGGCGACTGCTCCCAGGTCACCGCTGACACTGTTCTAACTTCAACTTCTAGCATATGTGTGATTGGGGCACCTGAGCTTTCTTTAAAATTTATTCATTCACGGGATGTGGGCGTCGCTGCCAAGGCCAACATTCATTGCCCATCCCTAATTGCCCTTGAGAAGGTGGTGGTGAGCCGTCTTCTTGAATTGGCTTGCATGCAATGTTCCCCGTAATTTTTATTTTGGTGCACGGGGCCCTTTAACTGGCTGCGTGGCCCATTCATTTTTTGCACGCAGGCGCCGGTATTTCCATTGAAAAGCCGGTGAGCGGCCTGCACGGGAACATTGCTTGTGTTGCTCTTTCATTGTCAGGAAGTATTGTGCCTCTGTTCTGTGCTTTCCAGAACCAATAGCTTGTCTGAAATAAGGAACCAACCAAATGGGCAATCATGGGATGGAGCCTATACAGCCATTTTGTGACCAAGTGTATTGGAAAATCAACTTTTGACACAAACCTATTATCCTGTGGTTAAATATTTTTTATTTCTTATAAAATGAGAAATTTATTTTCGTTTTATTTCACTACTGAAGTCCCTGACTCAGATTTAGTTCAGTATTTCATTACCTGAAAAATAGCCACGTACCTGTCCTCTCCAATCAGACAGTCAAAATGGCTGCCACTGGAAAGAAAGCAAGTGGCTGAAAGTGTTAAAAAGATGGCCAATGTTACTTAGCCACTAATATTCTGGTAGCCTAGTTTCATTTTTATCCACTTGGGTATTGTTATTTTTAACATTATGAAAGTTTTCAAGCAAGTGTTTAGAAATAATGCCCAATCAATTGGTACCTTTTATATGCTGCAGCCAAACAAAGGTTGTTTTTCTTCTGTGCTAACAGCGGTCAAAGGATTCCCATTGTCAAACTGATTGTTAGATATCTGTCCTGACACTGGAGCCTGAAGCCTTGCTTCTATTAATGATCTTCCTCCGAGCCTCTCAATCTTTCTGTCTTTGTTCGGTCACATGATTTCACTGCATCTGCCTACTTCTAGTGTTTATCATCTCTCCAACACCCCTGTTCTTTTTTACTCAGTCTTTTTCTCTATCCACTCTTGCTGTTCCCTGTGAACTAACGTGCCTGCCTCCACTATTACGAGATAAAATGCAAGGAATAACACCCCCCCCCAAAAAAAAACTGGATGGAGATGAATATAAAAGAAAAATAAAGCAAATTGAAAGCTAACAAAAGTAATACAGAAATATAAACATTTATAGTTAACAATATGAAAAGAAATAGAGCCACAGAATGGTTTGAAAGCAGAACAGTTGCATTTCGTGTTGAGGACTGTTCAGTTTATACATTTTTTTTCCAGCAGAGCTGTTACTTGCAGTTTGGATCCAACCAAGAACCTTTGTCTGTTCTTTTATTTGACTATTATCCCACATGTGGGGTCCAACATGAAGAATTCTGTCCCACATTGACACTTATGTTTAAAAGGAATTGCTATCTGCAGACTACTTCCTGCAGGCTTTCTTCTGTGGCTCAGTGTCTCTTCTCCACCATTAACTCCTGGCATCTTTTTTTTTTGCTTTCTCTTCTGACCAATTTCATGTCTTCCTCACGGCTGATCCAACATAGCAACGCTTCAGGGAAAACCAAGATCGAGATACCTTCGCGATGGTGTCGTTCTAATTATGGCACCTTGCAGTTTCACATTAGAAGAACAATAACTACATTTAAAATGAATTTTTACAGAAAGAAGGGAAACCGCATGACATGAATCAGTCATTCATGAAAGAAAGGTTTATGAAATAATGCTGAGCGGCCTACGGGTGGCGCTGTCCAGGGAGAGTATAAATACTCGGGCACGGGCCCAGCTTGCGCAGGACATTCTTAACTAGTGAAGGACACAACTAGACATCCATGTTGTAAAACAGTTGATTAAAGCTTTGTTTAACGCTTAGACCAAGTGCCTAGTAGTTTTCTTACATCACCACATACTTGTATTTGTTATGCGTCCTAGGCCAGTAGCCTATTAGAGACTTCGGGGGTGTAGCCTGAAAGGTCACAAGAATAATGGAGGGAAAATCATGAGCAATATGCCTGCAATTTCCTGATGTGCATGGCTGACCATGACAATGTACCAGAATCTAATTTTGCTGTTTTCCTGACCAGCACCTTTTACATAATTAAACTCACTACTATGCCAGTGAAATGTGCCTTTCCCATTGATTTTCCATTCTGGCTCTAACATTTCTGCTCGGCAATTCCTATAGAGGTCAAGACGCTCATTTCTTGTGTGTTAAGGTGCTAACATAAGATAATTGTTTATTCTACGATTGGCTCAAAATCATTTGCTGAACTTGACATAGCGGCGGCGGCATTTTCCACATCAGTACCCCGGCGCAGAACTGCACTTGCTTGGAGCATTTATCCGAAAGCTGCACACCGCCAGCCTGTGCTTTTTTTTCATTTGTAAGTGTCAGCCTCAGCACAGTGGTAGCACTCTTGCCTCTGTGTCAGAAGATTGGGGCTTCAAACAGAGCATGACTTCATCTAGACTGGCACTCAAGTGGAATAAGGAGGTGCTAACATTCGGTTGAGACATTAAGCAGAGCCCTGTCTGTCTGCTCAGGTGGAGGGGGATTGACAGGATATATGCTGAGAGGTTATTTCCCCTGGCTGGAGAGTTTAGAACTAGGGGCAGAATGTCAGGGTAAGGGGTCAGCCTTTTAAGACTGAGACGAGGAGGAATTTCTTCACTCAGTGGGTTGTGAATCTTTGGCATCCTCTGCCCTAAGAGCTGTGGATGCTCAGTCATTGAGTATATGCAGGGCTGAGATAGATAGATTTTTGGACTGTAGAGGAATCAAGGGATATGGGGATAGGACAGGAAAGTGGAGTTGAGGTCGATGATCAGCCATGATCTTATTGAATGGCAGAGCAGGCTCAAGGGGCCGTATGGCCTACTCCTGCTCCTAATTCTGTTGTTCTTATGTAAAAGATTCCGTGTCACTATTGAAAGAGAAGCATAGCGGTCCTCTCAGTATCCTAGGTAACACTTATCCCTCAATGAGCTCCAGCAAAAATAGATTAAACGGTCATTCACCTCATTGCTGTTTGTGGGACCTTGCTGTATTCAAATTGGCTTCCACAATTGACCACAAAACAATGGCCAGAATTTTCCGGGGTGGTAGCGGGCGCAATCGGTGGCGTGTCGGGTGGGAAACTTGTTATTATTGACAGCATGTCGGGAACCTGCTGTCATCTCGCTCCCACGCACCTTTCCCCCAGGCACGTCTGCCATCGCGGAGCCGACCCGACCGGCAGCGGTGGGCGACCCAATTGAAATCATTATCAGGTAGTTTGCAGGAACTTAAGAGCCTTTTAAACTTACTTTTTAAATTTCCCTGCATGGCCACGGGATTCACGCAGCTCGGGAACCACATCTGTCAACCTGAGGCGGGGGTTCTGTGGCCATTGCTCCAGCTGATTACTTGACGGCATGGAATGTATAGTAAAAGCTCCCACCTGACAGCTGATCACTTTCCTCAGGCAGAAGCTGTTGCTCAGTCCATTTCCAGCACAGATTCTGCAAGTTGCAAGTGTTTCCAGCAAAGTCTCCATCCAGTGACACCTCATTGGCAGAACTCTCTCACCATTGACAAATCTGTCATCTGTACTTCACCTGCCATCTATTCCATCAACATGGGTGCCGTTTATACTCTCTCACCTTGATCCTCAGAATCGGACCACGATCAGCCCCAACACCAGGCACACCAGCAGCACCAACAACAACCCCAACCATCTCCTCAATCACCTGATGCTGCACAGGACAGAGGGCATCAGCACCCGAGCACATTGCTGCCCAGAAGGCCAGGGATGGTCTCATCATGGCCAGATTTAGTTAACTTGTTGCTGTACACCCGATGATGCACCAGGTTGGCACCACCCCACACCAATACCATAAAGCATCCCTACAATGCCCAAGCCATTCCTTTCACACTCATCATCATTGCGGGGGATACCGTTATGTCTCACCATTCACTGCAACTCACTAAGCCACTTCCAAAGGTGCACACAAATCTGTCCAAGACCAGAAAGTGTTGAAAATAAAGATTTTTATGTTTGACACTGTAATGATCAATAACATGTCATTCTATAGTGGGCACTAGGTGGAGCCGTAGAGCTGTGTAGAGCTGTATATAGCTGTATGTATAAGACTACACTACCCAGCTGTATGTATATTAAGACTACATTACCCATGAGGCACTAGGCTACCCACAAGGCAGCAGTCAAGATGGATGCCTCTACAGATACTGTACCTAGTCCACATGTGCTCAATAAAAGTGTCTAGCAAAAGCTAGCTGTGTTCATAATAAGAATGCCTATTTATTAATGAACATAAGATGGTACCAGGATGGTGAAGATCTGCTGAAAATTGTGAAAAGCGACATGGAGAATTTGAAGCCACCAGAGCGTTTGAATCTCGAGGGAAATGTCGACTACAATTGGCGGATTTTTTAAACAACAATTCGAACTCTACATTGCTGCCATCAGATTCGGTACAAAGCCAGACGCAAGAAAAATAGCGTTGCTGCTTACGGTTGCAGGCCCACAGGCGATAGAGGTATTTAATACATTTGTATTTAATCCAGAGGAGAACAGAGAAAAATTAGAAGATGTGCTAAAAAAATTTGATGCACATTGCTCTCCCAAAAAGAATGAGACCTATGAAAGATACATCTTATGTTCTCGGACACAGCAGCAAAATGAGACTTTGATAGCTTTATAACTGATCTGAAACTGAAAGCACAGACACGTAATTTCTCTGAGCTCAAAGCATCCATGATTCGTGACCAGATTGTGTTTGGTATTCATGATAAAAAAAAGTCAGGGAATGTCTGTTGAGAGAAACCGAACTAAATTTGGAAAATGCGGTGAAAATATGCCAAGCCAGCGAGCTAGCTCGAAAGCACGCGAAGACTTTCAGTGAAATCAATAATGATGCGATTGTAATGAGTGATAATGCTGCTGTCGGTGCTGTGTCCTATGAGGGGAAGAAACGTGAGCAGAACAGAAATGAAAAGCAATCGGAGGATGAAATTTTTAATTGTAAACGCTGTGGTTACAAACACCAGTTAAGACAATGCCCAGCGTTTGGAAAAATGTGCACAAAGTGTAATGGAAAGTATCACTTTGCCAAACAATGCTTTTCAAAAGTACAAACTAAGAAAGGGCAACGAGTTAATGTAATTGAGGACACTGATTTAAGTGAGACATTTTTTGTAGGAATGGTGTCATGTGACAATATCAAAAAGGATACAGAAAATGTGCAGCCCTCAGAAATGGACAATGCTGAACATAAAGTTAATGCAGTAAAAGAGGACAAATGGATGATCCCACTGCAGGTAAATGGAGCATTAGTTACCTTGAAACTAGACACTGGGGCAAAAGCAAACTTAATCAGTATGAGTGACATTAACAATATGAAAGAAAAGCCCAAAATACAGAAAAAGTCAGTACTACTGAAGGACTATAATGGTCAGAAAATAGATAGCTTAGGTGTATGCAGACTTGAAGTGACAGTCAAAGACAAAGTGCATCATCTCATGTTTTCTGTTGTGGCTGAAAGACTTGATTCACTACTGGGTGACAAAGCTTGAGGACTTAGAACTGGTCAAGAGAGTCTACCGTATAAACTGTGCCACAAGCAGACCAGATGACTCAGGTGATGAAGCAGAGAGCACATCAAGGATGAAAAGGCCAAAGGGTATCCATGTCTTCAAAAAGCCTAGTTTCTCCAAGAAGAAAGATAAAGACTTTAAGGTCAAAGAGAAGCCAAAGGAAGAAAAGCACAAAGAGGAAAAACACAAGGAGAAAAAGTCCAAAGATATAACCGCAGCAGATGTTGTTAAGCAGTAGAAAGAGAAAAAGAAAAAGAAGAAGCCTGCACCAGAGCAGGAAGCAGTTCCGGTGGATACTCCTTCTTCCCTCAGGCCAATCTTTGGTGTTCCATTAGCCGAGGCTGCTGAGAGGACTATGCTGTATGATGGGATCCAGCTGCCAGCAGTTTTTCGAGAGTGCATTGACTACACTGAGAGTTATGGCATGAAGAGTGAAGGAAACACTGAAACCCTCTCCAAGCAAAGATCGCAAGGAGACCTCGATCTATACAAGAGCAGATTGATGACAATGCCGCAACTGCATCTTGTCATTCACCGCCAGAACAATCTCATGAAGACACATCAGACTTACCCGTGTTGAGAAGATCCACATGTGAAGTAAAAGAGCCTGATAGACTTAATCTTTGAGTACAATGTAAAGCTTTGAAAATGTGTTGACTGTTTTGAAAATGTTTATGTTTATAGAGCACTAACAAAAATGTTACTGATATTATCTTTATTGTTTTCTTGAAAGTTGATTGATATTGATTTTGTTAAACCTCACAGAAAGGGGGATGTAATGATCAATAACATGTCATTCTATAGTGGACACTAGGTGGAGCTGTAGAGCTGTGTAGAGCTGTATATAGCTGTATGTATAAAACTACACTACCCAGCTGTATGTATATTAAGACTACATTACCCATGAGGCACTAGGCTACCCACAAAGCAGCAGTCAAGATGGATGCCTCTACAGATACTGTACCGAGTCCACATGTGCTCAATAAAAGTGTCTAGCAAAAGCTAGCTGTGTTCATAATAAGAATGTCTATTTATTAATGAACATAAGAGACACCACATTAACAGAAACTTTACATAAATACCCAAGTGGCTACCCTTGAGTGTTGTTAGTTGGTATGATTGCACTAGGATGAGGGTGAGTGTGAGGGGTGGTTAGTGAGATGGGGATGTGATAATGTAGATAGAGAGAGAGAGGGATGGGTGGAGGTACAAGGTAAGTTGGTGTGAGTAAGGATGTGCAGGGGTAGGGTAGGGAAGGCAGAGTGATGGCAGGATGAGGTTGAGTGTGGCTTTATACTAATGTTTCCTGATCTAATGAGATCATTGAAATGTTTGCTGCTGCACCCAGGTCCTCCTGGCCACATCCCTGCTTGTGACCTCCTCTGCAATGTGCAACCAGGCTATCTTGGTCTCCTGGGGAGGTCTCTTCTGCCCATCGGTTATGGAGGGAGTCATCGGAGAACCTGGGTGCAGCCCTCTGCCTCTGTGCAGTCATTGTCAGTGTTTGCAGCACTCCAATGCTGTAGTGCACTGACAGCACTATGTTAGATTAAACTTCAAATGTAATGTGGTGGCCATGGACCCTTTAAATACGCCGGCTGAAAACGTGTCATGAATGATGTCACCAGACCCACTCTATCTCATTGGGCCGGGTAACGCGCAGGGCGGGCTTAATAGGCCCCATTAAGGTAAGTTCATTTTCAGCAGCGGGATGGAGCCAGCAGCGGGGTCGCGACCCATCACGGACACCGCCCACACCGGACCCGCCCAGGTAGGCAAAATTCTGGCCTATGCTTCAAAAGTAATTCATTGGCTGTAAAGCGCTTTGAGATATCCTAAATGCAAATCCTTTCCTTCTTTCTTGAAATTAATGGACAGAAGATCAAGGGCCCCTGCACGAGGGGGTATGGTAGCCGATGAGGAAAGCTTTAATATCCTCACGTATTCATAAATTGTTTATTGACAAATAAATCCTTTAGATGCCTTAGTTTCCGTCATGCAGAATTTAGTACTTTTAGTGATTTGCGAGTTGTATAATAATTCATCTAATGGCCTAGAAATTCAGTGGCCTGCGCCACCAGTTAGCGCCCAAAGAGGGCACTAAGTGGCTTTTGCGCCACTGGCCACACCTACCGCGATATTTAGCGGGGCGCTAATGGCGGCGTTAGCCTGTAGCGCTGCGCCGCCACCGATGACGTCATCGGTGTGCGCAGCGCCCCGCTATCGCCCCGCTGGCCATATTTGGTCGTGCCCGCCTCCTCAGCGCTGGCCGCAAATAGCGACCGGTACACAGGGGCCTACCTGTGGCGGTAGTGGCGCTAGTTAAGGTGGAGGTGCGGCTGGCCGCTTTTTCGGCGCCCGCCTGCCCGCACCTCCGTCCCCGGCCTCCTACACCGCCCCCCCCCCCCCCGCGGCATTGCCGGCTGTTTCCCGAGAGCCCGGCACTTCTCCTTGGTGCCGGGCTCATTTGCCGGCACTCGCGAGCGGGGATCGTGCTGTTGCAGGCACCTCCCCCTTAACAGTGGGAGGAAGGCCTGCAGTACCGCAGCGTGCCGTGCCGCAGCGTGTGGCGCTGCGGCCCTTAGCGCGCCGAAATTCAGTTTCAGCGCCCCAAGCGGGGCGCGGGAAGCCTCGTTTAGCGGCCCACTTCCATTTGGGGCACAGAAACTGAATATCCGGATGGCGCAAGTGGCTCCGCACGCAGCGGTAATTCCGGCGCCCAGGCGAGCTTGGCGCCCCAAACTGAATTTTTAGCCCAATGTTCCTTATGTGAGAATAAAAAATTAATACATTTTACATAATTTTTCAGGTTATGGATTGGGATTGCCTCCAACTCCAAGGACTACCTCATTGAAATACATTGGCCCAGAGTTTACTGTCAAAATAACGGTGAGGCTAATGGCGCTCGCCGTTATTTATGTGCAAATGGTGCAGCAACTTCAGGCAAGAGGCAGATGCCCGGTTAAACTCAAAAATCCAAAAGTTGCTGTCCGAATTGTGCCTCTCCTCCATTAGCTTTGCGAAAGTGGCCTCTTGCTACTGGCTCACCATTGAAGTGCATTGAATGACGTAAAGTTACAAGTTTAATTAACGGCAGATGTCACTGGATGCCTTGCTACAGCAAAATTTGCCCATTATGTTTGGAACATTGATTAATTTGTCATTGAGCCAGGTTAAACTCCAGATCTGTGCCATATTGGCACTGTAGCGATAAATATTCTAAAATCAATGGTTCAGATTGGATTTGAAGCAGGCAATTTTATCCATTTTGCTAATGACTAGTCATAGCCATGAGGTCACATGCAGTGCTCATAAATCTATCAAATGGAAAAGTGACTGTTAATGAAGAGAGAACATAAGAAATAGGAGCAGGAGTAGGCCATTCGACCCCTCGAGCCTGCTCCGCCATTCAATAAGATCATGGCTGATCTTCTACCTCAACTCCACTTTCCTGCACTATCCCCATATCCCTTGATTCCCTTAGTATCCAAAAATCTATCGATCTCAGTCTTGAATATACTCAACGACTGAGCCTCCACAGCCCTCTGGGATAGAGAATTCCAAGGGGGAGAAATTGGGTACCTTTGCACCTCCCGTTATCGCCTCCGGGGGTCGATAACAGGGCGCTAACCACTTACCGCCCGGGCGCAGCGAGAATATCACCTCCCGCTAAATTCGGCGGGAGGTTTGCGTCGGCAGTATGGCGTTGCGCCCCGATTTCCTTCGCCCGGAGTTCGTGATGTCATCGCCGTGCGCATCGCTTGACAGGGTAGAAGCAGGGAGGATGATTCCCCTGGCTGGTGAGTTAGAACCAGGGGTCATAGTCTCAGAATAAGGAGTCAGCCATTTAGGACTGAGATGAGGAGAAATTTCGTCACTCGGAGGGTTGTGAATCTTTGGAATTCTGTGCCCCAGAGTGCTGTGGAGGCTCAGTCGTTGAGTATATTCAAGACAGAGATCAATAGATTTTTGGATATTAAGGGCATCAAGGGATATGGGGATAGTGCAGGAAAGTGGAGTTGAGGTAGAAGATCAGCCATGATCTTATTGAATGGCGGAGCAGGCTCGAGGGGTCGAATGGCCTACTCCTGCTCCTATTTCTTATGTTCTGAACTTCAGTTTCGCCCCCTGCAGCATCGCCGGGCGACAACACCGGCAGCTGCAGGAGGCGTTCATCAGGAGGCCGAGCGCTTCGGGGTGGCGATACTTAAAGGCGAGGTTGCCGAGGTAGGGAAAAAAATAATTAAATACTCGTTTTCTGTTTATTTTCCTTTTTTCCCTAGCGCTCGATTCAGCCCAGCACGCTGCTGCAGTGCATTGGGCTGATCGGGCCGGATCGCGGCTGCCGTCGGGGACCAGGTAAGTTTTCCCCTTGCAGAGCCTGCAGCGATGGCCCTTCCCTTTAAGGGAGGGAAGGAGCCTTCCAACGTGACAGTGCTGCATGGCCCATGTGTGCAGCGCTGCTCACCTATCTCCCCGCCTGCTGCCTGTTGCACTCCAGGAAGGAAGTGGAGCGCTTGATTTAGTGTTCCACTTCCTTCCTGGGGCGCAAAAACAGAATTTTTTTAAAAGTTGAGAAACATTAGCCCCTGGCGCTAATTTTTTCAACTTTTAAAAGTTAGCGCCCCAAATGGGGCTATAATGAATTTCTCCCCCCAAAAATTTACAACCTCTGCGTGAAAAAATTTCTCCTCATCTCAGTCCTAAATGGCTGACCCCTTATCTTGAGACTATGACCCCTAGTTCTAGATTCTCCAGCCAAGGGAAACAGCCTCTCACCAACTACCCTGTCAAGCCCCGTAAGAATTTTATACATTTCAATGCGATCAACTATCATGCTTCTAAACTCCAGAGAATATAGGCCCAATCTCTCCTCATCCCACGAACCTTCGTTGCACCCCCTCTAAAACAAGTATATTGTGGCGGAGCCACCAAAGGACTCAGAGCGGTTGTACATAATGCTTTTAACAGCAATGTAGTTACTGTCTGTGCCTGTACCTTTAATTACACTGTTTGACTGTACAATGCCTAGTTACCTTTACAGCACAGTTTCAACGTGATGACGTCATGCCGTTAGTCACGTGATGCCCCAATGGCGGGAAGAACGTGATGACATCATGAGGTCAGTCTCCTGACCAGAGGATCAGTCCTCGTGGAGCCCTCAAGGAGTGTAGACCTGTTATTGATGTGTTCTTGCAGTTTCCAGTTTAAACTAGTTTGGTTTCATTAAAGTTCATTAATTTAATTACCTGAGTCGAACTCAGTCTTTTTGATAGGAACCTCCGTTCCTACAATATCCTTCCTGAGGTAAGTAGACCAAAACTGTGCACATTACTCCAGGTGTGGTCTCACCAGTGCCCTATATAATTGCAGCAAGACTTCCTTACTCTTATACTACAACCCCCTTGCAATGAAGGATTTCAAAATATCACCGTAGTTGTGAAAAAAAGTGACTAGTACAGAATATTCACCGGTAAACGACATAACACAACATGCTGTGCTACAATGTTTTAGATCGCTCTCAGAATACTGTGTAATAATGAATGTTTTGGCTCAATACATTCTTGTTATTCTGCTTTGTGATTTTCAGCTATTGCAAGTTAGCGAAAATTATTTTTTCCCAAGTGTCAAAAGTTGTGCATTTGAGAGTTGAAAACATCTGCCCAGACTCCAAGGGGTTCATGTTATTCTGATTTTTAAAATCATAATTTATAGTATAGAGACAAAAAAAAAGCACATTGCATACGTGTCTTCTCTCATAAAACATTGGAAATTTCATTTTTCCTTGCATATTATGTGATTTGGTTGGCAGCACTGAGAGATTTAATTACAGTTTAAATTGGCAATGTATAAAACATGTCCGATCCACCAATTTTATGAACCATATAGTTAGCTGTAGAGGGAATTGTGAGAAAGCAGAAGCAGAAATGCAAAAGACTGTTCCCTTTTCATTATCACTGATTTTGCAAGTACTGTACTTTTTTTTCAGAAGTGCATGTCAAACATCTTGGGCTGAATTTTGCCGGCGCTCAGAGGGCAGGTTTGGAGACAGGTCCGCTGTCAAAATCAACAAGATTTACAGCGGGCCGGTATCCCGCTCTGAATCCGCCTCCTTGTGACTTTCCCTAGTGTCGGCTCTGCCTGCGCTCTGCAGACCCGGCACTAAGTGGCGAGTCAGGGAATTCTGATAGTTAGCAGGGTAGGTAAAGCAATTGAATCAACATTTTAACACATCCAAAGCATTTTCCCAAGTTTTCCTCGAGGTTCCTGTCGCTCGGGGATCACGCCAGGTAAGTTTGTCGGGTTCTGAACAACTCTCCATTTCTTTCATTAGGTCACAGCTGCAAAGGTGGTATAAAAACTACCATTTTACAGCTGGTTACCTTCCAATCTCAGAAGCTTCAGTATTTGAGCTTTATGCACTTTTGAGCTTTATGCGCTTTTGAAGTGTTTGGAGTAATCTCACTATCCACTGTCACCTCCTTGGAACAACCTATCTCAACATTGACAGATTGCTTCTGTCATCTCAACCTCACCTGCCATCTATTCCATCAGCATCAGTGCCCTTGAAAAAAATCTCACCTTGGTTCTCAGAATCACAACACGATCAGCCCCAACCCCAGCATCACCAGGCACACCAGCAGCACCAACAACAACAACAACCTTCTCTGCAATCAGCTGATGCTGCACTGGACACAGGTCATCAGTACCCGTGCACATTGCTGGCCGGGGCACCAGCGATGGACTCACCATGTCTACCCTGGCTGACACATGATGCACCAGGTTGGCACCAGCACCATAAAGCATCCCTACAATGTCCAAGCCATTCCTTTCACACTCATCACCATTTGCGGGGAGGGGCGGGGGGGGCGGAGGGGTTGGTGGACGTTATGTCTCACCATTCACTGCAACTCACTAAGATTCTTTCAAAGGCGCACACAAATCTGTCCAAGAACGCAAAGTGTTGAAAATAAAGATTTCAGTGTTTGACAGCACATCACCAGAGACTCCACATGAACATTGGCTAAACCACCCAAGTGCCTACCCTTCTGTGTTGTTAGTTGGTATGCTTGCAGTAGGATGAGGTTGAGTGTGAGGGGTGCCTAGTGAGATGGGGAAGTGATAATGCAGATAGAGAGAGAGGGATGAGTGGAGGTGCAAGGTAAGTTGGTGTGAGTAAGGATGTGCAGGAGTATGGTAGTAAAGGCAAAGTGATGGGGATGTGATGAGTGGCACAGCATGATGAGGTTGAGTGTGACTTGGCAGTAACGTTTCGTGATCTACTGAGATCATTGCAAGGTTTGCGCCACTGCAGCCTGGTCCTCCTGACCACATCCCTGCTTGTGTCCTCCTGTGCAATGTGCAACCAGGCTGCGTGGTGTCCTGGGAGGTGTCGGCTGCCCATGGGAAGGGAAGAGGACCTCCCTGCGTGCTGTGACTCCCTCTATAAGCATACCCTTTTAGTACAACAGAAAAGGTTGAGAGGAGATTTGATAGAAGTGTTGAAAATTGTGAGGGGTTTTGATAAGGTAAATAGGGAAAACTGTTTCCACCGGCAAGTGAGTCTTGTAACCAAAGGGCATCAATGTAGGTTCATCGCTATAAGAAGGAAAGGGGCGGATGGGAGAAATTTTTGTTAGGACATGGAATGCTCTACCAGAAACAGATTTACAACAGGAAGCAGAATCCATATATGCGTTTAAATAGGAAGTGATTAAATAGTTGAAAAAGATAACATTTGCCAGTGTATTGGTAAGGTCAGGGAAATGGGAATAATTGGATACCTTTTTCAGCAAGCTAGCATAGGTGCACTGGGATGAAAGGCTTACTTCTGTGCTGTAAAATTCTATGATTCTATACAATCAGCACGTTGGCCTTGAAATTATTCTGTGTGAATATTACTGTACAAACACAATGCATGCAAATGCAATTTATTTCTTTTCTATTTTAAGGCGTTAGCTGGTTTAAAATAAATGAGTTGACCTCTCCAATGAAGCAGCAGAAAAAGGTATTGCAAATCCGTTGAACATCTGGATGCTAAATATTCATACCGCGAACTTTCAAGGCCATTGATTTAAAAAAAAAATAAAGGCGGCTTGATTCTGTTGTATGAATGCAGTTCTGCTCTTCCATTTTTTTTATCGGAGCAGCTTCTTTAGGCCCTTTCTTCATCCATATATTTCAGACTTTTAAAAGTGAATGTGCTGTTGTCATTGAGAAAAGGGGAGTTTTTCTATTTATTTCTTTTCTCCTCCCTTTCCTGTGTTCCAGGTCTTTTTTTAATCAAAGACTTTTGCCCAAGAGTTAGACCACCATTAAACTGCACGGTGGACCTGGCCAACGATTGTTATTGACCCTCAATGTCACTATAGATTTCATAATTTTTTTTGCCTTTTCCCACTTCTTGATAACAGAGTCCGCTTGTCTCTCCATCAGTTTAATGTTCTTAACTTTTTTTGTATGTAATGTTTTCAGATGATCTATCGTAGTTGATGGTGGAGTTTCTAACCATTATACAACGGATCATGCACCAAGGAACGATTGGTCTCTCACTAGTGCTTCAGTTCCACATCTCTTTGAAATAAACTGCAGAATATGAGCTCTGTGCCTTGCTCGACTGTGTACTTTAGCTCAGCAAGATGTTGCAGGCTCTATAAATATTTTACAGTAGGAGGGGTTTTTTAATGCAGTACTACCTTTTAATATGAGATTTTGTTGACGCGAAAAATTTCCGAGCACTCGGGTTCATATTTTAATAGAAAACGTGGTTGTTTGAGAAATTGTAATAAATGTTAAAATGTATTTTATGATTTATTCAATTAAAATTAGCTGAACTGTAAAAATTGGTAGTCATTGACTTGTGACAGGGATGATGGTAAGATGAGATAATATTTCAATAACGTCTCAAAATAAATTGTTAATACCATAGAAAATGTAACCTTTTTGACGGTGGTGCAGGTATTTTGTGTTTACATGTTAAAGTGACAGATAGAATCCAGTACTCCCAAGTAGACTACAAGGTTCAACACTATGGCCCAGATTTTCCTGTCTTACCTGATTTTACATTGAATTCACTCACTCTAATTTACACTGCCTTCTCAGTCCTTGCGCTGTTTATTTCACAATCCTCCAATCTGATTGGATAAGGAGATACCCTGTTGCTTTCCCTATTCACTCAGGTCCCAGATGCCCTGTTTCCCTCACTGCGACCTTATCTGCTCGCACTTTCAGCAACTCCAGGGTGTAGGCCATCAGGTCCAGGGGATTTATTGGCTTTAATTTCTCATTAATTTCTCCAGTACTATCTTTTTACTAATACTAATTTGTTTCAGTTCCTCATCCTCGCTGGAATTTTGGTTCTCCACTATTTCCGGGAAGTTTTTTGCGTCTTCTTCCGTGAAGACAGACACAAAGGGCTCAATTTTAATAGCCTTTTGGAGGCAGGTCTGTTGGTAAAATCGGGAAAAATGGCATCAGACGTCCAACCCGCTTCCACCCCGCCCCCACCCGACTTTCCTGAGTGTCTGTTTAGCTGCTCCCAAACTGACCTGTCTCCAACCGGTGGGACAGGTAGTTAAGGCAGTCAACAGCCTGGCTAATCCTATTTTCATAGTGGTTTCCCATTTTCCTGCTTCTAGCTCCTGTTTCCCGACTAGTCGGAAACAGGCCAGGTTCAAGGAGACGAGTTGCTGGAGGACATGATTTGTAGTCATTGGTGGAGCGCTTTAAAAGTGCCCTTGAAACATGGCTGACATTCAAATGCAACAACTTTGCTGTTGTAGGTATGGGATAACATTTTGCACATCTACTGACCTTCTGAATGTTCAAGCTGACACCCATCTGCAGTGTGTCATGAATGGAATTATTTCAGGCCACTTCGACTGTGCAAGATTATTACCTCAAATGAAATCTATAGCAAGGGGATGGGAAATATTTATGCCCTCTCATCCTGGTCCTCATAATCGGGGGAGTAGCAGCCGCGTGGCTCAGCGCAGATCTGGAAAGAGGAGTAGGAGGAGGACGAGGGGAGCCTTGCATGCCCTGTTGTGACCAATGCAACATCCCTTCAGTTCACTGCTGCCCGTCAACCAGGGTATGCACACTGCCATGCCACACTACCATAAGCTTACTCTTTGACCATAGTTGGCCACCATATGGCTCTGTAATTGCAGGCGACACTTGTCCAATGTCATACTTCATCTCTGCTAGACCCTCTTATTTCCTATCACTTTTACCATCAGCAGCACAAATCTAACTCGCCCTGAGCCCTCAATGCACTTTTGCCATTTCCCATAACACATGGGCCACACAATCATCTGTTTGCCATAATTTATCTTTAACACATGACAAAATATACCAACAACAGTCAGGAAAAAAAAGAAACATCACCCAAGTGAATCCCCTTGTGACTGTAGGTGCTTAATCTTTCTCTTACGCGTGCTTCTACGTGGTGCTTCCCCTGTGGCTTCAGCAGATGTAGAGGCACCTTGCTGCGCCTGCTTTGATGCCTTTGGCGGGCGACTTCTGGGTTTGGGAGCCTGGGAGGGCTCTTCAACAGCCTGCACTTCCTGCGGCTATGCAAGGGCTGAAACGGCCATCTCAGTTGCCTCTGCAAAGTGGGTCTCTGACCGAGGACTCCGTAGTGGCATGGTCGTCCGAGTGCTTTGAGAGGAGCCCACACTTCCTTCTGTCCTGCCAACAACATCCCTCTCATGGGTCAGCCGCACCTCAGTGCTGGCAACTGGCAGGAGAGCACCTTGCTGTACTTCAGGGGGGCCATGAGGACCTGTATCTGCACTGGTAGTCCTCCTCAAAAGGACATCCATGAAGCTCTGGTCTCTCTGCTCCAAAGCTGCCCATCGCTCCTCCAGAGATGTCATTCTATTCTGAACAGTAACCATGTTTTCCTGACTCGGGCAACTTATTTCCTCCATGGTTGTAGCCATCCTTTCCACTGAGGTAGCCAGTTTTTCCACGGAGGTTGCCATCCTATCCATGGTGGTGCGTTCATGCGCCATTGTCTCCACCACAGCACTGCTGATGTTAGAGATGGACTCCTCCATTCTCTCCACACTCGCACTAACCCTGGGGGCAAACCCTTCCAAAGACACCTGCGCTTGTTCCTATATTTCACGAACCGTTCTTTTTCTGGATGGCCCCAGAGGTACAGCGTCTGCATGCAGCTCAGCAGAGCTAGGAGAGCCCTGCGACCTCCGAGGAGGACTCTCCACTGCTGTCGTTGTCTCCACCATCTGCTGATGCTCACTTGTGCGCTGTGATAGGACAGGTGGCAACACTACTCTAACTCGCGATGGCCCCACCGAGGTGTGCGTTGCTGCGCTGGTGCTGGGTGCGCTGAGTCCTGGTGAAGCTGCTCCCTCAGAGGCTTCAGGTTCCTCTGAAGAGTTGTCCGGGTCTTCGTCCTGGATCGTGGGGAGGGGGGCGCTCAATGGTCCTGTGGGAGAGTAAAGGCTTGAATTAGACATCTGCTATTGATGTAGCAGACACATCCTTTTGAGCAGATGTTACAAAGCGATTCTTGCATCATATTGCATTGCTTTCTGAGAGGGATGAAAATCTATTATGTCACCAGCTTCTTCTAGTGTGCCCGTCTCTCCATCGCCCACTTCCACGTTCTCGCCACCTCCAACAATCTCGTTTGCTGCCTCCTCAGCACTGGTCAATGTTGCAAGGGAAGCTGTTCCTCCTCGAGTCATTGCTCTCTCCCTCTTATTGTGGGCTATCTTTTCCTGCAAGGAAGGACACAAGCGGTGCTTCAGCCACAGTGATGGAGTGAGTATGAAGAATCCCTACCATCGAATCTTTGAGCGAGACGAAGATGGGGTAAGGTGCCAAGAGGAAGCTAGCTCCCTGTGCGTTGTTAGTTGCTGTCACTGCATGACAGTGAGAGTGAGTCTAAAGGGTGCATAGGCAGGATGCTGAAGTGATTCAGTGCAGAGACAGAGATGGATAGGAAAGGGTGCAAGGGAAGTAAGAGTAAGGTGGGATGTGAAACAGAATGCTTCCAAAGTAGAGTGCAGGTGATGAGAAGAGAAGGGAAGCAGAGTGAAGGCAAGTGAGATGGGATACTCACTTTTTTGATGTTCTCACAAGATCATTAAACCTTTTGCGGCACTGGATCCATGACCGTGCATAAATGGACCTTGCACTCACATCCTGATCAATGTGCAGCCAGGCAGCCTTGGTCTGCTGAAGAGACTTCTTCCGGCCATCAGGAGGGAAGAGAATCTCCCTGCACCCTCTGACAGCATCCACAAAAACATGGAGGGAGTCATCATTAAACCGAAGAGCTGCCTTGCCTCTGGAAGAAGTCATAGCTTTGAAAAGAAGTGCAGGAAACCACAATGGAAAGGTTCAGGCTGGATGGCACTTTTAAAAGCAGCTGCTATTATGACATCATCAGAGGCGGCCAGCCGACCTGATTCCACTCATTGGACCGGCCAATGTGCCTCATGAAATTAACAGACTAGTTTAATATAAATCGCAGCTCTGCAGCTGTTCCCGGTGGAAGCGGCTCCCGAACCTGCCCACCATGCAATCTGCCTCGGGAATTAAAATTGAGCCCAAAGTATTTGTTTAATTTCTCTGCCATTTCCTTATTCCCCATTATAATTTCTCCTGTCTCAGCCTGTAAGAAACCCACATTTACTTTTGTTAATCTTTTCCGTTTTACATACCTGTAGAAGCTTTTACAGTCTCTTTTTATGTCTCTCGCTAGTTTACTCTCATATTCTATTTTCCCTTTCTTTATCAATTTCTTGGTCTTCCTTTGCTGAATTCTAAAATCCTCCCAACCCTCAGGCTTACTACTCTTTTTGGCAACATTATAAGCCTCTTCTGTTACTCTAATACTACCTTTAACTTCTCTTGTTAGCCACGGTTGGACCACTTTTCCTGTGGGGTTTTTGTGCCTTAAAGGAATGTATATTTGCTGTAAATTATGTATTAATTCTTTAAATGCTAGCCATTGCTTCTCTACCATCATACCTTTTAATGTAGTTTCCCAATCTACCTTAGCCAACTCGCCCCTCGTAGTTTGCTTTGTTTAGATTTAAGACCCTAGTTTCGGATTTAACTAAATCATTTTCAAACTCAATATACAAGCCTATCATATGGCCCAGAAATTCGGGTCTCCACGGGTGAGTACGCACGGGGTACTCACCCGTAGGCCCAATGGAAGTGCCGGTTTCTTGCATGCACTGCGCATGCGCAGGAAACCGGCACTTCCGTTCCCCTGAAAGAAGGAGTTCAGAGGTCGAACGCGTGCACGGGGGAGGCTGCGCGTGCGCATGGAACTTCGTTTTTTTTTTACAGGTTTTCCCGGGAAGGTAAGCCTGCAGAAGTTAGACATGTAAAAAGCAGGCGTAAGGCCTACTTTTTACAAGGTAAGTGGTGAATTAATTAAAATTAAAACATTTTTTCCACAGGTTTATTATTTTTAAATACTTTAAAGCAAGGTAAGTTTATTTTTAGCCCCGTTAAAAAATAAAATTATTTTTTTCAAAAATTTAAATTATTGTTTAAAATAGTTATTTCATGTAATTTATAGTTTATTTTAAAAATGTGATTTAAAAAAAACTTTATTTGAAGATTTAGTGATGTTTTGTAAGAAGAAGGGGCCCGTAGTATTTCTAAGTTTGACAGCACTTCCGTCAGATTTATGAATGGCGCATTCCCTGCTCCGATTGGCTCTCCATGGCCCACGTGATCCCAGGGGACGCATCGAACTAACTGCGCCCCTGGGATATGCAAGCACTGTGCGCCGGCAGTTGGAGCAGGCCCCGGATTGGAATTCCACGGGGGCCCACAGCTCAACGGCCGGCGCGCAAGGTAAGTGCAGGTCGGGGCTTGTACCCGCGGGAAGCCCCCGACCTGAATTTCTGGGCCATTATGGTCTCTCTTTCCTAAAGGCCCCTTTACTACAAGATTATCAATTAACCCTTTCTCATTGCACAATACTAGATCTAAACTAACCTGTTCCCTTGTTGGTTCCTCAACATACTGATCTAGAAAACTATCTTGCAAACATTGCATGAATTTGTCCTCTACACTATTACTGCAAATTTGGTTTGTCCAGTCTATATGTAGATTAAAGTCCCCCATGATTACTGTATTACTCTTGTTACATGCGCCACTAATTTCCTGAATTAAACTCTGCCCTACATTACAACTAATGTTTGGGGGCCTATAAACAACTCCCACCAATGTTGTCCGCCCCTTGCTGTTTCTTAGCTCCACCCAAACTGATTCTACTTCTTGATTTTCGGAGCTAAGATCCTTTCTCTCTACTGTCTTTATTCCATCCTTTATTATCAGGGCTACCCGTCCTCTTCCATTTTGCCTATCTCTTCTAAAAGTTAAGTATCCTGGAATATTTAGTTCCCAACCTTGGCCACATTGCAACCACGTCTCTGGAATGGCCATTGGATCAAACCTTTTCATTTCTATCTGCGCTATTAATTCATCTATTTTGTTGTGAATGCTTCACACATTCAGAGATAGTGCCTTTAGCTTTGACGTATTTCTATTTTTCCCTGATGTCACCTTAGTCACTGATGCCTTATTACCTTTGTTGCTCTCTCTGTCCCAATCCTGACACACTCTGCTTATTTTTACCCAATACTCTACTCTGCTCTAGAGCCTTGACATTTCTCTTGCTGCTTTATATTCACCTCCCCCTTCATTAGTTTAAAGCCGTGTCTGCTGCCCTAGTTATTTGGTTCACCAGGACACTGGTCCCAGCCTGGTTTAAGTGGAGCCTGACGTAAGAAAACTACTAGGCACTTGGTCAGAGTTTTAAACAAGGCTTTAATCGACTGTTTCACAACATGAAAGTCTAGTTATCCTTCACTAGTTCCTGTTTACAAAATGTCCCTGAGCAAGCTGGGCCCGTGCCCGAGTATTTTTACACTCCCTGGACAGCGCCACCAGCAGGCCACCCAATATATTTCATAAGTCATTTCTACATGAATGGCACGATTTATGTCAGAGCCCATCCCAACGGACAGCTCCCTCTTTCCCCAATACTGGGGCCAGTGCCCCATGAACTGAAACCCCCTCTTCCTGCACCACTCTTGAGCCATGCATTTAAACCTCTAATCTGTTTGTCCCTATGCCAATTAGCACATGGCTCAGGTAACAATCCAGTGATTATTATCTTTGCGGTTCTCCTTTTTAATTTGGATCCTAGCTCCTCAAACTCCCTCAGCAGAACCTCATTCCTAGTTTTACCTATGTCGTTGGTTCCTACATGGACCACGATAACGGGATCCTCGCCCCCCCAATCCAAGTTCTCCTCCAGTCAGCAGCCCATTTTCCATCTCTCCCGAATTTTATTTCCATTAAGGTCAAAATCGGAAGAGGTGTAAAACTGTCTGCAGACTCGCTATCATCCGTTTACCAATATCGAAATTCAAGATCGACCCTATTCTGTGGCTATCTGTGTATAATTTAAGTGCAGAGAAAAATGAAATGTTTCCTATCACTTTCAAGTATAGTTAGCCACACATCACTGATCTCTCACTCCTTAGCTCATGCAAAGAAAACCACTTGGACTTTAAGCATCAAGGAATCTTCCTATTTGTGTGCAAGAGAACTTAAAAGCTTTGTGTAAGATAGTTAACATTATTAAGCTGCAGAACATTTTGCATTCTCAATTTTGGAGCTTTGTCAAAATGAAAACCAACAGGCCATTAAAGGCCTTCATCAGTCATCCAGAATGTTACATGAGGCAATGTGCAAGCATTCTACTTCATATGGTCTATTCATTTCTTAGCTTGCACAGTTTCCTTTTTGACTGCCAATAGCCATTATACTTATTTTCTAGAACTCTCAGTTTAAAGAAATAAAGCACATGACTATTATCTTTTAACAATGGTGCTATTTCATTCTTGCTTTCAATGAATACAAACAGCTATGGACGTTCTCAATTCTGTAGTTATAATTTGTAGTTGACTGCATTTGTTGAGGTAATCTGTTGGGTGAAGATGTGAAGTGGACCTCTTCAAACTGAACACTTGTATATCCTTCCACCTGCAGTGAGTGGCAAATACCAGACTCACTGATGCAAGTGCCTTTCTGATTATGGGTTGCCCCCTTCAGAGCCATATAAGGCAATTCGCCTTTCCGTGATACCATCCGCTATTACCTGAAGGGCCTCCTCCATAAATTGGACCGTTGTGTGCCTTGCTATCTTCGTCAGCACTCCAATGTACACACTCCACAGCTGGATTTACATAATGTGAGTTATTTACAGCAGTCGCATCTCTAAGAAAATAATTATCCAAATGGCTGTTGCTCTTTTTTAAAATGATCATGGAAATGTGTAATAGGAAAGCATAGGGGGAAAAATTCAGTATCGCCCCATTTGGGGGCGCGATTATCGACCAGGCACAAAGATTAGCGCCTGGCGCTAATTATCGCCTTCAACTGCAAACTTGGCTTTTATCTCCCCTGGAGGTGTTTGGAGCGCTAAATCAGGTGCTTCACACCTGCCTGAAGGCGCAAAGGCCGAGGAGCGATGCGCTACCTCAGAGCGCTGGCGGAGCTCATGTGATGTCAGTCAGCAATGGAACACAGATGCAATGGCGCCGGCCAGTTCTTAAAGGGGAGGGTTGATCTTGCTCTCCAACCACACCCTGCTCATTGCAGCCTTGAATCTCGGCCTGGAGAGACCTGTACATCACATCTGCTGGTAAGAACAATAGAGAAACCCAGGGAAAGAGCTCAGAGTGCAGCCCCCACAGTCTCTTCTAAATCGATACAAGGAAGGGCAAATCAAAATGAACCTGCAAACTGCTGCTCAGTACCCAAAACTCCTTCACACAGCGTTGAAACTCTCCAGAAATCTCTCTCTCTCTCAGAATGCATGGTGCAAAAATGTCACCAACAAAAAAAGGCAGGAAGCGGTCGCTTTTAAATAGCACTCCCCCAGTCCCTTCCTGACTGCAAAACGCTCCCTTCAACCTGTCATTGCTAGCGGCAGGTGGTAAGGCAGGGGGCGCCACTCAATATCCAGTCCAGGGCGCTACCGAGGCGTTGCACACTCGACTGACGTCACGATCTGCCGGCGCAGGAGATCGTGGCGGTAGTGTTTAGCGCCGCCGCAAAATGTCTAGTTAATTTTGAGAGCAGCGCAAACATCGCCGCGCCTGGGCGCTAGTTGCTTTGCGCCCCAGTAGCGCCCTCTTAAGGCACTAATGGGAGGCGCCAACCAACTGAATTTTTCCCCGTAGAGTCCAAGACAGAGTCCACCAGCTAGTTACGGATATAATCACTGGGCTGGATGTACATATGTCTTAGACCCATGCAGAAACATTTTTTTTTTTTTTAAACTGCTTTAATTCCTGAAACATTTTTCACAAGAGTTGTTTTTAGCACAATCTTTAGTCGCTTCTTTGGGTCAAAGGTTTGATCTAATGAGCTGTTGCTCAGCTAAAAAGTTACAAATACCATTTTTGAGCTTAGCTGGCGAAAGGATTTGCTGGACATGTCTTGCCTGTTTTTCTATGGAGTTGGCAGAGGAATTTTCTGATCGGATTGGTGATGTTCTGGTGAGCTGTTACTGGAACAGACTGTAGGAAAATTGGGATTTAAATTAAATCTGGAATATTAAAGCTGGTGGTGGCTTGCTGAAATAAATAGTGTTTCTGTTGCATCCCTTACAGTGGTGAATGTGTGACAGTAAAACCTATTTGACTGAGGTTTTGAAAAAAAATGTAGGACCCAGCCAAAGATTTCAAGCATGCAACCGTGGATAACAATCTGTTAGCAATAAATTGGACATCTGCTCATCCATTTTGCTGCACCAGTAAGCCAACAGAGAAACCCTTCGAGTGCTGATTGCTTTTCCCACATTATAGCTTCATTGCCTGTTAAACTAACATCCTTAACTTCTATTACTGCTCAGTCTCAGGGGGCAGTACTTTTATCAGATTTAAGCCACTGTCTCTCAAATAGAACTATCTTTTGAGCCCTTCTGCAAGGAAACAATAAAAAAAATCACCTTTGGCATTGTACCTAAAGCTCAATATCTTAAGTTACTTTCCACTATAGGTCCCTATGCCCCAGTAATCTTGGAAATTGAACTTCCCAAAATAATTCCTGACAGCTTAAGATATACATAAAACTGTGAAAAGCAGGTATACCATAGAATGACTTTCTTAGTATACAATGTAGGCTTATCTTTTGTACTTTCAGTTTTTTAAGTCTATTTTTCCATGATCACACACACCCCACGTCCACATATCCCTGGTGAGGCGATATACCATGGTTGGACTTAGTGTTGATTCTTCACTGACCCATAGGAGCCATAGTTGGAGTGATACAAGCACCATTCAAAGTGGTGAGAAGACTTGCTCTTGCAATGTTGGCTTTCACAGGCACAAGAGCCTGGCAGACCTGCAGTGAATTTAAAACAAAATTAGAGAAAGATTCTTTCAAACTGATATCTCTACTGAAATTTTGAAAATTGATTTAATTCAGGTTAAAAAAACGTGATTGAAAGAACATTGCGGGCAAGGGCAGTTTAGGGAGTAACACTATTGAGACACAAATCAGTACCTCAGCAAATACCTGGAGATTCCTCTTGGTAGATAAATGTTTCAAGCATAAATGACCTCATCTTTGTTTATGGTACCAGGGTTAGCTAATGCTTCACCTTTTTGATCACAACTTAATCTGAATAGAATCATAGAATCATACAACACAGAAGGAGGCCATTCATGTCAACGTGCCTGCGCCGGCTCTTTGAACGAGTTATCTAATTTGTCTAACTCCTCTGCTCTTTCCCCACAGCCCTGCAAATGTTTCCCCTTCAAGTATTTATCCAATTCCCTTTTGAAAGTTACTATTGAATCTGCTTCCTGTTCAGGCAGTGCATTCCAAATCATAACAACTCACTGCGTAAAAAAATGTTTCCTCATGTCGTCTCTGGTTCTTTTGCCAATTACCTCAAAGTTGTGTCATCTGGATACTGCTCCTTCAGTCACTGGAAACAATTTCTCCTTATTTACTCGATCAAAATTCATGATTTTGAACACCTCTATCAAATCTCCTCTTAACCTTCTCTGCTCTGGGAGAACATTGCCAGCTTCTCTAGCCTCTCCACATAACTTTAAAAAAATGTTTTTTATTCCTTTATGGGATGTTGGCAGCGCTGGCAAGGCCAGCATTTATTGCCCATCCCTAATTGCCCTTGAGAAGGTGGTGGTGAACCGCCTTCTTGAACTGCTGCAGTCCATGTGGTGAAGGTGCTCCCACAGTGCTGTTAGGGAGAAAGTTCCAGGATTTTGACCCAACGACGATGAAGGGCCGGCAATATACTTCTAAGTCAGGATGGTGTGTGACTTGGAGGGGAACTTGGAGGTGATGGTGTTCCCATGCGCCTGCTGCCCTGTCCTTCTAGGTGGAAGAGGTCACGGGTTTGTGAGGTGTTGCCGAAGAACTTGGCGAGTTGCTGCAGTGCATCTTGTAGATGGTACACACTGCAGCCATGGTACGCCGGTGGTGGAGGGAGTGAATGTTTAAGGTGGTGGACGGGGTGCCAAATCAAGCAGACTGCTTTGTCCTGGATGGTGTCAAGCTTCTTGAGTGTTGTTGGAGCTGTACTCATCCAGGCAAGTGGAGAGTATTCCATAACACTCCTTACTTGTGCCTTGTAGATGGTGGAAAGGCTTTGGGGAGTCAGGAGGTGAGACACTCGCTGCAGAATACCTAGCCTCTGACCTGCTCTTGTTGCCACAGTATTTATGTGGCTGGTCCAGTTAAGTTTCTGGTCAATGGTAACCCCAAGGATGTTGATGGTGGCGTATTTGGCGATACTAATAGTGTTGAATGTCAAGGGGAGGTGGTTAGACTCTCGCTTGTTGGAGATAGTCATTGCCTGGCACTTCTGTGGCGTGAATGTTACCTGCCAGTTATCAGCCCAAGCCTGAACATTGTCCAGGTCTTGTTGCATGCGGGCATGGACTGCTTTATTATCTGAGGAGTTGTGAATGGCACTGAACACTGTGTAGTTATCAATGAACATCCTCATTTCTGACCTTATGTTGGAGGGAAGGTCATTAATGAAGCAGCTGAAGATGGTTGGGCCTAGGACACTGCCCTGAGGAACTCCTGCAACGATGTCCTGGGGCTGTGATGATTGACCTTCAACCACCACAACCATCTTCATTTGTGCTAGGTATGACTCCAGCCAGTGGAGCATTTTCCCCCTGATTCCCATTGACTTCAGTTTTACTAGGGCTCCTTGATGCCACCCTCGGCCAAATACTGCCTTGATGTCAAGGGCAGTCACTCTCACCTCACCTCTGGAATTCAGCTCCTTTGTCCATGTTTGGACCAAGGCTGTAATGAGGTCTGGAGCCGAGTGGTCTTGGCGGAACCCAAACTGGGCATCAGTGAGCAGGTTTTTGGTGAGTGAGTGCCGCTTGATAGCACTGTCGATGACACCTGCCATCACTTTGCTGATGATTGAGAGTAGACTGATGGGGCAGTAATTGGCCGGGTTGGATTTGTCCTGCTTTTTGTGGGCAGAACATACCTGGGCAGTTTTCCATAATGTCAGATAGATGCCAGTGTTGTAGCTGTACTGGAACAGCTTGGCTAGAGGCGCGGCAAGTCCTGGAGCACAAATCTTCAGCACGATAGCCTTTGCTGTATCAAGTGCGCTCAGCCGTTTCTTGATAGCACATGGAGTGAATCGAATTGGCTGAAGACTGGCTTCTGTGATGGTGGGGACCTCAGGAGTAGGCCGATATGGATCATCCACTTAGCACTTCTGGCTGAAGATGGTTGCAAACACTTCAGCCTTGTCTTTTGCACTCACATGCTGGGCTCCACCATCATTGAGGATAGGGATATTCATGGAACCTCCTCCTCCTGTTAGTTGTTTTATGGTCCACCACTATTCATGACTGGATGTGGCAGGACTTTGATCTGATCCATTGATTGTGGGATTGCTTAGCCCTGTCTATAGCATGCTGCTTCCGCTTTTTAGCATGCATGTAGTCCTGTGTTGCAGCTTCCCCAGGTTGGCACCTCATATTTAGGTACGCCTGGTGCTGCTCCTGCACTCCTTATTGAGCCAGGGTTGGTCCCCTGGCTTGATAGCAATGGTAGAGTGAGGGATATGCCAGGCCATGAGTTTACAGATTGTGGTGGAATACAATTCTGCTGCTGCTGATGGCCCACAGCGCCTCATGGATGCCTAGTTTTGAGCTGCTAGATCTGTTTTGAATCTATCCCATTTAGCATGGTGGTAGTGCCACACAACATGATGGAGGGTGTCCTCAGTGTGAAGACGGGACTTCGTCTCCACAATAACTGTGCGGTGGTCACTGCTACCAATACTGTCATGGACAGAGGCATCTGCAACAGGTAGATTGGTGAGGATGAGGTCAAGTAGGATTTTCCCCTCGTGTTGGTTCTCTCACCACCTGTCGCAGGCCCAGACTGGCAGTTATGTCCTTCAGGACTCAGCCAGCTTGGTCACTAGTGGTGCCAATGAGCCACTCTTGGTGATAGACATTGAAGTCCCCCACCCAGAGTACATTCTGTGCCCTTGTTACTCTCAGTGCTTCTTCCAAGTGGTGCTCAACATGGAGGAGTACTGATTCTATCAGCTGAGGGAAGGCGGTAGGTGGTAATCAGCAGGAGGTTTCCTTGCCCATGCTTCACCTGAAGCCATGAGACTTCATGGGGTCCAGAGTCAATGTTGAGGACTCACAGGGCCACTCCTTCCTGACTGTATACCACTGTGCCACCACCCCTGGTGGGTCTCTCCTACCGGTGGGACAGGACATACCCAGGGATGGTGATGGAGGAGTTTGGGACATTAGCTGAAAGGTATGATTATGTCAGGCTGTTGCTTGACTAGTCTGTGGGACAGCTCTCCCAATTCTGGCACAAGTCCCCAGATGTTGGTGAGGAGGACTTTGCAGGATCGATTGTGCTAGGTGTGCCGTTGTCATGTCCGAAGCCGGTGCCTGGTGATCCGTCCAGTTTCATTCTTATTATTTTGTTTTGTAGCGGTTAGTTACAACTGAGTGACTTGCTAGGCCATTTCAGAGGGCAGTTAAGAGTCAACCACATTGCTGTGGGTCTGGAGTCACATATAGGCCAGACCAGGTAAGGACAGCAGATTTCCTTCCCTAAAGGATATTAGTGAAGTAGATGGGTTTTTAACAACAATCCAATAGTTTCATGATTACCATTATTGATAATAGCTTTTTATTCCAGATTTATTTAATTAACATTATTTAATTTATTTAAATTCCCCAGCTGCCAAGGTGGGATTTGAACTCACGTTTCTGGATCATTAATCGAAGCCTCTGGATTATTAGCCCAGTGACATTACCACTACGCTACCATTCCCCAACAGGACTCCCTCATCCCTGGTATCATTCTTCTGCACCTTCCCATGTTAAATATCTCATGACACTACTTGAAGGAGAGTAGGGAGTTCTCCCAGTGTTCTAGCCAACATTCATCTTTTGGCCAACACCAAAAACAGATTGACTGATCACTCATGTCACTTATGAATGAAGCATTCCCTGCTACCATTGGCTCTCCATGGCCCACGTGATCCCAGGGGACGTATCGAACTAACTGCGCCCCTGGGATACGCAAGCATTGCGCGCCGGCAGTGGGAGGAGGCCCAGGATCGGAATCCCACGCGGGCCCACAGCTCAATGGCCGGCGCGCTAGGTAAGTGCAGGTCGGAGGCTTGTACCCGCGGGAAGCCTCCGACCCGAATTTCTGGGCCAATATGTTCTTGTGTGGCTCGGTGTCAAATTTGTTTGATTACGCTCCTGTGAAGTGCATTGGGGTGTTTTACTATGTTAAAGGTACTATATAAATGCAAGTTGTTGTTGTAGTTGTCTTATGATGTTTCTAAGAGATATAATATAAATATTTATTTTTTTCAATTTTTTTTATTGTCATCTCCTTTTATATTTTAATTCATTTTTTTGTTGCTGTAAATCCTAATGAACATGTTTGTACTTTCAAGCCACTATGAAATAGATGCTGTTTCAATGTGTTAAATTATGAAGAAAAAGATACAAAACAATTAACAAATGCAAGTTACATTCAAATAGCTAAAAATCAGCAGTGTGTAACAGCATTAAATCAGTGAAGGAATAAAATTACTATTATCCATCTTGCCCAGGCTCATCCAAAAATAATTTCAGCATTGAATCCTTTTAACATACGTCCTTGCTCCTGTAAAGTTCTAATTAACCAGTAGAAAAACAATAAGCTTTAAAACCTTTTCTCATCTTGCCCATTTTTTCATTATAATGTGGCTTCTCCGGTGGTATCATTTTGCAGCAAGATAGGGAGCCACACAAAATAATGGCTTTAAAGCAATCATTAATCATTAATAAAGAAACACTGCTCTATCTGCAATGTACCAGCACCAGAGTACACTTTCCTGAATATTTCTGATCTATTATTTCAAGGTGTCCTTGATGGGACAATCTACTCGCGCAAAGCTCTAAGATACCAAAATGATTATTGACAGCAGTTATTTTGTTTGATGGCCTAGCTGTAAATCAAACTTTAAAAAACTGCAAATGATCTACAAATCCATGAGCTACTTTATGCTTGTGGCAGAGAGTGCCAGCAGATCATCCCTGTCTAATACGAGAAGGTAATCCTTTTTGGCTTTTTTTTAAGTGTCAGACGTGACTCAGTGGTAGCGGTCTCGTCTCTGAGTCAGAAGGTTATGGGTTCAAGTCCCATTCCAGGGACTTGAGCATAAAATCTAGGCTGGCATTCCAGTGCAGTGCTGAGCAAGTGCCGCTCTGTCGGAGGTGCCGGCTTTCGGATGAGACATTAAACCAAGGCCCCGTATGCCCTCTGTTCTTCCCGGTGTCCTGGCTAATATGCATCCTTCAATCAACACCACTGAAATAGTTGATCTAGTCATTATCACATTGCTGTTTGTGGGAGCTTGCTGTGCGTAAATTGGCCGCGTTTCCTACATTACAACAGTGACTGGACTTCAGAAGTATTTCATTGGCTGTAAAGCGCTTTGGGACGTCCTGAGGTTGTGAAAGGCCCTATAGAAATGCAAGTCTTTCTTTCTATTCCAGTTGGATCTAGGTACCTAGAGAAGCAGCTAATGGAGTGGCTTCACAAAATTAAACGTTATGACCGGCTTGCAATTACTGCTGTGGTCAATTTCTTTTAACCGCAAGTTCAGTTTCCTGCAGAAAATCATGCTTGTATCAGGAATTCTTCTGATTTTGCTTCTTTTAATTGAGTGCTGAATTCGGACATACAGATCTTAATAGGGTTGATCCGACAATGGGGCACTCCCAGTGGGGAGCAACGCTCACTTGGGAGCAAATTTCTACACACACCTCGGGTAATTGTGAACGCGCAACCCGTAACTTACGAAATCGCTGGTGGGGGGGCCCACAGTTTCTTTAGACGCAGTCCCTGTGAGCGCTGCTCCCCACTGTGAGGGGAACCAGCAGCCAGAGCTTGGCAGGGAAGGTAAGCAGAGTGCAAACATGAACTGAAGAGTGAGGAACAGTGTCAGTGTGAAAACTGAGGGGCGAGGGAGTGGAAGACGAATACCAGCCTGAAATGCGGGGGCAGAGAGAGGGAGAAGGGGGTCATCGTGAAATGAGAGGAAGGAAACAAGCGTATCGGTATGAAGGGGAGGGGAAGAATAAGACTGCCAGCATGAACTGGGTGGAGGGAGTACAGAGCCAGCATAAGCTTGGGGGCTGGAAGAGTGCTAGTTTGAATTGAGGAAGAAGAGCTCCAGTGTGAATTGGGAGAGGGGGCGGTGGGGGGTGGGGGGGCAAGAAAAGTGTGCCAGGGTGAACTGAGGGATGAAGAAGGAAAAGAAGAATGCCTCTGTAAACTCTGGGGAAGGGGAGAAATGCATTTGTGTCACTGTAATAACTGTATGAATAATTTTCAGTGATTTATGAATCAGATTTTATAACAGCAATACATATCAACCAACAGTAGCCTGCCTTCGTGCCGCAGCCTTCCACGATGAAATATTGAGTATAGCTGGAGCTAAAGTTAGAAGACCATGCCCCACTGCCCTTTTAGTGTAACTAAAAGGAGATCAGTGAAGTTCATGTACGAGCACTTAATGCACGCATGCTACATTCCTGTGTGCGTTATTTTAATCTGAGCTGTTTTGGCCTGCATAAAAATAGCACACCCTAGAATGCAGTATGAGCACTAAAACATTTGTAAGTGACCTCTCTGATTGAAATTTCAACCTTTACTTGCCTTAGGCTTCTACTCAGCGCTGTTTAAGTCTTTAACTTTTCTGAAGTGTTAGCTTTTTTGATGTTGTGGGCCAGCTGTTGCGAGTTTTCCAGGTTGGCATGGATTTGTCTCCAGTAGATGAATGTGTAGAAGAACGTTGATGAATATATGGAGCAATGTTGAGATTATTATTGCCCTTCATAGTACACCTGCTGTTCACCCCACCCCCCACCAACCATATGTGTTCTGTTTTGAAAACATGTAAGTTCACTGGTTATACATTAACATTCCATACCATATATTTTACAAACCCTCCCAAAACACCACCCCAATTCCCCTTATTATTTCTGAATCTGCCCCAGGCATTCTAAAGTGGTATTGAAATGGCAGTGTGAGGTGAATGAGTGAATAGCAATATCAAATCCCTCCAAGGGACAGCTACAATGATCACTGTAAAATTACAGAAAGACTGAGGCACAAGACTGCATTGCATCAAGAAGACATCTGGCTTCTATTCTTTAAGTAATACGAAAGTAAATATCTTGAAAGTCACAAATGGAAAGTATATTTTAAAAATGTTTAAAAGATCGCATTGAATGATTTTGCAATATTTAAGTTGCCACAAGGCACTAATGATAGTATCAAAGCATCTAAGAATACAATGGGCTGTGTATCTGATGTAAGATTTACTTACTTTTTATAAGGTGTCAAAATGACAAATGAACCCACACAGACACCCTTTAAGAATTCTCATTTAAACCAAGAAATCTCAAGCATGATGGATAGAAAAAGAATCAATTATCCAACAACGATCAGTCTACACTAAATCACCATCAGTCTTCCCACATCTAACTTGTCGTTTGCAACAGCTCCAAAGTGGAACACAAAACCACACAGCATGCTTAAATTAGAATTCAAAAGTTTACCACAAACTTTTTTTCCCTCTGATTTAAAAAAAAATACAAAGTATGCATAAGAAAAATCCACGCCGAATCCAAGCCATGAAAAGTCAGTTCAACTTGAGTCTCAATGAGCCAGGTTTCCAGTTCTTTAGATGCGTGGTCAGGTGGAAATATTTTACAATGTTGGAATATTCCAGCTCAGAGGGCAGGAACTGACAGAATCAGCTCCACTTGGCTGAAGCGTCTCTCCTGGAATAGGATTACAATGTGGTGTTGATGGCAGTAGCAACAAACGGCCTTTGGGTCAGACAGTGCCACTGTCCTGAGTGAAGGAAGAAGCGCTGAGGCAAGAACCTTGGCATCACAAGCTGTAAAAAAATATATATACACCGACTATAATTAAAGGTCAATGATGATGCCTAAGTCAAATTTACTTGTAATAACCAACTTACAACAGCCTAATTAATGTTTATTCATTGAAAATGGTGAAAGATCAGAGCCATCTTAACCAAAGGAGCTTAAGAACCCTGCTTCAGTAAATGCTTCTATTGTATAACAATTGATTTCCTACGAGAAGCTTATAATTTTTCACCAATGTGTATTTTATCACTATGACAAGTACTGAAAATTTTAAATTAACTGTGGTTTATGGTGCAACCAACCATGAAGAGCTAAACCACATGACAAGTACCAGCTAAGAGCTTTTATTATTTGGTTTAACCAGACTGTCCCTATTCAAACCTGTGCGGATCTTCCAACCCCATATCCTCTCCCTCACAATAATCGCCTATTCTACCTCTGTAACATCACCAACATCCACCCTGCCTCAGTCCATGTGATTCTGAAACCTTCATCAATGCCTTTGGCAACTCGAGCTCTGAGTATTCCAATACCTGCCTGGCCAGCCTACCACCCTCCACCCTCCATAAACCTTAGCTCATCCAAAACACTGCTGCCTGTATCCTATCCCATACCAAGTCCCACTCACCCACTATCACTGTACTTGCTGACCTACATTACCTTCTGGTCCCCTGCTGCCTTCAACTTAAAACTCTCACCCTTATGTTTAAATCACTTCATGACCTTGCCTCTCCCTATCTCTATAACCTTCTCCAGCCCTACAACTCCCCTCAGAACTCTCTGTTCCTCCATCTCTGGCCTCTTGTGCATCCTTCCTCTCTTTTCCCCACCATCAGCGGCCATGCCTTCAGCAGTCTAGGCCCCATGGGGGAAGAATTCGGTGGCGCCCCCTTTGGGGCGGTAACTTTGCCGGGGCGTTACTTTTAGCGTCCCAAAAAAGTTAGCACCCCTGCGCCGTAAATTCAGTGGTAGCGCCCCAACCACTTCCTGGAGCACTACAAGTGAATATCGCGGTGTTATGTGCCTGATTAAAGGGGAGGGGCCTAGCGCTGCACGCACCAGGGCCCTGCTGGACCACCGGGGAGCGGGGTGCCGGGAAAGCAGACCGTCACTCAAGAGGAGTGCCGGGCTGAGCGATCGCGGCCGGCACCCTGAATAAAAAAGGCGAATGAGGCAGGTATTGGCAGGTGGCCCAAAAAATGGCCGCCCGACACCTGCCCTTTAAATTGCACCGCCGCGGCTGCAAAAAACGCCATCCCGACCCTGTCGGACATATCATCCGGCGATAGGTCTGGGGGCGCAACTGATGTTTTTTGGCCGGGGCGCTGCGCACGGCGATAACATCATCGCTGAATTTCGTGGG
Organism: Somniosus microcephalus; assembly: GCF_052327205.1. NCBI lineage: Eukaryota > Metazoa > Chordata > Chondrichthyes > Squaliformes > Somniosidae > Somniosus > Somniosus microcephalus. Next base: position 253,412,040 of record NC_140992.1, read on the forward strand.
AGGCATTAGATGCGCCGCGCCCAGGCGCTAGGGGCTTTGCGCCCCCGGGGGCACTAACGGGAGGCACAAAGCAACCCAATTTTTCCCCCTAAAAACTCCCTTCCGAAACCCCTATGCATCCCTACCTCCCTCTACTTCTTTGCAGCTCTTCTTAAAACCCACTTCTTTGGCCAAACTTTTGATGACCCCCTCATAATATCTCCTTTGGCGTGGCCTCTTATATTTGTCTGATTATGCCTTTGTGAAGTGCTTTGGAATTTCTTTTAATGTTAAAAGGTGCTATATAATTAAAAGTTGTCGTAGAATGCATTTCCAAAAAATAGATCTGCACATTGCAAAGGCAGGGCAGAAAAATTAACCATATAAAATAGAAGTTACTGATACTGATTACAAAACAATCTAATTGTACAAAGCAAGATTTATGTTCCCTTTTGAGAAAAAAGATCTGGAAGCCTAAAGGTTCCATATATTAGAAAAGAACAAAATGAGAGGTTTTCCTATTGGTACTTTCTAGCTCTTCTGTTTAAATCTTTGTTTGGGATAAATTGAGGTTGAGTATTATGATTACTTTGGTTGTACAAGCTTTCTACAGCTCGTGAATTTGAAAGTGCAACAGTTCTTGTGAATATTGGTGGGGGAGGAGAATTCTTTAATCCTTCCAGTCTCACTGTTAAGAACAGGTGTTAAAGTTTCCATTTTTAGTCAGGTTTGCTTTGCGAGAGAACCACATCTATCGCTGAGATACTAACATTTAATACAGTAGTCCTCTGAGCGTTTCAAAGTTTATTTTATATTGAATTCAATTGGGCCAGATTTTGCTGTCAAAATAACGATGAGGCCAATGGCGCTCACCATTATTTATGCATAAATGGCATAGCAACTTCAGGCGAGGAGCAGATGCGCAGTGAAATGCCAATATCTAAAGGTTGCTGTCCGAGTTGTACCGTTCTGCCGTTTGCTTCGCGGAAGTGGCATTTTGCTGTCTGGCTCACCATTGGCCAGCATTGAATGGCGGGACATTGCTGTATTTGTGCGGTAGACACAAACTAAACTCACCACAGAAAGTTAAGTCTTGCCATTATAAGCGTAAGTACCCTTTTAACGATGTGATAATTATTCATTACTGACAATTAGGGTTGCAAAGGGGTGGAAAATTTCCGGTAAATTTCCGGAAATTTTGCACGGGAAGTTTAGCTTGGGAATTTTGGGAATTTTGCACAAAAAAGCACATGCTAGCATAATATTGTTTTTTTTGTATTTCTTTCTTTTTTTTCCACAGGTCCTCTCTTAAAATTACTAACAGAGATGGAATCTTAATTATTAAGGAATTTCTTAATCAATATATGTTTATCTTCTTACTTGGCTTGTTTTAATAATTACAAGTTTTGTGTGTGACTGTGAACAAATGTGTCCTGATTGGGTGGATGAGCGATTAGCTCCCTCTATTTGTAATATTTGCATATTGAATTGTGATTGGCCTACAGGCATCTGTAAGACTGCTATAGTTTTTTTAAGATCCAGGTTAGGGGTCCTGAGGGAAGTCATTTTGTTTTCTGCTGATGTTGTGATGATGCAGTAAGTAAATCAGACTTTATACCAAATAAACCAGTTACTTGTTGAACTCTTTTGTCCTTCAATTTAAAATATACAAAATAATACACTATTGGTGATGTAGCGTCGTGTGTGTACAGGTCATGCTTCCATCACATGGAGCATCAGCAAAAATGTACTCACCCTGTTGCAATCGTGCTGATCGACCGCAGTTCGACACAGAGATGAATGCCCTTTATTTCTCTGCATAGAACAATGCCACGTTTACTGTCGGATGTGTGGAAGGATTTTACCCCAGGCATTAAAGATGGAAAGACTGTGTACATGTGCAAACACTGTAGAAAGCCATATGTAAAGAATGCCACAAAGATGCAGCAGCATTTATCCAAATGCAACAACTTCACTCAAAGCTCACAGCAGTCAGCCCAGAGTTCCTCTGCTTCCATTCAAGAAGATGATGGTTCTCATTCAGCATCAGGCTCCTTATCATCAGCAACTCCTGGCCCACTTGGAAGGTTCTTTGATACAATGGATAACCATAGCCAGAAGAATGCAGATGAGTGCCTTGCTCAAGCTGTATATGCAACAGGCTCACCCCTCATGCTCACAGCCAATGTGTACTGGAAGAGATTTTTCAATGTTATTCGCCCTGCATACTGTCCTCCCACCAGACATGCTTTGTCTACTTATTTGCTGGAGGCTGAGTATAACAGAGTCCAAGGAAAGCGCAAAGAAACGATAGCGATGGCAGACTGTGTTGCAGTTATCTCAGATGGGTGGTCAAATGTACGAGGGGAGGGTATCATAAACTACATCGTCTCCACTCCTCTCCCAGTGTTCTTCAAGAGCACAGACACGAAGGACAACAGACACACAGGCACATACATTGCTGATGAGCTGAAAGCGGTCATCAACGATCTTGGATCACAAAAGGTCTTTGCAGTAGTTACTGACAATGCTGCGAATATGAAGGCTGCTTGGGCTCAAGTGGAGGAGGCCTACCCTCATATTACGTCTATTGGGTGCGCAGCTCATGGGCTTAACCTGCTCCTCAAGGACATCATGGGTTTGAGAACCATGGAAGCACTGTACAAGAGAGCCAAGCAAGTTGTTAAGTATGTCAGGGGAAAACAGGTAGTTGCAGCAACCTACAACTCCAAGCAAATGACAAAGAACAAGAACACCACACTGAAGCTGCCCAACAACACTAGATGGGGTGGTGTTGTTATAATGTACAACAGCCTTCTGGAGGGTAAGGAGTCGCTGCAAGAAATGGCAATATCCCAGTCTGGGGATATGGAAACCACCATCAAGAAAATACTGCTGGATGATGTGCTTTGGGAGAGAGTGGTTAGCAGCCTTAAACTACTCTCACCAGTAGCATCTGCAATTGCTCAGATTGAAGGAGATGACGCTGTCTTGTCAGATGTTCTCATGCTTTTTACTGATTTAAAAGAACAAATCAGCATTGCCCTACCCACATCCCTGCTGCTCAAAGCAGAGGAGAAGGCAATTGTTCAATTCATACAGACGTCAAGAATTTTGTGTCAAGCCGATTCATGCTGCAGCATACATGCTGGACCCAAAGTATGTTGGGAGACCAATACTTTCTGGAGAACAGATCAACAGTGCTTACAGTGTGATTTCTACCCTCTCACGCCACCTCAATCTGGACGTGGGCGAAGTTCTGGGAAGTCTGGCAAAGTTCTCTACCAAGCAAGGTCTTTGGAATGGGGACGGGATATGGGAATCATGCAAGCATATCAGTGCACCTACCTGGTGGAAGGGACTTTGTGCATCTGAGGCCCTGTCACCCATTGCATCGGTGATACTCCAAATCCCACCTTCATCAGCGGCCTCTGAACGAAACTGGTCACTTTTTGGGAATAGGCATACAAAGGTGCGCAACAAGCTGACTAACAAGAGAGTGGAGAAACTGGTGGCTATCCGGGCGAACCTACAACTTATTGAGCCAGATACAGAAGTGTCCACCACACAGCTAGACAGTGACACAGAGGAGGAAATGGACACGTCAGAGCCAGAGTAAGAGAATCAGGAGGAGCAATGATGAGTAGAAGACGCAGAAGACTCATGAGTAGAAGACTCAAAGGGACAAAATAAGGACAAATTACAGGCTAAATAAGCTGACGCTCTTTTTATTTTATTTTAGATGGGTCTTTTTTGTGGGGGTACAATAAAGTTCAAAATTATAACCTAAATAAAGTTTTGAAAGCCTGTTTTTATTTGTATGGAACAGTATGTCTATTTTGACAACAAAGATAATATAAGGGTCAGAGACAAAAACCATCAGTGTGCAAAAAAACTCAAAATTCCCATAAACTCCCGAAAATTCCCATGGAAAGTTTCCTCTTTTAAAAATTCCCAGAATTTTGCAACCCTACTGACAATCAACCTCTCCGGCACCGAAAATGAACTATTACAAGTGTGGAGTCTCATTCTTTCAGGTTTTAATTGTTGGAGATTTTAAAAATGTCAAACTTTAAAGAAAATGTTTTCTTACTTTTCCTTTCTTTTTTTTTCTCTCTCTTAACCAATCGTTCTCTCCCTCTCTTTATTTCTCTTTCTATACTTGATTTGACATTGAATTCACCCACTCGAATTTACACTTCCTTCTCTGTATTTCCGCTGTGTATTTCTCAATCCTTCGATCTGATTGGTTAAGGAGCCACCCTGTTGGTTGGCCTGTTCATTCAGGTTAGATTTATATGAAACACTGAATCGGCTACTTTGGAAAGGTTTAAAATATTATCCCCCTTTTTAATTTCTGGTTTCAAAATGGCTATTTACCTTGCTATGTTTCCTCTTCCTTCTCTGAGCGAGGGAAAAAGATTGCATCTCCAGCTTTCCTATCAGGATATATTGGCCTTGAAATTGGTCTGCACAGCGTCTGCTTTTAGGAACTACTCAGACTACTGAGGCTTCAATATGGCGGGCAGGAAGATGTGCATATTTCTGGCTGGAAGTGCGCCGCCCACCATATTCAGTAAGGACAAAAAAATGCGTTCTTTACCCACACCTGAGGCAGACGTCAGGACTTTTGCATACATAGAAACATAGAAGATAGGAGCAAGAGTAGGCCATTCGGCCCCTCGAGCCTGCTCCGCCATTTAATGAGGTCATGGCTGATCATCCAAATTCAGTACCATGTCCCTGCTTTCTCCCCATATCCCTTGATCCCTTTAGCCTTAAGAAATATATCTAACTCCTTCTTGAATATATTTAATGAATTGGCCTCAACTGCCTTCTGTGGTAGAGAATTCCACAGGTTCACCACTCTCTGGGTGAAGAAATTCCTCCTCATCTCAGTCCTAAATGGCTTACCCCTTATCCTTAGACTGTGACCCCTGGTTCTGGACTCACCCGCCATCAGGAAAATCCTTCCTGCATCTAGTCTGTCTAGTCCTATTAGAATTTTATAAGTTTCAATGAGATCCCCTCTCATTCTTCCAAACTCTAGCGAATATAAGCCTAATCGACCCAATCTCTCTTCATACGTCATTCCTGCCATCCCAGGTATCCGTCTGGTGAATCTTCACTGCACTCCCTCCATGGCAAGAACATCCTTCCTCAGATAAGGTGACCAAAACTGCACACAATACTCAAGGTGTGGTCTCACCAAGGCCCTGTACAACTGCAGCAAGACATCTTGTTCCTGTACTCGAATCCTCTCACTATGAAGGCCAACATACCAGTTGCCTTCTTAACCGCCTGCTGCACCTGCATGCTTACCTTCAGCGAATGGTGCACAAGGACACCCAGGTCTCGTTGCACTTCCCCTTTTCCCAATCTATTGCCGTTCAGATAATAATTTGCATATGCAAATAAAGGGCCTCATGCCTGGTCGAGGCCTCCTCTCCAAGATTGATTTACCCTGAGGCAAACCGTGTCCGCACTGGCTGCACGCAAGGGAACCAAGCTTAGGGATCGCCTGTTAGGCACAACCAAGAAGGCAAGTAACTTACTTGAATGTGGAGCTGGGAGAAGCGAGGGTGCACCTCACGACCCCACATTAAAGAACCCGATCACCTCCCTTCCTCCCGTCACCACCTCCAACCTATCGTGGCCAGCCTCGATCCTGACCCCGATCTCCCCCGCTCCCGATCCTGACTCCTGATCTCCCCCACTCCCGATCCTGACCCCTGATCTCCCCTGACCCCTGTTCCCTGGTCCAGTGTTGCCTTGCCATCCAGTTCTCGGATTCCCAATCCCCAACTTTGTGTTCCCTCGTCCCCCAATTCCTGGTCCCTGCAATCACAGACCCCAGACCCATATACCTGAGAGCCGCTTCAATGCTACTTTTCGCCGGGGTTGTTGAGCCTCGTTGGTACTGTTATAATGAGGCTCGAGAGCTGGAGAGCCTCGGGCCTCACCATTCAGACACAGGTGACGTACCCGTGGCCAAAAATGGGCGCGCCCAGGTTTCTGGGCCGTGCTTGCTATGGGAAAGACAGAGCGAACTACATTTTTCTTTCTTTCTTCAGGATGCTTCATTTCTGCTGAAACATCTCACCCCAAGCTTCTGTTGGTACGCAAGCCCTTGAGCACACTGGCAAAAACACAAGAATATTATTTGCCCGGCATCACTTCAGGTGGAGAATGCTGGAAGTGGTGAGGGGCGAGTGAGAACTGGGCAGAACTGCTCCCAAAGTATTTTCAGATGAACTCCACTCATGTCGCATCTGGGAAATGGCTTAACCTCGAGCAGAAAATATAAGCCAATGTTTATGTCTCTCATGTGCACAGGCCATTAGCCACCTCGTGTGAACATGCAGCGTGTTGATGCATTCTTTTGCTGGCTTGCTTGGTGTTAGTTCCTTGCCACATGTAATAGGCCACAGAGTAAATGTATTGCTATGGCAGCAGTACACGGTGCATTTGGAAAGTGCGTGACCAGTTGCCAGAATGCTGTGCATTCTCCTGCTGTGATGCTGCCCTAAGCTTAAACTGCAGTACTCTTAAGATGCCTTGTAAGGCAACACTATTAAATTAAGCATCATGTAAGCAGAACGTACCTTGGCAGCCTTCCTCAGACTTGCAACGCTTCTACCTGACCTATTCCCATGTTCAGTACACAGGTGAGGCAGCACTCATTCTTTCAGCCACCTTCACCCAGGCTGTTTTGGCACTGCTCTTCACCTGAGGATGACTCTCTGCTCTAAAAAGCACCGTACCTCTTTGCAGGATCTCTTCCAACAGCACCATCCAAAGCTCCTTCATTCAATGCAGTTCCAGTGTGTGCAGTTGCTGCCCGCATTCTCCCCTTCTTTACAGTGCAGCTTTTAAGAACTGCTGTCTGCAGATAACTCGATACTTCACCCTGAGGCATTTCCAGCATGTGTTGTTCGCCGGGGACACTGGAAATGTATTTAAATTAACTAACCTTGCAGATAGCTCAGGTTAACTCACTACACTTACAGACACTTGCAGTGTCCATGGAGCAGCTCAATCCGTTGTGGGTTTGGGATGAGAATTCCTGCTAGAAATTCCTTTTGCTATTATTGTGTTAAATGCAAAGTAGTACAAGAAAACATTTAGCACATCACTATAATGTGTTTAAAGAAGGGGTGCCATCGTATTACAAGCAATTCCAAACCTGAAGCTTATGGTGTAGGTCAATTTTAGAGGCTGAAATTTTCACCTTCGCGTCGGGTTGGATGCGTGCGGGCGACGTAGCCGGTTCAATATGCGATGTTTTCAGCAACGCGCTGCTCATAGCCACTTTCACTTAATGGCCCCAATTGAAAGAGTCATGCGTGTTTCCCAGCCCTATTAAATGGTGCGGGTCTGACGACGCCATTGATGACTCGTTTCCAGCGCCCATATTTAAAGCAGCCTTGCACTCAACTCACTTGAAGGTTCCTGGAGAAGGATGGAAGGTGTGAAAGAAAGGTCACAGGAGAACTGAAACATTTGAAACATGGAAAGCCAAAGGCAGAAGGCTGCACCCCGGTTCTCGGACTCCTCGCTGCATACTCTGGTGGAGGCTGTCCGAGCACGCAGGGAGGTCCTCTTCCCTGCTGACAGGCAAAGGAGAACTCCACAAGCAACAAAGGGAGCCTAGCTGGATATTGCTGAGGAGGTCAGCAGGAGGGATGTGGTGAGGAGGATCTGGATCCAGTGCAGGAAATGCTTCAATGATCTCGGGCGGTCAGGAAAGGTGAGTCAACACATCCCCATCACTCTGCCTTCCCAAGCCTACTCCTGCACATCATTCCTCACAACAACATACCTTGCACGTCCACTCATCCCTCTCTCTCATTGTACAGACTCACATCCCCATCTGTCCAACCACCTCTCACACTCACCCTCAACCTAATGCAATCATAGCAAGTAACACCACAGAAGGCGGCCATTTGACATTGGCACCCCACTCCCTCATTCACCCTCTACCGATGTAACCCATCCATTCCTTACACTCATTCCATCACTCTCACTCAAACATCTCTTTGTTCCCTCCTTGCAGGAGAAGAGAGCCCACAACAACAGGGAGAGGGAGAGAACCGGATTGCACATTTTACAGCAGTAGAGGAGGCGGCTCTGGAAATTTCAGGAGCTCGAGAGACGCTGGCAGTGGGAGACGGAGAGAGGGGGGCATCCCAACAACCTGGTGACAGAATCACATCTCATACAGCCACATGGCATACAAGAGTCACCCATATGGTGACTGATGTCAGCATCCAGTGAAATGTCATCATGTGTATAATGGTAACGTTACCCATTCTTATTATAACACTTCAACTCCATCTCTTTACTTTCCCACAGGTCCATCGACTGCGCCCTGCCCCCACACTGTCCAGCCAGAGGACGACTCCTTAGAGGAACCTCCAGCCTCTGAGGGTGCAGCATCAGCAGATCCAAGCGCACCCAGCACCAGCGCAGATACGCACACCTCGGTGGGTCTTTTGTGCCATACAGTAGAGTTGTCACTTGGTGTCTCACAATTCACAAGTGAGCAAGAGCAGATGGTGTTGACAGGGACAGCAGTGGAGACTCCTCGCTGGAGGGCGCAGGATGCTCCAAGCTCTGCTGAGCTGCAGGCAGACGCTGAGCCTTGGGGCCATCGAGAAAGAGGGCGATCCTGAAGGGGCAGCAACAATTGCAGGAGGCTCTGGCATCTTTTGAAGCCACAATGCCTGCAAATGTACAGAGAATGCAGGTGTCCATCTCCAACATGAGCACCACCATGTCGCAGGCGATGGCGACGATGTGCTGCTCCATGGAAAGGATGGCCACCTGCTTGGAGCAGCAATTGTGCCAGTCACATGAGCACATGCTAGCGGTGGACAACAGATGGCAGGCGCTCATAGACCTCCTCTCAAGGAGGGATGTAAAAGTTGACTTGTGCCTTCATCGCCCCACTGCTGTGCAGCAAGGTGCTCGCCAGCTACTTGCTAGCAAGAAAATGCAGGTGGCCCATGAGAGGGATGATGGAGAGAGGGGACATGGAAGTGGGGTCTCTTCTCAAAGCACTCCCACTTCTCCTCCATTGCCTCCCCCTCAGTCAGAGCCCCACCTGCTTCCTTGGGTCCCGATGGCCGAGTCTGCCCCTGCACAGTCGCAGGAGCAGCAGACTCTGGTGGGGAACTCACAGGCTCCAAAGCCCAGAGGGCGTCCGTCACAAGTGTCTAACGAGTTGCAGCTGGGAAGTGAGCAGCCTGCCTCTACCTCTGCTGAAGCCACAGGGGTTGCACCTCGTAGAAGCACTTGGAGAAGAAAAATGACACAAAAGGAGATGCACAAGGGTAAGCTCATGGGTGTATCAAAAAATGTTAGTGCTAAGTTTCAGTTGTTTTGATTGGAAACATAAATATTTTTCTTTGCACCACTTTCGGGGCTTGTCCATTTGCCTCAAAACTTGGAAGTGACTTTGTAACTTGGAGTGAATGGTGACACATTATTTAACCTTAAGCATTGGGCCTTTGGGTGAGAGAAATGGCTTGGTCATTGTAGGGATGCTTTATGGTGTTGTTGGGGGATAGGGGGAGGTGGGAGTTAGTACAGTATGTGGTAGGCATGTGGCTGCATTGGAGCAAGTTAAGTAAATCTGGCCATGATGAGGCCATCCCGGGCAGCAATGTGCACCGCTGCTGGTGGCATCAGCATCTTAGCTTCCTCCTCCTCCTCTTCCTTGTCTTCCACCTGCTCATCCTCCTCCTCCTCCTCCTCCTCTGAAGAGGCTGTGCGCTCTGCGCCTTGCTCCTCCTGCAGCTCCAATCCTCGTTGCTCCGCTATGTTGTGCAGTGTGCAGCAGTCGACGTGATTCTGGAGACCCTGGCTGCTGCGAACTGAAGGGCTCCTCCAGACCTGTCAAAGCATCTGAAGCGCATCTTCAGCATGCCTATTGCTTGCTGTATGACACATCTGGTGGAAATGTGGCTCTAATTATAACGCTTCTCAGCCTCAGTACTTGGCCTCCTCAGGGGTGTCATGAACCGCGTCTTCAGTTGATAGCCCTTGTCTCCAAGCAGCCAGCCGGTAAGTTTGTTTGGAGGTGCGAAGAGCTGAGGGAGGGTGGACTGGCGCAGCATGAAAGAATCATGACAATTGCCAGGGAATCTGGCGCACACAGTCATAATCATCTTTTTATGGTTGTAGACGAGCTGCACATTGAGGGAGTGGAAGCTCTTGCAGTTCACAGACACTCCTGGGTGATGATGGGGTGCCTCCATGACACCCTGCACCTGTGGGAAGTCAGCCAGAGCCACAAAGACGGGTGCCCGCTCAGTAACACTGGCCTCATCAGTGGCAAAGATGATTTAATTGGCTGACTTGTAAAACATGGCAATGGTCACCTGGGTGATGCATCTATGGGCGGCCGACTGCAAGATCCCGCAAATGTCTGCTGCAGATCCCTGGAAGGAGCCTGAGGTGAAGAAGTTGAGGGCGGTGGTGACTTTGACAGCCACTGGCTAGGTGTGTCCACCAGGACCTCTGGGCAGCAGGTCTTGTTCCAGCAAGCTACAAATGTCTGCAATAACCTGGCACGATAGCCTGAGCCTCCTGAAGCACTGCTGCTCAGTCATGTTGAGGAAGCTCATCCTCTGCCTGTATACACTGTGTTGGGGGTATCGCCTCCGGTGCGCTGCAACCCTGTGGTGCCTCCCTCTCTCCTGTGGAGCATCAGTTCATTGAGGAGAAAGCTGCTGCTGTTATTGCTGCTGGTGTTGTTGGTGGAGTTGCTCACCTTGGTCCGATTCTGAGGTGAGACAGTATAAGTGGCACCCATGCTGATGTAGTAGATGGTAGGTGAACTAACGATCAGAGGACCAATCCCTCAATGTTGTGATCATGAGTAGCAATGTGGTGAGAGTGGTTTACAGAAATGACCTGCAAACTCCAGAAAGCTCAATCTGTGCAGAGAATGGAGTCAGCAACAGCTTTTCCCTTAGGCAACTAATGAGGTGTCTATTTATCTGCTATTCCCAGCTGTCAATTATTGCCCTTGCACAATGGCCACTGAACTTCTGCCTCCCCTTCACAGACGAGGTTCCCGAGCTGTGTGCTTCCAGTGCTCATGCCATTAAATTCAGAAGCAGCAGTTAAAAAGCCTGTTAAGGGTCTGATAACAAGGATTTAACGACTTTAGTTAGGTCACCCGCCTCACCCAGCCGGCAACCATTAAATTTAAATCAGGTGGCAGGCAAGTTAAGGAAATCTGGCTATGATGAGGCCATCCCGGGCAGCAATGTGCGCCGCTGCTGGTGGCATCAGCATCTTAGCTTCCTCCTCCTCCTCCTCTTCCTTGTCTTCCACCTGCTCATCCTCCTCCTCCTCCTCTGAGGAAGGGTGGACTGGTGCAGCATGAAAGAGTCATGACAATTGCCAGGGAATCTGGCGCGCACAGTCATAATCATCTTTTTATGGTTTCAGATGATCTGCACATTGAGGGAGTGGAAGCCCTTGCGGTTCACAAACACTCCTGGGGGTGCCTCCATGGCCACATGTGTGCAGTAGATGACGCATACATGCCTGAGTTAAAGGCACGAGGAGGCGGGATGACGGCGGGTTCCCGACGCGCTGCCTATTTTCGCTATTTTTACAGCCGATCCGCCTCCAAACCCGTCCGCACGGCAACGGGAAAATTCCGGCCATAGTGTTCATTTTAACGGATTTACAATTCTGGTATTCTGCAACTGCAGATGGAACCGAGAATGCCAAAGTAAACGGGGCCATACATATATCATTGTCTTTTGTCTGTCCCAAGTATTGGACTTGCACATTCTCAACCTTTTGCAAAGCTTACCACTATATTTGGGAGTTCAAAAGTAGCGCTGAAAAAGTTGTCCAAAGATGTGCAGGTTAGGTTGATTTGGCTATGATAAATTGACCCTTAGTGTTAGGGGATTAAATACGTGGGGTTACGGGGATAGGGTGGGATATGTGTCGGTGCAGGCTCGATGGGCCGAAATGGCCTCTATCTGCACTGTAGATTCTGTGATTCTGTGAATGTATAAATTGGTAGACCAAGGCCAGTGCTTTTAATTGATTGGAAAGATTGCACAGCTTTTTGGCTGCGGTAATTAATTATCTCAAAACTGCTGAGCTGAACTTCGAGAAGCATCCCCAAGTCAGGTTAGGCACAAGTTAGAGTCAGTGTGAAATTCCTTTTACACTGTTCCAGCTTCAACTCCAGCCTTACAGCAACATCCTTTGCTGTGCCAATCTCACATTTTCATCCCAACAGCCATACTTCTTTGGTCTATCTGTGTGGGAGTGCTGAAATAATGCTACATTTTGAATGCCATGTGTTGAGCACTGTCAACAACTTGGATCTGTCTTGAAATTATTCACATTAATTTCAAGAATGACCTTTAAAGACAATGTGGAGAGGAACGTTTCATTCTTTCAGTTTTTGGCTAGATTTAAAGTCAGGTCCCAGTGGCTAAATTAGTGTTCCAATCATTCCCTTGGAAAATGTTTCTAAATCATTATTCCTGCCATTGTTTTATTTACTACACAAACAGAAGCTCAATGTACAGATAATTAGATCCATCCACATCAGTGCTTTCATATATGATGACATGGGGCTTGATATTAACCCCCCTCCCCCACGATGGGTAGGAGAGGGTCAGGGGCAGTCAGTTAAAAATTAAAAATCGTGAAATATGTTCCCAACACGCCTGCCACCTGATTTAAATTTAATGGTTGCCGGCTGGGCTTCCCAGGGCTCAGGAAACCCAACAGCTCAATGGAGACTGGAACAGTTGGCTCCCGAAGGTAGGTGCTTTTTAGAGCACTGCTTGTGAGCCAGGAGGAAGGAGCAGGAGTGCTTCCCACCGGCCCCTCGAGCAAACCTCTTGCCGATCGCAGCCTCTCCTCGCTGCTGTGATTGGCTGACACCCCCTCCAACCCGCAATCCCGAGTCTTGTGCCCCACAATCTGCCGACCCACCCGCGGTCTTTCTCTCCCACACGATTGCTTGCTCGACACCCCGCCACCCCCCCAACCTTAGACCCCCGATCTTTCTCTCCCTCCAGATTGGCGGTCCGAAACCCCGGTTTCAATCCCCCGATTTTTATCGATTGCTGGAGACCATTCGCAACAGTCCCCGGCTGCGGCCTTCTACCGCTGGCTTTCCCGCCTGGCAGTCGGCTGGCCTGTCACTCTGGCCAGTTGCCGGGCGGGAAATGGAATTTTAAAAATGATAATGAACTCCTGCCGTTAAATTCGGGAGGATTTCCGGGTTGCTCCCTCCCCGCCTCCCCATAAATATCGGGGCCATGGTCTCTAGTCTACTGAATTGACAGAGATTGCCGTTACAAGAGCCTCGATGCAAGTAGTGAAATTGAAGTAAGGTGTTGTATTTCCTGTTTAATGCTATTGGCTCTAATTTGCTTTGAGAAAACAAAGGGCCTTATGAAAATTGAATGCTTCAAAATTTGATCTACATCTGTTAACTCAGCTGTAAAAACAAGTTTCATATCTTTCATATCTCAAAAGGACTTACAGTATATGGAGTGATCTAATGGAGAGATCTCATCGTATGGAAAATTTTTATCGGAGCTATTTTTTAACTAAGGTTATCCTATTTGGAACTATGTTTTTCACTTAACTTGCTAATTGGCAGATGATTTACAACTTATAGAAATTTCTTTAATATGTTCATTTTTCTACTCCCTTTCCCTGCTTTATGTGGCTGGTTTCCTGCATTTCCACCTCATTTGCATTGCCACACTGGGCCTGTACCCATCGCATGTTCTGGCTCTGACCTGCCCCTTGGGGACTCTCCAGAAATCCATAAAGGCTATGCAAATGGCTTTTTCCTGATCATTGTGCCTGGTGAATAGGTGTTCCTCAGAGCAAAAGCCAGGTAAATTGGTCCCTACATGTCTCGTTCTGCTGACATACCAGTTTCATGTTGTCTTCATTGAGCCAGGATGATGGTGTGCTCTGTTGTGACCTCTCCCCACCTGTTGTTTCAATTCTCTCCAGTAAGAGTGATGCAATGTTTAGCACTGAATTAGAGTTAATCTTACTTGTTCAGTAGGTCCCTCTGCCCTTCATCAAGTCTATCCCTATTTCACCTTATCGATTTGTGGACCCATATCATTGCTCCATGCTAACTCGAGTGTGCATTGCAAGCTATTTGTGATTATTGACATTCTCATTTAGAATTCAGATATTCCTAAAGTCCACACAAATGCTAACATATTCCACATACCTGATCTGTAAATATCTGAACAATGCCTTGGAGTAATAGGTGAAATTCTTCTTTCAGCTGGTCAATCGTTTTTAAGCCTAAGGATCTAATGACATTTTTAATTTCTAAATTGCAGAGTGATACTAAGGATTTAAAATACCACGTTTTTATTGATGAATAAGGTTGGCTTGATTTAGAAACTCCCCGGGATATTGAATAATGTCGGTGAGCTTCTCCAGCTATCAGAAATAGTACATTTATACTTTATATAATTGCTTAAAAGACATCAGGAAAAGCTCCAATAATTCCTGTTGGCTCATTTCTCATTGGTATAAATATTTTAAATACATTCTTTACAATCCTTTCTAAACTAATATTCATAGAAACAGAAATTTAACAGAAGGATAGAAACAGAAATTTAATTCTTTTAAATGTTATTTTCTTATGTGTCTGAAGAATATCATAGTTATCAAGTCTGTCAGTGAGACAATTGAACAAGCTTAACTGAATAACACATTGCTTCTCACACCTCATTCCATAAAAAAGTTCACGTATTAAAGTTCAATATTTCAGTGATACTGTAATAATATTTCTTGCATTCCAGTATGAGCATCCTGGCAACTGTATGAAATTAGCCCAATATTAGACACTTAACAAATGTAATTAACTTTACTCTAAAGCACCTGGACCTTACATCAAATATAAGCAAGTTTTCCAGTGACAGAGCAGTAAATTGATAAGCTTGTACTAATGCTTGCATCAACAAACTTTTCAGATTAGGACAATATTTTTTACACTTGCAATGTGATTTTCCCGTCAAAAGAACGGCATGACCTTCAATTTATGCTACAAAGTATCCTGCCCTACCTCTAGAGTTGTATGAGATAGCAAAACACGTATTCCTGATATCATCAGTTATGTTTGCTTTATATCAAAACGAATTCAATGTCTGTGCTCTCTAACTGTAAATGCTAATTAATATTGGGGAGGGGTATGGCACTCACTTACAGTAACTTAATAATAACTGGTTTAATTAAACTATCTCTGAATTTAACATTGAGGAACAGTTGCAGATATATAAATCCCTCTCCATAAGTTTAATGTATTCCATTAATTGACATTCACAGCATTTATGTAACTTATAGTTTTTATGTAGCATTCATGCACAGTAAGTTAATATCATCTGATGAATGATAACCATTACAGCCTTTGAAATACACATCATAGTCTGTTAATCTGTATAATATACGGATAAATAGACACTGAAATTATGCCATGGGATTCCACTCAACAGGGTCTTAACCTCTGGCATGTGTCAGCTACTAGAACCAGACCAGTGCCCAAGGAACAACATCTAGACTGTGCTGTTAGTGAAAAGTGTCTTCGACCAACCTTGTGCTTCCAGCAGAAACATCACATGCCTATATTGGAAATATGGGTATGCACAGTCTACGATCTTTTGATCATTATTTTAAAAGGTCAGAAAATCATGGGCAGCGCCCGCTCAAATTTCTGATATGGGTTCTTAGCAGGTGAGGCACCCCACTGGGTATACCAGTTGGAAAATTATCCCTTAAATGTATATGCCACCGAGGCCTCCAGCTACCAGTGAGGGACATCAATCAATCAGGCAGTGTGCAGTTGACTGTTATATTACCGAGGTAACAGATGCCCTCTTTCATCATGCATCAGTAGTGGCATGCAGCATCAACTGGAGAGGTGGGACAATATTTTTCAATTCTGTGGTATTTGCACTTCTATAGGTAGCGAGCTCTCTTTTATGAACTTACAGGGTTACTCCTGCCTTAATATTCGGATGATATGTGAGCACCAGCAAACAATTATGGAAGTTGACACTCATTTTCCAGGAAGTACTCACCATTGCACACAACTCGAGGGACTCGAGGGAAGAGACGCCGCTAAAGAATCCCCCAAAATCTGCTTTTTAGATTGATATCTTCATAAATTTGTGATTGAAGTATAGGGTTGGGGGCAAACAATTAGAAATCACTTGACTCTTGTGTTGTAACTGCAGATAATTTACTGTTCTGCATTTTGTACAATTAAAAGTAGAGTTTTAAAAACTGACAATGTAGGGCAAGTTGTTTGGCATCTTGTGCAGTCTGTCTCATTAGGTCACAGGTTGATAGAGTTAGAGATTCATGTGATATATTACATGGGATATGAAGGTTATGATTTAAAGGATTTAATCTGTGTTAAATGCCATTATTTGAGATGTTTTGATCCCTACGGCTGATGTTAGTCATCCGTGATTAAAAAAAACACCCACACTGGAAAATTTTCGAAAATATTGTTGTAAAAGAAAATGATTGATATTTAGAGTACTTCACAGAACAGTGAACTTTTGTTTAATGGCAAAAGCTGACACAGCTGTCTACTTGATCTCATTCTTTTTGGAATTTACCATCTCATGGTTTATCCTTGTATCCTGAGCCCACTACCTTATGCTTTCTCCTTGTCTCTACCACTCTACTCCCTCTCATCCCGACTCCTCAGTCCCCCACTTTCTCTTTCACTTCTGTCTCTTGTATTACATACCAGATGGTCTCTTCCTGACTGATAACTACCTCTAATGTGGGACACTTTATCTACTCTCTTACCTAGGGTTCAACAAAATAGATAAAAATGCAGTAAATAGGTATAGGAACATGCAATGATAAACAACACTGTTGATTTACAGTTTTCACATACAAATCGACAGAGTTTGATCACCAAAATACTGCCAAAGTCCCCAGGATAAAATTCTAGTAATGAAAATGCAATTTCACTTATCAGGGGAGAAATTCAACTCGAGCCGGATTCTGACACAAAATGAGCGGCGCGATCACAATGCATGTCCTTACTACAGGAATTGCTTGAAATGTTCCTGCTCAGATTTACATCTGTATACTTGAAAAGAAAATGAATTTGGAACATCAAGAAAATCAGCTTATAAAAAGAAATGGAAAGACTGAAATGAAAGTAAGACTTGCATTTTTATAGTGCCTTATCATGACTCTCAATCATCCAGAAGGACTTCATACAATGACTTACATTTGGAGTGCAGTTACTTCTGTTATGTAAGCAATCATGGCTGCAAAATCCCACAAACAGCAATTAGATGAATGACCAAATAATCTGTTTTGGTGATTTCTGTTGCTGGGGGAATGTTGGCCAGGGCACTAGAGAAAACTCTCTACTCTTTATCAAGTAGTGCTATAGGATCTTTAATATCCACCTGAACTACTGGAACAGATAGATTGCATTTCAGTATAACATCTCATCTGAAGGACAGCATTGCTGACAGTGCAGAATGCCATCAGTATTGCACTGGAGTGTCAGTTTAGATTATATGGTCATGTCCTGGAGTGTGGCTACCAACTGAGTAAGTTACGAACCAAATTATGAAGCTTTCTTTGTGTAAGTGTTCATTAGGTGGGGAACTACAGGAAACTCTTGATTTACCGGCACCCAAACAACCAGAAATCTCGGTTAACCGGCAAAATTCAGGAGTAGGTTCAGTTAAGTTTTTCTTCATATTAGTGGCCGTTTCTTGATTCTTGGCTGTGTAATCGGGGGTTTCTGCACTTGTTACTAAGCTAAAGGGACGCTTGGTCTGCAGCCGGGGTTCTTGCAGCTGTTAGAGTCATAGAGTTATACAGCACAGAAAGAGGCCCTTCGGCCCATCACGTCCACGCCGGCCATCAGGCCCTGTCTAATCTAATCCCATTTTCCAGCATTTGGTCCGTAGCCTTGTATGCTATGGCATTTCAAGTGCTCATCCAAATGCTTCTTGAATGTTGTGAGGGTTCCTGCCTCTACCACCCTTTCAGGCAGTAAGTTCCAGATTCCAACCACCCTCTGGGTGAAAAAGTTCTTCTGCAAATCCCCTCTAAACCTCCTGCCCCTTACCTTGAATCTATGCCCCCTTGTTATTGACCCCTCTACTAAGGGGAAGAGTTCATTTCTATCTACCCTATCTATGCCCTTCATAATTTTGTACACCTCAATCAGGTCCCCCCTCAGCCTTCTCTGCTCCAAGGAAAACAACCCCAGCCTGTCCAGTCTTTCTTCATAGCTGAAGCGCTCCAGCCCAGGTAACATCCTGGTAAATCTCCTCTGCACCCTCTCCAAAGCAATCACATCCTTCCTATAGTGTGGCGACCAGAACTGCACACAGTATTCCAGCTGTGGCCTAACCAGCGTTTTGTACAGTTCCATCATAACCTCCCTGCTCTTATATTCTATGCCTCGGCTAATGAAGGCAAGTATCCCATATGCCTTTTTAACCACCTTATCCACCTGTTCTGCTGCCTTCAGGGATCTATGTACATGCACACCAAGGTCCCTCTGATCCTCTGTCTTTCCTAGGGCCTTACCATTCATTGTGTATTCCCTTGCCTTGTTAGTCTCTCCAAAATGCATCACCTCACACTTTTCAGGGTTAAATTTCATTTGCCACTGTTCGCCCATCTGACCAACCCATCTATATCGTCCTGCAGACTGAGGCTACCCTCCTCGCTATTTACCACCCCACCAATTTTCGTGTCATCTGCAAACTTACTGATCATACCTTTTACATTCACATCCAAATCATTAATGTAGACCACAAACAGCAAGGGACCCAGCACCGATCCCTGCAGTACCCCACTGGACACAGGCTTCCAGTCACAAAAACAACCTTCGACCATCACCCTCTGCCTCCTGCCACTAAGCCAGTTTTGAATCCAATGTGCCAAGGCACCCTGGATCCCATGGGCTCATACCTTCTTGACCAGTCTCCTATGCGGGACTTTATCGAAAGCCTTACTGAAATCCATGTATACCACATCCACTGCACTACCCTTATCCACACACCTAGTCACCCCCTCGAAAAATTCAATCAAATTAGTCAGACATGATCTTCCCTTGACAAAGCCACGCTGATTATCCCTGATTAATCATTGCCTCTCCAAGTGGAGACTAATTCTGTCCCTCAGAATTTTTTCCAATAATTTCCCTACCACTGATGTTAGGCTCACTGGCCTGTAATTCCCTGGTTTATCCCTACTACCCTTCTTGAATAATGGTACTATGTTAGCTGTTCTCCAGTCCTCTGGCACATCCCCTGTGGCCAGAGAGGTTCTGAAAATTTGTGTCAGAGCCCCTGCAATCTCCTCCTTTGCCTCACACAGCAGCCTGGGATACATATCGTCCGGGCCTGGGGATTTATCCACTTTTAAGCCTGCTAAAACCGCTAGTACCCCCTCCCTCTCGATGCTAATATGTTCAAGTACATCACAATCCCCCTGCCCGATTTCTATGTCTACATCGTCCTTCTCCATAGTGAACACAGATGCAAAATATTCATTTAAAACCCCACCTACATCTTCTGGCTCCACACACAGATTGCCACTTTGGTCCCTAATGGGCCCTACTCTTTCCCTAGTTATCCTCTTGCCTCTTCCCTGTTGCTAAGCAACAGGGAAGCTTGGATTTGTTGCTGTGTACAGAGTTCTCGTACCTTTTAACTATAACTCTCTGTAATCCGGACTTTTTGATAAACCGGCACCACTCCGGTCCCATCGGTGCCGGATAAAAAAGAGTTTCCCGTACTGTTTTGGAGAATGAAACATTTTTCCAATTTGTGCCAAAAGATAACTTCAGTTGTCTTTAAGGTTGTCTACAGTGATTTTTGTTATCTCTATGGAACTCACTGCATTCCAA
Source organism: Somniosus microcephalus (assembly GCF_052327205.1). Classification (NCBI taxonomy): domain Eukaryota; kingdom Metazoa; phylum Chordata; class Chondrichthyes; order Squaliformes; family Somniosidae; genus Somniosus; species Somniosus microcephalus. The sequence continues at coordinate 253,431,958 of NC_140992.1, forward strand.
GCATTAAAGTTATTGTTTAAAGCAAATAAATTGGAATTGCCATTTTAGTTCTGTACCCAGTCAGAGGAAGGGCTTCTAAAGTAACTATCAAGACACTTGAGAGGGCTGTACTTTGTTGGCATTATTCTCCTATTAAAATCTATCTGTCAGTCAGCTATGAATCAATGATAATCCCACTTGCCACTCAGCTGGGTCAGGAGGAAAGGAAAATAAAACTGATCAATTATGTCAGTATATTTTATTTTTTTTAAAATCAGAAGCATTTGTATTACAGCTTCATTGGCGGTGAATTTAATTCTGGAGGCGGGATGGGGGGGGGTCAGCTGGTTTCCGGGTTCCGGCCCCACTCCCAGCTGCCTCCGCTCTGATTATCCTGCGGGCTTACCAGCCAATTAACAGGAAGCGGGTTTGATGACGTCAATTGATGACACGTCATCAGCCAGTTTCCTTAAAGGGACCACGTCCACATGGAGTTAGACAGTTCTGTCAGTGTTTGACAGCATTGAGGTGCTGCAAACACTGACCAGCACTGCACCAAGGTGAATGCTTACACCCAGGCTCTCCAATGACTCCCTCCATGTGCTTATGGAGGGAGTCACAGCACGCAGGGAGGTTCTCTTCTCTTCCAAGGGCGGAAGAGACCTCCCCAGGACACCAACTTACCTTGCACCTCCACCCAACCCTCTCCATCTACTTTATCACTTCCCCATCTCACTAGCCACCCCTCACACTCACCCTCATCCTACTGCAAGCATACCAACTAATAACACAAGGGTAGGCACTTGAAAAGTGTGGCCAATGTCCATGTGAAGTTTCTGGTGATGTGTTGTCATACAGTGAAATCTCTTTTTCAAAAAGTGCCCTTTATTGGACAGATGTGAGCGCACCTTGAGAAGTGTCTTACTGAGTTCCAGTGATTGTTTAGTCATAACTCCGCCCCCCCCCCACCCCGCTATAGTGATGTGTGTGCTTGTAATGGCTTGGACATTAAAGGGATGCTACACGGTGCTGGTGTGGGATGGTGTCAACCTGGATAATTATGTGGCAGCCAGGGTTTACAGCATCAAGTGAAGTAAATCTGGTCATGATGATGCCATTGTTGGCCTCCCGGCCAGCAATTTTGTCAGGGGCTGATGCCCTGTGCCCAGTGCAGCATCAGGTGATTGCAGCGAAGGATGGTGATGAGGGTGGTGATGTTGGTGTTGGGGCTGATCGTGGAAGGATTCGGAGGACGAAGGTCTGATTGTTTCATTGGTTCCGATGTTGCTGGAATAGATGGCAGCTGCAGGTGAGATGACAGAAGCGATCTGTCACTGGTGAGAGAGGTTCTCCCAATGAGGTGGCACTGGACATACAGTTGGATCTAAAAACTTGTAAGCTAAAGAAATCTCTATATGTATTAAAAATGCAGTAACCAACATTTTCTGTGCTCTGAAACTCACCATCTGCAACATGGCATCCTTCACACCACTTCTGCAGCTGTCAGCTTTTCACAAACATCAGCAGACTCACAACACGCCAGGTTGAGCTGGCGTGTTCCCCAAACAGCGGGTAAGAACATAAGAACATAAGAAATAGGAGCAGGAGTAGGCCAATCGGCCCCTCGAGCCTGCTCCACCATTCAATAAGATCATGGCTGATCTGATCCTAACCTCAAATCTTCTATCACTCTGCATCCACCCGAACCCATGTGATCTCCCGGGAGAGGCGAAAAACCAGATAAAGACCCAATGGCCAATTTGGGAGAAAAAAATCTGGGAAATTCCTCTCCGACCCATCTAGGCGATCGAAATTCTTCCAGGAGATCACTCTGTCCCTATATTTTCTACAGTACTTACCTTTTGTAAAGGCGATCTCCACCCCAGCCAGGAACAGGAATAAAACCATCTCCTGAAATCTAACACAGAATTAGAACAGAGTAGGAGCAGAACCAAGCTACACGGCCCCTGGGCCCACTCCACTACCCACAGGGCCATGACCATTCCGAACCTAGACTCATGTCCAATTTCCTGCCCGCTCCCCGTAACCCTTAATTCCCTTTACTTCTAGGAAACTATCTATTTCTGTTTTAAATTTATTTAATGATGTAGCTTCCACAGCTTTCTGGGGCAGCAAATTCCACAAACCTACCACCCTCTGAGTGAAGAAGTTTCTCCTCATCTCAGTTTTGAAAGAGCAGCCCCTTATTCTAAGATTATGCCCCTTAGTTCTAGTTTCACCCTTCATTGGGAACATCCTCACCGCATCCACCCGATCAAGCCCCTTCACAATCTTATATGTTTCAATAAGATCGCCTCTCATTCTTCTGAACTCCAATGAGTAGAGTCCCAATCTACTCAACCTCTCCTCATATGACCACCCCCTCATCCCCGGGATTAACCGAGTGAACCTTCTTTGTACTGACTCGAGAGCAAGTATGTCTTTTCTTAAGTATGGACACCAAAACTGTATGCAGTATTCCAGATGCGGTCTCACCAATACTTTGTACAACTGCAGCAATACCTCCCTGTTTTTATATTCCATCCCCCTAGCAATAAAAGCCAACATTCCATTGGCCTTCTTGATCACTTGCTGCACCTGCATACTAACTTTTTGAGTTTCGTGCACCAGGACCCCCAGATCCCTTTGTACTACAGTACTTTCCAGTTTCTTGCCATTAAGATAATAACTTACTCTATGATTTTTCCTGCCAAAGTGCATAACCTCACACTTTCCAGTGTTGTATTCCATCTGCCAAATCTCTGCCCACTTACTTAGCCTGTCTATGTCCCTTTGCAGGTTTTTTATGTCCTCCTCACTCACTACTTTCGGTCCCATCTTTGTATCATCTGCAAACTTTGATATGTTACACTCGGTCCCCTCCTCCAAATCGTTAATATAGATTGTAAAGAGTTGGGGACCCAGCACTGACCCCTGCGGAACACCACTAGTTACTGGTTGCCAATCTGAGAATGAACCATTTATCCCAACTCTCTGCTTTCTGTTAGAGAGCCAATCCTCCACCCACGCCAGAATATTACCCCCAATCCCGTGATTTTTTATCTTGAGCAATAATCTTTTGTGTGGCACCTTGTCAAATGCCTTTTGGAAGTCTAAATACACTACGTCCACTGGTTCCCCTTTATCCACCCTGTATGTTACATCCTCAAAAAACTCAAGCAAATTTGTCAAACATGACTTCCCCTTCATGAAACCATGCTGAGTTTGTCCTATTAAATTATGTTTGTCCAAATGTCCCGTTACTGTCTCCTTAATAATGGACTCTAACATTTTACCAACCACAGATGTCAGGCTAACAGGTCTATAGTTTCCAGCCTTCTGCCTACTACCCTTTTTAAATAAGGGTGTTACATTAGCAGTTTTCCAATCTGCCGGGACCTTTGCTGAGTCCAGTGAGTTTTGGAAAATTATTACCAATGCATCCACAATCCCTACCGCCACTTCCCTCAAGACCCTAGGATGCAAGCCATCAGGTCCAGGGGATTTATCCACCTTGAGTCCCATTATTTTACCAAGTACCACTTCCTTAGTGATTTTAATCGTATTTAGTTCCTCCCCCCCTAGAGCCCCCTGTTTGTCCAGTGTTGGGATATTCTTAGTGTCCTCTACTGTAAAGACTGATACAAAATAATTGTTCAGTGTTTTTGCCATCTCCATGTTTCCCACCATTAATTTCCCGGTCTCATCCTCTAAGGGTCCAACATTTACTTTAGCCACCCTTTTTCTTTTTATATAACTATAGAAACTTTTGCTGTCTGTTTTTATATTTTTTGCTAATTTACTTTCATAATCTATCTTCCCTTTCTTAATCAATCTTTTAGTTCTTTTTTGCTGTCTTTTAAAGACTTCCCAATCTTCCATCCTCCCACTAGATTTGGCTACCTTATATGCCCTTGTTTTTAGTCGGATACTATCCTTAATTACTTTACTTAGCCACGGATGGCTATCTTTTCTTTTACACCCTTTTTTCCTCAGTGGAATATATTTTTTTTGGAAGTTGTAAAATAACTCCTTAAATGTACACCACTGATCATGTACTGTCTTACCCTTTGATCTATTTTCCCAGTCCACTCTAATCAATTCCGCTCTCATACCTTCATAGTCTCCTTTATTCAAGCTCAGCACGCTTGTTTGAGATCCAACCTTCTCACCCTCTAATTGAATATGGAATTCAACCATGTCATGGTCACTCATTCCAAGGGGATCCTTTACTAGGACATTTTTAATTAATCCTGTCTCATTACACAGGACCAAATCTAAGGTTGCTTGCCCCCTGGTCGGTTCAGTTACATACTGCTCAAGAAACCCATCCCTAATACACTCAATTAACTCATCCTCAAGGCTGTTCTGCCCAATTTGATTTGTCCAGTTAATATGATAATTAAAATCCCCCATAATTATAGCTGTTCCCTTATTACAAGCCTCAACTATTTCCTGATTAATACTCCGTCCAACAGAGTTGCAACTGTTCGGAGGCCTATAGACTACACCCACTAGTGTTTTTTTCCCCTTATTATTCCTTATCTCCACCCAAACTGTTTCACTATCCTGCTCCTTTGACCCAATATCATTTCTCTGTATTATAGTGATTCCTTCCTTTATTAACATAGCCACCCCACCTCCTCTCCCTTCCTGCCTGTCCTTCCTGATTGTTAAATAACCTGGTATGTTTAATTCCCAGTCATGGTCACCCTGCAGCCATGTTTCTGTAATGGCCACAAGATCATACCCATATGTCGTTATTTGTGCCGTTAACTCATTCATTTTGTTACGAATGCTACGTGCATTCAGATAAAGAACTTTCAAATATGTTTTGTAACACTTAGTTCCTGTTTTTTCCCTTTTTAGTACTTTACTTTTTACTCCATACCTTCTGTCCCTTCCTGACACATTCTGTTTTTTAATTCCCCCACTGCTACCTAAGTCTATGATCTTCTCTGTTGTCATTTCTATTATTTGCTCTCTAGAAACCTCCCCCCCACTAATTAGTTTAAAGCCCTCTCTACAGCCCTAGTTATATGATTCACCAGGACTCTAGTCCCAGCACTGGCCAAGTGGAGTCCATCCCAACGGAACAGCTCCCTCCTGTCCCAGTACTGGTGCCAGTGTCCCAAGAAGCGAAACCCATTTCTCCCACACCAGCCTTTGAGCCACGCATTTAACTCTTTAATTTTATTTATCCTAGCCAAATTTGCTCGTGGCTCAGGTAATAACCCAGAGATTATTACCCTTGAGGTTCTGTTTTTTAATTTGACCCCTAGCTGCTCATACTCCTTTAACAGAACCGTCTTCCTTGTCCTATCTACGTCGTTTGTACCAACATGGACCACGACAACTGGATCCTCCCCCTCCCACTCCAAGTTTCTTTCCAGCCCAGAAGAGATGTCCTTAACCCTGGCACCGGGCAGGCAACACAGCCTTCGGGACTCCCGCTCTTGGCTGCAGAGAACCCTATCTATCCCCCTAATGATACTATCCCCTACCACGACAACATTTCTTTTTACTCCCTCCACTTGAATGGCCCCCTGTACCACGGTGCTGTGGCCAGGTTGCTCATCCTCCCTGCAGTCCCCGCTCCCGCCCTCACAGGGAGTAAGAACCTCGATCCTGCTGGACAAGAGCAAGGGCTGCATCTCCTTCAACACTACATCCTGGATCCCTGTACCTTCCTCACTCGTAGTCACACCATCCTGTCCCTGACCACGGACTACATCTGCAGTAATTAACTTCATAGGTGTGACCATCTCCTGAAACATAGAGTCCAGGAACTTCTCCCCCTCCCTGATGTGTCGCAGTGTCTGAAACTCGGTCTCAAGCTCCATAACATGGAACTTGAGTTCCTCTAGCAGCAAACACTTGTCGCAGATGTAATCACCGTGAGCCTCAATGGGGTCCACCGGCTCCCACATCTCGCAACAGTAACACATCACCTGCTCCATTCTATATAATTAATTAAATTTCTTATTATTAGTTATGAAGACCCTGCCCGGATATAGATGATAATATCACACCACTATTCAATAGGACTTACCAACTTAAAGGTATAAAAGAGAAGAGAAGGAAGAAAACCAACCAACCAGCTGATCACCAACCTCCTCCTTGAATACTGTCTGTGGGGCCTGTTTGGTTGACTCGTCTCGCTGCTCCGCCTCCGCAGTGCTGTCTAAGCCTGGGAGTGGGGGGAAAACAGAGCAAAAACACGCCCTCACCTCCCACTTGCCCGAACTCTCCCACTTACCAAAACTCCAGCAGCACTCAATGCACAAAGTACTCCGTGCACAGCACTAGCCCCTCCCCTTTTATACCCGGATTCTACTTCCGGTTTAAACTGCCCAATAGTTTAATATACCCTTAAAAAATTAAACTTACTTCAAATAATTGACTTCTTAACACACTAAAATTCACAAAATACACTTAAATGATTTTTCTCCCACTTACCAAAACTCCAGCAGCACTCAATGCACAAAGCACTCTGTGCACAGCACTAGCCCCTCCCCTTTTATACCTGGATTCTACTTCCGGTTTAAACTGCCCAATAGTTTAATATACCCTTAAAAAATTAAACTTACTTCAAATAATTGACTTCTTAACACACTAAAATTCACAAAATACACTTAAATGATTTTTCTCCCACTTACCAAAACTCCAGCAGCACTCAATGCACAAAGCACTCCGTGTGGGGGAGAAGGTAAAATTACAAGTAAGCCTCAAAATACTCTTAAATTGGCTCTTAACAAGCCATTTAAGTAGATGAATTGTCTCCCCCGCCGCTTGGTGTCGGGTCAGTTCTGCGCTGACAGACCCAACACCTGGGAGACTCGTGTGGAGGTGGGTTCACAGTGGGTTTCCTACCCGCTGTCGATCTTTGTGAATTTGACAGCGGACCCGCCTCCAACCCCACCCCCTCAGCGCGATTAAATTTGCGGCCATTGGGCTGGATTTTCTCAATGGAGACGTGCTGGAGGCGGGACTTCTGGTTTCTGGGTTTCAGTCCCGCCCCCAGCGATGTCTGACCAGCCCACGCTACTTTCCCTTGATTGGCCTTGCTGTGGGCTTACCGGCCAATTAAGGGAAAGCCGGTGACAGATGACGTCAGTGTATGACGCTTCATCTGTCAAAAAAATTTTGACAGATGAATTGTCAGCGTTTGACAGCTTTGAGAATATGGGCACAACATCCAATAGATTGCATACAGTGGGATCAAAATCCACACAGATTTTGAATAAATATCTCCAGATTGCTAGTTATGACCCTAGTCATGCTAAGATTTCCCTGTATTACCCAGATAGCATTCCTCAAGTCAAGTTTAGCAGAGCCCCTCCACTGCACTGAAGCAACTAAACTTTAATTTCCCCCACTTCCCGTCTTAACCTCACAGACGAAGATTACCAAACTCTTGACAATTAGTCTTGGAAATTCTATCTATCCTCAGCAGCGCTGCATTCTTGTTCTCACTTCCAGAATTGTTTGAAGTCAAGTCCCATAAAGCTGTTTTGAGCCAGGACACCGCTTTGGGTGCTATAATTGGTCCCAGCTCCTCTCAGCTAGCAAAGAGAAAAATCATCTAGGATTCCCAGCCTGACCCACTGTTGACTAACTCCTGCTGAAAAATATGCATGTGTGGATACCTGATAAGGAGAGGATCAGTATCAGGTATGATGCCCCAGTTGCTCGAAAAGCCTGTTGACACTCATTTCTAGGCTCATACATAAAGAATGGCCATTTAAGCAACGTACCAGAGGCTTGCTTTCACTTAAAATTAGAATGTCCCAGTATCCAAACAGCCCTTCAAATCTTGTTTAATTCCACTCTACTGCTCAGTTCCCATACCCTTTAATATTTTTCATGTGACTAATTCCCTTCAAAAAGAATTGATGAACTTGGCGTCAACAATGGTTTGTAGAATAGAATTCCACATTCTAACCATCCTGTATAAAGACATTTCTTTTACATTTCCCCAAAATTCTTTTTGTGATTATCCTAAATTTCTGTCCTCTTGTTATCTCATCCATGTCTGAAGCAATCGAACACTTTTTACCTTATTATCTTGGAGAAGGTCTATCAGATCACCCCTTAACCATTTTGGCATCCAGCTTAAAAAAAAATCCTAACTTCTCATAACTGTAACCCCTCATCTCTGGTAACATCCTAGTGAATCTACGCAGCACCCTTTTGTTATTTTTAGATCCTTCCTATAATAGGATGCCCAAAACTGCACAAAATGTGGCCTAATTGAGGTCCTGTACAAGTTCAAAATTACCTCCCTTCTATGGTTATACGTACAAAATCAAGGATTCTGTTTACCCCTTGTATGGCCTTATCTACCTGTGCTGTCATCTTTAATGATTCAATTATTGAATCTTACAGCACAGAAGGAGGCTATTAAGCCCATCGTGCCTGTTCTGGCTCTTTGAAAGAGCTCTCCAATTAGTCCCACCACCCGCTCTTTCCCCATAGCCCTGCAAATTTTTCCTTTTCAAGCATATATCCAATTCCCTTTTGAAAGTTATTATTGAATCTGCTTCCACCGCCCTTTCAGGCAGTGCATTCCAGATCACAACAACTCGTTGTGTAAAAAAAATTCTCATCTCCCCTCTTTTTCCAATTATCTTAAATTTGTGTCCTATGGTTGCCAACTGACCCACCAGCAGAAACCGTTATTTACTCCCATCAAAACCCCTCATAATTTTGAACATCTCTATTAAACCTTCTCTGCTCTAAGGCAAACAATCCCAGTTCCTCGAGTTTCTCCACATAACTGAAGTCCCTCAGCCTTGGTATCATTCTGGTAGATCTCCTCTGCACCCTCTCCAAGCCTGTGACATCCTTCCTAAAGTGTGGTGCCCAGAACTGGACACAATACTCCAGCTGAGGCCTAACCAGTGATTTCTAAAGGCTTAGCATAGCTTCCTTGCTTTAGTTTATGCAGGAATCAGATTATTAAAGTGGAACATTGAAAATTGCAGACAACTGGGTGAAGAATGTTTTTGTAAAACTGTTAAATTATATTTTAAAACCCTTTTTCTAGGGAGATGAAAAAAGAAAGTAATGCATCTAGAATTATAGTGAATGATCCTGAAACAGACTGGTTGCATGGTTGAGGAAGCAAAGGTAAATTGAAAAAGGATGTTTAAATTCTGAGTTAACTAAGGCATAAAGGGGAAAATTGAAGTATATTTTAAAAGGAATGTGGACAGAACACAAATTGACTGCAGAAAATGAAAATTCCATTATCCTTGCATTCACCACAAATACTCAGTTCTATCCACAATTAAGCTTTTTTTTGAGCTGATAAGTTGCCACAGAAAACCTATAACACCATTGTAAGCCTCTCGTAACACATTTCCTTTAAAGATTTTTATAGAAGAGCTACTTCATATTCTTAGACAGTGATTTAATGTTGGCATAATGTTTTCCTCCCGACGAACATAGTTTTACGGCATTTCTCTGGTTCCCAGTGCAGCGACTGAAACCAAAGTAGTTTGGGTGCATATCTATACTCTACCTTTTGCAAATTTGGTGGGTTGCAGTGTGATGAACAATGTCTCACCACTGCTGGGATTTGGGTTTAAATCCAGCCACAACAGGCGGAAGTTTCCTATGTCTGGTAACAGTTGAAGATCCCCAATGAAATGAGTTAGGTGCAGTTTTGCTCCAGTTCCTAATGGAGATCGATTCAACTAAAAGAAAATTGTCCTTGGCATTAATTAGACACAAATTGGCATTAATTAGACGATCTTATTCAGGGAGGCCATAAGGGTGACTGATGAGAGAAATGATAATTTCACAGTGTTTCAGTAAGAGGTCTCATCATAGCTTTGGGTTAAGGCACATAGGCCTAGAAATTCAGTTGTTTGCGCCAGCCGCTAGCGCCTTAGGAGGAGGAGATGTGGGGTGCTAAGCGGCTAGCGCCCGGGCGCAGCGCGATCTGCGCCTCTCGCCAACTTCAGTTAAGATTTAGCGGCGGCGCCAAGCCTTTGCGTGCGCTCAGCTGCGCGCGCAGATCCTGACGTCATTTCATGGTGCAACGCCCTTTGTGCGCCCCAAACCGGAAATTCAGTGGCGCCGGCCTATTGTGCGCCTGGCGCCCCTAGCGACTGGTAGAGGGGAACAGTTCCCAGTCGCTGCGGGGCGCGGGGGGCGCTAATTAAAGGGCACTCCTCCTGCAGTAGAAATGGCAGCCATTTTGCAACACTCCTTCTTTGTGAGAGACGGATCTTTGGAGAGAGACAAAGGTAGAGAGCTTTCTGGTTTGGCTCAACACTCGCACAGGTACTTGTGGCTTCAGGCCACAGCTTTGCACTTGTCTTTAACTTCAGAGCCATAGCATTGATTGGAAACATATAATGGGGGCTGCAATGGGTGGAAACGTTGGGCTTCTCCATTGCATTCAAAGGGCTCAGAGACGCCGTGAGAGAGTGCCAGTCATGGCCAGATGGAGAAGGGGCAACAGGCGTCGGCAAAGGAGGCCTTACCCACCCCGGGTATACCGCCAGCAGTTCTCATATCTGAACATGTCTGACAAGCAGTGTGTTCGGAGGCTGCGATTCAGAAGGGCGGTGGTCACTGAGATCTGCCACCTGCTTCGCGGAGATCTGCAGCCACAGCTGAGGAGCAGGACGTCTCTGTCGGTGGCAGTGAAGGTGACGGTGTCTCTCAACTTCTATGCCACCGGCTCCTTCCAATCCGCTACTGGGGACATTTCCAACATCTCCCAGTTTGCGGTACATTGCTGCATCCGCCAGGTGACCAATGCCCTTTTCAGAAGGAGACGTCAGTTCATCTCCTTCTCCATGACCGTTGACAAGCAGCAACAGCGTGCAATGGGCTTTGCAGCATTAGCGGGCTTCCCCATGGTGCAGGGCGCCATTGACTGCACGCATGTGGCTTTGCGGGCACCTCTAGAGAATGCCGAGGATTACCGCAACCGGAAGGGCTACCATTCGCTCAACGTGCAGTTGGTGTGTGACCACAGGCAGCTCATCCTAGCTGTCAATGCCCGCTTTCCAGGCAGCAGCCACGATGCCTTCATCCTGCGCCAGACTTCTGTGGCAGACATGTTCCAGGCCCAGCCTCACCCACGAGGATGGCTTCTCGGGGACAAAGGCTATCCTTTGTGCACCTGGCTGATGACCCCGCTCCTGCTGAAGAGGGATACAATGACAGCCATCAAGCAACCAGGAACATCATTGAGCAAACAATCGGCGTCCTGAAGCAACGGTTCCGCTGTCTGGATCATTCCGGAGGAGCCCTACAGTACTCGCCTGAGCGAGTCTCCCATTTTGTTGTCGTGTGCTGCATGCTGCACAACCTGGCTATCCGCAGGACTCAGCCACTGCCACCAGACATTGGAGGACCACCAGAGGAGGAGGAGGAGGAGGACCAGCACAGGAGGGAGGCAGAAAGTGCAAGGGCCGCCCGTCGGCAGCTTATTGCACGTCGGTTCTAGGGCCCCTCTCAGGGAATGGCTATGGCACAAGATGAATGTCGCCGCTCCACAAGCCCTCAGCCGAGCAGGGCAACCAGGACTTCCAAAAGAAAGCATGGACAGTGCGATTTCAGAAAATTTATTACTTTGATACCTCTGTGTCCTTCCCACATAACAAATTAATGGAGAGAAGCCCCCCGCAAAAACACAAATAGACCAGTCTCGGCCTTTACAGAAACACAAATAGACCAGTCTCGGCCTTTCCAAAAAAACAAATAGACCAGTCTCGGCCTTTCCAAAAAAACAAATAGACCAGTCTCTGCCTTTACAAGTAAAACAAAGACACCAGTATCGGCCTTTACAAGTGAAACAAAACATTTGGCCACACCTTCTACTTTTTCCCCTGTGAGGGTGATGTGTTTCGCATCCGTGACTGGCCCCTGCCCGCCCTGCAGCTCCTCCTCAATGGGACCCCAGTGGCTGCAGCAAGGCTGGGGGAAGGCTGCTGAGGGTCAGATGGCGAGACGGCAGATGCCCTTGGGGGTCGGCCTGGACCAGCTCTGGGCCTGGAGGGGCCGGCTGCTGACTGCTCCAGCTCTGCTTGGGCAGCAGCAGTCTGTCCAGCGGCTGGTGGCAGCTGCAATGGAGGAGTGACAGTTTCGGCTGCAGGAATGCTGCCAACCTGACAGATCTTAGGTACTCCCTGGTCGCCTGATACATTGGCACTCGCACGGGCCAGCACTGCATCATGCGCAGCAATCTGCTGAAGCACAGACTGCTGGGCTGCTGCGGCGCGGCGAGTGCCCTGGCGATGCCTGGCCGATCCAGCGAGGGTGGCAGCAGTTAGTGCCCGTGTGGCCCTGGTCTGTGTCCGCATGACACTAGCCAGTGAATGCACGGCACGACTGAGCACTTGGCTAGAAGCCGCCTGTGCTGCCGTGAAGTCCTGCAGACTCCTGGCCTGTGCTGCACTGAATTGTTGCAGACTCCTGGCCTGTGCTGCACTGAATTGTTGCAGACTCCTGGCCTGTGCTGCCCTGAATTCCTGCACACTCCTTGACAGTGACTCTATGGAGTCAGGCATCCTTGCCATTGCAGCCATGAGCTCAGTGTGCCTGCGCTCAGCCTGGGCGGCCATTTCCGCTAGGAGCCGCACCTCCTCTGCGCTCACCGTAGCAGGACTGGAGGCCGCACTCACCCTCCGGGGAGAAGGCCGCCGAGCTTCCCCACCCCTCCCGCATTGCTGCAGCCCGCTGGGCCCCGGAGCTTCACTCTCCTCCGACTCTTCCCCCCTGCTCCCCTCCAGGGAAGAGGTGTCCCCATCATCGCCATGGGCTGCCTCGGCTGAGGGTGGAACTGATGGTCCGGCTTCCTCTTCCTCCTCCTCGCCCTCCGATTCACTCACAGTGCCAGCTTGAGGGCACGCCTCCTCACCTGGCGATTCAGCATCTGAAAGCAGGGAGGCACAAGAGTTGCTTTAGAGTGAGGACAGGGCGGCAGCGAGGGAGGCATGAGTGCTGCTATGCACTGCATTGGTCCGACATTGGCAAAGGATGCTGTTCTGAGGCGCAAGTGGAAAGAGAGAGGTCAAAAAGGTGATGCCCTTACCATTGGGGCCCACAACAGGGTCGGCATCTCCACTGGTGACGGGGCCAATCAGCCGGCCTGACATAATGCGCTCCACACGCTGCTCCAGATCGGAGAGCTGTTTGAGGTCAGGATGGCCTCCCCCGGTCTCACGCTGCTGCCTTCGGTTGTGCGCCACCTTGCCCTGCAAGAGAAAGGACGGCCTCTAAGTACAGTGTGAAGCCCTGATCTTGTCTGCACTGCCTCCCATGGTGGACTAGCCCTGACAGTGTGAAGCCCTGATCTTGTCTGCACTGCCTCCCATGGTGGACTAGCCCTGACAGTGTGAAGCCCTGATCTTGTCTGCACTGCCTCCCATGGTGGACTAGCCCTGACAGTGTGAAGCCCTGATCTTGTCTGCACTGCCTCCCATGGTGGAATAGCCCTGACAGTGTGTAAAGTCCTGAATGTGCAAGTGATTTTCATGACAGTCCCATAGCTGCTGGATGAGGGCTGGGCATTAGGGCTTTCAGGTCCCTTTGCCCATAAACTGAGGTGCACATGCAGGGATGAGGAGGACACTGGAAAGGGTACTCACCCTGACAACCCGAGTGAGGTCGTTCAACTTTTTTCGGCATTGTACAGGAGTCCTGGCAACCACGCTGTTGGAGGTCACCCTGTTTGACACCTCCCTCCAGGCTTTCCGGTAGGAGCTGGGCAGCGGCCTCCTGCCACCTTCAGGGAACAGAACATGGCGCCTGCGCTCCACTGTGCCAACCAGCACCCTCAGGTCACACTCGCTGAAGCGCTGCGCTCTCTCCCTGGCCTTCTCCATTGTCCTGGGTGTTGTACAGATCAAGCAGCAGTGGTCAGGCCTTGCTTCAGGGCTGCAGTGTGCAGGGCGTGGCAGCCAAACAAATCCACCCTCCCCCTTTAAGAGCTCACCGGCGCCAGAGTGTATGCCTTCAATCAGCAACTCGCCGCACCTGCACTGTGCCCGCCCTCGGGGGTATCGCCCCGGGCCGCCGGCTTAGCGCCTAATGATAATCGTGCATCGCCTGTTTTAGCGCAGCAGCAACCTCTTGGGGCGATGCCACTGAATATCGGCGAAGGTGGCGCTAAGTTGCGCCGGGCGCAAACTTTAGCGGCCGCCCGGCTGTAGCGCCCCAAACGTGGCTATACTGAATTTCTAGGCCATAGTGTAAGAATGCTGGGTTTCGGCATCCTGACAAATATATGCCGAGGAACCAGATGAACTCTCAACACACTCCTTTAACTCCTCACTAAGAAACAGCCTGGGGTTTTACCTCCCAGAGTAGGTCTAGGGACGAGTGATCCCTGACTCACTTTACCAAATTGCCTTGCATCTAACCCAGTTTGGATCAAAATGTATTTAATTTACTAACCCTCGATTAGGTTAGCCTCAAGCTGCTGAGTGAGTGAATTAACTCTTTTTTGCCAAAGTATCAAGGAAGAAGCCAGACCACAAGTCATGCACTAAACACTATTTATTGGTTGCAAATTGCAACTTAAAAGTTGGGTACACGAATGCTTAATAGATATGCATAAATATAATCAAAGTTATCTAGCAGTTGAGTTGTAAATCATTAATGGACTGAGTTATTTAAGAAACTGTGTAGCAAATGTTACACCAGCAATTCAGTGTATCACTGTAAGTCAGCAATAAAGGACAGTGAGTATTAACTATAGCTGGTTTATTTTAAACTCTATTTTAGACACACTTTAGGGCATTTCCCTTATGAACTTCAAAGGTACCCAGTGGGTAATTTATGGGGCACAGTTCCTACAGTAGGCATCTACACTCTTCTAACCAGAGAAGCCCTGGTGATGTAATTGGGTGAAGAGAAAAAGAGTGTTTGGTTTCTGCCATGCCCAAAGCCCTTTGCTGCTAAAATATTAATTGAACTTAAATTTCACAGGACCATTTCTCTACTCATTTCTAACCATTGGAGATTTTGTTTTACTTTATACGAGAGCACCTTGGGATGTTTTACTACATTAACGGCACTGTATAAATGCAAGTTGCTGTTGTTGCATTGCTATACTTGTTGAGGATACTGGAACTATCGCAATTTGTCATACAAAACATGCATCTTACACAACAGTAGACAATACCCACAATAATGAGCACCCATACCCATAAGTACAGTGCCCATTTAGATCACCTGGAAGAAGGACTGACAGAGCTCTGCCTGTGTGCCCTCAAATATGTATTGTGACATGGGCAAATCGCTGGTGCGTTCTAATGGGTCTTTAAGTGATTGTGGATTTCCAATAACTTTGTGTTATCATCACTATTATCTACTTTCTCATTAGAGACAAATGTGGGCTTGTTTTGGCTTTCAGTGATCTTGAAAAGCGTGAATAGTTTCTACTTAGTATGCTTGTGTTGCATTGAGAAATGACCGTAAAGCTTTTTGACGTTAGGGACTCTCGATGGTTTCAGACAGCTTCTCTTTTCTCTTTGACACATACCACAATTTTATTTGATCTTCAATAGTTTGGCTCTGAGATGTTTCTTCTCACCTCAAAGATCCATTTTGCAACCAGCCATAGTGCCTGTTGAGCTGATAAATATGGGAAGCTTGATTCACAGTTTTTGATCACAAGAGGTTCTGCTGGAGAATTACAAGTAGCCGTGCAGTCTTGATAAGCAGATGTACAGAATTAGTAGAGTTCCTGTTTTCATGACTTTCCTTCAGCAGTGATAATATAAATAACTTTCCCCAGTGTTTTCATACAGCACTCGAGTTCAGAATTGGCTTTTCGGCTAACAAGATATGATTCCTCTAAATGCTTCAAACAAATATAAGAAGTAAACTGATTACATTCAAGGCAGTCCATTGCCTATTTTTCTAGTTGTCAGTTGGAAGCACGCAGAAGGATTTAGCACAAGTCTGTGGAGCATTCAGACACAAACACTGCCAATTGGAATATATATTCCACTGTGTTTGCTGACATTGATTTTCCAGTGCCTAATACAAGACATTAAGTTTACTCATCAATTACATCTAGCAAATAATCCCCATATTGAAAAGGACTACAAAATCAATGCCTACCTTTTGTCCTGGCAATGATTAGGCAATTCTGACCTCTGGACTAATTGGCAGTTATTCTCAAGGAGTGTAGCGTGGTCTGATATGCTGTTTTTTCAGCATATTTGTCTGCTGCCATAATACGGAGCATCTATTGTGCTTTTATATCTGAGTTCATTATTTGGATCACCCCTACCTCATAGGCTGCCTGATCAATTAGTACTTACCATTTGGCACAAGTGTGTTGTTTTAGTTCACTGTAGTGCTAAAACTAGTCGGCATTCTGGCCAACCTTGAAAATCCAGGACATAAAGTATAATCATTCTCTGATTGGGAAGTGTAAAGAATATTAATATTGGGTATTTTAGATTTACTTTATCCCCCATTTCCCATAATTCTACAAAAAAAATTGGAATTCAGATGCTCTGTTCCAAAGTTAACACTGCAGGCCAAGACTGAAATTCACTTGCAAAATTAGGATGCCCTCATTAATTGAGGGCCATTGAGGAGGCATGCTGTTACAGCTGCACCCCAGTGATATGGAGAGAGTATAATGTCTTCTTTTTGGTAGCCATAGTTTTATAAGTATTCGTATCAAGTAAGTTTGTGTTTTTCCTAGCATTCATCTTTCATACTTTCACAATGGTATTCAACATGGCTGCCCCAGCCATCGGTTGTTGGAATAATATTTGTGTATACATGGCGGACCAATTAGCAACTGAAAATTTTTAATGATTGGTGTAGTCCTCTGGCTATAGGTTCACTCCATGCACTGTTCCTTGGAGACTTGGGATAATGTGCTATCCTGCAGTAGCAGCAAATAGTTTAGAATGATACATTTTACATTGTATTTTTGTTTACCAAAATATCTGTGTAATCTGTCATTAGTTCCCCCTTTGTTGAATAATGATTACAGCAGTTCTAACATTTATTACTCATAGATTCTGTTTTGCTCCCCAGTGTGTGTTTTTTTTTGTTGGTGCACAATTTGTCGTGGCATTTGTTGTTTATGGTTACACTGTTGCTGTCACAGTAGCTAGTGCCTGAATTCAGCACCTCATTTAATCTACATCCAATGCGTTTTATTCTGCTTGGTCAGGATGGCAGTTGTATTCCTCAGTCCCTTGACTTGAGTTGGTGAAGGTGCAGCTCAGAATAATTTGTGCCTTTTACCTGTTTATCAACAATGAAAAATTACACACAGCTTCTAATTGTTGCTTTTTTTATTCATTCCCGGGATGTGGGCGTAACTGGTATGGCCAGCATTTATTGCCCATCCCCAATTGTCCTTCAGAAGGTCGTGATGAGTTGCCTTCTTGAATTGCTGCAGTTTGTGTGGTGAAGGCACTCCCACAGTGCTGATAGGCAGGGAGTTCCAGGATTTTGACCCAGTTTGATGGTGTGTGACTCGGAGGGCAACTTGGAGCTGGTGGTGTTCCCATGCGCCTGTTGCCCTTGTCCTTCTAAGAGGTAGAGGTTGTGGTTCGGGAGGTGAGGTCAAAAAAGCCTTGGCAAGTTACTGCATTGCATCTTGTAGATGGTACACACTGCAGCCACATTGCGCCAGTGGTGGATGGGGTGCCAATCACAGGGCCGCTTTGTCCTGGATGGTGTCGAGCTTCTTGAGTGTTGTTGGAGCTGCACTCATCCAGGCAAGTGGAGAGTATTCCATCACACTCCTGACTTATGCCTTGTAGGTGATGCAAAGTCAGGAGATGAGTCGGTCATCGCAGAATAACCAGGCTTTGACCTGCTCTGTAGCCACAGTATTTATGTGGCTGGTCCAGTTAAGTTTCTGGTCAATGGTGACCCCCAGGATGTTGATGGTGGGAGATTCAACGATGATAATGCCATTGAATGTCAAGGAGCGGTAGTTAGACTCTCATTTTTTGGAGATAATCATCGCCTGGCACTTGTGTGGCGCGAATGTTACTTACCACTTATCAGCCCAAGCCTGGATGTTGTCCAGGTCTTGCTGCATTTGGGCATGCACTGCTTCATTATCTGAGGAATTGCAAATGGAACTGAACACTGTGTGATCAATGTATACAACAAGTGCCTGATGGCTCACTTGCCTCTGTCTAGAAGTTTAATAAAATAAAATATTCTCTAGTCTTTTTCTCTGCTGTAACAAATTTGTTCTGATACTGTTAGGTCACATATCATTGACATTACCATACTGTAACAATATGGTTTGCTTCCTTGCTTTCTCTGTTATGTCTAAAGCAATTAGAAAGGGTTAAAAACATTTAATTCCCACTTTTTTGTCAGTCTTGGGTAATTTGGGTCTGCATCTACAGGAAACTGAGGAAATACTTTTCCCAACAGCAACAAGCATTCATATAGCGCCTTTAACATAGGAAAAGTCCCAAAGGCACTTCACAGAAGCGTAATCAGACAAAATATGACACTGAGCCAAAGGAAATATTAGGAGGGGTAACTAAAAAGCTTGGTCAAAGAGGTAAGTTTTAAGGAGGGTCTTAAAGGATGACAGGTGGAAAGGCAAAGAGATTTAAGAAGGGAATTCCAGAGCTTAGGGCCTAGACGGCTGAAGGCACAGCCGCCAATGGTAGGATGAAAGGAGTGGGTCAAGGTTTTTGGAATGGGACTCGGGGTGCTCACTTATTTCATGATGCAGACAAAGGGGTGGAAATTGGTTATGGTCCATATTTTTGCCCATTTATTTTTCTGTTCTCAAAATATAAGTAAACTCCTGATCCCATTAGAGCACTGTTGTATCAAGTGGGAAATAGTTATTCTGATGAAAGGTCATTAAATATTTTTTTAAATCTCAAATTTTGAAGCCTCTTCTATGCAGTTCCAGTATTTTCTGTTTTTAATTTAAGCTGCTGACTGCTATTTTGTAAAGTATTTGACTAATCTAGTTCAGAATATAAAATCTCTTTTCAAAGCCTTCTGCCATTTGGACCAGTTGTGTCAGATTTCTAGCAGTGCAGCAGTACTGGCTTTTTGTTAGGAATTGCAAGGGCTGACATCACTCACAGTTCTGTTCTCAAAATAGGCTGCCAGACATGTATGCATTGCAAGCTGGTGTCAGTGCTTAATGAATATATCCTTGGTTTTGGTTTACGAACATGAAGAACATGAAGTCAAGCCCTTTTTAAGTGAAAGCTATAAATGTACAAATTATGGATTAACATGTAAAAGTCCTCATCCAGGGCAGCAGTAGAGGGTCTACAGTTGGTAGCAACACCTCTGAGCTTGGAGAAGATGCAAAAAAGATTCACAAGGGTGATACCAGAACTGAGAGGTTCTAGCTATCAGTAAAGAGTGAACAGGCTGGGGCTCTTTTGTCTAGAAAGGAGGAGGCTGAGGGGTGACCTGATAGAGATCTTTAAGATGATGAAAGGGTTTGATAGGGTAGCCATAGAGAAAACGTTTCCACCCATGGGGAGACCAAAACTAAGGCCATAAATATAAGATAGTCACTAATAAATCCAATAGGGAATTCAGGAGAAACTTCTTTACCCAAAGAGTGGTAAGAAAGAGTGGTAAGCGCTACCACAGGGAGTAGTTGAGGCAAATAGATGCATTTAAGGGGGAACTAGATTAGCACAGGAGGGAGCAAGGAATAGAAGGATATGCTGATAGGGTTGGATGAAAAGGGGTGGGAGGGGGCTCATGTGGAGCAAAAATGCTGGCAAAGACCAGTTGGGCCGAAAGGCCTGTTTCTGTGCTGTAGACTTACATAACACGATGTAACCACCATTCCTGATTCTCGTGAACCTTACAGAGAAACATTTATTTGTACGTCAGATGAGATCTTAGATCATGTTCATCTCTGATGCCCTCTGAGGTCAAATATCCGGATTGTATCTCTGCCCATCATGATAGCAACCCCCCCAACACCCCCCCTCCTCCCCCGTAAGAAGTTACAGTGCCTCATAGACAAGTTTCCTGCAATTGCAGTGGCTCTCTTCAAATTATGAACAGATTTTCAGGCACAGCGGGAAACAAAGTCATTATTCTGGTGTTTTTACTGCAATTCTTTGAGTGTTTTTTTGTATTTATCCTCACTGAGATCTGCACTGTATTTTCTGTTTCTTTGAATGCACTTTCATGGAATCATTATAATTCATGATAAAATTGGAAAGCTTCCCCGATTGTAGGTTCTTAAAATGCTGTGCCTGATGTGCATGAATGATGGTTAAATGAGTTGAAACTTTAATTTTCATATTTATAGAAGAAATATATTGTGTGGGTCCAGTGTTTCCTTGGGTCCCGATTGTTTACACTGATTTCCGCTTATTTTACATTCGGGCATCTTTTGATGAGCTTAGCAGGAAATTTAAGCGTAACTTGATGTCGGCAGGATGGGCACGGGAATTGGCTGCATTTTCGGGCCTAACTTCCAGGTTGCGCCCACAGGGGAATTTCCAGGCCATTGTATATTCCAATTTCAACACATTCGTTTGCAAGATTATGTTTGAAGCAGTCCCTTAAACACTCATCTTAATGTGAAAGCCCTGAATGTTACTAACGAGTTTGCAATCTAATTTCAATGTGCCACTTAGTTCTTTATGAACTGCACATGTACACATTTATCTTTTGTTTCCATTCAGTTCACCAGATCCAGCTGGCTGCTGTCAGCTTTCTGTGAATTTGGAAAAAATGAGCTCTTTGGCCTCTAAATGTCTGCAGACATGAAATCAGTAATACCAGGCGGCAGGTGACAAGAGTATGATATGAATGCTAATGTTCACAAACTGCAGTGCTCAGTCCCCAAGATGAAAACATGTCAAACTTGATTTGCCCTGTTTTCCAGACAAGAAAGCTTTGGTGTCAGTCGCTGGGGTGTAGATTGACTAAAGTACTAATTTATGGTGGACAAAATGAATGGGTTTCCCATTGCAATTATTTACACCTTATCAACAATATAAAGTAAGGAATGATAGTTGATAAATCAAATAGTGCAAAGGGAATGCAGTAGTTTCTAGTCACAGGTATCAGACTGCATAGCCAAAAATGCTTTGGAGGGTGAAATCTATCCTTTGATACTGAAAAAGTAGGTGGGAGTGCAAAAATAGATTCGCTTTTTGTATTGCTACTGATTTTTATGTGAAAATGATTGACTGCAGGAATGTTATCCTTTTGTTTCTTGCTGCTCAAAGGAACAGAATTTGTCGAGAATTGTTGAATATTTTGATGCTTTTCTTTTCTTTAATGTTTATAATGTTACAGATGTATTTGCCATTACGTGACATCTTGCTGGTTGACGCTACTTCTGCTAAGACTGCATCAGTGATCAGATTTCTTGGAAATGAGAGATTCATTAAAACTATATTTAAACTGGAGATTTGTGGGTGGAACTTTCAACTTTGATGGGGGCATAAAACGGGCGGTCTTGATGGCCTGTTATGTTCCTGGAATTGAAAATTGGGCAAGGTGTATAGCAAGTGACAGGCTGAAGTTGAAAGTCCCTCCCTTGTATTTTTTGCCATAATTCAGTCTACCTATCAATGTTTTTATTTTTTTATTATCACACTCAAGTATATTGGCAACTGTGGAAATATTTTCCCCAATTGTCATGCTTCATAGCTGACACAGGAAAGTTCCTATCTGAACATGTCAGGAATTTTTATAATACATAGAAACATAGAAGATAGGAGCAGGAGTAGGCCATTCGGCCCATCGAGCCTGCTCCACCATTTAATGAGATCATTGCTGATCATCCAAATTCAGTACCCTGTCCCTGCCTTCTCTCCATATCCCTTGATCTCTTTAGCCTTAAGAAATATATCTAACTCCTTCTTGAATATATTTAATGAATTGGCCTCAACTGCCTTCTGTGGTAGAGAATTCCACAGGTTCACCACTCTCTGGGTGAAGAAATTCCTCCTCATCTCTGTCCTAAATGGCTTACCCCTTATCCTTAGACTGTGACCCCTGGTTCTAGACTCCCCCGCCATCGGGAACATCCTTCCTGCATCTAGTCTGTCTAGTCCTGTTAGAATTTTATAAGTTTCAATGAGATCCCCTCTCATTCTTCTAAACTCCAGCGAATATAAGCCCAATCGACCCTGTAAAGTCTGTAGGTATTATGGCGAATTAATACACAGACTACAAGAGTAACTTTAACAGGACTTTACTATTCGAAGGTCAGGGCGAATCTGCCCAATAAATCCTGACACAGCACTTATATACCGGTGTGGTCACCGTCAGTATTACAGCATACAGCAGCCAAGATAAAGTAGTGCCACACCTAAAATAGTTCTCTTAAAGGTGAACGGTTACATACAATAGTTCTCTTAAAGGTAGAACAGTTACATACACTACAATCCTCCCTTTTTAGCTTACAACATACTTATTCCCCATTAAACATAACATCATAACATATATCCAACTTCATGTTAAAACAGTTCACAGATGTAGTCTCTGCGGAAACAGTTCACAGATTCAGTCTCTGCGGGAAACAGTTCATAGATTCAGTCTCTGCGGAAAACAGTTCACAGATTCAATCTCGGTGGATGCGCCTTCCGTGCTTCTTGACTCGGCCCTGACAACACCTCAGTGGTGTAGCAGTTCCCTGTGGTGTAGTCGGTTCACGTTGCTGGAGTGACTCATCCAATAGTCCTTCACGGGACTTAACAGCTTGAACTTCCGTCCTTCTGAACCAGCATTGTTGGCTTGTAAAAACTTGAGTACCTTGGGAAGTTTTTCTACTTCCAAACTGATTTGGCTCCGTTCGAAGGGACCCTGTGCGTGATCTAGTAGTGATGATGATGGTCCAGATGATCATCATCTTCTGCTTCGTCTTTTCCTTTTCTGCTTCTTGGAGACTCTCTGGGCTCCACTGTCAGCTGCCAGCTGCATGCACAGTTCCTCCTTCTCGTCCTCCTTTTTCCGTAGTAGCGCCACCATCTCCCGATGTTCCTTAGACTTTTTGTGATTCTTCATGGTTTCTGCACTTTGGGAGTTTTCATCACAAGCTGGGCAGAACAGGTCATCGTAATATTCGATGTCGTCCAACAGGTCATGGTAATATTCGGTGTCATCTTGAGCTAGGCCAATGAGAGGGTCTTCTATTTCCTTCATACCCAGCTGGACATTAGCCAGCTTTTGTTCCAAATCCAGACATCTTTCCTGAAGAGACTTCTTCAGGCGTTCAGCTTCATCCAGCTTTTTCTGGGCTTCCTGCAAGTCTTTTACTAATGACGTCATTTGTGATTTCAATACTTCAACTTCATTCGGAGATTGGTTGATCGGACTATTCAATCCCTCTACTGCAGCAGCTGTTTCAACCTTCTGTTGTTCAACATTGACGTGAGTCAGCGTACTTTTGGCATCCAAGGGTTGCTCTGCTGCTATCTTCTCAGTCTGTGTTGCAACCTCAGCTATTTCAATAACTTTTGGGAGCTCCAAACCCCTCTCCTTTGAAGATTTAAACTCCTGTTCAATTTGTTCCCATTTCAGAGTCTTGTCCTTCAGCATATGAAGGAGTTGGCTGACCGTTAACTCCAAACCCCTCTCCTTTGAAGATTTAAACTCATGTTCAATTTGTTCCCATTTCAGAGTCTTGTCCTTCAGCATATGAAAGAGTTGGCTGACCGTTAACTCTTCTGACCTCATACGTTTCCCAGTAGCTGCAGGGCTGTTTATAACCTTGCCCTGGGGCTCCTTTGCTGTTTCTACTTCGCCATCATCCGCAGCCTCCACCATTCGAATTTCCCCACTTGAATCGTCCGGTGATGCTGCACCCAACTTCAGTAGGAGCTCGGAGTTCATGGCGACCAAATCAGTCTTTTCTGCCTGCAATCCGCTAACAAGCGCTTTCAGTTGCTGAACCTCTTGCTCCACCAGATTAAAGCACGCACCTTCTGAGACCGAATCAGCTTTGATTCGTTTGGCCTCCTTGCCCCGACGGTTTGTGTGCTCCTGCTCCTTTTTCTCCATCAGCTGTTTCTGTTGTCTTTCCAGGTTCTCCCACTCTGTGCCACAGAACTTTTTCATTGTTTTCATCTCTTGTTCGAGACGGCAACTCAATTGTTCTAATTGCTGTTGTAATTTGAAATGGAGTTGAGTTCGAGCCCGGTGTTCCTCAGAATTGTGCATATCTGTAAACTGGACAGACTCAGAATTCTCTGTCAAACTATGTTGTTGTTGTTCAGTGGAATTCTGTTCTGAAACTTTGTTCTCCTCTGAAGCATAAGCATTTATGCACTCCTTCGTTTTTCCAACCTTAGTCAGCAAGTCCATTTTAAACTTGTCTTTCGCACCTGGGCTGGTCTTATCGTCATCCGTTTCAGAGTCTGAGCTGATTGTCTTCACCGAGTTCTCACTCATTATTGCTTTTAAATAGTGCCATTCCATGTTTATTTCCCAGATCCACTCCCGTCCCAGAAGTGGTGGACCTCCCTCAGTTAGTACATATAAATACATTCCTTGGTGTTCTTTGCCCCTGTCTCTCACCTTGACTTTTATCTTTCCCATGGGGTATACTTTCTGCCCCGTGTATGTCTGCAATACGATCTTGGTATCTCTCAAGGGTATGTGTGAGAATAGCCGGTTGTAATCCCTTCGATTTATGACTGATAGGGCTGATCCTGTGTCCAATTCCATTTTCACTTGGACTCCGGCTATTTTTAGCATGACCCAGATAGTTTGCAGGTCAGCTTCCTTACTCACATTGTGAATTCTCAGACTACCCAGTTCCTGAACGGTTGGGTCTGAATCCGAATTCTGTTCATCTGAACTCTTCTCAGCCACCTTGTGTACCTTATTGTACTTTTCCTGCGGTGACTTTTTTTTGTTGTTGTTGGTCTTCTTTCCTGACCGGCATACCTTAGCTATGTGACCAAGTTTGCCACATTTTCTACATTCCTGGTTTTTAAACCAGCATTGGTTCTGGTCGTGTGTTGTCTTCCCACAACGATAACATTTCGATGTACCCGAAGTAATTTGATCCACACTGAGTACCGCTGCCTTCAGCTGCATTTCCGCTGTGCCTCTCGCTGTGGCTTCATGCGATGCTGCAATAAGGACAGCCTTCTCAAGTGTGAGATCGTTCTCTTCTAGCAGACGCTTTTGTGTTCCTTCCTTCGACAACCCGCACACGAACTTGTCTCTCAATGCCTCTGTCAGATTTTCCCCAAACTGGCAGTATTTCGCTAGTCTACGCAGTTCGACCAAGTATTCCGTGTTGCTTTCCTCTTTCCGTTGCGTTCTCGCATAGAATTTGAATCGTTCCGCCAACATCAGTGGTGTGGGGTTCAAATGATCCTTCAGGACAGCAACAATATTAGCGAAAGTCTGATCCGCTGGTTTAGCTGGTGATAGAAGATGCTTCAATAGCCTGTATGTCTTTGCCCCCATTGCGTTTAATAAGGTGAGAGCTTTATCATCATCTGCTATCTTATTGGCCTCACAATATATCTCGGTACGTTCTACGTATGTGGCCCAATCTTCCACCTCGGAATCGAAGTTGTTGATGTTACCATGCTTAGGCATCTTCACTATCTCTCACTATCTTTCTGCGAAACAAACACGAAATTTTTCTTTAACTTTTTTTTTTCAAAATGGCGGTTTCCCGCGCTTGTCTTCTTCCCCCGCCCACTTTCAAAATGGCGGTTTCCCGCTTCTGTCGTCTTCCCCGCCTACTGGCGGCTTCCCGCGTTTCTTCCCCTGGCGGGAGGGGTAAGCTTTTCCCTCGGGCGACGACCGCTGGCTTTCGGGGTTCGCAGCCTGCGCGTCAGCTTCAGTGCGTTCCTTGTTCCCTTTTCTCGGCAGGGCAACCGGCGCTGGGTACAACCCGTTGACGGCGAACAGTTTCAGCCGCTGGGCTGGATCTCGCTCAGTCTCCCTCGCTCGGGCTCTGTTGTTCCCTTTTCTCGGCAGGGCAACCGGCGCTGGGTACAACCCGTTGACGGCGAACAGTTTCAGCCGCTGGCTGGATCTCGCTCAGTCTCCCTCGCTCGGGCTCTGTCTCTCCCGCTCACTCGGGCTCTGTCTCTCCCTCAGCGGCTTCCAATCGCGCCTCCCAGCCCTCTCGCAGTCCGGTGCTTTCCTCCCCGGCTGCGGCTGAGTTCTCCGTGATTTATTTATTTTTATATCTTCCCGCGCCTTACGATCCTGGTCGCAGCGCTTCGTGGCCTCGGTAGCTGCCCGGCCTTTTTCGCCGGTCGCGGTCTAGCTGTCTCACGACGCCGTTGCGTCTCCCAGCCCGCTTGTACCGCGGCTTCCATGCTCCACGTTGCCCCAGTCTCAGCGCCTCTGGGCCCGACTTCTGTCCGGCTCCTTTCCCCCGACCGTGGTCGAGTTCACCGCCCTTATCCTCCGTTTATTTTTTTTATTTTCCCTTTACTCACAGTCACCGTGGCCGACTTGCTTCTCGTGCTGATCGGCTCACTCACCACCGTGGCAGAAGGGACAATCAGTGCCTGTTGCTGATGGAAGGCTTCGTGTCTGAATTCTTCCTTCCTTGCTCTGCAGACTCGAGTTTTCTCTCAGCAGAACGACGAGGGCGGGTGCCTCTTCTCGACGCTCATTAACTGCTTCGGAAGTATTGTTGCCGCAGGGTAAGATCGAACTCGTCGCCACTGTAAAGTCTGTAGGTATTATGGCGAATTAATACACAGACTACAACAGTAACTTTAACAGGACTTTACTATTCGAAGGTCAGGGCGAATCTGCCCAATAAATCCTGACACAGCACTTATATACCGGTGTGGTCACCGTCGGTATTACAGTATACAGCAGCCAAGATAAAGTAGTGCCACACCTAAAATAGTTCTCTTAAAGGTGAACGGTTACATACAATAGTTCTCTTAAAGGTAGAACAGTTACATACACTACAGACCCAATCTCTCCTCATACATCATTCCTGCCATCCCAGGTATCAGTCTGGTGAATCTTCGCTGCACTCCCTCCATGGCAAGAACATCCTTCCTCAGATAAGGCGACCAAAACTGCACACAATAATCAAGGTGTGGTCTCACCAAGGCCCTGTATAACTGCATCCTTGCTCCTGTACTCAAATCCTCTCGCTATGAAGGCCAACATACCATTTGCCTTCTTAACCGCCTGCTGCGCCTGCATGCTTACCTTCAGCGACTGGTGCACAAAGACACCCAGGTTTCGTTGCACTTCCCCTTCTCCCATTTAATATAAGAACATAAGAATTAGGAACAGGAGTAGGCCATACGGTCCTTCGAGTCAGCTCTGCCATTCTTAAGAACATAAGAAATAGGAGCAGGAATAGGCCACTTGGCCCCTCGAGCCTGCTCTGCCATTCAATAAGATCATGGCTGATCTTGTGCTCAAAGCCACTTCCCCGCCCACTCCCCATAACCCTTCACTCCCTTAGCTTGCAAAAATCTGTCTATCTCCACCTTAAATGTATTTAGTAACCCAGCTTCCACAGCTCTCTGGGGCAGAGAATTCCACAGATTTAACGAACATCTGAGAGAAGAAATTCCTCCTCATCTCAGTTCTAAAAGGGCGACCCTTTATTCTGAAACTATGCCCCCACATTCTAGATTTCCCCACGAGGGGAAGCATCCTCTCTGCATCTACCTTGTCGAGCCCCCTCAGTATCTTATATGTTTCAATAAGATCACCACCAGCACCAAACCCTGTGGCACCCCACTAGTTACTGTTTGCCATTTATCCCGACTCTCTGGTTTCTGTTAGTTAGCCAATCCTCTATCCATGCTAATATATTACCCCCAATTCCGTGAGCTCTTATCTTATGCAGTAACTGTAGTGTATGTATACGGAACTACGCAAGATATCAAAGCACTACCAGTTCGGAGCAGGACTGGCAGATACCCTACGGGACAAATTTGTCTGTGGACTCCTGAGCGAAGGAACCCAGAAGAGGTTACTCTCAGAGAAAGAGCTGATGCTAGATAAGGCTTTCAGCGTGGTAGTATCATACGAAGCAGCAGCAAGGGGAGCTGCGGAAATACAGCAAAAGCCACAGGAATACGGCACCCATGAAATGACATGGGGATTTGAAAAATGTTATTGCTGCGGCAGAACAACCCATGACCAGAAGGACTGCTGGTTCAAGGACAAAACATGCAGGCAATGCGGAAAGATGGGACACATTGCACGAGTTTGCAGGTCCGGGAAGAAGACTAACAACAACAAAAAGACTACTAAGGAAAAGTACAGGAAAGTACAAAAGATGACGGACAGTAGTTCCGAAGACCAGAAGAGCGATAGTGAATCCGGGAACAAGAGACTAAGCTGTCTCAAACTACACAACGTAATCGCAAAAGAGGATCACCGAACCATTTGGGTCATCCTCACGATAGCAGGGTCCCAAGTCAAAATGGAATTGGATACAGGATCAGCCCTGACCGTCATGAATCGACGAGACTACGAGCGGCTATTCTCACACATACCCTTGAAAGACACATCCATTGTCTTGAAGACATATACGGGGCAGAAAGTATACCCCAGAGGGAAAATAAGGGTGCCTGTCGAATACAACGGCAAGGAAATACAGAAATTGTATCTGTACATACTGCAAGATGGTGGACCACCGTTATTGGGACGTGAATGGATCAGAAAGATAAGTTTAGACTGGCACTCCATTCAGGCACTGACTGTGGCTGTTAAAAAGGATGACGACGTCACACCTGGACGATTGTCAAAAATCTTAGCTAACGCTAAAGAGGTATTTCAACAAGGACTGGGAACTCTTAAAGGCGTAACCGCCTCGATAAAAATAGAAGAGAATGCAATTCCCAAGTTTTTCAAAGCAAGACCGGTACCGTATGCAATTCGCCCAGCCGTCGAGGCAGAGCTGGAGAATCTGGAGAATGCAGGCGTGTTATCTAAGGTAGACTGGAGCGAGTGGGCGACACCCATCGTTCCTGTCATGAAGAAAACGTTAAACAATAAGTCTGAGGAGCCAAGGAAGGTTCGCATCTGTGGGGACTTCAAGGTGACTGTGAACCCAGTCCTTCACACAGTACAGTATCCTCTTCCGAGGATAGAAGATATTTTCGCCTCACTATCTGGAGGGAAACGTTTTACAAAAATTGACCTAGCGCAAGCATATTTGCAGATGGAGGTTGAAGAATCCTCTAGGAAATATCTCACGATAAACACTCACAAAGGCCTTTACCAGTATAATCGACTGGTATTCGGAGTAGCATCAGCTCCGGCTATATGGCAAAGAGCGATGGAACAAGTCCTGCAAGGGATTCCGGGGACCCAGTGTTACTTGGATGACATCCTAGTGACAGGTGAAAATGACAGTGAACACCTTGCCAACCTAGAGCAGGTACTCACTAGACTAAGAGAACATGGGCTACAAGCCAATCGCCCCAAGTGCGAGTTTTTTAAGAAACAAATATTGTATTGTGGCCACGTGATTGATGAAGAGGGGTTACATAAGTCCCCTGACAAAATTGAAGCGGTAGTTAAGGCTCCAGCGCCTGAAAATGTGTCGCAACTGAGGTCATTCCTCGGATTGGTGAATTACTACCATAAGTTTTTGCCGAATTTGTCCACAATTCTGCACCCACTGAACGCCCTGCTACAAACTGGAGTAGCATGGAAATGGAGCGATGAATGTAAGCGGGCCTTTCAGAAGTGTAAAGACCTGATCACTTCAAGAGAAGTATTGTCTCACTACAACCCATCACTACCGATAAGACTGGTGTGTGATGCGTCTCCCTACGGCGTTGGAGCGGTACTGTCACATAAATCCCTTGATGGTTCAGAGAGGCCGATAGCTTTTGCGTCACGCTCGTTAACTGCAGCCGAGCGTAACTACGCCCAGATTGACAGAGAGGCCCTCAGCCTGGTGTGGGGGGTGAAGAAGTTCAATCACTACCTGCACGGACAGAAATTTACTCTACTAACTGATCATCAACCTCTTGTCTCCATTTTCAACCCTAAGAAGGGCGTCCCGATAATGACAGCACAACGGCTACAGAGGTGGTCCCTTTTCCTAGGGGCACACCAATATGACATCGAGTACAAAGGAACTAAACAGCATGGGAATGCTGATGGATTGTCGTGCCTACCATTGCCGACGGTGGAAGAAGCACCTGCAGTGGATCCAATGGAGATATTCCACTCGACCATAGTCGAATGTCTACCTGTGATGAATGCAAACATAGAAAAGGAAACACAAAATGACCCAACACTCTCCAGGGTCTATGATTTAACGGTGAAGGGATGGCCAGCACATGGCGAACCACTGTTGCCAGCATTCTCGCCGAGAAGAGAACAGCTGCCAGTGTGCCGAGGAACCTTGATGTGTGGATCCAGAGTAGTAATTCCA
This sequence comes from Somniosus microcephalus, assembly GCF_052327205.1. NCBI lineage: Eukaryota > Metazoa > Chordata > Chondrichthyes > Squaliformes > Somniosidae > Somniosus > Somniosus microcephalus. The sequence goes on from NC_140992.1 coordinate 253,462,271, forward strand.
CCCAAATTGATGGATAGAGTGCTCAATGAGCTTCATGAGGGTCATCTGGGAGGGGTAAAAATGAAGAACTTAGCCAGAGCGTTTGTGTGGTGGCCGGGAATCGATAGAGAAATCGAAGAGATGACCAAGAGCTGTACAGGATGCCAGAAGGTCCAAAACGCCCCACCACAAGCCCCTCTACATCCATGGGAGAGGCCCTCATCTCCATGGCAAAGGGTACACATTGATTTTGCTGGTCCATTTATGGACTCGATGTTTTTAATTGCGGTGGATGCACATTCAAAGTGGCCAGAGGTAATAAAAATGTCCTCAACCACCACAGAAAAAACTATCACAGTCTTACGAACCATATTCGCCAGAATTGGGCTGCCTGAACAGATTTGCTCCGACAATGGACCACAGTTTGTGTCTGAAGAGTTCCGGAGGTTCTTAAAGAACAATGGTGTTAAGCATTACACATCCGCCCCATATCATCCAGCCACCAATGGATTGGCTGAGAGGTTCGTTCAAACATTCAAGAAGGCTATCAAGGCAATGTGTAATGAAGACATACCCCTGCAACACAAGGTGGATAACTTCTTGTTTGCCTACCGGAATGCGACACATGCGGTTACCAACCAAACTCCAGCCATGATGTTCTTCAATCGAAGACTAAGATGCCGCTTGGATTTGGTTAAGCCAAACATCAGAAGAGATGTGGAGAACAGGCAGTTTCAGAATATGAATGAAAGGCCAACCAGGAGTTTCAAGATAGGTCAACCAGTTTTGGCCCGGGACTACCGCACAGAGAAATGGCAGCCAGGAACGATCTGCACACGGCAAGGACCTCTGATGTATACCGTGGACGTTGGAGAGAGCATTGTAAGACGCCATGCTGACCAGATTCTAGAGTCACTGGAAAATGTCAAATCTACACCACGATCCTATACACCTGGTGATGAAACCGAAGTACCAATTGCATCTACCTCAGAATCGGTGATATTGGAAGCAGACGAACCAAACAACGACGTTGATCCCGAATCAACTTTGCCAGAAGAACCTGATACCCCAAAGAGGCGTTATCCGGACAGAATCAGGAAGCCGCCTCGAAGACTGAATTTATAATTGATTAACTTCAGCTAATGTATATAGCAACTGTAATTGTAAATATGTTATTTAATTATTAATCGAATGTTATGTACTGTTTAGCTAAAAGGGGAGGAATTGTAGTGTATGTATTTTGCAGAAGGAACTATATTCTGCAGCCCCTGTATACTGCAGTACCAGTAGTGACCACCCCTGTATATAAGCCTGTGTAGTAACTTTGTATAGTAGTTCCAGTTTTGTCTCCATTCAGTAAACACCTGTTATAACCAACTTCTGCAGTCCGTGTCTCAATTACACACGGACATTACAGTAACCTTTTATGTGGCACCTTATCGAATTCCTTCTGGAAATCCAAATACACCACATCCACTGGTTCACCTTTGTCCACCCTGCTCTTTAACTCCACAAAGAACTCCAGCAAATTTGTTAAACATGATTTCCCTTTCATAAAACCATGCTGACTCTGCCTGACTGCATTACGATTTTCCAATTGCCCTGCTACTGCTTCCTCAATGAAGGCCTCCAGCATTTTCCCAATGACAGATGTTAGGCTAACTGGTCTATAGTTTCCTGCTTTCTGTCTCCCTCCTTTCTTAAATAGGGGTGTTACATTCAATAAGATCATGGCTGATCTTCGACCTCAACTCCACTCTCCCGCCCGATCCCCATATCGCTTGATTACCCTAGAGTCCAAAAATCGATCTCGCTCAACCGTGAATATAATCCACAGCCCTTCGGGGTAGAGAATTCGAAAGAGTCACAACCCTCTGAGTGAAGAAATTCCTTCTCATCTCAGTCTTAAATGGTCGACCCCTTATCCTGAGATGATGGCAGCAATTTTGCCAGCGGGGGCGGGATCGTGGTGGGAGGGGTGGTTGGCGGGTCCCGCTCCCGGCTCCAGCCCACTCGCTCCAAATGATTTTATGTAGACTGGGCTTGTTAAGCCCGCCCTGCGCGTTTCCCAGCCAATTAAAAGGAAGCGGGTCGGATGTCAGCCGGATTCCTTATTGAGCTTCTCATTGAGGTGCTGCAAACACTGACAAGCACTGCACAAAGGGGACGGCTGCACCCAGGCTCTCGCATGACTCCCTCCATATGAAGGGAGTCACAGCACGCAGGGAGGTTCTCTTCGCTTCCCATGGGCAGATGAGACCCCCCCAGGACATCAACGCAGCCTGGTTGCACATTGTACAGGAGGGCAAAAGCAAGTATGACGTCAGGAGGACCAGGCTGTAGTGGCACAAGCCTTTCAATGATCTGAGCAGATCACAAAACGTTACTGCCAAGCCACACTCAACCTCATCCTGCTGTGCCACTCATCACATTCCCATCACTACCCTACACCTGCACATCCTTACACCAACTTACCTTGCACCTCCACCCATCCCTCTCTATCTACATTATCACTTCCCCATGTCAGGAGCCACCCCTCACACTCACCCTCATCCTAGTGCAAGCATACCAACTAGCAGCATACAAGGGTAGGCACTTGGATGGTTTAACCAATGTCCATGTGAATGTCATGTCAAACATTGAAATCTATATTTTCAATACTTAACCTTATTGGACAGATCTCTGCTCACATTTAGAAGGGTCTTAGTGAGTTCAAGTGAATGTTGAGACCTAACTTCCACTCCTCCCAGCCCCTCCCACTATTGTGATGAGTGTGAAATGCATGGCTTGGACATTGTAGGGATGCTTTATGGTGCTGGGGTGGGGTGGTGTCAAGCTGGCGCATCTTGTGGCAGCCAGGGTTTACAGCGTCAAGTGAAGTAAATCTGGCCATGGTGATGCCATCGCTGGCCTCCCAGGCAGCAATGTTGTCGGGTGCTGATGCCCTGTGCAGCATCAGGTGATTGCGGAGAAGGTTGCTATTGTTGTTGATGTGCCTAGTGATGTTGGTTGGTGTTGGGGCTGATCGTGGAGGAATTCAGAGGACAAAGGTGAAAATTTTTGGAGGGCATCGATGTTGCTGGAATAGATGGCAGTTGAAGTTGAGATGGCAGAAGTGATGGTGAGAGAGCTTGCTCCAAGGAGGTGACAGTGGATAGAGAATTTACACCAAACACTTCCAAATTGCATAAAGCTCAAAAGTGTCTTCCAAGTCCTGAAGGCTCAAGTTTCTGACATAGGAAAACAAACAGCTGTGAAATGGTAGCTTTTATACCACTTTTGCAGCTGTCACCTATTCATAGCAATGGGGAGACGGAGAACCCGACCTACTTACCTGACGTGATCGCTGAACGATGTGAACCCTGTTAAAAATATGGTAAAATAGAAATAGGCTGTCAAAATAGTAGTTAACAAGCATTTAACTATCTTAAATGCCTCCCCCGCTGCTTGGTGTCGGGTCTGTTCTGAAATCGCTGACCCGACACTTTGGAAGCTTCCATGGAGGCGGGCTCCCAACCCACCTCCAAACCCGCACTCTGAACGCTGGTAAAATTGTGGTCTATGCCCTTGTTCTAGACTCTCCAGCCAGGGGAACCAACCTCTCAGCTTGTCCTTGTCAATCCCCCTTAGAATCTTATATGTTTCAATGAGATCACCTCTCATTCTTCTAAACGCCAGAGAGTATAGGCTCATACTACTCAATCTCTCCTCATAGTACAACCCTCTCATCCCAGGAATCAATTTAGTGAAACTTTGTTGCAACTTCTTCTTCTTAGGCAGTCCCTCGGAACCGAGGATGACTTGCTTCCACATTAAAAATGAGTTCTCAGGTGACTGATGATTCCAATGCGGGACCTACAGTCTCTGTCACAGGTGGGGCAGATGGTGGTTGAAGGGTGGGTGGGGTGCTTGGGTTGACGTGCGCTCCTTGTGCTGCCTGCGCTTGGCTTCCGCTTGCTCCCGGCGAAGAGACTCAAGGTGTTCGGCGCCTTCCCGGATGCTTCTCCTCCACTTTGTCTTGGGCCAGGGATTCCCAGGTGTCGGTGGGGAAGCTACACTTTTTCAAGGAGGCTTTGAGGGTGTCCTTGAAGCATTTCCTCTGCCCACCTGGGGCTCTCTTGCCATGTCGGAGCTCCAAGTAGAGCGCTTGTCTTGGGAGTCTCGTATCGGGCATGCGGACAATGTGACCCGTCCATCGGAGCTGATTGAGCGTGGTCAAAGCTTCGATGCTGGGGATGTTGGCCTGAGCAAGAACACTGACGTTGGTGCGCCTATCCTGCCAATGGATTTGCAGGATCTTGCGGAGGCAGCGTTGGTGGTACCTCTCCAGTGCTTTGAGGTGCCTGGCCTCTAAGCCATGTACGTCATTTCCCAGATAAGGAGACCAAAACTGTGCACATTACTCCAGGTATGGCCTCATCAAAGCCCTGTACAATTGTAGTAAGACTTCCTTACTCTTGTACTCCAACCCCCTTGCAATAAAAGCCAACAGCCATTTGCCTTCCTAATTCTTTGCTGTACCTGCATGCTAACTCTCTGTGTTCCCTGTACGAGGACACCTAAATCTCTCTGAAGACCAACATTTAATAGTTTCTCACCATTTAAAAAATATTCTCTTTTCTATTCTTCCTACCAAAGTGAATAACCTCACATTTCCCCACATTATACTCCACCTGTCACCTTATTGCTCACTCACTTATCCTGTCTATATCCCTTTGCAGGCTCTTCACAACTCCTCATAGCTTACTTTCCCACCTAGCTTTGTATCGTCAGCAAACTTGGCTACATTGCACTCGGTCCCTTCATCTAAGTCATTAATATAGATTGTAAATAGCTGAGGCCCCTGCACTGATCCTTGCAACACCCCACTAGTTATAGCCTGCCAACCGGAAAATGACCCGTTTATCCCTACTCTCTGGTTTCTGTCCATTAATCAATCCTCTATCCATGCTAATATATTACCCCCAACCCCATGAGTCCTTATCTTGCGTAGCAACCTTTTATGTGACACCTTCTCGAATGCCTTTTGGAAGTCCAAATATACTACATCCACTGGTTCCCCTTTATCGACCCTGCTAGTTATATCTTCAAAAAACTCAATTTGTTAAACACGATTTCCCTTTCATAAAACCATGTTGACGCTGCAGAATCATATTATGATTTTCTAAGTGCCCTGTTACCACTTCCTTAATAATATACAACAGCATTTAACAGCTTGGCCTCCGCTTACGAAACTGCATCTTCAGATACCTTGGGGCTGATTTTCCTCTGAGGTTCTCAGTGTAACTGCAGCGGGCCGGGGAGGAAAGCCAATCAGGGGCCATTCCGTCAGCAACCAGAGGCTCTCACAGGATTTCCTGCCTGAAGTGAACCCCCACCCCCACCCCCACCAATGTGCGAACCCCACCCACCAATGTGCGAACCCCACCCACCCGCGATGTGCAACACCCCCACCCCCCCGATGTGCAACACACCCACCCCCCCCAATGTGCAACACACCCACCCCCCCGATGTGCGACCCCCTCCCCCACGATGTGCGACCCCCCTCCCCCGCGATGTGCGACCCCTTCCCCCCAATGTGCGACCCCCCTCCCCCCCGCGATGTGCGACCCCCTCCCCCCCGCGATGTGCGACCCCCTCCCTCACGCGATCTGCGACCTCCTCCCCCCCGCGATCTGCAACCCCCTCCCCCCCGCGATCTGCAACCCCCTCCCCCCGCGATGTGTGAACCCCCTCCCCCGCGATGTGCGAACCCCCTCCCCCGCGATGTACGACCCCCCTCCCCCCGCGATGTGCGTCCCCCTCCCCCCCGCGATGTGCGTCCCCCTCCCCCCCGCGATGTGCGTCCCCCTCCCCCCCGCGATGTGCGACCCCCTCCCCCGCGATGTGCGTCCCCCTCCCCCCCGCGATGTGCGTCCCCCTCCCCCCCCGCGATGTGCCTCCCCCTCCCCCCCGCGATGTGCCTCCCCCTCCCCCCCGCGATGTGCCTCCCCCTCCCCCCCGCGATGTGCCTCCCCCTCCCCCCCGCGATGTGCCTCCCCCTCCCCCCCGCGATGTGCCTCCCACTCCCCCTGCGATGGCCTCCCCCTCCCCCCCGCGATCTGCAACCCCCTCCCCCCGCGATGTGTGAACCCCCTCCCCCGCGATGTGTGAACCCCCTCCCCCGCGATGTGCGACCCCCCTCCCCCCGCGATGTGCGTCCCCCTCCCCCCCGCGATGTGCGTCCCCCTCCCCCCCGCGATGTGCGTCCCCCTCCCCCCCGCGATGTGCGACCCCCTCCCCCGCGATGTGCGTCCCCCTCCCCCCCGCGATGTGCGTCCCCCTCCCCCCCCGCGATGTGCCTCCCCCTCCCCCCCGCGATGTGCCTCCCCCTCCCCCCCGCGATGTGCCTCCCCCTCCCCCCCACGATGTGCCTCCCCCTCCCCCCCGCGATGTGCCTCCCCCTCCCCCCCGCGATGTGCCTCCCACTCCCCCTGCGATGGCCTCCCCCTCCCCCCCGCGATGTGTGACCCCTCCTCCCCCCGCGATGTGCGACCCCCTCCCCCGTGATGTGCGACCCCCTCCCCCGCGATGAGCGACCCACTCCCCCCGCGATGTGCGGCCCCCTCCCCCCGCGATGTGCGGCCCCCCTCCCCCCGCGATGTACGGCCCCCTCCCCCCGCGATGTGCGGCCCCCTCCCCCCGCGATGTGCGGCCCCCTACCCCCGCGATGTGCGGCCCCCCTCCCCCCGCGATGTGCGGCCCCCCTCCCCCCGCGATGTGCGGCCCCCCTCCCCCCCGCGATGTGCGACCCCCTCCCCCGCGATGTGCGTCCCCCTCCCCCCCGCGATGTGCGTCCCCCTCCCCCCCCGCGATGTGCCTCCCCCTCCCCCCCGCGATGTGCCTCCCCCTCCCCCCCGCGATGTGCCTCCCCCTCCCCCCCACGATGTGCCTCCCCCTCCCCCCCGCGATGTGCCTCCCCCTCCCCCCCGCGATGTGCCTCCCACTCCCCCTGCGATGGCCTCCCCCTCCCCCCCGCGATGTGTGACCCCTCCTCCCCCCGCGATGTGCGACCCCCTCCCCCGTGATGTGCGACCCCCTCCCCCGCGATGAGCGACCCACTCCCCCCGCGATGTGCGGCCCCCTCCCCCCGCGATGTGCGGCCCCCTCCCCCCGCGATGTGCGGCCCCCTCCCCCCCGCGATGTGCGGCCCCCCTCCCCCCGCGATGTGCGGCCCCCTCCCCCCGCGATGTGCGGCCCCCTACCCCCGCGATGTGCGGCCCCCCTCCCCCCGCGATGTGCGGCCCCCCTCCCCCCGCGATGTGCGGCCCCCTCCCCCCGCGATGTGCGGCCCCCTCCCCCCGCGATGTGCGGCCCCCTCCCCCCCGCGATGTGCGGCCTCCTCCCCCCGCGATGTGCGACCCCTCCTCCCCCCGCGGTGTGCGACCCCTCCTTCCCCCCGCGGTGTGCGACCCCTCCTCCCCCCGCGGTGTGCGACCCCTCCTCCCCCCGCGATGTGCGACCCCTCCTCCCCCCGCGATGTGCGACCCCTCCTCCCCCCGCGGTGTGCGACCCCTCCTCCCCCCGCGGTGTGCGACCCCTCCTTCCCCCGCGGTGTGCGACCCCTCCTCCCCTCGCGATGTGCGACCCCTCCTCCCCCGCGATGTGCGACCCCCTCCCCCCGCGATGTGCGACCCCCCTCCACCCGCAATGTGCGACCCCTCCTCCCCCCGCGATGTGCGACCCCTCCTCCCCCCGCGATGTGCGACCCCTCCTCCCCCCGCGATGTGCGACCCCTCCTCCCCCGCGATGTGCGACCCCTCCTCCCCCGCGATGTGCGACCCCTCCTCCCCCCGCGATGTGCGACCCCCCTCCCCCCGCGATGTGCGACCCCCTCCCCTCGCGATGTGCGACCCCCTCCCCCGCCGCGATGTGCGACCCCCTCCCCCCGCGATGTGCGACCCCCTCCCCCCGCGATGTGCGTCCCCCCTCCACCGCGATGTGCGACCCCCTCCCCCCGCGATGTGCGACCCCTCCTCCCCCGCGATGTGCGACCCCTCCTCCCCCGCGATGTGCGACCCCTCCTCCCCCCGCGATGTGCGACCCCTCCTCCCCCGCGATGTGCGACCCCTCCTCCCCCCGCGATGTGCGACCCCCTCCCCCCGCGATATGCGACCCCCCTCCCCCCGCGATGTGCGTCCCCCCTCCCCCCGCGATATGCGACCCCCCCTCCTCCCCCGCGATGTGCGACCCCTCCTCCCCCGCGATGTGCGACCCCCCTCCCCCCCGCGATGTGCGACCCCTCCTCCCCCCGCGATGTGCATCCCCCCTCCCCCCCGCGATGTGCGATCCCCCCTTCCCCCCCGCGATGTGCGTCCCCCTCCCCCCGCGATGTGTGATCCCCCCTCCCATACGCTCCATGGTTGCTTTCCAGCCCTACAGGAAGTCAGCCTGTCAATTTGGCTGGCTGTCGGTCAGGAATCCTTTAAAAACATTTAAAACGTCTCTGCCATTAAATTTGGCAGGCCCTGCAGGAAACCCATACTTTCGGGTTTCCCGTCAGAAAGTATTCCCACACCTTCCCTCTTTTCCTGCCTTGAGTTAATTTTGGCCCAATATTCCCTGTGGTAGGGAAATCCAGAACAAGGGGGCAGAATCATAAAATTAGAGCTAGGCCGGTTAGCAGTAAAATCAGGAAGCACTTTTTCACACAAAGTGTAGTGGAAATCTGGAGCTCTCTTCCCCCAAAAGGCTGTGGATGCTGGATCAATGCAGATTTTCAAGATTGAGGGTGATAGATTTTTGTTAGGAAAGAAGGAAAGAACTTGCACCTTTCACGACTTCAGGACGCCCCGAAGAGCTTTATAGCCAAAAGAAGTACTTTTGAAGTGCAGTCATTGTTGTAACGTAGGAAACGTGGCAGCCAATTTAAAAAAAAAAAAAAAAAAAAAATTTTATTCATTGCTGGGATGTGGGCGTCACTGGCTAGGCCTGCATTTAGTGCCCATCCCTAATTGCCCTTGAGAAGATGGTGGTGAGCCGCCTTCTTGAATCGCTGCAGTCCATATGGTGTAGGTACACCCACAATGCTGTTAGGAAGGGAGTTCCAGGATTTTGACCCAGCGACAGTGAAGGAACGGCAATACAGGTCCAAGTCAGGATGGTGTGTGGCTTGGAGGGGAACTTGTAGGTGGTGATGTTCCCATGCGTCTGCTGCCCTTGTCTTTCTAAGTGGTAGAGGTCGCGGGTTTGGAAGGTGCTGTTGAAGGAGCTTTGGCGAGTTGCTGCAGTGCATCTTGTAGATGGTACACACTGCAGCCACAGTGCGCCGGTGGTGGAGGGAGTGAATGTTGAAGGTGGTGGATGGAGTGCCAATCAAGCGGGCTGCTTTATCCTGAATGGTGTCGAGCTTCTTGAGTGTTGTTGGAGCTGCACTCATCCAGGCAAGTGGAGAGTATTCCATCACACTCTTGACTTGTGCCTTGTAGATGGTGGAAAGGCTTTGGGGAGTCAGGAGGTGAGACACTCGCTGCAGAATTCCCAGCCTCTGGCCTGCTCTTGTAGCCACAGTATTTATATGGCTGGTCCAGTTCAGTTTCTGATCAATGGTAACCCCCAGGATGTTGATAGTGGGGGATTCAGCGATGGTAATGCCATTGAATGTCAAGGGGAGATGGTTAGAGTCTCGCTTGTTGGAGATGGTCATTGCCTGGCACTTGTGTGGTGCGACTGTTACTTGCCACGTGTCAGCCCAAGTCTGAATGTTGTCCAGGTCTTGCTGCATATGGACACGGACTGCGTCAGAACTGACGAGTCTCGAATGGTGCTGAACAGTGTGCAATCATCAGCGAACATCCCCACTTCTGACCTTATGATGGAGGGAAGGTCATTGATGAAACAGCTGAAGATGGTTGGGCCTAGGACACTGCCCTGAGGAACTCCTGCAGTGATGTCATGTGATTGAGATGAATGACCTCCAACAACCACAGCCAACTTCCTTTGTGCTAGGTATGATTCCAACCAATGGAGAGTTTTCCCCTTGATTCCCATTGACTTCAGTTTTGCTAGGGCTCCTTGATGCCACACTCGATCAAATGCTGCCTTGATGTTAAGGGCAGTCACTCTCACCTCACCTCTTGAGTTCAGCACTTTTGTCCCTGTTTGGACCAAGGCTGTAATGAGGTCAGGAGCTGAGTGGCCCTGGCGGAACCCAAACTGGGCGTCAGTTAGCAGGTTATTGCTGAGTAAGTGCCGCTTGATAGCACTGTCGACAACACCTTCCATCACTTTGCTGATGATTGAGAGTAGACTGATGGGACGGTAATTGGCCGGGTCGGATTTGTCCTGCTTTTTGTAGACAGGACATACTTGGACGCAGCAAGGTCCCACAAACAGCAATGAGATATTGACCAGCTAATCTGTTTTTTAGTAATGTTGGTTGAGGGATCAATATAGGCCAGGACACCAGGGAGAATGTCCCTGCTCTTCATCAAGTTAGTGCCATGGCGTCTTTTACATCCACCAGAGAGGGCAGACAGGTCCTTGGTTTAACGCCTCATCTGAAAGGCGGCACCTTCGACAGTGCAGCTCTCCCTCAGTGCACTGAGTCGGCGGCTTTCGGCCCACGAAGATTGGGCAGCCTAGGGGCCGCCAAACTACAGTTAGGTAACCCGAGGGGGTCTTGGAAGGTTTTGCCGGAACGGTAGCATAGTGGGTATGTTACTGGGCTACTAATCCAGCGGCCTGGATTAATGATCCAGAGACATGAGTTCAAATCCCACCACGGCAGCTGGGGAATTTATATTCAGTTAATAAATCTGGAATAAAAAGCTTGTTTCAGTAATGATGACAATGTAACTACCGGATTGTCGTAAAAACCCATTTGGTTCACTAATGTCCTTAAGGGAAGGAAATCTACCTTACCTGGTCTGACCTATATGTGACTCCAGACCCACAGCAATGTTGATTCTTAACTGCCCTCTGAAATGGCCTAACAAGCCACTCAGCTAAGGGCAATTAGGGCTTTGCCAGTTACGCCCACATCCTGTGAATGAATTAAAAAAATGGAATGTAAGTCAGGTAAGGGTATCAAGGGATATGGATCAAATGCAGGTTAATCGAGTTGAGGTACAGCTTAGCCTTGATCTAATTGAATGGTGGAACAGGCTTGAGGGACTGAATGGCCTACTCCTGTTCCTATCTTCCTACATTCCTTCCCACCCACGCAACCCTCCAATACCCCCTGGCTTGCTTGACTGCAGGCCAGGCAGCCTCTAGGCTGCCCAATCTTCATGGGCCGAAAGCCGGCAAGCTGCTTCTGGACATCTGGTCGACAGGATGTAAATGAGGCCCAAGCCTCCCACTGCGGCTCCTTGGCGGGCCACCCCTATGTCCTAGTCTCTTCCTTACCCGGGAGTTAAAAATTCCATCTTAGATGACAAAAGTAGAGCAGAAATATTCCATTGTCAGTCCTGGCATCCCTCACGTTCAGCACAGAAATTTACCAAATGTTATTTTTTTTAAAGGAACAGACTTAGTAAATACCTCTCCATAGATCCATTTTTAAATTCCACTTGTGAGTTTAATTTTAATTTATTAAAGTTATCCAATTAATCTTAAACATGGAAATAAACATTTTCTTTTATATAAAGCTATTGTGCATCCTCTAAGTCCAGGTAGGAGATGGACCGAATGACGTTTACTCATCTGGATCAATCTTGCGATCAGTTAGATTTAGTCTAATAGACAAAGAAACCAGCATTATTGAGTTCCAGCTATTGACTTCCAGTAAGCAGAATCATGGCTCTCTGATTAATAGGTGTCCTATTGTTCATAAAGGCAGACATTTGTCTATTATGAAATAAATAATAATTGTAGATGGTTCGCTCCTCCATTCCAAAAAGTAACATAATCATGGAAATTACACATTATCATTCTGATTTATTGTCTGGTGAATATCATAGACACTTCAAGAATTTATATTCTATGCCAGCACTAGAAATTTACACTTGGTGCAACAAATCCAATACAGGGAAATACAGAAATATTAACATATAAAGAATAAATTGTAAACTATTGTGTATTTTTTAAAGAAGAATCAGTACATTAAGTAATAACAACAGAAAATGCTGGAAAAAACTCAGCAGGCCAGGCAACATCCATGGAGAGAGAAATAGAGTCAATGTTTCAGGTCGAAACCTTTCATCAGGACTGAAAAAACACAGGAAATGAAACAGATTTCAGTACATTAAGTACTTGAGCTGCTTTTTTCTCCTGGATCTGGATCTCTCAATCACCTCCACCCATTACCGGCTCACTAATGCCCATTAGAGAAGGAAACCTGCCATCCTTACCTGGTCTGGCGTATATATGACTCCAGTCCTTTGGCAACATGGTTGACTCTTACCTGACCTCTGAAAGAGCAAGCCACTCGGTTGTCTCATACCACAAGAAGGCCCACCACCAGCTCCTCAGGGCAACTAGGGATGGGCAATAAATACTGACGTTGTCAGCGATGCCCACATCCCGACAATGAATAAAAATAAAATCAGCTTACAATTAGACTACAAGGACAATTATGCCTTGACTGTATAAACTCCCTTCCCTATCCCAACCAACAAAGAATTTGAAACCTAGAACGAATACCTGTCCTTAGAGCATCAGAAAAGAAAATAGATGCCTCAGACAAAATGTAGAAAAATATAGAAGCAAACCAATTTCACTGCATTCCCCAATCTTCTTAAAATAATAAGCCCCACTTTCAAATTTAAGTTATCTGAATTGAATTAAAAATTGCATTTTTTTAAATAAGTCCAAATTGGCTCCGATAACTTGGGTTTGGATTTCATTGTAAAGGTGTTTATTTTTCAAAATGTCATATATTTCTCATTGGCAAATACCATATTTGTCATTCCATTAGCATTGTCTACAAACATACAATTATATTTTATGCATGTGCTTTGATATAAGGAAAGTAATTTTATGCCTTATAAATACATTCAATAGGACTTTGCCAGTAATTTTACCCACCGCCTGAAATTATTCCCTCCCACCTCATAAAAATTCTGCATTGAGACCCAATGGAACCAAATCCCAACGGAGTGATCCCCGCTGAGCTTTTCCCCCTCTGATTTTCTCCTCTTTACTTTCTCCTCCTTTCTTCCTCCTCTTAGGAAAGCACTGACTCATATTTAATTCCCTGTTTGTTCTTCACAGAGTCTCAATTAGTAGGCTGGCGAAGAATTGCAGAGTGCTGCAAATCATCGAGCAGCCATTTCGAATGGAATAATTCAAACAAAGCAGAAATAATGATGGCAATCGTTGTAGCTGCTTGGTGAACGTATTATTTTTCAGCAACAGAGAGCTACACATTTGGGGATTTGGGACACTCATAAGGATAAATTCTCTTTCCATCTATTTAGAAATACGCCCTGGAGTGTTCCTTTAAATATGTGAAGAATGCAAATAGACAGGCTCTATAACTACATTACAGAGGAAAAATGGTATGGCTTTATTTCTTTGATGAGACGCAGAGGTAAGACAGGGAACAAAGGCACAGGAGAAGGATGAAAACAATTCAGAATGCATGCTTTATATATACACCTTTTAAAGCAAATAGTTGAATTCCACATTGAAATGACTTGATAAAAGCAATTCGAAGATAAACACAAAAAGAAAATACTGCAGATGCTGGAAATCTGAAATAAAAACAGAAAATGCTGGAGATACTCAGCAGGTCAGGCAGCATCTGTGAAGAAAGAAACAGTGTTAACGTTTCAGGTCGATGACCTTTCGTCAGAACTGGAAAAAAAGCAGGAAATGGAACAGATTTTTAAGCAAGTGTAGTGTCTAGGAAATGGGGGAGGGGATGAAAGAACAAAAGGGAAGGTCTGTGATGGGTTGGAAGGCAGGAGAGGTTAAGAGACAAGATTTACTTGTACTTCTTGCAATTTAGTATACTGTATTCGCTGCTCACGATGTGGTCTCCTCTACATTGGGGAGACCAAACACAGATTGGGTGACCACTTTGTGGAACACTTCCGTTCAGTCCGTAAGGGTGACCCCGAGCTTCCGGTCGCCTGTCACTTTAATTCTCCGCTCCATTCCCACTCAGACCTCACCGTCCTCGGCCTCTTGCATTGTTCCACGGAAGCTCAGCGTAAGCTCGAGGAACAGCACCTCATCTTTCGATTAGGCACTTTACAGCCCTCTGGACTCAACATAAAGTTCAACAATTTCAGATCATAACCTCAGCCCCTATCATCATCATATATATTTTTTATCCACACCTTTTGTTTGTGTCCTTTCTTCTCTCCCACATGGCAGCTATCTTTCATTCTGCCAGTGCAATTTACACTTCATCTAGAGCCATCCTTTGTTTCTTAACCTGTCCCATTACCACCTCCTTTTGCCTTGAGTATCTCTTAATCTCTCCTGCCTTCTATCCTATCACAGACCTTCACTTTTGTTCTTTCATCCCCTCCCCCCTTTCCCAGCCCCTACACTTGCTTAAAAATCTGTTCCATTTCCTGCTTTTTTTCAGTTCTGATGAAAGGTCATCGACCTGAAACGTTAACTCTGTTTCTCTCTTCACAGATGCTGCCTGACCTGCTGAGTATCTCCAGCATTTTCTGTTTTTATTTCAAAGATAAACATTTGTTTATTTTGATACTGGGAAAAGAAATCCCAGAGCCTGATTGCATGCAACATTAATTTGTACTCCTTTTTAACCTCACATAGATTCTGTTTTTTGTTTGTATTTTGAAAGAGTGAGATAGAAATTAGTTTGGGCTTGACTTCAGGCCCAGGCTCAGTGCTACATGGGTGTGCCCAAACTGATAGTCTCGTGGCCAACTCAGAATTGGGCCTCGGCCTCATCTATATCTTCAGAGCGAGCAACTTGCCCCACGAGGAAAAGAATATTGGGCCGCTGACCGCAGTCCCTGGGTACGTTCCGGGAGGGGTTTCAGATTGGGCAATGAGAGAGGGGAGGACGATCACCAGCACTGTAGAGTTGGGGGGAAGCACTCCTGCTCCTTCTAGCTCCACAGAATTGTTTTTTTTTAACTGTTTTATCAAAAAACTTACCTGTAGTTGTTTGCCACAAGGGCCACTGAAGATTCCTGAGGAGGGGAGGCCCGACGCCAGTTCTGACGAAGGGTCATCAACCTGAAACGTTAACTCTGTTTCTCTCTCCACAGATGCTGACTGACCTGCTGAGTATTTCCAGCATTTTCTGTTTTTATTTCAGGCCTAACGCCTGTCATGCTCATCGGGAACACATTTTTAGAGGAGTCCTTTAATGGGCACTAGGCCCTTCATTAACATATTGAAAGGGCCTAACACCTGTTTTAGGTATCTGCCCAGGATGGTAAACTTGGTCCCCACAAATTTAGCAGTGGGACCAATGCCTGTGCAGATTGGGCGTAGGCTGTCTCACTACAAAATGGTATGATGTGCACCCGTTTTACGCTGAAAAACAGGCACAAGGCATACAAATATCTACCCCAGTGTGGTTTCCTTTTCTTAGTGTATTCCAGAGAATTTTTTTGTTGGATGGTTGCCATACCACTGATGCTGTAGGTCTGACCCGAACTTGTCATGCACACTTGTAAAGACTCCTCCATTAGTGAAGAGGAAAATTCTGAAGCCACAACCACAGAGTTTTGACAGCTTGCAGTGATTTGTTCTGACATCTTGAGCAATGTGGCAGGTTGCATAACCTGCAAGACTTCCACCGAAAATGATTGGAGACTAAGAGAACGTGTCCTATTTAATTGTTCCATGCCTGCCCGATGAATGGCTTTCACGTTATGCTTTGCAATGTCTTATAAGTCACTGAGGATAATGCAAACTTCTTGTGGGCTGCCAGAAACTTCAGAGCTGGTGTCTTCCCTGTTGTCATTAGTAATTCATAAACTTGAGCAAATAGGCTTTGCTTGATATTCACCAATTTGGAATGATGCTCAATGTACCTTCTCCTACACTCCTCACAGCCTTCTTTTGAGGAGGTATTTCAAGTAGCTATCTTTTCCAGTGCTAACTTTGCCTTTTTTGTTAAGAACTTTTTTTTCATGCTGACGACTAGCTATCAGCTATTGCAGTTCTTACAAGGGTAGATTTTCTGAGTTCGCACTCCCAGCTCAGAGCTTCGCTCGCTAGGGGTACATATCAGGAACTTGGGCACAGAGCCCAGCGGGCACCTCAGGATTTTCGATCTATTCATTTTGGATGGAAAGTGATGTGGGCAGCCTGACCTCTGGGTCCAAATTCCTCATATGGGTTTCTGGCAGTTAAAACTTTGCGTCAGGGTTGTGAATGAATAAAATCTACCCTATAATCTCTTCCAAATGTTTTATTGATAGTCATCTATTGAGAGTTACTAAAAGAGATGAGAATTTTTTAAGTCGGTGAAGAGATGGTTGGAATTCCAATCTCTACAGCCTCAAAACTCCGTACTTGAGAAGTCTAAAGCTCAAAACCATACACGGATTCCAATAATACAGACCGATGTATGAGCCTCCTTAAGTATTATTAGCCCCATTTGACTATTATTGATAGGGTTCCCACAGTTTTGGCAAGACAATCCCTACTTGTCCATTCATTGTCCAGTTGTGCAAGATTTTTTCACCTGGACCAATTCACACTGCCTTTGGTCGCAAAGCATCCACAACCTCAAAGTGAAGTTCAGCCACTGGCAATGAGAGGAACAGCTGGTTCCAGGAACCAGCAGCACAGCAACTAAATCTGCAATACATAAACAACGAGCTGGCAAACAGACAGGAGCCAGAACATCTTATAACACTATACAAGAGAGGGTGAGCAAAGAGGTAGAAAAAAAAGTACCCTTGGCCTTTATACCTGTTGAATGTTGAAACTATACAAAAGTTGAATTAATTTACCTTAGTGAAAGTTCTAAAAGGTTTTTGTTCCCTAACCAATGCCCCTGACCCCAGCCCCTCCCCATGCCCAGTTTTAGAGCTGGCAAAATGTGGCAATGCCTAATTAGGGCTCAAATATATAGTTGCAACCAACCTGCCAGGCAAAATGAGCACGTACTGACTAACATGAATGCATACTCAACACTAGACTGCCAGTAATAGGATATTTCCCTCCACTAAAATATAGAAATCTTGCAATACAGTTCCTCACTGTTAAATGATCAAGGATCCATTATCAAAAGCACCATGATTTTGGTACCCTTCCCCTACCTAGAGATTCAGGGAGAAAAACAAATCAAATGCACACTTTGCCACTAGACACAAGGGCCCTGAATTTGGGGTCAGAGGCTTCCTGCGGGGAAATGCCTCCGATCCGCAAATAAAATGCCCGTGTACCTGGGGGTCCGGGAGGTACGGAGGCTCACGGTCTTGGGCCTCTCCGGGTACCCGCGGGTAGAGGCCCACGTATCCCAGGGGCGCAGGCAAGAAAATAATTTAAAGCTTTTAAAATCTAGATTGTTATTTTTGTAACTATGTTGCGGTCTCTGAATGGAAATGAATATTTTCTTCATGAAAAAATAATTGCTTTTTTTTGTTTTCAAAGCATCATGCATCAGCATGATGGTGTTAAATGCAAGTGGTGCAATGACGTGCTCCAATATGATTTGTGTCACCGCATCATTTGATTGCAAACAAATGGAAACAGACTCACCAAGCACTTTTTCACAAGGTGATATGAATTCATTGTTGGAAAAAGTGGCTTAATGAAATTAGGACAAATATTTAGCAGAGAACAAAAGCTTCCTGAACATTATGAATTATGATGAAGACCTGCAAAGATAACAAGAAATTAATTTGTCTCATACGGTTATGAGTCTTTACTACAAGTATCTCGTACTGAGCAGCAAGGAGCATGCTTCCTCACAGGCCCAGCTGGTTAAGTTAGTGAGGAATTGACCCATACAGATCTCGGGTTCTATTACAGGTCTGTGCTGGGTTTGTTTGGTTTGTGTTAGTGCTCCTGGGTTAGGGAGCAGACATAAAAACAGAAAATGCTGAAAATACTCAGCAGCTGAGTATTTCCAGCATTTTCTGTTTTTATTTCAGATTTCCAGCATCCGCAGTATTTTGCTTTTGTATTAGGAAGCAGACACTCGGCTAGGGCTCCCTTTCCTAATCATTAGCACTACTAGCACTCACCGCTTGGGTTCAAAACATCAAGAATGAACAATTAGCAGAGGGTGATTGGCCCCTGTGAAACCACAACCTAACAAGGGGTCAACGCCTTGAGGAGAGACGGCAAGTTGGAGAAAAAACGGTCAGTAAAAAGAGGAGGACAAAGATTGCAAAACACAGTTTCATCAACTCACTGTGCTGGCTTACTGTGTACCCCAGTGGATTGACAAGAAGATTACATAGAATTACATCATATTTACAGCACAGAAACAGACCATTCAGCCCAATAGGTCCGTGCTGGAGTTTATGCTCCACAAGAGCCTCCTCCCACCCTTCTTCATCTAATCCCATCAACATATCCTTCTATTCCTTTCTCCCTCATGTTTTTATCTTGCTTCTTATTAAATACATCTATACTAGTCGGCTCAACTACTACTTGTAGTAGCGAGTTCATCTACATGTTAAAACTCCTTCATGGTCGAGCCCCACACCACCCGCCCTCTGTAATCTCTTTTAGCTGTTAGTGTCTTCAGCTTCTCGGACACCAGCCATTGTGCCCTCATCCTCTGGAACGCTGTCTCCAAACCCCTCTACCTCACAATCTTCCAGCCTGCTTTACTAAAACCTTTCTCTTTGACAGGACTTGCCCTCACGTCCTATGCTTTTTCTTCTCTTTGTTTCCCCCTCTGCTGCTCAGTGTTCACCTTTCTATAAATGGCTCTGAGGTGTTGCAGTATTATCTAAATATCATTTTATGTAATGCTCCCAGCTGTGGGTCAGCAGTCAAAATATCTGTACACCATCAAATTCATTTTAAACCACACATGACACCAAATAAGGCTGGGATGGTCGTGTGCTGCCATCCGTGAGATTTCCAATCATCCCGTCATTCCTTACGTCAGGCACAAGGCCTCCCAGTGCAGAACAGACAGGCCCAAGTTGTCAGATTTATGGAACAGTCCGTAAGGCAGCAAACTCAAATTTGTTGTGCATTAAGGTAAGATTTCTCTGTATAATTGGGAGAATGCTCAGCGCAGGAGAGGGTTTACTGTAGATGTCAGTTCAGGTTTAGAACTTCAGGGAAATTATAACTAAAGCTTGCGCCTGTGATTCCAGAGGGAGAGGGGTTTAGATGGCTCTCAGCTATCCTTTAAAGGGGAATTCCCCTTTGAGTGCCATTATCTCTGGGCATTCCTCTGTATTTGTCCTTCCTTGAGGAGGAGCAAAGTGACCAGGGAAAATTCTGAAAGTATCTGAAGAGACTATGCCAACGCGCTCCTGGCCAGCCTGTCATCATCCACATTCCATGAACTTAAACTCAGCAACAATGCCTGAATGAATGCTGGTTACTCAGAAATCATCCTTCTCTTAGATCCTCAGCGTCATTATCCAAGGCAGGACACAAGATGGCCTCCTCCACCTGCTGCTGCTCACTCGTGCTCTGTGTATCACCCAGTATACTCCCTTCTCATTCACTCTCTAAAACCCTGTCATGGATGCATCTTAGCTGGCTCTTGGGAGGCAGAGAGGTAGTGATGGCGTGTGCTGTGAAGTACTGGCACAGCCAGATGAATGGTCACCTGTCATTTTAATTCACCGCTCCATTCCCACTCGGACCTCACCGTCCTTGGCCTCTTGCATTGTTCCACGGAAGCTCAACGTAAACTCGAGGAACAGCACCTCATCTTCCAATTAGGCACTTTACAGCCTTCCGGACTCGATATCGAGTTCAACAATTTCAGATCATAACCTCGGCCCCTATTACATTTTTACTTATATTTTTTATCCACACCTTTGTTTTGGTTTCCCCCCCCCCCCCTTTCCTTTTTTTTCTCTCTCCCACATGGCAGCTGTCTCCCATTCTGCCAGCGCATTTCACACCTAATCTAGAGCTGTCTTTTGTCTCCACTAGTCCTATCACCATCTCGTCTCGTTTTGAATACCTCTTAATGCCTCTTCTCTTTTGTTCTCTCCCAGCCCGGCCTCTTAATCTATTTCACTCCCTGTGCCTCTTTAGTCGACTCTAATTTCTCTCCACGGATGTTGCCTGGCCTGCTGAGTTTTTCCAGCATTTTCTGTTGTTATTTCGGATTTCCAGCATCTGCAGTATTTTGCTATTGTACAGATGAATGGAAGACTGGCTCACATTTCTGTGGCGCATCTAGAGAAAGAGCAGAGGAAGAAAGGTAGCACAGGCATCGTGCTGAGCAACTTGCACATAAAGCATCGCCTGCTTTTGACTGTCTATCAGTGATCTCATGCAGCATTACTGTACTGAGCATAGGGTTACTAATCTTCATTAACCTAATGGACAGAAAATTGCTTATTCAAAATGACATCACCATGTCTACAGAATTTCTCAGTATTAGCCTGAATAAATGATTGGCCTGTAAATAAACATTGTGTTAGTAGCGTGTAACAACCACATCAAAAGCAAAACAACACATGGCAATACATTTCCTGGAACTTTGTAACCAGCTCTTAATTAAACTGGTGACATGAGGGCATTCAGATTATTAGATTTCCTTAGTTAAACAGTCAGCTAATTAAAGACAGATATATAGTGTAGAAACAGAATAGGTATTAATGAGAACAGGGTTCTGCAGATATAAGGCGAGGGACAATTGTCATGCAGTGTTAACTATGACATTTTACTTTAATTGATCGGGATAATTAAAGTTTATTACCCTATTATACTCTGGAATTTATGAAAGCAATGTGGTAGCCAGAGAGACAGAACTGAAAGTTAGAATGAGCCCCTCCAATGATACTGAAATGAGCAGCTGTGTATCTGAATGAACGGTTATACTACGGAGTTTAACGGCTACAAATGCTGGAAATCTGAAGCAAAAACTGCTCGAAAAGCAGCAGTCCATCAACATCTGGAAAGAGAAATGACAGCTTTTGGATGAATACGCTTCATCACAACTGAAAGCTGAAAGATAAGCAGGCCTCAGTTCAAAAGTAGAGACGGGAAGAGACAGTGGATGACCTGAAAACTACTTAACAGAAAAGCAGAAAACAAATGATATAAAAGGTCATCTTACTAACAACAACAACAACTTGCACTTATATAGTGCCTTTAACATAGTAATGTGTCCCAAGGTGCTGCACAAGGGCGTTGTCAAATAAAATTTGATACCGAATCACATAAGGAGATATTGGGCCATTTTTTGCAGCCACTATGGGTGCGTACGCGCCTGTAAGGGCTGCACAAGTTCTGGGTTTTTGCACGCAAAGCGCATGCATGAAAATCCGGAACTCACGATCTGTCAAGAATCTTCTTGACAGATCCAATGCATCCCCAGGAAAAGGGCATCTGCGGGTAGAGAGTTAGCCCAACTTCTGCCCAGCAAATGCCAGTGAAAGCCTTACACCTGGTAAAAGCAGGCGTAAGGCCTGCTTTTACTAGCATAAGAGTTTAAATTAGTTTAAATCCCTATAAGCATGAATGGGGATCCCCTTCTTTCATTCGTCAGGCCAGCCCACGTGATCCCAGGGGTGCTTGCGAACCGCCTGCGTCCCTGGGCTACGTGGACCTCTACCCGTGCGTACCAGGAGAGTCTCAGGAGCACGAGTCGCAGTGGATCCTGAGGCCCCGGGTAGGCACAGATCTTCTTTGCGGATCAGAGGCATTTCCCCACGGGAAGCCTCTGACCACAAATTCAGGGCCAATAAAGCAGGTGACCAAAAGCTTGGTCAAAGAGACAGGTTTTAAGGAGCGTCTTAAAGAAGGAGGGCGCGGTAGAGAAGTGGAGAGGTTTAGGGAGGGAATTCCCAGAGCTTAGATATTGGAAAGGCATTAAATGCATGCAAATATCTAAGATAGTGAAATGGTCCACACACAGAGAAAGGCAATAAATCCTATACGTTATTTCAATTTTATTAATAAACGAGTGGAATGTTATAAACAACATGGTTGTAGTTTTCCACTGGCCTAACTTTTGAATGCAGTTGCCTGCTGTGTTTAAAAGAACCTTGACAGCAGTTATAATCATAACTAATAATGGCTTATGTTCTTATGTTCTTATTGAACAAGAGAGCTCAGCATCACATCAGCTTCCCTAATGTAGGAAACAGATCAAACGAGATTTCTGATTAAAATTAACATATGTTTCAATGTGTACAGAACCCGAAAGCTTTATTAATAAAAATGAACTATGATGTTCCAGAGTTATTTGCATGTGCTTGTATGTTAGGTATACAAAAGCCTTTATGTGTGCCTTTGAAACAGTAAAAATTTTCGATAAACTGCAAGGAGCAAGCCAGAGGCCTCTTCCTTGAGTCTGCTTTATTAATAAGTTGAATAGTTAGCTCCTTGCCCTGACAGTCGATCGAATAGATGCGGGAGGCCCACTTATAGATAAGCAATGCCATCTATCTGCACTGTCCCAGGGCACTGCACCCCAGGGTCTGTCTTAAAAGAGATATAGCTGTTACGATTGTGGCAGGTAGGTTTGTGTACCAAATAGCTCTGAGATTCAAATCTTTGCTCTCTGGATTGTGAAGGGAATATTCTTATCAATCCATCATTCGGGTCCACTGAGATGAAGAGGCTCTTCTTCAATTTCATCATAGGGTTGACTGTCACAATCCGGGTAATTTCATAGCTACTGCATACAATGACAGAGAATTACAATTGATGATGCTCCACCCCACTCCCTACCGTCCCCCTCCGTGATTTATCTTTGAAGCACAAGGAGAAGGTGTCAGTTAGAGCACAATTAACTGCATCAGTAACCATCTTAGGGAGAATGATGGTGTCGCAGATGCTGCTGCTGGAATTGAAAGACAAGTGTACGTGTAGCAAACACCTCATTTGAAATTTGCAATCCTGAAGCTTAGTTCAGATTCTTAAAGCTGTGGTGCTCACTTTAAATGGATCTTTGTCATTTTTAGACAACTAAAGTCAGCCAAACAAATCACTTATGTACTGCTCATAGAAACTAATCAACATAAGGTAGATTTTAAAATTGTGTTTCAACAGGAATAGCAAATAAAAAAGCACACTTAAGATTTGTAGAATATCCAGTGAATATACTGAAGCTCCTCTGATTCCATTCATTCTTTAATTTAGTTTTCAACTCCAACAATAAAGCAACTTACTTTGCAAAAGTCCATTTATAACGGAAATGTTTAAAAATTGCACTGACGTTGACTGTGAGCTTAGTTCCGAAATCTAGACTATGCAACAGCACCAGATTATTGGTACCAGTTTAATTTTTAATTTTTGAACAATGAAGAGATGTGCAGTCCCAATATCACATAGAATAATAAAAAAAAACAAATGTTAAACATACTGGACCAGAAAATCTGTGGGTTGGAGAATTTTAGCGTAAATCTCTTGGATGAGACCCTGTCTCTGGCCGTGCCAAAGCTCATGGGGGGGAAAATTGAGTGGCGCCCCTTTTAGGGTGCTAACCTCGTGCCCCAAAAAATCTAGCGTCCCTCCGCCGTAAATTCAGTCGTAGTGCCTCAAGCAGGAGGCGGGGCGTTACTGGAAGTGCTCCACCTCCCTCTTGGGGCGCTACTACTGAAGTACGCAGCACTACGTGCAACAGCACCATGCGTGGCGGCACATAGCGCCGCATCATTGCAGTCCTCCTCCCCTGATTAAAGGAGAGGGGTCAAGCGCTGCACACACCTGGAGCGGGGTGCCGTGAAAACAGCCCGGCACTCAAGAGGAGTGCCGGGCTGAGCGGTCGCAGTTGGCACCCTGCATAAAAAAGTGAAAGGGGGCAGTTGCTGGCAGTCGGCCAAAATATAAATGGCCGCCCGACACCTGCCCTTTAAGTAACGCTGCCGCCGCTGCAAAAACGCCCCCTGATCCTGTCGAACATATTGTTCAGCGATAGGTCGGGGCGCAAGGGCAGTTTGTGGCCGGGGCGCTACGCATGGCGTTGACATCATCGCTGACAGCACAGCGCCACGGGGCACTACTGACTACTGCCAGCGCCAACCTCCCACTGAATTTCACGGGAGGCGTTAGCGGCACCGCACCTGGGCGTTAGGGGATTTGCGCCCCATTAGCACCCCCTGGCAGCGCTAACGAGAGGCGCAAACCAATCCAATTTTTCCCCCAAGAGAAGTCCTGTGATTTGCATGCCGGCGGTGAGCTGAGGGCACATCTAGGGCAGCCGTCCACTAAAGACACTGGAAAGCCTGCCCTAAGATTCCTGGGGTGAGGGATAGATCCCCTTGCAGAAGCAACTTTTAGATGCCCCCAGCCCCTTACAATGGTGGACATCTTAAAACTTAAAAGGTCTACAGGGAACCAGGTCACGATCCCAGCCTAGACCCCTAGGTGGGACCCGCACCTGTCCCTTAGTTGTTTGCTATGTTACCAGGTGTACCTGCACTGACAATATGCCAGATTGTGAAGAAGGTCTGGGACATGATAATTCCAACACTGGGAGTCCTCACCTCAGCCCCATGCCCCCTTAAGTTGATTGCCTTATAAAGAAAGAACTTACTTATATATAGCACTTTTTACATCTTCAGGATGTCCCAAATCACTTTAGTGCCAATTAATTACTTTTGAAGTGTAGCCACTGCTGTTATGTAGTCTTCACCACCCACAAGGCCATCCAGGAAACTTGAGCGGTAGTCTGCTGGAATTGCTGTCGATTTTCGGGACCATTATGTTGGATTCCCCTGATGCATATTGCTATGGTTCACCGATCTGGGGGCAAGAAATTTGCAGCAAGTAGATTAAATATGGAAGCCTGTAAGAGTCAAAACCCACAAGCAACTGCATTACCAATGAATGCCAAACCTGCTTCCAGTTTTTCCTGACTGCAGCTAAGGGTCCCTTTTAACATACACTCAAAGTGGTCACCTCCTGACTTCTGCTGCACATGTTTGGTGGTTGGAGGATCTGGTAGTATTCCAGTGGGAACAGACGAAAGTGACATTAGGGATTGTAACTACATCTTCTGCCTCAACCTAACATATATTCATGAGGCTCCTGTCTGTGTCCGACAGGTGCTACGGCCAACAAGATTGACTCTACTTGAAAATCGGAACAGCGTTTCAACTAAATAGGCTATTTTGTTCCCATTATCACCCCATTTTTAAATGCAAACTGGGCAGTATGGACAAGCAAATCTCCACCAACATATCTATCAGCTACATATATTTCTGTTTACATACACCTGACTATATAAATTTCTTCTAGCATATGACACGTGTGATACCAGTGAAGTTGTATCATCCCACGGTGACATTAACAGATAGTATTCTAATATTGATGCTTTTCTTTTCTATTAGACTCTGGAAGTATGCAAGTATGAGTTGATTGTCCAAGCTAAAGACATGGCGGGCAGTGACGTGGGATTGACAGGCACCGCAACAGCAACCATCATCATTGATGACAAGAATGACCATGCACCTGTATTCACTAAATCGATGGTAAGCAGACATTATGACTATGTCACCGTCTCTATAGTTAATATTTATCATCAGGTGGATCTGTTGGATATTGAATTGCATTTTCACTTTAGCAGCAGTTTTTGTAATACTGTGCACTTTTGTTCATTATATAAGTATTGCAGTAATTGTCACTGCAGCTGAACACTGATGAAGTCTATTTATTTATTTGGCAACATTACATGTCCTACGTTAATACACTCGATTATAAAGGCTCACCACTCTCAACTGATCAGGAGTAACTGGAAGTGATTATAAATTTGCCGGCAATTAGCATCGGTCTGCTAAAACATATACCGTGGTAATCAATGGTATCAGGAACAAGTGAATGGTTAGCAGCAAAAAACAGATTTTAGACTTAATCTTCTGATGTGCACTGATGACAGCTGAGGTTCCTTGCTGTACACACACTCATAAACTGACCCTATTATTATTGATATATAATAATACAGGAGATATATTTTCTTGAGCCAGTTTAAAACTTTTTTTTAAGCAATACATAAATGGGCATGTTTGCGAACTGGAAGTGAGGGTTGATTTTCCCAGAAATGAGGAAATTTTAAGAACAATAGTAATTATTGATATGCTGATAGGGTTGGTTGAAGTAAGGTGGGAGGAGGCTCATGTGGAGCATAAACATTGGCATAGACCAGTTGGGCCGAATGGCCTGTTTCTGTGCTGCAAGTTCTATGTAATGATAAAGAAGAGATAAAACTGTTGAAGACATTGAAACAGGATAAGGGCCAGGGATCAGATGGCTTGCACACGAGGGTTCCTTTTAGTGTTCAGAGTCTGAGCACCTGTTATGCGCAAAACTGATTGGCCCAGAAATTCGGGTCAGGGGCTTCCCGCGGGTGTAAACCCCCGACCTGCACTTACCTTGCGCGCCGGCCGTTGAGCTGTGGGCCCCGCGTGGGATTCCGATCCTGGGCCTCCTCCAACTGCCGGTGCGCAGTGCTTGCGTATCCCAGGGGCGCAGTTAGTTCGATGCGTCCCCTGGGATCACGTGGGCCATGGAGAGCCAATGGTAGCAGGGAATGCTTCATTCATAAGTTTGACAGGAAGACCTGTCAAACTTATAAATACTATAAGCCCCAAAACATCACTAAATCTTCAAATAATTTTTTTTTTAAATAAACTATAAATTACATGAAATAACTATTTTAAACAATAATTTAAATTTTTGAAAAAAATAATTTTATTTTCTAACGGGGCTAAAAATAAACTTACCTTTCTTTAAAGTATTTAAAAATAATAAACCTGTGGAAAAAATGTTTTAATTTTAATTAATTCACCACTTACCTTGTAAAAAGCAGGCCTTGCGACTGCTTTTTATATGTGTAACTTCTGGAGACTTACCCTCCCAGGAAAACCTGCAAAAAAAATGTAAGTTCGATGCGCACGCGCAGCCTCTCCTGCGCACGCGTTTGACCTCTGAACCCCTTCTTTCAGGGGAACGGAAGTGCCGGTTTCCTGCGCATGCACAGTGCATGCAGGAAACTGGCACTTCCATTGGGCTTACGGGTGAGTACCCTGTGCGTACTCACCCCTGGAGACCCGAATTTCTGGGCCAATATATGCTCAGAAAATATCTAAATTAGTGCAAATATATATAAATAATTTTAAATGAACCTCCATAAATTGACCCTTAGTGTTAGGGGATTAAATACGTGGGGTTACAGGGATAGGGTGGGATATGTGTCGGTGCAGGCTCGATGGGCCGAAATGGCCTCTATCTGCACTGTAGATTCTGTGATTCTGTGATTCTGTGAAGAGAGGCACGTCCAAAAATTGGGATGGACAGCAACACATCACTTGATGCTGGTTCCACTCTTCCTCTTTTTTAAGTCACAAATGGGGTGGTGCTGCCCCCTATGAGCCCTGACACAGACTGTCACAAAACTATATACATTCCTACAACCACACCTAGAAGCAATTCCTGGACAGGGATAGCTTAGTTAGTAACACCTATCATCAACTTGTATGCCACTCGGTCCTTACAAAAATAGCTGAAAATTACTGCCAAGTCTCCTAACCTGCAGTACACAGTATCTTGCAGATCTTAGGTGCCTTTTTTATCTATACCATTGTCACCATTTTCTGGATTCCCAAAGTGCATTGATACTATGCATCTGGTTCTTATACCCAATATCTCGCTCTTCATGAGTGCAAAGAGGTTCTATGCAACTGATCTTTAACCATAGATACAGAATCATGCATGTAAATGCTTGCTACTTTGCCCACTAGTAACCAAGCCAGTATTGTCCACAGTCTTTTATCAGCATCCATGCATCCCGCACCATTTGTACACAACTCTCAAATTCTGCGCTATATCCAGATGAGTTTTCCAGGCATATTACAATACCATTTGAATTAAATTGAATTAATCCTCATTGTGCGTGGTCTTGATATGTTGTAAGTTAAAGGGCGCATGCACAGACTGATGAAGTATGTGAACATGGACTCCTGTTGTGAGGGCCTGGCCACAGCATCCCTTGAGGTGACACCACACAGGCGGGAAGTGAACTCCTCCAAATTTTTAACCATAGCGGTGAAACTCCTAGGCAGGCCTTCCAATGCCTCATACTATTCCTTGTAATACTATTGCTATTACAACAGTGACTGTACTGCAAAAGTCCTTCACTGGCTGTGTAACACTTTGGAACGTTCTGAAAGACATTATATAAATGCAAGTTCTTTCTTCTTTCCATTCTCTGGGGTAGGTGCTTGTTACAAAGTCACACCTTCCCCAGATACCTTCTTGGGCTCAGTGACGTCATTTGGTTCCATAAGTGGTCTGTGCAGCTTACCTTCATGAGAGTTGACTCACACTGCCCTATATCTACCTGTATGGTAGCGCGACCCAGGGGAGTAACAGTGGAACCCCCTTGCGACCTGAACTAGATATTTGCATGTGTGTTTGTTCACTCTCTCCAAAGGCAGACTGCTAACATTAAATGAGGTGAAATTTGGTTTGAATTCTTAACCTTTTCCACAGTAAAGTGAGACATGCAGAGCAACAGTTATGATCAGAGTTGCTTCAATGAATATGGGTCTATGTAAAAATTCTAAATTTAAAAAAATGCCCTCTTTCTCCAAATCAATGGGTCACCTTACCTGACTTAAACAGACTAGCGCCTCCGTATTCTGTGCTATAACCCAGGGCAGGACCTCACTCCCTGCATTTTCCTGCGTTTTTTAAACCTTTGAGTAGCTCTTTTGCCTGACTGACTTCTTGGTTGTGTTCTGTTATAAAAGCCTTTCATGCTCATGATGTGGGTAACACTGGCAAGGTGGGCATTTATTGTTCATCCCTACTTGCCCTGAGAAGGTGGTGGTGGGTCACCTTCTTGAACCACTGGTAGTGGTTTGGTACAACAGAGTGGCCTGCTAGACCATTTCAAAGGGCAGTTAAGACTAAACCATGATGGTTTGGGACTGGAGTCACATATAGGCCAGACCAGGTAAGGATGGCAGGTTTCCATCCCTAAAGGGCAGTTAGTGAACCAGTTGAGTTTTTACGGCAATCCGACTGCTTCATGATCACTTTTACGGATACCAGTTAGTTTTTTTTATTTCCAGGTTTTTTAAACCCGAATTAAAAATCTCAAACTGCCCTGGTGGTATTTGAATTATTATTAGTTATTAGTCCAGGCCCCTGAATCACTAGTCCAGAAACATAACCACCATACTATGGTACCAGCAAATAAATCCACAAGTTGACAGTGCCCTTGAGTGGCAGACAGGGTGACCATCATTGTACCCAGCTCATGCAGAAGCACCTCCATTTTATTATCCATCAAACAGGGATTTTAAGTGCTGCATTGCTCTATCAGTAGCCACAGATTTTATCTCCAGCCGCTACATTTATTGTGTTAGTCATTGTGATGATCAGCTAGTAATTTGACCAAATAGCTTCTGGGAAGGTTCAAATATGCATTGAAATATTTACAGCCTTTTTAAAGGCAGACACACTTCTTCCTTCCATACTTGGCCACTTAACAGTAGGTGCCCACACCCCTTTAAAGGTTTCCATCAGCGCTTGTCAGCAGCACTTTAAAGAACTTCACCCCACCCTTCCCACCCAAGAGCTTCCAATGTCAGTCTCATATATGGACCAGGAGCTCGTGTCCCATCCAATCCAATGGCAGCTAATCCCACCATATGCACCTCCGGCTAATCTACACATAGATTTGATTAGATCCATATCATCTATCTGCCTTCTCACTATTAATTTTCATTATTCTTGAGAGAAATGCCTTTGATCAACTAAGTTCTATCACTTTGGAAAAACATTACGAAAGGACATGTTAATACACTGCATACTAAAGAGTACTGCATTAAAAAAAAAGTATTTTGGCATTTTATATTCTGGCATGAGATGATGAACAAGAATAATCCTTCAGGGGAGCAGCGTGTGAGGCAGTCATTTTGCATAATGTCTTTCATATTTATAACCCGAGCTGATATCCAGGCACATCAGATGATGGTTGTTCTCTCTGTCGATGATAAGAGTCTTGGGTAAAAAAAAGAAAGACTTGCATTTATACAGCATCTTTCATGACCTCAGGATGTCCCAAAGCACTTTTCAGCCAAAGAAGTACAGTCACTGTTGTAATGTAGGAAACGTGGCAGCCAATTTGTGCACAGCAAGCTCCCACAAACAGCATTGTGATAATGACCAGGTAATCTGTTTTTGTTATGTTGATTGAGGGACAGATATTGGCCAGGACACCGGGGATAACTCCCCTGCTCTTCTTCAAAATAGTGCCATGGGAACTTTTACATCCACCTGAGAGAGAACGTCTCATCCGAAACAAGGCATCTCCGACAGTGCAGTGCTCTCCCAGCACTGCTCTGAAGCGTCAGTCTAGATATTTCGTGCTCAAATCTCTGGAGTAGGACTTGAACCCACAACCTTCTGACTCAGAGGCGTGCCACTGAGCCATAGCTGACACATGAATGCATTGAGCGTAAACAAGTCTACACACACCTCCTAATAGGTGTAGGCCTACAGCACAAATTAGTACTGAACTGGCAATCTTGTTGAGAGGCCACAGAGACAGCAGGACTTTTTTTGTGTCTGTAAATTTACTTTGACAAAATTGAACAGCTATGCTGAGGTGATGTGTACAAATGGATTATCATAACATCACATTACCGTGCACAATCAATAACAGCGCTTGCAATTAAAAGCTATGTATGAAAGATGTTAGAAGACAGAATTTGAAGGTATTTTATTTTTTGTGTGAAATTTAGTGCTCATCAAGGCAGACACAGGAAATGGTTTTCTGTGACTGGGGCCAGGTTTATTTTTTGTAGTTTTTACTCTGCCTTCGCGATGCTTTTCCTGATTTGGAAGTGCTTGATGCTGATAGAGATGCCTGAAATGGGAAGTGCTCCATTCCTCAGAGCTAATATCCTCTGCCTTGATGAGCACTAAATTTCACACAAAAAATAAAATACCTTCAAATTCTGTCTTCTAACATCTTTCATACATAGCTTTTAATTGTGAGCGCTGTTATTGATTGTGCACAGTAGTGTGATGATGATATGATAATCCATTTGTACACATCACCTCAGCATAGCTGTTCAATTTTGTCAAAGTAAATTCACAGACACAAAAAAAGTCATTAAAAAATGTCACCTCAATAACTGGTGCGAGGGCATGAATTACTAACACAGATAGTGCCCACTGTGTGTTTGGGACTTGCGTAAGCATGTATAGTGCAACCAACTGATAACCACTTACAGCTTTGTTATATTTATATTAAACAATAGCTGTGAAAGCTGTGTTGGTGGAATATATATCAATGTCACTTGCCACTGATTCCAAAATGAAAAGCAATGATAGGAAAGTTAAATAGTTATTCATCATTTATAGTTGAGTTATTCAAGTAAATGTGTATTTGTGACCTTCAGATGCGGTCTAAATTTACATTCCTTTGATTTAATTGCTTTACAATAAATCCTCATTTTAATGATTAGTGACATTTTTGTAACTTTGAAGGAACCATGCTTAGTCAAGGCAAATGTGGTTTCCTGCCGAGACTGTTCTGAACGAGGCCTTTTGTGTTCTGACTGGACATCCAGACCATGATGTAACAAACATTTCTACAGAATTTAGAATTTGCCCTTTAGATCCGATCAAACCTCAGGAAAAATATTCACAAGATTTACAGGTTATCTCCCAGGATACTGGTAGGATTTGCTCAAAAGCTCCCGATCAAACTGAGGCTACACGTAAAGCTTTGTCTTTTGGGGAATGGTTCTCCTGAACACACACACACACACACGTGTGAGTGTGTATATGCATGAATATCTGTGTATGCACTGGCAATTGTATATACCTACTACAAAACTTTTTGACTTACCTCTTCTTCCCTGCCAAGTTTTACTGAGCAGGGTGCCCACAGCAGCTGCCCTGCTCAGTAGGCCGTTAAAATGCCATTACGGTCCTAATGTCATCATAGGAGCCTGATTAGCATATATTAATGAGGCAGGTGGACACCTGGGCCACTTAAAAAGGGCCCAGTTAAGATGGCAATGGGTGGGAATCGTGCAGGGATGGGGCAGTAAGCATTTGCACTGTTATTTTAACCGCACGCCTGCCCTGGACTCACTGGACAGGGCGGGATGAAATCCCCCTCCCATTGTGCCAGCAAACAGGACTGGCTCCCTGCATTTGATTTCCTGGGTCTATGATGCCTACAATGTTGCTTGTAAGACTGGTCATTCTTAGTTAAGAGTGAAATGATCATGAGAAACCACGAGTCTCCAGTTGACTGTAAAACGAAAGACTTACATTTATATAGCGCCTTTCACGAACTCTGGACGTCCCAAAGCGCTTTACAGCTAATGAAGTACTTTTGAAGTGTAGTCACTGTTGTAATATAGGAAACACAGCAGCCAATCTGTGCACAGCAAGCTCCCGCAGACAGCAATGTGATAATGACTAGATAATCTGTTTTAGTGATGTTGATTGAGGGATAAATATTGGCCAGAACACTGGGGATAACTCGCGTGCTCTTGTTAGAAATAGTGCCATGGGATCTTTTCCATCCACCTGAGAGAGCAGACGGGGCCTCAGTTTAACGTCTCATCTGAAACATGGCACCTCCGACAGTGCAGGAGTGTCAGCCTAGATTTTTGTGCTCAAATCTCTGGAGTGGGACTTGAACCCATAACCTTCTGACACAGAGACAAAAGTGCAATCCACTGAGCCACAACTAACACCATGGGCTGGATTTTCCAAGCCCCGAGGAGGCGGGAAAGGAGGCAGGACTGCTGGTAAAGTAGCAGAAAGTGGGGGCGGATGGCAAACCCGCCCCCATCCCGCCTCCGTGCCCTTTTGCCAGGGGGCGGGAAGATGTGCCGCTTCGGGTCCCGTCTACTGGAGACGGGAAATGCATTAAATACTTTTAACTGCCTGTTAACAGGTAGTTAACAGGCAGAAAAAAAGATTAGTGCCATTTTACCTTCACAGGTGAAGGCTTCCTGACCTCGGCGAACCCCGTCGGGTTGGCGGAGACGTGGAGGACATCTGCGGGGGTCGGAGACACCTGGAAGTAAGATGTAGAGGTGAGTGATGAGTGCAAGTGTGGAGTGGTAAGTATAAAAAAGTGTGCCCCTGCCTTGGTTTCTTCCTACAGCCTTCATCCTCTCTGGATCGGGAGACCCGACATCCTGCTTGTAGATTTCACAGACTGGCTGTTGGATCCTCCGAACCAACAGCCATCTGAAATCGACAAAGTTGAAAGGTTTGATGAGTCCTAAACACAAGGACTCATCAAACTAAAGAGAATGTCAGTGTTTGACAGCTTCACAGAGCTGTCAAACACTGACATTTCTTCTTCCAAGAAG
This sequence comes from Somniosus microcephalus, assembly GCF_052327205.1. Taxonomy (NCBI): domain Eukaryota; kingdom Metazoa; phylum Chordata; class Chondrichthyes; order Squaliformes; family Somniosidae; genus Somniosus; species Somniosus microcephalus. Next base: position 253,495,636 of record NC_140992.1, read on the forward strand.
TCTTGACAGATAGCACATCTGATGTTGACGTGCTCTGTCAGTGACTTCTTCCCTAATTGGCCTGCTGAGCCCACGGGGGGGGGCTTAACAAGCTCAATCAGGGGAAAATCCATCTGGTTGGTCAGACGAGGATGGAGGCAGGACAATGACACGACAAGCAGCAGTCCTGCCTCCAACTCGTCTCCATTGAGAAAATCCAGCCCCATAAGTTTATGTAAAGTTGTGAAAAAGTACCTGAAAAGAGTAAAGGGATAATTACTAGTCCTAGCCCCTTTAGGGCTACCCCGGATCAGGCGTATTCCTCAGACGTTCACTTTCAACTAAAGTTTGAGGTAGCCAAATCCTAAAGATGCTTAATTAGGTCTAAAGGTCCAGACTATCTCTCCCTAAAGGAAAGGAACAACCTCCAGATAGCACTTTTAATAAGTTTAGCTAGACTGTAATGTTCCAGATGTTATGAGGGTCTGGGAAAACTCCCCCATGAATTCTGCAACTCCTCACCAAAGAGTGTACAGAGATTGAGTTCGCGAGTTTGATACAGAAGTATTATGTGAGACAATTCTAAAAATATATAGATTTATTAAAGAACCGACATATAATTTACAGTTGGTGAGTCAATCGCAACATTAACAGTTTCAAAAAGAGAAAGCTTTACAATCTTATCAGAGATCCTTACTCTCAAATCTTAACTTCACTACAGTTTTACAGTTCTTAAAGTTTATTCAGGATATCCACCAAAATCAAATACAGTACCTTGATCCCTGAGGTACAAAGAGTTAGAGATTTACAGAGCTAGCTCTGAAGCTGAGAATCGCTTTGCCCCTTTAAGCGAGTCTATTATCCCATTTGCGAGTTTAATATTTATACCCTTTTCCAGTGGTATTTCCTTTAAGGTTTTCTGCTGATGCAAGCTAATTATCTCTAGTCATTTTTCTGCTGACCCCCGCAGTTCTTACAGTCACCTCAGCTGGTAGCACTACAGAGTTATGTCTCTTCTCTAGGTGTTCTAAATTTATCATAAAAAACGGGGCAACAGCAGGTGCGCTTTACTTTATGAAGGCAGATGTTTGTTACTTTTATGTGCTCCTTTACGAGGTGTAAATTTGAACACCTTGTACTGGGTAACTATTGTCTTGTTCCCAAAGGTTCAGACTTCAGGAGCCTTTAACCTTCTGTTTCAATAAGGTTATTGATTCAGTGTCAACAACCTATCTTATCTCAATAGCCAGAATGCTATCACAGCTTTTTCATCATTTGGTTTCTAGATTTCCAGACCCAGTTTGTCATGTTTTAATAAGGCCAGAATTATTTCATAGAATGGTGTATTTTTTGAATAGGTTATTTGGCTTATTCCTTCACAAGAATTCTCTGCTGCTGCTATCAGCCATCAAGTGCGATAGTCAGACTCTGATAAAATAGCATTGCTTTACATCAGAACTTTTAAAAAATGAATCTTTCTGTTCAAACCTAATGGTGTGACAGGACAATAATATTGCTTTAGGCTACAGTCCTGATGTTGGATTTTCTCAATATTTTCTCTGCATGATCAGTATTAATCTCATGGGAAATGAAGCAACTGAACACTCTCCGATTGTGGTGGGATTATGGGGATGCACAAAAAACTGGAGTCAGAGGAACGGAATTTTGGTGGCAATATGGGGCAGAAGGAGATTGCAGAGATAAGGTGGAGCAAGACCATGGAAGGATTTAAAAATTATGATATTAAACTTAATGGATGACGGGGAGCCAATGTAGATTGCGAGGACAAGAGTGATGGGTGAGCGGGACTTTGTGTAGGACAGGTTACATGCAGCAGAGTTTATACAAGATGGGAGGCCAGCAAAGAGAGTATTGAGCAATTTAACTGGAGGTGATAAAGGCATGTATAATGGCTTCAGTGATGAAGGGGCTGAGGTTGGGTGGAGCCACTCAATGTTGTGGACATGAAAGTAAGCAGTTAGATTTTATAGGTGGATGAAGGAAAGATGGATGAAGGAAAAGGTCATAGAAGGATATGTAAGGATAAAGGAATATGGGACCAGGGAGGGTAAATGTGATTAGGACCTAAGCTCCATAAACTTTAGCTCATCCAAAACTCTGCTGCCTGTGTCCTAACTTGCACCAAGTCCCATTCACCCATCACCCCTATGCTCACTGACCTATTTTGGCTCCCAGTTAAGCAACGTCTCGATTTTTAAATTCCATCCTTGTTTTCAAATCCCTCCATGGCCTCGCTCCTCCCTATCTCTGTAATCACCTCCAGACCTACAACCCTCCGAGATCTCTGCGCTCCTCCAATTCTGGCCTCTAGCGCATCCTCGATTTTAATCGCTCCACCATTGGCAGCCGTGCCATCGGCTGCTGAAGCCCTAAGCTCTGGAATTCCCTCCCTATACCTCTCCACTTCTCTACCTCTCGTTCCTCCTTTAAGACACTCCTTAAAACCTACCTCTTTGACCAAGCATCTGCCCTAATATCTCCTTATGTGGCTCGTGTCAAATTTTGTGTGATAATGCTCCTGTGAAGCGTTGTTTTACTATGTTAAAGGCGCTATATAAATGTAAGTTGTTGTTGACTATTTACTCACGGGGAGGGTAAATTCCAACAGGATTGGTTGGGCTGAATGCCCTGTTTCCATGTTATAACTTCAATGCATTTCTATGTCTTTGTAATGAAAGGATATGGGCACTGAAACTAAGCTCAGGTTCGAATAGGACATAAAGGCCTAGAAATTGGGTTGAGGCGCCAAGTTCGCCTGGGCGCTGGTTTTTGTGCAGCGTTCGGAGCTGTAGCGATCGTCAGAAATTCAGTTTCAGTGCCCCTAGAGGGAGACGGGGCGAGGCTCGAGGCGCTCCGCGTCCCTCTTAGGGCGCTGAAACTGAATATCGCAGCGCAACGTGCCGCAGCGCCACACGCTGCGGCACGGCACACTGCGGTACTGCAGGCCTTCCTCCCACTGTTAAGGGGGAGGGGCCTGCAACAGCGCGAACCCCGCTCACGAGTGCCGGCAAAAGAGCCCGACACCAAGGAGAAGTGCCGGGCTCTCGGGAAACAGCCGGCAATGCCACGGGGGGGGGGGAACCAGGAGGCCGGGAACGGAGGTGCTGGCAGGCGGCCACCGAAAAAAGCGGCGCCCCGCACCTCCACCTTAACTTGCACCTCTGCCGGCGCAGCAAGGCCCCGTGAACCGGGCGCGGGTAGCGAACGGCGCTACAGCGGTGTTCGCTACCAGATATCGCAATCAGGGCGCGAATGGGGTGCTGCACACACCGATGATGTCATCGGTGGCGGTGCAGCACAACAAGCTAACGCCACCATTAGCGCCCCTGCTGAATATCGCGGGAGGCGCAGCCAGTGGCGCTACAGCCACTGACTGCCTCTTTAGGCGCTAACAGGTGGCGCTACTCACCCAATTTCTCCCCAAAGGTTTCAAGTGGTGCAGTTCAGCCTGAGAGAGTGGGAGGCGGTTGGAATCGGTGGTAAGGGAGTGGAGTTTGTAGTGGGGCCTGTAGATGATGGCTTTGGTCTTCCAAATGTTGAGCTAGAAGAAATTTTGACTCATCCAGGATTGGACATCAGTTAAGCAGTTTGTTAGCACAGAGACAGTCAGGGGTCGAGAGCAGTGACAGAGAGATAGATCTGGGTACAATCAGCGTACTTGTAAGAGCTGACCTCTTGCATGCAGACATCATCAATGGGTAGCATGTAAATGAGAAAGAGGGTCCATCATATTTATAGGATCAATCCTAAATGCCCATAACTTTCAGGGCTGAATCCTTTTCAATCTCCTTCAAAATTGATGAGATCACCTCATCACCCTGACCTCGATACCTCGATTTCCCCCCCTTCAGGACCACTGCTGGTCAACCCTTCCCTGCATGCTGCATTTAATTGCAGTTGGGGGGATCTCTCGTACACCCCAGTTACTACTGCATCCCAGGGGTCCCTGGTAGAAAGTGGCGGTAGACATGGGATATTGGAAAGTCCTAGAATTCTTTAAATGAAGGGGACAAGGCCTAGTAGAGGCCTCTTGTTCCTCCATTTCTGCCCAAAACCTCACCTATTTAGGCTTCAGACTCATCTGAGGCCTAAACAGAAATATGCCATTTTGTCTTCCTGGCGTTTCTATCCATTTAAGGTCATTTGCTACCTCTTGTGCTGCAGCAGCATCCCCACTGCAGCGTCACCAGGATTTTCCTCCTTTGCACTGGCAGGCTCCCTCTTGGTGGAGGGAAATCCTGTCAGGAGATCGCCATGCATATCAAGTAACCCCTGACCCAGGAAAATAGGTGAGGATCGAGATGGAGTTAGAGGGGCAGGCGGAATTCCCACCATGTTGGAACTTTGCCCCAAAAAGGAAATTCCAGCCCTCGGAGATTTACTGTTCAATCACAAAGGGGGAGAAATTCAGTTGTTAGCGCCACCCGTTAGCGCCTTAAGAGGGCGATAAGTGGGGCGCGATGCGGCTAGCGCCCGGGCGTGGCAAGACCTGCGCCTCTCGCGAAATTGAGCGGACATTTAGCGGCGGCGCAAAACCGCAACGCCCGCTCAGCTGCGCGCGCAGATCCTGACGACATTTCATGGTGCAACGCCCTTTGGGCGCCACAAACCGGAAATTCAGTGGCGCCCCCCTCCTTTCCGCCTGGCGGTCCCAGCGACTGGTTGACTGGAACGGTTCCCAGTCGCTGTGGGGCTGGGGGGCGCTATTTAAAGGGGGCTCTTCCTGTCTTCTTTGTTTTAGCCATTTTTGGACCACTCCTTCTGTGAGAGAGAGAGAGATTTGCAGAGAATCAAAGGGAGAGAGCTTTCTGCATTGAGTCAGCACTCGCAGAGGTACTTCTGGCTTCTGACCAGAACTTTGTAGTTGGTTAACTTTTTCACTGGCATAACCTTGAGTGGCCACATACTATAGGGGCTGACATGGGTGGAAACGTTGGGTTTCTCTATTGCATTGAGAGGGCTCAGAGACGCCGAGAGAGAGTGCCAATCATGGCCAGACAGAGGAGGGCCAACAGGCGTCGGCACAGGAGACCTTACCCTCCCAGGGTATTCCGCCAACAGTTCTCATACCTCAACATGTCTGAGGAGCAGTGTTTTCGGAGGCTTCGATTCAGCAGGGAGGTGGTCACTGAGCTCTACCACCTGCTTCAGCCAGATCTGCAGCCTCAACTGAGGAGCAGGACGTCTCTGTCGGTGGCAGTGAAGGTGACAGTGGCTTTCAACTTCTATGTCACCGGCTCCTTCCAATCCGCTACTGGGGACATTGCCAATGTCTCCCAGTTCGCGGTGCATTGCTGCATCCGCCAAGTCATGAATGCCCTCTTTAAAAGGAGACGTCAGTACATTTCCTTCCCCATGACCCTGGACAAGCAGCAAGAGCGCGCAATGGGATTTGCAAGAATAGCGGGCTTCCCCATGGTCCAGGACGCCATTGACTGCATGCATGTGGCTTTGCGGGCACCGCAAGAGAATGCCGAGGATTACCGCAACCGGAAGGGGTTCCATTCGTTGAACGTCCAGTTGGTGTGTGACCACAGACAGCTGATACTAGCTGTCAATGCCCGCTTTCCAGGCAGCAGCCACGACGCCTTCATCCTGCGCCAGACTTCTGTGGCAGACCTTTTCGAAGCCCCGGCTCACCCAGGAGGCTGGCTCCTCGGGGACAAGGGCTATCCTCTGTGTAGCTGGCTGATGACCCTGCTCCGTGCGCCCAGCACCCCTGCTGAAGAACGATACAATGAGAGCCATCAAGCGACCAGGAACATCATTGAGCACACAATCGGTGTGCTAAAGCAATGGTTCCGCTGTCTGGACCATTCCGGGGGAGCCCTTCAGTACTCACTTGAGCGAGTCTCCCATTTCGTTGTAGTGTGCTGCATGCTGCATAACCTGGCAATCCTCAGGACTCAGCCACTGCCACCAGACATTGGAGCACCAGCAGAGGAGGAGGAGGAGGAGGAGGAGCATCAGAACGGGAGGGAGGCACAAAGTGCAAGGGCCATCTGTCAGCAGCTTATTGCAAGTCAGTTCTAGGCCTCCTCTGAGGGAATGGCTTGTGCCATTGAAAGAACATGAATGGGACCGTTCTGCAACCCCTGAGCCGGTCAAGGCAACAAATAGTTCAAAGAGCAAACATGCACAATCTGAATAAAGACACTTCTTTATTTAACAAACTGTGTGCACTTCCCGCATGACAAAGTAATAGAGAGAAACCCAAAAAAAAGCAGCCAGACACATAACTGGCTCTCACAACCTGGAGACAATGAACAAAAGAGTAAACAAAAAATGACCACGATCCTCGGCCTTCACTAAAAAAATTAACAGCATTTTGCCACACCTCCTACTTTTTGCCCTTCGAGGGTGATCTGCTTCGCTTGCGAGATTGGCCCCTTCCCACCCTGCAGCTTCTCTGCAATGGGACCCCAGTGGCTGCAGCAAGGCTGGGGGAAGGCTGCTGAGTGTCAGAAACTGAGTCGGCAGATGCCGTTGAGGTACGGCCTGGACCAGCTCTGGGCCTGGAGGGCCCGGCTGCTGACTGCTCCAACTCTGCATGGGCAGCAGCAGTCTGTCCTACAGGTGGTGGCAGCTGCAGTGGAGAAGTGACAGTGTTGGCAGCAGAAATGCTGCCATCCTGACAGAAGACAGCCACTCCCTGGTCGGACGACACACTGACACTCCCATGGGGCAGCACTGCAGCATGTGGAGCAATCTGCTGAAGCACAGACTGCTGGCCTGCTGCGGCGTGGCGAGGGCCCCGGTGATTCGTGCCTGATCCAGCGAGGGTGGCAGCAGTCAGTGCTCGTGTGACCTCAATCTGCGTCTGCATCAGACCAGCCACTGACTGCATTGCACCACTAAGCACTTGCGTGGAAGCCGCCTGTGCTGCACCGAAGTCCTGCAGACTCCTTGCCTGTGCTGCGCCGAAGTCCTGGACACTCCTTGCCAGTGACTCAATGGATTCGGGCATCCTTGCCACTGCAGCCATGAGCTCAGTGTGCCTGTGCTCCGCCTGGGCGCCCATTTCAGCGAGGAGCCACACCTCTTTTGCGCTCACTGTAGCAGGACTGGAGGCCAGACTCTCCCTCCGGGGAGAAGGCCGCCGAGCTTCCCTACCCCCCGCCCCCGCCCCCCCCGCGTTGCTGCAGCCTGCTGGGCCCCGGAGCTTCACCCTTCTCAGACCCTTCCCCCCTGCTCCCCTCCAAGGAAGACGTGTCCCCATTATGGCCATGGACAGACTAGATGCAGGAAGGATGTTTCTGATGGCCGGGGAGTCCAGAACCAGGGGTCATAGTCTAAGGATAAGGGTAAGCCATTTAGGACTGAAATGAGGAGGAATTTCTTCACCCAGAGAGTGGTGAACCTGTGGAATTCTCTGCCACAGAGGGCGGTGGAGGCCAGTTCATTAAATATATTCAAGAAAGAGTTGGATATATTTCTTGAGGCTAAAGGGATCAAGGGATATGGGGAAAAGGCAGGGACAGGGCACTGAATTTGGATGATCAGCCATGATCACATTGAATGGCGGAGCAGGCTCGACGGGCCGAATGGCCTACTCCTGCTCCTATCCTCTATGTTTCTATGAATCGCTGCTCCAGATCGCTGAGGTCTTGAAGGTGAGGCTGGCCTCCCCCGGTCCATTGCTGCTGCCTCCTGTTATGAGCCAGCTTGCCCTGCAAGAGAAAGGACGGGCTCTGAGTACAGTGTGAAGCCCTGATCTTGGCTGCACTGCCTCCCATGGTCGATTAGCCCTTACAGTGTGAAGCCCTGATCTTGGCTGCACTGCCTCCCATAGTCGATTAGCCCTTACAGCGTGTAAAGTGCTGAATGTGCGTGTGAGTTTCATGAAAGGCCCATAGGTGTTGGATGAGGGCTGGGCATTGGGGCTTTCAGGACCCTTTGGCCATAAAGTGAGGTGGACATGCAGGGATGAAGAGGATACTGAAAAGGGTACTCACCCTGATGACCCAAGTTAGGTCGTTGAACTTCTTCCTGCATTGCACAGGGGTCCTAGGCACCATGCTGCTGGAGGTCACTCTGTGAACCACCTCCCTCCAAGCTTTGCGATAGTCACTGGGCAGCAGCCTCCTGCCACTGTCCGGGTACAGGAGAGATCGCCTGCGCTCCACTGCGCCAACCAGAACCTGCAGGGCCCCCTCACTGAACTGCTGCGCTCGCTCCCTGGCCCTCTCCATGGTCCTAGGCGTTAGAATGTGGCAGCAGGTCTGTCCAGGCCGAGAATCAGGGTTCCGATGCGCAGGGTGTGGCTACAATCCAAGATCGAACCTCCCCTTTAAGAGCTGACCGGCGCCAGCGTGTCTGCGTGCAATCGCTAACTGGCCGCACCTGCGCTGCGCCCGCCCTCGGTGATAGCGCCTCGCTTCTCCGGCTTAGCGCCTTAAGACAGTCATGCAGCGCCTGTTTTAGCGCTCCAAGCACCTCCTGGGGCGAAGCAGGTGAATTTAGCAGTAGGTGGCGATAATTTGCGCCGGGCGCTAAATTTCGCGCCCGCTCGAGTATAACGCCCCAAACGTGGCGATACTGAATTTCGCCCCCAAAGTGTTTTGCCTCCAATTATATCATGGGAGCATCAACTTAGTATTATTCAATGGCATTGTACATCTTATCTACCTGCACCAAACACTCTCATCATAAATTTAACTTCCACCATGTCATAGTTGTTGTTGACCTACCAATTTCATAATATCCATTTAACCTTCTCATTATAATATATTGTGGAACTTGAATGTCACATAAGACAAAACAACTTGAACAACATCAAGGTCCAATGTCAAGCTTCAGCACAAAACATTAACATTGATGTATGCCCATTTATATTTTACTGACTGAGACAGTTGGAATGCCTTAAATACAACACCGTAGTCTAGCAGTCCAAGATTAGAAAAGAGAATAAATTGAATTATGGAGAAAACATTCCACATGTACATTCCACCTGTAAAGTTAATGATGTAAAGAAACTATTGATAATGCACACGGGTGGTTTGCCAGTGTTATTTCTCAGACTAAGTAACAGGTATTGGGCTAGATTATGCTCACGTGAAGCACCTTGGGACGTTTTACTACGTGAAAGGCACTATATAAATGCAAGTTGTTATTGTAAAATTCTGACTTTTACAGCCTCCTACGCATGTAATCTGTCCTAGAGAAATTACTTTGGATTATGGATAACAGTTATTCAAGAAGAACTTTTTTTGTTTGTTTTTTGTTGGTGCTGAAGCTCATAATTTATGTTAACATATTCAACATTATTAAAATATTTATGCTTTTGAATGGTTGGGTTCTGTAGTAACCAAAATGTGACACTGGATGAAATTGACGCCAGCATGATGAAACTTAGTTACATGCTGCAGGTTACGATGATCAAAAATACTCCCATTTTAAAAAGTAATACCGCCTGGAGTTACTGTATTGCTTTAAAGACCGCTAGCCTTGTAGAACAAGGGTATAAATGATTAATTGAAGGTGAATGAGTGATGAAGCTGGTTCTGACACGTTTCACCACTTGGGCCAGGGTTAAAATTCAACTTAGACTGATGGGCTGAAAGCATCTCTCTCTTTGTAGTTCCCTCTCCCCCTCACTGCTAGCTGCAATGCCTAAGTGAAATGAATTTCAGTATTTTCAACAGTTTCTAGTGCACGTGAAAACAGAGCACAAATTGACCTCTTTTGGCATTAATTCAAAAACCTTAGTAACCATAACATTAGACAAAGTGGGAAATATAAATATAGAAATGAATAGGGATAATTAAAATTATTGAGGTTAGGGCATGTTTTTGTGGGGAGAGTATAGAAGGAACTTTACACGGCACTGGAATTGGGAACTATTTGACAGTGACACCAGGTACTCATTGCCTGGAACCATCATTCTTGACTTTAGTGATTGAAAAATGCAAACAACATTCTTTAAATAAAGATGCTCAATTCATAATCCCATAGGCAGCCATTTATTTCCCAAGATTTGCTAATACTTGAATTCATCTAATAATGATTGGCCACTGAGACTTACACTAGTCTCACTTTTTGAAACTGCTGTATGTATCTCACTGTGCAGCCTTGTACAACTCTTGTCAGCTTTGGCTGCAAGGCCCATTTGAGTTAAGGTCATGGTTCTCATAGAACGATCTATTGGTTAACTAGTTATCTCCTGAGCTGAAGGTTGGCATTCTTAAAGAGAAAAATGTAAATAATGTGATAGTGGAGGCACGGAGGGTGACTTAAGAAATAGATTTTGGCAGTTTCAATCCCATTCCCAGAGGACACAATTCACAACATAGACTAATTTGCCACTCACTTATTCAATCAGAGTCATAGCTACTATTAGGAAAGATGCACGGGAAATTGAAATGTCACACTGGTGCATTAGAGTGGAGTTAAGGCAGTTATAGAGTCATAGGGGGAGAAATTGGGTGAGTAGCGCCACTTGTTAGCGTCTAAAGAGGCAGGCAGTGGCTGTAGCGCCACTGGCTGCGCCTCCCGCGATATTGAGTTGGGGCGATAATGGTGGCGTTAGTCTTTTGCGCTGCGCCACCACCGATGACGTCATCGGTGTGCGCAGCGCCCCATTCGCGATATTTGGTAGCGAATGCCGCAGTTGCGCCGTTCGCTACCCGCGCCCGGTTCACGGGGCCTTACTGTGACGGCAGCGGCGCAAGTTAAGGTGGAGGTGCAGGGCGGCCGCCTTTTTCGGCGGCCGCCTGCCAGCACCTCCGTCCCCGGCCTCCTAACCCCCCCCCCCCCACGGCATTGCCGGCTGTTTCCCGAGAGCCCGGCACTTCTCCTTGGTGCCAGATTCGTTTACCGGCACTCGCGATCGGGGTTTGCGCTGTTGCAGGCACCTCCCCCTTAACAGTGGGAGGAAGGCCTGCAGTACCGCAGCGTGCTGTGCCGCAGCGTGTGGCGCTGCGGCACATTGCGCTGCGATATTCAGTTTCAGCGCCCTAAGAGGGACGCGGAGCGGCTCGAGCCTCGCCCCGTGTCCCTCGAGGGGCAATAAAACTGAATATCTGACGATCGCTAAAGCCTCGAACGCTGCGCTAAATCCTGTGCTCAGGCGACTTTTGCGCCACTTTGGCGCCCCAACCCAATTTCTAGGCCCTAGAGTTATACAGCACAGAAAGAGGCCCTTCAGCCCATCGTGTCCGCGCTGGCCATCAAGCCCTATCTATTCTAATCCCATTTTCCAGCACTTGGTCCATAGCCTTGTATGCTATGGCGTTTCAAGTGCTCATCTAAATGCTTCTTGAATGTTGTGAGGGTTCCTGCCTCTACCACCCTTTCAGGCAGTGAGTTCCAGATTCCAACCACCCTCTGGGTGAAAAAGTTTTTCCTCAAATCCCCTCTAAACCTCCTGCCTCTTACCTTGAAACTATGCCCCCTGGTTATTGACCCCTCTACTAATTGCTGGAGACAAAGAACAAAATCATCCATTCATTTGCACTGGCACTCACTTTGATGAACTCAATGTCCACACACACACACACACAAATAAAATGTTTAGAATGCACCAGCATCACTGATGTTAAATATAACAGCTAAAAATTATGTTGGCCGTCCCACATATTACTAATACAATATTATTATTTATGTATATATCACATGCTCTTGATTTTGCCATTACAAGATGTTTGATGTTTGTAATGGAAAGTGAATAAGTATCCATGTACATCAGTACAGATGCATTTAAGGAAAAATGGAGTCCAGCAACAGATGTGCATGAAGCACTAGTTATTTTCAGGTTCAATGCAACAATAAATGCTGTTTTTAAAGATAAATTATAGCCATTATCGTTGCATTACAAACTTCAAACAAATAGATTTAGTCTTGCATTTTAATTAAAATGCAAGTGAGTGTCAACTCAATGTCAAAAAAGAACACTGAGGCACAGAAATTTAATGATACCACACCTGTTTTATAGGCATAATAAAATGGGCACCTAAGTGTCCAATATGGCCAGTGGTGTGCGCGTGCGCTCATCTGCGCTGGAAGTGGTAGTGATACTGGAGGCAGGGAAGACTTACAAATTGATTTTGGCGGTTTCAATCCCACTCCCAGTGGACACAAGTTTTTTAAACACGGAAAAATTAAGTTGTTTGCGCCTCCCGTTAGCGCCTTAAAAGGGCCACTCGCGAAATTAACTGGACATTTTGCGGCGGCGCTAAACACTACCGCCACGATCTCCTGCGCCGGCAGATCGTGACGTCAGTCGAGTGCGCAACACCCCGGTAGCACCCCGGACCGGATATTGAGTGGCGCTAGCAACAACAGGTTGAGGGGAGCGTTTTGCAGTCAGAAAGGGACTGGGGGAGCGCTATTTAAAGGCGACCGCTTCCTGCCTTTTTTTGTTGGTGACATTTTTGCACCACGCATTCTGAGAGAGAGAGAGAGACTTCTGGAGAGATTCAACGCTGTGTGAAGGAGTTTTGGGTACTGAGCAGCACTTTGCAGGTTCATTTTGATTTGCCCTTCCTTGCTTCGCCAGCGCTCTGAGGTAGCGCCTCGCTCCTAGCCCTTTGCGCCTTAAAAGAGGTGTGTAGCGCCTGATTTAGCGCTCCAATCACCTCCAGGGGCGATAATAGCCAAGTTTGCCGTCGGAGGCGATAATTAGCGCCAGGCGCTAAACTTTGCGCCAAACGGGGCGATACTGAATTTTTCCCCCGAAGGATTTTCATTGTGTCTTCAATTATGAATTTCAGTTATGAAGTTCATACAAATTAGACATTGATGGAAATAATTCAAATCTGTGTAGAAGTGAAGATCACTTCAATCAACTGCTTTATACGTATAGGTTTCATAGTGATTGACAGTAATGGTGGTGCATAATCTATGATATTATATGGCAAATCTTTATATATGCACAAGATCTTTGACTAAAAATGTGGTCCCTTCCAACAAATTGGATATCAGTCAACAAGTTAATTAATGCTTGATGGCATCACTCACTTTCCATCAATGTCTTAATTTGTGGGCCTATTGACCTGAAATTCATAATTGAAGACACAACAAAAATCTTAGTATTTACAAAATGCGGTAATAGGTATCCATGTACATCATTACAGATGTATTTAAGGAAAATGGAGTCTAACACCAGGTGTGCATGAAGCGATAGTTATTTTCAGGTTCAATGCAACAATAAATGAAAACAAAACGTGCTGTTTTTAAAGATAAATTGTAACCATTATCACTGCATTAAAAACTGCAAAGAAATAGATTTATTCTTGCATTTAATTAAAATGCCAGTGCTTGTCAACTCCCTATCAAAAAAGATTAAGGCATAGAAATTTAATGACACCACGCTCGTTTCATAGGCACACAATGGGCACCTAAGTGTCCAATATGGCCAGCGGTATGTGTGCCCCTGTCATATTGGTAAAGGCTCCTGCATAGGTGTCCAGAGCCTGCGCCTGAAACAGATGTTAGGCTCCATACATGTACAAATAGATGACCTAATATCTGCTTGAAGCCCCCTTTGCCAAATTAGTTTGTGACTGCATCATGCATGCTGCAGTCAATATTCTCAGGCACTTAGCAGCCAAACCAGTGGTCTTTAAAAGGACCCCTAATGGCTGCCTACAGATAGGTAAGTTTTAATTATTTGACATACGTTTAATAAGGAACTGGAGTGCTCCTCCCAGTTTCACATTAAATTCTCAGTCCTTTGCCAGCCACCGCTCAACCCCCTCCTGGATTCTACTTATGATCTCGTCTGGTGTCTGAGCTGGACGTTCACGGTGCCTCCCAGGATTGGCGGGTACGCACTGGGGCCGCGACTGGCGCCTACAGCTCACCGATAATAAACAAATGAGGCCGGCGGAACAATTTGCCGGGGTCCTACCATCGGCCTTGTTAGGTGCCTGCAGTGTATGCAGCACCGGGATCACAGGTGCGATCCAGTTTCTAGGCCTGAGTCTCAATATTTGATTCTTCAAAATCTGTTACAGTGTTGAGGAAGAAATACTGACTGCCCTTCCTGGAAACTGGACTTCATTGCTCAACTGCTACAACAGCAGGATCATATTACATTGAGGCATAAGAGAGAGATTTAACTTGGAAATCTGCCAGTGTGTTATCTCTGCCACCTGAACTGTGATGTTTGAGTCTAAGAAGGCTACTGATTGAGTTGATCAATATATTGGCCCGGATTTTGCAGTGGTAATGAAGGCGAAACTGTCGGCATTGGCCATCATTATGCCTCTGAAAGTGACAGCAACTTCTGGAGTCAGTGCATGCGTAGATAAACGTGGAAATCCGGAAGTTGCTGTCAGTCATTCCCTGCTCCTCCACAGGTTGTGTTGAGGCAATCAATTCAAATCACAGTTCCTGATGAAAACTTCCCCTGTTATGCTAAAATATCGCTGTTAAACCATTCCCACCCACCGAAAAAGTGAAGCCTTGTTGAAAGAGGTGCATGTAAAGTCCACGCCTCAATAATACACGGACTTCGGGAGAACAGTTTAACAGGTACTTTACTGAATGGAGGGTAACGTCAGACTGAAATACAGAAGCCTGCTAGGGCCTTTTATACAGGGGTGGTCACTGCCTGCACCGCAGTCTAAAACCAATTCTTCCCTTAAAGGTACATACACAACAATTCCTCCCCTTTTAGACAAACAGTACACAACACTCATTTAACAACCAAATAATAACTAATTACAATTACAATTTTCTGGGTACTATATACATCAACTGAAATAATCATTTATAAGTTCAGTCTTTGAGGAGGCTTCCTAATCCTGACTGGATAGCGCCTTTCCCGAGTATCCTGTTCTTGCGGTGGAGTCGATTCTGGCTCATTGTCATTGGTTGGTTCATCAGCTTCCAATACCACTGCTTCTGAGGTAGACGCAATCTGTACTTCGGGCTCATTACCAGGTGCACATGCTTGTGGTATAGGTTCGGTTGTTCCTGAGACTCCAGAATCTGGTCAGCATGGCGTCTCACGATGCTCTCTCCAACGTCCACTGTGTACATTAGTGGTCCCTGCTGTGTGCATATCGTTCCTGGCTGCCATTTTTCTGTTCGGTAGTCACGGGCCAAGACTGGTTGCCCTATCTTGAAGCTCCTGGTTGGCCTCTCGTTGATGTGCTGGAATTGCTTATCCTCAACATCTCGTCTTATGTTTGGTTTGAGCAAATCCAGGCGACATCTTAGCCTTCGGTTGAAGAACATTATGGCTGGAGCTTGGTTGGTAACTGCATGTGTCGCATTCCGGTAAGCAAACAAGAAATTATCTACCTTGTGTTGTAGTGGTATGTCGTCGTTATACATCGCCTTTATTGCCTTTTTAAAGGTCTGAACAAACCTTTCAGCCAATCCATTTGTGGCTGGATGATATAGGGCAGATGTGTAATGTTTCACCCCATTATTCCTCAGAAACCTCCGGAAATCCTCAGACACAAACTGTGGCCCATTGTCGGAGCAAATCTGTTCTGGCAACCCATTCCTGGCGAAGATGGTCCTTAGGACTGCAATAGTTTTCTCCGTGGCGGTGGAGGACATTTTAATGACCTCTGGCCATTTCGAATGGGCGTCCACAGCGATTAGAAACATTGAGTCCATAAATGGACCAGCAAAATCAATGTGTACCCTGTGGCGTACCGATCACAGAAAGGACACAATCCGCTTTCCGGTCCGTAGACTATAAATCAGGCGTCATGCCTTTAAGAAGGATCACACCTTTAAGAAACTCGATCTGCAACATAGTTAAGCCCAGAGCGGGGGAGGAGCAGTCGAAGCTGTGCACTGATGAAAGGCAGTCGTACTTTGTGTAGTCTCTGACTCCATTTTGCGTTCAGCATGCAGCCTCAACAATTAAACCTTTTCTGTTGAACCTCTCCGAGTTCAGTATTTTTTGCTAGGAGTACGTAGACTCCTACATTGGTGACCCCGACGCTCAGGGCGACTCCTAAGCGTAACCATAGCTGACACAAACGCAGTTTCTGTGAAGCTGCCGGAGTTCTGGGAGAACCTGGCCACCGCCTGGTCCCTTCAAGCCGAATTGCAATTCCGACTCCGCGGCATCACCGCCGACGCAACGATGTACGACTACCTCCTCGCCTCCCTGGGCAGCTCCACAATCACGAAAGTCTGGACAACACTACAAAACCCTCCGGAGGAAGGCAAGTACGCACATCTCAAGGCCGCGCTCATTAAAAAATTCACAGCCTCCCAATTCTTGCGCAACTGCCACCTCCTCGACCTCCCGGGCCTCGGTGACTCCACGGCGTCAGACTTGCTCTCACACATGCTTGCTCTGACCGACGAGAAACCGCCCGGCTCCCTCTTCCGCACGCTCTTTATCAGCCAACTACCTCCCAGCATCCGCCCGGCGATCGTGGCGCCCAGCCTCACGGACCTCAAGGCCCTGGCCGACGAAGCCGATAAGCTCCTGTCCACCAGCTCCAACCACGCCGTCACCCCCGACCTGGCCTCCGCAGCGTCGGCGCGCGCTCCACCCTCTATCGCGTGGCCACACAGCTCGGCCACGAGGCCCCCCAGGCCCCCACGTCCCCCAAGCCCTCCGACCCAGGGCTACTGCTACTTCCATACCCGGTTCGGCGCACGGGCATGCCGCTGCAGCCATCCCTGCACGTTTCCAACCGCCCCCACACCAGCCTACATGATGGCCATGGGGCAAGCAGGCGCGCTGCTGTACGTTACGGACAGCGCCTCCAGACGCCGTTTCCTATGCGACATGGGCGCGCAGTGCAGCATCATCCCCGCGTCCGCCCTCGAGATCCAGCGAGGCGGCCGCGGCCCTGCGCTGGCTGCCGCCAACGGCACCAACATCCGGACGTACGGCACCCGCACCGTCACCATCGACCTCGCAGGCCGCCGCTACCACTGGGAGTTTATCACCGCCAAGGTGCTCTCCCCACTCCTCGGTGCGGATTTCCTGTGCGCCCACGGCCTGTTGGTCGACATGCCTCGGCGCCGCCTCGTGGACATGAACACCATGTCACCTATCCCGGGCGCCATGGCCCCCCCCCCGACCCGCCGAAATGGCGTGGCAGTGCCGCGCCCGCTCAACGGACGACTACTCAGCACTCCTGGCTGAGTTCCCAGCCCTCACCAACCCAACCTTCTCCGCGAAGGTTGCTAAGCACGGGGTAGAACACTTCATCCCCACCACAGGCCCACCGGTGTATGCCCACGCCCGCAGGCTGGACCCGGCCAAGCTGGAGATCGCGCGGGCCGAGTTCGCCACAATGGAACAGCTCGGCATCATCCGCCGCTCCAACAGCCCCTGGGCCTCCCCACTCCACATCGTCACCAAACCCGACGGGGGATGGCGCCCCTGCGGGGACTACGGCGCCTAAACGACGCCACCACATCGGATCAGTACCCCATACCGCACATTCAAGACTTCTCGGCTAGACTGGCCGGCCGCTCAGTCTTTCCAAAGTTGACCTGGTGCGCGGTTACCATCAGGTGCCAGTCCACCCCACAGACATTCCCAAGATGGCCATAATCACCCCTTTTGGGCTATTTGAGTTCCTCCGAATGCCCTTCGGCCTCAAAAACGCGGCCCAGGCCTTCCAGCGGCTCATGGACTCGGTCCTCCGGGACCTGAAGTTCCTCTTTGTCTACCTGGATGACATCCTGGTAGCTAGTTCCTCCAAGCAGGAACACATCGAGCACCTCCGCACCCTGTTCCAGCGGCTCAGTGAGCACGGGCTCATCATCAGCCCAGCCAAGTGCCAATTCGGCCTCAGCAGGATCGAATTCCTCGGCCACCACATCACGCAGGACGGAGCCATTCCCCTGCCCGCCAAGGTGCAAGCCGTCCAGCAGTTCCCCCGGCCTACCACCATCAAAGGCCTCCAGGAGTTCTTGGGGATGATCAACTTTTACAACCGCTTCATTCCCGGAGCGGCCTCCCTCATGCGGCCCCTATACGAAGCCCTCCAGGGTAAGAAAGACAGAATGGCGATCGAGTGGTCAGTGGACATGTTGACCGCTTTCGACTCGACCAAAAAGGCGCTCGCCAACGCCACCATGCTCGCTCACCCACAGCCCAACGCCAGGGTGGCCCTTAGCACGGACGCCTCCGACCATGCGGTCGGCGCTGTGTACGAACAGTGGGTCGACGGGGCCTGGCACCCGCTGGCCTTTTTCAGCCGCTAACTGCGCCCCCCGGAGGCCAAATACAGCGCCTTTGACCGCGAGCTCCTCGCACTGTACCTGGCAGTCCGCCATTTTAGATTTCTTCTGGCGGGCCGCCCCTTCACCGCATTTGTCGACCACAAACCCCTGACATTCGCGATGGCGAAATCTGCGGACCCATGGTCAGCCAGGCAACAACGCCAGCTCGCCGCGGTGTCCGAATTCACCACAGACATCCAGCACGTCTCCGGTCGAGACAACGTGGTGGCCGACTGCCTATCCCGCCCCGCCGTCCACGGCGCCCACCTGGCAGTGGACTATGCTCAACTGGCAGCGGAGCAACGCACCGACCCCAATCTGCTCTCCGCGCCCACAACCCTCCCAGGGCTGCGACTGACCGACGTCGCCTGCAGCCCGTCCGCCGTCACAGTCAAATGCAACGCCTCCTTGGCGCAACCCCGCCCCGTAGTCCCGGCGTCCTGGCGAAAATGGGTGTTCGACATCGTCCACGGCCTCTCGCACCCCGGCACCCGCGCGTCCATTAGACTGGTGGCCAACCGAATTGTCTGGCGCAGCCTGCGCAAAGATGTGCGCGTCTGGTCCAGATCCTGCATAGCTTGCCAGCGTGCCAAAATCCACCAGCACGTCAAAGCCCCACTCGAGGAGTTCACCGTGCCAGAAAGAAGGTTCAACCACGTCCATATCGACCTCGTCGGCCCCCTGCCGCCATCACCAGGTCACACGCACCTGCTGACAATTGTGGACCGTACCACCCGCTGGCCCGAGGTCATTCCACTGACGTCCACCACCACCGCCGACATCGCGAGGGCGTTCATCGGTACCTGGGTCGCTCGGTTCGGCGTCCCCTCCGACATGACGTCGGATAGAGGCCCGCAGTTCACCTCTGATCTGTGGGCCGCCATCGCCCGAAACCTCGGGGTGGCCGTTCACCGCACCACGGCTTACCACCCCCAAGCCAACGGACTGTGCGAGCGATTCCACAGGTCCATGAAGGCGTCCCTCCGCGCCAGCCTCGAGGACGAGGCTTGGATCGACCGCCTCCCGTGGGTGCTACTCGGCCTACGCTCCACGGTCAAGGAAGACCTGCAAGCCTCGGCGGCGGAACTCGTGTACGGCCAGCTGCTGCGTGTACCCGGAGAGTTCCTGCCCACCGCCACGACCCCCTGGTCGGCTGACCAGCAACGCCGCGCTTTCGCCAACCGAGCACAACAGTTCGCTCCGGTACCCACCGGCTGGCACGGCGAACCAGCAACCCGCGTACCACCTAGCCTGCACATGGCCAAATTTGTTTTCGTGCGCCATGATGCCCACCGAGGACCTCTACGGCCCCTATACGACGGACCCTACAAGGTACTCCAGACGGGGAACAAGTTCTTCCTCCTCGAAGTGGGCGGCAGAACTGACAAGGTGTCGGTCGACCGGCTCAAGCTGCCGCACCTAGAGCCCGATGAACCCGTTCAAGTGGGCCAACCCCCACCACGGGGCAGACCGCCTAAGAGCCCGACGCGTCCGACCGCCCCGCTCCCAACACCAACCGCCAAGAGCCGTTCCGGCCGTGCCATCAAGCCGCCACGCCGGTTCGTACACTCGCTACTAGCGGATTCTGGGGGGAGCTGTGTGGCGTACCGATCACAGAAAGGATCCGCTTTCCGGTCCGTAGACTATAAATCAGGCATCATGCCTTTAAGAAGGATCACACCTTTAAGAAACTCGATCTGCAACATAGTTAAGCCCAGAGCGGGGGAGGAGCAGTCGAAGCTGTGCACTGATGAAAGGCAGTCGTACTTTGTGTAGTCTCTGACTCCATTTTGTGTTCAGCATGTAGCCTCAACAATTAAACCTTTTCTGTTGAACCTCTCCGAGTTCAGTATTTTTTGCTAGGAGTACGTAAACTCCTACAACCCGTTGCCATGGAGATGAGGGCCACTCCCATGGGTGTAGAGGGGCCTGTGGTGGTGCATTTTGGACTTTCTGGCACCCTGAGCAGCTCTTGGTCAGGTCCTCCATTTGTTTATCGATTCCCGGCCACCACACATAAGCCCTGGCTAGGCTTTTCATTTTTACCCCTCCCAGATGACCTTCATGAAGCTCATTTAGCACTCTGTCTCTCAACTTGGGTGGAATTACCACTCGGGATCCACACATCAAGGTCCCCCGGCACACTGACAGCTGTTCTCTCCTTGGCGAAAATGCTGGCAACAGTGAGTCGCCATGTGCTGGCCATCCCTTCACCGTCAAATCATAGACCCGAGAGAGTGTCGGGTCATTTCAGGTTTCCTTCTCTATACCTGAGTTTGTAACAGGCAGACATTCGACTATGGTCGCATGGAATATCTCAACAGGGTCCACTGCAGGTGCTTCTTCTACCGTAGGCAACGGTAGGCGCAACAGCCCATCAGCGTTTCCATGCTGCTTCGTACCCTTGTATTCTATGTTGTACTGATGTGCCCCTAGAAAAAGTGACCATCGTTGCAGCCGTTGCGCCGGCATCACCGGAACGCCCTTCTTTGGGTTAAAAATTGAGACCAGTGGCTGATGATCAGTCAGTAGGGTGAATTTCTGCCCGTGCAGATAGTGATTGAACTTCTTCACCCCCCACACCAGGCTGAGGGCCTCCCTGTCAATCTGAGCGTAATTACGCTCGGCTGAGGTTAACGAGCGTGACGCAAAGGCTATTGGCCTCTCTGAACCGTCAAGGAATTTGTGTGACAGCACCGCTCCAATGCCGTAGGGTGACGCATCACATGCCAACCGAATCGGTAGTGTTGGGTTGTAGTGGGCCAATACTTCTTTTGAAGTGATTAGGCATTTACATTCCTGAAAGGCACGCTTACACTCATCAATCCATTTCCATGTTACTCCAGTTTGCAGCAGGGCGTTCAGTGGGTGCAGAATTGTGGATAAATTCGGCAAGACCTTATGGTAGTAGTTCACCAGTCTGAGAAACGACCTCAGTTGTGACACATTTTCCGGTGCTGGAGCCTTGGCTACAGCCTCAATCTTGTCTGGCGACTTATGCAACCCTTCCTCATCAATCATGTGGCTACAATACGAGATTTGTCTCCTGAAGAACTCGCATTTGGGGCGGTTGGCTCGTAGCCCATATTCCTGCAATCTAGTGAGCACCTGCTCCAGGTTGGCAAGGTGTTCACTGTCATTTTCGCCCATCACCAGGATGTCATCCAAATAACACTGGGTCCCTGGGATCCCTTGCAGAACTTGTTCCATTGCCCTCTGCCAAATAGCCGGGGCTGATGCTACCCCGAATACCAGTCGATTGTACTGGTAAAGGCCTTTGTGAGTGTTTATCGTGAGGTATTTCCTAGATGCTTCTTCCACTTCCATTTGTAGATACGCTAGGGCCAGATCAATCTTTGTAAAACGTTTCCCTCCAGATAGTGAGGCGAAAATATCTTCTATCCGTGGAAGTGGATATTGTACTGTGTGCAGGACTGGGTTCACAGTCACCTTGAAGTCCCCACAGATGCGAACCTTCTTCGGCTCCCCAGGCGTGCTGCTCAACGCTTTCTTCATTGCAGGAACGATGGGTGTGGCCCACTCGCTCCAGTCCACCTTGGACAGCACACCCGGACGCTCCAGACTCTCCAGTTCAGCTTCAACGGCTGGGCGGATTGCGTATGGCACCGGTCTGGCCTTAAAAAATTTTGGGTTTGCATTATCTTCGATCTTTATCGTTGCCTTTACTCCTTTTAGAGTCCCAAGTCCTTGTTGGAACACCTCTTCCGCATCAGTTAGAATTTGTGACAGACGTCCAGGTGCGACGTCATCATCCTTTTTGTCAGTCACAGTTAGCGCCTGAATGGAATGCCAATCCAATTGTATTTTTCGGATCCATTCACGTCCCAATAATGGTGGTCCTCCATCTTGTAGTATATATATATATAGTTTCTGTGTTTCCTTGCCGTTATATTTAACTGGCACCCTTATTTTTCCTCTGGGGTAGACCTTTTGCCCCGTGTATGTCTTCAATACAATGGATGTGTCCTTTAAGGGTATGTGTGAGAATAGCCGCTCATAGTCTCGTCGATTCATGACAGTTAGGGCTGATCCTGTATCTAATTCCATCTTTACTTGGGACCCTGCTATCATGAGGGTGACCCACATAGTTCGGTGATTCTCCTTTGCGATCACGTTGTGTAACTTTAGACAACTTAGTCTCCTGCTCCCGGAGTCGTTATCACTCTCCTGATCTTCCGAACTACCGTCTGTCATTTTGTTTACTTTCTTGTACTTTTCCTTAGTAGTTCTTGTAGTGTTGGTTTTCTTTCCCGACCTGCAGACTCTTGCTATATGTCCCATTTTTCCGCATTGCCTGCATACTTTGTCCTTAAACCAGCAGTCCTTCTGCTCATGGGTTGTTCTGCCGCAGCGATAGCACTTTTCTGCTCCATACGCCAATTCATTAGCGCTGTATTCTTGTGGTTTCTGTTGTCTTTCCGCAGCTCCCCATGCTGCTGCTTCGTAGGATACTGCCACGCTGAAAGCCTGTTCTAGCGTCAGGTCCTTTTTCGAAAGTAGTCGTTTCTGGGTTCCTTCACTCTGGAGCCCGCAGACAAACTTATCCCGTAAGGTGTCTGCCAGTCCTGCTCCGAACTGGCAGTGTTTCGATAACTTGCGTAGTTCCGTAAGATAGTCAGCATTGTTCTCATCTTTGTGCTGGTTTCTTTTATGGAACTTGAATCTTTCTGCTATCAGCAGCGGTGTAGGGTTTAGGTGTTCCTGTAAGATATTAACAATCTCCTCAAAACTTTTCTCCATTGGTTTAGCTGGGGTAATTAAATTCCGCAATAGGCCGTACGTACTCGCGCCCATCAAATTCAATAATACTGACGCCCTCTTTCCATCGGCCACCTCATTTGCCTTGCAGTACACTTCAATTCTTTCCACATACGTGGTCCAGTCTTCTACCTCGTTGTCGAAAGCAGTGATACTGCCACTTTTCGGCATCTTGGGTGATTTTAAATGGCGCCTCCCGCGCTTTTTCTTCTTCCCCAATGGAATAAAATGGCGCCTCCCGCGCTTTTCCTTCTTCCCCAATGGGATAAAATGACGCCTCCCACGCTTTTCCTTCTTCCCCTTGCTGCCACGCTGCTCCTAGTGTTCTACAGGGTAATGGCGGCGACCCACGGCTTCGGCGCGTCTCACTTTCCTTCCCCCCGTTTATTTTCTCTCTGCTGCCCGGTTCTTGAGCACCGACCGCGCCCTGTGCGCTCCACCCTCTCTTTTTTTTCTTTTCCCGGCGACGCTGCGCGGCTCGTTTTGTAGAGCCGCTCGATCGAGCTCGAGCCCGCCGCAGTCTGTAAGGGTCAGCGCACTACTTGCTACCAGCACGATTTGCTGGAACACCTTAACTGGGGAGCCAAGCTCAGCTCTCCACGGCCTCTCCTGCAATTCTCCGAACACCGATGAATCCTTGGGTGGTTGCCCGCGGTCGACGCCCGTTGCTCAGACTTTGACCTCCAAGAAACCTCCTCTCAAGGTGAGATCCCTGTGAGATGATGCAACACTGCAGGTGAGTTCGAACTTACTCGTCGCCACTGCAAAGTCCGCGCCTCAATAATACACGGACTTCGGGAGAACAGTTTAACAGGTACTTTACTGAACTGAGGGTAACGCCAGACTGAAATACAGAAGCCTGCTAGGGTCTTTTATACAGGGGTGGTCACTGCCGGCACCGCAGTCTAAAACCAGTTCTTCCCTTAAAGGTACATACACGACAGTGCAACTGGGTTTTTAACAGCGTATTGACTGCTGAACAACCGTTCTGGCCCTGAAAAACTAATTTTATATTTGTGGAATGTCAAATTTTTCCATTAATATGATAAGAATGACATGGGGGAAAAATTGGGTTGCACCCCCTTTGGGGTACTAACTTCACTGGGGCGCTACTTTTAGCGCCCTGAAAAAGGTAGCGCCCCAAGAGGGAGGCGGGGCACTACTGGAAGCGCCCCACCTCCCTCTTGGGGTGCTGCGAGTGAATATCGCGGCAAGTCGCGCCGCGGTACTGCAGGCCTTCCTCCCCTTATTAAAGGGGAGGGGCCTTGCACAGCGCGACCCGGGGCCCAGCTGGGCCACCAGGGATCGGTGTGCCGGCAAAAGAGCCCGGCACTCAAGAGAAGTGCCGGGCTCACGGAGCGCAGCTGGCACTCCGCGAGGGGGGGGCTGTTCAGGAGGCCGGGGACGGCAAAGCGGGCAGGGGCTGGCAGGCGACCAGTAACAAAAATGGCCGCCTGGCACCTTCCTTTAATTTACACCGCCCCGGCCGCGGGTAGGCCCCCCTGACCCTGTCGGACATAGTGTCCAGTGGTAAGCCAGGGGGCGCTACCGAAGATCGTGAGTGGGGTGCGAGCGGGGCGCTGCACACGGCGATGATGTCATTGCCGGTGGCACAGCGCCACGGGGCGCTAACGGTTACCGCCGCTGCTAACCTCCCGCTGAATTTCGCGGGAGGTGTTAATGGTGCCGCGCCCAGGTGCTCGTTGTTTTGTGCCACAAATCAACCGAATGTTTCCGCCCATGGCTTTTAATATAATTTTTTTTTAAAGTTTGTTTATGATATTTCAGCTTCTACCTTAATCTTATGTGTATGTCCCAATCGTTATTTTGCTGTTGCTGGACGCCGGCGATTCACTTAATTTGGTACCAGATTCAAACTATGATTGGGAAAGCTGAAATTCATGCCACAGAGATCGCTAGATTTTCGTGGTCAGCGGCGAGCGCCGTCACTTTGCCGCTGGCCACAAATTCCGGGCCATTATATCGCTGTTGGAGATCATTTATATATTGGAACAGTGAAATGAATCGAATATTGTTCCCATGGTTGCTAACAGTTTGCAGCAAAAGTCTAGGGAATTGCATCTTCCAGCAGACTTCTGTTAGTTTTGCCTTTGCCTGCCAAGACACAGATGTCCAACGGTGCAAATGACGGCACTCTCCGTGGCTGGCGGGTTAGTATTCTTTAACATCTGACCATTTGTAGCGGGTGATTCCTGAAACAATGCATGCCATATGTTTCAATCTTCAAGCACAGCACATAAGCTATTTTATCGTCTGATTGAGAATGCCCCCTATGGATTAAAAGCCATATTTTTCTCCATACTGTATTACAGAATAAGGAATCATCAGTTCCTCCACACAATAGGATACTAGTCAGTGAATCTGAGGATTTAGTCATTCTCCCTTACTGCCCCTACACTGCAGTTGACTGGATGAGAAAGTTGGCTGCTGGATAACTGTTTATTGCAAATCTGCTGGAGGACTGAGGAGAAAACCCCTGTGATACGCTTATCAATTACTTCATAAAAGGTGATGAGTCGAAGAAGAGATGACGAGTCGAAAGAAGAGATGAATAAGGCTTTTATTAGCTAAGAAGAGACCATGCTTCTTCGTGAGTGACTGAACAAGTCTGAACGAAACCCACACAGTGGTGGGTGGAGTCAGCTGAGGCATGCCTCCATACACAGCGCCACCCAGAGGTGGCAATATACAATACAGTGGTTTACCACATTCACCCCTTGTTTAATGTGAAGTCCGGCGGGGTGAAGGGTACTACAAGTTAAGTCTATCAGGAGGCCTTGTCTGACGTCCTGATCGTCGTGGTGGCGGCGGTGGTGTTGCAGCATCCGACGTCGGGTCTGGTGTCTGGGTGGTTGGCGAAGATTCCTGGGGCTTTGGCATGCCGTCTGCAGGGGTTGGGTTGGGAGGGGTGGTGGGGGATAACAGTGGTAAGGGGGATAACGGTGGTAAGGGGGATAACGGTGGTAATTCAGGGGTACCCGAGGGTGCGAGATCTCGTATGGAGACCGTGTCCTCCCGCCCGTCTGGGTATGTCACCCAGGCATACTGGGGGTTGGCGTGTAGGAGGTGCACCCGCTCGACCAGGGGGTCCGTTTTATGCGTCCTCACGTGCCTCCGCAGTAGGACGGGCCCAGGAGAAGTCAACCATGCCGGTAGCGAGGTTCCCGATGTAGACTTCCGGGGGAAAACGAACATTTTCTCATGAGGGGTCGCATTAGTGGCAGTACAAAGCAGTGACCGAATGGAGTGAAGCGCTGCAGGGAGGACCTCCTGCCAGCGGGAGGTCGGAAGGCCCTTAGATTTTAGTGCTAAGAGGACTGCCTTCCAAACCGTCGCGTTCTCCCTTTCCACCTGGCCGTTCCCCCGGGGGTTGTAACTGGTGGTCCTGCTCGTGGCGATACCTCTTGTTAGCAGGTACTGCCGAAGTTCGTCGCTCATGAACGATGAGCCCCTGTCGCTATGTATATAGCTGGGGAACCCGAACAGAGCGAAGATGTCATTCAGACACTTGATGACCGTGGTACTGGTCATGTCTGGGCAAGGGATGGCAAAGGGGAAACGGGAGTACTCATCAACTATGTTGAGGAAGTACACATTGCGGTCAGCGGAGGGGAGGGGCCCTTTAAAATCGACGCTCAGGCGTTCGAAGGGGCGGGTGGCCTTGATCAGGCTTGCTCTGTCCGGCCTATAGAAGTGCGGTTTGCACTCGGCGCAGATTTGGCAGCTCTTGGTCATGGTCCTGACCTCCTCGATGGAGTAGGGCAGGTTACGGGATTTGATAAAATGGAAAAACCTGGTGACCCCCGGGTGGCAGAGGTCATTGTGGAGGGACTGCAGCCTATCACTCTGCGCGTTGGCGCATGTACCACGTGATAGGGCATCTGGGGGCTCATTGAGTTTCCCTGGCCGATACAAGATATCATAATTGTAGGTGGAGAGTTCGATTCTCCACCTCAAGATCTTGTCGTTCTTGATTTTACCCCTCTGCTTATTATTAAACATAAAAGCTACTGAACGCTGGTCAGTGAGCAGGGTAAATCGTTTCCCGGCCAGGTAATGCCTCCAGTGACGCACCGCTTCTACAATAGCCTGGGCCTCCTTTTCGACGGAGGAGTGTCTCGTCTCGGGGCCCTGGAGGGTCCTTGAGAAAAAGGCCACGGGTCTGCCCGCCTGGTTAAGGGTCGCGGCTAGGGCGAAGTCGGAGGCATCGCTCTCCACTTGGAAGGGGATGGACTCATCCACCGCGTGCATTGCGGCCTTCGCGATATCGTTCTTGATAAGAGTGAAGGCTGCACACGCCTCTGGTGTCAGGGGGAAGGAGGTGGCTTTGATGAGGGGCCTGGCTTTGTCTGCATAGAGGGGCACCCACTGGGCGTAGTAGGAGAAAAACCCCAGGCATCTCTTCAGTGCTTTTTGGCAGTGGGGAAGGGGTAGCTCCATTAGGGGGCGCATTCTGTCGGGGTCGGGCCCGATGACTCCGTTCTCCACCACGCAGCCGAGGATGGCCAGGCGCTTGGTGTGAAACATACATTTTTCCTTATTGTACGTTAGGTTCAGCCGTTGGGCCGTACGGAGGAAATTTGCTAGATTAACGTCGTGGTCCTGCTGGTCGTGGCCGCAGATGGTGACGTTATCCAAATAGGGGAAGGTTGCCCGCAGCGCGTTCTGGTCAACCATTCGGTCCATCTCCCTTTGGAAGACCGAAACCCCGTTGGTGACGCCGAAGGGGACCCTAAGGAAGTGGTAGAGGCGGCCGTTTGCCTCGAAGGCAGTATACTGGCGGTCCTCATGGCGGATGGGCAGCTGGTGGTACGCTGACTTAAGGTCGATGGTGGAGAATACTTTGTATTGCGCAATCTGATTGACCATATCAGATATGCGAGGGAGGGGGTACGCGTCCAGCTGGGTGTACCGGTTTATGGTTTGGCTGTAGTCGATTACCATGCGGCGTTTTGCAGTGGTTTTAACGACTACAACCTGGGCTCGCCAGGGGCTAGTGCTACCTTCGATAATGCCCTCCTTCAATAGCCGCTCCACCTCAGAGCTGATAAAAGCTCTGTCCCCGGCACTGTACCGCCTGCTTTTGGTAGCGATGGGTTTACAGTCGCGGGTGAGGTTAGCGAACAGGGGAGGGGGGGGGACTTTTAATGTGGAAAGGCTGCAGGTGGTTTGCAGCGGGCGATTTAAAAGTTGTTGGTTGCAGACTGTGAGTGGGGGGAGGGGTCCACCGTATGCTAGTGTGACACTCTTAAGGTGGCACTGAAAATCCAACCCTAGCAGGACGGCAGCGCAAAGACGGGGCAGGACTAGCAGTTTAAATTTTTTATATTCAGTGCCCCCTACTGACAGGGTCACCACACAGTAGCCGCTGATGTCCATTGACTGGGACTTGGACGCCATAGAAATGCGATGGTGCGTTGGCAGAATCGTGAGGGAGTGGCTACGTACCGTGTCGGGGTGGACGAAACTCTCTGTGCTCCCGCTGTCGATCAGGCAACTGGTGGCGCGGCCGTTTACCGCGATATCCATCATGGAGCTGGATAGATGGTGAGGGAGGGCTTGATCCAGCGTCACGGAGGCCAGTATGTGGCTTAGTGAGTCACTATAGTCATCCGCCGAGACGGTGGTCGGTTCCGGTGACGAAATGGCGGTTGAGTGCGTTGGATACGATGGCGGCGGATGCCATGCGGCCGGGGGTACACAAAATGGCGGATAAGATGGCTGCTCCCACGGCCCGCACGCTGCGCTGCTGGCTGGCTTCCCCTTGCAGGCGTTAGCGTAATGGCCTTTCTTCCCGCAGCCCGAGCAGGTAGCTGTCTTAGCTGGGCAGTGCGCTCTGGGATGTTTTACTTGGCCACAGAAATAGCATTTTTGGGCCTGGTTACTGGGCATCGAAGCAGTTCTTACCGGAGGCTGCTGTCTCGGTTGGGTCGCTGCAGCGGTTGGTGCCGGGGGCGGCGGTCCCGTGTCCCACGGTTTCGATTGCCATGTCTCGGCGCCGTTACGGGGGTATGCCTCGAGGTTTCGGTGGGCCTCCTCTAACGAGAGCGCAAGGGCAATGGCCGTCTTCAGGTCGGGTTCCTTGCTTTCTAGCAGTCTCTGCCGGGTGTGGTCTGACTGGAGGCCCCTGACGAAGGCATCACAGGCGAGTCCCTGCGCGTGCTCCACAGCCGTTACCGCTTTACAATCGCAGTCTCTGCAGAGTGCCAGTAGCGCCCGTGCAAATGCCCCTACCGATTCTCCCGGTTGCTGCCTGCGGGATCCCAAGAGGTGTCGGGCGTAAATTGTGTTCACTGGCCGCGTATATTGCCCTTTTAGTAGCTCGAGGGCCGCCACGTACGTATTAGAGTCCCGGATTAGCATATATACTTGATGGCTCACCTGGGCGGTCAAAATTTTCAGTTTGTGATCCTCCTCTGTAACCTGTGAGATTGCGAGGAAGGATTCAAAGCAGCTCAGCCAGTGTTCAAACTTGGCTGATGCACCCACCTCTTGAGGGTCGAGGTCCAGGCGTGGTGGTCTGAGGGCTCTCAGCAATGTCTGCTGTATCCGTTGCTGTTGTTGCTCCTCAGGTGTCGCCATTTAACTTTTAGCTAATAAAATTGATACGCTTATCAATTACTTCATAAAAGGTGATGAGTCGAAGAAGAGATGACGAGTCGAAAGAAGAGATGAATAAGGCTTTTATTAGCTAAGAAGAGACCATGCTTCTTCGTGAGTGACTGAACAAGTCTGAACGAAACCCACACAGTGGTGGGTGGAGTCAGCTGAGGCATGCCTCCATACACAGCGCCACCCAGAGGTGGCAATATACAATACAGTGGTTTACCACACCCTGCATGCCACATATTTATTGCATGTTACAGGACTAGTGCTGTAGAGTATAAAAGAGTCAAAGAGATTTTGTTCAATGGTACTTCTTATGTGGCCTGCAACCAATGGCAATTTGCGACCGGGTCAGGGGGGCCTACCTGCGGCGGTAGTGGCGCTAATTAAAGGGGGGTACGAGGCGGCCATTTTTTTTGCTGGCCGCCTGCCAGCACCTCCTCGCGCTGCCGTCCCCGGCCTCCTGAGCACCCCCCCCCCCCCCCCGGGCAGTGCCGGCTGTGTCCCAAGAGCCCGGCACTTCTCCTTGGTGCCGGGCTCTTTTGCCGGCACTCGCGGTCTCGGATCGTGCTGGTGCAGGCCCCTCCCCTTTAAGAAGGGGAGGAAGGCCTGCAGTACCGCAGCGCGCCGTGCCGCAGCGTGTGGCGCTGCGGCACGTTGCGCTGCGATATTCAGTTTCAGCGCCCCAAGAGGGATGCGGGGCGCCTCGAGCAGCGCCGCGCTTCCGTTTGGGGCGCTGAAACTGAATATCGGGATGGCGCAAACGGCTCCGTTCGCAGCGGTAATTCCGGTGCCCAGGCGAGCTTGGTGGGGCGCCACCGAATTTCTAGGCCCATAACTTCAGCATAGAGGGAATTGTTTGCACCAATACCATAGAATAAATTTACCTTTAGATAACAGTTACACTTCAAAAAAACAAAAAGCTGGTTACCTCAAATTTGTTGTACTGGTTTGGCCCTTTCCTTATTGTATCAATTTTCTCTTGAACATGAAGGAAGGTTACTTTATAGCCTTTAAGTTCTGTGGACTTTATTTGATATGAGCTGAAGAACTCAAAGGCTAAAATGTCTTTGACACAAATGAATATAAAATGATAGATTTCTATTCATATGCAATGTAGTATGTGGCATCATTTTTCTATTTTATTTTTTCTCATATTCTAAGTATTTTCTCCTAGATGCTTAGTTGGAATGAGACCCAAATTGAATTGAAAACCTAAAGAGGTCCTTCAAAGCCCAATTTGAATATGAAATTTGAAAAACAATTCAATTTTTACCATTAATACTTAAGTGTCTCCTGAAATACATGCATCACTCACAAGTGAGAGGACCTGCATGCAATGTGTTGTCAATCCGTTGCCTTAGCAGTATTCAACCAGCTTCCAAAAAGTGCAGAAAAGTACAGCAAGTTCACTTACACTCTAGTAATAGCAAAATACTGCGGATGCTGGAAATCTGAAATAACAACAGAAAATGCTGGAAATACTCAGCAGGCCAGGCAACATCCGTGGAGAGAGAAACAGAGTTAACGTTTCAGGTCTGGGACTCTTCATCAGAACTGGAAAAAGCTGGAGATGTAACAGATATTAAGCAGGTGCAGAGACAGGGGGGTGGGGGTTAGGAGGGTGTTCTTTCTATTCCTTCCTCCCCTCCTAACCCCCCTCCCACCCCCCTATCTCTGCACCTGCTTAATATCTGTTACATCTCCAGCTTTTTCCAGTTCTGATGAAGGGTCCCAGACCTGAAACGTTAACTCTGTTTCTCTCTCCACGGATGCTGCCTGGCCTGCTGAGTATTTCCAGCATTTTCTGTTGTTATTTCACTTGCACTCTAGTTCCTTGCCCCCCTCAATTGCAGCCACCCTCCAGCTCTCCCACCCCCGCCCCCACCTCCGCCACCCCACCTCAGGCAGAAATCAAACCAGAAACTTGCAAATAGGATTTCTGGTGAACATCCCATTGTCCTCCCTTTCCACGGACCATAACATGTTACGACGGTATCATCTGAAAATCATGCACTGCTTTTTCAACATGCCAATTGTAACTGATATTATCCCGAGCGCAAGCCTGCATTTTATACAACAGTGCTGGGAAAAACTGACCTTCCACGATGCTCACAAGTTAAGGCATCGTTCTCCATAGTAATCTATTTATAAGCTACTTTTTTCAAATTGATAGGAATTTGGTAAAAAGGTAAGTTTTATTTTCACTGAAATTATAAAAATTGAGCTGGTTGTAAGTAATTGTGCCTTAACACACAAAAAAACGTAACTAAGTCTAAATAGTTGGGGAAAATATGAGGGTGATTCTGGGATTTAAAACAGGGCAGAGGGGGAATGTGATGAAATAACTGTGTTCTGATATTTGTACTTGCACTTGTAATGTCTGGAATGTTCCACTAGGGGGAACCACTAATGCTCCTCCCTGGCCCCGCCCCTCTTCTGGTATGTTCTACCAAGGGCTCGGTCGATGATGGACTCTGTTAACTCTGCCATGATTCTTATTTAATAAAAGGCTTCAGTCTTAAGCTTTAACTTCGGATTCGGGCAGTTATTTGGCACATCAGGGAATAATCCGTGTTGAAAAAAATTTGGGGAAACATGGGTCCCTCAATCTTAACCGCCCCCCACCTCCCTGCCACCCCCCACCTACCCAACACCTCTAGTAGTTTTGTCTATTAAAGTAACCTTTGTCCCATTCAGTACAGCATATCATTCTACGCAGTCTTAGGAATGGTAGTGTGTTCATATAAAATAGCACAATTTCACCCTGTATCTTTTAATCTTGCATTTGTTGACTATTTTACGGTTAAATTATAACTTTACTAAAATTACTATTGAATTACATTTAGTTTATGTATACCATTGCCGCAGTGTGTGATACAGTTATATTGATTATAGTCAAGAAGATATCTGTGCAAACAGAAATATGATTTAACACTGTTCAGGGAGGAGTTTAATAAAAAGCCTAACTGTAGGTTTATTTCAATTGATAGGATTATTGTTGGAATGTAGTAATTAAGTTGTCACCTAGGGAAATTATGGGGAATGTAAAACAGCTTGCATGAGTAGAAAATATTTTGCTGTCAAACATATTTCTGAATGAATTATTTATAGATTCTGTGAGCTAGGTGCTTCCATTACTGAAGCAGAAGATTGAGGGGTAGAAGTTCATTACAGCCACAAGGCTGGCACAAACCTGAAGAGGTATGTCCAAGGTCCATTTGATATTGGTCCTCAGGGAGCTCACTGGTGAAGCAGAGGTCAGTTTCATAAGAACATAACATAAGAACATAAGACGTAGGAGCAGGAGTAGGTCATTTGGCCCCTCGAGCCTGCTCCGCCATTCAATAAGATCATGTCTGATCTGATCTTGGCCTCAACTCCCCATAACCCTTACCATTCAAAAATCTGTCTATCTCCACCTTAAATATATTCAATGACCCAGCCTCCATACCTCTCTGGGGAAGAGAATTCCAAAGATTCGGCCAAGTGCTGGGAGGGGGACGATACTGGGCCAACAGTAACCCTGTGGAGCCGAGAGGAGTACTCCTGCTCCTCCTGACTGCTCCTCCTGACTCCACTGAAGGTTTTTTACAAAAAGAAATGCTTACTTTTTTGGTGGCAGCCACTTGTTAGGCCACATCTACTCCTAGGCAACCCTATTTCAGGAAGGGGTCCTTAAACAGGTGCTAGGCCCCTCATAAGCATATGCGAGGGGCTTAATGCCTTTTTTTTATTCGTTCATGGGATGTGGGCGTCGCTGGCAAGGCTAGCATTTATTGCCCATCCCTAGTTGCCCTTGAGAAGGTGGTGGTTTGCTACCTCCTTGAACCGCTGCAGTCCATGTGGTGAAGGTACTCCCACAGTGCTGTTAGAGAGGGAGTTCCAGGATTTTGACCCAGCGACGATGAAAGATCGGCGATATACTTCCAAGTCAGGAAGGTGTGTGACTTGGAGGGGAACTTGGAGGTGGTGGTGTTCCCATGCGTCTGCTGCCCTTGTCCTTCTAGGTGGTAGAGGTAGCGGGTTTGGGAGGTGCTGCCGAAGAAGCCTTGGCGAGTTGCTGCAGTGCATCTTGTAGATGGTACACACTGCAGCCATGGTATGCCGGTAGTGGAGGGAGTGAATGTTTAAGGTGGTGGATGGGGTGCCAATCAAGTGGGCTGCTTTGTCTTGGATGATGTCGAGCTTCTTCAGTGTTGTTGGAGCTGCACTCATCCAGGCAAGTGGAGAGTATTCCATCACACTCCTGATTTGTGCCTTGTAGATGGTGGGAAGGCTTTGGGGAGTCAGGAGGTGAGACACTTGCTGCAGAATACCCAGCCTCTGACCTGCTGTTGTTGCCACAGTCTTTATATGGCTGGTCCAGTTAAGTTTCTGGTCAATGGTGACCCCCAGGATATTGATGGTGGGGGATTTGGCGATGGTAATGCCGTTGAATGTCAAGGGGCGGTGGTTAGACACTCG
The DNA here is from genome assembly GCF_052327205.1 of Somniosus microcephalus. Taxonomy (NCBI): domain Eukaryota; kingdom Metazoa; phylum Chordata; class Chondrichthyes; order Squaliformes; family Somniosidae; genus Somniosus; species Somniosus microcephalus. The sequence continues at coordinate 253,529,668 of NC_140992.1, forward strand.
CTTGTTGGAGATAATCATAGCCTGGCACTTGTGTCATCAGCGAACATCCCTACTTCTGACCTTATAATGAAGGGAAGGTCATTGATGAGGCAGCTGAAGATGGTTGGGCCTAGGACACTGCCCTGAGTAATTCCTGCAGCGATGTCCTGGGGCTGTGATTGTCCTCCAACCATCTTCCTTTGTGCTATGTAAGACTCCAGCCAGTGGAGCGTTTTCCCTCCAATTCCCATTGACTTCAGTTTTACTAGGGCTCCTTGATGCCACACTTGGTCAAATTCTGCCTTGATGTTAAGGGCAGTCACTCTCACCTCACCTCTGGAATTGAAATATTTTATCCATGTTTGGATCAAGGCTGTAATGAGGTCTGGAGCCGAGTGGTTCTGGTGGAATCCAAACTGGGCATCAGTGAACAGGTTATTGGTGAGTAAGTGCTGCTTGATGGCACTGTCGACGACACCTTCCTTCACTTTGTTGATGATTGAGAGTAGACTGATGGGGAGGTAATTGGCCGGATTGGATTTGTCCTGCTTTTTGTGAACAGGACATACCTGGGCAGTTTTCCACATTGTCGGATAGATGCCAGTGTTATTGCTGTACTGGAACAGCTTGGCTAGAGGTGCGACTAGTTCTGGAGCACAAGTCTTCAGCACGACAGCTGGGATGTTGTCGGGGCCCATAGGCTTTGCTGTATCTGGTGCGCTCAGCGTTTCTTGATATCACGTGGAGTGAATCGAATTGGCTGAAGACTGGTTTCTGTTGTGGTGGGGACCTCAGGAGGAGGCCGATATGGATCATCCACTCTGCACTTCTGGCTGAAGATGTTTGCAAATGCTTCAGCTTTGTCTTTTGCACTCACGTACTGGGCTCCACCATCATTGAGGATGGGGATATTCATGGAGCCTCCTCCTCCCATTAGTTATTTAATGGTCCACCACCATTCACGGCTGGATGTGGCAGGACTGCAGAGCATTGTTCTGATCTGTTGATTGTGGGATCGCTTAGATCTGTCTATAGCATGTTGCTTACGCTTTTTAGCATGCATGTAGTCCTGTGTTGCAGCTTCCCCAGGCATTTTTAGGTACACCTGCTGCTGTTCCTGGCATGCTCTTCTACACTCCTTATTGAACCAGGGTTGGTCCCCTGGCTTGATGGTAATGTTAGAGTGAGGGATATGCCGGGCCTTGAGGTTACAGATTGTGGTGGAATACAATTCTGCTGCTGATGGCCCACAGCGCCTCATGGATGCCTAGTTTTGAGCTGCTAGATCTATTCTGAATCTATCCCATTTAGCATGGTGGTAGTGCCACACAACACAATGGAGGGTGTCTTCAGTGTGAAGATGGGACTTCGTTTTAGGCTGACGCTAGGGACACCTCTGGAGCATATGACGCAAAATGGCATCAGACGTGAGAGATCAACTAGTAATAAAATATAATTTTAAACATATACAAATTTGTAGCACCCCAAAAATAATGGCCTGGATTCTGCGGTGAGCGGCGAAATGATGGCACTCACTGCTGACCTCGAAGAAAGCTGCCCACAAAGATCTAGCAATCTCTGTGGTGTGGATTTTAACTTTCCTGATGTTAATTTCATTCTGGCACCACCTATAAGGGATCCCCAGCATCCAGCAACAGTGATGTCGCTAAGCAGACAATCCCATTGAAGAATTCTCACAAACAGCAAACCAGGAAGTAAAAAGCACTGATTATCCTTCACTTTTTAACAATTTTGCAGAGAGTGAAATAAAGATTGGGACATACACATGGGATTAAGGTAGAAGCTGAAATATGATCAACAAACTTTACAAAAAAGTTTAAAAAGCTATGGAATTTGTATCATAATGAAGAAATTTGACATTCCACAAATATAAAATTAGTTTTTCAGGGACAGAGAAGTTGTTCAGTAATTATTACTTAGTATGCCATTAAAAACCCAGTTACACCTCATTCAACAAGACTTAACTTTTTCAGGGGTTGGGGGGGAAGGTTTACAGCAAGATTAGAGCATAAAAAGTGGAAGTTCACGTCAATTCAAGTGATTTCTAAGATTTTCATCTGTGCACCCTGTGAAGGAGCAGGGAATCACTGACAGCAACTTCTGCATTTCTGTGTTTAACTGTGCATGTGTGGATGCCGGAAGTCGCTTTCAGTTTCACAGAGTAGTGACGGCGAAAGATGACAGTTTTGCCGTCACTACAACCGCAAATTCCGGGCCTGTGTCAAACATCCCACAATGCTTGGTAAGAAAATGATTAACTAAATGAAGAAGCTGTGAAAGAACAAAAATGACATCAAATTTATTCACAATTGGATATGCCATGCAATGTTCATTAGCACAGTATGGACTCGACTTTTATGAGGGAGTGGGAACAGTGCACCCAGAGAGTTCAGAAACATGCCGGCTCTGCCGATCTTAACGGCAGAGCCTCATTTAAATAAAAGTTCCTGGAACCCGCCCAACACCTGGCCAGATACACTCCCTGGCCAGCAGGAGGGAGCAGGAATTTGTCAGTAGGAGGCTGCAGCCGGGGACTCGTGGCAATGACCCGTGACCCATGGTCCTGCTGTGGTTTGACAGATTGTATGGGAACCCCACCCCGTACATGAGGTTAAAATGAGTTTTGAATATCAGGTAGGCCCTTCGCCTGCCTTTAGTGAGAGCCTCATTGATGACTTGATTCGCAGTCATAAAAATCATTGGCCGGGAACGTGGTGGGTCAAATTTTAACTCCTCCCAACACAGCATTCTCACTGGGTGAGGAGGGTTAAAATCCCCGCCAATGTCTTAGGAGGCAGTCCATGATACTGACCATCACAATATTTTAGCTAGACCACAACATAAACACTTAGCTTGGAATTGGTTGATAGGATACTTGAATGGCGCTATACTTGAGTGGAACTGTACCATGTATTTGAATGGGAGATGAGTTGTGAGAGCAATATTTCCGAATCAAGCAATTAGGTAGGACACTATGTTAAATCATTGTACTTATACCCCTATTCCTTGAGTGTGAATCATTCCCAGCCCGATAAAAAGTCTCCTCTGTAAGTATTAAATTAAATGAGTTTGGGCTAGTCTCAAAGCAATTGTTTTGGTTCCGAGTCAATAATGAGAAATCTGCTGTCATTTGATACTGATTAGCATTACATTGGCATTCCCACTTGGAGAGTGTACAAGGATGGTTCGTGTAGGGAATGGTAATGTCATGTTGCTATAATAAACAGTGCTTATTTGAGGCTGCAGTAAAGGTACAATATCAAAGCAATGTAGCGACAGCTTTACTCTGCCTCTTCCCTCGAATTATTTGATACTGACACTAGATGCAAAAAGTGGATAATGCACAGTTTCCTAAAACTGACATCACCTTATTGAGCTGAATTTGTCTCATAAGTAAAGACAACAAAAAAACATTAGCGCATATGGGGGGGGGGGGGGGAAGAGATTCCGTTTGCCTGAAATCGGCCAAACCAGTGCAAAAGATTGAGTAAATTCAAGCACAAGTTTACATTCAGCGCAAGTCGAGTTTCCGTAACCTTTTGCACTGGAAGCTGGCCCCAGCCACAAAGCTGGCCACACCCCCAGATCAAATTAATCAGCATGGCGAGTTTCCGCTAAGTGCGCTCATTTGCGGCCTTTGAAGCTCTTAAAATTAAGCTGGCCGCAAGGGCCATAATATGCACCTTTCAAAAGTTTTTAAATAAAAAAAATATTTAATCTACTAAGAAGCTGATTACTGTATACCAATGAAACTAGTAAATGGTTCTTATTAGTTTTTTAAAAGTTATTTTCAGTTATTTAAAATCAGGTTACTCACAAGTGGTGGACTAGGCATTCATTAAAAATGCTTATTTTTTGTGATAAACCCATTTTCAGCTGTACTAATAAAACTGCACCAGGTCACCACTGTTAAATACATCAAGGAATTTTTTTTATTGCGAGGCAAAAAAGAGAAACAATTACATTCTAAAATGCTGCCCGATTGCGCTGGTTCATGGAAACTCTTAAATTTGTGAATATGCAAATGAGTTCGAGCGGAAGCTTGAACCATAACTTCACTTTGGGAAAACTAGTGCAATTTTGAGTGCAATTTGCACTCGGATTGCCGATTGCATCCAAAGCGGAAACTGTACCCAGTATCTTTTATCTTTATCCCTGTCTGTCCTTCATATTCAGTTTTTGTTCAGTTACAGTACATACTTTATTTTTTTTTCATTTTTTTTTTCACAATTATTTTCCTTTTGCTCCGACTACCCTTACCATACAAGCTTCTTATTGGTTGGGCAAATTATGAAGCCTAAGGTGGAATTTGACAAATGACAGTGATTTTCTTCAGTCACTGTAACCAGAGCAGTTCTAAACATAGGCTTAATTGCAGAAAGGCAGGGCTTTCCAGCAGCATAAAATACTTGTGGAAGCTGAGTGAATGTCAGAAGGATTTCCTTGAGCCACCACAAATTAATAGTTAAGGGAGTTTATTAGCACTCAAATTCACAGATAACAATTCAAGGTCATATCTGCAATCAGACTGAGTTGTTATCTGAAATTGGCAGTTGTGTCTTATAGCAGTTAGCTTTTCAACAGTGAAATGCATTTATGCAAAGAGAAATGATGTAAATATTCATATTTGCCACTGACTGTATAAACAGAGAAAAAGTATCATGTTTAAAAACCATTTTGAGAGCAGATGTTTTAAATAGCAGTTATGAATCAAGCTGATTTTTCCTCTGTCCATTGACTTTTCAGACTAAAATTACTTCAGTTCATGTATTAAAATATTGAACAAAGATTAACAGACAAAATATTCTCTGCAAACTAGTACATGGGGGGTTGGCAGGGCAGAAAATTAGGCCGTTATCTTTGCATATATGTTACTGGCTGTTTGCGTTGCCTTTGTGTAAAGTGGAACTGTGGATCTGAAAACTGAGCATAGATCAAATTCATACATATATTCATATCATGGTAATTCTGGGTCAGAACTTCAGGGGCATACGCATAAGCTATGGATACACCGAGCACATCCCCTCACAGAGAAGTACATGCACACTAGAGAAAAACTAGAATTGGCATGACAAAGCCAAATGATGATAAAGATGATGTAAGTGAATAAACTGGGACTAAGCAGTGAAGAAGTGAAAGTGTTGGTAGTATGAAGGATTTCTTATTAATATAATCACTTATTATGTTTAGGGCTAACTGAGATATTGCGTGGAATATTTATTGCTCCTGTGTCATTCTGAAAATAAACATAAGGGCCAGACTGTGGAAGTATTATTTTTTTCAAAGCCAAGTTGAAGTGATTCTCACAAAAGCCTGCTTTTCCTAACATCACAGACCCCTGCAGTTTGCAAAGATATCTAGTCTATTGGAACTCAGAAACTTTGCTGGTGACTTGGTGTGGGGGCCTATTTTATTTGGAGAACAAAAATGGGCAACTCCAGTTTGATCTGACTCTCTGTATCCCTAGGTAGTGTGATGGCTATTATAATCTCCAATGTTGACTTGAAGGGTTTGGGAGCTTAGGAAAAATATTTGGCATAGGCCAGGGTTGGCTAGGAGGCTTGTATGCATTTGCTACTCTCAAATGACCAACTCTCACAATATCACTGAAATCCAGCACTCTGTTTGGACAATTTCTCTAAGGAACCTAAATTTCACCTCCAGATGGTGAGCTAGATGCCAAGAACACGCTTCAAGCATGGTCAATATCTATTTGGTAACAGATCCAACAGTCCAGCCCCCAGTTTTGACCTTCGACGCCATCTGCGGGTAATGATCAATTGCTTTAGATGTGGAATGATCAGATGCACTGCAAATGAGTGAGGCATTTCTGACTCCCCCCTTTGAGGCTGTGCCTATTAGAAGATGTAGGCCACATACTTGCAGGCTGTACCCATCAACCACCAATGCCTAGTTCCCTAACAGACTTGCACAATGTCATTGGCTCAGCTATTGAATGGTTAGAATACTTAGACTAATACACTTGACTTTACAGTCTATGTAAATGCAATCACGATAAATAAAAAGTAGTTCAAATAATCTGGGTAGGTCACAGTCTAATATAAGTTCCTTTTCTACAGAAAGTGGAATAATATTTTAATTATCTGGGGATAGGAAACAACTGAAGTTTAGGAAATGTAACAAAACTACAAAGTGCATAGAAAATGAGATAGAGTGCTTGAATAATTTATTTCGTCTTATGACTGCAACAACTGAAGCCTTGTAGCCACTTAGTAATAACAATGTATTTTTTTCAGTTTCAAGCTACAGTGAACGAAGGATTTACTGGAATTATAGTAAATCTTACTGTGGAGGACAATGATGACCCAGCTACTGGTGCTTGGAGAGCTGTCTACACTATCATCAATGGAAACCCTGACATGAACTTCAAAATCGAGACCAATCCAAAGACCAATGAGGGAATGTTATTAGTTGACAAAGTAAGTACGTTTTTACTGCTCAAACTTCCACCCTCTTTGTGGAAAAAAAATCATTGACTTCCTCACAATCAAATATGTGAAAAGCTGAACTGCAAAATTATTCATGGTACACAAAGCAAGTCATGGCCGACAGGAAGGTTTCTATTTCCATGTGTAAGGATGTCTCATTTTATAATATTTTATTACTTTTTCCTATTCTCTTCATCCATCATCACAGTTGCTGATAAAGTGCTTTTCCATCAGCTCAAGTAAGGGAGGCCAGTACTTGAGCGTATCCGTCCACTAATGCCATTCTCACCCAATGGCTAACATATTTATAGGGAGATTGACTGATATAAAGACATTGCTGGTCTATTATCTTATCATAAAGCAATTCTTCAGTATAGATCCTTCTCAAGCTGCAAAGGGTACATCTCATTAGCTTCCCAATTGCTCAGAGATAAAGGACAATGTCCCTTAAAAAAATGCCCATTTTCAGGCAGTCTTCAAACAGTCTGGCGAATAAAATGAGAGGCCCTCCACCAAAACTCCGCTCCTAAATATGCTGATGCAATTTCTCTCCTGTTATCCAGCTGTGACCCTGATTCACCCACTGGAAGTGTGCCCTGCTGCATTTAAATAAATTGTGGGGAACATGGCCAAGTGCCCTCCGAGAATTCCTGACATTTCTGCCCTCTTAATGTCCGTGCAAATCACCACCAATGTAAAGGTGTCGGAGCTGAGCTTGTACGGTGCTCCACAAACAGGCAAAGATTGGGAGGGTTAACAGGTCACACAGAAGTGTGATTATGCAGCACTGTTATGTTTGGGAGTCACTTCTACTACTTTGAAGCTGCAGTTTCTCAGCAGTTAAAGATGCTTGTGGAGAAATGCAAGGGAGCTCTGCATGGTGAAATAATGGATTTCCCTCTGGTCCCTGTAGTTTGAGCAGGAGGATGATGAGGACAGGGATCAGGAAAGAATGAAAGCCAGGATAGTACAGCATCATGCATGTGGACAGCACCTAACTCACATACTGGATCTATAGATCAGAGAGGACCTACCTGAATTTTTTCGATAGCACTATCTGAGGAAGCTGCGTTTTCCCCTGGCACCATGACCGAAATATGCCAGCTGTTGGAACCTCTTTCCACTGCCTTGCCTGTGACTGTGAAGGTGACAGCAGCACTTAAACCTTTATATATCCAGATTCTTCCAGGCACACTCTGGTGACATTAGTCACATCAGTCAGTCAGTGGTTCATCGCTGCATCAGGCAGGTCATGGATGCCCTGTTGAGGCAAGCCTCTGAGTTCATGCAGTTCTCCATGGGCCCAGCAAAGCAGAGAGAGAGAGAGAGCCATTCACTTCTTCTGAGTAGCTGGATCCCACAAGTGCAGGCTGTCATTGTTGCTATTCATGTGGCGATGAAGCTCCCATCTGAAAGCCCCATCAACTTCATCAACAGGAAGGGATTTTATTCCCTGAATGATCAGATAATCAGTGATGATAATCAGTGATGCTAGCAAGCTCATTATGCATGTCAATGCACGCTACCTGCGAAGTAGCATTGATTTGCTTATTGTCAGGCAATCTAGGATACCTGCACTGCTCAGCCAGAGCAATGTGACAGGACGGCTGATGGGAGACCAGGAGTACCAACTTCAGGTAGCTAATGCTACCTTTTAGGAATCCGAGGACAGAGGCCTTGAGAGCTACCAGGATCATTGTGGAAGAGACCATTGGAATCATCAAGTCCTATTTCCATTTCCTGGACAGCTCAAGGAAGCCCTGCAGTATAGTGGAGCAAGGGTTTCCAGAATTGCAGTGGCTCTCTGCAGCTTCCATAATTTAGCCATTACAAAGAGGTTGGGCCTACCAATCAGAAAAGGTGAAGAGAAGAAGGTGCTGGAGAGCAATCCCCTGGTCACGACAAAGACTCCCAGGAGGTGGGACCAGACACCATGCTGCCAGCATCATATGTCATAAGGCAAGAGATCATTACCAACTTTTTCAAATAAAAAGTGTGTTCTCTATCTGAATGACAGTCCTTCTTGATCCCTTACCTTGTTTTCAGACAATCATTCAGCTAATTTCAAGTATCAGCCTTGGCTCAGTGGTAGAGGTCATGGATTCAAGACGACTCTACAGACTCGAGCACATAATCTAGGCTGACCTTTCAGTGCAGTACAGAGGGAATGCAGCAGCTCTGGAGGTGCCGTCTTTCGGATGAGCTGTTAAACCAGGATGTCTACTCTCTCCAATGAACGTAAAACATCTCATGGCACTTTTTGAAGAAGAGAAGGCAAATTCTCCAGATGTTCTGCCCAACATTTATCCCTCAACCAACATCACTAAAACAGATGACATGATCATTTATCTCATTGCTGTTTGTGGGACCATGTTGTTGCACATAAATTAGCTGCTGTGTCTCCTTACATTACAGAAGTGACTACACTTAAAAGTGCTTTGCGACATCTTGATGTGAATGACCTATATAAGGTTCTATCTTCATTCTTTATTTATCATACTTCTAATATCCACAGTTACACACATTAATTACAATATAAGAAGGATAACAGAGGACTCCCTGTAAAAAATACACAAGCACACCGAATTGCTAGAAATGTGCATGTTTATTACCATCTTGTTACCATAGTGCCGTACTGCCATTGCTGCCTCTTATCTCCATGACTGCCCATGTCTAAAGCTCTTTACATTCGTGTCCCTAAACTCTTACTCCTATGTGATGCTGAGTGTCAGGAGATTGTGAAGCTCGTGACTGGAACTGTACTCATGAACGCCTCAAGGATTTAGGTGGTACTCGTCTCAGTGAAGCCGACATCCTTGAAGCACCAGCTTTCAGTGTCATCTTGCTTGCACATCCAATGCCTACTGGATCCAAACCAGAAGCTCCCTCCTGTTCTGGTTTTGGAACGAGCTGTATTGATGCAGTTGCATTGTCATTGCCACGAGAAGCAGCAATATCCACAGTCACTCATTGCAGCCCACTACTGTTGGGCACGAGCTCAGTTGGGTAAATGGTCTATATGAGAACAGGATGAATAGTCCCAGTTAAGTCCTGAAAGCTCTGAGCTAGGGTGCTCTTCAAGCCATATGGAAGCAATCATTGCTACTAATCTAAAAGTGACAACTGCTCTTAAAGCATCTTCCTGATGTCTTGGTGCTGCATTCTGGACTACCACAGTCACCAGGGTGTTCCTCCCTTCATGCCATTATATTGGAGATGTGGGATGAGGACTCCTCCAGCTTTTCAACTGTCAGCACCGGATAAAAGGAAACTATCTCCACTGCCTGCACATGAGATCTTCACTGAGGCGACACCGCAGCCCTCGAGGGGTCCATGGGTACCGTCCCAGGCATTAACTTCACAATCTGCTAACACTCAGGTAACACCACATAGGAGTAAGAGGTTAGGGTCATCAGTGAAATTAGTTTTCGACAAGGGGGAGGGAGCGAGTAAGGGGTGGGGCGGGGAGGGCAGGAAGCGGGTAATGCTCCTGAATCATAGATCATTTAAATAATGGAACTCAGAGATCATGGTCCTTGAGTTCCTCAGCTAAAGGCAGCCATTCCTGCCCCCTCCAAGGAGATAGTTCTTTCCTCATAATTCCCTCCCAGCTCTTTCACTGGGTGAAATACTCTCTAACTCAGTCATGTTCTCAGGCCAAATAGGTATATCTGGGCTGGTGCTTGAATAATGAAGGTGCCATGATGGATTGGGTGTATCTGGTGAAGGAAGTGGTTCCTCTGGAGGTGGCAGGCTGCTCATCAGATGCTTCTTTCTGTAAGCTTTCAGCACCTGTGTGAGACACAAAGCACATTCATTTTAGAAAGGTGCTTTCTGACTTGTGAATCAAAAGCTGCGACTGAGCAATAAGAGATCAGCAAAGCCTCACTGTTCTGTAAGTGCTCTATCCCATTATCAACCTGAACGTGACCGCTCTCCTCCAACTTCTTCACCTCCCACAGGCTGCCCTGGTGTGTCTGCCCACGAGTTACAGAGCTTCCTCCAATTGCCTACTGAAGGGCCTTCGCTAGCCACCCGTGGCAGTCCTTTGCCACTGGTTGTGTGCATGCTTCTCCTTTGAAAAGATAACAAAGATTTAATCATGCTACAGACCAATTAGTAATGTCTTTTGATTCAGATGTCTCGAGACATTCCCTCATAAACATGCTGTCAAATGCAAGCAGTGCAGCAGTCTTTTCACTTCTCAGTCAAATATTCAGGAAATGTAACATGCAACAGTGGATTGGTAGGTGGGGAGATGTACCAGATGGTTCTCTGCATTCTGCCATTGCTTTTCTATGTTCAAGTGTACCTTTCTTCCTTTCTCTCTGTCTCTCCCTTCTGAGTCATCTGCTGTGCATCTGGTCATTTCAGTTGCCCTGATTTCCCTCCCTCCCAGCATTGGATACCCAGTCAAGCATAGGATTCTCACTGCAATGCTGCCCTGCATATTAAATTAGGCTTCCCAACCAAAATGCAGTCAGGCGCGGGTGGGATCGTGTGAGTGGTTGGAAGTCCCAACCCACCATTCTTCCAACAATCAGAGGAAAATCCAGGCCAAAAGTCTTTATCTCCGAGCCATAGCGATCCTGAAGATCCCAGGTTGAATAACTACCTCTGCTAACTTAGTTGATTTTGCCTAGTCTACTCAATCTCTCCGCATAGGACAATCCCCACATCCTAGGAACCAGTCTGGTGAACCTTCGTTGCACTCCCTCTATGGCAAGTATATCCTTCCTTAGGTAAGGAGACCAAAACTGTACACAATACTCCAGGTGTGGTCTTACCAGGGCCCTATATAATTGCAGTAAGACGTCTTTACTCTTATACTCAAATCCTCTTGTAATAAAGGCCAACATACCAATTGCTTTCCTAATTGCTTGCTGTACCTGCATGTTAACTTTCAGTGATTCGTGTACAAGGACACCCAGGTCCCTCTGAACACCAACATTTCCCAATCTCTCACCATTTAAAAAATACTCTGCTTTTCTATTTTTCCTACCGAAGTGGATAACTTCACATTTCTCCACATTATATTCCATTTGCCATGCTCTTGCCCACTCACTTAGCCTGTCTATATCCCCTTGAAGCCTCCTTGCATCCTCCTCACAACTTACATTCCCACCCAGCTTTGTATCATTCCCACCCAGATTTGAAAACAGCCTTTCAGTCACAAAAACACCCGTTGACCATTACCCTTTGCTTCCTGCCTCTGAGCCAATTTTGATCCAACTTACCACTTTCCCTTGGATTCCATGGGCATTTATTTTTCTGATCAGTCTGTCATGTGGGACTTTGTTAAAAGCCTTGCTAAAATCCATGTAAACTACAACAACAACTTGTATTTACACCTTTAACAGTAAAACATCCCAAGGCGCTTCACAGGAGTATTATAAGACAAAAAAATTGACACAGAGTCACATAAGGAGAAATTAGGGCAGGTGACCAAAAGCTTGGTCAAAGAGAAAGGCTATGATTAGATAGATAAGAATGGAACCAGGCAAGTGCAGTCCCACACAGCTGGACTCTGATGGAGAGGCGTTGGAGAAGGAATGGAGTGGTCAACCGTGTTAACGGCTGCAGACAAGTCACGAAGGACGAGGATGGATAGTTTACCTTTGTCACAGTCACAAAGGATGTCATTCGTGACTTTGATGAGAGCCGTTTTGGTAATGTGGCAAGGACGGAAACCTGATTGGAGGGATTTAGACATGGAGTTGGGGGAACGATGGGCACGGATTTGGGAGGCGACAACACGTTCAAGGACTTTGGAGATGAAAGGGAGGTTGGCGATGGGGCGGTACTTTGCAAGGACAGATGGGTCAAGGGTTGTTTTTTTGAAGAGAGGGGTGATGATGGCACATTTGAGGGAGAGGGGGATAGGACATGAGGAGAGAGAACCGTTAACAATGTCAGCTAACATGGGAGCCAGAAAAGGAAGTTGGGTGGTCAGCAGTTTGGTGGGAATAGGATCGAGGGAGGAGGAGGTGGGTCTCATGGACAAGATGAACGTGGAGAGGTAATGAGGGGAGATCAGAGAGAAACTGGAGAAAGATGTGAATTCAGGGCTAGGGCAGGGAGGAACCTTAGAGGAAGTTTGGTCCAGTGGGCTAGGGGAAGGAAGGTAAGTGGCAGAGGCAACTGAACAGATGGTCTCAATCTTAGAGGCAAAGAAGTCCATGACTCCTCACACTTATTGTTGGAGGTGTGGGTGGAGGAGACAGGGGAGCGGGGTTTAAGAAGACGGTTAGCAGTGGAGAATAGAAGCTGTGGTTTATCTTTGCATTCCAGAATGATGCTGGAATAGTGAGCAATTTTGGCAGATGAGAGCCGGGCCCGATAATACTTTGTGTTCCAGCCAGATCTGGCGGTGAATGGCTGAACCAGTTGTCCATCATGTCCATTCAAGTCTGCGTCCCTTGGACTTAAGGGAGTGAAGATGAGGGCCATACCAGGGGGAACGGCCAGGGTGAGAGAGGGTAACTGTTTTAATAGGGACCAGGGCATCAAAGCTGGTGGTGAGGGTGTGGTTGAGCAGATCGGTAGCTGCATAAATGTTATGGTGAATGGAGGGCCAAAGGCTGGATAGTTGGGATTTCATAAGTGCAGTTGTAAGAGAGTTGGGGGAGAGTTTTTTCAGGGGCGGACACAGAAGGAAGTAGTGTTGCGGGGTGGTGGTGGAAGAGGGATGTGGCTGGAGAGCGATACAAGGAAGTGGTCAGAGATGGCCTTATCTGCGATTGGAACGATGGAAGTAGCGAGGCCACGAGAGATGGCAAGGTCGAGGGGGTGGCCGTGAATATGGGTTGGGGTATTTACAGCTCATATACAGATATGTTTTACATATTGATCTGCTATTAGTGGAGATTAATTTAAGATCAATAAAACTACTTTAAGTAATTACTTTGTACCTATAATTGTACAGTTTTGATTTTTAATTCATTTAACAATGTGAGTAACTACAACATTTTTAAATTGATTTTATTTCAGTCTTTGGATTATGAAAGATCTGCTTTTCACACACTGCTGATTAAGGTGGAAAATGAAGACCCGATCATGCCCGAGATCAGTTATGGTTCCAGCTCCACCACCACAGTGCAAGTCACAGTTCTTGATGCGAATGAACCACCTGTTTTCAATCCAGATCCAACGATAGTGGTCAAGCCAGAGAACATCCCAATCGGCAGTGTTGTTGTGACGTTGAATGCAACTGACCAAGATATTCTTCAGAAACAGACAATGAAGTAAGTGTTTTATACAGGGTTAGAAAACGCAGCTTTCACACAGAGCTAAATTTAAAGGCCAAAGAGAAAACAGAGTGGCGTGTCCATGGAGGTTAAGATATGTGTTCAATAGTTCTGCAGTTGTACACTCAAACTGCAACCAATCAAGAGTCGTGCATGCATGCGATGAGCTTCATCTGTTCACAGTCAGATTACAGGGAACGAGGATTGAGGAAGGTTAGGGTTGGGTTCCATAGTGGAATTACACCTTTGACACTCTGATTGCTCTTCTACATGGAAGCACACTCCAGATACCCAGTCCAAGATGCAGTATTGGCACTGGATGCTGAGAAATCCATAGGCTACTTACCTAGTTCTCTGTCCCCTGCAGGGTACTATATAGAAACCTGGCTATAAGTGAAAGGTTGAAACAAACCAGGGAGATACTTTATGTGGTAAGTTGTTATGAATGAGATAAATTATTTAAGTTTTAAATATACCAAATAAAAATGATTTTACAGAACAATGGTATCCCCAGTTAGAACGTGTTTGTTTTTAGCTGACAAAAATTAATTCAAGAATAGGAGCTAAGTGATGCACTGAATCAGTGGGGGCGATTTTGCCAGCCCTGGGGAGGCGGGTATGGAGGCGGGACTGCCGGGAAAATGGCAGAATCTGGGAGCGGGTACCCATCCCGCCTCCAACCCGACTCCGTGCCATCTTCCCAGGAGGTGGGTACCCGACCCACGCCGGGTCCCGTCTCCTCGAGGCGGGAAGGGGATTAGTGCCAATTAACTGCCTGTTAACGGGTAGTTAACAGGCAGTTTTTTTGCTAATCCCTATTTTGCCACCTAATTTGTGGGCTTCCCGACGGCTCCGAACCTCACTAGGGTCAGCAAGGCGAGCCGTGGGTCTGTGGGGGTTGGAGGGTCCGAGATGTCTGGTTTGCAGGTGAGTGATGAGTGCAAGTGTGGAGAGGTAAATGCATGAGGTGAGTAGAGTGTTTTAATAAGATTACTTACCTTTGCTTCTTCCTCCAGGTTTCATCCTTTTAGGCTGCGGAGCTGCCTCATTTCACCGGCAGAGAAAGCAGAATGGCCGCTGCATTCTTAAATGGAGCAACCTTCTGCTTTCTGCTCAGGAAGGCTTTCTAATTGAGTCTTCATTCAAGGACTCAACTTGGAAGACAGATTGTCAGAGATTGACAGCTTCACAGAGCTATCAAACAATGACAATTCATCTGTCAAAAAATCGTGACAGATGAAATGTCACTCGCTGATGTCACCAGTAACTGGCTTTCCCTTAATTGGCCTGCTAAGCCCGCTGGGCCTGCTAAGCCCGCTGGTCAATCAAGGGAAAATAGCGTGGGTTGGCCGGACGTCGATGGAGGCGGGACTAAAACCCGACAAGCAGCAGTCCCACCTCCATCATATCCCCATTGGCAAAATCACCCCATAATGTAATCACCACAGTTGTAGGTTCAAGACCAAAACAGGAATTAGAGGAGTTTGCTCACCTCCTTTTAATGGCTGTTCAATGTACTTCATTAAATGGGCTCTGACTGTTTCATTCTAGCGCACTGGGGGACATGTTTCTGCAGTATAAAATTGTCCCTTGGGCATTATGCTCTGAAACAGCCGTAACAGAAACTGGTCCACAAGGAGTTCTGACAGAAGTATGTTTTTGTAACTCACCTTGGACTCCTCTGGCCAGTCGGCATCTCGTGGCGTGGGCTACAGACAGTGCGGGATTTCCCCTGAAATGATGTTAAGATTCCGCCATGGCGCCTATGACGTCATCGGACTGCACCTTTTGAATGTTAAGTCGGCCGACACCTGCCTGTAGCGGGAGCCTCGGACAACTAGAAAGTTGACGAAGATAAGATGGCGCCAGGTGGGAATGGAGCGACCCGAGGTCGTTAAGGCGACTCAGCCTAATTTTAACCCCCTCCCCCACACAATTCTTGCTCGGCAACGGGTGCTATTAAATTAAATCCAGGAATACTTTATGCTTTTTAACATAGTAAACATTATTGTCCCCACTTTGACACGTGGTAGGGTGGGTTGAGTAGTATTTGTGTGAGACTTTGGGGAGATGCAGTCTGCATCAGTAAGAAACAGCTCAAACAAATCACAGCATTTATCAAATCAATAATATCAGCTGGGTAAAAATGAATTCATTTATTTTAACTTGGAGTAATTATTTAGCCCCGATTTTAACCGAACCCGCCTAGTGAGAACGGGACAGGGTACAGATGGGGCGTCCGACCTAAACCTGCCCCATTCTTGCTGGACGGGTTAGATTAAAATTGGGGCTTTCTTCCTTTCTCAAATAAAGAGATTAATATCATTGCACTACATTTACTTTAAGGTTCTGCTAACGCTTTGCCTGTTTTAAAGGGTTGGGGGAGAATGCTGTCTCCCATCACTTTTCTAATCCCCATTTATGCTACGCCAAGTGATGTGTCTTTGTTAAGAGAGATGGGAGTGACCAGCTGTGAATCTACTGTTGCTCCACTTGATGTTCAGTGCAAGAAACTAGAGCTCTGTGTATCCTTACTTAGCATAAGCGCAGAGCATTGCTTATTTGTCTCTGACTGCCAGCCCTCTTCTGCTGTTGAAACTGTAAAGATGGTGCAGCAAGCTGCCTGACGAAAATGCTTAGCACTAGGGGTGTAAGATAACTTTATTCAAGTGATCTCCATATTGACATCAAGCCAGTTATTTCTGTAAAATCCAGGGTGTTGGTCTCCATATTTGCTGCAGGTGTGCACACTGTTTTGCACTACACAGGTTTGCAGTTTGAGGCAAAGCTTCAATTATATGTATATAATCTTTTGTTACATAAATTGAAAAAGCTTATCTTGAATGCATCAGTCTGAAATTCAATGCACATGTGAAGTTATTGCAGCTTTTAAGTTTCTGCATTCAATGGAACACATTTTATTTCATCTCCTGGAAGACTTTTATTTTCCCTCTGTCACATGGGAAGGCCCAATGATGTAACTGAGCCGCGAAACACTGGGTTTACTTTGATTGAAGAAGATTGAAAGGAGCATAATCCAAGTCATTAAAATACTGAGAGGCACAAATGATATAGGCTATTTGACTTGGACTTAGTGTGCAGAAATGGAAAGCACAGGTTTAAAATTAACAAGCCTCAAGTGAGACAGGAGATTAGAATATTTTATTTGTTCCCACAGAGTACTCGATACATGGAATAGTTTGCCAGCAAGAAAAATAGTTGCCGCTATATTGATTGACTCCATCAAATAAATTCCGGCCATTTTTTTTTTTCAAGCCGCTGTCAGTTTAAAAAAAGAAACTTCATAAACTAATTGAAACTTTACCTATCCCTACCGATGTCACAGAAATCAGTGTGTTATCGATGAGATAAAGCCACATGCAATTAGGAGTACTGTTTGTATTCTAGTAAGGCTTAACCATATGATAAATTGTTAAAGAAGTGCCCATTTCTTAACCAGTGAGTCAATTAGAGTGAGCACAAGCATATAAGTATGAAGCAAAATTGAGTCAAATCAGCTGGGGAACTAGATTCTGATAACACCATTCATTATTATTAGCAGCAGAATTGTATCCCACCACAATCTGTAATCCTCATGGCCGAGCATATTCCTCACTGTACCATTACCATCAAGCCAGGGGACCAATAAGGAGTATAAAAGAGCATGCCAGGAACAGCACCAGGTGTACTTAGAAATGTGGTGCCAACCTGGAGAAGCTACAACAGAGGACTTCATGCATGCTAAACAGCAGAAGCAACATGCTATAGACAGAGCTAAGCAATTCCACAACCAACAGATCAGATCAAAGCTCTGTAGTCCTGCCACACCCAGTCGTGAATGGTGGTGGACAATTAAACAACTAACAGGAAGAGGAGGTTCTATGAACATCCCCATCCTCAATGATGGTGGAGCCCAGCACATGAATGCAAAAGACAAGGCTGAAGCATTTGCAACCATCTTCAGCCAGAAGTGTAGCATGGATAATCCATCCCGGTCTCTTCCTGAGGTCCCAACCATCACAGAAGGAGTTTTAAGCCAATTCAATTCACTCCATGTGATTTCACGAAACGACTGAGTGCACTGGATACAGCAAAGGCCATGGGCCCCGACAACGTCCTGGCTGTAGTGCTGAAGACTTGTGCTCCAGAACTAGCCGCGCCTCTAGCCAAGCTGTTCCAGTACAGCTACAACACTGGCATCTGTCCGACAATGTGGAAAACTGCCCAGGTATGTCCTGTCCACAAAAAGTCAGACAAATCCAATGTGGCCAATTGCCACCCCATCAGTCTACTCTCAATCATCAGCAAAGTCGTCGTCATACGTGTCTTCACACTGTTCCCTTTGGGGAACTGTATGAAGTGGCCGTGATTAACGCTCCTTCCGTGACCGTAACCATCTTCGTACCAGCCATTAGGGTGGTTAGTCCTATGGCGGGAGGGTTTTACGGGCTCCCACAACCCATACGAGCGGGGGGGCCACCCACACCCACGGACGCAAGTATCCCGCTGGATGTCAACCCAGAATTTAGAGCTGGAGCTCCAACTCTACTTGCCGGGACTGTCTGGAGCGGGGTTTGAAACCCGACGCCTTCTGGCCCAGCGGCGGGGATGCTACCGCTACGCCAAAGGCCCACTCCATCAGCAAAGTGATGGAAGGTGTTGTCGACAATGCTATCAAGCGGCACTTATTCACCAATAACCTGCTCACTGATGCTCAGTTTGGGTTGCGTCTGGACCACTCGGCTCCAGACCTCATTACAGCCTTGGTCCAAATATTGACAAAAGAGCTGAATTGCAGGTGTGAAGTGAGAGTGACTGCCCTTGACATCAAGGCAGCATTTGACCAAGTGCGGCATCAAGGAGCCCGAGTAAAATTGAAGTCAATGGAAATTAGGGAGAAACTCGCCAATGGCTGGAGTCATACCTAGCACAAAGGAAGATGGAGGTGGTTGTTGGAGGCCAATCATCACAGCCCCAGGACATCGCTGCAGGAGTTCCTCAGGGCAGTGTCCCAGGCCCATCCGTCTTCAGCTACTTCATCAATGACCTTCCCTCCATCATAAGGTCAGAAGTGGGGATGTTCACTGATGATTACACAGTGTTCAGTTCCATTCGCAACCCCTCAGATAATGAAGCAGTCCATGCCCGCATGTAGCAAGACCTGGACAGCATTCAGGCTTGGGCTAATAAGTGGCGAGTAACATTCACGCCACACAAGTGCCAGGCAATTACCATCTCCAACAAGCAAGAGTCTCACCACCACCCCTTGACATTCAATGGCATTACCATCGTCAAATCCCCCACTATCAACATCCTGGGGGGTCACCATTGACCAGAAACTTAACTGGGCCAGCCACATAAGTACTGTGGCTACAAGAGCAGATCAGAGGCTGGGTATTCTGTGGTGATTGTCTCACCTCCTGATTCCTCAAAGCCTTTCCATCATCTACAAGGCACAAGTCAGGAGTGTGATGGAATACTCTCCACTTGCCTGGATGAGCGCAGCTCCAACAACACTCAAGAAGCTCGACACCATCCAAGACAAAGTAGCCTACTTGATCAGCACCCCATCCATCATCTTAAACATTCACAAATGGTGTACCGTGTCTGCAATGTGTACCATCTACAAGATGCACTGCAGCAACTCGCCAAGGCTTCTTCGGCAGCACCTCCCAAACCCGCGACCTCTTCCACCTGGAGGGACAAGGGCAGCAGGCGCATGGGAACACCTGCAAGTTCCCCTCCAAGTCACACACCATCCTGACTTGGAAATATATCGCCGTTTCTTCATCGTCGCTGGGTCAAAATCCTGGAACTCCCTCCCTAACAGCACTGTGGGAGTACCTTCACCACATGGACTGCAGCGATTCAAGATGGCAGCTCACCACCACCTTCAAGGGCAATTAGGGATGGACAATAAATACTGGCCTTGCCAGTGATGCCCACATCCCCTAAGTGAATTAAAAGAAAATTAAGTTATTCCTAATCATTCATTTCTCAATATATTTTAGCCTTAGGGCATACAGTAGTTTCATCTTTCACTATTAATTATAACTCACTGTTTCTTGATAGATTTTTTAAAATAAAGTTTCTAATCTTTGATTTTTTTTAAATTATCGAAATGAAGTACTACACACTTATTTTCAGTATCGCTCTGTGAACTTTAATTACCATATAAAATTGGTTGCAAAATGTAACCAGGTGCCTCAACTGTGTTTGTGTCAACTTTATATTAACTTTTTCTATGCTAAATAAGCAGTAGGTTGATATTGTTGGCACAACAAACTCTGTGACGTGCACTTGAAAATAAAAACTGAGATAACTGTACCTGGAGAATTTGCTGTGGTGACTGCTAACTCTGCTCGAGGCTATTATCACTGTAAAATTTTGATTAAGTATAGAGGGATTTAATGCCACAAGCAACTGCATGGTGATGTAGCCAATTAAAAATCATATTTCTCTGGAATAAATAACGGGATAAAATATCAGCGTGGAGCTGGCAGTTGCATACAATCCATTATCACATATTTTCTAATTAGAATAGGTTAGCCCACTGATTTGTATTCATCTCCATTCTTTGTTTTGTAAAGGTAATCATATTATACAGGGATCAGAACTGTCGACAATCCAACTGTTCAGGACAGATAAAAATACAATGGAACTGTGACAAATATAGGGACGTCCGTCTTCGTTTTGAAATATTATGGGATAAATACATTAGATTGCGTTTATCTTACTAAAGGGCATGGCCATTAATATCTCATCAAAGTTAAAAATAGAATTATGAAAATAAATCTATTTTTATAGTTTTTCTTCCTGCTTGTTTATAATTGAGTTTAAGCAATGGAATCACTGAGGGAACTGGCTGGGAGAACTTGCTGAATTACAGAAAATGAGGGAACTGGATTATTACGTGCAGCTGTAGAATCTTCCTATTTCAACTAAGTTCTGAAACACTACTGATACAGTCCCCACTGCCCCACTACACCATTTATTCATCAGCACCTACTGTTAAAACAAAATATTAAAAATATTTTTTTAAAGAATGACATTATGTTAATGTTCATTATTATTTTAATGATTTAATAATTCCTAAAATGAATGCTAATAAGGATTATTTTTTAAAATCATACACAATAACCCAGAATTTTCTGCAATGGCTAGATTGGCAACTTACGTCCTTAAATTTAGAAACATAGAAAAATAGGAGCAGGAGTGGGCCATTCGAGCCTGCTCCGCTGTTCAATATGATCATGGCTGATCCTCTATCTCAATACCATATTCCTGCTCTCTCCCCATACCCCTTGATGCCTTTTGTGTCTAGAAATCTATCGATCTCCTTCTTAAATATATTCAGTGACTTGGCCTCCACAGCCATCTGTGGTAGAGAATTCCCCAGGTTCACCACCCTCAGTGAAGGAATTTCTCCTCATCTCAGTCCTAAATGCCCTACCCCGTATCCTGAGACTGTGACCCCTTGTTCTAGACCCCCCCCCCAACCAGGGGAAACATCCTCCCTGCATCCAGTCTGTCTAGCCCTGTCAGAATTTAATACGTTTCAATGAGATCCCCTCTCATTCTTCTAAACCTTAGTGAATACAGGCCTAGTCGACCCAATCTCTCCTCATAAGACAGTCCTACCATCCCAGGAATCCGTCTGGTGAACCTTCACTGCACTCTCTCTATGGCAAGTATATCCTTTCTTAGGTAAGGAGACCAAAACTGCACACAGTACTCCAGGTGTGGTCTCACCAAGGCCCTGTACAACTGTAGTAAGACATCCTTGCTCCTGTACTCAAATCCTCTTGCAATGAAGGCCACCATATCATTTGCCTTCCTAACTGCTTGCTGCACCTGCATGTTTGCTTTCAGTGACTGGTGTACAAGGACACTCAGGTCCCTTTGTACATCAGCATTTTCCAATCTATCACCATTTAAATAATACTCTACCTTTCTGTTTTTCCTACCGAAGTGGATAACTTCACATTTATCCACGTTATACTGCATCTGCCATGTATTTGCCCACTCACTCAACTTGTCTAAATTGCCTTGAAGCCTCTTTACATCCTCCTTGCAACTCACAATCCCACGTAGTTTTGTGTCGTCAGCAAACTTGGAAATATTACATTTCATTCCCTCATCCAAATCATTGATATATATTGTGACTAGCTGGGGCCCAAGCACTGATCCCTGCGGTACCCCACTAGTCACTGCCTGCCACCCCAAAAAAGACCCATTTATTCCTACTCTCTGTTTCCTGTCTATTAACCAATTTTCAATCCATGCCAGTATATTACCCCCAATCCCATGTGCTTTAACTTTGCACACTAACCTCTTATGTGGGACTTTATCAAAGGCCTTCTGAAAATCCAAATACACCACATCCACTGGTTCTCCCTTATCTATTCTACCAGTTACATCCTCAAAAAACTCCAGTAGGTTTGCCAAACACAATTTCTCTTTCATAAATCCATGTTGACTTTGTCTAATCCCGTTCACATTTTCTAAGTGACCTGTTATCACATCCTTTATAATAGACTCTAGCATTTTCCCTACTACTGATGTTAGGCTAACTGGTCTGTAGTTCACTGTTTTCTCTCTCCCTCCTTTTTTAAATAGTGGGGTTACATTTGCCACCCTCCAATCTGCAGGAACTGTTCCATAATCTATAGAATTTTGGAAGATGACAACCAATCCACTATTTCCATGGCTACCTCTTTTAGTACTCTGAGATGCAGATTATCAGGCCCTGGGGATTTATCAGCTTCCAGCCCCATTAATTTCTCCAGCACTATTTTTTTACTAATACTAATTTCCTTTAATTCCTCCTTCTCACTAGACCCTTGGTTCCCTAGCATTTCTGGGAAGTTATTTGTGTCCTCTTCTGTGAAGACAGAACCAAAGTATTTGTTTAATTGCTCTGCCATTTCCTTGTTCCCCATTATAAATTCTCCCGTTTCTGACTGTAAGTGACCTTCATTTGTCTTTACTAATCTTTTTCTTTTTACATACTTGTAGAAGCGTTTACAATCTGCTTTTATGTTCCTTGCAAGTTTACTCTCATACTCTATTTTCCCCTCTTATTCAATCTCTTGGTCCTTTTTTGCTGAACTCTAAGCTGCTCCCAATCCTCAGGCTTGCTACTTTTTCTGGCAACTTTATATGACTCCTCTTTGGATCTAATACTATCCTTAATTTCTTTTGTTAGCCATGGTTGGGCCACTTTTCCTTTTGTGTTTTTGCAGCAGAAAGGAATGTATAACTGTTGCAATTCATGCATTCGTTCCTTAAATGTTAGCCATTGCCTATCCACCGTCATGCCTTTTAATGAAGCTCCCCAATCTATCATAGCCAACTCACTCCTCATACCATCGTAGTTTCCTTTGTTTAGATTTAGGACCCTAGTTTCGGATTGGACTTCTTCACTTTCCATCTTAATGAAGAATTCCCACATGTTATGGTCACTCTTCCCCAAAGGACCCCGCACAACAAGATTATTAATTAACCCCTTCTCATTGCATAGTAGCCTGTTCCCTAGTTGGCTCCTCAACGTACTGGTCTAAAAAACCATCTCATACACACTCCAAAATGTCCTGGTTTTCCAATTAGGATACGTCACAGCAAGCGTAGCAGTGAATCGGAAGCGACAAAGCCAATGTTCATTTTGTTTGTCGATTTCTGTAATTTCAACCACATCTATTTATACCTGGCAGCAAATTGCTAAAATATATAAACAAGAATAAACCTGACAAAGATTATTAGGAAAATAAGATGAAAGATTGTTAGGGAAAAACATGAGGTCTCACGCTGTATCATGAGGCTATGGCAAGAAACTGTCGATTTTAAGAAGAGTGCTTTACTTTGCCCCTGATTGACATTAAGAAGTAATTTCAGAAGCAGTGTAGAAAATAGTCACCCCCAGAGGCACTTTCACCGTGGTTCAAGGATTGCCCTCGTTTTCATGATTACAGCATCTAGCAGTGTGAGAAATAATTTAGTATAAATAACATTCACATTTGCATTGCACTGACCTTTAAAAATGTGGGCTCTGCTTTGATCGATCTGATTAAGAAAATTTTACGTAAAATATATGAAGAATCTTGAAAGCATCAGTATTATGATGCTCGGAAGCAATGTAGCCTCTTTTAAATGCGTCCCTGTGTTCATTTGAAAGGATAATTATAGTTTAGTTACGGACTCATAACATTGATTGAAACTAATAATTACAGCATCCAAAATTCAGTGGAGAGCTAGGCTTCTCAAATGGAAATGAAAATGAATACGAAATGAGGGAGAAAAGAGAACACAATAGGATAATGATGCGACACACAATGTTCTTAGGCAAAAAGAAGATCCAGAGGGAGACACCTTTGAAGTTAATTCTATCATGCAAGTAATACTGAGCTACTTGGCTCCAAGTCCTAACCCAAATTCCCAACAGATCTGTTGCAGTCAAGCATTGTATTGTTTGATTCTTTTTATTCTGTTGTGTTGTGACATGTCATTACACGATGGTTAAATAGATATATTCTGCTTATTAAAGAATCATATTATTTGGACTAATAACTACATTTGTTTGATGATAAACTACTAAAAATATTCAATTGAAGTCAACGTGTTACAGCCAACAGTAACAGTTATAAAATTGCCCAATCTCATAAATATACATGGAAATAAAAATGAAACTTGCAATAGTTATAAATTTGTTTGAGGGTCGAATTGAAAACATATTTAAGCAGTAAATTTAAGATTCCTGTAATTATACCAAACCTACTGAGCCCACCAGTGCCATTCTGTAACGGTCTATGTGGCAGCGGCATTCAAAGTGGCTTTCACTCAGCATGAAAAAAATCAAATATAAAATAAAATGTTAAACGCTTTACTTCCTACATAACAACATTTACATTCAAACCAGTGATGACATTTCGAAAATAATGCAGTCAGTGTGATTTTGGAACATGATAACTACAAGTCTTTTGTTCTTACATCCACTCAATATCCTCCCTCTTCAATATTTTTTTTCTGTTCTCTATTATTTTACCTTTTTTTCTCACCAGTGCCTATTCTAGGTTTTCTACATTAGTGGTTCAGTGGGGAGCACCCTCGTCTCTGAGTCTGAAGGTTGTGGGTTCAAGTCCCACTCCAGAGACTTGGGCACAAAAATCTAAGCTGACACTCCAGTGCAGTGCTGAGGGAGTTCTGCACTGTCAGAGGTGCCGTCTTTCGGATGAGATGTTAACCGAGGCCCCGTCTGCTCTCTCAGGTGGACGTAAAAGACCTATGGCACAATTTCAAAAAAGAGTTAGGGGAGTTATACCTGGTGTCCCGGCCAATAATTATCCCTCAATCAACATCACTAAAACAGCTTAACTGGTCATTATCTCAGTGCCATTATTGGGAGATTGCTGTGCGCAAATTTGCTGCCACGTTTCCTACATTACAACAGTGACTACACTTCAAAAAGTACTTCATTGGCTGTAAAGCACTTTGGGACATTCGGTGGCCATGAAAGGCGCTATAGAAATGCAAGTCTTTTCTTTTTATTACTTTTTTACTAATCCTTGAGTGTCCTGAATTCCACCCATCTTCAAGATGGAAGTAACTTTGGAAAGATTGGTCTCTAATTGGCTGAAACTGTTTTTTCAATCAGCTGAGTATCAGAACTCTATCATAGTCAAGATCATGGTTATTTTCAGATGCATTTTAAAACATTCATGAGACCCCCACTCTTGCAGGGTGAGTTAATTCATCAACAGTGTAGATACACTCAGCAAGATAAATCATCCTTAGGAAAGGTTAGCCACATCAATGGAATTTGGCAGTTCGTCTGACTTCTGTTTAAATAATCGTCACATTGCAAATATAACCTGAACTTAAAAATATTTCTATAAAAAAACTACCAGAAAAATTGTGGGTCTACAGGTAAATGGAGTGACATTGCATGTAAGCATTCAGAGCAGGAAGGTTCGTAGGCTAAATTATTGATCTGTGCAGAGTTAGGTGACAGTTGCTGGGCCAGCACTGAAGGGTCTACAATTGATTTTGATGCCTCATGGCTAGGGAAAGGAAAATAATCGATCAGGGTTATTGCTCCTGGGCCGCGACTTCACCAACCGAGGTGGGCGGCCGGGGTCGGTGTCGCGGTCCCAGCCCGCTGCCTACTGCAGCCCGCACTCTCCAAGCGATTTTACGTTAATAGAGCTTGTTAAGCCCACCCTGCAAAGTTCCCGCCCAATTAATAGGAAGCGGGTCTGATGACGTTATTTGATGACGCGTCATCAGCTGGTTTCCTTAAAGGAGCCACATCCAAATTGATTTTGACAGTTCTGCTGTCAGTGTTCTACAGCATTGAGGTGCTGCAAACACTGACAAGCACTGAACAGAGGTGCATGGCTGTACCCAGGCTCTTCCATGACTCCCTCCATATGCTTATGGAGGGAGTCACAGCATGCAGGGAGGTTCTCTTCCCTTCCCATAGGCGGAAGAAACCTCCCCAGGAGATCAACGCTGCCTGGTTGCACATTGCACAGGAAGACACAAACAGGGATGTCGTCAGGAGGACCTGGCTGCAGTGGCGTAAACCTTTCAATGATCTGAGCAGATCACGAAACGTTACTGCCAAGCCACACTCAACCTCATCCTGCTGTGCCACTCATCACATCCACATCACTCTGCCTTCCCTACCCTACTCCTGCACATCTTTACTCACACTAACTTACCTCGCGCCTCCACCCATCCCTCTCTCTCTACATTATCACATCCCCATCTCACTAGCCACCCCTCACACTCACCCTCATCCTACTGCAAGCATATGAACTAACAACACACAAGGGTAGGCACTTGGGTGGTTTAGCCAATGTTCATGTGAAGTTTCAGTCAATGTGTTGTCAAACATTGAAATCTATATTTTCAACACTTTACCTTATTAGACAGATCTGTGGAAGTGTTGAGACATAACTTCCCCACCCCCCACCTTCCAATTGTGATGAGTGTGAAAGCAATGGCGTGGACATTGTAGGGATGCTTTATGGTGCTGGTGTGGGGTGGTGTCAACCTGGCGCATCATGTGGCAGCCAGGGTGTACAACGTCAAGAGAAGTAAATCTGGCCATGGTGATGCCATCGCTGGCCTCCCGGGCAGCAATGTTGTCGGGTGCTGATGCCCTGTGTCCTTTGCAGCATCAGGTGATTGCGGAGAAGGTTGGTATTGTTGGTGATGTTGGTGTGCCTGACGATGTCGGTGTTGGGGCTGATCGTGGAGGGATTCTGAGGACCAAGGTGAGATTTTTTCAAGGGCACCGGTGTTGCTGGAATAGATGGCTGCTGAAGTTGAGATGACAGAAGCGATCTGTCAGTGGTGAGAGAGCTTGCTCCAAGGAGGTGACAGTGGATAGAGAGTTTACTCCGAACACTTCCAAAACTGCATACAGCTCAAAAGTGTCTTCCAAGTCCTGCAGACTCAAGCTTCTGACATTGGAAAGTGAACAGCTGTGAAATGGTAGCTTTCATACCACTTTTGCAGCTGTCACCTATTCACAGCAATGGGGAGACATAAAGAACCCGACCTACTTACCTGACGTGATCTCCGAATGACGTGAACCCCGTTAAAAAAGTGGGAAAATAGAAATAGGCTGGCAAAATAATAGTTAACAAGCATTTAACTATCTTAAATGCCTCCCCCGCCGCTTGGTGTCGGGTCTGTTCTGAAATCGCAGACCCAACACTTGGGAAACTTACATGGAGGTGGGTTTGGAGCGGACTCCGAACCTGCTGTCAATCATTTCGATTTTGACAGCGGACCTGCCGCCGAACCCACCCTCTGAGCGCTGGTAAAAATCGCAGCCCTGATCTCTGTCCACTGTTGGATATAAACATGGGTGGTCATAAGATAAGAATAGGTTCAGACTTGACTGACACACACGCGTGGTCAAAAAGCCCACTAGCACTCACTTTGTAGGCTAATTTTTCTTGCATTTCATCACTATCTGGTTTGAAACACTAAAAAACCCTAACAAAAGTCCAAGAAACATTGGCCCTGATATTATCGAGGGAGGGAGCAGGGGGGAGTGGGGGGCAGTTTTGTGGTCTCAGGTCCTGCCAAATTTAACAGCAGGATCTGATTACTATTTTTGAACTCCATTTCCTGGCCGCAGCCAGCCAGATTGAGAGGCTGGCTGGCTGTTGGGCGGGTAGGCCAGCGGCACCAGGCCATAGCTGAGGAGCAGAGAGGGAGAGACTTGGGGTGGGGGAACGGATCTGGAGAGATCAGGGGTCGGGAGGGAGTGGTCGGAGAGATCAGGGATTGATGGGGACATCAATTGGTGGGGCGGGGGAGACATTGATGGGGGAGGGGGAAGCAGAGAGATCGGGGGGAGGGGAAGACATCGATGAGGGTGCCTGGAGAGGTCGGGGGAGGAGGGGGAAGATCATGGGGTGGGGCAGAGAGATTGGGTGAGGAAGGGAAAAGGTGGCGGGGGCCCTGTGAAGGACATGGGGGTGGAGGGGGGCAGGAGCAGATCGCGGGCGGGGTGGTGGGGGGTGGGAAGCACTCCTGCTCCTCCTGGCCGACAAGTAGTGCTGGAAAAACACTTACCTGTTCCATTCAGTAGTCCTCGCCTCCCTTTAGCTGCTGATTTAAGACTGGAATAGAGAAAAAAAAGAGGCACGCAGCCTCATTAAAATATTTAGATGAGCGACCTGCCTCCCGGGAGCAGGTTGGTTGCCTGCCCCCCACCTCTGCAAAAACCAGAAGTGGGCGGGCTCGAGGCGGGCTGGGTTCGGATTTGAAAACCTGACCCAAACCCATCCATTTTTGGGGGTTAAAATTCCCCACATTGGCTCTTCAAAAAACATATACCAGGTGCAGTTTTTGAAGCTATACATAAAATGCCCAGTTAAACCTAAATGTGTGTTACTTTAAGAAATATTGCATTTGCATTTAACCAAATTACAATTTTATGATGTCATTAGTGCATTGCTAACCCATCATAACATGCTGGCTGTAAAATAAGGAAGCCACAATGAGTTATAATGTATGCGGCATTAAATCTTTCATAGCATTGCATTGAGTATAAAAAGGTGAGAAGTTAAGGTCCAGCAGCTTTATAGTGGAGATCGTATAATTGCTAAAAGCCTTACAATTAAACTGGCGGCTTACTGTAACTTTGATGTAGTATAATTGTTTACATATCTTTGGAAAGGGGATATTTAACACTACAATTATTAACACTATTATATTGTATTTAAAGGGGAATGTCAGTATGGGGCTTGCAAAATATCTCCTATCTACCACGACCCTGATATTGAGGTTGGAGGCGTACCTCTGGAGTACGCCTCCGACCCACAAAATATTTCCGCCCCTACCTGCTATCGTCCCAGCTACGGAGAGTTCCCTTCCCGGGCCTCCATATGTATGGCAGCGGAAAAGCTCACTGATCCCAGGGACGCAGGCGGGCCAGAAGCGTCCCTGGGATCTCATGGGCCCAGTCCACCAATGAGAAAGGAGGATTCCATTGCAATCCTTTATGAACAAAATCCCCTAATGAGATGCAATGGAATCCCCAAATAATTAAACAATTTAGACAATTCTAATAAATATAAATGTTCTGAATTTCAATTGTGTTCAGAATTCCATTACACCAAATGCAATAAAAATTTAATTTTTTGAAAAATAATTTTAAACATTTTAACCCAGGCCAATATTTGCATAAACTAATTTTAAGTGTTTAAGAACATAAGAACATAAGAAATAGGAGCAGGAGTAGGCCAATCGGCCCCTCGAGCCTGCTTCGCCATTCAATAAGATCATGGCTGATCTGATCCTAACCGCCAATCTACTATCACAGAACCATCTCCTGAATCTAACAGAATTAGACACACGAACTAGGAGCAGGATCAGGCTACACGGCCCCTGGGCCCGATCCGCTACCCACAGGGCCATGACCGATCCGAACCTAGACTCATGTCCAAATTCCTGCCCGCTCCCCGTAACCCTTAATTCCCTTTACTTCTAGGAAACTGCCTATTTCTGTTTTAAATTTATGTAATGATGTAGCTTCTACAGCTTTTTGGGGCAGCATATTCCATGGACCTACCACCCTCTGAGTGAAGTAGTTCCTCCTCACCTCAGTTTTGAAAGAGCAGCCCCTTATTCTAAGACTATGCCCCCTAGTTCTAGTTTCACCCATCATCGAGAACATCCTCCCCGCATCCACCCGATCCAACCCCTTCACAATCTTATATGTTTCAATAAGATCGCCTCTCATTCTTCTGAACTCCAATGAGTAGAGTCCCAATCTACTCAACCTCTGCTCATACGTCCATCCCCTCATCCCCGGGATTAACTGAGTGAACCTTCTTTGTACTGACTCGAGAGCAAGTATGTCTTTTCTTAAGTATGGACACCAAAACTGTATGCAGTATTCCAGGTGCGGTCTCACCAATACCTTGTACAACTGAAGCAATACCTCCCTATTTTTATATTCTATCCCCCTAGCAATGAAAGCCAACATTCCATTGGCCTTCTTAATCACTTGCTGCACCTGCATACTAACCTTTTGAGTTTCGTGCACCAGGACCCCCAGATCCCTTTGTACTTCAGTACTTTCCAGTTTCTTGCCATTAAGATAATAACTTGCTCTATGATTTTTCCTGCCAAAGTGCATAACCTCACACTTTCCAGTATTGTATTCCATCTGCCAAATCTCTACCCACTTACTTAGCCTGTCTATGTCCCCTTGCAGGTTTTTTATGTCCTCCTCACTCACTACTTTCCCCCCCAACTTAGTATCATCTGCAAACTTTGATATGTTACACTCGGTCCCCTCCTCCAAATCGTTAATATAGATTGTAAAGAGTTGGGGACCCAGCACTGACCCCTGCGGAACGCCACTAGTTACTGATTGCCAGTCTGAGAATGAACCATTTATCCCAACTCTCTGCCTTCTGTTAGATAGCCAATCCTCTATCCATGCCAGAATATTACCCCCAATCCCGTGATTTTTTATCTTAAGTAATAATCTTTTGTGTGGCACCTTGTCAAATGCCTTTTGGAAGTCTAAATACACTATGTCCACTGGTTCCCCTTTATCCACCCTATATGTTACTTCCTCAAAGAACTCCAGCAAATTTGTCAAACATGACTTCCCCTTCATAAAACCATGCTGACTTTGTCCTATTAAATTATGATTATCCAAATGTCCTGTTACTGTCTCCTTAATAATGGACTCCAAAATTTTACCTACCACAGATGTTAGGCTAACCGGTCTATAGTTTCCAGCCTTCTGTCTACTGCCCTTTTTAAATAAGGGTGTTACATTAGCAGTTTTCCAGTCTGCCGGGACCTTTGCCGAGTCCAGGGAGTTTTGGAAAATTATTACCAATGCATCCACAATCCCTACCGCCACTTCCCTCAAGACCCTAGGATGTAAGCCATCCGGTCCAGGTGATTTATCCGCCTTGAGTCCCATTATTTTACTGAGTACCACTTCCTTAGTGATTTTGATCGTGCATCATTTTTTTATTTTTAAATGTTTAATTTAAGATTTATAATAACCCTTACGCTGATGAAAGCAGGCCCTATGCCTGCTTTTACCAGCCGTAAGAGTTTCATGGACAATTGCTGGGCAAATAGCCCAAATCTGCACCAGTGAAACTGATTCTACTTTCAGTTCGTATGATCTGTCAAGGCGTACTTTGACAGATCGCAAATTCCGAGTTTTCGTATATGCGTTGTGGGGCCTTTCAGAAGGATTACGATGGTGTACACTAAGCTTACGCTGTCAAAGACACCGTAATTTCAGGGCCCACCTTTTAAAAGCACCATAACTTGTGCTGAATAATTGTTCCATAGCCACAGTGAAGCCACGTTGGTCAGCCAATGGCAAGCAACATTGAGCTGACTTGCCTATCTATAAATGTGCTTCAGTTTCCAAAGTGACACCAAATGAGCTTTGCTGCTGGCAGCTGAGAATAAAGCTTCTTAGTAATATAACCCTTGATTGAGGTCGAGTAATTGTAACTCAATTCTCCCTGCTGAGGGCCTCTTTTGCTTGACATCAGGTTTCTAAATCTAGTTTTGACAAAATGATTCCCCATTGGCCATTTCACTTATAATAAGATTTTTTATTCTGAGAGATTTTTAACGATAGTATGCAATCTATAACACTCTATGTGATTCCTTTCACACTGATCCTCCCCATTTAAATGTCAAGTGTTTGTTACTTGTTTTATTAGCATATCAATGGGTAATTTCTGTAATATAATTATAATAGCCAAGAAACTACTGTTCCTGATATTGTATGTGTGTCTTTAACAGATTTCTATGATATTATGTTCTCTGTTATTCTAATGGAAGCATTAATCGATAGATTTTTGGATACTAAGGGAACCAAGGGCTATGGGGATAGTGCAGGATGGTGGAATTGAAATAGAAGATCAGCCATGATCTTATTGAATGGCAGAGCATGCTCGAAGGGTCAAATGGCCTACTCCTGCTCCTATTTCTTATTGTTCTTAGTGCTATAAATGAGTTCATAAGAACATAACAGTTTCCAACCTTTGGTTAATGAATGCTTCTTTATATCATTTTGATG
Organism: Somniosus microcephalus; assembly: GCF_052327205.1. NCBI lineage: Eukaryota > Metazoa > Chordata > Chondrichthyes > Squaliformes > Somniosidae > Somniosus > Somniosus microcephalus. Next base: position 253,561,956 of record NC_140992.1, read on the forward strand.
CCATACATGCTGACTCCCCCCTGGATTTTACTTCATTTCATTGTGTTTGCAAATAAGATCATAAGAACATAAGAAATAGGAGCAGGAATAGGCCACTTGGCCCCTCGAGCCTGCCCCGTCATTCAATAAGATCATGGCTGATCTTGGGCTCAAAGCCACTTCCCCGTCCGCTTCCCATATCCCTTCACTCCCTTATCTTGCAAAAATCTGTCTATCTCCACCTTAAATGTATTTAATGACCCAGCCTCTCTGGGGCAGAGAATTCCACAGGTTTACGACCCTCTGAGAGAAGAAATTCCTCCTCATCTCAGTTCTAAAAGGGCGACCCTTTATTCTGAAGCTATGACCCCGAGTTCTAGATTTCCCCATGAGGGGAAACATCCTCTCTGCATCTACCTTGTCGAACCCCCTCAGCATCTTATATGTTTCATTTTTGATTATTTGATTATTCATTTTGATGTTAAATGAATTCAAAAGCAACCATTTGTACCAATTCCTAGCTTAGTACATTTGTACAATGGAGCAAATGATTTTTGTAACATATATGTATAAAATAATACAAAAGTAAAATACTGCAGATGCTGGAAATCTGAAATAAAACCAGAAAATGCTGGAAATACTCAGCAGGTCAGGTAGCAGCTGTAGAGAGGGAAAGAGTGTTAACGTTTCAGGTCGATGACCTTTTGTCAGAACTGATGTTACATCTCTAACGTTTTCCAGTTCTGACGAAGGGTCATCGACCTGAAATGTTAACACTGTTTCTCTCTCTACAGATGCTGCCTGACCTGCTGAGTGTTTCCAGCATTTTCTGTTTTTCTTATGTACAAAATAATGCCTGGCTGAGAGTGAGCTATAGGACTGTAACCTAATTGAGAGGTTTAGGTAATGCTATTTACCATGTTAAAGATAGTCATTAGGTGGGGATCACGTCTTAGACAACAATGGAGTAAATCAGTCTTAATGTGTAAAAAGTTGAGTTTCAAGGATGATGCTGCGAGCTTCTGGCCTTTGTGAAATGATTTTGCCAGATAGCCGATGCATATTCAAATGTTGGAAGGATACAGCTTAAAGTGGAAAGGAATAGTTAGGAGAAGTGTTGGAATTTTTCTGATTAGATTCTTTTTGGCATTGCGAATTATGTGGGTGGACCAGAATGAATTATCACATATGTGGAATTCAAGGTATTTGAATGCAGTGACTTGGTTCATTACTATGAAGTTGGTTGAGAGGTAACAATTGTGTGTGCATTGAAGAAGATTACCATGGATTTAGACTCTCTATTAACATCAGCAACCTGTTATTCACTGTCCACTGTGATTTAGGGTTAGTGCCCATTTGAAACAGGTTTTGGCCCATGAATGATTATAGTTTCCTCTGGAGAGGAACATTTTACATGCACAGAGAAGCAGTTCTGATTCTGTTGAAAGGAAGAAATGTTGTATGTCATTTGTAGATATGCAAAATGGAAGGAATTATTCTGTGGCATGCAGAAGTTTTCATATGCTGTAGAAATGTGTTTACAGAAATTGCAAAACACCTTTTAATGAGACAACTATAGAATCAGTGAAATAATTGTGAAGGAACCCAAGTTATCACAGGCCATTGTCTAGCCATAGTTTCATTGTTTTGGGAGTCTCGTATCGGGCATGCAGACAATGTGACCCGTCCATCGGAGCTGATCGAGCGTGGTCAAAGCTTCGATGCTGGCGATGTTGGCCTGAGCGAGAACACTGACGTTGGTGCGCCTATCCTGCCAATGATTTGCAGGATCTAGCGGAGGCAGCATTGGTGGTACCTCTCCAGTGCTTTGAAGTGCCTGCTGTACATGGTCCATGTCTCTGAGGCATACAGGAGGGCGGGTATCACTGCTGCTCTGGAGACCATGAGCTTAGTGCCGGGTTTGAGATCCTGGTCTTCAAACACTCTCTTCCTCAGGCGACCGAAGGCTGCACTGGCACACTGAAGGCGGTGTTGGATTTTGTCGTCGACATCTGCCCTTGTTGACAGTAGGCTCCTGAGGTATGGAAAGTGGTCCACATTGTCCAAGGCCTTGTCGTGGATTTTGATACGAGACTCCCAAAACAGCGCTCTACTCGGAGCTCCGGCACGGCAAGAGAGCCCCAGGTGGGCAGAGGAAATGCTTCAAGGACACCCTCAAAGCCTCCTTGAAAAAGTGTAACATCCCCACCGACACCTGGGAATCCCTGGCCCAAGACCGCACAAAGCGGAGGAGAAACATCCGGGAAGGCGCCGAACACCTCGAGTCTCTTCGCCGGGAGCAAGCGGAAGCCAAGCGCAGGCAGCGCAAGGAGCGCACGTCAACCCAAGCACCCCACCCACCCGCCCCTTCAACCACCATCTGCCCCACCTGTGACAGAGACTGTAGGTCCCGCATTGGACTCGTCAGTCACCTGAGAACTAATTTTTAATGTGGAAGCAAGTCATCCTCAGCTCCGAGGGACTGCCTAAGAAGAAGATAGTTTCATTGTCAATCAAATAGTAGTAGTGGAGCAGCTATATTAAAATATCCTGGAGAAAATCCAAGTTGGTGTTTTAGAAGAAATTGTTGATTTCAGAGTAATTGTGGAATTTTGAAATACATATTCAAGGGATTTAGCCAATTGAAGTACAGAGTGGCATATGTTGGTAGGTAGTTCAGAATTTGTTTGTATTAGGGTGTTATAATTCAGTTTACATTCCATCCGTTTGTTTTTAATGTAGTAATACAGAGATTTAAGAGATGGGGGATATTAATGAACAGTAGGATTTATCATTACAACAGTCTTCTCTTAGCAGGTAGTACTTTTTGGAATTCCCCAAAATTAACATTTTGGTCATCAAAAGCCATTATTAGAATTCTAAAAAACAGACACAGTTGGTACAGATTAAGAGTTAGTCTACAACTACAGAAGAAGTATTGCAGTGCAGGCAGAAACAGTGCAGGGGTGAAGATGGAGAGATAAGCTACTGTGATGGGATTTGAACTCATGACTCTGGATTATTGGTCCAGTAACATGACCACTGTGCTAACGTATCCCCTGATTCTTATGTTATTATATCTTTGCAGAGATTTCAAATCTCATAATTTTATAGTTGGGTGTACGTATGTATATGAGGGAACCTTTCATTTGACTTCAGTTTTGTTCAACAAAAATTAAATAATAAAATATAATTTTAATTCTCTTGCTTTCTAACTTTCCCCTAAATGTCCCTAGAAGGAATAGAAAAAAGGTGAAATATGGAAACCATCTAAAATACAGACATAAAAATGCCACACACAAAAAAATGACTTTACAGTAAATTGCAGTTTTATATCGAATCAGTGTGAAACCTACATTCTTTGGAAAATGGATATTCTTGATCAATACTTCATGCTATCAAAATAATGCTTATTTTTAGAAATAAAAACATTACAGTACTAATATGTTGTTCAGGAATTGCATGTCACATAGCTTGCAAATGTTCCCATCTGACTATAAGTTAACTTTTACATGAAAATTTATTTGAGAAACTAGGTGTAAGTGTAAACAACAGTTTGAATGGAATTATGGAGAGAAACTAATAATTGATATAACATCAATTTCAGGAAGGAAAGAAAAACCCTCAACTGCCAGCCTTGTTTTTAAATCAAGACTCCCACAAGTTCTAATCCGTCCAATATGGTAAATATAAAATATTGAGCTAAGCAGTTATAGTGTGGATTTATAGCCCATGGGGAGTTTTGAGAAAGGTGTCAGACAGGGACCATTAATCAGGTAGTGAGAGTCATTAATCCGTCCAACAGCCATGCTAAGAAAACTTTACAGTCATTTTTATGCATCTTGCAATAACTCAACAAGTTCTAAATCACATATTTATGGAGACTCTGTAATGAGCATTATAAATGTGTAATTTATGGATAACTGGGTATATTCAGCTGAACATCTCAAACTGTCAGTAGACTACCTCCATTTGTAAGTGAATGCCTCTGTACAAAGAAGTGACAGAGACCATTTATCATGTCACTGAGGAAAATTTTGCAGTGTTCACAGATATATGTTTTCAGTGTGCTGTCTTGAAGCATTGTGAAAACAGTTGGATAGACTTGAGTTTTGTTTGCAGCAGTGTTAGGATGATTCATTACTCAGCAAATTCCTGATCTCTGCCTGAGCTCTCTGAGAGACTATGCAAAATGAGATCCTTCCATCTCAGAATGCACATTTGTAGCCCTAACAACTTAAATTGCAAGAGCACAGGTTCAAACTAGTAAAATATTAATTTAGGACTGATAAGGAAATTCTTCTTCACACAAAGAATGATCACTGAATGGAACAGGCTTCCAGAAGAGTAGTGGAGGAATCCTTTAAGAAACAATAGAATGCTGAAAAGGACGGACTTTAGGATCTCTCTGAACAATGAACTATGATGTGTCAAATGGCCTTCCTCATCCATAATTATCTTGTGAACTCAAAAATGGCAGAGATAGAGTCCTAGGAACAAATTGACTACTTAACCTCTCATTCAATGAATGGTAAAAAGAAAAAGAAAGACTTTCAATTATATAGGCCCAGAAATTCGGGTCGGGGGCTTCCCGCAGGTGCAAGCCCTCGACCTGCACTTACCTAGCGTGCCAGCCGTTGAGCTGTGGGCCCGCGTGGGATTCCGATCCTGGGCCTGCTCCAACTGCCGGCGCGCAGTGCTTGCGTATCCCAGGGGCGCAGTTAGTTTGATGCGTCCCCTGGGATCACGTGGGCCATGGAGAGCCAATGGTAGCAGGGAATGCCCATTCATAAGTTTGACAGGAAGAGCTGTCAAACCTATAAATACTATAAGCCCCAAAACATCACTAAAACTTCAAATAAATTTTAAAAAACATCACATTTTAAAAATAACTATAAATTACATGAAATAACTATTTTAAACAATAATTTAAATTTTTGAAAAAATTAATTACATTTTCCAGCAGGGCTAAAAATAAACTTACCTTTCTTTAAAGTATTTAAAAATAATAAATCTGTGGAAATTTTTTTTTAATTTTAATTAATTCACCACTTACCTTGTTAAAAGCAGGCCTTGCGCCTGTTTTTTTATAAGTGTAGTTGCTGGAGACTTACCCTCCTGGAAAAACCTGGGAAAAAAACGTAAGTTCGATGCGCACGCGTTCCACCTGTCAACCCCTTCTTTCAGGGGAATGGAAGTGCCGGTTTCCCGCGCATGCGCAGTGCATTCACGAAACCGGCACTTTCATTGGGCCTATGCGTGAGTATCCAGTGCGTACTCACGCGTTGGGACCCAAATTTCTGGGCCAGTGTGCTTTTCATGAGCTGAGGATGTCCCAAAGTGCTTTAAAGCCAATGAAGTACTTTTGAAGTGTAGTCACTGTTATAATGTGGGAAACGCGGCAGACCATTTGTGCACAGCAAGGTCCCACAAACAACAATGTGATAATGACCAGATTATCTGTTTTAACGATATTGGTCGAGGGATAAATATTGGCCAGGACACCAGGGAGAACTTAAGGAAGTGAGAGAATACTACTATTAAAAACGTGGGGAAAGAAAGAGTTGCAAAACTGGCTAATCGACCACGTTAATCCTAGAAATCTCCATGAGATCTTATTAAAATTCTGAATAATTTACTTGGCCATATTTTAATCATCCACACAAGTCCTCCAAGTAGGAGCTTGGAAGCAGAGAAACAGCCTGTGAATGTTGGTCATTTCATTCAAATTGATTGGACATTGTTCCTCAAATATACTCTTTAAAAAACATTGAAAAAACTCACCAGATTTGTGGTGACCTAGCTGGAGTATTAAAGTCTCTCTGGAATTTAAAATAGATGCTTTTGTTTTCTTTGGAAGTTTTTCAGTTCTTGGATAAGCAGAAACAGCCTGATTCATAATATTTGCCATTTCCTGGTCTTCAAATCATGTTGGAACAGAATCTATTTGCTATGGTCTGATTTTTATTTCCCTTGTGGTTTTTCCTATAATATGCTAAACATTATTTGCATTGGAAAAAAATGATTGCAAAATGTGGAATCAGTGAATCAGTAACAAAGTTGTCACATTTCCTGTGTGTACATACTGACAATGTTGTCTTGTCTGACAAGAGCGGAATTGATTGTTGGCATCTTAAAAAAAGGGGATGGGGTAATGTGGTATTAGTTACAAATTGTGACAATTTAAACTGTTGCTATAGTGATGACATTCATTCAGTGGAGAAGCAATGCCAACTGTGAATTGTAAAATTCTGATTCTTTTGACAGATCCAAAACTATAATCTTCACACAATGACTTTTATTTGAAGATTGTGCTTATGAAACTATTCAAAACATATTTATTGTATGAACAGCAGCAGCCGTGCATTTCCACTGCCATTTTTGATTATTCAAATAGCTATTCTCTTTGAAGGCTTGTGAAATTGAGTTTTTGCTCTTCAGCCAAGAATTCCTGATTGTATGCGAGAATGGTAATTTTTACCGTAGCAAGCTTTAATTAAATTACACAAGACCAATTCTATGTGACTTATCCCCAACCATTACTTAAACAAGCCACATTGTTCCAGAAATTAAAATTGATTAATTCTATTAATACAATGGCCCAGATTTTTCTGTCAAAATAACAGTGGGTCCAACAGCGCTAATCGCTTGGCAACATCAGGTGAGGGCAGATACAAAGTTAAATGTGGAAATCCGGTGGTTGCTGTCCGAGATGCGCCGTTCTGCCGTTAGCTTTGTGAAAAAGGCATCTCGTCATCTAGCTCAACGTTGAAATGTATTGAACGGGGTGAATTTCCTGTCCTCGCATGGTAGATACAAACTAAACTCGGCACAGAAGGTTTGAGTGTGTCCTTTTCAGTCTAAGCACCCTTTTTAACGGCATGATAAATGTTAATTACTACCAAACAACCTCTCTGGCACTGAAAATTAACTATTATAAGTGTGGAGACGCATTCCTTCAGCTTTTAATTGTTGGAGATTTTTTTTTTAATTAACAACTTAAAAAAAAAAATTCTTTCTGTCTCTTTTTCTCTTTGTCTTAATCCAATCTTTCTTTCCCTCACTTTATTTTCTTTCTGTACTTGATTTGACATTGAATTCACTATCCTAACTGACACTCCCTGGTTCAGATTTTGTGCTGTTCATTTCACAATCCCTCAATCTGGTTGGTTAAAGAGAAACGCAATTGCTTTCCCTGTTCGCACAGATGCCAGATGCCTTCTACAGGGTGCTGTGTCATTTCCATCTTGCACTTCCAGCAAATTCCATTGCAAGGTCTCATGGAAATTAAACAAGTCTAACTAACAGCAGCTGCCATTGACCAGCTGCAGGAAATTCTGTGCCTGTATATATATTTGAATAAATTACCTAAATACCAGTCGAAGAACATTTTGATTAAAATTCAAAGTACATTGCAAATTGTATTACATTATGCATATACAAATAATTGGAACATCATTAGAGGTTACATCATAACAATTGTTATAGTGTTCCAGTTTTTTTTTAAAGTGTTAGGGTTAAAATTCACGGAGAGGCAACGTGTGTCCGAAGCAAGAAACCCGAGGATTGATAGAAATTGGTCCTCGGGCCTCATCTGAATAAATTGGGGCGAGCAGCCACCACTGATTGAGCCTCCATGGGCAACAGGAAATGCCGATTTTGGGCTGCCTGCCTCGCCAGCAGCGGTCCTCAGGTATGTCCCGGGGGGGGGAGTTGGAGCAGGCTAGAGACGCCTAAAAATTGGGCCCCACGAATTTGGCAGTGGGACCAATGCTTGCGCAGATTGGACATCGGAGGTCTTACTGCTACATTGACATGCTTTGTACCCGAAAAACGGGAACAGGCATACCAATTTCTACCCCTTATTCTTTTGTATTTTTAAACTTCTTGTGGGTGAAGTTGGGCCTCATTGCGCCCGCTTTCCAGGTGTAAAACAAGTGCAAAGTGGTCCAATTTAAGGGCTGAACCTTGCACGCCCGAATAGCATCAGAAACGTGTCCGAATCTTTATCAGTTCCGGCATTGTTAGAATGGAACGGGGCCCATGTGCAACATAGGATGCTGTTCCAATTTGAACTCCTGCACTCTGAGTGCAGTGGGTTAAAATCAGGCTATAGTTTTTGGTTAAGTTAATTTAGACTTAAATAGATGTTAGCTTTTTCACCAAGCAACAATGTAATACGTTTAACACAATTTTGTGGAATGTAAAAGAAAAAAGGTTTTAGTTCCTGCAGTAAAATGGCCATTGTGTTAGCCACTTTGGGATTTATTCACTTTACATCCTAATTTACGGTCAGAATTATCTATGTTTTCATGAAGCAAGCATTTTCTAAGGATCTCCTGAATAACAGAGCCCAATTTTGATATAAATTGAAAAGCAAAGACCCAGTTCCACTCAAAAGGCCGAACAACAAAGAGTTTACAAATGCCAACAATGATTTTTATGCAACAGAGAACATCTAGCAGTTCATTAGCGAGGAACACAGTCGATCCCATTTGCCTTCACTTCTCATTGAAACCTATTATACAAAACATGGGCAGCAGTGTGTTGGGAGTAAGTTATCCTTCACTGCTCAAAGCTGAACTGGTTTTGCTAATTATTTTGTGCTTATTGCCAGATAACAGAAAAACTTGAAGCATTGTTTTCTGTGGTGAGTTATTCTTCAATTCAATTCTAGGTGGTTAACATCAATATGGATTTATGCAAATAGCAAGATAGCAACTGGCTGGGGAACTAACTCTAAATAATAAGAATATGCTCAGTATTAAATGAGTAACTAAAAGCACAATTTACTACAAATTGCTTAAGTGTAATCCATCAAACCCTATCTGGCTTTCCATGAATAATGCCAACTTCATGTAAAAATAGCACAGTATAATTTGTAACATTAATTAGAAACAGAGCCTCGATTTCCCTTATTGGTGGGGTTTACTACTGGTGCCAGGGTAAGGGATTACATAGGATTAGATAGGATATACGGCACAGAAACAGGCCATTCGGCCCAACCAGTCCATGCTGGCATTTATGCTCCACTCAAGCCTCTTCCCATCTATCCTCATCTAAATCTATCAGCATAACCCTCTATTCCCTTCTCCCTCATATGCTTGTCTAGCTTCCCCTTAAATGCATCTATACTTTTTGCTTCAACCACTCCCTGTGGTAGCAAGTTCCACATTCTCACCATTCTTTGGGTAAAGAAGTTTCTTCTGAATTCCCTATTGGATTTGTTGGTAACTATCTTATATTGATGGCCTCTATTTACGCTCTTCCCCACAAGTGGAAACATTCTCTTTCTATCCGCTCTATCAAAACCTTTCATAATTTTAAAGACCTCTATTAGGTCACCCTTCAGCCTTCTTTTTTCAAGAGAAAAGAGACTCAGCTTGTTCATCCTTTCCTGATAAGTATACCCTCGCATTTCTGGTATCATCCTTGTAAATCTTCTCTGCACCCTCTCCAGTGCCTCTATATCCTTTTTATAACATGGCGACCAGAACTGTATGCAGTACTCCAAATGTGGTCTAACCAAGGTTCGATTAGCATAACTTCCCTACTTTTCAATTCTATACCGCTAGAAATAAACCCTAGTGCTTGGTTTACTTTTTTTATGGCCTTGCTAGCCTGTGACACAACTTTTAGTGATTTGTGTATTTGTACTCCGAGATCCCTTTGTTCCTCTACCCCACCGAGACTCGCACCCTCCAAGTAATAAGTGACCTCCCTATTCTTCCTACCAAAATGTAATACCTCACATTTATCAGTGTTGAACTTCATTTGCTAATTGTATGCCCATTCTGCAAGTTTATTAATGTCCTCCTGTAATTTGTTGCAGTCCTCCTCAGTATTGACAATCCCCCCCAATTTGGTGTCATCCGCAAATTTAGAAATTGTGGCTGCGATTTCGCCGACCGAGGCAGGTCCGGGGCGGCCGGGGTCGAAGTCGCGGCCCCAGCCCGTTGCCTACTGCAGCCCGCTGCCTACTGCAGCCCGCACTCTCCAAGTGATTTTACGTTAATAGGGCTTGTTAAGCCCGCCCTGCGAGGTTCCCAATTAATAGGAAGCGGGTCTGATGACATCTTTTGATGACGCGTCATCAGCCCTATTTGGGTAAACCTCTTTACCCAGAGAGTGGTGAGAATGTGGAATGCGCTACCACAGGGAGTGGTTGAAGCGAAAAGTATAGATGCATTTAAGGGGGGGCTAGACAAGCATATGAGGGAGAAGGGAATAGAGGGTTATGCTGATAGATTTAGATGAGGAAAGATGGGAGGAGGCTCGAGTGGAGCATAAACACCAGCATGGACTGGTTGGGCCGAATGGCCTGTTTCTGTGCCGTATACCCGATGTAATCCTATGTAAAATGGGGTGTGGCTGTCCCATTTTGCTGGGCCCGAGTTAATTATGTATTCAGGGCTGTCTCCAGCACTATGTGTGCTTTCCATGGGGATTACTTCACTGTGTGGGTGGGTTATCCCATGCAGTACAGTGTTTCATTTGCTGCAGCTGCTTAAAAGTGACAGACAGGCCAAAAAAACAAATAAAATGGCGATTTCTCCCAAACAGTGCCCTGCTTCAAATAATAAGGAAGCAGCAGAAGAGCAGTAGAAAATGGAGGAGAGCTTCAGTAATCATGATCACATTATGGCGTCCACCACCAAAGGACACCAAATGCTTCATCCATACAGGCATTCTTTCTGGGAGGTGAACTGAGAGAAATGGCAGGCTGGATCAAGCCCTGGCTTCTCACTGTCATTTGTAAACAGAGGGGTGGGCCAGCGCTGGGTTGAGTGCTCCACCTTAAGGGGAAGAGTGGAAGGAAATTCCAATGACCATTTTAGATGGTGGGACTTCAGCAGAAGACTTCCCCATTCCAGTTTGCTTCATTTCCCACTCAGGAAGAAAATCCAGACCAGTTTCTCCACAAAGAACAAATGTTCTTCAAAATATACACATATACTATCGTATAAGATCTAAGATTTCCAGGAAAGTATAATTACAATAGAATGTTACCTGCATTGCATTGTGCAGTCTTTCTTTTGTCTTTAGAACTGTACCTTTGTACGACTGTAAATTATACTACCCACTCTGTGCTCACACAAAATAATTCAGTATCCATGTTTTCAGATAATAAAACTTCTATGAAGCAAACTTCAAGAAGTTCGGCATAAGTAAATTAACAATTTTACTTGGAAAGGGCGTGAGAACGCAGGCATAGTCATTTTTTAATGGTCTGCTCTTCTAAGGCTGGTGTTAGGCATGGTGAAAATTGAATTGAATCAATACTGCATCGTTAGTGTACATTAGCTTGTTCATCAGGGGAAAAATGATATACGGCTGAAGGCACACCAGTGTTACAGTACTGCTTATAAATAGACGAGTGAGATTATAAGTCAGTCTCCCATGGTGTTGCACACAGGGAATGCACACCAAGTGCAGTCTTTAAGTAATGAGAGGTTAGGGGTCCAGGGGATAATTGGACCAGGCGTGCAGGCATGAGATTTTTAATAAGATATTCCTTAGCCGCAGCGACTAAGGAACTAGGAGGCGCAAACTGAGCCACCACTTCTGGGAGGGTACAATTACAGCATAAGTCTATATTAGCAGTTCCTACTGTAATATGAATAGAGGATTTATAGTGGTAAACTTGACACAAGAACATGACAAAAATGTAACAACAGAAAATAAGGGACTAGAAATTCGTTATAGCCAAGGAATGGACGGTGTCTAGAAAAATTGGAGAATTTTTGTAAATGCTTTAGACTGCATGCAAAATTCATTCTCACTGCTCAATAAAATGATTGGAGTCCTAAATCAAGTCTTAAAACCTAAGCTCATTGGCGTTAGACTTAAAGGGTGGACCAATATCGAGTGCAGTCTAATCGCAACTCATCATTGCCAGAGGCTTTTTTCACAATTTAAAGGGGAGGTTCATTGATGCTACAACACCTCATTCTCAGCATTGCTGGCTGTGCAGCTGCCTCAGCAAGTAGAAGCAGGAGCAGAAGGACAAGGAGAAGGAGCCGGAGGACAACAACCAGGTGTACTCATGGCAGGTCCACGCCCCAGGGAGAGAGCCCACAGATTCTCCGATAAAACATTGGAGGCATTGGTTTTCGCTGTGGCAAGATGGCGGGCGGTGCTCTAGCTGACAAGTGGCAGGAGGCCCTCACCACAAGTCTTCTGCACCATGTGGAGGGAGGTAGCACAGAACATCTTGGGCAGCACTGTGGGCCCCAGGACCCACACACAGAGCAGGAAGAAATTTAATGACTTCAATCAGGTGGTCAGGGTGAGTGAATGCTTCAACAAATGCTACATACCACCATCTGTACCACAATCTGTAACACACTGCCCAAAGCACCACACCCCTAGCACTCACCCAACAACAATCTCTACCTACCAACACTCACAGCCACATCTCACACCTTGCACACAATGACAGCTATTCAACTATGGTAGGCACAATGGTCATTAGTTATTAGAATTCATGTGATGTGTGATATGTTTATATATAAATTTATTAATGGTGTTTGGAATGTTTGGTTGTCTCTCTTTGTGCCCAGGAGGATGCTGTGATATGCCATGAGACAGGGATTGTATTCCTGTGAATCGCAATCTGATGAGCCGGTCACGGCCAGCCCACCCAGAAGGCCGATTGTCTAGCTGCCTCCTCCCTCCCTCCCTCCTGTTCCTCATCCTCATCGTCATCTTCCTCCTCATCATCCTCATCTGCCTCATTCTCCTCCTGAGGTGGCCCCGCAATCCCTGCTGGCAAGGGCTGCGCCCTCATGATGGCCAAGTTGTGGAACATGCGGCAGACCACCACAAAATGGGACACCCGCTCTGGCGAGTACTGTTGGGCTCCGCCCGAGCGGTCAAGGCAGTGGAACCATTACTTCAATAAGCTGATGGTATGCTCGATGATGTTCCTGGTGGCAGCATGGCTCTCATTATGAGAGTGCTGGGCACTAGTGTTGGGTTTGCGGAGGGGAGTCATGAGCCAGGTGGAGAGCGGATAGCCTTTGTCTCCATGCAGCCACCCTCGAGCTTGATGTGGTGGCTGGAAGAGTGCTGGCACACTGGTCTGGCGCAGGATGAAGGCATTGTGGCTGCTGCCAGGATAGCGGGCATTGACATTAAGGATTCGCTGGTCGCACAGCAACTGCACATTAAGTGAGTGGCAGGCTTTGCGGTTACGGAAGACCTCAGGATTGTTATATGGTGCTCGCAAAGTCACGTGGGTGCAGTCGATGGCGCCCTGCACTATGGGGAAGCCAGCTATCCTGGCAAAGCCACATGCACACTCGCCCTGCTTCTCTCTGGTGATCGGGAAGCCAATGTAGTCACTTCTCCTGCTGTAAAGTCTCTGTGACCTCCCGGATGCAGCGATGGACAGCGAACTGTGAGATGTTAGCTATGTCTCCTGTTGCAGACTGGAAGGATCCGCTGGTGAAGAAATTGAGGGCGACGGTGACCTTGACTGCCACTGGGAGAGCTGTGGTCGCCTTGGTCTGAGGCTGGAGGTCTGGTTGCAGGAGGTGGCAGAGTTCTGTGGCCACCTCCTTGGCGAAGTGAAGCCTTCCAATACACTACTCCTCGCTTAATTGAAGGTAGGAGAAGTGCTCTCGGAATACCCTCGGAGGGTAAGGCCTCCTGTTGAGATCCCTGATGGCCATCCTCCTCCCTCTGCGCACATGTTCCCGTATTTCTCACTGCCTACGCTCCCTCCGCCGTAGATCCTGGAGGCCGAGGTGGCCAGTAGAGACCCCATTAATGTAACTAAGTGTAGCAGTTTGAAACTTTGAAGAATAAATGTAGCTACTTTTTAGTTGCCTTGAACCTTGAAATTACCAAATGAAACTGTTGCAGTGGGTGAAACTAACAAAAAAAACACAAACTACACTAACCTGACAGCGGCGAGTGATTACTGATGAACCTTTTAAATAATGTCCCTGGATCCAGCTTCCTGGTTCTGCAGGCCAGCTCTCCCTGTCGGTGTTTACTCCAGGTAGTGAGGTAAGTGGCGAGAATCATTTTTGCAAATCGGGCTGTCAGTGAGCGTTCCACACTCACTGACATCACGATCTACCTGGCGTTGACGTTCACGGTGGTACCTCTTACCGGCGGCGCTACGGGGGGGGGAGATTTGGCGTGTGGCGCTGGATTTACCTCGCCCTGGCGATACCGGTCCAGCACCCCATTAGCGCCATCTACTGGGAGGTGCTATGAGGACAAATTTCCCCCCACCCCCGGTGTATTTTTACAGGAAGGCCTATATATTTGGGTGCTCAGACACTAACTGACCTATTTGCCTCCAATATGGCGGGCAGGAAGAGTGCGAATATTTCTGGCTGGAAGTGCACCGTTCGACATATTGGTAAAAGAAAAATAATAGGCATCTACGGCCCATGCCTGAGACAAGTGTTAGGCCCTCTACATATGCAAATAAGGAGCCTAACACTTGTTTGAGGCCCCAACTTCAAGATTGGTTTGCTCACAGTCGTTAAAACCAGACCCCGCGACCGCTTGCTACCTACAAGGTAAGGTTTTCAAATTTACCTACCTGAAGGTGGAGCTGGGAGGAGCAGGAATGCCACGTCGTGTCGAATGTAATGAAGCCTGAGGCCCAATATCAGGGGCTCCTTGGGCCTCACCATTCAGGCCCAGGGTATATACTCTGCCCAAAACTGACATGCCCGAATTTCTAGGCTATAGTGTGTGCAGACTTAATGGGCTAGATTTTGTGGAGGGTCAGCGGGCGCGGTCGGTTGGGAAAGTGTTTTTTTTTCCCCCAGCGGGTCAGGACCCCACTGTGAACCCACCGTCACACGCCTTTACCAAATGTTGGGTCTGTCAGTGCTGAGCAGACCCAACATGCAGCAGCGGGTTCACAGCAGGGGTCCCAATTCAAGTAATTCGTGGCTTGTTTAGAGCCATTTAAGAATGAATTTCAGCTTACCTTCTGCATTTGACAGCTCGCCCACGGGTTCCGCGCTGGTCATGCACCACGTCTGTCAAGCTGAGGCGGGAGTTCAGTGGCCATTCAATCAGCTGTTGAGTTGGCAGCTTCAAATTTAGAGTAAAAGCTCCCACCTTACAGAGATATCATCCCTCAGCCACAAAGTCTTCCTCACTACATTTCCACAACAGATTCACCATGCTGCAAGTCTTTACACAAGTCTCCAATCCAGTCTGAACTCATTACCTCTCTCACCATTGACAGATCGCTCCTGTCATCTCTACTTCACCTGCCATCTATTCCATCAGCATAGGTGCCCATTATACTCTCTCACCTTGGTCTTCAGAATCAGTCCGAACACCAGCAGCACCACCAATCTTCTCCACATTCACCTGCTGCTACACAGGACACAGGGCATCAGCACCTGACCACATTGTTGCCAGTGAGGTCAGGGATGGCCTCATTATAGCAAGATTTACTTCACTTAACACTGTACACCCTGGCTGCCACATGATGTGCCAGGTTGGCACCACCCCATAACAACATCGTAAAGCATCCCTACAATGTCCAAGCCATTCCATTCACACTCACCACCATTGCGGGGGGTACCGTTATGTCTCACCATTCACTGCAACTCACTAAGCCACTTCCAAAGGTGTTCAAGAATGCAAAGTGCTGAAAAAAATAGTTTCAATGTTTGACAACTTTACATGAATAGTGCCTACCCTTGTGTATTGTTAGTTGGTATGATTGCACTAGGATGAGGGTGAGTGTGAGGGGTGGCTAGTGAGATGGGGATGTGATAATGTAGATAGAGGAGGATGGGTGGAGGTGCAAGATAAGTTGGTGTAAAGATGTGCAGGAGTAGGGTAGGAAAGGCAGAGTGATGGGGACCTGATGAGAGACACAACAGGATGAGGTTGAGTGTGGCTTTGTACTAATGTTTCGTGATCTACTGAGATCGTTGAAACATTTGCGGCATTGCAGCCAGGTCCTCCTGACTACATCCCTGCTTGTGCCCTCCTCTGCAATGTGCAACCAGGCTGTGTTGATCTCCTGGGGAGGTCTCTTCTGCCCATGGGAAGGGAAGAAGACCTCCTTGTGTGCTGTGACTCCCTCCATAAGCATATGGAGGGAGTCATGGGAGAACCTGGGTGCACCTCTGTGCAGTGATTGTCAGTGTTTGCAGCACCTCAATGCTGTAGAACACTGACAGCACAAATGTCAAAATAAAGTTGGCCAGGCCATGGACCCTTTAAAGAAACTGGCTGATGACGTATCATCAGATGACGTCACCAGATCCGCTTCCTCTAATTGGATGGGAAACACGCTGGGTGGGCTTAACAAGTCCAAATCAAGGGAAATTCATTTCAGACAGCAGCGGGGTCATAACCCGCCACCGATGTCACCCGCAATGGACCCGCCGAGGTTCGTAAAATCGCGGCCAATATTTTTAATACATTACTAGTCAATCTTCCTTTGTGTTGCACATGAAGAAATCAAAACTAAAGCAGGGTTACACAGCAAATTGGACACGGTGCACTGATGTAATTTCTTCCCAATTTTGAAGCCATATATTCCTTATCTTTATATTTCCATTATAAATTCCTATGTCCACATTTATAAAACACTGCCTATGTAAAATTTTCACACTGTTATTGCACCCTTTTGCCAGTGATGACACTGAAGTGCTTCCACTGGTGGGTAGGTGTAATTACAATGTGACAAGTTTACATAGGAAATTTCCATTATACATGTGAACATAGAAATTTATAATGGAAAAAGTTGACAGGAAATCTGTACAGACCAAAGATTTTTAATATATTATAGATATAGATTCGGAAAGTAAATTCAAATAAATTTAGAATAGGAATTGAAAGTAAATGCTTAGAAAACCGACGGTAATACAAAGCAAGAGGACCCTGCCAAACAGTTGACCTTAGATTGAATAATATGGAAATAAAACAAATAGATAAATGTGTTTACTTGGGCTGTCCAACAGCTTGATGGCAGAAATAACAAAGAAGTTAATGGAGAATTGCAACTGCAAAAGAGAAATTTAACAACATGTGTGCAGTTTTGGTCGCCCTATTTGAGGAAGGATGTTCTTGCCATGGAGGGAGTGCAGCGAAGATTCACCAGACTGATACCTGGGATGACAGGAATGACGTATGAGGAGAGATTGGGTCGATTGGGCTTATACTCGCTGGAGTTTAGAAGAATGAGAGGGGATCTCATTGAAACTTATAAAATTCTAACAGGACTAGACAGACTAGATGCAGGAAGGATGTTCCCGATGGCGGGGGAGTCCAGAACCAGGGGTCACAGTCTAAGGATAAGGGGTAAGCCATTTATGACAGAGATGAGGAGGAATTTCTTCACCCAGAGAGTGGTGAACCTGTGGAATTCTCTACCACAGAAGGCAGTTGAGGCCAATTCATTAAATATATTCAAGAAGGAGTTAGATATATTTCTTAAGGCTAAAGGGATCAAGGGATATGGTGAGAAGGCAGGGACAGGGTACTGAGTTTGGATGATTAGCCATGATCTCATTGAATGGCAGAGCAGGCTTGAGGGGCCGAATGGCCTACTCCTGCTCCTATCTTCTATGTTTCTATGAAAGAGTTTCTGTACAAACATAAAATCAACACCATTTTATGAATGTGAAAATTAGACCTTGAATGCTGAAGTAAGAAGAATTAAGGTTTTGAGTTATGATGCGACAGCCTTGCTGAAAATTAGTTGAACAGAAAATGACAAGTGAGAGGGCCTTGAGCTAGTACAAGAAAAGAGGGAGATTATTATGATAGGTAGATTGTGCTGAGAAAAATACCATACGGTGGGCATGTTATTAAGAAATCACAAGAAAAGTTGTTGGGGTTGTAACTACTGGAAAACATTGAGGACAATAGATTTAGAGACAGGAAAACATAAATTAGATGATGCGGTGGAACGAACATGTGTAACATCAGACGCTGATATCTCTATACAGAGGTCAGATCGTGTAGAGTGCACTCATCAACAATCTCCGGTGTGAAGAACGCATACGTGTGTGGGGGGGGGGGGGGAATGGTGGATGGTTGAATAGAAGATACTTTATAAATGACCCAAGCTGGTTGCCACAAGTGGAAAACAGTATTTAATTCTCAAGTGTTGACATGTCTTAACCTTGATAAACACAAAAGGCCAAAAGTATACATTCTGAAGAAAATTATTACAACACATAGTAAATAGTGTTTGAATTTTTTAGCACTAATAGTATACGATGAAATATAACTTTTCAGAGTAACCTTTGGAATTTAATCACGCTTTGAGCTTTCAAAGTTTGTCATTGTAAAATAACACAAATGATGATCCCTGTAACCACTGAAGCATATTTCTTGTTTTTCAGCTATGTTCCTTCTTTATAAAATAGATTGGTAAAATATTAAATGGTTTTTTTGGCGGCTGGAGAAGTGCCAAAAGGCTTTTGGCCCATTATGGGGTTTTAGTCACATGGTGCACATAGCTTTAAGGCATGCACAGGGGCCTTAAATCACACCAGTGACAGCTATAATTTATCAAGCACAGCTTGACTGGAACTGCCACGTACTGACCTTCCAGTAATGCACTGAGTACTGCAGAATGAACTGGTATGGAGAAAGTTACATCAAATTGGCAACAGGAAAGAATTTTTCTCATTCTGTATACAGTCCATTAAAGACGTATCATAGCCAGTTTATGGTAACTGCATAGCAATTGCTTTATTAATCCCTAAATTCAGCCCCTTAAAAGAAATTTTACTTATACCGAATATCCAATTGTAAATCATTTTAAAATCTTCTTAAATCATAGGCTGCTAAGCAATAATCTTTCCATATCTTTCTTTCTTCTCCACGTGAACTCCTTCAATTCCACATGATCGTCGAACAGCATATTTATGCCAGCATAATGGCAGTTCCAATGCAGTTTTGCAATATTGGCTGCAACTCTCAGTGCTGTAGAAACTGTCCCAATTAAATTGTTTCAAAACCCTCCTGTACTTTAGGGTGGAACAGTGTCAAAGCACAGTGGTGCATTAACATGGTGAATGCTCACTGTGGGAAAAGGGGAAGAGGTGTGAAGTGGTGGCGAGGCATTTTCGCAGCAAGGGGGAAAGTTGGAGGACAAGCCATTCTGGGTTATAAGAACATAAGAACATAAGAAATAGGAGCAGGAGTAGGCCAATCGGCCCCTCGAGCCTGCTCCGCCATTCAATAAGATCATGGCTGATCTGATCCTAACTGCCAATCCACTATCACAGAACCGTCTTCTGCATCTAACAGAATTAGACACACGAAATAGGAGCAGGATCAGGCTACACGGCCCCTGGGCCCACTCTGCTACCCACAGGGTCATGACCGATCCGAACCTAGACTCATGTCCAAATTCCTGCCCGCTCCCCGTAACCCTTAATTCCCTTTACTTCTAGGAAACTGTCTATTTCTGTTTTAAATTTATGTAATGATGTAGCTTCTACAGTTTTTTGGGGCAGCATATTCCATGGACCTACCACCCTCTGAGTGAAGTAGTTCCTCCTCATCTCAGTTTTGAAAGAGCAGCCCCTTATTCTAAGACTATGCCCCCTAGTATACTTCGCAGCAACCACTTCTGCCAATGGAATCTTCAAAGCAGTGGCCTGCGCTGCTTTCAGTTGGGGAATGTTACATAGAATGGGCGAACTCGAAGAGAAAATAACTTGATGAGAAAAAAGTTTTAATATAGCTTTTAAATCAAATCCTATTGCTTGTGTAATACTTTATATGAGTCAACAAGTGGGAAAACGGCACCTCTGACAGTGCAGCACTCCCTCAGTATTACACTGGATTGCCAACCTAAATTATATGCTCAAGTCTCTGGAGCAGGACTCAAACCCATGACCTTCTGACTCGAAAGTAGCTAATAACATGATAGTCAAAAATTCTTCATTTTTGTCACAGCAATGTAAGCAGTTTAGCCTGTTCCGAATATGTGGTATCTCTGTGTCCTTGATGCTCATCAGCAGCACAATATTGCTATAGAACACTGGATTAAAACCTATTTAACTGGAAATATGAAAAAGATAAGGGCATAGTTATTGTGCTATTTCTTGAATGCCATAACTTAGATAAATCTTAGTTCCTAAATGCCAACAAGATATTAGAAGCTGCAGACTGTTACATTAACAGTCAAGTGGTACGGTTCTAAACATTTGTATAATTTAAAAACACAATGAGTAAAAATGACAATGTATTTTTACTTTTGAAAGAATAAATATTAGAAGTTGCTCTACTGCACAGACATTCATGATTATGTCGTGTGAGAGAGCTTGACTGCAAACTGATTTTCCCAATGTCACAGGCAAGGTCATAAACTGCTGCACTCTGCTATGTAGTAATTCTAGTGCATACCAACAACATACTCATAACTTAGATAAATCAATGCCGATTCACAGCTGTTTGCAACTCCAGTGGCTGTAAGGCCCCAGTTACAGTAGGATTAACTATCTGAAAACAAAAAAAAATTGACTGTTAGTTGGTTTCAGTTTCTGTTCATTTGGTTTTAATGAGTTTCAAGTTCAAATATAATTACTTTGCGTACCAGAAGTAGCTAAAAGGTTATAGATATGGTTTCACATGAATTGCATAGTTTAGATAATCCTGTTCATTAATAGCACAGAAATAAGTAGAGATAAGAATGATGGTGGAGGACACTTTGAAACTCAAGGGAAATTTCAAGCATTGTCACTTAGGTTTAAGTATTTAATGCGAATCTCCGTCTTTTTTAAATGAATCTGCAAGATAATGACATTGACTTGTTGCCTTTCGCAGGTTTGCACAGTTTCAGGATCCCGCCGGCTGGCTGACTATCAATCCTGCAACTGGCACAGTTACAACCAGAGCAACCCTGGATCGAGAATCCACTCATGTCCATGACAGTCAATATACAGCCTTGTTTCTTGCAACTGATGATGGTATGTAAAAACCCACCTAAATAAATACTGTTTCTTTCTTGAGCACTCAGGGTATATGCCAGTGTTAGAACTGGTCTAATGCCAATGCCAGTTGTAACATGGATGTATAGAATTGTGGGAATTAACTCTCATCATGCACAGAGAACCTTAAAAAAAACTCATCCCATGTTACATAATCAAAAATCTAATGCTTCCTTATGTTATGATGCTTCCATTGTGTACTTAGTCACATCAACCTTACTAGTGCAGACAGAGAAACTATGCACATTGGTGTTATGCACTAGATCCCATAAAGACACTAATGCATACTTTGTTGAACAATAAAGTCTTGCTCAGAACGATTGACCTACGAGCAAACATTTCTTGCGTCTTTTCCAAAACAGAAATGAAAACATTAATATAGTTGCACAAAGGGCTGCTAGCTAACTGTTCTTTCACTCTGGATCAGCTGTCAGAGCAGAACAATCAATCAATTTCCAGAGAAATGTATCAATGCTGCTATTATATTGCCGCTGTTTAATTTGGATTCTGGGAGCCTGGCATCCATGCACTGGCTTCTGTTATTTGTGCCGCTAAATGTGGCTCCCTTATTCTGGTGGCAGACTCGTCGATCGGTTTTCCATAGAAAGCGAGTCTGCTGACTGGTTTCAGCAACAAAAATAGTAGGAACTGGCTCACAAGTGCTGGCTCATTTAATCTGAGTTAAAACAGCAACCAATAAAAAAGCAGCTATACACCTGCCGGTCTTAAGACATCTGAATGATTGCACTTACAACCACATAACTGCTATTTCTATTCTCACAGTTGATTATAAGTCATCGGTTCTGCTAATTTTGTTATTGTCTCAGGACTCCTTTCTAAATACAGGAAACTCTTGTTTAAACGGCACCTAAATATCCGGAATTCTCTATTAACCGGCAAAATTCTCACTCTGACAACAATACCTCAATAACCGGCAATGTTGCCGAGTCCGAGTCTCCCGCGGTGGCCAAGTTAGTCAGTGGGGGTAGTTCTCCAAACTGCCAGTACTCGGCTTCTTGGCGCTGTCGGAAGTCGGAACACCTCAATAACAGGAGTCTGACTCTCCCGCGCTGTATACAGTCGTTTACTGTATAAGTTTTGTTTTACTGTTAAGTAATTAAAGAGTTTTGGATTACCCTCAACTGGCAGTACTGTACTTAATCAAGCATCTTCCACCATCCATTTAACACAACATTCTGTAGGTGAGTACCCAATTACTGTATACTGCACATTTCTTGATTTTTTAATTTTTCTTTGTTAAAAATAGCCTCGGTAGATAACCCTCTCCGTCATCCAGAATTTTTGATCAACCGGCAACACGCCGGTCCCATCGGTGCCGGATAAAAAAAGAGTTTCCTATAACTATTGTTTGCATATATTCACTGATTAAAGTAGCCAGTATGATGGCACTCTGGTCTTTGAGAATGTTAGCTGACTAAGTTCTACCTAAGTCCTTGTCATACTGTGTCTCTTTCTGCCTGACCTGAGTTTTGTGCTTCTTTTTCCACTCTCCCTGCTTGCCCCAAGCTTTGCACTTCTTTCTCCGCTCACCCTGATTCATCTGTTGCTCTCTTCACCTGTCCCAAGGTCCTGATGCTATTTTAAGAATCACAAGTAGGAAGTTTCCATTTTCAGTTTATGGGATTCGTTTAATGATTCTATGAACATTTTAATCAGGAAATAAATAAAAATATCAGAATATTCTTCAGTACAGTTGTAAAATGGTAACATGATATGCATCTCAATTGTTAGCCGTATTGGAATAAAATACCAATTTGACCTTCTTGTTTATTGTTAACAAAGGAATCTCGTGACATGAATTTATTTATGTACGTGTGTGTGTGTTTTTGAAGGACAATGAATTCTCAAGTGTACTGTAATGTCAGACGTCAGGGTTGGGACACTTTGAAACAGCTCAAATTGTGTGAATAGAGAGACAGAGGGAAAGACTTACGGAAGGATCCAAAGACACAGGAAAGACTCAGAGGAAAACTCATTAAAAAAAAAGGACACTTCTGTTGAATTTGTGAGCCTTGCTTTGTGGAGAGATTTGGAGTTTGGTGAGATTATTTATCTAGTAAAGTTTGGCACCTGTGGGCTGCCAGTTGGTTAATTAGATATTGTAACACTAAGATGCAGAGTAATGCTTTTTGATCCATTTGATAGAAGGCACCTGGAGTGCCTTCTCCTCCTTCAAGCGCTTCACCTCATTTCACCCTTTTGTCTCTCCTTTACAACCTCATGAATCCTGTGCCCCAACCCCACGTTTCTCACCAAGATATCTACTCTCTTTTCCTCCCGCAGTCTCTATACTAAGTAACTCCTCATCCTTGATGACTTCAATCCCCATCTCAGCTCCCCTTGCCCTCCCTAAATCTCACCCTCTATATAAACTCTTCAATCCATATTCACAGTCACTGCATCGACCTTGCCATCTCCTGTGACCTCACTACACCCATGGTCTCAATCACTGATCAAGGCCATCTCCGATCACTTCCTTTTACTCTCTCCCATCCTGGACATTCCCCTGGTACAGCCCCCAGTTTTGCTGCTACTACTCCAAGAGTGTAGACCTGAGCATGTCTGGTGCACAACTGGTTTAGCCACCCATCAGCAGATCTGGCAGCTACAGGCATAGCACAGTGCATTCTTAAAAGGTGTAGCTGGCTCCTCTTACCTTACCTGAAATGACTGAGTTATCCTAGACTGATTTGCTGTGAGTGGGGCAATCTCACTGCCCTGGCCACCACCTTGCATTGCTCCTGAGCAGCTCTCCTGGTGGGCCTTCGCCGCTCTGTCCCAAACAGAACCTCACTCCCCAATAATATTTCTACTCTTTGATGGGGGTGGGGGTTTCTGCTCTCCTGCAAACCTCATGAACAGCTGTTCAGAAGAAGATTTTCAGATCTGCTGCGAAACCAATTTTCTGTGTTCCTCCTCTTTTGAGCTGCTGCAAGCCTTTAAATCTTGCAGCAACACATTAGTTCCTAATGAGTGGCTTTCCTGATAATGAGAGTTCACCCAAACTATTAAAATTAGGTTGATCTCAGAAACTGTGGTGGGGTCAACCCCTTTTTGCATTGAGCAGGTGGGATTGATGCAACAGCCAACCTTTGCGTGGAATTTTGCCTGAATGGAAAATCCAGGTATGCCTCTAGTTATTAAGAGAAACAAATAGCTGAAGCTTCAGAACTCTGGAAATGCCTGTACTGGAGACACAAACAAGGAAGACCAGTGTTGACGAGGATTTGATGCAAACACTGACTGAGACATATTGTTTGCTATTTTCAACATATATATGTCAAAATGAAGCGCATTTCTTGGAGCCAGTGATGATTTGTGACTCTTTTTGCATGAATGTCAGTTTTTAAAAAATTTATAGTGGAATCAAGTGGCTGGGAAATGAAAGCAATCAGTGAGCGCAAGAGCACCAGATGAGCCATTTGCTGTTGGAATACAATGCAGGATGGGGCACCTGTCCGTACAAGCACATAGGTGAGAGAATGCGATTCAGAACAAATTGGACCACAGTTTGTCCACAGTGAGGCCTGTCCAATGTTGCTGTAACCTGTTCTATGCATAAACATTGCAAGTCATTAAGATATATTTTTTGTTTCATTTTGTTATACATTTCTATGCTTTCAAGGTAAGGATGTTGTAGAGTTTCATTTACCAAGTAGAACTCCATATATCTAGATGAGGTCTTTCACTTGTTATCAGTGTCAATTACTGAAACACACAGCCATATGTTGGCATTGCAGAAGCGAAATATTTTAGCCTTTATTTATAAAATAGATAATTAAAAAAAAAAATACTCATGTTTTGTAAAATATATACACGCATATCTGGAAATTGAGACATTTAAAAAAATGAATCAAGCATAATATCCAAATTTTTGTCCAATTTGAATCTTATTTAATAATAGTGATGGTCACTCTGCACATGTATAGTTCAATTTCTTATTGTTGTTACTTGCATGCAGAGTGGACCAATATCGCTCTCTGCAGATCCCCAATACCATTTCCATTGTTTTTGCTATAAGTTGTCAACCCTCTTTTCTGTCATTTAGCATTTGATTATAGGTTCACAGCAACAGAGATTTTTATTTTAAAACAAGAATACCAGCAATGTTCTTCCGAAATGAATCCAATTCCCAACTGTCAAGTTGGGTGCAGTACTGGGGGGCATAACAGTGTGTGTGCACCTCATCCCTAACAGTTCACTGGTGAGTGTTAGGGCATCCCATTAATGGTGGTTCAGTGATAAATGACCATGTCCTTTGGTGACCTTAGCTGTTTAAGCACAACAGGAATATTAGGTTAAGTAGGCACTCGGGTAATCCCTGGTATTGTGGGGGTGGCAAGCGGGGTTGGAAAATGTCACTATTCTCTTCAGAATGTAGGGATTCCTGACTCCATATGATAGAATTACTTAGCCTTGCTATCTGGTCTCCAGTTTCACCGTTATATTAAAATAGCATCCAGTGCAAGCATTTGCTTTGGTTTCCCAACAGGATTTACATAGAAACATAGAAGATAGGAACAGGAGTAGGCCATTCGGCCCTTCAAGCCTGCTCCGCCATTCAACGAGATCATGGCTGATCATCCAAACCCTAGCACCCGGTCCCTACACCGACAGCCATCCCACCCAAGTTCCATCCCAGTAACCCCGTAACCCCACGTAGTCAATCCCCCCTAACACTAAGGGCCAATTTTTATCATGGCCAATCAACTTAACCCGCACATCTTTGGACTGTGGGAGGAAACCGGAGCACCGGGAGGAAACCCACGCAAACACGGGGAGAATGTGCAAACTCCACACAGACAGTCACCCGAGGCCGGATTTGAACCCGGGTCCCTGGCGCTGTGAGGCAACAGTGCTAACCACGATGCCACCGTGCCGCAGTTTGCAGTTATGCGTGTGAGGCAGTCCGGATCTTTCTTCAATTTCTAAAGTAACTTTTGGAGCAGAGACAGGTTGCTTCATGAAATGGAATGTCAATGGTCACGGACCTCCTAACTCGTTACCGCTCAACAGTGGAAGAGGCTTGGTCGTAGGGTGCATTGCATACTCCTGCAAACAAGGAATGTTATACACAGAAAGACCTAAAAGTTAAAACACAGAAACAAACCATTCAGCCCAAGCAGTCGTGATGATGTTTACGTTCCACGCGAGCACATAGTCCAACTAATGTTTACCCATCCAACTCCTATATCCCTTTTTCCTTCATCCACCTATCCAAACTAATCTTGAATGTTTTATGGTGCAGAACCTTAGGAGGGGCAAAATGCAAATGCAACTAAATCAAGACACAATAGATTTCATATGAAAGTATCATGTGAGTACAGGAAACTTTTTTTTATCCGGCACGGATGGGACCGACGTGGTGCCAGTTCATCAAAAATTCCGGATAACCGAACGCCTTAGTAAAAGATCTGACAGCTCTGTATAAAGCAACAAACCCTGTACTGTAGAACAATGAACACAAGTTTCAAGCGTCTCTGTAGCTTAGCAACAGCTGCAGCCACACCCTTGCACAGCACAGATGGAAGAAGGCAAATACCAATATGAAGTAAAACCTACTCCTGAATTTTGCCGGTTAACCGAGATTTCCGGTTATTTTAGGTGCTGGTAAATCGAAAGTTTCCTGTATGTTATTAGATACTTAGCTTCAGCCTGATGAAATAATTGAGAAGTGTTTGCAAAATGACATGAAAATCTTCAGCGTGATGATAAAAGAACAAAAGTCGGGATACTCAGAATTCTTTTTTAGCAGTCATATTGTGAAAACGTGATGAGGACTTTCACCTTGAATCTGGACTGTAAAGAAAATGGTTGTCTTTTCAGCAAGGCCTGCATAAAACAACAGTAAATATGTCATCTACATCAGTGAACTCGAGCCCAGTGTTATGCCAACAAAGGAAGAAATGCAGGCTACAAATTTAAAAGGGAATGAGGCTGTCACAATAACACAGGCACGACAAGGTGGTCGGGAGGTTAAGAAGATGGACTAATTCATTGGGTCTGTATGCGTCAGTTTGAATCTCGCCCCCTGTCACCTTCCTGAAATGCTTCAGTCCTTGTGGTCATGGTGTTTCCACGCTCCCGAAATAGGCATGAAGTCAGCACGTGCGAGGTGTGAGGTCCAAACCATTTTGAGGCCCTGGCTTTGTTAGCAGGCTGCTGGCGAGCTGTGGTCACTAGAGGGAGCACTGCTGCAGCTTGCCGGGTCAGGGAGAGCAAGAAATCATCCAGCTCACAAGCTGAGTCAGCAGGCAACTCGGCTGGGGGACGGAGGCGATCCCAGGGAAGGGCCTTGAATGGGCAGGCAGTGGGCTGGAGTTTTTTGGGTAGCCCAGGAGAAGCATCCCTGCTCCCTCCGATTCAGCAAAAAAAGTTTGCTGGGCCGCCTTCTGAGCGACCTCTAGTGGTCCCTTTAAGGACCACATGTTAGGCCGCTCACACTTAGCACAGCTGGGCAGAGTGTATGCGGCACATGTTCTGCTCATCTGTACCTGAGAAATGTAATCAGGGTCCTACACCTCGCGTGTGATTCCGATTTTCTTGAAAATTGCAACAGATGGGCCTTGGGTGTCCATGGGGCAGCCGAGGTGCCTCCTCATTCTCCCCATAATTTTCAATTACTATTCACCCATTATTCAGATGAGAAAAGGGTAATGGCAGTTGAAAATTGCCCCCTTTGTTTCATTTTTGAAGGAGGAATTTTAGTCAGAATAATGGCCCAGAAATTCGGGTCTCCACGGGTGAGTACGCACGGGTACTCGCCCGTAGGCCCAATGGAAGTGCTGGTTTCCTGCATGCACTGCGCATGCGTGGGAAACCGGCACTTCCGTTCCCCTGAAAGAAGGGGTTCAGAGTTCGAACGCGTGCGCAGGTGAGGCTGCGCGTGCGCATCGAACTTTGTTTTTTTTTACAGGTTTTCTCGGGAGAGTAAGTCTGCAGAAGTTACACATTTAAAAAGCAGGCGTAAGGCCTGCTTTTTACAAGGTAAGTGGTGAATTAATTAAAATTAAAACATTTTTTCCACAGGTTTATTATTTTTAAATACTTTAAAGCAAGGTAAGTTTATTTTTAGCCCCATTAGAAAATAAAATTATTTTTTCAAAAATTTAAATTATTGTTTAAAATAGTTATTTCATGTAATTTATAGTTTATTTAAAAAATGTGATTTTTAAAAATTTATTTGAAGATTTAGTGATGTTTTGGGGCCCGTAGTATTTCTAAGTTTTGACAGTTCTTCCTGTCAAACTTATGAATGGAGCATTCCCTGCTCCGATTGGCTCCCCATGGTCCACGTGATCCCAGGGGACGCATCGAACTAACTGCTCCCCTGGGATACGCGAGCACTGCGCGCCGGCAGCTGGAGCAGGCCCCGGATCAGAATTCCACGGGGGCCCACAGCTCAACGGCCGGCGCGCTAGGTAAGTGCAGGTTGGGGGCTTGCACCCGCGGGAAACCTCTGACCCGAATTTCTGGACCATTAATGTATGGTGAAACCTGTTACATGAGGGGATCTTAACTGGAAATGAAACATTTTTGGAAATAGGAAAAAGCTATTAGACCTAGCAAACTTGTCTCTTTCTAATAGGTCACCTGCACCTACCTGCCTTCTCCCTGTGTAAATGTACCATAATTGCC
Organism: Somniosus microcephalus; assembly: GCF_052327205.1. Lineage (NCBI taxonomy): Eukaryota > Metazoa > Chordata > Chondrichthyes > Squaliformes > Somniosidae > Somniosus > Somniosus microcephalus. The sequence continues at coordinate 253,590,545 of NC_140992.1, forward strand.
TGTTTAACCCAATTACACTGTTCACTTCAATGGTTTTTCCAATATAACTTATTCCACAAATCTATTACCCTGTCTATAAAACTTGTTCCATCGGACTTCTTACTACTACCTGTACTAACTTCCTCATTTTTAAACTTAAGTCACCGGGTGTTTGGACCTTTTCAACAGCAAACAATTTGGCCGCATCAACTTTTATAAGTACTCCTCACATATTAGAAAACATCTCCGATATACTTAGGGAGGTGGTAAAGGTGGGCACCATGTAGAAAAGAAGAAGGAAAAATTAATTGGTTTTGTCAGTGCTGCTATAATCTTGAAACTTCAGTTAAGTTGCCTCACAGTCTCCTCTTCACCAAAGAAGACCAGTCTGGTTTCTTAACCTTTTAACTTAACATAAATTCCAGATATCTGGACTCAAGTGTTATTGCTTTGCCTCTGTACCTGCACACTTCAGTCACTTGTGAAAATACAGCATTTGACAATTAGAATGTTTCATTCTATTCTGTCATGGTTGTGTCTGGGATCAGCTAACACATTCCATCTTCAGCATTGACCCCACTAGACCATCTTATTGAACACATAATAGAACTAGTAATAGCTTATATTGCTATAAGTTAAGTGTGGTTTCTATGGGGATACACAAAATAAACTAAAATTTCTCAATGTTGGAATCAGCAGGGGACTTGCAACCTTTTGAGTCTTTGTGAGACTATTCTTCACACAATATGTATTATAAATTTTGCAATTCCAAAATGGATATTGCATTCGTTGACTGAAAATTTAAGAACTGGATATGTATTCAATATTAATACCTCTGATAAAGCTTTAAAAAGGAATATAACAGAACTATATAAACACTTTAAAGATTGACAGCTTTTATGTAATGGAGTTGAAAAGATCACATTTTATTCCTCCGGTACCTTGCAGCACTTTACAGTAAAGATCAAGCAAATAGCTTTGATTTAGTGTGCTATTAAACACTTTTTGTGTGGAATAAAATAGAGTGAGAGAGATTGCGTGGTAAATTGAAAATGCATTGCAATTTCAACAGCAGTCACACTACATGTGGCCAATAGCAATGGAAGGACTAGATTAAGGAAAAAAAATCACAACGAAAATCATCTTTCGGTATCATACCCTATTATTCTTTATAATGGTTCTTAAACAGTTATTTAACTCAAACTGATTCCTTTCCATTTACACCTAAACCACTGACCCTGGTCGTCCCAGAGACCTGTGCCTCTTTAATAGTGTTGGTACAATAATTGGTAGGATTGTAACTTTGCCACAGAAATCTCAAAGGTTACAGATCCTATGAATTTGTAACCTACAAGTTTATTTTCCATCTTCCTGTCTCTTCTACATTCCCTCAGCATCCTTTTTACAATTCATTGTCTCTTGTGTCTTATTTTTAATTCCCCAAAGTCTTCTGTGAGTTTCTCATCGTTTTGTCTCCTAATCTATTATTATCGTCATGTCTCTCATCTTCCCCTTCCTCCATGGTGCTTTCAGGTTTCTGATTCCAGACTTCACAGAAGGTAAATATCTAGTCCCAAGTGGTATGCTGTTCCTGCTCCCTATCATCTGTGGCATAAATGCAGTGTGGAAAACTTTTATCTGCTGTCAGTGATTCACAGCGGCTGCCTTTTTACAAATCTTTTCTAGTCTGACTGTGGAGATGAAAATTATTCTGTTAGTGTAGCACATCCATTTTTTAAATTATAATCTTTCTTATACCTGTTCTAGGATTATGTTTTAAAAATTCTTATGAAATTGCAATCCTGCTGTTATTTGTTAGTTGATATAAATGTCAACAGGAAACTGTTCCCAAAAGGTATTTACATAGAACAAAAGGGGCCAGAGGAACTGAATTCTAACTGTCCTCAGCTATTTATAGAATGACAGCCAGTTTTTGCAGAAGTCTAGTGTCAACAAGAACAATATCCTGACCAGTTTTTTGAAAAAAAGACTTGCATTAAATAGTGTCTTATTACAACTCTCAGAAACATCTCAAAGCAATTCAATAAGGCGGGTAAATAGAGTTGAGGTACAGATCAGCCATGAGCTAATTGAATGGTGAAACAGACTTGAGGGGCTGAATGACCTACTTCTGTTGCGATGTTCCTAATTACAGTGACATTGAAGGTCTAGCGACTGTTTTTAATATAGGCAAGTGTGTCAACCATTTTGCGCACAGCAAGATCCTACAAGCAGCAATGAGAAGAACCTTTTTTTTTGAGGTATTGTTTTAGAAAGAAATGTTGGCCAGGGCACCAGCAGAACTTCTTGTTGTTCACCCAGGAAGTGCGCTGAGATTTATACATCACCCTGAAATTGTAAAATGATCAGACGGGACTATGATTTAATGTCTCATCTAAAAGACAGTACTTCTGACAATATAAAAGTTTGTCAGTACTGCAAGTCCTGGAGTGGGGCTTGAGAATGCTATCAACTAAGCCAAGCCGACAAATAATATCAATTACAGAAATGGATGCATCAAGTGCCATTATTCCAGATCTTTATATAAATGCTCTTATAGAATTAAGCTCCTAGATTTTCTGATGATCAGTTGTGTCAAAGGAGTCCTTTTTTTGCTAATCTATATAGCAAAGAGTTATAATCATGCATTGTTTGAAAAAGATTTTATCCAGCATACAATATATGCGCATAATCCTTCTGTATTGTTAAATGTACACAATCTCCATCTACAACTAGTTAGAACCTGAAATAGAACAGAGTGAGGTAGAAATTCGTTCTGGCCCGTTTTGGGACGCACGACCAATGGTGCTCAGACAGCAGCATGGGAGAGCTGAAGTAAGAGATGTGGAGGTATCACCCTATTAGGTACCAACGACATAGGTAGGACTAAGAAAGAGGTTCTGCTGAGAGAGTTTGAGCAGCTAGGGACTAAATTAAAAAGCAGAACCACAAAGGTAATAATCTCTGGATTATTAACTGAGCCACGAGCAAATTGGCATTGGGTCAATAGGATCAGGGAGATGAATGCATGGCTCAAAGATTGGTGTGGGAAAAGTGGGTTTCGATTCATGGGGCACTGGCACCTGTACTGGGGAAAGAGAAAGCTGTTCCATTGGGACAGACTACACCTGAACCATGTTGGGACCAGAGTTCTAGCGAATCGAATAACTAGGGAGGTAGATAGGGCTTTAAACTAAATAAGGGAGGGGGGAGGGTCCCGGTGGAGAGAAATCTAGAATGCTAAAAAGAAAAGACAAGGAAACAGTACAGGAAAGTGATTGGGGTAAGGATAACCAGATTGTGTCAGGAAGGGACAGAATGTACAAACAAAGGAGTGCACTAACAAATAGGGTCCGGGTAAGAAAAAATGGTAATAAGACAAATAGGGCCATAGTACAAAAAATGTTAAGATGTCTAAAAATGTTAAAAAGACAAATCTAAAGGCATTATATCTGAATGCACGAAGCATTCATAATAAGGTAGACGAATTAACAGCGCAAATAGATGTAAACGGATACGATATAATTGCAATTACGGAGACATGGCTGCAGGGTGACCAAGGCTTGGGCCCCAGCTATTCACAATATATATCAATGATTTGGATGAGGGAACCAAATGTAATATTTCCAAGTTTGCTGACGACATGAAACTAGGTGGAATTGTGAGTTGTTAGGAGGATGCAAAGAGGCTTCAAGGTGATTTAGACATGTTGAGTGAGTGGGCAAATACATGGCAGATGCAGTGTAACGTGGATAAATGTTATCCACTTCGGTAGAAAAAACAGAAAGGCAGAGAATTATTTAAATGGTGATTGTTGCATCCGTGTATAGTAAGACACAGACTGCGGAGAACGGTACAACAGGTGTTTACTCAACGTGGCTCACACTGCAACTGGTCTGTACAGATTACTACTCAGTGCTATATACAGGTGTGGTCACTGCCGGTACTGCAGTATACATGAGCTGTAAAACATAGTTCCCCCCCTTAAAGGTATATACATTACAATTCCTCCCCTTTTAGATTAACAGTACCATAACACTCATTTAACAACTAAATATCAAACTAATTACAATTAACACTTTTAACATGCAACATTAGCTGAAAATAGTCTATTTATATATTCAGTCTTTGGGGAGGCTTCCTGATCCTTTCTGGATAGCACCTTTCCCGAGTGTCTTGCTCTTGGTGCGGAGGCGATTCTGGCCCCCTGTCGTCGGTTGGTTCATCAGCTTCCGATGCTACTGTTTCTGGGGTAGATGCGACCTGTACGTCGGGTTCATCACCAGGTACGTATGGGCGAGGCATGGGGTTGACTTGTTCCTGTGACTCTAGGATCTGGTCAGCATGGCGTCTCACGATGCTCTCCCCAACGTCCACTGTGTACATTAGTGGGCCCTGCCGTGTGCATATCGTTCCTGGCTGCCATTTTTCTGTTCGGTAGTCGCGGGCCAAGACTGGTTGCCCTACATTGAAGCTCCTTGTTGGCTTCTCATGGATGTGCTGGAATTGCTTACTCTCAACATCTCTTCGTACGTTTGGTCTGAGCAAATCCAGGCGAGATCTTAACCTTCGGTTATAGAACATCATGGCTGGGGCCTGGTTGGTGACTGCATGTGTCGCATTCCGGTAGGCGAACAGGAAATTGTCCACCTTGTGCTGCAGCGGAATGTTGTCATTGTACATAGCCTTTATTGCCTTCTTAAAGGTTTGTACGAACCTCTCAGCCAATCCATTTGTGGCTGGATGATACGGGGCGGATGTGTAATGCCTTACCCCATTCTTTTTCAAGAACCTCCGGAACTCTTCGGACACAAACTGTGGTCCGTCGTCAGAGCAAATCTGTTCTGGCAAGCCATTCCTGGCAAAAATGGTCCGTAGGACTGCAATAGTTTTCTCCGTGGTGGTGGAGGACATTTTGATGACCTCAGGCCATTTCGAGTGCGCATCCACGGCTATTAAAAACATTGAGTCCATGAATGGACCAGCAAAATCAATATGCACCCGTTGCCATGGAGATGAGGGCCACTCCTATGGGTGTAGAGGGGCCTGTGGTGGTGCATTTTGGACTTTCTGGCATCCTGGGCAGCTCTTGGTCAGGTCCTTGATTTGTTTATCGATTCCCGGCCACCACACATAAGCCCTGGCTAGGCTTTTCATTTTTACCCCTCCCAGGTGACCCTCATGAAGCTCATTGAGCACTCTATCCCTTAACTTGGGTGGAATTACCACTCGGGATCCACACATCAAGGTCCCCCGGCACACTGACAGCTGTTCTCTCCTTGTCGAGAATGCTGGCAACAGTGAGTCACCATGTGCTGGCCATCCCTTCACCGTCAAATCATATACCAGAGACAGTGTCGGGTCATTTCGGGTTTCCTTTTCAATACAAGCGTTAGTTACCGGTAGGTATTGAACTATAGTCGAATGGAATATTTCGACAGGATCCACTGCTGGTGTTTCCTCCACAGTAGGCAGTGGCAGGCGTGATAGCCCATCAGCATTTCCATGCTGTTTCGTGCCCTTATATTCAATCTCATAGTGGTGCGCCCCTAGAAAAAGTGACCATCTTTGTAGTCGTTGCGCAGTCATCACCGGAACGCCCTTCTTCAGATTAAAAATGGAGACAAAAGGCTGGTGATCAGTCAGCAAGGTGAATTTCTGCCCGTGCAGATAGTGATTGAACTTTTTCACTCCCCACACTAGGCTGAGGGCCTCTCTGTCAATCTGGGCGTAGTTACGCTCGGCTGAGGTTAGTGATCGTGATGCAAAGGCTATTGGCCTCTCTGAGCTGTCCGAGAATTTGTGCGACAGCACCGCTCCAATGCCGTAGGGTGACGCATCACATGCCAACCGAATTGGTAATGCCGGGTTGTAATGGGCCAATACCTCTTTCGATGTGATTAGTGTTTTGCTCTTCTGGAAAGCTCGTCTACATTCGTCAGTCCACTTCCATGGCACCCCAGTTTGCAGTATGGTGTTCAGTGGATGTAGTATTGTCGACAAATTTGGCAAGAACTTATGGTAGTAGTTTACCAGCCCGAGGAACGACCTCAGTTGTGACACATTTTCCGGTGCTGGAGCCTTGACTACTGCCTCAATCTTCTCTGGGGACTTATGTAACCCCTCTTTATCGATAACGTGGCCACAATACGAGATCTGCTTTCTAAAAAACTCGCATTTGGGGCGGTTAGCTCGGAGCCCATATTCCTGCAATCTAGTGAGCACCTGCTCCAGGTTGGCAAGGTGATCACTGTCATTTTTGCCCGTGACCAGGATGTCGTTCAAATAACACTGGGTCCCTGGGATCCCTTGCAGGACTTGTTCCATTGCCCTCTGCCAAATAGCCGGAGCTGATGCTACCCCGAATACCAGCCGGTTGTATTGGTAGAGACCTTTATGGGTGTTGATTGTGAGGTATTTTTTTGATGCTTCTTCTACCTCAATCTTAGTGAAGCGTTTCCCTCCAGATAGCAAGGCGAATATATCTTCAATCCGCGGAAGTGGATATTGTACGGTGTGAAGGATCGGGTTCACTGTTACCTTAAAGTCCCCACAGATGCGAACCTTCCTTGGTTCCCCAGGCGTGCTGCTCAACGACTTTTTCATCACAGGCACGATGGGTGTAGCCCACTCGCTCCAGTCTACCTTGGACAGTACACCTGAACATTCCAGACTCTCCAGCTCTGCTTCGACGGCTGGGCGGATCGCATAAGGTACCGGTCTGGCCTTAAAAAATTTTGGGCTTGCGTTTTCTTCAATTTTAATCGTCGCTGTCATGCCTTTTAGTGTTCCGAGTCCTTGCTGGAACACTTCTTTCGCATCAGTTAGGATCTTTGACAGTCGCCCAGGTGTGACGTCATCATCCTTTTTGTCAGCCACAGTCAGTGCCTGTATGAAATGCCAATCCAGTTGTATTTTCCGGATCCATTCACATCCCAGTAATGGTGGTCCTCCATCTTACAATACTTACAGGTCTAGTTTTGGTGTTTCCTTACCATTATGTATAACGGTCACCCTTATTTTTCCTTTGGGGTAGACTTTTTGCCCCGTGTACGTCTTCAGAATAATTTTTGTGTCTCTCAAGGGTATGTGTGAGAATAGCCGCTCGTAGTCCCGTCGGTTTATGACTGTTAGGGCTGATCCTGTGTCCAATTCCATCTTTACCTGGACTCCTGCTATCTTGAGAGTGACCCAAATGGTTCGGTGATCCTCCGTTGTGATCACATTATTTAGTTTCAGACAACTCAGTTCCCTGCTTTCGGAGTCGTTATCACTCTTTTGTTCGTCTGAACTATTCTCCGTCATCTTATGTACCTTCTTGTACTTTCCTTTGGTAGGTTTCTTATTGATGGTTTTCTTTCCCGACCTGCAGACTCGTGCTATGTGTCCTACTTTTCCACACTGTCTGCACACTTTGTCTTTGAACCAGCAATCATTCTGGTCGTGTGTTCTGCCGCAGCGATAGCACTTCCCTGTTCCATATGACATTTCGTTTGTGCCATATTCTTGCGGTCTCTGTTGTATCTCTGCAGTGCCCCGTGCTGCTGCTTCATATGATACCGCAATGCTGAAAGCCTTTTCCAGCGTAAGGTCCTTTTCAGATAAAAGTCGTTTCTGGGTTCCTTCACTTTGAAGCCCACACACAAACTTGTCCCTTAAGGTATCTGCCAGTCCCGCTCCAAACTGGCAGTGTTTCGATAGTTTGTGCAGTTCTGTTAAATAATCAGCATTGCTTTCATCCTTATGCTGGTTCCGTTTGTGAAACTTGAATCTTTCTGCTATCAGCAGCGGTGTGGGGTTTAAATGTTCCTGTAGTATCGTTACTATGTCTTCAAAACTCTTTTCCATTGGTTTCGTTGGGGTTACTAGATTTCGTAATAACCCATACGTCTTTGCACCCATTAAATTTAACAATACCGATGCTTTCTTGTCATCGGACACCTCATTTGCCTTGCAGTACACCTCTATTCGTTCGACATATGTAGTCCAATCTTCGACTTCATTGTCAAATGCGGTGATACTGCCACTCTTCAGCATTTTGGGTGTGGTTTAAAATGGCGTCTCCCAATGGCTTAAAATGGCATCTCCCGCGCTTTCCTTCCTCCCCCGCTGCTACCAACACCGCTCCTGGCGGTTCTCATGGCAATGGCGGTGCCCTGTAGGTTTCGCGCGCTTCTCCTAACGCCACTCTCGGCGGTCCTCGTGGCAATGGCGGCGCCTCGCGGGTTTCTGCGCGTCTCTCTCTCCCTCTCTCCGATGCTGCTCGGCCCCTGAACACCGGCTGCGCCCTGTGCGCTCTGCCCTCTCTCTCCCCCGTCGACGCTGCTCGGCCCTTTGCTGTGCCGCTCGGTCGGGCTCTAGCCCGCCGCTGTCCGGGAAGGGTCTGCGCACTACCTGTTGCCAGCCTGTTTCGCTGGACCACCTCGACTGGAAAGCCAAGCCTGGCTCTCGACAGCCTCCCCCGCAATTCTCGAGTCTCTGCTGGATGACTGGGCGGTTGCCCGTGGTCGACGCCCGAGTCTCTGGCCTGGTCCTCCAATCCACTAATCTCCAGGAACGAATCCCTGGGAGGTGATGCAGAGTTGCAGGTAGGTTCGAACCTGCCTCATCGCCAATGTTGCGTCTGTGTATAATAAGACACAGACTGTGGAGAACGGTACAACAGGTGTTTACTCAACGTGGCTCACACTGCAACTGGTCTGTACAGATTACTACTCAGTGCTATATACAGGTGTGGTCACTGCTTGTACTGCAGTATACATGAGCTGTAAAACATAGTTCCCCCCCTTAAAGGTATATACATTACAGTGATAGATTGAGAAATGTTGATATACAAAGGGACCTGGGTGTCCTTGTACACCAGTCACTGAAAGCAAACATGCAGGTGCAGCAAGCAGTTGGGAAGGCGGATGGTACGTTGGCTTTCATTGCAAGAGGATTTGAGTACAGGAGCAAGGATGTCTTACTACAGTTATACAGGGCCTTGGTGAGACCACACCTAGAGTACTGTGTGCAGTTTTGGTCTCCTTACCTAAGAAAGGATATACTTGCCATAGAGGGAGTGCAGCGAAGGTTCACCAGACTGATTTCTGGGATGGCAGGACTGTCTTATGAGGAGAGATTGGGTCGACTAGGCCTGTATTCACTAGTGTTTAGAAGAATGAGAGGGGATCTCATTGAAACGTATAAAAGTCTGACAGGGCTGGACAGACTGGATGCAGGGAGGATGTTTCCTCTGGCTGGGGGGTTGAGAACGCGGGGTCACAGTCTCAGGATACTGGGTAGGACATTTAGGACTGAGATGAGGAGAAATTTCTTCACTCAGAGGGTGGTGAACCTATGGAATTCTCTGCCACAGAAGGCTGTGGAGGCCAAGTCACTGAATATATTTAAGAAGGAGATAGATTGATTTCTGGACAGAAAAGGCATCAAGGGGTACGGGGAGAGAGGGGGAATATGGTATTGAGATAGAGGATCAGCCATGATCATATTGAATGGCGGAGCAGGCTCGAAGGGCCGAATGGCCTACTCCTGCTCCTATTTTTCTATTAAAGTGGAGGAAAGTGTTTAGGATTGTGCATGCAATTGCTGTTAAGGCAGGTGGGTAGCCATACTGTAAGATCCTGCATTAGTGTCCCCCTTAACCAGAGTGAATTATGAAGAGGAAGTTGTACAACTGTTATGTTTAGAGGGTGAAGTGTGTGCTGGTGCCCAGGCTGGGCAAGGATCAAAGGGAAGGATATCTCGTTTGTTACATTGCCTTCCCTGGTTAGAGAATTGAACTTTTTCTGGCACTGACCTTTAGTCCTGAGAGTGAGACTCATTGTCAGTGTCACCTCTATCCGCATGGCACAAGTGACATTTTTACCACCACCTATCTCACCCCCTTTACTGTTTCTAAATTGTCACATTGCTTGACCAGAAATTTCCTCCAACTAAATATTTGGAAGACTGAAGCCATTGTCTTCAGTCCCCACCATAAACCCTGTTCCCTAGTCACCGACTCCATCCCTCTCCCTGGCAACTGTCCGAGGCTGAATCAGACCGTTCGCAATCTTGGTGTCGTATCTGATCCCGAGACGAGCTTCCGACCACATATTAGCGCCTTCACTATCGCCACCTCCGTAACATCTCCCGACTCTGCCCCGCCTCAGCTCATCTGCTGCTGAAACCCTCATCCATGCATTTGTTGCCTCTAGATTTGACTATTCCAATGTACTCCTGGCTGGCCTCCCATCTTCTACCCTCCCTAAACTTGAGGTCATCTAAAACCCTGCTGCCAGTGTCCTAACTCGCACCAAGTCCCGTTGACCCATCACCCCTGCGTTCGGAGACCTACATTGGTTCCCGGTTAAGCAACACCTCGATTTTAAAATTCTCATCTTTGTTTTCAAATGCCTCCATGGCCTTGCCCTTCCCTATCTCTGAAACTTCATCCAGCCCTACAACCCTCTGAGATATCTGCACTCCTTCAATTCTGTCCTCTTGTGCATCACTGATTTTAATCGCTCCACCATTGGTGCCTTCAGCTTCCAAGCCCCTAAGCTCTGGAATACCCTCCCTAAACCTCTCCGCCTCTCTACCTCTCTTTCCTCCTTTAAGACGCTCCATAAAACCTACCTCTCTGCCCCAATATCTCCTATGTGGCTTGGTGTCAAATTTTGTTTTGATAACGTTCCTGTGAAGCACCTTGGGATGTTTTACTACTTTAAAGGCACTATATAAATACAGGTTGTTGGTTGGACATGCAATAATCTGTGTCTCCTCAGCTCAATTTCCTCCAGGAGGATTTGCAGGTCCATTTCTGATAAATTGTGTCATTTTCTTCTCTACCTCTGTACCATGCTCTGGTCCCTTGTATGGCTGTCTGTGTCAGCTGCTCCTATGTTAGACATTCTTGAAAAGTGGCACAGAAACATTCATGATGCACATAGATAAGCTAGCGGAAAATCAACTGAGTGAGCCAATCATTGTTCCTTACATACCTGCTGCTGCAAACTTCAGCCAGAACTGGCTTTTTAAAGGCTGCACTCTAATTTCCATGCACCCCAGCAGATTACTTCCATTTTACATGGGCTTTTCGCCAAGCTCGACTCCAATGGACAGGCAAATGAGCTGACCCAGGAAATTCTTGTGCCAATACCATCCACTAGAATCATAGTAGAATGAAAGGTTATCGTCGTGAAGAAGGACTTGAAGAACATTTCAGAGAAAGTTAAAAGGGGGCTGGGAAATATGCAAAGATTTAGGAGAGTAAATAGTGAAAAACTGTTTCCACTAATTAGAAAATTGCTAACAAGGAATTATCATTAGCAGAATGATGAGGGAATTAGAAGAAACTATTTCATACAGAGGGTTAATAACCATAGAATTCTTTACCACAGATGGCGATTGTGGAGGCGACTATAACATCATACAAAAGGGAATTGGATAAATATTTGAAAAGGAAGAATATGAAACAATGCAGGGAAATGGCCGGAAAATTGGATTGAAGCAGACCACGCTAATTAGAGAGCTGGCACCAACACAGATACAATAGGCCAAATGGCTTCCATTTGTGCTGTAATTTCTATGATCCGAATCAGTGCGTATTTCAATTGTTTCATAGGTAGCTGGAAAGTGAGCCAGGCCCCAGTTAATGAAACAGCCCTGATACTCGCTTGCATTTATTTGCATTGCTTCACTCGTCTTTTTATTGCAGCTCTGACGGCTTTCTCCTGCCTGTAATCATTTTTTCCTCTCACTGTTGCTCTTTAATCATAACTTACATGATTAAGTTTGTTTCAGAACTCTCTATAACTTTCTAACAGGGAGTTGTTCGTACATCCCAAACACCTGCTTGTTTTAGTCTATAAGAAGTCTGGTTATGACAGTGCCAGAACTTTCCATGGCAACAAGCAACCAAAAGCCAATCACTGATGAATCTTGATGGTCATTGTCTGTGCTCCCCACTGTACTAGTTGCAGTAATGTATAAAACAGTAAGACAGAGGTGCTGTTTTACATGGATAATATTACAGGAACGGAATACCATAAATAAGAGCAAACTGCCCATAAAGGTAAAAGAAACACCAAGACTATAAAATAACAAGGTTGATTTCAGTATTAAAGCTTAAGTAGGAGGCGATCCTATGATTTAATTATCAGTGTACAGATAGAAAGCCAGTTTAGAAACACAAGATCAAAAACAACAACCAATTTTAAACTTGCTTCCTCCTTGCATAGTGTGCTGTCCTATTTGAATGAGTTTAAATAGTAAACCAGATTTCCAGCTCAGCTATGTACTCATTAAAGTGATTGACTCCACATGCAGCTTTCTCCTTCACTGCAGCAGTCAATTAATTACCATGGTAATCCAATTAAAAATAATTAGGTACATCATGCACATTATTTGCTAACAATTGCGAACAAAAATTAAGAGAGCCCCACCACCTCTGTCATACTAAAATTGCCAATAGTGCCAAAACTTTACCTTGCTATAATGAATTATTAGGATCTTGTATAACAAACAATTCATTGAAGAAAAAAGTTTTATCTATGCCTTTTATATATTGTCATGCCTATCTAGATTAATGAGTGGGTAAGTGTAAAATATAAATTTTCTCTCAAGTTAATTTGGGCCCGGTTTGTATACTCTTAATACTCTTCTGTTATACTTCTGTTGCTAAGGCCCTAAGCTCTGGAATTCCCTGCCTAAACCTCTCTACCTCTCTTTCCTCCTTTAAGATGCTCCTTAAAACCTATCCCTTTGACCAAGCTTTTGGTCACCTGCCCTAATTTCTCCTTATATGGCTCGGTGTCAAATTTTGTGTCTTATAATATTCCTGTGCAGCGCCTTGGGACGTTTTACTACATTAAAGGTGCTATATAAATACAGGTTGTTGTAGTAGTAATCATTGAGGCTGTAGAATTCGGGCTGTGGTATGGAGTGGTATTGGTTTTGATTTGTACTGAGTTCAGGAGCAAAATATTATTTCTTTATGTAGCCTGCTAATTAAGGTTCTAGTAGTCACTCACTAGACCAATATTGCCAACTGTGAAAAGAAAGGCCAATTTTGCAAATTCCCACTTTTGTGTCACATTTTCCACTGACCAACAGTGCCATGATTGTTCAGAGAAAAGAATAGTTGAAGGTTTGTTTGATTCTTAACTGAAGAGAGCTTGGTGTTCTTATACAAGAGTGTTTGGTGGGCGAATCTGGTCTTCTGAGCACTAAAAGTAGCACGTCAATTTTCAATAGCAAAATACTGAGGATGCTGGAAATCTGAAATAACAACGGCCCAGAAATTCGGGTCGGAGGCTTCCTGCGGTGCAAGCCTCCGACCTGCACTTACCTAACGCACCGGCCGTTGTGCTGTGGGCCCGCGTGGGATTCCGATCCTGGGCCTCCTTCAACTGCCGGCGCACAGTGCTTGCGTATCCCAGGGGCGCAGTTAGTTCGAAGCGTCCCCTGGGATCACGTGGGCCATAGAGAGCCAATGGTAGCAGGGAAATGCCCATTCATAAAATTGACAGGAAGAGCTGTCAAAACTACGATAAGCCCCAAAACATAACTAAAACTTCAAATAAATTTAAAAAAAACATCACATTTTTAAAATAACTATGAATTACATAAAATAACTATTTTAAACAATAATTTAAATTTTTGAAAAAATTAATTACATTTTCTAATGGGCTAAAAATGAACTTACCTTTCTTTAAAGTATTTAAAAATAATAAACCTGTGGAAAAAATGTTTTAATTTTAATTAATTCACCACTTACCTTGTTAAAAGCAGGCCTTGTGCCTGCTTTTTAAAAGTGTAACTGCTGGAGACTTACCCTCCCAGAGAAACCTGGAAAAAAAACGGAAGTTCCAGGCGTACGCGCTGCCTCTCTGGCACACACGTTCGACCTGTGAACCCCTTTAAGGGAACGGAATTCCGGTTTCCTGCGCATGCGCAGTGCATGCATGAAACCGGCACTTTCGTTGGGCCTACGGGTGAGTACCCAGCGGGTACTCACCCGTGGGGGCCCGAATTTCTGGGCCAATGTTTCAGGTCTGGGACCCTTCTTCAGAACTCTGTTTCTCTCCCTCCACGGATGCTGCCTGGCCTGCTGAGTGTTTCCAGCGTTTTCTGTTGTTATGTCAGTTTTCAGCTTCTTGTCTAATTCTGTCTATAGCGTGCCTTTGAACTGGAAAGTTACCAATGTTGTGAGGGATTGTGGCAGTCGCAAAAAGAATGTCACTTTTAAGGACATCTACCATGTTGCTGATGAAAACAAGAAGCAAGCTGGGATCAGCCATGCTTTATGAGAGGCTCCTGTGTAGGTGTTGCAACAGAAAGGCAAATGTCCATTTATCATGTCTGCACCCTGTCATAATCTAATTCAACAGTTCATCAGAGGCACTACGGGATTCCAGCTTTGTTACCCGTTGGGGTATTATACTCCACTGAATTCTTCAGAAATATTAATGGCTGCTGCTGTGCTGGACATTGAAAGAATATCTCCATTTCTGCAGCATGAGAGCAAGAGCATCTCAAGTTAACCAGAATGCTCCAAGGCAAATTAGTAACCAGGTAGTCGTAGTTGGGGTTGAGATGGAACTGCAGTGACTCATTTATTATAATTCCACAAGACTTGGCAGTTGGGATTCTGCTCATTTAGCAGCCAGGGCCTGACTTTGATTCCTTCCTGTGTACAGAAATTCATTGGGGGGAAAAGTTTGTGTTTGCCAGCAAAGTTGGCGGTGTCACCAGCAACTGGAGTTCACGGCCGCTGAAAATGGCAGCAACGCTAATGGAGCAAAATTGGTCTGGGGGGGGTGGGGCCGGACATGGAGATTGGTGGCACAGTGCTTACCTTCTGAGCAACGCCGCCCTGGAGACATCCGAGACAAAATTCCAGTGTAGGAGCAGCATTGCAGCTTCCCACAGCCTCTGGAATCGAGGATGTGGTGCTCGCAAGGAATTATGGGCAATGAAGAGGTCTGAAAATTAAAGGGGCCATGCACAGTGAAGCAATACAAATTAAAATGTCTTCTAAAAATATTTAACATTATAAAGAAGTCCCAAATGTGAATATTCAGCTCTTAAAGCTGAATTACCTTCCTAACCTCAACAAATGGGAAAACTGCCTCAGCACTAACACAAATGGCTCAGCAAGCCAGGGAAAGGGCACCCAGGGTCTCACACGCAGCACTCCAGCTATGTGCAGGGGGTCAACAATGCAAGAGCAGCCCTCTACCCACAAGGGCCAGGAGACCCTCCAGAAAGAAGGATGTGGGAGTACATCACCGAGGCATCAACAATGTTTACTCCGCCCAGTCTCAGAAGAGCACCCTGACCCCACCAATGAGACATTGTTCCACTTTCCACATCAGCCACCCTTGTAGTCTGTCTGAGTAAGATTGCTAATTCAGTGCCATTTCTTTATGATTTCTTAGTGGCATCTTCAATTAATAACAGTGATTGTTATTCATTAATCGTGTTCAAAAAAAAGTTTTCAATTTATCACATTGTAATCTAGATATTTGCTGCTGAATCTTTGTTCAAAATATGTCGAGATCTTTCTACTGTATATCATCCATGGAAATATAAATTAAATACACCATTATGAATATTAAGTAAAATTTGTATGGAATAATTTTTCTGAAACCCAGTTGTATCCCAGTCAAAATAATGAGTAAGTCAGTTTTACAGTGCAATGATGCAAAACCTTTCCTAGTGCATTATAAACAGGTGGCTGGTTCCTGACAAGAGTAAATATAATGCATCAATATCATAGCAGAATAAATATTGACATAATGGCTCTGGCTGTGATTGCCTATGCAAAGAAAGGAAACATTATTGCTTCACCAGTACAATAATGCAGCGGGCACTGACTTTTCAGTGCCAGAAGTCATTTCTTGGAATCAGTGATTGATTAAGAAGCTGGTTTCTTGATTATATTTAAAATATTCTATGATTTGTTATTCTACTGTTGTATCGTGTTCAAGATGAGTGCCAAAACATCTCTTTGAGACAATGTGGTGGAAATTCCAATTGGATAGGTGGATGAAGGAAAAGATGATGAAGGGATATGGGAACAGGGTGGGTAAATGTGTTAAGAACCATTGGCCCGTGGTGAGGGTAATTGCCAAAAAGGACTATAGCAAAATACTGCAGATGCTGGAAATCCGAAATAACAACAGAAAATGCTGGAAAAACTCAGCAGGTCAGACAACATCCGTGGAGAGAAATTTGAGTTGACGTTTTGGGTCGAAACCCTTCTTCAAAACTGGAAAGAAAAGAAAATAGATCGAAGGCAGGGCTGCGATCGAACAAAAGAAGTAAAAGAGACAATAAAAGGTATTCGAAACCAGACGAGATGGTAATGGGCCAGTGGAGACAAAAGACAGCTGAGATTAGGTGTGAAGTGTACTGGCACCTCATCTTCCGATTAGGCACTTTGCAGCCTTCCGGACTCAATATCGAGTTCAACAATTTCAGATCATAACCTCGGCCCCTATTACTTTTTTACTTATAATTTTTTCCACCCCTTTGTTTTGGGTCTTCCTTCCAAACCCCCCCTTTTTGTTTCTCTCTCCCACCTGGCAGCTGTCTCCTATCCTGCCAGTACACTTCACACCTAATCTCTGCTGTCTTTTGTCTCCACTGGCCCATTACCATCTCGTCTGGTTTGGAATACCTTTTATTGTCTCTTTCACTTCTTTTGTTCGATCGCAGCCCTGCCTTCGATCTATTTTCTTTTCTTTCCAGTTTTGAAGAAGGGTTTCGACCTGAAACGTCAACTCAAATTTCTCTCCACGGATGTTGCCTGACCTGCTGAGTTTTTCCAGCATTTTCTGTTGTTATTGCCAAAAAGGACTGGTTGGGCTAAATGGCTTGTTTCCATGTTGTAACTTCTATGTACTTCTATGCAATAAGATCACTAGCTATTTTCTGGTGAACGCTTAATCTGCAAAAGAATTTTAACTCTTTGGGGTTGAAATCACAAATGTGTGATAAAAGAAACAAATTTGTTTAACATACTAGTCTAAAACTCCCCATTTAAAGTAAATAATGGAGAAAGGAGTTTCATATAAACATGTTAATGTGCTTATTATTAATATTGCAGAGTGGAATTTCAACCCATTTGAATTACAATTTCTTTAAATGTCAGAGAAACAAATTTCAGCTGAATGTGTTGAGCATTCATTTGCTAATGTCCCACAGTGTAATTTCAAACATTGCTGATTCTCTTGTTAAATACAGCAGGCTACTTTTTGGTATGCTAATACTGTCTAACAGCGATATTGAACCAAATCAAATTAATCTGTTCAAGTCTTGATTTTGAATTGTCACAATCTATTTGCATAGCAATTTGACCAGCAAATTATTGTGCTATGAGATGATTGGAGAGGAATGTGATCTTAAATGACAAAGGAAGTTATGTGAGAATGTGATCTTGTACATTAACCTTATTTTCAATTACAGCAAATGTAAATGGATGTGCAGATAGAAATTTAAAAATTAGAATTCAAATCAATCACAAATAATCTGATGAACTCCATTGTAATTATTTTCATACATAGTGAAACATAATTACTGTACTTACTATGTTGTGTGTTCTGAATGTATCATTGCATCGAGGGTGCACTATTAATCAATGAACTGCAAGCTGCATTGAACAGAGTAATGCTATATTAACCTATTTGCTTCTTGTATCCTGGTTTATTTAATATTTTTTACCATCAATAGTCTTGCTATGATTTAAAGGACTTCTTGCCATCCCATGGATTTAATTATGATGAAAGTTTCAAATGATCTTGGCTTGTTACTTCACCAATGGCATCAACTCAGTGAAATCAAAGATGACAGTTTAGAATTATGAACTGATTCAACCATTAGAGTAAAAAATGTTTTTGGAGAGTTTAATCTTCATACAGAAACGTTTATTTAAAGCTCAATACTTTCAAATACTCCACTTGTTTTTGTTCACTTTATTTCTAAATGGAAACGTGACAAACTTTAACAACAAGCCTATGGAGTCTAAAACACAGTTAATTGTTCTTATCGTAAAGCAGTTTTAATCTGTAAGGCACGAGCGTATGGTAGCTTACAGTGTTTTGAAATGAATAGTCATTCTAAAGCAGATATGAGACTGAAGAACTAGCTCAGAACAAACATGCATTTTATTGAAGCTTATTTGTATTTTTTCCCGTGGTGTGGAGATGCCGGAGTTGGACTGGGGTGGACAAATGTAAGAAGTCACACGACACCAGGTTATAGCTTGTGATTTCAAATAAAGCTGTTGGACTATAACCTGGTGTCGTGTGACTTCTTACATTTGTATTTTTTCCAATAGTGATATGTGCAAAATTCAATTTCCTGCAACAGTTTTGTGAATTTATGATGATGTATTATTTTGAAAGTGTTATGATGTCATTGGTACACTGGAGGCATACAGTATCAGTAGGAGTGTTTCTATGAATTGAGCAGTCAGGTCACACTTGTACAAAATGCTTTATTACAGTTGCACTAATTGACAGCTCTTAAGATTCAAAATTACATGAAAAATACATTCTTAATTTGAATGTGCTTAAGGGAATATTCATATCAGGTCTATGATTTTAAGGAAACATCATGGTCAATTTCCAATATAATGTCAGTATCCTAATTGCTTTACCTTATTGCCCTGACAATGAAGCTGATTACCACTTAGTGCACTAAACTGACCCTGGATAACCTTGCTTCACAGAATGCTGCCACTGCAGTCTCTCCAGACATGATAAACAGAACATACTGGGATGATTGACATTTTTCTTTTCTAAGACCTAATCCCAAAATGTTCATACTTTGCTACCCTTCAAGGTTGAATCCAGCATCACCAGGACATGCAAAAGTGAGAAAGATTATACGTTCCAAAGCAGAGAAGTTAATTTCTCTAATATTTTTATGTGGTGAAAATGGACATCTGAGTGGGAAAGAAGTAATCTTACAGGAATCAGTACCTACGTCTAGGGAACTGTTCAAAAGTTGTTGACATACTTTGCTTTTTAACAAATTACAATATTGATATTTGAAAATTGAATGTTCCTGTCCCCTACTGATTAGATTTGGATAGCTCTGTATGTTTGGGAAGATAACTACAGACATTGTATGATTTGTTCCTCTGCTGTTAAGAATTGGACTATTCTTTAAAGGATAAAGATTTTTAATTGAGTGACTATTGAACATTTATTTTAAATATTCATTATATAGTGCCCCTTTAAATTGTTCCTTGCTGCTAAAAAAAATCAAACAAGTAGAAATATTTTCCACAATCCACGTTCTCAGCAAAGAGCCAGCGTCTCAGACAATCCAAAGCTAGGTGGGAAAATAAACTGTGAGGAGGATGTAAAGAGGCTGCAAAGGGATATAGACTGGTTAAGTGATCGGGCAAGAAAGTGGCAGATGGAGTTTAATGTGGGGAAGTGTGAAATTATCCACTTTTGTAGGAAGAATGGAAAAGCAGAATAATTTTTAAAAGGTGAGAGACTAGTAAATGTTGGAATTCAGAGGGATTTGGGTGTCCTTTTACACGAATCTCAGAAAGTTAACATGTAAGTACAGCAATCAATTAGGGAGGCAAATGGCATATTAGCCTTCATTGCAAGGGGGTTGCAGTATAAGAGTAAGGAAGTCTTGCTGCAATTATATAGGGCTTTGGTGAGACCACACCTGGAGTAATGTGCACAGTTTTGGTCTCCTTACTTAAGGAAGGATATACTTGCCTTAGAGGGGGTGCAACACAGGTTCACTAGATTGATTCGTGGGTTGAGAGGGCTGTCCTGTGAGGAGAATGAGCCTACATTCTCTGGAGTTTAGAAGAATGAGAGGAGATCTCATTGAAACGTACAAAATTCTTAGAGGGCTTCACAGAGTAGATGCTGAGAGGCTCTTTCCCCTGGCTGGAGAGTCTAGAACGTGAGGTCATAGTCTCAGAATAAGGCCATTTAGGACTGAGATGAGGAGACATTTTCTTTACTCAGAGGATAGTGAATCTTTGGAATTCTCTACCCCAGAGGACTGTGGATGCTCAGTCATTGAGTATATTCAAGACTGAGATTGATAGATTTTTGGGCACTAAGAGAATCAAGAGATATGGGGATGGGGCAGGAAAGTGGAGTTGATGTAAAAGTTCAGCCATGATCTTATTGAATGGCGGAGCAGGCTCAAGGGGCCGTATGGCTTACTCCTGCTCCTATTTCTTATGTTCTTTAGTCTCAGGAAGTATGGTTAAGAGAATTGAGGCTACATTATATTCCCTTACTTACACTGGGAGGATGATACTGTGGAATTTAACCCTATAATTCGCACCCTGTAGTAGATCTAGATACAGGGTCTGAATGTTAATATTGACTAAAGTGAGAACAGTAGCTTAGTGGTTATAGTACTGGATTAGCAACCATTTGAGGTCATGGCAACTTGTGAAAGTGAATTCAATAAATCTGGTAATTTGTGGGCTAGCATGTTGTTTAAAAACCCAACTGGTTCGTGAATGTCCTTCAGGGAAGGAGACCTGCTACCCCTACCTTGTCGGGCTCACATGTGATTCCTGCCTCACATTATGTGGTACAGTCTTAATTGGGGCAAATTGAGATGGTCAATAATGCCTGCCAGTGTTGCCCACATTTCAAGAACAAATAAAAAATGCTATTAATTGTATTTTTTTTAACTACGTTAATAACATTTTTGAAGTATTTTGTCTGTTTTATAAAATTCAACACAAACGTCAGTCTTGGCTTGGCTTAGTGATTGCACTCTCGCCTCAGGGTCAGAAGGCTGTTGGTTCAAGCCCCACTCCAGAGCCTTGAGCAGAATCTAGGCGGATACAGGGAGTGCTGCACTGATGAAGGTGCCATCTTTTGGATCACATGTTAAACTGAGGTCCTATCTGTCCTCACAAGTAAACAACAACAACTGGCACTTGGCACCTTCAGCATAGCAAGAGCGCCCAAGGCGAGTTATCAGACAAAATTTGACACCGAACCACATAAGGACTATTAGGACAGGTGAAAAGCTTGGTCAAAGAGGTAGGTTTTAAGGAGTGTTTTAAAGGAGGAGAGAGAGAGAAAAATAGAGGGGCAGAAAGGCTTAGGGAAGGAATTGCAGAGCTTAGGGCCTTGGTAGCTGAAGGCACGGCCGCCAGAGATGGAGCAAATAAAAATGGGGATGCGCAAGAGATCAGAATTAGAGGAGCACAGAACACAGAGATCTCGGAGGGTTGTAGGGCTGGAGGAGGTTACAGAGATAGGGAGGGGTGAGGTCATACAGGGATTTGAAAACAACAATAAGGATTTTAAAAATGAGGTAAAAGATTCCATGACTATATTCATAGAAGAGCAGGAGAGTTCTCCCAGTGCCCTTGCCAACATTTATCCTTCAATAAACATTACTTAAATAGATAGTGCACAACTCTTTGCTCTTTATAACACCAATTTTTAGTGGTAAGGGAGCTCTATCCTAACATTGGAACCATTCTAAGTTCCAGGACTTCCAATGGAACCATCAAGACACTATTAACATGGGGTTTCTCACTGGACTACAGTTATGCTGCCACCAGTGTAAACTCTAAGCAGTATAAAATGGCTTCTTGGAAGGAATCTGTCACGGCTTACCTTTCGTGCACTTAGGCAACAGGTCAGGACCTGACTTACGAGTTATGTTGCCATTTTCATATTGATGCACACCCAAAACGACTTTACTTCCATACGGAAGTGCACAGTAATGGTGCAATTACTCAGTAGTTCCCAATTTGATCACAATAACTGATTAACACCATTTGAGGTGCCCAACTTAAAAAAGACAAAATTCAGGGTTCCAAAAAATGCAATAAATAAAATATGTAAAGCTCTAATCACAGAGAAAACAAATAATAACATATTAAAAACAATACTATACATATTGCCTTTTTAGGTATAAATGCATAGGTTTTTTTGCAAGCACAAATTGATAGGGGTGGAAATTGGTTTAGGCCCGTTTTCAGGCCTGAAATAGATGATATGCTTGGAACGCATGCCAGAAGCCAGAGGCCCAAAGCTTGTCTTAAATTGGGCCTCGAACCTCATCAGCATATTTTTGGTGAGCTGTGGGTGCCAATTGGGCGTCCAGAGGCAGCTTGCTGGTTTGAAATGGCTAATTTGGGCTGGCTTGCTTCGCTGACAATGGCCCTCAGGTAAGCCCTGGGAGGGGAAGGAGAATGGGAGGGGGGTTAGCCAGACCGACAGCAACCTGCAGTAATGAGGTGGAGCAGGGATGAGCATTCCTGAATCCCATCCGTTCCCCACCAGCTCCACAAAAAGATGTGTTTAAAAGAAAATACTTAACGTTTTTGTGGTGGCCTCCAGCAGTCCCTTTAAGGTTAGTCTGCTGAAGAGCTGGAAACCCAAGCGGCCCATGATCAGTCCTAAAAATTTTCCGGGAGAGGTTTTGAAATCGGTGTTTCATTAACATATGCGAAGGACCCAATGTCTATTTTAGGCGGCAGCGAGGGAAGCCTGAATATGACCCGATTGGGCCGTATTTTCCGATCGGAGGCTTCCTACGTGCGGAAGCCTGCGATCTGGAAAAAATCTACGCCCTTACCTGAGGGCTCCCGGGACGCACACAATTCCGCTCCTGGGCCTCTCGAACTCCAAGTGTGCAGGGCCCACGTATCCCAGAGACGCATGCAGTTCGCAAGCGTCCCTGGGATCACGTGGGCCATGGGGAGCCAATCAAAGAAGGGAATCTCCCTTCATACACTTGACAGATAGACCCGTCAAATATATGAATGGAGATCACCCCAAAAACATAGTAAAACATTAAATAATATTTTTAAATTACATTTTTTAAATGAGTTGAAATTACAATAAATTAAATATATTAAACAAAAATTTAATTTTTTGAAAAAATAATTAGTTTTTTACAGGGCTAAAAATAAACTTACCTTTTTTAAAAGTATTTTCAAATGATACATCAGTGAAAATTTTTTTAAAAACTTTTTTCAACTCTTATCCTGGTAAAAACAGGCCTTACGCCTTACGCTTTTACCAGGTGTAAGAATTGTAAGGGTTTTCAGCGGGCGGAGGTTCTGCAGAAAGCGGAACTCTCCCCCCGCAGAGGCCCTTCTCCAGGGCAGGCGGAGGATCTACAGATCGGAAATGCCGGTTTTCAGCGCATGCACTTGGCATGCCTGAAACCGGCATTTCCGATGTCCCTATGGGTGGGTACACAGCGCGAATATCTGGGCCCTTATGACGTTGGACATATTTCAGGTGCCCTTATCGTGTGAGAGACTTGGGGAAATTGGTGCTTCTTGCCTCTGTTCTGCACCCGAAAAATGGACACAGTGGAATGCAATTGCTACCCCATATTTACTAGCTAGGAAAATGGTTAAATTCATGGAAATGGTTTATACAAAAAATAAAAATTAAATCAAAAAAGATCACACTAACTGAATGATGGTGCCAGATGACTTGTTATGAATTTCAATGAGTCTTTTATTGGAGGATCCTGTTTATATACATGCAGACATCTTCTGTATAATACAGTATAACTGACAAACACTTGTGCTCTAACCCTTAGGTGTTCCTGTTGCCACTGGCACTGGTACCTTAATCATCACTCTACTGGACGTGAACGACAACCCGCCCTCTGTTTATCCAACCGTAGCAAAGTTCTGCGAGGATTCGAAAGATCTCAATGTAGCTCTCTTGGGAGCAACAGACAAAGATCTCCACCCAAATGCAGATCCATTCAAATTTCAGTTGGGCAAGCAACCTGGAATTGAGAAAACCTGGAAGGTCACTCAAGTAAACAGTAAGAGACTTTTGTTTTGATTTCTGACCAGGTTGTTAAGGAGTATGTCAGTATGATGGCGTGATGTTCCAAACCTCTGATGATGTGCAGTACCGAGCAATAGGATGTAAGTTGATGCCTGCAATTCTTGACACGCTTTCTTATTTTGACAACAACTTCATGAAGAGATATAGAGCAGAGGCCAGGCACCTCCTCAAAAAGACGGAGAAAAATCAATACTCTAGCGACCCTTAGCCACTCTCCTACAGTCCCTATCGGTTTGGTCAAGCACAGGTGAACTGTTTACTTTTTAGGCCAAGCAATAAGTCTTGGCACTGAAAGGGGAACAGACCTAGCATAAGAACACTAGAAATGTTGTTAAACTACATTTTTCTATCACTTATATAAAACTTCCATCATCATTATTGTAAAGTCTGTAGGTTGTGCAGTAAATAACTTCAGAGACTTTAGAAGTACAAACAAAACAGGTCTTTACTATTCAGAGGTCTGGGCGATTTCTGCCCTAGTTAACGTATCACAACCCTTATATACTGGTGTGGTCACTATCGGTATTACAGTATACATGAGCCAATAAATAGTGCCACCCTGAAGTAGTGCTCTTAAAGGCGAACGGTCACATTCTATAGTTCCCTTAAAGGTAAACGGTTACATACACAACACTCCTCCCTTCCTAGCTTATTACTTACAGAATCCCGTTAAACATACAATCTTCAATTTTATATAAACAGGTTGCAGATATACTCTCGATGGAGTCAACGTCATATAACAATTTACAGATATACTCTCGATGGAGTCAATGTCATATAACTTCATGTTTAACATAACATAATAACATATATAACTTCATGTCAAAACAAATCACAGATTCAGTCTCTGTGGAAAACAGTTCATAGATTCAGTCTCTGTGGTGTAGTCGGTTCACATTGCTGGAGTGACTCATTCAATAGTCCTTCCATGGGTTTAACAGTTTGAACTTCCGAACTGAATTGGCTCCGTTCGGAGGGACCACGTGTGTGATCTGGTCGAGGTAATCATGGTTCAGATGGGTCATCTTCTGTTTCGACTTTTCCTTTTCTGCTTCTTGGAGACTCTCTGGGCTCCACTGTCAGCTGCCAGCTGCATGCGCAGTTCCTCCTTCTCTTCCTCCTTTTTCCGTAGTAGAGCCCCCTTCTCCCGATGTTCCGCAGACTTTCGGTGCTCCTCCATGATTTCTGTATGGTGGGAGTCGAAGTTACAAGTTGGGCAGGACAGGACATAGTAATATTCGGAGTCGTCCTGAGCTAGGCCAGCGAGAGGGTCTTCTATGTCCTCCCTACCCAGCTGGACGTCAGCCAGCTTTTGTTCCAAATCCAGACATCTTTCCTGAAGAGACTTCTTCACGTGTTCCGCTTCCTCTAACTTTTTCTGGGCTTTCAGCAAGTTGTTTACTAATGACCTCATTTGTGATTTTAATACTTCAACTTCCTTTGGAGATTGATTGATCGGACTATTCAATCCCTCTACCGGAGCAGTTGTTTCAGCGTTCTGTTGTTCAACCTTGACATGAGTCAGCGTACTTTTGGTATCTAAGGGTTGCTCTGCTGCCATCTTCTCAGTCTGTGTTGCAACCTCGGCTATTTCAATAACTTTTGAGAGCTCCAAACCCTTCTCCTCTGACGATTTAAGCTCATGTTCATGGCCCATTCTTACGGTCTCTGTGTTTCTTACAGTTCCCTTTTCTTCCACTGAAAAGATTTCCAGTTGCATCTGTTCTTCAAGTCGTTGGACCTCGGCCATTGCCGCTTCATATTTATTTTGTGTTTCCTTTAATAATTTAACGAGTTCTTGGACATCCTGTATTCCCTGTTCTGGTATGTCTTCCACCACTAATTTTTTTCCTATGGATTGAATCCCTAACGATGAGTCAGCCTTGGCCTGAAGCTCATCAAACATTTCCTGCAGACTTTGTAATTCTTGCTTATGGTCAACCTTTAGTCGTTCATGTTCTTTCACTAACACGAGCTTTTCGGAAGTTGCCAAGTTAACCCCTTCCAGGATTGTAGTCCGAGCCTGTTCATACTGTTCTTTCAACTCGTTACACTCTGCTTGCAACAAGTCGTAGAGGTGAACTGGAATACCATCCTGACTTCCTGAAGATTCCTCTTCCTTTGGATCGTTCTGTGTATATTCTAGTTCCTGAACAGCCTCAGGGAGATGTGATTGGTACTTGGCCACGATGGCTCTATGGTCGCTCTCTGCTTGAGCGAGCTGTCTCTGTTGTCTTTCCAGGGACTCCCATTCGGTGTCCCAGAACTTTTTCACCTTTTCCATCTCTTGTAGGAGACGGGCACTCAACTGTTCTAATTGTCGTTGTACTTTGACATAACGTTGAGTTCTAGCCCGGTGTTCCTCCGTAATGCATCTGTCTGTAGCTTGAACAGACTCAGAATTCTCTGTCTTTATGCACGCCATCGATTTCCCAACCTTAGTCCGTGAGTTCATGTTAATCTTGTTTTTCATACATAAGCTGGACTTATCGTCTTCCGGCTCGGAGTCTGAGCTGCTTGTCTGCACCGAGTCCTCACTCGTCATTGCTTGTCGGTAGTGCCATTCCATGTCTATTTTCTTGATCCACTCCCATCCCAGAAGTGGTGGTCCTCCCTCAGGTAGTACGTACAGATACATTCGTGGGTGTTCTTTACCCCTATCTCTCACCTTGACTCGTATTTTTCCCAGGGGGTATACATGATGCCCCGTGTATGTCTGTAATACGAATTTGGTATTTCTTAAGGGTATGTGAGAGAATAGCCGGTGATAGTCCTTTTGGTTGATGACGGATACAGCTGATCCCGTGTCCAGCTCCATTCGTACTTGGACTCCCGCTATTTTTAGTGTGACCCAGATCAACTGTAGATCAGTTACTTTACCCACATGGTGGATTCTCAGACTATCCAGCTCCTGGCTGTTTGGGTCTGAGTCTGAATTTTGTTCGTCTGAACTCTTTTCAGCCACCTGATGCACCTTGTTGTACTTTCCTTGTGGTGGTGGCTTCCTTTGCTTGTTGGTCTTCTTTCCGGACCTGCATACCTTCGCGATGTGACCCAGTTTGCCACATTTCCTGCACTCTTGGTTCTTAAACCAGCACTGATTCTGGTCGTGCGTTGTCTTTCCACAACGGTAGCATTTGGGAGTGCTTGTTGTAATTTGGTCCACCCCGAGTGCCGCCGCCTTTAGCTGCATTTCCGCCGTCCCTTTCGCTGCAGCTTCGTGCGATGAAGCTATGAGGACAGCCCTGTCCAGTGTGAGGTCGTTTTCTTCCAGAAGTCGCTTCTGCGTTCCTTCTTTGGCCAAGCCGCATACGAACTTGTCCCGCAGCGCCTCTGTCAAATTCCCTCCAAACTGGCAGTATTTCGCTAGCTTACGCAGTTCGACTAAGTATTCCGCATTGCTTTCATCTTGCCTCTGGGTTCTGGCGTAAAATTTAAATCGTTCAGCCAGCATCAACGGTGTGGGGTTCAAGTGATCCTTCAACACTGTTACGATCTCTTCGAAGGTCTGGTCCACTGGTTTAACTGGTGCTATTAGATGTTTCAAAAGCCCGTATGTTTTTGCTCCCATCGAATTTAACAAAGTTATTGCCTTGTTGTCATCCTCAATTTCGTTGGCTACGCAATATATTTCTATGCGTTCCACATACGTGGCCCAGTCTTCTATTTCTGCATTAAAGTCATTAATATTTCCTCGCTTAGGCATCTTCTTCTCTCTTCTTGAGAACACACCAGCCTTTCTGAAAAATCTTATTATTTTCTGAAATTCTTAATAATTTCCAAGATGGCGGTTTCCCGCTTCTTCCTTCTTCTTCAGCGGTTTTCCCCGAAAAATGGCGGCTTTCCCGCGCTTCTCGCTCTCCCCGCCCACTTCAATGGCGGTTTTCCCGCGCTTGGCGGTCTTCACCCGGTCCCCCGACGCCGTCTGTCAGCCCGAGTGCGGTCCTTATCTATAATGCGATCGCTGGATCGCAAAGCGGCTGCCGGCCCTTATCTGTAGATCCGATCGCTCTCGCGGCTCTCGGCCCTTATCTGGAGATGCGATCGCTGGCTTGCAACGCCTCCCGCTCGGCTCTGGCTCCCCCGCTCGCGCGGCTCTCGGCTCTGACACTCCCGCGCCTACTCGCAGGCTCAGCGCTTCGTGGCAGCGGTTGCTGCACGGCTTCTCACATTGCCCGCGGTCCGGCTGTCACCCGACGCCGTTGGACCCGAATGCTTTGCCCTTCTCCTCCAAATACTTCTACCCCGTTTTTTTTTTAAATTTATTTGTTTTAACTACTCACAGTCTCTTCGGCCGCCTTGTTTTAGGCTGATTGGCTCGCTCAAGATGTGGTAGCAGGGTAATCTGTGCCTGTTGCTGCCGCAGCTTTGCTGTTAATCTTCCAGCTTCCAGTAAGTACTATACTTTTAGTAGACGGAGCCTCGTGTTTTCTTTTTGAAGCTCTCTGCTACTGGTTAGTCTTGCCGCAGGGTACGATCGGACTCGTCGCCACTGTAAAGTCTGTAGGTTGTGCAGTAAATAACTTCAGAGACTTTAGAAGTACAAACAAAACAGGTCTTTACTATTCAGAGGTCTGGGCGATTTCTGCCCTAGTTAACGTATCACAACCCTTATATACTGGTGTGGTCACTATCGGTATTACAGTATACATGAGCCAATAAATAGTGCCACCCTGAAGTAGTGCTCTTAAAGGCGAACGGTCACATTCTATAGTTCCCTTAAAGGTAAACGGTTACATACACAACAATTATAATAATGACAAAGGGCACTTTTGGTTGTTTCTTTTCAGGCATGAAGAGATTTTCCAAACTGCCCTCAAGGCAGTAGTCATTCAGGTGATGTAGCACCGTAGTGAGGAATGGAGATTTTTTTTTTGTTTCTGACAAGTATAAACAGCATGAAGTGCACTTTTACCTAGGTCATTGATCAGATGCAATGCATCAGTCCATTGCTCCCCTTATGTTATGACAAATTCAGTAAAACAACTTGTCATGTAATTCTGGGGGTAATTTTAACCCCCAAAAATGGTGAGTTTGAGTGGGGTGAGAGTTTTTAAATGTTAACATTTCTAACCCGTACCCAACCGGCCGCGAACCCGCCTACTTCCAGTTTTAACGGAGGCAGGACAGGGGGGGTCGGGTGACCAATCCGCTCTCAGGAGGCTGTGTGTCTTCATTTTAACAGGCTTTTTGTTTTTAACTCATGTCAGCCGGGTTTCCCGGGAAACCCAGCAAGCAAAAGGAGGTGAGAAGGGCTGGATCCATGAGGTAAGTGCCATTACAGCACTGCTTGTGGGCTAGGAGGAGAAGGAGTATTTCCTTCCAGTCCAACAAGCTGCCCTGTAAATCCACCCCCGCTGTGATCTGTTTGATCCCCTCCATCTCCACAATCTCGGACCCCCACCGCCCCGGACTATCTCCCCCCGTGACCACCATCTCGTCCCTCCATCGACCACGCTCTGCCAATGTGTCAATCAGGCTGGCTGTCAGGTGGGAAACCTGGAGTAAAAAATACTGCAGGGCTTTTGGGGAAACCCGCACTTCCGGATTTCCATCTATAACTCCTGCCACCCCCGCTCCCAACGAGCGGCTTGATAAATATCGGGGCCTCTATTTCCGATATGGATTTTCAGAGTGAAATTATCAAAATAGAGCCAAATTCTGATAAACAATGACTAGTTGGCCAAAGAATTGCCATACTAGAATTAACATTGTGCTTTGTTGGAATTTTTAGAAACAGCAGGTGGAAATAGTAAATTTGAAAAACTTTGCCTCATAGCCCAAACAAAAGATATGACAAGAACTGAACAAAAGCCTTGCACAAAACTACTCAGAATTCTAAAATGATGTTTCTAGGCGAATTTAAGTAGGTTCTGTAGACTGACTCTTATTTAACACTGACTAAGAAAAATGAATAATTAAACATGTTATGCTTAAATCAGGGAGTAAAGGGGAAGTAGTTTGGTAGATCAAGATATTTGCCTGAGTCAGGATTATCCTTGGCTCAAGTTTGTCTTTTCTAAATAAACCAGTAAGGAGACACTGTGTTGCCCCAGGTCATCAAGCAAAGGGGCCACAACTAATAAAGAACTAAATCATAAAAAAAAGGAAACTTATAAACTTAAATAATGTTATTACCGATGTTGACTATGCACTCCAGTCCCTGCCATGCCCATTGGTCGTGGAAGGCCTCACGTGTACCAACGGACACCACGTGCTCCTTCTATGTGGGCTACTCAGGCGCGGACAAGACAGCGGAAGAGAGGCAGGCAGCCAGAGCGACCACCCCCACGGGCCACGTCCAGCCTGGACCTGTAGGTGGCCAGCTTGGATAGGCCCTGGAGCAGACCCACGAGGAGGTCCTCCATCCTCAAGTATGTGTTCATCTGGAGTTGACGATATTGCTAATTGATGATCAATCGGCACCAATCGTCCCAGAGTTGGGAAGCAGGGCAAAGATAAATACTGATAATATGAAAAAAAAAACTGTGAGGAAATACTGTAGATACAGAAGCCATGTTGAATGTCCCTGATGAATCCTTTTCCACCTTCTCCATCTAAGTGATCATATAGAGTATCTCATGATCACTTTTGAGCATCTTACCTATAACTAGTGAAACTAATGGGTCTATAGTTCTTTGGTACTGCCTTGTCACCCTTTTCAAAATTTGGAATTTTTTGAGCATTCTTCCAATCCAAGGAAACAATCCCTGTCTCTAGCGAGTGGTTTAAGATATGGGCAAGGGGCTTGCAAAGCAGATGACCCATTTCTTTTAAGGACCCTTGTTTGGATGTCATCTGGGCCAGCAGCCTGATCAATTTTGAGCATCCTTATTCTATCTTCAGATGATATCTTCAGCTACAATAAAGTTTACTTTTGATCTATGCTGTCAGGCAACAGGGATGTCAGTGCACTGATCCTTCCTGCACGTCTGGAAGAACAAACTGCAGATAGTCAGAGGTCAACAGTTGTGTAAATGCTACAGACCTTGGTTCTTATCTCAGGCACACCTGGGATGAGAGGTGGAGTTGCTCCTTATACACTGCTGTTAATGGCTGTTATTTCCAGCATTTTTTTTCTGAAGTTCTCAGTCAGCTGCCTAGGCCCTAAGCTCTGGAATTCCCTCCCTAAACCTCTCTGTCTCTCTACCTCTCTTTCCTCCTTTAAGATGCTCCTTAAAACCTACCTCTTTGACCAAGCTGTTGGTCACCTGTCCTAATGTCTCCTTATGTGGCTCGGTGTCAAACTTTGTTTGATAACGCTCCTGTGAAGCGCCTTGGGACGTTTTACTATGTTAAAGGTGTTATATAAATACATGTTGTTGTTGTTGTTGTACTTCAATATTTTCAATTTTGTTGTCAATAGTACAATGTATTACTAATAGTTGAGCATCTTCTTCAAGAGTAAAGACTGATATGAAGTAATCATTTAATACCTCTGTCATGCGCTGGGAGCTCATGCAAATCTATCTTTGGGAATCTTTCACTTTTGCTATCCAGTGTCAAGCTTCAAGCATTTCCAGGATAGATATATCTCCCTAGTTTTCTAACATATTCCACTCCGACCTATCTTCCCTCCCAAACTTTCTCTTCTTACTTTGGACTGTTGTGCATCCCTCCCTTCATCACACCATTGGCAGCTGTGCTTTCAACCATCTATGTTCCAGTCTTGGAATTCCATCCCTAAATGCCTCCCCCGCATCTCACCTTCTTCCTTAAAGACTCCCCTTAAAACCTACCTCTTTGACCAGGCTTTTGTTACATCTTCAAATCTTCCCTCCTTTGGCTCAGCATCTGTTTTCCTCACTCAGCGCAAAGTGCCTTGGAATGTTTTTCTATATTAAGCGAGCTATATAAATGTTCCCTTTACTCTGCCCCAGCAATGGAAGAAGATTTCATCTCTGCCCTCTGGCTAACAAAATCCTTCTAAAATAATTGATAATTTCACAATACCTCCTCCCACAGTCCAAAGATGTGCAGGTTAGGTTGATTGGCTATGATAAATTGACCCTTAGTGTTAGGGGGATTAAATACGTGGGGTTACGGGGATAGGGTGGGATATGTGTCGGTGCAGGCTCGATGGGCCGAAATGGCCTCTATCTGCACTGTGGGGTTTCTGTGATTCTGTGATTCTGTGTCTTGGCTTCAGGATCTGAAGGAGTCTTTGCTGCAGCACTGCCAATTTCTTCAATTTCCTTATGACCTGTCTGAATGAGATTGCCAAAATTATTGCCAATTTGGATTTAGATTTTGGTGGTTTTCTGCTGTTGGCTCATATGGAGTACAACTGTGTTGAGGCAGTTCAAATGAATTTCTTGTACTTTCAAACTTGGCCTACTCCTGCTCCTAATTCTTATGTTCTTGTGTAAAACGAACACAAGGACAGACACCTATCAAGTCTTGACCTTTTCTATTGAAACTCTCTGCCTTTTTTTGGTGAAGAAACATCAACAACACATGTTTCTCTCTGGTTTACTGTAAGAGCACGACCTAATAACACAAATTCAGTTCAGTATGATAGGTGTGGAATCTGTATCACTTAAAAAAAAAAAGCCTTCACTCTTTGCAAAAGACCGTAAAAAGTGCAGGGACATTTTCTCCCTGGTGAATGTACAACAACAACTTCTCCGTGAGTCTCTAGTATATGCCTGATTGAGGACAAATTGAGTTTCTGGACCACAGGAGCTAATTTTCTGTAACTTTTTCACATTTATTATAAAAAAGGCTCATTAGACAGAATAAAATGACACCTCTGAGGTTTTCATAAGAACATAAGAAAAAGGAACAGGCCATATGATCCCTGGAGCCTGCTCTGCCAGTCAGTGAGATCATGGCTGATCTTCGACCTCAACTCCACTATCCCACCCTATTCCCATATCCCTCGAGTCCGTTAGAGTCCAAAAATCGATCTATCTCAACCTTTAATATACTCAATGACTGAGCATCCACAGCTTGCTGGGGTAGAGAATTCCAAAGATTCACAACCCTCTGAGTGTAGAAATTTCTCCACATCTCAGTCCTAAATGACTGACCCCTTATCCTGAGACTATGCCCCCTAGTTCTAGATTCTCCAGCCAATGGAAACAGCCATCGAACCCTGTCAAGCCCTCTCAGAATCTTATATGTTTCAATGAGATTCCCTCTCATTCCTCTAAACACCAGAGAGTATAGGCCCATTCTACTCACTCTCTCCTCATAGGACAGCCCTCTCATCACAGGAATCAATCTAGTGAACTTTTGTTGCCCCCCTCCCAAGGCAAGTATATCCTTCATTAGTTACGGAGACCAAAACTGTACACAGTACTTCAGGTGTGGTCTCACCAAAACCCTGTACAATTGCAGCAAGACTTCCTTACTCTTGTACTCCAAGCCCCTTGCAATAAAGGCCAACATACCATTTGCCGACCGAATTGCTTGCTGTACCTGCATGTTAACTTTCTGTGTTTCGTGTACCTAGATTCCTATTTGGCAGGTACTTGAAAAGTTAATTTCTTTTGAGATTTGTGATCCCAATAATTGAACATTTATGTGCTGAATTAATTACATTTCTTTAGTGTCAGCAAATTAAAGGGGTCATTTTGACTTTGGATGATTGTGCCAAATGCGCGATAATTGGCTCTGCCACCCGTTAAACACCTCCCGTGGAAAAATGTTCCATTTATCAGCATTGATATCTCTCACCTTAATGAAGAAGGAAAGGTTACAGTTATATATTGGGAACAAAATTCATGTTATTGTTTTGTTCTTCTAGGCACCCATGCTCAACTCAGCCTCCTGCATACGCTGAAAAGAGCAAACTACAATTTGCCAATTGTAGTGACAGATGGCGGAACGCCCCCACTGACCAACAGTACAGATGTTCTAGTGCAAGTCTGCTCCTGCAAGAAGAACAAAATGGACTGCAGCACAGCCAACTCTCTCCACATCAGCATCACCCTCCTCTTGGTCTCTCTCATCACATTGTTCTGTGAGTTTTCTTAAATAGTTTTTTTTCTCATGGTGATTTCTATTAACTAGCATCATTCATTGTTGTTTCCACATATTTCGATTGCATTTTGGATTTGTTATGGGTCAGTTCTATATACTAATCATACATAATGTAACATAGCTATGAACTCTGACGATGTTCCCCATAGCTCAATTAATAATTTAAAATCTGAGATCGTAGATTTTCGCTAGACAAGGGTATAAAAGAATATGGAGCCATGGCAGGTGGATAGAGTTCAGATACAGTTCTCAGAATGCTGTAACAGGCTCAAGGGGCTGAATGGCCTACTCCTGCTCCTAAGTTCCTCATAAATTTGTTTTAACATTATAGCTGTCATCCTCCTAAATGTTTATTTCTGTGACGTGTCAGCTAAATTGTGGTAGTTATTAATTTTTAATATGAATGGGTAAATGTGAAATTTCATAGGTCAGGCATAATTAGGGTTAAAATGTACAACAAGGCATGTATTTCTGTATTTCAACATGTACATCAAGTCTCTAGAGAGGGCATCTTAGGCTTGACATTATGGTTGGTGATATCTAATGAATGCTTAATGCATTCCTATGACATTCCTCTATCTACTAGAGGTGTTAGTCCATTTATTTTAAACAAGCTAAAGCCTCTGTTAAAAAAGTGGACAGAGAAATGTAAAATTGACACATTAAATGTTCATCTGCTTATATTCTAATATAGTAGGCTCTCGGTTCAGACTGTAATGTATGTCTGATTAAATTGGAAATCGGAGAAAACAATTCCTGCTTGATTTTTTAAGAAATTATTTTTATTTTTATCTTGATCTTTATTTTAGTTTGTCTCTAGTTTTCTGATTTTGTGATCGACAAAAACTACCTTCAATACACAGAAATCATTGCTTTGTTAAATTCAAAGTTCTGGTGTCGAGACAAACTGGCAGAGGCTTGTGATCTATTTGAGAGGACTTTTACAGGTTCAAAAGGGGAAACAGTATCTGCTTTTGAGCAATTCTGGTTAATAACCATCAAAATCTTATACCCACCAATACTTTGAAAACCCATGCCTGCAATGTCCGAGGGTTCTGCAGTGGAAGATCGCTGAAGCTGCGGAGAAATTGCAGAAGCATCCAAAAATCCTCCATTCACACTGTTTCTCTGAGTTTTCTGCCAATCTTCTGCTGAAGTTACGGTGGGAAATCAAGAGAAGCTGGTAGAAATTCTTGCCCTTTGTGTCTGCAATAGTGTATGTGTACACCAGTGTGTCTGTAATACTGTATTGAACGTGTAATTTTGCTGATTAGTCTATACTGACCACATGACACCATTGTCTCTCAAATGTCCACAAGAACACATAATGCAGCCATTTTATTCTACTTTATATTTACAGATTCTATTTTTAGCATTTTCCCCTCATTTTAATTTAGTTTTTCTGAGTCTCAACCCCAAACTCCTTCAAGCTCCTCCAAGCATGGCTACACACTGAGGTCCGGGTCTGTTCAGCCTTTATATCCATCCCAACCCTCTCTGCCCTTGCAACCTTATTCGAGCCAACACTAATCTCATCTGGCCTCTTCCCAGTCATCTGACCCTAAATTGCATTTTCCTATCACCCGACCCGAAATTGCATGTGCTTTAGCAACCAGTCACCCTGCTATTGCTTCTTACTCCAGCCCAATTTCTGTTTCTCACAACCTGCTTCCACTTTTCTCAACACTGGTTATCCATGAGCAACATAATGAGAGAGATATGCTAGCTAGCTTAAAATTTAATACAGTTTTAAGTGTGTCACAAATATGAACTTAGTAAAGTATTAAACCTGACTGTAATCAAACACTGATAACCTTAAAAAAACTATAATATTAAATATTCTTGCCATTCCATTCCACAATAATTGTATCACAATAAATACTCGAAAATATTGCAGAGATACGGGGAAAGAGCGGGGGAGTGGGATTAACTGGATTGCTCTTCGAAAGAGCCGGCGCAGACTCGATGGGTTGAATGGCCTCCTTCTGTGCTGTACTAGTCTATGATTCTCTAATTGGTTTTACAATATAAGCTCTACCACAATTGAATAGACTATGGTAGATAATGTCGACCTCATTAAGGTCCAGTAAATTAATAATATCTGGATTTACCATCCAACTCCTTAATTAATCCTATGCTATTCCTCCTCTACCTCTGTGCTTAGATGTGACTGGGAATGGACTATACATTTCTCTGTGGTTTCTGATGCCACTGTCACTTTGTGATCATCCCACAGAACATGGATACACAATGGGTCAAGGAGAGAGTGTGTTAATTATTTGTCTATGGTTTGACACCTTCAAAAGGCCCATTCAAGAACTCTTTAAATTACTCACATCGTTTTGGTCACTGCTGCAGCTCAGTCTGCATCTGCTCCTTTAAGAGAAATGTTTTCAGTTTCATTCCTTGTGTTTTTCATTTTATTATGAGAGGCATTTAGCATCGTCAGAGGAAACCATCCCCAGTGTAAATGGAGTGCACTGCAGAACCATTTCATGATCGCTACGCAGCAAAATTTATATTTCCCCTCCCAGTATTAGATGACAATTTTGTTGTAGCTATATGACATATCCATGCATATACAAAGGTTCTGCTCCCGCTCAGGTAACCATGTTGCAATTTCCTTCAGTAAAAATTTGGATAGTTGGACTAGGCGCAGAAAATAAGCCCCTGAATATCGTGCACATTCAAAATAAACTTAAAATAGCATAGCAAAAATTCAACACAGATATCTATCATATTCAAGGAGAGAAGTCTACAGGCTTTTTTTTGAAAAAATGTTTTCTTTACTGAGCTTTGTACTGTATTGAGGCTGACTCTGAACTGGTGTTACTTGATTGAAAACTTTTAAAGGACAAAGTCAGAGGCATTTGAGTAACATTAGCTTGTCCACGCCTCTCCTGACTGTTTTATAATAGTTCCTTAGCAATATTTCTATCAGGAAAATGAAAATTACAATTCTACTAGACAGGAACAACCGTTCCAAACTATGGGGGTGATTTTCTCAATGGGGAGCTTTTGGAGGCGGGACTCCCACTTGTCGGGTTTCAGTCCCACCTCTATTAACTTCTGGCCAACCCACGCTATTTTCCCTTGATTGACCTTGTTAAGCCCGCCCAGCGGGCTTAGCAGACCAATTAAGGGAAAGCCAGTTGCTGAGAGCGTCAACGTATGACGTTTCATCTGTCAAAAAATTTTGACCAATGAATTGTCATCGCTTGACAGCTCTGTGAAGCTGTGACATTCTCTATAGTTTGATGAGTTCTTGAATTCAAGACCACGTCAAACTACTTTCTTTTGCAGAAATGAGATGGTTGTTGCATCTGAGAATGCAACGGCCATCTGTCATCTGCAACGTGGAGGTCCGAGACTCTTCGCGTACAAACCGACTGAAGCCTGCAGGAAGAAACAAAGGTAAGTACACTTTTACTAACACTTTGTACTTACCTCAGATATTCACCTCTCCACACTTGCACCCATCACTTACCTTCACAGCACACTTTTGTACACCCCCCCCCTCCCCCGACCCCCGCAGACCCAGTACTCGCCTCGGTGACCTGGTGGGTTTCGGAGCCTTCGGGAAGCCCGCACTTGCGAGGGCAAAAAGGGGATAATCCTATTTTCTGCCTGTTAACTACCTGTTAACAGGCAGTTAATAGGCTTTAATCCCTTCCCGCCTCCAAGCAGATGGGACCCGGCGCGGGACAGCAACCCGCCTCCTGGCAAGATGGCATGGGGGCAGCATGGCACCCGCCCCCAAATTCTGCCATTTTCCCTGCAGTCCCGCCTCCATACTATATATCTACTTTGAGAGGGCAAACTGCATTTAAGTGTTGTACCAAATCTTAAAATTGGTCCATGGTATAAGGTGATGATATTGCAAAGTATTTTTGTTTTAGTGAAAGTAATGCTGCATTTATACTGCAGCCACCAATCTGCAGTCAATAGCTCCAGTATCTGTTCCAGTCTGACTTTGATTGGAATTGTGCCATCATAAGAACGAGCTTTGTAACTGCCTGTCAGTAAGCAAGTTCAGACCTTCCCGCCAGGATGTTAAAATGTTAATGTTCTAAGAGCGTGAGTGGGAGTATCTGCACCCTCTAAACACGTAAATCGACTCCATGGAAGTTTAGAATTGTTCAGGAGGTCCGAGCGATTTCCTGAGCACGTTTAAAACCAGGAGTCACACCATCCCGGAGTTACACAATTGTACTCCATTGAGCAGTGTGACTATTCTGGAGGAGGCACTCTAAGACCCAGGCAAAGTGAGATTGCCTCCTCCAGGATGCTTGCACCACTTCCCCCGAGAGTAAGATTGAGACTCAACCCCAAAGTTAGACTGCAACACCAACATCACTGCGGGATAAATGTACACGAAAGCTACTTTTATTTTTATAAAAAAAGTGAAACTAGTGAGATCATAGGCTCTTTCTCTTGCAGATACCCAAATAAAATCCCCCAAAAACCAAATCGCTCTCCACAAGTTGGTGACAGCTGATGACTCATAATAAACATGAGACAATAATAGGAGGTATTGGTCTGTGCAGGGTAAATGAAAATAATCCTTGAAAGCAGAGATGAGGTTAATTCAAAGCACACTCTACCATGGATTTGTCAGCATTAAAAAACATTATAGGGTCACCAAAGGGACATAAATTACTGATAAAAACAAAAGCGGAAAAAGGCCAGGTTGGGTAAAACTGATAGGGAGTGAATAGATAATTCCACGATTGACGTATTTATTTCTACCTGTTAACATACAAATCACTGCCCTCACCCTCTCTGTCACTATATTTGTCTCTCTGGCATTTAATGGATTTATTGCAACAACATTAGAAATTTTGCCCAGAAGAGAACCTTGACATTTGTAGCTATCTATACTGCATGCGAGACTTGAGCAGTGTTATCACAGCATTGCATTTGGAAATGCATGTGTCATATTCATGAGTTGGAAATGGTATTAGGGGAGTTATCATGGCCATGCAGCTGAAAATTCCTGTCCATTTATGGATATATTAATTCATGATAACTGGCATGACACTGTCCCAGCACAATAATATTGTATCTCTACTGGGCCAATGTAAACATTAACTAGAATAAAGGGACTGACAACTGTTATAGCTCTTTACCAGAGATAGTTTTGAGGAAGTGTTTTGGGATGTTTGGATGGTTTACTGGCACGAACTACCTAGAGAGAATGATCGCTGCACTGGAACGGCTAGGCCTAAGGCCCACCCAATATTGGATCAGAAAATGGAGGGGGCAGAGATTGGGAAAGAAGTTGGGGCAGCAAATGGGAGGGGGAGGCAGGCGATCGGAGGGGGCCAAACGGTGGCTGGCCATGGTCTTCGGCACTGCAGTGGAGTTGGGAGGAGCACTCTTGCAACTCCCGGCTCCACATTCAGGTAAGTATTTTGTAAATAACTTTCCCATTTGGTGGCGGCCTCCAGCGCTCCCCTTAACGATGGCTGGTTGGGCCGTTTTCCTGAACGCAGCCGGCCTTCCTCATTAACCACCGGTCCTTCAACCAACTTGCTAACCATGCTTCCACATTCCCTTTAATAATGTGTGCCTTCATTTTACCAACATGCCTCCTATGCAGCATTCAATCTAATTGAATGGCAGAACAGGCTCGAGGAGCTGAATGGCCTATTCCTGTTCCTATCATCCTATATGAACCAGTGCCTTCTGAACGTCCTCATACACAACATCAACTCCATTTCATTATCGACACACTCCATTATATTCTCAAAGAGCTTGAATAAATTTGCTAGATATTACCTCTACCTTTTACAAATCTATGTTGGCTGTCCTTAATTAACCCATTCCTTTCTAGGTCAATATTAATGTTATTCTTTATTATGGCCTCTAGCAGCTCACTCCACTGACATTAGGATGACTGGTCTATAGTTACCTGGTTTATCTCTTTCCTCCCTTTTTGATCAGAGGTGTTACATCGGCCACTTTCCAGCAGTGATTACTGGATTGTAATCAGAAGCAGGAACCTTGGATGATTTTTCCATTCCCTGGCCCAAGGCACTATGGCTATTTATAGTGTCTGCTGCCCCGGCTGATACCAGCACAAAATCAACACATGAAAGATCTATTAACGCTTTCATTTTGTCGCATCCTAGTAAAGGTTTAGCAAGTTTGACAAGTTTGATTGCCATTTATTGAAATCATGTTCACATCTGTTACATTTCAGTGCTCATGTAGTACCTCCCTTTTGCAGTTTGATTGTATTGTTATAATTTATATGCAGATACTGACCTTTTAAATCACCTTAAATACACTAACATTTTATATTTTGTCCAATACATATTGATGAAATTCACAAGACAGCTTTAAAACTGAAAATTAAACTAGGGCTTGAAAATTAATTTGTGCGCACTTTACATATATTTTTCTGTCATGCCCTAGGCTGCTATGTTTTATTTTTCTGAGAAATCAATAGTTAATTTTAACCTTTATGCTACATTTCAATATTAGGTCATTTTACCTTTTTAAAACATTGCTCCACATCAGTTTTCAGTTTTTTAAAATAAGTTATTTCCAATACACAGAACATAACTTAGAATTGTCTGTAACATTGTTAGGTCAGCTTGGTTGGAAGTATATCGCCGATCCTTCATCGTCGCTGGGTCAAAATCCTGGAACTCCCTCCCTAACAGCACTGTGGGAGTACCTTCACCACACGGACTGCAGCGGTTCAAGAAGGCGGTTCACCACCACTTTCTCAAGGGGAACTAGGGATGGGCAATAAATGCTGGCCTTGCTAGCGATGCTCACAACCCATAAACGAATATAAAAAATAAATTGGTCAGTTTGTCATTCACACCATTTTTGTTTTGTAGTTTTCACCTTGAGGTCAAGATGTTCAACAGCACACTGTGGCCGTCCTTTATACTTTCATCCACATTTATTTGGCAGATGTGTCCAAACCAGCAATGTTTCTGTTCCTTTATAATGTGAGAACCATGGTAGGCTGCAGATTGGGACTTCCAAGTAGAGTCATGCAGTAGAGCCAGTCACATGGAGCTGACATCTATTGATTAGAAACTGAGGCCTAGAATTTCAGTATAGCCAGTTTTGGGGCGCTAACGTTAGCGCCCGCCCAAAGTTGCGCCCCCTTGCCGGAAATTCAGTGGCTTCGCCCTAAGAGGTTGCTGGAGCGCTAAAAGAGGCGTTGCACTACTATCTTTAGGCGCTAAGCCGGCGGTGCAGAGGGATAGCGCCGAGGCGGGGCGCAGCGCGGGTGCGGTCATTTTTTGATTGACAGCAGGCCCCGTGGCGCCGACCAGCTCTTAAAGGGGGAAGGGACGAATTGGTCTGCTGCCACGCCCTGCACACTGCAGCTTTGCAAATAGGCCTCAACACTGCTGCTCAGCCCCAGGGAGTCATGGCAACGCCAGAGAAGGCCCGTGAGCGTGCCCTGCGCTTCTCGGAGCGTGATCTGGGAATAATGGTGACAGCTCTGGAGAAGAGGCGCAGGATCTTGTTCCCAGAGACTGGGAGGAATCCGAACCACCAAGAATACACCAGAGCCTGGAAGCAGATCGCCAACAGGGTGACGTTCACTGGCGATGCCCCCAGGACCCACAAACAATGTCGGAAAAAATACAACGACCTGACCAGGATTGTCAGGGTGAGTACCCTTTCCAGTCTCCTCCTCATTCTTGCATGTACACCTGACATGATGGGCAAAGGGAGCTGAAAGTCCTAATGGCCAGCCCTCAGCCAGCAGCTTTGGGACAGTCATGAGCATCAGTTGCCCATTCTGCACTCTACACTCTGGCCAAGCTATTCCACCATGGGAGGCAGTGCACAGTACATCAGGGCTACACTCTGGCCAAGCTATTCCACCATGGGAGGCAGTGCACAGTACATCAGGGCTACACTCTGGCCAAGCTATTCCACCATGGGAGGCAGTGCACAGTGCATCAGGGCTACACTCTGGCCAAGCTATTCCACCATGGGAGGCAGTGCACAGTACATCAGGGCTACACTCTGGCCAAGCTATTCCACCATGGGAGGCAGTGTACAGTGCATCAGGGCTACACTCTGGGCAAGCTATTCCACCATGGGAGGCAGTGCACACTACATCAGGGCTACACTCCGTACTTACAGCCCGTCCTTTCTCTTGCAGGCTAAAGTTGCCTATAATCGCCAGGCCCAGGGGAGGCCGCGCCAAGCTGCAGAAGCTCACTCGCCTGGAGGAGCGCGTGAGTGGGCTCATGGGAGCCCGGCTGATCGTGCCCACAGCGTGCGGAGTAGCCGACCCTCCACTGCCCGGCAATGGTAAGGACCTCGCCTTTTGGCCCTCTCGCGTCGCACTTGCGCATCCGAGCTACCTTCTTTGCCACTGTCCCACCAATGCGCTGAATGCCACCAGTCCTGACTCCCTCGCTGACGCCGTCTCCTCACTCTGAAGCTACTCTTGTGCATTCCTGCTTTCAGCTGGTGACGACCAGGTCCGTGAAGCTGCCAGTGACAGCCCCTCCGAGCAGCAGGAGGAGGAGGAGGAGGAGGAGGAGGAGCAAGAGCAAGCCGGACCATCAGGGGAACACTCAGGTCCCGCAGGAGAGGACGAAATGATTGACACGTCCTCACTGGACGAGTGCCTGGACCAACTGTCGCAGGGGATTGCAGCTTCTGGGACCAGTGGCGTCCAGCCACCCAGGAACCCTGCGCGTGGGCCGCGGCCTTCCCCCCAAAGGGGGGAAGGATCAGAGGGGAGTGCAGTTGATCGGGACACTCGCCGCCACCAACGTGGCAAGGTTCCCCTAGTTCGGTCCCCAGCGGGAGAGTCCCGACTCCAGTCCAGACACCTTCACCTCGGAGGAGGCGCAGAAGCTGGACAAGATGGCCGAGGATTCGGACCGGCGCCACATGGAGCTCATGCGCGTGGTGGGGCGCATGCCTGAGGCCATCGAGTCGCTGGCGACCAGTGTGCGCGAGTTCGGGGCATCAACTGCCGCGAGTGGCCGCATGCTCACTGATGCCGTCAAGTCCCTGGCGGGTGTGATGCGGGCGCACACCAGGACAACAGGGGCACTCACTGCTGCCACACGCGCTGTCTCAGGCAGGCATCGCCAGGGCACCCGCCGCGCTGCAGCATCCCAGCGAGCCGCCCCTCGGCTGATTGTTGCGGATCCTGCAGTGCGGGCCCGGCCGAGTGCCACCGCGCCACAGCACCAGCCAGCGCATCCCAGACGTCAGCTTGCCCACATTGCGCCATCCGTCGCCGCCACTCCCCCACTGGGGCGTCAAGGGCAAGCGGCTGGAGCTGATGTTGGCCAGGCTCAGGTGCGCCACTCAGCAGCCGGCCCCTCGAGGCCCAAAGGCAGTGTAGGCCGCCCCCCAAGGGCATCTGGCGGAAGGACATCTGAGCCTCAGGCGCCTTCTCCCAGCCTCGCAGCAGCCACTGGGCAGAGCTTGCGAAGGAGCAGCAGGCCGGGCAGGGGAGGCAAAAGGCTGGACAAGGTCTCGCCCTCGCGGGCCACTCAGTAGAGGGTGTGGCCAGCTTTCGTTTTATATGGTGGTGGCCATCTTTCTTTTGCCCATGGTTGTTTGGTTCGTGGGCTTATTTTTTGCGTTAAGGCCGAGGTTGAGGCCAGGTTTGTACAAATGTGGAGTTACTCCTGCCCAGTTTGTGGGAGTGAGTCGTTTGTTGGGCTTTTTGTGGGGCCCGTTGATTGTTTTTGGGGATTCATGTGGGAAGGGGTTTTCATTTTTGTGTAATAAATAATTATCTTTATTCATAGAGTCTCCATGGTTGTTCTTCTTAGTGTTTGTTGGCTTCGCCGGCTGAGGGCATGCGGAGCGGCTGCATTCATCTTCCCTCATGGCCACAAGGCATTCCCTGACAGGGGGCTTAGAAGTAACGTGTAATAAGGTGGCGTCGCGCGGCCCTTGGCCCTGGTCGCTCCCT
The DNA here is from genome assembly GCF_052327205.1 of Somniosus microcephalus. Lineage (NCBI taxonomy): Eukaryota > Metazoa > Chordata > Chondrichthyes > Squaliformes > Somniosidae > Somniosus > Somniosus microcephalus. Next base: position 253,634,273 of record NC_140992.1, read on the forward strand.
CCTGGGAACGTACTCCTGCTCCTCCTCCTCCTCCTCATGCTCCTCCTGCTCCTCCTCCTGAGGTACTGCTCCAACGTCAGGTGGCAGTGCCTGAGTCCTGCGGATAGCCAGGTTGTGTAGCATGCAGCAAACTACCACAAATTGGGAGACCCGGTCCGGCGAATACTGCAGAGCTCCTCCGGAGCGATCAAGGCAGCGGAACCGCTGCTTGAGGACCCCAATAGTTTGCTCGATGATGTTGCGGGTGGTTTGATGGCTCTCGTTGTATGCCTCCTCAGCAGCGGTCCTGGGCGCGCGGAGCGGGGTCATGAGCCAGGTACACAAAGGATAGCCTTTGTCCCCGAGTAGCCATCCTCTTGGGGGAGGCTGTGCCTCGAACATGTCATGCACAGTACTCTGCCGCAGGATAAACGCATCGTGGCTGCTGCCTGGAAAGCTGGCATTGACAGCCATGATGCGCTGCTTGTGGTCACACACCAGCTGCACATTCAGAGAATGGTAGCCCTTCCTGTTGTGAAACTGCTCGCCATGCTCCAGAGGGGCCCGCAAAGCCACATGCGTACAGTCAATGGCGCCCTGCACCAAGGGGAAGTCCCCGAGTCTTGCAAATCCCAAGGCACGCTGATGCTGGCTCTCCAGGGCCATGGGGAAGGAGATGAATTGGCTTCTCCTTCTGAACAGTGCTTCGGTCACCTGGCGGATGCAGCGATGCGCGCCGTACTGGGAGCTGTTAGCTATGTCCCCAGCAGCGGATTGGAAGGAGCCGGTGGCATAGAAGTTCAATGCCACCGTCACCTTCACTTCCACCGACAGAGACATCCTGCACCTGAGCTTTGGACGCAGATCTCTGCGAAGCAGGTGGCAGATCTCTGCAACCACCTCCTTTCGGAATCGGAGCCTTCTAACACATCGCGCGTCAGTCATGTTGAGGTAGGAGCGCTGCTGGCGGTATAGCCTGACTGGGTAAGGCCTACGTGGCCGACGCCTGTAGCCCCCTCTGCCTCTAGCCAGGGCTGCCCCTCTCACAATGCGTCTGCGAGCCCTACAGACATGGCGCTGCAGCTCCGCGTTGGCACCCCATGCAACCCCCATCAAATCCTGGCAAACAGTCAAATTTCCAAAGGGCCACTTGCAGCGCTCTGGCCTGAGTCCAAAAATACCTGAGCTGTTGCTGCTTGAAACCAGTTAGCTATCCTCCTTGTTGTGTGTCCAGAAATGCGTTGCACAAGAGTGTTTGCTGCAAAATGGCTGGCCTTTATACTGGAGGGTACGTCCCCTTTAATTTGCGCCCCCCGGGGCCTGCGCTGGATGTGTTGCGTTCCTTTTTTCAAACGCTCCGGACGCCAGCTGCACAATGGGGCGGTCCGACTGAAGTTTGGAATCGGGGCGCGCAAAGGGCGTTGCACGAGGATGTGACGTCATTTTCTGCGCACGCAGCCGGGCGGGCGCTAAACTTTGCGCCGGCGCTAAGGGTCAACTTAATTTGGGGCGAGGCGCAAACTGCGCTGCGCCTGGGCGCTACACGCATAGCGCCCGAAATTCACTTCTCTTAAGGCGCTAACTGCTGGCGCAACCAACTGAATTTCTAGGCCTGAGTGTCTATTCGATTGTTTTCAAAAAGCAATCTTTACTGCTAAATACATATATAATACATACATACATCAGGATTCTATATTCTTCTTCATTGCTATGTGTAAGTCCCACTGCAAGAATTTTAGCACAGCACTGAAGACAGGAATAGGCAGAAGTCCAATGTGTTATCTACAATCCCAAGCATACTAAGAAAATATTTTACAACACACACGTGTGTATATATATGTATATATAATATACTGTTGTAATGTAGGAAGCATGGCAGCCAATTTGCGCACAGCAAGGTCCCACAAACAGCAATATTAGTTATGCCCAATATTGTAGGTATGCAAAACTACACTCACACAGAGTCCTTCAAAACCACATTAAAACAGAGTTCTTGATCAAAGAAATATTCAATGTGTGATACCTGTGTTTCCTATGCTATTGTTTTTCATATTGTACTGTGGCTGAACTCTGGATACTGAAAGTCTGAGTGACTGACCGGCCACTTTTGGATTACAGCAGAAACTTTAAAATTAATAAGGCAGCAAAATGTAATCTGTCCATCTGTTTCCATCCCAGGGTTTTAAAGTAAGGAGGTGAGCACATTGCAGATGCTCTAACTATAATCAACTATAATCTTCCAAAGTTCTCTCAATTCAGGAACCGTTCCTTTAGATTGGAAAATTATGCATGTCACTCCGTTATTTAAGAATGGCGAGAAAGGGAAACCAGGGAATTATAGATCAGTTAGTCTAACATCTGTTGTCAGGAAATTGCTAGAGTCTATAATTAAGGATAGTGTGACTGAACACCTCGAAAATTTTCAGTTGACCAGAGAGAGCCAGCATGGATTTGTGAAAGGTAAGTCATGCCTGACAACCTGATTGAATTTTTTGAGGAGGTGACTAAAGTAGTGGACAGGGGAATGTCTATGGATGTTATTTATATGGACTTCCAGAAGGCATTTGATAAAGTCCCACATAAGAGACTGTTAACTAAGGTAGAAGCCTGCGGAATTGAGGGCAAATTATTGACCTGGTTAGAAAATTGGCTGAGCGGCAGGAGACAGGCAGTAGGGATAATGGGTAGGGGGTCCAGGTACATAAATCATTAAAATGTCATGAAAAGGTACAGAAAATAATAAAAAAGGCTAGTGGAATGCTGACCTTTATATCTAGAGGACTTGAATACAAGGGGGTAGAAGTTATGCTGCAGCTATACAAAACCCTGATTAGACCACACCTGGAGTACTGTGAGCAGTTCTGGGCACCACACCTTAGGAAGGATATAGTGGCCTTGGAGGGAGTGCGGTGTATGTTTACCAGAATGATACTGGGACTTCAAGGGTTAAGTTACAAAGAGAGATTAGACAAACTAGGGTTGTATTCCCTAGAATTTAGAAGGTTAAGAGGTGATCTGATTGAAGTTTTCAAGATATTAAGGGGAACAGATAGGGTAGATAGAGAGAAACTATTTCTGCTGTTTGGGGATTCTAGGATTAGGGGGCATAGTATAAAAATTAGAGCCAGACCTTTCAGGAGTGAAATTAGGGAACACTTCTGCACACAAAGGGTAGTAGAAGTTTGAAACTCTCTTCCGCAAACGGCAATTGATGCTAGATCAATTGTTAATTTTAAATTGGAGATTGGTAGATTTTTGTTAACCAAAGGTATTAAGGGATATGGGGCAAAGGTGGGTATATGGAGTTAGGTTGCAGATCAGCTATGATCTCATTGAATGGCGGAACAGGCTCGAGGGGCTCAATGGCCTACTCTTGTTCCTATGTTTTTATTGTTAAACTACCTAAACTCTTGGCTTCACTCCTATGAGTATGAGGTTGTATAATGACCGCAGGGTGATAGTATTACATTTAATGATTGCTAGCAAAGACCAGAGAAATGCTGGCCTTGTGAAAGTTACTAACAATTAATTACTTAACTATCAAGAGACATGGCACGCAATGAACTAGAAGATAATCTGGGAAGATTTCCTCTGTCCCATATTTGTATGGACATCATTAAGGTGCTCTTTATAGGTGTTTATGATTTTGGTACAAAAAGCAAACTTACAATTTTCTTAGCGAACCTGAAGGAACAACAATGGGGGACGACTTCTTTTGTGCGCAGTAGCGGGGAAGCCGCTGGCCCAGAAGTAAGCTTCCCACAAATATCTCGTGACCTCTGTGGCGAGAAGTTCGGCTTTTCCGACGTGCAATTGAAATCAACGCAAGTTAATGGGGAATCCCTAACATGAGCTGCTGTGACGTTAACAAGCTGCCTAAGCAGCCAATCACAATGCAGAATTCTCACAGACAGTGAACCAGGAAGTGAGTAAACTCCTTTGAGTCTAACTTTTCAAAAATGTTAGTGAGAGCAAAACAAAGATTGGGGCTCTCACATGGGGAAAAGACAAACCTGAAATAAAGATGAACTAACTTTTAAAATAATTACATTTATTAAAAAAGTTTCTTAAAATTATAATTTTTATTAAAATAGATAAATTTGACACTCCACAAAATTAAAATGAGTTTTTCAGGGCCATAACCTTTCTTTTGAGTCAAAACACTGCTAAAACCCCGGTTACACCTAGTCCAAAAGGGTCTAACTTTTAATGGGGTATTTAACAGCGATATTACTGTAGAAAAGCCAAAGATTTCATCAGTTTCACTGATTACACTGTGGGCCCACCCCCCTCTAGCGCAGCCAGTGTCGGAGCAGTGAATGACTGACCGCAACTTCAGGATTTTCGTGTTAGAATGCATATGCGCTATATCCTGAAGTTGCGGTCAGTTTTAAAGGGGTAATAACAGCGAACGCACGGTCACTGTTATTGCCCACTGCAATTTCCAGACTATTGGTGTACATCCCACCACCCCCAAACTCATTAAATATATAGAGATAATAATGGGATATATTTTGCAACCAATGTTATTCCAGTATGAATGCTTAATACATGCATGTTAAATTCTGATGTGCACAGGTATTAACCATTAAAAAAAAAAGTTAACACTTGCACAAGGAGGAATTAGTATGAGTGTGTTAAGTATTCATTTAGGAATAGCACTGCTCAGAATATATGCCTCAAAAGCCTATATTTTCCTGTTAAAAGTACTGTTGTCTCGATGTAAAACTTTCTTATAATAGCATGTCTATTCACAGAGAGATTCTAAGGTTTCTATGTGTGTATAGAAGTAGTGAAGTGAATTAGAAGAGGAAAATTGGACAAAAGGGGTCTAGCGTAAAATCCATTTTGAATTTTTTTTTATTGCATTCCAGTCTGTGTGCTCCAACAAGGATGGGCTGCTACCTTTGACTTTTGTTAAAGAAGAGATCTATCAACACCATTGACACACTGTACTGTTACTCTGAAGAATTATATATGGAAGGTGCTTTCCTACCTTCTGCCATTTTGGAGACAGACGCCAGTGGAAAGTAAAATTGGGCGGGGTGTAAAACACGCGGCCGATTTGACTGCATCAGTTTCCTGTTTCACGGGTAAAAGTAACCACTAAGTGTTTATGGTAGTTTGCGAAATAAAATCAGCTGAGCTGTCCATCTTAACAATTGTTCCATTGGATCCTTATTTCCTTATGACAGGGTAGGAAGAGATTGTATTCAGTCTCTGCAATCTGCTTATCAATTGAACAGGATATCCTCAAGTTAAACTTAATTTCAGCCCTAATATTTGATGTTACGAAACATGATTCACGAATATACAGTGTGATGGGAGTGAGCGTATATGTTTTCCAGTTGCATGACATTGATGCACCTCTATAATCAATAACTTTTCTTATTTCCCAGGCCTGTAACATGTGCTGATGTTTGGTGCTGCCCACTGAGTTGCTGTGGCAACAAGAGGAAAAAAAAAGCCAAATCCGAAGAGTTTACAGGATTTACAGTTGCTCAAGTTCTAGACCTCCTTGCTCCAAGCACGCTTTAATTTGTACCTTCACTAGTCTATCAAACTGTGCTACGGTCAATGACAGCCTCTGACCTTACTAGCTTCCACTAATGGGTTCCACCTCTATGAGCAAGTGTTACATTGCTTTCCCTTGAAGTTAGACTGAACATCTATGCAGAGGACGTGAGGACAGAATACACAATTAACCCAATGCTCTGCTCTACAATATTTTAATTGTAATGGCATTGAAAAGAAGGATATTTTGACAAAGCAAAACATTTTCTACAGGAGACACTATTTGGAAGCTAAGTAAGACATGCTGTTGGTTCTTGTAAGGCAAATTGTTCTCTGTGTGTCAAGGAAGTTTTAAGACAAATTGTTCTCTGTGTGTCAAGGAAGTTAAACTTAGATTGTGCGTAAGTGGTAAATATTGCTGTACATGCCTTTGTTTTCCCCTTTTTTTTCTTTTCAAGCAGTATTTTTAGGCAGAATTAGATTCAGTAACCTCTATACTGCCACATGCAGGACTGTACCACATATTGGGTTAAGATTATGAGCCTCTACCATCACTAACCATGTTTAATCAAAAAAAAAAGTTTGTGTAGCTTCAAATTAGGGATAGTAAGTGCCAAGGGACGGGCGAGTAAAGGATAATGTGCTTTATTCTAGAATAACTCAAGACTATGACAGCTAGATATCCAGATGTCATATATATGGGTTCTGCTGGGATAAGGACTGGGGACAATCTTGTAAAAACAGTTACAATGTTGCATGCTAATTTGTGATTTGGATTTTTGCTACAAATTAAGAGTAGTTGGCTCAGTGCTGTCTTAAACAGGCTTGGTTCTGTGTCACTATGAGGTTTGTGATAGATTCCAGATGGAAACCACAATGCAACAAATCCTCACAATATTAAGTATCTCATAGCTTTGCAGTGTGAGTAATGAAAACAAACTCGTGCTTATGTTCAATGTCCAATGAGGAAAGTTACAAGCATCTGCCTATTTCCTCAATTCACCATCATGTGAGCACTGGAGGAGGGACTGCAGGACTCTCTTAGAAGTCCATTGGCCATTAGTCTTGGTGTTGTGGTGGCTTGTTTTGCAATCAATATTTTGGAAGTCTGCAAGTTGCAACTCAGTGCAACTTGCCCAATGGTCTCCCATCTCATTTCCCTGTCCTCAATATCTGTTTTAATGATGTTAACTGTCAACGTCCTGTGACGCTCACATCATGAGCATGCATACTGTCCAACAAAACTCAGCTCACGGGACTGCAATGCTTACCAGCTCCACTGAAACCACAAGTCTGCATAATAGCCATATCTCAAGTGAAAGATATAGCTGTAATGCAATTCTCTAGTCAACTTAAACAAAAAATCTGCAGCTGGTGAAGCAGCAGCCAAAAACACAGTTTTAAAAGCTCCCTTTTAAAAATACATGGTCCAAAGGCAGGAAGGGATTTTAAATTCATGGTAAGTTATAGTTAAATGTCCTACATTTGTGCAGCTCTTTTTTTCTTTCTCTTACTCCTACATTTGACATCAAGATTTAACCTCTCTAAGAGCTAGTTATGACTATTTTCAAGGTAAATTATTTACAGTTTTTGGTTAAACGAAGCCTTATTTTACATTAAAAAATCATAATATATGATGACGTGCATATATATACCACTTCCTTTAATGGAATTTTGTTCTGATTACTATACATTTCAAAGCCTTCGAAGAGATAGACTATCAAATTGCTTTACAATATTTTTTGAGACCTCCCTATCAGCAAAGTATCCCAAATTTTTTGCATCCTTACTATTTTTTGGGAACATATTCTGTAGTTCTCAATAGAAATAAACTGAGAGTCCTGCTCTTTAGGATAATCATTAATGTTGTGAGGCAGTTAGCAAATTAAACAATATCAAACATCAAATTGAACAATTAAACTAAGACACCAACTTCAGCCTTTCGAAATCAAAGTTTGAATGTGGTCTAAGGAACAGTATTGAAAGACATTTGTCACAGACAGTTGTCAAAATCATTAGTAAAATGAGACAAGTTAGTTTAATTTGTAGCTGGTAGAAGTGCCTAGCACAAAATTCCTCTCAATTTGTCAAATTTAAATAGGGGAGTTCCACTGATTGTAATCACCCAATGGAACTCGGGCTAACTCTCAGACACTGGCATTAGGCAGCCTTGAGGTGCCATAAATGCAAAAGGTAATTTTGACTGTGTGTTACAGTGTAAAACGGGTGATAGCGAGTTGGCAGCCTGTTTTACATCTCTCCTGATTTTTACTTCCATTCATTTCAGTGGAAATAAAAATCGGGAGAGATGTGAAACGGGCTGCCGACTCACTAACGCCCATTTTACACTGTCGCACAAAGCCAAACTCTACCCTGCAGTGTGTTAAATTGCTACTAAACTCCATGCACCTGAAAGCAAAAAGAAAATATAACATTTCTAACTCTTTCCCATGTTGTAAGAAATTGAAATCCATCTGAAAAATCATGTAATTAGCTTAAAATGTAATTTAACAGTATAACTTGGGAATTCAAATATCGGTATCTATGAAAATGTAAAATAAATACGTGGACCTCCATAGGGGTTGTCTCAAACACTGTCACCCCATCCCTTAATACTTTGTTTGGAAAGTGAGTACATAGTTAAGGACTCATTCATTTGTGTTCTGTGGTTGAAAATGGGAGTATCCCTTACTGGTAATATCTGTCCGACCTGCAAGTTAATGTGCCTATAAAAATAAAATCATGTATGTTAGCTGCCAGCAACTGTTAAAAGCTCATTGTTCTTGATCACAGAACTGCCCAATTTAGTTGTGACAAGTCTGCTATTAAGAATGAACAACCTTGTGTGATTTGAACTGTCGGGGAAGCTTTCTGGTGGCAGAGGAAGAAAAAGAAAAGTTTGAATAATGGGAAATTTGTAACTTTTTATCGGGACATTTATTTTTACCTTATTCTTTCCTTTCCTTTTTGCCCGATAGCTGCAACTGAGACATCAGCTGCACAGTCTGCTTCTAAAGTACCTCTTACCAGCCAACCATAGGGGTTCATGAACTGTTCCCCTGGTGTCCGTCTGCTCTGTTTTTTTCATCCTTGCTGAACGGTATGAGGAACAGATTGAGAACTGAGCATTGAGACTCCAACCTATTCCATGAGCCAAGCCCACTAATCCTCCATGCCACTGTGCCACCCCATTGTATTATTTGTAAAAGCACATTTTTGAAGGCATTACTTTCATTTCAGCATTATTCCAGCTTAAACAATTGGCCCAAGTCAAGCTTGAGGAAGGCAGCTCACTTGTAAATGTGCTCGGGGAGGTCTTTGCGAAAAGGTTGATGGTCAAAGAGGCAGTAAACGATCTTAGTGCATGAAGAGCAAGACAATTAATATAAAACAAAGTATTAAGTAAAGTTCATCATTTGAGTCGTATGGAATAAATATGAGATACAGCAGGCAGCCAGATTTTGAGGAACTTTATGAATGTAACAGGAAGGGCAGAACGAGCTTATTATAAAATTCATGTCTAGATCAGAATTGTTAATGCAAGGAAAAATAATGAGGGCTACTACAGGAAAGAGAGCTGGAGTAATTCCTTGAAGATATATTTATTACTTGTATGACTTACAATTCTGGGGTTCAAGTCCAATTTATGCCAAACTGATCGGCTAAAAGCCCTCCGCAGTTTCCTGATTCTAAGGGTCCTGTATGAAATGAGTCTTAGTCCAGCTTCTAGTGGGCATGAGCGCATGTCACAAAACTTTCCCTAATTTGGCACAGGTTAGTAATAAATTGACAATCTCACTCAAAGGTCACAAGGGTGACTGGTGCAGGAAATGAAAAATGGCAGATGTCTATTATTGGGGATGCTCTCTGCTGATGCTGAGTGCCTGAAATGGAAGAAGTACTGAAAATGGAACAAACTTCCCTCACCTGACCTCAAAGAAGTACATTTTTAAAATAATATCCCCTGGATTTAAAAAAAAACCTGCCATTTGTGCTTCCCTGGACAATATACTGTTGCTTTGCATGTTCTATTTATTTTAAATACTGTTTATTAGCTTCCATTGAGAATCAGGGCCACCAAAAAGGATATAAAAAAGAATGAGTAGTCCAGAATTTGATTTTCTACACAGGTTGTTAATGGAGGATATGGTATGGCTTTCTAACTGAGAATTAAATACAACATAACCTTGCTTTCATCTGACTTAAACCTGCAGTATATTAAACCCTGAGAATTAGGGGGAAGCAAAAACATTTGAGACAATACCTTGGAGAGCATTTTAACAAACTGTAGTGATGTTTTAAAAGGACATGTGCTAATTATTTAAATTTAACAACGAAAATCAGGGCATAACATGATGTGGTACTCTAGGAGTTCAAAAAGTATTTTATCAATTATATTTCCTCTTATTAAATGTTATTTGTGAAATGAATCTCAGTATCTTTAGTGGTGAATGTACAAATGCAGACTGATGCACACTATGTTTCAGATGCACATATTAAATGAGACTTTGTTATTGAAAAATTATATATATATTTTTTCTCTCAGTTGTAAGGGTGAAACATGGCTGCCCTAGCATACCAACTCTAACCACTTTATTTTTACTGCTTTGAACTTCACAAAAAAGGTTCTGTCGCCAAATTGATCCATTCGGATATAGGTGCTGTTAATTACTTCATTAAAACATATTTGCTGAAACGCTTGCTGTTACTTAGCTGTAATAAATGTTACATTCATGAACATGATGTGATTGCAAAAAAAAAAATTGTATTTATTTGTGCGATGCTGAAATAAAGGAAGTCTGGGATTTTATTCTTCTGGGAATCATTGAATTTATTTCCACAAAGCAGTTTTTTTCTCTGTTGTCTGAGTCGCACAGATTTGTAATCCCTTGTGTAATTGGTGGGAACATGACTTATTTGTCAATTGCAGCTGTACTGGTTCATTTCACTTGTTACCCTTTAGATTGTTGACATCTCCAGATAATTGCAATCTCCCTGGGCTGGCCTTCTTTTGAAGGTATTTAGCTAACGCAGTGAGGTTTGAAACCTAGCCTGATAAAGCTACTGGAATATTAGGCATAGCTTTGCTATTGCAATATTAATCCTGTACAAGTAAAATGTCTTAAAAATTAAGCAGTTTGCTTTTCTCTCTCTCTCTCATTTTCTCCCCTCCCTTCCTTTCCTGAAAAAGTTTGATCTTTGCTAGGACACAGCTCCATGGGTGCTGATATAGTACCTGGCCTAAGTGGATACTAGTCACCTGTGAGCATTGATCGAGTAGTCGACTATGGGAGGCATCGCAAGCAAGCTCTACCCTCTCCTCACGTGATGTCCATACACACATACTCACTTCCAGCTGAATGTGTTCCTGTTTGTGTGTGTATGCTTGAGGACAACAAATAGGAGCAAAAACCTGGGCATTTTTCCCCCTCCTTACCTGGGGCACTGGAGCAAAATTATACTGTCCCTGAAATCAACTAACCGAGCACAGGCTGTGGATCTAATCAGGGACTTTCTTGGCCTGTGTGACTGGTTAAACTTGTTGATTCGCCAGGGGAACAAAGCATTTCATTTCTGTTTGCACCACCCCCTATTATCTCTTCCTTTACTCTTTTCTATTTTTAGTTTCATTTTACCTAATCTATAACTAATATATATCCTATTCTATCTGCTTTTTCCCTTCAAACAAAAAGTTTACAGACTGTTACTATTTTCTTCATCTCCTGAGTACCAACAACCATTTTGGAGATGGGCGCACATAAAATAAAATGGTCCCCGATTGCCTTATAATTGGCTCCAAATGTCATCATAGCTGCATGCCATAAGTCTAAAGAACGTCAAGGCAGCCTCACAGATATAATGGAGTCAACTTTGGATAGGTTTTGTAGCATCGAATTAAGAAGCACTGCAGCAGTTATTTTGTCCACAGCTCCAGCAGCCAAATTGTTTCCAAATGAGTTAACATGGCCAGTGACACTACAAGAGGTTGCCATGCAGCTTTACCTATCTGGAAAGTGAATTGTTAGTGCTGTGTGCATCGCCATCCATTTCTAGTTCTTCGTTGCTTCTCATGGTGCATCCTTTCTGGTCCCAAACATTAACAATAATATTTCCATTTATATAGCATCTGATCATGTTGACACATCTCAAAGAATTTCATTCGATGCATTATTTCTAAAATGCATTGGTTGTAGTTATGTTCGTAACATCAGCAACACCCCACAAACAGTAATTAGATGGATGGCCAAATCATTTTATTTGGTGGTTTTGGTAAAGGAGACAATATTAGCCAGATCTATCCTTGGCCCCCTCCTGTTTCTCATTTACATGCTGCCCCTTGGTGACATCATCCGAAAACCCAGTGTCAGTTTCCACATATACGGTGACGACACCCTACCTCAACACCACTTCTCTCGACCCATCCACAGTCTCTAAATTGTCAGACTGCTTTGTCCGACATCCAGTTCTGGATGAGCAGAAATTTTCTCCAATTAAATATTGGGAAGACCAAAGCCATTGTTTTCAGTTCCCGCCACAAACTCCGTTCCCTAGCCACTGACTCCATCCCTTTCCCTAGCATCTGTCTGAGGCTGAACCACACTGTTCGCAACCTTGGTGCCATATTTGACCCTGAAATTAGCTTCCGACCACATATCCGTGGCGTAACTAAGACCGTCTATTTCCACCTCCGTAACATCGCCCGTCTCTGCCCTTGCCTCAACTCATCCACTGCTGAAGCCCTCATCCATGCCTTTGTTACCTCTAGACCTGACTATTCCAATGCACTCTGGCTGGCCTCCAACATTCTACCCTATGCAAACTTGAGGTGATCCAAAACTCAACTACCCGTGCCCTAACTCGCACCAAGTCCCGTTCACCCATCACCTCTGTGCTCACTGACCTACATTGGCTCCTGGTTAAGCAAGGTCTCGATTTCAAAATTCTCATCCTTGTTTTCAAATCTCTCCATGGCCTCGCCCCTCCCTATCTCTGTAATCTTCTCCAGCCCCACAAACCCCCCGACGTATCTGGGCTCCTCTAATTCTGTCCTCTTGAGCATCCCTGATTATAATCGCTCAACTGTGCCTTCTGTTGCCTAGGCCCTAAGCTCTGGGATTCCCCGCCTAAACCTCACCACTCTTGCCTCTCTATCCTCCTTTAAGACGCTCCTTAAAACCTACCTCTTTGACCAAGCTTTTGGTCACCTGCCCTAATTTCTGCTTAAGTGGCTTGGTGTCAAATTACGTTAAAGGTGCTATATAAATACAAGTTGTTGTTGTTAATTGAGAGATGTCCTTGCTGTTCTTTGAATGGTGCTGTAGGGTTTAAGGTCCACCTGAACAGACTGTCTAATCCTTGGTTTAAAGTCTTAGCTAAAAGATGACACCTCCAACAATGGACTTAGTTCTGTAGGGAATGTCAGCTTGGATTATACACTCAAGTTCTGGTATGGGGTTTGAAATCATAACCTTCTGATCCAGTGGCACAAGTACTATCAATTAAACCAAGTTTTAATGGTATGTTGATTTTCTTTTCATGTTTCTAAATCCTTATTATTATAATTTTTTCCTTGCAAGATTTCTTACAGTAAATCAAGTGTTTCATGGTTGAAAAGATCTCAATGTTAAGTACCTTTTTTTTTTGCAGTTGTAATTTATTTTCTATCCCCCAAGGTAAACTCCATTCCCTTGTATTGGTGTAAGACAGCAGCGCTTCTCCATCTCTCAGCTCACTCGCCTTCCCCAAGGCAACTCACCATAGAGTTGCAAAATTGCCCTAAGGGAAGCGTTGGTGCAGAATTGTTCAAGACTAGAATTCAAACCTAGGTTTCACAATTGACAGTCCACAGACATTAGTTACTTTGGAAAAAATCTCTCTGGCATCAATTTTGAGTAAAGATGAAAAGGGCATTTCATTCTTGGATTTTTCTCATACGTAATAACCACTCATAAATCACTGATCCAAGTGAGTGTCATCCCTCCCAGCAAGACACACAAAGATGCAGCTTTACTCAAGTTTACTTGCCTCAGATTTTATTATGGCAGATCCGAGATCTGAGTGACCTTGCTTTAGATTTTTTTTTAATGCAGATTACATTATTGCCTTGGACAAGTCCCTATTTGATTTCTATTAATTATTTCTAAATTAAAGAAAAACAATTGATCAGAGATAAAAAAAAACAACTTTCATCATTGTTGTGATGCCCTCTTGTACCAACACTACCCACCAATGTGTACCAGTCCTTTCTGGTCACCCTCTTTATGTGCTCCCTCTCACTGGTTCTAGATGAGGCAAAACAAAACGCCTGATGTTGGAATATTATTGGCATTAGCACCAAATGTAAAATATAATTGCACTGTGTAATGAATGGTAAATCCGTGGCTACATGTATGGAACGCAACCTTAAGGTGAATTGCATGACTTAGAGGGTCAATGGAACATAAAAGCGAGTGGGGTGTAAAACGGTGTCGGATCCAAACGCATCCCATTCCCGCTGAGCAGGATAGATTAAAATGACCCCCTTAGAGTTTGGTACAGTGAGATATTATGGCAGTACTGGAAAATGTAATTTACTAATTACTATTCAGCTCCACCAATCTGAAAAGTAACTTGTAAGTAATGTGTGTTGTAAGTTAGGCTTTAGGGAGGAAGAGAAGATTAATCCAAAAGAATGAGAACTTACAAAATGAGAGGGAGGTAGCAAATCGATTTTAAAAAAGAAACATAGATTTCAAAATCAATAAAAGAAAACTTTGCAGCTCTTCTTTGGCGGACACAGTATCAAACAGATTCATTATAAATAACTCGGACACTTGTGGGAATCATTCAGTCAAATCCATGAAGTTCTTAAAGTGGGTCTAAACCCTTGGTTATGGGTGAGTAGATATCTCACCACCTGTAAACATTGAGTCTATAGACTAGGGAATTCGACAAATCCTGACTCCTTTTTACAGATTAGTAATGAAGAAATTGCACCAACTAAATAATGTTGGTTAGTTTCCTAAAATATCCAAAGCTCAGATTGCTTTTTATTGAATAAAAATAACAGAATTTACTTTCTTTAATATCAAGATAATGGATTCAGACTCACTGAATGGCCAGGAAATATGTGGGACAGACTTTCTTCTTGTGCTTGGGCACAGAGGATATTCAGGCTAGGAGAATCGCATGCCTGTAACGGAGCTATGCTGATATAATGCTCATTTAAACTAATGTGGGTAATTTTGACTTTGGGTGATAGTGTAAAAATGGGTGATATCGATTCAGACGCCTGGAGGTGTATAGTGCCCAGCATCAAAATTACCTCCAATGGGTGAAAAATCATAAGAGCTCCAATATAGGCCTGCTATCCTCCAGCCTGATTTTCCTCAATGCACTCCACCCAGGTGATCCCCTGTGCCCAGGCACAAGAAGAGGAAAATCTGCCCTTGTATGCAAGACAAACAATTAGGGCTTGTGTGGGATGAGGGAGACTGGGGCAATGGCAAAGTATCAAGGCTGTTTCAGAATTGTAAACCACAAACACAATCTCAAATATTCCAGGCAAAGTTATTGAAAGAAGCTGGAAATCATGGGAGTAATTTTAACCCCCAAGAACAAGTGGGTTTGGGTCAGGTGAAAAGATTCCGGTTTTAATGGAGTTGGGACTGGGGGGCAGGCGACCAATCTGCTCTCGGGAGAAATCTTCTAAGGAGGCTGCATGCCTCCATTATTCTAGGTTTTTTATTTTTCACTAAAAGGAGGCAAGAAGGGCAGATCCATAAGGTAAGTGCATTTAATTCATTTTGTGCAAAATGACTTGTGTTTACCTAAACAATAGTGAAGCAAAATGTGTGAAGCACTTGGGATTGTGAGATGTGATAGGTTGCTATATAAATGCAACTAACTTCTTGTTTCCTTCAACTTTATCACCTCAAAACAAAAATCTTGTTTATCAGATATTCCTCATGCTTGAGAAGACACTTTCATTTTGTCAACCGTTTTGCTCTGTCCCAAAGTAAGTGAACTGACAATTTCCCACATACCTCTAAGCTTTGAAATGTCAGTACAATACCTTAATGATTTATGTGATTCACTAGTTATCTACTTCAATGTTTGCTTATCAAATATTAACCATCTCTGTAACAACCTTTGCATTTCCAAATGCAATTCAAATTCTATAATCATAATCGGGGATAGTGCTGACACAAGTGGTGATCATGTGCATCTCTTCACAAAATCAACCTTCCATTTAACAGTGCAAGAAAGTCAGAAGTCATGCTGTTTGCATTTGTAAAATAACATTAACATATGCTTCTGCCATGCTTATGTGCTGTCACTGCTTTTTGAATTCCACAGTACTGAAGAGATACAATGGCACACAGAGCTGGTAAGGTGAGATCTAAAGATTGATTTTACAAAAAAATTACAATGAAGTTTCCTACTGAGAATGTGCAGCTGAATTTTATAAAATCGGCCCTCAAAAGACCACAGGAAAAGACAATTAGGCCCAACAAGCCAGTCTCTTTTTGATTGATCTCAATCTCACTTACTTGTCGTTTCACAATATTCTTCAATCCTTACTCCCTTCAGAAACACATCTAGAATAACATAGAATTACATAGGATATACGGCACAGAAACAGGCCATTCAACCCAACCAGTCCATGCTGGTGTTTATGCTCCACTCAAGCCACCTCCCATCCTTTCTCATCTAACTTTATCAGCAATACCCTCAATTCCATTCTCCCTCATATGCTTATCTAGCTTCCCCTTAAATGCATCTAATTGTCCATTGAACCCATTTATACTTTTCACTTCATTAGCTGCCCCGGGTACCTTGTTCCATAAATCTATTCCCTTTTTGTGTGAAAAGGTTCTACCTGATTTCCCTCCTTACTCTTAATTTTCTATGTTTTAAACTGTGCCCCTTGCTATTTGAGTCCATAGTGAATTCATTCACTGGATCAACTTTTAAATCCTCTTCATAACCATGTAAATTTCAATGAGGTCACGCCAAAATGTCTTCTTTTTCCAAAGAAGTCAAACTCAACTTCTTAAACTCATGGGGGGAGAAATTTGGTATCGCCCATTTTGGGGCGCTAATATCGGCCGGGCGCAAAGTTTAGCACCTGGCGCTAATTATCGCCTCCAACTGCAAAATTCGCCTCTTTCGCCGCCTGGAGGTGATTTGAGCGCTAAATCAGGCACTACACACCTCTCTTAAGGCGCAAACATCAGGGAGTGAGGCGCTACATCAGAACGCTACCGAAGCTCAGGTGATGTCCGTTACCATGGAAGCCAGACAGACTGGCGCCATCCAGTTCTTAAAGGGGAGGGGCCATCTTGCTGGCCAGCTACACCCTGCTCATTGCCGCCTTGAATCTAGGCCTGGAGTGACCTCAAAAGCAATTGTGTTGAAGCACTAATGGATAGGCCCAGTGAAACAGCTCGGCACTTAGGAACCTCAAAAGTGGTGCTGAGGGCCAAAACTCCTTAGGACAGCGTTAAAACCAAAAATGTTGCTGACTAGAAAAGGCAGGAAGCGCCCGCCTTTAAATAGTGCTCCTCCAGCCCCTTTCTGACTTGAAAACGTTTCCCTCTACCTGTCATTCCTAGCGGCAGGCGCTAAGGCAGGGGGCGCAACTCAATATCCGGTCCGGTGCACTACCGGGGCGTTGCACGCTCGGCTGACATCACGATCTGCGCACGCAGGAGATGGTGGCGGTAGTGTTTAACGCCGCCGCAAAATGTCTGGTCAATTTCGCGAGTAGCGCAAACATCGCCACGCTCGGACGCTAGTTGCTTTGTGCCCTGTTAGCGCCCTAACCCTCTTAGGGCGCTAACGGGAGGCGCTAATCAACTGAATTTTTCCCCCCTAATATCTAAAATGATCTTTGTTGTTCACGTCTGTACCCTGCCAAGGGCAACAGTACCTACAAAATTTGTATCAGTAACCTTTAGCCTGCTTTAACACTCACTTGACACAAAAGCTTAGAAGTTGCTATCAGCAGTAAGCCAGTAGCAAATATGCATTAGTAGCCAGTAACGGCGGGAATGTGATACAGCTCTTGCTCGTCGCCCAATACAAAGTTATTGTGTAAGGATTTTTCAGTTCAAGTGCCAGCATCCTGAAGACACATGATGAGCCAATTAATCTAATTGAAACCGGCACATTAGACAGTTAAGAGTGCAGCGTCCCATAATGCTATGGTAATGCATTGTTCATTCAATGGGCAGGATTTTCATTGGGCCGTGGAGGCGGGATTGGAGGCGTGTGGGGGGTGAAAATCTCTAAATCGGGGGGCACGAACCCAACCCGCCTCCATGCCAGTTTCAAAGGAGGCGAATACCCGACCTGTGCTGGGACCCGCTTCCCCGAGGCGGGAAGGGGATTCGTGCCAATTAACTGTCTGTTACCAGGTAGTCAACAGGCAGTTTTTAGCCTAATCCCTATTTTTATTGCTGAAATGTGGGATTCTCAATGGCTCCAAACCACACCAGGTTAGCGAGGCGGGCCGTCGGGCTGAAGGACTTGGAGGGTTCGAGATGTCCGGTGTTCAGGTGAGTGATGGGTGCATGAGTGAAGAGGTAAGTGTGTTTGGTGTGTGTAAAGTGTTTAAAGAAGTTTTACTTACCTTTACAGCCTTCCTTCCTTCACGTCTCGGGAGTCCCTCATCTCACTGGCACAGAAAGCAGAATGGCCGCGAGCTGTCAAAAGTTGCAGCATTCAGCTTTCTGTTCTGGAGAGATCTCTAAATCAGCCTGAGAGGAAGGAATTAACTTAGTGTACAGATTGTCAGTGTTTGACAGCTTCAAAGAGCTGTCAAATGCTGATATTTCATCTGTCAAAAGTTCTTGACAGATGAAATATCAATCTGTGATGTCACCTGTTGCCGGGTGGCCCTTAATTGGCCTGCTGAGCCCACTGGGTGGGCTCAACAAGGTCAATCAAGTTAAAATTGCATGGATTGGCCACAACTCGATGGAGGCGGGACTACAACCCCGAAAGTTGTAGTCCCGCCTCCCACACGCCTCCAGAATCAAAATCCAGCCCAATGTGTTCATATTGCTGAAATGGAACAGAGGCTTCTGGAGAACCTACGGTTTGAAAGCTAGAATCTTCATTTAAAAGGTGAGTTGCCCCAAATTTTATTTCCACATTTCAGTTTTTTGTGCACCACAGCACTGTAGTCAGTGCACCACAGGCACTGGGCCTGGCACAAGAAGGCCAACAAAAGCAGGAAAAGGGCTTGCTGTGATGTCAGCTGGAACACATGGCATACCATCAACTTCCATTGCTCTATTACATAGCAGATCTACTATACCAGTCACAGCTATCTGGTAGTGGCAAGCGATGTTGATATTAAGTGGGAAGACTGTGACAGAGCTGTGACATCTTCAGGAAAACCTCCAGATGACATGCAACGCCTGTACAGTACTGCTAACCATCAAAACCAAAATCGCCCTCAATTTTTTCATGTGACATATTTCTTACAGTCTACCATTGGGGACATCTACATTGTTAGCCAATTATTGCACTAATACATCAAAGAAGTCACAAATGCATTATTTAGCTGAGCTCATGATTTCATTATTTTTGCCAATGATCAACATCAAACTGGGAGTGCAACATAATTCTACAGAATTCTCAGAGTCATGGGAGCCATTGATTGTATTTGTTTTGCCATTTAGGTCATTCATTTTGCACAATACCATGTCCCATATGAATTGAAAGGTATTTTTTGTATCTCAACCACATACCTGGTATGCAACCACCAGCACAGAATCATGCAGATCAATATCTCACAATGCCTTGATTTTAAGAATATCGTATGTTTCACCCTTACTTCAAGAGAAATGATGAATGGGAGGATGCCTCCAGGGAAACCAAAGCTACCCTAAGGGGCATGCCCCCCAACACTCATGTCATAACCATAAGCAGAAGCAGAGTGCAGCTAAGCCAGTACTACAACCAGAATTATTACTGAATATACCATTGGGATCTTGAAGTAGCACCTCGCATGTCTGGATCAATTGAAGACAGACATGTAGTACAACCCTCCACCCAGGGTTTCCAGAATAAATACTCCATAGCTTCAACCTAAAAAGAGGCCTCAGCATGTATGTTGATGACCAAAGTGGCAAAGCCATGAAAGACTAAACGGGTAAAAATGACACCCAGGAATTTCAAGTGGTACCAGTAATGCAACAAGGAAGAATGGTCCACCAGGCACAATCTCTTCCAGGGAGTGTCAAAGCTATATCATTTCTTAAAGAGGCATGCCATGCCCACACTGCAAATGTGCCCAAAGCATCTTGTCCTGCATTTTCATGTTCAGTTCTTCAAATACCAACTACTGACATCTTATGATCTGATATACCATAACCCATGACAAACAAAGATTCGGCCTCTTTTTCAAATGAACTATAGTGGACTTATTCCCTCTACTACTGTGTAGGTTGCGAATATTGGTAGCTTAAGTTAGCACGGTGCTGTCCTTGATGCTTTTTTTCAGATATGCAACACCTAGCCTGCTACTCCTTAGTGATTTTCTTGTGGAAGGATTAAGTGTTATGGTTGGTTGGCTGCAGGATTTTACAGATAGCCTGTTGGGATTCTGTTTGCCCTAGAACTCCTTGATCTCTGCTAAGCAAAGTCCCTGCATGTAGATTCAGCCATGCCCAGGACTGTTGTGGCTAAGTGGTGCTGCATGCTAGTACCCAACCCCTCTCATGTCTGGTGCCTCTGGTAGTGAGGCCATCTGTCCCATAAATGCTGTTCCTCCTCTTCATATCTCCATGCACCTAGGCTATAAAACTGGCTTTCCTCACTCTCTAATAGCCAAGTCTCCAGCAACTGTGCCCAGTTAATGTTTGCATTCGCCTTCCCAGTATTACTTCAGGCACTTAAGTGCCTCCTCATTAGAGCTCACAGCTGACTATGAAAATACTGCTTCTTTCTTTTCATTGGTTAGTTTATTATGTAAGAGATTATAGTGAGAACACAGATTGAAGGCACTGAAATCATATGCTGATTTGGTTATTCCCGAAGAAAAAAATGTAATCGACGGTTAAAACAGGAATACAGCACCAAGAGCAATTTTGAGGCGAATAAAACATCATTTGGCGGCAATCGTGTTGAGGTTTAAATTATTTTTTTGATCAATGTGTGAACTTTGAAACTATATTTGATAGACACTGGACTGCACAGACTGTTATAAATCTCATCTTCAAGAAACTACTTATGAAATAACGCTGGATGGCCAGCTGGTGGCGCCATCCAAGTAGTATAAATACTCGGGCGTGGGCCCCAGCTTTCCAGGGACATTTTGTAAGACAAGGAACTAGTGAAGTACAACTAGACCTCCATGTTCTGAAACAAGTTGATTAAAGCCTTGCTTTATACTCAAACCAAGTGCGTAGTGAGTTTTATTACGTCACAGTCCTTTTACCTCCAGGACCTGGATCAACCACGGACACTTTTTTTCATGTTTTGACAGCTTCAAGAAGCAGCACAAGGGCGTGTCTCCTTGTATCACCGTATGCAAATTGGTAGCAGGTTCATTGTGGAATCGGTTTGCTGACTCAACGGGGGGTGATTTTATCAATGGGAACGTGATGGAGGCGGGAAAGCTGCTTGTCGGGTTTTAGTCCCGCCTCCATCAAGGTCTGGCCAACCCAAGCTATTTTCCCTTGATTGGTCTTGTTAAGCCCACCCAGTGGGCTTAGCCGGCCAACTAAGGGAAAGCTGGTAACAGAGAACGTCAGTGTATGACGTTTCATGCCAAAAAATTTTGACCGACGAATTGTCATAGTTTGACAGCTTTGAGAAGCTGTGAAACACTGACAACCTCTGTTCTTTGGTGAGTCCTTGTACTCAAGACTCACTTAGAAAGCTTTCCTTAGCAGAAAGCAGAAGGTTGCTCCATTTAAGAACGCAGCGTCCATTCTGCTTTCTCTGCCGGTGAAATGAGGCAGCTCCGCAGCCTAAAGGGATGAAGCCTGGAAGAAGAAGCAAAGGTAAGTAATCTTATTAAAACACTTTAGACTCACCTCACACACACTTGCACTCATCACTCACCTGCACACCGGACATTTTGACCCCTCTGACCCTCGCAGAGCCACGGCTTGCCTCGCTGACCCTGGCGAGGTTCGGAGCCGTCGGACAGCCCACACTTTAGGGCTCAAAAAAGGGATTAGCCAAAAAACTGTCTGTTAACTACCTGTTAACATAGAAACATAGAAGATAGGAGCAGGAGTAGGCCATTCGGCCCCTCGAGCCTGCTCTGCCATTCAATGCGATCATGGCTGATCATCCAAATTCAGTACCCGGTCCCTGCTTTCTCCCCATACCCCTTGATCCCTTTAGCCTTCAGAAATATATCCAACTACTTCTTGAATATATTTAATGTATTGGCCTCTACTGCCTTCTGTGGTAGAGAATTCCACAGGTTCACCACTCTCTGGGTGAAGAAATTCCTCCTCATTTCTGTCCTAAATGGTCTACCCCTTATCCTTAGACTGTGACCGCTGGTTCTGGACACCCCGACCATCGGGAACATCCTTCCTGCACCTAGTCTGTCCAGTCCTGTCAGAATTTTATAAGTTTCAATGAGATCCCCTCTCATTCTTCTAAACTCCAGTGAGTACAAGCCCAATCGACCCAATCTCTCCTCATACATCATTCCTGCCATCCCAGGTATCAGCCTGGTGAATCTTCGCTGAACTCCTTCCATGGCAAGAACATCCTTCCTCAGATAAGGCAACCAAAACTGCACACAATACTCAAGTTGTGGTCTCTCCAAGGCCCTGTACAGCTGCAGCAAGACATCCTTGTTCCTGTACTCAAACCCTCTCGCTATGAAGGTCAACATATCATTTGCCTTCTTAACCGCCTGCTGCACCTGCATGCTTACCTTCAGCGACTGGTGCACAAGGACACCCAGGTCTCGTTGCACTTCCCCTTCTCCCAATCTATTGCCATTCAAATAATAATCTGCCTTCCTGTTTTTGCCACCAAAGTGGATAACCTCACATTTATCCATGTTATATTGCATCTGCCATGCTTCTGCCCAATCACCCAACCTGTCCAAATCATCCTGTAGTTTCTCGGCATCCTCCTCACAGCACACACGCCCACCCAGCTTTGTGTCGTCTGCAAATTTGGAGATATTACATCTAGTTCCCTTGTCTAGATCATAACAGACAGTTAATTGGCACTAATCCCCTTCCTGCCTCAAGGAGGCGGGACCCGGCACGGGACAATGGCACGGAGGCGGGTTGGGGGCGGGATGGGTACCCGCTCCCAGATTCTGCCATTTTCCCGGCAGTCCCACCTCCATACCCGCCTCCCCAGGGCTGGCAAAATCGCCCCCAATGAGTCCACCACCTGTCACTCTCTACACTGCTGATAATCAGACCTTCTTTGATTCCTCTGATGACCAACCCAGCTGGATAGTTCAAGCAGCCTTGATTCCTACCGTGGCTAGTGTGTATTTCTTTGAAAAGCTGAGCCTGTAGATGATGCTTGTGCTTCTCTTAAAGTTTGACTTCAAGCAGTGGAGAGTTTTTCTATTTTTTGGAAACTCTTGAGGAACCTCATTCCCTTAATATATGCACATACCTGGTGCCAGGTAAATGGCTAAAGTTAATGGGCAGTGTCATTTCTGTCTATATTGCATTCCCCTAAAATGTACTATTTTAATTACCGTGGATTATTTTTTGAATCAGACTTTACTTACTAATCCTAAAATTCCTCCATGAATGCAATTTAGCAATAATGTAAATACATCAGGAGTTTCATCTATTACATATTTTAAATTCTTTGCAGTGGGAGCGATTAAACCCTAAAATATCGCCTAACTGCGCACGTCATTAGCATTCAGGGAGTGCAAGCCCATTGTTGGGTTTATTTTAGTCCATTTTGTGTTTTAATTGTAGGGCTTATTGGTGATTTTCTACTGGGGAAGGAAAACCTAATGGCTCTAAATAATTCATAGCCAAAAACATGGCTTAGTGGCAATAGCACCCAAAGTAAATTTGTGAGGGAGTTGACAGCACTAACCACTATTGGAGACAAATTGCAGAAGTTCTCTACTCAGATGTTTAGAATAGAAATATATAAAATTCTATGGGGAAGAAATTCGGTATCGCCCATTTTGAGGCGCGATTATCGGCCGGGCGCAAAGTTTAGCTCCCGGCGCAAATTATCGCCGCCTACTGCAAAATTCATCTCTATTGCCCCCCTGGAGGTGATTGGAGCACTAAATCAGGCATTACACACCTCTCTTAAGGCGTTAAGCCAGAGGAGCGAGGCGTTACCTCACAGCGCTGGCGAAGCTCATGTGATTTCAGTCAGCAATGGAACACAGACACACTGCCACCGTCCAATTCTTAAAGGGAAGTTCTGACGAATGGTCATCGACCTGAAACGTTAACTCTGTTTCTCTCTTCACAGATGCTGCTTGACCTGCTGAGTTTCTCCTGCATTTTCTGTTTTTATCTTAAAGGGGAGGGTTGATCTTGTCTTGCTCTCCATCCACATCCTGCTCATTGCAGCCTTGAGTCTCGGCCTGAATCTCAGCCTGGAGAGACCTGTACATCAAATCTGCTGGAAGGAACAATGGAGAGAACCAGGGAAAGAGCTCAGAGTGCAGCCCTCACAGTCTCTTCTAAATCGATACAAGGAAGGGCAAATCAAACCAACCTGCAAAATGCCTTCACACACCGTTGAATCGCTCCAGAAGTCTGTCTCTCTCTCTCTGAATGTGTGGTGCAAAAATGTCACTGACAAAAAAAGGCAGGAAGTGGTCGCCTTTAAATAGCGCTCCCCTAGTCCCTTTCCGACAGCATAACGGTCCCCTCAACCTGTCGTTGCTAGCGGCAGGCGGCAAGGCAGGGGGCACTCAATATCCGGTCCGGGGCGCTAACGGGGCGTTGCACACTCGAATGACGTCATGATCTGCCGGCGTAGGAGATTGTGGCGGTATTGTTTAGCGCTGCCGCAAAATGTCTGCTCAATTTCGCGAGAGGCGCAGGTCTCTAGTTGGGCGCTAGTTGGTTAGTGCCCCACTTATCGCCCTCTTAAGGCGCTAACGGGTGGCGCTAACAACTGAATTTCTCCCCCTATGATTTTATATATGTATGTAAAATTCCCTTTCTCTCAAGTTCTTTGCTGCTTGACAATAATTTTGTGTGGTTCCACTGCCCCTATAGACCAGTTTTTTGTTATTCAATTACATGCTTTCTTTCAGTAAATTTTTTAAATATGCTATTTGCATACAGAACAGCAAATTACTAGATAGTAACTAGCTCTTTAGCCAGTGGTTTTTTATTCATTCTTGGGATATGGGTTTTGCTAGCGAGGCTGGCATTTATATCCCATCCCTAGTTGCCCTTGAGAAGGTGGTGGTGAGCCTTCTTCTTGAACCGCTGCAGTCCATGTGGTGTAGGTACTCCCACAGTGCTGTTAAGTAGGGTGTTCCAGGATTTTGACCCAGCGACATTGAAAGAACGGCAATATATTTCCAAAGTGTAATGGTGTGTGACTTGGAGGGGAACGTGGAGGTGATGGTGTTCCCATGCACCTGCTACCCTTGTCCTTATAGGTGGTGGAGGTCGCAGGTTTGGGAGGTGCTGTCAAAGAAACCTTGGCAAGTTGCTGCAATGCATCCTACAGATAGTACACACTGCAACTATGGAGCTCTGGTGGTGAGAGTACAGAAATGACTTGAGGTAGTTGGGCATATGATAAAATTAACCTGCACTGTTCTCACACATGCATTTAACATGCTCATACAAAACTCTTGTGTGTGCTTTTAAACAGGCATTATCCCCAAGTTAAATAAACACACAGAGGAATTTAGTTTGGGCATGCTAAAGATTTGTACGGAAACAGTATTGGTCAGGAAATATACCCAATGGTGCTAGTTCTGAGCAAAACTCATGTTAGGTAATGTGCAAGGTTTTCCTTTTCTCTCTCTTTTTCCCAGTATTCTCTGTTGCTCCACTGAAGGTGCTAAACTTTACTGGGTGCACCCAAATGACCATTTTTTGTACAGTAGGCGTCAGCAGGCTATTTGAGCATGAAGGACACTGCAGTTGAGATATCAGCTTCTCACACAACACCCAAACAATTGCTCTTTCCAGCCAGGGGTCACCACTGATTAGAAGCAGAAACCATGGCTGATCTTCTATCCCCTCCTTAGCCAAAAATACTGAGGTCAATTGTAGAGTCCCAGATGCTGCATAGCTGAAATCCTTACAGACCAGGAATCAAACCTGGATCCTTTTCTCCTGTTCTGTTGATTCCAATGTTGGGATGATACTTAACATTGAGATTCTTTTGTTACAGTGGGCTTGGAGGATCCTGATTTCTTACTGGCTGTAGGAAGATGTAGGGTACAGCACATTTGGATCTCTGTTAAGTGACTGTCTTCTGTGGAACTAGTTCAGTCCCAGACAACTCAAGGAAATTGCAATATACTAATTGCTCCACTTAAAGACATGCAACTCTTGCACCTTATGACTGATTTTTTAAATAGAAGGAACCAGTGTATTGTCCATGCAATAAAAATCCTTGTCCGTTGGCCCATTGCTATTCAACAATGGACTTGCTAATCTCTATAGGCATATCAAACTGTTAGGTTCATTCATTCTTCAATTAACTCAATTAGAAGCCTGGTAAGGTTGTTTCGTTCAGTTCCCTAAAAAAATCCCAACCATAATATTATTCCAACTGCTCCTATTTTCTAGCTCATCAACTTTTGCAGTTAGCCTGGTTGTGTTTCTTCATTGCTCTTCTGACTTAAATAGTCTTCCACAGACTGCATTACTTTTATGTTCTACATATCCTGCCTGTGATCTTTCTGGCTTCACCTCTTAAATTAGCAATCATTTTAAAGGTTAAAAATTGGATCAATAGATCAGATACTGCCTCTTTCCAACTACATGTTTCACACAAGACTGAGTGCTGCTATTATTCCTGATTTTCTCACCATTTCTAGATGTCTGAAGATAGGGAAATCTTTAAAACATTTGTGAGCCCATGACCTTTGTGAACCAAGTGTTTTCAACCTAGAAAATTAATGGTCCATAGGTTTATTTGTATTTCAATCATCTCAGAGGAAATTTATTTTGGATTAAAATTAAGATTGATAGATGCTACAGTGATAGTAGAAGACTAAGTCAAGGCACTCTGCCCAGTCTACTGCATTATGTCTTTTAATTTAAATTGATACACCATTGCCATCATACAAGTGCATCTATTTACAAGGATGCAAATTTCTTTCGAGCTAAGCTCCTACAGAATATGGAAAAATGCATCATTCGTGAATGACCCAATATTTGTTATTTATTTAACATGTTTGAAATATATGGTTGAGATGTCATTAAGATAAATGATGGCTATACTGTTGAGTACACAGCATAAAATTTCTTACCATTTTACTCCTTCCGATATATTTGATTGTGGCTATTTCTCAAAGGGAAACATATTTTCATACATCATGCTCTTCCAATTCTGTAATCTCTCTGCACTCATAGTGCAACTGATCTCATCGTGTACAGCACAATAATCGTTTTAGGACATACAACACATTGTCCTTCAAAGCTAATGCTAGAACACTGATTAATAAAATATCAATACAAACTACATTTTTAAAATGTGCCAGATCATGCTCTACACAGAATTTAGCAATTATAGAATACATAGTACACATTGTGCAGTAATTCTGTTTCACTTGGATTATGGCAATGGCACTGTTCAAATATTCAGATGCTGCAAAAGCTACAAATATTGCAAACAAAACTAAGTAGGATTATGTTCAATACTAAAACCTCAAAGGAAACAATATTTAATAAATTCAAGCGGCATTCAATGCTCACTGGAAAAGACATTCTTACTGGCCTCTGCGATGTATAAATAAAGAATTTGCATTTATATAGCACCTTTCATGACCTCCCAAAGTGCTTCACAGCCATTGAAGTACTTTTGAAGAGTAGCCACTGTTGTAATGCAGGGAAACACAGCAAACAATTTGTGCACAGAAAGATCCCACAAACAGCAATGAGATAAATGACCAGATAGTTTATTTTAATGATGTTGGTTGAGGGACAAATCTTGGCCATACTATCAGGAAAACTGCCCTCCCGTTCTTCAAAAAGTTCCATGGGATCTTGTACATCCACTTGAAAAAGCAGAGAGGACCTTGGTTTAACATCTCATCTGAAAAGCAGAGCCTTCAATAGTGGAGCACTTCCTCGGTACTACACTGAAGTGTCAGCCTAGGTTATGTGTTTGAGTCTTGAACCCACAACCCTCTGACTTAGAGGGAAGATTGCTACCACTGAGGCAAACCTGACACTTTTCATGCATTTAGCTCCTGCTCAGCCACAAGAAAATATCAGCGATTAGAATAAATTCATGTAGCAGTGAGATAATTGTTATGTTCCTAAAATGAAACATACTATGAAAATGATTCTTAAATGTGTGAGCGATATTTCAACACTGAAATGAAAAGTTCAGAGTGACTAAGGGGCAATCCAATGCCCCAGCGAGGAGCCGCGCTTGTAGGAAGTGCAGTCTGGCGAATCAGGGCTACAGTTTGTAACCCTGTTTGCAACCTGTGCTACTTATGAGCACAGTGTCCTGCTATAAGAATGGGAGTGCAGGGTTTTTCCATTAATCTGACATATCTGTATATCCCAATCTCCCATAATATTTCTATTCAACTTTCTCCTTACATTATCTAAATGGCATTTAAATTTTCATAGCTGGAGCCTACTATAAAGTTTTATAGTGCTTGTGCTATTTTATTTAAATTTCTTACTTTCAATTACTAAGGGGGAAAAATTCAGTTGATTTGCGCCTCTCATTAGCACCCTAAGGGGGCGCTAATGGGATGCTAAGCAACTAGCGCCTGGGCATGGCGCCGCTAACGCATCCCGCGAAATTCAGCGGGAGGTTAGCGGTGGCGGTAACCGTCAGCGCCCCGCGGCACTGCGCCTCCGACGATGACGTCATCACCGTCCGCAGTGCCCCGGCCACGATCTTGGGTAGCGCCCCCTGACTTACCACCGGACGCTATGTCCGACAAGGTGAAGGGAACCTACCTGCAGCCGGGGCAATGCAAATTAAAGGTGAGGTGCCGGGTGGCCATTTTTGTTGCTGGCCGCCTGCCCCCGTTGCTGTCCCCGGTCTCCTGTGCAGACCCCCCACGGGGTGCTGGCTGCCTTCCGTGAGCCTGGCACTTCTCTTGCGTGCCGGGCTCTTTTGCTGGCACTCCGATCCCTGGTGGCCCAGCTGGGCCCCGGGTCATGCTGCGCTAGGCCCCTCCCCTTTAAAAAGGGGAGGAAGGCCTGCAGTGTCGCTGCTGCATGTAGCACCGCGATATTCACTCCCAGCGCCCCAAGAGAGAGGCAGGGTGCTTTCAGTAGTGCCCTGCCTCCCTCTTGGTGCGCTACCAGTGAATTTTGGGCACGGGGGCACTAACTTTTTCGGGGCTCTAAAAGTAGCGCCCCTGCGAAGTTAGCGCCCCAAAGAGGGCATGACCCAATTTTGCCTCCAAAGTAATTTTTTAAAAATTCAAGCAGATAACAACTTTGAATTGACAGAAGTTGACTGTAAATAGATATCATTGCATTTCAAAGAACTCAAATACTTTCCAAGGTCCATGTTGGTTCACCGAGTCAACAAAGATCAATAGCAGAGTATTGACGTGTTTATTGTACTCTTAACTCTTAAATGATTTGTAAACTGAAAGATTTTTTCCTATGAAACCTATGCGATCATCAAGGACATAAATACTGTGGCAACAAGAGCAGGTCAGAGGCTGGGTTTTCTGCGGTGAGTGTCTCACCTCCTGACTCCCCAAAGTCTTTCCACCATCGACAAGGCACAAGTCAGGAGTGTGATGGAATACTCTCCACTTGCCTGGATGAGTGCAGCTCCAACAACACTCAAGAAGTTTGACGCCATCCAGGACAAAGCAGCCTGCTTGATTGGTACCCCATCCACCACCTTAAACATTCACTCCCTCCACCACCGGTGTACCGTGACTGCCGTGTGTACCATTTACAAGATGCACTGCAGCAACTCGCCAAGGCTTCTTCAACAGCACCTCCCAAACCCGCGACCTCTTCCACCTAGAAGGACAAGGGCAGCAGGCGCATGGGAACACCACCACCTCCAAGTTTCCCTCCAAGTCACACACCATCTTGACTTGGAAGTATATCGCCGTTCCTTCATCATCGCTGGGTCAAAATCCTGGAACTCCCTCCCTTACAGCACGGACCGCAGCGGTTCAAGAAGGCGGTTCACCACCATCACCTTCTCAAGGGCAACTGGGATGGGCAATAAATGCTGGCCTTGCCAGCGAAGGCCACATCCCATGAATGAATTTAAAAAAAGAAACTTAGATAAAGGGCCAGGGTCAACAATGCAGGACACCACCGAGGTTGAAAAGAAGAGAGAAGATCACTTCTATTTCATTGTTTGTCCCTCTCTCTCCTTCACTTGTTTTTCTTCCTCCTCTTATTATTTACTTTCCATTTTCTGGTACAGAAGGGTGCTCAAGTTGGCGTCCTTGACTTAACTGTAGATCTTTCTCTCTTTCTCTGTCTTTCTGCTTCTATCTTTAAACTCAGGATTGTCTGCAGATGCTTTCTTTCCTTTGCAGACTTTTCTGTATATGCACTGATCTTAAAATAATCATCTTTGGCTTTCAGTGATGTCTTGTTTTGCACACTTTGTACAAAAATAATAAATTGCAGGACAACGGAGTATTACAGTTTAACTCTTTTATGAAGCATTAGGTCTGATGATTTTACTCATACAGCACAGTGGGGAAAAGATAGAGTTAGGACCCCTAGCCTGGGTCTTCCAAACAATAGTAGTCCTTACAGATGCCTGCAGGCCAATGACAACTCAGCATGTGATCACATGTGAATATAATAGGTATTCCTTACAGATGCCTGCGGGCCAATGATAATTCAATATGCAAATGTGACAGGTGATCTTTGCCTTGCTCTCTCTCCTGCACTAAAGATTATCACAGGCACTCTGCCTTGCTGTATTCCTGTTCCAGTTTTGCTTTTCATACTCTCTTACAATCTCTTTCCTCTGGTTCCCACTCAGCTCTGCTGAATGTTTCCCCCTACACTTTCTCATAGGCTAACTTTGTCATTACAGTTTTGTAGATGTAATTTATCTAGATTTTCAAAAGGCCTTCAATAAGGTACCCCATAATAGACTAATGAATAAGGTCAGAGGATGCGGAGTCAGGGGACAAGTAGCAGAATGGATTGCTAGCTGGCTTCAAGACAGAAAGCAGAGAGTTGGAGTAAAGGGTAGCTATTCACAGTGGCAGAAGGTGGGTAGTGGTGTTCCACAAGGATTAGTGCTGGGACCACTGCTGTTCACAATTTACATTAACGATTTAGACTTTGGAATCAAAAACACAATTTCTAAATTTGTGGATGATACCAAATTGGGGGAGATAGTCAATACTGAGGAGGACTGCAACAAATTACAGGAGGAGATGAATAAACTTGCAGAATGGGCAAATAATTGGCAAATGAAGTTCAACACACATAAATGTGAGGTATTACATTTTGGTAGGAAGAATAGGGAGGTCACTTGTCACTTGGAGGGTGCGAGTCTCGGTGGGGTAGAGGAACAAATGGATCTCGGAGTACAAATACACAAATCACTAAAAGTTGTGCCACAGGTTAGCAAGGTAATAAAAAATGCAAACCAAGCACTAGGGTTTATTTCTAGAGAGATAGAATTGAAAAGTAGGGAAGTTATGCTAAACCTGTATCGAACCTTGGTTAGGCCACACTTGGAGTATTGCATACAGTTCTGGTCGCCATATTATAAAAAGGATATAGAGGCACTGGAGAGGGTGCAGAGAAGATTTACAAGGATGATACCAGAAATGCGAGGGTATACATATCAGGAAAGGATGAACAAGCTGGGTCTCTTTTCTCTTGAAAAAAGAAGGCTGAGGGGTGACCTAATCAAGGTCTTTAAAATTATGAAAAGTTTTGATAGAGTGGATACAGAATGAATGTTTCCACTTGTGGGGAAGAGCGTAACTGGAGGCCATCAATATAAGATAGTCACCAAGAAATCCAATAGGTTATTCAGAAGAAACTTCTTTACCCAAAGAGTGGTGAGAATGTGGAACTCACTATCACAGGGAGTGGTTGAAGTGAATAATATAGATGCATTTAAGGGAAGGCTGGACAAACATATGAGGGAGAAGTGAATAGATGGTTATGCTGATAGATTTAGATGAGGAAAGACGGAAGGAGGCTCGAGTGGAGCATAAATACCAGCATGGATTGATTGGGCTAAATGACCTGTTTCTGTGCTGTATATCCTATGTAATATGTAATGTAAAGTGCCGACCCTTGTGTGTCGTTAGTTAGTATGATTGGACTAGGATGAGGGTGCATGTGAGGGGTGGCTAGTGAGATAGGGTCATGATAATGTAGATAGAGAGGCATGGGTGGAAGTGCAAGGTGAGTTGATGTGAGTAAAGATGTGTAGGAGTAGGGTAGGGAAGGCAGAGTGTTGGGGATGTGATGATTGGCACAGCAGGATGAGGTTGAGTGTGGCTTTGCAGTAACGTTTCGTGATCTACTGAGATCATTGAAAGGTTTACGCCACTGCAGCCTGGTCTTCCTGATGGGTGATGGGTGAATGGGATTTGGTGCGAGTTAGGATATGGGCAGCTGAGTTTTGGATCAATTTTACGGTCTTCCCAATTAAATATTGGGAAGACCGAAGCCATTGTTTTTGGTCCCCGCCACAAACTCCGTTCCCTAGCTATTGACTCCATCCCTCTCCCTAACATCTGTCTGAGGCTGAACCACACTGTTCACAACCTTGGTGTCAAATTTAACCCTGAAATGAGCTTCATATCTGCAACGTAACTAAGACCGCCTATTTCCACCTCCGTAACATCGCCCGTCTCCGCCCTTGCCTCAGCTCATCTGCTGCTGAAACCCTCATCCGTGCATTTGTCACTCCTCGACTTGACTATTCCAATGCACTCCTGGCTGGCCTCTCACTTTCTACCCTACGTAAACTTGAGGTGATCCAAAACTCGGCTGCCCGTGTCCTAACTCGCACCAAGTCCCGTTCAGCCAGCACCCCTGTGCTCACTGGCTTACATTGGCTCCCGGTTAAGCAACGTCTCGATTTCAAAATTCTTATCCTTGTTTTAAAATCCTTCCATGGCCTCGCCCCTCCCTATCTCTTTATATTCCTTCAGCCCCACAACCCCACCCCCCCCCCGAGATATCTGCGCTCCTCTAATTCTGCCCTCTTGAGCATCCCTGATTATAATCGCTCAACCATTGGTGTCCGTGCCTGTTGCCTAGACCCTAAGCTTTGGAATTCCCTGCCTAAACCTTTCTGCCTCTCTACCTCTCTTTCCTCCTTTAAGACGCTCCTTAAAACCTACCTCTTTGACCAAGCTTTTTGTCACCTGCCCTAATTTCTCCTTATGTGCCTCGGTTCAAATTTTTTGTCTTATAATACTCCTGTGAAGCGCCT
The DNA here is from genome assembly GCF_052327205.1 of Somniosus microcephalus. Lineage (NCBI taxonomy): Eukaryota > Metazoa > Chordata > Chondrichthyes > Squaliformes > Somniosidae > Somniosus > Somniosus microcephalus. The sequence continues at coordinate 253,667,312 of NC_140992.1, forward strand.
GGGACGTTTTACTATGCTAAAGGTGCTATATAAATACAAGTTGTTGTTGTTGATGACATCTCTGCTTGTGCCCTCCTGTGCTATTTGCAACCAGGCTGCATTGGTCTCCTGGGGAGGTCTTTTCCACCCATTGGAAGGGAAGAGAACCTCCCTGCATGCTGTGACTCCCTCCATAAGCATATGGAGGCAGTCATGGGAGAGCCTGGGTGCAGCCGTGCACCTCTGTGCAGTGCTTATCTGTGTTTGGAGCACCTCAATGCTGTAGAACACTGACAGCACAAATATCAAAGTAAATTTGTGCATGGTCCCTTTAAGGAAACCGTCTGATGACACATCATCAAATGGCGTCATCAGACCCACTTCCTTCAATTGGCCAGGAAACTTGCTGGGCGGGCTTAACAAGCCCAATCAGGGGTAAGTCATGTCGGAGGCCAGGATGAAGACAGGAAAAGGGCCAGGACCCACCACTGACGTCGCCCACTACGGACCTGCCGAGGTAGGGAAAATCGCAGCCTTGAATTCCCCGGGTACCAGCTGTCTCTCTCTTCCCCCCCACCCCCGTTGTCACCACCACCACCACCACTCAGGCGATTCCCGTGCTTCTGTCGCCCCCAGTCTTCATGGATGCTATTTTTTAATCTTGCTGGCAAACAATGTGTGCAGAAGAAATGGTGTACCAGACCATTCTGGCTCAATTTAACCCCTGGACTAAATGTTGGGTGGGACTTGCCTGACTATACTGGGCACTGGCTACAGCGCTCTACAATGTACAGTTGAAGTCTAGTGCTTTATTTTCTACAATAATGTGTCCAATAAATGTTGTCACGGTGAGTTGTCATGGTGCTTTACCCATGTCTCTGTTGTATGGCTGCAATACGAGACACTTACTCTACCACTCAATAAATCCCTAATGGTGGGTGCACATTCGCTGGCTATGAAGTTTCCCTGAGCCTGCTGGGATTGCTGCGGACTTAGAAGATCCTCCATATGAGTCAACTATGTTTGGCTTGTATTCGCTTGAGTATAGAAAATTGAGGAGTGATCTAATCATAATAATAATAATCAACTTTATTGTCATTGTTAGTGCACAAGTGCAGTACAACGAAATGTAGGCTTGCGGCTCCCGAGAGTGTACATTTAGATTAAGACATTTAACATTCAACATTCATTTGGCTTGTAATAGTTTGCACATTCTCCCCGTGTTTGCGTGGGTTTCCTCCGGGTGCTCCGGTTTCCTCCCACAGTCCAAAGATGTGCGGGTTAGGTTGATTGGCTATGATAAAATTACCCTTAGTGTTCGGGGGATTAAATACATGGGGTTACGGGGATAGGGTGGGATATGTGTCGGTGCAGGCTCGATGGGCCGAAATGGCCTCTATCTGCACTGTGGGGTTTCTGTGATTCTGTGATAAAGATAATAAAGTGCATTGGCAGATGTGCAGGCTTTAGAGTTTATTTGTAGAGTTCAGTAGGATGACAGCCCTGGGAAAGAAGCTGTTCCTAAATCTGGTCATTCGGGTGCGAATGCATCTGTAGCGTCTCCCAGATGGCAGGGGGGCGAACAAACTGTGGCTGGGGTGGGTAGGGTCTTTTATGATGGTCAGTGACCTCCGTAAACAGCGTTTCCGGTAGATGTTCTCTATGGTCGGTAGCCGGGTGCCGGTAATGCGTTGGGCAGTTTTGACTACCCGCTGCAGGGCTTTCCGGTCATAGGAGCTACAGCTGCCATACCACACTGTGATACAGTTCATCAGGATGCTCTCTATTGTGCAGCGGTAAAAGTTAGAGAGGATCAGGGATGACAGGTTACATCCCTTCAGCCTCCTTAGGAAATATAGGCGCTACTGGGCCTTCTTCACCAAAGAGGAGGTATTGAAGGACCAGGAGAGGTCTTCCATGATGTGGACTCCGAGGAACTTAAAGCTGTCCACCCTTTCCACCACAGCCCCATTGATGTGGATGGGGGTGTGACTTCCGCCTTTCGACTTCCTGAAGTCCACAATGATTTCTTTGGTTTTCTTGCTGTTAAGGGCCAGGTTGTTATCGGCGCACCACTTCACGAGATGCTGGACCTCCTCCCTGTAGGCTGACTCATCGTTGTTGGTGATCTGGCCTACCACCGTGGTATCATCTGCAAACTTAATGATGGTGTTGGAACCATGAACAGCCACATAGTCGTGGGTGAAGAGGGAGTAGAGGAGGGGGCTCAGCACACAACCTTGTGGGGCCCCCGTGTTCAGGGTCGGGGGGGGGGGGAGGTGTGGTTACCTAATTTGACAGACTGGGGTCTGTTAGTTAGGAAGTCCAGGGTCCAGTTGCAAAGGGAAGTGTTCAGGCCAAGAGTGTGGAGTTTGGTGGCCAGCTTGTTGGGGACGATAGTGTTGAATGCTGAGCTGTAGTCTATGAACAGCATTCTGATGTAGGTCTCTTTACCGTCTAAGTGTTTCAATGCAGAATGTAGAGCAGTTGTGATTGCATCCTCCGTTGATCTGTTTGTACGATAGGCAAACTGGTGTTGGTCAAGAGAGGCGGGAACACTGGCTTTGATGTGAGCCAGGACCAGTCTCTCGAAACACTTCATTATGATGGGTGTGAGTGCGACAGGTCGATAGTCGTTCAGACACGTCACAGCCGTTTGCTTTGGCACAGGAATAATGGTAGCGGTCTTGAAGCATGTAGGGACTACTGCCTGGGCCAATGACAGATTGAAGATGGCGGTGAGGACATCAGCCAGCTGATCAGCACATTCTTTGAGTACCCGTCCAGGGATGCTATCAGGTCCAGCAGCCTTACGTGTGTTCACTCCGCGTAGGACACCCCTTACGTCGGAGGTCGACAGAGTGAGCACCTGGTCTTCCGGGGGTGGCAAGGCTTTGGTAGCCGGCTCCCTGTTGTCCCTGTCAAAGCGAGCGTAGAAGTTGTTAAGCTCCTCCGGAAGGGAGGCATCGCTAACCGGGGGGCTGGTGTTTTTGCTCTTATAGTCAGTGATAGACTGGATGCCTTGCCACATGCGCCGGGGGTCCGAGTTGTTGTGGAAAAATGGAAAAAAGTTGGTGTTTAAAATGATAAAGGATTCAATAGGGTAGCTAGAGAATCTATTTCCACTAGTGGGGGGAATCCAGAACAAGACGGCATAATACACGGATACATATTTGAAAAATGCTATTTTAATGGGGAAAAAGGCAGAGAATTGAAGAAGAACAACAATTTGCATTGATATAGCACCTTAAACATAGGAATATGTCCCAAGGCACTTCACAGGAACTTAGTCAGATTGAAACTGACTAAGCCAAAGAAGGAGATATTAGGAGGAGTGGCTAATAGCTTGGTCAAAGAGGTAGGTTTTAAGAACGTTCTTAAAGGAGGAGTGAGATGCGGAGAGGTTTAGGGAGGGAATTACAGAGCTCAGGGGCTAGATGGTTAAAAGCACGACCACCAATGGCGGGACAACGGAAATCGGCCAAATGGTTTCCTTCTATGCTGTAAATTTCTATACTCTTCGTACAAGACAGGATTATTTCATTGGTTTTGCTGTTGTGCGTTCATTGTGGTGCGCACAATGTTATATTAAGCAGCTAGAGTAAAATTATGCATTCAAGACTAGGCTGTGTACACAGATACAGCATGAGAAATGCTCACTCCCCTCCTTATAAAAGAGTCATTTCAAGGCTGTGTTTACCAAGGGAATTCCCTGCATCTTCCAAAGGTTGGCATCAGTAAGTAGCAAGATTAGAAGTAATGCTTCTACTATTTAAAGATCAGGCCAGGATCATAATCTGTATATAAAATCAGTATTTACACACTTTATAGTTAGACAACTGCTTGAATGAATGTGGTTACAAGAGGCATCTATTTGCCACATTGCATGGCTTCTTCTTAAATTTCATTCAAGTTTTCTTAAAAGGCTTAAGGGTAGCCTGGGAGAGAAATGTTCAATGTTATAATTTCCCTTTATGAATAGAGTTGGATTTAAAATAGAGCACATAGTTTTTCTCAAGAGAACCACATGAAGCTTCTTCACATCAAAATACTCCACAAATGTTACTGAATCTCTGGCTAGTTGAGACATCCCTATCATCAAAGAATTGAATCTACGGGAGGTTTGCAGTAGTATTGATTGCATTCTTCACATCCACCCTTCCTGTCCTTGCATCGAAAGTTATTGTGTTCCAAATGCAGTTGCCTGCTGTCTGAAATGATTATCAATGGCATACCCACAGATCCACCTTTATTCATCCTAGCAAATTCAATACAGAGGGAATATCAAAGGAACATGCGAAGTTTCTCGTGGACCTTATTTTCATTAAAAATTACCATAAATGGCTTACCTGACGGATCAGCGAGTCTATCCAGCGAGTAGCTGAGCCATACAGATCAGGAAAGTTCCAGATTTGATGCCTCTTCTGCTTTGACTTGATCTCTGCTGGAGTGGCGAAAGGTGCACTAAGATTGGACTTGGCACCCCTGAGTGAGGGACAGCAAAATAGGTCAGAGTTCCCACCACTGATCACCATCGAGCGATCCATGCTGGAAGTACGTGAGTGCAGTTGCTGGATATGGTTAGAATCAGGCATGGTTGTAAAATTCACCACAATCAAATAGCCTGCTGATATTTACTATCAAAGGCTCATCAATGGCCACTTTGGTGAGGCAAAGGAGGAGTGCAGAGCCCGTGGAACTGTACCCCAGCAAGGAGTCAATGCCCTGAGAAAAAGTGAAAACAAAATATTTTATAAAGCTATTAGACAACACTTGCATTGTAAGATTACCCAGAGCTTGGGAATGGCTTTATTTAACCTGAGAAAATGCTGCTTGGAATGAGTGTAGTATATAAATCATAGAAATAAGAGCACAGAAGGAGACCACTCTGCCCATCATGCCTATATAAATGCTAACTATTGAACAGGAGCTATCAGACAAGATTTTTCTCTCATTTACCATTGGTTTTATGGTGGTATGAGGAAGGGTGGGGCCAGAAATTTGGGTGGGGATCTGGTGCCACAGTTCCCTGCCCATTTTTATAACCATTCGGAACTTCCATTGGAAGTAACTCTGGACACTGGAAACTTCAGCCCAAATATAGGTAGCTGTACCTAAGTGAGGTGGTAATGACGTGTTGATGCTATACACCCACCCCATTTTCCACCAGTGTCCCTCATTTCTGGTGGATGTAAATGATCCCTGTAAAAAAATAAGTCTCCAGCTGCTGAAAAGGTGGAATTATTCCTAAAGGGATACAGCAGGTAATTTTGAAGGTTCTGTGGGATCCTTATTTTACAACCATTTGACTTTTTTTTTGCTACTGACAATTGGCTTCAATGTTAACCTTAGTGCCTTCTGTTGTGGGGCTTAGAATTTTACCCCCTCACCCATTCTACAGAGGATTTTCATTGGGAATGCCTCTCTATGCTTTTTTTCAGGAAGAGGAGGCGGAACAAAAGGAGGGGGGCCAATCTATCAAGCACCAAAGAAGGCATATGGGACCCATCTGGCAGTACTTTAGATTATACAGACCTACTTCCAGCTGACCCTGGGATAATGCTGATGGAGGCAGATCTTCACACAGGAAACCATCAATGAGTTATGTCACACACTGCAACTGCCCTGAAGTCCACCTTCACCATAGTATTGCACTGCCAGTGGCTGTAAAGAACATTACCATCCGAATTTTTGTATTACATTCAATCCTGGCAGCCTTGAGGGAACTAAGTAACATTACTCAATCTAAATGCATAGTAAGCCAATTCATCACCATCCTCCTGGTCAACCAATAGTAGCGTGGCAGAGTAATGCAACTTTACCGAGTTGCAAGATTCCTCAAAATACAAGGAGTCATAGATTATTCCCACATGGCCATATGTACTCCTTTCATTAATCCCGTCACATAAATCAACAAGCAAGGATTCCACTTGATCAATGTCCAGCTCATTTGTGACCAGTAGTGCTGCATCATGCAAGTAAATACTTGCTTTCTTGGCAGCTCATGATGCCTTCCTTTTAAGGGAGTTCACCATGCTACCATAGAACCATAGAACTTTACAGCACTGGAGGCCATGCAGACCATCATGTCTAGAGCAGCTTTTTGGCTAAAACAATCCAAAACTAATCCCACTGCCCTTCTCCCCAGATCTCTGTATCATCATCTGCTTCAAAGGCATATCTACTCTTCCTTGAACCCACAACCTTCTGACTCAGAGGTGAGAGTGCTACCAGGGACTTGAGCACAAAATCTAGGCTGACACTCCAGTGCAGTGCTGAGGGAGTGCTGCACTAGCAGAGGTGCCGTCTTTCCAATGAGACATTAAAACGAGGTGCTCTCAGGTGGATGTAAAAGATTCCATGGCACTATTTCGAAGAAGAGCAGGGGAGTTCTCCCCAGTCTCCTGGCCAATATTTATCCCTCAACCAACATCACTAAAACAGCTTATCTGGTCATGATCACTGTGCTGTTTGTGGGCCATGGCTGTGTGCAAATTGACTGCCACGTTTCCAATGACTACAGTTCAAAAGTCATTGACTGTAAAATGCTTTGGGATGTCCTGAGGTTGTGAAAGGTGCTATATAAATGCAAGTCTTTCTTTCTTTTCCTTCTTTAATTACAGGAAACTTTTGATTAACCGGCCCCTAAATAACCGGAAATGTCGGTTAACCGGCAAAATTCAGGAGTAGGTTCAGGTAACTTTTATTACTTGCCTTGCTCCATGTGTTGCTGTGCAAGGGTGTGGCTGCAGCTGTTGCTAAGCTACAGAGACGCTTGCAACTTCTGGCCATTGTTTTGAACCTGTTGCTAAGCAACAGGGTTTGTTGCTTTATACGGAGCTCTCAGCTCCGTATCTGTTACGATAGCATTCGGTTATCCGGAATTTTTGATGAACCGGCACCACGTCGGTCCCGTCCGTGCTGGATAAAAGAAAGTTTCCTGTATTTTAATTTTTGGGAGGAGACACCGACTATAGAACTGCAGAGAAGGCAGTTTCACGAAGTAGTGCCTCCAAATTTTCAGAACAAGGGTTTGCTGCACCAAATCAGGATGAGGAGAAATGTTCAGTTTGGAATGCAGGGAAGGAGGCCTTTCACAGGAACTGCCCAGGTTTCCTTGGCAGTAAGTACCACCCCCATGGCCCCCTCCATGCCACCGCAATAAGTGCTCTGTGCCATAGAAACATAGAAGATAGGAGCAGGAATAGGCCATTCGGCCCCTCGAGCCTGCTCCGCCATTCAATGAGATCATGGCTGATCATCCAAACTCAGTAACCTGTCCCTGCCTTCTCCCCATATCACTTGATCACTTTAGCCTTAAGAAATATATCTAACTCCTTCTTGAATATATTTAATGAATTGGCCTCAACTGCCTTCTGTGGTAGAGAATTCCACAGGTTCACCACTCTCTGGATGAAGAAATTCCTCCTCATCTCAGTCCTAAATGGCTTACCCCTTATCTTTAGACTGTGACCCCTGGTTCTGGACTCCCCCACCATCGGGAACAACCTTCCTGCATCTAGTCTGTCTAGTCCTGTTAACATTTTATAAGTTTCAATGAGATCCCCTCTCATTCTTCTAAACTCCAGCGAGTATAAGCCAATTGACCCAATCTCTCCTCATATGTCATTCCTGCCATCCCAGGTATCAGTCTGGTGAATCTTCACTGCACTCCCTCCATGGCAAGAACGTCCTTCCTCAGATAAGGCGACCAAAACTGCACACAATACTCAAGGTGTGGTCTCACCAAGGCCCTGTACAACTGCAGCAAGACATCTTTGTTCCTGTACTCGAATCCTCTCGCTATGAAGGCCAACATATCATTTGCCTTCTTAAACGCCTGCTGCACCTGCATGCTTACCTTCAGCGACTGGTGCACAAGAACACCCAGGTCTCGTTGCACTTCCCCTTCTCCCAATCTATTGCCGTTCAGATAATAATCTGCCTTCCTGTTTTTGACACCAAAGTGGATAACCTCGTATTTATCCACGTTATATTGCATCTGCCATGCATCTACCCAATCACCCAACCTGTCCAAATCATACTGTAGTTTCTCGGCATCCTCCTCACAGCACACATGCCCACCCAGCTTTGTGTCATCTACAAACTTGGAGATATTTCATCTAGTTCCCTCATCTAGGTCATTAATATATATTGTGAATAGCTGGGGTCCTAGCACCGATCCCTGCGGTACCCCACTAGTCACTGCCTGCCACTCGGAAAAAGACCTGTTTATTCCAACTCTTCGCTTCCTGTCTGCCAACCAGTTCTCTATCCAAGTCAGTACCTTGCCCCCAATCCCTTGTGCTTTAACTTTACACACTAATCTCTGATGCGGGACCTTATCGAAAGCCTTCTGAAAGTCCAAATACACCACATCCACTGGTTCTCCCTTATCTATTCTACCAGTTACATCCTCAAAAAATTCCAGTAGATTAGTCAAGCACGATTTACCTTTTGTAAATCCATGTTGACTTTGTCCGATCCTGTCACTGTTTTCCAAGTGCTCTGGTATTACATCTTTTATAATGGACTCTAGCATTTTCCCCACTACTGATGTCAGGCTTACCAGTCTATAATTCCCCGTTTTCTCTTTACCACCTTTTCTGAATAGTGGGGTAACATTAGCTACCCTCCAATCCATGGGAACTGTTCCAGAGTCTATAGAATTTTGGAAGATGACCAGCAATGCATCTACTATTTCTAGGGCCACTTCCTTAAGTACTCTAGGATGTAGATTATCAGGCCCTGGGGATTTATCGGCCTTCAATCCCGTCAATTTCCCTAACACCATTTCTTTACAAATACTGATTTCATTCAGTTCCTCCCTCTCATTAAACCCTATGTTCCCCGACATCTCTGGAAGGTTATTTGTGTCCTCCTTTGTGAAGACAGAACCAAAGTATATATTTAACTGTACGATAGCAAAATACTGCAGATGCTGGAAATCCGAAATAACAACAGAAAATGCTGGAAAAACTCAGCAGGCCAGGCAACATCCGTGGAGAGAAATTAGAGTTGACGTTTTGGGTCGAAACCCTTTTTCAAAACTGGAAAGGAAATAAAATAGATCGAAGGCAGGGCTGCGATAGAACAAAAGAAGTAAAAGAGACATTAAGAGGTATTCGAGGAACAGCACCTCATCTTCCGATTAGGCACTTTGCAGTCTTCCGGACTCAATATCGAGTTCAACAATTTCAGATCATAACATAAGAACATAGGAGCAGGAGTAGGCCAATCGGCCCCTCGAGCCTGCTCCACCATTCAATAAGATCATGGCTGATCTGATCCTAACCTCAAATCTTCTATCACTCTCCATTCCACCCGAACCCATGTGATCTCCCGGGAGAGGCAAAAAACCAGATAAAAAACCCAATGGCCAATTTGGGAGAAAAAATCTGGGAAATTCCTCTCCGACCCATCTAGGCGATCGAAACTCTTCCAGGAGATCACTCTGTCCCTATATTTTCTACAGTACTTACCTTCTGTAAAGGCGATCTCCACCCCAGCCAGGAACAGGAATAAAACCATCTCCTGAAATCTAACACAGAATTAGAACACAAGAAGTAGGAACAGAACCAGGCTACACGGCCCCTGGGCCCACTCCACTACCCACAGGGCCATGACCATTCCGAACCTAGACTCATGTCCAATTTCCTGCCCGCTCCCCGTAACCCTTAATTCCCTTTACTTCTAGGAAACTATCTATTTCTGTTTTAAATGTATTTAATGATGTAGCTTCCACAGCTTTCTGGGGCAGCAAATTCCACAAACCTACCACCCTCTGAGTGAAGAAGTTTCTCCTCATCTCAGTTTTGAAAGAGAAGCCCCTTATTTTAAGATTATGCCCCCTAGTTCTCGTTTCACCCATCATTGGGAACATCCTCACCGCATCCACCCGATCAAGCCCCTTCACAATCTTATATGTTTCAATAAGATCGCCCCTCGGCCCCTATTACATTTTTACTTATACTTTTTTCCACCCCTTTGTTTTGGGTCTTCCCCCCCCCCCCCCCCCCCCCCCACTTTTCCTTTTTTTTTCTCTCTCCCACATGGCAGCTGTTTCTCATCCTGCCAGTACACTTCACACCTAATCTCAGCCGTCTTCTGTCTCCACTGTCCCATTACCATCTCGTCTGGTTTTGAATACCTCTTAATGTCTCTTTACTTCTTTTGTTCTATCGCAGCCCTGCCTTCGATCTATTTTATTTCCTTTCCAGTTTTGAAAAAGAGTTTCGACCCGAAACATCAACTCTAATTTCTCTCCACGGATGTTGCCTGGCCTGCTGAGTTTTTCCAGCATTTTCTGTTGTTATTTATATATTTAATTGGTCCTCCCTCAATAGCCTCATGTGGTGAAGAATTCCATGTTCTAAGCACCATATGGCTATGACCAGGGGATCATGCTCAATTTTCAGTTCTTGCAAATTTTGCTCCCGTGTTAACATCGTTTTTTTTAAAAATTGCTGTAATAGATTTTGCCTGTCTTCCCTGCCCTGGGTTAGGCTCCCTGATGGCAGCACATACTTGCCAGAAGAATTTTAATGGTGACAGCAAGTCAGAAGAGTCAGCCACACCTTTCAAGAATATACTGTATTAAGAATTTTTGCCATGTATTACTACCTTCGCCTCATTGTATTGAAGGACTACAAGAGCATAGCATTAATGTCCAGGAAGTCCCATAGGGCCCTTTTCAGCCTTTAGCCTTTATCTGCATGTCCCTTCATTCACAACATGAAGAATCGCACTTAAATCCTTACATGGTATGCAATTACTTGTGTTAAGCACCTATCTTCACCCCCATGGAAGTCTAGTACGATAGCAAAATACTGCAGATGCTGGAAATCCGAAATAACAACAGAAAATGCTAGAAAAACTCAGCAGGCCAGGCAACATCCGTGGAGAGAAATTAGAGTTGACGTTTCGGGTCAAACCCTTTTTCAAAACTGGAAAGGAAATGAAATAGATCGAAAGGCAGGGCTGAGAGAGAACAAAAGAAGTGAACAAGGTTGAAGAGCCAAACGGAGATCCCGTCGAAGAGAAGAGCAGAACTTCTTCAAGGTAGGCATTCCTAGAAGAGGTGTGGCAGTGAACCAAACACTAGTACGATAGCAAAATACTGCAGATGCTGGAAATCCGAAATAACAATAGAAAATGCTAGAAAAGCTCAGCAGGCCAGGCAACATCCGTGGAGAGAAAATAGAGTCGACGTTTCGGGTCTAACCCTTTTTCAAAACTGCTGACACCTAGGTGTAACTGTATCTCACAACACCCAGGTGGCATTCGCACTTTTTGCATTCTTCTTAAAGGAGAAAACATTAACAAAAATGGCTGGCCCTTTAAACTGTTGTTGACATAGCCATTTCTTATCTCCCCTCCCCTCCCCTGGCATGGCAAGGGCCCAATCTCATGTTACAACATCACCGAAAATATTTAAATGAACCCAGCAACAGCATTGAGTGTATCAATGAGGAACATCTAGTCTATCTTCTCCGATCCTCCTTCTCTGTTTATTCCCCATATCCTTTTATATTCTTCCTTTTCAAATACTAATCCAATTCTTTTTAAATGATTTGTAAACTCAAATAGCCTCATGTGGTGAAGAAATCCATGTTCTAAGCACCATATGGCTATGACCAGGGGGTCATGCTCAATTTTCAGTTCTTGCAAATTTTGCTTCCGTGTTAACATAGTTTAAAAAAAAAAGTTGCCGTAATAGATTTTGCCTGTCTTCCCTGCCCCTGGGTTAGGCTCCCTGCTGGCAGCACATATTTTAAAGTCAGCCCGACTAGTACTGCCCTATGTGATATTCCATTTCTCTCAATCACAATGCACTGTTCTGCCTGTGTGTTTTACTGTTTATCTCGTGCATTGTGATACATTATTGGGGACTGCAAGGTTCGCAATCATAATTTGTGATATACCTATCAATTCGTCCAATAAAAAGCGACGAGTTAGGAACGTAACTAAAGGTTTTTATTGACTAAATAACAGAGCCCACCCTCGTGGGTGATCGGGTCCAACAAGGAGGAATACCAGCCAGTCGACTACCTTTATACCTGGGCAGGTAGGTGGAGCCATGGGCGGAGTCGGAGGTGGTCAGCCCAGGTATAACAAGAGGCGACCTCGTATAGTGATACAACAGTGAGAACAGTGATAACAATACAACAGTGATAACTATAGTGTAACGATAGTGAACGATAAAAGTGGTTTACCACAATTTGTTCACCAGCCAAATCCGTCCTTTTATTCATGTTTATGTTATCTTCATTTTCAATAAATAATTACCTGTAGCTGAATGGTTAAAATTGCAAAAGCCCTGCAGGCAACATAAGGTGTAAGATGTTTTATTAACCAGGCACTTAACCTAACGTAACCGTGTATTCTGTTATAATTTCCTGCGTTTGTTGAGAAGAGGTTTTTTTGTTCCAAAATCCCTGAGCCCCTGTTGAACTGATTTATATTCTGAATTTAGATATGTTTTGAAATCTCAGAGTATGGTTACACTCTGTTTCTTCTATTATTATGCATATTGTGCTCAGACAGGCTCCAGAACATTTTAATGCCTTTATTTTCATAATAAATCCCTTCCACAATTTGTACTTGGCTGACACTACAGCTGTAATTATAAGATAATTTTCAACTTAATTCCTGCTTCCCCAATACACATTTGTCTGTACCATAGTTATCAAATTTTCTCGCATATTGGTGGCTACTTAGTGGAAAATGATGCATGTAGATTGTGATAAAAGTTAACAATTGACTGGTTTGCAAAATTACTGGTTTAATTTGGCGTAGATGCTGGTGCTTATTTACTCTCTGATATCCACTAGTGTAGTTTGTGGACTGTTCAACAAGATTCAAAGAAAAGAGAAGAAATGGGATTGCCTTCAAAGAAAGGTTGTATTTTTCCATTTTTGACCAATAGTATATTGAAGGTAACCTACTTTGGAAGAAAAGCAGAAAGTCCTTTCCATACTTATTAGCTCAGTAGTAGCACTCTTGCCTTTGAATCAGATGGTTGTGGGTTCAAGTCCCACTCCAGGCATTTGAACACATAATCCAGGCTGGCACTTCAGTACAGTACTGAGGGAGTCTTCTCTGCTTAGACAGTCCCTGGGAACTGAGGATGACTTGCTTCCACATTAAAAATGAGTTCTCAGGTGACTGATGAGTCCAATGCAGGACCTACAGTCTCTGTCACAGGTGGGGCAGATAGTGGTTGAAGGGACGGGTGGGTGGGGTGCTTGGGTTGACGTGCGCTGTTTGCACTTGGCTTCCACTTGCTCCTGGTGAAGAGCCTCGAGGTGTTTGGCGCCTTCCTGGATGCTTCTCCTCCACTTTGTGCGATCTTGGACCAGGGATTCCCAGGTGTCGGTGGGGATGTTGCACTTTTTCCAAGGAGGGTGTCCTTGAAGCGTTTCCTTTGCATACCTGGGGCTCTCTTGCCATGTCGGAGCTCCAAGTAGAGCGCTTGTTTTGGGAGTCTCGTATCGGGCATACGGATGATGTGGCCCACCCATCGAAGCTGATCAAGCGTGGTCAAAGCCTCGATGCTAGGGATGTTGGCCTGAGCGAGAACACTAACTTTGGTGCACCTATCCTGCCAATGGATTTGCAGGATCTTGCGGAGGCAACGTTGGTGGTACCTCTCCAGTGCTTTGAGGTGCCTGCTGTACATGTAGGGAGTGCTGCATTGTTGGAGGTGCCATCTTTCAGATAGAGACATTAAATCAAGACCCTGTCTGCTCTCTCAGGTAAAAGATCCCACAGCAGTATTTTTAAAAAGAGCAGGGGAATTCTCCCTGGTGATTTGGCCAATATTCTTCAAATAGTGCTACGGGATCTTTTACATCCACCTGAGAGGGCAGATCTTATCTATAAGACAGCACCCCCAACAGTGCAGCACCCCCTCAGTACTGCACTGAAGTGACAGCTTGGATTATGTGCTTAAGTCTCTGGAGATTTTAAAATTCTCATCCTTGTTTTCAAATCCCTCCATGACCTCGTCCCTTCCTATCTCTGTAATCTCCTTCAGCCCTACAATCCTCTGAGATATCTGCGCTCCTCCAATTCTGGCCTTTTGCGCATCCCCGATTTGCATCGCTCCACCATTGGCGAACGTGTCTTCAGCTGCCTAGGCGCTAAGCTCTGGAATTCCCTCCCTAAACCTGTCCGCTTCTCAACCCTTCTCTCCACCTTTAAGATGCTCCTTAAAACCTACCTCTTTGATCAAGCTTTTGGTCATCTGCCCTAATTTCTCCTTATGTGGTTCGGTGGCAAACTTTGTTTGACAATGCACCTGTGAAGCGCCTTGAGATGTTTTACTACATTAAAGGTGCTATATAAATGCAAGCTGTTGTTGTTGTTGGCGTAGCAGAAGCCTATACTCCACTGAACCCAGGATGAGTCCGTGCTTTCACAAAAGGGGAGTAAATCGGATAATTTTGTTTCAAACTAATGCCAGCACCAACTGCTGCCTCAGCTGTCGTGTTATGAGAGGGAGGAAAGAACTATGTTAAAAATGCTACGACTGAGCTAGACTTAACTCTCAAGGGGTTAAATTCCCAGGATAGCAGCACTGGGGCATGTAGATTAGGTTTCAGATGGTGGTGTCTGACCCAATGTGCTTCAGACAATGAAAGATAGTTTAGCAATCTAGTAATCATTCACGTTCATTGCTGTGACAACTCTATTCATTTTGAACTCAACAGGGGTCACTGCCAAGTTAAGCTGATGGATTCCGTTCTTGGGCAGGGGAAGGTAGTCTGTTTATTTTGCAGAATACACATGACTGAACAAGAGTAGCAGGTTTTTTTAAACTTCCTGTAACATAGAGAAAATAATGAACTTGCCACGCTATTGCACATGGTTTTACACATACTTTCAATCAGTTTGATTGAAAGCTGACATTGGAGTCAGGGTGAGTGAAGAACAATCAGCAGGGAGAGGACGTTCTACCCAAGGCTGAAGGCCAAAATGCAGGGGTTCAGTTTCTTATAGCCAGCAGTCGTACGGAAAGTAAGCTAATTCTTGAAAATATGTGCCTTCTGCAAAATAAACCAACATCTTGATTTATCATCAACCTTATCTTAGCATAGTGTTCATCAGTTCTACCCATCAAAAAATGGGAGAAGCACATGAGGGGGCACGTGGAAGTTTACAATATAAAGTTGTATCTAGTTGGTTTATCGGGGAGGAGGCATTGTTACAACTCCTGGGTTATACCATCTTATGAGTAGATATTGAGCAGTGTGAGTCAACTCCGGAACGCAAGAGATATTGGACTTCGACACGAAAGTTGCCGGTGTCACCGCGGTCTTGGGTTAACGGCCCTGAAAATGGTCGTGTCGGCAGGAGAGAAAAATTCGCGCTGGGGACTAAAGATTTTTAGACCAGCACTAAACTCACCGTGCCACGCCCTCCTGGTGGCATTAGTGCAGGCGTCAGTAGTGAAGTAGACGTCCAGAAGCGGCGTTCCATCTTCCAACAGCCTCTGGAAGCAAGGCAATGAGTTTGCTAGGCATTGTGGGACATTAAAAGGGCAACACATTAATGGGGCAATTATTTCTGAACTGATAAAAATAAAAATGAAGTACAAAAATGCAGTTTTCAGCCCTTACTGCCTTTAAAAAAAAAAAATTAACATTAAAAAGAAATCCCAAATGGGAGTCTTCAGCTCGTAAAGTTGAATTCCCTTCTGCACCTCAAAAATGGGAAAAGTGCTTCAGCACTAACACAACTGGCTCAGCAAGCCAGGGAAGGGGGACCCAGGGTCTCGCACTTAGCACCCCAGCTTTGTGCAGGGGGTCAACACTGCAAGAGAGGTCCTCTACCCACAGGGGCCAGGAGGCCCTCCAGAAAGAACGATGTGGGAACACATTACCGAGGCCGTCACTGCCAGCAGTGTCGCCCCCACCACCTGGCTCCAGTGCCCAAAGAAACTTCATGACCTCAGACCACTGGTCAAGGTCAGTGAATGCATTTTCAAAAGCCATCTACTACTAACTGAATCACTAGCCTCACACACTTCTCAAAGCGTGACTCTCCCCCCCTCCATCACTCACCTACCAACAATCTGTACCAATCACAAGGCACACCTTCCATTCCTAGCCTCACCTCACCCCCTTGGAGGAGACTGTGCAGGCCATTCTTGCAGGGGCATGACTCAGCCATTGGCCAGGGGCGGGACAGAAAGGATATAAGATGCTGGTATCCTCATACATTATCCTCCTTCTCGCCTGCACCTCTTGCTTTCCCGCCCTCCCCTCACCACAACTCCACCCTTGTGCCTTCCTCATTTCATACACCCAAGAAATGCAGCCTGCCCAGCCAGTGGTTGACCAAGAAGAGGGAGAGGAGAGTGAAGAAGATGCAACAACAACAACACTGTCACTTGATTTGACACTCCCAGCCACCAGCTCCTCAAGGTCAACCAGCAAGGCCATTTGCAGTGTCCCCCACTGAAAGTCAGCAGCCTTCCACCAGCCATGCTGCAGCCACTGGGGTTAACACTGCTTTACATCAGTAGGATAAGCAAAGGCACACACAAGAGAATGCATAAGGGTGATGAGTTGATTTCTTGATGTCGTTATGGATGGATAGATGCATAAAGTTGGATTGGAAAGCTTGCTTTGTGGTGGCTTTTATTTCAGCATTGTGGCCAAGAGGGCATTGTGATGGTCAGTAACAGAAGGAAGGTAAGGTATAGGACAAATGTTGAAAGGGGAATTAGGGCTGGGGTCACTGGGACTGCAGGCGGATCATTACATCCCGGATATCCCAGCCAGAAAGGGGCTGTCTGGGTTGCATCTTTCCTTCTGCTTCCTCTTCTTCTGCTTCCTTCTCTTTGGCTTCTTCCTCTTCTTCACCCTCTTCTTCTTCCTCTTGCCTCTGTGAGCGGTTGCTGTAAATCTGAACTAAAAGCATAAAATGCTGTAAATACTCAGCTGGTCAGGCAGCATCTTGACCTGAGACGTGAACTCTGTTGCTCTCTCCACGGATGTTGCCTGACCTGCTGAGTACTTGCAGCATTTTCTGTCTTCTTGGAGGCCTTTCTTTATCATCCGAGGCCTTGCAAGCATCCAGAAGCACTCCCCACACACTTAAAGAACTTTTAACATGTGTGGCAGCAAGTCACTACTTCAATAAAATCAAACAAAATCCAGTCCAAAAGCTTAAATGCAAACTTACCTGAAAGATGTGCGTGCCCCTTTAAGAGGTGCTGACAGTGCCTCTGTGAGTCTGCTGAACGCTGAGTTTTCATTAGTACGATAGCAAAATACTGCAGATGCTGGAAATCCGAAATAACAACAGAAAATGCTTGAAAAACTCAGCAGGCCAGGCAACATCCGTGGAGAGAAATTAGAGTTGACGTTTCGGGTCGAAACCCTTTTTCAAAACTGGAAAGGAAATAAAATAGATCGAAGGCAGGGCTGCGATAGAACAAAAGAAGTAAAAGAGACATTAAGAGGTATTCAAAACCAGACGAGATGGTAATAGGACAGTGGAGACAAAAGACGGCTGAGATTACTCAATATCGAGTTCAACAATTTCAGATCATAACCTCGGCCCCTATTACATTTTTACTTATATTTTTTTCCACCCCTTTGTTTTGGGTCTTCCCTCCCCACCCCCCCTTTCCTTTTTTTTCTCTCTCCCACATGGCAGCTGTTTCTCATCCTGCCATTATACTTCACACCTAATCTCAGCCGTCTTTTGTTTCCACTGTCCTATTACCATCTCGTCTGGTTTTGAATACCTCTTAATGTCTCTTTTACTTCTTTTGTTCTATCGCAGCCCTGCCTTCGATCTATTTTATTTCCTTTCCAGTTTTGAAAAAGAGTTTCGACCCGAAACGTCAACTCTAATTTCTCTCCACAGATGTTGCCTGGCCTGCTGAGTTTTTCCAGCATTTTCTGTTGTTATTGCTGAGTTTTCATGGCGAGCTTAGGACCCAGTGCTGAACTCAGCGCGAAGGTCCAAGTTCGCCGAGGTGACGTTAAGTCGGCGTGCACATCACCGCTCCCTAATTTAACTTTGCAGGGCCATCGCTCTTACTGGCAGCGCTGACAGACTTCGTAAAATGGTAGATGCCGCGGGACCCGCCTCCAGCTGGCAAAAAATTGACAGCCGCTGTTTGTTTGCTATATTTTGCTGGCAATGGATGACATAAAGCACCCAAAATTTTAGCCCATGGGCTCTGCTTACAGAAGTAACGAACACCACTGAACCCGAAGAGTAATTTCGTACTAATGTGTTAATATGTTCATTAGCGCAGTGCATCTATTGTTACGCAACCTAATGTAAAATCCCTTTTATACTGCATGCTGGGTCTTGAGAGAGTGGCTTCAAAGTGCCCCATGCCTGAAGTTACGCTGCCATCACCTACAAGACCTCCTCTAGGGTATCGACAAAGTGTGTTCCAAGGCTTGCACACGTGCAAAGCGGGTGTGACAGCTTGGCCACAGCATATGCATCATGGCACCATCAACAGCTGTCTTCATGTCGTTAGCAGAGAAATTCTAAAAATTCTGCTGCAGTATTTTTATTGGTCAGTTCGACTAGTATGAGGCAATAAAACCAAGAAATAAAGCAGGTCATTCTGGCCACTGGTCTATCAAATCCTGAAGTTTAAGCTTCATATGGTTACAGGAGATCCACCTTACAGGGGCCCGTGTCTAAAGAGGAATATAAAAGCAGCTTAAGAGACAGGAAAAGATGAAACTACCAACTGAAAGCTTCCCAACTAAATTCTACAGCTTGCTTCGGGCTTCATACTGATTCACACCTGGTTCCAAGAATGCAGTGTGGCCCAGTATGAAAGGAAACACACAAGAACTAGGGATATGTATCTAATTACATGCTTTCACCCAAGCTTAATTATATTACAATTGTTCCTCTGTTAGCATTACAGTCCTGTATTGTCGCATCAAAAGGGACTTTTGGTTACTAGTACCATTTATAATATGCTACTTAGCTGGCTCCCAAGCAGTACATTATATGGATGTGAGGAGCCAAATGTAATTCAATTATAGCAGTAGAGCTGCAGTTATAGCGGTCACTATCTCAGACTAGTATCTTTGGAGTGCAGTGTGCAGTCAGCAAACCCAGGTTATGCTCCTGACTGTGGGTCACATTGAGTGCAGAGATAAAAGGAGCTCTACAGCTCTACTGATCTATGTTCAGATGAGTGTGCAGAGCTCTGCTTCCTAGAATGGCTAATTTCCAATGTTAGGAGTACGCACGTGAAACCATCACTTTCTCCTAACATTAAAAATACTAAATAAGTATAAAGTGTCCAGGAGTTCCAAAAGACTGCAAAGGCACTCTCGAGCTGAGGCTTATTACAGTGCTGGGTTGATATTGCAACTGAGGTGAACTCAAACAGGTGAACTCAAGCAGCCACCTGGATAAGGCCTTATAACACTTGACTTCATTGTGTTTGGGACTCAGATAGGGGCCTGATTCCCGAGTTGCACTGCCACTTATGCATCAATACGCAAAGGCATCATAAAGAAAAAGGGATAAGTGATGCTCATTTATGTATTTGGAAAATGTTCACCCAAATCTGCAGAAAAATGCAAATCTTGTTTTCTATTTTTTTACTTGTTTCCATAGCCACATTACCTCCAAGAGAGGTCGCTGCTACTAGTTTCCTTACACAAGCACTGGTAGTAAATATTGCAGTCGGCTGCTCCTGTCCCTACAATTCTCAAAATGTGCATGCACCATTAAACATAATGACAAAACCTTGGTGGTTTGCAGCGGATGTAGGTTACATTATTTGAGTTCCACAATGAATAAAATAGATGCAGCAGCATAAAAATGATGTGGAAAAGGGAAAACATTCAGGCTTGGCATCACTTCATTATTGCTTCCTGATTTACCTCATCTTCTCTTTCATTCTGTTAACTTGGTAGTGTTCGCCACTATGGGCCTTCACTTTTGTTTCTCAATAATAAGTTGTAGCGATGTAATATTCTCATCAAAGTATTGCTTTATGCTGCTCGTTGTCAATAAGGTGAATATTGGACATTGTATTAAAAAAAGAAAACCCTTTCCTGTCAAACCTTATCCAGCGGGAGTAACAGCAGATATTCTTGTCAGTGACATGACATCAATAGATAAAAGGCCTTTTGTATAGAATGTAAAAATATATGTTTTGTATGTGTGATGGACTCGAGATTATTAATATAAGATGTATGTAATAAAGATGAATTTGATGTGCATGGATCTCCCTGGGAGTAGAGCTCAAGGCAACGGCGCGAAACTTAACAAAGGGGGAAACCTGCATAACAGTATAACCCCCACAGAGACAGCACCGAAAACCCATCGAAACTCACCATCGAAACTCAAGAGCCATTAAAAGGTGTTAACAAACAATTAACTTAATCAAAAGATGGCACCAGTCACTGCAGACAGATATATGTTCAAAGAAAAGCCAATCAAGAACTGCCATGAAACTAGGACCCAATCCTGGGGTCTTAGCAATTTAGACTAGAGACAATGGATTTAAAAAGATATAAAATAAGGAACCCAAAGGTTCTCTCTCTCTCTCTGGATGACCATGCGGAAAAGCAGGAAGCCCTCCCTCTACAGACCAGACCAAGAAGCAAGGAAAAAGGCCACGTGCATTGCTTGACTCAGGGAAGTACCAGTCTGTTTAAATCTAACCCATTACCTTACCTGTTGTAATCGAGTAGTGTCCTTAGGATACCAGTAGGCTATTGTTTTGATGTGCATGAGTGTGTGTGTTTAATAAACTTATTCCAAATTGTTTCAAAAGAATTGGTCTTGCTGTCAATTTAATGCCAGTCAAAATAAAAAGCTTACAAGAAACACATATAATTCTTGCCATGGAGAGAGTGCAGCGAAGATTCACCAGGCTGATATCTGGGATGGCAGGAATGATGTATGAGGAGAGATTGGGTCGATTGGGCTTATACTCGCTGGAGTTTAGAAGAATGAGAGGGGATCTCATTGAAACTTATAAAATTCTAAAAGGACTAGACAGACTAGATGCGGGAAGGATGTTCCCGATGGTCGGGGAGCCCAGAACCAGGGGTCACAGTCTAAGGATAAGGGGTAAGCCATTTAGGACTGAGATGAGGAGGAATTTCTTCACCCAGAGAGTGGTGAACCTGTGGAATTCTCTACCACAGAAGGCAGTAGAGGCCAATTCATTAAATATATTCAAGAAGGAGTTAGATATATTTCTTAAGGCTAAAGGGATCAAGGGATATGGAGAGAAGGCAGGAACAGGGTACTGAGTTTGAATGACCAGCCATGATCTCATTGAATGGTGGAGCAGGCTCGAGGGGCCGAATGGCCTACTCCTGCTCCTATCTTCTATGTTTCTATAAGACTGATGGTTGCATGTTCCTAGCCTGTCTTCTTTAAGTTTGCTTCCTTTATGGATTTATATTGTTTCACTGATTCTTTCCCAAAACTCCCTCATTTTTTCCTTCCCTCTACAATCTCCAGGCTTGATGTCACCTTTATTTTTACTTCTTGCTATTCTCCTTGTGTTCTCCTTTATTCTGTTATCTTGGTAGCGTCCTCCACTGTCTGCCTTCACCTTTGTTTCTCAATATAAAGTTGTAGCAATGCAAGAGTTTTGAGATGCAAGAACATTTATTAGTATTTAATAATAACTGGAAAGGAGTTAATCCTGCTCAAAATGACCAGAATATCCTGCCTTCTGATGCATTCTCAGATCCCTGGGGTTTTTCCCTATGAACACACAGATGAGGGAATCTGCTATTACTTTAATTTAACACTCAGTGGGGTGTTTTCAACTTGTATCGGCTGCCACCAAAGGGGCGGTAATGGCTTCAAAATGGGGTCAGTAGTCTTCCCGTCCCGTTAACCCTGAAGATGCAGCTGGCGCCATTTTGAAATGGGCGTACCGCTGGGTGTCCGAAGAACCTGCCTGTTTCAGCTGGTAACCCATTTCAATATAAAATTGATGTCCTAGGACCTAGACTGTCATTTTAGGTTGGAAATGGCTGGAGCGCATGCCTAATCATTTCCACAGGCAACAGAGGAGAAGAGGCCCATCCAAGGTTAGATTGATATTATTTTTGTGGACTGCTTTTCATTGCCCCACAAAAATAATCTGGGCCGCAGCCACCCCGGGACCCTCCCCTCTCCTCTGCGATCACGACCCCCCACACTTACCTTTCTGCCAGCCAGGGCAGCCTAATATTGGTAGGCCTCAATATGGGCTGATTTTAATGAGGCCACGGCTCAAAAATCACTGCTGCTTCTTTGCTTCCGGTGCCGTCACGCTCAAAATCGACTCCAGTATTCCTGCAGAACCTGTGTAATGTCATCCCTTTAATGGTGCTACTCAGCAGGAGATTATCAGCCACCTAAATTAAAACAGGCATTCAATTGACAGCGGGGGAGCTTGCACTTTCATGCTATCTTCTAATGGTCATTGCAATTGTCATTGCTATTACCTAAAGCTGTCGGAAACATAACGCTTGAAAAGAAAATTTGTTCTATTTTGTTAAATTGTCAAAAATTTAGAGTGATCACTTTTTAATACTATTTCATATTGTTTTGAATAGCTTATTTTCACTGGAGAAAAATAATGCATTTCCTAATTTTTATCTTTTTCATTTAAAGTACTTACCTCAATGATTTGCTCAGAATCATAAAATAATTATTCATGGCCATATTTTCAGACTTGTTGATATACAGTCACTTTCAAAGATGACTTGGTAATAATTTAGTTAGTTGAGGGGTAAGTTAAGCCATTCAGTGATCGGATGTTAGCAATAATCATTATTACATAGTGTAACAAGTCAGAAATGAGGCCTTTGGCCCCTACAAGAAGAAAGAATTTGCATTTATAAAAGCCCTTCACATCCTCAGGACATCCCAAAGTGCTTTACGTTTTTTGAATCGTAGTCACTTTTGTAATGTAGGAAAATGCAGCAGCCAATTTGCAAACAGCAAGGTCCTACAATTAGTAATGAGATAAATGACCAGATATTGGCCCAGAAATTCGGGCTTCCCGCGGGTACAAGCCCCCGACCTGCACTTACCTTGCGTGCCGGCCGTTGAGCTGTGGGCCCCCCGTGGAATTCCGATCCTGGGCCTGCTCCAACTGCCGGCGCACAGTGCTTGCGTATCCCAGGGGCGCAGTTAGTTCGATGTGTCCCCTGGGATCACGTGGGCCATGGGGAGCCAATCAGAGCAGGGAATGCTTCATTCATAAGTTTGACAGGAAGTGCTGTCAAACTTAGAAATACTACGAGCCCCAAAACATCACTAAATCTTCAAATAAATTTTTTTTTAAATCACATTTTTAAAATAAACTATAAATTACATGAAATAGCTATTTTAAACAATAATTTAAATTTTTGAAAAAAATAATTTTATTTTCTAACGGGGCTAAAAATAAACTTACCTTTCTTTAAAGTATTTAAAAATAATAAACCTGTGGAAAAAATGTTTTAATTTTAATTAATTCACCACTTACCTTGTAAAAAGCAGGCCTTATGACTGCTTTTTAAATGTGTAAATTCTGGAGACTTACCCTCCCGGAAAACCTGCAAAAAAACGTAAGTTCGATGCGCAAGCGCAGCCTCTCCTGCACACGCATTCGACCTCTGAACCGCTTCTTTCAGGGGAACGGAAGTGCCGGTTTCCCGCACATGCGCAGTGCATGCAGGAAACCGGCACTTCCATTGGGCCTACGGGTGAGTACCCCGTGCGTACTCACCCATGGAGACCCGAAGTTCAATATGTTTTATTGATGTTGGTTGAGGGATAAATGTTGGCCAGGTCGTTAGGTGAACTCCCCAGCACTTCTTCAAATACCGCCATGAAATATTTTATGTTCACCTGAGAGGATAAATGGGGCCTTGGTTGGTTGTCTCATCTGAAAGACAGCACCTCCGACAGTGCAGCACTCCCTCGGGATTGCACTGAAGTATCAGCCTCAATTATTTGCTTAGGTCTCTGGAGTGGGGCTTGAACCCACAACCTTCTGACTCAGAGAGTGCTACCACTGATCCAAGGCTGACATTTGTCATCATCCAGTGGTATCAGCAATTCTATTGGAAAATGACAGCTTTACTACACTAGGAAGGTTGTTTATTTAACAGGAATCCCAGATTTACAGAGACATAAGTGTATCTTATGGTAGAGGAGGTAATGATCAGCAGAACTTTTATTTTTGGAACAACATTTAACTCCTCCCAATCCAAGTTCATGCAGAGTTGTCCTGGGAAGAGGATGCAAGGCAATTTCTAAAACCAAAAGAATTGTAGATGTCAGAAAATGTTTCAATGATATTCGGAAAAAGCAGTGAGAAAGTGCAATTCAACTGTTTAAAGGAGAGAACCTGGAGGATGGCAATAGCACAGAAGAAGCATACCTCTGCAGAGGAGAGCGTATCACAATTCCTCAGTCTTTACTTCTAAAGGGCTTGTGAAAAGCTGCCTCAATTGCTTTTACAGCAGCAATAAAACGTGACTGGAATTGGACCTATAGGGAAACTGGTGAAGTAAAACTTTTCAAATGTCAGGAAATGGCAGACTACCCAGCAGAATCCACCCCTAATAATTGGTTTAAATAATTCACGGGTAGTGACCCATTACTACTGTGGCTTCGCTTCATCAGATACTGAGAGCTAGCATTAATACCAGTAAAAGGACATTTACACCCAAAGTGCTTTTTCTGATGGGCAGTAAGTGGTCAATAATGTCCAATCATCCACAAATATTCCTTCTTATTCATGACAATGTGACTAAAATATTATAAAGAAAAGTGTCCTCTTGTGCCCTATTGTGCCACAGTATGTACTGTGGTTACATATTTGGAAGTGAAAAGGCATCATGAGTACACCGCTCGGTAAACAAAATCACAAAATATTTTCCCAGCACGTCCCTTTCTAGTTTGATTAGCCCTGAATCGGTAGGGATTGATGTGCATTATCATACAGCAAATATGTATCTTTAGTTATGGAAAGAGAAATCTTTCATAATGAGCTACCACTATACTACTAAAATGACCCAAGGCCAAACAATGAGCAGTGTATGTAGTCCTCCGAGTGTAACTGAATCAAGTGAACATTTTTAGATTACTATGTAAAAACAACCATGAAATTGACAGAAGATGGAATGGTAATGTTTAAAGTACATTCCAAATAAGTCTGAGCTGATTATTTCCTGAACCCATACGGCTGAACACATAAAAATCTAGATTAAGAGAGGCTGAAAATGAACAAAAAGATTACATTACAATTCAAGCAACCGCACACAAAATAAGTATCATCTTGATAGCTATATGAAAGAGCGAGTGCCCAGGGCAGATTCAGTAATTACTGCATCGAAAACATGGGAGCTGAAGATAGCAATGATATGGCTTGAAATCTTGAGATCCGTCCTGCTGTATGGGGGGTGGATACTACATCTGGACTTGCAAAGAATCATTCCCAAACATAAATATATCCAAACTAATTTGATGCCCTACCTCCTCAGTTAAGTGCCCCAACTTCTGTATACAGTTGACCGTATTGTTGGTGATATAGTCTTGTTTTCTGACTGTGGCCTGTAGGTGCTATTGGCTAGCATAATGCATGCAACTGTATGAAAGTGTTTCCACAATAAAGCTTATTAACTAAAATAAACATAAATTCCCCCAAAAAGAAAGCTGTTTTGCCTCTAGAATCAATTAATCATTTTAATCCAGCATAGTGCTCTGGTACTGCTTCCCTTAGTTTTCCCATAGTTTTGGTCAATTGGGTAAAGAAGGTTTGACCTTGGGACGTAACATAACTTTCCTACGGGAGGATTTGATGTCCTTAAGGTCAACACGAGAGGCATGTCTTAGCATTTTCTTTGCTACTCAGTGGTAGTTGTCATTTAAATTAAAGTACGTTCATCGAAACCTGAAAAGTGAAAAGACTGGTTGGTCGTGACCCTCCATCCGACCAGATATTGGATGATTTTGAATGTCATCCAACAGTTTTCACCTCTTCCCAGATTTGCAAAAAACCTGTCTGCTGGTCATTTAAGAAGAAATACTGTAACTTCCATTTATATTGAACCTTATCATATCTTTTTCACACAAAAGGTAGTGGAAACCTGGAACCCGCTTCCCCAAAAAGGCTGTGCATGCTGAGTCAATTGAAATTTTCACGGCTGAGATTGATAGATTTTTGTTGGGTAAGGGTATCAAGGTCATCTAAATAGAGCTGGGGTACAGATCAGCCATGATCTAATTGAATGGCAGAACAGGCTTGAGGGGCTGAATGCTCTACTCTTGTTGCTATGTTCCTATATCTTCAGGATGTCCCAAAGTACTTTGCCACCAATAGTTATACAGGCAAACACAGCAGCCAATTTGCGCGCAGCAAGTTCTAACAAACAGCAAATGAATGAATGACCATCTAATCTGTTTTTGGTGGTGATGGTTGAGTGAAGAATGTTAGCCAGTACAGCAGGAGAATTCCCTTCTCTTACTTCAAATAGGGCCATAAGTTATTTTATATCTATTTGAGCAGGCAAATAGGGCCTTAGTTTTAGATCTCCTCCACAAGACATCATTCCTAGCAATAAAGCAGTCCCTCAGTACTGCATTTAAGAGTCAGTTTAGATTATGTGCTGAAGTGCTTAATGGGCCATGAACCTGCAACTTTTATGAGTAGAGGTGAGAATGCTACCAGCAGAGATAACTGAACACCCAATAAGCTAGTAACTGCTGTATACCACAAAAATTTTACCAAGTATTCCTTTTCCCCTTTCTCCGTTGTTTTATTCAATCCTATTAACAAACTCCAGTTCTGACAAAGGGTCGACACCCAAAGCATTAATTTGCCTTTTCTCTTTTCAGATGATGATAAACCTGGCTTTATTTCAGATCTCCTGCATTTGCAATCATTTTCATTTTATCTGGACTGATTATTACTTAACTGATAGAGGTTTTCACTGCTATATAATAATTAGTCCTTATAGCTTTCATAAGCAAAACAGTTACCATAAAAAGTAAGATTGTGTCTGAATCTAGAATTCAGCAAGCTTTTATAAACAGTGAAAACTGAATAAAATGCACAAAATAAAAAGAAAAAAAGAAAGACTTGCATTTCTATAGCGCCTTTCACGACCACCGGATGTCCCAAAGCGCTTTATAGCCAATGAAGTACTTTTGGAGTGTAGTCACTGTTGTAATAAGAAAAAGACACTTAACGAAAACCTTCACCATCATAATGTGAAGTGACAAACAAAGGTTTTAGAAGTGTTACAGCAAGATTATTGCATTAGCTTAAAGATCAAAAACTGTTCATATATTTGTAAGAATCCTGCACCCATTGACTAAAAATAGGAAAGAAAACCTTGGTGTGTTTGAATAATAGATTCAAATTACTTGTTCTTAGCTACTTGCTTTAATCAACAAATACTTACGCAGTGAAAGTGGTTCCAATATTGCTGAGATGCGTCAGTATATCACACAGGATGTTGGAAACACAGAAATGCGGTCCAACAATAGCATGTGATTGGACTACAGCAGCTGTCATCACCATGGAGCCAAATGCCTGCAAAAAACGTAATATTAAAAAAGCATTGAGAAGAACCAACTATATTCAGCATTGTAATTGCATAACAGCTAGTCCCCATTTCTTCACCTCTCTTAGCTATTGCAACACAGTTGCGTTTTACAGTCATGTCACTGTAAAAACATGGACAACATCAGCTATCTCCTCTTTAGATGTGCATCCTTAGATGTACTCTATTAGTACACAAAGCAGGAGTGATTATATAAAGCAAATTGGAAATGTTTCGGATTCTTTGGCAAACAATGTCACTGTAGAATATTTTAAGATATCATGGCTTTCTCTGACAGAAAGTTCTATTCAAGCTACAACATACTATTGGGTCAGGTGACTTCCTAAATCAGTTGAGCTTCACCTTTTTCTTACATTGCAAACCATGGAGCATATTATAAGGTTGTAATGTATAGGTCTATAGGCCTAGAAATTGAGTGGGCTTTGCGCCCATTTTGCGGCGCTAGAGGTCATTGCGCTGGACTTACAGCCGGTTCAGAAATTCCCTGGGGCCCTACCATCGGCGGTAGACCGGTTGCGCTGCGCCGGCACCGATGACGTCATCGGTGTGCGCAGCGTCCCGGTTGCCGTGGTGACTGGCCCCAGCGCCGAAATTGAGTTGCGGCCGCCTCGCCCGTGGCAGCCGCAACTAAGACTCTGGCAACCGAGTCTTACAGGAGTTTGCGCCGGCGCATTAAGGTCGCGCGGCGGCCGGCCGCTTTCCCGCCGGCCGCCTGCCCGCACCTCCCTCCCCGGACTCCTCCACCCCCCCCCGCAGAACAGATGCTTCTGGGCTGCGAGCCCGGCACTTCCCCGAGGTGCCGGGCTCATTTTTGTGAAGATTTTACCGGCCAGCGGGCGGGTGCAGGCAGCTCCTCCTTAACTGAAGGAGGAGGCCTGCACTTCCCGAGCCTGCCGCACCGCATCGGGCGCCGCAGCGCCGGAATAGCGCCGCAATGCGGCAGGTAGCGCCCATTTTCAGGCGCAAACACCCTTCAGTAGCGCCGGCAGCCGTTTGGGCGCGGCGCTACTGAATTTTTGGCGCGCGCAGGGGGACTTAGCGCCGGCGCTAACTTTCCGGCGCTAAAGCCCTGGCGCGGCGCCAACTGAATTTCTAGGCCATATTATTTACTTGTAATATAAAGTGAAATAAAACCCAATATCAATGCACTTTGTACTACAGCTACAATAACACTTCAGTTTCAAATCATCTGGTTTAACTACAGGAGCCAGACTGTTCATCATGACATTTAGCACTGCGGCAAAGAAAAACTTGCCAAAATGGAGTAAGGATCCTAACATACACATGGCATTGACTTTACTTGTATGTTGTTAGAAATTAGGGTTACCTACGTACCTAAAATATATATGGTTATGTGAATGAAATTGTGACATGAATAATACTGTGTTTAAATGATTGTATTGGAGCTCGAGACAAGTAAGGGGTTAATGTATAAGTTGTGTTTTACTGGAACTGCTTAAGTTTCGGTTTCCTGAAAAGAGTTTGAGACAAAGGTGTCTTCAGTTAGTTAGATTAGATGATGCATAACATTCCACACAGGGGCCGCACAACATGGTCTTGCCTCCCAGGCTAGCTGTCTGTTGTTTGTAAGTTAGGATTTTGACTTTGTTTAATGTACCTTTAATTTAGCCAATAAAGGCCCAACCTATGTTTCTTCCATTATTACTAATAACCATAGTATAATGCTAAGGTAGGAATTGGAGTTTGTTTAACAGAAATGCTTGCGAAGACATGTAAAAGTTAATTAGTATAAAAGACATAGAATAGAAGGAATTTATGGGAGTCAAGCTGTCATCTCAGGATGGAATAGTCTGTTAGATTAAGGGGAGATAGTTTGGGTAGTGGCTGGCTGAGTAAGACAGCTCTAGCTTAGGCCTCTGATTAAATGGCCCAAAGTTGTGTCTGGTACATGTACTGGCTGCACCAGGGAGGACAGGACGGACAAGATAAGAGGAATTCAGATGGATTGGCCTTCAAAATGTATAAAGAAGAAAGACATGTGAGGGGAAAGCATAGGACCCCTTGAGGGAGGGTCTTCATCTGTAAGTTTAGACAAAGAACTCGACATGCCATTGGGCAACTTGTTTTAAGGGGAACCTCTATAGGTTAAATGGCCCTGTCCATGTTCTATCCCAGGCCCACCCCTAAAAAGAGAGTAAAAGTAAGACCTAAAGAGCCCTTAGCTCAGACAGGGGTGCGGAGAGCTCCTGAGGGTGGATCCATGCGGCCTTCGGTCTAACACTCTTGGGCAGTTCAGGAAGAGAGAGTTGTTCACGCACGCCAGCCGTCTGTCCGATTGGATCTGGTACCAGCTATTTGTCACGGTCATATGTTTTTGCTATATAACTAGTGTGTTATATTCCATCCTAAACTCCGATTAAACACAATATACCCACCATGTTGGTTTGCACTCAATCCTGTTTATTTGAAGTACCAGGGATAAGTTATTCTCTACAATGTAGAATAGCACAGTTTGCAATCCATTTCAATGCATTCCATGCCTCTCTGTTTCAGGTGACAAAGATGCAGCATTTGAAATTCATTCTCAATTATTGAAAATCGCTTGAACCCAGTAATGTCCTGCTGCCGTGTCAGACACTCCAGCTTACATCGTATCCTTAATGTATATCCTCTGCACTTGAACTATCAGAAATGTTCCAACACAAGGTTTACATACACAGGATATGGATCTGACTTTATAGTATATAGCTGGGGGAGCCTGGCTTTGCCAGGGCTGTTTTGGGCTGGGCGGTTTAAATCGATTCCCAGGCTTTGGGGCCTGTCTGTCTGTCCCTGTGTGAATCTGCTGCCGGGCAACATTTCTACCTTTTAATAGCTTCAAAGATGAAAGTGAAAGTACTTATAAAACGTTTTTGGTAAATGTTATGTAATTTTTAAAAGAGATACTAACTTTTTCGAAGCTGGATTAGCAGAGTAGTTTGAGCTGGAAGTAGTGAAGCAATGGCTGCCCGATGCCTGAGTTGAAAAGCATTAGTCCCGCCCACAGATGCAGCGATTGGCCAACCATCAGGCGACTGAACTGTAGGATTGGTCAATCGTGCCGGCACAGGATTGGTCGACCTTGACGTCAGTCAATCAATGCTACTTAGCAGATAATGAGTTTAATTTTGAAGGTTTTTTGCATAACGCGCGAACAATTTTTGTCTGGCTGAAACGTAAATAGGCTTAGGACGGTTCTGGAATCGTCAGCTTTCTTTCAACGTAACGCACGTGTAGGTACGCTCTATAACTTTCGAGTTAATTCAAGACAGACAGACAGACAGACAGAATGACAGACAGAAGTATCCTTTTATATATATATTAAAAAATTCAATAAAATCAACAACAATATAGCACCTAAATGACCAATTTCATTGTCAAAGATGTATGTTTTAAGGACGATGAGGAAGATGGGATGAGAGGTAGCAGAAGGAATCAAAGAATCACAGAATTTTACAGCACAGAAGGAGGCCATTTGAACCATTGTATCTGTGCTGTCACTCTGAAGGTCTCTCCACTTAGTCACTTCACCACCCTTTACCCATACCCTTTTATATATATTTTATCTTTCAGATATTTATCCACTTACCTTTTGGAAGATATTATGAATTCTGCTCTCCTCATTGTTTCTGGTAGATCATTTCATATCCTGCTCAAAAAAGATATCTGAAAATCTCCCTCCATTCTTATGGCAATGGTTTTAAATTTATGCCCTCTAGTTACCAACTCACCCACCAGTGGAAATAGATTTTACTATTTACCTTATCAGCACCATTCAAGAAGAAGCTTGGGGAGAGAGTTCCAGAGTGTAAGGCCAAGGCAGCTGAAGCCTCTCACCACCAAACATTAAGCAGAGTGCATGCTAGCACACAGGGCTGGAAAAAAATCAGTGAGGTCATGAAAGAGATTTGAAAATATCAGTGAAGATTTTAAATTAAATGCACTGGGTGACAGGGATCAGTAAAATCAGGATTGATAGGGGAGTGGGACCCAGTGTAGGACAGGATGCAGGCAGTGGAGTTTTAGATGAGATGAAGTTTATTTAAGGTGGACCTGAGGATACCAATGGAGAGAGCATTGCAAAAGCTGAGCCTGGAGCCGATGAAGTATTGAGGTGGTATTATGGTGAGATAAGGGTGCAGACAGGCTATGTTTCAAAGGTGGAAATAGGTAATAATGGTGATGGATAGGAAATGGTGCTTATGGGATGAGGTTGTGCACAGTTGGCTTCAGCCTGAGTGGACAGCCAAGAAATGGGATGGAACAAGGAATAGAGAGCAGAGTTTTTGATGGGAGGTGAAGAGAATGACTTTGGTCTTGTTAATATTAAAATTGAAGAAAGTTCTAGATTGGCCAGAACTTCATGTCGGACAAGCAATTGGACAACACAGTAGCAGACTCGGGATGAAGAGTGGTGCCAGAGAGATGTCTCAACGTACATGTGGAAGCTGACCCATGGTTATCGAGGGTGAGCAAATAAGGTTTCAGTTTAATCTCCTTGAATTCTTATTTTCCATTTTATGGTTCTCATAAAGAATTAAAGCCTACTTTTTGTGGCTCTTTGTTAAAAGTGTGTGTAAGATAGTTGTTGAGTGACCATGGCAGCCTGTTCTACTGTTGCAAATGCTAAGCACATTTCTTGTGAGACTCACCAGCACATCTGACAATGTCGCAGCCAGTTGCAATAGCATGTCAAAAAATTTGCTAAAATGTCTCATAATGCTGATATTGCCTTTTAAAATTCAAATCTCTTATCTACATTAGGAGATATTATCAGAGCAAGACAGTCTATTTTATTAGACAATGATGAATCTGAGCCAAGTAACCATTTGTGCAGTAAAGTGAATCATTAATATGAAGTTGCAAAAAGAATGTCACTCTTTTTTCACAGAAGGCTGCTCTCTGTGTTATTGTATTACCATTGGTGCATTGCACAGCTTTCTATCACAGTGTCCTTCAATCAGACTCTATTTATCGAAGCAGCTGGCAAGTTGTCTTAAATTAATTGAAAACGTGCTGTTCATGGAATGTACAACTAACAGAAAAATAAAATCTAATTTATCATAAAAATGTAGGCTAAGATTTGGTCTTGTCATATTACAAGCAAACGTGTATTTATATCCTTAATTTAGTGAATCAATTGTTTTGATGACAAGTAATATGCAACAATATCACGGACATCACATAGTCCCGATCTTGATTTACCAAAAAGGATGAAGTAGTGAAGATCTACTGAAATGTTAACAAGTGATCATTTCAGTATAAGTGAAGATAGAAACATTTGGGAACAAGATACAGGCTCGTAGACACTTTAAACAATTTGGTAGCTCCTTTCAGCTTATGTTGAACTCATCTAAAGTGCTATCCCTGACTCACCCATCCATATAAAGTAGCTTCATCACAATTCTAGCCTTTACAGCACCACTTTGTAGAATTTCACTGTTTCTTCTTTCCAA
This sequence comes from Somniosus microcephalus, assembly GCF_052327205.1. Lineage (NCBI taxonomy): Eukaryota > Metazoa > Chordata > Chondrichthyes > Squaliformes > Somniosidae > Somniosus > Somniosus microcephalus. The sequence continues at coordinate 253,700,331 of NC_140992.1, forward strand.
GCCAAATTGGCATACAACACAAGACCCTGAAGCGGCACAGGAGGTGGATGTTTCCAAATCAAGACCATGACATCCTCAACGTCCCATTTAGTGCTGTTGATTGAGTTAGTGATCTTTCTGGGGGACTGCATTATGTGCTGAATCAGTCTTAGTAAATGGGGCCTTAGCCAAGCATGTCGCAAGAGACAAAAGAAGGTGGTTAACTGCTCATGTGCAAGGACAAATCAGACTTGAGCAACAATATTTTTACAGCCCACGAAAAAAGAACTTTCGAAAGAACAGCGCTACGTATTGAACTCAGCTAAGGGCAACAAAAGTTGCTATCAGAGTGACCGAAAAATCAATGGAGAAGAAAGTAGTGGAAAACTATAATAATAATAATAATAATAGTAAAATCTTTTTTAGCTATGATAGAAGTCAGAGAGCAATTAAATACTACATAGGGCCAGTAAAGGATTCCTTAGGGGAGTTTGATATGAACTTCCAGGAAATGACAGAGGTTTTATATGGCTACTTTGCATCAACCTTCACTCCAGTAGAATATGTTCAGTTGCCATTAATGGAATGTACAGTCAAGACTAAAGTTGTAAATGCCAAAGCTGATGCAGATGCAATCCTAGAGAGAATAATGGGTCTCACATCAGATCGGGCTACTGGTCTTGACAGCATTCACCTAAGGAGGCTCACATCGAAGGGAGCTGTGCTAAATGAGCCCCTTGTATATTTAACAGTTTGCTGGAACAGAAATTGTTCCCATGGACTGGAGGGAGGCAAATGTTGTGCCAATATTTAAAAAGGGCAAAAAGTCAGAACTGGTAAATTTTTGACCAAATTGCTTCACTTTGGTTGTAGGCATATTGCTAAAAGAGATCATTAGAGATGTTCTGCATGCTCCCCTGGACAGAGAAAGGGTTATTAGAGACTTTCAAAATAGCTTCTGGAAAAGAATGCCATGTCTCCCTAAAAATGTTTTTAAGGAGGTTACTAGGTTGTTTATTTATATATATTTATTCTCGGGATATGGGAATTGTCAAAGCTGGTATTTATTGCCAATCTCTGGTTGCCCTTGGGAAGGTAACGGTGGGCCACCTTCTTGAACCGCTGCAGTCCGTGTGGTGAAGGTACTTCTATAATTCTGCTAGGTAGCGAGTCCCAGAATTTTGACCCAGCGACGATGAAAGAATGACAATATATGTCCAAGTCGAAAGGTCATCGACCTGAAACGTTAACTCTGTTTCTCTGTTCACAGATGCTGCCTGACCTGCTGAGTATCTCCAGCATTTTCTGTTTTTATTGCAGGGATCTCTTGTTGACTTTAGACTTGAATGTGAATGAACACCACAGCCATACTGATGTATGATCAAATTAGAGCTATATATTTATCTTTGCCATGCATCTCTGGAAGTTGATTGTGATGTTTAGTTAGCTGTGTGAATGTAAAATAAATTGTCTTGAATTCTGACCGTTTTACACCTGCATGGAATATAACATCAGCAGAATATACACTTGGTTTGCGAATTAACGTTGATACTAAAATGGTTGCTGTCATCTGTCCAGGTTTGGATAAATACTCTTACAATCTTGGACTGTATGTTTTTAATTCAGGTTCATTGGGCTTATCGTACATCACAGTAGGATAGGAATGAGCTGAAACAAGATGGATTGGATAATTAAAAGCAAAAAAACCTCTGAAGAATTGAAATTCTTTGAAAAGGTAGTCACCCATGGTGCTAAAACGGGTTTGTACAGAATGTGACATCGCCTATAAAATTTTATCTGTCCAACATTCGTGACAAAGATGCGCATTCATCTTTGGTCAACAAACAACTTCAAAAAACCCACTGATCTTAAAAGGCTTGAAACCACCAGAGGTTAACCTCAGATCTGATTGGAGCCTGAGGCTATTATGTTCACACTCAAAAGTGTGGCCAGTAATGATTATTACTCAACTGTGATAATAATTTTCTGAGAGGGCAATTTTCATATAGTTCCTAATCTAACATGATCAGCAATGGTCAAGCAGCAGGATTCACCAGAAATTAAACAAGGCACTTTGTTTTATTGCACAAATAACTAATTACAGTTTAAGCTAATTAATAGAAATGGCGTGGTCATTTAAAATGCTAGTTTTAAAGGCAGCATTTACCTCGCACTTCACACATATTTAAGGGAAACATAGCTGTTTTATTGGATCAGTTTAGATTGTTTTTTTAAAAGGTTTTAGACAAGTGATTGCAAGCTTCATTAATCCGGAAGGTGTTTGGCGATCAGAACTGAAATATGACAAAAAACACAACTTTTTATTGGATCAGCGAAAACTGCTGTCCCTATTTTTTCACATTATTCATTTCACGTTAGTGGCTATTTATAGATAACATGATTCTGACTACTGATTTTGTTATCTCTTGCTTAATATTACAAAACTTACACTTTTGCAAGTCAAAAATATTTAAATATAATTAGCAGAACTCCCATGGCATTGATCACATAGCAGCATGGGGACAGGAGTAGGCCATTCAGCCACTCGAGCCTGTTCCGCCATTCAGTTAGATCATATCTCAACTCCATTTACCTGCCTTTGTTCCATATCCCTAGCAATTTCTACCCCAATATATCTTTGATGGGAATTAAACAGGAGATGATCTTGCCTGTGTTACTGACTCTGCTGAAAGAAAAAAAAATTAAAATATAAGAAACGTGGGACACTTAGGCCATGAAATTTGGCACCTCAGCGCCGGCAGTTTCGGAAAAAATGGCGGCCATCTCGTTTCCACCCACTTCCAGAATGGCCTGCGCTGGTCACCATCTTGGTGAGGGTGATAGCACGCGCGAGACGTGCACGTGCCGGCAGTATGCAGAGTAGGCAGATTGTGATGTTAGTCGGCGTGCAATGCTGATTTGACGCACGACCTACCATTTTGGTCGTTGCCGTTCCATACAGCATCCTCTACTAAACACACACAGCTGAACTTGCGTTCAGTGCACGAGGGACCGCCCCCTCAGCAGCACTATTTAAAGGTGTACATCCAACTTGCAGGTAAGTTGATTATTTCTCTTGTATCGGCTCTTGCAGAGTGTATATTAATACTGGCTTGCTGGAAGACATTAATAACATTGTTGAAGTGTGCAGGGAGTGCTGCTGCACGTTGGGAAGTCATTGGCTGTTACGGGAAGGCCTCTGACTACACCACTTGCTCCCAGTCACAGGGGCTCGACTGGCAGTACCCCTCACACTGCACCATGACAGGGAGATGGAGCAGAGACAGCAAAGAAAAGCTGCTCGCAGAGGGAGGAGGAGGAGGGGGAGGAGAGCTCTCAGCAGGAGGCCTTACCCACCTAGGGTCTTCAGGGAGCACTTCTCCAACCTGCACTTAAGCCAGGTGCAGTGTATTTGGCAGCTCTGCTTCACCAAGGATGTGGTCACAGAACTCTGCCACCTCTTGCAACCAGACCTGCAGCCTCAGGGCAGAGCGACGATGGTGCTGCCAGTGATCCTCAAGGTGACTGAGGCCCTGAATTTTTTCAGGCTGGAACAGGTGACATAGCAAACATCTCACAGTTTGCCTAAACAGAGATAAGCAGGAGGAGCTTGCACATGGCTTTGCCAGGATATCGGGCTTCCCCATGGTGCAGGGCGTCTTTGACTGCACACACATGGCTTTGCGGCCACCACATATCAATGCTGAGATGTACCGTAACTGCAAAGGCTACCACTCATTTAATGTGCAGCTGGTGTGCGACCATGCCCAGCAAATCATGATGGTGAATGCCTGGTCGCCTGGCAGCAGTCATGTTGCCTTCATGCTGCCGAGCTCCTCCATGCTCCTTGATAGTGACAAGAGGCTTTCTGGCACGCCTGCCATTGTACCAAGCATTTCTGTATGTACACCCATCACCCTTCTTCTGACAGCCAGCCCATCAAAGTCCTCATCTGAGTGCTCTGCAGCAGAACCCGTGTCCAACCTCACCCTCCGGAGAGCTGGCACCTGCGCTACCCTTTCCCCCTGACCTGGCTGCAGTCCACTCATGCCCGGTGACTCACCACATGCAGATCCCGCCTCTATACTACCCTTTAAACTTCGCACAGTGCCATTTTCTGAGCTGGTGCCTGGGAGGGTCAGATCGAGTGACAATGTCTTTTCTTCTCCATCACTCTGCTCCTCTTCTTCTTGCTGCACAGGCTGGGCTGGTGGCAATTCTTGCATAGCTGAAAGGAGAAAGGCCTAAGTGTGGGGTTGTGATGAGGGGTGGGGGGGGGGGAAGCAAAACATGCATACTTACACCATCAGCAGCTTGTAAGTGAGAAGAGGTTGTGGGTGCGAGGGGGAAGTGGGTTGCGAGAAGAAGGATTAGGTATGAGCATACCGTCATCACCAATGCTTTCAGCCTCACCGACTGCCACGGCCTCAGTAACGGCCCCTCCAATTATCTCCAGAACGGTCTCCTCCAGCTGGGTCAGGTTCTGCAGTCGTGCTTGCTGCCTGCCTGTTTGCTTCTGTTCACACCGGTTATGCGCCACCTTGGCCTGCAAGAGAAAGGGAAGTGAGTGTGGTGCAATGTGTTTGGGTGATGTGCCTGTCATGGTTGCATAGCTGGCATTGTGTGCAAGGTATGAGATGTGGGTGTGAGGCTTGCAACAGTGGTAAATGTGTGAGGGTGAGGTGGAGCTATGATTATGAGGTATGAGTCGTGATTGCTAGAGATTGTTGATAGGTGAGTGATGGGAGTGTGGTGCATTGAGCAGTGGCTGAGGCTAGTGGTGCAGTTGGTGGGATATGACATTTGAAGATGCATTCACTCATCTTGACCACTCGTGTGAGGTCACTAAGCTTCTTCTGACATTGGATCCATGTCCTGAGGGATCTCCTCCCACTGCCTTCGAAAAGTGTGTCTGGAAGGCCTCGTGGCTCCCTGCGGGTAGAGGACCTGTCTCTTCATATAGAACCCCCCTGCACCAAGGCCTCTAGTACTGCATCCGAGAACCGAGGTTCCCTCTCTCTGCCCTGTTGAGACTTTGCTAAGTTCCAGCTCTAGTCAGAATGAGGTACTTCTCTCACAAAGCACCTCCCCTTTAAGTAATGCAGACAGCCTTTCACTCTGTAGGCAACCTTTAAATACAGAGCAGACTTCCAAGATATTGGGCCCCCTGTTGAGCGTTGAGCCAACCAAAAGTCCGTTCAGTGCTGGGCTCAGTGCTTCAATCGCGTTAATCAGCAGGCAGCATGAATTTTGCGTGTTGCCTGCACTACTTTCAACTGCCCATGCCTGTTTTTGGGCCTTATCCAAATTAGCCATAATAGGCTCTATTAATGATATAATTGTAGTGTTGGCATGCAGTGTTTCCATGTTGTACTAACACTATTTGAAGTGTAAAGCCAGAGTCCAGTGAGTCTCACTCGGGAGTCAGTTTGGGGTTTATGCCACATTTAGCATTGGTGCAAAGCAAAATCAGTTTGCACTGACACTGTAGTTGCAATGTAAAATGCAGCCTTCAATTTCCATGTACAATAAGCTAAAAAGTCAGGTAATTTTTTTTAAATCACCACTCTGGAATTCTCTACCCCAGAGGGCTGTGGAGGCTCAGTCATTGGGTATATTCAAAGCACAAGTTGATAGACTTCTGACTAGTAAAGGCATCAAGGGATATGGCGATAGGGCCGATGAATGGAGTTGAGACAGAAGATCAGTCATGATCTCATTGAATGGTGGAGCAGGCTCGAACAGCCGAATGGCCTACTCCTGCTCCTCTTTCTTATGCTCTTATGTACTCCTGGGGTCACTCCATTTTGACGGTATACCACTGTGCCGCCACCCCTGGTGGGTCTGTCCTGCCAGTGGGACAGGACATGTCACCCACTATTTAAGAAAGGAGGGGGAGAGAAAACGGGGAACTACAGACCAGTTAGCGTGACATCAGCAGTAGGGAAAATGCTAGAATCTATTATTAAGGACACGGTAACAGGGCACTTAGAAAATAATAATAGGATTGGATAGAGTCAACACGGATTTAAGAAAGGAAAATCGTGTTTGATGAATCTGTTAGAGTTGTTTGAGGTTGTAACTAACAGAATAGATAAGGGGGAACCAATGGATGTGGTGTATTTGGATTTTCAGAAGGTATTCGATAAGGTGCCACACAAGAGGTTATTAAACAAAATTGGGGCTCATGGGATTGGGGGTAATATACTAGCATGGATTGAGGATTGGTTAATGGACAGAAAACAGAGTAGGAATAAGCGGGTCATTTTCGGGTTGGCAGGCTGTAAATAGTGGGGTACCGCAAGGATCAGTGCTTGGGCCTCAGCTATTCACAATCTACATCAATGATTTAGATGAGGGGACCAAAAGTAATATATACAAGTTTGCTGATGATACAAAGCTGGGTGGGAATGTAAGTTGTGAGGAGGATGCAAGGAGGCTTCAAGGGGATATAGACAGGCTAAGTGAGTGGGCAAGAACATGGCAAATGGAATATAATGTGGAGAAATGTGAAGATATCCACTTTGGTAGGGAAAATAGAAAAGCAGAGTATTTTTTAAATGGTGAGAGATTGGGAAATGTTGGTGTTCAGAGGGACCTGGGTGTCCTTGTACACGAATCACTGAAAGCTAACATGCAGGTACAGCAAACAATTAGGAAAGCAAATGGTATGTTGGCCTTTATTATAAGAGGATTTGAGTATAAGAGTAAAGACGTCTTACTGCAATTATATAGGGCCCTGGTGAGACCACACCTGGAGTATTGTGTACAGTTTTGGTCTCCTTACCTAAGGAAGGATATACTTGCCATAGAGGCAGTGCAATGAAGGTTCATCAGACTGGTTCCGGGGATGTGGGGATTGTCCTATGAGGAGAGGTTGAGTAGCCTAGGCCTATATTCTCTAGCATTTAGAAGAATGAGAGGAGATCTCATTGAAACATATAAAATTCTTACAGGGCTTGACAGGGTAGATGCAGGGAGGATGTTTCCCCTGGCTGGGGAGTCTAGAACCAGGGGTCACAGTCTCAGAATAAGGTGTCGGCCATTTAGGACTGAGGTGAGGAGAAATTTTTTCACTTGTGGTGAATCTTTGGAATTCTCTACCCCAGAGGGCTGTGGAGGCTGTTGAGTATATTCAAAGACAGAGATCGATAGATTTTTGAATATTAAGGGAATCAAGGGATATGGGATAATGCAGAAAAGTGGAGATGAGGTAGAAGATCAGCCATGATCTTATTGAATGGCAGAGCAGGCTCAAAGGGTCAACTCCTGCTCCTATTTCTTATGTTCTTATGACATACCCAGGGATGGTGATGGAGGAGTTTGGGACATTAGCTGAAAGGTATGATTCTGTGAGTATGTGAGGCTGTTGCTTGACTAGTCTGTGGGACAGCTCTCCCAATTTTGGCACAAGTCCCCAGATGTTGGTGAGGAGGACTTTGCAGGGTCGACTGGGCTGGGTGTGCCGTTGTCGTCTCCATAACTGGTGCCTAGGTCGGTGCCGGGTGGTCCGTCCGGTTTTATTCTGATTGTTTCTGTAGCGTTTTTTTTACAATTGAGTGGCTTGCTAGGCCATTTCAGAGGGCAGATTAAGAGTCAACCACATTGCTGTATGTCTGGAGTCAGATATAGGCCAGACCAGGTAAGGACGGCAGATTTCCTTCCCTAAAGGACATTAGTGAACCAGATGAGTTTTTATGACAATCCGATAGTTTCATGGTCACCATTACTGATACTTGCTTTTTATTCCAGATTTTAATTTAATTAACTGAATTTAAATTCCCCAGCTGCCGTGGTGGAATTTGAACTCACATGTCCGGGCCTCTGGATGACTAGTCCAGTAACATAACCACTATGCTACCATACCCTTAAATGATCTCAAGGAACCGTAAGTTGTCGCTCAAAAGCCTGCAAAAGGTCTGTGGGCAGCTGTAAGCCTGATGAACGGCGAGCGCCGTTCCTTCACCGCTGACTGCAAGATCCGAGACAAGTTATTTGAAACCTGACTTTTTGTTTCTATAGTTCCCTCCCCACTGCCCCCTCCATCCCCACCCACCCTCCGCCATTACCTCTGATAGCACTGGACAACATCTACACATCTGCGAGTCATTTGATTGCTATTGAAGTAGCTTTTCATTGGTATGTTTAAAGGAACCAAACCCTGTTATTGAGCTGCTGTCTCTGGCCCCCACCAATTCAGAATCCAGATTTCATGTGGCAAAGGAACCCATAACTCGTGTTGCAGAGCATCATAACCCAACTAATCATCAGTGCAAAGCTCACTGCCCTGGATCAATAAAAGGTGTAATGTAATATTAACAAAAAAATGGGAGTTTTTGACAGATGGAAAAGTTCAGCCAACTAAGGAAACAGGAAAGCCTATCTCTGTGTAAATTCCTAATGTAAAAATAACCATGTCACCAGCTCCCTGGAGCAATGGGTCTGCTGTCTTCAAACTGTTCACCTTCTCAGACAGGCTCCAAGGATTGGTGGACGATAGTCAAATCTCTATGCAACATCAGGACTATCCCTACTTTTAAGAAGAGCAGGCTTTAGGTGTCATACTCCAGTGGATAAATCTAAGTGGGAGCAAATATTGACCCCAATGGTTGCAGATCACTAAGTTGATTTATGTATGTGGAAAATGCATGTAAACCACAGTGATTAAGGAGCTGTAACTTGCTACCTTGTGCCAATTTGGTTTGAGAGCCAATCAATCAACTTATGAAACTCAGTCTTATGATTCAGAAATGTAGCAATTTTCTTGATATTCAGAAAGAAGTGAGAATTGTAGCCTCAGCATTTCTAGAGCATGCAATAGGAAATGGCATCTTGTACTTGAATTGTATCTTGTGGCACACTGATGAGTTGCTAAATTAGACTTGTGACTTTGTTGGCCTATGTGAATTCCATATTATAAGTTGTCATTTACATTTTTATCACAACACCGCAGTGCTTTAGGGAAGCTTGTTTAGCGCCATGCTCTTTCTTATCTTCATTAATGACCTGATGAATGTTGTCAAAAGTGATATTCTTTTTGATAAAGGCACCACTGTCCATAGTGCCGTTAAATACTTAGGGCATCTTGTCCCCCATTTGCTAATCTTAGAGCAAAAGTAGAGGTAAGTATAAAGCAGTGTTCCACACTTATGGTTATGTCTTTTATGTCACAAAAATTAGGGAGCGGAGGAAATTATTGTCCCGTTTCTTTAAAAAAAAGCTATGAATGAATCATTGCAAATATATATATATAAAATAAATACTGGGTTATCAAATGGTGTGTTATCCAATGTTAGGAAGTTAGAAAGTTAAGGCTAAAGGGATCAAGGGATATGGAGAGAAGGCAGGAACAAGGTACTGAATTTGGACGATCAGCCATGATCTCATTGAATGGCGGAGCAGGCTCGAGGGGCCGAATGGCCTACTCCTGCTCCTATCTTCTATGTTTCTATGTAAGTTCTCTTCAGTTCCAAACATCTATCTCTTTAGTTTGGTAATCAGGTCTGAGCTATATTGGACAAAGGTGGAAAAGCTGACTTGAAAAGTTTTGCTAAACCTTTGATTCTCCAGTGATAAAAGGCAGCAGAGAAACTCATCTCTTGCCCCTGGCTTTGCTGCAGTTGAAAGCAATTAGAACTATTGGCAGGATGAAACTAGTCTTCCCAGTGCCAGAGAGCGTCTATAACATAATGGCAGAAATATAATCACTCTCCCAATATAAAATCATGAGCAGAACAGGCTATTAGCATCAGTGCCTGGAACGCAAAGGTCACTGTAGCGAGTTCATGTTGTCAGTCAGGTGCTTTGCCCACTTGCAGCTTAAAACAGAGATTCAGCTATACCTCTAGTGCTTCTCCTATGTGTAGCCTGAGGACCAGAAGAGGCTAGTAGCTGCTTTTGTGGGACAAAAACCTTCTGGGACTGAAATGACCCTCTTCTCATGACAGTCTAGTTCTGAACAGGACTTGAGGCTGGTTGTATCTCTCATGCTTTTGCTTGGCAGCCTGATCTTGTCTCCTAAATGCCAATTGTGAGGGGCTCTGAGGAGATAGGCTGAATGCCTAGCATGTGCTTCTGTCCTGAGAACTGGAAGCTACATACAAATTGACTCCAGCCAGCACCATTCTACTGGGCCATGGATCTGTTTGTCCACTGATCAATGGGATGGCTGATCTATTGGCGGCTATAAGACCCTGAAAGCTCTGAGAGACAGTTGCTTATATCTTAGCTCCAAATGTCTGAAAGCCAGTATGCAAGGTTCTGTGTATTCTGTCCTCTACCGTCTCCAGGACTGCAGTCTGTGCTTTAATGGGAGAGGAGGCACCTACTGATCCTGGGCCACTTATGAGATCGGGAGTGTCACAGATTCCAGTGAAGCTGCCATACACTCCATTGATGCCTGCAAGGAGATAAGGCCTTCCATGATACCATAAATGAGAGACGCACCCGCTTATGTCACTCATGTCAGTTGATGCACATCCTCAGACATTCATCTAAATGCCTGTACGTAGGTGTGATATTGCTCGAACATCCTTTTTTTACCTATGAGATCTGAGACCCTTGACTCCCAAGCTAAAGGCAGTCATATCTGCAGCCTCCAATGGGAAACGGGTACATCCTCGTTCCATCATTACTCCTCAGGCTCTCTCACGCTCTTTGAATCACTTGTGTCACATCCCTGCATAGACTATCTATTTCCCTTCAGGTGAAAGTATCTGAGATGGTGCATTGAAATAAGGAAGGAAGTAATACGTGTGGGGGGTGCAGTGGAATGGTGATATCAGGGGTTCGGGGAAGAGGAACATGAGGCAGGATTTTATTCCAGGAACTCTTATGTGGCCTGCAGCTCATTATTCACATTCTCATTCTCATCATTCTCATTGTTATCATCATCACTGTAGTCTACAAGGGAGAAATTGCTTCCTGCCTCCTGCTCCTCTTCATCATCATCACTATCATCATCATCTTTCTCCTCTTCATCTTCCTCTGGCCCCTGTTGCTGTGTTGGCTCTACGGAAAAGTGGACAGTTAAGGGTGAGGAAACTCCTGGCTGTCTGCTACTTTACAGTGATGCCATGGTGATTTTGTAGATCTACACCCACTAGCCTGCAGCCTGCACCCATCTTGTCATCTGCTAAAGCAGAATGTCTCCCTAACAACTCTATTGCCTGCTCCTAAAATAGGATCATCTCTAATGTTGAGTATGCAACCTATGATCACCTGCCTTTTATAGGCATTGTACACAAGTTTCTCCTTGTAACAAGATTGAGTGCATTAGGTGAAGGCTAGTATTTGAGGGATGCCTCACAGGTAGCATAAGACAGCAGATGTAACAAATCTGTTGGTAGCTCCCTGTCAAAGTGGAGGAAGGGTTTTTAAGGGCTATGTATGCAAGTCATTCTTGTAAGGGTTGTTGCCAACACATAATGCAAGATACAGAGTCAGTGAACACCTAAACCCACGGTGCATTGAAAAGGAGGACATGCAGGAAATCACATTAGAGGGTTAACTGTGTTAGTGCCCATGGTACCCAAGAAAGAGAAGTGACAGTGGTTACCTTGCCTGCCCTCGTCAAGTCATTGAACTTTTTTTTGAACTGATCCATAGGCTTGAGGGTGCGAGAGGTAGTACTCATTGTCTACTACCGCCTCCCTCCACTTAGTTATCAATGCAGTTTTCTGAGGTTTTGACCCATGGAAATCAAGTAGTCTTTCTCTAATATGTTACATTTCATCCAGGTAGATCAGTTTTGGGATCTTGTATTCTGTCCCCTACAAATTGCCTGCTCCCTTCTTTGGGTACCTCTGCCTGCTCCTCCTATAAAAGATGTTTTAAAAACCAGTCATGAAATCCCTGATGAGACATTTGAAGCCATTAACTGACATTAAATTTAGTCTTGCAGAAAGTTCACTACTTACATGCTGTTCCTCCAACCTACTGCTGAAAGCTTAAAGCGAGTAATGACTTTTAAAGGCCGCACTTGATACTTTCCTCCACTCTCCTGCATACAATTCCCATGTTACATAGGAGAATTATGGTACGGTGAGCACCTGAATATTGGGTCAGTAGCATTTCTTCAGGTTAACTAGCCATATGCAATTTGGGAGCCATAGTGACCTCCTATAACACAAAACCTTAGAACTAATTTCCTCCTTCAGTTTCCCCTTCTTCCTACAAAGCCCATTAACACAATCCTTGCCATTACCTAATTATCGCTTCCTGATTTACATCATTTTTTTAACTCTTTCCAACACTGTTTCTATCCTATACTATTGGCCTTGGCCTTTTATGATTTCTCATTTTAAAAAATGTGTAATTAACTAGAAACTTCTACTCAGAAGTTGAGCCATAAATCCTGGAACACCCTCTCTAACAGCACTCTGGGAGTACCTTCACCACAGGGACTGCAGCGGTTCAAGAAGGTGGCTCACCGCCACCTTCTCAAGGGCAATTAGGGATGGGCAATAAATGCTGGCCTTACCAGCAACGCCCACATCCCATGAACGAATTTTAAAAAGTTAACCGTCACAGCAAGTATAAACCATGTAAGCCTCTGGGCATCTTCCACTTTGGTATTGCAATGCAAACTCCCCAGGCTTTTTGAGCTCCTTGCACCCATCCGTTCAGTTTTGCGAGCCATTTGTCTCCTCATTGCAGCTGCCTTCAGCTAACATGCCACTTAAGATCTATTCTTCCCCGGCCCTCACCATCCTAACAAGGGGCCCGATTTTGTGGATTGTGTGGGAAATGGTCGGATTCCCCGAATGTGGGGTTCTGACCCACACAAAAATGTGTCAGCCAGCTGCACGCAATTTTCCCTCAAGTGGCCAATTAATTTCCAGCGTGTGGACAGCCTTGCTAATTGTCCATTTCTAGTCAGAAAGCCCCACAGTATGATGTCATCATTCGTGGTGCTTTCAAGGTCCACAGCAAGCATTGCTTCCTCTGTTGGCTTCCAAACGAACCATACAGGATGGCAGAGGAGCCTGCAGCAGCTGTGGCCAGTGCCAGACCCCGAGCTGCCTCCAAATTCAACGAAGCTTCACTGCAGGCATTATTGGATGGGGTTAGGGCCCACAGGGAGGTCCTCTTCCCTAGGTCAGGCAGGAAGAGGCCTCCCACTGAGACCAAGGCTGCATGGATGCAGGTGTCAGCAGATGTCAACTCGAATGTGCATGTAACCTTGGCATCACATCTCTAACTCCTTTCTCTACTCCCCCATAGGACCATCCAGAGCCCCTGTCCCCACTGTGGAGGAGGAAGAGGCTGTGCAGCCAGACTCCTCAGAGGAAGCTCCAGCATCTGAGGGCGCAGCGTCAGCAGAAGTAAGCGCACCCAGCACCAGCGCAGACACTCACACCTCGGGGGGGCCTTCGAGACATAGAGTAGTGTTGCCACCTGGTGTTTCACAGCTCACAAGTGAGCCTCAGCAGATTCTGGAGACAGGGACAGCAGTGGAGAGTCCTCGTCGGAGGGCGCAGGACTCTGCCAGCTCAGCTCAGCTGCGCTGCATGTCGACCCTCTGCGTCTGGGTCCATCCGCAAGAGAAGAGGTGATGGATCTCCATGCACAGATGCAGGAGTCTCTGGCAGGTTTTGTCTCCAGGGTTGCTGCGAGTGTGGAGCGAATGGAGGAGTCCATAGTGACCATGAGCAGAGCCTTTGTGGAGTCATTGGCGCATGAACGCATCACCATGGAAAGGTTGGCAACCTCCATGGAGGAGATAACTCGCCAGGGTACGGAAAACATGGTGAGTGCTCATAAGAGAATGACATCTCTTGAGGAGCATTGGCAATCTATTGAACAGAGAAACCAGACCTTCATGGAAGTCCTTCTGAGTAGGACTGCCAGTGCAGAAACAGGTCCCCATGGCCCCCTAAAGCGCAGGAAGTTGCTCTCAAGCCACTTCCAAGCGCTGGCCCCTTCTGGCCTGTGCAGCTTCAGGTGAGTGAGCAGCAGCCTGGTGCTCCTGGTGCTCATCCTGCTGTTCCTGGTTCTGCTGCTGCCGCCTCTGCTGCTGGAGATCCTCTAATGGCAAGAAGCGAAGGAAAAAAAGGTGTCCCATGCTTCTCGTAGATGCCTCCGCTGAGGAAGCGCTGAGTGAGGGTGGCGAGAGGGGCTTCCCAGGAGATCACATTGGAGAAGTGTGTGAGGCTCCAACCTTCCACAGCTGTGCCTAAGCCTTGAAGAAGTAGCCCCAAGCCTGCAACAACAAGGTCCTTCAACATACAAATGCTCTCCGATTAAATCGCAGCTTTCCCGAATGACCTGCAGCTGACAGCAAGCAAGCCGACAAGCTTCACACCAGGTTTCATCAGCGGGGTTCCCCGCAGGCGTGTTTAGCGTGGGGAACCCCACAAAATCGCAACGGCCCCTGAAAATGGCATTAAACATGCCAATAATTGGTGATTAGGGTCCCGACGGCCAGTCCCGTGGGTCGCAGAGAAACGGTGGTCCGAAAGTCGGACGGGGCGGGGAATCAGGCGGGGGGGGGGGTGGGTCGCGACCCCCTATTTCTGCAAATTTTGGCCCCCGCCCGCCTGAAAACCTGCCCGACGGCTGGCAGAAAATCGGGGCCAAGGTTTTTTTTTCCAAAAACAACGCGAAGATAAAAGTTGAAATTCATAATCGAAGTAAAGAGTTTGATGTGGAAAAAAAAGTAATGAACCAAGCCCATCTAGCTATGAAAGTTTTGTGTCCCAAGTAATACTTTGATAGACTTTAGGCCTTTGTGGAATGCCTAAATTGAGCTTTCAATTCCAAATGATTAAAATATGCCAAAAAAAAGCTCCCCAAGTTGCTAACAACACATGAAATTTAATAGCGTAGTGATACAGAACTTACATTCAAAAAGAAAAACTTGTATCAAACTATTATTAAGACTCAATAAGCAACACTTTTAATGCAGCAATGTTTTCTACATTTCATTAAATACAGAAGAAGTACCAGATGACTGGAAAATTGATAATATTGCTCCAATTTTTTTTAAAGGCTGGAAAAAAGACTGTATGAACTTTAAACCCACTGAAAAATATTAGAATTTATTACAAATGAACCAAATTAACAAAACTAATGAGGTAAAGAGAATATCCCAACATTTCTTTGAAAGCCAGGTCCACCTCACAAATATATTGGATGTAACAATGGAAAGAGTACAGTGGTGGATAGTATACCCTTTGAAGCTTCAGGATACGTTTGACAAGATATTTCACAAAACTTGCAATAAAGGGGAATTTTGTAAATTGGATCACAAACTGGTTAAGTAGTAAAATAAAAAAAAGATTTGTATTTATATATCGTCTTTCATGACTACAGGATGTCCCAAGCCCTTTACAGCCAATGAAGTACTTTTGAAGTGTAGTCACTGTAGTAATGTAGGAAACGCGGCAGCTAATTTGAGCACAGCAAGCTCCTACCAACAGCAATGTGATAGTGACCAAGTAATCTGTTTTTTAGTGATGTTGATTGAGGGATAAATATTGGCCAGGACATCAGGGATAACTCCCCTTGCTCTTCTTCGAAATAGTGCCATGGTATCGTTTACGTCCACCTGAGAGAGCAGACGGGGCCTCGATTTAACATCTACATCTGAAAGACTGCACCTCTTATAGTGCAGCACTTCCTCAGTACTGAGGGATATACTTGCATTGGAGGCAGTTCAGAGAAGGTTCACGAGGTTGATTCCTGAAATGAAGGGGTTGTCTTATGAAGAAAGGTTGAGCAGGTTGGGCCTATTCCATACTATATTGAAGTTTAGAAGAATGAGAGATGATCTTATTGAAACATATAAGATTCTGAGGGGGCTTGACCGGGTAGATGCAGAGAGGATGTTTCCCCTCGTGGGGGAATCTAGAACTAGGGAGCATAGTTTCAGAATAAGGGGTCGGCCATTTAAAACAGAGATGAGGAGGAATTTCTTCTCTCAGAAAGTCATGAATCTTTGGAATTCTCTACCCCAGAGAGCTGTGGAGGTTGAGTCATTGAATATAGTTAAGGTGGAGATAGACAGATTTTTGAACTATAGGAGAGTCAAGGGTTATGGGGAGCGGGCAGGGAAGTGGAGTTGAGGTCAAGATCAGATCAGCCATGATCTTTTCAAATGGTGGAGCAGGCTCGAGGTGCCAAATGGCCTACTCCTGCTCCTATTTCTTATGTTCTTATGTAAAGTAGATTATTTTTCTAAGATATCTATGAGGCCACCAAGTTTGAAAAGAGTAATAGAAATACAAGGGAAATCAGGAAGCAGTATCTAAGAGTCGCCAGGTTTAAGCTTTCAGAAAATAGTACTTAAGTGACCCCACGTTTAGGCTTAAAAGAATTGTTCTGACGAAAGGTCATCGACCTGAAACGTTAACTCTGTTTCTCTCTCCACGGATGCTGCCTGACCTGCTGAGTATTTCCAGCATTTTCTGTTTTTATTTCAGATTTCCAGCATCCGCAGTATTTTGCTTTTGTATTAGAGTGTTAATGACCAAAAATATTCCTATCATTCCAGTTGAAAATTACAATATTCTAATCCTTTCAAGGAACATACAGCACTTTTCTTCATTTTGATGCAAAATGTTTATGAATTGTACATGATGTGATGATTTTTCTTCCCAAAAATATCCGCACTAAAATAAAACGCTTCCACATTTCTCAGAGGTTTTAAGTAAAATTATATGGTTCAGAAATTCCCAAATACATTACTGTTTAGTTGAGGAAAATACCTTTCATGTAATAGGAGGAAAGTGCTCTGTAAAGTCGCTCAGAATATGAAATTCTGAAGAAATACTGAGTGCATCAATCAAATAAATTAAACAAAAAAAAATGGCATCAAACACTGGGAAATTTATCTCCTGTATGCAACACTCAGCACTGCTGTCTTTTGCTTGCATTTAACACTACATTGAATTCTGATGCTAGCAGCTTCATCTGTGGTCTGTACGGAACAAATGGGATAGAATGAATTCAGCTACAGTCAAAGCTAGGGAATATGTACAACACCAATCACAGGTGATCACCCAGCCATATCCATCCTGCTACTGATTTCATCCAAAATGATTAATTTCAGTGCTGGAAAATAGATAAAAGATTGATATGGCTGTCCCTCATCGGGAAAGACTTAAACTGCAGCTGAGCTAATTACCATAAAGATTGGTATTTCATTCCGAGATACATTTTTTTTTCTGACACAATCCAATTATTTGACATTTCAGGTAAGTGACAGTACAATATTAAGCCAATTTTACCTAAAAAATTTCATGTCTTTCACTTGACCCCTGCATTCTGATAGCTGATCCTTCCACTCCCAGGGATGATTTATGCTTCAGAAAATTCAGCAGACAGGGCATTCCGGTTTTGTTTTTGTGTGCATTTAGGTAATTCCCATTGCTCTGCTATTCTTTATTAGAAATCTTTGATGTGCAACAGCATTACATCCCGAAAAATAATAATAAAGTGCTTTGAATAAAAATAACAGCTGAAATATCTCCGTGATCTAGCCTGAGGTTGCTGTGTCAGTAAAACAGTTACAATGAAGCTCGCAATACTGCTGAATTGATGGTCTCAGGGAAATGAAGCTCAGAACAAATGTCACAAAGAACATGTTGTTTAGTAGTTATAAATCAAAAGGAAATCAAAGATAGAAAATGGTTGGTAGAGTTTACACACTTAATGGAAAAGTCAACTATGTTACAATATAATGATGTATATATTAAACTGGAAGTAAGGAAAGAGTATCTCTTTTCTTTTCAAATGGTCTGAATTTTGTCAAAGTCTTCAGAATATTTAACCAAGCTTATTTTAACTTGGTATGGTTATAAGTTGAATAGATTGTCTTCTGCGATATTACAAAAACAAGGTTGCTGTGACGTTAAATCAATCAAAAAGAGATTAGTTTAAGGCCACAGGCCATTCCAAACACCGTATGCTGCATTGAATGCTACTTATGCAGCAATGATGCATTTCTCTGTTAATGCCCTTTGACCAGTGAGGAGAAATGTCTTGTTAAAAGTCTTTTGTGATGCAAGGTCAGTGTATATCAGATTTCAGACAGACAAAAGTGCCCCAGGTGACAAAGAGAGAATGTTGCTCACCTCCCTGATCAATCAATGCCCCTGTTTTATCAGCAGTACACCTAAAGGCACAACTGTGCACAGAATAGGATGAGGCAAATGAGCGGTAGAGTACAAAAAAGAACTAAAATATGGATTAGCTCTAAAAGTTTCACCAACTTTCCTACATTACAACAGTGGCTACACATCAAAAACAATACTTCATTGGCTGTACAATTGGGATGTCCGGTGGTCGTGAAAGACGCTATATAAATGCAAGTCTTTCTTTTTGTTTCTTTCTGTTAGGCTTCCTTCTTAAATAAAAAGAGAAAGTGCTGAAGATAACCAGCAGGTCCCTCAGCACCTGTAAAGAGAGCAGATAGGTTAATATTTCAGGTCTACACACCCTTTGCCTTCAACTTATTCGCTTACTTTCTTTTTTCTGGATGTAGGATGTAGATTTATCTCTGGGTAAAAACATGAAAAAGCTGAAGTCCTATAGCCCCCAAATTCCTAGAGTTGGCGAGGACATAAGTCACAATTACACCGGATCCGGGAACACCAACCTTTCAATTCTGATCAGGAAGTCTGTGGATGGATTTTCCACCCACTCCACCTCCTCTCCCACCTCAGGAGGCACGTCAAGGGACAGTGCAGAGGAAGTTCTTGAAAATCTTCAGCAGAATTTGCCAGTTGCAACCTGAGGCCTTCTAAAGGTCCCAAACCTTCACTAGAGCAAGGACACTCGATCCCAAAGGCATTGCCATTTCTAGTTGCAGTCGCTTCAATGGGAGGCAAAGACTAACATTTTTTCTGGCCTATTTGGGTCTCTGGAGGGCTCCACTCCACTGCTATAAATGTCAACTGAAGGTAGCTACAGGTTGACAGGAAGTTAATGTGATGCTTACAGGAAGTGTGCATTATTGGCAAGACTATGGCCTGGATTTTGCGGTCGGTATGATGGCATACTCTCAGAGTACGCCGTTATACCGCCTTTGAAATATATACTCTTGCCCATAGTGCACACTTCCCCAGTTGTAGCCAGGAATGGATCAATCCTGGGTTCATTATCCCCAGGATCATGGAATCGGACCTTATATCACATGTAAAAAGGAAGACATTTTTAGCTGCTATCTTTCTAGCTAGGGGTAAGAGAGAAGGAAGGGGAAAAAAAGTACAAGACCAACCCCAATGAAAGAGACAGAGAAGAAGGTAAAGATAGGTAAGCTTGCAATTGTGTCCATAGTTATACCCTTTGGCCTGTCAATCACAAGAAACTTCACGATCAGTTCTCTTTTATAATATAAAATAGGAACATAAGAACATAGGAACAGGAGTAGGCCATTCAGCCCCTCCATCCTGTTCCACCATTCAATGAGATCATGGCTGATCTGTATCCTAACTCCATCCGCCCGCCTTGTCTCTGTCTTTTGTGGGAGACAGTTCTACACTTCTACCACCCTTTGCATAAAGAACTTCTCTGCTGAATGGCCTGGCTCTGATTTTAAGGTTCAGTCCCCTTGTCCCAGACTCCCCCACCAGTGGAAATAGTTTCTCTCTAGCTACCCTATCAGTTCCTTTCAAAATCTTAAAAACCTCAATCAAATCACCCCTTAACCTCCTATATTCCAGGGAATATAAGCCTAGTTTATGTAATTTAACTCTTGGAGCCCTGATAACATTCTGGTGAATCTGCACTGCACTCCTTCCAAGCTTAATATATCCTTTCTAAGGCGTGGTGCCCAGAACTAAACACAGTACTCCAGATGTGGTCTAACTAGGGCTTTGTATAGCTGTAGCAAAACTTCCTTTTCTTTATAACAACAGAAAACGCTGGAAAAACTCAGGCGGCCAGGCAGCATCTGTGGAGAGAGAAACAGAGTTAACATTTCACCGCTCCATTCCCACTCTGACCTCACCGTCCTCGACCTCTTGCATTGTTCCATGGAAGCTCAGCGTAAGCTCGAGGAGCAGCACCTCATCTTTCGATTAGGCACTCTACAGCCCTCTGGACTCAACATAGAGTTCAACAATTTCAGATCATAACCTCGGCCCCTATCACATATATATATTTTATCCACACTTTTTGTTTGTGCTTTTTGTTTTCCCTCCCACATGGCAGCTGTCCTTCATTCTGCCAGCGCAATTCACACTCCATCTAGAGCCATCCTTTGTTTCTTAACCTGTCCCATTACCATCTCCTCTTGCCTTGAATATCTCTTAAAGTCTCTTTTCTTCTCCTGCCTTCCATCCTATCACAGGCCTTCCCTTTTGTTCTTTCACCCCCTCCCTCATTTCCCAGCCCCTAAACTTGCTTTAAAATCTGTTCCTTTTCCTGCTTGTTTCCAGTTCTGACGAAGGGTCTTCGACCTGAAATGTTGGGCCTGATTTTCAGCTTGTGTGGGAAATGGTCGGATTTCCCCGAATGTGGGGTTTCTGACACACATAAAAAATTGTCAGCCAGCCCCACGCAATTTTCCCTCAATTGGCCAATTAATTCCCAGCATGTGGGAAGCCTTGCTAATTGTCTAAATCGAGTCAGGAATCCCCACAGTATGATGTCATCATTCGTGGTGCTTTCAAGGTCCATAGCAAGCACTGCATCATCTGAAGGCTTCCAAATGAACCATACAGGATGGCATAAGGAGCCTTCAGCAGCTGTGGCCAGTGCCAGACCCCGAGCTGCCTTCAAATTCGACGAGGCTTCACTGCAGGCATTATTGGATGGGGTTAGGGCCCACAGGGAGGTCCTCTTCCCTAGGTCAGGGAGGAAGAGGCCTCCCACTGAGACCAATGCTGCATGGATGCAGGTGTCAGCAGATGCCAACTCGCTGGGAGTCACCAGAGGAACCTTGGCATTATATCTCTAACTCCTTCCTTTACTTCCCCACAGTACCATCCAGAGCCCCCGTCCTCACTGTGGAGGAGGAAGAGGCTGTGCAGCCAGACTCCTCAGAGGAAGCTCCAACCTCTGAGGGCGCAGCGTCAGCAGAAGTAAGCGCACCCAGCACCAGCGCAGACACTCACACCTCGGGGGGGACCTTTGGGACATAGAGTAGTGTTGTCACCTGGTGTTTCACAGCTGACAAGTGAGCCTCAGCAGATTCTGGAGACAGGGACAGCAGTGGAGAGTCCTCGTCGGAGGGCGCAGGGCTCTGCCAGCTCAGCTCAGCTGCGCTGCATCTCGACCCTCTGCCTCTGGGTCCATCCACAAGAGAAGAGGTGATGGATCTCCATGCACAGATGCAGGAGTCTCTGGCAGGTTTTGTCTCCAGGGTCGCTGCGCGTGTGGAGCGAATGGAGGAGTCCATAGCGACCATGAGCAGAGCCTTTGTGGAGTCATTGGTGCATGAACGCAGCACCATGGAAAGGCTGGCAACCTCCATGGAGGAGATAACTCGCCAGCATACGGAAAACATGGTGAGTGCTCATAAGAGAATGACATCTCTTGAGGAGCGTTGGCCATCTGTTGAACAGAGAAACCAGATCTTCATGGAAGTCCTTCTGAGTAGGACTGCCAGTGCAGAAACGGGTCCCACTGGCCCCCTAAAGCGCAGCAAGGTGCTCTCAAGCCACTTCCAAGCGCTGGCCCCTTCTGGCTTGTGCAGCCTCAGGTGAGTGAGCAGCAGCCTGGTGCTCCTGGTAATCATCCTGCTGTTCCTGGTTCTGCTGCTGCCACCTCTGCTGTTGGAGATCCTCTAATGCCAGGAAGGGAAGGTGCCAAAGGCCTCCCATGCTTCTAGCAGATGCCTCGGTTGAGGAGGTCCTGAGTTAGGGTGGTGAGAGGGGCTTCCCAGGAGCTCACACTGAAGAAGTGTGTGAGGCTCCAACTTTCTGCAGCTGCTCCTAAGGCTTCAAATAGTTCCCCCAAGCCTTGATCAACAAGGTCCTGCAGCCTGCAAATGCTGCCTCTTTAAATCTCTTCAGCCCTCAGCGACCTGCTGCTGCAAGCAAGCAAGCCAGCTGTTTTCATGCCAGCTCTCATCGGCGGGGTTCCCCGCAGGCGGGTTTCAGGTGGGGAAAGCCCCAAAGTCGCAACGGCACGGGAAAATCCACTTCAACAAGCAGATAATTGCTTGTTAGTGCTCCGACGACCAGTCCCGCCAGCGGCGGGCGGGACTGAAGCGGGGCGCGTGAAAACGGCAGTCCGAAAGTCGGACGGGGCGGGGAATCAGGCGGGGGGGATCCTGACCCGCTTTTTCCGCGATTTTCGGACCACGGCCGCATGAAAAGCCGCCCGACAGCTGCCCGAAAATCGGGGCCGTTAACTCTGTTTCTCTCCCCACGGATGCTGCCTGGCCTGCTGAGTTTTTCCAGCGTTTTCTGTTGTTATTTCAGATTTCCAGCATCCGCAGTATTTTGCTATCGTATTCCTTTTCTTTATGTTCCAGCCCTCTAGTTATAAAGGCTAACATTCCATTAGCCTGTTTTACTTTTGGTACCTGACTACTACATTTTAGTATATAAATAGACATTGGCTAGAACTTTTCATTGGGGGGGGTCAGCGGGCGGGAGTGGTGGCGGGTCGGGTGGGAAATTTGATTTTTTTGACAGCAGGTCAGCAACCCGCTGTCATCCTGCCACAACGTGCCTTTCCCAATGGCGCTCCTGTGATCTTGGATCAGACCCGACCGCAGAGGTGGGTGACCCAATTAAAGCAATTATTGGCTTGTTAACAGACCCTTAATAATGGTTTTAACCTCATCTTTTAACTTTAACTGCTTGCCCACGGGATCTACGCTGCTCGTGGACCATGTCTGTTAACCTGAGGTGGGAGTTGAGTGGCCTTTGAATCAGCTGATTAGTTGACAGCTTGAAATGTACTATAAAAGCTCCCACCTCACACTTTCCAAGCGCAGAAGCTGTTGCTTCCTCCATTTGGAACACAGATTGAGCTTTATGCAGGCTGCAAGTGTTTGGAGCAAGCTCTCCATCCAGTGTCACCTCATCGGAACAACCTCTCTCACCATTGACAGATCGCTTCTGTCATCTCAATTTCACCTGCCATCTATTCCATCAGCATGACCACCATTTATACTGTTTCACCTTAGTCCTCAGAATCTGACCATGATCAGCCCCAACACCAGCAGCACCAGGCACAAAAGCAGCACCAACAACAACACCAACCTTCTTCGCAATCACCTGATTCTGCACAGGACAGAAGGCATCAGCATCTAAGTACATTGCTTCCCGGGAGGCCAGGGATGGACTCACCATGGTCAGATTTACTTCACTTGATGCTGTACACCCTGGCTGCCACATGATGTGCCAGGTTGGCACCACCCCACACCAACAACATAAAACATCCCTACAATGCCCAAGCCATTCCTTTCACACTCATCACCATTGCAGGGGATACCGTTATGTCTCACCATTCACTGCAACTCGCTAAGCCACTTCCAAAGGTGCACACAAATCTGTCCAAGAACGCAAAGTGTTGAAAATAAAGGTTTCAATGTCTGACAGCACATTAACAGAAACTTTACATGATCATTGCATAAAACACCCAAGTGCCTACCCTTTTATGTTGTTTGTTGGTATGATTGCAGTAGGATGAGGGTGAGTGTGAGGGGTGGCTAGTGAGATGGGGATGTGATAATGTAGATAGAGAGGGATGGGTGGAGGTGCAAGGTAAGTTGGTGTAAGGATGTGCAGGAGTAGGGTAGGGAAGTCAGAGTGGTGGGGATGTGATGAGAGTCACAGCAGGATGAAGGTGAGTGTGGTTTTGTACTCATGTTCCCTGATTTAACCTATTACATCTGTAACATTTTCCAGTTCTGACAAAATGTTAACTCTGTTTCTCTCTCCACAGATGCTGCCTGGCCTGCTGAGTATTTCCAGCATTTTCTGTTTATATTTCAGATTTCTGGCATCCATAGTATTTTGCCTTTGTGGGAACAAGAGTAGGCCATTCAGCCCCTCGAGCCTGTTCCGCCATTCAATGAAATCATGGCTGATCTGTATCCTAACTCCATCCACTTGCCTTGGATGAATATCCCTTAACAACTTGGGTAGCAAAAATCTGTTGATCTCAGATTTTAAATGATTAATTGATCGAGCATCTATTGCTTTTTGTGGGAGAGAGTTCCACACTTCTACCACCCTTTGTGTGAAGGAGTGTTTCCTAACTTCTCTCCTGAATGGCCTGGCTCTGATTTTAAGGTTATGTCTCCTTGTCCTACACTCCCCGCCAGCAGAAATAGTGGCCTAGAAATTCGGTGGGGTTAGCGCCCAATTAGAGGCGTTAGAGGGTCTTGCGCCGGAATTATAGCTGGTTACGAAATTGCGTTGGGCCCTACCATCGGCGTTAGCCGGTAGCGCTGCGCCGGCACCGATGACATCATCGGTGTGCGCAGTGTCCCGGTTGCCGTGGTAACCCGGCCCCAAGCCCAAATTCAGTTGCGGCCGCCTCGCCCGTGGCAGCCGCAACCAACGATTGTTGAAAGGGATGTTACACACCTTTGCGCCGGCGCATAAAGGTGGAGCGGCGGCCGGCCGCTTTCCCGGCGGCCGCCTGCCCGCACCTCCCTCCCCGGACTCCTCCACCACCCCCCCGCGGCACTGATGTGTGTGGCCCGCGAGCCCGGCTCTTCCCCGAGGTGCCGGGCTCATTTGTCGGGCGAATCGACCGGCCAGCGGTCGGCTGCAGGCAGCTCCTCCTTAACAGAAGGAGAAGGCCTGCAGTACCCCAGCCTGCCGCACCGCCTCGGGTGCCGCAGCGGGGGATTAGCGCCTCAAAACTGCACTGAACGCCCATAGTGAGGCGCAAAAACCCTCCATTAGTGCCCGCCGCCGTCTGGGCCCGGGGCAACCGAATTTTCGTCGGGCGCAGCGGCATTAACGCCGGCGCAAAATTTCGGGCGCTAAAGCCCTGGCGGACCCGCAACCGAATTTCTAGGCCAGTATCTCTCCATCTACCCTATCAATGCCTTTCAAATCAAAAAAACCTCAATCAAATCACCCCTTAACCTTCTATATTCCAGGGAATACAAGTCTAATTTATGTAATCTCTCCTCATAATTTAACCCTTGGAGCCCTGATAACATTCTGGTGAATCTGCGCTGCACTCCTTCCAAGGCCAATATAATCTTTCTAAGGTGTGGTGCCCAGAACTGTCTACAGTACTCCAGATGTGGTCTAACCAGGGCTTTGTATAGCTGTAGCAAAACTTCCTCCCTTTATATTCTCGCCCTCTAGTTATAGCTGTCAGCTGTGGCTCAGTGGATAGCACTCTCGCCTCTGAGTCAGAAGGTTGTGGGTTCATAGTCCCATTCCAGGGCCTTGAGCACAAAAACCTAGGCTGACACTCCAATGCAGTGCTGAGGGAGTGCTGCACTGTCAGAGGTGCCGTCTTTCGGATGAGATGTTAATCCGAGGCCCCGTCTGCGCTTTCAAGTGGACGTAAAAGATCCCTTGGCACTATTTCGAAGAAGAGCAGAGGAGTTATCCCCAATATCCTGGCCAGTATTTATCCCTCAATCAACATCACTAAAAAACAGATTATCTGGTCATTATCACATTGCTGTTTGTGGGAGCTTGCTGTGCGCAAATTAGCTGCCACGTTTCCTACATTACAACAGTGACTACACTTCAAAAGTACTTCATTGGCTGTAAAGCGCTTTGAGACCTCCGGTGGTTGTGAAAGGCGCTATATAAATCCAAGTCTTTAAAGAACTTTTTGACTAATTTTTGTACATGACTACTACATTTTAGTGATCTGAAAACATGGACCCCTAAATCTATTTGGAACTCCACTGCTCCTAGCTTTTCACCACAAAAAAGATACTCAAATCTATCCTTTTTGGTCCAAAATGGATGACCTCACTACTTACTAATCTTTGTGTCATCGGCAAACTTGGATATATGGCTCTCTATTGTGTTATCTAAGTCATTAATAAGTTTAATGAATAGTTGAGGCTCCAGCACACATTCTTGTGTGACACCACTAGTCAATTCCTTCCAATTCGATACATACCCATGTGTTCAGCTGCACGAGAAAAACCCCACCAATGCTATTTAAAGGGATACATCCAACTTGCAGGTAAGTTGGTTATTTCTATTGTACTGGCTCTTGCATTGGTTTGCTGGAAGACATTTATAACATTGTTGAAGTGTGCAGGGGGTGCTGCTGGATGTTAGGAAGGCATTGACTGCTACTGGAAGGCTTCTGACGACACCACTTGCTCCCAGTCATGGGGGCTCTACTTGCAGTCCCCCTCGCGCTGCAGCATGACAGGGAGATAGAGCAGAGGCAGCAAAGAAGACAAGCTTCTCGCAGAGGGAGAAGGAGGCGGGGGGGAGGAGAGCTCTCAGCAGGAGGCCTTATCCACCTAGGGTCTTCAGGGAGCACTTCTCCTACCTGCACCTAAGCCAGGAGCAGTGTATTAGGAGGTTCTGCTTTACCAAGGAGGTGGTCACAGAACTCTGCCACCTCTTGCAACCAGACCTGTAGCCTCAGAGCAGGGCGACAACACTGCCAGTGGCACTCAAGGTAACCATGGCCCTGAAACTTTTTGCCAGCGGATCCTTCCAGGCTGGAACAGGCAACATTGCAAACATCTTGCAGTTCGCCGTCCATCGCTGCATCTGGGAGGTCACAGAGGCTCTGTACTCTAGGAGAAGGAACTTCATTGTCTGCTCTCTAAACAAGCTTATAATCACCATGTCAAACCCGAAGGTGGCTGCTCAGAGACAAGGGCTGGTGACTCCCCTCTGCAACCCCACCACTCGTGGCCAGCAATCATATAATGGTAGCCATGTTGCCAGGAGGAACCTCATTGAGCAGACCATTCGGGTGCTCAAGCAACGATTCCACTGCCTTGACTGTTCGGGAGGAGCTCTCCAATACACACCGGAGTGGGCGTCCCAATTTGTGGTGGTCTGCTGCACTTCCACAACTTGGTCATCATTAGGGTGGAGCCCTTGACACCACGAGTTCCGCGACTGTGATATCTTGAGACACTGCATATATATACAACAGCACAATATGACTTCCAGTAAGAACTGTACTGCAAATGGCTTTATTATTATATACATCAGTAGTCCACCAGGTGGCTCTATTACATTTCTCCCTCCTTAGTGAAGAAATTAATCATAGCAAATAATCATTGTACATGACTAGCATGGTATACACAAATCTTGGTATACGTTTGCAACCATCGTCAGCCAGAAGTGCCGAGTGGATGATCCATATCAACCTCCTCCTGAGGTCCCCACCATCACAGAAGCCAGTCTTCAGCCAATTCAAGTCACTCCACATGATATCAAGAAACGGCTGAGCACACTGGATATAGCAAAGGCTATGAGCCCCAATAACAACCCAGCTATCGTGCTGAAGTCTTGTGCTCCAGAACTAACCATGCCTCTAGCCAAGCTGTTCCAGGACAGCTACAACACTGGCATCTATCCAACAATGTGGAAAACTGCCCAGGTATGTCCTGTCCACAAAAAGCAGGACAAATCCAATCCGGCCAATTACCGCCCAATCAGTTTACTCTCAATCATCAGCAAAGTGATGGAAGGTGTCATCGACAGTGCTATCAAGTGGCATTTACTCACCAATAACTTACTCACTGATGCCCAGTTTGGGTTCCGTCAAGGCCACTCGGCTCCCGACCTCATTACAGCCTTGGTCCAAACATGGACAAAAGAGCTGAATTCCAGAGGTGAGGTGAGAGTGACTGCCCTAGATATCAAGGCAACATTTGACCGAGTGTGGCATCAAGGAGCCCTAGTAAAACTGAAGTCAATGGGAATCAGGGGGAGGGGGGATCTCTCCACTGGCTGGAGTCATACCTAGCACAAAGGAAGATGGTTGTGGTGGTTGAAGGTCAATCATCACAGCCCCAGGACATCGCTGCAGGAGTTCCTCTGGACAGTGTCCTAGGACCAACCATCTTCAGCTGCTTCATCAATTACCTTCCCTCCAACATAAGGTCAGAAATGGGGATGTTCGCTGATGACTGCACAGTGTTCAGTGCCATTCATAACTCCTCAGATAATGAAGCAGTCCATGTCTGCATGCAACAAGACCTGGATGACGTTCAGGCTTGGGCTGATAAGTGGCAGGTAACATTCTGAGGAGGGACCTGATTGAGGTGTAAAAAATGATGAGGGGCATAGATAGGTTAGATAGAAAGGAACTTTTCCCCTTAGTAGAGGGATCAATAACCAGGGGGCATAGTTTCAAGATAAGGAGCAGGAGGTTTAGAGGGGATTTGAGGAAAAACTTTTTCACCCAGAGGGTGGTTGGAATCTGGAACTCACTGCCTGAAAGGGTGGTAGAGGCAGGAACCCTCAGAACATTCAAGAAGCATTTAGATGAGCACTTGAAATGCCATAGCATACAAGGCTATGGACCAAGTGCTGGAAAATGGGATTAGAATAGACCGGGCTTGATGGCCAGCACGGCCACGATGGGCCGAAGGGCCTCTTTCTGTGCTGTATAACTCTTTGACTCTATGGGCTGGATTTTGCCAGGTCCGAGGAGGCGGGAATGGAGGCGTGTGGGGTGTTAAAATTGCAAAAAGTGGCGGGCAGGCCCGACCCCGCCTCCATCTCGCCTCCAAGTAATTTTCCCAAATGCGTGGTTTCTGATCCCGTCTCTGTCCCACCTCCAAGAGGTGGAATAGGCCCTTAAGGCCCTTAACAACCACTAAATTGCCTCTATAATCCCATTTTGAGAGGCCTTTCCGATTTTAACACATTTCCCACGTGATTCACGTCTCCTCTGAAACACGACGGTGAAACCTGGCGGTAGCACAATTGGATTGCTGACTATCAGCTGCAGCTCCACCATTATGTAGGAGATTTGATCAGTCATCATTTGCAGGTGGCAGGACTTTGTTGTCTCAGGTCTGGAGGAACTTTTAGCAGGCATAACCATAGCTGTGGAAGTTTGGAGCCTGACACCCATCTCCAGTGTGACCTCCTGGGAAGCCCCTCTCGCCACCTTGACTGAGCGCTTCCTCAACTGAGGCATCTACCAGAAGCATGGGAACCATTACTTCCTTTCCTCCTGGACATCAGATTCGGATGAAGACCAGCCGCGGCACCAGCAGAACCATGAACAACAGCAGCACCAACAGCAGCAGCAACAATAGGAGTGCCAAGCTGCTGCTCACCCACCTGAAGCTGCACAGGCCAGAAGGCGCCAGCCCATGGAAGCCCGTCGGCGCAGGAGATACCCCCCAAACAAGGACTAGAGACAGAGGATCAACTACCTCAACATGAGTGAGCAGCAGTGCCAAAGGTGGCTCCGACTTTCGCGAGAGGTAGTGGGTGAAATCTGCGCAATGGTGCAGCAAGACCTGGAGCCCAGAGGAGCAGGTGGACACCCCTTACCAGTGGCCATCAAAGTCACCACCGCACTCAACTTTTTTGCTTCAGGCTCATTCCAGGGATCAGCTGCAGACATATGCGGCATCTCCCAGGCGACCACACACACTTGCATCACGCAGGTAACCGATGCCCTCTTTGCCATCGTGCACAATCACATCCATTTCTCCAAGGATCAATTAAGTGTCACGGCGTGTGCGGTTGGATTAGCTAATCTGGCAGGCTTTCCAAGGGTGCAGGGCGTCGTTGACTGCACAAATGTGGCCCTTAAGGCACCTCATCCTAATACAGGTATTTTTGTCAACCGCAAGGGCTTCCACTCCCTTAACGTGCAGCTGGTGTGTGACCAAAAGAAGGACATTTTGCATGTTTATGCCAAGTACCCTGGCAGTTGCCATGACTCCTTCATACTGTG
Source organism: Somniosus microcephalus (assembly GCF_052327205.1). Classification (NCBI taxonomy): domain Eukaryota; kingdom Metazoa; phylum Chordata; class Chondrichthyes; order Squaliformes; family Somniosidae; genus Somniosus; species Somniosus microcephalus. Next base: position 253,730,097 of record NC_140992.1, read on the forward strand.
CCAGTCTAGTGTGCCTCCGCTCTTCAGTCCGCCAGACCAACTTAACGGATGGCTACTTGGAAACAAGGGCTATCCCCGGAAGATGTGGCTAATGACGCCGTTGAGGAGCCCATCCAACGAAGCTGAGGAGCGCTGCAATTACAGTCACATTTCCACCAGATCCATAATCGAGCAAACCATCGGCATGCTGAAGATGCGCTTCAGATGCCTGGATAGATCAGGTGAAGCCCTGCTGTACTCAGCAGCCAGGGTCTCCAGAATCATCGTGGTTTGCTGTGCACTTCACAACATGGCACAGCGTCATGGCTTGCAGATTCCTGAGGACCAAGTGGCTCCTCACACATCCTCCTCAGATGAGGAGGAGGAGGAGGAGAGCAAAAATGAACATCTTGCAGAGGCCTATCAACCAGCAGCAGCAGTACGTGAGAACTTTGCTGCCGGGGATGCAAGGAACGCACTCATCTTGGCCAGATTTGCTTAGCCTAGCTAATCAAGCACTTTTGCCTCGCAGCTTCTTACCAGAGCATCGACAATGGCCAAGAACCAACGGATTCCTAACACTCTGACCACCATACTGACAATTGCAAGTAATCCTAAGCCATCAATGTGGAAGTCCCATTTGCGAAATGACACACGCCACAACTGCAACAGTTGCCATCAGAATTTTTATTTACAATAACCAACTGATGGAATTTAAAAATAAACACAACGGGCTCGATTTTCATTGAGCCGTGGAGGCGGGCTTGGAGTCGTGCGGGGGGTTAAAATCACGGGACCCCCGCCTGGGCATATACCAGAAGCATGGGAGCCATTTATTTCCTTCCCATCTGGGCATTAGAGGAGATCGAGCACCAGCCGCGGCAGCAGCAGAACCAGGAGCAACAGCAGCACCAGCAACAGCAGCAGCAGCAGGAGCGCCAGGCTGCTGCTCACCCACCTGACGCTGCACAGGCCAGAAGGGGCCAGCACCTGGAAGTGGCTGGAGAGCACCTTGCTGCACATCAGGGGGGCCATGGGGACCCATATCTGCAATGGCAGTCCGACTCAAAAGGACTTCCATGAAGGTCTGGTTTCTCTGTTCAATAGATGCCCATCGCTCCTCAATAGGTGTCATTCTATTCTGAATAATGACCATGTTTTCCATACCCTGGCGACTAAGCTGCTCCATGGCCGTAGCCATCCTCTCCTCTATGGTAGCCAGCCTTACCACAGAGGTAGCAATCCTTTCCACGGAGGTAGCCATCCTTTCCGTGGTGATGCGTTCATGCTCCAACGACTCCACAAAGACTCTGCTCATGTTCGCTATGGACTCCTCCATTCACTCCACACTCGCAGTGACCCTAGAGACAAAACCTGCCAGAGATTCCTGCATCTGTGCCTGGAGTTCCATCACCTCTGATCTTGTGGATGGACCCAGAGGCAGAGGGTCGACATGCTGCGCCCTCCGACTAGGACTCTCCACTGCTGTCCCTGTCTCCACAATCTGCTGATGCTCACTTGTGAGCTGTGATACACCAGGTGACAACAGTACTTATCTCGCGATGGTCCCACCGAGGTGTGAGTGTCTGCGCTGGTGCTGGATTGGCTGTATTCTGCTGACGCTGCGCCCTCCGAGGTTGCAGCTTCCTCTGAGGAGTCTGGAGGCTCAGGCTGTTCCTCCTGGATAGTGGGGATGGGTGCTTGCGATGGGCCTGTGGGGGAGTATAGGAAAGAGTCAGAGATGTAAGGCCAAGGTTACATGCACATAGCTTTTTGCAGATGCTCATGTCCATCTGTTAGAGCTTCAGAATCATTATCAGCGACTCATGCAATGTCAATGAGAGAGATGCCAAACTATTCTGTCACCAGCTTGCTGTGATGCACCCGTCTGTCCGTCCCCCACTTGCGCATCATCCTCAAGTCCCACGATCTCCAGGACCGCCTCCTCCCGAGGGGTGAGGTGGGCTACTGAGGGTGGCCCTCCTCCTGTCCTCGCTCTTTCCCTCTTATTGTGAGCTCTCTTTTCCTGCAATGAGGGAGACAAGTGGAGTTTGAGTGAGAATGAAGGAGTGAGTGTAGAGAATCCATAGCATAGATGCTTAGAAGGAGACAAAGATGGAGTGAGTTGGCAAGACCAAGGGCCCTCTCTGTGTTTTGTAAGTTGTTTTCATAGCATCACAGTGACAGGGAGTGTGAGGGCTGCATAGTCGAATAGTTAGGTGAATGTGACCATAGAGAGAGAGAGGGAATGGGTAAGGGTGAAGGGATGTCAGTGTCAAGTGGGATGTGGAGGAAGAGGTTGCTAAAGCTGAGTGCTGGTTAGGAGAGGCAATGGGGATCAGATTGAGGGTGATGGTAAAGTCATACTCACTTTTCCAGTGCGCAGAAGGTCATGAAACCTCTTCCTGCACTGAAGCCAGGTTCTGCGGATGAGCGACAACAAGTTCACCTCCTGGGCCACCTGGACCCACACAGCCTTCGTCTGCTGAGGAGGCTTCTTCCTCCCTGAAGAAGGGAAGAGCACCTCCTTACTAGCTCTTGCTCCCTCCACCAAAGCTTGCAGGGCGACGTCATCAAATCTGGGAGTAGACTTAGGTCTCCCACTGCTCATTCTGCCTCCAGGTCCCTCTCACTGCAAAGGCCAAAAGGTTGGCAGTCTGCAGAAGAAGCAAGGCTTCTTGCAGACCTTAAATGCAGCAGGAGGGCAGTTTCAGACTTAAAAAACTAATTGGGCCATGGGTTCCCACACGCTGGAACTCAATTGCCCAATTATGTGAAAATCACATCAATCTCCCACATCAATTTGGAATGGGTGGATAACACTAAAAGCGGATGACACGACCCCAGCCCATCCCAATGATAAAATCCAGCCCTATGACTCTATTCGCGCCACACAAGTGCCAGGCAATGACTATCCCCAACAAGCGAGAGTCTAACCACCGCACCTTGACATTCAACGGCATTACCCTCACTGAATCGCCCACCATCAATATCCTGGGAGTCACCATTGACCAGAAACTTAACTGGACCAGCCACATAAATACTCTGGCAACAAGAGCAGGTCAGAGACTAGGTATTCTGTGGTGAGTGTCTCACCTCCTGACTCCCCAAAGCCTTGTCACCATCTACAAGGCACAAGTAAGGAGTATGATGGAATACTCTCCACTTGCCTGGATGAGTGCCGCTCCAACAACACACAAGAAGCTCAACACCATCCAAGACAAAGCAGCCCGCTTGATTGGCACCTTAAACATTCAGTCCTTGCACCACCGACACACCGTGGCTGCAGTGTATACCATCTACAAGATGCACTGTAGCAACTCGCCAAAGCTTCTTCAGCAGCACCTCCCAAACACGCAACCTCTTCCACCTAGAGGGACAAGGGCAGCAGGCACATGGGAACACCACCACCTCCAAGTTCCCCTCCAAGTCACACACCATCCTGACTTGGAAGTATATCACCGATCCTTCATCATTGCTGGGTCAAATTTCTGGAACTCCCTCCCTAACAGCACTGTGGGAGTAACTTCACCACACGGACTGCAGTGGTTCAAGAAGGCGGCTCACCACCACCTTCTCAAGGGCAATTAGGGGTGGGCAATAAATGCTGGCCTTGCCAGTGACGCCCACATCCCATAAATGAATAATTTAAAAAAATTCTCAAATGGAACCCATTTTATGTTTCCAAATTCTACTATAGAATTCTGTAACACAAACAAAAGATATACAAACTTATTTTCCATATTTACAGATTAAAATTAACCACTGGTTTTCTGTTTCGAAGAGAATACCTTCTTTCTTGAACAGAACTTTCAGATCTTGTTGTAGGACTTTGACTCATTCTAGGCTGAGCCTGTGGAGAATTTTTCTCCAAGGGCTGACCTTGATCTACATTTGGGCTCTTTACACTTTCAATCTGTTTGTTTGCCTGACTCGGGCTCAGATTTAAATTCTGACTTTGTCTTGGACTTGTTTCTGGTACGACTGATGTAGGATTTGCTGCTGGTACTCTACTTGTAACAAGACTATCTGGCTCATCAGAATAAATTGAATCATCCTAGCTTTCAACTCCTTCCACATCTGTAGGTAAGATACGATCAATGTGAACAAGCCTAACCTTTCCATGATCAAACATCTTGACCAAATATGTGCGAGGGCCACATATCTTCACTACTCTTCATGGTAACCACTTTAAATTGATGGTGATTGTTCTTCACTCTAACCTTCTAGTTCAACATCACACGTCTCTCTGTAACTCTACCTTTATCACGACTCTCTTTCTGCCTTGATTGTTTCTCTTCTACAGACTGTGCCAAGTTTGGCTTTAACAACGAGAACCTGGTTCGTGGCTGTCATTTGAGAAACAACTCAGCTGGTTTTCTAGGAGCAGTGGTATGAGGAGTATTCCTATAGGTAATCAGAAAATTTTCCAGTTTGTGGTCCTACGAGACGTTTCTTTGGATTTGGATCCAACATTTGCTTGATGAGGACATGTTTGACAATTTGTACTGTGCGCTCTGCTGCACCATTTGAAGCAGGGTGGTGCGGTGGAACTTTGGTATGTTTCACACTGTTTCTGCTCATGAACTGTGTGAACTCTTCTGAGTAAAATTGCGGCCCATTATCAGACACAGTTTCTTCTGAGAGGCCGTATAAAGAAAACAATCTTCGCAAATTGTCTAGTGTTTTGCTTGTTGTTATTATCCACAACGGCAATACCTCTAACCACTTCGAGTGACTGTCTATCACTATGAACAATTGCTGTTCTTCTAGCTCAGCAAAATCTACATGTAACCTTTGCCACACTCCGGGAAGCTATTTCCATAGCTGTAATGGTACTGATAGTGGTTTCTTGCTCACCGATTGACATGTTGTACACTGACTGACTATGTACTCTATCTCTTTATCTAAACCTGGCCACCATAAGTAAATGCGTGCAAAGCTCTTGGTCAAACACATTCCCAGGTGCTGGTCATGAAGATGTCCTAACAATTTAGACCTGAACCTATTTGGGATAACCACTCTTGCTCCCCACATGATACGATCATTATCCACTGACAATTTATTCCTATGAACAAAGTATGGATGGATATCTTCCTCTGATACCTGGTTTGGCCATCCATTTGCTATGTAATCATACACCTTTGACATAATTGGGTCATGTTTGGTTGCCCTACCAATCTCTTCAGCTGTGACTGGCAGCTCATCAATGTATGAGAAATAGAACACTTCTTCCTTATTGGGTGTAACTTTTTGATGGGGATGGCAACCTGGACATAGCATCAGCATTACTGTGATCAGCTGATCATCTGTACTCAATGTCATACGTATACGCTGACAAAATCAAAGCCTGTCTCTGCATTCAGGCTGCAGCTAAGGTTGAAACTGGGGACTTTGGATGGAAGATTGCTGTCAGGGGCTTATGGTCAGTAACTATGGTAAACTTACGACCAAACAAATATCTGTGAAACTTTTTGACTCCAAAAATCAATGACAAAGCTTCCCTTTCGATCTGCACATAAATCCGTTCTCTGGCACTGAGAGTGCGTGAAGTAAAAGCAATTGGTCTCTCCTCCACACTATCTAGTATATGAGAGATCACTGCCCCAACTCCGTACGGAGAGGTATCACACACTAGCTTGATCTCCTTAGATACATCAGAGTGAACTAACATGGTACTCTCTACTAACTGGCTTTTACACTCTTTGAATGCTGTGTTGCATTCTTTTAAGTACTTCCAAGGGACCTGTTTTCTCAACAGCTCATTCAGTGGATGTAACAATGTAGCCAATTTTGGGAGGAACTTTCCGTAATAATTCAAAAGACCCCAAAATGATTGAAGTTCAGACACATTCTTGGGAGTGGGTGCATTTCTGATTGCATCCAACTTTCCCTTGGTTAGATGTAAACCATCTTTTTCTACTCTGTGCCCTAAGTACTCCACTGAGTTTTGAAACAACTCATACTTGAGCTGTTACTCGTACTCCGTGCTTCTCTAGCCTTTTGAGCACTTCATTCAACACCTCATCATGGATTTGCCTGTTTGGTGCTGAAATGAGTATGTCATCCACATAACACACTATTCCTTCAATCCCTTGCAAAATTTGGTTCATCATCCTCTGGAATATGTCAGGGCAGAAGACACTCCAAATGGTAGCATATTGAACTGATATAGGCTTCATCTAACACAAGTTGTAGGTAGGAGTTTGTTAGATCTAACTTTGTGAACAAATTTTCCACATTTGGCAACGTATTGGGTAGATTACACTCTAGAACCAGGTTTACAGTTACCTTATAATCACCACACAACCTTACCTTACCATCTGACTTAAGTACAACAATGGGTGTAGCTCAATTACTCAGATCTACCTTAGAGATAATGTTCTCAGTTTCTAGTCTTTTGAGTTCTTGCTCAACTTTCTCCTTGAGTGCGTATGGTACGGGATGTGGTTTGCAGTAAACTGGTCTTGCGTCCTTCTGCACTCTGACACTCGCCTTGAAGTCTTGGATCAGACTGCCTGTTTTGCTGAACACCTTCGGATACTGCTTGATGACATCATCTTTTGATGCAAATTTTGCTTCCACACGAAAAATCTCATTCCACTCCAGCTTCAGTGATCCCAACCAATTTCTACCTATCAAGGCAGGCTTGTCTCCTGTTACTACTATGAAAGGCAAGTTCTGACACTCATCCTTGTATTTCACTAATATGGTGACTCTGCCTGCTACAGGATTTGCTCTCCTGAGTAGCCTCGCAGCTCTACCTTCGATTTCTCTAGTCGATAATCATGTTACTTGTCACGATATAGTGATTCCGGTACTACGCTCACGGATGCACCAGTGTCGACTTCCATGGGTATCCTGGTTCCTGCGACATCTATTTGGATGACGATATCTCGCGAATCGCTGTTAGATACCTTCGTGCTCCTGATGACGTGAATCTCCAGAAACTCCTCGTCCTGCTGCTTCTCTTCAACGATATGTAGTGTCTGCCGATTTCTACTTCTAGTATTGCCAGTCGGCTTACTCTTCTGTCGCTATGCCTTCGCAAGATGCCCAGCTTTCTTGCAGTAGAAACACTCTGCCTTCACATATGGACAGCTTTGAGCGATGTGTTGTCCCAGGCACTTCAATGCACTGCTACCTTGGCCAGTTGCTGAGTCCTTGGGGCCCAACTGCCTTTTACTTTTAGCCTGCAGCCGATTCACCTCGGTTGTCTGACGACTGGAAATGGCGCAGAACTCTCGGGAGTATCGGTCGGCCATATCCATCAACATAGCTGTCTGACAAGCTAAGTCAAAAGTCAAGTTAGGGGTTGTCAACAATTTAATTCTGATACGTTCATTTTTCAACCCACAAGCAAAGCGGTCACGCAAAGCTCGGTCCTGGAAGTTTCTGAAATGACAGTGAATGAATAGCTTTTTTAAAGCTACAATGTACTCACTGATACCCTCATCATTTAATTGATCACGTGTTCCAAAACGATAACTTTCAGCAATTTCCAGGGGCTTAGGGCTGTAGTGCTGTTCTAACTTGGTTAGGATCTCCTTCAGTGGCGTGTCCTTTGGCTTGGCGGGAACAAGCGCATTTTTCAGGGTTTCATACACCTGGGGGCCTGCTTCAGTCAAAAAAAAGCCTGTTTCATTTTTAAAACCGTCCGGCCACGGTTTACATCATCAGGGACTTTGACAATACAATTCGCAGTGAAAAACATTTCTAGCCGCTCCACATACGCTCCAAAAGTCTCTAGGTCGCGATGGAACTCACCCAAGTGCCCTATTATTCCCATAGGCGTGGCCATCTGGACTCTGGCAACGTCGACATTTCAGCCATGTGTGCTCGAAATTTACCTCGGATTTTTAAGTTTTTCTGCAAAACGAAGAACCTCTAACAGTTCCTCTGTCAGTTGGCAGGATTATCCTCCAACAAAATTTCAGCTAGGGAATCTGCAACTGCAACCTTATCACCAATTCTGTGATATTTTGAGACACAGCACAACAGCACCGCCGGGCACTTCAGCTAGTTATTATATACATCAGTAGTCCATCAGGTGGCTCTATTAAAGTGACCACCTCAGTAGGAGGATGAGGAGGAAGAGGAAGAGGAAGTGTAAGAAGTGGAGGAGGAGGAGACAGGGAGGAGGCCGCCTGCAAATCCACATGCCAGATGGACTGTCTGTGACTGCATCATCCGACTCTGGTTCTCCTGAATGAAACCCCAGAACCCCATTGCTCACCTCTTCCCCACCTTACCATCCCTCTGTCACAGAACATCACAGTGTCCTCTTGGGCACAATGTTGAAATGAAAAGCACCACAAAACAAACATTCCAAACATAAATTATAAATGATTCATTCCAACATTAAATTACAAAGTCAACTAATCACCCTTGTGCATTCCCTTAGTGTCTTTTGTGTGCCTTTGCCTATTCTAGTGCTCCTACAAAGTGCTACCCCAGTGGATGCAGTATGGCTGGTGGAAGGCTGCTGACTTTCCTTGGGGGATACTGCAGATGGCCTCGCAGGACAACCTCGAGCAGCTCTGGGCCTAGGTGGCCCGGCTGTAGACTGCACCACCTCGGTGTGGGCGGCAGCAGTCTGGGTTGGCTGGCTGACAGACAACTGCAATGGCACTGGCAGAGTGGCAGTGATGGAAGTACAAATACTCTCATCCTGAGAGGGGACAGCAGGTTCCTTGCTCCACATAGCCACTCCTACTCCCCCAGGGCAGCGCATCAGCATTCCTAGCCATCTGTTGGAGGACAGATTGCTGGACAACTGTGGGATCCTGCAAGCCCCTTTCCACACTCGTAAACACAGCCATGATGGCAGCAGTCTGATCTTACGTGGCAGAAAGCTGAGCTTGCATGGCATGCTTCCACTGCATCATTCAGAGGTTGGGTGGCTTCCGCTTGTGCTGCAATGGAAGCTGCGACATCGTCCATCACACCCAGCATCATGGTTCGGTCCACAAGATCGCTAATGAAGTTGCCCATCACTTCCAAGCTCTGTGCAAAGCCCCGTGCAATGTTGGAGCCAGACTCCTCCATGCTCCTTGAGAGTGACAAAAGGCTCTCTGGCAGGCCTGCCATTGCACCAAGCATTTCTGTCTGCATGCCCATCCCCCTTCTTTTGAAGGCCGCCCCATCAAAGTCCTCATCTGAGTGCTCTGCAGTAGAACTCGTGTGCGACCTTGTCCTCCAGGGAGCTCACACCTGCACTACCCTTTTCCTCTAGACTGGCTGCAACCCACTCGTGCCCGGTGACTCACCATGTGCAGATATTTAAAAAAAATTCATTTATGGGATGTGGGCGTCGCTGGCAAGGCCAGTATTTATTGCCCATTCCTAATTGCCCTTGAGAAGGTGGTGGTGAGCCGCCTTCTTGAACCGTTGCAGTCGAGTGGTGAAGGTACTCCCACAGTGCTGTTAGGTAGGGAGTTCTAGGATTCTGACCCAGCGGCGATGAAGGATCGGCGATATACTTCTAAGTCAGGATGGTGTGTGACTTGGAGGGGAACTTGGAGGTGGTGGTGGTGTTCCCATGCATCTGCTGCCCTTGTCCTTCTAGGTGGAAGAGGTCGCAGGTTTGGGAGGTGCTGCCGAAGAATCCTTGGCGAGTTGATGCAGTGCATCTTGTAGATGGTACACACTGCAGCCACGGTACGCCGGTGGTGGAGGGAGCGAATGTTTACGGTGATGGCAATCAAGCGGGCTGCTTTGTCCTGGATGGAGTTGAGCTTCTTGAGTCCCACCTCTATATTACCCTCTAAAGTTTGCGCAGTGCCATTTTCTGAGCTGGTGCCTGGGAGTGTCAGATCGAGTGACTGTGTCTCTTTTTTTCCATCACTCTCCTCCTTTACTTCTTCCTGTAGAGGCTGGGCTGGTGGCAGTTCTTGGGTATCTGAAAGGTGAGGGAAGGGGGTGGGAGGAAAGCAAGATGTGCATGCTCACACCATCAGTGGCTGTAAGTGAGAAGAGATTGTGAGCTGAGGGGGAAGTGGGATGTGAGAAGAAGGATTAGATATGAGCATACCATCATCAGCAATGCTTTCAGCCTCACCAATTGCCACGGCCTCAATGATGGCCCCTTCAAGTATCTCCAGCTAGGTCAGGTTCTGCAGTCGTGCTTGCCCCCCACCTGATTGCTCCTGTTCACGTTGGTTGTGAGCCACCTTAGCCTGCAAGAGAAAGGGAAGTGTGTCAGTGAGTGTGCTGCAATGTGTTTGGGTGATGTGCCTGTTGTGGTTGAATAGCTGGTATTGTGTGCAAGGTGTGAGATGTAGGTGTGAGGCTTCCAGCAGTGGTAGGTGTGTGAGGGTGAGTTGAAGCTATGATTATGAGGTATGAGTCGTGATTGCTAGAGATTATTGGTGGGTGAGTGCTGGGGGCGTGGTGCATTGAGCATTGTATGAGGCTAGTGGTGCGGTTGGTGGGATATGGCATTTGAAGATGCATTCACTCACCTTGACCACTCATGTGAGGTCATTAAACTACTTCTGGCACTGGATCCATGTCCTGAGGGGAAGACTGGTGGCTCTGACGGCTTCAGCGATCTCCTCCCACTGCCTTCGAAAAGTGTGTTTGGAGGGCCTTCTGGCCCCCCCTGGGGGTGAGGATCTGATTCCTCCTGTAAATCTGTTGTGTCTGTGTATAATAAGACACAGACTGCAGGAGAACGGTATAACAGGTGTTTACTCAATGTGGCTCACACGGGAACTGGTCTGTACAAATTACTACTCAGGGTTTATATACAGGTGTGGTCACTGCCGGTACTGCAGTATACATGAGCTGTAAAAAGTAGTTCCCCCCTTAAAGGTATATACATTACAATTCCTCCCCTTTTAGATTAACAGTACCATAACACTCATTTAACAATTAAATATCAAACTAATTACAATTAACACTTTTAACATGCAACATTAGCTGAAAATAGTCTATTTATATATTCAGTCTTTGGGGAGGCTTCCTGATCCTTTCTGGATAGCGCCTTTCCCGAGTGTCTTGCTCTTGGTGCGGAGGCGATTCTGGCCCCCTGTCGTCGGTTGGTTCATCAGCTTCCGATGCTACTGTTTCTGGGGTAGATGCGACCTGTACGTCAGATTCATCACCAGGTACGTATGGGCGAGGCATGGGGTTGACTTGTTCCTGTGACTCGAGGATCTGGTCAGCATGGCATCTCACGATGTTCTCCCCAACGTCCACTGTGTACATCAGTGGGCCCTGCCATGTGCATATCGTTCCTGGCTGCCATTTTTCTGTTTGGTAGTCGCGGGCCAAGACTGGTTGCCCTACATTGAAGCTCCTTGTTGGCTTCTCATGGATGTGCTGGAATTGCTTACTCTCAACATCTCTTCGTACGTTTGGTCTGAGCAAATCCAGGCGAGATCTTAACCTTTGGTTAAAAGAACATCATGGCTGGGGCCTGGTTGGTGACTGCATGTGTCGCATTCCGGTAGGCTAACAGGAAATTGTCCACCTTGTGCTGCAGCGGAATGTTGTCATTGTACATAGCCTTTATTGCCTTCTTAAAGGTTTGTACGAACCTCTCAGCCAATCCATTTGTGGCTGGATGAAACGGGGCGGATGTGTAATGCCTTACCCCATTCTTTTTCAAGAACCTCCGGAACTCTTCGGACACAAACTGTGGTCCGTTGTCGGAGCAAATCTGTTCTGGCAAGCCATTCCTGGCAAAAATGGTCCGTAGGACTGCAATAGTTTTCTCCGTGGTGGTGGAGGGCATTTTGATGACCTCCGGCCATTTCGAGTGCGCATCCACGGCTATTAAAAACATTGAGTCCATGAATGGACCAGCAAAATCAATATGCACCCATTGCCATGGAGATGAGGGCCACTCCCATGGGTGTAGAGGGGCCTGTGGTGGTGCATTTTGGACGTTCTGGCATCCTGAGCAGCTCTTGGTCAGGTCCTCGATTTGTTTATCGATTCCCGGCCACCACACATAAGCCCTGGCTAGGCTTTTCATTTTTACCCCTCCCAGATGACCCTCATGAAGCTCATTGAGCACTCTATCCCTTAACTTGGGTGGAATTACCACTCGGGATCCACACATGAAGGTCCCCCGGCACACTGACAGCTGTTCTCTCCTTGTCGAGAATGCTGGCAACAGTGAGTCGCCATATGCTGGCCATCCCTTCACCGTCAAATCATATACCCGAGACAGTGTCGGGTCATTTCGGGTTTCCTTTTCGATACAAGCGTTAGTTACCGGTAGGTATTCAACTATAGCCGAATGGAATATTTCGACAGGATCCACTGCTGGTGCTTCCTCCGCAGTAGGCAGTGGCAGGCGTGATAGCCCATCAGCATTTCCATGCTGTTTCATGCCCTTATATTCAATCTCATAGTGGTGCGCCCCAAGAAAAAGTGACCATCTTTGTAGTCGTTGCGCAGTCATCACCGGAACGCCCTTCTTCGGATTAAAAATGGAGACAAGAGGCTGGTGATCAGTCAGCAAGGTGAATTTCTGCCCGTGCAGATAGTGATTGAACTTTTTCACTCCCCACACTAGGCTGAGGGCCTCCCTGTCAATCTGGGTGTAGTTACGCTCGGCTGAGGTTAGTGATCGTGACGCAAAGGCTATTGGCCTCTCTGAGCCGTCTGAGAATTTGTGCGACAGCACCGCTCCAATGCCGTAGGGTGACGCATCACATGCCAACCGAATTGGTAATGCTGGGTTGTAATGAGCCAATACCTCTTTCGATGTGATTAGTGTTTTGCTCTTCTGGAAAGCTCGTCTACATTCGTCACTCCACTTCCATGGCACCCCAGTTTGCAGTAGGGTGTTCAGTGGGTGTAGTATTATAGACAAATTTGGCAAGAACTTATGGTAGTAGTTTACCAGCCCGAGGAACGACCTCAGTTGTGACACATTTTCCGGTGCTGGAGCCTTGACTACTGCCTCAATCTTCTCTGGGGACTTATGTAACCCCTCTTTATCGATAACGTGGCCACAATACGAGATCTGTTTTCTAAAAAACTCGCATTTGGGGCGGTTAGCTCGGAGCCCATATTCCTGCAATCTAGTGAGCACCTGCTCCAGGTTGGCAAGGTGATCACTGTCATTTTCACCCGTGACCAGGATGTCTTCCAAATAACACTGGGTCCCTGGGATCCCTTGCAGGACTTGTTCCATTGCCCTCTGCCAAATAGCCGGAGCTGATGCTACCCCGAATACCAGCCGGTTGTATTGGTAGAGACCTTTATGGGTGTTGATTGTGAGGTATTTTTTGATGCCTCTTCTACCTCCATTTGCAGATACGCCTGGGCCAGATCAATCTTAGTGAAGCGTTTCCCTCCAGATAGCGAGGCGAAAATATCTTCAATCCGCGGAAGTGGATATTGTACGGTGTGAAGGACCGGGTTCACTGTTACCTTAAAGTCCCCACAGATGCGAACCTTCCTTGGTTCCCCAGGCATGCTGCTCAATGACTTTTTCATCACAGGGACGATGGGTGTAGCCCACTCGCTCCAGTCTACCTTGGACAGTACACCTGAATGTTCCAGACTCTCCAGCTCTGCTTCGACGGCTGGGCGGATCGCATAAGGTACCGGTCTGGCCTTAAAAAATGTTGGGCTTGCGTTTTCTTCAATTTTAATTGTCGCTGTCATGCCTTTTAGTGTTCCGAGTCCTTGCTGGAACACTTTTTTCGCGTCAGTTAGGATCTTTGACAGTCACCCAGGTGTGACGTCGTCATCCTTTTTGTCAGCCACAGTCAGTGCCTGTATGGAATGCCAACCCAGTTGTATTTTCCGGATCCATTCACGTCCCAGTAATGGTGGTCCTCCATCTTGCAATACATACAGGTCTAGATTTGGTGTTTCCTTACCGTTATATATAACGGTTACCCTTATTTTTCCTTTGGGGTAGACTTTTTGCCCCGTGTACGTCTTCAAAATAATTTTTCTGTCTCTCAAGGGTATGTGTGAGAATAGCCGCTTGTAGTCCTGTCGGTTTATGACTGTTAGGGCTGATCCTGTGTCCAATTCTATCTTTACCTGGGCTCCTGCTATCTTGAGAGTGACCCAAATGGTTCGGTGATCGTCCGTTGTGATCACATTATGTAGTTTCAGACAACTCAGTTCCCTGCTTTCAGAGTCGTTAACACTCTTTTGTTCGTCTGAACTATTCTCCGTCATCTTATGTACCTTCTTGTACTTTTCTTTGATAGGTTTCTTATTGCTGGTTTTCTTTCCCGACCTGCAGACTCGTGCTATGTGACCTACTTTTCCACACTGTCTGCACACTTTGTCTTTGAACCAGCAATCATTCTGGTCATGTGTTGTTCTGCCGCAGCGATAGCACTTCTCTGTTCTATATGACATTTCGTTTGTGCCATATTCTTGCGGTCTCTGTTGTATCTCTGCAGCGCCCTGTACTGCTGCTTCATATGATACCGCAATGCTGAAAGCCTTTTCCAGCGTAAGGTCCTTTTCAGATAAAAGCCGTTTCTGGGTTCCTTCACTTTGAAGCCCACACACAAACTTGTCCCTTAAGGTATCTGCCAGTCCCGCTCCAAACTGGCAGTGTTTCGATAGTTTGTGCAGTTCTGTTAAATAATCAGCATTGCTTTCATCCTTATGCTGGTTCCGTTTGTGAAACTTGAATCTTTCTGCTATCAGCAGCGGTGTGGGGTTTAAATGTTCCTGTAGTATCATTACTATGTCTTCAAAACTCTTTTCCATTGGCTTCGTTGGGGTTACTAGATTTCGTAATAAACCATACGTCTTTGCACCCATTAAATTTAACAATACCGACGCTTTCTTGTCATCTGACACCTCATTTGTCTTGCAGTATACCTCTATTCGTTCGACATATGTAGTCCAATCTTCGACTTCATTGTCAAATGTGGTGATACTGCCACTCTTCAGCATTTTGGGTGTGGTTTAAAATGGCGTCTCCCAATGGCTTTAAATGGCGTCTCCCGCGCTTTCCTTCCTCCCCTGCTGCTGCCAACGCCGCTCCCGGCGGTTCTCGTGGCAATGGCGGCGCCCTGTAGGTTTTGCGTGCTTCTCCTGCGCTGCTGCCAACGCCGCTCTCGGTGGTCCTCGTGACAATGGCGGCGCCTCGCGGGTTTCTGCGCGTCTCTCTCTCCCACGCTGCTCGGCCCCTGAACACCGGCTGCACCCTGTGCGCTCTGCCCTCTCTCTCTCTCCCCCATCGACGCTGCTCGGCCCTTTGCTGTGCCGCTCGGTCGGGCTCTAGCCCGCCGCTGTCCGGGAAGGGTCTACGCACTACCTGTTGCCAGCCCGTTTCGCTGGACCACCTCGACTGGAAAGCCAAGCCTGGCTCTCAACAGCCTCCCCCGCAATTCTCGAGTCTCTGCTTGATGACTGGGCTGTTGCCCGTGGACGACGCCCGAGTCTCTGGCCTTGACCTCCAATCCACTGATCTCCAGGAACGAATCCCCAGGAAGTGATGCAGAGTTGCAGGTAGGTTCGAACTTGCCTTGTCGCCAATGTTGTGTCTGTGTATAATAAGGCACAGACTGCAGGAGAACGGTATAACAGGTGTTTACTCAACGTGGCTCACACGGGAACTGGTCTGTACAGCTTACTACTCAGTGCTATATACAGGTGTGGTCACTGCCGGTACTGCAGTATACATGAGCTGTAAAAAGTAGTTCCCCCCTTAAAGGTATATACATTACAAAACCCCTGCACCAAGGCCTCCAGTGCTGCATCGGAGAAATGATGTGCCCTTTCTCTGCCCTGTTCAGACATTGCTAAGTTCCAGCTCCAGTCAGAATGAGGTACTTCTCTCGCAAAGCACCTCTCCTTTAAGAAGTGCAGACAGTCTTTCACTCAGCAGTCAACCTTTAAATACAGAGCAGATTTCCACGACACTGGACCCCTGTTGAGTGCTGAGCCAACCAAAAGTGCGTTCAGCACTGGGCTCAGTGCTGCAATCATGTTAATTAGCAGGCAGCATGAATTTCGCGAGCTGCCTGCACTACTATCAACGGGCACGGGCAGATCACGCATCGTGATCCCCACGCCCATTTTTGGGCCTTATCTAATTTAGCCCCCTCTGTCTTCGACCACCTAACCAATCTCCTAATCAGGTCAATAATTTGCCTTCAATTCCATGTGCTTTAATTTCAGCTAACAGTCTCTTATGTGGAAGCTTATCGATTGCCTCCTGGAAGTCCATATAAACTACATCCAAAGACATTCCCCTGTCTACTACTTTAGTTACTTCCTCAAAAAATTCAATTAGGTTTGTTAGACATGTCCTACCCATCACAAATCCATGTTGGCTCTCTTTAATCAGCTCAAATTTCTCTAAGTGCTCAGTCACTCTGCCCTTAATTATAGGTTCCAATAACTTCCCCACAACAAATGTTAGAATGATAGGTCCATAATTTCTTGCTTTTTCTCCATACCTTTCTTAGATAATGGAGTTACATTTTCAATTTTCCAATCTAAAGGGACAATTCCTGAATCAAGAGAGTTTTGGAACATAAAAACAGAAAATGCTGGAGAAATTCAGCAGGACAGACGTAAGATTTCTAAGGGCTTTCAGCAGGCGGAGGTTCTCCAGAAAGCGGAACTCTCCGCCCGCAGAGGCCCTTCTCCAGGGCAGGCGTCCGATCTGTCAAGAGCATTCTTGACAGATTGGAAATGCTTCGCATGCCTGAAACCGGCATTTCCGATGTCCCTACGGGTGTGTACACAGCACATACACACTCATAGGGATCGGAATATACGGCCCATTAACTTTAGCAAGTTCCAGTCCTTGATCCATTATTAATTTCCTTGGAATGTCAAGATATATTATTCTCTTCCTCTACTGCAAAGACTGACACAAAGTAATTATTCAAGAAGTCTGTCATTTCCTTATTTCATTTGCATATTACCCGTTTGTACCCTTAACTAACCTTTTCCTTCTAATACAATGGTAAAAACTTTTTCTGTTAATCTTGATAACCCTCACAAGTTTCTTTTCGTATTGCTTTCTGCAGCTCTTACTATGTTGTTTGTCTTTCTTTGCTGTTCTTTATATTTCTCCCAGTCCCCTGGATCTACTCTATTCTTTGCACTTTTATGTGCTCTTTCCTTTAGTTTTATGTTACCTCTTTTGTCAACCATGGCGGTTTTATTTGGTAAGTGGAGCTGTTGCCCCTTAGGGGTACATATTGGGCCTGCATTAAGCCAAATTATTTTTTGAACATCTCCCACTTTTCATCTGCAGTTTAGTCCAATAACAGTTTTGACAGAAGACAGTTCGGGCAGAAGATCGGGTGGGGGTTGGGACGGGGTGTTAAGAAGATCAGTGGGTCAGGCCGGGCCGTTAAGAGGATCGGGGGTGGGGTCGGGGTCGGTGAGAGGATTGGGGCTGCATGGTCGTGGGGGGGGGGTGGTGGTGAAGGGAAACATAGAAGATAGGAGCAGGAGTAGGCCATTCGGCCCTTCGAGCCTGCTCCGCCATTCAACGAGATCATGGCTGATCATCCAAACCCTAGCACCCGGTCCCTACACCGACAGCCATCCCACCCAAGCCCTATCCCTGTAACCCCACGTATTTAATAACCCCTAACACTAAGGGTCAATTTTTTTATCATGGCCAATCAACCTAACCCGCACATCTTTGGACTGTGGGAGGAAACCGGAGCACCCGGAGGAAACCCACGCAAACACAGGGAGAATGTGGCCGGCCACTGGAGCATCGTTGGGGGGGGTGGAGAGAAGATCGGGGCCGGCATCAGCATCATCGGTGGGGTGGAGGGGTCCGGGAAGGTGATCGGAGACCTTGTTTTCTAAAATCCTTATAATGTGGAATTTTTAACTCCCAATCATGACCATCTTGCAGCCATGGCAGTAATGGTCACCGTGCCATACCCTCTAAGCTGTATTTAAGCCTCTAACTCACTCAATTTATTTTGTGTCTGGTTCTCTCACCATCTGATTAACTTGGAAAATAAAATCACCAACTTGCCTGTTCCAGCACCATAGAAATATAGAAACATAGAAAAATAGGAGCAGGAGTAGGCCATTCGGCCCTTCGAGCCTGCTCTGCCATTCAATATGATCATGGCTGATCCTCTATCTCAATACCATATTCCCGCTCTCTCCCCATACCCCTTGATGCCTTTTGTCTAGAAATCTATCTATCTCCTTCTTAAATATATTCATTGACTTGGCATCCACAGCCTTCTGTGGTAGAGAATTCCACAGGTTCACCACCCTCTGAGTGAAGAGATTTTTCCTCATCTCAGTCCTAAATGTCCTATCCCGTATCCTGAGACTGTGACCCTTTGTTCTAGACCCCCCAGCCAAAGGAAACATCCTTCCTGCATCCAGTCTGTCTAGCCCGGTCAGAATTTTATACGTTTCAATGAGATCCCCTAAACTCTAGTGAATACAGGCCTAATTGACCCAATCTCTCCTCATAAGACAGTCCTGCCATCCCAGGAATCAGTCTGGTGAACCTTCGCTGCACTCCCTCTATGGCAAGTGTATCCTTTCTTAGGTAAGGAGACCAAAACTGCACATAGTACTCCAGGTGTGGTCTCTCCAAGGCCCTGTATAACTGTAGTAAGACATCCAGTGGGTCTCCGGATCTGAAGAAAGGAAGATAAGAATGGCTGCCTTTCATTTATGTAGCACTTTACCTTAACTCTCAGAAATCTCCTAAAGTACTTCACATACAATGAATTATTTTAAATGACTGTTATGTAGGCAAACACAACAGTCATTCTGTGCACATCAAAATCCCACAAATAATACAGAGATGAATGATCAGTTAATCTGTTTTCCATGGCATTGGTTAAGTGAGGAAAGTTAGTCAGGACACTGGGAGAACTCCTTCTGTTCATGTAGTGCCATTGTATTTTTAATGTCTGATTCAGCCACCCTGAACAGGTAAATGAGGCCTCAATTTAACATTACCAGCTGTAGGACAGATGCTGTGACAGCAAGTGTCTCTTATTACTGCACTGGAGTAACAGTCTATGCACTTGAGTCCTGAAATGGGGCATGAATCTACATGATCTGGCAGAGATCAGAATACGACCAACTGAGCCACAATGATACAGGAACAAGGTACTGCCAGACAATGGCCTCCTGTGTGGCACTACTAAGTGCAATGAGTCGGTTCAGTGCTCGAGTGCTAACATCATCTTGCAAGCTGCTATCCTGATGAATGAAATGGCAGTAGATACACTACCACTGGCCCCTGGTTCAGCATCAAAGGAATTCTTTCATTTCTTCAACACAAACTGGAACAATGCAGCAGTGGAGAGTAGCACACAATCTGCTTTTCCCAGGCCAAAGCGCAAAAATGTAATATAAAAATGCCTAAAGACACCAATTGGCATCTTTCTCAAACCTTTACTCCAGACAGTTCAGGAAAGGCAAATTTTTTGCACTGGCATTAGGAAGTTCCAATCCACATAAAGAGTGATTGATGCATGGAATGGACTTCCATTTGGAAGAGTGGCAGTGAAAACCCTGGAATCATTTAAGATAAACATAGATGCTGTAATGGGGTGGGGGGGCGGGTGGCAAGTGTAGCGACTCTCGAGATAGATGAACTAAGATGGGCTTTACTCATTCATATTTGACTTGTGGTTTGGTAAGTATAATCTGAATCTGTTGCACCACAGTTAATGGCTCTGCTTTTGTCTTACTGGACACTGCAACATTTAGTTTATTGCCTAGAAGCAATTATTATAGACATTAAAACCCTTTTGTTTCTTGCTGACGTTTAATACTTTTTTAGTTTATTTTTGTAGTAATCAATATGTAGTGCTAGGGAAATAAAACCCCTCCCATTTCAACTATCCAGTGCCTGCATCAAGCGCTCCTAGGGCAAGTATAGCACAATCAGACTCAGAGTAAAGCTTCCTCTGTGCTGCCCAACAATGTGCCTCAACCCCTGAGTAGATTGGCAATTAGTGCCAAATTAGGGCTTTTTTAACCCATGCCTACTAAGAACTGTAAGAAGTCACACAACACCAGGTTATAGTCCAACAGTTTTATTTGAAATCACAAGCTTTTGGAGCACTGCTCCTTCATCAGGTGAAGTGGAGAGATGCATAAAGACAAAGCTTATATAGTCAGAGAATAATGCCAGATGATTACAGGTAATCTTTCTAACTGCCATTTATCACACCTCGGCAGAGAGATAATCACAGCAATCAAAGGTGTGAATGGTGTCCAAACAGGTTAGTCAAGAAAACATTACATCAAAGAACAATGAGGTGGGGTCACAAGGGATCAAATGTTGCAGATGCTGGGGTCTGTATGAAAAACAAAAAACAGACAAAAAAAACATTTTTTTTGCTGGAAATCACAGCAGGTCTGGCCGCATCTGTGTAGAGAGAACAAGCCAACGACGACTTGAGTCTGGATGACCCTACATGTAGCGTGACATGAACCCAAGATCCCGGTTGAGGCCGTCCTCATGAGTGCGGAACTTGGCTATCAGTTTCTGCTCTACGATTTTGCGTTGTCGTGTGTCCCGAAGGCCGCCTTGGAGAATGCTTACCCGAAGATCGGAGGCTGAAAGTCCTTGACTGCTGAAGTGTTCCCCGACTGGGAGGGAACACTCCTGCCTGGCGATTGTTGTGTGGTGTCCGTTCATCCGTTGTCGCAGTGTCTGTATGGTCTCGCCGATGTACCATGCTCCGGGGCATCCTTTCCTGCAACATATGAGGTAGACAACGTTGGCCGAGTCACATGAGTATGTACCGTGTACCTGGTGGGTGGTGTCCTCACGTGTGATGATGGTATCTGTGTTGATGATCTGGCATGTCTTGCAGAGGTTGCTGTGGCAGGGTTGTGTGGTGTCGTGGTCGCTGTTCTCCTGAAAGCTGGGTAATTTGCTGCGAACGATGGTCTGTTTGAGGTTAGGCGGCTGTTTGAAGGCGAGTAGTGGAGGCGTGGGGATGGCCTTAGCGAGGTGTTCGTCGTCATCGATGACATGTTGAAGTCGATCGACAGTTCCGACGGGCCACAGCAAAAAATCGCATAGACCTCCTCAGAAGACAAACACGGGACACAACCAACAGAGTACCCTTTGTCGTCCAGTACTTCCCCGGAGCGGAGAAACTATGCCATGTTCTTCGCAGCCTTCAACATGTCATCGATGATGATGAGCACCTCGCTAAGGCCATCCCCACGCCTCCACTACTCGCCTTCAAACAGCCGCCTAACCTCAAACAGACCATCGTTCGCAGCAAATTACCCAGCTTTCAGGAGAACAGCGACCACGACACCACACAACCCTGCCACGGCAACCTCTGCAAGACATGCCAGATCATTAACACAGATACCATCATCACACGTGAGGACACCACCCACCAGGTACACGGTACATACTCATGTGACTCGGCCAACGTTGTCTACCTCATACATTGCAGGAAAGGATGCCCCGGAGCATGGTACATCGGCGAGACCATGCAGACACTGCGACAACGGATGAGCAGACACCACGCAACAATCGCCAGGCAGGAGTGTTCCCTCCCAGTTGGGGAACACTTCAGCAGTCAAGGACATTCAGCCTCCGATCTTCGGGTAAGCATTCTCCAAGGCGGTCTTCGAGACACATGATAATGCAAAATCGTAGAGCAGAAACTGATAGCCAAGTTCCGCAGCCATGAGGACGGCCTCAACCGGGATCTTGGGTTCATGTCACGCTACATGTAACCCCACCTGACGTAGGGTCATCCAGACTCGAGTCGTCATTGGCTTGTTCTCTCTACACAGATGCGGCCGGACCTGCTGTGATTTCCAGCAAAAAAAAATTTTTTTTGTCTGTTTTTTGTTTTTCATACAGACCCCAGTATCTGCAACATTTGACCCCTTGTGACCCCACCTCATTGTTCTTTGATGTAATGTTTTCTTGACTAACCTGTTTGGACACCATTCACACCTTTGATTGCTGTGATTATCTCTCTGCCGAGGTGTGATAAATGGCAGTTAGAAAGATTACCTGTAATCACCTGGCATTATTCTCTGACTATATAAGCTGTGTCTTTATGCATCTCTCCACTTCACCTGACGAAGGAGCAGCGCTCCGAAAGCTTGTGATTTCAAATAAAACTGTTGGACTATAACCTGGTGTTGTGTGACTTCTTACATTTGTCCACCCCAGTCCAACACCGGCATCTCCACACCATGGCTACTAAGAACTGGACTGAGACCGCCCAAACTCATTGTACACAGGCCCCTTATATCCAGCAAGCAGAGGAAATGTTCCAAGTATGCATTTGAGGTGGGGAACCACTCAGTGCATCCATGATTGTGTATCATGCTGCCAGCAAGTGAAGTTCCCCACCATTAGCATGCATTTGGAAAATTAGATCAGCATGTTTTAACATATGTTGTTGCTGGTTTTAATTGTTACCAATCTCTGCTGTAAGTATTAATTGAGAATGGAACATTTCAGTGATTTGTGTTTTCTCTTCAGTATCTGAGATATAAGTGCTACTCAAAGTAATAAGACCTGCAACATTTTGAGACAACTGAGCTTTACAAATCCAGATGTGGTGAGAGAATACTTAACCTAAGTGAATTTATCACACAAGTAACACTGGCTGTGAGTTAAGCAGACCTGCTTCTCAAATCTGAAAAATACAGTAGGGCATCCACTGGTTATATTTATCGCAATCATGAGGCATGATGTCTTTGCGTTTTATCATTGCGCTTATTTTTGATTAGAAACCCAGGAAGCTGAATGCATGTTCATGTTCTGTTCAGTGAAGGGTGTTGATTCTGTTTTAGTGATAGATGTCAGGTCAGAGGTGTAACAGAGGGAAGTTTGGAGACCCAGTATTTATGAGCAGTGAATGAGCATCTATTTGTTTCTTGGCTTTTAAAATATCTAGTCACTTTGAGATGTGGATTTGAAGAGAATTTTAATCCTTAAAAAGTGTTTTTTAATCAAGAAGTGAATGTGTAATAATATAATAACATACTTCTATTCTGGTGTAATTTAAAACACCTACATTTGTTAAATGATGTGATAACATTGAAAAGTTAGAAACCTGAAAGGCCTTTAAGTAAGTTCATTAACTTTACCAGTGTGTGAACAATTTAATCAGACTATGGTGGCTGGTACGTTAACTTTCAGTTTCAGCTGGTGTGAATGTTTTTTAAAGTTATTTGAATTACTTTCCAAGATGAAGATTATTTTAATCTTTTTTTTACCCAAGCCGATTGTATCTATCTATCTATCTATCTATCTATCTATCTATCTATCTATCTATCTATCTATCTATCTATCTATCTATCTATCTATCTATCTTTCTCTCACTCTATCTCTCGCTCTATCTATCTATCTTTTTCTCACACTGTCTATCTATCTATCTATCTCTCGCTCTATCTATCTATCTCTATCTATCTATCTCTCTATCTATCTCTCTATCTTTCTATCTATCTCTCTATCTCTCTCTATCTTTCTCTCACTCTATCTATCTTTTTCTCACACTGTCTATCTATCTTTCTCTCACACTATCTATCTTTCTCTCACACTATCTATCTATCTATCTTTCTCTCACACTATCTATCTATCTTTCTCTCACACTATCTATCTATCTATCTATCTTTCTCTCACACTATCTATCTTTCTCTCACACTATCTATCTTTCTCTCACACTATCTATCTTTCTCTCACACTATCTACCTATCTTTCTCACACTATCTATCGATCTATCTATCTTTCTCTCACACTATCTATCTATCTTTCTCTCACACTATCTATCTTTCTCTCACTATCTATCTTTCTCTCACACTAGCTATCTTTCTCTCACACTATCTATCTTTCTCTCACACTATCTATCTATCTTTCTCTCACACTATCTATCTTTCTCTCACACTATCTATCTATCTATCTATCTATCTATCTTTCTCTCACACTATCTATCTATCTATCTATCAAAAAGTCTCACTGACCTCTAGTTATATTTACTTAGCAGCCGTTAGACTACATGGCTAGCTGAACACATCTCCACCTTAGCAGCAGATTAATACATTATGTGTTACAGTACATGGTACAATGCTCCTGTCATTATAAAACAGTGTATCATCTGACTTACTGTAAATCTCAGCAGGGAAACTTCCAAATAATAGTAAATAACTACAGCGCTATAAGATGAAATTGTTTGTTTGGTGAAAGTGTTTTGGTGTGCATGATGCATTGGGATTGTGCGTTATTGTGATATATTTCTTATTTTATCATATAATTGTAGTTTACTGTAGATTTTTCATATGCCTCTGTGTCAGAAGTTTGTGAGTTCAAATCCCACTCCAGGATTCTCTGCCCACGCTGGAAAATCACCTGGGGTATAATGGACAGCCAGCATCTCTTTACAGGCACTTGACAACTGGCCCTGCTGCACATAGGCCATCATGAGTGACATACCCAGAGCACTCCCTGGGCAAGGTCAGCTGATCTGTGCGCAAGCACATGCAGTGTTTGGATAGCATCAGAGCTGTATCGGGACCATATTATTGGCCCCTTCGTGCCACACTCAAAATATATGCACAACAGTTGCATATGCCAAGCAGGCCAATGTTCAGCTTATTCATATTTACCAAGTTGAGGAGAGAAGGAGAGCAATCAGCCAGCATAATACTTTCCTACAACTAGTTAATGGCACTGTACACAGTCAGTCTTGAAATGGATGTTGGGATCATTTGGAGATCTTGGAGCCATTGTGGAACCAATGGTGTTGATTTTGACTTTTGGGCGTGCTGGCCGGTTGCCTGTTTTGTCGGCGAAGAGGCCACTGTGACTTTGAGGTCCTTATTTAAAATTTTCCGGCATGCTGCGAGGTGCCAAACAGGCGTCCCAATGCAACTTTCCCGACTGAGGCCTCAAGGTTGGGCTGGGGCGATTGGCAACAAGATAAGTTGCGACGGAGGGCGGGGTGGGGGTGGGGTGCGGTGGGGGAAGGAATCTAGAGAGGGGGCAGGATCTAAAAGGTGGGGGTCCCAGGGCAGTAGCAACCCAGATTATTTTGTGGTCCCCAGAGGGACACTCCTAATCCTTTGGGGCACCATACTTCAGAAAGGATGTCGAGGCCTTAGAGAAGGTGCAGAGGAGATTTACTGGAATGGTACCAGGGATGAGGGATTTCAGTTACATGGAGAGACTAGAGAAACTGGGGTTGTTCTCCATTGAGCAGAGAAGGTTAAGGGGAGATTTGATAGAGCTGTTCAAAATCTTGAAGGGTTTTGATAGAGTAAATAAGGAGAAACTGTTTCCAGTGGCAGAAGGGTCAGTAACCAGAGGATACAGATTTAAGGTAATTGGCAACAAAAAAAACAGACGCAACATGAGGACAATTTTTTTTACGCAGTGATCTGGAATGCTCTGCCTGAAAGGGTGGTGGAAGCAGATTTAATAATAACTTTCAAAAGGGATTTGGCTAATACTTGAAAAGGAAACATTTGCTGGGCTATGGGGAAGGAGGAGGGTAGTGAGACTAATTGGATAGCTCTTTCAAAGAGCTGGCACAGGCATGACAGGCTGAATGGCCTCCTTCTGTGCTGTATCATTCTATGATTCTATGAAAAATAATTCAACACTTACCTCTGGCGGGTCTCTTCATTTCCATTGCCAGTGGAACTGATCGGAGTGTGCACTGCAAAGAATCTGACCAGTTCCGACCTAAAATTACAATGGAGTCCCATTTACGTCATAGGACCCAAATTTCCATATTAAAAGGAGTCGTTACCTGAAACAGGCAGATGTTTTGGGCACCTGGTGATAAGCCCCTTTCAAAATGAAGTCAGTCTCATTGCTGGTGTTAATGGGGCGATAAAGCTACTGACTTCATTTTGAGGATGTTACCACCCTGTCAATGCAGGGAGAAGGCAGGGACAATCAACCTCAATATGTTTCTTGGTAAGTGGGAACTGAAATGCACCGCATTTTAAGATTGTTATTGCAACTGGAAGAAAAACAACCAATTGCAGGAGGCAGAGGTGTTGATTTTGAACTTGCAATGGAAATGAAAATTGGGTGGTTTCTATGAAAGGCGGCCGATTCAGGTTGTCAGTTTGCCGACCAAGCAATGTGGGAGAAAATTACCCCTAGAAAGGGTAAATTATACTAATTATAATCAATGTTTCAAAAAATTAAACTTTCCTACATTTACATCTAGCATGGAATTGTTCAATTGCCTGGATGAGTGCAGCTCCAACGACACGCAAGAAGCTCGACACCATCCTGGACAAAGCAGCCCGCTTGATTGGCAACCCATCCAACACCTTAACAAAGAAGATAGGAGCAGGAGTAGGCCATTCGGCCCTTCGAGCCTGCTCCGCCATTCAACGAGATCATGGTTGATCATCCAAACCCTAGCACCCGGTCCCTACACCGACAGCCATCCCACATAAGCCCTATCCCTGTAACCCCGTAACCCCACGTATTTAATCACCCCTAACACTAAGGGCCAATTTTTTTATCATGGCCAATCAACCTAACCCGCACATCTTTGGACTGTGGGAGGAAACCGGAGCACCCGGAGGAAACCCACGCAAACACGGGGAGAATGTGCAAACTCCACACAGACAGTCACCCGAGGCCGGATTTGAACCCGGGTCCCTGGTGCTGTGAGGCAACAGTGCTAACCACTATGCCACCGTGCTGCCCCTGATTAAACATTCACTCCCTCCACCACCGGCGTACCGTGGCTGCAGTGTGTACCATCTACAAGATGCACTGCAGCAACTCGCCAAGGATTCTTCGGCAGCACCTCCCAAACCCGTGACCTCTTCCACCTCGAAGGACAAGGGCAGCAGGCGCATGGGAACACCACCACCTCCAAGTTCCCCTCCAAGTCACACACCATCCTGACTTAGAAGTATATCGCTGATCCTTCATCGTCACTGGGTCAAAATCCTGGAACTCCCTAACAACACTGTGGGAGTACCTTCACCATACAGACTGCAGTGGTCCAAGAAGGCAGCTCACCACCACCTTCTCAAGAACAACTAGGGATGGGCAATAAACGCTGGCCTTGCCAGCGATGCCCACATCCCATAAATGATTTTTTTTTAAAAATCCCTTTGACTTTATTTTAATTCAGTTTTCCTTGGTCTGCTGTAGCCCTTGAGAAAGTGGAAGTCAGAGACGGGAGTCACTCACATGGATAAATTTACTCAATCAGGTATGATAGAATAAATCTGCCTAGTAAACTTGCCCATGTTAGGATAAATTTGGGCTAACTATAATAAATTTGACTTTGTGATAGAATGGTGACACCAAGTGTGATAGGAAATGTATTACAAAAATGTGTGCTAAACACTTGCTACTGTATAATACATTTCTAACATGCTACTAATGGATCTCCCGTAGTGTTGCTGATGGTAATGCAAACTCATTTCTCTTATCTGGAAGGAGGAGAGCATGCCAGGGGATCTCAGAGACGCTGTAATTGTGACCATCTTCAAGAAAGGTGACAAGTCCGATTGCGGTAATTACAGAGGAGCTTCCCTGCTGTCTGCCACAGGGAAAATCATCGCAAGAATCCTCCTCAATTGCCTTCTCCCAGTGGCCGAAGAGCTCCTCCCAGAGTCGCAATGCGGATTCCGCCCACTAAGGGGCACA
Organism: Somniosus microcephalus; assembly: GCF_052327205.1. NCBI lineage: Eukaryota > Metazoa > Chordata > Chondrichthyes > Squaliformes > Somniosidae > Somniosus > Somniosus microcephalus. The sequence continues at coordinate 253,757,656 of NC_140992.1, forward strand.
ATGGACATGGTCTTCACCGCATGTCAATTACAAGAGAAATGCAGGGAACAGCACCAACCACTGTACATGGCCTTCTTTGATCTCACAAAGGCCTTCGATACTGTCAACCGTGAGGGATTATGGAATGTCCTCCTCAAATTCGGCTGCCCTCAAAGGTTTGTCACCATCCTCCGCCTGCTTTACGATGACATGCAAGCCGTGATCCTGACCAACGGTTCCACCACAGACCCAATTCACGAATGAACCGGGGTCAAGCAAGGTTGTGTCATCGCACCAACGCTGTTCTCGATCTTCCTTGCTGCAATGCTCCATCTCACCCTCAGTAAACTTCCCGCTGGCGTGGAGCTAATTTACAGAACAAACGGGAAACAGTTCAACCTCTGTCGCCTCCAGATCAGATCCAAGGTTGTCCCATCCTCTGTCGTCGAATTACAGTATGCAGACAATGCTTGCGTCTGCGCTCACTCAGAGGTCGAACTCCAAACCATCATCAACACCTTCACCGAAGCATATGAGAGCATGGGCCTTACACTAAACATCCGTAAGACAAAGATCCTCTACCAACCTGCCCCCGCCACACAGTACTGCCCCCCGATTATCAAAATCCATGACAAGGCCTTGGACAATGTGGACCACTTTCCATACCTCAGCAGCCTACTGTCAACAAGGGCAGACGTCGACGACGAAGTCCAACACCACCTTCAGTGTGCCAGTGCAGCCTTCGGTCGCCTGAGGAAGAGAGTGTTTGAAGACCAGGACCTCAAACCCGGCACTAAGCTCATGGTCTACAGAGTAGCAGTGATACCCACCCTGCTGTATGCCTCAGAGACATGGGCCATGTACAGCAGGCACCTCAAAGCACTGGAGAGGTACCACCAACGCTGCCTCCACAAGATCCTGCAAATCCATTGGCAGGATAGGCGCACCAACATCAGTGTTCTTGCTCAGGTCAACATCCCCAGCATCAAAGCTTTGACCACGCTCAATCAGCTCCGATGGACGAGTCACATTGTCCGCATACCCGATACGAGACTCCCAAAACAAGCACTCTACTCGGAACTCCGACACAGCAAGAGAGCCCCAGGTGGGCAGAGGAAATGCTTCAAGAATACCCTCAAAGCCTCCTTGAAAAAGTGTAACAGCCCCACCGACACCTGGGAATCCCTGGCCCAAGACCGCACAAAGTGGAGGAGAAGCATCCGGGAAGGCACCGAACACCTCGAGTCTCTTCGCCGGGAGCAAGCGGAAGCCAAGCGCAGGCAGCGCCAGGAGCACACTTCAACCCAAGCACCCCACCCACCTGCCCCTTCAACCATCGTCTGCCCCACCTGTGACAGAGACTGTAGGTCCCGCATTGGACTCATCAGTCACCTGAGAACTCATTTTTAATGTGGAAGCAAGTCATCCTCGGTTCCGAGGGACCGCCTAAGAAGAAGAAAGGATACATTCTTTCTCTCTCTGCTTTTCTTCTGTCCTTTTGGACATGGCATGGCACTGAGGGCTGCAGTCTGCATTTTCCAGTGGTGGGTCAGAGGAGTGCTCTGGCAAGAGCTGCAAGCTGGAGGTACGTGGGTTCCTTTTGAACTATAGTTGGCAGGTGAGGGGAAATAATCCATCAGGCCTGCTGGTAAGCATCTGGAAAAGGGTGTGCCAAGTCTGGGACCAAAAAGGGGCCCAGACAGAACCAACCTCAGGATGTGTTGACCAGAAATGGGGTAATTCCAGAGGTCGGACTACAACTGAGAAACGGTGAAACTCATTACAGGAAACTTCGCGATATCCGGCACCGACGGGACCAGCGTGATGCCAACCTATGAAAACTTCCGGACAGATCAGCGCTAATGTTGAAGGATACGGAGGTTTTCATCTCCGTATCTGACAACAAACACTGTTGCTTAGCAACAGCTTGTAAACAGTCGGCCCGTACCTTGGAAGCGTCGCTGTAGCTTAGCAACAGCTTCAGAGAGGCTTTCCAGAGACTGACTGTTTAAAAAAATGCTAGGAGAAGAAAAAAAAAGAAAAAAACCTAACAAAACGGCTGCTGATTTCTGCCGTTAGATCGAGGTTTCCGGCCATACAACCTCCGGATAAACCAAAGTTTCCTGTACAAGGGTTGCTAAATACAACTGTCAGCAATAGCTTAAGTCTTGAACTTATGACCAGATAATCTTACAGTGTAGACTTTATATGCTTTGCTACCTAAGTCTTCTTTAATTTCTTTCTTAGTTTTTCTATCCTCAACAATTTTTAATGCTTTTACTTCCTGTTTGCCACCACCTATCTTCCTTCAGCAGAATTTTCAACATCCACTAACAATGCCTTTCCATCCGCATCAATACGGAATTGTATTTGGAAAAGGACAAGATGCCCACATTTTTTCCCAAGATGGAGCATCCTGCCATGTTGAGGCACTCCACCGAATAACCTGCCTTAGAATTGATGAAAGTTTCTGACAACAGTGACAGGCAGTCCTAAAACTCAAGTCTATTATCAACTGGTTTGAGAGAGAGATATTCTATCAACTGTGCTTTTGGCCTTATTTTCCTAGTTTCTTACATTTATCACATCAGGACTGAGTCTCAGTTAGGCAATTCACTCCTAACAGACCCACAATATAAACTGCCCAATTTGTCAATCTATTTAAAATAACAGACAATGCTGGAAACACTCAGCAGGTCAGGCAGCATCTGTGGAGAGAGGAACAGAGTTAACGTTTCAGGTCTGTGACCTTTCGTCAGAACTGGAAAAAGTTCAAGATGTAACAGGCTTTAAGCAGGTACAGAGGCAGGGAAAGGGGGAGGTGAGGAAAGAACAAAAGGAAGGGTCTGTGCTAGAGTGGAAGGCAGGAGTTGCAAATGGGGATGGCAGAATCATCAACAGCAGCCGTGTGAATAAATAGGGGCAGGGGTTATAGTCTGAAATTGTTGAACTCGATTTTGCTATTGTCAATCTATTTGTTGTTTTCGCTGATGGATAATATTTATTCGAAAGAAAGAATGGAATATTCATTACTAATATTCTTTCTAATATTTATTACTGCATATCGGATTGGCTACCATTTATTTCAATGTGATTATTATAATTTGTTTGGTTTGTGCTTACAATAGGACAATCATAATATGTAATGATACTTGATACTGAGACACTTTCAATTTTCATACAGTAATTTTCTCTGTTCTGTAATTGCTATTATTTCCATTATATCATTGCACTTTGAAATAGTAAAAAGAATATTGCTTGAGTAGAATGCTAATTGAAAATTGAAATCAGAAGCTTGGGCCAATGTAAATGTCGCATCATCCTCAAGCAGCTTCAAAGAGAACTTTTCAAGCGACCGTTCGTATTATTTCAATATTTTAACGTAAGATGCTTATTTTTTTCGGGAGCTAAGTTCAGAAATAACCTTTTAGAAGAGGGTTGAAAGTGTGAAAGGCTCTGAAGCAGTAGAAGCTCAGTCAGATGTGTGTTTGGATTTAAATGAGCAAAAATATTTAAATATAATCCTTCTCTGAGCTTCAGTGTTTTTAGACAGTTGCCAACCCCGTATGTTGGACTTTAACTCAACATTCTCCAGTTCTTCTTCAGCATCTTTATAGTCCTTCTTAGACTTAAGTTCCGAAGGCAATTAGTTGGGTATGGTAGTATACTGGTTATGTTATTGCATTAGTAATCCAGTGTGTTCAAATCCCACCACGTTGTGAAGGAATAAGCCATATTCAGAAAAATACACCATTCTAAGAAATAATTCAGGCCTTATTGTAACATGACAAACTAGGCTTGAAAATCTAAAAGCCTCAACAATCTAAAGCTGTAAACAGCATACAGGCTATTGAGATAAGATAAGTTGTTGACACTGAATCAATAGCCTTATTGAAACAGGAGGTTAAACATAGAAACATAGAAGATAGGAGCAGGAGTAGGCCATTCGGCCCCTTGAGCCTACTCCGCCATTCAATGAGATCATGGCTGATCATCCAATTTCAGTACCCTGTCCCTGCCTTCTCCCCATATTCCTTGATCCCTTTAGCCTTGAGAAATATATCCAACTCCTTCTTGAATATATTTAATGAATTGGCCTCCACTGCCTTCTGTGATAGAGAATTCCACAGGTTCACCGCTCTCTGGGTGAAGAAATTCCTCCTCATCTCTGTCCTAAATGGCTTACTCCTTATCCTTAGACTGTGACCCCTGGTTCTGGACTCCCCGGCCATCGGGAACATCCTTCCTGCATCCAGCCTGTCCAGTCCTGTTCGAATTTTATAAGTTTCAATGAGATCCCCTCTCATTCTTCTAAACTCCAGCGAGTATAAGCCCAATCGACCCACTCTCTCCTCATAGGTTGGAGTCTGCAGCCTTGGAAAGAATACAATGGTACACCTTGTTAAGGTGTTTTAAATTACACCTCGGAATGAAACACAGAAAATTAAGAAACATATGCCATCGTAAAAATGACATCAAATGAAACACAGGAGACATGATTCTGTGTTGCAACCAGCTGAGGTAACTAAGAAGACAATGGTGCAACTGGTTGAGGTGTTTTAATTTACACGTCGTAAAAAGACACAAATAGAAGATCTTGGTAAAAATGACATCAAATAGAAACATCTGCTGTCACACCGTTTTTATGGTGAGCTTAAGACACCTACACAGGAAACACGATTCTTAATGCTACCAGCTGAACTGACTGTAAGAATAGCAGGGGTCAGCAGAAAAATGACTAGAGATAATTAGCTTACATCAGCAGAAAACTTCAAAGGAAATACCACTGCAAAAGGGTATAAAAATTGAACTTTCAAATGGGATGATAGATTTGTTATAAAGGGGCAAAGTGATTCTCAGGCTTCAGAAGCAAGCTCTGTAAGTCTACAACTCTTTGTACCTCAGGGATCAAGGTATTGTGCTGTATTTGATTTTGGTGGATATCCTGGAATAAACTAAGAACTGTAAAACTAACGAAGTTAAGGTTTGAGAATAAGGATCTCTGATAATAGAATTGTAAGCTTTTTGTAGTTGGAACTGTTAATGTTACGATTGAATCACCAACTGTAATTACATGTTGGTTCTTTAATAAATCTATATATTTTTAGAATTGTCTCACATAATACTTCTGTATCATACTCACGAACACAATCTCTGTACGCTCTTTGGTGAGAAGTTGCAGAATTCTGGGGGAGTTTTCCGGACCCTCATAATATCCGGAACATTACAGTCTAGCTAAACTTATTACAAGTTCTATCTGGAGGACAGTAACATCTTCAGGTTATTCCTTTCCTTTAGGAAGAGATAGTCTGGACCTTTAGACCCAATTAAGTGTCTTTAGGATTTGGCTACCTCAAACTTTAATTGAAAGTGAAAGTCTGGGGAATACGCCTGATCCGGGGTAGCTCTAAAGGGGCTAGGACTAGTAATAATCCTTTCAATGTAAGTTTGAAAATTTTAATTCAGTTTGTAAAACCTGGAAATAAAAAGCTGGTATCAGTAAAAGTGACCATGAAACTGTCAAATTGTCGTTAAAAATTCAACTGTTCCACTAATGTCCTTTAGGAAAGGAAACCTGTCATCCTTACCTAGTTTGGCCTCCAGTCCTATAGCAATGTAGGAGGATAGATAGTATTCATAGAATCATAGACGTTTACAGCACAGAAGGCGGCCATTTGGCCCATCGTATCTGTGCCAGCCAAAAAAGAGCTATCCAGCCTAATCCCACTTCCCAGCTCTTGATCCGTAACCTTGGGGGTTACAGCACTTCAAGTGCATATCCAAGTACTTTTTAAATGCGATGATGGTTTCTTTACAGTCAGTCGAGAAGTCTCAAAGTGTATGTTGTCTACCAGATGCCAGGGTAAAGGACATGTCAAAGTGGCTGGAAAAGAATCTGGAAAGGGACAGAATCGATCCAATTGTTGTGCTCCATGTTGGAACCAACGGCATAGGAAAGATTAGGGAAGAGGTCCTGCTAAGGGAGTATCAGGAGTTGGAAGCTAAATTGAAAAGCAGGACCTCACGGGTAATAATCTCGACCCGAGCCATGTGCAAATTGGCATTGGAACAAACAGATTAGTAAAGTCAATGGCCTAGAAATTCAGTTAAGGCCCGCCAGCAGGCTAACGCCCAAAAGTTAGCGCTGTGCGCGGAGCCAGGTGCGCCCGTCAGATATTCGGCTTTTGCGCCCCAAGTCGGAACCGGGTGCTATTCCAGGGTGTGCCCGCCCCCGCTTGGGGCGCTGAAACTGAATTTCTGCGCTGTAGGCCCCGCTGCGCCACCCGCTGCGGAGCGGCAGGCTGCGGTACTGCAGGCCTCCTCTTTCTCTTAAGGGGGAGGTGCCTGCAACAGCGAGATCGCCGCTGGATTGTGCCGGCAAATGAGCCCGGCACCAAGGAGAAGTGCCGGGCTCGCGGAAAGCAGCCGGCAATGCCGCGGGGGGGGGGGGGGTGGTGGAGGAGGCCGGGGAAGGAGGTGCGGGCAGGCGGCTGCCGAAAAAGCGGCCGGCCGCACCTCCACCTTAAAGCGCCCCAGTAGCGCAGCAGTACGGCCCCGTTTTTCAATCGCTGTTTGCGGCCGCTGCAGAAGAGGCGGCCGCAACTAAATATGGGGTTTGGGCCGGAAGCGGGGCGGAACCGGGGCACTGCGCACACCGATGACGTTATCGGTGTCGGCGCAGCGCTACCGGCTACCGCCGCCATTACCGCAGCACTGAATATCAGTGCACCCTCTTACACTGGCGCAGAAACCCTATTTGGGCGGTAACTGGGCGCAAAGCCCACTGAATTTCTAGGCCAATATGTGGCTAAAGGAGTGGTACAGGAATAATTCTATTTTGTGGTACTTTGTCAAATGCCTTTTGAAAGTCTATATACACAACATCAACTACACTACCCTCATCAATCCTCTCCATCACTTCATCAAAGAACTCAATCGAGTTAGTCAAACATGATTTTCCTTTAACAAATCTGTGCTAACTTTCAATTATTAGCTCTTACTTTTCTAAATGCCAGTTAATTTTGATTTGGTTTATTGGGGGAAAAATTCAGTTGCTTGCGCCTCCCGTTAGCGCCTTAAGAGGGTGCCAATTGGGGCGCAAATCAACTAGAGGTCAGGCGCGGTGATGTTTGTGCCGCTCGCGAAATTAACTAGACATTTTGCGGCGGCGCTAAATACTTCCGCCACGATCTCCTGCGCCGGCAAATTGTGACATAATTCGAGTGCGCAACGCCCCGGACCGGATATTGAGTGGCGCCCCCTGCCTTACCACCTGCCGCTAGCAATGACAGGTTGAGGGGAGCGTTATGCTGTCAGAAAGGGACTAGGGGAGCGCTACTTAAAGGCGACCGCTTCCTGCCTTTTTTTGTCGGTGACATTTTTGCACCACGCATTCTGAGAGAGAGAGAGAGACTGCTAGAGAGATTCAACACTGTGTGAAGGAGTTTTGAGTACTGAGCAGCACTTTGCAGGTTTATTTTGATTTGCCCTTCCTTGCTTCGCCAGCACTCTGAGGTAGCGTCTCACTCCTTGGCGGTTGTGCCTTAAGACATGTGTGAAGCACCTGATTTTGCGCTCCAATCACCTCCAGGGGCGATAAAAGCCAAGTTTGCTGTCGGAGGTGATGATTAGCGCCAGGCGCTGAACTTTGCACACGGCCGACAATGGCGCCCCAAATGGGGCCATACTCAATTTTTCCCCCATAGTCTCTAAAAGTTTCCCCATCACCAACATTAGGCTGACTGGCCTGTACTTGCCAGGTTTCTGCCTCTCCCCTTTTTTAATCAGAGGTATAACATTTGCAATCCTCCAGTTCTCTGACATCACCCCTATAATGAAGGAGGATTGGAAGATTATGGCCAGAGCCTCCACAATTTTCACCCTTACTTCCCTCAATAACCTAGGATGCATCCCACCCAGGCCAGGTGACATATCTACTTTGAGGACTACTATCCTCTTAAACACCTTTTTATCTATTTTTATCCTAATCCTAAATTATCAAGAATATAAAAAGAAATAATAAAGTGTCCTGTAGATACATAAATAACAAAAGCAAATTTAAAGTAGGGATAGGGCCACTAAAGGATGAGTAAGATAAACTCACAGGTAATGACAGAGAAATGGCAGAAGTATTGAATAAGTACCTTGTCTCAATTTTTACTAAAGAAGATGCCAAAATAGAGGATGAGCTTAAAAGGAATATTAATATCGTTGGGATAGAAAGGGAGAAAATAATTGGCAAACTAGCAAAACTAAAAGAGGATAAAACCACAGACCCAGATGGTATGTACCCATGCATACTCAAGGAAACTAGGGAGGAGATAGCAGAGGCACTAGTTTATATGTATATAAAAAAATAAATATATATATATATAAAGGTTTCACAGAAGAAGTAATTATGCCAGGGGACTGGTGGATAGCTAATGCTGTTCTTATGTACTGGTCTCGCTAGACATGCTCCTATCTAATTATCCAGCCAGCTAAACACTCATTCAAATAATTCCTCGACAAGCGTGTTTGCTGTTTTGAAGCTTTACTTGAGCAAATTTGTGAAACTGTAAACAAAGACAAAGTATGTTTTGTACATAGAACTGAGTACTATACATTAGATGTTACATAAGATATAAACATATTTATAACAATAGAATAGACTAATTGTGTAACTAAATAGCACTTGAGCTAAACTTCTGTAGCTAACTAATAACTTCTTATAAACAAAGTATTGTCAAATACTACACTGACAAAGTTGCTATCATGTTAACAAATAAAGATACTCACAGACATTGCGTCCTGCCCAGCATATAAGATGAGATGACACAGGATTGAGAATCCCTCATGGGAGATTCTCCATAACTCAGTAGGTTCTTTCTGGAATACTACTTCCGGGTTAAAACAGGAACAAGGTCAAATGACCTATTGCAGTATACTAACACTGCTATACACTAACTACCACTAGAGGGTGCTATCTGCATGTAATAAGTCCAGAACATCTTATATACAAAAATGGAGATAGAACAAAACCTAGAAACTATAGGCCAGTCAGCTTAATGTCAGTGATAGGAAATATACTGGAATCTTAATAAAAGTGATAGAAAAGCATCTAGAGACACAAAATGGAAAGAGTAGACAAGGGTAATGAAGTAGAAGTCATATACTTGGATTTTCAATAGGCCTTCGATAAGGTACAACACAATGATAAGGAAGAAAACTTGCAGATGATACCAAACCGGGGTGTATAGCTGACACTGAGGAAGAATGCAACATAATACAAGAAGACATAAGAAAATTTGTAGGCTGGGCAGTTAAATGGCAAATATACTTTAGCATAGATAAATGTGAAGTGATACACTTTGGTAGGAAAATAGAAACATCACCTACACTTTAGAAAATAAGAAACTGAATGGGGTAGAAGAACAAAGGGATCTAGGGATACAGGTGAACAAATTATTAAAAGCAGCATTGCAGGTCAGCAAAGCAATTAAAAATGCTAACAGAGCACTGGGATTTATTTCTAGGGGCATAAAATTCAAAAGTAGTGAAGTTATGTTAAACCCGTAGAGGACCGGGTCAGGCCACACTTCAAGTAATGTGCACAGTTCTGGTCTCCATGATATAAAAGGACATAGAAGCACTGGAGAAAGTGCAAAAAAAATTCCAAGGGTGATACCAGAACTGAGAGATTACAGCTATCAGGAAAGATTGAACAGGTTGGAGCTTTTTCTTTACAAAAGAGAAGACTTAGAGGTGAGATGCTAAAGGTCTTTAAAATTATGGACAAGGTAGCTGCGGAATGTTTCCACTTGTGGGAGAATCTAAAACTAGGGGCCATAAATACAAGATAGTTACTAATAAATGCAATAGGAAAATAAAGAGACATTACTCAGAGAGTGGTTAGAATGTGGAACTGGTTGAGGCAAATAGCTTAAATGCTTTCAAAAGAAAACTAGATGAGTACATGAGAGAAAAGAGAATAGAAAGATATGCTGAAAGGCTAAATGTTTCCCACATTACAACAGTGACTCCACTTCAAAAGTACTTTGTTGGCTGTAAAGCGCTTTGAGACGTCCAGCGGTCATGAAAGGTGCTGTATAAATGCAAAGTCTTTCTTTCTTTAAAATGAGACAGATGGAATGAGAGGAGACTCGTGTGAAGTAGCAACATCAGCACAGACTAGTTGGGCCGAATGATCTGTTTCTGTGCTGTATACTCTATGTAATTCTATGCAATGTGGTTGACTCTTAACTCTCCTCTGAAGTGGTCCAGCAAGCCATTCAGTTGTATCAAGCAGGGCAACAAAGGATGGCCAATAAATACTGGCCTTGCCAGTGATGCTCACGTACCGAGCATGAATTAAAGAAGCATGAGATGTGTCTGTTTTTTTTGCACAGAACTTGACCCAGTGGGATAAAGCAACACATAAGAACATAAGAACATAAGAAATAGGAGCGGGAGTAGGCCAATCGGCCCCTCGAGCCTGCTCCACCATTCAATAAGATCATGGCTGATCTGATCCTAACCGCCAATCTACTATCACAGAACCATCTCCTGAATCTAACAGAATTAGACACACGAAATAGGAGCAGGATCAGGCTACACGGCCCCTGGGCCCGCTCCGCTACCCACAGGGCCATGACCGATCCGAACCTAGACTCATGTCCAAATTCCTGCCCGCGCCCCGTAACCCTTAATTCCCTTTACTTCTAGGAAACTGTCTATTTCTGTTTTAAATTTATGTAATGATGTAGCTTCTACAGCTTTTTGGGGCAGCATATTCCATGTACCTACCACCCTCTGAGTGAAGTAGTTCCTACTCATCTCAGTTTTGAAAGAGCAGCCCCTTATTCTAAGACTACGCCCCCTAGTTCTAGTTTCACCCATCATCGGGAACATCCTCCCCACATCCACCCGATCCAACCCCTTCACAATCTAATATGTTTCAATAAGATTGCCTCTCATTCTTCTGAACTCCAATGAGTAGAGTCCCAATCTACTCAACCTCTCCTCATATGTCCATCCCCTCATCCCCGGGATTAACCGAGTGAACCTTCTTTGTACTGACTCGAGAGCAAGTATGTCTTTTCTTAAGTATGGACACCAAAACTGTACGCAGTATTCCAGGTGCGGTCTCACCAATACCTTGTACAACTGAAGCAATACCTCCCTATTTTTACATTCTATCCCCCTAGCAATGAAAGCCAACATTCCATTGGCCTTCTTAATCACTTGCTGCACCTGCATACTAACCTTTTGAGTTTCGTGCACCAGGACCCCCAGATCCCTTTGTACTTCAGTACTTTCCAGTTTCTTGCCATTAAGATAATAACTTGCTCTACGATTTTTCCTGCCAAAGTGCATAACCTCACACTTTCCAGTATTGTATTCCATCTGCCAAATCTCTGCCCACTTACTTAGCCTGTCTATGTCCCCTTGCAGGTTTTTTATGTCCTCCTCACTCACTACTTTCCCTCCCATCTTAGTATCATCTGCAAACTTTGATATGTTACACTCGGTCCCCTCCTCCAAATCGTTAATATAGATTGTAAAGAGTTGGGGACCCAGCACTGACCCCTGCGGAACACCACTAGTTACTGATTGCCTGTCTGAGAATGAACCATTTATCCCAACTCTCTGCCTTCTGTTAGATAGCCAATCCTCTATCCATGCCAGAATATTACCCCCAATCCCGTGATTTTTTATCTTAAGCAATAATCTTTTGTGTGGCACCTTGTCAAATGCCTTTTGGAAGTCTAAATACACTACGTCCACTGGTTCCCCTTTATCCACCTTATACGTTACTTCCTCAAAGAACTCCAGCAAATTTGTCAAACATGACTTCCCCTTCATAAAACCATGCTGACTTTGTCCTATTAAATTATGATTATCCAAATGTCCTGTTACTGTCTCCTTAATAATGGACTCCAAAATTTTACCTACCACAGATGTTAGGCTAACCGGTCTATAGTTTCCAGCCTTCTGTCTACTGCCCTTTTTAAATAAGGGTGTTACATTAGCAGTTTTCCAGTCTGCCGGGACCTTTGCCGAGTCCAGGGAGTTTTGGAAAATTATTACCAATGCATCCACAATCCCTACCGCCACTTCCCTCAAGACCCTAGGATGTAAGCCATCAGGTCCAGGTGATTTATCTGCCTTGAGTCCCATTATTTTACCGAGTACCACTTCCTTAGTGATTTTGATCGTGTTTAGCTCCTCCCCCCCTTTAGCCCCCTGTTTGTCCAGTGTTGGAATATTCTTAGTGTCTTCTACTATAAAGACTGATGTAAAATATTCATTCAGTGTTTTTGCCATCTCCATATTTCCCACCATTAATTTCCCGGTCTCATCCTCTAAGGGACCAACATTTACTTTAGCCACCCTTTTCTTTTTATATAACTATAAAAACTCTTACTATCTGTTTTTATATTTTTTGCTAATTTACTTTCATAATCTATCTTCCCTTTCTTAATCAATCTTTTTGTTATTTTTTGCTGTCTTTTAAAGTTTTCCCAATCCTCTATCCTCCCACTAGATTTGGCTACCTTATATGCCCTTGTTTTTAGTCGAATACTATCCTTAATTTCTTTACTTAGCCACGGATGGCTGTCTTTTCTTTTACCCCCTTTTCTTCTCAGTGGAATATATATTTTTTGGAAGTTGTAAAATAACTCCTTAAATGTACACCACTGATCCTGTATCGTCTTACCCTTTAATCTATTTTCCCATAGGCCCCAATATTTATGGAGAGGCAGTGGGCAGGGTGGGGTGCAATTGTAACAGCCGGGAAATCCAAAAACACAAGTAACTCAGAGGTCCTGTCAAGGTTAACAGCAGGACCTCATTTGAATTTTTTTCTCCATTTGGCAGCCAGCCAGATTGAGAGGCTGGCTGGCTGGCTGTTGGGTGGGAAGGCCTGCGCTGGAAGGCTGCAGCCGGGTAGCAAAGAGAAGGGAGGGAGAGATTACGGGGGGAGGTGGCGGGCTTGTTGAAGGGGGAAGAATACAGGGTGTGGTTGAAGAGATTGTCCACTGGGGTAGATCACAGGGTGGCGGTGGGGGGGGGGGTGGTTAAGAGATCACGGGTTGGGGGAGATAGTGGGGTGGGTTTGATGAGATTGTGGGGTGAGGGTGATCACGAGGGGCTTTGGATCATGGTGGGGGGTGTGGTCGACGGGTCGCAGGGAGGGAGGCTGATCACGGGGAGGGAAGCAGGTTTGTTTGGGGGCCGGGGGAAAGCACTCCACACAACGACTTACATACCTCAGCCAGGGTGTCGGGGAAAACAGAAACAAGCCACCTGCTCAGGCATCAGATGGAAAAATCAGAAGGTAAGACACCCTGGAATATGTTGATGGGTTAGATGAAGAAGAGTGGGAGGAAGCTCGTGTGGAGCATAAACACCAGCAGGGACCTGTTGGGCCGAATGGCCTGATTCTGTGCTGTGAATACTATGTAAGACTAGGTAGGAATTACTGTCATATTTAAAATCTAAAATTGGAGCAATATAAATATCCAATTGATACTCTCAAGAAATATTTATTCTAAAAATATCAGTAAAATTTTATGATCTTGTTAATTTATATTAAAAACACTTAATTTTAATGATAGTTCAATTTATGAAAAAGGATTATGTAAGCTGTATGGGTCAATGGGGAGTGAAGTTTCTCTTTTCTATACAGCTCCATGTTAATGGACTGTAGAAACTAAGCGAGAAGAATACAACTTGTGTAATAAAACATTGTTATTATGTACTGATAGAGATTGATAAAACACTAAAATAAAACAAATTGCTGGAAATACGCAGCAAGTGCATCAGCATCTGTAAATAGAAAGGACAGGGTTAACGTTTTGGGTGTCTGTACTCATTTTCAAGACCCTTCATCAGTTTTGACGTTAACATATGTTTTCCGTTTACAGATAGAATTAAATAGGATATACAGCACAGAAACAGGCCATTCGGCCCAACCAGTCCATGCCGGCATTTATGCTCCACTTGAGCCTCCTCCCATCATTGCTCATCTAACTCTATCAGCATAACCCTCTATTCCCTACTCCCTCATATGCTTATCTAGCCTCCCCTTAAATGTATCTATACTATTTGCCTCAACTACTCCCTGTGTAGCGAGTTCCACATTCTCAACGCTCTCTGGGTAAAGAAGTTTCTTCTGAATTCCCTATTTGATTTCTTGGTGACTATCTTATATTGATGGCCTCTAGTTTTGTTCTTCCCCACAGCTGGAAACACTCTGGGGAGAAATTCAGTAGGTTGCGCCACCCGTTAGCGCCTTAAGAGGGCGCTAAGTGGGGCTCAAGCCAACTGGCGACCGGGCGCGGCACTGCCCACGCCTCCCGTTAAATTCCGCGGGACTTTAGTGATCACAGAATCACAGAAACCCAGCAGTGCAGATAGAGGCCATTTCGGCCCATCGAGCCTGCACCGACACATATCCAACCCGATCCCCATAACCCCTACACCAACACCAACACATATCCCACCCTATCCCCGTAACCCCGCGTATTTAATCCCCCTAACACTAAGGGTCAATTTATCATAGCCAATCAACCTAACCCGCACATCTTTGGACTGTGGGAGGAAACCGGAGCACCCGGAGGAAACCCACGCAAACGGGGAGAATGTGCAAACTCCACACAGTCACCCGAGGCCGGATTCGAACCCGGGTCCCTGGCGCTGTGAGGCAACAGTGCTAACCACTATGCCACCGTGCTAACCGTTAGCGCTGCGCCGCTGCCAATGATGTCATCGGTGTGCGCAGCACCCCGCTGACGCCCCAGCTGCGATATTTGGCAGTGCCCCCTGATTTACCGCCGGACGCTATGTCCGACGGGTTCAGGGGGGCGTACCTGCGGCCAGGGAGGCGCAAATTAAAGGCGAGGTGTGGGGCGGCCATTTTTGTTGCTGGCCGCCTGCCAGCATCTGCCTGCGCTCCCGTCCCCGGCCTTCTGAACCCCCCCCGCCCCCGCGGAGTGCCGGCTGCACTCCAAGAGCCCGGCACTTCTCCTCGGTGCCGGGCTCTTTTGCCTGCACTCCCGATCCTCGGGGGCCCAGCTGGGCCCCAGATCACACTGCACAAGGCCCCTCCCCTTTAAGAAGGGGAGGAAGGCCAGCAATACCGCAGCGCGATGTGCTGCAGCGTGTGGCGCTGCGGCATGTAGTGCCACGATATTCACTCGCAGTGCCCCAAGAGGGATGCGGGGCGCCTCCAGTAGCGCCGCACTTCCCTTTGGGGCACAACAACTCAATTTCTGGTGCGGGGGCGCGAATGTTTCCGGGCCGCTATTTTTAGCGCCCTGGCGAGGCTGGCGCCCCAAATGGGGCTATACTCAATTTCTCCCCCTCTATCTACTCTATCAAAGTATCTCTACTCTATCAAAACTTTTCATAATTTTAAAGACCTCTATTAGGTCACCCCTCAGCCTTCTCTTTTCAAGAGAAAGGAGACCCAGTCTGTTCATCCTTTCTTGATAAGTATAACCTCACATTGTAAATCTTTTTTGCGCCCTCTCCAGTGCCTCTATATCTATTTTATAATATGGCGACCAGAACTGAACACAATACTGATACTGATAGTCCTGTTATGTATTTCCAGCAATGTTTGGTTTTTTCAGACTTCTAGCATCTTTTGATCATTATTCATTCTTCAGATTAGGCAGTTTGTTGGATCAAGCCTTGAGCTACTTTAGTTAACACAGTGCAACTGAAGTTGGAATCAGGGAAGAAATCAGTTATAATGACAGTGTGGTAGTAACAGAGATTGTAGTAATGAAGTTTGATAAACCAATTGCTGGTAAATTAGTGAAATCAGATAAGCGGCATACGTCTCAGTTCTCTCAACCTTGGCATCATCAGCCAGAAATATCCTGCAGTAAAGAAAAGACGTCATGTAGCCTTTCATTAATCATAAAGGTTCAATAACTTATTTTAGTTCAACAGAGAGATTGATTATTATGTTAAAAACAATGAAAGGCTAAGGTTAATGAGGAACAGCAAGCCACTGTGAATAGACCTATTAAGGCACAATCTATTACAAAGCAATGCAATACTATTCAGTATATGCTATTTACTTAATGAGAACATTTGCAATTCTAGCATCAATTCAAATGAAAATATTAATTAAAGTTAAATAATAAAAGCAATTAGTAGAAGAAATGATTAGTGAAATGTGTTTCAGACTGCCCTGTTTATAAATTAGACATACTGTGTAAGCACTGCATTCCAAAGATATTGTTAAGAGATAAATATCAGAAAAGCAAAAGTACCTTAAGTATTAAAGAAAACTAGAAAATTAGCCTATTTATTTAATGAAGTACATGTGAACTATGTCAGATTTTTAATGCTTTTTGGCATTTTAGCTGTCATGTCAACAACATTACAAATTACTTTGTGTGATATGTTGATGATACACCACAGATTTACCTGAATTATACCAGGGTTTAAAGGATTAAATTATGAATACAGACTGCATAAACCTGGTTTGTGTTCTCTTGAGTTCAGAGGGTTAAGGGGTGATCTAATGAAGATGTTTAAAATGATAAAGGGATTCAATAGGGTAGATACAGAGAAATTATTTCCTCTGATGGGGAGTCCAGAACAATGGGCAATAATCTTGAAGTTAGAGCTTGGACTTTTAGGAGTGAAATCAGGAAGCACTTTTTCACACAAAGGTTAGTAGAAATTTGGAACTCTCTGCCCAAAAGGATGTGCTCTCTCCCCAAAAGGATTTTCAGTACTGGCATTGATAGAGTTTTGTTAAGTAAGAGCATCGAGGGGTATGGAGCAAAGGCGGGTAAATGGTGTTGAGGTACAGATCAGCCATGATCTAATTGAATGGCGGAACAGGCTCGAGGGACTGAATGGCCTGCTCCTGTTCCTATTTTCCTATGTTGTTGTATCAGGTCACGATAAACTGCTGATTATTATTCAATAAACTTAGTGATTATGTCAGAACAGTTAATCCATCAGTGTGTATTATAATATACCAACAACATAGAGTGTGGTGTCCATTGCTGTCAATCAACATTGGCAAAAGCTACAGACCCAAAAACAGAATCAATCTGTTCCCACTAAGATGCTGGGTCCTAGGCGAATTCTAAATTTCCTGGTTGAGCCTTGTAAAAAGTGGAACATCCCCTTCCACCTCTTACAAGTCCAATGATGTCAAGGTGACCCTGGAAGCAAAGACTCTCTATGTTGGGAGAGTTGGGACCCAGATCACTACTGGGAGCTGGTACACTGTGTGAGGTGAAGCATACTGGTCTCCACATGGGTGCAAGTGTGCCCCCACCAGGGAGTAGGAATTTAGGCAAGGAGGATTTCAGGTTGAGGGCTCAGGCAACTCCCACAATGGTAGGCAGGTGCCAGATTTTCCAGTTACATAGGGTGAGTGGGTGCCAGAGATGTACCTGTAGTGGTGCAGGCATCTGTAGGCCCTATGTACCTGAGATGCCCTCCCATCGGCTCTGCAAATTTCATCAGGGTCAGCACTGGAGGGCATTGGGATGCGCTATTCCAGCATAACCGCTGGGATTGCATCTGCAGATTTTTATGGTTTATTAATAAAAACAAGTGAAAGCCAATTTCTTACTATAATAGACCAATTATAGCACACATTTGGCATTGGTGCAGTGATTTCAGCCTCACCAACATAAAACGTATGGCATAATTCAGGCATGAAATCAATGTAGGCAAGTATAACTGCAACTGAGACAAAGTTAAGTTTAAAAACATTCCAAGATGGTCAATTGAACCACCTGGAAACTTTTTAAGGTTAGCAATGAGTAAATAACCCTATTGGCTTTGTTAACAATAATGTAATGAGGATGCTGGTGACCACTTTTCTTGACCAGAGCACAGGACAGAAACAACAGTATAACTTGAGTCCATTTGCACCATGTCATTGTAAGCAAGCACTGGTCTCAGGCTGCTAGCTGTAATATAAGGATGGAGCACATTAACAGCTAGTGGGGGTGAAATTGATCTTGGGCAGGAGCGCAAAGCAGGCAATAACGAATTGGCAGCCCATTTTACACCCCGCCCAATTTCCTTTTTTATTGAAGCCCATTTCACCCCCACTGTCCTTAGCACAAAAATGAAACAAAAGGATAAAATCCCCACACAAATAAAAACCAGTATATGAAAAATTATTGTGGAAGAGTCAATTTTCTTCAGTAATCCGTTGGGATGGTTTGTCTTTTTACAAATAATATTGATGGAAGTATGTTTTGAAAACACAATTTTCTGTGCCTCTCAGAGGTTTCTCACTCCTCTGAATGTCTGCATGGAATAACATTCAAGTGGGCGATAATTTTTCTTGTTCCCATGGCTACTAGTGACTTGCAACCATGTTTTCATGGTGGTTCAGTTCACTTGTTCTTATTAAATATCTATGGGGAGGAAAGGGGAGATTCTGATCCCCACATTGCAGGTTAATAAAATCATCCAGCAGTTTAGTAGGTGGGAAGTGGGTGGCAGCTTTCCATTCTGATGACAGTATGCAGCTTTGTCAAATCGCCTAGTAGTCTAATGGGTAGCAATTTTCCCAGGCAATGAAGTGGTTATATGCCCATTTCTGCTATCGATAATATGGTTGCTTCGTCACTAATGAGACAGCCATTTTAAATATGAACTCCAATTCCTACCTCAAATATGAAGCAGAAGTCTAAATGAATCAAACTGTTTATCCCCAGTTGCAATTGGAATTGCTTACACTGATGCACAGTCATAGCTACCACCTGACCATTAAAGGCAAGTGGCCACCTATTCCAAGGGATCATTATCACAAACAGCTATATGAGTATTATTTTCACAGTGAGTTTTTTTTTATCAATGTCATAGTTACATATCAATTTTCCACAGACTACAACCTATTTAAAGGCACATGGGAAGGAAAATCCTTAAAATTATTCATGGTATCACATCGCAAAACTGAACATCGCTGACTAATTGATGTGAGAGCCTCTTAAAATTCAAAGATATCTCCATCAATCATTCCCTGAAACATATCGTGTAGATAGCTTTTTGTTGCTTGGGGATTTCAGAGAAGTTATCATGATAAAACAAACCTCTAATTGAAACCAAATCTTTAAATCTAATTAAGAAAATGTATGCCTCAGTGCTTTTACAGAGCTGTCATTCTGCAATATCTGATTAAGTCTTCTCTCCAGTGTTATTTAAAATAGATTAAAAGAGCCACCAAAATAAATCGAGGTTTTAGTTATACGGTTTTATTTGCAACTCCAAAAGTTCATGTTGAGTAAAGTTGTGTTTACTAAGCAATGCAAATCTTTGTTGAATAGCGTTTAAATAAACTTCCCAAAAAATGATAGGGCGCAAGAGACCAAATTTAGAATGGCTGGTAAGATTGCATCAGACTTAGTACTTTGACAATTGTGAGTCTTCCTGGAGCTTGAGGAATGCAAGCCCCTGTGTAAACTGGTGTGGGTCTGGCCTGAGTAACTGCCTACAGAATGTGGGTTAAAAGAAGTTGTTGTAGGGAGCAATTTATATATTTTTTAAGTTTAAAAGGGTGTTACTGTCTGGTACAGAACCTATTGGGGTTGTAAACAAGGACGTTCACAGTGATGCAATGGTGGATATGATAATATAATTTGCTAATGGAGGATGCGATAATATAATTTGTTAATGGTGTTCAAAATTAGAAACTGTAATACATTAATCATCCCGTACTATAGTATTAAAAGCATAAGATTTTCAATCACCATGCCAGAAATTTGTATCTTAGGATTTCCATGTCAGCCTCAATTTTGATGGACTGAAGTGCCCTGTGATGGCAGACCACTGGGGGGGAATTGCATAAAAGCCTATAATATACTTCCCAGTTTCCCACAGGACTAACATGACGTCTGCCCTTTATCTCATTTTCCACTGCATACCCAGATGGCCTAATGCATTACTGCCCTTGTCATATTGTGTTAATCAGGGTGAGTGACAGAATTGCTGGCCATTCCCAATTTTCCCATTTAAAAACTGTTGTGGTGATAACAGTAAAAAAAAAGCAGCCACTGCATCCACTGCTTATTAAAAAAAATCCCAATTGTCTTCTCTGCATGTTCACTGTAGCCGTGGAGAGATGTAATGATGGCATATGAACACAGCTATACCAATGTTGCCGTACAACCATTTATGCTGTCTGGCAATGTGAATGTCTACCAATATATAAAAGACTCTGTTTTATGCCAATATCTAACTGGACTGTATGATGTGGGGCTAATGAAGAAATAACTCGCACTTATTTGCCACCTTTTACAACCCCAGGACATCTCAAAGTGCTTCACAGCCAATGAAGTACTTTTGAAGTGTAGTCGCTGTTGTAATGTAGACAAAAGCTACCGCCAATTTGTGAACAGCAAGGCCCCACAAACAGTAATCAGACAAATGACCAGATAATCTGTTTTTTTTTTGGTGGTGTTGGTTATTAAACTTTGGTTCTTATAGCAGAAGAAACTTTAATAGACATTAATGACCCAGAAATTCGGGTCGGGGGCTTCCCGCGGGTGCAAGCCCCCGACCTGCACTTACCTAGCGCGCCGGCCGTTGAGCTGTGGGCCCCCGTGGAATTCTGATCCTGGGCCTGCTCCAACTGCCGGCGCGCAATGCTTGCATATCCCAGGGGCGCAGTTAGTTCGATGCGTCCCCTGGGATCACGTGGGCCATGGAGAGCCAATCGGAGCAGGGAATGCCCATTCAAAACTTATAAATACTACGGGCCCCAAAACATCACTAAATCTTCAAATAAATTTTAATAAACATCACATTTTTTAAATAAACTATAAATTACATGGAATAACTATTTTAAACAATAATTTAAATTTTTGAAAAAAATAACTATTTTCTAACAGGGCTAAAAATAAACTTACCTTGCTTTAAAGTATTTAAAAATAATAAACCTGTGGAAAAAATGTTTTAATTTTAATTAATTCACCACTTACCTTGTAAAAAGCAGGCCTTACGCCTGCTTTTTATATGTGTAACTTCTGGAGACTTACCCTCCCAGGAAAACCTGCAAAAAAAACGTAAGTTCGATGCGCACGCGCAGCCTCTCCTGCGCACGCATTCGAACTCTGAACCACTTCTTTCAGGGGAACGGAAGTGCAGGTTTCCCGCGCATGCGCAGTGCATGCACAAAACCGGCACTTCCATTGGGCTTACGGGTGAGTACCCCGTGCGTACTCACCCGTGGAGACCAGAATTTCTGGGCCGTTAACTCTGTTTATCGCTCCACGGATGTTGTCTGACCTGTTGAATATTTCCAGCATTTTCTGTTTTTATTGCATTAGCTGTTTATCAAAATACAAAGTGCTTGTGCCATATCAATTATCTAAGGTTGCAAACCTACACCAGGCTGCAATCAGTAAATCAGTCCAAAGGCAACTGAAGTAATAGGAACTTTTTGATCATCATTTGCAGAAAGTGGTCAAAGTAAGTGGTGAATCACCTTTGGGTCATTAATACATAGAAACATAGAAACATAGACGATAGGAGCAGGAGTAGGCCATTCGGCCCCTCGAGCCTGCTCTGCCATTCAATGAGATCATGGCTGATCATCCAAACTCAGTAGCCTCTCTGGTAAACCAAAAGTCCAGATCAGCAGCTACTAATACCAAATAACCACTGTAAGAAATTGGAGTGAGTGGGCTTGTTGGACCTTATGGTGTTTTCCTGTTCCTAAAATTCTTATCTTCTTATGTTTCTTAGATTTCTTAGATTTCATTATGGACAATTTTTTTAGAATCTTTTTAAAAGATGGGCGAATGTTAAGGTGTCAGCCATGGCTCAGTGGTAGCATTCTCAGCTCTGAGTCAGAAGGTTGTGGGTTAAAGCCCAGCTCCAGAAACTTGAACACAATGGGGGAAAAATTCAGTATGGCCCCATTTGGGGCGCTATTATCGGCCGTGCGCAAAGTTTAGCGCCATGTGCTAATTATCGCCTCTGACAGCAAACTTAGCTTTTATCGCCCCTGGAGGTGATTGGAGCGCTAAATCAGGCGCTTCACACCTGTCTTAAGGCGCAAAGGCCGAGGAGCAAGGCGCTACCTCAGAGCGCTGGCGAAGCAAGGAAGGTTAAATCAAAATAAATCGGCAAAGTGCTGCTCAGTACTCAAAACTCCTTCACACAGCGCTGAATCTCTCCAGAAGTCTCTCTCTCTCTCTCTCTCTCAGAATGCGTGGTGCAAAAATGTCACCGACAAAAAAAGGCAGGAAGCGGTAGCCTTTAAATAGCGCTCCCCTAGTCCCTTTCTGACAGCATAACGCTCCCCTCAACCTGTCGTTGCTAGCGGCAGGTGGTAAGGCAGGGGGCGCCACCCAATATCTGGTGCGGGCGCTAATGGGGCGTTGCGCACTCGACTGATGTCACAATCTGCCAGCGAAGGAGATCGTGGCGGTAGTGTTTAGCGCCGCCGCAAAATGTCTACTTAATTTCGCGAGCGGCGCAAACATCGCCGCACCCGGGCGCTAGTTGCTTTGCGCCCCATTAGAAACATAGAAACATAGAAGATAGGAGTAGGCCATTCGGCCCTTCGAGCCTGCTCTGCCATTCAATGAGATCATGGCTGATCATCCAAATTCAGTACCCTGTCCCTGCCTTCTCCCCATATCCCTTGATCCCTTTAGCCTTAAGAAATATATCCAAATCTTTCTTGAATATATTTAATGAACTGGCCTCCACTGCCCTCTGTGGCAGAGAATTCCACAGGTTCACCACTCTCTGGGTGAAGAAATTCCTCCTCATTTCAGTCCTAAATGGTTTACCCCTTATCCTTAGACTATGACCCCTGGTTCTGGACTCCCCGGCCATCAGAAACATCCTTCCTGCATCTAGTCTGTCCAGGCCTGACAGAATTTTATAGGTTTCGATGAGATCCCCTCTCAATCTTCTAAACTCCAGTGAGTATAAGCCCAATCGACACAATCTCTCCTCATACGTCATTCCTGCCATCCCAGGTATCAGCCTGGTGAATCTTCGCTGCACTCCTTCCATGGCAAGAATGTACTTCCTCAGGTAAGGCGACCAAAACTGCACACAATACTCAAGGTGCGGTCTCACCAAGGCCCTGTACAACTGCAGCAAGGCATCCTTGTTCCTGTACTCAAACCCTCTCGCTACGAAGGCCAACATACCATTTGCCTTCTTAACCGCCTGCTGTACCTGCATGCTTACCTTCAGCGACTGGTGCACAAGAACACCCAGGTCTTGTTGCACTTCCCCTTCTCCCAATCTATTGCCATTCAAATGATAATCTGCCATCCTGTTTTTGCCACCAAAGTGGATAACCTCACATTTATCCACATTATAGTGCATTTGCCATGTTTCTGCCCAGTCACCCAACTTCTCCAAATCGTACTGGAGTTTCACGACATCCTCCTCACAGCATACCCTCCCACCCAGCTTTGTGTCATCTGCAAATTTGGAGATATTACATCCAATTCCCTCGTCCAGATCATTAATATATATTGTGAATAGCTGGGGCCCAAGGACCGATCCCTGCGGTACCCCACTAGTCACTGCCTGCCACTCGGAAAACGACCCGTTTATTCCAACTCTTTGCTTTCTGTCCGCCAACCAGTTCTCTATCCAAGTCAATAACTTGCCCCCAATCCCATGTGCCTTAACTTTACACGCTAATCTCTTATGCGGGACCTTATCGAAAGCCTTCTGAAAGTCCTCTTAAGGTGCTAACGGGAGGCACAAACAACTGAATTTTCCCCCCAATATCTAGGGTGGCACTACAGTGCTGCACTGTCAGAGGTGCCGTCTTTCGGCTGAGACATTAAACCGTGGCCCCGTCTGTGGATGTAGAAGATTCCACGGCACTATTCAAAGAAGAGATGGGGAGTTCTCCTGATTTTCTGGCCAACATTTACCCCTCAACCAACAAAACCGAAAAGCAAAATAGTTTATCTGGTCATGAATTTCATTACTGTTTGTGAGACCTTGGGGTCGATTTTCCTGGAGCCGTCAGGCGGGGTTTCAGGCGTGTGTGGGGGGGAAATCCCGAATTTGGGGGTCCCGACGCCATCCCGCCCAAAACCCTGCTCCACGCAACTTTCAGGGGCAGCGGGTACCCGCCCCGCAATGGGACCCACCGAAACCAGGCGGGAAGGGATTAGTGCCAATTAACTGCCTGTTAACAGGTAGTTAACAGGCAGTTTTTAGCCTAATCCCTATTTTGAGGGGTTTCATGTGGGATTCCCAACGGCTCCAAACCACGCCAGGTTAGAGCAGGCGGGCTGTCAGGTTGAAGGAGTTGGAGGGGTCGCGATGTCGGTGTTCAGGTGAGTGATGGGTGCATGAGTGCAAAGGTAAGTGTGTTTGGTGTGTCTAAAGTGTGTAAAGAACTTTTACTTACCTGTACTTACCTTAACAGCCTTTCTTCCTGTAGCCGTCGGGAGCGCATCACTCAGCCGGCACTTAAAGCTGAACGGCTGCAATCTGTGAAAAGTGACAGCCTTCAGCTTTGAGTGCTGCTGAGAGTTCTAACTGAGCCTGTGCAGAAGGACTCATGCTAGAACTCAAACTGTCAGTGTTTCACAGCTTCAAACAGCTGTGAAACACTGATATTTCATCTGTCAAGAACTCTTGACAGATGAAATTGCAGTCTGTGACATCACCTGTTGCCGGGTGGCCCTTAATTGGCCTGCTGAGCCCGCTGGGCGGGCTCAACAAGGTCAATCAAGGGAAAATCGCGCGGATTGGCCGGACGTTGAAGTAGGCGGGTCAAAAACCCGAAAGTTGTAGTCCCGCCTTCTTCCCGACAGCTTCGGGAAAATCGACCCCCTTGTGTGTAAATTGGCTGCTGCGTTTCCCACATTACAACAGTGACTACACTTCAAAAGTACTTCATCGGCTGTGACGCGCTTTGGGACTTCCTAAAGTCATGAAAGGCGCTATATAAATGCAAGTTCTTACTTTCTTTCTTTGTCTGCAAGCAAGGGCAGGCTTTTGTGTTAAAACAACAGTAGATTTGGAAGAGAGTAAAAAATTGGGTGCACTGAATCAGTTATGTCTGTCCTTGAGCTTATATACTGCGCACCCAAATGACAAAATAAAAAAAAGCCAGGTGAAATTGTGGGCAAGATGTCTATTTAGGGGTAAGTGTTTAGCGGCTGTAGTGTATGTACTTTGCAGAAGGAACTATATTCTGCAGCCCCTGTATACTGCAGTACCAGTAGTGACCACCCCTGTATATAAGCCTGTGTAGTAACATTTGCATAGTAGTTCCAGGTGGCCTCCATTCAGTAAAGACCTGTTATAACCAACTCCTGCAGTCCGTGTCTCAATTATACACGGACATAATACTGGCGACGAGCAGATACATACTTACCTACAGTCTGCACCACCTCATGGGGATCCATCCTTGAAGCGAAGTTATCGAGGTCGCGGCCAGAAGGAAGAAAGAAACAGAAGAAACGGGCGTCGACCGTGGACATCTGCCTCTCAGTCAGCGGGGTTGAAGATTTGCAGGAGAGGCTGTCGAGAGCGGGGCTTGGTTATCCTGTCGATGGTGCTTCAGCTAATCGGGCTGGTGGCAGGTAGTACACTGATCCTTCCTGGGTTGCGGCGGTCTAGAGCTCGAGCGGGTGGCTTTGCAATGGGGCCGAGCAGCGTTGTCGGGAAGAGGAGAGAGAGAGAGGGTGGAGCAGACAGGGCGCGGCCGGTGCTACGAAGCCGGGCAGCGTACAGACCCGAGAAGAGGGAGGCAAGAGTCCCGTAGGGTTATTCCGACGACGAGAAAATAATAAAAATTAAACACGCAGAAAGCCGCGAGGAGCTGCAGTTTGCCACGGGAACCACGGAGAGCGGCGTTAGCAGCAGCGCGGGGGGGAAGTGCGCGAAGACCATAGGGCGTCGCCATCAAGGCATAAAACGCCAGCAACAGCGCTAGCAACAGCGGAGAAGACAGAAAGCGTGGGAGGCGCCATCTTAATCCAGCGGGGAAGAAGGCAAAGTGCGGGAGGCGCCATTTTGTTAAATCGGGGAAGAAGGCAAAGTGCGGGAGGCGCCATTTTAGATTTCCAAGATGCCAAAGACTGGCAATATCACTGCCTTCAATAATGGGCGCAAGAACGTACGGCCTATTGCGGGACCTGATTACTCCAGCCAAACCGAAGGCAAAGAGTTTTAACGAAATTGCTGCTATCCTACAGGAACACCTAAATCCTACACCGCTGCTGATAGCAGAAAGATTTAAATTCCACAGGAGAAATCAGCATAAAGATGAGAGCAATGCTGATTACCTTACGGAACTACGCAAGCTATCAAAGCACTGCCAGTTCGGAGCAGGACTGGCAGATACCTTACAGGACAAATTTGTCTGTGGACTCCTGAGTGAAGGAACCCAGAAGAGGTTACTCTCAGAGAAAGAGCTGACGCTAGATAAGGCTTTCAGCGTGGCAGTATCGTATGAAGCAGCAGCAAGGGGAGCTGCGGAAATACAGCAAAAGCCACAGGAATACGGCACCCACGAAATGACACGGGGATTTGCAAAATGTTATCGCTGCGGCAGAACAACCCATGACCAGAAGGACTGCTGGTCCAAGGACAAAATATGCAGGCAATGCGGAAAGATGGGACACATTGCATGAGTTTGCAGGTCTGGGAAGAAGGCCAATGACAACAAAAAGGCTACTAAGGAACCGTACAGGAAAGTACAAAAGATGACGGACAGTAGTTCCGAAGACCAGATGAGCGATAGTGAATCCGGGAACAAGAGACTAAGCTGTCTCAAACTTCACAACGTAATCGCAAAAGAGGATCACCGAACCATTTGGGTCACCCTCACAATAGCAGGGTCCCAAGTCAAAATGGAATTGGATACAGGATCAGCTCTCACCGTCATGAATCGACGAGACTACGAGCGGCTATTCTCACACATACCCTTGAAAGAGACATCCATTGTCTTGAAGACGTATACGGGGCAAAAAGTATACCCCAGAGGAAAAATAAGTGTGCCTGTCGAATACAACGGCAAGGAAAGACAGAAATTGTATCTGTACATACTGCAAGATGGTGGACCACCGTTATTGGGACGTGAATGGATCAGAAAGATAAGTTTAGACTGGCACTCCATTCAGGCACTGACGGTGGCTGGTAAAAAGGATGACGACATCACTCCTGGACGATTGTCAACAATCTTAGCTAACGCCAAAGAGGTATTTCAACAAGAACTGGGAACTCTTAAAGGCGTAACCGCCTCGATAAAAATAGAAGAGAATGCAATTCCCAAGTTTTTCAAAGCAAGACCGGTACCATATGCAATTCGCCCAGCCGTCGAGGCAGAGCTGGAGAATCTGGAGAATGCAGGCGTGTTATCTAAGGTAGACTGGAGTGAGTGGGCGACACCCATCGTTCCTGTCATGAAGAAAACGTTAAACAATAAGTCTGAGGAGCCAAGGAAGGTTCGCATCTGTGGGGACTTCAAGGTGACGGTGAACCCAGTCCTTCACACAGTACAATATCCTCTTCCAAGGATAGAAGATATCTTCGCCTCACTATCTGGAGGGCAGCGTTTTACAAAAATTGACCTAGCACAAGCGTATTTGCAGATGGAGGTTGAAGAATCCTCTAGGAAGTATCTCACGATAAACACTCACAAAGGTCTTTACCAGTATAATCGACTGGTATTCAGAGTAGCATCAGCTCCGGCGATATGGCAAAGAGCGATGGAACAAGTCCTGCAAGGAATTCCGGGGACTCAGTGTTACTTGGACGACATCCTAGTGACAGGTGAAGATGACAGTAAACACCTTGCCAACCTAGAGCAGGTGCTCACTAGACTACGTGAACATGGGCTACGGGCCAATCGCCCCAAGTGCGAGTTTTTTAAGAAACAGATATCGTATTGTGGCCACGTGATTGATGAAGAAGTCCCCTGACAAAATTGAAGCGGTAGTTAAGGCTCCAGCGCCTGAAAATGTGTCGCAACTGAGGTCATTCCTCGGATTGGTGAATTACTACCATAAGTTTTTGCCGAATTTGTCCACAATTCTGCACCCACTGAACACCCTACTACAAACGGGAGTAGCATGGAAATGGAGCGATGAATGTAAGCGGGCCTTTCAGAAGAGTAAGGACCTAGTCACTTCAAGAGAAGTATTGGCTCACTACAACCCATCACTACCGATAAGACTGGCATGTGATGCATCTCCCTACGGCATTGGGGTGGTACTGTCACATAAATTCCTTGATGGTTCAGAGAGGCCGATAGCTTTTGCGTCACGCTCGTTAACTTCAGCCGAGCGTAACTACGCCCAGATTGACAGAGAGGCCCTCAGCCTGGTGTGGGGGGTGAAGAAGTTCAATCACTACCTGCACGGTCAGAAATTTACTCTACTAACTGATCATCAACCTCTTATCTCCATTTTCAACCCTCAGAAGGGCGTACCGATAATGACAGCACAACGGCTACAGAGGTGGTCCCTTTTCCTAGGGGCACACCAATATAACATCGAGTACAAAGGAACTAAACAGCATGGGAATGCTGATGGATTGTCGCACCTACCGTTGCCGACGGTGGAAGAAGCACCTGCAGTGGATCCAGTGGAGATATTCCACTTGACCATAGTCGAATGTCTCCCTGTGACGAATGCAAACATAGAAAAGGAAACACGAAATGACCCGACACTCTCCTGGGTCTATGATTTAACGGTGAAGGGATGGCCAGCACATGGTGAACCACTGCTGCCAGCATTCTCGCCGAGAAGAGAACAGCTGTCAGTGTGCCGAGGAACCTTGATGTGTGGATCCAGAGTAGTAATTCCACCCAAATTGAAGGATAGAGTGCTCAATGAGCTTCATGAGGGTCATCTGGGAGGTGTAAAAATGAAGAACTTAGCCAGAGCGTTTGTGTGGTGGCCGGGAATCGATAGAGAAATCGAAGAGATGACCAAGAGCTGTACAGGATGCCAGAAGGTCCAAAACGCCCCACCACAAGCCCCTCTACATCCATGGGAGTGGCCCTCATCTCCATGGCAAAGGGTGCACATTGATTTTGCTGGTCCATTTATGGACTCGATGTTTTTAATTGCGGTGGATGCACATTCAAAGTGGCCAGAGGTAATAAAAATGTCCTCAACCACCACAGAAAAAACTATCACAGTCTTACGAACCATATTCGCCAGGAATGGGCTGCCTGAACAGATTTGCTCCGACAATGGACCACAGTTTGTGTCTGAAGAGTTCCGCAGGTTCTTAAAGAACAATGGTGTTAAGCATTACACATCCGCCCCATATCATCCAGCCACTAATGGATTGGCCGAGAGGTTCGTTCAAACATTCAAGAAGGCTATCAAGACAATGTGTAATGAAGATATACCCCTACAGCACAAAGTGGATAACTTCTTGTTTGCCTACCGGAATGCGACACATGCGGTTACCAACCAAACTCCAGCCATGATGTTCTTCAATCGAAGACTACGATGTCGCTTGGATTTGGTTAAGCCAAACATCAGAAGAGATGTGGAGAACAGGCAGTTTCAGAATATGAATGAAAGGCCGACCAGAAGTTTTAAGATAGGTCAACCAGTTTTGGCCCAGGACTACCGCACAGAGAAATGGCAGCCAGGAACGATCTGTACACGGCAAGGACCTCTAATGTATACCGTGGACGTTGGAGAGAGTATTGTAAGACGCCATGCTGACCAGATTCTAGAGTCACTGGGAAACATTAACTCCACACCACGATCTGATACACCTGGCGATGAAACCGAAGTACCAATTGCATCTACCTCAGAATCGGCGATATTGGAAGCAGACGAACCAAACAACGACATTGATCCCGACTCAACGTTGCCAGAAGAACCTGATACCCCAAAGAGGCGTTATCCAGACAGAATCAGGAAGCCTCCTCAAAGACTGAACTTATAATTGCTTAACTTCAACTAATGTATCTAGCAACTGTAATTGTAAATATGTGATTTCATTGTTAATCGAATGTTATGTACTGTTTAGCTAAAAGGGGAGGAATTGTAGTGTATGTATTTTGCAGAAGGAACTATATTCTGCAGCCCCTGTATACTGCAGTACCAGTAGTGACCACCCCTGTATATAAGCCTGTGTAGTAACATTTGCATAGTAGTTCCAGGTTGCCTCCATTCAGTAAAGACCTGTTATAACCAACTCCTGCAGTCCGTGTCTCAATTATACACGGACATAATAGCGGCTGTGCCCCTTTAGGGAACAGAGACCTTGAAAGCCTCACAAAATGTTTCAATAATTCAAAAAAGAGAGGCTTTGGATGCTTTATCAGGTTTTAGGGAAGTGAAAAACATTGCGCTGTTGCCAAGACAAGGTGGGGAAGTGATTGACAGATAAAATACTTGCATCCCTAGTGGATGAAGTAAATAATATCAAATTGCCAGTCCTGGACCTTACAGCTTATGTTGGCAACTTGAAAGCTGCCATAGATAAGATTTTTTTTTAAAAAGCAATATAACAAAGAGGAAACAAACGACAGATTATCAGAGCTGCTGGACTGCATGATAATAATGGAGAAAAAGCTGAGTGGTGTCACATATATCAGTTCAGGGTGGACAAGCTGAAGAACAAATATTGCAGGGACCAATTTAGCAATTATTGTTCTTCCAGAGGAAATCCAGGATAAGGTTTTAATAGAGTTTCTGGAGATTAACTCACCTGTTATGTTCAAATTGCCATGTTGGGTTCTTTCCCTTTTCAACATATCGAGGTTTAATTCATCTGGGAAGTCGCGAAACGGACGATAGAGAATCAGCAGCTCGTTTTGCATTCCACGCGATTTTCTTGCGCATTGACTTCAATAGAAAATGGCCCTGAAATTAGGATCGGGAGCTTGCCGCGCGTGCAAGCCCCCGATGTGCACTCACCCGGCGCGCCGACATCTGAAGCCCGGGCCTGCTTGCGTTTCCTGTCACTGGCCCGGTTCAGATGTCAGCGCGATGTGCTTACCTGATCCAGCAGCGTAGTTAGTGCGATGTGCCGGCTGGGATCAGGTGAGCACTGTGCAGCCAATCAGGGGAGGGGAAACTCATTCATGAGTTTGACAGT
This sequence comes from Somniosus microcephalus, assembly GCF_052327205.1. Lineage (NCBI taxonomy): Eukaryota > Metazoa > Chordata > Chondrichthyes > Squaliformes > Somniosidae > Somniosus > Somniosus microcephalus. Next base: position 253,788,688 of record NC_140992.1, read on the forward strand.
GCAGTCGCGCGCGTTCTGTCTCTTAGCCCCTTGGGTCAGAGGACAGGAAATGCTGGTTTTCAGCGCATGTGCTGTGCATGCTGAAAACCGGCAATTCCTCCGGGCACACGCGTGAGTACCCCATCCGTACTCACGCGTTGTGCCCGGAATTACTAGGCCAATAAGATCGGGCGGAGTGCAAAACGGGCTGCTGCTTCCCTGTCGTCCGTTCTGCTGTTCCGCTCAATTCGAATTTATGTCCCGCCCTTTTTTGTAACTCTTTATGAGCAGCTGCTCGGTTTGCTTTCACCAATGACAGTGCTTCATTACTGTTTGGTCATGTTTCCAAAGCAGGACCTCTCCAGAGCTTCTTAGAGTTGTGCCCCATCTATGTCTGCTCCCCTGAGGGAATTGTCATTACGTGTTGTCTATTTAGGAGCTATGGATATCCCTATCGGCATCTTCCTCTATTTGCAGCTTCTTCAGGAAGAAGGGGAGAAATGGGCAGTAACTCAGGCAGGCTCCCTTACAGACATGGCAATCTTCTCCCGCCCATTTCCCCCTATACATAGCACCCTGGCGCAGGGACAGAAAAGTCTGCCCCAATAAAGTTCCAAAAATCTCTGGAAAAGCAAATTGAAATGCTAGACATTGCCGTCTGGCTTTATATTCAGCACATTAAGTTAGGCATCAAAGATGCAGCAGCAATGAGTACGATCTTGATGCAGCTGCCAGGATTGCCATCTGTGCAATTTAAGGTCTACATTTCTGATACTATGTAATGATTTGTAGTCAATTTTAATAACAAAATTCAGAAGACTGTCTACAGCATGTCCTGAGTTTCATTCCAAAATGGCACATCACACCTGGAGCGATGAAAGTCAATTTCAGTAAGGGCGCGAAACAGGTGGTAGCAGCTCAGACGCATATTTTACACCCTGCCCGATTTTGTGAAGTAAATGAAAAGGAAAATCGGGTAGGATATAGAACGGGCAACTGATTCACTCTCACCCATTCTTTGCCCCCACCGAAGTTGAATTTTACCCCCATGGGTTTTTTTTATATGAATTGCACCTCTAAGTACTAGATAGCTGTATTCAACTTTATGCAGATTATTGCAACTAGCAACCCTTTAAGAGCTGCTGCTATTGGACAACCCACCCTTTAACTTCACTTTGCTCCCAATGCATCATGCACTGTGCATCAGGAGCACTGTGATAATATACTAAATACTGACCTTGTTTTACACTGTGAGGTCAAGTAACTACGCTACTGGCATGCACAGTGTCCAAAAAGCAGTGGTCCTGATGCCACCATGCGAGGATTATGTCATCAGCCTCATAAAATCGTATCCACGATGAGGTGGACCTCCTCCCATAAGCAGGGTTGAATGAAATTGCTAACTGTTCGAGGTATGGTACAGACACAGGTTCCTGAAAACACAGGGGGAAAAATTTGGTATTGCCCTGTTTGTGGCGCAATTATCGGCCGGGCGCAAAGTTTAGCGCCTGGCATTAATTATCGCCTTTGACTGCCAACTTGGCCTCTATCGTCCCTGGAGGTGATTTGAGCGCTAAATCAGGCGCTACACACTTCTCTTAAGGCACTAATGCTGAGGAGAGAGGCGCTACCTCAGAGCGCTGGTGAAGCTCATGTGATGTCAGTTAGCAATGGAACACAGACACACTGGCGCCAGGCAGTTCTTAAAGGGGAGGGTCGATCTTGCTCTACAGCCACACCCTGCTCAATGCAGCCTTGAATTTCAGCCTGGAGAGACCTGTACATCAATTCTGCTGGAAAGAACAATGGCGAGGACCAGGGAAAGAGCTCAGAGTGCAGCCCCCATAGTCTCTGCTAAATTGATGCAAGGAAGGTCAAATCAAAATGAACCTGCAAAGTGCTGCTCAGTACCCAAAACTCCTTCACACAGTGTTGAATCTCTCCAGAAGTCTCTCTCTCTTTCAGAATGTGTGGTGCAAAAATGTCGCCAACAAAAAAAGGCAGGAAGCGGCCGCCTTTAAATAGCGCTCCCCAGTACCTTCCCGGCTGCAAAACGCTCCCCTCTACCTGTCGTTGCTAGCGGCAGGCGGAACGGCAGGGGGCGCCACTCAATATCTGGTCCAGGGCGCTACCGGGGCATTGCACGCTCGACTGATGTCACGATCTGCAGGCGCAGGAGATCGTGGCGGTAGTGTTTAGCGCAGCCTCAAAATGTCTGGTCAATTTCACGAGCGGCGCAAACATCGCCGTGCCCGGGCACTAGTTGCTTTACGCCCCGTTAACGCCCACTTAGAGCACTAACTGGAGGTGCTAATCAACCAAATTTTTCCCATATACTTTAATATTGTTTTAAAGAAAATATATTTTGGGAAAGGATATAGAAACCCCTAGTCAATAAGATGATGTTACTCTTACAGTCAAAATAGCAATACTGAGTGGAAGAACCTTTCTCAAGTAAAGTTCAAAGGAGACTGTTGGGTATCAGTTAAATGTACTATTGTGAAACACTACAGAATACTGGACATAGTTTGGCAGACTTATCTGTTACTGTGCCTGGATACATTCGGCTGGATTTTGTCATTGGGGCGGGCTGGGGTCGTGTCATCCGCTTTTCGTGTTATCCACCCGATTCCAAATCGATGTGGGAGATTGATGCGATTTTCACATAATTGGGCAATTGAGTTCCAGCGTGTGGGAACCCATGGCCCAATTAGTTTTTGCAGTCTGAAACTCGCCTCCGATGATATCATCATTGCTGCTGCATTGAAGGTCTGCAAGAAGCCTTGCTTCTTCTGCAGACTGCCAACCTTTTGGCCTTTGCAGTGAGAGGGACCTGGAGGCAGAATGAGCAACAGGGGACCTAAGTCTGCTCCCAGGTTTGATGACGTCGCCCTGCAGGCTTTGGTGGAGGGAGCAAGAGCTAGTAAGGAGGTGCTCTTCCCTTCTTCAGGGAGGAAGAGGCCTCCCCAGCAAACGAAGGCTGTGTGGGTCCAGGTGGCCCAGGAGGTGAACTCGGTGTCCCTCATCCGCAGAACGTGGCTTCAGTGCAGGAAGAGGTTTCATGACCTTCTGCGCACTGGAAAAGTGAGTATGACTTTGCCATCACCCTCAATCTGATCCCTATTGCCTCTCCTCACCAGCACTCAGCTTTAGCAACCTCTTCCTCCACATCCCACTTGACACTGACATCCCTGCACCCTTACCCATTCCCTCTCCCTCTATGGTCACATTCACCTAACTATTCTACTATGCAGCCCTCACACTCCCTATCACTGTGATGCTATGAAAACAACTTACAAAACACAGGGAGGGCCCTTGGCCTTGCCAACTCACTCCATCTTTGTCTCATTCTAAGCATCTATGCTATGGATTCTCTACACTCACTCCTTCATTCTCACTCAAACTCCACTTGTCTCCCTCATTACAGGAAAAGAGAGCTCATAATAAGAGGGAACGAGCGAGGACAGGAGGAGGGCCACCCTCAGTAGCCCATCTCACCCCTTGTGAGGAGGCAGTCCTGGAGATAGTGGGACTCGAGGACGATGCGCAAGTGGGGGCGGACAGACGGGTGCATCAGAGAAAGCTGGTGACAGAATAGTTTTTCATCTCTCTCATTGACATTGCATGAGTCGCTGATAATGATTCTGAAGCTCTAACAGATGGACTTATGAGCATCTGCAATATGCAATGTGCATGTAACCTTGGCATTGCATCTCTGACTCTTTCCTTTACTCCCCCACAGGACCATCGCAAGCAGCCATCCCCACTAGCCAGGAGGAACAGCCAGAGTCTCCAGACTCCTCAGAGGAAGCTGTACCCTCTGAGGGCGCAGCGTCAGCAGAATTCAGCCAACCCAGCACCAGCGCAGACACTCACACCTCGGTGGGACCATCGCAAGATAGAGTAGTGTTGTCACCTGGTGTATTACAGCTCACAAGTGAGCATCAGCAGATTATGGAGACAGGGACAGCAGTGGAGAGTCCTAGTTGGAGGGCGCAGGACTCTCCCAGCTCGGCTCAGCTGCATGTCGACCCTCTGCCCCTAGGTCAATCTAGGAACAGGTGCAAGAGTCTCTGGCAGGTTTTATCTCCAGGGTCGCTGCGAGTGTGGAGCGAATGGAGGAGTCCATCGCGAACATGAGCAGAGCCTTTGTGGAGTCATTGGCGCATGAACACAGCACCATGGAATGGATGGCAACCTCCATGGAAAGGATGGCTACAGTAGACGAGAGGATGGCTATGGCCATGGAGGAGCTAAGTCGCCAGAGTGTAGAAAATATGGTGAGTGTTCAGAATAGACTGACATCTCTGGAGGAGCGATTGTCAGCTATTGAACAGAGAAACCAGACCTTCATGGAAGTCCTTCTGAGTAGGACTGCCAGTGCAGGTACGGGTCCTCATGGCCCACCTGATGTGCAGCAAGGTGCTCTCAAGCCACTTGCAAGCGCTGGGGTGGACCTGACCCATGAGAGGGCTGTTGGTGGCAGAGAACAAGGAAGTGGGGGCTCCTCTCCAAGCGCTCACACGACCATGCCACTGCAGAGCCCTCGGTCAGAGCCCAACCAGAGTCCCTACACAGCCGTAGGAGCAGCAGACTGTTGCCGCGCCCTCAAAGGTTCGCAACCCCAGAGGATGCCCGCCAAAGTTGTCGAGACAGCAGCAGCAAGAAAGTGAGCAAGGGGCCTCCACATCTGCTGAAGCCACAGGGGAAGCACCACATAGGAGCACACGTAAGAGAAAGATACTGCACAAATAGTCACAAGGGTAGTCACTTGGGTAAAATGTGTTTATTTTTAAAATGCCATCAGTTGGTTATTGTAAATAAAAATTCTGATGGCAACTGTTGCAGCTGTGGCGTGTGTCATTTCGCAAATGGGACTTCCACATTGAGGGCTTAGGATTACTTGCAATTGTCAGTATTGAGGTCAGAGTGCTAGGAATCCGTTGGTTCTTGGCCATTGTCGATGCTCTGGTAAGAAGCTGCGAGGCAAAAGTGCTTGATTGGCTAGGCTAAGCAAATCTGGCTAAGATGAGTGCATTCCTTGCATCCCGGGCAGCAATGTTCTCGCGTACTGCTGCCGCTGGTTGATAGGCCTCTGCAAGATGTTCATTTTCACTCTCCTCCTCCTCGTCCTCCTCCTCCTCCTCATCTGAGGAGGATATGTGAGGAGCCAGTTGGTCCTCAGGAATCTGCAAGCCATGATGCTGTGCCATGTTGTGAAGTGCACAGCAAACCACGACGATTCTGGAGATCCTGGCTGCTGAGTACTGCAGGGCTCCACCTGATCTATCCAGGCATCTGAAGAGCATCTTCAGCATGCCGATGGTTTGCTCGATTATGGATCTGGTGGAAATGTAGCTGTAGTTGTAGATCTCCTCAGCTTCGTTGGATGGGCTCCTCAATGACATCATTAGCCACGTCTTCAGGGGATAGCTCTTGTCTCCAAGTAGCCATCCGTTAAGTTGGTCTGGCAGACTGAAGCGCGGAGGCACACTAGACTGGCGCAGTTTGAAGTAGTCATGGCAACTGCCAGGGTTCTTGGCACAAACATGCAAAATTTCCTTCTTGTAGTCACACACTAGCTGCACGTTGAGGGAGTGGAAGCCCTTGCGGTTGACAAAAGTACCTGGATTATGATGGGGTGCCTTAAAGGCCACATGTGTGCAGTCAACAATGCCCTGCACCCTTGGAAAGCCTGCCAGATTAGCTAGTCCAACCGCACGCGCCGTGACACTTGCTTGATCCTTGGAGAAATGGATGTGATTGTGCGCGATGGCAAAGAGGGCATCGGTTACCTGCGTGATGCAAGTGTGTGCGGCTGCCTGGGAGATGCCGCTGATGTCTGCTGCTGATCCCTGAAATGAGCCTGAAGCAAAAAAGTTGAGTGCGGTGGTGAATTTGACGGCCACTGGTAAGGGGTGTCCACCTGCTCCTCTGGGCTCCACGTCTTGCTGCACCATTGCGCAGATGTCACCCACTACCTCTCGCAAAAGTCGGAGCCACCTTTGGCACTGCTGCTCACTCATGTTGAGGTAGCTGATCCTCTGTCTGTAGACCCTGTTTGGGGGGTATCTCCTGCGCCGATGGGCTTCCATGGGCTGGCGCCTTCTGGCCTGTGCAGCTTCGGGTGGGTGAGCAGCAGCTTGGCACTCCTGTTGTTGCTGCTGCTGTTGGTGCTGCTGTTGTTGATGGTGCTGCTGGTGCCGCGGCTGGTTTTCATCCGAATCTGATGTCCAGGAGGAAAGGAAGTAATGGTTCTCATACTTCTGGTATATGCCTCAGTTGAGAAAACGCTCAGTCAAGGTGGCGAGAGGGGTTTTCCGGGAGGTCACACTGGAGATGGGTGTCAGGCTCCAAACTTCCACAGCTATGGGTATGCCTGCTAAACATTCCCCCAGACCTGAGACAACAAAGTCCTGCCACCTGCAAATGATGACTGATCAAATCTCCTATTTACTGGTGGAGCTGCAGCTGATAGTCAGCAATCCAATTGTGCTCCTGCCAGGTTTCACCATCGTGTTTCAGAGGAGACGTGAATCATGTGGGAAACGTGTTAAAATGGGAAAGGCCTCTCAAAATGGGATTAGAGAGGCAATTTAATGGTTGTTAAGGGCCTATCCCGCCTCTTGGAGGCAGGACGGAGATGGGATCAGAAACCACGCATTTGGGAAAATTGCTTGGAGGCGGGGTCGGGCCCGCCCGCCACTTTTTGCAATTTTAACACCCCACACGCCTCCATTCCCGCCTCCTCGGGCCTGGCAAAATCCAGCCCATTGGGTCACTTGAGCGCGGCACATAGAGGAAAATCAGGGAAGGACGATTGCACACTGATAAAAGAACCACCTGACTTTTTATTCATTTAAATTAATGGATGGAAAATTGGTTGGGCTCCCTTACAAGTGTGCGATCCTTCCCGCCTGATTTTCCTCTGTGCACTGTGCTGAAGTGATCCAGGGCACACAGGCACAATAGCAGTAAAATAAGCCCCGCTGTTCTTTGATAATATTTTCGTAACAGTCAAAATGAGGTGCAGACAGCATAAACTAGGACAATAAAGGGGCGGAAAAAGCATAATATATTGAAAACAAATGGGGAGAAATTCGTTATAGCCCCGTTTCTGGTGCTAACTTTTTAAAGTTGAAAAAATTTAGCGGCATGCTCTAATGTCCTTCAACTTTAAAAAAATTTGGTTTTGCGCTCCAGGAGGAAGTGGAATGCTAAATCAAGCGCCCCGCTTCCTTCCTGCAGCGCAACAGGCAGCAGGCGGGGCGGTAGGTGTGCAGCGCTGCTGCGTTGGAAGGCTCCTTCCCTCCCTTAAAGGGAAAGGCCATCGCTGCAGGCTCTGCAAGGGGAAAACTTACCTAGTCCCCAACGGCAGCCGTGATCCGGCCCGATCAGCCGATGCACTGCAGCAGAGTGCCGGGCTGATCGATCGCTGGAGGAGAAAACTGAAAAAAAAAACAGAAACAGCATTTCAGATTTTTTGTTACTTACCTCGGCCACCTCGCGCCCGGCCTCCCGATGAACGCCTCCTGCAGCGTTTTCGCCCGGCGATGCTGCAGGGGGCGGAACCGAGGTTCGGGTCCGGGGCACTACTGGGGCAATGCGCGCGACGATGACGTCAAGATCACCGGGCAAAGGAGATCGGGGCGCAACGCTATACCGCTGCCGCGAACCTCGCGCCGAATATCACGGGAGTAGATCTTCTTGCCGTGCCCGGTCGGTAAGTGATTATCGCCCCCCCCGGAGGTGATAATGGGAGGCGCAAAGGTGCCCAGTTTCTCCCCCAAAGAGACAACCGCTGCAATTACAAAATATTTAGCCCTGGCAAAACAGATTAAAAGACACAGAGGGTGAATCTTCTCCGAGCTTCTCCCATGCCACTGCCGTAACTTTGGGCTTTCTGCCAAATTCCTGCCAAAGTTACAGCGGTGCAGAATCATTCTAAAACAAGTAAGACTGGCAGATTCCTCTGCACTAACGACACACAACGAAAGGAGTGCGTTAATAGCCTGGAATGGGCCAATATACCGTTGGCCCTTCTGGGACTAAAAATGCAAGTCTAACAATTCATGCCACAACCAAGCCTCGAGTGTTTATAATAAATAATATGCACAGGGAATATTTTATTTCAAACTCCAGGGCAGGACGCTTCTGACATGAAGGTTGGTTGAATCTCTACAGGGAAGCATGCAATGATCAAAGAGAATTGTGTAAAGTGAAAAATTGAACTCAGTCTTTAAAGTTAACATTGGTGTTTTGCCAAGAATTTATTGAGAAGAATCAGACATGCAATGCCTTACTTTTTTGATATATAATTTCACACATGCTGACAATTCCAGACAAGGAACTTTCACTGGGATTCTGTCAGTCTGCCAAAGTCCTCTGACTGTGATTATGAAGAGTGGACAAAATTGACATGTGTCAGAAAACATTTAGCTGTAACTGTAAATTACAGCTACTATTACAGATCAGGCTTTTAAAACAATTTTTTCTCAGTCACATTCACATTACCTGTCGACAGTTCCCATAAGTGAACCACATCCCTTGTGAACAGAAATTAGATAGACTTCTTCTGAAAAATTACGCTTGATTGCAGCAAATTGCTTACTAGAATTTAGATAGGTTTCCCACTTCATCTTGTCTGTCAGATAGGAATTATCATACAGTAAGCCAGATTCATACAGGCTAAAGCAAGTAAGTAAATTGACACGCTCGTGTACAAGTAGGAATGTGGGGAAGATTCTCACATTCACTGAGGATGCCTTGGATGTCCTGCTCCAACAGTTCCAGGTAAGGGAGGTGGCCATCTTTGGAGCAGAAGACTACGTCCTGTGGAAGCTTAGAGTGAATGGAGCCTTCCAGGTCCATAGTACAGACCAGCCATTTCAGCATAGACTCATAGAATTTCAGGGCCATTATGTCCATTACTTGCATAATGCATGCATGCACTCCAGAATGGCTGATCTGCCAAATGTCCCCTACATAAGAAATAGGAGCAGGAGTAGGTCATTCTGCCCCTTGATCCTGCTCCGCCATTCAATAAGATCATGGCTGATCTGGTCTTGGCCTCAACTGCACTTTCCTGCCCGCTCCCCATAACCCTCGACTCCCTTATCGTTCAAAAATCTGTCAATGTCAGCCTTTAATATGTTCAATGACTCCGCCTCCACAGCTCTCTGGGGAAGAGAATTCCAAAGATTCATGACCCTCTGAGAGAAGAAATTCCTCCTCATCTCCGTTTTAAATGGGCGACCCCTTATTCTGAAACTATGCCCCCTAGTTCTAGATTCCCCCACGAGGGGAAACATCGTGCAGTGACTTGGAAGGATCTAATAGCATTGTAGCTTAATAATTTGATAACCTTCTCTGCTATAGGAAAAGCTGCCCTTGTTCTAGATGTTATTTGCACGCCAGCCGTGACAGATGGCATAAAAAGGGAGAAAAGGATAAACTGAGTAATTACAGGCCAGTCAGCCTAACCTCGGTGGTGGGAAAATTATTGGAAAGAATTCTGAAGGACAGGATAAATCTTCATTTAGAAAGACACGGGTTAATCAAGGATAGTCAGCACGGATTTGTTAAGGGAAGGTAGTGTCTGACAAACTTGATTGAATTTTTTGAGGAGGTAACAAGGAGGGTAGATGAGGGTAGTGTGTTTGATGTAGTGTATATGGACTTTAGCAAGGCTTTTGATAAGTTTCCACATGGCAGACTGGTCACGAAGGGCTGGATTTTGTCAGTGTGGGCGGGCTGAGGCGTGTCAGGTGGAAATCGTGTCAGGACCCTGACTCCTAAGTGAAGTGCTGAAAAAGTGAGATTTTCCCCTAATTGGGCAATTGATTTCCTGCGTGTGGGAACCACTGGCCCAATGAGTCTTTTCATACAGAAAGTCGCCTCCGATGACATCATCAATGCTGCTGGATTTAAGACCTGCAAGCAGCCTTGCTTCTTCTGGAGAATGCAAAGGCTCTGCAATTTGTATGAAGGGGGAGTTGATTTCCCGACAATGTCCACGATCAAGCAAAAGTGTGCTCCTCGATTTGATGAGTCCTCCCTCCAAGCTCTGGTGCACAGAGCCAGTTGCAATAAAGAGGTGCTGTTCCCTTCCTCATGGAGAAAAAAGCCACCCCAGCAGACAAAAGCTGTGTGGCTACAAGTGGCCCAGGAGATCAGCTCCATTTCACTGAGCCGCAGAAACTGGCTGCAATGCAGGTTTCCTGATCTTCTCTGCACAGGAAAAGTGAGTATGACTTTCCCATCACCCTCAATCTGATCCCCATCGCCTCTCCTCACCAGCACTCTGCTTTGCCAACCTCTTCCTCCACATCCCACTTGACACTTACATGCCTGCACCCTTACCCATTCCCTCTGTCTCTAAGGTCACATTCACTTAACTATTTGACCATTCAGCCCTCACACTCCCTATCACTGTGATGCCATGACAACAACAACTTTCAACACACAGGGAGGGTCCTTTGTATCCTTCTAAGCATCTATGCTATGGATTCTCTACACTCACTCCTTCATTCTCACTCAAACTCCACTTGTGTCTCTCATTGCAGGAAAAGAGAGCCCACATTAAGAGGGAAAGAGCCATGACAGGAGGAGGGCCACCCTCAGTAGCCCAGCTCACCGCCTAGGAGGAGACGGCCCTGGAAATCGCTGGGATCTAGGAGGATTCCCAACTGGGGGATGGACAGATGGGCGCATCGCAGCAAGCTGGTGACAGAATAGTTTGGCATCTCTCTCATTGACATTACATGAGTCACTGATAATGAATCTGATGCTCTAACAGATTGCCTTATGATCATCTGCACTATTCAATGTTCATGTAACCTTGACCTCACATCTCTAACTCTTTCCTTTACTCCCCCACAGGACCATCGAAAGCCCCCGTCCCCACTGTCCAGGAAGAAGAGCCTGAGCTTCCAGACTCCTCAGAGGAAGCTGCTACCTCTGAGGGTGCAGCGTCAGCAGAATTCAGAGCACCCAACACCAGCGCAGACACTCACACCTCGGTGGGACCATCGCGAGATAGAGTAGTGTTGTCACCTGGTGTATCACAGCTCACAAGTGAGCATCAGCAGACAGGGACAGCAGTGGAGAGTCCTCGTCGGAGGGCGCAGGACTCTGCCAGCTCAGCTCAGCTGCATGTTGACCCTGTGCCTCCGGGTCCATTCTGAAGGAGAGTGGTGCTGGAACTCCAGGAACAGGTGCAGGAGTCTCTGTCAGGTTTTGTCTCCAGGGTCGCTGCGAGTGTCGAGCGAATAGAGGAGTCCATCGCGAACATGAGCAGAGCCTTTGTGGAGGCATTGGCGCATGAATGCATCACCATGGAAAGGATGGCAACCTCCGTGGAAAGGATGGCTACAGTAGAGGAGAGGATGGCTATGGCCATGGAGGAGCTAAGTCGCCAGAGTGTAGAAAACATGGTCATTGTTCAGAATAGACTGACATCTCTTGAGGAGCGATGGTCAGCTATTGAGAATAGAAACCAGACCATCATGGAAGTCCTCTGGAGTAGGACTTGCAGTGCAGAAATGGGTCCTCATGGCCCCCTTGAAGTGCAGCAAGGTGCTGTCAAGCCACTTGCTAGCTCTGAAGTGGGGCTGACTCATGAGAGGGATGTTGGTGGCAGACAACAAGGAAGTGGAGGCTCCTCTCCAAGCGCTCACATGACCATGCCACTGCAGAGCCCTCGGTCAGATCCCCACCAGAGTTCTCACTCAACTGAGATGGGCATCTCATCCCATGCACAGCCGCAGGAGCAGCAGATTGTTGCCGAGCCCTCACAGATTTGCAACCCCAGAGGACGGCCGCCAAAGGTGTCGAGACAGGAGCAGCAAGAAAGTGAGCAAGGGGCCTCCACATCTGCTGAAGCCACAGGGGAAGCACCACGTAGGAGCATGCGTAAGAGGAAGATAATGCACAAGTAGTCACAAGGGTAGTCACTTGGGTGTTACATTGTGTTTATTTTTGAAATGCCACCAGTTGCTTGTTGTGATAAAAAATTCTGATGCTAAACTGTTGAAGTTGTGCCCTGTGTCATTTCGCAAATGGGACTTCCACATTAAGGGCTATGGGAAACTTGCAATTGTCATTATGGTGGTCAGAGTGATAGGAATCCGTAGGTTCTTGTCCACTGTCGATGCTCTGGTAAGAAGGTGCGAAGCAAAAGTGTTTGATTATACAGGCTAAGCAAATGTGACAAACATGAGTGCGCCCCTTGCATCCCGAGCAGCAATATGGTCGCGCTCTGGTGCCTTCTGGCCTGTGCATCTTCAGGTGGGTGACTAGCAGCTTGGCACTCCTGTGATGCTCCTGCTGTTGGTGCTGCTGTTGCTCATGGTTCTGCTGCTGCTGCGGCTGGTCTTCATCCGAATCTGATGTCCGGGAGGAAAGGAATTAAATTGTCACCATCCTTCTGGTATATGCCTCAGTTGAGGAAGCGCTTAGTCAAGGTGAGGAGAGGTGTTTCCCAGGAGGTCACACTGGAGATGGGTGTCAGGCTCCAAACTTCCACAACACTGAGAATGCCTGCTAAAAGTTCCCCCAGACCTGAGACAACAAAGATCTGCCACCTGCGAATGATCATTGGTGAAAACTCCTTTGTAATGGTGGAGCTGCAGTTGTTCGTAAGCAGTCCACTTGGGAGGCCACCAGGATTACCTGGCGTGTTCCAGAGGAGGCATGTAGGATGGGAGAAATGTGTTAAAATCAGAAAGGCCTCTCAAAATGGGATTGTAGAGACAATTAAGTGGTTGTTAAGGGCCTTAAGGGCCTATCCCGCCTCTTGGAGGCAGGATGGAAAGCGGGTCAGAAAACACGCATTTGGGAAAATTGCTCGGAGGCGGGATGGAGGCAGGAACGGGCCCGCCCGCCAGTTTTGGCGATTTTAACAACTCGCACACCTCCAATCCCACCTCCTCGGGCCTGGCAAAATCGAGCCCAAAGTTAAAAGCCCATGGGATCCAGGGCAAAGTGTCAAGTTGGATTCAAAACTGGCTCGGACACAGGAAGCAGAGGGTAATGGTTGATGGGTGTTTTTGTGACTGGAAGGCTGTTTCCAGTGGGGTTCCGCAGGGCTCAGTACTCGGTCCCTTGCTTTTTGTGGTATATATCAATGATCTTGACTTGAATATAGGGGGTATGATTAAGAAGTTTGCAGATGATACTAAAATCGGCTGTGTGGTTGATACTGAAGAAGGAAGCTGTAGACTGCAGGAAGATATCAATAAATTGGTCAGGTGGGCAGAACAGTGGCAAATGGAATTCAATCCGGAGAAGCGTGAGGTACAGTAATGCATTTGGGGAGGGCTAACAAGGAAAGGGAATACACATTAAATGGTAGGACACTGAGTAGTGTAGAAGAACAAAGGGACCTTGAAGTGCATGTCCACAGATCCCTGAAGGTAGCAGGCCAAGTAGATAAGGTGGTTAAGAAGGCATACGGAATGCTTGCCTTTATTAGCCGTGGCATAGAATACAAGAGCAGGGGGGTTATGCTTCAACTGTATAAAACACTAGTTAGGCCTCAGCTAGAGGACTGCGTGCAGTTCTGGTCACCACATTACAGGAAAGATGTGATTGCACTAGAGAGGATACAGAGGAGATTTACAAGGATGTTGCCGGGAGTAGAGAATCTTAGCTATGAGGAAAGACTGGATAGACTGGGTCTGTTTTCCTTGGAACAGAGGAGGCTGAGGGGAGACCTTATTGAGGTGTATAAAATTATGAGGGGCATAGATAAAGTGGATAGAAAGGACCTATTTCCCTTAGCAGAAGGGTAAAAAACCAAGGGGCACAGATTTAAAGTAATTGGGTGAAGGTTTAGAGGGGATTTGAGGGGAAATTTCTTCACCCAGAGGGTTGTGGGGGTCTGGAACTCACTGCCTGAAAGGGTGGTACAGGCAGGACCCTAACCACATTTAAAAAGTACTTGGATGTGCACTTGGGATGCTCTAACCTGCAGGGCTATGGACCAAGAGCTGGGAAGTGGGATTAGGCTGGATAGCTCTTTGTTGTCCAGCACGGACATGATGGGCTGAAATGGCCTCCTTCCGTGCTGTAACTTACTTTGATTCTATGATTCTAACTCTGTGAATGCCTCTAAGGCAGCAAAAGCAGGTCTCCTCTGACATGCTGGGGTAGGAATGGATTCAGACTTAATGCTTCCGATGTTGTTGCAGTTGCATTCGTTGTCCCTGTGATGAATAAGAGTTGTTCAAAATTCAAAACAAAAGCAAGTTTCTAATTTTCGCTTTCTATCTATGAGATGTGACTGGCACGTTAACTTTTGGTTACAGCTAGCTTGCTTCAGAGAATCTGGCCGCGATTTTGCTCACCTCGGCGGGTCTGGGGCGGGTGACATCGGTGGTGGGTCCCGACCCCGCTGCTGGCTCCTTCCCGCTCTGTGAAATTACTTTCCGTTGATAGCGCTTGTTAAGCCCGCCCAGCGCGTTTCCCGGTCCAAGTAGAGGAAGCGGGTCTGGTGACGTCATTTCATGACCCGTCATCAGGCGGTTTCCTTAAAGGATCCATGGCCAACTTTATTTTGACATTTGTACTGTCAGCGTTCTGCAGCATTGAGGTGCTGCAAACACTGACAACTGCACAGAGGTGCAGGGCTGCACCCAGGTTCACACATGCTTATGGAAGGAGTCACAGCACGCAGGGAGGTTCTCTTCGCTTCCCATGGGCAGAAGAGAGTTCCCCAGGAGACCAACACAGCCTGGTTGCACATTGCAGAGGAGGGCACAAGCAGGGATGTCGTCAGGGGTCCGTGGCTGCAGTGGCGCAAACCTTTCAATTATCTCAGTAGATCACAAAATGTTAGTACAAAGCCACACTCAACCTCATCCTGCTGTGCTTCTCATCACATCCACATCACTCTGCTTTCCCTACCCGACTCCTGCACATCCTTACTCACACCAACTTACCTTGCACCTCCACCCATCCCTTTCACTCTATCTACATTATCACTTCCCCATCTCACTAGCCACCCCTCATACTCACCCTCATCCTAGTACAATCATACCGACTAACAACACACAAGGGTAGGCACTTGGGTGTTTTATGCAAAGTTCATGTAAAGTTTCTGTTAATGTGGTGTCAAACATTGAAACCTTTATTTTCAACACTGCATTCTTGGACAGATCTGTGTGCACCTTTGGAAGTGGCTTCATGAGTTGCAGTGAATGGTGAGACATAACGGTACCCCCGGCAATGGTGATGAGTGTGAAAGGAATGGCTTGGGCATTGTAGGGATGCTTTATGGTGTTGGTGTGGGTTGGTGCCAACCTGGCACATCATGTGGCAGCCAGGGTGTACAGCGTCAAGTGAAGTAAATCTGGCCATGGCGATGCCATCGCTGGTCTCCCGGGCAGCAATGTGGTCAGGTGCTGATGCCCTGTGTCCTGTGCAGCATCAGTTGATTGCGGAGAAGGTTGTTGTTGTTGGTTCTGCTGGTGTGCCTGGTGCTGCTGGTGTTGGGGCTGATCAGAGTGGGATGCTGAGGACCAAGGTGAGACAGAATAAACGGCAACCATGTTAATGGAATAAATGGAAGGTGAAGTATAGATGACAGAAGCTTTCTGTCAAAGGTGAGAGAGTTCTTCCAAAGAGGTGATACTGGATGGAGAGTGGAAAGTGGAAAGCCTGCAGAATCTGTGCTGGAAATTTAAAAAAAATGTTTTATTCATTCATGGGATGTGGGCATCGCTGGCAAGGCCAGCATTTATTGCCCATCCCTAATTGCCCTTAAGAAGGTGGTGGTGAGCCGCCTTCTTGAACCGCTGCAGTCCATGTGGTGAAGGTACTCCTACAGTGCTGTTAGGGAGGGAGTTCCAGGATTTTGACCCAGCGACGATGAGGGATCGGCGATATACTTCCAAGTCAGGATGGTCTGTGACTTGGAAGGGAACTTGGAGCTGGTGGAGTTCTCATGCGCCTGCTGCCCTTGTCCTTCTAGGTGGTAGAGGTTGTGGGTTTGGGAGGTGCTGCCAAAGAAGCCTTGGCGTGTTGCTGCAGTGCATCTTGTAGATAGTACACACTGCAGCCATGGTACGCTGGTGGTGGAGGGAGTGAATGTTTAAGGTGGTGGATGGGGTGCCAATCAAGCGGGCTGCTTTGTCTTGGATGGTGTCAAGCTTCTTGAGTGTTGTTGGAGCTGCACTCATCCAGGCAAGTGGAGAGTATTCCATCGCACTCTTTACTTGTGCCTTGTAGATGGTGGAAAGGCTTTGGGGAGTCAGGAGGTGAGACACTCACCACAGAATAGCCAGCCTCTGCTCTGCTCTTGTTGCCACAGTATTTATGTGGCTGGTCCAGTTAAGTTTCTGGTCAATGGTGACCCCCAGGATGTTGATGGTGGGGGATTCGGTGATGGTAATGCCATTGAATGTCAAGGGGCAGTGGTTAGACTCTTGCTTGTTGGAGATAGTCATTGCCTGGCACTTGTGTGGCGCGAATATTACCTGCCACTTACCAGCCCAAGCCTGAATGTCGTCCAGGTCTTGTTGCATGCGGGCATGGACTGCTTCATTATCTGTGGAGTTGTGAATGGCACTGACTGTGCAGTCATCAGCGAACATCCCCATTTTAGACCTTACGTTGGAGACAAGGTCATTGATGAAGCAGCTGAAGATGGTTGGGCCGAGGACACTGCCCTGAGGAACTCCTGCAGCAATGTCCTGGGGCTGTGATGGTTAACCTGCTGCCATCTTCCTTTGTGCTAGTTATGACTCCAGCCAGTGGAGCTTTTTCCCCCCGATTCCCATTGAGTTCAGTTTTACTAGGGCTCCTTCATGCCACACTCGGTCAAATGCTGCCTTGATGTCAAGGGTAGTCACTCTCACCTCACCTCTGGAATTCAGCTGCTTTGTCCATGTTTGGACCAAGGCTGTAATGAGGTCGGGAGCTGAGTGGCCTTGGCGAAACCCAAACTGGGCATCAGTGAACACTTGAGAGCACTGTTGATGACACCTCCCATCACTTTGCTGATGATTGAGAGTAGACTGATGGGGCGGTAATTGGCCGGATTTGATTTGTCCTGCTTTTTGTGGACAGGACATACCTGGGCAGTTTTCCACATTGTCAGATAGATGCCAGTGTTGTAGCTGTACTGGAACAGCTTGGCTAGAGGCACGGCTAGTTTTGGAGCAGAAGTCTTTAGCACGACAGCCGGGATGTCATCTGGGTCCACAGCCTTTGCTGTATCCAATGCGCTCAGCCATTTCTTGATATCACGTGGGGTGAATCAAATTGGCTGAAGACTGGCTTCTGTGATGGTGGGGACCTCAGGAGGAGGCCGATATGGATCATCCACTCAGCACTTCTGGCTGAAGATGATTGAAAACTTTTCAGCCTTGTCTTTTGTACTCATGTGCTGGGCTCCACCATCACTGAGGATGGGGATATTCATGAAGCCTCCTCCTCCCATTAGTTGTTTAATGGTCCACCAGCAAAATGGACTTGGAAACAGTTTGTGGCTGAGGAAAGTGAAGATCTGTCAGGTCGGAGCTTTTCCTGTACATTTGAAGCTGTCCAGGAATCAGCTGGAGCAATGGCAACTGAACTCCTGCCTCAGGTTTATAGCCGTGGTCCCTGAACAGCGTGGTTCCCATGGCCATGAAGTTAAAGTGAAAAGGTAAGTTTAAAAAGCCTGTTAATGATCTGTCAACAAGGCAATAATGAGGTTAATTGTGTCACCCGCCGCTGCCTTTCGGGTCTGCTCAGCGCTGGCAGACCCAACATTGGGAAAGGCGCGTGGCGGTGGGTTGACAGTGGGGTCCCAACCCACTGTCCAAAAAAACACTTTCCCACCCGACCTGCCACTGATCGTGCCCGCTGACTGCCCCCCCCCCGCAAAATTCCGTCCTATATTTTATGGTCTGATATGCTAAAGGTTACTTCAAAGCCATTTTTCTTATAGAAGGAAAGACTTGCATTTATATAGCACCTTTCAAAACCTCAGGATGTCCCAAACTGCTTGACAGCCAATGAAGAACATTGGCATTGCATAAGCCTGTCCAATATCCACGGGATTTAAAACACAATGGATTAATGTTGGCCAGTGGTATACCTCTTCTACCCTTTGAAGTTAAAACCTAGTGTGTAGGAAAATATAAGATATCAATTCTGAAAAGGTGGCAGAAGCAGATTTAATGTATCTTTCAAAAGGGAATTGGATACATACTTGAAAAGGAAACATTTGCAGGGCTATGGGGAAAGGGCAGGGCAGTGAGACAAATTGGATGGCTCTTTCAAAGAGCTGTCACAGGCACTATGTGCTGAATGGCCTCCTTCTGTAAGATTATATGGGCTTGAAATACCCCTCAAGCCCCGTTTGGGGTGCTAAATCAGAAAAGTTGGAAAAGTTAGCGCCAGGTGCTAACCTCTTCCAGCCTTTCTAAAATTCCCACTATTTGCTTCAAGAAAGGACTGGAGCGCTAAATTAAGCACTCCACTTCCTTCTTGGAGCGCAAGAGGGGTGAAAGTTCGTGACCGGGGGCGCACGGCTCGGCAGCGTTACTGTGTGGTGCTGACGCATTGCAGGGGTTCTTTCCTGAATTAAAGGGAAGGGCCCTACGCTGCGAACTCTGCAGTTTTTTTTAACTTACCTGCAGCACCAGGGAGCGGGGGTGCCGCGTGATCAGCCCGGCACTCAAGCAGAGTGCTGGGCTGACCGATCACAGCACAGACCCCACATCCGGAGCATAAAAAACATTTTCTTAAAAAGCCGACGCTTTTTTCAGGGCGGCCGGCAACCTCACCTTTAACTTCCGCCCTGCTCGCGTCCCCTGCAGCAGTTGCTGCCATCGCCCGGTGCTGCTGCAGGGGGCGAAGGGGAATTTTTCTGCTGGGGCGATGTGCCAGGAGATGACTTCACGATCTCCGGGCGCATGAGATCGGGGCACCGCCGCTAACCTCCCGCGGAATTTGGCGGGAGGCGCGGTCAGCGCCGTGGCCGGGCAATAAGGCCTTTTGCGCCCCATTAGCACCACCCCCCCCCCACCCCCCACCAACGAGAGGCGCAAAAGAGGGGAATTTCTCCCCCTATGATTTTAGGAGTGAACAGCCCTATTTCTGGGACAGTTTTGCTCCAGTTCGTTAGTTCTTTTAAGGTCATTGAGCAAGGGGCTGGACATATTCAGATCAAGTATTACTGAAGGGCCCAGTGGTATTGGTCATAGAAACATAGAAGATAGGAGCAGGAGTAGGCCATTCGGCTCTTCGAGCCTGCTCAGCCATTCAATGAGATCATGGCTGATCATCCAAATTCAGTACCCTGTCCCTGCCTTCTCCCCATATCCCTTGATCCCTTTAGCCTCAAGAAGTATATCCAACTCTTTCTTGAATATATTTAATGAACTGGCCTCCACCACCCTCTGTGGCAGAGAATTCCACAGGTTCACCACTCTCTGGGTGAAGAAGTTCCTTCTCATTTCAGTCCTAAATGGCTTACCCCTTATCCTTAGACTATGACCCCTGGTTCTGGACTCCCCGGCCATCATAAATATCCTTCCTGCATCTAGTCTGTCCAGACCTGACAGAATTTTATAGGTTTTGATGAGATCCCCTCTCAATCTTCTAAACTCCAGTGAGTATAAGCCCAATCGACACAATCTCTCCTCATACGTCATTCCTGCCATCCCAGGTATCAGCCTGGTGAATCTTCGCTGCACTCCTTCCATGGCAAGAACGTCCTTCCTCGGGTAAGGTGACCAAAACTGCACACAATACTCAAGGTGCGGTCTCACCAAGGCCCTGTACAACTGTAGCAAGACATCCTTGTTCCTGTACTCGAACCCTCTTGCTACGAAGGCCAACATACCATTTGCCTTCTTAACCGCCTGCTGCACCTGCATGTTTACCTTCAGCAACTGGTGCACAATAACACCCAGGTCTCTTTGCACTTCCCCTTCTCCCAATCTATTGCCATTCAAATAATAATCTGCCTTCCTGTTTTTGCCACCAAAGTGGATAACCTCACATTTATCCACATTATTGTGCATTTGCCATATTTCTGCTCAATCACCCAACCTGTCCAAATCGTACTGGAGTTTCATGACATCCTCCTCACAGCTTACCCTCCCACCCAGCTTTGTGTCGTCTGCAAATTTGGAGATATTACGTCTAATTCCCTCGTCCAGATCATTAATATATATTGTGAACAGCTGGGGTCCTAGGACCGATCCTTGCGGTACCCCACCAGTCACTGCCTGCCACTCGGAAAAAGAGCTGTTTATTCCAACTCTTTGCTTTCTGTCCGCCGACCAGTTCTCTATCCAAGTCAATACCTTGTCCCCAATCCAATGTGCCTTAATGTTGCACGCTAATCTCTTATGTGGGACCTTATCGAAAGCCTTCTGAAAGTCCAAATACACCACATCCATTGGTTCTCCCTTATCTATTTTACCAGTTACATCCTCAAAAAATTCCAGTAGATTAGTCAAGCATGATTTACCTTTCGTAAATCCATGTTGACTTTGTCCGATCCTGTCACTGTTTTCCAAGTGCTCTGCTATTACATCTTTTATAATAGACTCCAGCATTTTCCCCACTACCGATGTCAGGCTTACCGGTCTATAATTCTCCGCTTTTTCTCTACCACCTTTTTTGAATAGTGGGGTAACATTAGCTACCCTCCAATCCATGGGTACCGTTCCAGAGTCTATTGAGTTCTGGAAGATGACCAGCAATGCATCTACTATCTCTAGGGCCACTTCCTTAAGTACCCTGGGATCAGGCCCTGGGGATTTATCGGCCTTCAGTCCCATCAATTTTCCTAACACCATTTCCCTACAAATACTGATTTCTTTCAGTTCCTCCCTTTCATCAGACCCTATGTTCCCCAACATCTCTGGGAGGTTATTTGTGTCCTCCTTTGTGAAGACAGAACCAAAGTATGTATTTAATTGGCCTGCCATTTCCTTGTTTCCCATTATAAATTCCCCTGATTCTGACTGTAAGGGACCTACGCTTGACTTCACCAATCTTTTTCTCTTCACATATCTATAAAAGCTTTTACAGTCAGTTTTTATGTTCCTTGCTAGCTTACTCTCATATTCTATTTTCCCTTTCTTAATTGCACAAAAAAGGTGGTAGAGAAAAAGCAGGGAATTATAGACCTGCCACTTCTTCCTGTTACAAATAAAGCTTTAGGTACTTTAGTTGCATGTCTGCAGACTTTCACAGCAAGGATAAGGAAGCGGAGATATTAGTGGGGATGGAGATTTAAACTTGCAAATTGTGGTAGGTGCCTTAACTTCTCTCTTGAGAGCGGCACTGGGCCCTATCCAGTAAACTACATTCACCATCAATTATTGTACCAGCACAAACTTTTGCTGGCTAGTTGGTTACGTCTAAACAGTTTTAGACTCATGAATTGCCTGTTTTAGTAAGAGCTTACATGTCTTCGGTCTTTGGACTATTGGAATAATCATTGTCTAATGTCGGGCATTGTTCATTATGCAAATATATTTGAAATTCCAGATGAGTGAACTTTTCAGCTGAGAACCTGCTACTTGGATTGCTAATGTATTTTCATCTGTTTGTTTGTTCAGTGCGTGACATCCCAGTAAACAAATTAGTTCTAAGAAAGTTTGCCTACGGGGAGCTATCCACTGCGTAATAAACATTTATGAAGCACTGTGTCATGAATCTTATCATGCAGGAAGAAATGACTCATGAAGTAACACTGGGCGGCCAGCTGGTGGTGCCGTCCAAGGAGTATAAATACTCGGGCGTGCTTGCTCAGGATGTTTCTGTAACCAGGAACTAGTGATGTAACTAGAATCTCATGGTTGTGAAACAGTTGATTTAAGCCTTGTTTTACACTCAAACCAAGTGCTCAGTAGTCTTTTTACATCACACTGGCTTTTGGAAAGAAAAGCTCTCCAGCTGATTCAAGGGAAGGATATGAGTAAAATGGGTTCATACATAACAATAAGCTATTTGGCAGTAATTTGTTTTGCCATTATGCAAAACCACACTAGTTCTTTTCAACATACAAACTAATATATAGGGATAATGTGAAATACCAGATGGAAGAGGCAGAGATTCAAAATATAACAAAACTACCACTTCTAAAGATGCTGGAACACTGTTAAGAATATGACAAATTCAATTGTACTTAAGATGTTCTGCAAGAATCCTTTAATTATCTTGCCTGGACAGCCACAACCCAGGGCAATGATTAATAAGAACATTTTGTGGATAATGTGTGCAGATAATGTCACTTAGTCACTTAATGATGAGGTAGAATCTACCCGATAGTTTGTCTAATGTAGGTCATTCTGCATTTCTTATATTGGATGCAAAGGTACCCACTTCTCCAGATGTATGAGTTTGACAATCGGCCTCAGGTCATAACTTAATCAGTACCTAATTTAAGCTAGTTTAAGGCATCATCAAGAACAACAGCCTGTCATTAATTCAGGCTCTGGACACAATCAATGGATTGATTCGCATATTCAAGAGGCCTAACATCTGTTTTTGGCGTACGCTCTGGATACTTGCAAGTCATTGGCTGCCATGATCGGAAATGAGAGATTGCGCCTGGAAATTGGTCCCCACTCCCCCCTCCCCCCCAGCGCTAACTTTTTGCCCAAAAGACAGGAATTTCTCTGCCTATATATCTCAACCACTCATAAATCTTCAATATGCCTTCGTGTTGGTAAATCATGAAGTGGCATTTTCCAGTTTGGCTCCACTGTTGAGTGCTAGTTCAGGTTAGGCGCGGGTTGGAGTTTTAGGGGAATCAAGGGATTATGGGGATCGGGCTGGAAAGTGGAGTTGAGGTCGAAGATCAGCCATGATCTTATTGAATAGCGGAACAGACGCGAGGGGCCATATGGCCTACTCCTGCTCCTAATTCTTATGTTCTTAACTGTTGCTTTTATTCCACCAGTTTCCCTTCCCATTCTTCTCTTTACTACATGCCATCTATTTTCACTGCAGCCAATCTATTTTTGTCTGCAAATTGAATATTTCATCTCTAGTGCAGTAGACAAGTAGCCAAATAGCCCACTCAATAATTGTAACAATGTGTGTTTGATTCCGGAAATCTGTAAAGAAACATCAACATTTACACTGAAATTATATAAAAAAAGATAAATCAGTTGTATAACTGGCAGCTAAATTGGGAGAAGAAGGGAGGAGAAATATAACTACAAACCTCTAATTAATATTCCGAAAGAGAGTACACTCACTGCATAAAGTAATGTTGCCTCTAATGGCTATTTCTTCAAGGCGCACCTATTTCTCCTGATAAACGTTCTACGTGTGAAATTGTTATAAATGCTTCCTGCAATACACTTTTAATGGGAAGAAATTCACCATAATAGCCCCCTCCCCACCCAACTTAGAACTTGGTAACAATGGAGTTACAAGTAGGTTGCAGATATATTACTGGTCTGAGAGCCAAGAGCTGCAGAAAAAGGAGCACGGCAGGTAACAAACAAGTTATTCTGCAGGCTGAGAATTGCCTAGCTGGTTAATGTTTTAACGTTTGGAGAGCATAGGTGCGGGCATCTACTTTCTCAAGACGTTAAAAAGATCTGTAGAAAATTTAGGAAGTGTCCACGATATCCAACAGAGCACCTAAGCACTTTTTCCAGTCTGGCTTTAAACTGCATCGGAGATCAACTTCACAGAGACGGGCCAAGGTGTGAGACAGACCACCTCCCACCCTCCATACCCTTGAAGGGGGCTCAGTGGAATCAATCAGAACTTGATTCAGCGTTTTGCTGCCACTTTAGCATTTACCACTTCACATTGATCCATAAGTGTAGTATAAATGTACCTTTAAACACACAAATATTTGTTAATCAGCCTTAAGAAAGGTCATTCCATTGAACACCAGTTTAATCCAGCAGGTAAATTGTGCTTCAAAGTGAAATTCTCATAAGGGGAATTTCAGTACACTTGGGTTATGGGGAGAGGGGTGCTCTGTTTAAGTATTTTTTTCAGAATATGTACCACAACCGAAGATTATGGTAATGACCTCTCCCCCTGCAATTTGGGACAGGGTCTGCTTCTATCTGCAAGGGTGGAGAAAGTTCCAAAATGCCGCACGTTCACTGACAGAGAGGGACTCCAGGAATTTATGGCCTATGTTTTTAAACTAACTGCAGAGGCCAGGCTGTCCATCTGATCTTGGAATGGTTCACCTTGACAAAAGGTGCCCAAAGCTTCATGAGTCAAAGCAGTCAGAGCAGTGTGCCAGTTTCAAACATAATCCACCAAACCATTTTTATTCAGACTCCATATTACTCCCACATATGTGTTATATATTTTTTTTATTTGTTTATGGGATGTGGGCGTCGCTGGTAAGGCCAGCATTTATTGCCCATCCCTAATTACCCTTGAGAAGGTGGTGGTGAGCCGCCTTCTTGAACCGCTGCAGTCCGTGTGGTGAAGGTACTCCCACAGTGCTGTTAGGGAGGGATTTCCAGGATTTTGACCCAGTGACGATGAAGGATCGGCGATATACTTCTAAGTCAGGATGGTGTGTGACTTGGAGGGGAACTTTGAGGTGGTGGTGTTCCCATGTGCCTGCTGCCCTTGTCCATCTAGGTGGAAGAGGTCGCGGGTTTGGGAGGTGCTGCAGAAGAAGCCTTGGTGAGTTGCTGCAGTGCATCTTGTAGATGGTACACACTGTAGCCACGGTACACCGATGGTGGAGGGAGTGAATGTTTAAGGTGGTCGATGGGGTGCCAATCAAGCAGACTGCTTTGTCCTGGATGGTGTCGAGCTTCTTGAGTGTTGTTAGAGCTGCACTCATCCAGGCAAGTGGAGAGTATTCCATCACACTCCTTACTTGTGCCTTGTACTTGATGGAAAGTCAGGAGGTGAGACACTTGCTGCAGAATACCTAACCTCTGACCTGCTCTTGTTGCCACAGTATGTGGCTGGTCCAGTTAAGTTTCTGGCCCAGGACGTTGATGGTGGGGGATTCAGCAATGGTAATGCCGTTGAATGTCAAGGGGAGGTGGTTAGACTTTCGCTTGTTGGAGATAGTCATTGCCTGGCGCTTCTGTGGCGCGAATGTTACCTGCCATTTATCAGCCCAAGCCTGAACGTCGTCCAGGTCTTATTGCATGCGGGCATGGACTGCTTCATTATCTGAGGAGTTGTGAATGGCACTGAACACTGTGCAGTCATCAGCGAACATCCCCATTTCTGACCTTATGTTGGAGGGAAGGTCATTGATGAAGTAGCTGAAGATGGTTATATGAGATGAATATATCAGTTTTAAAGAAGAAAATTAGTGATGTTAATTTCTGAAGGTCAAACACTCCAAATTTGTAAAATTTAATTAAACTACATTTGCTGTTTTCTTTTCTCTGCTGCCATTTTATCTATCCCACCTGAATATCACATGCCGCATGAACACACGGTGAACAGCACTGCCATGCAAGTGTAAGTGCAGCCATAGCTTGGCATAGTGTACACAGGCCTACCAGGAGCCATCATAGTTTAAAATTTCAAACTTGTTCAAATCAACTACCTTAATAAAGCCAAGGAACTGGGAATGGTAAACTTAAAAAGACAGTTCTTGTTGACAAAAAAAAAGTACCAGTGAAATGTTCCTTAATGCTGTGACTATATTTCTGCCCTGATAATGTATAATAGCCACATCAGTTAAAAAAAATGAACGTGTGCTCAATTAGAGCAATCTTTCAGGTCCCAGATGGATGGGATGGATGTCTATTTTTTCTTTCTCTCTATCCAGTGGTTGCCAAAAGATGGAGCTGTTGATTAAATTCTTAGCAGACCTAACGCCCCAATCTAAATCCTGTTCAGTTTAGCACAGTGGACACCAAATAGCCAACCCGTACAATCATTCTGAATTCAGTGCCTGCACTGTCCTGCACTACAGTGATAATCATAATGTTGGTCCCTTGGGTTCACGTTACTAAATTCTGACTGTTGATAAGGAGATACAGATCAGCCATGATCTTATTGAATGGCGGAACAGGCTCGATGGGCTAACTGGCCTAATCTTGTTCCTCTGTTCCTATATCTTAGATTTCAGACAGAAGAATGTCACTTCATGAAATATAAAGTTGTAGGGTTTGAGTATAGAGGGGTAATTATACATGTCCACACTCCTGGTGAGAATCCTCACCTCCCTTGGCTTTATTAAGGGTACTGTTTTAATTGAGCTCCTCATTTAAATTAAATGGTTGGAAAATCCTGTGTAGTCCATGCCTGACTTTCTTATCTGCAGTCCTGGTTGAGCACAGCTCTCCACAGGGAGTATGGACTCACAAAATGATCCTTTTGGAGTTAGATCTAAACTGAATCTTTTCTTGAGCCTTTTTACACTTTTTCCCGAATGCTTACAATTTTTTCTGCAGTTTAGACTATTTCAGCTTGGAAATTCTAAAAGCTGATTGTGAGGTACAAAGATTCACTTGCGTATGGGCACTACCATTTTGCAGATTCCACTTGAAGTATTCTCACCATGATAGCAGATGAGAACAGATGTTTGTTAGTCCATGACTGGTACCACAGCAATAAAGGTAATTAGAAAACTCATTTTTTGATAGGTCAACAAGAATGACCTGGCAAGTGTCAGTCTACTTGGAGGAGAGACCTAATTGTTGCTGGAGAATGCATCTGCATTGTCACACACTTTCAGGTGAAGGTCGGAGGTGGGGCTTTCAGAGTTTGCAGCCCTCACATAATTATGTGTGAATCCTTTCCCTTGTAATCTATTGCAGAAGATGCCGTAAGGCTTCCTGATAGTAGCACATTCCACCCAATATGTTGCCTATAACTAAATGGCCAGGTTGAGATTTATACTTAATGTTGTACTTCATTGCTGGTGTATTGTAGGGATGGTTTGTGTTATATGTGCCCTATCCTCTGTAAGAGACAATTGCCTTGAAATTACACACTCTGATTTTATTATGCAAATGCATTCCTTTTAAATTCCTTTGTCTGCTACGTTTAACGAAGTGGGCTAACCCCTCCATTAAAATAATAGACAAAGGAAATTCATATAACTGTGTTAAGTGTTTGTACAGTAACATCAGTAATAATACAGGGCGATTTCAAGGCCGAGGGTTTCAGCAGCAGATGAGATGAAAAACAGTATCTCCGAGTATTAATATCTATCAATTTAATATTCACATCAGA
Source organism: Somniosus microcephalus (assembly GCF_052327205.1). Taxonomy (NCBI): domain Eukaryota; kingdom Metazoa; phylum Chordata; class Chondrichthyes; order Squaliformes; family Somniosidae; genus Somniosus; species Somniosus microcephalus. Next base: position 253,815,820 of record NC_140992.1, read on the forward strand.
AGGATAATGTTGGTTATTCAAAATGAAAGGGCACAAACAAAAAAATTGCAATTTTAAAAAACTGTGTGTGACATTCGTATTCCAATTTGTAGCGCAATGCTGGAATTTGTAATGCCTTTCACTGTTGTCACAAAGTACCATTAGAACAAAGTTAATCTACAATTTCATACTGAGGACTTTAAAGTTGAAGTTCCTTGTGTTATTTAAACTCATGTGGCTTTTAGGAGTAAGGTGCTTATTTTTTCAGCTGAGATTGCATTGGACTCAGGAACAAAAGCGGTGAGGGACACCTTATCAGAACACTCGGAGTTGAGGCCAGACTAACAGCTTTGAAAAGAGTAACCAGCTTTGGAGCTGCAAACACTGAAAAGTTCAAAATATTGAGAGAAACATCAAACAAAATGAGTGTATTTGGAAAACGTACATAATCATTTGACTCCCGAAATACACAATCACACTTCACTGCTAACCAATCTAAAAGCTCTTAAGATCCTTTTAAATTAATTACATGTAACACAGTAATTTATCCTTTTATTGTGTCAATTTGCTCGCACAGTGATGAATATTGATGGCAATGCAAATTGGAAGCCTTACGATGTGGATTTTGCTATGTAATTTGATTAAGGTACTGTGCCATAAAATTCAGAAGAATGACACTGATAGAAAAAAGCAAATTAATCTAATTTTGCATATACCATAAGAAACAGAATTACAGACATGTGTTTGTTTAGAAAGTGGACTGATTATGCCTCCTAAAAATCTATATTCACCCAATTTTCAACTTCTGTTATGGGCTAGATTTTCAGTTGCTTGCGCCAGCAGTTAGCGCCTTAAGAGAAGTGATTTTCGGGCGCTATGCGTGTTGTGCCCGGGCGCAGCGCAGTTTGCGCCCCGCCCCAAATTAAGTTGCCCGTTAGCGCCGGCGCAAAGTTTAGCGGCCGCTCGGATGCGCACGCAGAAAATGATGTCACATCCTCGTGCAACACCCTTTGGCCGCCCCGAATCCAAACTTCAGTCGGACCACCCCATTGTGCGGCTGGCGTCCAGAGCGTTTGTAAAATGGAACGCAACACACCCTGGGGAGCGTAAATTAAAGGGCACTCCTCCTGCACTATAAAAGGCAGTCTGCATGTGTTGTGTGGAAGGATCCAGTGTGTTGTTGTGAACGGTGTATTTATGTTTCCCACCTCCTCCTCCTCCTCCTCCTCCTCTTCCTCTTCCTCTTCTTCCTCTTCCTCTTCCTCCTTCCTCCTCCACTCCCCCCAGACTCTGCCTATGAACAGAACACATGCACCCTTCCCCTTTAAGAGCTCACTGGCACCAGAGTGTCTGCCGTGCGCTGCGCCCGAGCTCGGGTGTTGCGCTCTGCACCGCCGGCTTAGCGCCTAAAGATAGTAGTGGAACGCCTCTTTTAGCGCTCCACCAACCTCTTAGGGTGAAGCCACTGAATTTCCGGCAACGGGGCGCTACTTTGGGGCGGGCGCTAAGGTTAGCGCCCCAAAACTGTCTATACTGAAAATCTAGCCCATATGAAAAATTCATGTGTTACTACCCCGAGAAATAGCAGAATCCTGTCAATCAACTCTAGCTGCATCATTTATACTGGGCTCAGGTTCTGGGTGGCCACTGATCTGCAGGATCAGATCTAATGGCTCCCACCAGATCCTGGAAACCCCGAAGGATTGTTTCCTGTAACTGGTCTCAAGTGCCTGAAGACCAGAATGCAGGGCGCTCTCAAGCCTATCTCCAGGGTCTCCAGGGCTGCAGTCTCTGCTTTTGAAGTGGAGGAGGCACAACATTTTCCTGGGATGCTGCTGAAAGGTATGGGAGGAATGGTAGATAAAACGCAACTCCATTGATCTCTGGAATGAGGATAAGGCTTCCCTGATACTGCTTCCCGTGAAGCTAGTAGGTCGAATTGAAAGCCCTGTCATCTGCCACACATCTTGTGAGAGCAACTTCAGTAGCTGCACATAGGTATGTTGTTCATTCTTCTTTTCACTGCCCCTGAGATCTGAGTCCACAGCCCCCTCAGCCAAGGGAATGTATTGCCCCTGGGGAGCACTGAATCTTCATCCACTTCCAGCTTCTCTGGCTCCTTCACACTCAGTGAGTTACTCATTGCAATATCTTCATCCCCACCTTTGGATAAAAGTCTGAACTCATCCATGGAATCGATAAGTTGGGTGAAAACAATGCTGTAATAGATATAGAGGAAGCAAAGGCCCCCGATGGATCCATGGAATGGTCATGAACATTGTCCTCATCATTATCTTCATTATCTTCATCTTTGCTCTCAACAGCTGTCTTCCTTCTTCTTCTTAATCACCCTGATCATCATCAACCTCCTCCTCTGCACCCCTTTGCTGTGTAGCACCTGGTGAAGAAGAGGACATGAGGTAAGTATGGGTGTGCAGCACCCAGAGAGGTATACAAGTTATAAACAGCCTGGGGTTGTATAGCAGCTTGGTCCTTTAAAGTGGAGTAGCAGGTTTTGCATAGCTCTCACTCACCTGCGGTTGACACTGGCCCACTGACCATGCCATTGCTGACTTCCACAGCTACTTACCTCCCCTCGAGCACGATAGTCTGCTTCTTGAAGTCCTGGGCATTGTGGGCCGGTGTTTCCTGGAACAATATTAACAGTAGGTAGATAACAGTAAACATCTGAAGGAAATCTCCCAGGTGGCAAAGGACAGCTGATGTAACTAGAAGGTCAAGGGCTAGAAGGACTCTGGAATGTGAGAGGTCAAAGTTGCAAGTGGCCACATGCAAGAGGGGCTTGTGAGGGGAGTTCAAAACAATGGTTCAATACGTAAGAGTTAGAGAGCGATTGAGCCACAGTGCAATGTGAATGAAGACTTGTAATTCCATTCAATAAATGAGAGTGATCAGTGAAGGTGTGCCAAAGTGAAAGTAGGAAGATCACGGTCATTAAACTTCTTATTAACTGATCCACTGTCCTGGGGTGAGAGATGTGGCACTCGGTGTTACTGCCACCTCCTTCCACATGGCTCTGGTGACTGCTTTGCCCTCCTCCCCTACCAGCCCTGCAGGGGATCTTTTTTCTGCCTGATCTCACTGAAGAGGATCTGTAGATCAGCATCTAAAAAATTCTACCACCATTTACCTGACGCCTCCCTTGTGAGCTATCAGAACGTGAGGTAGAAGCCATTATGAAGGCTTGAGAAAACAAGGAAGCCTTTGGTTAGAAATCACTGCAGACAAACATTCTGACAAAAGCTGGAGGAAAAAGCATACCAAAACACACAATATGTACCTGCTGCGCTGTCCAGTAATTTGCTGTCACCTTAAGTTGCTTCAGGCTTTTAAATCCTGCAGCAACAAGTTTCCACCCCACCAATGATTTGCTCGCATGTTGCACAGGAGTTGTGCTTCTTGACCCATCAATACACATTAAAATAAGTTGAGCTCACAAATTCAGGTGGGATCAGCAGCGTAATTCATAAGTGGGCCTAAATCCTGCCCAGCCAACGTAACAGGAACTGCAATCCACAGTGCAGATTTTTTTGGCAAAAATCTATAAAGCTATAAATGATCCAGAAAACACATCTGGAATATTTGTTTTGAAATTTGTATCAAAATATTTACTGAAAATAACCCAAGAAATGGTGCATCACATTTATACTCAGATAATTGGGCAATATGACTGCAAGGCTTCTGTAGGGCATGACAGGTCCAACAGCTTTTCTTCCCCATGAGATGGTGCACTGCACTATTGTGAAGTGTTCTCTCCAGCACTTTGCCTAAGAGCTAAACAAATTACACAAGGTCAATTGAGCTTAACTGATAGTCATGATTGGAATTTAAAAGTGGTCCTACAAAATAGAATTCCATCAATCTACTGCTGCATCCACCAGACTAACGTGAGTACTGTCACTTTAATTCTTCAGCTATACATGTGTAAACCCCACAGATTTGGGCCTGAAGGGATGGTGTTCCTCCTTCCTGCTTTTTCCTCAGTATTCCAGAAACACTAATGGAAAGTGCATATTTTTGAAACGTGCAATTGCTGCAGAACATTATTTGTTAGTGGTAACAAAAAAAAACTAGCCAATCATTACACACCTGCGACAATGCTCCTTTATCATTGCTCAAGCAGCTAATGGGCCACTTGAAATAAAACCAGAAAGTGCTGGGAAAACTCAGCAGGTCTGAGGAGAGAGAAACAGAGTTAGTGTTTCAGGTCGATGATCTTTCATCAGAACTGGAAAAGGTTCGAGATGTAACAGATTTTAAGCAAGTACAGAGGCAGGGGAAGGGGGAGGTGAGGAAAGAATGGGTCACTTGACTGGTATCAATGTCAGAAAAGTTTCTACATCCAGCTATGAACTGTGCAGTGATAGGCTGAATGTCAGCAGATGCTGCTTTGTATACATTGCAATCCGGTTGACATTGACTTCTCCAGACAACCCTATTGGCAATGTTCCCCGTGAGCCGCGCTTTGTTCTGCGCAGCCTGTTTCCTTTAATGCATGGTCCCTTTAAATTTCTGCGCGTGTGCAGTATTTACAATGTAAAAGCCGGTGAGTGGCCTGCGCAGGACCTTTCAGCAACTCGCCAAGGCTTCTTCGACAGCACCTCCCAAACAAACCCTCAACCTCTACCACCTAGAAGGACAAAGGCAGCAGGCGCATGGTAACACCATCACCTCCAAGTTCCCCTCCAAGTCACACACCATCCGGACTTAGAAGTATATCGCCGATCCTTCATCGTCGCTGGGTCAAAATCCTGGAACTTCCTCCCTAACAGCACTGTGGGAGCACCTTCACCACACGGACTGCAGCCGTTCAAGAAGGCGGCTCACCACCACCTTCTCAAGGGCAATTAGGGCTGGGCAATAAATGCTGGCATCGCCAGCAACGCCCAGATCCCATAAATTAATTTTTAAAAATCCATCGCGGCTGCGCATGCACCTTAGCGGGTACATTGCCCACAGGACCTGCAATTCTTCAGTCAATGCCTCCCCATTGAGTTGAATGACTTGCCTGGATTTCTCATGAAGTGGGTCAAGGTTTGCAGATGCTCCTGCAGCTGTCACTTTCTCTGGGTTGTCCTGCTTTGAGTTGAATCTCTCTCAGATGTCGGTGCACAGCAGGGCAGTGGACTCCACTGTTAGCCCAGTCATTTGTTGCCCATCTTGCGAAAGGCCAGAGTCTCCATGTGCATCTGATCCTCCGCTGGCATTCTTCTGTTTGTTGCAGGGCCCCGGAGCTCATAATCCCAGAGCGCTTTACAGTCAATGAAGTTGCTTTTGAAATGTAGTCACTGCTGTAATGTAGGGGAACCCAGCAGCCAATTTGCATACAGCAAGTTCCCACAAACAGCAATGCGATAATGACCAGATAATCTGATTTTTAGTGGTGGTGGTTGAGGGTTAAATGTTGGCCAGTACACTGGGGCGAACTCCCCTGCTCTTCTTTGAATTGTGCCATTGGATCTTTTACGTCCAAATGAGAGAGCAGACGGGGCCTCGGTTTAATGTCTCATCCAATAGAGGATAGCTCCGACAGTGGAGCACTCTCTCAGTTCTGCACTGCATTGTCAGCCTGGATATATGCTCAAGTCTCCGGAGTGAGTGCTAACACTGAGCGACGGTTGGCACCTACATATAAGCCTATAGAAGTTGTGTCCTTGCTCTGCCCCCATTCCCCCCACCCAGCCCTGTGCCAACCACTCAGGACATCTTTGGGGCCTAACTGCTGCCCCTTCACTATTAACTCCCTCTCCCTCCACCCCCCACCCCGCCCCGGTGTATATGATTGATTACTGGCTGGATTTGCACAGCCTGCATACCTCTCCATATTCTAATTATCTGACCCTGCAATTTAAGGTGGGATGAGAACTGGGACATCATGATGGACGGAAGTCCCGGGCCAACTACGCTTTCAACAGGATAGTGGTTCCATTGGACCTTTGGAGACATAGGGCAGGATTTTCATTGGGCCGTGGAGTCGGGATTGGAGGTGTGCGGGGGGTTAAAATCCCAAAATTAGGGGTCCCGACCCCACCCCACACCCAAACCTGCCTCCATGCCAGTTTCAAAGGAGGCGGGTACCCGCCCCGCACTGGAACCCGCCTACCCGAGGCGGGAAGGGATTAGTGCCAATTAACTGCCTGTTAACAGATAGTTAACAGGCAGTTTTTAGCCTAATTCCTATTTTTCAGGTTGAAGTGTGGGATTCCCGATGGCTCCAAACCACACCAAGTTAGAGGAGGCGGGCCGTCGGGTTGAAGGACTTGGAGGGGTCGAGATGTCGGTGTTCAGGTGAGTGATGTGTGCATGAGTGCAAAGGTAAGTGTGTTTGGTGTGTCTAAAGTGATTAAAGAAGCTTAAACGACCTTTTCTTACCTTTTCAGCCTTCCTTCCTTTAGGTCCCGGGAGTCCCTCATCTCACCGGCACAGAAAGCAGAATGGCTGCGAACTATCAAAAGTGACAGCCTTCAGCTTTCTGTGCAGGAGAGATTTCTAACTGAGTCTGTGGAGAAGGACTCAGGTTAGAAATAAGACTATCAGTGTTTGTCAGCTTCAAACAGCTGTGAAACGCTGATATTTTATCTGTCAAAACGTCTTGACAGATGAAATTTCAGTCTGTGACATCACCTGTTGCCGGGTGGCCCTTAATTGGCCTGCTGAGCCCGCTGGGCGGGCTCAACAAGGTCAATCAAGTTAAAATCGCGTGGATTGGCCGCATCTCGATGGAGGCGGGACTACAACCCCGAAAGTTGTAGTCCCGTCTCCAACCCGACTCCTGAATGAAAATCCTGCCCATAGAATTTGCAGCATAAATGGAGGCCTTTCAGCTCATCATGCCTATGCTTGCTCTCTAATTGGAGCTATCTTTTCTAATTTCCATGCCTCATTTCCTCATATCCTTTTATATTCTTCCTTTTAAAATACAATTTCCCTATAAATGATGTAATATTCTCTGCCTCAATGCTACTTGTAAAGCAATCAATGTTTAAGAACGCACCGTGCGACTAAATTCCCCTAACTTCCTGTCACATTTTTCCCAACTAGCGAAAACAACCTTTTCATTTATACCCTCTGAAAAGAGTATTACTAAAAGACGTTTTAAATTACTTTCTACTTTACGTCCTGACTTAATCAGTACAATAGCTGATTGCAGTGGGTTTGAAATTATAGTTTTGCTCCCAGTGCAAATGCAAAGCATTACTACTATGATTTAATATGTGACCTAATAAATTATGTGGAGAGCTTTACTTTTTAATGATTTAAAATGTAAATATTTAAATAGAATCAAGCATGCATGATTAAATTCTGTTATTGTGCCTGCATTTGTTTTCTCTAGCACTTCCTTTCGAACAGATGTTGTCAATAGAAACCAGTTTATACTGGTGAAAAGGTTTCCTGGGAGCGTAATGATTTGGTGGAAGCATTTTGATGATATGCTGATGATGTGAAGGAGGAACCATGCGACTGGAAGCCTTCCAAGATCTTTTCGAGCAACCCAAAAAGCGGTGAACATGATTAGTGGCACTCAATAAAAAAAAAATTATCTTTAACCTTCCCCTGTACCTATGTCCTTTACAGCTATTCAAACTAATTTTTATATAGAAAAGATGTCAGCACATGTAAATGTTTAATTACATGGCATCACTGTTGTACATTTTTTATACACTAGTGGGTCAGGAAAAATATCCAAGCAGTCTTTGAATTTGTTTGCTTGTTACATTGATTGGGAGCAGTAGATTTATATCTGCAAACGATTTTGCTTCCTATGTGTTCAGTTTATATCATAGATATTAATTTTTTTTTCTAATTTTGTTTTCTCCTCTTTTCAGCTGCCTGAAGTAAATCAACAAAATCACTATTGATACAGAAAGGCTATTCTTCCATGGATTCTGTCCTCACCCTCTATCCATACACTTGAGGCAGAGGTCACTGGATGGCTATCAGAAGAAACAATCCTGGCTACATTCCATCCAACCTCCCGTGTCCCCCGCCCCCCGCCTCCCCCCAACTTCTTTCCCCAGCCCAGGGCTGCTAAAGAATTTTTTTTTTAATTCATTCTTGGGATGTGGGCATTACTGGCAAGGCCAACATTTATTGCCCAACCCTAATTGCCCTTGAGAATATGGTGGTGAGCCGCCTTCTTGAAACGCTGCAGTCCGTGCGGTGAAGATGCTCCCACAGCGCTGTTAGGGAGGGAGTTCTGGGATTTTGACCCAGCGACAATGAAGGATCGGCGGCATATTTCCAAGTCAGGATATTGTGTGACTTGGAGGGGAACTTGGAGGTGATGGTGTTCCCATGCGCCTGCTGCCCTTGTCCTTCTACGTGGTAGAGGTCGCAGGTTTGGGAGGTAATGTCAAAGAAGCCTTGGCTAGTTGCTGCAGTGCATTTTGTAGATGGTACACACTGCAGCCACGGTGGGCTGGTGTTGGAGGGAGTGTATGTTTAAGGTGGTGGATGAGGTACCAATCACGCGGGCTGCTTTGTACTGGATGCTGTCGAGCTTCTTGAGTGTTGTTGGAGCTACACTCATCCAGGCAGGTGGAGAGTATCCCATCACACTCCTTACTTGTGCCTTGTAGATGGTGGCAAGGCTTTGGGGAGTCAGGAGGTGAGACACTCACTGCAGAATACCCAGCCTGCTCTTGTAACCACAGTATTTATGTGGCTGGTCCAGTTAAGTTTCTGGTCAATGGTGACCCCCAAGATGTTGATGGTGGGAGATTCGGCCTGAATGTTGTCCAGGTCTTGCTGCATGCGGGCATGGACTGCTTCATTATCTGAGGAGTTGCAAATGGAACTGAACAGTGCGCAATCGTCAGCGACCACTCCCACTTCTGACCTTATGATGGAGGGAAGGTCATTGATGAAGCAGCTGAAGATGGTTGGGCCTAGGACACTGCTCTGAGGAACTCCTGCAGCGCTGTCATGGGGCTGAGCTGATTGACCTCCAACAACCACAACCATCTTCCGATGTGCTAGGTATGACTCCAGCCAGTGGAGAGTTTTCCCCCTGATTCCCATTGATTTCAATTTTACTAGGGCTCCTTGATGCTACACTCGGTCAAATATTGCCTTGATGTTAAGGGCAGTCACTTTCACCTCACCTCTGGAATTCAGCTCTTTTGTCTGGCGGTCTGGAGCCGAGTGGTCCTGGCAGAACCCAAACTGAGCATCGTTGAGCAGGTTATTGGTGAGTAAGTGCCGTGTAATAGCACTGTCGACAACACTTTCCATCACTTTGCTGATTGAGAGTAGACTGATTGGGCAGTAATTGGCCGGATTGGATTTGTCCTGCTTTTTGTGGACAGGACATACCTGGGCAGTTTCCCACATTGTTGGGTAGATGCCAGTGTTGTAGCTGTACTGGAACAGCTTGGCTAGAGGTGCGGCTAGTTCTTGGGCACAAGTCTTCAGCACGACATCCGCGATGTTGTCGGGGCCCCTAGCCTTTGCTGTATCTAGTGCACTCAGCCAGTTCTTTATCACGTGGAGTGAATCGAATTGGCTAAAGACTGGCTTCTGTGATGGTGGGGACCTCAGGAGCAGGCTGAGATGGATCATCCACTCGGCACTTCAGGCTGAAGATGGTTGCAAACGCTTCAGCCTTATCTTTTGCACTTGTGTGCTGGGCTCCGTCATCATTGAGGATGGAGCCTCCTCTTCCCGTTAGTTGTTTAATTGTCCACCACCATTCACGACTGGATGTGGCTGGACTGCAGAGCTTTGATCTGATCCGTTGGTTGTGGGATCGCTTAGCTCTGTCTACAGCATGCTGCTTCTGCTGTTCAGCATATATGTAGTCCTGTGTTGCAGTTTCCCCAGGCAGATGGTCTTGAGGTATGCTTGCTGTTGCTCCTGGCATGCTTCAAATTGTGGTGCTCCAAATTCTGCACTGGCGGAGATCAGCTAGATTAGCACAGATTGGGATTGAGTAAATAGAAACAGGCTGTTTCCAGTGATTGAGTGGTCTAGAACAAGGGGATTATAGATATAAAATTCAATGTAAGAGGTCTAGGACAGAGAGCAGGAGAAACTTTTTTTTACACAGAGCATTGTGAGGTTGTAGAATGCCCTGCCAGAGTTGGTGATTGAGACAAGGACCATGCCAACATTTAAAAAGTGGTTAGATAGGATATTGAAGAAAAGGGGAAATACAGGATATGGGAACAGAACGGACACTTGGGATTGGGATTACTGCTTTTATGGAGGATAAACACCAACTAGGATTGGTTGGGCTGAACGGGTTGTTTCCGTGTTGTAATTTTTGTTTAATTTAATGGCGTAGTGCAATACTGTGGATTTCTTCATCTCCAAGATCAAGACCATCTGCTTGGCTACTTTAGTCTGATCCTATGCCTGCTCATCCCCCACTGTGTACTCTCCGAAGCCCTTCCCATAGCTTTGCTCCAACCCCACATCAGTTATTGCTTATCACCTATCTTCTCAAAGGTCCTCACCAAGCTAATCACCTCTATGAGAACCAGCTCCTAAACCCTCAACCCTCTTCCAACTCAATTCCTCATTAAACAACTACCGCCGCTTGACCCAATGTGCCAGTGACATCATCAATGGTTCATTCGCTTTAAAATCTGTCCCCTATATTCGTCATCATCTCTCTTCTCCAAAGAAAAACACCCTTGATCCTTTTATAAAAACAGAAAATGCTGGAAATACTCAGCAGGTCAGGCAGCATCTGTAGAGAGAGAAACAGAGTTAACATTTCAGGTCGACGACCCTTCATTCTGACGAAAGGTCATCGACCTGAAACGTTAACTCTGTTTCTCTCTCCACAGATGCTGCCTGACCTGCTGAGAATTTCCAGCATTTTCTGTTTTTATTTCAGATTTCCAGCATCCGCAGTATTTTTGCTCTTGATCCTCTTATCCTCTCTAACTACTATCCTATTTCCGACCTCCCCTTCCTCTCTAAAGTTCTCTACTATCTGGTCACCACCCAGCTCGCCTCTCCCCGCTCACCTCTCCCATCACTCCTTCTTTGAATCCCTTCAGTTTAATTTCCACTCTGCCCACAGCATCAAGACTGGTCTAGTCGAAGCCACCAATGACATCCTTTGTGCTTGTGACTGTAAAATGCTATCTCTCCCTGTCTTCTTTGTCCTCTCTGTAGCATTCAACACAGTGAACGATTCTATCGGACTTCACTCATCTCTTCACTATTCCCTAGTTCTATCGCACTGCCCTAGAATGGTTCTACCCCATCCTGTCTTAATGCAGCCAGCACATCTCTTGCAATAGTTACCACTCCCATCCCTACACATCATACGTGACTCTATTTTGGCCCCTTATTTTCTTGTCTACATGCTGCACCTTAGCAAAACCATTTGTAGGCATGAGATCAGCTTGTATGCTGCTGACACCGAGCTCTGCCACCAATCTTGACTCCTCAATTACCATTATGCTGTCTAACTCCTTTGCCGATAATAGGTCCTTGACAGGCAGAATTTCCTTCAACTCCTCATTGTTAAGACCGAAGCATAAAATTCAGCTTTTCACTTGGCTCCCTTTCTCTGGCAGCTCTCTTCCACAATGTGCAACATTTCTCCACACCTACCTCATCCCCACTGCCACTGAAACACTTATCCACACCTCTGTCACCTCCAGACTTCATTACTCCAATGGTCTCCTTGCCAATCTCCTAAGTTCTGTCCTGCTCAAATTGCAACTTTTCCAAAACTCCAATGCTCTCATTCTTTCCTGCACTAAGTCTGATTCCCTTATTATCTGTGTTCACTAGTCTTCATTGCTACCCTATCTTCCTCTACATTGATTTCAAAGTCCTTGTCCTCACTTACAACTCCTCCCTTAGCATTGCCCCTCCCTCTCTTTGCAACCTCACTCAGTCCTCTGGTCTTGTACTTGCTGTCTGCTTTTCTGTTCTAGTCTCCATTGCTCTACTTCCAGGTGCAAAGCCTTCATCTCTCTCAACCACACACTCTTAAGTCCCTTTACCTTGCTACCTTCTCACTTTCTTCAAAAGTCTGCTAAAAACCTATCTCTTTGATTTTGGTCATCGCCCCTAATCCTTCTCCCTCTGTTTCTCAGTATCTGGTTAATTTCGCTTCTGTGAAGAACTTTGGAACATTTTAAAAGGTGCTATATAAATGCAAGTTGTTGTTATTATTCAAAGTAATAACAGCTTTTTTTCTTAAAGCTTTTAAGTCAACTTTGGCTCAGTGGTAACACTCTCATCTCTGAGTCATAAGGTCCTGGGTTCAAGCCCCACTCCATAGATTGGAGTACGTAATCTCGGCAGGCACTCCAATATAATACTGCGGGACAGTTGCTATCTTTTGGATGAGACATTAAACTGAAGTCTCATCTCTGTTGGATGTAAAAGGTCCCAGGATGTCCTAAAGTACTTTCCAACCAAAAGATTGCTTTCGAAGTGCAGTCAGTGTTGTCACGTTGGCAAATACGGCAGCCAATTTACACAAACAGCAAGATCCCACAAACAGCAAATGAATGACCAGATAATCTATTTTTGCTGGCATGGAGTTCTCCTGGTGTCCTGGCCAACATCACTAAAACAGATTACCTGGTCGTTTATCTCATTGTGTGTGGGAGCTTGCTGTGCACAAATTGCCTGCCACATTTGGCTACATTACAAAATGAATACATTTCAAAAGTATTTCATTGGCTGTGAAGTGCTTTGGGAAATCCTGAGGTCATTAAATGCACCATATAAATGCAAGCTTTTTCTTTCTTGCTTAAAATATTCTAAAACTTAATCTTTTGCTTTTAAAAGTTTCTTTGTTTTAGAACTGCATATCACCATGGCAACATTACTGCAAGGGACCTGGGTTTCAGTTGAACCTGCTGCTGCAAGGGTCCTAACTGTGGAGGAAAGTCATCGCTGCATGGAATCTAACTAGGGAGGGAAGCTGCCATTACAAAAGATCTGGTCCATGAAAACATTGGCTAATGTGACTGATATGTCCTATATGGAAATTAATCATTGCCTAAGGCCAGGACCAGGAATAGATGCTGTAAGAGACCTGAGCTGTACGAATAGGCTACAGCGGGAGACTGGAGCTTTGGAGAATTAAAATGGCACAATAACAAATCACAGTTACCAATATTACCTCTGGGAGTTGAAAAGCATTATAACAAAGGCATTCAAAGCCTTTACAAGTACATAAAGTATCTGGAAAAATTTAGTGATTTAAATAACAGAAATAGTTCAGTTAGTGTTCTGGATCCTTCTGATGGTGATAAATTGATTCATTTATTCCTTTGATGGTTAAATGCCTTTTAGAATAGTCCAGGATGCCCTTCCTGTCGGCTATGATGTTGATCATTTCTTAAAGTTGTGGTAGTCTCTATTCATCTCTTCTGATGCGTTTTGCTTGATATTTTTCTCCAGCTGTGACAAGGACATATAGAAATCCAATGAATGATGTAGGGCAGAAAATATATACTAAACTTTGTTTCTGAAAGACAATTTCTTCTTAATTATCAAAGTGCAGAGTAAATATAAGAATGAACTTGCATGGCTCACACCCTAGGATGTCCTAAAGTGCTTCCCAAACAAAGGATGGCTTTTGAATTCCAGTCACTGTTGTCACGTTGGCAAACACGGCAGCCAATTTGCACACACAGCAAGATCCCACAAATAGCAAATGAATGACTAGATAATCTGTTTTTGTTGACATTGGTTAAGGGAGGAGTGTTGGCCAGGACACCAGGAACACTCACTGCTCTTCTTCAAATAATGACATGGGATGTTTTACATCCACCTGAGTTGGTAGGTGGGCCATTAGTTTAACATATTAACCAAAAAGAGTGCCTCCAACAATGTAACAATCGCTCAGTACTGCACTGAAGTGTCAGCATAGATTATGTACTCAGATGCCTAGTGGAGTTTGAACTCACAACCTTCTAATTCAGCAGCAAGAGTGCTAGCAACTGAGACAAGTTGACTGGAAGACCATAAATCCTCATCCCCAATGGTCCTAGGGTGCAAGTAGGGTGTAGGTGGCTTGATGGAAATGGGAATTCTATCAGGACTCGGGAACATCAGATCTCCATTCAGAAATCCAATGCCACCCAATTTGCACAGGGACCTGGGGGCTGGACTGAAGGGATGCAATTCCCATGCCAGGAATTTCCTTACTACCCAATGGCCTGGATGCGAAGATGAATAGAGTGTACTGTTTGGCTCAGCAGCAGAAGTGGTGCCACTTAGAGGTCCAGGCCTTAGGCCTGGCCTGGACTCCCATATTAGCGGCATCAGCATTACACATATCAGCCCTTGTAAACTTGGGGGCGCGGGCCGGATTAGACACGTTAGAAACATTGTCTGAGACAGTGGCACTTAAGATGCATCCACATTGGCATGTAAATTAAGTGCTTCACCCGGATCCCAAATACGCCAATGGGTTCAGGAGTGGAGGTCACCAGTACCTGCTCCACCACACTGCTACCAGTGGAGTGGTATCTTTGGCCTTGTAGTGCAAATATAGTGCAGGAGTGAATAATCATCGATGGACCAATGAGGAAGGTACAGAAAGTACAGTTACTCTCACTCATTCCTCAAGTTTCAGTCACAAAATTAGGTCCCCAACTTTGATAGCAAGTGTTACCTTCCAGTTATAAAATCCATTAGAAGCGAACATAAGTCTCCCCCCTTTTGGCTACTCACACTTCCAACCAGCAAGCTTCCTCGAATTGATACTACTTTCCTGCTATTCTTGCCCAATCAAATCATTTTTTTTTTAAACTTGCCTTTTTTAACTACTAATCTGCTAATACTTTTTAAGCATTTTAATTGCATATTGAACTGTGGGGGCAACACAGGTACAACATCTGCCCAGTTCTATGAATCTTAATAAGGTCACTCAACATTCTGATAAGGACTTTCATCCAGTCCTTGAGAGGAAATTGACCCTGATAGTAGTCCTCTTTTACTCATTATTCTGTTTTAGAACTTGAACATTTTGCCTAATTGTCAATTAAATGCTACACTAGATGAATCTTGTGAACTGTCAATCTCCACATGCTTTAACAGATCCACTTACCACGCGGATAAATGTTTATTTGACACTTAACTGACCAGCATAAGAATCTTTGGCCTTGTTTTGATGATATTTCTTTTTACCCTAATACTGTTGCTTTAAGTTTCAGATCTCCAAATATCATGTAATCCATCATTAATATTGAGATCATCTGCAGCATAATTAATGGATTTCTCCTATAGAATGATTCGCAAATGCCTTCTAAGTTTAGTCTGTTGTTATTTTGTACATTTAATGTTAATTTAGTTCTATTTAAATTCCAATCATTTAGAATATATTTTACATTAACTGGAAGTAACTGTATTGTGACATGGGGGGGGGGGGGCGGTGAAGAAAGAATTCTATTGATGATATAAAGGGACAGACAGTTAATGTGGTTTGTAGACAGTATGTGCAATGTATGACTGATTAATTGTCATCTAGAGACTATTAAGAAATCATTTCTGGAGCAGTTTATAAAAAGTAATAAACTATGGGTAGTTAGTTCCTAAATGTATATTTAGCAGTTCATTGTTCTAGTTTTTCACTGAAGACTTCACAAGGTTTGTAGGCAGTAAAAAAGATTAGCGTTTTCTGAGAGCTATCAGTATAAGTGCTATAAAACAGAAGCACCTAATAAAGTAACTAGTTGTAGAGCCCAAATTACATGTGTAACGCATTGACGAAATCTAATTTATACTGCTGTGCCATTTATACGCCATTAAATATTGTGTTATAGAAGAACAATAGAAGGAGGCTTATCAGCCTATTGTGTCTGTGCTGATTCCTTGCTAGCAACATCCAAAACCAATCCCACTGTTCTGCACTCTCCTTATGGCCTGTATCTTCTTCTGCTTCAAATATTTGTCCAGTTTTCTCTGAAAGACACAACGGTCTCTGCCTCAAACACTCTGCATGGTAAAGAGTATAATGCTCCAAAAATCCTCTATGTAAATACATTTCTTCTATCTCTCTCCCTCTTAGTGATGATGCCCCTCCCCCACACCCATCACAGCAGCCCCAATCAAATTAGTTTTTCTCTATTCACTCAATCAAAACCCTTCATAATTTAAAAAACCTCCCTTAAATATCCTTTTAGCTTTCTCTGCCTGTGTAGAAATAATCCTTCAAATCTCACTTCAAAACAATATTTTCTCATCTCTGGCATCATCCTGGTGAATCTAAGCTGTCGTCTCACTATGATTTTAATGTCCTTTCTATAATGGGCAACCCAAAACTGCACACAGCGCTCTAGCTGAGGCCTAACAAATGTTGTACAAGTATATAATTACTTCTTTACTCTTGTATTCTATATAGCTATTGGCAAAAAAAAAGTGCTGTTTTTTTTATGGATTTATCTGCCTGCACTCGCACTTTCAGGCAATTATGTATTTGAACTCCAAGGTCTCTCTGTTCATCTAAACGTTTCAGTGTCTTTCCATTGAGTGCATACTCCCATTCCTTATTTTTCTTTTCAAAATGTATTAACTCACACTGATCCACACTAAATTGGATCTTCGATCAATCTGCCCATTCTGCTAACCTGTCTATGTTATCCTGAAGTCTTTTATAGTCCTCCTCGCTGTTATCCAAACCCACAGCTTTTCTTTCATATCACTTCCAACCCTTCTGATCCAAACAACACCCATTAACCCTAACTCTTTAACAAAAGCAACATACTGCGGATGCTGGAAATCTAAAATAAAAACAGAAAATGCTGGGAAGACTCAGCAGGTCAGGCAGCATCTGTGGAGAGAGAAACAAAGTTAACGTTTCAGGTCGATGACCTTTCGTCAGAACTGGCAACAGACTTTAAGCAAGTACAGAGGCAGTGAAAGGGGGAAGGGGAGGAAAGAACAAAAGGGAAGGACTGTGATAGGGTGGAAGGCAGGAGAGAATAAATGACAAAAGGGATGATGGTGCAAGGCGAAAGGGGGTGGTAAAGAAATAGAAGATGGGTCTAGAGGAGGTGTAATTGGCGATGGCAGAATCATTACTAACAGCTGCTGTCCAAACAAATGGGAGCAGTGGTTGTGATCTGGAATTGTTGAACTCAATGTTGAGTCCGGAAAGCTGTAAAGTGCCTAGGCGAAAGGTGAGGTGCTGTTCCTTGAGCATCCATTGAGCTTCATTAGAACAGTGTAGAAGGCCAAGGATAGAGAGGTCAGAATGGGAGTGGAAAGGAGGATTAAAATGGCAAGTGACTGGAAGCTCAGGGTCACGCTTGCGGACTGAACAGAGGTGTTCAGCAAAACGAGCACCTAATCTGCGTTTAGTTTCCTCAATTTAGAGCAGACCGCATCGTGAGCAGCAAATACAGTATACTACATTGAAAGAAGTAGAAGTAAATCGCTGTTTCACCTGGAAGGAGTGTTCGGGGCCCTGGACGGTGGGAAGGGAGGAGGTAAAAGGGCAGGTGTTGTGTCTCCTGCGCTTGCACAGGAAGGTGTCGTGGAAAGTGGAGGGGTTGTTGGGGGTGATTGAAGAATGGACCAGGTTGTCGCGGAGGGAACGGTCCCTTTGGAATGCTAAAAGGGGTGGGGAGGGGAAGATGTGTTTGGTGGTGGTATCATGCTGGAGGTGGCAGAAATGGTGGAGGATTATCTGTTGAATGTGGCACAGTGTACTCACTAATTTTATTCTGAATTATGGAATCTAAGGGTAAAAAATTAGTTATGGCCCATTTTTGGGCACATAACTGATGGCGTGCATTCAGTGTGCTCCTGAACCAGGAGGCCCAATACTCACCCAAAATTGGGTCTTGGGCCTTATTTTAATAATTACGGTGAGCTGCCAGTGCGTGACGTCTCTCCAGAGGCAACTCACTGCTTAGCCACAATTTAATTTGGGCCACTTGCTTTGCTGCCATTGGCCCTCAAGTAGGTCTTCGGGGGTGGCGGAGTGGGGGAGGGGGTGGGGTGGCGGGGGATGACAAGTTGTAAAGTAAATTAACTTTAGTTTAAATCAAGTATATATCTGAGTGATGGCTTTTCTCGTATGTCATTTTCAGGATAACACATACTAATACAGGCCATTTACGTAGTCAGGTCATATACAAATACATTTCATTTCAAAATATAAAGTAGCTGGAAACATTTTCTTATTACAGCAATTAGACTGAGACTTTAAGATTGAACACCACAAAATATGTATTAATCATACACCTACAATGTACTTACAATAGAAAATGTTGACACCATGGTAAATCAGGAAAATGTAATTACTTGGTGCAGTGTATGTTTTACGAGTGCATTGCAGTCCTATTGCTATACTGTAAAAGTCAGCTGAAGTATGATGTGAGGAAATTTATACTCATTTTGACTTCTTCCACTAGCTTTAGTAAAAGAGGAAAATATGAATTTCCACCGACCAGTTAACCCAATGGCAAAAAGAACCAATTCTTTTTAGAGCATAATAAATCGGATTTATGGAGTGCTGGCTCCTCTACACAGTGCAGAAAGATGTTCAATTGCATCATAAAAGTGGCCAAGGTAAGTCAAGACTCCGGCGCCAATACATACCCTCTACCACTCACATCACTTCACTCCCCTCTTTAACTATCATGCTCTTTGGGCTAGAATTTCCCAGGCCCGTGGAGACGGGAATGGAGGCATGTGGGTTGTTAAAATTGCAAAAAGTGGCGGGCAAGCCCGACCCCGCCTCCAAGCAATTTTCCAAAAAGCATGGTTTCTGATCCTGTCTCCGTCCTGCCTCCAAGAGGTGGGATAGGCCCTTTAGGCCCTTAACAAGCACTGAATTGCCTCTGTTATCCCATTTTGAGAGGCCTTTGTGATTTTTACCCTTTTCGCACGTGATGCACGCCTCCACTGAAACACGACGGTGAAACCAGGCCGTAGCACAATTGGATTGCTGACTATCAGCTGCAGCTCCAACATTCAATAGGAGATTTGATCAGCCATCATTTGCAGGTGGCAGGACTTTGTTGCCTCAGGCCAGAAGGGACCAGCACATGGAAGGCCGTCGGCGCAGGAGACACCCCCCAAACAGGGTCTACAGACACAGGATCAGCTACCTCAACATGACTGAGCAGCAGTGACAAAGGCGGCTCCAACTTTCGCGAGAGGTAGTGGGTGACATCTGCTTAATGCCGCAGCAAGACCTGGAGCCCAAAGGAGCAGGTGGACACCCCTTACCAGTGGCCGTCAAAGTCACCACCGCACTCAACTTTTTTCCCTCAGGCTCATTCCAGGGATCAGCAGCAGACATCAGCGGCATCTCCCAGGCAGCCGCACGCACTTGCATCATGCAGGTAACCGATGCCCTCTTTGCCATCGCGCACAATCACATCCATTTCACCAAGGATCAAGCAAGTGTCATGGCGTGTGCGGTTGGATTAGCTAATTTGGCAGGCTTTCCAAGGGTGCAGGGCATCGTTGACTGCACACATGTGGCCCTTAAGGCACCCCATTGCAATCCAGGGATTCGTCAACCGCAAGGGTTTCCACTCCCTCAACGTACAGCTGATGTGTGACCACAGGAAGGAAATTTTGCATGTTTGTGCCAAGTACCTTGGCAGTTGCCATGACTCCTTTTTACTGCGCCAGTCTAGTGTGCCTCCACTCTTCAGTCCGCCAGACCAACTTAACGGATGGCTACTTGGAGACAAGGGCTATCCCCTGAAGATGTGGCTAATGACGCCATTGAGAAGCCCATCCAATGAAGCTGAGGAGCGCTACAACTCCAGCCACATTTCCACCAGATCCATAATCGAGCAAACCATTGGATTGCTGAAGATGCGCTTCAGAGGCCTGGATAGATCAGGTGGAGCCCTGCAGTACTCAGCAGCCAGGGTCTCCAGAATCGTCGTGGTTTGCTGTGCAATTCACAACATGGCACAGCGTCGTGGCTTGCAGATTCCTGAGGTCCAAGTGGCTCCTCCCACATCCTCCTCAGATGAGGAGGAGGAGGAGGAGGAGGAGGAGCACCAAAATGAACATCTTGCACAGGCCCATCAAGCAGCGGCAGCTGTATGCGAGAACATTGCTGCCTGGGATGCAAGGCACACACTCATCTTGGCCAGATTTGCTTAGCCTAGCCAATCAAGCACTTTTGCCTCGCAGCTTCTTACCAGAGCATCGACAATGGCCAAGAACCAGCGGATTCCTAGCACTTTGAACACCATACTAACAATTGCAAGTAATCCTAAGCCCTCAATCTGGAAGTCCCATTAGCGAAATGACAGATGCTACAACTGCAGCAGTTGCCATCAGAATTTTTATTTACAATAACCATCTGATGGCTTTTCACCATTAAATGTCACATTTCACCCAAGTGACTACCCTTGTGACTATTTGTGCAGTATCTTTCTCTTACACGTGCTCCTACGTGATGGTTTCCCCTTGGCATCAGCAGATGTGGAGGCCCCTTGCTCACTTTCTTGCTGCTCGTGTCTCGACACCTTTGGCGGGTGTCCTCTGGGGTTGCGAACCCGAGTGCTCGTCAACAGTCTGCTGCTCCTGCGGCTGTGCAGGGGTTGAGACGCCGATCTCTGGTGGGTGGGGACGCTGGTGGGGCTCTGACTGAGGACTTGGCAGTGGCATGGAACTGTGAGTGCTTGGAGAGGAGCCCCCACTTCCTTGTTCTCTGCCACCAACATCCCTCTCATGGGTCAGGTCCACCTCAGCGCTTGCAAGTGGCTTGAGAGCACCTTGCTCCACATCAGGAGGGCCATGGGGACCCGTATCTGCACTGGCAGTCCTACTCAGAAGGACTTCCATGAAGGTCTGGTTTCTCTGTTCAATAGCTGACCATCGCTCCTCCAGCGATGTCAGTCTATTCTGAACAATGATCATGTTTTCTACACTCTGGCGACTTATCACCTCCATGGCCATAGGCATCCTCTCATCTACTGTAACCATCCTTTCCATGTAGGTTGCCATCCTTTCCGTGGTGCTGCATTCATGCGCCAATGACTCCACAAAGGCTCTACTCATGTTCGCGATGGACTCCTCCATTCGCTCCACACTCACAGCGACCCTGGAGACGAAACCTGCCAGAGACTCTTGCACCTGTTCCTGGAGTTCCAGCACCACTGATCTTCTGGATGGACCCAGAGGGTCGACATGCAGCTGAGATGAGCTGGGAGAGACCTGTGCCCTCCGACTAGGACTCTCCACTGCTGTCCCTGTCTCCACAATCTGCTGATGCTCACTTGTGAGCTGTGGTACACCAGGTGACAACACTACTCTATCTCACGATGGTCCCTCCGAGGTGTGAGTGTCTGCGCTGGTGCTGGGTTGGCTGAATTCTGCTGACGCTGCGCCCTCAGAGGTTATAGCTTCCTCTGAGAAGTCTGGAGGCTCAGGCTGTTCCTCCTGGCTAGTAGGGACGGGTGCTTGCGATAATCCTGTGGGGGAGTAAAGGAAAGAGTCAGAGATGTGAGACCAAGGTTACATGCACATTGCATATTGCAGATGATCATAAGTCCATTTGTTAGAACTTCAGAATCATTATCAGCGACTCATGCAATGTCAATGAGAGAGATGAAAAACTATTCTGTCACCAGCTTTCTCTGATGCACCCATCTATCCGTCCCCCACTTGCGCATCGTCCTCCACTCCCATGATCTCCAGGACCGCCTCCTCCCAAGGGGTGAGCTGGGCTACTGAGGGTGGCCCTCCTCCTGCCCTCACTCTTTCCCTCTTATTGTGAGCTCTCTTTTCCTGCAATGAGGGAGACAAGTGGAGTTTGAGTGAGAATGAAGGAGTGAGTGTACAGAATCCATAGTATAGATGCTTAGAAGGAGACAAAGATGGAGTGAGGTGGTAAGACCAAGGGCCCTCCCTGTGTTTTGTAAGTTGTTTTCATAGCATCACAGTGATAGGGAGTGTGAGGGCTGCATAGTCGAATAGTTAGGTGAATGTGACCATAGAGAGGGAATGGGTAAGGGTGCAGGGATGTCAGTGTCAAGTGTGATGTGGAGGACGAGGTTGCTAAAGCTGAGTGCTGGTGAGGAGAGGCAATGGGGATCAGATTGAGGGTGATGGGAAAGTCATACTCACTTTTCCAGTGCGCAGGTCATGAAACCTCTTCCTGCACTGAAGCCAGGTTCGGCAGATCAGCGACAATGAATTTACCTCCTGGGCCACCTGGATCCACACAGCCTTCGTCTGCTGGGGAGGCTTCTTCCTCCCTGAAGAAGGGAAGAGCACCTCCTTATTAGCTCTTGCTCCCTCCACCAAAGCTTGCAGGGCGACGTCATCAAACCTGGGAGCAGACTTAGGTCTCCCGCTGCTCATTTTGACTCCAGGTCCCTCTCAATCAAAGGCCAAAAGGTTGGCAGTCTGCAGAAGAAGCAAGGCTTCTTGCAGACCTTAAATGCAGCAGCAATGATGATGTCATTGGAGGCGAGTTTCAGACTGGAAAACGAATTGGCCCATGGGTTCCCACACACTGGAACTCAATTGCCCACTTAAGTGAAAATCGCATCAATCTCCCACATCGAATTGGAATCGGGTGGCTGACACGAAAAGCAGATTACACGACCCCAGCCCACCCCAGTGACAAAATCCAGCCCTTTATCTCAACACTGGATGTCAGGGAAACTCTCTTCTGCTAAGAGTAACCTCTCCACACACTAAACACCTTCTTTACTAAAAAATCACTCTCTTAACTCACTTTGCCTGCCACAAGGGCCTTTGCTAATTCTCAAGGACTACATGACTACATTTACAAGGCACCCACAGGTCAGTAACATTGTCTTCTCTCCCTCTAAAGCAAAAAATGATTTACAACCAGAATTACAGAAGGATAACCGGGAGAGCCACCAGCACTAAAAGAAACACTAGCCCACAGGAAGAGAAGGCATTCGACTTAATAGGCAGATGGACAGGAGATCCTGTAGCAGGGGATGAGGTAGGAGTTGAGCTGGCAAGAAAATGTTGGTAATGGTTGGGCAAAGCTCATCATGTGTAATTTTGGCTTCTTGTGTTATCCCCAAGTATTGCAATGCTCTTACACTCACTCGTTATTTCTTCAAGGACAAATGTCACTGTGTGCACAGCTAAACAAGCTCTTCTTGTACATGATAGGAGGTGCCTTGGAGGAAGAGTGTGGTGTATGTAACCTGTTCCACCTTAAGAGAACTACCTTAAGAGATGTACTACTTTCTCTTGGCTGCTGTATACTGTAATACTGTAATACCGGTGGTGACCGCACCGGTATATAAGTGTTGTGCAAGGATTTGCTGGGCAGTTCAGCCCTGACCTCCGAATAGTAAAGACCTGTTAAAAGTTATTCTTGTTGTCTGTGTCCAGTGATTGATCCTAAACATAACTGGGACACACAGACTCAACAGTGGCGACGAGGCCGATCTTACCCTGCGGCAATTTTACATCCAAGGCAGCTTCGTCCTCAAAACGGGCGTCGAGAAGAGGCATCCGCCCTCATCATCCTGCTGAGCACCATCGCACGGGAGGCATCGAGAACCTGGGTTTAAAAAGAAAAAGAATTCTGACCACGAAGCCCTCCATCAGCGACAGGCAGTGATCATCCCTTCTACCACGGTGGTGGGTAAGCCGATCAGCGACACGAGCAGAAAGTCGGCTGCGTTGACTGTGGAGTAGGGGAGGGAAAACGGAGGAATAAGGGCGGAGAGCTCGACCACGGCCGGTAGAAATGGCCGGGCTGCAATCGAGGCCGAGAGGCGCAGCAACTGGGGCAGCTTAAGGCTCGAGAGCCGCGGAGAACTCAAACGTAGCCGGTGTACAGGACCGGGCTGCAAGCGGGGCTGCGAGGCAAAGCAGCGTCGGGGAGTTGAGAAGCTTAAGGCACGAGAGCCGCGGAGAATTCAAACGCAGCCAGTGTAAAGGACCGGGCTGCAAGCGGGGCTGCAAGGCAAAGCAGCGTCGGGGAGTGAGAACCGCTGGGGAGGCAAGAACGGCAGCAGCAAGGCAATCGCCATTGCAGCCAGCGGGGGAAGAAGGCAAACGCGGGAATCCGCCATTGTAGTCGGCGGGGGAAGAAGACGAGCGCGGGAAAGACCGCCAAGCGCGGGAAGCCGCCATTTTAGTAGGCGGGGGAAGAAGACAAGCGCGGGAAGCCGCCATTTTGAGAAAAAGAAAAATTTAAAAACTCGCAAGGATGCCTAAACATGGGAGCATTAATACCTTTGATAGTGATATCGAAGATTGGACCATGTATGTAGAACGCATGGAAGTTTATTGTAAAGCAAATAAGGTACCAGATGATGAGAAAGCACTAACCTTATTAAGTTCAATGGGTGCGAAGACATACGGGCTATTGAAGCACCTTCTATCACCAAATAAACCGACGGATCAGACTTTCGCGAATATTGTTACTGTCCTGAAAAATCACTTAAACCCCACGCCGCTGATGATAGCGGAATGATTTAAATTTTACAGGAGAACGCAGTTGAAAGACGAAAGCAACGCTGAATTTTTAATTGAACTACGTAAGCTATCGAAGTACTGTCAGTTTGGAACAGGACTAGCAGATGCGCTGAGAGATAAATTTGTGTGTGGATTGTTAAAAGAAGGAACACAAAAGTGACTGCTTGAGGAGAATGATCTTACGCTTGATAAAGCTGTCACTATTGCAGCATCGCAAGAAGCCGCAGCGAGAGGCACTGCGGAAATGCAGCTACGGTCACCAGAACTCTGCACCAATCAAATGGTCTTGAGTACAGTAAAATGTTATCGTTGTGGAAAGACAACGCACGATCAGAACCAGTGCTGGTTCAAAAATCAGGAATGCAGAAAATGTGGCAGGCTTGGTCACATAGCTAAAGTATGCCGGTCAGGAAAGAAGACCAGCAACAAAAAGTCACCGCAGGAAAAGTACAGAAAGGTACACAAGGTGACAGAGAACAGTTCGAACGAACAGAAGTCAGATTCAGACTCCAGCAGTAATGAACTGGGTAGTCTAAGAGTACACAATGTTGGTAAGGAAGCAGACCTCCAAACAATTTGGGTCACACTTCAGATAGCAGGAGTCCAAGTGAAGATGGAATTGGACACTGGATCGGCATTGACGGTCATGAATAAGAAAGATTACAAAAGGTTATTCCCACATATTCCCCTACGGGATACGGAGATTGTATTGAAAACATACACGGGGCAAAGAGTATACCCCATCGGGAAGATAGAGGTAAAGGTGGTCCACAAGGGCAAAGAAAGCCGAGGAATGGACTTATATGTGCTACCTGAGGGAGGTCCACCACTACTGGGATGGGAGTGGATTAGGAAAATAAATATGGACTGGCATTCCTTAAAAGCACTAACGGTAGATTCCGGTACAAAAGATGTCAAACCTAAACAATTGTCCAGAATATTGGACGATGCTAAAGAGGTGTTCCAACAGGGACTGGGAACACTGAGAGGAATTACGGCAAACATCAAGGTTGAAGAACATGCAAACCCGAAATTTTTCAAAGCCAGACCGGTACCTTATGCAATATGACCTGCTGTGGAAGCTGAGCTGGAAGGGCTAGAATGTTCAGGAGTACTGTCTAAGGTAGACTGGAGTGAGTGGGCCACGCCCATTGTCCCCATCATGAAGCGTTCATCGAGCAACAAGCCGGGGGAACCGGGGAAGGTTCGCATCTGTGGAGATTTCAAGATCACTGTTAATCCGGTGCTTCACATGGTGCAGTATCCGCTTCCGCGGATTGAGGATATCTTCGCTTCGTTGTCTGGCGGGAAACACTTCACCAAGATAGACCTGGCGCAGGCGTACTTACAGATGGAAGTTGAGGAAGAGTCACGCTAGTATCTCACGATCAACACGCATAGAGGCTTGTACCGGTATAATAGACTGGTTTTTGGAGTGGCATCGGCTCCAGCAATTTGGCAGAGGGCCATGGAGCAGGTATTACAGGGAATTCCAGGTACACAATGTTACCTGGACAATATTCTGATTACAGGAGATGATGACGAGGAACACCTTGCAAACTTGGAACTGGTGCTCACCAGATTGAAAGAATATGGTCTTCGAGTTAATCGCCAGAAATGTGAATTCTTTCAGAAGCGGATCTCGTACTGTGGTCATGTCATTGACCAGGAGGGGCTTCATAAGTCTCCTGACAAGATCGAAGCTGTTGTGAAGGCTCCCGCTCCGGATAATGTATCCCAATTGAGGTCGTTTCGAGGGTTGATTAACTATTACCATAAGTTTCTGCCAAATTTATCCACGGTACTGCACCCGCTGAACGCTCTTTTGCAGAAGGGAGTACCATGGAAGTGGAGCGAGGACTGTAAGAGGGCCTTTCGCGAAAGCAAGGCATTGATCACCTCAGAGGAACTGTTGGCTCACTTCAACCCAACGCTGCCTATTCGTTTGGCTTGTGATGCTTCTCCATATGGTATTGAGGCAGTACTCTCACACAAGTTGCCAAATGGCCAGGAGAGGCCAGTTGCGTTCGCATCCAGATCATTGACCTCTGCTGAGCGCAACTATGCTCAGATAGATAGGGAGGCTCTCAGCCTTGTGTGGGGAGTAAAGAAGTTTAATCATTACCTGCAGGGCCAAAAGTTTACACTTCTGACAGATCACCAGCCGTTGGTATCCATTTTTAACCCTAAGAAGGGTGTTTCGGTGATGACAGCACAGAGACTCCAGAGATGGTCCCTTTTCCTAGGGGCACATCAATATCAGATAGAATTCAAAGGTACAAAGCAGCATGGTAATGCTGATGGGCTGTCGCGCCTGCCACTACCTACAGAGGAGGAGGCACCGACGGTTGACCCTGTTGAGTTATTTCACTCGACCATCATCGAATGTTTACCAGTCACCAATGCAAGTATTGAAAGAGAAACCAGGAACGACCCGACACTGTCCAGGGTCTACGAAGTGACAGTGAAGGGATGGCCAGCACATGGTGATCCACTGTTACCGGCATTCTCAGCAAGACGAGAACAGCTGTCCGTCTGTCAAGGAACATTGATGTATGGAACAAGGGTGATTATTCTTCCTAAGTTAAGAGAGAGAGTTCTAAAGGAACTGCATGAAGGTCATCTGGGGGGAGTCAAGATGAAAAGCCTTGCTAGGGCTTATGTGTGGTGGCCGGGTATCGACCAACAGATAGAGGAGCTGACGAAAAGCTGCTCAGGGTGCCAAAAAGTGCAAAATGCACCTCCGATTGCTCCGCTGCATCCATGGGAATGGCCTTCAACCCCATGGCAACGTGTACATATTGACTTTGCTGGTCCTTTCATGGACTCCATGTTTTTAATTGCGGTGGACGCACATTCTAAATGGCCAGAAGTGATTAAGATGACTACCACTACCTCGGAAAAGACGATCGCGGTGTTAAGAACGATATTTGCAAGAAATGGATTGCCAGAACAAATATGTTCAGACAACGGACCGCAGTTCGTGTCAGAAGAATTCCAGAGATTCATGAAGAAGAATGGGGTGAAACATTATACCTCTGCCCCATATCATCCGGCTACAAACGGGTTGGCCGAGAGGTTTGTACAAACGTTCAAAAAAACGATAAAGGCCATGAGCGAAGATCAGATTCCACTACAACACAAGGTGGACAAATTCCTACTGGCATATCGAAACGCCACTCATGCAGTGACAAACCAAAGTCCTGCCATGATGTTCTATAACAGGAGGTTGTGGTCCAGGTTGGACTTGTTAAAACCAAATGTGCGGAGGGAAGTTGAAAACAAACAGTTCCAGCATATAAATAACAAGACCACTCGGAGCTTCGAAATAGGACAACCAGTGTTAGCCCGGGACTATAAAAACGAGAAATGGCAATCTGGAACAATTCGGGCCAGACAAGGACCCCTGATGTACACGGTAGATATTGGTGAAAATGTAATACGGCGTCATGCTGACCAACTGGTAGAATCGAGAACAAGGGTTGAACCCATGGTTACGGCAGAGACAACCGTGGAAGAAGTTAGTGAACCTGAAGCATCTACCTCAGAAGTGAATGTACCTGATGATGATGTCCAATCCATAAGAGACCAACTAGATGAGTCACCCCAGCAACGAGAATCAGAGACCCCTGAAAGGCGTTATCCAACTCGAATCAGGAGGCCTCCTCAGAGACTGAATCTTTGAACTGTTTTGCATGAAGTTGTATATATATATATGTTATTATGTTATGTTAAATGGGGATATAACTGTTAAGCTAAAAAGGGAGGATTGTGGTGTATGTAACCTGTTCCACCTTAAGAGAACTACCTTAAGAGATGTACTACTTTCTCTTGGCTGCTGTATACTGTAATACCGGTGGTAATCACACCGGTATATAAGTGTTGTGCAAGGATTTGCTGGGCAGTTCAGCCCTGACCTCCGAATAGTAAAAACCTGTTAAAAGTTATTCTTGTGGTCTGTGTCCGGTGATTGATCCTAAACATAACTGGGACACACAGACTCAACAAAGAGAACATTGAGTCAGTAACTATGAAAATGAGGGCCTGAGAGTGCAAGAAAGGAAAAGTGCTATTCTCCATGGAGGCGAGGAGAAATGACTGCCCTCAGCGGAGAAGCCAGATATCAAGAGTCCAGTTAAAAAGAATCATAGAATTGTAGCACTTTCTCTTACTACTGTTCAGACCTCGAGGATTACGAATTAGCTTAACAATGACAGACAAGGATGTGATCAATAAAATTGGTCTTTTAATCAGACTATAGTTCAAAATTCAAGTGTACATAGAAGCACCTTTGGCAATAAATTCAAAGAACTCCCGGCAATAAATATGCCTGCAACTTATCAATTCAAAGTACATAAAAATGCCCCTTTAATGATTCAAATGTACATAAAAGTACCCTCTTTAACTTTATCCAATTCTCATACATACTCCTTCATTTCTGGGTGATCGGTCAAAGGAAACTGTAAGTCAAAAGATGAGCTGGCCAGCTTCCTCACTTCAATCTTCCTCCTGCTTTTTCTTCTCTGTTCTCCTTATCGCTGAAAAACTCCCACTACTGGGTTATGAGGCCTCGTTGATCGTAAATTACTCTCTGCCTCCCTTGGATAGGTCTGTTCCACTCCAAACCTTCCCTAATTGGAGTTCCATCTGCAAGACACATTCCTGTTCGATGTGTGTTCTCCCCTTCTTGTCCAGGTGGCTTCTCAAACAAAGAACACATTCTGACCACCATTTTGTGTCTTCACAAACAAAGAACACATGCTGATTTCTTACATTTTAAATCCGTCCGTTATCTTACAATTCATTCGTAATTTTGATCTCCACACGGTAGCAGCAGTTTTATTACACTTGTCAGAATCTTACAGTCCTCCCTCAAATGTCTCTCATGTTTATTCATGTGCAGACATTTCACCAGAGTTGGAGCAGTATGTATTCCAATCGGACATAGTCCCCTTTTTATCCCCTATAATACGATATCTATATCCCATTTCACATTATTAAAGCTAATTCGGGAACAGTCCCCTCGTATGCCCCAATTGTCTTCCCTTGTTCTTTCTTTGGTTCCGTCTTGCACGCATTCCCCACTCCCACATAAGCACGATCACACACATTAGCTGTAACCATAACAGAGCTTGTGAGCACAGTCGTACCCATGGAGCTATGTTACGATTAAATCCCAAATCCCACCAAGAAGTCACCTCGTTCATTAACGAGGTTATTATTCTGGCATTAGCATCAGTCCGCCCTTTTAATACTGAGAATGTCCTTCCCACTTCTCCAATCCGTTTCACAAACTCAGTGAGATTTTCATTCATCCAATGTAACCCATATCCAAAAATGGACACGTATTTCCCCAAATCGTCTATATCGGTTAATGCCTTAACATGCATTGGATTCTGATCCATTAAAGGCAGAATAGTCCTGTTCCCGATTTTTACCATCCTTTTAGGTTTAATACACATAGTACAGGAAACTTTTTTTTATCCGGCATGGACGGGACCGACGTGGTGCTGGTTCATCAAAAATTCCGGATAACCGAAAGCTATAGTAAAAGATACGGAGCTGAAAGCTGCGTATAAAGCAACAAACACTGTAGCTTCAGAACAATGGCCACAAGTTGCAAGCGTCTCTGTAGCTTAGCAACAGCTGCAGCCACACCCTTGCACAGCAACAAATGGAGGAAGGCAAGTAATAAAAGTTACCTGAAACTACTCCTGAATTTTGCCGATTAACCGAGATTTCCGGTTAGGTGCCGGTAAATTGAAAGTTTCCTGTACTGTTAGATACCAGACACATTGACAATAACCTCTCTTGCATCTAATACAACATCATGTAACATTGACAACTCACTTGGAACCAACACCAATCCATTAAACAGAGCAGGGAATGGGGTGAGGCACTCTTCACTCTCTTCATCGGGTGGCACTGGTTTCTCTTTCGCCTTTAATTGAATGGCTTCTTTGGACTGATCAGGACATTGAATAATATCATGATTTTTAATTTGAGCATTTTAAACAAATCCTTTGCCCCTCATGCACCCACTGCTCCATTACCCTCACTGTCCAATTATAACATGTTATAGTTTGATTTTTATTTGCTACATTCATCTCATTTACAACAGAAAACCCTGTATCCAGTGAGGATATGGTTTCATTGGTGCTGTTTCCGAGCTGCTGTGATTCCTGATATAGTTCAATCCCATCCACTACGAGCATCAAAGCGCTCAATGCGTACAGGAGTTTCCCCATCCTGGAGCTGGTAATCTTGCACCATCAACACTCATCTGGCCCCCTGCTTAAAAGAAAAAAAACAGACAACCCATTGCAGCTTTCCTAAGAGCCAAATAGGTTAATTCGTCAATCCACTCAAATTTAAAACTTAAAAATTTAACAATGCCCAAAATGTTTCCAAAACCCACAACTGCTTGTGGAGTTAAAAACAGAGTTTACAGCTGCTTGTGAAAAGAGTTAACTTTCATCTTTTGCATTTCAAAAGAAGACAAACACAGACATCACTCACTGTCAGGTTTGGTCACACAACCTCACAGCTTGCAAAGTCTTGTAGCTTTAAAATATGAGATATCCTAAACATCCTGTGAAGCAACTCCACACATTTTATTTCAGGCACATTAACTTCAAGGATGAAGCTTATCTTTTGTAAAACAATTAACAAACTTAAAACAGCACGCTTGTCCATCATTCAAGACAAGACAAGCTCTCAGTACAGAAAAGTAGGTGGAGCTGAAACAAACACACCAGACACTTTCTTTCAAAGACAGATTCCAGCATTCCTTTCTGATCCTTTCACTCAGCAAACCTTGGGGGAGAAATTCAGTATCACCCCATTTGGGGCGCAATTATCGGCTGGGCACAAAGATTAGCGCCTGGCGCTAATTATCGCCTCCGACTGCAAACTTGGCTTTTATCGCCCCTGGAGGTGATTGGAGGGCTAAATCAGGCACTTCACATCTGTCTTAAGGCACAGATTTGACACCTTGTGACCCCACCTCATTGTTCTTTGATGTAATGTGTTCCTGACTGACCTGTTTGGACACCATTCACACCTTTGATTGCTGTGATTATCTCTCTGCCGAGGTGTGATAAAGGGCAGTTAGAAAGATTACCTGTAATCATCTGGCAGTTTTCTCTGACTATATATGCTGTGCCTGTATGCTTCTCTTCACTTCACCTGACGAAGGAGCAACGCTCCGAAAGCTTGTGATTTCAAATAAAGCTGTTGGACTATAACCTGGTGTTGTGTGACTTCCTACATTAAGGCACAAAGGCCGAGGAGCGAGGCACTACCTCAGAGTGCTGGTGAAGCTCATGTGATGTCAGTCAGCAATGGAACACAGACACACTGGCACGGCCAATTCTTAAAGGGGAGTTCTGATGAATGGTCATCGACCTGTTTCTCTCTTCACAGATGCTGCCTGACTTGCTGAGTTTCTCCAGCATTTTCTGCTTTTATTTCAGATTTCCAGTATCTGCTGTATTTTCTTTTTGTACTTGTGTTTTACTTGTTTTGGACAGAAACTAATAGCTTCGTGTCGGTAAAACTTTAATTTTTCCCTTCTTTTTCCTTTTCTTAAATTGCCTCCACAATTTATTCTCCCAGTCATACCTCACTTGTGGTTGCATCATGCAGCTCCAACCGTCCCCTTTATTTCCCTTTGGGATTACGCGCACCTCTCCTGATTTATCCTCCTCTGCTACACCCCACAAACAATCATTATGCCGGTCCACTATCACATTCTGGGCCAGCCTCCAACCAGAGCCTAGCACCCCATGCCCTTCCTTATCCCAATTCATAAGAACACATTCCCACCTTGATTCTAGCCCCCCTACCATAACTTTTAAAGGTCTTGATGGCGCCCCTGCCTTTTGGTTGCCCGTGAAACCGGCTAACACATATGGTATTCCTGACGACCATGGGGAACTATCAGGTCATTCTGAGTGAATCACGCTGCTTGAGACTCCGGTATCCACTAGACACGTCCCATTTGTATGTTCTACTTCTACTTTCACACATGGTTGTCCCCAATTGTCACACCTGAGGGGACACAGGTACTTGGGCTGGGCGCGGCCCCTTCATTGTGATCTTAGTGGTATATCGCTTCCTTTGCAGCATCCACCTTCCCAGTGACCCCTAGTTGTTTCAGGGCTTCCACTAAGGCCAATGCCGCCTGATTGGTTACGGTTGCCTTTGTCTGCTCTGTAGGCACAGTGGGCCTTGTAATCGGTTCTTCATTTCTATCTTTCCTCGGTCTTCTGCAGTCTCTAATAAAATGTCCCTTTCCTCCACAATTAAAGCATCGCTTATCCTCCTTAGGGGGGTAATCTCCTTCCTGTTTCCATCCCCTTGTCTCTCACACACCTTATCCTTTTGTATCGACTTAATTAGCCCCCCCCCCACTTCTTCCTGTCTTTCTCTTTCAAAAGCTAGGGTCATTTTCCGCAAGGTCTGTACCTCAGTCTGGTTGCCTTGTGGGTCATTCCATGCTTCTGTCATTGCTCTAATATGTGGCAGGCTATTGGCTATTAATGCTCGCAGCCAATGATTCAGGGGCCCTGCTGCAAGGTTAGCTCTAACAAGTATCCCTCCACAGGCCATGTTATATACCAGCCACAACCTTTCTGCATAACTTTCAGGACTCTCCCCGGGTCTTTGCTTAGTTTTGCCCACCTGTTGGAATGGATTACCTGATCCATACCCTAGTGCTATCGTGATTTGGTCTTTAACTTCTTGCAATGTTCCTGCACCCCTTTTTGTGGCAGCTGGTAAGCCACTTAAGACCGATATTGACAGCGTAAATAGTAACAACTTAATGTGTTCTGGTTCATCACACTCATTTATCGTGGCCACAGCTGCTACTTCCTGAAACATAATTGTAGGGTCATCTCCCATTTTTAGTTTCCCTAAATCACCCACCATTTCTTTCAATTGCGTGGTGTTATACGGTATGGTATAATCACTCTAAAACGCCCCTCTATTCCGTACTCCTGCAGAGGGACCAAATTTCTGCTGCCTCATAAGATTCATTGGCGGTGGGACCGGGGGTTCCGGTACTTCTGGCAGGGGTCTCAATTCCCCATATTGTGGCCCATCATCAGACCACTTTCCTTCCCCCTCGATATCCCTTTCCTCTCGGGTCATTACCGATAGACGAGCTTTCAATCACTCAATTTTCTTCTGGCATTTAGTGTGATCAGCTTCTCCCGCTTTCTGTTGCTGCAACACCTTAAATGCTGTTTGTACATTGCTGAACTCTTCCTCAGCCGAGGCTGCCTGCCGATGTTGCTTATGGTTTTCTTTCTCCCATCTATCAGCTCTTTGCCAATACTCCGTCACCTGACACTGCAAGTATTCTATGTTACTTTCTCCTTTCACTTTCTCAGCTTGTCTCTGTTCTTTTCATTCCGCTAAATCTTTTAGCAAATGGTTCACCACCGCTCCCCTGTCGCTCGCCTTTTGTTTCAGTTGCTCAATCTCTTATTTTGAACTAATTGTCTGTGATAGACTAACAGCCATACCGCTTTATACCATGGCACCTTTCCACATGGACCTTCCGTCCATTCCTTTGCTTTTTGTACATTATCATTCTGCACAATCTCTCACCCATGGTTTATCTGTAGCAAATTTTGAACTAATATATTTTGCTACCAAATCCTCCATACTTCTCACTTTCTCGTCCGGCATTGTTATAAAAATGCTTTTTCCCCTTGAGGTATCTTCGTGGTCGCCAATTTATGTAGCACTTTCTCTTGTTACTGTTCGGACCTCGAGAATTACGAATTAGCTTAACAATGACAGACAAGGATGTGATCAATAAAATTGTATAGTTCAAAATTCAAGTGTACATAGAAGCACCTTTGGCAATAAATTCAAAGAACTCCCGGCAATAAATATGCCTGCAACTTATCAATTCAAAGTACATAAAAATGCTCCTTTAATGATTCAAATGTACATAAAAGTACCCTCTTTAACTTTATCTAAGCCATGTCCAATTCTCATACATACTCCTCCATTTCTGGGTGATCGGTCAAAGGAAACTGTAAGTCGAAAGATGAGCTGGCCAGCTTCCTCACTTCAATCTTCCTCCTGCTTTTTCTTCTCTGTTCTCCTTCTTATCTCTGTAAACTCCCACCACTGGGTTATAAGGCCTCGTTGATCGTAAATTACTCTCTGCCTCCCTTGGATAGGTCTGTCCACTCCAACCCTTCCCTAATTGGAGTTCCATCCGCATGACACATTCCTGTTCCTGTGAGATGTGTGTTCTCCCCTTCTTGTCCAGGTGGCCTCTCAGCCAAAGAACACACACTGACCACCATTTTGTGTCTTCACAAACAAAGAACACATGCTGATATCTTGCATTTTAAATCCGTCCATTATCATCTTACAATTCGTTCGTAATTTCGATCTCCACACGGTAGCAGCGGTTTTATTACACTTTTCAGAATCTTATAGAATCATAGAAAGTTACAGCACGGAAGGAGGCCATTTCGACCCATCGTGTCCGCTCCGGCCAACAAAGAGCTATCCAGCCTAATCCAACTTCCCAGCTCTTGGTCCATAGCCCTGCACATCCAAGTACTTTTTAAACGTGGTTAGGGTTCCTGCATCTACCACCCTTTCAGGCAGTGAATTCCAGACCCCCACAACCCTCTGGGTGAAGACATTTCCCCTCAAATCCCCTCTAAACCTTCCCCCAATTACTTTAAATCTGTGCCCCCTGGTTTTTGACCCCTCTACTAAGGGAAATAGGTACTTTCTATCAACTTTATCTATGCCCCTCATAATTTTATACACCTCCAAGGAAAACAGACCAGCCTATCCAATCTTTCCTCATAGCTAAGAACAATGATTTGGACTCATCAATCTCATATGCAGGCAGTGGAGTTCACTTCCACGCATATGGTTGAGATGATGGATAAGTGGGGAGGAGTCCACTACACGCACCTGCAACACATTACAGGACACGATTTGCAGAATACCCCGGAGACTGTGATTGCTGTAGCAGCAAGACACCAGAAAGAGCCTCCAAGGACATTGGAGGCTTCCAGAGAGGGCTTGAGGTGGAAAATGGAGGGGAATGGTGCAGACGATTACCCACGCCCCTTGACTCCATTTAAATGTGGTGGAGCAGGCGACTGGTGGGCCTTAAAGGGAACTGACATTTTTTGGGGAGAAGAATGTAGGTACAGTTTTTGTGGTGGATTGGAGGTGGTAGTCTCTAAGGATGCATTGTCCTCTCTTTACCACCACAAATCTACCTCAAAATAGGTGGTAATTCAGAGAAGAATCCTGGCCAATGAATCTAGCGTTACAGATTGTCAATTAAAGGGAGTGGACTTCATGAAGTTGTATTGAAACCCCTATAATGGAAGCAGAGTACTTATCCTGTTTCAAATAAGGAAAAATTCTATATTATATATTTATATGGCTGTAGATCGAGCCAGTATGAATTGAAAGTTGGCTTCCGATAACTGTAGCTGGAAAAGTCTACTTTCCCACAGCCCAGTTCCTCAGCATTGTTACAGCTTCTTTGGACTTACAACCATAGTTCAGTGGTGAATATTGCTGGTTCTGTTCTCAACTCTATTTAAGTTTCTGGAATTGACACTTGAACTCCATGCAGTGGGCAGGAATATCCCCGCAGCCACGCACAAACTTCACGTTGGGAAGTCTACAAAAAATTGTTCCCTTCAAAAATCTTGCAGATAATCAGACTGTGATTAAAATATGCTCCAAATAGGGTATTTGAACTGCATGTGGACTGTTTCTTCAATAATATCTTCAATATTATCTAAATATTTCTGCCATCGGTGTCTTGCTGTGTTTTTCTACTTCTATGCAATTATCTTATAAATAATTCTATTAGTTTTAGTCTGAATGTAGCATTTACTACCATTTGGAGTGGACAGAGTAGTATGCTGTGCATCCCACATGATCTTTGGTATGTTATACCATGATAAAAGAGTATGTTACAGTTAGTCCTTTGACACGCTACCCTATTCACAGCATGCAGGTTTTTATACATAGGAAAACCAGTTGATGGAAACTGCCTTTTTGCTGTGAACACAAATTAAACATGTTGGGTTGAAAGCCTGAATCATAACAGCCCTTATAATTACTTTTATTTTCATGTTTTAAAAATCTGTAATCCTTTAAGATGCTGTGAAATGCACCAAATATGGGCCCAGAAATTTGGGTCGGAGGCTTCCCACGCGTGCAAGCCTCCGACCTGCACTTACCTTGCGCGCCGGCCGTTGTGCTGTGGCCCCGCGTGGGATTCCGATCCTGGGCCTCCTCCAACTGCCGGCGCGCAGTGCTTGTGTATCCCAGGGGCGCAGTTAGTTCGAAGTGTCCCCTGGGATCACGTGGGCCATGGAGAGCCAATGGTAGCAGGGAATCTGTATTCAGGAAGACCTGTCAAATCTATGAATACAATTCAGCCCCAAAACATCACTAAAACTTCAAATAATTTTTTTTTTAAATCACATTTTTAAAATAACTATAAATTACATAAAATAACTTTTAAACAATAATTTAAATTTTTGAAAAAATTAATTACAGTTTCTAATGGGGCTAAAAATAAACTTACCTTTCTTTAAAGTATTTAAAAATAATAAACCTGTGGAAAAAATGTTTTAATTTAACTTAATTCACCACTTACCTTGTTAAAAGCAAGCCTTGAGACTGCTTTTTAGAAGCATCGCTCCTGGAGACTTACCCTCCCGGAGAAAGCTGCAAAAAAAACGGAAGTTCCAGGCGTACGCGCTGCCTCTCCGGCGCATGCGTTCGACCTGTGAACCCCTTCCTTTAAGGGAACAGAAGTTCCGGTTTCCCGCGCATGCACAGAACATGCCCCAGACTTTGCCATAAAATAAATCTCATACCATCAGTACTTCAGTTATTTCTAAATTTCACCACAGCAGTAGTGTACTTTAAGGTTTTTGTTCCCCCTGTCGTAAAAGTGATTGGGCCAGATTTTGCTGTAGAAATAAGTGAGGCGTGCCGTTATTAACGTGTAAATTGAACACAAATGTGCAGTTAAACGTGGAAATCAGGAAGTTGCTGTCTGAGTTGCCCTGCTCCTCCTGAAGCTGTGCTGTACCGACATCTCAACAACAATAACACCTTGCATTTATATAGTGCCTTTAACATCTGAGGCACTTCACAGGAGCGTTATCAAACAATATCTCGCCGAGAGACTCGGCATTGAAACACATGGTCCAGCGTGAAGTTGCTATACTTACGTGATAGATACACACTAAACTCACCAGAAAAAGTTAGGGCTTGTCCATTCCAGTTTACGTAAATTTTTAATGGCGTGTTAAGTCTTAATTACCGCCAAACCACCTCTCTGGCACTTAAAATTAACTTTTACAAGTGTAGAGTCTCATTCCTTCAGATTTTAATTATTGTTGGAGATTTTTAAAATAGAAAATAAACTAACTTTTTTTATAACTTTTTCTTTCTGTCTCTTTTATCTCTTTCTCTTAATTCTCTTTCTTTATTTTGCTTTCTGTACCTAACTTGACATTAAATTAAATATTCTAACTGACACTTCCTGGTTCAGACTCTACGCTGCTCATTAACGATTCTTCAATCTGATTGGTTAAGGAGATACACAGTTGCTTGCTCTGTTCACACAGGTCTCAGATCCCCTGTAGAGGGCGCTGCACTGGTTGGGCTCTCTAAATTACAGTACATTCCAGTGCAAAATCCCATAGAAAGTTTGCAGACACGTGCAATTGTAATGAACGGCTGGCACTGTTTGTTCGCCGCTGAGAGTAAAATCCAACCCACTGAATATCAGGTACACCTGCACTTTATGTTATGACAAGCCCATATCCTGCTGCGCTTTCAATTAATTTGTTGATTTTGCAATGTCTGAAAGCCTATATTCAGGACTGCTTTTGAACTGCCAGCTTTTTGGGAGCTGGGTCAGATTTTTTAAGGCTGCTGGTCTGATAGTTTTCCAGGTTGGTATGTATAAATATGCATTTATAAAGTATGGTGCACAGTTAATTATCCTTGCAACACAAGGCTGCATAAGAAACATAGAAGATAGGAGCAGGAGTAGGCCATTCGGCCCCTCGAGCTTGCTCTGCCATTCAATGAGATCATGGCTGATCATCCAAACTCAGTACCCTGTCCCTACCTTCTCCCCATATCCTTTGATCCCTTTAGCCTTAAGAAATATATCTAACTCCTTCTTGAATATATTTAATGAATTGGCCTCAACTGCCTTCTGTGGTAGAGAATTCCACAGGTTCACCACTCTCTGGGTGAAGAAATTCCTCCCCATCTCTGTCCTAGATGGCTTACCCCTGATCTTTAGACTGTGACCCCTGGTTCTGGACTCCCCGACCATCGGGAACATCCTTCCTGCATCTAGTCTGTCCAGTCCTGTTCGAATTTTATAAGTTTCAATGAGATCCCCTCTCATTCTTCTAAACTCCAGCGAGTATAAGCCCAATCGACCCAATCTCTCCTATACATCATTCCTGCCATCCCAGGTATCAGTCTGGTGAATCTTCACTGCACTCGCTCCATGGCAAGAACATCCTTCCTCAGATAAGGCGACCAAAACTGCACACAATACTCAAGGTGCGGTCTCACCAAGGCCCTGTACAACTGCAGAAAGGCATCCTTGCTCCTGTACTCAAACCCTCTCGCTACGAAGGGCAACAAACCATTTGCCTTCTTAACCGCCTGCTGCACCTGCATGCTTACCTTCAGTGACTGGTGCACAAGAACACCCAGGTCTCATTGCATTTCCCCTTCTCCCAATCTATTGCCGTTCAGATAATAATCTGTCTTCCTGTTTTTGCCACCAAAGTGGATAACCTCACATTTATCCACATTATACTGCATCTGCCATGCATCTGCCCAATCACCCAACCTGTCCAAATCATACTGGAGTTTCTCTGCATCCTCCTCACAGCACACGTGCCCACCTAGCTTTGTGTCGTCTGCAAACTTGGAGATATTACATCTAGTTCCCTCGTCTAGATCATTAATATATATTGTGAATAGCTGGGGTCCTAGCACCGATCCCTGCGGTACCCCACTAGTCACTGCCTGCCACTCAGAAAAAGACCCGTTTATTCCAACTCTTTGCTTCCTGTCTGCCAACCAGTTCTCTATCCAAGTCAGTACCTTACCCCCAATCCCATGTGCTTTAACTTTACACGCTAATCTCTTATGCGTGACCTTATCGAAAGCCTTCTGAAAGTCCAATTACACCACATCCATTGGTTCTCCCTTATCTACTCTACCAGTTGCATGCTCAAAAAATTCCAGTAGATTAGTCAAGCACGATTTACTTTTTTAAATCCATGTTGACGTTGTCCGATCCTGTCACTGTTTTCCAAGTGTTCTATAATGGACTCTAGCATTTTCCCCACTACTGATGTCAGGCTTACCAGTCTATAATTCCCCGTTTTCTCTCTACCACCTTTTTTGAATAGTGGGGTTACATTAGCTACCCTCCAATCCATGGGAACTGTTCCAGAGTCTATAGAATTTTGGAAGATGACCAGCAATGCATCTACTATTTCTAGGGCCACTTCCTTAAGTACCCTAGGATGTAGATTATCAGGCCCATGGGATTTATTGGCCATCAATCCCGTCAATTTCAGTAACACCATTTCCCTACAAATACTGATTTCATTCAGTTCCTCCCTCTCATTAGACCCTATGTTCCCCGACATCTATGGGAGGTTATTTGTGTCCTCCTTTGTGAATACAGAACCAAAATATGTATTTAATTGGTCTGCTATTTCTTTGTTCCCCATTATAAATTCCCCAGATTCTGACTGCAAGGGATCTATGCTTGACTTCACCAATCTTTTTCTCTTCACATATCTATAGAAGCTTTTACAGTAAGTTTTTATGTTCCCTGCAAGCTTACTCTCATACTCTATTTTCCCCCTCTTAATTAATCCCTTTGTCCTCCTTTGCTGAATCCTAACCTGCTCCCAATCCTCAGGTTTGCTGCTTTTCCTGGCCAATTTATATGTCCTCTCCTTGGATCTTATGGATTCAAATGTATTATAATTAGTCCTGCAGGTTATTCACAATTACAGAACTATCTTTCCCTTAAAGGCTATTTTCTCCTTGATAAAAATGAATCACACCTCACAATTGCTTCTATACCAAGAAAAAAAAACTAGCCAACACAAAATGGGGAGCTAAAACCATTAAAAGATTAGAAACTGTTCACATACTAAGTGGCTGATGGTTCTCCAAGATCTTCTCTTGTACTCAATGCCTGAATTCAAATCTAGCCTGGAGAAAGAGTTTGAAGATCACATCTTAATAATAGCTTTTAAGGATTTCAAAGTGCCCATCTTTGTGTATTCTGCAGTAGGAACAAGTACACAGTACAAACTATCCATCACTCAGCAGTGGAAGCTTTAACAATTTAACAGTTGACTAGGACATTTGGTGCTCTGTTAATGGTAGAAGTTTTGGTTGCATTAGTGATGCCATGTAGAAGAGTAACTTTGGTACTGATTACCATGTAATTGGTTTCGTGTTAACTAATGTCACTAAAATACAAATGCAAGACAGGATCCCATTTTGACCAAAGTTTCACATCCAAAACATTAATTCATCTGTTCTCCCACAAATGACTTGCTGAGAGTTCCCAGCAATTTCTGTTTTTAGTCTAAGATCCAGTCATCCATTTCAGCCCCAACTCGAAGGAGTATCAACTCAGCTGGTGTGTGAGTGCAGGCTTTCTTCTAAATAATACCCTGTCTCAAATAGGGTATCTGTACCATGTCCTTGTGTAAATCACTTTCTACCTTGTAATGATGCTAAAATAAGTTTGGAAATAATTCTCCAACAAATCAATTTTCTTTTAAAATAAAATGTGTCTATTTTTCCAGGCACTTATTAGTCCAAATCCATTCCCACATCCAACATAAATTGGGGGTAATTTTGACTTTGGGTGATAGTGTAAAACGGGTGATATCAATTCAACAGTTCTACATGACTCCCGATTTTCAATCCCATTGAAGTCAGTGTATAACAGACGGCTGAATCGATAGCACCTGTTTTACACTATCACCCAAAGTCACAATTACCCCCATTGTGTCATTTTGCTATGAATAAGAAACATACTTAGACAACAGTCTTCCGATTTCAGCGGGAATTTGCTTTCAGCAGATGTGATTAGATTACCGAGTTACCTTTGTGCCTTAATCAGCCCCTTTCTGCCCAAGGCTATTCACTCCATCATTTTCCCATTGTGCTCACTGAGCAATTTCTATTAGTGCACTAGGTTTGCTTTTGTGTACAATTATTTATAATTTCTAACTTCAAAAAATATATTAACAATTTGGATTGTTTTGCATCTATTTAACATTTATTAAAGCCATACATTATTCACAGGCTGCTTAACCAGCAAACCAAAATCTAGTTTATGCTGGGCAGATAGCATTCTGTTTAACCTTTTGGGCACTCACGAGACAATATCTCATTAGGCACACATTCACTTCCCTCCTCACTTCCAGTGCCCTTAATGAGATATCCTTACTAAAAAGGACTCCCATGGCACCAAGGACAAATTACCATTAGGAACCAAGTGGTAGCAGAAAGTAAAAGCCTATATTTAAATAAATTTCAGGAATTCTCATTTATTTTGAAGATCTTGGCCCTTTTTTTTGGAAAAAAAGTATTGAACTAAATATGAGGTTATGGCACTAAAATGTTGCAGTTTCCTAGTTGGTCTTTTGTTTGAAGGTTTACTAGACAATGGTCAATTGCTAAAATCTGAAAACTTGCAAAAAGAGGGCAGCATTCAATTAAAAATTGAAGCGGGTATCAGAATGAATTAATACCCATTCTGACAAGGACCTGAAGTGTTCAGCAAATACTGATGTTTGTTTGATGTCCATTCAATTGACCTTCTCAGGGAAGATGCAAATGAGGCAGTATTCAGTCCCACACTGCATTCAAAGATGATCACAAAAGCCGAGTGTATTCAGATGTTTCCTTTTCCTGGTTGACAAAACAAGCAATCCAACATCACAGCTCTGACTCTTGATTCTAATGATGACCCTGTGTACGCAGTGCAGAAACATGGAATGACACAGATTCATTAAGTTTGTAATATATTAAGAATGGCAATGCATTTTGCGATTGACAAGCTAGAATATCCATGGCAACAGGTCCTTTCTTTGCCAAATATTTTTGCAGGATATGTCGGGGTGAGTGGTTTAAGGTGGGTAGGACAAAGAAAACATTAACGCTTTGAGGACTGTAATAGCATCTCTTCAACAACAACATGCATTTATATAGCGCCATTTACACAGTAAAACGTCCCAACAGGTTAAAAAATTGCTTTTATATGCATTCCACATTTTTATAAGGATGTGCTATATAGATGACATATTCTATGGGGGTCATTTTAACATACCCATCAGGTCAGAAACTGACCAAGACTGTTTAGAACACCCCACTCGATTTTGTTCTCCGTTGACGTCAATGGAGAGTAAAATCGCACAGGGTGCACATCCGGCTTGCAAGCTGATCCATTCAGTTTGCTGCTGGGCAGGTTAGGTTAGGTT
Organism: Somniosus microcephalus; assembly: GCF_052327205.1. Classification (NCBI taxonomy): domain Eukaryota; kingdom Metazoa; phylum Chordata; class Chondrichthyes; order Squaliformes; family Somniosidae; genus Somniosus; species Somniosus microcephalus. The sequence goes on from NC_140992.1 coordinate 253,858,791, forward strand.
AGGATTGCCCTCTGTGTGTCTCACTGGCCCGGAATTTGCGGTGGTGTTTGCTGCTGGCCCCGTAGTACGCTTTGCACAAGGATCTCACGATCCCTGTGTCGATAACTCTGGGTTTTCCGACCTTCAGTTCATTCAACAGAAGTTCATGGGGATTCCCTTGTGCGAGCTGCTGTGACGTCAACAAGCTGTCTAAGCAGCCAATGAAAAGGCAGAATTCTCCCAGACAGCAAACAAGGAAGTGAGCCAACAAGCTGTCTAAGCAGCCAAACAAAAGGCAGAATTCTCCCAGACAGTGAACAAGGAAGTGAGTAAGCTCTTAAAATTCTAACTTTTTAAAAATGTTGGAGAGAGCAAAACAAAAATTGGGGCTCTCACATTGGGGAAAAGGCAAACCTGAAATAATGATGGACAAACTTTAAATTATTTTTGAAAAGTTTCTTAAAAATTTTAATTTTTATTAAAATGGACAAATTTCACACTGCACAAAATAAAAATTTGCTTTCCAGGCCCTTAACATATGTTTAGCAGTCAATACGCTGTTAAAACCCCAGTTACACCTAATCCCTTTGGCTCTAACTTTTAGTGGGGAATTTAACTGCGTAATTACTGCAGAAGAGCCGAGGTCTTCGTCAGTTTCCCTGATTTGGCTGATGATACTGATTGGCGGCTCTGTGTGGGCAGGGGGCACAGTGTAGTCAAATCCCGAAGTTGCGGCCAGTTTCAAAGGCGCAAGTATGGCGAAGGCTGCCAGTTCGCTGTCATCCTTACCACAAATTCTGGGCTGCTGTGTTTAGAGCATTCAACACTATACATTTGAAGGAATGTATTAGAAGCAGATATAAGATTAAAATCAATTACAGGGGGTTAAACAGGAGCCATGTGCATGGGTGAGGAAATTGTGTTTATTTCAGAACATAGGAAGATAAAAAGATAGAAAAGTACAAGACTGGAGGCCTCTGTAGTCAATCTGGCCAATCCTAAAAGTAAATAGCTCTCAATCACCTCTCCTTCAAATATCTAATTCACCCTTAAATTTTTCCACATGATCTGCCATCTTGGGAAATCCATTAGATACGTTCATCACCCTCTACATAAGGTAGTTAGATCTGTGCACCCCCTTCTAAACTGGAGCCCATGTCCCCTGGATCTAGAGATTGTGTCAATCTCAAACATATTAGCAAGGTTCAATTTATCCCTTAAGAATGTTCACTACTTGAATATCTCTCCTAAATATACTTTTTCTAGAGTAAATAATCTCTTCAACCTCTGTTCATAGCTTAAATGCCTTAAACTAGCTATCAGTTTGGTTGTCTTTTCTGCATGGCCTTCAATTCGCTGTTAAAACCCGTTACACCTAAATGGCTACCAGACTGGACACAATACTCCAGGTGTGGCCATATCAATGCTTTGTACAGGCTCATTATAACCTCCTGAGATTTACACTTTATCCAGGGGTTTATACATCCCAAGGTCTGGTTAGCTTTGCTTACTGTTGCTGCACACAGCAATGTTAGTTTCACTAAACTATCCACCAATACCCTCAGATGCTTCACCTGTGTTGTGTCCTCTAGTCTAGAACCATTTCGTTTATATTCCCACTGTTTGTTTTCCTTTGCTAGTCTCATTACCTTGGATTTGTCTATACGAAATGTAATTTTCCGCTGACCAGCCGGCTACCTAACATAACCAGATTTGTTTTGATTTGCCTGTACCTTATTGCTGGTACTCACTTCACCCCCTACCCCCATCCATTCCTGCTTAATTTGGTGTCATCTGCAAACTTAAACAGCTTTATTTTTACCTCCAGATACAAATTATTTGTGACAACCATAAGTGGCAATGGCTCCAGTACGGATCCATGTGGTACCCCACTGGTGATGCTTTACCATGTTGATGCAGCTCCACTCACAACCACCCTTAGCAACCTCACTCAGAGTATCAACTGTGGCTCAGTTGGTAGCACCCTTGCCTCTGTTGGTCAGGATCACGGCTTACATGTCATGAAGCAGGCGGAGGATGGCAGCCAAATTTGAGGAGTACACTCCATAATCCCTCATGGTTGACAGTGTCGAAGGCCTTTGTGAGGTCAAAGAAGGCCATGTACAGCGGTTGGTGCTGTTCCCTGCATTTCTCTTGTAGTTGACACGCGGTGAAGATCATGTCCATTGTGCCCCTTAGTGAGCGGAATCCGCATTGCGACTCTGGAAGGAGCTCTTCAGCCACTGGGAGAAGGCGATTGAGGAGGATTCTTGCTGTTTCTGCCATTTTTCCAGGGTTTCCGCAGCTCATCTTCTGAAGGTATGGGGGACGAGTGGGAGAGCTCTCACAGACATTTACTCACCTCCCACCCCCCACTGTCTAGCAGCAATGTACTGTGACGCAAGAGCGAGTCAGGTAAATTGACTTTCCTTGTGGCAGACACCAGGGAGACTCCTCTGTAATGACCGCAATCGGACTTGTCACCTTCCTTGAAGATGGTCACAATTACAGCATCTCTGAGATCCCCTGGCATGCTCTCTTCCTTCCAAATAAGAGAAATGAGTTCATGTATTCGTGCCAATAGTGCTTCTCCGCCATGTTTTAGCGCCTCGGCGGGGATTCCATCTGCTCCTGAGGCCCTGTTGTTCTTCAGTTGTCGGATGGCCTTTTCAACCTCATGCCGGGCTGGGGTTATGCTGAGGTGGCGGCGGGTAGCATGCTGCGGGATGGAGTTGAGGACACTCGCGTCGAAGACAGAGTCTCAGTTAAGGAGATCTTCGAAGTGCTCCTTCCAGCGTGCACTGACTGCCACTCTGTCCTTGATGAGTGCCTCTCCGTTCTTGGCCCGCAGTGGGGTAGGACCTTAGGTGCTTGGGCCATAGGTGGTCTTGACTGCGCTAAAAAATCCACGCATGTCGTGGTTGTCGGCTAGCTGCTGGATCTCCTGCGCTTTCTCCACCCACCATCTATTCTTTAGGTCGCGAGTTAATTCGCATTGAGTGTTATAGGCTACCAAACAGTGGCAATGAGATGAGGAGATTAACAGACAGTTCAGTGTCTTATGCAAGAACAAAAGTGCAATAATATTTGGTGATTTTAACTATCCGAAGATTGACTGAAATAAAAGGTAATTTGTATAAAGTGGGGGAATTATTTTTAAAATACATCGAGGATTGTTTCCTAGATCAGCATGCTTTTAGTCCTGGAAAATGAAGTGGGCTAAATATCTGATGCGAGAGGAGAAGAACAATTGGGAAATAGCTACCATAATGTAGTAGGCTTAATGTAAAAATAAAAAAGGATAATGAAGAGTCAAAGATAAGGGTGCTGGATAGGGGAAAAAGTCAAATTTCAGCAAGCTAAGAAGGGACCTGGCCCATATTAACTGTGAAAAAAGTTAGCAAACAGGTCAATGGATCAGCAATGGTAAATCTTCAAATCTGAGATGCATAGAATAGAAAATAAATATATTCCTGTGAGTCAAAAAGGGAGTGCATCATAGAATAAAACTCCATGGATAAAGAGATTAAAATTAAAAGGCATATGCTAAAAATGAGGGCTAATGTAATGGGGAGGCAAAAAGTTTAAGAACACTTATCAAGGGCACCAGATGAATCCTCAATCTCTTCACCTTAACTCCTTTACAAGTAACTATTTTGGGATTACCACCCAATCTATGCATTGAAGTGAATGATGCCTAAATTTGGCTCGCTAAATTGTTACAGCAACCAGTTCAAATTGTATTTGCATTTACACTACCAACTTCCAATTAGGATACATACAACTGCTGAGTGAATGAATTAACCCCTTTTGCCAAATTATCAAAGAAGACAACAAGGCATGAACTAACAATTGTTTATTAGCCTCAAAATCATAACTAGCACCACTTAAACTTAAACATTGAGCAGGCGAAATTCATCTCGGGTGGTAGCACAAAATGGGCGATAGTCAATTGGCCGCCCATTTTACACTCCGCTCAAATTTTGTTTCCATTAATTTCAATAGTAGATCCAGGATATCCTACATCATGTATACCACACATATCACTAGGCTAACTCCTGATCCTACCATTGCCATATCAACCTCTATGCTATGCTAGACGTTAATTAATTATGATTTCACTTAACTGTTTGGTCTTGTAGAATCAAGCCCATTCTATTTCAACACTAAATTCCTTTGAGGCCAAACTCGCTTCCTTATCGTCTTTCAGTAAAAAAAACGTACTCTGTTAGCATCCTACTCAGTCAGCCTCTGGCAGCTGAAATGAAGAATATAGTTGAGTTGCAAATAAAATTCATTTTTTTCCATTTTTCAATTTTCTACCGCTTTCTCTTGAAGGTACCTTCAAAGGTGTCAGTAGCCCTCCAGTATCTCACTCAAGTAGGCATTCTTCATGTGTGACACTGCCAGGCGACTATCTACAGACTATTCAATAATGGGAACATCGCAACCAAGCCTGACCCGATCTTCACCTAATTTCCCCACATTTACACTTCCCAGTAGGGTCCATTAGACAGTAATCGGAAGTAGAAATGCTGGAGGTTTACCCCATCCCTTTCCGGAGGACACTGACCAACTGCAGTATCCACCCACCCCCCCGCCTCCCCATTTCAGGCTTGGATCAACTAAATCAGCATAGATGAATGACAGAATCTTCCTAGTATGACTCAGTACTACACTGTGTGCTGTGTTTACCCCCAGAATCACTGCAGCAACAAATCCTTTAGTAAAAAGTTAGTTTTTCTTAACTCAGTATTAATGTAACTTCAAACAGACTATGTTCTGTGAATTACAATGGACAAAAGAAAATTGTTTTATATTTTTAATATTGGAATTCAATTAAATTACATCATCTAACTAATAAAGTGCTTTTCAGAGAAAAGTTCTGAAAATTACATCATGCTTTTAGTGTGATTTACTTAACATTACTTTTTTTTAACGTAAAACTGCATTTTATTACTCCAGGAATGTTACGAAGCCTGTAGATTATAGTTTAATTATTTTCTTAATTTAGTGGATTTTGACCTCCGAACTACAATCTGCAGTATTTAAAATTCTGGTAAAACTAATGGAACTTAGTAGTTACTGTTTGGAAATACCATTGTTAAAAGAACCCCCCTGATGAAAATTTAATTGAAAGCAAATGGAGGTAATAAAACTAAATAGAGAACATTAATTGCAGTTCAACAGATTCCTGAATGCTGGCTATTGATTTGTTCAACTGCTACCAATTCTGCTAGGAGTCATGTAAGTTCATTGTGAATCATCTATCTGGATTTTCTCCAGGTGCACAATGTCTCCTTTCCCCCATTTAGAAGGCTTTTATATCTATTTTGGCAAATATTTAAATGTTGTAAGTTTAATACAAAATTCTGTTGGTTAGTTGAAATTAATTTTCAAATTGGTAATATTAATACCAAGACAAAATAAGATATCATCACAATGTTGGTCTGTTAAAGCATACCACAGAGTATGTATGTTTTATCTTTTATTCTCCAAGTGTACGTTCTCGACCTTGGTCACGAGGCGGAAGTGTTCAGCAAAGTAAGGCATTTCCAAATTGAGGGGTGAAACTCCAGCTGGATATCAGCGGTGACAATTCAGTGATTCATCTTTCTTGAAGGTAATGACATGGATCATTGCATCTTTTTTCTAGTCCACATTTTCCAGTCGGTACAAAAGTTCAGAACTTACAATCACAGACATAGCAACAATAAAAAGAATGACTTGCTTTTATATAGTGCCTTTCACGACCTAGGACATACCAAAGTGCTTTACAGCCAATTAAGTACTTTTGAAGCGCAGTCACTGTTTTAATGTAGAAATGATTGAAAGCGACTATATACATTCAGTTATCCTTAATTCAAACTTGTTTAATTTGAATGATCTGATACCTTGATTTTTCTGTTATTTAAATTCCATTTTCCTGCTATTTAAATTGCTTATTTCAAATTAATATGTTCAATTTTCTCCTAGTGCAAAACATGACTCTGTGGTGGATTATACTTTGAATCACCCAGTTACTGGCTGACGGGTGGCTGTGCCTGGGAGTGTACGAGTGTGGGAGTTTGCCGTCTTCAGTGCCGGTTTATTGGAATCTGCTCACTTGCTGTTTCTACCATTTTTCTGGGGTTTCTGCAGCTCAGCCACTGAAGTTATTGGGGACGAGTGGGAGAGCTCTCAGAAATTTAGTCCCCACCTCCGCCCCCACTGTCTAGCAGCGATGTACAGTGACAAGAGAGTGAGTCAAGTAAATAATAACTCTGCTGTAACAAGCAAGAGTGCAAGTGCTAATTCCAGAATTAGGCAAACAACTAAGGGGTTAGATTCCAATTTTATTAAATTTGATAATCTTCATGTGTTGAAATTATCTCTTAAAAATGCAACATTACTTAGTTATTTAACAATGCTGTTAGAGCACTCAGCTTTTTCCAAAAATTAAACCTAATTCAAATAATATGCATATTTTAACATATTGTTTGCAATGTACCAATAGTAACAAAGGCACAGCTTTGTCAAGGGGAAAACTGGTATTTTTAAAATATATAACCATAGCTATACAGAGTAATGTGCTTTTAGAAATAACTTGGGAAGCTGTCTTCAGTCGTGGGTTATCGGGTGAGGGACGAGTCCAAATGTCTGCAATCATCCAGGATACAGAAGCCTTTAAACTCAAGTAATTAAATTGTTGATCTTTTGAAACATAGTGGATATTTTACTTGCAGACACTAAACAGACATCGAGAGTGGTTTCTGTTCTAGTCAGGTATCAAAGGCAAATGAACCAACCATCACTCAACAGTTTCTACTTAAATGATTGAGATGGTTAATATTTTAATTGCTTGGCCATTGACAAAAACATATTTGATCCTCAAATGACCTCCCTTCAACTTCAAAGAAAAGGTACTTATAACTAGGCAGCAACTGAGGATTCCACTTCCTTGCTTCACATTCTGAATTCATATTGAGGAATGATTGAAAGCGACTATGCACATTCAATTACCCTTAATTCAAACTTGTTTAATTTGAATGATCTGATAACTTGATTTTCCTGTTATTTAAATTGCTTATTTCAAATTAACATGTTCAATTTTTCTTTAGTGCAAAACATGACTGTGGTAGATTATACTTTGAATCACCCAGTCACTGGCTGGCGGGTGGCTGCGCCTGGGAGTGTACGAGTGTGGGATAGGATGGCAAGTTTGCCGTCTTCAGTGCCAGTTTGTTGGAATCTGCTCACTTGCTGTTTCTGCCATTTTTCCGGGGTTTCCGCAGCTCATTCGATGAAGTTATTGGGGACGAGTGGGAGAGCTCCCACAGACATTTACTCGCGCCCCCCCCACCCCTCAACGTCTAGCAGCGATGTACAGTGACAAGAGAGTGAGTCAGGTAAATAATAACTCTGCTGTAACAAGCAAGAGTGCAAGTGCTAATTCCAGATATAGGCAAACAACTAAGGGGTTAGATTCCAATTTTATTCAATTTGATAATCGTCATGTGTTGAAATTATCTCTTAAAAATGAAACATTACTTAGTAATTTAACAATGCCGTTAGAGCATTCAGGTTTTTCCAAAAATTAAACCTAATTCAAATAATATGCATATTTTAACATATTGCCAGCAATGGACCAATAGCTTTGTCAAGGGGAAAATACTGTTTTTTTTAAATATATAACCATAGCTATACAGAGTAATGTGCTTTTGGAAATAATTTGGGAAGCTGTCTTCAGTCGTGGGTTATAGGGTGAGGGACGAGTCCAAAAGTCTGCAGATAGTCTGAGCTGTAACACAAATGGCTAAAAAGGGCAGTATGGCCCTAGTGGGTTGACAAGCAATTTTCTATTTGAAGCAATTGCTAAAAATGGCAGACTGTCCCCGAGGTAGACTTTTCAGTAGCGGTATACAAAAGTGTTTGAGTGCCGTGACCAGCATCGAAGCTTCCACATGAAATTGGCCATGTTTAAACTAATGATCCGCTAAAGTGTAGCAAGTTACTGAACATCAGTTAGTCAGTCAGCTTTGAAGAGGTGCACTGATGCCCTATGGAAAAGAATAACAATCCTTTTCTCTCAGGCTGTCAGACATTGTAATAACAAAGATAAGTTATACAACTACCTAATAAACATTGCATGGTGTTTAGAAATGACTACATGTCAAAAGTACTTTATTGGCTGTGGGAGGTCCTGAGTCGAGAAAGTCGCCATATAAATCGGAGTTCATTCTTTCTTCCTAATGACTTACCAACTTCAAATGCAGTTAGACATGCCAGACATTAAAAATGTTATTCTCGTTAAATATTTGGATGGAATTTTTGAATGGACCTCAGCATTCATGCAACTCATCATTAAATACTTTACAGGGTACAGGAGACTTTGGTTTATCCGGAGGTTGTATGGCCAGAAACCTCTATCTACCGGCAGAAATCAGGAGCCGTTCTGTTAGGTTGTTTTTCTTCTCGTGGCTTTTTTTTTTCCCCAACAGTCAGGCTTTGGAAAGTCTCTCTGAAGCTGCTGCTAAGCTACAGAGACGCTTCCAAGGTATGGGCCGGCTGTTTGAAGCTGTTGCTAAGCAACAGTGTTTGTTGTCAGATACGGAGATGAAAATCTCCATATGCTTCAACATTAACTTTGTATGTCCGGCAGTTTTGATAGATTGGCAACAGCTCGGTCCCGTCGGTGCCGGATATAACAAAGTTTCCTGTATATCTATTATCAATAAAACTGGAATAAAATTGCCTGTTCCACAATGGATTTCCTAAGATTACATTTCCTGTTGTCATTTCTTTTTATTTAAACTCTAATTAAAGTAATAATGAACTGGTTAAAGTTTATCCAGTCTTTGAGAACAGTTAATTGCCATGCAAAGCTCTAGTTAAAGTTTACCGATTTTCTGAAATTGAGCTACAAGACTCAGAATCTGCTCAGATGCTTCAATGTGTCTTGTCCTCAAGTATTGCACAGTGTTATGATTGGTATCTTCCAGGAAATATCGATAGTTTACCATAATTCCAGAGGATGATGAAATACCACGAGGACTTGTGTCAGCCAGCCAGTTTAATCGCCACATCACCGCACCATTCTGAAGGTGAAAGTTAGCTACTGGATTAAGGGCACCCCCACGATGTTTTTCTCCATACAAGTACCAGGCACAAAGTCGCATAAGTGGCAGCTCAAGAACTCGAACAAATTTGTCAGATCTCACCCACTCATTGGTGGCAAGTAGGCGCTTAAGTGTTTCTAACACAGATCCTTCAATGATGCCCTGCATTTCTTTGTATTCGGGTTGCGTAAAGATTCGGTTCAATGTCCCTTCCTTGATTTGGTCACCGAGGATTCCAATCAGCCACTTTGTGAAGCCGGGAATAGGAGACAGACTGGAGAACTGGTTCATATGAGGAAACTCAGCCTGCAGATTACACACACAAAAACAGATGAATGTCAGAGCCACTACATATTTAAAATAAAGTCCTATCACTATTGCCCTACTTCACCAACTCGTCTCTGCTACTCTTTGGTGGCATCCTGCGGTAAATAGGCCATGGCCCTACACTTAGGTTTCTCAACAAAAAGGGAAGTGTCTTAATGGGAAAATGCAAAAGGCTCTATTTGTGCAGTTATTCCTATAAAGTATATACCGCAGAATATTCATGTGCCTGAGCTGTTATTTTGAAACAGGCAATACTAACAAAAGGTGTGCGTGCTGCTATGCATTTTGTCTTAGAACTGGATTAAAATGTGCTCCAGTTTCAACATTTGTCAACTGACAAATGGTGGCGAACCATGTAGGTTTTTTTCAGTAGCACATTGGCAAACTATTAAAGAAGCATGTAAACTCATTGAGCAGGGCCGTCAGCTATATATGCTTATTAATATTGCAAAGCATGATTTCAAACAATCACTGGGTAATGACTGTTAAGATAGCAGAAAAAAGGAACTTCATACGAACAAGTCTGTCACCAATATTGCACAGTGCAATTCTAAGGTATTAAAATCTCAGTTCTTGAACAAGCTGAAGGATAAAATGTACCTGCAGCATTGCACATGCATCATTTACTGCCTGCTTTAATCTCATCTACGTGAACTACAAGTAAGGATGAAAATCAGTTAGATGGTAGAAAATAATAGGAATCGATACTAACTTTTTTTGGCTGTTTGCTTAGCTGTAACTTTAAGTTACCTGCATTTACCACTCACTTCATCTCAATAGATTATGGACATATCAAAGCTCTTTTAGCAGAAAACATCACTATAACTGTCTTATCATGCTTACAATCATTCCCAGAGCAAATGACAACCAAGTCATTTCTCACTTGCCGAGGCCCTACAAACACTTCCACCCCATAATTAAATATGGATTAGTGCCCAGACTGGACAGTATTATAATATATCATTCAGAATAGTATTTGTTAGTAAGAAAAATTATAAGAAACTGTGGATTTAAGTAACAACAGAAGAAATAGAATTGAAGCCTTGTGAAACAGAAGACTGCAAGCGACAGATTTTCACGCGATGGTTTATTCTGTTCATTCCTTTTCTCTTCCTGTATACTATTCCTCAGTCAAGGGTTTGAGCAAATGACATTCCAACAGGCTTCTGCCAATGACAACACTTGGAGTTCACAAAACATCCCCATAGGGTGATTCTTTGCTCTCCTTTTAGGGAACTTCTTCCCCTGCCCCCCCCCCCCCTTCTCTACTCCCCACATTCTCCTTATACAGGGCAGCAAGAGATGAAGAACATGCCACATGGACAATAGTGGATGTGTGTCAGCACATGGTCTATTTACCACCACTGATTTGGTGATCCTTTCGAACAGCCACATCAAGTTGGTTATCTGCATTTTTAGTAAAGTAGCTTTCCTCTTTTTCTTGTGCTTAATCTTCTAGCCAAATGTAAAAAAGAAACAAGCAGAAACTGGGCAAAGTACAGATATATTTCATGGATTTCCAGCTCAGAAAGAATGACAACATTTGGTTTTCTTATTTGGGGTTTATGGATAGAGTAGAGTTTCAATTAGGCAAAGGTGATGGCTGTGGTGAGGGGGGTGGGGGGGGAGAATCTGGTTGCAATATTAATGTCTTGTTACAGTATGGGTCAACTAAAATTATTAGATATAAGAAAATGAAGCAAAAACTGCTCACTGAGAAATAGGCCTGCAAACTCATGGACAGAGTAGTGGGATAAGCATTTAGATAAATTACACCCGTGCTCGCAAATATTCAATCAATACGGTCATTATACGTTCTTACAAAACAACAGAAATACCCAACAGATATGTGGTTTAGACTGCACTGAGGAAGTAATACAAATCAGAAGGGATGCAAACTTAAATCTAATATAAGGCATGCTCCTTTTAGTTATTTTATTACATTATAACAATTTATAAATAATGACACAAAATTCTACTTCAATTAATTTTCATTGCATTTTAAATGCAATTACAAAAGATCGCTACTAATTTAATGGATTAGCCATCAAGAAATAAGTGTATAAGAATATATTTATACATGAAATTGCTATTTATATTGGTATAAGCTTTCCTATCTGCTCCCTACTAAATCATCAACAACTTACATTTATGCAGCAGCTCTGACATAGAATAATGTAGCAGAGTGCTTTACAAGAGAAGTAGATAGCAAACAGCAAGTCAAAACCTTTAGGAGTGGAGTAACTAAAGGCACAGTGGAAAATATGGGATTTTAGAGGCTTTTATAAGTAGGGAGAATAAGTCATGCAAAGTGATTTTGAAAGGGAATTCCTGAGGACAGGGGCATAGTGAATGAAAGATTGGTTTCTGATGGAGAGGGGAACAAGCAGTAATCCAGAGTCAGAGCAACTGAGAGTATGGGTTGAGTATGTGGCAAAAGGGAGCATTGCTTGTGAAAGTATAAGATGATGCAAGGGAGAGTAGAGATGTACACAAGATGCTGGATGGAGGTGAGCTTCTACAGTTGAATCTATTGCAGGGGAAAACAGTAAAAAGCTCCAGAGATTTGAGCACAAAATCTAGGCTGACTCGCCAGTGTGATACTGAGGGAGTGCCGCACTGTCGGAGGTGCCGATGAAACAAAATGAGGCCCTGTCTGCTCTCTCAGGTGGGCGTAAAAGATCCTATGGCACTATTTCGAATAACAGCAGGGGAGTTCTCCCCAGTGTCCTGGCCAATATTTATCCCTCAGTCAACATCATTAAAACAGATTATTTGGTCATTATCACACTGCTGTTTGTGGGAGCTTGCTGTGCGCAAATTGGCTGCCACGCTTCCCACATTACAACAGTGACTACACTTCAAATTACTTCATTGGTTCTAAAGTGCTTTGGGACATCCTGAGGCTGTGAAAGGCACTATATAACTGCAAATCCATTGGCAGGATAGGCGCACCAACGTCAGTGTTCTTGCTCAGGCCAACATCCCCAGCATCGAAGCTTTGACCACGCTCGATCAGGTCCGATGGACGGGTCACATTGTCCGCATGCCTGATACGAGACTCCCAAAACAAGCGCTCTACTCGGAGCTCCGGCACGGCAAGAGAGCCCCAGGTGGGCAGAGGAAACGTTTCAAGGACACCCTCAAAGCCTCCTTGAAAAAGTGTAACATCCCCATCGACACCTGGGAAACCCTGGCCCAAGACCAAACAAAGTGGAGGAGAAGCATCCGGGAAGGCGCCGGACACCTCGAGTCTCTTCGCTGGGAGCATGCGGAAGCCAAGCGCAGGCAGCGCAAGGAGCGCACGTCAACCCAAGCACCCCACCCAACCACCCCTTCAACCACCGTCTGCCCCACCCGTGACAGAGACTGTAGGTCCCGCATTGGACTCATCAGTCACCTGAGAACTAATTTTTAATGTGGAAGCAAGTCATCCTCGGTTCCGAAGGACTGCCTAAGAAGAAGATAAATGCAAGAATTGCTTTCTTTTACTTCACTGCGATGCAGTTTGTAGCAGAGAAGTCAGCACAGTATCGTGTGGCTGATTTTTTGTTTTCAGCGTTCAAGTGTTCGGCAGGAAGAGCGATCACACCACTCGCTGGGCGCCAGAACCGTCTTTGTGCATGGGTCTCAAATAGAAGAAGATTACTGAGCTGCATGTACTGAACGAGCACCGATAGGAAGCTGAGCAGCCTGCAGTAATCTCTTTGATGATGGCTGGTTTGTCTGCTCAGCGCTCAGTTCCACTGATAAAGCACAGATGCCAGGGATGCAGAGAAATAGCCTGGCTGTCTTAGAAATAGGACATCTAGTGCAGAAAGCACAATGTGGCATTTTAGATGTTGGGCATACAAGAGAACAAGATAGCAAATCCGCCTTCGACAAAGGGAATCACTTACAACAACGCAGTCTTCACAATTTGCACATCGGGATTTTTCCAGTTTGTTTCTGCATTCCACTCAATGCACTTGCCACTTGTATCTGCAACGCCAACTGTGTCTGTGCCCGACAACTGTGCTTGCAAGCAATACAGTCAGAACAGGTACAGTTTGCATCAAAAACAACTTGCAATTATGCAGTGACTTTAACAGAAAAATTGCCCCAAGGTGCTTTATAGAGGTGCAAGGAAAATGGGCATAGAGCCAAAGGAGGAGGCTTAGCAGGGGTGACCAAAAGGTTGGTCAAACAGGTGGGTTTTAAGGAGGGATTTAAAGGGAAGTGGAGAAGATCAGGGAAGAAATTCCAGAGAGTGGGATCTAGGCAGCTGAAGGGAGGGCTGCCATTAGTGGGCAAAGGGGGGAGTTGCATAAAATGCATCCGAGTGGGAGCTGAACATAGTGGGGCAGAAATTCGGGTTGGGGGCTTGCCGCGCGTGCAAGCCCCCGATCTGCACTTACCTGACGCGCCGGCCGTTGAGCTTCAGGGACGCCTGGAATTCCTGTTTTAAAATGTTGACTCCCGGGCAGCGTCTGACGTCACGCCGCCCAGGAGTGCAGCCAGCGCGAAGCCTGGAGCGCGCAGTGCAAGTGAGACACGCCCCTTGAGGTCTCATTTTAAAAGGACACGCCCCCAATGTTTCTCACAAGCTGCAAAGCATTTTTACATGTAGAGCAGCATTTTAAATAGGTTTTTGGTATTTTTAAGAAGCTTTTGGTAACTTTTATAAACTTTTAAAAACGTTTACATTATTTTGAAGAATCTGAAGTAGTTTTAAACAGAATTAAAGCAATTTAAAGACTTTTAAAAGCCCTGAAAGCATTTTTTTCATTCCATTTATTTGATTAGCAACGTCGTCGTCGTACGTGTCTTCACACTGTTCCCTTTGGGGAACTGTATGAAGTGGTGGAAGGATTTCTGGCCGTGATTAACGCTCCTTCCGTGACCGTAACCATCTTTGTACCAGCCATTAGGGTGGTTAGTCCTATGGCGGGAGGGTTTTACGGGCTCCCACAACCTATACGGGGGGGGGGGGGGGGGGGGGGCCACCCACACCCACGGACGCAAATATCCCACTGGATGTCTACCCAGAATTTAGAGCCGGAGCTCCGACTCCACTTGCCGGGACTGTCTGGAGCGGGGTTAGAAACCCTACGCCGTGTGGCCCAGCGGCGGGGATGCTACCGCTACGCCAAAGGCCCACTCAGATTAGCAACGTGAAATGGCTGGAATGAGCACAATTCACGGCATTAAAAGAACTCACAATTGAACTGATGATGACCTCAGCAATCTCCTCAACGAGATGGAGGCGCAGCGCCTGCTCATCATTGGTAATGAGAAGTCCAAGGCGCCGCAAAAAGGACAGATGATAGCTTGGTCTTTCAAGTGGCAGCATAGGGCTCCAGTCACGGGGAGGGAAAAGGCGCAGGAAACGTATGGGTGTCACCTTTTGCGCGGAGTGGGCCTTTTGCGTAGCGGTAAGCATCCCCGCCGCTGGGCCAGAAGGAGTAGGGTTTCGAGCCCCGCTCCAGACAGTCCCGGCAAGTGGAGTCGGAGCTCCAACTATAAATTCTGGGTGGACATCCAGCGGGATACTTGCGTCCGCGGGTGTGGGTGGCCCCCCCCCCCTCAGATGGGTTGTGGGAGCCCGTAAAACCCTCACGCCATAGGACTAACCACCCTAATGCTGGTATGAAGATGGTTATGGTCACAGAAGGAGCGTTAACGTGGCCAGAAATCCTTCCACCACTTTATACAGTTCCCGAAAGGGAACAGTGTGAGGATACGTACGACGATGACCTCTTGCGCAATGCACCTCCTTGGACCCTCAGTCGCAGATGCGAGGGGGCAAATTGTGCAATTGTTAAATTTTTCATTTTATTGACATGTAAAATGTTGGCCCAGTAATTCCGTTCCAAACGCGTGAGTACGGTCGGGGTACTCACGCGTCTGGCCGGAGGAAATGCCGGTTTTCAGCATGCACAGCGCATGCGGGGAAAACCGGCATTTCCTGTCCTCTGAACGAAGGGGTTCAGAGGCAGAACGCGTGCGACTGCACAGGCAGCGCGTGCGCAGTAAAATTCGCTGGTTTCATTCATGCTTTCAGTGAGGTTAAGTCCTTACAACTTACACATGAAAAAAGCATGAGTACAGTTGCTCCAGAGGCTGTGGAGGAAGATATATTTTATCATGGAGCTTCTGAAAGGCAATATTTTTGTTTGGGAAAGGGAGGAAAGTTATTTTAAGAAATGCTGAGGTAAGTTTTAAAGTTTATTTTTGTTTTTTAAAACGGGTTTTCAGTACTGTAGGTAGAAGGAGCAATTGTGGCTATGTGAATTGAATTTGCTGTGTTTATTAAATGTGAAAATGACTCCAACATTTTTAAGAAAGAAACTTTTCATCAGTAATATATTCTTTTAAGTAATTATGTATGTATGTCTGTATATATTCCTTTGTGTATATGTATGTATATATTCCTTTACTTATGTGTATGAATGTATGTATTTAATTATGACTTTCAGAGAAAGTAACTTATTGGAAAATCATAATTAAATACATACATTCATACACATAAGTAAAGGAATATATACATATACGTAAAGGAATATATACGGACATACATACATAATTACTTAAAAGAATATATTACTGATGAACAGTTTCTTTCTTAAAAATGTTGGAAATGTTACATTACTCATTTTAGAACAGTCATTTTCACATTTAATAAACACAGCAAATTCAATTCACACAGCCACAATTGCTCCTTCTACCTACAGTACTGAAAACCTGTTTAAAAAAAAAAAAAAAAATTAAACTTTAAAACTTACCTCATCATTTCTTAAAATAACTTTCCTGCCTTTCCCAAACAAAAATATTGCCTTTCAGAAGCTCCACGATAAAATATATCTTCCTCCGCAGCCTCTGGGAGCAACTTTACACATGCTTTTTTCATGTGTAAGTTGTAAGGACTTAACCTCACTGAATCCATGAATGAAATCGACGAAGTTCACTGCGCACGCGCTGCCTGTGCAGTCGCACGCGCTGTGCCTCTGAACCCCTTCGTTCAGAGGACAGGAAATGCCGGTTTTCTCCGCATGCGCTGTGCATGCTGAAAACCGGCATTTCCTCCGGCCAGACGCGTGAGTACCCCGACCGTACTCACGCGTTTGGAACGGAATTACTGGGCCAGTAAGTTCCAGCCACAGAAATCTGAGCACAGCAAACAGAATCGGAAAATACAGCAGGAGAAATTGCCAGATGTTCAATGAAGCAAACTGATGAATGTTCACAATATACACTACAGTCACAAAATGTATTACATAGATACACAAGTATAAAAGCTAAAAACAGTGGCTGAATAAACAGTGCAGGAACACAAGCTAAACACTTGTGGCTAGAAATTGGTTTGCACCCAAAAACAGCCACGGGAGCGCAATGTGGGATCAACCTACGCCCGTTCAAATTAATGCAAGCAGCACGCTAACTTTGTGCTGCCTGCTGATTAACATGATTGTGGCGTTCAGCCCAGCGCTGAACGTGCTGCTCAGTGGTTGAACGGTCAGCAAGGGGCCCAAGTTCGTGCGAGGCTGGTACAGGAGGAAGGAGTTTGCAGGTGATGTACCCTGCTCGCTCAGCACAGGGGAAGGAGTCTGCAGGTGATATACCCTGCTCTCCCAGCACTGGACACGAGTGGCCTGCAGCCAGGGCTCTGCTGCAGAGGACTCAGATGAGGACTTCGATGGGGTGGCCTACAGAAGAACGCCGATGGGTATGCACAATGAAATTCTTGGTGCATTGGTAAGCCTGCCAGACAGCATGCGTGCAATGTCAAGAAGCATGGAGGAGTCCGGCACCAACTTGGCACAGGGCTTTGCGCAGAGCTTGGAGCCCATGATTTCCAGCATGGAAGTAATGGGCAACTCCACTAGCGCACTTGTGAACCCAACCATGATGCAGTGTCTGATGGGCGATGTCTCAGCTTGCATTGCAGCACAAGCAGAAGCCACCCAACGTCTGAGTGCTGTAGTGGAAGCTCAGACTGCTCTCATGCAGGCTCAACTTGCTGCCATCGTGGCTGCATTTACCAGTGTGGAAAGGGGCTTGCATGGTGTCACAGCAGTCCAGCAATCTGTCCTCCAACAGATTACTAAGACTGCTGAGACGCTGCTCCAGAGGAATGGCAGTGGCTCCGTGGAGCACGAACCTGCTGTCCTCTCTCAGGACGACAGCGTTCGACTTCCCACCACTGTCATCCCGCCAGCACCTTTGTTGCTGCCTGTCAGCCAGCTACCCAGACTGCTGCCGCCCATGCCGAGGTGGTGCATCTAAAGCTGGGCCTTCTAGGCCCAGAGCTGCTTGAGGTCGTCCTGCAAAGCCAACTGCAGTCTTCCCTACTGAAAGTCAGCAGCCTTCCACCAGTCATGCTGCAGCCATGGGGGTAGCACGTCATAGGAGCACTAGGACAGGCAAAGGCACACAGAAGACAGGTACTGAGAGAATGCACAAGGGTGAGTAGTTGGTTGACTTTGTTATGTAATATTGGATGGACTGATGTATAAAGTTGGATTGGAATGTTTCTTTTGTGGTGGCTTTTATTTCAGTATTGTGGCCAAGAGGACGTGACATCAAATCAGCGTGCAAGACATCACGATCTGCCCACTCTACATACTTGTGGCGCATGCTCCTAATGTCCACTCTACCGCCCTCATCAAAATGGTGTCCAGCGCTGCCCGCACCAGAAGTGCATGCACGGCACGGACACCATTTTCGACACAAACGGTACCCAAAGTGCCAAAAAAATCGGACGCCACTCGAATTTCTAGCCATTGGTGTTACGGAGATGTCAATCGTCCTG
The DNA here is from genome assembly GCF_052327205.1 of Somniosus microcephalus. NCBI lineage: Eukaryota > Metazoa > Chordata > Chondrichthyes > Squaliformes > Somniosidae > Somniosus > Somniosus microcephalus. The sequence continues at coordinate 253,876,986 of NC_140992.1, forward strand.
TTAAAAGTGGTGTAAATTAGCATCGAGGTTGGTGATGTACGAAAGTCAATTGGCAACATTATAATCTGGATGTCTGTAAACATGACTTGAGTGTCAGAATTGAAATTCAATGCTGATTAGTTTGCAAAGCTCCTATACACAGATTGAGCTTTCAATACATATTTCAAAGCTACTGAATGAACCTTCACCCTGCTGAATAAACAGGAACATTATGCTGTACACACAAGTTCTGTCATTAGAACAAATCATTTTTCGTATCAAATCAACTTTAAAATGATACCGCAACTTTGGTAAAGTCTGTCAAAAACAATTAAAGGAATATTGCAAGCTCCAGAAAACTTCTATTAATTCAAAGAACTTGTCTAATATCCAGCTATCTAATTTCTTGTGTTAATTCATTTTGGTCATTTCAATGAAAATAAGTTTCTAAGTGCATTTTTCCCAGCTAGAAAGAACAGCTATTGTCTGTCACCTGATCAGGAGATCACATCATCTGATTGGGCATCAAACCACAGCACAGAAGTTGGGTCTAAATGGATAGCCTCGTTCAGAAAGCTGGGAAGAGTAGCTGGTGTGAGAAATGGAAGTGTCACACTGGTGAGAGGGTGTTTTTCTAAAACTGGGAGCTCAACAGTGCATCTAACCTTTGCTGTACCAGACCTAGCACTGCTTACTGCTGATAGTTAATACAAAATAAAAAGAAAACCTGTTTTTCAGCTTCAGGCCAACATCCCTCATCTTGATACAAATAAAGCGGATTACTTCAGCAAAACTGAGTCAGCACAAAGTAGTAGCGGCTGAGGCAGGAAGCAATGACAAGCAGGTGGGTGGCTGGGACTAGAGGAGTCTACATTGTACAGTTTTTGAGGGATGATTAATGGGAAAGACTGTGAATTAATTTTTTTTTCCACCTGCAATTTAAATGATGAACTCCACCTATAAGCTGGGTTAATGGTGCCTTAGAGAATGATAAATGAGGGAAATTTTATAAAATAGTTCTTTTTGGCTTCAAGTAAAACATATAAGAGAAAGGGGAGAATGATACAGCATTTAAAATATATGGTGCAGATGGATGACAGTAAAAGTTAGGAATATTTAATGTGATCTGTCCTGGATTTGATAAAAAATGTTTTTATTTTGCATAGACGGCAAGATGAATGTTTATTTTTACAATAAGGCAGTCAGTCCTGAGGCCGTTTTTTCCAGATCTAGAAATGATAGTTTTTCGTAGTGTTGTGGTTTAGTGGCTTTTGCTACAAGCTAAGGTTATTTGTTACTACAGGAAACTTTCGATTTACCGGCACCTAAATAACCGGAAATCTCGATTAACCGGCAAAATTCAGGAGTAGGTTCAGGTAACTTTTATTACTTGCCTTCCTCCATCTGTTGCTGTGCAAGGGTGTGGCTGCAGCTGTTGCTAAGCTACAGAGACGCTTGCAACTTGTGGTCATTGTTCTGAACCTGTTGCTAAGCAACAGGGTTTGTTGCTTTATACGGAGCTCTCAGCTCCGTATCTTTTACTATAGCGTTCGGTTATCCGGAATTTTTGATGAACCGGCACCACGTCGGTCCCGTCCGTGCTGGATAAAAAAAAGTTTCCTGTACTGGCCTCTGATCACAGGATGCTGCCTATCCCAGTCATATTTGAGACTGATCCTTACAGACTTCATACTTGCTGTGACTAAGACCTACCTGAAGCTCTTTCACTACTCGCTTGATGAGGTAGTTTCCGAGCTCTACCCCCTGCAGTCCTGGCTGTGTCGAGCTGATGGAGTAGAAAATAGCTGTGGTGATCTTGTTAACATCCTCAGTCATCTCAGGAGAAGGACCTTGTCGGACAATAGCCTGCAACAAAACATTCAATTAAAACTAAAAAAAAACCTTTTTGTTTCATAGTCTATTTCCTATTCAGCTATTGGAAGGTACACAGATGCTCCATCTTATTTTATGCATTCCTCATCAGACAAAGCAGTTTTAGTAGATTATATAGTGATGACTATTACTGAAAACAAATGTGCAGAACCACTTTGTTTAATACAGCATTTTATTTCTTCATTAAACAAAAATGCAAGTAGAATATATACTAATTAACACCATAACCAATAATCAGCTTCCAAAAACAATTAAAAAGCATTATTATTTAATGATAAATATTAAGACAATGTTAAAATGAGTGGCTACCTTTTTTCAATCAAGCCCATTTCCATGGCACAATATTGATTCCATCATAAAGTAAAAGCTCAAAACAATTCTAACTGAAAGCAATTCTAACAAAAAGATGGTGAAAACATTTTTCTTCATAAAAGGCGCCTGGAATTTCTCCTTATCATCTGCTGTAAATTTGGCAGAAGATTGGAGGAAACCCTGCAAAATGGCATAAATGACCAAAATGGCGTAAACGGTTTCTCCGTTCTCTCTGTTGATCTTCCACCAAAGTTACGGCAGGAGATTGGGAGAAACACCACAAAAACTCTACCCCATAGTATTTAGCTGGGAGTGATGAAAACCAAGATGGAAGACAAGAGTTCCTCTTCAGAATGGAAGAATTGCTCCATAATGCCAGCTGGTGCCAAAGCCTGCAGCTACAGCGGTTACAAAATGTCACAGTATCACAGATTGGAAAATCCTATTAGCGATTTTCACAAATAAAGGGTTAAATAGGACTTTTGAATATAAAGGGGCAGGGCTTCAATTTTAATATTACTGGAAGGTGTTCTGTGACAATGCTCATGGTATTTATAACTATAGGGGTAATTATTCCAGGTAGGGAATAACATTAGGGCCACCGATTTACAAAGACTGAATAAGTCAAACTCCATTTTATGATGAGATTTTTACTGGTGCTTTGTGGATTGAATTTCACAACACTATCCATTATTCTGTGAAAATTGTAAACATGCGGTCTCCTTACCATTTTTAAAGCTGAATATACGCAGCAAAATGGTATGCAAGATTCACCAACTAAAGGTAAACAGCTGATATTTAGTAGCACTGAGGAAGAGGAATGGAGTTTAGCTGCACTTAGGCATAATCCTGTGCTTTGGTAGCAATGGGTTATAGTCCTGGTCTTTGGCAGCAATGGGAAATGTTTTGTATAATACCAAACCCAAGCACCCCACCCACCCGCCCCTTCAATCACCGTCTGCCCCACCTGTGACAGAGACTGTAGGTCCCGCATTGGACTCATCAGTCACCTGCGAACTCATTTTTAATGTGGAAGCAAGTCAGCCTCGGTTCCGAGGGACTGCCTAAGAAGGAGGATAATGAGATGGTCCTGGAGATTGACAGTACTGCAGTGGGGCTATTAGAGTTTGGCAGCATGAGGGGTAGAGGTCTTTGATTGGTATGGAGGGGGAACCTGGAATTTGGCAGAATAGTGGAAGGTGATCCCGAGGTTTGGCGTTGAATATGATAGTTGCCTTACTGGTAGATTCCTGGTGTCAGATGGGCAGGGCATGAGCCTGACAGCACTGGTTGGGGGAAATCTCATGTATAGCAGCATTGGTTTGTGACTTTCTATATGATCTCTGTAAACACTGAATTTGGTGTTTTGTGATTGGTTCTTGTATATATCTCCATCTGTTCTCTCTATCTCATAGCTGTAAGAAAATGTAAGTATTCGAATTACTATCAACAAAACACAGGTGGCAATTAGAGCTTTCAGAATTAAAATTGTTAGTATTTTTTAATGAAATGAGGAAAATGCCATGTGTGTCTCTCTCACTGTCTCTGTATCTGTGTTTGACAGCTGTTAGCAATTAAAATGTTTAACTTTTCTAACTGTCATATAATTAGAGGCGGGTTGGTTTAAAATTCAACTTTTATTCAAACAAAACCAATTGCAATGAGGAAAGACTCTTTCCCTCAGCTTAATACACTTTCTGACGTTTAGATAACATGAAACAAAAGCTACAATAGGTCTGTAATCAGCAATCTGTCATTTTTTTCTCTCTCACACTCAGACTCTGTTTTTCCTCACAGAATTCCCCTATTCTTTTTCAAAATAGTGCCATGGGATCGTTAACGTCCTCCTGAGAGGGGAGACAGGGTCTCAGTTTAACGTCTCATTCGAAAGATGGCACCTCCAACAGTGAGCATTCAAATCTTTGTAAATATTCTATTTAATTTGTGAAAGCTGGGCAGTAGCTAATGTAGACAACAGGCTAACAGTAAGTATAATGAGCTCACCTGTATGTTATTAGAGATGTCATCTGATAGTGCCACATGTAGAACTACCAGAGGTTCCCCCGGCATAGCACTGTGTGTGAAAACATAGCACCTTCTGTAAAGTCCAACTCGGCGTTTAATATCTGTCCAGTTTCTGACAGGATGCACTGCCTCATACCTGAGAGAAATAAATGATGTGTTTAAGCTGCACTCACTGTAGGAATGGAACAGAAGTAGACAATATAAAAAAATTTGCCTCAAAGCTCAAAGTGCAACAATTAATCAGATCTTAAGCTAAAGTGTTGTCCAGTAGGAAATAGAAAACAAACTGTATAGACAGATTCCGAGTACTGATAATCGATTAAAAATAATTACCCCGATTTTAACTCTCGCCGGATGGGCAGCGGAGCAAGTTAGAAACTCACCCACTGCACCAGAAATCAATCTAGGGTATTTTAACTGCCGGGCCTCATTATAATCTCACAGGAGGGTTTCCTACTCATTTCGTTGATACAATAGGAAATCCGCCCACTTTCTCAGTGCAATTTCTGGCGGGTCAGCATAGCATCAGCATACTGCAGCCTACCTAAAAATACAATCTCCTTTTTACAGGCTATGTGTCCATATTTAAAAGTACAGAAAGTCAAAAGTACATTGGGCTGGATTTTGCCAATGGGGAGCTTTTGGAGGCGGGACTCCCACTTGTCGGGTTTTAGTCCCGCCTCCATCGACTTCTGGCCAACCCACGCTATTTTCCCTTGATTGATCTTGTTAAGCCCGCCCAGCAGGCTTAGCAGGCCAATTAAGGGGAAGCCGGTTACAGAGAACGTCAGCGTATGACGTTGCATCTGACAGATGAATTGTCATCGTTTGACAGCTCTGTGAAGCTGTCAAACACTGACATTCTCTGTAGTTTGATGACTCATCAAACCTATCTGCTGAGCAGAAATCAAATGGCTGTTGCATCGGAGAATGCAGCAGCCATCTGTCATCGCTGCCGGTGAGATGTGGGAGTCTCCGGTTCAACTGTTGAAGCCTGCAGGAAGAAACAAAGGTAAGTAAACATTTTCTATCACTTTACACTCACCTCACATACTTACCTCTCCACGCTTGCACCCATCACTCACCTCTGCAGCGCACTTTTGGACCCCTCCGACCCCCGCAGACCCACTGCTTGCCTCGCTGACCCTGGCGGAGTTTCCCGATGTCGGGAAGCCTGCACTTGCAGGGGTAAAATGGGGATAATCCTCTTAACTACCTGTTAACAGGCAGCTAAGTGGCTGCAATCCCACTTCCCGCCTCGGGGAGGTGGCTCCCAGCGCGGGTTGGGTACCCGCCTCCTGGGAAGATGGCACGGAGGCGGGTTGGGGGCGGGATTCTGCCATTTTCCTGGCAGTCCCTCCTCCAAACCCGCCTCCCCAGGGCTGGCAAAATTCCCCCCATTGTGTCTTCGATTAACTCTTGCACTCACCGCTACACATTTTTATTTGAAGAGTTGAAAGGGCAGGGGAATGGGACTAATTGGATAGTTCTTTCAAAGAGCCAACACAGACATGATGGGCCGAATAGCCTTATTCTGTGCTGTGTCATTCTATGATTCATCTGATCAGAGACTAGCTACTGATAGGCTCATAAATTGACAGTCAGCTTTGAGCGCAAAAAGATTATTACTTGAATTTGACTTTACTGAGATAGACCCCAAATTGATTTGTACTGGCAAAGTAGGATTGCTTCTTTAAATACAACTGCTGCAAAAAGTGATTAAGAAATGCTTACTGGCTAATTTTCTGCAGCAGTTCACAAGAGGATTTCCACGTTATACGCTCCAGGTTCAAGAATCCTACAGAAAACCAATTTGAAAGCAGCGCCTTCAATATTCCGTTCATTTCCTGAAAATCAACACAAAGTTAGCGAGCGAATGTGACCAACTTCAGAGGCTCAGAGGAATATTTCATTCCGATTAAACAATTCAGTAAAACCATGTAATTGTTTTTAGGTGGCCTGGTCATCCCCATTCCCATTATTTCTACAATAAACACCATCCAAGTGTTCTGCGAATCGACCACACAGTTTGACTAATGGGCCCCTATCAGATACCATTAGTATGTTGTACAATACAGCATCTAACAGAACACTCACACATAAAGAATTGCATTTTCATTTGAACATGAACAGGTCAGTGCTGTTTCTTTTTAAACTAATCTTTTTGTCATAGCTGTATGGCCATATTTAGGCAACTGCCCATGGGGAATGAGATTTACATTCAAGACAACGTATATTTATGCGCATAAATACAGTGGTAACATTACTTGGAATATGTTGTAATGGCCAGTGAAGCTAGCCAGAAGCACAACCTGTGTATTAGCTTCTTGGATATTTGCTATGACAATAGAATGTGGAAAGCCTGCACAAACAAGGATTTGATTGTAAACAGACCTCAAAATAATCCGTTTTGGGAAAAATACTGCTGAAAAGCATTTAACTAATTTGCTGCTTTATATATTTTGGTTACATATACATATAAAATAAAAATTTAGAAACTAGGGAAAATGAATGCCATTCATAGAAAATATTAAATAATTTGCAATTTCATATAGATGGGTACATTTACATATAATATTCAAAAGGAGGTTATGAGTAAATCTCCTTGCAAACTCAAGATGACAGCACATTCTTAACTTTGCTGTGAATAATTCTGTGAATATGATGTTAACAACAAAGACTTCTGACCTATGAATGAATCCTTAAAAGAGTTGCATAGGTAATAACTTGCAACTCAGCAAACCTGAACCAATTTTTATGATTCTCAACAGTTCATTTTAGGTTATGAATTTCTGTGCATTTCATGAGCTCAATTCAGAGTCCTAGTTGGATCTACCTTTCCTCCTCCTCCATGTCCTGTGGAGGCACATTGTATGCAGTAGGTTATGTTGTATAAATGCACCTCTAGTTATGCTCCTGGTGTTAGTTCTGATATATAAAAGGATCAGTAAAATAGACAACAATGCGGTCCCTTTCTACATGTGATTTCAAGAATGCTGCATGTGCAATGTCATTAATCTCAAGGTAGAAGTGGAAACAACACCCAAGCCGCCTGATCTGCTCAAAATCAGAGCTAAACTTTGGCCATGCTACTGTTATTAACACACAGGTTTACAGTTTCAAACTAAAAAATAAATAAAATCAAGCTCATTTAAGAAGGTGGAAATTGGAAAATATTCAAAGTTGAAATAGTTATTTAATTAGTAAAAGTCTAAGAGGGCGCTAATGGGGCACAAAGCAACTTGCGCCCGGGCGCGGCGCCGCCAACGCCTCCCGTGAAATTCAGCGGGAGGTTAGCGGTGGCGGTAACCATTAGCGCCCCACGGTGCTGCGCCACCGCGATGACATCATCACTGTGCGCAGAGCCCCGGCCGCAATTTTCGGTAGCGCCCCGACTTACCGCCGGACGCTATGTCCGACGGGGTCAGGGGGGCCTACCTGTGGCCGGGGCGGCGCTAATTAAAAGCGAGGTACCGGGCGGCCATTTTTGTTGCTGGCCACCTGCCAACACCTGCCCGCTTTGCCATCCCTGGACTTCTGTGAAGCCCCCCCCGCAGAGTGCCGGCTGCGCTCCGTGAGCCGGGCACTTCTCTCGAGTGCCGGGCTCTTTTGCCGGCACTCTGATCCCTGGTGGCCCAGCTGGGCCCAGGTCGCGCTGCGCAAGGCCCCTCCCCTTTAATAAGGGGATGAAGGCCTGCAGTACCATGGCGCTGCGGCACGTAGCGCCGCGATAGTCCCTCGCAGCGCCCCAAGAGGGAGGCTGGGTGCTTCCAGTAGCGCCCCGCTTCCCTCTTGGGGTGCTACCATACAATTTTGGCTGCGGGGGTGCTAATTTTTTTCGGGGTGCTAAAAGTAGCGCCCCAGCAAAGTTAGCACCCCGAAGGGGGCGCGACTCAATTTCCCCCCCCAATTGTGATAAATATCAGAACTAGCTGCAAATTAACATAGTGCAGTCACATCTCAATGATCTGAGAAAGTCCTTTTTTTTAAAATCGTTTTGTGACTATAATTTCAGTAAAATGGAATGGTGGATGTGAGAAATGTTTGTACATATACTCTTGAACTGTAAAAAATAGAATCTAGTAGTACAATCATTGACTTTAGCCTTCCAAACTTGGGTTGTGTCTAATAATATGCTATGATCTAAGTTTGCAAGGGAATCTGTGCAGAACCTCCTTACTGTATTGAGTTGTATATACAGGAAACTCTCTTTTTACCGGCATTGGTATCATACAATATGTAAGATTTTGCAGTAAAATACTGTAAAGCAGGGTTGAAGGCAGATCAAATCCATCTCCAGACGCTACTGTGGAACCTTCAGCAGCTGGTAGTTTCAGACCCAAATGACAGATCTCAAACCACAGTGTAAATATGGGGCCTGAATTTGCCGTCGGAGGCTTGCCATGGGCGAATGCCTCTGAACCGCAAGAAAAGTATGAACCTACCTGATGGTCCTGGAGGTTCGAACACTTGCGCTCCTGGGCCTCTACGCGTACACATGCATAAAGGCCCACGTATCCCAGGGGCGCACTCGGTTAAATGTTTTAAAGGGGCTAAAAAATAACCTAGAACGAATTTTAAAGGTTTTTTACATTTATTTTAACTCTTACACTGATAAAAGAAGGCCCTACCAGGCGTAAGAGTTTCACGAGCATTCGCTGGGCAGTAGTTGGGCAAATAGCCCAACTCTCCGTCAGTGAATGTCCATTTCCCGGGGATGGATGTGTTGGATCCCAGATCGCAAGTTCCCTGATTTCTCGCATGCGCATTGCACGCAGAAACACGGAACTTGCGGGGCACTTACAGCCACATACGCGGTCATAGGCCCGGAAAATCCGGGCCATGGTCTTCTGCTGCTCAGGTCTCAAAGGGTAAAGTTTAGCAGGGCTGGAAACAAAAACAATGGGGGAAAAATTCAGTATCGCCTTGTTTGGGGTGCCATTATCGGCCGTGCGCAACGTTTAGCGCCTGGCGCTAATTATCGCCTCCGATAGCAAACTTGGCTTTTATCGCCCCTGGAGGTGAATGGAGCGCTAAATCAGGCGCTTCACACCTGTCTTAAGGCGCAAAAGCCGAGGAGCCCTGTCGAAGCAAGGAAGGGCAAATCAAAATAAACCTGCAAAGTGCTGCTCAGTACTCAAAACTCCTTCACACAGCGTTGAATCTCTCCAGAAGTCTCTCTCTCTCTCAATGCGTGGTGCAAAAATGTCACCAACAAAAAAAGGCAGGAAGTGGTCGCCTTTAAATAACGCTCCCCCAGTCCCTTTTTGACAGCATAATGCTCCCCTCAACCTGTCGTTGCTAGCGGCAGGCGGTAAGGCAGGGGGCGCCACTCAATATCCGGTCCGGGGCGTTGCGCACTCAGCTGACGTCACAATCTGCCGGCGCAGGAGATCGTGGCGGTAGCGTTTAGCTCCACCGCAAAATGTCTAGTTAATTTCGCAAGCGGCGCAAACATCGCCGCGCCCAGGCGCTAGTTGCTTTGCGCCCTCTTAAGGTGCTAACGGGAGGCGCAAACAACTGAATTTTTCCCCCATAATGTCTAAAATGATTCCCCAATTGATTGTGCTCAGGAGGGACAATGTTAAGAATAGTTTTGATGATTCAACAATGAACTACAAAGAAGGAACTTGCATTTATATAGCACTTTCTCAGAATGTCCTAAATCGCTCGACAGCCAACGAAATACTTTTCAGGTGTAATCACTGCAATTTTATGTAGGCAAACGGGGCAGGTAATTTGCATACAGCAAAGTCCCACAAACAGCAATGAGATGAATGATTAGTTAATCTGTTTTTAGCGCTGTTGGTTGAGGATAAATGTTAGGAGAACTCCACTGCTCTTAAAATAATATTATGGAATCTTTTAACTCCATCTGACAGGGCAGACTCAGTTTAAACGCCTCATCCAAAATATGACATTTCTAACCATCCAGTACTCCCTCAGCATTGCACTCAATTGACCAACCTAGGCGATGTGCTCAAGGCTTGGCATGGGGATTGAACCCGCAACCTTGGGGGTTAGAGGCGAGAATCCTCCCACGAAGCCACAGCTGACACGGAACTGTTTTGTGTGTGTTGGAAGGTCATCATGCAAACAGAAGGACGTCACTGCGCAAACGCACTTGGGTTGGCTTTTGGAGGTGGAAATTTGAATTAGCCCTACAAACCCGAAGAAAACTGAAGACCAGTTTGTTGTGTCTGTGTGGAATAAGACACAGACTGCAGGAGAACGGTACAACAGGTGTTTACTCAACGTGGCTCACACTGAACTGATCTGTACAGATTACTACTCAGTACTATATACCGGTGTGGTCACTGCCGGTACTGCAGTATACATGAGCTGTAAAAGATAGTTCCCCCCTTAAAGGTATATACATTACACAGTTTACTCCAAGTTCAACTGCTGGCGTGGGAATGTACACAAGGCAAGTTATTATACGCAGTTAAAATAAAACTTTTGCTGTAAAGGATATGACCAATGTCAAAGTATTTCGTCCTCAGTACCAGTGCTGTGAAAGTTGATGCAATATTCTGAATAAATGTGTATATTTTACAAATTGAGTAGAACCACTGATTGGTTTGTTAGTATATATGTACACACCTGCTGTGCAGAGAGCATTACTATTTAGTGAAAAGTTTTGGGTTGTGGCCAAATGTGAAGCTTTGCTGCCTCTTGGTTGCTATTTCTGACCGTCAGTAGCTATATCTGATGAAAATAAAAATACACTATGTACTTTCTAGAAATTTATACTACTTGGGAAGTTAATAAATGATGTGGGAAATATCTTCCAAAAACAAAAACCATTAGATTAACAAAGGTACACATTTACTGAGACCAGTATTTTAGGATGTTTCTTCTGGAAGAAATCTTAGCAATACTGGTTCTGAAATAAATTAGACTGCAGTTTTGCATTGAATCAAAGGGTTTCGGATGTGCTTCAATGTAAAAAGTGGCAACACAACTCTGATCTGACGTTCAAGCACACTAAAACCAAGTGGTGCTGGAATCCTCCACTTAGCTTTCAGTTCACACCAGCTGCCGTATAACTCCAGTATGGTACACAGCTACATTTAAAAAATGTTGTTGAGCCCATGGGAACTTTCAAAAGTTTAGATGGAACATTTTTAAATGCTAGGACAAAACTCCCGCGTCGCTAACAATAAAAATGAGCTCCTGGGGAGAAAAGTTCTTCACTGCAATCTCTCGCATATGGTCTTTCAGTGATTCATGGAGGATGAATTATTTAGGTTCACAGTTAATAGTGCTTTGATGATTCACATTGTTAATGTACCTCAAAGCTTGCAAGGTTGAAGCCAGTCTGCAGCGTAAGAAAGCTCTGCTGAGTGCACATCCCAGCTGGCAAATACACTTCAGATTGGTAACTGCAGTATAACTGCAGCCAGAGTAACAGTGTGACTAGAAAAGATTGTAACATACCGCAGCATCAACAGTTTGAATCTCTGCATGGTATTTGGAACAATCTAATGGAATAATAAATCAGCTTGAAAAAAAACACAAATAAATATACTGAAGCATCATTGACCAATAAAACAGATTAGCCAATTTAATTTAAATGTAGCCAATAACATTTTAATTTGTTTTAACAATTCAAGCTTTCCACCAGTTAGCAAGTATAAATAAAGGCTTAAAATAAATTTAAATTAAAAATAAAGAAATTGCTTATCTCCACTATCATTTCAATAGGCCCCTTTGAATTCTGTGCTATAAACACAGCATCTGATGTTTGTTTGCACTGGAGGTAAGGACTGTATTAAACGTACACAAGTGCTGGCATGTCTATATTTTTCAATCTAAGCCTCATCAAAAAGACAAATCTAAACAACAAAGTCTTACAAGCCCCTATAGTTCTGTAATGTTTTCACACCATACTTCACTTTACTTTGAAAATATAACAAAAATAAAGACCATTTCTTTCCATCATTTTAAACCAATATTTCTTCCGCGTTTTCTAGCGGCTGCATCGGGCAAGTCATCATTGCATGACTGCCAACCCAATTCAATCTCGGTTGTTTATGTGGGGTACACACCAGGGCTCAATCTTGTAAATTCATACAGTATCTACAAAAAACAAAGATTCTGGTTCTGGTAAAGCACACCATCATGTGATCCATTGCAAAGCTCAAGAAAAGTCCAAATTGTGAATGGCTATAATTGACCTATGTTCCACAGAATGGCAAAGCTTCATTGCAGTCTCTCATATATTTTCATTCATTAATGGAAGATAAAATGTTCAGGCTTACAGATAATAATGTTTTGATATTCTTCTCTCAGCTTGTAGCAGATTCTACAGCAAATACCATAGATGCATTAACAGAGGTATTCCTTGCTTTGACTCGTAAATAAAGCCTTGCTGGGAGAAGAAAAACCATCATATGATTCATAGCTTGTTTGCCAACCACATCACTAATGGTGCCAATCAATCATCAGTAGAACAATGATGAGTACATTTTAATGCAGCACTGAGTTTAGTAGACACCAAGAGGTTTATGGCAAAACTACAAAATACCAAAGCCTAGATTTTCCAGTTATCTTATTTTAATGACAGTGTTATCCTTTAAAATAAAAGGATCAGAGGAGATTTACTAGGATGATACTAGGGATGAGGGACTTTAGTTATATGGAGAGACTCGAGAAGCTGAGATTGTTCTCCTTAAAGCAGAGGAGGTCAAGGGGAGATTTAATAAAGGTGTTTAAAATTATGAGGGGTTTTGATAATAGTAAATAAGGAAAAACTGTTCCCAGTAGTGGGTGGGTCAGTAAGCAGAGGACACAGATTAAGATAATTGGCAAAAGAACCAGAGGGGAATCGAGGAGAATTTTATTGTGCAGCACATTATGATCTGGAATGCACGGCTTGAAAGGGTGGTGGAAGTAGATTTAATAGTAACCTTCAAAAGGGAATTGGATAAATACTTGAAAAGGAAAAATTTTCAGGGCGACAGGGAACAAGTAGAGGAGTGAGACTAATTGGATAGCTCTTTCAAAGAGCTGGCATGGGCTGAATTGCCCCCTTCTATGCTGTATGATTCTATGAGCACCAGTGTCTGAATTCTGTCTTTCCAACCACATGTTTTCCTCATGCTTACAGTTATCCAGTATTCAAGCAGTGAACCTGACTGAAAAGACATCAGCAGCCTGACTTACAACACTAATTGTGCTCAAGGTGTCTTGTCTAGCAAACTTGATCCTACTGACCAGAGAGAACTCTACTGAAACTATTTCTCCATATAAGGCAAAAGCAAAATCATATTCTTCAGCAAATCAATCCGGGATGAAGCAGCATTTAAAACTAACTAAATGACATACTCAAGGCCGCAGAAAAAGAAGCCACTGATGTTTCTCTCGGCATCTCATCAGGGTTAATTGAACTGCAGGGTTCTACAGGAAGGAATGTCCCCTGCAATGTACCTTTCAATTCAAGACAAACCAAGGCAACACTTTCTATGGAAGAGTTTCATGTTGCTTCTAGTGCTAGTATAAAAAGTCACACAACACCAGGTTATAGTCCAACAGCTTTATTTGAAATCACAAGCTTTCGGAGCGCTGCTCCTTCGTCAGGTGAAGTGGAGAAATGCATAAAGACACAGCTTATATAGTCAGAGAATCATGTCAGATGTTTACAGGTAATGTTTCCAACTGCCATTTATCACACCTCGGCAGAGAGATAATCACAGCAATCCAAGGTGTAAATGGTGTCCAAACATGATTCTCGGACTCCTGACTGACCTGTTTGGACACCATTCACACCTTTGATTGCTGTGATTATCTCTCTGCCGAGGTGTGATAAATGGCAGTTGGAAACATTACCTGTAAACATCTGACATGATTCTCTGACTATATCTGTGTCTTTATGCATTTCTCCACTTCACCTGACGAAGGAGCAGCGCTCCGAAAGCTTGTGATTTCAAATAAAGCTGTTGGACTATAACCTGGTGTTGTGTGACTTCTTACATTTGTCCACCCCAGTCCAACTCCGGCATCTCCACACTAGTGCTAGTAGAGGACTAGGTGATCACGGTTCACAAATTTATAGGTGCTAATGCTTATAGACTTAAAACAATTGTTCATCTTCATCTACCAAGGCTAAAAAAGAAAATAATTCACCAGTTTGCAAGCAACACCAGCATCCTTATTTTTTCATCTCCAAATATTATTTATTTTCTTGCTTCTACTTTTTAGTATCCTGTTGCAGCTTTTACTGTGCCCACTGCCAATGCTCTTTACTTGTATCTTTAAGATTAGATTTCCTTCTTTTAAACTTTAAGTAACATTTTTGAGACCAGAAAATTTCATCTGGAGGAGTTCTAAAATTCTGGCTCTCTAAGAGACGAGTAACATTTTTTTTCCTGAGGTAGCACTAAGCACCAAGACAAATTCTCACACAATTACACCGATTTTTACTTGTTAAGCCTGGCATTAACAGGGCGGTAACAGCCTCAAATGGGGCCGGTAGCATTATTGCCCGTTAAACCTCGATGATGTGGCTGGCGCCATTTTGAAAGGTGTTTCTGATGGTTGGCCCCTTGTAATATGCAAATCAGAGTCCTAGGGCCCCCGTTACCATTTTGGGTTCAAAATGGTTGGAGTGTGCGCTGTGCCTGCTCCAATCAGTTCCACAGGCAATGGCACCAAAGTGACCCAGCAAATGCTGCCCGGGCTCCCCCCCTCCTTGATCGTGACCTCACCACACTTGCCTTGCAGCCAGCTGGGGCAGAACAATATCAATCGGCCTTAAAACAGCGAGCTGCATCGGGATCACTGCTTTGCACTCCGCAGCTTGCCAGCCCAATGTAAATGAGGCCTGTGCCTGAAAATGGCGGCTGCTGTGAGCAAGGGCAACCAGCAAGCATTCTCCACTGGTTGGTCGCCCGAAACTCAAAATTGACCCCAATGAGTTCTTAATCCAGACATGTCATCAGTGGGCAATGGCTAGATTCCTTGTCCCTGGAGAGAGGGGGAAAAAAGGACAATCATAATTCATAGCAATTTGCTATAGAGCAGCATCAGTGGAGGCCACATACTATCCTGGTCTTTGACCTGTCAATCAGGATAGTGTGTGGCATTAGCAGACTTTGGCCTAGAAATTCAGTGGGCTGCACCACCCGTTAGAGCCCAAAGAGTGCACTTAGTGGGTTTAACGCCACTGGCCACGCCTCCCACTAAATTTAGCGGGACGCTAATGGCGGCGCTAGCCGTTAGCACTGCGCCGCTACCGATGACGTCATTGGTGTGCGCAGCGCCCCGATCGAGAAATTTGGTAGCGCCCCCTGCTTTAACGCCGGTCGCAATTTGCGACCGGTTCAGTGGGACCTACCTGCGGTGCTAGAGGCGCAGAGTGGCCATTATTTTTGCTGGCCGCCTGCCAGCACCTCTTCGCGCAGCCGTCCCCGGCCTCCTGCGCACCCCCCCCCCACATTGTGCCGGCTGTGTCCCAAGAGCCCGGCACTTCTCCTCGGTGCCGGGCTCTTTTGCCGGCACTCACGATCGCCGATCGCGTTGCAGCAGGCCCCTCCCCTTTAAGAAGGGGAGGAAGGCCTGCAGTACCGCAGCGCGCCGTGCCGCAGCGTGTGGCGCTGCGGCACGTTGCGCTGCGATTTTCAGTTGCAGCGCCCCAAGAGGGATGCGGGGCGCCTCGAGTAGCGCTGCGCTTCCGTCTGGGGTGCTGAAATTGAATTTCCGGCGGGCGTTCGCGACTCCTTCCGGGGCGGTATTTCCAGTGCCCTGGCGAGATTGGCGCCCCGTTTCTAGGCCTTTAAATCTACAGAAAAACCTTTTCACGCTGCTTCGGAGCACAGACCACCCTTGCAGAACGGTAATGCAAATTTGCAGAACTCAAATTATTTATAAACAGCTTTAGAAGTATACCAAATTATATGAAAATAAAGCTGAAAAATGGTTTCTTATTCACATTGCTGCTAAACAAAGTTATGTCTTATCAATTGGTTCATTCTGTGTAGCTACTGACTGCAGTGTATATTAGGAAGCTGAACAGATAGCTATTAAAACTCTATTTCAAACTGGCTGACACGTTGATTGAAGATGTAGATTATACAGGCAATGTAGCATTCCACACCTCAACATCTGTAGCAACAGCAGTGTTTGAACAAATTCATCAAAATGCACAGGAATCTGAATTTATCAACACCGAAACCAGTCATAGCATTAAAAACACACAAAGGTTCAAGTTGTAAAATTAGCTGAAGATAAATTAGAACAGCAGTGGAATTCATCCATCTTGGTTGGGCAAAAGACATGATAGCAATAACTCTACTTGCAAAGCAGTGAAACTGATGAGGGCACGGTCCGCCAAGTTTTCAAGCCTCTGTAAGGTTTGGAAAAACAGAAGCAGTTCCAAGGTGTGCTCGTTAGAAGGCAGGTGTCATTCTTGTCTTGCTTTACGGACAAGATACACCTATGAGCAAACAAGATGAACTACTTCGAGATGCATTCCACATCCAAATGCCTTAGGAAAATCCATAACATCAAGCAACAGGGCGAGATCAAGAATGCAAAAGCTCAAGGAAAACAAACGGCTCTGTAACTCAATTAGATGCTGACACCTTACTGTAGTTCAGAGTGAATATAATGCCAGAATGCCAAAGTAAATCATGGCCTGTAAAACTGCAGAGGGCTGGGGCATTTCAAAATTTAGATGGATAGGCTTAATCAGAAAAGATGCTGAACCTGTAGGGGATATTTTTTTAGACAACACCTGCTAATTAGAAGAATCCAAGGCCAAACCCCTGCAGCCTCGGGAGCAAGAGAGAGAAAAATTAAAATAAATGAAAACCAGTAACAGCTTCAAATTAATTCTGGAGAATCAAAACAGAGGTTCCCAAATGGAATTTGGATAAAAATTCAGCAAACGGTTAAACCCATTACACTTGTCCCGCAACCACAGTAACTGACCCAAGCTTCAGCTTCACAAGGGATAAGCTATTTGACCTCGCCACAGAAGAATATGTTAAAGAAATTCGCAGGGGCCAGATAACGTCGTCCTCTATGCTGCAGATTCTCCATTCCCAAAAATATAATCACCGGTAAAAGACTCAGAGCCATGTGGGATATAAAACAGCTGAATAGACGGAAATCTTGCATGTAGATACACAATGCCCCGGCCAGCAAAAAAAAAAATTCTCCTTCAAAAGAGTCACCATTGGGATTTAAATATCCAGGCAACAGAATAAACTCTGAGGACTGAAACCTTTACTGAGCCAATGTTCTGGGAACACAAATGCATTTAGGATATATTTTCCTTGACTTTGCTCTCAAACTCACAGTAAAGGACAATCAATATTCCAGACACTCACAATTACCCAGATATCAAAAATCTAGGCAAGGAAAGAGATCACCAGACTCCAGCAGAATGTTAAGAAAGTGAAAGTTGGCATCAAGGGGCTTGTGCTACCAAAGAATAAACTGTTGCTTCGACTACCAAACAATACAAACCTAGGCAGTACTGTCACAGATTAATTGCCCATTAGACTAGCTAGTCAGTAATGGAGCAAGGAAGCAGGTTGTGCATCTCTCCGATACACATCCATTCTACATTTCTGCTCCGAAACTACTGTGCCACAACCTGTCCACTAACACCCCTTGTCTGGGCAACCTTACAAGTCTGAAGACGCATATGCTACAACTTTCACATCCCGGTGGAATGACCAGTGGCATCTCCTATGTGCTCAGCTATCCCGAAAGAAGCTATTTTGGAGGTTTCGAGTCTTGGTTTGACAAGGGGGTAAAAACGCTTCCACAAATGAACTATGAAGCCATTAGACTTTATGAATCTGTGAGGAAGTAAAATGGTAACTACAGAAATGTTGTACCATAATTTTCACAACCCATTTACAAGTTTCCCCAGGCTCTTTTCCCCTTCCTGTCAAGGAGTTTTGAAAATTACAGGAGTCAGAATTCTTGCATTCTGCAGTGCGTAATGAAGCTACTTTATAACCGATGCAGGTTACAGAGTAGTTTCACTCATACTAGAGTCATAGGGGGAAAAATTCAGTTGTTTGCACCTCCCGTTAGCACCTTAAGAGGGCGCTAATGGGGCGCAAAGCAACTAGCGCCAGGGCGCAGCAATGTTTGCGCCGCTCGTGAAATTAACTAGACATTTTGCAGCGGCACTAAACACTACCGCCACGATCTCCTGTGCCGGCAGGTTGTGACGTCAGTTGAGTGCGCAACGCCCCGTTAGCGCCCCGGACTGGAAATTGAGTGGCACCCCTTGCCTTACCGCCTGCCGCTAGCAACGACAGGTTGAGGGGAGCGTTATGCTGTCAGAAAGGGACTAGGGGAGCGCTATTTAAAGGCGACCGCTTCCTGCCTTTTTTTGTCGGTGACATTTTTGCACCACGCATTCTGAGAGAGAGAGAGAGACTTCTGGAGAGATTCAACGCTGTGTGAAGGAGTTTTGGGTACTGAGCAGCACTTTGCAGGTTTATTTTGATTTGCCCTTCCTTGCTTCGCCAGCGCTCTGAGGTAGCGCCTCGCTCCTCGGCCTTTGCGCCTTAAGACAGGTGTGAAGCGCTTGATTTAGCGCTTCAATCACCTCCAGGGGCGATAAAAGCCAAGTTTGCTGTCGGAGGCGATAATTAGCGCCAGGCGCTAAACTTTGCGCACGGCCAATAATGGCGCCCCAAACGGGGCGATACTGAATTTTTCCCCCATAGAGTTATACAGCACAGAAATTAGCCCTTCGGCCCATCGTGTCTGCACCGGCCATCAAGTCCTATCTATTCTAATCCCATTTTCCAGCACTTGGTCCGTAGCCTTGTATGCTATGGCGTTTCAAGTGCTCATCTAAATGCAGGATGGGAGAACCTTACCTCCAATTTTGGCCTTGGATATGAGCCATGATACTGAACTGAAACATTGTGAAAAAACCCTTACTTTCACTGCAGTTTAAATGACTGAGTGCAAAACCATTTCTATTAAAGTCATGTGATTTGATCAGTAGAGAACAACATCTATCACTGACATCCCTAACAGCTAAAAGCTCAAATAAACTGAAGAAAGCCAGCCCTCTGGGGGTGTGTTCCACTTCTCAGAGTTGAAATGGCTACTGGAAATTGACTCGAGTGACTTATAGCATCATCTCAACCTGTAACATATTACTACCTTGTAATCAGCTTACCTTGTAACACATTGCAGGGCGCCATTATTTCATACATAGTACTACTCACTACAGTATTTTCCTGTATTTGTAACAGCCTAGTTAAAAGCAGTTTTTGGATATGCAAAGCAATTTCCCCTTTACATGAACTCAAATTGGGTAATGGTATAAAAATCAGAGTTTAGACAGGCATCTAAGATGATTTGAAGAGATAATCTCATTCAAATTGGCTTCGAGAGCATTTTTATATTTACAGCAGAATGTTGGGTTCAAATGCATTGTACAATAGTCGTGACTAACCCTTTCATGTGAAGCTTTTGTTCACTATTTTAATAAAAGGTATTAACTCATTCAAAGAATAAACTTGCATTTACAAAATTATTATTAATTTCATAAACCAAAGGGCTTCACAGTCAGTGAATTACTTCTGAAGTGCAGCCACTGTTTTTATGTAGGCAAACATGCCAGCCAATTTATGCACAGGTCCCACAAACAGTAATGAGATGAATGACCAGTTAAGCTATTTTTGTTGAGGGATAAATGTTGGTTAGAACACAGGGAAAATGTCCTTGCTCTTCTTCAGATTGATCCCTCGGATGAGAGGTTGAGTAGATTGGACACAAGAACATAAAAACATAAGAAATAGGAGGAGGAGTAGGCCATTTGGTCCCTCGAGCCTGCTCCGCCATTCAATAAGATCATGGC
Source organism: Somniosus microcephalus (assembly GCF_052327205.1). Taxonomy (NCBI): domain Eukaryota; kingdom Metazoa; phylum Chordata; class Chondrichthyes; order Squaliformes; family Somniosidae; genus Somniosus; species Somniosus microcephalus. The sequence continues at coordinate 253,897,039 of NC_140992.1, forward strand.
TGATCTTCTACCTCATCCCACTTTCCTGCACTATCCCCATATCGCTTGATTCCCTTAATATCCAAAAATCTATCAATCTCTGTCTTGAATATACTCAATGACTGAGCCTCCACAACCCTCTGGGGTAGAGAATTCCAAAGATTCACCACCCTCTGAGTGAAGAAATTTCTCCTCATCTCAGTCCTAAATGGCCGAACCATTATTCTGAGACTGTGACCCCTGGTTCTAGACTGTCCAGCCAGGAGAAACATCCTCCCTGCATCTACCCTGTCAAGCCCTGTAAGAATTTTGTATGTTTCAATGAGATCACTTCTCATTCTTCTAAACTCTAGAGAATATAGGCCTAGTCTACTCAATCTCACCTCATAGGACAATCCTCCCATTCCAGGAACCAGTCTGGTGAATCTTCATTGCACTCCCTCTATGGCAAGTATATCCTTCCTTAGGTAATGAGGCCAAAACTGTACACAATACTCCAGGTGTGGTCTCACCAGGGCCCTATATAATTGCAGTAAGACGTCTTTACTCTTATACTCAAATCCTCTTGTAATAAAGGCCAACAAACCATTTGCTTTCCTAATTGTTTGCTGTACCTGCATGTTAGCTTTCAGTGATTCGTGTACAAGGACATCCAGGTCCCTCTGAACACCAACATTTCCCAATCTCTCATCGTTTAAAATTATATTCCATTTGCCATGTTCTTGCCCACTCACTTAGCTTGTCTATATCCCCTTGAAGCCTCCTTGCATCCTTCTCACAACTTACATTCCCACTCAGCTTTGTATCAGCAGCAAACATGGATATATTACATTTGATCCCCTTATCCAAATCATTGATATAGATTGTGAATAGCTGAGGCCTAAGCACTGACCCTTGCGGTACCCCACTAGCTACAGCCTGCCAACCCGAAAATGACCCGTTTATTCCTACTCTCTGTTTTCTGTCCGTTCCTTAATCCATGCTAGTATATTACACCTTGAGCCTAATTTTGTTTAATAACCTCTTGTGTGGCACCTTATCGAATGCCTTCTGAAAATCCAAATACACCACATCCACTGATCTCCCTCATCTATTCTGCTAGTTACAACCTCAAAAAACACTACAGGTTCGTCAAACACGATTTCCCTGTCATAACTCCCTTCATGACTCTGCCCAATCCGATTATTATTTTCTAAGTGCCCTGTTACTACATCCTTAATAATAGATTCTAGCATGTTCCCTACTACTGATGTCAGGCTAACCCCATTTTCTCTTTCCCTCCTTTCTTAAATAGTGGGGTTACATTTGCTACCTTCCAATCCGTGGGAACCATTCTAGAATCTATGGAATTTTGGAAAATGACAACCAATGCATCCACTATCTCTATAGCCACCTCTTTCAAAACCCTAGGATGTAGGCCATCAGGTCTAGGGGATTTATCAACTTTCAGTCCCATTAATTTCTCCAGTATTTTTTTTTTTTTACAAATACTGATTTCTTTCAGTTCCTCATTCTCGCTAGATCCTTGGTTCTCCACTATTTCCAGGAAGTTTTTTGTGTCTTCCGTGAAGACAGACACAAAGGGGGTGATTTTCATTCAGAAGTCGGGAAGGGGGCGGGACTACAACTTTCGGGGTTGTAGTCCTGCCTCCATTGAGATGCGGCCAATCCACGCGATTTTAACTTGATTGGCCTTGTTGAGCCCGTCCAGCGGGCTCAGCAGGCCAATTAAGGGCCACCCGGCAACAGGTGACGTCACAGACTGAAATTTCATCTGTCAAGGCGTTTTGACAAATGAAATATCAGTGTTTCACAGCTGTTTGAAGCTGTCAAACACTGACAGTCTTACTTCTAACATGAGTCCTTCTACGCAGACTCAGTTAGAAATCTCACCAGCACTGAAAGCTGCAGGCTGTCACTTTTGACAGATCGTAGCCGTTCTGCTTTCTGTGCCGGCTGAATGATGGACTCCCGAAACCTAGAGGAAGGAAGGCTGTAAAGGTAAGTACAGGTCATTTAAACTTCTTTACACACTTTAGACACACCAAACACACTTACCTTTGCACTCGTGCACCCATCACTCACCTGAACACTGACATCTCGACCCCTCCAAGTCCTTCAACCCGACGGCCCGACTCCTCTAACTTGGCGTGGTTTGGAGCCGTCGGGAATCCCACACGACAACCTTCAAAATAGGGATTAGGCTAAAAACTGCCTGTTAACAGGCAGTTAATTGGCACTAATCCCTTCCCGCCTCGGGTCGGCGGGGCGGGTACCCGCCTCCTTTGAAACTTACATGGAGGCGGGTTTTGGGCGGGATGGTGTCGGGACCCCCGAATTCGGGAATTTAACCCTCACGCACGCCTCCAATCCCGACTCCACGGCACACTGAAAATCGACCCCAAAGTATTTGTTTAATTTCTCTGCCATTTCCTTATTCCCCGTTATAATTTCTCCTGTCTCAGCCTGTAAGGGACCCACATTTACTTTCGCTAATCTTTTCCTTTTTACATACCTATAGAAGTTTTACGGTCTGTTTTTATGTCTCTTGCTAGTTAACTCTCATATTCTATTTTCCCTTTCTTTATCAATTTCTTGGTCCTCCTTTGCTGAATTCTAAAATCCTCCCAATTCTCAGGCTTACTACTCTTTTTGGCAACATTATAAGCCTCATCCTTTGATCTAATACCATCTTTAACTTCTCATTAGCCACGGTTGGACCACTTTTCCTGTGGGGTTTTTGTTCCTTAAAGGAATGTATATTTGTTGTAAATTATGTATTCATTCTTTAAATGCTAGCGATTGCTTCTCTACCGTCATACCTTTTAATGTAGTTTCCCAATCTACCATAGCCAACTCGCCCCTCATACCTATGTAGTTTGCTTTGTTTAGATTTAAGACCCTAGTTTTGGATTTAACTAAATCACTTTCAAACTCAATGTAAAATTCTATCATATTATGGTCACTCTTCCCTAAAGGCCCCTTTCTCATTGCACAATACTAGATCTAAAATAGCCTGTTCCCTAGTTGGTTCTTCAACATACTGATCTAGAAAACTATCTTGCATACATTCCATGAACTCGTTCTCCACACTATTACTGCAAATTTGGTTTGCCCAGTCGATATGTAGATTAAAGTCCCCCATGATTACTGTATTACCCTTGTTACACATGCCTCTAATTTCCCAATTTATACAATGCCCTACATTACAACTACTGTTTTGGGGCCTATAAACAACTCCCACCAATGTTTTCTGTCCCTTGTTGTTTCTTAGTGCCACCCAAACTGATTCTACTTCTTGATTTTCGGAGCCAAGATCCTTTCTCTCTACTGTCTTTATCCCATCCTTTATTATCAGAGCTACCCCTCCTCCTTTTCCATTTTGCCTATCTTTTCTAAAAGATAAGTATCCTGGAATATTTAGTTCACAACCTTGGCCACATTGCATCTATGTCTCCGGACTGGCTATTAGATCAAACCTATTAATTTCTATCTGCGCTATTAATTTGTCTATTTTGTTGCTAATGCTACACACAGATATAGTGCCTTTAGCTTTGACTTATTTTTATTTTTCCCTGATGTCACCGTAGTCACTGATGCCTTATTACCTTTGTTACTCTCTCTGTCTCTTCCTGACCCACTCTGCTTATTTTTACCCAAATCTCTACTCTGCTCTACAGCCTTGACATTTCTCTACCTGCTTTTAAATTTACTCCTTCCTGAATCCTCCCACCCCTCCTTCATTAGTTTAAAGCCCGGTCTACAGCCCTAGTTATTTGGGTCGCTAGGACACTGGTCCCAGCCCAGTTTAAGTGGAGCCTGTCCCAACAGAACAGCTCCCTCTTTCCCCAGTACTGGTGCCAGTGCCCCATGAACTGAAACCCCTTCCTCCCACTCCACTCTTTGAGCCACGCATTTAAACCTCTAATCTATTTGTCCCTATGCCAAGTTGCACATGGCTCAGGTAACAATCCCGAGATTATTACCTTTGAGATTCTGCTTTTTAATTTGGATCCTAGCTCCTCAAACTCCCTCAGCAAAACCTCATTCCTAGTTCTACCTATGTCGTCGATTCCTACATGGACCATGACAACTGGATCCTCCCACACCCACTCCAAGTTCTCCACCAGCCGCGAGGAGATGTCTTTAACCCTGGAAATGAGCAGGCAACACAACCTTCGGAACTCTCGGTCGCAGCTGCAGAGAACAGTATCTATCCTCCTGACTATACTGTCCCCTACCACAACTACATTCCCTTTCACTCCCCCAACTTGAATGGCCTCCTGCACCATGGTGCCATGGTCAGCTTGCTCATCCACTCTGCAGGCTTTTCCCTCATCCACACAGGCAGCAAGAACCTGTTGGACAAGGGCAAAGGCTGAGGCTCCTCCAGCACTGCACCTGGGGTCCCCTTACCTGCGTGAGTTGCAGTCACACCCTCCTGTCCCTGACCACTAACCAGACCTGTACCACTACCTAACCTCAGGGGTGTGACTGCCTCCTAGATCAAAGTGTCCAGGTAATTCTCCCCATCCCTGATGCCCCACAATCTCTGCACCTCAGACTCCAGCTCAAAAACTCTGAGCTGAAGTTCCTCAAGATGCAGGCACTTACTACAAACATGGTTGTACGGGATCACAATGCTCTCCACAAACTCCCACATGCTGCAGTTGTAGCACATCACCTACATTGCCATCCCTCTACGACCTTGTTTATTTAATTAAATTTGTAATTAGGTAACTTGGTTTACAGTGTAGTTTCTTGACTACTTACTTGATCTAGATTAAGTTATGGGTACTGAAATTAAATATCTGCCTGCAACACAATGCACTAGAAGTCGTGTAGACAAAAATCAGCAACTCTTTCCCGCTCTTCTCCAAATTCCCAAATAAAACACTCTGGGCTAAAAATTCGGTGGCGCTGCGTTTGGGGCACCAAGCTCGCCTGGGCGCCGGAAGTCCCGCCCCGGAAGGAGCCGGGAGCGCCAGCGCGATATTCAGTTTGAGCGCCCCAAGAGGGACGTGGGGCGCTGCTCGAGGCGCCCCGCGTCCCTCTTGGGGCGCTCAAACTGAATATCGCAGCGCCACACGCTGCGGCACGGCGCGCTGCGGTACTGCAGGCCTTCCTCCCCTTCTTAAAGGGGAGGGGCCTGCATCAGCGTGATCACCGATCGCGAGTGCCGGCAAAAGAGCCCGGCACCGAGGAGAAGTGCCGGGCTCTCAGGACACAGCCGGCACTGCCCGGGGGGGGGGGGTTAGGAGGCCGGCGTGAGGAGGTGCTGGCAGGTGGCCACCGAAAAAAAAAGGCCGCCCCGCACCTCCCCATTGATTTGCGCCACTACCGCCACGGGTAGCCCCCTGAACCGGTCGCGATTTGCAACCGGCGCTACAGGGGGGGGGCGCGACCCAATATCGCGTTCGGGGCGGTAGCGGGGCGCTGCGCACACCGATGACGTCATCGGTGGCGGTGCAGCGCTACAGGCTAACGCCGCCATTAGCGCCCTGCTAAATTTCGCAAGAGGCGTGGCCAGTGGCGCTAAAGCCACTGAGTGCCCTCTCTAGGCGCTAACTGGTGGCGCAGCCCACCGAATTTCTAGGCCTCTGTTTACATACTCCATTTTACTCCCGCTCTGTGCTCTCTGGAATTTAGAAGAATGAGAGGTGATCTCATTGAAACATATAGTATTCTGAGGGGGATTGACAGGGTGGATTCTGAAAGGTTGTTTCCCCTGGCTGGAGAGTCTAGAACTAGGGGGGCAGTCTCAGGATAACGGGTCGGCCATTTAAGACTGAGATCAGCCATGATCTTACTGAATGGCGGAGCAGGCATGAAGGGCCGTATGGCCTACTCCTGCTCCTAATTATGATGTTCATATGTTCAAATAGTGCAATGGGATTTTTTACATCCATCTGAAGCAATGCAGCTGGCCCCCCAAGTTCCATTGGCATAGTACTGAGAGAAAGCTGGAGGTCTGGCATGTGCCTCTGTGCTGAGAGACTGCAGTAACAGGCAGGTAGACCCCAGCCATTAACATTCCACTAGGCCCTGGATCTCTGGCCCTAGGAATCAGCGGAATGGCTGGTCTAAAGGCAACTATCAGATCCTCAAAGCCCCAAGACAGTGGGCAACATGATCTGGAAGCTGAAATTCCTGCTGCACTTCATTCTATCCCCAATTGCTTCCAGAACTGCAGTTGCACTCTGTGCTTCACCAGATGCAGATTCCAAGGAAGTTGCCATTCGCACCATCGGTGCCTGTAAAGTAAGACAAAGTTCCACAACGTTGCCACAAAGGACAGCGGGTGTAGAGTCGACATTCACACCCAGTTGCCGCACATCCTCAGAGACTGACCTCGGAGCCTTCACATAGGTATGATGTTCCTCAAACATCCTTCTTCTCAGGCAGGTACCCATGATTTCTAGGATCCACCACTCAGAATTCCTATGTCAACCATTTTGACAAAGGCATTAACCCATTCAAATTTAGTTAAAATAGTAAAGTAATTTCACATGAATTTGTTAACATTCATTACTACCGTAACATATTGCATAGTGCCATTTCTGCTCATTTGCACTTATCTGGGGACTTTGCAGCGCAAGTTAATTAATGGGACAGAATTTGTTGGAGCAGGGCATCTCGTAGCGTGCCCCTTCAGTTCGAAAAAATTTTGCGTTGCAAATTGCTGGAAGTGTAAGCTGATAATGGCGCGGCGAGGTCAATGGGGCATCTGGGACTTTGGTGAAAAACAGGACCAACAGTCTACCTCCTTAACTAATAAGATTTAAGGATCGAGAAAGGAATAGCGGAGTAGGAAATAGGATGAATTAGTCAAATTAGATACAGAAAGAGAAATAAAGTTAGGGAAAGAAAGATTGGATTAAAGAGAGAGAGAAAAAAAAGACAGAAAGGAAAAGTAGGAAAAATAAATTACATTTAAACTTTAAAAAAACCTCCCAGAACAATTTACTACAGGTAGGAATGAGACTCTACAGTCTCAATTGTTCTTTTTCTGGGCTGGAGAGATTGAGTGGCATTGCAGGAACATAAATCTCATAATTGAAAGGAACAACAGGAGTAGGCCATTCAGGCCCTCGAGCCTGTCCCGCCATTCAATGAGATCATGGCTGATCTGAATCTAGACTCACGTCCACTTCCCTGCCCTCTCCCCGTAACCCCTAATTCCCTTATCTGCTAGGAAACTGTCTATCTCCATTTTAAATTTATTTAATGTTGCAGCTTCCACAGCTCTCTGAGGTAGCAAATTCCATAGATTTACTACCCTCTGAGTGAAGAAGTTTCTCCTCATCTCAGTTTTGAAAGGGCAGCCCCTTATTCTAAGATTATGCCCCCTAGTTCTAGTCTCACCCATCAGTGGAAACATCCTCACCGCATGCACCCGATCAAGCCCCCTCACAATCTTATATGTTTCGATAAGATCGCCTCTCATTCTTCTGAACTCCAATGAGTAGAGTCCCAACCTACTCAACCTTTCCTCATACGTCAACCTCCTCATCTCTGGAATCAACCGAGTGAACCTTCTCTGAACTGCCTCGAGAGCAAGTATATCTTTTCTTAAATATGGAAACCAAAACTGCACGCAGTATTCCAGGTGTGGCTTCACCAATACCCTGTATAACTGCAGCAAGACTTCCCTGTTTTTATACTCCATCCCCCTTGCAATAAAAGCCAAGATTCCATTGGCCTTCCTGATCACCTGCTGCACCTGCATACTAACTTTTTGTGTTTCATGCACCAGGACCCTCAGATCCCTTTGTACTGTAGCACTTTGCAGTTTCTCTCCATTTAGATAATAACTTGCTCTTTGATTTTTTCTGCCAAAGTGCATAACCTCACACTTTCCAACATTATATTGCATCTGCCAAATCTCTGCCCACTCACTTAGCCTGTCTATGTCCTTTTGCAGGTTTTTTATGTCCTCCTCACTCACTGCTTTCCCTCCATGAAGAATATTTCCTCACTACTTTTCTGAATGGTCTGGCTCTGATTTTAAGGTTACATCCCCTTGTCTCAGACTCCCTCACCAGCAGAAAAAGTTTCTCTCTATCTACCCTATCAGTTCCTTTCAAAATCCTAAAAACCTCAATCAAATCACCCCTTAACTTTCTATATTGCAGGGAATATAAGCCTAGTTTATGTCATCTCTCTTCATAATCTAACCCTTGGAACCCTGGTAGCATTCTGCTGAATCTGCACTGCACTCCTTCCAAGGCTAATATATCCTTTCTAATAATGTGTGGTGCCCAGAACTGTACACAGTATTCCAGATGTGGTCTAACCAGGGCTTTGTATAGCTGTAGCAAAAACTTCCTCCCTTTATATTCTTGCCATAAAGGATAAGATTCCATTAGCCTTTTTTATTATTTTCTGTACCTGACTACCAACATTCCCGTTAAGCTGCGTGGCTGCGTAGCGGTCTGGAAATCCCACGCAGGCCGCTCACTGGCTTTCCAATGTAAATAACCGCACATGCACAAAAAATTGAATGGGCCGCACAGCCAGTTAAAGGGCACACACACCAAAATAAAATTACAGGGAACATTGCTGACTACTACATTTTAGTGATCTGTGTACATGGACCCCTAAATTTCTTTGGACCGCCACCGTTCCTGGCTTTTCACCATTTAAAAAAAACTCGGATCTATTCTTTTTGGTCCAAAATGGATGACCTCACAGTTACCTGCGTGGAAATCCATTTGCCACATTTTTGCCCACTCACTTAATCTAGCAAAGTCTTTTGTAATTGTATGTTCCCGTCTACACTACTTACTATACTACCAATCTTTGTGTCATCAGCAAACTTGGATATATGGCTCTTGATTGCATTATCCAAGTCATTAATAAATATAGTGAATAGTTGAGGTCCCAGCACAGATCCTTGTGGGACACCACGGGTCAGTTCCTTTCAATTCGAGTACATTCCCATTATCCCTATTCTCTGTCTTCTACTGCCTAATCAGTCTCCTAATCAGGTCAATAATTTGCCTTCAATTCCATGAGCTATAATTTTAGCTAACAGTCTCTTATGTGTAACCTTATCAAATATCTTCTGAAAGTCCATATAAGCTACATCCATAGATAATCTCTTGTCTACGACTTTAGTTACTTCCTCAAAAGAATCAATTAGGTTTGTTAGACATGACCTACCCTTTACAAATCCTTGTTGGCTATCTCTAATCAGCTCAAATTTCTCTAAGTGCTCAGTCACTCAGTTCTTAAATTATAGATTCCAATAACTTCCCCACAACAGATGTCAGACTGACAGGCCTGTAATTTCCTGGCTTCCCTCTCTCATTTTCCTTAAATAATGGAGTGTAGCGATTCGTGTGCATCGCCACTAAATAATCGAGTTCAACTTCGACGAACTATAAATAAGTTGTTTATTTACAGGAACAGGTTAAATACAACAGGTAAGGTAGCAGGTAAGATGGCTGACTGTAGGAGCACCGTGGTGTAGGTCTTTCCCCAGCGGGGACGCCACGAGGACTAACTAGAAGTTTCCGAACTCAACTGCTAGCAGGTTCCGAGCTCAACTGCCAGCAGGTTCCGAGCTCTACTGCCAGAAGGTTCCAAGCTCTGACGTCATCACGCAGAGTACAGGAATGAAGCCTGAGTGCAGTAACAGATACATTTAAAGGTAAGTTAAGGGGAATTATGTATCTCAATGTAAGGGACAACCGGTGGTACCGCCACATAGGCCCCCCCAGAATTCGCTTTTAACGAAAGTCCAAGGATGACATGGTCTGACGAGCTGGTGGTCACAGCGGTCGTGCTGTCTCGACTTGGCGGGCAAGGTAAGCTGATCCTTACGCACATCGTGGCGAATAAAACGTATCCGTCAGGCGAAGGAACATGGAAACGTGCGAAACAGCAGGCCTTGTCAGAGTGACGGGCAGGTCGGGCGGACGCGGGGATGACTCTGTTGATGTTGGAACAAGTCCTTGTTCTGACGAAATCTGCAGGAACGCCGAGGGGCGATCCAGAAGGACTTGACAGGTGAGGTCGGTGAACTCGCCGACAGGTGAGCGAAACCTTCAGGAGGCTGGAACACGTGGAACGGTGCGTGCCATAGTGCTACGACGTTAACACAACAGAGGGTGAAGAGTTACTGCGTTGACCAGTGATCGGTGAGGCCAGCAACTTTCACGTGGCTGATCGCGGCCGCAGGATGCCCGTTGGACCCGTCCTCTGTGTGTGCAGCTTCAGTAGAGGTTTGCGTTTGTTAAAGGGAAAACTGGAGAAAGGGCGGCAACAGTCCGGGTTGTTGTTGCTTTCAGGAGGGGTCAACTCTGCCTGGAGGGCGGCAACACTTGTAACTGTTGTAGATTTAGGAGAAAACAGCCGTGAGGGCAGCAACGCTCTTCGTTCGCACCGAAACGTGTAGTAGGTAACACAACCAGCAGGATGACGGGCTGGTGCGTCGTCGGCGGAGAAGGAGTCATCGTTTTTCACGAGGAATAGGTCCTCGTGGTTCGCGAGGGATGGGTCCTCGTGCGCGAGGAGTGCGTCCTCGTGTTTCGTGGGGGTGAGTCCTCGTGGTATCCCTGCAGGGCGCGCTCCGATTTTGTGGGCCCGAACATGGTGTACCCCGCGCTTGGAGAGATGTATACTTTATGTTGCTTTGGACGTAGAGGCAGACGATCCATGTGATGGTAGGAAAGATGAGTACGGGGACCGTAAGCAAGTGCGTGGTCGGCGCCGCATCGATGTTCTCGTCGAACGGGGCGTCTACCTTTATAAAGCACGAGGGAGACGGTGGCTCCCTGGATTGCGGTAGCGACAGGAAAACGGCTGGTGCTTCCATGGCGTGCTTCTTTTGTGAAAATTGCTCACAAAAAAACGGGGTCCAGTTGAGTTTTGTCTGTGTCAAACGGGATCTACTCCAGGCTGCGCTTACCTTGTGAATACGTTCGCAAAGACGGGGTCGCCTTTGGAGGAATCGGTGTTAGGCGGTTGCTGTTCCGTGGTTGTTCGTCGGTTGTGCGTTGGTCGTCTTGTGGGAAGACGAGGTTCAGGCTACGCGTTGCTACCATGAAAATCGTTCACGGATACGGGGTCATCAATTGTAGTGTTGGAATTGATGAGCTCCCGTACTCACGTCGTTGGGTCACCAATGTAGCGATTCGTGTGCATCGCCACTAAATAATCGAGTTCGACGAACTATAAATAAGTTGTTTATTTACAGGAACAGGTTAAATACAACAGGTAAGGTAGCAGGTAAGACGGCTAACTGTAGGAGCACCGTGGTGTAGGTCTTTCCCCAGCGGGGACGCCACGAGGACTAACTAGAAGTTTCCGAACTCAACTGCCAGCAGGTTCCGAGCTCAACTGCCAGAAGGTTCCAAGCTCTGACGTCATCACGCAGAGTACAGGAATGAAGCCTGAGTGCAGTAACAGATACATTTAAAGGTAAGTTAAAGGGAATTATGTATCTCAATGTAAGGGACAACCGGTGGTACTGCCACAGGAGTTATATTTGCAAATTCCAATCTAAAGAGACAATTGTTGAATCGGTCCTGTATTAATCTAAATTATTTTTTGAACACCTCCAACTGTTCACCTGTAGTTTTACCCGATAACAGTTTTGACCAGTTTGCTGTCTCATCCTGTTAAGCTTTGCCAAAATCTAGAATCTTAGTACAGTAACTGTTGTTTCTCCTTTTCAAACCTAACATTGAATTTCATCATATTACGATCACTGTAAGATAAATGTTCCTGTGCTGTTAGATTAACTAAATCTGGCTCATTACTCATTACTAAATCTAAAAAGTCACACAACACCAGGTTATAGTCCAACAGCTTTATTTGAAATCACAAGCTTTCGGAGCGCTGCTCCTTCTTCAGGTGAAGTGGAGAAATGCATAAAGACACAGCTTATATAGTCAGAGAATCATGTCAGATGTTTACAGGTAACCTTTCCAACATTTCTCCACTTCACCTGAAGAAGGAGCAGCGCTCCGAAAGCTTGTGATTTCAAATAAAGCTGTTGGACTATAACCTGGTGTTGTGTGACTTTTTACATTTGTCCACCCCAGTCCAACTCCGGCATCTCCACACCATGATTACTAAATCTAGTATGAAACAACAGCCCTAACTTTTTGTGTCAAGTTTAATTTATTTTAACAGTGCAAATGTAGAAATTTCTTGAAACTCGTGGGGAGATTGACGACAAGCTCCGGTTTTCGTGATGTTAATGGCTGAGTGGCGCAAATCATCCAGCAATTTGTGGCAATTCCCAACTCACGGCGTATCTCTTCCTCGCCACAAATTGCTGTTTTTTTTTACACAAACAATGGTGTGCACATTAAACTCCCCGTTATCGTGACAGCAAATTATCATAGAATAGTACAGCACAGAAGGAGGCCATTTGGCCCATCGAGTCTGCGCCGGCTCTTTCAAAGAGCAATCCAGTTAGCCCCACTCCCCCACTCTTTCCCCCATCCCTGCAATTTTTCTCCTTCAAGTATTTATTCAATTCCCTTTTCGAGGCTACTATTGAATCTGTTTCCACCACCCTATCAGGCAGTGCATTCCAAATCCTAACCACTCGTGTAAAAAAAGTTATTCCTCATGTTGCCTCTGGTTCTTTTACCAATCACCTTAAAACTGCCCTCTGGTTAACGACCCTTCAGCCATTGGAAACAGTTTCTCTTTATTTACTCTATCGAAACCCTTCATGATCTTAAACACCGCTATCAAATCTCAACATTCTCAGCTCCAAGGAGAACAACCCCAGCTTCTCCAGTCTATCCACGTAACTGTAATCCCTCATCCCTGGAACCATTCTAACAATTCTCTTCTATACCCTCTCCAAAGCGTTCACGTCCTTCCTAAAGTGTGGTGTCCAGAATTGGACACACTACTCCAGCTGGGGCCAATCTAGTGTTGTATGGCCCAATATTTTTGGTAACTGGCCCTCAAGCGCAAAAATCTAGGCTGACACTCCAGTGCAGTACCAAGGGAGTGCTACACTGTCGGAGGTGCTGTCTTTCAGATGAGACGTTAAACCGAGGCCCCGTCTGCCCTCTCAGGTGGACATAAAAGATCCCTATTTCGAAGAAGAGCAGGGGTTAACCCTGGTATCCTGGCCACTATTTACCCCTCAATCAACATCACTAAAAACAGATTATCTGGTCATTATCACATTGCTATTTGTGGGAGCTTGCTGTGTGTAAATTGGCTGCTGCGTTTCCTACAACAGTGACATTGTCCACATGCCCGATACGAGACTCCCAAAATAAGCGCTCTATTCGGAGCTCCGGCACGGCAAGAGAGCCCCAGGTGGGCAGAGGAAACGCTTCAAGGACACCCTCAAAGCCTCCTTGAAAAAGTGCAACATCCCCACCGACACCTGGGAATCCCTGGCCCAAGACCGCACAAAGTGGAGAAGCATCCGGGAAGGCGCCGCACACCTCGAGTCTCTTCGCCGGGAGCAAGCGGAAGCCAAGCACAGGCAGCACAAGGAGCGCACGTCAACCCAAGCACCCCACCCACCGTCTGCCCCACCTGTGACAGAGACCGTAGGTCCCGCATTGGACTCATCAGTCACCTGAGAACTCATTTTTAATGTGGAAGCAAGTCATCCTCGGTTCCGAGGGACTGCCTAAGAGAAAAAGAGAGGCTGGACTTTAAAAAGTACTTCATTGGCTGTAAAGTGCTTTGGGACATCTGGTGATTGTGAAAGGCGCTATAGAAATGCAAGTCTTTCATTTTTTTTTTCTGTACCCTTGCTCCTTGCACACTGGTTTCTGGACTGATTGGGGTGCATGTAACCTCACGTGTTAAGGGATTTACTGCCTCTTACCCTGATCTCCGGGCTGTCTGCGGATTTGGACGAGAGGCACTGCAGGACATCAGCCCGCAGGTCGACAATGAACTTCACGCCGTCCTCCAGGCGGCTGATGTGGCCGATAAGGAACTTGTAGCGAGGGGTCAGGGAGTGGCGCAGCCTGTCCTCGGCCTGCAGCAAAGCGCCCAGGTCCCTGCGCTGCGCCTCCGCCACCCGGCCGCACAGCTCCGCCACCTGGCCGTGGTCCGCGCCGTACCCGGCCGCGAGCCGGGCCAGAAAGGCCGGCCTGCGGGCGGCCTCCAGCTCCCGGTAGAAGCGCACGAACTCCTGGCTCTGTGCCTCGAACAGGGCCGGCGACAGAGGCTTCTCCCGTGTCTCGTAGGCCGGCACCGCCGCCACGGTCCGGCGTAGAATCTCATCCATGTCGGGGGTGACGGTGTTGGTGCAGCTGCTGCTCAGGGTCAGGTGGCGTCGGTAACCCAGCAAAGCCGCCGCGTTCCTGCGCTGTGCCCACAGCAGCGGCAAGCGCACCATATCCAGGCCGCAACTGCGCCCGGCCTGAGCCGTTACCCTGGCAACTGGGCCCGGCCTGAGCCGTTACCCTGGCAACTGCGCCCCCCCCCCCCCGGGCCGGGTCTCTCCTGGACTGGGGCAGCGACAAATGAGATCCTCCCTCCAGCTCGGCGCCTTGCCAAAAGGTGAAAAGTCATTAAACATTTGAAGAAGCAAACTTCCCCTATCGACAGAGTGGGAGGGAAGCAGAAACAGGCTTTTATTTTTTTTGTGTACATTGGTATCTGTTCTACATTTTAGAATTGTCCCAATAACAATGACGTTCTAGGAATAGGTGTATTCCTAACCAAATCACTGAGGGCGACTCAGGATAAACAATCCAATAGGTCTTTAATGAAGGATTTGACGAAGTACAGAAAACAACAGGGATCGATGCAGGAGAGCCTTGGAACAGCTCTTACCCGAACGGGGACGCCACGAGGACTGCCTGGGCAGTCCCGAGGATCGCGTCGTGACGTCATCGCGTTTTCCCGCACTTGGGGCGGTCACGTGATGTGCGATGTGACATCGCATTTGCCCGCGCTTAGGGCGGGCACGTGATGTGCGACGTGACGTCATCGTGTTTGCCCGCGTTTGGGCGGTCACGTGATGTGCGCTGTGATGTCATCGTGTTTGCCCGCGCTTAGGGCGGTCACGTGCTGTGCGACGTGACGTCATCGCGTTAGGTCGCGTTCTTAAAGGGGCAATGCCCCGTACACGTTCTTAAAGGGGCAACGCCCCGTACATGCAAACTCTATACAAACATAGTTAAAGGGAATTATGTACAGTATGTAAGAGACACTCGGTGGTACCGCTACATACGCCCCCCCAGAATTCGCCTTAACGGACAAAGTCAAATGGTGAGGTGGTCTGACGAGCCTGTCCGAACGACTCCTGTAGTCTCGAAGCGGAGGCTGCTGGGCGGTAGGCGGTCTGGCAGGCGGTCGAACCTGGTCTGCCGTAACGACGATGGGTGTCCGACCTCATCGCGGCGATTGTGCTGTTCCGACGGGGCGGTGGAGGCCTAAATGTGCTGGTCGTGAGCAGATCCTTACACGCGCGTTGTGGTGAATAAAACGTATTCAACCTCGTGAAGGATCGTAGAAACGTGTGACCTCTGCAGCCCGTGGTTCGAAGCAGCCCGTGGTTCGAAGCGGGCGCCGGTGCGAAAAATCTGGCCGCCTTTTAATGACTGGCAGACTGGGTAGATGTGGACCATTGCCCTGTCGGTGTTGTTAGGAAGTCCCCATTTGAACGAAATATCAGTGGGAACGCCAAAACGGGCGATCCAGGAGGAAATTAACGTGGGTCTTGCCGGTCGGGTAACTCGCCGAGCAGGCGAGCGAACTCATCGAAATTCAAAAACGCACTGGAGACGGTGCGTGACATAGTGCTACGACGGTAACACCGAAGCGAGTTAACAGTTGCTGCGTTGATCAGTAATCGGGTATGGTCAGCAATAGTCCCGCGTGGCCGATCACAGCTGTGGGATGCCTGTAGACCCGTACCTCGTTGGTCGCTGTGGCGGTTGTTATTTCGTTCTTGGGGGAAACTGCCGGGAGGGCGGCAATGCTTCGCTTTCACGCAGAACTGCGCGCGGTAGATTACACAACCCAGCAGGCTGACGAGCTGGGGCGGCGTCTGCGGGGGATGAGTCTTCATGTTTCGCGAGGGATGGGTCCTCGTGGTTCGTGAAGGAGGAATCCTCGTGGTTTGCGAGGGAGGAATCCTCGTGGTTTGCGAGGGGCGAGTCCTCGTGGGTTGAGAGGGGTGAGTCCTCGTGGGTTGCGAGGGGTGGTTTGCGAGGACTGAGTCCTCGTGGCATCTCCGCCGGGGCGCGCTCCGATCTTGTGGGCCCGACAACCTGCAGAACCCGCGCTTGGAGGGGTTTCATACTTGCTGTTTCGTTGGGGGTTGTCGTGGAGGTGGACGATCCGTGAGGCGGTAGAGCTGTCGAAAATGGAGACCTCGTTGGTCTGCGCCGCATCAATCTTCTTGGCGAACGGGGCTTCTACCAGAATAAAGCACGAGGGCGGTTGTTGCTCCCTGAATTGCGGTAGCGACAGCGAAACGGCTGGTGCTTCCATGGCGTGCTTCTTTTGTGAAAATCGGAGTCCGGCTGCGCTTTTTTCATGAAAAACATTCACGAAACTCGGGGTCACCAATGTAGGAATTGGTGTTCGTCGGTTGTTGTTCGTCGTGCTGTTCTTCTGTGAAAACATTCACAGAGACGGGGTTCAGGCTGTGCGCTTCTACCGTGAAAAACGTTCACGGAGACGGGGTCACCAATGTAGGTATTGATGAATTCCCGTCCTCACGTCGTTGGGTCACCAATGTAGGAATAGGTGTATTCCTAACCAAATCACCGAGGTCGACTCAGGAGAAACAATCCAATAGGTCTTTAATGAAGGATTTGCCGAAGTACAGAAAACAACAGGGATCGATGCAGGAGAGCCTTGGAACAGGTCTTACCCGAACGGGGACGCCACGAGGACTGCCTGGGCAGTCCCGAGGATCGCGTCGTGACGACATTGCGTTTTCCCACACTTGGGGCGGTCACGTGATGTGCGACGTGACGTCATCGTGTTTGCCCGCGCTTAGGGCGGTCACGTGCTGTGCGACGTGACGTCATCGCATTAGGTCGCGTTCTTAAAGGGGCAACGCCCCGTACACATTCTTAAAGGGGCAACGCCCCGTACATGCAAACTCTATACAAATAGTTAAATGGAATTATGTACAGTAAGTAAGAGACACTCGGTGGTACTGCTACAACGTCTTGTATTTATGTTGCGCCTTTAATGTAGTAAAACGTCCCAAGGCGCTTCACGGGAGCGTTACAAAGCAATATTTGAAACCGAGCCACCTCAGGAGAGATCAGGGCAAAGCACCGAAAGAGGTAGGTTTTAAGGAGCGTCTTAAAGGAGGAAGGAAAGGTGTAGGGCGGGAATTCCAGAGCTTCGGGCCTTGGCAGTTGAAGGCATGGCCACCAATGGTGGCGCGCTGAAACCGCTCACTCAAAAGCCCCACATTCCAGCCCTAGTTTAGCAGATGCACTGGTCCTAAAAATGTACAAAGGAAAAAGTCAGGATTCAGAAAAGACATTGAAGTCCTAAACACTATAAAGGGACATTAAAAAAAAATGCATCCCCAGGGTTACATGGTATTGATCCCAGAGTAATGAGAGAGGACTAGTAATCGGGTGTGCTCTTCCCAATCCCACATTCAGTGAACACCGGCCACTGCTAGCCACCGATTTCCCCTTGCCACCACTACCTCCAAACCTGGTCATAACAACTCGCTGCTTAATAAAAATTCTCTCATTTGCCCTCTGGTTCTTCTGTCAACTTTATCTTAAATCTGTGTTCTCTGGTTACCGAGCCACCTGCCAGTGGAAACAGCTTCTCTTTGTTTACTCTATCAAAATCCCTCGTATATTTGAACATCTCTTATTAATTTTATTGATGTCAATCTGGCTCAGTGGTAGCCCTCTCGCCTCTGAGTCAGAGGTTGTGGCTTCAAGCCCCACTCCAGAGACTTGAGTATAAAATCTAGGCTGATACTCCAGTGCAATACTGAGGGTATGCTGCACTGTCGGAGGTGTCGTCTTTTGGATGAGATGCTAAACCAAGGCCCTGTCTTCCCTCTCAGGTGGATGTAAAAGATCCTATGGCACTATTTTGAAGAAAAGCAAGGGAATTCTCTCCCGTACCCTGGCCAATATTTATTCCTCAGCCAATATCACTAAAACAGATGATCTGCTCATTATCACATGCTATTTGTGAGACCTTGCTATGCGCCAATTGGCTGCTACGTTTGTACATTGTAACAGTGAGTATATTTCAAAAGTGATTGGCTGTAAAGCTCTTTGGGACATCCTGAGGTTGTGAAAGGCACTATATAAAGGCAAGTCTTTTTTTCTTTAAATCTTGCCGTAAACATTTCTGCTCTAAGAACAATCTTGGTTTTTTCAACTGGAAAAAGTTAATCTGGAATACTTTAAATTAAGCTGTAAGACAGGTTCAAAGTAGTGAAATATAATTTTGGGACTGATATCAGGGCATTCTTCAAGCAGAATGATCAACACTTGGAATGTTCTTCCAGTCAGAGTGATGGAGGCAAAAACCCCAAATCATTTAAAAGCCAGTTAGATATAGCAATGGGGGAGAGTGTAGGGTCATTCTGGATAGCTAAATCAATCTGAGCCAAATGGCCGCCTTCAGCCATAAGAATCTTGTGATCAATGACCAGGGCCACTATTTGAGCTAACTGAACATGTCAAGTTTATTAGATAAAATGTGGATTAAAAATCCAGAATCCTAACGCTCGCATTTTATGATTCTGTCTGCTCTTCCATCTCTGGCCTCCTACTCCCACCTTTGTTGGCAGTGCACTCTGGGACTGTTTCCTTGCTACCTTACCACCATTAAAAGCCTTCTAACCTACTTCTTCAACCATGTCTTTGTTCTATTCCCTTAATTCTTCTCTTTAGTATCTATTTTTGTCTCTGAAATGGGGCAGTTACCATATTAACAGAACTATATAAAAGTAAATTGTTTATAATTAGGGCCACTGGTTGATTGGTGACTGAATAAGTTAAATTCTGTTATTATTACAGGAATTTATGGGATTTTTATCAGTAGTTTGCGATGTTACTCTGCAATACTGTCCATTTTTCTGTGAAAACTGCAAACCAGTAGCCTTGGTTCTGATTACCTTATTGCATCTTGCCATGTATACACATCTGGCAATTGTATATTGTACCCAGAAAAGATGCATGAAAATAGTAATGCTGCCTCTGTCATGGGCGATTAGGCACTTTAGCTTTGCAATATGAATGTAGCCCACTCTTTGATATTTCAACATTTATTACCTTCCTCTATAATCTTTCTCTCCCTCTTAGAAACTCGAGTCAGCCAGGTGCGATTGAACAGATTTTAGTTGGTACTGAATTATTTAATCGAAAGGATCAAACTATATTTTTTTTAAATCAAACACACTCCTGGACTAGTTTTGATCACCTAAAGGGGTCAGGGAGGAATTTTACAGATATTTTTCCCTAAGCGACTGGGTTTTTATTGTATTTTTGCTGCTTTCAGGAGATTGCATGGCTCCGGGTGGGTAGGGAGCGTCTGTATCGTGATGCATAGTGCATCACAACTGTATGGACCAGTTGGTCTTTTCCTGTCCCACTGTTGTGTATCAGAGGCAATGGTATTTGGTGCCGTTTCCAAAGCAGTGATGTTTTAGAACTGTTTAAAAGATACAATTGAGAGTTACAAAATTTTCTCTTACATTTTCCACTACTGGAAATTACTTTTTTGTAGAATCGTAACTGAACAGTGTTACTCATGTTTACAATTCAGCTGTCTGCTGACTACCTTCTGGGACAACCTCCAAAATTTGCCCCAGGCAGAAGCCATTTAAAAAATATCATGGCCCGATATTAATATGAAGGAGGCTTCCGAGCATGGAATTGGGTGGGGTAACCCGGAAGTCAACTGAGTGGGTCGGAATAAGCGATCTCAACTCGATTGCACCAATTAATTTTGACTTCCGGGCTTCACGTCTCCCAGCTGGGCAGCGATCGCAGCTGTATTTAAAGGGACAGTCCACAAATGGAAATTGGAGGTGTTCAAGATGGATGGTGGACATGGACCAAGGGCAGCACCCAGATTTAATGACGCCTCACTGGAATTACAGTCAGCAGCAGGAGAGACATTCTTTTCCCGAACAATGGGAGGAAGAAACCTGCTGCTATCACGAACACATGGTTGGAGGTAGCTGAGGAGGTGAAAAGCAGAAGCATTGTGCCCAGGTCATGGATGCAATGTAGGAAATGGTTTAATGACCTAACCAGGTCAGGAAAAGTGAGCACATTTGCTGATTCAACTACATCCTGTGCTTTAAGCTCCCACCCCTTCACTCTGTCTTCCTGTGTTCTCCATCACATAACTCTTCACACCCACTCAACTTTCAGCAGCACCCGGCCTTCACTTTCTATGCATTTCATCATCTCCCCATTTATACATCCACTGTTGCCACTAACCCCAAACCTGATGCAATGTGATGCATCTGTCTCATAGTCACCCTCACATAGAAACATAGAAGATAGGAGCAGGAGTAGGCCATTCCACCCCTCGAGCCTGTTCTGCCATTTAATGAGATCATGGCTGATCATCCAAATTCAGTACCCTGTCCCTGCTTTCTCCTCATATCCCTTGATCCCTTTAGCCTTAAGAAATATATCTAACTCCTTTTTGAATATATTTAATGAATTGGCCTCAACTGCCTTGTGTGGTAGAGAATTCCACAGGTTCACCACTCTGGGTGAAGAAATTCCTCCTCATCTCAGTCCTAAATGGCTTACCCCTTATCCTTAGACTGTGACCCCTGGTTCTGGACTCCCCCCACCATCGGGAACATCCTTCTGTCTAGTCCTGTTAAAATTTTATACATTTCAATGAGATCCCCTCTCATTCTTCTAAACTCTAGCGAATATAAGCCTAATCGACCCAATCTCTCCTCATGCGTCATTCCTGCCATCCCAGGTATCAGTCTGGTGAATCTTCGCTGCACTCTCCCCATGGCAAGAACTTCCTTCCTCAGATAAGGCAACCAAAACTGCACACAATACTCAAGGTGTGGTCTCACCAAGGCCCTGTACAACTGCAGCAAGACATCCTTGCTCCTGTACTCGAACCCTCTCGCTATGAAGGCCAGCATAGCATTTGCCTTCTTAACCGCCTGCTGCACCTGCATGCTTACCTTCAGCGACTGGTGCACAAGGGCACCCAGGTCTCATTGCACTTCCCCCTTTCCCAATCTATTGCCATTCAGATAATAATCCATCTTCCTGTTTTTGCCATCGAAGTGGATAACCTTGCATTATACTGCATTTGCCATGCATCTGCCCAATCACCCAACCTGTCCAAATCATACTGGAGTTTCTCGGCATCCTCCTCACAGCACACATGCCCACTCAGCTTTGTGTCGTCTGCAAACTTGGAGATAATACATCTAGTTCTCTCGTCTAGATCATTTATATATATTGTGACTAGCTGGGGTCCTAGCACCAATCCCTGCGGAACCCCACTAATCACTGCCTGCCACTCGGAAAAAGACCCGTTTATTCCAACTCTTTGTTTCCTGTCTGCCAACCAGTTCTCTATGCAAAACAGTACCTTACCCCCAATCCCATGTGCTTTAACTTTGCATGCTAATCTCTTATGCAGGACCTTATCGAAAGCCTTCTGAAAGTCCAAATACACCACATCCACTGGTTCTCCCTTTTCTATTCTACCGGTTACATCCTCAAAAAATTCCAGTAGATTAGTCAAGCATGATTTACCTTTTGTAAATCCATGTTGACTTTGTCCGATCCTGTCACTGTTTTCCAAGTGCTCTGTTACTACATCTTTTATAATAGACTCTAGCATTTTCCCCACTACCGATGTCAGGCTTACCCCATTTTCTCTCCACCACCAATTTTAAATAGTGGGGTTACATTAGCTATCCTCCAATCCATGGGAACTGTTCCAGAGTCTATAGAATTTTGGAAGATGACCAGCAATGCATCTACTATTTCTAGGGCCACTTCCTTAAGTACCCTAGGATGTAGATTATCAGGCCCTGGGGATTTATCGGCCTTCAATCCCGTCAATTCCTCTAACACCATTTCCCTACAAATACTGATTTCATTCAATTCCTCCCTCTCATTAGACCCTATGTTCCCCGACATCTCTGGGAGGTTACTTGTGCCCTCCTTTGTGAAGACAGAAGCAAAGTATGTATTTAATTGGTCAGCCATTTCTTTGTTCCCCATTATAAATTCCCCTGATTCTGACTGCAAGGTTACCGACGCTTGACTTCACCAATCTTTTTCTCTTCATATATCTATAGAAGCTTTTACAGTCAGTTTTTATGTTCCCTGCAAGCTTACTCTCATAATCTATTTTCCCCCTCTTAATTAATCCCTTTGTCCTCCTTTGCTGAATCCTAAACTGCTCCCAATCCTCAGGTTTGCTGCTTTTTCTGGCCAAATTATATGTCCTCTCCTTGGATCTTGTGCTATCCCTAATTTCCCTTGTTAGCCATGGTTGAGTCACCTTTTTTGTTTTATTTTTATGGCAAACAGGGATGAACAAATTCTGTAGTTCATCCATGCAGTCTTTAAATGTTTGCCATTGCCTATCCACCATCAACCTTTTAAGTAACATTCCCCAATCCATCCTAGCCAACTCGTGTCTCATACCATCGTAGTTTCCTTTAATTAAGTTCAGGACCCTAGTCTCTGAGTCAACTACTTCACTCTCCATTTTAATTCTATCATATTATGATCGCTCCTCCCCAAGGGGCCTCGCACAACAAGATTGCACTGCATCTATTGGGTGAATACCTGACTTTCACTCACTCACAGGTCTGTTTTTTTGCCTCTTGTAGGAGTAGAGAGTGCAAAATGTAATGGAGAGGGACAGGACTGGAGGTGGACCTCCACAAATAGTCCAGCTCACTGATGCAGAGGAGGATGCCCTGGAGATAATTGGCATATTAGCATCCCTCTCAGTCAGAGATGAAGAGACAAGGAGCTCGCAGATATCTGGTGGCAGAATTACAAATATCTCTGACACACATTTGCTGATTTTCATCAATGACTAAACTATGTGAAGACTGAAAATGGTGATTGTCAAGATTGTGACTTTGTCACAACTAAATCACATCCCTCTCTTTTGCCCTCCAGGGCCTTCGCGTGTACAGCAAGTGTCGCAGGACATCTATGAGGACAATTCCTCAGAGGACCTCATTCCTTCTGAGGCTGCACCATCACAGGACATACAGCCATGCACCAGCACAAATACTCGCACTTCGGTGGGTCCAGTTAGACAGTTAGTTGGGTTTGCATCTGGTGATTCACACCTCAGAAGTGAGCATAAGCAGACACTGCTGGCAGGGCCAGTTGTGGAGAGTCCACGTCGGGGGTCGCAATCCCCTCCAAGCACTGCTCAGCTGGACACAAATGCTGAATCGCGGGAGCTAACATTGAGAAGGAGAATGCTAGCGGTGCATCAGCAACTTAGCTTCATACTGACAGACGTAACACACACACTCTCCACAATAGCAGAGAGGATGGAAGAGTCCAACTTGATCGCTAGTGGATTGGTGATGCAGGGAATTGCGAGAATGTCTGCCATGGAGAAAGAGGTCGCTTCCATGGAGCCTCAAGTGAGGCTCTCAAATGAGTCCATGCAGGCCATGACTACGGCTGTGCAGACTTTGGATGCCAACTTGTCTGCCGCCTTAAACATGATGACAGATACCTTATCCGTCGCCTTACAAAACCACTGATCTTCACCAATCTGGTCTGCAGCAGAGTGGCAGGTGTGATGTGGTGCTAGCCTAGAAGAGGGTTGATTGTCAAAGGGGACATGGAAGGGGGCAATCCACCCAAAGCGTTCTCACTTCTCACCCATTGCCCCCACCTCAGCCAGTACCCAACATGCTGCCTCGTCACTCTATGGCTGAGACTGCCTTTGCACAGTGCAGGTGAAGCAGTCTGGTGGGGTCCTCGAGGGCTCCAAAACCCAGCGGGCATAGGCAAAAAGCATCTCGGCAGTCAGGGCAGGGATCTGAGCAGCCTGCCTCTACCTCTGCTGAAGCCACATAAGCTGCACCATGTAGAGCATTAGGAGGCGTAAAGTAAAAAATTGTAATTCACCTAGGGTATGCACATGAGTGTTTGACAAAATGTTGTTTCATGATGATTGTTAACACACGATGAGACCCATTGGCCGGATGTGCAATGGGTGAATGAATGGTTGAAGGACTGTTTAGTGCAAAAGGAGAGAGAGTGGCGGGGGGAGTGTTCTTGGTGCTGGGACTGGACTGCAGGATTTCATTTGTTATGTTTCACACTAGGTGAACCGTCGTGATATTAGGGCATCCCGGGCAATGCAAGTGGCTGGTCTGGCGATGGGCCCCCCATCTTCATCCTCCTCCTCCTGTTCTCCTCTTCTATGTTCTCCTCATCCGAAGATGAGTGATCAGCCCCTTCATCCCCCTCCACCTGCAATCCTCTCTGCTGCACAATGTTGTCCAGGACGCAGCACAATACTATCATTCTGCACACCCTGTCTGGTGAGTACTGAAGGGTGCCTTCACACCTACCTAGGCACCTGAAGCACATCTTCAACATTCCAATGCCTTGTTTGATGACACACCTGGTGGTCATGTGGCTCTCATTGTAGCACTACTGTGCCTCATTGGTGAGGTTGCTCACAGGTGTCATGAGCCAAGTTTGAAGCGGGTATCCCTTGTCTCCTACGAGCCAAATGAAACAAAATGGTCTGGGATGTTGGACTGCCACAGTATGAAGGTATCGTGACAGCTCCCAGGGAATCTGGTGCAGACCTGCATGAACCTCTTCTTGTGGTAGCACACCAGCTTGCATTGATGGACAAATAGCCCTTTCAGTTTATACAAACTCCCGATTTAAAAAAAAAATTCATTGATGGGATGTGGGCGTCGCTGGCTAGGCCTGCATTTAGTGCCCATCCCTAATTGCCCTTGAGAAGATGGTGGTGAGCCGCCTTCTTGAACCGCTGCAGTCCATATGGTGTAGGTACACCCACAATGCTGTTAGGAAGGGAGTTCCAGGATTTTGGCCCAGCGCCAGTGAAGGAACGGTGATACAGGTCCAAGTCAGGATGGTGTGTGGCTTGGAGGGGAACTTGTAGGTGGTGATGTTCCCATGCGTCTGCTGCCCTTGTTCTTCTAAGTGGTAGAGGTCGTGGGTTTGGAAGGTGCTGTTGAAGGAGCTTTGGCGAGTTGCTGCAGTGCATCTTGTAGATGGTACACACTGCAGCCACAGTGCGCCGGTGGTGGAGGGAGTGAATGTTGAAGGTGGTGGATGGAGTGCCAATCAAGCGAGCTGCTTTATCCTGAATGGTGTCGAGCTTCTTGAGTGTTGTTGGAGCTGCACTCATCCAGGCAAGTGGAGAGTATTCCATCACACTCCTGACTTGTGCCTTGTAGATGGTGGAAAGGCTTTGGGGAGTCAGGAGGTGAGACACTCGCCGCAGAATTCCCAGCCTCTGGCCTGCTCTTGTAGCCACAGTATTTATATGGCTGATCCAGTTCAGCTTCTGATCAATGGTAACCCCCAGGATGTTGATAGTGGGGGATTCAGTGATGGTAATGCCATTGAATGTCAAGGGAAGATGGTTAGAGTCTTGCTTGTTGGAGATGGTCATTGCCTGGCACTTGTGTGGTGTGAATGTTACTTGCCACTTGTCAGCCCAAGTCTGAATATTGTCCAGGTCTTGCTACATATGGACACGGACTGCGTCAGTATCTGACGAGTCTCGAATGGTGCTGAACAGTGTGCAATCATCAGCGAACATCCCCACTTCTGACCTTATGATGGAGGGAAGATCATTGATGAAACAGCTGAAGATGGTTGGGCCTAGGACACTGCCCTGAGGAACTCCTGCAGTGATGTCATGTGATTGAGATGAATGACCTCCAACAACCACAGCCAACTTCCTTTGTGCTAGGTATGATCCCAACCAATGGTGTGGCAGTGCTCAGATTTCCACATGTGTGCAGTCGATTGCACCCGGTATCTGTGAGAATTCAGCCAGAGAGATGAAGCTGGGTGTCTGCTCATTCTGGCTATTGCCATCATGGTGGAAATTTACATAATTGTCAGCCCTGGCAAACAAGCCATCAGAGGCCTACCTTATGCATTTATATGCAGCCAACTGGGAGATCCTGGATATGTCACCGGTAGCGCCCTGGAAGGATCCGGAGGCAACAAAGTTGATGGCAGTGGACACTTTCACAGCCACTGGTAATGCGTGGCCGGCAGGTCCAATAGGGAGCAGGTCTTCCTGTCTGCCACCACCTGACGTGACAACCTCAGCCTGCGGAAGCACTGCT
Organism: Somniosus microcephalus; assembly: GCF_052327205.1. Taxonomy (NCBI): domain Eukaryota; kingdom Metazoa; phylum Chordata; class Chondrichthyes; order Squaliformes; family Somniosidae; genus Somniosus; species Somniosus microcephalus. Next base: position 253,923,311 of record NC_140992.1, read on the forward strand.
CTTCTGAGAGGTCAAGGAAGCTGAGCCTCTGTCTGTAAACCCTGTAGTGTGGGTAGTGCCTTCTGGGTGGGTAGACCTCGGTCCCGCTCCTGTGCACCTCTTTCCTGTGCAGCTCTCTCCTGTGCAGCTCTCTCCTGTGCATGTGCTGATCCCACCACAGCACATCGTCGCTGCCATGGATGGTAATGGTCTTCCTCTTCTGATGTGCTGTCAAACACATCCAAGGCACCTATCATCCTCATCTTGTCAATTTGAAATCCTCAAAGGTTGAAAAAAGCTGCATCTGCAAAAGCACTCTCTGCCAAAAGTTTGCCAGAATGAACTGAGACACCAGCTGCAATAAGTGAGCTTTTATTCAGATGGGACAATGAGAAGTTTAAATGCCCACCTGAACTGCTGCTCAAACTCGCCTCCATTTCCCTTGTCAGTTTCCTGAGCCCGAAAACCCATACTGCTCAAATTAAATTTGGAGCCAAGTTAAAAACAATTTAAAGAGAGCTCATTAACACCACCTGAGGATGTTAATTGAGCCAATAAGTACTCGCCCGCATCCAATTATTAAATCCCCGACTTCGGCGTGTAGGTTTCTTGCCGGCATTCAAACGCGCCACCATTAAACCCTGAAGTAGGCGCATTGGAGTTGGGTAGCACTTACGCTCTAAAAATCACAAATTTTCACCCCCTCCCAACTCACCCATTCCTGGGGTTTTTTTCAAATTTGTTTATGGGATCACGGCGTCGCTGGCAATGCCAGCATTTATTGCCCATCTCTAGTTGCCCTTGAGAAGGTGGTGGTGAGCCGCCTTCTTGAACCATTGCAGTCCGTGTGGTGATGGTACTCCCACAGTGCTGTTAGGTAGGGAGTTCCAGGATTTTGACCCAGCGACGATGAAGGATCGATGATATACTTCTAAGTCAGGATGTGACTTGGAGGGGAACCTGGAGGTGGTGGTGTTCCCATGCGCCTGCTGCCCTTGTCCTTCTAGGTGGAAGAGGTCGCGGGTTTGGGAGGTGCTGCCGAAGAAGCCTTGGCGAGTTGCTGCAGTGCATCTTGTAGATGGTACACACTGCAGCCACGGTACGCCGATGGTGGAGGGAGTGAATGTTTAAGGTGGTGCATGGGGTGCCAATCAAGTGGGCTGCTTTGTCCTGGATGGTGTCGAGCTTCTTGAGTGTTGTTGGAGCTGCACTCATCCAGGCAAGTGGAGAGTATTCCATCACACTCCTTACTTGTGCCTTGTAGATGGAGGAAAGGCTTTGGGGAGTCAGGAGGTGAGACACTCGCCGCAGAATACCTAGCCTCTGACCTGCTCTTGTTGCCACAGTATTTATGTGGCTGGTCCAGTTAAGTTTCTGGTTAATGGTGACCCCCAGGATGTTGATAGTGGGGGATTCGGCGATGGTAATGCCATTGAATGTCAAGGGGAGGTGGTTAGACTCTCGCTTGTTGAAGATAGTCATTGCCTGGTACTTCTGTGGCACGAATGTTACCTGCCACTTATCAGCCCAAGCCTGAATGTCGTCCAGGTCTTGTTGTATGCGGGCATGAACTGCTTCATTATCTGTGGAGTTGTGAAACGCGCTGAGCACTGTGCAGTCATCAGCGAATATCCCCATTTCTGACCTTATGTTGGAGGGAAGGTCATTGATGAAGCAGCTGAAGATGGTTGGGCCTAGAACACTGCCCTGAGGAACTCCTGCAGCGATGTCCTGGGGCTGTGATGATTGACCTTCAACCACCACAACCATCTTCCTTTGTGCTAGGTATGACTCCAGCCAGTGGAGCATTTTCCCCCTGATTCCCATTGACTTCAGTTTTACTAGGGCTCCTTGATGCCAGACTCGGTCAAATGCTGCCTTGATGTCAAGGGCAGACACTCTCACCTCACCTCTGGAATTCAGCTCCTTTGTCCATGTTTGGACCAAGGCTGTAATGAGGTCGGGAGCTGAACCCAAACTGGGCATCACTGAGCAGGTTATTGGTGAGTAAGTGCTGCTCGATAGCACCGTCGATGACACCTTCCATCACTTTGCTGATGATTGAGAGTAGACTGATGGGGCAGTAATTGGCCGGGTTGGATTTGTCCTGCTTTTTGTGGACAGGACATAGCTGGGCAGTTTTCCACATTGTCGGATAGATGCCAGTGCTGTAGCTGTACTGAACAGCTTGGCTAGAGGCGCGGCTAGTTCTGGAGCACAAGTCTTCAGCATGATAGCCGGGATGTTGTCAGGGCCCATAGCCTTTGCTGTATCCAGTGCGTTCAGCCGTTTCTTGATAGCACGTGGAGTGAATCGAATTGGCTGAAGAATGGCTTCTGTGATGGTGGGGACCTCGGGAGTAGGCCGTTATGGATCATTCACTCGGCAATTCTGGCTGAAGTTGGTTGCAAACGCTTCAGCCTTGTCTTTTGCACTCAGGTGCTGGGCTCCACCATCATTGAGCATGGGGATATTCTTGGAGCCTCCTCCTCCCGTTAGTTGTTTACTGGTCCACCACCATTCATGAGTGGATGTGGCAGGACTGCAGAGCTTTGATCTGATCCGTTGATTTCCAGTCCTTTTTCCTGGTTGTAGATAAGGTATGAACAAAGAATTGGCTGTACAATATCCCCCTATATATCGCTTCAAAAGTACCAGTGCCATCAACAGTGTAAAATCTGATTAACTTTAGAGTTTTCCTTATTTTTAAAAGACAATGCCTTTGTGATGGCACCAAACCTCTCTACTTTACACACTTGAGTATGTTAGTAACATGCAATGGTATTGTAAATAGCTGCTCATCATACTGTCACCATTTGTGCAACTACATAACTATTGCTTCTAAGCAGTACACGTATTGCAGGAGGGAATACAGCTTTTCCAGTCCTTTTTCCTGGTTGTAGATAAGGTATGAACAAAGAATTGGCTGTACATTCAGAGACTCTTGTTATCCAGCCACCACAATAGATGCCCCTGGGGACTGGTCAACATGATGGATTTCCATAATCATTTAAGATGGCAACTACATCAAATAATTGCAGCGGATCACATTATGACATCAATGATGTTTGGAAGCACAAGCTCCAGGCTTGTAGGAAAATAATAACTTCTTTAATCAGTGGTGATATAAATGGGGACAGTTGTTCTTACAATATACAGCATGGGGGTCATTTTAACCTAACTAGCCAAGCGGGAAACCCATAGGATAGGATGGAATGCCGGTTTTACACCTCGCCCAATATTACTCGTTGTGATTATTTGCAACACCAAGGCCATGATTTTGCCTACCTGGGCGACTTCATGGCGGGAGAGACCGGTGCCGGGCGGAGACCCCGCTGCTGAGTTGATCCCGCTGAAAAATAAGATCTTCCCGTAATGGGTCTTGTTAAGCCTGTCCTGCGCGATTCCCAGCCCAATTAAAAGGAGTGGGCCTGGTGACGTCATCGGATGATGCAATTCTTGCTGGTATATTTAAAGGGGCCATGGCCCCATTTCCAATCACTTGTGATTTCACTTAATGCATTGCTGTCAGTGTGTGTAGCTGTGCATAATGCCTTCCCATCATCAAAGAGCAGCACCTCGCTTCAGTGAGGACTCACTCCATCATCTTGTGGAGGGAGTGAGAGCACGTAGGGAGGTTTTCTTCCCTACGGACGGTAGGAAGAGGTCTCCCCAGCAGACAAAGGCAGCGTGGCTGCAGATAGCACAGGAGATGGCAGGAATATCAGTTGTGGTTCGGACCTGAATGCAGTGCCGCAAGAGGCTTAATGATCATCTAAGAACAGGAAAAGTGAGTATAAAGCCACACTTACCTTCATGCTGCTGTGCCTGTCATCACATTCCCACCACTCTGCATTGACATCCCTACTCCTGCACACCGTTACTCATCCCAACATCTCTTGGACCTTCATCCATCCCTCTCTATCTGCATTATCACATCCCCATCTTACTATGCACCCCTCACACTCTCATCGTAATACAATGACATCAACCAACAACACAAAAGGAGGCAACTTGGTATTGGCACCCTACTGCATCATATTCTCCCTCTAAAGATCTAACCCATCCATTCCTTACACTCATTCCATCACTCTCACTCAACCTTCTCTTTCCCTCCTTGCAGGAAAAGAGAGCCCACAATAAGAGGGAGAGGGCGAGAACTGGAGGAGGACCTCAAGCCATGGCGATTTTGACCTCAGCAGAGGATATAGCAGGAGTGGTCGAGCAGACAGAAAGAGGGGCTCATTAGAAGAATCTGGTGACAGAATTATTTTCCATACACTTACATGGCTTTTATCAGTCACTCATATGGGGTCTGATGTCACCAGAAAATGAATGCTCATCATATAGATATTGGTATGTGTCTGCAGTTGACATCTCATATATCTAAATGATGATGTCTTTACTCTCCCACAGGTCCATCAAGAGGCCCCCGCCCCCACTGCCCAGGAGGAACAGCAACAAGATTCCTCAGAGGAGCCTCCTGCTTCTGAGGGCACAGCGTCACCTCATGCACGGCAAGCCAGCACCAGCGCAGAGTCGCACACCTCAGTGTGTCCGTCGCGAGATAGAGTAGTGTTGTCACCTGGTGTATTTCACATCACAGGTGAGCAAGAGCATATGGTGGAGACAGTGACAGCAGTGGAGACTCCTCGTCAGAGGGTGCAGGAGTCTCCTAGCTCTGCTCAGCTGCATGCAGACGCTGTGCCTTGGGGACCATCCAGGAAGAGGGCGATCCTGGAGCTGCAGGAACATGTGCAGGAGGCTCTGACAGGTTTCTTGACCGCGGTGACTGCGAGTGTGCAGAGAATGGAGGAGTCCATCTCAAACATGAGCAGCACCGTGGCGCACTCACTGGCAGCTATAAGTTCCTCCATGGATAGGATGGTCAACTGCATGGAGGACATAATGCGCCAGTCACATGAGAGCATGGTTTCACTTCAAAGTAGTTGGGCATCTATAGAGGCGAGAAACCAGAGGCTCATAGAATGAGTGTCAGTATAGACGAGGGCCCTCATGGCCCCACTGACGTGCAGCAAGGTATTCTCAAGCCCCTTGCTAGCAGGGAAGTGCGGGTGGTCCATGAAAGGGATGATGATGGGAGGGGACATGGAAGTGGGGACTCCTCTCCAAGCGCTCACACTTCCACCCCCTTACCAACCTCTCAGTGAAAGCCCCAGATGCCTCCCCGGACAGTGATAGCTGAGTCTGCCCCTGCACAGTGGCAGGAGCAGCAGACTTTGGCAGGGCCCTCACAGGCTCCTAAACCCAGAGGACAACTGCCAAAGGCGTCTAAGCAGGCGCAGCAGGGAGTTGAGGATGCTGCGGCTACCTCTGCTAAAGCCACAGGGTTAGCAGCACATATAAGCACTCGTAAAAGAAATATCCCACACAAATAGTCACAAGGGTAGTCACATGGGTGTGTTTTTCATTATTAGTATGATGTTGAAATTCTATGATGTAGATGTAATAAACCATTTAATTTTCAATATTTGCAGTCCTTGCCAAATGTGTGTGTGCTCAAATGGAAGTGGCAGAGTGACCGGTCAGAGCTTCTCTCACATCCACCAATGGTGGTGAGAGTGAAAATAATGGCATGGTCATTTTTGGACTGCTCTATGTTGTTGGTGTTGGGTGATGGCAACCTGCGTACGCCTGTGGCAGACACATTTCTGAGCTTTTAAAGTTATGTAAATTTGGACATCTCTGGCGTCACGGGCAGCAATGTGGTCACGTACTGCTCGTAATGGCACCTCCGGCTCCTCCAGGTCTTCCTCATCCTTGTTTTCAGAGGATGTGCACTGTGCGCCATCTTCCTCATCCAGCGCTAATCCTCGCTGCTGCGCTATGTTGTGCAGGGCACAGCAGACCACGACGATTCTGGAAACCCTGGCTGGTGCGTATTGAAGGGCTCCTCCAGATCTGTCCAGACACCTGAAGCACATTTTGAGCTAGCCTATTGTCTGCTCGACGTCACTTCTCGTGGAGATGTGGCTTTGATTATAACGTCCCTGAGCCTCGTTTGCTGGCCTCCTCAAAGGTATCATGAGCCACGTCTTCAGGGGATAGCCCTTGTCTCCAAGCAGCCAGTTGGAAAGACTGTTTGGTGGTACGAAGAACTGAGGGACGGTGGACTGACACAGGATGAATGAGTCGTGGCAGCTGCAAGGGAACTTGGCGCACACATGGATGGTAATCTTCCTATGGTTGCAGACCAGCTACATATTGAGGGAGTGGAAGCCCTTGCGATTGACAAATGCAACTGGATTGTGATGGGGTGCCCTGATGGCCACATGTGTGCAGTCGATGACTCCCTGCACCCGTGGGAAGCCAGCCAGAGCTGCAAAACCAAGCGCCCGCTCATTGACACTGCCTTCATCACTTACAAAATGGATATAATTTGCAGACTTGTTAAAGAGGGCATCAGTGGCCTGTGTGGGCGGCTGACCGAGATGCCGGAAGTGTCTGCTGCAGATGCCTGGAAGGAGCCTGAGGCGAAGAAGTTGAGGGCCATAGTGACTTTGACAGCCACTGGTAAGGGGGTGCCCACCCCTTCCTCTGGGCTGCAGGTCTTGCTCCAGCAATTTGCAAATGTCGGCGAAGACCTGGCACGATAGCCTGAGCCTCCTTTGGCACTACTGCTCCGTCATGTTGAAGAAGCTCATCATCTGCCTGTATATGCAGCCCTGCGCTGATGCCCTCTGCCCTGTGCAGCATCAGGTGGTTGAGGAGAAGGTTGGCGTTCTTGTTGTTGCTGCTGCTGGTGTGGCTGGTTCTGTTGCTGCTGCAGTTGATTGTCATCAGAATCAGAGGAGCAAGGTGATATAGCATAAATTGTGCCCATTGTGATGTTACCTATGGCAGCTGCAGTTGAGAAGTAATCTGTCAATGTTGAGATAGGTTGTTCCAAGGAGATGACAGTGGATAGAAAGATTACTCCAAACACTTCAAAAGCGCATAAAGCTCAAAAGAGGGTTCCAAATCATGAAGGCTCCAGCTTCTAAGATTGGGAAGTGAACAACTGTGAAATGGTAGGTTTTATACCACTTTTGCAGCTGTCACCTATTCACAGCAATCGACAGTCATTGAGAACCCGACATACTTACCTGACGTGATAGCCGCTCTCCGGGAACCTCGTTGAAAACCTGGTAAAATGGTAAGTACATGGGGAAATGGTTCTTAACTACCTTTTAACAAGCTTTTAAGCATCTAAATTGACTGACCCACCGCTTGGTGTCGGGTCTGTTCAGAGATCACAGACCCGACACTTGGGAAAGTGACAAGGAGGCGGGTTTACAGCAGGATACCAACCCGTTGTCAATCTCTGTGATTTTGACAGCGGACCCGCCTCCAAACCCGCAGTCTGAGCGCTAGTAAAATTCCGACCCAAATTTCTGATTGGTCCCCTTGGATGATAAGACCAGATTTCTGATTGGTCCCCTTTCCAGGGCAAGACACACCCAACAGTTTGTCTGAAATGTGTAATTTGATCCTGCCTGCTGGAGTAATTAAGACCTTTGCAATGTGTAATTTGATCCATTCATTTTGACAGCCAGGCTCCAGAGATCACAGTGCTAACACTACTGCTTTCAGAGAACAGACAGGGCTCACCCTCCTGGGTCAGGAGCACTCACACTGCCAAGTTCAGATAGGAAGGGGTGAGGCCATGGATGATGAGAATTTTAAAATCAAGGTGTTGGTGAACAGTGTCCCCCCTAATTTTTTTTTCTGTGTGCAGTCCCTTTAACGCTCTCATTATTTAAAATTCATTTATTTATCGGCCATTCCTAGCTGCCCTTGAGAGGGTGGTAGTGAGCTGCTTTCTTGAACCGCTGTGGTCTGTGGGGGGCGGGTGGAGTAGAGGGAGAACGTGATGCAGGTGTAAAGGGGGTGGCGGTGGAAGAACGTAATCTAGGGCTAACAGAGAGCGGGAGAACGTGATCTATCTTCCCATCTACATTATGTTCTTGCTCTCATTCCCCCTCCTTTAGACCTGGATCACGTTCTTCCCCCCTCCCCACTGTTCCCACCATGCTCCCTCCAACGAGTTCCTGATCTTCTCTCCCCGAGTTCCTGATCTCCCCGCCGAGGTCCTGACCTTCTCCACACCGCCCCCCCCAGGTTCGTGACCTTCTCCCCCCTCCGAGTTCCTGACCTTCTCACCCGAGCTCCTGACCTTCTCACCAACCCCCAGGTTCGTGACCTTCTCCCCCCTCTGAGTTCCTGACCTCTCCCCCCCCCCGAGCTCCTCTCACCCCCTTCAGTCCCCTCTCCCCCCTTTGATCCGATCTCCTCCCACTCCCCCCTTCAATCCACTCTCCTCTCATCCCCTTTTGATCCCCTCTCTCCCCCTTCAATCCCCTCACCTTCCACCCCCCTACCATCCCCTCTCCTCTCCCCCCTTCATCTCCTCTCCTCTCTCCCCTTCCCCTCTTTGATCCCCTCTCCTCCCTCCTTCAATCCCCTCTCCTCCCATCCCCCTACGATCCCTTCTCCTCCCTCCTTCAATCCCCTCTCCTCCCAGCCCCCTTCGATCCCCTCTCCTCCCACCCCCCTACGATCCCCTCTCCTCCCACCCCCCTACGATCCCCTCTCCTCTCACCCCCCTATGATCCCCTCTCCTCCCCCTTTGATTCCCTCTCCTTACCCCCCTTATCCCCTCTCCTCTTCAATCCCCTCTCCTCACCCCCCCTTGATCCCCTCTCCTACCTCCTTCGATCCCCTCTCCTCTCTCCCCCTTCGATCCCCTCTCTCCAAACCAATTCGATCCCCTCAATCCCACCCCAATCCGAAACCCTGACCTTCTCTGCACAGAGCTGAGGAAAGCGTGGCTGTGTAGGCCGCAGCCGGTTGGTACTGCGCATGCGCGACTGGATCAAGTGCTCATGCGCAGTACCAAATGGGCGTGCATGGGCAGAGGGAGTCAAAAATGCCATGCAAATAATCACTCTGATATTCCATTGACTTCAATGGAGAGTAAAATCAGGGCGGGGTGTTAAACCAGCATTGCTCCCGATCCTGCCAGTTTCCCGATGGGCGGGTTAGGATAAAGTTTTGTTGCATCAATTGAAATTATTAACCAATAAGATGCGAAAATATTTCAAATGTGATTTATTTAAAAGAAAATACTTTGCAGGCGCCTCAGATGGCTTGATCTAGTGAGTAGCTGCAGTGAGCCAGAGACCCCCAAAGGTCCTGATTTCAACCACTAGTCTGTATTGAGTTAGCTGATTTTAGGCAGGTAAGCCTGAGGGGCTCCATAGTTTCTCCTCAGTTAGTGAGAAGAAAATCATTTGGAGCCCCATGTTCCTGATCGCTGTCCAGTAAAGCTGAAAATCATTCGGAGCCTCACACTCCCGATCGCTATCCAGTAACGCTGAAAATCATTCGGAGCCCCATGCTCCTGATCGCTATCCAGTAAAGCTGCTGGAGTGCTTGTGTAAACATTGGCTTAAGACTGGACTGGATTCAGCTACGATGCTCCTGGCTCCGTGATTGGTTAGCTTCCGACACTCATTGTCAAGCTCACACATGAATAATGGCCACTTGAGTGAAATACGGGATGATGACTGTTATGTATTGTGTGTTCTATTGTGTGTTCTCCTCCCACCTGTGGTGGCGCTGTCACAGGAGATAAATGGTTGGGTGTTCTCTTAAGTTTAGCTCTCTTTATTCGGAACTTTCCAGAACTTCCTTTCCTTCCAATAAAGCACTTCATGTTTGAATCTCTGAGTTCTGAGTCCTAAATTGTGTTTAGGTAGAAAGGTACCGACACAACAAGTGGCAATGAGGAGCGGATGAATCTGCGTACGTTACGGGTGCAGTGAGTAAACAGAAAATTTAATTTGAAACATGAGATGGCTACTATATTAGGAAACATCGATGATTTTGATGAAAATGTGGAGCAATGGAGCGCATATACGGAATGTTTTGACTATTTTGTATTGGCGAATGCGGTGGCAAATGAAAAGGTCGTGCCTACCTTTTTGAGTGTAATCGGGCCGAAGACATTCAATTTACTTCGCAGCCTTGTGCAACCAGATAAGCCAGGAACTAAAACATATAAGCAACTAGTGGAAATTCTTGGAGCACATTTTTCACCAAAACCTCTGGTTATTGCTGAGAGATTTAGATTTCACAATCGGAATCAAGAGGAGGGGGAATCAGTGACGATGTTTATTGCTGCTTTAAAAAGGTTGTCGGAACACTGCCAGTTCAAGGAGGTGCTGAATGACACCATTAGAGACAGACTTGTGTGTGGTCTGCAAAATGCAGCCACACAGAAGCGCCTTCTTACTGAGGACAACCTTACTCTTGAAAAGGCCATTGAAGTTAGTGTCTCCATGGAGATGGCGGAAAAGGAGGCTCACCAGTTGAGTTCAACAGGGAGAGTTCACAAGCTGTCGTCTGAGCCTAAAGGTGCGCGGAACAGCACATGTTACCGTTGTTGGAAAACGGGCCATCACGCTAATGACTGCTGGTGTACGGAGCTGGAATGCCGAAATTGTGGCAAAAAGGGTCACATTGAACGCGTCTGTAGAGGTAAAAAAAGAACAGACAGAGCTGGGAAGCATGGAAGCAAAATGTCTGTATTTGGACAAGAGAGGAAAAAGAGTGTTCATTCAGTGCAGTATGATGGAACAAGCAAAACAGGGGGGAGCGACACCTCTGAGGAGGAAGAGGTGCACATACTGACGGTTGCAGGTGATTTAAATGGCTACTGGGTGTCACCACTGGTGGAGGGACAATCAGTGCGGATGGAGGTGGACACAGGTGCGGCTGTGTCCCTTGTTTCAGACACTGTCTACAACAAAATGCTAAAGCATCTTACCCTTCAGCCAACAAACATTGTGCTAAAGACGTATACCGGCGAACCTGTGGCCATGAGAGGCGTCATTGAGGTGACAGTTAAATTGAACGGACAGACTGCAAAACTGCCACTATATGTGGTAAAGGGAAATTACCCATCGCTACTGGGACGTGCGTGGCTAGAGAAAATCACGCTGGACTGGCCTGCAGTCTGCATGATGTCAAAAGGGGAGTCAGGTCTGACTGCAGTGTTAAACAAACATGCAGAACTCTTTAATGGGGAACTTGGGAGCATGAAAAAGATCAGCGTGAGACTGGACATTAAACCTGACAGCAAGCCAAAGTTTCACAAAGCCCGACCTGTACCCTATGCAATTAGGCCAAAAGTTGAGGCTAACTTGGAGGCCTTAGTCGAGAATGGAGTCCTGGAGCCTGTGAGCGTGAGCAAATGGGCCACACCCATTGTTCCTGTCCTGAAAAAGGATGGATCTGTTCAAATCTGCGGGGATTTTAAAGTGACTATTAACCCGGTGCTGTCTGCGGAACAGTACCCTCTTCCCCTCATTGATGATCTTTTTACGGGCCTGGCCGGAGGGCAAAAGTTCAGCAAAATAGACTTATGCCAGGCTTATCTACAAATGCATGTTGATGACAAATCAAAGGAGCTGCTGACAATTGTGACACACAAGGGGCTATACAGGTACTGCCGCCTTCCGTTTGGAATTACGTCGGCCCCTGCTCTATTCCAAAGGGCAATGGATCAGATTTTGAGTGGACAGCCAGGAGTCCAGTGCTACCTGGATGACATCCTTGTCACTGGGACAAATGAGGAGGATCATCTTCTGAACTTGGATGCGACACTACAACGACTGAAAGAGTACGGACTCAGAGTTCGTAAAGACAAATGTGAATTCTTTCAGTCTTCAGTTGAGTACCTGGGGCATGTGATTGACGCTACTGGCCTGCATAAGGCGCCATCAAAGGTCAAGGTGATCGTGGAGGCCCCAGCACCCCAGAATGTGAGCCAGTTACGTTCATTTCTGGGGCTACTTAACTACTATGGGAAGTTTATTCCAGACTTAGCAACATTTCTGAAGATGATACATCAGTTGCTATGTCAAGGCAAAACATGGAAATGGACTGAACTGTGCAACGAAGCTTTCGCCCAAGCAAAGAAAGCATTGCTGAAATCGGAGGTCCTGACACACTTCGACCCAAAGCTACCCATGCAGCTAGCATGTGATGCATCACCATATGGTGTGGGAGCAGTCATATCCCACATCATGCCTTCGGGTGAAGAGAAACCTATCGCCTTCGCATCACGCACCTTGAACAAGGCCGAGAGTAACTATGCACAGATCGAGCGCGAGGCCTTGGGAATCATTTTTGGAATTCGAAAATGTCATCAGTACCTGTTTGGGAGAAGGCTCACACTCCTGACGGATCACCGTCCATTGACTTCAATCTTCGGGCCCCACACCGGAATTCCGTCTCTCGCTGCAAGCAGGATGCAAAGGTGGGCTTTACTGTTGTCAGGACACACATACGACATCAAATATCGCAAATCAGACTTGCACGGCAACGCAGACGGTCTCTTGAGGCTACCCTTGCCTGTTACTCCCCCAGAGCCTCATCAGATAGACATCTTCTACTTTAGACAAGTGGAGGGAGCACCTGTCACTGCAGTTCAGGTGCAAAGGTACACCCGCAACGATCCAGTCCTGTCTGAGGTAATGGATGATGTCATTCGAGGGAGAGCTATAGGAGATTTTCCTAGTTTGAAACCTTACGTTTCAAAAAGAAATGAGCTCTCCGTCCAGGCAGGTTGTCTTCTTTGGGGGCGCCGTGTCATCATTCCGCCACCTCTGAGGGAACCTATACTGCAACAACTTCATACAGGCCACAGTGGGATGGTTCGGATGAAGGAAATGGCAAGAAGCTACTTCTGGTGGCCAGGTCTCGATGGGAATATTGAGGAGAAAGCCAAAACATGTTCCCCATGTCAAAGGGTCCGGAATGTTCCACAGCTGGCAACCCTACACCCCTGGGATTGGCCTGCAGAAGTGTGGCAGCGAGTACATGTGGACTTCGCCGGTCCTTTCGAAGAGAAGATGTTTATGGTGGTTGTGGACGCTCGTAGCAAGTGGCCGGAGGTCGCTGTGATGAGGTCTACCACGGCAGAGAAAACAATTGAGAAACTTGGTGAGATGTTCAGCCGTTATGGCTCACTGGAACAACTCGTAAGTGACAACGGTCCACAATTTGTATCACAGGAGTTTGCAACCTTCCTGCATGTGAATGGTGGCCAACACATCAGGTCTGCGCCCTATCATCCCTCTACTAACGGCCAGGCAGAAAGGTTTGTGCAAACTTTGAAGCACGCCTTGAAGGCATCGCAAGGTCAGGGCTCAATCTACCAACGTCTGAACAGTTTCCTGTTGTTCTACAGGAACAAGCCGCATGCCACAACCAAAACTTCCCCCGCTTCGCTCATGATGAAGAGGCAGTTGCGGACAAGTTTTGACTTACTCAAACCTCCAAGGGCAGAACAGGTTGTCCATTGTCAACAACAAGCTCAAGTTGAAAAGAGAGAGAAAAGAGCCAAGGAGAGATGGTTTCACCCTGGAGAGCACGCCCTAGCTCGAAACTACAACACTGGACCGAAATGGGTTCCTGCTATGGTGATCGCGCAGATGGGCCCTGTGTCTTACATGGTTGAGACTGCTGAGGACGTCATCTGGAGAAGACACACAGATCAACTGTTGCTAGGAGCAGAGACAGCCACAGAGGCTCCAATGGCTGGTTGGCCTGAACTGTTTCCGGATGATACTGCAAACCAACATCCTTTGCCACAGTGCTCTTCTCCAACACAGGAAGTCAAAGAGACTGTTCCACCTGTGCAAACTCCTGACTTTCGACTGACACAGGCACCTTCTCCATCCAGGCCTGTGTCAATGCCTACTGCTGTGGAAGCCAGCGACGGTATCCTGTCAGAGCGGCGGCCTCCAAGACGCTTGGCTCTGTAGGCTTAGTGACTTACCCACAAGACTGGGGCAGAATAAACCCCAGGGCAAAGTCAGGGTTTGAGGCAGTCTACCTCTACCCTAGGTTCGTTGAGTGCATTGAAAGTAACTTACCTGTTGAGGAATAATGTGGACCTTCCATTTAAGAGGGGAGGAAATGTTATGTATTGTGTGTTCTATTGTGTGTTCTCCTCCCACCTGTGGTGGCGCTGTCACAGGAGATAAATGGTTGGGTGTTCTCTGTTAAGTTTAGCTCTCTTTGTTCGGAACTTTCCAGAACTTCCTTTCTTTCCAATAAAGCACTTCATGTTTGAATCTCTGAGTTCTGAGTCCTAAATTGTGTCTAGGTAGAAAGGTACCGACACAACAATGACCAGCATAAGCATACCCTAGCAAACAGTCAACAATGCCTTCAGAAGAAAAGGGAAGGGGAGAAAAATTGAAGGAAATTTTTTTTTAAGTGTTGAAATTTTTTTTTCTTGTTAAGCTTGCTTTAAATATGTGGTATGGTTAATTATACTACATTGTCTCAAATATTTGAAAATCATACAGATTTAATTCTGAAGATACCACGATGTATAATATAACCAAAATATAATTTATATATGTGCATTTCATTCATTAATCTGGAATCGTTTTCAGTAATGTGTGAACATTGTCGATGTTTTCCGCCAATTACACACACCTATTTGAACAAAAATTGGTAAAGAAAGCAATTACAACAGAGCCTTCCTACCTGCAGTTAGATTATCGCCTTCAAGATGGAAGTGAACTGGCAGGTGTTAATAATTGACGAAAGAAAAGTGAGTGGGTGACAGAATGTTTCTGGTGCCAGCAGGATTATGTGTCACTTGAGCACATAAAACTGCCCATTATGGTAAGTGACGTATGAGTTCGGTAAAAATGTCAGTTTAGTTGCCATTAAATATTAGTGAATAGAGAAAAAGAAACACGTCCGCACCTGCACCGTATGAAAAAGCAAATATGATCAAAAGTAATTAATGATCGCTCCAAAAATTGCCTTCAGTGGTCATTATCACTGATTAATAATAAAAATGTCAGCACAATCTGCATTACCCTAAGTTTTGGTTACAATCTGACTGTACCCACATGCTCCAGCATCAATTACCAAATGTGATGAGATAAATTCTGCTCCTTCCCATTCTGTTAGTGTTTGTGTGATATATGGCACCTGTTTCTGCATCAATACATTTTGTATTTCATTGTAATGTATTTCTTCCCCCAATCACTACAGGAAAATGAAAGACCAACTGCAATGAATGTTTTATAACGTACCTTATTTCCTGTAGTTCCTTGCTAATTTTTAGTCTGCTTTTTTCTATATCCTTGTGCATGTGTTGAATCAAAATGCCCTAATAATTTTATTACTTGGAGCATTCGGATTCATGTATAGATTGGAAAATATACAGGAAACTACCAAAGAAATATCAAGAAAAATGTATACAAAAGCAAAATACTGTGGATGCTAGAAATCTGAAATAAAAACAGAAAATGCTCAGCAGGTCAGGCAGCATCTGTAGAGAGAGAAACAGAGTTAACGGGCAGGATTTTCATTGAGCCGTGGAGGCGGGATTGGAGGCGTGTGGGGGGTTAAAATCGCGAAAACTGGTGGGCGGGACCAACCCCACCTCCATCCCGCCTCCGAGCAATTTTACTTCATTCGTGTCTAATGGTCCGTCTCCGTTCCACCTCCAAGAGGCGGGATACGCCGTTAAGGCCCTTAATAAGCACTAAATTGCCTCATAAATCCCATTTGAAAGGCCTTTGCGATTTTAACCCTTTTCCCACGTGAAACACGCCTGGTCTGAAACACGACGGTGAAACTTGGCAGGACCACAATTGGATTGCTGACTATCAGCTGCAGGTCAACCATTAAAGAGGAGATTTGATCAGCCATCATTTGCAGGTGGCAGGACTTTGTTGTCTCAGGTCTGGGGGGAACTTTCAGAAGGCTTAACCACAGCTGTGGAAGTTTGGAGCCTGACTCCCATCTCCAGTGTGACCTCCTGGAAGACCCCTCTCGCCACCTTCACTGAGCGTTTCCTCAACAGAGGCATATACCAGAAGCATGGGAGCCATTTATTTCCTTCCCTTCTGTGCATTAGATGAGCTCGAGCACCAGCCATGGCACCAGCAGAACTAGGAACAACAGCAGCACCAACAGCAGCAGCAGCAACAGGAGCGCCAGGCTTTTGCTCACCCACCTGAAGCTACACAGGCCAGAAGGGGCCAGCGCATGGAAGCCCATCGACGCAGGAGATACCCCCCAAATAGGGTCTACAGACACAGGGTCAGCTACCTCAACATGAGTGAGCAGCAGTGCCAAAGGCGGCTCCGACTTTCGCGAGAGGTAGTGAGTGACATTCGCGCAATGCTGCAACAATACCTGCAGCCCAGAGGACCAGGTGGACAAGCCTTACCAGTGGCCGTCAAAGTCACCACCGCAGTCAACTTTTTTGCCTCAGGCTCATTCCAGGGATCAGCAGCAGACATCAGCGGCATCTCCCAGGCGGCCACACACACTTGCATCACGCAGGTAACCGATGCCCTCTTTGCCATCATGCACAATCACATCCATTTCACCAAGGATCAAGCTAGTGTCATGGCGCGAGTGGTTGGATTAGCTAATCTGGCAGGCTTTCCAAGGGTGCAGGGCATTGTTGACTGCACATATGTGGCCCTTAAGGCACCCCATCACAATCCAGGTATTTTTGTCAACCGCAAGGGCTTCCACTCCCTTAACATTCAGCTGGTGTGTGATCACAAGAAGAACATTTTGCATGTTTGTGCCAAGTATCCTGGCAGTTGCCATGACTCCTTCATACTGTGGCAGTCTAGTATGCCTCCGCTATTCAGTCCGCCAGACCAACTTAACGGATGGCTACTTGGAGACAAGGGCTATCCCCTGAGGATGTGGCTAATGACGCCATTGAGGAGCACATCCAATGAAGCAGAGGAGAGCTACAACTCCAGCCACATATCCACCAGAGCCATAATCGAGCAAACCATCGGTTTGCTGAAGATGCGCTTCAGATGCCTGGATAGATCAGGTGGAGCTCTGCAGTACTCAGCAGCCAGGGTCTCCAGAATCGTCATGGTTTGCTGTGCACTTCACAACATGGCACAGCGTCGTGGCTTGCAGATTCCTGAGGACCAAGTGGCTCCTCACATATCCTCCTCAGATGATGAGGAGGAGGTGGAAAGCGAAAACAAACATCCTGCAGAGGCTCATCAACCAGCGGCAGCATTACGTGAGAAAATTGCTGCCCGGGATGCAAGGAACGCACTCATCTTGGCCAGATTTGCTTAGCCTAGCCGATCAAGCACTTTTGCCTCGCAGCTTCTTACCTGAGCATCGACAATGGCCAAGACCTTGCGGATTCCTAGCTATTTGACCAGCATACTGACAATTGCAAGTAATCCTAAGCCCTCAATGTGAAAGTCCCATTCGCGAAATGACACATGCCACAACTACAGCAGTAGTCATCAGATTTTTTATTAACATTATTAATCTGATGGCTTTTTCTAACAATACATCAAATTTCACCCAAGTGACTGCCCTTGTGACTATTTGTGCAGTATCTTTCTCTTTTGCGTGCTCCTACGTGGTGCTTCCCCTGTGGCTTCAGCAGGTGTGGAGGCCCCTTGCTCACTTTCCTGCTGCTCCTGTCTCAACACCTTTGGCGGGCGTCCTCTGGGGTTGCGAGCTTGTGAGGGCTCGTCAACAGTCTGCTGCTCCTGCGGCTGTGCAGGGGTTGAGATGCCAATTTCAGTTGGGTGTGGACTCTGGTGGGGCTCTGACCGAGGGGTCTGCAGTGGCATGTAAGTGTGAGTGCTTGGAGAGGAGCCCCCACTTGATGTCTGCCACCAACTTCCCTCTCATGGGTCAGGTCCCCCTCAGCGCCTGCAAGTGGCTTGAGAGCACCTTGCTGCACATCAGGGGGGCCATGGGGACCCGTATCTGCACTGGCAGTCCTACTCAGAAGGACTTCCATGAAGGTCTGGTTTCTCTGTTCAATATATGACCATCGCTCCTCCAGAGATGTCATTCTATTCTGAATACTCACTGTGTTTTCTGCACTCTGGTGACTTATCTCCTCCATAGCCGCTGCCATCCTCTCGTCTACTGTAGCCATCCTTTCCACGGAGCTCGCCATCCTTTCCATGGTGATGCGTTCATGCGCCAATGACTCCACAAAGGCTCTGCTCATGTTCGCTATGGACTCCTCCATTCGCTCCACACTCGCAGCGACCCAGAAGACAAAACCTGCCAGAGACTCCTGCATCTGTTCCTGGAGTTCCAGCACTGCAGATCTTATGGATGGACCTAGAGGCAGAGGATCGACATGCAGCTGAGCCGAGCTGGCAGAGTCCTGCGCCCTCCGACTGGGACTCTCCACTGCTGTCCATGTCTCCACAATCTGCTGATGCTCACTTGTGAGCTGTGAAATACCAGGTGACAACCTTACTCTATGTCCCGAAGGTCCCACCAAGGTGTGAGTGTCTGCGCTGGTGCTGGGTGTGCTGAATTCTGCTGACGCTGCACCCTCAGAGGTTGCAGCTTCCTCTGAGGAGTCTGGCTTCTCAGGCTGTTCCTCCTGGCTAGTGGGGACGGCTGCTTGCGATGGTCCTGTGGGGGAGTAAAGGAAAGAGTCAGAGATGTGATGTCAAGGTTACATGCACATTGCATATTGCAGATGCTCATAAGTCCATCTGTTAGAATCATTATCAGCGACTCATGCAATGTCAATGAGAGAGATGTTAAACTATTCTGTCACCAGCTTGCTGTGTTGCACCCGTCTGTCCGTCCCGCGCTTGCGCATCTTGATCATAAAATCTCTTCCTACACTGTATCCAGGTTCTGCGGGTCACTGCTAAGGAGTTGACCTCCTCTGCCGCCTGCATCCACACGGCCTTGGTCTGCTGGGGAGGCTGCTTCCTCCCTGTAGAAGGGAAGAGCACCTCCTTATGTGCTCTAGCTCCATCAACTAATGCCTGCAGGGCCACATCATCAAATCTGGGAGCAGACTTAGCTCTCCTGCTGCTCATGGTGCCTCCAGGTCCCTCCCACACCAAAGCCCAAAAGGTTGGCAGTCTGCAGAAGAAGCAAGGCTTGCTGTAGACCTTAAATGCAGCAGCAATGATGACGTCCTCGGAGGCGACTTTCAGACTAGAAAAACTCATTTGCCAAGGGTTCCCACACGTTGGAGCTCAATTGGACAATTAAGTTAAAATTGCATCATTCTCCCACATCCATTTAGATTCAGGTGGATAACACGAAATGCAGATTACATGACCCCATCCCGCCTCTGAATGAAAATCCAGCCCAATGTTTCAGGTTGATGACCCTTCATCAGAACTGCTGAGTATTTCCAACATTTTCTGTTTTTATATCAGGAAAAATGTGTTGCCTACAGGAAAAGTCTGATCAATTTAATAATCTAGATGGATAAAATTATTTTCTATGTAGGTTTATTTTTTCCAATTTTCTGCGAACTTCCGTAACAGAGTAATTGTGAAGCACAAAATCAAAATTAATATAATTATTGGTGATGTTGCTTGAATAGTGTTCTTTTCCTAGGATACAGCAATACTTCAGCAATATATCACGCTGAAAATAGCTGTGCGATACAGTGGATTAGAACACAGTTCTTTCTCCTCCGGAATCTGGGTTTGGATCCACTCCTGACAGATGGGATAAAAGTCTACACTTGCTGATGGCTGTTAAAGGTTCTGACTGAAAATAGATTAGGGTAGTCTTGATCATCTTCAGAATCCAAACATGTCTTCAAATTCAACTTTAATTAGTACCAATTTGGTATTCTGAATCAGGAAGGATATAAAAATAAGTAGTTTGGGAAATGTTAATTTAACTGTTACAATTATGGGGCATGGAAGGTGGATTCCTCTGAAATTGAAATCCAGGAATATTATCTGGGTAAAGTTTGACCCATGATACATGTCACAATGGGCATGGAATACAAACTCTTCCATTCCCTGGCACAGTTATCCCTTACTTTAATCAGCAGCATTACACACATAAAAAAGAATATAAATAGTAACAAAAAGAAATAGATCATGCTGTCACAGTTTTGACTAGTCAGGGAATAGCACCAAAAGCAATTAATCAAACATCTCACTTCCTGTCAGCCTGCTTTAAACTATAAATACAAGTGCAATCCATGAGATCAGTCATTCTTGGAAAATGGGCAACGTTGCAATATCCCTGCAGCAGTGTCAACTATTCTAATATTGTAAGAATAAATCACTTTAAATGTAATATATTCAAAAAGGCTTTGAAGCAGCAAAGAGATTTACCAGCCTACCCATGCAATATACTACCACACCTAATGATAATTATGTGTGCAGGGAAAAATAGTTGTTTAGCTTAGGGTCTTAGGAAAGATGTTAGAAGTACAGTAAAACAATCATCTTCCAGTGTACTATGCGATTTCATTGAATTTACTGATTTAAAAATAACTAAAATAACGACAAAAAAGAGGATTGGTACTGAGATCATCGAAGTTCTGCAAGAAATGTGCTAAAAGATCAAGTGCTCCAGAAGTTCCGACAGCCACCTAATGCAATAAGATTTGTAAAATAAAGCTATGTTTGGTGCTGTTTAGGTACGTACACCATTGATGGCCCTTGCTGTGCACTAAGAATACAGGCAATAATTTAGTAATACATGTGTTACAGGATGGAGCAAAAGACTTGTCTTACAATCACAACTATCACATACTTTAGGCCATTATGGTTTCTTAGCCTGTAGAAGCTTTTTGTGTCTATGTGTTTATTAAATTATTTATCAATAAAGGAAAGGAATGAAACCAAAATGCTAAGCCCTGATTTTAACTCGGTGCAAGAATCAATGAGCAGGAAGCTCCAATGGTGTCGCCAGCGCGAGGCAATGTTAACTCCTGAGCCTCATTTTAATATGATTGCAGACTGCCCTCGCGATCACATAGGGAAACGGGCAACCCGCCCACTTTCTCCGCGCAATATCTCGGAGGCATCCTTGTCCTACATCACGTCCTTCAACATACAATCATGAGCACATTGCAACAGCTCGCTTTCTCATTCCAGACAAACTCAATGGTTCTTTTGCTCTCTTCACATCATACGCTACAAATAACAACAGCAACTTGTATTTATATAGTGCCTTTAATGTAGTAAAGCATCCATACGAAACACAATAATAAGAATAAAATTGGACGGACTGCCCGGCATCGACCTCAGCACAGGCTATGGACACGACAACGGCACATTCAGCCCAGTCGACCTTGCAAAGTCCTCCTCACTGACATCTGGGGACTTGTGCCAAAATTGGGAGAGCTGTCCCACAGATTAGTCACAGCCTGACATAGTCATACTCACAGAATCATACCTTTCAGCCAATGTCCCAAACTCCTCCATCACCATCCCTGGGTATGTCCTGTCCTACCAGCAGGACAGGCCCACCAGGGGTGGTGGCACAATGGCATACAGTCGGGAAGGAGTGGCCTGGGATTCCTCAAAATTGACTCCGGACCACATGAAGTCTCATGGCTTCAGGTCAAGCATGGGCAAGGAAACCTCCTGTTGATTACCACCTACTGCCCTTTCTCAGCTGATGAATTCATACTCCTCCATGTTGAACACCTATTGGAAGAAGCACTGAGAGTAGCAAGGGCACAGAATATACTCTGGGTGGGGGACTTCAATATCCATCACCAAGAGTGACTCGGCAGCACCACTACTGACAGAGCCTGGACCTGGGTGAGAGCAGCATCGAGTGCGGCAGAGCTTAAAACCGGCAGCGAGGCGAGGCCTGACCACTGAGCCTGGACCTGGGTGAGAGCAGCATCGAGCGCGGCAGAGCTTAAAACCGGCAGCGAGGCGAGGCCCGACCACAGAGCCTGGACCTGGGTGAGAGCAGCATCGAGCGCGGCAGAGCTTAAAACCGGCAGCGAGGCGAGGCCCGACCACAGAGCCTGGACCTGGGTGAGAGCAGCATCGAGCGCGGCAGAGCTTAAAACCGGCAGCGAGGCGAGGCCCGACCACAGAGCCTGGACCTGGGTGAGAGCAGCATCGAGCGCGGCAGAGCTTAAAACCGGCAGCGAGGCGAGGCCCGAGCAATTCAGCAGCGGGGGACAGAGGTAAAAAGTAATCAAAGTGTGACGTCAGCAGGAAGCAGGTAAGTGATTGGTTGGTGAATATTTCTCTCTTTTTTAAACTTTAACTCTGGTTTATAGTTTCTAAGGTCTCTCTGGTGTAGTGGGGACTGTTGGTAAACTATTTAACTGTAGTGTAATTAGTGGGATTGATTGATTTAATTTAAACTCAATTAATTAAAGGGTAAGACATGGCAGGACAGCCCGGCCCTGTGATCTGCTCCTCCTGCGATATGTGGGAACATAAGAACATAAGAACATAAGAAATAGGAGCAGGAGTAGGCCAATCGGCCCCTCGAGCCTGCTCCACCATTCAATAAGATCATGGCTGATCTGATCCTAACCTCAAATCTTCTATCACTCTGCATCCACCCGAACCCATGTGATCTCCCGGGAGAGGCGAAAAACCAGATAAAGACCCAATGGCCAATTTGGGAGAAAAAAATCTGGGAAATTCCTCTCCGACCCATCTAGGCGATCGAAATTCTTCCAGGAGATCACTCTGTCCCTATATTTTCTACAGTACTTACCTTCTGTAAAGGCGATCTCCACCCCAGCCAGGAACAGGAATAAAACCATCTCCTGAAATCTAACAGAATTAGAACACAGTAGGAGCAGAACAAGGCTACACGGCCCCTGGGCCCGCTCCACTACCCACAGGGCCATGACCATTCCGAACCCAGACTCATGTCCAATTTCCTGCCCGCTCCCCGTAACCCTTTATTCCCTTTACTTCTAGGAAACTATCTATTTCTGTTTTAAATTTATTTAATGATGTAGCTTCCACAGCTTTCTGGGGCAGCAAATTCCACAAACCTACCACCCTCTGAGTGAAGAAGTTTCTCCTCATCTCAGTTTTGAATGAGCAGCCCCTTATTTTAAGATTATGCCCCCTAGTTCTAGTTTCACCCATCATTGGGAACATCCTCACCGCATCCACCCGATCAAGCCCCTTCACAATCTTATATGTTTCAATAAGATCGCCTCTCATTCTTCTGAACTCCAATGAGTAGAGTCCCAATCTACTCAACCTCCCCACATATGACCACCCCCTCATCCCCGGGATTAACCGAGTGAACCTTCTTTGTACTGACTCGAGAGTAAGTATGTCTTTTCTTAAGTATGGACACCAAAACTGTATGCAGTATTCCAGGTGTGGCCTCACCAATACCTTGTACAACTGCAGCAATACCTCCCTGTTTTTATATTCCAACCCCCTAGCAATAAAAGCCAACATTCCATTGGCCTTCTTAATCACTTGCTGCACCTGCATACTAACTTTTTGAGTTTCGTGCACCAGGACCCCCAGATCCCTTTGTACTACAGTACTTTCCAGTTTCTTGCCATTAAGATAATAACTTGCTCTATGATTTTTCCTGCCAAAGTGCATAACCTCACACTTTCCAGTATTGTATTCCATCTGCCAAATCTCTGCCCACTTACTTAGCCTGTCTATGTCCCTTTGCAGGTTTTTTATGTCCTCCTCACTCACTACTTTCCCTCCCATCTTTGTATCATCTGCAAACTTTGATATGTTACACTCGGTCCCCTCCTCCAAATCGTTAATATAGATTGTAAAGAGTTGGGGACCCAGCACTGACCCCTGCGGAACACCACTAGTTACTGGTTGCCAATCTGAGAACGAACCATTTATCCCAACTCTCTGCTTTCTGTTAGAGAGCCAATCCTCCACCCACGCCAGAATATTACCCCCAATCCCGTGATTTTTTATCTTGAGCAATAATCTTTTGTGTGGCACCTTGTCAAATGCCTTTTGGAAGTCTAAATACACTACGTCCACTGGTTCCCCTTTATCCACCCTGTATGTTACACTTCCTGTGTCCCTGACAACTACGCGTGCAGGAAGTGCACCCAGCTGCAGCTACTGACAGACCGCATTGCGGCACTGGAGCTGCGATTGGATGCATACTGGAGTGTTCACGATGCTCGGGACATCGTGAATAGCACGTTTAGGGAGTTGGACACACCACAGGTAGAGGTTGGACAGGAAGAAAGGGAATGGGTGACCAACAGGCAGAGTACTAGGCGCAGGCAGGTAGTGCAGGGGTCCCCTGTGGCCATCCCGCTCTCCAACAGATATCCCGCTCTCCAACAGACAACTTTGAGTACTGTTGGGGGGGATGGCTTATCAGAGGAAGGCAGCAGCAGCCAACTTCCTGGCACCAGGGGTGGCTCTGCTGCACAGAATGGGAGGAGAAAGAGTGGTAGAGCTATAGTAATAGGGGATTCAATTGTAAGGGGAATAGATAGGCGTTTCTGCGGCCGCAAACGAGATTCCAGGATGGTGTGTTGCCTCCCTGGTGCAAGGGTCAAGGATGTCTACGAGCAGCTGCAGAACATCTTGGAAGGGGAGGGTGAACAGCCAGTTGTCGTGGTGCATATAGGCACCAACGATATAGGTAAAAAGCGGGATGAGGTCCTAAAAGCGGAATATAGGGAGTTAGGAGGTAAATTACAAAACAGGACCTCAAAGGTAGTAATCTCAGGATTGCTACCAGTGCCACGTGCTAGTCAGAGTAGAAATAGAAGGATACTTCAGATGAATACGTGGCTAGAGGAATGGTGCCGGGGGAGGGATTCAAGTTCCTGGGACATTGGAACCGGTTCTGGGGGAGGTGGGACCAGTTCAAACCAGACGGTCTGCTCCTGGGCAGGGCTGGAACCGATGTCCTAGGGGGAGTGTTTGCTAGTGCTGTGGGGGAGGGTTTAAACTAAAATGGAAGGGGATTGGGAACCTGAGCAGGGAGCCAGAGGAAAGGGAAACAAGGATAAAAGCAAAAGATAGGAAGGAGAAAAACAAAAGTGGCAGTCAGAGAAATCAACGGTTTAAATCAAACGTGGCCACAGTAAATAATAATTCTAATAGGTCTAAGAGCGTTAAAAAAACAAGCCTGAAGGCTTTGTATCTTAATGCGAGGAGCATTTGTAATAAAGTGGATGAATTGGCTGCGCAAATAGAGGTAAATGAATATGATTTGTTTGGAATTACGGAAACATGGTTCAAGGATGGCCAAGACTGGGAATTCAACATCCAGGGGTATTCGATATTCAGGAAAGATAGGCAAAAAGGAAAGGGAGGAGGGGCAGCATTACTGGTTAAAGAAGGGATTAACACAATTGTAATGAAGGATATTAGCTCTGATGATGTGGAATCTGTATGGGTAGAATTGAGAAATACTAAGGGGAAAAAAACATTAGTGGGAGTGGTAATATAGACCTCCAAACAGTAAGGCGGAGGTTGGGGATGGCATTAAAAGGGAAATTAAAGATGCGTGCAATAAGGGCACAGCAGCCATCATGGGTGACTTTAATCTACATATAGATTGGGCTAACCAAATTAGTAACGATGCTGTGGAGGAGGAATTCCTGGAGTGTTTATGGGATGGTTTCCTGGACCAATATGTCGAGGAACCAACCAGAGATCAGGCCATCTTAGACTGGGTATTATGTAATGAGAAAGGATTAATTAGCAATCTTGTACGAGGCCCCTTGGGTCGGAGCGATCATAATATGATCGAATTCTTCATTAAGATGGAGAATGAAGTAGTTGAATCAGAAACTAGGGTCCTCAATTTAAATAAAGGAAACTACGATGGTCTGAGGAGCGAGTTGTGTAGGATTGATTGGGGAATGGCACTCAAAGGGTTGACGGTGGATAGGCAATGGCAAACATTCAAAGACTGAATGGATGAACTACAGAAGTTGTTCATCCCAGTTTGGCATAAAAATAAAACAAAAAAGGTGACTCAACCGTGGCTAACAAGGGAAATTAGGGATAGCATAAGATCCAAGGAGAGGACATACAAATTGGCCAGAAAAAGCAATAATCCTGAGGATTGGGAGCAGTTTAGGATTCAACAAAGGAGGACAAAGGGATTAATTAAGAAAGGGAAAATAGAATATGAGAGTAAGCTTACAGGGAACATAAAAACTGACTGTAAAAGCTTTTATAGATATGTGAAGAGAAAAAGATTGGTGAAGTCAAGCGTAGGTCCCTTGCAGTCAGAATCGGGGGAATTTATAATGGGGAACAAAGAAATGGCAGACCAACTAAATACATATTTTGGTTCTGTCTTCACAAAGGAGGACACAAATAACCTCCCAGAAATACCGGGGAACATAGGGTCTGATGAAAGGGTGGAACTGAAAGAAATCAGTATTTGTAGGGAAATAGTGTTAGGAAAATTGATGGGACTGAAGGCCGATAAATCCCCAGGGCCTGATAATCTACATCCCAGGGTACTTAAGGAAGTGGCCCTAGAAATAGTAGATGCATTGCTGGTCATCTTCCAGAACTCAATAGACTCTGGAACAGTACCCATGGATTGGAGGGTAGCTAATGTTACCCCACTATTCAAAAAAGGTGGCAGAGAAAAAGTGGGGAATTATAGACCGGTAAGCCTGACATCGGTAGTGGGGAAAATGCTAGAGTCCATTGTAAAAGATGTAATAGCAGAGCACTTGGAAAGCAGTGACAGGATCGGACAAAGTCAACATGGATTTACAAAAGGTAAATCATGCTTGACTAATCTACTGGAATTTTTTGAGGATGTAACTGGTAAAATAGATAAGGGAGAACCAGTGGATGTGGTGTATTTGGACTTTTAGAAGGCTTTCGATAAGGTCCCGCATAAGAGATTAGCGTGCAAAATTAAGGCACATGGGATTGGGGGCAAGGTATTGACTTGGATAGAGAACTGGTTGGCGGACAGAAAGCAAAGAGTTGGAATAAACGGGTTGTTTTCCGAGTGGCAGGCAGTGACTAGTGAGGTACCGCAAGGATCGGTCCTAGGACCCCAGCTGTTCACAATATATATTAATGATCTGGACGAGGGAATTGGATGTAATATCTCCAAATTTGCAGACGACACAAAGCTGGGTGGGAGGGTATGCTGTGAGGAGGATGTCATGAAACTCCAGTACGATTTGGACAGGTTAGGTGATTGGGCAGAAACATGGCAAATGCACTATAATGTGGATAAATGTGAGGTTATCCACTTTGGTGGCAAAAACAGGAAGGCAGATTATTATTTGAATGGCAATAGATTGGGAGAAGGGGAAGTGCAACGAGACCTGGGTGTTCTTGTGCACCAGTCGCTGAAGGTAAGCATGCAGGTGCAGCAGGCGGTTAAGAAGGCAAATGGTATGTTGGCCTTCGTAGCAAGAGGGTTCGAGTACAGGAACAAGGATGTCTTGCTACAGTTGTACAGGGCCTTGGTGAGACCACACCTTGAGTATTGTGTGCAGTTTTGGTTGCCTTAGCTGAGGAAGGACGTTCTTGCCATGGAAGGAGTGCAGCGAAGATTCACCAGGCTGGTACCTGGGATGGCAGGAATGACGTATGAGGAGAGATTGTGTCGATTGGGCTTATACTCACTGGAGTTCAGAAGATTGAGAGGGGATCTCATCGAAACCTATAAAATTCTGTCAGGCCTGGACAGACTAGATGCTGGAAGGATGTTCCCGATTGTCGGGGAGTCCAGAACCAGGGGTCATAGTCTAAGGATAATGGGTAGGACATTTAGGACTGAAATGAGGAGGAATTTCTTCACCCAGAGAGTGGTGAACCTGTGGAATTCTCTGCCACAGAGGGCGGTGGAGGCCAGTTCATTAAATATATTCAAGAAAGAGTTGTATATATTTCTTAAGGCTGAAGGGATCAAGGGATATGGGGAGAAGGCAGGGACAGGGTACTGAATTTGGATGATCAGCCATGATCTCATTGAATGGCGGAGCAGGCTCGAAGGGCCGAATGGCCTACTCCTGCTCCTATCTTCTATGTTTCTATGTTTCTATGACATAGCTGCCAGTTTGGGCCTGCGACAGGTGGTGAGAGAATCAACAACAGGGAAAAACCTACTTGACTGCGTCCTCACCAATCTATCTGTCGCAGATGCATCTGTCCATGACAGTATTGGTAGCAGTGACCACCGTACAGTCATTGTGCAGACGAAGTCCCATCTTTACAATGAGGACACCCTCCATTGTGTTGTGTGGCAGTACCACCGTGCTAAATGGGATAGATTCAGAACAGATCTAGCAGCTCAAACTGGGCATCCATGAGGCGCTGTGGGCCATCAGCAGCAGCAGAATTGTATTCCACCACAATCTGTAACCTCATCGCCTGGCATATCCCTCTACCATTACCATCAAACCAAGGGACCAACCCTGGTTCAATAGAGAGTGTAGAAGAGCATGCCAGGAGCAGCACCAGGCGTACCTAAAAATTAGGTGCCAACCTGGGGAAGCTGCAACCCAGGATTACATGCCTGCTAAAAAGCGGAAACAACATGCTGTAGAAAGATCTCACAATCAATGGATCAGATCAAAGCTCTGCAGTCCTGCCATATCCAGTCATGAATGGTGGTGGACCATTAAACAACTAACAACTAGAGGAGGCTCTATGAATATCCCCATCTTCAATGATGGTGGAGCCCAGCACGTGAGTGCAAAAGACAAGGCTGAAGCGTTTGCAACCATCTTCAGCCAGAAGTGCCAAGTGGATGATTCACATCGGCCTCCTCCTCCTGATGTCCCCACCATCACAGAAGCCAGTCTTCAGCCAATTCGATTCACTCCAAGTGATATCAAGAAACAGCTGAGCGCACTGGATACAGCAAAGGCTATGGGCCTTGACAACATCCCGGCTGTCGTGCTGAAGACTTGTGCTCCAGAACTAGCCACGCCTCTAGCCAAGCTGTTCCAGTACAGCTATAACACTGGCACCTATCCGACAATGTGGAAAACTGCCCAGGTATGTCCTGTCCACAAAAAGCAGGACAAATCCAATCTGGCCAAATACCACCCCATCAGTCAACTCTCAATCATCAGCAAAGTGATGGACGGTGACATCGACAGTGCTATCAAGCGGCACTTACCATAAAGATCAGAGCTTGTTACATGACTATTCTTCTAGCTGTACTACTGCATAAGTCATATAGACTACTGTATTATGAACATCTCAGGCTTGCACTGTAATAATGACATAATTCTTCAAAAATTTCATGAGAAAATTCATGAAGCAAATAGCTAATTAACACATGATCGCAAGTTCCCTCAAAGGCTCAACTGACACTGGTTTGATTCTTAATCTTCGCTGAGTTGCTGATCTCAGCCACATTGGCAGTAGATGGCGTTACAATTGGACTCTGTGGCAATTGGGTTAAAAACTCCAAAAAGCCGTTGGGCATCCCTCTGCTAATTTTGGTATCCATTGACCTCTGTTGCAGGATTGAGTTTTGTTGTCATATCTCCCTTGGTGAAATACCCTGTTAACATTATATTAACTTAACTCAGTTTCGCAGTACTCTAGCCATTGAATTAGAAATTTGTGGGTTCAAGTCCCATTCCCGAGATTTAAGCACATAATCAGGGGGACACTCGTGCAGTACTGAGGAATGCGGCATTGTTGAGATACTGTCCTTTGGGTGAGATGTTACACCGAGGTCCCAATATAGCTGCTCTGTTGTTTCCAATGGATGCAAAAGATTCCAAGGCACACAGAAAAGCAGGGAGTGTTCTAGCCAACATTCCATGGCAACAAAAATGATTAAAAATAAGTTTTTAATACCGTTTGTATGTGGTGTGAGCAAAATGGCTGCCACATTTGTCTACATAGCAGGCAAAAAATCCACAATGATCCACAGTAAATTACATAGGATAGTACAGCACAGAAGGTGGCCATTCGGCCCATTGAGTCTGTACTGGCTCTTTCAAAGAGCAATGCAGTTAGTCCCACGCCCCGACTCTTTCCCCATAACCCTGCAATTTTTTTCTCCTTCAAGTATTTATCCAATCCCCTTTTGAATGCTACGATTGAATCTGTTTCCACCACCCTAGCAGGCAGTGCATGCCAAATCCTAACCACTCATTGCATGAAAAGGTTTTTCCTCCTGTCGGCTCTGGTTCCTTTGTCAATCACCTTAAATCTGTGCCCTCTCGTTATCCACCCTTCAGCCATTGGAAACAGTTTCTCTGTATTTACTCTATCTCAACCCTTCATGATTTTAAACATCTCTATCAAATCTCCTCTTACCATTCTCAGCTCCAAGGAGAACAACCTCAGATTCTCCAGTCTATCCACGTAACTGTAATCCCTCATCCCTGGAATCATTCTAGTAAATCTCTTCTGTACCCTCTCCAAAGCCTTCACGTCCTTCATAAAGTTTGGTGCCCAGTATTGGATACAATGGCCGGAATTTTGCCTACCTTCGCGGGTCCAGTGCAGGCGGTGTCCGTGAGGGGTCACGACCCCGCTGCTGGCTCCATCCCGCCATTAAAAATGAACTTACCTTAATGGGGCCTATTAAGCCCACACAGCACATTACCCGGCCCAATTAGATGGAGCGGGTCTGGTGACGTCATTCATGATTCGTTTCCATGGCCACATTAGATTTGAAGTTTAATCTAACATAGTGCTGTCAGTGTACTACAGCATTGGAGTGCTGCAAACACTGACAATGACTGCACAGAGGCAGAGGGCTGCACCCAGGTTCTCTGATGACTCCCTCCATATGCTTATGGTAACGGTACCCCCCGCAATGGTGATGAGCGTGAAAGGAATAGCTTGGGCATTGTAGGGATGCTTTATGGTGTTGGTGTCGGTTGATGCCAACCTGGCACATCATGTGGCAGAAATATGGGTGGGTGTACAGTGTAAAGTTAACTAAATCTGGCCATGTTGAGGCCATCCCTGGCCTCCTGGGCAGCAATGTGCTCACACGCTGATGCTCTCTGTCCTGTGCAGCATCAGGTGATTGCGGAGAAGGTTGGTGTTGTTGTTGGTGCTGCTGGTGTTGGGACTGATCGTGGTCGAATTCTGAGGACCAAGGTGAGACAGTATAAACGGCACCCATGTTGATGTAAAAGATGGCAGGTGAAGTACAGAGGACAGAAGCAATCTGTCAATGGTGAAAGTTCTTCCAAAGAGGTGTCACTGGATGGAGACATTGCTGGAAACACTTGCAGCCTGCAGAATCTGTGCTGGAAATGGACTGAGCAACAGCTTCTGTCTGAGGAAAGTGATCATCTGTCAGGTGGGAGCTTTTACTGTACATTTAATGCTGTCAAATAATCAGCTGGAGCAATAGCCACGGAACTCCCGCCTCAGGTTGACAGATGTGCTTCCCAAGCTGCGTGAATCCCATAGCCATGCAGGGAAATTTAAAAAGTAAGTGAAAAAAGGCTCTTGAGTGCCTGTAAACTACCTGATAATGATTTCAATTAGGTCGCCCACTGCTGCCAGTCAGGTTGGCTCCGTGATGACAGACGCATCTGGGAGCGAGATGACATCGAGTTCCCGACCCGCTGTCAAAAATAACAACTCGCCCACCCGACCCGCCACTGATCGCGCCCGCTATCACCCTGGAAAATTCCAGCCAATATTTCAGTTGGGGCCAAACTAGTGTTTTATATAGGTTTAGCATAACTTCCTGGCTTTTGTACTCTATGCCTTTATTTATAAAGCCCAGGATCCCAAATGCTTTATTAACTGCTTTATTAAAATATCCTGCCACCTTCAGTGATTTGTGCACAAACACCCTCAGGTCTCTCTGTTCTTGCAGCTCCTTTAAAATTGCACTGCAGCAACTTGCCAAGGCTTCTTCGACAGCACCTCGCAAACCCGCGACCTCTACCACCTAGGACAAGGGCAACAGGGGCATGGGAACACCACCACCTCCAAGTCACACTCCATCCTGACTTGGAAATATATCGCCCATTGTTTCATCGTCGCTGGGTCAAAATCCTGGAGCTCCCTACCTAACAGCACGTGGGAGTACCTAACAGCACGTGGGAGTACCTTCACCACACGACTGCAGCGGTTCAAGAAAGCAGCTCACCATCTTCTCAAGGGCGATTAGGAATGGGCAATAAATGTTGGCCTTGCCAGTGATGCTTACATCCCATGAATGAATAAATAAAATTGCACCATTTAGCTTGTATTGTCTCTCCTCATTCTTCCTACCAAAATGCATAACCTCACACTTTTCTGCATTGAATTTCATCTGCCAGTTTTCCGCCCATTCCACCAGACTGTCTTATGTCCTCCTGAAGTCTATTACTATCTTCCTCACTGTTTGCAATACTTCCAGGTTTCATGTTCTGCAAATTTTGAAATTGTGCCCTGTACCCCCCGAGTCCAAGTCATTAATTTATATCAAAAACCGCAGTGGTCCTAGTACTGAACCCTGGGGAACACCATGTGACCTCCCTCCAGTCCAAACAGCCATTCGCCACAACTCTCTGTTTTCTATCCCTTAGCCAATTTTGTATCCATGCTGCTACTGCCCATTTTATCCCATGGGCTTCAATTTTGCTAACAAGCCTATGTCTTTCTTTCTTTGTGTGGTACTTTACCAAATGTCTTTTAACGGTCCAGATACACAACATCAACTGCACGGCCCTCATCCACCCTTGCTGTTACCTCATCAAAAAACTCAATCAAGTTAGTCAAACAAGATTTGCCCTTAACAAATCCATGCTGGCTCTCCTTTATTAGTCCATGCTTGTTCAAGTGACTGTTAATTTTCTCCCAGATTACTGTTTCTAAAAGCTTCCCCACCACTGATATTAAACTGACTGGCCTGTAATTGCCAGTTTTATCCTTCTCCCCTTTTTTGAACAAGTGTGTAACATTTGCAATCATCCAGTCCTTTGGCACCACCCCTGTATCTAAGGAGGAATGGAATATTATGGCCAGTACCACTAAAATTTCCACCTTTACTTCCCTCAGCATCCTAGGATGCATGCCATCTGGTCCTGGTGACTTATCTACTTTAAATACAGCCAGCCTTTCTAGTACCTCATTTTATCTATTTTTATCTCATCCAGTATCCCGGCAACCTCCTCGTTTGCTTTGGCAAAGTCTCCTTCCTTGGTAAACACTGGTGCAGAGTACTTATTTAGTACCTCAGCTATGCCTTCTGCCTCCACCAATAGATCTGCATTTTGGTTCCTAATCAGCCCCACTGCTCCTCTGACAACCCTTTTACTGCCTATAGAAGACCTTTGGACTCCCTTTTGTGTTAGCCGCCAATCTATTCTCGTACTATCTTTGTGTCCCCTTATTTCCTTTTTTACTTCTCTGTACTTTATATATTCAGCCCGATTCTCCCTTGTATTATCATAAGCCCCCTTTTTCTGTTTCATCCTACTCTAACTACTTCACCATCCAGGGAGCTCTGGCTTTGGTTGCCCTCCCTTTCCCCCTTGTGGGAATGTATTTAGATGTATCCAAATCATCTGTTTAAAGGCTGACCATTGCTCCATTACATTTCTGCCTGCCAGCCTTTGACTCCAATTTACCCAGGCCAGATCCCGCCACAATTTGCTGAAATGATCTCTCCTCCAGTTAAGTATTTTTATTCTAGATTTCTTCTTGTCCTTCTCCATAGCTAATCTAAACCTTATGATACTCACTGAGATATTCTCCACTTGATCCATTTCATTCCCCAGGATTAGATCCAGCATTGCCTCCTTTCTCATTGGACAGGAAACATACTGATTAAGAAAGTTCTCCTGAACACACTTCTGAAATTCCTCCCTGCTCTGGCCTTAACACAATCACTGCCTCATTCAATATTGGGATAGTGAAAGTCTCCCATTATCACTACTCTATAGTTCATGCACCTCTCAGTAATTTCTCTGAAAATTGGCTCTTCTATCTCCTTCCCACTATTTGGTGGCCTATAAAATACATCAAGTGGCGTAATAGCACCTCTATTGTTTTTTACTTCCAACCAAATAGATTCTGGGCTAGATTTTCAGTTGCTTGCGCCAGCAGTTAGCGCCTTAAGAGAAGTGATTTTCGGGCGCTATGCGTGTAGCGCCCGGGCGCAGCGCAGTTTGCGCCCCGCCCCAAATTAAGTTGCCCGTTAGCGCCGGCGCAAAGTTTAGCGGCCGCCCAGATGCGCGCGCAGAAAATGACGTCACATCCTCGTGCAACGCCCTTTGGCCGCCCCGAATCCAAACTTCAGTCGGACCGCCCCATTGTGCGGCTGGCGTCCAGAGCGTTTGTAAAATGGAACACAACACACCCTGGGGAGCGCAAATTAAAGGGCACTCCTCCTGCACTATAAAAGGCAGTCTGCATGTGTTGTGTGGAAGGATCCAGTGTGTTGTTGTGAACGGTGTATTTATGTTTCCGGCCACCACAACCACCACCACCACCACCACCTCCTCCTCCTCCTCCTCCTCCTTCTCCTCCTCCTCCTCCTCCTTCTCCTCCTCCTCCTCCTCCATCTCCATCTCCATCTCCATCTCCTCCTCCTCCATCTCCACCTCCTCCTCCTCCTCCATCTCCACCTCCATCTCCATCTCCATCTCCACCTCCTCCTCCACCTCCACCTCCACCTCCATCTCCATCTCCATCTCCATCTCCATCTCCATCATCCTCCCTCCTGCTGTTTTCCCCCCCAGACTCTGCCTTTGAAAAAAACACATGCACCCTTCCCCTTTAAGAGCTCACTGGCACCAGAGTGTGTGCCGTGCGCTGCGCCCGAGCTCGGGTGTTGCGCTCTGCACCGCCGGCTTAGCGCCTAAAGATAGTAGTGGAACGCCTCTTTTAGCGCTCCACCAACCTCTTAGGGCGAAGCAACTGAATTTCCGGCAACGGGGCGCTACTTTGGGGCGGGCGCTAACTTCGGGCGGACGCTAAGGTTAGCGCCCCAAAACTGTCTATACTGAAAATCTAGCCCTCTGTCTTTGACCCCTCAAGGACATTGGGCTGGATTTTCATGGGGTAGGCGGGTTGGGGGGCTCCGGTGTGGGCGGGAAACCCAGGAGAATGGGTTTTCCGCAGGCGCTGACAACTTTAACAGCAGGGCCTGATTTGCATCTGAAGCCTCTTTCCCACCCGCAGCCAGCCAGATGGAGAGGCTGGCTGGCTCCGGGCAGGTAGGCCTGTGGCACTAGGCTGCACAGAGGATGGAGATAGGGATCATGTGGGGGCCTAGTGCTGGCCCCGGAGGATCGGGGGTGGGGGATAATGAAGATCGTGGACTTCAGATGATCGGGGGGTGGGGGGGGGGAAGGGTGGGGAGTACAATGAAGATTGGGGCTTCCGGAGGATCATGAGAGGGAAGAGCAGATCGGGGCCAGCCACCAGAGGATCATGGCCGGCCTCAAGATCATCGGTGGGGGTGGGAGTCTGGGAAGGCGATTGCAGGCCTTGTGGGGGGGTCTCCAATTGCGGGGGGTGGGTTAGACAGGGACCCTGGATCCAGGAAATAGGTATAAAGGCACTTACCTCCTGGATCCAGCAGTCCTCACCTTGCTGTAACAGCCAGGTTTACGAAGTATGTAAAACCCGACCAGCTAAGTTAAAAACAAAATGTTGGTTAAAGAAGAGGCTTTCAGCCTCATTAAAATATTTAAATTAACATCACGCCTCCTGGCAGCGGGTTGGCTGTCTGCCCCCATCCCACCTCTGTTAAAATTGGACTGGGCAGGTTGGAGGTGGGATCAGGTTGGAATCCTGATTTTTAGCAATTTAACTATCCCCATGCTCCAAACCCACCCATTTTTTCAGGTAAAAATTCCTCCCATTCTCTTTCTAGCACTGTAATATTTTTCTTAATCAAAACTGCTACCCGCCTTTCCTTTTTTTCCTTCCCTATCTTTCCTGAATACCTTGCAACCAGGAACATTAAGCATCCAATCCTCCCTTTTTTGAGCAAGGTCTCCCTTATCACCACTACATCATTTTCCCACATGCCTATTTGCACCTGCTGCTCACCAACCTTATTAACCACACTTCGTGCATTTACACACATGGGCCAGAATTTTGCTGGAGCTCAGCGGATGGGATCGGTAGCGGGTCAGCTGTTAAATTGAAAATGATTGACAGTGGGTCGGGAACCCACTGTCAAAATGTGCACACTGGACTTTCCCAATGCCAGGTCTGCCAGCGCTGAGCAGACCCGACAGGCAGCGATGGGGGAGGCAATAAAAATCATTAGTGGCTTGTTTACAGCCACTTACCAATGATTTTTTTCCAAGCTTTTTGAATTTGACAGGTCGCCCACTGATTTCCCGCTGTGCCTAGACCTCGTCCGTGAAGCTGAGGCAGGAGTTCACTCGCCATTGATTCAGCTGATGAGTTGCCAGCTTCAAATGTCAAGTCAAAGCTCCCACCTGACTGAGAAATGTTCCCTTAGCCACTAGCTTCTCTAAACTGCATTTCCACTACAGATACAGCCTGCCCAGTGCATTCCCCGGCAATTAGAGGAAGTGGGTCTGGTGATGTCATTTCATGATGCGTGGTGAAGCAGGTTTCCTTAAAGGGACCATGGCCAAATTTATTTTGATATTTGTGCTGTTAGTGTTCTACAGCATTGGAGTGCTGCAAACATTGACAAAAACTGCACAAAGGCACTGGGCTGCACCCAGGCTCTCCCATGATTCCCTCCATATGCTTATGGAGGGACTCACAGCACGCAGGGAGGTCCTTTTCCCTTCCCATGGGTGGAAGAGACCTCTGCAGGAGATCAACACAGCCTGGTTGCACATTGCAGTAGAGGGCACAAGCATGGATGTGGTCAGGGGGACCTGGGTGCACTGCCGGAAACATTTCAATGACCTCAGTAGATCACAAAACGTTAGTACAAAGCCACACTCAACCTCATCCTGCTGTGCCTGTCATCACATCCCCATCACTCTGCTTTCCCTACCCTACTCCTGCACATCCTTACTCACACCAACTTACCTTGGACCTCCACCCATCCCTCTCTATCTATATTATCACATCCCCATCTCACTAGCTACCCCTCACACTCACCCTCATCCTCGTGCAATCATACCAACTAACAACACACAATGGTAGGCACTTGGGTGTTTTATGCAATGTTCATGTAAAGTTTCTGTTAATGTGGTGTCAAACATTGAAACTTTTATTTTCAACATTTTGCATTCTTGGACAGATTTGTGTGCACCTTTGGAAGTATCTTAGTGAGTTGCAGTGCAGTGCAGTGAATGGTGAGACATAATGGTACCCCCCGCAATGGTGGTGAGTGTGAAAGGAATGGCTTGGGCAATGTAGGGTTGCTTTATGGTGTTGGTGTGCGGTGGTGCCAACCTGGCTCATCATGTGGCAGCCAGGGTGTACAGCGTCAAGTGAAGTAAATTTGGCCATGGTGAGGCCATCGCTGGCCTCCCAGGCAGCAATGTGGTTGGGCCGTATGTCCTGTGCAATATCAGTTGATTGCGGAGAAGGTTGGTGTTGTTGTTGGTGCTGCTGGTTTGCCTGGTGCTGCTGTTGTTGGGGCTGATCGTGGTGGGATTCTGAGGACCAAGGTAAGGGAGTATAAAGGGCACCCATGTTAATGGAATAGATGGCAGCTGAAGGTAAGATGACAGAAGTGATCTGTCATTTGTGAGAGAGGTTGTTCCAATGAGGTGACACTGGATAGAGAATTTTCTCCAAACATTTGCAACCTGCATAAAGCTCAATCTGTCTTCCAAATGCAGTAAGCAGCAGCTTCTGAGCTTGGAAAGTGAACAGTTGTGAGGTGGGATCTTTTATAGCACATTTCAAGCTGTCAAGTAATCAGTTGATTCAATGGCCATTCATCTCTCGCCTCAGCTTAACAGGCGTGATCCCCGAGCAGCAAGGACCCCATGGGTGAGCACGTAAAGTCAAAAGGTGAGTGGAAATGTATTCTTAATGATCTCTAAATAAGTTCATAATAACCTGAATTGGGTCCCCCGCCGCTGCGTGTCGGGTCTGCTCAGCGCTGACAGACCCGACATTGGGAAAGGCGCGGGGCGGCGGGATCACAGCAAAATTTCCCACCTGACCCACCACTGATCCCGCCCGCTGACACCCCCCCCGCCCCCCGCCTCCCTCCCCCCCTGGAAAATTCCAGCCTTGGTATTTATCAAAACTTGTATGAATAAATATTAGGTATTATAAACATGCACTACTTGCATGACATTATAGTGATAGTCATATAAAAAATCTGAGCTTAGCTATCAAAAGCTGTAATATTATTAATTTATTTTACCATAATACAACAGTTATAAATAGAAATAAATAGAATAATATCGTCTGAGATTATTATATTTAAATATCCCTACATGTAGCTTAGGCACATGGGAATTAAATGATCAGTTTCACTTGGGGAATATCTATCCTATCACAACATGACATATCCTCTATATATTTACTGTATGAATTGTTCTTAATAATTCTGTACCAGAATATACATAAAGCCGAGTATAGGCGTCTTTACATTCAAACTCATAAAATATTGGAAAATGTGTAGCAGTGGACATGTGCATTATAGAGTCATATGCTAATACAAGATTGCCTTGAAAAAGTACTCATCAATCATTTCTCAGCCAATGGACCACAGACAGCAAATCAGCAGGGATATCCTGCAATGCACGCCGAGCAAGTTTCTGGACACATCATGAATGATTGAAAGTGTAAGAAGTTGCATTCAATACTTTGCGGAAGGACGAATATGAATTGAAGTAACAAACAACAAAGCAAAGTTTACATTCTGCCAACATGTGACAGGGACATATTGATGTTGTCACTTTTTCTTTTCAGGACTGTTAATTACAGAAAAAAGGCAACCCTCTTTGCAATATAAAAATCGAATCATTTGATTTACCAGTGTCTTTGTACAACCAACAGAAGGTAATCAGTTAGACAAAAAGTGGTAAGTGAGAGTCAGCCCTAAGCTAGAGAAATTGATTAAAAATGTTCTTGATTTTTGTCTTCCATATTTTTTCCATTTATCCCCTTTAATTTCAATGCTTTTTGGAAATGTTTTCAACGCAGACCAAGGATTGAATCTGGAACCATCCTGATCTGCATGCTCCATTTCCAAATGGGGCAATAACTTTACCAACTGATCCATTGAGGCAATCCTACTTGTACATGAACATGTGCAAAAAATCTGCACACATTTGTTGGTTCACCCTGATAAACGTAGTGATGATGTTTGATAATTGTCTCCCTTGAACAAAAACACATGAGCAGAAACTGGACACAATGGGGGTAATTTTAACATGGAAGAGCACGTGGGATTAGGTGCGGGTGGGGGTTTAAAGCCAGCAAAAATGCGAGCATGTCAGGAGACGGTTCCAACCCGCCGACTTCCGCGTTTAACTCAGGCATGTTAACCTGTTTGCGCGCAACCCCCTCAGGAGCGGCTAATCGCTCAACTGGAGCGAGATTTCCACACACTTTTAAGTTTAACATCGCATCCACGGGTCTCCCGGGCTTCCTGAAGCTCGCCATTGAAAGCAGGGCAAGAACACAATGGCAAATGAGGAGGCTGATTAAAATTCATGCAAATACTGCAATAAATACTTAGTACTCACAGCTGCTTTCTTACCTACTAGTGGGAAAGGGTTTGTTCACGTTACTTTTGCTGAGAGTTTACTTTCTACGCTTTGGAGGTTTTCTGAATCACATCAGGATGGGTGGTGGCTTGGCTGCCTTACATTAGACCTCAGAGGAGGAGCAATATGACCAGCACCAGCAGCAGCCTGCTGTTGAGAGACCTGCAGCTGGACAGCAGAAAGGGGAGCAGCAGAGGGGTGCAGCTTGCAGGAGGCACTACTTGTAACAAAGGGTGTACAGGCAGAGGCTGAGTTTCCTTGACATGTTGGAACAGCAGTGCTTCAGGAGGCCCCACGTTGTCATGTCAGTTGGTGGCAGACATGTGCAGACTCCTAGAGGAAGACCTGCTCTTTGCTGGACCAGCTGGCCACACATTAATAGTGGCTGTCAAAGTGACCACCTCCCTCAACTTTTTTGCCTCCGGATCCTTCCTGGGCTCTGCCAGAGATATATCCAGGATCTCCCAGTACAAATGCATAAGGCAGGTCACTGATGGGTTGTCTGCCAGGGTCGGCAATTATGTGAACTTTGCCTGCGATGACGTCAGCCAGTATGAGTGGGTGCTTGGGTTTGTGTCTCTCGTAGGCTTTCCACAGGTGATGGGCTTCATCGACTGCACACACATGGCAATCCACGCACCTCCAGATCAGCCAGGACTATTCATGAACTGCCAGGGCTTCCACTCCATCAATGAGCAGCTGGTGTGCAACTACAAAAAGATATTTCTGCAGGTGTGTGCAAGATTCCTGGGCAGCTGTCATGATGCTTTTGTCCTGTGGCAGTCCAAGCTCCCTGACCTTTTTGGACGTGGAAGGCCACTTAAGGGGTGGCTTCTAGGAGACATGGGATACCCACTTCAAACTTGGATGATGACACCCGTCAGAAACCCGACCAATGAAGCCCAACAGCACTACAATGAATGCCATATGACCACCAGATGTGTGATCGAACAAGTCATTGGCATGCTGAAGATGCACTTCAGGTGCCTAGACTGACCTGGAGGCACCCTTCAGTACTCAACAGCCATGGTCTCCAGAATGGTCATTGTTTGCTGCACTCTGCACAGAATTGTGCTGCAGTGAGGTTTAGACCTGCAGTATAAACACAGTGCAGAGCGCAGATCCTCTGCAGACAAATCGAGGAGGAGGAGGAGGAGGAAGACGAGGAAGAGGAAGGTGATGATGGCAATGCAGCACCAACTGCTCACATTGCTGCTTGCTGCCCGGGATGCCAGGAATGCCCTTATTAATGCAAGGTTCACTTAGGTTGCACCAGTGGACCGATGTCAGAAGCATATGCAACGACCACTCTTCCTGCCAACCCCCCCCCCGCCCCCCCCATGCCACTGCTGCAAAGGAGTCCTCAAACAATCAACCGCCTATTGCACATCCCCCATTGGTCCCCGTCAATTCATGTCTTCCCATTCACCCATTCATCATCAAGCAAGTTAAAAGGCGAGTTGCCACCCAGCAACCAAGAATGGGGAACACATGAAAGTGTTGCAAAGTAATAAATTTAATGTGGTTCTACTTCACAACATAACATTTTCTCAAACACCCATGTGCATACCCTTGGGCAACTACAAAGCTTTACTTTCTTCTCCTACCGCTCCTACATGGTGCAACCCCTGTGGCTTCAGCAGAGGTAGAGGCACGCTGCTCAGATCCCTGCTCTGACTGCTGTGATGCACTTAACTGACGACCGCTGGGTTTTAAAGCATGTGAGGGCTCCACCAAAGACTGCTCCACCTGCACCTGCACCAGGGGCAGACTCGGCCATCGGACACGAGGCAACATGTCGGGTACTGACTGGGGGTGGGGGGGAGGGGCAATGGGTGAGAAGTGGAAGCACTTTGAGTGGAGTCCGCACTTCCATGACCCCTTTCATCATCATCCCTCTCATGGGCCAGCCGCACTTCGCTGCTACCACTCTGCTGGAGAGCAGCTTGATGCAGATCAGTGCAGTGCTGTAAGGCCAAGGCTAAGGTATCTGTCATCCTATTTAAGGCGCCAGACATGTTGGCATCCAGAGTGTGCACGGCTGTAGCCAAGGCATGCATGGACTCATTTGATTGCCGCGTTTGATGTTCCACGGAATTGGCCACTCTATCCATGCAAGAAGACGTCTCTCCTTCTCCCTTGTTTTTTGCACTCTCTTCTTCAATGGGGTAAAGAGCAGACTTATGAGTGACTGTAATGGCATGTATTCACCCGATGGGTGGAGTGCATCCAGAGGGTGACTATCAAGGAGAGGCAGGAAATTGCATAAGGATGGACATATGGGGATGTGAGGAAGTGCATAGAAAGAGAAGGATTTGTGTGCTTGCAAGGTAAGTGGGTGTGAGGAGTGATGAGATAGAGTGAAGGAATAATTACTAGTCCTAGCCCTTTTCTGGCTGCCCCAGATCAGGCGTATTCCCCAGACGTTCACCTTCAACTAAAGTTAGAGATAGCCGAGTTCTACAAGACACTTAATTGGGTCTAAAGGTCCAGGCTATCTCTGTCTAAAGGAAAGGAATGGCATAAAGATGTTACCATCCTCCAGATAGCACTTTTAATAAGTTTAACTAGACTGTAACCTTCCGGATATTATGAGGGTCCGGAAACCACCCCCCCCCGCAGAATTCTGCAACTCCTTACAAAAGAGTGCACAGAAATTGAGTTTGTGAGTTTGATACAGAAATACTATTTGAGACAATTCTAAAAATATATAGATTTATTTAAGAGCTGACATACAGTTAACAGCTGTTGAGTAAATTGCAACTTTAACAGTTCAAAATACAAATAGTTTACATTTCTTATTCTCAGCGATTCTTATTCTCAAATCTTAATTTCGTACATTTTTACATTTCTTATTATTTATAATCCAGAATATCCACCAAAATCAAATTAAAAGTATCTTTTTGATCCCCGAGACTCAAAGAATTAAAAACTTACAGAGACTGCCTCTGAAGTTGAGAATCGCTTGCCCTTCCCAGCGACTTCTGACTTTCCATCTGAAAAGCTCTAATTTTATACCTTTTTTTAGTGGTTTATCCTTTGAAGTTTTCTGCTGATGTAAGCTAATTATCTCTAGGCATCTTCTGTTGACTTTTTTCTATCTTACTGTCAATTTAACTGTTAGCTTGCAGACTTCTGTCTGTTGTTTAGGTGTATCAATGTATCATAAAAAACAATAGGACAGTAGTATTTATTTGATGTCATTCTTATGAAGGTCTTTCATTCAATTTCTAAATCACCTCTGCTGTTTGGAAGCAGATGTTGTGACTACTAACTATTCCATTTTCAATAAAAAAAAACATGTGATTGCTTGGTGTCATCTATTGAAGTCATATTTTCAAAGTGTTCTGTTGGTATCATAGTTACAATATGTAAATCAAAACCACTTCAACTAGGGTATTTGTTTTCCTAGTCATCTTAGTTGGATATATTACTGACTTATGTTTCCTGTCTTTTATTTGATGTTACTTTTATCAAAGGCACATGGTTTTTTAATATTCTGTGTTTCTGTTCGAAGTGTCAGTTTTTAACACTTTACTTGGGCATTGCTATTGTGTTGGTTACAAACTGCAGACATTCTGGAAGCTGCAACTTGCTGTTTCATTGGGCCATTGTCTTAGTATTAACAATCAATTCCCATTTCAAAAGTTTGTATGGTGTTTTACAGCTTTTGTGTTAACACTTCATCTTATCTCAGAAGCCTGTAGTGACACAACTTGTGTCGCTGAGGCTTTCCAGACTTTTAAACCCAGTGGCCTAGAAATTCATTACAGCGACTTTTGGGGCGGTAAAGTCGGGCGGCCGCTAAAGTTTGCGCCCGGCGCAAATTTGAGGCCACTTCTCCGATATTCATTAGCTTCGCCCTAAGAGTTTGCTCGAGCGCTTAAAACTGGCGATGCACGCCTCTCTTTAGGCGCTAAGCCGGAGGTGCTGAGCGAGAGCGCCGAGGCCGGGCGCAGCGCAGGTGTGGCCATTTCTTGATTGACAGCAGACACCCTGGCGCCAGCCAGCTCTTAAGGGGGAAGGGTCGACTTGGTCTGCTGCCACGCCCTGGATAGTGGAGCCCTGCAGCTAGGCCTGAACACTGCTGCTGGACCCAAATAGCACCTGAAACCATGGAGAAGGCCTGTGAACGAGCGCAGCGCTTCTCAGAGCTTGATCTGAGGGTGCTGGTTGGTGCTGTGGAGAAGAGACGCCATATTTTGTTTCCGGACAATGGCAGGAAGCCGCCGGCCCGCGTCTACCGGAGAGCCTGGAGGCATGTCGCCACCAAGGTGTCATCCAACAGCGAGGTCCCCAGGAGCGGTGTCCAATGCCGCAAAAAGCTGAATGACCTCGCCAGGATTGTCAGGGTGAGTACCCTTTCCAGTGTCCTCCTCATCCTTGCATGTGTACCTCACATTATGGGCAAAGGGACCTGAAAGCCCTAATGGCCAGCCCTCATGCAGCAGCTATGGGACACTCATGAACATCAATTGCACATTGTGCACTTAACACACTGGCCAGGCTATTCGACCATGGGAGGCAGTGCACACAAGATCAGGGCTACACACTGGC
The DNA here is from genome assembly GCF_052327205.1 of Somniosus microcephalus. Classification (NCBI taxonomy): domain Eukaryota; kingdom Metazoa; phylum Chordata; class Chondrichthyes; order Squaliformes; family Somniosidae; genus Somniosus; species Somniosus microcephalus. Next base: position 253,967,226 of record NC_140992.1, read on the forward strand.
CAGGCTATTCGACCATGGGAGGCAGTGCACACAAGATCAGGGCTACACACTGTACTTAGAGGCCATCCTTTCTCTTGCAGGCCAAGCTGGCCAATAATAAGAGGAGCCGGACTGCGACCGGGGGAGGCGGACCCCAGATCCAGCTGCTCACTGAGCTGCAACATCGCGTGGAGCGCATCATGGGTGCCCGGGTGATTGGCACCAATGGTAAGGACATCACCTTTTGGACCTCTCTCGTCCCACTTGCGCATCAGATCTACATCCTTTGCCACTGTCCGACCAATGCGCTGAATGCCACCACTCATGCATCCCTCGCTGACGCCCTCTCCTCACTCTAAAGCTACTCTTGTGCCTTCCTGCTTTCAGATGGTGAGGAGGAGGTCCCTGAAGTTGCCAGTGACAGCCCCTCAGAAGAGGAGGAGGAGGAGGAGCAAGAGGAAGGCGGCCCATCAGGGGAACCCTCAGCCGCGGCAACCCATGCCAATGTAGGGGACACGTCTTCCCTGGAGGGGAGCGTGGGGGAAGTGTCGGAGGGGAGGGTAGCTCCTGGGACCAGCGGCCTGCAGAAACGTGGGAGGGGGGTGGAAGCTCAGCGGCCTTCTCCCCAGAGGGGGAAAGGTCGGAGGGGAGTCCAATTGCTGGGCCCAGCGGCGTCCAGCAACGCAGGAAGGGTCGGCCAGCTCGGCGGCCTTCTCCCCAGAGGGAGAGTCCGGCCTCCAGTCCGGAGACGGCCAACGCCGAGGAGATGCGCCGCCTCGAGGACTTGTCCGCGGACTCGGAGCGCCGGCACACGGAGCTCATGGGGGTAGTGGCACGGTTGCCTGAGGCCATCGAGTCCCTGTCTCGGAGTGTGACCGAGTTCGGGGCCTCACAGGCCACCAGTCGGGCGGAATTCGGGGCAGCTCAGGCAGCGAGTGGCCAGGTGATCAGTGGTGCCGTGCAGTCACTGGGTGCTCTGATGCGGGCACTGAACAGGTCAACACGGGCACTCACTGCTGCCACACTCGCTGTGTCAGCCAGGCATCGCCAGGGCACCCGGCGCGCTGCAGCAGCACAGCGGTCTGTCCCTTGGCAGATTGGTGCGCATGCTGCAGTGCTGGCCCGGCCGAGTGCCAGTGTCTCAGGTGACCAGCGAGCGCCTGCCATCCGCCAGCTTGCCCGTCACTTCTAGGCCCCCTGTCAGGGAATGGCTTGTGCCAATGAAAGAACATGATTGCAGCCGCTCCGCAAGCCGTCAGCCGGTTAAGGCAACAAACACTTCAAAGATCAAACATGGACAATGTGAATAAATAAAATGGTTTATTGTACAAACTCAGGGCCCTTCCCACATGAAAACCAAAAACAGCCTTTGTCCCCGATAAGCCATCCTCTTGGGTGAGGCTGTGCCTGGAACATGTCAGCCACAGTTGTCTGTCGCAGGATAAAGGCATCGTGGCTGCTGCCTGGAAAGCGGGCATTGACAGCTAGGATGCGCTGCCTGTGGTCACACACCAGCTGTACGTTGAGGGAATGGTAGCCCTTCCGGTTGCGGTAATCCTCGGCATGCTCCAGAGGTGCCCGCAAAGCCACATGCGTGCAGTCAATGGCGCCCTGCACCATGGGGAAGCCCGCTATTCTTGCAAATCCCACTGCACGCTGCTGCTGCTTGTCCAGGGTCATGGGGAAGGAGGTGAATTGACGTCTCCTTCTGAAAAGGGCATTGGTCACCTGGCGGATGCAACAATGCACGGCGAACTGGGAGATGTTAGCGATGTCCCCAGCAGCGGATTGGAAGGAGCCGGTGGCATAGAAGTTGAGAGCCACCGTCACCTTCACTGCCACCGACAGAGACGTCCTGCGCATCAGCTGTGGACACAGATCTCTGTGCAGCAGCTGGCAGATCTCTGCAACCACCTCCCTTCTGAATCACAGCCTCCTAACACACTGCACGGCAGACATGGTCAGATAGGAGGACTGCTGGCGGTATACCCTGGGTGGGTAAGGCCTCACTTGGCGACGCCTGTTGCCCCCTCTGCATCTAGCCAGGGCTGCCACTCTCTCACGGCGTCTGTAAGCCCTTCCGGCATAAGGCTGAAACTCAGCGTTGGCACCCAATGCAGCCCCCATTATATGCTGGCAAACACTGAGATCTCAATGAAGGCAAAGATAATTGCTAAGCTCTGGCCTGAGCCAAAAATACCTGTCCTAGTGTTGGGCCAAAGCAGTAAGCTCTCCTCCTTGGTCTCTCTCCAAAAAACCGTTGCAGAAGAGTGAATGCTGCAAAATGGCTGCCTTTATAGTGCAGGGTAAGTGCCCTTTAATTTGCGCTCCCCGCGGCCCGCCTCGGCTGTGTACCGTTCCACTTCACAGTCGTTAGGGCCGCCCGGCGCACAATGGGGCGGCGCGAGTGAAGTTCCGGTTCCGGGCACACAAAGGGCGTTGCACGACGAAATGACGTCATGATCTGCGCGCGCAGCAGGGCGCGCGCTAAGACTTTGCGCCGGCGCTAAATGTCTACTGAAGTTGGGGCGAAGCACAGATCGCGCTGCGCCCGGGCGCTAGGCGCCTAGCGCTCGAGATCTACTCCTCCTAAGGCGCTAACGGCTGGCGCGCCCAACTGAATTTCTAGGCCAGTATGTCATGTATTAATAATATCAGAAATCTGTTCATAGGATGGTGTATCTCTTTGAATATGGCTATTTCTTTTTACAAGAGTAGACATGACAAGATAGAGTGAGGGAGGGGAGAGTGATGCGCACAGCAGGATGTTGGTGAATGTGCACCTGTACTCACCTTTCCTGACCTAGTTAGGTTATTAAAGCACTTCCTGCACTGAATCCAGGAGCGTGGCACAATACTGCTGCTGCTGAACTCTGGAGCCACCTCCAACCATGCCTTCTTTGTGGCAGTAGCAGGTTTCTTCCTCCTGTTGCTGGGGAAGGGTATCTCCCTCCGGTTCTTCACTACCCTCAGCAGTACGTCAAGGGAGGCATCATTGAAGCGGGGCACAGCCCTTGACCAGCGTGAATCCATTCTAATAGTTCATCTCTTGCTTCCAACTCCTCCAAATTCCACCTTTGGATTAGCCCTTTAAATACTGGAATTGAGATTGCATCTAGTGGGTTCTCATCAAGCCCGCTGCAATGCTATTGACACCAAACCCAGAAGCAAAATGACAATGAGGTGGCTGTGTTAAAATGCCACTGACAGATGCTGAACTTACTTCCAGGTTCCCGTGACATCGGACCCACCCCCCGCTCCCAATGCGCCTCCGAATTAATATTGGGGCCAATGATACTGGGAGCAGATTAATGCTTGCTTACACAAGTAATTGGTTAGTTCATACATAAACACCAGTTGGCCACTATTCCCAAAGGAAAACATGGACTCTGAATGTTTGCAATCACACTAAAGCTGGTGTAATTCATTTTATTCAAACATCAGTGATGGTTCTGGGATTGGCTCTGTTTAAGTGCTGTTTTGCTTTGTGTTGTCATTTCAATACTGGCACACAAACAAATGGGCAATCCTCTTAATTCATCAATCATAACAACTTAATGTTATTAACAAATGCAAATTGGTGTGTAATTAACTTCTATTATTTAAAATATTCCAAAACATTGACATGCTTCTCAATTTGGCTAAACTGTATTTTTGGTTGGAAAGGCAGATAACTGCATACATTAATGTAATGCAATTATTTTAATGTATGTAGTTGTTTTTCTTTCCACCAAACACATGTTTTAGCTAAATTGGTTGGAATTTGGTTACCAATTATCTGTCATGCTGCTTCCAGATATACGCAGAAAATTAATATTCTGTTCACCTGCTTCAGTCATATTTTGTAGTTCTTTAAATGTCTACAGAGGGACTTCTTCTCACTATTAGCACTATTTTAGTGAATAAAATCAATATTTTTCTTAGATAACCAGTCTTCTTCATTCAGTTGCTTAGTATTTTATTAACTTCTGCTTCAGACTTTACTTCAGACCCTTCTGGATATTATTTCAGCAAACAAATTAATTTCTTCCTTTCTTCCATGTCACACGCAGTCTACTATTTCCTGCCTGAGAAGGTTGCTAGGTAACACAGCTGTAGTCTGCTAGAATTGCTTTGTAACAATACCTTTGGAGGTATGCAGCTTGGTCCTTATTTTTAACTTCATTTTATTTTCTGTTCTTCCTCATTCAGCAATGTGATCTCATTCAGGTTATCATTGGCATGAACCTGTATCTTACCATTGTGTACCACAATGCTTTGATGGACCAAACTGGAGTGACACTGAACCCAATTTATCACCCACTTGTCTGTTCAAAGTAGAACTGATACGTCACTGAAAAGAGAACTATTTTCATGGACGTTGTGATACTTCATATAAGAAAACATAGCTACCTCTTTCCATGAATGAATGATTGTGATCTTAATTCTTAGTATAGGATGAAGAATATATTCTTAGGGTCATCTGAACCCAAATATAACACCTGTTCTATGGTGTCATGGAGCTAGTATAAAATCTTTACTTATAAAGTCAAATAATGGCGGTAAGAACATATCTAGAGTTTATATTAGAATTAGCCTGTTGTGCCGACTTATGGAATTAGTGTTTCATATGACATATTTCTATCTTTGTAGTCTCGAATTTCATGTTTTCCCTTTTTCAAGAAGTTTGTATTACTGTTTCTCTGTAAGTCATTTCACCGTGTATCATTCCCAACCTGATGAGGGAATCAAAGACCCGCTCCCATGCTTCTGCCAATGTCCTTCTGTAACTTTGTACTGTGAGATGCAGACATAAGTATTTTTAATCTATTGAGTGTGAAATATTAGATGAAACAAACATAGTGAAAGAGGAAGTATTAAGGGGTTTAGCAGCTTTAAAAGTGGATAAATCCCCAGGCCCAGATTAAATGAATCCCAGGCTGTTAAGCGAAGCAAAAGATGAAATAGCAGAGGCCGTGACCATCATTTTTCAATCCTCTCTGGCTTCAGGTGTGGTGCCGGAGGACTGGAGGACTGCTAATGTGGTACCCTTGTTTAAAAAGGGAGTAAAGGATAGCCCAAGTAATTACAGGCCAGTCAGCCTAACCTCGGTGGTGGGAAAATTATTGGAAAGAATTCTGAAGGACAGGATAAATCTTCATTTAGAAAGACACGGATTAATCAAGGATAGTCAGCATGGATTTGTTAAGGGAAGGTCGTGTCTGACAAACTTGATTGAATTTTTTGAGGCGATAACAAGGAGGGTAGATGAGGGTAATGCATTTGATGTAGTGTATATGGACTTTAGCAAGGCTTTTGATAAGGTTCCACATAGCAGACTGGTCACGAAGTTAAAAGCCCATGGGATCCAAGGCAAGTGTCAAGTTGGATTCAAAACTGGCTCAGAGACAGGAAGCAGAGGGTAATGGTTGATGGGTGTTTTTGTGACTGGAAGGCTGTTTCCAGTGGAGTTCCGCAGGGCTCAGTACTAGGTCCCTTGCTTTTTGTGGTATATATCAATGATCTGGACTTGAACATAAGGGGTATGATTAAGAAGTTTGCAGATGATACTAAAATTGGCTGTGTGGTTGATACTGAAGAAGGAAGCTGTAGACTGCAGGAAGATATCAATAAATTGGTCAGGTGGGCAGAACAGTGGCAAATGGAATTCAATCCAGAGAAGTGTGAGGTAATGCATTTGGGGAGGGCTAACAAGGAAAGAGAATACATATTAAATGGTAGGATACTGAGTAGCGTAGAGGAACAAAGGGACCTTGGAGGGCATGTCCACAGATCCCTGAAGGTAGCAGGCCAGGTAGATAAGGTGGTTAAGAAGGCATACGGAATGCTTGCCTTTATTAGCCGTGGCATAGAATACAAGAGCAGGGGGGTTATGCTTCAACTGTATAAAACACGAGTTAGGCCTCAGCTAGAGTACTGTGTGCAGTTCTGGTCACCACATTACAGGAAAGATGTGATTGCACTAGAGAGGGTACAGAGGAGATTTACAAGGATGTTGCCGGGAGTAGAGAATCTTAGCTATGAGGAAAGACTGGATAGGCTGGGTCTGTTTTCCTTGGAACAGAGGAGGCTGAGGGGAAACCTTATTGAGGTGTATAAAATTATGAGGGGCATAGATAAAGTAGATAGAAAGGACCTATTTCCCTTAGCAGAGGGGTCAAAAACCAGGGGGCACAGATTTAAAGTAATTGGTGGAAGGTTTAGATGGGATTTGAAGGGACATTTCTTCACCAGAGGGCTGTGGGGGTCTGGAACTCACTGCCTGAAAGGGTGGTAGAGGCAGGAACCCTAACCACATTTAAAAAGTACTTGGATGTGCACTTGGGATGCTCTAACCTGCAGGGCTACAGACCAAGAGCTGGGAAGTGGGATTAGGCTGGATAGCTCTTTGTTGGCCGGTGTGGACATGATGGGCCGAAATGGCCTCCTTCCGTGAACTTTCTATGATTCTATGGTATCAAATCCTTCTAGCTGTATGTTTTAGTGGTAAAATGCATTCTATCGTAAGCTTAATTTAATACCTCATCTACGCTCAGGGAATTATCAAGAAGGCACTGAATTTCTACAGAAATATTCCACATTTTAATGGTATATATGTTGCTTTGTTGCATATTCATCATCTGTGAAAAATAAGTAATTTAAATCAATTGCTTTTCAAATAGAGAAATGAATTCGAGCAAATTCAATTTTTCCAATGCAGAAGTCAAGCACTCTTGAATATCCTTTGACCTGCGGAAACTTTAAAAACAAATATTTATATTTCTCTTCTCTTGAAATGTATTTTGTTAGTAGATTTAATATTAGTTAAATCTGTATAAAACTCATTGAGATTATGGCCTATTAGTTAGCATAGGTATTTTGTCCCCAGCTTCAGTTCCCTTCACCTGTATAACCTCAAACCCAAAATTCACAAAAATATGCCCGGATTTCAGAAATTTGAATGACGACCAAAAACTCCCATACCTACTAGGGGAAGAGAGAAATTGTGTAACACTAGCGGCACACTATGTTACAGCTTGCCATAAACAGAGGGACAACCACTAAATATAAAAAAAGAGTATATATAAATTATATGAAAGTATATTTATACACTCAGGGATATATCTGTTTATACACTGTATGGATAGATCTGTATTTTTGTGAACAAACATGAATGTTTTTCGATGCTTTGGCAACATAAGATGTAACTTGTCATGTCAATAAAGCGATTTGAATTGAATTGAATTGAATAGTGCCTAAATATCAGCTCATCTTCAGAGCTTCGTCCTCCTGTTCCTCACAAATGATTGTTAAAGGTAAGGATTTTAACCTATTATTTCTACTTAGTCCTCATTACGCCTTCCCTGCTAGTGCTCTTTGTGTTCTTTAAATATTTAGACTTTTCTAAATTGAATTAATTTGTTGTATCATCTTTTATTGGTACTGCTGTTTTTTTCTGATTTCTAGTGCAATCAGCTGCTTCATAATTTCTCATAGCCTTCCTACTCTTCAAACAGTTACTTTGTTTTTGTATTCATTCATATTACTAGCATTACATTGAAAGCAGTTTGTTCCATTTGATTTGGCTTCATTTACTGTAATAAATCCATTACACCTTCCTTCTGGACACTGCACAGTGTCTGTTTCTCCTCCAAAAGCTGGAAGTATCTCCAGTTGTCTAAAGCTAACTGATTTAGGTCTTAGCATCACTTTTTGTCCCATTCATTTCTTTACTTTTTTCTATTGTTCTTCCGAATCTGCAAATCCCACAAGCCCTTTCTCTTTTCTGCATTCTCATTGTGTTGACATCAAACTAATTACACTATCTCCTACTCTGATTCAGTCTATCCCAACACCTCAAAATTGTGGAACTCCTTAACTCTCCCTTTTATCCTATAATCAAGTTTAAAATCCAAGCTTGGTGTTACCGAATCACTATTTCTTGATTTGCCTTATCTGGTATTCTGCTGTCCTCAACTTTGTTGGTATACTGCACTATGAGTCTTGTTCCTTCATCTTGATTTCTTAATAGAAATGGTTGCTGTGCATCAAGTTCAACAAGGGGACAAACTAGCAGGAACAAGCACTCAGGGTTTTAGCTGGGCTGCCACTGTCCACCTCAAATCTCCACAGCCAAGGTTCAATCGGTAGGAATGTCAGTTTTGCTTTAGGTTTATATTTGGGCCTTGCCAGTTTCATTGCAAGGGAAGCCAAGTTCCAAATACATAACCCAGAAATAAAATAAATAACTCAGAAAATTTGCTCGTTGCTGACCTCATATATTCAAAAAAGAGTTGGATATATTTCTTAAGGCTAAAGGGATCAAGGGATATGGGGAGAAGGCAGGGACAGGGTACTGAATTTGGATGATCAGCCATGATCTCATTGAATGGCGGAGCAGGCTCGAAGGGCCGAATGGCCTACTCCTGCTCCTATCTTCTATGTTTCTATGTTTCTATGTCTATGTTTCTATGTCTCACTTTCTACTTTGGAGTTAATCTTTTATATCATTTCTCAGCTACTGCATTACTGTTTCACTGTTCATTCTTTCGAAAGGGCACTCCAATTACACCAACCAATATCAGCATGCACACCATTCTTCAAGGCTTCCAATTGCTGCCTTCCTACCCTATTTAATCACATGTTCAATGGCTGCTGGGGTATAGTTCCACAGGTGCCAATCACCCTGCAGTACCCAGTAGACTTGCCTGGATGAGTGCGGCTCCAACACAACTCAAGAAGCTGGACACCATCCAAGACAAAGCAGCCCGCTTGATTGGCAACCCACCCAACTGTAAGGGGTCGTTTTAACGAGCTTGTGGTGTGCGAGATCGGTTTTTGATTTCACACTGCTCGTGAGCGGTTCCGAAGCGCTCCCCCCTCACTGGTTCTAGACACTGGGCTTATTGCCAGACCACCTTGATGTGTTGGCCCAACTTGTGACTCGGAAGACAAATGGATCAGGTGAGACAAGGTAAGTTTTAAATCAAAGGTATCTTTATTTTTAAGGAGAATAAAACATAGAGAATGAAGAAACAATGCAGACAAAAATCATGAACACGCCTCTCAATGGGAACTAAAATTTAACACACAAGAGTTACTTTGACTATCATAATACATCAATTCTAGATCAGCGATATAATAAAACGGGGGTGGAGAAAGCGCACGGCACAACGAAGGATGAATAACACTCCCGAATTACAAAGCCCTTAATATTAAAATAACCCTCCCGCCTCTAAGTATACCTCAACTAGATCAGCTAGGTGGAGTTGGGCCTCTATGCTCACCAGGGTTTTTAAAACTGTTCTTGACCTTGGTGCTCCTGTATCGTCCGGGATCTCCAATCTTCCTTATGGGACCGGCTCCTGAACCTGCTCTCCTGCTCGAACTTGTAGGCCCTCCGTGCTCCTCGAACCGTAATCGAACCTCTCCACTCACTCTGCCTTTGACCTCGTGTCTGTCTGAAACTGTGTGTTGTTTTTTTTAATGTCTCTTTTCCCCCAACAGTTATACTGTTTTCTTGCCCTTATCTTGGCGCCAAATCAGGGGTTTTCTTTTGTTAAAGTAGTGGGCAGGCTGCTTTGACAAAAGCGGGTACTTTATTTTAATGTCTTGTAAATGAAGCTAATGGGATCTGTCCTGTGTCCCTCTGAGTTTGGTACAGATAATAGGTTTTGTCTGTATTATGTCCGTGAATGATTGAGACACGGACAGCAGAGTTAAACAAAACACGTCTTTACAGGTGGAAGTCAATAGTGAAACTAAAAAAACAGAGGCTCACTAGCGCCTTTTATACAGGGGTGGTCACTGCCGGTACTGCAGTCTGAGACCAGTTATTCTCTTAAAGGTACATACACAACAATTCCTCCCCTTTTAGATAAACAGTACATAACATTCATTTAACAACTAAATGATAACTAATTACAATCACAATTACTGTTGCAAGATACATTGGTTAAGTTTAAGCAATTATAAGTTCAGTCTTTGAGGAGGCTTCCTGATTCTGTTTGGATAACGCCTCTTTGGGGTATCAGATTCTTCTGGCAATGTTGAGTCGGGATCAATGTCGTTGTTTGGTTCATCTGCTTCCAATATTACCGGTTCTGCGGTAGTTGCAATTGGAACGTCGATTTCATTACCAGGTGTGTCAGATCGTAGTGTGGAGTTGACGTTTTCCAGTGACTCTAGAATCTGGTCAGCATGGCATCTTACAATGCTCTCCCCAACGTCCACGGTATACATGAGAGGTCCTTGTCGTGTACAAATCGTTCCTGGCTGCCATTTCTCAGTGCGTAGTCCCGGGCCAAAACTGGTTGACCTATCTTAAAACTCCTGGTTGGCCTTTCATTCATATTCTGAAACTGCCTGTTCTCCACATCTCTTCGGACATTTGGCTTAACCAAATCCAAGCGGCATCGTAGTCTTCGATTGAAGAACATCATGGCTGGAGTTTGGTTGGTAACCGCATGTGTCGCATTCCGGTCGGCAAACAAGAAGTTGTCCACCTTGTGTTGTAGGGGTATATCTTCATTACACATTGCCTTGATAGCCTTCTTGAATGTTTGGACAAACCTCTCGGCCAATCCATTAGTGGCTGGATGATATGGGGCAGGTGTGTAATGCTTAACACCATTGTTCTTTAAGAACCTCCGGAACTCTTCAGACACAAACTGTGGTCCATTGTCAGAGCAAATCTGTTCAGGCAGCCCATTTCTGGCGAATATGGTTCGTATAACTGTGATAGTTTTTTCCGTGGTGGTTGAGGACATTTTTATTACCTCTGGCCACTTTGAATGTGCATCCACCGCAATTAAAAACATCGAGTCCATGAAGGGACCAGCAAAATCAATGTGCACCCTTTGCCATGGAGATGAGGGCCACTCCCATGGATGCAGAGGAGCTTGTGGTGGGGCGTTTTGGACCTTCTGGCATCCTGTACAGCTCTTGGTCATCTCTTCGATTTCTCTATTGATTCCCGGCCACCACACAAACGCTCTGGCTAAGTTCTTCATTTTTACCCCACCCAGATGACCCTCATGAAGCTCATTGAGCACTCTATCCGTCAACTTAGGTGGAATTACTACTCTGGATCCACACATCAAGGTTCCTCTGCACACTGACAGCTGTTCTCTTCTCGGCGAGAATGCTGGCAGCAGTGGTTCGCCATGTGCTGGCCATCCCTTCACTGTTAAATCATAGACCCGTGATAGTGTCGGGTCATTCCGTGTTTCCTTTTCTATGTTTGCATTCATCACAGGGAGACATTCGACTATGGTCGAGTGGAATAACTCCATTGGATCCACTGCAAGGTCTTCTTCCACCACCGGCAACGGTAGGCGTGACAATCCATCAGCATTTCCATGCTGTTTAGTTCCTTTGTACTCGATGTCATATTGGTGTGCCCCTAGGAAAAGGGACCATCTCTGCAGCCGTTGTGCTGTCATTATCGGTACGCCCTTCTGAGGGTTGAAAATGGAGACAAGAGGTTGATGATCGGTTAGTAGAGTAAATTTTTGACCGTGCAGGTAGTGATTGAACTTCTTTACCCCCCACACTAGGCTGAGGGCCTCTCTGTCAATCTGGGCGTAGTTACGCTCGGCAGAAGCTAACGAGCGTGACGCAAAAGCTATCGGCCTCTCTAAACCATCAAGGAATTTATGTGACAGTACCGCCCCAATGACGTAGGGAGACGCATCACACGCCAGTCTGATCGGCAGTGCTGGGTTGTAGTGAGCCAATACTTCCCTTGAAGTGATTAAGTCCTTACTCTTCTGAAAAGTACGCTTAAAATCATTGCTCCATTTCCATGCTACCCCCGTTCGTAGCAGAGCGTTCAGTGGGTGCAGAATTGTCGACAAATTCGGCAAAAACTTATGATAGTAATTCACCAATCCGAGGAATGACCTCAGTTGCGACACATTTTCAGGCGCTGGGGCCTTAACAACCACTTCAATTTTGTCAGGGGACTTATGTAACCCCTCTTCATCAATCACGTGGCCACAATACGATATCTGTTTCTTAAAAAATTCGCACTTGGGGCGGTTGGCTCGCAGCCCATGTTCCCGTAGTCTAGTGAGCACCTGTTCTAGGTTGTTAAGGTGTTCACTGTCATCTTCACCCGTCACAAGGATGTCGTCCAAGTAACACTGAGTCCCCGGAATCCCTTGCAGGACTTGTTCCATTGCTCTTTGCCTTATCGCTGGTGCCGATGCTACTCCGAATACCAATCGATGATACTGGTAAAGACCTTTGTGAGTGTTTATCGTGAGATACTTCCTAGAGGACTCTTCAACCTCCATCTGCAAATATGCTTGTGCTAGGTCAATTTTTGTACAATGCTTCCCTCCAGACAGTGAGGCGAAGATGTCTTCTATCCTTGGAAGAGGATATTGTACTGTGTGAAGGACTGGGTTCACCGTCACCTTGAAATCCCCACAGATGCGAATCTTCCTTGGCTCCCCGGACTTATTGCTTAACGTTTTCTTCATGACAGGAACGATGGGTGTCGCCCACTCGCTCCAGTCAACCTTAGACAACATGCCCGCCTTCTCCAGATTCTCCAGCTCTGCCTCGACGGCTGGGCGAATTGCATATGGTACCGGTCTTGCTTTGAAAAACTTGGGAACTGCATTCTCTTCTATTTTTATCGAGGCGGTTACGTCTTTAAGCGTGCCCAGTTCTTGTTGAAATACCTCTTTGGCGTTAGTTAAGATTGTTGACAATCGTCCAGGAGTGACGTCTTCATCTTTTTTACCGTCCACCGTCATTGCATGAATGGAGTGCCAATCTATGTTTATCTTCCTGATCCATTCTCGTCCCAATAACGGTGGCCCACCATTTGGCAGTATGTAGAGATACAATTTCCATATTTTCTTGCCGTTGTATTCGACAGGCACCCTTATTTTTCCTCTGGGGTATACTTTTTGCCCCGTATACGTCGTCAAGACGATGGATGTCTCTCTCAAGGGTATGTGTGAAAATAGCCGCTCATAGTCTCATCGATTCATGACGGTTAGCGCTGATCCTGTATCCAATTCCATTTTAACTTGGGACCCTGCTATCGTGAGGGTGACCCAAATGGTTCGGTGATCCTCTTTTGCGATTACATTGTGAAGTTTGAGACAGCTTAGTCTCCTGTTCCCGGATTCACTATCGCTCATCTGGTCTTCGGAACTACTGTCCGTCATCTTTTGTACTTTCTTGTACGGTTCCTTAGTAGCCTTTTTGTTGTCGCTGGTCTTCTTCCCAGACCTGCAAACTCGTGCAATGTGTCCCATCTTCCCACATTGCCTGCATATTTTGTCTTTGGAGCAGCAGTCCTTCTGGTCATGGTTAGTTCTGCCGCAGCGATAACATTTTGCAAATCCCCGTGTCATTTCGTGGGTGCCGTATTCCTGTGGTTTTTGTTGAATTTCTGCAGCTCCCCTGGCTGCTGCTTCACATGATACTGCCGTGCTGAAAGCCTTATCTAGCGTCAGCTCTTTCTCTGAGAGTAACTTCTTCTGTGTTCCTTCACTCAGGAGTCCACAGACAAATTTGTCCCGTAGGGTATCTGCCAGTCCTGCTCCGAACTGGCAGTGCTTTGATAGCTTGCGTAGTTCAGCATTGCTCTCATCTTTGTGCTGAGTTCTCCTGTGGAATTAAAATCTTTCTGCTATCAACAGCGGTGCAGGGTTTAGGTGTTCCTGTAGGACAGCAACAACTTCGTTAAAACTCTTTGCCTTCGGTTTGGCTGGAGTAATCAGGTCCCGCAATAGGCCGTACGTTCTAGCGCCCATTAAGTTTAACAATATCGATGCCTTTTTCTCCTCCGCTATTTCGTTTGCCTCGAAATATACCTCGACTCTTTCCACATACGTGGTCCAGTCCTCTATTGTATTATCAAAAGCAGTGATACAGCCAGTCTTCGGCATCTTGCAAATCTAAAATGGCGCCTCCCGCGCTTTGCCTTCTTCCCCGATTTAACAAAATGGCGCCTCCCGCGCTTTGCCTTCTTCCCCGCTGATTACGATGGCGCCTCCCGTGCTTTGCCTTCTTCCCCGCTGTTGTTAGCGCTGCTTTCCACGGTTTCTTGCGCGTTTAATATATATATTTTTTAATTATTTTCCCGTTGTGGAACAACCCTGTGGGACTCTTGCCTCCCTCTTCGCGGGTCTATACGCAGCCCGGCTTCGTAGCACCAGCCGCGCCCTGTGTGCTCCACCCTCTCTCTGTCTTCTTCCCGACAACGCTGCTCGGCCTCGTTGCAAACCACCCGCTCGAGTTTGCGACCGCCGCAGCCCAGGAAGGATCAGTGCACTACCTGCCACCAGCCCGATTAGCTGAAGCACCGTCGACAGGAACCAGGCCCCGCATCCGACAGCTTTTCCAGCAATCTTCAACTCTGCAACACAGGGCGGATGCCCACGGTCGACGCCCGTTTCTACTGCCTCTTACTTTCTTTTCTTTCTTTTCTTTCTGGCCTCGACCTCTGCTCACTTCGCTGTAGGAATGGATCCGAGGAGGTGGTGCAAACTATAGGTAGGTTCGTATCTGCTCGTCGCCAGTATTATGTCCGTGAATGATTGAGACACGGACAGCAGAGTTAAACAAAACACGTCTTTACTGGTGGAAGTCAATAGTGAAACTAAAAAAACAGAGGCTCACTAGTGCCTTTTATACAGGGGTGGTCACTGCCGGTACTGCAGTCTGAGACCAGTTATTCTCTTAAAGGTACATACACAACAGTCTGTGCTCTGCGATTTCAGAGATGGGTTTGCGTTTTGCTAGCAATTAACACACCTTGAGGTGTAAATACTTTTGTTTTGACTTCGTTACTACTGTAACCATTTTACCATATCAATTGCAGTCAGTTCTGGAATCTTCTAATCGGTGGTGACTCAGGTTTCTTTAAGATACTGCAGTGGTATGTCCTTCTGAAATGAGTCATGTGATCTGCCAACTCCATCTTGTGTTCATAAAATGTGGCCATTTCAGGGGTTTTACAATGTAGACTGTATTTTCCTGGATTTTTGCGAATCCTACAGTCCCCCCTGTGATACAATGGACATCTCAAATCGTCTTTTGTATCATGAATGTTTTAGGGTGAGCATAAATCCGTTCCCCCCCCAACTGACCTTCCCCGTAGTTTACCTGACTATGGAGTGTACCTCGCACACGCACTTTCCTCATCCTGAAAACGGAGTTGAGTAGATATCCCCTACCGGAGAAACATTTATGCTATGTACAGACTCACCTTAGAGTCATAACCCGACGCAACATAATCTTTGTTATAATACACCAAAAACAGATGGAATAAAAACATTTAGCTACACGGGCGAGTCCCCGTTTATGCTGACATAGTGGCCCCGCCAATTCCGCTGACTAGGGAACTCCCTGCCGTGTCCCTTCCTCCTACACTGGACACAGACCAGGTACAGAACGATCCCTACCTGGCACACCACTAAGATGTGGGAAGCCAGTCTGACCCATGATGGGATCTCTATATTATCAAAAAGGTCCCACCATGTCTTGGATTTTTGCCCCTATGTCGGTGGTTTTCTGCTCTAAAGTAAAGAAGTGCTTTTGAGAGACAGTAACTGCTTTCAGCAGTTCGGTTAAATGTTCTGGGAGAGGGGGAATTGTGAAACCAAAGTGGGCCACGTACTTCTGGAGTTCGATGAAGTTCTCCTTGACAGTGAGGTGAACAGTGGATGGTTCAGGGATCGGGATAATCCGCAGCTGTGCCACTTGAACTACTGCCTCGGGTTTGAAACAGAAGCTGCTTTCACTGACCGCGCACCAGCCGTGCTGTCCGTGCCGGTAGTGAGACGCTGCGGTGGCGACACAATATGTCCCACCTCCTATGTATGCCACCTGTGGGGGAACATGGTCCTGTGCCATGGCTTCCATGGTGCAATTGATAGGCTTAGCGTCAGCAGAACTGAACCCGCACTGTGGTGTTGAATAGGCATTCAAGTGCTGGGGACACAGGATTATGTGTGCTCCCCGGCTACGGCACCCCGAGAGGTCAGTCCCCGTCATAGCATGCTCCCACTTAATGACGTAGGGTGGGACCTCTGCGAAACAGACGTGTGCTCCCCCCCGAATGACTCCAATGTTCACCACCCTATACACTGGCGCAGGTCGGGCCGCCCTACTCATTACTGGGATCCGCACGACGACCCCCATGATGGTGTGGTTGGAGCGACCACAGTCCACCGGGACTGGGTAGGCCTCAGAAGCGAGCTGGAGCTGGCATGGACTCAACGCGTTCTCAAAGGGGTGGAGGGCTGCGAGGTGTTTGTTACTGATCCAGGAGGGGACCAAACCCTGTTTTAAGTCCTCCAGATTGCTGCGGCCCTCGCCTAGCAACCATGCTACGTATAGTACGCACACCTCATTCTGGGCAGCCTGATCTGAGGCGTTCCTGTCCTCCCTAATGAGAGCGTTGACCGTCCGAGCCTGCTTCTCCAGCTCTGCTATGATTTCTTTTAAATGGAGAGTCATAGCCTGGTCCTCATGGAGCTCCGAACCCACCACCCGATTTTCGTCCGTGAGGATCCCCCTCAACTGGGTCTTTAACCCGTTAACCTGCTGTAACAATTCGATGTCGTCCATACTATTTATGATGGACGACCCAGTGTTAAACCCTGTGAACCAGTCGTTCACAGCGCCCCTTCTTTGTCTCCCCAATTGCTCCCATTCCTTGTGGCCCTCGGTGTAGAGTTCGGTTCTATTGACCCCCATGAAGTCAAACTCGTAAAACTTCTGCAGGGTCTCTTTCAGCAGCCGTCTCTACGGGGCACCATTCTGGCAGGTGCACCTCGGTCAGGTTGAGGGTGACCGAGGCCACCACGTAATGGACCCCCTGATAGGCCATTTGGTCCGTGGGAACTAATACTAACCCGTTCCCTGGTCCCTTGGTGGTGGTGGGGCATCCCTCTGCTACCGTCCGTGGTGTCTGGGTCGTGGGCAGGGGCTGTCGGGGGCGGGTCACTAGCTCAGTGGCATTAACAGCGATTGGGGAGTAGGGGACCGCGCATGCGTCCAAGCGCGATTCCCAGTCTATCCCCCTCCCGTTATCTTGCCACTGGCTGTGGAAAATGATGGAAACACCTGTGGGGCAGACTTTCTCTGAACCCCACATACACACATAAATCCCCTGATCGGGTTCCCACCATTTATCCCAGCACACTGTCAACCCTCCCTGGGTCCCTGTGATAGTCCGGTGAGTGTTGTTCCCTAACCTTTCCCACTTTCCTCTGGGGTTCCCCATGTCCCTGCTCAGTTTCCTGAGCCACCACCACCTATCCAGGGGGACGTACCCCCTGCAGGTTAGGCAAATACATTTCCCCACAGTCACACTGATCCGCGTGGCCTGGATCTTGATCCGAGGACACGACAAAGAGACCTCCCCGTATGTGAAGCCAGTTTCGCTTGAATATTTCGTGGCGTTCGAGCCCAGCCATCCGGGCCAGTTGCCCTCGTGGGTGTACCCAGCGACTTCCTCTGCTTCGCGCAGGCCCTGCCCGTTGTGGGCCAGAGGCACAGTTTCCCCGGAGCATCCAAAGATACGGTGATCCTCCGTTTCTCCTCTCCAGGCGACGTTGAGGCCCACCAGGGCCGCGAGGATGATGCCTCCGACTGGCATCATCTTGTTATGATCTGGCGGAGAGATAAAAAAAGGTTTCGAGCCGGGCTCCCTGGGCTCCTCGGCTTGGGTGCGGGGTGAATGGGTCCCGCGACCCTAGCTCACTTAAAACTTGCCACATTCTACTGCTCCAAAGTGCTACCATACTTCCAGAAGACCACATTACTTATTTTCTAAAATTACAATAAACTAAACCTTATTACCCAAAACTATATAAATATATACATCTGCCGCCCGTCTCCGGGCGGCCAGCTTATAATCTGCGGGGACCGTCGCCGGCCTCCCCCTGCTGCGTTCCCACATCGGTCTCAGCTGCTGGTCCCTGGCAGCCCATGGCTGCTGGCTGTGGACCGTTTAAACTTCTCGCAGCTTTCTTCCGGGGGGTCCCGCTTGTGAAAACCGGCGACCAAACCTTCTTCGGTTGCGGTTTTCTATTTGACCGTCTAAGGGTCACCACATATGAGGCTTCCTCGTAGGTCGGACCCTTGGCTGGAGTTTTGGCCCTGGCTGCAGTCCGTGGCTTCCCCACGACTGCCGGCTGTGGGCTTCCTCCTGCAGGCTCCGCCTCCCTAGGCTCTGGGTCAGCGGCAGGCACCTCCCCGCTACCTGGGACTCCAGGTTGAGAGTCTCTGCCCCCAGACGCCACCTCTCTAATGCTGCACTCAGGGGCAAGACCTAAGACCTCCGGCTCCTCCCCTTCACTGCAGTCGGGGGCGGGACCTTCGCCCTCTGACTCGGCTTCCTTGTGACCAGGGACAGGACCTAGGACCTCTGGCTCCTCCCCTTCTGAGTCCCAGAACAATGGGGGAGTCTCCCATGTGGACAGGACAACTCCTCCCCTCACGCAGGCTGCTCATCCAGCCTGTGCGACCTGCGGCTGCAGCTCCCCTGCAGTTTTTAATTCTTTGCTGCCTTTTTCAGCCCCCGCTGCCTGCTTCCCTGCCTCCGGCTTAAACAGCTTACATTGATTGATGTGAAACCATTTTGTGCGTCGGGGCAGTTTCACAACATACACCATGGGGCTGGCCTGATCTACGATGCTGTAGGGACCCATGTAAAGTGGCTCAAAACTCCCCACACGGGCGAAGTTCCTTACCATCTCTAGATCCCCTACCTCCCAGCGATGGGTTTTACTGGGCTCGAGCAGCATCCTATTTCCCTGGTGCTGCCTCCCGATGTTACCTGCGGCCCCCTCATAGATCCTTTGGAGGCGTTCAAGGAGCGTGCGGGCGAATTTGTCCCGATTCACCTCCCTTAGCTGCCCCTCCATTAAGACTGGGGCCAGGACATGGGTGGGGGTTCTCATGACCCTCCCGGTCATGAGCTCATGCGGAGAGTACCCCGTACTCTTCGACTGGCTGGAGCGGATCCCCATGAGGACAAGAGGCAGGACTTCTGCCCACCTTTGGGGTGAACCCATTATCTCTTTCCTCATTTTTTCTTTTAAGGTGCGGTTCATCCGCTCCACAATCCCCGATGACTGTGGATTGTAGGCTACGTGCCATTTCCCCTGAATGCCCAGCAGCATCAGGGTGTTCTGCATTACTTGGCCGGTAAACTGGCTTCCCTGATCGCATTCCACGAACTGGGGCAGTCCCCATCTCGAGAACACCTCCCGCACCAAGATTCTCGCAGTCCCTAACGCTGTGGCTGTTCGGCAGGGGAAGGCTTCAACCCATTTAGAGAACACGTCCACCAGAACGAGGCAGTATTATAGCCTCCCTGGGTGGCGGGTAAGGGTCCGATATAGTCAATTTGGATTGACTGCCATGGTCCCTCTACCCTCCTAACGTGTCCCATCGGCACCTTCGTCCTGTGAGGATCGGGGTTATTTGCCGCGCACACAAGACAGTTCGCGCAAAACTCCCGGACGTCCTCCCGGAGTCCTGGCCACCATCCTGCTTGTTCTACCCGCTGCCAGGTGACCTCAGGCCCGGGGTGCCCTGCTCCCGGTCCCTCGTGGGCCAGTTGAAGGAATTCCCTCCGGTGCTGCTGAGGCACCACCCACTGCTCTTCTTTAAACAGCATTCCCTCTCTTATGGACAGGGATGCTGCACCATACGGGCCTTCCATTTTCTTCCCCTCGCTAACCGCGTTAAATACCCCTCTCAGGGCAGGGTCCTGAGATTGGACCGATTTGAGGTCCGGGGCTAGCGCTACCCCTACACTCTTCTGGATCCCATCCCTGCCTTTTACAGCTGCCACTGGTCCGGACCCGTAGGGGTCCCAGAAAATGCCGGTCTGGGCACCCTCTCTCGCCAGTGCATCAGCTCGCTGGTTCCCCTGACCGCGAGGTTCTGTGGAGGAGTGAGCCTTCACCTTGTGGATGAAGACCTCACCCTTCTCCCCCACGGCTGCCAGGATCTTCTCCAGCAGGGGCTTTACCACCAAGGGTCTCCCATCCGCGGAAGTGAATCCGCGACGGGACCAGATGGCCAGGTATTCGGTACACGAATTGCATGTAAACATGCTGTCTGAGCAAATCGTGTACGGGGTAGGGAAAACTTCGGGATGGGTAACCACATACGCCACAGCAGACAGTTCTGCCTGCTGGGCACTCATGTTACTGGGGAGTTTAATCGCCAACGCAATGTCAGCCATTGGGTCATACACTCCGAACCCCGTGAGCCGCTTTCCAGCGGATACTGTGCTGGAACCATCCACGTAAATCTCACGGCCGGTGGGATGTAGCCCAGCCCGGAGACCAACGTCGACCTCCCATACCCCTTCAACGGAACATTGATGGGCTGTCCCAGGGTAAGCCAGGTTGGCGGCTAATCTGGGCTCGCACAGGCCTCGTACCCGCAGATCCATTTGTGAGAGGAGTAGGGTCCAGTGCGCAATGCGGGCACTGCTTACTGTCCCATCCTTAATCCTCCCATCCAAAAGCATCTTGGTGGGCGTGTGGTGTGTGAGGAGGGTGATGGGGGAGGTGCCTGTGAAGATGGCGGATCTTTTCACAGCCCAGTGTGTGGCCAAGAGGTGCCGCTCACAGACCGAGTAGCTCCTCTCCACGTCGGTGAGCACCCTGGAGGAGTAAACCACGGGTCTCAGCTTGCCATGTCGCTCCTGGAGCAACACAGCACTCAGACTGTCCCCGCTGGCCACCACCTCCAGGAAGAACTCCCTTCCCCCATCTATCGCTCCCAGGGCCGGTGCGGTCTGCAGCTTCCTTTTTAGGAGCTCGAACGCGGCCTGGCATCCTTCCTCCCATGACCACTCCACTCCCTTGTGCAGGAGTCGGAGTAGTGGGGCTGCCATGGCCGCATAGTCCTCCATGAAGTCTCGGCAGTACCAAGTTAGCCCTAGAAACGACCTCACACCCTTTATGGTGATGGGGACCGGTAACTCCTGTACCGCCTCCCTCCTAGCCCTATCGATGGCCCTTTCTCCAGCGCGGATGGTCAGCCCCAGGAACTTGACTTCCTTTTGACCGATCTGCGCTTTCTTTGGGTTGACTTTGAACCCCCTTCTGGTCAATAGTTCCAACAGTTCAGCCAGCAGTGGGCCGTGCTCCCCGACCGTGTCGGTAAACAGGAGCAGGTCGTCCACGTGCTGTACTAACTGAAGGGGCTGACTGAACTCCTTCAGGCTGTCCGCCATGCATTGGTGGAAAATGCTGGGACTATTGTGGAAGCCTTGTGGCAAGCAATTCCAGGTATACTGTTGCCCTCTGAAAGTAAAGGCAAATTTATACTGGTCCTCCCTCCGCACAGGGATCGACCAGAGCCCATTGGAAATATCCAGCACTGTGAACGTGGTCGCGGATGCGGGGATACTCCCAATGAGGTCGGCCACTGCTGCCACTGTGGGGGCACATGCGGGGATGTTGCTGTTCAACACCCGATAGTCCACCGTGGCTCTCCAGGAATTGTCCGGTTTCTTAACCGGCCAAAGCGGAGAGTTCACATGGGTGGCTATAGGCCTCAGCACCCCCTGCTGTACCAGCGCTGATATGGCCACCTCCATATCAGCCTCTGCTTCCTTTGGGAAGTTGTACTGCTTTTGGGGCCGGGCCATGGGATCCCCATCTACCCTAACCTCAAAGTCAGCAACCCTCCCACAGTCGTGTTTGTGCGTGGCGAACGCACCTAACTGAGCCTGCACCTCGGCTCTAAATACTTCTGGGATACCCTCCATCATTTCACTGAGGTCGTAACTCCCTTTCGGCTTCATGGTACACAGGGTTCCCTTCCCATCCTTTCCCGGGATTACTACCACTCCACTTTCCTTTCCGGTATTGGCCCCCCAAAGGCAATGGTTCCTGAGGTCCACGAGGATCCCATGACCCACGATGAAGTCGGCCCCTAGGATCCCCTTCCCTCCCTCCGCATCCCATCTCGCCAGGACACATGTCCACTTTGTCTGGAGTTTGCCCAGGCGGATCGAGAGCGGCCTGGAGAACGCACCCGTCTGCTCCGCCCCTGTGAACCCCGATAGGACGTATGGAACCCCGTTAGACAGAGGTGAGGTGGTGGGTTTCTCCGTATGGATCACGGTGCATGAAGCTCCCGTATCCAACAGATAAGTCCCCGTTTCCTTCTCTACCTCCATCTGCACGAGCGGTCTCTTCCATCCGTTGTACTGGAGCGCACATAGATAGACGGGCTGCGCAGGCTCCAGTCATTGCGGGCCACTTTGGGAAGGGGTTGGGGGAACCGCTGGACCGGTGGTGGCTGCTATCTTTCCCTTAGTGAGGACCAATGACCTCACTGAAGCCAGCAGCACGTCCAGCAGCTCTGGAGGGACAGTTGGCTCCGTCTCTCTCTCTGGGGCAGAGGTCGGGGGTGCAGCCGGGGCTTGGGCAGGGGCTGTGGGGACCTTTTCCCTTGTGTCCTTCCAGGGATTCTTACAGTCCCTGTGCCAATGCCCCTCCTTCCCGCAGCCGCAGCACGTTTGTCGGCTTTGGTTGGGACGGCTCCCTTCCTGGCGCCACTCTTTACGGGGCTGGTCACCAGGCCTGACCTCACAAACCTTCCCGTTTTGCTGGGGTGTCTCACTATCCCTCCCGTTTCTAAAGGTGACGGTGAGTTGGCAGATCACCGTCGCCTCCGTGGTCAGAGGGTTTCGGGGGTCGAACCAGGCCATTGCCTGCGTTCGAACGCGGGGCAGGGAGTTATTCATCAGGCACCTGAGCCAGTGGACTAACTGGTCCCCGTCCAGGTTCGCTCGTGCTGGCATTCCCAGGCACGCACCCTGGTAGACTGACCACAGCCTGTCCGCGAACGCCTGCGGGAATTCCCCGGGGAGCTGGACTGTTTTCTCCACCCGGGTGAATGGACTCCCCTCGTTCATCCCCATGGCCTCCAGGATCTCGTCCTTCAGCCTGCCATAATTTTCCTGACCCCTCTTACACCCATCGGGTAGCGTCTGGAGGAGATCGCTACCCAGGGAGAACAACATCATCTTGGCCTTCTCTGCCTCGTCGCAGCCGTTAACACAGGCCGCCTGCTCTATCTCCCTAAAGTGAAGAGAAGGGTCCCCCTTCATGGTGAGCTTGGGGATGTAGCTCACCATGGAGCGCAATTGTTGCGCACCGTGTGGCACCAGGAATTGGTTCTGGAGGTCCCCAGGTTCCCCGTCGTCACCGGGTGGTCCGTACCTCCGTTGTGTCACGGGGTACACCGGTCCCGGTCCCTGATTCTCTCTCGGGCTACCCTGGTCTACCTTGGATTCTTCATCCTCCACCCCCCTCCTGATCCCAGACCTCTGGAAAACTAGGGGCTAGGGGTGGTGGCTGTGAAATCTCGGGTTCCCTAACCCGTTTTGTTCTGGAGGCTGCCTGCGGGACTTCCCTGCTTGGGTTACCGTTGAACTCAGCCTGGCCGACCTTGGGGCTAATGAGGCATATCATCCCCTTTGCCCTGGCCAATGCCAGATTCAGGCTTTCTATTTCCTGCCTACAGGGGCCGTGGTCTGCCTCCTCAAACCCTTGAGTGCAGGCCAGCTTATAGGCTGCTTTTACTTCGCCTACCTTTTCCTCCTGTGCCTTCAGTTCCCCTGTAAGGCGGCTAATCTCTGTTTTTAATCTCCTCTCTTTCTCCCTGGATTCTCTTGCCTGATACTCTACATGTTCTACCCTGAACCTAGCGCTCCCCTCCAGCTCAGCTATCTTGCCCTCCAGCCTTTCTACCTTCCCCCGATGGTCCCGGACCATCGCTGCCCTCTCTTGGCTTATGGCCTCCAGAGCCACTAGCACCTTCCCTTCCGCTGCAACCTTTTCCTGCAGCTCCCGGGACAAATGCTTAATTTTGGTTTCCTTACTGGCCACCGTGTGGTCCAGTACCAGAACCTGCTTTTTATAGCACATAAGCCACACCGCTTTTTCAATGCCCTTGCGGTGCTCTTTACTAGCCGTCCACTGGGCGGCTGCCTTTAGGGGACGCTCGGCTCCTAACAGGTCATATACCCATTTTTTTGCTACATTTACCTTGCCACACACATAGGAGGATAACCTGTCCTCCATAACATCTGTCTCACCCGAGTCTTTGTCCACCACACAAGGGTTCTGTAGCCAGTGTCCCATCTGGGTCGCCATTCTGTAAGGGGTCGTTTTAACAAGCTTGTGTTGTGCGAGATCGGTTTTTGATTTCACACTGCTCGTGAGCGGTTCCGAAGCGCTCCCCCCTCACCGGTTCTAGACACTGGGCTTATTGCCAGACCACCTTGATGTGTTGGCCCAACTTGTGACTCGGAAGACAAATGGATCAGGTGAGACAAGGTAAGTTTTAAATCAAAGGTATCTTTATTTTTAAGGAGAATAAAACATAGAGAATGAAGAAACAATGCAGACAAAAATCATGAACACGCCTCTCAATGGGAACTAAAATTTAACACACAAGAGTTACTTTGACTATCATAATACATCAATTCTAGATCAGCGATATAAAAAAACGGGGGTGGAGAAAGCGCACGGCACAACGAAGGATGAATAACACTCCCGAATTACAAAGCCCTTAATATTAAAAAAACCCTCCCGCCTCTAAGTATACCTCAACTAGATCAGCTAGGTGGAGTTGGGCCTCTATGCTCACCAGGGTTTTTAAAACTCTCCTTGACCTTGGTGCTCCTGTATCATCCGGGGTCTCCAATCTTCCTTATGGGACCGGCTCCTGAACCTGCTCTCCTGCTCGAACTTGTAGGCCCTCCGTGCTCCTCGAACCGTAATCGAACCTCTCCACTCGCTCTGCCTTTGACCTCGTGTCTGTCTGAAACGGTGTGTTGTTTTTTTTAATGTCTCTTTTCCCCCAACAGTTATACTGTTTTCTTGCCCTTATCTTGGCGCCAAATCAGGGGTTTTCTTTTGTTAAAGTAATGGGCAGGCTGCTTTGACAAAAGCGGGTACTTTATTTTAATGTCTTGTAAATGAAACTAATGGGATCTGTCCTGTGTCCCTCTGAGTTTGGTACAGATAATAGGTTTTGTCTGTGCTCTGCGATTTCAGAGATGGGTTTGCGTTTTGCTAGCAATTAACACACCTTGAGGTGTAAATACTTTTGTTTTGACTTCATTACTACTGTAACCATTTTACCATATCAATTGCAGTCAGTTCTGGAATCTTCTAATCGGTGGTGACTCAGGTTTCTTTAAGATACTGCAGTGGTATGTCCTTCTGAAATGAGTCATGTGATCTGCCAACTCCATCTTGTGTTCATAAAATGTGGCCATTTCAGGGGTTTTACAATGTAGACTGTATTTTCCTGGATTTTTGCGAATCCTACACAACACCTTAAACATTCACTCCCTCCACCATCGGCGTACCGCGACTGCAGTGTGTACCATCTACAAGATGCACTGCAGCAACTCGTCAAGGCTTCTTCGACAGCACCTCCCAAACCCGCGACCTCTGCCACCTAGAAGGACAAGAGCAGCAGGCGCATGGGAACACCACCACCTCCAAGTTACCCTCCAAGTCACACACCATCCTGACTTGGAAATATATCGCCGTTCCTTCATCGTTGCTGGGTCAAAATCCTGGAACTCCCTCCCTAACAGCACTGTGGGAGTACCTTCACCACACGGACTGCAGCGGTTCAAGAAGACAGCTCACCAACACCTTCTCAAGGGCAACTAGGGATGGGCAATAAATGCTGGCCTAGCCAGCGACGCCCACATCTCAGGAATGAATTAAAAATAGACAGCAGGTTCTGGTAGGCTCATTGATTGTAGGGATTATTGCAGCTGAGCCTTGTCTTATCAGGTCCCAACATCTCTGAGTGCGCAATTTCCAGCAGGGATCATTGGATAATGATCAGGTGCATGGTTCTTGGCTGATTTCCCTCCTTAGCCTGGGTACTGAGGCCAATTGTGATTGCCTTTCTGCCACACCAACTGAGTTCAGCTAATTCGTCAAAGATCAGAATCAAACCTGGGACGTTCTGATCTGCAAGACTGAGTTACGTGTTACCTTCACCAACTAAGCCATTGACGAGTCATTGTTTACGAATTTAAATGATTTAACCTTCATGTCTAATATTTTTAAAAAATGCCCTTTTGCAAATAAACATAAAAAATGTGAATCTTGAATATTAACACTGCAAAATATGAACCTATGCAGATGGACTGTACACTGTCTTTCAGATATTACATACCAAATTGATAACAAGATAATATGGGGATGACTTCCCATGTGGGTTCTCCTGCTTGTCCACTCTGCCTTGGCAGAAGAGCTGTAGAAACTCTGGAAGAATGACGGAAATGCTGTTAATGCCATTTTTCCAGGGTTTCTGAAGCTCTCCTACCAAAGTTACAGCAGGCAATCAGGTGCACCCCTGCATAAATTCACCTCTGTATGTGGTATTTTTAAGAAGTGAAGTGCGCCTCTTGCTATATAAGTACAGGGGAAAAAAATTGGGTTCCAGGGCCCATGCTGGTAACAGCCATTATGCTCTTTGCATATGCAAATCAGGGGCCTAGCGCCTGTTTGAGGACCTCACTTCAACACTGGTTTGCCCTGAGGTAGTCGGCACTAAACCAGATCTCGAGACCACTTGCCTTTTACAAGGTAAGCTTTCAAAATTTACTTAACTGAATGTGAAGCCGGGAGGAACAGCAGTGCTCCTCTCACCTGCACATTTAAAGAACACGGGCAGCTGGCCCCCCCCGATCCAGCCTCCATTGCTCCCACCCACCCCTTCCCTAACCCCTGGCTTCCAATGCTCCCAACCCAGCCTCCAATGCTCTCCCCCAACCTCCAATCCTCCCCCCTCGCCTCCTACCACCCACCCTGCACCACCCCCCCCGTCCCCCCGTCCCCACTGAGCCTTCTAACTCTTGACCCCTGGCCTCTGATGATCCCCCTCAGCTTCTGATCCTCCTCCGCCACCATCCCCACCGCCCTCCCCCGCCCCACCCCCGGCCTCCGATGCTCCCTCCTAGCCTCCGAAACCCTCCCAACTTTACCCCCTGGCCTTCGATGCTCACCTCCCTGCCTCCTCACCGCAACTCCTGAATCTTGACACCCAACTTCACTTACCTGAGGGCTGCTGCTAGTGTCGTAACGGCCCGATCTTGGTTCCCTCTTTACCAGCTGGCTGTTCGCACCGCACCAGCTCCACTGAAGTGAAGCCTGAAGCCCAATGTCGGGGATACCTTGAACCTCACCATTCATGTGCCCCCCCCCCCACATCCCCCAAATTTCTACACCATAAATTTTTAGGCCCGGTCAGATAGACTCTGGCCTTCTCTGGTCCTGTACTTTCCTATGTTCTTATGCCACCTAGTATTTTTTGCATGACAGGCAAATACATAAGTTATTTTTGTTTCACAAATAACTTAAGACTAAATCTGTATGGATTCTAGATTAAAATTCTGTGGAACCGCTATGCAGAGCGAATTAAGTCTACAGCAAATTCAACAAAAATGGTAGTGTGTAATAAATGAATTGAGTGCAATTTGGTCCTATTTTGCAAACCTACAGTTCAGCAAGTTCAAGTTGCGTTTAAAGTTAAATTTGTCAAGCTCATTTCACCCAGAATAAATTGACTCTGTCACTGTCTGTTGGGATTACTTCTGGGAACTGTTACTTAAAGCAGGACAAAGATCTCAGCAGAGGTAGTTTCATGAGTGGATGTCACTTTACCTGTCTTCTCCCTGCATCAGGCTTGTATTTAAGTAACAATTTCCCTGTTGTAGTAACAATGCTAAAGCATATTACAATTTATCGCTGATATTGTATCGTCAATTGAGCTGTTTAGACCACTTTGTTCAGCTTTATTAACTTGCTGCAAAGTGTGATTGCAGTAATTAAATCACTGAGGCATGAATCAATCAATGTTTAATTTGTACAGAACTACAATTATTATGGAAGAATAGTCTTAAGTGTTCTTGTTGGATGTCTGCCGACATTCAAATAGCTACACTTACAGTTCGCCAATTTGATATTTGTCAGTTTTTATGTATTCAAAATAGTGCAATATGCTTCATAATTGTAGAACTTTCACATGATGGCGATGGGGGCTGCATTACAAAGGAGAGGAAGTTATGCTTCAGTTGTATAGGACTTTAGTCAGATGCCATCTAGAGTACTGTGTTGTTTTGGGCACCGCACCTCAGGAAGGATATATTGCCAGATATACCAGACAGGCTAAAGGGTTAAATTATGAGGATAGGAATGCATAAACTTGGCTTGTATTCCCATGAGTATAGATGATTGAGGGGTGATCTGATCAAGGTATTTAAAATGTTAGGCTTTGATAGGGTAGATACAAAGAAAGTATTTCCCATGATGGATGAAACAAGAAGGAGGGGACATAATCTTAAAATTAGAGCTAGTCAATTAGGAGGGAAATCAAGAAGCACCTTTTCACAAAAGGATGGTAGAAATCTGAAATTCTCTACTACAAAAGACTGAATATTGGGACGATTGTAACTTTCAAGACTGAGATTGATTGGTAAGGGTATTAAGGGTAATTGGAGGCAGCGGCAGCAGCGGGACATCAAGGACAGAGCGGAGGAACAGTGCGACCTAATTGGAGGCAGTATCTGTGGCGGCCGAACCTTCCATGATTTCCAAAAAAACAAGGTGTGACATCACAGGAGAGCAGGTAGGTGATTGGTTGATGAGTTTTAAGGTTTTTTTTCTCTCCAATCTAGGACAGTGGTTTAAACTAGGAGCGGGAAACTATAACACACTGTATTAAATTTATAGCTTAACCAGTTAAACTAATTAATATAACTATAAATAATAATTGATTAAAGACTTCAACTAATTAAATAAATAAAATAAGGCTAGACTAAGATATGGCAGAGCAGGTTGTGTGTCTGGACTGCAGTATGTGGGAGTTTATGGACAGCGAGACTGTCCCAAGAGAACACATAGAAACATAGAAAGATAGCAGATAGGAGCAGGAGTAGGCCATTCGGCCCTTCGAGCCTGCTCCGCCATTCAATGAGATCATGGCTGATCATCCAAATTCAGTACCCTGTCCCTGCCTTCTCCCCATATCCCTTGATCCCTTTAGCCTCAAGAAATATATCCAACTCTTTCTTGAATATATTTAATGAACTGGCCTCCACCGCCCTCTGTGGCAGAGAATTCCACAGGTTCAGCACTCTCTGGGTGAAGAAATTCCTCCTCATTTCAGTCCTAAATGGCTTACCCCTTATCCTTAGACTATGACCCCTGGTTCTGGACTCCCCGGCCATCCGAAACATCCTTCCTGCATCTAGTCTGTCCAGACCTGACAGAATTTTATAGGTTTCGATGAGATCCCCTCTCAATCTTCTAAACTCCAGTGAGTATAAGCCCAATCGACACAATCTCTCCTCATACGTCATTCCTACCATCCCTGGTATCAGCCTGGTGAATCTTCGCTGCACTCCCTCCATGGCAAGAACGTCCTTCCTCAGGTAAGGTGACCAAAACTGCACACAATACTCAAGGTGCGGTCTCACCAAGGCCCTGTACAACTGTAGCAAGACATCCTTGTTCCTGTACTCGAACCCTCTTGCTACGAAGGCCAACATACCATTTGCCTTCTTAACCGCCTGCTGCACCTGCATGCTTACCTTCAGCGACTGGTGCACAATAACACCCAGGTCTCTTTGCACTTCCCCTTCTCCCAATCTATTGCCATTCAAATAATAATCTGCCTTCCTGTTTTTGCCACCAAAGTGGATAACCTCACATTTATCCACATTATAGTGCATTTGCCATGTTTCTGCCCAATCACCCAACCTGTCCAAATCGTACTGGAGTTTCACGACATCCTCCTCACAGCTTACCCTCCCACCCAGCTTTGTGTCGTCTGCAAATTTGGAGATATTACATCCAATTCCCTCGTCCAGATCATTAATATATGTTGTGAACAGCTGGGGTCCAAGGACCGATCCTTGCAGTACCCCACTAGTCACTGCCTGCCACTCGGAAAACGACCCGTTTATTCCTCGGGGTAATATTTTCTTGGGCGGTTCGGGAGGATTTAAACTAATTTGGCAGGGGGATGGGAACCTAGGTAGTGGAAAAGAGGGAAGTCATATGAAGTCAGAAATAGATGGTAGAAAGGTGAGAAGCAATAAGCAAAGGAGAGAAACACAAAGGGCCAAACTAATTCACAATGAGAGTGTGAAAAAAGCAAGCCTGAAGGCTTTGTATCTTAATGCTAGAAGCATTAGGAACAAGGTGGATGAATTAGTTGTGGAAATAGAGGTAAACAAGTATGATTTGATTGGGATTACAGAAACGTGGCTGCAGGGTGGGCAAGGCTGGGAACTTAACATCCAGGGATATACAATATTTAGGAAGGATCGGCAAAAAGGTAGGGGAGGTGGGGTAGCATTGCTGGTAAAGGAGGGGATTAATGCAATGGAAAGGAAGGATATTAACTCGGATGAAACGGAATCTGTATGGGTAGAAATGAGAAATAGCAAGGGGAGGAAAACGTTAGTGGGTGTGATATATAGGCCTCCAAATAGTAATATGGAGGTGAGGGAAAGCATAAAAAGGGAAATTAGAGAAGCGTGCGATAAGAGCACAGCTGTCATCATGGGTGACTTTAATTTACATATTGATTGGACTACCCAAATTAGTAAAAATTCTGAGGAGGAGGAATTCCTGGAATGTTTTCGGGACGGTTATCTGGACCAATATGTCGAGGAGCCGACTCGAGATCAGGCCATTTTAGACTGGGTATTGTGCAATGAGAAGGGACTTATCAGCAATCTTCTTGTACGAGGCCCCTTGGGTCAGAGCGATCATAATATGATCGAGCTCTCAGTCGAGATGGAGAGTGAGGAAATTGAATCAGAGACTAAGGTCCAGAACTTAAATAAAGGGAATTACGAGGGTATGAGACGGGAATTGGGTAAGATTGATTGGGTGGTGTTTCTGGGGGGATTGACAGTGGATAGACAATGGCAAGCATTCAAAGATAGAATGGAAGAATTCCAGAACATGTTTATACCGGTTTGGCATAAAAATAAACCTAAAAAGGTGACTCAACCGTGGATAACGAGGGAAATTAGGGACAGCATAAAATCAAAAAAAAGGGCATATCAACTGGCAAAAAAAAGCACCAGACCGGAAGATTGGGGGCAGTACAGGATACAGCAAAAGAGGACAAAGGGATTAATCAGGAAGGGGAAAATAGAATACGAAAGTAAACTTGCAGCAAACATAAAGACAGACTGCAAAAGCTTTTATCGGTATATCAGGAGGAAAAGACTGGTAAAATCCCAAGTCGGTCCCTTGCAGTCCGATTCGGGAGAATATATAATGGAGAATAAGGAAATGGCAGACCAATTAAACTCATACTTTGGTTCTGTATTCACAAAGGAGGACACAAATAACCTCCCAGGAATATCGGCAAACATAGGGACTAATGAGAGGGAGGAGCTGACAGAAATTAGTATCTCTAGGGATATGGTGTTGGGTAAGATGAGGGGACTGAAGGCCGACAAATCCCCGGGGCCTGATAAACTACATCCTAGGGTACTTAAGGAGGTGGCCCTGGAGATAGCAGATGCTCTAAGGATCATCTTCCGGAACTCCATTGACTCGGGAACAGTACCCATGGATTGGAGGGTAGCTAATGTTACCCCAATATTTAAAAAGGGGGGTAGAGAGAAAGCAGGGAATTATAGACCAGTAAGCCTTACATCGGTTGTGGGCAAAATGCTAGAGTCCATTATTAAGGATAAAATAGCGGAGCACTTGACAAATGGGGAAAGGATCGGACAGAGTCAACATGGATTTACAAAGGGTAAATCGTGTTTGACTAATCTGCTGGAATTTTTTGAGGAAGTAACTGGTAAAATAGATGGGGGAGAGCCAGTGGATGTGGTGTACCTTGACTTCCAGAAAGCCTTCGATAAGGTTCCACACAAAAGATTATCATGCAAAATTAAGGCTCATGGGATTGGGGGCAAAGTATTAACGTGGATAGAGAACTGGCTGGCGGATAGAAAACAGAGAGTTGGAATAAACGGCTCGTTTTCGGAGTGGCAGGCAGTGACCAGCGGGGTGCCGCAAGGATCTGTCCTGGGACCCCAGCTGTTCACAATATATATAAATGATCTGGATCAGGGAATTGGATGCAATATTTCCAAATTCGCTGACGACACTAAACTAGGAGGAGGGGTGGGCTCTGATGAGGATGTCAGGAGGCTACAGTGCGATTTGGACAGGTTGGGGGAATGGGCGGATACGTGGCAGATGCACTATAATGTGGATAAATGCGAGGTTATCCACTTTGGGGGTAAAAACAGGAGGGTAGATTATTATCTAAATGGCAATAGATTGGGAGATGGGGAAGTGCAGAGGGACCTGGGTGTTCTTGTGCACCAGTCACTGAAGGAGAGCATGCAGGTGCAACAGGCGATTAAGAAGGCAAATGGTATGTTGGCCTTCATATCAAGGGGGTTCGAGTATAGGAATAGGGATACCTTACTACAGCTGTACAAGGTGCTGGTGAGACCGCATCTGGAGTATTGTGTACAGTTTTGGTCGCCCCATCTGCGGAAGGATGTTCTTGCCATGGAAAGAGTGCAACGGCGATTCACCAGGCTGATACCTGGAATGGCGGGAATGACCTACGAAGAGAGATTAAATAGTTTGGGCTTGTACTCACTGGAGTTTAGAAGATTGAGAGGGGATCTCATCGAAACATATAAAATTATGGCAGGCCTGGACAGGCTGAAGTCAGAGAGAATGTTTCCAATGGCCGGGGTGCACAGAACCAGGGGCCACAGTCTAAAAATAGCGGGCAAATCATTTAAAACAGAGATGAGGAAAAATTTCTTCACTCAAAGAGTGGTGAGCCTGTGGAATTCCCTGCCACAGAGGGCTGTGAAGGCTAATTCAATAAATATTTTCAAGAGAGAATTGGATATATTTCTGAAGGCTAAGGGGATTAAGGGTTACGGAGAAAAGGCGGGGACGGGGTACTGAACTGGTAAGATCAGCTATGATCTCAGACGAAGATCAGCCATGATCTCATTGAATGGCGGAGCAGGCTCGAAGGGCCGAATGGCCTACTCCTGTTCCTATCTCTATGTTTCTATGTTTCCAACTCTTTGCTTTCTGTCCGCCAACCAGTTCTCTATCCAAGTCAATACCTTGCCCCCAATCCCATGTGCCTTAATTTTGCACGCTAATCTCTTATGTGGGACCTTATCGAAAGCCTTCTGAAAGTCCAAATACACCACATCCACTGGTTCTCCCTTATCTATTTTACCAGTTACATCCTCAAAAAATTCCAGTAGATTAGTCAAGCATGATTTACCTTTTGTAAATCCATGTTGACTTTGTCCGATCCTGTCACTGCTTTCCAAGTGCTCTGCTATTACATCTTTTATAATGGACTCTAGCATTTTCCCCACTACCGATGTCAGGCTTACCGGTCTATAATTCCCCGCTTTTTCTCTGCAACCTTTTTTGAATAGTGGGGTAACATTAGCTACCCTCCAATCCATGGGTACCGTTCCAGAGTCTATCGAGTTCTGGAAGATGACCAGCAATGCATCTACTATCTCTAGGGCCACTTCCTTAAGTACCCTGGGATGTAGACCATCAGGCCCTGGGGATTTATCGGCCTTCAGTCCCATCAATTTTCCTAACACGTCTGCAGGAGATGTCTCCATCACGAATCTCTCTGGTTCAGAGTCATTGAGCTGGAGTGCGAGTTGGAGACACTCCGACACATAAGGGAGGGGGAGGAATTTCTGGACAGTTTTATCCCGAATACAGTCACACCCCAGAGGAAAGCACAGGTTCAGGAAAGGGAGGGTGTGACTATTAGGCAAACGGATAGCAGGGATTTAAGAGAAGTTGAGAAGGAGGTCCTGTAGACACTGGTCCTGTCCAACAGGTACGAAGTACTTGCTACTGTTAGATCCGTGTATCTTGATGTTGTGTCCTTCAATAATTAGACAATAAGACTGCAGGGAACAGTTCAACAGGTGTTTACTGAATGAGGGTTACTCTAGAACTAACTATACAGATCACTACTCAGGGTTTATATACAGGTGTGGTCACTGCCAGTACTACAGTATACAGGAGCTGTAAAAAGTGGTTCTCCCCTTAAAGGTACATACATTACAATTCCTCCCCTTTTAGATTAACAGTCCATAACACTCATTTAACAATTTAATATCAAACTAATTACAATTAACACTTTGAACATGCAACACTAGCTGAAAATAGTCTATTTATAAATTCAGTCTTTGGGGAGGCTTCCTGATCCTTTCTGGATAGCGCCTTTCCCGAGTGTCTTGCTCTTGGCGTGGAGGCGATTCTGGCCCCCTGTCGTCGGTTGGTTCATCCGCTTCCGATGCTACTGTTTCTGGGGTAGATGCTACCTGTACATCGGGTTCATCACCAGGTACGTATGGGCGAGACATGGGGTTGACTCGTTCCTGTGACTCTAGGATCTGGTCAGCATGGCGTCTCACAATGTTCTCCCCAACATCCACTGTGTACATTAGTGGCCCCTGTCGTGTGCATATCGTTCCTGGTTGCCATTTCTCTGTTCGGTAGTCGCGGGCCAAGACTGGTTGCCCTACATTGAAGCTCCTTGTCGGCTTCTCATTGATGTGCTGGAATTGCTTATTCTCAACATCTCTTCGTACATTTGGTCTGAGCAAATCCAGACGAGATCTCAACCTTCGGTTAAAGAACATCATGGCCGGGGTCTGGTTGGTGACTGCATGTGTCGCATTTCTGTAGGCTAACAGGAAATTGTCCACCTTATGCTGCAGTGGAATGTCGTCATCGCACATGGCCTTTACTGCTTTTTTAAAGGTTTGTACGAACCTCTCAGCAAATCCATTTGTGGCTGGATGATACGGGGCGGATGTGTAATACCTTACCCCATTCCTTTTCATAAATCTTCGAAACTCTTCGGACACAAACTGTGGTCCGTTATCAGAGCAAATCTGCTCTGGCAAGCCGTTCCTGGCAAAAATGGTCCGTAGGACTGCAATAGTTTTCTCCGCGGTGGTGGAGGACATTTTGATCACCTCAGGCCATTTCGAGTGCGCATCCACGGCCATTAAAAACATTGAGTCCATGAATGGACCAGCAAAATCAATATGCACCCGTTGCCATGGAGATGAGTGCCACTCCCATGGGTGTAGAGGGGCATGTGGTGGTGCATTTTGGACCTTCTGGCATCCTGAGCAGCTCTTTGTCAGGTCCTCGATTTGCTGATTGATCCCCGGCCACCACACATAAGCCCTAGCAAGGCTTTTCATTTTCACCCCCCCCAGATGACCTTCGTGAAGCTCATTGAGCACTCTCTCCCTTAACTTGGGTGGAATTACCACTCGGGATACACACATCAAGGTCCCCTGGCATACTGACAGCTGTTCTCTTCTGGATGAGAATGCTGGCAACAGTGAGTCGCCATGTGCTGGCCATCCCTTCACCGTCAAATCATATTCCCGAGACAGTGTCGGGTCATTTCGGGTCTCCTTCTCTATACCAGTATTAGTTACTGGCAAGCATTCAATTATCGTCGAACGAAATATTTCGACAGGATCCACTGCTGGTGCTTCCTCCACAGTAGGCAGTGGCAGGCGTGATAGCCCATCAGCGTTTCCATGCTGTTTCGTGCCCTTATACTCGCTTTCATATTGGTGCGCCCCTAGAAAAACGGACCATCCTTGTAGCCGTTGCGCAGTCATCACCGGAACGCCCTTCTTTGGATTAAAGATGGAGACAAGTTGTTGGTGGTCAGTCAGCAAGGTGAACTTCTGCCCGTGCAGATAGTGATTGAACTTTTTCACTCCCCACACTAGGCTGATGGCCTCCCTGTCAGTCTGGGCGTAGTTACGCTCGGCTGAGGTTAGTGACCGAGACGCAAAAGCTACTGGCCTCTCTGAGCCATCCGGGAATTTGTGCAACAGCACCGCTCCAATGCCATAGGGTGATGCATCACACGACAACCGAATTGGTAGTGCTGGGTTGAAATGAGCCAACACCTCTTTTGATGTGATCAATGCATTGCTCTTCTGGAAAGCTCGTTTACATTCGTCACTCCACTTCCATGGTACCCCCGTTTGCAGTAGGGTTTTCGGTGGGTGTAGTACAGTAGACAAATTCAGCAAGAACTTATGGTAATAGTTCACCAGCCCGAGGAACGACCTCAGTTGTGACACATTTTCCGGTGCTGGAGCCTTGACAACTGCCTCAATCTTTTCAGGGGACTTATGTAACCCCTCTTTATCAATAACGTGGCCACAATACGAGATCTGCTTCTGGAAAAACTCGCATTTGTGGCGATTAGCTCAGAGCCCATATTTCTTCAATCTAGTGAGCACCTGCTCCAGGTTGGCGAGGTG
Source organism: Somniosus microcephalus (assembly GCF_052327205.1). NCBI lineage: Eukaryota > Metazoa > Chordata > Chondrichthyes > Squaliformes > Somniosidae > Somniosus > Somniosus microcephalus. The sequence continues at coordinate 254,003,596 of NC_140992.1, forward strand.
ATCACTGTCATTTTCGCCCGTGACCAGGATGTCGTCCAAATAACACTGGGTCCCTGGAATCCCTTACAGGACTTGTTCCATTGCCCTTTGCCAAATAGCCGGAGCGGATGCTACCCCGAACACCAGCCGGTTGTATTGGTAGAGACCTTTATGAGTGTTGATCGTGAGATACTGTTTCGAGGCTTCTTCTACCTCCACTTGCAGGTACGCCTGGGCCAGATCAATCTTAGTGAAGTGTTTCCCTCCCGATAGCGAGGCGAAAATATCTTCAATCCGCGGAAGCGGATATTGTACAGTGTGAAGGACTGGGTTCACTGTCACCTTAAAGTCCCCACAGATGCGAACCTTCTTTGGTTCCCCAGGCGTATTGCTCAACGACCTCTTCATTACAGGAACGATGGGTGTAGCCCACTCGCTCCAGTCGACTTTGGACAGTACTCCTGAACGTTCCAAACCTTCCAGCTCTGCTTCGACGGCTGGGCGGATCGCATAAGGTACCGGTCTGGCCTTAAAAAACTTTGGGCTTGCATTTTCCTCTATTTTGATCATTGCTGTTATGCCTTTTAGTGTTCCGAGTCCCTGCTGGAACACTTCTTGTGCGTCAGTTAGCATTTTTGACAGTCGTCCAGGTGTGACGTTGTCATCCTTTTTGGCATCTACAGTCAGTGCTTGTATGGAATGCCAATCGAGCTGTATCTTTCGGATCCATTCACGTCCTAGTAGTGGTGGTCCTCCATCTGGCAATACATATAGGTCCATTTTTGGTGTTTCCTTGCCGTTATATATAACGTTCACCCTTATTTTTCCTTTGGGGTAGACTTTTTGCCCCGTGTACGTCTTCAAGACAATCTTTGTATCTCTCAAGGGTATATGCAAGAATAGCCGCTTGCAGTCCCTTCGGTTTATGACCGTTAGGGCTGATCCTGTGTCCAATTCCATTTTCACCTGGACTCCTGCTATCTTGAGCGTGACCCAGATAGTTTGGTGATCCTCCGTTTTGATCACATGATGTAGTTTCAGACAACCCAGCTCCTTGCTTCCGGAGTCTGTATCACTTTTCTGTTCGTCTAAACTACTCTCCGTCACCTTATGTACCTTCTTGTACTTCTCCTGTGGAGATTTCTTGCTGCTGGTTTTCTTTCCCGACCTGCAGACTCTTGCTATGTGTCCTACTTTTCCACACTGTCTGCACACTTTGTCCTTGAACCAGCAATCCTTATGGTCATGTGTTGTTCTGCCGCAGCGATAGCACTTCACTGTTCCGTATGACATTTCATTTGTGCCATATTCTTGCGGTCTCCGTTGTACCTCTGCCTCGCCCCGTGCTGCTGCTTCGTGTGATACTGCAATACTGAAAGCCTTGTCCAGCGTAAGATCCTTTTCTGATAGAAGCCATTTCTGGGTTCCTTCACTTTGAAGCCCACACACAAACTTGTCCCTTAAAGTATCTGCTAGTCCCGTTCCAAACTGGCAGTGTTTTGATAGCTTGCGCAGTTCCGTTAAATGCTCAGCATTACTTTCATCTTTATGCTGGTTCCTTTTGTGAAACTTAAATCTTTCTGCTATCAGCAGCGGTGTGGGGTTTAAGTGGTCCTGTAGGATTGACACTATGTTTTCAAAATCCTTTTCTACTGGCTTCTCTGGGGTTACGAGGTTTTGTAGTAAGCCATATGTTTTTGCACCCATTGAATTCCACAATACCAGCGTTTTCTTGTCATCTGGCAATTCATTTGCCTTGCAGAATACTTCTATGCGTTCGACATATGTCGTCCAATCTTCGACTTCATTGTCGAATGCTGTGATACTGCCACTCTTCGGCATTTTTGGGTGTGGTTAGACTGGCTTAAAATGGCATCTCCCGCGCTTTCCTTTCTTCCCCGCTGCGGCTTAAAATGGCGTCTCCCGCGCTTTCCTTTCTTCCCCGCTGACGCTGCTCGGCCCTTGAACACCGGCTGTGCTCTGCGCGTTTTCCTGCGTGCCTCTCTCCCCCGTTGATGCTGCTCGGCCCTTGAACACCGGCTGCGCTCTGCTCTCTCTCGCCTCTATCTCCCATTGACGCCGCTCGGTCCTGAACACCGGCTGCGCCCTGTGTGCTCTACCCTCTCTCTCTCCCCTGTCGACGCTGCTCGGCCTTTTTCTGTGCCGTCAGTCGGCTCTAGCCGCCGCTGTCTGGGAAGGGTCTGCGCAGTACCTGTTGCCAGCCTGTTTCGCTGGACCACCGTGACTGGAAAGCCAAGCCTGGCTCTCGACAGCCTCCCCTGCGATGCTCAAATCTCCGCTGGATGACTAGGGGGTTTCCCGTGGTCGACGCCCGTGCTTCTGGACTCGGCCTTCTTCCACTGTTCTCCAGGAGCGAATCCCTGGGAGGTGATGCAGAGTTGCAGGTAGGTTTGAATCTGCTCGTCGCCAATGTTAGATCCGTGTATCTTGATGTTGTGTCCTTCAATAATTAGACAATAAGACTGCAGGGAACAGTTCAACAGGTGTTTACTGAATGAGGGTTACTCTAGAACTAACTATACAGATCACTACTCAGGGTTTATATACAGGTGTGGTCAATGCCGGTACTACAGTATACAGGAGCTGTAAAAAGTAGTTCTCCCCTTAAAGGTACATACATTACAGCTACCTGTGAGGACAAGGAGAAAGACTGCAGGGAGGACAGCCACAATGCCGACCAAGGCACCGTGACTCAGAAGGCTGTCCAAGGGGGGAAGAACAGAATAGAAATGTGGTAGTGAGAGTGGACTCTATAATTAGGGGGATAGATAGCGTCCTCTGCAGCCAAGAACGAGAATCCCGAAGGGTGTGTTGTCTACTTGGTGCCAGGGTAAGGGATATCTCACGGTGGCTGGAGAGGAACTTAGAAAGGGAGGGTGGAAATCCAGTTGTCATGGTCCATGTTGTACAAACGACGTAGGTAGGAACATGGAGTAGGTCCTGCTGAAAGAGTATCAGGAGTTAGGATCTAAATTAAAAAGCAGGATCTCGAGGGTAATAATCTCTGGATTATTGCCTGAGCCACATGCAAATTGACAGGTCAGGAGAATTAACACGTGGCTAAAGGACTGGTGTGGGAAAGAGGGGTTCCCTTTCCTGGGACAGGAAGGAGCTGCACCGATGGGATAGGCTCCACCTGAACTGGAATGGGATCCGTCTCCTAGCGGAAAGGGTAAATAGGGAAGTGGCAAAGGCTTTAAACTAGTAAGATGGGGGAGGGATCTACAAGAAACATAACCAGCCTAAATATAAACAAAACAGGAAAAGAGAGCACAGGAAAGAATAAAGTAAGGGAGGACATTCATGGCAAGGGAATAAATCGAGCTATAGAACAGAAGTCTAAAAAGATGGTTAAACATAAAGTGAGAGGAACTCCTATTAAAATGAGTTAAACTGTCTGTACAGCAATGCACACAGTGTCTGTAATAAAACAGGGGAGCTGGAGGAAACATACGTTGTGAGGAACCAGACATAGTAGGGATTACTGAGGCATGGCTACAGGAAAATCAGGACTGGGAATTAAACATTGCAGGGTATAACATATTTAGAAAAGATAGGGAGGGAAAAAGGGGGGTGGTGTAGCTGTACTTATTAGGGATACATAATGGCAGTAGAAAAAAGTGACACATATCAACAAGACAAAAATAGAATCCATATGGATAGAGATAAAAGATAATAAAGGATCAATCACACTAATAGGCATAGTCTACAGACCACCTAATAGTGGAAGGGAGGTGGAGGTAGAAATATGCAGACAAATGAGGGAAATTAGTAAAAAACATAGAATAATAATCATGGGGGTTTTCAACTACCCCGATATTAATTGGACAGAAGAGGTAGGTAAAGGGCATAAGAGAATGGAGTTCCTACAATGTCTACAGGACTCCTTTCTAACCCAAAATGTAAAAAGCCCAACAAGGGAGGATTTGATATTGGATCTACTAATGGGGAATGAAACAGAGCAGATAAGAGAAATAAAGGTAGGGGAACATATCGGCAATAGCGACCATAATATAATACTCTTTAAGATGAGAACTGAGAAGGACATAAGTATGACAAAACCAGGTTAATAGATTGGAGAACAGCTGATTTTGAGGGGCTGAGAATTGAACTTAGGAAAAAAAATGGACAACAATATTGGCAAACAATGATGTAGTACAGCAATTGGAAACATTTAAAATGGTGTTCAACAGAGTGCAAGAAAGATGCACTCCTCTAAAAGGAAAGAACAAACTAAACAATAATGAGACTCCATGGATGAATAAAGCCATAAGGGAACAATTGAGGATAAGGAAAGAGGCATACATTAAGTACATAAACAGCAGGGGAGTGCATGATAAGAGAGAATATGAAAAGATTAGGAGAGAAGTCAAAAAAACAATTAGGGAGGCAAAGAGGAACTATGAAATTAAATGATCAAGGAACATAAAACAAAATAGTAAAAATATTTCATAGGCACATCAATAAAAAAAAAAGGTTGGAATAGGAATAGGGCCATTAAAGGATAGTCAGGATAATACCACAGATAATGACAGAGAGATGGCAGAAATATTAAATAATTATTTTGCTTCAGTATTTACCAGGGAGATAGAACAGATGGACATGACATTGGATAATGAGATTAGTAATGAGATAAGTGCATTAAAAATAATAAAAGGGGATATATTAAATAAATTAATCAAACTGAAAGAGGATAAAACCCCTGGTCCGGATGGATTGTGTCCACGCATTTTAAAAGAATCTAGGGAAGAGATAACAGAGGCATTACTACATATATTTAATAATTCATTAGAAAAAAGTATAGTGCCAGAGGATTGGCAGATAGCTAATGTAATACCGATATTTAAGAAGGGAGATAGAACATGTCCAGGGAATTATAGACCAGTCAACTTAACATCGGTGGTAGGAAAAATAATGGAATCCCTACTAAAGGAGAAAATAAAAGAACATCTAGGAACCAAAAATATAACAATGAATAGTCAACATGGATTTCAAAAGGGAAAGTCTTGCTGGACCAACCTTATTGAATTTTTTGAAGAGGTAACAGAGAGAGTAGACAATGGTAATGCAGTAGATGTAATTTATCTGGATTTTCAAAAGGCCTTCGATAAGGTACCCCATAATAGACTGATGAACCAGGTCAGAGAATGTGGAGTCAGGGGACAAGTAGCAGAATGGATTTCTGTCTGGCTTCAGGACAGAAAGCAGAGAGTAGGAGTAAAGGGAAGCTCTTCACAGTGGCAGAAGGTGGGTAGTGGTGTTCCACAAGGATCAGTGCTGGGACCACTGCTGTTCACAATTTACATTAACAATTTAGACTTAGGAATCAAAACACAATTTCTAAATTTGCGGATGACACCAAATTGGGGGGGGGGGATAGTCAATACTGAGGAGGACTGCAACAAATTACAGGAGGACATTAATAAACTTGCAGAATGGGCATATAATTGGCAAATGAAGTTCAACACAGATAAATGGAGGTATTACATTTTGGTAGGAAGAATAAGGAGGTCACTTATCACTTGGGGAGGATGAGTCTAGAGGAACAAAGGGATCTGTAGGATTCTCAAAATTCCCACATTTCCCAAGTTATTAATAAGGGAACCCTGAAAGGAATGGCTTTTGGACTTTATGGCAAAAACTGCAAGGTTAAAGTAGGACCCTGCAGACAGGATGGCAAGTTCAAAAGCTTAAAACTTGACATGCCTGGGCCTGTGGGAGATAGCTTTGATTTGTTATTTCGGAACCAGACAACTGGAGGAGACAGAACACGCTTTCTTCCCTTTAAACAAATATACCCAGGGAAAGACTTAATCTTGCACAAACCTAAAGCCCATCAAAACTCTGCATAAATAATCGCTTACAGTTCGAACTAGCTACCAAACCAGGAAGACACCGATTAACATTATGCATAACAAACACCCAAGACATTAAAAGCCATTCAGCAATGAGACAACCGCCCCAAAATCAGTTAAGTTGAATGGCTATAATCACCTTAAGGAGCCCGCCAAAAATCTGACAAAGAACTAACCCTGATTTGGCGCACAGATAACAAACTCAAAAATGGTATAACTATAGGCTCACCTGTAACCAAGGGAGTGCATCTTCATTCGGAAGCCAACAGGAAGGCTCACATAACATCACAGCGAGGGGGCACAGTGGGGCAGGCTCGACTGAAGACAACAAGGCCGCAACCGCAGCCCTACACGAGGACCGACCACGAGCGCCACGGTAACAAAAGGGGCCGGGTAAACCATACCTTCAGATCATTACCACTACACAGGTAATGAGCTAGGCCACCGCGACCGAGCCAACACCGAAGACCGCCAACCGAACCCCAACTGCAACAAAACTCGACGACCAGACCACCACCGGAAGAACAAAACCCGAAGTTTTCCACTCTACAAGCTAAGGTACCCAACAAAGACTTTACTCTCTGAAGGGGTTAAAATGAATCCTCTCAGAATTCAGACAGCCGAGGTGACCACTAATTAAGTGATGCCAGCAAAATTAAAATCAGTTTGTGTGAAAGTTTTCCTGACTATGAATGTTTAAGAAGTTACAGTATTTCTTTTGTCTGAAAGTCTGTCTTTAAAAGAAAGATTCTGTTATGTTTGTTTTAGCTCCACCCACTTCTCTGTGTTAAAAGCGTTTAAAAACTTTTGTCTTGTCTTGGATTTTGGAAGAATGTGCGAATAAGATTGTGCCCCAAGAATTGAAAAAAAAACCTTTGAACTAATTTAAGTTAAGCTGGTGTGTAAAAACTGAGAAGAGCAACAAAAAATTTGTTTAGCAAAAAATTAAATTTCAGTCTAAGATTTAACCTTGGAGTCGCGGTTGCTATGGTGAAATCTTCTAAAGCAGTTTGATTTGATAAGAAAATATGACGTAATTTACTGTTTTCTGCAAGAATGTGCTATTTTGTTTTGTTTGTCTGTTCATAGTTTTACAAAAGATAAGCTTCTGCCTTAAAATTACAGTTGCCAATGTACTTGGAAGAAAATTAATTTGAATGTTTACAAGATCTGGATTAAATTGGAGTTATGAGGTTAATTAACCTATTAAAACCAGACTTTCATTGTGGCCACGGTGAAATTTTGGTTGGTGTAAATTTGTGTAGACCGCAGTGAATAAGATAACTCCGCTCCGCAAGAACATCCGATAGTTGCAGAGTTCCTTACAAAGACTTACTTAGCTTGTGAACTTTGCTCAATCCCGTCTTTCTTCACTGTCCATATTACCTCCATGTTCGTATTTAGTTAAAGTGTGAAAACACAACTGTCTTTCGATCAGGAAAGTTCTTTTTTTGATTTACGTGAATTGACGCAGTTGCGTGCATTTGATAATGTTTTGCTCCACCTTCTTAAAAACCTGTAAAGGAGTTAACCCTTTCCACTGACAGCTGTTTAAGTTCACCAAACAACAACTTTAGTATGAAATCTAAAGATATTGGACAATATTAAATTTAAGTTTCTTAATTTTAAGTTATTATTTCACCACAGTGACAGAGGGAAAATTTAGATTTGATAAATTAACCCCTTGGGCTCTAAGCAGAGTCACAATGGATTCCCTTCTTTTTTTTGTTATATGGAAGTTACCTTGTAAACTAATTGCAGCACTTCTGTCTCTAATGTTAAAAACATTGTGTAAGCTACCTAGCCTGAGAATCACTTGTTTCTGAAATTGGAAATGGAAGATAAATTGATAGAGATGAAATTGAACATTGACAAAACCTGTCAGTTCAACTGTACTGCTATTTGGATTTTGGGATAATTTTGAAATGACAAAATGGACTCAGGCACTATATATTTGGTTACTTTTGGGAAAATAAAAGATCCTCTAAAAATGATAATAAAATGTGTTAATAACTTGGATCAAGTGAGAACGTTTGATCTATGTTTTCTATCTCAAATATTGTACTGGACAGTAAAGTTTTTCCAGGACTCATGAATGTGATATGAATGGTAATTAAAGGAAAGTGATTGAGAGTATAAGATTGAAACAGGAGAATTACACTACTGAATGGGAATTTTCAAAATTATCTAGTGAAAGTCAGGAAAATGTAGTTAAGAATAGTAAATTGATAGCTTTCTCTTGGAGACATTTGTGTCCCTGCCTTTAATGAACTTTTAAGAAAACTGAATTTGATAGTCTGGCCACTACCCAAGACATCGGGACCATGCAGAGGAAGATGAGCAAAGATCTCCAGGTGACTACAATCTTTCGATAAGATACCTGAAAGCCCGAGAAAGGCTTGTATCGGATGGCACGTGTGGCACGATATTGAGATACCGGTATGAGTGTGCAAATGTGATTCAATACGTATGAGGTAATTACCATCCAGGAATGTATGTTGAGTTTGCACTGAAGAATGGGTCTCAGACATGCTCAGTTACTTGACAACAGCAAGACATGAAATGGTTAATGTGGCTCAGGAGAGCGAGACAACTTTTAAAGCATACTCCATCGAGAAACTATCTAATTAATGAAACAATCAGAATAGAGTTAAACACACGGGTACCTGTTAGAGGGATTGAAGTTGAAGTGGAGAGTTACATGGAATCTGGATTGGGACAATTGAAGGCCAAGGAGAAATCATGATTAGTAGGAATTATCCACAAGATGGATACGAGCAAAAGAGAGATCTGGAGAATCTTTTAAATCCATGATTTGTTGATTAGATGTTAAACTGTAATTATTTGATATGATTGTAAGACTGAATTTAACTGTGACTGTAATAATTGTGTTTTGTAGGTAACAGAGCGTGGGAAAAACCAGTACGAATCCAGTATGAGGTGATTTTAGTGGTGCCTCCTGTGTCACTACTACTGCAATCACCATGCTTTACGGGTCTAACAGGACCTGTCCCATAAACCAACACGTTTTTAAGTATGAGCTACACAATTATGTGGCACAATTCGGATACTCGGATATGACATTCCCCTGTTGTTTGTGGGTTTCAGTGAGCTCATGATGCGACTGAACTCCTCCCTAAAGCATTTTTATGTTTTGGAACAAGACAACTCGAGAATAGATATTGAAATTGACAGCATAGGGGACAACTCACATTGGTGGGATATTGGGCTTAATACATCAGCACACCCTTAGGTTTGTATTATTTCACATGCTCTGGTAGTTATCCAACTTGAAATGATAGTGTATTTGATATATGTAACGTGTGTAGTAAGACTTTGATACATAAGCCAATTGGGTACTCATGCCCATGACGAACCAGCACTAACAAATTCATTGAGCACACCGAAAGAGAAGATCCGAAGCAATGTAGAGGAGACCCCAGGCGGGATAACATCAGGAAAGATAGAAGAAACAGAGGATATCCCAGGCGGGGCAGAATTGGAACACCAGAACAGTGAATTGAATTTGAGTAAGGGGTCAGAGGTTGCTCCTTCTCCTCAAAGGAATGGACTGTAAGGAAGGGAGAAACCTTCAAGACTCCCTACTAACTAATGCCCAAGTTGAGAGAGCAATAAGAGCTAGCTAGCTTAGTCAAGAGCCGATTGTGAGAAGTCAATAAGAATATTTCCTTCTCAAAGAAAAGAGGGAATTGTGAGAAATAGCTGTTAGATTCAAAGATGGGTTTTAATTCTTAGACCAGGGACTGACAACAGGCAAGCAGAAAAAGATAGCATAAATGCCAGCAAGGTCGAATATCAAGCATCAAAAGACAAATAGAAATGATAAGGGAATGGTAAAATGCAAGGAAACAGGGAGGATAGCACCTGCTAGATAACAAGGAGCCACGAAACCCCAGGGGAAGGTTGGTGGAGTTGGCTATTTGGAGGATCTTGGAGTTCATATCTGACGCATGGACGTATAATTGTTATTATAGTTGTAGTATTATTTTGTGTTATGATGACGGTTTTGAATGCATGTTGTAGGGCAGCTGTGTCCCGAATAGTGCCGGTTGCTATAGTTGATATAATCGATATTGAGCCAGAAACCGAACAGTTAATGCGGGATAATGAACTGATAGAGATAGGAACATACATGTAAAGCTCTTTGGTCATTTGCACAGACTACCACGCCTAGCACAACAAGATAGACAGAGGGGAAAGACGAACTTAGGTACTAAGTTTAAACCATCAGTATAGGAGTAATCCCGGGGATGGTAAAAGTGGAAAAGAAGTTGGTATCCCTAGCCAAAGTCTAAATTTGGTGCGGGACCAACAGGAGGGACTGAAGGGGTTAAAATGAATCCTCTCAGAATTCAGACAGCCTAGGTGACCACTAATTAAGTGATGCCAGCAAAATTAAAATCAGAACAAAGGAGTGGGGTCATGTGAAAATGAACGAGAACTAAAAGAAACCAGGTGGCGATAAAAAAATATCACAATAAAAATTGACTTACGTAAAAAGGCAAAACTAAACAAAGGACAGACTGAAGAGTGTTATGTGAAAAACAAAGACAAGACAGTACAGATTGAAAAAGTGCTACTCTCGCTTTCTTGCACAAAAGACAGTGTGTAGGAAAGCTTTGAAAAACAAAGATAAGACGCAGCCATGGGATAAGACAGAATTTGTGTGTTAAGCGATAAGAAATGTGCTGCTTTAGCTAAAAATTGTAGACACAGCAGAATATAGGGGTCATGGGAATTTGACCTGTGACCAAAGGCATAGTAAGATGTAACTAACCTTTACTAATACTGAAAAGAATAAGTAAGCCATATGTGATCAGGTGATTATTGTAATACAATGTGATTGGATGAAAATGGAATAAAAAGCTGTACCAACCAATAGAGAACGAGAAGGGTGTCACTAGACCGCGGGGTCTATGACCTTCTCCCAGAACGTTCTGTTAATAAACTGTGTACTTTTACTTTTACTTTAAGACAGACTCGAGTGAATTTATTTTTCACCAACACTCTCCCTATTTCTAACTGAGAAAAGTGGGGACTCACCAGACAAATCCACAACCGCGCCCAAACCGCATCAGCGGACTCCACCAAACTGAAGAACCTTAGCAGATTCTAAGACTAGTACCACATGGAGATGACAGGCCCCAAAGGACACAAAGAGCGAACCCCAAAAATGCAACCGGCTTAACTGACAGGATTCGAACTGTCAAGAAACCCCTGTTGGTGAGCATGATCCCTGACCCCTTTTAGCACAATTTAGTTAGATATTGGGGGTGGGACAAGGGTAGGGGGATTATTAATGTGATTTTTCCCTCGTTGTGCCGTGTGTTCCCCATTCCTAATTAAGTGTACTCTTGAATGTCTGTAACTATTCCAGTAATCTCAGTGTAATTTTTCAATGTTATAATTTTATTGTGACTCTAATAAAACACAGTTTTCTTGCACCAAACCAGTTGTCTACTCCAATTTTGTATCACAGCCTGTACCTAAGTCCAGAGTCTAGAACCAAAGGGTGTGGGAACGATTCGAACCACTCAAAACAGTCAGAGGCAAAACTGACTCAAAACACCACCCCCTTCACATCTAGGAGTACAAATACACAAATCACTAAAAGTTGCTTAAAAAAGCAAACCAAGCACTAGGGTTTATTTCGAGAGGTATAGAATTGAAAAGCAGGGAAGTTATGCTAAAGCTGTATCGAACCTTAGTTAGACCACACTTAGAGTACTGCGTACAGTTCTGGTTGCCATATTATAAAATGGATATGGAGAGGGTGAAGGGAATAGAGGGCTGTTATGTCTTCTAGCGCTCATAGTGCTTTGTAAAGATGACTCTGGACTAGTTTGTAATTATAACTACTGTTTTATTTGTGTTGTAATGGCTGCCCGCCGCATGGTGCGGGGTGATATTTTCAAGTGCTGTGCGGCGCCTGCGCACTATTTTCCCAGCATCGTAGTGCTGCTACACTTGATTTGAGTGTTAGTACACTTGTACAATGTAGTCCCAACATAACTATGTAACAAGGGCTATGTTGATATATTTAGATGAGGAAAGACGGGAGGAAGCTCATGTGGAGCATAAACGCCGGCATGGACTGGTTGGGCCAAATGGCCTGTTTCTGTGCCGTATATCCTATGTAATCCTATGTATTGGAGCTAAGGCGGGTATATGGAGTTGAGGTACAGAGCAGCCTTAATCTAATTGAATGGTGAAGCAGGCTTGAGGGGCTGAATGGTCTACTCTTGTTCCTATGGCATAAGGTAGGTCTAGCATTCTCAATTTTCGAATCAGAGAAACACTGTCAACTTTAATGGTGTATCTGGCGCTTAGATTCCTCAGAACTCTGACAGAGTGAATTACAATGGCATCATGTACTTAAAACCTATTAAAAGTCTTGCGTATGCATGCACTTCTGTCCAACTTCCAGTTGTCATGATTTGTGGTAATGCTTTTATGTCAACATTTATAGCTGAAACACACTGTGTAAATATTTATAATGGGAATTTGCAACTTAAAAACTTATCTATTATGGTGGAGTTGCAAAACTTCCACCACTTGTGACACTGTGGCATCCCTTCTTTCTCATTCCCTTGCTCCACGGTCTTTGACTTAATTACCATCCATTTGGCACCTTTGTTTGCTCCTTTCAGATATGCTCCCACTTTTCCTGTGACAAACGGGCCCTTCCTCCCCAGTCACGCTTCAATCACTTGGCCCTAACTGGGAACTGGCTTTGGAGTAAGGGGAGGATTCCCTAAAGGGCTTTCCCGCAACTGTGGGAAAGGCCGGTTATTTAAAAAAAACTTTTGTAAAGCCGGTTCCTGACCTTAACCGGAGATCATAGAAACATAGAAACATAGAAGATAGGAGCAGGAGTAGGCCATTCGGCCCTTCGAGCCTGCTCCGCCATTCAATGAGATCATGGCTGATCATCCAAATTCAGTACCCTGTCCCTGCCTTCTCCCCATATCCCTTGATCCCTTTAGCCTTAAGAAATATATCCAACTCTTTCTTGAATATATTTAATGAACTGGCCTCCACCGCCCTCTGTGGCAGAGAATTCCACAGGTTCAGCACTCTCTGGGTGAAGAAATTCCTCCTCATTTCAGTCCTAAATGGCTTACCCCTTATCCTTAGACTATGACCCCTGGTTCTGGACTCCCCGGCCATCAGAAACATCCTTCCTGCATCTAGTCTGTCCAGGCCTGACAGAATTTTATAGGTTTCAATGAGATCCCCTCTCAATCTTCTAAACTCCAGTGAGTATAAGCCCAATTGACACAATCTCTCCTCATACGTCATTCCTGCCATCCCAGGTATCAGCCTGGTGAATCTTCGCTGCACTCCTTCCATGGCAAGAACGTCCTTCCTCAGGTAAGGTGACCAAAACTGCACACAATACTCAAGGTGTGGTCTCACCAAGGCCCTGTACAACTGTAGCAAGACATCCTTGTTCCTGTACTCGAACCCTCTTGCTACGAAGGCCAACATACCATTTGCCTTCTTAACCGCCTGCTGCACCTGCATGCTTACCTTCAGCGACTGGTGCACAAGAACACCCAGGTCTCTTTGCACTTCCCCTTCTCCCAATCTATTGCCATTCAAATAATAATCTGCCTTCCTGTTTTTGCCACCAAAGTGGATAACCTCACATTTATCCACATTATAGTGCATTTGCCATGTTTCTGCCCAATCACCCAACCTGTCCAAATCGTACTGGAGTTTCACGACATCCTCCTCACAGCTTACCCTCCCATCCAGCTTTGTGTCGTCTGCAAATTTGGAGATATTACATCCAATTCCCTCGTCCAGATCATTAATATATATTGTGAACAGCTGGGGTCCTCGGACCGATCCTTGCGGTACCCCACTAGTCACTGCCTGCCACTCGGAAAACGACCCGTTTATTCCAACTCCTTGCTTTCTGTCCGCCAACCAGTTCTCTATCCAAGTCAATACCTTGCCCCCAATCCCATGTGCCTTAATAATTTTTAAAGGGCTTCTCTGTGCCTTTTGGCAAAGCCCTGTTCTTTTAACGTTTTTACAGTTTGAACAAAGCCTTCCCCAAACCCATGGAGAGCCAATTGGGGAATCCCATCCCTGGACTTGAAAAGCCTGTTTCTGTTAAGGTCAGGAACTGGTATTTGAACAACAGGGAGCGAATTCCCTTAAGGACTTAACAACTTTCGGGATGCTTCTGTTATTTAAACTGGAAAAGATTTAAATAGTAGGATCTTCCCCAATTCTGAGGTTGGATGGGGAACTGAATATTCCTGCTCCCTTCATCCGCCTGAGTGAGCACCCACTCTGTTTGCACTTTCATTGTCCCTTATACCTTGTCCTGCCCCTAATACCCAGCCATCAATCTTTCCTGCTCCCTCCTATTTTCTCATACCCCAAATGCCTGTTCCTTTCGGCCCCTCATTCTTGCCCTCTCCACCCTACCATGCTCCTTCCCAAGCACACCAGGCAGCAGTGCCTTCCTGACCCTCTCCCTTTACCACTACCTTCTACCACAACCCGCTTCTGGCTGCATCCCTCCTTAACCAGTATCCTGTACTCACCATTGTATATTCAACCTGTGGCCTAGATCCCTAACACCACCGGCCAGTCACAAACTGAGGTCCAAAAGACACCTGATGGCCTGCAGCATTGCCTGAATCCCTCCTTGTCCTTACCCCTTTTACCATTTCTCATTCTGTGCGACAGCTTCTTCCTACTCCTTGCCCTTCCTATCTCCATCTACTGCCACTCAGCCCAAACATCCTGAGCACCTGTGTCTTTCTTTCCTTTTGCATTTCCCTCTCCGTTCCACCACCTCCCGTCTTTGGCCAGATCATTGCCCTGCCTGACTCCTCAGAGCCAGCACCACAAATTGCTGCCTTCCCTGCCACACCACCTCCCACCTGAAAGGAGAGGAGAGGGTAGCTGAAGAATAGAAAACAAGAGAGAAGGAAAATAAGAGAAACATGAGGGAAAGGGAGAGTAAGCTAAGGAAACAAGTAGAGGAGAGATAAAGAGAAGCTGCAACACAGAAATCAGTAAGAGAATCTGGGGGAAAAATCCAATTGGTTAGCGCCTCCCGTTAACACCAGCAGTTGGCGCTAATGGGGCACTGATGCAGTAGCGCCGGGGCGAGGCGAATCCAGCGTCGCACGGCAAATCCGCCCGCCCTGTTGCGCCGCCGGTACGAGGTACCGCCGGGGACTTCAACGCCAGGCAGATCATGATGTTAGTGAGCTCATTGGGCACCCGATCTGCAAAATTCTTTTTTGCCACCTACCTTAGTGCCTCGACCAGACAGCAACAGGAAAAGGAGGTGTCAAGCAGGCAGAAGCCAGCTCCAGGGACATTATTTAAAGGGATCATGAGTAATAAGTCGCAGCTGTCAGATTAGTGGAGTTTCAATGCTTTCTTGTCAATTTGGCATTGTGCAACAGTTTAATTCAGAAATTTAACGGTTCTTTTGTATCAGGAATGTTGTGGTAACTAAAAAGTAGTTACATTTATTCTTAAAAAATATCAAAGTGCTACACTTGGCTTACATTAATGGGGGCTGTACTGGCAGTCGACCTCGCCCTCTAGGATCTACTGCGGAGGGAGTGGAGGCAGCGAGAAAGACTGGAACATGTGGCCAGAAGGAGGAGGAGGGCCATTAGGGCTCTCAACAGGAGGCCTTACCCTCCGAGGGTTTTCCGACAGCACTTCTCCTACCTCCAATTAAGCGAGGAGCAGTGTATTAGATGGCTCCTCATCACCAAGGTGGTGGTCACAGAACTCTGCCACCTCGTCCAAACGGACCGCCAGCCTCACACCAAGATGACGTAAACCCCATATCCCTTTTGCTCACCACATGCCCATCATACCATCCCTGTGTCGTGCCATATCATAGCGTCCTCTTGGGCGCAAAGATGAAATGAGAGAGACCACAAAACATTGCAAACTCCATGAATAAATTTATGCATGAACATATCACACATATCACATTCATTCTAATAACTAAGGACCCTTGTGCCTGCCATAATTGAATAGCTGTCATTGTGTGCAAGGCGTGAGATGTGGGGGTGAGTGTTGGTAGGTAGAGATTGTTGGTGGGTGAGTGCTGGGGGTGCGGTGCTTTGGGCAGTGTGTGAAGCTTGTGGTACAGATGGTGGTATGTAGTATTTGTTGAGCATTCAATCACCCTGACCATCCGACTGAGGTGAATCTGACATCAGCACACCTGCTTCAGTCCTCCGGCTCCTTCTCCTTGTGCTTCTCCTTGCTGAGGCAGCTGCACAGCCAGCAATGCTGAGAATGAGGTGCTGCAGTATCAATGAACCTCCCCTTTAAGTACTGGGAAAAGCCTGTGGCAACGATGAGTTGAGATTAGACTGCACCCGATATTGGTCCACCCTTTGAGTGTAACACCACTGAGATAGGCCTTTAAGACTTGATTTAGTGCCCCAATCATTTCTTTGAGCAGTGAGAATCAATTTTGCATGCATTCTGAAGTATTAGCGCCTGGTGCTAATTCTCCAGCTTTTCTAATTTTATCGCCCATCCTTGGGCTATAATGAATTTCTAGCCCTCTATCCTTACCAGGAGCAACGTGTGGGGAGATCCATATACATAAATAATAATATCACTACCATCGTGACCACATGTAGGCCTAGAAATTGGGTTGGTAGCGCCGGCGCTGAGCGCCTAAAGAGACCTAGAATTGGGGCGAAGCCCTATGTTGGGGCGGACGCTATGAAGATAGCGCCGACTCAGAAATTGACTATACATTTAGCGCCTGCGCTAAGTGTTTGTGCACGCCCGCGAGCGCAAGCAGCTCATGACGTCATTTCAGTGTGCAACGCCTTTTAGGAGCGCCTGAGCACATATTGGGTGGCGCCCGGAGCCTTAGCGCCCAGCGCTATTAGTGACAGATCGAGGGAGGGCTAACAGGCCCTTCTCGGAGTAGGGCAGCGCTATTTAAAGGGGACAGCTCCAGTGCAGAATCTTCTGCCACTTGGCCTGCTCATTGCGATCGCTGCTAGAGAGAGTTGGCGAGCTAATGTGGAGCGGAGTTCTGGGATTTGAGCTTTACAGTACTTGGGACCCTCAACCCTGTCCGAAGCACTTGCAGCACTACACCTAAAAGCCTTTTGACCAACTGGCATCGGAATGGGAGCTTGTTCGGGGGGCGACGGCCTCATCGCCCAACACTGTGAAGGGGCAGAGAGACGGCGGGAGGGCAGGGATTGGCCAGAAGGAGGAGGGGCAACCGAGGTCGTCCAATCCGACAGGATGCTGCGAGGGTCTTTAGGCAGCAGGTGACAAGCTTTGATATTTCGGTGGAGCAGTGTTAGCGATGTCTCCGAATCTGGAGGGACATTGTTACTGATCTGTGCCATCTGCTTGGTCAGGATCTGTAGCCGCGTGAACGCTGCAGAGCCTCTCTGTCCGTGATGGCTACACTGACTGATGGCCTCCATTTTTATGCAAATTGATCCTTTCAGTCAGCCATTGGGGACAATGCGACTGACGCTCAGGCTGCAGTCCGCTGTTGCATCCGGCAAGTGACAGAGGCCCTTATAGGCGAACGCGTCCATTCATGACCTTCCCTCGGACCCTGCACAAGCAGGCGGAGGAGGAGGAGGAGTATGAGCAGGAGGAGGAGGAGGAGGAGGAAGAGTAGGCGGAGGAGGAGGAGGAGGAAGAGCAGGCGGAGGAGGAGGAGGAGGAGGAGGAAGATGGAAGGGCTGCTGAAAGTGGAAGATCCATACGTCAGAGGCTCCTCTGGACTCGTCTCGACACCACTGTGGCGGAATGATGAGAGTCTTACCTCATGCGCACTTTGGATGTTTGAGGGCCTCTGCATGCCAGCATCACTGAAAGTAGTCACATGCACCAAGCAACATTGAAACTTCTGTTTATTGACACAAAAGTCTTGCATTACATCTAAACAACGTAAAGTGAGCAGAAACCATAACTTACAAAATAAATGTGACCTGTTCGGCCAAGCCGCAAAACTCAACAAAAATCTGCAACTATAACAGCAGCTGAGGGTGTCCTTCAATTTGGACAAACAAACGTCTCAGCACCTCCCTCTACAACTGGCCCCTTGAGGGAGAACGACTTCTCTTGCGCGCCCGGCCCCTTCCCTCCCTGCTGCTCCTACGTAATTGCACCCCAGTGGCGGCCTCAAGGCTGCGGGACGCTTGCTGACTGTCTGGACGCGCAGAAGCCCCTGAGGTACGGCCTGGCCGACATCTGGGCTTGGAGGGTGCGGATGCAGGATGCTTGCTTTGAGCATGGCTGGAAGCAGTGTGGGCTGCAGGTGGTGGCAGCTGCAATGCAGGCGTCCCAGCGCTGGCATGTGCAATGGTCTCCTGACGAGAGAGGGCACCTGCACCATGGTCGGACGACACACTGGCTATCTGAGGGGAGCGGTTCGGCTCATCCGGCACAATCGCAGGCTCCACGGATTCCTGGCATTGTACGGGAGTGGAAGGGCCCGGGGTGATCCTATCTGATGCAGAGAGGGTGGCTGCAGTCAGACATCGCGTTGCGTCAATCTGGCTGTGGAGGAGCCCAGCAAGTGACTGCGTGGCAACAGTGAGGACCTGTGTGCCAGGTGCCAGTGCTTCGGAGAACGCCTGGACAGTTCTTCCCATGGCTTCGGACAAGGCAGGAGCCGACCGCTCTACTGCCTCGGACAAGCCCTGCACAGACCTTTCCAGGGATTGTCCGAAGCCCTGAACAGTCCTTTCCATTGCCGACTCAAAGCCATGGACAGTCCTCTCCATTGTTGGGCCGAATCCCTGTATAGTCCTGTCCATTGTGGCCCCGAAGCCCTGGATAGACCTGTCCATTGTTTCCCCGAACACCTGGAGAGACCTCTCCATTGTTGCGCCAAAGCCCTGCAGAGTCCTCTCCATTGTTGCCCCGAAGTCCAGCATACTCCTAGCCAATGAATCTATTGACTCAGGCATCTTCTCCATTGCAGCCATCAGCTCCGTGTGTCTGACCCAGGCCTGTTTGCTCATCTCTGCCAGGCGACGGACCTCATCTGCACTCTGTGCAGCAGTCATGACGACCTGCCTTGCCCTGCGGGGAGACGGGGGCCGAACTTGCCGATCCCCCCTGCGTTGCTCCATGCCGCTTGGTCCGGCAACTGGTTCATCCTCAGAGCCACCCCCCCTCCCCTCCAGGGGACTACTATCCCCAGTCTGCAGATGTCTCAGCTCCCCGGATTCTGCAGCGGCTGGTCCGGATTCCTCCTGGTCCTCGCCTCCGGTGGCACTGGCACTGGCAGCTTCAGCGCGTTGAGCCCGAGTTGGTGCTGCTTCATCTGAAAGTGGGAGGTGGAAGAATGGCTTTAGCAGAAGGACAGGTTTGCTGAAAGGCATGCCAGATTGCGGCAAGGCTCTGACATGGCTGCACACTGAGGATGCATGCTGGCGGGGGGACCAAGTGGAAGGCAACAGGTGGAAAAGGTGAGAGTCTTACCCTCGCTGTCGGTAATGGGGTCGGCAGATGCTGTGGTGACAGGACCAGACAGACGTCCTCCAAGTATCTGGTGCACTCTCTCCTCCAGATCCGTTAGAGTGACCACTTGTGCAGGTCCGCCACTGGTTCGACGCTGCTCCTTCCGGATCTGCGCCATCTTGGACTGCAGGGGAAAGAAGGGGAGCTTCTGTTACATGAGGCCTTGAGACCTCCTCGCATCCCCCCATTGTGCAAGAGCCCTTACATGAGGCCTTGAGACCTTCTCGCATGCCCCCCATTGTGCAAGAGCCTTTACATGAGGCCTTGAGACCTTCTCGCATGCCCCCCATGGTGCAAGAGCCCTTACATGAGGCCTTGAGACATCTGTCCATGTGTGTGCCCAGAAAGGGCCATGGGTGCATACTGACAGATGGCCATTGGCGCATCATTGCAGCAGGGTGCCCGAAGTCAGATGCAGATGGAGGGAAGCACAAGTTTGGTAAACCATCACTCACCCTGACGATCCGTGTGAGGTCGTTGAATTTCTTCCTGCACTGAACAGGGGTCCTGGTTGCCATGCTGATGGAGTTCACCCTCACAGCAACCTCCCTCCAAGATCGTCGGTAAGCCTTCTGATTTGGCGTCTTGCCATTATCCGGGTACAGGACCTCCCGACGGTGTTCAACTGCAGCCACCAAGTGGTCCAGAGCCTCAGCGCTGAAGCGCTCTGCTCTCTGCCTAACCTTCTCCATAATGATCACCTTGTACCGCCAGACACGGGCGAGCGCCGAATCTGAGGCCTGCAGAGCGTTGGGTGTTGAAGCTCAGTCTGACTGACCCACCCCTTTAAGAGCCGGCCGGCGCCTGTAGGTCTCGTGCTTTGCCGTAATTGAGTTCACCTGCGCTGCGCCCGTCCGCGTCGATATTGAGTAGCGCCTGACCTTTTGCGCCTTAAGAGCACCGTGCAACGGCTGATTTAGCGCCTCAATCCCCTTTGGGGGCGAAGCAACCCAATATCGCGCCAGGCGCAGATAAGTCTCGTCTGGCTATAAACTTTGCGCATCGCCAGTTCTAACGCCTCAAGCGGGGCTATACCCAATTTCTAGGCCGTAGTCTTCGGGTGAAGCAGGTTTAAAGGGTGAAGATAATTGGACCAGGCCATGCAGATGTAATTCAGTTCCCATTCTAAAGCTATACATTCAAACCTTATTTTTATATAATACTTTGATTTTACATTATTATTTATGGCTAAATAACAAAACATCTTGAGAAGCAGAGTGGAGTTGGTTGGAACAAAGTAGCTTCTCTGCAAAGCAAGTGGGACGCACAAAAACTGGGGTGATACAACACCACCACTGCCAGCAGAGTGTTTAAATAGACACTACCCATTATAAATGTGGACATAGGAATTTATAATTGGATGCATGCAGACATACATATATAGTGTGTATATCAGCATTCTAGTTAACGCTTCAAGATTAATACTTGTGATTTAGAATCTCTTAAGTACCCCTTTTGTGTCAGATAATAGACAAAGAGCAGAATCATGGAATAACCGAGCTCTTCCTCCAAGGCACTCCCTATGATGTGACACACAGAAGACTTGTTTCACTTTGCACATGGTGACATTTGACCTTGAAGTAATAGAAGCTGAGTACAATACTTTGAGAAAGCACAGGAAGCTGACACTACTTAAGATGAGCCTTGCCTTGTCTTTAGCAACCTTCCACTATCCTCTTGCCTCTAACCTTGCTGTCTCCCACAGCCTGTCCTGTCTGTCTAACTGTTTATTGCACATGTGCTTATTCATGTGGACTCAAGATTTTCAGTACCAGTGTATCTCCCCCAGTTACAATTTTCTGTCAGCGGTCATGCATGACCTTTTTTGTGGAGAGAAAACGTAATGTTAAAGAAATGTGAGACTTGTTCTCCCCTCATGGGCACATGCATCCCATGATGATGAGAGGTGCTGGTGCATTCTCCCTGTAAACAAACTGTTCTTCTAGAGTAGTAGGAACCCTTGTGGGAGAAAATGCAAGTTGACAGAATAGTTGTGAGGTAAGACGGTGCTTCAGTGTTTGCAGCGGTTACCCTTTGCATGTGATTTTCAATGATGCCCAGGTGATGACAGAGAAAGAGCACGAGAAGTAAGGAGGTGAGTGAAGGCTCCATCATGTTACAGGGTATGGATTGGCAACAGTGCTTTAAATGACCTTTGCCACCCACTCCTTGAAATGTGTGTCAGTGGAGGTGGAAGTTACACTGACAGTTTCAGCTACCTCCTGGAGTGTTTACGGGATGGTTTCCTGGACCAATATGTCGAGGAACCAACCAGAGATCAGGCCATCTTAGACTGGGTATTATGTAACGAGAAAGGATTAATTAACAATCTTGTTGTACGAGGCCCCTTGGGTCGGAGCGATCATAATATGATCGAATTCTTCATTAAGATGGAGAATGAAGTAGTTGACTCAGAAACTAGGGTCCTCAATTTAAATAAAGGAAACTACGATGGTCTGAGGAGCGAGTTGGGTAGGATTGATTGGGGTATGGCACTCAAAGGGTTGACGGTGGATAGGCAATGGCAAACATTCAAAGACCGAATGGATGAACTGCAGAAGTTGTTCATCCCAGTTTGGCATAAAAATAAAACAAAAAAGGTGACTCAACCGTGGCTAACAAGGGAAATTAGGGGTGGCATAAGATCCAAGGAGAGGACATACAAACTGGCCAGAAAAAGCAATAATCCTGAGGATTGGGAGCAGTTTAGGATTCAACAAAGGAGGACAAAGGGATTAATTAAGAAAGGGAAAATAGAATATGAGAGTAAGCTTGCAGGGAACATAAAAGCTGACTGTAAAAGCTTTTATAGATATGTAAAGAGAAAAAGATTGGTGAAGTCAAGCGTAGGTTCCTTGCAGTCAGAATCGGGGGAATTTATAATGGGGAACAAAGAAATGGCAGACCAACTAAATACATATTTTGGTTCTGTCTTCACAAAGGAGGACACAAATAACCTCCCAGAGATGTCGGGGAACATAGGGTCTGATGAAAGGGAGGAACTGAAAGAAATCAGTATTTGTAGGGAAATGGTGTTAGAGAAATTGATGGGATTGAAGGCCGATAAATCCCCAGGGCCTGATAATCTACATCCTAGGGTACTTAAGGAAGTGGCCCCAGAAATAGTAGATGCATTGCTGGTCATCTTCCAGAACTCAATAGACTCTGGAACAGTACCCATGGATTGGAGGGTAGCTAATGTTACCCCACTATTCAAAAAAGGTGGCAGAGAAAAAGCGGGGAATTATACACCGGTAAGCCTGACATCGGTAGTGGGGAAAATGCTAGAGTCCATTATAAAAGATGTAATAGCAGAGCACTTGGAAAGCAGTGACAGGATCGGACAAAGTCAACATGGATTTACAAAAGGTAAATCATGCTTGACTAATCTACTGGAATTTTTTGAGGATGTAACTGGTAAAATAGATAAGGGAGAACCAGTGGATGTGGTGTATTTGGACTTTCAGAAGGCTTTCGAAAGGTCCCGCATAAGAGGTTAGCATGCAAAATTAAGGCACATGGGATTGGGGGCAAGGTATTGACTTGGATAGAGAACTGGTTGGCGGACAGAAAGCAAAGAGTTGGAATAAACGGGTCGTTTTCCGAATGGCAGGCAGTGACTAGTGGGGTACCGCAAGGATCGGTCCTAGGACCCCAGCTGTTCACAATATATATTAATGATCTGGACGAGGGAATTGGATGTAATATCTCCAAATTTGCAGACGACACAAAGCTGGGTGGGAGGCTATGCCGTGAGGAGGATGTCATGAAACTCCAGTACGATTTGGACAAGTTGGGTGATTGGGCAGAAACATGGCAATTGCACTATAATGTGGATAAATGTGAGGTTATCCACTTTGGTGGCAAAAACAGGAAGGCAGATTATTATTTGAATGGCAATAGATTGGGAGAAGGGGAAGTGCAAAGAGACATGGGTGTTCTTGTGCATCAGTCGCTGAAGGTAAGCATGCAGGTGCAGCAGGCGGTTAAGAAGGCAAATGGTATGTTGGCCTTCGTAACAAGAGGGTTCGAGTACAAGAACAAGGATGTCTTGCTGCAGTTGTACAGGGCCTTGGTGAGACTGCACCTTGAGTATTGTGTGCAGTTTTGGTCACCTTACCTGAGGAAGGACGTTCTTGCCATGGAGGGAGTGCAGCAAAGATTCACCAGGCTGATACCTGGGGTGGCGGGAATGACGTACGAGGGGAGATTGTGTCAATTGGGCTTATACTCACTGGAGTTTAGAAGATTGAGAGGGGATCTCATTGAAACCTATAAAATTCTGTCAGGTCTGGACAGACTAGATGCCGAAAGGATGTTTCAGATGGCCGGGGAGTTCAGAACCAGGGGTCGTAGTCTAAGGATAAGGGGTAAGCCATTTAGGGCTGAAATGAGGAGGAATTTCTTCACCCAGAGAGTGGTGAACCTGTGGAATTCTCTGCCACAGAGGGCGGTGGAGGCCAGTTCATTAAATATATTCAAGAAAGAGTTGGATATATTTCTTGAGGCTAAAGGGATCAAGGGATATGGGGAGAAGGCAGGGACAGGGTACTGAATTTGGATGATCAGCCATGATCTCATTGAATGGCGGAGCAGGCTCGAAGGGCCGAATGGCCTACTCCTGCTCCTATCTTCTATGTTTCTATGTTTCTATGAATCACCTTTCGTTGGGGCTTCCTGCCCTCAGTGCCTAACAGTCGCTCCTTTCTCACCCTGACTTCAGCCAACAACACTCCGTGGATGCAACTGAGAATCTGGGAGTCCTTTCTGCTGCTGACAACAGCCTGAGGCTGCTTCTGCTTCAGACCTTCTTGCAGTTGTGCTTCCTGCCGCTCAAAAAGTGATCACCGTTTCTAACTGGCTGCAGCTTTATAGAGGCTGCAACAGCACTCAATTTCCTTTCTTCCCCGGCAGTGGTAACCCAATGAGTGAGGCCATTACTATTCCTAGTGCGACCTGTATGGATACGGAAAGGCCCCAGAAGAAAGTTCAGCAGGTTAGTGGCAGAGTCACATGGACAGACAGAAGTCCCAACCAGCTGCTAATGGGAGGAGAATTCAGCCCAACGCTTCCCAGCTTCAGCCCCAGCAGCACAGGACCATTATATCCCATGGAATATTCTGTTGTCTCCATTACTGCTTATCCCCATAACCCCCAATCCCATTATCAGCCAGATATTTACAAGAATCCTTTTTGAAGCAGTTGATCGATGTTACATCAATGGCCTGTAATTTCCTGTAAACCTTCTACAACCAATGCCATTGTTATGCTGCAGAGGTTCCAGGAAATTATGGCGGGAGTGACTTACAATCATAGAAACGTACAGCACAGAAGGAGGCCATTCGGCCCGTCGTACCCGTGCTGGCTCTTTGAAAGAGCAGCCGTGCTTAGTCCCACATCCCCGCTTTTTGTCCGTAACCCTGCGGATTCCTCATCCTCCAGTACCTGTCCAACTCCCTTTTAAAATTATTTATGGAATTGTGCCATTAATTATGTCATGCCAAAGTTTCCTACTCCGATTGAAAACATTGGCATTTGCGAATTTGCTGCATTTGGCTTACTTTAATTGTCGCTTACTGGAATGCTGTAGCAGAGAGGCTGGTGAGTCGCTGCCAGTATTGCCCATTCACGGATGTCATGGTCTAGATTAGATTGCTCAGCAGGCGGCTCAAGTTGCTGCAAAGGTTAGTTCTGGGTAACCAGATTTAAAGGTTGGAAGGCTTTTTAAAAACAGAATTTGCTTTGTGATACTGTTTATAATATGCCTTGAAACATAAGTAATTAATAAAATGTTATAGACAGTAAATTGCCACAGTATCTAAGGGGGTGATTATTACAAATATGTACAGAAAACTGATCATTTTCCCTTAAACAGCTGCCAGGCATTTTTCGTCTGTTCAGCAGACCCATTAATGAAATTTCAAAGTGAAGCGTTGGATTATGCTCCATATATACTGGTTTTCCTCTCCGTGAAAGGCTTGAAAGTGAAGCATTGTGTACAGAGTTTATTTTTAAAATGTGGATGTAATCCGCAAAAGTCTTTCTTCTGGACATGCCTTGCTGTTAAAAATTGAGTAAGTGATGCTTCTGAGCAGTATTGCCACCTCAGCAATCCTTGGATCACTATCATCATCGCTGTGACATATAAAAATGAGTTTCCCAGCTTTAGATTGGCGTTGGAGGATCGGGGTGAACTGTTGTACTTATGGGGGCAAATATACTTTACTGAGGGTACAAATTGAGGAGGCTCTAGTCACAATCTTCCAATCCTCCTTGGATATGGGGGTGGTGCCAGGGGACTGGAGGATTGCAAAGGCTACACGCTGTTTAAAAAAGGGGAGAGGGATAAACCCAGCAACTACAGGCCAGTCAGCCTAACGTCGGTGGTGGGGAAACTTTTAGGGACAATAATCCGGGACAAATTTCATTGGTATTTGGAAGAATATGGGCTAATAAATGAAAGTCAGCCCGGATCTGTTAAAGGTAAATCGTGTTTGATTAATTTGATCAAGTTCTTTGATGATGTAATGGAGAGGATTGATGAGGGTAGTGCAGTTGATGTTGTGTATATGGATTTTCAAAAGGCATTTAGCAAAGTACGACGTAATAGACTTGTTGGCAAAATTAAAGCCCATGGATTAAAGGGACAGTGGCAGCATGAATACAAAATTGGCTAAGGAATAGAAAGCAGAGAGTAGCGGTGAATTGTTGTTTTTCAGACTGGAGGGAAATATACAGTGGGGTTCCCAGGGGTCGGTATCAGGACCACTGCTATTTTTGATATATATTAATGGCTTGGGTGTACAAGGCATAATTTCAAAACTTGCAGATGTCATGAAACTCTGAAATGTAGTCAACAATGAGGAGGATAGTAACAGACTTCAGGAGGACATTAACTGGTGAAATGGGCAGACACGTGGTAGATGAAATTTAACGCAGAGAAGTGTGAGGTGATACATTTTGGTAGGAAGACCGAGAAGAGGCAATATGAACTAAATGGTACAATTTTAAAGTGGGTGCAGGAACATAGCGATGTGGGGGTGTATGTACATAAATCTTTGAAGGTGGCAGGGCAAGTTGAGAAGGCTGTTACAAAAGTATATGGGATCCTTGGCTTTATTAATAGAGGAATAGAGTACAAAAGCAAGGAAGTTATGTGAAAGCTTTATAAGAGACTGGTTAGGCCACAGCTGGAGTATGGTGTTCAATTCTGGGCACCACATTTTAGGAAGGATGTCAAGGCCTTGGAGAAGGTGAAAAGAGATTTACTGGAATGGTACCAGGGATAAGGGACTTCCGTTATGTGGAGAGACTGGATAAGCTGGAGTTGTTCTCCTTAGAGCAGAGAAGGTTAAGAGGAGATTTGATAGAGGTGTTTAAAATCATGAACAGTTTTGATAGAGTAAATAAGGAGAAGCTACTTCCAGTGGCAGAAGGGTCAGCTTTGCTTTAACAAGTGAGAAACTGGTTAGCTGGGTAATAATATTATATCTGATCCAAATGGATTTTTAGCTGTGAAACTGGGTTTAGCTGGAAGGACACTGCCTATTGCTCTGATATATAGTTCATGTTTCAATATTTGCTCCTGAATATGTGTGCTGTCATGCAGGCAAATTATATGCCTCTAAGCATCCCCATGGTATGGGGCATATACTTCAGCAGGACAAGTAGTGCCAGTGATGAAGCCAGTGTTTATTTATCTTGCATCAGATTGGTATATGAATAGTGCATGCCCCCTTTACAAATGGTGCACAGCTTCTGTGTGATGGGTGCATGACAACACGCACCAGTATTGGCCTTGCACTGTGCACAAGAGCTGCATCTCCAGCAGTAATAACCTTTGGTGTGATTTCCCCCCCCCCCCGCTTTTGATCTGTCAGCACAATCTGAGAACCCGACTGAGATGGCTTCTGAAAGAATGTAGACGTAAAGAACAAACTGAAAAAGAAATTGAAAGAGGAGAAACCAAGAGGAACGAAACCTGCAGATGTCCTCTTCAAACACGCACCCTGGGACTTCAGAGAGATGCTGTTCTTTCTTATTAATTGACCATTCTAAGCATGGAGCAGAATAAAAACAATTCCAGTGCGTTTTTTTGGGCTGTGCTATGTCACGTCTATTTGTCCTCTTTCCTGATTAAATGCTGTACGCTCCTTCCTATTTGCACTTAAAAGACAGTAATGTCATGCAGCAGACTATCATAATTGACTTTAAAGTAGTCAGATATAGATTCTTTAACTATTACTACACTTAAAGCTTGAAATGACTTTAATTTTATGCACATTATGCTCCATTGATATATAGTTGAGCCATTGGTCAATAATTTTCCAAGCAAAGAAATTCAGACTCCAAATGCAATTTTAAATCTTGAGCTAACAAATACAAAACAAAAGTAACCTTTTTAGAAACAGCTATAAACTTTCACTGCAACAGAAAAAAGCAGAACAGAAATATTTATATAAAATGTGAATCACACATGAATGGAAATTGTGAATTACCCAGAGCCTTTCAACTGGAAAGAAGCCATTGAGCTAATTAAAACCTGGTGCGTTTTAATTATCTTTAACCTTATTTTGGCATAAGGTGGAGTTTGCACATTCTCCCTGTGTCTGCATGGGTTTCCTCCGGGTGCTCCGGTTTCCTCCCACAGTCCAAAGATGTGCGGGTTAGGTTGATTTGGCTATGATAAATTGACCCTTAGTGTTAGATAGCTCTTTGCAGCTTCAAGGAAAATGTTGGAGGGGATTTACTTTCTATGTGATATACCTCTTATGTGTTCGTAACATTGACAGCCTCTTTTCTTTCAAGGGGCTAGATTTTGACTGTGCGATAGTGTGTAATGGGTCATAGCAAATAAGCAGCCCGTTTTACGCCTCTCCTGATTTTTGTGGAAATAAAAAGCAGGAGAGAAGTAAAACGGGCTGCCGATTCGCTATGACCCATTTTACACTATGGCACAAAATCAAAATCTACCCCAAGGAGTCCTCGTCAAGCCGAGAAAGCAGCCATTTCATCCAAATTAAAGAGAAGTGGCTGTTCGCTGCTGACAGGTGCTCTTTAGAAACGTGGTGCAGTTCCAATGGCTGTTACTGACTTAGACAGCTCTCTTCTCGTAGTTCCCTACCCCGCCCCCTCCATCCCCCCCCCAAAAAATAGACTGTTAAAGATGAACAACTCCCAATTGGTTCATAAAAAGACAAGTATGCAGAAATCAATGCCAGCAAGCAGAAGAATCTTCCACTTACCAATAGTGCGTGTCCACTTCACTTTTACTTGAATTAAATAGCTATCTTTAAGCTTCTATAAAGGAGGACTTCAAAGAATTATCCTTTGAAGAGGAGCTGTTTGAAGTTAAGGTGTAGAATACATGAGGGTAAGTACTTTAAAGCACTTTTGCATTGACACCAGTTTCGTGAGGAACATGGCAGGCTGCAGACTGGATTTTCCAATTAGTGTTACGTAATGCTGCCATAAAAATATTTCCAATTGGATAATCTTCGTTTACGGGCCTGTGCTTACACCAGCAGTACAAGGGAGCTGGATTTAGCATAAGCATAAGGAGATGGCATGTGGATGCTGGTGTCCCTCAATCCAAATGAAACAAGCACTCATAAAAGCACCTTGGATTTAAAATAACCCCCTCCTCTACCCCAGGTTAGTAACTTGCTTCTTTAACTGTGTATTTGGAAATCATGGATTGTCACTTCCTCAAAGAAATTCTAAGTTAAATGTGCTAAACCTTACAATATTGTATACTCAGATTTCCAAAAGGCATTTGATAAAGATCCACATGGAAAGCTATTAGTAAAACTCAAAGCTGTGGTGACTCAGGTTAAAATTTGGGAAAAAATAAGAAATTGGCTGAAAGGTAGAAACAACAGGTACTGGTCAGAGGAGTAATGACAGGACGGGGAAGTACTGAGTGAGCTGACACAGGGCTCAGTTTTGGGACCACTGCTGTTTTTAATTTACAATCATTAATTTTTTAATTTAAGTAAGCACAAAATCTAGGCCAACACTTCAGAGAGTACCGAAGGAGTGCTGCATTGTTGGAGGTGCCGTCGTTCGGATGAGACGTTAAACCAAAGCCCCATCTGCCCTCTCAGCTGGACATAAAAGATTCCATTGCAATATTTCAAAGAAGAGCAGGGGCGTTCTCCCCGGTGTCCTGGCTAAGATTTATCCCTCAATCAATAACACTACAACAGATTATCTGGTCATTACCACATTGCTGTTTGTGGGAGCTTGCTGTGTGCTAGTTTGCTGCTGCGTCTCCTACATTACAGCATTGACTGCAAAGTGGTTTGGAATACCCTGAGGTCATGAAAGCCACTATATAAATGCAAGTCTTTTTTCTTTCTTGATTTACGTCGATGATTTGGATTCAGAAAATTAATGCAAGTTGGTTAGATTTGCAGACAGCACCAAAGTAGGAGGAGCAGTGAATTAAGACAGGCAGCCGAAATGATAAAATAAGTTAAATAAAATGTGAATGGGCTAATAATTGACAGATTCAATTTAATGCAGACAAATGTAAAGTACTGCACATTAAAAAGGGGGAAAAAAAGGTTGCATACATATGCCATGAATGGTGTTCAGATAGTTAAGGATGAAGGTGAAAGAGACTTCAATATTTAGTTGTATTACAAAAGCAAATATAACTAAAAATTACAAAAGAAAATATAACTAAATATAACTAAAAGATAAAATTCAAAATTGGGGAAGTTATTAATACCTTATGCTGTGGTCCTGGATTTGAATTGTACAATGTCCTAGTTCCCATGTTTCTATTTACTTTTTTACCAACACTGTCCTAGGTTACAGAGAAGTTATTTTGTAAATAACTAAGTTATTTTGAAAACTGAAGCATGTTTAGACTGAGAAAAGATTATTCAACCCAACTAGTTTACCATGATGGTTTTAAGCTTATATACAGGACCCAATCAGAATCTTATTCATTCCCTCTTAACTTGTACCAAGCCTTTATCATTATATGGCATTTTGAAAATTGAAAGGGGAAATCCCAAACGAAAGATTAAACAACAAGCCAACAAAGAAAGAACGTGCATTTATATGGCGCCTTTCACAACCTCAGGACGTTCCAAAGTGCTTTACAGCCAATTAAGTACATTTTTAAGAAGACATCAAGCTTCCAAAAAGGAAAGTTAAAATAAATTAAATGAACAATTTGGTGTGCTGTTGTATTATATATGAAATTAAAATGTGGGCTTGTCCACACGTCAAGTTGTTGATCTCATTTACACTGTCTGATGGCGCTACTAAGTGGAGGCAAGCCGCCCTCTTACAAGAAGTGAACAAAAAACAGGCCACTACAAATGACATCACTCTTAGGCACTTCTAAGTGAATGTTTGTAGCACAGCATCAGCAGAAGCCTGTGAACAGAAAGACTGCTGCTCTCCCTTTTTCAAAGATTAATGCATGGGAAGATTAAGAGGAGAATAGTTTGGCGAAAACAACTGGTGGGGGTGGGGAGATGTCTTTTCTTGGTCGATGACTATAATCGTAGTTTTACTGGCGGAAAGCTGCATTTGCCAGGTTTTTCTTTTCTATTTCCAGAAAAAAAAATACACTTGTTAATTTTTTGAAAAGACATGTTGTTGTTGGGTCGGGCCTTGTTAATGAGTTTTCAGAGATAGATGTGGCAGTTATACCCTGGGGGAAATTAAAATAAGCAGGTAGCAATTAGTTCACTTATTTGACTGGAGTTAATACAACGATTGAAAAGCTAAACTCTATTGACACTGCATCTGTTCAGCATGGACTTTTGCAGCAATTGGTATACTAACTGGTTCTGTGTTGCTGTTGGTGGGTCCGAGAGTGGAAGCCCTATTGGAGAATAAATATCTACCCCAGCAACTACCACTGAGCTTTTGAAATGGCACTGCTGTAATAAAACCAGATGGACTCAGGGACACTTTACGCAGATGAGCATTAAATTGTTGAACATTCCAGCACACTGCTCAGCTGCACGTTTAATTCCTTCTTATTACAAGTACAATGGAGGAAGAAGGATATAATCAATAAATTAATTCAAAACTGAGATGAGGAGGAACTACTTCACTCAGAGGGTGGTAGGTCCATGGAATATGCTGCCCCAAAAAGCTGTAGAAGCTACATCATTACATAAATTTAAAACAGAAATAGACAGTTTCCTAGAAGTAAAGGGAATTAAGGGTTACGGGGAGCGGGCAGGAATTTGGACATGAGTCTAGGTTCGGATCGGTCATGGCCCTGTGGGTAGCAGAGCAGGCCCAGGGGCCGTGTAGCCTGATCCTGCTCCTATTTCGTGTGTCTAATTCTGTTAGATTCAGGAGATGGTTCTGTGATAGTGGATTGGCGGTTAGGATCAGATCAGCCATGATCTTATTGAATGGCGGAGCAGGCTCGAGGGGCCGATTGGCCTACTCCTGCTCCTATTTCTTATGTTCTTAAAACTAATTGTCAAGACAAGCAGACAAGGCACACAATGACAGCTACCTGAAGATACGACTTTTGCTTTTGTGCCATTAACAATAGATCAACTTCATTGCTGAAATGACTTTAAAAATTTGGTTCTTACATTTATGCAACAACACTTAAACAACGCAGCAAATCTGATAGTCCCCTAAAGTCAATTTAAAGTTCGTACGGAGCCATCGAATGGCCAAAAGAGCAAACAAATAGATATTTGAATGGAAATGTGAGTGTTTGATTGTGCTCTTTTATAATTGAATAGGCAGGTAGTTCTCAGCACTCAGCAGCAGACCACTCTTCAATACTCAATCTTCATTACCCGATAGCAAGCCAAATACAGTGGGTGATGAATTACAACTTATAAGAGGAGGAACAAAAATTGGAAGAGCGTTAAGAGTAAAAGGCGTTAGATACCAGACAGGGAAAAGGAGGCAGTACTCCTTTACCTTCAAATAAACTCTCCACACACAAACTACTGAGAACCAGAAACAGAATTCCAGTAAACTGGAAGAACATCCTGGTGCTAGAAATGCTTGCTTATTACTTTTCAGCTAATGTGAATTGGACTCATCAGTCACCTGAGAATTCACTTTTAATGTGGAAGCAAGTCATCCTCGGTTCCGAGGGACTGCCTAAGAAGAATATATAGATATTTCAGCACTCCTGTAAATCTCAGTCTGAATGCACTAAATGCTTTTGAGATGTGGGTGTTTGATTTTCCATAATTGTAGGCATTAGATGATGTGGTATTTGTTGTATCTGATGCAAAATGTTATTTTGACTTGAATTGTATCCCTGATGTTGATTAATACAAGCTATATAAACAACCATTGTAATGATAGTGTTTGAGGTAGTAATTGCTGAGCAGCACAGAAAAAAGCTTTGAAGCTTTATGAAGATGGATCACCTTGGGGACTTTATGTGTTAAAGAAGCACCACTCTTGAGTAGATTCAGTTAACCTTTGAGTTACTGTGCACCCTACAAAATACCTTCGGACTCTGATGTTACTAAAGTAATGATTTACTCTTCTCTTTGCTGCTTACCCAGTTCCAGCTTTGTTTCAGCTTCCGACCTTCCCACGACAGAATTGTGCCCTGAATTTGTGCTTATTGTAACTGTTATTTAATTCTGTTAAACTAAGTAGATTTAAAATTTGAACAGCCTGTTTTTGGTCTGAAATTTGAATCTGCAGATCAGCCATGATCTCAGTGAAAGGCGCAACAGGCTCAAGGGGCTAAATGGCCGACTCCTGTTCCTATGTCCCTATGCATAAGCTGCCACCGGGAGTAATTTGGACTTTGGCCGATATTGGATCAGCCGTCCGTTATACATCTCTCCATTGACTTTAATGGGCAGCTGATCCGATATCGCCTATTTTACACTGTCGTCCAAAGTCAAAGTTACCCCCTCCGTGTGTTACGATTCAACTTCTTTCCAAATACTTTTCCTCGTGCCCAACACAAAGACTGCATCCACAGACATGCACTCGCCTGCAAAGAAGCAACATGACCTTATCTAGGAGTAATGTGCCTGGGAAAACAATAATCCCTTACTTTGCAGCTAAATTCACTCTGTCTAATGGATAAATAGCACTCTGACAGACCTATCATTGGGACCGCCTAGATGAAACACAATGGCCCAGAAATTCATGACCACCACAAAAGCTGCCGGTGCCAGCCTGGTGTTAACGGCCACCGAAAATGGTGGTGCTGGCAGGACCGAAAAATTGGCACTGGGGACTAATTAACATTAGCCCAGTACTTAACGCACCGTGCAACACCATCCTAGTGGCGTTGGTTCCAGCAGGAGGCTCCAATTTAGCGTGGCCAAAGCGTAGTTGCAGCTAGAACAGCTTCTATGAAAGTGAGGCTGTGATTTCAGAAAGCATTATCGGTTTCTTAAGGGGGCAATGCCTTCTGAAATGAGAAAAATAAAAATGAGGTAAAAATATACAGATTTTAGCCCTTACAGCTCAACTACCTTCTGAAAAAATAAGTAACATTAAAAAGAATTCCCAAATGGGAGTCTTCAGCTCTTAATGCTGAATTCCCTTCTGCACCTAAAAAAATGGGAAAAGTGCTTCAGCACTAATACAAATAGCAGGTGATCAGGAAGGCCAATGGAATCTTGGCTTTTATTGCAAGGGGGATTGTAATGTATGTACCTTTAAGAGAGGAACTATCTTTTACAGCCCCTGTATACTGCAGTACCAGTAGTGACCACACCTGTATATAACACCGTGTAGTAATTTGTACAGTTAGTTCCAGCATACCCTCTGTTCAGTAAACACCTGTTATTACCGTTCTCCTGCAGTCCGTGTGTTATTTATACGCGGACACTACAGTGGCGACGAGCAGGTTCGAATTCACCTGCAGTACTGCATCACCTCACGGGGATCCATCCCTAAAAAGAAGCTTCTTGGAGGTCAAAGCCAGGGCAATGGGCGTCGACCGCGGGCAACCGCCCAGTGATCCATCGGAGTTCAGAGAATCGCAGGGGAGGCTGTGGAGAGCTGGGCTTGATTCTCCAGTCAAGGTGTTCCAGCAAATCAGGCTGGTAGCAGGTAGTGCGCTGACCCTTCCTGGACTGCGGCGGGCTAGAGCTCAATCGAGCGGCTCTGCAAGGGGGCCGAGCAGCGTTGTCGGGAAGAAAAAGAGAAAGAGAGGGTGGAGCGCACAGGGCGCGGCCGGTGCTCAAGAGCCGGGCAGCGTTAAAGAAAATAAAAAAGGGGGAAGGAAAAGAGACGTGCAGTGGACAGCGTCGAAGAAGAATAAAACTAAGAAAATTAATTAACAAAAGAGAGACGCGCAGAAAGCCGCGAGGCGCCGCCATTACTATTTAGAACGCTAGGAGCAGCGTTGGCAGCAGCAGGGGAAGAAGGAAAAGCATGGGAGGCGCCATTTTAATCCATTGGGGAAGAAGGAAAAGCGCGGGAGGCGCCATTTTAAACCACCCAAGATGCCGAAGAGTGGCAGCATCACTGCTTTCGACAACGAAATAGAAGATTGGACCACGTATGTGGAAAGAATTGAAGTTTACTGCAAGGCAAATGAGGTGGCCGATGAAAAGAAGGCATCGGTATTATTGAATTTGATGGGCGCGAGAACGTACGGCCTATTGCGGAATTTAATTACCACAGCTAAACCAATGGAGAAAAGCTTTGAAGAGATTGTCAATATCTTACAGGAACATCTAAACCCTACACCGTTGCTGATAGCAGAAAGATTCAAGTTCCATAAAAGAAACCAGCACAAAGACGAAAGTAATGCTGACTATCTTACGGAACTATGCAAGTTATCGAAACACTGCCAGTTCGGAGCAGGACTGGCAGATACCTTAAGGGATAAGTTTGTCTGCGGGCTCCAGAGTGAAGGAACCCAGAAATGACTACTTTCGGAAAAGGACCTTACGCTAGAAAAGGCTTTCAGCGTTGCAGTATCCTACGAAGCAGCAGCACGGGGAGCTGCAGAAATACAACAGAAACCGCAAGAATATAGCACCAATGAAATGGCATATGGAGCAGAAAAGTGCTATCGCTGTGGCAGAACAACCTATGACCAGATGGATTGCTGGTTTAAGGACAAAGTATGCAGGCAATGTGGAAAAGTGGGACACATAGTACGAGTCTGCAGGTCGGGAAAGAAAACCAGCACTAAAAGAACTACTAAGAAAAGTACAAGAAAGTACAAAAGATGACGGACAGTAGTTCAGAAGATCAGAAGAGTGATAATGGCTCCGGGAGCAGGAGAGTAAGTTGTCTAAAGTTACACAACGTGATCGCAAAGGAGGATCACCGAACCATTTGGGTCACCCTCATGATAGCAGGGTCCCAAGTAAAGATGGAATTGGACACAGGATCAGCCCTAACAGTCATAAATCGACGAGACTACGAGCGGCTATTCTCACACATACCTTTGAAGGACACGTCCATTGTCTTGAAGACATATATGGGGCAAAATGTCTACCCCAGAAGAAAAATAAGGGTGCCCGTTAAATACAACGGCAAGGAAACACAGAAACTGTATCTATATATACTACAAGATGGAGGACCACCATTATTGGGACGTGAATGGATCCGAAAAATACAATTGGATTGGCATTCCATTCAGGCGCTAACTGTGGCTGACAAAAAGGATGACGACGTCACACCTGGACGACTGTCAAAAATTCTAACTGACGCGAAAGAGGTGTTCCAGCAAGGACTTGGGACTCTAAAAGGCGTAACGGCAATGATAAAAATTGAAGATAAGGCAAACCCAAAATTTTTTAAGGCCAGACCGGTACCGTATGCGATCTGCCCAGCCGTCGAAGCTGAGCTGGAGAGTCTGGAGCGTTCGGGTGTGCTGTCCAAGGTGGACTGGAGCGAGTGGGCCACACCCATCATTCCTGTAATGAAGAAATCATTGAGCAGCACGCCTGGGGAGCCGAAGAAGGTTCGCATCTGTGGGGACTTTAAGGTAACTGTGAACCCAGTCCTTCACACAGTACAATATCCACTTCCGCGGATAGAAGATATTTTCACCTCACTATCTGGAGGGAAATGCTTTACGAAGATTGATCTGGCCCAAGCGTATCTACAAATGGAGGTAGAAGAAGCATTTAGAAAATACCTCACGATAAACACTCACAAAGGTCTTTACCAGTA
Source organism: Somniosus microcephalus (assembly GCF_052327205.1). Classification (NCBI taxonomy): domain Eukaryota; kingdom Metazoa; phylum Chordata; class Chondrichthyes; order Squaliformes; family Somniosidae; genus Somniosus; species Somniosus microcephalus. The sequence goes on from NC_140992.1 coordinate 254,040,111, forward strand.
CAACCGACTGGTATTCGGTGTAGCATCAGCTACGGCTATTTGGCAGAGGGCGATGGAACAAGTCCTGCAAGGGATCCCAGGGACCCAGTGTTATTTGGACGACATCCTGGTTACGGGCGAAAATGACAGTGAACACCTTGCCAACCTGGCGCAGGTGCTCACTAGATTACAAGAATATGGGCTACGAGCCAACCGCCCCAAATGCGAGTTTTTCAGGAAACAAATCTCGTATTGTGGGCACGTGATTGATGAAGAGGGGTTACATAAGTCCCCAGACAAGATTGAGGCAGTAGTCAAGGCTCCAGCACCGGAAAATGTGTCACAACTGAGTTCCTTCCTCGGGCTGGTAAACTACTACCATAAGTTCTTGCCAAATTTGTCTACAATACTACACCCACTGAACACCCTACTGCAAACTGGGGTGCCATGGAAGTGGAATGACGAATGTAGATGAGCTTTCCAGAAGAGCAAAACACTAATCACATCGAAAGAGGTATTGGCCTATTACAACCCAGCATTATCAATTCGGTTGGCATGTGATGCGTCACCCTACGGCATTGGAGCGGTGCTGTCGCACAAATTCTTGGACGGCTCGGAGAGGCCAATAGCCTTTGCGTCACGATCACTAACGTCAGCCGAGCATAACTATGCCCAGGTTGACAGGGAGGCACTCAGCCTAGTGTGGGGAGTGAAAAAGTTCAATCACTATCTGCACGGGCAGAAATTCACCTTGCTGACTGATCACCAGCCTCTTGTCTCCATTTTTAAGCCGAAGAAGGACGTTCCGGTGATGACTGCGCAACGACTACAAAGATGGTCACTTTTTCTAGGGGCGCACCACTATGAGATTGAATATAAGGGCACGAAATAGCATGGAAATGCTGATGGGCTATCACACCTGCCACTGCCTACTGCGGAGGAAGCACCAGCAGTGGATCCTGTCGAAATATTCCATTCGACTATAGTTGAATACCTACCGGTAACTAACGTTTGTATCGAAAAAGAACCCCGAAATGACCCGACACTGTCTCGGGTATATGATTTGACGGTGAAGGGATGGCCAGCACATGGCGACTCACTGTTGCCAGCATTCTCGACAAGGAGAGAACAGCTGTCAGTGTGCCTGGGGACCTTGATGTGTGGATCCCGAGTGGTAATTCCACCCAAGTTAAGGGATAGAGTGCTCAATGAGCTTCATGAGGGTCATCTGGGAGGGGTAAAATTGAAAAGCCTAGCCAGGGCTTATGTGTGGTGGCCAGGAATCGATAAACAAATCGAGGACCTGACCAAGAGCTGCTCAGGATGCCAGAAAGTCCAAAATGCACCACCAAAGGCCCCTCTACACCCATGGGAGTGGCCCTCATCTCCATGGCAATGGGTGCATATTGATTTTGCTGGTCCATTCATGGACTCAATGTTTTTAATAGCCGTGGATGTGCACTCGAAATGTCCTCCACCACCACGGAGAAAACTATTGCAGTCCTACGGACCATTTTTGCCAGGAATGGCTTGCCAGAACAGATTTGCTCCGACAACGGACCACAGTTTGTGTCCGAAGAGTTCCGGAGGTTCTTGAAAAAGAATGGGGTAAGGCATTACACATCCGCCCCGTATCATCCAGCCACAAATGGATTGGCTGAGAGGTTCGTACAAACCTTTAAGAAGGCAATAAAGGCTATGTACAATGACAACATTCCACTGCAGCACAAGGTGGACAATTTTCTGTTCGCCTACCGGAATGCGACACATGCAGTCACCAACCAGGCCCCAGCCATGATGTTCTTTAACCGAAGGTTAAGATCTCGCCTGGATTTGCTCAGACCAAACGTACGAAGAGATGTTGAGAGTAAGCAATTCCAGCACATCCAGGAGATGCCAACAAGGAGCTTCAATGTAAGGCAACCAGTCTTGGCCCGCGACTACCGAACAGAAAAATGGCAGCCAGGAACGATATGCACACGGCAGGGCCCACTAATGTACACAGTGGACGTTGGGGAGAGCATCGTGAGATGCCATGCTGACCAGATCCTAGAGCCACAGGAACAAATCAACCCCATGCCTTGCCCATACGTACCTGGTGATGAACCCGACGTACAGGTCGCATCTACCCCAGAAACAGTAGCATCGGAAGCTGATGAACCAACCGACGACAGGGGGTCAGAATCGCCTCCGCACCAAGAGCAAGACACTCGGGAAAGGCGCTATCCAGAAAGGATCAGGAAGCCTCCCCAAAGACTGAATTTATAAATAGACTATTTTCAGCTAATGTTGCATGTTAAAAGTGTTAATTGTAATTAGTTTGATATTTAATTGTTAAATGAGTGTTATAGTACTGTTAATCTAAAAGGGGAGGAATTGTAATGTATGTACCTTTAAGGGGGGAACTACTTTCTACAGCTCATGTATAGTGTAATACCGGCAGTGACCACACCTGTATATAACGCTGAGTAGTAATCTATTGTTTCAGTTGCAGTTTGAGCCACGTTGAGTAAACATCTATTGTACCGTTCTCCGCAGTCCGTTTCTTATTATACACGGACGTAACAATTCACATAGCTTTTTGCAGATGCTCATAAGTGCATCTGTTACAGCTTCACAATCATTATCAGCGACTCATGCAATGTGAAAGCGAGAGATGGGAAACTTTTCTGTCACCAGCTTGCTGTGTTGCACCCGTCTGTCTGTCCCCCACGCGTGAACCATCCTCAATGCACATAATTTCCAGGACGGCCTCCTCCCAGGGGGTCAGGTGGGCTATTGAGGCTGTCCCTCCTCCTGTCCTGGCTCGTTCTTTCCCTCTTATTGTGAGCTCTCTTTTCCTGCAATGAGGGAGACAAGTGGCGGTTGAGTGAGAATGAAGGAGTGAGTGTAGAGATTGCATAGCATAGATACTTAGAAGGAGACAAAGATGGAGTGAGTTTGCAAGACCAAGAGCCCTCCCTGTGTGTTGTCAGTTGTGTTCAAATCATCAGAGTGATAGGGAGTGTGAGGGCTGCATGGTGGAATAGTTATGTGAATGTGAGCATAGAGAGAGAGGGAATGGGTAAGGGTGAATGGATGTCAGTGTCAAGTGGGATGTGGAGGAAGAGATTGCTAAAGCTGAGTACTGGTGAGGAAAGGCAATGGGGATCAGATTGAGGGTGATGGGAAATTCATACTCACTTTTCCAGTGCGCTGAAGGTCATGAAATCTTTTCCTGCACTATATCCAGGTTCTGCGGGTGACTCCCAAGGAGTTGACCTCCTCAGCCACCTGCATCTACACTGCCTTGGTCTGAGTGGGAGGCCTCTTCTTCCCTGATGAAGGGAAGAGCACCTCCCTGTTGGCCCTAGCCCCATCGACTAATGCCTGCAGTGCCACCTCATCAAAGCGAGGAGCGGATCTGGCCCTCCCACTTGTCATTTTTGCTGCAGCTCCCTCACACTGCACACTCAAGAAGCTTGGCAGTCTGCAGAAGAAGCAAGGCTTGCTGTGGACCTTAAATGCAGCAGCAATGATGACATCATCGGAGGGGACTTTCAGTCATGAAAAACCCATTTGCAAAGGCTTCCCACATGCTGGAAATCAATTGGCCACTTAAGTTAAAATTGTATCAATCTCCCACATCCATTTAGATTCATGTGGGAAACACGAAACTTGGATAACACGACACCATCCCACACCTGAGTTACAATCCCCCCCTAAAAGTCTAAAGGTAAGCATAAAATACTAGCTAATTACCTCTTAACAATCTCTCTAATGATCTAAATTGCCTCCCCCACCACTTGCTGTCAGGTCTGTTCAGCGATGACAGACCCAACATTTGGGAGACTAGCGTAGAAGCGGGTTGCCAGCGGGTTCCCTACCTGCTGTCAAAAACAAATTTTCCCAGCCGACCTGCCACCAAAAGCCCCTGCTGACCCCCCGAAAAATTCCTCCTTTGTTGCTGAGACCTGGTAAGACTGGGCTGTAGGCTCTGGTTTATATCTTCTGTCAGGTAGGCTCTGAGCAATCAGCACTAGCTCCAGACACCCTGATTGAAATGCCAACTGTGACAGACCTATATCCCGGTGAGTCAAACACTTGCAAATGACCAATACAAAAGCAAAATACTGCGGATGCTGTAAATCTGAAATCGATGACCCTTCGTCAGATTGGAACAAGTTAACAGGTTTTAAGCAAGTACAGAGGCAGGGATAGGCGGGGAGGAAAGAACCAAAGGGAAGGTCTGTGATAGGATGGAAGGCAGGAGAGATTAAATAACAAAAGGGATGATGGTGCAAGGCCAAAGAAGCTGATGATGGGACAAGTAAAGAAACAAAAGATGGGTCTAGAGGAGGTGTATATGGGAATAGCAAAATCATCAGCAACTGCTGTGGTCTGAAAAAATGGGGGCAGTGGTTATGATCTGAAATTGTTGAACTCAATGTTGAGTCCAGAAGGCAAATGACTGGATCTGTCTCCTTCCCACATACTGTACTAGTAATCAAGTTATTAACTATTTTGGGCAGAGGTCGGTTAGTCCTTCATCTTTTAACTAAGTAATTGCCAGATTAAACAGACATTTGCAGCTGAGAAAATTGTGGTGACAATTTGTGAACAATAAAGAGGAGAAATTCTTTCACCCAGAGGGTGGTGGGGTTCTGGAACTCACTGCCTGAAAGGGTGGTAGAGGCAGAGACCCTTATCACACTTAAAAAGTACTTGGATATTCACTTGACGTGCCGTAACCTACAAAGCTACAGACCAAGTGCTGGAAAGTGGGATTAGGGTGGATAGCTCTTTGTCGGCCGGCGCGGACAAGATGGGCTGAATGGCCTCCTTCTGTGCTGTAAATTTCTATGATTCTATGAATAAGGAGATAACGTTTTCCCACACCCTCCCACATCCAGTCTGAGGTTACAAATAGCTTAAGAATGAAAGACATCAGAGACGAAAAAGGAACTGAAAGACATCCCATTTACATTGCTATGAGTCACAAATGCATATTTTCCAAGTGATCAGCCTGTGTTCTCAGTCAGTGTGGTACCGCCACAAGCTCCCTCCCGGTGGAGTGGCAGCAAGACCACTGCTGTTCAGACACAGCGTGCCCCTGCAACTCAGAGCTGACTTCGTCCTATAATGAGGTTCTGGGTCATCCCTCGTGCATGTGCTTCTAACGGCATTGGAGCTATAAGCCTAGAAATGACTGCCGCCAATATTCGTGGGTAAATTCGTGGCTCCCAGCCTCCAAGCAGGCAGCTGTACTCAATGGAGTGCAAATCAGAGAATTGATGCTATAGTGATGCAGCCTTTTTCTGACCCATGCTCCTGTCAAGTGCAAGACCACCCTGAGTGCATGGAACTGATGATTTATCCCTCATATTTATTTATCTCTATTTTAACAGGCATTAACCCACCTATTTCGCATGGACTGAAATAGTGAACAAAGAAATGCTATATGAATTAAGCTGCCATCTGCTAATATCACCAATAGCAATTTGAAGGTCATGGAGACTTTAAAGTGGCTGATTGCTATTTTTAGTGCAGTGGTTAATCTGCTTGTGTAAAATTTCAATGTGCACGATTTTATCATTAACCTTTTAAAAATATATTGGTCAATAGGTTTGTTCAAAGAGGACAGAGTGAAAGGATTTTTACTAGTCCTAGCCCCTTTGGGGCTATCGCGGATCAGGCGTATTACTCAGATGTTCACCTTCAACTGAAGGTTGAGGTAGCCGAATCCTAAAGACGCTTAACTGGGTCTGAAGGTCTGGGCTATCTCTCCCTAAAGGAAAGGAACAACCCAAGAATGTTACCGTCCTCCAGATAGCACTTTTAATAAGTTTAGCCAGACCGTAAAGTCCCAGATATTATGAGGGTCTGGAGATTTCCTTCAGAAATTTTAACTCTTCACCAAAGAGTGTACAAAGATTGGGTTCATGAGTTATTGATACAGAAGACTTATATGAGACAATTCTAAAAATATATAGAGATTTATTAAAAAATAGACATGCAATTTACAGTAGGTGAATCAGTCAATCACAATGTTAACAGTTTTAAAAAGAGAAAAAATACAATCTTATTCTTAACAGAGAATCCTACTTATAAATCTTAACTTCGCCACAGTATTACCATTCTTAAACTTGTCTATTACAGGATATCTATCAATTATCAAGGTAGCAGTTATCTTCAATCTCCAAGGTACAAAAGAGTGAAGGACAACAGAGCCACCCCTGTAGTCGAGAATCACTTTGCCTGATTAAAGCAAGTCTGATTTTCTCATTCGAGACTCCAATATTTATACCCCTTTTTCAGTTGTTTTGCATAGGGTTTCTGTTGATCCAAGTTAATTATCACTAATCATCTTTTAGCTGACCTACTGAAACTTTTACTGCCACATCATCAATAGCTATTGGGAGTTTACCATATGTGGGCAAAGGGCAGATGTACCTAACATCATGTCATTCTCAAGAGGTTTTAATCAAGATCATTCATTCAGGGCTGACCAGTGTCTTATTTTAATAAGGTTTGGGGCCACCCATTCTTCTGTTTCAATAAGGTTACTTATTCAGGGTCAACAACTTGTCCTATTTCAATAGCCAGAATTTTTTCATAGCTATTTCATAGTTAGGTTTCTAAATTTCCAAACCCAGTTTGTCATGTTCCAAAGAATTTATAAGGTAGAGTTCCTTATAAGGTACTCTTCAGGGTTAACCACTGTCTTATCTCAATGAGGCCAGAATTCTTTCAGAAGGTAGGATTTCCAAATCCAGCTTGCCATGCCTTCCTTTAAAAATGTTATATAGTGTATTTTTCTAAAAAGGTTATATAGTAGAATTCCTTCACACCCCCCTCTTGACCAAAAAATGAGCTCGAGCATCAAGGGCAGGATTTGGTCAACTTTTCAAATAAGGTTTCAATAGTACATTAAACAACATTAATTTCACAAGATTTACCAGAGCCTAATCATGTGCTACATTAAAATTCCTCTATGTCATCCCCAAGACAATGTTTTGCCTTATTTTAAATTGGACAGAAATTAAAAAGAATGACAGGTACATTGTCATGCAATTAGCGAAACAACATGTAATCAGAATGTCCAATTGGCAGATGTACGTTCCGCAGAGGTCGTCGTCGTACGTGTCTTCATACTGTTCCCTTTGGGGAACTGTATGAAGTGGTGGAAGGATTTCTGGCCGCGATTAACGCTCCTTCCGTGACCGTAACCATCTTTGTACCAGCCATTAGGGTGGTTAGTCCTATGACGGGAGGGTTTTACGGGCTCCCACAACCCATATGAGGGTGGGGGGGGCACCCACACCCACGGATGCAAGTATCCCGCTGGATGTCAACCCAGAATTTAGAGCCGGAGCTCCGACTCCACTTGCCGGGACTGCCTGGAGCGGGGTACGAAACCCTACGCCTTCTGGCCCAGCGGCGGGGATGCTACCGCTACGCCAAAGGCCCAGTCCTCCGTAGAGGTGAGTTATTCATATCCGTCAAGGAGACATCGCAGTGTTGTTGGAGCTGGCTGGAGCTTGACACGCTGAGTAAAGTCGCATAAGATCAGCAATCAATAGTTGAATCCAGTTGATCAGGTGGTGGATTCAATCGAGATGGTGGAAGATGAGTTTCGAATGTTCATGTGTAGGGTTATAATATGAAGGTTATAATGCAAAAAAGAAAATACAATGGATGCTGGAACCTGGAACAGCTACATAGAATGCTGGAAATCTCAGCAGGTTAGGCAGCATCTGTATAGAGAGATTATCATTTTAAAACCAAAATGAGGATCACGATCCCAATCACAATGAGTAGCGGAATGACGTATGAGAATACACCAAAAATACTTCCAAATACTCCTGAGACAGCATCAATGATCCAATTAGCAGCAGATTTAGTAACCGAAGCCAACCTCTATAGAGGCATTGCCTCTATAACTCCTTGACCTATAGCATTGAGCCAATCTGGGGCTTGCCAAATATTATCTAATTCAATTTGCGACAGCAAGTGTTGTGTCCTTTTAATTGTATCCTCGACTGAGTAATTGGTAAAAGTAAGAATCAGTTCAATGCCCTGCAACTGACTAAGAACTGCACTAAGTTTGCTAAGCTTGATAGGTTCATAAACAATACTAGTGGCATAGGAATTCCTAGATCTAGAAGATTAATGTATTGGAGAATGTGTCCACAACAGGTGACATCTCTAGAGGGCGTTATCATCCAAGTGCCTGCGTCCAGTCTACAGTCGGAGCACTTGGAAGCTGTAATGACCACATAGGAACCATTCCCCAAAGAGGAATGTCTCCAGAAATCCGATTTAACAGGTGTGGAGGTGATAGGGCAGTTTGCTCTGTTTGAACCATTTCCACATTGCTTAAATTTTTCCCATTTATTACAAATAAGAAATCCCTGATTTGTGCATTACTCCACTTGAAGGAAATCATATAAAATGGAGGTAGAATTGAAAGTGGAATTAGGCTTCAAGTATGGATGGGCCATCCAGTCATACAGATGTTGAACTGTTACCAAGGTCCTGAATGAACCTGAGGTTTTAATAAGGCCCAAATTAAGAATTTTTCGCTGTTTGTAATAAATCTCTGTCTGTTTTATCAATGGGATTGTAAGGAGGATATTCAGTCTCCATTTGATAGAATCAGCGAGCCAAACAATGTCTCTGAGTATGGTTCTCTCGGTGGGAAGGGAACTAATATTGTGAAGCATGGCATGAGGTGTGAGTCTAGCAAGGGCTTTCTCTCTTATGGTGTTGAGTCCGAGATCACTGAGGAAAGGAGTTCCATACCATGACCAAGAAACTTTATTAGATTGGCGTTTTAAAAGGGACATGTGAATAGCTGTCATAAGGCTATTGATTCTAATGCCATCCTCAGTAGAGAGGAGTTCTTGGTGGATAGTTCGAAGACCTGTGACTATGAGCAATTTCTGGAGCTTAATGAAATCTGCAATTTTCTGAAGGCTGTGACCTTGATCGCTGATCCATTGATCCAGCGTGAGGGCAAATTCTGCTAATAGCAGAGAAGACTGTTGGAGTGAGCGGGTGTTCATTGATGTAGAGCGTTTCTTGTGACATCGGGAAGAGTCGCTTGATTTTATAAAGTCCGTAAAAGATTGATTTAAAGGTACAACCGCTCTATACACATCCGATTGGTATATCGGGAGAGAAGTATGTCAAACTGTTCCTCAAACGATGATGAACTATTAGAGAGGTAAGTTCTGATAGCTTCTACTCTATTCTGAATCGGTAAAGTTCTGTTGGCATAAACCAATATGTTTTGTAGTTTACTCTTAACTGTATCCCAGCCAACGTCCTTATACCAGGAGTAAAGTGAATAAACTCTGATGCCAGAGAATTCTGAAGTGTCCTGGGTAGAAGTGTCATTGGGAACTTGATTATCCTTATAACAGGTGTAAGTCCCGTTGGAGGATAACTTTGAAATACAAAGAAGATTCCTTCCTCCGTGTTTTCCTTTGTGCCATCGTACTTGACCAAGGTTATAGTGAATGGGTGCGTTACACTCGTTACCACCCATTCAAATGTGAGTCGATTTAAATTTAGAAAAGTGTATGATCTCCTCACGTCTGCAGGAGATCGCATAATGTGAGGTATTGAGGTAATAAGACATTCCTGGCATTTCACATGCGTCCGGAAGATTTTTAACAAGGGATTGTCCAGTACCATTGGAATTCCAATCTTGGGGTAGGCAAGATCCATCAAGGCGATGCTTGTCGTTTGACGAATTGGGATTTTGTATCGCGCAGTCGTCAACGAGCATTTGATTGAGTACCTCAGCCTTTTTTTTTTCGGTCGAGGGTTAGTCTTGTCATCGGGAGACTTTGGTTTTCCTTGTTTTTTTAAAGGCCTTGCCAGTAGCTCAGTTGATTCCTTCTCCATCCGCAGTGTTTTCCTTCTTTGTTGAAGTAACTTGTTGGTCTTTACTCATTTCAGTTGTGGCTTTTTGTGAAACCAATTTCTGAGGCGTTGCCAAGCAGTGTGTGGAGGAGTCGGCGACACTGTCTGATGTGCCTCAATAATTCCGAGACTCGAAGTTAGCAGAACAAAAACAAGGCTTTTATTAACTTAGAAAGTAACACGTAAGAGAGAGAGATGTCTTCCTTCTGGAGACTGAGGCCAGACTGAAGCTAGCTTACAAACGGGGCCAGGTATGGGCGGAGCCCTACACACAGCACATTCCAGCACATTCCAGTATACAATACAGCACATTCCAGTACACAATACAATGAGGTCTGGGGGAAGGGAAATGACACTGAAATCGATCTCAGTCACAGGCAGTGGTGAATGGAATATTTCATCACATTCACCCCTTCTATAGATTTAGTCTGTTCGGGGGTTTGATAGTCCTCTGCGACCGACGTGGCTGTTGCGGAGCCGCGGGTGTCGGCTGGGTGTCCCCGGTAGCCTCCTGCGTCTCTGCCGGGGGTGCCGCCAGGGTTGTTGGAGGGGTAGTTGGTGGGGGTGCCGTTGGTCGGTGTTCTTCCGGGGGTGATGAAAGAGTAGTGGGTGGGTAAGAGTTGCTGTGATCGTCGTTGCCGCTATTGCCGTGGTTGTTGTCAATGCCGGCTGGGGCGACGTCTTTTATGGACACGGTGTCCTCCCTTCCATCGGCGTGCCGGACATATGCGTATTGGGGGTTGGCGTGGAGTAGGTGTACTGGCTCCATGAGAGGGACCGTCTTGTGGCCCCTCACATGCCTTCGCACGAGTACCGGACCTGGGGTGGAGAGCCATGACGGCATGGATACGCCTGAGGTGGATTTCCGGGGAAAGACAAACATTCGTTCATGAGGCGTGGTATTAGTGGCCGTACACAATAGCGACCGTATCGAATGGAGCACATCCGAGAGGACTTCCTGCCAGCGGGAGATAGGGAGGCCCTTGGTCCTTAGAGCTAGAGTGACTGCTTTCCATACTGTCCCGTTCTCTCGCTCCACTTGGCCGTTACCCCGGGGGTTGTAGCTGGTGGTACGGCTCGTGGCGATCCCCTTGGACAGCATGTACTGGCATAGCTCTTCACTCATGAAGGACGCCCCCCTATCCGTATGGATGTAGCTCGGCATACCGAACAGGCAGAACAGGCTGTTGAGGCATTTAATGACCGTGGCGCTGGTCATGTCTGGGCAGGGGAAGGCGAATGGGAATCGGGAGTATTCGTCCACAATGTTCAGGAAGTAAACATTGCGGTCGACGGACGGGAGGGGGCCCTTGAAATCTAAGCTGAGCCGCTCAAAGGGCCGTGTAGCTTTGATTAAGTGGGCTCTATCTGGGCGGTAGAACCGAGGCTTGCACTCAGCGCAAGTGCGGCAGTTCCTGGTCAGGGACCGAACTTCCTCAATCGAGTAGGGTAAGTTACGGGACTTTATGAAGTGGAACAGCCGCGTGACCCCTGGGTGGCAGAGGTCGTTGTGGAGGGTCTGTAGCCGATCCCCGGTGGCGCTGGCACACATCCCTCGTGAGAGGACGTCGGGGGATTCGTTAAGGGCCCCTGGCCGGTAAATGATGTCGTACTCGAAGGTGGAGAGCTCAATCCGCCACCTAAGAATCTTATCATTTTTAATCTTCCCCCTCTGTTTATTACTGAACATAAACGCTACCGACCGCTGGTCGGTAAGTAGGGTGAAGCGTTTGCCGGCTAGGTAGTGGCGCCAGTGGCGCACTGCCTCCACGATGGCTTGGGCCTCCTTTTCCACGGAGGAGTGTCTGATCTCGGGCCCTTGGAGGGTCCTCGAGAAGAAAGCTACGGGCCGCCCCACCTGGTTGAGGGTGGCCGCCAAGGCGAAGTCAGACGCATCACTTTCCACTTGAAATGGAGTGTTCTCGTCCACTGCCTGTAGCGTGGCCCGCTCAATATCCTGCTTAATGCTTTTGAAGGCGGCGTGGGCCTCAGCAGAGAGCGGGAAAGAGGATGTTTTCAAGAGGGGGCGGGCTTTGTCGGAGTAGTTGGGGACCCATTGGGAATAATAAGAAAATAACCCCAGGCACCTTTTCAGGGCTTTGGGAGTGTTGGGCAGGGGCAGCTCCCATAGGGGGCGCAATCGGTCGGGGTCTGGCCCGATTTCCCCATTCTCCACCACGCTGCCTAGTATGCAGAGGCGCGTGGTGTTGTAAACGCACTTGTCCTCGTTGTAGGTGAGGTTGAGTTTTTGTGCGGTTTTCAGGAACCTCTCGAGGTTCGAGTCGTGATCCTGCTGGTTGTGACCGCAGATGGTGACGTTGTCGAGGTAGGGGAAGGTTGCCTGCAAGTGGTGGTCATCGACCATGCGGTCCATCTCCCTCTGGAAGACCGAGACCCCATTCGTCACCCCAAAGGGGACCCTGAGGAATTGGTAGAGGCGTCCGTTCGCCTCGAAGGCGGTGTACGGGCGGTCCTCTGGTCTGATAGGGAGCTGGTGGTACGCTGACTTGAGGTCGATGGTGGAGAACACCCGGTATTGGGCGATTTGGTTCACCATTTCTGATATGCGGGGTAGCGGGTAGGTGCCTAGTAGGGTGTACCTGTTGATCGTTTGACTATAGTCGATCACCATCCGTTTCTTCTCGCTACCCCTTACCACTACCACTTGGGCGCGCCACGGGCTGTTGCTGCGTTCAATAATGCGCTCTTTCAGGAGCCTGTCTACCTCGGTCGCGATAAACCGCCTGTCCTCCCAGCTGTACCTCCTGCTTTTGGTCGCTATTGGCCGGCAGTTAGGGGTAAGGTTCGCGAATAGCGAAGGCGGCTTTACCTTCAGGGTAGCCAGACCGCACACTGTGAGGGGCAGCTGGGACCCACCGTACTTGAGCGTGATGCTTTGGTGGTTGCACTGGAAATCCAGGCCCAAGATCACGCTCGCACATAGGTTCTTCATGATTAATACTTTAAAATTATCATATACAGTTCCGTTAACGCACAATTGTACCGTGCAGTAACCCAGAATGGTCGATGTCTGGGTTTTATCAGCCATAGAGATGGTACCCTGAGTAGGGACCACCTTTAAGGAGAGTTGTTGTGCCAGTTCTGGGTGGATAAAGCTCTCCGTGCTTCCACTGTCAATTAAGCATTTAACCCGGCACCCGTTTACCTCGATGTCCACCATTGATCTGGATAGCGGGTGCGGCCTGGTCTGGTCCACTGTGACCGATGCCACTGTAAGGCCCTGATCAATACAAGATGGCGTCCACGCTGTCTGCTCACAAGATGGCGGACCCCACGAGGTCGGGCAAGATGGCGTCCAAGATGGCCGCTCCCACGGCGCACACGCGGCGGTGGCGGGTTTTCCGGCGGTTGGTTTTCCGGCGGGGTTCCCTCTGCACACCTTCCCGAAGTGCCCCTTCTTACCGCACTTAAAGCAGGTGGTGCCTTTCGCCGGGCACAGGTTTCTGGTGTGCTTTGGCTGCCCGCAGAAGTAGCAGTTGGGTCCCTGACGCGTCGCGGCTGTCGTAGGGCTTCTGGGGGGAGAGCGGGGCCCAGCCGGTGTCGGGCTGTCGGGCGGGGAAGATGCCTTCCAAGATGGCGGCGCCCTCGGTGCACACGTGGCGGCGTGGACGGCGCGGGCTGAAGAGTAGGCGTCCGAGTTTCTCTGGGCCACATCCAGGGATCGCGCGGTGTCCGCAGCCTGTTTCAGGTCCAACCCCGTTTTTTCCAGCAGTCTTTGCCGGATGTAAGTGGAGCTGAGGCCTGTGATGAAGGCATCGCGAACAAGCTCGTCAGTGTACACTGCGGCTTTTACATCTCGGCACTTGCAGTCTTTGCCAAGCATTTTCAGGGTGCTTAGGAACTCCTCCACCGATTCCCCAGGTCGCTGTGCGCGGGTAGCGAGCAGGTGCCTAGCATACACCTCATTCGTAGGCTGCTGGTAATGCGCCTTTAAGATGTCGCAGGCGGCCAGGTACGTCTCGGCGTCTTGGATGAGGGGGTAAACCCGGTGGCTTACCCAATTCCGCAGAATTCCGAGTCTCATCCTCGCAGCGTCCGTAGCGTCTTTGACGGCTGCGGAATTGTCCAGGAAGAATTCCATACACTCAAACCAGTGTCCGAAGCGCGCTGATGCGTCCGGAGCATGTTGATCCAAATCCAAACGTTCGGGTTTCAGGAGTTAATCCATAGTGTTGAAAAATAAGTTAATAAAATTGATGTGCCTCAATAATTCCGAGACTCGAAGTTAGCAGAACAAAAACAAGGCTTTTATTAACTTAGAAAGTAACACGTAAGAGAGAGAGATGTCTTCCTTCTGGAGACTGAGGCCAGACTGAAGCTAGCTTACAAACGGGGCCAGGTATGGGCGGAGCCCTACACACAGCACATTCCAGTATACAATACAGCACATTCCAGTACACAATACAATGAGGTCTGGGGGAAGGGAAATGACACTGAAACCGATCTCAGTCACAGGCAGTGGTGAATGGAATATTTCATCACACTGTCTGGCTGACCGTCGTCAGTAGTTCGATCGCATCAGATTCCGGTTTTGTGCTCCATGCTGGGTCTTGGAAGGCAGTGTACGACTGCACCTTGTATTGTTCCTCCATTCTGGTATCCCGCAGGACACCTTTTTAGATTGTCTATGGAAACGTTTTTAAGAGTTTGCTTGCCATTTGGCTGATTAAAAGGTATTTCAACAGTTTTTTCATTAATAACGAAACGTATTTGAACAGGTTTTTTCCACTTACGTCTTAAACCAGGTCTTTGCTCAAACTTCTTTTCCTGCACCCATTCTCCTGCTATGGGTTGCCATGCTTTGTTTGTCAATTTTTCTGCCTATTTGTCTCTCTTATCCTCTGATCAATTTGATGTATCTCATCTGTTATTTCTTTTTTAAAATCTAACTGTTGCTGTCGGGTCAAGGAATCAGAGAGTGTAGAGGCAATAAAAGAACCATGGGTAAGAGGTGTATGCATCTCAACCCCATACATTAGATAATATAGAGTTTTAGGGAACACTGTCCCTGATGCAGATGCGGGCACATTATTGAGTGATAGCTGCACTTCCGGTATGACGGTGGTCCACTTATTTCCCCTGATTCTCAACAGTTTCACCAATAGCTTTTTTACTTCCTGGTTTTTACGTTCCAACAGCCCCGCTGATTGTGGATGACGTGGTGTGCTGTGCTCTAACCCAATCCCCCTTTGTTCGCAGTAGTCTTTGAAGACCTTGGCGACTCTGGGCTCGATTTTGCCATTGGGGTGGGCTGGGGGTGTGTCAGCCGCTTTTCGTGTTAGCCACCCGAATCCAATTTGATGTGGGAAAAATATGCGATTATCACCTAATTGGGCACTTGATTTCCAGCGTGTGGGAACCCCGGCCCACTTAGTCTTTCCATCTTGAAAGTCACCTCCGTTGACGTCATCAATGCTGCTGGATTTAAGGCCTGCAAGCAGCCTTGCTTCTTCTGCAGACTGCAAACCTTATGCCCTTTGCTGTGATAGATTCCTCCAGCCAATATGTCCAGCAGTAGGACAAAGTCTGCACCAAGGTTCGATAACGCCGCTCTGCAAGCTCTGGTGGAGGGAGCAAGAGGAAATAAGGAGGTGCTCTTCCCTTCCTCAGGGAGGAAGAAGCCTCCCCAGCAGACAAAAGCTGTGTGGATGCAAGTGGCCCAGGAGGTCAACTCTTTGTCTATGTGCCGCAGAACCTGGATTCAGTGCAGGAAGAGGTTTCATGACCTTCTGCGCACTGGAAAAGTGAGTATGACTTTCCCATCACACTCAATCTGATCCCCATTGCCTCTCCTCACCAGCACTCAGCTTTGCCAACCTCTTCCTCCACATCCCACTTGACACTGACATCACTGCACCCTTACCCATTCCCTCTCTCTCTATGGTCACATTCACCTAACTATTCGACTATGCAGCCCTCACACTCCCTATCGCTGTGATGCTATGAAAACAACTTACAACACACAGGGAGGGCCCTTGGTCTTGCCACCTCACTCCATCTTTGTCTCCTTCTAACCATCAATGATATGGATTCTCTACACTCACTCCTTCATTCTCACTCAAACTCCACTTGTCTCCCATATTGCAGGAAAAGAGAGCTCACAATAAGAGGGAAAGAGCGAGGACAGGAGGAGGGCCACCCTCAGTAGCCCAGCTCACCCCCTGGGAGGAGGCGGACCTGGAGATCATGGGACTGGAGGAAGATGCGCAAGTGGGAGACGGACAGACGGGTGCATCAGAGCAAGCTGGTGACAGAATAGTTTATCATCTCTCTCATTGACATTGCGTGAGTCACTGATAATGATTCTGATCTCTAACTGATTGACTTATGATCATCTGCACAATTCAATGTGCATGCAACCTTTACTTCACATCTTTGACTCTTTCCATTACTCCCCCACAGGACCATCGAAAGTCCCCATCCCCACTATCCAGGAGGAACAGCCTGAGCAGCCAGATTCCTCAGAGGAAGCTGCAACCTCTGAGGGCACAGCGTCAGCAGAATTCAGCGCACCCAGCACCAGTGCAGACACTCAAACCTTGGTGGTACCTTCGCGAGATAGTGCAGTGTTGTCACCTTGTGTATCACAGCTCACAACTGAGCATCAGCAGATGGTGGAGACAGGGACAGCAGTGGAGAGTCCTAGACGGAGGGTGCAGGACTCTGCCAGATCAGCTCAGCTGCATGTCGACCCTCTGCCTCCGGGTCCAGCCAGAAGTAGAGCGGTGCTGGAACTCCAGGAAAAGGTGCAGGAGTCTCTGGCAGGTTTTGTCTCCAGGGTCGCTGCGAGTGTGGAGTGAATGGAGGAGTCCATCGCTAACATGAGTAGAGCCTTTGTGGAGGCGTTGGCGCATGAACGCATCACCACGGAAAGGATGGCAACCTCCGTGGAAAGGATGGCTACCTCCATGGTAAGGCTGGCTATGGTAGAGGAGAGGATGGCTACGGTAGAGGAGAGGATGGCTACATCCATGGAGGAGCTTAGTCGCCAGGGTATGGAAAACATGGTATTTGTTCAGAATAGACTGACATCTCTTGAGGCGCGATGGTCAGCTCTTGAGCAAACAAACCAGACCTTCATGGAAGTCCTCGGGAGTAGGACTTCCAGTGCAGAAATGGGTCCCATGGCCCCCCTGCAGTGCAGCAAGGTGCTGTCAAGCCACTTGCTAGCTCTGAAGTGGGGCTGACCCATGAGAGGGATGTTGGTGGCATACAACAAGGAAGTGGGGGCTCCTCTCCAAGCACTCACACGACCATGCCACTGCAGAGCCCTCGGTCAGAGCCCCACCAAAGTCCCCACCCAACTGAGATCGGCGTCTCAACCCCTGCACAGCCACAGGAGCAGCAGACTGTTGCCGAGCCCTCACAGGTTCACAACCCCAGAGGACGCCCACCAAAGGTGTCGAGACAGGAGCAGCAAGAAAGTGAGCAAGGGGCCTCCACATCTGCTGAAGGCACAGGGGAAGCACCACGCAGGAGCATGCGTAAGAGGAAGATAATGCACAAGTAGTCACAAGGGTAATCACTTGGATGAAATGTTATGTTTAATGTTGAAAAGCCATCAGTTGGTTATTGTCATTAAAAATTCTGATGTCAACTGTTGCAGTTGTGGCGTGTGTCATATCGCTAATGGGACTTCCACATTGAGGGCTTAGGATGACTTGCAATTGTCAGTATGGTGGTAAGAGTGGTAGGAACCGCAGGTTCTTGGCCATTGTTGATGCTCTGGTAAGAAGCTGTGAGGCAAAAGTGCTTGATTGGCTAGGCTAAGCAAATCTGGCCAAGGTTAGTGTGTGCCTTACATCCCGGCCAGCAATGTGCTCACATGCTGCTGGCGCTGGTTGATGCACCTCTGCAAGCTGGTCGTTGTCGCTCTCCTCCTCCCCCTCCTCCTCCTCCTCCTCATCTGAGGAGGATATGTGATGAGCCACTTGCTCCTCAGGCATTTGCAAGCCACAATGCTGTGCCATGTTGTGAAGTGCACAGCAAACCATGACGATTCTGGAGACCCTGGCTGCTGAATACTGCAGGGCTCCACCTGATCTATCCAGGCATCTGAAGCGCATCTTCAGCAAGCCGATGGTTTGGTCGATTATGGATTTAGTGGAAATGTGGCTCGAGTTGTCGTGCTCCTCAGCTTTGTTGGATGGCCTCCTCAATGGTGACATTAGCCACGACTTCAGGGGATAGCCCTTGTCTCCAAGTAGCCATCCGTTAAGTTGGTCTAGCGGACTGAAGAGTGGAGGCACACTAGACTGGCGCAGGATGAAGGAGTCATGGCAACTGCCAGGGTATTTGGCACAAACATGCAAAATTTCCTTCTTGTGGTCACACACCAGCTGTACGTTGAGGGAGTGGAATCCCTCGCGGTTGACAAAAATACCTGGATTGTGATGGGGTGCCTTAAGGGCCACATGTGTGCAGTCAACGACACCCTGCACCCTTGGAAAGCCTGCCAGATTCTCAAACCTAACCACACGTGCAGTTACACTGGCTTGATCCTTGGTGAAATGGATGTGATTGTGCGTGATGGCAAAGAGGGCATCGGTTACCTGCATGATGCAAGTGTGTGCAGCCGCCTGGGAGATGCCGCTGATGCCTGCTGCTAATCCCTGGAATGAGCCTGAAGCAAAAAACTTGAGTGCGGTGGTGACTTTGACGGCCACTGATAAGGAGTGTCCACCTGCTCCTCTGAGCTTCAGGTCTTGCTGCAGCATTGCGCAGATGTCATCCACTACCTCTCACGAAAGTCTGAGCCTCCTTTGGCACTGCTGCTCAGTCATGTTGAGGTAGCTGATCCTCTGTCTGTAGACCCTGTTTGGGGGGTATTTCCTGCGCCGGCAGGCTTCCATGTGCTGGCGCCTGCTGGCCTTTGCAGCTTCAGGTGGGTGAACAGCAGCTTGGAGCTCCTGCTGTTGCTCCTGCAGTTGGTGCTGCTGTTGTTCATGGTTCTGCTGCTGCCGCGGTTGGTCTTCGTCCGAATCTGATGTCCAGGAGGAAAGGAAATAAATGGTTCCCATTCTTCTGGTATATACCTCAGTTGAGGAAGTGCTCATTCAAGGTGGGGAGAGGGGTTTCCTAGGAGGTCACACTGGAGATGGGCGTCTGGCTCCAAACTTCCACAACAATGAGTAAGCCTGTTTCAGAGGAGGCCTGTAGCATGTAAAGTTAAAGCACAAGGAATTGGGGGGCAAGGTACTGACTTGGATAGAGAGCTGGTTGGCAGACAGGAAGCAAAGAGTTGGAATAAACGGGTCTTTTTCCGAGTGGCAGGCAGTGACTACTGGGGTATCGCAGGGATCGGTGCTAGGACCCCAGCTATTCACAATATATATTAATGATCTGGACGAGGGAACTAGATGTAATATCTCCAAGTTTGCAGACGACACAAAGCTGGGTGGGCACGTGTGCTGTGAGGAGGATGCAGAGAAACTCCAGTATGATTTGGACAGGTTGGTGTAATGTATATACCTTTAAGGGGGGAACTACTTTTTACAGCTCATGTATACTGTAGTACCGGCAGTGACCACACCTGTATAAAGCACTGAGTAGTAATCTGTACAGGCAGTTCCAGAGTGAGCCACGTTGAGTAAACACCTGTTGTACCGTTCTCCTGCAGTCTTGTGTCTTACTACTGAAAGACACAACATTGGCGACGAGGCAAATTCGATCCTACCTGCAACTCTGCATCACCTCCCAGGGATTCGTTCCTGGAGACCAGTAGATTGGAGGTCAAGGCCAGAGACACGGGCGTCGACCACGGGCAACCGCCCAGTCATCCAGCAGAGACTCGAGAATTGCAGGGGAGGCTGTTGAGAGCCAGGCTTGGCTTTCCAGTCGCGGTGGTCCAGCGAAACGGGCTGGCAACAGGTAGTGCGCAGACCCTTCCTGGTCTGCGGCGGGCTAGAGCCCGACTGAGCGGCACAGCAAAGGGTCGAGCAGTGTCGACGGGAGAGAGAGAGAGAGAGAGGGCAGAGCGCACAGGGCGCAGCCGGTGTTCAGGGGCCGAGCAGCGTCGAGGAGAGGGAGAGAGACGTGCAGAAACCCGCGAGGCGCCGCCATTGCCACGAGGACCGCCGAGAGCGGCGTTGGCAGCAGCGTAGGAGAAGCGCGCGAAACCTACAGGGCGTCGCCATTGCCACGAGGACTGCCGAGAGTGGCGTTGGCAGCAGCGGGGAGGAAGGAAAGCGCGGGAGACGCCATTTTAAGCCACACCCAAAATGCCGAAGAGTGGCAGTATCACCGCATTTGACAATGAAGTCGAAGATTGGACTACATATGTCGAACGAATAGAGGTACACTGCAAGGCAAATGAGGTGTCAGATGACAAGAAAGCGCCGGTATTGTTAAATTTAATGGGTGCAAAGACGTATGGCTTATTACAAAATCTAGTAACCCCAGCGAAGCCAGTGGAAAAGAGTTTTGGAGACATAGTGACGATGCTACAGGAACATTTAAACCCCACACCGCTGCTGATAGCAGAAAGATTCAAGTTTCACAAACGGAACCAGCATAAGGATGAAAGCAATGCTGAATATTTAACAGAACTGCGCAAACTATCGAAACACTGCCAGTTTGGAACGGGACTGGCAGATACCTTAAGGGACAAGTTTGTGTGTGGGCTTCAAAGTGAAGGAAACCAGAAACGGCTTTTATCTGAAAAGGACCCTACGCTGGACAAGGCTTTCAGCATTGCGGTATCATATGAAGCAGCAGCACAGGGCGCTGCAGAGATACAACAGAGACCGCAAGAATATGGCACAAATGAAATGTCATACAGAACAGAGAAGTGCTATCGCTGCGGCAGAACAACACATGACCACAATGATTGCTGGTTCAAAGACAAAGTGTGCAGACAGTGTGGAAAAGTAGGACACATAGCACGAGTCTGTAGGTCGGGAAAGAAAACCAGCAATAAGAAATCTCCAAAAGAAAAGTACAAGAAGGTACATAAGGTGATGGAGAATAGTTCAGATGAACAAAAGAGTGATACCGACGCCGAAAACAGAGAGCTGAGTTGTCTGAAACTACATAATGTGATCAAAACGGAGGATCACCGAACCATTTGGGTCACTCTCAAGATAGCAGGAGTCCAGGTAAAAATGGAATT
This sequence comes from Somniosus microcephalus, assembly GCF_052327205.1. NCBI lineage: Eukaryota > Metazoa > Chordata > Chondrichthyes > Squaliformes > Somniosidae > Somniosus > Somniosus microcephalus. Next base: position 254,061,133 of record NC_140992.1, read on the forward strand.
GGACACAGGATCAGCCCTAACAGTCATAAACCGATGGGACTATGAGCGGCTATTCTCACACATACCCTTGAGAGACACAAAAATTATTTTGAAGACGTACACGGGGCAAAAAGTCGACCCCAAAGGAAAAATAAGGGTGACCGTTATATATAACGGTAAGGAAACACCAAAACTAGACCTGTATGTATTGCAAGATGGAGGACCACCATTACTGGGATGTGAATGGATCCGGAAAATACAGCTGGATTGGCATTCCATACAAGCACTGACTGTGGCTGCCAAAAAGGATGACGATGTCACACCTGGGCGACTGTCAAAGATCCTAACCGATGCGCAAGAAGTGTTCCAGCAAGGACTCGGAACACTAAAAGGCATGACAGCAACAATTAAAATCGAAGAAAACGCAAGTCCAAAAATTTTTACGGCCAGACCGGTACCTTATGCGATCAGCCCAGCTGTCGAAGCAGAGCTGGAGAGTTTGGAACGTTCAGGAGTACTTTCCAAGGTAGACTGGAGCGAGTGGGCTACACCCATCGTCCCTGTGATGAAAAAGTCATTGAGCAGCACGCCTGGGGAACCAAGGAAGGTTCGCATCTGTGGGGACTTTAAGGTAACAGTGAACCCAGTCCTTCACACCGTGCAATATCCACTTCCGCGGATTGAAGATATTTTCGCCTCGCTATCTGGAGGGAAACGCTTCACTAAGATTGATCTGGCCCAGGCGTATCTGCAAATGGAGGTAGAAGAAGCATCAAAAAAATACCTCACAATCAACGCCCATAAAGGTCTCTACCAATACAACCAGCTGATATTTGGGGTAGCATCAGCTCCGGCTATTTGGCAAAGGGCAATGGAACAAGTCCTGCAAGGGATCCCAGGGACCCAGTGTTATTTGGACGACATCCTGGTCACGGGCGAAAATGACAGTGATCACCTCGCCAACCTGGAGCAGGTGCTCACTAGATTGAAGGAATATGGGCTCCGAGCTAACCGCCCCAAATGCGAGTTTTTTAAAAAACAGATCTCGTATTGTGGCCACGTTTTCGATAAAGAGGGGTTACATAAGTCCCCAGAAAAGATTGAGGCAGCAGCCAAGGCTCCAGCACCGGAAAACGTGTCACAACTGAGGTCGTTCCTCGGGCTGGTAAACTACTACCATAAGTTCTTGCCAAATTTGTCTACAATACTACACCCACTGAACACCCTACTGCAAACTGGAGTGCCATGGAAGTGGAGTGACGAATGTAAACAAGCTTTCCAGAAGAGCAAAACACTAATCACATCGAAAGAGGTATTGGCCCATTTCAACCCAGCACTACCAATTCGGTTGGCGTCTGATGCGTCACCCTATGGCATTGGAGCGGTGCAGTCGCTCAAATTCTCGGACGGCTCAGAGGCCAATAGCCTTTGCGTCACGATCACTAAACTCAGCCGAGCGTAACTACGCCCAGATTGACAGGGAGGCCCTCAGCCTAGTGTGGGGTGTGAAAAAGTTCAATCACTATCTGCACGGGCAGAAATTCACCTTGCTGACTGACCACCAGCCTCTTGTCTCCATTTTTAATCCGGTGATGACTGCGCAATGACTACAAAGATGGTCACTCTTTCTAGGGGCGCACCACTATGAGGTTGAATACAAGGGCACGAAACAGCATGGAAATGCTGATGGGCTATCACGCCTGCCACTGCCTACTGCGGAGGAAGCACCAGCAGTGGATCCTGTTGAAATATTTCATTCGACTATAGTTGAATGCCTACCGGTAACTAACGCTCGTATAGAATAGGAGACCCGAAATGACCCGGCACTGTCTCAGGTATATGATTTGACGGTGAAGGGATGGCTAGCACATGGTGACTCACTGTTGCCAGCATTCTCGACAAGAAGAGAACAGCTGTCAGTGTGCCAGGGGACCTTGATGTGTGGATCCCGAGTGGTAATTCCACCCAAGCTAAGGGATAGAGTGCTCAATGAGCTTCATGAGAGTCATCTGGGAGGGGTAAAAATGAAAAGCCTTGCCAGGGCTTATGTGTGGTGGCCGGGAATCGATAAACAAATCGAGGACCTGACCAAGAGCTGCTCAGGATGCCAGAAAGTCCAAAATGCACCACCAACATGCCCCTCTACACCCATGGGAGTGGCCCTCATCTCCATGGCAACAGGTGTATATTGATTTTGCTGGTCCATTCATGGACTCAATGTTTTTAATAGCCGTGGATGCGCACTCGAAATGGCCTGAGGTCATCAAAATGTCCTCCACCACCACGGAGAAAACTATTGCAGTCCTACGGACCATTTTTGCCAGGAACGGCTTGCCAGAACAGATTTACTCCGATAACGGACCACAGTTTGTGTCCGAAGAGTTCCGGAAGTTTATGCAGAAGAATGGGGTAAGGCATTACACATCCGCCCCGTATCATCCAGCCACAAATGGATTGGCTGAGAGGTTCGTACAAACCTTTAAGAAGGCAATAAAGGCTATGTACAATGACACCATTCCGCTGCAGCATAAGGTGGACAATTTCCTGTTCGCCTACCGGAATGCGACACATGCAGTCACCAACCAGGCCCCGGCCATGATGTTCTTTAACCGAAGGTTAAGATCTCGCCTGGATTTGCACAGACCAAACGTACGAAGAGATGTTGAGAGTAAGCAATTCCAGCACATCCATGAGAAACCAACAAGAAGCTTCAATGTAGGGCAACCAGTCTTGGCCCGCGACTACCGAAAAGAAAAATGGCAGCCAGGAACGATATGCACACGGCAGGGCCCACTAATGTACACAGTGGACGTTGGGTAGAACATCGTGAGATGCCATGCTGACCAGATCCTAGAGTCACAGGAACAAGTCGACCCCATGCCTCACCCATACGTACCTGGTGAGGAACCCGACGTACAGGTTGCATCTACCCCAGAAACAATAGCATCGGAAGCTGATGACCCAACCGACGACAGGGTGCCAGAATCACCTCCGCACCAAGAGCGAGACAGTCGGGAAAGGCGCTATCCAGAAAGGATCAGAAAGTCTCCCCAAAGACTGAATATATAAATGTACTATTTTCAGCTAACGTTGTATGTTAAAAGTGTTAATTGTAATTAGTTTGATATTTAATTGTTAAATGAGTGTTATGGTACTGTTAATCTAAATGGGGAGGAATTGTAATGTATATACCTTTAAGGGGGGAACTACTTTTTACAGCTCATGTATACTGTAGTACCGGCAGTGACGACACCTGTATATAGCACTGAGTAGTAATCTGTACAGGCAGTTCCAGAGTGAGCCATGTTGAGTAAACACCTGTTGTACCGTTCTCCTGTAGTCTTGTGTCTTACTACTGACAGACACAACAGTTGGGTGATTGGGCAGATGCATGGCAGATGCAGTAAAATGTGGATAAATGCGAGGTTATCCACTTTGGTGGCAAAAACAGGAAGGCAGGTTATTATCTGAACGGCAATAAATTGGGAGAAGGGGAAGTGCAACGAGACCTGGGTGTCCTTGTGCACCAGTCGCTGAAGGTAAGCATGCAGGTGCAGCAGGCAGTTAAGAAGGCAAATGGTATGTTGGCTTTCGTAGCGAGATGATTCGAGTACAGGAACAAGGATGTCTTGCTGCAGTTGTACAGGGCCTTGGTGAGACCACACCTCTCTTCATATGTCATTCCTGCCATCCCAGGTATCAGTCTGGTAAATCTTCGCTGCACTCCCTCCATGGCAAGAACATCCTTCCTCAGATAAGGCAACCAAAACTGCACACAATACTCAAGGACACCCAGGTCTCATTGCACTTCCCCTTTTCCCAATCTATTGCCATCCAGATAATAATCTGCCTTCCTGTTTTTGCCACCAAAGTGGATAACCTTGCATTTATCCACATTATACTGCATCTGCCAAGCATCTGCCCAATTACCCAACATGTCCAAATCATACTGGAGTTGCTCTGCATCCTCCTCACAGCACACATGCCCACCCAGCTTTGTGTCATCTGCAAACTTGGAGATTCTGTTTCAATAAGGTTACTTTTTCAGAGTCAATAACTTGTCCTATTTCAATAGCCAGAATTCTTTCATAGCTATTTCATAGTTTGGTTTCTAAGGCCTAGAAATTGGGTATAGCCCCGCCAGCTCGTTTGCGCCGTAAATTTTGCGCCCGCCGCGGAGCCAGTTGTGCCCGCCCCATATTCACTTTCAGCGCCCCAAAGCGGAACCGGGCGCTGTTCCAGGGTTTGGCCGCCCCGCTTGGGGCGCTGAAAGTGAATTTCAGCGCTGCCGGTCCCGCTGCGCCACCCGATGCGGTGCGGCAGGCTGCTGTACTGCAGGCCTCCCCCTTCTCTTAAGGGGGAGGTGCCTGCAACGGCCGGAGCCCCGATTGCAAGTGCCGGCAAAAGAGCCCGGCACAACGGAGAAGTGCCGGGCTCCACGGAAACCAGCCGGCAATGCCGCGGGGGGGGGGTGGAGGAGGCCGGGGAAGGAGGTGCGGGCAGGCGGCCGCCGAAAAAGCGGCCGGCTGCACCTCCACCTTAAAGCGCCCCGCTAAGGCTGCTGTAAGGACCTGGTCTCCCGATGTTGTTAGCGGCCGCCACGGATGAGGCGGCCGCTACTGAAGATGGGGATTGGCGTGGTTTCGGGCGGTACCGGGGCACTGCGCACACCGATGACATCATTGGTGCCGGCGCAGCGCTACCGGCTAACGCCGATGTTAGGGCCCACCTAATTTCGGGCGCGACGCAACTTCCGGCGCAACCCACTCTTTCGCCCCTAATTGGGCGCAAACGCAAGTGAATTTCTAGGCCTAAATTTCTAAACCCAGTTTGTCATGTTCCAAAGAATTTATAAGGTAGATTTCCTTATAACGTACTCTTCAGGGTTAACCATTGTCTTATCTCAATGAGGCCAGAATTCTTTCAGAAGGTAGTATTTCCAAATCCAGCTTGCCATGCCTTCCTTTAAAAAAGTTATATAGTGTATTTTTCTAAAAAGGCTGTAGTGTATTTATCTTATATAGTATATTTTTCTAAAAAGGTTATATAGTAGAATTCCTTCACAAGAGAGGGGGAAAATTTACCCAGGAGTCCGTCCTGCCAAAAGTTTGGCACAAACCCTTGAGAAATGGCATAAAGAGCATTACGGCAGGAGATTGGGAGAACTCCCACGGAAATGATACCCCAGGATCTTTACATCAGCAAGTGAAGTAGTGGATTAGAGGTCTTGGTTAGTGGAATTCCAACCCGTTCTCTCTGAGGAAGCCAGCACTGAAGAGCGAGAGTGATCCATCATTACTTTTGTGCCCTTGCTGATCACTTCTTGTCCTTTGCTCTTGTGTACACATAATTGATTACTGTAAAGGTCCAGCTGTCTATTAAACACAGCACTGTTATCATAGAAACATACATTATATTTCTGTAATGACTTACTGTCAGTATTGACGCAGAAGATATACTGTGAACAGAATAACAAGTCACTTAATGCTTACAATGAAAAATCTTCTGTTAACTTTTAAGTGTCTTTGTCTTCTTTTTTTAATAATATGCTGTACCATAAAACAAACTCAATCACTAGTGTATAGTGAACTCAGTGACAAAAACATTAGTATTGGGACTTACTGCTTGGTTAAGCTGAGTTTTGAACAACATATAAGTCTTGGTCTCTGTAGTTGAAGTGAAAGTAATGCCAGATTAGCATAAATATATATACTTTTATTGTCAGCAATTCTGCTTGTGGTCAGTAATTAACTTTGTGTCTGGGTTGTGTTACCATAGTGTCCACGTGGGCTCATACATGGAATAGCCTGATTATAAAAGTACAGAAATATGAATATGATTTTAGAACCATCCATGTAATTAAAAAGTAATTTGCTGCCTATGACCTTGAAGTTGCTGAAACTACTGTTGAAACTCTTGCGTGAAGCAACTTGTTTCTTTGTCCTTTGAAGGATGTTTTCTGGTGCAATCTCCTGTATAAGTAGATACAATGCAAGGGTCCCAGGTGTATTTGTGAAGTAACCCAAACAAGCAGCTCTTTTACCATCTCGTACAAGTTAACAATATTCACACTATTATGTCACAGGTCATTAGAATGAGGAATTTCAGCATATCACATGCCCGGCTGGTTTGCTGTCAGGACTCTCCGTGTCCAGCCAGAACATCCCTACTGGAGACAGACTGGTAATTGGAGAGGATTTTGTCCTAATAGCTTCATGTGCTCCATGAGCTCTCCTGGTGACCCATATCTATCAATGTCTACTCAGGTCTCCAGAACTACAGCACAAACTTCATGGCTGCCTCCACCATACAATCTCCAAGCTTTCCTTAACTTTTATAAACAATATTAACCGTGGGATAACTAAAAACCAGTACACAGAAAGCAGAGGAAAAACCAAAAAAGAGTACACAGAAAATTCTTGTACATCGAAAATACAAACATGCATCAGATACCACTAGACGTTGTTTAAATAAGGACATATTGGTGATATACTTCAAAAAAATCTATGGAGGTTGAAGGAAATATTTTATTATAGTTACAGGGCCCAGTAAATGTCATTGTAATAACTTCCCCATGAACACCTCCTACATGTAAATCATTTATATGAAAAATGCTGAGTTAGGCTATGTACTATATTTTTAAATCTGGATAACTCAATTGAGCATAAAGCACTTAGGTGCTAGATTCTTCTTTTGTGAAATAAATGTCTGAACTTCATCATAGATCTCGTTATTTTGTATGTGCATTACCGCACTTGCTGAAGGAAAACAGTTCAATAAATCACATAACTTCTTTTCCCAGGTGGCTGCTGCGTAGCAACAGTAACAGGATTAGGGATATAAGCGACTGAGTAGCCTAGATATTTGGGGGAAACAAAAAATCTGTAACACAGTTTCCCAACTGCAGAATGCATTTGCAAACAGTATGTGTAATTTCATTACCTTTGAGTGACACGTCACACAATAGGTGATAGCGAAGAATAGCTCAAAAGATGACTGTTAGAATTGGTTTAAAATGATTTGTGTGTTTTGTTACTAGATTAACGTATAACTTGCCCCACAGTGTAATCCATTTTTTCCCTTCTTGGCTGAAAATCATTTTCCAATCAAAACTGACATAATAGAATTCCATAGAATTCTATAGAGTATACAGCACAGAAACAGGTCATTCGGCCTAACTAGTCCATGCCGGCATTTATGCTCCACTCGAGCCATGGCTCAGTTGGTGTCACCCTCGCCTCTGAGTCAGAAGGTTGTTGTGGCTTCAAGCCCCACTCCAAAGACTTGAGCACAAAAATCCAGGCTGACACTCCAGTGCAGTGCTGAGGGAGTGCTGCACCGTCGGAGGTGCCGGCTTTCAGATGAGACATTAAACCGAGGCCCCGTCTGCCCTCTCAGGTGGACGTAAAAGATCCCATGGCGCTATTTCAAAGAAGAGCAGGGGAGTTATCCCTGCTGTTCTGGCCAATAATTATCCCTCAATCAACATCACTAAAACAGATTATCTGGTCATTATCACATTGTTGTTTGTGAGCTTGCTGTGTGCAAATTGGCTGCTGCATTTCCTACATTACAACAATAACTACACTTCAAAAAGTAATTCAATGTCTGTAAAGCGCTTTGGGACATCCTATGGCCATGAAAGGCACTATATAAATACAAGTCTTTCTTTTTTCTTTCTCGCGCCTCCTCCCGTCTTTCCTCGTCTAACTTTATCAGCATAACCCCCATTTCTTTCTTCCTCATATGCTTATCTAGCTTCCCTTTAAATGCATCTATGCTATTCAGCTCAACTACTCCCTGTATTAACGAGTTCCACATTCTCACCACTCTCTGGGTAAAGAAGTTTCTCTGAATTCCTTATTTGATTTCTTGGTGACTATCTTATATTGATGGCCTCTAGTTTTGCTCTTCCCCACAAATAGAAACACTCTTTCTGTGTCTACTCTATCAAAACCTTTCATGATTTCAAAGATTTCTAATAGGTCAGCCCTCAGCCTTCTCTTCCTTTCCTGATAGGTACAACCTCTCAGTTGTGGTACCATCCTTGTAAATCTTTTTTGCACCCTCTCTAATGCCTCTAGATCCTTTTTATAATATGGCGACCAGAACTGTGCACAGTGCTTCAAGTGTGGTCTAACTAAGGTTCGATACAAGTTTAGCATAACTTCTCTACTTTTCAATTTTATTCCTCTAGAAATAAATCCTAGTGCTTGGTTTGCTTCTATTTTTGCCTTATTAACCTGTATCGCTACTTTTAAGTAGCGATCTCTTACATCGCTACTTTTAGTGATTGGTGTAGCTAGATCCCTTTGCTCCTCTACCACAGTGCAGATTCACCAGAATGATTCCAAGGCGTAAAGAGTTCAATTATGAGGCAAGGTTTCATAAATTTGCCTTTTATTCCCTTGAGTTTAGACAGTTGAGGGGTGGTCTAATTAAGGTGTTTCAAATAATAAAGGGATTTTATAGGGTGGAAACAAATACCCTGGTTGGGGAATCCGGAACAAGAGGGCATAATCTTAAAATTAAGGAAGAAGAAAAGAACGAAAGACTTGCATTTATATACAACCATAGGATGTCCCAAAGTACTTAACAAACAATGAAGTACTTTCTTTAGAACATTTTTGTGGTTCATAGTTTGCTTGAATTTTTTTTAAACAAGTATTTTGAATTTTAAGTCCTCCTATGCAGTTTGTATACTCTTTCAGGTAAATCTATGAAGTTTGGTTTGGCAGCTGAAGAGGTTGTCAGCTTTAATGCGAAAGTGCTGGACCACCTGAGTACACCACAAAGGAAATCCTTTGGGAAGACATCAAGGGCTGCAGGAAGATGTATCCAAGAATGCTCATCTGCCTTGCACCTCAAGTGTAGTTCTAATAAGTGGCATTGGCAGCCCTCTTTTGTGAAACAAAAATATAGGTTTGTTGCAAAGAATTATTACCTTCAATTCTTATAAATAATTTTTTTTTGGTTTTAAGATTGATTTGACTTTGAGCTTCATTGCTGGAACTAGCTGACAGGAGTTGCTGAGTCCAGCTGTGTGAGAGAGCTAAGTCAAAACGCAAAGTTGAAGCTCAAGTTTCCTCAGTGAATGACTAGATCTGTAGTATGTTCATTCAGCTTGCTTGTACTATTGGGCTCAGTAACTCCTCTGATGGTCCCTGTTAAGTTACAGTGCAGCCACTGAAGGCAACCCTGACTTTGACAGCAACACTATAAAGTAAATGAGGTACATAAATGTAAGTTGTCTGTTTACTTCCTCTGGAGGTAGCATGGTTGCTCGTGGGAAATATAAATCACTACCATTATTGTCCACCATTTTCTTTCTCAATACCCTCATCACTGATGGAGGTTTCCTGACCGTTGGTCTGTACGCATCCTCGCCACCCTTGGAAAAGGTCTGGCAACCAGAAGTGAAGCAAATAGCTGCACATATGCAAATTTGGCCAAAGGCATCTGTTGGTTGTAACGATGCTGTAGAATCCAACCGGCAATGGAAACAAGACATTTGGACGCAGCATTCAGGGCTCCTGGGAGGAGGGGAATTTTCCGGGGGGGGGGGAGGGGTCAGCGGGTGCGATCGGTGGTGGGTTGGGTGGGAAAATGGATTTTTTTGACAGCAGGTCGGCATCCCGTGGTCAACTCACTGCCACGTGCCTTTACCAAATGTCGGGTCTGCCAGCGCTGGGCCGACCCGACACACAGCAGCGGGGGAGGCAATTAAGGTTATTATGACCTTGTTAACAGAGCATTAAGAGCTATTTTCAGCTCACTTTCAGAGTTTACCAGGTCGCCCATGGGGTTCACGCTGCTCCGGGATCATGTCAGGTAAGCAGGGCATGAGTTGAATGGCCATGGAATCATCTCATTACTTGACAGCTGCAAATGTGCTATAAAAGCTCCCATCTCACAGCTGTTCACTTTCCAAGCTCAGAAGCTGTTGCTTACTGCATTTGGAAGACAGATTGACCTTTATGCAGGTTGCAAGTGTTTGGAGCAAACTCTCTATCCAGTGTCACCCCATTGGAATAACCTCTCTCACCATTGACAGATCGCTTCTGTCATTTCAAGTTCACCTGCTATCTATTATATCAGCATCAGTGCCCTTGATAAAATCTCACCTTGGTCCTCAGAATCCCACCACGATCAGCCCCAACACCAGCAGCACCAGACACACCAACAGCACCAACAACACCAACCTTCTCCGCAATCAACTGATGCTGCACAGGACTCAGGGCATCAGCACCCGACCATATTGCTGCCTGGGATACTGTACCAGGAATGGCCTTACCATGGCCAGATTTACTTCACTTGACGCTGTACACCCTGGCTGCCACATGATGTGCCGGGTTGGCACCACCCCACACCAACACCATAAAGCATCCCTACAATGCCCAAGCCATTCCTTTCACACTCATCACCATTGTGGGGTTTACCATTATGTCTCACCATTCACTGCAACTCACTAAGCCACTTCCAAAGGTGCACACAAATCTGTCCAAGAACGCAAAGTGTTGAAAATAAAGATTTCAATGTTTGACACCACATTAACAGAAACTTTACATGAACATTGGCTAAAACACCCAAGTGCCTACCCTTGTGTGCTGTTAGTTGGTATGATTGGACTAGGATGAGGGTGAGTGTGAGGGGTGGCTAGTGAGATGGGGAAGTGATAATGTAGATAGAGAGGGATGGGTGGAGGTGCAAGGTAAGTTGGTGTGAGTAAAGATGTGCAGGAGTAGGGTAGGAAAGGCAGAGTGATGGAGATGTGATGAGTGGCACAGTAGGATGAGGTTGAGTGTGCCTTTGCAGTAATGTTTCGTAATCTACTGAGATCATTGAAACGTTTGCACCACTGCAGCCTGGTCCTCCTGACGACATCCCTGCTTGTGTCCTCCTGTGCAATGTGCACCCAGGCTGTGTTGGTGTCCTGGGGAGGTCTCTTCCGCCCATTGGAAGGGAAGAGAACCTCCCTGCGTGTTGTGACATGGGAGAGCCTGGGTACAGCTGTGCACCTCTGTGCAGTGCACCTCTGGGCAGTGCTTGTCAGTGTTTGCAGCACCTCAATGCTGTAAAACACTCATAGCGCAAACATCAAAGTAAATTTGTGCATGGTCCCTTTAAGGAAACCGGCTGATGGCGCCCCATCAAATGACATCATCAGACCCGCTTCCTTCAATTGGCTGGCAAACCCACTGGGCAGGCTTAACAAGCCCAATCAGGGGAAAATCATTTTGGACAGCGGGCTGGAGCCGGCAGAGAGGCTGGGACCTGCCACCAATGTCGCCCGCCACGGACTCGCCGAGGTTGGTAAAATCCAGCCCCTGGTTGCAGCTGTAGAAAAGGTTATCTATCCCTGTAGTAATAGAATCCTCCTAACAGCCTTATCCTAACACTTCTATCATTCCTCTACCTCTTCCTAAGTAGCCATTTATTCACTGGATTTTGCAGTGTTGTTAATGATTTCCCTCCCCTCTGTTGCATCATAGGTATCCTGCTCGGTATACCTTTCAGACACTTTCAGACCCTAGGAGTGTGCTGCCTCTACCCCTTCCAATGGATGACTGCTATTCCCTTTCCTCTGCCTCACTCTTCCCCTCTGCCTGCAAGTTGATCACCTCCTGCAATATGCACTTCAAAAACCCTTCCTCGTTCCATATTGTGTGGAGTGATTGTTTCTCAATTTCACTGACTCAGTTTGCACAAGTCTACCCAGAGACTCTTCTTGCACCAAAGCTGTCCTGAAAATTGACTGCATTTAGAAACTCCCACATCATGCATGTATCACACAACAATGACTCCACTGGCTGGTCATACCAAAGCGACTCTGAAACTACAGTAACTAAAAAGAAATTTCAAACCATATGCACTTCACTGCCAAACTCCAGTTCTGGCCAAACGTCCTCTGTTTACTGTGCAGCCTTCTCACTCCACAGGCTTATCACAGCTCAGCAGCCTTCTCCTTTACACAACCTTACTTGAATCCATTCAAGCAGTGCCGGTGGACATCGATCAGCCAATTCAAACATAGATACCACTTACAAATCAGCAAATCAAGACATACCCAGCCAGCAGTATTTCTACACTGACTCAATTAATTAGCTAATAGTTAGCTTGTTCGTCAAAGTAGAGCAGTCAAGATTTGCAAAAGCAATCACATCAAAGGGAAAAAAAACAGCTACCTGCAATTTAATGACTAACTACTCAATAAATATACATTAAATATAGTACTCACCACACTCCAGTTCTGGCCAAATTCTCTCCATTCACTCTGTTACATCCTGACTTTATTGGCTTCTCACTTTTTTCTGTGGACTCTTCGGAGCTAGAGGCACACTCTACCAGGAACTGGAATCTGCTCTATATGCAAGCAGCTGATAGAAGAGAAGAAAGAAAGAATGTGCATTTATGTAGCGCCTTTCACGACAAGGTGTCGCAAAGCTTTACTTTTGAAGTAAATGCTGGAAATACTCAGCAGGTCAGGCAGCATCTGTGGAGAGAGAAACAGAGTTAATGGCCCCAATAATTACTGAGTCGCGATCTCGGAGCGGGAGGGAATTATAGTTGGTAAACCCGAAAGTGCGGGTTTCCACGAATGCCTGGGGTTTTCATTCCAGGACGTGTTCGAATTTTTTTTGACAGGCTTCCCGCCTGACAGCCAGCCTGATTGATAGGCTGTCTGTCTGCCTGTCGGGCAGGAGAAGCTGCAGGTAGGTTTAGTGGTGGTGGGAGGGAGGGCTGGAGGAGTGATCACGGGTGGAAGAGATGGGGTGAGCGTAGACGTCGTGGAGATGGGGGGATTGGAGACATCGTGGAGTCGGGGGGAGTGGAGACATTGTGGAGTCGGGGGGAGCAGAGACATCGTGGAGTCGGGGGGAGCGGAGACATCGTGGAGTCGGGGGAAGCGGAAACATCGTGGAGTTGGGGGGAGCGGAGACATCATGGAGTCGGGGTGAGCGGAGACATCGTGGAGTTGGGGTGAGCGTAGACATCATGGAGTTGGGGTGAGCAGAGGCATCATGGAGTCGGGGGGAGTGGAGACTTTGTGGAGTTGGGGGGAGTGGAGACATCGTGGAGTTGGGGGGAGCGGAGACTTCGTGGAGTCGGGGGGAGTGGAGACATCGTGGAGTCGGGGGGAGTGTAGACATCGTGGAGTTGGGGGGGAGTGTAGACTTCGTGGAGTCAGGGGGAGCGGAGACATCGTGGAGTTGCGGGGAGTGTAGACATCATGGAGTTGGGGGGAGCGGAGACATCGTGGAGTTGGGGGGAGCGGAGACATCGTGGAGTTGGGGGGAGCGGAGACATCGTGGAGTTGGGGGGAGCGGAGACATCGTGGAGTTGGGGGGAGCGGAGACATCGTGGAGTCGGGGGGAGTGGAGACATCGTGGAGTTGGGGGGAGCGGAGACATCGTGGAGTTGGGGGGAGCGGAGACATCGTGGAGTCGTGGGGAGCGGAGACATCGTGGAGTTGGGGGGAGTGGAGACATTGTGGAGTTGGGGGGAGCGGAGACATCGTGGAGTTGGGGGGGAGCGGAGACATCGTGGAGTTGGGGGGGAGCGGAGACATCGTGGAGTTGGGGGGATTGGAGACATCGTGGAGTTGGGGGGAGCGGAGACATCGTGGAGTTGGGGGGAGCGGAGACATCGTGGAGTTGGGGCGAGCGGAGACATTGCGGAGTTGGGGGAGCGGAGACATCGTGGAGTTGGGGGGAGCGGAGACATCGTGGAGTTGGGGGGAGCGGAGACATCGTGGAGTTGGGGGGAGCGGAGACATCGTGGAGTTGGGGGGAGCGGCGACATCATGGAGTTGGGGGGAGCTCAAGGCGGCTTGACTTCGGGTTTGAAATTGTTAGCATTTTAATTTCCCACCTGACCCAAACCCTCCCATTTTTAGGGGTTGAAATTACCCCCAATATTTAAGGTTTGATGACTTTTCATCAGAACAGTGTTTTTGAAGTGTAGTTACTGTTGCAATGTTGTAGTAAAAATATATTTCATAAATGAAAGTTTTATATAAAAAGAATAAAATCAGCTCCAGACAGGCCGAGGAAAAAAGGGCTACTAAGTTACACCTGGTTAAAGACCACAGAGGAAGAACAGATCACCATGGCAACTTGCAGAATCTGGCTCCAAACCAGCTGAAGACCTACCTAACTTGTTTACATTAAAGACACCAAAGAAAACAAATGGAGTGTCAACTAATCCTGGGGTTGTACTTGAAGAAGCCTATTGTTCCATGTTATGTTCATTAATAACTAGTCGTTTTTATTAAGAACAGCTAGCTTTTGCTAGACACTTTATTGAGCACATGTGGACTAGGTACAGTATCTGTAGTGGCCTCCATCTTGACTGCTGCCTTGTGGGTAGCCTACTCTTATATACATACAGCACCACCTAGTGTACCATTCCAGAATGACAGGTTACTGATCATTACATCCCCCTTTCTTTGAGGTTAAACAAAATCAGTATCAATCAATATCAATCAATAACAACATAAACATCTTCAACAGTCAATACATTTTCAATGTAGTTTTCTTTGTACTCAAAGATTAAGTCTATCAGGCTTTTTTACTTCACGTGTGGATCTTCTCAGCACAGATAAGTCTGATGTGTTTTCATGAGAGCCTGTATGTATATTTGTGTTAGATTGTTCTGGTGGTGAGTGACAAGATTCAGTTGCGGCATTGTCGTCGATTTGCTCTTCGATAGTCTCTTGTGTTTTTAGGAGGGAACGGCAGTTCCTCCTGAGAATCTGTCCTTCCTCAGTTCTAACAGTGTATGACCTTGGTCCTACTTCCTCAAGAACTGTAGCTTTCCTGTTCCATGCATCTGGATCCTCAATCCTGACAACATCATCCCTTGTCAATGGTTTCAGAGTTTTAGATGACTTGTCATAGTATGATTTCTGTTTCAGCTTTAACAGTTGAAGTCTCTGTCTCAGTTCCTTACTCTGCTTTTCTTTTGCACAGCAGGGTAGCATGGTACGCAACTTGCGACCCATTAGGAGTTCAGCAGGTGAAGAACCACAGTCTAAAGGCGAGGCTCGGTAGCTCAGCAGGGCGAGATAAGGATCAGACTTGCTTTCTGTCGCTTTCTTCAGTAGCTGCTTGAGAACTTGAACACCTTTCTCTGCCTTACCATTCGACTGAGCATACAAAGGACTGGATGTGATGTGTTGAAAGTCATAATGTGCTGCAAAATGTTGCCACTCCTTACAGTTGAAGCATGGACCATTGTCGCTAACGGCAATCCTGGGAATTCCATGTCTGGCGAAGATGGATTTCACATGCATTATGACACTGCTTGCTGTGGTGCTTGAGAGCAGCACCATCTCAGGATAGTTAGAATAGTAGTCAATCACTATTAGATAGTCTTTACCATTTAAATGAAAAAGGTCCATACCAACCTTTTGCCATGGTGCTGTTGGTATGTCAGCTACTATCATTGGTTCCTTTGCTTGTTTGTTTTGGTGTTTCTGACATGTCTCACATTTGCCTATCATGTTCTCAATGTCCTTATTTATGCCAGGCCAATAAACAGTGTCTATTGCTCTCCTTTTGCATTTTTCAATTCCGAGGTGGCCCTCATGAATCCTTTTGAGCATGTCTTGATGTAAAGCCTGTGGAATGACTATTCTGTTCTGTTTTAGTAATAGTCCACTTGCGACACTCAATTCTGACCTTATGTGAAAATATTTTGCACAGGAACCTTTTGGCCAACCATGATGAATGTTCTCTATTACTGTTTGTAATACTGTATCTTTTACTGTTTCTTCTGCTATTTGCTTTGATTTTGTGTCTGACACGGGCAGCGCAGCAGTGACCATACTCACATGAACATCCACGTCTTCTTCAGTAGAGCTCACATGACTCATTGCGGGTGCTCGGGATAGTGCATCCGCTAACACTATGTATTTGCCTGGTGTGTACATCAGTTCAAAGCCATATCTTTGCAGCTTCATCGTGAGTCGTTGAATACTTGGAGACATCTCATTCAGGTTCTTTTTTATGATGGCAACCAGTGGGCTGTGGTCTGTCTCAACTGTGAAGGTGGGAAGTCCATATATGTAGCCATGAAACTTTTCTAGTCCAACTACCAAGCCTAGACATTCCTTTTCAATCTGGGCGTATCGACACTCAGTATCAGTCATAGACCTGGAGGCATAGGCAACAGGCTTCCAATCTTCACCCTCTGCTTGTAGCAAGACCGCACCTAGGCCATCTTTTGATGCATCCGTTGACACTTTGATTCTCTTTGTTGGTCAAAGAAATTGAGTACAGGTGTGGTTGTCAGCACTGTTTTGAGGTGCATCCACTCTTGGTCATGTCTTTTTGTCCATGCAAACTCATTTGTTTTATGTAGCAGGTCTCGCAGACAGGTTGTCTTGGCTGACAAGTTAGGAATGAACTTTCCAATGAAGTTTATCATCCCCATGATGCGTAGTACTCCTTTTTTGTCAGTGGGTCGGGGCATTTTGAGTATGGCGTTTACTTTTTCCATATCTGGCTGTATTCCTTTACCAGATAGAATATCTCCTAGGAAAGTGACTTCCTGGACGCCAAACTGACACTTGGCTTTGTTGAGCTTCAGTCCATTCCGGCGTATGCTCTGTAGCACTTTAGTCAGTCGCTCATTGTGTTCTTTCAGTGTGGAGCCCCAGATGATGATGTCATCAACATAGACCCGAACTCCTTCCAGACCTTCAATTATGTGTTCCATCGCTCTATGAAAGATTTCAGATGCAGATATTATCCTGAAAGACATTCTGAGGAAACAATACCTGCCAAATGGTGTGTTGAAGGTACAGTATTTGGTGCTCTCTTCATCCAGTTTTAGTTGCCAAAATCCTTGTGAGGCATCGAGCTTTGTAAAGTATCTGGCACCTGACATTTCACTGGTGATTTCTTCTCACTTGGGAATCTGGTAGTGTTCACGTTTTATGTTTGCATTTAAGTCCTTTGGATCCATGCATATTCTTAGATCATTGTTCTTTTTCTTTACACATACCATGGAGTTAACCCAGTCTGTTGGCTCTTCGACTTTCCTGATGACTCCATGGCCTAGAAATTCACTAGCCTTAGCGCCGCTTTTGAGGCGCTAGAGGGACTAGCGCCAGAGTTATGGCCAGTTTAAAAATTCCCTGGGGCCCTAAATCGGCGTTGCACCGGTAGCGCTGCGCCAGCACCGATGACGTCATCGGTGTGCGCAGCGTCCTGGTTGCCGTGGTAACCCGCCTGAACTCCGAAATTGAGTTGTGGCAGCCGCAAGCAACGTTCTGGCAGAGGTGCCTTACTCCAGTTTGCACCGGCGCATTAAAGGCCCCGCGGCGGCCGGCCACTTTCCCGCCGGCCGCCTGCCCGCAGCTCCCTCCCCGGACTTCTCCCCCCCCCCCCGGAACAGATGCAAGCCCGGCACTTGTCCGAGGTGCCGGGCTCATTTTTAAGCTGATTTGCGCGGGCCGCGGCCGGGTGCAGGCAGCTCCTCCTTAACGGGAGGAGGAGGCCTGCATGTCCCCAGCCTGCCGCACCGCATCGGGTGCCGCAGCGCCGGAATTGCGGCGCGAAACGGCAGTTAGCGCCGATGTACCGCCGCAAAGACCCTTCAGTAGCGCCGGCAGCCATTTGGGCGCGGCGCCACTGAATTTTTGGCGCGCGCAGGGGACTTAGCGCCGGCACTAACTTCCGGCGCTAAAGCCCTGGCTAAGCCAAAACCCAATTTCTAGGCCCTAGTGTGGTCATTCTGTCCAGTTCATTCTTGAGCCGGTCACGCAGGGGTGCTGGAACTCTTCATGGAGCATGTACCACTGGCTGAGCATCCTCATTTAGCTGGATCTTGTAAGTGAATGGTAGAACTCCAAATCCTTTGAACACATCCTGGAAATTATTCACTACAGAATCCACCGAGTCATCTGGTCTGCTTATGGCACAGTTTATACGGTAGACTCTCTTGACCAGTTCTAAGTCCTCACAAGCTTTGTCATTCAGTAGTGAATCAAGTCCTTCAGCCACAACAGAAAACATGAGGTGATGCACTTTGTCTTTGACTGTCACTTTAAGTCTGCATACACCTAAGCTATCTATTTTCTGTCCATTATAGTCCTTCAGTAGTACTGACTTTTTCTGTATTTTGGGCTTTTCTTTCATGTTTTTAATGTCACTCATACTGATTAAGTTTGCTTTTACCCCAGTGTCCAGTTTCAATGTAACTAATGCTCCATTTATCTGCAGTGGGATCATCCATTTGTCCTCTTTTACTGCATTAATTTTATGTTCAGCATTGTCCATATCTGAGAGCTGCACATTTTCTGTATCATTTTTGACATTGTCACATGACACCATTCGTACAAAAAATGTCTCACTTAAATCAGTGTCCTCAATCACATTAACTCGTTGCCCTTTCTTTGTTTTCACTTTTGAAAAGCATTGTTTGGCAAAGTGATTCTTTCCATTACACTTTGTGCACATTTTTCCAAACGCTGGGCATTGTCTTAACTGGTGTTTGTAACCATAGCGTTTACAATTAAAAATTTCATCCTCCGATTGCTTTTCATTTCTGTTCTGCCCACGCTTCTTCCCCTTGTAGGACACAGCACCGACAGCAGCATTATCACTCATTACAATCGCATCATTATTGATTTCACTGAAAGTCTTCGCGTGCTTTCGAGCTAGCTCGCTGGCTTGGCATATTTTCACAGCAATTTCCAATGTTAGTTCGGTTTCTCTCAACAGACGTTCCCTGACTTTTTTATCATGAATACCAAACACAATCTGGCCACGAATCATGGATGCTTTCAGCTCAGAGAAATTACATGTCTGTGCTTTCAGTTTCAGATCAGTTATAAAGCTATCAAAAGTCTCATTTTGCTGCTGTGTCTGAGAACAGAAGATGTACCTCTCATAGGTTTCATTCTTTTTGGGAGAACAATGTGTATCAAACTTCTTTAGCACATCATCTAATTTTCCTCTGTTTTCCTGTGGATTAAATGCAAATACCTCTATCGCCTGTGGGCCTGCAACCGTGAGCAGCAACGCTATCTTCCTTGCGTCTGGCTTCGTACCGTACCCGATGGCAGCAATGTAGAGTTTGAATTGTTGTTTAAAAATCCGCCAATTGTAGTCGACATTTCCCATGAGTTTCAAATGCTCTGGTGGCTTCAAATTCTCCATGTCGCTTTTCACAATTTTTTTAGCAGATATTTACAACTCCGGGTACCATGTTATGTTCATTAATAGCTAGTCATTTTTATTAAGAACAGCTAGCTTTTGCTAGCCACTTTATTGAGCACATGTGGACTAGGTACAGTATCTGTAGAGGCCTCCATCTTGACTGCTGCCTTGTGGGTAGCCTACTCTTATATACATACAGCACCACCTAGTGTACCATTCCAGAATGACAGGTTACTGATCATTACAGTTCGGGGTCGTTTGGCCTGACTGCGGCCTCTCTTCCATGGCTACATCCACGCCCGGGTGTCCCTGGAGAGGGTGCCCAGTGGGCACCAGAGGGATTGGAGTGCATTGTGGACACTGATAATAATATTATGATTTAACTTGCTAAGTTTCCTTTGTTACTTTTTATAATTGGCATTTATTGCTGCTGCCCCTTTAAACTGCAGGTACTTTGGTCGTTTTGGATGAGATCAAATTAACAAATCAGAAGAGGAGAAGCCGATTGTGGGCAAGGAACTGCTCCAGAGATGTGGTTCAAAATTTTATAAGGACTCTTTAAAAAAAAAACCTACCTCACACCTCGCTTTCTTCCTCACGGCTCGCAATCTACCTGGCTGCAGGCTTGCAGATTGCTTCTGGAATGGCTGACCTGACCACGAGAGAAAACCATGTGCTGTGCCACAACCCGTGTCTATCAAAATATTTAGAGGGTCTCGACAAGCCTGAGCAAAACCATATATAAACTTTCGTTAAGTGGTTAGTCTAAGGTAGACCTTGGTTTTCCAAAAGGGTATAAGGAGTTTTTTTTATTGTTGTTAAACCAATTATAAATCATGCATGGATTGAAGATGTTACTTCCGTCAGCAACGAGGTCCAGGTCCTCGCCACTCGCTGCGCAAAAAAGTTTTTCCTCACATCCCCCCTGTATCTCTTACCAAAAATCTTAAATCTGTGTCCTCTTGTCCTTGTACCATCAACTAGTGGGAACAGCCTTTCCCTGTTTACTGGGGTACGGTAGCATAGTGGTTATGTTACTCGACTAGTGATCCAGAGATATGAGTTCAAATCCCACCACAGGCAGCTGGGGAATTTAAATTCAATTAATTAAATAAATCTGGACTAAAAAGCTAGTATCATTATTGGTGATCATGAAACTACCGGATTGTTGTAAAAACCCATCTGGTTCACTTATGTACTTTAGGGAAGGAAATCTGTCATCCTTACTCGGTCTGGCCTATATGTGACTCCAGACCCACAGCAATGTGGTTGACTCTTAACTGTCCTCTGAAATAGCAAGCCACTGTGTACCAAACCGCTACAAAGGAGCACCTTCACCACACAGACTGCAGCGGTTCAAGAAGGTGGCTCACCACCACCTTCTCAAGGACAATTAGGGGTGGGCAATAAATGCTGGCCATGAACGAAAAAAAATACCCATTGCTTCTCAATGGTAGAACAGAGAGCACGAGGGTTGAGCAGAGGACTGGTAGTAATGACATGAACCAGGAGGAGGTCACTTAGATAAGGTGGAGTGCTTGTTCAGCCAATACATTACTACCCTCTGGAATTCTCTACCCAACTGCCTCCACCTTTCCATCTCCCTCCTGTTCTCGTAGAATCATAGAAAGTTACAGCACGGAAGGAGGCCATTTCGGCCCATTGTGTCCGCGCCGGCCAACAAAGAGCTATCCAGCCTAATCCCACTTCCCAGCTCTTGGTCCGTAGCCCAGCAGGTTAGAGCATCCCAAGTGCACATCCAAGTACTTTTTAAATGTGGTTAGGGTTCCTGCCTCTACCATCCTTTCAGGCAGTGAGTTCCAGACCCACACAACCCTCTGGGTGAAGAAATTTCCCCTCAAATCCCCTCTAAACCTTCCCCCAATTACTTTAAATCTGTGCCCCCTGGTTTTTGACCCCTCTGCTAAGGGAAATAGGTCCAATTTATTGATATCTTCCTGCAGTCCACATTATCTAGGCCCCTCATAATTTTATACACCTCAATAAGGTCTCCCCTCAGCCTCCTCTGTTCCAAGGAAAATAGACCCAGCCTATCCAGTCTTTCCTCATAGCTAAGATTCTCTACTCACGGAAATATCCTTGTAAATCTCCTCTGTACCCTCTCTAGTGCAATCACATCTTTCCTGTAATGTGGTGACCAGAACTGCACGCAGCTGAGGCCTAACTAGTGTTTTATACAGTTGAAGCATAACCCCCCTGCTCTTATATTCTATGCCACGGCTAATAAAGGCAAGCATTCCGTGTGCCTTCTTAACCACCTTATCTACCTGGCCTGCTACCATCAGGGATCTGTGGACATGCACTCCAAGGTCTCTTTGTTCCTCTACACTACACAGTGTCCTATCATATAATGTTTATTCCCTTTCCTTGTTAGCCCTCCCCAAATGCATTACCTCATACTTCTCCAGATTGAATTCCATTTGCCACTGTTCTCCCCAACTGACCAATTTATTGATATTTTCCTGCAGTCTACAGCTTCCTTCTTCAGTATCAACCACACAGCCGATTTTAGTACCCTCTGCAAACTACTTAATCATACCCCCTATATTGAAGTCTAGATCATTGATATATATCAGAAAAAGGAAGGGACGTAGTACTGAGCCCTGCAGAACCCCACTGGAAACAGCCTTCCAGTCACAAAAACACCCATCAACCATTACCCTCTGCTTCCTGTCTCCGAGCCAGTTTTGAATCCAACTTGACACTTGCCCTAGATCCCATGGGCTTTTAACTTCGTGACCAGTCTGCTATGTGGAACCTTATCAAAAGCCTTGCTAAAGTCCATATACACTATATCAAAAGCACTACCCTCATCTACCCTCCTTGTTACCTTCTCAAAAAATTCAATCAAGTTTGTCAGACACAACCTTCCCTTAACAAATCCATGCTGACTATCCTTAATTAATCTGTGTCTTTCTAAATGAAGATATATCCTGTCCTTCAGAATTCTTTCCAATAATTTTCCCACCACCGAGGTTAGGCTGACTGGCCTGTAATTACTCGGTCTATCCTTTTCTCCCTTTTTAAACAAGGGTACCACATTAGCAGTTCTCCAGTCCTCTGGCACCACACCTGAATCCAGAGAGGATTGGAAAATGATGGTCAGGACCTCTGCTATTTCCTCTGTTGCTTCGCTTAACAGCCTGGGATACATTTCATCCGGGCCTGAGGATTTATCCACTTTGAAAGCAGCTCAACCCCTTAATACTTCCTCTCTCACTATGTATATTTCATCTAATATTTCACACTCCTCCTCCCTGATAGCAATGCCTGCTTCGCCCCTCTCCTTTGTGAAAACAGATGCAAACTATTCATTAAGAACCCTACCCACGTCTCCCGCCTCCACACACAGATTACCCTCATGATCTCCAGTAGGCCCTACCCTTTCTTTAGCTATCCTCTTACTCTTAATATATTTATAAAACATCTTTGGGTTTTGCTTGATTTTGCTTGCCAAGAATTGTTCATGCTCTCTCTTTGCTTTCCTAATATCCTTTTTAATTGCACCCCTGCACTTTCTGTAATCCTCCAAAGATTCTGGAGTATTTAGCCCTCGGTATCTGTCAAACGCCTCCCTTTTTTTCTTTATCCTACCCTGTAGGTCCCTAGACATCCAGGGGGCTCTAGATTTGTTAGTCCCACCTTTTTTCTTTAAGGGCAGATATTTGGTCTGAACCCTCCAGATCTCCTTCTTGAAGGCCTCCTACTGCTCTGACACTGATTTACCTTCAAGTAGCTGTTTCGATGTCCACTATGGCTAAATCCCCTCTGAGCTTAGCAAAATTTGCTTTTCCCCAATTTAGAATTTTTATTCCTGGTCTATCCTTGTCCTTTTCCATAACTACCTTAAATCTAACTGAATTATGGTCACTAGCACCAAAATGCTCCCCCACTGATGCGCCTTCTACCTGCCCAGCTTCATTCCCTAAAACTAAGGCCAGAACCGCCCCCTCACTTGTTAGGCTTGCTACATACTGGCTAAAAAAGTTCTCCTGGATGAATTTTAGGAATTCCGCTCCCTCTATACCCTTCACACTAATTTTATCCCCGTTAATATTGGGGTAGTTGAAATCCCCTACCATTACTGCCCTATAGTTTTTGCACTTCTCAGAAATTTGTCTACCTATTTGCACTTCTCTCTCCCTCTCACTGTTTGGGGGTCTGTAGTGCACTCCCAGCAGTGTGATCGCCCCTTTTTTGTTTTTCAATTCAACCCATATGGCCTCGTTTGATGATCCCTCCAACATATCATCCCTCCTCACAGCTGTAATAGTTTCTTTAATCAATACCGCGACCTTTGAGGTCCTGCTTTTTAACCTCTTTCCTAGCTCCCTAAACTCTGCCCGCAGGACCTCATCCCTCTTCCTACCTATGTCATTGGTACCAATATGGACCACGACCTCTGGCTGTTCACCCACCCCCCTCAGAATGCCCTGCAGCCGTTCAGTGACATCCTTGACCCTGGAACCAGGGAGGCAACATACCATCCTGGAGTCACGTCTGCTGCCGCAGAAACGCTTGTCTGTTCCCCTAACTATTGAATCTCCTATCACTATTGCTCTCCCTCTTCTCTTCCCCCCACCCCCCACCCGTGCAGCTGAGCCTTTTTAAAAAATTCATTGATGGGATGTGGGCGTCGCTGGCTAGGCCTGCATTTAGTGCCCATCCCTAATTGCCCTTGAGAAGATGGTGGTGAGCCGCCTTCTTGAACCGCTGCAGTCCGTATGGTGTAGGCACACCCACAATGCTGTTAGGAAGGGAGTTCCAGGATTTTGACCCAGCGACAGTGAAGGAATGGCGATACAGGTCCAAGTCAGGATGGTGTGTGGCTTGGAGGGGAACTTGTAGGTGGTGATGTTCCCATGCGTCTGCTGCCCTTGTCCTTCTAAGTGGTAGAGGTCGCGGGTTTGGAAGGTGCTGTTGAAGGAGCTTTGGCGAGTTGCTGCAATGCATCTTGTAGATGGTACACCCTGCAGCCATAGTGCACCGGTGGTGGAGGGAGTGAATGTTGAAGGTGGTGGATGGAGTGCCAATCAAGCGGGCTGCTTTATCCTGAATGGTGTTGAGCTTCTTGAGTGTTGTTGGAGCTGCACTCATCCAGGCAAGTGGAGAGTATTCCATCACACTCCTGACTTGTGCATTGTAGATGGTGGAAAGGCTTTGGGGAGTCAGGAGGTGAGACACTCACCACAGAATTCCCAGCCTCTGGCCTGCTCTTGTAGCCACAGTATTTATATGGCTGGTCCAGTTCAGTTTCTGATCAATGGTAACCCCCAGGATGTTGATAGTGGGGGATTCAGTGATGGTAATGCCATTGAATGGTGCTGTGGACCTGGCTTTGGCTGCACTCCCCAGAGGAACCATTGCCCTCACCAGTACTCAGCACCGAATACTGGTTGGTGAGCAAAATGGGCTCAGGGGACTCCTGCACTACCTGCCTGGTCCTCCTCTTCTGTCTGGCGGTCACCCATTCCCTCTCTGCCTGTACACTCTTAAGCTGCAGGGTGACCACCTCCCGAAACGTGCTATCCACGTAGCTCTCAGTCTCACGGATGCACAGCAGTGACTGCAGCCGCCGCTCAAGCTCCGTAACGCGGTGCTCGAGCTGCTGTAGCTGGCGACACTTCCCGCATATGTGGTCGTCCAGACCACGGGAGGTGTCCAGGACTTCCCACATGGCACAGGATGTGCATTCCACGGGTGTGAGCTGCCCTGCCATACCTATAATTAACAGACTATTTACTAACCTAGCTGGAATAAACTTAAAACTTTAAGAAAGCCAAGTATAAACACTCTCTTGTGTAAACATTCCGGGTTTCATTTGTCTTTCCTTATAATTCAGGTGCCAAATCCTCGATATCAACCCTAATTATTTTCTGACATTTTCAGGTTTCCTTTCATTTTTGGATTAGATTCAGTGTCACTTCAACAAAGCCAATGAAGTCAAAGTGAAAGCAATTGCTTCAAATTCTCTTTGATAACTCAGCTGTGTAGGTTTATGTGCACAGGAGCCAAATGATCAAGAAGATTCCAGATTCAATCACTGGTGTGTGCGGAATTTATTTGTTTCAGTCACAGGCAACAAAGTCAATTTAAGTGTTTGGATGTGTTCCGTTAGTTCAAAAGACTTCATGGCAATTTTCTCCCCACATTTGTCTTTAATTTCCAAGAAACTATTTTATATTAAGTCACAGGTGGGACTTTGGTCTCTATTTGACATCTTAGACAGTTTTATTAATAATTATATTTACAATGTTGCCTGACATGAATCTTGCCATTCATGTAGAAATGACTTATGAAATAGTACTGGGCGGCCTGCTGGTGGTGCTGTCCAGGGAGAGTATAAATACTCGGGCATGGGCCCATCTTCCTCAGGGCATTTTGTAAACAGGAACTAGTGAAGGACAACTAGACCTCCATGTTGTGAAACAGTCGATTAAAGCCTTGTTCAATATTCAGTCCAAGTGCCTAGTAGTTTTCTTACGTCAATTTAATCAACTGTTTGCTGCTCCACGCTCTGAGTGGTTTTGGGAACAGACAGCTACAACTCAAACGGCAGAAGGGAACCAGAGGTAGTAATCAATCCATCATGGAGAAACTACTCCGACCCGATGGTCTTGACCTGAACCCGAATTCACCTACAAATGCCAAGGTATGGAAACACTGGTATCGTACCTTCAGCAACTTCCTCAGGGTGTGTGGTGAGAATGTTCCTGATAAGTTAGAGATACTTGCCAATTATGTATCTCCTCATGTGTTTCACTATACTGAAGTGTGTAGACTATGACTCTGCTATCAAAATATTACAGCAACTGTATGTTAAGTCCCCAAATGAAACTTTTGCTTGGCATCTACTGGCCACAACTCATCAACAACCCGGGGTATCACTTGATGAATTCCTTCAAAAGCTTTGCAGGCTCAGCAAGGATTGTAATCTCAAAGCTGTCTCAGCTGAGCAGTACCAGGAGGAGTTAATTCGTGATTCCCTTATTAATGGAATTGTGTCTCCCTTCATATGCCAGCATCTGTTGGAGAATAAAACCCTCAAGTTACAAGCTGCCTATGACCAGGCATGTTCTCTGGACTTAGCAAAAAAAATGTAGATGCCTATCTTTTACCGCGTGCACGGACTGCTGCTATCACTTTTGGTGACTCCTCCAATGGGCCTCGGGCAGAAGCCCTTACTGATGACGACTCTATCCTAGCTGATGACGACCCTACCCTAGAAGCCCTCACTGTTGACGACCCTGCCCTAGCGGCATCTTGGCAATCTGGAAGGAAGTGTTTCTTCTGTGGAGGTGCATTCCACTATAGGAAAGTTTGTCCTGCTCGTATCGCAACCTGCAATCATTGCAGTAAGAAAGGTCACTTTTCTAAGGTATGCCAGCCAAGAGCCTCTGTTAGTAAGAAAGGTCACTTTTCTAAGGTATACCAGTCAAGAGCCGCTGTTAGTTTTGCAGCTGCTATCTATAAAACCGCTCCTCCCCCAAGAGCCACTGCTAAGGTTACAGCTGTCAAGGGTAAAACTGCTCCTCCTCCCATCACAGCTGTTCTTCCCCAAAGCCTGTCCCATGCAGCCACGAAGGTTTCGGTAAATGGACACATTTTGAGTGCACTAATCGACTCATGCAGCTCTGACACCTTCATCAGTGAACTGGCTGTCAGTAAGTTAAAACTGCGTATTTACCCCTCAGACAGGGAAATTGCAATGGCTCTGACGACACTGACCACCAACTCTTCCAGCTTTTGTCTTGTCGACCTTATTCTCAATGGCTGCACTTATTTCTCCACCCGGTTTGGGGTGCTCAAAAACCTATGCAGTGATGTGCTCCTGCGACATGATTTCCAGAAACAACATAAAAGACCCACTTTCGAGTTTGGAGGGTCAAAGCCGGAGCTTACTATTTCCAAATTACCGTTTTGTGTGCTTTCGGTGGCTTCACTCAACGAGCCCTCCTTGTTTGCCAATCTTTCCCACCGATGTAAACCCATAGTCACTAAGTCATGACGTTTCAGCCAAGATGATCTATCCTTTATCGAGGCAGAGATCTCTCGGCTTCTAGCTGATGGTATCATTGAGCCATGTTCATCTTCCTGGCGGGCTCAAGTCGTCGTTGTTAAAAATCCTCTGAAGCAACACAGGAAACGTCTTTGCATCGATTACTCGCAAACTATTAACCAGTATACCGACCTGGATGCCTAACCAGTACCACGCATCGATGACATGGTCAATAACCTTGCCAACTACAAGGTATTTTCAACTTTTGACTTAAAGAGTGCATACCATCAAGTACCGTTAAAGGACTCTGACAAAAAGTATACGGCCTTTGAGGCCAATGGTCGGCTTTACCAGTTTTGTCGCCTTCCATTTGGGGTCACCAATGGGGTGGCCATCTTCCAATGGGCAATGGATGGCCTAGTCAAACAGGAGAACTTAACGGACACTTTTCCATATCTGGATAATATCACCATTGCTGGTCATGACTAGAAGGAGCATGATGACAACCTCCAGAAATTTCTTGACATTCTCCATCGTCGCAACTTAATCTTAAATGAGTCCAAATCTGTGAAATCAGTACCATCAGTCAACATCCTTGGCTACTGGGTGGGCAATGGTGTCATCAAACCAGACCCGGAGTGACTTCGTACGCTTCAGGAGCTCCATCCTCCTATGAATCTCGGCTCTCTTCATCGGGCCCTCGGCATGTTTGCCTATTATGCGAAGTGGATACCCCACTTTTCCGACAAGATCCAGCCCCTGCTTCACGCAAAGTCATTTCCGTTGAAGGCAACGGCTATTTCAGCTTTCGTCCTCCTCAAGCAACAACTGGAAAAAGCCACGCTTCATTCCATCGATGAAAATCTTCCTTTCGTGGTCGAGTGTGATGCATCGGAGGTGGCGATCTCGGCTACCTTGAATCAAGGTGGTCGACCCATTGCATTTCTGTCCAGAACTTTGCAGGGTAGCGAGCTCCATTATCCTCCTGTCGAGAAGGAGGCTACGGCTATCATCGAAGCAGTATGTAAATGGAGTCATTTTCTCGCTCATCGCCATTTCACACTTATAACCGATCAGTGCTCCGTGGCCTTTATGCTGGATAACCGGAAATGCACTAAGATCAAGAATAACAAAATACAGCTCTGGAGGATGGAATTGGCCGCCTTTGGCTACACCATACATTATTGACCCGGCAAAGAGAATGTGGCCCCGGATACCCTCACGCATGCATTTTGCTCTTCCATGCCAACTTCGACTCTTGCGGATCTTCATACTGACTTATGCCACCCTGGCATTACCCGTATGTTACACTTTGTGCGATCTAAAAATCTCCCATTTTCTATGGAAGACGTGAAATGAACATGCTCCACTTGTAGAATTTGCACGGAATTAAAACCGCAATTCTTCCGTCCGTCGGATGGCTCGCTCATACACGCTACACAGCCTATGCAGCGACTCAGCATCGACTTTAAAGGGCCACTGCCTTCCTCAACGTGCAACACCTACTTGCTTACTATGGTGGACGAATATTCACGCTTTGCCTTTGCTTTCCCCTGTCCCAATATGCTTACTTCCACAGTGATCAAATGCCTCGATCAGGTCTTTTCCCTTTGCAGTATGGCCAATTTCATCCACGCTGATCGAGGTCCCTCCTTCATGTCAAGTGAACTCAAAAGTTATCTAGTGCGATAGCAAAATACTGCAGATGCTGGAAATCCGAAATAACAACAGTAAATGCTGGAAAAACTCAGCAGGCCAGGCAACATCCGTGGAGAGAAAATAGAGTCAACATTTCTGGTGAAAACCCTTTGTCAAGACGAAAGAAGCACAGGAAATGAAATAGATTAAGAGGCCAGGCTGGGAGAGAACAAAAGAGAAGAGACATTAAGAGGTATTCAAAATGAGACGAGATGGTGATAGGACTAGTGGAGACAAAAGACGGCTCTAGATTAGGTGTGAAATGCGCTGGCTGTCTCCCATTCATGTAGAAATGACTTATGAAATAATACTGGGCAGCCTGCTGGTGGTGCTGTCCAGGGAGAGTATAAATACTCGGGCACGGGCCCAGCTTGCTCAGGACATTTTGTAAACAGGAACTAGTGAAGGACAACCAGACCTCCATGTTGTGAAACAGTTGATTAAAGCCTTGTTTAATATTCAGATCAAGTGCCTAGTAGTTTTCTTACGTCATTGCCTATACCTAATGAACACAAAAATTTTATCTCCAGTTTTGGCAAAGCGTTTTTTTGTTTTACTTTCCTAAAAAAATCCTTTTTGTTTGAATTATTACTGTTTTCTATTTCATACATTTTCACATCAGGAACTATAGGCTGATTAGCAGGGAAATATAAACCAATTACCAGGAAACTATAGACCAATGAACTTAACGTCAGTGGTAGGAAAGTTAATGGAATCCTTAGTTAAAGATGTAATAGAAAAACATCTAGAAACTGAAAATATAATAAAGAGTAGTCAGCATGGATTCCAAAAGGGAAGATCATGCTTTACTAACCTTATTGAATTCTTTGAAGAAGTAACTGAAAGGGTAGATAAGGGTAATGTAGGAGATGTAATTTATTTGGATTTCCAAAAAGCCTTCGATAAGGTACCGCATAGTAGACTCATGACTCAGGTCAGAACATGCGGAGTCAGGGAACAAGTAGCAGAATGGATAGCAAGCTGTCTACAAAACAGAAACCAGAGAATAGGGATTAAAGGTAGTTACTCATATGAGCAAATGGTGGGAAGTGGTGTTCCACAAGGATGGGTGCTGGGGCCACTGTTGTTCACCATTTACATAAATGATTTGGACTCGGGAATTGAAAGTACAATTTAAATATTTGCAGATGACACCAAATTAAGAGGTGTAGTCAATACGGAGGAGGACTGCGACAAAATACAGGAAGACATTGATAAACTTACAGAACAGGCATGTAATTGGCAAATGAACTTCAATATAGATAAGTGCAAGGTAATACATTTGGTAGGAAGAATAAGGAAGCCACATACTCCTTGGAAAATAAGTGTCTAAATGGGGTAGAGCATTTGGGGTACAGATATACAGATCACTAAAAGTAGTGACGCAGGTTAATAAAGCAATAAAAAAAGCAAACAATGCACTGGGGTTTTTCTAGAGGGATAGAACTGGAAAGCAGTGAAGTCATGTTAAACTTGTATAGTACAGTACTTTGTTTAGACCACACTTGGAGTACTGCGAACAGTTCTGGTCTCCATATTACAAAAAGGATATAGAGGCACTGGAGGAGGTGCAAAAAAGATTTACTAGAATGAGAGCACAACTGAGAGGTTATACCTATCAGGAAATATTGAACAGGCTGGGACTCTTTTCTCTAGATAAGAGAAGACTGTGGGGTGACCTGACAGAGGTCTTCAAGATTATGAAAGAGTTTAATAGGGTAAACATAGAGGAAATGTTCCACTTGCGGGCGAGACCAGAACTAGGCGCCATAAATATAAGATAGTCACTAATAAATCCAATATGGAATTCAAAAGGAACTTCTTTACCCAGAGAATGGTTAGAATGTGGAACTCGCCACCACAAGGAGTAGTTGAGGCGAATAGCATAGATGTATTCAAGGGGAAGCTAGATAAGCACATGAGGGAGAAAGGAATAGAAGGATATGTTGATGGGGTTAGATGAAAAGGGGTGGGAGGAGGCTGGTGTGGAGCAGTAACACGGCATGGGCCTGTTGGGCCGAATGGCCTGGTCCTGTACTTTGTAATTGTAATATTTTCAGTGAGTTTTTATTTATTTTTTTACTTTCTCTAAACTTTTTCTTTTTGGAATTGCTAAGAATTCTTTTATCCTCCCAGTACTGTCATTTTGCTAAATCGCCCACTTTTTTCCAGTTTTGCTTTAAGCATGCCAACTCTTTCTGAGACGCCTATGAAATATATCAGCAAGAGTTTTACCAGGATTTATTTGAAGTCTAGCTGCCCGTGGTGAGACTCCCTCATTAACCATACCTGTGGGGACAATGTGGGGTCTGTTAAATACTTAGAATGTTGGAATTTTCTGCCACAAACAGTTGTTGGAGCAGGGTCCATTAATTCTGTGAAAAGGGTGTTAGATAGTTGCTTGAAAAAGAGGAATATTAAAGGATAGGGGGAGCAAGTTGGAGAATGGGATTAGTCTAGGTAGCTCATGTGGAGAAAAACGCTGGTGTAGACTTGATGGGTGCAGTAGCCTGTATCTGTGTCCTAACAACATATGATAATTGTATGCAAAGATTGTTAAACCATCCTTTAAGCTGCAGAGAATAACATATAACGACATTCTTCAAGTAAAATTGTCTTTGAATGTTCAGTTGATGAAAAAGCTGCAAATGTATGATAAAATATTTCCTTCACACAGCTGGACTATCCTTCCCAGAATGCAATCAGAAATGTCACAATGAATTAATATTTGAGGCTGTAATTACAAGACGTTTAGGCACAGTACACGTCAGGAAACTTGTCATATTTTTGCTGTCCATTGCAAGTTTGTATTGATTTTAGTGGAATAAACTACAGCTCTGAGGAATTATTTTTAACTAAGCTGAAAGCAGGTATGGATCAAATAAACATAAAATTCAAATATCAGCTAATTTTATGATAAATATACCAATTGTGATGAGAGCTCTAGGGTGGCGAGCAAATATTTCATATGTTCCATCATTCCTGAACTGCAGTTTCAAAAATTGCATGTACTAACTATTGAGTCCAGTTGACGGCAGTGTATGTAAATACCCAAAGAATTAAGTTACAGAGCCACCTCGAATGACTTGCATGATACAGCTGTCAAAACTGATGCAAATTGGGTCATGCAAGTTAATTTGCAAATTACAATTTTTCCAAATCAGGTCACTTCAGATTTAAATTGAGTTTATCTGAGGGTAGTGGCACAAGATGTCTTGTATGCACAGGAGACTACCTTACCTGGAGGAGTTTTTCCACCCCGCCCCCACCCCACAATGGATGTTAGTGGCTGTTGTCTGTGGCTGCAAATAAAGCGACAAAAATAGGTGCTTGTTTTTATTTGTAAATGCTGATACTGGCTGGGTATTGGATAAGTATTTGATTTATGATAGCTTAGTGCAGGTATCAGGCCTCCCTGGTAGTCTACCATGTTTGTTTCTTCCTGTTGCTGTTAGTGTACTGATTAATCCAAGTTGTACTGGATGGCACTTTCTACACCCATGTTGTACCCGTGAAGTTTTTGGCATTTAGCACTTTTTCCCAGCTGGCATTATTTGGGCAGAGGGACAAATGTAAATTGCACACTATGCAGATGTTTCTACTGGTCGGATCTTCTTTTGGAATTTTGGATTTGTAGATCCTCAAGTTTTAGGAAAGCAGAATTCCGAAAAAACCTGGATTCTCATACTCTGCAGAATCTGATGTTAAAAGTATGAGAAAGAAATGCTGGAATACAGGAATATGCTTCTGAGAGGATGGATATCTCTTGGATGTCCCGGTGGTGGATTGAAAATGTAGATGAAAGGTTATACAGTATTCTGTGAAGATAAGATGGATGGAAAAGAGGATGTAGTTTTATTTGTAAAAGAGGATATTAATTTCCCTTGAGGGGGATGATATTGGTTAGCAGGAGGGAGCTCAAACAGTTTGGATGCAGCTGTAATGTGGAGTTATTCTTTGGCACTTGTTATAGGCTCTGGGGAAACAGGGAGAGATGAACACAGAACTTTGTAAACAAATTGGAAGAGCAGCAGAACATCTGTTATGATGAAGAATTTAACTATCCTTTAATTAAATGGGGCAGTATGAGGCAGCGGAGTGAAGAGACAGGTAAGATTGAGTTATTTTGTTGACAGCACCAATGACTGTTTCCTGGTTAGGGACATTACCAGGGAGGACAACACATCAGCCAGGAATTTCCTCAGAGTTGCTCCCGCTTCGCCGCTGTAACTTTGCCGGATGTGCGGTGGAAACCCTATTTACACCACAGTAAAATTACGGTTGCGGAGCAGGGACCAACTCCGAGGAAATTCCCAGCCATTAGATTTAAGGCTTAGTAGTGATCCAGAGACAATGAAAATAAAATTCTGGAGAGATGTAAAATGATCTGCCGATTCGCTATCACTCGTTTTACACCATCACACAAAGTCAGAATTACCTCCCAACGTCCGATCTCTATGTAAGGGAGTAAATGAGGAATAGTAATAATTATATGTTGTTATATCTCAGTTGCTGAGGCAACTTAACACTGTTGATAATTTAATGTTAGTGCATAATTTCAGGAGGGCTAAATTTTCACTTATGAGGAAGGATTGGAAAAGATACATTGGGGTCTATCGACTGACATAGTGCAGAAAAAATGAAAGCTTATATAAAATAAAAGGAAAGCTTGTATATCCCCAAGGAGAAAAGAGGGTTCAAGGTAAAGTGTAGCCTAAATTGGGGTACTTGTAGACAAATTAGCCTAAAAAAAAGTATTCGACTATCCATATATAAGATTCAATTCACAAGAAAATTGGGACAAGTTTAAAAAGCAGCTAAAAACAACTAAAGCCAATATTAGGAATGCTAAGAAAAAAAGGATAGTGGACAATTGTAGTAATGACAGCAAAACTTTTCAGTTATGTTCGGAGTCAGAGAATAAATATGGGTTTTGTTGGAGCAGGTTATGTATTAAAATGAAGATATGGCTGATTGAGTTAAGTTGATACTCTGCATCAATTTACATTTCTGAAGATAATGCCCTGATCCCAGTGTTACAGGATAGGTGTGCAGCTAGAATTGCTCCATCAAAAGTAACCATTGAAATAGCTTTAGCTAAGATTAATGCACTTTAGATTGATAGTGCTGCAGGACCCAATGCCATTTATCCCAGAGTGCTCATATATTTAATAGTCGTTGAGGTCCATAGCTTGGAGATTGGCTTATATGGTCATGTTATTTAAGAGAGGGGAAAAATTGGTCCTGGAAATTATAAGTTCATGGGTTTGATGTCGATAGTAGGGAAGCTGCTGGAAAGCATTATACATGATGTGATATATGATCACTTGGAGAGTGTGATGGTTACTGGAGACCTCCTCACCGTGCCTTTAGGAACTGTAACCTCCATGGTCTCTAAATTGTCAGACTGCTTGTCTGGATGAGCAAAGATTTTCTCCAATTAAATATTGGGAAAACCGAAGCCATTGTTTTTGGTCCCCGCCACAAATTCCGTTCCCTAGCGACTGACTCCATCCCTCTCCCTAACATTTGTCTGAGGCTGAACCACACTGTTCGTAACCTTGGTGTCATATTTGACCCTGAAATGAGTTTCCGACCACATATCCGCAGCATAACAAAGACCGTCTACTTCCACCTCCGTAACATCGCCCGTCTCCCCCCTTGCTGTGGCATTGAGTGCTGCTAGAGTTTGGTAAGTGGGAGAAAAGTCATTTAAGTGTATTTTGTGAATTTTAGTGTGTTAAAAAGTTAATTATTTGAAGTGAGTTTAATTTTTTAAGTGTATATTAAATGCTGGGGAGTTTAAACCGGAAGTAGAATCCGGGTATAAAAGGGGCGGGACTAGTGCTGTTGCACAAAGTGCTGTGGCATTGAGTGCTGCTAGAGTTTGGTAAGTGGGAGAGTTCGGGCAAGTGGGAGGTGAGGGTGTGTTTTTTGCTCTGTTTTGTTCCCCACTCCCAGGCTTAGACAGCACTGTGGAAGCGGAGCAGCGAGACGAGTCAACCAAACAGGCCCCACAGACAGTATTCAAGGAGGAGGTTGGTGATCAGCTGGTTGGTTGGTGTTCTTCCTTCTCTTTTATACCTTTAAGTTGGTAAGTCCTATTGAATAGTGGTATAATATTATCATCTATATCGGGGCAGAGGGTCTTCATAACTAATAATAAGAAATTTAGTTAATTATATAGATATGGGTGAACAGGTGATGTGTCACTGTTGCGAAATGTGGGAGCTGGTGGACCCCATTGAGGCTCACGGTGATTACATTTGCGATAAGTGTTTGCTGTTAGAGGAACTCAAGCTCCATGTTAAAGAGCTTGAGACTGAGCTTCAGACACTGCGACACATCAAGGAGGGGGAGAAGTTCCTGGACTCTATGTTTCAGGAGGTGGTCACACCTATGAAATTAATTAATGTAGATGTAGTCCGTGGTCAGGGACAGGACGGTGTGACTATGAGTGAGGCAGGTACAGGGATCCAGGTGGTAGTGTTGAAGGAGCCGCAGCCCTTGCTCTTGTCAAGCAGGATCGAGGTTCTTACTCCCTGTGAGGGTGGGAGCGGGGACTGCAGGGAGGATGAGCAACCTGGCCACAGCACCGTGGTACAGGGGGCCATTCAAGTGGAGGGAGTAAAAAGAAATGTTGTCGTGGTAGGGGATAGTATCATTAGGGGGATAGATAGGGTTCTCTGCAGTCAAGAACGGGAGTCCCGAAGGCTGTGTTGCCTGCCCGGTGCCAGGGTTAAGGACATCTCTTCTGGGCTGGAAAGAAACTTGGAGTGGGAGGGGGAGGATCCAGTTGTCGTGGTCCATGTTGGTACAAACGATGTAGATAGGATAAGGAAGACGGTTCTGTTAAAGGAGTATGAGCAGCTAGGGGTCAAATTAAAAAACAGAACCTCAAGGGTAATAATCTCTGGGTTATTACCTGAGCCACAAGTGAATTTGGCTAGGATAAATAAAATTAAAGAGTTAAATGCGTGGCTCAAAGAATGGTGTGGGAGAAATGGGATTTACTTCTTGGGACACTGGCACCAGTACTGGGACAGGAGGGAGCTGTTCCATTGGGACGGACTCCACTTGGCCAGTGCTGGGACTAGAGTCCTGGCGAATCATATAACTAGGGCTGTAGAGAGGGCTTTAAACTAATTAGTGGGGGGGAGGTTTCTAGAGAGCAAATAATAGAAGTGACAACGGAGAAGGTCATAGACTTAGGTAGCAGTGGGGGAATTAAAAAACAGAACGTGTCAGGAAGGGACAGAAGGTATGGAGTAAAAGGTAAAGTACTAAAAGGGGAAAAAACAGGAACTAAGTGTCACAAAACATATTTGAAAGTTCTTTATCTGAATGCACGTAGCATTCGTAACAAAATGAATGAGTTAACGGCACAAATAACTACATATGGGTATGATCTTGTGGCCATTACAGAAACATGGCTGCAGGTTGACCATGACTGGGAATTAAACATACCAGGTTATTTAACAATCAGGAAGGACAGGCAGGAAGGGAGGGGAGGTGGGGTGGCTATGTTAATAAAGGAAGGAATCACTATAATACAGAGAAATGATATTGGGTCAAAGGAGCAGGATAGTGAAACAGTTTGGGTGGAGATAAGGAATAATAAGGGGAAAAAACACTAGTGGGCATAGTCTATAGGCCTCCGAACAGTTGCAACTCTGTTGGACGGAGTATTAATCAGGAAATAGTTGAGGCTTGTAATAAGGGAACAGCTATAATTATGGGGGATTTTAACTATCATATTAACTGGACAAATCAAATTGGGCAGAGCAGCCTTGAGGATGAGTTCATTGAGTGTATTAGGGATGGGTTTCTTGACCAGTATGTAACTGAACCGACCAGGGGGCAAGCAACCTTAGATTTGGTCCTGTGTAATGAGACAGGATTAATTAAAAATGTCCTAGTAAAGGATCCCTTTGGAATGAGTGACCATAACATGGTTGAATTCCATATTCAATTAGAGGGTGAGAAGGTTGGATCTCAAACAAGCGTGCTGAGCTTGAATAAAGGAGACTATGAAGGTATGAGAGCGGAATTGATTAGAGTGGACTGGGAAAATAGATTAAAGGGTAAGACGGTACATGATCAGTGGTGTACATTTAAGGAGTTATTTTACAACTTCCAAAAAATATATATTCCGCTGAGGAAAAAAGGGTGTAAAAGAAAAGATAGCCATCCGTGGCTAAGTAAAGTAATTAAGGATAGTATCCGACTAAAAACAAGGGCATATAAGGTAGCCAAATCTAGTGGGAGGATAGAAGATTGGGAAGTCTTTAAAAGACAGCAAAAAATAACTAAAAGATTGATTAAGAAAGGGAAGATAGATTATGAAAGTAAATTAGCAAAAAATATAAAAACAGATAGCAAAAGTTTCTATAGTTATATAAAAAGAAAAAGGGTGGCTAAAGTAAATGTTGGTCCCTTAGAGGATGAGACTGGGAAATTAATGGTGGGAAACATGGAGATGGCAAAAATGCTGAACAAATATTTTGTATCAGTCTTTACGGTAGAGGACACTAAGAATATCCCAACACTGGACAAACAGGGGGCTCTAGGGGGGGAGGAGCTAAAGACGATTAAAATCACTAAGGAAGTAGTACTTGGTAAAATAATGGGACTCAAGGCGGATAAATCCCCTGGACCTGATGGCTTACATCCTAGGGTCTTGAGGGAAGTGGCGTTAGGGATTGTGGATGCATTGGTAATAATTTTCCAAAACTCCCTGGACTCAGCAAAGGTCCCGGCAGATTGGAAAACTGCTAATGTAACACCCTTAATTAAAAAGGGTAGTAGGCAGAAGGCTGGAAACTATAGACCTGTTAGCCTAACATCTGTGGTTGGTAAAATGTTAGAGTCTATTATTAAGGAGACAGTAACGGGACATTTGGATAAACATAATTTAATAGGACAAACTCAGCATGGTTTCATGAAGGGGAAGTCATGTTTGACAAATTTGCTTGAGTTCTTTGAGGAAGTAACATACAGGGTGGATAAAGGGGAACCAGTGGACGTAGTGTATTTAGACTTCCAAAAGGCATTTGACAAGGTGCCACACAAAAGATTATTGCTCAAGATAAAAAATCACGGGATTGGGGGTAATATTCTGGCGTGGGTGGAGGATTGGCTCTCTAACAGAAAGCAGAGAGTTGGGATAAATGGTTTGTTCTCAGACTGGCAATCAGTAACTAGTGGTGTTCCGCAGGGGTCAGTGCTGGGCCCCCAACTCTTTACAATCTATATTAACGATTTGGAGGAGGGGACCGAGTGTAACATATCAAAGTTTGCAGATGATACAAAGATGGGAGGGAAAGTAGTGAGTGAGGAGGTCATAAAAAACCTGCAAAGGGACATAGACAGGCTAAGTAAGTGGGCAGAGATTTGGCAGATGGAATACAATACTGGAAAGTGTGAGGTTATGCACTTTGGCAGGAAAAATCATAGAGCAAGTTATTATCTTAATGGCAAGAAACTGGAATGTACTGTAGTACAAAGGGATCTGGGGGTCCTGGTGCACGAAACTCAAATTTAGTATGCAGGTGCAGCAAGTGATCAAGAAGGCCAATGGAATGTTGGCTTTTATTGCTAGGGGGATAGAATATAAAAACAGGGAGGTATTGCTGCAGTTGTACAAGGTATTGGTGAGACCGCACCTGGAATACTGCATTCAGTTTAGGTGTCCATACTTAAGAACAGTTTAGGTGTCCATACTTTGCTCTCGAGTCAGTACAAAGAAGGTTCACTCGGTTAATCCCGGGGATGAGGGGGTGGTCATATGAGGAGAGGTTGAGTAGATTGGGACTCTACTCATTGGAGTTCAGAAGAATGAGATGCGATCTTATTGAAACATATAAGATTGTGAAGGGGCTTGATCGGGTGGATGCAGTGAGGATGTTCCCAATGATGGGTGAAACTAGAACTAGGGGGCATAATCTTAGAATAAGGGGCTGCTCTTTCAAAACTGAGATGAGGAAAAACTTCTTCACTCAGAGGGTGGTAGGTTTGTGGAATTTGCTGCCCCAGAATGCTGTGGAAGCTACATCATTAAATAAATTTAAAACAGAAATAGATAGTTTCCGAGAAGTAAAGGGAATTAAGGGTTACGGGGAGCGGGCAGGAAATTGGACATGAGTCTAGGTTCGGAATGGTCATGGCCCTGTGGGTAGTGGAGTGGGCCCAGGGGCCGTGTAGCCTGGTTCTGCTCCTACTGTGTTCTAATTCTGTGTTAGATTTCAGGAGATGGTTTTATTCCTGTTCCTGGCTGGGGTGGAGGTCGCCTTTAC
The DNA here is from genome assembly GCF_052327205.1 of Somniosus microcephalus. Classification (NCBI taxonomy): domain Eukaryota; kingdom Metazoa; phylum Chordata; class Chondrichthyes; order Squaliformes; family Somniosidae; genus Somniosus; species Somniosus microcephalus. The sequence continues at coordinate 254,100,294 of NC_140992.1, forward strand.
AGAAGGTAAGTACTGTAGAAAATATAGGGACAGAGTGATCTCCTGGCCGAGTTTTGATCGCCTAGATGGGTCGGAGAGGAATTTCCCAGATTTTTTCTCCCAAATTAGCCATTGGGTTTTTTATCTGTTTTTTCGCCTCTCCTGGGAGATCGCATGGGTTCGGGTGGATGGAGAGTGATAGAAGATTTGAGGTTAGGATCAGATCAGCCATGATCTTATTGAATGGTGGAGCAGGCTCGAGGGGCTGATTGGCCTACTCCTGCTCCTATTTCTTATGTTCTTATGTTGCCTCAGCTCATCCGCTGCTGAAACCCTCATCCATGCCTTTGTTACCTCTAGACTTGACTATTCCAATGCACTCCTGGCTGGCCTCCCACATTCCACCCTATGTAAACTTGAGGTCATCCAAAACGCGGCTGCATGTGTCCTAACTCGCACCAAGTCCCGTTCGCCCATCACCCCTGTGCTTGCTGACCTACATTGGCTCCCAGTTAAGCAGCGCCTTGATTTCGAAATTCTCATCCTTGTTTTTAAATCCCTCCATGGCCTCGCCCCTTTCTATCTCTGTAATCTCCTTCAGCCCCACAATCCCCCGAGATATCTGCGCTCCTCTAATTCTGCCCTCTTGAGCATCCCTGATTATAATCGCTCAACCTTTGGTGGCCGTGCCTTCTGTTGCCTAGGCCCTAAGCTCTGGAATTGCCTGCCTAAACCTGTCCTCCTTGCTACCTCTCTTTCCTCCTTTAAGACGCTATTTAAAACCTATCTCTTTGACCAAGCTTTTGGTCACGTGCCCTAAGCATTTTCTGTTTTTATTTCAGATTTCTGTTTTTATTTCAGATTTCCAGCATCCGCAGTATTTTGCTTTTATATAAATACAAGTTGTTGTTGTTGTTGCTGTTGTAATCCTGCCTCGCTAACTTGACTGAGTTCTTTGAGGAAGTGATCAGAATGGTGTATGAAGATAGTCCAATTGATGAACATGTTGCAAAAGCAAAATATTGCAGATGCTGGAAATCTGAAATAAAAACAGAAAATGCTGGAAATACTCAGCAGGTCAGGCAGCATCTGGAGAGAGAGATACAGAGCTAATGTTTCAGGTCAATGACCCTTCGTCAGAACTGGAAAAAGCTGGAGATCGAACAGGTTTTTAAGCAAGTGCAGGGGCAGGGAAAGGGGGGAGGGGAGGAAAGAACAAAAGGGAAGGTCTGTGATAGGATGGAAGGCAGGCGCGATTAAGAGACATTAAGAGATGGTGCAAGGCAAAAGGAGATGGTAATGGGACAGTGTAAGAGGCCGAGGATGGTGAGGTCTGAGTGAGAGTGGAGCGGAGAATTAAAGTGATACGCGACCGGAAGCTCGGGGTCACTCTTACGGTCGGTGGTGTTCTGCAAAGCGGTCACCCAATCTGCATTTGGTCCCCCCAATGTAGAAGAGACTGCATCATGAGCAGCGAATACAGTATATTAAATTGCAAGAAGTACAAGTAAATCGCTGTTTCACCTGGAAGGTGTGTTTGGGGCCCTGGACAGTGGGAAGGGTGGAGGTAAAAGGGCATGTGTTGCATCTCCTGCACTTGCATGGGAAGGTGCTGGGCAAAGGGGAAGGGGTGATAGAGGAGTGGACCAGGGTGTCGCGGAGGGAGTGGTCCCTTCGGAATGCTGAAAGGGGAGGTGAGGGGAAGATGTGTTTGGTGGTGGGCTCATGCTGGAGGTGGCGGAAATGGTGACGGATGATCCGTTGAATGTGGAGGCTGGTGGGGTGAAAAGTGAGGACAAGGGGAACTCTATTGTGGTTCCGGAAGGGAGGGGAAGGGGTGAGAGCAGAAGTGCGGGAAATAGAACGGACATGTTCAAGGGCCGTGTCAACCACAGTAGAGGGGAATCCTCGGTTGAGGAAAAAGGAAGACATGTCGGAAGCACTAGTATGGAAGGTGGCATCGTCAGAGCAGATGTGGCGGAGACAGAGAAACTGGGAGAATGGAATAGAGTCCTTACAGGAAGCGGGGTAGGAGGAAGTGTAGTCCAGGTAGCTGTGGGACCGTAAGGGTGACCCCAAGCTTCCGGTCGCCTGTCACTTTAATTCTCCGCTCCACTCCCACTCAGACCTCACCACCCTTGGCCTCTTGCATTGTTCCAATGAAGCTCAACGTAAGCTCGAGGAACAGCATCTCATCTTTCGATTAGCCACTTTACAGCCTTCTGGACTCAACATAGAGTTCGACAATTTCAGACCATAACCTCTGCCCCTATTCTTTTTTTTCCCATTTTTTTTCTCTCTTCCACATGGCAGCTATCTTTCATTCTACCAGTGCCATTTACACTTCATCTAGAGCCATCTTTTGTTTCTTAACTTGTCCCATTACCATCTCCTTTTGCCTTGCACCATCTCTTAATGTCTCTTAATCTCTCCTGCCTTCCATCCTATCACAGACCTTCCCTTTTGTTCTTTCCTCCCCTCCCCCCTTTCCCTACCCCTGCACTTGCTTAAAAATCTGTTACACCTCCAGCTTTTTCCAGTTCTGACGAAGGGTCATTGACCTGAAACGTTAACTCTGTTTCTCTCTCCAAAGATGCTGCCTGACCTGCTGAGTATTTCCAGCATTTTCTGCAATGTAGATGTTGATTAGGTTACAGCTCCATGGGCAGCAGTTAGCCTTTGCTACCTTGCCCATTATTTATGTGAGTATTGCCTGGCTATTTAACTATGGGGCATTACTACTGAACGTATCCTTGTCTTTAGCTAACATCCATACATATACACTCTTAGCAGAAGCTGCTTTAAGTGATCAGAAGCAAGAACACTTGCTTTCATTTAGCTGCCTTTTCAAAATATAAGTAAAAACACTACTTTATGATTTCTGCCAGTCATTGGAGACCCACATACCGTTAATACAAGGGCATGAAATGTATTTAAAGTTTCTTTTTAGGTTTCATTGACTAAATAGCTCTTATGAGGTTGTTGAGCATAAACAAAAAAAATCCCCATTCTGAGGATTGTTGATGCTTTAGTACAGGGCTTATTTTTTTAACATGAAAAGCTGTACATCTGGAATATTTTAGAATTAGTCTTGTAGCCTAGCTGCTGGAAGTATTAAAAACTGCAATTTGAATGTGACTGCATTGAAGTTAGTTACAAATATATTTGATCCTTTTGTATTTATAAAGGTTTGGAAAATAAGGCTACAACTAACGAAAAGCCTGACTTAAGAAAAACACCTGACTTCTGTAATTGCGTTTGTTTATCCAAACTCCTATAGGACAACCCTGGTCTTCTGCTAATCGTCCTTCCACATTGCTTCCATCCAAAAATAGAGAGATTTAATTATAGGCCATTTCTAAATTATATGTTGCATATAAAATACTGAATAGTGAGTGAATTCTAGTAATTCATTGCATTACCTACAAAGCAGCTTAGATGCACCTCGCTGCAGTTGTACAGTAGGATTCATCTTTATGCCTTGGAGAGAGTAGCAACACTTCAGATAAATTGATAAAACAATCTACTGTATAACAAATTCTTGTTGTTCCTTTAGTTATTCCAACTCTAATTACATTGATTAACTCCATGTACTAATTAATGTTGAAGAAATGTCAATCTTCAGCATTTGCCAATGCACAAACCCTAAAGGTATTATTTACATTCTCGGTCATTTTTGCACCTGATAGCAAATTATAAAGCAATTTTGACGGAACTATATACTTGCTTGCATCAGTGAATCACAACTCTCAGATACACTTGACCTTTTTATACTGGCCTGAAGTCTGCAAATTCTACTGATATTTTAAGTGAAATTAAATATTGATCTGGTCTGTGTTAATCTATTATTCTAGTAAATAAAAGATTCATAATGTTCTCAACTGGATTTTACTTGTTCTTTGACTTGAATAATTATCTAAGGACTGACTAATCTTCTTCACAGTAAACAAACGACCTTTATGACATTTTGGAATTTTATTCCTATGTGTTGCAGAGATGTCTATGAGTCACCATTCTACAGCTATTATAACAGGTTTGCAGAGAGAAATTCATAGAATTAGTTGCCTCTTGTGTTGATCTTCCTTGCAAGAAATGACCTTTTCAGAGGTCACCACGGCCAAATTGTAACTTTTGAGAAATGTGTGCGTACTTTAAAGTATACTTTGCCTTTTCTTTGCTATTCTTGAATTTGTGATTTCAGTTGCTCATCCAAGATGGTAGGCAAGCAACCTGCTCACACGACACTTTTTTTAAATATGCGTTCATGGGATGTGGGTGTCTCTGGCAAGGCCAGCATTTATTGCCCATCCCTAGTTGCCCTTGAGAGAGCTCTAACTGACCAGGACAAGGGATTTGAATTGAGTAGTATGTCAATATGGATTACTTTCCATTTTTGCTCCTATCTGAAGAACTCAGCCAAGCTAAGAAAGTTATGAAATAACAACAGAAAATGCTGGAAAAACTCAGCAGGCCAGGCAACATCCGTGGAGAGAAAATAGAGTCAACGTTTCGGGTCTAATCCTTTGTCAAGACTGGAAAAGCACAGGAAATGAAATAGATTAAGAGGCCAGGCTGGGAGAGAACAAAAGAGAAGTGAAGAGACATTAAGAGGTATTCAAAACGAGACGAGATGGTGATAGGACTAGTGGAGGCAAAAGACGGCTCTAGATTAGGTGTGAAATGTTCTGGCAGAATGGGAGACAGCTGCCATGTGGGAGAGAAAAAAAGGGGGGGGGGGAAAGGGCCAAAATAAAGGTGTGGATAAAAAAATAAGTAAAAATGTAATGGGGGCCGAGGTTATGATCTGAAATTGTTGAACTCGATATTGAGTCCGGAAGGCTGTAAAGTGCCTAATCGGAAGATGAGGTGCTGTTCCTCGAGCTTACGCTGAGCTTCCATGGAACAATGCAAGAGCCCGAGTACAGTGAGGTCTGAGTGGGAATGGGGCGGTGAATTAAAATGACAGGCGACCGGAAGCTCGGGGTCATCCTTACAGACTGAACGGAGGTGTTCCGCAAAGCGGTCACCCCGTCATAAGAAAGTTATGATATTAGACTTCACAGGCAGGAAAACACATTGGCCAGGATTTAACGGTCAGCGGTGAACGAATAGTGTTTGCCGTTCATTACGCTTACAGCTGCCCACAGTCCTTTCGTGGGCTTTTGCACGACAATTTACGATCTTCGTGAGTCCGATACAGCGCAGCGCCCTCTACAGCGGATCTGGTACCTGTGTGAACAGAGCAAGCAACAGTGTGTCTCTTGAACCAATCAGATTGAAGAATCCTTACTGAGGCATGCAGAGTCAAAAATCAGGAAGTGTAAGCTGGAATACTTAATGCCATGTAAAATCATGTACAGAAAGCGAAATAAAGAGAGGGAAAGAAAGATGGGATTAAGATAGAGAGAGATAAAAGAGACAGAAAGAAAGAGTAAAAATTAATTTCAATTTTAATTTTTTTTAAAAATTTCCAACAATAATTAAAATCTGAAGGAATGAGACTCCATACTTGTAAAAGTAAATTTTCAGTGTCAGAGAGGTTGTTTGGTAGTAATTAAAACTTAACATGCCATTAAAAATTCACTTACACTTGAGTGGACAAGCCCCAACTTTTCCTGGCGTGTTTATTGGGAGTTAGTACCACAACTTTACGCCCTTCATGTGTTTGAATGCTGAGTCTCTTGGCGACATATCAGTGCAGTGAAGCTTGTGGAGGAGCAGGGCGAACTGAACAACAACTTCCGTGTTTAACTGTGCATGTTTGGACACCGGAAGTCGCTATCTAATTTACTCTTTAATAACGATGAACGCTGATACCCGCACTATTATTCCCACTGCAAAATCCAGGCCATTACATTAGTACACCAGTGCACTACACCAGTAGATTGGCATTTTTTTCCAGTCAACAACTTACTTTCTACAGCACTTGTTAAGTACAGAGAGACATTTCAGACTCTTTTACTTGGTAAAAATGGTGAGTGGACATTGAGTGGGATTTGGAAAGGAAGAGGATCAGGCAGGAGCAAAAGCATAACAAGAGGTTTTAAAGAGGATTTTGAAGACAGGGAAGAAGGTGGAAAGTTGGAGATATTAAGGAAGGCTGTTCCAGAGGGTGGATGCAAGGTCACGGCAGGGACAATCTCAGGATGCTAAAGTGGGGAACAAGAAGAATACTAGAGAATGCATTCAGGGACATACGGACAGAGGAGATCGTGAAGATAGGGAGGGTCAATGGTTCTCTACATTTGTGGTGAGTGTTCTCGCTCAGGCCAACATCCCCAGCATCGAAGCTTTGAACACGCTCGGTCAGCTCCGATGGATGGGCCACATCGTCTGCATGCCCGATATGAGACTCCCAAAACAAGCGCTCTACTCGGAGCTCTGACACGGCAAGAGAGCCCCAGGTGGGCAGAGGAAACGCTTCAAGGACACCCTCAAAGCCTCCTTGAAAAAGTGCAACATCCCCACCGACACCTGGGAATCCCTGGCCAATACCGCACAAAGTGGAGGAGAAGCATCTAGGAAGGCGCCGAACACCTCGAGTCTCTTCGCTGGGAGCAAGCGGAAACCAAGTGCAAACAGCGGAAGGAGCACACGTCAACCCAAGCACCCCACCCACCGTCTGCCCCACCTGTGACAGAGACTGTAGGTCCCGCATTGGACTCATCAGTCACCTGAGAACTCATTTTTAGTGTAGAAGTAAGTCATCCTCGGTTCTGAGGGACTGCCTAAGAAGAAGAAGACATTTGTGGTGGTGCTTGAATGCCACATGACATATCTCCATAGAGCAATAACTCAGTAGGGAGCTCAGTGTTTGGGGAGCCCCAGTCACAAAAGCACGTAACACTATTTGTAGAGTTGCATTTCTGCAGAAATGGAGAATTCTCCAGCCAATTTATCTGCCATTCCAAATAAAGGAAGGCTACATGGAAATGGAAGCTCTTGACAGAGATAAACAGCACTGGTTGTTCTGCTCAAGTTAACTGGTATTCCTGCAATGTAATAAAATGCACATATATACTGTATTCAAATTATGCTGAGCAAAATGAACTTTCATTTAAATAGATCATTAATAAAGATACTGGTTTGAAAGACAGGGATTTATATGCACATAGCAAAGAGCCAGAATGACAAAATGTTATTGATTGCTTCTGGTCAGCGATTTTAATATCAGCTAAGATGGAAGGAAATGAATTGTCCAACAATGAGAATGGCTTAAATCATTTTAATGCTCATATTTTTTAAATTACCAACACAATTAGTGCAATGAAAGATTTTCTACCAACTCCTTTGTTATTAGAAGTTCATTCTCATTTTATGCAATAAATATATGTTAGTGGTGCCATGAAAACCCTAATATGGAGCAGCCAAATCTTTGTACCATATGGCTCTTCCACTTCCAGTGAGACCTACTCTAGAGCACCTGATGCTGGGGCTGCCGGTGCCCTAGAAATGAAACTGTCCTGTCTACTTACAATGTGAGACTAACCCTCACCCGCACGCTGTCAGACTCATCCCATCTGAGGAGTCTGCGCACAGTGGACAAGCACAGTGGTTTCAGAGGAAACAAGAGCACTGATGACCAGGGTAGGTATAACTCAGATGCAGTAAGTGAGGTGGCACCATAGCCCTTGCTATAGTAGGAGCGTTGCTATTGTATAAATGAACTACCATCAATGCTGTTGTTATTGTATTCACTTCAGTTGTTTTAACCAATTGATAATCCGACCATGCTTCTTCTCCTCTCCCACCCAATGTGAGAGGACAAATAAATAAATAGATTATTCATACCGATTGAGAATTTCAGTCATCCGTTCTTTATTTTGTAATTTATATAGATCTCCTGTGCGTTGCTAATGGTAAGTCAGCTGATGCATTGCTTTATAATGACAGGAGCATTATACCATATAAGAAACAATGCATTATTCTGCTACTAAATTCAATCTGCGTTTAACCTGGCCCATCTATTTAGCGCCACATAATCTAATTGATGTAAATATGGACATCCTGAGATCAATTAGGGTTAATTGTTGTTGATGAGCAAAGTTTACAGATTGACAGGCACTTGTAAATTTCGAGCTGCCGGTCAGAAGCAGTCAGCAGGAAATGACTCACTTTCCGTCTCTTTTTTTAATATACTTCTGACACTTTGAACTACGATGTCTAAAGTGTGATGGAGTAAAACGTTTATAGGCATAGATTTGACAATATAAGATAAATGCTATCTCATGAACTGATGATTCTTACCTTGCTAAATAATCCTGAATATTCAAACAAATGCAAAACTTTTATTTTGGAAAAGTAACAGTGTGAAGTTTCCATTGCAACACACACAAACTGTAAGTTTATTTTTTTCAGAAGAGATGTTAAATAGCGATTGCAAAAAACTTTTAACCTAATAAAAATATATATCATTTATAAATAACAAAATTGCTCAATTTGCTATTTTCAGTGATTTTTTCTTTATAAATAATATAATATATTATACAATCTCAATGTTTTGGAACCTATATAGTTTTGCTAGCAAACTGCAGCAATATTTGGATATCTCAGGATCAATAAACGTGATTTTAAATTAATCCCTGAAAATACTAAATTTGACAGTTATTTCTAATGATGTGCCTCAATTCTCTTGAATTCAGATGAATGAGAGGGGATCTCATTGAAGCATACAAAATTATTACAGGGCTTGATAGGGTGGGTGCTGGGAGAATGTTTCCCTTGGCTGGGGAGTCTAGAACCAGGGGCCACAGCCTCAGGATAAAGGGTAGGCCATTCAGGACTGAGATGAGAAGAAATTTCTTCACACAGAGGGTGGTGAATCTTTGGAATTCTCTACCTCAGAGGGCAGTGGAGGCTCAATCATTGGGTATATTCAAAACAGAAGTCGATAGATTTCTGACTAGTAAAGGCATCAAGGGATATGGCGATAAGGCCGGTGAATGGAATTGAGGCAGAAGATCAGCCATGATCTCATTGAATGGCGGAGCAGGCTCGAAGGGCCGAATGGCCTACTCCTGCTCCTATTTCTTATATTCTTAAAGCTCATTATGCTATGGAGCTTAATTTTCCTCAGAATACATCAATTCTTAGATGAAAGAATTTTTCCCCTCGGTGACATCATCGGAAAACTCAGCATTAGTTTTCACATGTACGCTGATGACACCCAGCTCTACTTCACCATCACCTCTCTCGACCCCTCCACTGCCTCTAAATTGTCAGACTGCTTGTGCGACATACAGTAGTGGATGAGCAGAAATTTCCTCCAACTAAATATAGGGAAGACCAAAGCCATTGTCTTTGGACCCCGCCACAAACACCATGCCCTAGCCACTGACTCCATCCCTCTCCCTGGCAACTGTCTGAGGCTGAACCAGACAGTTCACAGCCTTGGTGTCATACTTGTCCCTGAGATGAGCTTCCGACCACATATCCGCATCAAAACTAAAACCTCCTGTTTCCACCTCCGTAACATCAGCCGACTTCGCCCCTGTCTCAGCTCATCCGCTGCTGAAACATAGAAACATAGAAGATAGGAGCAGGAGTAGGCCATTCGGACCCTCGAGCCTGCCCCGCCATTCAATGCGACCATGGCTGATCATCCAAATTTAGTACCCTGTCCCTGCCCTCTCCCCATATCCCTTGATCCCCTTAGCCTTAAGAAATATATCTAACTCCTTCTTGAATATATTTAATGAATTGGCCTCAACTGTCTTCTGTGGTAGAGAATTCCACAGGTTCACCACTCTCTGGGTGAATAAATTCCTCCTCATCTCTGTCCTAAATGGTTTACCCCTTATCCTTAGACTGTGACCCCTGGTTCTGGACACCCCCGCCATTGGGAACAGCCTTCCTGCATCTAGTCTGTCTAGTCCTGTTAGAATTTTATAAGTTTCAATGAGATCCCCTATCATTCTTCTAAACTCTAGCGAGTATAAGCCCAATCGACCCAATCTCTCTTCATACATCATTCCTGCCATCTCAGGTATCAGTCTGGTGAATCTTCGCTGCACTCCCTCCATGGCAAGAACATCCTTCCTCAGATAAGGCGACCAAAACCCTTATCCATGCCTTTGTTACCTCTAGACTTGACTATTTCAATGCATTCCTGGCCAACCTCCCACGTTCTACCCTACGTAAACTTGAGGTAATCCCAAACTCTGCTGCCCGTGTCCTAACTCGCACCAAATCCCGTTCACCTATTACCCCTGTGCTCACTGACCTACATTGGCTCCTGGTTAAGCAACGCCTCGATTTTAAAATTCTCATCCTTGTTTTCAAATCCCTCCATGGCCTCGCCCCTCCCTATCTCTAATCTCCTCCAGCTCTACAACCCCCTCGAGATATCTGCGCTCCTCCAATTCTGGCTTCTTCGGCACCCCCGATTTTAATCGCTCCACCATTGGTGGCCGTGCCTTCAGCTGCCAAGGACCTAAGTTCTGGAAGTCCATCTCTAAACCTCTCCGCCACTTTACCCCTCTTTCCTCATTTAAGACACTCCTTAAAACCTACCTCCTTGACCAAGCTCTACTAATTTCTCTTTATGTGGCTCGGTGTCAAGTTTTGTTTGATAACACACCTGTGAAGTGCCTTGGGACATTTTACTATGTTAAAGGCGCTATAGTAATAACAGCTGTTGTTGTTGTTGAATAGAAAAATTTCACTGTTGTTGGGAGTTTGAATTAAATTTGGGTTTTTTTCGCTTCCGAGAACAAAAGACGCAAATGGGAAAATCCAGTAAACGTTCGACTTCTGTGTTGTGGGAACCAGCAGAGAGAAAAGAAGGAAAACTTCAAAATAGAACCTCCAGGAACCTCTCTGTGGGCAAAGTGATCATCCCATATAGGGCATGCTGAAGAAGAGAATTTTGCCCGAGGATATAATCATTAACTGCAGCAAGTAAGAGCCTTGCTGTTTGGGAACTTACATTTCATTGAGTAATCTGCTGAGCAAATCTAATATCCAGTCTCATATTGACAACTAACATTATATTTTGATGGGAGTTAAGGATAATGAAATGTAATTATGGTATAATTAATGTAATGTTCTAGTTTTAATGTAATGTTCTAGTTTTAAATATGTGTTTTGTGAATGCGGACTAATCACAAATGTCATTTTGAGCTTTATTTATGAGGTTATATTAATAAAGATATGGAGAAATTGTTTTAATTCACATGGGCTTGCCAGACATCAACGTGTTTGAAGGCCATTTTGTGCAATAACCATTTTTATATGAGTTGGATGTGGTTGTTCTGTTGCTCACTTGCAGCAGTCCTTTTACTAGTCAGTTGCCATTGTCTTTCTCAGCGCTAGATTTTTCCATTATGTGTGAACTGATCTCCTAAACTCGCATACAGAGAAACTGAAAGAAAGAAAGACTTACATTTATATCAGAAAGTACTTTCTAAGTGTAGTCACTGTTGTAATGTAGGAAACAGTAGCAAAGTGGTAATGTATGGGTACGGTAGCCTAGTGGTTATGTTACTGGATCAGTAATCCAGAGGCCTGCATTAATAATCAGGAGATATGAGTTCATAATCCCACCATGGCAGTTAAATTTAAATTCAGTTAATTAAATAAATCTGGAATGAATAAGCTAGTATCAATAATTACATAGGATAGACAGCACAGAAACAGGCCAGTCCATGCCGGTGTTTATGCTCCACTCGAGCCTAATGATGACCATGAAACTACTGGATTATTGTAAAATGTCCTTTAGGGAAGGAAATCTACTGTCCTTACCTGGTCTGGCCTATATGTAACTCCAGACCCACAGCAATGTGGTTGACTCTTAACTGCCCTCTGAAATGGCCTAGCAAGCCACTCAGTTGTACCAAACTGCTACAAAGAGGTATACAAAGAATAAAACAAGGCGGACCACACGGCATCGACCTAGGCACCAGACACGATAAAAGCATACCCAGCCCAGTCGACCCTGCAAAGTTCTCCTCATTAACATCTGGGGACTTGTGCCAAAATTGGGAGAATTGTCCCACAGACTAGCCAAGCAACAGCCTGACATAGTCATACTCACAGAATCATACCTTTCCGCCAATGTCCCAGACTCCTCCATCACCATCCCTGGGTATGTCCTGTCCCACCGGCAGGTGGTGGCACAGTGGCATACAGTCGGGGGTTGCGGGGTGGGGTGGCCATGGGAGTGCTCAACATTGACTCCAGACCCCATGAAGTCTCAGGGAATCAGGTCAAACAAGGGCAAGGAAGCCTCCTGCTGATTACCGCCCTCCTTCAACTGATGAATCCATGTTGAACACCACTTGGAAGAAGCACTGAGGGTAGCAAGGGCACAGAACAAACTCTGGGTGGGGGACATCAATGTCCAGCACCAACAGTGGCTTGGTAGCACCACTATGGACCAAGCTGGTCGAGTCCTGAAGGATATAGCTGCTAGATTGGGCCTGCGGCAAGTGGTGAGAGAACCAACATGAGGGAAACACCTAATTGATCTTGTCCTCACCAATCTACCTATCACAGATGCATCTGTCCTGCAGTATTGGTAGGAGTGACCAGTGCACAGTCCTTGTAGAGATGAAGTCCCATCTTCACACTGAGGACATCCTCCATCGTGTTGTGTGTCTTTACCACCGTGCTAAATGGGAAAGATTCAGAACAGATCTAGCAGCTCAAAATTGGGCATCCACGAGGTGCTGTGGGCCACCAGCAGCAACAGAATTGTATTCCACCACAATCTGTAACCTCATGTCCCGGCATATCCCTCACTCTACCATTACCATCACCATCAAGCCACGGTACCAACCCTAGCTCAATGAGGCGTGCAGAACAGCATGCCAAGAGCAGCACCTAAAAATGAATTGCCAACCTGGTGAAGCTACAACACAGGACTATATACATGCTAAGCAGCGGAAACAGCATGCTATAGACAGAGCTAAGCGATCCAACAATCAACGGATCAGATCAAAGCTCTGCAGTTTTGCCACATCCAATCGTGAATGGTGGTGGATAATTAAACAACTAACGGGAGGAGGAAGCTCCATGAACATCCCCATCCGCAATGATGGTGGAGCCTAGCACGTGAGTGCAAAAGACAAGGCTGAAGCGTTTGGCAGAAGTGCCGAGTGGATGATCCATATCTGCCTCCTCCTGAGGTCCCCATCATCACAGAAGCCAGTCTTCAGCCAATTCAATTTACTCCCATGATATCAAGAAACGGCTGAGCACACTGGATACAGCAAAGGCTATGGGCCCCGACAACATCCCGACTGTTGTGCTGAAGACTTGTGCTCCAGAACTGGCTGCACCTCTACCCAAGTTGTTCCAGTACAGCTACAGCACTGGCATCTACCTGACAATGTGAATAATTGCCCAGGTATGTCCTGTCCACAAAAAGCAGGACAAATCCAATCCGGCCAATTACCGCCCCATCAGTCTACTCTCAATCATCAGCAAAGTAATGGAAGATGTCATCGACAGTGCTATCAAGTGGCACTTACTCACCAATAACCTGCTCACTGATGGTCAGTTCGGGTTCTGCCAGGATCACTCGGCTCTCGACCTCATTACAGCCTTGGTCCAAACATGGACAGAAGAGCTGAATTCCAGAGGTGAGGTGAGAGTGACTGCCCTTGACAGCAAAGCAGCATTTGACCGAGTGTGGTGTAATGATCAATAACATGTCATTCTATAGTGGACACTAGGTAGAGCCGTGTAGAGCTGTATATAGCTGTATGTATATAAGACTACACTACCCAGCTGTATGTATATTAAGACTACATTACCCATGAGGCACTAGGCTACCCACAAGGCAGGAGTCAAGATGGATGCCTCTACAGATACTGTACCTAGTCCACATGTGCTCAATAAAGTGTCTAGCAAAAGCTAGCTGTGTTCATAATAAGAATGTTTATTTATCAATGAACATAAGATGGTACCAGGATTGGTGAAGATCTGCTGAAAATTGTGAAAAGCGACATGGAGAATTTGAAGCCACCAGAGCATTTGAAACTCACAGGAAATATCGACTACAATTGGCAGATTTTTAAACAACAATTCGAACTCTACATTGCAGCCATCGGATTCGGTACGAAGCCAGACACAAGGAAGATAGCATTGCTGCTTATGGTTGCAGGCCCACAGGCGATAGAGGTATTTAATACATTTGTATTCAATCCAGAGGAGAACAGAGAAAAATTAGAAGATGTGCTAAAAAAATTTGATGCACATTGCTCTCCCAAAAAGAATGAGACCTATGAAAGATACATCTTCCGTTCTCGGACACAGCAGCAAAATGAGACTTTTGATAGCTTTATAACTGATCTGAAGCTGAAAGCACAGACATGTAATTTCTCTGAGCTGAAAGAATCCATGATTCGTGACCAGATTGTGTTTGGTATTCATGATAAAAAAGTCAGGGAACGTCTGTTGAGAGAAACCGAACTAAATTTGGAAAATGCTGTGAAAATATGCCAAGCCAGCAAGCTAGCTCGAAAGCACGTGAAGACTTTCAGTGAAATCAATAATGATGCGATTGTAATGAGTGATAATGCTATTGTCGGTGCTGTGTCCTACAAGGGGAAGAAACGTGGGCAGAACAGAAATGAAAAGCAATCGGAGGATGAAAATTTTAATTGTAAACGCTGTGGTTACAAACACCAGTTAAGACAATGCCCAGCGTTTGGAAAAATGTGCACAAAGTGTAATGGAAAGAATCACTTTGCCAAACAATGCTTTTCAAAAGTAAAAACTAAGAAAGGGCAACGAGTTAATGTAATTGAGGACACTGATTTAAGTGAGACATTTTTTGTAGGAATGGTGTCATGTGACAATATCAAAAAGGATACAGAAAATGTGCAGCCCTCAGAAATGGACAATGCTGAACATAAAGTTAATGCAGTAAAAGAGGAAAATGGATGATCCCACTGCAGGTAAATGGAGCATTAGTTACCTTGAAACTAGACACTGGGGCAAAAGCAAACTTAATCAGTATGAGTGACATTAACAATATGAAAAAAAGCCCAAAATACAGAAAAAGTCAGTACTACTGAAGGACTATAATGGACAGAAAATAGATAGCTTAGGTGTATGCAGACTTAAAGTGACAGTCAAAGACAAAGTGCATCATCTCATGTTTTCTGTTGTGGCTGAAAGACTTGATTCACTACTGGGTGACAAAGCTTGTGAGGACTTAGAACTGGTCAAGAGAGTCTACCGTATAAACTGTGCCATAAGCAGACCAGATGACTCGGTGGATTCTGTAGTGAATAATTTCCAGGATGTGTTCAAAGGATTTGGAGTTCTACCATTCACTTACAAGATCCAGCTAAAGGAGGATGCTCAGCCAGTGGTACATGCTCCACGAAGAGTTCCAGCACCCCTGCGTGACTGGCTCAAGAATGAACTGGACAGAATGACCACACTCGGAGTCATCAGGAAAGTCGAAGAGCCAACAGACTGGGTTAACTCCATGGTATGTGTAAAGAAAAAGAACAATGATCTAAGAATATGCATGGATCCAAAGGACTTAAATGCAAACATAAAACGTGAACACTACCAGATTCCCAAGCGAGAAGAAATCACCAGTGAAATGTCAGGTGCCAGATACTTTACAAAGCTCGATGCCTCACAAGGATTTTGGCAACTAAAACTGGATGAAGAGAGCACCAAATACTGTACCTTCAACACACCATTTGGCAGGTACTGTTTCCTCAGAATGCCTTTCGGGATAATATCTGCATCTGAAATCTTTCATAGAGCAATGGAACACACAATTGAAGGTCCGGAAGGAGTTTGGGTCTATGTTGATGACATCATCATCTGGGGCTCCACACTGAAAGAACACAATGAGAGACTGACTAAAGTGCTACAGAGCATACACCGGAATGAACTGAAGCTCAAGAAAGCCAAGTGTCAGTTTGGCGTCCAGGAAGTCACTTTCCTCGGAGACAATCTATCTGGTAAAGGAATAGAGCCAGATATAGAAAAAGTAAACGCCATACTCAAAATGCCCCAACCCACTGACAAAAAAGGAGTGCTATGCATCATGGGGATGATAAACTTCATTGGAAAGTTCATTCCTAACTTGTCAGCCAAGACAGCCTGTCTGCGAGACCTGCTACATAAAACAAACGAGTTCGCATGGACAGAAAGACATGAACAAGAGTGGATAAACCTCAAAACAGTGCTGACAACCACACCTGTACTCACCTTCTTTGACCCAACAAAAAGAATCAAAGTGTCAACGGATGCATCAAAAGATGGCCCAGGTGCGGTCTTGCTACAAGCAGAGGGTGAAGATTGGAAGCCTGTTGCCTATGCCTCCAGGTCTATGACTGATACTGAGTGTCGATACGCCCAGATTGAAAAGGAATGTCTAGGCTTGGTAGTTGGACTAGAAAAGTTTCATGGCTACATATATGGACTTCCCACCTTCACAGTTGAGACAGACCACAGCCCTCTGGTTGCCATCATAAAAAAAAAACCTGAATGAGATGTCTCCAAGGATTCAACGACTCATGATGAAGATGCAAAGATATGGCTTTGAACTGATCTACACACCAGGCAAATACATAGTGTTAGCAGATGCACTATCCCGAGCACCCACAATGAGTCATGTGAGCTCTACTGAAGAAGACGTGGATGCTCATGTGAGTATGGTCACTGCTGCGCTGCCCGTGCAGACACAAAATCAAAGCAAATAGCAGAAGAAACAGTAAAAGAGACAGTATTACAAACAGTAATTGAGAACATTCATCATGGTTGGCCAAAAGGTTCCTGTCCAAAATATTTCCATATAAGGTCAGAATTGAGTGTCGCAAGTGGACTATTACTAAAACAGAACAGAATAGTCATTCCACAGGCTCTACGTCAAGACATGCTCAAAAGGATTCATGAGAGACACCTCGGAATTGAAAAATGCAAAAGGAGAGCAAGAGACACTGTTTATTGGCCTGGCATAAATAAGGACATTGAGAACATGATAGGCAAATATGAGACATGTCAGAAACACCAAAACAAACAAGCAAAGGAACCAATGATAGTAGCTGACATACCAACAGCACCATGGCAAAAGGTTGGTATAGACCTTTTTCATTTAAATGGTAAAGACTATCTAATAGTGATTGACTACTATTCTAACTATCCTGAGATGGCACTGCTCTCAAGCACCACAGCAAGCAGTGTCATAATGCATGTGAAATCCATCTTCGCCAGGCATGGAATTCCCAGGATTGCCATTAGCGACAATGGTCCGTGCTTCAACTGTAAGGAGTGGCAACAGTTTGCAGCACATTATGACTTTCAGCACATCACATCCAGTCCTTTGTATGCTCAGTCAAATGGTAAGGCAGAGAAAGGTGTTCAAGTTCTCAAGCAGCTACTGAAGAAAGCGACAGAAAGCAAGTCTGATCCTTATCTCGCCCTGCTGAGCTACCGAGCCTCACCTTTAGACTGTGGTTCTTCACCTGCAGAACTACTAATGGGTCGCAAGTTGCGCACCACGCTACCCTGCTGTGCAAAAGAACAGCAAAGTGAGGAACTGAGACAGAGACTTCAACTGTTAAAGCCGAAACAGAAATCATTCTATGACAAGTCATCCAAAACTCTAAAACCATTGACAAGGGATGATGTTGTCAGGATTGAGGATCCAGATGCATGGAACAGGAAAGCTACAGTTCTTGAGGAAGTAGGACCAAGGTCATACACTGTTAGAACTGAGGAAGGACAGATTCTCAGGAGGAACCGCCGTTCCCTCCTAAAAACACAAGAGACTATTCAAGACCAGATTGATGACAATGCCGCAACTGCATCTTGTCATTCACCACCAGAACAAACTCATGAAGACACATCAGACTTACCCGTGTTGAGAAGATCCACACGTGAAGTAAAAAAGCCTGATAGACTTAATCTTTGAGTACAATGTAAAGCTTTGAAAATGTGTTGACTGTTTTGAAAATGTTTATGTTTATAGAGCAGTAACAAAAGTGTTACTGATATTATCTTGATTGTTTTCTTGAAAGTTGATTGATATTGATTTTGTTAAACCTCAAAGAAAGGGGATGTAATGATCAATAACATGTCATTCTATAGTGGACACTAGGTGGAGCCGTAGAGCTGTGTAGAGCTGTATATAGCTGTATGTATATAAGACTACACTACCCAGCTGTATGAATATTATGACTACATTACCCATGAGGCACTAGGCTATCCACAAGGCAGCAGTCAAGATGGATGCCTCTACAGATACTATACCTAGTCCTCATGTGCTCAATAAAGCGTCTAGCAAAAGCTAGCTGTGTTCATAATAAGAATGTCTATTTATTAATAGATCAAAGCTCTGCAGTCTTGCCACATCCAGTCGTGAATGGTGGTGGATAATTAAACAACTAACGGGAGGAGGGAGCTCCATGAACATCCCCATCCGCAATGATGGTGGAGCCTAGCACGCGAGTGCAAAAGACAAGGCTGAAGCGTTTGCCAGAAGTGCCGAGTGGACGATCCATATCGGCCTCCTCCTGAGGTCCCCACCATCACAGAAGCCAGTCTTCAGCCAATTTGATTTACTCCCATGATATCAAGAAACGGCTGAGCACACTGGATACAGCAAAAGCTATGGGCCCCGACAACATCCCGACTGTTGTGCTGAAGACTTGTGCTCCAGAACTGGCTGCACCTCTACCCAAGTTGTTCCAGTACAGCTACAACACTGGCATCTACCTGACAATGTGAATAATTGCCCAGGTATGTCCTGTTCACAAAAAGCAGGACAAATCCAATCCGGCCAATTACCGCCCCATCAGTCTACTCTCAATCATCAGCAAAGTAATGGAAGATGTCATTGACAGTGCTATCGAGTGGCACTTACTCACCAATAACCTGCTCACTGATGGTCAGTTCGGGTTCCGCCAGGATCACTCGGCTCCCGACCTCATTACAGCCTTGGTCCAAACATGGACAAAAGAGCTGAATTCCAGAGGTGAGGTGAGAGTGACTGCCCTTGACAGCAAAGCAGCATTTGACCGAGTGTGGCATCAAGGAGCCCTAGTAAAATTGAAGTCAATGGGAATCAGAGGGAAAACACTCCACTGGCTGGAGTCATACCTAGCACAAAGGAAGATGTTTGTGGTTGTTGGAGGCCAATCATCTCAGCCCCAGGCAGTGTCCTAGGCCCAATGATCTTCAGCTGGTTCATCAATGACCTTCCCTCCATCATAAGATCAGAAGTGGGGATGTTTGCTGTTGATTGCACAGTGTTCAGTTCCATTCGCAATTCCTCAGATAATGAAGCAGTCTATGCCTGCATGCAGCGAGACCTGTATGACATTCAAGCTTGGGCTGATAAGTGGCAAGTAATATTCTCACCACACAAGTGCCAGGAAATGACTATCTCCAACAAGAGAGAGTGTAACCACCGCCCTTTGACAATAAACGGCATTACCATTGCCAAATACCCCACCACCAACATCCTGGGGGTTAACCATTGATTAGAAACTTAACCGGACCAACCACATAGATACTGTGGCTACAAGAGCAGGTCAGAGGCTGGGTATTCTGCAGCAAGTGTCTCACCTCTTAACTCACCAAAGCCTTTCCACCTTCTAGAAGGCACAAGTCAAGATTGTGATGGAATACTCTCCACTTGCCTGGATGAGTACAGCTCCAATAACACTCAAGAAGCTCAACACCATCCAGGACAAAGCAGCCCGCTTGATTGGCATCCCATCCACCACCTTAAACATTCACTCCCTCCACCACCGACATTCTGTGGCTGCAGTGTGTACCATCTACAAGATGCACTGCAGCAACTTGCCAAGGCTTCTTCGGCAGCACCTCCCAAACCCGCGACCTCTACCACCTAGAAGGACAGCAGCAGCAGACGCATGGGAACACCACCACCTCCAAGTTACCCTCCAAGTCACAGACCATCCTGACTCGGAAATATATCGCCGATCCTTCATCGTCACTTGGTCAAAATCCTGGAACTCCCTTCCTAACAACCTTCACCACACGGACTGCAGCCGTTCAAGAAGGCGGCTCACCACCACCTTCTCAAGGGCAACTAGGGATCGGCAATAAATGCTGGCCCAGATCCCATGAACGAATAAAAAAAAGGCTGCAGCCAATTTGCAGACAGCAAACTCCCACAAGCAGCTATGTGATAGTGACCAGATCATCTATTTTTTAGTGATGTTGATTGAGGGATAAATATTGGCCAGGACACCAGGGATAACTCTCCTGCTCTTCTTTGAAATAGTGGCATAGGATCTTTTACATCCACCTGAGAGAGCAGATGGGGCCTCTGAAAGTGCAGCACTCCCTCAGTACAGTACTGAAGTGTCAACCTAGATTCTTGTGCACAGGTATCTGGAGTGGGACTTGAACCATTAAACTTCTGACTCAGAGGCGAGAGTGCTAGCAACTGAGCTATGGCTGCCACTTTAGTCAGATTCTATTTGCTGTTTTTAAATTGCCTTCATTTCACCATTAATATTTGATCATGTATCAATGCACACCAAACTTCATAAGTAGCTCACAGTACAAATCCTATCAGAAAGTTCAAGATATAAATATTTAAATATGCAGAGTCAATGTCACTTTATTAAATAATAGTGCCGATTATGACAAAGCTATATTGACATCAGATTTAAGTTTTGAAATATAAAAATGAAGCCTTAAAATGGATAAAAAGCAACTCTGGGAGACATTTTTAAAAAACTGCAGCTAATGCCCTATTTTATATTTTGTGCTATTACATATTTTTTAATAAATATTATCCCGCTTCTTCCTCTGGTCTCAGCGTCAGAGGGCAGTTGTCAACCCACTCCTAGGACTCTGCCAATGTTATACTTCACCATGCATAGACGTGGCCCAAACCGTGACGTGTCTACTTTTACCTCCCAGCATGGCGAGACTCCTGACCTCTGCTCAGTGTCTCCCAGTTCAGCATGGCTGAGGTCAGAAATTCAAATGAGTGAGGGATTGAATCTACACTGTGCACCACTATACAGTTTAATTACATTGTTATAGAGTCATAGAGTTATACAGCACAGAAAGAGGCCCTTCGGCCCATCGTGTCCACGCTGCCCATCAAACCCTGTCTATTCTAATCCCATTTTCCAGCCTTGGTCCATAGCCTTGTATGCTATGGCATTTCAAGAGCTCATCTAAAATGCTTCTTGAATGTTGTGAGGGTTTCTGCTTCTACCACCCTTTCCGGCAGTGAGTTCCAGATTCCAACCACCCTCTGGGTGAAAAAGTTTTTCCTCAAATCCCCTCTAAACCTCCTGCCCCTTACCTTGAAACTATGCCCCCTGGTTATTGACCCCTCTACTAAGGGGGAAAGTTCCTTTCTATCTACCCTATCTATGCCCCTCATAATTTTGTACACCTCAATCAGGTCCCCCCTCAGCCTTCTCTGCTCTAAGGAAAACAACCCCAGCCTGTCCAATCTCTCCTCATAGCTGAAGTGCTCCAGCCCAGGTAACATCCCGGTGAATCTCCTCTGCATCCTCTCCAATGCAATCACATCCTTCCTATAGTGTGGCAACCAGAACTGCACACAGTATTCCAGCTGTGGCCTAAATAGCGTTTTGTACAGCTCCATCATAACCTCACTGCTCTTATATTCTATGCCTTGGCTAATGAAGGCAAGTATCCCATATGCCTTCTTAACCACCTTATCTACCTGTCCTGCTGCCTTCAGGGATCTATGTATATGCACACCAAGGTCCCTCTGATCCTCTATCCTTCCTAGGGTCTTACCATTCATTATGTATTCCCTTGCCTTGTTAGTCCTCCCAAAATGCATCACCTCACACTTTTCAGGGTTAAATTACATCTGCCATTGTTCTGCCCATCTAACCAACCCATCTACATCGTCCTGTAGCCTGAGGCTTCCCTCCTCGCTATTTACCACTCCACTAATTTTCATGTCATCTGCGAACTTACTGATCATACCTCCTACATTCATATCTAAATCATTAATGTACACTACAAACAGCAAGGGACACAGCACCGATCCCTGCAGTACACCACTGGATACAGGCTTCCAGTCACAAAAACAACCTTCGACCATCACCCTCTGCCTCCTGTCACGAAGTCAATTTTGGATCCAATGTGCCAAATTGCCCTGGATCCCATGGGCTCTTACTTTCTTGATCAGTCTCCCATGCGGGACTTTGTCAAAAGCCTTATTGAAGTCCATGAAGACAACACCAACAGCACTACCCTCATCCACACACCTATCCACCCCCTTGAAAAACTCAATCAAATTGGTTAGACATGATCTCCCCCTGACAAAGCCATGCTGCCAATACCTTTCAGTGGAGTTTGAGAAAAGAAAGAAAGACTTGCATTTCTAGAGCACCTTTCACGACCTCAGGACGTCCCAAAGTGCTTTACAGCCAATGAAGTACTTTTGAAATGCAGTCACTACTGTAACGTAGGAAACACAGCCTCCAATATGCGCACAGCAAACTCCCACAAACAGCAATGTGATAATGACCAGATACAGGAAACTTTGTTATATCCGGCACCGACGGGACCGAGCTGTTGCTGATCTATCAAAACTGCCGGACATACCAGCGTTAATATTGAAGCATACGGAGGTTTTCATCTCCATATCTGACAACAAACACTGTTGCTTAGCAACAGCTTCTAAACAGTCGGCCCGTATCTTGGAAGCATCTCTGTAGCTTAGCAACAGCTTCAGAGAGACTTTCCAGAGCCTGACTGTTGAAAAAAAAGCCACGAGAAGAAAAAAAAGCCAACAAAACGGCTCCTGATTTCTGCCGGTAGATTGAGGTTTCTGGACATACAACCTCCGGATAAACCAAAGCTTCCTGTAATTTGTTTTAGTGATGTTGATTGAGGGATAAATATTGGCCAGGACACTGGGAATAACTCTCCTGCTCTTCTTTGAAAAATAGTGCCATGGGATCTTTTACATCCACCTGAGGGAGCAGACGGGGCCTCAGTTTAATGTTTCATCCGAAAGACGGCACCTCTGACAGAGGCAATTGAATATTCAGTGAAACCAGATATAGAAATTCAAAAAACTCAGACAGGTTGTTATGTTTCCTTGACAAAGGTTCCATGTCGTTAGATACTTCTATTCTATATGAATGTATCAAGAGTATATTTCAAATTGTTGAGCTCACTTTCACCATTCATTTTAACAAATCTTACTCTTTCAATGTATTGTTACACAGCTATTATGCTGTCATACTTAGCACAAATGGTGAGCATAGAGTTGTACTGCCTTTTCGTGGTGCTATGAAAAGTTGTCAAAGCTCCATGCATGCATACCTAAATGCCCACGCAGAGCACAATTTACACCCCTCCTATACTGCTGCTACACTTAGTATTTGAGAAGAGCTTTTTTCAATCAGCAAGACAAATAAAAAGCAAGTCACCAAACTTGCAATGTGCTCCTTTTTAAAAGGCAGACTTCTTAACTGTGGCTGGTAGGACAGTAAAGTTTTGTGGCACGGCCTCTTGAAAGCCATGTAACTCACAACATTGCTTAGGAGATCAGACCCACTCTGCCGCCATTATTCTACACCTTCAGTGCTACCACAGCAAATTCATTATTGGACACCAAAAGTGCATCATGTCTACAAATCTGGAAAAACATAGCCTTCCTTACTCAGGCTTTGAGTTGATGTGCAATGTGGTGACACCTATTAA
This sequence comes from Somniosus microcephalus, assembly GCF_052327205.1. Lineage (NCBI taxonomy): Eukaryota > Metazoa > Chordata > Chondrichthyes > Squaliformes > Somniosidae > Somniosus > Somniosus microcephalus. The sequence continues at coordinate 254,123,934 of NC_140992.1, forward strand.
CCACTATAAGATAGGATGTGTAAAACAGCTGTAACAGAATAAATAGATATTCGTTTGTAAATAATAATACAGGAAACTCTCTCTTAACCGGCAAAATTCAGGAGTAGGTTCAGGTAAGTTTTATTATATATTAGTGGCCGTGTAACCAGGGTTCCTGGATCTGTGGCCGTGTAACCAGGGTTCCTGCACCTGTGGCCGTGCAACAGGGACTCCTGGATCTGTGGCCATGTAACCGGGGCTCCTGCACCTGTGGCCGTGCAAGAGGGACTCCTGGATCTGTGGCCGTGTAACCGGGGCTCCTGCACCTGTGGCCGTGTACGGGGCTCTCGTACCTTGGTAAGCATACCTCTCTGTAATCCGGACTTTTTGATCAACCGGCACCACGCCAGTCCCGTCGGTGCCAGATAAAAAAGAGTTTCCTGTACTGGCAGGTGACCGTGAAATAGCACGTCACGATTGCATATCAGTACAAGAATGCCTTGAAATAGCTTACATGTTTAGTTTCCTTTTGGTTTAATGACATAAGTGTAGTTTTTGCACTGGATAAAATTCTTTTAAAAGGGCCTTGCCACTGTCACTGATTTTTAGTATTGGAAGATACATTCCTGGAGGGCAGGAGAGGAAGGAGGTCAAAGAAGACTTGAACTTCTCTCAATTAGCAGGAGTCTTTTCACACATTGCAGGTTAAAGTTGGTGCATAAGTAGTTAAACCAATTACGTATGGCACAGAAAACTGGCAGGAAATTAATTTTGCATATTGCAGATAACTCTGCACTGGCAGACCCAAGTATGTGACTGTACTTCACAATGATTAATCGGTCTCTGGGAAGCCATTTATTTAATCAGTGCTGACAATTTTTCTTTGTCCTACCTACACTTAAATTTTACAGCTTTATCGAATGAAAATGAATGCTGAAATAATTGACATGGTTCTGATGTGCATTAGAGTGAAAACAATCACCCAAATCCACTGGGTGACGTTTTCTCCCTGGCCTTATCAACCTTGCAGGATGCAGCTGACAGTGGCAAGCTAGAGGCTTTTGTGTGTTCTGTTCAGGCTGGCGACATTAGGGGAAAAAAGGGAAAATTATTGGATAGCTAGGATAATTACAGTATTTCATGGAACATAAACTTGTCCTAACAATAAATGACACCTCTTTCTTTTTCAGTTGTGATATAACTGAAAAAAATCATTGTTCACAAGGTAATCAATAGAGAGTGCATTCTGTGCAGTAATTGGGACTATGCTTCGCATGGTAAAGTGTCAATTGAAGGAGAAGTGGATTCTACCGAACTTGTACCATAATCCCTAAAATCCTTGTGTTAGTCAGGAGTACGGTAACATGTTACTGGACTATTCATTCAGAGGCCTGTACTAATGAGCCAGAGGCGTGGGCCACGATTTTGCCAGCGCTCAGAGGGCGGGTTTGGAGGCGGGTCAGCTGTTAAATTCGAAATGATTGACAGCGGGTTGGGAACCCGCCGAGAACCCGGCTCCATTTAAGTTTCCAAACTGTCGGGTCTGCGATTTCAAAACAGACCCGACACCAAGCGGCGGGGGAGGCATTTAAGATCGTTAATGGCTCATTAAGTACTTGTTAACTACGATTTTGCCGGCCTTTTTCTATTTTCCCACATTGTCACGCTGCTCGGAGATCACGTCATGTAAGTATGTCGGGTTCTCTATGTCTCCCCATTGCTGTGAATAGGTGACAGCTGCAAAGTGGTATGAAAGCTATCATTTCACAACTGGTCACTTTCCAATGCCAGAAGCTTGAGCCTGCAGGACTTGGAAGACACTTTTGAGCTGTTTGCAGTTTGGAATAAACTCTCTATCCACTGTCACCTCCTTGGAGCAAGCTCTCTCACCATTGACAGGTCGCTTCTGTCATCTCAACTTCAACTGCCATCTATTCCAGCAACATCGGTGCCCTTGAAAAAATCTCACCTTGGTCCTCTGAATCTCTCCACGATCAGCCCCAACACCAACATCACCAGGCACACCAATATCACCAACAACAATATCAACCTTCTCCACAATCACCTGATGCTGCACAGGACACAGGGCATCAGCACCCGACAACATTGCTGCCCGGGACGCCAGTGATGGCATCACCAAGTCCAGATTTACTTCACTTAACGCTGTACACCCTGACTGCCACATGATGCGCCAGGTTAACGCCACCCCACACAAGCACCATAAAGCATTCTTACAATGGCCAAGCCATTCCTTTCAAACTCATCAACATTGCGGGGTGTACCGTTATGTCTTACCATTCACTGCAACTCACTAAGACACTTCCAAAGGTGAGCACAGATCTGTCCAATAAGGCAAAGTGTTGAAAATAAAGATTTCAATGTTTGACAACACATTAACAGAAAATTTACATGAACATTGCTTAAGACACCCAAGTGCATAACCTTGTGTGTTGTTAGTTGGTATGATTGTATTAGGATGAGGGTGAGTGTGAGGGGTGGCCAGTGAGATGGGGAAGTGATAATGTAGATAGAGAGGGATGGGTGGAGGTGCAAGGTAAGTTGGTGTGAGTAAATCCAGCCCGAGAGTTCAAATCCCACTACGGCAGCTATGGAATTTAAATTCAGTTATTTAAATAAAATCTGGAATAAAAAACTAGTATCAGTAATGGTGACCATAAAACTATCAGATTGTCATAAAAACCCGGTTTTTATGACAAAATCTGGTTCACTAATGTCCTTTAGGGAAGGAAATCTGCCATCCTTACCTGGTCTGGCCTATATGTGACTCCAGATCCACAGCAATGTGGTTGACTCTTAACTGCCCTCTGCGGTTCAAGAAGGTGGCTCATCACCACCTTCTCAATGGCAAATAAGGATGGGCAATAAATGCTGGCCTTACCAGTGACACCCACATCCCATGAACGAATAAAAGAAAAGTTAGAAAAGGAGATAGAGGTACAATTAATAATGTATTAGCATGCTTTATGCCATTGAATTGCTGATTGGAGGGGGTTCTGGCAACAGACCTTTTGTATTGATAGCCCCCTGTCACTTTAATGCTCCACTCCACTCCCACTCTGACCGTTCTGTCTTCTGCCTCCTACACTGTTACAATGAACCTCAACGTAAGCTCAAGGAACAGTGCCTCTTCTTTTGATTAGGCACTTTACAGCCTTCCGTACTCAACATTGAGTTCAACAATTTGAGATCATAACCTCTGCCCCCATTTTTTCAGATGGCAGCTGTTGATGATTCTGCTATTCCCATTTACAGCTCTTCTAGACCCATCTTTTGTTTCTTTACTTGTCCCATTACCATCTCCTTTTGCCTTGCACCATCATCCCTTTTGTCATTTAATCTCTCCTTCCTTCCACCCTATCACAGACCTTCCCTTTTGTTCTTTCCTCCCCATCCTACTTTTCCTGCCCCTGCACTTGCTTCAAAACCTGTTACATCTCTAACATTTTCCAGTTCTGATGAAAGGTCATCGACCTGAAACGTTAACTCTGTTTCTCTCTCTGCAGATGCTGTCTGACCTGCTGAGTATTTCCAGCATTTTCTGCTTTTATTTCAGATATCCAGCATCCACCGGAATGTTGCTTTTGTATGAATTGACATGTGACTGTGACAAAAGCAAACTCTCCCTCCTCATCCTTCTCAACCTGTCTGCAGCTTTTGACATAGCTGACCACAAATCTTCCTCCAATGCCTCTCCACCATCGCCCAGCTGGGTCAGAATGCACTCGTCTGGTTCCATTCTTAGCTATTTAGTCAGAGAATCACCTGCAATGGCTTCTCTTCCTGCTCCCGCATCATTACCTCTAGTGTCCCCCAAGGATCTATTCTTGGCCCCCTCCTACTTCACATCTACATGCTGTCCCTTGGCGACATCATCCGAAAACACAGCGTCAGTTTCCACATGTACGCTGACAACACCCAGCTCTACCTGACCACTACCTCTTTTACCCTTCCAGTGTTTCTAAACTGTCAGATTCCTTGTCTGACATCCAGTTCTGGATGAGCAGAAATTTCCTCCAACTAAATATTGCGAAGATCGAATCCATTGTCTTTGGTCCTCACCACAAACTCCATTCACTAGCCACCGACTCTATCACTCTTCCTGGCAACTGTCTGAGGCTGAACCAGACTGTTCACAACCTTGGGGTCATATTTGACCCTGAGAGGAGCTTCCGACCATATATCACTAAGCCCGCCTATTTCCACCACCATAACATCACCCAACGCCGCCCCTGCCTCAGCTCATCTGTTGCGGAAACCCTCATCCATGCCTTTGTTGCCTCTAGACTTGACTATTCCAATGCGCTCCAGGCCGGTCTCCCATGTTCTACCCTCCATAAGTTTGAGGTCATCCAAAACTCAGCTGTTCATGTCCTAACTCACACCAAGTCCCATTTCCCATTCACCCATCACCCCTGTGCTCACTGACCTACATTGGTTCCTGGTTAAGCAACACCTTGATTTTAAAATTCTCATCCTTGTTCTCAAATCCCTCCATGGCCTTGCCCCTCCCTAGCTCTGTAATCTCCTCCAGCCCTACAACCCTCCAAGATATCAGCACTCCTCCAATTCCAGCCTCAAGAGCGATTTTCATTGCTCCACCATTGGTGACTGTGCCTTCAGTTGCTAAGGCCCTATGCTCTGGAAGTCCCTTCCTAAACCTCTCCGCCTCTCTACCTCTCTTTCCTCCTTTAAGACGCTCCTTAAAACCTACCTCTTTGACCAAGCTTATCATCATCTGCCCTAATATCTCCTTATGTGGCTCGGTGTCAAATTTTGTTTAATAACTCTCCTGTGAAGCGCCTTGGGATGTTTTACTACGTTAAGGGCAGTATATAAATACAAGTTGTTGTTGTTGCTGTTGTTGAATGGCGCAGTGAGTCATGGGCAACATTCACTATTTATTATATCATTGGAAAAAGAACTTTAAGGTAATGCTCCACAGTCAGGTTGCTCCTAACTCAAAGTTTGAAAGTACATGTTACCACGGGGAAAGTATACACTATCCTTTGAGTCGGACATTAAACCAAGGTCCCATCTGTGTGTTGCAGGATCTTTGTTTGAGGTAGGGGTAAGCTTTAATACACAACTTCAAAATGTGTAGCCTGTGTTTTGCGCAAAGTTAATTTATTTTAAAACACAACATTTAAACATAACTCATTACCAAATCCTTGCTATGAAGAAAAAATGACCAAAAATACTGAACTGTAACTTTCTTTCTACCTCTCTTTCTTTCTGTCTCTCTTTCTTTCTGTCTCTCTTTAGAACATTAATGGAGTGTGGAATTCAGTAGACCACACTCCCTTTTTAGACAGTTGTACCCCATATTGTATATTAATATCACAATAATGTAGTACCAAGTGAATGTTTTACTTTATACAGTTGAATATAGTTTAAAATGATTAAGTTGTATAAAAAATGGTTTTAATTCATTCTGTGAATTATAAGGGAGAAGGTAAACAGATCAGTAACTCTAAACCTGCACTAATACTTTAGTCCAAAGATGTGCGGGTTAGGTTGATTGGCCATGATAAAAAATTGGCCCTTAGTGTTAGGGGGGATTAAATACGTGGGGTTACGGGGATAGGGCTTGGGTGGGATGGCTGTCGGTGTAGGGACTGGGTGCTAGGGTTTGGATGATCAGCCATGATCTCGTTGAATGGCAGAGCAGGCTCGAAGGGCCGAATGGCCTACTGCTGCTTCTATCTTCTATGTTTCTATGTTTCTATGTTTATATGCTGTTAATAGAGGGACATCTGTCAGATCCATATGTTGTACCTCTGTAGGTCAGTAGCTGTCTTGTACTCTGTCATATTCAGAAACTTATATTTTTGTGCAATTATTGAGATGAATACAATATTATCCCTGAATCTTTTCTCAGTGACATTTAACCAGCTAAGTTCTTCCACGCCATTTCAAGGCACTGCTACCTAGTTTACACCAGGCGGGAGGCCTCAAAGTTCAATCCAGAGTGTGCGATGATATTATTCAACACTTCACTCTGTATTCTGGTGAAGAAGGCACACTCAATTTCTCTGTGTCAGTGAAACATGTGCACCATCGCTTCAAGTTGAATTGCTCTGTTTTAATGTGGTATCTCCTCTCAGCTGGGGAAACTGCTGGGGCACTAAAATGGGCCTCGATGACCCTGGGTTAGGGAGGCGAAAAATTGGTCAATGTCTCCTTACAGACATGGGTCACATACAAGAATTTATTTTAAAAGCTGAACAATGTATATGCATTCCAAATAATTAGTTGAGTACTCCTGCTCTATACAGGAAACCTTACCATTGCTCTTACTGCAAAAATAAAATCATTTCAACAAAATATGACCAACTTTATTTATTATTTTGTTTTCCTTTGATATCTGGGTTTTTGATTCACTTTTCCATAACAGTAAATGCTGGGACATAGTCTGCGGAGTTGACTGGGAGAAGTTCCATCACCTGCTATTGCAAAAGAGTTCAATCGTCACACACAATGGAATTTCTAAGAGCACTGAGCATTGTAAGGATAACATGTGTGCTGCAGTGTGCTCCAAGGCAGCAACATATGGAGAGCTTCAGATGATGTTTGGCTTATGACATGTAACTATCAATTTTACAGAGTATTGGTTAGACCCCATCGGGAGTACTGCTTTCGGTTTGGGCATCTAACCTCAGGAAACATGTATTGGCCTTGGAGGGGTACAGTACAGATTCACTAGAATGATACCAGGGCTGAAAGGATTAAATTATGAGGACAGGTTACATCAATTTTGCTTGTATTCCCTTGAGCTTAGGAGTTTGAGGGATGATCTAATTGAGGTGATAAAGGGATTCAATAGGGTAGATACGGACAATCTATTTCCTCTGGTGGGAGAAGCCAGAACAAGAAGGCGTAATCTTAAAATTAGAGCTCGGCCATTTAAGAGTGAAATCAGGAAGTCCTTTTTCATACAAGGAGTAGTGGAAATCTGGAACTTTTTTTCCCAAAAGGCTGTGGATGCCGGGACAATTGGAGCTTTCAAGACTGAGGTCGATAGACTTCTGTTGGAGAAATATAACAAGGGATATGGAGAAACGGCGGGTAAATGGAGTGGAGGTACAGATCAGCCATGATCTAACTGAATGGTGGAACAGGCTCAAAAGGCTGTATGGCCTGGTCCTGTTTCTATGTTGGTTGAGGGATAAATATTTGCCAGGACACTGGGGGAACTCCACTTCAAAATAGTGCAATGGAATCTCTTATATTCACCGGAGAGAATAGACGGGGCTTCAAATTTAACATCTCATCTGAGAGAGAGAAAGCGCAGCACTCCTTCAGTACTGCATTGAAGCATCAGCCTAGATTACATGTTTGAGGCCTGGAGGGGGGGTGGTGGGGGCGGGTTTGAACCCACAACCTGCTGACTTACTACTGAGCTAAACCTGACACCAACCTGCCTAAATAATGCACCTTAGCCTCAATCTCAAAGGAGTACTATCTGCCACTCCAGTGTCACAGTTTCAATTCCCACATCAAATATCCTCGTTGGCTTTCTGAGCGAGACTACTGGTTTATTGCTAACTGATGGGTAGCTTTGTCCTGTGATCTACACCTGCTAGGAACTGGGTGGAATCAGCCCAAGATTTATTTCATTTGGAAATCCTTGCTGTCAACAGATAGACAGAGACCTTCATCCCATCAGTTTGGGTAGAATTTGAATCAGAGATGAAAGCACAGCATAGACACTGCACAAACCTTTCTTCCTTACAAATCTTCCCATCTTTAACAATGAATTTTTGCAGCAGTTTTGGAGCTATTCTTAACAGTGAAAACTTTTTTTTTTTTATTGTGGGTCTTGCTTTGTTCATTTCAGCTGGCAAAATTAAACATGATTATTTGAAAGTCTGTAATCAGCATTAAAGATTTGAATGTTAATATTTGTTGAAATAATTTTGCCGCTCCTAAAATACTCGAATACACAGTTGAGTCTTTGAAGGTTAATAAGTGCAACCATGGAACCTCGGGCAACATGCAATGTTTCAATTAATTTCCATTTATCTAACAGATCTTGGTATTATGATTTAGAATTTATCCACTATTGACACAATTTCTCTAAAAAACACAACTGTTTCCAAACCTTCAGGCTCACAAAATTCAATCAGGGCAAAACAACAAATAAGAAACATAAGCACAAAAGGAATTACAAAAGCAAAATACTGCGGATGCTGGAAATTTGAAATAAAAACAGAAAATGCTGGAAATACTCAGCAGGTCAGGCAGCATCCGTGGAGAGAGAAGCAGAGTTAACGTTTCAGGTCGATGACCTTTCATATAGAACTAAGTTGTTTAGATTGCTAGGGGTCAAGGGCTAAAAATTGCCCTTGGCTTCAGGTTGGACATAGAGTCATAGGGGGAAAAATACAGTATTTCCCCGTTTGGGCGTCATTATCGGCCGTGCGCAATGTTTAGCGCCTGGCGCTATTTATCGCCTCCGACGGCAAACTTGGCTTTTATCACCCCTGGAGGTGATTGGAGCGCTAAATCAGGCGCTTCACACCTGTCTTAAGGCGCAAAGGCCGAGGAGCGAGGTGCTACCTCAGAGCACTGACGAAGCTCATGTGATGTCATTCAGCAATGGAACACAGACACACTGGCTCCGGCCAGTTCTTAAAGGGGAGTTCTGACGAAAGGTCATCGACCTGAAATGTTAACCCTGTTTCTCTCGTCACAGATGCTGCTTGGCCTGCTAAGTTTCTCCAGTATTTTCTGTTTTTATCTTAAAGGGGTGGGTTGATTTTGCTCTCCATCCACATCCTGTTCATTGCAGCCTTAATCTCGGCCTGGAGAGACCTGTACATCAAATCTGCTGGAAAGAACAATGGAGAGGCCCAGGGAAAGAGCTCAGAGTGCAGCCCCCACAGTCTCTTCTAAATAAATACAAGGAAGGGCAAATCAAAATAAACCTGCAAAGTGCTGCTCGGTATGCAAAACTCCTTCACACAGTGTTGAATCTCTCTAGAAGTCTCTCTCACTCTCTCAGAATGCGTGGTGCAAAAATGTCACCAACAAAAAAAGGCAGGAAGCGGTCGCCTTTAAATAGCGCTCCCCCAGTCCCTTCCTGACTGCAAAACGCTCCCCTCAACCTGTCTAGTTAATTTCGCGAGCGGCGCAAACATCGCCGCGCCCGGGCGTTAGTTGCTTTGCACCCCATTAGCGCTCTCTTAAGGCGGAAACAACTGAATTTTTCCCCCATAGAATCATGGGGGGAGAAATTGGGTGAGTAGCGCCACCTGTTAGCGCCTAAAGAGGCAGGCAGTGGCTGTAGCGCCACTGGCTGCGTCTCCCGCGATATTCAGGAGGGGCGCTAATGGTGGCGTTAGCCTGTTGCGCTGCACCACCACCGATGACGTGGCCATTCGCTACCCACGCCCACTTCACGGGGCCTTACTGTGCCGACAGCGGCGCAAGTTAAGGTGGAGGTGCGGGGCGGCCGCTTTTTCGGCGGCCGCCTGCCAGCACCTCCGTCCCCGGCCTCCTAACCACCCCCCCCACCCCCCGCGGCATTGCCGGCTGTTTCCCGAGAGCCTGGCACTTCTCCTTGGTGCCGGGCTCATTTGCCGGCACTCGCGAGCGGGGATCGCGCTGTTGCAGGCACCTCCCCCTTAACAGTGTCCCTCGAGGGGCACTGAAACTGAATTTCTGGCGATCGGTATCACTCCGATCGCTGCGCGAAATCCTACGCTCAGGCGACTTTTGCGCCACTTTGGCGCCCCAACCCAATTCCTAGGCCATAGAGTTATACAGCACAGAAAGAGGCCCTTCGGCCCATCGTGTCCACGCCGGCCATCAAGCCCTATCTATTCTAATCCCATTTTCCAGCACTTGGTCCATAGCCTTGTATGCTATGGCATTTCAAGTGCTCATCTAAATGCTTCTTGAATGTGTGAGGGTTCCTGCCTCTACCACCCTTTCAGGCAGTGAGTTCCAGATTCCAACCACCCTCTGGGTGAAAAAGTTTTTCCTCAAATCCCCTCTAAACCACCTGCCTCTTACCTTGAAACTATAGCCCCTGGTTTTTGACCCCTCTACTAAGGGGAAAAGTTCCTTTCTATCTACCCTATCTATGCCCCTCATAATTTTGTACACCTCAATCAGGTCCCCCCTCAGCCTTCTCTGCTCTAAGGAAAACAACCCCAGCTGTCCAGTCTCTCTTCATAGCTGAAACGCTCCAGCCCAGGTAACATCCTGGTGAACCTCCTCTGCACCCTCTCCAATGCAATCACATCCTTCCTATAGTGTGGCGACCAGAACTGCACACAGTATTCCAGCTGTGGCCTAACTAGCGTTTTGTACAGCTCCATCATAACCTCCCTGCTCTTATATTCTGTGCCTTGGCTAATGAAGGCAAGTGTCCCATAATCCTTTTTAACCACCTTATCTACCTGTCCTGCTGCCTTCAGGGATCTATGTACATGCACACAAAGGTCCCTCTGATTCTCTGTCCTTCCTAGGATCCTTCCCTTGCCTTGTTAGTCCTCCCAAAATGCATCACCTCACACTTTTCAGGGTTAAATTCCATTTGCCACTGTTCTGCCCGTCTGACCAACCCGTCTACATCGTCCTGTAGCCTGAGGCTTCCCTCCTCGCTTTTTACCACCCCACCAATTTTCATGTCATCTGCGAACTTACTGATCATACCTCCTACATTTATATCTAAATCATTAATGTACACTACAAACAGCAAAGGACCCAGCACCGATCCCTGCGGTACACCACTGGACACAGGCTTCCAGTCACAAAAACAACCTTCGACCATCACCCTCTGCCTCCTGCCACTAAGCTAATTTTGGATCCAATGTGCCAAATTGCACTGGATCCCATGGGCTCTTATCTTTTTGAACAGTCTCCCATGCGAGACTTTGTCAAAAGCCTTACTGAAGTACATGTAGACTACATCAACTGCACTACCCTCACCCCCTCGAAAAATTCAATCAAATTGGTTAGACATGATCTCCCCCTGACAAAGCCATGCTGACTATCCTTGATTAATCCTTGCCTCTCCAAGTGGAGACTAATTCTGTCCCTCAGAATTTTTTTCAATAATTTCCCTACCACTGATGTTAGGCTCACTGGCCTGTAATTCCCTGGTTTATCCCTACTACCCTTCTTGAATAATGGTACTACGTTAGCTGTCCTCCAGTACTCTGGCACCTCCCCTGTGGCCAGAGAGGTTTTGAAAATTTGTGTCAGAGCCCCTGCAATCTCCTCCCTTGCCTCACACAGCAGCCTGGGTTACATCTCATCTGGGACTGGGGATTTATCCACTTTTAAGCCCGCTAAAACCACTAGTACCTCCTCCCTCTCAATACTAATTTGTTCAAGCATATCAAAATCCCCCTGCCTGATTTCTATGCCTACATCGTCCTTCTCCATAGTGAACACAGATGCAAAATATTCATTTAAAACCTCACCCACACCTTCCGGCTCTACACACAGATTGCCACTTTGGTCCCTAATGGGCCCTACTCTTTCCCTGGTTATCCTCTTGCCCTTAATATACTTATAAAACACCTTGGGGTTTTCCTTTATTTTGCCCACCAGTGTTTTTTGATGCCCCCTCTTCGCTCTCCTAATTTCTTTTTTAAGTACCCCCCTGCACTTTCTATACTCCTCTAGGGCTTCCACTGTTTTTAGTCCTTTGTATCTGCCAAAGCCTCCCTTTTTTTCCTAATCCATTCTTGTATATCCCTTGACATCCAGGGTTCCCTGGGCTTGTTGGTCCCACCCTTGACCTTTATGGGAACATGTTGGCGTTGTACTCTCTCTATTTCCTTTCTGAAAGACTCCCACTGCTCTGATGTGGATTTTCCTACAAGTAGCTGATCCCAATCCACTTTGGCCAGATCCTGCCTTATCATATTAAAATCGGCCTTCCCCCAATTTAGAACCTTTATTTCCGGTCCATCTTTGTCCTTTTCCATGACCACCTTAAGTCTCACCGAATTATGGTCACTGTCACCAAAATGCTCTCCTACTGACACTTCTACCACTTGTGTGGTGTATGTAACCTGTTCCACCTTAAGAGTTGCCAGGTGAGGCCCAATCAGAGCATCGGACCTGTGAAGGGGCAGTGACCGGCGGCAGTTAAAAGCGGCAGCAGATTCAAATCGGTGGCAGTTGCGAGGTGAGGCCCGATCAGAGCATCGGACCTGTGAAGGGGCAGTGACCGGCGGCAGTTAAAAGCGGCGGCAGATTCAAATCGGCGGCAGTTGCGAGGTGAGGCCCGATCAGAGCATCGGACCTGTGAAGGGGCAGTGACCGGTGGCAGTTAAAAGCGGCGGCAGATTCAAATCGGCGGCAGTTGCGAGGTGAGGCCCGATCAGAGCATCGGACCGGTGAAGGGGCAGTGACCGGCGGCAGTTAAAAGCGGCGGCAGATTCAAATCGGCGGCAGTTGCGAGGTGAGGCCCGATCAGAGCATCGGACCTGTGAAGGGGCAGTGACCGGCGGCAGTTTCAGATCGGCGGCAGTTGCGAGGTGAGGCCCGATCAGAGCATCGGACCTGTGAAGGGGCAGTGACCGGCGGCAGTTAAAAGCGGCGGCAGATTCAAATCGGCGGCAGTTGCGAGGTGAGGCCCGATCAGAGCATCGGACCTGTGAAGGGGCAGTGACCGGCGGCAGTTAAAAGCGGCGGCAGATTCAAATCGGCGGCAGTTGCGAGGTGAGGCCCGATCAGAGCATCGGACCTGTGAAGGGGCAGTGACCGGCGGCAGTTAAAAGCGGCGGCAGATTCAAATCGGCGGCAGTTGCGAGGTGAGGCCCGATCAGAGCATCGGACCTGTGAAGGGGCAGTGACCGGCGGCAGTTAAAAGCGGCGGCAGATTCAAATCGGCGGCAGTTGCGAGGTGAGGCCCGATCAGAGCATCGGACCTGTGAAGGGGCAGTGACCGGCGGCAGTTAAAAGCGGCGGCAGATTCAAATCGGCGGCAGTGCGAGGTGAGGCCCGATCAGAGCATCGGACCTGTGAAGGGGCAGTGACCGGCGGCAGTTAAAAGCGGCGGCAGATTCAAATCGGCGGCAGTGCGAGGTGAGGCCCGATCAGAGCATCGGACCTGTGAAGGGGCAGTGACCGGCGGCAGTTAAAAGCGGCGGCAGATTCAAATCGGCGGCAGTGCGAGGTGAGGCACACCAAATCAACAGCAGAGGAGAGAGGTAAAAAGTAATCAGAGTGTGACGTCACCAGGGAGCAGGTAAGTGATTGGTTGGTGAGTATTTCTCTTTTTTAAACTTTAACTCTGTAGTTTATAGTTACTAGGGTCTTTTCTGGTGTAGCAGGGACTGTTGGTAGACTATACAAGCGCCTTAGAGATATTTTTAATTGGTGGTAGTAAATTAATTTAAATTAAGTAAAGGGAAGGTCATGCCAGGTGAGCCCAGCCCCGTGATATGCTCCTCTTGCTCTATGTGGGAATTCAGGGACCCCGGTGCCCCTGATGACCACGTGTGCCAGAGATGCATCCATCTGCAGCTACTAGCAGACCGCATTGAGGCGCTGGAGCTGCGGGTGGATGGGTTGTTGAGCATTCACGATGCTGAGAGGGTCGTGGATAGCACGTTTAGTGAGTTGGTCACACCGCAGGGAAGGGCTGCACAGGAAGACAGGAAATGGGTGACCACCAGGCGGAGCAATAGAAGCAGGCAGGTAGTGCAGGAGACCCCTGTGACCATTCCCCTCTCAAACAAGTATACCGCTTTGGATACTGTTGGGGGGGATGACTCACCGGGGGAAGGCAGCAGCAGCCAACTTGCTGGCACTGGGGGTGCTCCTGCTGCCCAGGAAGGGGGGAAAAAGAGTGGGAGAGCAATAGTGGTAGGGGATTCTATAGTAAGGGGAACAGATAGGCGTTTCTGTGGCCGTAGACGTGAATCCAGGATGGTTTGTTGCCTCCCTGGTGCCAGGGTCAAGGATATCACTGAGCGGCTGCAGGGCATTCTGGAGGGGGAGGGTGAACAGCCAGAGGTCGTGGTCCACATTGGTACCAACGACATAGGTAAAAAAAGAGGGATGAGGTCCTGCAGCAAGAATTTAAGGAGCTAGGTGAAGGATTAAAGAGCAGGACCTCAAAGGTTGTAATCTTTGGATTACTCCCTGTGCCACGTGCTAGTGGGTATAGGAATAGGAAGATAGAACAGATGAATGCGTGGCTAAAGGGATGGTGCAGGGGGGAGGGCTTTAGTTTCCTGGATCACTGGGTCTGCTTCTGGGAAAGGTGGGACTTGTACAAGTCGGACGGTTTACACCTGAACCAGAGGGGAACCAATATCCTTGCGGGGAGGTTTGCTAGCACTGCTGGGGGGGGTTTAAACTAACTTGGCAGGGGGATGGGGTACAGAGTGGAGCTATAGTAGGGGGTGATTTACAGCCAAATACAGAGGAAAAAACAAGTCAGCTGGGAAGGCAGAGCAAATATGTGAAGGCAAAAGGGAATATGGCAGGGCTGGAAGGCATTTATTTTAATGCAAGGAGTCTTGCAAATAAGGTGGATGAACTGAAGTTGTTGTTGAACACATGGGAGTACGATATTGTTGCTATCACGGAGACATGGTTGAGGGAGGGTCAGGACTGGCAGCTCAATATTCCGGGGTATAGAATCTTCAGGCGAGACAGAGGGGGGTGTAAAAGGGGAGGGGGTGTTGCAATATTAATTAAGGAGTCAATTACTGCTGTAAGGAGGGACGATATATTAGCGGGTTCCTCTAATGAGGCCATATGGGTAGAACTTAAAAACAAAAAGGGGGCAAGCACTTTGCTGGGAGTGTACTATAGGCCCCCAAACAGTCAGGGGGAGATAGAGGAACAGATATGTAGGCAAATCTCAGAGAAGTGCGAAAATAATAGGGTAATAATAGTGGGGGATTTCAACTTCCCCAATATAAATTGGGATAGTCAGAGTGTGAAAGGCTTAGAGGGTGCAGAATTCTTAAAGTGCATCCAGGAGAACTTTTTGAGCCAACATGTAGAAAGTCCTACAAGAGAGGGGGCGGTACTGGACCTAATCCTGGGGAATGTAGCTGGGCAAGTGGTGGAAGTATCAGTAGGAGAGCATTTTGGCGACAGTGACCATAATTCGGTGAGATTTAAGGTGGTCATGGAAAAAGACAAAGACGGCCCGGAAATAAGGGTTCTAAATTGGGGGAAGGCCGATTTTAATATGATAAGGCAGGATCTGGCCAAAGTGGACTGGGAGCAGCTACTTATAGGAAAATCCACATCAAAACAGTGGGAGACTTTCAGAAGGGAAATAGAGAGAGTACAGCGCCAACATGTTCCTGTAAAGGTCAAGGGTGGGACCAACAAGCAAAGGGAACCTTGGATGACAAGGGATATACAAAAATGCATTAGAAATAAAAGGGGGGCTTTTGGCAGTTACAAAAGACTAAAGACGGAAGAAGCCCTAGAGGAGTATAAAAAGTGCAGGGGCATACTTAAAAAAGAAATTAGGAGGGCGAGGAGGGGCCATGAAATAACACTGGCGAGCAAAATAAAGGAAAATCCTAAGATGTTTTATAAGTATATTAAGGGCAAGAGGATAACCAGGGAAAGGGTAGGGCCCATTAGGGACCAAAGTGGCAATCTGTGTGTAGAGCCAGATGATGTAGGCGGGGTTTTAAATGAATTTTTTGCATCTGTGTTCACTATGGAGAAAGACGATGCAGACATAGAAATCGGGCAAGGGGACTGTGACATACTTGAACATATTAGCATCGAGAGGGAGGAGGTGCTAGCGGTTTTAGCAGGCCAAAAAGTGGATAAATCCCCAGGCCCGGACGAGATGTATCCCAGGCTGCTGTGGGAGGCAAAGGAGGAGATTGCAGGGGCTCTGACACAAATTTTCAGAACCTCTCTGGCCACAGGGGATGTACCAGAGGACTGGAGAACAGCTAATGTAGTACCATTATACAAGAAGGGTAGCAGGGATAAACCAGGGAATTACAGGCCAGTGAGCCTAACATCTGTGGTAGGGAAATTATTGGAAAAAATTCTGAGGGACAAAATTAGTCTCCACTTGGAGAGGCAAGGATTAATCGGGGATAGTCAGCATGGCTTTGTCAAGGGTAAATCATGTCTGACAAATCTGATTGAATTTTTCGAGGGGGTGACTAGGGGGGTGGATGAGGGAAATGCTGTGGATGTGGTTTACATGGACTTCAGTAAAGCCTTTGACAAAGTCCCGCATAGGAGACTGGTCAAGAAGGTAAGAGCCCATGGGATCCAGGGTGCCTTGGCGCGTTGGATCCTAAACTGGCTGAGTGGCAGGAGGCAGAGGGTGATGGTCGAAGGTTGCTTTTGTGACTGGAAGCCTGTGTCCAGTGGGATACCTCAGGGATCGGTGCTGGGTCCCTTGTTGTTTGTGATCTACATAAATGATTTGGATGAGAATGTAAAAGGTATGATCAGCAAGTTCGCAGATGACACGAAAATTGGTGGGGTGGTCAATTGCGAGGAGGAAAGCCTCAGGCTACAGGACGATATAAACGGGTTGGTCAGATGGGCGGAAAAGTGGCAAATGGAATTTAACCCTGAAAAGTGCGAGGTGATGCATTTTGGACGGACAAATAAGGCAAGGGAATACACAATGAGTGGTAGGACCCTAGGAAGTACAGAAGGTCAGAGGGACCTTGGTGTACATGTACATAGATCCCTGAAGGCAGCGGAACAGGTAGATAAGGTGGTTAAAAAGGCATATGGGATACTTGCCTTCATTAGCCGAGGCATAGAATATAAGAGCAGGGAGGTTATGATGGAGCTGTACAAAACGCTGGTGAGGCCACAGCTGGAGTACTGTGTGCAGTTCTGGTCGCCTCACTATAGGAAGGATGTGATTGCTTTGGAGAGGGTGCAGAGAAGATTCACCAGGATGTTACCTGGGATGGAGCGCCTCAGCTATGAAGAAAGACTAAACAGGCTGGGGTTGTTTTCCTTGGAGCAAAGAAGGCTGAGGGGGGACCTGATTGAGGTATACAAAATGATGAGGGGCATAGATAGGGTAGACAAAGAGGAACTTTTCCCCTTAGTAGGGGGGTCAATAACAAGGGGGCATAGATTCAGGGTAAGGGGCAGGAGATTTAGAGGGGATTTGAGGAGGAACTTTTTCACCCAGAGGGTGGTTGGAATGTGGAACTCAATGCCCAAAAGGGTGGTAGAGGCAGGAACCCTCACAACATTCAAGAAGCATTTGGATGAGCACTTGGAATGCCAATGCATACAAGGCTATGGACCAAATGCTGGAAAATGGGATTAGACTGGACAGGGATGGATGGGCGGCGCAGACACGATGGGCCGAAGGGCCTCTTTCTGTGCTGTAGAACTCTATGACTCTATGACTCTAACTTAAGCCTGGTCCACCTTAAGAAAGGTACTACTTTCTTTGGCTGCTGTATACGTAATACCGGTGGTGACCACACCGGTATATAAGCACAGTGTAATAATATTGTATTCAGTATAGTCCGACCTCCAACCAGTAAAGACCTGTTGAATTTACTCTTGTGGTCTGTGTAGTAATTCTCACTATAACACACAGACTTAACAGTGGCGACGAGTCCGATTCTTACCCTGCTGCAGTAATTTCCACAGCGACTTCGTCCACAGACAGGACGTCGAAGAGAGGTTTCCACCCTCATCACCTACGGGAAGACACGTCGAGCGGCAGGCATCGAGCAACCGGAGTGCAGAAGACATCCTGACCTCGAAGCCTCCATCAGCGACTGTCAGCTTCTTCTACTACCTCGTGGTGGGTAAGCCGGGCAGTGACGCAACAGAAAGTCAACCGCGTTGGCTGTACAGACGGGGCTGGGAAGACGGAGGAATAAGGGCGGTGAGGTCGATCGCGACCAGAGATAAGGGCCGGGCCGCTTTCGAGCGAGAGGCGCAGCGCGGGACATCGATCGCGACCGGTGATAAGGGCCGCATTCGGGCTAAAGGCGCAGCGTCTGGGGAAACTGAAGGCGCGAGAGCCGCGGTGAAGCGGAGACAGCGTCGGGGGACGGGTGAAGACCGCCAAGCGCAGGAAAACCGCCATTTTGTGGGCGGAGGACGACGACAAGAGCGGGAAGCCGCCATCTTGGATAACATTAAAAATACGATAAATTGCTACGATGCCTAAAACATGGGAACATTAGGGAACATTAATGCCTTCGACAGTGATATAGAAGACTGGGCTATGTATGTCGAACGCATACAAAACTATTGTAAGGCAAATAAAATTCCTGATGCAGATAAAGCACTAACATTACTAAACTTAATGGGTGCGAAGACATACGGGCAATTGAAACACCTGTTATCACCAGATGAACCGGCGGATAAGACGTTCGAACAGATTGTTACTGTCCTAAAAAATCATCTTAACCCCACGCCGCTGATGCTAGCGGAACGATTTAAATTTTACGATAGAAGACAGCTGCAAAATGAAAGCAATGCTGAATATTTGATGGAATTACGTAAGCTAGCAAAATATTGTCAGTTTGGAACGGGACTGACAGAGGCACTTCGAGATAGATTTGTGTGTGGTTTATTTAAACAGGGTACACAAAGGCGACTGCTCGAGGAGAATGAGCTGTCTCTCGAGAAGGTGGTCACTATGGCAGCAGCACACGAGGCCACAGCGAGAGGCACGGCAGTAATGCAGCTACGGCCCCCGGAACTCGGTACAAACAAATTGGGTTTGAGTTCTGTCAAATGTTATCGTTGTGGAAAGACAACGCACGATCAGAACCAGTGTTGGTTTAAAAACCAAGAATGCAGAACGTGTGGCAGGCTTGGCCACATAGCTAAAGTATGCCGGTCAGGAAAGAAGACCAGCAACAAAAAGTCACCGCAAGGAAAATATGCAAAGGTACACAAGGTGACAAAGAACAGTTTGACCTAACAGAAGTCAGATTCAGACACTAGCAGTAATGAACTGGATAGCTTAAGAATACACAACGTTGGTAAGGATACAGACCTCCAGACAATTTGGGTCACTCTTAAGATAGCAGGAGTCCAAGTAAAAATGGAATTGGACACTGGATCGGCATTGACGGTCATGAATAAGAAAGATTACAGAAGGTTATTCCAACATATTCCCTTACAGGATACGGAGATTATATTGAAAACGTACACGGGGCAAAGAGTGTACCCCATCGGAAAAATAGAGGTAGAAGTGGTCCACAAGGGCGAAGGAAGCCAAGTAATGGACTTATATGTGCTACCTGAAGGAGGTCCACCACTACTAGGACGGGAGTGGATTAGGAAAATGAATATGGACTGGCACTCCTTGAAAGCACTAACGGTAGATTCCGGGGAAACAGCTGTCAAACCTAAACGATTGTCCAGAATATTGGATGAGGCTAAAGAGGTGTTCCAGCCGGGACTGGGAACACGGAGAGGAATTACGGCAAACATCAAGATTGATGAACATGCACAACCAAAATTTTTTAAAGCCAGACCGGTACCCTATGCAATACGACCTGCGGTTGAAGCGGAGCTGGAAGCACTAGAACGTTCAGGTGTACTGTTTAAAATAGATTGGAGTGAGTGGGCTACGCCCATTGTTCCCGTTATGAAACGTCCTGCGAACAATAAGCCAGGAGATCCAGGGAAGGTTCGCATCTGTGGAGATTTCAAAATCACTGTTAATCCGGTGCTTCACACGGTGCAGTATCCGCTTCCACGGATTGAGGATATTTTCGCTTCACTGTCTGGCGGGAAACACTTCACCAAGATAGACCTGGCGCAGGCGTGCTTGCAGATGGAGGTTGAAGAAGAGTCACGCCAATACCTCACGATCAACACGCATCGAGGGTTGTACCGGTACAATAGGCTGGTTTTTGGAGTGGCATCGGCTCCAGCAATTTGGCAGAGGGCCATGGAGCAGGTATTACAGGGAATTCCAGGCACACAGGCCTAGAAATTCAGTAGCGTTCGCCAGCCGTTAACGCCTTAAGAGGGGTAGATTTCCAGCGCTAGGCACTTAGCGCCCGGGCGCAGTCCGAACTGCGCCTACGCCCAACTTCAGTTGACATTTAGCGCCGGCGCAAAGTGTTTGCGCCCGCTCAGCTGCGCGCGCAGCTTATGACGTCATTTCGTCGTGCAACGCTGTTTGTGTGCCCCAAACCGGAAATTCAGTGGCGCCCGCCCAATGTGGGCGTGGCGCTGTTAAGAACTGTGAACTGGAACGCAGCAGAGGCCCTGCGGGCCTCGGGGAGCGCTAATTAAAGGGCACTTACACTGAACTATAAAGGCCAGCCATTTTGCTGCCATGACTTTAGTGCTTTGGATTTCTGGACAGAGACCAAGGAACAGACCTTACTGATTTGGGACAACATAGGAGAGGTATTTTTGGCTTCTGGCCAGAGCTTGGAAATTAGACTCATTGTGATTTCACTGTTTGCAAGTTTATTATGGGGGCTGCATGGGGTTCCAACCCTCAGTTCCAGCATTATGTGCGAAGGGCTCGCAGACGCTGTGTGAGAGGGCCAGCCATGCCTAGACGCAGAGGGGCCATCAGGCGTCGCCAACGTAGGCCTTACCCACTCAGGGAATACCGGCAGCAGGTGTCCTATCTCACCATGACTGCCGCGCATTGTGTTAAGAGGCTGCGCTTCAGAAGGGAGGTGGTTGCAGAGATCTGCCAGCTGCTTCACAGAGATCTGCGTCCACAGCTGATGTGCAGGACGTCTCTGTCGGTGGAAGTGAAGGTCACGGTGGCTCTGAACTTTTATGCAAGCGGCTCCTTCCAAGCCGCTGCTGGGGACATAGTGAACATCTCCCAGTTCGCCGTGCATCGCTGCATCCGGCAGGTCACCGATGCCCTTTTCGCAAGGAGACACCAATTCATCTCCTTCCCCATGACCCTAGAGAGGCAGGAGCAGCGTGCAGTCGGATTTGCCAGGATCGCCGACTTCCCCATGGTGCAGGGCGCCATTGACTGCACGCATGTGGCTATGCGGGCACCTATCGACAATGCCGAGGATTACCACAACCGGAAGGGCTACCATTCCCTCAATGTACAGCTGGTGTGTGACCACAGGCAGCGCATCCTAACTGTCAATGCCCGCTTTCCAGGAAGCAGCCACGATGCATTTATCCTGCGCCAGACTACTGTGGCTGACATGTTCCAGGCACAGCCTCCACCAAGGGGATGGCTTATTGGGGACAAGGGCTACCCTTTGTGTACATGGCTCATGACCCCGCTCCGCGCGCCCAGGACCCCTGCGGAGGAGGCATACAACGAAAGCCATCAAGCCACAAGGAACATCATAGAGCAAACGATTGGCGTCCTCAAGCAACGGTTCCGCTGCCTGGATCGTTCCGGCGGATCTCTACAGTATTCGCCGGATAGAGTCTCCCAGTTCGTCGTCGTTTGCTGCATGCTGCACAACCTGGCTATCCGCAGGACTCAGGCACTGCCACCTCGCGTTGGACCACCACCTCAGGAGGACGAGCAGGAGGACCATGAGGAGGAGGAGGAGGAGGAGGAGTACCAGCCCAGGAGGGAGCCACAAGGTCCAAGGGCCGTCCGCCGGCGGCTTATTGAACGACACTTCTAGGCCCCCTGTCAGGGAATGGCTTGTGGCAATGAACGCACCTGAATGCAGCCGCTCCGCAAGCCCTCAGCCGGTTAACGCAACAACCACTTGAAACATGACACCTGGACAAGCTGAATAAATAAAAAGCTTTATTTAACAAACTCAGGGCCCTTCCCACATGAAACAGAAAAACAGACAAGACCCCCAAAAAACAGTCAAAAACATATCTCACTCCCACAACCTGGGGAGGAATAACAAAAATTGTCCTTCCAATTGGCCTTCATCCTCGGCCTTACCAAAATAAGCCCCCCCCCTCCAGAACACAAACACCCCCATATAAAAAAACATTTGCCTTCATCTTCGGCCTTACCAAAATAAGCCCCCCCCTCCAGAACACAAACACCCCCATATAAAAAAACATTTGCCTTCATCTTCGGCCTTACCAAAATAAGCCCCCCCCTCCAGAACACAAACACCCCCATATAAAAAAACATTTGCCTTCATCTTCGGCCTTACCAAAATAAGCTCCCCCCTCCAGAACACAAACACCCCCATATAAAAAAAACAGTTGGCAACACACTCTACTTGGTGTGCCGAGAGGGCGAGTCCTTGTGCAGGCTTCTCCGGCCCCTGCCCGACCTGTTGCTCCGCCTCAACCTGGGCCCTGTGGGTGTTGCAAGGCTGGGGGAAGGCTCCTGAGGGGCACAATGCGTGACGGCAGATGCCCTTGGCGGTCGGCGTAGACGAGGTCTGGCCCTGGAGGGGCCGGCTGCTGACTGCTGCAGCTGTGGCTGGCCAGCATCAGTCTCTCCAGCAGCTCGTCGCACCTTGTCTGGGGGAGTGGCAGTGGCAGCTGCAGCAATGGGGGCAAGCTGGCTGATGCCAGGCGCTCGCTGGTCGCCAGAGACACTGGCACTCGGCCGGCCTGGCACTGCAGCAAGTGCAGCAATCTGGTGAAGGCCAGACCGCTGTGCTGCAGCAGGGCGGCGGGTGCCCTGGCGAGGCTTCCGTGACACAGCGAGTGTGGCAGAAGTGAATGCGCGAACTGCCCTGGTCTGTGCCCGCATCAGATCAGCCAGTGTCTGGACGGCACCACTCATGAACTCGCGACTCGCGTCCTGTGCTGCCGCGAGTTGGTCGACACCCCTGGCCTGTGCTGCCGTGAGTTGCTCGACACCCCTGGCCTGTGCTGCCGTGAGTTGCTCGACACCCCTGGCCTGTGAGTCCCCGAAATTGGCCACACTATGAGCCAGGGACTCAATGGCCTGAGGCAACTGTCCCACAACCCCCATGAACTCGTTGTGGCGCCGCCCCGAGGCCGCGGACATTTCATCAAGGAGGCGCACCTCCTGGGCGAGGACCGTCTCCGGACTGGAGGGCGGACTCTCCCTCTGGGGAGAAGGCCGCCGAGCTGCCCGACCCTTCCCGCGTGCCTGGACGCCACTGGGCCCAGCAACTGCCCTCCCCTGCAACACTTCCCCCCTCTGGGGAGAAGGCAGCCATGCTGCCCGACCCTTCCCGCGTGCCTGGACGCCACTGGGCCCAGCAACTGCCCTCCCCTGCAACACTTCCCCCCTCTGGGGAGAAGGCAGCTGTGCTGCCCGACCCTTCCCGCGTGCCTGGACGCCACTGGGCCCAGGAGCTACACCCCCCTGCAACACTTCCCCCTGGCTCTCCTCCAGGCAAGACGTGTCCCCTCCATTGCCATCCCCTGGCGCGGATGAGGGTTCCCCCGATGTGCCGCCTTCCTCTTGGTCCTCGTCGTCCTCCTCTTCTGAGGGACTGGCACTCTCAGCTTCAGGGACCTCCTCCTCACCAGCTGAAAGCAGGAAGGCACAAGAGTAGCTTTAGAGTGAGGACAGGGCGTCAGCGAGGGAGGCATGAGTAGTGCCATTATGTGCATTGGTGGGACAGTGGCAAAGGATGTAGATCTGAAGCGCAAGGGGAACCAGAGAGGTCCAAACGGTCATGTCCTTACCATTGGGTCCCAGCACAGGGTCGGCATCTCCAATAGCAACGGGGCCAGTCACCCGGCCACGCACGAGTCGAGCCACGCTCTCCTCCAGCTGACTGAGCTGCTGGAACTGGGGACGGCCTCCCCCGGTGACAGTCTGGCTCTTCAAATTCCGCGCCAGCTTGGCCTGCAAGAGAAAGGACGGCCTCTAAGTACAGTGTGGTGCCCTGTTGTTGTGTGCACTGCCTCCCATGGTCGAATAGCTTGGCCAGTGTGTTAAGTGCAGAGAGTGCTATTGATGATCATGCCAGTGCCATAGCTGTGGGAGGAGGGCTGGCCATTAGGCCTTTGAGGTCCCTTTGCCCATAATGTGAGGTGCACATGCAAGGATGAGGAGGACACTGGAAAGGGTACTCACCCTGACCAACCGACTGAGGTCGTTGAACTTCTTGCGGCATTGGTCAGCAGTCCTGGGGACATCGCTGTTGGCTGACACCCTCAGGGCGATTTCCCTCCAGGCTCTCCTGTAATGCCTCCTGGGAACCTTCTTGCCACTGTCCGGGCACAAGATCTCTCTGTTCTTTTCCAACCCCCTAAGCAGCACCCTCAAAGCATGCTCTGAGAAGCGCTGCGCTCGTTCACGGGCCTTCTGCATGGCTTCAGGCGCTATTTGGGTCCACCAGCAGTGTTCAGGCCTAGCTGCAGGGCTCCACTATCCAGGGCGTGGCTGCAGACAAAGTCGACCCTTCCCCCTTTAAGAGCTGGCCGGCGTCAGGGTGTCTGCTGTCAATCAAAACATGACCGCACCTGCGCTGCGCCCGGCCTCGGCGTTATCAGTCCGCACCGCCGACTTAGCGCCTAAAGATAGGAGTGCAACGCCAGTTTCAGCGCTCGCCCAAACTCCTTGGCCAAAGCTACTGAATTTCGGCGAAGTGGCCTCCACTTTCCGGCGGGCGCTAACTTTAGCGCCCGCCCGACTTTACCGCCCCAAAAGTGGCTATACTGAATTTTTAGGCCACAATGTTACCTGGACGACATTCTGATCACAGGTGATGGCGATGAACAACATCTCGCTAACTTGGAACTGGTGCTCAACAGACTGAAAGAGTATGGACTTAGAGTAAATCGGCAGAAATGTGAGTTCTTCCAGAAGCGGATCTCGTACTGTGGTCATGTCATTGACCGGGAGGGGCTTCATAAGTCTCCTGACAAGATAGAGGCAGTTGTAAAGGTTCCCGCTCCGGAGAATGTCTCTCAGTTGAGGTCGTTTCTAGGATTAATTAACTATTACCATAAATTTCTGCCAAATCTACCCACGGTACTGCATCCGTTGAACGCTCTTTTACAGAAAGGGGTACCATGGGACTGGGGCGAAAACTGTAAGAAGGCATTTCGCAAAAGCAAAGAATTGATCACCTCAGAGGAAGTGTTGGCTCACTTCAACCCGACACTGCCTATTCGGTTGGCTTGTGATGCTTCTCCATATGGTATTGGGGCAGTACTCTCACATAAATTGCCAAATGGCACGGAAAGGCCAGTCGCGTTTGCATCCAGATCATTGACCTCCGCTGAGCGCAACTATGCGCAGATCGATAGGGAGGCCCTTAGCCTTGTATGGGGAGTGAAGAAGTTTAATCATTACCTACAGGGCCAAAAATTCACACTTCTGACGGACCATCAACCGTTGGTGTCCATTTTTAACCCGAAGAAGGGTGTTTCGGTGATGACAGCACAGCGTCTCCAGAGATGGTCTCTTTTCTTAGGGGCACATCAATATCAGATAGAATTCAAAGGTACGAAACAGCATGGCAATGCTGATGGCCTGTCGCGCCTGCCACTACCTGAAGATGAAGACACGACGAAAGTTGACCCTGTTGAGTTATTTCATTCGACCATTATCGAGTGTTTACCTGTCACCAATGCAAGTATTGAAAGAGAAACCAGGAACGACCCGACACTGTCCAGAGTCTACGAGGTGACAGTGAAAGGATGGCCAACACGGGGTGATCCTCTGTTACCAGCATTCTCGGCAAGGCAAGACCAGCTGTCCGTCTGCCATGGTACTTTGATGTACGGGACAAGAGTGATTATTCCTCCCAAGTTAAGGGAAAGAGTTTTAAAAGAACTACATGAAGGTCATCTGGGGGGAGTTAAAATGAAAAGTCTTGCTAGGGCTTACGTATGGTGGCCGGGTATTGACCAACAGATTGAGGAGTTAACGAAAAGCTGCGCTGGGTGTCAAAAAGTGCAAAATGCACCTCCGATAGCACCGCTACACCCATGGGAATGGCCTTCAGCCCCATGGCAACGCGTACACATTGACTTTGCTGGTCCATTCATGGACTCCATGTTCCTAATCGCGGTGGACGCACATTCCAAATGGCCAGAAGTCATCAAGATGAATACCACTACTTCAGAAAAGACAATTGCGGTGTTAAGAACAATATTCGCAAGGAACAGATTGCCAGAACAGATCTGTTCGGACAACGGACCACAGTTTGTATCGGAAGAATTCCAACAATTCTTAAAGAAGAATGGAGTTAAACATTATACCTCTGCCCCATATCATCCGGCGACAAACGGGTTGGCTGAAAGATTTGTCCAGACATTCAAAAAGGCTATTAAGGCCATGAATGATGATCAGATTCCGCTGCAACACAAGGTCGATAAGTTCCTGATGTCATATAGAAACGCCGATCATGCCGTGACTAACCAAAGTCCTGCTATGATGTTTTATAACAGGAGGTTGCGGTCCAAGTTGGACTTGTTAAAACCAAATGTGCGGAGGGAAGTGGAAAACAAACAGTTTCGGCATATTAACAGCAAGACCACTCGAACTTTCAACGTAGGACAACCAGTGATGGCAAGGGGCTATGGAAATGAAAAATGGCAGTCCGGAACAATCCGGGCCAGACAAGGACCTCTGATGTACACCGTAGATATTGGTCATAATGTGATAAGGCATCATGCGGATCAACTGGTAGAGTCGAGAGCAAGGGTCGAACCCATGGTTGTGACAGAGACAGCTGTGGAAGACGTTCATGAACCTGAAGCATCTACCTCGGCCGAGAATGTACTTGATGATGATGACACCCAATACATTGGCAACCAACTAGAGGAGGCACCTCAACAACAAGAATCAGAGACCACTGAAAGGCGTTATCCAAGCCGAATCAGAAAGCCTCCTGAGAGACTGAACCTTTGAACCGTTATACCTGAAGTTATATATGTATGTATGTTATGTTTATTTGGGGATATGACTGTTAAGCTAAAAAGGGAGGATTGTGGTGTATGTAACCTGTTCCACCTTAAGAGAACTTAAGCCTGGTCCACCTTAAGAAAGGTACTACTTTCTTTGGCTGCTGTATACGTAATACCGGTGGTGACCACACCGGTATATAAGCACAGTGTAATAATATTGTATTCAGTATAGTCCGACCTCCAACCAGTAAAGACCTGTTGAATTTACTCTTGTGGTCTGTGTAGTAATTCTCACTATAACACACAGACTTAACAACTTGCCTGGTTACATTCCCTAGAATTAGGTCCAGTACCGCCCCCTCTCTTGTAGGACTTCCTACATGCTGGCTCAAAAAGCTCTCCTGGATGCACTTTAAGAATTCTGCACCCTCCTAAGCCTTTCACACTCTGACTATCCCAGTTAATATTGGGGAAGTTGAAATCCCCTACTATTATTACCCTATTATTTCTACACTTCTCTGAGATTTGCCTACATATCTGTTCCTCTATCTCCCCCTGACTGTTTGGGGGCCTATAGTACACTCCCAGCAAAGTGCTTGCCCCCTTTTTGTTTTTAAGTTCTCCCCAGATGGCCTCATTAGAGGAACCTGCTAAAATATCATCCCTCCTTACAGCTGTAATTGACTCCTTGATTAATATTGCGACACCCCCTTCTTTTTTACACCCCACTCTGTCTCGCCTGAAGATTCTATACCCCGAAATATTGAGCTGCCAGTCCTGCCCCTCCCTCAACCATGTCTCTGTGATAGCAACAATATCATACTCCCATGTGTTCATCAACACCTTCAATTCATCTGCCTTACTCGCAAGACTCCTTGCATTAAAATAAATGCCATCCAGCCTTGCCATACTCCCTTGTGCCATTACATATTTGCTCTGCCTTCCAGGCTGACTTGTTTTTTCCTCTATATTTGGCTGTGCATCGCCCCCTACTATAGCTCCACTCCGTATCCCATCCCCCTGCAAAGTTAGTTTAAGCCCCCCCCAACAGTACTAGCAAACCTCCCCGCAAGGATGTTGGTCCCGTTCCGGTTCAGGTGCAACCCATCCGACTTGTACAGGTCCCACCTTCCCCATCTCTGTTTTAATATAATCCCCTTGGTGTCAGTTTGTAGTTCTGAGTTAGAAGTTTGTGGTTCAACTCCCGCACCAGGGCCAGAATTTTGCTTACCTTGGTCGGTCCGGTGCGGCTGGTCTCGGTGGCAAACCCGCGACCTCTTCCACCCAGAAGGACAAGGGCAGCAAGCGCATGGGAACACCACCACCTCAAAGTTCCCCTCCAAGTCACACACCATCCTGACTTAGAAGTATATTGCTGATCCTTCATCGTCGCTGGGTCAAAATCCTGGAGCTCCCTACCTAACAGCACTGTGGGAGTACCATCACCACATGGACTGCAGCAGTTCAAGAAGGCGGCTCACCACTACCTTCTCAAGGGCAATTAGGGATGGGCAATAAATGCAGGCCTTGCCAGCGACGGCCACATCCCATAAACGAATTTTAAAAAAAGGTCCCGACCCCGCTGCTTGCTCCATCCCGCCGTACAAAATTAACTTATCTTAATGGAGCCTTTTAAGCCCACCCAGCGCGTTGCCCGGACCAATTAGATGGAGCAGGTCTGGTGACATCATTCATGATGCGTTTTAAGCCGGGATCCTTAAAGGGATCCTGGCCACGTAAAATTTTAAGTTCAATCTAACATAGTGAGTGTTGAATCTTTACTGTGCAATCATATAGTAAAAGTTATATATGACTAACAAAGAAATATTTAAATAAAATTAACATTAAGTAATATGACTCCTTCTACAAATACGATCAAGAATATAATTTAAAAAGTACATTCATTGTGAAGTTATTGGTGCTTCAGTCACAAATCTATTGACTTTTGTATCAGTAACTGCTACAAATAAAAGATGTATGTGTATAGGTAATACATAAAATTAAGCCGATTTTAAATGTAATTGTAAAGGGGTGGATTTACAATCTTACGCAAGTTCAGCAGAAGAGCTGCAGAATCCCTGACAAACAGTGTAAGTGGGGTTTACAATGTGTTTCTGGGATTTCTGCACCTCTTCCATCGAAGTTAACAATGGACAAGTGAGAGAACCTCTGCAGAAATTCACCCCCAAAGTCTCAGGCTGAAAAATTAAATGAGTCATATTCAGGGACTGAAAGCAAATTGAACCAGTGGAATGAGTGATGAGAATGAAATTGTTATGGTTGATGATTTAATGTGTAACTGGACAATCACAGTACACTGGTTTGTTTTCCATGCTGTCAAGTAATCAGCTGGAGCAATGGCCAGGGAACTCCCACCTCAGGTTGACAGACGTGGTTCCCGAGCTGTGTGAATCCCGTGGCCATGCAGGAAAATTTAAAAAGCTGGGGGGAAAAAGGTTCTTCAGTGCCTGTAAAATACCTCAATGATTTCAATTGGGTCCCCCGCCACTGCAGGTTGGGTCAGCTCCACGCTGACAGATGCGCCTGGGGGAAAGGCGCATGGGAGCGAGTTGACAGCGGGTTCCCGACCCGCTGTCAAAAATAACAACTTTCTCACCCAACCCACCACTGATCGCGCCTGCTACCACCCAGGAAAATTCAGCCCCAGGATTCTGCAAATAATCTAGGTTGACACTTCAGTATAGTACTGAGGGAGTGCTGTGTTGTCACTGGTGCCATGCTTTAGGTGAGAAATTAAACCAAAGCCCCCGTCTGCCTAGTCAGATGGATTTTACAGATCGTGTAGCACTATTTAAAGAAGAGCAGGGAGTACTCATGGGCAACTAACACCCCCAAACAAAGATTAATTGATCATTCATCTTAGTGCTATTTGTGAGAATCTTGCTCTGTGCAAAATGGTGCTGTGCTTACCTATTTAACAGTCACTGCACTTCAAACATAATTCATTGCGAAGTGTTTTGGGACATTTTCCAATAATTTAATCAGAATATTTTGATAAGGCACTATATAATTTCAAATCTTCGCCATCATCCTTCATCAATTTACATTTGACTAAGTTGTGATTTGCTTTCTGAGGTTGAGCAGCATCAGCATCTATTCATAAGAACTCGGTATAAGTATACAGTTCTGTTGAATTAATTTAATTTGTATAAAGTGTGGTGCCTTAATCCCTATTGGTTTCAACTTTCAGAGAATTAAAGATTTCAAAGCCATTGTCTGGATATAAATGGAAAGTCAGAAGTTATGACAATATAAAAACTTCTCCATCTTTATGGACAGAAAAAATTCAAGAATCAGTGAAATATATTACACAAAACTATAATTCCAAATTAATGTGCACTACTAAAGATGTAACCTAGAGAAATCTTACAATAACCTACAAGCCAATTTGATTCACTTTATGTGATATCAAGAAATGGCTCGGCGCATTGGATACAGCAAAGGCTGTGGGCCCCGACAACATCCCGGCTATCGTGCTGAAGACTTGTGCTCCAGAACTAGTCGCGCCTCTAGCCAAGCTGTTCCAGTACAGCTACAACACTGGCATCTATTCGACAATGTGAAAAACTGCCCAGGTATGTCCTGTCCACAAAAAGCAGGACAAATTCAATCTGGCCAATTACCGCCCCATCAGTCTACTCTCAATCATCAGCAAAGTGATGGAACGTGTCATCGACAGTGCTATCAAGCGGCACTTACTCACCAATAACCTGCTCACTGATGCCCAGTTTGGGTTCCGCCAAGACCACTCAGCTCCCGACCTCATTACAGCCTTGGTCCAAACATGGACAAAAGAGCTGAACTCCAGAGGTGAGGTGAGAGTGACTGCCCTTGACATCAAGGCAGCATTTGACCGAGTGTGGCATCAAGGAACCCTAGTAAAACTGAAGTCAATGGGAATCAGGGGGAAAACTCTCCACTGGCTGGAGTCATACCTAGCACAAAAGAAGATGGTTGTGGTGGTTGAAGATCAATCATCACAGCCCCAGGACATCGCTGCAGGAGTTCCTCAGGGCAGTGTCCTAGGACCAACCATCTTCAGTTGCTTCATCAATGACCTTCCCTCCAACATAAAGTCAGAAATGGGGATGTTCACTGATGACTATACAGTGTTCAGCGCCATTCACAACTCCTCAGATAATGAAGTAGTCCATGCCCGCATGCAACAAGACCTGGACGACGTTCAGGCTTGGGCTGATAAGTGGCAGGTAACATTTGCGCCACAAAAATGCCAGGCAATGACTATCTCCAACAAGCGAGAGTCTAACCACCTCCCCTTGACATTCAATGGCATTACCATTGCCGAATCCCCCACCATCAACATCCTGGGGGTCACCATTGATCAAAAACTTAACTGGACCAGCCACATAAATACTGTGGCAACAAGAGCAGGTCAGAGGCTAGGTATTCTGCGGTGAGTGTCTCACCTCCTGACTCCCCAAAACCTTTCTACCATCTACAAGGCACAAGTAAGGAGTGTGATAGAATACTCTCCACTTGCCTGGATGAGTGCAGCTCCAACAACACTCAAGAAGCTCAACACCATCCAGGACAAAGCAGCCCGCTTGATTGGCACCCCATCTACCACCTTAAACATTCACTCCCTCCACCACCGGCGTACCGTGGCTGCAGTGTGTACCATCTACAAGATGCACTGCAGCAACTTGCCAAGGCTTCTTTGGCAGCACCTCCTAAACCTGCCACCTCTTCCACCTAGAGGGACAAAAGCAGCAGGCACATGGGAACACCACCACCTCCAAGTTCCCCTCCAAGTCACACACCACCCTGACTTAGAAGTATATCGCTGATCCTTCATCGTCGCTGGGTCAAAATCCTGGAACTCCCTCCCTAACAGCACTGTGGGAGTACCTTCACCACACGGACTGCAGTGGTTCAAGAAGGCAGCTCACCACCACCTCCTCAAGGGCAATTAGGGATGGGCAATAAATGCTGGCCTTGCCAGTGATGCCCACATCCCATAAACGAATAAAAAAAAAGCTATAATTCTATCAAATCGACAGCTAACCCATCTTTCTGTTTTAAAATACCAACAATATAGATGAATATTTAACCAGCACTGATGTTGATAATGCATCCTCACCAAATTGGACCAATGGAAAGGGATTGATGGCAAAACTCAGCTGCAAGACCTGAAGGTTCTAGCTTTTGCAGTTTAGTTATTTCTTTTATGATAAACTTTGATAGCCCTGGAACAAAAACAGTCCTAGTAAATGCTGAATAGAAAAAATATACCAGAAAAAATTGGATTGGTCATGGCAAACATCAAGGGGTGATTTCCCCTGAATACTTTAGGCGCTAAAGAGCCTCCGAGGTGGCCAAGATGGGGTCTTAAGCTGAAGTGCCAGTTTAACCAGCATTCAGTGCAAGCAGCCATCTTGGTAAAGGAGTTGAAGCTTGCGCTAAGAATGGCCACCTGGAGGATCGTTAAGCAGCTGATTGCCAATTAAATTGCCTGCTAGCGATCATTAACGAGGCTGCACGGCATTTTGGTGGCTAGCGCTTGACCTAACGCCCTCTCCTAACAGTGACCAGCTGATAAACTAGTCGTTGCAGAGGATTTTCAGTGCTACTTAAGGGTATATCACCCTTTACTGTTCATTTGTTGCTGGAGGTTTGAATAGGACTTTTGAAACACATCAGAAGACTTTCTTGGACACTTGGTCAAGACTTCCCCAACACTCTATCAATATTAATTCTGCAAATTTGCTGAGGACTTCACCTGAGAAATGTAAGTGCTGTGCTCCTCTACCTTATTGGACACCTTA
Source organism: Somniosus microcephalus (assembly GCF_052327205.1). NCBI lineage: Eukaryota > Metazoa > Chordata > Chondrichthyes > Squaliformes > Somniosidae > Somniosus > Somniosus microcephalus. Next base: position 254,156,426 of record NC_140992.1, read on the forward strand.
TAGGAGTCACCAGGAGAAAGGGAGTGCTTGGTCTTCGGCATCTTGCTCGGGATCCCCCTTGGTCTGCAGGAGGAATGGAGGGAGGGCATGAGGCCAGGCAGAGCAACATCAGCTGCTGCAGGAGAGAGGGACAGGAGGGAGAGGAGGGCGAGGTTGTCTCCTTCCCCCCTGCGAGTACAGGACATCCCCCCTCCTCCTCGGGACCTCCTCCACCAGGACCTCCAGTGCTGCATCCGAGAACTTGTGCGCCCTCTCACTCAGTCCCTGAGCCATCCTGAAACTTGCCACTGTGTGTCAGCCAGCCCATTCCACACCTTCAGTGGAAGTGGGTGCATGGAGCCCACATATACTGCTCCATGAAAATTGTGTCTAATCAGCGATTGAGTGCTAAACCTGCAGGTGTCTCTATTTTAGCAACTCAAGCCAAGTTCAAGTTATGGTAATCAGCAATTAGGACCAAAATCGCGTGGTAAAACCAGACTTCTAAACAGGTGTGTCTTATCAGCACAGCACCCTGTTTTCACCCTTACACCAAATTAAAGGTGGCCCTGGAGATGGAGCATGCGGTGTCCGCCGGCACGCTTGAGGCCTTCTGCGACCGGTGGGCACCGCGGGGACTGGAGTGCATCATCAACCCGGCCAACCAAATTTTAATTTAATTTGTTAAGGTTCTTTTAAAGTTTTATTAAGTTACAGTCCATTTGTTTAAACATGCTACCAGAAGAGTACACCAAATTAAAGAAAGAAAGACTTGTATTTATATAGCGCTTTTCACCACCTCAGGACGTCCCAAAGCGCTTTATAGCCAATGAAGTACAAAATAACCCACACGTTGTGGTGTCCTATTGTTGTTTTTAAATATCAGCATCTCTTTGTGTTTATAAAATGATTAAAAGTCAGAATTGAATAGTATACCTGTTAATCTTGTCACAAAATTCATTGTTTTTAATTAAAAATGACATTTTAAAAGCCATCTTGTCATCTATTGGTTCTGCAGCCCATTATTAAAGGAGCAAAAAAATTGATCTGCAAATTAAAAAAAGGAGACTACAGTTTTAGGATGCCTCATCCTGAAACAATGTGAATGAAAGTTTTTGGTTGTAATTGCTAGAACAAAGGACTTCAGTTAAAATAGGAGGTGAATATAGGAGCTTAAGAGCAGGAGTAGGCCATTGAGCCCCTCGAGCCTGTTCCGCCATTCAATGAGATCATGGCTGATCTGTGACCTAACTCCACATACTTGCCTTTGCCCCATATCACTTAATACCTTTGGTTAACAAAAAATTATCAATCTCAGATTTAAAATTAACAAATGACTTAGCTGCCGTTTGCAGAAGAGAGTTCCAAACTTCTACCACCCTTTGTGTGTAGAAGTGTTTCCTAACTTCACTCCTGAAAGGCCTGGCTCTAATTTTTAGGTTGTGCCCCCTACTCCTAGACTCCACGACCAGTGGAATTAGTGGCCTAGAAATTCCAGTGTGCCAAAAACCTGCCAGTGCCATCGCAGGCCGTAGTTAAGGGCCACCCGAATTAATAATATTTTGATGCTGCCTGCTAATTTAAATTAGCACAGCCCTAAAATGACCGTGTAAGGCTGGTTTTCCAGTGCTACTCTCAGCAGGAGGCCCAATGTAGCGTGGCCGTAGCGTCCCTGAAGCAAGAACAGTGTTGTCTTAAAGCTAGCCTGTCATTTTAGAAAGCAGTGTCGGTCCCTTAAAGAGGAACTGCCTTCAGTGTCGCCCCCACAATCTGGCTCCAGTGCCCAAAGAAGTTTCATGATGTCAGACCAGTGGTCAAGGTCAGTGAATGCAACTTCAAAAGTCGTTTCCTACCAACTGCACCACTAGCCTTGCACACTGCTCATTGCACAACCACCCCCACAATCACTCACCGACCAAACATGAGGCATACCTCCCATTCCTAGCTTCACCTCACCCTCTTGGAGGAGATGGTGCTAGCCATTCTTGACAGGGGCATGGCTGAGCCCTTGGCCAGTGGTGGGGCTGAAAGGATATCAGATGCTGATCTCCTCATACGTTATCCTACTTCTCACATGCACCTCTTGCTCTCCTGCCCCCCTCTCCACAACTCCATCCTTGTGCATTCTTCATTTCACACACCCAAGAAATCCAGCCTGCCCAGCCAGTGGTTGACCAAGAAGAGGGAGAGGAGAGAGAAAAAGAGGAAGAAGAAGAAGAAACACCATCACTCGATTTGACACTCCCATCCACCAGCTCCTCAATGTCATCCTGCAAAGCCATTTGCAGTGTCCTGCACTGAAAGTCAGCAGCCTTCCACCAGCCATGCGTGACATCAGTAGGATAGGCAAAGGCATACACAAGACAGTCACTAAGAGAATGCATAAGGGTGATTTGCTGATTTCTTGATGTCATATTGGATGCACATATGGATAAAGTTGGATTGGAAAGTTTGCTTTGTGGTGGCTTTTATTTCAGTATTATGGCCAAGAGGACGTTGTGATGGTCAATAACAGAGGGAAGGTAAGATGTGGGACAAATGTTGAAAGGGGAATTGAGGTTGTGGTCATTGATGCTGCAGGTGGATGATTCTATCCTGGATATCCTGGCCAGAAAGGGGCTGCCTGGGTTGCTTCCTTCCTTCTGCTTCCTCCTCTTCTGCATCTTCCTCTTCTGTGTCTTCCACTTCCCTCTGCGAGTGGATGCTAAAAAACTGAAATAAAAGCAAAAATTGCTAGAAAAACTCAGCAGGTCAGGCAGCATCTCGACCTGAGACAAGTACTCTGTTTCTCTCTCCACAGATGCTGCCTCACCTGCTGAGTATTTCCAGCATTTTCTGTCTTCTCAGAGGCCTTCCTTTACAATTTGAGGCCTTGCAAATGTCCAGCAGCACTCCCTGTACACTTTAAAAACTTTTAACATCCATTGCACCAAGCCGCTACTTCAATAAAATATAAAAAATCCAGTCCAAACCTTAAATCTGGACTTAACTGAAAGATGTGTGTGTCCCTTTAACAAGCACTGACAGTGTCTCTGTAGGTCTGCTGCACACTCGCTTTTCTAATTGAGCTTAGGACCCAGCGTTAAAGTCAGTGCAAAAGTCGAAGTTTGCAGAGCATTGCGTCAAGTCGGCGTTGTACGTCGACTGATGTCACACTCTGCTGTTTTGCATTTCTAGGGCCAGAGCTGCTAACGGCAGCACTATGGCCCTCACCAAAATAGCGGCCACCGAGTCCCGTGCTAGAAGCGGACAGAAGTGAGGGGGCCGCCATTTTTTTTCAAGAAATAGGCCTTAACCGAGAACGGTAAATCCTCGAATTTCTAGGCCAGTTTCTCTCTATCTATCCTATCAGTTCCCCTTAATATCTGGAAAACTTTGATCAAGTCACCCTTAACCATCTAAATTCCAGGAAACACAACCCTAATTTGTGTAATCTCTCCTCATAATTTAACCCTTGTAATCCAGGTATCATTCTGGTAAATCTACACTGTACTCTCGCCAAGGTCAACATATCCTTCCTAAGGTGTGGTGCCCAGATGAAGGTAGAAAAGTCGATTCTCATCAGATCAGGTTATAATTTTTAACAACAACAACAACAGCAACTTGTATTTATATAGCGCCTTTAATGTAGTAAAACATCCCAAGGCGCTTCACAGGAGTATTTTAAGACAAAAATGTTTACACCGATCCACATGAGGATAAATTAGGGCAGGTGACCAAAAGCTTGGTCAAAGAGGTGGGGGGAAAAATTCGGTTGATTTGCGCCTCCCGTTAGTGCCTTAAGAGGGCACTAATGGGGCGCAAAGCAACTAACGCCCATGCGAGGCGATGTTTGCGCCGCTCACGAAATTAACTAGACATTTTGCGGTGGCGCTATACACTACCACCATGATCTCCTGCGCCAGCAGATCATGAAGTCAGTCGAGTGTGCAACGCCCTGGTAGCGCCCCAGACCGGATATTGAGTGGCGCCCCTGTCTTACCGCCTGCCGCTAGCAATGACAGATTGAGGGGAGCGTTTTGCAGTTGGGAAGGGACTAAGTGAGCGCTATTTAAAGGCAACCGCTTCCTGCCTTTTTTTGTCAGTGTAAGTTTTTCACCACGCATTCTGAGTGAGAGAGAGACTGCAGGAGATATTCAAAGCTGTGTTGAGGAGTTTTGGGTACTGAGCAGCACTTTGCAGGTTCTTTCTGATTTGATCTAACTTGCATTGATTTAAAAGAGAATACGGGGGCTGCACTTTGAGCTCTTTGATGTACAGGTCTCTCCAGGCCTAGATTCAAGGCTGCAATGAGCAGGGTGTGGATGGAGAGCAAGATCGACCCTCCCCTTTAAGAACTGGCCGGCGCTGTGAGGTAGCGCCTTGCACCTCGGCCTTTGCGCCTTAAGACAGGTGTGTAGCGCCTGATTTAGCGCTCCAATCACCTCCAGGGGCGATAAAAGTCAAGTTTGTAGTCGGAGGCGATAATTAGTGCCAGGCGCTAATCTTTGCGCCCGGCCGATAATTACGCCCCAAATGGGGCGATACTGAATTTCTCCCCCGTAGGTTTTAAGGAGCGTTTTAAAGGAGGAAAGAGAGGTAGCGAGGTGGACAGGTTTAGGCAGGGAATTCCAGAGCTTAGGGCCTAGGCAACAGAAGGCATAGCAAGCGATTATAATCAGGGATGCTCAAGAGGGCAGAATTAGAGGAGCACAGATATCTCGGGGGGTTGTGGGGCTGAAGGAGATTACAGAGATAGGGCAGGCTGAGGCCATGGAGGGATTTGAAAACAAGGATGAGAATTTTGAAATCGAGGTGCTGCTTAACCGGGAGCCAATGTAGGTCAGCGAGCACAGGGGTGATGGGCAAACGGGACTTGGTGTGAGTTAGGACACGGGCAGCCGAGTTTTGGATGACCTCAAGTTTACATAGGGCGGAATGTGGGAGGCCAGCCAGGAGTGCGTTATAATAGTCAAGTCTAGAGGTAACAAAGGCATGGATGAGGGCTTCAGCAGCGGATGAGCTGAGGCAAGGGTGGAGACAGACGATGTTACAGAGGTGGAAGTAGGTGGTCTTTGTTATGCTGCAGATATGTGGTCGGAAGCTCATTTCGAGGTCAAATATGACACCAAGGTTGCGAATAGTGTGGTTCAGCCTCAGACAGATGTTAGGGAGAGGGATGGAGTCAGTGGCCAGGGAACGGAGTTTGTGGCGGGGACCGAAAACAATGGCTTTGGTCTTCCCAATATTTAATTGGAGAAAATTTCTGCTCATCCAGAACTGTATGTCGGACAAGTAGTCTGACAATTTAGGCACCATGGAGGGATCGAGAGAAGTGGCAGTGAGGTAGTGCTGGGTATTGTCAGTGTACATGTGAAAACTGACGCTGTGTTTTTGGATGATGTCGCCAAGGGGCAGCATGTAGATCAGAAATGGGAGGGGCCAAGGATAGATCCTTGGGGGACACCAGAGGTAATGATGCGGGAGCGGGAAAAGAAGCCGTTTCAGGTGATTCTCTGGTTATGATTAGATAGATAAGAATGGAACCTAACCCTAACCCTAACCCTAACCTGAACCCTAATCCTAACCCTAACCCAGCTGGACAACAGTGGAGAGGCGTTGGAGAAGGATGGAGTGGTCAACCGCTTGTATTGAATTATGCCCTGTGCGTCATTCCTTGTGCTGATCTCAGCTGGATATGTAAGTTGCATCAGGGAACTTGAGGGCTTCCAATGTTCAAAGAATAAATCAGGTAACTATAGACCAGTGAGCCTACCATCAGTAATGGGCAAATTACTAAAGGATAAAGTTAGTACTCATGTAAAAAAACATGGGTCACTTAACAACAGCTAGTAGAGATTTCTAAAAAGTAAGTCATGAAATTTACAGCAGAAAAATATACGGTGATACATTTTGGGAAGAAAAAGTGGAGCAGAGAAATTTAACATAATTCTTTGAGTGAATACTGGAGCGTATTGATAAAGGAAATGCTGCGGGCGATTTGTATTTGTATTTTCAAAAGATGTTTGACAGGGCGCTGCTTCGGAGGAACTTTTTTACTCAGAGTGTTGTTAGAACTTGGGCGTGCCAGAAACAGCAGTGGAATCAGAATCCATGATAGATTTTAAAAGGGAAGTGTACAAATATTTGAGGAAAAAAAAGAGTATGGGAAAAGGCAGAAGAATGGGACTAAGTGGATAGTTCTTTCAGGTAGCTGATACAGGCACATTGAGCCAAGTAGCTTGCTTTGCTGCTGTCAAATTCTATCATTCTATGACTCTCTGTACCTCCTTTGAAGTTACATGTAGTTTCCAATTCCATTTTACTCATTCAAGTAAGATAGACATGAAGAAAATCTCTGACGTTGCTGATGGCTCTATTTATCTTTGATATTACATATTCAACAGTTATGGTAGAAATACCTTCGTAACCTATTTGTTAGAAGGCAGTAAAATTAGAAGAGATAGCCATCGAACAATAAAACAGAATTGTTTCCAGTAAAATAAATAAATATGAATTGATTGTGAGCCACAAACAGAGTTATGGTTCCCACAAATGGGATAATTTATAATGGGGAACAAGGAAATGGCAGAGCAATTAAGCAAATACTTTGGTTCTGTCTTCACGGAAGAGGACACAAATAACTTCCCAGAAATGCTAGGGAACCAAGGGTCTAGTGAGAAGGAAGAATTAAAGGAAATTAGTATTATTAAAAAATTAGTGCTGGAGAAATTAATGGGACTGAAAGCTGATAAATCCCCAGGGCCTGATAATCTGCATCCCAGAGTACTAAAAGAGGTAGCCATGGAAATAGTGGATGCATTGGTTGTCATCTTCCAAAATTCTATAGATTATGGAACAGTTCCTGCAGATTGGAGGGTGGCAAATGTAACCCCACTATTTAAAAAAGGAGGGAGAGAGAAAACAGGGAACTACAGACCGGTTAGCCTAGCATCAGTAGTAGGGAAAATGCTAGAGTCTATTATAAAGGATGTGATAACAGGACACTTAGAAAATATCAACAGGATTAGACAAAGTCAACATGGATTTATGAAAGGGAAATCGTGTTTGACAAACCTACTGGAGTTTTTTGAGGATGTAACTGGTAGAATAGATAAGGGAGAACCAGTGGATGTGATGTGTGGTGTATCTGGATTTTCAGAAGGCCTTTGATAAAGTCCCACATAAGAGGTTAGTGTGCAAAATTAAGGCACATGGGATTGGGGGTAATATACTGGCATGGATTGAAAATTGGTTAACAGAGAGGAAACAGAGAGTAGGAATAAATGGGTCTTTTTCAGGGTGGCAGGCGGTGCCTAGTGGGGTACCGCAGGGATCAGTGCTTGGGCCCCAGCTATTCACAATATATATCAATGATTTGGATGAGGGAACCAAATGTAATATTTCCAAGTTTGCTGATGACACAAAATTAGGTGGGATTGTGAGTTGTGAGGAGGATGCAAAGAGGCTTCAAGGCGATTTAGACAGGTTGAGTGAGTGGGTAAATACATGGCAAATGCAGTATAACGTGGATAAATGTGAAGTTATCCACTTCGGTAGGAAAAACAGAAAGGCAGAGTATTATTTAAATAGTGATAGATTGGGAAATGCTAATGTACAAAGGGACTTGGGTGTCCTAGTACACCAGTCACTGAAAGCAAACATGCAGGTGCAGCAAGCAGTTAGGAAGGCAAATGGTAAGTTGGCCTTCATTGCAAGAGGATTTGAGTACAGGAGCAAGGATGTTTTACTACAGTTGTACAGGGCCTTGGTGAGACCACACCTAGAGTACTGTGTGCAGTTTTGGTCTCCTTACTTAAGAAAGGATATACTTGCCATAGAGGGAGTGCAGCGAAGGTTCACCAGATTGATTCCTCGGATGACAGGACTGTCGTATGAGGAGAGATTGGGTCGACTAGGCCTGTATTCACTCGAGATTAGAAGAATGAATGGGGATCTCAATGAAACGTATAAAATTCTGACAGGGCTAGACAGACTGGATGCAGGGAGGATGTTTCCCCTGGCTGGGGGGTCTAGAACGAGGGGTCACAGTCTCAGGATATGGGGTAGGACATTTAAGACTGAGATGAGGAGAAATTTCTTCACTCACAGGGTGGTGAACCTGTGGAATTCTCTACCACAGAAGGCTGTGGAGGCCAAGTCACTGAATATATTTAAGAAGGAGATAAGATAGATTTCTAGACACAAAAGGCATCAAGGGGTATGGGGAGAGAGCGGGAATATGGTATTGAGATAGAGGATCAGCCACGATCATATTGAATGGCGGAGCAGGCTCGAAGGGCCGAATGGCCTACTCCTGCTCCTATTTTTCTATGTTTCTAGAGCAAGCAATATTGGCTCTAACGAACTATTGTGCCTAAATTCATTAGTGCCCGAAACCAGGCACGATTCCAGCAACCAGAATGCAGGGGCCCAAGGACTGTCCTAAATTTGACATCAACATAATTCAGGCGAGCTGCGGGTGCCAATTAGGCAGCCTGACACAACTCACCAATTAGGACCGAACCAATTTCATCCGGTGCCATGATTCTCATTTAATTCTGGGGGGAGGTGCTCAGGAGGAGGGAGATGGAGAGCCGTTAGTAGCCCGAATTTGTTTTGTGGAGCCAGGAGGAGCACTCCTGCTCCTTCCGATTTCAAAAAAGGAACATTTCAGGAAGTTTTGGGACCATTTTGTGAGTGGCATCCAGCGGTCCCTTAAGGGAGCCGGAAATACTGGTCAGAGTAGGCCCCCGGCCAATTTACCATTGATCCAAACGCCCATGCGGATTGGGCATAGGCCCTTCTGCCCTTATTGTTGCCCCCGTTTCACACCTGAAAAAGGGGAGCAACAATGTTGAATTTAGACCCCTGTGTGATTACTTTGTGTCCAATTCCATTTATTGTTTTGTTACAAATTTTTTTGGAAATAAAGCTGTGAGGCACCGGCACCATATGATTTGTTGAGATGATTCAATCCTGTCTGTTACTCCTTTTTAACTGCTATAGAGAGAGGTAGAAGAGAGATTGGAAAAGCCTGCTGAGTGACTTTGTTCAAACTGAGCAGAATCTTATCCTGATATAATGGATGTTACGAGCTTTGGTAGGAGGTGCGGGGAGGGGAAATTCAGCAATCCTAAGTTTAGTTCCTTCAGATAGTGAATAATTTTTACAAGCAACTTTGCCTCTGTGTTTCCAGGTTGTCCACCTCTGTTTTAAACATTAGTGCCTCATATATTCCATGCTAACTTCCAATTTAATTAGCGTTCACTATCAATGGAGAATGCTTTTCTTACCTTAAATTTCAACCATCTTCCACAAAAATCTGTGTATGGGGAATATCATGGAGGAAAAATGCCTGAAAATCCATTTCTCAAGAGCAAAATAGTGCTTCAGTTTGAAAAACCTTAAGCCTGAAAAACAATTGGAACTTCTCACATGCAGCTTTTTCAGCTGTTCTCAGCCCTTCTTAAAGACTATGCAGTGAAATTGGAACAAAATGGTTGATAGTGAATCGGCACCCATTTTATACACCGCCCGATTATGTTTTCCAATGAAAAGAAAATTGTGCGGGTTGTAGAACGTGCTGCTATATTCACTATTGCCTGCTTTGCGCTGCTATTGAAATCGAATTTCACCCCGAGTGCCATATACTTCCTTAGAAGTTCTTTTTCACTCCTTCATTTTTCCCTGCAAGGCCCAATTTTAACTGCAGGTGGATTCCCCGCTCTGGCCTGAGTTAAAATTACAGTCGGGTCTCAATGATGTGATCAGGCCGCAGTAAAGAAGGACCCTTTTGGCTCCGGGCGCCTATCCTTGTTGCCTGCTCAGGAGAGCAGGTTAAAATTGCAGACGTTGCGATCATGGCAGCTTTCGGACAGGTAAGAGGCAGGGCGATTTTAACTGCCCACCCGCAGGTTTCTGCTGAGCGAGCAGGGTTAAAATCGCCCCACAAAAGAGTAGGTTTTGAAATATTGATCTTCCTATTCTCAATATCAAAATTCAATCAGGGGCTTTGGTTAATTGTGCAAAATGAAATTAAAGCAAGTGAATGAGTAAAGTTTTCTCTGGAACTGTGCCACATCAAGGTCTTTAAGGTTATTGAAAGAAAATGTAGTTGTCTAGCCATGAGTTTTAGGTCTGTTTTGTACATTGTCATTAGCATTTACTAGTGATGCATGCTTTCAGATTCATTATAACTAAAATGCAATTCCAGAGGCAAAGCAACTTTCATTATAAACTGGCAGTCAAATAGAAGGGCTTTCTACCTTCTGTAATGAACATATTCTAGACAGTCACATTTGAGAAAATTAATAATGCTATTCTATTTGTTGCTATTAGCTACTGGTCCTTCTAATGTAATTAATTTTAAAAGAGGAAAGGGAGAGACTGGCAGAAGTATAAAGCTGCCAGTTGTGTGTGGATTAAATTCAACCTTAATATTGCAGGATTCAAAAAGATGAAGAAACAGCGCAGAAAAGTGTCATTATACTTCATGAGAAGGTCGGTAGATATATAAGAAAAGTGAATTATGCAAACAAATGTGTTTCTCACAGTGACGTGCCATTCTTCATCTACAAATAACTATCAGATGTAGTTTATATGAGATTTTTTCAAGTAACATGTATTTCACTGCATGGTTCATTTTGCATTTCTGGGCTGTGATTGTGTGCCACTCACGCACTAATGGAAAATAATGGCCAGGATTTTGTGTCTAAAGTAATGGTGCGGCTGTCAGCACTCACCATTATTGAAGTATGAATCGGACAGCAACTTGCGGTGACCCCACAAATGCAGAAATCAGGAAGTTGCTGTTTCAGTTGACTTATAGTTCCGGAAGCTGCGCTATACCGGTATCTCGCTGCACACTCGGCATTGAAACACGTGAAGCTGGTGCACTTACATGATGGATACACACTAAACTCGCCAGTAAAAGCTCGGGCTTGTCTATTCCAGTGTAAGTAAATTTTTAATCGTGTGATAAGTCTTTATTACTGACAAACAACCTCTGTGGCACTGAAAATTAACTTTTACAAGTGTGGAGTCTCATTCCATCATATTTTAATTATTGTTGGAGATTTAAATAAATAAAAAAATGTAATAATTTTTAAAAACTTTTTTTTCCATCTCTTTGGGGGTGAGTTTTGGCTGTGCAGTCAATCACTAACGATCCTCCGAGGTGGCCAAGATGGAATCTTGAGCTAAAGCGACAGTTTAGCCCTTGTTTAGTGCAAGATGCCATCTTGGCAAAGGAGATGAATGGCCGCCTGGAGGCTTTTTAAGGGTTGCCACTTAAAATGCCTGCTATTGCTGATTAAAAAGGTTGCATGGCATTTTGGTAGCTAGCGTTTGTCCTAACGCCCTCTCCTAACAGCGACCAGCTGTTTGAGAGTAAACAGTGTTGATGTTGATTTTAAGCGCTACTTAAAGGGATACTTGGCAACGAATTAAAAAAAGGGCTGGCAACAAAATATTGCAGGTTTTGACATAATCAGAAAGGACAGGGAAAGAAGAAGTGGGTGGGTGGGGTAACTTTACTAATTAGAGATAACATAATGGCAGTAGAATAAAGGGACATAACTAACAGAAGGTTAGAAACAGAATCCATATGGATTGAAATAAAAGATAAGAAGGAATCGATCATGCCAATAGGGGTATACAACAGACCACCTAATAGTGGAAAGGAGGTGGAGGAAGAAATATGAAAGCAAATATGTGAAATGAGTAAAGGAGATAGAATAATAATCATGGGAGATTTTAACTACCCCCAAATAAATCGGCAAGAAGAGGCAGTGAAAGGAATAGAGTTCTTACAATGTGTGCAAGACTCCTTTCTTACCCAGTATGTAAAAAGCCCAACAAGAGAGGGATCACTGTTGGATCTAGTAAAGGGAAATGAACGAGAACAGATAATAGAAGTAAGTGTAGCGGAACATCTAGGCAATAGCAATCACAACATAATAAGGTTTCTAGGTAAAGATTGAGCAGAACATAAGTAAGACAAAGACTAAAGTAATAAATTGGAAAAAAGCTGATTTTAAGAGGATGAGAATGGAATGAAGGAAAATAAACTGGAAAAATTTACTGACAAAGAAATAGGACAGCAGTGGGAAACATTTAAAACAGTGATCAATAGAGTCCAGGATAAATATATCCCACTAAAAAGCAAGAACAAAGTAGCTAGTAATGACAAACCATGGATGAATAAAGAAATAAGGGCAAAATTTTAACTGAAGAAAACGATATACACTAAGTATACAGACAATAAAGGAGAGGATAACAAAAGGGAGTATGAAAAGGTTAGGAAAGAAGTCAAAAAACAATTAGGAGGGCAAAGAGAAACTATGAAACTAAATTATCAAGGAATATAGAAAGAAATAGTAAAGTATTCTACAGACACATAAATAACATAAGAAAAATCAGGATAGGAATACTAAGTGATACACACAATCAACTAACAGCAAAATGGCAGTAATATTAAATAATTACTTTGCCTCAGTATTTAAGGGAAACTAACATTATGGAAATGACATTAGAAGAAGAGATCCAAAAGGATATAAGGATATTTAAGATTCAAAGAGGCGGGGGGGATAAAACTAATCTTAGAGAGGATAAAATCCCTGGTCCGGATGGATTGCAACTGTACATATTAAAAGAAGTTAGGGAAGAGATAGCAAAGACACTATTACATATATATATGAAAATTCATTAGAAAAGGGAATAGTGCCAGAGGATCACACCTAATGTGATTCCTATATATAAAAAGGAGCTAGAACAAGCCCAGGGAACTATAGACCAATTAGCTTAACCTCGGTGGTAGGAAAGATAATGGAATCCTCAATCAAAGATGTAATAGAAAAACATCTAGAAACTGAAAATATAATAAGGGTAGTCAGCTCGGATTCCAAAAGGGAAGGTCATGCTTGACCAACCTTACTGAATTCTTTGAAGAAGTAACAGAAAGGGTAGATAAGAGTAATGTAGTAGACGTAATGTATTTGGATTTCCAAAAAGCCTTTGATGAGGTACCGCATAGCAGACTTATGACTAAGGGAAGAACATGTGGAATCAGGGGACAAGTAGCAGAATGGATAGAAAGCTGGGTACAAAACAGAACCAGAGAGTAGGGGTTAAATGCAGTTACTCGGTTTGGCAAATAGTTCTACAAGGATCGGTGCTGGGACCACTGTTGTTCACCAGTTACAAAAATGATTTGGACTTGGGAATTGGAAGTAGAATTTCAAAATTTACTGATAACACCAAATTAGGGGGTATAATTAATACAGAGGAGGACTGCGAAAAAATAGACAAAGACATTAATAAACTTGCAGAATGGGCATGTAGTTGGCAACTGAATTTCAATATAGATAAGTGTGAGATAATACATTTTGGTAGTATGAATAAGGAGGTCACATACTCCTTGGAAAATAAGAGCAAGAAATTCATTATCACTTAGACATGGGCGCTAACTTTGAAAAAGTTTGAGATTTAGTGCCAGGCACTAATGAATCTCGCTGCACGCAAAATTCAGTGTCATCGCTCAAAGAAAGGATGGATGCACTACATCAAGCACTAACGGCCTAGCTCAGTAGTGTTACACTCAAAGCACTAACCAATATCAGGTGCCATCTAATTGCAAGTCATCATTGCCACAGGCTCTTTCCAGTTCTTAAAGGGGAGGTTCGTTGATGCTGCAGAACCTCATTCTCAGCATTGCTGGCTGTAAATCTGTGTCAGCAAGCAGGGGCAGGCCAAGCCCAAGGAGCTGGATGACTCAAGCAGGTTTCATGATGGCAGATCCACGCCCCAGGGAGAGAGCCCGCAGATTTTCAGACCAAGCATTGGAGGAGTTGGTGTCCATTGTGGCGAGATGGAGGGCATGCTCTGCCACGCAAGTGGCAGGAGGCCCTCGCCGCAAGTCTTCCATGTCATGTGGAGGGAGGTTGCCCATCAGGTCTCGGGCAGCACTCTGGTCCCCAGGACCCATACACAGTGCAGGAAGAAATTGAACGACCATCTGAAACACAGTCTGCACACGCTGGCCAAAGCACCACACCCCCAGCACTCACCCACCCACCAACAATCTCCACCTACCAACACTCACACCCACACCTCACACCTTGCACACAATGACAGCTATTCAACTATGACAGGCACATCACCCAGACACATTGCTCCATACTCACTCACACACTTTCCTTTTTCTTGCAGGCCAAAGTGGCTCACAGCAGGAGGGAGTGGGAGTGCACAGGGAGGGGACAACCTGACACCCAGTCACTGTCTGCGCTGGAAAAGAGAGTACTGGAGATCATTGGGCACCAGGTGGTGGGCACCATGGCCACCGGCGATGTTGACCCCCCTTGGGGACAACAACAGTATATTCATCCCTACTCCTTCTTCTCATATCCCACTTCCCCCTCACCCCACAAGCCTTTCGCACTTTCCAGTTAATCATGCTGTATGCATGCATTTCTCCCTTCCTGCCCCTCTCCCCTCATCTTAACCCATCTTGAAGGGAAATTACAGTCCTAGTCCTTTTGGGCTATCCCAGATCAGGCGTATTCCCCAGACGTTCACCTTCAACTTAAGTTAGAGATAGCCAAATTCCATAAGACGCTTAAATGGGTCTAAAGGTTCAGGCTATCTCTCCCTAAAAGAAAGGAATGACTAAAGATGTTACCGTCCTCCAGATAGTACTTTTAATAAGTTGAACTAGACTGTAACCTTCCGGATATTATAAGGGTCCGGAATACCCCCCAGAATTCTGCAACTCCTTACAAAAGAGTGTACAGAATTTGTGAGTTCGCGAGTTTATACAGATTTACTCTTTCAGACAATTCTAAAAATATATGGTTTTATTTAAGAGCCAACATTCAGTTAACATCTGTTGAATCAGTCGCAACATTAACAATTCAAAATACAATTAGCTTACGTTTCTTATTTCTCACAGATCCTTATTCTCAAATCTTTACTTTGTTACATTTCTTATTTCTTACTTATTTCTAAATCCAGAACATCCACCAAAATCAATCACTTTGACTTCCCGAGACTCATAGTTAAACACTTACAGAGATGCCTCTGAAGAGTTGAGAAACATTTTGCCCGTTCAGCATGTTCTGACTTTTCTGTTAAAAAGGTCTTATTTTTATACCCTTTTGGCATTGGTTTCTTCTTTGATGTTCTCTGCTGATGTTAGCTAATTGTCTTTATTGATACCTCTTTCAAATGCTTTCTATCTTTACTGTCTATTCAACTATTGCATGCATAATTATTTCTCTACCTTTAAGTGTTCCAAAAACCATCTTAAAAACAATGACAGCTATGGTTTCTGTTTGATGCCATGCCTACAAAATGCTTTCATTCTATTCTTAATATTGGCTTTACTGGTTTTTAGCAGGCATTTTGACTCCATGGTGATCCAAGTTTAATACAAGCACAATGCAATTGCTTGGTGTCTCCATTGGAGTCATATTTTCAAAGTTTCTTGTTGGTATTATACTTACAATATGTAAATCAAAACCACTTTAACTGTGTGGTTTACTTGTTTTCTAGCTATCTCAATTGGTTGCATATTTAATGTTCTGGACTTATTACATGCAGATAGCACCCTCTAGTGGTAGTTAGGGTATAGCAGTGTTAGTATACTGCAATAGGTCATTTGACCTTGTTCCTGTGTTAACCCGGAAGTAGTATTCCAGAAAGAACCTACTGAGTAATAGAGAATCTCCCATGAGGGATTCTCAATCCTGTGGCATCTCATCTTATATGCTGGGCAGGACACAATGTCTGTGAGTATCTTTGTTTGTTAACATGATAGCAACTTTGTCAGTGTAGTATTTGACAATACTTTATTTATAAGAAGTTAGTAGTTGTTAGCTACAGAAGTTTAGCTCAAGTGCTATTTAGTTGTACAATTAGTCTATTCTATTGTTATAAATATGTTTATATCTTATGTAACATCTAATGTATAGTACTCAGTTCTATGTACAAAACACAGGGGGCAAGCAACCTTAGATTTGGTCCTGTGTAATGAGACAGGATTAATTAAAAATGTCCTAGTAAAGGATCCCCTTGGAATGAGTGACCATAACATGGTTGAATTCCATATTCAATTAGAGGGTGAGAAGGTTGGATCTCAAACAAGCATGCTAAGCTTGAATAAAGGAGACTATGAAGGTATGAGAGCGGAATTGATTAGAGTGGACTGGGAAAATAGATTAAAGGGTAAGACGGTACATGATCAGTGGTGTACATTTAAGGAGTTATTTTACAACTTCCAAAAAATATATATTCCACTGAGGAAAAAAGGGTGTAAAAAAAAAGATAGCCATCCGTGGCTAAGTAAAGTAATTAAGGATAGTATCCGACTAAAAACAAGGGCATATAAGGTAGCCAAATCTAGTGGGAGGATGGAAGATTGGGAAGTCTTTAAAAGACAGCAAAAAATAACTAAAAGATTGATTAAGAAAGGGAAGATAGATTATGAAAGTAAATTAGCAAAAAATATAAAAACAGACAGCAAAAGTTTCTATAGTTATATAAAAAGAAAAAGGTGGCTAAAGTAAATGTTGGTCCCTTAGAAGATGAGACCGGGAAATTAATGGTGGGAAACATGGAGATGGCAAAAACGCTGAACAATTATTTTGTATCAGTCTTTACAGTAGAGGACACTAAGAATATCCCAACACTGGACAAACAGGGGGCTCTAGGGGGGGAGGAACTAAATACGATTAAAATCACTAAGGAAGTGGTACTTGGTAAAATAATGGGACTCAAGGCGGATAAATCCCCTGGACCTGATGGCTTGCATCCTAGGGTCTTGAGGGAATTGGCGGTAGGGATTGTGGATGCATTGGTAATAATTTTCCAAAACTCCCTGGACTCAGCAAAGGTCCTGGCAGATTGGAAAACTGCTAATGTAACACCCTTATTTAAAAAGGGTAGTAGGCAGAAGGCTGGAAACTATAGACCTGTTAGCCTAACATCTGTGGTTGGTAAAATGTTAGAGTCCATTATTAAGGAGACAGTAACGGGACATTTGGATAAACATAATTTAATAGGACAAACTCAGCATGGTTTCATGAAGGGGAAGTCATGTTTGACAAATTTGCTTGAGTTTTTTGAGGAAGTAACATACAGGGTGGATAAAGGGGAACCAGTGGACGTAGTGTATTTAGACTTCCAAAAGGCATTTGACAAGGTGCCACACAAAAGATTATTGCTCAAGATAAAAAATCACGGGATTGGGGGTAATATTCTGGCGTGGGTGGAGGATTGGCTCTCTAACAGAAAGCAGAGAGTTGGGATAAATGGTTCGTTCTCAGATTGGCAACCAGTAACTAGTGGTGTTCCGCAGGGGTCAGTGCTGGGTCCCCAACTCTTTACAATCTATATTAACGATTTGGAGGAGGGGACCGAGTGTAACATATCAAAGTTTGCAGATGATACAAAGATGGGAGGGAAAGTAGTGAGTGAGGAGGACATAAAAAACCTGCAAAGGGACATAGACAGGCTAAGTAAGTGGGCAGAGATTTGGCAGATGGAATACAATACTGGAAAGTGTGAGGTTATGCACTTTGGCAGGAAAAATCATAGAGCAAGTTATTATCTTAATGGCAAGAAACTGGAAAGTACTGTAGTACAAAGGGATCTGGGGGTCCTGGTGCACGAAACTCAAAAAGTTAGTATGCAGGTGCAGCAAGTGATCAAGAAGGCCAATGGAATGTTGGCTTTTACTGCTAGGGGGATGGAATATAAAAACAGGGAGGTATTGCTGCAGTTGTACAAGGTATTGGTGAGACCGCACCTGGAATACTGCATACAGTTTTGGTGTCCATACTTAAGAAAAGACATACTTGCTCTCGAGTCAGTACAAAGAAGGTTCACTCGGTTAATCCCGGGGATGAGGGGGTGGTCATATGAGGAGAGGTTGAGTAGATTGGGACTCTACTCATTGGAGTTCAGAAGAATGAGAGGCGATCTTATTGAAACATATAAGATTGTGAAGGGGCTTGATCGGGTGGATGCGGTGAGGATGTTCCCAATGATGGGTGAAACTAGAACTAGGGGGCATAATCTTAGAATAAGGGGCTGCTCTTTCAAAACTGAGATGAGGAGAAACTTCTTCACTCAGAGGGTGGTAGGTTTGTGGAATTTGCTGCCCCAGAAAGCTGTGGAAGCTACATCATTAAATAAATTTAAAACAGAAATAGATAGTTTCCTAGAAGTAAAGGGAATTAAGGGTTACGGGGAACGCGCAGGAAATTGGACATGAGTCTAGGTTCGGAATGGTCATGGCCCTGTGGGTAGTGGAGTGGGCCCAGGGGCCGTGTAGCCTGGTTCTGCTCCTACTGTGTTCTAATTCTGTGTTAGATTTCAGGAGATGGTTTTATTCCTGTTCCTGGCTGGGGTGGAAATCGCCTTTACAGAAGGTAAGTACTGTAGAAAATATAGGGACAGAGTGATCTCCTGGAAGAATTTCGATCGCCTAGATGGGTCGGAGAGGAATTTCCCAGATTTTTTTCTCCCAAATTGGCCATTGGGTCTTTTATCTGGTTTTTCGCCTCTCCCGGGAGATCACATGGGTTCGGGTGGATGTAGAGTGATAGAAGATTTGAGGTTAGGATCAGATCAGCCATGATCTTATTGAATGGTGGAGCAGGCTCGAGGGGCCGATTGGCCTACTCCTGCTCCTATTTCTTATGTTCTTATATTCTTATACTTTGTCCTTGTTTACAGTTTCACAAATTTGTTCAAGAAAAGCTTCAAAACAGCAAACCCGCTTCTCGAGGAATTATTTGAATGAGTGTTTAGCTGGCTGGATAACTAGATAGGAGCACGTCTAGTGAGACCAGTACAGTGAAACGACAACAATACGGCTAGCTGTGAAGAGTGGAGCAGCAGAAACTCAGAGTAGGCCATCACGACAGAGCTAGCTTAAGTCTTCACCTTGTACACCACACTTACCTCACATCAACATGTCAGAAGATAATGCCGAAAACGCTACTCAGCGAGTAGAAGATCTTAAACAGTTAGATGAAACTGTAGAATGTGACAATCGGTCCATAAGCTCTGGTTACTACATATCGCAAGCTGGTTCACATCATCAGCTGGTTCACGGTCATCAGCTGGTTCTAGACCGCAAGCTGGTTCACGGTCATCAGCTGGTTCACGGTCATCAGCTGGTTCTAGATCACAAGCTGGTTCATGGTCATCGGCTGGTTCTAGATCGCAAGCTGGTTCATGGTCATCAGGTGGTTCTGGGGTAAGCATGGCCATCGCCAAAGCACAGGCTAAGCTAGAAGCAGCTCAAGCCAGAGTTGCGCATGCCAACAGAGAAATAGAAATAAAAGTAAAACAGGCCCGTCTCGAAGCTGAACTCCAAGCTGAACAGGCCCGTTTCCAAGCTGACCAGGCCCGTTTCCAAGCTGAACTCCAAGCTGGCCAGGCCCGTTTCCAAGCTGAACTCCAAGCTGACCAAGCCCGTCACCAGATTGGACGCCAGGCTGAACAGGCCCGTCTCCAAGCCACATTAGACGCTCTGCAGCAACAAAAAGAGATAGATGCTGCATTAGCTGAGGCACAAGTATTCGAGGCAATTTTAGAGGAAGCTGATCCCGAGACAGCTAACAGACCTTTAATTCCCGTTCTGCGGCAGAGTCGACGACAGCGCACCAGAGATTACGTGAGCGACCATGCCGACATACAGTTTACGAGAGAGAGGGATGAAGACCCGCACATCTCTACAGACACAATCACTTCATATAACATGCCCCAATTCGGCAACCAAGGTCAAAATAGACAGCGTGCCTCAAGTCGCAGGATCCTCCCCTGCAAAACAGAGGACACGGTGCAGAGGAATAGAATGCTGAAGAGAGAAAGTCAGCAGCACACCCCGTTTCGTTTCCTTGAGACCCCCATCAGAGCCCCTATTCAAGGCAACCCTGGCACAGGTTCCAGCACCTACAACCTTGCCAAATACCTTGCACGCAGCCAGCTGGTGACTACAGGGTTAACCAAGTTTGATGACAGGCCAGAGAATTATCGAGCTTGGAAGTCCTCCTTCCACGAAGCCATATCGGGCTTAGACCTGTCGGCAGGAGAAGAGCTCGGCCTCCTTATCAAATGGCTCGGCCCAGAGTCTGCCAGACAGGCACGCAGGATAAAAGCGGTCAATGTGGGACATCCGCCAGCGGGGTTGAAGATGGCTTGGGCGAGGCTGGAAGAAAGTTACGGCTCGCCTGAAGCCATTGAAAGGGCTCTCTTTGCCAGGTTGGAGAACTTTCCAAAGTTGACAAATAAGGAACCCCAGAAGCTCTGCGACCTTGGAGATCTGCTGTCGGAACTCGAAGCCGCAAAGCAGAACGGCTACCTACCCGGACTATCGTACTTAGACACTTCCAGAGGGGTAAGTCCCATCATTGAGAAGCTTCCATTCAATCTGCAGGAGAAGTGGATATCATTCGGGTCAGAGTTCAAGCTAAAGCACGATGTTACCTTCCCTCCATTCTCTGTGTTTACCAACTTCATCCGTAAAGAAGCCAAAGCCAGGACCGACCCCAGCTTCAACCTCTTCTCCTCCCACACAGCACTTGCCAGAAGAGATAAGTTTGACAGACATGGAAAGACACCAATATCTGTCCACAAAACGCAAGTGTCTTCAACCGAGAACAAAAGGGATCAGAAAAAATCTAAGGATATGAGCAAACAATGCCCCATCCACAACAAGCCCCATCCATTACGGAAGTGCAGAGGCTTCAGGGAGATGTCCCTGGAAGATCGGAAACTGTATCTCAAAGAGAACTCTATATGTTTCAAGTGCTGCTCTTCCACGAACCATCTCGCCAAGAACTGCAAGGTAGATGCAAAATGCACAGAATGTGAAAGTGATCGGCACATTTCAGCACTCCACCCAGGCCCAGCGCCTTGGAAGTCAGAGTCGCCTCCTCCCGCCTCAGAGCATGGTGGGGAGAGAGAGGGAACTGCCAGTCCGGAGATTACATCTAAGTGCACCAAGGTGTGTGGAGAAGGAGTGAGCGCAAGAGCATGCTCCAAGATATGCCTTGTTAATGTGTACCCTGTAGGATGTCGCCAGGAATCTGAAAAGATGTATGCCATACTAGACGAACAAAGCAATTGTTCTCTAGCAAGATCTGAGTTCTTCGACATCTTCAAGGTCAAAGGAATTCCGTCGCCTTACATGTTGAAGACGTGTGCTGGACTTTCAGAGACAGCCGGCAGGAGGGCCTGCAGTTATGTTGTTGAGTCAGCCAACGGGAAGATTAGTCTCCCCCTTCCTACACTCATCGAATGTAATCAAGTCCCCGACAACCATTCTGAGATTCCCACTCCGAATGCAGCTAATCACCACCGTCATCTGAGACGCATTGCAGACGAGATCCCACCTCTTGATCCAGATGCAGACACACTTCTGTTGTTGGGAAGGGACATCCTGAGGGTACATAAGATAAGGAAACAGATCAACGGTCCACATAATGCCCCTTTCGCCCCAAGGCTAGACCTCGGCTAGGTCGTTGTTGGAGACGTGTGCCTCAGGGGTGCTCACAAACCATCTCAGGTGAGCACACTCAAGGCTTCCATCTTGGAGAATGGTTGTCCAAGCTACCTTACCCCATGCAGTAGTCAGATCCGAGTGACAGAGAAGTTCAGTCATACAGCCCAGCCTCAGAACCCCCCAGCGCTGATCTCCACAGACAGCACACAGATGATGCTCACTGGAGAGAACCCGGGTCAGTCAGTCTTCTGTCGCACCGCCAATGACCACAAACTTGCTCCATCGATCGACGACATGAGATTCCTCCAGATTATGGACAATGAGGTCTCTCGTGACAGCTCCAACAGCTGGGTTGCACCCTTACCCTTCCAGAACCCCAGACGACGGCTGCCGAACAACAGGGAGTATGCCTATAATCGTCTTAACTCACTCCGTCGCACACTAGAGAAGAAGCCGAAGATGAAAGCACACTTCCTAGAGTTTGTCAAGAAAATGCTTGTCAATGATCATGCAGAGATAGCTCCTCCACTCCAGGAAGGCCAAGAGTGTTGGTATCTCCCTTCCTTCGGAGTCTATCACCCCAAAAAGCCGGAACAGATCCGCGTGGTGTTTGACTCCAGTGCACCATATCAGGGAGTCTCTCTCAACGACGTACTCCTCACAGGGCTCGATCTCAACAACAGCCTCTTGGGGGTACTCATGAGATTCAGGAAAGAGCCCGTCGCCATCACTGCCGATATCCAGCACATGTTTCACTGCTTTGTGGTGAGAGAAGACCACAGAGACTTCCTCCACTTCCTGTGGTAGCGCAACAACGACCCCGACAGAGACATTGTGGACTACAGAATGTGTGTCCATGTCTTCGGGAATAGCCCGTCCCCTGCTGTCGCCATATACGGACTATGGAGGGCTGCCAAGGAAGAAGAAGACGACTTTGGCAGTGATGTGAGAGGGTTCATCGAACGAGAGTTCTATGTCGACGACGCACTGAAGTCATTCCTGACCAAAGCAGAGGCCATCAGTACCCTTGGACTAGCTCAGGAACTACTTGCACTATCCAACCTCAGGCTGCACAAGATAGCCTCTAACAGACCAGCAGTGATGGAGGCATTCCCCCCTGAAGATCGTGCTAAGGACGTCAAGGATCTAGACCTCTTCACTGATGACCTCCCCCTACAGCGTAGCCTAGGAGTGTCTTGGAAGATAGCAACAGACACCTTCACGTTCCAAGCCTTAGATGACAAGAAACCCTTCACACGGAGAGGAGTGCTCTTTACAGTCAACAGCCTATACGACCCTCTCGGCTTCTTAGCCCCTGTCACCATACAAGGCAGGCTGCTCCTCAGGGAACTCTCCACACGCACTGAAGAGTGGGATTCACCCCTCCCTGAAGAGATGGAAGCAGAGTGGGACAGATGGAGAGACTCACATCAAGACTTACAGGAGATCCGAATACCTCGATCCTATACGTCCTTCTCTCCCTCAAGAGCCCAATTCAAAGAGCTTTGTGTCTTTGCAGATGCATCCGCTAAGGCCATTGCAGGTGTGGCTTATCTGAAGGTCACTACTCAAGATGGACAAAGCAAAGTCGGCTTCGTCTTTGGTAAGGCCAAGTTGGCACCCCAGCCAGACCTCACCATACCCAGATTGGAACTGTGCGCAGCAGCATTAGCAGTTGAGATTGCAGAGTTCATAGTAGAGGAGATTGATCTGAAGTTCGACAGCATCACATATTATATGGACAGCAAAGTGGTGCTAGGATACATCCATAACCAAAGTAGACGGTTCTACGTATACGTGAACAACAGGGTCCAACGTATTCAACAGTCCACATCCCCCGACCAGTGGAGGTACGTCCCCACAGACCTGAACCCAGCTGACCATGGGTCTAGATCTGTAACAGCGTCCCTTCTCAGCAGCACGACATGGCTGTCAGGACCTGCTTTTCTTCAGGATCCGTCCCTGCACTCCTCTGAACTCAATGAGTCATTCGACCTCCTCAACCCTGTTTCTGACTCCGAGATACGCCCACAAGTCACAGCGAACGTTACTCAAATCTCTAAGGACCTGATGAGCACCAAACGCTTCGAGTGTTTCTCCAAATGGAACACTCTCATAAAGACGGTAGCACACCTAACCCACATAGCTCATACCTTCTCCCAGTCTACACAAGAGAGCAGCTGCCATGGGTGGCACATCTATCGTAAGAGTCCTTCTGAAGAGGAGCTCAAGAGAGCCAAAATCCTTGTGATAAAGGTTGTCCAACACGAGTGTTACTCAGAAGAGTTGAAGTGCATAGCAGCAGAACACAACCTACCCCCTCACAGCAGTCTACGGAAGTTGCATCCTATCGTCGACACCGACGGACTTCTCTGAGGTGGTTCTTCTTTTGTCGCCAGAGGACTCCAGTGACAAGTAAAGTTAGGATTATGTGGAGTTGCTAACGACCTCAGACGGGGAGTGTTCTGGACTTATTACAGGAAACTTTGGTTTATCCGGAGGTTGTATGTCCGGAAACCTCGATCTAACGGCAGAAATCAGTAGCCGTTTTGTTAGGTTTTTTTCTTTTTTTTTCTTCTCCTAGCATTTTTTTAAACAGTCAGTCTCTGGAAAGCCTCTCTGAAGCTGTTGCTAAGCTACAGAGATGCTTCCAAGGTACGGGCCAACTGTTTACAAGCTGTTGCTAAGCAACAGTGTTTGTTGTCAGATACAGAGATGAAAACGTCCGTATCCTTCAACATTAGCGCTGGTCTGTCTGGAAGTTTTCATAGATCGGCATCACGCCAGTCCCGTCGGTGCCGGATATCGCGAAGTTTCCTGTACATGCAGATAGCACCCTCTAGTGGTAGTTAGGGTATAGCAGTGTTAGTATACTGCAATAGGTCATTTGACCTTGTTCCTGTGTTAACCCGGAAGTAGTATTCCAGAAAGAACCTACTGAGTTATGGAGAATCTCCCATGAGGGATTCTCAATCCTGTGGCATCTCATCTTATATGCTGGTCAGGACACAATGTCTGTGAGTATCTTTGTTTGTTAACATGATAGCAACTTTGTCAGTGTAGTATTTGACAATACTTTGTTTATAAGAAGTTAGTAGTTGTTAGCTACAGAAGTTTAGCTCAAGTGCTATTTAGTTGTACAATTAGTCTATTCTATTGTTATAAATATGTTTATATCTTATGTAACATCTAATGTATAGTACTCAGTTCTATGTACAAAACATACTTTGTCTTTGTTTACAGTTTCACAAATTTGTTCAAGTAAAGCTTCAAAACAGCAAACCCGCTTCTCGAGGAATTATTTGAATGAGTGTTTAGCTGGCTGCATAACTAGATAGGAGCACATCTAGCGAGACCAGTACATTTAATCTTATGGTTCCTGTCTTATTTGATGTTACTTTTACAAAGGCGCATGGTTTAATCAATATTTTATGTTCCTGTTTGACGTGTTGGTTTTTAACACCTCACTTGGGTCTTCCATTGTGTTACACCCAAACTCTAGACTCTTCTGAAGCAAGTCTTTGCTTTTCAATAGGATCTTAGTTTCTTGGTCAATATCCCTTTCCCATTTCAAAGCCTGTTTACAACTTTGTTATCAACTGATCTTTATCTCAGAAGCCTGTATTCTGTTTACAGCCTGTGTCTCCAAGGCTTTCCCGACCTAGTATATCATGTATTAATAATATCAGAATTCTGTTCATAGTATCGTGTATTTCTCTGAATCATGGCTATTCCTTCACAGTCTCTTGTGCCATTATGCTTTCAGATAATGAGCAAGCAACAGAGTTGCCTGTCTCTGAGGGCACCATTGAAAGCAATGCAGGAGAAGAGGAGGAAGAACACACCGCGTTGGCAATGGTAAGGAGCGTGGAGGCGTCCGCCTCCAACATTGCACAAAGCTCTGCGCACACCATGGAGCCTATCATTGCCAGTCTGGGAAGGATGGTAGATTCCCAGAGAGACCGTGGTGACCCAGACCTGATGCCACATGTGATGGGTGTTAAATCCGTGAATCTTAAGGTATGGTGTTCATCAATAAATAGACGGAGACTGCAGATTAACAATCAACAAGTGTTTACTGGATGAGGGTAGTCTAAAGACTAACAGTACAGATCCCTGCTCAGGGCTTATATACAGGTGTGGTCACTGCCGGTACTACAGTATACAGGAGCTGTAAAAGTAGTTCTTTCTTAAAGGTACATACACTACAATTCCTCCCCTTTTAGATTAACAGTACCATAACAGTCAAATAACAGTTAACACTTTTAACATGCACATTAACTGAAATAGTCCATTTATAGATTCAGTCTTTGGGGTGGCTTCCTGATCCTTTCTGGATAGCGCCTTTCTGGAGTGTCTTGTTCTTGGTGCGGAGGCGATTCTGGCCCCCTGTCATCGGTTAGTTCATCAGCTTCCGATGCTACTGTGGCACGGTGGCATAGTGGTTAGCACTGTTGCCTCACAGCGCCAGGGACCCGGGTTCAAATCCAGCCTCGGGTGACTGTCTGTGTGGAGTTTGCACATTCTCCCCGTGTTTGTGTGGGTTTTCTCCGGGTGCTCCGGTTTCCTCCCACAGTCCAAAGATGTGCGGGTTAGGTTGATTGGCCATGATAAAAAATTGGCCCTTAGTGTTAGGGGGGATTAAATACGTGGGGTTACGGGGTTACGGGGATAGGGCTTGGGTGGGATGGCTGTCGGTGTAGGGACCGGGTGCTAGGGTTTGGATGATCAGCCATGATCTCGTTGAATGGCGGAGCAGGCTCGAAGGGCCGGATGGCCTACTCCTGCTCCTATCTTCTATGTTTCTATGTTTCTGGGGTAGATGCTACCGGTATGTCGGGTTCATCACCAGGTACGCGAGACATGGGGTTGACTCGTTCCTGTGACGCTAGGATCTGGTCGACATGGCGTCTCACAATGTTCTCCCCAACATCCCCTGTGTACATTAGTGGCCCCTGCCGTGTGCATATCGTTCCGGGTTGCCATTTCTCTGTTCGGTAGTCGCGGGCCAAGACTGGTTGTCCTACATTGAAGCTCCTTGTCGGCTTCTCATTGATGTGCTGGAATTGCTTATTCTCAACATTTCTTCGCACATTTGGTCTGAGCAAATCCAGACGAGATCTCAACATTTGGTTAAAGAACATCATGGCCGGGGTCTGGTTGGTAACTGCATGTGTCGCATTTCTGTAGGCTAACAGGAAATTGTCCACCTTATGCTGCAGTGGAATGTCGTCATCGCACATGGCCCTTACTGCCTTTTTAAGGGTTTGTACGAACCTCTCAGCCAATCCATTTGTGGCTGGATGATACGGGGCGGATGTGTAATGCCTCTCATAAATTTCCAAAAATCTTTGGACACAAACTGTGGTCCGTTATCAGAGCAAACCTGCTCTGGCAAGCCATTCCTGGCAAATATGGTCCGTAGGACTGCAATCGTTTTCTCCGTAGTGGTGGAGGACATTTTGATCACCTCAGGCCATTTCGAGTGTGCATCCACTGCTATTAAGAACATTGAGTCCATGAATGGACCAGCAAAATCAATATGCACCCGTTGCCATGGAGAGGAGGGCCACTCCCATGGGTGTAGAGGGGCATGTGGTGGTGCATTTTGGACCTTCTGGCATCCTGAGCAGCTCTTTGTTAGGTCCTCGATTTGTTGATCGATCCCCGGCCACCACACATAAGCCCTAGCAAGGCTTTTCATTTTCAGCCCTCCCAGATGACCTTCGAGAAGCTCATTGAGCACTCTCTCCCTTAACTTGGGTGGAATTACCACTCGGGATCCACACATCACTGTCCCCTGGCATACTGACAGCTGTTCTCTTCTGGATGAGAATGCTGGCAACAGTGAGTCGCCATGTGTTGGCCATCCCTTCACCGTCAAATCATATACCCGAGACAGTGTCGGATCATTTCGGGTCTCCTTCTCTATATCCGCGTTAGTTACTGGCAAGCGTTCAATTATAGACGAATAAAATATTTCGACAGGGTCCACTGCTGGTGCTTCCTCCGCAGTAGGCAGTGGCAGGCGTGATAGCCCATCAGCGTTTCCATGCTGTTTCGTGCCCTTATACTCGATTTCATATTGGTTCGCCCCTAGAAAAAGGGACCATCTTTGTAGCCGTTGCGCAGTCATCACCGGAACGCCCTTCTTTGGATTAAAGATGGAGACAAGTGGTTGGTGGTCAGTCAGCAAGGTGAACTTCTGCCCGTGCAGATAGTGGTTGAACTTTTTTACTCCCCATACTAGGCTGAGGGCCTCCCTGTCAATCTGGGCGTAGTTGCGCTCGGCTGAGGTTAGTGACCGAGACACAAAGGCTACTGGCCTCTCCAACCCGTCTGGAAATTTGTGCGACAGCACCACTCCAATGCATCACACGCCAACCGAATTGGTAGTGCTGGGTTGAAATGAGCCAACACCTCTTTTGATGTGATCAATTCTTTGCACTTCTGGAAAGTTCATTTACATTCGTCATTCCACTTCCATGGTACCCCCGTTTGCAGTAGGGTGTTCAGTGGGTGTACTACTGTAGACAAATTTGGTAAGAACTTATGGTAGTAGTTCACCAGCCTGAGGAACGACCTCAGTTGTGACACATTTTCCAGTGCTGGAGCCTTGACTACTGCCTCAATCTTTTCAGGGGACTTATGTAACCCCTCTTCATCAATAACGTGGCCACAATACGAGATCTGCTTCTGGAAAAACTCGCATTTGTGGCGATTAGCTCGTAGCCCATATTCCTTCAATCTAGTGAGCACCTGTTCCAGGTTGGCGAGGTGATCACTGTCATTTTCACCCGTGATCAGGATGTCATCCAAATAACACTGGGTCCCTGGAATCCCTTGCAGGACTTGATCCATTGCCGTTTGCCAAATAGCCGGAGCTGATGCTACCCCGAACACCAGCCGGTTGTATTGGTAGAGAGCTTTGTGAGTGTTGATCGTGAGGTACTGTTTCGAGGCTTCTTCTACCTCCATTTGCAGGTACGCCTGGGCCAGATCAATCTTAGTGAAGCATTTTCATCCAGATAGCGAGGTGAAAATATCTTCAATCCGCGGAAGTGGATATTGTACCGTATGAAGGACTGGGTTCACTGTCACCTTAAAGTCCCCACAGATGCGAACCTTCTTTGGTTCCCCAGGCGTATTACTCAACGACCTCTTCATTACAGGAACGATGGGTGTAGCCCACTCACTCCAGTCCACTTTGGACAGTACTCCTGAACGTTCCAAACCTTCCAGCTCTGCTTCGACAGCTGGGCGGATCGCATAAGGCACCGGTCTGGCCTTAAAATCTTTGGGCTTGCATTTTCCTCTATTTTAATCGTTGCTGTTATTCCTTTTAGTGTTCCGAGTCCCTCCTGGAACACTTCTTGTGCGTCATTTAGCATTTTTGACAGTCGTCTAGGTGTGATGTCGTCATCCTTTTTGGCCTCTACCATCAGTGCCTGTATGGAATGCCAATCTAACTGTATCTTCCGGATCCATTCACGTCCTAGTAGTGGTGGTCCTCCATCTGGCAATACATATAGGTCCATTTTTGGTGTTTCCTGGCCGCTGTATATCACGTTCACCCTTATTTTTCCTTTGGGGTAGACTTTTTGCCCCGTGTACGTCTTCAAGACAATCTCTGTATCTCTCAAGGGTATATGTGAGAATAGCCGCTTGTAGTCCCTTCGGTTTATGACTGTTAGGGCTGATCCTGTGTCCAATTCCATTTTCACTTGGACTCCGTCTATCTTGAGCGTGACCCAGATAGTTTCGTGATCCTCCATTTTGATTACCTTATGTAGTTTCAGACAACCCAGCTCCTTGCTTCCGGAGTCTGTATCACTTTTCTGTTCGTCTGAACTACTCTCCATCACCTTATGTACCTTTTTGTACTTCTCCTGTGGAGATTTCTTGCTGCTGGTTTTCTTCCCCGACCTGCAGACTCTTGCTATGTGTCCTGCTTTTCCACACTGTCTGCACACTTGGTCCTTGAACCAACAATCCTTCTGGTCGTGTGTTGTTCTGCCGCAGCGATAACACTTCCCTGCTCCATATGACATTTCATTGGTGCCATATTCTTGCGGTCTCCGTTGTATCTCTGCAGCGCCCTGTGCGGCTGCTTCGTGTGATACTGCCATGCTGAAAGCCTTGTCCAGCGTAAGATCCTTTTCTGATAGAAGCCGTTTCTGGGTTCCTTCACTTTGAAGCCCACACACAAACTTGTCCCTTAACGTATCTGCTAGTCCCATTCCAAACTGGCAGTGTTTCGATAGCTTGCGCAGTTCCGTTAAATACTCAGCATTACTTTCATCTTTATGCTGGTTCGTTTTGTGAAACTTAAATCTTTCTGCTATCAGCAGCGGTGTGGGGTTAAAGTGGTCCTGTAGGATTTCCACTATGCTTTCGAAATCCTTATCCACTGGCTTCTCTGGGGTTATTGCACCCATGGAATTCAACAAAACCAGTGCTTTCCTGGCATCTGGCACTTCATTCACCTTGCAGTACACCTCAATGCGTTCCACATATATCACCCAATCTTCGACTTCATTGTCGAACTCTGTGACACTGCCACTCTTCGGCATCCCTGGGTGTGGTTAGACTGGCTAAAATGGCGTCTCCCGCGCTCGCCCTTCTCCCCCGCTGCGGCTTAAAAAATGGCGTCTCCCGCGCTCTCCCTTCTTCTCCGCGGCTCAAATGGCGTCTCCCGCGCTTCCTTTCTTCCCCTGCGGACGCCACTCAACCCTTGAGCCCTGGCTGCGCTCTGCGCGTTCTCCTGTGCGCCTCTCTCGTTGCCGCGGCTCGGTCCTGAACCTCGGCTGTGCTTTACCCTCTCTCTCTTTTGGTTTTCTGTCGACGCCGCTCGGTCTTCAACCCCCGGCTTCGCCCTGTGCGCTTTACCCTCTCTCTTACCCCGTCGACGCTGCTCGGCCTTTTCTGTGCCGTCGGTTGGCTCCAGCCGCCGCTGTCCGGGAAGGGTCTGCGCTGTACCTGTTGCCAGCCTGCTGCTGGATCGTCATGGCTGGAGAACCAAGCCCAGCTCTCAACAGCCTCCCCTGCGATGTTCACTCTCTGCCGGATGACTGGGCGGTTGCTCATGGTCGACACCCGTGCTTCTGGCCTCGACTTTCTTCCACTGTCCTCCAGGAGCGAATCCCTGGGAGGAAATGCAGAGTTGCAGGTAGATTCGAATCGACCTCGTCGCCACTGTTAAATCCGTGAATCTTAAGGTATGATGTTCTTCAATAAATAGACGGAGACTGCAGATTAACAATCAACAGGTGTTTACTGGATGAGGGTAGTCTAAAGACTAACAGTACAGAACCCTGCTCAGGGCTTATGTACAGGTGTGGTCACTGCCGGTACTACAGTATACAGGAGCTGTAAAAGTAGTTCTTTCTTAACGGTACATACACTACAATGGTCGATCTGGCAGCTTCCATTGCAGCACAGACGGAAGCGACGCAACGCCTTAGTGCTGTAATGCAGTCTATGGTTGGTGCCATTCAATCTCAGACTGCTCTCATGCAGTCTCAGCTTGATGCCATGCAAGCTCTGACTGGTGCCATCGTGGCTGGGTCTACCACCGTCGACCAGGGCTTTTACGGTGTCGCAGCAGGCCAGCAATCTGTGCTCCAACAGGTTGCTAGGGATGCTGAGGTGCTGCCCCGGGGGAGTGGCAGTGGGTCAGTGGAGCAGGAAGCTGCTGTCCTTTCTCAGGATGACAACATTCCTGCTCCCACCACTGGCACTCCGCCAGTGCCCTTGTCACAGCCTGTCATCCAGCCAGACCAGACTGCTGCCACCCATACTGAGGTAGTGCAGTCTACAGCCGGGCCTTCCAGGTCCAGAGCTGGTCGAGGGCGCCCTGCAAGGCCATCTGAAGTTTCCCGCAAGGACACTCAGCAGCCTCCCACCAGCCATGCTGCAACCACTGGGCCAACACTTCGTAGGAGCACTAGAGTAGGCAAAGGCACAGTAAAGAGATGCACTAAGGGTGAATAATAAATATTGTTGTTGTAAGGATATGTTCACTGATTGTTGATAAATTTATTAATTCACTTCGGATAATTTTGTACTGTCTCTCATTTCAGCTGTGCACTGTGATATGGCCTGTGACTGGGATGGAATGATGGGGATGTGGTGAGCAATGGGGATCTGGGGTTGAATTTACTGGAACCACAATCTGATGAGGCGGTCATGGACCACCCTTCCAGAAGCCCGATTGAGTAGCTGCCTCCTCCCTCGCTCCTGTTCCTCCTTCTCATCTTCCTCGCCGTCGTCGTCCTCCTCCTCCTCTCCCTCCTCCTCCTCCTGAGGTGGTCCCACAATCCCTGCTGGCAAGGGCTGGGCCCTCATGATGGCCAGGTTGTGGAGCATGCAGCAGACCACGACGAAATGGGACTCCCGCTCTGGCGAGTACTGGAGGGCTCCTCCCGAGTGGTCAAGGCAGCGGAACCATTGCTTGAGCACCCTGATGGTCTGCTCAATAATGTTCCCGGTGGCAGCATAGCTCTCAATATATGAGTGCTGTGCAGGAGTGTTGGGGTTGCGGAGGTAAGTCATGAGCTAGGTGGAGAGCGGATACCCCTTGTCTCCAACCAGCCAGCCGCGAGCTTGATGTGGTGGCTGGAAGAGTGCTGGCACACTGGTCTGGCGCAGGATGAAGGCATCGTGGCTGCTGCCAGGATAGCAGGCATTCACGTTGAGGATTCGCTGCCTGTGGTCACACACCAACTGGACATTAAACGAATGGTAGCCTTTGCGGTTACGGAAGATCTCAGGGTTGTTATGTGGTGCCCGCAAAGCCACGTGGGTGCAGTCAATGGCGCCCTGCACCATGGGGAATCCCGCTATCCTGCTTCTCTCTGGTGATGGGGAAGGAAATGTTGTCCCTCCTCCTACTGTAGAGAGCCTCTGTGACCTCTTGGATGCAGCGATGGATGGCAAACTGCGAGATGTTAGCTATGTCTCCTGTTGCAGACTGGAAGGATCTGCTGGCGAATAAATTGAGGGTGACGGTGAACTTGACTGCCACTGTGAGAGCCATCTTCATCCTGATTCGAGGCTCAAGGTCTGGTTGCAGGAAGTGGCAGAGTTCTGTGACCACCTCCTTGCTGAAGCGGTGCCTCCTAATACACTGCTCCTCGCTTAATTGGAGGTAGGGGAATTGCTGTCGGAAGACCCTCGGAGGGTAAGGCCTCCTGTTGAGAGCCCTGATGGCCCTCCTCCTCCCTCTGGCCACATGTTCCAGTCTTTCTCGCTGCCTCCGCATCCTCCGCAGTAGATCCTGGAGGGCGAGGTCGACAGTCAGTACAGCCCCCATTAATGTAAGGAAGTGCAGCAATTTGATATTTTGTGAGAATAAATGTAACTAATTTTTAGTAACCACAACACCCTGGAGACTAAACAATCTTGAAATGACTTATTTAAACTGTTGCACAATGTCAAACTGACAATGAAGCAGTGAAACAGCACTAACCCGACAGCTGAGACTCATTACTCAGGATCCCTTTAAGTAGCGCCCCTGGAGCCGGCTACCGGCTGCTTCGCGCCTCCTCTCCCTGTCGCTGTCGGGGCGAGGCGCTAAGGCAGGTGGCAGTACTTAATTTGGCAGATTGGGTGCCCAGTAAGCGACGCCACGATCTGCCTGGTGCTGAAGTCCCCGGCGCTAACTTGTAGCAGAGGCGCTACAGGGGGGGGCTGAATTTGGCGTGCGGTGCTGGATTCGCCTCACTGTGGCGCTACTGCCTCAGTGCCCCATTAGCGCCCCCACCAGGTGATAACTGGAGGCGCTAAGGTTCTCCCCCCAAGTGTCTAAATGGGGTAGAGGAACAGAAGGATCTGGGGATACAGATACACAGATCATTAAATGTAGCGATGCAGGTTAATAAGGCCATAAAAAAAGCAAACAAAGCACTGGGGTTCATTTTTAGAGGGATAGAATTGAAAAGCAGCGAAGTTATGTTAAACTTGTATAGAACCTTGGTTAGACCACACTTGGTGTACCGCGAACAGTTTTGGTCTCCATATCGGACAATGGGCTGCCTTTAAAGAGGAGATAGTTTCGGGCACAGTCGAGGTACATTCCCACAAGGGGTCTCCATATTATAAAAAAGATATAGAGGCACTGGAAAAGGTGCAAAAAAGGTTTATTAGAATTATACCAGAACTAAGAGGTTACACTCCTTGAAAGGAGCCAATGACATTAATGGTTGCAAGCTGTTCTGTCATTGATAGTTACTGGCAGGGCTGTTTGTACAATACATCTAACCTGCAGGTCATCGTGTGGAAGGTGGCATAACTCACCTAGGGCTTCCTTAGTGAAGTGAAGTTGGTGAAGGCACAGCTTCTGTCTCAGTCTATTATAAGATTGCTGGGGCCTACAGAGTCATTGGGTGAGGTAATAGCAAGTGACTCTTCATCCTCCTTCGATGCTGCCTCACTCTCCTTTTCTCCCTTTCGTTCTCCTTCTCCTCCTCCATTAAGATTGCAAATAGGATGGATCGCCATGGGAATACCATAGTGCTCTGTGGTATCTCTTTCTGTGGGTGGGAGCTGAAATGTTCTGTTGACCAATGAGTTCCTCACTCTGACAATTTAAATTGCCTTATTCCATCCTTCTTATTTGCATGTGCGCACTGGTGAAGGGAAGGAAATGGCCTCTCCCACCTGGACCAGAGATTGCAAGTGAAAAAGGTGCATAACTGTGCCCTAAACTAGCCCAGCAACAAAAACAACAACTTGCATTTCTATAGTGCCTTTAACATTGTAGAACATCCCAAGGCACTTCACAGGAGCATTGACACCGAGCCTCATAAGGAGATATTAGGATAGGTGCCCAAAAGCTGGGTCAAAGAAGTAGGTTTTAAGGAGCATCTTAAAGGAGGAGGGAGAGGTGGAGAGGTTTAGGGAGGGATTTCCAGAGCTTAGGGCCTAGGCAGCTGAAGTCAAGGCCGCCAATGGTGGAGTGATTAAAATCAGCCCAGTCTGAAAGTCCAAACCTCAAAATAGAGATATGCCCATTTTGCCCCTACTTTGCCAGATAGATTGCGGATTTTCAACTGGAATTTCTCTTTAGCCAAAACTGGAATTTAAATGTATTGTTTGAAATGTTGGTTTAGTTTTCAGTTCAAAACCTTGATAATTATTTGAAACACTTTAACATCTATTATTTCTGATATGACGCCAACAGTATGAAAGTATCAATATAAGTGGCTCTGAATTGGAGAGCCTGCTTTCTTTCTCTGATGCTCGGGACAAACAGCACTAGTCCAAGGCAGAAAACCCTGCCGATGTGTTTCTGTAACCAGCTGCCAGGAGCGTTATTGGAGTGACTTGAATTGATTGAACTCTTCAGATTTTATTGTATCTGTCCCTCAGGAGGCATACTTTAGACATCCCTGGCTAAAATTTAAAAAAAGCTCACTGTTTTGAATTATGAGCAGAGAACCTACAGCAATTCATTCCATGGCACAATACTTCAGTACATTAATGGCCATTTTCAGGCCCATAATTTGGTACCACTTATTCCTGAAGAGGTGATATCAAGTCAGAAACATAGACAATAATGGCACTTCATGCTATGATTTAGTTTTACTCAGAAATTGTGAACCACTTTGAACTAAAATGATTCAGTTTTTATAATTTATTTGATCCACTGTTTACAAATAACTGCTAGCATAATTTTGTGGAGAGCTTGAACATAGTTTGAAATATTTATTTTTGAGAGCATTAGATTCCTTTAGCTGGGTGCAAACAAGAGATGCATCTCAACTGAGTTATATTTAACTATTTACTTGCAATGAGGAAATTGAGCATGCACTGATAGTCCCAGGAAAGGTTCTTGACGGTGTCTAGAATATCTTAAGTGCTGGAAACGGCAGGGTGGTGCAGACTGGGGTTGGGATTCTAATATATTGTGACCACAATCGGCTAACATCTACCATAACTGGCAGAGTGAGTTCCCATTGTAGGCAGGACTGAACTGTAGCTGAGGAGGTATTGTAATTAGATGTCAAGCACAGACCAGGAGCATGTTGACAGGGAGGAGGAGAAGAGAAAGTTGAAGGGAACCCTCTGGGACCAATCTCATGTACTTATTAATTGCTTCACAAAGAAAACAAGCAGACTCCAGGAAGCAAGTTGCCTAGCTGCACTTTTCAAAACGTGTGGTGAATACGTAGAGGTTCATAGAGGAAGAGATAATTGGAAGAAAGAGGAGAATGTATTTTCCAGTCAGCACTGTTCCTGTCCAAATGTTTAACATGCTCGTGTGATATTTTTTAATACAAATGTTATCTCAAATGCAATAACACCTGTGTTAAAATGAGCATAGAACGATGTAGTACAAATGTGCTAAATGTCCTTTGGAGTCAGAAAATATACTCTGGAGAGGAGAAAAGGAAAAATATCTAACATTTAAAAAATGTTATTCTTTTGGAAGTTATTTAAAGGGACCGTCCAAATGTGATGCTCTCCATTTGTTTTTTCAATCTATTTTTGAGCTTTGCATTTGTGCCATGGGTTTTGGGTCGCCCATTTTTGGCTTGCCACCTAGAAATTTGGGAGGATGAATCCCTCTGTATTTATACATTTTTGGAAGAAAAAAGGAGGACCAAAAAAGGATGCCAGACATGTCAAATTGCACAAAGGCGCACTGTATCCATCCACCATTACCCTTCAAATCACAAATAAGGGTAAAGTGATCCTGCTGTCTTGCTGAATGGGAATGTGGGGCTGAAATAAGCCTAAAATAAGCACAGTTCAGATGCTCAATCGAGCAAGGCTGCTCGCTGCGAGTGTAGGATTGCTGAATAAACTCTATACTGAAAAAGATGACTTACTTGTACTTTTGAAGGGACAGTGCATGCGTAGACTAAGATGTACCAGGAAGATTGCATCTGAGTTATGCTGCATACTGCAATGTGAACTCCAAGACAAGCACTGCACAGCCAATGGCTGTCAAGGTCACTTTAACCCTAAACTTATGTGCTTCAGGATCATTCCAGGTTGTCACAAAGTGCATCAATAACATCAGTCAATCTGCAGTGCACAGACCAATCACTGATGTGTTATTTGTTAGAGCTAGCAACTTACTTGCTCTCTCCATTTGAAACAACATGAGAGGGCACTACATTTTTTTTCAAATAACACAGTTCCCCCAAATCCAGGGTTTCATTGATTGCACCAAGGTGGTCTTGCACAATAACTATACAATTATTAACTGCAAGGGTTATCACTCCAATGTACCACACATCTTTTGCACCTGCACAGGATAATGTAGGTGAATGCCCATTTCCCAGGCAGTAGATCACCTAAGAAGAATGCAAGGCTGGCTACTAGAAGACCAAGTCTACCCTGTGCAACACTAGTTTATGGCACCTTTATGCCAGCCTATGGAACACAATGTGATGAAATATTTCCATTCATCACTGCCTGTGACTGAGATCGGTTTCAGTGTCATTTCCCTTCCCCCAGACCTCATTGTATTGTGTACTGGAATGTGCTGTATTGTATACTGGAATGTGCTGGAATGTGCTGTGTGTAGGGCTCCGCCCATACCTGGCCCCGTTTGTAAGCTAACTCAGTCTGGCCTCAGTCTCCAGAAGGAAGACATCTCTCTCTCTTACGTGTTACGTTCTAAGTTAATAAAAGCCTTGTTTTGTTCTGCTAACTTCGAGTCTCGGAATTATTGAGGCACATCACACAGGTGTAATGTGGATGTGATTTATATGAGCATGCATTGTGCAACAGGTATGGTAGATGGAAGCATTTTTTTATTGGGAAAAACATTCAGGGATGCAAGGGAAGGAGCACTAACAAGAGGAATGTTGCTACTGCATAATGGGCATTCATGGGACGCATTCAAACAAATGCAAGACTGCATGAAGGAGACATAATTCTAAATGCCATGCATGTTTGTACAGTACACAGCATTAATGTAAGGTTATGAGGAGCCTCTTACCTTGGTGGACCTGTTGAAGACATTAATTTCTTAATGCACTGCAGCCATAATGCCTGCTTAGCTGTGTGGTGGACATTCACAATTGTGGCAACCTCCTTTCAATCAACCTGAATGACTCATCTTCAGAAGCACCAACCATATGTAAAAAACAAAAGGGCCTCATTTGTCTGGTGCCTTTGCTGCAATAAGACCTCTATTGCTCCATTGGAAAATTGGGGTGCCCTTTGATGGAAGAACTAGATTAAGATGTCTCTGTAATTTCTTGATTCAGTGATTCGCCTTTGCTGTCAGAAAAATTATTTAAGAGCTGCTGCAGCACATGATTTCCTGCCCAGTAATAGGCGATATCCCAGTGACAGCTGTTGGTAGGAGCTTGCCCACAGTATGTAAATTAGACTGATCCTAGAGGTGAGGTCAGCACACTAACAGCAGCTGCATGCCAATGACATGCTGGCTGATATACCCCCAGCCAACAAAAAAAAACAGCAGACAATCAAGGGTATTACGTCTTATTCAGTGTTTATTTCAGTATGGCACAAATAGATCATTTTGCAATTCTCTGTTGCCAGTGCAGAGCCTCGTCAGCAGCGAGTGTGGGTCAAAGAATTGGGGCTATAATGTAATAACCTTATCTCTGACCCATGCTTGTGTCTAGCAAGGCAGCAGAGCCTTGGAAAATGATTCCTTATATGTTTATCCAAGAGTAAGATTCCGCTAAATACACCCTGTAGTTAATGGTCCCTGAAATATCAGGGTAAACCGCACATGTGGGAAATATAAACACCTGCAGTGAACTGGTTATGCTACAAGAATGCTAAATACAAATCATCAGACAGACATGAATATGTGAACAGCATTAACAGAGGAAATACAAGACATACAGACATTCATTGTAGACAAACTGGTTCAGTAATGTGATATGTCTGCTATTAGGCCTCATTTGTAAAATCTTCCTTAATGAGCCCCATTAGAAGGGAAATAGAAAATGCGATTTTTTTAAATTATTGGAATAAATGCTTTGAAAAAGCTCCTATTGAAGCATAGAAGGGGGCCATTCAGCCCATCGTGCCTGTGCCAGCTCTTTGAAGGAGCTGTCTAATTTAGTCCCACACCCCAGGTTTTTTCCTATAACCCTGCAAATGTGTCCTCTTCAAGTACATGTCCAATTGCCTTTTGGAAGTTCCTCTGGAATCTGATTCCACCACCCTTTCAGGTAGTGCTTTCCAGATCTTAGCAACCCTCTGGGTGAAGACATTTCTCCTCATTTCCCTTCTAGTTCCTTTGCCAATTATTTTAAATCTATGACCTCTGGTTACCAACCCACTTGCCCGAGGGAATAGTTTCTCCTTACTTGCTCTATCAAAACCCCTCATAATCTTGAATACCTTTATTAGGTCTTCCCTTAACCTTCTCTGCTCTAAGGAGAACAATCCAAGCTTCTCCAATCTCTCCACATAATTGAATTCCCTCATCCCTAGTATCATCCTGGTTACCTCCTCTATACCCTCTCTGGGGCCTTGACATCCTTCCTAAAGTGTGGTGCGAGAATTGTACACAATACTCCAGCTGAGGCCTAACCAGAGATCTGTAAAGTTTTAGCATGACTTCCTTGTTTTTGTATTCAATGCCCCTATTTACAAAGTCAATATTCCATTCACTTTCTTTACTGGCTTAACAACTTGCCCTGCTACCTTCAAAGATTTGTGAATATGCACCCCTGGGTCCCTCTGTTCTTGCACCCCCTCAAAATAGAACAATTTGGTTATACTGCCTCTCCTTGTTGTTTCTCCAAAAGTGTATCACTTCACACTTATCCGTATTAAATTGCATCTGCCATGTGCCTGCCCATTTCGCCAACCTATCTACTTTTCTTTACATTCATGTATCTTATCGGATAAAATCAATGGGGTTAAGGTACTTAATTTGGGATTTTGGTAAAACCTATTGGAGCAGATGCAATAATTTTGAAACTGATACGTTCCAACAACCTTGAATTTTACTGTTACATACCACCTCCCTAACAAAGATTTATGAATTGGCTCCATGAGGTACCAATACTAGGACAGTCTCTGGTCAAGGTTGGCTCTGTTGTAGCACTCTTGCCTCTAGATCAGTGGTGGTAGGTTTAAGCTCCACGTTAGGGCTTAAATGTATAACCTAGGCTAATAGTCCAGTACAATACAGAGGGAGGACTGCATTGTTAGAGGTGCCACTCTGTGGCGAGATGTGGAACAAAGATCACATTTCCCTACTCTGATTGTCAAGAGCAGTGAGTTCTCCTGGTACCCTGGGCAATGTTCTTCCCTCAACCAATACCACCAATAACAAGCTGACTGATCATTCAGCTCATGGCTGTTTGTTGCTGGCACAGAATGAATAGCATCCATTTATCTTCATAAAATAACAGTCACTGCTTTATTTCACAATTCACTAATGCACCAATATATTAGCAGTGTAAGTCCCATCTTGCCATAACTGTTGCCAATTCAGTTGTATGATTGTTGGAGGTGGGACTTGAACAAGGTAAACTGAATGCTTAGTTTCTTTTTAAGGAATATTTGACTTCTTTGAGCAGGATAAGAGAGAAGATAAACTGATAGTCAAGGTGGTCATAGAGCTCCCCTGGTTCACAAGAGAAAACATGACATTACAGACACATGGACACAGTGATATATCACAGAAATACAATGGGTGCTGACATGGATGGTGTCACAGCAGTGGAAGATGCCAGGTTGATTTCTCCATAATGTTTTGTTGCTGATAAAAGTTCAGAGTGAGCAGAAAAATCATGCCTTGTCCACAAGAGGTTGGGGAAATCAGGTTGAAAAGACTGTACGCTATTCAAAAGACAGGTACGCGAAAATGAATTGGAAAGCAGGACAAATTCCTGTCTTTGCTAATTATAGGAGAGATTTTCAATTTTAGTGCTCCCAACTGGAGCACATATCAGGAAATTGTTCACCCTGAGCCCAGGATTTTCCATTCACAGGAATGGTAAAGCGGAAAATTTCCTCAATAATGAGTAGGAATTTTGGCCCCAAGGTGAGTTAAACCTGGCTTGAAATCTGAGTGGGAAAGCAGCGGAATGAGAAAATCTTAATGGAAAATTGGAGAGACAGTAAGTTATTCACATCAATGTTTAGACCAGAGGGCTGAAGGCCTTCCCAGGAGGAAAACAAAGTAGCCATCCTAAAGTTTTTAATGAGTTTATTCCTGTCATCCCTGTAAAGTCTGTGGGTTGTTTAGTTAATTAATACACAGACTACCAGAGTAACTTAAAACAGGACTTTACTATTCGAAGGTCAGGGCGAATCTGCCCAATAACTCCTGACACAGCACTTATATACCGGTGTGGTCACCGTCGGTATTACAGTATACAGAAGCCAACAAAGTAGTGCAACACCTAAAGTAGTTCTCTTAAAGGTGGACGGTTACATACAATAGTTCTCTTAAAGGTAGACGGGTACATACACTACAATCCTCCCTTTTTAGCTTACAACATACTGATTCCCCATTAAACATACATTATAACATATATACAACTTTATGCAAGACAGTTCACAGATTCAGTCTCTCTGGAGGTTTCCGGACTCTGTCCGGATAACGCCTCGGTGGTGTCGTAACTCCCGGCGGGGTAGCAGGTGCTTCTGGCAAGGTCGATTCGGCTTGAAGGACAGTGTCAGGTTCATCTGATTCCAGTATTACCAGATCGGAGGTAGGTGTTCTGGGTATCTCTGTCTCAACATTAACCGTGTAAGGTGGTGGAGTAGATTGGCCATTTGTGGCTGACCCTATGATCTGGTCAACATGGCGCCTTATTATACTGTCCCCAATGTCCACCGTATACATCAACGGCCCTAGCCTTTTTCCAATAGTTCCAGGCTGCCATTTCTCGGTACGGTAGTCCCGGGCCAAAACTTGTTGACCTATCTGAAAAGATCTAGTTGGCCTTTCATTCATGCCCTGGAATTGCCGGTTCTCTACGTCCCTTCTGACGTTTGGCTTAAGCAATCCAGCCGGCATCTTAGTCGTCTATTAAAAAACATCATGGCGGGAGTTTGATTTGTGACCGCATGTGTTGCATTCCTGTACGCCAACAAGAAGCTATCCACCTTATGTTGTAAGTTAATGGCTTCATTACCCATGGCCTTTATGGCCTTCTTGAAGGTCTGGACAAACCTTTCAGCCAATCCATTGGAGGCGGGATGGTATGGGGCTGACGTGTAGTGCTTAACCCCATTGCTCTTTAAGAATTTCTTGAATTCTTCGGACACAAATTGCGGTCCATTATCAGAACAGATCTGTTCCGGCAGCCCATTCCTAGCAAACATGGTCCTTAACACTGTGATGGTTTTTTCCGTGGTGGTGGTGGACATCTTTATTACCTCCGGCCACTTGGAGTGTGCATCCACCGCTATTAGAAACATTGAGTCCATAAATGGACCAGCAAAGTCGATGTGTACCCTTTGCCAAGGAGATGAGGGCCACTCCCATGGATGCAGAGGAGCCTGTGGTGGCGCGTTTTGGACCTTCTGGCATCCTAGACAGCTCTTAGTGATTTCTTCGATGTCCCCATCAATGCCTGGCCACCACACGAACGCTCTTGCTAGGTTCTTCATTTTCACTCCACCCAGATGTCCCTTGTGCAGCTCCTTTAACACCTTCTGTTGAAGTTTGGGTGGAATCACCACTCTAGATCCACACATCAGGGTTCCTCGACACACTGACAGCTGTTCTTTTCTCTGCGAAAATGCTGGCAGCGTTGGTTCGCCCTGTGCTGGCCATCCCTCCACCGTTAAATCATAGACTCGTGAGAGAGTCGGGTCATTTCTTGTTTCGTTTTCGATCATCGAATTTGTTACT
Source organism: Somniosus microcephalus (assembly GCF_052327205.1). Lineage (NCBI taxonomy): Eukaryota > Metazoa > Chordata > Chondrichthyes > Squaliformes > Somniosidae > Somniosus > Somniosus microcephalus. The sequence continues at coordinate 254,198,716 of NC_140992.1, forward strand.
GGTAGACATTCCACTATGGATGAGTGGAACATCTCTACCGGGTCCACTGTAGTCGCTTCTTCTACTATCGGCAATGGCAAATGCGATAACCCATCAGCATTTCCATGCTGTTTGGACCTTTTGTATTCGATGTCATATTGGTGTGCCCCAAGTAACACGGACCACCTCTGTAACCTTTGCGCTGTCATGGTGGAAACGGCCTTGTTAGGGTTGAATATGGACACCAACGGCTGGTGGTCTGTCAGTAATGTGAACTTCTTGCCCTGCAGGTAATGATTGAATTTCTTTACGCCCCACACAAGGCTGAGGGCCTCCCTATCTATTTGAGCATAATTTCGCTCCGCGGAGGTCAATGATCGGGACGCGAATGCCACTGGCCTTTCCGAGCCATTTGGTAACTTCTGGGAAAGTACTGCTCCAATTCCATAGGGGGAAGCATCACAAGCTAGACGAAGAGGTAACATTGGGTTGAAATGAGCCAACTCTTCTTCAGAGGTAATCAACACCTTGCTTCTGCGAAAGGCCTTTTTACATTCCTCACTCCACTTCCATGGTACTTCTTTCCGCAACAGAGCATTCAGCGGATGCAGCACCGTGGATAGATTCGGCAGAAACTTGTGATAATAATTAATCAACCCCAAGAATGATCTTAACTGTGATATGTTTTCCGGAGCGGGGGCCTTCACGACAGCTTCTATCTTGTCAGGTGAGTTGTGCAGCCCCTCTCGGTCAATGACATGACTGCAGTACGAGATCCGTTTTTGGAAGAACTCACATTTCTTGCGATTAACTCGAAGGCCATATTCCTTCAACCTAGTGAGCACCAGTTTCAAATTTGTGAGGTGTTCTTCCTCGTCTTCTCCCGTAATCAGGATATCGTCTAAGTAACACTGCGTGCTTGGAATTCCTTGTAATACCTGCTCCATGGCCCTCTGCCAAATTGCTGGAGCCGAAGCTACCCCAAAAACCAGTCTATTATAACGATACAAGCCTCTGTGTGTGTTGATGGTGAGGTACTGACGCGACTCTTCCTCGACTTCCATTTGTAAGTATGCCTGTGCCAGGTCTATCTTGGTGAAGTGTTTCCCTCCAGCCAACGAAGCAAAGATATCTTCAATCCGCGGAAGCGGGTATTGTACCGTGTGAAGCACCGGATTCACTGTGATCTTGAAGTCTCCGCAGATGCGGACCTTCCCCGGTCCCCCTGGCTTGTTACTTGGTGAAGACTTCATGACGGGAACAATGGGCGTGGCCCACTCACTCCAGTCCACTTTTGACAGTACCCCTGATCGTTCAAGTTCTTCCAGTTCTGCCTCCACAGCAGGTCGTATCGCGTAAGGTACCGATCTGGCTTTGAAAAATTTTGGGCTTGCATGTTCTGCAATCTTAACCTTTGCTTTAATTCCTCGCAGTGTTCCCAGTCCTTGCTGGAATACCTCTTTAGCTTCGTCCAATATTCTGGACAACCGTTCAGGTTTGACATCTTCCTTTCCGGAATCTACCGTCATGGTGTTTAGTGAATGCCAGTCTATCTTTATTTTCCTGATCCACTCCCGTCCCAGAAGTGGTGGACCTCCCTCAGGCAACACATACAGGTCCATCCTTTGGTGATCTTTGTCCTTGTATCTCACCTTGACTTCTATCTTTCCGATGGGGTATACTTTGTGCCCCGTGTATGTCTGCAATACTAGTTCCATATCCCGTAGGGGAATATGCTTGAATAACTTTTTATAATCATGCTTATTCATAACCGTCAACGCCGATCCGGTGTCCACTTCCATTTTCACTTGGACTTTTGCAATCTGTAGTGTGATCCAGATAGCTTGTCGGTCAGCTTCATTACTCACATTGTGAATTCTCAGACTATCCAGTTCCTTGCAGTTGGAGTGTGAGTCCGAATTCTGTTCTTCCGGACTCTTCCTAGTCACCTCATATACCTTTCTGTACCTCTTTTGTGGTGACTCATTATTGTTGGTCTTCTTTCCTGACCGGCATACCTTAGCTATGTGACCGAGCTTGCCACATTTCCTACATTCCTGGTTTTTAAACCAGCATTTGTTCTGGTCGTGTGTTGTCTTCCCACAACGATAGCATTTCGTTGTAACCGAAGTAATTTGCTGCACACTGAGTGCCGCTGCCTTTAGCTGCATTTCCGCCGTTCCTTTCGCTGCGGCTTCGTTCGATGCAGCAATAAGGACAGCCTTATCAAGTGTAAGATCGTTCTCTTCGAGCAGTCGTTTTTGTGTTTCTTCCTTTGACATTCCGCACACGAATTTGTCTCTGAGTGCCTCTGCCAGATTTTCCCTAAACTGACAGTGTTTCGCTAGCCTACGCAGTTCAATCAGGTACTCCGCGTTTCTTTCCTCTTTCCGTTGCGTTCTCGCGTAAAATTTGGATCGTTCCACTAACATCAGTGGTGCGGGGTTAAAATGATCCTTCAGGACAGCAACAATATCATCAAAAGTCTGATCTGCCGGTTTAGCTGGTGCTAGTAGATGCTTCAAGAGCCCGTATGTCTTCGCGCCCATCGAGTTTAGCAAGGTTATAGCTTTGTCATCTTCTTCTATTTTATTGGCCTCACCATAGACCTCAACGCGTTCCACATACGTGGCCCAGTCTTCTACCTTGGAATTAAAATCGTTGATGTTACCACGCTTAGGCATCTTCCTCTCTTCCTGATAACACCACGGATTATTTCTTTAAATTTTCTTTTTTTTTCAAGATGGCGGTTCCCGCGAAAATGGCGGTTTCCCGCGCTTATCTTCTCTCCCCGCCCACTTCAATGGCGGTTCCCCGCTTCTGTCTTCTTCTCCGCCTAATGGCGGCTTCCCGCGTTTCTTCCCCTGGCGGGAGGGGTACACTTTCCCCACGGGCGACGGCCGCTGGCTTTCAGGTTCACAGCCTGCGCGTCGGCTTCAGTGCTTTCCCTTTTCTCGGCAGGGCAACCGGCGCTGGGTACACCCCGTTGACGGCGAACAGTTTCAGCCGCTGGGCTGGCTCTCGCTCAGTTCCCCTTGCTCGGGCTCTGTCTCTCTCCCGCTCGCTCGGCTCTACTGGCGCTGGGTACACCCCGTTGACGGCGAACAGTTTCAGCCGCTGGACTGGCTCTCGCTCAGTCTCCCTTGGTCGGCTCTGCCTCTCCCGCTCGCTCGGCTCCCAATCGCGCCTCCCAGCCCTCTCGCAGTCCGGTGCTTCCCTCCCCGGCTGCGGCTGAGTTTTTATATCTTCCCGCGCCTACGCTCCCGGTCGCAGCGCTTTGTGGCTTCGGTCGCTGCCCGGCCTTTTTCGCCGGTCGCGGTCTAGCTGTCTCATGACGCCGTTGCGTCCCCAGCCTGTCTGTACCGCGGCTTCCTTGCTCCACGCTGCCCCAGTCTCAGCGCCTCTGGGCCCGACTTCTGCCCGGCTCCTTTCCCCCTCGACCGTGGTCGAGTGCACCGCCCTTATCCTCTGGTTATTCTTTTTACTTTTCCCTTACTCACAGTCACCGTGGCCGGCTTGCTTCTCGTGCTGATCGGCTCACTCCTCACCGTGGCAGAAGGGACAGTCAGTGCCTGTTGCTGATGGAAGTCTTTGTCTCTGAATTCTTCCTCCTTTCCAGCTCTGCAGACTCGAGTTTTCTCCCAGCAGAATGACGAGGGCGGTTGCCTCTTCTCGACGCTCGTTAACTGCTTCGGAAGTATTGTTGCCGCAGGGTACGATCGGACTCGTCGCCACTGTAAAGTCTGTGGGTTGTTTAGTTAATTAATACACAGACTACCACAGTAACTTAAAACAGGACTTTACTATTCGAAGGTCAGGGCGAATCTGCCCAATAACTCCTGACACAGCACTTATATACCGGTGTGGTCACCGTCGGTATTACAGTATACAGAAGCCAACAAAGTAGTGCAACACCTAAAGTAGTTCTCTTAAAGGTGGACGGTTACATACAATAGTTCTCTTAAAGGTAGACGGGTACATACACTACAATCCCGATTGAAGGAGATGCCTGGCAATGAGCAACTCTCATCGGATGAGAAAGGGGGAAAGAGTCAGTTGGAACTGAACCATTGTCTATTTGTTTATATAACAGTCACTGCAGTCCAAAAGCAGAGCAGCCCACATTGAGGTGTTTGGCAGCATTCGGATCAGCCATGATCCTATTGAATGGCGGAGCAGGCCCGAGGGGCCGTATGGCCTACTCCTGCTCCTACTTCTTATGTTCTTATGTTCTTATGTTAAGCTGCTATATAAATGCAAGTATTTATTTTTCCTTTATTTAAAATTAAATGTGAGTGGAATGTAAAAATACTAAAGTACGGGTAGTGGGAGTTCTGGTAATTTCCATGCAATACCACAGTGCACTAAGACACAACCTATGGAAAATGTAACCATCTTTTCCCATCCTGATAAGTCATTAGTCTATTTTCCATACAGAAATCATAAAGTCTTTTAAGATAAGTTCCTTCAAAGAAACCAAAGGCACATTATTTCTCTATAAAACACGGCAGAGTGCTCCTGTGAGAAATTATACACATTCAGTCAGAAACCTTTTCACAGTCCATAAATTTCAAAATTGGATATCTGGAACACAAATGAACCTATAGAATTAGAATTAAATAGAGGTTTATTTAAGAGATAGAGGGAAGATCAAGTGAAATATCTGCTCTGAAATCTTTCTTCTACTTCTGTTTTATTGTTATATCTCAAACAGGGTTTCAGTTAGTATTTGAGACCAAGCAATCAAAATTTAGATTTACCTAGAACTTGATAGGAACAAGAACGTGGCAGAATTTCACTTACTGGATAATCAGGGCTGTATTTTTTATATTGCTCTGCCTGATTCTGGACCATTTTGGGGGAGGCGGGGGGTGAATGCTTGAAGTATATTTCCACCCATGCCAAGAATGGCTCTTACAATTTTCCACTGGAAGTGACAGCAGCAGTCACATTAAAATTCTATTTAAATTCTGAGATGATGTCAAACATCAGATTTCCTGACATTTGCACCTGTGGTTCAGCCAAAGCTGAGAACATCAGCATGTACAAGGTGCCCAGACTTTCTAAGCGTCAATCCACAGTTAATTTAAATGGCAGGTGAAGTGAAACTTTGAGGTGCTCTAACTTGCGTGTTTTACAGCTGTTTGGAATAAATTTTATTTGAACATAAGAACATAAGAAGTAGGAGCAGGAGTAGGCCATACGGCCCCTCGGGCCCGCTCCGCCATTCAATAGGATCATGGCTGATCCGAATCTAGACTCACGTTCACTTCCCTGCCCTCTCCCCGTAACCCCTAATTCCCTTATCTGCTAGGAAACTGTCTATCTCCATTTTAAATTTATTTAATGTTGCAGCTTCCACAGCTCTCTGGGGTAGCAAATTCCATAGATTTACTACCCTCTGAGTGAAGAAGTTTCTCCTCATCTCAGTTTTGAAAGGGCAGCCCCTTATTCTTAGATTATGCCCCCTAGTTCTAGTCTCACCCATCAGTGGAAACATCCTCCCCGCATCCACCCGATCAAGCCCCCTCACAATCTTATATGTTTCGATAAGATCGCCTCTCATTCTTCTGAACTCCAATGAGTAGAGTCCCAACCTACTCAACCTTTCCTCATACGTCAACCCCCTCATCTCCAGAATCAACCGAGTGAACCTTCTCTGAACCGCCTCGAGAGCAAGTATATCTTTTCTTAAATATGGAAACCAAAACTGCACGCAGTATTCCAGGTGTGGCCTCACCAATACCCTGTATAACTGCAGCAAGACTTCCCTGTTTTTATACTCCATCCCCCTTGCAATAAAAGCCAAGATTCCATTGGCCTTCCTGATCACCTGCTGCACCTGCATACTAACTTTTTGTGTTTCATGCACCAGGACCCCCAGATCCCTCTGTACTGTAGCACTTTGCAGTTTCTCTCCATTTAGATAATAACTTGCTCTTTGATTTTTTCTGCCAAAGTGCATAACCTCACACTTTCCAACATTATATTGCATCTGCCAAATCTCTGCCCACTCACTTAGCCTGTCTATGTCCTTTTGCAGGTTTTTTATGTCATCCTCACTCATTGCTTTCCCTCCAATCTTTGTATCATCAGCAAACTTGGATATGTTGCACTCGGTCCCTTCCTCCAAATCGTTAATATAGATTGTAAAGAGTTGGGGCCCCAGCACTGACCCCTGCGGAACACCACTAGTTACTGATTGCCAGCCCGAGAATGAACCATTTATCCCAACTCTTTGTTTTCTGTTAGATAGCCAATCTTCCACCCATGCCAGTATATTACCCCCAATCCCGTGATCCCGTGTTATTCCGTCAATAATCCTGCAACAACAACAACAACAACTTGCTCCTTTCTGCCTTGTGTTCAGGAGGATGAGGAGGAGCAATACACATCAGGCACCACAAGAGCCACCTTTCCCCATTCACAGCTACCCTCAAACTCGCAAATATCTACCAAGGCACGCCTAGCTCCACCTGAGCAATGAGCTGTGTTTGCAGAGGCTATGGCTGCGATTTCGCCTTCCGAGGCGGATCCGGTGCAGCCGGGGTCGGTGGCGGGGTGCAACCCCGCTGCTGGCTGTATACCACTCTGTGAAAAGTGTTTTATGCTGATTGAGCTTGGTAAGCCTGCCCAGCGCGTTTACCGGCCAATTGAAGGAAGCGGGTCTGATGACGTCACTTGATGACGCGCTATCAGCTGGTTTCCTTAAAGGGACCATGCGCAAATTGTTTTTGACAGTTGTGCTGTCAGTGTTCTGCAGCATTGAGGTGCTGTAAACACTGACAAACACTGCACAGAGGTGCACGGCTGCACCCAGGCTCTCCCATGACTCCCTCCAGCATGCAGGGAGGTCCTCTTCCCTTCCCTTGGGCGGAAGAGACCTCCCCAGCAGACCAACGCAGCCTGGTTGCACATTGCACAGGAGGACACAAGCAGGGATGTCGTCAGGAGAACCAGGCTGCAGTGGCGCAAACCCTTCAATGATCTCAGTAGATCATGAAACGTTACTGCAAAGCCACACTCAACCTCATCCTGCTGTGCCACTCATCACATTCCCATCACGCTGCCTTCCCTACCTTATTCCTTACTCACACCAACTTACCTTGCACCTCCACCCATCCCTCTCTATCTACATTATCATTCCCCATCTCACTAGCCATCCCTCACATACACCCTCATCCTAGTCCAATCATACCAACTAACAGCACACAAGCGTGGGCATTTGAGTGTTTTAGCCAATGTTCATGTGAAGTTTCTGTTAATGTGGTGTCAAACATTGAAACCTTTATTTTCAACACTTTGCGTTCTTGGACAGATTTGTGTGCACCTTTGGAAGTGGCTTAGTGAGTTTTAGTGAATGGTGAGACATAATGGTACCCCCCACAATAGTGATTAGTGTGAAAGGAATGGCTTGGGCATTGTAGGGATGCTTTATGGTGTTGGTGTGGGGTGGTGCCAAACTGGCACATCATGTGGCAGCCAGGGTGCACAGCATCAAGTGAAGTAAATCTGGCTATGGTGAGGCCATCCCTGGCCTCCCGGGCAGCAATGTGGTCAGATGCTGATACCCTCTGTCCTGTGCAGCATCAGTTGATTGCGGAGAAGGTTGGTGTTGTTGTTGGTGCTGCTGGTGTGCCTGGTGCTGCTGGTGTTGGGGCTGATCGTGGTGGGATTCTAAGGACCAAGGTGAGATTTTTTTTTAAGGGCAACGATGCTGATGGAATAGATGGCAGGTGAACTTGAGATGACAGAAATGATCTGTCAATAGTGAGAGAGGTTGTTCCAATGAAGTGACACTGGATAGAGAGTTTGCTCCAAACACTTGCAAGCTGAATAAAGCTCAATCTGGCTTCCAAATGCAGCAAGCAGCAGCTTCTAACCTTCGAAAGTGAACAGCTGTGAGATGGGAGCTTTTATAGACCATTTGCAGCTGTCAAGTAAAGAAATCATCCCATGCTGACACAACACCTGACCTCCTTACATGATCCCCGAGCAGTGGGAAAGCCTTTGGCGGACTCTAAAAATCTAAAGTTAAGCATAAAATACTAGCTAATTACCTATCTCTTTAAAGATGTAAATTGCCTCCCCCATCTGTTCAGTGATGACAGACTCGACATCTGGGAGACTAGTGTGGAGGCAGGTTGACAGCAGGTTCCCTACCCGCTGTCAAAAAGAAAAATTCCCAGCTGACCCACCTCCAAATGCCCCCATTGACCCCCTGAAAAAGTCCCCCCTATGATTCACTCATGAAGCAATCAATGACCTATGGCACTTGATGAGTTAGAGGTCACCTCCACCACATGCACCATAATGGCAGTGACTATAAAGGTCAATGCTCCCTCAGCTTCTTTGTTGCAGATTCATTTCAGGGGTCTTTTCCAATTTTAGCATCAAGTCACAAATGCATTGTTTACTAGAGCTGGCCCGTACATCAGCTTCCCTGTGGATATCCATCAGCAACAGGATAGGGCACGGCAGTGTGCCAGGTTTCTCAAAGCCCAAGGTGCCATAGATTGCACCCACATTGTCACACATGCTGCCTTTCACAATGCATTCAGCTGTCTCAATAGGAAAGGTGCCTCTCTGTCAATGCAAAGCTTGTTTCAGAACAGCACCACCAAATCAGGCAGGTTAATGCTCACTTTCCTGGCAGCCGGCACAATTCCTTCCTTTTGAGGCAGTCCACCTTTCACCACTCTGTGCTCCAGAACAATTTAGCAGTGTCTGTGTGGCTCCTAGGAAACCGAGGTCACGCTGTACAGCTGTGGCTGATGACACCTGTGCAGTTCCCTAGGATACCAGTGCAGCACCACTTTCACAAGGTCCACGGTGCTGCTAGACTCATCATCGAGAAGATAATAAGCATTCTGAGAGGGACGCTTCAGGTGCCTGAATCAACAGGGAGAGCAATGCAATGTAGTTCAGCCAGAGCTTCAAGGAGTGTGGTGATGTGCTGTATACTGTCCAATTTTACATTAAAAGGAAATCATGAGCAGTTGTGTCTGAATTTCCAATCTGTGTTCTTAGCAAGCAAAGCTTCCCACCTCGTGAAGTCAGGAGGAAATTGATGCCTCCGTATCGAAAGAGTGCCTTATTCTGACACCGAGTGACAAACTCGGTGCCAAGATACCAGGTCAGCAATATAAAAATACTACAGAGCAAAAAAGAACTTCACAGTCATAAGAAAACTGAGATACTTAGAAAAATTTACCAATTCCAAAAATGCAGATAATTGCAGTTACCTTCTACAGTTTAGATTTGATCTGGTATGACCCAGTATCAGAATACAGGAAACTTGAATCACTTAATAAAAAGGGGAAGGCTTTCAGGTCATAGGTGAATCATTCAAAGGGCAACATCTTTCTCCATTGGTGCTAAGCCATCAGCAAGAGCAGCTAAATGCAAGAGCAATACTTTCCCTTCCTAGTGCTAGCCAGCATATTTAACAGGAATCACAGAGATACCTCGTTTGAATTCTGCAGCAGAGAGAAAATAGGTGCCATAAAAATGCCAAATCGTAACTTAGTTGACAGAATCATTATTTTTAATGGTTGGGCACCCAAATGACCGCAACAGTGCTGTGTCAATACCTCTTTAGAGAGCAATCAAAGCCTTAAGTTTAAGAAAAGTATCAACATTTTATTAACCAACTAAAACATGTTAAACTATTCTGACGAAAGGCTATCGACCTGAAACGTTAACTCTGTCTCTCTCTCTCCACAGGTGCTACCTGACCTGTATTATGTCCATGTATAATTGAGACACGGACAGCAGGAGTTGATTATAACAAGTCTTTACTGAATGGAGACAATTGGGAAACTGAAACTACAGAAGGTTGCTAGTGCCTTTTATACAGGGGTGGTCACTGCCGGTACTGCAGTCTGAGACCAGTTATTCCCTTAAAGGTACATACACAACAATTCCTCCCCTTTTAGATAAACAGTACATAACATTCATTTAACAACTAAATAATAACTAATTACAATTACAATTACGGTTGCTAGATACATTGGTTGAGGTTAAGCAATTATAAGTTCAGTCTTTGAGGAGGCTTCCTGCTTCTGTCTGGATAACGCCTCTTTGGGGTATCAGGTTCTTCTGGTGAGGGTGAGTCAGGATCAATGTCGTTGTTTGGTTCGTCTGCTTCCAATATCACCGATTCTGCGGTAGATGCAATTGGTACTTCGGTTTCATCGCCAGGTGTATCAGATCGTGGTGCGGGGTTGATGTTTTCCAGTGACTCTAGAATCTGGTCAGCATGGCGTCTTACAATGCTCTCTCCAACGTCCACGGTATACATTAGAGGTCCTTGCCGTGTACAGATCGTTCCTGGCTGCCATTTCTCTGTGCGGTAGTCCTGGGCCAAAACTGGTTGACCTATCTTAAAACTCCTGGTCGACCTTTCATTCATATTCTGAAACTGCCTGTTCTCCACATCTCTTCTGACGTTTGGCTTAACCAAATCCAAGCGGCATCGTAGTCTTCGATTGAAGAATATCATGGCTGGAGTTTGGTTGGTAACCGCATGTGTCGCATTCTGGTAGGCAAACAAGAAGTTATCCACCTTGTGTTGTAGGGGTATATCTTCATTACACATTGCCTTGATAGCCTTCTTGAATGTTTGAACAAACCTCTCGGCCAATCCATTAGTGGCTGGATGATATGGGGCGGATGTGTAATGCTTAACACCATTGTTCTTTAAGAACCTCCGGAACTCTTCAGACACAAACTGTGGTCCATTGTCAGAACAAATCTGTTCAGGCAGCCCATTCCTGGCGAATATGGTTCGTAAGACTGTGATAGTTTTTTCTGTGGTGGTTGAGGACATTTTTATTACCTCTGGCCACTTTGAATGTGCATCCACCGCAATTAAAAACATCGAGTCCATAAAGGGACCAGCAAAATCAATGTGCACCCTTTGCCATGGAGATGAGGGCCACTCCCATGGATGTAGAGGGGCTTGTGGTGGGGCGTTTTGGACCTTCTGGCATCCTGTACAGCTCTTGGTCATCTCTTCGATTTCTCTATCGATTCCCGGCCACCACACAAACGCTCTGGCTAAGTTCTTCATTTTTACCCCACCCAGATGACCCTCATGAAGCTCATTGAGCACTCTATCCATCAATTTGGGTGGAATTACTACTCTGGATCCACACATCAAGGTTCATCTGCACTGACAGCTGTTCTCTTCTCGGCGAGAATGCTGGCAGCAGTGATTTGCCATGTGCTGGCCATCCCTTCACCGTTAAATCATAGACCCAGGAGAGTGTCGGGTCATTTCGTGTTCCCTTTTCTATGTTTGCATTCATCACAGGGAGACATTCGACTATAGTCGAGTGGAATAACTCCACTGGATCCACTGCCAGTTCTTCTTCCACCATCGGTAATGGTAGGCACGACAATCCATCAGCATTCCCATGCTGTTTAGTTCCCTTGTACTCGATGTCATATTGGTGTGCCCCTAGGAAAAGGGACCACCTCTGCAGCCGTTGTGCCATCATTATCGGTATGCCCTTCTGAGGGTTGAAAATGGAGACGAGAGATTGATGATCAGTTAGTAGAGTAAATTTCTGACCGTGCAGGTAGTGATTGAACTTCTTCACCCCCCACACCAGGCTGAGGGCCTCTCTGTCAATCTGGGCGTAGTTACGCTCGGCTGAAGTTAACGAGCGTGACGCAAAAGCTATCGGCCTCTCTGAACCATCAAGGAATTTTTGTGACAGTACCGCCCCAATGCCGTAGGGAGACGCATCACACGCCAGTCTTATCGGTAGTGATGGGTTGTAGTGAGCCAATACTTCTCTTGAAGTGATTAGGTCCTTACTCTTCTGAAAGGCCCGCTTACATTCATCGCTCCATTTCCATGCTACTCCCGTTCGTAGTAGGGCGTTCAGTGGATGCAGAATTGTGGACAAATTCGGCAAAAACTTATGGTAGTAATTCACCAATCCGAGGAATGGCCTCAGTTGCGACACATTTTCAGGCGCCGGAGCCATAACTACCGCTTCAATTTTGTCAGGGGACTTATGCAACCCCTCTTCATCAATCACGTGGCCACAATACGATATCTGTTTCTTAAAAAACTCGCACTTGGGGCGATTGGCTCGTAGCCCATGTTCACGTAGTCTAGTGAGCACCTGCTCTAGGTTGGCAAGGTGTTCACTGTCATCTTCGCCTGTCACTAGGATGTCGTCTAAGTAACACTGAGTCCCCGGAATCCCTTGCAGGACTTGTTCCATCGCTCTTTGCCATATCGCCGGAGCTGATGCTACTCCGAAGACCAGTCGATTATACTGGTAAAGACCTTTGTGAGTGTTTATCGTGAGATACTTCCTAGAGGATTCTTCAACCTCCATCTGCAAATATGTTTGTGCTAGGTCAATTTTTGTAAAACGCTTCCCTCCAGATAGTGAGGCGAAGATATCTCCTATCCTTGGAAGAGGATATTGTACTGTGTGAAGGACTGGGTTCACCGTCACCTTGAAGTCCCCACAGATGCGAACCTTCCTTGGCTCCTCAGACTTATTGTTTAATGTTTTCTTCATGACACTAAGATGGGTGTCGCCCACTCACTCCAGTCTACCTTAGATAACACGCCTGCATTCTCCAGATTCTGCAGCTCTGCCTCGACGGCTGGGCGAATTGCATATGGTACCGGTCTTGCTTTGAAAAACTTGAGAATTGCATTCTCCTCTATTTTTATCGAGGCGGTTACGCCTTTAACAGTGCCCAGTTCTTGTTGAAATACCTCTTTGGCGTCAGCTAAGATTGTTGACAATCGTCCAGGAGTGACGTCATCATCCTTTTTACCAGCCACCGTCAGTGCCTGAATGGAGTGCCAGTCTAAACTTATCTTTCTGATCCATTCACATCCCAATAACGGTGGTCCACCATCTTGCAGAATGTAGAGATACAATTTCTGTATTTTTTTTGCTGTTGTATTCGACAGGCACCCTTATTTTTCCTCTGGGGTATACTTTTTGCCCTGTATACGTCCTCAAGACAATGGATGTCTCCCTCAAGGGTATGTGTAAGAATAGCCACTCGTAGTCTCGTCGATTCATGACGGCTAGAGCTGACCCTGTATCCAATTCCATTTTGACTTGGGACCCTGCTATCGTGAGGTTGACCCAAATGGTGCGGTGATCCTCTTTTGCAATTACGTTGTGAAGTTTGAGACAGCTTAGTCTCTTGTTCCCGGATTCACTATCGCTCATCTGGTCTTCGGAACTACTGTCCGTCATCTTTTGTACTTTCCTGTACGGTTCCTTCGTAGCCTTTTTGTTGCCGTTGGTCTTCTTCCCAGACCTGCAAACCCGTGCAATGTGTCCCATCTTTCTGCATTGCCTGCATATTTTGTCCTTGGACCAGCAGTCCTTCTGGTCATGGTTTGTTCTGCCGCAGCGATAACATTTTGCAAATCACCGTGTCATTTCGTGGGTGCCGTATTCCTGTGGCTTTTGTTGTATTTCCGCAGCTCCCCTTGCTGCTGCTTCGTACGATACTGCCACGCTGAAAGCCTTATCTAGCGTCAGCTCTTTCTCTGAGAGTAACTTCTTCTGTGTTCCTTCACTCAGGAGTCCACAGACAAATTTGTCCCGTAGGGTATCTGCCAGTCCTGCTCCGAACTGGCAGTGCTTTGATAGCTTGCGTAGTTCCGTAAGGTACTCAGCATTGCTCTCATCTTTATGCTGAGTTCTCCTGTGGAATTTAAATCTTTCCGCTATCAGCAGCGGTGCAGAGTTTAGGTGTTCCTGTAGGATAGCAACAATTTCGTTAAAACTCTTCGCCTTTGGTTTGGCTGGAGTAATCAGGTCCCGCAATAGGCCATACGTTCTTGCGCCCATTAAGTTTAGCAGTACCGATGCCTTTTTCTCATCGGCTATTTCGTTTGCCTCGCAATATACCTCGACTCTTTCCACATACGTGGTCCAGTCTTCTATTGCATTATCAAAGGCAGTGATATAGCCAGTCTTCGGCATCTTGGAAATCTAAAATGGCGCCTCCCGCGCTTTGCCTTCTTCCCCGATTTAACAAAATGGCGCCTCCCGCGCTTTGCCTTCTTCCCCGCTGGATTAAGATGGCGCCTCCCGCGCTTTGCCTTCTTCCCCGCTGTTGCTAGCGTTGCTTTCCGCGGTTTCCGTGGCAACCTGCAGCTCCTCGCGGCTTTCTGCGCGTTTAATATTTTTTTAATTTTATTATTTTCCCGTCGTGGAACAACCCTGTGGGACTCTTGCCTCCCTCTTCTCGGGTCTGTGCGCTGCCCGGCTTCGTAGCACCGGCTGTGCCCTGTGTGCTCCACCCTCTCTCTCTCTCCTCTTCCCGACAACGCTGCTCGGCCCCGTTGCAAGCCACCCGCTCGAGTTCTAGACCGCCGCAGCCCAGGAAGGATCAGTGTACTACCTGCCACCAGCCCGATTAGCTGAAGCACCATCGACAGGAACCAAGCCCCGCTCTCGACAGCCTCTCCTGCATATCTTCAACTCCGCTGACTCAAAGGCGGATGCCCACGGTCGACGCCCGTTTCTACTGTTTCTTTCTTCTTTCTGGCCTCGACCTCTGCTCACTTCACTTCAGGGATGGATCCCATGAGGTGGTGCAGACTGTAGGTAAGTTCGCATCTGCTCGTCGCCAATATTATGTCCGTGTATATTTGAGACACGGACAGCAGGAGTTGATTATAACAAGTCTTTACTGAATGGAGACAATTGGGAAACTGAAACTACAGAAGGTTGCTAGTGCCTTTTATACAGGGGTGGTCACTGCCGGTACTGCAGTCTGAGACCAGTTATTCTCTTAAAGGTACATACACAACAACCTGCTGAGTATTTCCAGTATTTTCTGTTTTTATTATAAATCATGTTAAAACTGAAATGAGTTGCAGGAGCCAGTGCTGAGCTCCACGAGTCTACAGCCCAACCCACACACACACACACACACACACACAGGAGCAAGACAATCACATGCAAGACACATGCCCATACTGCATGTTGTGGAGTATTTTAAACCAACACTCGACACAAGGTTTTAGATCGATAATCAAGTTGTCTTTATTACAATGCTGGGGAGACAATCTGCTCTGTCTTAGCCAGACTTCTTCAAATTGTTACAGCAAACACTACATTTTTTAAACATTACAATACACATGTCCAGCTCATTCAAAATTCATTCCTGCCACCTGATTGGACCTTGGCCCGCATGCATCTTCACTGATTGGTTTCCTATGCCACATTACATTAAAGTACCACCTTTATTATCGGAAAAGTAGATGTCCGTTATCCCACAAGCTGTTGTTGCACCTATGACCTTTGTTTATGCTAGATGGGGTCTCACCAACTTTGTACTTCTGACTCATTGTCCTCCTTTCCTGCCTCTCTAGGCTGCTTTACTTCCAACCCATTGTTCTACTTTCCTGCCAGAACAGAACTTACATCCTCTAGGCCTCTTATGGTTCAACATCCAACTATTTGCAATTGTCTCTAAGTGACACAGTATGCAGTCGTTAATCATTCTAACACTACTGCTTAAGTTATCTCAACTGCCAGTTCAGCAATTTAGAAAAAGCTTACAACTGCAAAGACCTATTATATTATTGTTTTTATTACACCATCCAGTGAAACTGCCAGAGATGTCAGTTTAACTCTTTCCCCACTGCAATCCTCCCTTTTGGTACTTGGCCCTTGCCCAAGTTAAACCACATGTATAAGCATCGCTGTGCCTCCTGCCCCATGCGGTGATCAGGCGCTGGTTTGGAAGGCCCTGCATACCCATCATGTTTAGAGCACAATATCCTGGCCATTGTAACATGGTTAAGTTCATTAGTACCGGTACAATTTTGTGTCTCACGGTATCATACAATTGTTCTCCGTCAGTAAATAATACTAGTCCATTCATAGGTCCAGGTTTCATATCTGGACATTGTAGCATCCTTGGTTTGCTTGTCTCTTCTTTCGGTGTATTGGGAGCCGTGGAGGAGACTCTGAATGTGATTGATCCATTAAAACATGGTGCTTCCTCATCATGTACTTGTCGTGTAATGTGGGATGTCCCTTCGCTTATTTCGTGTCTCAGCAGTAATCCCACCTTCATGGTGAAGTTTCCCTTTAAATTAAGCAGAAGCCTGGTCATCACCAGAGGTTAGTTTATCTCCGGTGTTTATTCCACTGTTCCTGTGGGATTTAAGATCAGATGGGTTATTGCTATATCGTTTTAATTGGGTCCAATATTTCCATCTACCCTTTCCCCTCATATCTATGCATGCGCACGTATCGTTGGTCATGATAACCTCAAATGGTCCGGTCCATCGAGGTGAGAATTCTGACCTCTCTGGCAATATTTTAACAAATACCTGCTCACCCACCTTGGGTAGGGGCTCCGAGGCCCCCTGCTTTGTGCATTTTTATCTCTAATGTTTTGTTGTTCTTTAACTTCTTGTTTGAGCTCTGTAGGGTTCTCAAAATTCCCACATTCCCCAAAGTTAGTAATAAAGGGACCCTGAAGGACAAGTTATTAATAAAGAAAATGGCTTCTGGACCTTGTGGCAGAAGCCTGCAAGATTGGAAAGCAGGGCCCTGCAAAAATGGCAGGTCAAATTCAAAAGGGGTTTTTGAAAACCCTGACATGCCTGGGCCTGTGAAAGACTTGTTATTTCTGAAAGCCAGACAAGTAGACAATGCAGAATACGCATTCTTAATCAACTCAGGAAAGACTTAGTCTTGAACCCATCAAGCCTTTGCATAAATAATCGGTTACAGTTCGAAGTAGCTACCAAGCCAGGAAGACATTGATTAAACATTATGAATAACAAACACCAGGACATTAAAGATCATTTAGCAACGGGGCAACCACCCAAAAAGCAGCTAAGGTGAACGACTATAATCACTTTAACGAGCCCGCCAAAATTCGGACAAAGAACTAACCCTGATTTGGCACGCAGATAACAACCTCCGAAATAGTATAATTGTAGGCCCACCGGTAACCAAAAGTGTGCAGCAAGCAGACTGGAGCAAGTGAGCAGACTAAGGCAAGCGGGCTGGAGCAGACGAAGGCGGGCCGACGAAAAGCAGAGAAGGGCAGTGTGGAGAAGTGTTGGGGGACGAGCAGGCACACGCTCAGGTCCAGAGTTGCTCGAAACACAACGAAGCGTTGGGGATGAGCAGGCACACGCTCAGGCCCAGGTTCACTCGAAACGCAAGGAAGTGTTGGGTGGGGACGAGCAGGCACACGCTCAGGTCCAGGGATACTCAAAACCCAAAGAAGCAGAACGACCACGAGCACCGCGGTAACAAAGGGCTGGGTAAACCATACCTTCGAATCATTAACACTGCACAGGTAGTGATCTAGGCCACCGCGACCAAGCCAACACCGAAGACTGCCAACCGAACCCCAACCGCAACAAAACTTCGACAACCAGAAGAACAAAACCCGATGTTTTCCACTCTGCAAGTTAAAGTACCCCACAAAGACTTTACTCCCTCTCTCTAACGGAGGAAAAGAGGGTACTTTACTCAGATGACTCCACCACCACACCCTGGGACCACGTGATGACGGCGGGCCCCAAAGGACACAAAGAGCGAACCCCAAAACTGCAACCGGCCTGATCGACAGGATTCGACCTGTTCAGAAACCCTTATTGGTGAGCATAATCCCTGGTCCCTCACAGCACAATTTAGTTAGATATTGGGGGTGGTACAAGGGTAGGGGGATTATTACTGTGATTTTTCCCTCGATGTGCCATGTGTTCCCCATTCCTAATTAAGTGTACTCTTGTGAGCCTGTAACTATTCCAGTAATTTTCAGTGTTGTAATTTTATTGCGCCTTTTAATAAAAATACGGTTTTCTTGCACCAAACCAGTTGTCTACTCCAATTCTGTATCGCCACCTGTACCTAAGTCCAGTGTCTAGAACCCAGGGGTGTGGGAGCAATTCGAACTGCTCAAAACCCAGTCACGGGCAAAGCTGACTGCGCACACGCCACCCCCTACAGAAATGGTGACCGCAGCAGGACTCCGGCAACAGGGGTGCGATACAGTAGACACTGATTCGGGGGAGCAAGCCATAATGGAAGAGAGGATTTCTGACTATGTATTCAGTAAAGTGAATATCACTAAGAAGTGGATCACTAATCTGTTAAAGGCTGGGCGTCCGGTAGATGCTGCAGCTAAATGGACAGAAGGGAACGATCATAGGAAATCCATAGAAACGGCAGTCTGGCTGATGTGCTTCAAGAAACAGATCCAGCTTCTGGACAGGCTCGTTGAAGCACAGGCAGCCGAGATACGGGAGTCAGCCCTGGAAGTCCAAGACAGGACTCTAGCAGGGGAGAAGTTACTGGTAGCATTGCAGGCCCTGAAACAGGAAAAGGTACAGTTAATGGGGTAGCATAAGGTCAGGCTGGAATATCTACAGTGCCAGGTCACCGAGGCCAAGAGCAATGAGCTGAGGTTGCGGGAGAAGAATGCCCGCCTAGCGAGACAAGTAAGAGAGCAGGAGGAGAAAGTAAAAGACATAAAGGCAGCCTATAAGTTAGCGAGCGAGCAGGAGTTTGAAGATGCAGATCATGGCCCCTGCAAGGAACAGATAGAGAATCTGAGCCTGGCCCTGAGGAAGGCAAAGGGCATGGTGTGCCTCATAAGCCTGAAGGCAGCCCAGGCGGATTTTACAGGGAACGAGGGGAAAACGGTTCAGACACCAGTGGTAGTGCCAAGGGATGACCCGGTTGAGGAACAGGAGGTCCCACGACCACCACCCGTAGTACCAGGTTTTAGCGAGGTCTGGCAACAAGGGGGGTTGGAGTCAGGGGTAGAAGCGGAGGTGGAACAACCCCCGCAAGAGAGACTGGAACCGGGGCCAATGTGCCCAGCCCGGCAGCGGACGTTTGGCCCACCTGCTCGTGACGGGAAAGAGGGACCCCTCCAAAACCAGTTCCTAGTTCCCTACGGCACCCAACAGCTTAGAGCTATGGTAAGCCACATACCAAAGCTCACAGAAAAGGGGGACCACTCGGTCCACTTCAGGGAGGTGGAGCAGACGGCCAGCATCAACGAGTGCGATGATGCCGAACAGGCAAAAATGCTGCTGTTCTCCCTGGAGGGTAAGCTCCTCCAGTCCCTTTCTGACCAGTGTAAGAAGGGACAGAGCGAGTATGGGGACCTCAAGGAGAAAGTTCTTGAGGCCATGGGGATGAATGAGGGAAGTCCTTTCTCCCGAGTGGAGAAGACAGTGCAGCTCGCAGGGGAAGCCCCGCAGGATTTCGTCGACAGGTTGTGGCCGGTGTATAGGAGTGCCTGTACAGGGGCACCTAACTGGGCGTTCCTGGACCGGGATCAGCTGGCCCACTGACACTGTTGCCTGGTGGCAAACAGCTTGCCACAGGTCAGGGCGGAGGCCTGGTTCGACCCCAAGAATCCCCTGACCACCGAACTCACGGTGATCAGACAGTTGACCATAGCTTATAGGAATGGTAGGGGAACCGATGCACACCCACCTAAGGGGAAGGTGCATGAAGTAAAACCCGGACAGGGTAGGAAGGAGTGGCATCAGGAAGGGAGTAACCCTTCCAGCATGAAACTTAATTGTTACGGGTGTGGGAAGGATGGACAACGGAGGAAGGAGTGCAAAAACCCTTGGAAGGATAACAAGGGAAAGAATTCCTCAGGCCCAGCCCAAAAGACAGAGTTAGGGATCCCTCCCACCACGGTCGAGTCCTTTTTGGACGCGATGAGGACCCTATTGACTGGCCCAGGGAGGGTAGCAGCCACCTCCGGTGCTCTGACCCCATCAGCCCCATCCAACCCACAGCCCTGACTAGAGCCAGCGCAGCCTGTCTACCTGTGTTCCCTGCAGTACGACTTATGGAAGAGACCCCTCGTTGAGATGGAGGTAGAAAAGGTAAAGGGGACCTATCTGTTGGATACGGGGGCATCATGCACCGTGATCCATTCAGATAACACCACCACCTCACCTCTATCAAGCGGGGTCCCATACAGTCTGTTGGGATTCACAGGTAAAGAACAGGCTGGCTCATTTTCCATCCCACTGTCCATTCGTTTGGGAACACTCCGCTCTAAGTGGACCTGTATCCTAATGAAGTGGGAAGTGGAGGGTGGAAAGGGGATCCTGGGAGCCGACTTTATTGTTGGCCACGGGATCCTGGTGGATTTAAGAATCATTGCCTATGGGGGGCAAGTACGGGAAAGGAAGGCGGAGTAGTAGTCATCCCAGGGAAAGAGGGGAAGGGGACCCTGTGCACCATGAAGCCTAAAGAGGGTTATAACCTCGAGCTCATGGTCAGTAATACCCCAAAAGAGTTCCAGGCATTTGTGCGAGCCCACCTAGCCACATTTGCCACACACAAGCACGACTGTGGGAGGGTCAACGGGTTCGAGGTCAGCATAGATGGGGACCCTATGGCCCGACCACAAAAACAGTACAACTTCCCCAGGGAAGCGGAGCCAGACATGGAAGCAGCCATGTCCTCCTTAGTACAGCAGGGGGTCCTGAGACTGATAGCCACCCACGTGATCTCTCCACTGTGGCCGGTTAGAAAGCCAGACAACTCCAGGAGGGCCACAGTGGACTATCGGGTGCTCAACAGTAACATCCTAGCCTGTGCACCCACGGTAGCAACAGTTGCTGACCTGATACGAAGTATCCCAGCATCCACGACCACTTTCACGGTGCTGGATATTTCCAACGGATTTTGGTCCATCCCTTTAAGGAGGGAGGATCAGTACAAGTTTGCCTTTACTTTTAAAGGGCAACAGTACACCTGGAACTGTTTGCCTCAGGGCTTCCACAATAGCCCTAGCATTTTCCATCAATGCATGGCAAACAGTTTAAAGGGCTTCAGCCAGCCCAGGCAGCTGGTACAGTATGTGGATGACCTGCTCCTATTCACGGATTCGAGAGAGGAGCATGGCCCACTACTGGCCGAACTGCTGGAGTTGCTCAGACAGGAGGGTTTTAAAGTAAACCCACAGAAAGCGCAGATCGGCCAGCAGGAGGTGAAATTCCTGGGCCTGACCGTACGCGCTGGGAAAAGGGCCATAGACAAAGCTAGAAGGGAAGTGGTACAGGAGTTACCAATCCCCAACACAGTCATGGGAGTGGGATCTTTTCTAGGGCTAACCGGGTACTGCAGAGATTTTATTGAGGACTATGCAGTCACAGCAGCCCCTCTGCTCCGACTCCTACATAAGGAAGAGGAGTGGGCTTGGGATGAGGGTTGCCAGGCAGCATTTGTCAGGCTCAAGGAAGATCTGCAGACCGCACCAGCTCTAGGGGCTATAGATGGGGGGAAAGAGTTCATCCTGGAGGTGGCAGCCAGCGGGGACAGCCTGAGTGCTGTGCTGCTCCAAGAGCGGCATGGCAGGCTGAGGCCGGTGGTCAACTCCTCCAGGATACTCACGGATGTGGAGAAGAGCTACTCCAATTGTGAGAGGCACCTCTTGGCCACACATTGGGCTGTGAAAAGATCGCTTATCTTCACAGGCACCTCTCCCATCACCCTCCTCACCCATCACACGCCCACCCAGATGCTCCTGGACGGGAGAATCAAGGATGGGACAGTGTGCAGTGCCCGCATTGCTCGCTGGACCCTGCTTCTCTCACAGATGGACCTAAAGGTGAAAGGGCTCTGTGAGCCAAAGCTCGCAGCTAACTTGGTATATCCTGGAACAGCCCACCAGTGTTCCACAGAAGGGGTTTGGGAAGTGGACATAGGTTTGCGGGCCGGGATACACCCCACAGGCCGCGAAATCTATGTGGATGGCTCCAGCACAGTATCTGCTGGTGAGCGACTCACAGGGTGTGGAGTTTATGACCCAGCAGCAAACATTGCCCTGGCGATTAAGCTCCCCAGCACCATGAGCGCCCAGCAGGCTGAACTGTCCGCGGTAGTGTACATCGTTACACACCCCGAAATCTTCCCCACCCCATACACGATTTGCTCGGACAGCATGTTCACGTGCAATTCATGTACGGAGTACCTGGCCATTTGGTCCCGCCGTGGATACACCTCCGCGGACGGGAAACCCCTCACAGTGAAACCCCTGATGGAGAAAGTCTTAGCAGCAGTGGGGGAGGAAGGGGAGGTTTTCATCCATAAGGTGAAAGCCCATTCCTCCACAGAACCCCGTAGTCAGGGCAACCAGCAGGCCGACGTGCTAGCTAAGGAGGGTGCCCGCACAGGCACTTTCTGGGACCCATATGGGTCCAGTCCTATAGCAGCAGTCAGGGGTAGGAATGGGACACAAGGGAGTGCAGGGGTAGCTTTAGCCCCGGACCTTAAGACGGTCCAAACCCAAGACCCCGTCCTCAAGGCAGTCCTCAGTGCAGTGACTGAGGGTAAAAGGGTAGAGGGCCCTTACGGCACAGCAGCCCTCTCTGTGAAAGAAGGCATGCTGTTTAGGGAAGAACAATGGGTAGTACCACAGCAGCACTGGAGGGAATTCCTTCAACTGGCCCATGAGGGCCCAGGAGCAGGGCATCCCGGGCCTGAGACCACCTGGCAGTGGGTGGAACAGGCGGGATGGTGGCCAGGACTCAGGGAAGATGTCTGCGAGTTCTGTGCCAGCTGTCTGGTGTGTGCTGCTAACAACCCTGACCCCCACAAAAGGAAGGTACCTATGGGACACATTAGGAGGGTAGAGGGACCATGGCAGTCGATCCAGGGTGACTACATCAGGACCCTACCCACCGCCCAGGGAGGCTATATGTACTGCCTAGTCCTGGTAGATGTGTTCACAAATTGGGTAGAAGCCTTCCCCTGCAGAACAGCCACAGCTCTGGGCACAGCCAGGATCCTGGTCAGGGAGGTGTTCTCGCGATGGGGGCTACCACAGTATGTGGAGTCCAACCAAGGGATTCATTTTACCGGGCAGGTCATGCAGAATACCCTTATGGTACTCGGCATCGAGGGGAAATGGCACGTTGCACACAACCCACAGTCCTCAGGGATTGTGGAGAGGATGAACAGGACCTTGAAAGAAAGGCTGAGGAAAGAGACGGTGGACTCACCCAGGAAATGGGCAGAGGTCCTACCGTTGGTCCTGATGGGGATCTGAGCCAGCCAGTCAAAAAGCACGGGGTACTCCCCACACGAGCTGATGACTGCCAGAGTTATGCGGACCCCCACCCATGTACTAGAAGGTCAGCTCAGGGAGGTAAACCGGGACAGATTCGCCAGGAACCTCTTCGAGCACCTTAAACAGGTCCACGGGCAGAAGGCTGGGAACATGGGGAAGCAGCATCGGAGTAACCGATTGCTGTTAGAACCCCGAAAACACCACGAGTGGGAGATAGGGGGTCAGGTTATGGTGAGGAATTTTGCTCGGGTAGGAAGTCCAGAACCGTTATACATGGGGCCCTACAGCATTGTAGACAAGGCAAGCCCCATGGTATACGCCATAAAGATGCCTCGGCGCATCAAATGGTTCCATATTAATCAATGCAAATTGTTTAAGCCCGAGAAAAGAGAACAGCCGGTTGGAACAAGGTCTGACGATAGAAAGCCTCAGCCTGCAGCAGGGGAAAACTCACAGACTGCACAGGCGGGTGCAGTGGTTTGTTTTAGGGGAGGGGCTATCCCACCCACCGCTTGGGACACTCCCCCACTCCCCCACTCCTCTGGGATTTAGATGAGGTGGGATGTGAGGGCGGAGACCCTGCCCCTGACCCAGGTTTAGACGAGGTGGGACCTGAGTGCGAGGACCCTCAGCCTGCAGCGCCAAGCTGCGAAGAGTTACCTGCCCCTAGCACAGGTTTAGGAGAGGTAAAGCCTGAGGATGAAAATCCCCAGCCAGCGGCAGTGGAAAGCCCACAGACCGCACCGGAGGGGGCAGTGGCTCGTGTTAGAGAACCACCAGCCAGGAAAACCCCACCCGCCAAAGTCCCCAGAAGGTCCCCACGAACGCCACAGCCAAGGAAACCGTGGTCACCGGCTCCCCAGTTTAAAAGGGCAGCCTCTCGAGTCAGGGATCGGTCTGAGAGCAGAGGTCCCCAGCCAGCAGCCACAGGCTGCGAGGGACCAAAGGAACAGGACAGAGCAGCCACACCGAAGGGAGTAGTGTGCTGCAGCCCGAACAGGGATTAGGCTGGCCGCCCGGAGACGGGTGGCGGATGTACATAGTTTCTGTAATGTAATTTTAGTTATTGTTAAGTTTGGGTGTTAGATTAAGTTTATACGAGGTGATTGGTAGTTTAAGTATTATTGTTAAAGAATGTTTGTATTGAGTCGAGGTCGCAAGACTCGACTATGTCTTACCCAAGCCAGAGAATCTCCTCGGGACCTGGCTATATGCTCTTGTGTCTCTTTACAGAAGGGATTTCAAGATGAGGAAGGTTCTGCCCCTGCTCGCCCTGGTAGGGGTGAGCATCAGTGACCGAGGAGACATGGAGAACTCCCACATCTTTGGGTGTTCAGGAGAGAGAGCACCGATCGTTACCGCAGGGGGTGGCGAACGGGGTGTGCAGGAGCTCGCTATCTACTTCCACAAGGGAAGGTGGCCAGGGTGGCTGGGGTCCAATTCGACCCAGTACTCCAGCCAGACCGGGTTCACGTACGGGGAGGCCTCCCTCCCGTGCCCCAGGGTACAGATCGTTGTTACAAGGGTCAGTGTCACCGTGGGAAAACGTGTATGTTCGACATGCAAGGGACAGATTCCTTTGGATAGGTGGTGGTGGCTCAGAAAGCTGAGCAAGGATATAGGGAACCCCGCAGTCAATTGGGAACGATTGGGGAGCAATACCCATCGGACGATTACAGGGACCCGAGGGGGATTGAGTGTGTGCTGGGACAAGTGGTGGGAACCGGATCAGGGGATTTATGTCTGTATGTGGGGGTCAGAGACGGTCTGCCCCACAGGCATATCCATCATTTTCCACCAGCAATGGCAAGATGACAGGGAGGGGGTGGAGTGGGATTCCAGCCTGAAGGCATGCATGGTCCCACACTCTCCGATCCCAGTAAATGCCACTGAACTTGTGACCCACCCCCGAAAGCCCCTGCCCACGACCCAGGCAGCAAGGACACATAAAGAGGGGTGCCCTGCCACCACCAAGCGACCAGGGAATGGGCTGGTACTAGTGCCGACGGAAAAGGTGCTATACCAGGGGGTACACTACGCAGTAGCTTCCGTGGTCCTAAACCTCACCGAGGTACACTTACCTGAGTGGTGTCCCAAAGAGACAGAACGGCTATACCAGGCCCTGTTAAAAGAAATGTTTAGAAAATTCTACGAGTTCGATTTTGCCAATGTAGACAAGACAGAACTCTACACTACACACATGGAGTAATTTGGTAATGCGGAGAGACAAAGAAGGGGAGCCTGGAATTATGTTTTCACAGCATTTAACACGGGATCCTCTGTTATAAACAGCCTGGATGACATAGAATTGCAGACACAGATAAACGGTTTGAAAACACAATTGCGAAAAATCTTAATGGATGAAAATACAGTAGTAGGCTCAGAGTTACACGAGGACCAGGCTATGACGGTCCATTTAAAAGAGATCATTGCTGAGCTGGAGAAGCACGCCAAGACAGTAAATGCCGTTATAAGAGAGGACAGGAATGCTACAGATCAGGCTGCACAGAACGAGGTGTGCGTACTGTACGGGGCATGGTTGCTAGGCGAGGGCCGCAGTAACCTGGAGGATTTAAAACAGGGTTTAGTCCCCTCCTGGATCAGCAACAAGAACCTCGCAGCCCTCCATCCATTTGAGAATGCATTGAGCCCGTGTCAACTCCGGCTAGCCTCTGAGGCCTACCCTGTCCCAGTAGATTGTGGGCGCTCTAACCACACTATTATGGGGATAGTAGTGAGGATGCCGGTCATGGGTGGGACAGCCCGATCTGCACCGGTATACAGGGTAGAGAACATTGGAGTCATTCAAGGGGGTGCACACATCCGTTTCACAGCGGTCCCACCTTATGTCATAAAGTGGGAGCACGCTATTACATGTACTGACCTCTCGGGGTGCCGGAGCCGGGGAGCACACATAATACTGTGTCCCCAGCACTTGAACACCTATTCAAAACCACAGTGTGGGTTTAAAGCTGCTGACGCAAAACCTATAAACTGTACCATGGAGGTAATGGCACAAGACCATGTTCCCCCACAGGTAGCATATATAGGAGGTGGGACATATTGTGTCACCACAGGTGCGCCCCACTACCAGCATGGACAGCATAGCTGGTGTCCGTGAAGTGATGGCAGTTTCTGCTTTAAACCCGAGGCAGAAGTTCAAGTGGCCCAGGAACGAATTGTCCCCATTCCTGAACCCTCCACTGTTCACCTCACTGTAAAAGAGAATTTCACCAACCTGCAAAAATATGTAGCACATTTCGGCTACGAAATCCCCCCTCCACCGGAACATCTGACCAAGATATTAAAAGCAGTAATCGTCTCACAAAAACATTTCTACACGTTAGAGCAGAAGACAGTAGAGATAGGGGCCAAGATATTGGACATTGTAGTTCCACCCTGGCGGGACATTTTTGAAAATATAGAGGACCCTTCATGGGTTAGAATGGCTTCCCACATCCTCATGGTTTGCCAGCTGGGAATAGTATTGTACCTAGTGTGCACTCAGTGCAAGGGAAAAGGCCAAATACTAGAATTCCAAAACCAAAGGACTTGGAAAGAGCATTATGTTAAGGTGGAGGGAGATACACCTGTTTGAATCTTTCATTTTGTATTTTTTGAATAAAGATTGTTGTGTTTTTGTTATTTTTAATAAAGATTTTGATGTGTTATTTTTAATAAAGATGTGTATGTACCAAGTGGTGCAGGGGTGTGGATCCCTTCATGCTTGGATGCACGTAAACAACTGTATTCTGCCGATGTATGCTTATGTACGCTACATTTTCGAAGAATGGGAAATGCATGTGTCATGGGATTTTAGATAGGTAATTACAGCGAAGATTGTCTGTGGAGGGTCGGAATTTTGCTTACCTTCGTAAGTATGATACTTAAAGCGAGTTTTAGTATCAACGGGAGGAGTGTAGGGTTCTCAAAATTCCCACATTCCCCAAAGTTAGTAATAAAGGGACCCTGAAGGACAAGTTATTAATAAGGGTACCCTAAAGAAAATGGCTTCTGGACCTCGTGGCAGAAGCCTGCAAGATTGGAAAGCAGGGCCCTGCAAAAAGGGCAGGTCAAATTCAAAAGGGGCTTTTGAAAACCCTGACATGCCTGGGCCTGTGAAAGACTTGTTATTTCTGAAAGCCAGACAAGTAGACAATGCAGAATACGCATTCTTAATCAACTCAGGAAAGACTTATCTTGAACACATCAAACCTTTACATAAATAATCGGTTACAGCTCGAAGTAGCTACCAAGCCAGGAAGACACCGATTAAACATTATGAATAACAAACACCAGGACATTAAAGATCATTTAGCAATGGGGCAACCACCCAAAAAGCAGTTAAGGTGAACGACTATAATCACTTTAACAAGCCTGCCAAAATTCGGACAAAGAACTAACCCTGATTTGGCACGCAGATAACAACCTCCGAAATAGTATAATTGTAGGCCCACCAGTAACCAAAAGTGTGCAGCAAGCGGACTGGGGCAGGCGAGCAAACTAAGGCAAGCGGGCTGGAGCAGACGAAGGCGGGCCGACGAAAAGCAGAGAAGAGCAGTGTGGAGAAGCGTTGGGGGACGATCAGGCACACGCTCAGGTCCAGAGTTGCTCGAAAGACAACAAAGCGTTGGGGATGAGCAGGCACACGCTCAGGCCCAGGTTCACTCGAAACGCAAGGAAGTGTTGGGTGGGGACGAGCAGGCACACGCTCAGGTCTAGGGATACTCGAAACTCAAAGAAGCAGAATGACCACGAGCACCGCGGTAACAAAGGGCTGGGTAAACCATACCTTCGGATCATTACCACTGTACAGGTAGTGATCTAGGCCACCGCAACCAAGCCAACACCGAAGACCACCAACCGAACCCCAACCGCAACAAAACTTCGACGACCAGACCATCACCAGAAGAACAAAACCCGATGTTTTCCACTCTACAAGGTAAAGTACCCCACAAAGACTTTACTCCCTCCCTCTAACGGAGGAAAAGAGGGTACTTTACTCAGACGACTCCACCACCGCGCCCTGGGACCACGTGACGATGGTGGGCCCCAATGGACACAAAGAGCGAACCCCAAAACCGCAATCAGCTTGATCGACAGGATTCGACCTGTTCAGAAACCCTTATTGGTGAGCATAATCCCTGGCCCCTCACAGCACAATTTAGTTAGATATTGGGGGTGGTACAAGGGTAGGGGGATTATTACTGTGATTTTTCCCTCGTCGTGCTATTTGTTCCCCATTCCTAATTAAGTGTACTCTTGTAAGCCTGTAAATATTCCAGTAATTTTCAGTGTTGTAATTTTATTGTGCCTTTTAATAAAAATACGGTTTTCTTGCACCAAACCAGTTGTCTGCTCCAATTCTGTATCGCCACCTGTACCTAAGCCTGGTGTCTAGAACCCAGGGTGTGGAAGCGATTCGAACTGCTCAAAACCCAGTCAGGGGCAAAGCTGACTGCGCACACGCCACCCCCTACAGCTTCTTCAATTGATTTTCCAATGTTTGTACGTATTTCCTAATTATATCTATTAAGGGTCCTAGTCCCTCACTACCAGGTGCTACTCCTTCCGGCAGACACATTGCTCGTCCAGTCATGAGTTCATATGGTGTCAGTCCAGTCACCTGTTTGGGGTGGCTCTCAGCCTCATCAGGATACACGGAAGGACATCCACCCATCCCGGGCCAGATTCGGCTATTATTAGATCCGTGTATCTTGATGTTGTGTCCTTCAATAATTAGACAAGAGACTGCAGGGAACAATCAACAGGTGTTTACTGAATGAGGGTTACTCTAGAACTAACTATACAGATCCCTACTCAGGGTTTATATACAGGTGTGGTCACTGCCGGTACTACAGTATACAGGAGCTGTAAAAAGTAGTTCTCCCCTTAAAGGTACGTACATTACAATTCCTCCCCTTTTAGATTAACAGTACCATAACACTCATTTAACAATTAAATATCAAACTAATTACAATTAACACTGTTAACATGCAACATTAACTGAAAATAGTCTATTTATAAATTCAGTCTTTGAGGAGGCTTCCTGATCAATTCTGGATAGCGCCTTTCCCGAGTGTCTTGCTCTTGGTGCGGAGGCGATTCTGGCCCCCTGTCGTCGGTTGGTTCATCCACTTCCAATGCTACTGTTTCTGGGGTAGATGCTACCTGTACGTCGGGTTCATCACCAGGTACGTATGGGCGAGACATGGGGTTGACTCGTACCTGTGACTCTAGGATCTGGTCAACATGGCGTCTCACAATGTTCTCCCCAACATCCACTGTGTACATTAGTGGCCCCTGCCGTGTGCATATCGTTCCTGGTTGCAATTTCTCTGTTAGGTAGTCGTGGGCCAAGACTGGTTGCCCTACATTGAAGCTCCTTGTCGGCTTCTCATTGATGTGCTGGAATTGCTTATTCTCAACATCTCTTCGTACATTTGGTCTGAGCAAATCCAGACGAGATCTCAACCTTTGGTTAAAGAGCATCATGGCCGGGGTCTGGTTGGTGACTGCATGTGTCACATTTCTGTAGGCTAACAGGAAATTGTCCACCTTATGCTGCAGTGGAATGTCGTCATCGCACATGGCCTTTACTGCTTTTTTAAAGGTTTGTACGAACCTCTCAGCCAATCCATTTGTGGCTGGATGATACGGGGCGGATGTGTAATGCCTTACCCCATTCCTTTTCATAAATCTTCAAAACTCTTCGGACACAAACTGTGGTCCGTTATCAGAGCAAATCTGCTCTGGCAAGCCGTTCCTGGCAAAAATGGTCCGTAGGACTGCAATAGTTTTCTCCGTGGTGGTGGAGGACATTTTGATCACCTCAGGCCATTTCGAGTGTGCATCCACGGCTATTAAAAACATTGAGTCCATGAATGGACCAGCAAAATCAATATGCACCCGTTGCCATGGAGATGAGGGCCACTCCCATGGGTGTAGAGGGGCATGTGGTGGTGCATTTTGGACCTTCTGGCATCCTGAGCAGCTCTTTGTCAGGTCCTCGATTTGCTGATCGATCCCCGGCCACCACACATAAGCCCTAGCAAGGCTTTTCATTTTCACCCCTCCCAGATGACCTTCGAGAAGCTCATTGAGCACTCTCTCCCTTAACTTGGGTGGAATTACCACTCGGGATCCACACATCAAGGTCCCCTGGCGTACTGACAGCTGTTCTCTTCTGGATGAGAATGCTGGCAACAGTGAGTCGCCATGTGCTGGCCATCCCTTCACCGTCAAATCATATACCCGAGACAGTGTCGGGTCATTTCGGGTCTCCTTCTCTATACCAGCGTTAGTTACTGGCAAGCATTCAATTATAGTCGAATGAAATATTTCGACAGGATCCACTGCTGGTGCTTCCTCCGCAGTAGGCAGTGGCAGGCGTGATAGCCCATCAGCGTTTCCATGCTGTTTCGTGCCCTTATACTCGATTTCATATTGGTGCGCCCCTAGAAAAAGGGACCATCTTTGTAGCCGTTGCGCAGTCATCACCGGAACGCCCTTCTTTGGATTAAAGATGGAGACAAGTGGTTGGTGGTCAGTCAGCAATGTGAACTTCTGCCTGTGCTGATAGTGGTTGAACTTTTTCACTCCCCACACTAGGCTGAGGGCCTCCCTGTCAATCTGGGCGTAGTTACGCTCAGCTGAGGTTAGTGACCGAGACGCAAAGGCTACTGGCCTCTCCGAGCCATCCGGGAATTTGTGCGACAGAACCGCTTCAATGCCATAGGGTGATGCATCACACACCAACCGAATTGGTAGTGCTGGGTTGAAATGAGCCAACACCTCTTTTGATGTGATCAATTCTTTGCTCTTCTGGAAAGCTCGTTTACATTCGTCATTCCACTTCCATGGTACCCCCGTTTGCAGTAGGGTGTTTAGTGGGTGTAGTACTGTAGACAAATTCGGCAAGAACTTATGGTAGTAGTTCACCAGCCCGAGGAACGACCTCAGTTGTGACACATTTTCCAGTGCCGGAGCTTTGACTACTGCCTCAATCTTTTCAGGGGACTTATGTAACCCCTCTTTATCAATAACGTGGCCACAATACGAGATCTGCTTCTGGAAAAACTCCCATTTGTGGCGATTAGCTCGGAGCCCATATTCCTTCAATCTAGTGAGCACCTGCTCCAGGTTGGCGAGGTGATCACTGTCATTTTCGCCCGTGAGCAGGATGTTGTCCAAATAACACTGGGTCCCTGGAATCCCTTGCAGGACTTGTTCCATTGCCCTTTACCAAATAGCCGGAGCTGATGCTACCCCGAACACCAGCCGGTTGTATTGGTAGAGACCTTTATGAGTGTTGATCGTGAGGTACTGTTTCGAGTCTTCTTCTACCTCCATTTGCAGGTACGCCTGGGCCAGATCAATCTTAGTGAAGCGTTTCCCTCCAGATAGCGAGGCGAAAATATCTTCAATCCGCGGAAGCGGATATTGTACAGTGTGAAGGACTGGGTTCACTGTCACCTTAAAGTCCCCACAGATGCGAACCTTCTTTGGTTCCCCAGGCGTATTACTCAACGACCTCTTCATTACAGGAATGATGGGTGTAGCCCACTCGCTCCAGTCTACTTTGGACAGTACTCCTGAATGTTCCAACCCTTCCAGCTCTGTTTCGACGGCTGGGCGGATCACATAAGGTACCGGTCTGGCCTTAAAAAACTTTGGGCTTGCATGTTCCTCTATTTTGATCGTCGCTGTTATGCCTTTTAGCGTTCCGAGTCCCTGCTGGAACACTTCTTGTGCGTCAGTTAGCATTTTTGACAGTCGTCCAGGTGTGACGTCGTCATCCTTTTTGGCATCTATAGTCAGTGCTTGTATGGAATGCCAATCTAGCTGTATCTTCCGGATCCATTCACATCCTAGTAGTGGTGGTCCTCCATCTGGCAATACATATAGGTCCATTTTTGGTGTTTCCTTGCCGTTATATATAACGTTCACCCTTATTTTTCCTTTGGGGTAGACTTATTGCTCCGTGTACGTCTTCAAGACAATTTTTGTATCTCTCAAGGCTATATGTGAGAATAGCCGATTGTAGTCCCTTCGGTTTATTTTTAAGGCTGATCCTGTGTCCAATTCCATTTTCACTTGGACTCCTGCTATCTTGAGCGTGACCCAGATAGTTTGGTGATCCTCCATTTTGATCACATTATGTAGTTTCAGACAACCCAGCTCCTTGCTTCCGGAGTCTGTATCACTTTTCTGTTCGTCTGAACTACTCTCCGTCACCTTATGTACCTTCTTGTACTTCTCCTGTGGAGATTTCTTGCTGCTGGTTTTCTTTCCCAACCTGCAGACTCTTGCTATGTGTCCTACTTTTCCACACTGTCTGCACACTTTGTCCTTGAACCAGCAATCATTATGGTCGTGTGTTGTTCTGCCGCAGCGATAGCACTTCACTGTTCCGTATGACATTTCATTTGTGCCATATTCTTGCGGTCTCCGTTGTATCTCTGCCGCGCCCCGTGCTGCTGCTTCATGTGATACTGCCATGCTGAAAGCCTTGTCCAGCGTAAGATCCTTTTCTGATAGAAGCCGGTTCTGGGTTCCTTCACTTTGAAGCCCACACACAAACTTGTCCCTTAAAGTATCTGCTAGTCCCGTTCCAAACTGGCAGTGTTTCGATAGCTTGCGCAGTTCCGTTAAATACTCAGCATTACTTTCATCTTTATGCTGGTTCCTTTTGTGAAACTTAAATCTTTCCGCTATCAGCAGCGGTGTGGGGTCCATGTGGTCCTGTAGGATTGACACGATGTTCTCAAAATCCTTTTCCACTGGCTTCTCTGGAGTTGCTAGGTTTCGCAGTAAGCCATACGTTTTTGCACCCATTGAATTCAACAATACCAGCGCTTTCCTGTCATCTGGCACTTCATTCACCTTGCAGTACACGTCTATGCGTTCGACATATGTCGTCCAATCTTCGACTTCATTGGGGCAGTAATTCCTCCCCAAACGCGTGAGTACGGAAGGGGTACTCACGCGTCTGGCCGGAGGAAATGACGGTTTTCAGCATGCACAGCGCATGCGCTGAAAACCGGCATTTCCTGTCCTCTAACCCAAGAGTTGAAGAGGCTAGCGCATGCGCTGTAGGGGGCAGCGCGTGCGTCTTGGATTTCCTCTGTTTTGGGGGATTTGCGCATGTCTAAAGGCCTCCGGCCTTTACGCTTGTAAAAAGCACACATAAGTATTTATTTTTACAGGTAAGTGGTGTTTTAGTGTAATTTAGAATTTTTTTTCCCACAGTTTTATTATTTTAAAGAATCTACAATATGGTAAGTTTAGTTTTAGACCCTTTTTATTAAAAATTTATTTTTTTCAAAAAAAATTATAGTTTAAATTATTTTTTTAAACTTATTTATACTTAATTTAATGATTGGGATGTTTTTTAAATTTTTATTTAAAGTTTAAATAGTGTTTTGGGCCCCTGTAGTTTTCATGAGTTTGACAGTTCTTACTCTCAAACTCATGAATGAACCTATCCCTCCCCTGATTGGTTGTACAGTGCTCACCTGATCCCAGCCGGCACATCGCACTAACTACGCCGCTGGATCAGGTAAGCACTGCGCGCTGACATCTGAACCGGGCCTGTGACAGGAAATGCAAGCAGGCCCGGGCTTCAGATGTCAGCGCGCAGGGTGAGTGCAGATTGGGGGCTTGCACGCACGGCAATCCCCCGGCACCAAGTTCTGGGCCATTGTCGAATGCTGTGACACTGCCACTCTTCGGCATCCCTGGGTGTGGTTAGACTGGCTCAAAATGGCATCTCCCGCACTCTCCCTTCTTCCCCGCTGCGGCTCAAAATGGCGTCTCCTGCGCTTTCCTTTCTTCCACGCTGACGCTGCTCGGCCCTTGAACACCGGCTTCGCTCTGCGCGTTTTCCTGCGCGCCTCTCTCCCCCGTTGATGCTGCTCAGCCCTTGAACACCGGCTGTGCTCTACTCTCTCTCGTTGACGCCGCTCGGTCCTGAACACCGGCTGCGCCCTGTGCGCTCTACCCTCTCTCTCTCCCCCGTCGACGCTGCTCGGCCTTTTTCTGTGCCGTCGGTCAGCTCTAGCCACCGCTGTCCGGGAAGGGTCTGCGCAGTACCTGTTGCCAGCCTGTTTTGCTGGACCACCGTGCTGGAAAGCCAAGCCTGGCTCTCAACAGCCTCCCCTGCGATGCTCAATCTCCGCTGGATGACTGGGGGGTTTCCCGTGGTCGACGCCCGTGCTTCTGGACTCGGCCTTCTTCCACTGTTCTCCAGGAGCGAATCCCTGGGAGGTGATGCGGAGTTGCAGGTAGGTTTGAATCTGCTCGTCGCCAATGTTAGATCCGTGTATCTTGATGTTGTGTCCTTCAATAATTAGACAAGAGACTGCAGGGAACAATCAACAGGTGTTTACTGAATGAGGGTTACTCTAGAACTAAATGTACAGATCCCTACTCAGGGTTTATATACAGGTGTGGTCACTGCCGGTACTACAGCATACAGGAGCTGTAAAAAGTAGTTCTCCCCTTAAAGGTACATACATTACAGCTATGGCCTTACTTAAGGCTGTTTTCAGTATTCTGTTCATTCTCTCTACCATGCCTGAGCTTTTCGGATGATTGGGGATATGGAACTTCTGTCTTACTCCCAGTAACTTACAAGCTTCTTTCATTACCTTTCCCATAAAGTGGGTACCTTGATCTGAATCTATTTGCAACGGGACCCCCCATCTTGGTATCACATCATATGCAAATGTTCGGGCCACAGTCTGAGCACTACAGTCTCTGGTAGGGAATGCTGACACCCACCTTGTAAACTGGTCTATGATCACTAAACAGTATTTCTTCCCTCTACTGTTAGGTAGGGGTCCAGTAAAGTCTATCTGGAGGTTTTCCCAGGGGCCTTTGGGTCGTGGCTGGTGGGCCAGCCTAACCTTTATGGGCCTACCCGGGTTGTGCTGTCCACAGATGATGCAGCGTCTGCAGTAACTTGCCATATCTTGTCCCATTCCACTCCACCACCAATCTATACTTAGCCTACCTATCATGCCATTCCGCCCCCCATGGTCTGGCTCATGATATATTTTCAACAAATTCTCCTGAATACAGCGAGGGGCTACCACCCTGTGATCCTTTTTCCATATTCCATCTCTACCTTTGGCTGCGCCTCTCTTTGTCCACTGCTCCTGCTCCTCCATTTTGGTCTCCTCTTGGATTCTTTTAATGTTCACTTCCCCTGCTGTTATTCTACCTGCTGCTATTGGTGTAGGCATCTCTGTGTCTGCTGCTACTCTTGCTGCCTGATCAATTAACATATTTCCTTTTTGTTGCTCGCTCACTGTCTTGCGGTGTGCCTTTATTTTAATCACTGCTACCTCTTCTGCTCCTTTTACCGCTTCTACTAGGTCTCTCACTATTTCCTCATGCTGTATTTGTCCTCCTCCGGAGGTTACACTGAAGGGATAATTACTAGTCCTAGCCCTTTTCGGGCTACCCCAGATCAGGTATATTCCCTAGATGTTCACCTTCAACTAAAGTTAGAGATAGCCGAATTCTATAAGATGCTTAATGGGTCTAAAGGTTCAGACTGTCTCTCCCTAAAGGAAAGGAATGACTTGAAGATGTTACCGTCTTCCAGATAGCATTTTTAATAAGTTTAACTAGACTGTAACCTTCCGGATATTATGAGGGTCTGCCCCCCCCCCAGAATTCTGCAACTCCTCACAAAAGAGTGTACAGAGATTGAGTTTGTGAGTTTGATACAGAAATACTATTTGAGACAATTCTAAAAATATATAGATTTATTTAAGAGATGGCATACAGTTAACAGCTTGTGAATCAATCGCAACTTTAACAGTTCAAAATACAAATAGCTTACATTTCTTATTCTCAGAGATCCTTATTCTCAAATCTTAACTTTGTACATTTTTACATTTCTTATTATTTCTAATCCAGAATATCCACCAAAATCAAATAAGAGTACCTTTTTGATCCCCGAGACTCAAAGAGTTAAAAACTTACAGAGCCTGCCTCTGAAGTTGAGAATCGCTTGCCTTTTCCAGTGACTTCTGCCTTTCCATCTGAAAAGCTCTATTTTTATACCTTTTTTTAGTGGTTTATCCTTTGAAGTTTTCTGCTGATGTAAGCTAATTATCTCTAATCATCTTCTGTTGAATTTCCTCTACTCCTATTGTTAACTCAGCTGTTAACTTTCAGAATCCCGCCTACTGTATAGGTGTTCAAAAACTTATCATAAAATGGTTATTACAGATTTATCTCTTTGATGCCATTCTTCGGAAGGTCTTCAATTCAATTCTTAATATTGGCTTAACTGGTTATAATCAGACGTCGTGTCTCCTAACTATTCCATTTTCAATACAAAAACAATGTGATTGCTTGGTGTCATCTATTGAAGTCATATTTTCAAAGTCTTCTGTAGGTACTTTTTTACAATATGTAAATCAAAACCACTTCAACTAGGGTGTTTGTTTTCCTAGCCATCTTAGTTGGTTGTACATATAATCGTGTTTCCTGTTTGATTTGATGTTACTTTTACAAAGGTACATGGTTTTTTAATGTTCTGTGTTTCTGTTCGAAGTGTTAGTTTTTAACACTTTACTTGGGCATTGCTATTGTGTTGGTTCCAAACTGCAGGCTCCTTGGAAGCAAGCCTTTCAATAGGGTCATTGTCTTAGTATTAACAATCAATTCCCATTTCAAAAGCTTGTGTGGTGTTTACAACTTTTGTGTTAACACTTCATCTTATCTCAGAAGCCTGTATTGACAGCCTGTGTCGCTGAGGCTTTTTAGATTTTTAAACCCAATTTTCATGTTTTAATAAAGTCAAAATTCCGTTCATAGGATGGTGTATCTCTTAGAATATGACTATTTCCTTTACAACATATCCTCTCCTATTCCATGCTATCATATAATCATGTACTACCCCAAATGCATATCTACTGTCTGTATATATATTTACTCATTTTCCTTTTGCCAATTTCAATGCTTCCGTGAGAGCCACTAGTTCTGCTACCTGCACTGAGGTTCCTCCTTCAAGCCCTCCCTTTGCAACTGTTTCTCCATTCTCGGATACTACTGCCCAACCAGTGTGTGGCTCCCCATTTATATATCGGCGAGATCCGTCTACATAAAAGGTGTTTTCGGGATTTTCACGGGGCGATTCTGATACGGTTCCTCTGACCTCTTCTTCGATTACTAACTGATATTCGTGTGCCTCACCCTCTGATAGCATTCCCTCTGCGGGGTTGACTCTATGTTCCCTTATAATCTGGACTGATCTGTCCTTGGGTATCAATACTGCTTCCCAAGTTGCCCTCCTTCTGTCTGATACAGCCTTCATTTTGCCTGTGTTTAGCAGGTCCACACAAATTTACACCAACCAGAATTTCACCATGGCCACAATAAAAGTCTGGTTTTAATAGGTTAATTAACCTCAATAACTCCAATTCAATCAAGATCATTTTTTTTAAACTAACCAGTATCACTTGGAAAAGAAAGAAACCATAGCCACATTAACAAAGAAACAATCACCCATGCCATTCAAATTCATTTTCTTCCAGGCACATTGGCAACTGTGAATTCAAGGCTGAAGCTTATCTTTTGTAAAATAATTAACAAACTTAAAACAGCACACACTTGTCCATCATTCAAGACAAGTCTTCAAAGGGTTAAACAGCTTTTCGCTCTCTGTACAAAAGAGTGGGTGGAGCTAAAACAAACACAACAGACATTTTCTTTCAAAGACAGTAAACTTCCACACCTTTAACACACACTTTCACACAAACTGAGATTCCAGCATCCCTTTTAAGATTCCTTTCACTCAGCAAATCCTAGATTTTACTTGTTTTGGACAGAAACTGACAGCATCTGTGTCGATAAAATTTAAATTTTTTCCTTATTCCCTTTCTTAAATTACTGGCACCCGGGTACAATTTTGGCACCCGTTTTTGGTCCAAATTCGAGTAAATCTAATCAACTCATAATATGCGCGAGCCACTAAAATGATGGCCTTTTCTTTAGTCCACCATTCTCTTTGTTTTACCGGTAGGTCATTCGGTTGCCAATTGTTTTTAACCATTTTGTCAATTAATCTTTTATTTTTGTCTGCTAAGTAGCGTGTCAGAGACCCCACCGGTCCCCACTCGAGTTGTTCACTTCCCATGGTTAATTGTTGTCAGTGGTACGTCCCTTACTTTACTCTCGCAGAGTGAGATGGTACTTACAACAGCAGTTGTCAGAGGTACCTCTCTTGCTTTACTCTCGCAGAGTGAGACCATACTTGCAACAATTTTGTTCAGGTAATTTGTTGTCAGAGGTATGCTTAGCACTATTTGCAACTGGAGTTGTCAGAGGTATGCTTAAACTTTCTGCACTACTTGCAACTTGAGTTGTCAGAAGTATGCTTTAGACTTTTACTCCAAAGTTAACGCACCACTTGCAACTCATACCACACCCATACTTCCGCGCATTTCACCTGAACCCCAAGACCACTTGACTTATCGATTCAAACCTTTTAGTTCTTTCATTCCAAAGGGGGCGGTGGACACGAGACGGTGTTGCCTTGCCCTAACTGTACATGGTATTTAAAAGTACTCGTGTCTTTGGCTCAGCTTCACTCACCTGTGCCTCCCATCCATGTGGATCCTGTTCGTGATGCCAATTGTTGCGGAGTATTTTAAACCAACACTCAACACAAGGTTTTAGATCGATAATCAAGTCGTCTTTATTACACCGGTGGGGAGACAATCTGTTCTGTCTTAGCCAGACTTCTCCAAATTGTTACAGCAAACACTACATTTTTATACATTACAATACACATGTCCAGCTCATTCAAAATTCATTCCTGCCACCTGATTGGACCTTAGCCCGCATGCAACTTCACTGATTGGTTGCTTATGCTGCATTACATTAAAGTACCGCCTTTATTATCGGAAAAGTATATGTCCGTTATCCCACAAGCTGTTGTTGCACCTATGACCTTTGTTTATGCTAGATGGGGTCTCACCAACATTGTACTTCTGACTCATTGTCCTCCTTTCCTGCCTCTCTAGGCCTCTTTACTTCCAACCCATTGTTTTACTTTCCTGCCAGAACAGAACTTACATCCTCTAGGCCTCTTATGGTTCAACATCCGACTTTTTGCAATTGTCTCTAAGTGACACAGTATGCAGTCGTTAATCATTCTAACACTACTGCTTAGGTTATCTCAACTGCCAGTTCAGCAATTTAGAAAAAGCTTACTACTGCAAAGATCTATTAGATTATTGTCTTTATTACACCATTCAGTGAAACTGCCAGCGATGTCAGTTTAACTCTTTCCCCACTGCACCGCAGATGCCATGCATGTACAGCAAATGAGCACCTCACATCACAGTGCTGCTGGATTTGATCCAGGGACAAAATCCAATAACAATTCCTTTTGACTTTTCGTTGTAATAATACAAGTGCTAAGCTGACAATTTTGCACCAATATTAAAACAAAAGCAGCAAATTATCGGGGCGAGAAAGGAGAAATCCCATTGTTCTGGAGGTCAGCTGATCTCTATGCACGAAGGCATTGCTCACCCTCTCGTGTTGGTACAAGTGAAAGGATAGACCTCATTGCTCAGGAGCTCACTGTCACCCTGATGCGATAGCAGTAACAGAAGAGGGTGACACCTTGGATGCAGTGGGTCTTGCAGGCCCAGTTTGTGCTGAGACTGAAATAAGTTTGTGTAATTTCATTACAGTGAATATCACCTCATATGAATCTTCTTCCTCTATGTTTCTATAGATATATTTCTTAAGGCTAAAGGGATCAAGGGATATGGGGAGAAAGCAGGGACAGGCTACTGAAATTGGATGATCAGCCATGATCTCATTAAATGGCGGCACAGGCTCGAGGGGCCGAATGGCCTACTCCTGTTCCTATCTTCTATGTTTCTACGTTTCTAATGCAATACACCTCCCCCACTGTGAATTTATTTAATTTGCTGATCTTATTTATTTTCTTGGTAAGAAATGACACGTGTCTGCAGGATATCAAATTACTTTTTACAGACCAGCTAAAGAAAATCTAATTTGCTTTTTACGTGCACAGTTTATTTTGCACTTTTATTTCCAACATGTTTTGCTAGCCAAGGAATCACTTAGACTTCAGTAAATTTAGCGTTAACACCATCTAACCGTGATTGGTTCAAGTCTGCGACAGTTACTCAGTTTATTGGATGCATTAGTAGATAAATTTGATATCGAAGATGTCCAATACAAACAACAACCTTCTACTGATGGATTCAAGCCAATTATAAGTTGAAGGAGCAACTCCATGTGGTAAGTAGCGGTAACTATAATGAGAAAGCAGAGCTGCAACTCTGTCAGAGGTTCAGTTGGCATATGAAGAAGGTAACTGCGCCACAAAGACCAGGAAGGTACCAACTTTACTTCTCTAATCTACAGAGTTGACTATTCAGAGCCAGGGTCGTCATGGGGGAGGGGCTCCAATAGGCCTCAGCACCCAGGGCTAGGAAAATTGCTTTTCGGTGATTCTGGTAGAAAATTGTGCATGCATGGATATTGCATGAGGACAGAATCAGGTTTGGCCGTGGTGCCCTCATGGGCGAATTGCCTACTCATTGTTGAGGCTCACACATGAAGAATGCTCATTTGGGTGAGGTAGAAGACGGCGGTTGGCACCTGCGAAACCAAACCTAACATTAATTAATGCCTTCAAGAGAAGAGAGGAGAAATTTAGGGGAAAATTAATTCAAAAACAGAGCTATAAAGAGTCACTATGTATGGCAGATGTAGGGATCCCATGGACCAAAAGAGCACAGCTGTAAAAAGTAATTGTAAAGGGCAGGTATAATTGTACCACGGGCTGAGAGAGCGGGTATGCAAATGGTGCAGACTGAGTACAGAATTGAGAGAGCAGGCACTGTGTCAATTTTCTACTGGGCTGCAATTCCGTAATCTTCTGTGTTTAACGTGCTTGCGCACATTTTGTGTGCTAGCCTTATTAAGGCCCCAGATTAGATGTAAAAAGGTTTAAATAAACACCAAGTACAATTCTGAGGTAATTGTGCAAAGTTTGCTCTTTCTCCCTTGTGCGGCAATTTTGGATTGGCTGGAAGGGACGCTCCACGGGCAAATGAGCTCTTAAACAGTTATCGTCTTTTTTTGTACAGTTTACTGTAAATGTTTACTATTGAGTTACTTTATTAAAAATGTTCATAATTTTGACATTTTTATTTAATCATTTTTGGGGAAACATTTTGGGGCCACATTTTTGTTTTACACCTTAAGGTAAGTTTTTTGTTTAAGTACCATAAATACAGTATTTCATGTATGAGGTAGACACACAGATACTCTGACTGTGTTTAGGACCTCTGTTACTGAGTGGGGGAGGAAAGATGGATCCACTGCAGATTGCCCTGGAGATGCTGTGCATCCCATGCAATGGTAAGAGGTTTTGATGAGCAACTGCAGCTAGTGGCCTACTTCATGCTTGCTGTTGAATTTTAAAGGACGATTAGCACATCTGCAAATGACTGAGTAAATTGTTGGTGCTCAGTTAACATCATTCTTTTCAATGCAGGCTCCACGAGGTCCATATTCTGGGGCTAGGCAGCTGATAAAGAATGCAAACTGTCCCGCTGACCAAGTTCCTGCTCCATCACTGTGCTTCCTCTCACTAGTGATCTCTCCCAATTCTTACTACCTAAATCCCTTGCAGTGGACGTTCCTGAGGTGGTGTTGATGTCACGAGGAGTAAGTGATGCAGGGTGCTGCAAGCTGCTGCCTCTTCTGCAGCGCTGGGACCTGACGCTGCTTCCTGAGCAATATCTTTAGACGGTAATCTTATGTTATACCTGTTAGATCCGTGATTCTTTAAATAGGATGTTTCCCCAAGAACTACACGGAGGCTGTAATTTAACAATCAACAGGTGTTTACTGGAGTAGAGTAGTCTCAAGACTGAAGTACAGAAGCCTGCTCTGGCTTTATATACCGGTGTGGTCACTGCCAGTACTACAGTATACAGGAGCTGTAAAACAGTTCTGTCTTAAAGGTACACACACAACAATTCCTCCCCTTTTAGATTAATAGTACCCATAACATTCAAATAACAATTAACGCTTTAACATGCACATTAAACAGAAATAGTCCATTTATAAATTCAGTCTTTGGGGCGGCTGCCTGATCCTTTCTGGATAGCGCCTTTCCTGAGGTTCTTGTTCTTGGTGCGGAGGTGATTCTGGCCCCTTTCCATCGGTTCCCACTGCTACTGTTTCTGAGGTAGATGCTGCCAGTATGTCGGGTTCATTCCCAGGTACGCGAGGCATGGGGTTGACTCATTCCTGTGACGCTAAGATCTGGTCGACGTGGCGTCTCACAATGTTCTCCCCGACATCCACTGTGTACATTAATGGCCCCTGCCGTGTGCATATCGTTCCGGGTTGCCATTTCTCTGTTCGGTAATCACGGGCCAAGACTGGTTGTCCTACATTGAAGCTCCTTGTCGGCTTCTCATTGATGTGCTGGAATTGTTTATCCTCGACATTTCTTCGCACATTTGGTCTGAGCAAATCCAGGCGAGATCTCAACCTTCGGTTAAAGAACATCATGGCTAGGGTCTGGTTGGTGATTGTATGTGTCGCATTTCTGTAGGCTAACAGGAAATTGTCCACCTTATGCTGCAGTGGAATGTCGTCATCGCACATGGCCCTTACTGCTTTTTTAAAGGTTTGTACAAACCTCTCAGCCAATCCATTGGTGGCTGGATGATACGGAGCGGAGGTGTAATGCCTTACCCCATTTCTTTTCATAAATCTTCGAAACTCTTCGGACACAAACTGGTCCGTTATCAGAGCAAATCTGCTCTGGCAAGCCGTTCCTGGCAAAGATGTTCCGTAGGACTGCAATAGTTTTCCCCATGGTGGTGGAGGACATTTGGATCACCTCAGGCCATTTCGAGTGCACATCCACAGCTATTAAAAACATTGAGTCCATGAATGGACCAGCAGAGTCAATATGCACCCGTTGCCATGGAGAGGAGGGCCACTCCCAAGGGTGTAGAGGGGCATGTGGTGGTGCATTTTGGACCTTCTGGCATCCTGGGCAGCTCTTAGTTAGGTCCTCGATTTGTTGATCAATCCCCGGCCACCACACATAAGCCCTAGCAAGGCTTTTCATTTTCACCCCTCCCAGATGACCTTCGTGAAGCTCATTTAGCACTCTCTCCCTTAACTTGGGTGGAATTACCACTCGGGATCCACACAACACTGTCCCCTGGCATACTGACAGCTGTTCTCTTCTGGATGAGAATGCTGGCAACAGTGGGTCGCCATGTGTTGGCCATCCCCTCACCGTCAAATCATATACCCGAGACAGTGTCGGATCATTGCGGGTCTCCTTCTCTATATCCGCGTTAGTTACTGGCAATCGTTCAATTATTGACGAATAAAATATCCCGATAGGGTCCACTGCTGGTGCTTCCTCCACAGTAGGCAGTGGCAAGCGTGATAGTCCATCAGCATTTCCGTGCTGTTTCGTGCCTTTATATTCTATTTCATATTGGTTCGCCCCTAGAAAGAGGGACCATCTTTGTAACCGTTGTGCAGTCATTACCGGAACGCCCTTCTTTGGATTAAAGATGGAGACAAGTGGTTGGTGGTCAGTCAGCAAGGTGAACTTCTGTCCATGCAGATAGTGGTTGAATTTTTTTACTCCCCATACTAGGCTGAGGGCCTCCCTGTCAATCTGGGCATAGTTGCGCTTGGCTGAGGTTAGTGACCGAGACGCAAACGCTACTGGCCTCTCCAACCCGTCCGGGAATTTGTGCGACAACACCGCTCCAGTACCATAGGGTGATGCATCACATGCCAACCGGATTGGTAGTGCTGGGTTGAAATGGGCCAACACCTCTTTTGATGTGATCAAATCTTTGCACTTCTGGAAAGCTCGTTTACATTCGTCATTCCACTTCCATAGTACCCCTGTTTGCAGTAGGGTATTCAGTGGGTGTACTACTGTAGACAAATTTGGTAAGAATTTATGGTAGTAGTTCACCAATCCGAGGAACGACCTCAGTTGTGACACATTTTCCGGTGCTGGAGCCTTGACTACTGCCTCAATCTTTTCAGGGGACTTATGTAACCCCTTGTAGTGTCCGTGTGTAGATAAAGACACTGAAGACAGGAGTTGGTTCATAGGTATTTACTAAGCAAGTCTGGGGGGGGGGGTTCTAAAGGATATACACAATACACAGGCTTATATAGCCCAAGTGGCAATTACCGGCATTACGCACACCTGGGGCTCTTAAAGGCACATACACCACAATTCCTCCCCTTCTAGCTAACTAGTACATCATATTTTAAGTAATTATTAATTACATGTTATATGCAAAATAATATACATTGCTGTATTAATTAATTATAAGTTAGTCTCTCAGGAGGCTTCCTGACTCGGTCCGGATAACGCCTCGGGGGTGTAGTAGTTTCTGGTGGTGTAGTAGGTTCTTCTGTCAAGGCTGATTCGGCTTGAAGGCCAGTGTCGGGTTCATCGGGTTCCAGTATCACCGGATCGGAGGTAGATATGGGTATCTCTACTTCATCGTTAGATGTATAGCGTGGTGGTGTAGGTTGTCCCTTTTCGGATGACTTGATGATTTGGTCAGCATGGCGCCTTATT
Organism: Somniosus microcephalus; assembly: GCF_052327205.1. NCBI lineage: Eukaryota > Metazoa > Chordata > Chondrichthyes > Squaliformes > Somniosidae > Somniosus > Somniosus microcephalus. Next base: position 254,243,447 of record NC_140992.1, read on the forward strand.
ATGCTTTCTCCGATGTCCACAGTATACATCAGTGGTCCTAGTCGTGTGCAGATAGTTCCAGGCTGCCATTTCTCGGTACGGTAGTCCCGGGCCAAAACCGGTTGGCCTATCTGGAAGGCCCTAGTTGGCCTTTCATTCATGCCCTGAAACTGCCGGTTCTCCACGTCCCTTCGGATGTTGGGCTTGACCAAATCCAGCCGGCATCTTAGGTTTCTATTGTAGAACATCATGGCGGGAGTTTGGTTTGTAACCATATGTGTTGCATTCCTATATGCAAATAAGAAGTTATCCACCTTGTGCTGAAGTTTTATGTCTTCATTACCCATGGCTTTTATGGCCTTCTTAAAGGTCTGGACAAACCTTTCAGCCAATCCATTGGTGGCGGGATGGTATGGGGCGGACGTGTAGTGCTTTACCCCATTGTTCTTTAAGAACTTTCTGAATTCTTCGGACACAAATTGCAGTCCATTATCAGAACATATCTGTTCCGGCAGCCCATTCCTGGCAAATATGGTCCTTAATACTGTGATGGTTTTTTCCGTGGTGGTGGAGGACATCTTTATTACCTCCGGCCACTTGGAGTGTGCATCAACTGCGATTAAGAACATTGAGTCCATAAATGGACCAGCAAAGTCGATGTGCACCCTTTGCCAGGGAGATGAGGGCCACTCCCATGGATGTAGAGGGGCCTGTGGCGGAGCATTTTGGACCTTCTGGCATCCTAGGCAGCTCTTGGTCATGTCTTCGATGTCTCCATCGATACCTGGCCACCATACAAACGCCCTAGCTAGGTTCTTCATTTTCACTCCACCCAGATGCCCCTCGTGAAGCTCCTTTAGCACTTTATCCTGGAGTTTGGGTGGAATCACCACTCTGGATCCACACATCAAGGTTCCTCGGCACACTGACAGCTGTTCTCTTCTTTGCGAGAATGCTGGCAACAGTGGTTCGCCATGTGCTGGCCATCCCTTCATTGTTAAATCGTAGACCCGTGAGAGAGTAGGGTCATTTCTGGTCTCCCTTTCAATGGCAGAATTTGTCACCGGTAGACATTCCACTATGGTAGAGTGGAATATCTCTACTGGGTCTACTGTAGGTGCCTCTTCTATCGTTGGCAACGACAGGCGCGATAAGCCGTCAGCATTCCCATGCTGTTTTGACCCTTTGTATTCAATGTTGTATTGGTGTGCCCCTAGAAAAAGGGACCACCTCTGTAGTCTTTGTGCCGTCATAATGGGGACACCTTTCTTAGGGTTGAATATGGAGATGAGGGGTTGATGGTCAGTCAGCAAGGTAAATTTTTGTCCATGTAGGTAATGGTTGAATTTCTTCACTCCCCATACCAGGCTGAGTGCTTCCCTGTCTATCTGGGAATAGTTACGCTCAGCTGAGTTCAATGAGCGTGACGCAAAAGCTAGCGGCCGTTCCGAGCCATCAGGGAATCTATGGGACAATACCGCTCCTATGCCGTAAGGGGATGCATCGCACGCCAGTCTGATTGGTAGTGATGGGTTGTAATGAGCCAAAACTTTCTCGGATGTGATTAAGTCTTTACATTTATGGGAGGCACGTTTGCAGTCTTCGTTCCATTTCCAAATCACTCCTGTGTGTAGAAGATCATTAAGAGGGTGTAGAATAGTTGATAAGTTCGGTAAAAATTTATGATAGTAATTTATTAATCCCAGGAATGACCTCAATTGTGAAACATTTTCAGGTGCTGGGGCTTTTATAACTGCTTCAATTTTTTCAGGTGACTTATGCAACCCTTCCTTATTAATTATGTGGCCACAATATGATATCTGATTTTGGAAAAATTCGCACTTGGGGCGATTTGCTCGTAGGCCCCGTTCTTTCAGCCTAGTGAGCACCTGCTCCAAATTGGCAAGGTGCTCGTTGTCGTTTCCTCCTGTTATAAGGATGTCGTCTAGGTAACACTGAGTCCCCGGAATCCCTTGCAGGACTTGCTCCATAGCTCTTTGCCAGATAGCTGGAGCTGATGCTACTCCAAAAACCAGTCCATTGTACTGGTACAGGCCTTTGTGTGTGTTTATTGTGAGATACTTTTTAGAGGTCTCCTCAACCTCCATCTGTAGATATGCCTGTGCCAAGTCAATTTTTGTGAAACGTTTTCCTCCGGATAGTGAGGCGAAAATATCTTCTATCCTCGGAAGAGGATACTGTACCGTGTGAAGGACCGGGTTTACAGTCACCTTAAAGTCCCCACAGATGCGAATTTTTCTCTGTTCCTCAGAGTTATTTTTCAATGTTTTTTTCATGACTGGAACGATGGGTGTTGCCCATTCGCTCCAATCTATTTTGGATAATACGCCTGCCTTTTCCAAATTCTCCAGCTCTGCCTCGACTGCCGGACGTATTGCGTATGGCACCGGTCTTGCCTTAAAAAATTTTGGAATTGCTGCATCTTCCACTTTTATTGAGGCGGTGATGCCTTTCAAGGTTCCTAGTTTCTCTTGAAACACTTCTTTGGCGTTGGCCAAGATGTCTTTTAATCGTTCAGGTATGATGTCATCATTGTTTTTTTCCTTACTGGTCACCGTCAGTGCCTGAATGGAGTGCCAGTCTAAACGTATCTTCCTTATCCATTCACGTCCCAACAACGGTGGACCACCATCTTGTAGAATGTATAAATACAACTTTTGTATTTCTTTGCCGTTGTATACCACAGGCACCTTTATTTTTCCTTTGGGGTATACTTTCTGCCCCGTATATGTTTTTAAGATAATGGATGTGTCTTTTAGAGGTATATGCAAAAATAGCCTCTCGTAATCTCGTCGATTTATTACGGTTAGAGCTGATCCTGTATCTAGCTCCATTTTAACTGGGGACCCTGCTATTATGAGGGTAACCCAAATGGTCTGGTAATCTTCATTGGCAATTACATTATGTAATTTGAGAGAGCTTAGTCTCTTGTTCCCGGAGTCGCTATCGCTGTTCTGGTCTTTGGAGCTACTGTCCATCATCATTTGTACCTTTCTGTGCTTTTCCTTATTGATTCTTTTCCCGTTAGTGGATTTTTTATTTTCAGATCGGCATACACGTGGAATGTGTCCCATCTTTCCGCATCGCCTGCATGCTTTTTCTTTGAACCAGCAATCCCTCTGGTCATGGTTGGATCTGCCGCAGCGATAACATCTCTCGAAACCCCGTGTCATTTCATGGGTGCCGAAGTCCTGTGGCCTTTGCTGTATCTTTGCCGCTCCTATTGCACTGAAAGCCTTGTCCAGTGTTAAATCTTTTCCAGAAGATACCTTTTTCTGTGTTTCTACACTTAGGGGATCGCAGATGAATTTGTCTTACAGAGAATCTGCCAGTCCTGCCTCGAATTGGCAGTGTAGGGTATCAACAATCTCCTCAAAATTCTTGTCCATCGGTTCGGCTGGAGTGATTAAGTTGCGTAACAGCTTGTATGTTTCTGCACCCATTAGATCCAGAAGCACTGAAGCTTTTTTTTCATCTTCTATTCCATTTGCGGTGCAAAACACCTCCACTCTTTCTACATATGTGGTCCAATCCTCTATCTTGTTATCAAAAACATTAATATTGCCAAAGTTAGGCTCTGTTTCGTTATCAAAAGCATCAATATTGCCAGACTTAGGCATTTCAAAAAAGCTATGGCGCTTCCCGCGCTTTTTTTTTCTCTCTGTAGCAACGATATGGCGCTTCCTGCGCTTTCCTGCCGCTGCTACCGATAACAACGCTGTTTTACTGTGGTTTCCGTTTATTCACTGTTGGAGACTCGTTCCCGACGGAGGTCTAAACGCTGACCTGCTTGCCGCACCGGCCGTCTCCCGAGTGCACCCTCCCAGTCCGCTATTGCTTGCCTCCGATTTCGCTGCCTGTCTCAGCTGTAGAGCCCAACGCTGGAGCCCCAGCCTGACGCCCAGGAAGGATTAGCGCAGTACCTGCCACCAGCTTGGCCAGCTGGTGAAACTACAGTTTCTATTACTTCCTTGAGTCTTCTGGATGCTGGAGGAATCGATGTCCTTGAGGTGCTGCCGAATTGCAGGTAAGTCCGTTTCCACTTCGTCGCCACTGTAGTGTCCGTGTGTAGATAAAGACACTGAAGACAGGAGTTGGTTCATAGGTATTTACTAAGCAAGTCTGGGGGGGGGGTTCTAAAGGATATACACAATACACAGGCTTATATAGCCCAAGTGGCAATTACCGGCATTACGCACACCTGGGGCTCTTAAAGGCACATACACCACACCCCTCTTCATCAATAATGTGGCCACAATACGAGATCTGCTTCTGGAAAAACTCGCACTTGTGGCGATTAGCTCGTAGCCCATATTCCTTTAATCTAGTGAGCACCTTCTCCAGGTTGGCGAGGTGCTCACTGTCATTTTCGCCCATGACCAGGCTGTCGTCCAAATAACACTGGGTCCCTGGAATTCCTTGCAGGACTTGATCCATTGCCCTTTGCCAAATAGCCGGAGCCGATGCTACCCCGAACACCAGCTGGTTGTATTGATGGAGACCTTTATGAGTGTTGATCGTGAGGTATTGTTTCGAGGCTTCTTCTACCTCCATTTGCAAATACGCCTGGGCCAGATCAATTTTGGTGAAGCGTTTACCCCCAGATAGCGAGGCGAAAATATCCTCAATCCGTGGAAGCAGATATTGTACCGTGTGAAGGACTGGGTTCACTGCCACCTTGAAATCCCCACAGATGCGGACCTTCTTTGGTTCCCCAGGCGTATTACTCAACGACCTCTTCATTACAGGGACGATGGGTGTAGCCCACTCGCTCCAGTCTACTTTGGACAGTACTCCTGAACGTTCCAACCCTTCCAGCTCTGCTTCGACGGCTGGTCAGATCGCATAAGGCAGCGGTCTGGCCTTAAAAAACTTTGGACTTGCATTTTCCTCTATTTTAATCGTTGCTGTTATGCCTTTTAGTGTTCCGAGTCCCTCCTGGAACACTTTTTGTACGTCAGTTAGCATTTTTGACAGTCGTCCAGTTGTGGTGTCATCATCCTTTTTTGCCTCAACCTTCAGTGCCTGTATGGAATGCCAATCTAGTTGTATCTTCCGGATCCATTCACGTCCTAGTAGTGGTGGTCCTCCATCTGGCAATACATATAGGTCCATTTTAGGTATTTCCTGGCCTTTGTATATCACTTTCACCCTTATTTTTCCTTTGGGGTAGATTTTTTGCCCCGTGTACGTCTTCAAGACAATCTCTGTAGCTTCCAAGGGTATATGTGGAAATAGCCGCTTGTAGTCCCTTTGGTTTATGACTGTTAGGGCTGATCCAGTGTCCAATTCCATTTTCACTTGGACTCCGTCTATCTTGAGTGTGACCCAGATAGTCTGGTGATCCTCCATTTTGGATACCTTATGTAGTTTCAGACAACCCAGCTCCTTGCTTCCGGAGTCTGTATCACTTCCCTGTGCTGTCCATCACCTTATGTACCTTTTTGTACTTCTCCTGTGGAGATTTCCTGCTGTTGGTTTTCTTCCCTGACCTGCAGACTCTTGCTATGTGTTCTGTCTTTCCACACTGTCTGCACACTTGGTCCTTGAACCAACAATCCTTCTGATCGTGTGTCGTTCTGCCACAGCGATAACACTTCCCTGCTCCGTATGACATTTCATTTGTGCCATATTCTTGCGGCCTCCGTTGTATCTCTGCAGCGCCCCGTGCGGCTGCTTCATGTGATACTGCCATGCTGAAAGCCTTGTCCAGCGTAAGATCCTTTTCTGATAGAAGCCGTTTTTGGGTTCCTTCACTTTGAAGCCCACACACAAACTTGTCCCTTAACGTATCTGATAGACCCGCTCCAAAGTGGCAGTGTTTCGATAACTTGCGCAGTTCCGTTAAGTGCTCAGCATTACTTTCGTCTTTATGCTGGTTCCTTTTGTGGAACTTAAATCTTTCTGCTATCAGCAGCGGTGTGGGACTTAAGTGGTCCTGTAGGATTTCTACTATGCTTTTGAAATTCTTCTCCACGGGCTTCTCTGGGGTTATCAGGTTTCGCAGTAAGCCATAAGTTTTTGCACCCATGGAATTTAACAAAACCAGTGCTTTCCTAGCATCTGGCACTTCATTCGCCCTGCAGTACACCTCAATGCGTTCCACATATGTCGCCCAATCTTCGACTTAATTGTCAAACGCCGTGATACTGCCACTCTTCGCCATCCCTGGGTGTATTTTAACTGTCTAAATGGCATCTCCCGTGCTCTCCCTTCTTCTCCGCTGGAACAAAATGGCGTCTCCCGCGCTTTCCTTCCTTCCCGCGCTCGCCCTTCTTCTCCGCTGCGGCTTCTAAAAATGGCGTCTCCTGCGCTCTCCCTTCTTGCCCGCGGCTCAATGGCATCTCCCGCGCTCTCCCTACTTCTCCCCGCGGACGTGGTTCAGCCCTTGAGCCCTGGCTGTGCTCTGCGCGTTCTCCTGTGCGCGTTTCCCGTTGCCGTCGCTCGGTCCTGAACCCGGCTGCTGCTTTACCCTCTCTCCCTCTCTCTGCTCGTTTTTCCTCGATGCCGCTCGGTTTTTTAACCCCCGGCCGTGCCTTGTGCGCTTCACCCTCTCTCTTACCCCGTCGACGCTGCTCGGCTTTTCTACGCCGTTGGTCGGCTCCCACCGCCGCTGTCCGGGAAGGGTGTGTGCTGCACCTGTTGCCAGTCTGTTGCTGGATCGTCGTGGCTGGGGAACCAAGCCCGGTTCTCAACAGCCTCTCCTGCAATGTTGACTTGCTGCCGGATGACTGGGTGGTTGCTTGTGGTCGACGCCCGTGCTTCTGGCCTCGACTTTCTTCCACCATCCTCCCGGAGCGACTCCTCGACGGGAAATGCAGAGTTGCAGACAGATTCGAATCAACCTCGTCGCCACTGTTAGATTCGTGATTCTTTAAATAGGATGTTTCCCCAAGAACTACACGGAGGCTGTAACTTAACAATCAACAGGTGTTTACTGGAGTAGAGTAGTCTCAAGACTGAAGTACAGAAGCCTGCTCCGGCTTTATATACAGGTGTGGTCACTGCCGGTACTACAGTATACAGGAGCTGTAAAACAGTTCTCTCTTAAAGGTACATACACAACAATACCCCTTCAAATATTGTTTACATGAGAATATACTGCGTCACATGATACTGTACTCGAGTGTATGCTCAGGGACTTGAGTTTTTTTAATTCCCCAGTTTTTTTTTCATTCACAGAATGTGGATGTCACCAGAATTTATTGCCCATCCCTAATTGCCCGCGAGAAGATGGTAGTGAGCCACCTTGTCATAAATCGCAACTTCTACAAGAAGTAACTCAGGAAGTACTACTGGTCGGCCAGTTGAGGGCGCCGTCCAAGGAGTATGAATACTCGGGCGCGGGCCCAACTTGGCCAGAGACAATCTGGAAACAGGAAGCTAGTGACTACTAACTAGACCTCCATGTTTTGTTACAAGTCGATTAAAGCCTTGCTTTATGTTCAACCAAGTGCGTAGTGAGTCTTTATTACGTCAATTTAATTGACTTGTTATCGTTTCCACGCTTTGGGTGATTCGGAACAACCAGCTGCAACTCGAACCGCAGAAAGGAACTTGGGCAAGAAACTGATCCATCATGGAAAAGCTCCTTAGACCCGCTCATCTCGACCTGGACCCGAATGCACCTGCGGCAGCGAAGGTATGGAACCATTGGTTTCGTACCTTTAACAACTTTCTTGAAGAATGTGGGGCGGATGCCCCTAATAAGTTACGAATGCTTATTAACTACGTATCCCCTCATCTGTATGATTATATTGAGGACTGTATAGACTACGACGCTGCTACCCAAATTTTACAGCAGCTATATGTCAATTCCCCGAATGAAATCTTTGCTCGACACCTACTGGCCACAACTCGGCAGCAGCCTGGGGAATCACTCGATGAATTCCTCCAGAAACTTCGCAGGCTCAGCAAAGATTGTAACCTTAAAGCGGTTACAGCTGAACAGTATCAAGAGGAACTAATGCACGATTCCTTATCAATGGGATTGCGTCCCCTTTTATACGTCAGTGCCTGCTGGAAAATAAAACCCTCAATTTACGGGCTGCTTATGACCAGGCGTGTTCCCTGGACTTGGCCAAGAATGCAGACACTTATCTCCCACCACGTGCACGGGCGACGGCTATCTCCTTTAATGAGTCTTTCGATAGGTCTCGGGCGGATGCCCCCGCTGATGATGACTCTACTCTAACGGGCGACGACCCTACCCTAGAGGCCTTCGCTGATGACGACCCCGCCCTAGCAGCATCCTGGCAATCAGGAAGAAAGTGTTTCTTTTGTGGAGGTACGTTCCATTACATAAAAGTTTGCCCGGCTCGTAATGCTCATAATCGTTGCAGCAAGAAAGGACACTTTTCCAAGGTATGCCAGTCACAGGCCTTTGCTAACAAGAAAGGCCGCTCCTCTAAAGTATACCGGTCGAGAGCTCCTGTTAGCTTCACAGCTGCTATCTATGGAGCTGCTCCTCCCCCAAGAACCACTGCTAAGGCTACAGCTGCCGAAGGAAAAATTGCCCCTCCTCCCATCATAGCTGTTTTTCCCCAAAGTTTGTCCCATGCAGCCATGAAGGTTTCAGTAAATGGGCACACTCTAAGCACGCTAATCGACTCCTGCAGTTCTGACAGCTTCATTAGTAAGCGGGCTGTCAGCAGGTTAAAACTGCGCATTTATCCCTCGGACAGGGAGATTGCAATGGCTCTGACGACTCTGACCACCAATTCTTCTGGCTTCTGTCTTGTCAACCTCATCCTCAATGGCCACACTTATCTCTCCACCCGGCTCGGAGTACTCGAAAACTTATGCAGCGATGTGCTTCTGGGACAGGACTTCCAGAAGCAGCACAAAAGACTCACTTTTGAGTTTGGAGGGTCGAAGCTGGAGCTTAGATAAGGGAGAACCAGTGGATGTGGTGTATTTGGACTTTCAGATGGCTTTCGATAAGGTCCCACATAAGAGATTAGCGTGCAAAATTAAGGCACATGGGATTGGGGGCAAGGTATTGACTTGGATAGAGAACTGGTTGGCGGACAGAAAGCAAAGAGTTGGAATAAACGGATCGTTTTCCGAGTGGCAGGCAGTGACTAGTGGGGGACAGCAAGGATCGGTCCTTGGACCCCAGCTGTTCACAATATATATTAATGATCTGGACGAGGGAATTGGATGCAATATCTCCAAATTTGCAGACGACACAAAGCTGGGTGGGAGGGTAAGCTGTGAGGAGGATGTCGTGAAACTCCAGTACGATTTCGACAGGTTGGGTGATTGGGCAGAAACATGGCAAATGCACTATAATGTGAATAAATGTGAGGTTATCCACTTTGGTGGCAAAAACAGGAAGGCAGATTATTATTTGAATGGCAATAGATTGGGAGAAGGGGAAGTGCAAAGAGACCTGGGTGTTATTGTGCACCAGTCGCTGAAGGTAAGCATGCAGGTGCAGCAGGTGGTTAAGAAGGCAAATGGTATGTTGGCCTTCGTAGCAAGCGGGTTTGTGTACAAGAACAAGGATGCCTTGCTGCAGTTGTACAGGGCCTTGGTGAGACCGCACCTTGAGTATTGTGTGCAGTTTTGGTCACCTTACCTGAGGAAGGACATTCTTGCCATGGAGGGAGTGCAGCGAAGATTCACCAAACTGATACCTGGGATGGCAGGAATGACGTACGAGGAGAGATTATGTCGATTGGACTTATACTCACTGGAGTTTAGAAGATTGAGAGGGGATCTCATCGAAACCTATAAAATTCTGTCAGCTCTGGACAGACTAGATGCAGGAAGGATGTTTCGGATGGCCGGGGAGTCCAGAACCAGGGTCATAGTCTAAGGATAAGGGGTAAGCCATTTAGGACTGAAATGAGGAGGATTTTCTTCACCCAGAGAGTGGTGAACCTGTGGAATTCTCTGCCACAGAGGGCGGTGGAGGCCAGTTCATTAAATATATTCAAGAAAGAGTTGGATATATTTCTTGAGGCTAAAGGGATCAAGGGATATGGGGAGAAGGCAGGGACAGGGTACTGAATTTGGATGATCAGCCATGATCTCATTGAATGGTGGAGCAGGCTCGAAGGGCCGAATGGCCGACTCCTGCTCCTATCTTCTATGTTTCTATGTTTACTATTTCTAAGGTGCCATTTTGTGTGCTCTCGGCGGCCTTACTTGGTGAGCCCTCCCTGTTTGCCAATCTCTCCCCCCGCTGTAAACCCATAGCCACCAAATCGCGGCACTTTAGCCAAGACGACCGAGCATTTATCGAGGCAGAAATCTCTCGCCTTTTAGCTGACGGTATTATCGAGCCATGTTCATCTCCCTGGCGGGCTCAAGTCGTTGTTGTGAAAAACCCTTTAAAGCAACATAAGAAATGTCTGTGTATTGATTATTCGCAGACTATTAATTAATATACCGATCTGGATGCCTATCCGTTACCAGGCATAGATGACATGGTCAACAACCTTGCCAAATACAAGGTATTTTCAACCTTCGATTTAAAGAGCGCGTACCATCAGGTACCGCTGAAAGACTCGGACAAAAAGTATACGGCATTTGAGGCCAATGGTCGACTTTATCAGTTTCATTGCCTTCCATTTAGGGTCACCAATGGGGTGGCCGTCTTTCAATGGGCAATGGATGGCCTAGTCCGGCAAGAGAACTTGACGGATACCTTTCCGTATTTAGAGAATATAACTATTGCCGGCCATGATCAAAAGGAGCATGAGGCCAATCTTCAGAGATTTTTTGACGTTCTCCGTCGTCGCCACTTAACGTTAAACGAATCCAAATTGGTGAAATTGGTGCCATCAGTGAACATTCTTGGCTACTGGGTGGGCAACGGTGTTATTAAACCGGACCCAGAGCGACTTCATCCACTTCAGGAGCTCCCTCCCCCTACAAATCTCGGCTCTCTTCGTCGGGCACTTGGCATGTTTGCTTATTACGCAAAGTGGATACCTCACTTCTTCGATAAAATACAGCCCCTGCTTCATGCGAAGTCTTTTCCATTGGAAGCAACGTCTATTTCTGCCTTCAACCTCCTCAAATGACAGCTGGAGAAAGCCACGCTTCGCTCCATTGACGAAAACCTTCCTTTTGTGGTCGAATGCGATGCATCAGAGGTGGCGATCTCGGCTACCTTGAATCAAGGTGGTCGACCCGTGGCATTCCTATCCAGAACCTTGCAGGGTAGCGAGCTCCATTACCCCCCCATCGAGAAGGAGGCTACAGCCATCATCGAGGCTGTACGCCAATGGAGTCATTTTCTTGCTCGGTGTCATTTCACACTCATAACTGACCAACGCTCCATGGCCTTCATGTTGGATAACTGCAAGCGCACGAAAGTCAAAAATAATAAAATTCAACTCTGGAGGATGGAGCTGGCCGCCTTTGGACATACTATCTGTTACCGACCCGGCAAACAAAATGTGGCCCCAGATACCTTCACACGGGCATTTTGCTTTTCACTGTCAACGTCGACTCTGGCGGATCTGCATATGGACTTATACCATCCTGGTGTTACCCGTATGTTGCACTTTGTGCGCTCCAAAAATCTACCATTCTCAACGGAGGATGTAAAGAAAACATGCCCCTCCTGTAGGATTTGTGCAGAATTGAAACCACAATTCTTCCGCCCATCAGATGACTTACTCATACATGCAATGCAGCCTATGTAGAGGCTCAGCATAGACTTTAAAGGGCCATTGCCTTCGTCGACGCGGAACACCTACCTACTTACGATGGTAGACGAGTATTCACGCTTTCCCTTTGCCTTCCCCTGTCCTAATATGCTTACCTCTACGGTAATTAAATGCCTCGATCAGGTCTTTTCCCTTTGCGGGACGGCCATTTTATCCACACGGATCAGGGTCCCTCCTTTATGTCGAGTGAACTTAAAGGTTATCTCTCCCAACGGGGAATCACCTCGAGTAAGATGACACCATATCACCCAATCGGCAACAGACAGGTTGAACGATACAATGCCATCATCTGGAATGCTGTCCGTCTGGCACTGAGGTCACGCAACCTACCAGACCAGCAGTGGGAAACTGTGCTCCCCGACGTGTTACACTCTATCAGGTCTCTTCTCTCCACATCCACTAATGTCACACCTCATGAGCGATTCTTCAAGTTCCGGCGTCGCTCTACACATGGGACATCTCTACCGTCATGGTTGGTGGCTCCAGGCCCTGCGCTACTCCGGAGGTTCGTCCGGTCTGCCAAGAACGACCCTCTCATTGACAAGGTGGAGTTAATGGAGGTAAACCCCACGTATGCGCATGTGCGGTACCCTGATGGCCGGGAGTCCACCGTCTCGCTCAGAGATCTGGCTCCCTGCCCAACCGGTCACACGGGCCCAAATGATGAAGGATCCCACGACGATGATGTCAACACTCCGCACCCCTATGAAGATGACGCCCTACCTGGGACATCGAGGGATCTGCCGGCAGTGCTACCGGATCAACTCAGGGAGCCAAACACTCCCCGTAGGATGGCCACCCGAAACCAGGACGCCGGACAATCTCCGGCTACAACCCAGGGTGAGGCCAGCTCTGCGCCTGTGGGGACCCGCACCCGGAGTCATGATATTCCCAGTCCTCCACAGGATGATCAAGACGACGCGGACTCTACTGACTTACCGGTACAGGCCAAGTGACCCAGGTACCAGGACATGGTCCGGGGAGACGTGCCTTCTGGTCACAAGCAGAAAGCTAAACGACTACGGCTATTTTTGGTCCGCCTAGTGTGTTAAAGGAAGACTGGACTTCCAAACCTTTTAGGGAGGAAGAATGCCATAAATCGCAACTTCTACAAGAAGTAGCTCAGGAAGTACTACTGGACGGCCAGCTGAGGGCGCCGTCCGAGGAGTATAAATACTCGGGCGCGGGCCCAACTTGGCCAGAGACAATCTGGAAACAGGAAGCTAGTGACTACTAACTAGACCTCCATGTTTTGTTACAAGTCGATTAAAGCCTTGTTTTATGTTCAACCAAGTGCGTAGTGAGTCTTTATTATGTCACACCTCCTTGCATACAACTGTGTGGCTTGCTAGGCCATTTAAGAGTCAAACACATTGCTGTGGGTCTGGAGTCACATTTAGGCCAGACTGGGTAAGGATGGCAGATTTCCTTCCCTAAAAGACATTAGTGAACCAGATGGGTTTTTACGACAATCCAGTAGTTTCATGGTTACCATTACTGATACTAGCTTTTTATTCCAGATTTATTTAATTTACTGAATTTAAATTCCCCAGCTGCCATGGGAATATATGCCATAATGGGATTTGAACTCACATCTCCAGATCATTAATCTAGGCCTACTGGATCACTAGCCCAGTTACATAACCACTATGCTACCGTACCCCATGAGTAGGGGTGAGAAGAAAGAAAATGAAAAAGATGGTACTAGCCCTAAGCTTGGGGAGGCTACTGACTTCACTCTACATCACTCTATGTTGCTCCTTCTATGTCTTTCATGCCAATAATTTTCAATATAGCTCTTCAAATAAACTCAAGGGCTCTAAATTAAGTGCCATCCTTCCATTAATGACTGCTTCCTTCTGTTAAGTGCTATCTTGTCCTGCAAGTTGAGAAGTAGTATTGAGATGTTGGAAGTGTCAGGAACACAGACAGTGACACCCAAGTGCCCATCTTGCAATCTATCATTGGTGCAAATACATATACATATGCAGCTAGAATTTGAAGTAAATTTTGTGTGAAGTTCTTCAATGATGCAGCAAGAGTTATCAGTATAAGTTGTTGCTGCAAAGTGTGTCCTGCTGCTGAATGAGTGTTCATGCTAAGCATTGAAAGGGCTGTTAGGTAGTCTGAGGGTGAAAAAAAATGTGGCATCTATACTTTGCCAAAGTGCTTGTTATAAGGCCAAGGTAGATAATCTTTGCTTTTGCATTTGCAACTACGTCTTCTGCCTGAAGGAAGCAACATTGATCTTCTCCCATGTATACTATATCATCCACTTTTATGTCCCTGGTGCAGAGTATCATATCGCATCACACTGCAACATATCACATTGAATTGCATGCCAGGATATAACACATTTAGGAAGGAAAGGGAAGGAATGAGGAGAGGTGGCATAATTGTACTAGTTAAAGATAACATAATGGTGGTAGGAAAAAAGGCAGTAACTAGCAGTAAGATAGATACAGAATCTATGTTCTCGTGTTCTCGCTCAGGCCAACATCCCCAGCATCGAAGCTTTGACCACGCTCGATCAGCTCCGATGGACGGGTCACATCGTCCGGATGCCTGATACGAGACTCCCAAAACAAGCGCTCTACTCGGAGCTCTCTACACTGCAAGAGAGCCCCAGGTGGGCAGAGAAAATGCTTCAAGGACACCCTCAACGCCTCCTTGAAAAAGTGCAACAACCCCACCGACACCTGGCAATCTTTGGCCCAAGACCGTTCAAAGTGGAGGAGAAGCATCCGGGAAGGCATTGAACACCTCGAGTCTCTTCGCCAGGAGCAGGCGGAAGCCAAGCGCAAACAGCGGAAGGAGCGCACATCAACCCAAGCACCCCACCCACCCACCCCTTCAACCACCATCTGCCCCACCTGTGACAGAGACTGTAGGTCCCGCATTGGACTCATCAGTCACCTGAGAACTAATTTTTAATGTGGAAGCAAGTCATCTTCGGTTCCGAGGGACTGCCTAAGAAGAAGAAGATAAAAAATCCATATGTATTGAGTTAAAAGGTATGAAGGGATCTATCACCCTAATAGGGTTATACTATAGACCACCAAATAGTGGAAAGGAATTGGAGGAAGAAATAGGTAGGCAAATCTACAAGGTGAGTAGATGGAGTTCTTATGTACTGAGTGAGAATGCAAGATAAGGGAATGAAGGGTTATGGGGAGCGGGCAGGGAAGTGGCTTTGAGCCCAAGATCAGCCATGATCTTATTGAATGACGGAGCATGCTCGAGGGGCCAAGTGGCCTATTCCTGCTCCTATTTCTTATGTTCTTATGTTCTAAGGCATAGAATAATAATCATGGGAGATTTCAACTATCCCCAAATAAACTGGAAGGTGTATCAAAAGGAGAAAAGGGAATTGAGTTTTTACAGTGTATAGTTTACAGTGTATACAGGATCCTTCCTCACTCAGTACGTAAGAAGTCCAACAAGAAAGAATCACTGCTGGATCTTGTAATGGGTAATAAACCAGAACAGATAGGAGAAGTAAGAGTAGGGGGTGGGGGGAGGTGGGGGTGGCATCTTAGTAGTAGTGATCACAGCATTGTAAGGTTCAAGATTAGGATTTAGAGTGGCATAAATAGGACAAAGACTAAGGTAATAGATTGGAAAAGAGCCAATTACGAGGAAAGGAGGGTGGAACTAAAGAAGGTAAACTTGTAGAAAAGCTTGAAAAACAAAGAGATAGAAAAACAGTGGGAAATCTTTAAAAGGGTAATCAATAGAGTTCAAGAGAAATGTATTCCACTAAAAGTCAAAAACAAGCAAGCTAATTATGGGGCACGGTGGCTGAGTAAAGAACTAAAGGGAACATTGAATCTAAAGAAAAAGACATTTAAGAAGTACTTAGATAATTAGAGAGAGGACAAAAGGGAATACGAAGAACTTAGGAGAGAAGATAAAAACCCATCAGCAAGGCAAAGAGAAATTATGAAATCAAAATGTCAAGGAATATAAAAAGAAATAACAAAGTGTTCTATAGACACATAAATAACAAAAGGAAAGTTAAAGTAGTGATAGGGCCACTGTAGGATGAGCAAGATAAGCTCACAGGTAATCACAGAGGAATGGCAGAAGAATTGAATAACTACTTCGTCTCAGTTTTTATTAAAGAAAATAGACACTTCAATAGAGGGTGAGCTTAAAAAGAATATTAATACAGTTGGAATAGAAAAGGAGAAAATAATTGACAAATTAGCAAAACTAAAAGAGGATAAAACCCCAGGTCTGGATGGTACATACTCAATTAAACTAGGGAGGCGATAGCAGAGGCATTAGTTTATTTATATATATATAATAAAAGTTCCATAGAAGAGGGGGTAGTACCCGAGTACTAGTGGACAGTTAATGTTGTTCCTATATACAAAAAAGGCGATAGAACAAAACCTGGGAACTATAGACCAGCCAGCTTAACGATAGGAATGATACAGGAATCTATACTAAAATAAGTGATAGAAGATCATCTAGAGACAGAAAATATAATTAAAAATAGTCAGCATGGATTCCGAAAGGCTAAATCATGCTTAACTAACCTGATAGAATTCTTTCAAGAGGTAACGGAAAGAGTAGACAAGGGTGAAGTAGTAGATGTCATAAAATTGGATTTTCAAAAGACCTTTGACAAGATACCACACAATAGGCTCATGACAAAGGTTAGGGCATGTGGAGTCAGTGGACAAATATCTGAATGTATAACAAATTGGCTAAAAAATAGGAAGTAGAGAGTAGGAGTAAAGCAAAGTTATTCAGACTACAGGAAGGTAGAAAGCAGTGTTCCACAAGGATCAGTGCTGGGATCATGGTTATTCATAAATTACATTAATGATTTGGATTTAGGAACAAGTAACTCAATATCAAAATTTGCAGATGATACCAAACTGGGGGCTATAGCTAACACTGAGGAAGAATGCAACAAAATGCAAGAAGACATTAGAAAACTTACAGACTTGGCAGTAAGGTGGCAAATGAACTTCAGCATTGATAAATGTGAGGTGATGCACTTTGGTAGGAAAAATAGAAACATCACCTACACCTTAGAAAATAAGAAAATGAATGGGGTAGGGATACAGGTGAACAAATCTTTAAAAGCATAATCTCAGTTCAGCAAAGCAATTAAAAATGCTAACAAAGCACTGGGATTTATTTTTAGGGGCATAGAATTCAAAAGTAGTGAAGTTATGGCCACAATTTCGCCGGCCGAGGTCCCAGCCCGCTGCCTACTGCAGCCCGCACTCTCCAAGTGATTTTTCGTTGATTGGGCTTGTTAAGCCCGCTCTGCGAGGTTCTCAGCCAATTAATAAGAAGCGGGTCTGATGAAATCATTTGATGACACGTCATCAGCCGGTTTCCTTAAAGTGGCCATGTCCAAATTAATCTTGACAGTTCTGCTGTCGGTGTTCTACAGCATTGAGGTGCTGCAAATACTGACAAACACTGCACAAAGGTGCACGGCTGTACCCAGGCTCTCCCATTACTCCCTCCATATGCAGGGAGGTTCTCTTCCCTTCCCATGGCCCAAAGAGAGCTCCCCAGGAGATCAACGCAGCCTGGTTGCACATTGCACAATGGGGGGAAGAAGCAGGGATGTCAGCTGGAGGACCAGGCTACAATGGCACAAGCCTTTTAATGAACTGAGCAGATCACGAAACGTTACTGCCAAGCCACAATCAATCTCATCCTGCTGTGCCGCTCATCACATCCACATCGCTCTGCCTTCCCTACGCTACTTCTGCACATCTTTACTCACACCAACTTACTTTGCACCTCCACCCATCCCTCTCTATCTACATTATCACATCCCCACCTCATGAGCCACCCCTCACACTCACCCTCATCCTAGTGCAATCACAAGGGTAGGTATTGGGTGTTTTATGCAATGTTCATGGAAAGTTTCTGTTAATGTGCTGTCAAACATTGAAACCTTTATTTTCAACACTGCGTTCTTGGACAGATTTGTGTGCACCTTTGGAAGTGGCTTTGTGAGTTGCAGTGGATGGTGAGGCATAACGGTACCCCCGCAATGGTGATGAATGTGAAAAGAATGGCTTGGGCATTGTAGGGATGCTTTACGGTGTTGGTGTGGGGTGGTGCCAACCTGGCACATCATGTGGCAGCCAGGGTGTACAGCGTCAAGTGAAGTAAATCTGGCCATGGTGAGGCCATCCGCGGACTCCCAGGCAGCAATGTGGTCAGGTGCTGATTCCCTGTGTCCAGTGCAGCATCAGTTGATTGCAGAGAAGGTTGGTGTTGTTGTTGGTGCTGCTGGTGTGCCTGGTGCTGCTGGTGTTGCGGCTGATCATGGTGGAATTCTGAGGACCAAGGTGAGAGAGTTTCAAGGGCACCCATGCTGATGGAATAGATGGCAGGTGAAGTAGAGATGACAGAAGTGACCTGTCAATGGTAGGAGAGGTAATGAGGTCAGACTGGATGGAGACTTGTGTAAAGACTTGCAGCATCCTGAATCTGTTGTGGAAATGCAGTTTGGAGAAGCTAGTGATTAAGGGAACATTTCTCAATCAGCTGGGAGCTTTGACTTGACATTTGAAGCTGTCAATTCATCAGCTAAATCAATGGCCACTGACCTCCCACCTCAGCTTCACAGACGAGGTCTAGGCACAGCGGGAAAGCGGTGGGGAACATGCCAAATCCAAAAAGCTGGGAAAAAACATTGATAAGTGGCTGTAAACAAGCCACTAGTGATTTTAATTGCCGCCCCTGCCACTGCATGTCAGGACTGCGCAGCGCTGACAGACCCGACATTTGGTAAAGGTGCGTGGTGGCGGGTTCTGAGCGAGGTCCCGACCCACTGGGGAAAAAAAACACTTTCCCAACCGACCTGCGACCGATCGTGCCCGCTGACCCCCCGCAAAATTCAGCCCAATAATTCTCTATGAAGTTATGGCAGATGAATGGAACAACCCTAGCAGAAATTTAACTCTAGAGTTAGGTCCTGATTTGACTCCAGAATGCAGCAGCTTGAGATCTCCTCAAGGAGACTGTTTTCCTAAACTAGTGAGCGACTATAAAAACAGGTTGTAAAAGCTTCTATAGGTATGTAAAAAGGAAAAGATTAGCGAAAGTAAATGTGCGTCCTTTACAGGCTGAGACAGGAGAAGTTATTATGGGAAATAAGGAAATGGCAGAGAACTTAAACAAGTACTTTGTGTCTGTCTTCACGGAAGATGACGCACAAAATTTCCTGGAAATAGTGGAGAACCAAGGCTCCAGCGAGAATGAGGAACTGAAAGAAATTAGTATTCGTAAAAAAAATAGTACTGGAGAAATTAATGGGACTGAAAGCCAATAAATCTCCTGGACCTGATGGCCTACTTTCTAGGGTTTTGAAAGAGGTGGCTATAGAGATAGTGGATGCATTGGTTGTCATTTTCCAAAATTCCATAGATTCTGGAATGGTTCCCATGGATTGGAAGGTAGCAAATGTAACCCCACTATTTAAGAAAGGAGGGGGAGAGAAAATGGGGAACTACAGACCAGTTAGCCTGACATCAGTATTCGGGAAAATGCTAGAATCTATTGTTAAGGACATGGTAACAGGGCACTTAGAAAATAATAATAGGATTGGGCAGAGTCAACACGGATTTATGAAAGGGAACTCATGTTTGACAAATCTGTTAGAGTTTTTTGAGGTTGTAATGAACAAAATAGATAAGGGGGAACCAGTGGATATAGTGCATTTGGATTTTCAGAAGGCATTTGATAAGATGCCACTCAAGAGGTTAGAAAACAAAATTAGGGCTCATGGGATTGGGGGTAATATACTAGCATGGATTGTGGATTGGTTAATGCATAGAAAACAGAGAGTAGGAATAAACGGGTCATTTTCGGGTTGGCAGGCTGTAATTAGCGGAGTAACGGCAAAGATCAGTGCTTGGGCCTCAGCTATTCACAATCTACATCAATAATTTGGATGAGGGGACCAAATGTAATACAGGTAGACTATCCTTTATCCGAAAACCTCGGGACCAGCCGTGTTTCGGTTTTAGGAAAATTTCGGTTTTCGGAAGGTGCGCGAAAACACTTCGGTTTTCAGAGGTAATTCGGTTTTCGGGAGTGCGGATAAAGGATACACTATCCCTTATCTGAAAATAATGACTATAAATACTGTAGTTACAGGGATAAATACTGTAGTACAGTTTATTTGTAAGGAAAACATTCAGTAAAACTTCAAACATGTACAGGTACAAACTAAGCTAAATACCTGTACATAAACATGCAATAAAGGTACATTACATCTGGCTTGAGGATCTTGGAGAAGATGGTACATCAGTGTTGTCATCATTGTCATCAGGTTGGAGTTGGACATCTGAAGATGGGCCAGGAACAGGATTCTCAAGTGATGAAGCAGCATTACATCTGGCTTGAGGGTCTTGGAGAAGAGGGTACATCAGTGTTGTCATCATTGTCATCAGGTTGGAGTTGGACATCTGAAGATGGGCCAGGAACAGGATTCTCAAGTGATGAAGCAGCATTACATCTGGCTTGAGGATCTTGGAGAAGAGGGTACATCAGTGTTGTCATCATTGTCATCAGGTTGGAGTTGGACATCTGAAGATGGGCCAGGAACAGGATTCTCAAGTGATGAAGCATGACTACGACAGACGGCCTTTTTAAATACTTCTTCCAGTGTCATCTGTCTCATTAACATTGGTTTCTGTCTAAGCAGTCTCTCTTTAATTGAGTAAACTTGCATAATCTCTTGCTCACTGATAAATGCATGTTTTTCAAGGCCAGCAATTAACTGATCACACATTGTCACCATATCGTCTATGGGGATTTTTTCACCTGTGTTCACAATGTCATCATCATCATCATTACTGTCCTCATGCTTGTCTTTATTTAACACCATTTCAGCAATTTCCCCATCACTCAACGAATTCACAACAGGTGCATCATTGTCAATGTTCAGCACTTCTTCGATGTCAGCTTCCTCTAACGTATTTACACTTTCGGATGATAAACCTTTGGCGTAAGTGAGGAGGTTTGATATCATCATCTTCTCCTGACTGACAGGAAATCCTTCAAACTCGTCATCTGCAGGTCCATCTTCATGAAACATCGTTGAAGGCCAAAGTCTGTGCCAAGCATTTTTTAATGTTGGTTTGTCAACATCGTTCCAAGCATTAGCAACTGCATAAATGGCATCCTTAACATTGAATTCTTTCAGGAAGCTTTGGATTCCTTCGCCTCTGTTGATTGCATCAAGCATAGAGTTCAAAAAAACGTCTTTATACTTGCTCTTCATGGAGCGTAAAATTCCTTGGTCACAAGGCTGTATTAAAGATGTCACATTAGGGGGAAAGTTAATGCCGAAAACATAACTTTTCACAAGAAGTTCAGGAGGGGGATGTGCGGAGCAGTTGTCCAGGAACAATAAAATTTTGCAGTTTTCTTCCAGTCCAACTTGCCTGCAATGAGCTCGTGTCGCTGGTACGAAGTGGTTATTGAACCAGTGAGAAAATATTCCCCTGGTTACCCATGCTTTCCTGCTCGCATAATAATGCACAGGTAAATTGCATACACCTTTCAAACATCTCGGATGTTGGCTTTTTCCAATCACTACCAACTTTAACTTGTGTGTGCCTGCAGCATTGGCACACCCAAGAACAGTCAACCTGTCCTTAGCATCCTTAAAACCTGCTGGTGCACTCTCATCAGCCGTTGCTAATGTTTTTCTAGGAACGTAGCGCCAGAACAGAGCTGTTTCATCAGCATTGTAAATTTGTTCAGGACCGAGGTTTTCATCCGATATTATTTTTGCAAACTCATCTATGTAATTTTCAGCTGCTTCATGATCAGCAGAAGCTTTTTCACCACAGATTTTCAGATATCTTATACCATGATGCTTCTTAAATTTATGCAGCCAACCTTCTGAATATTCACACTCAACTTCAATGTTCAGTTCTTCATGGTGTATTCTAGCTTGCTTCATGACCATCAAACCAGTCAGTGGCACACGTTCACCTCTGCGTTGTCGAATCCACTCAATCAGCACACGGTCAAGATCTTCATTTTTTGCCCTATGCAATGTTTTCCTAATTTTCATTGGGCCAGAAATTCCAGAACGGGGCTTGCAGCGCGTGCAAGCCCCGTATTTGCACTTACCCCGCGCTCCTGCCAATCAGCTCCAGGGACGCCTGCACTTCCAGAAACTGAAACAAGAATCCCGGGCAGCGTATGACGTCACGCCGCCCAGGAGTGCAGCCAGCGCGGACCCAGGAGCGTGCAGTGTAAGTGAGACACGCCCCTTGAGGTCTCAGTTTCACTGGACACGCCCCCAATGTTTCTGTCAAGCTGCTTTGCTTTTTTACATGCAAAGCAGCAGTTTAAATAGGTTTTTGGAAGTTTTTTCAAGATTTTGGTAACTTTTATAAAAATTTTTAAATGTTTACATTATTTTGAGTAATCTGAAGTAGTTTTAAAGAGAATTAAAGCAATTTAAAGACTTTTAAAAGCCCTAAAAGAATGTTTTAAATTCCATTTATTTATTTAGCAATGTCGTCGTCATACGTGTCTTCACACTGTTCCCTTTGGGGAACTGTATGAAGTGGTGGAAGGATTTATGGCCGTGATTAACGCTCATTCCGTGACCGTAACCATCTTTGAACCAGCCATTAGGGTGGTTAGTCCTATGGCGGGAGGGTTTTACGGGCTCCCACAAGCTATACAAGGAGGGGGGGCCACCCACACCCACGGACGCAAATATCCCACTGGATGTCAACCCAGAATTTAGAGCCGGAGCTCCGACTCCACTTGCCGGGACTGTCTGGAGCGGGGTTCGAAACCCTACCCTGATCTGGCCCAGCGGCGGGGATCCTACCGCTATGACAAACGCCCAATCCGATTAGCAACGTGAAATGGCAGCATAGGGCTCCAGTCACGGGGAGGGAAAAGGCGCAGGAAATGTATGGGTGTCACCTTTTGTGCGGAGTGGGCCTTTTGCGTAGCAGTAAGCATCCCCTCCGCTGGGCCAGAAGGAGTAGGGTTTTGAACCCCACTCCAGACAGTCCCGGCAAGTGGAGTCGGAGCTCCAACTTTAAATTCTGGGTGGACATCCAGCGGGATACTTGCGTCCGTGGGTGTTGGTGGCCCCCCCCCTCAGATGGGTTGTGGGAGCCCGTAAAACCCTCCCGCCATAGGACTAACCACCCTAATGGCTGGTTGAAAGATGGTTACGGTCACGGAATGAGCGTTAATCACGGCCATAAATCCTTCCACCACTTCATACAGTTCCCCAAAGGGAACAGTGTGAGGATACGTCCGATGATGACCTCTTGCGCAATGCACCTCCTTGGACCCTCAGTCGCAGATGCGAGGGGGCAAGTCGTGCAAGTGTTAAATTTTTTATTTTATTGACATGTAAAATGTTGGCCCAATAATTCCCTTCCAAATGCGCTAGTACGGTCGGGGTACTTACGCATCTGGCCGGATGAAATGCCGGTTTTCAGCATGCACAGTGCATGTGGGGAAAACCGGCATTTCCTGTCCTCTGAACGAAGGGGTTCAGAGGCAGAACGCGTGCGACTGCACATGCAGCGCGTGCGCAGTATAATTCGCCGCTTTCATTAATGCTTTCAGTGAGGTCCAGTCATTACAACTTACACATGAAAAAAGCATGGGTACAGTTGCTCCAGAGGCTGCGGAGGAAGATATTTCTTATCGTGGAGCTTCTGAAAGTATGTATGTCTGTATATATTCCTTTGCGTGTTATGTATATATTCCTTTACTTATGTGTATGAATGTATTATTTAATTATGACTTTCAGAGAAAGTAACTTATTGGAAAATCATAATTAAAAACATACATTCATAGTAAAGGAATATAAAACATACATACATATACGTAAAGGAATATATGTGGACATACATACATAACTCATTCTCACATTCCATTCACACAGCCACAATTGCTCCTTCTACCTACCGTTCTGAAAACCCATTAAAAAAAAAAAAATTTTAACTTTAAAACTTACTTAAAATTTCTTAAAATAACTTCCCTCCCTTTCCTAAACAAAAATATTGCATTTCAAAAGCTCCACGATAAAATATATCTTCCTCCGCAGCCAATGAACCACTTTACACTTGCTTTTTTTCAGTGTAAGTTCTGAGGACTTACCCTCACGGATTTCATGAATGAAATCCACGAAGTTCACTGCGCAAGCGCTGCCTGTGCAGTCGCACGCGCTCGAGGTCTGGAAATGCCGGCGTTCCCCGCATGCGCTGTTCCTGCTGAACGCCGGCATTTCCAATGGCCAGAAGCGTGAGTACCCCAAGCGCACTCACGCTTCTGGCCTGGAATTTCTGGCCCATTAGTTTATGGTCATCACTGTCAGTGTAAAATTTCAACAACTTGTCTTTCTGTTTCTTTAAGTCATATACGGTGGTACTTCCCACACCATATTCTTCAGTAAGATGTCGCACATACACACCACGATCAAGCTTCTGCAATAACTCCACTTTCTGCGATATCGATAATGAGCGATGCTTCCTTCTCTGCTTCTCACTGTTACCCATTGGGGTATCTGCAGCTCTTTTTAGCATTTTCACAAATTGTTAAAAGCCAGCAAATATCTAAGAGAGCAGCAAATATCTAAGAGAGCTGCAAATATCTAAGAGAGCAGCAAATATCTAAGAGAGCAGCAAATATCTAAGAGAGCAGCAAATAGCAGCAAATATCTAACAGAGCAGCAAATATCACACAGAGCAGCATAACACCTGCGTGGGTCAAGCATCGGCAGCGTCGGGTCATGCTTTGCGCCACTTTCGGCTTTCAGAGGTTTTCTGGTTTCGGATGTGCGGATAAAGGATGGTACACTATCTCTTATCCGAAATTGGGTGGGGTTCGGCGGGGGTGGGGTATGGCGGGGGGGTCGGGGGTCGGTGGGGGTCGGGTTCGGCCGGGGGGTCGGGGGTGGGGGTCGGCGGGGGTCGTGGTCATGCGCATTTCGGTTTTCAGAAGTCATGCTTTGCTCCACTTTCGGCTTTCAGAGGTTTTCTGGTTTCGGATGTGCGGATAAAGATTTCGGTTTTCAGAAGTGCGGAAAAATGCTACACTATCCCTTATCCGGCTAGGCCTGTAAGTCGTGCGCCACTCTGGTCATGTCGTGCGCACGACTTACGCTGACCGAAAAAATCTTCGGTTTTTAGAGGGTTTCGGTTTTCGGAAGTCCGGATAAAGGGTAGTCTACCTGTATATCCATGTTTGCTGATGATACAAAGCTGGGTGGGAATGTAAGATGTGAGGAGGATGCAAAAGAGGCTTCAAGGGGCTATAGACAGGCTAAGTGAGTGCACAAGAACATGGCAAATGGAATATAATGTGGAGAAATGTGAAGTTATCCACTTTGGTAGGAAAAATAGAAAAGCAGAGTATTTTTTAAATGGTGAGAGATTGGGAAATGTTGGTGTTCAGAGGGACCTGGGTGTCCTTGTACACGAATCACTGAAAGTTATCATTGCAGGTACAGCAAACAATTAGGAAAGCAAATGGTATGTTGACCTTTATTACAAGAGGATTTGAGTATAAGAGTAAAGACGTCTTACTGCAATTATATAGGACCCTGGTGAGACCACACCTGGAGTATTGTGTACAGTTTTGGTCTCCTTACCTAAGGAAGGATATACTTGCCATAGAGGAAGTGCAACAAAGGTTCACCAGACTGGTTCCTGGGATGGGGGGACTGTCCTATGAGGAAAGATTGAGTAGACTCGGCCTATAATCTGTAGAATTTAGAAGAATGAGAGGTGGTCTCATTGAAACATACAAAATTCTTACAAGGCTCGACAGGGTAGATGCAGGGAGGATGTTTCCCCTGGCTGGGGAGTCTATAAGCAGGGGTCAGAGTCTCAGAATAAGGAGTCAGCCATTTAGGACTGAGATGAGGAGAAATTTCTTCACTCAGAGGGTGGTGAATCTTTGGAATTCTCTACCTCAGTGGGCTGTGGAGGCTCAGTGGTTGAGTATATTCAAGACAGAGATCGATAGAACTTTTGAATATTAAGGGAATCAAGGGATATGGGGATAGTTCAGGAAAGTGGAGATGAGGTAGAAGATCAGCCATGATCTCACTGAATGGCAGAGCAGGCTCGAGGGGTTGAATGGCCTACTCCTGCTCCTATTTCTTATGTTGTTATGTTCCCACCAATTGGGTTTGGCATTGTATGGAGTAGAACTACAATGTAGTGCCAAATTAAGTGTAAAAACTACTCAGGGATCTGTCAGACTACTTTACAAACTGAAGCAGTTTTTTCGGGTTACCGTTAACCTAACCTCCCTGACATGAAAGTGACACGAAACAGGTCTGCCGCCCATTGACTTCAATGCAGAGTAAAATCCCCTGTGCTCTCAAAAGATTAAAGGAGTGAAATTCTGTGGGGGGTTCCACCATTCGGGAGTTATGGCAGGAGACCATAAGAAATAGGAGCAGGAATAGGCCACTTGGCCCCTCGAGCCTGCTCCCCCATTCAATACGATCACGGCTGATCTTGAGCTCAAAGCCACTTCCCCACTCGCTCCCCATAACCCTTCACTTCCTTCTCTTGCAAAGATCTATCTATCTCCACCTTAAATGTATTTAATGACCCAGCCTCCACGGCTCTCTGGGCAGAGAATTCCACAGATTTACGACCCTCTGAGAGAAGAAATTCCTCCTCATCTCAGTTCCAAAAGGGCAACCCTTTATTCTGAAACTATGCCCCCGAGTTCTAGATTTCCCCACGAGGGGAAACATCCTCTCTGCATCTACCTTGTCAAGCCTCCTCAGTATCTTATATGTTTCAATAAGATCACCCCTCATTCTTCTAAATTCCAATGAGTATAGGTGGAATTCCTATGGAAGTTCAGCCCCTAAAAGTTTACCGAAGGGAGTCTTTAATATTTACATTAATGGATTGGCAAAACTACTTGAACAATCTACAGCACCCGGCCTCACCCTATATGAATCCAAGGTTCCTCCTCTATGCCGACGACCTGGTTCTGCTGTCACCAACTAAGGAGGGTCTACAGCAGAACCTGGACCTGCTGGAGTCATACTGCCAGACTTGGGCCCTGACAATAAATCCCCAAAAAACCAAAGTCCTTGTGTTCCAGCAAAGATCCAAACAACATGGACCCACAATAAATTTCACAGTAGGAACAACCAAAATTGAACAAACCACTCACTACACATACTTGGGCTTAAAAATCAGTTCTACGGGAAACTTCAAACTGGCTGTGAATGAACTGAAAGAGAAAGCAAGAAGGGCTTTCTATGCCATCAAAAAATCAATCCAAATAGAAATCCCAATTAGCATTTGGCTCAAAATTTTCAAATCAGTAATTGAACCAATTGCACTCTATGGCAGTGAGGTCTGGGGACCACTAACACAACAAGATTTTGCAAAATGGGACAAACACCCAATTGAGATCCTACATGCGGAA
Organism: Somniosus microcephalus; assembly: GCF_052327205.1. Classification (NCBI taxonomy): domain Eukaryota; kingdom Metazoa; phylum Chordata; class Chondrichthyes; order Squaliformes; family Somniosidae; genus Somniosus; species Somniosus microcephalus. The sequence goes on from NC_140992.1 coordinate 254,270,581, forward strand.
TTCTGTAAAAGTATCCTCCGGACTCAAAGGAAAACAGTAAACAACGCATGCAGGGCGGAACTAGGCCAATACCCATTAATAATCACTATCCAAAAAAGAGCCACCAAATTTTGGAATCACCTACAAATGAGCAACCCCCAATGCTATCACTACGACGCCCTGAAATGCCAAGAGCTGACCATAAAGAAGAATACCCTCAGTCAACTAGTCCTGGGACTCAATAAAGTAACTAATAACAATACTAACAATAACCAGCCCCAGGACAGTGACAGGGTAACACAAAGAATTCGACCCAACACAATCGTCGCTAAGCAAAAGGAAAAATATCTGTCATATTGGGCAGAAACAACAAAAACCCAAAGCAAACTCAATTGCTACTTGGCCCTAAACAGACAATACAACATAGCTGATTACCTGACCATGGTAAAGGATAACAAACTGAGAAGAACCTTGACAAGGTACAGACTTAGCGAACATAGCCTGGCGATCGAAAAAGGCAGACACAGGCAGACCAGGCTGCCAAGAGAAGACAGGATATGCTCTCACTGCAGTCAGGGAGTAGTTGAGACAGAGATGCACTTCCTCACAGCCTGTGGAAAATATCAGGGCATCAGAGAGAATTTCTATCAAAAATTCTCACAAATATGCCCTGAATTCAGAAATCTGACTGACAACCAAAAACTCCCATTCCTACTGGGGGAGGAGAGAAGCTGTGTAACACTGGCGGCACACTATGTTACAGCTTGCCATGAACAGAGGGACAACCAGTAAACTAAGACAAGAGTATATATAAACAAGGCGAAAATATATTTATAAACTCAGGGATATACCTGTTTATACACTGTATGAATGGAACCGCGTTTATGTGTTCAACCATAAATGTATTTTGATGCTTTGGCAACATAAGATGTACCTTATCATGCCAATAAAGCGATTTGTATTGTATTGAGTGTTTATATATTCAAGCAGAGCTCTCTCACCAGACTATAGGTACCTATTCTTGTTCAAATTGGAAGTAAACAGTACATTGTGACTGAACACCCAAGGCAGTTTATACTTGATATTTGAGATTTGTATAATTTGTCTATTCTGTGCAAGATTCCTCCTGCACAGCAGGCTACTTAATGGGGCGTTCACACAAGGTTAATAGTTGAGGTTGATCTAAAAGGTGATGCATTTTCTCCTTGAACAGGAGGGAAGGTGCTTGATCTGTAAAGTTCCCAGACAATGGAAGCTTCTCACCCATGAGTCAGATTTATTAATTTTGCAGTAGAGTTCATGCTGCACAAACTGATGGTATGAAGGTAACCTTCTACAGTAAGGACCAGTGCAGCAAGCCTGGCAGGACACAACTGTTAGATTCGAATTTGGAGAAACTCTAGACGGAGATGGAATTGAGGACAAGTTCAGAATTTATTAAAACAACCAAGAGAACTTGTGCACAAGGGAGAGCCACCCAGCTTCCTCAAGCTAGGGGTGCACTCCCCCTTGTGCACAAATTCTCTTGGTTGTTTTAATAAATTCTGAACTTGTCCCCAATTCCGTCTCCGTCTGGAGTTTCTCCAAATTCAAATCTAGCAGTTGGTGTCAGAAGTGGGATACTGCAGGTAAGGACCATAGGAGTTAAAAGACACTGGAATTGATGTCTGAGGCGAGAACCGTGTCGCATCCTAAGGAAAGAAGTCAGAGTAAGGCTTCTAGGAGGACAAGGACTTGCTCGTTCACCAGGGGGGCTAAAACCGTGTATGGGCCAGTCAGTATTAAATTACCCACATAGTAAATTATTCCTCATGGAGACCGCGGACTGACGGAATTGATTAGACATAAATGTATATTTCTGATTTAGAGTAAAAGGTGATACATTTGTGCCGATAGATCGGACCTCGAAAGTAGCTTCCTGATCAGCTGCTGCTCTTGAGGAGGGATAAACCCCGTGGGGAGTGGGGAGAGCCCGTGAATTGCGCGCCGATAGTTATTGATGTTAGAGGTCTGTTAAGAAAATCATCAAATGGCTAGTAACAGTTGTGTGAATGCATATAAGACTAAGTTAGACAGAGGCGCCCGTGCGGAGGAAGTACAGGTATTATTGACGGAACGTTTAATCAAAGGAGACCGAGTCCCCTTTGAAAAAATGATAAACTTTATTCTGGAAAGTCTGCCTCAGAAAAAAAACACAACGGGTTAAGAGAGAAACATAACCAGGTGGTTAAGCATAAAGTGCAGGAGAGAGAGGGAGAGATAGAGAAGGAAAAAGATCTAATTTGCAGGCTAACCAATTTGGAAACTCAGCAAAGGAAGAGAAAAAAACAGGGATTTGGAAAGCCAGGAAAAGCTGCTGAGACACCGATGTAAAAAGAGAAAAAAAAAGAGAAACTTAAAGCTTTACCGACATGGAAGTTATTAACGTCTGTGCCGAGGCAAATAAAACACAAGATTTGCTGAGTGAAAGGGACCTTAAAAAATGCTGGAATTTCACTTTGTATGAAAATGTGTGTTAAAGTGTGAATGTTTTCCTGACTATGACTGTTTAAGAAGTTACAGTATTTCTTTTGTCTGAAAAGTCTGTCTTTAAAAGAAAGATTCTGTTATGTGTGGTTTAGCTCCACCCACTTCTCTGTGTTAAAAGCGTTTAAAACTTTTGTTTTGTCTTGGATTTTGGAAGTTTTAAGAATGTGCGAATAAGATTGTGCCCCCAGAATTGAAAAAACTACTACAATTTAAGTTAAGCTGGTGTGTAAAAACTGAGAAGAACAAAAAAAATGTTTGTTTAACAAAAGATTAAGTTTCAGTCTAAGATTTAACCTTGGAGTCGCGGTTGCTATGGTGAAATCTTCTAAAGCAGTTTGATTTGATTTGTTTAAATGTGAAAAACTAATTTTCCTCCAGTTATATTCAATGTTTTTACAGTATTTTGGAAAGACATCTGAAGAAAGGACAATAAGAAATATTTTACTGTTTTCTGCAAGAATGTGCTATTTCGTTTTGTTTTATCTGTTCTATTCGTGTTTAGTTAAAGTGTGAAAACACAACTGTCTTTTTCGATCGGGAAAGTTTTTTTTAAATTTCCATGAAGTGACGCAATTACATGCGCCTGATAATGTTTCGCTCCACCTTCTTAAAAACCTGCAAAGGAGTTAACCCTTTCCACTGACAGCTGTTTAAGTTCACCGAGCAACAACTTTAGTATGAAATTTAAAGATATTGGACATTATTACAGTTAAGTTTCTTAATTTTAAGTTAATATTTCCCCACAGTGACAGAAGGAAAATTATGATTTGATAAATTAACCCCTTGGGCTCTAAGCAGAGTCACAATGGATTATCTTCTTTCTTTTGTTATATGGAAGTTACCTTGTAAACTAATTGCAGCACATATGGGAATTGGATAGTGGAGCAAACCCGAGAAAACTTGGAACAGATACAGGCGGGGGAGGTACCCCTGTGGATTACCAACCAACGGATTGGACATGAGGAGTTGGTGGACATACACCAGTTTAATATTACCTCTCTTCAAGTGTCTGAAGACATCAAGTATGGATTATGGAACTACATCAACACCTTTGGGTATCCTATACCCCCACTGCCCGAACACCTAAGGCAGTTGCGGAAGGAGATACGGTTCTCCCAAAAGGTGAACTATACTCTGCAACAACGGAACACGGATTTGAAGAAAGACATCGACGCAATCAAGGTGACCACATGGGTGGATGACATTTGGGACTGGGGACTAAATATACAGATCCATCCATGGATCCGACTGATTTCACATGTATTAGTCGTGGTGCAGTTAATAATTGTCCTGACCTTGTTATGTATGACATGCAGGAAATGTAAATGAACTCGGGCGAAACAAATTGCAAAACAAGAGGTTAAAACTGCTAATGCTTGTACAGCTCCTACTCCAAGCATTTCAGGTGATGACTTTAACAACTTGTTGGAAAAATCAAGTGTATGAATAATGAAGCAATCGTATAATAAGTCGGGGCATGCCTAAATATTAACTTTACTCATCTGATGCATATCTGGTGCCTCGATGGGTGGCCACCCCGACAGGATTCACACCAGACCATATGCAACAAATGTGCAGCTTTCCTGGAATAGCCAAAGGCCTGGGGGGGGGGAAGTACAGAACAAATTGGGGGGGGCGGTCATAGGAAAACCTTCATAATTCATGCTATTTGATCTGGGAAAACCTATATGCGTTTCTGACATACTATAAACCCACCAGCTTATCACACTATCGTAGCGTAGAGAGCACACCCTCCAACCCCGCTTTAAGGGTCCTTTCCGGGGGTTGGAAGGGGGTACTGAAAGGTCCAGCTTGTTCCCAATGAATTCTGGGATACTTGACTATGTTAACCCCCTATTTACCCATAGTGTAGGTTTAGCTGACTGAAGCACATTTGCAGACTGCAAGACGCCACTTCACTTAACAAACTTCGGAATGTGTGTGTTCACAGCCTCAGTAGGGCCATTGTCTGAACACGGCCTGTCCTCCCAGGAGATAAGGGTACAATTAACAACCAACATTGTACCAGTCACAGGATACATGAATCACTGTGGCCTTGTAGCCATCCTGCTTGTTCAACAGTTAAGGATAAAACATGTTTTCTCCAACTATAAACTATGCCGATAACAGGGAAGAGACAACAGCAGGAATGTGGGGAGTAGGATGAGATAACCAACATCTGTGACTGGCATGGTCAGAGGGTACCCGATTTCAAGGTTGAGTGACTAACCACATAAACCAATAAAGAGTAACTGTTGTGACACTGTTTGTAAGTGTACGCCCCCATTCTGTAGTAGGTGGGCGTTGCTTAAAGAATTGTATAACTTGAATGAACTGCTGCTTGTCCCTCGAGAGTGCACCCCTAGCTTGAGGAAGCTGGGTGGCTCTCCCTTGTGCACAAGTTCTCTTGGTTGTTTTAATAAATTGTGAACTTGTCCTCAATTCCATCTCTGTCTGGAGTTTCTCCAAATTCGAATCTAACACAGCTAACAGCGAGAAAGCTGACAGTAATACCCAAAGGACATGGATCCAAATGCACAAGACATGGCAGACCTTAAGGAGGCAAGGCTACCAAAAACATTCTGTGCCAAGTAACAGCCCTGTATGCAGGCTACAGTGTTTCCTCATGATCGGTTACTTTTTTACACACTCACTGGAAGGAGACACACTGCGGGACACACTCACGGGAAGGAGACACCGCGGGACACACTCACTGGAAGGAGACACACTGTGGGACACACTCACTGGAAGGAGGCACACCATGGGACACACTCACTGGAAGGAAACACCACAGGACACACTCACTGGAAGGAGACACAGCGGGTCACACTCACTCGAACGAGACACCACAGGACACACTCACTGGAAGGAGACACCACGGGACACACTCACTGGATGGAGGCAGTGCGGGACACACTCACTGGAAGGAGACACTGCGGGACACACTCACTGGACGGAGGCAGTGCGGGACACACTCACTGGAAGGAGACACCGCGGGACACACTCACTGGAAGGAGACACACCGCGGGACACACTCACTGGAAGGAGACACCACGGGACACATTCACTGGAAGGAGACACACCGCAGGAAACACTCACTGGAAGGAGACACCGCTGGACACACTCACTGGAAGGAGACACCGCGGGACACACTCACTGGAAGGAGACACCACGGGACACATTCACTGGAAGGAGACACCGCGGGACACACTCACTGGAAGGAGACACCGCGAGACACACTCACTGGAAGGAGACACACCGCGGGACACATTCACTGGAGAGAGACACCGCGGGACACACTCACTGGAAGGAGACACCATGGGACACACTGACTGGAAGGAGACACCGCGGGACACACTCACTGGAAGGAGACACCATGGGACACACTGACTGGAAGGAGACACCGCGAGACACACTCACTAGAAGGAGACACCGCGGGACACACTCACTGGAAGGAGACACCGTGGGACACACTCACTGGAAGGAGACACCGCGAGACACACTCACTGGAAGGAGACACCGCGGGACACACTCACTGGAAGGAGACACCGCAGGACACACTCACTGGAGGGAAACACCGCGGGACACACTCACTGGAAGGAGACACAGCACGGGACACACTCACTGGAAGGAGACACCGTGGGACACACTCACTGGAGGGAAACACCGCGGGACACACTCACTGGAAGTAGACACACCGCGTGACACACTCACTGGAAGGAGACACCGCGGGACACACTCACTGGAAGGGGACACCACGGGACACACTCACTGGAAGGAGACACCGCGGGACACACTCACTGGAAGGAGACACCGCGGGACACACTGACTAGAAGGAGACACAGCGCGGGACACATTCACTGGAAGGAGACACCGCGGGACACACTCACTAGAGGGAAACACCGCGGGATACACTCACTGGAAGGAGACACCGCAGGACACACTCATTGGAAGGAGACACCATGGGACACACTCACTGGAAGGAGACACCGTGGGACACAGTCACTGGAAGGAGACACTGCGGGACACACTCACTGGACGGAGACACCATGGGACACACTCACTGGAAGGAGACACCGTGGGACACACTCAGTGGAAGGAGGCACCGTGGGACACACTCACTGGAAGGAGACACCGCGGGACGCACTCACGGGGGCAAGGCCAAGGCCCAGGAGTGAGGATGAGGCCCAGGGGTGAGGACGGTGTCCAGGACCGAGGACGAGGCCCAGGAGTGAGGATAAGGCCCAGGAGCGAGGACGGTGCACAGGAGCAAGGTTGAGGCCCAGGAGCGAGGACGAGGCCCAGGGGCAAGGTTGGTGCCCAATAGTGAGGACGAGGCCCAGGGGCGAGGATGAGGCCCCGGGGCAAGGACGAGGCCTAGGAGCGAGGACGAGCCCAGCAGCGAGGTCGAGATACAAGAGTGGCGCAGTGTGGACCAGCAGCGGGGTTGGGGGGACCACACTGCAGCCTATGAAGCCCAGGCAGAGAGGACCTGCGAGAAGGAGGGAGGAGGACAGTAGGAGTATGTTTGTGTGTGTGTGCTAGGCCGATGTAGCAGAGCCTGGTCTCCAATCATCTTGGAACCCCTTGCCATTGGATCAAGACCTTGCTCTGTCAAGCCCGTGTGGTAGCTGGTGTGCAACGGCCACCCCACGTTAAAAGAATTCATGCACAGGCATCTTCCACCCTTTAAAATGAAGTTCAGGACCTGGAACGTCAGGACCCTCATGGACAACCCCAACAGCGACAGACCAGAACGCCATACTGCTATTGTTGCCCGGGAGCTCAGACGTTTAGACATAGACATAGCTGCCCTAAGCGAGACCCGGCGGGCAGGGGAAGGCCAGCTCAAGGAGCATGGCGGTGGTTTCATGTTCTTCTGGAAAGGCAAACCTGAAGAAGAACGCCGCCTCCATGGGTTAGCCTTCACCATAAAAAATGGGCTAGTTGAACACCTCAGAGACTCCCCTTGTGGAATAAACAAATGCCTCATGACTCTACGGCTCACCCTAGCCCGGAACCAGTGCGCTACGTTCATCAGTGCGTACGCCCTGATGTAAGAAAACTACTAGGCACTTGGTCAGAGTATTAAACAAGGCTTTAATCGACTGTTTCACAACATGGAAGTCTAGTTATCCTTCACTAGTTCCTGTTTACAAAATGTCCCTGAGCAAGCTGGGCCCATGCACGAGTATTTATACTCTCCCTGGACAGGGCCACCAGCAGGCCGCCCAGTATATTTCATAAGTCATTTCTACATGACTGTCATGATTTATGTCACGCCCCAACACTGGAAGCCACAGACGAGACCAAAGAGGAATTGTACTCCAGCCTTGAACAATCCCTGTCCCGAGTCCCAACAGGCTACAAGCTGATCCTCCTTGGTGACTTTAATGCCAGAGTTGGAAAAGACACAGACCTCTGGGGAGGTGTGATCAGCAGAGAGGGGGTAGGGAAAGCCAACTCCAATGGTACCCTCCTCCTGACGAAATGTTTAGAACATGGCCTTGTCATAACCAACACCTTGTTCCGTCAGAGAGACAAGTACAAGGCTTCAAGGCAACACCCTCGCTCCAAGCACTGGCATCTGCTGGACTACGTCATTGCCCGAGCGAGGTACCGCAAAGACGTCCGCATCACACACGCCATGACAGGAGCTGATGACTGCGGAACAGACCACCGCCTAATCTGCTCTGTCATCTCCATCAATGTAGCCCCAAAACAGCGGCGGCAACAGAAGCAATGCTGCAGGAAAATCAACGCTGGAGCACTCAAAGACCCTGCTAAGAAAGCCCTATTCAGCCTGCGCCTCACAACTAAGCTGATGACTCCCAGTGATTCATAAGAACATAAGAACATAAGAAATAGGAGCAGGAGTAGGCCAATCGGCCCCTCGAGCCTGCTCCACCATTCAATAAGATCATGGCTGATCTGATCCTAACCTCAAATCTTCTATCACTCTGCATCCACCCGAACCCATGTGATCTCCCGGGAGAGGCGAAAAACCAGATAAAGACCCAATGGCCAATTTGGGAGAAGAAAATCTGGGAAATTCCTCTCCGACCCATCTAGGCGATCGAAATTCTTCCAGGAGATCACTCTGTCCCTATATTTTCTACAGTACTTACCTTCTGTAAAGGCGATCTCCACCCCAGCCTGGAACAGGAATAAAACCATCTCCTGAAATCTAACAGAATTAGAACACAGTAGGAGCAGAACAAGGCTACACGGCCCCTGGGCCCGCTCCACTACCCACAGGGCCATGACCATTCCGAACCCAGACTCATGTCCAATTTCCTGCCCGCTCCCCGTAACCCTTTATTCCCTTTACTTCTAGGAAACTATCTATTTCTGTTTTAAATTTATTTAATGATGTAGCTTCCACAGCTTTCTGGGGCAGCAAATTCCACAAACCTACCACCCTCTGAGTGAAGAAGTTTCTCCTCATCTCAGTTTTGAATGAGCAGCCCCTTATTTTAAGATTATGCCCCCTAGTTCTAGTTTCACCCATCATTGGGAACATCCTCACCGCATCCACCCGATCAAGCCCCTTCACAATCTTATATGTTTCAATAAGATCGCCTCTCATTCTTCTGAACTCCAATGAGTAGAGTCCCAATCTACTCAACCTCTCCTCATATGACCACCCCCTCATCCCCGGGATTAACCGAGTGAACCTTCTTTGTACTGACTCGAGAGCAAGTATGTCTTTTCTTAAGTATGGACACCAAAACTGTATGCAGTATTCCAGGTGCGGCCTCACCAATACCTTGTACAACTGCAGCAATACCTCCCTGTTTTTATATTCCAACCCCCTAGCAATAAAAGCCAACATTCCATTGGCCTTCTTAATCACTTGCTGCACCTGCATACTAACTTTTTGAGTTTCGTGCACCAGGACCCCCAGATCCCTTTGTACTACAGTACTTTCCAGTTTCTTGCCATTAAGATAATAACTTGCTCTATGATTTTTCCTGCCAAAGTGCATAACCTCACACTTTCCAGTATTGTATTCCATCTGCCAAATCTCTGCCCACTTACTTAGCCTGTCTATGTCCCTTTGCAGGTTTTTTATGTCCTCCTCACTCACTACTTTCCCTCCCATCTTTGTATCATCTGCAAACTTTGATATGTTACACTCGGTCCCCTCCTCCAAATCGTTAATATAGATTGTAAAGAGTTGGGGACCCAGCACTGACCCCTGCGGAACACCACTAGTTACTGGTTGCCAATCTGAGAACGAACCATTTATCCCAACTCTCTGCTTTCTGTTAGAGAGCCAATCCTCCACCCACGCCAGAATATTAACCCCAATCCCGTGATTTTTTATCTTGAGCAATAATCTTTTGTGTGGCACCTTGTCAAATGCCTTTTGGAAGTCTAAATACACTACGTCCACTGGTTCCCCTTTATCCACCCTGTATGTTACTTCCTCAAAAAACTCAAGCAAATTTGTTAAACATGACTTCCCCTTCATGAAACCATGCTGAGTTTGCCCTATTAAATTATGTTTATCCAAATGTCCCGTTACTGTCTCCTTAATAATGGACTCTAACATTTTACCAACCACAGATGTTAGGCTAACAGGTCTATAGTTTCCAGCCTTCTGCCTACTACCCTTTTTAAATAAGGGTGTTACATTAGCAGTTTTCCAATCTGCCGGGACCTTTGCTGAGTCCAGTGAGTTTTGGAAAATTATTACCAATGCATCCACAATCCCTACCGCTACTTCCCTCAAGACCCTGGGATGCAAGCCATCAGGTCCAGGGGATTTATCCGCCTTGAGTCCCATTATTTTACCAAGTACCACTTCCTTAGTGATTTTAATCGTATTTAGTTCCTCCCCCCCTAGAGCCCCCTGTTTGTCCAGTGTTGGGATATTCTTAGTGTCCTCTACTGTAAAGACTGATACAAAATAATTGTTCAGTGTTTTTGCCATCTCCATGTTTCCCACCATTAATTTCCCGGTCTCATCCTCTAAGGGACCAACATTTACTTTAGCCACCCTTTTTCTTTTTATATAACTATAGAAACTTTTACTGTCTGTTTTTATATTTTTTGCTAATTTACTTTCATAATCTATCTTCCCTTTCTTAATCAATCTTTTTGTTATTTTTTGCTGTCTTTTAAAGACTTCCCAATCTTCCATCCTCCCACTAGATTTGGCTACCTTATATGCCCTTGTTTTTAGTCGGATACTATCCTTAATTACTTTACTTAGCCACGGATGGCTATCTTTTCTTTTACACCCTTTTTTCCTCAGTGGAATATATTTTTTTTGGAAGTTGTAAAATAACTCCTTAAATGTACACCACTGGTCATGTACCATCTTACCCTTTAATCTATTTTCCCAGTCCACTCTAATTAATTCCGCTCTCATACCTTCATAGTCTCCTTTATTCAAGCTCAGCACGCTTGTTTGAGATCCAACCTTCTCACCCTCTAATTGAATATGGAACTCAACCATGTTATGGTCACTCATTCCAAGGGGATCCTTTACTAGGACATTTTTAATTAATCCTGTCTCATTACACAGGACCAAATCTAAGGTTGCTTGCCCCCTGGTCGGTTCAGTTACATACTGCTCAAGAAACCCATCCCTAATACACTCAACAGTGTGTGTCCACGGCGCCTGGTCTGCATTCAAGGCCTCCGTAATCAGCACTTGTGAAGAGACGTTCAGTCACTCGACCAGGAAACACCAAGGCTGGTTCGACGAGAACAACCAGGAGATCCAGGAGCTAATAAGCCACAAGCACAAGGCATTCCTGATCTGGAAACAGCAACAGAACTCTAGAGCAAGAAAGCAGCTCTACAGACGTGTGAAGGCCGAGGTCCAACAAAAAATGCACGACCTAAAGAACAGATGGTGGGTGGAGAAATCGCAGGAGATCCACAGCTAGCCAACAAACACGACATGCGTGGATTCTTTAGTGCAGTCAAGACCACCTACAGCCCAAGCACCCAAGGTCCTATCCCACTGCGGGCCAAGAACGGAGAGGTACTCATCAAGGACAGAGAGGCAGTCAGTGCCCGCTGGAAGGAGCACTTTGAAGATCTCCTTAAGCAAGACTCTGTCTTCAACGCGAGTGTCCTCAACTCCATCCCGCAGCATGCTACCCGCCACCTCAGCACAACCCCGGCCCGGCATGAGGTTGAAAAGGCCATCCGACAACTGAAGAACAACAAGTCCTCAGGAGCAGATGGAATCCCCGCTGAGGCGCTAAATCATGGCGGAGAAGCACTATTGGCATGAATACATGAACTCATGTCTCTTATTTGAAAGGAGGAGAGCATGCCAGGAGATCTCAGAGATGCTGTAATCATGACCATCTTCAAGAAAGGTGACAAGTCCGATTGCGGTAATTACAGAGGAGTCTCCCTGCTGTCTGCCACAGGGAAAGTCATGTCAAGAATCCTCCTCAATCGCCTTCTCCCAGTGACTGAAGAGCTCCTCCCAGAGTCGCACTGCGGATTCCGCCCACTAAGGGGCACAATAGATATGAACTTCACCACGCGTCAACTACAAGACAAATGCAGGGAACAGCACCAACCACTGTACATGGCCTACTTTGACCTCACAAAGGCCTTCGACACCGTCAACCATGAGGGATTATGGAGTGTCCTCCTTAAATTCGGCTGCCCTCAAAAGTTAGTCACCATCCTCCGCATGCTTCACGACGACATGCAAGCTGTGATCCTGACCAACGGATCCACCACTCACCCAATTCACGTATGGACCAGGGTCAAGCAAGGCTGTGTCATCGCACCAAGGCTCTTCTCGATCTTCCTGGCTGCAATGCTCCATCTCACCCTCAGTAAGCTCCCAGCTGGAGTGGAGCTAATCTAGAGAACAAACGGGAAACAGTTCAACCTCCGTCGCCTCCAGCCAGATCCAAGGTCGTCCCATCCTCTGTCATCGAATTACAGTATGCAGACAACGCTTGCGTCTGCGCAAACTCTGAGGTCGACTCCAAACTGTTAGGTCTGTGAATGATTGAGACACGGACCAGCAGGAGTGAAAACAAACAAGTCTTTACTGGTGGAAGTCAATAGCGAAACTAACAAACAGAGGCTCTCTAGCGCCTTTTATACAGTGGTGGTCACTGCCGGTACTGCAGTCTGAGACCAGTTATTCTCTTAAAGGTACATACACAACAATTCCTCCCCTTTTAGATAAACAGTACATAACATTCATTTAACAACTAAATGATAACGAATTACAATCACAATTACTGTTGCTAGATACATTGGTTAAGTTTAAGCAATTATAAGTTCAGTCTTTGAGGAGGCTTCCTGATTCTGTCTGGATAACGCCTCTTTGGGGTATCAGGTTCTTCTGGCAATGTTGCGTCGGGATCAATGTCTTTGTTTGGTTCATCTGCTTCCAATATTACCGGTTCTGCGGTAGCTGCAATTGGAACGTCAATTTCATTACCAGGTGTATCAGATCGTGGTGTGGAGTTGACGTTTTCCAGTGACTCTAGAATCTGGTCAGCATGGCGTCTTACAATGCTCTCCCCAACGTCCACGGTATACATGAGAGGTCCTTGTCGTGTACAAATCGTTCCTGGCTGCCATTTCTCAGTGCGGTAGTCCCGGGCCAAAACTGGTTGACCTATCTTAAAACTCCTGGTCGGCCTTTCATTCATATTCTGAAACTGCCTGTTCTCCACATCTCTTCGGACGTTTGGCTTAACCAAATCCAAGCAGCATCGTAGTCTTCGATTGAAGAACATCATGGCTGGAGTTTGGTTGGTAACCGCATGTGTCGCATTCCGGTAGGCAAACAAGAAGTTGTCCACCTTGTGTTGTAGGGGTATATCTTCATTACACATTGCCTTGATAGCCTTCTTGAATGTTTGGACAAACCTCTCGGCCAATCCATTAGTGGCTGGATGATATGGGGCAGATGTGTAATGCTTAACGCCATTGTTCTTTAAGAACCTCCGGAACTCTTCAGACACAAACTGTGGTCCATTGTCAGAGCAAATCTGTTCAGGGAGCCCATTCCTGGCGAATATGGTTCGTAAAACTGTGATAGTTTTTTCTATGGTGGTTGAGGACATTTTTATTACCTCTGGCCACTTTGAATGTGCATCCACCACAATTAAAAACATCGAGACCATGAAGGGACCAGCAAAATCAATGTGCACCCTTTGCCATGGAGATGAGGGCCACTCCCATGGATGCAGAGGAGCTTGTGGTGGGGCGTTTTGGACCTTCTGGCATCCTGCACAGCTCTTGGTCATCTCTTCGATTTCTCTATCGATTCCCGGCCACCACACAAACGCTCTGGCTAAGTTCTTCATTTTTACCCCACCCAGATGACCCTCATGAAGCTCATTGAGCACTCTATCCGTCAACTTAGGTGGAATTACTACTCTGGATCCACACATCAAGGTTCCTCTGCACACTGACAGCTGTTCTCTTCTCGGCAAGAATGCTGGCAGCAGTGGTTCGCCATGTGCTGGCCATCCCTTCACCGTTAAATCATAGACCTGTGATAGTGTCGGGTCATTCCGTGTTTCCTTTTCTATGTTTGCATTCGTCACAGGGAGACATTCGACTATGGTCGAGTGGAATAACTCCATTGGATCCACTGCAAGGTCTTCTTCTTCCACCGTCGGCAACGGTAGGCGTGACAATCCATCAGCATTTCCATGCTGTTTAGTTCCTTTGTACTCGATGTCATATTGGTGTGCCCCTAGGAAAAGGGACCATCTCTGCAGCCGTTGTGCCGTCATTATCGGTACGCCCTTCTGAGGGTTGAAAATGGAGACAAGAGGTTGATGATCGGTTAGTAGAGTAAATTTTTGACCGTGCAGGTAGTGATTGAACTTCTTCACCCCCCACACTAGGCTGAGGGCCTCTCTGTCAATCTGGGCGTAGTTACGCTCGGCAGAAGATAACGAGCGTGACGCAAAAGCTATCGGCCTCTCTAAACCATCAAGGAATTTATGTGACAGTACCGCCTCAATGCCGTAGGGAGACGCATCACACGCCAGTCTGATTGGCAGTGCTGGATTGTAGTGAGCCAATACTTCCCTTGAAGTGATTAAGTCCTTACTCTTCTGAAAAGCATGCTTACAATCATCGTTCCATTTCCATGCTACCCCCGTTCGTAGCAGGGCGTTCAGTGGGTGCAGAATTGTCGACAAATTCGGCAAAAACATATGATAGTAATTCACCAATCCAAGGAATGACCTCAGCTGCGACACATTTTCAGGCGCTGGGGCCTTAACAACCGTTTCAATTTTGTCAGGGGACTTATGTAACCCCTCTTCATCAATCACGTGGCCACAATACGATAACTGTTTCTTAAAAAATTCGCACTTGGGGCGGTTGGCTCGCAGCCCATGTTCCCGTAGTCTAGTGAGCACCTGTTCTAGGTTGTTAAGGTGTTCACTGTCATCTTCACCTGTTACAAGGATGTCGTCCAAGTATCACTGAGTCCCCGGAATCCCTTGTAGGACTTGTTCCATCGCTCTTTGCCATATCGCCGGAGCCGATGCTACTCCGAATACCAATCGATGATACTGGTAAAGACCTTTGTGAGTGTTTATCGTGAGATACTTCCTAGAGGACTCTTCAACCTCCATCTGCAAATATGCTTGTGCTAGGTCAATTTTTGTAAAACGCTTCCCTCCAGACAGTGAGGCGAAGATGTCTTCTATCCTTGGAAGAGGATATTGTACTGTGTGAAGGACAGGGTTCACCGTCACCTTGAAATCCCCACAGATGCGAATCTTCCTTGGCTCTCCGGACTTATTGCTTAACGTTTTCTTCATGACCGGAACGATGGGTGTCGCCCACTCGCTCCAGTCGACCTTAGACAACACGCCCGCCTTCTCCAGATTCTCCAGCTCCGCCTCGACGGCTGGGCGAATTGCATATGGTACCGGTCTTGCTTTGAAAAACTTGAGAACTGCATTCTCTTCTATTTTTATCGAGGCGGTTACGCCTTTAAGCCTGCCCAGTTCTTGTTGAAATACCTCTTTGGCGTTAGCTAAGATTGTTGACAATCGTCCAGGAGTGACGTCTTCATCTTTTTTACCGTCCACCGTCATTGCATGAATGGAATGCCAATCTAAGTTTATCTTCCTGATCCATTCCCGCCCCAATAACGGTGGTCCACCATTTGGCAGTATGTAGAGATACAATTTCCGTATTTTCTTGCCATTGTATTTGACAGGCACCCTTATTTTTCCTCTGGGGTATAATTTTTGCCCCGTATATGTCGTCAAGACGATGGATGTCTCTCTCAAGGGTATGTGTGAAAATAGCCGCTCGTAGTCTCATCGATTCATGACGGTTAGCGCTGATCCTGTATCCAATTCCATTTTAACTTGGGACCCTGCTATCGTGAGGGTGACCCAAATGGTTCGGTGATCCTCTTTTGCGATTACATTGTGAAGTTTGAGACAGCTTAGTCTCCTGTTCCCGGATTCACTATTGCTCATCTGGTCTTCGGAACTACTGTCCGTCATCTTTTGTACTTTCTTGTACGGTTCCTTAGTAGCCTTTTTGTTGTCACTGGTCTTCTTCCCAGACCTGCAAACTCGTGCAATGTGTCCAATCTTCCCGCATTGTCTGCATAGTTTGTCTTTGGACCAGCAGTCCTTCTGGTCATGGTTAGTTCTGCCGCAGCGATAACATTTTGCAAATCCCCGTGTCATTTCGTGGATGCCTTATTCCTGTGGTTTTTGTTGAATTTCTGCAGCTCCCCTGGCTGCTGCTTCATACGATACTGCCACGCTGAAAGCCTTATCTACCATCAGCTCTCTTTCTGAGAGTAACTTCTTCTGTGTTCCTTCACTCAGGAGTCCACAGACAAATTTGTCCCGTAGTGTATCTGCCAGTCCTGCTCCGAACTGGCAGTGCTTTGATAGCTTGCGTAGTTCCGTAAGATACTCAGCATTGCTCTCATCTTTGTGCTGAGTTCTCCTGTGGAATTTAAATCTTTCTGCTATCAACAGCGGTGCAGGGTTTAAGTGTTCCTGTAGGACAGCAACAATTTCGTTAAAACTCTTCGCCTTCGGTTTGGCTGGAGTAATCAGGTCCCGCAATAGGCCATACGTTCTAGCGCCCATTAAGTTTAGCAATATCGATGCCTTTTTCCCCTCCGCTATTTCGTTTGCCTCGAAATATACCTCGACTCTTTCCACATACGTGGTCCAGTCCTCTAATGTATTATCAAAAGCAGTGATACAGCCAGTCTTCGGCATCTTACAAATCTAAAATGGCACCTCCCGCGCTTTGCCTTCTTCCCCGATTTAACAAAATGGCGCCTCCCGCGCTTTGCCTTCTTCCCCGCTGTTGTTAGCGCTGCTTTCCACGGTTTCTTGCGCATTAAATATTGATTCTTTTTCTTTTATTATTTTCCCGTCGTGGAGCGGACCCTCTGGGACACTTCCCTCCCTCTTCTTAGGTCCGAACGCTGCCCGGCTTCGAAGCACCGGCCGCGCCCTGTGTGCTCCACCCTCTCTCTCTCTCTTTGCCTCCCGACTCGCTGCCTGGCCCCATTGAAAAGCCACCCAATCGAGCTTCAGCCCACCGCAGCCCAGGAAGGATCAAAGCACTACCTGCCACCAGCCCGACTAGGTGGGAAACCACAGACTGGTGAACCCAGCCTGGCTCTGGGCAGTCTCTCCTGCAAGTTTTCAAACCGATGATTGACGGTCGACGCCCGTTTCCCAAGTTTCTTTGGACTCTATTTTTTTTTTTCTTTCTTCTGGCTCCGACCTTCAACAACGTCGTCTGAGGTGCTGCCGAGTTGCAGGTAAGTTCGTTTCTTACTCGTCGCCAGTGTTAGGTCCGTGAATGATTGAGACACGGACCAGCAGGAGTGAAAACAAACAAGTCTTTACTGGTGGAAGTCAATAGCGAAACTAACAAACAGAGGCTCTCTAGCGCCTTTTATACAGGGGTGGTCACTGCCGGTACTGCAGTCTGAGACCAGTTATTCTCTTAAAGGTACATACACAACACAAACCATCGTCAACATCTTCACCGAAGCGTACGAGAGCATGGGCCTTACACTAAACATGTGTAAGACAAAGGTCCTCTATCAACCTGCCCCCACCACACATTACTGCTCCCCGATTATCAAAATCCATGACGAGGCTTTGGAGAAAGTAGACCACTTTTCATACCTCGGGAGCCTCCTGTCAACAAGGGCAAACATTGATGACGAAGTCCAACACCCCCTTCAGTGTGCCAGTGCAGCCTTCAGTCGCCTGAGGAAGAGAGTGTTTGAAGACTAGGGGCTCAAATTTCCATGCCCCGTGGAGGTGGGTTTGGAGGCAGGAGTGGTGGGAAAATTGCAGAATTGGGCGGCAGTAACCCATCCCGCCCCCAACCCGCCTCCGTGCCAATGTCCTAGGAGGCGGGTATCTGACCTGAGGCGGGAAGGGGATTAGTGCCAATTAACTGCCTGTTAACAGGTAGTTAACAGGTAGTTTTTTGCCTAATCCCTATTTTTAGCCCTGAAGAGTGGGCTTCCCGATGGCTCCAAACTACGCCAAGTTAGCAAGGTGGACCGTCGGCCTGAAGGGTTTGGAGGGGTCGAGATGTCCGTTGTGCAGGTGAGTGATGGGTGCATGTGTGCAGAGGTAAGTGTGTTAAGTAAGTGTAAAGTGTTTTAATAAGTTTTACTTACCTTTACTTTCTCCTGCAGGCTTCCTTCCTTCAGTTCTCGGGAGTCCCTCAGTTCACTGGCACAGAAAGCAGAATGGCCGCTGAAATGTAAAATGCTGCAGCATTCTGCTTTCTGGTCTGGAGAGATCTCTAACTAAGTCTGAGTAGAAGGACTCAAGTTAGAAGACAGATTGTCAGTGTTTGACAGCTTCACAGAGCTGTCAAACGCTGATTTTTCATCTGTCAAAAGCCCTTGACAGATGGAATGTCAATCACTGACATCACCAGTAACAAGGTGTCCCTTAATTGGTCTACTGAGCCTGCTGCGTGGGCTTAACAAGGTCAATCAAGGGAAAATAGCATGCGTTGGCCACAATTCGATGGAGGCGGGACTACAACCCAAAAAGTGGGAGTCCCGCCTCCATCACGTCCCCATTGACAAAATTCAGCCCAGGACCTCAAACCCAGCACCAAGTCCATGGTCTACAGAGTAGTAGTGATACCCGCCCTCCTGTATGCTTCAGAGACATGGACCATGTACAGCAGGCACCTCAAAGCACTGGAGAAGTACCACCAATGCTGCCTCCGCAAGATCCTGCAAATCCATTGGCAGGATAGGCACACCAACGTCAGTGTTCTCGCTCATACCAACATCCCCAGCATCGAAGATTTGACCACGCTCGATCAGCTCCAATGGACGGGCCACATCGTCCGCATGCCCAATACGAGACTCCCAAAACAAGCGCTCTACTTGGAGCTCCGACACAGCAAGAGAGCCCCAGGTGGGCAGAGGAAACGCTTCAAGGACACCCTCAAAGCCTCCTTGAAAAAGTGCAACATCCCCACCGGCACCTGGGAATCCCTGGCCCAAGACCGCACAAAGTGGAGGAGAAGCATCCGGGAAGACGCCGAACACCTCGAGTCTCTTCGCCAGGAGCAAGCGGAAGCCAAGCGCAAACAGCAAAGGAGCGCACGTCAACCCAAGCATCACACCCACCCGCCCCTTCAACCACCGTCTGCCCCACCTGTGACAGAGACTGTAGGTCCCGCATTGGACTCATCAGTCACCTGAGAACTTATTTTTAGTGTGGAAGCAAGTCATCTTTGGTTCTGAGGGACTGCTTAAGAAGAAGAAGAAGAAGACTGGCATTGGCCAATTTCAATCCCATGGAACCGTACAGCCTTTTAACTCTTAGCATGCATGGCTGTACTTCAGCATGACAAGTGTGGAAGGTGCAACTTACATTGGAAAAGGTTATCATTGAAATTTTAAAGAGGCTTCATTTGAAAAATCGTCTTCTTCTTCTTAACACAATCTAGCTGCATAATGCATGTTAATTTATTGACAGGCAGGAAGAGCTATAGGTTGGGCATATGTTTGTCACAAGTACTTCATCTTATAATGCCTTAAGACTACTGTCGTGCCTGGAAGACAAAGTGACACAATAAAAAGGAACAGACCCAAATTGGAAGAGGGCCAAGTAATTACAATCCCTTAACTCCTTTAGAGCAGATCACACCAGACATCAATGGCTGTTACAGGATCAAATGAATAGTGGAGCATACAGCCAGAGACTTATCTTAAAGGATAGTATCATGCTGTTCTTGTTACTTTCTGATCCCTGTTTCAGTCTCTGCCACAAAGCCATACAATCAGCTACAAAACATCACACGCAGTGTATTGCAATGCAAGCACTTGTACGAATGGAGATGGTTTTATTGCTGTTCCTGGCTGGGGTGGAGATCGCCTTTACAGAAGGTAAGTACTGTAGAAAATATAGGGACAGAGTGATCTCCTGGACGAGTTTCGATCGCCTAGATGGGTCGGAGAGGAATTTCCCAGATTTTTTCTCCCAAATTGGCCATTGGTTTTTTTTTTATCTGGTTTTTCGCCTCTCCCGGAAGATCACATGGGTTCGGGTGGGATGGAGAGTGATAGTATATTTGAGGTTGGGATCAGATCAGCCATGATCTTATTGAATGGTGGAGCAGGCTCGAGGGGCCGATTGGCCTACTCCTGCTGCTATTTCTTATGTTCTTATGTTCTTATGAATGGTAGAAAAGTGACCCTGCATCTCACAGCATCTTGCATCATTGTGACCAATTTTCACCAATCAACACTGCTACACACCACAGAAGAGTTAGATAGCAAGCTTGAGGAGTTAGTATCAGGTGAGTCACCCAGCACAGGCGAGGAACAGCAAGTGACGGTGGCAGGGGAAGCAGAAACTTGCTGGCTGGGGGATTAGCTTGTGGCCTTCTCCAGCTGCAGTCCAGGGTTTTGAATCTTACAAGCTCTGCATATAAAAGAGAGTTGCTGTCTGAACAGGACTATTTACAAGAGTCACTTGAATCTGTCCAAAATACCCTGCAAGGCCTGGCAAGGTGTGTGCAGTCCACTAGCTGCATCTGTGCAGTTGTACAGGGCGGGTTCTCAGCACTGCAGTCTACGATGGAGGGTATGGCAACACCAGAAGCATCTGTTGTGGAGCCCCAGTAGCACAGGATCCATTCACAGCCCATAAATATCCAAGCTACTACTATAGGAGTCTTGCACCAACGTACAAGAGGCACTCTTTTCTGGCTTCAAATGCTGATGGATTGGATGGAGAGAGCTTTCAGTCAAGGCTGCACATAGCTCTTTACTGACCTCAGCTCTGCTCCCTCATGGATCACTGGACATGCTGAGGGAGTGGCCAGATGCAGGGGCATGACTGGAGTAGGCACAGATGAGGTTACTGTCTCTCTAGTCAATGCCACATCTGCCCATCCAGTCCAAATTACTTTGGAGACACCAGGGCCTAGAAATTCAGTTCTGACGCTATTGCGGCGCTAAAGTCGGGCGCTCGTCAAATTTAGCGCCCGCCGGAAAGTGCAGGCGAGCTCGCCGAAATTCAGTAGATTTGGCCAACTTTTTGGCCGAGCGCTGCACAAGGCGTTGGAACCCTGTGTTCAGGCGCTAATCCGGCGATGCAGCCTAATAACGCCGATTCCGGGCGCAGCGCAGGTGCGATCATGTGGTGAGTGTCAGCAGACACCCTGACGCCGGCCAGCTCTTAAAGGGGGAAGGGTCAACTTTGACTGCAGCCACGCCCTGCATGCTGTAGCCCTGCAACTAGGCCTCAGGAGTGGTTGTGTGGCATATCAACGCCTGGAGGACATGGAGAGGGCCCGTGAAAGAGCCGAACGCTTCTCTGAGCATGCGCTGGGTGTGCTCCTTCATGGGGTGCGCAAAAGAAGGCGGGTCGTTTGCCCGGCTAGTGGCAGGAAGGCTCCCAGGAGCCAGTTCAGGGAGGCCTGGACCAAAATTGCCCGGAGGGTCTCCTCCAGCTCAGATGTTCCCAGGAGTGCGGACCAGTGCCGCAAGAAATACAACGACCTATGTCGGCTGGTCAAGGTGAGTACCCTTTCCAATGTCCCCCTCATCCTTGCATGTGCACCTCCCATTAGGGCCAAAGGGACATCCAAGGTCTAATGGCCAGCCCTGCTGCCGCTGCAATGGCACTTGCATGTTAATCAAGAGCTCTTTCTGCACTTACCACACTGTGCAAGCTATTCCACCATGGGAGGCCTCACACAGAGCTACAGGGCACCACACTGTGCAAGCTATTCCACCATGGGAGGCCTCACACACAGCTACAGGGCACCACACTGTGCAAGCTATTCCACCATGGCAGGCCTCACACACAGCTACAGGGCACCACACTGTGCAAGCTATTCCACCATGGCAGGCCTCACACACAGCTACAGGGCACCACACTGTACTTAGACGCCCTCCTTTCTCTTGCAGGCCAAGCTGGCGAGGAACGCCAGGAGCCTCCGTGTCACTGGTGGAGGCCCTCGCGAGTTCCAGGAGCTGACGCCTCTGGAAGAGAGGGTGGCCCGACTGCTGCGGCACCCGGTGATTGGGCCTGTGGCGATCGGCGACGCCGACCCTATACTGGAGCCCACTGGTAAGGACAGGACCGGCTGCACCTCTATCCTTGCCCTCGCGCATCAGATCTACATCCTTCCCCAGTGGCCGATAAATGCGCATAATGCACCAGTGCGGCCTCCCTCGCTGTCGGCCTGTCCTCACTCTAAAGCTACACTTGTGCCTTCCTGCTTTCAGCTGGTGAGGAGGAGGTGCTCCCTGAAGCCCACACAGCCAGGCCCTCGGAGGAGGAGGACGTGGAGGAGCAGCAGGAAGGCGCCACCTCGGGGGAACCCTCCTCCGCTCCAGGACATGCCAATGAAGGGGATACGTCTGGCGTGCCGGAGAGCCAGGGGGAGGCGGGGGAGGGGAGCCCCGAACCTGGTCCCAGTGGCATGGACGCCCGCGGCAAGGCTCCGGCGGCACGCGACCCTTCTGCCCAGAGGGGGGAGGCGGTGGAGGGGAGGGCAGAACCTGGTGTCAGTGGCGTGGCCGCACGCGGCAGCGCTCCGGCGGCACGCCAGCCTTCTGGCCAGAGGGTGGAGGCGCCCTCCAGTCCGGACTCGGACGTCGCCCAGGAGGTGCGCCTCCTGGACGAGATGTCGGCGGCGTCGGAGCGCCGCCACGTGGAAATCATGGAGGTGCTGGCACAGATGCCTCAGGCCATCGAAAGCCTCTCTCAAAGTGTGGTGGCTTTCGGCCAAGCCCAGGCCAGGGGCCTCGAGGTTTTCGCTGCAGCGCACGCCAGGGGGGTGGAGCTCCTTGTGGCAGCGCATGAGAGGGGGGTCGAGCAACTCGAGGCAGCGCAGCACGCCAGTCGCCAGCTGAGAGGTGCTGTCCAGACAATGGGACTGCAGATGCGGGGACATGCCGGCGCAGTTGGGGCACTGACTTCTGCGACCCTCGCACTGGCGGGGAGGCGTCGCCAGGCCAGGCGCCGCCCTGCTGCCGCACACCGGTCTGGCCACCCACAGTTTGGCGCGCTTGCTCCCCGGCCAGGCCGCCCGAGTGCATGTGTGTCTGGCGACCAGCGCGCGCCTGGCATCACCCACCTTGTACCCATTGGTGCAGGCGAGCCTGCCACTCCCCCAGCCACGGTGCAAGGAGCTCCTGCAGCCACTGAAGAGGGCCACCCACAGCTGCAGCAGCCACCAGCCGGCCCCTCCCGGGCCCGCCCTCGTGTAGGCCGACCCCCAAGGGCATCTGGCGAGACGCCTTGTCGCCCTGAGGATCCTTCCCCCAGCCTCGGCACAGCCTCACGGCCCAGCTTGAGGCGCAGCAGCAGGACGGGCCGGGGCAAAAGACGCCTGTCCACACACTCGCCCTCTCGCCACACCCAATAGAGTGTGTTCACCGAGGGTTTGGGTGATGCGGGGGCTTCTGTTCTGGGGGGCATTATGTGTTTTTGTTTTATGGGGGTCTTTGTGTTGTTGGGGGGGCTTGTTTTTGTTAGGCCAGTGACGAGGCCATTTGGATGCTGATGTTATGTTAGTCCTCCCCAGGTTTTGGGAGTGACAGAAGTTTGTTACTGTTTTTTGGGGGTCTTCTCTGTTTTGCTCTTCCATGTGGGAAGGGCCCTGAGGTTTTCAAATAAAGATGTTTATTTATTCACCATGTGCAGGTGTCATGTTTCAAGTGGTTGTTGGGTTAACCGGCTGAGGGCTTGCGAAGCGGCTGCGTTCAGTGGGCCAGGCCATTCCCTGACAGGGGGCCTAGAAGTGTCAAGCAATAAGCCCCCGGCGGACGGCCCTTGGACCTTGTCGCTCCCTCCTGGCCTGGTGCTGCTCCTCCTCAGGGTGCTCCTGCTCGTCCTCCTGAGGTGGTGGCCCAATGTCAGGTGGCAGTGCCTGAGTCCTGCGGATAGCCAGGTTGTGGAGCATGCAGCAGACCACGACGAACTGGGAGACTCTATCCGGCGAATACTGAAGAGACCCGCCCGAACGATCCAGGCAACGGAACCGTTGCTTGAGGACGCCTATCGTTTGCTCTATTAGGTTCCTTGTGGCTTGATGGCTTTCGTTGTATGCCAGCTCCGCTGGGGTCCTGGGCGCGCGGAGCGGGGTCATGAGCCATGTGCACAAAGGGTGCCCTTGTCCCCGAGAAGCCATCCCCTTGGTTGAGGCTGTGCCTGGAACATGTCAGCCACAGTAGTCTGTCGCAGGATAAAGGCATCGTGGATGCTTCCTGGGAAGCGGGCATTGACAGCTAGGATGCGCTGCCTGTGGTCACACACCAGCTGCACATTTAGGGAATGGTAGCCCTTCCGGTTGCGGTCTTGCTCGGCATTGCGGATAGGTGGCCGCATAGCCACATGCGTGCAGTCAATGGCGCCCTGCACCATGGGGAAGGCCGCGATCCTGGCAAATCCGAATGCACGCTGCTCCTGCTTGTGTTGGGTCATGGGGAAGGAGATGAATTGGTGGCTCCTCGCGAAAAGTGCTTCGGTGACCTGTCGGATGCAGCGATGCGCGGCGAACTGGGAGATGGTCGCGATGTCCCCAGCAGCGGCTTGGAAGGAGCCGCTTGCATAAAAGCTGAGAGCCACCGTGACCTTCACTTCCACCGAGAGAGACGCCCTGGACATGAGCTGTGGCTGCAAATCTGCATGAAGCCGCTGGCAGATCTCTTCAACCACCTCCCTTCTGAAGCGCAGCCTCTTAACACAATGCGCCGCAGTCATGGTGAGATATGAGACCTGCTCCCGGTATTGCCTGACTGGGTAAGGCCTACGTTGGCGACGCCTAATGGCCCCTCTGCGTCTAGCCATGCCTGGGCCTGTCTCAAAGCGTATGCCAGCCCTTCGCACAAAATGTCACAACTGAGGGTTGGCCCCCCATGCAGCCCCCATTACAAAGTTCCAACCAGCAAAATCACAAGGATGCAAATGTCAAAGCACTGGCTAGAAGCCAAAAAGACCTCTCCTATGGTGTCCGAAATCAGTAATCTCTGTGCCTTGCTCTCTGTGCAGAAATCCAAACCAGTCAAGTCATTGCAGCGAAATGGCTAGCTTTTATGGGTGAGTGGATGTGCCCTTTAATTAGCGCTCCCCGAATCCCACAGGGCCTCTGTTGAGTTCCATTTCACAGTTCTTAGTAGCGCCACGCCAACATCGGCCGGGCGCCACTGAATTTCCGGTTTGGGGCGCACAAACGGCGTTGCACGACGGAATGACGTCATAAGATGCGCGCGCAGCTGACCGGGCGCTAACACTTTGCGCCGGCGCTAAAGCCCAGCTGAATTTCGGCGTAGGCGCAGATCCGGCGGTGCCCGGGCGCTAAGTGGATAGCGCCGGAAATCTGGCGCTAACGTCTGGCGCAAACAGCTGAATTTCTAGGCCCAGAGGTGCCAGTAAGTGGGCAAGACTAGTCAACCACAACAGCAGCAGATGTGGCTGAATAAATCACAGGACCATCTCAGGAACTAGCACATGGAGGTATGCAGCCAACTGATTCCAAGCAACACCCACTGAAACATAGCAGGAATTGGAATTGTTGGATCCCTCTTAATAAAAGCAACAAACCTGTTTGATACCTCTGTGGATAGCAAATTGGCTAATACGACAGATATCCCCAATGATAGCCTGGAAGGAGCTGGAGGCATAAAAGTCGAGAGCCGTGTTCACCTTTGACTGCCACTGACAGTATTGTTTCTATGGTGAAGCTTGGCTGCGGGTATCTGTGAAGTAGCTCTGTAACTGCCTCCCTGTTGAACTTTAGCCTGCAGAGTCAGTGCTCCTCAGCTTTGCCTGGCCTAGAAGTATAAAAGGTGGCACATTAATGGGTGCAGGCAGACTGCGTCTGGTGCTCTATCTCATCCCTGGATTCCTATAAGTGGTAAATATGCAGTAGAATGACTTCACACAGGACAACTCTGGTAGAAGTTACCAGATTCCTGCATATAGGTCTGGATTTATAGGTGCGGAATAAGAAGACCCATAAAGCCCAAGCTTTTACACATACCTTCAGCACATAACTACTTTAGTTGGCAATTCATACAATGGTGCGCTTCTCAGTTCATTCAAGGTCAATGAGCCTGTAAGCAACATAGCAGTAATAAAATTTTATGAATAATTACAAGTATAGTTTATTTGTCAGTAATAATTTTCTCATTATACTTCCTCTCTTTTGGCAATGTCACAAGTCTGCCTCCATCAGGCGAAACACTAATATTAAGTTGTATTCATAGAATTCATTAAGTTCAAGCAAATGACCTTTCTGATCTATTTTAATAAGGAAACCAGGTATAGCATTGATGTGTCATGCATTGTAGTTCAGAGGAAAAATGTGATAATTGCCTTGCTACAATATTCCTATTGCTTGGCCCAACAACCTTCTATGTTGGAGTAAAACTGCTTTTTGTTCAATTCTTAGTTAAAAGTGTCAGTTTATACTTCAGTCTTGCAAAATATAGATGCTTTTTAATAATCTGTGTACTATGCAATTTCATTATAATTTGCTTGACCTTTTATGGACTTTTCAAGCACTCATCATTTAAATGAAAAATATTATCTCAAACTAGCCCTAAGGGAATCAATGGCACAAGTGCTTAACAGTAATTAATCTCCTGTGGGGGAGGGAGGGAAATGTTAGCAAACGTTAATTAGAAGCAAATTTGTTAAAAGGTAATGCTAATTAGAAAATGGTAACACCCAAGTGCAATTTTTTAAACAGCTGTTGTAGAGCAATTTCGAAGTACCCTTTATTGTCAACCTGTGGAGGTTGGAAGTTAACAACTTTGAACCAGTTGTTATCATACATTTAAGGGTCAATGCACTGTAATCTGACTTAAGTTTGGCTCCATAAAAATCTCTGTATTAAGTGTTTTGGAGAATTTCAGAAGTATTTATATGAAGGCTGTGCCATTGAACCTCTTCCAAATCTCTCTTTGTCCCTTTAATTCATATCATCACCTTACATAGAATTAACATTTGGCCCAACACCTGATGTCCTCTTTTTCAAGAAACACTATTTCATTAAAAAGAAGACATGGAAGTAACGTACTCCATGCAATATAATGTGGATAAATGTGAGGTTATCCACTTTGGTGGCAAAAACAGGAAGGCAGATTATTATCTGAATGGCAATAGATTGGGAGAAGGGGAAGTGCAAC
This sequence comes from Somniosus microcephalus, assembly GCF_052327205.1. NCBI lineage: Eukaryota > Metazoa > Chordata > Chondrichthyes > Squaliformes > Somniosidae > Somniosus > Somniosus microcephalus. Next base: position 254,297,750 of record NC_140992.1, read on the forward strand.
GAGACCTGGGTGTCCTTGTGCACCAGTCGCTGAAGGTAAGCATGCAGGTGCAGCAGGCAGTTAAGAAGGCAAATGGTATGTTGGCCTTCATAGCGAGAGGGTTTGAGTACAGGAACAAGGATGTCTTGCTGCAGTTGTACAGGGCCTTGGTGAGACCACATCTTGAGTATTGTGTGCAGTTTTGGTTGCCTTATCTGAGGAAGGATGTTCTTGCCATGGAAGGAGTTCAGCAAAGATTCACCAGGCTGATACCTGGGATGGCAGGAATGACATATGAGGAGAGAGTGGGTCGATTGGGCTTATACTCATTGGAATTTAGAAGAATGAGAGGGGATCTCATCGAAACTTATAAAATTCTGACAGGACTGGACAGACTAGATGCAGGAAGGATGTTCCCGATGGTCGGGGAGTCCAGAACCAGGGGTCACAGTCTAAGGATAAGGGGTAAGCCATTTAGGACAGAAATGAGGAGGAATTTCTTCACCCAGAGAGTGGTGAACCTGTGGAATTCTCCACCACAGAAGGCAGTAGAGGCCAATTCATTAAATATATTCAAGAAGGAGTTGGATATATTTCTTAAGGCTAAAGGGATCAAGGGGTATGGGGAGAAAGCAGGGACAGGGTACTAAATTTGGATGATCAGCCATGATCGCATTGAATGGCAGAGCAGGCTCAAGGGGCCGTATGGCCTACTCCTGCTCCTATCTTCTATGTTTCTACTCCTTCATTTGTGTATTTTATCAATAGCTGCATCATCCCAATATTTGTATTTCCTCTCTCACGGTTACATAAACTGCAGCCAGATAGTGACAACAATTTTCATTTACAGCACCTTCAACATAGTAAAACATCCAAGGTATTTCATAGGCCTCAAGCCTCAGTAGAAGTAAGTGGGGGGAGTTAGGGGAGATTGCCAAAGATGTGGGGCTGAATTTTGCCAGTACTCAAAGGGCGGGTTCGGAGGTGGGTCCACTGTCAAAATAGAAAAGATTGACAGTGGTTAGGGAACCCGCTGTCAACCCGCCTCCACACAGGTCTCCCAGGTGTCGGGTCTGTCAGCGCTGAGCAGACCCGACCCCAAGTGGCGGGGGCGGCAATTGACATAATTAAATAGATTGTTATCATCCAATTAACTGTTATTTTAAGCCTACATTTCAATTTTACGTGCTCCCCCACGGGTTTACTGCTGCTCGGGGAACACGTCAGCTCAGCATAGATACATAGATACATAGAAGATAGGAGCAGGAGTAGGCCATTCGGCCCTTCGTGCCTGCTCCGCCATTCGATGAGATCATGGCTGATCCTTTAATTCAGTATCCCGTCCCCGCCTTCTCTCCGTAACCCTTAACCCCTTTTGCCCGTAGAAATATATCTAATTCCCTCTTAAATATATTTAATGAGCTGGCGTACACTGCCCTCTGTGGCAATGAGTTCCACAGGTTCACCACTCTCTGAGTGAAGAAATTCCCCCTCATCTCTGTCCTAAATGGTTTAGCCCTTATCCTTAAATTATGTCCTCTAGTTCTGTTCTCACCCGCCAAGGGAAACATTCCTTCTGCATCCAGTCTGTCTAGACCTGTCAGAATTTTATACACTTCTATGAGGTCCCCTCTCAATCTTCTAAACTCCAGTGTGTACATCCCTAAACTACATAGTCTCTCCTCATAGGTCATTCCCGCCATTCCTGGTATCAGCCTGGTGAATCGCCGCTGCACCCCCTCCATGGCAAGAACATCCTTCCTCAGATGAGGCGACCAAAACTGTACACAGTACTCGAGGTGTGGTCTCACCAGTGCCCTGTACAGCTGCAGCAAGGTATCCCTGTTCCTGTATTCTAACCCTTTTGCTATGAAGGCCAGCATACCGTTTGCCTTCTTGACCGCCTGTTGCACCTGCATGCTCGCCTTCAGTGACTGGTGTACAAGAACACCCAGGTCTCTCTGTACTTCCCCCTCTCCCAATCTATTGCCATTTAAATAATAATTTGCCCTCCCGTTCCTGCACGTCGTGAGTGGATTCAGCATTGAATTATCTCATGACCTGACAGCTGCCAAAGTTGTATAAAAGATCCCATGTTGCAGCTGTTCACTTTCAAAGCTCAGATACTGTTGTTTACTGCATTTGGAAGACATATTGAGCTTTCTGCAGCTTGCAAGTGTTTGGAGCCAACTCTCTCTCTCCACTGCCACCTCATTAGAACAACCTCTCTCACCATTGACAGATCGCTTCTGTCATCTCAACCTCACCTGCCATCTATTCCATCAGCATCGTTGCCCTGAAAAATATCTCACCTTGGCCCTCAGAATCCCACCAAGATCAACCCAGCACCAACATCACCAGGCACACCAGCAGCAGCAACAACAACAGCCTTCTCCGCAATCAACTGATGCTGCACAGGACAGAGGGCATCAGCACCCGAGTACATTGCTGCCAGGGATGCCAGGAATGGACTCACTATGGCCAGATTTACTTCACTTGACGCTGTACACCCTGGCTGCCACATGATGCACCAGGTTGGCACCACCCCACACCAACACCATAAAACATCACTACAATGCCCAAGTCATTCCTTTCACACTCATCACCGTTGCGGGGGCGGGGGCGGGGGTGGGTAGGTACCCTTATGTCCCACCATTCACTACAACTCACTAAGTCACTTCCAAAGGTGCACATAAATCTGTCCAAGAATGCAAAGTGCTGAAAATACAGGTTTCAGTGTTTGACAGCACATTACCAGAAACTTCACATGAACATTAGCTAAAATACCCAAGTGCCTACCCTTCTGTGTTGTTAGTTGGTGTGATTGGACTAGGATGAGGGTGAGTGTGAGGGGTGACTAGTGAGATGGGAATGTGATAATATAGATAGAGAGGTATGGGTGGAGGTGCAAGGTAAGTTGGTATAAAGATGTGCAGGAGTAGGATCGGGAAGGCAGCATGATGGGGATATGATGAGAGGCACAGCAGGATGCAGTTGAGTGTGGCTTTGTACTAAATTTCGTGAGCGACTGAGATCATTGAAGTATTTGCGCCATTGCAGCCTGGTCCTCCTGACAACATCCCTGCTTCTGCCCTCCTGTGCAATGTGCAACCAGGCTGCATTGGTCTCCTGCGGAGGTCTCTTCCATCCATGGGGATGGAAGAGAACCTCCCTGCATGCTGTGACTTCCTCCATAAGCATATGGAGGGAGTCATGGGAGAGCCTGGGTGCAGCCGTGTACCTCTGTGCAGTGCTTGTCAGTGTTTGCAGCACCTCAATGCTGTAGAACACTGAAACACAAATGTCAAAATCAATTTGGGCATGGCCCCTTTAAGGAAACCGGCTGATGACACATCATTGAATCAGACCTGCTTCCTTTTAATTGGCAGAGAACCTCGCAGGGCCGGCTTAACAAGCTCTATTAATGTAACATCACTTGGAGATTGCGAGCTGCAAAAGGCAGCGGGCTGGGAGCGGGACAACGACCTTGACCCCGGCCGCCCCGGACCTGCCTCGGTCGGCGAAATCGCAGCCTTGGTCAAAGAGAGAAGTTTTAAGGAGGCTATTGATTGTAGAGAGAGATGTAGCAAGGCAGAGGGCTTTAAGAAAAGAATTGCAGATCATGGGGGCAAGGTAATTGAAGGTTTCAGCACTGATGGTGGAGCTGAGGGTGGGGGAGGAGAGAATGGAAAGCAGACCAGAGTTAGAAGAACAGATGGTGTGGTTGAGGGTATAGGGCTGGAGGAAGTTAGAGGAAGGATGGATTGTGGCCAGGAATGATTTGTCGACTAGGATAAGAACATAAGAACATAAGAAATAGGAGCAGGAGTAGGCCAATCGGCCCCTCGAGCCTGCTCCGCCATTTAATAAGATCATGGCTGATCTGATCCTAACCGCCAATCTACTATCACAGAACCATCTCCTGAATCTAACAGAATTAGACACACGAAATAGGAGCAGCATCAGGCTACACGGCCCCTGGGCCCGTTCCGTTACCCACAGGGCCATGTCCGATCCGAACCTAGACTCATGTCCAAATTCCTGCCCGCTCCCCGTAACCCTTAATTCCCTTTACTTCTAGGAAACTGTCTATTTCTGTTTTAAGTTTATGTAATGATGTAGCTTCTACAGCTTTTTGGGGCAGCATATTCCATGGACCTACCGCCCTCTGAGTGAAGTAGTTCCTCCTCATCACAGTTTTGAAAGAGCAGCCCCTTATTCTAAGACTATGCCCCCTAGTTCTAGTTTCACCCATCATCGGGAACATCCTCCCCGCATCCACCCGATCCAACCCCTTCACAATCTTATATGTTTCAATAAGATCGCTTCTCATTCTTCTGAACTCCAATGAGTAGAGTCCCAATCTACTCAACCTCTCCTCATATGTCCATCCCCTCATCCCCAGGATTAACCGAGTGAACCTTCTTTGTACTGACTCGAGAGCAAGTATGTCTTTTCTTAAGTATGGACACCAAAACTGTATGCAGTATTCCAGGTGCGGTCTCACCAATACCTTGTACAACTGAAGCAATACCTCCCTATTTTTATATTCTATCCCCCTCGCAATGAAAGCCAACATTCCATTGGCCTTCTTAATCACTTGCTGCACCTGCATACTAACCTTTTGAGTTTTGTGCACCAGGACCCCCAGATCCCTTTGTACTTCAGTACTTTCCAGTTTCTTGCCATTAAGATAATAACTTGCTCTACGATTTTTCCTGCCAAAGTGCATAACCTCACACTTTCCAGTATTGTATTCCATCTGCCAAATCTCTGCCCACTTACTTAGCCTGTCTATGTCCCCTTGCAGGTTTTTTATGTCCTCCTCACTCACTACTTTCCCTCCCATCTTAGTATCATCTGCAAACTTTGATATGTTACACTCGGTCCCCTCCTCCAAATTGTTAATATAGATTGTAAAGAGTTGGGGACCCAGCACTGACCCCTGCAGAACACCACTAGTTACTGATTGCCAGTCTGAGAATGAACCATTTATCCCAACTCTCTGCCTTCTGTTAGATAGCCAATCCTCTATCCATGCCAGAATATTACCCCCAATCCCGTGATTTTTTTATCTTAAGCAATAATCATTTGTGTGGCACCTTGTCAACTGCCTTTTGGAAGTCTAAATACACTACGTCCACTGGTTCCCCTTTATCCACCCTATATGTTACTTCCTCAAAGAACTCCAGCAAATTTGTCAAACATGACTTCCCCTTCATAAAACCATGCTGACTTTGTCCTATTAAATGATGATTATCCAAATGTCCTGTTACTGTCTCCTTAATAATGGACTCCAAAATTTTACCTACCACAGATGTTAAGCTAACCGGTCTATAGTTTCCAGCCTTCTGTCTACTGCCCTTTTTAAATAAGGGTGTTACATTAGCAGTTTTCCAGTCTGCCGGGACCTTTGCTGAGTCCAGGGAGTTTTGGAAAATTATTACCAATGCATCCACAATCCCTACCGCCACTTCCCTCAAGACCCTAGGATGTAAGCCATCAGGTCCAGGTGATTTATCCACTTTGAGTCCCATTATTTTACCGAGTACCACTTCCTTAGTGATTTTGATTGTGTTTAGCTCCTCCCCCCCTATAGCCCCCTGTTTGTCCAGTGTTGGGATATTCTTAGTGTCTTCTACTGTAAAGACTGATACAAAATATTCATTCAGTGTTTTTGCCATCTCCATATTTCCCACCATTAATTTCCCGGTCTCATCCTCTAAGGGACCAACATTTACTTTAGCCACCCTTTTTCTTTTTATATAACTATAAAAACTCTTACTATCTGTTTTTATATTTTTTGCTAATTTACTTTCATAATCTATCTTCCCTTTCTTAATCAATCCTTTTGTTATTTTTTGCTGTCTTTTAAAGTTTTCCCAGTCCTCTATCCTCCCACTAGATTTGGCTACCTTATATGCCCTTGTTTTAAGTCGAATACTATCCTTAATTTCTTTACTTAGCCACTGATGGCTGTCTTTTCTTTTACACCCTTTTCTTCTCAGTGGAATATATATTTTTTGGAAGTTGTAAAATAACTCCTTAAATGTACACCACTGATCATGTATCGTCTCACCCTTTAATCTATTTTCCCAATCCACTCTACTCAATTCCGCTCTCATACCTTCATAGTCTCCTTTATTCAAGCTTTGCATGCTTGTTTGATATCCAACCTTCTCACCCTCTAATTGAATATGGAATTCAACCATGTTATGGTCAATCATTCCAAGGGGATCCTTTACTAGGACATTTTTAATTAATCCTGTCTCGTTACACAGGACCAGATCTAAGGTTGCTTGCCCCCTGGTCGGTTCAGTTACATACTGCTCAAGAAACCCATCCCTAATACACTCAATTAACTCATCCTCAAGGCAGCCCTGCCCAATTTGATTTGTCCAATTAATATGATAGTTAAAATCCCCCATAATTATAGATGTTCACTTATTACAAGCCTCAACTATTTCCTGATTGATACTCCGTCCAACATAGTTGCAACTGTTCGGAGGCCTATAGACTACGCCCACTAGTGTTTTTTCCCCTTATTATTCCTTACCTCCACCCAAACTGTTTCATTATCCTGATCTTTTGACCCAATATCATTTCTCTGTATTACAGTGATTCCTTCCTTTATTAACATAGCCACCCCACCTCCCCTTCCTTCCTGCCTGTCCTTCCTGATCGTTAAATAACCTGGTATGTTTAATTCCCAGGCATTGTCACCCTGCAGCCATGTTTCTGTAATGGCCACAAGATCATACCCATATGTAGTTATTTGTGCCATTAACTCGTCTATTTTGTTACGAATGCTACGTGCATTCAGATAGAGAACATTCAAATATGTTTTGTGACACTTAGTTCCTGCTTTTGCCCTTTTTATTACTTTACCTTTTACTCCATACCTTCTGCCCCTTCCTGACACGTGTTGTGTATGTACCTTTAAGAGAATAACTGGTCTCAGACTGCAGTACCGGCAGTGACCACCCCCTGTATAAAAGTCGCTATTGAGCCTCTTTTTTTTTAGTTTCACTATTGACTTCCACCAGTAAAGACTTATTTTGTTCACTCCTGCTGTTCGTGTCTCAATTATTCACGGACGTAACACTGGCGACGAGTAAGAAATGAACTTACCTGCAACTCGGCAGCACCTCAGACGACGTTATCGAAGGTCAAAGCCAGAAGAAAGAAAAAAAATAATAAAATCCAAAGAAAGTCGAGAAACGGGCGTTGACCGTGGGCAACCGCCCTCCAAATCGTCGGATTAAAAACTTGCAGGAGAGACTGTCCAGAGCCAGGCTTGGTTCCTCGGTCTGTGGGTTCCCAGCTAATCGGGCTGGTGGGAGGTAGTGCACTGATCCTTCTTGGGCTGCGGCGGGCTAGAGCTCGATCGGGTGGCTTTTCAACGGGGCCGGGCAGCGAGTCGGGAAGCAAAGAGAGAGAGAGAGGGTGGAGCACACAGGGCGCGGCCAGTGCTTCGAAGCCGGGCAAAGTTCGGACCTAAGAAGAGGGAGGGAAGTGTCCCAGAGGGTCCACTCCATGACGGGAAAATAATAAAAGAAAAAAATCAATATTAAACGCGCAAGAAACCGTGGAAAGCAGCGCTAACAACAGTGGGGAAGAAGGCAAAGCATGGGAGGCGCCATTTTGTTAAATCGGGGAAGAAGGCAAAGCGCGGGAGGTGCCATTTTAGATTTGCACGATGCCGAAGACTGGCTGTATCACTGCTTTTGATAATACAATAGAGGACTGGACCACGTATGTGGAAAGAGTCGAGGTATATTTTGAGGCAAACGAAATAGCAGAGGGAAAAAAGGCATCGATATTGCTAAACTTAATGGGCGCTAGAACATACGGCCTATTGCGGGACCTGATTACTCCAGCCAAACCGAAGGCGAAGAGTTTTAACGAAATTGTTGCTGTCCTACAGGAACACTTAAACCCTGTTGATAGCAGAAAGATTTAAATTCCACAGGAAAACTCAGCACAAAGATGAGAGCAATGCTGAGTATCTTACGGAACTACGCAAGCTATCAAAGCACTGCCAGTTCAGAGCAGGACTGGCAGATACCCTACGGGACAAATTTGTCTGTGGACTCCTGAGTGAAGGAACACAGAAGAAGTTACTCTCAGAGAAAGAGCTGACGCTAGATAAGGCTTTCAGCGTGGCAGTATCGTATGAAGCAGCAGCCAGGGGAGCTGCAGAAATTCAACAAAAACCACAGGAATACGGCACCCACGAAATGACACGGGGATTTGCAAAATGTTATCGCTGCGGCAGAACTAACCATGACCAGAAGGACTGCTGGTCCAAAGACAAAATATGCAGACAATGCGGGAAGATGGGACACATTGCACGAGTTTGCAGGTCTGGGAAGAAGACCAGCGACAACGAAAAGGCTACTAAGGAACCGTACAAGAAAGTACAAAAGATGAAGGACAGTAGTTCCAAAGACCAGATGAGCAATAGTGAATCCGGGAACAGGAGACTAAGCTGTCTCAAACTTCACAATGTAATCGCAAAAGAGGATCACCGAACCATTTGGGTCAACCTCATGATAGCAGGGTCCCAAGTTAAAATGGAATTGGATACAGGATCAGCGCTAACCGTCATGAATCGACGAGACTACGAGCGGCTATTTTCACACATACCCTTGAGAGAGACATCCATCGTCTTGACGACGTATACGGGGCAAAAAGTATACCCCAGAGGAAAAATAAGGGTGCCTGTCGAATACAATGGCAAGAAAATACGGAAATTGTATCTCTACATACTGCCAAATGGTGGACCACCGTTATTGGGACGGGAATGGATCAGGAAGATAAACTTAGATTGGCATTCCATTCATGCAATGACGGTGGACGGTAAAAAAGATGAAGACGTCACTCCTGGACGATTGTCAACAATCTTAGCTAACGCCAAAGAGGTATTTCAACAAGAACTGGGCATGCTTAAAGGCGTAACCACCTCGATAAAAATAGAAGAGAATGCAGTTCCCAAGTTTTTCAAAGCTAGGCCGGTACCATATGCAATTCACCCAGCCATCGAGGCAGAGTTGGAGAATCTGGAGAAGGCGGGCGTGTTGTCTAAGGTCGACTGGAGCGAGTGGGCGACACCCATCGTTCCGGTCATGAAGAAAACGTTAAGCAATAAGTCCGGAGAGCCAAGGAAGATTCGCATCTGTGGGGATTTCAAGGTGATGGTGAACCCTGTCCTTCACACAGTACAATATCCTCTTCCAAGGATAGAAGACATCTTCGCCTCACTGTCTGGAGGGAAGCGTTTTACAAAAATTGACCTAGCACAAGCATATTTGCAGATGGAGGTTGAAGAGTCCTCTAGGAAGTATCTCACGATAAACACTCACAAAGGTCTTTACCAGTATCATCGATTGGTATTCGGAGTAGCATCGGCTCCGGCGATATGGCAAAGAGCGATGGAACAAGTCCTGCAAGGGATTCCGGGGACTCAGTGTTAGTTGGACAACATCCTTGTAACAGGTGAAGATGACAGTGAACACCTTAACAACCTAGAACAGGTGCTCACTAGACTACGGGAACATGGGCTGCGAGCCAACCTCCCCAAGTGCGAATTTTTTAAGAAACAGATATCGTATTGTAGCCACGTGATTGATGAAGAGGGGTTACATAAGTCCCCTGACAAAATTGAAGCGGTTGTTAAGGCCCCAGTGCCTGAAAATGTGTCGCAACTGAGGTCATTCCTCGGATTGGTGAATTACTATCATAAGTTTTTGCCGAATTTGTCGACAATTCTGCACCCGCTGAACGCCCTGCTACGAACGGGGTAGCATGAAAATGGAGCGATGATTGTAAGCGTGCTTTTCAGAAAAGTAAGGACTTAATCACTTCAAGGGAAGTATTGGCTCACTACAACCCAGCACTGCCGATCAGGCTGGCGTGTGATGCGTCTCCCTACAGCATTGGGGCGGTACTGTCACATAAATTCCTTGATGGTTTAGAGAGTCCGATAGCTTTTGCGTCACGCTCGTTAACTTCTGCCGAGCGTAACTACGCCCAGATTGACAGAGAGGCCCTCAGCCTAGTGTGGGGGGTGAAGAAGTTCAATCACTACCTGCACGGTCAAAAATTTACTCTACTAACCGATCATCAACCTCTTGTCTCCATTTTCAACCCTCAGAAGGGCGTACCGATAATGACAGCACAACGGCTGCAGAGATGGTCCCTTTTCCTAGGGGCACACCAATATGACATCGAGTACAAAGGAACTAAACAGCATGGAAATGCTGATGGATTGTCACGTCTACCGTTGCCGACGGTGGAAGAAGAAAACCTTGCAGTGGATCCAATGGAGTTATTCCACTCGACCATAGTCGAATGTCTCCCTGTGACGAATGCAAACATAGAAAAGGAAACACGGAATGACCCGACACTATCACGGGTCTATGATTTAACGGTGAAGGGATGGCCAGCACATGGCGAACCACTGCTGCCAGCATTCTCGCCGAGAAGAGAACAGCTGTCAGTGTGCAGAGGAACCTTGATGTGTGGATCCAGAGTAGTAATTCCACCTAAGTTGACGGATAGAGTGCTCAATGAGCTTCATGAGGGTCATCTGGGTGGGGTAAAAATGAAGAACTTAGCCAGAGCGTTTGTGTGGTGGCCGGGAATCGATAGAGAAATCGAAGAGATGACCAAGAGCTGTGCAGGATGCCAGAAGGTCCAAAACGCCCCACCACAAGCTCCTCTGCATCCATGGGAGTGGCCCTCATCTCCATGGCAAAGGGTGCACATTGATTTTGCTGGTCCCTTCATGGACTCGATGTTTTTAATTGCGGTGGATGCACATTCAAAATGGCCAGAGGTAATAAAAATGTCCTCAACCACCATAGAAAAAACTATCACAGTTTTACGAACCATATTCGCCAGGAATGGGCTGCTTGAACAGATTTGCTCTGACAATGGACCACAGTTTGTGTCTGAAGAGTTCCGGAGGTTCTTAAAGAACAATGGCGTTAAGCATTACACATCTGCCCCATATCATCCAGCCACTAATGGATTGGCCGAGAGGTTTGTCCAAACATTCAAGAAGGCTATCAAGGCAATGTGTAATGAAGATATACCCCTACAACACAAGGTGGACAACTTCTTGTTTGCCTACCGGAATGCGACACATGCGGTTACCAACCAAACTCCAGCCATGATGTTCTTCAATCGAAGACTACGATGCCGCTTGGATTTGGTTAAGCCAAACGTCCGAAGAGATGTGGAGAACAGGCAGTTTCAGAATATGAATGAAAGGCCGACCAGGAGTTTTAAGATAGGTCACCCAGTCTTGGCCCGGGACTACCGCACTGAGAAATGGCAGCCAGGAACGATTTGTACACGACAAGGACCTCTCATGTATACCGTGGACGTTGGGGAGAGCATTGTAAGACGCCACGCTGACCAGATTCTAGAGTCACTGGAAAACGTCAACTCCACACCACGATCTGATACACCTGGTAATGAAATTGACGTTCCAATTGCAGCTACCGCAGAACCGGTAATATTGGAAGCAGATGAACCAAACAAAGACATTGATCCCGACGCAACATTGCCAGAAGAACCTGATACCCCAAAGAGGCGTTATCCAGACAGAATCAGGAAGCCTCCTCAAAGACTGAACTTATAATTGCTTAAACTTAACCAATGTATCTAGCAACAGTAATTGTGATTGTAATTCGTTATCATTTAGTTGTTAAATGAATGTTATGTACTGTTTATCTAAAAGGGGAGGAATTGTTGTGTATGTACCTTTAAGAGAATAACTGGTCTCAGACTGCAGTACCGGCAGTGACCACCCCCTGTATAAAAGGCGCTATTGAGCCTCTGTGTTTTTAGTTTCACTATTGACTTCCACCAGTAAAGACTTATTTTGTTCACTCCTGCTGTCCGTGTCTCAATTATTCACGGACGTAACAACACGCTCTGGTTTTTAATTTCCCCACTGCTACCTAAGTCTATGACCTTCTCTGTTGTCATTTTTATTATTTGCTCTCTAGGAACCTCCCCCCCACTAGTTAGTTTAAAGCCCTCTCTACAGCCCTAGTTATACGATCCGCCAGGACTCTAGTCCCAGCACTGGCCAAGTGAAGCCCGTCCCAACGGAACAGCTCCCTCCTGCCCCAGTACTGGTGCCAGTGTCCCAGGAAGCAAAACCCATTTCTCCTACACCAGTCTTTGAGCCACGCATTTAACTCTCTAATTTTATTTGTCCTAGCCAAATTCGCTCGTGGCTCAGGTAATAATCCATTACCCTTGAGGTTCTGTTTTTTAATTTGACCCCTAGCTGCTCATACTCCTTTAACAGAACCGGCTTCCTAGTCCTATCTACGTCGTTTGTACCAACATGGACCACGACAACTGGATCCACCCCCTCCCACTGCAAGTTTCTTTCCAGCCCAGAGGCGATGTCCTTAACCCTGGCATCGGGTAGGCAACACAGCCTTCGGGACTCTCGCTCTTGGCTGCAGAGAACTCTATCTATCCCCCTAATAATACTATCCCCTACCACTACAGCATTTCTAGTTACTCCCCCCTCTTGAATGGCCCCCCGTTCCACGGTGCTGTGGCCAGGTTGCTCATCCTCCCTGCAGTCCCTGCTCCCGTCCCCACAGGGAGTAAGAACCTCGAACCTGCTGGACAAGAGCAAGGGCTGCGGCTCCTCCAGCTCTACTTCCTGGATCCCCGTACCTGCCTCACTCGTAGTCACACCGTCCTGTCCCTGACCATGGGCAACATCTGAATTAATTAACTTCATAGGTGTGACCACCTCCTGATACACAGAGTCCAGGTACTTCTCCCCCTCCCTGATGTGTCGCAGTGTCTGAAGCTCAGACTCCAGCTCATCAACACGGAGCTGGAGTTCCTGTAGCAGCAGACACTTGTCACAGACGTAATCACTGTGAGCCTCAATGGGGTTCACCGGCTCCCACATCTCGCAACAGTAACACATCACCTGCTCCATTCTATGTAATTAATTAAATTTTTTATTGTTAGTTATGGACACCCTCTGCCCGATTATAGATGCTAATATCCCCTTTAATTAATTGGATTTAATTTAAATCAATCGCTCTAATTACACCAGTTAAATGGTTTACCAACAGTCACTCTGCACCAGAAAGGCCTTATTAACTACAACCCACAGAGTTAAAGTTTGAAAAGAGCACCTAACACCCCACTTACCCTAACTCACACACTTACCCAAACTCAGTGCTTGCTCGCACTAGCCTGGTCTTTTTATACTGTTGCGGAATTTGAAATCAAAGTACAGGGAGTCAAAGGACATGGTCAATAGAGGTCGACAAGGGCAGGGGTGATAGGCGAATGGGATTCAGTGGAATTCTGAATGAGTTGGAGTTATGGCAAAGAGGATGTTGGAATTATCAAACATGGAGGCTTCAGGGGCTGCACGAAGCAGGAAGAACCTCAATATTTTTATGTTAAGGTAAGAGCAGAAATGGAACAGGCTTCCTGAACCTATCCATTGTGTGACAGCAGTGGAAATAGTAATAGATTCTGGATCATCAGTACTTTAAGTTTAATAATCAAAAAGAAAGTAATAATATGAGGAACCATAACCAGATTTTAGTCCAACAGAATATATTTTTACTCAGAATAACATTAAATATTTACATAAAATCACCTTAAAATATATTTTTTTAATGGTTTATGCAGTGACTACTCTATCCTACAAAGCATTTTGGGGCTGAAAAGGGTTAAGCTGATATGCACATCCCATAATATGATTTTCATTACTGACACTGGAGTTTGCCTTACAATGAGATATCGCATTCGGGTCAAATCAAATTGATTTTGGATCGTTTGCAATCTCTCTGCATTTAGATTTGATTCTATCCCAGTCCTATCAGATTGTCAGTCCAGTGGATGAGCATTGATTCTTGAGGCGGAAGTAACCAGGGATTTGAATTGCTTGGAATTGAATCACATTGCTTTGTCCCTGCTTTGAGCCAGAATCAGGGAATGCTGTGTTCTCGCTCCAAAATAAGACAAATAACTCAGGATATTGAGCTGGAAATCATCTGAACCAGATCTCCAGGAAGAACTAATGATTTTTCTGTGAATATTATATCTGTGGAAATAAAAGTAAAGCAACAAGAAGTGAACTATTGATAGTCAAGTAAGGTTTGTAAATAAATGCAATCTTATCAAAATTCACATTTTTATTGGTATCAAATGCATTGATTAATTAAAAGGTAATAAAACAACTATTTTGTTTTTACTGAGTAAACTACTAGAGAACTGTCAATGGTAGTACAAACACTGAATCCCCGATATCGACACCTTGGGGGTCACCGTTGACCAGAAGCTTAATTGGGCCAGCCATATTCACACTGTGACTTCAAGAACAGGGCAGAGACTGCATACTTTGTGACGAGAGGCTTACCTCCAGACCCCACAAAGGCTATCCATCATCTACAAGGCATAAGTCAGGAGTGTGACAGAATACTCATCGCGTACCTGGATGGCTACAGCTGCAACATTCAAAAAGCTTAAAGGCATCCAGGACAGAGCAGTTCAGTTGATTGGTGTCCCATCCACTGAACTCAATATCCACCCCCTTGATCGCCAGCACACTGTGGCTGCAGTATATTCGATATGCTGACTTGGTTGTATATTGCTGTTCCTTCATGGTCATTGCAACAATATCCTGGGATTTGCTACATAGCACCATTGTGGGGTACCATCACTACATGGACTTCAGCGGTTCAAGGAGAAGCCCACCACTACCCCTTGAGAGCTACTAGGGATCAGTAATAAATGTGGCCATGCCAGCACCACCTGTATCCCAAGAATTTTTTTTTTTTAATGTTCAATTGCCATCTAAGTGAACATCTGTGTAGTAGGGAAATAGAGAATCGGCAAAAGTCTTAGCAACATATAATTGTTGTATATCTTTTACAAATATTGAAAAATATTCAACTTTTTATGGAGCAATATCCTCAGAATAGAATAAATCTAATGTTGCCCTTGAACTGTAACTTGTGCATTGGATTTCAGTAGCAATGCAAGCAATGATTACACTGCTGACTCACATAATTGTGGAGTGGGGTAAGGCAGAAGCCTACGTACGTGAGCTCAAATACATTCATAGTGCACTGCTTATTAGCCTCCAATTATATTCAGTGGGGGAAAAAGTTAGCGCCCCTGCGCCGTAGATTCAGTAGTAGCACCCCAAGCAGGAGGCGGGGCACTACTGGACATGCTCGCCCTCCTTCCTTGGGTGCTACCATTCAATATCGCAGCACTACGCGCAACAGCGCCACACACGTCGGCACGTAGCACTCCGGTATTCCAGGCCTCCCTCTATTGATTAAAGGGGAGAGGCCTAGCACAGTGCGCACCAGAGCCCTGCTGGACCACCGGGGAGCGTGGTGCTGGGAAAACCGATTGTGACCGGCACCCTGCATGAGGAAGCGGAAGGGGACAGGTGTTGGCGGATGGCCCAAATCAAAATGGCCGCCTGGCACCTGCCCTTTAATTTGCGCTGCCACGGCCACAAAAACACCACCCTGACCCTGTCAGACATATCGTCTGGCAGCAGGTCAGGGGGCGTGACCGAAGTTTGCGGGCGGGGCGCTGCGCACGGCGATGACGTCATCGCTGGAGACGCAGCGCCATGGGGCCCTACCAGCTACTGCCGCCGTTAACCTCCCGCTGAATTTCGCGGGAGGCGTTAGTGGCGCCACACCCAGGCGCTAGGTGCTTTGCACCCCGTTAGCACCCCCGGGGGTGCTAACAGGAGGCGCAAAGCAACCCAATTTTTCCCCCAGTGTCTTTTACCCATTGCTCGTCCTAATATCTGAAATATAACTCAATGCTGCATTGTATGGTTCATTTACCCATTCAGGACAGATACTACTGTACTGCACTATTATTTTTGCTAACTGACTTTTTTTTAAATTAAAATTTAAGGTAGAAGAAAACTATCCTTCAAATTAAGATATACCACAACCTGACGAGGAGGAAATGAAAATCAATGTTTGTCACTGTTTAGCTGTGTAAGGGTTAATGTATATATTCTTTTTTAGACAACAATGCTTAGTAAGCATTTTCAATCACTAATGTATGGATTGACTGCAAAGCTTTTAGAAGCATTGGATGTCCAAATCACTTTGCAGCAACAGTTGAAAGAGCTCACCATATGCAAGTCATATTCAGGGTAATGGGGTGTAGTGAATTGAATTGCCTTTTAATGAGCTTCACAGTTATAAGAGGACAACTGTTACCTTCCAACAGGAGGTTAAAGCATTCCAGTGATACTGCAATAGTCTAGCATTTTACATGCTTACATTTTGGCTACTGATAATTTTGAATGTAGGATTTGTTTCCTCTGTGATCCAACTTAATTTGGTTCAATTTCAGAGCGCGTAGCTAGATCCTGTGAAGAAATTGGCAATCTTCGAAAAGTTTGTCATTAATACTGTGGTTTGAGGATAATCACAATGGCAGATGTGTGCTGTTAGGCTGCGGCACTCTGCGAACTATGGCAGCTGTAGTTCTTGCACAAAAGAATGTGTACAATTGTGAGGAAGATTTCATGTGCAGGCAGGAAATCTGCATTCCAAAATATACCAGGATTAATCATTTTCCATTCAGGGTTTAAAAGATTTTATAATAGAACAGAAGACTATGGTCACACGGTCCTAAATTATAATAGATTGTCCATCTGTTTATCATTCCCACTAGGGGAATGAAATATTCAGTGGGATGCTCAGATTGTTGCATATTGCCAGCAGCCAGTCACAAAATTCCTTTAATCAGCTGAAACCTCCCATTTGTTGTTTTTATTGCTTTCAACATAGAAATAACACATAGAAGTTTTCATGAATAGATTATCTTGCAACACAAGTTCCTTTCAACTGCTGTGTAATAATAGCAGTTTAAAAAAAAATGTTTTTATTAGTTTATGGGAATCGCTGGCAAGGCCAGCATTTATTGCCCATCCCTAATTGCCCTTGAGAAGGTGGTGGTGAGCCACCTTCTTGAACTACTACAGTCCATGTGGTGATGGTATTCCCACAGTGAGTAGCAGTTTGCACGGTGGCATAGTGGTTAGCACTGTTGCCTCACAACGCCAGGGACCCTCGGGCGACTGTCTGTGTGGAGTTTGCACATTCTCCCTGTGTCTGCGTGGGTTTCCTCCGGGTGCTCCGGTTTCCTCCCACAGTCCAAAGATGTGCAGGTTAGGTTGATTTGGCTATGATAAATTGACCCTTAGTGTTAGGGGGATTAAATACATGGGGTTACAGGGATAGGGTGGGATATGTGTCGGTGCAGGCTCGATGGGCTGAAATGGCCTCTATCTGCACTGTAGATTCTGTGAGTGACTTGCTAGGCCATTTCAGAGGGCAGTTAAGAGTCAAACACATTGCTGTGGGTCTGGAGTCACATATAGGCCAGACCAGGTAAGGATGGCAGATTTCCTTCCCTAAAGGACATTAGTGAACCAGAGGGGTTTTTATGACAATCCAGTAGTTTCATGGTTACCATTACTGATATTAGCTTTTTATTCCAGATTTATTTAATTAACTGAATTTAAATTCCCCAGCTGCTGTGGTGGGATTTGAACTCACATCTGCTGGATCATTAATCCAGGCCTACTGGATTACTAACCCAGAGACATTACCACTACGCTACCATTCCCTAAGTAAATATGCATCCAGTTAATGGGGAATATTTATTTAAAGGCAAAAACCGTGCCTGCACAAATGTGTTCCAGTTACATTCTTTGCAGACCATGGGATCGATGTTTTCATCCATAGAATCCCATGTGAGCCAGTTCATGTGGTGTTACGTGGGATGGTAAGGGGCAGAGACCCATAGTTCTGGCTCTTCACCCTTTTTACACATGGCACACATTTCTGGCAGGCATGCACAGAAAGCTTCTATTCAATACAACCAGAAGCTTCATTATCATATGCTAATGATATGGGAGCACCATTCTGACACCTCTCATGTTTTTGTGACCTGCACACCACCACTTCTACGGGATGTCTTTATAAATGGGCATCCTCCGGGGTAGCTAGGTGCTGAGGAGTGCATCGAAGTAAGTTTGAAGGTATAGAAAAAATAATAATTCAGCAATGGTGAGATAATATCTGACCCATTTCGTTATTTCTTTTCTCCTGGTACTTAGGCCATCACGAGTTTTGGTGCCAATTGTTTTAATTTTCCTTTTCTCCCCAGCATCATTACTGGCATCAATGGATTTCCCAATAGGATTCCCCCTATCTGAGATGTTTGGAAGTAGAAGAGGAGGCCCACTAAAGGAATGCTAGGTAACTCAGGCTGCACAAGAGGTGCCCCTTGCCAATCTGCAAGTAGCAACATATCTGCATCTGCAGGAAGAGATGATCAGACCTCATTTTGGCAGATGATTAGTGCATGTGTCATTGTGCATCAGATGGCACAAATAGTGACTGACTGTACTGCAAATCAGTGGTGGCAAAGATGGGCCTCCTCAGGTCCTGGGGAAGTGCTGACCAAAATGGCTCAGGGGTCATTGTATTCATTGGACCTTCACAAGCTCCTCTTCTTCATCTCAATTATTCAGCACATTAAAAATTCCTAAAGGAATACCTATCCTCATCTCTTTGTAAGGTACGATGTCAAACCCTGCAGAAACCAAGAATAATGAGGTTGGGAAAAAGTTCCAAAACACAAAAATGGAAGACTACCCAGCAAAACCAAATGGTTTAAAAAGATATACCTCTTTAAGCAGCCTAACCCTTATTTAATCAGACCTAATTTACAAACGGACCCCTCCAGGGACTTGAGCACATAAAGCTACGCTGACACTCCAGTACAGTGCTCTCGGAGTGCTGTACTGTTGGAGGTGCCGGCTTTCAGATGAGACGTTAAACCGAGGCCCCGCCTGCGCTCTCAGGTGGACGAAAAAGATCCATGGCACTATTTTGAAGAAGAGTAGGGGAGTTATCCCCGGTGTCCTGGTCAATATTTATCCCTCAACCAACATAACAAAAACAGATTATCTAGTCATTATCACATTTCTGTTTGTGGGAGTTTGTTGTACGCAAATTGGCTGCCGTGTTTCCCACATTACAACAGTGACTCCACTTCAAAAGTACTTCATTAGCTGTAACATGCTTTGGGACGTCCAGTGGTCATGAAAGGCGCTATATAAATGCAAGTCTTTCTTTCCTTCTTTTCTCCGCCCCCAATGCCAAAACATCTTCAGAAACCTAACAATTCCCTTTCAGCAGAACCGAGGACTTCTGTGCACCAAATTGTTCTGACTGAAGCTCGTGCTTTGGGCGGAGATAGAGGTGCAAAGTTTAAAATGGCATTTTAATATTTTAATGAGACTGCCCTTTGGGTAGCATGGCCTCATTATTCACCCCCAATTCATGCCTCGTAAAATTGGGTATGCAAGGTATACGTATAACTTCACCTGCCCAATTTTATGACCTCCAATCAGTCCATGGTACCTCAAAGCCTCACAAAACTGGGGTTTTATGCTTTTCTTCATGCATTTTACTAAGAACGTTCCTTTGTAAAGTAGGTTTTCTGCCTAAAAAAGGGCCAGGCTGTTGAAGGAAGTATTAGATCTTTTTAAACTATCTGAATTTGAAAAATTGATTTTTTAATAAAGGGTTGGAACATCTATCTCAAATTAATAGCATGAGAAATATTAATTTAGTGCAGTTTAGTTATAAATATTCAATTGCGGACTTTCCTATATTCTATTTAATGGCCTATGTGAAACCATGAATACTCTGTGAGCTCTGTAACCAACCCCAATCTTCATTAATTTTGTAATTTGAAATGGATTTATAATGAGTGAGCATTTTTAATTTAATTTTAGATGAGTTTTAACGTTTCTCCCTTTATTACAACAATGAAACCTTATTACTATCAAAAACCCTTTATGAAGAGAAAGTTAAAAAGTCCTAATGTAGTTAATCATTCAGACAGCTCTTGATCCAATGATACTCGATTTCCATTTTGACATGACAAATAATATTTCATTATAAATGGAATAAAGATGAAGGCTTAACTTAGCAGCAAATCTGATGAGGTACAAATTGAGCTATTTTTAAGTATATTTATTGAACCCTCCTCTGTGCCTGAGCAACACTACTTTCTATAACATGCCACTGCGATACACATATGCAGATAGGCAAAGCATTTCTGTGGTGTGGAGTCCATTTTTATAATCCCGTCATCAGATTTCCTGATATCATAGTAGCTTACTGACTGGTGGTTTGAGTCTGTCTAACGTCTCATTCCTATTCATTCAATTCTCTTTGACAGTCTTTTTTGGGGTGGTATCATGTACCAGATTAACCCAGACAGCCTCGCATACCTTTATAATATTAAAATTAAACTTCCTTGAAGTTTCAAGAACTACAAAGCTACAATGTTTAATATGTAAAGGATTCTACTTTATAGCCTTTTTGCTACAACACACTAATTGTAATTTCCAATGGTAGAAAGCTTTAGTCAGTTATGTAGAGATGTTTTTAATCCATGACATTCATCCCTCTTGTGAAAACAGTTATCTGCTTTGGTAGGAATACAATATTAAGTGACAGCGTGGTGGGCTTGGCACTTTTATATCTGGGGCTTGAGTTTAAATCCAGCCCAGACTAATGGAATGAAAGACTCTGTTCTTTGACTGTCCATTCGTTTTGGGTCATGAGTTTGGGCCCAGTTCCGAGTGGGCATGAGGTCACAATACAAAAGTGCCCCTAAGCTGACAGTCACATTCAGAAAAGCCCCAGGATGGCTATTGTGGGAAATAGGAAAATATTGCACCAGTGCAGTAGGAAGTACTCTTCGGAGGTTTGAGCTGAGTCACATTGTTGGGGCAATGTGGAGAAAGATGTGGGCCTGGAAATTCAGTGCCCTTAGCACCGATTTTGCGGCGCTAGAGGGCCTAGCGCTGCAATTGGCGCCGGTTCCTAAATTGCCTGGGGCCCTTCCGCGGCGGTAGACCGGTAGCGCTGCGCCGGCACCGATGACGTCATCGGTGTGCGCAGCGTCCCGGTTGCCGTGGTAACCCGGCCCCAAGCCGAAATTCAGTTGCGCCCGCCTCGCCCGTGGCAGGCGCAACTAAGACTCTGGCAACAGAGTCTTCCCCCAGTGTGCGCCGGCGCATAAAGGTGGAGCGGCGGCCGGCCGCATTCCCGGCGGCCGCCTGCCCACACCTCCCTTCCCGGACTCCTGCATTCCCCCCCCGCGGCCCTGATCAGTGTCTCATGCGAGCCCGGCACTTCCCCGAGGTGCCGGGCTCAGATGTCGGGTCAATCCGCCGGACAGTTGTCGGCTGCAGGCAGCTCCTCCTTAACAGGAGGAGGAGGCCTGCAGTTCCCCCACCTGCCGCACCGCATCGGGTGCCGCAGCGGGGGATTAGCGCCGGGAAACCCAAGTTCACGCCCGTTTTGAGGCGCTAAAGGAGGGTTTTAGTGCCCGCCGCCGTCTGGGCCCGGCGCACCCGAATTTTCGTCGGGCGCTGCCGCATTACCGCTGGCGCAAACTTTTTGGCGCTACAGCCCTGGCAAGACCAGAACCCAATTTCTAGGCCTTAATCTGCAATTAACCATCCTATACCTAACCCGGGAATGCTTCATTGGCTCTTTGTTCATTAAATGGAAGCATTCCATTTTCCAGTACTAACATCCCTCACCTTGATGAGCACAACATTCACTTTAAAACGAAAGGGGAATAAAACAGGGTGAAAATCTTAAATAACTTTTGAAATCAAATAAGCCATATTTTTGAAAAGTAGCCCAGGGTGCATTTTTATCGGGAATCGATTTAATTGAAGTTTTCCATCTGCCTCATTAGTAGAAGGATTCCCAGAAGCTACTACGGCTATTGCCTCCCAAAATGTGCACTAGAGTGCAAGTGTTGGACAACGTTCACCCGCCTCCCAACCTTGATACCCCGGGCAGCAATTTCCAGGAACATCTGTGGCCCTCACCCTGCTGCTATTGCTGTACTTTTCTTGTAGCCCACTCCTACCCTCCCCCAAGTCTCCCGATGTGGCAATGCAAGCTCTGCAGTAAATAAGGTGGGAAAGATGTTACAGGAACAAATGCAAGAGAAACACAACGCTTGAAATGGTACTTCTCAGAGGGTGTAGACTAGAATGGTAATAAAGGGAGAAAAAGGGTAAGTGAAAATTAATAAGAGAAGTAAGGAAGTGAAAGATGAGGGTGAGGAAAGTAAGCTGGGATGTGCAGAGTTAAAATCAGCCCTTTTATTTCTGCCCAAGGAATTGGAGAGAGAGAGAGAACTGGAAGGCAGAGAGACTGTCCTGGTGATCCACTTGGGGCTCTGTTTGTGCGGGGGGTGGGGGGGTGAAGTGGGGGGCAGAGAGTAAAACCCTGTTGAGCGGAGTCAAGAAGAGAAAGAAGGGAAGACCCTGTTGAAAGAGAGGAAAGAGAGAGAGAAAAAAAACCATACTGGGAGAAGTTGAAGAGAGAGAGAGAGAAAATTTTGTGGGCGTGAGTACCTGTGACTCTCCAGGGAGCAGGACAGTTGCTGTTATGCTTAGGAATTGATCAATAACAACAACTTGCATTTATCGAGTGTCTTTAACATTGTAAAATGTCCCAAGGTGCTTCACAGAAACGTTATCAAACAAAATTTGACACGAAGCCCCATTAGGCTGGATTTTCTCAATGGAGACGTGCTGGAGGTGGGACTTCTGGTTTCCGGGTTTCAGTCCCGCCCCCAGCGACGTCTGACCAACCTGACATGAATCAGTCATTCATGAAAGAAAGACTTAAGAAATAATACTGAGCGGCCTACGGGTGGCGCTGTCCAGGGAGAGTATAAATACTCGGGCACAGGCCCAGCGTGCGCAGGACATTCTTAACAGGAACTAGTGACGGACACAACTAGACCTCCATGTTGTAAAACAGTTAATTAAAGCTTTGTTTAATGCTTAGACCAAGTGCTTAGTTAACCCACGCTATTTTCCCTTGATTGGCTTATCAGCCAATTAAGGGAAAGCCGGTGACAGATGATGTCAGCATATGACGCTTCATCTGTCGAAACCTTTTGGACAGATGAATTGTCAGCGTTTGACAGTTTTGTTCTCTGTTCAAAGGTGAGCCCTTGCACAAAGGCTCACCAAGACCTCTCTCCTCAGCAGAAAGCAGATGGCTGCAGCATCTGAGAATGCAGCAGCCATTCTGTCATCTCTGCCATTGAGATGAGGCATCTTCGAATCCTCAACGGTTGAAGCCTGCAGAAAGAAAAGGTAAGGAAACTTTTTCCAACACTTTACATTCACCTCTCATACTTACCTGTCCACACTTGCACCCATCACTCACCTCTACAGCTGATATTTCAATCCCTCTCACCCCCGTAGGCCCACTGCTCACCTCACTGACTCTGGCGGGGTTTCCCAGCGTCGAGAAGCCCGCAATTGCAGGCGTAAAATAGGGAAAAGCCTCAAAACTGCCTGTTAACTACCTGTTAACAGGCAGTTAATTGGCTCTAACCCCCTTCCCGCCTCGAGGAGATGGGTCCCTGCGCAACTCGGGGTCCCACCTCCCGGGAAGATGGCACGGAGGCGGGTTGGGAGCGGGGTCGGTACCCGCTCCCAGTTTCTGCCATTTTTCCGGCAGTCCCGCCTCCATACCCGCCTCCCCAGGGCTGGAAAAATTCTCCCAAAAAGATATTAGGGCAGAAGTCCAAAAGCTACATTCGAGGTAGGTTTTAAGGAATCTCTTAAAGAAGGAAAGAGAGGTAGAGAGGCAGCGAGGTTTAGGGAAGTAATTCCACAGGTTAGGGCCTAGGCAGCTGAAGGTATGGCCGCCAGTGGTGGAGTGACAAAAATCGGGGATGCGCAAGAAACCAGAATTGGAGGAGCGCAGAGACCTTGGAAGGTTGTAGGGTTGGAGGAGATTACAGAGATAGTGAGGGGCGAGGCCATGGAGAGATTTGAAAACAAGTATGAGAATTTTTAAGTTGAGGTGTTGCTTAACCGGGAACCAATGTAGGTCAGTGTAGAGCACAGGGGTGATGGGTGAACGGGACTTGGTGCGAATTAGGATATGGGCAGCAGAGTTTTGGATGTGCTCAAGTTTATGTAGGGTGGAAGTTGGAAGGCTGGCCAGGAGTGCATTGGAATAGTTAAGTCTAGAGAAACAAAGGCATGGATGAGGGTGTCAGCGGCAGATGAGCTGAGGCAGGGGTGGAGTAGGGCAATGTTCCAGAGGTGGAAATAGGCGGTCTTGGTGATGGAGTGAACATGTGGTCGGAAGCTCATCTCGGGGTCAAATGTTGAGAATGGTCTGGTTCAGCCTCAGACAGTTACCGGGAGAGGGATGGAGTCGATGGCTAGGGAACGGAGTTTGTGGCAGGGACCAAAGACAGCGGCCAGAATTTTCCCCTAAAAAATGGGTGGGTTTAGAACGTGGGGGCAGGTTAAGTGTTAAAAATGGGATTCCCAACCTGATCAGGCCTCCAACCCGCCCACTTCCCGGCCCCTGATCCCAGATCCTCTCTCTCCCCAGCCGATCCTCTGCCTGGCCCCTGATCCCCGGTCCTCTCTCCATCACCACCCCCCTCTGATCCTTTTAATGGCCCGGCCCTCACGGGAACCCTCAACTTCCTTCTCTGTCCAGTCGAAGGCCTACCCGCCCGCAGCCAGCCAGCCAGCCTCTCAATCTGGCTGGCTGCGAGCGGGAAATGGAGGCCTCGCATGTAAAAAAGCCGAGGGGATCTGCGGGAAACCCGGCCTTCCAGGCTTCCCGACCACATCAGAGCTCCCCTGCCCCCCCCGCCAACCCGCCTTCCTCCAGATAATTCTGGCCAATGGCTTCAGCCTTCCCAATATTTAGTTTAAAATTTGATGTTTTTCACTGTGTACCAAATATGATAAACATTACTTGGAAAATGTGCATTTAATATATAATGATTACTTAAATAATCGATTTGGTAGACAATAAAAACTGAAGTTAAATATAAAATGTTCATTATCCTTTTTTCTAAAAAAAATCCTCAAGCCCTGGAATCACGAGCACAGCAGCTTGAAGGCAAGTATCGAGTTCTGTTAATGCAAAATGTGGGAGAATTTCAGTATAATTTTCATTTGCTGCAAAACCCTGCAGACAGCAACTTCTGCGACTCGTGGTCGCTACTCTGCGTGCTACCTGGTGGTCCGGTTCTCATGGCCAAACGTTGGGGAGAAGCAAGGCGCGGCTGACAGGAAAACGAATGAATCAAGTGAGGAAGCGGCCTTGTGAATAAAGCGGAGAGGGTCCCAGAGCAAAGTCAGCTACAGAGAACAGGCAGCTGGGAAAATTGTAACTGCAAGAACCCATGAGGTGTACAAAAAGCAAATTACATACATGACACGAAGAGCAAGGCAGCTGAAAAATGTGAGGCGGTTAGGCACTGCAACAGGAAAGAAACGTAGTTGATATTGAAAAGTAAGAGCAGGACCCACGGCAAGCCTATGGCATACACGTTAAATGCGATGTTCAGTCCACCAACAAAAAGACACAACATTATTTTTGGTTTGTGACAGGACTAAGGTAAAGTTTGTGCTTGTGGGCCCTCAGGATCCGTTAATCTCAGGTATTCATCAAATATAAATCAAATGATCTTGATCTGCCATCGGGCACAAGAACGTTCTTCCAATATACAGTAAGACATAGGCGCATAATCACATCTATATTAATAAGGAAGCTACACTAACGCTCTTCTGCCCTCACTAATCATTCCACCAACACTGTCAGGGACAGCCAAGAAAAACAAACTGCCACTAGTCCATTGCGGGTCCTGCCTCTTTCCCCCACTGCATTATTGAGCTCT
This sequence comes from Somniosus microcephalus, assembly GCF_052327205.1. NCBI lineage: Eukaryota > Metazoa > Chordata > Chondrichthyes > Squaliformes > Somniosidae > Somniosus > Somniosus microcephalus. The sequence continues at coordinate 254,323,568 of NC_140992.1, forward strand.
AAAAGCTCTATTGTTTGTTGATGCAGTTGCAGCTACAGATGAGGAATATGCAAAACGACTACATATATGCGCAATTGGACATTGTCACTTTGTCGCGAATGAAGCTACAGTGAGGCTCACAAAAAACATTAGAAACTTTTTGAGCCTCTTCATATGTTCCCTCCCGCCCCCCGCCGGCCCACCACCACCATCACCACCATATCCAAAGTAAATCTAAACCTAAAGTAGCTGATATTTGGGATTTATAATAGAACAAACTACTCCATGTAGGAATGTAGCCAGAAAATGGCAGATTGATGACCAAATCAAGATTTTGGTGATGCAATATTATTAATTCTAATTTTACTGGCTCCCCAGAAGGTCCTAAGGCTGGCAGCCAGGCCCACAGGAGCCTATCCCTCCTTCCATTGCCAGCACTAGGCCCTGCTGGGTGTGTGATCGCCCGATATTAATGACCAAGTACACCAAATTTGGCAGCAGCTGGGCCTATGCTGGCACAGCACACTTTGGTGCCTGTCTAACAACAGGGCAGAACTGGGGCAAGAAAATCAGACCCAGCAAATCCAAGGCCTAAAAAAAAAATGGCTGTGGCCTGAATATTCATTGCACCACTCTCATGCTGGGATTTACTGGGATGCAACTGGATCTGTACCTGTAGAAGGTGCTGGTCCAGCCCAGGTGGTGTAATGAGGTGGGAGGTGACATTCCCGGCCATCAATTTCTGGGTGATGCACTTGATGAGCACATGAGCGCATACATTCCTGAGGCTATGGCCTGCCCCAGATCGCCACTGACCAGAGAGGCTACAGAAGTCCTGGAGTTAGCCCAAAGATAGGCAGGTTTTGTAATTTAACAACCACCCACCAGAAAAATTTGAGCTAGTAGGGACCTTCAGGCTGCTAATCTGCATCAGCAGGCAGAAAACCCTAATCTTAGGGGCCAGATCCACTGCTGCATGCCTCGGAAGACTAAGAGGCCTGCGGCTGCACTTAGATTCGCTCCATGGTCTTTAGGCCGAAGGTCCATCCGAGGGGTGGACATGTGTCTTAAGTTCCTCCGGACCGTGCAAATGGTCCAGGGGAATAAACAATGCAGGCAGCAGCTTCCTCACATGCACAGCACTGTGCCTGTGTGACACCCAGAGGGAACAATCCACCCTTATATTTCTAACTGTAGCCGACAGCGAGAGAACCACCAGTTTAGCATTGGTTGCTGATTTTAAATATAAAATCATCTTGAAATGGATGTTATTACCGAGTAAAATGTTTTGCAAGACTATTCACCAGGCTTTGTTCAGTTAGTTAACCAGTGATATGATGAAGTAATTTTATCATCAAAACTGCCATGACATGTTTTGGAAAATACAATGGGGGAAAAATTCAGTATCGCCCCGTTTGGGGCGCGATTATTGGCCATGCGCAAAGTTTAGCGTCTGGCGATAATTATCGCCTCCAACGGCAAACTTGGCTTTTATCGCCCCTGGAGGTGATTGCAGCGCTAAATCAGGCGCTACACACCTGTCTTAGGCGCAAAGGCCGAGGAGCGAGGCGCTACCTCAGAGCGCTGGCGAAGCTCATGCGATGTCAGTCAGCAATGGAACACAGACACAATGGCGCCGGCCAGCTCTTAAAGGGGAGGGTCGATCTTGCTCTCCATCCACATCCTGCTCATTGCAGCCTTGAATCTCGGCCTGGAGAGACCTGTACATCAAATCTGCTGGAAAGAACAATGGAGAGGCCCAGGGAAAGAGCTCAGAGTGCAGCCCCCACAGTCTCCTCTAAATCGACACAAGGGCAAATCAAAATGAACCTGCAAAGTGCTGCTCAGTACCCAAAACTCCTTCACACAGCATTGAATCTCTCCAGAAGTCTCTCTCTCGCTCTCTCAGAATGTGTACTGGCCACGCTAGACGTGCTCCTATCTAGTTATCCAGCAAGTTAAACACTTATTCAAAAATTATTCTTCTGAAGCCGGTTGGTGTTTTGAAGCTTTACTTGAACAAATTTGTGAAACTGTAAACAAAGATAAAGTATGTTTTGTACATAAACTGAGTACTATACATTCGATATTACATAAGATATAACATATTTACAACAGTAGAATAGACTAATTGTATAACTAACTAACATTTGGACTAACTTCTATAACTATCAAATATTAACCTTTTATAAACATAGTGTTATCAAAATATTACTCTGACAACGTTGCTATTATGCTAAGGAACAAAGATACTCACAGATATTGCGCTTGGCCTAACATATGAAATCAGATTACATTGGATTGTAAAACCCTTAAGGAATCCTCCATTACTGCCAGGTTCTTCCTGGAATTCTACTTCCTGTGTTACACAGGAAGAAAGGAACAAAGGTCAAATGACCTCACACAGGAAGAAAGATCAGATGACCTTTCCAGCATACAAACTGTTAACACAATAACCACTACCAGAGGGTGCTATCTGCACACATAAAATGTTCACTGCATGTAAAAAGTCCATTGGTCCAGAACAGAATGCGTGGTGCAAAAATGTCACCAACAAAAAAAGGCAGGAAGCGGTCGCCTTTAAATAGCACTCCCCCAGTCCCTTCCTGACTGCAAAACGCTCCCCTCAACCTGTCATTGCTAGCGGCAGGCGGTAAGGCAAGGGGCGCCACTCAATATCCGGTCCGGGGTGCTACCGGGGCGTTGCACACTCGACTGACGTCACGATCTGCCGGCGCAGGAGATCGTGGCGGTAGTGTTTAGTGCCGCTGCAAAATGTCTTCTTAATTTCGTGAACGGCGCAAACATCGCCGCGCACGGGCGCTAGTTGCTTTGCGCCCCATCAGCGCCCTTTTAAGGCGCTAACAGGAGGCGCAAACCAACTGAATTTTTCCCCCAATATGTTCAAAGGCAGAAAACAACTGCACTTAAAAATTCACACTACAGCGGAATAGCATCTGCTGCAGCACAGACTTAGCCTCTGGCAGTCTCCATGCTCTCTTTCATAAAATTTTCTCAATTCAATTCAACAAAGTTTAAAAAAATATTTTTTGAGTTCTGATACTTTTACAGGTTATTTGCAAGTACATAAACTGAGATCTTGGAGCCACTATTCTCAGCTACTTAACCAGCTTAGCCTCCTGAAAACTCAGCAACTTGGCAAAAGTGTTCTTTTTATGATGTTCAGCCTTATGAAAATGACACAATGCCCAGTTCAGTTGGAAATACAACAAAACGACTGGCTGTTAATAAGTCTAAAAGCTGGGTACAGTGGCTCAGTGAATACAGCCTGGAATCTATGGATTAATGTCATTGTGTCAGTGATACCATAAAATGAGAGATTTCCATTAGAATAGTTCAGGTATACACCAATTTGTTCAAATTTCTCTGATTTTGTTCTAACTTCTGTATTATTGTGCCATGCTGAGCAATGACTACTGTACAACTGTATACCCCAAGAATGATTATTCTTCCCGATGAAGCATGAGTTGTCCGGTCCTTTTCTCTTTATGCCTTTATATGTCACACCCAGGCAGCTACCTTCACTGATTTCGACTTCCCAGTAATGGGCACCTTTATCCAATTTTTCTGCACACAGCACTTGCCAGCAACAGTCAAACCTCTCTGAGTGATCAACATAATAAACCACCTCTGGCCAGATATTTGTCACTTTGAGGTTCTCTTTAGTCAGAGAGAGGCACTTGTGCACTGTCTTTGAGTCAAACATCAGCTGACAGGAGAACATTAGAAGCTCGGTCCGGTTCTGTGGTTCTGGTGGCTTTGGCCAATACTGCCTCAGTCCTGCCACTTCGGTGCCTAGGTTTTCCACAATTTCATTGCATTTACTCACCAGCTGTTCCTTCAGATTAACTACAACTTGATTTAAACCTGCAAAACTAATATCCATGTCACGGGTGATCTGAGATGAGGCCTTTTCACGCTCATTGTTTAAAGCTTTGAACTCCTGTAGGAATTCGATATTATCATTAATTCCTGAAAGCTCTCCCATTCTAAGTTTCTTTTTCCTCAATTCAATACACTTCTGTTCTTTTTTGGCGATGGCTTCCTCAGTCTTGGTCAGTGCTGCTTCTTCTTCTTTCTCTATGAATTCAGCCAATCTCGTACTTGCTTTTTCAATGTCCTGGACCAAGTCATTGAACTTGGCGGCAATGCCTTCTCGCACTTCGATTGCAGAGTTTTTAACTGAATCTGTTTGCTTTCTTAAGCCTTCAATCTCAATTTCAGTAACTTCTACATGTTTTTCCAATGTCGTCTCTTTGTCTGCGAGTTTTTTCTGCTGCTCCACTCTCTCCTCCTCTACAGTTACGATTGTGTGCTCTCCATGCTCTTGGACTATACATATGCAACAGATGAAAGTCTCGTCAGTTCTGCAGAACAGATCCAGTGGCCTGTTGTGCCTTTTGCATTGTCTGTTCTCCACGTTTTTGACTGCATTGACCAGATTGTGATGTCTCAGTGCTGCATTTTCACGATGAGGCCTGAGGTGAGTTTCACAGAATGATGCCAGGCACACTAAACAGGACTTGGTAGCCTTTACCTTTTTGTCGATACAAAAATCGCACACAGCATCATCTGGATCAATGCAAGACTCTCGAGGAGCAATCTTCTCAAGTTTTGAAATCTTCCCCACAACCTCACACAGAACAATGTTTTTACAAAGGTAAGGCTTGTGAAGGAAGCTCTCTCGGCATTTTGGGCAGCTGTGTGTCTTCACGTTTACTTCTTTATCCCAATAACTCTTTATGCACTTCATGCAGAAATTATGACCACAGGGTATTGTAACAGGATCTGTGAACAATTCCAAACAGATGGCACAGACAAGTTCCTCCTCAAAAAGAGACTGATGCGACGCAGCCATAGTGAAGACAGAAATGAAAATGAAAGTAAAATGTAACTTCCTGAAGGATTCACTTTGCACGGTGAACTCTGAACAGAAAAAAGCAAGCTAGTAAACAGCACCACCTATATTTCGTCATCCATTAGTAACCTAATACACTGCAAATAAATTGTATGCATGCCTTTATAATTCACTATACTATTCTCAGTCTCAGTTGCAGACTGCATATATACAAGCTTGTCTATATTTAGCTCATCTCAGTTGGTAGCATTCTTGCCTCTGGCTTAGAAGGCTGTGAGTTCAAGCCCTCCTCCAGAATTTGAGCACATAATCTAGGCTGCGCTTCAGTATTGGCCTGAAGGAGTATTGCATTGTCAGAGGTGTTGACTGTAAGATGAATCATTGAACAGAGACCAAGTGTGGATGTGAAAGTTTCCACAGCACTTTTTTGAGGAGGATAAGGAAGGGACCTGGATGTCCTTGTACATGAGTCACTGAAAGTGAATGTGCAGATGCAGCAAGCCATTAGGAAGGCAAATGGTATGCTGGCCTTCATTACAAGAGGATTTGAGTACAGGAGTAAAGAAGTCTTACTCCAATTATATAGGGCCTTGGTGAGACCACACCTGGAGTACTGTGTACAACTTTGGTCTCCTTACCTAAGGAAGGATATACTTGCCATAGAGGGAGTGCAACGAAGGTTCACGAGATTGATTCCTGGGATGGCGGGACTGTCGTATGAGAAGAGATTGAGTAAACTAGGCCTGTATTCTCTTGAATTCAGAAGAATGAGAGAGGATCTCATTGAAGCATACAAAATGATTACAGGGCTTGATAGGGTGGATGCTGGGAGAATGTTTCCCTTGGCTGGGGAGTCTCGAACCAGGGGCCACAGCCTCAGGGTAAAGGGTAGGCCATTCAGGACTGAGAAGAGAAGACATTTCTTCACACAGAGGGTGGTGAATCTTTGGAATTCTCTACCCCAGAGGGCTGTGGAGGCTTAGTCATTGGGTATATTCAAAACAGAAGTCAATAGATTTCTGACTAGTAAGGGCCTCAAGGGATATGGCGATAAGGCCGGTGAATGGAATTGAGGCAGATGATCAGCCATGATCTCATTGAATGGTGGAGCAGGCTCGAAGGGCCAAATGGCCTACTCCTGCTCCTATTTCTTATGTTCTTATGCTTCCAGTTTCCTGGGTCAACATTCAGCCCATGGCTAACACCACAAAAATACATTGGGCATTTCCTTGGAGCTGCTCCTGCTCCATCGCCGTAACTTCACCGAAAGTGTGATCCAATCCACATTTATGTTCATAAACAGGGTTTCCGCCACACTTCTGGTAAATTTGCTGTCGGGGAGTGGGAGCATCTCCGAGGAATATCCTGACCATTATCTGGTCATTCGTTTCATTTGCTGTTTATGGTACCTTGCTGTGCGCAATTTGGCTGTCATGTTCACATACAAAACGATAGTGACTACGCTTCAAATAGTAATTCAATGGCCGTGAAGTGCTTTGGCACGTCCTGGGTTCAGGACAGGCAACATATAAATGTAAGTTCTATCTGCTACATTCTCTATTTTATACCATTGAAATCATTATGAACCCAAAATGCAGTGATTTAGCTTGACTCTCATTTGGATCTTCTTTCTTACTCTCTGTCTCCAAAACATAGCAAATATGTACACTGCACATGCACAAAAATATAATAATGGAGCAGCAGAGAAGAGAGGGAAGGCTCCTAACTTTGCTAAATTCACCAACAGTAATGAGTGTAAATGCATTTGCGCACCTTGAGGTATTTTTCCCCACTCTTCGAATTTTTCTAAAAGCAGAATTTGTTTTAAGTAGAATGAAGCTGAGTGGAGTCACTGCAAGCCTCAATGTGTACTCATTCCTAGATATTATCCTTCCGATAAAATGAGATTCTAATCTGCTTTTAATTGGCACTGAAATTTATTTTTCACCTCTTTCCCGATCTGTTTCTTAACCTTTAGCTTTTCTATATGTTTCCTTACATGGGGTGTGGGGGGATGAGATGCTCCCATTCCCTACACTTATTATCCATTCTACTTGGTGAAGAGAAAGCATACTTTGACATGGGAGGACCACACGACTTTCTTCCTTCATATTCCTCAATACGAAACACAGGGGGATGTTTCATCAGCTGGAATCTGAAGGCATCTCCAAGTAAGGCCCCGAACTCCACCACCTAGAAGGACAAGGGCAGCAGGTGCATGGGAACACCATCATCTCCAGGTTCCCCTCCAAGTCACTCACCATCCCGAGTTAGACATATCCCGTTTCTTCATCGTCGTTGGGTTAAAATCCATGAACTCCCTCCCTAAAAGCATTGTGAGAGTACCTTCACCACATGGACTGCAGCGGTTCAAGAAGGAGGCTCACCACCACTGACTCAAGGGCAGTGAGGGATGGGCAATAAATCATCCCAAGAATTAATTTTTAAAAAAATCAAATTATAGTCAAAACTGGAAGGATAAACTTGCAACCCTCTGTGATCCCATTAATCTACTCATTGAACTAATTGTTGCCCACATTATTGAACTCTTATTCATTGTAGGGCTTTTTTTAAGTGCTGTAACAAGAATGACAATGTTTCATTAAATTTATCATGTCTCAATCAGGTATCTGTTATTGCCACTGCAAAAGCTGTTGAGCAGTAACTGAACAAGTTTTGTCCCATATTTTCAATGTCACTTTATTTAAAGTTTTCATAATTACTTGTCTAATTGTGTCAAGAAGCAACAAACTGTAAAATTGCCTAAGATGCAGCAGCTGTATTTTAATAGCACGGCTTACTCACTAGTGACTCGATAGCAACATGTCAGTAAAGACTAGAGGGCATCATTAGTGGCTTTGTTTGTGTCCTATGTTTTTAGAAACTGAGAGAATTATTGTTTTTAAGATTATTTCTGAATTTGAATCTTTGGAATTTCGAGTGTTCATCAAGCTAATGGATGCCACTGCTGGGAGTGGGATATTTGACCACTTTCTACAACCAGTATCAAGTACATTTAGAGCAGATATATAACAACAACTTGCATTTATACTGCCTGGCAGCCAGAGTGAGTGGGCTCCTTTTCCTACATCTCATCACCCATATCTGGAAGCAATTCAGCAACTGGGAGTACAGAATAACACAAATTAATATTAGGCCTCTCACCAGCAAGCTCCTCTTATACTTAATGGTGCAATGCTATAATTATAGCAACTGTCTGTTTATTGTGGCTGCATAATATGCAGGAAGCAGAATTAATTTGTCCTTGTGCAAAGCTGATTGTGCCACCTGCCAACCAATCTCGCCAACTCCTACACCTTTGGCCACTGGACACCCTATTATCTTGCGTGCCTCCTCCTTGAGGTGATCAACTGCCATGTATTTGCTACTCCTCCCCCAGTCATTTCTCTTTCACATTAATGACCATAATGGCCCAGAAATTAGGTTCGGGTGCTTGCCGCGCATGCAAGCCTCCGATGTGCACTTACCCGGCGCACCGACAGCTGAAGCATGGGCCTGCTTGGAATTCCTGTCACTGGCCCGGTTCAGCTGTCGGCGCGCTGTGCTTGCCTGATCCAGCAGCATAGTTAGTTTGATGTGCCGGCTGGGATCAGGTGAGCACTGGGCAGCCAATCAGGGGAGGGAAAACTTCATTCATGAGTTTGATAGTAAGAACTGTCAAACTCATGAAAACTACGGGCGCCCAAAACACTACTTAAACTTTAAATAAAATTTTAAAAAACATCCCACTAATTAAATGAATTATAAATAACTTTAAAAAACTATTTTAAACAATTATTCAAATTTTAAAAAAAATTTTTTTTTTTTAAATCGGGTCTAAAAATACACTTACCTTACTGTAAAGTCCTTAAAAACAATAAAGCTGTGGAAAAAATGTTATAATTTTAAATAATAGACCACTTACCTTAAAGAATCAAGTGCTTACGTCTCCTTTTTATATTCATAAAAAGTTGAGGCCCTTACACACGGGCAAACCTGTAAAAAAGAAGGAAGTTCAACGCGTGCACGCAGAGTCCTCGTTGGACCTCTGAACCCCTTGGAGGAAATGCCAGTTTCCCGCGCATGCGCTGTGCATGCTGAAATCCGGCACTTCCAACGGGCCCACGCGTGAGTACCCTGTCCGTACTCACGCGTTGGGACCGGAATTACTGGGCCGTTGTCTTGCGTGCCTCCTCCTTGAGGTGATCAACTGCCATGTATTTGCTACTCCTCCCCCAGTCGTTTCTCTTTCACATTAATTACCGTATTTTCCTGCAAACCAAATACAGAGTATATGACATAATAACCACAACTTGCAGTTAGATAGCATCTTTAACATAGTAAAACGTCTCAAGGCACTTCACAGGAGCGTTATCAAACAACATTTGATACCGAGCCACACAAGGAGATATTAGGACAGGCGACCAAAAGCTTGGTCAAAGAGGTAGGTTTCAAGGACCATCTTAAAGGAGGAGAGAGAGAGGTGGAGAGGCGGAGAGGTTGAGGGAGGGAATTCCAGAGCTTTGGCGGCTGAAGGCATGGCTGCTAATGGTGGAGCAACGAAAATTGAGGATGCGCAAGAGGCCAGAATTGGAGCAACACAGAGATCTCGCAGGGTTGTAGGGCTGAAGGAGGCTACAGAGACATGGAAGGATTGGAAAACAAGTTTGAGAATTTTTTAATCGAGGCGTTGCCGGACCGGAAGCCAACGCAGATCAGCGAGCACATAGGTGATGGGTGAATGGGACTTGGTACTGAGTAGCAGTCTTACAGTTACTAGGTGCCATTCCTAATATAGGTACGCTGATGAACAGTAACAGTTCATTAGCGTATTAGAAATGGCAACTAGTAACTGCATGCATATGCCAAAACCAATAACTGTAGCACTCAAGGAATAAATAGATGCAGTTTAAATGAAATACACGCGAGTTGCCTACATTTATACATTATCCAGCTGGGATGCAAATTGCCTGTTGTATCCTAGGGCCTGAACACCTCCATACAAGCATCCAATTCCATTGTGAGACATGTTAATTGTGCCAAGGTGGCAGTATACAAGGTGCTGGTTGTATGACCTTTACTAGGGTGGATGAGGCACCTACCTTGTCCATTCTGGTAAAATAATAAAAAAAATTCCTGCACTGTTCAACTGATATTGGGGTTGCGGAGGTGGTACATCAGCCAAACCCCTCCAGTGTGCCCTCACTGTACATGACATGGCCTCTTTCCCTGTATGCCAAATGGCTTTGCACTTCTTGCCCTCATCGATTTCCGTAATATATCCATCCCTCCTTCAGTGAAATTAGAAGCTGTCTTCCTACAGGTGTTCTGGCTGCCATGACTCCTCAGATCCCCTTCAGTGCTGTAATACTGCCACTTCCGCACCAACTGCCACAGGCCTTTAAATCCTCTCGCAGCTTCCCAGTTTCTCACCCCGCTCAACCCCGCCCACCCCGCCATCCACTTTGAGCCCAATCTCCGGCAATTCTTCAGTGGGAAACCACTAATTTTCATGCAAATTAGCTTACCCCGAGAAACCTGCTGGGGTCGGTGGTAGAGTCACATCCACTGCACCTCTGTAGATGCACGCGCGCACTAGAAAACCCAGGCCCTTGTGTTTATTATGCACCTATTATTGTTTAAATGGCAAAGATTCTAAAAAGCTATTTAACTATCTGTGGAACTGTGTCCAGTGGTGAAATTTGAGGCTCTGCTCTGCTTGTTGTGTTGCTTTGTTCTGGCGGCATTAGTATGTGCAGAACCACTCTGCTTTGTGAAGGATACAGCACCTTGAGGGTCTGTGAATAATATATTCATAAATTTAATATTTTCAATTTCAGAGGTACAAACACTAATAGGAAGGGACTATCAGTAGTAGGTGTATAATTAGGTGCCCTGCATGTCGTTGAATATAATTTAAAGCGTGAATTGTATATTACATCATTTTATGGTTGAAAATCATATTTTTTTATACTAATTGTGTATGTAGGAAAACATTGTTTCCATATACAGATTACGCTTTCATTTTTTTAATGTTCCTGGGTTGAATTTGTGTCACTGATCAGCCATATGGTGTATTAAGCAGATTGCAGCTGGAGGCAATTGTGATGGGGTCAGATGTCTTATGAAACAGACCCTGGTGATCTCCTGAGAGCAAAGAAAAACCAGGACGTGGTGCCAATGGGCATTTGTTTTGCAGGAAAAGACGACTGCCAATGGATAAGCCTTCTGATGATTAGCAGGTGGACAGATAATTTTCTAAAACTTCTAAATACAAGGGTCAGACTTCCAGATGAGAATACTGTCTAGGAGCCGTCTCTCCAAAAGCAGTGAGCATGCTGTGTAAAGCTTCACTACTGATGTTAGAGCACACTACACAATATTGAGACACAGGTGAAAGAAGGACTTGCATTTATATAGATCCTTTCACAACCTCAGGATGTCCCAAAGCATTTTCCAGTCAATGAAGTAGTCACCGTTGTAATGTAGGGAAATGCAGCAGCCAATTTGCCACAAACAGCAATGTGATAATGACCATGTAATCTGTCATAGTGATTGAGGTTGAGGGATAAATATTGGCCAGGACACTAGGGAGAACTCCCCTGTCAGTTGTGGCTCAGTTGGTAGCACACTCATTTCTGAGTCTAGAAGATTGTGGGTTCAAGTCCCACTCCAGGGACTTGAGCACATAAAGCCTAGACTGACACTCCAGTGGAGTGCTGAGGGAGTGCTGCACTGTCAGAGGTGCAGTCTTTCGGATGAGATGTTAAACCGAGGCCCTCAAGTCTGCTCTCTCAAGTGGACGTAAAAAGATCCCATGGCACTATTTCGAAGAAGAGCAGGGGAGTTATCCCAGGTGTCCTGGCCAATATTTATCCCTCAACCAACAGAACAAAAACAGTTTATCTGGTCATTATCACATTGCTGTTTGTGGGAGCTTGCTGTGCACAAATTGGCTGCCACGTTTCCAACAGTGACTGCACTTCAAAAAGTACTTCATTGGCTGTAAAGTGCTTTGAGACGTTCGGTGGTCGTGAAAGGCGCTATATAAATGCAAGTCTTTCTTTCTTTTGCTCTTCTTCAAAATAGTGCCATGCGATCTTTTACGTCCACCTGAGAGGGCCTTGGTTGAACATTTCATCTGAAAGACGGCACCTCTGACAGTGCAGCAGTCCCTCAGTACTGTACTGGAGTGTCAGCCTAGACTTTTGTGTTCAAGTCTCTGGAGTAGGACTTGAACTCACAACCTTCTGACTCTGAGGTGAAGGTGCTAGCCACTATCCATGGCTGACACCTGTGCAACAGCTTTTGTTCTCCTGAAGGCCAGTTTTGCAAATATGTGCTCTCAGCTCAGAGCCACACCTGCTGGGAGCACATACTGAGAAACTGCACCCACACTCACAACAGTGGAGATCGAACCTGCGATTTCCCAATCGACGTTCCTGGCAGGGAGGCTCTGCGTTGGGAGTTCACATTCAGAAACACTGCCCTCTGCTGTAAACATGTAGATCTGGCTTAAAAACCGCCCAATCCACAGTGCTGCTTGGGTTGTGATGTTGAGGAAGATTGACAGCTGCCTCTTTGACCAAACGTTTGGTCACCTGCCCTAATGTCTCCTTCTTTGGTTCGGTGCCATTTTTTCGCTGATTAGGTTTCTGTAAAGTGTCTTGGGATGTTTTACTATGTTAAAGACGTTATATAAATGCAAGTTGTTGTTGTTGTCCAGCTTACCTGTATTAATAGGCATTAGGATTTGATGTGCACCTATTGCATATTACATTGGATAATAAAGTGGGACATCGAGGGCCAATCCACCAACTGTGCACTAGGCTCATTAAGGCCTCAGAAAAAATTAGTCAGCTCCTTGCCCCACATTGCTGGATCTCAGTGTTTGAATAACACAGCTGGATCTCAGCACCCATATAAAATGGGCACTGGATGATTGATCCGTTCAGCTATGTTGGTTCCTGTATTTTATAGTGGAGACTGCTTGTTAGTCGCATCAAGCAGCTGCATGTTTATCAAGTGAATTCATTATTTACTTCCGGGTGCCCTTGGGTTTCACAACTGCAGCTATTCACACCTGCTTACAGCTGCATCCCATTTGTCATCTGTGGGCATCAGCTGAGGGAATTGTATTGGAGATCTGGCTAAACAGAACCTATTGGGAATCCCCCAATTATCATTGCCCCTCTATCAAACTGGTTCTGGAGGAGGAAGGGTGGGATCAGAGGAGCCATGCAGCGCAGGCTGACCTAGGTAGCCAAGATAATTGCAACCTGATGCCCCTTACAAAACATCACCGTGCAAAGATCCCTACCCATGAAACAGGGGGAGAAAAAGAGAGTCTGCCTCAACCAATGGTAGAAGAGGATCCTCTTGGCCCTCAACCAGCTTATGTCAGGCTGTGAACATGCAGCAGGCAAGTATCTTGTGTTGGGGCATGATTAGTATTTGCTCCTTGTCACATTTCATGGGTCATAGGACAAATACATTCATGTGGCAGTGCAGTGTTAAAACATGGATGTAACTGTGCATTTGGGAAGTAGGTGAACAGTTGCTGCTGCTCCACCATGGAAAAGCGAAGTGCTGTTAAGAGGCATTGTAAGGCAACATTGTAAAGTGAAGCAAAATGTAAACACACTTACCTTGGCAACCTTTCAGACAGCATCAAATTTCCTCCTCACCTGCTCTTAGGATTTGGTCACAAGTGTAACGGCATTTATTCTTTCTGCAACTACCATCCAGGCAATTTTTGTGGTACATTGTCAGCCATGGCTCAGTTGGTAGCACCCTCGCCTCTGAGTCAGAAGGTTGTGGATTCATAGTCCGACTCCAGAGACTTGAGCACAAAAATCTAGGAGCATGCTGAGAGAGTGCTGCACTGTCAGAGGTGCCGTCTTTCGGATGGGACGTTAAACCGAGGCTCGTCTGCTCTCTTAGGCGGATGTAAAAGATCCCATGACACTATTTCAAAGAAGAGCAGGGAAGTTCTCCCCGGTGTCCGGGCCAATATTTATCCCTCAATCAACATCACAAAAACAGATTATCATATTGCTCTTTGTGGGAGCTTGCTGTGTGCAAATTGGCTGCCATGTTTCCTATATTACAATAGTGACTACACTTCAAAAAAAAAGTACTTCATTGGCTGTAAAGCGCTTTGGGACGTTCAGTGGTTGTCAAAGGTGCTATATAAATGTAAGTCTTTCCTTTTTTAGACTTCAAAAAGACCCCTTTTCTGCAGGGTCTATTGCAGCAGGAGCTTGAATGCTGCATCCCCATGGTAACGTGTACTTTAGCATCTTGAGTTGGGTGTAGCCTGAGCTGTGCAGCATTCTCTTGAAGTTCTTTTTCCAATGATATAATAAATAGGGAATGTTGCCCATGGCTCACTGCACCATTCAAAAACAACAACTTGTATTTATATAGCACCTTTAACATAGTAAAACATCCCTGTTATGGTCATAAATAAATAGACGTTTTCATTATGAACAGCTAGCTTGAGCTAGTCATTTATTCAGCCATTTGGACTAGTGTACAGGCATCCATCTTGACTACTGCCTAGTGGGTAGCCCACTACTAAACATACAGCTCCACCTAGTGTACCAGTCTAGAATGACATGTTACTGATCATTACATCCCCCTTCCTTAGAGGTTAAACAAAATCAATATCAATCAATATCAATCAATCATAACGACATAAACATCTTCACAACAGTCAACACATTTTCAAAGCTTTACTTTATGAACTCTAAGCTTTTAATTCTTTTATTATAGTTTTCTTTGTACTCAAAGATTAAGTCTATCAGGCTTTTTTACTTCACGTGCGGATCTTCTCAGCACAGGTAAGTCTGATGTGTTTTCATGGGAGCCTGTATGTGTGTTTGTGTTAGATTGTTCTGGTGGTGAGTGACAAGATTCAGTTGCGGCATTGTCATCGATTTGCTCTTGGATAGTTTCTTGTGTTTTCAGGAGGGAACGGCAGTTCCTCCTGAGAATCTGTCCTTCCTCAGTTCTAACAGTGTACGACCTTGGTCCTACTTTCTCAAGAACTGTAGCTTTCCTGTTCCATGCATCTGGATCCTCAATCCTGACAACATCAACCCTTGTCAATGGTTTCAGAGTTTTGGATGACTTGTCATAGTGTGATTTCTGTTTCAGCTTTAACAGTTGAAGTCTCTGTCTCAGTTCCTTACTCTGCTTTTCTTTTGCACAGCAGGGTAGTGTGGTGCACAACTTGCGACCCATTAGGAGTTCAGCAGGTGAAGAACCACAGTCTAAAGGGGAGGCTCGGTAGCTCAGCAGGGCGAGATAAGGATGAGACTTGCTTTCTGTTGCTTTCTTCAGTAGCTGTTTGAGAACTTGAACACCTTTCTTTGCCTTACCATTCGACTGAACATACAGAGGACTGGATGTGATGTGCTGAAAGTCATAATGTGCTGCAAACTGTTGCCACTCCTTACAGTTGAAGCATGGACCATTGTCGCTAACGGCAATCCTGGGAATCCCATGTCTGGCGAAGATGGATTTAACATGCATTATGACACTGCTTGCTGATGTGCTTGAGAGCAGCGCGATCTCAGGATAGTTAGAATAGTAGTCAATCACTAATAGATGTCTTTACCATTCAAATGAAAGAGGTCCATGCCAACCTTTTGCCATGGTGCTGTTGGTAAGTCAGCTACTATCATTGGTTCCTTTGCTTGTTTGTTTTGGTGTTTCTGACATGTCTCACATTTGCCTATCATGTTGTCAATGTCCTTATTTATGCCAGGCCAATAAACAGTGCCTCTTGCTCTCCTTTTGCATTTTTCAATTCCGAGGTGTCCCTCATGAATCCTTTTGAGCATGTCTTGCGTAGAGCCTGTGGAATGACTATTCTGTTCTGTTTTAGTAATAGTCCACTTGTGACACTCAACTCTGACCTGATGTGATAGTACTTTGGACAGAAACCTTTTGGCCAACCATGATGAATGTTCTCTATTACTGTTTGTAACACTGTATCTTTTACTGTTTCTTCTGCTATTTGCTTTGATTTTGTGTCTGACACGGGCAGCGCAGCAGTGACCATACTCACATGAACATCCACATCTTCCTCAGTAGAGCTCACATGACTCATTGTGGGTGCTCGGGATAGTGCATCTGCTAACGCTATGGCCTAGAAATTGGGTTTTGGCTTAGCCAGGGCTTTAGCGCCGGAAGTTAGTGCCGGCGCTAAGTCCCCCTGCGCGCGCCAAAAATTCAGTAGCGCCACGCCCAAACGGCTGCCGGCGCTACTGAAGGGTCTTAGCGCCTGGAAAAGGGCGCTAACTGCCGTTTAGCACCGCAATTCCGGCGCTGCGGCACCCGATGCGGTGCGGCAGGCTGGGGAAGTGCAGGCCTCCTCCTTCCGTTAAGGAGGAGCTGCCTGCACCCGGCCGCGGCCCGCGCAAATCTGTTTAAAAATGAGCCCGGCACCTCGGACAAGTGCCGGGCTTGCATCTGTTCCGGGGGGGGGGGGGAGAAGTCCGGGGAGGGAGCTGCGGGCAGGCGGCCGGCGGGAAAGCGGCCGGCCGCCGCGGGGCCTTTAATGCGCCGGCGCAAACACATGTTGGACTCTGTTGCCAGAGTCTTAGTTGCGGCTGCCACGGGCGAGGCGGCCGCAACTGAATTTCGGCGCTGGGGCCCGTCGGCATGGCAACCGGGACGCTGCGCACACCGATGACGTCATCGGTGCCGGCGCAGCGCTACCGGTGCAACGCCGCTTTAGGGCCCCAGGGAATTTTTCAACTGGCCATAACTCTGGCGCTAGTCCCTCTAGCGCCTCAAAAGCGGCGCTAAGGCTAGTGAATTTCTAGGCCTATGTGTTTGCCTGGTGTGTAGATCAGTTCAAAGTCATATCTTTGCAGCTTCATCATGAGTCGTTGAATCCTTGGAGACATCTCATTCAGATTTTTTTTATGATGGCAACCAGTGGGCAGTGGTCTGTCTCAACTGTGAAGGTGGGAAGTCCATATATGTAGCCATGGAACTTTTCTAGTCCAACTACCAAGCCTAGA
This sequence comes from Somniosus microcephalus, assembly GCF_052327205.1. Classification (NCBI taxonomy): domain Eukaryota; kingdom Metazoa; phylum Chordata; class Chondrichthyes; order Squaliformes; family Somniosidae; genus Somniosus; species Somniosus microcephalus. The sequence continues at coordinate 254,340,464 of NC_140992.1, forward strand.
CATTCCTTTTCAATCTGGGCGTATCGACACTCAGAGTCAGTCATAGACCTGGAGGCATAGGCAACAGGCTTCCAATCATCACCCTCTGCTTGTAGCAAGACTGTGCCTAGGCCATCTTTTGATGCATCCGTTGACACTTTGATTCTCTTTGTTGGGTCAAAGAAGGTGAGTACAGGTGTGGTTGTCAGCACTGTTTTGAGGTTCATCCACTCTTGTTCATGTCTTTCTGTCCATGCAAACTCATTTGTTTTATGTAGCAGGTCTTGCAGACAGGCTGTCTTGGCTAAGAAGTTAAGAATGAACTTTCCAATGAAGTTTATCATCCCCATGATGCGTAGCACTCCTTTTTTGTCAGTGGGTCGGGGCATTTTGAGTATGACGTTTACTTTTTCCATATCTGGCTCTATTCCTTTACCAGATAGATTATCTCCTAGGAAAGTGACTTCCTGGATGCCAAACTGACACTTGGCTTTGTTGAGCTTCAGTCCATTCCGGCGTATGCTCTGTAGCACTTTAGTCAGTCTCTCATTGTGTTCTTTCAGTGTGGAGCCCCAGATGATGATGTCATCAACATAGACCCGAACTCCTTCCAGACCTTCAATTATGTGTTCCATTGCTCTATGAAAGATTTCAGATGCAGATATGATCCCGAAAGGCATTCTGAGGAAACAATACCTGCCAAATGGTGTGTTGAAGGTACAGTATTTGGTGCTCTCTTCATCCAGTTTTAGTTGCCAAAATCCTTGTGAGGCATCGAGCTTTGTGAAGTATCTGGCACCTGACATTTCACTGGTGATTTCTTCTCGCTTGGGAATCTGGTAGTGTTCACGTTTTATGTTTACATTTAAATCCTTTGAATCCATGCATACTCTTAGATCATTGTTCTTTTTCTTTGCACATACCATGGAGTTAACCCAGTCTGTTGGCTCTTCGACTTTCCTGATGACTCCTAGTGTGGTCATTCTGTCCAGTTCTTTCTTGAGCCGGTCACGCAGGGGTGCTGGAACTCTCCGTGGAGCATGTACCACTGGCTGAGCATCCTCCTTTAGCTGGATCTTGTAAGTGAATGGTAGAACTCCAAATCCTTTGAACACATCCTGGAAATTACTCACTACAGAATCCACCGAGTCATCTGGTCTGCTTATGGCACAGTTTATACGGTAGACTCTCTTGACCAGTTCTAAGTCCTCACAAGCTTTGTCACCTAGTAGTGAATCAAGTCCTTCAGCCACAACAGAAAACATGAGATGATGCACTTTGTCTTTGACTGTCACTTTAAGTGTGCATACACTTAAGCTATCTATTTTCTGTCCATTATAGTTCTTCAGTAGTACTGACTTTTTCTGTATTTTGGGCTTTTCGTTCATATTTTTAATGTCACTCATACTGATTAAGTTTGCTTTTGCCCCAGTGTCTAGTTTCAATGTAATTAATGCTCCATTTACCTGCAGTGGCATCATCCATTTGTCCTCTTTTACTGCATTAACTTTATGTTCAGCATTGTCCATTCCTGAGGGCTGCACATTTTCTGTATCCTTTTCTATATTGTCACATGACACCATTCCTACAAAAAATGTCTCACTTAAATCAGTGTCCTCAATCACATTGACTTGTTGCCCTTTCTTTGTTTTTACTTTTGAAAAGCATTGTTTGGCAAAGTGATTCTTTCCATTACATTTTGTGCACATTTTCCCAAACGCTGGGCATTGTCTTGACTGGTGCTGGTAACCACAGCATTTACAATTAAAAATTCCATCCTCCGATTGCTTTGCATTTCTGTTCTGCCCACGTTTCTTCCCTTTGTAGGACACAGCACCGACAGCAGCACAGTCACTCATTACAGTCGCATCATTATTAATTTCACTGAAAGTCTTTGCGTGCTGTTGAGCTAGCTCACTGGCATGGCATATTTTCACAGCATTCTCCAATGTTAGTTCAGTTTCTCTCAACAAACGTTCCCTGACCTTTTTATCATGAATACCAAACACGATCTGGTCATGAATCATGGATGATTTCAGTTCAGAGAAATTACATGTCTGTTCTTTCAGTTGCAGATCGGTCACAAAGCTATCAAAAGTCTCATTTTGCTGCTGTGTCCGTGAACGGAACACATACCTCTCATAGGTCTCGTTCTTTTTGGGAGAACAATGTGTATCAAACTTCTTTAGCACATCGTCCATTTTTTCTCTGTCCTCCTCTTGATCAAATACAAATGTATTAAATACCTCTATCGCCTGTGGGCCTGCAACCGTGAGCAGTAACGCTATTTTCCTTGCATCTGGCTTTGTACCGAACCCAATGGCAGCAATGTAGAGTTTGAATTGTTGTTTGAAAGTCCGCCAATTGCAGTCGACATTCCCCGTGAGTTTCAAATCCTCCGGTGGCTTCAAATTCTCCATGTCGCGTTTCACAATATTCAGCAGATATTACCAATCCTGGTACCATGTTATGTTCATAAATAAATAGATGTTTTCATTATGAACAGCTAGCTTGAGCTAGTCATTTATTCAGCCATGTGGACTAGTGTACAGGCATCCATCTTGACTACTGCCTTGTGGGTAGCCCACTAATAAACATACAGCTCCACCTAGTGTACCATTCTAGAATGACATGTTACTGATCATTACAATCCCAAGGCGCTTCACAGGAGCGTTATCAAACAAAATTTGGCATCAAGTCACATAAGGAGATATTAGGGCAGATGACCAAAAGCTTGGTCAAAGAGGTAGGTTTTAAGGAGCGCCTTAAAGGAGGACAGATAGGTAGAGAGGTGGAGAGGTTTAGGGAAGGAATTTCAGAGCTTAGGGCCTTTGCAGCTGAAGGCACAGCCAACAATGGTGGAGCGATTAAAATTGGGGATGCTCAAGAGGCCAGAATTGGAGGAGTGCAGATATCTCGGAGGGTTGTAGGACTGGAGGAGGTTACAGAGAAATGAAGAGATGAGGTCATAGAGGTATTTGAAAACAAGGATGAGAATTTTAAAATCGTGGCATTGCTTATCCAGGAGCCAATGTAGGACAGCGAGCACAGGGGTCCTGGGTGAATGGGACTTGGTGTGAGTTAGGAGATGGGCAGCAGAGTTTTGGATGACCTCAAGTTTACAGATGGTAGAATGTGGGAGGCCAGCCAGGAGTGTGTTGGAATAGTCAAGTCTGGAGGTAGCAAAGGCATGGATGAGAGTTTCAGCAGCAGATGAGCTGAGGCAAGGACGGAGTCTGGCGATGTTATGTAGGTAGAAACAGGCGGTCTTAGTTATGCCGTGGATATGTGGACAGAAGCTCATTTGGGGTCAAATATGACACGAAGGTTAGAAACATAGAACATAGAAAAATAGGAGCAGGAGTAGGCCATTCGACCCTTCGAACCTGCTCCGCCATACAATATGATCATGGCTGATCCTCTATCTCAATACCATATTCCTGCTCTCTCCCCATACCCCTTGATGCCTTTTGTGTCTAGAAATCTATCTGATCCTATTTTTTTGGATGATGTACCGAGGAGACGCATGTAGATGAGAAATAGGAGGGGGGGCCAAGGATAGATCCTTGGGGGACACCAGAGGTAACGATGCGGGAGCGGGAAGAGAAGCTGTTGTAGGTGATTCCCTGGCTGCGACTGGTGACAAAGTGCTGCAGTCTGCAGCCAAGCGTTCAGAGGTTCGAGCTCCCAGAAGTTGCCAGCCACAAGCATCTCAAGTGTCTCCACATGAGCAACAGTATCCTTCCGCTACCTCTGCTGAAGCCACTGGCGAAGCACCTCATATGAGTAGTAGAGCTAGTAAACCTTTTAAAAAAAGCTCTATAGGTAGATCACTTGTGTGACAAAAGAATTCACTAAAATATTGTGTTTGGAATTAAATTCAACACCTTTATTACATTTCCCACTTATAGTTTCTTTTCATTACAGCTTCTTAGTCTGCAATGTCAGAATGTCATTGACACAGAGGGTTGAATGTTTTCAATGCTCTTTAATACAGAATCGAGGCAGTGGTGAAGTGGCAGCAAGGACTGTTAATGCTGAGGGGCTTTTTCTGACTTTTCAGGTAAGGGGGTTGGTGAGGTCACTGAAAGCATTGCTCTATCAATTGCTCCCTGGCCTGTCTAGCTGCAATGCTGGTCCTGCTTCATCCTCACTGATGTGCCTCAATAAATCCGAGACTCGATGTTAGCGAAACAAAACAAGGCTTTTATTGACTTAGAAGGTAACACACAGGAGAGAGGTATCTTCCATCCAGAGCTCTGCCGTACTGGATGTGCTGCAGGCTGGGCCAGCTTACATAGGGGCCAGGTATGGGCGGAGCCCTACACATAGTACAATACAATGGGCCAGGTATGGGCGGAGCCCTACACATAGTACAATACAATGGCGAGGAAACGGAACAGAGGTAAGGGAAATGAAACTGAAACCAACCACAGTCACAGGCAGTGATGAATGGAATATTTCATCACACTCACCTTCCTCCAATTCTTCTTCATCTGACAGTACCTCAACTTGTTGCTGCGCCTCCTTCAACTCCAATCATCTTTACATTGCCAAGTTGTACAGAATGCAGCAAACTACAATGAAGCAAGCCACTTTGTGATTCTAGTGAAGAAGAACAAAGAACAAGTGATTTCCCCATACCTTCGATGTTGCTTTAATTACCTGTTAAATAAAAGAAAGCGTAAGGGCAAGTAATTATTACTATTAATGCATTTACAGGCAGTCATATCTACAAGCAATGGTTATTGTTAGCCATATCCTTACTGCACTCTGTTGGCAACCACTCAATGACTGCTTCCTCACAGGATTTTAATGGGTCTAATCGAGTAATCATCTGTTGTAACGTTTACAGAGATTGTAAATTATTACTTCTGAAGTTGCTTGGTTTTCTGAAAAGGGACTCACATAAACACTTTGTCATGTTCTCTGCTACTGGAGATACATCAGTTCTGAAGCCATCACAAGCAAACCTACTAATCACTGAGATTTTGTTACAGATTGCTTGTAATGAGGTAAATGAGCATGTAGACTACTGCAAACGTTGGTCTCTATAAAATGGGCTTTGTTGTTTCTATTATTGATCCAGAATTCTGTCAAGTTTAGGGATGTGACTTGTAATAATCTATACAGTAAGTGCTGCTGCTTGTGAGGACTTTTTTGTCTGTGTAATTTTAGTGCGCAATTGATAGCAGATATGACAGGATAATTATACTTGTGATCTCCATTTTACTTACCAGCGGGAATTCAGGTTGAGACAACTATTATAACGACTGGTATTTGTGTCAAATTCAGTTTTCAGTAAAATGCCATTCCTAGAAAAATGGTACAAGAGGAAATAATGGGACAGACAGCCCTGTGCCAGGTTGGAATGGCGATCATTTTTTTAAAATCCAGAAAGCTTAATTTATGGTTTACTTGGTTTTGCAAGGAAGAGAAAACAAAGAAGGAGAGTGGGGGTGATAGAGGTCTTAAATAGATAGAAAGAATCTAATTTGAAAGTGACAGAAAAATAATTGTCTTGATGTGACGGTAGAAACACCAAATGAATTATTCATATGACATTACACATACCGTCAACATTATTAAACCATTTCCAAAATTCTTAAATTTGACAGCTAGTGTTAAGAACCAAATAATAAGACAGAAAAAAATCAAACTAAAAACTCACATGAGAATTGAAAGATATTCGGCTTTGGATTCAGATTTTGGTTCAGATTGAATTTTGAGTGGTATAAATTCTCGGGGGGTAATTTTAACTGTTATTGTCGGGCGAAAGAAAGTGCATTCGTGAATTGGCAAAGGTCAGAAAAAAGGGGCAGATGACTCGATCGCCAGTTCTCTGCCCCATTTATGTTGCCCTGGGATTTCAAGGGCTTTTGTTTGGAGAGGGGGCAGTCCTGGGACTGTGCTTGCAGTAGGTGCAGGATTCCCAAGTAGCAATGTAAATGAGGCGGGAGAACACGTTCATGGCTCCCTGGCTCATTTTCCGGAATGGCTTACACGGGGCATCAAAATGCAGGGTTGCCCAAAAAACATGGTACTGTGCCTGCCACCCCCCCCCCCACCCCTTCACCGAACCCCCACCATCATGGGGAGCCCCTTCACCGAACCCCCACCATCATGGGGATCCCAACGACAACCCAAAGACTTGAAGGTAGGACTTTGTTACCATTTCTACAATCAACAGGATATTAAAGTGGCGCCAGGAAGTCCTGATCTCAAGGCCCGATGGGCAGTTACAGTTCTGAGAGGCCTGCAGCTTCACTTCACTTGACTAGTGCTAAGCCTGGCCAGGGTGCAGGGTTTGCGCCAAGGTGGGGAGGGGTGGGTGCCTTGGACCATGTTAACAGCCTGGGACAGGAAATCGCAACACTCCTGGCCCTGGCTGGATACATCCCACGTTAGATGTGCTGCTCCTGTCCAGTGCCAGGAAACGGGGGTCCAGAAAGGTCTACCCTATGGAGTTTGTACTGTTGCACTAAATTGAAAATGCTGTCCACAGTGGAGAAGTAAAATCACTTTAACAGCTCTAATACTAACGTAGCCAATAATTATCATTCTTTTCCAGAATTATGAAATAAATTCTGATCACATGCTTATGCTTCGCTCAGATACTCTTAAACATGATTATGTATTTTTTTTTCCTTCTCGCTTCCATCCTGAGTTAATAGGGGTGAAAGATGTGTGCTGATGTGCATGATATGCTGGCTATAGCGATGTGCCAAGCTGTGGGCTTTATTCAAATGCTTCTACTTGATTGCTGATTCTGTTTTGCCTTTTAACAGTTTGGATCATGAACTTATTTGCAAACGCCATTGAGCTCATGAAATGTGCGTAGAGACTGAATAAAGCCGACCCTTCCACTGTTTGCCAGTAAATAACATTTGTATTTCACAAACACTCCTGAAACAGTGGCTGGGTCAGCTTTCTCCAGTTTCTGGAGCATGATGACCATATAATGTACCACTGAGTATTTGAGAATTTAATTTGATATGCAGCAAGAAAAATGTTGAATTAAATGTTTGAACTCACCCCGTTCTAACATACTCACCGAGCATAGAGCATACTTAAATGTCTCCAACTGGCAGTGAGCATTTTAATGGTAGGAAAGAGCTATTACATTCTTATTTTCTGTCACCAGAAATTTAAAGCTCAAAATTACTGTTGCTGATGAAAGCAAATGTAACATTCATATGAGATTCCTCTCTCTGCTATTCTTTTTTATTTCTTAGGATGTGGGCAATTATGACAAGGCCGCATTTATTGGCCATCTCTAGTTTCCTTGAGAAGCTGGTCTAGGACTTTCTCCTTGAACCATTGAGGTACTTGGGCTGATGGTGCTCCCACTGGTGTTAGATAGGATATTCCACGATATTGACCTAGGAATGGAAGTGTATGTCCAAGTCAGGAGAATGTGTGACATAGGGGAGCTTGTAGGTGATGGTGTTCCATGTTGTTGCTGCTCATATACTTCTCAGTGGTAGAAGTGACAGGGCTGGGCGGTGGTGTTGCAATAAGCTTGGTGAGATGCTGCAGTGCATCCTGTAAATAGTACAAACTGCAGTCACAGTGCACCAGTAGTGGAATAAGCGGACTGCTCTGTCTTGGATTGGATGCTGTTGAGCTTCTTGAGTGTTGTTGCAGCTTCAGCCATCCGGGTGAATGGTGAGCTTTGTAAATGGTGTAGAATATATTGAGGCATCAGTAGGTGAGATATACATCACAGATTACTCAACCTCTTCTGTGCTCTTGCAGCCACAATGTTAATATATATTTTTTTATTCATTCATGGGAGCGTCACTAGCAAGGCCAGCATTTATTGCCCATCCCTAATTGCCCTTGAGAAGGTGGTGGTGAGCCGTGGTGAAGGTAGTCCCACAGTGCTGTTAGGTAGGGAATTCCTACCCTACCACCCATACCACCCATATGGCTGGTCCAGTTAAGTTTCTGGACAATGGTATCCCCCAGTATGTAGATGGTGGATGATTTAGCAATGGTGGTGCCAATAAAGGTCAAGGGAAACTGGTTGGGCCTTTTCTTGCTGGCGATGGTTATTATCTGGCATGAATGTTAGCTGCCATTTGTCATCCTAAGCCTGGATGTTGTCCAAGTTCTGTTGTAGGCTTAGCACGGGCTGCTTCATTATTGGAGGAGTTGTAAATGGAGCTGAACACTGCAGAATTGTCAGCGAACAGCCCATTCCTGACTTTAAGATAGAGGGAAGGTCAATGATGAAGCAGCTGAAGATGGGTGGCTGAGGATGCTGCTCTGAGGAACTCCCACATAAAATCCTGGGGCTTTAATTATCGACCTCAAACAGAAGCAGAGTGAGACTACTGCCTCTCAATGGTCTCACTGTTAGTAGAATGTCAACGTGAAGTTGGCAGTGTTATATTGCTCATCTTTTGTTACAAAGTAAGATGTGTAGTAGAACTATATCATTACATTCAGTTACAAACAGATGAAAAAGTGGTTTAAGATACAGTGGCCTAGAAATTCAGTATAGCCACGTTTGGGGCGCTACAGCATGGTGTTCGCTAACTTTTGCGTCCGGCGCAACTTAGCGCCACCTTCGCCGATATTCAGTTGCATCGCCCCAAGAGGTTGCTGCTGCGCTAAAGCAGGCGATGCACGACTATCATTAGGCGCTAAGCCGGCGATCCGGGGCGCAAACACCGAAGGTGGGCGCAGCGCAGGTGCGGCGAGTTGCTCATTGAGGGCAGACAGTCAGGCGCTGGTCAGCACTTAAAGGGGGAGGGTGGAATTGCTTGGCTGCCACGCCCTGCACACTGCAGCCCTAAGGCAAGGACTGAACACTGCTTCTGGAACAGCTCCACGCCCAGGAGAATGGAGAAGGCCAGGGAGAGAGCGCAGCGCTTCGGCGAGGGTGACCTGAGGCTGGTGGTTGGCGCTGCCCGCCGAATATCGGAAAGCATGGAGGGATGTGGCAAACTGGGTCACGTCCAACAGCGTGGTTGGCAGGACACCAACCCAGTGCCAGAAAAAATTCAACGACCTCACTCGGGTTGTCAGGGTGAGTACCCTTTCCAGTATCCTCCTCATCCCTGCATGTGCACCTCACTTTATGGCCAAACAGGTCTGAAAGCCCTAATGGCCAGCCCTCATCCAGCAGCTATGGGACTGTCATGAAAAGCACTTGCGCAATCAGGACTTTAGACACTGTCAGGGCTATTCGACCATGGGAGGCAGTGCGGGCAAGATCAGGGCTTGACACTGTCAGGGCTAATCGAACATGGGAGGCAGTGCGGGCAAGATCAGGGCTTGACACTGTCAGGGCTAATCGAACATGGGAGGCAGTGCGGGCAAGATCAGGGCTTGACACTGTACTTAGAGGCGGTCCTTTCTCTTGCAGGCCAAGCTGGCACATAACAGAAGACAGAAGCGACAGACCGGGGGAGGCCGTCCTGACCTGAAACAGCTGAGCGACCTCGAGCAGCGAGTGGAGCAGATCATGGCAGGCCGGCTGAGTGGCCCCGTCGCCACTGGAGATGCTGACCCTGTTCTGGGCACCAATGGTAAGGTCATCACCTTTTTGACCTCTCCCTTTCCACTTGCGCCTCACACCAGCATCCTTTGCCACTATCGAACCAATGCAGTGCACAGCAGCACTCATGCCTCCCTCGCTGCCGCCCTGTCCTCACTCTAAAGCAACTCTTGTGCCTCCCTGCTTTCAGATGGTGACTCGCCAGGTGAGGAGGCGGCCCCTCAAGCTGGCACTGTGTCCGAGTCAGACATAGAGGAGGAGGAAGAGGAAGCCAGCCCATCAGGGACACCCTCAGCCGAGGCAGCCCATGGCCATGATGGTGACATGTCTTCCCTGGAGGGGAGCAGGGGGGAAGGGTCGGAGGATAGTGAAGCTCCGGGGACCAGTGGGCTGCAGCAACGCGGGAGGAGTGGGGAAGCTCGGCGGCCTTCTCCCCGGAGGGTGAGTGCGGCCTCCAGTCCTGCTACGGTGAGCGCAGAGGAGGTGCAGCTCCTAGCGGAAATGGGCGCCCAGGCTGAGCGCAGGCACACTGAGCTCATGGCTGCAGTGGCAAGGATGCCTGACTCCATAGAGTCACTGGCAAGGAGTGTGCAGGAATTCGGGGCAGCACAGGCCAGGAGTCTGCAACAATTCAGTGCAGCACAGGCCAGGAGTCTGCAGGACATCGCGGCAGCACAGGCTAGGAGTCAGCAGGACTTCGCTGCTTCACAGGCGGCTTCTAGCCAAGTGCTCAGTCATGCCGTGCATTCACTGGCTGCTGTCATGCAGACACAGACAAGGGCCACACGGGCACTAACTGCTGCCACACTCGCTGGATCAGCCAGGCATCGCCGGGGCACTCGCTGTGCCGCAGCAGCCCAGCAGTCTGTGCCTCAGCAGATTGCTGCGCATGCTGCAGTGCTGGCCCGTGCGCGTGCCAATGTATCAGCCGACCAGGGAGTGCCTGTGATCTGTCAGGTTGGCAGCATTCCTGCAGCCAACACTGTCACTCCTCCATTGCAGCTGCCACCAGCTGTTGGACAGACTGCTGCCGCCCAAGCAGAGTTGGAGCAGTCAGCAGCCGGCCCCTCCAGGCCCAGAGCTGGTCCAGGCCGACCCCCAAGGGCATCTGCCGTCTCACCATCTGACCCTCAGCAACCTTACCCCAGCCTTGCTGCAGCCACTGGGGTCCCATTGAGGAGGAGCTGCAGGGCGGGTAGGGGCCAGTCACGGAAGCGAAACGGATCACCCTCGCAGGGGAAAAAGTAGAAGGTGTGGCCAAATGTTTTGTTTTACTTATAAAAGCCGAGACTGGTGTATTTGTTTCATATATAAAAGCCGAGACTGGTGTATTTGTTTCATATTTAAAGGCCGAGACTGGTGTATTTGTTTTACTTGTAAAGGCCGAGACTGGTGTATTTGTTTCATATATAAAAGCCGAGACTGGTGTATTTGTTTCATATTTAAAGGCCGAGACTGGTCTATTTGTTTCATATTTAAAGGCCGAGGCTGGTCTATTTGTTTTACTTGTAAAGCCCGAGACTGGTGTATTTGTGTTTTTGGGGGGGGTTTCTCTCCATTAGTTTGTCATGTGGGAAGGGCACAGAGGTATCATAGTAAAACATTTTCTTAAATCGCACTGTCCATGCTTTCTTTTGGAAGTCCTGGTTGCCCTGCTCGGCTGAGGGCTTGTGGAGCAGCTACATTCATCTTCTGCCATTGGCACAAGCCATTCCCTGAGAGGGGGCCTAGAACCGACTTGCAATAAGCCGCCGACGGGCGGCCCTTGCACTTTCTGCCTCCCTCCTGTGCTGGTCCTCCTCCTCCTCCTCCTCCTCCTCCTCCTCTGGTGGTCCTCCAATGTCTGCTGGCAGTGGCTGAGTCCTGCGGATAGCCAGGTTGTGCAGCATGCAGCACACAACAACAAAATGGGAGACTCGCTCAGGCGAGTACTGTAGGGCTCCCCCGGAACGATCCAGACAGCGGAACCGTTGCTTCAGCACGCCGATTGTTTGCTCAATGATGTTCCTGGTTGCTTGATGGCTGTCATTGTATCGCTCTTCAGCAGGGGTGCTGGGCGCACGGAGCGGGGTCATCAGCCAGTTGCACAAAGGATAGCCTTTGTCCCCGAGAAGCCACCCTCGTGGGTGACGCTGGGCCTCGAACATGTCTGCCACAGAAGTCTGGCGCAGGATGAAGGCATCGTGGCTGCTGCCTGGAAAGCGGGCATTGACAGCTAGGATGAGCTGCCTGTGGTCACACAACAACTGCACGTTGAGCGAATGGTAGCCCTTCCGGTTGCGGTAATCCTCGGCATTCTCTAGAGGTGCCCGCAAAGCTACATGCATGCAGTCAATGGCGCCCTGCACCATGGGGAAGCCCGCTAATGCTGCAAAGCCCATTGCACGCTGTTGCTGCTTGTCAACGGTCATGGGGAAGGAGATGAACTGACGTCTCCTTCTGAAAAGGGCATTGGCCACCTGGCGGATGCAGCAATGTACCGCAAACTGGGAGATGTTGGAAATGTCCCCAGTAGCGGATTGGAAGGAGCCGGTGGCATAGAAGTTGAGAGCCACCGTCACCTTCACTGCCACCGACAGAGACGTCCTGCTCCTCAGCTGTGGCTGCAGATCTCCGCAAAGCAGGTGGCAGATCTCAGTGACCACTGCCCTTCTGAATCGCAGCCTCCGAACACACTGCTCCTCAGAAATGTTCAGATATGAGAACTGCTGGCGGTATACCCTGGGTGGGTAAGGCCTCCTTTGCCGACGCCTGTTGCCCCTTCTCCGTCTGGCCATGACTGGCACTCTCTCACGACGTTTCTGAGCCCTTTGAATGCAATGGAGAAGCCCAACGTTTCCGCCCATTGCAGCCCCCATTATATGTTTCCAATCAATGCTATGACTCTGAAGTTAAAGACAAGTGCAAAGCTGTGGCCTGAAGCCACAAGTACCTGTGCGAGTGTTGAGCCAAACCAGAAAGCTCTCTACCTTTGTCCCTCTCCAAAGATCCGTCTCTCACAAAGAAGGAGTGGTGCAAAATGGCTGCCATTTATACTGCAGGAGGAGTGCCCTTTAATTAGCGCCCCCCGCGACCCGCAGCGACTGGGAACCGTTCCCCTCTACCAGTTGCTAGGGGCGCCAGGCGCACAATAGGCCGGCGCCACTGAATTTCCGGTTTGGGGCGCACAAAGGGCGTTGCACCATGAAATGATGTCAGGATCTGCGCGCGCAGCTGAGCGCGCGCAAAGGTTTTGCGCCACCGCTAAATCTTAACTGAAGTTCGCGAGAGGCGCAGATCGCGCTGCGCCCGGGCGCTAGCCGCTTAGCATCCCACTTCTCCTCCTCCTAAGGCGCTAGCGGCTGGCGCAAACAACTGAATTTCTAGGCCAAAATCTATACATTTGGTCAATTTTAGGTATATTGCAAATCACATTGTCCAACATTCTTTTATTTCACAGTGCAGGTACAATAAAGCATCTAAAGTGTTTTATTGTCTATTGCAGTTAGTTGTTCCTCCTTGACTACCCTCAATGGAGCCTTGTAGCAATATTATAAATGGAAATTACTACAGTCGGGAATAGCAAGAATTTTTAGTACCAAACATATAAGTTTAACATTTCTATTTACAATAAATCTTTATCTGATGTGGCCTGAAGAGATTTTGAATGTCTGGGAAGACATTTATTATGTTTGGATTTCACCTGTATTTGAACGAAATACTTTACTCTCCAAAGCCTAAGATAGCAGGCTTGTATATCCAATCGGTCATGACACCTAAGGTAGTATAAGCACAGCAGTGGGATCCAGAAAGCAGGGCGGAGATTGTGCTTGGTATCTCTGCCAATTTTACGTGCCATGTGCATTCTCAGTTGGGCGAGACACGACCGCAGGAAGCTCCAGCTGAAAAAGGCAGAAGCTTGATTTCCATATGACAATTATATATAAATGAATGATAATAAAGGGCCACATCATTAATCTTTTTCATGCTGAGAATGTGTTCAGTGTTGATGACCATTAACACAGCCTCCATGGTTGTTAAGCATTTCAAATTTAAATGGAAACAGTTCCATTTGAGATTCCTTTTTGAAGGCTGCAGTATAATCATTTTTTGGGGGGGAGGGGAGGGGTTAGACCCACCTGTCTTTATAAATGTTTGAGCTAAAGGTTTTGCCATTTTCATCTTTCTGCCTAACAATTTAGACTAGGTGTATGGATATTGGAATGTGAATGCCTCTCTACTTATGTATTTTGGGGGAGGAAGAAGAGTAAAGGAGGGACGATAGGCAGGTGAGGTTGCATCACAGATAAACAAACCTTACCCTTCATTGCCTTAGGATTCAGATATACCTGCAGAGATCCACTTACTTACATTTATCGGCAGAATTATGATTCGCCAGAGAGGCTCTGATCAAGTTGTGCTGCTTACTGGAACTTGACTTCTAGCCAAACTGCACCAGAGGCATAGCATTGCCATTCGCTGTCAAGGTCACATGATATTTGACCTTTACGCCTCAGGCTTATTCCAGGTTCTGATAAGAGATACCAGCTACATCAGTCAAACTGCATGCACAGACGAATCAAGCAAGTGACTGATCCTTTGTTTGCTACAGCACATTTTCGCTGGATAGGTGGCAACAGTAAGACAGGGCATTACCCTTATTCCAAATGGTAGTGTTTCCTAAAGTACAGGGCATCATTGATATAATCCATGTGGTTCTACGGGCTTCTGTACACAAAAAGCGGCATATTAATGAACTGCAAGGACTACCAGTCCATCAGCGTACAGCGAGAGTCTGTTACCATCATCACAGGATCATGCAGGTCAAAGCCCAATGCGTAGGCAGTAATCATCTATTTTAAGGTAATTCACTACACCCTGTTAGAAATCAGGGGTGTTCAAAATGTAACAGCAAAAGTTTTTCCAGCATTTTCTGGTGTCCAAAATGTATATGGTAATGCGAACAAAATTGTGACGCAAATAATGCTGTGTTTACATGATGGTTTTAGAACTGGAGACAAAAACTCTCTTCAGACTAGTATTAGAATAACTGGATGCTTAGAATCTGGTTGTGTTTTGGTTCCCTGTGGATGTTCTAACATTTTGCACTGTGACGGTCACATATGACCTTGTTTCTAGGCTAGCTGTCTGCTGCTTATGTGCTAAGAAGGTTGCTTTATGTATCTTTAATTTGACCAACTAAGGCCTAACGCCTATATTTCTTCCACTACTGCTAATAACCATATTATAATGCTAAGTTAGGATTTTGACTTTGTTTAACAAAGCTGCTCTAAAATGCGTAAATTAATCAATGTATGAGAATAGAATAGAAGATATCTTTGGGAATTTAATGATTCATTCCATGGTACAGTAGTCTGATAATAAAATAGTTAGTTTTGCATAGCTAAAGCTGAATGAACAGCATGAACATAAATAACTGATAACAAGCAGTTACAAACATCTGATGGCCGAGAATGGCATGTCTGACTCCAAACTAGGGAGGATAGGGACAAGGGAGATAAGATAAATTCTGATAGGTAGGCCTTCAAAATGTATAAACAATAAAGTACGTGTAATGATTGTGAAGACCCCTCCCGGAGGGAGGATCTTCATCTCAAAGTCGAGACAAAGAACTCGATGCCACATTGGGTACTGAGGTTTTAGGGGAACCTCTATAGGTTAAATGGTCTTGTCAATAATTTGGCCTCAGGCCCACCCCTAAAAAGAGAATAAAAGTAACACCCTGAGGGCTCGCCCACACAGACAGTGGAGGGAAGAGCCAAGCAGAAGTTGGGCTGGTCGAACGCTCTTTCGAGAGTGATCCCATGCTCACCAACTCGGAGGTTCTAGATGAGAAAAAGAGAGGCCGCAAGCCAGAGAACTGTTCACGCATGCCAGCCGTCTGTCCAGTCGGGACTGGTACCAGCTGCTGGTCACGGTCATATGTTTTTGCTGTATAACTAGCATGTTATATTCTGTCTTAAACTCTGATTAAACACAATATAGCCACCATATTGGTTTGAAGTCGATCCTGATTATTAGAAAGACTAGAGATAAGCTACTGATTGGCCTAATCTCTACAGCACCCATTATTTGATTTAGAAATATGAATGCAAGATTGACTCCTAGGAAACCAAGGCTATCCTCTTGATCCTTGGCTTATGCTATCTCTACAACACATGCTTGCTGTTCACAGTACAGGTACAATGAGGTGCATGTAGCTACTAGAATTACTATAAAACAAACAACAACCATGTTAAAGCAGCTCTTCGGATTCCTTGACAGACTGGAAGCCTGCCATAATACAATCTGGCAAGGACTTGAGGATCACTGTAATTTGCTGCATGCTGCACAACTTTGCTATCTAGTGAGGCGTAACCATGGAGCATCTGGGTGAGGAGAACAAATCACGGCAAGGAGATGAGCAATACAAACAGGAGCCAAGACTGTCGTGTTGCTGAAGTATCTTTTGAGACTGCTGGAACCATTCACCAGGCTCTCATAGATGTCACCTAAGCCCTGCCTCATGGCTCTCTCGATCTGATCTTAAAGCTTGTTGAAGATGGAGGAGACAGTCCATTTTAAAATGGAAATGAAGGCCTCTGTATTATCAGTCTGAGTATTGATGAAAGACGCTATGACTGGTCTTTGGGCCTCTGCAAACATCCCTGGGTTTGTCACATGCTCCCTGGAAAACTACAGTGCTGCATCCTTGCCTGCTGCATAGATGTAGGTAGTGGACAGCAAACCAGCCCTTATCTATTGCAGGTTGGTTGCCACTGTCTCCAATGACTTGTGCCAATGATCTGGATTTGGAAAGCATACATTTTCAAACAGTGAGCACATGAGAACATGATCCTTGGGCTCATCGGTGAGAGTGAATGTGAGTTAACCCTCCGGACAGCAGATTTCTGCTGCTTTCCTTCCACTGCACCTGCTTAGTGCATCATCTGGTACATCTGTGCTTCTAACTCAGTATCTAACTCCCCAAACTAGATATACCTGAAACGATATTTTCATGCATAGGAGTGGGTAATGCTGGATGGTGTGAGGTGCAAGGTATTTCCTGCCTACTTGAGCTTACAAAAAATATCCTGTTTGCTCCAGGAACTCATTGTACAAATTAGAACAAGGCTGACCCCAGAGGTTAGGGTCAGTAATCAACCAATGAGGTAGCTGCAAAGTCTGCTACGCTTACCTTTTTGTCCAGTCCATACCTGGACCAAAACATCGACACCAGCATCTCATCAAAAATCCCATCCTATATTAAAGCCAGTAGAGCTTTATTGCTCTATTGCAACACACGACAACCACTAGTGGGCACTACCAATGACTCTTGATCAATCTGCAGACTATAGAAAGAAAATATTAACACCACGTGGAAGTGAACTAACACAACAGCTCTGTTTGAATATGTCAACTGTTTAAATATTGGTTAAGGAATCACATAGGGGTATATTACATGTTTGCAATTTGATAAGGATTCTTTGCTTGCTACACTAATCCTTTTATTAGTGAAATGAGGGATTCTAATATTGTAATAATATTTTTCCTTACAATATTATTTCTCATTTTTGTCTTTTTTAATAATGTATTTAACAATTTCTAACTTTGAACGCTTGTAAGATGAGACAAATCATTATACTTTGAGCTTTAAGTGACAAATGAATTGCAAAACTATGGCCTAGAAATTTGGCTCCTTAGCACCCGATGTTTCGGCGCTACGGGTGCGTTTTATGCCCAAAATGGCATCCGAGGAGCACGCGCACACTTCTGGTGTGGGTCGCACCGGACGGCATTTTGGTGAGGTCATTTGCGTCGGCGCAGGGCGCATGCGCCGGAAGTATGTAGAGTACGCAGTTCGTGACAGCAATCAGCATGTAACACTGATTTGACACCAGCACTGCCATTTCTGATGTCAACGCTGGAGTTAATGCCCGCTCTTAACCTCCCACAGCTGAACATGCGTTCAGCAGCAGACAGGTCCTCCCACTAGCACAATTTAAAGAGATCATCATCTGCTTTCAGGTTAGTTGCTGATTGATATCTACTAGCTCTTGGTGAGTCTATAGAGATGTTACTTGGTTTGGTGTCTTATTTGAAGTTGCTGAAGTCTCCAGGGAGAGGAGCGGCAGGTTACTTCAAGGCTTCTGCTCAGACCAGTTGCTCCCAGACATGGACGCTGTTGTTTGTCATTTATCGCCCTCAGCCTGCAACATGATAGAGAGAATGAGCAGAGGCGACACAGAGGAGGACAAGCGCTCAAAGAGTTGGGGGAGGAGGAGAAGGTCTCTCAGCAAGAGGCCATATCCACCCAAGGTCTTCAGGAAGCAATTCTCCTATCTCAACCTCAGCGAGCGAGGAACAGTGCATGCGACGTCTCCGCTTCACTAAGGAGGTGCTCACTGAAATCTGCCACCTGTTGCAGGCAGACATGCAGCCTCAGAGCGGGGCAAAGACAGCATTGCCAGTGGCTGTGAAGGTGAGAGTGCCATGAATCTTTAAGCGTCAGGCTCCTTCCAGGCTGGAGCAGGCAACATTTGCAACATTTCAAAGTTCGCCGTTCACCGTTGCATAAGGGAGGTCACTGAGGCTCTGTATGCAAAGAGGTGAAAACATTTCATTCTCTCTTGTCAGAGAGAAGCAGATAGAGCAAGAAAGAAAGATTTGCATTTATATAGTGCCTTTCATGACCACCGGACGTCTCAAAGCGTTTTACAGCCAATGAAGTACTTTTGAAGTGGAGTCACTGTTGTAATGTGGGAAACGCGGGAGCCAATTTGTGCACAGCAAGCTCCCACAAACAACACTGTGATAATGACCAGATAATCTGTTTTTGTTATGTTGGTTGAGGGATAAATATTGGCCAGGAGGGATAAATATTGGCCAAGCACGTGGCTTTGCATGGATAGCAGGCTTCCCCATGGTGCAGGGTGCCATTGACTGCACACACGTTGCTTTGCAGGCGCCGCACGTGAACTCGGAGATCTACCGCAACCGGAAGGGATTCCATTCCCTAAATGTCCAGCTGGAGTGTGACCATACTCTATGCATTATGCAAGTCAATGCTCGGTATCCTAGCAGCAGTCATGATACCTTCATTCTGCGGCAGTCCGCTGCACCATCAGCTTTTCAGCCACCACGGCAAACCAGAGGGTGGCTACTGGGCGACAAGGGCTATCCGCTGACCAGCTGGCTCATGACTCCGGTGCGCAACCCAACCACACTTGGGCAGCATGCATATAATAAAAGCCACGGTGGCGTATGGAATTTAATCAAGCAGACCATTGGCATCCTTAAACAACGCTTCTACTGCCTGGACCGCGCTGAAGGAGCCCTGCAGTACTTGCTAGAGCACGTCTCAAAATTTGTCATGGTCTGCAGCGTGCTGACCAACTTCGCCAACATGAGGGCACAGCCCTTGCCACCAGGTATATGATGCAGAGCTGAGGAGGAGGAAGAGGAGGAGGAAGGGAGGCAAACAACACAGCCCCTTTCTGGTCGGGCTGCCCATAATCAACTGATCCAACTGCAGTACTAGTAAACTCAACCCCAATTCTCCATTCACCCACACCTTCCCTCTGTGATGGACCATCACAGTGTCCGCTTGGCCACAATGCTACAATAAAAGCCACCACAAAACAAACATTCCAAACCAACCTTATACATCAATCCATCCAATATTACATAACAAAGTCAACTAATCACCCTTGTGCATTCCCTTAGTGCATGTCCTCCCTGTGCCTTTTCCTGTCCTAGTGCTACTACGCAGTGCTACCCCAGTGGCGACAGCATGGCTGGGGAAGGCTGCTGACTTTCAGTGGAGGAGACTGTAGATGGCCTTGCAGGATGACCTCAAGCAGCTCTGGGCCTAGAAGGCCCGGCTTAAGACTGCACCACCTCGGCATGGGTGGCAGCAGTCTGAGTTGACTGGCTGACAGCCAACAGCAAGGGCACAGGCGGAGTGGCAGGGGTGGGAGGACGAATGCTGTCATCCTGAGATAGGACAGCAGGTTCATGCTTTACGGAGCCACTGCCACTAGTAATCTATTGGAGGACAGATTGCTGGAATGCTATGACACCCTGCAAGCCCCTTTCCACACTGGTAAGTGCAGCCATGATAGCATCAGCCTAAGCTTGCGTGGCAGCAAGCTGTGCTTGCATGACTTCAGTCTGAGCTTCCACTGCAGCATTCAGAGGTTGGGTGGAAGCTGCTTGTGCTGCAATGGAAGCTGAGACATCGGCCATCAGACGCTGCATCATGGTTGGGTTCACAAGTGCGCTAATGGAGTTGCCTATCACTTCCATGCTGGAAAGGATGGGCGCCAATCTCTATGCAAAGCCCTCTGCAAGGTTGGTGCCGGACTCCTCCATGTTCCTCGACATTGCACTCAGGCTTTCTGGCAGGCCTACCAATGCACCATGCATTTCATTGTGCATAGCCATCAGCAATGTTCCCTCTAATTTTGTTTGGCCTTGTGCGGGCCCTTTAAGGGGCTGCACAGGCCATTCAAAATGCCGTGCATGCGTGGTTTTTATATTGAAAAGCCGGCTGCGCGGGCTCCCTGGAGCACTGTGCAGCCACACAGCTTACAGGGAACACTGACCAACAGCCTTTTTCTGTAGGCCACCCCATCGAAATCCTCATCTGAGTTGTGTGCAGCAGAATCGTGTGCGACCTCGCCCTCCAGAGAGCTGGCACCTGCACTTCCCTTTTCCCCTGACCTGGCTGCCGGCCACACCATGTGCATTGTTTGTAGGTGAGTGATGGGGAGGTTGGGGGGGAGTGTGGTGGATTGAGCAGAGTGTGAGGCTACTGATTCAATTGTAAGGATATGGCATTTAAAGATGATTTCACTGACCTTGACCACTCATGGAGGTTATCAAACTTCCCACGGCTCTACCTCCAGATCCTCGGGGCTATACTGTTGGCATTGACCATGGCGGCTATCTGCTGCCATTGCCTTTTCCGAATTTGCCTGGAGGGATACAGGACCTCTCTCCTTGTGTTGACCTCCTGCACCAAGGCCTTCAGTGCTGTATCTGAGAACCTTGGAGCACACTCTCTCCCCTGTTGTGCCATCAGTACTTCTTCCTGCTCACAGCCTGTTCCCCCGCCAGTTGAATCACCTGCTGCAGCCAGAAGGCACCTGCCCTTTAAGGGGTGCAGGCTAGCTTTAAGACGTGCAGGCTAGCTTTAAGTGCTATTAGCTTTTAGCTTCTAGCTTCTAGCCTCACATGAACTTAGGCCCCCTGCTGAGCGTTCAGCGCTGGGCTGCATGCCACAATCATTCTAATTAGCAGGCAGCATGAAGTTTGCGTTTTCCGGAGCAATCGATTTTTTTAGCCCCTAAACTTTCATCGACGTGAACCTGAAGGTAAGTTAAGTACATGGCAAAGGAGAGCTAACTAACTGTGCATTCCTACTCTCTCTCTCTCAGCTGTACATGTAATATTTCACTAGTCACTTCTCCTAACTCCATAACAGTTTATTGGCTTCTCTGCTCGTGAACGTTTTGATGATTAATTTGGCATTGCCTTGGCCCTCGCCAAAGCCTTTGACAGAGCTTGTCACTGTATACGTCTAAATAAGCCACCATCATGTGTCTTCCACCAGTAATGTGTTCATGACTATTTTGTTTCCTCTCAAATTGTTCAATCTGTGCTGTAGTCAATGGCAACTCCTTTGACTCTTTTGACATCAATTTAGAGATTTCCCAAGGCACTGTTCTCACTTTCTTCCGTCTTCATATCAATGATCTCCCGCAAGATTTATACAACCCTTTCCAGCTGGGTGTCAGCTTGACTCAGTTAGTAGTGCACTCACTCTGCGTTAAAAGATTGTGGGCTCACACACCCTTACTGCATGTAACAGTTAGTTTCCTTCCAGTGCAATAATTCAATCACTGCATCTTCTGCTTGCAATATATTGGGGTAGTTTATTGGTCCTGAGGGCTAACTCACATCCATTTTCACCGATGAGCCCAAGGATCATGTCCTTATGTGTTCATTGTTTAGCCTGCAATGGGTAAGTCCCTCTTATTTGATTTAGCTATGGGATACTCTGCTTAGTGGTGAACAATTCTAGGTACTAATCATAGTGATGTAAAAGGACTACTGAGCCCTTGGTTTGAGTATAAAACAAAGCTTTAATCAACTGTTTCACAACCATGAGATTCTAGTTACATCACTAGTTCCTGGTTACAGAAACATCCTGAGCAAGCTGGGCCCACACCCGAGTATTTATACACCTTGGACGGCGCCACCAGCTGGCCGCCCAGTGTTACTTCATGAGTCATGATAAGATTCATGACACATAGTTTGTATTTTTTTTACATAATGAAGTGTGTACAGTATTAACTTTCCAGGGTGCACTAATGTGTTGTATCATGCAAGGATCTTAGTTCCAGTTCCATTTACTCCCTTTGAGTTAATGGTCAACGATATGTGGGGAACATCTGACTGAGTAACAGGACATAAGAGCAAAGGGTATCCCATGTTATTCCTATACAGCACTCACTGGGTTACAGTAATGTTTAGGGATAGCTGAAAGCAAAGTACTGCTTTTGCAGTAGAAAACAGAACATGACATTTGGGCAGGTGCTTGAGGTTAGAAGAAAAGATTTTAAAAATTGAGTTAAATGCATTGGAATACATCATAGTTTCACAAAACGATACCACCAATCAGGATGTTCAACAGTTCCAGTTAAAGGTCATTAGCCTGAAATGTTGGCCCCGATATTTACGGGGTGGCGGGGAGGGAGCAGGTAGGGAGGAGGTCTGAGCAGGAATCCCGGAAGCATGGGTTTCCCGGACGTCCTGCAGATATTAACTGCAGGACATCTTTTACATATTTTTTCTGTAGGTTTCCCACCCGACAGCCAGCCTGTGGGAGAGATGGCTGTCGGGGGCCGGGGTGGGGAGTGGCGGTCTCGTGGTCGGAGGGAGAGTTTGTGGTCGGGGGGAGGTGGAGAGATCGTGGTGGGGGGGAAGAGATGGTGGGGAGGGGATCGGGGGGAGTTGGCGATCATGGAGCTGGAAGCAGGTAAGTTTGCTGGGCCTGGAGAAATCACTCCTGCTCCTCCTGGCCCACAAGCAGTGCTGAAAATGCAATTACCTTATGGATCCAGCCCTTCTTACCTCATTTTACCTGTTGGGTTTCCTGAGGCCTGGGAAACCTGACCAAAATGGGTTAGAAATAAAAAGCCTGTTAAAATAGAGGCGGGTTTGGATGCGGGACTGCTGGGAAAATGGCAGAATCTGGGGGCGGTTACCCATCCCGCCCCCAGCCCACCTCTCTGACGTCTTCCCAGGAGTCAGGTGCCCGACCCGCGCCGGGTCCCGTCTCCTGGAGGCGGGACGGGGATTACAGCCACTTAACTGCCAGTTAACAGGTAGTTAACAGGCAGTTAAGAGTATTATCCCCATTTTTCCAGCAGAGGTGCGGGCTTCCCTATGTCGGGAAACCCCGCCAGGGTCAGCAAGGCGAGCAGTGGGTCTGCAGGGGTCGGAGGGGTGCAAAAGTGCTCTGTGGAGGTGAGTGATGGGTGCAAGTGTGGAGAGGTAAGTATGTGAGGTGAGTGAAAAGTGATAGAAAAAATTTCCTTACCTTTGTTTCTTCCCACAGGCTTCAACCGTTGGGGATCGAAAGGCTACGGCATCTCACCGGCAGAGATGACAGAATGGCCGCTGCATTCTCTGATGCAACAGCCATCTAATTTCTGCTCACAAGAGAGGTTTGGTAAGCCTTGAGTACAAGAACTCACCAAACAACAGAGAATGTCAGTGTTTGACAGCTTCTCAAAGCTGTCAAATGATGACAATTCATCTGTCAAAAATTTTTGACAGATGAAACGTCATACGCTGACATTCTTTTCAACCTGCTTCCCCATAGCGTGGGTTGACCCGCCTCCAACATGCCCCCATTGGCAAAATCACCCCCTCAGCCTCCATAAAAGCTTTAAATGACCGACCAGCCCCCTGAGAGCAGATTGATCACTGTTGCTCCGAATTTCGTTAGATGTTCGAAAGATCGAACAAATAGGTTCGCAATTTTCCTTTTAGGGTTCAAATGTAAGTTTGTTCTGAACAAACACACAGGCAACAGATTTCGCATACAAAGATTTATCTATATATATAAAACGGTCTGTCTTTCTGTCTTTCTGTCTGTCTTTCTGTCTGTCTTTCTGTCTGTCCGGCTATACAATCAAAAGTTATAGAGCATACCTACACATGTGTTATGTCAAAAGAAAGCTTATGATTATCGAAACCTCATAAACATATTTACTTTTTGCTCAGACAAAAATTGTTCAGGCAGTATACAAAAACCCTTCAAAAACCTTCAAAATTCCACTCATTATCCACTCATTAGCATTGAGTGACATGAAGGTTGACCAATCCTGTGACGTGATGATTGACCAATCCTACAGTTCAGTCACCTGATGGTTGACCAATCGGAGCATGTGTGGGCGGGACTAATCATTCTCAGCTCAGGGATGTGGCAGCCATTAAACACCAGTCGGGCCTGAAGCTAAAAATATGGTAATCGAGGTCAGTATCTTTTTCAAAAAAAATAAGATTTACCAAAAATGTTTTATAAGTACTTTAACTTTCATCTTTGAAGGTATTAAAACCTAGAAATGTTTAGGTTAAAAAACAGTGGAAAATACCCGAGGCCCCGGGGCCTAGGCTTCTCCAACTGTCGACAGCCCAAATCCAGTCCCAGGCTCCCGGCCCAGACATCGACCAGGCCCAAAAAAGCCCTGGCAACGCCGGGCCCCCCCAGCTAGTCTTTAATAAATGCTTAACAAACACAGTTCACAGTTTAAAGTACAATTCCAAAATATAAGACTCACAACTTATATAGATATTACCCTGAATTGGTCCGAGGTGATCAATCTCTGCCCAACCCTCTACGTAGGGTTTTGTCCCCAGGTCCCTGCTGTCGAGTGTTGCTCCTAGGTCCTCGCTCTCTATCTGGGGTTTCCAATCCTGGTTTATACGATTCTAAAATCTGTCCCATCTCTTTGGTTACACATTTGTTACTGTCCCTGCATCCTGATGATTAGTTTACCCTATTCCACATCCTGTCTCATCTCCTTGATTAGTTTATGTCTTACTTCATCCATTTTCTCTAATTGACCCATTGTTTGCTAACTGGCGTCTGTAGTGACCTCACTCGTGTCTGACGAGGTTACCTATGAGCCCTCTGTTTAGAACATTCCTGAACCTCTGCATTATTTATCCATTATCCCTTACACATGGTGACTCCTCCATTTTATTTCAGTTTTCTTACATAGCTTCCATTTCCACAGTCACCCACCCCACCCCCCCCCGACCCACCTCCGTTAAAACCGAAAGTGGATAGGTTAAATTTTAACTTCTCACCCAACCCAAATCCACCCATTCTTGGGGGTTAAAATTACCCCTGTTAACTTTGTTTGTCTCTCCACAGATGCAGCCTGCCCGCCTGCTGAGTGTTTCCATGAGTCTTTAAATAGGTAAATATTTCAGGTACAACTCTTCGTTAGAACCTTTCTGATAAAATGTTGTACCCAAAACATTAAAGGGCTGGAAATTTGGCTCCTTTGCTCCTCCCACGCGGGCGCTAACAGGGCACAAAGGGCTTATCGTCCGGGGGCTGCAAAAAAAGCCCCGCCCGAAAAATTCGGCAAGGCATTGCTGAGGCACTACCCAATAGCGATGTGCCCCGTCAGTAGCGCCCTGGGCCGCTGTGCCACCGGCACATGCCACAACCCCTTAGCACCCCGCCGCTCTCCCTTACTGCCCCACAACAGAAATTCGGCTGCGCCCCGCGAGCCAGGCGGGTCGCGAGCCAGGCCGACCTCTGCTAATGGGGAGTTGCGGTCTTGACCTGCGCTGCTGTTTTGGTTTTCTTTGGCCAACCTCCAGGTCAGCCCTCCGTGGTGGGCCGTGGCATGGTCCTGGCTGCCATCGCACAGCCCGGAACCGCTGAGATTGCGCTTCACTTCCTGTGCGGGCGGTAAGCCAAATTTAATAGCCAGGGTGGTACTCCCGCACTGGGCACTAAATGTCCGGCCTTAACTCGGTTACCGCCCCCAAATGGGGTGTAACCGAATTTCGCACCCAAGCTGTCTTGTTTCTTTACAGGTGCTGATTGAGCTGCTACATTTTCTGGTTTTGTTTCAATATATATACATAAATAATATATACACTGTACCCAAGAACTAGAAGGTGGTCATAATGCACAGTTGCATCTTTAAAAGAGACAGACAATAGGCCATGGTCTCCTGCTTGATTTCATGCAGTATCTTATGATGACGGCCATGCACAAACATCCCATAAAAAACAGGTGTCAATTTGACAGATGAGACCAAAATAAAATCTAGATGCAGTCTACTGTATCAGAACTACCAATTTCTGTTAAACTATTTTTTTGCCCTAATCTGCCCCAGAATTGATTTTGTCAGCAAGGGGAATTAAGTGCAAAGCATATCCTTTAACTTAAAAGTGTTTGATGATTTATTACAGTTGTGGCAGTTCTATTCAAATGACTTACCAATTTTTTTTAAAGGCAAAAAGATTGCTACATACATAAAGCCATGATTTACTTTGAAAAGTATTGAATAAATGGCTAGATTGTAGTTTCAGAGCAAACCCTATCTTGACCTTTAAAATTAAGCATAATATCAAAAAAAATGCGATTCCATCTCTAGATTTAAACTAAAGAGAACAACTTGGCTTTTCAAAGAAGGAACCAGGCTGTAAGAAAAAGGCTGCAAAATACTTGGGCTCACTCCAACGTCAGATTCCTTTACAAGGGGGCTGATATTTTTGCAATCTGCCAGCTTTTTAATGGATGGGTTGGCACAGTCCACACTGCCAGGCGGGTTCCATTTCAGTCACTTCAAAGACCTGTACCTCCAGGGTCCATTCCAGCATCCAGAGAGGCCAAAACTGAGGAAATTCAAGTCAAGGCATTACCTCCCCTCAGTCCGTCCTCCCACTAACCCCCACTCCCCCCTGCATCAGGGGGCCATGTTTGGGCCAGCCAGAGGTTCCACCCAACCAGATCCTGACAGAAGCTCCCACCCTCTGCTGGGACCCAGTGTATCCAGGTCTTGGCCGATTTCCCGGGTCCATGCTGTACTCCCGGCCAACTTATGCCAAGAGTGTGTAAGAAAGCTGGGTTTCAGTATCCTGACAAATATATGCCGAGGAACCAGACAAATTCCCAACGCCCTCCTTTAACTCCTCACTCAGGAACAGCCTGGCGTTTTACCTCCCAGAGTAGGTCCCAACACCGAACAGGGTACATTTAACCCAGTTCGGATCAAAATTAATTTAATTTACTCACCCTCGATTAGGTTACCCTCAAGCTGCTGTGTGACTGAATTAACTCTTTTTTGCCAAATCATCAAGGAAGAAGCCAGACCAGAAGTCGTGCACCAAACACTATTTATTGTTTACAACTTAAACTTAAAGTTAAAGTTGGGTACATGATTGCTCAATAGATATGCATAAATATAATCACAGCTACCTAGCAGTTGAGTAGCAAATGACTAATGGACAGAATTACTTAGCAAAATAAGTAGAAAAAATTACACTGGTGATTCACTGTATCATTGTAAATCAATGCTAACAGATATTGAGTATTAACTATAGCAGTGACCAGAGTCTGAGGTTATCAATTGGTGAGATTACTTTAAGAGTAATTCCTCAGGTAGCTAGCATCTTAACAGATCAGAATAGGCAGTCCATCAAATAGCTCAAGACAATGGGCAATATTTTCCGATCGGAGGTTTCCTGCGTGCGGAGGCCTCCAATCTGGAAAAAACTTCCGCTCCTGGGCCTCTCCAACTCAAAATGCGCAGGGCCCACGTATCCCAGAGGCGCATGCGGTTCGCAAGCATCCCTGGGATCACGTGGGCCATGGGGAGCCAATAGGAGAAGGGAATAGATAGATCTGTCAAACATATGAATGGAGATCACCCCAAAAACACTAAAACATGAAATACATTTTTTTTAAATCACATTTTTAAAATGAGTTGAAATTACAATAAATTAAATATTTTAAACAAAAATTTAATTTTTTGAAAAAAATAATTGAAGTTTTTTACTGGGCTAAAAATAAACTTACCTTTTTGAAAGTATTTTTAAATGATAAATGAGAGAATTTTTTTTTTTTTTACTTTTTTCAACTCTTATGCTGGTAAAAGCAGGCCTTACGGGCGTAAGATTTCTAACGGTTTTCCGCGGGCGGAGGTTCTGCAGAAAGCGGAACTCTCCGCCCGCAGAGGCCCTTCTCCAGGGCAGGCGGAGGATCTGTCAAGAGCATCCTTGACAGATCGGAAATGCCGGTGCATGCCTGAAACCGGCATTTCCCATGTCCCTACGGGTGTGTACACAGCCCGTACCCACCCGTAGGGATCGGAATATCTGGGCCCATTGTGTATAGTTAACAACATTCAGAGCTTACACAACATCATCCTCACAAGCGCCATGGCTGAGTCAATCTTCTTCCTTCCCTGAGACGCAGGTGTTAGCTTCTGGAGTGTTGAATCAATGAACCCATTCGCATGTGTGTATATAATTCCTGCTTGTACAAAAGGGTTAATGCCTTTGTTAAAATAGCAGAGAAAAGAATCTCATGCATAGGAGTTAACGCATTCATTGCTAACATCGCGCAATTTGCAATACACGTCTGTGCTGCCAGCAACGTTAAGATCAAATCTCTGTGGAACATATTTTTGTAACAGTTGCACCTTGTTATTATGCCACCTAATGGAAAAAAAAAATGATGTAACTACAAACTTCATACTTCCCAACTAAGCCCTATTGTTTGCTTCAGGCTGCGTACAGATTCACCTCTCATTCCAGGAATACACTAGCATCAATATGAGTAGTGGAGATGAAAAGCTTAAAAGCATAAATAACTCAACCACCTTCTGCATAGTGATAACTCTTCCTGTCTTATTGAGCAAAATGGCAGCCAACCTAATAAAAGATTTGCGCCCGCCAAGCCAGCTTTCAATGTATTTCTGTGATAGATAATATGACAAGTCCAAAAGTCAGAAAAGTGATGATTTCTTTTAAGGAATAGCACTTTAAAGGACTAGTGTGCCTTCGGCAGGTTTCTTAAATATCGATTCTATCTTTAGCAAAACTCTCAAAGCATAACCCCTACTTTTTTCATTTAAGAAATAAATTCAAAATGAAAGAGTGCTTATGCTACTCGGTCTAAATTACCTCATTAATCCAGGTAGGCTGAGGTACAGCAGGTGTTCAATTTTACCCAGCTGACCTCTTCCTCCCCACCCCCACTCCATTTCCCAGGCAGTGCACGAGGACAGTCACAGATAGTTCACTAATACGAAAGCAAAATAGCACAGATGTTGGAAATCCAAAAAAAAAACAGAAATAAGAATGGGAGCAGTTATGACCTGAAATTATTGAACTCAATGTTAGATCCCCTTCCCAACGCACCTTCCCACGCAAACGCAGGAGATACAACATCTGACCTTTCACCTCTTCCCTTCCCACCGTCCAGGACCCCAGACACTCCTTCCAGGTGAAACAGTGATTTATTTGTACAGGAAACTCTTTTTTATCCGGCACCGACGGGACCGGCGTGGTACCGTTTGATCAAAAAGTCCGGATTACAGAGAGGTATACTTACCAAGATACGAGAGCCCCATACACGGCCACAGGATCAGGAGCCTCGGTTACACGGCACTTGTGCAGGAGTCCCGGTTGCACGGCCACAGGTGCAGGAACCCCGGTTACACGGCCACAGATCCAGGAGTCCCTGTTGCATGGCCACAGATGCAGGAACCCCAGTTACACGGCCACAGATCCAGGAGTCCCTGTTGCACGGCCACAGGTGCAAGAACCCCGGTTACATGGCCACAGATCCAGGAGTCCCTGTTGCACGGCCACAGATGCAGGAACCCCAGTTACACGGCCACAGATCCAGGAGTCCCTGTTGCATGGCCACAGATGCAGGAACCCCAGTTACACGGCCACAGATCCAGGAACCCCGGTTACATGGCCACTAATATATAGTAAAACTTACCTGAACCTACTCCTGAATTTTGCCAGTTAAAAGGGAGTTTCCTGTACTTCTTTCAATGTAATACACTGGATTCGCTGCTCATGGGGAGACCAAACACGGATTGGGCGATCTGTTTGCTGAACATCCCTGTTCAGCCGGCAAGCGTGACGCTGAGCTTCCCGTCGCTTGCTATTTTAAATCTCCGACCCACCCCCACTCTGACCTTTCTATCTTCAGCCTCCTACGCTGTTCCAATGAAGCTTAACAGAAGCTCGAGGAATAGCACCTCATCTTTTGATTAGGCATTTTACAACCTTCTGGACTCAACAATGAATTCAACAATTTCAGATCGTAATCACTGCTCCCAATTTTTCAGACAGTGAGTGCTGGTAATGGTTCTGCTGTGCCACTTACAGCTCCTCTAGACCCATCTTTAATTTCTTAGAAACATAGAAACATAGAAGATAGGAGCAGGAGTAGGCCATTCGGCCCCTCAAGCCTGCTCCACCATTTAATGAGATCATGGCTGATCATCCAAATTCAGTACCCTGTCCCTGCTTTCTCCCCATATCCCTTTAGCCTTAATAAATATATTTAACTCCTTCTTGAATATATTTAATGAATTGGCCTCAACTGCCTTTTGTGGTAGAGAATTCCACAGGTTCACCATTCTCTGGGTGAAGAAATTCCTCCTCATCGCTGTTCTAAATGGCTTACCCCTTATCTTTAGACTGTGACCCCTGGTTCTGGACTCCCCCGCCATCGGGAACATCCTTCCTGCATCTAGTCTGTCTAGTCCTGTTAGAATTTTATAAGTTTCAATGAGATACTTGTCCCAGTGCCTTGCACCATGATCCCTTCTGTCATTTAATCACTCCCGCCTTCCACCCTATCACTTTTGTTCTTTCCTCCCCTCCCCGCTTTCCCTGCCTCTGTACTTGCTTAAAAACTGGTGCATCTCTCACTTATTCCAGTTCTGATGAAAGATCATCGACCTGAAACGCTAACTCTGTTTCTCTCTCCACAGATGCTGCCTGACCTGCTGAGTAGTTCCAGTATCTACTGTTTTTATTACAGTTTTTTCACTATTGTACTTCTAGTGTTCTGGCTCAGAGCTAAAAAAAACTGTTGCCTATGCTGTCTTCAAAAAATGGATTTTAGTAGAAAAAGATCACAAGGCCTTCAAGCAGAAAAGGATGAGTGGAGGTAAAATGTTAAACAAAATATTGAAAATCTACTGTTCCTTTAGATTTCCCTTCATTTTGCTAACTATATTTTCTATTGATGAAGGCATTGAGTTGTAGCCTGTCGACAGTGTAATTGATTGCATACATCTCTGACTGTCGGAGATTAATTGTGTGTTCTATGATCACTCTGCCAACAACCTTAGGTACAAAATCTCATGATGCTAAGGAATGGTTGCTGAAAAATTGTACTTGATGAATGTGTCACAAGCTGACACTTCCTTCTAAGCTGGAGAGGATTTTTCAATGAATTGCATCCTATTCATTTGCACATTATTCATCAAATGTCAGAAACGCCATAGATCATATGTAAGCTGATATCTAAGCAAACTAATATTGTATTCCAGTTCCTGCCATTTATGAAGTGCTTTGTTCAATTTTAGATGCAGGTTCATCCTCTCAGGTGAGAGGATTAACCATATTTTATCCAAACTCTGTAAGCCTAAGTAAGCAGTTAGAATTCTCTTGACTGTGCTGGCGCTCAGTACTTACACCTGCTACATCAATAGGAGTGCTGGCTTCAAAGGTGATGGGAGGTTCATTTCTTGCCTAGATTGTCAGAACAACTTCTAAACAGGATGAACTTTATTAACTGTTGATTGGGTCACTGATAGCATGTTATAGTGGTTGACAATTCCGTTTAGCGTGGAGAATCTGGCCTTAGCATTGTTAATGCAGCAAATGAAAACGGTCATGCCCCATAGCTGTGCTGCAAATAATTTTCTGGACAAACAGAGGGTCCTTAAAATGCAAATTAAAGGTGCCTGCACTCAACAAAAAAAAATGCTCTGCTTACCAACTTAAAACCATTTCAAAAATATGTTTTCTTTTTTTTGCTTATTTGAAGTGTAAGACATATGTGAGGTGCAGTTTAGGGGAGATCGACAACCGAAAAGCAATGAAGTAAGTTTGCGTGGGTGATCACAATGGCAGATGTGGATTTTCATTTCTGACGTGAACCTATTAAGAGTGTAATGAAGACAAAAGCATGCGTGCCAGAAAGCTGAAGTGTACCCTTGATCTAGGGCTTTCTGCTCCGTCACTATGAAATTCATTACATTGGGAAATATCATTAATAGATAATGTGACAATTCAGTCGTTGATTCCAATTATTTGTCAGCATTTGGTACGTGCAAAACACGTCGCTAAATAAGAATACAGAACATTACGTACATTGAATTAATGGCATTTTAGTGATACCCGCCCTGCTGTATGCCTCAGAGACATGGACCATGTACAGCAGGCACCTCAAAGCACTGGAGAGGTACCACCAACGTTGCCTCCGCAAGATCCTGCAAATCCATTGGCAGGATAGGCGCACCAACGTCAGTGTCCTTGCTCAGGCCAACATCCCCAGCATCGAAGCTCTGACCATGCTCAATCAGCTCCGATGGACGGGTCACATTGTCCGCATGCCCGATACAAGACTCCCAAAATAAGCGCTCTACTCGGAGCTCCGGCACGGCAAGAGAGCCCCAGGTGGGCAGAGGAAACGCTTCAAGGACACCCTCAAAGCCTCCTTGAAAAAGTGTAACATCCCCACCGACACCTGGGAATCCCTGGCCCAAGACCGCACAAAGTGAAGGAGAAGCATCCGGGAAGGCGCCGAACACCTCGAGTCTCTTCGCCGGGAACAAGCGGAAGCCAAGCGCAGGCAGCGGAAGGAGCGCACGTCAACCCAAGCACCCCACCCACCCGCCCCTTCAACCACCGTCTGCCCCACCTGTGACAGAGACTGTAGGTCCCGCATTGGACTCATCAGTCACCTGAGAACTCTTTTTTAATGTGGAAGCAAGTCACCCTCGGTTACAAGGGACTGCCTAAAAAGAGAAGATTTTGTTGAATATCACGCCCAAAACTACTTTGTGCAGAGCTGAGAAAGCTACTGTATTTTTTAATGAAATCTCTCATGGCCTTGCCCACAGTCCTTGAAGAGTAGGCCCCAGTGACGATCAGAGCTCCCGGGGAAAATGAAAGGAGCGTTGAAGGAGACCAATGTAGATCTGATATTAAAAATCAGTCACAAAAAAATTCTCAACCCAGTCCTTGAAACTGCCTCACCAGCATTACTTCACCGGAAGAGCAGTGGAGATCCTGCTTACGACTGGTAGTGGTATTACCTCAAACCGGGGCCCTTCATACCTTAGCAAGCTGAGGTAAATTAAGAGGCATTAACTTGTTCAGGTGTTGTCAGACTCAATACTACGAATGGCCTGGTAATAAGAGTCCAGTTTTCCCACGAAGCAAGTTAATGCTCCCCCTCTTTGTCACATATTTCAAACACATATCTTATTCTCACCTTAAGGTGAGGCTAACTGCCCCATATACATTTCCTCCTGAGGCCCCCCTCGGCATCAGCTGTATCATTTGTCTGATTGGAATTAGTCAATGAACGAGCTGGACTCCTCAAAATATGGTCAAATTCGACGATTCAACACATTTCTGTATTTCGTAGCATAAGCTTAGTAAACCAAGACCATGGTTACATTCAATAAAAGTGATTCTGTAATACCAGTAACTGAGCCTGTAGTTTTTCTTATTGATTCAACATAAAGGAGATGTCTGTTATATTGTACACTATTGATAGGACTTAAACAATGCCTCTGACTATCATATCTTCAGGCTTGTTAATCATTCGGAGGACAAACTCATGGGAGATATATTCCTCAGACTCGGAAATGGGGACATCCTGCACACAGCCACATCAAAAGAGAGAGAACAGCCCGACCCTGACTCGGGACTCCTTTCCATCACCCACGTGGCTCACCAGCCAATCCAGCGGAACATGGGCAGTGACAGCTGGCACATGCCGACTGGAGGTGCCTTACGGCCCCAATTCTGAGCAGCTGTTCTCAAAGTCAGAGTCAAAGTGAAAAGTCAATCATCATCATCCTCCTCCTGCAGGTCCACGACACAACTGCCTCTGTTCACACGCAGGGGTACAGACTGGGGTGGGGTGGGGGAATTTCAACTCCTCCCAAATGGCAAAAAAATCAGGAGGAGGAATTGTTAAAATGGAACGGGATTGTAGTCCCGCCTCCAACGAGATGTGGCCAATCCACGCCATTTTAACTTGATTGACCTTGATGAGCTCACCCAGCGGGCTCAGCAGGCCAATTAAGGGCCACCCGGCAACAGGTGACGTCACAGACTGAAATTTCATCTGTCAAGAGGTTTTGACAGATGAAATATCAGTGTTTCACAGCTCTTTGAAGCTGTCAAACACTGACAGTCTTACTTCTAACCCAAGTCCTTCTCCACAGACTCAGTTAGAAATCTCTCCTGCACAGAAAGCTGATGGCTGTCACTTTTGACAGTTCGCAGCCATTCTGCTTTCTGTGCCGGTGAGATAAGGGACTATCGAGACCTAAAGGAAGGAAGGCTGAAAAGGTAAGAAAAGGTCATTTAAACTTCTTTAAACACTTTAGACTCACCAAACACACTTACCTTTGCACTCATGCACACATCACTCACCTGAACACCAGCATCTCGACCCCTCCATGTCCTTCAACCCGACGGTCCACCTCGCAAACTTGGCGTGGTTTGGAGCCGTCGGGAATCCCACACTTCAGCAATAAAAATAGGGATTAGGCTAAAAACTGCCTGTTAACTACCTGTTAACAGGCAGTTAATTGGCACTAATCCCCTTCCCGCCTCGGGTAGGTGGGTCCCAGTGCAGGTCACGTACCCGCCTCCTTTGAAACTGGCATGGAGGCGGGTTGGTTGCTGGATGGGGTCGGGACCCCTGATTTCGGGATTTTAACCCCCCACACGCCTCCAATCCCGACTCCACGGCTCAATGAAAATCCTGCCCCAGGTGTTAAGGACACCCACCCAAGCCAGCGAGGTTCTTCTTTAAATATGCAGATTGGATCCAGATGACCTCATCGGGACCAGACTACCGTTTTAACTTTGGCCGGAGTAGGGGATGACTCTGCGGTTTGCCTGCCAGGCTAAAGCAGGCTGGAGGCTGATCACTGGGAGAAGAGGAGTTTGTAGGCCTCCCTTGGCCCAGGCTCCCCGCTCCCTTCCCCAAACCGCTGACTACCTTGGAACTCCTGTCAATCTCCCCCGCCCCACACGGCCCGGCCGTCAGCATCCGAACCACCTGATTTTAATGGCTGTGCAGCCGCATCCTGCCGACCTCCCGGCCGCTTTGGTCAGGTAGTCGGCCCGCGGAACGTTAATGAGGCCCCACCATTCAAGCCAGCTGGGGCTCCCGCTGCTGCTCCCAGATGGACTGGCCACCTGCTAGGCCGCATTTCCTGCCTGGCAGTTAAACTTACCGCCCCTTGTGAGTGAGCCAGGACCAAGCCTGAGGCAATTATCAGTTCTCCAACATGACAACAGATCTCAGGCTGTATTCTCAGCTTGCAGTTGCTCCTTCTGCTCAGTATAAATTGGTGCTTCGACTCACACAAGGGGTCCCTGAAGGTGGCTGGACATGAAACTGTACACCGAGCACAAGACAGCGGCTTGAGGACAAGAGGGAAGAGAATTGGAGGAAAGAATTTTCCAACCACAGCGGCTGTTGCAAATTGAAAATAGAAAATGAAAACCTCGCAGATTAGCCAAATGTGCATTTGCATAATCTTGACTTTTAAAACTGCTGCCAAATTGAAGATCTCTAATGTAATTATTTCTGTATTTTCACTTGAATTCTTTAAAATGGGTACAACTTTAACAGCCTCTTAACCTCCTTGTCATTTTGTTTGAAGTGTAAAATCAGTGTTTGCAATTGAAATGAACCGACTTGCAGTTTCTCAAGAGAACCCGAGATCTACTGCACTAACCCCAGTTTTAACATGCCTTTAAAGAGAAATGAGTTTTCCTAACAATGTATGTTATCATCACAGGGCAGCCCCGCCTGTTAGTTCGACGACATGCTACAACTTGACACAGAGGGTAGGACTTGGTTTCATGCCCAGATTTTCCCCCCAATGTAGTGAAGTACCGATGCCAGCTGGGTACTCTGGGTGGGGGTTGCATTTTCTCATAGGCAAGGAGGGAAGATGCATCACGGTTGAGTGAGTCAGTGCCACCTTCTGGCCAGTTACATGGCTGAGCGCTGAGTGAAGCTCACAGCAGTAGTGGGGTGTGTGTGTGTGTGTGGCTTGACATTGTATCGTATCTTATCTGCTGTGGACATTTTTTAAAAATGTACTGTAAGTGCTAATGGAGCTGCATCTACATCAGAAGGCAAAGAGGCTTGTTCTGCTTGTCTGATACAGGAGATAATACATCAAAATAAATGTTCTTGCTTGTAATTAGACTATTGATCAGCTGACATCATTACCCTGAGCAAAATAGAAACTACTTTTATATCAACTGCTACTGTAACATCTGGACTAAATTTGGACAATTTTCCCCGCTTGCCTCCTGCTGATACCTGGATGCCAGGCATTCTCCAGTACCATTCCCCAGAGCCTGGTGTGCACGTTGCCAGCCTGTTCGATAGCCAGGGGAAATGCAGCCCAGCCCAATCCAGTCCTCACCTGACATGTGTAGTTGCACAGGAGCAGAAATCTGAGCCAATTTTTTTCCATCCCTTACCCGGGGTGCTAGCCCTGCTCAGATCGGCTAACTCCTTACAGACCAGGGGGTAAAACCTGGGGGCCTCCTGGTCTCTAAGGCCCAGCTCCTCACTCAATACCCCCACTGAGGCACCAGAAGAGTCATGCTGTGCCTTTACATAAGTCCAAGTGCTCACGATTAGTTTGGTTGGCATTAACATGAACTTGAAGCCATTAGCCATTAGCTTGAAACTGTCTTGTCTGTGACAGGAAAATGGATGGCGATGTTTCAATGACAGAAGTACCTGTTTTGTTCTGTGCACTATAGGATTACACAGCAGTTTGTAATTGTTTTGGCACAGAAATGTGAACAGATGTTGCACAGACTTTGTGAAATTTCTGGAAGATATCCATATGCAAACTAAGGCTGATGTCCTTTCTTGACAGCAATTATCTTCACAATAAAGGACAATTTGTGTTTTATTTATTTTTAAGTAAAGGTTTTTTTATTCATCAGTCAGGTGTCTGTCACGTTAAAAACCCATTGCCAATGCGTAACCCATGGAGGAATCCACATAAGCCAAGTTTCTGTGCAGGCTGATATGGGCTCCACATACCATAAGAAAATGCTTCAGTTATCTAAGTCTAGAGATAGCTCGCATGAGCCAAGGCTTAGAGGCCCTAAGGATGTGTGCAGGTACTGCTAGAATATAACCAGATAAAACCACCCTAGCTGTTGGCTTAGAAGGTTTTATCTGAAGCTGAGTGGGAAGAACACCAGCCTCTTGTGACAGATTTACCTTTCTAGGTGACATCAGTGAGGCAGGTTGACTGGTGAATCATGGCGTGCTGTGGGCCTGTCTGGCTCAGGAATCAAATTATGGAGTCTGCCACAGAGGATTGACTCTGCCAGTCTCCCATCATCAGGCATGTCTTTGAGCAACCAACTCTCTCCGACACAAATCCCACTTACGCACCACCCCACGCCCTCTCTCCCTGAGGATTATTTTAATATGGTGCTCTGTTCCAAGGACAAATTTGAGGCTTTGTTTATAACATGTAGTGCATGATCAGTAAAATGTCTAATGAGAACATTGTGATCTTCTGATGCACTGTGCATGGAGTGGTAGAATCCAGGTGGACAGCCGAGATACCTCAGCGCAGCAAGTTCCTGATCTTGACTGTAGCATCCAGAAGATGCAGAAGAGAACTCGGGTGCCTCTTTGAAAAGGTAAATCAGACAGCAAGTCATTGTAGCTGCCGTAGACATGCAGCTTCTCGCACATCACTCACCGAGACACAGGCAGGGGTTTGGGACACTGTCAAAGTCAATGAATGGTGTGCAGCCTAGAGAGAACAGGAGGAAATAAAAATGCATCCAATAGGTAAGGTGGAAAAAGGCACATTGCCAACAGCAAAGGAAAAATGAGTAAATAAGAGTACAGAAGCTACAATAAAAAGAAACAAGAGGTTTACATTTCTATAGCACTTTTCATGACCTCTGGATGTCCCAAAGTGTTTTACAGCCAATTAAGTACTTTTTGAAGTGTAGTCACTGTTGCAATGTAGGAAACACAGCAGCCAATTTGCACACAGCAAGCTCCCACAAACAGCAATGTGATAATGGCCAGATAATCTGTTTTAGTGATGTTGGTTGAGGGATAAATATTGGCCAGGACACTCGGGAGAACTCCCCTGCTCTTCTACGAAATAGCGCCATGGGATCTTTTACGTCCACCTGAGAGGGCAGATGGGGCCTCAGTTTAACGCCTCATCCGAAAGACGGCACCTCCGACAGTGCAGCACTCCCTCAGTACTGCACTAGAGTGTCAGTCTGGATTTTTATGCTCAAGTCTTTGGAGTGGGACTTAAATTAGGATACATTTTTAAATTAGGGTAAAGCTTCCTACATGAATCAATAGACTCTGAATTGGGTGTAGTTCATATTATTATGCTGTATATGTCAGCCCTGGCTCAGTGGGTCACACTCTTGCCTCTGAGTCAGAAGGTCGTGGGTTCAAGTCCCACTCCAGAGACTTGAGCACATATTCTAGGCTGACACTCCAGTGCAGTGCTGAGGGAGTGCTGCACTGTCGGAGGTGCCGTCTTTCGAATGAGACATTAAACCGAGGCCCCGTCTGCTCTCTCAGGTGGACGTAAAAGATCCCATGGCACTATTTTGAAGAAGAGCAGGGGAGTTATCCCCAGTGTCCTGGCCAATATTTATCCCTCAATCAACATCACTAAAAACAGATTATCTGGCCATCAGTCTTGACAAAGGGTTCACCCGAAACGTTGACTCTATTTTCTCTCCACGGATGTTGCCTGGCCTGCTGAGTTTTTCCAGCATTTTCTGTTGTTATCTGACCATTATCACATTGCTGTTTGTGGGAGCTTGCTGTGCTCAATTGGCTGCCGTGTTTCCTACATTACAACAGTGACTACACTTTAAAAGTGCTTCGTTGGCTGTAAAGTGCTTTGGGTTGTCCTGAGGTTGTAAAAGGCGCTATAGAAATGCAAGACTTTCTTTCTCAAACAAAGCAAGCAATCACCAACACATCCAATAACATTATTTTACTCTGACACACCGAGGACATCAAACTACAAATTGTTCTGTCACAGAAATAGTGTACTATCCTTATTCAAGACCTTTATTGGGTGTACAAAATGACATGTCCTCCAGTCCAGCAAGTAACATTGAACAGTAATAAAAATGTATGGAGACGCAAGCAGTACACGACTGCAGTGAAAATACATTTGCGGTGAAGTTAACCAGTTTTACAGTTCTCAGTATACAGATCAATGCGCTTACCAACTGCAATAAATACCTTGCAAGGCCAGCAGCAATGCTTTTAGCCAGAGAGAGGGCCTGTATGATCCTGGAAACTGTGCCTTGGATTTAGCTTAGTCCTGGCAAAATGCGAAATAGCAATAAAGTTAATTGTTGACAGTTCAGCTCCCTCTAGTGGCCACAGGCAGAACATTGTGCATCTGCCTCCGCACCCCCATAACCAGGGAAAATCACATGGGTATGGGGACTTGCTGTATTTGCTCGATTACAAATCTAAAAACAAGCTCTTAAATTACAAATTTTCTGCATGGGTTTGCTTAAGACAGGGTTTTGCATATCCAGGTTTGGTTTTGAAGTTCTGAATTAGATTCTATCAGATAAGTTAATGATGTCCTCTGACACATCCCCCGTATAAATTTGTGCGCTATAATTATTGAACTGACAAGAAACCCATCAGATTTCCGTGGCTGTCTTATTACAGGAATGATGTTGCTGTTATTTCCACGGTCCACTGTATAGCTTGGTTATTGGGCTAATTTGCTAAATGGTTAAGCTTTTACTGGTATACTGCAGCAGGGTTCAACATTGTGAGACTCCAAAATTAAATTACACGACTTAACATCTGTACCATTTCAATTTTCTCCTGTAATGTCAATAGGCCTATACCATTGCGATGAGGGTTCACACAAGATGTATAATATGCTCAGATTCCATTAGTGTATTCTCAAAGGGATTGCAAGGTATTGTTTTGAATCGAAAAACATTCACTTCTGTTAAGAAGAGGTGTTTTTAACTGATGTGCCGCAACAGGGCAAGAAAGAGCCTGGGCTTCAGCTGCCCTGTGAATTAAATGTCTAGAGATATGTGGTGCAGTGATTGTTGTTTGAGAGAACCTTGACCTGAACACTTTCTATGGTCTATGGAATTTATTGTTTTTGATGTACTTCCGCCAAAGGAGAGGCGGCCTGCTGTTCCCTATGTAACATACCTGCTAAGTAGCCCAATCAGATAAGACAAAGTCCAAGAAATACATTGTTGAAGAAATGTATGTAGTTTATGGTGAGAAATTGCACAATAAAACCTTCGCCCATTATTACACCACCATTGTGATTGACCCACACTCTTACCATTCATTTGCCGCCAACTGCAGAGCAACATAGTTGATGGTACAAGGACTTAGAGGACACAGATTTAAGGTTTTGGGCAAGAAATACAGGGGGGGGTGTGAGGAAAAACTTTTTTACACAGCGAGTGGTGAGGACCTGGAATTCGCTGCCGACGGAAGTGGTGGAAGTGGAGACACTCAGTGTTTTCAAGGGGAGACTGAATAGGCACTTGAGGGAAATAAGCTTGTAGGGCTATGGGGATAGAGCGGGGGAATGGGACTGACTGGATTGTTGTACTGAGAGCCGGCACGGACTCGATGGGCTGAATGGCCTCCTTCTGTGCCGTAGGACTCTATGGCCTAGAAATTGGGTTGGGGCGCCAAAGTGGCGCAAAAGTCGGCGGAACGCAGGATTTAGCGCAGCGATCGGAGTGATACCGATCGCCAGAAATTCAGTTTCGGTGCCCCTCGAGGGACACGGGGCGAGGCTTGGCACGCTGCGGTACTGCAGGCCTTCCTCCCACTGCTACGGGGGAGGTGCCTGCAACAGCGTGATCTGCGATCGCGAGTGCCGGCAAATGAGCCCGGCACCAAGGAGAAGTACCGGGCTCTCGGGAAACAGCCGGCAATGCCGCGGGGGGGTGGTTAGGAGGCCGGGGACGGAGGTGCTGGCAGGCGGCTGCCGAAAAAGCAGCCGCCCCGCACCTCCACCTTAACTTGCGCCGCTGCCGGCACAGTAAGGCCCCGTGAACCGGGCGCGGGTAGCGAGCGGTGCAACTGCGGCGTTCGCTACCAAATATCGCGAACGGGGCACGAATGGGGCGCTGCGCACACCGATGACGTCATCGGTGGCGGCGCAGCGCAAATGCCTAACGCCACCATTAGCGCCCCTGCTGAATATCGCCGCAGACACAGCCAGTGGCGCTACAGCCACTGACTGCCTCTTTAGGCGCTAACAGGTGGCGCTACTCACCCAATTTCTCCCCCATGACTCTATCACATGCATATTTATGTTAGCTGGAAAATAATGTGGCTGGAAGTCTGGAAGTAAGAGAAACGGCATCTGACTAAATTGATCATCACAGTTGTTGAACTCTTGAGAGACCCAATGTATTTTTACTGGAGAACCAATGGTTAAACCCACAAGCTTCCTGTAGCCTGATATAAGCTCCACAAACCTGTTTCAGCAAAATGGTGATTAGGTCAGTGTATTGGACTTAGAAAAGAGGAAGTTCTAGCCAATGATGCTATCGGAAAATAGATTCACAGCCAGGAGAAGCTGCGGTGCATAATATTTTATTGCTGATTTTGAATATTTGGACTGATACAAGATATAGAGGGACAGCTGCAGCAGTTCTTGTGTTTCTGGCATCAGTACCAGCAACTCCTGTAGTGCTGCCAAGTCATGATCTTGCAGAGTGCTGATAGCCTACTTCACTGCACTGTTGATGGAGAGGCTTCTCATCTAGCCTACTGGTCTTTATGCTGTAGGGCCGATTAATGTGTGTCTCAGACCCTAACCCCCGTTAAGCCAAGGAATCTGAACTTTCGACTCGAGCACCCGTTAGTGGAGGAATAGTTCATTGGAAACTCCTGACATTATGGTGCCCACAACTGACAGGAAATTTAGCGGACTTCACCTTTGCATGTCTAGAGTTTAATATATGATGCCATATTTATGAATGGCATTTATGCAATGCCTGCGCTGAATTTGCATGATTAACTTTTATTCCTGGTTCATTATCTGTCTTCTCTTAAATGTTACTGAATTAACTAGTTGTAATAATGCTAGTCCTCTCTCTGGCCTCAATTGAGCACTTTTGACTTCTCTAATTGCACAAATTTGTTACTGGTTATAAAATGGTCCACTTCTCTGACTGGGCTTTTTCCCCAGTTTGTCTTTTTCGTGGTTGTCTCTGAGTGTTTGTTTGGCCGAGAAATTGGCTTGACGCTGGAAACCGGCACAAAGTGGGAGGCGCACGCTGACGTTGGGCCTGAGCCTCACTCCATATTGGGCCTTGATTCATTTCCATAAAACCAGCGTGCTGTGGACACCAATCGGGTGTACCCATGGAGCTTGTCGGTCGGGGCCTTCGCGGGCAGTTTCTGCCAAATTTGGCAGCTGGGTCCTGAAACAGGCACGAGGCCCCTGATTAGCATAGTCAAGGGGCGTAACGCTTGATTCAGGCGGCTGGCTTGGCTACTTGGAAGGCGCCGGTTATCACCACCTGAATTTTATCAACCGAACACTCGTTTAGGACCCAGACATCGGGCACGACATGGACTAATTCCTCTCTCTTTGTTTCTTTTAATTTTTTTTCTGACTGAGCCTGTCCTTAGCCTGTGTCTTTCTTGGCACAATATTAATCTTCTTTAGCGTTCCTTTATCTGGATCAACCAACGCTAAAGCTATGTTTCTTTATACCTGAACATCAAAGTTCCCCAAGGGAATGCAGTTTACCTTATATCTCTGTTTCAGAATTTGGGTTTCTCTTTTACTCTTAAATTTATAGAATACTTCAGTCCTTTGATATGTTATTGTAAGTGTCTTCAGTGCTGGCAAGTCTTGACCATCTGTTATCCCAGGGACTGTTTTCAAGCTTGCAAGTTCAATGTAAACTAACCTCAGATGCAGAATAGGTCAACCATACAGCCTTAAATGTTACCCTGATTTCTCTGACTTGCAATGTTTCAAACCACAGACACGCCCGCCTGCCTTTTTAAGAACTTTGAATATCAAAATAGAATGTTAATCCTATCTTAACTTGTTGAGTTCACTCCTACTGTTCTTACAACGCTGTTGGAGAGGGTAGACTCTGGCATAGAATAAGCACTTCTTATCCAGCCCATTGATCTTCATGCTGTTGGATAGGGTATAGAGTACCTCCTTCACAACCAGCTCATTAATCTTTATACTGTGGTGTGTTATTTGCCAATCACATATTACAATGATCCATCATTGGACAGATGCAGGCTTTGCAAAACACTTTGGTCTCTAACTATGACAAGTGGAGCTGAGAACACCTAGTCCTACCAACCTTTTATTGTTGCCATGGTGATGGTATCATTGGCATTATGACAAGGGACAAATAAATGAAGCAGTTGGTGGATGGTCAATAGTGAGGCAGGTAGGGTAGCAAAGCAAATAAAGGTATACAAATAAATTCTAGTGAATTTTGTAGTAAATAGGGATGTGGCTAATACAGCAACAATCTCCATAAAATGACTCCACACATGCTCCATTGCAGAGTGA
The DNA here is from genome assembly GCF_052327205.1 of Somniosus microcephalus. Taxonomy (NCBI): domain Eukaryota; kingdom Metazoa; phylum Chordata; class Chondrichthyes; order Squaliformes; family Somniosidae; genus Somniosus; species Somniosus microcephalus. The sequence goes on from NC_140992.1 coordinate 254,383,871, forward strand.
GTAGCTATACAATTGTATAACCTTTTAATTTATGGCATAACACTTATTATAAAGTAGCTTCAGAACAACACAAAGAAACTTAACCGTTGTTGGCATCTAGCTACTCCCACATTTAATAAAAATCTGTGAATTAGCATAGTGGTATAAACCGAGTTAAAACAGAACATTCGAGAAACACACAGCAGGTCTGTCAGCATATGCAGAGAGAACAGAGAGGCCAATGTGTTGGACCAGAACAGGGGTACGGTAGCATAGTGGTTATGTTACTAGACTAGTAATCCAGAGGCCTAGACTATTAATCCAGAGATATGAGTTCAAATCCCACCATGGCAGCTGGGAGAATTTAAATTCTAGTTGGAATTAAAAAGCTAGTATTAGTAATGGTGACCATAGAACTACTGGATTGTCATAAAAACCCAACTGGTTCACTAATGTCCTTTAGGGAAGGAAATCTGCTGTCCTTACCTGGTCTGGCCTATATGTGATTCCAGACCCACAGCAATGTGGTTGACTCGTAACTGCTGTCTAACATGGCCACTCAGTTGTACCAAAATCAGCACTTTGGGAGTACCTTCACCACAAGGACTGCAGTGGTTCAAGAAGGTAGCTCACCCCCCCCCCCCCCCCATACCTCCACTTTCCTGCCCAATCCCCATGTCCATTGACTCCACTAGAATCCAAAAATCTATCGATCTCAGCCTTGAATATTTTCAACAACTCAGCATCCACAGCCCTCTGGGGTAGAGCATTCCAAAGATTCACAACCCTCTGAGCGAAGAAATTCCTCCTCATCTCAGTCTTAAATGACCGACCCCTTTATCCTGAGACTGTGACCCCTGGTTCTAGACTCTCCAGCCAGAGAAACCAACCTGTCAATCCCCCTCAGAATCTTATATGTTTCAATGAGACCACCTCTCATTCTTCTAAACTCAATCTCTCCTTATAGGACAACCATCTCATCCCAGGGATGAATCTAGTGAACCTTCGCTGCTCTGTATGTAAGGCATGTGTGCCCTTTCTCAGATAAGGAGACCAAAACTGGTCTTACCAAAGCCCTGTACAATTGTAGTAAGACTTCCTTACTCGTGTACTGCAATAAAGGCCAACATGCCATATGCCTTCCTAATTGCTTGCTGTACCTACATGCTAACTTTCTGTTTCCTGTACAAGGACACCTAAATCTCTCGAAACACCAACATTTAATAGTTTGTCACCATTTAAAAAAGGTTCTGTTTTTCTCTTCTTCCTAACATTTGGCCCATCGTGCCTGTGCCTGAACTAGTAGGAAGTAAAACAGCAGTGCTTGAAGAATGAGAGGGGATCTCATTGAAACTTATAAAATTCTAACAGGACTAGATAGACTAGATGCAGGAAGGATGTTCCCGATGGCCGGGGAGTCCAGAACCAGGGCTCACAGTGTAAGTATAAGAGGTAAGCCATTTAGGACAGAAATGAGGAGGAATTTCTTCACCCAGAGAGTGGCGAACCTGTGGAATTCTCTGCCACAGAGGGCGGTGGAGGACAGTTCATTAAGTATATTCAAGAAGGAGTTGGAAATATTTCTTGAGGCTAGAGGGATCAGGGGATATGGGGAGAAGGCAGGGACAGGGTACTGAATTTGGATGATCAGCCATGATCTCATTGAATGGCGGAGCAGGCTCGAGGGGCCGAATGGCCTACTCCTGCTCCTATCTTCTATGTTTCTATAATAATGGTTTAAGGGGATCTCATATACCATGACTGGAACTCATTGTAAATGTTTTCATATACCCTACTCCACTGTGCAGGTCTCACTTCATTGGCTCGCCATGTTTGGCTTACAATGGTCTTCCTCATGAATGGTGTCTTCAATCTGTGTCTAAACAATGTGCAGCATCAATATCACCAAAGCAAAAATCACAAGTCATCCTTCCGCCTCCCCAAAGCAAAGGACAGGATCAGCAATCTGGTCAGAATGTACGGAATAAACAGTGTACATGTGGGGATAGTGGCAAATTACAAAACGTAAACTGTGCACATAGGCGACTTAGTTCACTCGGCATGCAATGCTTGTGTGAATTGTGTAACTCCTCACTAATTTGACATGAATTTCCTGTTAGTCATCACTTCCCGACGTACATCCTAGTGGTTTATCTGCCACTTGGTTGTCTGATAGTCTAAGAAATCCTGAAGAATTGAAGTATTAGACTACACGGGAATGAAGCTATCAAGGGGGGTCAGTGTACACCAGAAATCACGAGAGCAGAATCCCAGGATTAGGTTACTGACTGTAATTCTTTGACATACATCTTATATTTCTTTTTTGTATAAAACTACCCATTCTTTTGATATTGCAGCTTAATGCTGAGTGATATCAGACTTCATGGTGTATTTGGACTGTTACACAGGAACTTGAAGAATACGTAACCATTTAGACATGTTTGTCATCTACTTTATATATTCTTACTGAAATTGAATATTGTAACACAAGACGGTCAATACTATAAGCTCTGTTTCTGTGGTGAGACCTGGCGTGCCTGACATTGCATGTTCAAAGGGACCGAAATCTCTTAACATTCATACACCGTCATTCTTCCTCTTTATTTGCCACCTACTTTAAGATAAAACCCATCAACTATCAGGGAAAAATCTCTTGGCTAATATCTCTCCAGGAGTTTAATTTTATCAAATCTCATGAGATCGTGTGCTCATTGTTCAATCCGCAGAGCTTCTTCTCTCACTGTCAATAGCAGTGTCTAGTTGTCGTGGACCCACAGTTTGTAAATCAACCTTCCTGCTTCTGAATTGATTGATTCCAACTTATTCAAAGAGGAGAGATTATCAGCTCATCCCAGCACTTAGCTCATTGAATATCTGAAAGGACAAACACAGGCTGATGGCAGCACTGTAGGCACATTAGACAGATATCAGTTACTTTCACATTGCAAATGCTTGCATTTTTTATTTCCAAAGATGAATTTAAAGCCATATTTGCAACAAAATCAAATTCATTCATTGTGGGAACCCCAGGGATGCCAGATGACTTTACTGGATTATTACTTCCAAACTGTTCACTAGTTGGCTATTTGCAATGTAAAAAGTGCCTGTAGAAGATAATTGCATTGCTTTGTAAACCATTGAGACTTACCATCTTTAAATTGATTTCACATTTTTCCCTCTTCCTTTCTTAAAATAATACAACAAATGACTGTAATGTTGCTGTATAACGTGTTGGTCCAACCCATCTTGAGGACCGTGCATAATACTGGTCACATACTGATAAGAAGGATATTATTAGTTAGAGGTATAAGGGAGTAATAAAGACTATTCTGAGCATTGGAAATGCAAGTTGTGAAAACAGGTTAATTAAGCAGAGTTTGTTCAATGCATCTAATTGAAAGCTTCAAGATTCCAAAGAGAATTTGCAAAGTTGATCTGGGCAAATTGTTCATTATGCCAAGTGGTTCAAATACCATGGGGAACAAGTTAAAAAAATAGGAAGTTAGGAGTAAGAAGGAAAGTCAGGCAGACTTACAAAGATATGAATATAGGAACAATGACGGACAGGAAAAGACTCTCTGGTCCATCCAGCCTGTCTCACACAACTGTGATACATTGGGGGAAAAATTCGGTATCGCCCCATTTGGGACGCCGTTATCGGCCGTGCGCAAAGTTTAGCGCCTGGCGCTAATTATCGCCTCCGACAGCAAACTTGGCTTTTATCGCCCCCGGAGGTGATTGGAGCGCTAAATCAGGCGCTTCACACCTGTCTTAAGGCGCAAAGGCCGAGGAGCGAGGCGTTACCTCAGAGCGCTGGCGAAGCAAGGAAGGGCAAATCAAAATAAACCTGCAAAGTGCTGCTCAGTACCCAAAACTCCTTCACACAGCGTTGAATCTCTCCAGAAGTCTCTCTCTCTCTCAGAATGCGTGGTGCAAAAATGTCACCGACAAAAAAAGGCAGGAAGCAGTCGCCTTTAAATAGCGCTCCCCTAGTCCCTTTCTGACAGCATAACGCTCCCCTCAACCTGTCGTTGCTAGCGGCAGGTGGTAAGGCGGGGGCGCCACTCAATATCCGGTCTGTGGCGCTAACGGGGCGTTGTGCGCTCAACTGATGTCACGATCTGCCAGCGCTGGAGATCGTGGCGGTAGTGTTTAGTGCCGCCGCAAAATGTCTAGTTAATTTCGCGAGCAGTGCAAACATCGCCACGCCCGGGCGCTAGTTGCTTTGCGCCCCATTCGCGCCCTCTTAAGACGCTAATGGGAGGAGCAAACCATCTGAATTTTTCCCCCATTGTGTATCACAATACTGTATATACATTCTCTTCCCACCCAAAATCATGTCATCTCCTGGGAAAGGCAAAACAAATCTGGAAAATTCCTCTCCGACAACCACCCCCCCCACCCAGTCAATCAAATCTAGTCCAGGAGATCACTCTGACCCCTATGCAGTATTTACCTCTTTTTAAAATGAGTTGACCTCTGCTCCTGCCAGAAATAGGTCCAGCTCTTGCTCAAAGTAATTCAGTGAATTGGTGTCCAGCAGTCTTTATCAGAGGTTCACTGTTCTCTGCGGGGGGGACACCTTTGACATCTAACCTAGATCTGGCCTTGTACAACTTCAAATTGTGAAGTCTGGTCCTCCCTAATCTATTTAATTGGGACAAACTGACAACTCGAGCACAATCTATTCCCTTCACCATCTTATACATCTTGATCAGATCACCCTTAAATCTACACTTCTCTAAAGTAACTTTTTGTACATAAATGGTAATAGAGTTGTGAAACAAGCTGTGAAGAAAGGCCAACTGAAGCCAATATTATAAATGGGTTCAAGACGCAAACATATTTGTTTCTGGAGAGAGAATGTGTTGCGGGAAGAAGGCAGGTAGATGGGTTTGAGGTCAATCAAAAATGATTGAGTCTGTTGGACCTAATGACCTTTTCCTCAAAATGCTTATGTTCTTATGTTGTTAACTTGAGCTATTGAATAGATAGGAAGGAAATTGGGGCATGTAAACAAAATAGTTTTTTTCCCCATCAATTGTCCTTGCCTCTCCTTTCCTGAATGTGTTGATTCCTAGCTGGGTGTAGTAAACACAGAAGCTGGGCACCTTCCAGTAATGTGGTATTGGCAAGTTATTCAATAGTGAGGGATCCCCACAGCAGGGGCTTTCCTGATTGTCACCCAGCATATATGCATGGACAAGATGTCAGTGGATAGCAATCAGGGCTGGGTACCCTGGTCAATTTTCTCTACCCTAATCAAGGGCCATTGAATCTAATTTTGGTTCCCTAACACTGCCCGAGCTTAGAACATACCATGGATTGAACCTGGGAGTTTCCTGGTCTTCGTGGCTCAGTTGCGTACTGAGAAATTGGGGGAGACATATGATGTATATGACGTGATTCTGTTACTACTTTACAAAGTATGCATCAGAGAATTAGTAATACTGTATGTGTTGAAGGAGCATTGATGTACAATAATTATGAGTCAACATATGCTGCAATAATATCATGCTTCAAGAGAATGCTCGTGGTGGGTTTATGTGAAATTGAAATTTGTTGAAGTGTCCTAAAAGTGTTGCTCTTTTAGTGTCATTGATATCAGTCCTAGAGGCTTTTCTACAGTGCTGTCCTTTTACCTCTGAGACCTAGGTTGCTATGGAATGAAAGTCTCTTCTCTCTGACACCTCATGATAGGAACAGAGTCTAACTGAAATGACTAAGTACAATTTTAACACCATTTAGATCTCACTCAGGAGCTACAGGATGGTTACTGTAAGAAATAAAAATATCACAGTACTGTAGTGGGGTACATTACTGAGCTTGGGATTAAGGTATATTTAGAAGTTTGTAGGTGTAGCTGGAGCTTTACTCTACTTTGAATCTGGGTATGTTTGAACATTGCTCACATGAATACCAGAAACAGAAAAGTGCTCCATATCCACACATTTTGTCAAGTGATCTAAAACAAACAAACACACTTCAATAGAACGTTCAATGCATTTAATAAGAGGAAGCTGAATAGTTTTGTAATAGCAGATGCATTGGCAATTCTAATGATAATAATAACCTTTGTAATAACCTGATTCATTTTTAAAAAGAAACTGAAGCAGAATTGAACTCATTAGGGAAATTATAAATAAATAAAAATTATAAATAAGAGCTGATGAATTGTTTTTTCCACTTGCTACAGGAGAATTGTTTCAACTGTAGGCAGAATTTAACTGATACAAAACCATTGTATCACCTCCAGCCCATTCAGATTAATGTAATTCTTCCTTCTTACTCTAGTATAAGCACTACAGCTGATATGGCCGTTGGACTACAGTATTTCACACAAGCTCAATGTGCATTGACTGGCTTTGGCAGCAGAGGGCGCACAATACCTGTTACCTATTAGTCAGGAGAACATAGATTGAATGTTCAATTCAGACTGGCACAGCACATATGATTACAATAAATCTTTCACTGTTTACATTTGAAGCGTGTCGCCTGAATAAATTGTGAGTTTTGTTGATAGCTACAAAACAATGTTGAACATTTATTCATTTCCCGTAGACTATTGATACACAAAATATAAATTTCTGTTTGTCCTGTGGGAGATAAACATATACAATGATAATTTTCCTCAGTCTTTACCCACCCAGGGTTTTGAATATAAAGTGATTGTCGCTAACCATTAATACATCCACGGGAGGCATGTTTAATCATTGTGTTATTTTGTAGTTTAAAATGGATGATCAGTGCATGAAGCAGACAGCAGATCTAATCTAAATGTGTTAATTTTTCATTCTTTCCTTCAAGTTATTTCTCGTTCTTAATCTTATTCATTATCTCACTCTTTGTTTCCCTTCTTTAATCTTGTAGTTTATGTTCACTCTTGTGTTCCCTATTTGTTTGATTGTTTCTTGTTTTCTTCCTTTATCTCACTTTGATTAACACCATCTTTTGTTCAACAAGTTCGGACATAAATTTGAACAACCATTAGAGATATAACCATATATGTGTGAGCTGAGATGATGTACAGGCCACACATGGTAACAGGTTAATAATTCATACGCCTGGTACATTGGCCCAGAAATTCGAGTCGGAGGCTTCCCGCGGGTGTAAACCCCCGACCTGCACTTACCTAGCGCGCCGGCCGTTGTGCTGTGGCCCCGCGTGGGATTCCGATCCTGGGCCTCCTCCAACTGCCGGCGCGCAGTGCTTGTGTATCCCAGGGGCGCAGTTAGTTCAAAGCGTCCCCTGGGATCACGTGGGCCATGGAGAGCCAATGGTAGCAGGGAATCTGTATTCATAGATTTGACAGGAAGACCTGTCAAAACTATGAATAAAATTCAGCCCCAAAACATCACTAAAACTTCAAATACATTTTTTTAAAAACATCACATTTTTAAAATAACTATAAACGACATAAAATAACTATTTTATACAATAATTTAATTTTTAAAAAATTAATTACAGTTTCTAATGAGGCTAAAAATAAACTTACCTTTCTTTAAAGTATTTAAAAATAATAAACCTGTGGAAAAAATGTTTTAATTTTACTTAATTTGCCACTTACCTTGTTAAAAGCAGGCCTTGCGACTGCTTTTTAAAAGCGTAGCTCCTGGAGACTTACCCTCCCGGAGAAACCTGCATAAAAAACGGAAGTTCCAGGCGAACGCGCTGCCTCTCCAGCGCACGCGTTCGACGTGTGAACCCCTTCCTTTAAGGGAACGGAAGTTCCGGTTTCCCGCGCATGTGCAGTGCATGCATGAAACCAGCACTTTCGTTGGGCCTACACGTGAGTACCCAGCGCGTACTCACCCATGGGGACCCGAAGTTCTGGCCCAATATTGGTATCAGCTCCTTCATATATATACTAAATGTAAGTTGCAAGTTGACTAAATTAAATTACTCCACAACAGTGAAACCAATACCGGATAGCAAAATGGGCTGTTTTGGTGATGGAAGTGTCAGAGTACTTAGCCTGATATCTTGGATGCAGTTACATCTGCCTTCAAATAGAGCAGATCTCTTATCTGTATGGGCATTATAAGCATGCCAACTTTCCCTTCTGTTCTGACGATCATTTCTATTATTTTTTTGGTTTTGTTCAAGTTTGAAAGTTTTACTACAGTGTGGATCAGAATTATATTGCAAAAACAAATATTATCCCTCACAACAAGTTTAGCAGCTTAACTTCAGATGTCATTTTGGCTCAGCACTCTCGCCTCTGAATCAGAAGGTTGTGGGTTCAAGCCCCAATCCGGAGACTTGAGCACATAATCTAGGTTAACATTTCAGTACACTACTGAGGGAGTGTTGCACTGTCAGAGTTAATGGGCTGGATTTTCCGACCCCCACGGGTGCGTACGAGGTGTGTACATGCCCGTAGGGGCCTCGCAAGTGCCGGTTTCAGGCATGCGAAGCACATGCGCTAAAACCCGACACTTGCGATCTATCAAGAATCCTCTTGACAGATCATCCGCCTGCCCGAGAAAAGTGCCTCAGCGGGCAGAGAGTTCCACTTTCTGCACAACCTCCGCCCGCTGAAAACCTTAAAAAACTTACGCCTGGTAAAAGCAGCGTAAGGCCTGCTTTTACCAGCATAAGAGTTTAAAAAAATTAAAAAATTAAAAATGCTCACTCATTTATCATTTAAATATACTTTTAAAAAAGGTAAGTTTATTTTTAGCCCCGTAAAAAACTTTAATTATTTTTTTCAAAAAGTTAAATTTTTGTTTAAAATATTTAATTTAATGTAATTTTAACAAATTTTAAATACGTGATTTAAAAAAAAAATGTATTTAATGTTTAACTGTGTTTTTAAATGTGATCCCCATTCATACTTTTAACAGATCTGTGCATAGAGACCTGTCAAAGTGTGAAGGGGCTTCCCTTCTCTGATTGGTTCCCCATGGCCCACGTGATCCCAGGAAACCCCTCTCGCCACCTTCACTCAGCGCTTCCTCAACGGAGGCATATACCAGAAGCATGGGAGCCATTTATTTCCTTCCCTTCTGGGCATTAGATGAGCTCAAACACCAGCCACGGCACCAGCAGAACCAGGAACAACAGCAGCAGCAACAGGAGCGCCAGACTGCTGCTCACCCACCTGAAGCTGCACAGGCCAGAAGGGGCCAGCACTTGGAAGTGGCTTGAGAGCACCTTGCTGCACATCAGGGGGGCCACGAGGACCCATATCTGCACTGGCAGTCCTACTCAGAAGGACTTCCATGAAGGTCTGGTTTCTCTGTTCAATAGATGCCCATCGCTCCTCAAGAGATGTCATTCTATTATGAACACTCACCATGTTTTCTGCACTCTGGTGACTTATCTCCTCCATGACTTATTGCCATCCTTTCCATGGTGATGCGTTGATGCGCCAATGACTCCACAAAGGCTCTGCTCATGTTCGCTATGGACTCCTCCATTTGCTCCACACTCGCATCGACCCTGGAGACAAAACCTGCCAGAGACTCCTGCATCTGTTCCTGGAGTTCCAGCACTGCTGATCTTATGGATGGACCCAGAGGCAGAGGGTCGACATGCAGCTGAGCCGAGCTGGCAGAGTCCTACGCCCTCTGGCTAGCACTCTCCACTGCTGTCCCTGTCTCCACAATCTGCTGATGCTCACTTGTGAGCTGTGATACACCAGGTGACAACACTACTCTATGTCCCGAAGGTCCCACCGAGGTGTAAGTATCTGCGCTGGTGCTGGGTGCGCTGAATTCTGCTGACGCTGCGCTCTCAGAGGTTGCAGCTTCGTCTGAGGAGTCTGGATGCTCAGGCTGTTCCTCCTGGCTAGTGGGGATGGCTGCTTGCAATGGTCCTGTGGGGGAGTAAAGGAAAGAGTCAGAGATGTGATGCCAAGGTTACATGCACATTGCATATTGCAGATGCTCATAAGTCCATCTGTTACTTCAGAATCATTATCAGCGACTCATGCAATGTCAATGAGAGAGATGGAAAACTATTCTGTCACCAGCTTGCTGTGATGCACTCGTCTGTCTGTCCCCCACTCGCGCATCTTCCTCCATTCCTACGATCTCCAGGACTGCCTCCTCCCAGGGGGTGAGGTGGGCTAGTGGGGGTGGTCCTCCTCCTGTCCGCGCTCTTTCTCGCTTATTGTGAGCTCTCTTTTCCTGCAATGAGGAAGACAAATGGAGGTTGAGTGAGAATGAAGGAGTGAGTGTAGAGATTGCATAGCATAGATGCTTAGAAGGAGACAAAGATGGAGTGAGGTGGCAAGACCAAGGGCCCTCCCTGTGTGTTGTCAGTTGTGTTCAAAGCATCAGAGTGATAGGGAGTGTGAGGGCTGCATAACCGAATAGTTATGTGAATGTGACCATAGAGAGAAAGGGAATGGATAAGAGTGCATGGATGTCAGTGTCAAGTGGGATGTGAAGGAAGAGATTGCTAAAGCTGAGTGTTGGTGAGGAGAGGCAATGGGGATCAGATTGAGGGTGATGGGAAATTCATACTCACTTTTCCTGTGCGCAGAAGGTCATGAAATCTCTTCCTGCACTGAATCCAGGTTCTGCGGGGTACTGATAATGAGTTGACCTCCTCTGCCACCTGGATCCACACAGCCTTGGGCTGCTGGGGAGGCTTCTTCCTCCCTGAAGAAGGGAAGAGCACCTCTTTATGAGCTCTTGCTCCCTCCACTAAAGCTTGCAGGACCACATCATCAAACCTGGGAGCAGACCTAGGTCTCTCGCTGGTCATTCTGCCTCCAGGTCCCTCTAGCATGAAAGGCCAAAAGGTTGGCAGTCTGCAGAAGAAGCAAGGCTTGTTGCAGACCCTAAATGCAGCAGCAATGATGACACCATCGGAGGAGACTTTCAGTCATGAAAAATCCCTTTGCAAAGGCTTCCCACACGTTGGAAATCAATTGGCCAATTGAGTTAAAATTGCATCAATCTTCCACATCCATTTAGATTCGTGTCGGAAACACGAAATTCGGATAACACGACACCATCCCGCACCTGAGCTAAAATCACCCCCTATCAGTTTTTCACTGAAGTTACATCATAAGGCATTTTATAAAAAATGGTCACTGGTATGAGATATTTTCCCCGAGTGCATTTTATCAACAGAAGGGATGCAAATGACCTGTAATACAAGAAAATCGGTTCGATGTATCATTATAGCATTATTAATTATTAACACAAACGACTCTGCTCTACTCTACTGTTGGAAATCATTTTACAACTTTTGGCTATAACTGTCTTAGTTATTAATGCAGTGAATAATGGCAATAAATCAATGCGGTTCTGTGAGACCATTGTAAAGTATGACAAAGCACTAATCCTGCCTTGCTGAATATACCTGCGTGATAAGCGTTTTCAGAATCCTGTAAAGCATTTACAAACATTTTGTTGAACTAGCGTGACAGGTGGACAAAAGCCTTGCTGATCATATCATGTAACTTCAGTAAGTTTTTTTTTAATGTATTATTGTCATAAGTCTAATTAATTTAAAACTCAATTGTCATAAGTCTAATTAATTTAAAACTCAACTGAGAAAGAAAAGAAAGAAAAGTGGAAAAAAAGAAAAAGAAAAAGAAAGGAGAATTGTTTTATAAATACATTGAGCAAGAGGATAACTAAAGTAAGAATAGGGCCTATAAAAGAGCATAAAGGTAATCTGTGCGTGGAGGCGGAAGACGTGGGTCATAGAGTCATAGAGTTATACAGCACAGAAAGAGGCTCTTCGGCCCATCATGTCTGTGCCGGCCATCAAGCCCTGTCTACTCTAATCCCATTTTCCAGCACTTGGTCCGTAGCCTTGTATGCTATGGCGTTTCAAGTGCTCATCTAAATGCTTCTTGAATGTTATGAGGGTTCCTGCTTCTACCACCCTTTCAGGTAGTGAGTTCCAGATTCCAGCCACCCTCTGGGTGAAAAAGTTTTTGCTCAAATCCCCTCTAAACCTCCTGCCCCTTACCTTGAAACTATGCCCCCTCATTATTGACCCCTCTACTAAGGAGAAAAGTTCCATTCTATCTACTCTATCTATGCCCCTCATAATTTTGTACACCTCAATCAGGTCCCCCCTCAGCCTTCTCTGCTCTAAGGAAAATAACCCCAGCCTGTCCAGTCTCTCTTCATAGCTGAAGCGCTTCAGCCCAGGTAACATCCTGGTAAATCACGAATGCACCCTCTCTAATGCAATCACATCCTTCCTATAGTGTGGTGACCAGAACTGCACACAGTATTCCAGCTGTGGCCTAACTAGCATTTTGTACAGCTCCATCATAACCTCCCTGCTCTTATATTCTATGCCTCGGCTGATGAAGGCAAGTATCCCATATGCCTTTTTAACCACCTTATCTACCTGTCCTGCTGCCTTCAGGGATCTATGTACATGCACACCAAGGACCCTCTGATCCTCTGTCCTTCCTGGGATCCTACCATTCATTGTGTATTCCCTTGCCTTGTTTGTCCTCCCAAAATGCATCACCTCACACTTTTCAGGGTTAAAATTTCATTTGCCACTGTTCTGCCCATCTTACCATCCCGTCTATATCGTCCTGTAGCCTGAGGCTTCCCTCCTCGCTATTTACCACTCCACCAATTTTCGTGTCATCTGTGAACTTACTGATCATACCTCCTACATTCATATCTAAATCATTAATGTACACTACAAACAGCAAAGGACCCAGCACTGATCCCTGTGGTACACCACTGGACACAGGCTTCCAGTCACAAAAACAACCTTCGACCATCACCCTCTGCCTCCTGCCACTAAGCCAATTTTGGATCCAATGTGCCAAATTGCCCTGGATCCCATGGACTCTTACCTTCTTGACCAGTCTCCCATGTGGGACTTTGTCAAAAGCCTTACTGAAGTTCATGTAGACTACATCAACTGCACTACCCTCATCCACACACTTAGTCACCCCCTCGAAAAATTCAATCAAATTGGTTAGACATGATCTCCCCCTGACAAAGCCATGCTGACTATCCCTGATTAATCCCTGCCTCTCCAAGTGGAAACTAATTCTGTCCCTCAGGGTATGGTTCTGAATGAGTACTTTGCGTCTGTTTTCACAAAAGAGAGGGGCGATGCAGACATTGCAATCAGGGAGGAGTGTGAAATATTAGATGAAATAAACATAGTGAGAGAGGAAGTATTAAGGGACTTAGCAGCTTTGAAAGTGGATAAATCCCCAGGCCTGGATGAAATGTATTTCAGGCTGTTAAGAGAAGCAAAAGAAGAAATAGAAGAGGCTCTGACCATCATTTTCCAATCCTCTCTGGCTACAGGTGTGGTACCAGAGGACTGTAAGACTGCTAATGTTGTACCTTTGTTTAAAAAGGGAGAAAGGGATAGACCGAGTAATTACAGGCCAGTCAGCCTAACCTCGGTTGTGGGAAAATTATTGGAAAAAGTTCAGAGGGACAGGATAAATCTTCATTTAGAAAGACACAGATTAATCAAGGACAGTCAGCATGGATTTGTTAAGGGAAGGTCGTGTCTGACTTGATTGAATTTTTTGAGGAGGTAACAAGGAGGGTCGATGAGGGTAGTGCATTTGATGTAGTCTATATGGATTTTAGCCAGGCTTTTGATAAGGTCCCACGTGGCAGACTGGTCACAAAAGTAAAAGCCCATGGGATCCAGGGCAAAGTGGCAAGTTGGATCCAAAATTAGCTCAGAGGCAGGAAGCAAAGGGTAATGGTTGATGGGTGTTTTTGTGATCGGAAGGCTGTTTCCAGTGAGGTTCTGCAGGGCTCAGTACTGGGTCCCTTGCTTTTTGTGGTATATATCAATGATTTAGACTTGAATGTAGGAAGTATGATTAAGAAGTTTGCAGATGATACTAAAATCGGCCGTGTGGTTCATAGTGAGGAAGAAAGCTGCAGACTGCAGGAAGATATCAATGGATTGGTCTGGTGGGCAGAACAGTGGCAAATGGAATTCAATCCGGAGAAGTGTGAGGTATTGCATTTGGGGAGGGCTAACAAGGCAAGGGAATACACATTAAATGGTAGGACACTGAGTAGTGTAGGGGAACAAAGGTACCTTGGAGTGCATGTCCACAGGTCCCTGAAGATAGCAGGCCAAGTAGATAAGATGGTTAAGAAGACATACAGAATACTTGCCTTTATTAGCCGAGGCATAGAATACAAGAGCAGGGAGATTATGCTTGAACTGTATAAAACACTAGTTAGGCCACAGCTCGAATACTGCGTGCAGTTCTGGTCACCACATTACAGGAAAGATGTGATTTACGAGGATGTTGCCTGGACTGGGGAATTTTAGCTACAAGGAAAGATTGGATAGGCTGGGGTTGTTTTCTTTGGAACAGAGGAGGCTGAGAGGAGACCTTATTGAGGCGAATAAAATTATGAGGGGCCCAGATAGAGTGGATAGGAAGGACCTATTTCCCTTAGCAGAGAGGTCAATAACCAGGGGGCATAGATTTAAAGTAATTGGTGGAAGGTTTAGAGGGGATTTGAGGGGAAATTTCTTCACCCAGAGGGTAGTTGGGGTCTGGAACTCACTGCCTGAAAGGGTGGTAGAGGCAGAAACCCTCATCGCATTTAAAAAGTACTTGGATGTGCACTTGAAGTGCCGTAACCTACAGGGCTGCGAACCAAGGGCTGGAAAGTGGGATTAGGCTGGAAAGCTCTTTGTTGGCCGGTGTGGACATGATGGGCTGAAATGGCCTCCTTCCGTGCTGTAAATTTCTATGATTCTATGAATTGCATTTATATAGCGCCTTTCATGACCTCAGGATGTCCCAAAGCGCTTTACAGCTAATGAAGTACTTTTGAAGTGTAGCCACTGTTGTAATGTAGGAAACGCAGCAGTCAATTTGTACAAAGCAAACGGCACAGGCTCGACGGGCCGAATGGCCTTCTTCCGTGCTGTAACCATTTTATGATTCTATGACTCTAAATTAGAGGGACTATTATCCTCCCTGTGTCCCCCTATGAAGTAAACTGGAAATTTTATGTTCAGCAAGAACTAAAGACTTGAGCACATAATCTAGGCTGACACTCCAGTGCAGTACTGAGGAGTGCTGCAATGTCAGAGGTGCCGCCTTTCAGATGAGACATTAAACCAAGGCCCAGCCTGCCGTCTCAGGTGGAATCTTTCAAAGAGTCCACCTGAGAGGGCACGATGGGCCAAATGGCCTCTTTCTATGCTGTCTCATTCTAGGATTCTAAGTAATTAAAAATTTACCAATGATACAGCATTGTGGCTTTTTTGATTTGTTTAAATGCACACTGCTTTGGTACCAGAAATAATGTAAGTGACCAGTCCTTTTATTACTCTAACCCTTTCTATACTGGTCTATTACAGTCTCCATGTCTATTATCCATCAGAAGTAAGCATTAATCAGTAGTCACCACATTTCTCCGCTAGGTTTTGGCTTAGTGGCCACTGATTACATTTTCTGGAAAAACATCAAAAATTGAGGTGGCAGCAATTGCCACTGCAGACTGAGATTCAATTTCTATTTTAGCTCAAATTGCAAAGTGCCCAAAATTCAATTTCCATTCTGGCAGATGTGTCCCCTGAATTTAGGCAGGAGTTTACTGGAACAGACACAAACTCAGCTGGGATCCAGATACTCCGGGTCCCGGCTGATATAAGGCGGCGAGAGGATTCCCTCGGTTGGGAATTCCCATGTTCCAGCCCTGAGTGGAGACCTGGCATAGAGTTGATGCAGTTAGCCCGGCGAGATCAGGCCAACCTTGCCTACAGGGACACAAGTGGGATCAACCTGGAGGGGGATCTAGGCCTGGGCCCGCGAAGATGAGGTGGCATATTTCAAGCAGCCTCCACCGACCCAGCACCTGCTCCCCCTTCCAGCCAAGCGAGCTTCAGCCAGCTGTTCTGACATATTCCACTGCTCATGCGAGTTTCAATGGGGTCAACAGCATAGGCTGGAGGCTGGCCGATCCCTGCATTAGTTGCGGGATGCACTCCCCCTGCTGATTCTGGCGGCCAAAATCTTCAATGGAATTTTACCTTTTCTTTGCTGGTTATCATTGTTTGCCCTTACATCGAACTAGAGTAAGAATAATGGGCCAGAAATTCAGATCGGGTGCTTGCCGCGCGTGCAAGCCCCCGATCTGCACTCACCCGACGCGCCAACATCTGAAGCCCGGGCCTGCTCGCATTTCCTGTCACTGGCCCGGTTCAGATGTCGGCGCGATGTGCTTGCCTGATCCAGCGGCGTAGTTAGTGCGATGTGCCGGCTGGGATCAGGTGAGCACTGTGCAGCCAATCAGGGGAGGGGAAACTCATTCATGAGTTTGATAGTAAAGACTGTCAAACTCATGAAAAGTACGGGCGCCCAAAAGACTAGTTTAACTTTAAATAAAATTTAAGAAAAACATCCCAATAATTAAATAAACTATAAATAACTTAAAAAAACTATTTAAAACAATTAATAAAATTTTTGAAAAAATAATTTTTTACGAAATCGGGTCTAAAAATAAACTTACCTTACTGTAAAATCCTTAAAAACAATGAAGCTGTGGAAAAAATGTAATAATTTTAAATAATAGACCACTTACCTGCAAGAATCCACTCCTTACGCCTCCTTTTCTCATTTCTAAAAAGTTCAGTCCCTTGCACACGCACAAACCTGTCAAAAAGAAGGAAGTTCAACGCGTGCGCGCAGAGTCCTGCGCGCACGCGTTGGACCTCTTAACCGCTTGGTTCGATGGAGAGGAAATGCCGGTTTCCCGCGCATGCGCTGTCCATGCTGAAATCCGGCACTTCCAACGGGCCCACGCGCGAGTACACCGTCCGTACTCACGCGTTGGGACCGGAATTACTGGCCCAATAAGAGGGCAACAAATGCTGCAATTAACACCATGAACAGCATTGCCAGTGTCTGTAATTGAGGAGTAGTTTTCCAACTTCACACTGCTAATGGAGAGCCTCGTTCAATGGAAACACGAATCAGAAATTTTGGTGCACAAAGTCGGAAAATTGCCCCTTCAGTGGATAAGCGCAGAAGGCAGAGGGTCGATAGGGAGGACAGAACCACCAACATGTCACCGAGGTTCTGCGAAGGCACACCTTCTGCGGTGTTCACCTTTGGCACCGAGACACAGCAGCTGAGTTCAAATCAGCGAGGCTTCTTTGATATTGACAGTCTCCCAAGGACCCGGGCATCACTGATTACACACATTTGGACTCCCTCAGACCAAGACATGTCAGACAGAAAGAGAAAAGGGTATTATTCAGTCAATGTGCAGGTGATTGTGATGTTTACCTGAGCATCCTCTGATACGCTTATCAATTACTTCATAAAAGGTGATGAGTCGAAGAAGAGATGACGAGTCGAAAGAAGAGATGAATAAGGCTTTTATTAGCTAAGAAGAGACCATGCTTCTTCGTGAGTGACTGAACAAGTCTGAACGAAACCCACACAGTGGTGGGTGGAGTCAGCTGAGGCATGCCTCCATACACAGCGCCACCCAGAGGTGGCAATATACAATACAGTGGTTTACCACATTCACCCCTTGTTTAATGTGAAGTCCGGCGGGGTGAAGGGTACTACAAGTTAAGTCTATCAGGAGGCCTTGTCTGACGTCCTGATCGTCGTGGTGGCGGCGGTGGTGTTGCAGCATCCGACGTCGGGTCTGGTGTCTGGGTGGTTGGCGAAGATTCCTGGGGCTTTGGCATGCCGTCTGCAGGGGTTGGGTTGGGAGGGGTGGTGGGGGATAACAGTGGTAAGGGGGATAACGGTGGTAAGGGGGATAACGGTGGTAATTCAGGGGTACCCGAGGGTGCGAGATCTCGTATGGAGACCGTGTCCTCCCGCCCGTCTGGGTATGTCACCCAGGCATACTGGGGGTTGGCGTGTAGGAGGTGCACCCGCTCGACCAGGGGGTCCGTTTTATGCGTCCTCACGTGCCTCCGCAGTAGGACGGGCCCAGGAGAAGTCAACCATGCCGGTAGCGAGGTTCCCGATGTAGACTTCCGGGGGAAAACGAACATTTTCTCATGAGGGGTCGCATTAGTGGCAGTACAAAGCAGTGACCGAATGGAGTGGAGCGCTGCAGGGAGGACCTCCTGCCAGCGGGAGGTCGGAAGGCCCTTAGATTTTAGTGCTAAGAGGACTGCCTTCCAAACCGTCGCGTTCTCCCTTTCCACCTGGCCGTTCCCCCGGGGGTTGTAACTGGTGGTCCTGCTCGTGGCGATACCTCTTGTTAGCAGGTACTGCCGAAGTTCGTCGCTCATGAACGATGAGCCCCTGTCGCTATGTATATAGCTGGGGAACCCGAACAGAGCGAAGATGTCATTCAGACACTTGATGACCGTGGTACTGGTCATGTCTGGGCAAGGGATGGCAAAGGGGAAACGGGAGTACTCATCAACTATGTTGAGGAAGTACACATTGCGGTCAGCGGAGGGGAGGGGCCCTTTAAAATCGACGCTCAGGCGTTCGAAGGGGCGGGTGGCCTTGATCAGGCTTGCTCTGTCCGGCCTATAGAAGTGCGGTTTGCACTCGGCGCAGATTTGGCAGCTCTTGGTCATGGTCCTGACCTCCTCGATGGAGTAGGGCAGGTTACGGGATTTGATAAAATGGAAAAACCTGGTGACCCCCGGGTGGCAGAGGTCATTGTGGAGGGACTGCAGCCTATCACTCTGCGCGTTGGCGCATGTACCACGTGATAGGGCATCTGGGGGCTCATTGAGTTTCCCTGGCCGATACAAGATATCATAATTGTAGGTGGAGAGTTCGATTCTCCACCTCAAGATCTTGTCGTTCTTGATTTTACCCCTCTGCTTATTATTAAACATAAAAGCTACTGAACGCTGGTCAGTGAGCAGGGTAAATCGTTTCCCGGCCAGGTAATGCCTCCAGTGACGCACCGCTTCTACAATAGCCTGGGCCTCCTTTTCGACGGAGGAGTGTCTCGTCTCGGGGCCCTGGAGGGTCCTTGAGAAAAAGGCCACGGGTCTGCCCGCCTGGTTAAGGGTCGCGGCTAGGGCGAAGTCGGAGGCATCGCTCTCCACTTGGAAGGGGATGGACTCATCCACCGCGTGCATTGCGGCCTTCGCGATATCGTTCTTGATAAGAGTGAAGGCTGCACACGCCTCTGGTGTCAGGGGGAAGGAGGTGGCTTTGATGAGGGGCCTGGCTTTGTCTGCATAGAGGGGCACCCACTGGGCGTAGTAGGAGAAAAACCCCAGGCATCTCTTCAGTGCTTTTTGGCAGTGGGGAAGGGGTAGCTCCATTAGGGGGCGCATTCTGTCGGGGTCGGGCCCGATGACTCCGTTCTCCACCACGCAGCCGAGGATGGCCAGGCGCTTGGTGTGAAACATACATTTTTCCTTATTGTACGTTAGGTTCAGCCGTTGGGCCGTACGGAGGAAATTTGCTAGATTAACGTCGTGGTCCTGCTGGTCGTGGCCGCAGATGGTGACGTTATCCAAATAGGGGAAGGTTGCCCGCAGCGCGTTCTGGTCAACCATTCGGTCCATCTCCCTTTGGAAGACCGAAACCCCGTTGGTGACGCCGAAGGGGACCCTAAGGAAGTGGTAGAGGCGGCCGTTTGCCTCGAAGGCAGTATACTGGCGGTCCTCATGGCGGATGGGCAGCTGGTGGTACGCTGACTTAAGGTCGATGGTGGAGAATACTTTGTATTGCGCAATCTGATTGACCATATCAGATATGCGAGGGAGGGGGTACGCGTCCAGCTGGGTGTACCGGTTTATGGTTTGGCTGTAGTCGATTACCATGCGGCGTTTTGCAGTGGTTTTAACGACTACAACCTGGGCTCGCCAGGGGCTAGTGCTACCTTCGATAATGCCCTCCTTCAATAGCCGCTCCACCTCAGAGCTGATAAAAGCTCTGTCCCCGGCACTGTACCGCCTGCTTTTGGTAGCGATGGGTTTACAGTCGCGGGTGAGGTTAGCGAACAGGGGAGGGGGGGGGACTTTTAATGTGGAAAGGCTGCAGGTGGTTTGCAGCGGGCGATTTAAAAGTTGTTGGTTGCAGACTGTGAGTGGGGGGAGGGGTCCACCGTATGCTAGTGTGACACTCTTAAGGTGGCACTGAAAATCCAACCCTAGCAGGACGGCAGCGCAAAGACGGGGCAGGACTAGCAGTTTAAATTTTTTATATTCAGTGCCCCCTACTGACAGGGTCACCACACAGTAGCCGCTGATGTCCATTGACTGGGACTTGGACGCCATAGAAATGCGATGGTGCGTTGGCAGAATCGTGAGGGAGTGGCTACGTACCGTGTCGGGGTGGACGAAACTCTCTGTGCTCCCGCTGTCGATCAGGCAACTGGTGGCGCGGCTGTTTACCGCGATATCCATCATGGAGCTGGATAGATGGTGAGGGAGGGCTTGATCCAGCGTCGCGGAGGCCAGTATGTGGCTTAGTGAGTCACTATAGTCATCCGCCGAGACGGTGGTCGGTTCCGGTGACGAAATGGCGGTTGAGTGCGTTGGATACGATGGCGGCGGATGCCATGCGGCCGGGGGTACACAAAATGGCGGATAAGATGGCTGCTCCCACGGCCCGCACGCTGCGCTGCTGGCTGGCTTCCCCTTGCAGGCGTTAGCGTAATGGCCTTTCTTCCCGCAGCCCGAGCAGGTAGCTGTCTTAGCTGGGCAGTGCGC
The DNA here is from genome assembly GCF_052327205.1 of Somniosus microcephalus. Lineage (NCBI taxonomy): Eukaryota > Metazoa > Chordata > Chondrichthyes > Squaliformes > Somniosidae > Somniosus > Somniosus microcephalus. The sequence goes on from NC_140992.1 coordinate 254,404,454, forward strand.
TCTGGGATGTTTTAACTGGCCACAGAAATAGCATTTTTGGGCCTGGTTACTGGGCATCGAAGCAGTTCTTACCGGAGGCTGCTGTCTCGGTTGGGTCGCTGCAGCGGTTGGTGCCGGGGGCGGCGGTCCCGTGTCCCACGGTTTCGATTGCCATGTCTCGGCGCCGTTACGGGGGTATGCCTCGAGGTTTCGGTGGGCCTCCTCTAACGAGAGCGCAAGGGCAATGGCCGTCTTCAGGTCGGGTTCCTTGCTTTCTAGCAGTCTCTGCCGGGTGTGGTCTGACTGGAGGCCCCTGACGAAGGCATCACAGGCGAGTCCCTGCGCGTGCTCCACAGCCGTTACCGCTTTACAATCGCAGTCTCTGCAGAGTGCCAGTAGTGCCCGTGCAAATGCCCCTACCGATTCTCCCGGTTGCTGCCTGCGGGATCCCAAGAGGTGTCGGGCGTAAATTGTGTTCACTGGGCGCGTATATTGCCCTTTTAGTAGCTCGAGGGCCGCCACGTACGTATTAGAGTCCCGGATTAGCATATATACTTGATGGCTCACCTGGGCGGTCAAAATTTTCAGTTTGTGATCCTCCTCTGTAACCTGTGAGATTGCGAGGAAGGATTCAAAGCAGCTCAGCCAGTGTTCAAACTTGGCTGATGCACCCACCTCTTGAGGGTCGAGGTCCAGGCGTGGTGGTCTGAGGGCTCTCAGCAATGTCTGCTGTATCCGTTGCTGTTGTTGCTCCTCAGGTGTCGCCATTTAACTTTTAGCTAATAAAATTGATACGCTTATCAATTACTTCATAAAAGGTGATGAGTCGAAGAAGAGATGACGAGTCGAAAGAAGAGATGAATAAGGCTTTTATTAGCTAAGAAGAGACCATGCTTCTTCGTGAGTGACTGAACAAGTCTGAACGAAACCCACACAGTGGTGGGTGGAGTCAGCTGAGGCATGCCTCCATACACAGCGCCACCCAGAGGTGGCAATATACAATACAGTGGTTTACCACATCCTCCATGTTAATGCCAGATATCCTGGGAGCTGTAATAGCTCTTGTATCTTGCAACTTTCCAACATTCAAAATCTGTTCCAGGGAGATAGCACGTTTGATGGATAGCTTTTGGTTATCATCTACAACCAGGGCTTTGGAGTCTTGAAGCAATGATTTAATTGCCTGGATCACTCAGGGGATGCTTTACAATACATTCCATAGAAGGTGTCAAAGTAGTGATGGTATGTGTAGAACACCATAGTTGAAAAAGGCATCAGCATGCCTTCACTTACCTTTAGCAAAATGTCTGCTGTTTTCTGGGCAATGCACTGCTATAGCACCACCCTGTGGTGAATATTAACTGCTGCAGTTAGAATTGATATAAAGGTTTTGAGTTCAGTTGAATGACAGTCACATCATGGCCAGGATTTTGCTGTAGAAATAACAGTGAGGCTAACAGCGCTCACCATTATTAAAATGTAAATCGGACAGCAACTTCCAGCGACTGCACATAAGAACTTAAAAAATAGGAGCAGGAGTAGACCATTCGGCCCTTCGTGCCTGCTCCATCATTCAGTAAGATCATGGCTGATCTTCTACCTCAACTCTACTATATCCTTCCTTAGTTAAGGTGACCAAAACTGTACACAGTACTCCAGGTGTGGTCTCACCGAGGCCCTATATAATTGCAGGAAGACTTCTTGGGGGAAAGATTGGGCCGTGCCCCCTTTGGGGGGCTAACTTCGCCAGGGCGCTACTTTTAGTGCCCCGAAAAAATTAGCCCCCCCCCGCGGCCGAAATTCACGTGTAGCGCCCCAAGAAGGAAGTAGGGCGCTACTGGAAGCGCCCCGCCTCCCTCTTGGGGCGCTGTGAGTGAATATCACAGTGCTACGTGCCGCGGTACTGCAGGGGAGGGACCTAGCGCAGCGCAACCCAGGGCCCAGCTGGGCCACCAGGGATCGGAGTGCTGACAAAAGAGCCCAGGCGCTAGTTGCTTTGTGCCCCGTTAGCGCCCTCTTAGGTGTATTTTTAGGCCCTTTACTCTTATACTCCAGTCCCATTGTAATAAAGGCTAACGTGCACAGTTAAACGTGGGAATAAGGAAATTGCTTTCAGAGTTGCCCTGCTCCTCCAGAAGCTTTGCTATAATTGTATCTCGCCGAGAGACTCGCCATTAAAATACATGGAACCGTGTGAAATTGCTGTAGTTACATGATAGATGCACACTAAACTCGCCAGAAAAAGTTAGGGCTTGTCCATTCCAGTGTAAGTAAAGTTTTAATGGCATGATCAGACTTGATTACTGCCGAACAACCTCTCTGGCACTGAAAATTAACTTTTACTAGTGTGGAGTCTCATTCCTTCAGATTTTAATTATTGTTGTAGATTTTAAAAAATACTTTTATTAATAAAAATGGGTGTTTTTACTTTTTATTTCTGTTTCTTTTACCTCTTGTAAGACGTTCTGATTGTCTGACAGTTTATAGCGTTCAGACCCGTGGAACAGACAACACAAAACCCAATGAATCTATGAAACTTCTTGACATAAGAAAACTACTAGGCACTTGGTCTAAGCGTTAAACAAAGCTTTAATCAACTGTTTTACAACATGGAGGTCTAGTTGTGTCCTTCGTTAGTTCCTGTTAAGAATGTCCTGCGCAAGCTGGGCCCGTGCCCGAGTATTTATACTCTCCATAGACAGCGCCACCCATAGGCTGATCAGTATTATTTCATAAGTCTTTCTTTCATGAATGACTGATTCATGTCACTTCTTTACTTAAAAATCAACAAGAGATTACAAGTAATCACCAGAATACAAACTGTACTCAATTCATGTACTTATTACAAGCAAGCAATCTAAAATCATTTACTTTAAGCTCAGGTGATTATAAGCAACACCATGTACGTAGTAACACCAGTGAGAGGTCAATTCTACGATGACTCGACGTATGACTTTAACTGGCAACTGACCCGGCCGCCATCAACTGCAGCCACGAATGTCAGTTTACAACATCCCTTATACCCCAAAACTTGGCAACTCGCCCACAGCATTCGTGTCCCAAACTGCGTGATTATCGTTGTTTTTCTCTCCCACGCTCCTTTTATCTGTTTTGATGCTTAGTTAACCAAGGCCAGACATTCAAGGATTGGAGAGAGTCGTTGTTTTCACATTTGCAGGTTGTTGACTCGTGGTTCTCACAGAATTTTCAAGATCTTATCTTTTGAAGGAAAAATACCAGCAGATCATGTTTTAGCCCAGCAGCCTCTTGGCCTCAAAGCTTGTCGGTACATTTGGTCACTTTTAGATTCAGTCAAGTTTACCATGGACAGTATTACACTCTCTCTCTCTTAATCTTTAAAGGCCGGAATTTTCACTTCTGAGTTGGGTCGGGTGCTTGCGAGCAGCGTAGCAGTACGGGAACGCGATGACTTGATCAGCCCGCTCCTCAGAGCGACTTTAACGTAATGGCCCCAATTAAACCAGCCATGCACGTTTCCTGGCCCTATTAAAGGGTGCGGGTCTGATGATGCCATCGATTACTTATTTCCAGCGCCCATATTTAATGCAGCCTTGCACACAAGTCATTTGAAGGTTGGTAAAGGAGTGTGTAAGCAACATTGGAAAGGCGTGAGTTATTTTGCGAACTGAAAAACATGAATACCCAAAGGCAGAGGGCTGCACCCCGGTTTACAGATGCCTCGCTGCATAATCTGGTGGAGGCAGTCAGAGCACGCAGGGAGGTCCTCTTCCCAGCAGATGGAAGCAAGAGACCTCCCCAAGAGACAAAGAGGGCCTGGCTCGAATTAGCGGAGGAGGTCAGCAGCAGGGAGGTTATGAGGAGGACCGGGATCCAGTGCAGGAAGAGATTCAATGATCTGATGAGGTCAGGAAAGGTGAGTGCAATACCACACTCACCCTCATCCTGATGTTCCTGCCACCACATCCCCATCACTCTGCCTTCCCAAGGCTACTCCTGCACATCATTCCTCACACCAACAGACCTTCCAGGTCCACTCATCCCTCTCTCTCTATGTACATACTCACATCCCCATCTGACTAGCTACCCCTCACACTCATCCTAATGCAATCATAGCAAATAACACCACAGAAGGAGGCCATTTGGCATTGTCACCGCACTCCCTCATAGTCACCCTCTACAGATGTAACCCATCCATTCCTTACACTCATTCCATCACTCTCACTCAAACTTCTCTTCTTTCCCTCCTTGCAGGAGAAAAGAGCCCAGAACAACAGGGAGAGGCAGAGAACCGGAGGTGGCCCTCCAGTCTTCACAAATTTGACTGCAGCAGAGGAGGGAGCCCTGGAGGTTTCGAGAATTGCAGAGCTGCTGGCGGTGGGAGACAGAGAGAGGGGGATCTCTCAGCAACCTGGTGACAGAATTACATCTAATACAGCCACATGGCATATAGCAGTCACTCATATGGTGACTGATGTCAGCAGCCAGTGAATGTTCATCATGTGCATAATGGTATTGTTACCCATTCTTAATATAACATATCTAAATCATCTCTATACTCTCCCACAGGTCTATCAAGAGCCCCCCCCCCACCGCCCCCCACCCCCACTGTCCAGCCGGAGGAGGAAGATGACTCCTCAGAGGAAGCTCCAGCCTCTAAGGGCGCACCATCACCAAACCCAAGCGCACCCAGCAGCAGCGCAGATACGCACACCTCAGTGGGTCCTATGTGCGAGATAGAGTGGAGTTGTCACCTGGTGTCTCACACTTCACAAGTGAGCAAGAGCAGATGGCGTTGACAGGGACAGCAGTGGAGACTCCTCGCCGGAGGGCGCAGGACACTACAAGCTCTGCTGAGCTGCAGGCAGACGCTGAGCCTTGGGGGCCATCGAGAAAGAGGGCGATCCTGGAGGGGCAGCAATAATTGCATGAGGCTCCTGCAGGTTTTACAGCCACGATGTCTGCAAATGTTCAGAGAATGGAGGAGTCCATCTCCAACATGAGCACCACCATGTCGCAGGCGATGGCGACGATGTGCTGTTCCATGGAAAAGATGGCCACCTGCTTAATATCCTGAAAACTTCGATCAGATCACCTCTCAACCTTCTAAATTCTAGGGAATACAACCTTAATTTGTGTAATCGCTCCTCGTAACTAAAACCCTTGAAGTCCGGGTATCATTCTGGTAAACCTACGCTGGACTTCCTCCAAGGCCAATATATCCTTCCTAAGGTGTGGTGCCCAGAACTGCTCACAGTACTCCAAGTGTGGTCTAATCAGGGTTTTGTATAGCTGCAGCATAACTTCTACCCCCTTGCACTCTAGTCCTCTAGATATAAAGGCCAACATTCCATTAGCCTTTTTGATTATTTTCTGTACCTGTTCATGACATTTTAACGATCTATGTACCTTAACCCACAAGTCTCTTTGGACATCCACTGTTTTTAGTTTTCTACCATTTAGAAAGTACCCTCTTCAATCCTTTTTAGGTCCAAAGTGGATGACCTCACATTTGTTTACATTGAAATCCATTTGCCACAGTTTTGCCCATTCACTCAATCTATCAATATCCCTTCGTAATTTTATGCCTTCATCTACACTGCCTACAATGCCGCCTATCTTTGTGTCATCATCAAATTTGGATATATGACTTACTATGCCATACTCCCATTTCTCCCACTTCTCCCCCATTGCCTCCCCCTCAGTCAGAACCCCACATGCTTCCTCAGATCTTGATGGCCGAGTCTGCCCCTGCACTGCCGCAGCTGGAGCAGTCTTCTAAAACCTGGAGGACGTCCGCCAAAAGTGTCTAAGCAGTCGCAGCAGGGAAGTGAGCAGCCTGCCTCTACCTCTGCGGAAGCCACAGGTGGCTGCTGCTGCTGGTGCTCATCTTGGTCCAATTCTGAGGACCAAGGTGAGACAGTATAAGCGGCACCCATGCTGATGTAATAGATGGCAGGTCAAGTAGCGATCAGAGGGCCAATCCCTCCATGTTCTAACACTGACGAGCAATGTGGCGAGAGTGGCTTCCGAGGTTGCAGAAATGACCTGCAAACTCCAGAAACCTCAATCTGTGCACAAAATGGAGTCAGCAAGAGCTTTTCCCTTAGGCAACGAATGAGACATAAGGTATGTGCACTTATGTGGTTTTTCCAGCTCTCAATTAATGCCCTCGCACAATGGCCACTGAGCTTCCGCCTCCCCTTCACAGGCGAGGTTTCCGAGCTGCGGGCTTCCTGTGCTCATGCAGTTCAATTCAAAAGCTGCTGATGAAAACACGATCAAGGGTCTGAGAACAAGCAGTTAATGAGTTGAATTAGGTCGCCCGCCTCTGCCGATTGGGTCCGTGGCGCGCTGGGAAACGGGCCCGAGTTAAAGGCGCGAGGAGGCGGGATGACGGTGCGCTGGCTATTTCGGCCGTTTTTACAGCTGGCCTGCCTCCAAACCCGCACACACGGCAACAGGAAAATTCTGGCCTTTATTTTGCTTTCTGTGTCTGATTTGACATTGAATTAAATATTCTAACCATTACTTCCTGGTTCAGACTCTGCGCTGTTCATTAACGATTCTTCACACTGATTGGTTAAGGAGATACACTATTGGCTGCCCTGTTCGGGCAGGTCCCAGATTCCCTGTAGAGGGCGCTGCACTCTCTAATTTTTAGTATCCAGTGCAAAATCCCATAGTAAATCTGTGGGCAAGTGTAAGTTTAATGAACGGCTAGCGCCGTTCGTTCACCACTGAAAGCAAAATCCGGCCCAATGTCCGGTGGCATAACATTGTGCTCACAGCGCCACCTGCAGGTGAATTCACACTGGGCTGTTGAGGCCACTCACCGTTTCTAATATATATAATAGATCTGTGCTGCTTGGCCTAACTATCCTGTAACCGATCCTGCCTTTTTGCCACTTGTACTTATGCATATCTCACACAGGAATTAACAAATTAGCTAGACTTCACCAATTTTATCGCTGCATTTTCTTCCCACAAACACACCAAGAGTTCTGCTGTAGTTCCAATGCTTGTTGGCTCACTCATTCATAAATACAAAACCCATTTATTTATGTGGTGAGCTTTTGAAGTGACAGCTTAATTATCTTTTTTTCCTTTTAAAAATTAGTCTGGGCCTGAAACAGAGGATTGATGGAAGATGGCCTTCGGGCCTCATCAACGTACTCAGTGGGAGCTGTCAGGGCTGGTTGCACGCCTCCATAGGCAGCTCGCCAAGTCAGGCAAGTCCCGGGAGGGGGTGGATTTTGGAGCAGGATACGGAGGGGGGGGGGCAGTGTGGAGGGGAGGGCTGATTGTGACTCCTGCAGAGTCGCATGAGCTCCTCCTGGCTGCACAGGAATGGTTTCCATATTAAGAAAATGTTTTATACTTACCAATCGTTGATGCTGCAGAATCCTAAAGGGGCAGGTTCAATACCTGCCCCACTTAAGCTGGCAAATTTTGAAAAGGGGTCCTTTAGCAGGCATTAAAGGCCTCTAATTTGCATATTTAAGTTGCCCAACACCTATCTTAGGCAAATGCCCGCGACACCTATAAAAAAGGGCCCAACAAATTTAGCAGAAGGACCCAAGCCTGTGCAGATTGTCCCACTAATAAACTGATAAGCTTTGCACCCATTTTACACCCAAAATACAGGCACAACACGTCCCAATTTCTACCCTAACATATTTGTCAGCTGCAGCAACAAGAGTTTTGTAAGTCTATTGACTGAACTAAGTATGATGCAGTACAGTGCGGAGGAATCATGCAATCACTTACCTTGCCGGCTTTCTTGATGATACCAATTGCTTGATTTGATACCGTGTCACCTCCTGTCAAATACAAAGTCAGCAGTTGTGTAACTCACCGACCCAAATAGTTGCTGCTGGAGAGCTCGCACTTCATTTGTGGGTACGGTAGCGTGGTGGTTATGTTACTGGACTAGTAATCCAGAGGCCTGGAATAATGATCCGGAGACATGAGTTCAAAAAAATCCCGCCACGGCAGCTGGGGAATTTAAATTCAAATAATTAAATAAATCAAGAATAAAAAGCTAGTATCAGTCACGGTGACCATGATTGTCATAAAAACCCATCTGGTTCACTAATGTCCTTTTGGGAAGGAAATCTGCCGCCTTTACCCGGTCTGGCCTATATGTGACTCCAGACCCACAGCAATGTGGTTGACTCTTAACTGCCCTCTGAAATGGCCTAGCAAGCCACTCAGTTGTATTCAAGAAGGCGGCTCACCACCACCTTCCCGAGGGCAATTAGGAATGGGCAATAAATGCCGGCCTTGCCGGTGACATCCACATCCCGCGAATGAATTAAAAAAAAATCCACCGGTCAGATGCAACGTGGTAACTAAAACATGCTTTCCTGTTCGCAGTGGGTGTTATAATATCTCCCATTCCTCCACTCTCGGCAGCTGTTTCAATGGTTACAATTTATCAGAATTTCCAGGGCCATTAAGAAGCTTAAAAGGCACTTAACTGCTTGATGATTTTTTTTTCGCTACTTATCAGAGGGAGACAGAAAGGTACATTTTTATCCAGCTGCAGGTTTGGATCAATTCCAAATTGTGCTGGTGGCCACAAATGAGTTGCCTAATTAGCAGCAACAACTTGAGGAAGAGGTTACCAGCGGAGTTAGCCTCAGTGCAGGATCAGCAGGTCAGCCATGTTTACTTCGTGATTTAACTCATCTTTTCTTCAATCTTACTGATGATCTTGGCTCTTTACCTTGGTTTCCCAATTTTAAAAAAAAAGTAGAACTCAGCTTTGAATCTAAACGTTTGAATCTAGCTCATTAAAGTGGAATGTGCCAGTTAAAAAAAAACGGCCTCATATCAGTGCGACAATTGTCTGAAAAATAAGGAGAAGGGAGCTTGTGTATGAATGTTGTCAGGGAAGAGTATTTGAGGGTCCTTTGAGTTTGTCTTTAAAGGAGCACTGTCTTCATGGAAAGTGTTGAGGAACTCTTTTTTTGCCTGATAGACAAAAGAAGGAAAGACTTGCATTTGTATAGCGCCTTTCACAATCTCAGGACAACCCAAAGCACTTTACAGCCAATGGAGTACTTTTAAAGTGTAGTCACTGTTGTAATGTAGGAAACGCAGCAGCCAATTTGCACACAGCAAGCTCCCACAAACAGCAGTGTGATAATGACCAGATAATGATGTTTTAGTAATGTTGGTTGAGGAATACATTTTGCCAAGGGGAGAACTCCCCTGCTCTTCTTTGCAAACATGCCATGGGTTCTTTCGCATTCACTGAGAGGGCAGAGGGGGCCTCGGTTTAACGTCTCATCTAAAAGACGGCACCTCCGACAGTGCAGCACTCCCTCAGTGCTGCCAGCCCGGATTTTGTGCTCAAGTCTCTGGAGTGGGACACACAACCTTCTGACTCTGAGGCGAGCCCACTGAGCCACAGCTGAGGCCTAGGGCCCCGATTTTAACTCTCATGGGTCCTCTGAACTCTGTGTGGCCGCTGAACTCCCGCTTCCGCCCATCCGCCAGGCAGTGGGCCTGGCCGGGATCGGGTGGGACTCCGGGATAGATTTATTCAAATGAGGCTCGGCCAATCTTACATCCCCAGACTCCCTGGGTGCGCCACCTGCTTCAGGGCTCGCCACACTGTGCCCGCCCCCGCCCCCTTTAAAATCTGTCCCTTGAGTCGGCAGAAACAAGATGATGAACGTGTGTTAATGTTATATCTCCATGTGACTGATGTCATTGTATCAAGTATCTGCAAAGAAATGCTTGCCAGAAGTTTGTTCCCTCATGAGAATTATGCCCCTTTAAAATGCATGCCCAATACACAACTATAACATTTGTAAACAAGTTTCCTGAAACTATTGAAAATCAGCCTAAAAGTTCAACTTATTCCATTGTATAGTATTGAAAATAGATTTAAGTGAGAACTGTAGAATGAATTAACTGAACTATTGAGCCCCTCAACCATGCATGATCACTTACAAAACCACGCCACATTCTGAGAATGAGCCTTGGAGTTTCTTGAGAGGAAAGAGCCATATTGCAAGCTTCATGTAGGTTTAATGTTGCTCCTCAGAGAGTGTATCACATAAACTCCCCGTTTGCGATGTCAATCAGGCCTGGGGAACCTCAGTCATTAGCAATGACACATTCACTCTGGTTTAAAACTGTGACTGTTTTCCATTCATTTCTCAAATGGGTCCGCAATTTGTCTCACTTGTGATCTCGCTCCCAGCATTCCCTTGATGCTAATTGCCTTGTGTCAATTGGAAATCCACCCCCATTGTTACCGCCTGGAGGCCGTGGCCTAGCAACTGGATTGTGTCCGTTTCCGGGCGCACAGGGATGAGTTGTCTGCTTCACGCGCCTGTTCATATGGTCGCAGGTGTAGTGTATGTGCTTTAAGTCAGAACTACTTTTTACAGCTCCTGTATACTGTAGTACCGGCAGTGACCACACCGGTATATAAGCTGTGCGCATGCCTCTGTACCCCAGTCTAGAGATACCCTCCTCCAGTAAAGACCTGTTATTTGTTTATGTACAGCATCCGTGTAATTATTTATCCACTGAACCACGGATCTAACAGTGGCGACGAGTGTTGATGCAAAACTACCTGCAACATAAAAAAAATAGTCGAGTCCAGGAACACGGGCGTCGACCGCGAGCAACCGCCCAGCAGTCAGGCAGAGATCCAACTTCGCTGGGGGGGCTGTGGAGAGCCGGGCTTGGTTCCCCAGCCACAACGAGCAGTAAGAGACCGACGACAGGTCCAGAGCAGACCCTTCCCGAGCAGCGGCGGCTGGAGCCGACCGACGGCAGAGAGAGAGAGCCGGGCAGCGTCGATGGGGTAAGAAAGAGGGTGAAGAGAGCAGGGCGCAGCCGGGGGTTGATCACCGAGCGGCGTCGAGGAAAAATACTGCAAACCGGAGAGAGAGAGGGTAAGAAACAGCCGGGTTCTAGACTGAGCGGCGTCGACAAATATCAAGAGAAGAACGCGTAGAGCACAGCCAGGGATCACGGGCTGATCAGGGTCCGCGGGGCGAAGCAAGGGGAGACGCCATTGAGCCACGGAGAAGCAGGGAGAGCGCGGGAGGCGCCATTTTGCGAAGCCGCAGCGGAGAAGACGGGCGAGCGCGGGAAGGAAGGAAAGCGCGGGAGATGCCATTTTGTGCCAGCGGAGAAGAAGGGGAAGCACGGGAGGCGCCATTGGTGATAGTTAACGCACAACCAAGGATGCCGAAGAGTGGCAGTATCTCTACGTTCGACAATGAAGTCGAAGATTGGGCGACATATGTGGAACGTATTGAGGTGTGCTGCAGGGCGAATGAAGTGCCAGATGCTAATAAAGCACTGGTTCTGTTAAATTCCATGGGTGCAAAATCTTATGGGTTACTGCAAAATCTAATAACCCCAGAGAAGCCGGTAAACAAGAATTTTGAAAGCATAGTAGAAATCCTACAGGACCACTTAAACCCCACACCACTGCTGATAGCAGAACGATTTAAGTTCCATAAAAGGAACCAACACAAAGACGAAAGCAATGCTGAGTACCTAATGGAACTGCGCAAGCTATCAAAATACTGCCAGTTTGGAGCGCGACTAGCAGACACGTTAAGGGACAAGTTTGTGTGTGGGCTACAAAGTGAAGGAACCCAGGAACGGCTTCTATCAGAAAAGGACCTTACGCTGGACAAAGCTTTCAATATGGCAGTATCACACGAAGCAGCCGCAAGGGGCACTGCAGAGATATAACGGAGACCGCAAGAATATGGCACCAACGAAATGACCTATGGAACAGGGAAGTGCTATCGCTGTGGCAGAACAACACATGACCAGAAAGATTGTTGGTTCAAGGACCAAGTGTGCAGACAGTGTGGGAAAGCAGGACACATAGCAAGAGTCTGCAGGTCTGGGAAGAAAACCAACAGTAAGAAATCTCCACAGGAGAAGTACAAAAAGGTACACCAGGTGATGGACAGTGGTTCAGACGAACAGAAAAGTGACACAGACTCCAGAAGCAAGGAGCTGGGTTGTCTGAAACTACATAATGTAACCGAAATGGAGGATCACCAGACTATCTGGGTTACACTCAAGATAGACGGAGTCCAAGTGGAAATGGAATTGGACACAGGGTCAGCTCTAACAGTCATAAATCAAAGAGACTACAAGCGGCTATTTTCACACATACCGTTGAAAGCTACAGAGATTGTCTTGAAGACGTATACAGGGCAAAAAGTCTACCCCAAAGGAAAAATAAGGGTGAAAGTGACATATAAAGGTCAGGAAATACCTAAAATGGATATATATGTATTGACAAATGGAGGTCCACCACTGCTAGGACATGAATGGATCCGAAAGATACATTTAGATTGGCATTCCATACAGGCACTGAAGGTGGAGGCCAAAAAGGATGACGACGTCACACCTGGACGACTGTCAAAAATGCTAACTGACGCAAAAGAAGTGTTCCAGGAGGGACTAGGAACACTAAAAGGAATAACAGCAACAATTAAAATAGAGGATAATGCAAGCCCAAAGTTTCTGAAGGCCAGACCAGTGCCTTATGCGATCAGACCAGCGGTTGAAGCAGAGCTGGAAGGGTTGGAATGTTCAGGAGTACTGTCCAAAGTGGACTGGAGCGAGTGGGCTACACCCATCGTTCCTGTAATGAAGAGGTCGTTGAGTAATACGCCTGGGGAACCAAAGAAGGTCCGCATCTGTGGGGATTTTAAGGTGACAGTGAACCCAGTCCTTCACACGGTGCAATATCCGCTTCCACGAATTGAGGATAGTTTCACCTCGCTATCTGGTGGTAAACGCTTCACCAAAATTGATCTAGCCCAGGTGTACTTGCAAATGGAGGTAGAAGAAGCTTTGAAACATTACCTTACGATCAACACCCATAAAGGGCTCTATCAATACAACCGGCTGGTGTTTGGAGTAGCCTCGGCTCCGGCTATCTGGCAAAGGGCAATGGATCAGGTCCTGCAAGGGATTCCAGGGACCCAGTGTTATTTGGATGACATCTTGGTCACGGGCGAAAATGACGGTGATCACCTCGTTAACTTGGAGAAGGTGCTCGCCAGATTAAAGGAATATGGGCTATGAGCTAATCGCCACAAGTGCGAGTTTTTCCAGAAACAGATCTCGTATTGCGGCCACGTCATCGATGAAGAGGGGTTACATAAGTCCCCTGACAAGATTGAGGCAGTAGTCAAGGCTCCAGCACCGGAAAATGTGTCACAACTGAGGTCGTTCCTCGGGCTGGTAAACTATTACCACAAGTTCTTACCAAATTTGTCTATGGTATTACACCCGCTGAACACCCTACTGCAAACAGGGGTACCATGGAAGTGGGATGACGAACGTAGACGAGCTTTCCAGAAGTGTAAAGAATTGATCACATCAAAAGAGGTGTTGGCCCATTTCAACCCAGCACTACTAATTCATTTGGCATGTGATGCATCACCCTACGGCATTGGAGCAGTGCTGTTGCACAAATTCCCAGACGGGTTGGAGAGGCCAGTAGCCTTTGCGTCTCGGTCACTAACCTCAGCCGAGCGCAACTACGCCCAGATTGACAGGGAGGCCCTCAGCCTAGGATGGGGAGTAAAAAAATTCAACCATTATCTGCATGGGCAGATGTTCACCTTGCTGACTGACCACCAACCACTTGTCTCCATCTTTAATCCTAAGAAGGGCGTGCCAGTAATGACTGCACAGCGGTTACAAAGATGGTCCCTGTTTCTAGGGGCGAATCAATATGAAATAGAATATAAAGGCACGAAACAGCATGGGAACGCTGATGGGCTATTGCGCCTGCCACTGCCTACGGTGAAGGAAGCACCAGCAGTGGACCCTATCGAGATATTTTATTCGTCGATAATTGAACGATTGCCAGTAACAAATGCGGATATAGAGAAGGAGACCCGCAATGATCCGACGCTGTCACGGGTATATGAATTGACGGTGAGGGGATGGCCAACACATGGCGACTCACTGTTGCCAGCATTCTCATCCAGAAGAGAACAGCTGTCAGTATGCCAGGGGACAGTGATGTGTGGATCCAGAGTGGTGATTCCACCCAAGTTAAGGGAGAGAGTGCTAAAGGAGCTACATGAAGGTCATCTGGGGGGAGTGAAAATGAAAAGCCTTGCTAGGGCTTATGTGTGGTGGCCGGGAATCGATCAACAAATCGAAGACCTAACTAAGAGCTGCTTAGGATGCTAGAAGGTCCAAAATGCACCACCACATGCCCCTCTACACCCATGGGAGTGGCCCTCCTCTCCATGGCAATGGGTGCACATTGATTTCGCTGGTCCATTCATGGACTCAATGTTCTTAATAGCAGTGGATGCTCATTCAAAGTGGCCTGAGGTGATAAAGATGTCTTCAACCACTACAGAGAAAACGATTGCAGTCCTACGGACCATATTTGCCAGAAACGGTTTGCCAAAGCAGATCTGCTCTGATAATGGACCACAGTTTGTGTCCGACAAGTACCAAAAATTCATGAAAAGGAATGGGGTAAGGCATTACACATCCGCCCCATATTATCCAGCCACCAATGGATTGGCTGAGAGGTTCGTACAAACCTTTAAGAAGGCGATAAAGGCCATGTGCGACGAGGAAATTCCACTACAGCATAAGATGGACAATTTCTTATTAGCTTACCGAAACGCGACACATGCAGTTACCAACCAGACCCTGGCCATGATGTTCTTTAACCGAAGGTTGAGATCTTGTCTGGACTTGCTCAGACCAAATGTGCGAAGAAATGTTGAGGACAAACAATTCCAGCACATCAACAAGAAGCCGACAAGGAGCTTCAATGTAGGGCAACCAGCCTTGGCCCGTGACTATCGAACAGAGAAGTGGCAACCCGGAACGATATGTACAAGGCAGGGGCCATTAATGTACACAGTGGATGTCGGGGAGAACATTGTGAGACGCCACGACGATCAGATCTTAGCGTCACAGGAAGGCGTCAACCCCATGTCTCGAGTACCTGGGGATGAACCCGACATACCGGTAGCATCTACTTCAGACCCAGTAGCAGTGGAACCTGATGAACTACCTGATGAAAAGGGGTCAGAATCGCCTCTGCACCAAGAACAAGAACCTCCGGAAAGGCGCTATCCCGAAAGGGTCAGGAAGCCGCCCCAAAGACTGAATCTATAAATGGACTTTTGTTATTGAATGTACATGTAAAAATGTAATTGTTATTTGAATATTAAGGGGGTATTATTAATCTAAAAAGGGAGGAATTGTAGTGTATGTGCTTTAAGTCAGAACTACTTTTTACAGCTCCTGTATACTGTAGTACCGGCAGTGACCACACCGGTATATAAGCTGCGCGCATGCCTCTGTACCCCAGTCTAGAGATACCCTCCTCCAGTAAAGACCTGTTATTTGTTTATGTACAGCATCCGTGTAATTATTTATCCACTGAACCACGGATCTAACAGCAGGGCCCGCGTGAACTTGGTGTAGGCGGCTCATTATCAAAGCCAGGTGGGCAACCAGCGCTATCCGGTCTATTCACTAGCTGTGCGCCGTTTGGGGAGACGGGGAATGGGGCTTCACCAACGCCACTTACAGGCAGCCAGCAACGCTTAAAGGCGAGGTGCAGATGGCAGGGCATGCTTGTAAGTAGGGAAATGGCTGCAAGAAGTACAGAAAGGGCACCCAGATTCTCTGATGCAGCACTGGAAGTCCTGGTCCCAGCGGTGGACAGGGGGAGGGAGACCCTGTTTCAACTGGTGGGGGTAGAAAGAACAGGTGAGAAGGTCGTTGTTGCTCATGATTTTTTCATCTTATGGAGCACAGTAGTGTCACGCTGAATGGCAGGCAGGGCAATGTGCAACAGCACTGAGAGTGACTCCCCTTCTCCTCACCTTTCACCCCACCAGCCTCCCCATTTAGCGGATCATCCTCTGCCATTTCCGTCACCTCCAGCATGATCCCACCACCAAACACATTTTTAAAAATTCATTCATGGGATGTGGGCGTCGCTGGTGAGGCCAGCATTTATTGCCCACCCCTAGTTGCCCTTGAGAAGGTGGTGGTGAGCCACCTTCTTGAACCGCTGCAGTCCGTGTGGTGAAGGTGCTCCCACAGTGCTGTTAGGGAGGTAGTTCCAGGATTTTGACCCAGCGACGATGAAGGATCAGCGATATACTTCTAAGTCTGGATGGTGTGTGACTTGGAGGGGAACTTGGAGGTGATGGTCTTCCCAGGCGCCTGCTGCCCTTGTCCTTCTAGGTGGAAGAGGTCATGGGTTTGGGAGGTGCAGCTGAAGAAGCCTTGGCGAGTTGCTGCAGTGCATCTTGTAGATGGTACACACTGCAGACACGGTACGCCGGTGGTGGAGGGAGTGAATGTTTAAGGTGGTCGATGGGGTGCCAATCAAACGGGCTGCTTTGTCCTGGATGGTATCGAGCTTCTTGAGTGTTGTTGGAGCTGCACTCATCCAGGCAAGTGGAGGGTACTCCATCACACTCCTTACTTGTGCCTTGTAGATGGTGAAAAGGCTTTGGGGAGTCGGGAGGTGAGACACTCACCGCAGAATACCTAGCCTCTGACCTGCTCTTGTTGCCACAGTATTTATGTGGCTGGTCCAGTTAAGTTTCTGGTCAATGGTGACCCCCCAGGATGTTGATGGTGGGGGATTTGGCGATGGTAATGCCGTTGAATGTCAAGGGGCAGTGGTTAGACTCTTGCTTGTTGGAGATAGTCATTGCCTGGCACTTGTGTGGAGTGAATGTTACCTACCACTTATCAGCCCAAGCCTGAATGCCATCCAGGTCTTGTTGTATGCGGGCATAGACTGCTTCAATATCTGAGGAGTTGCAGTCATCAGCGAACATCCCCATTTCTGACCTTATGTTGGAGGGAAGGTCATTGATGAAGCAGCTGAAGATGGTTGGGCCTAGGACACTGCCCTGAGGAACTCATGCAGCGATGTTCTGGGGCTGCCTGTTTATATACCTTATTTCGGGGGGCCGGTGGATACCTTATGTCAATCATTTGTTACCCATTCAATTGTCCAATTACAGTGGAATAGGTACCTAGGACAGCCCCCTCCCAGCCTCATGAGGTCATTTTCCTCCTTATCGCTGTTCTAAAGGTCTTGTTGCCCTCTCGTAGACTGCTTGTTTATCCTGTGGCTCCTTGCTGCATCCCTTATCAGGCCTGGCTATGCCCACTCAAAGGCCTGTTTTTGTGTTCTGACCTCGTAATTCAGCTCTCTGTACAACTCTTTTTCTGACGTGACTGGAATCCTTCTGTGTCATCAACTTAGGCAAACTGCTGAGCTAGGGAACCCGTAACAGACTATTATATCTTCCAATTCACGATTTCTTACACCTGACACCATCCTCATGGCAGCGTTTAGCTGCATGCCCACGATCTTTGTGCAGCGGCTGCAGGACCATGAGGCAGAGCAGTATTCTGCAGCACAGTGGACTAGGGCCACTGTTGAGGTGCGAAGTGTTCTGGCTGTGCTCCCCCATGATGTTCCAGTGGGTTTCTGGACCAGGTCCACCCTGGTTTTTACTTTTTGGCCAGTGTTGGTGAGATGAGGCCGATAGTGAGTCCTGTCCAGGGTGACTTCACGCCCAGGTATTTTGGGTGGGGTTCATGGGTAAGTCGCCTTCTGCAGATGGAAACGTTGAGTTCTTTCCCAGTGGCGTTGTTGTTCAGATGAAATGCCGACACAACTGTCTTCTCTGGACTGGGGCGGAGGTGCCAGGTCCGAAAGTAGCATTCCAGTAGGTCCATGTCCAGGTCCTACTTGCTTCCTCTAGCCTGTGTCAGCAGTGCTATGTCATCGGCATATGCGAACCTCTGGGATTTGGTGCAGGGCATGTCCACCGTATAGATGTTGAAAAAGGCCAGTGCGAGCACTGACCCCTGCAGCAGACCATTGTTGAGGATCCGTTTTCAGTTGGTCTTGTCACTAAGATAGACGCGGAACTTGCGGCTGCTCATTTGGGTGTTGATAGGGTCTTGCGGCATTTGATGATTATGGGGTAGATGAACAGATGGATATGGCGGTACAGATACACAAATCACTACAAGTAGTGACGCAGGTTAATAAGGCAATAAAAAAAAAGCAAACAATGCACTGGGGTTCATTTCTAGAGGGATAGAACTGAAAAGTAGAGAAGCTATGTTGTGTAGAACCTTGGTCAGACCACACTTGGAGTACTGCGAACAGTTCTGGTCTCCATATTATAAAAAGGATATACAGGCACTGGAGAAGGTGCAAAAAGATTTACTAGAATGATACCAGAACTGAGAGGTTGTACCTATCAGGAAAGACTGAACAGGCTGGGGCTCTTTGCTCTAGAAAAGAGAAGACTGAGGGGTGACCTGATAGAGGCCGTTAAGATTAAGAAAGGGTTTCATAAGGTAGAGGTAGAGAAGATGTTTCCACTTACGGGCAAGACCAGAACTGGGGGCCATAAATATAAGATAGTCACTAATAAATTCAATAGGGAATTCAGGAGAAACTTCTTTATCTATAACTAGCTGGAGAGCCTGGCGTTGCCAGGGCTGTTTTGGGGCAGGCGGTTTAAATCGAGTGCCAGGCTTTGGGGCCCTGTCTGTGTCCCTTTGTGAATCTGGTGCTGGACAACATTTTAAATCGAGTGCCAGGCTTTAGGGCCCTGTCTGTGTCCCTGTCTAGGGCCCTGTCTGTGTCCCTGTCTGTCTACCTTTTAAAAGCTTGAAAAATGAAAGTGAAAGTACTTATAAAACGTTTTTGGTAAATCTTATGTTATTTTTAAAAGAGATACTAACTTTCAAAGTAGTTTTAGCTGGAAGCTGAAGTCATTTGAGCTGGAAGCTGAACAGAGCTGGTAGTGAAACAATGGCTGCCACATCCCCGAGATGAAAACGAATAGTCCCACCCACACACACACCGATTGGCCAACCATCAGGGGACCGTACTGTAGGATTGGTCAATCGTGACGGAACAGGATTGGTGGAACCTTGATGTCAGTCAATCAATGCTAGCAGATAATGAGTTTAATTTTGAAGGTTTTTTGCATAAGGTGCGAACAATTTTCGTCCGACCGAAAAGTAAATACGCTTAAAACCGTCTCGGAAGCGTAAGCTTTCTTTGGAGGTAACGCGCGCGTAGGTACGCCCTGTAACTTTCGAGCGCATAGCCCGACAGACGCACAGGCGATGACAGACAGAATGACAGACAGAATGACAGATAGACAGAATGACAGAAGTACCGATTTATATATATAAGATAGATAGATGGTGAGAATATGGAACTCGCTACCACAGGGAGCAGTTGAGGCAAATAGCATAGATGCATTTAGGGACAAGCTAAATAAGCACATGAGGGAAAAAGGAATAGAAGGTTATGTTGATGGGATTAGATGAAGAGGGGTGGGAGGAGGCTCGTGTGAAGCATAGACACCAGCATAGACCAGTTGGGCCGAATGGCCTGTTTCTGTGCTGTAAATACTTCGTAATATTTTGTAATTTAAAAAAAAATAGGAGTAAATAAAAAGTAAATGAGAATAGAAATAGAGCAGATGGAGAGGGGGAAGAGAGCGATAAACAGACAAAGAGAGAAACAAAAAGAGAACAAAGGATAAGAAGGAAGTGATTTTTTGGTAAGAAATGTTAATGATAAATATTTAACCATAGGCTATACCTATGGGCTTTTTAAAGTTTTATCTTGAGAATATTTGCATTTACAAGGTTCCTTCGTGGAATTCTGCATTCAACCACTGATGCAGCAGATGTACTGGGGTGACGTCAGCCAAGTGAACTCCATTGCAGCTTGCCCTCTCAGTATCACTGCTGGCAGTATGATTTACAGATCGATTTTGGGTCATCAGATTTTTTTCCAGTATCCGGTAGACTTTATCTTTGTTAAAAAACATTAAATTCTCAAAGGATCAATTACCGTGTCGTGAAACTGTGCAAAAAGCATGAATAGAGGTCCACACAAAATAGTAGAAACAAGAGTATTTCCATGAGATTGACTACTTTATAACATATTAAAAAGTGCTTAAATAGAATGCTTTCTTAGTAGAAGAGCTGCATTCAGTGAAAATAAAAGACATCACTCACTGCTGCCGAAGAATTTTATTATCTGAGAGCCTATAATGTAACAATTACAAGTGATTAAAATACGAGATTTTCCTCACTGTCTTACCTTTTGAGAGAGATGTATGTACTGCATTACTTGGTTCAGTGGGAAATCAGATAACTGCCATCCTGACAAATTAACTCCCTGGGGCACAGAACTAGTAAACTTCACGTTACAGTTCATGAGCTTAATTACAATCTATTTCCTGTTGGTGCAATGACTATGTTCAATAATTAAGGTCATCATCTATATTAACCTGTCAAGTCCCTTTTCCTATTTTTAAATATGAGTTATGATATAAGGAACCATGTTATGATTTAATGAACAAACTTTAATCAGAATTTCAAATCTTAGGATAAAGAAAAACTTGCACATAAACAGACCTTACCATTGAAATGCTTGAAAGGGCTTCATTCATTGTATTACCTTTTTTGGATTACACCGACTGTTGTTATGTAGGGAAATGCAGCAGCCATTTTGCACACAGTAAGATCCCACAAACAGTAATGAACCTTTAACCATAGGAGTTTACAGCACAGAAGGAGGTCATTTGATCCCTCGTGTCTGTGCTAGCTCTTTGCCAGGACAATCCGAAACTATTTCCAGTGCCCTGCTCTCTCCCCATAGCCCTGAATCCTTCGCTGCTTCAAAATATTTATCCAATGTTCCCTTTAAAAAATGCAATGGTCTCTGCTTCAGCCATTCCTTGTGGCAAAACATTCCATTTTCCAACAAAGAAATTTTTCCTAAATTTTTTCCTCTGTCCTCAATCTCTTAATGATAATTGTAAATTGATTAAGCTATTCGCTCTATCAAAATCTGTCATCATTTTAAAAACATCCATTAATTCTCCTCTTAGCCTCTGTGCTTCCGTGGAAACAGTCTCAATGGGAGGAATGTTAACCCCAAAAATAAGTGGGCGGTTCGAATCGCTCCCACACCCCTGGGTTCTAGACATTGGACTTAGGTACAGGCGGCGATACAGAAAACTCGAGTAGACAAGTGGTTTGGTGTAAGAAAAACCAAGGTTTTATTAAAACAGAAATGAAAATGCAGTCTTATGAGAAATTACTGGTAGAACAATTACAGGCATATAACAATAATTATACTTATACAGGGAATGGGGAACACACGGCACATCAAGGGAAAAAACAACTACATTAACAATCCCCTTATCCTTATCCCACCCCTATACCTAACTAGATTAAGCTATGAGGGGCCAGGAATTCATGCTCACCAATCCAAAGCAAAGCCAGCTGTTTTAACGGATGCGGGTTTTGAGGTTTGGTCTTCTGTCCTTTTAGGTACCCCGTCGCCACATGGTCTCAGGGCGCGGTGCTGGAGCTGCTGCTGCGACACACCTTTCTTCTCCTCAGCTACCGTCGTTATCTCGTCGCGATGGGTTCTCTTCTTCTTCTCCCTCGGGCGGTCGTCGGCGGTAACGTCGTGCCTATAGGACGGTTGGCAGTCTTCCCTGCTTAGATTTTACTACCCAAGCATCAAACGCCAGTATATTCGTTGTGGCGTGGACACCTGCATTTATTCGCAGTGTTCAACAAGATTCTTCCCCCCAAGCGCCAGCTTATAACTAGGCGCTTGGCCTTTATCGATGCATTTTTCACTGCCCCGCTCTGCTCTTATCGAGTTGTTACCTTCTTCTTCGTCTCTACTCATCTCGTCTCGTTTCGTCTTGTTTCCTCTGCCCTCTCTCGTGGCCCGGGTGTCGTGGGTGACTTTGGACTCGGGTCTCGTTCCCCTCCCCTGCGATTGGTATGGATGTCCTTGACTGCTGAAAACTTACTGCGGGGAGCGAGGAGAGAACCCGCCACGAGGCCAGGGCACGAGTATGGGCGGCGGCAGCCCAAGGCCCGACAAGAGGTCAGAGTCGAGAGCAGAGCAAGAGTCCAGAGCGCTTGCTACTGAGGGCCTACAGTTATACTCCTTTCGATGGCCCTTATCTGCGTGCCAAATCAGGTCAGTTCATTGCTTCAATTTTGGCGGGCTGTTTTAAATGATTATACCAATCTAAGTTAACTGGTTTTAGATGGCCGTTTATCGCACCTGATGGCCTTAATATCCGGATTGTATTGTCATTAATGGATTCTAATCGGCCTGTCCAGCCTTGATGGCTTCCATAAGTTGTTTCCGATTATTTATGCGGACCAACTAATGGCCTCATGCATAGGCCTAACTGGGTTTGATCTGTCTACAATCTGACGTAATGCATATTCAGTGTTTGTTTAACTGTCTGATTTTTCAAACATAAAAGTCCTTTTCACAGAAATGCATTTTAAGTTTCGATTTCCCAAAGCTGCCTGCGCTGTTGCAGAGTCTAAGCTTTAAAATCTTACAGGCTTTTGGTCACGAGGTGCGAACGCCATCTTTTGGGTACCCTTTCTTTTAAATGTCCATGCAGGGCCCCTTTTATTAATAACCTTGGGGGGATGTGGGAATTTTGCGAATCTTACAAGTTAAAAAACTGAATCCCGACCCCCAACCTGCCCACTTCCGGTTTTAACGGAGACGGGACGGCCAGCCAAACCATTCCCAGGAGATGGGTTGCCTATTTCAATATTATAATGAGGCTGGCTTGCCTCATGGTGATCCACTGGTTCCAGTAGGTAGGTGCCTTTAACACCAACAGCCTATATATCCTGGCGGGTATCGCTCCCCCTGATATAAGAATGGTAGCCAGCAAGAAAGAACGACTCCGTCAAACATCAGATGAGAGACACCCTCTGCATTGTCATACACCTACACCCAGCCGCCTAAAGTCAAGAAAGAGCTTCATGAACAGTGTTGTTCCATTACAATCAACCTCATCTGAAGCCCGCATCGCCTTGTGGAAAGACCGGCTCGCCAGTCTTGAACAACCTCCAGCGATGGAAATTTTACTTGATGAAAGCCTTCCCCCAGGAGCTAATTGCAACTGGGCAACCTGGAAGTGCCTTAACAGACTTAGGACCGGTGTAGGTTGCTCAAAGGTGTCACTAAGCAAATGGGGATATTCAACCAGCCCGACAACTTGTGAATGTGGAACTGAGGCACAGACTATGCAACATCTCCTGCAATGTCCATCGTTAGAGGAACCCTGCACTGTTGCAGATCTTGCCGAATTCAACAACAAGGCGCAAAAATGTGTCCAGTTCTGGCTGGGCTATGTATAGACTGTCCGTGGACACGATAAGAAGACTTATCTGCTGGATCCAGTGTCCCTGCCTCACCCATCCCCCTGCAATCGGACACCCCCCGACCCTTCCGATTTCCCCCCCGGATCTGCCTCCCAAGGCCTCCGACATCCCCCACAGAGGCCTCCGGTCCCCTTTCCGGCCTCCAACCTCCCCCCTCTGGCCCCCTGATCGCCTTGCCGGCCTCCTTCCTCCGGCCCCGATTCACCACTCCCCACCCCCGATCGTCCTGCAGCCCCGATTCACCCTCCCCCCACCCCACCCCCAATCCTCCTCCGGCCCCAATTCACCTCACCTTCCCCCCGATCCCTCCCTCCCTCCTCTCTGCAGCCTAGTGCCGCAGGCCTACCCGCCCGACAGCCAGCCAGCTTCTCCATCTGGCTGGGTGCGGGCAGGAAACAGAGCTTTGAAATGTTAATCAGGCCCTGCCGTTAATCAGGGCCCACGGGGAAACCCGTTCTCCTGAGTTTCCCGACCACTTTCTAATACCCTGGCTCCCTGCCCGCCTCCAGGTTAAAATTCAAGTCAATGTCACACATCTCTCCTCATAACTAGTTTCTCATTCCTGGCATCATCCTGGTGAATTTACACTGAACGTTCTCTGTGGATTTAATGTCATTTCTATAATGGGCACACAGTACTATAGCTGTGGCCTAACCAATAATTTGCTTAAGTTAACCATTACTTCTTTACTCGTATTTATAAACCCTAAAATTTAATCGGCCTTTGTTATGGTGTTATCTGCCTGCGCTCACACACATTCAGGGAATTATGTATTTGAACCCCTGGGCCCCTCTGTTTATCCACACCTTTCAGGGTCTTTCGATTAAGTGTATACTCCCATTCCTTCTTTTCTCACCCAAAATATGTAATTTTTTCCAAAGTGAGACGAACAATCAGATCATCTGTTTTGGATGTTACTGGTGGCAGAAATGTTGGCCGTGACACCAGGAAAATTATCTGCTTTCCTTTGAATAGTGCCGTGAGATCTTTAGCATCCACCTGAACAGGAGATCAGGGTGGAGTTTGACATCTCCTCTGAAGGATAGAAAGCGCTGCACTGGCGTGTCAACATAGATTATGGGCCAGAATTTACTGTGAGCTTCGAAAGAATGGTGGCCACCGTTAGTTAGATTTGCCCTTACCCCTAAACTTTCTGACGTAATAAAACTCACTACGCACTTGGTTTGAGCATAAAACAAGGCTTTAATCAACTTGTTTCAGAACATGGAGGTCTAGTTGTACTTCACTAGTTCCTTGTCTTACAAAATGTCCCTGGAAAGCTCGGGCCGACGCCCGAGTATTTATACTCCTTGGACGGCGCCACCAGCTGGCCGTCCAGCGTTATTTCACGAGTAGTTTCTTGAATGATGAGATTTATAACACTTTCCATGAGCTTTTGTGTTGGAAGTTACTGGAAGTTAGAGATCCAAATGGTGCTGCACCCTCTACAGGGGATATGACACCTGTGTGAACAGGACAAGCAACTGTATTTCACTTTAGCTGATCAGGTTGAAGAATCGTTAATGAGCAACGCAGTGTCTGAACCAGGAAGTGTCAGAATACTGAATTCAATTTCAAATCAGTACAGAAATCGGAATAAAGAGAGGGAGAGAAAGATAAGACTAAGAGAGAGAGAAAAAAAGAGGCAGAGAGAAAAAGAAAAAAATATATTTCTTTTTAAATCTCCAACAAAAATTAAAACTGAAGGAATGAGACTCCACACTTGTAAAAGTTAACTTTCAGTGCCAGAGAGGCTGTTTGGCAGATAAGACTTATCACATCGTTAAAAGGGTGCTAAGACTGGAATGGACAAGCCCTAACTTTTTGTGGTGCATTTAGTTTGTATCTACCATGTAGGTACAGGAACTTCAGCCATTCAATACAATCCCCAGGCCACACACTTCCTGTGACTGAGAAGGTAGTTATGTAATTTGTTTACAAAATGCTCCTTCTCAGAAAGCACAAAAGAGTGGTCCAGGGATGACTCTTGCTCTGACTTTTGGCATCATCCCTGTAAGGAGGCACCTGGTCTCCATGATGAGCTTTTCTGCAGCAGCACGTTTGAGATCTGGAACTCAGTGAAGTGGAGAATCAAACTCACTTTGCACCGTTCTATGTGACTGTGACAAAGGTAAACTATCCCTCCTCGTCCTTCTCGACCTGTCTGCAGCCTTTGACACGGTTGACCACACCATCCTCCTCCAACGCCTCTTCACCGTCGTCCAGCTGGGTGGGACTGCACTTGCCTGGTTCCATTCTTATCTATCTAATCGTAGCCAGAGAATCACCTACAATGGCTTCCCTTCGCGCTCCCACACAATTACCTCTGGTGTCCCCCAAGGATCTATCCTTGGCCCCCTTCTATTTCTCATCTACATGCTGCCCCTTGGCGACATCATCCGAAAACACAGCATCAGTTTCCACATGTACGTTGACGACACCCAGCTCTACCTCACCACCACTTCTCTCGATCACTGAACTGTCTCTAAATGATCAGACTTCTTGTCCGACATATAGTACTAGATGAGCAGAAATTTCCTCCAACTAAGTATTGGGAAGACTGAGGCCATTGTCTTCGGTCCCCGCCACAAACTCCGTTCCCTAGCCACTGACTCCATCCCTCTCCCTAGCACCTGTCTGAGACTGAACTAGATTGTTCTCAAACTTGGTGCCATATTTGACCCTGAAATGAGCTTCCAACCACATATCCACAGCATAACTAAGACTGCCTATTTTCACCTCTGTAAAATCACCCGAATCCGCCCTTGCTTCAGCTCATCCGCTGCTGAAACCCTCATCCATGCCTTTGTTACCTCTAGACTTGACTATTCCAATGCACTCCTGGCTAGCCTCCCACATTCTACCCTATGTAAACTTGAGTTCATCCAAAACTCGGCTGCCCATGTCCTAACTCGCACCACGTCCCGTTCACCCATCACCCCTGTGCTTGCTGACCAACATTGGCTCCCAGTTAAGCAATGCCTCGATTTTAAAATTCTCATCCATGTTTTCAAATCCCTCCATTGTCTCGCCCCTATCTCTTAAATCTCCTTCAGCCCCACACCACCACACCCCCCTGCCCCCCCCCTCCGAGATAGTTGCACTCCTCTAATTCTGGCGTCTTGAACATCCCTGATCTTAATCACTCAACCATTGGTGGCTGTGCCTTCAGCTGCCTAGGCCCTAAGCTCTGGAATTCTCTCCCTAAACCTCTCTATCTCAGTATCTCTCTTTCCTCCTTTAAGACACTCCTTAAAACCTCTTTCATATTCCCCAATATCTCCTTACATGCTAATACAAAAACAAAATACTGCAGATGCTGGAAATCTGAAATAAAAACAGAAAATGCTGGAAATACTATGTTAACTCTGTTTCTCTCTTCACAGATGCTGCCTGACCTGCTGAGTATTTCCAACATTTTTGTTTTTATTTCCTTACGTGGCTCGGTGTCGAATTTTGTCTTATAACACTCCTGTAAGCGCCTTGGGATGTTTTACTACGTTAAAGGTGCTATATAAATACAAGTTGTTGTTGTTCTGTGCTGCAACACGTTGGAACTCCAATGCTGACAGTCAAGTATTCTTACTGTAATTCCTACGTGACATACTCCTTAAAAAGTGAAGAAACCACACAGGGTAGTGGATTTTTTTTCCAAACTGTTTCAGTAGAGTGTGGAAAAGTTTAAACAGATTAGACTGAACAGATGCTTAGGTTGAAAACAATTCGTTAAAGGGTCATAAAACATTTATGTCAGTAAAACAAATTTAAAAAAAACAAGCATAAAGAAATATAATTCAATTGTTCAGGTTTGCAGCACATTTAATGGCTTCTGCAACACAGGTCGATCATAGACCAGCACACCAGACTTTGAATAGTTTTCAGAAGAGGCTGTTCCTTGGGTTCAGACTGCTTCAAGGCTCTCCAATGCAGGAACAATTCTGCTTCAAATGGCAGATAGCATTTCACATATTGGCCCAGAAATTCGGGTCTCCACGGGTGAGTACGCATGGGGTACTCACCCGTAAGCCCAATGGAAGTGCTGGTTTCGTGCACGCACTGCGCATGCGTGGGAAACTGGCACTTCCGTTCCTCTGAAAGAAGGGGTTCAGAAGTCGAACGCGTGCGCAGGAGAGGCTGCGCGTGCGCATCGAACTTACGGTTTTTTTGCAGGTTTTCCCAGGAGTGTAAGTCTCCAGAAGTTAGACATGTAAAAAGCAGCCGCAAGGCCTGCTTTTTACAAGGTAAGTGGTGAATTAATTAAAATTAAAACATTTTTTCCACAGGTTTATTATTTTTAAATACTTTAAAGAAAGGTAAGTTTATTTTTAGCCCCGTTAGAAAATGTAATTAATTTTTTCAAAAATTTAAATTATTGTTTAAAATAGTTATTTCATGTAATTTATAGTTTATTTTAAAAATGTGATTTTTAAAAAAAATTTATTTGAAGATTTAGTGATGTTTTGGGGCTTGTAGTATTTATAGGTTTGACAGGTCTACTTATGAATGAAGCGTTCCCTGCTACTATTGGCTCTCCATGGCCCACGTGATCCTAGGGGATGCATCGAACTAACTGTGCCCCTGGAATACGCAAGCACTGCGCGCCGGCAGTTGGAGGAGGCCCAGGATCGCAATTCCACGGGGGCCCACAGCTCAACGGCCGGTGCGCAAGCTAAGTGCAGGTCGGGGGCTTGCACCCACGGGAAGCCCCCGACCCGAATTTCTGGGCCATTAACTACATTATACACCCCCCCCCTCCAAGCCCTCCAAAACGAATTCTGTTTATTTATACACACCAAGTTAAAACGGATTGGGAATAACTTTAGAAAGCCATAGCACAATCAATGGATCTCATGAGGTTAGAAATGGCAAGTACAAAGTTCAAGTAGTTAATAGCTTCATCAAAGCCCATAGTTTGTGTTACAGACTGTGACAGCCCGAGCAAGCTGCTATTCCTGTACAATGTCTGTACAACTGGGATTCATTTGGAAAGGTTTTGAAAGCCATACTGGAGCTGTAGGTCCGACTGTGACATTTGGGTTAGTTGGTCGGAGCTCAGCAGTATCACGTCTCCGTGCATTTCCTTGATGTAATTCTACACTGATGACCCACACTTGAATTTCATTCCTGCTGTGTTTGTTGCTGTTGTTATCATAAGGAACTGGGAAAGGTTTTAAGAAAAGTTTACAATTTGTGTCAGTATAGTCTTTAGAAAATTTTCAGATGAACTTAAAAGAAATGAATTACCTTAGAAAGTTCTGTAAACAAATGAGACCATCATTGAAAATTGATGCAAATAAAGGCATCACACAAATTTCAATAGGGTGCTTCAAAGTTATTAGTGTTACTATGAGTAATATATTTTTAAAATAGATCCTCTACTGAAACTCCATAAGCCCATAATAACTCTTTGGGACTAATTCCAGGCCTCAGGTTGCTCAGGAGAATCCTCTTATTTCCCCCTTCTATATGGGGAGGCATCAACAATGATAATTAAAAATGGTTACAGCTATACAGAGGCAAAAAGGATTATAGACAATGAATACACCCCTCTAGTTATTTCTGTACTATTTACACTGTAGTCTGACAATTACTAGAGGATGTGCCATGGCATTGCTCATGGTGAATTATAGGATGCGGTGTAAGCTCAGTATATGTTGCACCTAGAAATTAAACTTTCTCCAGTGCACATTTGTAAAGCACCCCCTAGAGTAGTTCAAACATCAGAAACATTTTTTTAGCAACCCAAGTGTCTGCTGTATGATGTTTCTTCTTCTCAAGTGTGCCTCATTGTCCACTGCTTCCTGAGAGGTGGTGTAATGAGACAAGTTATGAGCAGCTAATTCATATCTCTAAGGAGCCAACCATTTAACCTATTCTCACCCTCAACAGTTGGGAACCTTTAAGGTACATGCTTTGTGGACACTCTGGATAACTTGTACTAAATCCTTTGCTTGAGATCACATAACATTCTGGGGTTGAGATAGCTCAGTCACCTGTAGTAGGCACACTGGTAGCATAGTGGTTATGTTACTGGACTAGTAATCCAGAGGTCTGGACTAATGATCCAGAGATGTGAGTTCAAATGCCCACCACAGCAGCTGGGGAATTTAAATTCAGATAATTAAACAAATCTAGAATAAAAAGCTAGTATCAGTAATGGTGACCATGAAATTATTGGATTGTCATAAGAACCCATTTGATTCACTAATGCCCTTTAGGGAAGGAAATCTGCTGTCCTTACCTGGTCTGGCCTATATGTGACTCCAGACCCACAGCAATGTGGTTGACTCTTAACTGCCCACTGAAATGGCCTAGCAAGCCACTCAGTTGTAACAAACCGCTACGAGAAACAATAATAAGAATAAAGCCGGACTGACCCAGGCACTGGCTTTGGACACGACAATGGCACACCCAGCCCAGTCGACCCTGCAAAGTCCTCCTCACCAACATCTGGGGACTTGTGCCAAAATTGGGAGAGCTGTCCAACAGACTAGTCAAGCAACAGTCTGACATAGTCATACTCACTGAATCATACCTTTCAGCCAGTATTCCAGACTCATCCATCACCATCCCTGGGTATGTCCCATCTCACCGGTGTGACAGACCCACCAGAGGTGGCAGCAAAGTGGTATACAGTCGGGAGAGAGTGGCCCTGGAAGTCATCAGTATTGACTCTGGACCCCATGAAGTCTCCTGGCTTCAGGTCAAGCATGGGCAAGGAAACCTCCTGCTGATTACCACCTACCGCCCTCCCTCAGCTGATGAATCAGTACTCCACTTGAACACCACTTGGAGTGTAGCAAGTTCACAGAATGTACTCTGGATGGGGGACTTCAATGTCCATCACCAAGAGTGGCTACTGACCGAGTCCGGATGGACATAGCTGCCAGACTGGGCCTACGGTAGGTGGTGAGAGAACCAAAACCTACTTGACCTCATCCTCACCAGTCTACCTGTTGCAGATGCATCTGTCCATAACAGCATTGGTAGCAGTGTCCACCATACAGTACTTGTGGAGACGAAGTCCCGTTTTCACAGTGAGGACACCCTCCATCGTGTTCTGTGGCACTACCACCATGCTAAATGGGACAGATTCAGAACAGATCTAGCAGCTCAAAACTGGGCATCCATGAGGCGCTGTGGGCCAGCAGCAGCAGAATTGTATTCCATCACAATCTGTAACCTCATGACCCAGCTTATCCCTCACTCTACCATTACCATCAAGCAAGGGGACCAACCCTGGTTCAATGAGGAGTGCAGAAAAGTATGCCAGGAGCATTACCAGGCGTACCTAAAAATGAGGTGCCAACCTGGGGAAGCTGTTCACCACCACCTTCTCCAGGGCAATTAGGGATGGGCAATAAATGCTGGCCTTGCCAGCGACGCCTACATCTTGGAACAAATTTAAAAAATATGGCTTCAGACCTCCCTGACCCTCCTATCGTGATTCTCTTTCGCTAACAGGTTCTAACAAAGTGGGACTTGCTGCTCCACCCAGGATACTGTGAGCTCTGAAATGATTCATTAACCACTAACCATATATGGTATGTCCTGTCTACCTCCTACTGCGAGTCCCCTTCATGGATTGATTGGCAACTTTAATTGGGTATCAATAACATGATGTTAATGTAAATTTTCACACCCTGTTACTTGCTGCTTAACAAGCTCTTAAGCAACAAAATATTAATGGCAAGTCTGTTGTTTAATGTAGCAACAACTGTTTACAAATAGTAGCAATTTGAAATGAGGTGTAACAGTTGTGATAAATCGATGTAGTGGAACAAGAACTCGAAGAGGCGATATCTTAGAATTAGCACGAGTACTTTATTAACAACTGTGTAGCAAACAAAACAGGCCTGCATCCTGCATCCTGGCATTCCACCTTTGCTGACCTTGACAGGAAGCAACCCCTTGACTTTAACTAGTGGCAGCACTGGCTACAGCACTGTAATGTATGGACCTTTAAGGGGGGAACTACTTTCTACAGCTCCTGTGTACTGTAGTACCGGCAGTGACCACACCTGTATATAAACGCTGAGTAGTAATCTGTTGTTTCAGTTGCAGTTTGAACCACGTTGAGTAAACACCTGTTGTACCGTTCTCTGCAGTCCATTTCTTAGTATTACACAGACGTAACAGTGGCGACGAACAAGTTCGAACCTACCTGCAACTCTGCATCACCTCCCAGGGATTCGCTCCTGGAGAACAGTGGAAGAAGGTCGAGTCCAGAAGCACGGGCGTCGACCACGGGCAACCGCCCAGTCATCCAGCGGAGATTTGAGCATCGCAGGGGAGGCTGTCGAGAGCCAGGCTTGGCTTTCCAGTCATGGTGGTCCAGCGAAATGGGCTGGCAACAGGTACTGCGCAGACCCTTCCCGGACAGCGACGGGCTAGAGCCTGACCGAGCGGCACAGAAAAAGGCCGAGCAGCGTCGACGGGGGAGAGAGAGAGGGCAGAGCGCACAGGGCGCAGCCGGTGTTCAGGACCGAGCGGCGTCAATGGGGGAGGGAGGTGAGAGAGAGCAGAGCGCAGCCGGTGGTCAAGGGCCGAGCAGCGTCAACGGGGGAGAGAGGCACGCAGGAAAACGCGAGGCGCTGCCATTACCACGAGGACCGCAGAGAGCAGCATTGGCAGCAGCGCAGGAGCAGCGCACGAAACCCACAGGGCATCGCCATTTGCCACGAGGACCTCCGAGAGCGGCGTTGGCAGCAGCGCGGGAGACGCCATTTTAAGCCGCAGCGGGGAAGAAAGGAAAGCGCGGGAGATGCCATTTTGAGCCAGTCTAACCACACCCAAAAATGCCGAAGAGTGGCAGTATCACAGCGTTCGACAATGAAGTCGAAGATTGGACGATATATTACGAACGCATAGAAGTATACTGCAAGGCGAATGAAGTGCCAGATGACAAGAAAGCGCTGGTATTGTTGAATTCAATGGTTGCAAAAAAGTATGGCTTACTACGAAACCTAGTAACCCCACAGAAGCCAGTAGAAAAGGA
The DNA here is from genome assembly GCF_052327205.1 of Somniosus microcephalus. NCBI lineage: Eukaryota > Metazoa > Chordata > Chondrichthyes > Squaliformes > Somniosidae > Somniosus > Somniosus microcephalus. The sequence continues at coordinate 254,436,705 of NC_140992.1, forward strand.
TTTTGAAAACATAGTGTCAATCCTACAGGACCACTTAAACCCCACACCACTGCTGATAGCAGAAAGATTTAAGTTTCACAAAAGGAACCAGCATAAAGATGAAAGTAATGCTGAGTATTTAACGGAACTGCGCAAACTATCGAAACACTGCCAGTTTGGAACGGGACTAGCAGATACTTTAAGGGACAAGTTTGTGTGTGGGCTTCAAAGTGAAGGAACCCAGAAACGGCTTCTATCAGAAAAGGATCTTACGCTGGACAAGGCTTTCAGCATTGCAGTATCACATGAAGCAGCAGCACGGGGCGCGGCAGAGATACAACGGAGACCGCAAGCATATGGCACAAATGAAATGTCATACGGAACAGTGAAGTGCTATCGCTGCGGCAGAACAACACACAACCATAATGATTGCTGGTTCAAGGACAAAGTGTGCAGACAGTGTGGAAAAGTAGGACACATAGCAAGAGTCTGCAGGTCGGGAAGAAAACCAGCAGCAAGAAATCTCCACAGGAGAAGTACAAGAAGGTACATAAGGTGACGGAGAGTAGTTCAGACGAACAGAAGAGTGATACAGACTCCGGAAGCAAGGAGCTGGGTTGTCTGAAACTACATAATGTGATCAAAACGGAGGATCACTAAACTATCTGGGTCACGCTCAAGATAGCAGGAGTCCAAGTGAAAATGGAATTGGACACAGGATCAGCCCTAACAGTCATAAACCGAAGGGACTACAAGCGGCTATTCTCACATATACCCTTGAGAGATACAAAGATTGTCTTGAAGATGTACACGGGGCAAAAAGTCTACCCCAAAGGAAAAATAAGAGTGAACGTTATATATAACGGCAAGGAAACGCCAAAAATGGACCTATATGTATTGCCAGATGGAGGACCACCACTACTAGGACGTGAATGGATCCGGAAGATACAGCTAGATTGGCATTCCATACAAGCACTGACTGTAGATGCCAAAAAGGATGACGACGTCACACCTGGACGACTGTCAAAAATGCTAACTGATGCACAAGAAGTGTTCCAGCAGGGACTCGGAACACTAAAAGGCATAACAGCGACGATCAAAATAGAGGAAAATGCAAGCCCAAAGTTTTTTAAGGCCAGACCGGTACCTTATGCGATCCGCCCAGCCGTCGAAGCAGAGCTGGAAGGTTTCGAACGTTCAGGAGTACTGGCCAAAGTGGACTGGAGCGAGTGGGCTACACCCATTGTTCCTGTAATGAAGAGGTCATTGAGTAATACGCCTGGGGAACCAAAGAAGGTTCGCATCTGCGGGGACTTTAAGGTGACAGTGAACCCAGTCCTTCACACTGTACAATATCCGCTTCCGCGGATTGAAGATATTTTTGCCTCGCTATCTGGAGGGAAACGCTTCACTAAGATTGATCTGGCCCAGGCGTACCTGCAAATGGAGGTAGAAGCAGCCGCGAAACAGTACCTCATGATCAACACTCATAAAGGTCTCTACCAAAACAACCGGCTGGTGTTCGGGGTAGCATCAGCTCCGGCTATTTGGCAAAGGGCAATGGAACAAGTCCTGCAAGGGATTCCAGGGACCCAGTGTTATTTGGACGACATCCTGGTCACGGGCAAAAATGACAGTGATCACCTTGCCAACCTGGAGCAGGTGCTCACTAGATTGAAGGAATATGGGCTCCGAGCTAATCGCCACAAATGCGAGTTATCCCAGAAGCAGATCTCGTATTGTGGCCACGTTATTGATAAAGAGGGGTTACATAAGTCCTCTGAAAAGATTGAGGCAGTAGTCAAGGCTCCAGCACCGGAAAATGTGTCACAACTGAGGTCGTTCCTCGGGCTGGTGAACTACTTCCCGAATTTGTCTACCGTACTGCACCCACTGAACACCCTACTGCAAACGGGGGTACCATGGAAGTGGAGTGACGAATTTAAACGAGCTTTCCAGAAGAGCAAAGCATTGATCACATCAAAAGAGGTGTTGGCTCATTTCAACCCAGCACTACCAATTCGGTTGGCGTGTGATGCATCACCCTATGGCATTGGAGCGGTGCTGTCGCACAAATTCCCAGACAGCTCGGAGAGGCCAGTAGCCTTTGCATCTCGGTCACTAACCTCAGCCGAGCGTAACTACGCCCAGATTGACAGGGAGGCCCTCAGCCTAGTGTGGGGAGTGAAAAAGTTCAATCACTATCTGCACAGGCAGAAGTTCACCTTGCTGACTGACCACCAACCACTTGTCTCCATCTTTAATCCAAAGAAGGGCGTTCCGGTGATGACTGCGCAACGGCTACAAAGATGGTCCCTTTTTCTAGGGGCACGAAACAGCATGGAAACGCTGATGGGCTATCACGCCTGCCACTGCCTACTGCGGATGAAGCACCAGCAATGGATCCTGTCGAAATATTTCATTTGAATGCTTGCCAGTAACTAACGCTGGTATAGAAAAGGAGACCCGAAATGACCTGACACTGTCTCGGGTATATGATTTGACGGTGAAGGGATGGCCAGCACATGGCGACTCACTGTTGCCAGCATTCTCATCCAGAAGAGAACAGCTGTCAGTATGCCAGGAGACCTTGATGTGTGGATCCTGAGTGGTAATTCCACCCAAGTTAAGGGAGAGAGTGCTCAATGAGCTTCACGAAGGTCATCTGGGAGGGGTGAAAATGAAAAGCCTTGCTAGGGCTTATGTGTGGTGGCCGGGGATCGATCAGCAAATTGAGGACCTGACAAAGAGCTGCTCAGGATGCCAGAAGGTCCAAAATGCACCACCACATGCCCCTCTACACCCATGGGAGTGGCCCTCATCTCCATGGCAACGGGTGCATATTGATTTTGCTGGTCCATTCATGGACTCAATGTTTTTAATAGCCGTGGATGCACACTCGAAATGGCCTGAGGTGATCAAAATGTCCTCCACCACCACGGAGAAAACTATTGCAGTCCTTCGGACCATTTTTGTCAGGAACGGCTTGCCAGAGCAGATTTGCTCTGATAACGGACCACAGTGTGTGTCCGAAGAGTTTCGAAGATTTATGAAAAGGAATGGGGTAAGGCATTACACATCCGCCCCGTATCATCCAGCCAAAAATGGATTGGCTGAGAGGTTCGTACAAACCTTTAAAAAAGCAGTAAAGGCCATGTGCGATGACGACATTCCACTGCAGCATAAGGTGGATAATTTCCTGTTAGCCTACAGAAATGCAACACATGCAGTCACCAACCAGGCCCCGGCCATGATGTTCTTTAACCGAAGGTTGAGATCTCGTCTGGATTTGCTCAGACCAAATCTACGAAGAGATGTTGAGAGTAAGCAATTCCAGCACATCAATGAGAAGCCGACAAGGCCCGCGACTACCGAACAGAGAAATGGCAACCAGGAACAATATGCACATGGCAGGGGCCATTAATGTACACAGTGGATGTTGGGGAGAGCATCGTGAGATGCCATGCTGACCAGATCCTAGAGTCACAGGAACGAGTCAACCTCATGCCTCGCCCATACGTACCTGGTGATGAACCCGACGTACAGGTAGCATCTACCCCAGAAATAGTAGCATCGGAAGCTGATGAACCAACCGACGACAGGGGGCCAGAATCGCCTCCGCACCAAGAGCAAGACACTCGGGAAAGGCGCTATCCAGAAAGGATCAGGAAACCTCCCCAAAGACTGAATTTGTAAATAGACTATTTTCAGCTAATCACAATCACAGAACCACAGAAACCCCACAGTGCAGATAGAGGCCATTTTGGCCCATCGAGCCTGCACCGACACATATCCCACCCGATCCCCGTAACCCCTACACCAACACATATCCCACCCTATCCCCGTAACCCCATGTATTTAATCCCCCTAACACTAAGGGTCAATTTATCATAGCCAATCAACCTAACCCGCACATCTTTGGACTGTGGGAGGAAACCGGAGCACCCGGAGAAAACCCACGCAAACACAGGGAGAATGTGCAAACTCCACACAGACAGTCGCCCGAGGCCGGATTCGAACCCGGGTCCCTGGCGCTGTGAGGCAACAGTGCTAACCACTATGCCACCGTGCTGCCCACGATGTTGCATGTTAAAAGTGTTAATTGTAATTAGTTTGATATTTAATTGTTAAATGAGTGTTATGGTACTGTTAATCTAAAAGGGGAGGAATTGTAATGTATGTACCTTTAAGGGGGGAACTACTTTCTACAGCTCCTTTATACTGTAGTACTGGCAGTGACCACACCTGTATATAACGCTGAGTAGTAATCTGTTGTTTCAGTTGCAGTTTGAACCACGTTGAGTAAACACCTGTTGTACCGTTCTCTGCAGTCCTTTTCTTATTATTACACGGACGTAACAAGCACCACCTGGTGGATAACCTTAATCATAACATCCCAGATTACTATATTCCTCCCCCCTTAAGATTTCAGTATGAATTTCTTAACAACCAACCATTCCTAAGGGTCGCATAAGAAGTCTCCATTCACTATGTTCCATACGTGACGAATCTAACAGGTCAGTATCAATCTCTCTGGTGGCTTGCGAGTCCTTTGTGAACGTCTAACAGTAAAGTCCCTGCTTGTTTGTGGTGAAGTCACCAGCTGCTCCTGAGCAGTGCTCAGAGTATCTGACTCTGCAACGATGGTTTCCTCTTGAAGAATAGGTTCCTGTGGAATTGTTTGTGTCCATGGTGGTGGCACCACAGATGCACTTGGATAACTGGGGGCAAACCTGTCCTCAGCCATTGCATCTGGAACCTTCATTTCAATTTCCCAGTGTCTGTGAAGTATCTGATCTACATGTCTGCGTACTACCGTACCATCTCCCAACATGACCTTGTATGATACTGGCCCTGTCATTGAGTCTATGAAGCCAGGAATCCACTTTGGTCCATAACTGAAATTCCTGGTAAGGACCGCATCTCCTTCTCCAAAACTTCGGCTCTTTGTTCTTTTGTCATGGTTCTCTTTTTGTTTGTTTTGTCTGTTTTCCATTTTCCTTTTTAGGTCTGGGTGGACAAGGTCAAGAGTGGAGCGTAGTCTACGACCTAATAACATCTCAGCAGGAGAGAGTCCTGTGGTGGATTGAGGTGTTATTCTGTAGCTGAACAGAACCCGTGACACTTTGGCTGCTAAACTTCCTTCTGCACTTTTTTTATCATCTCTTTAAATGTTTGTACGGCTCTCTCCGCAAATCCATTTGAGGACGGATGATATGGAGCCGAGGTCACCTGCACTATGCCATTTTTTCTCATGAACTCCTTTGTCTCTGTACTCACAAAACAAGTGGCATTGTCACTTACCACGATCTCCGGTAGCCCTTGATTACTGAAGCTCCGACGCAGGCAGTCTATAGTAGTAGTGGAGGAAACAGAATTAACAGGATAAACATCCATCCATTTGGAATGTGCATCAATGATTATGAGGAACATCTTCCCCATGAATGGACCCGCATAATCTAAGTGCAATCTTCTCCATGGTTTATCCGGCCACTCCCAGGGGTGGAGAGGAGCCGCTGCTGGTGCCTTCCTGTGTGCCTGACAAGTGCTGCATGTCTTGACTAGATTTTCTATCTCCTCATCTAGCTTTGGCCACCACAAGTAACTCCTAGCCAAGGCTTTCATATGCGAGACCCCAGGATGACACTGATGTAGTTGCCCTAGGATAGACTGTCATGCTGGCTGTGGAATAATCACTCGTGCTCCCCACAACACGCAACCATCCTGCACACTCAGCTCTGTTTTCCTGACACTGTAGGGTGTGAAGTCAGCCCCTTCCGGATGCTGTGACCATCCCTCACCACATATTCTCGAACTCTAGACAGTACTGGATCTTTACCTGTCCATGTTCTTACTTGCTCTGCAGTCACAAGTGCCATGTCAGTGTCCTCCAACATCAAAACTCTGTCGTCTGGAGCTGCACTGATAGGTGTGCCTGGCAGTGGAAGACAGCTCAAGGCATCTGCGTTCCCATGGTACTTGCCCGCCTTGTAGACGATGACATACTCATATGCCCTCAACGTCATGGCCCACCTCTGGATCCAGGGTGACACCATCTGTGGAACTGCTTTCATTTCATTGAAAAGAGAGATAAGAGGTTTATGATCGGTGCATATGGTGAACTTCCTGCCATATATGTACTTGTGGAACCTCTGTAACCCAAACATTACTGCTAACCCCTCTTTGTCTAACTGGGAATAGTTTTTTTCCGCTGGTGTTAGAGTTCGGGACATAAACCCTATTGGTCTTTCAGTTCCATCTTCCATGCGGTGTGAAAGAACTGCCCCCACCCCGTAAGGTGAAGCGTCACAAGAGAGAATTATGTCTTTCTCTTCATTGTAGTGAACCAGCACATCCGACGACAGCATCAATTTCTTGGACTGCTCAAATGAAACCCCCTGCTCCTCTCCCCACTGCCACTGTGTCTCCTTGCGCAGTAGTTTGTGAAGCGGTGCTAACACTGTTGACAAGTTTGGTAAAAACCTGTTATAATCGTTCAGCAGTCCCAGATAAGCTTTTAACTCAGCCACATTGGTAGGAGCAGGGGCGTCCTGCAGTGCTTGAGTGGATGGAGCCCGGTGGCGTCCACACTGTGTCCCAGGAACACTGCCTCATTCCCCAGGAAAGTGCACTTACTCCTCTTGAGTCATAACCCTGCCCTCTCCAATCTCTGTCGTACCTCTCTCAGAGTGCTCAGATGCTCCTGGTCGGTTCTTCCCGTCACCAGAATGTCATCCAGATAGATGGAAACATGTGGAATCCCTTGCAGTACACCTTCGATTATCCTCTGGAAGATAGCTGGACTAGATGAGACACCAAACGGTAAGCGGTTATATGTAAACAAGCCCTTGTGTGTATTTATGGTGACATACTTCTTTGATTCGTCATCCAGTGTAATCTGCAAGTATGCATGACTCATATCCAACTTTGTGAATTTCTTTCCTCCAGCCAGGTTTGCAAAGAGATCCTCTGTTTTGGGAATAGGATACTGCTCTAGTTTGGACACCCGATTGACTGTCAATTTATAATCTCCACAAAGTCTTACCGAATTGTCCGGTTTCAAAACAGGTACTATGGGAGCTGCCCATTCCGAACATTTCACTGGCTCCAGTATGTTCTCTCTCAATAGACGGTCAAGCTCAGCCTCTACCTTTGGCTTCATGGCATATGGCATAAGGCACAGGTCGTTGTTTAAAAAACCTTGGCGGTGCCTCCTTGTCTACATAAATCTTAGCTGGGGGGCCATTAAATGTGCCAAGTTCCTCCTTGAACACATTCTCATGTTCACTCAACACTTCTTGCAAAGTCAACTGTTTGCCCTCATCTATTTGATTTACTGCTCCCCAGTCTAATTTAAGTTCTTTTATCCAGCCCCGACCTAACAGGTTTGGTCCGGTACCCGACACTATAACTACAGGTAGCTGTTCCACTGTGTCCCTGTGCTGCACAGTCACATTAGCTGCACCTAATGTCGCTACTCGTTCACCTGTATATGTTTAAGATGCAGAGAGCAAGACCTTAACTCTGGAACATTTGCATGGTTCCACAATTTTGAGTACTCTGCCTTGTTCATTATGGTTACACCGCACCCTGTATTGACTTCAAAGTTCACCTTAGAGTCATTTACTGTCAGTTGCAATGTGATAGGAGCCACTTTTGGAATGTGTTCTAACATGTTATACATTATGAACATGTCCTCTTCTTCCTCAGCTTCCCTGCTGATGTGGTGTGCTCCCTGTTTTTTCACTTCTCTTCCTTGGTTTTGCTTTCCTCCCCCTTTTTGTTTGGATTCCTCCACAGGTGATTTTGCCCTGCATGCTCGTTTTATGTGTCCTTGTTTCCCACACTTGTGGCACTTTTCCTCCAGAAACCGGCATTCACTCACCAGGTGATCGCCCTTGCATCTATAACATGCCTTCACATGCTCATGTTGTGGTTTCTGATGCATGTTTAACTTATGCACAATAACCTGACGTGCAACTTGCTTAGCATTAGTCCTGTCTGAACCCTGTATTTCTTTTACATCTCGGTTCACTGTCTCTATGGCTTGAGCAAGTTCCAATGCTTCTGTGGTAAACCACTTTTATCGTTCACTATCGTTACACTATGGTCATCACTGTTTATATCATTACACTATGGTTATCACTGTTTACACTGTTGTATCTCTACACAAGGTCACCTCTTGTCACGCTGTTATACCTGGGCTGACCACAGCTGACTCCGCCCATGGCTCCGCCTGCTTGCCCAGGTATAAAGGTGGTCGACTGGCTGGTATTCCTCCTTGTTGGACCCGATCACCCACGAGGGTGGGCTCTGTTATTTAGCCAATAAAAACCTATAGTTACTATCTTAACTCGTCGCTTTTCATTGGATGAATTGATAGGCATATCAATTTTATTGGCTAAATTTTGAAATGAGTGGATCGGAGCAGCCAAACGACCAGCCAAACGGCCAGCTACAACAGCCACAGCAGCCGGCCTGGCTGCGAGCCCTCCGACCGCCGTACCTGGATCTAAACCCACAGGCAGCGAACTCAGCCCTTGACTTCGAACACTGGCTGAGCTGTTTCGAATCCTACCTGGGATAATCCGGCGTGCCTCCGGGATCCAAACTAAGAGTTCTGACCGCCCAGGTGAGCCCTAAAGTATTTGCATTCATCCGGGACCTTGCTACATACGAGGACGCCCTCAACCTGCTGAAAGAGCAGTACCGGAGCCCGGTAAATTCTATGTATGCCAGACATCTCCTAAGATCCCGCTCGCAACAGCCAGGAGAGTCTGTAGATGAATTTTTACGGGCGCTACAAACACTCGGCAGGGACTGTGACTTTAAAGCTGTAACGGCTGCAGAAAATACTGAAGGAAATATCCGCGATGCCTTCGTGAAAGGCCTTCGGTCCGACTACTCACGGCAAAGACTGCTCGAATCAAAGGACCTCGACCTGAATACAACTGCAGCCCTCGCTCGCTCTCTGGAAGTGGCCCATCGGGACCTCGAGGCGTATTCCAGGTACTGTGCTGCGCGACCCTGGGACTCGGGCCCGACCCCGGCCGCAATACCCCTCGCACCGCCGCCTCCGTGACCTACCTCAGCGTCGGCGTCCCAGAGCCGATCGGGACCGCCACCCCCGGTACCGGCTGCGACATCGGAGCCCCGCGATCGGGCCGCCGGCTGCTTCTTCTGTGGCCAGGTGAAACACCCGAGGACGCGCTGCCCTGCAAGAAACGCGACCTGCTCCGACTGCCACAAGAAAGGCCACTTCGCGAAGGCCTGCAGGGGGAGAGCCACAGATGCCAGCAGTGCCTCATGCGAGTTGTGGGGGCGGCCATCTTTCATCAAGGCCACAGATGCCAGTATCCCCTCATGTGAGTCGTGGGGGCGGCCATCTTTGATCAAGGCCACCGACGCCAGCAGTGCCTCATGTGAGTTGTGGGGGCGGCCATCTTCTCCGCCATTTTATTCAACGTCGTGGGCGCCGCCATTTTGTCCACCACACTCGACCGCCACCTTGTCTCCAGACCCGACCACCACCTCACCCGCAGACTACAGCAGCTCGCTCAGCCATACACTAGCCTCCGTCACACTGGACCAAGCTCACCCGCACCACCTGTCCAAGTCCATGATGGACATCAAAGTAAACGGCCACGCCACGACCTGCCTGTTCGACAGCGGAAGCACGGAGAGTTTCATACATCCAGACACGGTGAGCCACTACTCCCTCACTGTCCGGCCAACGCGCAACCGGATCTCGATGGCGTCGAGGTCCCATTCTACAGACATCAGCGGCTACTGTGTTGTGACCCTGTCAGTTAGGGGCACGGAGTATAAAAATTTTAAACTCCTCATCCTGCCCCAGCTCTGCGCTGCCGTCCTACTAGGGCTGGACTTCCAATCCCACCTTCAAAGTGTCACTTTGGCATACGGTGGACCCCTCCCCCCACTCACAGTCGACAACCAGCAGCCTTTAAACCGCCCACCGCGTACCACCTGCGGCCTATCCACCCTCAAGGTCCCGCCCCCCTCCCTGTTCGCTAACCTCACCCGCGACTGTAAACCCGTCGCCACCAAGAGCAGGCGGTACAGCGCCGGGGACAGAGCTTTTATTAGCTCTGAGGTGCAGCGTCTCCTGAAGGAGGGCATCATCGAGAGGAGCAACAGCCCCTGGCATGCCCAGGTCGTAGTCGTTAAGACCGGCAATAAAAACCACCTGGTCATCGACTACAGCCAAACCATAAACCGGTACACCCAACTGGACGCATACCCCCTTCCCCGCATATCTGATATGGTCAATCAGATTGCACAGTACCGGGTATTCTCTACCATCGACCTTAAGTCGGCCTATCACCAACTCCCTATCCACCCTGAGGACTGCCAGTATACCGCCTTCGAGGCAAATGGCCGCCTCTACCACTTCCTTAGGGTTCCCTTCGGCGTCACCAACGGGGTTTCGGTCTTCCAAAGGGAGATGGACCGGATGGTTGACCAGAACGGGCTGCAGGCCACGTTCCCTTATCTAGACAACGTCACCATCTGCGGCCGCGACCAGCAGGACCACGATGTTAATCTGGAGAAATTCCTCCGTACGGCCGAACGGCTGAACCTCACTTACAATAAGGAGAAATGTATGTTTAACACCCCGCGTCTTGCCATCCTCGGCTGCGTAGTAGAGAACGGAGTCATCGGCCCCGACCCCGAAAGAATGCGCCCCCTTATGGAGCTTCCCCTCCCCCACTGTCCAAAGGCGCTGAAGAGAACCCTGGGGCTCTTCGCCTACTATGCCCAATGGGTGCCCAATTATGCGGACAAAGCTAGACCCCTCATGAAGTCCACCTCCTTCCCCCTGACGGCAGAAGCGTGCGCGGCCTTCTCCCTCATAAAGGGAGACATTGCTAAGGTCACAATGCACGCGGTGGACGAGTCTATCCCTTTCCAAGTGGAGAGCGATGCATCCGACTTCGCCCTAGCTGCAACCCTTAACCAGGCGGGGAGACCTGTGGCCTTCTTCTCAAGGACCCTCCAGGGCCCTGAGATCCGACACTCTTCGGTCGAGAAGGAGGCCCAGGCGATCGTGGAGGCAGTACGACGCTGGAGGCATTACCTGGCAGCCAAACGATTTACCCTCCTCACCGACCAGCGTTCGGTCGCTTTTATGTTTAATAACAAGCTGAGGGGCAAAATCAAGAACGACAAGATCTTGAGGTGGAGAATCGAGCTCTCCACCTATGATTATGATATCTTGTACCGGCCTGGTAAACTGAATGAACCCCCAGATGCTCTATCACGAAGTACATGCGCCAACGCGCAAATTGATAGACTGCAGACCCTCCACAACGACCTCTGCCACCCCGGGGTCACCAGACTTTACCACTTCATTAAGGCCCGCAACCTGCCCTACTCCATCGAGGAGGTCAGGACCATGACCAGGAACTGCCAAACCCGTGCCGAATGCAAACCGCATTTCTTTAGGCCGGACAGAGCAAGCCTGATCAAGGCCACCCGCCCCTTCGAGCGCTGGAGCATCGACTTTAAGGGGCCCCTCCCGTCCTCTGACCGTAATGTGTACTTCCTCAACATCATTGATGAGTACTCCCGTTTCCCCTTTGCCTTCCCCTGCCCAGACATGACCAGTACCACGATCATCAAATGCCTGAACGACCTTTTCGCCTTGTTCGGGTTCCCGAACTATATACATAGCGACCGGGGCTCATCCTTCATGAGCGAGGAACTTCGCCAGTTCCTACTAGCGAGAGGTATTGCTGCAAGCAGGACCACCAGCTACAACCCCCGAGGGAACGGCCAGGTGGAAAGAGAGAACGCGACTGTCTGGAAGGCCGTTCTCTTAGCCTTAAAGTCTAAGGGCCTCCCAACCTCTCGCTGGCAGGAAGTCCTCCCGGCAGCGCTGCATTCCATCCGGTCACTGCTTTGCACGGCCATTAACGCCACCCCCCATGAACGAATGTTTGTTTTCCCCAGGAAGTCGACTACGGGAACCTCGCTACCAACATGGCTGACTTCTCCGGGGCCAGTCTTGCTGCGAAAGCACGTGAGGGCCCATAAAATGGACCCCCTGGTCGAGAGGGTGGACCTCCTGCACGCCAACCCCCAGTACGCCTATGTGGCATACCCAGACGGGCGGGAGGACACAGTCTCCTTACGAGACCTTGCACCTTCGGGCACCCCTGAGACACCACCGTTACCCCCCACCACCCCCCCAAATCCAGCCCAGGTAGACGGCATGCCGGAACCCCACGAGCCTTCGCCGACCACGCAGACACCAGCATTAACATCGGAGACTGCACCACCGCCGCCGCTGCTGCGCCGATCAGAAAGACTTACGAGGCCTCCGGACAGACTGACATACCCGAACTGGTAGTACACTTCACCCCGCCGGACTCAAATCTAAACAAGGGGTGAATGTGGTAAACCACTTTTATCGTTCACTATCGTTACACTATGGTCATCACTGTTTATATCGTTACACTATGGTTATCACTGTTTACACTGTTGTATCTCTACACAAGGTCACCTCTTGTCACGCTGTTATACCTGGGCTGACCACAGCTGACTCCGCCCATGGCTCCGCCTGCTTGCCCAGGTATAAAGGTGGTCGACTGGCTGGTATTCCTCCTTGTTGGACCCGATCACCCACGAGGGTGGGCTCTGTTATTTAGCCAATAAAAACCTATAGTTACTATCTTAACTCATCGCTTTTCATTGGATGAATTGATAGGTATATCAGCTTTTTCATAAGTGAGCCCAGTCTCGGATAATAATCTATGCTGCATTCGGTTGTCCATTATTCCGCAAACTAGCTTATCTCTCAGCATTTCCTTCAGGTTGTTCCCATAATTGCAATGTTGTGGTAATTTACGCAACACCACTACATAGTCCATTACACTCTCTTCCTCTTTTCTGTTCCTTGAATTAAACTTGAACCGCTGTACAATCTCACTAGGCTTAGGGTTGAAATGTTCTTTTAGCAAGGCCACTAATTCAACAAATGATTTGTCTCCAGGTTTTTCAGGACTGAGCAGATTCCTCATCAAACTGTAGGTTTGGCTTCCCACTGAACTAAGCAGAATGGCTTTCCTTTTTCCAGCATCATTTATTCCATTTGCTTCGAAGAAATAACCCAACACTTCACAGTATTCCTCCCAGGTTTGTGCTTGAATATCAAAAGCAGAGACCGTTCCTACCATGGCAGCCATGCTCTCTTCCAACTGGTAGCTAACCTTAGCTCGTGATTTTGTTGTTTAAAAGTCCCGGCAGACTTCTCTTCTTTATTCAGGGTCCTTTTTACCTCGTCGCCAAATGTGATAAATCCATGTAGTGGAACAAGAACTCGAAGAGGCGATATCTTAGAATTAGCATGAGTACTTTATTAACAACTGTGTAGCAAACAAAACAGGCCTGCATCCTGCATCCTGGCATTCCACCTTTGTTGACCTTGACAGGAAGCAACCCCCTGACCTTAACTAGTGGCAGCACTGGCTACAGCACCACCTGGTGGATAACCTTAATCATAACATCCCAGATTACTATACAGTGAACTCTCTATTTGTTACAGCTGACATACAAAATTACTGCACCTTAATGCATACTTACCACGTGCACTCGCTCCAATCCACAGAGTAAAGAAAGAACTTGCATTTATGTCGTGCCAACCTCAGGACGTCCTAAAATGCTTCACAGCCAATAAAGTACTTCTGAAATATAATCACTTGTAATGTAGGAAACGCGGCAACCAATTTTCACACAGCAGCAAGGTGGCCAGATAATCTGTATTTGGTGGTGTTGGTTAAGGAATAAGTATTGGCCAAGACCATTTGAGATGGAGGTTGAAATCACCAAGGATGAGCAGTCACTCAGGAGAACTTCTGCGCTCTTCTTTAAATAGTGTCATGAAATCTTTACATCCATCTAAGAGGGCAGCTGTGGCCTTGGATAGAGTCATTTTTTTTTAGGACGCGACTGCTGCCAACTGCGTAGAAGTGTTTTGCGCATGCGCGCTTCCGGTTCGTTAAGAGAGCGGGCTCGTTAAAAAAAAGCCAGGAAGGGAGTGAGCTTGTTTTTAAAAAATTTAGAAAGCTGGGAAGGGAGCGAGCTCATTTAAAATTTTTTTTAGAAAGCTGGGAAGGGAACGAGCTCATTTAAAAATTTTTAGAAAGCTGGGAAGGGAGCGAGCTCATTTAAAATTTTTTTAGAAAGCTGGGAAGGGAGCAGGCTCATTAATTTTTTTTTTAAAAAGCCGGCAAAGGAGCGTGCTTGTTTTTTTAAAAAGCAGAAACACCATGCTTCCAGTCGTTGGAGCCTCTGCTTCCGGTCGTTGGCAGCAGTCACTCCGTTTTTTTTTATTTGTTCAAGGATTGTGGGTGAAGTTAGCAAAGCTGTATTTATTGCGATAGCAAAATACTGCAGATGTTGGAAATCCGAAATAACAACAGAAAATGCTGGAAAAACTCAGCAGGTCAGGCAACATCCGTGGAGAGAAATTTGAGTTGACGTTTCGGGTCGAACCCTTCTTCAAAACTGGAAATTGCTCTTGTCTAGTTGCCCTGAAAAAGTGTCAGTGGGCCTTCTCCTTGAACCGTTGCAGTCACTGTTGTGATGGTTTTCCCACAAAACTGCTCAGTAGGAAATTCCAAGATCTTGACCCAACAATGAAAAACAAACAGCAGTATTAGTCCAACTCAGCCTGATGTGTGACTTGCAGGGGAACCTCAAGGTGATGGTGTTTCCATGATAGTGCTGTTCTGGTCCTTCCCCCATAAGTGTTTTGTTGATGTCTTTTGAACAATAATTACAGTTTATTACAACAGACAATTGCTGGAACTTTAAACTTTAGCATAGCTGGTAAAGGGGGGTAGCAAATCTACCGCCCATTATACACCCACCCGACTTTTTTTCCATTGAAACGGGTTGTAAAATAGACAACCAATCCACTACCGCCCGTTTTATGCCATCGCTGCAGTTGAAAATTCCGCCATTTCATGTTAAAAGTCACATATTTAAAATTTATTGTCACTAAATTATTAGACCTTGTGGACTCTGCCAGTGGATCAGGTCCACCGCTCCTCTCCACATCTCCCTCCAGAATGTCCGTTCACTTGTGAACAAGGCCCTTGCCATCCATAAGCTTATTGTGGATGATTGCATCAACATCATGGCCTTGATGGAAACTTGGCTGATGGGTGATGATACTTTCCCCTTTAATGAAGGCTCCCTGCCTGGTTATACCTTCCACCACTGCCCCTCCCAGCCTGTCATGGTGGTGGTGTGGCCCTTATCACCAAATCACACCTTGGTCTGTTCCCTACACCGCTGGCACCTTTGCCTCCTTTGAGCATCTCACCTTGTCCCATCTCTCTCACCTCTCCTTTAAAATACTCATTCTCTACCGCCCACCCAAGCACCATGCCAAGTTTCTCACTGAGATATTTTCACTGCTTTCTTCCCTCAGCCTCTGCATCAAGTGACTTCTCAGCCTTGGTGATTCCAACCTCCATCTCAACTCATCATGCTCTCTATCCTGAGTTCACTGCCCTCCTATCCTCCTTAATCTCTCCCTCCATATAAACTCCTCTATCAATATTCACGTGGCCTCTCCACTCCCATTGTGCCAATCACAGATAAGGCCATCTCTGATCAATTCCTTGTATCCCTCTCCACTCACATCCCTCTTCTCCCTTACAACCCCACTTCCTCTGTGTCCGTTCCTGGAAAAATCTTTCCCCCATGTCACTTACAGCGGCGCTTTCAAATACCCAACTGTTTAGCCTTTGGCCCTCCGTTCACCATGACATTTCTGCAGCTACTGATCTGCTCAATCATACCGTCGCCCCCACGCTTGATGCCCTTATCCCCCAAAAAAACATTACTCACGCTCACCCTGGTTATACCCCCTGGTACGGCCCTCATCTCCACTCACGTAAGTCCAAAGGATGCGGACTTGAACATTTATGGCGGAAAACTGGTTTAGCCATTCATCGCCAGATCTGGCTGGACCACATAAAGCACTATTGGGTCCTGCTCTCCTCAGCCAAAACTATTCACTATTCCAGGATCATACTGAAATGCAAAGGTAACCCCCGGCTTCTTTTCTCCACTACAAACCATCTTCTGAAACCCCTCTAGCCTGCCTCCACCACCCTCACTTCCAACAACAAGTGCAAGGAGCTCATGCACTTCTTTATCACTTAGACTAAGACCATCCATTCCACTGCCTCTGCTGCTTCCCTCCCTTCCTTTAGCTCACCAGGCCAAACTTCCCCTAAGCTTCACCACCTGCCCTAGCCCTGAACTCGCATCTTTCTCTAGTTTCTCTCCTATCTCCCCTCATGCCCTCTCCAAGCTCATCTTGTCCATGAGACCCACCTCCTGCTCCCTCAACCCTATTCCCACCAAACTGCTGACCACCCAGCTTCCTTTTGTGGCCCCCATGTTAGCTAATATTGTTAACGGTTCCGTCTCCTCAGGTACTGTCTTCCTCACCTTCAAATCTGCCGTTATCGCCTCCCTCTTCAAAAAACCCACCCTTGACCCCTCTGTCTGCCCCATCTCCAACCTCCCATTCCTCTCTAAATTCCTTGAACGTGTTAACGCCTCCCAAATCCCTGTCCATCTTTCCCGTAACTCCATGTTTGAAGCCTTCCAATCAGGTTTCCACCCCTGCCACAGTACTGAAACGCCCCTTATCAAAGTTACAAATGACATCCTATGTGACTGTGATCATGTTAAACTATCCCTCCTCATCCTTCTCAACCTGTCTGCAGCCTTTCACATTGTTCACCACACCATCCTCCTCCAAAACCTCTCCTCCGTCGTCCAGCGGATTGGAACCGCCCTCGTCTGGTTCCATTCTTATCTATCCAGTCGTATCCAGACAATCACCTGCAATGGCTTCTCTTCCCACTCCCCCACTGTTACTTCCGGAGTCCCCCAAGAATCTATCCTTGCCCCCCTCCTATTTCTCATCGGTGGCATCATACGAAAACACATCAGGTTCCATATGTATGCTGACAACACCCAGCTCTACCTCACCACCACCGCTCTCGACCACTCCGCTGTCTCTGATTTGTCACGCTGCTTGTCCGACATCCAGTACTGGATGAGCAGAAATTTCCTCCAACTAAATATTGGAAGATCAAAGCCATTGTCTTTGGTCCCCGCCACAAACTCTGTTCCCTAGCCACCGACTCCAACCCTCTCCCTGGTCACTCTCTGAGGTTGAACCAGACCGTTCGCAACTTTGGCGTCCTATTTGACCCTGAGATGAGCTTCTGACCATATATCCGCTTCATCAGCAAGACCGCCAACTTCCACCTCTGTAAATTCACCCAGCTCTGCCCCTGCCTCAGCTCATCTGCTGCTGACACCCTCATTCTTGCCTTTGTTATCTCTAGACTTCACTATGCCAACGCTCTCCTGGCCGGCCTCACATCTTCCACCCTCTGTAAACTTGAGCTCATCCAAACTCTGCTGCCCGTGTCCTAACTGGCACCAAGTCCCGTTCACCCATCACCCTTGTGCTCGCTGACCTACATTGACTCCTGGTCCCGCAACGGCTCAATTTTAAAATTCTCATCATTGTTTTCAAATCCCTCCATGGCCTCGCCCCTGCCTATTTCTGTACCCTCCTCCAGCACTACAACCCTCCGAGATCTCTGTGCTCCTCCAATTCTGGCCCCTTGCGCATCCCCAATTTTAATCGCTCCACCATTGGCGGTTGTGACTTCTGCTGCCTGGACTCTAGGCTAGGGAATTCCCTCCTTAATCCTCTCCATCTCTCACTCCTCATTTAAGACACTCCTTAAAACCCACCTCTCTGATCAACCTGTCCTAATAACTCGTTATGTGACTCGGTGTTAAATATTGTTTGATAACGCTCCTGTGAAGCGCCTTGGGACGTTTTACTGCATTGAAGGTGCTATATAAATGCAAGTTGTCATTGTTGTTGTAAATTATGGAAGGTTTACTTTCATTTCTTTCCGCTCAATTTTCTCCCCATCTCACCTGAAGGTATATTGTTCGCCCTCAGCTCCATTATCTAAGTGTCCATTTTTCGTGCGTGAGCCTATGGTATCAGTTTCAGCAAGGTATTTAGCATCACATTGTGACATCAGAACTGGGCCAACCTGATGTCCACACAGGCGCACTTTCCAGGCCACTGGATCAGCACCATAGAAACATAGAAGATAGGAGCAGGAGTAGGCCATTCGGCCCCTTGAGCCTGCTCCACCATTCAATGCGATCATGGCTGATCATCCAAACTCAGTACCCTGTCCCTGCCTTCTCCCCATATCCCTTGATCCCTTTAGCCTTAAGAAATATATCTAACTCCTTCTTGAATATATTTAATGAATTGGCCTCAACTGTCTTTTGTGGTAGAGAATTCCACAGGTTCACCACTCTCTGGGTGAAGAAATTCCTCCTCATCTCTGTCCTAAATGGCTTACCCCTTATCCTTAGACTGTGACCCCTGGTTCTGGACTCCCCGACCATCGGGAACATCCTTCCTGCATCTAGTCTGTCTAGTCCTGTTAGAATTTTATAAGCTTCAACCAGGAGCAGGAGCAGTTTCTGATTTCATACCAAAATATTGCCACTTCATTCAGACAGCATTTGTTGAAGAAATGTGTGCTTCTGAACGTTCCTAAATTATAAGAAGCATTAATAGAAATGCAGACCGTTTATGTGACAAGGGCTGAAATCATGGCTCTCCAGCAGGGGGAAGTGGATAGTCGGTCTAATGCAATAATATAAAGCAAGGGAAGATTAAGGAAACTTATTTATAACTGAAGCATTTGTAAACACACTGCTCGGATGAAGATTCTATTTAGAGGAGGATGACTGTGTCTGATATTTTTGCTGTGCCACATTGCATTGTAGATGCCCATGGTGTGTTGTGTAGGTTTTCAAATTAGCTTCCCTGGTTAAAGGACCACATGATAATTTTCGGGAACCCCAAATCATTAGTTTTTTATCTGTCTTCAGATTTCTGAATATTCTGTGCTTATTCACTTACTAGCACATTATTTCTCTCGCTGTCCAGCAATAAAGCATGTTTTCCGACTGTCAGTACTGTTTTCCTCAGAGTAGCTATCTTTCAGAAGTTAGAATAGGAAGGTAAATTCAGTGATTCCGTGCTCCCAGCAGAGAGTCACATTTGAGGGGCGCATGAGACAGAGAGTCGTAGTCAGTGTTGTAGCCCCATGTCCAACCAGCACTCCCTTCGATGGCAGCTCCCCACTGGGAATGCGGGATTGGTGTATTGGCCCTTTGGTGTCCTTGGGTGTTTGTTCCTCAGAGCAGTGTCCTAGGTCCAACCATCTTCAGCTGCTTCATCAATGACCTTCCCTCCAACATAAGGTCAGAAATGGGGATTTTCGCTGATGACTGCACAGTGTTCAGCGCCATTCACAACTCCTCAGATAATAAAGCAGTCCATGCCCGCATGCAACAAGACCTGGACGACGTTCAGGCTTGGGCTGATAAGTGGCAGGTAACATTTGCGCCACAGAAGTGCCAGGCAATGACTATCTCCAACAAGCGAGAGTCTAACCACTTCCCCTTGACATTCATATTACCATCGCCGAATTACCCACCATCAATATTCTGGGGGTCATCATTGACCAGAAACTTAACTGGACCAGCCACATAAATACTGTGGCAACAAGAGCAGGTCAGAGGCTAGGTATTCTGCGGCGAGTGTCTCACCTCCTGACTCCCCAAAGTCTTTTCACCATCTACAAGGCACAAGTAAGGAGTGTGATGGAATACTCTCCACTTGCCTGGATGAGTGCAGCTCCAACAACACTCAAGAAGCGCGACACCATCCAGGGCAAAGCAGCCTGTTTGATTGGCACCCCATCCACCACCTTAAACATTCACTCCCTCCACCACTGGCGTACTGTGGCTGCAGTGTGTACCATCTACAAGATGCACTGCAGCAACTCGCCAAGATTTCTTCGGCAGCACCTCCCAAACCCGCGACCTCTTCCACCTAGAAGGACAAGGGCAGCAGTTGCATGGAAACACTGTTAACTGCAAGTTCCCCTCCAAGTCACACACCATCCTGACTTAGAAGTATATCGCCGATCCTTCATCGTCGCTGGGTCAAAATCCTGCAACTCCCTCCGTAACAGCACTGTGAGAGTACCTTCACCACACGGACTGCAGCGGTTCAAGAAGGCAGCTCACCACCACCTTCTCAAGGGCAATTAGGGATGGGCAATAAATGCTGGCCTTGCCAGCGATGCCCACATCCCATAAACTAATTTTTTTTAAATGTCAGTTTTGTAGGTGGTTGTGTGTTAATATTTGTGTGAGATGCCCCAGCACAGAAATGTTTGAAAACCACCAGCATACTGAAATTTATCTAAATAGTATTAAATGGACCTGGTGGATTGGTAATGCATGTAAATTAGATAGTAATGGTTGGTAAGTATGGGTCAGATTCCTATTAATGCACATGGTGATATAACTATTTTTGCCAAAAGGTGGCAGTAATAGTGTGGGTATTTGCATCAGAATCCTCAGACATCAAACTAGTTTAGAATAGCCAAAGGATGTGAAATAATTGTAACTACTTCATGAAGATCTGTAAGGTTGCTTGGAGGTGTATTTTTTTGCTCTAGGGTTAGCAGTGTGCAACATGTGAGTGGAGGTACCAACATGCCCAGCCTTAATGTAGGTGGTTCCGACTTATTCCACGTGAATTCCAACTGAAATTCCACCCTTTGTGTTTCGGATCCACCCAGGATTACATATCCGGTTCCTTCTTAATGTAGGTGGGATGACGTTTGAATGGGTATAGGGCAAGTGGCAGAACATTTGAAGATACAACACTGAAAAGGTTCCTTAATAGTTTAGGACCATATATTTTAGTACGACACAAAAATATATACAACTCCCTTGTATATGGTGAATGAGCATGCAGTATGGCAGTAGATACACAGGCCAGCATCAACTCACAATAATACTAATATACTCAATACATACACTGGCATGTGACAAAAAGTGCTCCTTCTTTCTTTGATAAATGCAACCAGTCCCTAAACTAACACACAGCACTCTTTTTTTCTAACCGTTCAAAGATCTTCAGAAAATGATGCAACAAGAAAACTGCAGCGCTGAAAAGTATTATTCTAATATTGGTTTCACATCCACAGCATCCAACGTATCTGTTTCCCAGCCTGGCTTTCTCTTAACTGCTAGAATCATGGCATCACATCTTTCAACCATTGAAAATCTACTACTGACCCCATGAGACTGTGACAATGGTGACACCCAGGTGGCACCTTCCAAGGCAACAACAGCAAGGTCAGGAGAAGGTGGTTAGAAGGTATCAGAAGAATAAGAGAGGATTCAGAGATCTATATATTAATATATAAGTGAGGATAGTTACACACAGTGCAGTGTGTTGTTTTCTCCTGTAGAATAAATGTTTGAATCCTGCCCAGACAGAAAAAACTACCTGAAAATGTTATTCTAATTGGCAGTGATGCAAGAATGTTATTCAGGCAGATTATAAAAATTGTTTTGTGAAAAATGAAAATATCAAATACTGGCTCAGCAAGATGTTTTTATTGAAATACACTGTGATGTCTAATGTAAGGGGAGCTTTGCACAGTTCATGTTATACCCAACATGCTATATATGAATACTTAAAAGGCACTGGACTCAAACAGACAAAGCAACTTATCTTTCCAAAAGTTGGCAATATTCCAGACTGTATTCCACAGTATAGGTCAGGTATAGCAAGCTTAGATACAAAGTAAGGAATCCTCGACTCTGCCCCAACAATGTGCCTCAGACCCAATTTCAGAAAAAACACACCCCTATTCCACTACTGTGATACTTTACTAAACTAAAATGGCCTCTCTGCATTACAGTGCTAAATTAGGAACAGTTTGCACCATGGGCCCATGTCCATTGGAACTGGACTTAAATTGCCCCAAACTCTTTTCACATCAGCCCCTTACAACCAGAAGGAATAGAAGTTTCCTTATCCCATCAATCTGAGCTGGATTTGATCCCAGAGATGAAAGGATAGAGTCTAACCCACTACACCAGACATATTTCTACCAAATTCAAGCAAATAATGCCAGTCAAAGAAAATAATGTGTATACAATAATGTGAGAAGTTATTATAAAGTAAAGGGAAAAATCTTTCTGTAAAATCTTATTGGCACAGAACAGTTTTATTATTTTGATAGTTGAAATGTAATCCAGGTAAGTGTACAGTATTGCAAATAAGAAGGAAAAATGAGAAAGATACATACTTTGTGAATGGTGTTGAAACAGCTAAGGATAAAGATGAAAGAAACCTAGTAGTCTCAATGCTCAACAAGTCTAACCAAAGCAGAGAAATAATCAACAAGCCAATAGGATGGTGAACTACATAGCCAAAACAGTAGATAGGTCAGAGGAAGTCATAATCAAACTGTACACATTGAGAACTGTGTCCAGTTCTGGTTGCCGGGACATGAGCGAGACATTCAAGCACTGCAGGCAAGAGTTTGATTCTTAGTGTCAGGGGTCTGAGTTATGAGGAAAGACTGGAGATAGTTGGGCTTATCAGCCTAGAAGGAAGACATCTGAAAGATGATCTTATAAAGATTATTGTGGAAAAGATTAATATTGAATACTAAATTAAATTGTGGGAGTAGAACAAGGGAACACAGGTTCAAACTAATACAAATTAACTTATGGACTAATATTAGGAGGTTCTTCTTCACACAGTGATCAACACTTGGAATGGCCTTCCAGGCAGAGTGGTGGAGAAAAGCCTGAAATCATTTAAGAAACAATTAGATGTAGCAATGGAAGTGGGGGGGGGGGGGGGGGTGGTGCGGGAGTGTAAGTTTGTACTGGATGGATAAACTAAGATGGGTCAAATGGTCTTCTCTCTTTATCTTGGGCATTGATTTAAATTAAGAGCCGGGATTAAAAACTAAACGATCAAAAAGAGGGAGCTGATTGGTGAGTATCTGGCAAGTGTTTTTACTTGGCTTTCTTTAAAGTTTTTAAGTTTATTCCAGCTAGGTTAGTAAATAGTCTGTTAATTAGAGGTATGGCAGGGCAGCTCACACCCGTGCAATGCACATCCTGTGCCATGTGGGAAGTCCTGGACACCTCTTGTGGTCTGGACGACCACATGTGCAGGAAGTGTCGCCAGCTACAGCAGCTCAAGCACCGGGTTACGGAGCTTGAGCGGCAGCTGCAGTCACTGCTGTGCATCCGCGAGGCTGAGAGCTACGTGGATAGCATGTTTCGGGAGGTGGTCACCCCGCAGCTTAAGAGTGTGCAGGCAGAGAGGGAATGGGCGACCGTCAGACAGAAGAGGAGGACCAGGCAGGTAGTGCAGGAGTCCCCTGAGCCCATTTTGCTCAGCAACCAGTATTCGGTGCTGAGTACTGGTGAGGGCGATGGTTCCTCTGGGGAGTGCAGCCAGAGCCAAGTCCACAGCACCATGGAAGGCTCAGCTGCAAAGAAGGGGGGGGGGGGGGAGAGGAGAGGGAGAGCAATAGTAATAGGGGATTCAATAGTTAGGGGAGCAGACAGGTGTTTCTGCGGCCACAGACATGACTCCAGGATGGTACGTTGCCTCCCTGGTTCCAGGGTCAAGGACGTCATTGAACGGCTGCAGAACATTCTGAGGGGGGAGGGTGAACAGCCAGAGGTCGTGGTCCATATCGGTACCAACGACATAGGTAGGAAGAGGGATGAGGTCCTGCAGGCAGAGTTTAGGGAGCTAGGAAAGAGGTTAAAAAGCAGGACCTCAAAGGTAGTAATTTCCAGATTACTACCAGTGCCACATGCTAGTGAGTACAGAAATAGGAAGATAGAGCAGATGAATGCGTGGCTGGAGAGATGGTGTAGGAGGGAGGGCTTTAGATTCCTGAGGAATTGGAATCGTTTCTGGGGGAGGTGGGACCTCTACAAGCCAGACGGGTTGCACCTCAATGGGAACGGGACCAATATCCTCGCAGGAGGGTTTGCTAGTGCTGTTGGGGAGGGTTTAAACTAGCTTGGCATGGGGATGGGAACCTAAGTATAGAGTCAATAGGGAGGGAAGAAAGACTGGAATTGGAAAACAAAAACGTCGAAAGTAAATTGGCAGGACAGAGGAATCAAGGGTTAGATAGTAGTCAACAAGGCGGTTTACCTGTACTAAATGGTATATACTTCAATGCAAGGAGTATAGCGAACAAGGCAGGTGAGCTGAGGGCACAGGTAGATACTTGGGACTATGATATTATAGCTATTACAGAGATGTGGTTGAAAGAGGGGCAAGTATGGCAGCTCAACATTCCTGGTTACAGGATTTTCAGACAGGATAGAGAGGGAGGTAAAAGGGGAGGGGGGGTGTCGCGGTATTGATTAAAGAAACTATTACAGCTGTGATGAGGGATGATCTGTTGGAGGGATCACCAAACGAGGCCATATGGGTCAAATTGAAAAACAAAAAGGGGCGATCACACTGCTGGGAGTGTACTACAGACCCCCAAACAGTGAGAGGAGATAGAAGAACAAATATGTAGACAAATTTCTGAGAAGTGCATAACTATAGGGCAGTAATAGTAGGGGATTTCAACTACCCCAATATTAACGGGGATAAAATTAGTGTGAAGGGTATAGAGGGAGCGGAATTCCTAAAATGCACCCAGGAGAACTTTTTAGCCAGTATGTAGCAAGCCCAACAAGGGAGGGGGCGGTTCTGGACTTAGTTTTAGGGAATGAAGCTGGGCAGGTAGAAGGCGCATCAGTGGGGGAGCATTTTGGTGCTAGTGACCATAATTCAGTTAGATTTAAGGTAGTTATGGAAAAGGACAAGGATAGATCAGGAATAAAAATTCTAAATTGGGGAAAAGCAAATTTTGCTAAGCTCAGAGGGGATTTAGCCATAGTGGACATTGAAACAGCTACTTGAAGGTAAATCAGTGTCAGAGCAGTAGGAGGCATTCAAGAAGGAGATCCGGAGGGTTCAGACCAAATATGTGCCCTTAAAGAAAAAAGGTGGGACTATCAAATCTAGAGCCCCCTGGATGTCTAGGGACATACAGGGTAGGATGAAGAAAAAAAGGGAGGCGTATGACAGATAGTCTGACCACCTCTCCCTGTTTCTAGCCCCGGCATACAAACCGCTCATCAAAAGAGAGAGAACATCAATGAGAGCAGTGAAAGTATGGCCAGAGGGGGCAGTATCGGAGCTTCAGGATTGCTTCGAACGCACTGATTGGGGCATGTTTGCCCACAATGACATCGAGGAATACGCATCCACAGTGCTATTCTACATCAACAGCTGCGTCGAGGTCGTCATGACCCACAAAAATATCAGGTCATACCCCAACCAGAAACCCTGGATGAACGGAGAGGTCCTCTCACTGTTGAAAGCACGCGACGCAGCATTTAAATCTGGCGACGCGGCGGCTTACGGAGCAGCTAGGACCAACCTAAAAAAGGGTATCAGGACTGCCAAATGGAAACAGACACTGCGGATAGAGGATCACTTCCGCAACAACTCGGACCCCCGACGCATGTGGCAAGGCATCCAGTCCATCACTGACTACAAGGGCAAAAACACCAGTCCCCCGGTCAGCGACGCCTCCCTTCCAGAGGAGCTTAACAACTTCTACGCCCGCTTCGACAGGGACAACAAGGAGCCGGCTACCAAAGCCTTGCCACCCCCGGAAGACCAGGTGCTCACTCTGTCGACCTCCGACGTAAGGGGCGCTCTACGCAGAGTGAACACACGAAAGGCTACTGGACCGGATAGCATCCCTGGACGGGTACTCAAGGAATGTGCTGATCAGCTGGCTGATGTCTTCACCGCCATCTTCAACCTGTCATTGGCCCAGGCAGTAGTCCCTACATGCTTCAAGACCGCCACCATCATTCCTGTGCCTAAACAAGGGGCTGTGACGTGTCTGAACGACTATCGACCTGTCGCACTCACACCCATCATAATGAAGTGTTTCGAGAGACTGGTCTTAGCCCACATCAAAGCCAGTGTTCCTGCCTCCCTTGACCAACACCAGTTTGCCTATCAGGCAAACAGATCAACGGAGGAGGCAATCACAACTGCTCTACACTCGGCACTGAATCACCTAGATGGTAAGGAGACCTACATCAGAATGTTATTTATAGACTACAGCTCAGCATTCAACACTATCGTCCCCAACAAGCTGGCCACCAAACTCCAAACTCTTGGCCTGAACACTTCCCTCTGCAACTGGACCCTGGACTTCCTAACAAACAGACCCCAGTCTGTCAAATTAGGTAACCACACCTCCCCCCCCCTGACCCTGAACACGGGGGCCCCACAAGGATGTGTGCTGAGCCCCCTCCTCTACTCCCTCTTCACCCACGACTGTGTGGCTGTTAATGGTTCCAACACCATCATCAAGTTTGCAGATGACACCACGGTAGTAGGCCAGATCACCAACAACGATGAGTCAGCCTACAGGGAGGAGGTCCAGCATCTCGTGAAGTGGTGCGCCGACAACAACCTGGCCCTTAACACCAAGAAAACAAAGGAAATAATCGTGGACTTCAGGAAGTCCAAAGGCGGAAGTCACACCCCCATCCACATCAATGGGGCAGAGGTGGAAAGGGTGGCCAGCTTTAAGTTCCTTGGAGTCCACATCACGGAAGACCTCTCCTGGTCCCTCAACACCTCCTCTCTGGTGAAGAAGGCCCAGCAGCGCCTATATTTCTTGATGAGGCTGAAGGGATGTAATCTGTCACCCCCGATCCTCTCTAACTTCTACCGCTGCACTATAGAGAGCATCCTGACAAACTGTATCACGGTATGGTACGGCAGCTGTAGCTCCCATGACCGGAAAGCCCTGCAGCGGGTAGTCAAAACTGCCCAACGCATTACCGGCACCCGGCTACCGACCATAGAACATATATATCAGAAACGCTGCCTACGGAGGGCACGGTCCATCATCAAAGACCCTACCCACCCCAGCCACAGTCTGTTCGCCCTCCTACCATCTGGAAGACGCTACAGATGCACTCGCACCCGTACGACCAGATTTAGGAACAGCTTCTTTCCCAGGGCTGTCATCCTACTGAACTCCACAAATAAACACTAAAGCCTGCACATCTGCCGATGCACTTTATTATGGTCATATTTATGCTAATATATATGTGCAAATGTATGTTGAAATGTTTAAGTGTCCTAATCCAAATTGTACACTCTCGGGAGCCGCAAGCCTACATTTCGTTGTACTGCACTTGTGCACTAACAATGACAATAAAAGTTGATTTGATTTGATTTGATTTGACAGATACCGAGGGCTAAATACTCCAGAATCTTTAGAGGAGTACAGAAAGTGCAGGGGTGCAATTAAAAAGGATATTAGGAAAGCAAAGAGAGAGCATGAAAAAAATTTTGCAAGTAAAATCAAGGAGAACCCAAAGATGTTTTATAAATATATTAAGATTAGCAGGATAACTAAAGAAAGGGTAGGGCCTATTAGAGATCATGAGGGTAATCTGTGTGTCGAGGCGGGAGACATCGGTAGGGTTCTTAATGAATACTTTGCGTCTGTTTTCACAAAGGAGAGGGGCGAAGCAGACATTGCTATCGGGGGGGAGGAGTGTGAAATATTAGATGAAATAAACATAATGAGAGAGGAAGTATTAAGGGGTTTAACAGCTTTAAAAGTGGATAAATCCCCTGGCCCGAATGAAATGTATCCCAGGCTGTTAAGCAAATCAAAAGAGGACATAGCAGAGGCCCTGACTGTAGTGTATGTAACTGTTCTACCTTTAAGAGAACTATTGTATGTAACTGTCCACCTTTAAGAGAACTATTTTAGGTGTGGCACTACTTTATCTTGGCTGCTGTATACTGTAATACCGACGGTGACCACACCGGTATATAAGTGCTGTGTCAGGATTTATTGGGCAGATTCGCCCTGACCTTCGAATAGTAAAGTCCTGTTAAAGTTACTCTTGTAGTCTGTGTATTAATTCGCCATAATACCTACAGACTTTACAGTGGCGACGAGTTCGATCTTACCCTGCGGCAACAATACTTCCGAAGCAGTTAACAAGCGTCGAGAAGAGGCACCCGCCCTCGTCGTTCTGCTGAGAGAAAACTCGAGTCTGCAGAGCAAGGAAGAAGGAAGAATTCAGACACGAAGCCTTCCATCAGCAACAGGCACTGATTGTCCCTTCTGCCACGGTGGTGAGTGAGCCGATCAGCACGAGAAGCAAGTCGGCCACGGTGACTGTGAGTAAAGGGAAAATAAAAAAATAAATGGAGGATAAGGGCGGTGAACTCGACCACGGTCAGGGGAAAGGAGCCGGACAGAAGTCGGGCAAAGAGGCGCTGAGACTGGGGCAGCGTGGAGCACGGAAGCCGCGGTACAAGCGGGCTGGGAGACGCAACGGCGTCATGAGACAGCTGGACCGCGACCGGCGAAAAAGGCCGGGCAGCTACCGAGGCCACGAGGCGCTGCGACCGGGATCGTAAGGCGCGGGAAGATATAAAAATAAATAAACCGCGGTGAACTCAGCCGCAGCCGGGGAGGAAAGCACCGGACTGCGAGAGGGCTGGGAGGCACGATTGGAGAGAAAAAGGCCGGGAAAGCGACCGAGGCCACGAAGCGCTGCGACCGGGATCGTAAGGCGCGGGAAGATATAAAAATAAATAAATCACGGAGAACTCAGCCGCAGCCGGGGAGGAAAGCACCGGACTGTGAGAGGGCTGGGAGGCGCGATTGGAAGCCGCTGGGGGAGAGACAGAGCCTGAGCGAGCGGGAGAGACAGAGCCCGAGCGAGGGAGACTGAGCGAGATCCAGCCCAGCGGCTGAAACTGTTCGCCGTCAACGGGTTGTACCCAGCGCCGGTTGCCCTGCCGAGAAAAGGGAACAAGGAACGCACTGAAGCCGACGCGCAGGCTGCGAACCCCAAAAGCCAGCGGTCGTCGCCCGAGGGAAAAGCTTACCCCTCCCGCCAGGGGAAGAAACGCGGGAAGCTGCCAGTAGGCGGGGAAGAAGACAGAAGCGGGAAACCGCCATTTTGAAAGTGGGCGGGGAAAGAAGACAAGCGCGGGAAACCGTCATTTTGAAAAAAAAAAGTTAAAGAAATATTTCGTTGTTGTTTCTCAGGAAGAGTGGGAAGATGCCTAAGCGTAGTAACATCAACGGGTTCGATTCCGATGTGGAAGATTGGGCCACGTATGTAGAACGCATCGAGATATATTGTAAGGTCAATAAGATAGCAAATTATGACAAAGCTCTAACCTTACTAAACTCAATGGGTGCGAAGACATACGGGTTATTGAAGCATCTTCTATCACCAGCTAAACCGGCGGATCAGTCTTTCGCTAATATTGTTGCTGTCCTGAAGGATCATTTTAACCCCGCACCGCTGATGTTAGCGGAACGATCTAAATTTTACGTGAGAACGCAACGAAAAGAGGAAAGCAATGCGGAGTACCTGGTTGAACTGCGTAGGCTAGCAAAATACTGTCAGTTTGGGGTAAATCTGACAGAGGCACTGAGAGACAAGTTCGTGTGCGGGATGTCGAAGGAAGGAACACAAAAACGACTGCTCGAAGAGAACGATCTTACACTTGATAAGGCTGTCCTTATTGCAGCATCGCACGAAGCCGCAGCGAGAGGCACGGCGGAAATGCAGCGGAAGACAGCGGTACTCAGTGTGGATGAAATGACTTTGGGTACAACGAAATGTTATCGTTGTGGGAAGACAACACACGACCAGAACCAATGCTGGTTTAAAAACCAGGAATGTAGAAAATGTGGCAAGCTTGGTCACATAGCTAAAGTATGCCGGTCAGGAAAGAAGACCAGTAATAATAAGTCACCGCAGAAGAAGTACAGAAAGGTACATAAGGTGACTGGGAAGAGTCCAGATGAACAGAATTCGGACTCAGACTCCAACAGCAAGGAACTGGGTAGTCTGAGGATTCACAATGTGAGTAAAGAAGCTGACCAACAAACTATCTGGGTCACACTACAGATTGCAAAAGTCCAAGTGAAGATGGAAGTGGACACCGGATCGGCGTTGATGGTCATGAATAAGCAAGATTACAAAAAGTTATTCAAACATATTCTCCTACGGGATACGGAGATAGTATTGCAGACATACACGGGGCACAAAGTATACCCCATCGGAAAGATAAAAGTCAAGGTGAGATACAAGGACAAAGATCACCAAGGGATGGACATGTATGTGCTGCCCAAGGGAGGTCCACCACTTCTGGGACGGGAGTGGATCAGGAAAATAAAGATAGACTGGCATTCACTAAACACAATGACGGTAGATTCCGGAAAGGAAGATGTCAAACCTGAACGGTTGTCCAGAATATTGGACGAAGCTAAAGGGGTATTCCAGCAAGGACTGGGAACACTGAGAGGAATTAAAGCAAAAATCAAGATTGCAGAACATGCAAGCCCAAAATTTTTCAAAGCCAGATCGGTACCTTACGCAATACGACCTGCTGTGGAGGCAGAACTGGAAGAGCTTGAACGTTCAGGGGTACTGTCTAAGGTGGACTGGAGTGAGTGGGCCACGCCCATTGTTCCCGTCATGAAGTCTTCATCAAGTAACAAGCCAGGGGGACCGGGAAAGGTCCGCATCTGCGGAGACTTCAAGATCATAGTTAATCCGGTGCTTCACACGGTACAATACCCGCTTCTGCGGATTGAGGATATCTTTGCTTCATTGTCTGGCGGGAAACACTTCACCAAGATAGACCTGGCACAAGCATACTTACAAATGGAAGTCGAGGAAGAGTCGCGCCAGTATCTCACAATCAACACGCACAGAGGCTTGTATCGTTATAATAGACTGGTTTTTGGAGTAGCTTCGGCTCCAGCAATTTGGCAGAGGGCCATGGAGCAGGTCTTACAGGGTATTCCAAGCACGCAGTGTTACTTGGACGATATCCTGATTACGGGAGAAGACGAGGAGGAACACCTCACAAATTTGAAACTGGTGCTCACCAGGTTGAAGGAATATGGCCTTCAAGTTAATCGCCAGAAATGTGAGTTCTTCCAGAAACGGATCTCGTACTGCGGTCATGTCATTGACCAAGAGGGGCTGCACAAGTCACCTGACAAGATAGAAGCTGTCGTGAAGGCCCCCGCTCCGGAAAATGTATCACAGTTGAGATCGTTTCTGGGGTTGATTAATTATTACCACAAGTTTCTGCCAAATCTATCCACGGTGCTGCATCCGCTGAATGCTCTGTTGCGGAAAGACATACCATGGAAGTGGAGCGAGGACTGTAAGAAGGCCTTTCGCAGAAGCAAGGCGTTGATTACCTCTGAGGAAGTGTTGGCTCATTTCAACCCAACGTTACCTCTTCGTCTAGCTTGTGATGCTTCCCCTTATGGAATTGGAGCAGTACTTTCACAACAGTTACCAAATGGCTCGGAAAGGCCAGTCGCATTTGCGTCCCGATCATTGACCTCCGCTGAGCGAAATTATGCTCAGATAGATAGGGAGGCCCTCAGCCTTGTGTGGGGAGTAAAGAAATTCAATCATTACCTGCAGGGCAAGAAGTTCACATTACTGACAGACCACCAGCCGTTGGTGTCCATATTCAACCCTAACAAGGCCGTTTCCACTATGACAGCGCAAAGGTTACAGAGGTGGTCCGTGTTACTTGGGGCACACCAATATGACATCGAATACAAAAGGTCCAAACAGCATGGAAATGCTGATGGGTTATCGCGCCTACCGTTGCCAGTAGTAGAAGAGGCGGCTACAGTGGACCCGGTAGAGATGTTCCACTCATCCATAGTGGAATGTCTACCAGTAACAAATTCGATGATCGAAAATGAAACAAGAAATGACCCGACTCTCTCACGAGTCTACGATTTAACAGTGGAGGGATGGCCAGCACATGGCGAACCAACGCTGCCCGCATTTTCGCAAAGAAAAGAACAGCTGTCAGTGTGCCGAGGAACCTTGATGTGTGGATCTAGAGTGGTGATTCCACCCAAACTTCAGCATAAGGTGCTAAAAGAGCTTCACGAGGGGCATCTGGGTGGAGTGAAAATGAAGAACCTAGCAAGAGCGTTTGTGTGGTGGCCAGGTATTGATGGAGACATCGAAGAAATAACCAAGAGCTGTCTAGGATGCCAGAAGGTCCAAAACGCACCACCACAAGCTCCTCTGCATCCATGGGAGTGGCCCTCATCTCCTTGGCAAAGGGTACACGTCGACTTTGCTGGTCCATTTATGGACTCAATGTTTCTAATCGCAGTGGATGCACACTCCAAGTGGCTGGAGGTAATAAAGATGTCCTCCACCACCACGGAAAAAACCATCACAGTATTAAGGACCATATTTGCCAGGAATGGGCTGCCGGAACAGATCTGTTCTGATAATGGACCGCAATTTGTGTCCGAAGAATTCAGGAAGTTCTTAAAAAGGAATGGGGTCAAGCACTACACGTCAGCCCCATACCATCCCGCCACCAATGGTTTAGCTGAAAGGTTTGTCCAGACCTTCAAGAAGGCCATAAAGGCCATGGGTAATGAAGACATCAACCTACAACATAAGGTAGATAACTTCTTGTTGGCGTACAGGAATGCAACACATGCGGTCACAAACCAAACTCCCGCCATGATGTTTTTCAATAGAAGACTAAGATGCCGGCTGGATTTGATTAAGCCAAACGTCAGAAGGGACGTAGAGAACCGGCAATTTCAGGGCATGAATGAAAGGCCAACTAGATCCTTTCAGATAGGTCAACAAGTTTTGGCCCGGGACTACCGTACCGAGAAATGGCAGCCTGGAACTATTGGGAAAAGGCTAGGGCCGCTGATGTATACCGTGGACATTGGTGACAGCATAATAAGGCGCCATGTTGACCAGATCATAGGGTCATCCACAAAGGACCAACCTACTCCACAACCTTACACGGCTAATGTTGAAGCAGAGATACCCAGAGCACCTACCTCCGATCTGGTAATACTGGAATCAGATGAACCTGACACTGTCCTTCAAGCCGAATCGACCTTGCCAGAAGAACCTACTACCCCGCCGAAAACTACTACACCACCGAGGCGTTATCCGGACAGAGTCAGGAAGCCTCCAGAGAGACTGAATCTGTGAACTGTTTTGCATAAGTTGTATATATGTTATGATGTTATGTTAATGGGGAATAAGTATGTTGTAAGCTAAAAAGGGAGGATTGTAGTGTATGTAACTGTTCTACCTTTAAGAGAACTATTGTATGTAACCATCCACCTTTAAGAGAACTATTTTAGGTGTGGCACTACTTTATCTTGGCTGCTGTATACTGTA
Organism: Somniosus microcephalus; assembly: GCF_052327205.1. Taxonomy (NCBI): domain Eukaryota; kingdom Metazoa; phylum Chordata; class Chondrichthyes; order Squaliformes; family Somniosidae; genus Somniosus; species Somniosus microcephalus. Next base: position 254,469,987 of record NC_140992.1, read on the forward strand.
ATACCGACGGTGACCACACCGGTATATAAGTGCTGTGTCAGGATTTATTGGGCAGATACGCCCTGACCTTCGAATAGTAAAGTCCTGTTAAAGTTACTCTTGTAGTCTGTGTATTAATTCGCCATAATACCTACAGACTTTACACTGACCATCTATTTTCAATCCTCTCTGGCTTCAGGTGTGGTGCCGGAGGACTGGAGGACTGCTAATGTGGTACCCTTGTTTAAAAAGGGAGAAAAGGATAGACCAAGTAATTACAGGCCAGTCAGCCTAACCTCGGTGGTGAGAAAGTTATTGGAAAGAATTCTGAAGGACAGGATAAATCTTCATTTATAAAGACACAGATTAATCAAGGATAGTCAGCACGGATTTGTTAAGGGAAGGTTGTGTCTGACAAACTTGATTGAATTTTTTGAGGAGGTAACAAGGAGGGTAGATGAGGGTAGTGTGTTTGATGTAGTGTATATGGACATTAGCAAGGCTTTTAATAAGGTTCCACATGGCAGACTGGTCACAAAATTAAAAGCTCATGGGATCCAGGGCAAAGTGTCAAGTTTGATTCAAAACTGGCTCGGAGACAGGAAGCAGAGGGTAATGGTTGATGGGTGTTTTTGTGACTGGAAGGCTGTTTCCAGTGGGGTCCCTTGCTTTTTGTGCTATATATCAATGATCTAGACTTGAATATAGGGGGTACGATTAAGAAGTTTGCAGATGATACTAAAATCGGCTGTGTGGTTGATACTGAAGAAGGAAGCTGTAGACTGCAGGAAGATATCAATAAATTGGTCAGGTGGGCAGAACAGTGGCAAATAGAATTCAATCCGGAGAAGTGTGAGGTAATGCATTTGGGGAGGGCTAACAAGGAAAGGGACTACACATTAAATGGTAGGACACTGAGTAGTGTAGAGGAAGAAAGGGACCTTGGAGTGCATGTCCACAGATCCCTGAAGGGAGCAGGCCAGGTACATAAGGTGGTTAAGAAGGCATATGTGTGAGGGTGCCGGTCAGTTCCTTCAGTAACCTCCAGATGGCACCTTCACTGGTTGGTTCCTCTTTTTGTGAGACAAATAAGTTAAACAAATAAACTGTAAACAAAACTCTAATAACCCTTTAAATAAACCTTAACAAATCAAATTAAAATTTGGTTGTTTGAACTAATTACGCACTCCAGTCCCCGCGGCGCCCACCGGTCCCGAAATTGCTCGAGCGCGCCGGTGGACACCGCGTGCTCCATCTCTAGGGCCACCCGGGCGCAAACATGGCCACGGAAGAGAGGGAGGCAATCCGGTCGGACGACCCCCTCGACCGCCCGCTGCCTGGACCAATTAATGGCCTTCTTGGCCAGGCCCAGGAGCAGACCCACGAGGAGGTCCTCCAACCTGCCCGCTCCCCTCCGCACCGGGTGACCGTAGATCAAGAGCGTGGGACTGAAGTGCAACCAAAACTTGAGGAGCAGCCCCTTCAAATAATGAAAGAGGGGCTGCAACCTCTCACACTCACTATATGCGTGAAACAGGGACTCCTCCAGACCGCAAAACAAACAGGCGGCCTGGGAGTCCGTAAACAAACTTAAGAGTCTATTGCACGGGACTGCTCTGTGCAACACCCTCCAGGCCAAGTCCCCAATAGAACAAGGGAGGACTCCCGCATAGAGAGCCCCCCATTGGGGACCTCCGCCTCCGTCGGAAGATAAAACGGCACGCCACGGCGTGTCCGGACGGCAGGCGAAGATGGCAAAGTGGAAGGTGTGCAGGAGCAGCCCGTACAGGAAACCCCTCCGTGCGGAATGAAAAGGCACGGAGGGCATTTCCTCGAGACGGCTCAGGTTGTGAGGCGCCGATCCCCGAGGGGAGTTTCGGGGCAGGGCGCCGATAAGGAACTCCGTCCGAACGGGGGTAAGCTCGGACGGAATCGCCCCACGCGCCTGAGCCGCCTCGATACACCTCGTGGCGCCGGGGGGCAGCATCGCTTTCACCGCCCCGATAGCATTGGCCGCGAGCCGGACGCTGTTCCAGGACATGCACCGCGCCAACTCCTCTGGCGCCATCCAGCCCGCTCCTCCGCCATCGAGTAGGTCCCCGACTCTAGTCAACCTGGCAGGCACAGCCCTGCGCTCCGCCAGCCACCCGAACCCGCGGACGTGGAGGTGCGGATTCCTGAACAGCGGCTCCCGGAGGACAGCCGCCATTCCTGACGGGGGAGAGCTCCGCCTGGAGGCGACGCAGCTCCAAACCCATAGTAGTTCCTGGTAGAAGACAGGCAGCTCCCGCAGGCTGGCATGCCTGCCGCTCAGTTCCAAAAACAGGAGCTGCATGTCGTAATTGAGGCCGTGCAGCTGGCGGAAAAAATACGTCGCCAGCGCACACCATCTCGGAGGATTCTCGACGTACAGGTATCTCTGCAGCGTTTGAAGATGGAAAGTCGCAGCCTGGGTGCGGAGGCACACCAACGCCTGACCGCCCTCCCTAAGCGGGAGACTCAGAACTGCGGCAGAGACCCAGTGCTTCCTTTTGTCCCAGAAGAAGTCGACGAGCTTCTTCTGTATCTTGGCGACAAACGCAGGGGGAGGGATCAAAGTGACGAACCGGTACCACAACATGGCGGCCACCAGTTGGTTTATGACCATCGCTCAACCCCTGTAGGACAACACTTGGAGCAATCCTGTCCAGCGTCCTAAGCGAGCTGTGACTTTGGCCTCCAACTCTTGCCAGTTCGCCGGCCAGGCGTCCTCGGCAGGGCTGAGGTAGACTCCCAAGTAGAGGAGGTGTGTAGTGCTCCAGGCAAAGGGTCTGAACTCCTCCGGCAGGGAGTCCACCCGCCACTGACCCACCAGGAGTCCGGAACATTTCTCCCAGTTGATCCTGGCGGAGGATGCGTCCGAGTAAATCTGCTGGCATTCCCGCATCCTCCGCAAGTCAACGGGATCCGTGACCATGAGGAGCACGTCATCGGCGTAAGCCGAGAGGACCACTTCCACGCCCGGCCCTTGCAGAGCCAGTCCCGCCAACCTCTTCCGCAAGAGGCGCAGGAAAGGCTCTACGCAAATGGCATATAACTGGCCGGACATGGGGCATCCCTGACGCACCCCACTCCCGAAGCGAAGGGGCGCCGTCAAGGACCCGTTAACTTTAATCAGACACTCCGCGGCAGCGTACAGAAGTCGGATCCGGGCGACAAAATGCGTCCCGAACCCGAATGCGCGCAGAGTCCCGAAAAGATACTCGTGATCCACCCTGGCGAACGCCTTCTCCTGATCCAAGGAAAGGAAGGCGACCGACAGGCCAGCCCTCTGGGAATGGTGGACCAGGTCCCGGACCAGATGGATGTTATCATGGATGGTCCGGCCCGGGACCGTGTAGAACTGGTCTGGGTGGATCATGTGGGCCAGCACGGCGCCAAGGCAAACAGACATGGCCCTGGCAAAGATTTTGTAATCCGTGCTGAGGAGGGAGACCGGGCGCCAGTTCTTAAGGAGGCGGAGATCACCCCTCTTAGGCAGCAGGACAATCACCGCCCTGCGCCAAGAGAGGGGCATCTCCCCGGTCGCCAAACATTCCCCCAGGACCCGCGCGTAGTCGCCCCCCAGGACGCCCCAGAACGCCCTGTGGAACTCCACGGTCAGCCCGTCCAGCCCCGGGGACTTCCCCCTAGAGAGCTGGCGGAGGGCGCCGGACAGCTCCTCCAAACTCAGAGGAGCGTCCAATTTTTCGGCGCCCTCCAGGCCGACCTTCGGCAGGTCCTCCCACAAAACTCTGCGCGCGTCCTCGCTGGACGGATCCGGAGAGAACTGAGCCCCGTAATAGGCGCGGGTCTCCGCGCGGATTCCCTCCGGATCCGAGACCAGAGATCCGTCGTCGGCCAGCAGCTCCAAGAGCTGCTTACGGACCCCCCGTCTTTTTTCCAGCGAGTAGAAGAAGGGGGAGCCGCGGTCCAGGTCCCGCAGGAACTGGATCCGTGACCTCACGTACGCGCCTCGGGACCCGACGAGCTGCAGGTCCTTCAGCGCGCCCTTCTTCTCTTCGTACACCAGCCGCAGGGCCGAGTCCTCGACGACTTGACCGAGACGGGACTCCAGGTCGAGCACCTCCTTCTCCAACTGCCCGACCCGGGCCTCCCGCCTCTTGGTCGACCCCTTCGCATACTCCTGGCAGAAGAGACGGATGTGAGCCTTGCCCACATCCCACCATAGCCTCAAGGAGGGGAAGCCCCCCTGCTTCCTTCTCCAGCCGGCCCAGAACCGACTAAACGAATCCCGGAACCGTGCGTCCTCCAGCAGCAGATTGTTAATGTGCCAATACGCGGACCCCACCCCCGTGCGCGCGGCAGAACGAGCTCCGCCCACACCAGGTGGTGGTCCGTGCACGGCACCGGCCGCATGGAAGCCGCCGGAACGCAGGAGACGTATGCCCGGGAAATGTAGAGACAGTCGATCCTGGACGCTCCTCTCCCAGACCTCACGCAAGTGAAGGCACTGGAGTCGGGATGGAGATTTCGCCAGACGTCCACCAAGTCGAGGGACCCGACCAGGTCCCTCAACTTCTCCGTCGCCACTGGGCAAGGCAGGGCGCCCGTGCGGTCCCTCGCCTCGAGGGTACAGTTAAAATCCCCCCCGAGGATAACGCACTCGCCCGCGTCGATGGAGCCCAAAAGAGTGGACACTTCTTCAAAGAAGCGCGCCTGCTGCGCACCGGCCTGAGGGGCGTACACGTTCACTAGATGGAGCGGCACGCCCCCCAGGCGAACAGTGACCTGGAGCAAGCGGCCCGGCACGAGCTCCTTGACCCCCAAGATCTCCGGCTGAAAATGCGGGGCCAACAAGATAGCCACCCCACTGGAAACACTGGAGAGGTGACTCATGTTGTCCCCTCCTTGCCACTCCAGGAGCCACGTGGCCTCGTCTCCCGGAACGGTGTGGGTTTCTTGCAGGAAGCACACCGCATACTTCCCGTCCCGAAGGACCGAAAAGTTATTAAATCTGCGGCTAGCTTCCCTGCTGCTGTTGATTTTGAGGCTGGCTATGGTTATCATCATTTCAGAAGCATAAACCAACCCCTACTTATCACTAACGGGGGAAGGAAGGGCAGCCGCTAGTCGACCGCCACTTCCTTAGCAGCCCAGTGAGAAACAACCGGAACTGACGCAGCTCGAGCGGGCTCACGCCCGCGTCCTCGCCCATGGTCTTGTAGGCAACGCGGGCCGACCCGATGAGCAGCGCCAGCTCCGACCATCTGTCGAGGGCCCGCCGGGTGCTTTGGCGACCCTGGCACGTGGCCACAAAGTCCCGGAGCTCCCTGATGGGAATAAGAATGAGGGGGGTCCCGGCGAGGGGCGCGAGGTCATCCATCGCCTCATCGGCGAAGGAATCTAAGTCCTCCTCCGCCCTTACCACCGAGTCCCCGTCCTCCTCCGGGGGGTCGCCACTGGCGGCCGAACCGTCCGCCACGCAGTGCGCATTGGACGGCCGGCCCCGCCTCCGCCCGGATCCCACCCCCAGGATCGGTAGCGGAGGATTCCTCCCTGGGCTCCTCTAGGGGGGCCGGGCCAGAAGACGGCAGCAGTTCGGAGACCCCCTCCGCCCCAGGCACCGGAACGACCGGAGAAACCAGAAAGACGGGAGAGTACGTGGACCCGACCTCCTCCAAGTCGCCCGGCGCCGGAGACACAGACAGAGGGCCCTCCTCTGCGACGCCACCGGCCTCCGACCCAGCAGATGGGGTAAATTGTTGACAGACCTCGACGAAGTCGAGCAGCACCTGGGAAAAGTCCGGGCCGCTCTGGGCGAGGTCATCTTCCGCGAGCTCGCCCGACCCAGACCCCAAGCCGCCCGACCCGTCGAGGGGCAAAGCCACCGTTAAGGGGTCAATGCCCACCGCGGGTTGTTCCGCGACCCCCCCCACGGGCAGGGTCTCGTCCCCATCCCCGGGAGGCACAAACTGGGCAGACGCCTCTGCCTCAGCCTCCCCAGGGACAGGCGACCCCTGCCGTTCGCCCGCGATGGTGTTAGCGGTGGGGTGGGGCGCAGTATCCGCGGCGGGCGATGACTCCCCCCGACTGGAGGGACCTTCCTCCTCCCGGTCCTCCTCCTCGTCCAGGGGGTCGCGCCTTCTCTTGAGCACGGAGGGGTAGAGGGAGGCCTCCATTTCTTCAGGGGCCTCCCCTGCTCCCTGCGGTGGAGCGAGTTCTTCGGGTCCCCCGGGCCCGAGCCCGGCCGCAGGTTCTAGTGTACCCGCCTCAGCGGTCGCGGCCACGGGCTCAGGCACGAGGTCCCCCTCACCTCCGCACTCCGCGATCAGCGCGATGACGCGCTCGGGCGTCAGGGGCTCCAAATTAAGGGGGACGCCCTCCACGGGGGGACCCACCCTGCGGTTTTTGGTTTTGTACCGCGCCTTCTTTCCGACCGGACCTCCCTCCTCCCCCCCGCCGGAGGCCTGGATGGCGATGGCCTCCGACGACGACCGCGCCCCGGTGGCATTTGTTTGGGAGGGGGCACGGCTAGACCCGGAGGGAGGAGCGGCGGCGACGCCAGCCTTGGCCACGCCAGTCACCCTGGCGGCTTTGGAGGCGGGGCAGTTTTTCCGAACGTGCCCCACCTCCTTACAGGCGTGGCACCGCACGCCGTCCGTCGTCCAGAAGACGCGGTATGGGGTCCCCTCGTGGAGGACCGTAAAGGCCGCGTCCGTCTCCCCCTCCCGCGCCAGCTGGATAAATGCCTGGCGCCGGAAGGAGAAGACATGGCGAAGGCTGCTCACCCGGAATCCGAGCGGGATCGGAGAAATCCCCGACCTCACCTCCCCAAGTTGGTATAAGTGGGGGAGGAGGAGCTCACCGGCGATAAAGGGCGGGACGTTTGACAGAACGACCCTCTGCGCGGTGGCCTCAAGAGGGTCCACCGGCAGGAAGGTCCCGCCCACGGTGAGCCCCTTGGCGATGGCCAGGGCCACCGCCCGCTCGGACTCCAGGAAGAATACAGCCTTCCCATACATCTTCGAGGCGGCCACTATGGCCGGAGGGCCGACAACCCCAGCCATAGCCTTGACGCACGCCTCGATGGTCATGTTGGGGTGGGTGTAGCTCTTCACCCCAAGCTTCTTAGTCATTAGCCGGAACGGCGACGGGGCAGCAGCAGCAGCGGAAGCGGCCGAGGCTTTGGCCGTCGCCGCCGCATAAGTCATCGCTGGCCCCGTCACCGCCGAAGAAGTACTGGCCATCATGGGGTGGTTCTTAAAAAAGAGCTACACACACCCCAACTTCGTCACAGGCCTGGAGGTTTTTAATGGCCTCGGTAAGAGAGTCCTGAGCAGAGGGAGCGTAAATGTACTGGGCCACCTCTCCCCTTGATGGTATAAATTGGGAGGGGGCCCTTTCTTCCCTCTGCTCAATTGGTAATAATAGAATGAGAAAAGAGGTGCCTTTTGGAGAGGCAGAGAGAGGACAAAGAGAGAGAAAGAGGGGGGGTGGGAAGGAGGGGGGGCCGCAAAGGCAGGGTCCCCACTTAAAGATGGTAGATGGTGGGTGGGTGTCGGCAGGGTGCACTCCCCCGATGGTAACACGCAAAGTCTTTAAGCTATAGGCTGGTCTTCGGGCAGGGGGAGAGGATGTCTTCGCCTGGGTAGGCTGGAGAACGCCCAAGGTCAGCCCACACCAGGTCTTCTCGATGCGCAGGAACAAGCTTCACCTGGGCAGGCTCCAGCCAACCCAGGCCAGGCTTTCGGCCCGTCTTCTTTTCCTCCCCCTGCCTAGAATGCAAAAGTCTTTAGGGGGAATACACAGAGACACCCACCTGCAGATGTTAGAGTTGCAGCTCCTCCCCTCCTTCCAAGTGGAGCTGTTTGTATCCTCTCTCCCTCTCTCCCTCTCCTGGGCTGGAGGCCGAATTGGGAGGCAGTGCTGGAAAAGGCCTCTCCCGTTCTAATGCTGGCCTCCTCCTCTGTCCTCCACTCCTTCCTCTCCAGGCACCTCTGTAGATGATGTAGATGGGTTGGTGTGGGTAGGTTGTAGTGGTGGTGGCCTGGGATCACTCCTTCCTTCCACTCTACTCCCAGACCAAGGCAACCACACACTCTCCCCACAGCAGCAGGAGCAGCTCAGCAACACAACCTGCTCCTCTGACTGCAAGGTCCAAAATGAGCTTGTGTGAGGGTGCCGGTCAGTTGCTTCACTAACCCCTAGATGGCACCTTCACTGGTTGGTTTCCCTTTGTTAATTGTTACTTGTTTCTCCTGTTTATTACTTAACTGCCTTTCATCTGGTTTATTGGTTTCACCTGGTTTTGCTTGTATTTAAGTTCTGTGGTTTCTTCCCTCTAGGCTCAGTCCTGACAAGGGAGTTAGTCTTGACTAGGTGCTCTGTTTCGACAAGCCATTTGCCTATGTGGTAGCTTGCCTTGACAAGCCGGTTGCCTTAGTGGTTGCTTGTCTTGAGCTCCTATGTCTATAACTGTTTATCTGTGTTATGTTTTGCTTGTATTAAGTTCTGTGGTTTTTCCCTTTGTTCTCGGTCTTGACAAGGTGCTGACAAGTTGCTCTGTCTTGATTAGGTGCTCAGTTTTGGACAAGCCGGTTGCCTCACGGTAGCTTGTCTTGAGTTCCTATCTTGACTAGCCATTTGCCTATGTGGTAGCTTGTCTTGAGCTCCTATGTTTAGTAACTGTTTACCTGTGTGATTCTAGTAAAGTACTGTTATTTAAGACTGCATATCTGCTTCTCGCCTTGTCTGTCTGCACTTGGGTCCAGAACCAGCCTCGCCCGGACAGCACGGCCCCATGTCTACACGGCCCCGTGACAGCAACTCTGACAATACGGAATGCTTGCCTTTATTAGCCGTGGCATAGAATACAATGCTTCAACTGTATAAAACACTAGGCCTCAGCTAGAGTACTGCGTGCAGTTCTGGTCACATTACAGGAAAGATGTGATGCACTATAGAGAGGGTGCAGAGGAGATTTACAAGGATGTTGCCGGGAGTAGAGAATCTTAGCTATGAGGAAAGACTGGATAGGCTGGGTCTGTTTTCCTTGGAACAGAGGAGGCTGAGGGGAGACCTTATTGAGGTGTATAAAATTATGAGGGGCATAAAGTGGATAGAAAGGCCCTATTTCCCTTAGCAGAGGGGTCAAAAACCAGGGGGCACAGATTTAAAGTAATTGGTGGAAGGATTTGAGGGGAAATTTCTTCACCAGAGGGTTGAGGGGGTCTGGAACTCACTGCCTGAAAGGGTGGTAGAGGCAGGAACCCTAACCACATTAAAAAGTACTTGGATGTGCACTTGGGATGCTCTAACCTGCAGGGCTACGAACCAAGAGCTGGGAAGTGGGATTAAGCTGGATAGCTCGTTGTTGGCCGGCGCGGACACGTTGGGCCGAAATGGCCTCTTCCCATGCTGTAACTTTTTATGATTCTATGATTCATCCGTAAGCATCTTACGATCCATTAGTTGACTAAAAATGTTTTATTTCCTTAAAGAAATTGGGCAAGAAATTCGGTATAGCCGTGTTTGGGGCGCTAGTCCTGGCGATGCGCAAAACTTAACGCCAAGTGCACTTTCGCGCCACCTAGCGCGATGTTGGGTCGTTGCACCCCTGAGGGTGATTGCGGCACAAAATCAGGCGCTGCACGAGACTCCTAAGGCGCTAACCCGGCGGCGCAACCCAATTTCGCAGCAGCGGGGCACAGCGCAGGTGCTGTCAATAATCACTTACCCCGAGACACACTGGCGCCGGACAGCTCTTAAAGGGGCGGGTCGATTAGGATCACCAGACACAGCACTTCCTGGCAGGCCTTAAATTCGGCGCTAACTTACCTGAGGCGCTCCAGCCTGTCAAGACATGGAGAGGGTGAGGCAGAGGGCGGAGCGCTTCACAGATCTGGCAATGGAAGCTTTGGTTGGCGCTGTGGAGCGCAAGCATGATATTCTGTACCCTGAGGATGGGAGGAGGGCTCCATATGCTGATTACCGGCGAGCTTGGAGGGATGTGGCCACCAGAGTGACCTGCAGAAGCGTGGTGCCCAGGAGTGCAGTTCAGTGCAGGAAGAAGTTCAACGACCTCACTCGGGTCGTCAGGGTGAGTACATTTTCCACGATCATCCTCATCCCTCCATCTGCACCTGACTTTATGGCTAGAGGGTGCCCGAACCCCCAAATGCCATCTGTCAGCCAGCACCCATGGCCCTTTCAGGAAACACACACACACATGCTGCTCAGTGTATGATGCAAGGGCTATTCAACCATGGGGGGCAGGTGATGTCTGCTCAGTGCAGCATGTTTCAGCACTTCCCGTCCTTTCTCCTGCAGGCGAAGCTGGCCAGGAACCAGCGTGAGCAGATGGCCACCGGAGGAGGCCGGCCTGACCTGCACATCCTCAGCGACCTGGAGGAGAGAGTGCAGAGGATTATGGGAAACCGGCTGAGTGGTCCTGTCGCCTCTGAAGCTGCCGACCCCATAGTGGCCAGCGATGGTAAGGCTATCACCTTTTTGATCTCTCTCCTACCACTTGTTCCCCCCACCAGCATGATTTTTCACTGTCGATCCACTACAGTACATTGCAGCACTTATGCCTCCCTCGCTGCCACCCTGTCCTCACGCTAAAGCCACTCCTGTACCTCCCTGCTTTCAGATGCTGATTCGCCGGGTGAGGAGGCGGGCCCTCAAGCTGCCACTATGAGTGACTCTGGAGGCGACGACCAGGAGGAAGCCGGAACATCCCAAGCACCCTCAGGCGAGCCAGCCCAACGGCAGACTGGGGGCACAACTTCCCTGGAGGGGGGCGGGGGGGACAGCTCTGAGGAGGAGGCAACTCCAGGCACCAGCGGGCTGCAGCAACGCGGGGGGGGAGGGAAGCTTGGGTGCCGTCTCCCCAGAGGGCGAGTCAGGCCACCAGTGCTGCTGCACAGAGCGCAGAGGAGGTGCGTGCCCTCACTGAAATGAGCGCCCAGGCTGGCCGGAGGCACACTGAGCTCATGGCTGCAGTGGCAAGGTTGGCTGAAACCATCGAGACACTAGCGAGGAGTGTCCAAGACATCGGCGCAGCACAGGCCCGGAGTGCGCTGGACTTCGGGTCAGCATTGGAAAGGTCTGTCCAGGGCTTCGGCAAAGCAATGGAAAGGAGTGTCCAGGGCTTCGCCGAAGCACTGGCACCTGCCATGCAAGTGCTGAGTGCTGCCACGCAGTCACTCGCTGGTCTCCTGCATACACAGATTGAGGCCACGCGACCATTGACTGCTGCCACCCTCGATGGCTCAGCCAGGATTACCCGGGGCCCTCAAAGCACCACAGCAGGCCAGCAACCTGTGCTCCATCAGATTGCTCCGGATGCTGAAGTGCTGCCCCATGGGAGTGCCAGTGTGTTGTTGGAGCAGGGAGGTGCTGTCCTCTCTCAAGAGGACAGCATTCCTGCTGCCACCACTGGCACTTCTCCACTGCAGCTGCCACTACCTGCAGGATTGCTTCCACCCATGCACAGGTGGAGCAGTCAGCAGCTGGGCCCTCTAGGCCCAGAGGTCGTCCAGGCCGCACCTCAGGGGCATCTGCGCTCAAGGACAGTCAGCAGGCCTCCCCCAGCCTTGCTGCAGCCACTGGGGTCACATTAAGGAGGAGCTGCAGGGAGGGAAGGGGCCAGAGCCGAAAGAGACCAAGATCCCCATCAGGGGAAAGAAGTAAAGGGTGGTGATGAAGCCTCTGCTGAGGTGGAATCAAGGCCAAGGAGGATGCTATGATTGTACTTTATGTTTTGGCCAGTCTCACGGGAGGGAGAGGCAACTCTTATGATTGTACTTTATGTTTTGGCCAGTCTCACGGGAGAGAGAGTCAACTCTTATGATTGTACTTTATGTTTTGACCAGTCTCACGGGAGGGAGAGTCAATAATGTGTCTGTGTGTTATTTTAGCTTTCTGTTCCTATTGCTTTTTCATGTTGGAAGGAAGCACATTTTTTGTAATAAAATACTTTATTCATTTACAATGGCCATGTTTGCTATTTACATGCATATTGCCCTTCACAGGCTTGGGGGTATGATGGCGGTTCCATTCCTGTTCTTGGAATGGCTACAAGCATTCCGTGAGAGGGGCCTAGAAGCGACTTCTGATCAGCCTCTGACGCACGGCCCTTCCAGTTAGTACCTCCCTCCCATCTTGGTCCTCCTCCTCCTCTGCTGGTGCGTCAATGTCTGGTGGCATTCTGTAAGAAATCACACAACAGCAGGTTATAGTCCAACAGCTTTATTTGAAATCACAAGCTTTCAGAGCGCTGCTCCTTCGTCAGGTGAAGTGGAGAGATGCATAAAAACACAGCTTATATAGTCAGAGAATAATGTCAGATGTTTACAGGTAATCTATCTAACTGCCATTTATCACACCTCGGCAGAGAGATAATCACAGCAATCAAAGGTGTAAATGGTGTCCAAACAGGTCAGTCAGGAAAACATTACATCAAAGAATAATGAGGTGGGGTCACAAGGGGTCAAATGTTGCAGATGCTGGGGTCTGTATGAAAAACAAAAACAGACAAAAAACATTTTTTTTGCTGGAAATCACAGCAGGTCCGGCCGCATCTGTGTGGAGAGAACAAGCCAACGACGACTCGAGTCTGGATGACCCTACGTCAGGTGGGGTTACATGTAGCGTGACATGAACCCAAGATCCCGGTTGAGGCCGTCCTCATGGCTGCGGAACTAGGCTATCAGTTTCTGCTCGACGATTTTGCGTTGTCGTGTGTCTCGAAGACCGCCTTGAAGAATGCTTACCCGAAGGTCGGAGGCTGAATGTCCTTGACTGCTGAAGCGTTCCCCGACTGGGAGGGAACACTCCTGCCTGGCGATTGTTGCGCGGTGTCCGTTCATCCGTTGTCACAGTGTCTGCATGGTCTCGCCAATGTACCATGCTCCGGGGCATCCTTTCCTGCAACGTATGAGGTAGGCAACGTTGGCCGAGTCACATGAGTGTGTACCATGTACCTGGTGGGTGGTGTCCTCACGTGTGATGATGGTATCTGTGTTGATGATCTGGCATGTCTTGCAGAGGTTGCTGTGGCAGGGTTGTGTGGTGTCGTGGTCACTGTTCTCCTGAAAGCTGGGTAATTTGCTGCGAACGATGGTCTGTTTGAGGTTAGGCGGCTGTTTGAAGGCGAGTAGTGGAGGCGTGGGGATGGCCTTAGAGAGGTGTTCGTCATCATTGATGATATGTTGAAGGCTGCGAAGAACATGGCGTAGTTCCTCCGCTCCGGGGAAGTACTGGACGACGAAGGGTACTCTGTTGGTTGTGTCCCGTGTTTGTCTTCTGAGGTGGTCTATGCGATTTTTCACTGTGGCCCGTCAGAACTGTCGATCGATGAGTCGAGCGTCATATCCCGTTCTTACGAGGGCGTCTTTCAGCGTCTGTAGGTGTCCATCGCGTTCCTCCTCGTCTGAGCAGATCCTGTGTATTCGCAGAGCTTGTCCATAGAGGATGGCTTCTTTAACGTAGTTAGGGTGGAAGCTGGAGAAGTAGAGCATCGTGAGGTTGTCCGTGGGCTTGCGGTAGAGTGAAGTGCCGAGGTGTCCGTCTTTGATGGAGATTCGTGTGTCCAAGAATGAAACCGATTCTGAGGAGTAGTCCATGGTGAGTTTGATGGTGGGATGGAACTTGTTGATGTTATCGTGTAGTCTTTTCAGTGATTCTTCACCGTGGGTCCATAGGAAGAAAATGTCGTCGATGTATCTGGTGTATAGCATTGGTTGACGGTCCTGTGCAACGAAGAAGTCTTGCTCGAACTTGTGCATGAAGATGTTGGCGTATTGGGGTGCGAATTTGGTCCCCATGGCTGTTCCGTGTGTTTGGGTAAAGAACTGGTTGTCAAAGGTGAAGATATTGTGGTCAAGGATGAAGCGGATGAGTTGTAGGATGGCGTCTGGAGATTGGCTGTTGTTGGTGTTGAGTACTGAGGCTATCGCAGGCATTGGCTGGGTACGTAGGATAGCGAGGTTATGGAGCATGCAGCAAACAACGACGAAGTGCGAGACTCGCTCAGGCGAGTACTGCAGTGCTCCCCCGGAATGGTCCAGACAGCGGAACCGCTGCTTCAGCACGCCGATTGTGTGTTCCACAATGTTCCTCATCGCCTGATGGCTCGCATTGTAGCGTTCTTCAGCAGGGGTACTGGGCATCCAGAGTGAGGTCATCAGCCACGGGCACAGAGGATAGCCCTTGTCCCCGAGAAGCCAGCCTTCTGGGTGAGCCAGGGCCTCCGAAAGGCCTGCTACAGAAGTCTGGCGCAGGATGAAGGCGTCGTGGCTGCTGCCTGGGAACTGCGCATTCACTGCGAGGATCTCCTGTCGGTGGTCACAGACCAGCTGGACATTCAAGGAATGGAACCCCTTGCGGTTGCAGAACTCCTCCGGATTGAAAACAGGTGCCCGCAAAGCCACGTGCGTGCAGTCAATGGCACCCTGCACCATGGGGAAGTCCGCTATTGCAACGAAGCCCTCTGCGCGCTCCCGCTGCTTGTCTGGGGTCATTGGGAAGGAGATGTACTGCCGCCTCTTTTTAAACAGGGCATCAGTCACTTGACAGATGCAGCAATGTACCACAAACTGCGAGATGCTGGCTATGTCCCCAGATGTGGCCTGAAAAGAGCCGCTCGCGTAGAAGTTCAGGGCAACAGTCATCTTCACAGCCACCGACAGAGATGTCCTGCACCTTATCTGAGGCTGCAGATCTGTCCGAAGCAGGTGGCACAGCTCAGTCACCACCTCCTTTCTAAATTGCAGCCTTCTGACACACTGCTCCTCTGACATGTTCATGTAGGAAAACTGCTGTCGGAAAACCCTGCCAGCGTAAGGTCTGGTGTGGCAATGTCTGTTGGCCCTCCTCCGTCTGGCCATGGCCGCCCCCCTCTCTCTGCATCTCAGTGCCCTTTCTAGTTGATTCAGCAGCAGGACTTCCCCCTCCAATGCAGCCCCCATAATAAGTGCGCACAGGAAGTTTTCCCGTTGTAAATGCTCACCAATAGCAAGGCGATGGTCAGAAGGCTGAAGTTCCTCTGCCTGCGCGGGCTCAGTGGTCAAAAGGCTCTCTGTGTGCAGCTCAGCAACTCTTTGTAACTCACGAAGAAGTTGTGCTCCAGAAATGGCTGCCGCTTTTAAGCCACACCAGTCCCCTTTAAATAACGCCCCCCCAGGCCGAGAGTGATTGGGTAAGGTTCCATGTAAGCTGTCACTATTAGCGCCAGGCACTACGGAGGGGGGCGCCACTGAATTTCCGGTCCGGGGCGCCCAAAAGGCGTTGCACACTCAAATGACGTCATAATCTGCCTGCGCCCATGAGCGGGCGCTAAGATTTTGCGCCGGCACTAATTCCATGCTCAATAGGGGGCGAGGCGCTAGACTCCCTGCGCCCGGCCAGAAATTGGCTAGCGCCCAACTTCTCGGCCTCTTTAGGCGTTAATCGGTGGCGCTACCAACCGAATTTCTCCCCCATTAAGTTTTAATTCTCAAATGACATCAATCGAGGCAAACATTTCCCCAAAATTTTAAAGTCTCCCTCCTCGCAGTCTGTAAATGAGGCACAAAAGCCATTTATTGAATCACAGGAAAAAAATTAAGCTTTAAATAAACCTTATTCTTTGAATTCAACCAGGGTAGAGACAGCATTAATGGTTCCTTTCATGGAAATGCAATACTTTTTAGTATAAGCACTCCTAATTATATCACTCTGTCAATTAATATGTCAAGCTGGTTTTCAAAGGTGCTCATCGCAATTTGCATTTAAAAAAAGGTGTTCAAGAGGACCTTAAAAAGTGTGAATTCATTAGCAAATGCCATTCTGTTCTAAACGAAGTAGCCAAGCTGATTTTGAACATGCAGTCTAAAGAACTGAAGTTATATTGAATTACATGAATTATTAACAGTTTCTGCCACTTAATCACTAATGAGGAAGTTTTTTATAAAGATTAAATCATAAATAAAACAGCACCTTAAAAATAATGTTAAGATGAATCATGAGTCGTATTTTGAATGATGGAAAATATAATGAATACAGTGAAGTAAAAGTGACATTGAAAAGTGTTCAAACCTCAGTTTTTTTGATTATCCCTTTTCCAATCACAGCATAAAATAAGGATGAGAAAAGGATAGTCTTGGAAGAATTATAATGAAAAATATTTTACGTTTCAAACCCCCATTTGAAGGTTCAGAGTATTTATTTGAATTTATAGAAGTGAATTTAGCACTTGACAAACATGCCCTGATGCTGCACTTTTTGTTGAAATTTTATTTTATTTGACCGATTATAATATTTCTTCACACACTAACTGAAAGCAGTTGTCACACAATTCCAGGGTATGGACTTTGAGTGCTAGGTGTCTCACAATGTGTTATAAAGCTATAAGGAGTCCAGTAGGGCACTCCCAGTATGTTTCCAGAGGTTTGGGGGGGGGGGGGGTGCCTGGCACCAGGCAAAATTACCAGCCTTCCGATTGGCAGGAACCCGAGGTGCACCCTAATGGCATGGCTGCCTGCCATGGATACAAGTCTAGCAGGGCCAGCAGTGGAAGTTCTCAACAGGCGCATTCTGGCACTTATGTCCGGATGTTACTCCGCAGATTTTTTGGGGGCCCCAAATGTCTTTAGTTACTGACCCATTCCTGCCCTCCCTACACGCACACCCCTCCTCCATTCTAAGGATGGGAAAGATAGTTAGCTCACAGGTGACTGCCAGCGCCACTTTTATCGAGCTGCCATAAGGTGTGTCAGAGAGTAGTCACAAGGACACTGTCTTAAGAGTGTGCACCCACTATACAAATCATTCCCACCGGCAACTCCCAGATTTTGATAAGTTTAAACAGGGAAGATCAAAGCAAGTGAGAGTGACTAAATTTCTTGGGGTAGAGTTTCTGCTTTGAGAGCAGTCGCGAATCCGGGCGCAAATTGTGCTCAAAATTGCGCTCGTTTTCCGAAGTGAAGTCATAGCTCAAGTTTCCTTTCAAACTCATTTGCAAAGGAATAAAAGTTAAAATAAAACAGAAAAAGGAGGCTTATGACCAATGTTCCCTCTAATTTTTTTTCGGGTGCACGGCCTCTTTAAAGGGCTGTGCGGCCCATTCAAACTCCTGCGCATGCGCTTTTTTTTTACATTGTGAAGCCGGTGAGCGGCCTGCTTGAGACCTCGAGACCGCTGCGTGGCCGCGCAGCTTAGCGGGAACATTGCTTTTCGATTTTTATTAACGACCTAGGCTCGGGTGTAGGGAGCAGCATTATAAAGTTTGCAGATGATACGAAACTTAGCAATGGAGTAGATAGTGATGAGGATAGTTGTAGACTTCAGGATGACATAGACAGGATGGTGAAATGGGCAGAAGGATGGCAGGTGGAGTTCAATGCAAAGAAGTGTGAAGTTGTGCACTTTGGGAGGAGTAATATGGAAAGACAGTATCTTATAAATGGCACGATTTTATAGATAAGCAGAGAGACCTCGGTGTCCATATCAACAAATGCTTAAAGGTGGCAGGGCAAGTTGATAAGGTGGTTAAAAAGCATACGGGTTTCTTGGGTTTATAAATAGAGGAATAGAATATAAAAGTAAAGAGCTCATGCTAGAGCTTTATAAATCACTGGTTAGGCCTCAGCTGGAGTATTGTGGACAGTTCTGGGCACCACACTTCAGGAAAGATGTAAAGGTCGTAGAAAGGGTACAGAGGAGGTTTACCAGGGTGTTACCAGGGATGAGGGACTTCAGTTATGAGAGGTTAGAAAAGTTAGGACTGTTCTCCTTGGAACAGAGTTTAAGAGGTGACCTAATTGAGGTTTTCAAGATGATGAGCGGTTTCGATAGAGTAGATAGAGGAAAACTATTCCCTCCAGGGAGTGGGTCAATAACCAGAGGTGATGGATTTAAAATCATTGCCAAACGATCTAGAGGGGAGATGAGGTGAATTTTTTCACTGAGAGTTGTCAGGATCTGGAACGCTCTTCCTGAAACGGTGGTGGAAGCTGAGTCCACTAAATTTTTTTAAAAGGGAGTTGAACAGGTACTTGCGAATGAAGAACTTACAGGGTTATAGACAAAAATCCGGGGCGGGGGGGGTGCGTACGGGACTCAGCACGACTGCTCTTTCAAAGAGCCAGCACAGGCACGACAGGCCGAATGGCCTCCTTTTGTGCCAATCATAAACATAAAATCTTCCATGAACCAGCGCAATCGGGCAGTGTTTTAGAAAGTAATTGGTTTCCCCCCCCCCTTTCATTAAAAAAGTGGTAACCTGGTGCAGTTTTATTAATACAGCTGAAAATGGGATTTTTAGTAAGTGTCCAGACCACCTGTGAATCATTTACTAGTTTAATTGGTGTACACTAATCAGTTTCTTAGTAAATTAAATATTTTTTATTATTTAAAAACTTCTAAAAGGTGCCTACTAATGCCTTTGCACCTAAAATAAACAGTTAATTTGAAGAGCATCCTCAAAGATCTGTAAACGAGTACAATTGGGGGCAATTCACTATGCTCTTTAATTCAATCTGGGGGCATGGCCAGTTTTGTGGGCTAGGCCAGCTTTATTTATTCATTTTTTTTATTAGTTCCTGGGATGTGGGCGTCGCTGGCAAGGCCAACATTTGCTGCCCATCCCTAATTGCCCTTGAGAAGGTGGTGGTGAGCCGCCTTCTTGAACCGCTGCAGTCCGTGTGGTGAGGGTGCTGTTAAGGAGGGAGTTCCAGGATTTTGACCCAGTGACGATGAAGGAACAGCCGATATATTTCCAAGTCAGGATAGTGTGTGACTTGGAGGGGAACTTGGTGATGGCGTTCCCATGCGCCTGCTGCCCTTTTCCCTCTAGGTGGTAGAGGTCGTGGATTTGGGAGTTGCTGTCGAAGAAGCCTTGGCGAGTTGCTGCAGTGCATCTTGTAGATGGTACACACTGCAGCCACGGTACGCCGGTGATGGAGGGTGTGAATGTTTAAGGTGGTGGATGGAGTGCCAATTAGGCGGACTGCTTTGTCCTGGATGGTGTTGAGCTTCTTGAGTGCTGTTGGAGCTGCACTCATCCAGGCAAGTGGAGAGTATTCCATCACACTCCTTACTTGTGCCTTGAAGATGGTGGAAAGGCTTTGAGGAGTCAGAAGGTGAGACACTCTATTGTGGGATATCTATTGTGTCAATTTTATTATTGTGAAGATGCAATACAACTAGGCTGGAGAGATTTGCAAAGGGAAAATTGGGTATGTGTGTAATTTTGTTCAACACCAGTGTTAGGGCTTGAAGTGAAGGTAGTTTGCTCAACTGATAGATGGGAACCTGCTCTTGTAACCACAGTATTGAGGTGGCTGGTCCAGTTAAGTTTCTAGTCAATGGTGGCCCCCAGGATGTTGATGGTGGGGAGTCAGTGATCGTAATGCCATTGAATGTCAAGGGGCTGTGGTTAGACATTCTCTTGTTCGTCATTGCCTGGCACTTGTGTGGCGCGAATGTTACTTGCAATTTATCAGCCCAAGCCCGAATGTGGTCCAGGTCTTGCTGCATGCCGGCATAGACTGCTTCATTATCTGAGGATTTGCGAATGGAACTGAACACTGAAAGAAAAATATTTTTATATTCATTTAAACTCTTATGCAAGCATCAGCGAGCATCCCCACTTTGGACCTTATGTTGGAGGGAAGGTCATTGTTGAAGCAGCTGAAGATGGTTGGGCCTAGAACACTGCCCTGAGGAACTCCTGCAGCGATGTCCTGGGGCTGAGATGATTGGCATCCAACAACCACAACCATCTTCCTTTGTGCTAGGTATGACTCCAGCCAGTGGAGTCTTTCCCCCGATTCCCAATGACTTCAATTTTACTGGGGCTCCTTGATGCCAAACTCAGTCAAATGCTGCCTTGATGTCAGAGCAGTCACTCTCACCTCACCTCTGAAATTCAGCTCTTTTGTCCATGTTTAGACCAAAGCTGTAATGAGGTCGAGAGCCATGTGGTCCTGGCGGAACCCAAACGGAGTATCGGTGAGCAGGTTATTGGTAAGTGCCGCTTGATAGCACTGTCGACGACACCTTCCATTACTTTGCTGATGATTAAGAGTAGACTGATGGGGAGGTAATTGGCCGGATTAGATTTGTCCTGCTTTTTGTGGACAGGACATACCTGGGCAGTTTTCCACATTGTCAGGTAGATGCTAGTGTTGTAGCTGTACTGGAACAACTTGGCTAGAGGCGCGGCTAGTTCTGCAGCACAACAGCCAGGATGTTGTCAGGGCCCATAGCCTATGTAGTATCCTGTGCGCTCAGCCCTTTCTTAATATCACGGAGTGAATTGAATTGGCTGAAGACTGGCTTCTGTGATGGTGGGGACCTCAGGAGGAGGGCGATATGGATCATCCACTCGGCACTTCTGGCTGAAGATGGTTGCAAATGCTTCAGCCTTGTCTTTTGCACTCATGTGCTGGGTTCCGCCATCATTGAGGATGGGGATTTTCATGGAGCCTCCACCTCCCGTCAGTTGTTTAATGGTTCACCACCATTCACAATTGGATGCAGCAGGACTGCAGAGTTTTGATCTGATCTGATGATTCTGGGATCGCTTAGCCCTGTCTATAGCATGCATGTAGTCCTGTGCTGCAGCTTCTCCAGGTCGGCACTTCCTTTTTAGGTGCTGCTCCTGGCATGCTCCTCTACCCTCCTTATTGAACCAGGGTTGGTCGCCTGGCTTGATGGTAATGATAGAGTGAGGGATATGCTAGGCCATGAGGTTACAGATTATGATGCAATACACAGCACCTCATGGATGCCCAGTTTTGAGCTGCTAGGCCTGTTCTGAATCTATCCCATTTAGCACAGTGGTAGTGCCACACAACACAATGGAGGGTGTCTTCAGTGTGAAGACATGACTTTGTCTCCACAAGGACTGTACGGTGGTCACTGCTACCAATACTGTCATGGACAGATGCATCTGCGACAGGTAGATTGGTGAAAACGAGGTCAAGTAGGTTTTGCCCCCGTTTTGGTTCTCTCACCACCTGCTGCAGGCTGAGTCTGCCAGCTATGTCCTTCAGGACTCAACCAGCTCAGTGAGCAGTGGTGCTACCGAGCCACTCTTGGTGATGGACATCGAAGTCCCCCACCCAGAGTACATTCTGTGCCCTTGCTACCCACAGTGTTTCTTCCAAGTGGTGTTCAACAAGGTGGAGTACTGAATCATCAGCTAAGGGCAGGAGGTGGTAATCAGCAGGAGGTTTCCTTGCCTATGCTTGACCTGAAGCCATGAGATTTCATGGGGTTCGGAGTCAATGTTGAGGACTGCCAGGGCCACTCTCTCCCAAATGTGTACCAGTGTGCCGCCACCTCTGATGGGTGAGTATGGTTAGTATGCAGGTGCAGCAAGTGATTAAGGCCAATGGAATGGTGGCTTTCATTGCTAGGGGGATAGAATATAAAAATAGGGAGGTATTGCTTCAGTTGTACGAGGTATTGCTTCAGTTGTACAAGGTATTGGTGAGACCGTACCTGGAATACTGCGTACAGTTTTGGTGTCCATACTTAAGGACATACTTGCTCTCGAGTCAGTACAAAGAAGGTTCACTCGGTTAATCCCGGGGATGGACATATGAGGAGAGGTTGAGTAGATTGGGACTCTACTCATTGGAGTTCAGAAGAATGAGAGGCGATCTTATTGAAACATATAAGATTGTGAAGGGGTTGGATCGGGTGGATGCGGGGAGGATGTTCCCGATGATGGGTGAAACTAGAACTAGGGGGCATAGTCTTAGAATAAGGGGCTGCTCTTTCAAAACTGAGATGAGGAGGAACTACTTCACTCAGAGGGTGGTAGGTCCATGGAATATGCTGCCCCAAAAAGCTGTAGAAGCTACATCATTACATAAATTTAAAACAGAAATAGACAGTTTCCTTGAAGTAAAGGGAATTAAGGGTTACGGGGAGCGGGCAGGAATTTGGACATGAGTCTAGGTTCGGATCGGTCATGACCCTGTGGGTAGCAGAGCGGGCCCAGGGGCTGTGTAGCCTGATCCTGCTCCTATTTCGTGTGTCTAATTCTGTTAGATTCAGGAGATGGTTCTGTGATAGTGGATTGGCGGTTAGGATCAGATCAGCCATGATCTTATTGAATGGTGGAGCAGGCTCGAGGGGCCGATTGGCCTACTCCTGCTCCTATTTCTTATGTTCTTATGATGATGGAGGAGTCTGGGACATTGACGGAAAGGTATGATTCTGTTAAGAGTCAACCACATTGCTAAGGGTCTGGAGTCACATATAGGCCAGACCAGGTAAGGACAGCAGATTTCCTTCCCTAAGCTTCCAATGCAATGTTTTTTTAAACCTGTGTAAAAGATTGCGGAAACTCGATTTGCACTGGATCTTTTATGCCGGCTTTGCCGATTTCAGGCGAACTGCAGAAACTCTACTCGCTTATATTTAATACACCAAAAACTCACTAGTGGTTCTGGAACGTCATTTGGGTATGAATACACTGCCAAGAGAGTTGCTACTTGCACTACTCAACCTAGGCAGCTCTGAAGTTTTTAATTGCCTTGAAGCAGTGGCACTGGCATCCAGCGTCAGGTAGGTCCTTTGACCTGCATGTAAAGATATCATAGAAAGGTAAATGAGAACATTACCTTGTAGGTCTTGCATGAAAACTCATGTTTTACTACATCATCTACAAGCCTTCACGCTTGCTTAGTTCTCTACTTTTCTGCATTCCCGTAGCTTGCATTTGCTACTTCACATACTGTTCAAATGACCTACTTGGTAACTAAAAATAAAAATTATTGATATGCTTTTACTTTCAACCATCTTCTATAATTGTCATGTTTTAATGAGTTGCAAAACCCAACCCAGCCATCTTAAATTTTTCATTAGCTTTCTGAACAATGTGCATGATTCTACATCAATGATTCATAAATACCAACATGAGATTTTATTAGCGCTATAGGGAGATTGCAATCCACTGAAAGAGAACAAATTTTTAATTATATACACACATGCACCTAAGCACTTCTCATTAGTTTGCCACATAAATGTACTAATTTTTAGACCGATGCAAATTCTGCCACTCTGTAACCAGGCATTCAAAAACATACAAATTACATACCATAATTCTTCCTTCTCTTTCCCCACTCTCATCTTCTGGCCTTCACTGTAAGAGGGGGGAGGGAGAGAATCTTCTCTTCACTTTGTATTTCCTAAGCAAATGCCTGGGAAGATTCATATCAGAAATTGTTCCTGGTGCGAACTGATTTCTTACCACTTAAGAGTAAAACTCCTTTATTGTGCAATCATAGCTTAGGTTAGTTTTAAGACAACTTACACCATAGCATTACCAGGCCTGCCATGTGTCAATTAACATCTTACACCCACTCTAACTGGTGACCTACACTGTGTACAAATTGTGGCATCCATTGTGAATGTATAGAACCGCCAGTTCTTAACATCTAGTCGAGCTCTTATTTGGTATACACTATGTCCTAGAATTTCCTGTGTATTTGCACCCGGAGACATGTGCAGTCATATCAAATATGTGGCCTAGAAGATCGTGGAATTTTGGGCAAATTACATGGCCGAGTACAATCCGCCTAAATCGCCTCAATCTATCAATTGATCCCTCCGTCTGAACGCATCTCCACCCATTATTATGGCCCAGCTCCCAAGTTACAGAGCCACATACGCAAGTTTCCTGCAATTGCACTTGCTCAGAGGCGCTCTTCAAATTATGACCAGATTTTCAGGCACAGAAGGAAACAAAGCTGTTTTACTGATGTTTTATTGCAGTTTTTTGAGCATTTTTTAAATTTATCCTCACAGAGACCTGAACTGTACTTTGTTTCTTTGAATGCATTGTTACACCATCAGTATAAGTCACATTAAAAACTGATAAGCTTCCCTGATGGCAGGTTCTTAAACACGCTGTGCCTAATGTGCATTAATGGCAATTCAATGAGTTGAAACTTTAATTTTCATATTTTGGTGTGAGTTTAGCCCTTTCCTTGGGCCCAGATTGTTTACTCTGATTTTCACTAATTTGCACCCATTTTACATTCAGGCATATTCTAATGAGATTTGCAGGAAATTTGACTGTAACTTGACATCAACAGAATGAGCACATGTTCGAGTCTAATTTGTGGGTAGTGACTACGGAGTAAATTCTAGGCTAATATTTACACACAAATAAACACATTCCCAGTCAGAACTTATTGTCCCTCCCTGTAAAACAAAACATAGCGAACATCCCAACTAATAAAGACACTGCATTTTAATTGTAAGAACTTTAAACTGGACATTACACCTGTGCTATTGTTAAAACTATCAACCATGCTCACAGTTAGTGTCAGTTTGTTAATTTATAGCAGTCTCACCCCAGTGCAAGGCAATGACTATCTCCAACAAGCGAGAGTCTAACCACCGCCCCTTGACAGTCAACGGCATTACCATCGCCGAATCCCCCACCATCAACATCCTGGGGGTCACCATTGACCAGAAACTTAACTGGTAGCCACAGTATTTATGTGGCTAGTCAAGAGCAGGTCAGAGGCTGGGTATTCTGTGGCGAGTGTCTCGCCTCCTGACTCCCCAAAGCCTTTCCACCATCTACAAGGCACAAGTCAGGAGTGTGATGGAATACTCTCCACTTGCCTGGATGAGTGCAGCTCCAACAACACAAGAAGCTCAAAACCATCCAGGACAAAGCAGCCCACTTGATTGGCACCCCATCCACCACATTAAACATTCACTCCCTCCACCACCGGCGCACCGTGGCTGCAGTGTGTACCATCTACAAGATGCACTGCAGCAACTCGCCAAGGCTTCTTCAGCAGCACCTCCCAAACCCACGACCTCTTCCACCTAGAAGGACAAGGGCAGCAGGTGCATGGGAACACCACCTCCAAGTCACATACCATCCTGACTTGAAAGTATATCACAGTTCCTTCATCGTCGCTGGGTCAAAATCCTGGAACTCCCTCCCTAACAGCACTGTGGGAGTACCTTCACCACATGGACTGCAGCGGTTCAATGCGGTGGCTCACCACCACCTTCTCAAGGGTAATTAGGGATGGGCAATAAATGCTGGCCTTGCCAGCGACGCCCACATCTCATGGACGAATAAGAAAAAAAGTCAGAAAAATGCATTCAACTTGAGGACTCGCGCCCATAATCTAGGATGACACTCCAGCGCAATACATTAAACCTGTCTGCCTATTCCACTGATTCAGATGGATAGTGTTCAAAGAGCAGTGACTTCTCTCAGTGTCTTCCCTCAGCCAACAGCACCAAAATGATTAACTGGTTGTTCAATTCAATGCCTTTTTGGGGGATCTTGTTATGTTCAAAATGGCTGTTGAGTTTGTCTACATAATAATCACTGAACGTCAAAGTAATCATTTTACATGAAGTGCTTGGAGACATTTGAGATGCTGTCAGCCAATATTTAAATGCAAGTTGCTCTTGACTGTGGATCTGTGTAGAATCTACTAATGGTGCAGAAATGTTAATAATTTGTTTCAAATTGGTTTCAAATTAAGTTGTTTACTTAACAGGATTTTGACTAACAAATGTTATACGCTTTAAAGTGCAAGACTTCTGGTCAGGCTGCATATGTGGATGGTGATTATGTAAACTGTCCTCACGTTTCCCGAGGTTCATGAAGTTCTTAGTTTTTAATCTGAACATCTTCAATACCTCGCGACAACAGAAGCCAACAATCACCCACCTTATCTCTCGGGAACATAAGGGAAGATTTTTTTAAATATCAAGGTATTCCACGATACTGAATGCAAGTGTTCAGTTTCTTAGATAAAATTAACCTAGACATTTGCTCGTTACAAACATGCATAAAGAAAATGTAAAGGTAAAAAAGGAAAAAAGATACTAAAAAACTTTTGGGGGAAAAAATTGAGTCGCACCCCCTCTGGGGTGCTAACATCGCTGGGGTGCTACTTTTAGCGCCCGGGAAAAATGACCCCCCCCCCCCCCCCGCAGCCGAAATTGAGTAGTAGCGCCCCAAGAGGGAAGCAGGGCACAACTGGAAGCGCCCCGCCTCCCTCGGGGCGCTGCGAGGGAATATCGCGGCACTACGTGCCACAGCACCATGCGCTGCGGCACATCGCGCCGCGGTATTGCAGGCCTTCCTCCCCTTCTTAAAAGGGATGGGGCCTTGCACAGCGCGACCCGGGGCCCAGCTGGGCCACCGGGGATCGGAGTACCGGCAAAAGAGCCCGACACTCAAGAGAAGTGCCAGGCTCATGGAGCACAGTCAGCTCTCCGCGGGGTGGGGGGGGGGGGGGTGTCAGGAGACCGGGGACGGGAGCGGATGCAGGTGCTGGCAGGCGGCCAGCAACAAAAATGGACGCCCAGCACCTCGCCTTTAAATTGCGCCGCCTGGCCACAGGTAGGCCCCCCTGACCCCGTCGGACATAGCGTCGGGCAGCAAGTCAGGGGGCGCTACCGAAGATCGCGGCCGGGGCGCTGTGCACAGCGATGATGTCATTTCACGGGAGGTGTTGCTGTGCCCGGGCGCTGGTTGCTTTGCGCCCCTCGTTAGCGCCCTCTTAGGGCGCTAACGAGAGGAGCAAAGTAACCAAAATTTTCCCCCTTTGACTTTTAAATAAAAGCCTGGAGATGCTGTTTCTATACCTCAGTACTGAGTTCTGTTTTATATATCTAATGGGGATATAGCTGCCAAGACCAATACAAACACAAATTAACTTTAAGATTACTATTAGTAGCAGAGTAAACTGAAATAATGTATAAACCAACCAGAGTATCCATCACCTTTAGTTTACTCTGACCCTTTGACTAATGATTTATACATTTATTATGATCTCCAGCTGGAGGCATGGGAATGTCAAGAGAAAGTCAAACACATTGTAAAGTACTAGAAGCCAGGACTGAAGCAGTAAAAATAAATAAAGAACACTTTTACACACATACTGTATTTTTAAACACATACGTGAATGTACAGAAGATCAAATGTACTTAACCAAAGCATTGAGATCATTGAATCAATGGATCTGGCTCCAATTAAACAGCATAGGCCAATGCCATTTTTTAAAAATTCAGATTAATCGTGACAGATATGTGCCACTAGGTAAATTATGTGAATGCTTCTATTATATACAGATTTTTAATGCATTCAAAAAAAACAATATGCTATGAAATCCTTCTTAAAAAACTGATTCATACACGTGGAACAGTTGCACAAGTAGCTTTTGACAAATAATGGAAATTCTACCCCTTCACCGTTTAGGATATGCGGATACTAATAAAATGTCACTGCCTATAAGTCAGTTATAACTGTTAACTCTTAGTATCTTAATTACATTGAAAAATATCTGGTGTCCACTAACACAACTGAAGCACAGGCACTCACAGTTTAGAGGAATCTCGCTTGAGAAATATTCATAAGACAGTAAAGCGAACAGTATAAACTTACGATGGCAACTGACATATTACATCACCATCAAGAGCGATCCATCATGGCATCACCGGGTTAGTAAGTTACACCGTGAGTGCTTAACAACAGGAGGTGCCCTACAATTATGTTAATTTCTGTAAGACAACACTGGGCTGGTATCATTAAAAAAAATAAGCACATTGGGCCTTCATGGTCTTTTACTGAAAATATCAAGTGACAAAAACGTAGCAACAATGGCACAAATATATAGTTTAAACTGGATCTTAAGCCAACTTAATTTCAAAACAGTGTTGTGTGAATAATTTAATGAAAAATATTTAAAAAAAATCTCAGTTGTCAGAGAATGGAGTTTTAATTAGCTACATCAAAATTGTCTTCTACTTAGAAAGATTTAACACCAGGTACCCAATTTTTAAACAGTTTTACAATTCCCTAATGTATATTAAAGTTTAAGCAGTACATTGTTTTCTTACAAAAGACAATTCAAATACAGCTGTTAATACACCCATAATTTTCAATATAAAAAATGTACTTTAGCACAGCAGAAACTCTCGAATTAAGGAATTAAGCTGGATAGATGTACAAAATTACTGCTTCTACCATCCTCTTCAGGTTACTTGGGAGCCTGTAGACAGAAAAAAGAATTACAACTGGAAGAAAATGCAGGAATAATGGTGCAGTCACCCAAGTCCAAAGTGTGTACTGTCGAAGTTAGGGCTTCTGTTTTACATGGCCAGAATGTCAATTTCCACTGATTACATGGGATTCCAGGACTTTTACCGCTACTTTGGGGGTTGCATTCCACAATTCAGTTAATTTTTCTGTACATCATTGGCTTTGAGCATCGTATTTAATTATTCACAGTGCACTGATCCCAACGGCCAGCTTCAATTGCCATTTAGCACGGGCCCCAATGCTGTAATTTCAACTCTTTGTAACGCATTTGATTTTCCACTTTACCAGATGCAAAGTTCCACCTCATCAAGACAGAACTCAAGTTCAATTTTACACATTGGAAAGGTGGGTACTAATATAGTTCAGACTTCTAAAGTCACCCTAACTTTAACGCAGGAAGCCTAATCTCCTTCGAGCAGAGAATAGTTTGTGCACTGGTGCAAAAATGGCTGTTAAAATTTTTGTCAACAGTGTTATTTTTCATTACAATAGCTATTTTTTTGTTCAATTTACATTTGAACCACAACATTTTTATAGAATTGCAGTAGATTGCTGACCATTTACAGTACATGATACGCAAGGTGACTTTATGGATCACATTCTGGACCATAGCACAAGACTGTAGGTTTCATTAGCTTCACCAGTAATTTATTTGCAATCTTTGGTATAATAAAGCAAAAAGATATGCCTTTAGCATCAATTCACAGCTATGTGGTTATAGGGAGCACTTCTCAATTCCTTTTTATATTCGCACCAACAGGTTTTACTTAACGGGAACAATTCAATTTCTACCAGTCTCCCAGTAAACAGGTTTTACTTCATAAAAATATCAATAGGGGTGAGTTTCTTCAGTTTTAGAAAAAAAAGAGAAATAATTTCAAATGTTATTTTCATTGTTTAGTCCATTTACACTATATCTGCTTCCAACTCTTGTTCGCCATCAACTATACTAGAGAACAACAAAATGAAGGGCAACAATGAGCAATGAAGTAGCTCACTTCAAGCGAAGAGATGGGGAAAAAGGTATTTGCTCGAGTGACAGATCTTAAAGCTGGAGTAACAACTCTTCTGTACGGTGCCACATCATTATGTATTTAAAAAGTCTTCATCTCAACTACTCTACCACACTAAATTGACATTTTATTTCCTATAACAATTGTCCTCAGTCTGTTAGTGCAAAACTTGCCCATTCATGCTGACTTAAATAAACCCACTTAGGACATTTAAAATATTTTTTGAGGAATGTGCTCTTAAGACATCTCATTATTTATGGGTAAGTTTGATCATACTATCACTACAAAAAACACAAACTCATATTACATTTACAGTTATTGCCCATTTAAAATTAAAAAGATTGTGCTCTGAAGTATGTTTGCACAGAACTCTAAGAAATGCTCTCAGTGACCTCCACTGAAGCAGAATCAGGAGGCAGCAGACCCCCCACATTATGCACTTGAACCAATCCAAAAATGGTTACTGGTGTCATGCCTGGACCAACAATATAACTGCAGCCTAAGTTCGAGTGTTTAAAATCTAAAATGGATATGTGGAATTATAAACAAACTGCTTCATGGAATCTCCTCTGGGATTTGTTAAACCTTAAAACATTTTTTTAAATGTTGTAAGTCAACACATAAAAACATCAGTGTCTTTCTATTTTTGAAAGCTAAACTTTCAAGTAGTTCTGTTCCAAACTACCATCTGTCAGGGATGTAGGAGCTGAAGAAAATCTAAAAGTTGACTGATGTCAGGGAAATTGTATTACTGTAATATACCTATGCTGCTTTTCTATGGGATTTGGAACAGAACAGTTTCTAAACAGTGAATCTGAGACAGAAGAGGGAACAAGCAGTTATATCATAAACACATGCCAGAGAACCAAGAAAAAATCCCATCCTTGAATTATTAGACCCCGCTTTCTAGTCAACAGTTTAAACATGCCTGCCATTGGGCATGCCAATCAACTAGATCGGCTCGGCAATCAGAAATGGGTCAATATGAAAATAAGCCAACATTGCAAATATGTTTTCCGCTTAATTAATTTTCTCCCTTACCTTCTTCTCTTGAAAGTTCAATTCCTTGTTGGGGTACTATTCCACTGGTCAATGAACACTCCCTGTTACCTCAGACAAGTGGGGATTCTTTGTGTGAGCCTAGGCAGTAAGTGTTACCTGGCTAGTCAACCAGGCCGGCATCATAGCTGACCCTTACCCAATGTCTACATATTCACACTTTCAGAAAAGATCATGAGATAGCAATCAGGACTTATTTTATTCCCTTCCCCACCTCAAACGCACCAAGGCAGTTGCAATCCTGCCCCAGCTAAAATCACAGACTAGGGATCAAACCTGGGACCTTCTTGGTCTACATGGCTCAGCTAGTCACTCGACAAATTTACTCAGCCACTGCAGGGAGCACACATTTCAATATTCTGAACACAAACTTAAAACAATGTTAAAAGTTACAGCCTCAACACGTAGAAATAGAGATCATGCTGATAAAACACTTTTTACCCAAAATGGAAGCCAATCACTGTACTGAAATGAGCTGAAGAATAAAATAACATCTTCATGTTTATAAGCTCAAATTATAATAGTGACAAATTTCTAATTATCTACTTTCCTTACAAACTTTTTTAAAAATCTGTTATTAAGACCCTTTTATAGTTTCCTCGCACTAGCAAAAGTCATCTGGCATTCGGGTCCTGGTGCCCAGGGTACCAAAAATATTAGCCAAATGAGCTGACCTTGCATTATCAAGGGACATCAGTTCACTTGTGTACACAATGCATGCATAATCAGTCCCCATATGTCTCTCAGACTCCTTTGACTACTAAGATTTGTACTGATAAACTATCTAAAAATCTAATAACTAAAATTTGCTATTGCTCACCAAATCGCTCAAAGGATTTCAAACCTGAACTAAGCCATTTTGACCAGTTTATCAGGTGGAGAGGAGCGGGCAAGGAAAGGTGTTCGTAAAAAAAAAAATTAACATTTACCTTGTTTTCTCCTCCTTCTATTTCTTCAACTCCTGCTTGTGTCATGAGGTCAGCAATGTTTTTCTCCAGGTCATCAATGCGAGCACTCATCTCATCAAGTGAAAAATGTCAAAGAAACATCATTCTTTAAGTTTTTGTGGGAAAATTGTATATTATTTTTTTTTTCAGTAATAGTTAAAAATTTGCTCATTAAAGTAAGGAATATCATTAGTATAAGGAAACAGAACACTTGACCTTCTGTGGAGTGCGAAAAGCTCCCTAATTCCATGGGCTAGACACAACTCTTCCCCAATAATGTGCCAAAACCCCCAACCTCAGAATCAGTAGGACATTTCTGCTTCCCACTTTAGCCATCATTATGGTGTCAGAGTTAGACTGTTAATGTAATGTCCAAGATGGAAAATGGTGCACTATGAACATTTGAAATGTATTCAGAATGCCCAATGTTTTCAGTTAGGACCTTTACAACTGATAACGCTATTCTTTTGTCCATCAGTCCAGACTGGATTCAAACCCAGGTCCTCGGGGTAAAACAGCAGCATGTAATTCTCACTGTGCTGTACAGTTGTCTATCAGGTACCATCTAAATATTTTATACAACTTGAAAATTTCTCATTCTATACATTCTTCAAAGACTCAAAAGATCCTTAAGGTAAGTTTAAAAATTGAGAGTTAACAGAACTACTGATTTTCATAGGAACAACTGCCTCTATAAAACAGAGACAGGTGCCTTTCCAGAGAAGGCAGAGTGACCAAGCTAATTCTATGCACTTCCAACATATTGCAAACTGTGTACATTAGAAGTAATGAAATAACGTGCATCTATATAGAGCCCGTCACATCCTCAGCACGTCCCAAAGTACTGCGCAGCCAATTAATTACATTTGAAGTGTAGTCGATGTTGTTACCTAGGCAAAAGCAGCAGCCAATTTGCACACAGGAAGCAGCAATGAGATAAATGACCAGGTAGAGGAATAAATGTTTGCTACGAATAATGCCAAGTGATCTTTTATGTCCACCTGAGCAGGGAGCTGGGCCTTGGTTTAACATCTCATCTAAAAGGTAGTATGTCTGCTAATGCAGCACTCCCTCAGTGCTGCACTGGAGTGTCAGCCGAGATGATGCACTCAGGTCCTGAATGGAGTTTGAATTTACAGCCTTATGACTCAGACAAGAATGTTACTATTGAGCCAAGTTGACATTTTAATTTAAGTCATATTGCAAAAATAATCAATCAAGAGGTAGCCTTGTATTTTGTGATTCATTCTTTGAACACATTGATGACATGTAGTCTGTAATCAAGGAAATGCTTGAAGACCCCCTCACCCCCTCCTGGCTCCCAATCCCCCTAGTGTGTCAAATTTTAAATACATGCCTGATCTTTAAATCCCTTCCCTTTCTGTTTCTATGTGACTTTATACTGCCCTACAACCCCTTCAAACACTCCATTCCTCTGACTCTAACCTCATGATTCTTCCTGTTTTCACTCCACCATTGGTGGCCGTGCCTTCAACCATCTACTCTGTGCAATTGCCTCCAGAAACTCCTCTGTTTTTCCACCTCTCGCTCTCCTCTTTTAGACCCACCTCTTTTCACCCTTCCTAATCTTTCCTCTTTAACTAGGCTCTGTGAAGCACCTTGGAATGTTTTTCTATGTTAAAAGGTGCTATATAAATGCAAGTTCTTCTTGTTGAAAGAGACCCGGCCCCAGCATAAAGAAACAAATCATATCAAAAGAGGTATAACTGCTTGTATATAGTATGTTTTGCTAACCTAGAGTTTCATTTGGAAAAAAAATGCAAATACAGTGGGCTTTGGTTACAATGACTGACTTTGTCTTGCCTATATCTGATCATTCTAACCAACTGATCACTGTATCTAAGGCTGTCATATGCTCTTCAACTAAAGAGTTCTCGGATCTCACAAAAGTAATTTCAGTACCACCGTAGAACCTAATACCAGCTGGTTTCTGTGCATTCAGCAACATGTTATTGACACTTTAAATGTGCTCCTATTTAAAAAGTAGAGTTCTAGATGTTTAAGCGGCCAGTGAGCAGAGCACACTGTTGGATGTACAGACACATTCAACAATGTGTTACATTCAGCAACACATTCTGCTCACAGGCAATTTGAACATTTAGAACTCCAGTTTTAAGCAGGAGCACATTACACGTGCCAGTAGACAGTGCATTTGTTGAACGTAGTATCAGTTGGTTACTGCACATTCAACAACAGGACCTCCGCTCAGTGGATAGCAAAGCAACTTAATCCAAACATCCTCCACGGTCAGATGGGCCGATGAGACTGAGCTTCAATTAAAAATACAAATAGATTAGCAGTACTGTATTTCTATTCACAATATACTGTTGTACCATGGGAAAGATTTTCACAGTTCATTCAACCAGTCACAATAAATACACTCAACTACACATACACTTAGGTTGTGGTTTTAGCAAAGGCAGGTCAATCTTTACAACTGAATAATCACTACATGCAGTGATCACTCACTGAAGCCAAATTCTACTGTATTGTTTCTAAGCAATTTATCTTCCGCTTTTGTATTTGATGGCGAACATGGTAAAACAAACAAGTTACTGTCAGTGTCACGTAACCACATTAAGTCTACTTAGAAGTTGGATTTGCACCATCAGTACAATAAGGGCATTGCTTTAGCTACAGTCCAATGTCCCTTTTAGATCACGGAGCTACTTCCATTTCTCCATCGTTAGGAGAAAGACCATACAGGCTAGTAATGCAAGAGCATTGGGCTGCAGGGTTACCGTGCACAGAGGTCTTACCTTCAAAGGCAACTCTTAATACTGCACAGAGGGCATGCAAGATGTCTCTAGCACCAAATTCTCACCTAGGTTGGGTGCTGGAGTCAGTCTTAATTTTTACACAAAATTTACACAATATAAATTCACGGCAAAAATTCTAGTACAAGATTATCGCGATCCACTTAAAATCTGTGTCTATTACAGAATTACATAGAATTTACAGCATAGAAACATGCCATTCAGCCCAACTGGTCTATGCGGTGTTATTTTATGTTCCACACGAGCCTCCTCCCACCTTACTTCACCTAACCCTATCAAGTGTACACACTTGAAACTTCATTTGTCTTTGAAAGCAAGGATATTTCTACCAATGATCTGGTCGGACATTGTCTGGAATTTGTCCTGCATCTGTTGGAGCAACGTGGTAACCTGCAAAATACAAATGAACTAAGCTTTACCAGCTTGTAGCTTATTAAAAACAAGTTTAGACTTGCTTAATCGAAACTGGTTGCGTCAGTCGATGCTAGACCAATTTATAATATTGCACTTTAACCAGTTATTCAAAGCATTAACACTTCACTAAATATTTAAAGTGTTAACAAAACATCTTTTTAATAAGAGAGTTCTGATATGCAGACTTCAGACAATGCCATACTCCCTCAGTACTGCACTGAAATGTCAGCCTAGATTATGACCTCAAGTCTTGGAGTGGGGCTTAAACCCACAATCATCTGACTCAGAGGCAAGAGTAGTCACTGAGCCAAGGCTGGCATACGAGTTAAACAGGGCCTGTCAGCATTAATTTCCAAAAAGGCATGTCATGCTTGACCAAATGTATATAATTCTTTGAAGAAATAGCAGAGAGGATAGATCTAGGAAGCGCAGTGAATGTGGTTTCGATGAATTTTCAAAAAAACACAAAAGACATGCCAAAGATAACAGCATATGGAAATAAGGGAAATATCAGCACATTGATAGAGATGACATTTCGAAGCAAATAAAAGACAGGACAGTTGTGATGAGTGATGTTTCATAGAGGTCTCCGCTGGGGACGCTCTTATGATCTGGAAATTGAGGAAACAATATTGAAATTTGCTGAGAACCCCAAAGTGGGGCGTATAGCAAATTATAATGAGGATTGTGAAAGACTTCCAGAGGATATAGATCGGCTAGCAGGATGGGCAAATAGGT
Organism: Somniosus microcephalus; assembly: GCF_052327205.1. Lineage (NCBI taxonomy): Eukaryota > Metazoa > Chordata > Chondrichthyes > Squaliformes > Somniosidae > Somniosus > Somniosus microcephalus. The sequence goes on from NC_140992.1 coordinate 254,505,007, forward strand.
GGCAGGTGCAGTTTAATGTAGAAGAATTTAAGCACTACATTTTGGTAGAATTAGGAAAAGTAATGCACCTTAAATGGTAAGATATTAAAAGGAGTTGAGGGGGCAGAAGATCGCTATATACAGATACACAGATCATTAATGATGGTAGTTTAAATAGATAATACAATAAAAAAGGCTAAAGAGGATGCTTGGTTTTGCATCAAGATATTTAGAATTTAAAAGCGAAGAGGTAATGGTGAACTTATGTAAGAGCTTAGTTAGGTAGCAGTTGGAGTATTGTGTATCTCATCATAGGGAGGATATAGACACAACAAACAAGGCACAGTGTAGATTCACTAAGATGCCACCAGGGATAAGGGTTACAATTATGGAGAGAGACTTGAGAAATGAGCCATTCTTACCAGATCGGAGAAGATTGAGGGGGTGACCTGATAAGAGGTCTTTGAGATTATGACGGTTGTGGTAACTTAAATACTTGTTCCCACTGGTTGACAAGATGATAACCGAAAAGTTAGTAGACAGGTACAAAAATAATTTAAAAGCCTAATGGAATGTTGGCCTTTATCTCAAGGGAGCTGGAATACAAAAAGAGTGGAAGTTATGTTAAGTTATATAAAGCTCTGGTTTAAGAGTACTGTGCTCAGTTCTGGGCACCGCTACTCAGGAAGGATATACTGGTCTTGGAGGGGGTGACGTGCAGATTCACCAGAATGTTACTGGGGGTAAAAGGATTAAGTTATGAGGACAAGTTGCATAGACTAGGCTTGTATTCCCTGGAGTACAGAAAATTAAGTGGTGATCTAATTGAGGATGATTAAAGGATTTGATAGGGTGGATAGAAACGGTTTCTTCTGGTGGGGGGAGTCCAGAACAAGGGGGCATTACCTTAAAATTAGAACTAGGCCATTCAGGGGTGATGTCAGGAAACAGTTCTTCACTCAGGATAGTGGCTATCTGGAACTCACCCCCCCCAAAAAAGCTGGGGGGTCAATTGAAAATTTTAAAACTGAGATTGCTAGATTTTTGTTAGGCAAAGGTATTAAGGGATACAGAACCAAGGTGGGTAGAGGGAGTTAAGATACAGCTCAGCCATGATCTAAATGAACGGCGGGACAGGCTCGAGGGGCTGAATGGCCTACTCCTGTTCCTAGGAGAGGGCTCAAATTTAAGATGATAAAAGGGAAGGTTAGAAAAAAACACTTATTTTACACAGAGGGTGGGTCAAATGCAGAATTCTTTGCTAATAAATTATTTTAAAAGGGAATCAAATAACTGTCCATTAAAGGGTATGGGTGAGGCCAGGAGACTTTGATTAGGCCAAGTGTACTTGATGGGACCAATAACCTGCTTCTGTGCTGGAACATTATCGTTCTACAACTTTATAAAGTGGGCTTTGAAACCAGTATGCAGTCGACTGGAAACCAATGTTTGATGTGTGTCCCAGCTGTATGCTGGAGGCACAGGAAAAAAGGACAAATTCAATTTTCATACATAAAAAGGAAAAAAAAAAGTTTAAATAGAATACAGATGAGATGATATATATTCTTTATTTTAAGCTTCATAAGACAAAAAGACAAGAGCTTGCAGCCAAAGTATGTAGTAAATCTAAAATTCTTTTTTCCAAAAGTTTATGTTTAGTTTTATCTTAACTACAGTAATAAAGCTGTGCCCATCTCAGTAACACTGCAGTATTAGATTGGTTGGTGAAAAATCACCTAATACTGCAGTTTTTTTTTACAAAAAGCCACACTGCCTACAGAATTCGCTGCACAAGGGTTAAACAATTTGCATTTGTACAGTACTTCGAAATGCAACATCTCAAGAAGGTTCACAAAGGAGAGAAGTGGACCAAATGACAGAAGAATTAGAATAGTTGGCTGAGTGCACAGCAGAGAAAAATGCTGAAAGTCTGAGGAGACTTTTGACGGCAGGGAATAGAGGAGCCAAGTGCATTAGTTTATGGAGGTAGTCCCAGAGAGCAAGAACTAGGTGACTGAAAACTCTGCAACCAATTTGGAACAATTTGGAGTTTGTGTAGGGTGCATCTCAGTAGATAATGACTTGATGAAGTCAGGCTAAAAAGGTCACAAAAGTGTGGCTAAGTTTTTCAACAGGCAGAGTCAAGATATGGGCAAAAGTGTGCAACTTTGCAGAGGTTGAATCATGCAGCTTTAGTGATGGTTAGGATATGGATTTGAACAGGGGGCAAACATACGGGCCTAGAAATTTGAATACGTTGCGACCATTTTCATAATTCAAGTGGACACAGTATAGAAATTTCATCATAAATAATAATAATAAACTTTATTGTCATTGTTAGTGCACAAGTGCAGTACAACGAAATGTAGGCTTGTGGCTCCCGAGAGTGTACATTTTGATTAAGAAATTTAACATTCAACATTCATTTGGCTTGTAATACATTAACATAAACATAATGAAGTGCATTGGCAGATGTGCAGGCTTTAGAGTTTATTTGTAGAGTTCAGTAGGATGACAGCCCTGGGAAAGAAGCTGTTCCTAAATCTGGTCGTTCGGGTGCGAATGCATCTGTAGCGTCTCCCAGATGGCAGGAGGCCGAACAGACTGTGGCTGGGGTGGGTAGGGTCTTTGATGATGGTCAGTGACCTCCGTAAACAGCGTTTCTGATAGATGTTCTCTATGGTCGGTAGCCGGGTACCGGTAATGCGTTGGGCAGTTTTGACTACCCGCTGCAGGGCTTTCCAGTCATAGGAGCTACAGCTGCCATACCACACTGTGATACAGTTCATCAGGATGCTCTCTATTGTGCAGCGGTAAAAGTTAGAGAGGATCAGGGGTGACAGGTTACATCCCTTCAGCCTCCTTAGGAAATATAGGCGCTGCTGGGCCTTCTCCACCAAAGAGGAGGTATTGAGGGACCAGGAGAGGTCTTTGTGATGTGGACTCCGAGGAACTTAAAGCTGTCCACCCTTTCCACCACAGCCCCATGGATGTGGATGGGGGTGTGACTTCCGCCTTTAGACTTCCTGAAGTCCACAATGATTTCCTTGGATTTTTTTGATGTTAAGGGCCAGGTTGTTATCGGCGCACCACTTCATGAGATGCTGGACCTCCTCCCTGTAGGCTGACTCATCGTTGTTGGTGATCTGGCCTACCACCGTGGTATCATCCGCAAACTTGATGATGGTGTTGGAACCATGAACAGCCACACAGTCATGGGTGAAGAGGGAGTAGAGGAGGGGGCTCAGCACACAACCTTGTGGAGCCCCCGTGTTCAGGGTCGGGGGGGGGGGGGCGTTGGTGTGGTTACCTAATTTGACAGACTGGGGTCTGTTAGTTAGGAAGTCCAGGGTCCAGTTGCAAAGGGAAGTGTTCAGGCCAAGAGTGTGGAGTTTGGTGGCCAGCTTGTTGGGGACGATAGTGTTGAATGCTGAGCTGTAGTCTATGAACAGCATTCTGATGTAGGTCTCTCTACCATCTAAGTGATTCAATGCAGAATGTAGAGCAGTTGTGATTGCATCCTCCATTGATCTGTTTGCACGATAGGCAAACTGGTGTTGGTCAAGAGAGGCGGGAACACTGGCTTTGATGTGAGCCAGGACCAGTCTCTCAAAACACTTCATTATGATGGGTGTGAGTGCAGCAGGTCGATAGTCGTTCAGACACGTCACAGCCGTTTGCTTTGGCACAGGAATAATGGTAGCGGTCTTGAAGCATGTAGGGACTACTGCCTGGGCCAATGACAGATTGAAGATGGCGGTGAAGACATCAGCCAGCTGATCAGCACATTCTTTGAGTACCCATCCAGGGATGCTATCAGGTCCAGCAGCCTTACGTGTGTTCACTCCGCGTAGAACACCCCTTACGTCGGAGGTCGACAGAGTGAGCACCTGGTCTTCCGGGGGTGGCAAGGCTTTGTTAGCCGGCTCCCTGTTGTCCCTGTCAAAGCAAGCGTAGAAGTTGTTAAGCTCCTCCGGAAGGGAGGCATCGCTAACCGGGGGGGCTGGTGTTTTTACTCTTGCAGTCAGTGATGGACTGGATGCCTTGCCACATGCGCCGGGGGGGTCCGAGTTGTTGTGGAAATGATCCTCAATCCGCAGTGTCTGTTTCCTTTTGGCAGTCCTGATACCCTTTTTTAGGTTGGTCCTAGCTGCACTGTAAGCCGCCGCGTCGCCAGATTTAAATGCTACGTCGCGTGCTTTCAACAGTGAGCGGACCTCCCCGTTCATCCAGGGTTTCTGGTTGGGGTATGTCCTGCTATTTTTATGGGTCGTGACGACCTCGACGCAACTGTTGATGTAGAATAGCACTGTGGATGCGTATTCCTCGATGTCAGTATGGGCAAACATGCTCCAATCAGTGCGTTCGAAGCAATCCTGAAGCTCCGAGACTGCCCCCTCTGGCCATACTTTCACTGATCTTACTGATGTTTTCACTCTTTTGATGAGCGGTTTGTATGCCGGGGCTAGAAACAGGGAGAGGTGGTCAGACTTCCCAAGGTGGGGGCAGGGAATGGCCTTATAAGCATCTACAATGCTCGTGTAGACTTGATCCAGTGTGTTCTCCCCTCTTGTGGGGCAGGAAACATTCTGGTGGAATTTCGAGAGTACAGATTTTAGGTTTATGTGATTGAAGTCCCCCGCGACGATAAAAGCTCCGTCTGGGTGCGCAGTTTGTTGTTCGCTGATGGCCCTGTAGAGGTCCTTCAGTGCTAGTTTGGCATTAGCGTGTGGTGGGATGTAGACAGCAGTGATGATAACAGCCGTGAATTCCCGAGGCAGGTAGAAGGGTCTGCACCTTACCATGAGGAATTCCAAGTCAGCCGAACAGGATCTATCGATTATGTCCGTGTTAGTGCACCAGGCATTGTTAGTGTAAATGCACAAACCGCCTCCCTTGCTCTTACCAGAGTCTGCAGTTCTGTCGCCACGGAAGACCATGCATCCTTCTAGCTGAATGGTGGTGTCAGGGATGCCGTTGTTCAACCAGGTCTCTGAAGATCATGGCACAGCATTCCTTTGTCCTTTTCTGTGAGGAGAGATCAAGTTTGATCTCATCCATTTTATTTTCCAGTGACCTAACGTTGGCCAGGAAAATACTTGGGAGGGAGGGTTTGTGTGGGGCCCTCTTCAGCCTATTTTGGATTCCGGCCCTCTTGCCCCGCTTCTGTTTGCGCTCTCTGCGCGGTCTGCGCCGACTTCCGGCTGGGGAAGGACGCCACGCTGGTCCCGGGGATCGGGCGATGTCGGGAGGCAGATCGACGGCGCCGAGTGTGAGCCGCACGCAATCGGCCCCGATATCGAGGAGCGTCTGCCGGCTGTACAGTAGGTCCGCCCTCAATTCCCGCATTAGCAGAGTCCAGAAGAGACTCAGAAAGAGGGTAAAAATGCTCAGTCTAGGGAGAGACAAAGCCGCTGTGTCCATGTGCGCCGCCATTTTTTTTTTTTTTTTTTTTTTTATAAAACACACACTTCACTGAAATCCTAATGATAATGCCGGAAAAAATGCTAAGTGATCCCAGTTTCTATGTGATCATAAATAACACCATGCTTGGAACTGTGTTCCAAGGAACTAAGGTGGTACCGCACATTTTATGACAGCTCAGTTCTTTGATTTGCCATAATACACTATAACAGTTTATGAATTAAGCTGCTTTATATAGTGTACAATATTGCTTGGGGGGGGGGGGTTCCATCAGGAATTGGGGGAATGAGGGAGAGGGAGTCTCGGGGAGCATGTGATCCTGGAGAACAGAGAGAAAGGGAGATGGGAATGGGGGGTGGAAAGTCAGGGAAGAGAGGGAGACTAGGAAATGAAGGTCAGGGATGTGGACTCGGGAGAGAGGCAGACTGGGGGGTCAGGGAGAGAGGTAGACTGGGTAATGAGGGTCAGGAAAGAAAGGCAGGGAATGGAGGTCAGGGAGGGAAGGGAAATGGGGAGAGGGGGGAATGGGGGAAGTCAGAGGGTTGGGAATTGGGGCTCAGGCAGTTGAGAGAGAAGGGAACTGGGGGATTGGGGATCGAGCTGGACCAAGAGAGGCAGACTGGGAATTGGGTGGGCACGGGACCAGCATTTTGGCAGAGCCGGAAGCAGCAGCAGCAGCGTGGCGAGTGGGAGCATTGCCAGTAAAAGGGCATCGGCAGCGGGTGGAGGCGGAGCAGCGCGGCAGAGCGACTACAAGAGGCCCCAGAGGCTCAGGTAGGCCTCACCAATCTCCAATCTCAGGCAAGGAGAGAGGTAAAAAGTATTCAAGGTGTGACGTCACCACAAAACAGGTAGCTGATTGGTTGGAGTATTTCTCTCGTTTTAAAACTTTAAGTCTGTGGTTTATAGTTTTTAAGGTTGCTGTGGTGTACCAAGGCCTTTCTGGTGCAGAGTGACTGTTGGTAAACCATTTAACTGGTGTAACTAGAGGGATTGATTTAATTTAAATCCAATTAATTAAAGGGGATAATAGCATCTAAAATCGGGCAGAGGGTGTCCATAACTAACAATAAAAAATTTAATTAATTACATAGAATGGAGCAGGTGATGTGTTACTGTTGCGAGATGTGGGAGCCGGTGAACCCCATTGAGGCTCACGATGATTACGTCTGTGACAAGTGTCTGCTGCTACAGGAACTCCAGCTCCATGTTGATGAGCTGGAGTCTGAGCTTCAGACACTGCGACACATCAGGGAGGGGGAGAAGTACCTGGACTCTGTGTATCAGGAGGTGGTCACACCTATGAAGTTAAGTAATTCAGATGTAGCCCATGGTCACGGACAGGATGGCGTGACTACGAGTGAGGCAGGTACGGGGATCCAGGAGGTAGAGCTGGAGGAGCCGCAGCCCTTGCTCTTGACCAACAGGTTCGAGGTTCTTACTCCCTGTGGGGACAGGAGCAGGGACTGCAGGGAGGATGAGCAACCTGGCCACAGCACTGTGGAACGGGGGGCCATTCAAGAGGGGGGAGTAAATAGAAATGTTGTAGTGGTAGGGGATAGTATTATTAGGGGGATAGATAGAGTTCTCTGCAGCTGAGAGCGAGAGTCCCGAAGGCTGTGTTGCCTACCCGGTGCCAGGGTTAAGGACATCTCCTCTGGGCTGGAAAGAAACCTGCAGTGGGAGGGGGTGGATCCAGTTGTCGTGGTCCATGTTGGTACAAACGACGTAGATAGGACTAGGAAGCCGGTTCTGTTAAAGGAGTATGAGCAGCTAGGGGTCAAATTAAAAAACAGAACCTCAAGGGTAATAATCTCTGGATTATTACCTGAGCCACGAGCGAATTTGGCTAGGACAAATAAAATTAGAGAGTTAAATGCGTGGCTCAAAGACTGGTGTGGGAGAAATGGGTTTTGCTTCCTGGGACACTGGCACCAGTACTGGGGCAGGAGGGAGCTGTTCCATTGGGATGGGCTTCACTTGGCCGGTGCTGGGACTAGAGTCCTGGCAGATCATATAACTAGGGCTGTAGAGAGGGCTTTAAACTAACTAGTGGGGGTGGGGGGGGGGGGGGGCGTTCCTAGAGAGCAAATAATAAAAATGACAACAGAGAAGGTCATAGACTTAGGTAGCAGTGGGGAAATTAAAAACCAGAGCATGTCAGGAAGAGGCAGAAGGTATGCAGTAAAAGGTAAAGTAATAAAAAGGGCAAAAGCAGGAACTAAGTGTCACAAAACATATTTGAAAGTTCTCTATCTGAATGCACGTAGCATTCGTAACAAAATAGACGAGTTAATGGCACAAATAACTACATATGGGTATGATCTTGTGGCCATTACAGAAACATGGCTGCAGGGTGACAATGCCTGGGAATTAAACATACCAGGTTATTTAACGATCAGGAAGGACAGGCAAGAAGGAAGGGGAGGTGGGGTGGCTATGTCAATAAAGGAAGGAATCACTGTAATACAGAGAAATGATATTGGGTCAAAAGATCAGGATAATGAGGCCTCCGAACAGTTGCAACTCTGTTGGACGGAGTATCAATCAGGAAATAGTTGAGGCTTGTAATAAGGGAGCATCTATAATTATGGGGGATTTTAACTATCATATTAATTGGACAAATAAAATTGGGCAGGGCTGCCTTGAGGATGAGTTCATTGAGTGTATTAGGGATGGGTTTCTTGAGCAGTATGTAACTGAACCGACCAGGGGGCAAGCAACCTTAGATCTGGTCCTGTGTAATGAGACAGGATTAATTAAAAATGTCCTAGTAAAGGATCCCCTTGGAATGAGTGACCATAACATGGTTGAATTCCATATTCAATTAGAGGGTGAGAAGGTTGGATCTCAAACAAGCGTGCAAAGCTTGAATAAAGGAGACTATGAAGGTATGAGAGCGGAATTGAGAAGAGTGGATTGGGAAAATAGATTAAAGGGTAAGACGATACATGATCAGTGGTGTACATTTAAGGAGTTATTTTACAACTTCCAAAAAAAATATATTCCAGAGAAGAAAAGGGCGTAAAAGAAAAGACAGCCATCCGTGGCTAAGTAAAGAAATTAAGGATAGTGTTCGACTAAAAACAAGGGCATAAGGTAGCCAAATCTAGTGGGAGGATAGAGGATTGGGAAAACTTTAAAAGACAGCAAAAAATAACAAAAAGATTGATTAAGGGAAGATAGATGATGAAAGTAAATTAGCAAAAAATATAAAAAGATAGTAAGAGTTTTTATAGTTATATAAAAAGAAAAAGGGTGGCTAAAGTAAATGTTGGTCCCTTAGAGGCTGAGACCGGGAAATTAATGGTGGGAAATATGGAGATGGCAAAAACACAATGAATATTTTGTATCAGTCTTTACAGTAGAGGACACTAAGAATATCCCAACACTGGACAAACAGGGGGCTATGGGGGGGGGGGGGAGGAGCTAAACACGATCAAAATCACTAAGGAAGTGGTACTCGGTAAAATAATGGGACTCAAGGCGGATAAATCACCTGGACCTGATGGCTTACATCCTAGGGTCTTGAGGGAAGTGGCGGTAGGGATTGTGGATGTGATATACCTATCAATTCAGTTCATGAAAAGCGACGAGTTAAGTTAGTAACTATAGGTTTTTATTGGCTAAATAACAGAGCCCACCCTCGTGGGTGATCGGATCCAACAAGGAGGAATACCAGCCAGTCGACCACCTTTATACCTGGGCAAGCAGGCGGAGCCAGCTGTGGTCAGCCCAGGTATAACAGCGTGACAAGAGGTGACCTTGTGTAGTGATACAACAGTGTAAACAGTGATAACCATAGTGTAACGATAGTGAACGATAAAAGTGGTTTACCACATTCACCCCTTGTTTAAATTTGAGTCCGGTGGGGTGAAGTGTACTACCAGTTCGGGTATGTCAGTCTGTCCGGAGGCCTCGTAAGCCTTTCTGATCGGCGCAGCAGCGGCGGCGGTGTTGCAGTATCCGATGTTAATGCTGGTGTCTGCGTGGTCGGCGAAGGCTCGTGGGGTTCCGGCATGCCGTCTACCTGGGCTGGATTTGGGGGGGTGGTGGGGGGGCAACGGTGGTGTCTCAGGGGTGCGAGGTCTCGTAAGGAGACTGTGTCCTCCCGCCCGTCTGGGTATGCCACATAGGCGTACTGGGGGTTGGCGTGCAGGAGGTCCACCCTCTCGACCAGGGGGTCCGTTTTATGGGCCCTCACGTGCTTTCGCAGCAAGACGGGCCCCGGAGAAGTCAGCCATGTTGGTAGCGAGGTTCCCGTAGTCGACTTCCTGGGGAAAACAAACATTCGTTCATGGGGGGTGGCGTTAATGGCAGTGCAAAGCAGTGACCGGATGGAATGCAGCGCTGCCGGGAGGACTTCCTGCCAGCGAGAGGTTGGGAGGCCCTTAGACTTTAAGGCTAAGAGAACGGCCTTCCAGACAGTCGCGTTCTCTCTTTCCACCTGGCCGTTCCCTCGGGGGTTGTAGCTGGTGGTCCTGCTTGCAGCAATACCTCTCGCTAGTAGGAACTGGCGAAGTTCCTCGCTCATGAAGGATGAGCCCCGGTCGCTATGTATATAGTTCGGGAACCCGAACAAGGCGAAGAGGTAGTTCAGGCATTTGATGACCGTGGTACTGGTCATGTCTGGGCAGGGGAAGGCAAAGGGGAAACGGGAGTACTCATCAATAATGTTGAGGAAGTACACATTACGGTCAGAGGACGGGAGGGGCCCCTTAAAAATCGATGCTCAAGCGCTCGAAGGGGCGGGTGGCCTTGATCAGGCTTGCTCTGTCCGGCCTAAAGAAATGCGGTTTGCATTCGGCACAGGTTTGGCAGTTCCTGGTCATGGTCCTGACCTCCTCGATGGAGTAGGGCAGGTTGCGGGCCTTAATGAAGTGGTAAAGTCTGGTGACCCCGGGGTGGCAGAGGTCGTCGTGGAGGGTCTGCAGTCTATCAATTTGCGCGTTGGCGCATGTACTTCGTGATAGAGCATCTGGCGGTTCGTTCAGTTTACCAGGCCGGTACAAGATATCATAATCGTAGGTGGAGAGCTCGATTCTCCACCTCAAGATCTTGTCGTTCTTGATTTTGCCCCTCAGCTTGTTATTAAACATAAAAGCGACCGAACGCTAGTCGGTGAGGAGGGTAAATCGTTTGCCTGCCAGGTAATGCCTCCAGCGTCGTACTGCCTCCACGATCGCCTGGGCCTCCTTCTCGACCGAAGAGTGTCGGATCTCAGGGCCCTGGAGGGTCCTTGAGAAGAAGGCCACAGGTCTCCCCGCCTGGTTAAGGGTTGCAGCTAGGGCGAAGTCGGATGCATCGCTCTCCACTTGGAAAGGGATAGACTCATCCACCGCGTGCATTGTGGCCTTAGCAATGTCTCCCTTTATGAGGGAGAAGGCTGCGCATGCTTCTGCCGTCAGGGGGAAGGAGGTGGACTTCATGAGGGGTCTGGCTTTGTCCGCATAATTGGGCACCCATTGGGCATAGTAGGCGAAGAGTCCCAGGGTTCTCTTCAGCGCCTTTGGACAGTGGGGGAGGGGAAGCTCCATGAGGGGGCGCATTCTTTCGGGGTCGGGGCCGATGACTCCGTTCTCTACTACGCAGCCGAGGATGGCAAGACGCGAGGTGTTAAACATACATTTCTCCTTATTGTAGGTGAGGTTCAGCCGTTGGGCCGTACGGAGGAATCTCTCCAAATTAACATCATCGTCCTGCCGGTCGCGGCCGCAGATGGTGACGTTATCTAGATAAGGGAACGTGGCATGCAGCCCGTTCTGGTCAACCATCCGGTCCATCTCCCTTTGGAAGACCGAAACCCCGTTGGTGACGCCGAAGGGAACCCTAAGGAAGTGGTAGAGGCGGCCATTCGCCTCGAAGGCGGTATACTGGCGGTCCTCAGGGCCGATAGGGAGTTGGTGATAGGCCGACTTAAGGTCAATGGTAGAGAATAGCCGGTACTGTGCAATCTGATTGACCATATCAGATATGCGGGGAAGGGGGTATGCGTCCAGCTGGGTGTACCGGTTTATGGTTTGGCTGTAGTCAATGACCAGGCGGTTTTTATTGCCGGTCTTAACGACTACGACCTGGGCACGCCTGGGGCTGGTGCTCCCCTCGATGATGCCCTCCTTCAGGAGACGCTGCACCTCAGAGCTAATAAAAGCTCTGTCCCCGGCGCTGTACCGCCTGCTCTTGGTAGCGATGGGTTTACAGTCGCGGGTGAGGTTAGCGAACAGGGAGGGGGGGGCGGGACCTTGAGGGTGGATAGGCCGCAGGTGGTACGCGGTGGGCGGTTTGAAAGCTGCTGGTTGTAGACTGTGAGTGGGGGGAGGGGTCCACCGTATGCCAAAGTGACACTGGAGGTGGCATTGGAAATCCAGCCCTAATAGTATGGCAGCGCAGAGCTGGGGCAGGACGAGAAGTTTAAAATTTTTATACTCCGTGCCCCTAACCGACAGGGTCACAACACAGTAGCCGCTGATGTCTGTAGATTGGGACCTCGACGCCATTGAGATCCGGTTGCGCGTTGGCCGGACAGTGAGGGAGTAGTGGCTCACCGTGTCTGGATGGATGAAACTCTCCGTGCTTCCGCTGTCGAACAGGCAGGTCGTGGCGTGGCCGTTTACTTTGATGTCCATCATGGACTTGGACAGGTGATGCAGGCGAGCTTGGTCAAGTGTGACGGAGGCTAGTGTATGGCTGAGCGAGCTGCTGTAGTCTGCGGGTGAGGCGGTGGTCGGGTCTGGAGACAAGGTGGCGGTCGAGTGTGGTGAACAAAATGGCGGCGCCCACGACGTTGAATAAGATGGCGAAGAAGATGGCCGCCCCCACAACTCGCATGAGGCACTGCTGGCGTCTGTGGCCTTGATCAAAGATGGCCGCCCCCACGACTCACGAGGGGATACTGGCATCTGTGGCCTTGATGAAAGATAGCCGCCCCCACAACTCGCATGAGGCACTGCTGGCATCTGTGGCTTTCCCCCTGCAGGCCTTCGCGAAGTGGCCTTTCTTGTGGCAGTCGGAGCAGGTCGCGTTTCATGCAGGGCAGCGTGCCCTCGGGTGTTTCACCTGGCCACAGAAGAAGCAGCCGGCGGCCCGATCGCGGGGCTCTGATGTCGCAGCCGGTACCGGGGGTGGCGGTCCCGATCGGTTCCGGGACACCGACGCTGTGGTAGGTCCCAGAGGCGGCGGTGCGAGGGGTATTGCGGCCGGGGTCGGGCCTGAGTCCCAGGGTCGCGCAGCACAGTACCTGGAGTACGCCTCGAGGTCCCGATGGGCCACTTCCAAGGAGCGAGCGAGGGTAGCAGCTGTTTTCAGGTCGCGGTCCTTTGATTCCAGCAGTCTTTGCCGTGAGTAGTCTGACCGAAGGCCTTTCACGAAGGCATCTCGGATGTTTCCATCTGTATGTTCTGCAGCTGTTACGGCTTTAAAGTCACAGTCCCTGCCGAGTATTTGCAGCGCCCGTAAGAAATCAACAACTGACTCTCCTGGCTGTTGCGAGCGGGATCTTAGGAGATGCCTGGCGTACATTGAGTTTACAGGGCTCCGATACTGTTCTTTTAGCAGGTTGAGGGCGTCTTCGTATGTGGCAATGTCCCGGATGAGTGCAAATACTTTAGGGCTCACCTGAGCTGTCAGAACTCTTAGTTTGGATGCCGGAGGCACGCCGGATTCTCCCAGGTAGGCTTCGAAGCAGCTCAGCCAGTGTTCGAAGTCGAGGGCTGAATTCGCAGCCTGTGGGTTTAGATCCAGGTACGGCGGCCGGAGGGCTCGTAGCCAGGCCGGCTGCTGGGGCTGTTGTAGATGGCCGTTTGGCTGAGGCTGTACGTCTGACTGGTCGTTTGGCTGCTCCGTTGTAGACATTTCAAAATTTAGCCAATAAAGTTGATATACCTATCAATTCAGTTCATGAAAAGCGACGAGTTAAGTTAGTAACTATAGGTTTTTATTGGCTAAATAACAGAGCCCACCCTCGTGGGTGATCGGATCCAACAAGGAGGAACACCAGCCAATCGACCACCTTTATACCTGGGCAAGCAGGCGGAGCCATGGGCGGAGTCAGCTGTGGTGAGCCCAGGTATAACAGCGTGACAAGAGGTGACCTTGTGTAGTGATACAACAGTGTAAACAGTGATAACCATAGTGTAACGATATAAACAGTGATAACCATAGTGTAACGATAGTGAACGATAAAAGTGGTTTACCACAGGATGCATTGGTAATAATTTTCCAAAACTTCCTGGACTCAGCAAAGGTCCCGGCAGACTGGAAAACTGCTAATGTAACACCCTTATTTAAAAAGGGCAGTAGACAGAAGGCTGGAAACTATAGACCGGTTAGCCTAACATCTGTGGTAGGTAAAATATTAGAGTCCATTATTAAGGAGACAGTAACAGGGTATTTGGATAATCATAATTTAATAGGACAAAGTCAGCATGGTTTTATGAAGGGGAAGTCATGTTTGACAAATTTGCTGGAGTTCTTTGAGGAAGTAACATATAGGGTGGATAAAGGGAAACCAGTGGACGTAGTGTATTTAGACTTCCAAAAGGCATTTGACAAGGTGCCACACAAAAGATTATTGCTTAAGATAAAAAATCACGGGATTGGGGGTAATATTCTGGCATGGATAAAGGATTGGCTATCTAACAGAAGGCAGAGAGTTGGGATAAATGGTTCATTCTCAGACTGGCAATCAGTAACTAGTGGTGTTCCACAGGGGTCAGTGCTGGGTCCCCAACTCTTTACAATCTATATTAACGATTTGGAGGAGGGGACCGAGTGTAACATATCAAAGTTTGCAGATGATACTAAGATGGGAGGGAAAGTAGTGAGTGAGGAGGACATAAAAAACCTGCAAGGGGACATAGACAGGCTAAGTTAGTGGGCAGAGATTTGTCAGATGGAATACAATACTGGAAAGTGTGAGGTTATGCACTTTGGCAGGAAAAATCGTAGAGCAAGTTATTATCTTAATGGCAAGAAACTGGAAAGTACTGAAGTACAAAGGGATCTGGGGGTCCTGGTGCACGAAACTCAAAAGGTTAGTATGCAGGTGCAGCAAGTGATTAAGAAGGCCAATGGAATGTTGGCTTTCATTGCTAGGGGGATAGAATATAAAAATAGGGAGGTATTGCTTCAGTTGTACAAGGTATTGGTGAGACCGCACCTGGAATACTGCATACAGTTTTGGTGTCCATACTTAAGAATAGACATACTTGCTCTCGAGTCAGTACAAAGAAAGTTCACTCGGTTAATCCCAGGGATGAGGGGATGGACATATGAGGAGAGGTTGAGTAGATTGGGACTCTACTCATTGGAGTTCAGAAGTATGCGAGGCGATCTTATTGAAACATATAAGATTGTGAAGGGGTTGGATCGGGTGGATGCAGGGAGGATGTTCCCGATGATGGGTGAAACTAGAACTAGGGGGCATAGTCTTAGAATAAGGGGCTGCTCTTTCAAAACTGAGATGAGGAGGAACTACTTCACTCAGAGGGTGGTAGGTCCATGGAATATGCTGCCCCAAAAAGCTGTAGAAGCTACATCATTACATAAATTTAAAACAGAAATAGACAGTTTCCTAGAAGTAAAGGGAATAAAAGGGTTATGGGGAGCGGGCAGGAATTTGGACGAGTCTAGGTTCAGATCGGTCATGGCCCTGTGGGTAGCGGAGCGGGCCCAGGGGCCGTGTAGCCTGATCCTGCTCCTATTTCGTGTGTCTAATTCTGTTAGATTCAGGAGATGGTTCTGTGATAGTAGATTGGCGGTTAGGATCAGATCAGCCATGATCTTATTGAATGGCGGAGCAGGCTCGAGGGGCCGATTGGCCTACTCCTGCTCCTATTTCTTATGTTCTTATGAAGCCTGGGGGCTTTACTGTGGATAAACAGTGATAGGTATTTCCACTGGTCGGCAAATGGAGAATAAGGGACCTGAAGACTGAGAATTCTCACTGAAAAACAACCAAAGGGGAAGGGAGAAGAAAGGCTCTTGGCCCATGGAATGTTTCACAAGTGGCTACTGAGGTAGAGATTTAAAATGGAATGGCTAAGTATTTGAAAAGGAGGAATATAAAAGGATTTTGGGGGGGGGGGGGAATGGCATTACAGGAGAGAGTGCCAGCGACGGCACATGCACTGCGGGCTGAATGAAAACTACAGCACAGGAGGAGGCCAATCATTCGATGAAAACTCTGCTTGAGTCCGTGCCAGGGAATGGTTTCGAACTGTTGATGTTGAGATGAGTTTAGGACACGGTGCCCTGTGAAAAGTGCTCCAAGCACAGCCCACTGCTCCTTGTGCAATCTCTCAGTTTGGTTCAGGTCAATCCGTGCAGGCTATTTTTGATGTGTGAAGTTCAAGTACAGATCAGCTCTGACTGAGGCTCCCAATTTAGAGGCGTCACCTTCACACAGAACCTGAATTCAAGCCAGAGCCCAAGGAGATAGGGAGAGATATTGGGCCTATTAAAAGTGGCATTATGCAGTGCAGGTGGATTCTGGCTGTATTTTCAGGGTCAATATCAGTGGGTTATAGGATTACCACTAGCTACAGGTAGGATATTGGGGCGCTATCCCTCGTCCTACCAGTTACATACAGAGACTTTCAATGCACTACTGTTGGTTATGAGTGAAATCTGAGTGTTGCCAGTGTTACTATTAGTGCAATTACAGGGAGTTACTGGTGGAATCAAAGTTCCTCCCACCTCTGCTTTTGCCTTTGTGAATCATTCCCCCAACTTCGATTTACCCTCTTCCCTGCCCTCGGTTTCCCTTCTTAGCTGTGGATTTGTGAAAGGCAGGTCATGCCTGATGAACCGGACTGAATTTTTTGAGGAGGTGACTAAAGTAGTGGACAAGGGAATGTATAGGGATGTTATTTATATGAACTTCCAGAAGGCATTGGATAAGGTCCCACATAAGAGACTGTTCACTAAGGTAGAAGCCCACAGAATGGAGGGCACATTTTTGACCTGGTTAGGAAATTTGCTGAGCTGCAGGAAACAGAGAGTAGGGATAATGGACAGGTATTCAAATTGGCAGGATGTGACTAGTGGTGTCCCGCAGGGATCTGTGTTGGGGCCTCAACTATTCACAGTATTTATTAATGACTTAAATGATGGCATAGAAAGTCATATATCCAAATTTGCCGATGACACAAAGATAGGCGGCATTGTAGGCGGTGTAGATGAAAGCATAAAATTACAAAGGGGTATCGACAGATTAAGTGAATGGGCAAAACTGTGGCAAATGGGTTTCAATGTAAGCAAATGTGAGGTCATCCACTTTGGACCTAAAAAGGATAGAACTGGGTACTTTCTAAATGGTGAAAAGCTAAAACACCAGTGGATGTCCAGGTACATAGATCATTAAAATGTAATGAACAGGTACAGAAAATATTCAAAGAGGCTAATAGAATGCCGGCCTTTATATCTAGAGGGCTAGAGTACAAGGGGGTAGAAGTTATGCTGCAGCTACACAAAACCCTGGTTAGACCACACCTGGAGTACTGTGAGCAGTTCTGGGCACCACACCTTAGGTAGGATATATTGCCCTTGAAGGGAGTGCAGCGTAGGTTTACCAGAATGATACCCGGACTTTAAGGGTTAAGTTACGAGGCGAGATTACACAAATTAGGGTTGTGTTCCCTAGAATTTAGAAGGTTAAGAGGTGATCTGATTGAAGTTTTCAAGCTATTAAGAGGAACAGGTAGGGTAGATAGAGAGAAACTATTTCCGTTGGTTGGGGATTCTAGGACTAGGGGGCATAGTCTAAAAATTAGAGCCAGACCTTTCAGGAGTGAAATTAGGAAACACTTCTACACACAAAGTGTGGTCGAAGTTTGGAATGCTCTTCCACTAACGGCAGTTGATGCTAGATCAATTGTAACTTTAAATCTGAGTGTGATAGATTTTTGTTAACCAAAAGGTATTAAGGGACATGGGCCAAAGGCGGGTATATGGAGTTAGGTCGCAGATCAGCCATGATCTCATTGAATGGCAGAACAGGCTCGAGGAGCTCAATGGCCTACTCCCGTTCCTATGTTCCAACGTTGCCTGCTCACAGATAGCCTACTAGTTCTGGGACAACAACTGCTGCCACGAAACCGCGAGCAAAGATACTCAACTACAGGAGACCCATCTTTTATAAAGATATAAAATGCAGCAGAATTTGAGGATGTCCTGATCAGATACCACAAAGTCAGATGTCATGTGGTCCACACATCATGTGATCAAATCTCCAGGCGTTTAAAACTGAGGTGAGGAGGAATTTCTTCACTCAGAGGGTTGTGAATCTTTGGAATTCTCTACCCAAAAGGGCTGTGGATGCTGAGTCGTTGAGTATAGTCGAGGCGGAGATAGATTGATTTTTGGACTCACGGGGAATCAAGGGATATGGGGATCGGGCGGGAAAGTGGAGTTGAGGTTGAAGATCAGCAACAATCTTATTGAATGGAAGAGTAGGCTCGAAGGGCCGTATGGCCTACTCCTGCTCCCAATTCTTATGTTCTTAATCTAGTACACGGTTCTCAAAATAATCTGCTCCCTATTGATTGACCATGGCAATACTGGAATAGCAAATTGTACAATTTGTTATAGGACATAAAAAACTACATGAAAAAGGAAGCTAGTCCTGATTTGTCATTTAAACATAAATATTAAATAGAAACAAATGATTAAATAAGGAGTTTAAAGATAAATATTAAATAAAAACAACTGAGTCTGGGGTTCTACCTCTAAAGCCCTTTCAGAAACACTTTTTCCTCCCAATGCATCTTTCACACTTTGTTCTCGAGTTCTTTTTATTTTCCCAGTTCTTAAGTTTGCTTCCCTCTTCCCAGCCCCATCGGGACAAGGGGCAGCCTGTGTTTGGGTGAAGCTGCAGCCTAGGAAACACAAGCACCAAAGGCAGGAAGGGGGAGCGGCCTGCGCTCGCCAGCAGAGCCTGAGCCTGAGCCTGAGCCGCCAGCCCGGCCAGCTCCGCTCACCGCCGCAACACTCACCACGGCGGTCAGATCCTGCACCGTCTTGGGGTCCGTTTCCGACATCCCGAGTGCTGTGATTTTTTTTTCAGCTGAAGAAGGCGGCCTCGGCAGCTCAATCTCACCACGGCAAGCCCCGCTCCCCGCACCGCCACCGCCAGGCTCTCGCGAGAACTCAGCTGCATCATGGGAGTTGTAGTCCTCACTCTGCCAACACCCCCCTGGTCAGTAGACAATGCTGGGAACACCCAGGTAGCATCTGTGGAGAGAGATGCAGAGTTAACGTTACTCTGCTAACCCCTGGTCAATAGACCATGCTGGGAACACTCAGGCAGCAAGTCAGGCAGTATCTGGGCAGAGAGAAGCAGAGTTAACATTACTCTGCTAACCCCTGGTCAATAGACCATGCTGGGAACACTCAGGCAGCAAGTCAGGCAGTATCTGGGCAGAGAGAAGCAGAGTTAACATTACTCTGCTAACCCCTGGTCAGTAGACCATGCTGGGAACACTCAGGCAGCAAGTCAGGCAGTATCTGGGCAGAGAGAAGCAGAGTTAACTCGAGGAAACTCGAGAAACAGCACCTCATCTTCCAATTAGGCACTTTACAGCCCTCCGGACTCAATATCGAGTTCAACAATTTCAGATCATAACCTCGGCCCCTATTACATTTTTACTTATATTTTTTATCCACACCTTTGTTTTGGTTCCCCTCCCCCCCCCCTTTCCTTTTTTTTCTCTCTCCCACATGGCAGCTGTCTCCCATTCTGCCAGTGCATTTCACACCTAATCTAGAGCCGTCTTTTGTCTCCACTAGTCCTATCACCATCTCGTCTCGTTTTGAATACCTCTTAATGCCTCTTCTCTTTTGTTCTCTCCCAGCCTGGCCTCTTAATCTATTTCATTCCCTGTGCCTCTTTAGTCTTGATAAAGGGTTTTGACCCGAAACGTTGACTCTAATTTCTCTCCACGGATGTTGCCTGGCCTGCTGAGTTTTTCCAGCATTTTCTGTTGTTATTTTTGAAGCAGAGTTAACGTTACTCTGCTAACCCCTGGTCAGTAGACAATGCTGGAAACACTTAGTCAGCAGGTCAGGCAGCATCTGGGCAGAGAGAAGCAGAGTTAATGTTACTCTGCTAACCCCTGGTCAGTAGACAATGCTGGGAACATTCAGTCAGCATCTGTGGAAAGAGATGCAGAGTTAATGTTACTCTGCTAACCCCTGGTCAGTAGACAATGCTGGGAACACTCAGCATCTGTGGAAAGAGATGCAGAGTTAACGTTACTCTGCTAACCCCTGGTCAGTAGACAATGCTGGGAACACTCGGTCAGCATCTGTGGAAAGAGATGCAGAGTTAATGTTACTCTGCTAACCCCTGGTCAGTAGACAATGCTGGGAACACTCAGCATCTGTGGAAAGAGATGCAGAGTTAACGTTACTCTGCTAACCCCTGGTCAGTAGACAATGCTGGGAACACTCGGTCAGCATCTGTGGGGAGAGATGCAGAGTTAACGTTACTCTGCTAACCCCTGGTCAGTAGACAATGCTGGGAACACTCGGTCAGCATCTGTGGGGAGAGATGCAGAGTTAACGTTACTCTGCTAACCCCTGGTCAGTAGACAATGCTGGGAACACTCGGTCAGCATCTGTGGAAAGAGATGCAGAGTTAACGTTACTTTGTTAACCCCTGGTCAGTAGACAATGCTGGGAACACTCGGTCAGCATCTGTGGAGAGAGATGCAGAGTTAACGTTACTCTGCTAACCCCTGGTCAGTAGACAATGCTGGGAACATTCAGTCAGCATCTGTGGAAAGAGATGCAGAGTTAACGTTACTCTGCTAACCCCTGGTCAGTAGACCATGCTGGGAACATTCAGTCAGCATCTGTGGAGAGAGATGCAGAGTTAACGTTACTCTGCTAACCCCTGATCAGTAGACAATGCTGGGAACATTCAGTCAGCATCTGTGGAAAGAGATGCAGAGTTAACGTTACTCTGCTAACCCCTGGTCAGTAGACAATGCTGGGAACATTCAGTCAGCATCTGTGGAGAGAGATGCAGAGTTAACGTTACTCTGCTAACCCCTGGTCAGTAGACCATGCTGGAAACACTCAGTCAGCAGGTCAGGCAGCATCTGTGGAGAGAGAAACAGAGTTAACGTTACTCTGCTAACACCCTTGGTCAATAGACATTGCTAGAAACACTCAGCAGATCAGGCAGCATCTGTGGAGAGAGAATAGAGTTAACATTTCAGGTCTGTGACCTTGGATATTTATTTAATTTGCTGTCTGACATTGTCTGCAAATTGGCTTTGTACAATCATCCCTTTTGTCATTTAATCTCTCTTGCCTTCCACCCTATCACAGGCGTTCCTTTTTGTCCTTTCCCTGATCCTGCACTTGCTAAAAACCTGTTACATCTCTAACTTTTTCCAGTTCTGACGAAAGGTCATCGACCAGAAACGTTAGCTCTGTTTCTCTCTCCACAGGTGCTGCCTGACCTGCTGAGTATTTCCAGCATTTCCTGTTTTTATTCCAGATTTCCAGCATCTGCAGTATTTTGCTTTTGTGTCAATAGACGATGGTAAGTCTGCCCACCAATTCAGAATGTTCCACTGGGAAAAGTTACTTGATGGGTCTACTGCTAACTCTTTTTCAAACTGTCGACCTCACCCTCATTTCAGAACAATCATTTTTTTTTAATGTAAGTCAATCTCCCATGGTGTGGCACACAGGGAGCCCAGATCAAGGGTTGTATTCAGGTCAAGCAAGGAAAAATTGATCAAAAAGCAAAATATTGAACTTGTTCGCACATTGAACAACCCTCCTGAGCCTAGCTGAACTTGCTCTCACATTGAACAATGGGTCCACCCAAGAAATAATTGGACCCAGGCGGTGGAGGGGAAGGAAGCAGATGGGAGGGGAGAGGAGGATGGGAATGGGTATAAGAGTGGGTGACAGCAGGTGAAGAGGGGGGATAGAGGAAAGAGGAACAGGGAAGGGAATGGGGCTGAGGACAGGAATAGCAATGGGTGAGAAGCTGGCAAGCTCTTGTAGCAGGAAGGGAGGAATCCTTTAAGATGGTTAGTGAATCAGTAACAATGAGACTGAGTATTCTCACTAGAAGACCAAGGAGGAAGCTAAAATAATTTTTCACATAGAAAGCCAGTAGGACATGGAATGCTTTACCACAGATATTACAGAACAATTTAAAACAAAATTGTATAGATAGCTGAAAAGAAATAACATAACAAGGGCAGGAGACTGGGATTGAGAGTAGATATTTCCAGTTGAATGGCTAGTACCAGTACCATTCGGCTAAATGATCTCCCATAGTGGGAGGAGGGGGGAAGAAAAAATCAAACATCTGCTTCCTTCCTCTTCACCGCCTGGGTCCAATTATTTTTTTGCGTGGATCCATTGTTCAACGTGAGAACAAGCTCAACTAGGTTCAGGAGGGTTGTTCAATGTCAGAACAAATCAAATTTGACCGGCTGATTATTTCCAGCATTTTCTGTTTTTATTTCAAATATCGTTTACTTTTCTGTTCCTCTGTTTAGGGAGAGAGAATGTTAATCATAATTTTAAAGTTAAAATAGACTCCAGTATAAGGCCATTGTACTGTATAGAATATTATACCACAGATTTTCTTTACTTTCATCAGTGATTTTCCTTCTAATTCTTTTCAAAGGTCCCATGCTATTCAACTTCCCCAATGGAGATAAAAGGCTGGGGATTGGTTCCCTGCTCCCTGCCAGTGCTGTTACATATCCTGCTGCTAGGAGGTGTCTGGTATTAGGTTACTCTTACTAAGTGTTATTAAGTGTAATCTAGGCTGACACTCCAGTGCATTGCTGAGGGAGTGCTGCATTGTCGGAGGTGCCGTCCTTTGGATGAAACATTAAACCGAGGCCCCGTCTGCTCTCTCAGGTGGACATAAAAGATCCCATGGCACTATTTCGAAGAAGAGTAGGGGAGTTATTCCCGGTGTCCTGGCCAATATTTATCCCTCAATCAACATAACAAAAACAGTTTATCTGGTCATTATCACTTTGTTGTTTGTGGGAGCTTGCTGTGCACAAATTGGCTGCTGTGTTTCCTTCATTACAACAGTGACTACACTTCAAAAGTACTTCATTGGCTGTAAAGCGCTTTGAGACATCCAGTGGTTGTGAAAGGCTCTATATAAAATGTCTTGTGATGACTTTCCCTGTGGCAGACAACAGGGAAACTCCTCTGTAATTACCGCAATCGGACTTGTCACCTTTCTTGAACATGGTCACAATTACGGCATCTCTGAGATCCCCTGGCATGCTCTCCTCCTTCCAGATAAGAGAAATTAGTTCATGAATTTGTGCCAGTAGTGCTTCTCTGCCATGCTTTAGTGCCTCGGCAGGGATTCCATCTGCTCCTGAGGCCTTGTTGTTCTTCAGTTGTCGGATGGCCTTTTCAACCTCATGCCGGGCTGGAGTTGTGCTGAGATGGTGGCGGGTAGCATGCTGTGGGATGGAGTTGAGGACACTCGCGTCGAAGACAGAGTCGCGGTTAAGGAGATCTTCGAAGTGCTCCTTCCAGCGGGCACTGACTGCCTCTCTGTCCTTGATGAGTACCTCTCCGTTCTTGGCCCGCAGTGGGGTAGGGCCTTGGGTGTTTGGGCCGTAGATGGTCTTGACTGCGCTAAAGAATCCACGCACGTCGTGGTTGTCAGCTAACTGCTGATCTCCTGCGCTTTCTCCACCCACCATCTGTTCTTTAGGTCGCGAGTTTGCTGTTGGACCTCGACCTTCAGGCGTCTGTAGAGCTGCTTTCTTGCTCTCGAGTTCTGTTGCTGTTTCCAGATCAGGAATGCCTTGCACTTGTGGCTCATTAGCTCCTGGATCTCCTGGTCATTCTCGTCGAACCAGTCTTGGTGTTTCCTGGTCGAGTGACCAAGCGTCTCTTCACAGGTGCTGATTATGGAGGCCTTGAGTGCAGACCAGGCGCTGTGGGCACTCTGTGTCTCTGAATCACTGGGAGTCGTCAGGCTGTTTGTGAGATGCAGGCTGAATAGGGCCTTCTTAGCGGGGTCTTTGAGTGCTCCAGAGTTGATTTTCCTGTTGCATTGCTTCTGTTGCCGCCGCTGTTTTGGGGCTACATTGATGGAGATGACAGAGCGGATTAGGCAGTGGTCTGTCCAGCAGTCGTCAGCTCCTGTCATGGCGCGGGTGATGCGGACGTCCTTGCGGTCCCTCGCTTGGACGATGATGTAGTTCAACAGGTGCCAGTGCTTGGAGCGAGGGTGCTGCCATAAAGCCTTGTACTTGTCTTTCTGATGGAACAAGGTGTTGGTTATGACAAGGTCATGTTCTAAGCATTTCGACAGGAGGAGGGTACCATTGGAGTTGGCTTTCCCTACCCCCTCTCTGCCAATCGCACCTCTCCAGAGGTCAGTGTCCTTTCAAACTATGGCGTTAAAGTCTCCAAGGAGGATCAGCTTGTCGCCCGTTGGGACTCGGGACAGGGATTGTTCGAGGCTGGAGTAGAATCATCGCTAGAATCCTCCTCAATCGCCTTCTCCCAGTGGCCGAAGAGCTCCTCCCAGAGTCGCAATGCGGATTCCGCCCACTAAGGGGCACAATGGACATGATCTTCACCGCACGTCAATTACAAGAGAAATGCAGGGAACAGCACCAACCACTGTACATGGCCTTCTTTGATGTCACAAAGGCCTTCGACACTGTCAACCGTGAGGGATTATGGAGTGTCCTCCTCAAAATTCGGCTGCCCTCAAAAGTTTGTCACCATCCTCCGCCTGCTTCACAATGATATGCAAGCCGTGATCCTGACCAATGGTTGCTCCACTGACCCAATTCACGTACGAACTGGGGTCAGACAGCAAGGCTGTGTCATCGCACCAACGTTCTTCTCGATCTTCCTTGCTGCAATGCTCCATTTCACCCTCAGTAAGCTCCATGGAGCTAATTTACAGAACAAACAGGAAACTGTTCAACCTCCGTCGCCTCCAGTCCAGATCCAAGGTCATCCCATCCTCTGTCGTCGAAATACAGTATGCAGTCGATGCTTGCGTCTGCGCTCACTCGGAGGTCGAACTCCAAACCATCATCAACACCTTCACCGAAGCGTACGAGAGCATGGGCCTTACACTAAACATCCGTAAGACAAAGGTCCTCTACCAACCTGCCCCCGCCACACAGTACTGCCCCCCGATTATCAAAATCCACGACGAGGCCTTGGACAATGTGGACCACTTTCCATACCTTGGGAGCCTACTGTCAACAAGGGCAGACGTCGACGATGAAGTCCAACAGCGCCTTCAGTGTACCAGTGTAGCCTTCGGTCGCCTGAGGAAGAGTGTGTTTGAAGACCAGGACCTCAAACCTGGCACTAAGCTCATGGTTTACAGGGCAGCAGTGATACCTGCCCTGCTGTATGCCTCAGAGACATGGACCATGTAGAGCAGGCTCCTCAAAGCACTGGAGAGGTACCACCAACGCTGCCTCTGCAAGATCCTACAAATCCATTGGCAGGATAGGCGCACCAATGTCAGTGTTCTCGCTCAGGCCAACATCCCCAGCGTCGAAGCTTTGACCACGCTCGATCAGCTCCGATGGACGGGTCACATTGTCCACATGCCCGATACGAGACTCCCAAAACAAGCGCTCTACTCGGAGCTCCGGCACGGCAAGAGAGCCCCAGGTGGGCAGAGGAAACGCTTCAAGGACACCCTCAAAGCCTCCTTGAAAAAGTGTAACATCCCCACCGACACCTGGGAATCCCTGGCCCAAGACCGCACAAAGTGGAGGAGAAGCATCCGGGAAGGCGCCGAACACCTCGAGTCTCTTCGCCGGGAGCAAGCGGAAGCCAAGTGCAGGCAGTGCAAGGAGCGCACGTCAACCCAAGCACCCCACCCACCCACCCCTTCAACCACCGTCTGCCCCACCTGTGACAGAGACTGTAGGTCCCGCATTGGACTCATCGGTCACCTGAGAACTCATTTTTAATGTGGAAGCAAGTCATCCTCGGTTCCGAGGGACTGCCTAAGAAGAGAAGATATAAAATGTAAGTCTTTTTTAATCTTCCTACAGTAACAAAGTTAAGGAATCTTCAAATATTATTATTGAAGTGTGATTTAAAATACTGCACAAAAGTGGTTGTTCTAATCTGTGACTCCTGCACTTCACTCCTGAAATTATATGAAGTAGGAACATCAATGATTAATTTTGTACATGGCAGAGGTGCAGAATTCTCTCTAGAATGTGTGACCAGTGGGGTATGTGTTATCACAAATAGTTACAATTCAATGCACAATATCAGTAGTCTTTGAGTCTTGTATTTGTGTAAAATGGTCTGTATTTAGCAAAACTGACCAAAGAGAATAAAGCCAAATGTGCCCTTTGGAGTAGCATTTCACAGTTACTGATCCTAATTGTAAACCTATTTTTGCAACAACAGCTGAACCATTGTCCATCTTTCCGTTCTATGAACGACATCGTCACCGGCTTAAAAGAGCACCAAAACAAAATGGTTTTGTTGGGTATTACAAGAGGCTTAGGGATTATAAATGAATTTCACTGCCACTGTTCCAGGGAAGTTTTTAGTTTAGTCATGTACAACTTCAGCTCTAGCAAGCCTTAAAGAAGAATACATTTGCTTGTGTACCACTCCAATCTAATAATTAGAAAATAGAAAGTGGATTTTTGTTCAAGTTCCACTGAAGTTTACATTGGAAAACCTAGTTTTTTTCTGCTTTTAAATGGGAAAGATTTAGGAAATTAACTTTCCTGCAGTAAATTAATGCAGGGAAATGCATATTGGCTGCAAGGCGCTATTAGAACGTATTCCTTCAATGTTTAGCTATTTCCCGTCATAAGCTCTCAGCGAGTCAGTAAACCATTCAGTTAGCAGAAACAACATTTGCCAGCTGACGCAGGCTTTCCCAGCACCACGTGATAGCCTTAACATATTTTGCACATCATGTGATAAGTGAAGGGCAGGAAACAAAGTCAGTGCTGCTCGCAGTGAGTGTTAATGTAAAGGGTGATGGCGTTAAAGTTTACCGAAACCTACCCAGTGACAAAGAAGAAAAAGGGTTTCATGTCGACCCCACTTTAACGCGGGAATGAATGTACGTGGGTTAATTTAATAACCATATCATAATTTTCACATTGATTCTTTTACAGGACACCCTCCTGCGGGTGCATTTTGATAGTCACTTCACAAAGTTTCTGTCAATGCTGTCGAAAGGTTTTAGCACGAACTGTTAAAGCAGTTATCACGCGCGATTTGCTGTTTTAGGAGAGGGAGAATACGAAAGAGAATCTGTATTACCCAGACTTGAAAAGGGCAAATTACTGAAGCCATTTCTAATCGATTAGAATGTACCAACATTTACAAACCCAGTGTGCAGTTATGAAAGTCTGGTTTTCTGCTATTTTAAGCGCAGCTGTTGGATTTATTTCTTTTTATAATCTGAAGCGTTCTGATTCCACAATCGAAGGTCCTCCTGAACAACTTGCATTGAAACAGTACCTTTAACGTAATAAAACGACCCAAGCCGCATCACAGGAGAAGTTATCAAACACAATTTGACACCAGCCACAAAAGGAGATATTGGGACAGGTGAGGGTCAAAGATGTAGGTTTTAAAGGGTATCTTAAAGGAGGGGAGGTGGAGAGGTTTAGGAAGGGAATGCCAGAGCTTAGGGCCAAGGCAGCTGAAGGCACGGCCACCAATGGTGGAGCCAAGGAAATCTGGGATGCACAAGAGGCCAGAATTGGAGGAACACAGAGATCTCAGAGGGTTGTATGATTGGAGGAGATTACAGAGATGGGAGGGGCGAGGCCATGGATGGATTTGAAAACAAGGACGAGCATTTTTTAATTTTAAAACTGGCTTAGACTGCTATCTTCTGTTAATGTTCATTTTAACCCAAACAATTGTACTTATTTGTTATTTAATATTATGCATGTTTTACAGAAAACTTGGGTTCAAACGTGTAGCTCTATTTAAAAACCCAGCAAATGCTTCAATTACAGAGCAGGGCAGTCAGCAGCCACGAAGAGGGAAGTTGTGCATGGTGTACTGGAAACATGAGTACAGTACAGGAAATGAATATGTACAATTGCAGTGGCTCTTGTAGTTAGCTGTCGATTTACACAACAAACTTACACATTTATAAATAGACTGGCGGAGGAGGGTTTCCTGTAAGTATCATTCTGACTGAGCCTTTGACCACTGTCATTCTATAGGGACACAATACACTCCAATTGTTTTTCTAATGGTGTTCATAAACTAAAACTTTATAGCCATCCAGGAGACCGGAAACAGAACACATTGAAAGGTAACCGGGAGAAGGATCAGGAGATCCTGAAGAGCCGGGGAGTTATCTCCGGTGTCCTGGCCAATATTTAAACCTCAACCAACATCACTACAACAACAACTAAAACAGAGAACTTAAACCAGAAACTTAACTGGACCAGCCACATAAATACTGTGGCAACAAGAGCAGGTCAGAGGCTAGGTATTCTGCGATGAGTGTCTCACCTCATGACTCCACAAAGCCTTTCCACCATCTACAAGGCACAAGTAAGGAGTGTGATGGATTACTCTCCACTTGCCTGGAAGAGTGCAGCTCCAACAACATTCAAGAAGCTTGACACCATCCAGGACATAGCAGCCCGCTTGACTGGCACCCCATCCACCACCTTAAACATACCGTGGCTGCAGTGTGTACCATCTACAAGATGCACTGCAGCAACTTGCCAAGACTTCTTCGGCAGCACCTCCCAAATCCTCGACTTCTTCCACCTAGAAGTTAAAAGGCAGCAGTCACATGGGAACACCACCACCTCCAAGTTCCCCTCCAAGTCACACACCATCCAGACTTAGAAGTATATCGCTGATCCTTCATCGTCGCTGGGTCAAAATCCTGGAACACCCACCCTAACAGCACTGTGGGAGTACCTTCACCACACAGACTGCTGGGGTTCAAGAAGGCGGCTCACCACCACTTTTTCAAGGGCAATTAGGGATGGGCAATAAATGCTGGCCTTGCCAGCAATGCCCACAACACATAAACAAATTTTAAAAAAGTGATGGAAGGTGTCGTCGACAGTTCTATCAAGTGGCACTTACTCACTAATACTAACCTGCTCACTGATGCCCAGTTTGGGTTCCACCAGGACCACTCGGCTCCCGATCTCATTGCAGCCTTGGTCCAAACATGGACAAAGGAGCTGAATTCCAGAGATGAGGTGAGAGTGACTGCCCTTGACATCAAGACAGCATTTGACCGAGTGTGGCATCAAGGAGCCCTAGTAAAACTGAAGTCAATGGGAATCGGGGGGGAAACTTTCCACTGGCTGGAGTCATACCTGGCACAAAGGAAGATAATTGTGGTGGTTGGTGGTCAATCATCACAGTCCCAGGACATCACTGCAGGAGTTCCTCAGGGCAGTGTCCTAGGCCCAACCATCTCCAGCTGCTTCATCAGTGACCTGCCCTCCATCATAAGGTCAAAAATGGGGATGTTCGCTGATGACTGCACAGTGTTCAGTGCCATTTGCCACTCCTCAGATAATGAAGCAATCTATGCACGTTGCAACAAGACTTGGACCACATTCATGCTTGGGCTCATAAGTGGCAGGAAACATTTGCGCAACACAAGTGCCAGGCAATGGCTACCTCCAACAAGCAAGAGTCTAACCACCTCCCCTTGACATTCAACGGCATTACCATCGCCTAGTCACCCACCCTCAACATCCTGAGGTCACCATTAACCAGAATCTTAACTGGACCAGCCACATACTGTGGCAACTAAAGCAGGTCAGACGCTAGGTATTCTGCGACGAATGTCTCACCTCCTGACTCCCCAAAGCCTTTCCACCATCTACAAGGCACAAGTAAGGAGTGTGATGGAATACTCTCCACTTGCCTGGATGAGTGCAGCTTAAACAACACTCAAGAAGCTCAACACCATCCAGGACAAAGCAGCCTACTTGATTGGCACCCCATCCACCACCTTAAACATTCACTCCCTCCACCACCGGCATACCGTGTCTGCAGTGTGTACTATCTATAAGATGAACTGCAGCAACTCGCCAAGGCTCCTTTGGCAGCACCTCCCAAGACCCGACCTCTACCACCTGGAAGGACAAGGACAGCAGGTGCATGTGAACACCACCACCTCCAAGTTCCCCTCCAAGTCACACACCATCCTGACTTGGAAGTATATCGCCGATCCTTCATTGTCGCTGGGTCAAAATCCTGGAACTCCCTCCCTAACAGCACTGTGGGAGTACCTTGTTGGATTGCAAAAATAGGCCTGTGAATCAAAGCCTGAATCCTCTAGTCTTTAAATATATTAATCAAAGCTGCAGGGAGGGCTGTAGTACTAGAAACCATATTCAAAGGATGTTTAGCTTCACGTATTAGGAAATATATATAAACTGAACATGTAGCATTTAGGTAGCTGCGAAGCATGATGGGATGCTTGACCATCATATTAACCCTCTTAACCAAGTACTGTAGAAATCACATATTTACTAGACTCTTAGGCCCCGATTTTCGGGCAGCTGTCGGGCGGCTTTTCATGCTGCCATGGTCCGAAAATCGTGGAAAAAGCGGGTCGGTACCCCCCCCCCGCCTGATTCCCCGCCCCGTCTGACTTTCGGACTGCCGTTTTCACGCGCCCCGCTTCAGTCCTGCCCGCCGCTGGCGGGACTGGTCGTCGGAGCACTAACAAGCAATTATCTGCTTGTTGAAGTGGATTTTCCCGTGCCGTTGCAACTTTGGGGCTTTCCCCACCTGAAACCCGCCTGCGGGGAACCCCGCCGATGAGAGCTGGCATGAAAACAGCTGGCTTGCTTGCTTGCAGCAGCAGGTCGCTGAGGGCTGAAGAGATTTAAAGAGGCAGCATTTGCAGGCCGCAGGACCTTGTTGATCAAGGCTTGGGGGAACTATTTGAAGCCTTAGGAGCAGCTGCAGAAAGTTGGAGCCTCACACACTTCTTCAGTGTGAGCTCCTGGGAAGCCCCTCTCACCACCCTAACTCAGGACCTCCTCAACCGAGGCATCTGCTAGAAGCATGGGAGGCCTTTTGTACCTTCCCTTCCTGGCATTAGAGGATCTCCAACAGCAGAGGTGGCAGCAGCAGAACCAGGAACAGCAGGATGATTACCAGGAGCACCAGGCTGCTGCTCACTCACCTGAAGCTGCACAAGCCAGAAGGGGCCAGCACTTGGAAGTGGCTTGAGAGCACCTTGCTGCATTTTCGGGGGCCAGTGGGACCCGTTTCTGCACTGGCAGTCCTACTCAGAAGGACTTCCATGAAGATCTGGTTTCTCTGTTCAACAGATGGCCAACGCTCCTCAAGAGATGTCATTCTCTTATGAGCACTCACCATTGTGGTGTATGTAACCTGTTCCACCTTAAGAGAACTACCTTAAGAGATGTACTACTTTCTCTTGGCTGCTGTATACTGTAATACCGGTGGTGACCACACCGGTATATAAGTGTTGTGTAGGGATTTGCTGGGCAGTTCAGCCCTGACCTCTGAATAGTAAAGACCTGTTAAAAGTTATTCTTGTGGTCTGTGTCCAGTGATTTATAATAACCATAACTGGGACACACAGACTTAACAGTGGCGACGAGTCCGATCTTACCCTGCGGCAGTTTTACATCCAAGGCAGCTTCGTCCTCAGAACGGGCGTCGAGAAGAGGCATCCGCCCTCATCATCCTGCTGAGCACCATCACACGGGAGGCATCGAGAACCCAGGTTAAAAAGAAAAAATTCTGACCACGAAGCCCTCCATCAGCGACAGGCAGTGATCATCCCTTCTACCATGGTGGTGGGTAAGCCGATCAGCGACACGAGCAGAAAGTCGGCCGCGTTGACTGTGGAGTGGGGGAGGGAAAACGGAGGAAAAAGGGCGGAGAACTCGACCACGGCCGGTGAAAAGGGCCGGGCTGCAATCGAGGCCGAGAGGCGCAGCAACTGGGGCAGCTTAAGGCACGAGAGCCGCAGAGAACTCAAACGCAGCCGGTGTAAAGGACCGGCCTGCATGCGGGGCAACCGCGGGGGTGTAAAAGCAGCGTCGGGGAATTGAGAACCGCTGGGGAGGCGAGAACGGCAGCAGCACGGCAATCGCCATTGCAGCCAGCGGGGGAAGAAGGCAAACGTGGGAATCCACCATTGTAGTCGGCGGGGGAAGAAGACAAGCGCGGGAAGCCGCCATTTTGAGAAAAAGAAAAATTTAAAAACTTGCAAGGATGCCTAAACATGGGAACATTAATACCTTTGATAGCACTATCGAAGATTGGACCACGTATGTAGAACGCATGGAGGTTTATTGTAAAGCAAATAAGGTACCAGATGATGAGAAAGCACTAACCTTATTAAGCTCAATGGGTGCGAAGACATACGGGCTATTGAAGCACCTTCTATCACCAGATAAACCGGCGGATCAGACTTTCGCGAATATTGTTACTGTCCTGAAAAATCATTTAAACCCCACGCCGCTGATGATAGCGGAACGATTTAAATTTTACAGAAGAACACAGCTGAAAGACGAAAGCAACGCTGAATTTTTAATTGAACTGCGTAAGCTATCAAAGTACTGTCAGTTTGGAACAGGACTAGCAGATGCGCTGAGAGAGAAATTTGTGTGTGGATTGTTAAAAGAAGGAACACAAAAGCGACTGCTTGAGGAGAATGATCTTACGCTTGATAAAACTGTCACTATTGCAGCATCGCAGGAAGCCGCAGCAAGAGGCACTGCGGAAATGCAGCTACGGTCACCGGAACTCAGCACCAATCAAATGGTCTTGGGTACAGTAAAATGTTATCGTTGTGGAAAGACAACGCACGATCAGAACCAGTGCTGGTTCAAAAATCAGGAATGCAGAAAATGTGGCAGGCTTGGTCACATAGCTAAAGTATGCCGGTCAGGAAAGAAGACCAGCAACAAAAAGTCACCGCAGGAAAAGTACAGAAAGGTACACAAGGTGACAGAGAACAGTTCGAACGAACAGAAGTCAAATTCAGACTCCAGCAGTAATGAACTGGGTAGTCTAAGAGTACACAATGTTGGTAATGAAGCAGACCTCCAAACAATCTGGGTCACACTTCAGATAGCAGGAGTCCAAGTGAAGATGGAACTGGACACTGGATCGGCATTGATGGTCATGAATAAGCAAGATTACAAAAGGTTATTCCCACATATTCCCCTACGGGATACGGAGATTGTATTGAAAACATACACGGGGCAAAGAGTATACCCCATCGGGAAGATAGAGGTAAAGGTGGTCCACAAGGGCAAAGAAAGCCGAGGAATGGACTTATATGTGCTACCTGAGGGAGGTCCACCACTACTGGGACGGGAGTGGATTAGGAAAATAAATATGGACTGGCATTCCTTAAAAGCACTAACGGTAGATTCCGGTGAAAAAGATGTCAAACCTAAACGATTGTCCAGAATATTGTACGATGCTAAAGAGGTGTTCCAACAAGGACTGGGAACACTGAGAGGAATTACGGCAAACATCAAGGTTGAAGAACATGCAAACCCGAAATTTTTCAAAGCCAGACCGGTACCTTATGCGATACGACCTGCTGTGGAAGCTGAGCTGGAAGGGCTAGAACATTCAGGAGTACTGTCTAAGGTAGACTGGAGTGAGTGGGCCACGCCCATTGTTCCTGTCATGAAGCGTTCATCGAGCAACAAGCCGGGGGAACCGGGGAAGGTTCGCATCTGTGGAGATTTCAAGATCACTGTTAATCCGGTGCTTCACACGGTGCAGTATCCACTTCCGCGGATTGAGGATATCTTCGCTTCATTGTCTGGCGGGTAACACTTCACCAAGATAGACCTGGCGCAGGCGTACTTACAGATGGAAGTTGAGGAAGAGTCACGCCAGTATCTCACGATCAACACGCATAGAGGCTTGTACTGGTATAATAGATTGGTTTTTGGAGTGGCATCGGCTCCAGCAATTTGGCAGAGGGCCATGGAGCAGGTATTACAGGGAATTCCAGGCACACAATGTTACCTGGACGATATTCTGATTACAGGAGATGATGACGAGGAACACCTTGCAAATTTGGAACTGGTGCTCACCAGATTGAAAGAATATGGACTTCGAGTTAATCGCCAGAAATGTGAGTTCTTTCAGAAGCGGATCTCATACTGTGGTCATGTCATTGACCAGGAGGGGCTTCATAAGTCTCCTGACAAGATCGAAGCTGTTGTGAAGGCTCCCGCTCCGGATAATGTATCCCAGTTGAGGTCATTCCTAGGGTTGATTAACTATTACCATAAGTTTCTGCCAAATTTATCCACGGTGCTGCACCCGCTGAACGCTCTTTTGCAGAAGTGAGTACCATGGAAGTGGAGCGAGGACTGTAAGAGGGCCTTTCGCAAAAGCAAGGCATTGATCACCTCAGAGGAAGTGTTGGCTCACTTCAACCCAACACTGCCTATTCGTTTGGCTTGTGATGCTTCTCCATATGGTATTGGGGCAGTACTCTCACACAAGTTGCCAAATGGCCTGGAGAGGCCAGTTGCGTTCGCATCCAGATCATTGACCTCCGCTGAGCGCAACTATGCTCAGATAGATAGGGAGGCTCTCAGCCTTGTGTGGGGAGTAAAGAAGTTTAATCATTACCTGCAGGGCCAAAAGTTTACGCTTCTGACAGACCACCAGCTGTTGGTATCCATTTTTAACCCTAAGAAGGGTGTTTCGGTGATGACAGCACAGAGACTCCAGAGATGGTCCCTTTTCCTAGGGGCACATCAATCTCAGATCAAATTCAAAGGTACAAAGCAGCATGGTAATGCTGATGGGCTGTCGCGCCTGCCACTACCTACAGAGGAGGAGGCGCCGACGGTTGACCCTGTTGAGTTATTTCACTCGACCATCATCGAATGTTTACCAGTCACCAATGCAAGTATTGAAAGAGAAACCAGGAACGACCCGACACTGTCCAGGGTCTACGAAGTGACAGTGAAGGGATGGCCAGCGCATGGTGATCCACTGTTACCGGCATTCTCAGCAAGACGAGACCAGCTGTCCGTCTGTCAAGGAACATTGATGTATGGAACAAGGGTGATTATTCCTCCTAAGTTAAGAGAGAGAGTTCTAAAGGAACTGCATGAAGGTCATCTGGGGGGAGTCAAGATGAAAAACCTTGCTAGGGCTTATGTGTGGTGGCCGGGTATCGACCAACAGATAGAGGATCTGATGAAAAGCTGCTCAGGGTGCCAAAAAGTGCAAAATGCACCTCCGATTGCACCGCTGCATCCATGGGAATGGCCTTCAACCCCATGGCAACGTGTACATATTGATTTTGCTGGTCCATTCATGGACTCCATGTTTTTAATTGCGGTGGACGCACATTCTAAATGGCCAGAAGTGATTAAGATGATTACCACTACCTCGGAAAAGATGACCGCGGTGCTAAGAACGATATTTGCGAGAAATGGATTGCCAGAACAAATATGTTCAGACAATGGACCGCAGTTCATGTCAGAAGAATTCCAGAAATTCATGAAGAAGAATGGGGTGAAACATTATACCTCTGCCCCATATCATTCGGCTACAAACGGGTTGGCCGAGAGATTTGTACAAACGTTCAAAAAAGCAATAAAGGCCATGAGCGAAGATCAGATTCCACTACAACACAAGGTGGACAAATTCCTACTGGCATATCGAAACGCCACTCATGCAGTGACAAACCAAAGTCCTGCCATGATGTTCTATAACAGGAGGTTGCGGTCCAGGTTGGACTTGTTAAAACCAAATGTGTGGAGGGAAGTTGAAAACAAACAGTTCCAGCATATAAATAACAAGACCACTCGGAGTTTCGAAATAGGACAACCAGTGTTAGCCCCGGACCATAAAAACGAGAAATGGCAATCTGGAACAATTTGGGCCAGACAAGGACCCCTGATGTACACGGTAGATATTGGTGAAAATGTAATACGGCGTCATGCTGACCAACTGGTAGAATCGAGAACAAGGGTCGAACCCATGGTTACGGCAGAGACAACCGTGGAAGAAGTTAGTGAACCTGAAGCATCTACCTCAGAAGTGAATGTACCTGATGATGATGTCCAATCCATAAGAGACCAACTAGATGAATCACCCCAGCAACGAGAATCAGAGACCCCTGAAAGGCGTTATCCAACTCGAATCAGGAGGCCTCCTCAGAGACTGAATCTTTGAACTGTTTTGCATGAAGTTGTATATATATATGTTATTATGTTATGTTAAATGGGGATATAACTGTTAAGCTAAAAAGGGAGGATTGTGGTGTATGTAACCTGTTCCACCTTAAGAGAACTACCTTAAGAGATGTACTACTTTCTCTTGGCTGCTGTATACTGTAATACCGGTGGTGACCACACCGGTATATAAGTGTTGTGTAGGGATTTGCTGGGCAGTTCAGCCCTGACCTCCGAATAGTAAAGACCTGTTAAAAGTTATTCTTGTGGTCTGTGTCCAGTGATTTATAATAACCATAACTGGGACACACAGACTTAACAACCATGTTTTCCGTATGCTGGCGAGTTATCTCCTCCATGGAGGTTGCCAACCTTTCCATGATGCTGTGTTCATGCACCAATGACTCCACAAAGGCTCTGCTCATGGTCGCTATGGACTCCTCCATTCACTCCACACTCGCAGCGACCCTGGAGACAAAACCTGCCAGAGACTCCTGCATCTGTGCATGGAGATCCATCACCTCTTCTCTTGCAGATGGACCCAGAGGCAGAGGGTCGAGATGCAGCGCAGCTGAGCTGAGCTGGCAGAGCCCTGCGCCCTCCGACGAGGACTCTCCACTGCTGTCCCAGTCTCCAGAATCTGCTGAGGCTCACTTGTCAGCTGTGAAACACCAGGTGACAACACTACTCTATGTCCCAAAGGTCCCCCCCGAGGTGTGAGTGTCTGCGCTGGTGCTGGGTGCGCTTACTTCTGCTGACGCTGCACCCTCAGAGGTTGGAGCTTCCTCTGAGGAGTCTGGCTGCACAGCCTCTTCCTCCTCCACAGTGAGGACGGGGGCTCTGGATGGTACTGTGGGGGAGTAAAGGAAGGAGTTAGAGATATAATGCCAAGGTTCCTCTGGTGACTCCCAGCAAGTTGGCATCTGCTGGCACCTGCATCCATGCAGCATTGGTCTCAGTGGGAGGCCTCTTCCTCCCTGACCTAGGGAAGAGGACCTCCCTGTGGGCCCTAACCCCATCCAATAATGCCTGCAGTGAAGCCTCGTCAAAATTGAAGGCAGCTCGGGGTCTGGCACTGGCCACAGCTGCAGCAGGCTCCTTATGCCATCCTGTATGGTTTATTTGGAAGCCTTCAGAGGATGCAGTGCTTGCCATGGACCTTGAAAGCACCACGAATGATGACATCACACTGTGGGGATTTCTGACTCGATTTAGACAATTAGCAAGGCTTCCCACATGCTGGGAATTAATTGGCCAATTGAGGGAAAATTGCATGGGGCTGGCTGACACTTTTTTATGTGTGTCAGAAACCCCACATTCGGGGAAATCCGACCATTTCCCACACAAGCCGAAAATCGGGGCCTTAGTCTCTGTCTTTGTTGTTATCAGTGTTACAGAAGCAGTGTTTAATGCAGCTGGCCTTCTGAGAGACAAGGGGAACTGAACTTCATAGGGAGTCGGCCATTTCTATCTCTGCCTCAAACACCTTATCTTCCTTTGTAATGTCTGCTCGCAACCAAAAGCGGGCATTGTTTATCATCTCAAGAATTAAGCGACCTTGCTCACAGAAGCTAGAAACTAGATGTTATGCTGTATGTCAGAACACTTCAGGGCGGCTCCCGACATTGAGTGACTAATCACACCAACCAATAAGGGAGTGATGGTGGTGACGCTGTTTGTATGTGTACGCCTACTTTTGCAACTTAATGGGCGTTACCTATCGAAAGGTATATCAAGGCTTGTATATTGTATTTCGTTGAGAGGAAAGGTTCGATTCTGGGGAAATCAGCCTCTCTCTCTTGTGCACAAGCTTTTTAGCTATTTACTAATAAAACCTTTACTTTGTCAGCAGTTCCGTCTCCGTGTGATTTTGCTCCAAAAATTCGAATCTAACAACCTTCACCACACGAACTGCAGCGGTTCAAGAAGGCCGCTCACCACCACCTTCTCAAGGGCAATTAGGGATGGGCAATAAATGCTGGCCTTGCCAGCGACACCCAAATCCCATGAACGAATAAAAAAAGATGATCTAGTCATTATCACATTGCTGTTTGTGGGAGCTTGCTGTATGCCATTTGACATTGCGTTTCCTACATTACAACAGTGACTACACTCCAAAAAGTACTTTAGCAAAATACTGCAGATGCTGGAAATCCGAAATAACAACAGAAAATGCTGGAAAAACTCAGCAGGCCAGGGCAACATCTGTGGAGAGAAATTAGAGTCGACGTTTCGGGTCTAACCCTTTTTCAAAACTGGAAAGGAAATGAAATAGATCGAAAGGCAGGGCTGGGATTAGGTGTGAAATGTACTGGCAGAATGAGGGACATCTTCCGATTAGGCACTTTGCAGCCTTCCGGACTCACTATCGAGTTCAACAATTTCAGATCATAACCTCGGCCCCTATCACATTTTTACTTAAAAATTTTTTCCCACCCCTTTGTTTTGGGTTTTCCCTCCCCCCCCTTC
Organism: Somniosus microcephalus; assembly: GCF_052327205.1. Classification (NCBI taxonomy): domain Eukaryota; kingdom Metazoa; phylum Chordata; class Chondrichthyes; order Squaliformes; family Somniosidae; genus Somniosus; species Somniosus microcephalus. The sequence continues at coordinate 254,543,067 of NC_140992.1, forward strand.
CTCTTTTTTTTACATGGCAGCTGTCTCTCATTCTGCCAGAACATTTCACACCTAATCTGAGCTGTCTTTTGTCTCCACTAGTCCTATCACCATCTCGTCTCGTTTTGAATACCTCTTAATGTCTCTTCACTTCTTTTGTTCCCTCCCCAGCCCTGCCTTTCGATCTATTTAATTTCCTTTCCAGTTTTGAAAAAGGGGTTTTGACCCGAAACGTCGACTCTAATTTCTCTCCACGGATGTTGCCTGGCCTGCTGAGTTTTTCCAGCATTTTCTGTTGTTATTCCAAAAAGTACCTCATTGGCTGTAAAGCCCTTGGTGATGCCCTGAGGTCGTGAAAGGTGCTATATAAATCCAAGTCTCCTTTTATCCTGTGCACGCATCTTTGGTTTAAATGGCCAACATTTGATCGTTACTTTACACTTTTTAGTCTATAGGTCTATATATGGTGATCTATCTATACTATATCCACATCTCACTCTGTACACACACAAGGGCCTGTTAACTGTAACAATCTAACTGGCGCCCTCTCCATCGCACCAACTAAGTAAGCTTTGACTTGTTATTAACTGCAGATGAAATGTCACAACAACTTGTAGTTATAGAGCGCCTTTAACGTAGTAAAATGTCCCAAGACGCTTCACAGGAGTGTTATAGGACAAAAAACAGATACTTTATAGCTGCTTCAGAAAACTCCTCAGAATATGCCATATCTTCTGGGACTTGTACCGTTACATTACATGGAATTTATCTAGTGTTACATAGTATTTACCACAAAAGTACACAATAAGCTCTGCGATCTCTCATACAAAGACTGATGCAAGTAGATTCAGCACCGCGCTCGGCATAGTTTAACCCATTCCACGCAGGTTAAGATATGTTAATTGAGGTGACTAGAAAGTGAAAGCGCCCAAAAGGGAGTCTGTCGCGAATCTCCGGATATTGAATTGCTATCTTGTGGTTTCCAGGGAGGCTTGGAGCAGAGGATTTGACAGCGTCCAGTGACCGCGGAGAGCTGGTGGTGGGTTGCGAGCAGTATTGTATTTCGATCGGGCAGGAAGTGCAGTCTGTAGATGGTATGTGGCTGAAATAGTTTCCGGGATCCGAGTTGGCTTGCTCAGGTAAGCCTGAAACGATAGCCTGAGCATCTATTGAGCGTGTGTTGTGAACGGGTTCGGATCGCGGGTATTGAGGTTTGCTTCGCCAGTGCAGGGAAAGGGAAGGTGGAGCGATCTGTCCCCTTTCAGTAAATCCCCTCCAGCACAAAACAACATCGCAACACGGTTTGAAAGAGCCACACATTACTTAGGGGTGAGGATGGTCGATCATTTAAAACTAAAACCAGTGGCATTACTGTACAATAAAACACTGGGAGCTGACAGCACTTAATAACGTTGCAACATTTTATTTCCTGTTGTTTTTAACCTACAGAACAGGAAGAGGTACCAAAGCGGCATCGAAGCACAGAAACTTCCTGATAGAGCGGGTTAAGAAGAGTCTCACAAAGCACCAGTCAGCGTAACATTATGACAGTACCCTGCGCATCCATGAAGCACTATCACTGTGGCTTGCTCAATATATAACAAAGAGACTTGATGGTTTATTTGAAGTCAGCAACTTGGCAGTGACTCCCCGCCCCACCCGACACTTTGCTGTATTTATTTCATTGCCCCAATGGCTAGTGCAGAGTCGCAGAGTTTCCTCTCTGAGCTGGGGTCAGACTCCGCCTGGTCTTTGCTGTCCTGGGTCGCATCCTTCCTGATGGTCTTCGGGGGCGCGGCTCCCTACATCCCGCAATATCGTGACATCCGAAAGAGTGGCAACGCCGAGGGTTTCTCCACCCATGTGTGCCTGGTGATGCTGGTGGCGAACATCCTGCGCCTCTTCTTTTGGTGAGTGTTCAGCTGATGCACCCGAAGTCATCTCATAATGAACGCTCGAAGATTTTTTGCACCGCACAATTTCAAAGCTTTACTTTTTAATAGCTAAATTGGCCCCACTGCAGTTTTCCCTTCTGAAGAGCTGACTACTGGTAAAATAGATAAGGGAGAACCAGTGGATGTGGTGTATCTGGACTTTCAGAAGGCCTTCAATAAGGTCCCGCATAAGAGATTAGCCTGTAAAGTTAAGGCACATGGGATTGGGGGCAAGGTATTGACTTGGATAGAGAACTGGTTGGCAGACAGAAAGCAAAGAGTTGGAATAAACGGGTCTTTTTCCGAGTGGCAGGCAGTGACTAGTGGGGTATTGCAGGGATCGGTCCTTGGACCCCAGCTATTCACAATATATATTAATGATCTAGACAAGGGAACTAGATGTAATATCTCCAAATTTGCAGATGACACAAAGCTGGGTGGGCATATGTGCTGTGAAGAGGATGTCGAGAAACTCCAGGATGATTTGGACATGTTGGGTGATTGGGCAGAAACATGGCAGATGCAATATAATGTGGATAAATGTGAGGTTATCCACTTTGTTGGCAAAAACAGGAAGGCAGATTATTATCTGAATGGCAATAGATTGGGAGAAGGGGAAGTGCAACGAGACCTGGGTGTCCTTGTGCACCAGTCGCTGAAGGTAAGCATGCAGGTGCAGCAGGCAGTTAAGAAGGCAAATGGTATGTTGGCCTTCGTAGCGAGAGGGTTTGAGTACAGGAACAAGGATGTCTTGCTACAGTTGTACAGGGCCTTGGTGAGACCACATCTTGAGTATTGTGTGCAGTTTTGGTCGCCTTATCTGAGGAAGAATGTTCTTGCATGGAAGGAGTTCAGCGAAGATTCACAAAGCTGATACCTGGGATGGCAGGAATGACATATGAGGAGAGATTGGGTCGATTGGGCTTGTACTCGCTGGAGTTTAGAAGAATGAGAAGTGATCTCATTGAAACTTATAAAATTCTGACAGGACTGGACAGACTAGATGCAGGAAGAATGTTTCCGATGGTCGGGGAGTCCAGAACCAGGGGACACAATCTAAGGATAAAGGGTAGGCCATTTAGGACAGAAATGAGGAGGAATTTCTTCACCCAGAGAGTGGTGAACCTGTGGAACTCTCTACCACAGAAGGCGGTGGAGGCCAGTTCATTAAATATATTCAAGAAGGAGTTGGATATATTTCTTAAGGCTAAAGGGATCAAGGGGCATGGGGAGAAAGCAGGGACCGGGTACTGAATTTGGATGATCAGCCATGATCGCATTGAATGGCGGAGCAGGCTCGAGGGGCCGAATGGCCTACTCCTGCTCCTATCTTCTATGTTTCTATGTTTCTATGAAAGTTCGGAGTGAGTCTTAGAAAAAAAAGACTTGCATTTATATAGCGCCTTTCACGACTACCCGGACGTCCCAAAGCACTTTACAGCCAATGAAGTATTTTTTGAAGTGTAGTCACTGTTGTAATGTGGGAAACGCGGCAGCCGATTTGCACACAGCAAGCTCCCACAAACAGCAATGTGATAATGACCAGATAATCTGTTTTAGTGATGTTGATTGAGGGATAAATAGTGGCCCAGGACACCGCGGATAGCTCCCCTGCTCTTCTTCAAAATAGCGCCATGGGATCTTTTACGTCCAACTGAGAGGGCAGATGAGGCCTTAGTTTAACGTCTCATCCGAAAGACGGCACCTCCGACAGTGCAGCACTCCCTCAGTACTGCACTGGCGTGTCAGCCTAGATTTTAGGATCATAAAGGATAAATAAGACAGATCCCAAAATAAATAAGTTCCGTTGAATTGAATTCAATGTCGGAAAACCCGAAGTTGCAGGAAGGCCATTTGGGCCATTTTAACTTTTAACAGAGAAAAATAAACAATCCCCCTTATGCATTGTATCTTAAAATGATTCCAGATTTTTGGCCCCTATCCAGAAGGCCATTACAAATGTCAGTTACTCTGGATGAAGAAAATCCTGACATTGGTACTAAATTTACCTCTCGCCATTTGCACCTGTTCTATTTTCATGGCATACCTTGAAGTCATGTTCCAGATTTATCTTTTCTGCACAATTTAATGGCCCGGAATTTGCGGTCATCAGCGAAGCAAAAGTGTTCGCTGCTGGCCCCGAAGTATGCTCTACACAAGGATCTCACAATTCTTGTGTTGAGAACTTCGGGTTTGACCTTGAATTAAATTCAACGGAACTTAATGGGGATCCCCTTGTGCGAGCTGCTATGAAGTCAACAGGCTGTCTAAGCAGCCAATCAAAAGGCAGAATTCTCACACAGCAAACAAGGAAGTGAGTAAGCCCTTCAAATTGTAACTTTTTAAAATAGAGAGAGCGAAAGAAAGATTGGGGTTATTACATGGGGAAAAAGGTAAACCCAAAATGAAGATGCACAAACTTAAAAAAAAATTAAATTTTTTTGGAAAAGTTTCTTAATTTAAATTTTTGCTAAAATGGACAAATTTCGCACTGCACAAAATTAAAATTAGTTTTCCAGGCCCTTAACATTTGTTTAGCAGTCACTATGCTGTCAAAACCCCAGTTAAACCTAATCATTTTGGGTCTAACTTTTAGTGGGGAATTTAACAGCGTAATTACTGTGGAAGAGCTGAAGTTTTCGTCAGTTTCAATGATTTACGAGATCTCACTGATTGCCGGCTCGTAGGGGCCGGGGGGTGGGGGGGGGGGGGGGGGCGGGTGGGGCGGCTGCACAACACAGCCAGTTTCGGAGCTGTCATTGAAAGACTGCAACTTCAGGATCTCCGCATGTGCATGCGCCAAATCCTGAAGTTGCGTTCAGTTTCAAAGACGGAATGACGACGAACGCTGTCAGTTCGCTGTCATCCTGACCATGAACTCTGGGCCATTGTCTTATATTCTTAATATACAATAGGGTCACCACTCAGTTGTCTCCTTTCAAGGCTGAAGATCCCAAGTTCCTCCAGATTTTCCTCTTAGTTCGTGCCTCTTTTTGTACTGCCTCCGGACTAATCACGGACTAAACACATAAAGCTACACTTATTTTTTGAAAAGTTAGTTACATCAAAAAAGGTTGGGCTGGATTTTCCGATCGGAAAAAATCTACGCACTTAACCTGTTGGCTCTGTAGGTCCCGAGACTTCCGATCCTGGGCCTTTGCTCTACAAAATGTGCAGAGGCCCAGGTATCCCAGGGGCGCAGGCGGTTCGCAAGCGTCTCTGGGATCACGTGGGCCATGGTGAACCAATCAAAGAAGGGAATCCCCCTTCACACTTTGACAGGTCTCTACGCACAGATCTGTCAAAAATATGAATGGGGATCACTTAAAAAACAGTTAAACATTAAATAATTTTTGTTTTAAATCCCGTATTTAAAATTAGTTAAAATTACATTAAATTAAATATTTTAAACAAAAATTAAATTTTTTGAAAAAAATAATTAAAGTTTTTTTACGGGGCTAAAAATAAACTTTTTTTTTTAAAGTATTTTTAAATTATAAATGAGTGAACTTTATTTTTTTAAACTCTTATGCTGGTAAAAGCAGGCCTTACGCCTGCTTTTACCAGGCGTAAGATTTTTAAAGGTTTTCAGCGGGCGGAGGTTGTGCAGAAAGTGGAACTCTCCCCCCGCGGAGGCCCTTCTCCCGGGCATGGGTGCGATTTGTCAAGAGGATTCTTGCCCGATCACAAGTGCCACTTACGAGGCCCCTACAGGTGCGTACACACCTCGTACGCACACTCGTGGGGGTGTCAGAAAATCCGTCCCGTTGTGTTTTAGGCAGGATTTATTCTGCATTATCTGGGAATTCAAACTAGTGTGTGATGACCCCCTGGAGAGATCTCACACTTCATGGTTTTAGTGCGCTCGGCACTCTTACAAATTATACTGCCACTTATATGTCATACTAAAGTTGCATTATAAATCCAGAGTCAGAACCCAACCTGGCTCCAGGGAGAAGCAGTGTGAGACTCCCTGGGAGAGGCAGCCCCACTGTTAAAACTGGCGTGTAACTCCAGTAAAAGTCAAACCATATTTATTTTAAAGTGCTCAGGGAGAACCTTGGACTTCTTTGACACTTTTTAAACCTACTTCCAGTTAATTTAAATGTTTAGATAATGTAGATACTGCTGTCTACCCTTTAAACATTAAACTTTTAACTGCTGGTAAGGAGGTCTATGCATGCACCGAGCACTCTCCTGGGCAGGAGAACAGCCAGGCAGTATAAACAGGATACTTCTGTCTGGTACCAATACTGCAGCCACCAATCTCAAAAGTATAGCGTGAGAGTTGATAGATCTGCCTTAAGTTGGCCCTTAACTACACACACAACAAAATAACTACAGTGGAACTTAATTCTATCAAAATATTATTAAACTGTTACATTATTTCTGAAAAAATACAGAGAATACTTGGGGGAAGAGTGAACCGATAAACAACTTGTCCCTTTTCATACATATGTATATAAAACCAGTGATCAGTTTTCATAGTTTTCACAATATGTTTTTGGAGGAAGCTTAAAGGAAATATTGTGAAAAAGAAGGCAATTATCAGTGTTCTTTAATCACTTTTTTTTTGTAATAACGAAGGTTGCGTATAAATTTTAGGTGTCAGTTATGGGATAGCAACATTGTGTTATTATTTAACCTGTCAAAGGAAGATGAGAAATATGTTTTACAACTCCTGTTGCTGTGCTTTTTTAAAAACGTGGTCATAGTTAATTGATAGGAACAAATAGCATATTAGCTATGTTACCAATGCTTTAAGAAACTTTTTACTTTCTGACAATCTTTTCCAATCTCCTCTCCTGAAAGTTTTGATTCCTTGCTGGAGTACGGTTTACATGGTGCTGAATAACCTCCAATATTTGTCCAAGTGACCATTATTAATGTGCATGCTTTAACAGTGACTGACAGTAAGCTATTCGATCACAGGGAGTATCCTGGCTGAGCCTGATTGCCCTTGGCTCATGTCCAGATGGCACTTTCAGAGGGATTATTGAATAGCAATTAGGAGCCTGGTTGATTTTTCGCTTCTTACACCAAGGAGTCTTGAGGCCAGTTGTTGCGCCACAGCACTTGACTGGCTGATGACAGCTAATTCAGCAAAGCATAGGGATTTGGCCTGGGACCGCTGCCTTTTACGTCTTGGCTAACTTTATTTTTATTCGTTCAAGGGATCTGGGCATTGCTGGCAAGGCCAGCATTTATTGCCCATCGCTAATTGCCCTTGAGAAGGTGGTGGTGAGCCGCCTTCTTGAACCGCTGCAGTCCGTGTGGTGAAGGTACTCCCACAGTGTTATAGGGAGGGTGTTCCAGGATTTTGACCTAGCAATGATGAAGGAACGGTGATATACTTCCAAGTCAGGATGGTGTGTGATTTGGAAGGGATCTTGGAGGTAGTCGTGTTCCCATGTGCCTGCTGCCCTTGTCCTTCTAGGTGGTAGAGGTCGTAGGTTTGGGAGGTGCTGCCGAAGGAGCCTTGGCGAGTTGCTGCAGTGCATCTTGTAGATGGTACACACTGCAGCCATGGTACACCGGTGGTGGAGGGAGTGAATGTTTAAGGTGGTGGATGGCAGCGGGTTAGGTTGATTGGCTATGATAAATTGACCCTTAGTGTTAGGGGGATTAAATACGTGGGGTTACGGGGATAGGGTGGGATATGTGTTGGTGTAGGGGTTACAGGGATCGGGTGGGATATGTGTCGGTGCAGGCTCGATGGGCCGAAATGGCCTCTATCTGCACTGTGGGGTTTCTGTGATTCTGTGATTCTGTGATTCTGTGATGGGGTGCCAATCAAGCGGGCTGCTTTGTCCAGGATGGTATCGAGCTTTGAGTGTTGTTGGAGCTGCACTCATCCAGGCAAGTGGAGAGTATTCAATCACACTCCTTACTTCACAGAAATCACAGAAACCCCACAGTGCAGATAGAGGCCATTTCGGCCCATCGAGCCTGCACCGACACATATCCCACCCGATCCCCGTAACCCCTACACCAACACATATCCCACCCTATCCCCGTAACCCCACGTATTTAATCCCCCTAACACTAAGGGTCAATTTATCATAGCCAATCACCCTAACCTGCACATCTTTGGACTGTGGGAGGAAACCGGAGCACCCGGAGGAAACCCACGCACACACGGGGAGAATGTGCAAACTCCACACAGACAGTCACCCGAGGCCGGATTCGAACCCGGGTCCCTGGCACTGTGAGGCAACAGTGCTAACCACTATGCCACCGTGCTGCCCTTGTGCCTTGTAGATGGTGGAAAGCCTTTGGGGAGTCAGGAGGTGAGACACTCACCACAAAATACCTAGCCTCTGACCTGTTCTTGTTGCCACAGTATTTATGTGACTGATCCAGTTAAGTTTCTGGTTAATGGTCACCCCCAGAATGTGGATGGGGGATTCGGTGATGGTAATGTCATTGAATGTCATGGGGAAGTTGTTAGACTCTCGCTTGTTGGAGATAGTCATTGCCTGGCACTTGTATGGCGTGAATATTACCTGCCACTTATCAGCCCAAGCCTGAATGTCATCCAGGTCTTGTTGCATGCGGGCATGCACTGCTTCATTATCTGTGGAGTTGTGAATGGCGCTGAGCACTGTGCAGTCATCAGCAAACATCCCCATTTCTGACCTTATGATGGAGAGAAGGTCATTGATGAAGCAGGTGAAGATGGTTGGGCCTAGGACACTGCCCTGAGGAACCCCTGCAGCAATGTCCTGGGGCTGTGATGAATAACCACCAACCACCACAGCCATCTTCCTTTGTGCTAGGTATGACTCCAGCCAGTGGAGAGTTTTCCCCTACGATTCCCATTGATTTCAGTTTACTAGGGCTCCTTGATGCCACACTCGGTCAAATGCTGCCTTGATGTCAAGGGCAGTCACTCTCACCTCACCTCTGGAATTCAGCTCCTTTGTCCATGTTTGGACCAAGGCTGTAATGAGGTCTGGAGGCGAGTGGTCCTGGTGGAACCCAAACTGGGCACCAGTAAGCAGGTTATTAGTGAGTAAGTGCCACTTGATAGCACTCTCAACGACATCTTCCATCACTTTGCTGATGATTAAGAGTAGACTGATGGGGCGGTACTGACCGGATTGGATTTGTCCTGCTTTTTGTGGACAGGACATACCTGGACAGATTTCCACATTGTCGCGTAGATGCCAGTGTTGTAACTGTACTGGAACAGCTTGGCTAGAGGCATGGCTAGTTCTGGTGCACAAGTCTTCAGCACGAAAACCGGGATGTTGTCGGGGCCCATAGCCTTTGCTGTATCCAGTGCGCTCAGCCCTTTCTTGATATCACGTGGAGTGAATTGAATTGGCTGAAGACTGGCTTTTGTGATGGTGGGGACCTCAAGAGGAGGTCAATATGGATCATGCACTCGACACGTCTGGCTGGAGATGGTTACAAACGCTTAAGCTTTGCCTTTTGCACTCACGTGCTGGGCTCCTCCATTATTGAGGATGGGGATATTCATGGAGCCTCCTCCTCCCATTAGCTGTTTAATTGTCCACCACTATTCATGACTGGATGTGGCAGCACTGCAGAGCTTTGATCTGATCTGATCTGTTGATTGTGGGATCGCTTAGCCCTGTCTATAGCATGCTGCTTCCGCTGTTTAGCATGTATGTAATCCTGTGTTGCAGCTTCCCCAGGTTGACACCTCAATTTTAGGTACGCCTGGTGCTACTCCTGGCATGCTCTTCTACACTCCTTATTGAACCAGGGTTGGTCCTCTGGCTTGCTGGTAATGGTAGAGTGAGGGATATGCTGGGCCATGAGGTTACAGATTGTGGTGGAATACAATTCTGCTGCTGCTGATGGCCCACAGCACCTCATGGATGCCCAGTTTTGAACTGCTAGATCTGTTCTGAACCTATCCCATTCAGCATGGTGGTAGTGCCACACAACATGATGGAGGGTGTCCTCAGTGTGAAGACAGGTCTTTGTCTCCACAATGACTATGTGGTGGTCATTGCTACCAATGCTGTCATGGACAGATGCATCTGCGACAGGTAGATTGATTGGTGAGGACGAGGTCAAGTAGGTTTTTTCCTCTTGTTGGTTTTCTCTCACCACCTGTCACAGGCCCAGACTGGCAGCTATGTCCTTCAGGACTTGGCCAACTCGGTCAGTAGTGGTGCTAATGAGCCACTCTTGGTGATGGACATTGAAGTCCCCCACCCAGAGAACATTCTGTGCCCTTGCTACTCTCATTGCTTCTTCCAAGTGGTGTTCAACATGGAGAAGTTCTGATTCATCAGCTGAGGGAGGGCAGTAGGTGGTAATCAGCAGGAGGTTTCCTTGCCCATGCTTGACCTGAAGCCATGAGACTTCATGGGGTCCGGAGTCAATGTTGCGGACCATTCCTTCCTGACTGTATACCACTGTGCTGCCATCCCTGGTGTGTCTGTCCTGCCGGTGGGACAGGACATACCCAGGGATGGTGATGGAGGAGTTTGGGACATTGGCTGAAAGTTATGATTCTGTGAGTATGACTATGTCAGGCTGTTGCTTGACTAGTCTGTGGAACAGCTCTCCCAATTTTGATGCTGGTGTGGAGGACTTTGCAGGGTCGACTGGGCTGGATGTGCCGTCGTCGTGTCCGTACCAAGGTCGATGCTGGGTGGTCCGTCCGGTTTTATTCTTAAAATTGTTTCTTGTAGTGGTTTGTTACAACTGAGTGGCTTGCTAGGCCATTTCAGAGGGCAGTTAAGAGTCAACCACATTGCTGTGGGTCTGGAGTCACATGTAGGCCAGACCAGGTAAGGGCGGCAGGTTTCCTTCCCTAAAGGACATTAGTGAACCCGATGGGTTTTTACGACAATCCGATAGTTTCATAGTCACCAATCTAACTGTCGCAGATGTATCTGTCCATTACTGATACTAACTTTTTTTATTCCAGATTTATTTAATTACTGTAACTGAATTTAAATTCCCCAGCTGCCATGGTGGGATTTGAACTCATGGCCCCGATTTTCGGCTTGTGTGGGAAATGGTCAGGTTTCCCCGAATGTGGGGTTTCTGACACATAAAAAAGTGTCAGCCAGCTCCATGCAATTTTCCCTCAAGTGGCCAATTAATTCCCAGCATGTGGGAAGCCTTGCTAATTGTCCAATTCGAGTCAGAAATCCCCACAGTATGATGTCATCATTTGTGGTGCTTTCAAGGTCCACAGCAAGCATTGCATCCTCTGAAGGCTTCCAAACGAACCATACGGGATGCCAGAGGAGCCTGCAGCAGCTGTGGCCAGTGCCAGACCCCGAGCTGCCTCCAAATTCGACGAGGCTTCACTGCAGGCATTATTGGATGGGTTTAGGGCCCACAGGGAGGTCCTCTTCCCTAGGTCAGGGAGGAAGAGGCCTCCCACTGAGACCAATGCTGCATGGATGCAGGTGTCAGAAGATGCCAACTCGCTGGGAGTCACCAGAAGAACCTTGGCATTACATCTCTAACTCCTTCCTTTACTCCCGCACAGTACCATCCAGAGCCCCCGTCCTCACTGTGGAGGAGGAAGAGGCTGTGCAGCCAGACTCCTCAGAGGAAGCTCCAACCTCTGAGGGTACAGCGTCAGCAGAAGTAAGCGCACCCAGCACCAGCGCAGACACTTACACCTCGGGGGGACCTTCGGGACATAGAGTAGTGTTGTCACCTGATGTTTCACAGCTCACAAGTGAGCCTCAGCAGATTCTGGAGACAGGGACAGCAGTGGAGAGTCCTCGTCGGAGGGCGCAGGACTCTGCCAACTCAGCTCAGCTGCATGTCGACCCTCTGCCTCTGGGTCCATCCGCAAGAGAAGAGGTGATGGATCTCCATGCACAGATGCAGGAGCCTCTGGCAGGTTTTGTCTCCAGGGTCGCTGCGAGTGTGGAGCAAATGGAGGAGTCCATAGCGACCATGAGCAGAGCCTTTGTGGAGTCATTGGCGCATGAACGCATCACCATGGAAAGGTTGGCAACCTCCATGCAGGAGATAACTCGCCAGGGTACGGAAAACATGGTGAGTGCTCATAAGAGAATGACATCGCTTGAGGAGCGTTGGCCATCTGTTGAACAGAGAAACCAGATCTTCATGGAAGTCCTTCTGAGTAGGACTGCCAGTGCAGAAACGGGTCCCACTGGCCCCCTAAAGCGCAGCAAGGTGCTCTCAAGCCACTTCCAAGCGCTGGCCCCTTCTGGCCTGTGCAGCTTCAGGTGAGTGAGCAGCAGCCTGGTGCTCCTGGTGCTCATCCTGCTGTTCCTGGTTCTACTGCTGCCGCCTCTGCTGTTGGAGATCCTCCAATGCCAGGAAGGGAAGGTACCAAAGGCCTCCCATGCTTCTGGCAGATGCCTCCGTTGAGGGGGCGCTGAGTTAGGGTGGTGAGAAGGGCTTCCCAGGAGCTCACACTGGAGAAGTGTGTGAGGCTCCAACTTTCTACAGCTGCTCCTAAGGCTTCAAAAAGTTCCCCAAAGCCTTGATCAACAAGGTCCTGCAGCCTGCAAATGCTGCCTATTTAAATCTCTTCAGCCCTCAGCGACCTGCTGCTGCAAGCAAGCAAGCCAGCTGTTTTCACGCCAGCTCTCAGCAGCGGGGTTCCCCGCAGGCGTGTTTCATGTGGGGAAAGCCCCAAAGTCGCAATGGCCCTGGAAAATCTTCCTTAACAAGGTGATCATTGGTGATTAGTGCTCCGACGAGCAGTCCCGCCAGCGGCGGCCAGGACTGAAGCAGGACGCGTGGAAACAGCAGTCCGAAAGTCGGACGGGGCGGGGAATCAGGCGGGGGGGGGGGGTCCCGACCCGCTTTTTCGCTGATTTTCGGCCCCCGGCCGCATGAAAAGCCGCCCGATGGCGGCCAGAAAATCGGGGCCCATGTCTCCGGATCATTAATCCACACCTATAGGATTACTAGTCCAGTAACGTAACCACTATGCTACCGTTCCCATTACTCGCTGGATAAACTCAATTGGCCATTAGAGAGCATATATGTCATACATGTTTTCGTCATTTTTACGTTTGTACTTTCCAAAAAATATTTTGTGGTGCATGCAAATTTCTAACAATAGCACTAATTATTTATGCAGGTTTGGAAGACATTTTGAAGTGACCCTTCTGTGGCAGAGCATTGTCTTGATAATCACCATGCTGGCCTTGCTGCACTTGTGCTGTACTGTACAGAGATCTACCAGAATGAGCACCAGTAGACACCTTTTCACAGGTTTGTACTTTCATGTGTTGATAATGATATATTTTATATACATGGTAATAAAGAGTTGTCATTTCAGGCTCCAAAGAAGAGAAGCTGAAATAACTTTTGATGAAGTTAATGAATGAGTGTAAAATGTTCATTTTGTATTAACCTGCTTTTGTTGTGAAGTTTGTTCAAGAGTGGAGTTGAAACCGCTCTCCTTTTCAGAATTGTACAGTATACAGGAAATTTTCGATTTACCGGCACCTATTTAACCGGAAATCTCGGTTAACCGGCAAAATTCAGGAGTAGGTTTTACTTCATATTTATTTGCCTTCTTCCATCTGTGCTGTGCAAGGGTGTGGCTGCAGCTGTTGCTAAGCTACAGAGACGCTTGCAACTTGTGTTCATTGTTCTACAGTTGTTGCTAAGCAACAGTGTTTGTTGCTTTATACGGAGCTGTCAGCTCTCCCTATCTTTTACTATAGCGTTCGGTTATCCGGAATTTTTGATGAACCGGCACCATGTCGGTCCCGTCCGTGCCGGATAAAAGAAAGTTTCCTGTAGTTTGGAGACAAAAGATTTGTACCAAAGCTAGAATTTAAGCTTGGATCTACTACACAATGGGATATCAAAATCCCAGATCTTTGGCATTATGCCTAGAAGTTTAGTGCTTCTGTCACTTGATACAAACACGGGAGCCAGAACATGCACAGCATTTGTTGAACTTGATTTTGGCTGTTGAAGAGTGCTGCAAAGCCTGTTGTAGGCAAAAGGTTATTTGCATACTATAGTAAAATGGATTGAAGCCAATTGGAACACTCAACACTCTGCTGCAATAGAAAGATATGAATGCCTTTAATGGCTTAAGTAGTGTTTACAGCACAGTGATACCTGCACAGTGGCATAAAAATGATCATTTATACATGTGTCTTTCAGTATTTTTAAGATGCAAGGGCATCCAATATGAAGTTATAATGCTAGTTTGTGTGATGATTTTATAGTAGGCTGTCATAATAACTTGGAATGAGTGAGACAACAGTGTCTCTGTCAGTGAGAGTTGAAATGTGGAACAACAACAACTTGCATTTATGTAGCGCCGTTAACATAGTAAAACGTCCCAAGCCGTTTTACAGGAGCGTTATCAAACAAAATTTGACACCGAGCCACACAGTGATATTAGGACAGGTGACCAAAAGCTTGGTCAAAGATGTAGATTTTAAGGAGCGGCTTAAAGGAGGAGAGTGAGTAGAGAGGCGGAGAGGTTTAGGGAGAGAATTCCAGAACTTAGGACCTAAGCAGCTGAAGGCACGGTCACCAATGGTGGGCCAGTGGAAATCAGGGATGTGCAAGAGGCCAGAATTGGAGCAGCGCAGAGATCTCAGAGGGTTGTCAGTCTGGAGGAGGCTATATAGATAGGGAGGGGCGAGACCATGGAGGGATTTGAACACATGGATGAGAATTTTAAATTCAAGGTGTTGCCGGACTGGGAGCCAATATAGGTCAGCGAGCACAGAGGTGATGGGTGAATGGAATTTGGTGTGAGTTAGGTTACAGGCAGCAGAGTTTTGGATGAGCTGAAGTTTACAGAGGGTGGAATGTGAGAGGCTGGCCAAGAGAGCATTGGAATAGTCGAGTCTGGAGGTAACAAAGGCATGGATGAAAGTTTCAGCAGCCGACGGGTAAAGGCGGGACGGAGACGGGCGATGTTACGGAGGTAGAATTAAGCGCTCTTGGAGACGGAGAGGATATGTGGCTGAATACCAACCAAATTATTCACCTATAGGTATTATTGTGTACCCACATCAGTTACGGGGATTATATATTTTGATACATGACAAACAGGGTCACTATTGGAATCAAGGGATGATAACTGCTCCTTAAATAAATCCATTTAAGGGCAGAGATTTGGATATAGTCAGTTGGAAGGGTAGGGTGAGAGCCACTTTGAGTGGAGAGGAAGGGAAAAATAAAGTCTGTCCCTTTTAACTTAGGGTGACCATATGTCCCTATTTTCCGGGGACAGTCCCCGGATGAGGTACTGTGTCCCAGGGCAAACAACGTCCCCGGAAGAGTCCCTGGTTCATGAAACTCTTCCCCGAATACCCTAACTTTTAATTTCTCATGTTGGAATATGATGTACAACACACATATACTGTACCATTATATACATAGGGATACCTACCAGGCTCACACTACACAATGCGTCAATGGACTACAAAGCTACACAGGGCACTGGTTCTCACTGTGCTACCATTCACCCTAACTTGATTGCACGTTTCCTTCCCGGGCGCCCCCTGTCAATCACACCCACCGTGAGCGCTGATTGGTCAGTCGCCCAATGATTCCGTTAATATATGCCAAGTTTATTTTTGAAACAAAATGGTTGGCAACGCTGCAGAGACAAAAGGACAGGTGTCAGCAAGAGCCTGCAGCAGTGTAGACAGTGGGTACAAAAAACTGACCTTCCTGAACAATGCTACTGTGTCATTTTAAACTGTGTCTGAATGCGCTTCAATAGTGTGACGTCACACCCGCAGTAATTATATGCACATTTGTTTTACATTTGTAGTGTAGCTGCGCAACTGTTAATTTATAGGCTGCTTAAAATTTTTGCCTCGCTACATTGCACAACCTACATTATCTGTCCTGGCTACTTTGCTGTGCTCCCACCCTGCGTGTCCCCGGATTCGCTTTAGAAAATATGGTCACCCTACTTTAACTATGTGCCTGCAGGGTAAAAGGTAAGTGTGTTATCCATTTTTATGGGTTAAGCTCGAATGACTGAACTGATGCCATTTTGCATTACGTGGCACAGGCCATTTTGAGCACCTTGCTGGCTACTGCATCATTATTTTATTAAACGGAAAATACGTGCTAGTGAATTTCCCTACAATCCTACATGAAATAAACATTTGTTTGTAATGTGACTATGGTAGCGTAATGGTCATGATCCTGGTCTAGCAACCTATGCCACAAGTCGTGGAATTGAATTTAATAGAGGTGTTATCTGTGGGCTGGTACCAGAAAAAGCTGCTGGATTGTTGTAAAAACACATTGGTTCACAATTGTCCTCCAGAGAAGGTAACCTGTCACTCCTATTGTTCTGGCCTACACTAGAGTCAGTACTGACTCTTAAGGCCCTCTGAGGTATCCCAGAAAGCCACTCAGATATTCAGGGCAACTAGAGACGGGCAACAAATGCCAGTGTTGCCCACACTCCAGGCAGTAGTTTTTAAACTTATTGGCATCTCTTATGTGCCTCCTGTTTTGTACTTTGGAATTGCTAGATAGAGGCAGGCTGGTAGCACACAACCTGGGTAGAACTTCTCCTGTGACCTTATGATGTTTCTCCCTACTGATGAATAGGAAATGCATTTTCTATTCCACTCTCTCGTATCTATTCTTATCAGGACTTGGGGAGTTTAAAAGAAAGAAAGACTTGCATTTATATAGCACCTTTCACGACCACCGAATGTCTCAAAGTGCTTTACAGCCAATTAAGTACTTTTGGAGTGTAGTCACTGTTCTAATGTGGGAAATGCGGCAGCCAATTGCGCACAGCAACTCCCACAAATAGCAATGTGATAATGGCCAGATAATCTGTTTTTGTTATGTTGATTGAGGGAAAAATATTGGCCAGGACACCGGGGATAACTCCCCTGCTCTTCTTCAAGATAGCGCCATGGGATCATTTACATCCACCTGAGAGAGCAGGTGGGGCCTCGGTTTAACGTCTCATCTGAAAGACGGCACTTCCAACAGTGCAGCACTCCCTCAGCACTGCACTGGAGTGTCAGCCTAGATTTATGTGCTCAAGTCCCTAGAGTGGGACCTGAACCCACAACCTTCTGACTCAGAGGCGAGTGTGTGCTGCCAACTGAGCCATAGCTGACACAGTTTAACAAAGTAAGGAACCATCTACTTTTTAAAGAATCACCATTTATCCTAAAGATGTTCTCACTATGAACATTTTGCATGTCTACATGTAACCCGTATACCTCATATGAAGTTGGACTTACTTGCCTTCAGTCACACTAACATGGTGATTCAGTGAGTAAAGCACAATTATTCTTTATTTGTTTAAAACATATGTTCTGTGTACAAATGTTTATTGATTGTATTTTCTGAAGCTCTCTATTGTATTTTATACTTTTGCAATACAAAAACATGCGCGATGAAACAACATTACGTTTGATTCAGTCAAGCTGTATAGGTTCCACGTAAACCAAGATTTAATTGGAATGAAGCAGCTACCTAAAAATATTTGATAACGTTATTGGAAAATTAAGAACCAATGAAGGAAAATCTAATTTTCAGTACAACTGAAAGAAAAATTCTATGTGGACTTTGCTTACGAATTGTGGACAATATAATCAGTATGAACACAGCTTAGCTTCAATCCCTCCATTGAATGTCTTATCACTGGATAGACTACAATACTAGTGTTAACAAAGGCAGAATTAATCAATGATGTTAATTAATCTGAAGGTAATTAAAACATTAATAGCTTTAGTCTAATTAATTCAGTTATGAAGAAACCATTTTATTTTAATTATCAGTGAGCTTCAAAAATATAAAATGTGAATGTCTTCTATCATTTTATATTAATTATCAATGAGCTTCATGAGTTGAATGTAAATGTCGTAATCAAGGTTAAGAAATATAGTGCATTGATTTATCTGGGCCCTTTGTGTAACAATGTCTCCTATATCAATAACAAGCACTTGTTTCTCACTGTATTGTAGACTATTTCTGTTTTCCAAAACATGCAGGCACTCTTGTTAACTTCGATCAATTGCCCAATCAATTATGGTGTATGGTTTTGAATTCTAGAAACAAATAGATGCCCAATTGTAACTTTACATAAAGCAATTTTTTTAAATTCATTCCTGGGATATGGGCGTCGCTGGCAAGGCCAGCATTTATTCCCCATCCCTAATTGCCCTTGAGAAGGTGGTGGTGAGCTGCCTTCTTGAACCGCTGCAGTCCGTGTGGCGAAGCTACTCCTACAGTGCTGGTAGGGAGGGAGTTCCAGGATTTTGACCCAGCGACGATGAAGGATTGGCGATATACTTCTAAGTCAGGATGGTGTGTGACTTGGAGGGGAATTTGGATA
Organism: Somniosus microcephalus; assembly: GCF_052327205.1. Lineage (NCBI taxonomy): Eukaryota > Metazoa > Chordata > Chondrichthyes > Squaliformes > Somniosidae > Somniosus > Somniosus microcephalus. Next base: position 254,561,271 of record NC_140992.1, read on the forward strand.
TGTCCTGCTTTTTGTGGACAGGACATACCTGGGCAGTTTTCCACTTTGTCGGGTAGATGCCAGTGTTGTAGCTGTACTGGAACAGCTTGGTGAGAGGCGCGGCTAGTTCTGGAGCACAAGTCTTCAGCACGACAGCCGGGATGTTGTCAGGGCCCATAGCCTTTGCTGTATCCAGTGCGCTCAGCTGTCTCTGGATCATTAGTCCAGGCCTCTGGATTACTAGTCCAGTAACATAACCACTATGATACTGTTATCGGTAGTTGTTGTAAGGTGTAGGTGCAAATGCATGTATAGCCTCTGTGCTGTAACAAATAGTGTGTTTCCATGGGTAAGTGGCTGCCTATATTCAGCTACTGTCACTTCATGGTCCATATCAGAAACTTAGTGTGAAATGGTTAAATTTGTTGATGATACCAAACTAAGAGGAACAATGGAATCAGAGGGGGCAGATCAGATACTACAGAAAGGGGGAGAAATTCATTACAGCCCAGGAATGGGCGGTAACTTTAGAAAAGTTTGAGATTGAGCGCCAGGCGCTAATGATTCAGACTGCATGCAAAATTCATTCTCATTGCTCAAAGAAAGAATTGGAGTGCTCAAAAAAAGAATTGGAGCGCTAAATCAAACGCTAATGGCCTAGCTCAGTGGTGTTAAACTCAAAGCGCTGACCAATATCGGGTGCAGTCTAATCTCAAGCCATCATCGCCACAGGCTTTTCCTAGTACTTAAAAGGGAGGTTCATTGATGCTGCAGCACCTCATTCTCAGCATTGCTGGCTGCAGCTGCCTCAGCAAGGAGAAGCACAACAAGGAGAAGGAGCTGGAGGACTGAAGCAGGTGTGGTCATGGCAGATCCACCTCAGTCGGGTGGTCAGGGTGATTGAAGGCTTCACCAAATGTTACATACCACCATCTGCACCACAAGCTTCACACACTGCCCAAAGCACCAAATCCCCAGCACTCACACACCAACAATTTCTACCTACCAACACTCACACCCACACCTCACGCCTTACACACAATGACAGCTATTCAACTATGGCAGGCACAAGGGTCATTAGTTTTTGGAATGATTGTGATGTATGTGATATGTTTATGCATACATTTATTCATGGAGTTTGCATTACTTTGTGGTCTCTCTCATTTCAACTTTGTGCCCAGGAGGATGCTGTGATATAGCATGACAGAGGGGTGGCATGATGGGCATGTAGTGAGCAAAAGGGATCTGGGGTTTAAGTCACCCTGGTGTGAGGCTGGAGGTCTGTTTGGAGGAGGTGGCAGAGTTCTGTGACCACCACCTTGGTGATGCGGAGCCCTCTAATACACTGCTCCTCGCTTCATTAAAGGTAGGAGAAGTGCTGTTGGAATACCTTGGGAGGGTAAGGCCTCCTGTTGAGAGCCCTGATGGCCCTCCTCCTCCCTCTGGCCACATGTTCCAATCTTTCTCGCTGCCTCTGCAGTAGATCCTGGAGGGCGAGGTCGACTGCCAGTACAGCCCCCATTAATGTAACCAGGTGTAGCACTGTGATATGTTGTCAGAATAAATGTAACTAATTTTTAGTAACCACAACACTGCTGAAACTAAAGAACCTTTAAATGACTGAATTAAACTATTGCACAATGTCAAACTGACAAGGAAGCAGTGAAACAGCACTAACCTGACAGCTGTGACTCATTGCTCATGATCCCTTTAAGTAGCGCCCCTGGAGCTGGCATCCGCCTGCTTGATGCCTCCTCTCCCTGTCGCTGTGGGGGGTGAGTCGCTAAGGCAGGGGGGGCGAAAATGAATTTGGCAGATCGGGCGCCCAGTGAGCGTTGCACTGACGTCATGATCTGCCTGGCATTGAAGTCCCCAGCTGTAACTTAGCGGCGGCGCTACGGGGGGGGGGGTCAGATTTGGTGCTAGATTCGCCTCATCCCGGCGCTACTGCATCAGCGCCCCATTAGCGCCTAGGTGCTAATGGGAGGTGCTAACCAACTGAATTTCTCCCCCTTAGGAGTCTTATTGGACTCAACATTCAACATGACCAGACAGTGCACAACAGCAATCAGCAAAGCCAATAAAATATAAGTCAGAGGAAGTTGTCAGCAAATTGTACAGTGCTCTGTTCAGACTGCAACTTGAGTACTTTAACCATTTCTGGTTACTGAGATACAAGTACTGGAGGCAGTGCAGAGAAGAGCCACAAGGCTGACCCCCCGGGCTGGATTTTCCAAGCCACGAGGAGGCGGGCGTGGAGGTGGGACAGCCGGTAAATTCAGGGAAATTGGGGGGCGGATGGCAAACCCCCCCTCATCCCGCCTCCGTGCCCTTTTGCCAGGAGGCGGGAAGATGTGCAGCTTCGGGTCCCATCTCCTGGAGGCGGGAAAGGCATTTAATCCTTTTAACTGCCCGTTAACAGGTAGTTAACAGGCAGAAAAAAGGATTAGTGCCATTTTACCTTCACAGGTGAAGACTTCCCGACCTCGGAGAACCCCGCCGGGTTGGAGGAGACGTGGAGGAGGTCTGCGGCGGTCAGAGGCACCTGGAAGTAAGATGTAGAGGTGAGTGATGGGTGCAAGTGTGGAGTGGTAAGTATGCAAGGTGAGTGATAAGTTTTAAAAAGTGTTCACTTACCTTGCTTTCTTCCTATAGCCTTCAGCCGCGGTGGATCGGGAGAGCCGACATCCTCCTTATCAATTTCACAGACTGCCTGTTGGAACCTCCGATCCAACAGCCATGTGAAATTTACAAATTTGAAAGGTTTGATGAGTCCTGAACACAAGGACTCATCAAACTAAAGAGAATGTCAGTGTTTGACAGCTTTACAGAGCTGTCAAACACTGACGTTTCTTCTTTCAAGAAGTCTTGACAGATAGCACGTCAGACGTTGACGTGCTCTGTCAGTGACTTCCTCCCTAATTGGCCTGCTGAGTCCGCAGGGCGGGCTTAACAAGCTCAATCAGGGGAAAATCCCTCTGGTTGGCCAGGCGAGGATGGAGGCGGAACATTGACACGACAAGCTGCAGTCCCGCCTTCAACTTGCCTCCATTCACAAAATCCAGCCCTTAGTGTCAAAGGTCTGAGTCATGAGGAAAGACTGGAGGGACTTGGAATTTTCATCATTGAAAGGAGGACTTTGAGAGGTGATCTTATAGATAGGGGAATGGGAAAGGTGACTCCAGAATATTACTTTAAATTAAACTGTGACCTCAGAATGTTCCAAAGCACTTCATAGCCATTGAAAGTTCAAACTAATAAAAGATAAATTTGGGAGAGTAATCAGGAAATTCTTCTTCACACAAAGAGTGATCAATGTATGGAATAAACCTCCAGATAAATTAGTGGTGAAAACCCTGGAATCATTTAACAATTGGAAACTGAAAGTGAAGGACCATACAATCTTTTTGGATGAATGAATTAAGATGGGCTGAATGGCATTCCTCATCGTAATTATCTTGTGAGCTTGTACCTTTCCTTCAGAATAGTCATACCACATTTTAGTTTGATTCAGATAGGCCTGGCTGCTAGTTTGCTCATCTCTATTGGATCATAATGTTACTATTACAATTTTGTGTTGTGACTTTGATGGATGCGGCCTTCACAATATTTAGCTGGAGGAAGTTACAGCTATTTCAAGACTGGATGCCACTGAAACATACTGATAGCATAGTGGCAGCAGAGTGGTTGGGAGAGGTGGTGGAGTGGTAGACCTGGGTGTCATTGGTATACACGTGGAAGCTGACCCCCATGGCTTCGGATGATAATGAGGATAGATAATGAAGAGGAGCGGCCTAAGGATGGATCCTTGGGGGACTCTAGAGGTAAGCATTGATGTGCTAATACTGGCAAAGTAGTTTGTTGCTATTATGAGCAGTGAATCTCCCATGGTCTTGCTCACAATGAGTCCAGGATTATACTGCGCAGTTCAACAGAGTGAGCACCATCAATAAAAATTCTGAAAACCCTGCCAGTAGAAATAGATGCTCTGCTCATGGGAAATGAATTGGATGGCACTGCCTGAAAAGGCTGCTGGCAGTAACAGATGATCTGCCTGTCAAGAATAAAGTAAACAGAGTGACAATGCTACTGGCCTTCTGACTGTGAACACACATGTTTCCCCCCCTCTGGCTGGGACCCGCTGAATCCCAATGCGCAGGAGAGTGTCGGCTCTGTTTTGCTATGTTGCCTGTAACACTGCAGTAGTTTGGTCTGAGGTTTAGTAGGCAGAGGACTTCAAGTAGCTTCAAGAATTTTTTTGAATGGAATGTGATTAGTCAACCCTACAGAGACTGCAGACACAAACAATTATTGGCCCAGAAATTTGGGTCGGGGGCTTCCCGCGGGTGCAAGCCCCCGACCTGCACTTACCTAGCGCGCCGGCCACTGAGCTGTGGGCCCGCGTGGGATTCCGATCCTGGGCCTGCTCCAACTATCGGCGCGCAGTGCTTGCGTATCCCAGGGGCGCAGTTAGTTCGATGCGTCCCCTGGGATCATGTGGGCCATGGAGAGCCAATCGGAGCAGGGAAATGCCCATTCATAAGTTTGACAGGAAGAGCTGTCAAAACTTAGAAATACTACGGGCCCCAAAACATCACTAAATCTTCAAATAAATTTTTTAAAAAATCACGTTTTTAAAATAAACTTTAAATTACATGAAAAACTATTTTAAGCAATAATTTAAATTTTTGAGAAAAATAATTTTATTTTCTAACGGGGCTAAAAATAAACTTACCTTTCTTTAAAGTATTTAAAAATAATAAACCTGTGGAAAAAATGTTTTAATTTTAATTAATTCACCACTTACCTTGTAAAAAGCAGGCCTTACGCCTGCTTTTTAAATGTGTAACTTCTGGAGACTTACCCTCCCGGGAAAACCTGTAAAAAAAAACGTAAGTTCGATGCACACGCGCAGCCTCTCCTGCGCACGCGTTTGACCTCTGAACCCCTTCTTTCAGGGGAACGGAAGTGCCGGTTTCCCGCGCATGCGCAGTGCATGCAGGAAACCGGCACTTCCATTGGGCTTACGGGTGAGTACCCCGTGCGTACTCACCCGTGGAGACCCGAATTTCTGGGCCATTATATAGATGTATGAAAATTCTCTTGTAGATGTGGCGCTAACCGTCAGGAAGGACCTCTCACCAACGCTATTTAAAGGGATCATGCAGAACTTATAGGCTAGTTGCTGGTTTGTCGTTCAGGGTGTTTTTTGGTGTGTTTTAACATGCTAGAAAGTTCACTTTGCTGGCAAAGAATAAGATTTTGCGGGTGTTGCAGTGTTGTTGGCTGCATCATAGATCATTTTCTGCCTCCAAGGCTGGAGCAGCAGCAAGGAAGGCAGCAGAGAGCAGGAGCAGCTACCATTAGAGGAAAGAGGAGGAGGGCATTGCGGAGGAGGTCATACCCACGGCGAGTATTCAGGGAGCACTTCTCCTACATTAACTTTACCACGGAGCACTGTCACAAACGAGGCCGTCACCGAGCTATGTCACCTGCTGCAGCCACAACTCGAGCCTTGTACCTGGACATGGACAGGATTGCCTGTGGCTGTCAAGGTCATCATGTCCCTTATCTTTTATGCCACGAGCTCCTTCCAGACTGTGATGACGTATCGCAGTTCGCAGTTCACCACTGTAACAGGGAGGTCACAGAGGCTGTCTGCACCAGAAGGAACACCTACACCTCCTTCCCTGTGGACAGAGCGAAGCAGGACGAGAGAACACTAGGCTTCACCCGCATAGCAGGCTTCTGTGGCCAGTATCCTGGTAGAAGTCATGACTCTTCAATCCTGCACCAGTCCTCTGTGCCACTTTGTTTCCACGCTGGCAAGTTGCAGGATGGCTATTTGGTGACAAGAGATATCCCTTCCGAACATGGCTCATGACTTCTGGCAGGAAACCGGGCACAGCTGCAGAGCTCATCGACTATGAGAGCCATGCCGTCATCCAAAACATCATCGAGCAAACAATCGACGTGCTCAAGCAATGCTTCCACTGCCTGGACCGTTCCGGAGGAGCATTGCTGTACACCTCTGAGCAGGTATCCAGATTTGTGGTCATCTGCTGCATGCTCCACACTTTGCCATCATGAGGGACAATCCCTTACCACCACCTGGGCAATGAGAACTGTAGCCAAAACAGGAGGAGGAGAATGGAGAAGAGGAGAGGCTACAACTACCAGTGCTGCTAGCTGTCAGAGCGCTCAGAGACCAGCTCATCGAAGAGCACTTTACCTAAACCAACCCTCCCATCCCCAATACACTAACAGCCCCACAACCTTACTACCACCATCCGACTGTCTTCCTTTAGTGCAGCCTTATTGGGTCTTGCCCTCACTACAAAGAGAAACAGCAAAAACAAATTTAGCAAGCAGCTCAATTACTTCTCTTATTTTTAGTTCCCTTGAACCGCTGGTATTTTGCCCCCTCCCTTAACTGTGTAAATGGATACAAAGTATTCATTTAACAAGTCTGCCATTTTCTTATTGTACATTTTAGTCTCACCTGCATGTGTTTTTAATGGACCCACATTCCCCCTTACCACGCTCTTTCTCTTCAGTAACAGGGAGTGTTTTAGTGACTGCCTTGTGAGGTATTTAGAGAATGTGCCTGCCATGGTAGAATAGCTGCCATGTAGTGTGTCAGAAGTGAGGTATGGCTAAGTGAGGCTTGGAATAATGTTAAGTGTGTGAGTGTGAATAGAAGGTGTAGTGAAATGTGGTGCAGTGATTGTAGGAAGGTGAAGTTAGTTGGGGAGGGGAGTATTGTGAGTGGTGTGAGTCATGAAGGTAGAGGTGTGACCAGATAGTAAGAGAACAAGGGGGAGAAATTCAGTATCGCCGCGATTATCGGCCGGGCGCAAAGTTTAGCGTCTGACGCTAATTATCACCTCCGACTGCAAACTTGGCTTTTATCGCTCCTGGAGGTGATTGGAGCGCTAAATCAGGTGCTGCACACCTGTCTTAAGGCGCGAAGACTGAGGAGCGAGATGCTAACTCAGAGCGCGGGCACAGCGCAGGTGATGTCAGTTAGCGATGGAACACAGACACACTGGCGCCGGACAGTTCTTAAAGGGGAGGGTCGATCTTGCTCTCCAGTCACACCCTGTTCATTGGAGCCTTGAATCTCTGCCTGGAGAGACCTGTGACTACATTTTCCAGCCAAGGGTTATGGAGAGGGTGAGAGAACGAGCTCAGCGCTTCAGCGAGCGGGCCTTGGAGGCTCTGATTGGCACGGTGGAGCTCAGATGATCTATACTCTACCCTGAGAGTGGCAGGAGGCCTTTGCCGCACGACTACAGAGGAGTGTGGAGGGGGGTGGCTCAGCAGATCTCCTCCAGGAGCATGGTGCCCAGGACCCATATTCAATGTCGCAAAAAGTTCAACGACCTCACTCAGGTCGTCAGGGTGAGTGGCTTTTTTTCAATACCTCTCCATCCCTCCATCTTAACCTCACTCTATGGCCAGAGGGTCTTAAAACCTCAATGTCCAACACTCATCCAACACCTATGGCCCTCTCATGAAACACACATGCACATTCCACACTTTGCATACATTAAGGGCTATTCAATTATGGGAGGCGCATCAGGCAAGACCATGGCTGCATACATTAAGGGCTATTCAATTATGGGAGGCACATCAGGCAAGACCATGGCTGTATATTTACTCAGACGCCGTCCTTTTTCTTGCAGGCCAAGCTATCTCTTAATAGGAGACAGCAGCAACGAACGGGTGGAGGGCGGCCTCAGCTGCAACCCTTCAGCGATCTTGAGGCGCGCGTCCACAGGATTGTGGCAAGCCAGGTGATCGGTCCCGTCGTCCCTGGACCGTTCGGGACAGCAATGGCAAGGTCATCACCTTTTTCTCCTCTCTCACTCCACTTGTCCCTCACAACACCAGCCTTTGACACTTTCAATCCAACTTTCTAAATCGCTGCACTCCTTCCTCCCTTACTGCCACCCTGTCCTCACGCTAAAGCCACTCTTGTACCTCCCTGCTTTCAGATGGTGATTCACCAGCTGAAGAGACGGACCCTCAAGCTGCCAGTGGGAGCAAAGCTGCAGGCGAGGAGGAAGAGGAAGCCAGAGCATCAGCGCCACCCTCTCCCGAGGAAGCCCATGCCCACACTGGGAACACGCCTTCCCTGGAGGGGAGCAGGGGGGAAGGGCCTGATGAGGGTGAAGCTCCAGGACCCAGCGGGCTGCAGCAACCTGATGGGGGTAGGGAAGCTCGGGGGCCTTCTCCCCGGAGGGAGAGTATGCCATTGAGTCCTACTGCACTGGACGCAGAGGAGGAGCGGCTCATCGTTGAAATGATCACCCAGGCAGTGGACATGCACACTGAGCTCATGGGTGCAGTGGGAAGGGTGCCCGAATGCATTGAATCACTGGCAAAGAGTGTGGAGCACTTCGCTGTAGCACAGGTGGATGTCACACTAATGCTTAGCGCTGCAATTCAGTCACTGGCTGCCGTGATCCCATCTCAGACTGCTCTCATGCAGGCTCAGATTGAGGCCACGTGAGCACTGACTGCTGCCATCCTCGCTGGTTCGGACACATTTTCCCGGGGCTCTCACCGCGCCGCAGCAGGCCAGCAATCTGTGCTCCAGCAGATTGCTCCAGATGCTGATGTGCTGCCCCGTGGGAGTGCCAGTGTGTCAGTCGAGCAGGAGTTGCTGTCCTCTCTCAACATGACAGCATTCCTGCTGCCACCACTGTCACTTCCCCATTGATCTTGCCACCGCCTGTAGCCCAGACTGTTGCCGCCTATGCAGAGTTGGTGCAGTCTGCAGACGGGCCCTCCAGGCCCAGATCTGGTCGAGGCCGTCCTTTAAGGGCATCTGTAGTCTCAGGTTCTGACAATCAGCAGCCTTCCACCAGCCTTGCTGCAGCCACTGGGGCCCCATTACGGAGGGTGGGAAGGGGGGGAAGTGGGGGAGATCACCCTCGAAGGGCAAAAAGTAGGAGGTGTGACGAAATGTTGGTCAATTTTTTGTTAAAGGCCGAAGTTCGTGTTCAAACTTTTGTTTAGTGTTTTGGACATTATCTCCAGGTTGTGAGAACCAGTTTGTTTCTATTAGTTTGTCATGAAGAAATGACACACACAGAGTTTGTAAAATAAATACGTTTTTGTATTCAAAATGTACAGGTTTGGCCTTTGGAATCATTGCTGCCTTGGCCAGCTTAGGGGTTGCGGGTTGCTTTCATTCATGTTGTTCTCCATGCCAGAAGCCATTTCCTCAGTGGGGACCTAGAAACGGCTTGTTATCAGCCGTTGACGGACGGCCCTTGCAGTTTCAACATTGTGGGCCTCCCTCCCGCCTTGGTGCTGCTGCTGATCGTCCTCCTCCTCTTCCTCCTCCGGTGGTGCTCCAAGGCCTGGTGGCATTGGCTGGGTCCTGAGGATTGCCAGGTTCTGCAGCATGCAGCACACAACTATGAAGAGGGAGACTCGCTCAGGCGAGTACTGCAGGGCTCCTCCTGAGTGGTCCAGACAGTGGAACCGTTGCTTGAGCACGCCGATCGTCTGCTCAACGATGTTCCTGGTGGTGAGATGGCTCTCGTTGTACCGCAGCTCAGCAGGGGTGTTGGGGTTATGGAGCGGTGTCATCAGCCAGGTGCACAATGGATAACCCTGGTCCCCGAGGAGCCAACCACTTGGCTGATGCGGTGCCTGGAAAAGTTCTGCCACAGCAGTCTGGCACAGGATGAATGCATCATGGCAGCAGCCATGATAGCGGGCATTGACAGTGAGTATCAGTTGTCTGTGGTCACAGACCAACTGGACGTTTAAGGAGTGGAACCCCTTGAGGTTTCGGAAAACCTCTGCCTTGTCATGCGGTGCCCGCAATGCCACATGCGTGCAATCAATGGCGCCCTGCACCATGGGGAAGCCCACTATCCTCGCAAAGCCCAATGCGCTTTCATGCTGTTTGGCCTGGGTCATCAGGAAAGAGATGTACTGGCGTCTCCTTTTATAGCAGGGCATTTGTGATCTGATGGATACAGCAATGGACCGCGAACTAGGAGATATTGGCGATGCCCCAGTAGCTGTTTGGAAGCAGTCGGTGGCATAAAAGTTCAGAGCCACTGTGACCTTCACTGCCACCGACAGAGACGTCCTGGTCCTCAGTAGAGGCTGCAGATCTGGCTGCAGCAGGTGGCAGAGTTCAGTGACCACCTCCTTGCTGAAGCGCAGCCTGCACAAACACTGCTCCTCAGACAAATTAATGTAGGAGAATTGTTGCCGAAATACCCTGGGAGGGTAAGGTCTCCGTCTGGTCATGATTGCCACTCTCTCTCTGCGTCTCTGTTGCCTCCGATTCTGCAGGCGCAGGACGATGCCCCGAATCAGTGCAGCCCCCATAGTCTCTTGGTAATCGAAGTAATGAAGGTCAAATCCAAAAGTACCTGCAAAGTGATGCTCAGTAGCCAAAACTACTTCACACAGCATTGACTCTATGCAGATGTCTCTCCTCTCTCTCAGAATCTCTCTCTCTCTGTCAGAATGAGTGGTGCAAAAATGTCTACCACAGAAAAAGCCAGGAAGAGGCCCCCTTTAAATAGCGCCCTCCCAGGCCACACTAACTGGGAAACGTTCCAGTCTTCCTGTCATTGCTTGCACCAGGCAGAAAGGTGCCAGGCACAAGAGCGTCCAATGCCCTTGTGGCGTCACTCAATATCCGGTCCGGGGCACCACAAGGGCATTGGACGCTCGACTGATGTCACGATCTGCGGGCGCAGGAGATCGGGGCGGTAGTATTTAGCGCCGCCGCAAAATGTCTGGTCAATTTCGCGAGCGGCGCAGACATCGCCGTGCTCGGGCACTAGTTGCTTTGCGCCCCATTAGTGCCCTTTTAAGGCGCGAATGGGAGGTGCAACCCAACCAAATTTTTCTCCCCTGTATTCTTACCTTGAAACTCCAGTGAGATCATTGAACTTGTTATGGCAATGAAGCTTTGCAGCTAAGCTGCTGGCACTGACTTGCTCTGCCACCTCTTCGCACGATTGCCAGTGTTGATGCCTGGAGAGGTGTGATGAAATATTCCATTCATCACTCATCAGTATTTCTCTGCCTGTGACTGTGGTTGGTTTCAGTTTCATTTCCATTGTATTGTACTGTGTGTAGGGCTCCGCCCATACCTGGCTCCTATATAAGCTGGCCCAGCCTGCAGCACATCCAGTACGGCAGACCTCTGGATGGAAGATACATTCTCCTCTGTGTGTTACCTTCTAAGTCAATAAAAGCCTTGTTTTGTTTCGCTAACATCGAGTCTCGGATTTATTGAGGCACATCAATTTTATTGACTTAATTTTCAACACAATGGATCAACTCCTGAAACCCGAACGTTTGGATTTGGACCAGCATGCTTCGGACGCATCGGCACGCTTCGGACACTGGTTTATGTGTATGGAATTCTTCCTGGACAATTCCGCAGCCGTCAAAGACGCTACGGACGCTGCGAGTATGAAACTCGGAATTCTGCGGAATTGGGTAAGCCACCGGGTTTACCCCCTCATCCAAGGTGCCGACACGTACCCGGCCGCCTGCGACATCTTAAAGGCGCATTACCAGCAGCCTACGAATGAGGTGTATGCTAGGCATCTGCTCGCTACTCGCGCACAGCGACCTGGGGAATCGGTGGAGGAGTTCCTAGGCACCCTGAAAACGCTTGGCAAAGACTGCAAGTGCCAAGATGTAAAAGCCGCAGTGTACACTGACGAGCTTGTTCGCGATGTCTTTATCACAGGCCTCAGCTACACTTACATCCGGCAGAGACTGCTGGAAAAAACGGGATTGGACCTGAAACAGGCTGCGGACACAGCACGATCCCTGGATGTGGCCCAGAGAAACTCGGACGCCTACTCTTCAGCCCGTGCCGTCCACGCCGCCACGTGTGCACCAAGGGCGCCGCCATCTTGGAAGGCATCTTCCCCGCCCGGCAGCCCGACACCGTCGGGGCCCCGCTCTCCCCCCAGAAGCCCTACGACAGCCGCGACGCGTCGGGGACCCAACTGCTACTTCTGCGGGCAGCCGAAGCACACCAGAAACCTGTGCCCGGCGAAAGGCACCACCTGCTTTAAGTGCGGTAAGAAGGGGCACTTCGGGAAAGTGTGCAGAGGGAACCCCGCCGGAAAACCCGCCACCGCCGCGTGTGCGCCATGGGAGCGGCCATCTTGGACTCCATCTTGCCCGACCTCGTGGGGTCCGCCATCTTGTGAGCAGACAGCGTGGACGCCATCTTGTCTCGATCAGGGCCCTACAGTGGCATCGGTCACAGTGGACCAGACCAGGCCGCACCCGCTATCCAAATCAATGGTGGACATCGAGGTAAACGGGTGCAGGGTTAAATGTTTAATCGACAGTGGAAGCACGGAGAGTTTTATCCACCCTGAACTGGTACAACAACTCTCCCTAAAGGTGGTCCCTGCTCGGGGTACCATCTCTATGGCTGATAAAACCCAGACATCGACCATTATGGGTTACTGCACGGTACAATTGTCCGTTAACGGAACTGTATACGATAATTTTAAAGTATTAATCATGAAGAATCTATGTGCGAGCGTGATCTTGGGCCTGGATTTCCAGTGCTACCACCAAAGCATCACGCTCAATTACGGTGGGTCCCAGCCGCCCCTCACAGTGTGCAGCAATAGCCCGTGGCGCGCCCAAGTGGTGGTGGTAAGGGGTAGCGAGAAGAAACGGATGGTGATCGACTATAGCCAAATGATCAACAGGTACACCCAACTAGACGCCTACCCGCTACCCCGCATATCAGAAATGGTGAACCAAATCGCCCAATACCGGGTGTTCTCCACCATCGACCTCAAGTCAGCGTACCACCAGCTCCCTATCAGACCAGAGGACCGCCCGTACACCGCCTTCGAGGCGAACGGACGCCTCTACCAATTCCTCAGAGTCCCCTTTGGGGTGACGAATGGGGTCTCGGTCTTCCAGAGGGAGATGGACCGCATGGTCGATGACCACCACTTGCAGGCAACCTTCCCCTACCTCGACAACGTCACCATCTGCGGTCACAACCAGCAGGATCACGACTCGAACCTCGAGAGGTTCCTGAAAACCGCACAAAAACTCAACCTCACCTACAACGAGGACAAGTGCGTTTACAACACCACGCGCCTCTGCATACTAGGCAGCGTGGTGGAGAATGGGGAAATCGGACCAGACCCCGACCGATTGCGCCCCCTATGGGAGCTGCCCCTGCCCAACACTCCCAAAGCCCTGAAAAGGTGCCTGGGGTTATTTTCTTATTATTCCCAATGGGTCCCCAACTACTCCGACAAAGCCCGCCCCCTCTTGAAAGCATCCTCTTTTCCGCTCTCTGCTGAGGCCCATGCCGCCTTCAAAAGCATTAAGCAGGATATTGAGCGGGCCACGCTACAGGCAGTGGACGAGAACACTCCCTTTCAAGTGGAAAGTGATGCGTCTGACTTTGCCTTGGCGGCCACCCTCAACCAGGCGGGGCGGCCCGTAGCTTTCTTCTCGAGGACCCTCCAAGGGCCCGAGATCAGACACTCCTCCGTAGAAAAGGAGGCCCAAGCCATCGTGGAGGCAGTGCGCCACTGGCGCCACTACCTAGCCGGCAAACGCTTCACCCTACTTATCGACCAGCGGTCGGTAGCGTTTATGTTCAATAATAAACAGAGGGGGAAGATTAAAAATGATAAGATTCTTAGGTGGCGGATCGAGCTCTCCACCTTCGATTATGACATCATTTACCGGCCAGGGGCCCTTAACGAATCCCCCGACGCCCTCTCACGAGGGATGTGTGCTAGCGCCACCGGGGATCGGCTACAGACCCTCCACAATGACCTCTGCCACCCAGGGGTCACGCGGCTGTTCCACTTCATAAAGTCCCGCAACTTACCCTACTCGATTGAGGAAGTTCGGTCCCTGACCAGAAACTGTCGCACTTGCGCTGAGTGCAAGCCTCGGTTCTACCGCCCAGATAGAGCCCACTTAATCAAAGCTACACGGCCCTTTGAGCGGCTCAGCTTAGATTTCAAGGGCCCCCTCCCGTCCGTCGACCGCAATGTTTACTTCCTGAACATTGTGGACGAATACTCTCGTTTCCCATTCGCCTTCCCCTGCCCAGACATGACCAGCGCCATGGTCATTAAATGCCTCAACAGCCTGTTCTGCCTGTTCGGTATGCCGAGCTACATCCATACGGATAGGGGGGCGTCCTTCATGAGTGAAGAGCTACGCCAGTACATGCTGTCCAGGGGGATCGCCACGAGCCGTACCACCAGCTACAACCCCCGGGGTAACGGTCAAGTGGAGTGAGAGAACGGGACAGTATGGAAAGCAGTCACTTTAGCTCTAAGGACCAAAGGCCTCCCTATCTCCCGCTGGCAGGAAGTCCTCCCAGATGTGCTCCATTCGATACGGTCGCTATTGTGTACTGCCACTAATGCCACGCCTCACGAGCGAATGTTTGTCTTTCCCCGGAAATCCACCTCAGGCGTATCCATGCCGTCATGGCTCTCCACCCCAGGTCCGGTATTCGTGCGAAGGCATGTGAGGGGCCACAAGACGGACCCTCTCGTGGAGTCAGTGCACCTACTCCACGCCAACCCCCAATACGCGTATGTCCGGCACGCCGACGGAAGGGAGGACACCGTGTCCATAAAAGACGTCGCCCCAGCCGGTAACGACAACAACCACGACAACAGCAGCAACAATGACCACAGCAACTCTTACCCACCCACTACTCTTTCATCACCCCCGGAAGAGCATCGACCAACGGTACCCCCACCAACTACCCCTTCAACAACCCTGGCGGCACCCCCGGCAGAGACCCAGGAGGCCACCGGGGACACCCAGCCGACACCCGCGGCACCACAACAGCCACGTCGGTCGCAGAGGACTATCAAACCCCCGAACAGACTAAATCTATAGAAGGGGTGAATGTGATGAAATATTCCATTCATCACTCATCAGTATTTCTCTGCCTGTGACTGTGGTTGGTTTCAGTTTCATTTCCATTGTATTGTACTGTGTGTAGGGCTCCGCCCATACCTGGCTCCTATGTAAGCTGGCCCAGCCTGCAGCACATCCAGTACGGCAGACCTCTGGATGGAAGATACATTCTCCTCTGTGTGTTACCTTCTAAGTCAATAAAAGCCTTGTTTTGTTTCGCTAACATCGAGTCTCGGATTTATTGAGGCACATCAATAGGTTCCTGCCCTCTGGGGGAAAGAGGAATGCCCCTCCTCTTGTCCACTGCCTGGACCAGTGCCTCCAAGGCAGCATCGGTAAACCTGGAAGTATGATCTGTAGATCTTGTAGCCATTTTTCTCTAAAGAGGCTTCCCCTGTTGTCTGCAGCCAGCGTGCACTTTAAGGGGTGCTGGCTGTCTTTAAGTGGAGTCAGAGAAATCCGATATCCTGTCCCCTCAGACAGGCATGCAGCCAGTGAGTAGCGTTGACTGCATGCCCAAGTGATTATAATCAGCAGGCAGCATGAATATTACATGCTGCCTGAATCAAAACTAATAGGCGCGCGCAGTGTGCTCCCTGCACCCTGCGAGCCCTTTTTCAGGCACGATTGACCTTCTAGGTTCAAATCTCCTTGGAATTCTTTAACAATTTAGTGAAGAAAATAAATAAACTGAGCTGTTGCTTAGCTGATAATTAAGATAGAGGAGGTGTCCACATGGATTCTGAACTGACTCACTTATTTTTATTATTATAGCAGAAATCTCAAGGACTACGTTAAGATTCAAGTTTACTTCACATCTTTGTGAAAGGGTTCCACAACTTGTTTTTTCAGACTCTTGCTTATTTTTCCAGTTTTATGTGCTGTTGCCAAATGGACTTTTAAAAATGGCTTATTTTTAAGGGAGACAAATGAGCAATCAAAGGAAGTTTATGTAGCACATTTTTGATGTTTTAAAACTAAACAGTGTGAAATGAATCATCGGTAATATTTTGATCAACGAACAGCCCAGACATGACCGCTATATGAGGGACATTGATTTTGGATTTTTGGACCATTTTTGCCATTTGTCACTTTTTTTTTAACATAAATGGAATTATTTTTGTTGCCTGAAGGGTGTTCTTCGCGTGTTAACTATGTGTGAGTGTTGGCAGGCTCGCTGGCTGGGGGCTTGAGCATCACAGCCAAACTTGATCCTGTCCAACCCAAGATCCCCACATGCATATTTTCCAGTAGGGACAACAACAACAACTTGCATTTATGTAGCACCTTTAATGTAGAAATCTCCCCAAGGCGCTTCACAGCAGCGGTATCAGACAAAATTTGACACCGAGCCCCATGAGATATTAGGACAGGTGACCAAAAGCTTGACCAAAGAGGTAGGTTTTAAGGAGCGTCTTAAAGGAGGAGGAGAGAGGCAGAGAAGTTTAGGGAGGGAATTCCAGAGCTCAGGAATAGAAACCCTGATAGGAAGGAATTTCAGAACTCAGGAACAGAAACCCTGATAGGATGGAATTCCAGAGCTCAGGAACAGAAACCCTGGTGGGATGGAATTCCAGAGCTCAGGAACAGAAACCCTGGTGGGATGGAATTCCAGAACTCAGGAACAGAAACCCTGGTGGGTTGGAATTCCAGAACTCAGGAACAGAAACCCTGGTGGGATGGAATTCCAGAGCTCAGGAACAGAAACCCTGCTGGGATGGAATTCCAGAACTCAGGAACAGAAGCCCTGGTGGGTTGGAATTCCAGAACTCAGGAACAGAAACCCTGGTGGGATGGAATTCCAGAACTCAGGAACAGAAACTCTGGTGGGTTGGAATTCCAGAGCTCAGGAACAGAAATCCTGGTGGGTTGGAATTCCAGAGCTCAGGAACAGAAACCCTGGTGGTTTCCATAGGTACTACCTCGTGGGCCTCTCATCAGGCTAAGATCAGCCAACTCAATACAGGGATGGATCCCAGTATTATTCTGGTAGTTCTGGTTCAGTTCCACACAATGCAATGCATTTACCTACCTTAAGGGAGCATCTCACAAAGCTTTTAAAATTTCAAACTATAAATTTGCAGACAGCACAAGACTTGGAAGTATAGTGAACAGTGAAGAAGATAGTGATAGATTTCAAGAGGACATAGGCAGACTGGCGGAATGGACGGACACATGGCAAATGAAATTTAACGCAGAAAAATGTGAAGTGATACATTTTGGTAGAAAGAACGAGGAGAGGAAATATAAACTAAAGGGTACAATCCTAAAGGGGGTGCATGAACAGAGAGACCTAGGGGTATATGTGCACAAATCGTTGAAGGTGGCAGGGCAGGTTGAGAAAGCGGTTAAAAAAGCTTACGGGATCCTGGGCTTCATGAATAGGGCAGGATTTTCATTGGGCCGTGGAGGCGGGATTGGAGGCGTGTGGGGGGTTAAAATCCCGAAATCGGGGGGGGGGCAAAAACCCATCCCGCCCCCAACCCGCCTCCATGCCAGT
Source organism: Somniosus microcephalus (assembly GCF_052327205.1). Lineage (NCBI taxonomy): Eukaryota > Metazoa > Chordata > Chondrichthyes > Squaliformes > Somniosidae > Somniosus > Somniosus microcephalus. The sequence goes on from NC_140992.1 coordinate 254,578,690, forward strand.
TTCAAAGGAGGCGGGTGACGTAATAAAACTCACTACGTACTTGGTTCGAGCATAAAGCAAGACTTTAATCAACTTGTTTCAGAACATGGAGGTCTAGTTATCTTTCACTAGTTCCTGTTTACAAAATGTCCTGGGCAAGCTGGGCCCACACCCGAGTATTTATACTCCTTGGACGGCACCACCAGCTGGCCGTCTAGTGTTATTTCATGAGTCTTTCTTCATGGATCATAAGATTCATAACATTCTTCCTCCCTAAAGTCCAATGACTTCCTTTTAACGGATTAGCCGGACCACGAATAACCGCAGTCTTTTAGCTCTTCACTTGTGGCTGGAAGGCACGTCTCCCCAGACCGTGTCTGGGTCCCTGGGTCGCTTGATCCGTACTGGTAGGCCGACAGGGCCCGTGTCGCCTTGATCGACCTGAGGAAGACTGGGAAGATCGTGACTCCGGGTGTGGGTCCCCACAGGCGCAGAGCTGGCTTCATTTTGTTTGGTAGCCAGGGATTGACTGGCGTCCTGGCTTCGGGTGGCCATCCCACGGGGAATGCTCGGCTCCCTGAGTTGATCCGGTGGAGTAGCCTGCAGATCTCTTGATGTCCCAGGTAGGGCATCATCTTCAAGGGAGCGCAGAGTGTCGGCATCATTACCGTGGGACCCTCTATCATTTGGGTCCGTGGGACCAGTTGGACAGGGAGCCAGATCTCTGAGTGAAACGGTGGACTCCCGGCCATCAGGGTACCGCACGTGCACGTAAGTAGGATTAACATCCGTTAACTCCACCTCATCGACGAGGGGATCGTTTTTGGCAGATCGGACGAATCTTCGGAGCAGCACGGGGCCGGGAGCTGCCTACCATGATGGTAGGGACGTCCCATGTGTGGAGCGACGCTGGAACCTGAAGAATCGCTCGTGAGGCATGATGTTGGTGGATGTGGAAAGAAGAGACCTGATGGAATGCAACACGTCAGGGAGCACAGTTTCCCACTGCTGGTCTGGTAGGTTGCGTGACCTCAGCGCAAGACGAACAGCGTTCCAAATGATAGCGTTGTATCTCTCAACCTGTCCGTTACCGATGGGATGATACGGTGTTGTTTTACTTGTGGCGATTCCCCGTTGGGAAAGATAACTTTTGAGTTCGTTTGACATGAAGGAGGGACCCCGATCAGAGTGGATGAAATTGGCCGTACCGCAAAGGAAAAAGACTTGATCGAGGCATTTGATCACTGTGGAAGTAAGCATATTGGGACAGGGGAAAGCAAAGGGAAAGCGTGAATATTCATCCACCATAGTAAGTAAGTAGATGTTTCGTGTTGAGGAAGGCAATGGCCCTTTAAAGTCAATGCTGAGTCGCTGCATAGGCTGCATAGCGTGTATGAGTGAGCCATCCGATGGACAAAAGAATTGCAATTTTAATTCCGCACAAATTCTACAGGAGGAGCATGTTCTTTTCACATCTTCCGTAGAAAATGGGAGATTTTTAGATTGCACAAAGTGCAACATACGGGTAACGCCAGGATGGCATAAGTCAGTGTGAAGATCCGCAAGAGTCGAAGTTGACATAGAAGAGCAGAATGCCCGCTTGAGGGTATTCAGGGCCACATTCTCTTTGCCGGGTCGATAATGTATGGTGTATCTAAAGGCGGCCAATTCCATCCTCCAGAGTTGTATTTTGTTATTCTTGATCTTAGTGCGTTTCCGGTTATCCATCATAAAGGCCACGGAGTGCTGATCGGTTATAAGTGTGAAATGGCGATGAGCGAGAAAATGACTCCATTGATGTACAGCTTCGATGATGGCTGTAGCCTCCTTCTCGACAGGAGGATAATGGAGCTCGCTACCCTGCAAAGTTCTGGACAGAAATGCAACGGGTCGACCACCTTGATTCAAGGTAGCCGAGATCACCACCTCCGATGCATCGCACTCGACCACGAAAGGGAGATTTTCATCAATGGAGCGAAGCGTGGCTTTTTCCAGTTGTCGCTTGAGGAGGTTGAAAGCTGAAATAGCCGTTGCCTCCAATGGAAATGACTTCGCATGAAGCAGGGGCTGGATCTTGTCGGAGGACTGGGGTATCCACTTCGAAATAATAGGCGAACATGCCGAGGGCCCGACGAAGAGAGCCGAGATTCATAGGGGGAGGGAGCTCCTGAAGCGGACGAAGTCGCTCCGGGTCCGGTTTGATGACACCGTTGCCCACCCAGTAGCCAAGGATGTTGACTGATGGTACTGATTTGACAGATTTGGACTCATTTAAGGTTAAGTTGCGACGACGGAGAATGTCAAAAAATTTCTGGAGGTTGGCATCATGCTCCTTTTGGTCATGACCAGCAATGGTGATATTATCTAGATATGGAAAAGTGTCCATTAAGTTCTCCTGTTTGACTAGGCTGTCCATTGCCCGTTGAAAGACGGCCACCCCATTGGTGACCCCAAATGGAAGGCGACAAAACTGGTAAAGCCGACCATTGGCCTCAAAGGCCATATACTTTTTGTCAGAGTCCTTTAACGGTACTTGAGGGTATGTGCTCTTTAAATCAAAAGTTGAAAATACCTTGTAGTTGGCAAGGTTATTGACCATGTCATCGATGCGTGGTAGTGGGTAGGCATCCAGGTCGGTATACTGGCTAATAGTTTGCGAGTAATCGATGCAAAGACGTTTCTTGTGTTACTTCAGAGGATTTTTAACAACGACGACTTGAGCCCGCCAGGGAAATGAATATGGCTCAATGATACCATCAGCTAGAAGGCGAGAGATTTCCGCCTCAATAAAGGATCGATCATTTTGGCTGAAACGTCGTGATTTAGTGGCTATGGGCTTACATCGGGGGGAAAGATTGGCAAACAAGGAGGGCTCGTCGAGCGAAGCCGCCGAAAGCGCACAAAATGGTACTTTGGAAATAGTAAGCTCCGGCTTTGACCCTCCAAACTTGAAAGTGAGTCTTTTGTGTTGTTTCTGGAAATTCTGTCCCAGGCGCACATCACTGCATAGGTTTTTGAGCACCCTGAGCCGGGTGGAGAAATAAGTGCGGCCATTGAGAATAAGGTCGACAAGACAAAAGCCGGAAGAGTTGGTGGTCAGTGTCGTCAGAGGCATTGCAATTTCCCTGTCTGAGGGGTAAATACATAGTTTTAACTTACTGACAGCCCGCTCACTAATGAAACTGTCAGAGCTGCATGAGTCGATTAGTGCACTCAGAATGTGTCCATTTACCGAAACCTTCGTGGCTGCATGGGACAGACTTTGGGGAAAAACAGCTGTGATGGGAGGAGGGGCAATTTTACCCTTGACAACTGTAACCTTAGTAGTGGTTCTTGGGGGAGGAGCAATTTCATAGATAGCAGCTATAACCTTAATAGTGGCTCTTGGAGGAGGAGCAGTTTTATAGATAGTAGCTGCAAAACTAACAGGAGCTCTCGACCGGTATACCTTAGAAAAGGGGCCTTTTTTACTAACAGAGGCACTTGACTGGCATACCTTAGAAAAGTGACCTTTCTTGCTGCAATGATTGCAGGTTGCATTAAGAGCAGGACAAAATTTCTTATAATGGAACGCACCTCCACAGTAGGATCACTTCCTTCCAGATTGCCAAGATGCCGCTAGGGCAGGGTCATCATCAGTGAAAGCTTCTAGGGTAGGGTTGTCATCCGCTAGGTTAGAGTCATCATCAGTGAGGGCTTCCGCCCGAGACCTATCGAAGGGGTCATTAAAAGTGACAGCAGCAGCCCGTGCACGAGGCAAAAGATAGGTATCTGCATTCCTCTTTGCTAAGTCCAGGGAACACGCCTGGTCATAGGCAGCCTGTAACTCGAGGGTTTTGTTCTCCAACAGACGCTGGCATATGAAGGGAGACGTAATTCCATTAATAAAGGAATTGCGAATTAGCTCCTTCTGGTACTGCTCAGCTGTGACAGCTTTAAGGATTACAATCCTTGCTGAGCCTGCGAAGCTTTTGAAGGAATTCATCAAGTGATTCCCCGGGATGTTGTCGAGTTGTGGCCAATAGATGCCGAGCAAAAATTTCATTTGGGGTCTTAACATAGAGTCGCTGTAATATTAGGATAGCGGAGTCATAGTCTACACAGTCTTCGATATAGTCAAACACATGCAGAGATACATAATTGGCAATTATCTCTAATTTATCAGGAACATTCTCACCACACACCCTGAGTAACTTGCTGAAGGTACGATACCAGTGTTTCCATACCTTAGCAGTTGTAGGTGAATTTGGGTCCAGGTCAAGACGGGCAGGTCTGAGTAGTTTGTCCATGATGGATCGATTTCTATGCCGGAGTTCCCTTCTGCAGTTGAAGTCGTAGCTGGCTGTTCCCGAAATCACTCAGAGCGTGGAGTCGATATCAAGTTGATTAAATTGACGTAATAAAACTCACTACGCACTTGGTTCGAGTATAAAACAAGGCTTTAATCAACTTGTTTCAAAACATGGAGGTCTAGTTATCTTTCACTAGTTCCTGTTTACAAAATGTCCTGGGTAAGCTGGGCCCACGCCCGAGTATTTATACTCCTTGGACGGCGCCACCAGCTGGCCGTCCAGTGTTATTTCATGAGTCTTTCTTCATGGATCATAAGATTCATAACAGCAGGTACCTGACCCACACTGGGACTCGCCTCCCTGAGGCGGGAAGGGGATTAATGCCAATGAACTGCCTGTTAACAGGTAGTTAACAGGCAGTTTTTAGCCTAATCCCTATTTTCATTCTTGAAGTGTGGGATTCCCGACGGCTCCAAACCACGCCAAGTTAGCGAGACGGGCCGTCGGGCTGAAGGGTTTGGAGGGGTTGAGATGTCCGGTGTTCAGGTGAGTGATGGGTGCATGAGTGCAGTGGTAAGTGTGTTTGGTGTGTTTAAAGTGTTTAAAGACATTTTACTTACCTTTACAGCCTTCCTTCAGGTCTCGGGAGTCCCTCATCTCACCGGTACAGAAAGCAGAATGGCCGCGATCTGTCAAAAATTGCAGCCTTTAGCTTTCTGTTCCGGAGAGATCTCTAAATCATCCTGAGAGGAAGGAATTAACTTGGAGTACAGATTGTCAGTGTTTGACAGCTTCAAGCAGCTGTGAAATGCTGATATTTCATCTGTCAAAAGGTCTTGACAGATGAAATATCAATCTGTGATGTCACCTGTTGCCGGGTGGCCCTTATTTGGCCTGCTGAGCCCACTGGGTGGGCTCAACAAGGTCAATCAAGTCAAAATCACGTGGGTTGGCTAGAACTCGATGGAGGCGGGACTGCAACCCCGAAAATTGTAGTCCCGTCTCCTACCCGCCTCCTCAATGAAAATCCAGCCCATAGAGTACAAAAGTGCGGAAATTATGATGAACTTGTATAAAACACTGGTTTGGCCCCAACTGGAGTACTGTGTGCAAGCCTGGCACCACACTTTAGGAAGGATGTGAAGGCCTTAGAGAGGGTGCACAAAAGATTTACGAGAATTACTCCAGGGCTGAGGGACTTCAGTTACGTGGATAGACTGGAGAAGCTGGGGTTGTTCTCCTTGGAGCAGAGAAGAATGAGCGGTGATTTGATAGAGGTGTTCAAAATCATGAGGCGTCTGGACAGAGTAGATAGAGAGAAACTGTTCCCATTGGCAGAGGGGTCGAGAACCAGAGGACACAGATTTAAGGTGATTGGCAAAAGAACCAAAGGCGACATAAGAAAAAACTTACTTACGCAGAGTGTGGTTAGGATCTGGAATGCACTGCCTGAAAGGGTGATGGAGGCAGACTCAATCATGGCTTTCAAAAGGGAATTGGATAAGTACCTGAAAGAAAAAAAATTGCAGGGCTACGGGGCAAGGGCGGGGGAGTGGGACTAGCTGAGGTCCACTTGCAGAGAGCCAGCATGGGCTCAATGGGCCGAATGGCCTTCTTCCATGCTGTAACCATTCTATGATTCTATGAAATACAAATTATTTTTCTTACCAAAGATCTTCACACCAATATCTGAATATCCTTTATCAGACAATTACTGGTGCCACATAATTAAACATACTATTGAAGAAGAGCGGAGAATTCTTTAGGTGTCCTGGCTAGCATTCCTCTCTCAACTAACGCCACCAAAACACATTGGTTATTTACCTGCAAAAGCAAAATACTGCAGATGCAGGAAATCTGAAATAAAAACAGAAAATGCTGGAAATACTCAGCAGGTCAGGCGGCGTCTGTGGAGAGAGAAACAGAGTGAACGTTTCAGGTCGGTGACCTTGGTTATTTATTTAATTTGCTGTCTGACATTGTTGTATGCAAATTGGCTAGCACATAGACTCACAAAACCTCACTTCAGATATGAATTAATTGGATGTTTTGAGAGCTGCGATAAAGCGATCTATTAATGCAAGTTCTTTTTTTTTAACCTAAAGCCTTTCTTGTAGAACTTCTCAGAACCAGTAAAATAATAAGGCCTGAGCCTTCAGTGGTTTTCTCTGCTGGCTTCCAGTGACTGATTTCAAGTAGAAAGCCAAAAGACTTGCTGTCATATGTTAATGTAACCACATTAGGTCAAAATCAATAACAAACAGAATTCACCAGAAATCAGGTTGCTCATTGGAGTCTGTTGATAAATATGAGCGCGTTCAGATCTTTTGACTTCCTCTGTGGGTTTATCAGTGACTTCTATTTAAATGCGTTTTGATGAATTTATAGGTGCATCAGTTTGGAGATGCCACAGTGTCCTGGAAACATGAGATCCATAATAATTATAATTATTTTGTTTCTCTTATTGTGATCATTTTAAACCAAGATAGCAGTAGAGAAGATTGGTAAGATAAAGCCCGTATAGGGAAGAAAGTAGACAGTTCAACAACGTACGTCATTTAACATGGCCATTTAATACTACAGATAAGAAAGTTTGGAATAAGAAAAACCTGTTTGACCCATCGAACCTTTCCCTTGCACAGGTCATGTAAAATCTGGTCCGTCATGCATCCTTCACAACCTATCTAATCACTTGGACAGGTTCTGCAAAGTTCCTTAATTTCCCCTTGCCTAGCCAAGGCTAAATCAAGTTAATTATAAAATATATCTCTAACCTTATACCTTACATCATTTATCCTTGATTAGTTGTCTTTCCAGTTGATATTGCTGCTCAGGACTCACGATGTTTCATAGTACTTAGCATTAACACACTTAGCCCTGTTCCTAACAAGATGTTCACTTTTTTTTTAAGAGGCTTTCCCACTTATTTGCTATTCTCTGTGAGGTAAAAAATGCTTTTCATCTTGAGCCTTATTTGAAGCCTCTGAATTATATATCTGTATCCGATAGTTCTGCAGTCAGCCATAGTAGACAAAACGCTTCAAAAATATTAAATCAAAATACTGCAGATGCTGGAAATCTGAAATAAAACCAGAAAATGCTGGAAATACTCAGCAGGCCAGGCAGCATTGCTGAGAGAGAAACAGAGTTAACGTTTCAGGTCGATAACCTTTCGGGAGAACTGGAAAAAGTTAGCGATGTAAAAGGTTTTAAGCAAGTGCAGAGGCAGGGAAAAGGGGAGGGGAGAAAAGAATAAAAGGGAAGGTCTGTTATGGGGTGGAGGGCAGGAGTGATTAAATGACAAAAGGGATGATGGTGCAATGCAAAAGAGGATGGTAATGGGACAAGTAAAGCAACAAAAAATGGGTCTGGAAAAGGTGTAAATGGGAATAGCAGAATCATCAACAGCTGCCGTCCGAAAAATGGGGGCAGTGGTTATGATCTGAAATTGTTGAACTCAATACTGAGTCCGGAAGGCTGTAAATGCCTAATCGCAAGCGTGACCCCGAGCTACCGGTTGCCTGTCACTCTAATTCTCCATTCCACTCTCACTCTGACCTCTCTGTCCTTGGCCTCCTACACTGTTCCATTGAAGCTCAATGTAAGCTCGAGGAACAGCACCTCATAGACTGCCCTCTGCCTAGTACAAATGGACAGAATTCGCACTGCTTTGTAACAGAAAATTGCAAACAGGGTCTTATAACCAGTGTAGGGCCCCAATTTGCATACATAAGGATATACATATGCCGCCTGTTTTGAGTGGGTGCACTGAGTGCCCATTTACAGACTGTGGTGATTATTCTTTATGTTTAGTAAGAAGTATTGTGATTGGTTGTTTGTTTCCTGCCTTGGGATATATGCTGTAATCTCATTGGTAGTTGATGTCATGTGATTTGTGGTGGCCATCTTAAATTCAGTTCTTTCCAGCTTTGGTTGGGACTGGGTGTGGAAAGATGTGCTACAGGATTTTAAAGTTAATAAAGCCTAGATTAGAAAGGCAAATCTATTCTTTATTTCACAGACACACTAGAAAATTGCATCAGGCGGGCCTCGGGCATCCAAGAGGTGGCCGTGGTGTCCTCCATTTTCCACTACCGGCCATCCATTTTTCAGGCAAGGCATGGGCGGGCGGCAGAGGAATATTGCCCCCATTAACCTTGTGGCGTTGTCTATCGAAACAGGCTGGGCCATTTTCTGTGAGTTCACCTGGTTTTTGACCACAAATGTACTGTGCCAAAATGAAAGAAACCAATACTATGATGCATCATTTTTTTTAGCAGGCCTATTCTATCACAGACATTCCTGAAATAACTGTGTTTGACAGGCAAGTGCTTGCCAGCTGTGGCTAGAACAATTATTAAAAATGTCTGCACATAAAGCACACACAAAATGTTGCTCCTTCTGCGATCTTGTGGAGGAGTGTTCAAATTTCATTCTCTGCGGTCTGTTTCCGACTCTCGGGTGGTGTTTTGCATCTATCTGCTAGAAGGGAGCCAGAAATAAATCGGTGCTCCCTGCTAGTCCATTGCATCTCCTGTGGGATTAGCTGCAGTAATAGGGGTCAGACTTTAACTCCGTGCTAACAGACTTCAGAACTGAAGCTCCACAAAAAGAGCATGATCATACTTACCAGTTCATTGTACAGTTCATTATGAAATCCGGTAGCACTTTAAATGAAGTATTTGCAGCAGACGGCTGCTATTAATGTCAAAAGGAATTTGTCTCAAAACCGGCTTTCAATAAATAAGTCAGCAGTGCCAGGTCTATACACTGACACATTCATATATTTTTAATTTTTACATTTGCAGAGTTACATATTTATTGGTCCCTGCTTTGTTGGTAAACATACTTTTACAAAGTTTTGTGGACATTATTGAAGTACAGGAAACTTCGCGATGTCCGGCACCGACGGGACCGGCATGATGCCGACCTATGAAAACTTCCGGACAGACCAGCGCTAATGTTGAAGGATACGGAGGTTTTCATCTCCGTATCTGACAACAAACACTGTTGCTTAGCAACAGCTTGTAAACAGTCGGCCCGTACCTTGGAAGCGTCTCTGTAGCTTAGCAACAGCTTCAGAGAGGCTTTCCAGAGACTGACTGTTTAAAAAAATGCTAGGAGAAGAAAAAAAAAGAAAAAAAACCTAACTAAACGGCTGCTGATTTCTGCCATTAGATCGAGGTTTCCGGACATACAACCTCCGGATAAACCAAAGTTTCCTGTGGATGCTTCTTTTAGCCCTCCCCCTCTATCCAACATATAGGGAGGGAACTACACTAGGAATGCCCATTCTTTAAAAAAAATTCAGCTGGAACAATCCATTAGAAACATAGAAAAATAGGAGCAAGAGTAGGCCATTCGGCCCTTCGAGCCTGCTCCGCCATTCAGCATGATCATGGCTGATCCTCTATCTCAATACCATATTCCCATTCTCTCCCCATACCCCTTGATGCCTTTTGTGTCTATGCTACTTAATATTGCGCCTGGCAGTTTTCAGTTCTTTTTCTGAGTAAAATAAAACAACTGCCGGCACCAATTGAAGTTGCGATTAAAAAAAAATTATGTGCTGTTTTTGAAGATTTATTTGTCAATGTAGGACTAGTCAACAATTGCATTGTAAAACTAACTGTCTTCGTGGTCAAGATAAATTCACAATTCTCATGACTATCATTTTTTTAATAATGCTGTTGACTGCAGACATTTAGCACTAACGTTGCCTATTACTGTACTCTTAATTTGTGCATATAGATATTTTGTATCAGTGTCTATACCCTCTTTTAAAAATGTAAGCAGCAAAGCATTGTGTGTAATTTAGTGGGACTGCATGTTGATGTACCCACAGACACCCCTACAGAATTATAACTTCAGACTGTCCTAGCCTAAGACATAAGAACATAAGAAATAGGAGCAGGAGTAGGCCATTCGGCCCTTTGAGCCTGCTCCACCATTCAATGAGATCATGGCTAATCTTCTACCTCAACTCCACTTTCCTGCATTTTCCTGCGCTATCACCATATCACCTTAGTATCCAAAAATCTATCGATCTCTGTCTTGAATATACTCAACTGAGCCTCCACAACCCTCCAAGGTAGAGAATTCCAAAGATTCACTACCTTCTGAGTGAAGAAATTTCTCCTCATCTCAGTCCTAAATGACCGACCCCTTATTCTGAGACTGTGACCCCTGGTTCTAGACTCCCCAGCCAGGGAAAACATCCTCCCTGCATCTACCCTGTCAAGCCCTGTAAGAATTTTGTATGTTTCAATGAGATCACCTCTTATTCTTCTAAACTCTAGGGAATATAGAGTATAAAAACAGAAATGCTGGAGGTAATCAGCAGGTCAGGCAGCATCTGTGAAGAGAGAAAAAGAGTTAAAGTTTCAGGTCGATGACCTTTCATCAGAACTGGCAGTTCTGATGAAAGGTCATCAACCTGAAACGTTAACTCTGTTTCTTTCTTCACAGATGCTGCCTGACCTGCTGATTATCTCCAGCATTTTCTGTTTTTATTTCATATTTCCAGCATCTGCAGTATTTTCTTTTTGTATCTAGGGAATACAGGCCTAGTCTACTCAATCTCTCCTCATAGGACAAACCCCCAACCCAGGAATCAGTCTGGTAAACCTTTGTTGCACTCCCTCTATGGCAAGTATATCCTTCCTTAGGTTAGGAGACCAAAACTGTACATAATACTCCAGGTGTGGTCTCAACAGGGCCCTATATAATTGCAGTAAGCCATCTTGGGGTAAAAAGTTAGCGCTCCCACGGCCGAATTTCCCAGGTAGCACCCCGAGAGGGAGGAGGGGCGCTACTGGAAGTGTCCCGCGTCCCTCTTGGGGTGCTGCGAGCCAATATCGCGGCGCTATGCTGCGGCACGTCGCGCCGCGGTACTGCAGGCCTTCCCGTATTAAAGGGGAGGGGTCTGGCACAGCGCTTCTCAGCGCCCAGCTGGGCCACCAGGGATTGGGAGTGCCGGGCTCACGGAGAGCAGCCGGCACCCCGTGAGGGGGCTTCACCGGGGCCGGGGACAGCAATGGGGGAAAGTGCTGGCAGGCGGCCAGCAACGAAAATGGCCGCTCACCGCCTCCCCTTTAACTAGCGCCGCCCTGGCCGCAGGTAGGCCCCCCTGACCCCGGCGGACATAGCGTTCGGTGGTAATTCGGGGGCGCCACCCAATATTACAGCCGGGGCATGAGCGGGGCGCTGCGCACGGCGATGATGTCATCGCCAGCGGAGCAGCGCCACGCGGCACTAATGGTTAGCCCCGCCGCTAACCTCCTGCTGAATTTTGCGGGAGGCGTTAGCGGCACCGCGCCCAGGCGCTAGTTGATTTAGGACGCTAACGGGAGGCGCAAATCAACCGAATTTAGCTCCCCTTTACTCTTATACTCAAATCCTCTTGTAATAAAGGCCAACGTACCATTTGCTTTCTTAATTGCTTGCTGTACCACCATGTTAACTTTCAGTGATTCGTGTACAAGGACACCCAGGTCCCTCTGAACAGCAACATTTCCCAAAATCTCACCATTTAAAAAATACTCTGCTTTTCTATTTTTCCTACCAAAGTGGATAACTTCACATTTCTCCACATTATATTCCATTTGCCATGTTCTTACCCACTCACTTAGCCTGTCTCTATCTCCTTGAAGCCTCTTTGCATCCTCCTCACAACTTACATTCCCACCCAGCTTTGTATCATCAGCAAACTTGGATGTTTGGTCCCCTCATCCAAATCATTGATGTAGATTGTGAATAGCTGAGGCCCAAGCACTGATCCTTGCGGTACCCCATTAGTTACAGCCTGCCAACCCGAAAATGACCCGTTTATCCCTACTCTCTGTTTTCTGTCTGTTAACCAATCCTCAATCCATGCTAGTATATTACCACCAATCCCATGAGCCCTAATTTTGTTTAATAACCTCTTGTGTGGCACCTTATCGAATGCCTTCTGAAGATCCAAATACACCACATCCACTCGTTCCCCCTTATCTATTCTGCTAGTTACAGCCTCAAGAAACTCTAACAGATTTGTCAAACATGATTTCTCTTTCATAAATCCGTGTTAACTCTGCCCAATCCTATTATTATTTTCTAAGTGCCCTGTTACCACATCCTTAATAATAGATTCTAGCATTTTCCCTACTATTGATGTCAGGCTAACTGGTCTGTAGTTCCCCGTTTTCTCTTTCCCTCCTTTCATACATTTGTTACCTTCCAGTCTGCGGGAACCGTTCTAGATACAATGAAATTTTGGAAAATTACAACTAATGCATCCACTATCTTTATAGCCACCTCTTTCAAATCCCTAGGATGTAGACCATCAGGGCCAGGGGCTTTATCAGCTTTCAGTCCCATTAATTTCTCTAGTACTATTTTTTTACTAATACTAATTTCTTTCAGTTCCTCATTCTCGCTAGGCCCTTGGTTCTCCAATATTTCCAGGAGGTCTTTTGTGCCTTCTTCCATGAAGACCGACACATAGGCCGCGATTTTGCCGCCGCTCAAGGGGCGGGTCAGGTGGTAAAATTGAAAAAAATGATGGCGGGTTGCGATCCCGCCGTCAACCCGCCTCCGTGCAACTTTGCCAAAGGCAGACTCACAGGGCTGGATTTTCATTTAGGAGGCAGGACTGCAACTTTCGGGGTTGTAGTCCCGCCTCCATCGAGTTCTAGCCAACCCACGCGATTTTGACTTGATTGACCTTGTTGAGCCCGCCTAGCAGACTCAGCAGGCCAATTAAGGGCCACCCGGCAACAGGTGACGTCACAGATTGATATTCCATCTGTCAAGACATTTTGACAGATGAAATATCAGCGTTTGCCAGCTCTTTGAAGCTGTCAAACACTGACAATCTGTACTCCAGGTTAATTTCTTCCTCTCAGGATGATTTAGAGATCTCCCCGGAACAGAAAGCTGAGTGCTGGAACGTTTGACAGCTCGTGGCCATTCTGCTTTCTGTGCCGGTGAGATGAGGGACTCCCGAGACCTGAAGAAAGGAAGTCTGTAAAGGTAAGTAAAGGTATGTAAAACTTATTTAAACACTTTACACACACCAAACACACTTACCTCTGCACTCTTGCACCCATCACTCACCTGAACAACGGACATCTTGACCTCTCCAAGCCCTTCATCCCGACGGCCCGCCTCGCTAACTCGGCGTGGTTTGGAGCCATCGGGAATCCCACATTTCACCAATGAAAATAGGGATTAGGCTAAAAACTGCCTGTTAACTACCTGTTAACAGGCAGTTAATTGGCACTAATCTCCTTCCCACCTCGGGGAGGCGGGTCCCAGTACGGGTCGGGTACCTGCCTCCTTTGAAACTGGCATGGAGGCAGGTTGGGGGCGGGATGGGTTCATGCCCCACGATTTCGGGATTGTAACCCCCACACGCCTCCAATCCCGCCTCCACGGCCCAATGAAAATCCTGCCCACAGACTCCCGTTCGGTCCCGCCACCAAGCAGCGGGATAGGCACTTAAGGCAGTTAACTGCTTGTTAACTGCCTGGATAATGCCATTTTGACAGTCGCTTTACATTTTACCACTTTTTCTGCATGTTCCATGCCGTTCCCAAACCACGGCAGCTAATTGTGTCAGGTTGACAAGTGGCTGCCTTCTTGACAGCTGCAGCCCCAGCATAAAAACGGAGCTCTCAACAAGGATCAGTTGCAGGTGGCAGAACTTTGTTTTTTCAGGTCTTGGAAAATTCTTTGCAGGTCTACTGATCTTCGAAGTGGGGAAGCTGAGATCCATCTCCACTGTGACCTCCTGGGAAAACCCTCTCCCCACATTGACTGAGCGCTTCTTCAACAGAGATATCTACCAGCAGCATGGGAACCATTTATTTCCTTTCATCCTGGTCTTCAGATTTGGAGGATGAGCAGCCACGGCAGCAGCAGAACCAGGCACATAGAAACATAGAAATATAGAAGATAGGAGCAGGAGTAGGCCATTCGGCCCCTCGAGCCTGCTCCGCCATTCAATGCGATCATGGCTGACTATCCAAATTCAGTACCCGGTCCCTGCTTTCTCCCCATACCCCTTGATCCCTTTAGTCTTAAGAAATATATCCAACTCCTTCTTGAATATATTTAATGTATTGGCCTCTACTGCCTTCTGTGGTAGAGAATTCCACAGGTTCACCACTCTCTGGGTGAAGAAATTCCTCCTCATTTCTGTCCTAAATGGCCTACCCCTTATCCTTAGACTGTGACCCCTGGTTCTGGACTCCCCGACCATCAGGAACATCCTTCCTGCATCTAGTCTGTCCAGTCCTGTCAGAATTTTATAAGTTTCAACGAGATCCCCTCTCATTCTTCTAAACTCCAGCGAGTACAAACCCAATCGACCCAATCTCTTCTCATACGTCATTCCTGCCATCCCAGGTATCAGCCTGGTGAATCTTCGCTAAACTCCTTCCATGGCAAGAACATCCTTCCTCAGATAAGGCGACCAAAACTGCACACAATACTCAAGGTGTGGTCTCCCCAAGGCCCTGTATAACTGTAGCAAGACATCCTTGTGATGCGCTATCAATTACTCATAAAAGACTGAGAGTTAGAAGAGTAACTAAAGGCTTTTATTAACAACAGAATGGAGGTCTGCCTCGCGTGGTCGCCCGGTCCAGGATACAAAGGGCTGGGGAGCAGTCACCTTTATACTAGGACCTGTGGGAGGAGTCAGCCGAGGCATGTCCAGGCATGTACACAGTGGAATACAAACAGGACAAACAGGAATACAAACAGTGGTTTACCACACCTTGTTCCTGTACTCAAACCCTCTCGCTACAAAGGCCAACATGCCATTTGCCTTCTTAACTGCCTGCTGCACCTGCATGCTTACCTTCAGTGACTGGTGCACAAGGACACCCAGGTCTCTTTGCACTTCCCCTTCTCCCAATCTATTGCCATTCAGATAATAATCTGCCTTCCTGTTTTTGCCACCAAAGTGGATAACCTCGCACTTATCCACGTTATATTGCATCTGCCATGCTTTTGCCCAATCACCCAACCTGTCCAAATCATCCTGGAGTTTCTCAGCATCCTCCTCACAGCACACACGCCCACCCAGCTTTGTGTCGTCGGCAAATTTGGAGATATTACATCTAGTTCCCTTGTCTAGATCATTAATATATATTGTGAATAGCTAGGGCCCAAGGACCGATCCCTGCGATATCCCACTAGTCACTGCCTGACACTCGGAAAAAGACCCATTTATTCCAACTCTTTGCTTTCTGTCTGCTAACCAGTTCTCTATCCAAGTCAATACCTTGTCCCCAATCCCATGTGCCTTAACTTTACACGCTAATCTCTTATGCGGGACCTTATCGAAAGCCTTCTGAAAGTCCAGATACACCACATCCACTGGTTCTCCCTTATCTATTTTACCAGTTACATCCTCAAAAAATTCCAGTAGATTAGTCAAGCACGATTTACCTTTTGTAAATCCATGTTGACTTTGTCCAATCCTGTCACTGTTTTCCAAGTGCTCTGCTATTACATCTTTTATAATGGACTCTAGCATTTTCCCCACTACCGATGTCAGGCTTACCGGTCTGTAATTCCCCGTTTTCTCTCTACCACCTTTTTTGAATAGTGGGGTAACATTAGCTACCCTCCAATCCATGGGTACTGTTCCAGATTCCATCGAATGCTGGAAGATGATCAGCAAAGCATCAACTATTTCTAGGGCCACTTCCTTAAGTACCCTAGGATGTAGATTATCAGGCCCTGGGGATTTATCGGCCTTCAATCCCATCAATTTCCCTAACACCATTTCCCTACAAATACTGATTTCTTTAGTTCCTCCCTTTCATCAGATCCTATGTTCCCCGACACCTCTGGGAGGTTATTTGCGTCCTCCTTTGTGAAGACAGAACCAAAATATGTATTCAATTGGTCTGCCATTTGGCACAACAGGAGCACCAACAGCAGGAGCGCCAACCTCTTGCTCAGCCACCTGATGGTGCACAGGGCAGAAGGCATCAGCGCAGGGCTGCACGTCGCTGCAGGAGATACCCCAACACAGGGTTTACAGGCCGAGGATGACCTTCCTCAACATGACTGAGCAACAGTGCCAAAGGAGGCTGAGACTTTCGTGAGAGGTAGTCGCTGACATCTGCACAATGCTGCACCAACACCTGGAGCCCAGAGGAGCGGGTGGACACCCCTTACCAGTGGCTGTCAAAGTCACCACCACCCTCAATTTTTTTGCTTCAGGGTCCTTCAAGGTCTCATCAGCAGACATCAGCGGCATCTCCCAGTCGGCCACACGCACTTGCATCACGCAGGTAACCGATGCCCTCTTTGCCAAGGCGGACAATTATATACACTTCTCCACGGATCAAGCAAGTGTAACCGCTTGGCTTTGCAAATATGTCCAGCTTGCCAAGGGTGCAGGGCATCATTGACTGCACACATGTGGTCCTTACTGCACCCCATCACAACCCAGCTGTTTTGTCAACCGCAAGGGCTTCCACTCAACGTGCAGCTGGTGTGTAACTACAGGAAGAACATTATGCATGTTTGCGCAAAGTACCCTGGCATTTGTCATGACTCATTCATCCTGCGGCAGTCTAGTGTGCCTGCGCGCTTCAAGCTGCCAAAGCAACTTTCCGGATGGCTACTTGGAGACAAGGGCTATCTCCTGAAGACGTGGCTGATGACGGCGTTGAGGAGGCCATCGAACGAAGCTGAGGAGCGCTACAATACCAGCCACATTTCGACCAGATCCATTATCGAGCAAACCATCGGCTTGCTGAACATGCGATTCAGATGTCTTGATAGATCAGGTAGAGCCCTACAGTATTCAGCAGCCAGGGTCTCCAGAATCGTCATGGTCTGCTGTGCACTGCACAACATTTCACAGCATCATGTCTTGCAGCTGCCTGAGGAACAAGTGGCTCAGCACATGGCCTCCTCAGATGAGGAGGAGGAAGATCTTGCGGAGGCAGATGCGCCAGTTCCAGCAGCACGCGAGCACATTGCTGCCCGTGATGCAAGGGATGCACTAATCTTTGCCAGATTCGCTTATGTAGATAAATCAAACAAATGTGGCTGGCATCTTCTTAACACACCATACAAAATATACAAAACTTGTGGGTTCCTATCACTCTCACCACCATCATTACAAATGCAAGTCGCCCTGATCCTTCAATATGTAACTTCCATTTCCGAGATCACATAGGCCAGAACTTCAACTGTTTGTCTTCACTTCTGTTTAATCCATTCACAAAAGGATGAGAATGTCAAATATTAAATAAAACAAAAGACAACAGAACAGAACATACAAGTGATTACCCTTGTGACTAATTGTGCTTCATCTTCCTCTAACGCGTGCTTCTACGTGTGTCTCCCCTGTGGCTTCAGCAGATGTGGAGGCACCTTGCTCACTTTCATGCTGCTCCTGCTTCGAAACATTTGGCGGGTGTCCTCTGGGTTTGCGAGACTGTGAGGGCTCGGCAACAGTCTGCTCCTCCTGCGTCTGTGCAGGGGCTGAGACGCCCAACTTAGTTGGGTGAGGACTCTGGTGGGGCTCTGACCGAGGACTACTCAGTGGCATGGGAGTGTGAGCACTTGGTGAGGAGCCCCCACTTCCTTGTTGTCTGCCACCAACATCCCTCTCATGGGTCAGTCCCACTTCAGTGCTAGCAAGTGGCTTGACAGCACCTTGCTGCACATCAGGGGGGCCATGAGGACCCGTCTCTGCACTGGCAGTCCTACTTAAAAGGACTCCCATGAAGCTCTGGTTTCTCTGTTCAATAGCTGCCCATCGCTCCTCCAGAGATGTCAGTCTATTCTGAACATACACCATGTTTTGCTGACTCTGGCGACTTATTTCCTCCATACGAACATAAGAACATAAGAAATAGGAGCAGGAATAGGCCATTTGGCCCTTCGAGCCTGCTCCATCATTCAATGAGTTCATTGCTGATCTTCTGCCTCAACTCCATTCACCGGCCCTATCGCCATATCCCTTGATGCCCTTACTAGTCAGAAATCTATTGACTTCTGTTTTGAATATACCCAATGACTGAGCCTCCACAGCCCTCTGGGGTAGAGAATTCCAAAGATTCACCACCCGTGTGAAGAAATTTCTTCTCATCTCAGTCCTGAATGACCTACCCTTTATCCTGAGGCTGTGGCTCCTGGTTCGAGACACTCCAGCCAAGGGAAACATTCTTCCAGCATCCACCCTATCAAGTTCTGTAATAATTTTGTATGCTTCAATGAGATCCCCTCTCATTCTTCTGAATTCGAGAATACAGGCCTAGTTTACTCAATCTCTTCTCATACGACAGTCCCGCCATCCCAGGAATCAATCTCGTGAACCTTTGTTGCACCCCCTCTATGGCAAGTGTATCCTTCCTTAGGTAAGGAGACCAAAATTGCACACAGTACTCCAGGTGTGGTCTCACCAAGGCCCTATATAATTGGAGTAAGACTTCTTTACTCCTGTACTCAAATCCTCTTGTAATGAAAGCCAGCATACCATTTGCCTTCCTAATGGCTTGCTGCACCTGCACATTCACTTTCAGTGACTCAGGTACAAGGACACCCAGGTCCCTTTGAGCATCTGCATTCCCCAATCTTTCACCATTTAATAAATACTCTGCCTTTCTGTTTTTTCTACCAAAGTGGATAACTTCACATTTATCCACATTATATTCCATCTGCCATGTTCTCACCCACTCACGGAGCCTGTCAAGATCCCCTTGAAGCCTCTTCACATCCTCTTCACAACTGACACTGCCACCTAGCTTTGTATCATCAGCAAATTTGGAAATGTTACATTTAGTCCCCTCATCCAAATCATTGATATAGATTGTGAATAGCTGGGGCCTAAGCACCGATCCTTGCAGTACCCCACTAGTCATAGCCTGCCATCCTGAAAAAGACCCGTTTTCTGTCTGTTAACCAATTCTCAATCCATGCTATTATATTACCCCCAATTCCATGTGCACTAATTTTGTTCACCAACCTCCTGTGTGGGACCTTATTGAAGGCCTTCTGAAAATCCAAATAAACCACATCTACCGGTTCCCCTTTGTCTACTCCTCTAGTTACATCCTCAAAGAACTCCAATGGGTTTGTTGAACAGGATTTCCCTTTCATAAATTCATGTTGACTCTGCCCAATCTTACTATTAGTTTCTAAGTGCCCAGTTATTGCATCCTTTATAATAGATTCCAGCATTTTCCCAACTACTGATGTGAGGCTAACAGGTCTGTAGTTCCCTGTTTTCGCTCTCCCTCCTTTCTTAAATAGCGGGGTTACATTTACTATCCTCCAATCTGCAGGAACCATTCCAGAATCTATAGAATTTTGGAAGATGACAAGCAATGTGTCCACTATCCCAACGGCCACCTCTTTCAAAACCCTAGGATGTAGGTCATCCGGTCCTTGGGATTTATCGACTTTTAGTCCCATTAATTTTGCTAGTACTGTTTTTTTACTACTAATAATTTCTTTACCGTGACCGTAGCCACCCTTTCCATGGAGGTAGCCATCCTTTCCACGGAGGTTGCCATCCTATCCGTGTTGGTGCATTCATGCGCCATTGCCTCCACAAAGGCACTGCTCATGTTAGACATGGACTCCTCCATCCTCTCCACACGCGCAGTCACCCTGGAGACAAAATCTGCCAGAGACTCCTGCACCTATCCCAGGAGTTCCAGCACCGCACTCTTTCTGGATGGACACGGAGGCACAGGGTCCACATGCAGCTGAGCGAAGCTGGGAGCGCCCTACGGCCTCCGACGAGGACTCTCCACTGCTGTCCCTGTCCCCACCATCTACTGATGCTCACTTGTGAGCTGTGATATACCAGGTGACAACACTACTCTATCTCCTGAAGGTCCCATCGAGTTGTGCGTATCTGCGCTGGTGCTGGGTGCACTTAATTCTGCTGACGCTGTGCCCTCAGAGGTTGCAGGTTCCTCTGAGGAGTCTTCAGGCTCAGGCTGTTCCTCCTGGACAGTGGGGAGAGGGGCTGTCGATGGTCCTGTGGGGGAGTAAAGGCATGAGTTACACATGTGATATTAACGTAGCATGCACATGAAATAATGCAGATCTTCATAAGTCAATCTGTATGAGCATCAGATGCCATATCAGTCACTCATGCAATGTAAATGAAAGAGGTGCAAATCTATTCTGTCACCAGCTTGCTCTGCTGCACCCGTCTGACCGTCCCCCACTTCCAGATCCTCATCACCTCCGATGTTTTCGAGGGCAGCCTCCTCAGCATTGGTCAAATGGGCAATTGAAGGTGGCCCTCCTCCTGTCCTAGCCCTCTCCCTTTTATTGTGGGTTCTCTTTTCCTGCAGTGAGTGACACAAGTGGAGTTTGAGTGAGAATGATGGAGTGAGTGCAGAGAAGCCATAGCACAGATGCTTAGAAGGAGACAAAGACGGAGTAAGGTGCCAATACCAAGGGCCTTCCCTGTGCATTGTTAGTTGTTGGCATTGCATAACAGTGATAGGGAGTGTGAGGGCAGCATAGTCGAATAGTGAAGTGATTGTGTGATATACCTATCAATTCAGTTCATGAAAAGCGACGAGTTAAGTTAGTAACTATAGGTTTTTATTGGCTAAATAACAGAGCCCACCCTCGTGGGTGATCGGGTCCAACAAGGAGGAATACCAGCCAGTCGACCACCTTTATACCTGGGCAAGCAGGCGGAGCCATGGGCGGAGTCAGCTGTGGTCAGCCCAGGCATAACAGCGTGGCAAGAGGTAACCTTGTGTAGTGATACAACAGTGTAAACAGTGATAACCATAGTGTAACGATATAAACAGTGATAACCATAGTGTAACGATAGTGAACGATAAAAGTGGTTTACCACATTCACCCCTTATTTAAATTTGAGTCCGGCGGGGTGAAGTGTACTACCAGTTCGGGTATGTCAGTCTATCCGGAGGCCTCGTAAGCCTTTCTGATCGGCGCAGCAGCGGCGGCGGAGGTGTAGTATTCGAAGTTAAGGCTGGTGTCTGCGTGGTCGGCGAAGGCTCATGGGGTTCCGGCATGCCGTCTACCGGGGCTGGATTTGGGGGAGTGGTGGGGGGTAACGGTGGTGTCTCAGGGGTGCCCGAGGGTGCGAGGACTCGTAAGGAGACTGTGTCCTCCCGCCCGTCTGGGTATGCCACATAGGCGTACTGGGGGTTGGCGTGCAGGAGGTCCACCCTCTCGACCAGGGGGTCCGTTTTATGGGCCCTCATGTGCTTCCGCAGCAAGACGGGCCCCGGAGAAGTCAGCCATGTTGGTAGCGAGGTTCCCGTAGTCGACTTCCTGGGGAAAACAAACATTCGTTCCTGGGGGGTGGCGTTAATGGCAGTGCAAAGCAGTGACCGGATGGAATGCAGCGCTGCTGGGAGGACTTCCTGCCAGCGAGAGGTTGGGAGGCCCTTAGACTTTAAGACTAAGAGAACGGCCTTCCAGACTGTCGCGTTCTCTCTTTCCACCTGGCCGTTCCCTCGGGGGTTGTAGCTGGTGGTCCTGCTTGCAGCAATACCTCTCGCTAGTAGGAACTGGCGAAGTTCCTCGCTCATGAAGGATGAGCCCCGGTCGCTATGTATATAGTTCGGGAACCCGAACAAGGCGAAGAGGTCGTTCAGGCATTTGATGACCATGGTACTGGTCATGTCTGGGCAGGGGAAGGCAAAGGGGAAACGGGAGTACTCGTCAATAATGTTGAGGAAGTACACATTACGGTCAGAGGACGGGAGGGGCCCCTTAAAATCGATGCTCAAGCGCTCGAAGGGGCGGGTGGCCTTGATCAGGCTTGCTCTGTCCGACCTATAGAAATGCGGTTTGCATTCGGCACAGGTTTGGCAGTTCCTGGTCATGGTCCTGACCTCCTCGATGGAGTAGGGCAGGTTGCGGGCCTTAATGAAGTGGTAAAGTCTGGTGACCCCGGGGTGGCAGAGGTCGTTGTGAAGGGTCTGCAGTCTATCAATTTGCGCGTTGGCGCATGTACTTCGTGATAGAGCATCTGGGGGTTCGTTCAGTTTACCAGGCCGGTACAAGATATCGTAATCGTAGGTGGAGAGCTCAAGATCTTGTCGTTCTTGATTCTGCCCCTCAGCTTGTTATTAAACATAAAAGCGACCGAACGCTGGTGAGGAGGGTAAATCGTTTGCCTGCCAGGTAATGCCTCCAGCGTCGTACTGCCTCCACGATCGCCTGGGCCTCCTTCTCGACAGAAGAGTGTCGGATCTCAGGGCCCTGGAGGGTCCTTGAGAAGAAGGCCACAGGTCTCCCCGCCTGGTTAAGGGTTGCAGCTAGGGCGAAGTCGGATGCATCGCTCTCCACTTGGAAAGGGATAGACTCATCCACCGCGTGCATTGTGGCCTTAGCAATGTCTCCCTTTATGAGGGAGAAGGCTGCGCATGCTTCTGCTGTGAGGGGGAAGGAGGTGGACTTCATGAGGGGTCTGGCTTTGTCCGCATAATTGGGCACCCATTGGGCATAGTAAGCGAAGAGCCCCAGGGTTCTCTTCAGCGCCTTTGGACAGTGGGGGAGGGGAAGCTCCATGAGGGGCCGCATTCTTTCGGGGTCGGGGCCGATGACTCCATTCTCTACTACGCAGCCGAGGATGGCAAGGCGCGAGGTGTTAAACACACATTTCTCCTTATTGTAGGTGAGGTTCAGCCGTTGGGCCGTACGGAGGAATTTCTCCAGATTAACATCATGGTCCTGCCGGTCGCGGCCGCAGATGGTGACGTTATCTAGATAAGGGAACGTGGCATGCAGCCCGTTCTGGTCAACCATCCGGTGCATCTCCCTTTGGAAGACCGAAACCCCGTTGGTGACGCCGAAGGGAACCCTAAGGAAGTGGTAGAGGTGGCCATTCGCCTCGAAGGCGGTATACTGGCGGTCCTCAGGGCGGATAGGGAGTTGGTGATAGGCCGACTTAAGGTCGATGGTAGAGAATACCCGGTACTGTGCAATCTGATTGACCATATCAGATATGCGGGGAAGGGGGTATGCGTCCAGCTGGGTGTACCGGTTTATGGTTTGGCTGTAGTCGATGACCAGGCGGTGCTTATCGCCGGTCTTAACGACTACGACCTGGACACGCCAGGGGCTGTTGCTTCCCTCGATGATCCCCTCCTTCAGGAGTCGCTGCACCTCGGAGCTAATAAAAGCTCTGTCCCCGGCGCTGTACCGCCTGCTCTTGGTAGCGACGGGTTTACAGTCGCGGGTGAGGTTAGCGAACAGGGAGGGGGGCGGGACTTTGAGGGTGGAGAGGCCGCAGGTGGTGCGCGGTGGGCAGTTTAGGAATTGCTGGTTGTAGACTGTGAGGGGGGGGAGGGATCCACCGTATGCCAAGGTGACACTTTGGAGGTGGCATTGGAAATCCAGCCCTAGTAGGACGGCAGCGCAGAGCTGGGGCAGGACGAGAAGTTTAAAATTTTTATACTCCGTGCCCCTAACCGACAGGGTCACAACACAGTAGCCGCTGATGTCTGTTGAATGGGACCTCGACGCCATCGAGATCCGATTGCGCGTTGGCCGGACAGTGAGGGAGTAGCGGCTCACCGTGTCTGGATGGATGAAACTCTCCGTACTTCCGCTGTCGAACAGGCAGGTCGTGGCGTGGCCGTTTACTTTGATGTCCATCATGGACTTGGACAGGTGATGCGGGCGAGCTTGGTCAAGTGTGACGGAGGCTAGTGTATGGCTGAGCGAGCTGCTGCAGTCTGCGGGTGAGGCGGTGGTCAGGTCTGGAGACAAGGTGGCGGTCGAGTGTGGTGAACAAAATGGCGGCGCCCACGACGTTGAGCAAAATGGCGGAGAAGATGGCCGCCCCCACAACTCACATGAGGCACTGCCGGCGTCGGTGGCCTTGATCAAAGATGGCCGCCCCCACGACTCACACGAGGTGATGCTGGCATCTGTGGCCTTGATGAAAGATGGCCGCCCCCACAACTCGCATGAGGCACTGCTGGCGTCTGTGGCTTTCCCCCTGCAGGCCTTCGCGAAGTGGCCTTTCTTGTGGCAGTCGGAGCAGGTCGCATTTCTTGCAGGGCAGCGCGCCCTTGGGTGTTTCGCCTGGCCACAGAAGAAGCAGCCGGCGGCCCGATCGCGGGGCTCCGATGTCGCAGCCGGTACCGGGGGGTGGCGGTCCCGATCGGTTCCGGGACACCGACGCTGTGGTAGGCCCCAGGGGCGGCGGTGCGAGGGGTATTGCGGCCGGAGTCGGGCCCGAGTCCCAGGGTCGCGCAGCACAGTACCTGGAGTACGCCTCGAGGTCCTGATGGGCCACTTCCAAGGAGCGAGCGAGGATAGCAGCTATTTTCAGGTCGAGGTCCTTTGATTCCAGCAGTCTTTGCCGTGAGTAGTCTGACCGAAGGCCTTTCACGAAGGCATCGCGGATATTTCCATCGGTATGTTCTGCAGCTGTTACGGCTTTAAAGTCACAGTCCCTGCCGAGTATTTGTAGCGCCCGTAAGAAATCATCAACCGACTCTCCTGGCTGTTGCGAGCGGGATCTTAGGAGATGCCTGGCGTACATTGAGTTTACAGGGCTCCGGAACTGCTCTTTTAGCAGGTTGAGGGCGTCCTCGTATGTAGCAATGTCCCGGATGAGTGCAAATACTTTAGGGCTCACCTGGGCGGTCAGAACTCTTAGTTTGGATACCGGAGGCCCGCCGGATTCTCCCAGGTAGGCTTCGAAGCAGCTCAGCCAGTGTTCGAAGTCGAGGGCTGAATTTGCAGCCTGTGGGTTTAGATCCAGGTACGGCGGTCGGAGGGCTTGCAGCCAGGCCGGCTGCTGGGGCTGTTGTAGCTGGCCGTTTGGCTGGGGCTGTTCGTTTGGCTGGTCGTTTGGCTGCTCCGGTACAGACATTTCAAAATTTAGCCAATAAAATTGATATACCTATCAATTCAGTTCATGAAAAGCGACGAGTTAAGTTAGTAACTATAGGTTTTTATTGGCTAAATAACAGAGCCCACCCTCGTGGGTGATCGGGTCCAACAAGGAGGAATACCAGCCAGTCGACCACCTTTATACCTGGGCAAGCAGGCGGAGCCATGGGCGGAGTCAGCTGTGGTCAGCCCAGGTATAACAGCGTGGCAAGAGGTAACCTTGTGTAGTGATACAACAGTGTAAACAGTGATAACCATAGTGTAACGATATAAACAGTGATAACCATAGTGTAACGATAGTGAACGATAAAAGTGGTTTACCACATTGTGTACATAGGGAGAGAGGGATGGTTAAGGGTGCAAGGGATGTAAGGGTAAAGTGGGATGTGGAGGAGTAGGTTGACAATGCAGAGTGCTGATGATGAGAGGAGATGGGGAACAGATTGAGGGTAATGCTGATGTTATACTCACTTTCCCTGAGCGGACCAGGTCATTGAACCTTTTTTGGCACTGCACCCAGGTTCGAATGCAGATCGATCTGGAGCTGACCTCCTGTGCAATTTGCAGCCACACAGCTTTGGTCTGCTGTGGTGGCTTCTTCCTCCCAGAGGATGGGAAGAGTACCTCCTTGCGCCCTCTGACTCCCCCCACAAGAGCATGGAGGGAGTCAGCAGCAAATCGTGGTGAGGCCTTCGCCCTTGAGGTGGCCATGTCGGCAGTAGCCAGCAGAGTAGACAATCCAGAAGCAAAAAATAAGAGAATGAACCAAGGCTGCATGGGCCCCTTAAATGCAAATGGCTCACAGACGTCAGCAGAGGCGAGTTCCAGACCCAAAACAGTATTTGGCCAGGGGAGCGCACACACAGGGAATCAATTGCCCAATTAGGGCAAAATCTAATTTTTTTACCGGTTGAAAGCCGAGGCGGGACCGGGACCCGCCGACCACCAGACCCACACCCACCCCGCCACCGATGATAAAATCGCGGCCAAAGTATTTGTTTAATTTCTCTGCCGTTTCCTTATTCCCCATTATAATTTCTCCTGTCTCTGCCTGTAAGGGACCCACATTTACTTTCGCTAATCGTTTCCTTTTTACATACCTATAGAAGCTTTTACAGTCTGTTTTTATGCCTCTCGCTAGTTTACTCTCATATTCTATTTTCCCTTTCGTTATCAATTTCTTGGTCTTCCTTTGCTGAATTCTAAAATCCTCCCAACCCTCAGGCTAACTACTCTTTTTGGCAACATTATAGGCCTTTTCCTTTGATCTAATACTATCTTTAACTTCTCTTGTTAGCCACGGTTGGACCACTTTTCCTGTGGGGTTTTTGTGCCTTAAAGGAATGTATATTTGTTGTAAATTATGTATGAATTCCTTAAATGCTACCCATTGCTTGTCTACCATCATAACTTTTAATGTAGTTTCCCAATCTACCTTAGCCAACTCGCCCCTCATACCTACGTAGTTTGCATTGTTTAGATTTAAGACCCTATTTTCAGATTTAACTAAGTCACTTTCAAACTTAATATAAAATTCTATCATATTATGGTTACTCTTCCCTAAGGGCCCCTTTACTGCAAGGTTATTAATTAACCCTTTCTCATTGCACAATACTAGATCTAAAATAGCTTGTTCCCTAGGAGGTTCCTCAATATACTGATCTAGAAAACTATCTTGTATACATTCCATGAATTTGTCCTCCACACTCTTACTGCCAATTTGGTTTGCCCAGTTTATATGTAGACTAGCAGGGGAGCCCCGCGTTGCAGGGCAATTTTGGGGCTGGTGGATGTGTGGGCCGGGAGCCTGGGACTGGATTTGAGCTGTCGGCAGTTGGAGAAGCCTAGGCCCGTTTTGCACTGTTTTTTAACCTAAACATTTCTAGCTTTTAATACCTTCAAAGATGAAAGTTAAAGTACTTATAAAACATTTTTGGTAAATCTTATTTTTTTTAAAAAAGAAACTGACCTGGATTAGCAAAGTTTTTAGCTGCCCTGGCTGCTGTATAATGGCTGACAGACCCCTGAGGTGAAAACGATTAGTCCCGCCCACACACATACCGATTGGTCAACCATCAGGTGACTGAACTGTAGGATTGGTCAATCATGACGGCACAGGATTGGTCGACCTTGACGTCAGTCAATGCTAATGAGTGGATAATGAGTGGAATTTTGAAGGTTTTTTGTATAATGTGCGAACAATTTTTGTCCGACCAAAAAGTAAATATGCCTACAAGAGTCCCCTAATGATGAGCTTTCTTTTGATATAACACATGTGTAGGTATGCTCTATAACTTTTGATTGTATAGCCGGACAGACAGACAGACAGAGAGACAGAGAGACATACTGTTTAATATATATAGATTAAAGTCCCCCATGATTACTGTGTTACCCTTGTTACATGTGCCTCTAATTTGCTGATTTATACTCTGCCCTACATTACAACTACTGTTTGGGGGTATATAAACAACTCCCACCAATGTTTTCTGCCCCTTGCTGTTTCTTAGCTCCACCCAAACTGATTCTACTTCTTGATTTTCGGAGCTCAGATCCTTTCTCTCTACTGTCTTTATCCCATCCTTTATTATCAGGGCTGCCCCTCCTCCTTTTCCATTTTGCCTATCTCATAAAAGTTAAGTATCCTGGAATATTTAGACAAGGAATCTCTGTTATGATAACATCCAATTTTTCCAGGAATATAATTTTGAAGGTTTGGAAACAAAAGGCAGCTAATACATCCTTAGCATAAAGGACTCATGAGGCAGAATTGGTGTACTGACTAATGAGTCTTAGGGCAATTTTGGGGCCTCCATTAATCACAGGAAAATAACCACAGCAAGGTATATCAAAGACAAAAACAGAAACACTGGAAACAGACAGCAGGACTGTCAGCATCTGTGGAGAGAACAGACAAGTTAACATTTTGGGTGCAGAACCTTCATCAAAACAGTTAATTTAACCCTGCCTGACCTGCTGTGTGTTCCCAGCATTTTATCTTTTTGTTTCAGATTTCCAGCATCTACAGTATTTTGCTTTTACCGGCTGCCACTCTGAGTATCTTTTCCGACCAATCCCTACAATACGGCCATCAGTACTCGCTCGCTGCTTACGCAAAAATATTTGGATTGCCAATTTACAGATAGAGTAGACTTTTATTTATTTTCAGACTGCGTACCTTCCTTTGAGGACAACACAGGGCACCTCGGACAGCAACTTCCTGATTTCCATGTTTAACTGCGCATGTGCGGAAGCTGGAAGTTGCTGTCCGATTTACTCCATAATGGTGAGTGCTGATAGCCTCCCGCAAAATCCGGGCCATTGTATTTTGTCTTAAGTTCCTATTCCGTTCTTTTAAGAAAAATTTAACAAATAATCAACTGAAACTGTTCATCATAGGGTATGTCAATTCTGTGCTTCATCCCATTAGTACTGTCACTGTACATGTTGATCTATTTACTGTTCCACATACAGTCATACCGTCACATAAAGCAGTTGAATAAAGAGGTGTAGACATTAATTGGAATGTATTCATAGCTCCATTAATAACTGCTGATGTTGACTGTAATCTATTTTGCCCTGTTGTTTCTAACTCTGACAAAACCTAACCTAGTTTTTGACTACTGTGCAGCAGGACCATGTACAGCAGGCACCTCAAAGCACTGGAGAGGTACCACCAACGCTGCCTCCACAAGATCCTGCAAATCCATTGGCAGGATAGGCGCACCAACGTCGGTGTTCTTGCTCAGGCCAACATCCCCAGCATCGAAGCTTTGACCACGCTCGAGCAGCTCCGATGGGTGGGTCACATTGTCCACATGCCCGATATGAGACTCCCAAAACAAGCGCTCTACTCGGAGCTCTGGCACAGCAAGAGAGCCCCAGGTGGGCAGAGGAAACACTTCAAGGACACTCTCAAAGCCGCCTTGAAAAAGTGTAACATCCCCACCGACACCTGGGAATCCCTGGCCCAAGACTGCACAAAGTGGAGGAGAAGCATCCGGGAAGGCGCCGAACACCTCGAGTCTCTTCGCCGCGAACAAGCGGAAGCCAAGCGCAGGCAGCACAAGGAGCGCACGTCAACCCAAGCACCCGACCCACCCGCCCCTTCAACCACCGTCTGCCCCACCTGTGACAGAGTCTGTAGGTCCCGCATTGGACTCATCAGTCATCTGAGAACTCATTTTTTAATGTGGAAGCAAGTCATCCTTGGTTCCAAGGGACTGCCTAAGAAGAAGCGGATATGATTTATGTGACGATCCTAAATTTATGGCCTAAATAAAATATATGCTGAGTACTTTGAATTGGACTTCTATGCATATTGAAACTGTATTAATGATTCTCTTTTCTTAATAGTTCAATGTAGAAATAATTGGATTGATATGCTACAAATGCTAATTCAAATCAATAATACTTGTGTTTGGGGGAATTATGGCTTTGCTCTCATTTTGTATGTTAATATGTGCGGTGCATATATCTGTGATCTTATAAGGCTCCTTTGAGTCTATGTCCCCTTGAAGTCTATCCTTTGAATCTCGCGGAGTGTGGTGACAGAGCTGCTGAACCACTGTTTAGACTGAGGCATGTACCAAACATATTCCAAGTACCTGGTCCAGGCATTAGCCAATCCATCACTGATTAAAGTTTTCATGTGTTAACAGAATTATTCAATCCACTTACAATTTTGGAAGTCACTTTTGCAGTAGGTGACTAGAAAGTCTTTCACCACAGGGCTTTCTAGCAGGCAATAATATGCATCTATATATATAAAACAGTATGTCTCTCTGTCTGTCTCTCTGTCTGTCTGTCTGTCCGGCTATACAATCAAAAGTTATAGAGCGTACCTACACATATGTTATATCAAAAGAAAGCTTATCATTAGGGGACTCTCATAGGCGTATTTACTTTTTGGTCGGACAAAAATTGTGCCGACGGTATCCAAAAAACGTTCAAAATTCCGCTCATTATCCACTCATTAGCATCGAGTGATGTGAAGGTTGACCAATCATACAGTCGAGCCACCTGACGGTCGACCAATCGCTGTGTCACGGGGGTGGGTTCATTGCGTGTGCGGGCGGGCCATCCTAGAGTCGAGTGACGTGACGATTGACCAATCCTACAGTTCAGTGACCTGACGGTTGACCAATCAGTGCGTGTGTGGGCGGGCCTAATGCTTCTGAGTTGAGGTGAGTGGCTGCCATCTTGATTCCAAACTCTTCATTTCTTTTTCCCACTTTCTGCGTGTTTCTTTTCAAAGCTAGATTTCCAGCAAAAAAAAAAGTTGCTTTAAAAACACAAATTGTTTTTAAAAAAAGCTAATTAATTTGTAAATCTTTTCTCTAACCTCAATCATTTTCCTACCTTTCACCGTTTTTGCAGGCAGGCCTCGAAGCCTGGGCCTCTGTTGCCTAGCCACGCCTGAGCTACGCACCTCCCGTCCCGCTCAACAAGCGGCCCATGATCGCCGCCATCTTTCTAAAGGCTGGCGGCGTGGGACTGAGGCAAGCGTAGCCATCGCCGCCATCTTAGTAAAGGCGGGCGGGGCGGGAGTCAGTGCGTGCGTCAACCCGGAGCGTGAGCGAATCAGCAGTCTTGAAGCCGGCTCGGGCGGGGGGGCGGGGCTCGGGAGGGCGGGAAGGGGGGGAAGGGTTACCCCGGCAACTGGGCCCGGCCCCCTCTCACAGCCTCAAACCGGCTCACGCCCGTTCCCTGGGGCTTGGCTCCAGCGCAGACCCAGCCGCAATCGGCGGTCTTGAAGCCGGCTCGGGAGGGCGGGGCTTGGGAGGGCGGAGAGTGGGGCTCGGGAGGGCGGGGGGCGGGTCTCGGGAAGGGGGGAAAGGGTTACCCCGGCAACCGGGCCCGGCCGTCTCTCACAGCCTCAAGCCGGCTCACGCCCGTTCCCGGGGCTTGGCTCCATTTGCGGCCGCGGGCCACTCACCCTCTCTCTCTCCTTTCCTCTGTCTCTCTCTCCTCCCCCTCTCCCCTCTCCCCCGTCCCCTCTCCCCCGTCTCCCCCCTCTCCCCTCTCCCCCTCCCCTCTTCCCCCCTCCCCCCTCTCCCCCGCCCCTCTCCCCTCTCCCCCTCTCTCTCCCCCCTGCCTCCCCCTCTCTCTCTCCCCCTCTTTCTCTCCCCCTCCCTCCCCCTCTCTCTCTCCCCCTCCCTCCCCCTCTCTCTCTCCCCCTCCCTCCCCCCTCCCTCCCCCTCTCTCTCTGCCCCATCCCTCCCCCCTCTCTCTCTGCCCCCTCCCTCCCCCTCTCTCCCTGCCCCCTCCCTCCCCCTCTCTCCCTGCCCCCCTCCCTCCCCCTCTCTCCCCGGCCCCTCCCTCACACTCTCTCCCCCTCTCTCTCTCCCCCTCTCTCTGCCCCCTCCCTCCCCCTCCCTCCCTCCCCCACTCCCTCCCCCCCTCCCTCCCTCCCTCCCCCCTCCCTCCCCCCTCCCTTCCTCCCCCTCCCTCCCTTCCTCCTCCCCTCCCTCCCCCTCTCTCTCTGCCCCTCCCTCCCCCTCTCTCTCTCTCCCCCTTCCCTCCCCCTCTCTCTCCCCCTTCCCTCCCCCTCTCTCTCTCCTCCCCTCTCTCTCTCCCCCCTCTCTCTCTCTCCCCCCAGTCTCTCTCTCCCCCCAGTCTCTCTCTCCCCCCAGTCTCTCTCTCTCTCTCCCCATCTCTCTCTCTCTCCCCGTCTCTCTCTCTCTCCCCCAGTCTCTCTCTCTCTCTTTCCCCCAGTCCCTCTCTCTCGCTCTCACCCCAGTCTCTTTCTCTCTCCCCCAGTCTCTCTCTCTCTCTCTCTCTCCCCCAGTCTCTCTCTCTTCTCCCCCAGTCTCTCTCTCTCTCTTCTCCCCCCAGTCGCTCTCTCTCTTCCCCCCAGTCGCTCTCTCTCTCTTCCCCCCAGTCGCTCTCTCTCTTCTCCCTAGTCGCTCTCTCTCTTCCTCCCAGTCACTCTCTCTCTGCCCCCCAGTCGCTCTCTCTCTGCCCCCCAGTCGCTCTCTCTCTTCCCCCCAGTCGCTCTCTCTCTTCCCCCCAGTCGCTCTCTCTCTCTCTTCCAACAACAACATGCCCTCAAAAAAGCCTTGGCACCGCCGGGCACTCCAGCAATATGTTATATGAGAGCTATTACAGTGAACACCAGAGGTAAACAAGGGGAAACATGAGTTTTTGAAACATACACAAATTATTTTTTTAAAGCAGAAATCTACATAGACAGCATGAATGAACTCTTCCCCATAGGTAGAGATATCATTGAGGACCGATTCATACCTGGACTGGGTAATTCAGTTGGTTGGGTCCTCGTCTCAGGGCTGGAAGATCCTGGCCACAATATTAATGTGAAGGCGGCTTCCGAACGGGAAGTGGCTTTTTTGTTTATTCATTCCTGGGATGTGGGCGTCGCTGGCAAGGCCAGCATTAATTGCCCATCCCTAATTGCCCTTGAGAAGGTGGTGGTGAGCCGCCTTCTTGAACCGCTGCAGTCTGTGTGGTGAGGGTACTCCCACAGTGCTGTTAGGGAGGGAGTTCCAGGATTTTGACCCAGCGATGATGAAGGATCGGTGATATATTTCCAAGTCAGGATGGTGTGTAACTTGGAGGGGAACGTGCAGGTGATGGTGTTCCCATGCGTCTGCTGCCCTTGTCCTTCTAGGTGGTAGAGGTCGCGGGTTTGGGAGGTGCTTTTATACTCTGTGCCACTACTTATGAAGTCCAGGCTCCCATATGCTTTTTTAACCACTTTCTCAACCTGCCCTGCCACCTTCAACGATTTGTGCACATATACCCCCAGGTCTCTCTGTTCATGCAGCCCCTTTAGAATTGTATCCTTTACTTTATATTGCCTCTCCTCATTCTTCCTACCAAAATGTATCACTTCGCACTTTTCTGCTTTAAATTTCATCTGCCACATGTCCGCCCATTCCACCAGCCTGTCTATGTCCTTTTGAAGTCTATCCCTATCCTCCTCACTGTTCACTATACTTCCAAGTTTTGTGTCATCTGCAAATTTTGAAAAAGTGCCCTGTACACACAAGTCCAAATCATTAATATATCAAGAAAAGCAGTGGTCCAAGTACCGATCCCTGGGGAACACCACTGTTTACCTTCCTCCCGTCCAAAAAACAACCGTTCACCACTACTCTCTGTTTCCTGTCACTTAGCCAATTTCGTATTCATGCTGCCACTGTCCCTTTTATTCCATGGGCTTCAACTTTGCTGGCAAGCCTATTATGTGGCACTTTATCAAATGCCGTTTGGATGTCCATCACATCAACCGCATTGCCCTCGTCAACCCTCTCTGTTACCTCATCAAAAAATTCAATCAAGTTGGTTAAACACGATTTTCCTTTAACAAATCCGTGCTGGCTTTCTTAATTAATCCACACTTGTCCAAGTGACTGTTAATTTTGTCCTGGATTATTGTTTCTAAAAGCTTCCCCACCACATAGGTTACGCTGACTGACCTGTAGTTGCTCAGTTTATCCTTGCACCCTTTTTTGAACAAGGGTGTAGCATTTGCAATTCTCCAGTCCTCTGGCACCACCCCCGTATCCAAGGAGGATTGGAAGATTATGACCAGTACCTCTGCAATTTGAGTTGAGTGGCCATTGCTCCAGCTGATTACTTGACAGCATCAAATGTAGTTTAAAAGCTCCCACCTGACAGCTGATCACTTTCCTCAGGCAGAAGCTGTTGTTGACTACATTTCCAGCACAGATTGATCTTTCTGCAGGCTGCAAGTCTTCCAGCAATGTCTCTATCTAGTATCATCTCATTGGAAGAACCTCTCTCACCATTGACCGATTGCTTCTGTCAACTCTACCTGACCTGCCATCTCTTCCATCAGCATGGGTGCCATTTATACTGTCTCACCTTGGTCCTCAGAATCTGCCCATGATCAGCCCCAACATCAGCAGCACCAGGCACACCAGCACCAACAACAACACCACCAACCTTCTCCTCAATGCCCTGATGCTCCACAGGACAGGGCATCAATGCAGGGCTGCACCGCGCCGGAGGCGATACCTCCAACACAGGCTATACAGGCAGAGGTGAGCTTCCTCAACATGACTGAGCAGCAGTGCCAAAGGAGGCTCAGGTTATCACGCCAGGTCATCGCAGACATTTGCAGATTGCTGGAGCAAGGCCTGCAGCCCAGAGGAACGGGTGGGCATGCCTTAACAGTAGCTGTCAAAGTCACCAGCGCCCTCAACTTCTTCACCTCAGGCTCCTTCCAAGGATCTGCAGCAGACATTTGTGGCATCTCGCAGTCGGCCACCCACAGATGCCTCACACAGGTCACCGATGCCCTCTTTGACAAGTCAGCCAATTATATCAACTTTGCCACTGATGAAGCCAATGTTACTGAGCGGACACTCGGCTTTGCCACTCTGGCTGGCTTCCCACGGGTGCAGGGCATCATTGTCTGCACACATGTGGCCATGGAGGCACTCCATCATCACCCAGGAGTCTTTGTCAACCACAAGGGCTTTCACTCCCTCAATGTGCAGCTCATCTGTAACCATAGGAAGATCATCATGCATGTGTGTGCCAAATTCCCTGGTAGCTGTCATGACTCTTTTGTCCTGTGCCAGTCCACCCTCCCTCAGCTCTTCGCTCCTCCAAACATACTTTCCGGCTGGCTGCTTGGAGACAAGGGCTATCCACGGACGTCGTGGCTCATGACACCAGAACTAGCTGCGCCCCTAGCCAAGCTGTTCCAGTACAGCTACAACACTGGCATCTACCCGGCAATGTGGAAAATTGCCCAAGTATGTCCTGTCTACAAAAAGCAGGACAAATCTGACCCGGCCAATTACCGTCCCATCAGTCTACTCTCAATCATCAGCAAAGTGATGGAAGGTGTCGTCGACAGTGCTATCAAGCGGCACTTACTCAGCAATAACCTGCTAACTGACGCCCAGTTTGGGTTCCGCCAGGGCCACTCAGCTCCTGACCTCATTACAGCCTTGGTCCAAACATGGACAAAAGAGCTGAACTCAAGAGGTGAGGTGAGAGTGACTGCCCTTGACATCAAGGCAGCATTTGATCGAGTGTGGCATCAAGGAGCCCTAGCAAAACTGAAGTCAATGGGAATCAAGGGGAAAACCCTCCATTGGTTGGAATCATACCTAGCACAAAGGAAGTTGGCTGTGGTTGTTGGAGGTCATTCATCTCAATCACATGACATCACTGCAGGAGTTCCTCAGGGCAGTGTCCTAGGCCCAACCATCTTCAGCTGTTTCATCAATGACCTTCCCTCCATCATAAAGTCAGAAGTGGGGACGTTCGCTGATGATTGCACACTGTTCAGCACCATTCGAGACTCGTCAGATACTGACGCAGTCTGTGTCCATATGCAGCAAGACCTGGACAACATTCAGACTTGGGCTGACAAGTGGCAAGTAACATTCGCACCACACAAGTGCCAGGCAATGACCATCTCCAACAAGCGAGACTCTAACCATCTCCCCTTGACATTCAATGGCATTACCATCGCTGAATCCCCCACTATCAACATCCTGGGGGTTACCATTGATCAGAAACTGAACTGGACCAGCCATATAAATACTGTGGCTACAAGAGCAGGCCAGAGGCTGGGAATTCTGCAGCGAGTGTCTCACCTCCTGACTCCTCAAAGCCTTTCCACCATCTACAAGGCACAAGTCAGGAGTGTGATGGAATACTCTCCACTTGCCTGGATGAGTGCAGCTCCAACAACACTCAAGAAGCTCGACACCATTCAGGATAAAGCAGCCCGCTTGATTGGCACTCCATCCACCACCTTCAACATTCACTCCCTCCACCACCGGCGCACTGTGGCTGCAGTGTGTACCATCTACAAGGTGCACTGCAGCAACTCGCCAAAGCTCCTTCAACAGCACCTTCCAAACCCACGACCTCTACCACTTAGAAGGACAAGGGCAGCAGACGCATGGGAACATCACCACCTACAAGTTCCCCTCCAAGCCACACACCATCCTGACTTGGACCTGTATTGCCGTTTCTTCACTGTCGCTGGGCCAAAATCCTGGAACTCCCTTCCTAACAGCATTGTGGGTGCACCTACACCATATGGACTGCAGCGGTTCAAGAAGGCGGCTCACCACCATCTTCTCAAGGGCAATTAGGGATGGGCACTAAATGCAGGCCTAGCCAGCCAGTGACGCCCACATCCCATCAATGAATAAAAAAAAACCCTTGAGGAGGCCAAGTACTGAGGCCGAGGAGAGATATAATGAAAGCCACATCTTCACCAGATGTATCATAGAGCAGACAATAGGCATGCTGAAAATGCGATTCCGATGCCTTGACAGATTTGGAGGAGCCCTTCAATACGCACCAGCCAGGGTCTCCAGAATTGTCATGGTCTGTTGCGCCCTGCACAACATAGCGCAGCAGCGAGGATTAGCACTGCATGAGGAGCAAGGCACTGAGCGCAAAGCCTCTTCAGAGGAGAAGGAGCAGGAGGAGAAGGAGGAGGAGGATCAGCTGGAAGACGAGGAGGAGCAGGAGCTGGAGGAACCTGGGGTCCAGATGGCACCAGCACTCTGGCACCAGCACTCGAGCACATTGCTGCCCGTGTGCTAGGGATGGCCTCATCATGAGATTTAATTAACTGTAACTTACTGTTACTTAACTCGACTGCTCAGGGACAGACTCAGCCATCGCTGTCTGGGGAGGCATCTGGGGCTCTGACTGAGGGGGTGGCAACGGGGGAGAAGTGTGAGTGCTTTGAGAGGAGCCCCCACTTCCAGGTCCCCTTTCACCATCATCCCTCTCATGGGCCATGCACACTTCCCTTCTAGCAAGGAACAGGAGAGCACCGTGCTGCACATCAGTGAGGCCATGAGGACCCATGTCTACACTGGCATCCCTCCTAGAGAGGACGTCTACGAGCCTCTGCAATCTATTCTCCATAGATAGCCATCTTTTCTGCATAGATAGCATGTGCTCCTGTGAGTGGTGCATTAGCTGCTCCCTGCAGGTGGCCATCCTATCCATGGAAGAGCCTACAGTCGCCATCACCTGCGATATGGTGGTGCTCATGTTGGAGATGGACTCCTCCATTCTCTGAACACTGGTAGTCATCGCGCTCGTAAAACGTGTCAGAGCCTCCAGCACTTGTTCCTGCAGCTCCAGGATCGCCCTCTTTCTGGATGGCCCCGAGGCTCAGTGTCTGCATGCAGCTGAGCAGAGCTGGGAGAGTCCTACACCCTCCGATGAGGAGTCTGCACTGCTGTCCCTGTCTCCACCATCTGCTGT
The DNA here is from genome assembly GCF_052327205.1 of Somniosus microcephalus. Lineage (NCBI taxonomy): Eukaryota > Metazoa > Chordata > Chondrichthyes > Squaliformes > Somniosidae > Somniosus > Somniosus microcephalus. The sequence goes on from NC_140992.1 coordinate 254,616,072, forward strand.
TGCTCGGCTGTGATTTGTGACACACCAGTTGATAACATTACTCTGTCTTGTGAGGGACTTACCGAGGTGTGAGTGTCTGCGCTGGTGCTGGGTGCACTTCTGTCTGGTAACAATGTGCCCTCAGAGGCTGGAGGCTCCTCTGAGGAGTCGTCTTCCCCTTGCTCCTGGACAATAGTAGGGGCTCTTGATGGATCTGTGGGAGAGTAAAGAGATTAGTTAGATATGTTATATTTAGATTGGATACAGAAACCATTATGCACATAATGACCATTCAGTGGCTGCTGACATCAGTCCCCATATGAGTGACTGATGTATGCCATGTAGCTGTATAATATGTAATTCTGTCACCAGGTTGCTAAGATGTCCCCCTCTCTCCGTCTCCCACCTCCAGGTGCTCGGTGAATCCCGCCAGCTCTAAGGCAGCCTCCTCTGCTGTGGGCAGGGTGGCCATTGATGGGGTTCCACCTCCCGTTCTCTCCCTCTTATTGTGGGCTCTCTTTTCCTGCAAGGAGGGAAAGAAGAGAAGGTTGAGTGAGCATGCTGGAATGAGTGTAAGGAATGGATGGGTTATATCTGTAGTGGGTGACTGTGATGGAGTGGGGTGGCAATTCCAAGGGCATTCTTGTGTGTTGTTAGTTGGTATGATTGCACTAAGATGAGGGTGCGTGTGAGGGGTGGCTAGTAAGATGGGGATGTGATAATGTAGATAGAGGGATGGGTGGAGGTGCAAGGTATGTTGGTGTGAGTAAGGATGTACAGGAGCAGGCTTGGGAAGGCAGAGTGATGGGGATGTGATGAGAGGCACTGCAGGATGAAGGTGAGTGTAGCTTTGGACTCACCTTTCCTGATCTAAAAAGATTGTTGAAGCATTTGCGGCACTGCACCCAGATCCTCCTGACGACATCCCTGCTATTCACCTCCTCTGCTATTTGTAGCCAGGCTCCTTTGCTGTGCTGGGGAGATCTCTTCCTCCCATCATCAGGAAGAGGACCTCCCTACGTGCTGTGACTCCCTCCACAAGCATATCAAGGGAGTCATCGGAGAACTTGGGTGCAGCCCTCTGCCTCTGTGCGGTCATCTCTGGTGGTGTGTGCAGCAGTGGAATAGTGAAGTACAGTGCCTACACAGTCCTAGATGAACCTTCAAATGCAATGTGGCCATGGCTCCTTTAAATATCCCAGCTGAAAACGCGTCATCGATGACGTCACCAGACCCGCAACTTTTAATTGGGCTGGGCAATGCGCAGGGCGGGCTTAATAGGCCCCATTAACGTAAAGTCGTTCTGTGGAACGGGATGGAGCCAGCAACAGGCTCGCGACCTGCCATGGTGGCCACCCGCACCGTACCCGCCCAGGTAAAGAAAATTCCGGCCTTGGTTTCTGTGGTGGCGCTGGGATTGCAACGTGTGTACCTGTGGAATCCAGCCAGAGAGGAGAATCTGAGAGCCTACTCATTCTGGCTGTTGTCATCTCAGGGCAAGTTTCCATTTTCCTTAGCCCTGGCAAACAATCCATCCATCACCTGCCTTACGTGTTTATTTGCAGCGGACTACGAAACCTCTATGTCTCTGGTAGCGCCCTAGAAGGAACCAGAGACACAAAAGTTGAGGGCAGTGGTGACCTTCACAGCCACTGGTAATGCGTGGCCGCCAGGTCCAGCCGGCAGCAGGTCTTCATCGAGGAGGCTGCAGATGTCTGCCACCACCTGACGTGACAACCTCAGCCTGCGGAAGCACTGCTCTTCTGAGAGGCCAAGGAAGCTGAGCCTCTGCCTGTACACCCTGTGACTTTGGTAGTGCTTCCTGCAATCTCGGCCCCTCTCCTGTGCATCTCCCTCCTATGCATCTCTCTCCTCTGCACCTGCTGATCCTACCACAACATGTCGTCGCTGCCGTGGATGGTGACGGTCTTCCTCTTCTGATGTGCTGTCAAAAACATCTAAGGCACCTCCCATCCTGCTGGTGTCTGTTTGAAAGCCTCCAAAGTTCTCCGATACCTGTATGGTGACAAGAGCTCTCTGCTCTAACTGTGTGCCAGAGGGAACTGACAGCAGCTGTAAGAACTGAGCATTAACTGAGTTCGGGCTATCTAAAGTTGATAGACCTCATGAAGTGCACCTGCAACTCACCTCGTTTTTACTGGTCAGTTCCCCGAGCCCCGGGAACCCCGTGCTGGGAACGTTAGATCTGAAGGGAAGTCATATTCCTGTGAAAAGGCCCTCATTTGCATCCAATTATCACCTAAATGATGTCTTCAATGTCCACCCGCCTGCGCTAACGATCACGCTGACTTCAGCGAGCAGGTTGCTCGCACACAGCCAACCACGCCTCAGTGAAACTGGGAAATGGGCAAAAATTTTTGCCAAATTTAACTACCCGCTCTACTCCTAACCCACCCGTTCTTGCCTGTTAAAAGCACTGACTCAGTACTGCACTGGAGTGTCAGCCTAGATTTTAGGATCATAAAGGATAAATAAGACAGATCACAAAATAAATACAGAGCAGGAAGGCCATTCGGGCCATTTTAACTTTTAACAGAAAAAAATAAACAGTACCCCTTATGCATTGTACCTTAAAATGATTCCAGGTTTTTGGCTCTACTGACCCTATCCAGAAGGCCATTACAAATGTAGTGTAGTCCCTGTTGTAATGTGGGAACTAAACCTCCTTGGGATCTGTTTTAATTTTAACCTAATGCGCCCGGTGGGAAACTGAAAGGTCCAGCTCAGCTGCCTGTTTTATATCCAACCCAATATTATTTTCTATCGAAGTCAATGAAAAGTAGAATCGGGTGGAGTGTAAAACGGATGGCTGATCCAATCCTGTCAGTTTGCTATTGCGCGGGTTAGGTTAAAATTAACCCGTATTGCATTTGTGCAGAAAGTAATTTTACTGGTTAACCAGCGCACTACCAGAGGTAGTTAAATTCCTCAGTAATATTTGAAATATTATTTTTCAGTTACTGGATTATCCAGTCCCTTTTGAATAATCTCTCTATTCTTTCGATTCGGCACTTTACAGCCTTCCGAACTCAACATTGAATTTAAAAGTTTCAGATCATAACCTCTGCCCCCATTTTTTTGGGCGGCACCTGTTGACGCTTCTGCCATTCCCATTTATACCTCTTCTAGACCCATCTTTTGTTTCTTTACTTGTCCCATTACCATCTCCTTTTGCCTTGCACCATCATCCCTTTTGTCATTTAATCTCTCCTGCCTTCCATCCCATCACAGACCTTCCCCTTTGTTCTTTCCTCCCCTCCCCCCTTTCCCTGCCTCTGCACTTGCTTAAAAACCTGTTACATCTCAAACTTTTTCCAGTTCTGACGAAAGGTCATTGACCTGAAAGGTTAAAATGGTTTCTTTCTCCGCAGATGCTGCCTGACCTGCTGAGTATTTCCAGCATTTTCTGTTTTTGTTCTCTATTCTGTTGTATTTCTGTAATTTGAACCATCAAAGTATACAACATCATGTGAGAGGCAATCTGAATAAATTAAATGGTTGGAACCCACTGGTCTTCACAAATGCAGTTCTTAAATGTATTATAGTGTAGCCTGATTCAAGATGATGTGAAATGCTACCGAGTTTAGCTTAAAGTTACTGGACGAATAATACTTCTGACAGCTCACATGTTTGTTGATCAGAAGTTCCAATTAAATTAGTGAGAAGGTTCAGCAGTTTATTTAGAAAAATCAATCCACATTGGGGCAAAGAGATTGCAGGATATTGTTTTTTGGCAAAAATCAATATCTCAAAACCATTGAACTGAAACAGGAAATGTAGAGAAACATAACCTTTGCAAGGATGACATTAGACCTTTCAATTGTAGTGCAAACCATTTCTCTCCTGCTGGTTTCTGAGAGCGATTTAGAGAGTAATAGGGAAGAAACCTGATGTCACAATAAATTTATCATTGAGGTGTACCCTTGCAATGTCATCAAAGCTATCCACTTAGTGTCCCCATTTTTGAGAGGAAAAATAAAGAGAAGAATGAGCTCTGGTAAAGATCTTGGCCTAGAAATTCAGTATAGCCACGTTTGGGGCGCTACAGCCGGGTGGTCGCTAAATTTTGCGCCCGGCGCAACTTAGCGCCACCTTAGACATAGAAACATAGAAACATAGAAGATAGGAGCAGGAGTAGGCCATTCGGCCCTTCGAGCCTGCTCCGCCATTCAATGAGATCATGGCTGATCATCCAAATTCAGTACCCTGTCCCTGCCTTCTCCCCATACCCCTTGATCCCTTTAGCCTCAAGAAATATATCCAACTCTTTCTTGAATATATTTAATGAACTAGCCTCCACCGCCCTCTGTGGCAGAGAATTCCACAGGTTCACCACTCTCTGGGTGAAGAAATTCCTCCTCATTTCAGTCCTAAATGGCTTACCCCTTATCCTTAGACTATGACCCCTGGTTCTGGACTCCCCGGCCATCAGAAACATCCTTCCTGCATCTAGTCTGTCCAGACCGGACAGAATTTTATAGGTTTCGATGAGATCCCCTCTCAATCTTCTAAACTCCAGTGAGTATAAGCCCAATCGACACAATCTCTCCTCATACGTCATTCCTGCCATCCCAGGTATCAGCCTGGTGAATCTTCGCTGCACTCCCTCCATGGCAAGAACGTCCTTCCTCAGGTAAGGTGACCAAAACTGCACACAATACTCAAGGTGCGGTCTCACCAAGGCCCTGTACAACTGTAGCAAGACATCCTTGTTCCTGTACTCGAACCCTCTTGCTTCGCCAATATTCAGTTGCATCGCCCCAAGAGGTTGCTGCTGCGCTAAAGCAGGCAGTGCACGACTATCATAAGGCGCTAAGCTGGCGAGCCGGGTCGCTACCACCGAGGGCGGGCGCAGCGCAGGTGCGGCGAATTGCTGATTGAAGGCAGACACGCTGGCGCCGGTCAGCTCTTAAAGGGGGAGGGTTGACTTGTTTGGCTGCCATGCCCTGCACACTGCAGCCCTGAAGCAAGGCCTGACCATTGCTGGTTCATCAGTTCTATGCCCTGGACCATGGGGAAGCCCGCTATTCTTCCAAATCCCATTGTACGCTCTTGCTGCTTGTCCAGGGTCATGGGGAAGGAGATGTACTGACGTCTCCTTCTGAAAAGGGCATTGTTCACCTGGCGGATGCAGCAATGTACCGTGAACTGGGAGATGTTGGCAATGTCCCCAGTAGCGGATTGGAAGGAGCCAGTGGCATAGAAGTTGAGAGCCACCGTCACCTTCACTGCCACCGACAGAGACGTCCTGCTCCTCAGCTGTGGCTGCAGATCTCTGCGAAGCAGGTGGCAGATCTCAGTGACCACCTCCCTTCTGAATCGCAGCCTCCGAACACACTGCTCCTCAGACATGTTCAGATATGAGAACTGCTGGCGGTATACCCTGGGTGGGTAAGGCCTCCTGTGCCGACGCTTGTTGGCCCTTCTCCATCTGGCCATGACTGGCACTCTCTCACGGCATCTCTGATCCCTTTGAATGCAATGCAGAAAGCCAACGTTTCCACCCATTGTAGCCCCCATTACAGTATATGTGGCGACTCAAGGCTATGGCACTGAAAGTGAAATCCAAGTGCAAAGCTCTGGCCTGAAGCCAGAAGTACCTGTGCGAGCGCTGAGTCAAAGCAGAAAGCTCTCTCTATTTGTCTCTCACACAGAAGGATTGGCACAAAATGGCTGCCACTTATAATGCAGGAGGAGTCCCCTTTAAATAGCGCCCCCCGCGCCCCGCAGCGACTGGGAACCGTTCCCCTCTACCAGTCGCTGGGGGCGCCAGGCGCAAAGAAGGGCGGCGCCACTGAAGTTCCGGTTCGGGACGCACCAAGGGCGTTGCACCATGAAATGACGTCACGATCTGCGCGCGCAGCTGAGCGGGTGCTGCGGTTTAGCGCCGCCGCTAAATCTTGAGTGAAGTTCGCGAGCGGCGCAGATCGCGCCGCGCCCGGGCGCTAGCCGCTTAGCGCCCCACTTCTGCTCCTCCTAAGGCGCTAGCGGCTGGCGCTAACAACTGAATTTCTAGGCCCTTGGGTTTAATATATATTCCGAATCCAATTTTTTTCCATTTTTTCCCAATGTAATAATGTCTCCTTGACCTCAGATTGCGACACAACTTGTTTTTGTACGGTTGATTAAACTGTGCCATGTGGTCCATTCTCTTGTCCTGTGCTACTGCTGATACTACGTGCCAAGGTCACCCATTGAATTCTTCATGTTGGTAAATGGCCTGTAAAGATGCTAATAACACAGCTCAAGCTGTTTTATATCAATTGGGCAGCACTAATGGGGAAGCCATGTGATGTCCCACTATTTCCCCACAGTCTTCAACTTTAAACTGCTCTTCTGATGATGTCATTGAGGCCTGACTGCTATTTTAACTAGGGGCCTAAGCAGGGACGTGGTTGTGGCTTTCCCGCCGGGTTATCCTATCAGGACAAAGAGGTAAGTATTTTTAGCCGTTTACTATCCTGTGGGGCCAGGAAGGTATCTAACAGCACTGTGGGAGTACTTTCACCACATGGACTGCAGCAGTTCAAGAAGGTGGCCCACCACCACCTTCTCAAGGGCAGTTAGGGATGGGCAATAAATGCTGGCCTAGCCAGTGACGCCCACTGGGCCTAGGACACTGCCCTGAGGAACTCTTGCAGTGATGTCCTGGGGCTGTGATGATTGACCTTCAACCACCACAACCATCTTCCTTTGTGCTATGTATGACTCCAGCCAGTGGAGAGTTTTCCCCCTGATTCCCATTGACTTCAGTTTTACTAGGGCTCCTTGATGCCACACTCTGTCAAATGCTGCCTTGATGTTTAGGGCAGTCACTCTCGCCTCACCTCTGGAATTCAGCTCCTTTGTCCATGTTTGGACCAAGGCTGTAATGAGGTCGGGAGCTGAGTGTTCTTGGCGGAACCCAAACTGGGCATCAGTGAGCAGGTTATTGGTGAGTAAGTGCCGCTTGATAGCACTGTCGATGACACCTTCCATCACTTTGCTGATGATTGAGAGTAGACTGATGGGGCGGTAATTGGCCGGATTGGATTTGTCCTGCTTTTGGTGGACAGGACATACCTGGGCATGTTTCCACATTGTCGGATAGATGCAAGTTTAGTAGCTGTACTGGAACAGCTTGGCTAGAGGCACGGCTAGTTCTGGAGCACAAGTCTTCAGCACGACAGCCGGGATGTTGTCGGGGCCCATAGCCTTTGCTCTATCCAGTGCACTCATCCGTTTCTTGCTATCACGTGGATGCAATACTCCAGTTGTGGCCTAACCATCACTTTATAAAGGTTCAGCATAACTTCTCAACTGTTGTACTCAATACCTCTATTTAGGAAGCCCAAGATCCCATATGCTTTGCTAACCACTCTCTCAATATGTCCTGCCACCTTCAGGGACCTATGCACATTGGCCCCTATTTTCCGATCGCAGGCCTCCCGATCTGGAAAAATCTGCGTCCTGACCGGAGTGCTCCCGGGACGCACACGCTTCCGCTCCTGGGCCTCTCCAAACTTGAAGAGTGCAGGGCCCACATATCCCAGCATGTAGTTCACAGCGTCCCTTGGATCACATGGGCCATGAGGAGCCAATCACAGAAGGGAATCTCCCTTCATACATTTAACAGGAAGACCTGTCAAATATATGAATGGAGATCACCCCAAAAATATAGCAAATCTTTTAATAATTTTTTTAAAAATCACATTTTTAAAATGACTTGAAATTACAATAAATTAAGTACTTTAAACAAAAATTTAAGTTTTTGAAAAAAATAATTAAAGTTTTTTACAGGGCTAAAAATAAACTTACCTTTTTTTTAAAGTATTTTTAAATGATAAATCAGTGAAATTAAAAAAAAACTTTTTTCAACTCTTAACTTGGTAAAAGCAGGCCTTATGCCTGCTTTTACCAGGTGTAAGAACTGTAAGTGTTTTCTGTGGGCGGAGGGTCTCCAAAAAGCAGAGCTATCTGCCCGCAGAGGCCCTTCTCCAGGGCAGCCGGAGGATCTGTCAAGAACATTCTTGACAGATCGGAAATTCCGGTTTTCAGCGCATGCGCTGTGCATGCGCGTACCCACCCGTAGGGATCGGAATATCTGGGCCATTAACTCCCAGGTCCCTATGTCCCTGCACACTCTTTAAAACTGTGCCATTAAGTGTATATTGCCTCTCCCTGTTCCTTCTGCCAAAATGCATCACCTCACACTTCTCTGTATTAAATTCCACCTGCCACTTGTCTGCCCATTCTGCTAGCCTTTCTGTGTCCTGTTGCAGTTGATTGGTATCATCATCACTGTTTGCCACACCCCCAAGTTTTGTGTCATTTAGAAATTCTACTCTGTATTCCAGTATCCAGGTCATTTATATATATATCAAAAAATGCAGTGGTCCCAGCACTGACCCTTTGAGAACACCACTGTCTACCATTCTCCAGTCTGAAAAACAGCCATTTACCACAACTCGCTGTTTTCTATCCTTAAGCCAATTGCTTATCCAAGCTGCCACTGACCACCTATTCCATGAACCTCAATTTTGTTAACCAGCCTTCTATGTGGTACTTTGTCAAACGCCTTCCTAAAATCCATGTAGACAACATCCATTGCACTCCGTTCATCAATCCTCCCTGTTACTTCATCAAAAAATTCAATTAGATTAGTCAAACACTATCTGCCTTTTACAAGGTTAGTTGCTGGATTATTTTTTTCTGGTTGTTGCTGCAGCTCTACGCATTTTGAGTGCTTTTCCATTCTTGTTAAAATTTCAATAGTCTACAGGGAGTGGTCTGGTCGGTGCTGAAGAACTTTTTTGGTGACTTAAAGGCTTGTGCACAAACCAGCTGCTTCCAGACGTGGGTGGCCTCGTAGGGCTTCCGCTTGGCATTGAGCATAACTGGGAGAAAGAGCATGGGCCATGCAGAACAGGACAAGCTGCTAGAAGAAGGCGAAGGGGGAGAAAAGCTCTCAACAGGAGGCCATCTCCACAGAGGGTCTTTAGAGAGCAGATCTGTTGGCGAACAGATTGCTAGAGTGCTGTGGAAGTCCTGGGAGCCCCTTTCCACACTAGTATCCAGAGCCATGATGACTGCAGTCTGAGCTTCCACCGCAGCACTCAGACTTTGGGTGGATGCTGCTCGTGCTGCCATGGAAGCTGAGACATCGGCCATCAGACTGGTTGGTTCTACAGGTGTGCTGCTGGAGGTGGCCGCCCATTCCATGTTGGAAAGGATGGACTCCAAGCTCTGCGCAAGGCCCTGTGCCAAGTTGGTGCCGGACTCCTCCATCCTCCTTGACAATGAACACAGGCTTTCAGGCAGGCTTTCCAGTGCATTTGGGTGTGTACACCCATCAGCCTCCTTCTGTAGCCTAGCCCATTGAAGTCCTCATCTGAGTCCTCTGCAGCAGAACTAGTGTACGACGTCGCTGCGACTGTGAAATCGAATGATGGTGTGTCTTCATCTTCACTCTCTTCTTGTTCTTCCTCCACTGCCTAGGCAGGTTGAAGTTCTTTGGTATCTGAAAGGAAAAAGTGACAAGGGTAGGGTTGTGGTGAGGGGAGAGGAAAAAGTAACAAGTACATGCTTACTCCATCTGCAGCTTGTAGGTCAAAAGAGATTGTGGGATGAGGGAGAATTGGGATGAGAGGAGGAGGATTAGGTATGCGGATACCCTCAGCTTCAATGGCTTCTGTCCCACTGGCCCATGGCCATGGCCTCATTAATGACCCTTCCCATAATGGGGGTGAGAACATGCAGGCGTGCCTCTCCCCCACCTGCCTGCTGCATCCAGTTGTGCACCACCTTCTCCTGCAAGAGAGAGGGATGTGTATCAGTGAGTGTTGTGCAATCTGTTTGAATGATGTGGCTGTCATGGTTGAATAGCTGGCAGTGTATGCAAGCTGTGAGATGTGGGTGTGAGGCTTGCAACAGTGCTAAGTGTGTGAGGGCGAGGTGAAGCATATGAATGTTAGGTATGAGTCCTGATTGATAGAGATTTTTGGTAGGTGAGTGATGGGGTGAATTGAGCAGTGGCTGAGGCTAATGATGCAATTGGTAGGATATGGCATTTGAAGATGTATTCACTGACCTTGACCACTCGTGTGAGATCATTGAACTTCTTCCTGCACTGCATCCATGTTCTTGGAGCTATACTCCTGGCATTGACCTCCTCCGCTATCTCTTGCCACTGCCTTCTGAGCATGTGTCTGGAGGGCCTCCGGCCCCCCTGAGGGTACAGGACATCGTTCCTCCTTTCCACCTCAATCAAGACCTCCAGTGCAGCATCCGAAAACTTGGTGCCCACTCTCTCCCATGGTCAGCCATTGTTGATTGTTGCAGCCACAATGCACCTTCCCTTTAAGAGATGCAGACTAGCTTTAAATAGATATCAGGCCCCCTGCTGATGCGTGCAGCCAATGAACAGTGCAAGGAGCGCTGGCTGCATGCAGAAATCATGGTAACGCACAGGCAGCACGAAGCTGGCGCCTGCCTGCATTTCAATCAATGGCCAAAGGTTAATTGCGCATCGTAATCCCTGCGCCCATTTTCAGGGGTTATCCAATTTAACCCCCAACATCTTAGATCTTAATCTATATTATCTACTTTATTTTGGACTGTACAGTGACTTCCAGTTTGACACATTAACAAGGTAGCAAAGGAATACAATCAATGCTATGATGTTACTGTGTTAAATTTATTGGAATTCTCAGGATATAACATTGAATAATTATTCAACACTGAAGTGAGTTTACTATAGAGTGTGACTGCTTCATACTCCACTGACTTCCAAAAAACAACACCTCATTAGTATCAAAGGAACGATAGGGTTAAACTTCCAATTTCGCTACAGAATAACTGCAAAATTCCACTCAATAATTTCAATGGCCAGAAAATAACAGACTGGGGTGCACAGTTTCATAATATGTACATAATATTTCATGCACCGGGCGTGCAGCAAAAGAAAATATACCGTTGTATAATTTGGCAGACTGGTTATATTAAAAATGCATAGTGCTGACGTGGTTTGACTACTTGCTTTGTTCCTTTTATTTAAAGAACCCTTAGGGATGTGATTATGTGTACTTCTTGTTTTCTTAATGCAGTGGAAGGTGATTTATGTACTCTATCCAGAGTTGAATCACACCCTCTGTGTTTGAAGCCATTGTTACTGTGTTACAGTATTGAATTTTCAAACAGACTCCGTTTCCTAATCTTATGCAGGCCAATGCAATGCACAACAAAGCAGCACAAAATTGGTCTCTGCTTCAAGTTTCTGTTGTTTTCCACATTGTACAGGAGTTAATTACCTTGAATCTAATTCTCTGCTATTTTTTTCCAAACTCTAGTGCTTCCTCTCATGTTTCCCCTCTCTATTCTTGAGGCTTCTTGCTGTGCTTTACAACACTGAACAATTGTTGCATCAGTTCCTCAGTCTGGTTAGAAGTAGTGAGAATGCACTTTCAAAACAGAAGTACTCTGTAAATGCTTCCTATAAAGGTGGGAAACTTCTTATTTAGAAAACAGTCAGTGCCCAGGACTCATTCTGGGGAGTTAAACGTACTTTAATATTGTATTCATCGGTAAATTAATACCAGCACAATTATATTTTTTAAATTCTTTTGATCAGGAGAAATGTCTTCACACAGAGCATTGAGAAGCTGTGGAATTCACTTCCAGGGTTAGTGGTTGAGGCAAAATCTATGTCAACATTCAAGATTAAATTGGATAGGTGGATGAAGGAATATCAGGACAGGGTAGGTAAATGTGATGAAGACTATTTGCTCACGTGGAGGGTAAAACACCATCAATGACTGGTTAGGCTGAATGGCCTGTTTCCGTGCTGTAACTGTGTATAGATATGTATAAACATTTAGAGCCATAATTCTGGTGGAGGGGGGGGGGGGGAGAATTTTTTTTATGTTACACTGTCCATGTAGTACCTCTCTTGATACTGTGACACTTTTAATGTGACTTACAGGTCTTATTTCCCTCACATTAAACAACAAATGACAGCATATATATAATGCCTTATTAGTGATCAGGAAACTCTTTAGTATCCGGCACCAACGGGACCGGAATGGTGCCGGTTGATTAAAAATTCCGGATGACGGAGAGGGTTATCTACCGAGGCTATTTTTAACAAACGAAGAGTCAGACTCCTGTTATTGAGGTGTTCGGACTTCTGACAGTGCCAAGAAGCCAAGTAGTGGCAGTTTGGAGAACTACCCCCACTGACTAACTTGGCCACTGCGGGAGACTCGGACTCGGACTCAGCAACATTTCTGGTTATTGAGGTGTTTTCGGAGTATGCATTTTGCCGGTTAATAGAGAATTCCTGATATTTAGGTGCCGTTTAAATGAGAGTTTCCTGTGCAATCTAGGCAATTGTGATAAATTAATACTGAGGTTCAATAGGTCCTTCATAATCAAAATTGTGTTTTGTTTTCTCTCCATAGATTTTGATCCAGGATATTTTTGGGCCTGGAGCCGCTTTCTTGATTACATCCAGTTTTGTTTATCCTTCACTGTGTTGTGCCTCTTTGTTACGTACCTGCTGATTGACTCCCAACTCTTTGTGGAAACTCTTGGCTTCTCAGCTGTCCTCATTGAAGCCATGTTGGGAGTACCTCAGCTTTTCCAGAACTTCAAGAACAAGTCAACAGCAGGAATGAGGTGAGGAAATATTCTCACTTGTAAAAACCTGAATATTTTAGAAGACTCATAAGTATTGCTACAAATCATGTGCTTGCTTATTTTAAAATGTGTAACATAGGGATAGTAATACCACTATGTAAAGGAACATTTACAGTGGTAAATTGTAATATATAGCAGAACCCTTATTATTCACTATAATGGGGGGTGGCCCCCAGTGGATTATGAAACTGGCAAATAATCGAGAGTCCCCAAATCTTGATCTTGCAGCAATACAACAGGGAGAACAGTGAGATAAGTACAATGTACAAAGATAAAAGGTTAAGTATTTTCATCAAAAAAAATGAAATACAAACAGCAATAAGTGTGTTAGTGGTCTGTGTAATATTGCGCGAGGCCTCGCACTATGAAAATTGTGGAAGATAATTGGAAATTTGGGTAATTGGAGTGTGTCTACTGGAAGTTCTACTATATAATTATTGCTAGTTCAAGGTCGGGGGGGGAAGTACCATAAAAATAAATAATGACAAGGTTGGATAGAGTTTAGTTGTCACTGCTGGATGGTAAACTTAGCATTGTGGATCGGCTGCCTGTGACATGTCCCACTCAATTTTTCTTTCATTTGAAATCAATACAAAGGGAAACCAGGCGGGATATATAAGGGGCCTGCTTGGCCGTTTGTCACAGTCGGCAACATCATGGTTTTAACAAGCCTGTATCTGCTTAGTGATGAAATATTTGTAGCTCTCATGGGTAGAAAGCATAAAAGATCAATAGACAAGTCTTTTGATTCTGGGCTCAGTACAGCCCAAACCTTTAAGGCCATTGATGGGATTTATCTACCCTGTGGCAAAGTTCACTCTCTACAACATTGCAGATTTATGGTTGAACTATCTATCAGTCCCTGATTGGAATAGTTACTAGCATGGAAGCCAGGCTCTATGTTTATGTCAAGAACACCAGTCCAACTGCACGACAACATTTTGTATTGAATAGAATAGCAACAAAGCTTTACACACCAATTCTGACTGGATTCTTGTATCCAGAATTTCAAATACACAGTTAACATACTTCTGATAAAACCAAGTATTGAAGTACATACTAAGGCATGAGATATCTCTAGGTGTCTCCCCTGGCACTGCCAGCACCTTTTCTCATTCTGAATTAACAGCACTCCACTACGGCACAGTGCTTCATCATTAGTGAAGGATTTAGAAGATTCAACTGAAAGCAGGCCAAATCAAATGACAGTCAAAGTTGAGATTCTTTCTTGCAACTTTTCCAGATGGTAGCCTAATGCTTTATTTCTAGAATGGATTCCCCCCGCAACCCCCACGCCACCACCCCCACCACCCCCCCAAAACTTCTCCAAAGATTTAAGTTATTACTTGAAATCAGCTACAACTTATTTAATGTTTCTTAAAATGCCTTATTTACCAAAATCGGTACATTAGTTCTATGGATAAATACTTGAAGGAGAAAAAATTGCAGGGATATGGGGAAAGAGCAGGGGAATGGGACTAACTAGATTGCTCATTCAAAGACCCCGTGCAAATCACCTCCTTCTGTGGGCCAAATGGCCTCCTTCTGTACTGTACTACTCTGTACTACTCTATGTCCAAAGACGTAACCTTGAAAACTCCAGATATATATTTTTGTTGAGTTTGCATATGACATATACTTATATCTGCTGTGCCTAATAACTTGCATATGAATTTTAGGTACGTTCATAACATTTTAATTATAAATAATCTGCTATATTTCCTTTATTTGTTGAATAACGAAACCGTGAACCTCATTTAATCAAAAACAAAGTTTATTCTAATATTATTTTACACGATGCACCTCCTTTATGCGGCACATATCTAATCCCTTGAATCATTGTGGTCAAATGCTAAAACAATTAATGCTTTTGTGTAATTAGCTTTATTCAAACAGCTCATCCATGATCTATTAAAAGAATTGAAAATCCAAACACGCAGGCTCATTCCTTTGATAAAACAATGACAAATCTATCCCTAGATTAGAAGATTAGTGGTTTGTACCTGTCAGTGGGCCCTTACCTAATGCCTTACAGTAACGCTACTATATGATGTTCAAACCTTCATTATGGAAACACTGTTCTCTGAATGAAATATTTAACCAAAATCCTGCTTCTTTGGATGATAAAAGTACAACAACACAGACCAAAGAGATTATGGAATGTTTCTTATGCCCTGGCCAATATTTTCACAGAATTTTTCCCTGCACCCCATTGATATTCTTATTCTCTATGAGTAACTATAATGTTATAGATTTTAAATCTGTTCATGCTTTTGTTACTTATTGATGACAAATATAGAATCATGGAATAGTACAGCACAGAAGGAGGCCATTCGGCCCATCGAGTCTGCGCCAGCTCTTTCGAAGAGCAATCCAGTTAGTCCCACACCCCGCTCTTTCCCCATATCTCTGCAATTTTTTTTTCTTCAAGTATTTATCCAATTCCCTTTTGAAGGTTATTATTGAATCTGTATCCACCGCCCTCTCAGGCAGAGCTTTCCAAATCCTAACCACTCGTTGCGTAAAAAAGTTTTTCCTCGTGTCACCTCTGGTTCTTTTGACAATCACCTTAAATCTTGCCTTCTTGTTATCGACTCATCAGCTATTGAAAACAGTTTCTCTTTATTTATTCTTTCTAAACCCTTCTTAGCCTTCTCTGCTCCAAGGAGAACAACCCCAGCTTCTCCAGCCTATCCACGTTACTCTATTTCCCTCATCCCTGGAACCATTCTAGTAAATCTCTTATGTACCCTCTCCAAAACCTTCATGTCCTTCCTAATGTGTGGTATCCAGAAATGGACACAATACTCCAGCTGGGGCCGAACTAATGTTTTATATCGGTTTAGCATAACTTCCTGGCTTTTGTACTCTCTGCCTCTATTTATAAAGCCCAGGAACAATTTTGCTAACAAACCAAGTGTATGGTACTTTATCAAATACGTAGTATAATCTTATTTTGGGGGATAGCGATCTTGGTGTCCATCAGTGCTGGGGAATTGAATATATTTATGTATTTTTCTCCCAGTGTTGGAATCAAGCATTCACAGGTCAGGGTCTAAAATGCTGGTAAAAGGTTGAAGGCAGAATAAAACTATCTACGCAACTGCAACAAAGTTACTTATCCTTAGCAGAACGTGATTTATGGCAACACTGTCAATATGTGTGCAGGAAGTGTGTCCAGCTGCAGCTCCTAGCGGACCGCATGGCGGCGCTGGAGCTGCGAATGGACTCACTCTGGAGCATACGCGATGCTGAGGATCTTGTGGATAGCACATTCAGTGAGTTGGTCACACCGCAGGTAAAGGCTAGCTCAGACAGTAAATGGGTGACCAAAAGGCAGGGTAAAGGCAGGAAGGTAGTGCAGGAGTCGCCTGCGGTCATCTCCCTCCAAAACAGGTTTACCGTTTTGGGTACTGTTGGGGGAGATGACTTATCAGGGGAAGGCACCAGCAGCCAGGTTCAGGGCACCATGACTGGCTCTGCTGCACAGAAGGGTGGAAAAAAGAGGGATAGGGCTATAGTGATAGGGGATTCAATTGTAAGGGGGATAGATAGGAGTTTCTGCGGCCGAGACCGAGACTCCAAGATGGTATGTTGCCTCCCTGGTGCAAGGGTCAAGGATGTCTCGGAGCGGGTGCAGAGCATTCTGAAGGGGGAGGGGGATCAGCCAGTTGTCGTGGTACATGTAGGTACCAACGATGTAGGTAAAAAGAGGGAGGAGGTCCTACAAGCTGAATTTAGGGAGTTAGGAGCTAAATTGAAAAGTAGGACCTCAAAGGTAGTAATCTCTGGATTGCTACCAGTGCCACGAGCTAATAAGTTTAGAGAGAGTAAGATAGATAAGCTAAATACGTGGCTTGAGCAGTGGTGCAAGGGAGAGGGATTTAAATTCCTGAGGCATTGGAACCAGTTCTTGGGGAGGAGTGACCTGTACCAAGGGGACGGTCTACACCTGAACTGTGAGGGAGCCGATGTCCTCGGGGTAATATTTTCTAGGGCGGTTCGGGAGGATTTAAACTAATTTGGCAGGGGGATGGGAACCTAGGTAGTGGAAAAGAGGGAAGTCATATGAAGTCAGAAATAGATGGTAGAAAGGTGAGAAGCAATAAGCAAAGGAGAGAAACACAAAGGGCCAAACTAATTCATAATGAGAGTGTGAAAAAAGCAAGCCTGAAGGCTTTGTATCTTAATGCTAGAAGCATTAGGAACAAGGTGGATGAATTAGTTGTGGAAATAGAGGTAAACAAGTATGATTTGATTGGGATTACAGAAACGTGGCTGCAGGGTGGGCAAGGCTGGGAACTTAACATCCAGGGATATACAATATTTAGGAAGGATCGGCAAAAAGGTAGGGGAGGTGGGGTAGCATTGCTGGTAAAGGAGGGGATTAATGCAATGGAAAGGAAGGATATTAACACGGATGAAACGGAATCTGTATGGGTAGAAATGAGAAATAGCAAGGGGAGGAAAACGTTAGTGGGTGTGATATATAGGCCTCCAAATAGTAATATGGAGGTGAGGGAAGGCATAAAAAGGGAAATTAGAGAAGTGTGCGATAAGAGCACAGCTGTCATCATGGGTGACTTTAATTTACATATTGATTGGACTACCCAAATTAGTAAAAATTCTGAGGAGGAGGAATTCCTGGAATGTTTTCGGGACGGTTATCTGGACCAATATGTCGAGGAGCCGACTCGAGATCAGGCCATTTTAGACTGGGTATTGTGCAATGAGAAGGGACTTATCAGCAATCTTCTTGTACGAGGCCCCTTGGGTCAGAGCAATCATAATATGATCGAGCTCTCAGTCGAGATGGAGAGTGAGGAAATTGAATCAGAGACTAAGGTCCAGAACTTAAATAAAGGGAATTACGAGGGTATGAGACGGGAATTGGGTAAGATTGATTGGGTGGTGTTTCTGGGGGGATTGACAGTGGATAGACAATGGCAAGCATTCAAAGATAGAATGGAAGAATTCCAGAACATGTTTATACCGGTTTGGCATAAAACTAAACCTAAAAAGGTGACTCAACCGTGGATAACGAGGGAAATTAGGGACAGCATAAAATCAAAAAAAAGGGCATATCAACTGGCAAAAAAAAGCACCAGACCGGAAGATTGGGGGCAGTACAGGATACAGCAAAAGAGGACAAAGGGATTAATCAGGAAGGGGAAAATAGAATACGAAAGTAAACTTGCAGCAAACATAAAGACAGACTGCAAAAGCTTTTATCGGTATATCAGGAGGAAAAGACTGGTAAAATCCCAAGTCGGTCCCTTGCAGTCCGATTCGGGAGAATATATAATGGAGAATAAGGAAATGGCAGACCAATTAAACTCATACTTTGGTTCTGTATTCACAAAGGAGGACACAAATAACCTCCCAGGAATATCGGCAAACATAGGGACTAATGAGAGGGAGGAGCTGACAGAAATTAGTATCTCTAGGGATATGGTGTTGGGTAAGTTGAGGGGACTGAAGGCCGACAAATCCCCGGGGCCTGATAAACTACATCCTAGGGTACTTAAGGAGGTGGCCCTGGAGATAGCAGATGCTCTAAGGATCATCTTCCGGAACTCCATTGACTCGGGAACAGTACCCGTGGATTGGAGGGTAGCTAATGTTACCCCAATATTTAAAAAGGGGGGTAGAGAGAAAGCAGGGAATTATAGACCAGTAAGCCTTACATCGGTTGTGGGCAAAATGCTAGAGTCCATTATTAAGGATAAAATAGCGGAGCACTTGACAAATGGGGAAAGGATCGGACAGAGTCAACATGGATTTACAAAGGGTAAATCGTGTTTGACTAATCTGCTGGAATTTTTTGAGGAGGTAACTGGTAGAATAGATGGGGGAGAGCCAGTGGATGTGGTGTACCTTGACTTCCAGAAAGCCTTCGATAAGGTTCCACACAAAAGATTATCATGCAAAATTAAGGCTCATGGGATTGGGGGCAAAGTATTAACGTGGATAGAGAACTGGCTGGCAGATAGAAAACAGAGAGTTGGAATAAACGGCTCGTTTTCGGAGTGGCAGGCAGTGACCAGCGGGGTGCCGCAAGGATCTGTCCTGGGACCCCAGCTGTTCACAATATATATAAATGATCTGGATCAGGGAATTGGATGCAATATTTCCAAATTCGCTGACGACACTAAACTAGGAGGAGGGGTGGGCTCTGATGAGGATGTCAGGAGGCTACAGTGCGATTTGGACAGGTTGGGGGAATGGGCGGATACGTGGCAGATGCACTATAATGTGGATAAATGCGAGGTTATCCACTTTGGGGGTAAAAACAGGAGGGTAGATTATTATCTAAATGGCAATAGATTGGGAGATGGGGAAGTGCAGAGGGACCTGGGTGTTCTTGTGCACCAGTCACTGAAGGAGAGCATGCAGGTGCAACAGGCGATTAAGAAGGCAAATGGTATGTTGGCCTTCATATCAAGGGGGTTCGAGTATAGGAATAGGGATACCTTACTACAGCTGTACAAGGTGCTGGTGAGACCGCATCTGGAGTATTGTGTACAGTTTTGGTCGCCCCATCTGCGGAAGGATGTTCTTGCCATGGAAAGAGTGCAACGGCGATTCACCAGGCTGATACCTGGAATGGCGGGAATGACCTACGAAGAGAGATTAAATAGTTTGGGCTTGTACTCACTGGAGTTTAGAAGATTGAGAGGGGATCTCATCGAAACATATAAAATTATGGCAGGCCTGGACAGGCTGAATTCAGAGAGAATGTTTCCAATGGCCGGGGAGCACAGAACCAGGGGCCACAGTCTAAAAATAGCGGGCAAATCATTTAAAACAGAGATGAGGAAGAATTTCTTCACTCAAAGAGTGGTGAGCCTGTGGAATTCCCTGCCACAGAGGGCTGTGAAGGTTAATTCAATAAATATTTTCAAGAGAGAATTGGATATATTTCTGAAGGCTAAGGGGATTAAGGGTTACGGAGAAAAGGCGGGGACGGGGTACTGAACTGGTAAGATCAGCTATGATCTCAGACGAAGATCAGCCATGATCTCATTGAATGGCGGAGCAGGCTCGAAGGGCCGAATGGCCTACTCCTGTTCCTATCTCTATGTATCTATGTATCTATGTAATATCTTTCCCGTGCCAGCTACCCATGTAGTCTCTATGAATGAGACAGCCAATTATTTCCTAATATGGGCAATTGTGTACTTGAGACTTGTGCCCCACATGAAATGGTGAGAGACTGCCAAGCCTTCACTTAACACAGTGGTGTCCAAACTGAAACCTGTTAGGGCACATGCAGCCCCTGAGCCTTGACAATCTTATTTGTGCTAGTTTACCCTGTTTTGACTTTTATAGGCCTAGAGGTTTGACAACAATAACTACTTACATTTCTGTAACAGTCATTATGCACAGAGAGACATCTCAGAATGCATTATAGAATGGCGGATAACAGGGGGAGTTGAGGCCAGAGGTGCATAGGAGTTCACTGGAACCAAAGAGGATGGCCTTGGTTTTGCCAAAATTAATCCATTAATTGGCCGCAGGGTGGGCTTAACAAGGCCACTCAATGGAAAATAGCGTGGGTTGGCGAGACGTCGCTGGAGGCGGGGCTAAAACCCGGCAAGCAGCAGTCCCGCCTCCAACACGTCTCCATTCATAAAATCCAGCCCTGTAATTCAGACTTCTGCAGGCAGTGGAAATAAAAACCCTAAATTAGCCTTACATTTTTTGATTACATGTAAACTGAACATACTAAATTTTCAGTTATCCAACTGTGACAAAGATCTACTCGGAAGTGTAAGGAGCCGAGAGGACTATTAATTTGTTTCTAAAGTACTACAGATAAAACATCGATAATTTCCATTGATTTGCTCATTTCTGGTTACTGAAATAAAACAACTGAATAATGTAACAAGTCTGGTTATTGCAAGTTCATTTGACTAATTCATTTACGACTTTGCTAAACTATCACTGGAAAAGATTATACTTTATCAGTACCACTTTAACTAGAACATTTTTAGCATAATGTACCACGTTATTTTTTCTTTGCTCTTCCACAGAAGCACTTGCTTCTATCTACTAGTCAGCTTTTTGCAACTATACTATGAGGCATTAGTAGTAGCAGCAATTTTCTAAACTACTAAAACTCAGTTGTACTCGGTGTTAGCCATTTCAGTATTTTGTGGCCTGCTGTCTTTCATAAATATTGCAAGGATAAACCAGGGATTCTTCGACCTGTAGAAGTGCATTAACAGCTAGTAAGTATTATATCCACCAGTGCCACTGCATGAAAGCACTTAAAGGACCAAATTCCCAGAAGTAGCAACGTATTTACATGGCAGATGTGTATATTTAGTATAAGAGTAGCACACAGGACTAAAAGAAGCAGCAAAGGAGACCGAATTGGATGCCTGACACACATTGAAGACAGTAATCAAAGTAGGGGTTCAGTGTTCATAATTTGCAAGACAGAAGCTCCGATTACAGCCTTGTAATTGGTGCCTGGTGTGTTCTGCTTTCATTTTATATTGGGTGTGTTTATTTATTGGTCCATTTTGGTGCCAGTAGAAGGCATCACTGCCGATCTCACCTGTTATAGTGCTTCATATCTTTACATGATATATTTCATACAGAAATAAGCATTTATAATATATTTACTGCATTCTTTAGCACTCTTAATCCATATTGCAGGACAATTTTATCCCTACCACCGACCCCCCCCATCCCCAGCCGCTGGCCGGGTGGGCAGTTCAAATTGCCCTGGAGATACCGGGAGCAGACGGTTCCCGATTTTAAACTGCTCAACTGAGCAGGCGGCAAAGATCCTGCCCAAAATCAGCGGGTTCCTTTTTTTGCATATGCATGTCAGGTCCCGATGATGTCGTTTGGACCCAACTACAATTTTAACTCAGAGTCTTGAGCTTCCTGCCAAGTGAAGGCAGCGGGGTAGATTGGAGTGAAAAAGAGACGCAAAAGGTTTTTAAAACTCTTTGGGGGAAAAATTTGGTTGCTTTGCGCCTCCCGTTAGTGCCCTAAGAAGGCGCTAACGGGGCACAAGGCAACTAGCGCCTAGGCGCAGCGCTGCCAACACCTCCCATGAAATTCAGCGGGAGGTTAGCGGCGGCACTAACCATTAGCGCCCCGTGGCCCTGCGCCGCCGGCAATGACATCATCACCGTGCGCAGCACCCCGCTTGCGCCCCGGCCGCGATCTTCGGTAGCGCCCCCTGACTTACCACCGGACGCTATGTCCAACGGGGTCAGGGGGGCCTACCTGCGGCCGGGGCAGCGCTATTTAAAGGCGAGGTGCCAGGCGGCCATTTTTGTTGCTGGCTGCCTGCCAGCACCTGCCTCCATTGCCATCCCTGGCCTCCTGACCAGCACCCCCGCCTGCAGAGTGCCAGCTGCGCTCCAAGAGCCCAGCACTTCTCTTGAGTGCCGGGCTCTTTTGCTGGCACTCCGATCCTCGGTGGCTCAGCTGAGCCCCGGGTCGCGCTGCGCAAGGCCCCTCCACTTTAAGAACGGGAGGAAGGCCTGCAATACCGCGGCGCGGCGTGCTCCTCTGGCTCTGACATGGAAAGCTTAGGTCTTCCCTGCCGCAGTCTCGGTGCCCCCCCCTTCCTGATCTCAAGGGCACTGCGGGACAGTCCCAGCTGCCGATCCCGCTAGCTACCTGGTCTCAGTAAGCGGTCTCCAGGCCATGCGATTTTCTGCTGCTTCCCGCTCACTTGCCAGCCAGAATGGACGTGAAGTCGGTCAGCGGGATTTAAATGAGGCTTGGGAGTTAAAAATTCAGGCCACATTTCTGGTGCAGCAGTTGAGTTTCTACCTCTCACTACTACTCACCTGCTGAAAACTGGCCCGGAGTTAAAATTAAGCCTTTGATTCTGTTGTCCATATTGATAAGTCTTTCCCTACAGTGTAAATACCATAAATCTCAAAGTCATTCCTTTTGTTGCTGTACTGTTATGTCTCTCCTTTTATTTACTTTCTGTGTTTCTCAACTGTTTCTTGTCTCACCTGAGCTCTTTATGCTTATTTATTCTGGGCATCTAAGTTGCCATCACATTTTTATTCTGCCAACATTTGTGGGTAAATGATATATTTGAAGACTTCTTGTTACTGATTGATGTCCACAACAAGTTTTATGTTGATCCAGGATTAACGATCAGGGTTATTATGGCTCCGGAACAATAAAGCTGCACTGTGCTAACAGCTTTGTAAAAATAGCAGTCAAAGGATTTCATACAAATGCTAATATGATGAGACGTTAAACCAAGTCTACCTCCTCAGGTGAATGTAAAAGATGCCAGGGTACTTTTCGAACAAGAGCAGGGTGTCCTAGCTAACATTTATTTCTCAAACAACACTGCCAAAACATATTTTGGGCTAGAAATTCATTATAGTCCAGGAATGGGCCATATCTTTGGAAAAGTTTGAGAATTAGCGCCAGGCACTAATGCTTTAGACTGCACGCAAAATTCATTCTCACTGCTCAAAGAAATGATTGGAGTGCTAAATCAAGTCTTAAAGGCCTAGCTCAGTGGCGTTACACTGAAAGGGCAGACCAATATCGGGTGCAGTCTAATCGCAACTCATCATTGCCACAGGCTTTTCCCAGTACTTAAAGGGGAGGTTCATTGATACTGCAGCACCTCATTCTCAGCATTGCTGGCTGTGCAGCTGCCTCAGCAAGGAGAAGCACAACAAGGAGAAGGAGCCGGAGGACTGAAGCAGGTGTGCTGATGTCAGATTCACCTCAGTCGGGTGGTCAGGGTGATTGAATGCTTCAACAAATGTTACATACCATCTGTACCACAAGCTTCACACACTGCCCAAAGCACCACACCCCCAGCACTCACCCACCAACAATCTCTACCTACCAACACTCACACCCACATCTCACACCTTGCACACAATGACAGCTATTTAACTATGGCAGGCACAAGGGTCATTAGTTATTAGAATGAATGTGATATGTTTATGCATAAATTTATTAATGGAGCTTGCAATATTTTGTGGTCTCTCTCATTTCACCTTTGCGCCCAGGAGGACGCTGTGACATGGTATGACACAGGGATGGTATGATGGGCATGTGGTGAGCAAAAGGGATCTGGGGTTTAAGTCATCCTGGTGTGAAGCTGGAGGTCTGTTTGGAGGAGGTGGCAGAGTTCTGTGACCACCACTTTGGTGATGTGGAGCCATCTAATACACTGCTCCTCGCTAAATTGAAGGTAGAAGTGCTGTCGGAAAACCCTCGGAGGGTAAGGCCTCCTGGTGAGAGCCCTGATGCCCTCCTCATTCCTCTGCGCACATGTTCCCATATTTCTCGCTGCCTATGCTCCCTCCACCGTAGATCCTGGAGGGCGAGGTGGGTTGCCAGTACAGCCCCCATTAATGTTGCCAAGTGTAGCAGTTTGAATCTTTGAGCAATAAATGTAGCTACTTGCCAGAAGACTGCTGATACAAAAGAAGCTTGAAATTACTCATACAAACTATTCCACTGGGTGAAACTGACAAGAAACCACTGAAACTAACCTGCCCTGACAGCTGTGAGTGATTAATGCTGATGCCTTTAAATAACGTCGCTGGAGCCAGCTTCCTGCAGCTGCACGCCAGCTCTCCCTGTCACTGTCTGGTCGAGGTGCTACGGTAAGTGGCGACAATGAATTTTCCAGATCGGGCCATCACTGACGTCAAAATCTGCTTGGCATTGACGCCCCTGGCGGTACCTCGTACCGGCGGCGCAACGGGGGGGGGGCTGGATTTGCCTTGCGGCGCTGGATTCGCCTCGCCCCGGTGCTACTGCATCAGCGCCCCATTACCGCCATCTGCAGGCGCTAACGGGAGGCGCCAAGCTACCGAATTTTTCCCCCATTACCTGGTCATTGCTGTTTGTGGGACCTTGCTGTGTGCACATTGGTTGCTGCATTTCACAGAATCACAGAAACCCCACAGTGCAGATAGAGGCCATTTCGGCCCATCGAGCCTGCACCGACACATATCCCACCCGATCCCCGTAACCCCTACACCAACACATATCCCACCCTATCCCCGTAACCCCACGTATTTAATCCCCCTAACACTAAGGGTCAATTTATCATAGCCAATCAACCTAACCTGCACATCTTTGGACTGTGGGAGGAAACCGGAGCACCCGGAGTAAACCCACGCAAACACGGGGAGAATGTGCAAACTCCACACAGACAGTCGCCCGAGGCCGGATTCGAACCCGGGTCCCTGGCGCTGTGAGGCAACAGTGCTAACCACTATGCCACCGTGCTGCCCAGTGACTACACTTCAAAAGTATTTCATTGACTGTTTAACATATTTGGAGATCCTGAGGTCATGAAAGGCACTATACAAATGCGAGTTATTTCTTTTTTCTCTTCAATATTGCAGAGTGCAATTACAATCCCTTAACAATTTATCAATATCTTAGTTCCAGTCGCTACTTTTACATGAAAATTTAAACTTATTAGATGGAAAGTAACTAATCTATCACACTCTTTTCAGTGCTACTGTGCACCTTTTGAAATACCACAAATTGTACAATCCTTTGACGGACAAATGGGAGACGACTCGAATAATAGATTTTACATGAATTTTTTAGCCTTAACATCATCCCCTTCCATAATTCATTTGAAATAAAAGTCTCCACCTGGATTCTCTGATGGATCAATCAGTTCATCCAGTGAGTAGCTGAGTCAGAAAACATGAAAGGCTCTGGGTTGATCCCTGCTATGTGCTGAGTTAGTTGATCTCAACTAAGATGGTGATGGGGCACTTCAGTTGATCTCAGCACTCCATGAATAGGGAAGGAAAAATTTGTCAGGGCTCCAGTGGGGCCGGTGTGTGTGTGTGTGTGCGCGTGTGTGTGTATGAACATTGGGCTTGGTAGTAATGCCTGTCATGGTGAAATAGCCTTCCAAAATTCACTGACCACTTGAGCAAGATATTCTACCCTAGCAAGGAGTCAGTGAGCTGGATTTTGTCTTTGGGGGTGGGCTGGGGGCGTGTCAGGTGGTCGTCGTGTCAGAACCCCGCCTCCGATGTCAGGCAGGACAAAAGTGCGATTTTGCCCTAATTGGGCACTTGACTTCCAGCATGTGGGAACCCCTGGCCCAACGAGTCTTTCGATACTGAAACTGGCCTCCAATGACATCATCTAAGCAGTTGGATTTAAGGCCTGCAAGCAGCCTTCGTTCTTTTTCAGCCTTACAACTTTATCAGCATACTTCTGAGGGATTCCTACTGCAACTATGTCCAGCACCAGACCAAAGTGTGCACCCAGATTCGATGAGGCCTCCCTCCAAGCTCTGGTGGAGGGAGCAAGAGCAAATAAGGAAGTGCTCTTTCCGTCCTCAGGGACGAAAAAGCCTCCCCAGCAGACCAAAGCTGTGTGGCTGCAAGTGGCACAGGAGGTGAGTGCGATTTCAATGTGCAGCAGAACCTGGCTGCAGTGCAGAAAGAGATTTCATGACCTTCTCCGCACAGGAAAAGTGAGTATTCCATCCCCATCGCCTCTCATCACCAGCAGTCTGCTTTGTCAACCTCCTCCTCCACATCCCACTTCACCCTTACATTCCTGCACCCTTACCCATTCCCTCTCTCTGTACATTCATATTCACAAAGCTATTCAACTATGCAACCCTCACACTCCCTATCACTGTGATGCTATGACAACTTACAACACACAGGGAGGGCCCTTGGTCTTGGTACCTCACTCCATTTTTGTGTCCTTCTAAGCATCTATGCTATGGATTCTCTACACTCACTCCTTCATTCTCACTCAAACTCCACTTGTGTCCCTCATTGCAGGGAAAGAGAGCCAACAATAAGAGGGAGGGGGCGAGGACAGGAGGAGGGCCACCCTCAATAACCCAGCTCACCACTGCAGAGGAGGTGGCCCTGCAGATCATGGGAGTGGAGGAGGATGCGCAAGTGGGGGATGGACAAACGGGCGCATCAGAGCAAGCTGGTGACAGAATAGCTTTTCATCTCATTGACATTGCATGAATGACTGATATTGATTCTGATGCTCTAACAGATTGACTTATGATCATCTGCACAATTCAACGTGCATGTAACGTTTATCTCACATGTCTAACTCTTTCCTTTACTCCCTCAC
The DNA here is from genome assembly GCF_052327205.1 of Somniosus microcephalus. Lineage (NCBI taxonomy): Eukaryota > Metazoa > Chordata > Chondrichthyes > Squaliformes > Somniosidae > Somniosus > Somniosus microcephalus. Next base: position 254,642,853 of record NC_140992.1, read on the forward strand.
AGGACCAGCGACAGCCCCCCTCCCCACTGTCCAGGAGGAACAGCCTGAGCCTCCAGACTCCTCAGAGGAAGCTGCAACCTCTGAGAGCGCAGCGTCACCAGAATTCAGTGCACCCAGCACCAGCGCAGACAATCATACCTCAGTGGGACCTTCGGGACATAGAGTAGAGTTGTCACCTGGCGTATCACAGCTCACAAGTGAGCATCAGCGGATGGTGGAGACAGGGACAGCAGTGGAGAGTCCTCGTCGGAGGGCACAGGACTCTGCCAGCTCGGCTCCGCTGCATGTCGATCCTGTGCCTCTGGGTCCATCCAGAAGGAGAGCGGTGCTGGAACTCCAGGAACAGGTGCAGGAGTCTCTGGCAGGTTTTGTCTCCAGGGTCGCTGCGAGTGTGGAGTGAATGGGGGAGTCCATCGCCAACATGAGCAGGGCCTTTGTGGAGGCATTGGCGCATGAACGCATCATCACGGAAAGGATGGCAACCTCCGTGGAAAGGATGGCTACCTCCGTGGTAAGGCTAACTACCGTAGAGGAGAGGATGGATACGGTAGAAGAGAGGATGGCTACGGTAGAGGAGAGGAGGGCTATGGCCATGGAGGAGCTTAGTCGCCAGGGTCTTGAAAACATGGTCATTGTTCAGAATAGACTGACATCTCTTGAGGAGCGATGGTCAGCTATTGAGAATAGAAACCAGAAGTCCTCTGGAGTAGGACTTGCAGTGCAGAAACAGGTCCTCATGGCCCCCCTGAAGTGCAGCAAGGTGCTGTCAAGCCACTTGCTAGCTCTGAAGTGGGGCTGACCCATGAGAGGGATGTTTGTGCCAGAGAACAAGGAAGTGGGGACTCCTCTCCAAGTGCTCACACAACCATGCCACTGCAGAGCCCTCGGTCAGAGCCCCACCAGAGTCCCCACCCAACTGAGATGGGCGTCTCAGCCCCTGCACAGCCGCAAGAGCAGCAGACTGTTGCTGAGCCCTCACAGGCTCGCAACCCCAGAGGACGCCCGCCAAAGGTGTCGAGGCAGGGGCAGCAAGAAAGTGAGCAAGGGGCCTCCACATCTGCTGAAGCCACAGGGGAAGCACCACGCAGGAGCACATGTAAGAGAAAGATAATGCACACGTAGGCACAAGGGTAGTCACTTGGGTGTTCTGTTGTGTTTATTTTTGAAATGCCATCCATTAATTGTTGTGATAAAAAATTTTGATGGTAAACTGTTGAAGTTGTGGCCTGTGTCATTTCGTAAATGGGACTTCCACATTGAGGGCTTAGGGCAACTTGCAATTGTCAATATGGTGGTCAGAGTGATAGGAATCCGCAGGTTCTTGGCCATTGTCGATGCTCTGGTAAGAAGGTGCGAGGCAAAAGTGTTTGATTGGCCAAACTAAGCAAATCTGGCCAAGATGAGTACGTCCCTTGCATCCCGGGCAGCAATGTGCTCGCGTGCTGCTGCCGCTGGTTGATGGGCCTCTGCAAGCTGTTCGTTGTCGCTCTCCTCCTCCTCATCTGAGGAGGCTATGCGATGAGCCACTTGTACCTCAGGCATCTGCAAGCCACGATGTTGTGCCATGTTGTGAAGTGCACAGCAGACCACGACGATTCTAGAGACCCTGGCTGCTGAGTACTGCAGGGCTCCACCTGATCTATCAAGGCATCTGAATCGCATCTTCAGCAAGCCGATGGTTTGCTTGATTATGGATCTGGTGGAAGTATGGCTGGAGTTGTAGTGCTCCTCAGCTTCGTTGGATGGGCTCCTCAACGGCGTCATTAGCCACGTCTTCAGGGGATAGCCATTGTCTCCAAGTAGCCATCCGAAAAGTTGGTCTGGCAGACTGAAGAGCGGAGGCACACCAGACTGCCGCAGGATGAAGGAGTCATGCAAACATGCAAAATTTCCTTCTTGTGGTCACACACCAGCTGCACGTTGAGGGAGTGGAAGCCCTTGTGGTTGACAAAAATACCTGGATTGTGATGGGGTGCCTTAAGGGCCACACGTGTGCAGTCGACGACTCCCTGCACCCTTGGAAAGCCTGCCAGGTTAGCAAATCCAACTGCACGCGCTGTTACACTTGCTCGATCCTTGGAGAAGTTGATGTAATTGTGCGCGATGGCAAAGAGGGCATCCGTTACCTGCATGATGCAAGTGTGTATGGCCGCCTGGGAGATGCCGCTGATGTCTGCTGTTGATCCCTGGAATGAGCCTAAAACCAAAAGTTGAGTGCGGTGGTGACTGGGCTCCAGGTCTTGCTGCAGCATTGCGCAGATGTCACCCACTACCTCTCGCGAAAGTCGGAGGCTCCTTTGGCACTGCTGCTCAGTCGTGTTGAGGTAGCTGTTCCTCTGTCTGTAGACCCTGTTTGGGGGGTATCCCCTGTGGCGACGTGCTTCCATGTGCTGGCGCCTTCTAGCCTGTGCAGCTTCAGGTGGGTGAGCAGCAGCTTGGCGCTCCTGTTGTTGCTCCTGCTGTTGGTGCTGCTGTTGCTCCAGGTGCTGCTGCGGCTGCGGCTGGTCTTCGTCCAAATCTGATGTCCAGGAAGAAAGGAAATAAATGGTTCCCATTCTTCTGGTATATACCTCAGTTGAGGAAGCACTCAGTCAAGGTGGGGAGAGGGGTTTCCCAGGAGGTCACACTGGAGATGGGTGTCAGGCTCCAAACTTCCACACCTATGAGTACACCTGCTAAAAGTTCCCCCAGACCTGAGACAACAAATTTCTGCCACCTGCAAATGATGATTGCTGAAAACTCCTTTTTAATGGCGGAGCTGCAGCTGTTAGTAAGCAGTCCACTTGTGAGGCCGCCAGGATTAACAGGCGTGTTCAGGAGGAGACGTGCAGCACAGGGGAAATGTGTTAAATTCAGAAAGGCCTCTCAAAATGGGATTATAGAAGCTCTTAACTGGTTGTTAAGGGCCTTAAGGGCCTATCCCGAATGTGGGAAAATTGCTCAGAGGCAGGATGGAGGCGGGATCAGAGCCGCCCGCCATTTTTTGCGATTTTAACACCTCACACGCCTCCAAACCCACCTCCTCGGGCCTGGCAAAATCCAGCCCAATGCTTTTAGGAGTGGAGAGAAGGACATAAACTTTATGGAGAAATATTGGCCAGGGTGTCTGTTACTTCAGATAACAAATAACGAGATATACTTCAGTAAGCCTTGTATAACCTTTGTAATTATCCACTTAATCTAGTAGACTACTTCACAAAAGTAATTACTTGTAGTTTGAAATGCTTTATTCACTGGAGTAATTTTGGTGACATTTAATACCATTTAGGGAATAAAACAGGATCCTAGATAAAAATGCATCCATTCCAAGGATTTTAAGTGTGCTATCAATCAAAGTTACTGAAGCATGACTTGATTGCGTGTTTATGAATCAAAGGCCCTTCCTTACAAGAAAGTAGATTATGTGGAAGGTATGAAGAAGAAAGACAGACAGCTCTTAGAGGATTAGGAAAGATTTAATATTGCAGCAAAGGCCACTGCTGACTGTTGGGGCATGAATGGCCATGGGGGTTCTCCCGTTTGTTTGCTGTAACTTTATTGTCCCGGGATTTCCGTGACTCTTCCATCCCAGTTACAGCGTACGAGTGGAACCCACCCCCCCCGGTGGAAATTCACCCTCAGTGTCACTAAAGTTGAAGATTCTAATTCGGTCAAACTTTAAAATCCCTGGAGCCAGATAAATGACTTCAAAAGTATTTCCACTCCCAAGATGATCAGCAAGTAGTGAATTTTTTATAGTAATTGAATTCCATACAGGATCTCGTGGTATCAAACTGCATCTTTAGGTGATAAAGAGTAATCTGTGAGATTTTCAAATTGAAGCTGCCGTTATTTCTTTGTCATTATTACTCGTCACTCACGAGCAATGGTCATTTTAATCTTGGCCTTATTCTGAAATGCGATACTGAACTTCTTTGGTCCAGATACAGCAACGTTTCTTGTGTAGCAAGAGTGATTTATCATTGTGAATGAGTAATAAGCAGGGCTGTGCCAGACCTGATTATCTGCCTGTATGTCTTTCTTATGAATGGAAACTCCAGTACTAGAGACAAAGGTAGCGAGCAGAGATGGAAGGCCTTTATTTGATTATGTAGTTGTATTTAATTATAGTCAGAATGAAATGTAGAATAAGTAATAGAAGAAATCTGGTAAAACTCTGACATAGGCTAAAAAATGACGCATTAAAAAAGTAATGTTAGAGAGTTACATGTGTGAGCTTAATGCTAAGGTGTTTGTGCAATCTGATAGCAGCCCAGTTTCCATTTCTTTAAGCCATTGCTGCTGATCTGTTTATTAATTTGCATCACACACTTTGGGGGAGAAATTCAGTATCGCCCTGTTTGGGGCGCAATTATCGGCTGGGCGCAAAGTTTACCACCTGCCGCTAATTATTGCCTCCGACTGCAAACTTGGCTTCTATCGCCTCTGGAGGTGATTGGAGCGCTAAATCAAGTGCTACACACCTCTCTTAAGACGCTAACGCCGAGGAGCGAGACGCTACTTCAGAGCGCTGGCGAAGCTCATGTGATGTCAGTCAGCAATAGAACACAGACACACTGGCGCCGGCCAGTTCTTAAAGGGGAGGGTCGATCTTGCTCGCCATCCACACCCTGCTCATTGCAGCCTTGAATCTCGGCCTGGAGAGACCTGTACATCAAATCTGCTGGAAAGAACAATGGAGAGGTCCAGGGAAAGAGCTCAGAGTGCAGCCCCCACAGTCTCTTCTAAATCGATGCAAGGAAGGTCAAATCAAAATGAACCTGCTAAGTGCTGCTCAGTACCCAAAACTCTTTCACACAGCGTTGAATCTCTCCAGAAGTCTCTCTCTCTTTCAGAATGCGTGGTGCAAAAATGTCACCGACAAAAAAAGGCAGGAAGCGGTCGCCTTTAAATAGCACTCCCCCAGTCCCTTCCTGACTGCAAAACGCTCCCCTCAACTTGTCGTTGCTAGCGGCAGGCAGTAAGGCAGAGGGCGCCACTCAATATCCGGTCCGGGGCGTTGCACGCTCGATTGACGTCACAATCTGCCGGCGCAGGAGATCGTGGCGGTAGTGTTTGGCACCGCCGTAAAATGTCTGGTCAATTTCGCGAGCGGCGCAAACATCGTCGCGTCCGGGCATTAGTTGCTTTGCATCCTGTTAGCGCCCTCTAACGGGAGGTGCAAAGCAACCGAATTTTTCCCCCTTTACATTTTAATGCTTTCTATTAAAAGTTGTGGGGCATACAATTAAAGTTCAGCGAGGGGTGCAAAACAGGCGGTAGCGGATCGTCCACCCGTTATACACCCGCCCTGACCGTCCTTTCCATTCTGCTACCAGATGATTTGCGCACCTGCCGCAGTTGGATTTCATCCCCCCAATGAAAAATGCTGGGTGGGAGAGGTAAAGAACTGGTAAAGGCTGAGGTATACAGTGACGATGAGGAGAGGGGAGATGAGCGTAAAAAGTCATGGAATCTGAAAAGGTTGAGAAAATGGGGATGAATGGGTCAGTGCTCAGGTGAGATGCAGAAAAGCTGGTATCACACGTGAAATGTATGATCCGTGGGAGCTTAAGATAATTGGCCAAAGAACCAGAGGGGGGATGAGGAGAATTTGTTTTATGCAGCGAGTTATGATCTGGAATGCATTGCCTGAAAGGGTGGCGGAAGCGGATTCAATAGTAACTTTTAAAAGGGAATTGGATATGTACGTAAAAGGGAAAAAAAATTGCAGGGCTATGGGGAAAGAGCGGGGGAGTGGCACTAATTGGATAGCTTTCAAAAAGCCAGCACAAGCATGAATTAACTCTTTCTGTGCTGTATGATTCTATGGGGGTAATTTTAACCACAAAAAACGGGTGGGTTTGGGTTGGGTGGAATGGTAAAAAATTTTAAATCTCAAACCTGACCCCGACCCGCCTCCAAAACAGCCACTTCCGGTTTTAACAGAGGCGGGACCGGGGGTGGGGTGGGTGGTAGGCAACCAACCCACTCCCAGGAGGCGTGTTGTCCATTTAAATATTCTAATGAGGCTGCGTGCCTCAGATTTAACCCATCTTCCAGGATTAACCTGGCCTTGGGAAACCCGGCAGCTGAAGGAAGGCAAGGACAGCTTTGGAAAGAAGGTAAATGACATAACAGCACTGCATGTGGGCCAGGAGGAGCAGGGGTGCTTCCTTCCAGTCCACTAAGCTTAGCTTCTTCCCAGCCCACCATCGAACCCCCCACACCCCACCATCAGACACCCCCAGATCCTTCCCCCGCCACCCCCCCCGGAATCGGAATCTGACCACCCCAAGATCCAGACCCTCCCACGCTCCCACTAACAAAGCTGCAGGCTCTCGACCTGCTCCTGGGGCTGCAGCCTCTTCCAGAGCGTTGCACCTCCAACAGGGAGCCAAGCCAGTCAATCAGGCTGACTTCCGGGCCGGGAATCTGCTAGAGAAAAAGACGCACAAATCGGGGAAACCAAGACTTCTCCCAAACAAAGCTCCTTCCCTGCCCCAACCAGCCCCCTCCCCCCACTCACGATACCTGCCCCAGTCAATAGCAGGGCCTAAGATCCTAAGATGGTTGACAGAAAAATAAAAGTAGTCCTAATCAAGAAATGACCCATTGTGAATAAAGTCTTGCGCTATGATTAAATAGGTAAGAGTGGCGCCCCTTGTGCATCTCCCTCTCCTTTCACCCCACTGTTAACGACTGTGCCTTCAACTGTCAAGGCTCTATGCTCTGGAATTTCCTCCCTAAACCTCTCCCTGTCTCCACCTTCCTCTCCTCCTTTAAGACCCTTCTTAAAACTCACATTTTTGCCCAAGCTTTTGGTCTCCTAATTCCTCCTTCTTTAGTTCGCCGTCTATTTTTGTCTTTTTACATCTCTGTGAAGTGTCATGGGACACTTTCCTTTGTTAAATGTGCTGTATAAAATGCAAGTTGTTGTTATTGCTGTTTAGTGTTGCGAATTAAATTTGCATTTGATAAATCCCATTAGGGCAGCATAATAATTTAAATTTTTTTTCTTTTCCCAGTGTGAAGATGGTGCTGTTGTGGACCCTGGGTGATGTCTTTAAGACTACATACTTCATTACTAATGCGACTCCAGTACAATTCTGGGTTTGTGGGGCTGTTCAGATTTGTATTGACATTGCAATTTTCTTTCAGGTGTTCACCTATGGGCAAGTACAACGTGAAAAATACATCTAACAAAATGTCATTATGAAAGGGAGTGGCTGAATACTGTGCTAGATGTGGCTAGAAGAGTTTTTTCCTCTCTATTCTATGGAAGAATATTTTGTGCTGTTACCAGTTATTTATAGTATCTAAAGTGCCTTCACCAAAGAAAGCATTTCCTGTCATGCTTTCTTTCCTACAGGATGCATTCTGCTGTTGCCCAAGATCTCCAAATCACAAACCAAAATGTACCTCCAACAAGCAGTGGGAAGCGATAGCTTTAAATGTCTCTTATGATTTAGCTATCAGCAAAAAGAGACAAATATGAACAGAAACAGGAACAACAAGAACAGAGATGTACTCACCCTTGTTAACAAGCATGTAATAAGGTCTGACGAGATGAATATTGCTGAAATATGAGGATGGTTCTCAAAGTCTCCACAAGACTTAACATAAAACTCCTTTTGTATTATAGTCTAAACTTCCTGTGTACAAGCTGGTGGCAGGAACTTTACCTGTCATTTTCCTCTATGCACTGGTGGTGGGCTAGGTTATCCCACTATCACCACACACTCAGAAAATGACTCCTTATATCATCCTTTAACACATCTAGGGCAAATGTTTAAAATCTAATTACAGCTGAGAGTATCGTTACACCCTTTATAATGTTCTGCGTGTAATATTTAATGACAATATTTAAAAACTAAACTGTATAGAGTAGAAGTTCGTCTACACTGATTGGCAGTCCTGGAAAAATGCTGCAGATTTGGACCCTGGATCAGTGAGAACATATTTCCAATGTGATCTATTACAGGATCAATTCCAGCATTTTATTTCATGATACTGTCCATTGGAAACACTGAAAATGGTCCTTGTTGATGTTCCTTCTATTGTTTCCCTCTGTTTCCACTTTCACCTGTGCTTCATGTTTCACATTGTTGCACTATTTTTTAAAACAATTCTGTGGCTTTATTCTTGGCCTGTTCCCCAAAGCATTATAATGTTTGGTAGCTAGTCAGTTGGTAATTTCCAAACCAAATATACGTGAATTTGAATTTACTGTAATGCAAATGTACAGTGCGCAGAAGGAAGCCCGTGAGTGGATACTGGCAGGAAATGTAACCTTAGATAATGAGTCTTGTACCGTGATAAGGATGTGCTATATTTCTGAAAATTTCAGATTCTAAAGTGAGCTACATATTATTACTGGAAAAGTGTTTTAAAAGACATTTCCAGTTTAGTGAGTAGGATATTTTTAACTATCCTAAAGGGAAAGGAAGTTTTCCCTTGCCAAAACTGTTACTTAAGATAAACAAGAGGAAGCTAATCCTTAAAAACAACACAGTGCACCTTTTGTGTAGATAAGAAGCTAATAGTGCGGTGGAAGTGCTCTGCGCCATACCAAAAATAGTCAGACACACCCAGTTTGTTGGGAACTCGGACCCATTCTCTGGCTGAAAAATTCTCTGTACGTTGCACTTGTAGCAATGCTGCGCTGATAGACCGAGAACTTGCTTTTCTGTTGTAACATTAGCTGCCCTTCTGAAGGTGGGGCAGGGGTGGTTTAGGGAAACATTTTGCTTTTTCACTCCCCATTCAGACTGTGGGGTGGGGGGGGGTTGCGATCTTCGACTCCCGTCCACAGCGGGCACGAAGGAGTCGGAGCGGCTGCGCTGTCCGCCCACGCTTGCCAGCGTGAGACCCGAGCCACTTGGAAGCCCGGCCTCATTTTAAAATGCTACCAGCGAGCTGCAGCTTGCCACTTATAGGAGGGCAGGAAATCGACTGGCTCCCAGGTCAGGTCGGCGGGGCGGGGCGGGTTTCTGATTCCGGGGAGGGTCTCGAACGGAACAGGACGGCAGCCGGCCACAGTTTTTTTTTCTGTGCGTGCAGGAGGAGCCCTCCTACTCCTTCTGACCCCGTGAAAATAAAATGGAAGTTTCTTGGGCTATTTTGTGAGAAGCCTCCAGCAGCCCCTTTTGAGGGCCGTTGATTAGGTTGCTCAGCGCCTTGTGCAAGTGGGTGGAGTGAGGACCCTAAAAATTGCAATCGGGTCCTACGACCGGCACACAACACCCCTTTGCATATTTTGGCAGCCTCCTGCCTGTTTCAGGTGGGCTGGGACGCTCACACATTTGCAGGCCCATTTGTAAATTGCTCGGGGGCCTTATCCATCAATGGGGTGGTCGAGTCTCCCCCTCCCGACCCACCCCCACCCAGCTGATTTTCAATTGCCGGCGATCTGTTTTTTCACGCGAGAAAAGCACAGCCGGCAGTTGGAAATCACCCCCACTATTTCATAGCAATTGCTTTCAGAGACATGAACAAGAATTATCTCTTTACTTTGTCCCATACTCCCATTTTAGGCTGTGAGCAAAATTTGGATTAGCAATAATAATGGAAGAAAAGACCACTGCTACTTTTGTTTATCAGTTTAGGCACATTTACTTTTTTGTGCAAAATTAAGGCACATGGGATTGGGGGCAAGGTATTGACTTGGATAGAGAACTGGTTGGCGGACAGAAAGCAAAGAGTTGGAATAAACGGGTCGTTTTCCGAGTGGCAGGCGGTGACTAGTAGGGTACCGCAAGGATCGGTCCTAGGACCCCAGCTGTTCACAGTATATATTAATGATCTGGACGAGGGAATTGGATGTAATATCTCCAAATTTGCAGACGACACAAAGCTGGGTGGGAGGGTAAGCTGTGAGGAGGATGTCGTGAAACTCCAGTACGATTTGGACAGGTTGGGTGATTGGGCAGAAACATGGCAAATGCACTACAATGTGGATAAATGTGAGGTTATCCACTTTGGCGGCAAAAACAGGAAGGCAGATTATTATTTGAATGGCAATAGATTGGGAGAAGGGGAAGTGCAAAGAGACCTGGGTGTTCTTGTGCACCAGTCGCTGAAGGTAAGCATGCAGGTGCAGCAGGCGGTTAAGAAGGCAAATGGTATGTTGGCCTTCGTAGCAAGAGGGTTCGAGTACAGGAACAAGGATGTCTTGCTGCAGTTGTACAGGGCCTTGGTGAGACCGCACCTTGAGTATTGTGTGCAGTTTTGGTCACCTTACCTGAGGAAGGACGTTCTTGCCATGGAGGGAGTGCAGCGAAGATTCACCAGGCTGATACCTGGGATGGCAGGAATGACGTATGAGGAGAGATTGTGTCGATTGGGCTTATACTCACTGGAGTTTAGAAGATTGAGAGGGGATCTCATCGAAACCTATAAAATTCTGTCAGGTCTGGACAGGCTAGATGCAGGAAGGATGTTTCTGATGGCCAGGGAGTCCAGAACCAGGTGTCATAGTCTAAGGATAAGGGGTAAGCCATTTAGGACTGAAATGAGGAGGAATTTCTTCACCCAGAGAGTGGTGAACCTGTGGAATTCTCTGCCACAGAGGGCGGTGGAGGCCATTTCATTAAATATATTCAAGAAAGAGTTGGATATATTTCTTGAGGCTAAAGGGATCAAGGGATATGGGGAGAAGGCAGGGACAGGGTACTGAATTTGGATGATCAGCCATGATCTCATTGAATGGCAGAGCAGGCTCGAAGGGCCGAATGGCCTACTTCTGCTTCTATCTTCTATGTTTCTATGTTAACATTTAACAGAGCAAAATTCACTGTAGAGTTCTGTCATCTGACCAATACATTAATAATAACTACATTCTGTTGCTAATTAAAAATTGTAACTGCAGGATTTTACAGTTGTGGAACCTACCACTACCTTACATTACCCATTTACTTTAGTATCAGTCTGAATGTATAACATTTTTATCCGCTTTACATAAATGACTATTTCCTTTATTCCAGGATATACTGTGCTGGATTTTCTCAGCTGTTCCACCAGACTCCCACCATACCTCTGGCAAGAGTCCAGCGGACCAGCTCGGAAAATGGCCAGCCTTTGTTGGGAATCCCATTTGTTCTTATAAGGCAGAGCATCTGTCTGCCCCATACACGGCCAGCCATTTCCGAGGGGGCAGTGCTGGGGACGGGGACCCAGTGAGATGAGCATACCAGCCTGCAGAAGGGCAGAGGTGAACCCCACCAGGGGGACCAGGCCCAAGAGGCAACCTGAACCCCTGAAGGTGGGGGCATTTTGAAAAAAAATTAGGATTGGCCCTCTTACACATGACTGGACTGCATGGGATGTCCGGAGGAGGGGGGAAGGAGGACATGGGCCACCCTTTTCTAATGAATGTCGGGTCTGTGCTTGTCCAATCCTCCCGCCTTCCAGATGGCGGCCAGACTGTTGAGTTTCCAGCAGCATAGGACAGGCAGGTGCCAGAGATGCGGCCATAGTGGTATGGGTCCTCACTGGCTTTATGCAACTGATGCACCTCCCACTGACCACTGGCAGGGTCAGTGCTGCAGTGCGCCAGTGGTGAAATACCAATGCATTTACTGGATTGCAGTCCATGCATTTTTGGGGCTTTTACATATGATTTTTTTTTGTGAGTGCAGTTTTGCACAGAAGATCAGTCTTCCAAAATGCATTTAAGTTACATAAATAAAACAGACACTACTAGTGCAATATGAAAATTAATGTCAGATGGCTTGTGCATATGAAATTATAGGTGGTGAATTTTTTCCTCACTTTTCAGAAAGGATTGATTTTTTCTAGTCAATGCTGTTACAGAATGTACTGCCACTGTGATTCTCAGGTTCAGTTGTACTGAACTCCAGCAGGGCTAGGCAACTTTAATATTACATTATTAATCATGGTTTTTTGTAAATGGGTCATACTCTGGCAGTGAAGTTTTACCTGAGCTGTCAATGCCAATTATTGTCTTACACAGTTGTTTTTGAACTGTTGTCTAATACTGCTTCTGTACGGTGCAGATGATATTGGGGTAACTACTGAAGATTTGCTGTATGTCCACGTGCAGTCTACAGCTTGACATTAATCCATCATTTCTTTTGCCAAAGCCCTTTGATGAAAAGCTGAAGGACGTAGATCCTCTGAATGAACAAAATACCTTCGAACTTTTAAAGTGCACATTCTCCCCAATGTGCAGAAACCGGTTTTCTGCAATTTCTCTCAGAATAACCTGAAACATTTAAATTTTATTCTTTTTAATTTTGATATAGATAAACTCCTACAGTCACCGTAGGATTGATTTTATGACACATTCTGACATTACAGTCAGTCACTTCAAAAAAAAATCGTGCAGAATACTAGATTTGATTATACAGTAATATGTAATATAACAGCACCAATGTTCCCGCTAAGGTGCGTGCGCGTGCGGCCGCGATGTAATCTGAAAGGTCCTGCACGGGCCGCTCACCAGCTTTTACATTGGAAATACCGCACACGCGCAGAAATTTAAAGGGGCCACGCATTAAAGGGAACAGGCCACGCAGAACAAAGCGCAGCTCACGGGGAACATTGAACAGCACTTCAGTTTACTTCAATTATCCTTTCATATATGCATGGTAGAGTTTTATTTTCGGCAGCTTGGTAATATTTACAGTCCTGTAACACAGAACAAGTATTCTTTAAGGTCCTTTGTGATACACTATACGCTCCACAGTGACAGGACAAGCACATACTCCATCTGATCTTTTTTTTAAGTTGTGATTTTATAGACATATTTATAAATAGTACTGGATACCTCTCGGTGACTTTAAGGTCGTAGCTGTTCTCTAGCTTTCGGTGATACTGACAGAAACAAGCGTTTAAGCCAAGCCTCTGTATTTATGCCAAGAGAGAAACTGTTGCACAGCTGCACCTCGACCTCAGTTCTGTCTATCGATACAAAGTACCAATGGTGAAGCTTCACACACAACCTCTGCCCATGAAACCCTCGCCCAGACTCCCTCATTACTTGGAACTTGTGCGGAGAATTTCAGATACAGAGTTAATTATCACTTGCCGAACCAGGATTGTCAGAACATATACTTGGCAAGGAGAAATCTGCGACTTGCTTGATGGCGTCCAGTTTTGTCTTGTGTGCTGCCAGCATCACTGGTGTCAAATCTACCAGATACCTGTTATGTTTGCAGCTCGGATTCTGTTATGCACAACAAAATTGACTGAATTCTTCCTGGGGCTATGTCTTGTAGTTCACTGAATGGTGCCCAGTATAGTACAGGGGGTAATTTTGTGAGGCTACACTCCGGTGCCTCGCTAGATGAATTGGTCGCACAATTGATCCTCTCGTGTTATATCTCCACCTCTGACCCACAATTCCCATCTAATGAAGCTCCATGCCAAACTGGGAGCTTCAGAAAATTACTCCTGATGTGCATATAAAGATTGTAAAAGAGTTTTATGTTGATCTATGCAAGCAGCTATTTTTGTGTCTTTTCTTTTTTTTTAACCTTCTAGGTCAAATATAACTTTTAAGAATATATATATAAATTATCCTGTTTACTTTCAAATATTGTATTGTAAGGAAGAAATAACTTGCATTCATATAAACTTATGTTATTCTGCTAAATAGCTTAAGGATGTTACATTTTGATGTATCTTTTAGTATGTCATTGCGGAAATGGAAAAATATCAGAGTGTTGTATTAAAGAACTTAATGAAAATATTAATGAAAATATATTTTCTTGTTTATTTCATAGAAATAGAATTTGTTAATTTATATATATATTTTAAACAATTTAACCCTTATATCTGAATTAAATTTAGGTTAACAGTTCTTTGAATTGAACCAGAACTCTGAATGTGTCCATTTTGGGCTGGATACATAGAAAGATCATCTAAAAAAACCCAACAAAACGGTCTTATAACTACAGCCCTTGACTTTGACCCGTCCAAAATGTTTTTTGGCCCTACTTTCCTGGGTTACTTTGATGTAATATTCTGGGTTTACCTTATCTATACTATTTAATATTTTCCGCTTGGAATCTTCTCTGCACCCTTCACATTGAGGGGGAAAAATTGGGTGAGTAGCGCCACCTGTTAGCACCTAAAGAGGCAGTCAGTGGCTATAGCGCCACTGGCTGCGCCTCCCGCGATATTCAGCAGGGGCGCTAATGGTGGCGTTAGCCATTTGCGCTGCGCCGCCACCGATGATGTCATCGGTGTGCGCAGCGCCCCATTCACGCCCGGTTCACGGGGCCTTACTGTGCCGGCAGCGGCGCAAGTTAAGGTGGAGGTGCGGGGCGGCCGCCTTTTTCGGCAGCCGCCTGCCAGCACCTCCGTCCCCAGCCTCCTAATCTCCGCCCCCCCCCCCCCGCGGCATTGCCGGCTGTTTCCCGAGAGCCCGGCATTTCTCCTTGGTGCCGGGCTCGTTTGCCGGCACTCGCGAGCGGGGGATCGCGCTGTTGCAGGCACCTCCCCCTTAACAGTGTGAGGAAGGCCTGCAGTAACACAGCGTTGCCGTGCCGCAGCGTGTGGCGCTGTGGCACGTTGCGCTGTGATATTCAGTTTCAGCGCCCTAAGAGGGACGCGGAGCGCCTCAAACCTCGCCCCGTGTCCCTCGAGGGGCAATGAAACTGAATATCTGACGATCGCTAAAGCCTCGAACGCTACGCTAAATCCTGCGCTCAGGCGACTTTTGCGCCACTTTGGCGCCCCAACCCAATTTCTAGGCCTGAATGTTTGGCTGGAATTTTTACCGTGGAGTCGGGTCGGGTGCGGGCGGGTCGGGAACGTGAGGTTCTGCTCAGCGCGTTGTTCAGGGCGACTTTAACTTAATGGCCACACTTAAAGCAGTCATGCGCGTTTCCCAGCCCAATTAAGTGGTGCGGGTCTTGCGACATCATCGATGACTCGTTTCCAACGCCGATATTTAAAGCAGCCTTGCACTCAACTCATTTGAAGGTTGCTAGAGGAGGATGGAACCTGAAATCCAAAGGGCTGAATGTTCTAAACCAGCAATGATGGATAGTCAAAGGCAGAGGGCTGCACCACGGTTTTCAGATGGACTCTAAAGGCAGTCAGAGCAAGCAGGGGGGTCCTGTTCCCTGCTGATAGGTGAGGGAGACCTCCAAAATACACCAAAAGAGCTTGGTTGGATATAGCAGCAGGGACGTCATGAGGAGGACCGGGATCCAGTACAAGAAGAGATTCAATGATCTGATGAGATCAGGAAAGGTGAGTGCAATGCCACACTCACCTTCATCCTGATGTTCCTGTCACCACATCCCCATCACTCTGCCTTCCCATGCCTACTCCTGCACATTATTCCTCACACCAACATACCTTCCAGGTCCACCCATCCCTCTATGTGCATACTCATATCCCCATCTGACTAGCCAACACTCACACTCATCCTAATGCAATCATAGCAAGTAACACCACAGAAGGAGGCCATTTGGCATTGTCACCCCACTTCCTCATAATCACCCTCTACAGATGTAACCCATCCATTCCTTACATTCATTCCATCACTCTCACTCAAACTTCTCTTATTTCCCTCCTTGCAGGAGAAAAGAGCCCAGAACAACAGGGAGAGGGAGAACAGAGGTGGCCCTCCAGTCTTCACAAATTTGACTGCAGCAGAGGAGGGAGACCTGGAGGTTTCGAGAATTGCGGAGCTGCTGGCGGTGGGAGATGGAGAACCACAAAGGTAATAATCTCTGGATTACTACCTGAGCCACGAGCAAAATTGGCATAGAAACATAGACGATAAGAGCAGGAGTAGGCCATTCGGCCCCTCGAGCCTGCTCTGCCATTCAATGAGATCATGGCTAATCATCCAAACTCAGTACCCTGTCCCCTGCTTTCTCCCCATATCCCTTGATCCCTTTAGCCTATAGGGTCAATAGGATCAGAGAGTTGAATGCGTGGCTCAAAGATTGGTGTGGGAGAAATGGGGTTTGATTCGTGGGGCCCTGGCACCAGTACTGGGGAAAGAGAGAGCTGTTCCATTGGGACGGGCTTCACTTGAACCATGCTGGGACCAGTGTCTTGGCGAATAGAATAACTAAGGCTGTAGATAGGGCTTTAAACTAAATAGTGGGGGGGGGGGGGGGGGGGAGGTCAGGTGAGGGGAAATTTAGAAAGTTAAAGACAAAGGACAAGGCAATAGTGCAGGGTAGTGATAGGGGTAATGATAACCAGAGTGTGACAGGAAGAGACAGAGCGTACAAATATAAGAGTATACCAGCAAATAGGGCCAGAGTCGGGAAAAA
The DNA here is from genome assembly GCF_052327205.1 of Somniosus microcephalus. NCBI lineage: Eukaryota > Metazoa > Chordata > Chondrichthyes > Squaliformes > Somniosidae > Somniosus > Somniosus microcephalus. The sequence continues at coordinate 254,659,097 of NC_140992.1, forward strand.
TGTTAAAAAGACAAAATTTAAGGCTCTTTATCTGAATGCACGCAGCATTCATAACAAGCAAGATGAATTGATGGCACAAATAGAAATAAATGGGTGTGATCTGATAGCCATTACAGAGACGTGGTTACAAGATGACCAAGGTTTGAGAACTGAATATTCAGGGGTATTTGACATTTCAGAAGGATAGGCAGAAAGGAAAAGGAGGTGGGGTAGCTCCGTTAATAAAGGATGAGATCAGTACAGTAGTAAGAAATTATCTTGGCTTGGAAGATCAAGATGTAGAATCAGTTTGGGTGGAGGTAAGAAATACAAAGGGAAAGAAGTCTCTGGTGGGAGTGGTCTATAGACCCCCCTAACAGTAGCTACACTGTAGGACAGAGTATAAATCAAGAAATAATGGGGGCTTGTAAGAAAGGCACTGCAATAATCATGGGCAATTTTAATCTTCATATCGATTGGACAAATCAAATTGGCAAGGGTAGCCTTGAGGACAAGTTCATAGAGTGTATTCGGGATGGTTTCTTAGAACATTATGCTGTGGAACTGACCAGGGAACAGGATATTTTAGATCTGGTAATATGTAATGAGACAGGTTTAATTAATGACCTCATAGTAAAGGATCCTCAAGGGAAGAGTGATCTTAACATGATAGAATTTCACATTCAGTTTGAGGGTGAGAAACTTGGGTCTGAAACTAGTGTCTTAAACTTAAATAAAGGCAATTACAAAGGTATGAAGACAGAGCTTGCTAAAGTGGGCTGGGAAAATATATTAAATGGTAAGACGGTAGATAAGCAGTGGCAGACATTGAAGGAATATTTCATAACTCTCAACAAAGATATATTCCGGTAAGAAAGAAGGGTGAACCATCCATGGCTAACTAAGGAAGTTAAGGATGATATCAAATTGAAAGAAAAGGCATATAATGTTGCGAAGATTAGTGGTAGGTCAGAAGATTGGGAAATTTTTAGAAACCAGCAAAGGGTGACTAAAAAAATTATAAAGATGGAGAAAATAGATTATGAGAGTAAACTAGCAAGAAATGTAAAAACAGACAGTAAGAGCTTCAAAAAATATATAAAAAGGAAGAGAGTAGCTAAAGTAAATGTTGTTCCCTTAGAGGATGAGACTGGGGAATTAATAATGGGAAACAAGGAAATGGCAGAGACTTTGAACAAATATTTTGTATCTGTCTTCATGGTAGAAGACACTAAAAGCATCCCAATAATAGTAGATATTCAAGGGGCAAAAATGAGGGAGGAACTTAAAACAATCACTATCACTAGAGAAAATATACTTGGCAAACTAATGGGACTAAAGGCTGGCAAGTCCCCTGGACCTGACGGCCTGCATCCTAGGGTCTTAAAAGAGGTGCCTGCAGAGATAGTGGATGCGTTGGTTGTGATCTTCCAAAATTCCCTAGATTCTGGAAAGGTCCCAGCAGATTGGAAAACCGCAAATGTAACGCCACTATTCAAGAAAGGAGGGAGACAGAAAGCAGGAAACTATAGGCTGGTTAGCCTAACATCTGTCATTGGGAAAATGCTGGAATCCATTATTAAGGGAGTAGTAGTAGGACATTTAGAAAATCATAATAAAATCAAGCAGAGTCAACATGGTTTTATGAAAGGGAAATCGTGTTTGGCAAATTTACTAGAGTTCTTTGTGGATGTAACGAGCAGGGTGGATAAAGGGGATCCAATAGATGTAGTGTATTTGGATTTCCAAAAGGCATTTGATAAGGTGCCACATTAAAGGTTACTGCACAAGGTAAGAGCTCATGGTGTTGGGGGTAATATATTGGCATGGTTAAAGGATTGGCTAACTAACAGAAAACAGAGAGTCGGGATAAATGGGTCATTTTCAGGTTGGCAAACTGTAACTAGTGTGGTGCCACAGGGATCAGTGCTGGGGCCTAAACTATTTACAATCTATATTAATGACTTGGATGAAGGGACCGAGTGTAATGTTGACAAATTTCCCGACGATACAAAGATAAGTGATAAAGTTTTGAGGACACAAAGAATCTGCAAAGAGATATAGATAGGTTAAGTGAGTGGGCAATAAATTTGGGAAATGGAATATAATGTGGGAAATGTGCAGTTATCCTCCTTGATAGGAAGAATAGAAAAGCAAAGTACTATTTAAATGGAAAGAGACTACAGAATGCTGCGGTATAGAAGGATCTGGGTGTCCTCGTACATGAATCACAATAAGTTAGCATGCAGGTAGAGCAAGTAATTAGGAAGGCAAATGGCATGTTGGCCTTTATTGCTAGGGGGATGGAGTATAAAAGTAGGGAAGTCTTGCAACAACTGTACAGGGCGTTGGTGAGATCACACCTGGAGTACTGCAGACAGTTTTGGTCGCCTTATTTAAGGAGGGATATACTTGCATTGGAGGATGTTCAGCGAAGGTTCACTAGGTTGATTCCTGAGATGAAGGGGTTGTCTTATGAGGAAAGGTTGAGCAAGTTAGGCCTATAATCATTGGAGTTTAGAAGAATGAGAGGTGATCTTATTGAAACATATAGGCCTAGAAATTCAGTTGTTAGCGCCAGCCGCTAGCGCCTTAGGAGGAGGAGAAGTGGGGTGCTAAGTGGCTAGCGCCCGGGCGCAGCGCGATCTGCGCCTCTCGCGAACTTCACTCAAGATTTAGCAGCGGCGCAAAACCGCAGCGCCCGCTCAGCTGCGCGCGCAGATCGTGACGTCATTTCATGGTGCAACGCCCTTGGTGCGCCCCGAACCGGAACTTCAGTGGCGCTGCCCTTCTTTGCGCCTGGCGCCCCCAGCGACTGGTAGAGGGGAACGGTTCCCAGTCGCTGCGGGGCGCGGGGGGCGCTATTTAAAGGGGACTCCTCCTGCATTATAAGTGACAGCCATTTTGTGCCAATCCTTCTGTGTGAGAGACGGATATTTGGAGAGAGACAAAGGCAGAGAGCTTTCTGCATTGACTCAGCGCTCGCACAGGTACTTGTGGATTCAGGCCAGAGCTTTGCACTTGGATTTAACTTTCAGTGCCATAGCCTTGAGTCGCCACATATAATGGGGGCTGCAATGGGTGGAAACGTTGGCTTTCTGCATTGCATTCAAAGGGCTCAGAGACGCCGTGAGAGAGTGCCAGTCATGGCCAGACGGAGAAGGGCCAACAGGCGTCGGCACAGGAGGGCTTACCCACCCAGGGTATACCGCCAGCAGTTCTCATATCTGAACATGTCTGAGGAGCAGTGTGTTCGGAGGCTGTGATTCAGAAGGGAGGTGGTCACTGAGATCTGCCACCTGCTTCGCAGAGATCTGCAGCCACAGCTGAGGAGCAGGACGTCTCTGTCGGTGGCAGTGAAGGTGACGGTGGCTCTCAACTTCTATGCCACCGGCTCCTTCCAATCCACTACTGGGGACATTGCCAACATCTCCCAGTTCGCGGTACATTGCTGCATCCGCCAGGTGACCAATGCCCTTTTCAGAAGGAGACATCAGTACATCTCCTTCCCCATGGCCGTGGACAAGCAGCAAGAGCATGCAATGGGATTTGGAAGAATAGCGGGCTTCCCCATGGTCCAGGGCGTAGAACTGATGAACCAGCAATGGTCAGGCCTTACTTCAGGGCTGCAGTGTGCAGGGCATGGCAGCCAAACAAGTCGACCCTCCCCCTTTAAGAGCTGACCGGCGCCAGCATGTCTGCCTTCATTCAGAAACTCGCCGCACCTGCGCTGCGCCCGCCCTCAGTGTTAGCGGCCTCGGCTCGCCGGCTTAGCACCTTATGATAGTCGTGCATCACCTGCTTTAGCGCAGCAGCAACCTCTTTGGGCGATGCAACTCAATTTTGGCGAAGGTGGCGCTGGGCGCTAAATTTAGCGAACGCCCGGCTGTAGCGCCCCAAACGTGGCGATACTGAATTTCTAGGCCATAAAATTCTGAGGGGGCTTGACAGGGTAGTTGCTGAGAGGATGTTTCCCCTCGTGGGGGCCTCTAGAACTAGGGGGCATACTTTCAGGATAAGTGATTGCCTATTTAAGACGGAGTTGAGGAGGAATTTCTTCTCTCAGAGGTAATGAATCTTTGGCATTCTCTTCCCCAGAGAGCTGTGGAGGATGAGTCAGTGAATATATTCAAGGCGGAGATAGACAGATATTTGAGCTACAGGGGAGTCGAGGGTTATGGGAACAGGCAGGAAAGTGGAGTTGAGGCCAAGATCAGATCAGCCATGATCTTATTGAATGGCGGAGCAGGCTCGAGGGGCAGAATGGTCTACTCCTGCTCCTATTTCTTATGTTCTTATGTTCTTAAATGACTCATGACAGCTGCCAGGGAACCTGGCGCACACATGCATAATCATCTTTTTATGGTTGCAGGCGAGCTGCACATTGAGGGAGTGGAAGCCCTTGTGGTTCACAAATACTCCTGGGTGATGATGGGGTGTCTCCATGGCCACATGTGTGCAGTTCATGACACCCTGCACCTGTGGGAAGTCAGCCAGAGCCACAGAGACGGGTGCCCGCTCAGTAACACTGGCTTCATCAGTGTCAAAGTTGATATAATTGGCTGATTTGTGAAACATGGCATCGGTGACCTTGGTGATGCATCTGAGGGCGGCCGACTGCGAGATCCCGCAAATGTCTGCTGCAGATCCCTGGAAGGAGCCTGAGGTGAAGAAGTTAAGGGTGGTGGTGACTTTGACAGCCACTGGTAAGGATGTCCACCAGGACCTCTGGGCAGCAGGTCTTGTTCCAGCAAGCTACAAATGTCTGCAATAACCTGGCGCGATAGCCTGAGCCTCCTGAAGCACTGCTGCTCAGTCATGTTGAGGAAGCTCATCCTCTGCCTCTGTACTCTGTGTTGGGGGTATCACCTCCAGTGCACTGCAGCCCTGTGGTGCCCCCCTCTCTTCTGAGGAGCATCAGGTCGTTGAGGAGAAGGCTACTGTTGTGGCTGCTGCTGCTGCTGGCATGACTGGTGTTGGTGGTGAGGCTCATCTTGGTCCGATTCTGAGGACCAAGGTGAGAGAGTATAAGCGGCACCCATGCGGATGAAGTAGATGGCAGGTAAAGTGGAGATCAGCAGGCCAATCTCTCCATGTTGTGATAGTGAGTAGCAATGTGGTGAGAATGGCTTCTGAGGTTTCAGAAATGACCTGCAAGCTGCAGACACCCAAATCTGGACAGAATGGAGTGAGCAATAGCCTTTCCATGGGGCAAGTAATGAGGTGTAATGTTGGAATATTTATGTGCTTTTCTCAGCTCTCAATGAATGAACTCGCCAATGGTCACTGAGCTTCCGCCTCCCCTTTACAGGCGAGGTATCCGAGCTGCATGAATCCCATGGTCCAGCAGTAAAAGTCAATATCTGGCAGTAAAAACCCTCTTAAGGGTCCCCCAACAAGCATTTAATGACTTCAATGAGGTTGCCCGCCTCTGCCGATCGGGTCCGTGTCGCGCCTTCAAAGCCACCCGAGTTAAATACGCGAGGGGGCAGGATGACAGTGCATTCCCGATGCAATCACTATTTCCGGAATTTTTACTGCCGACCCGCTCCCAAACCCGCACGCTCGGCAACGGGAAAATTCTGGCCAGAGTGTGTTTGTTGTGACCATGAATGCTTGGATGATGTCCAAAATTGAGCACTGTACTTCAAGTGTGATCTATTTAGTACACTGTAAGTTTTGTAACTGGTAATTCTATTAGACTAACGGAATAACATTACTTTTTTATAAATTATTATATCACTCATGTCCGGGCATGGAACATAGGATGTAAAATCGAAGCTACAGGAAGCTCAGGCTCAAGGACAGCTCCAGCGTGAGGTCCAGCAATTAAATTATCCTCAAGCAATTGTACAAAAATACCCCACAGTGTATCTGATTTTAATGCAGAACATTCTGCTATCAGCTAGCTGGAGGGAGCCAGGATTTGCTTACAGTGAAATCCTAAATATGGACTAAATATGTAAATGATGTGGTGCTAAGAGGAGAACCGAAGAAATTAGGAAATAAATGCTCCCACTTGCAGCGGTCACTGGTCCACTGACCTTGCCATCATCAACTTTCACAGCTGATATCCAAAACGTAGGGCTCTCTCAAGCCGATAGCCTGGTCCTTAAAATTTGTCAGTTCTCTTATGTCTGAGATTCTTTGCGCCGGTGGCCTACCTCTCCTGGGCCTTGTGGGCCAGTTTCTTCTGGAACAATATTTACAGCAGTAGGTGAAGGGGATCTCCTAGGTGGCAGCAGACAGCTGGTGTAACCAGAAGGACAATTGCTAGGGGACCCTGGAACATGAGAAGTCAGAGTTGAAAGGGGCTGCATGCAAGAAGGCCTTGTGAGGTGAGTTCCAAACATAGGACTAATGTGGAAGAGTTGCAAAGTCACTGAACCACAGTGCACTGTGAACAAAGATGTTATACTATTTACATAATGAAGGTAATCGGTGGAGGGGGTCCCATTGACTAAAGTGAAAAAGTGAAGATCATACTTCTCTTACCTTGGCTGCCCTTGTCGTGTCATTAAACTTTTTTCCGGCACTGTTCCACTGCCCTGGGGGTGAACAAGGTGGCACCCTGAGACACTGCTACCTCCCTCCACATGGCACTGATGACGGCGTTTGGTGACCTCCTTCCCTGCGGGTCCAGCAGGAGGTCTCTACTCCTCATCCAGGAGATTCTGTGGGTCAGCATTTGAGAAATTCTAGGCTCATCTCGTGCCTGAGACATTCCTTGTGTGTCACAGAATTGTATATCCTGCAGCAACAAGAATCCAACCGGTCCCATCCCCACCACCTGCAATTTACACCCATGTTACATGGGAGTTGCACTTCCTGCTTGTCATTCAATATTTAAATGAATAGATTATTTTCTGCCAGGCTCAGTGGCAAAATTCACCAGTGGGCAGAAGCCTTTCCCTACTGCCATTACTGCATCACTACGGCAATGTGGATTTGCTGGGCTGTTTTCTTTATCAAGCCATCTTACTAAAAGAGATATTTGCAACAAGATAAGCATATTGAAAAAATACAAAATAAGAATGCAACAATTTTCATTCTTGTCAGTAACTGAAGTTACTAACAAATGATCGTTGATGTGTTCAGAATTTAATGGTTTACTTTAGGATATTCCCTGTATCTAGTCAGCATCATTTTAATCTATATATATAAAAGGATACTTCTGTCTGTCATTCCGTCTGTCTTTCTGTCTTGAATTAACCTGAAAGTTATAGAGCATACCTACACGTGCGTTACGTCGAAAGAAAGCTGACAATTCCAGAACCGTCCTAAGCGTATTTACGTTTCGGCCGGACAAAAATTGCGCCCGCGGTATCCAAAAAACGTTCAACAGTCCGCTCATTATCCGCTCATTAGCATCGAGTGACGTCGAGGTCGACCAATCGTACGGCGGGTTCCTGGCGCGTGCGGCCGGGCCCTCCTACGGTCGAGTGACGGGACGATTGACCAACCCTACGCTTCGGTGACCTGACGGTCCACCAATAGGTGCCTGTGTGGGCGGGCCTTATCGTTCTGAACCGAGGTGAGTCGCCGCCATCTTGATTCCAAACTTTTCATTTCTTTTTCCCGCTTTCTGCGTCTTTAAAAGAAAAAGTTCCTTTTAAAACAGAAATTCTTTTGAAAAAAAGTTAATTACTTTCAGAAATTGTTTAAAAAAAAAGTTAATTACTTTCTAAATCTTTTATCTAATCTCATTAATTTTCCTACCATTCCCTGTTTTTGCAGGTAGGCCTCTAAGCCTGGGCGTCTGTTGCCAGCCATGCTGGACCCTAGGCAATTGTTTTGTGGCAAGCTCCTCCCACCCCTCACCGCCCCCACCTTCGGTCTCCCCCATCACGTGATGGTTGACCAATTCTATGGCGTGTGTGGGCGGGGCCTGATGCTTAATAAGACGGAATAATAAAAGTTACTTTAGTCTTCGCGAGCACTGGAGTGACTGCAGCAACTATTGCAATGTAAGTGAAGAGATAGAGAATAAATAATTCAGTTTTTATATCTTCTAACTTTATATCTTCTTTCCTTAAAAAACTTTTGGTTTTCAAAAGGCGAAAGTTTTTTAAGGAAAGAAGATATAAAGTTAGAAGATATACAAAAGCCAAAAGTTTTTAAGGAAAGAACATATAAAGTTAGAACATTTCCGATTTTGTACCTTGCAGCTACTTTTTTTTAAAAGTAAAGAAATTTTGCAGTTTTTAATTAAGAAATTTTTTTTTTCCATGCTTCCAACCGACATGTGAAAATGGCCGCCGGCTTCTTCACGCACCTTCAAGGCTGGCCGCACCCGCCCTGAAGGCTGGCAGACAGCTTTTTTTTCTTTCTGCCCCCGCCCCCTATCCCCTCTCCTCGGTTCCCCCCCCCGTCAAGGGTTAACCCGGCAACCGGTTCTGGAGATCGGGAGGGGAGGAGGGTTACCCCAGCAACTGGGCCCGGCCATCTTTCATCCTGGCAGCAGTTCAATGTAGCGACACCACAGCGCCATATTTGATCCTGGCGGCACGACAATTTCCTTGTGACGCCATCTTTGATCATGGCGGAACTTAAATGTGGGCCCGAACAGCACCATCTTTAGTCTGGGCTGCCCGGTTTCTTCCTCCTTCCCTCTCTCCTTCCCCCTCCCTCCCTCTCCCTCCCCCCCTCTCTCTCCCCCCCTCTCTCTCTCTCCCCCCTCCCTCTCTCCCCTCCTCTTCCCTGCCACCCTCCTCTTCCCTGCCACCCCCCTCTCCCTCCCCCCGTCCCTCCCCCCACCCCTCTTCCCTGCGCCCCCCCTCCCTCCCCCCTTCCCTGCCCCCCTCCCCTCTCTCCCCCTCCCCTCCCCCCTCCCTCTCCCCCCTCCCTCTCCCCCCTCCCCCCCTCCCCCCTCTCTCCCCCTACTCCTCCCCCTCCTCCCCCCCTCTCTCCTCCCCCTCCTCCCCCCTCTCTCCCCCTCCTCCTCCCCTCCTCCCCCCCTCTCTCCCTCCCCCTCCCTCCCCCACCCCCTCTCCCCCCTCCCTCCCCCACCCCCTCTCCCCCCTCCCTCCCCTCCCCTCTCCCTCCTCCCACCCTCCCTCCCACCCCCCCTCTCCCTCCTCCCACCCCCCCTCTCCCTCCTCCCACCCCCCCTCTCCCTCCTCCCTCCCCTCTCCCCACATCCCCCCCTCTCCCCCCTCTTCCCCCCAGTCGCTCTCTCTCTCCCCCCCCCCCAGTCGCTCTCTCTCTCTCTCTTCCAACAACAACATGCCCTCGAAAAAGCCTCGGCACCGCCGGGCACTCCAGCTAGTACATTATAAAGTTGCTGCTACTAATCTAGACACAACGGGAACATGAAATACAGGTTCCTCTTAGTATACATTTTCAATGTGGTCAAAAATGACACAAGCAATCCTTGCAAAATATTAGAGCATTCAACAAAGTACTTGTTCCTCTTATAACTAAAATAATGGGTTGACTTAAAATATGAGACCCACCTCCTGCTCCCTTGACCCTATTCCCACTAAACTACTGACCACCCAAATTCATATCCTGGTCTCCATAGGAACATAGGAAGGAACATAGGAACATAGGAACAGGAGTAGCCCAGTAGCCACTTGAGCCTGTTCTGCCCATTCAATTAGATTATGATTGATCTGCATCTTAAATGCCATCTACCCACCTTGGTTGTGTAATGCTTAATAGCCTCGTTAATTGATAATTGGCCCAGAAATCCGGGTCTCCACGGGTGAGTACGCATGGGGTACTCACCCGTAAGCCCAATGGAAGTGCCGGTTTCCTGCATGCACTGCGCATGCGTGGGAAACCGGCACTTCCATTCCCCTGAAAGCAGGGGTTCAGAGGTCGAACGCGTGCGCAGGAGAGGCTGCGCGTGAGCATCGAACTTACGTTTTTTTTGCAGGTTTTCCCGGGAGGGTAAGTCTCCAGAAGTTACACATTTAAAAAGCAGGTGTAAGGCCTGCTTTTTACAAGGTAAGTGGTGAATTAATTAAAATTAAAACATTTTTTCCACAGGTTTATTATTTTTAAATACTTTAAAGCAAGGTAAGTTTATTTTTAGCCCCGTTAGAAAATAAAATTATTTTTTTCAAAAATTTAAATTATTGTTTAAAATAGTTATTTCATGTAATTTATAGTTTATTTAAAAAATGTGATGTTTTTTTTAATTTATTTGAAGATTTAGTGATGTTTTGGGGCCTGTAGTATTTATAAGTTTTGACAGCTCTTCCTGTCAAACTTATGAATGGAGCATTCCCGGCTCCAATTGGCTCCCCATGGCCCACGTGATCTCAGGGGATGCATCGAACTAACTGCACCCCTGGGATACGCAAGCACTGTGCGCCGGCAGTTGGAGCAGGCCCAGGATCGGAATTCCACAGGAGCCCACAGCTCAACGGCCGGCGCGCTAGGTAAGTGCAGGTCGGAGGCTTGCACCCGCGGGAAGCCCCCGACCCGAATTTCTGGGCCATTGTAAATGGTTCCCGCTCCTCAGGTACGGTCCCCCTCTCTTTCAAATCTGTCATCATCATCCACTTCTTTAAAAAAATAACCTTGACCTCTCTGTCCTATCAAACTACTGCCCCATCTTCAACCTCGATTTCCTCTCCAAAGTCCATAAATGTGGTGTCACCTCCCAAATCTGTATCCATCTTTCTTGCAGCTCTTTATTTGAACTCCTCCAATTAGGTTTCCATCCCTGCCAATGGCCCTAATCAAAGTCACAAATGACATACGTGACTGTGATCATGGTGCACTAACCCTCCTCATCCTTCTCAATCTCTCTGCAACCATTGACATGGTTGACCACGCCATCCTCCTTCAACACCTCTCCTCCATTGTCCAGCTGAGGGGCCTGCCCTCGCCTTGTTCTTCTCTTGCCTAGCCAGTCATAGCCAGAGAATCTCCTGCAATGACTGCTCTTCTTGCCCCGCACCATTACCTCTGGAGTCCCTTCAGGAACTCTGGACTCTTATGTAACCCCCACTCCCTTTGTCCCACCATTGGCGGCCCTACCTTTAGCCATCTCGTCCCTAAACTCTGGAGTTCCCTCTCCACCTCTCATCCTTAAAACCTACCTCTATAAAAAACCTTTTTGTCACCTGCCCTAATATCTCCTTAGTCTAGGTGTCAATTTTTATCTTATTAATTGTAAAGCGCCTCGGGATGTTTTCCTATGTTAAAGGCGCTATATAAATGCAAGTTGTTGTCAGGACTTAAGTCCAATCAATATGATATATTTTAATTTGGTATTCAAATACTGAAGAAATAGGTAAAACAATTAAAAAGAAAGAAGCATTGCAGAACTATTGATAGCTATATACTTAACATTGTAATTTGTCAAGTAGGATACTTGTTATTCATGGACCATAATCTCCAAATTGATCTGTTTTGAATATTTGAGACTAATGTATTAAAACACTCTAAATCTTCCTTTATATACTCCCTTTGAGATTACAAACCTAATTCCACATTTGATGATGAATAATGCATTTCTGTTTCAAAATAATTGAAGTAAATAATTCTGTGCCAGTTGTATCATGCAATAAGATTAATGCTAAATGAACAGCTGTTTATGATGGGAAGTCTTTAAACAATTGTGCTAAAGTCATTGTAGTTTTGATCTAATCTTTAATACCAATGGATGCCAAAAGACCTCAAAAAAATATTGTCCTTCAGTATCAAAGAATGTCTCTGCTTGTTACATGTGATGACATCGTAAACGTCTTCATGAAGATTTCCTCTGGTCCATATTCCCAGCAAAATCACAAGCAAGTTAAACCTTCATGAGCACATTAAGGGGAAGATTTTCCAATATAACACCATTGTGGATTCTCCCCCAATTATGCAATCCTTCGTGGAAGATGAATGACCAAAAGTAAAATATCCAACAATAGAAAAGTGACATTTCTCCTAATGTAATTAAGCAAAAACTCCAAGCTATCAGTTTAAAATTGTAATCTACACAATTCTTCCCTGTCAGCTTACAGTCCACAAATGACCATCTCCTGGCCTCAACAGAACTGAACCACAGGGGAATCATTCTAACCTAACCTGCTTAGTGGGAAGCTGATGAGATTGAGTTAAGTGTCAGCTGTGGTTCAGTTGGTAGCACTCTCGCCTCTGAGTCAGAAGAATGTAGGTTCAAGTCATACTCTAGAGACTTGAGCACAAGAAATCTAGGCTGACATTCCGTAGGTGCTGCCTTTTGGATGAGATGTTAAACCGAGGCCCCGTCTGCCCTCTCGGGTAGATGTAAAGGATCCCATGGCACTATTTCGAAGAAGAGCAGGGGAGTTATCCCCGGTGTCCTGGCCAATATTTATCCCTCAATCAACATCACTAAAACAGATTATCTGGTCATTATCACATTGCTGTTTATCAGAGTTGCTGTGCGCAAATTGACTACGGTGTTTCCTACATTATAACAATGACTACACTTCAAAAGTATTTAATTGGCTGTAAAGCGCTTTGGGACATCCTGAGGTTGTGAAAGGCACTAAGGGGGAAAAATTCAGTTGGTTTGCGCCTCCCATTAGCGCCTTAAGAGGGCGCGAATGGGGCGCAAAGCAACTAACGTCCGTGGGCGGCAATGTTTGCGCCGCTCACAAAATTAACTAGATATTTTGCGGCGGCGCTAAACACTACCGCCATGATCTCCCGCGCCGGCAGATCGTGACGTCAGTCGAGTGTGCAACGCCCCGGTAGCGCCCCGGACCGGATTTTGAGTGGCGCCCCCTGCTTTACCGCCTGCTGCTAGCAATGACAGGTTGAGGGGAGCGTTTTGCAGTCAGGAAGGGACTGGGGGAGCGTTATTTAAAGGCGACCGCTTCCTGCCTTTTATTGTTGGTGACATTTTTCACCACGCATTCTGAGAGAGAGAGAGAGACTTCTGGAGGGATTCAACGCTATGTGAAGGAATTTTGGGTACTGAGCAGCACTTTGCAGGTTGATTTTGATTTGCCCTTGTATCGATTTAGAAGAGACTGTGGGGGCTGCACTCTGAGCTCTTTCCCTGGGTCTCTCCATTGTTCTTTCCAGCAGATTTGATTTACAGGTCTCTCCAGGCTGAGATTCAAGGCTGCAATGAGCAGGATGTGGATGGAGAGCAAGATCAACCCTCCCCTTTAAGAACTGGCCAGTGTCATTGTGTCTGTGTTCCATTGCTGACAGACATCACATGAGCTTTCCCAACGCTCTGAGGTAACGCCTCGCTCCTCAGCCTTTGCACCTTAACACAGGTGTGAAGCACCTGATTTAGCGCTCCAATCACCTCCAGGGGCGATAAAAGCCAAGCTTGCAGTCAGAGATGATAATTAGCGCCAGGCGCTAATCTTTGCGGCTGGCCGATAATTGCGCCCCAAAATGGGGCGATACTGAATTTCTCCTCCACCCCCCCCCCCCCCAGTCTTTTTCTTTTTTTGGTTTGGCTGTTCGTTTTACACCCCACCCGATTTTACTCTCCATTGACTTCAGTGGCCTTAAAACTTCAGTCATATTTTCTTCAGATATGTGTCTTGAATTTTTTTAAAGGGGTTAATTAATGCCATACTAATGACGCATAACATTATTTGCTTTTAATGGTGTTTGTTTCACACATCTATCACCCTGGGGACAAAAGAACATTCTAATCTCTGGCCTGACGTGAAAATTGTTAAATTTGTATTCAAATCCTTTTGGTTCTTAGATTAGAATTGAAATTAAATAGAAGGAAAGAAGAAAGGATTAGCATTTTTATATAGCACTTTTCATGACTTCAGGATGTCTTAAAGCGCTTACAGCCAATGATGTACTTTTGAATTGTAGTTATTGTTGTAATGTAGGAAATAATGATTTAAAATGTTTGACTGGTCTGATTTATGATCAAATGTGTTAGAGATGCATTCCACTACATTCTCAGAGTTATGTTGGCAACCGCCTCTTTTTCTGAAAAAGAGTTATGGCCGGAAAACTCCCGAGAGTTGCTTTCGCACCACTATAACTTCCCCAGAATGTGGTGGAGTCGGGCTTTGAACCCACAGCCTTCTGACGTGAAAGCACTACTACTGAGCCAAGCAGACATTTTTGCATTAATTAGAGTTGCCGACCATACAATTTTGGACCAGATCAGTTCGTTTTTATAGGGGGCCCTACGGAAATGTTTGAATTAGTTTACTTGACACCAAAATTATTTTTTAAAATAAAAATATTTTTGTTCATTTATCTTTGTGTCTCATGATGTGAAGACGTTAATTATTGAGGTAATGAAGGTTTTTGATGAATTTTCATTGCAGACAATGCAAATCTTAGAACTCACGGCATGATTTTGCATCCCCTCCCCATTTCATATCTATCATTCACCATTCAGCTTTGGATGTGGCAAAAACAGCAATACTAACCTTAATTACAATATCAAATCAAATTGTACATTTGGTTTCCAGCCCAAAATGTTCACCTACCTCCAGGATACTAATCATTTTGTGTGAATTGTTCAATCTAATTTAACAGCTGCACTTTGTTTCACATACTGTGTTAAGAAGAACTTACTTATTACCTTTATGTAGTTCATTGTAATTTCATCTCCCCATAGTTTTTCTTAATAATCCCCAATTACCTCTGAGTTACTGAAATTGCCAATTACTACATTTTGGTACCATACAACATTTCTTATTCCTCCAACTGTTCAATTATTTGTGGCCTGCTGTGTGGTATTTGTACATAAGAACATAAGAAACAGGAGCAGAAGTCGGCCAATCGGCCCCTTGAGCCTGCTCCGCCATTCAATAAGATCATGGCTGATCCAATCTTGGCCTCAACTCCACTTTCCCGCTCTCGCCCCATACCCCTCGACTCCCTTGTAGTTCAAGTGTCTGTCAATCTCCACCTTGAATATATTCAGTGGGCTGGATTTTCCTGAGCCCCTGGAGTCGGGTTGGAGGCGTGCGGGCGATAAAAATCGGAGATCCGGGGGTCCCGACCCCATCCCGCCTCCAACCCGCCTCCATGTCAATTTCATAGGAGTCGGGTTGCTGACAAGTGCTGGAACCCGACTCCCAGAGGCGGGAAGGGATTAAAGGCAATTAAACTGCCTGTTAACAGGTAGTTAACAGGTAGTTTTTTGCCTATTCGCGATTTTTATTGCTGGTTTGTGGGCTTCCCGACAGCTCCAAACCACGAAAAGTTTTCGAGGCGGGACGTGGGTCTGAGGTCTTGGAGGGGTTGAGATGCCCAGTGTTCAGGTGAGTGAGGGGTGCAGGAGTGCAAAGGTAAGTGTTTTGCAAGTGTTTAAATAAGTTTAACTTACTTTTACTTACCTTTACAGGAGTCCTGCATTCCGGTGTCGGGAGTCGGCTGCAAGAACCACAGAAGCTCCGATTTAAAAAAAAAACTCATCTTCTTGGTTTCTGCAGCAAAATGATTTTAAAGTTATCCTGAGAAAGGACTGAGGCTGAATTAGCAGTTTTTCAGTGCTTGACAGCTTCAAACAGCTGTTAAACACTGATATTTCATCTGCCAAAAGCTTTTGACAGATGAAATGTCAATCTCTGATGTCACCTGTTGCCGGGTGGCCCTTAATTGGCCTGCTGAGCCCACAGGGCGGGCTCAACAAGGTCAATCAGTGGAAAATCCAGTGGGTTGGCCACATCTCCATGGAGGCGGGACAACAAGCCCGAATGTGGGTTTCCCACCTCCAACCCGCCCCCGTAGCAAAATCCAGCCCTATGACTCCGACTCCACAGCTCCCTGGGGTAGATAATTCCCAAAATTCCCGACCCTCTGAGAGAAGAAATTCCTCCTCATCTCCGTCTTAAATGGGCGACTCCTTATTCTGAAACTATACCCCCTTGTTCTGGATACCCCCACGAGGGGAAACATCCTCTCAGCATCCACCCTGTCAATCCCCCTCAGTCTCTTATGTGTTTCAATAAGATCACCTCTCATTCTTCTAAACTCCAATGAGTATAGGCCCAACCTGCTCAACCTTTCATCATACGTCAACCCCTTCATCCCAGGAATCAACCTAGTGAACCTTCTCTGTACTGCCTCCAATGAAAGTATGTCCTTCCTTAAATATGGAGACCAAAACTGTACGCAGAACTCCAGGTGCGGTCTCACCAGCGCCCTGTAAAGTTGCATCAAAACTTCCCTACTTTTATACTCCATACCCCTTGCAATAAAGGCCAACATTCCATTAGCCTTCCTAATTACTTGCTGTACCTGCATGCTAACTTTTTGTGTTTCATGTACTAGGACCTTTTGCACGGCAGCACTCTGTAGTCTCACACCATTTAAATAATAATTTGCTTTTTCATTCTTCCTTCCAAAGTGGATAACCTCACATTTTCCCACATTATACTCCATCTGCCAAATTTTTGCCCACTCACTATATCCCTTTACAGACTCATTTGTGTCCTCCTCACAACTTGCTAACCCACCTATCTTTGTAGCATCAGCAAATTTGGCTACAGTACACTCGGTCCCTTCATCCAAGTCATTAATATAGATTGTAAATAGTTGAGGCCCCAGCATTGGTCCCTGTGGCACCCCACTAGTTACTGATTGCCAACCGGAAAATGACCCATTTATTCCGACTCCAATCCCCTATCCGTGGCAATATATTACCCATATTTTGGCGAATTTGGCTAGGACAAATAAAATTAGAGAGTTAAATGCGTGGCTCAAAGACTGGTGTGGGAGAAATGGGTTTTGCTTCCTGGGACACTGGCACCAGTACTGGGGCAGGAGGGAGCTGTTCCGTTGGGACAGGCTTCACTTGGCCAGTGCTGGGACTACAGTCCTGGTGGATCATATAACTAGGGCTGTAGAGAGGGCTTTAAACTAACTAGTGGGGGGGAGGTTCCTAGAGAGCAAATTATAAAAATGACAACAGAGAAGGTCATAGACTTAGGTAGCAGAGGGGAAATTAAAAACCAGAGCATGTCAGGAAGGGGCAGAAGGTATGGAGTGAAAGGTAAAGTAATAAAAAGGGCAAAAGCAGGAACTAAGTGTCACAAAACATATTTGAAAGTTCTCTATCTGAATGCACGTAGCATTCGTAACAAAATAGACGAGTTAATGGCACAAATAGCTACATATGGGTATGATCTTGTGGCCATTACAGAAACATGGCTGCAGGGTGACAATGCCTGGGAATTAAACATACCAGGTTATTTAATGATCAGGAAGGACAGGCAGGAAGGAAGGGGAGGTGGGGTGGCTATGTTAATAAAGGAAGGAATCACTGTAATACAGAGAAATGATATTGGGTCAAAAGATCAGGATAATGAAACAGTTTGGGTGGAGATAAGGAATAATAAGGGGAAAAAAACACTTGTGGGCGTAGTCTATAGGCCTCCGAACAGTTGCAACTCTGTTGGACGGAGTATCAATCAGGAAATAGTTGAGGCTTGTAATAAGGGAACATCTATAATTATGGGGGATTTTAACTATCATATTAATTGGACAAATCAAATTGGGCAGGGCTGCCTTGAGGCTGAGTTCATTGAGTGTATTAGGGATGGGTTTCTTGAGCAGTATGTAACTGAACCAACCAGGGGGCAAGCAACCTTAGATCTGGTCCTGTGTAACGAGACAGGATTAATTAAAAATGTCCTAGTAAAGGATCCCCTTGGAATGAGTGACCATAACATGGTTGAATTCCATATTCAATTAGAGGGTGAGAAGGTTGGATCTCAAACAAGCGTGCTAAGCTTGAATAAAGGAGACTATGAAGGTATGAGAGCGGAATTGAGTAGAGTGGATTGGGAAAATAGATTAAAGGGTAAGACGATACATGATCAGTGGTGTACATTTAAGGAGTTATTTTGCAACTTCCAAAAAAAAATATTCCACTGAGAAGAAAAGGGTGTAAAAGAAAAGACAGCCATCCGTGGCTAAGTAAAGAAATTAAGGATAGTATTCGACTAAAAACAAGGGCATATAAGGTAGCCAAATCTAGTGGGAGGATAGAGGATTGGGAAAACTTTAAAAGACAGCAAAAAATAACAAAAAGATTGATTAAGAAAGGGAAGATAGATTATGAAAGTAAATTAGCAAAAAATATAAAAACAGATAGTAAGAGTTTTTATAGTTATATAAAAAGAAAAAGGGTGGCTAAAGTAAATGTTGGTCCCTTAGAGGATGAGACCGGGAAATTAATGGTGGGAAATATGGAGATGGCAAAAGCACTGAATGAATATTTTGTATCAGTCTTTACAGTAGAGGACACTAAGAATATCCCAAAACTGGACAAACAGGGGGCTAAAGGGGGGGAGGAGCTAAACATGATCAAAATCACTAAGGAAGTGGTACTCGGTAAAATAATGGGACTCAAGGCGGATAAATCACCTGGACCTGATGGCTTACATCCTAGGGTCTTGAGGGAAGTGGCGGTAGGGATTGTGGATGCATTAGTAATAATTTTCCAAAACTCCCTGGACTCAGCAAAGGTCCCGGCAGACTGGAAAACTGCTAATGTAACACCCTTATTTAAAAAGGGCAGTAGACAGAAGGCTGGAAACTATAGACCGGTTAGCCTAACATCTGTGGTAGGTAAAATTTTGGAGTCCATTATTAAGGAGACAGTAACAGGACATTTGGATAATCATAATTTAATAGGACAAAGTCAGCATGGTTTTATGAAGGGGAAGTCATGTTTGACAAATTTGCTGGAGTTCTTTGAGGAAGTAACATATAGGGTGGATAAAGGGGAACCAGTGGACATAGTGGCCTAGAAATTCATTTTGGGGCGCCCAGCTCGCCTGGGCGCCGGAATTACCGCTGCGCGCGGATCCACTTGCGCAAGCGGGATATTCAGTGTCAGCGCACCAAGTGGAAGGTGGCCGCTAAACAGGGGTTTCGGCGCCCCGCTTGGGCGCTGAAATTGATTATCGGCGCGCTAGTGGCCGCAGCGCCACCCGCAGCGGAGTGGCAGGCTGCGGTACTGCAGGCCTTCCTCCCTCTCTTAAGGGGGAGGTGCCTGCAGCAGCCGGAGCCCCGATCGCGAATGCCGGCAAAAGAGCCCGGCAGAATGGAGAAGTGCCGGGCTCCCGGAAACCAGCCGGCAATGCCGCGGAGGGGGGGGTGGTGGAGGAGGCCGGGGAAGGAGGTGCGGGCAGGCGGCCACTGAAATAGCGGCCGGCCGCACCTCCACTTTAATTACCGCCACTACCGCCACAGGTAGGCCCTGTGTACTGGTTGCTGTTTGCGGCCGGCGCTGAAGACGCGGGCGCAACTTAATATGGCGTTCTTCGCGGAAACGGGGCGCTGCGCACACCGATGACGTCATCGGTGGCGGCGCAGCGCTACAGCCTAACGCCGCCATTAGCGCACCGCTGAATTTCGCCTGAAGTTTGCAGACTGGCGCAAAAGCCCTCTTTGGGCGCAAACTGGTGGCGCAGGCCACTGAATTTCTAGGTCACTGTATTTAGACTTCCAAAAGGCATTTGACAAGGTACCACACAAAAGATTATTGCTTAAGATAAAAAATCACAGGATTGGGGGTAATATTCTGGCATGGATAGAGGATTGGCTATCTAACAGAAAGCAGAGAGTTGGGATAAATGGTTCATTCTCAGACTGGCAATCAGTAACTAGTGGTGTTCCGCAGGGGTCAGTGCTGGGTCCCCAGCTCTTTACAATCTATATTAACAATTTGGAGGAGGGGACCGAGTGTAACATATCAAAGTTTGCAGATGATACTAAGATGGGAGGGAAAGTAGTGAGTGAGGAGGACATAAAAAACCTGCAAGGGGATATAGACAGGCTAAGTAAGTGGGCAGAGATTTGGCAGATGGAATACAATACTGGAAAGTGTGAGGTTATGCACTTTGGCAGGAAAAATCGTAGAGCAAGTTATTATCTTAATGGCAAGAAACTGGAAAGTACTGAAGTACAAAGGGATCTGGGGGTCCTGGTGCACGAAACTCAAAAGGTTAGTATGCAGGTGCAGCAAGTGATTAAGAAGGCCAATGGAATGTTGGCTTTCATTGCTAGGCGAGGTTGAAACAGAAATGCATTTCCTCCTAAAATGCGAAAAATTCAACACATCAAGAAACATATTATTCAACAAGCTAAGCCAAACAACCCCAGATTTCAAGGAATTGGATGACCTGTCAAAATTGAGATTAGTCCTGGGAGAAGGAGACAGACCATACCTTGGGGCCAAATATGTAACAACATGTCACAACCTGAGGACTGTTTAAAAGTAAGACTGTTTAAAATTAATATTGTTAAAAGTAATATTGTATGTACCCAACAAATGTCAAATCGATTGACACCTACAGAATGTTGGAAAACTGTACCTTTTTGCTATGTAAGCTTTGGCAATATGGTTCTCTGTAAACTTTCATGCCAATAAAGCATTTGAATTGGAATTGGCAAATATAAAAATAGGGAGGTATTGCTTCAGTTGTACAAGGTATTGGTGAGACCGCACCTGGAATACTGCATACAGTTTTGGTGTCCATACTTAAGAAAAGACATACTTGCTCTCGAGTCAGTACAAAGAAGGTTCACTCGGTTAATTCCGGGGATGAGGCGTTGGTCATATGAGGAGAGGTTGAGTAGATTGGGACTCTACTCATTGGAGTTCAGAAGAATGAGAGGCGATCTTATTGAAACATATAAGATTGTGAAGGGGTTGGATCGGGTGGATGCAGGGAGGATGTTCCCGATGATGGGTGAAACTAGAACTAGGGGGCATAGTCTTAGAATAAGGGGCTGCTCTTTCAAAACTGAGATGAGGAGGAACTACTTCACTCAGAGGGTGGTAGGTCCATGGAATATGCTGCCCCAAAAAGCTGTAGAAGCTGCATCATTACATAAATTTAAAACAGAAATAGACAGTTTCCTAGAAGTAAAGGGAATTAAGGGTTACGGGGAGCGGGCAGGAATTTGGACATGAGTCTAGGTTTGGATCGGACATGGCCCTGTGGGTAGCGGAGCGGGCCCAGGGGCCATGTAGCCTGATCCTGCTCCTATTTCGTGTGTCTAATTCTGTTAGATTCAGGAGATGGTTCTGTGATAGTAGATTGGCGGTTAGGATCAGATCAGCCATGATCTTATTGAATGGCGGAGTGGGCTCGAGGGGCCGATTGGCCTACTCCTGCTCCTATTTCTTATGTTCTTATGTAACCCCATGCGCTCTTATCTTGTGCAGTAACCTTTTATGTGGCACCTTATCGAATGCCTTCTGGAAATCCAAATACACTACATCTACTGGTTCCCCTTTATCCACCCTGTTTGTTACCTCCACAAAGAACTCTAGCAAATTTGTCAAACATGATTTCCCTTTCATAAAACCATGTTGACTCTGCTTGATTGTCTTATGATTTTCTAAATGTCCTGCTACTACCTCCTTAAAAATGGATTCCAGCATTTTCCCAATGACAGATGTTAGGCTAACTGGCCTATAGTCTTCCTCCTTTCTTGAATAGTGGCATTACATTTGCAGTTTTCCAATCCTCTGGGACCTCTCCAGAATCCAGGGAATTTTGGTAGATTACAACCAAAGCATCCACTATCTCTGCAGCCACTTCTTTTAAGACCCTATGATGCAGGCCATCAGGTCCAGGGAACTTGTTGGCCTTTTGCCCCATTAGTTTGCCTAGTAATTTTTCTCAAGTGATAGAGATTGTTTTAAGTTTCTCCCTCCCTATAGCCCCTTGATTATTTATTATTATTGGGATGTTTTTAGTGTCTTCTACCGTGAAGACCGATCCAAAATAATTGTTTCGAGTCTCTGCCATTTCTCTGTTTCCCATTATTAATTCCCCAGTCTCATCCTCTAGGGGACCAACATTTACTTTAGCTACTCTCTTCCTTTTTATATACCTGTCGAAGCTCTTACTCTCTTTTTATATTATTTGCTAGTTTACTATAATGGAAGAAGAGTAAGGAAGGTATGGTTACTTTTTCAACATGTCTGTAGGGTACAAAGCATTCTGATTAGTTCCTGGGGAAGGCGCTTAAACACTTCAAGGCCAATTCGGCGACAGTATGGTGAGTGCACCCAAGCTTACCAGGAACGTGCCTCACTAAATCTGGCAAGCAGTCCTTTCCAACCAAGCACCGGTGACATATGCCAGATCAGTCAGTCTTGTTTGCATTGGCTCATCAAAGTATTAAAAGAAGCTTCGTTTGTCAGAGGAAACACTTTCAACTCTTTGTCCTTGCAAAGAAGACAACAGCTGAGAAGGCAGAGCACTCTTACCAGGTGGTGGGTTTACCGAAAGTGCAGGAGAGCATTAAAGGCACACATATAGCTAACAGGCAATATTGCTTTATATAAAGGCTTCCTAATAATGCAATTGAATGCCTTAATGTTATGTCAGTCCATTGTGCCACGATTATTTGAAGGAGCAGGCAGGCTAGACGAGTGGCCGCTAGGGCACCTTAAGTACCCAGTGCAATCCTAGCTATTAATTCCCTCTAGAAACCCATGAAGAACCCATGAGAGGCAGAACGTAGATACAGTAAAGCTCATGCTTCCAATCAAATTCTGGTGGAGTATACCATTGGCGTACAGAAGCAGCGTTTCTGTTACTTGGAGAGACTGAAGGGAGAGAAACGTTCCTGCACTACAGCCCTAACAGGGTCTCCAAAATCAGCTGTGTTTGCCAGATACTGCATAATTTCACCATCCAGAGAGGAGTAATCATGGAGCAAGAGGGTCAAGTGGCGTAGCATCAACCCCTGGCAATGGAAGAAGAAGTAAAATTGATTGAAGTCAGTTTTCAGCCAGAGATTTGTGTATCAATCATTGATTGACAGGACTTTTACCTAATTCTATAATTCACCTTAGGTCTGTCCTGATGGAATTGACTTTCACTTATGTCTTAAGCCTTAGCCTATTGAACATAATACAATGAGCATATGAACATCATGCACTGAATTACAATCAACACTACCTCAACTAACACACCTGTCCATCAACCCATGGCCTGCCATGTAAAGTAGTCCTTTTTCAAAAGAAATCTTGGGACCAGGTTGATATAAAAGGCAACTTTTATTTATGTCTTAGTGTTCTGTGTAAGTGCTATTACTTTTTGGTTCTCGGAGCCTTTTCCTTGGTGACAGTGTATGGTGTAAGATTTTGGGGTTTCAGTGTTCCATGCACAGAAGCATTGCATAGGCATCATAACTGAAAGTGCCCAACTTTATTTACACGGAACACTAATTAATCAAGAGGCAAGCTCTGCAGTCCTGCCACATCCAGTCGTGAATGGTGGTGGACCATTAAACAACTAACGGGAGGAGGAGGCTACATGAATATCCCCATCATCAATGATGGTGTGTGAAGGAATGCGGGATCAAAGGGTACCCACCCTTGATAATCGTATGATGACCTTTTACAATAAACATATGACAGCAGTTACTTGAATCGTGACTAATTTGATCAAGGGTACCTACCTTTGACCATCGCTTGATAACCCTTTACAGTGGACATATGCTGAAACAGCAGTCAGCTGAAAACAAGCAGTCAGCTGAAACATGACTAATTTTGATTAATTTGATCAACAAGAATTGTGACCAAGCTGATCAACAAGAACTTTGACTAGTTTGATCAACATGAGTGCTCGCAGCCAAGATGAAGCAACCAGGAAAGAATAGTATAAATACTGAGAGCTCAGATTAGTTTTTTTTAGATTCGCTTAGATTCCCTGGAGTGTCTCTTGGCTATCAGAGCAAGGTGAGCTGGATCCTCCCCTCGAATGGGAAGGAGACATCTCGTCAGCTCTATATTCTTCTACTATGCAAGGATTTAAGGTAAAAACTACCTTAATAATTGATGGATATCCTGCTTAAATAATTTTAAGAACTGTTCTACTGTAATGAAATTTAGATTCAAAGGTTAGATTCTCTACTAGAAAGATTATGGCCTAGAAATTCAGTAAGGCGCCGCCAGCTTTGCAGCCAGTTACCGCCCAAAGAGGGCTTCTGCGCCAATAGAGGAGTTTGCGCTGATATTCAGCGCAGCGGTAATGGCGGCGGTAGCCGTTAGCGCTGCGCCGGCACCGATGATGTCATCAGTGTGCGCAGTGCCCCGGTTCCGCCCCGATACCGGCCCGACCCCCATATTTAGTTGCGGCCGCCTCTTCCGCAGCGGCCGCAAACAGCGATCAGAAAACGGGGCCGTACTGTAGCGTTAGTGGGGCGAGTTAAGGCGGCTGTGCGGCCGGCCGCTTTTTCGGCGGCCGCCTGCCCGCACCTCCTTCCCCGGTCTCCTCCACCCACCCTCCCGCGGCATTGCCGGCTGCTTTCCGCGAACCCGGCACTTCTCCGTGGTGCCGGGCTCATTTGCCGGCACTATCCAGCGGCGATCTCCCCGTTGCAGGCACCTCCCCCTTAAGAGAAGGAGGAGGCCTGCAGTACCGCAGCCTGCCGCTCCGCAGCGGGTGGCGCAGCGGCGCCTAGAGCGCTGAAATTCAGTTTCAGCGCCCCAAGCAGGGGCGGGCACACCCTGGAATAGCGCCCGGTTCCGACTTGGGGCGCAAAAACTGAATATCTGACGGGCGCAACTGGCTCCGCGCTCAGCGCTAACTTTTGGGCGCACGCCAGCTGGCGGGCCCAAAGTGAATTTCTAGGCCATATTTTTTACCTTTTTAAGAACTGTTAATGTTGCGATTGCCAGTCTCACCAGCTGTAAATTGTGGGTTGTTTCTTCAATAAACCTATGTATAGTTTAGAATTCAAATGTCTCTCATAGTCTTCTGTATCACTAACTCATGAACCACATCTCCGTGCACTCTTTGGTGAAGAGGTTCATTACTGAGGAGAGACCCCCAGACCCTAATATCCGGGACATTATAATCTGGCTGGAACTTGCTAAAAATGCTATCTGGAGGACAGTAACATTCTCGGTTGTCCCTTTCCTTTGGGGAGTGATAGACCAGACCTTCAGACCCATTCAGTGTCTTTAGGATTTGGCTACCTCCACCTTAAGTTGAGAGTACGCCTCAACCTGAGAAGTATGCCTGATCCAGTATAGTCCCAAAGGGGCTAGGTTTATAATTCACCACAGGTGGAGCCCAGCACGTGAGTGCAAACGACAAGGCTGAAGGGTTTGCAACCATCTTCAGCCAGAAGTGCCGAGTGGATGATCCATATCGGCTTCCTTCTGAGGTCCCCACCATCACAGAAGCCAGTCTTCAGCCAATCCTCCATGCCAAACATTCCTTTTGGTTCGCCACTCAGGTGATACTTAATAACCAGACACAAATCTACCGCTGCTCAATACCGCACCAAAGGCAGCACCTTCACAACTCCCTCCCTACTGCACCTTAGATTAACGGCTCAGGTCTTTAGTGGAGCTTGAACGCACAACCTTCTGATGCAGAGACTGAAGCACCGTCCACTTAGTCAAACTGACCTTGCTGAGAAAAGATGACCTTGTGAATAAATGTTACTGATGTTGCTGGGACCACAACTTGTCCATCTCAAATTAAATATTGGTGTGCGGGTCCACTGTAGAAAAAAAAATTGCTGGAGAGGAAACAAAATTCCCAGAAAATCACCAAGAAAATGAAAGAAATGTAAATGTTTGGCTTTCCTTTTTTTTTGTTAAAAATACCAACTGCGAACAAAAAAAAATCTAATTCTTTAAGGAAATTAACAGATCTAATCCTAGATCCTGTTAATTGATCTAATATAAAAGACAAGTTTCAGCACGAAAAAGCTTGAAAAACCATAGACAATGTGATACTGTGAAATATTAATTGGCTATTTCTCTATATTATTCTGTTGAGAGTTTAATGATGTACCAAGGGAAACCCTTTCTGCAGTGAAATGTCTTCCCAATTTCCTCTGTTATCTTAACTAGAGTCTGTATTAATTCAAATTGGATTGCCCTTGAGTGATTTTTTAATTACTATCTGCCATTAGCAGTAAAATTGATTTTTTTTTTGGTGTTATATAAAGATACAAAAAGGACAAGTAAAGATCAGCTGGCCCACCAAGCCTGGTCCATCCTGACGTAATGCTATTTCAGCACAGCATCACCCACCCACCCACACAAGCACACACAGAGCTCTGGGTAGTTTCTCTCCAACCCCCCAAAGGTGATCAAGCAAGCTCCAGGACATCATGGTAATTGTGACTCAACCACCAATGACCCACTTACCTTCTACATGGAGCTATGTTAGCCACTCTCAGGAACTTGTTGAGCTCACTTTTGAATGCTTGCAGTAAATGCACATGCCAGCAACACCTCTCCAGAGGTCAATGATTGCAACAAGAAGTGGCCCTAGCATCTAACCTTGTTTTTTGCTTTTGTAATTTATACTTATATTCCTTGGTCTTCCCTAACCTACCTACCTTGAAAAGCCTATCCAATTGGACCGAGTCTAATCCCTTCATTATTTTAAAGACCACAATCAAATCTCCTTGAATTCTAAGCTTTTCCAAAGTAAAAAGCCTGTCCTGGTAACTGAGGGCCTTAAACTAGGTATCAATCTAGTGACCCTCCTCTGAACCTGTTCCAGGGCTTCTATATCCCGCACCATGTGGAAACTGGATACAGTGTTCGAGATGTGGCCTGACAAAAGCCTTATACAAAAGATAGTTCTTCTTGTATCCTAACTCACACCAAGTCCAATTCACCCATCACCCCGCGGTGCTCGCTGACCTACATTGGCTCCTGGTCTGTAATTGCCTTGAATTTAAAATTCTCATTCTTGTTTTCAAATCCTTCCATGGCCTCGCCCCTCCCTATCTCTGTAACCTCTTCCAGCCCTACAATCCTTCGCGAACTCTGCGCTCATCCAATTTAGGCCTTTTGCACATCCCCGATTTAATCGCTCCACCCCTTGGTGGCTGTGTCTTCAGCTGCCTAGGTCCTAAGCTCTGGAATTCCATCCTTAAACCTCTTCACATCTCTAACTCACTTTTCTCCATTAAGACACTCCTTAAAACCTACCCCTTGTTCTAATACCTCCTTATGTGGCTCAGAGTCAAATTTTATTTGATAAAGCTCCTGTGAAGCACCTTGAGACGTTTTACTATGTTAAAGACGCTATATAAATGCAATTTGCTGTTGTTGTTTTTAATGTCATGTCAATAAGTGCCTTGTTTCCATTTTTTTACACTTGACCATATCAGATTCTTAGTTGTCTCCCATGCCCAATGTTATAAATCTCATCATTCATCAAGAAACTACTCGTGAAATAATGCTGGACGGCCAGCTGGTGGCGCCGTCCAAGGAGTATAAATACTCGGGCGTCGGCCCCAGCCTGCCAGGGACATTTTGTAAGACAAGGAACTAGTGAAGTAAAACAAGACCTCCATGTTCTAAAACAAGTTGATTAAAGCCTTGCTTTATACTCAAACCAAGTGCGTAGTGAGTTTTATTACGTCACCCACCATTTCCCCTGGTGTAACACTCACCTTCAAGGGCTATAAGCTTCAATACATATGGCCTGTGACAGCCTCACAGTCTATCACCTCTCGCTCTCTGCTACCGAATCCTACTACAACTCAAAGGTGATCCGTGATGATGAGGACAACTCCAAATTTCTCTTTCCCATTACAAACAACTTTCTTCAAACTCCTCTTTTCTTCCACCCTTATCTTTCACACCAGGTCCAAGGAGCTCAGGGATTGCTTCATATCCAAAGCAGACTCAGTCTCCTGCCACCCCCCACCTCCTCTGAACCCCCTCAGACCACCCCTTTCCATAATCCCGAACACATTACTTTCTAGCTTTGTTTCCATTTCACCTCAAGTTCTCATCACATTCAACTTTCTGAGGTCAGGTGAACAAAGGCTTGGTCAAATAGGTAGGTTTTAAGGAGCGTCTTAAAAGAGGAGAGAGAGAGGCGGAGAGGTTTAGGGAAGGATCTTCAGAGCTTAGGACCTAGACAGCTGAAGGCATGGCTGCCAGTGGTAGGGTGAAGGAAGCAGGGGATGCACAAGAGGCCACAGTTGGAGAAACAGAGAGTTTGCAAAGGATTGTAGGGCTGGAGGAGGTTACAATGAACTCAGTCAATGGCCCAGAAATTCGGGTCGAGGGCTTCCCGCGGGTGTAAGCCCCTGACCTGCACTTACCTACCGCGCCGGCCGTTGAGCTGTGGGCCCCCGTGGAATTCCGATCCTGGGCCTGCTCCAACTGCCGGTGCGCAGTGCTTGCGTATCCCAGGGGCGCAGTTAGTTCGATGCGTCCCCTGGGATCACGTGGACCATGGAGAGCCAATGGTAGCAGGGAATGCTTCATTCATAAGTTTGACAGGAAGGGCTGTTAAACTTATAAATACTACAAGCCCCAAAACATCACTAAATCCTCAAATACATTTTTTTTTAAATCACATTTTTTAAATAAACTATAAATTACATGAAATAACTATTTTAAACAATAATTTAAATTTTTGAAAAAAATAATTTTATTTTCTAACGGGGCTAAAAATAAACTTACCTTTCTTTAAAGTATTTAAAAATAATAAACCTGTGGAAAAAATGTTTTAATTTTAATTAATTCACCACTTACCTTGTAAAAAGCAGGCCTTGCAATTGCTTTTTATGTGTAACTTCTGGAGACTTACCCTCCCGGGAAAACCTTCAAAAAAAACGTAAGTTCGATGCGCACGCGCAGCCTCTCCAGCGCACGCGTTCAACCTCTGAACCCCTTCTTTCAGGGGCACGGAAGTGCCGGTTTCCCACGCATGCGCAGTGCATGCAGGAAACCGGCACTTCCGTTGGGCTTACGGGTGAGTACCCCGTGCGTATTCACCCGTGGAGACCCGAATTTCTGGGCCATTGTTTACATGTGGTACTGCAAGACATGGTCAAATATTTATGCAGTAAATAATTTCAGGTTTTAAAAGTATGTTTAAAGAAAAATAAAAGAAATGGATGACCAAATATATATTCATGCAATCATAGAGGAAGAATATGGCGGAAAAAATCACAATTTAATTCAGTCTTGGAAACTTTCATTTTTTCTACATCAGAGTTGCTGATATGAAATCAAGAAACTAGCAGATAGCAACAAAAACAAATTCAAACATTTTATTAAAAAATAAACAAAATTCCATATACTCATAATCTAATTGTGAACTCACTTCTCAATTCCACTCTTAGAGGGCTGAATACTTCTTAATGCATTGTAGAAACATTGGGATTCTGAATAACATTTTTAGCAACAGATATTAAGAAGATCTAGATATAATCATGATCTTTGGATCCTGATGGCTTTCAACAAATTGTGCATTATTTCAGCAATTATCTTATTAACAATTCACTTAAGTAGATCAGTTGAAGATGTCGTTCACATGGTATATTGCTTTGAATCTCAAGTTAAGTAGCTAGCAAATTGATCTAATTTTATTTTTAGTTGCAGCTTATTGATACATTTGTTCTATTAAAAA
The DNA here is from genome assembly GCF_052327205.1 of Somniosus microcephalus. NCBI lineage: Eukaryota > Metazoa > Chordata > Chondrichthyes > Squaliformes > Somniosidae > Somniosus > Somniosus microcephalus. The sequence goes on from NC_140992.1 coordinate 254,688,391, forward strand.
GCCATACACACGGTATGATAAATATAGTACAGCTGATTTTCAGCCCCTTTAGCTTATCACATGGTACATATTATCAACTATGGATGCTTCTTTTTGGATTGAGTGCTTTCAAGAATTTCTGAGCCAGCAAGATGTTTGATTTAGATATTTGTGCGTTATCATGAATCATAATGTACATTTTTTTTTCCTTAGCAGTTTATTTAGCTGTATTCAAGGTTATATTGTTTTTTATCAGCAGTAAGTATTGCATTCAAAAGAGCCCAAAGGATAGTAGCAAAATAGTTAAAAATGGATGAAACTTTGATCTGTTATATTCTGAAGCATCTTATGAGCAAATGTCTTCCCAACGGAAGTAGAGAAAAGCAACTGTGCACCACAGTGGATTATCACTTTCACCTCAGGGACCTGGATTTTGAAGCCAGCCCAAACTGATTGAATGAAAGTACGGTATTTCCACCAGCTGTAATGGCCCGAAGTGAAATAGGTTTGGGTAGTTTCAATTTCATCCTGCACAAAACTGTCTATAATTCAACATTAATTGGTACTAAATGACACCAGGATGATTGATATGGGGGGGGGGGGAAATGTCATAAGAAGATAAAGTTAATGTCGCAGTAGACAGTAGGGTGGTGGTGGGGAGGGGGGGTGCTGGAGTAGAGATATTGAACAGGATAAAAATGGATAAAAAGGAGCTGCTAAATAGGTTGGCATCACTCAAAGTTAACAAGTCCCCGGCTTAGGGAAGCTAGGGTGGAGATAGCAGAAGCTCTGACCACAATATTTCAATCCTCCTTGGATATGGGAGTGGTGGGTGCCAGAGGACTGGACGATTGCAAACATTACACCCCTGTTAAAAAAAAAGGGAGAGGGATAAACTTGGTAACTATAGGCCTATCAGTCTAACGTCAGTGGTGGGAAAACTACTGGAGACCATTGTCAAGGACAAAATTAATTCTCACTTGGAGAAGCATGGGTTACTAAGGACAGCCAGCACGGATTTGTTGACGGCAAATCGTGTCTGACTAACCTGATTGAGCTTTTTGATGAAGGAACAGAGAGGGTTGATGAAGATACTGCAGTAGATGTTGTATATATATGAATTTTCAACAGGCATTTGATAAAGTACCACATAACAGACTTATTCGGAAAATAGGAGCACATGGTATTAAAGGAACGGTGGTAACTTGGGTATGTAATTGGCTAAGGATTAGGAGGCAGAGAGCAGCGGTGAACAGATGTTTTTCTGACTGGAGAGAAGTATGCAGTGGGGTCACCCAGGGGTCAGTATTAGGACCATTGTTTTCCTTGTTATATAAAAATGACCTGGACTTGGGTACAGGGAGTACGATTTCTAAGTTTGCAGATGATACAAAACTTGGTAATGCAATAAATAATGAGCAGGATAGTAGCAGACTTAAGGAGGACATAAACAGACTGGTGAAATGGGCAGACATATGGCAGATGCAATTTAATGCGGATAAGTGTGAAGTGATGCACTTTGGGAGAAACAACATGGAGAGGCAGTATAATCTAACTGGTACTATTCTGAAGGGGGTGAAAGAGAAGATGGACCTTGGGGTGCAGAAATGTACTTGTCTTGTGTCTTAAAATATTTATAGCAGCAATAAACATTAGTTTGTGGTAGATTCACTGCCTGAGGCAGTTTGTACTTTGAGTCGTGTGTCTCCTATGCCCCTTCTATGCTCCCAAGCAGTCCTCTCCTACTACACCTTCTGCAGTAAGAGATAATCAATAATCACTGTAACCTTGCTCTGTGGCTCAAAACTCCCCTGTAATATTCAGGGCAGTGATGTGGTGATGCTAAAAAAAACATTCCCTTTGTACGGCTGACTAACAGCAGTTGTGCAATTGAATTTAGGAATCGATTTCCATTCATACTTCCCATGTTCAATTCTGCATGCACTTGTAATGACTTTAAAATATTCTGCTCATTCTCGGATGGAACCAAGATTCAGAGTAGCCAATGGATGAAAGAGCCATCATCGCTATCCACTGGTCACGCTCCCCTGCTATCACATATCTACTTTTTTGTTAAAATGAATCCACAGAGGAAAATATGACCCACAGTAAAATTGTTTAGGTCAAAAATGTTGTGCCTGATATGTGTACCCACAGGATTAAGAGAGGCAATTATTTAGTATACATCATAGCCTGGAAATTCCTCAGGGCACAATCTCAGCAGTTATGTCAGGTCTCCCCCACTGGTGAACTCAGCCACTGACCCCAGCGCAGGTTGTTGGCTCAGGGGGAGGGTCCAGGAGGAGCTTTGGCAGATTGGGGGCACATCGGCAGCAACCTCCGCCAAAGAGAGCAGACATGCCGGCCAAAGCTTACCAGGACCCGGGAGGGGTTCCAGATTCCCTCCGCACCCTTTAAAGCTATTCATCCTGTCCTCGGTGACAACATGTGCAAAGCAAGGATCTAGAAGTGTAAGTCTAGAGCTTGGCTAGGTACTGTGAAAATACGATCTGCTGCTTTTACATGTGCAACTGTGTCAGATTGACAAGGGGTTCACCCGAAACGTTGACTCTATTTTCTCTCCACGGATGTTGCCTGGTCTGCTGAGTTTTTCCAGCATTTTCTGTTGTTATTTTGTGTCAGCTACTATTCTCTTTCTAAGCAAGTGACAGCACTGAAAAATTTAGTTTTAACAAATATCAATACATTCCAAGAAAATACCAATTGTTGGCATGTTTAGCTGTATAGACAATATACCCCTTTGTTTTCTGGTATGGTATTGTACAACTCATGGCGTCATTTTACTTTTCTCTATCAAAAATATGGAATTGCTTCCTGCCTCTAATAAGAAAGGGATAGAGGGGCAGATGTTTATCTTGTTCAGTGTATGAAATATTGAGCCTCAGTGCATCACTGGTGAGGTAAGCGTGCTAATTACTATCTATTACCTGACAGATGGGAATTAATGTCACAAATCGACTCTTAATTTAATAAAGAATAACTACAAACTGTTGCTTAGAGATACCTTGATTACGCAACATTGTGAAAATTGAAAATTATCACCTAGTTTGATGGAGGGTAAAATGTAATTTTGAAGACAATCACCGAACTGCACGATAATTGGCCTGGAGGTGATCGACTATCATTAAATATAGGAAGAGGGAAGAATTCAGTTTTAATTTGAAGCAATTACTTTGATGATGCTGCAGTGCTGTTTTATTAAGAGTATTTTATCAGTGTTTTTTTATTTGTTTCCAAGAAGGATAATGAGCACACAAAGAAACAAAGGATCTAATGGAAGTACAGTACTGTGAACTGGAGATCCCACCAGTTAGAAAAGAATCTGGCCAAAAGCACTGAAGTGGCCCCATCAAAGAAACTGGTTCTTAACGAGAAAGGTCCAGTTCAAGTATTCACCCCTTCTGTTATTTTGGGTGGAATTACATATTTCAGTGATATAATTTAGATGGAGTGCTTCAGGGTGCAGTTATGTTGCGCAAAGAGTTGACTTACACTGGAACTCCAAGATCACTTTTAGTTGATGTCTCTGACGCTGGTTCCCAGTTCCCTCTATATTCAGCATGATAACATCACAGTGCTGCATGTTTAAGGGAATTTCACCTGACCCAATCTGAATCCGGCTTTACGCTCTAACGTTAGGCATCAGTGAGAACATAAGAAATAGGACCAGGATTAGGCCACTTGGCCCCTCGAGCCTGCTCCACCATTCAATAAGATCATGGCTGATCTTGGACTCAAAGCCACTTCCCTGCCCGCTCCCCATAACCCTTCACTCCCTTATCTTGCAAAAATCTGTCTATCTCCACCTTAAATGTATGTAAATGACCCAGCCTCCACGGCTCTCTGGGGCAGAGAATTCCACAGATTTATGACCCTCTGAGAGAAGAAATTCCTCCTCATCTCAGTTCTAAAAGGGCGACCCTTTATTCTGAAACTGTGCCCCCGAGTTCTAGATTTCCCCACGAGGGGAAACATCCTCTCTGCATCTACCTTGTCGAGCCCCCTCAGTATCTTATATGTTTCAATAAGATCACCTCTCATTTTTCTAAATTCCAAAGAGTAAAGTTGGAGTATAAATATACCTTTTTCACACTGATCTAACTAAATGGTTCACAAATAAGCCCCTTTTTCCTATTTCATTCTATCCATTTTGAATAGAATTTTTGATTAACTAGAACTAATTGAGGATGAATCCTTCTCTATTTTGATGCAATCACAGCTGAATTTAGAAAACCATGAGAAATGAGAACCTGTTTTACAAAGCTTCAGTCACATGGCTGAACTGGAGACAATAATTTGTAGTGAGGATCCGGTTAAAGTAGGGATGACTGAAACATGGCTACATAGAGAACAGGTTAGGCAATTAAATATTGCCGGATATAACACATTTAGGAAGGAAAGGGAAGGAAGGAGGAGAGGTGGAGTAGCTGTACTAGTTAAAGATAACATAATGGTAGTAGAAAAAAAGGATATAATTAGCAGTAAGATCGATACAGAATCCACATGGATTGAGTTAAAAGTTAAGACGGGATCCATCACCCTTATAGGTGTATACTATAGACCACCAAATAGTGGAAGGGAATTGGAGGGAGAAATATGTAGGCAAATCTATGAGGTGAGTAGCAGGCACAGAATAGTAATCATGGGAGATTTCAACTATCCCAAAATAAACTGGCAAGAAGTAACAAAAGGAGAAAAGGGAATTGAGTTTTTACAGTGTATAGTTTACAGTGTATACAGGACTCCTTTCTCACTCAGTACGTAAGAAGTCCATCAAGAAAAGAAACACTACTGGATCTTGTAATGGGTAATGAACCAGAACAGATAGGAGAAGTAAGAGTAGGAAGGCATCTTAGTAGTAGTGATCACAGCATTGTAAGATTCAAGATTAGAGTGGCATAAGTAGGACAAAGACTAAGGTAATAGATTGGAAAAGTGCCAATTATGAGGAAATGAGGGTGGAACTAAAGAAGGTAAATTGGGAGAAAATCATGAAAAATAAAGAGATAGAAAAACAGTGGGGAATCTTTAAAAGGGTAATCAATAGAGTTCAGAGAAATGTATTCCACTAAAAGTCAAAAACAAGCAAGCTAATTATGGGGCACGGTGGCTGAGTAAAGAACTAAAGGGAACATTGAATCTAAAGAAAAAGACATTTAAGAAGTACTTAGATAATTAGAGAGAGGACAAAAGGGAATAGGAAGAACTTAGGAGAGAAGATAAAAACCCATCAGCAAGGCAAAGAGAAATGACAAAATCAAATTAGCAAGGAATATAAAAATAAATAACAATGTGTTCTATAGGCAGATAAATAACAAAAAAAATTAAAGTAGTGATAGGGCCACTATAGGATGAGCAAGATAAACTCACAGGTAATGACAGAGAAATGGCAGAAGTATTGAATAATTAATTTGCCTCCGTTTTTATTAAAGGAAATAACGAAATAGACACTCCAATAGAGGATGAGCTTAAAAAGAATATTAATACAGTTGGGATAGAAAGGGAGAAAATAATTGACAAACTATCAAAACTAAAAGAGGATAAAACCCCAGGTCTGGATGGTATGTACCCACGCATACCCAAGGAAACTAGGGAGGCGATAGCAGAGGCATTAGTTTATATAATCTAGTGCCTCTGCTTCCTCCTCCCTAGGAGGAGGATAGTGCTAGAGGACTGGCGGACAGCTAATGTTGTTCCTATATACAAGAAAGGAGATAGAACAAAACCTGGCAACTATAGACAAGCCAGCTTAACGTCAGTGATAGGAAATATACTGGAATCTATACTAAAAGAAGTGATAGAAGAGCATCGAGAGAGAGAAAATATAATAAAAAATAGTCAACACAGATTCCGAAAGGCCATGTCATGCTTAACTAACCTGATAATATTCTTTGAAGAGGTAACGGAAAGAGAATACAAGGGTAATGCATTGGAGTTTCAAAAGGCTGTAGCTAGAGTACCACACAATAGGCTCATGACAAAGGTTAGGGCATGTAGATTCAGGGATAAATAGCTGAATGGATAACAAATTGGATAAAAAATAGAAAGCCAAGAGCAGGGGTAAAGGGTAGTTATTAAGATTGGAGGAAGGTAAAAAGCGGTGTTCCACAAGGATCAGTGCTGGGACCACTGTTATTATAATTTACATTCATGATTTAGACTTAGGAACAATTAACTCAATATCAAAATTTGCAGAGGATACCAAACTGGAGGGTATAAGTGACACTGAGGAAGAATGCAACAAAATACAAGAAAAAATTAGAAAACTTGCAGACTGGGCAGTTAAGTGGCAAATGACCTTTAACATAGATAAATGTGAGGTGATGCACTTTGGTAGGAAAAACAGAAATATCACCTACACCTTAGAAAATAAGAAAATGACTGGGGTAGAAGAGCAAAGGGATCTAGGGATACAGGTGAACAAATCATTAAAAGCAGCATCTCAGGACAGCAAAGCAATTGAAAATACTAACAAAGCACTGGGATTTATTGCTAGGGGTATAGAATTCAAAAGTAGTGAAGTTATGTTACACTTGTATAGGATCCTGGTCAGACCGCACTTAGAGTTCTGTGCACAGTTCTGGTCTCCATACTATAAAAAGGACATAGAAGCACTGGAGAAAGTGCAAAAAAGATTTACAAGGATGATAACAGAACTGAGAGATTACAGCTATCGGGAAAGATTGAACAGGTTGGGGCTTTTTTCTTTAGAAAAGAAGATTTAGAGGAGACCTGATAGAGGTTTTTAAAATTATGAATGGGTTGGACAGGTTAGATGCAGAGAGAATGGCCCCAATATTTACAGGGCTGCACGTTTGGAGCACAGTGGGGGGGGGGGGGTTGGGGGGGGGAGCAGTTATGGATGGGAAACCCATCTCCAGGTTTCCAGCCCAGTTGTCTGCCTGTCAGGTGGGAAAGCCTGCAGCATGCAGCAGGGGAGCAGGTAAGGAGTCAGGGAGAGATCGCAGTCGTGGGGTTCTAGTGGTGGCGGGGGGTCTGGGAGGGGTGGTGGAATGGTTGTCGGGGGGGAGGGAGATTGTGTCGGGGAGTGAAGATGGTGGTCGGGGGACACATCTCAGTCAGGGGGTGAAGATAGTGGTCGGGGGAAGAGATCGCGGTCGGTGGGGGGAGATGGTAGTCAGAGAGGTGCAATTACAAAGGGGTGGAGATGGTGGTCGGGGTGGGGTCCAATCCCGGGAGGGTGGGACAGATCATGGGGGTTCACAGGGTAAGCTTGTTGGGACTGGAGGAAACACTCCTGCTCCTTCTGGCCCACAAGCAGTGCTGTAAAGGCACATACCTGATGGATCCAGCCTTTCTGCTGGGTTTCCTGAGGCCCGGGAAACCCGGCTGACAGGAGTTAAAAATAAAAAGTTTGTTAAAATGGAGGCACGCAGCCTCCTTCAAAAGGTTTTACCGACTGACCTGCCTCCTGGGAGCGGATTGGTCGCCCACTCCCACTCGTCCCACCTCTGTTAAACTGGGAAGTGGGCGGGTTCGAGGAGGGTTGGGTTACTGTTTCAGATTTTAAACAATTTAACTTCCCACCCATCACAAACCCACCCGTTTTTGGGGATTAAAATTACTCCCAATGTTTCCACTTGTGGGAGAAACCAAAACTAGGGGCCAAGATAAGTTACTAATAAATCCAATAGGGAAATAAGGAGAAATGTTTTTACTTAGAGGGTTAGAATGTGGAACTCACTACTGTAGGAAGTGGTTGAGGCAAATAGCTTAGGTGCTTTCAAAAGGAAACTAGATGAGGACATGAGAGAAAAGGGAATAAAAAGATATGTTGAAAGGCTGACATGAGGTAGATGGAATGGGAGGAGACTCGTGTGGAGTATACACACCAGCTCAGACTAGTTGGGCTGAATGGCCTGTTTCTGTGCTGTATATTCTATGTCATTCAGCACAAGTAAGAAGCATCAGTGAATCAATCGATAAAATTACAAGTAATTTAAAGACTTTTCTCTGCATCACTAATTTCATTGGCACAATCTGGGTCTTCACAAACTAAATTGTTTGTGCCACTCAAGCCTTCATTCTCTGCATGCTTTTCTGCCTTTTGGATGCACTTCAGATGGGCCTGTGCTCTATCTTGCTCACGTTTTAGCTCCAAATATGCACGAGAAAATGCATGGAAAATGGATGTTGCAGGAAATGCCATTATTAGGATCCCACTAAGGATACTACTAAGAGCTACCACCTGACCAGGAATACTCCGAGGTACCATGTCACCGTATCCGACCGTTGTCATGGAAATTATAGCCCACCAGTAGGAAGCGGGAATACTGCTGAAGTCTTGTCCTTTCCCCATCTCCTTCTCTGCAAGGTATACCAGTGGTGCAAATAGTGTGACAGACACGCAGAGGAAAAGAAGCAAGAGTCCAAACTCACGAATGCTGCGGCGGACTGTAAGACCCAATGTCTGAAGCCCTAGGGAGTGCCTTGCAAGGCGCATGACATACAGAATTCTCAAGGCGCGCAATATTCGGAGGACCAGGCCTAACTTTTCCAAATAAATGTTACTTCCTGAAGACTTGTTGCTGTCCGCCGGTCCCTTGTCAACCAAAAGTGAAACATAATACGGTAGAATTGCTAATATGTCAATAATGTTCAATGGGCCTCTCAGAAACTGCCATTTGCTTCGTGCCTGGATAAACCGAAGCACAAACTCCAAGGAGAACCAGGCCACACAGATGGTTTCTATTATAAACATGTTATAGCACCTCTGGGAACATTTATCCTGTAGATAAAATGCAGAAAAAATTACATAGCATTAATAATAAAGAAATGCATTATTTAATCAACTTCAATCAGCAGTTCATAAAATATGAATTCCATGCACTCATTAATTCAAATGTTTTCTCCTCTTTCACTTATTAATTCACAAATCTTATAATCATTTATTTATCTTGCACATTACTGATTAAGGCTTTCATTAATAGTGTTTAAAGATGTGGGACAAATACTTGTTTTATTACAAACTACAACCAAAAGCATTGTACTAAACCCAAAGCCAGTGATAGCATCCTTGCCTATGAATCAGAAAACTATGGGTTCAAGCCCCACTCAGTAACTTGAGCACATAATCTAAGTTGACACTTCAGTGCACTGCTGAGGAAATGCTGCACTGTTGGAGGTGCTATCTTTTGGATGAAATGTTAAACCAAGATCCCAGCTGCCATGTCAGGTGGATATAAAAGAACCTGTAACAGTATTGGAGGAAGAGCAGGGGAGTTCTTAGCCAAAATCTATGTCTCAACCAATACCACCAAAACATATTGGCCCAGAAATTCCATTTGCAGCCCCCCCCCCCCCTGCGGGCGGAGGGCTGCGATTTGGAAAACTCTCCACCTGGACCGGAGGGCTCCCGGGAGGCGCAGATTTCCGTTGCTGTGCCTCTTCAAACTGCCGGTGCGCAGGGCCCACGTATCCCAGGGGCGCAGGTAGTTCGCAGCGTCCCTGGGATCACGTGGGCCATGAGGAGCCAATCAGAGCAGGGAATCTCCATTCATAGATTTGACAGGAAGGCCTGTCAAATCTATGAATAGAGATCACCCTCAAAACATAAGTAAAACTTCAAATAATTTTTTTTTTAAATCACATTTTTAAAATGACTATATAAATTACATAAATTAACTATTTTAAACAAAAACTTAAATTTTTGAAAAAAATAATTAAAGTTTTTAACGGGGCTAAAAATAAACTTACCTTTCTTTAAAGTATTTTAAAATGATAAATCAGTGGAAATTTTTTTTTTTTTTTACTTTCTTCAACTCTTAGCCTGGTAAAAGCAGGAAATGCCGGTTTCCAGTGCATGCGCTGTGCATGCCTGAAACCAACATTTCCGATGTCCCTACGTGTGAGTACACAGCGCGTACCCACCCGTAGGGACCAGAATTTCTGCCTCATTATCTAGTTATTTATCTCAATACTGTGTGTGGGGCTTTGCTGTGTATGAATCGGCTGCTGCGTTTCCCTACAACAGTGAAAACACTTCAGAAGTACTTCATTGGCAGTGAATCACTTTGGGCATTCAGAGGCCATGAAGGGCATTATATAAATGCAAGTTCCTTCTAAATATTCCAATTTTCACAAAATGCATGTGAAACATTCGACAAAACTGAAAATTGCCGTCTAGATAATAGATATTAGAGTACAAGCTCTTAACGTTTTCATATCACATTCCTCTGTTTGATATCTTAATGGAGACATTAGACATCTTAATAAGAACATTAAAGGGAACAAAACCTCCACTAAAATAGCAGACAGAGGAATGTTATATGAATATGTTATACATTCATATGCTAACTGTAGCTTGAACTCTTTGTTCCCAGGTTCTGCCAATGTTAGTGAGGTGAGGAGATGATAAGGTTATGATTACACAGTTGCAAATATGTTATGCAATGTTTTATTGATTCAAATAAATTAAAATTGAATTTTTACACTAATCTCAGAAGGATATTGTTTTTATGTGCATTGAATGTTATTTTTGCCCCATAAAAGTTGATTTTCCACCACACAAAATGACTGGAAGCCAACCAGACTCCAGAGTAATCTACATGGCACTGAGTAATTGCCACTATAGACTCGGAGGAAGAAATTTGGTGGGTTAGTGCCTCCTGTTAGCGTCCCCGGGGGGTGCTAACGGGGCGCTAACCACTTACCACCTGGGCGTGGCGAGATGAACGACTCCCGTGAACTTTGGTAAGAGGTTTGCGGCAGCGGTAAAACTTAGCGCCTCTATCTCCTTCACCCGGAGATTGTGACGTCATTGCCATGCGCATCGCCCGAGTAGCGCCCTGGACCGAACTTCGGTTCTGCCCCGTGCAGCATCACCGGGCGATGACGCCGACAGCAGCAGTTGATCAGGAGGCCGGGCTCTTCGGGGGCAAAAGTTAATGGGGAGGTTGCCAAGGTTAGTACCTAAATTTCTGAAATGCTTTTGTTCCATTTTTTTTGCTTCTCCTGGGCTGCAATCGATCAGCCTGGCACTCTGCTGGAGTGCATGGGGCTCATCGAGCCGGATCGCGGTCGCTGTCGGGGACCAGCTGACTGGTCCCAATGCAGAGCCTTCAGTGATAGCCCTTTCCTTTAAGGGGGGGAAGGAGCCTCAGAATGCGGCAGCGCTGCACGGGACATTGAGCAGCACTGCACCGCTACCGCCCCGCCTGCGTCCTTTAGCGCTCCAGGAAGGAAGTGGAGTGCTTGAGTTAGCGCTCCACTTCCTTCCTGGAGTGCTAAAACCCAATTTTTTAAAAGCTGGGAATCATTAGCGCCTGGCTCTAAGTTTCCCAGCTTTCAAAAGTTAGCGCCCTCAAATGGGGCGATACTGGATTTCTCCTCCTCTGTGTTTTATACCAGGAAAAATACAAAGAGATATAAAAGGGAGTGGGGAGAATGAGAATCAGGAATAGGAGCGTTTCCTGAACATAGTTCCCCTAATTTAATGATTAATCTGTGACTTCGGTATTACATAGTCTGCAAAGCTGTGCATCATTAATATTTAAAGAAGCATTTAACAACAAAGTCCATCCTCCTCAGTCTTAACAACTGTAATCTAAGAACCAAGTCACGCGGATGACTGAACAACATGCTGGAAATCTGATAAAAAATAGAAAATGCAGGTCAGTCAGCATCCAAAAAAGAGAGGTTAACGTGCCAGCTAAGACCTTTCATCAAACCCACTGAGAACTGATAAATTGCTGTTCTTTGAACACACTAAATAAAATCAGGGTTCTACAAGAATAAATTATGTTTAATTTTAATTAAAACTATTAGTGAGGCTACTAATTTGTAAATATTAGAAACCTGATTTTATTGTATACAGAGTTCCAATTGCCCGGCCTACATCCACATGGTAAGTGTATCCTGAAATATGGTTCATGTTTTTGTCTTGTGGGGATCAGAATGGCTATTTGACTTCACAATAATGACAGACTTCCACGGGATAAAAATCAATTGAAATCGGCCCACATTTCACTAGCTGGAGACCAACATGGATTTTGTGCTGTCAAAGTAGTGACAGTTAGACTGCCACGTGACAAATACGTGCTGGCATGATGTGTGCCACATTCTCATTGTGTAGAGTTCATTACTGTGTTTAGCGCTTTACTTGGAAAGAGAAACACTCAATAGGGACCCAAACAACAATATGGCTTGCCTTAAAATCATTTTTGGTGGCCCATTGCATTTAATGAGAAGACTGCCTGAAATGATACATGTGGAAGTTAAATGACTTTATTTTCCCAGTTTAAATGATTCCTAAATGAAAATTTTATTTTACTTAGACTATGTAGGCAGTGCAGAGTGCTTAATAATTAAACTTGTCAGCCATATTGTACGACAGATCTATCAAGAGTGCGTTGGCACAGTGTCAACATGACATTACTTGCTTGCTAAAAGACAGGAAGAGTATTGCTGCGAATGACAAATCTGAAGAGATTTATCCCATTTTCTGGATTATTTAAGTACTGTTTATTCATACAAACTGAAAGTGGAATATACTGACAGATTAATAAAGAAAAATTATAGAATATACCTGACGTCTAGGAATTTGGGGCATCTTGAAAGAGACATCGGTATCTCAGGCGTGTTTTTACGCTGTAGGCTCAAAGATTTGTCTCGCACTGTTTATTGAATTTATTTTTTCAGAAATAAAGGTGAAGAACTTCTCACTCGAAATTCAAACATTGATGTTTCATCAGTTCAAGGTAGTGAAACATCTTACCCCAACAGACACCTTATTCAAATTTGTTTTATTGTGAAGCAACAAAGGCTCTTCAAAGTGTTGTGTGAGAACGCCTTCGGTATAAATCTTAAAATTTTTAAAAAGCAGGTTTAAACTGAATCCATAATAATTCTTCAAACAAAGGGATTGTGAAAATGTGCTGCTCCAAAAGGACATAGATGCAGAATCAATTGATGTGCTTAAAAGTGAGATAGCTGCTTACTTGGGAAACAAGGTTATTAAAGGATATGAAGACCAGATGTGGAATTTGGATGAAAAAAATAAAACGCCGTCATGGCTAATAATACGGCAGTGCAGGTTCAATGGATCAAATGACCTTGTTCCTTTGTCTTTTGTTATACAGTTTAGTTCAACTGAAAAATGAGCAAACTCAATCATTATATGTTCCCTATTTCCTGTTTTTCTGCCACACTCAAGAGAAAGCAGCTTCTGAGCTCTGTATATTCTGTGTTTCTGCCTTAGCCTTCAGTTTAGCATGCCATATGCGGCAAGGTGTTCCTCAACTTGAAGGGAACAGGATGTCCAAGTGTGTCCTATGACATAAATTAAACAATTCAGCCTTGTTTTAGCTTTGCAGAAATTCCTTTAATTCAGTCGCTGATCGTAAAGAATGGTCCAGAATTTGTGCTGGGTATGACGGCGTACTCTCAAAGTACGCCGTCATACCGCCTTTGAAATGGACAGCAAGTTTGGGATTTCTGCATGTGCTTGCACCGCCCCTTGACATTCAACGGCATTACCTTCGCCAAATCCCCCACCATCAACATCCTGAGGGTCATCATTGACCAGAAACTTAACTGGACCAGCCACATAAATACTGTGGCAACAAGAGCAGGTCAGAGGCTAGGTATTCTGCGGCGAGTGTCTCACCTCCTGACTCCCTAAGGCCATCATCTACAAGGCACAAGTAAGGAGTGTGATGGAATACTCTCCACTTGCCTGGATGAGTGCAGCTCCAACAACACTCAAGAAGCTCGACACCATCCAGGACAAAGCAGCCCGCTTGATTGGCACCCCAACCACCGCCTTAAACATTCACTCCCTCCATCACCGGCGTACCGTGGCTGCAGTGTGTACCATCTACAGGATGCACTGCAGCAACTCGCCAAGGCTTCTTCGGCAGCACTTCCCAAACCCGAGACCTCTTCCACCTAGAAGGACAAGGGCAGCAGAAGCATGGGAACACCACCACCTCCAAGTTCCCCTCCAAGTCACACACCATCCTGACTTAGAAGGATATCACCGATCCTTCATCATCACTGGGTAAAAATCCTGGAACTCCCTCCCCAACAGCACTGTGGGAGTACCTTCTCCACACAGACTGCCGCGGTTCAAAAAGGCGTCTCACCACCACCTCCTCAAGGGCAATTAGGGATGGGCAATAAATGCTGGCCTTGCCACCGACGCCCACATCCCATAATAATAGAAAGTTTTCAGCACGGAAGGAGGCCATTTTGGCCCATCATGTCCACACCGGCCAACAAAGAGCTATCCAGCCTAATCCCACTTCCCAGCTCTTGGTCCGTAGCCCTGCAGGTTAGAGCATCCCAAGTGCACATCCAAGTACTTTTAAAATGTGGCTAGGGTTCCTGCCTCTACCACCCTTTCAGGCAGTGAGTTCCAGACCCCCACAACCCTCTGGGTGAAGAAATTTCCCCTCAAATCCCCTCTAAACCTTCCCCCAATTACTTTAAATCTGTGCCCCCTGGTAATTGACCCCTCTGCTAAGGGAAATAGGTCCTGTATATCCACTTTATCTAGGTCCCTCATAATTTTATACACCTCAATAAGGTCTCCCCTCAGCCTCCTCTGTTCCAAGGAAAACAAACCCAGTCTATCCAGTCTTTCCTCATAGCTAAGATTCTCTACTCCCAGCAACATCCTTGTAAATCTCCTCTGTACCCTCGCTAGTGCAATCACATCTTTCCTGTAATGTGGTGACCAGAACTGCACACAGTCCTCTAGCTGAGGCCTAACTAGTGTTTTATACAGTTGAAGCATAACCCCCCCTGCTCTTGTATTCTATGCCACGGCTAATAAAGGCAAGCATTCCGTATGCCATCTTAACCACCTTATCTACCTGGCCTGCTACCTTCAGGGATCTGTGGACATGCACTCCAAGGCCCCTTTGTTCCTCTACACTACTCAGTGTCCTACCATTTAATGTGTATTCCCTTACCTTGTTAGCCCTCCCCAAATGCATTACCTCACACTTCTCCGGATTGAATTCCATTTGCCATTGTTCTGCCCACCTGACCAATTTATTGATATCTTTCTGCAGTCTACAGCTTCCTTCATTAGTATCAACCACACAGCTGATTTTAGTATCATCTGCAAACTTCTTAATCATACCGCCTATACTCAAGTCAGGATCGTTGATATATACCACAAAAAGCAAGGGACCTGGTACTGAGCCCTGCGGAACCCCACTGGAAACAGCCTTCCAGTTACAAAAACACCCATCAACCATTACCCTCTGCTTCCTGTCTCTGAACCAGTTTTGAATCCAACTTTCCACTTTGCCCTGGATCCCATGGGCTTTTAACTTCGTGGTCAGTCTGCCATGTGGAACCTTATCAAAAGCCTTGCTAAAGTCCATATACACTACATCAAATGCACTACCCTCATCTACCCTCCTTGTTACCTCCTCAAAAAATTCAATCAAGTTTGTCAGACACAACCTTCCCTTAACAAATCCATGCTGACTATCCTTGATTAATCCGTGTCTTTCTAAATGAAGATTTATCCTGCCCTTCAGAATTCTTTCCAATAATTTTCCCACCACTGAGGTTGGGCTGACTGGCCTGTAATTACTCGGTCTATCCTTTTCTCCCTTTTAAACAAGGGTACAGATAAAATGAATAAAAACATTCTTTTTTAATGTAGCAGATCTTAATTTAACTGAATTTCATCCTGATTCTCCTGAGTGCCATTAAACTACTGGAATCTGCCTCCTCTTTTCCTTGGATTAATTTATTCTTTTCCTGTTTTTATTTCTTTTTATTCTTTCTCTCAGAAAGCTTCAAAGATCAACTCTCCAAATACACGTGGCTTCTGTTTCCTGTTTGTAACACCGGCCCACATGATCCCATGTATGCTTCCGCACAGGCTGCGCCCCCGGGATCCGTGGGTCATTACGCTGCGCTCGAGTACACAGCGTCAAACAGCAATTTCGCGAAGGTGGGTCCCCATCAGGTAAGTGCGCATTCTATTTGGATGCCGGCGGCGTGCTGCGTAGGTACGCCGCAAACTGCAAATTCCAGGCCATTGTTTTTAAAATAACCGAGCTACAGTCAGAACCTTGCCCCAAGCATAACTCACAAATATCACAAATAAATAAAACAAGTTATTACTAAGAGAAATGCAAGATTATTAGTAACTGAAGCATATGTGACTTTCCCTAAGCAGAAAAAGTGAATTGAAAAAGTTGAGCACAGCGCTGTCTTCAGCAAGCTAAAAATCGAAATGTTACTTTTTCATAGAAACATCAAAGCTAGAATGTTGCTACGTGTTGAACAGTTACTTTTATGTCCCATAAAATTTACGTGCATAGGATCATCAATGCCATGACTCAGATTGAGGAACCTTTATTGTATTCAGTGGAAGCATTTCAATTCAGCATTGCTCACTGACATTTTACTGCACAAAATCGATATGGATGATTCTGGGCATCAGGAATATAAGGTATGAAGAAAGGTGAAGGAGCCTGGACTTGTTTACTTTGGAAGAGACTTTAGAGGTAACCCAACGGAACTTTTCAAGAGTATGAAGGAGACTGGCAAAATATAGCCAAGCAAATACCAAACGACATGAGTTAATTATTAAGAAGCTAGGAGTAAGAAGTTGGAAAGTTTTCACCTAATAGTAATAGAGTTGTAGATTAACTTATTAGGGAAGGCTATTGATGTGGATAGAAGAGGGTTTATAACAACAACTTGCATTTATATAGCGCCTCTGACATCGTAAAACATCCCAAGGCGCTTCACAGGAGAGATTATCAAACAGGATTTGACACTGAGCCACATAAGGAGATATAAGAGCAAAATACTGCGGATGCTGGAAATCTGTTGTCCCATTACCATCTCCTTTTGCTTTGTACTATCACACCTTTTGTCATTTAATCGCTCCTGCCTTCCAGCCTATCACAGACCTTCCCTTTTGTTCCTTCCTCCCATCCCCCCTCTCCCTGCCCCTGCACTTGCTTACAATCTGTTACATCTCCAACTTTTTCCAGTTCTGACAAAAGATCATCGACCTGAAACGTTAACTCTGTTTCTCTCTCCACAGACGCTGCCTGACCTGCTGAGTATTTCCAGCATTTTCTGTTTTTATTTTATATTATATAAGGAGATATAAGGACAAGTGATCAAAAGCTTGGCCAAAGAGGTAGGTTTTAAGGAACATCTTAAATGAAGATAAGTAGAGAGGCGGAGAGGTTTTGGGAGGGAATTCCAGAGCTTAGGAACTAGGCAGCTGAATGCGCAGCCGCAAATGGGGGAGCAATGAAAATCGGGTATGTGCAAAAGGCCAGAATTGGAGGAGTGCAAAGATCTCGAAGGGTTGTAGGGCTGAGGATATTACAGAGATAGGGAGGGGCAAGGCCATGGAGGGATTTGAAAATAAGGATGAGAATTTTAAAATCGAAGCTTTGCCGGACTGGGAGCCAATGTAGGTAAATGAGACAATTAAAAACATTTTTGGAGGGAGAAGGAACTGAAGGATATGAAGCAAAGAGGCATAGTTGGGGCTGCTCAGTGTAAACATGCAGGTGTCTGGGCCTTTCCATGTTCCTAAAAATTCTTAGAGAAAAACAATGTACAACAATGCCTGTAAGTACATAAGTCCTAGTTGCCTTGTGAATATTTCAGGTATTAAATGGTTTTCTCTGCCAGGTTTTTCCTTATATCATGACAGTAGCCATATTACCCAGCTATTAGAAATAACAATGCCACCACACTTTTAAAAGTTTCTACCATGTCATTTCTAGTTACCAGGCAACTTGAAAGCATGCTTGTTTTTATATAACTTCAAAAATTCCAACCAAGTCTCATGAAATGAAGAATCCTGGTGCAAATATGAGATACGGCCCACCGATATAGTCAAAAATTTCTACGTTATTTGCTTTGTAATTTGCAAAGTTATTCATCAGTTTAAGAAAACAAGCCAGGTGCTTTGTACAGAAACAGAAGGAACAATCAAAGCACAGGTCTCTGTGGTATTCTGGTAACTCTCCTAGAACCTGCCTGTATAGCAACATTGTCAGAAACCTAACAGTAGGTCCCCTGCCTTCCCTCTCAGTTGAAGGTGGTGCATGGTACAGGGACCTAAAGAAACAATGACTTACAAAATGGGGAAAAACATTATTTTGAGGCCATGTAGCTTTAACTTCAAAATGCACCAGGCAGTGCAGTAATAGAGCATCTTAAAGCTCCAGTGAGCTTTGCCAGAGGATAGTAGACTGTGGGTTCACATTGGCTGTCTTTCACATGATGTGTTCCCATTCTATATTTTAGAAGATGAATGCTGAACAGAGGCTACCAGCTTCCCTTTGTAGGGGAGGGAAATTCAGAGAGCAAGTGACTACAGGCCCACTATCCTGGCATCTGATTAGACACCAGCATTACCAGAGGCCTAAGGAAGATTAGTCACCTTGTGAAGGAATAAGCCATATAACCTATTCAGAAAAAGACACCATTCTATGAAAGAATTCTGGCCTCATTAAAACATGACAAACTGGGTCTGGAAATCTAGAAACCTAACTATGAAAAAGCTGTGAAAGCATCCTGGCTATAGAGATAAGATAGTTGTTGACACTGAATAAATAACCTTATTGAAACAGAAGGTTAAAGGCTCTGGTAGGTGGAACCTTTTGGAATGAGACAATAGTTCACCCTGTACAAGGGGTTCTAATTTATACTTTGTAAAGAAGCACAAACATCTGCCTTCATAAAAATGACATCAAGTAAAATGCATCTGCTGTTACACCATTTTTTATGGTAAACTTAGAACACCTAGAGAAGAGACTTAATTCTGTAGTGCTACCAGCTGAGGTGACTAAGAATTGCAGGGCTCAGCAGAAAAATGACTAGAGATAATTAGCTTACATCAGCAGAAAACCTTAAAGGAAATACTACTGGAAAAGGGTATAAATATTGAACTCTTAAATTGGATAGTAGACTCGCTGTAAAGGGGCAAAGCGATTCTTGGCTTCAGAGCCAGCTCTGTAAGTCTCCAACTCTTTGTATCTCGGCGAACAAAGGTACTGTATTTGATTTTAGTGTATATCCTGAATAAAACTAAGAACTGTAAAACTGTAACAAAGTTAAGATTTGAGAATAAAGATCTCTGATAATAGATTTGTAAAGCTTTCCCTTTTTGGAACTGTTAATGTTGCGATTGACTCACCAACTGTAAATTATATGTCGATCTTTAATAAATCTATATATTTTAGAATTGTCTCACATAATACTTCTGTATCAAACTCACAAACTCAATCTCTGTACACTCTTTGGTGAGGAGTTGCAGAATTCTGGGGGAATTTTCCGGACACTCATAATATCCGGAACATTACAGTCTAGCTAAACTTATTAAAAGTGCTATCTAGAGGACGGTAACATTTTCAGGTTGTTCCTTTCCTTTACGGAGAGATAGTCTGGACCTTTAGACCCAATTAAACATCTTTAGGATTTGGCTACCTCAAACTTTAGTTGAAAGTGAACGTCTGAGGAATACGCCTGATCTGGGGTAGCTCTAAAGGGGCTAGGACTAGTAATAATCCCTTCAACCTGCCCCCACCAGTAAGATAAGTGCATACAACAAAAAGCACCATTACTTGACTTCAAGGACTTGGTTCCTTATCTGAGATACTATGGGTATCCATGGTGCTGACTGCTGTAAAACTCAGTGGCAGTTACCAAGACTGTTCTGGCCTGTGGTTTTTGCCAGCCCCTGAATGTGCTCACCTTGCTGCTAATGACAGGAGAAAAAAAATTAACCAAATAGGCTGTTTGCAACTTCTTAAGTGTAAATAATGAGAAAGTGACTGCGGCTGCTGGAGCAGCTGTGAGGACCTAATGTTTGGACGCTCAAATGGCAGCAAAGTGTAAAAGGAAAGTGAGGTTCATGGACTGTGCCATGTCAGAGCTTGTGGGCGCAATGCTGGATTGGCAGCAGGAAATCTTCAAGTTGGTGGAAAAAGGCCAATTTTGAACATCTTCAAAGGGGAATATAGTAACATATCCCCAAATGATCTGGGCACCAGAATTGTTGTTTAAGACTCCAAAACACTGTAGTACTCTGGTTTTGTGATGGATCTCATTGTAATGCAGTTTGTCATGGTGACTTGTGTCATCAGCAAGGGCGAAAAGGAAAGGCGGAATTCTCCAGTACTCATCCACCCAGATCACATGAGATGGCACAACTCAGTGCCTATTTCCCTGGGTAGTTACAGACATCGCATGCACCGTTCTATAGCCATATGCAGGTAGTTAGCTCTGAGGTGGTATAAGCATTTCTATGGGTGGCTGATGGCAGGGGTTGTTAAAAAAAGAGAACTTGTATTTATATGTTACCTTTCATGACCTCAGGATGTCCTAAAGTGCTTCACAGTCAATGAAGTACTTTTAAAGTGTAGCCACTGTTAGGGAAATGCAGTAGCCAATTTGCACAAAGCAAGGTCCCAACAAACAGCAATGAAATAAATGACCAGGTAATCTGTTTCAGCAGTGTTGGCTGAGGGATGAATGTTGATCAGGACACTTACCCTACTGCGTCTCCGCCGCATCTGCTCTGACAATGCCACCTTCCATACTAGTGCTTCTGACATGTCTTCCTTTTTGCTCAACTGTGGATTCCCCTCTACTGTGGTTGACACGGCCATTGGCTGTGTCCGTTCTTTTTCCCGCACTTTTGCTCTCACCCCTTCCCCTACCTCCCAGAACCATGATAGGGTTTACCTTGTCATCACCTTTCACCCCACCAGCCTCCACATTCAACGGATCATCCTCTGCCATTTCTGCCACCTCCAGTGTGATCCCACCACCAAACACATCTTCCCCTCACCTCCTCTTTCAGCATTCCGAAGGGACCACTCCCTCCGCGACACCCTGGTCCACTCCTCTATCACCCCCAACACCCCTTCCCCTTCACCTGGCACCTTCCTGTGCAAGCACAGGAGATGCAACACCTGCCCTTTTACCTCCACCCTTCCCACTGTCCAGGGCCCCATACACTTCTTCCAGGTGAAACAACGATTTACTTGTACTTCTTGCAATTTTGTATACTGCATTCACTGCTCACGATGCGGTCTCCTCTACATTGGGGAGACCAAATGTAGATTGGGTGATTGCATTGCGGAACACCTCCATTCAGTCTGTACAGGTGACCCCAAGCTTCCGGTCGCCTGTCACTTTAATTCTCCACTCCACTCCCACTCTGACCTCTCCGTCCTCGGCCTCTTGCATTGTTCCAATGAAGCTCAATGTAAACTTGAGGAACAGCACCTCATCTTTTGATTAGGCACTTTACAGCCTTCTGGACTCAACATAGAGTTCAACAATTTCAGATCATAACCTCTGGCCCTATCCTTTTTTTCCATTTATTTATTCATTTATTTATTTTCTTTTTTTTTCTCTCTCCCACATCGCAGCTGTCTTTCATTCTGCCAGCGCCATTTACACTTCATCTAGAGCCATCTTTTGTTTCTTAACTTGTCCCATGACCATCTCCTTTTGCCTTGCACCATCTCTTAATCTCTCTTAATGTCTCTTAATCTCTCCTGCCTTCCATCCTATCACAGACCTTCCCTTTTGTCCCCCCCCTTTCCCTGCCTCTGCACTTGCTTAAAAACCTGTTCCATCTCCAGCTTTTTCCAGTTCTAAGGAAGGGTCATCGGCCTGAAACATTAACTCTGTTTCTCTCTCCACAGATGCTGCCTGACCTGCTGAGTTTTTCCAGCATTTTCTGTTTTTATTTGACTTACTCTACTCTTCTTCAAATAGTGCCATGAGATCTTTTATGTCCACCTGAGATAGAAGATGAGACCTTGGTTTAACATCGCAGCCAAAAGGCAGTACCTGCAACAGCGCAGCAATCCCTCAATATTGCATTGAAGTGTTATCTTAGATTTATGTGCATGGATTGAACCCACAACCCTCTGATACAGAGACAAGCGTGCTACCACTGAGTCAAGGCTGATACCTGTTGAAATTCATTGCTGTCTGTGCTCTTTTCCAATGCTCAATGGCAGACAAGGGTGAAAGTGTCTTAAGGTTTAATGCTAAAGTTTTTAGTGTTACAAAAGTGCTTTTTTAACTTTACAAAGGTCATCAGAAGTTAGAGGCTAGTGATCAAAACTCTGCACGTGTTCAAATATGGTTATCTGCTTTCCTTAATTAATTAGAACTCTGTGCTTTCTGGTTCAAAAGTAGAAGGGGCAAGGGTCAAAGCCACATCTGCAGTATAATTTCACCATTAGGAAAGCTTCTTGATTGTCTTGTGAGGTTTAAACCTTTTCAAGACTTTGTGTGCAAATAAAGATGAACAAACTTTAAGAGGACAATAGCAAAATACTGCGGATGCTAGAAATCTGAAACAACAACAGAAAATGCTGGAAACACTCAGCAGGTCAGGCTGTGGAGAGAGAAACAGAGTTAACGTTTCAGGTCGATGACCCTTTGTCAGAACTGGAAAAAGTTGGAGAAGTAACAGATATTTAAGCAAGTGTGAGGCAGGGAAAGTGGGGAGAGGAGGAAAGAACAAAGGGAAGGTCTGTGATAGGCTGGAAGGCAGGAGAGATTAAAAGACAAAAGGGATGATGGTGCAAGGCAAAAGGAGATGGTAATGGGACAAGTTAAGAAACAAAATATGACTCGAGATGAGGTATAAATGACAATGGCAGAATGATCGACAGCTGTTATGTGTGAGAGAAAAGAAAACATGGGGGCCGAGGTTATAGTCTGAAATTGATGAACTCGTGAAACTTTAACATAGAAACATAGAAACATAGAAGATAGGAGCAGGAGTAGGCCATTCGGCCCTTCAAGCCTGCTCCGCCATTCAATGAGATCATGGCTGATCATCCAAATTCAGTACCCTGTCCCTGCTTTCTCCCCATATCCCTTGATCCCTTTAGCCTTAAGAAATATATCCAACTCTTTTTTGAAT
This sequence comes from Somniosus microcephalus, assembly GCF_052327205.1. Taxonomy (NCBI): domain Eukaryota; kingdom Metazoa; phylum Chordata; class Chondrichthyes; order Squaliformes; family Somniosidae; genus Somniosus; species Somniosus microcephalus. The sequence continues at coordinate 254,711,312 of NC_140992.1, forward strand.
ATATTTAATGAACTGGCCTCCACCACCCTCTGTGGCAGAGAATTCCACAGGTTCACCACTCTCTGGGTGAAGAAATTCCTCCTCATTTCTGTCCGAAATGGCTTACCCCTTATCCTTAGACTATGACCCCTGGTTCTGGACTCCCCAGCCATCATAAACATCCTTCCTGCATCTAGTCTGTCCAGGCCTGACAGAATTTTATAAGTTTCGATGAGATCCCCTCTCAATCTTCTAAACTCCAGTGAGTATAAGCCCAATCAACACAATCTCTCCTCATACGTCATTCCTGCCATCCCAGGTATCAGCCTGGTGAATCTTCGCTGCACTCCTTCCATGGCAAGAACGTCCTTCCTCAGGTAAGGCGACCAAAACTGCACACAATACTCAAGGTGCGGTCTCACCAAGGCCCTGTACAACTGTAGCAAGACATCTTTGTTCCTGTACTCGAACCCTCTTGCTACGAAGGCCAACATACCATTTGCCTTCTTAACCGCCTGCTGCACCTGCATGCTTACCTTCAGCGACTGGTGCACAAGAACACCCAGGTCTCTTTGCACTTCCCCTTCTCCCAATCTATTGCCATTCAAATAATAATTTGCCTTCCTGTTTTTGCCACCAAAGTGGATAACCTCACATTTATCCACATTATAGTGCATTTGCCATGTTTCTGCCCAATCACCCAATCTGTCCAAATCGTACTGGAGTTTCACGACATCCTCCTCACAGCTTACCCTCCCACCCAGCTTTGTGTCATCTGCAAATTTGGAGATATTACATCCAATTCCCTCGTCCAGATCATTAATATATATTGTGAACAGCTGGGGTCCTAGGACCGATCCTTGCGGTACCCCACTAGTCACTGCCTGCCACTCGGAAAACGACCCGTTTATTCCAACTCTTTGCTTTCTGTCTGCCAACCAGTTCTCTATCCCAGTCAATACCTTGCCCCCAATCCCATGTGCCTTAATTTTGCACGCTAATCTCTTATGTGGGACCTTATCGAAAGCCTTCTGAAAGTCCAAATACACCACATCCACTGGTTCTCCCTTATCTATTTTACCAGTTACATCCTCAAAAAAATCCAGTAGATTAGTCAAGCATGATTTACCTTTTGTAAATCCATGTTGAGTTTGTCCAATCCTGTCACTGCTTACCAAGTGCTCTGCTATTACATCTTTTATAATAGATTCTAGCATTTTCCCCACTACCGATGTCAGGCTTACCGGTCTATAATTCCCTGCTTTTACTCGACCGCCTTTTTTGAATAGTGGGGTAACATTAGCTACCCTCCAATCCATGGGTACTGTTCCAGAGTCTATCGAGTTCTGGAAGATGACCAGCAATGCATCTACTATTTCTAGGGCCACTTCCTTAAGTACCCTGGGATGTAGATTATCAGGCCCTGGGGATTTATCGGCCTTTAGTCCCATCAATTTTCCTAACACCATTTCCCTACAAATACTGATTTCTTTCAGTTCCACCCTTTCATCAGGCCCTATGTTCCCCGGCATCTCTGGGAGGTTATTTGTGTCCTCCTTTGTGAAGACAGAACCAAAGTATGAATTTAGTTGGTCTGCCATTTCTTTGTTTCCCATTATAAATTCCCCTGATTCTGACTGTAAGGGACCTACGCTTGACTTCACCAATCTTTTTCTCTTCACATATCTATAAAAGCTTTTACAGTCAGTTTTTATGTTCCCTGCAAGCTTACTCTCATATTCTATTTTCCCTTTCTTAATTAATCCCTTTGTCCTCCTTTGTTGAATCCTAAACTGCTCCCAATCCTCAGGATTATTGCTTTTTCTGGCCAATTTATATGTCGTCTCCTTGGATCTTATGCTATCCCTAATTTCCCTTGTTAGCCACGGTTGAGTCACCTTTTTTGTTTTATTTTTATGCCAAACTAGGATGAACAAATTCTGTAGCTCATCCATTCGGTCTTTGAATGTTTGCCCTTGCCTATCCACCGTCAACCCTTTGAGTGCCATTCCCCAATCAATCCTACCCAACTCGCTCCTCAGACCATCGTAGTTTCCTTTATGGAGGATCTTTGCACCACACAATTTATGTTTGTGTGAAGAGGCATTCACATCAAGCTGAATAGTATAATTGCCAAAACCAGTACACTTTAGCATATCTACAGTAGTGTGAGAGTAGCTGCAGGAGATAATCAAACATCTCTTTGGCATTGTTTAGTGAAATAAATTCACTTTATCTGTGCAATTTGCATGGGACAGGGGCGGGTCTGTCAGATTTATGTTCCCTTATCTGAAGGAGGACGCCCATAAATGAGTGAAAACCAAGCAATTTTCTCATTCATTCAGTTTAACTAGAATTATTCCTGAATGAAAATTGGCAGTACAAGTAGACAGCTTTTCCCTCTGAGCTGGGTTCAAATTTGTCATAGGCAGATGGGATTAAAGTGTTCTATCTCTGACAGATATTAATGGACCCAAGGTAAATCAATTTAGCCAATCTCAACCAAACTCCCAGTACAGATTTGACTATTGATAAATCTCCCTCCAGCTTTAATGTGATTGACACTAATCTGACAAAGGATAGATGAATGAGAACTAGAAAAACAAATTTAGTCAGAGGTTAACATTTTACAATAACTTGAACATAGAACTGAAAAGATTCTGAAGTCCATCTGGCTGGGCCCAAAATTCAGAATGCAGATTCATTGTTAGAAAAATGTAGCAAAAGTTTTGTATTAGCCAATTAATCTGACTCAACCTTGTATTTATCTTACTTTAGCAATATACTGAGTGTTTAATGGGAAGCTGGTTTAGCAAAGGCTGGGTTTGAGTTCTGCCTGCATATTTCCTTTTATAACTATTTTGAACATTCAAAATCTATTAATTTTGCATTTTCACATTAAGGGGTTCATTTTTGTTATAATTACCTCTATATACAGAGTTTTCCCTCTCAACTACTAATTCCATTCAGTTAAAACTGCAAACTTTGAAATAGGAAGAAGGAAAGAAAGAACGCATTTGCATTTACATAGCACCTTTCATGACCACAAAACATCTCAAAGTGCCAATGAAGTACTTCTGAAGTGCAGCCACTGTTGTAATGCAGGGAAAGTGGCACAACAAGGCCCTACAAACAGCAATGAGATAGATGACCAGATAAGACGGGATCTCTGATGGTGCAGCATCCCCTCAGCACTGCACTGAAACATCCACCTGGATTATGTGCTCAAGTCTCTGGAGTGGCACTTGAACCTACAACCTTCTGATTCAGAGGGTAATGCTTCTTCTTAAATTAATTAGTATATTAGATTAGAATTCTTCAGTTCATTATGGTATTCAGAGTGTATATGACATGCAATGGTAGTTTTTACCACAGTTGTCAATCTTATCTTCAATAAATAAAATCTTTGCCCAGGAAATAGTTTAAACAGACCAAATGCACTTTACTTGGCATTCAATTTCATTATCTGTTGATACCATTCTTAATAGAAATCATGGAATTTAAAATTAATTAATTGACTAATTACACTGGAACCTATTTAGAAGCAAAGGCAGATGCTAATATAAGTGAACCAGACGGTAAACATGTTGAAATTGTATTAATTTATAAGAACGTTCACATGACAAATGTTGTTTGTAACGAAAGAGTTGAACTAGTGGGACTTTGAAATATAATGTCAGTGCATATTTATTACATTGAAATATAAGGAGACTTACCCTGTCTTCTTCTGCCCTTAAATCTGGCATTGTACTAATGCAAACGCTAACTACTGTTATGGTAACAAATATAATGGACAGGCAGGCAAACACTTTCCCAGGAAGTCCTGATTGAGGATTTTCCACCATGTCTCTGAGTTTGTCCATACAGTATCCCAGTTTGGTGCTCTCAGCCAGAACACTCGCCGTCTCTTTATTTATCTCGAGCTCCTCTCCTCTTTTTATCTCGGCCACATCACGAACTTTCCGAACGAGCTTCCTGTGACAACAGCGCTCCAGGTTGGCCTCCTCTACCCCCCAGTAAACCAGCTCTTCTTGGAAGGACATGGCGCACATCTCTTTCAAAAGCCGGAGTTTCCCGGCAGAAATGAAGGTGATGATCATTCGAAAGGCACACGGATTCCGGTCAAAGAAAAACTCGTTGGCGGACTCGTCATAGTCGTCGCAGATCTGCACAATTTCTTCTTGGCTGCTGCAGAACTTCAATCTCCCAAGTCTTGTCAGCGGGAAGTCCTCTAAAGTGCGCCAGGGCACCAAGTACTTGGTGCCTCCCACGTTGACGATGATGTGCTGCTGCTGGTCGTTGGGGCGCAGTTGACTTGGGCGCCGGATCCGCCTGGATCGTCGGTAGAAGACTCCTTTGGCCGGAGGGGCTTCGGCGTGAGATATGGGGACGATCAGATTCAAGGAACTGTCCGACGTGTCACTCAAGTTACTGTAATCGTTGTCGCTGCTTCGAGAAAGGATGGGCATGGTGAAGTCAGTGTGTCACAGACAGCGGCAAAGTCATCTGCGCACAAAGAGGGTTACATGGAGACATCTGTGCAGATTTAAAATCAATAGTCAGAGTCAAAAGGGAACAGCACTTAGTAATATGAAGCATGTAAGTAGGGGGTGGGGGAAACACGCACACACAGTGCCCTATAGCACAAATTGATACACTTACGAAAGCTCATCGACCTGTAACGTTAACTCTGTTTCTCTCTCCACAGAGGCTGTCCTGCTGAGTATTTCCAACATTTTCTGTGTTTTTCTCAAATTTCACATTTCCAGCATCCGCTGTATTTTGCGTTTGTTAACAGTTCCGCTGACGTTGGGTCTATAGTGGGTCCTCAAGAACAGCAGACATGGTCTCAACTTTTTAAACCTGCTTTAATTCCTATCCGGAACGTGTTTCTGCTGCAGCCACGTCCTATTCGGTTGCTCCCTTAGTGGTTTCTAACGAAGTATCTGTTTAGTAGGGAATAAAATGCGATCTAAGTATGTGTGCGGTACAATACACCTCTGATACACAGCCACTCATCATACTCACGCCTGCACGGCCCGGGTTGCCCTTAACCTGATCTCTCTAAATCCTGGGATGCAAATTAAACGGGGATTTAGATTATTTGAGGGTATCGACGCTTTTCATGCATTGTAAATTGGGCGCCTTTGAATCCCTCTCCCTGTCTTTCAGGTCACAATTTAAAAAGTATTGAACAACTCCTAATTAACACGGTTCACACACGGAAACCAAAGATGCGAATCTCCAGCTCCCCCCACCCCCCTGTCGGTGCCATACATTTAACCCCCGCCTACCCTATGGGATATCAGGGGGAGTATACAGGTCAGCACTGGCTGGACAGAAACAGTTGGCTGATTTGTGGCACCCGAGAGTGACTGCTGGCATTAGGAGAGGCAGCCAGCGATATAATGCCATTACAATCATTAAGTAACAATACAGTGAATGATGTGAGAATAAAGGACACTCTTAGGGCTCTCGGAAAGCGCAGCCTTGTGCGGAAAGATATGCTTACAATCTAACACGAAACTTACCATCACTTTGAAAGTAGTTAACTAGCTGTGAAAATCCACAGGGCGATCACTTGCAGGCTATAGTAAACACAAAAAGCACCTCCGCATCCCACAATCAGAGTTCACATGAGGAGATCCTTTCTCTGAGATTGTCCTTAAATTCTAGACCCTTTTTTGCTTCTCCACAATCTTCGCAAAAGACAACCAAACGATTCAATGCAGTCTCCCTGCAGGGGCAGCCTTCACAGCGACTGCGGTAATTCCGTGGGTCTCTGTCATCGCCCAGCTCATGTTGGCTGGGGGGGTCGTCCCAGAAGAGGCAGGGGGAGGGTGGAGAGAGATGGAGTTCGGCCAGGGAGGAGGACGGCACTGCTCACACTGAAACCACACAGACACAGGCTGGGCTTACAGTTCCAGTGAAAGGAAGCGGGATTGCCCGGATACAGAGTGTGTAACTAGTCACTGCCTAAACTTTGTTGAGACATGTCACTGCTCTGAAGGTTTTCATGTGTGACATATCGTGGGACTAATGGGATCGCTCTTTCAGACGAAAAGTCACAGACCTGAAACGTTAACTCTGTTTCTCTCTGCCCAGATGCTGCCTGACCTGCTGACTGGGTATTTCCAGCATTTTCTGGTTTTATTTTCGCTCTTTCGTTCGATGGGCAGAACGGCCTCTTTCTGTGCTCTATAATTCTGTGATTCCTACCTTCAAACACAGGATATTTCCTCTTTCCACATCAACTCAGCTTTAAATCCTTTTTGTAACTTATGTTCAAGTATTCATTCACACACGACTTATCGAGAAAGTTAGCGGTGACTATGCAATCCCAGATACCACTGAGACACTTTGCAGTCAGTTTTGTGCGATCGACATGCTTTGTAGTTGATTTTTTTTTTGCGTGATTTCAGGCTTCCACTCGGAGCCAGTAGTTTGCCGGCACGGTTCCATGCAGTGGGCAGGCAGAAGTTGTGAGATGAGGACGGCTGTGATGTGACAGGCTGGGGCACAAGGAGGGACCCCAGAGAGTGGCGCATTCCCCACTAAAGGATGGTGCACTTTCAGATTTTCACCTGTAGACACACCAGTGCAGGAAACGCCAATCAGTTAATTAGAGGCACTAAAAAGACTGAGCTGTCTGTTCCCAACCCAATTTCTTGCCCACTCTTATCACTTTCTTGAACAGTAATATTTTCGCTAGGGGAAGAAATAGACAAAATATTCAAGATCAAACAGGTCCGTCATTTGGTGGAAATGTGTGTGAAATAATAGTGGCTACCAGTCTGCAACGGAGAGCTGCCGTGTCGAATCCAGGCTGGAGTAGTCCTCCAGTACAGCCTACCTCCAACTGGAATTCTGCCCAGGAGAGAGCTGTGAGCACACTGAGCTCTGAGCTCAATGTTTGGAGATCGCGAGCTGCAATGGCAACACTCCTAAACATTTACACCCACTCCTGGTAAATGTAAACGTGCTCAGAGAGCCCCTTGGACTTGTAAATCAGCACTGGAGTTACACTCCGTGCCGTGCTTAATCTAAGTGATGCCAGACTGCCTCCGCAAACCCCAAAGAGAGAGATTGGCAGTGATATAGCCCCGTGCCACTGCTCGCAGGAACCTCTCCGCACTGCCCAAGGTACTACTGAAATGCGCTCGCTGCTGTAACGCGGGCAAACAGAACACCCAGCATGATCCCACTGGGTGGGCTCTGCCGGGCTCCGGAGATAACTTGGAATCGCACTCAAGAGTTGCACTGCAACTTTACTGTCACTGCAAGATGGAAATCACTTCACAGTGGTGCTAAAGTTGCAGTACAAATACAGCCTCATTTTTCCACATCTGTCTCCAGAAACAAAAGGTGCTGGCCAAATTCCAGGCCCAATTTGCACCAAGCTATATTTTCAGACATTAACTAAGAAGGGAGATAAATAACATTCAAAGTGCTGTGTACAAATTAAATGGATGAGTTAAGGACGGGCTTTAACGTAGATAAATGTAAACTTACAGTCATTGGAACAACAAACATTAAACGTATAGATGACAAAGATGTTCATTAGCATAGACTAAAGAGTTGGGAGTGATTATTATTGACCACTCACTGAAAGTATTCAGTCAATGTGAGCTGTTATTAAGCAAGCCAATCATGTACTGGGATGCACTTTGATTATAAATTAAAACAAATGATACTAACCTTATAGAAATCATTAGTGAAATTGGGAACTTTTTCAAAGGAACCAAAAAAAGATAAAGATTCATTTATTATGACCCCATGTTATCATCTTCTGAAGAAGCTGCTTATCTAGAATGTCTTAACACCAATCTCAGAAAAGCACCAATGCATCCATTTTCCAAATTAACCTTAGCGTGTTAAAATAATAAGTTGGAAACAAAATGGAAAAGTTGGTATGAAGAAAATAAATTGGTATGACCTTCAAAAGTTTCAAAAATTATAATCCCCACTGAGTTGCGACATATTGCTGCCAAACATGGCTATATTTCCAAATGGGAGTTGATCTGACCTCTGACTCTTTAGCACTTCTCGGTTGTATCCATATTTAGGCTTGATATAACTATAGTTAGTTCCTATTTTTTGCAGCCTATTTATCAGAGGAAGTGCAGCATCATGGAATCCAAAGGGCCACCATACTGACCCAATGCCTTATCTCTTCCCTAAAAGGTTTCTAGGTAGACAGGAGTTGCACCTTTTATTGAAGGTGATAAATAGGAGCCAACATCAACCAAGCTGAGGCAAGAGCACAGCAGATTTCAAAGAGTCTGTCCATTGTGTTCTGCACTAGGGCAGGTCCTAGCTCAAGTGGCACACATGAGATTATTAAGCCTCTTACTGGGGGAAAGTAGTGGTGGTTCCTCTTTGCCATCCTCATGATTTTTATCTTTGGAGTACCTTCTAAAGCAACTAAAGCTAAAGACCAAGGCCGCAATTTTTTCATTGGTGGCAGGTTGGGTGTGGGTCAGGTGGTAGGCGGGTTCCGATCCCGCTGCCTCTATCAGCCGGTAAAAGCTTGCGATTTTGTCCTAATTGGGCAATTGAGTCCCTGCGTGTGCGCTCCCCTGGCCAATTACTGTTCCTCTTTTGGTAGGACCAATCAAAAATAAACAAATAAACTGTAACTAATAAAACTTTAAATAAACGTTAACAAATCAAATTAAAATTTGGTTGTCCAAATCAATTATGCACTCCAGTCCCCGCGGCGCCCACCGGTCACGGAAGTACTCGAGCGTGCCGGCGGACACCGCGTGCTCCATCTCCAGGGCTACCCGGGCGCGAACATGGCCGTGGAAGAGAGGGAGGCAATCTGGCTGGACGACCCCCTCGACCGCCCACTGCCTGGACCAATTGATGGCTTTTTTAGCCAGGCCCAGGAGCAGACCCACGAGGAGGTCCTCCAACCTGCCCACTCCACTCCGCACCGGGTGACCGTAGATCAAGAGCGTGGGACTGAAGTGCAACCAAAAATCGAGGAGCAGCCCCTTCAAATAATGGAAGAGGGGCTGCAACCTCTCACACTCCGTGTAAATGTGAAAAACGGACTCCTCCAGGCCGCAGAACAAACAGGCGGCCTGGGAGTCCGTGAACCTACTTAAAAATATATTGCATGGGACTGCTCCATGCAACACCCTCTAGGCCAAGTCCCCAATAGAACAAGGGAGGACTCCCGCATAGAGAGCCCTCCATTGGGGACCTCCGCCGGAAGGCAAGACGGCATGCCAAGGCGTGTCCGGACGGCAGGCGAAGATGACAAAGTGGAAAGTGTGCAGGAGCAGCCCATACAGGAAACACCTCTGTGCGGAATGAAAAGGCATGGAGGGTATTTCCTCGAGACGGCTCAAGTTGTGAGGCGCCGGTTCCTGAGGGGAGTTTCGGGGCTGGGCGCCAATAAGGAATTCCGTCCGAACGGGGGAAAGCTCGGACGGGATCGCCCCACGCGCTTGAGCCGCCTCAATACACCTTGTGGCACCGGGGCGCAATTTCGCTTTCATCGACTCGATGGCTTTGACCGCGAGCCGGACGTTGGCCCAAGACATGCACCGCGCCAACTCCCCCGGCGCCATCCAGCCCGCTTCTCCGCCATCGAGCAGGTCCCCGACTCTAGTCACCTTGCCAGGCACAGCCCTGCGAGGCCAATTACTGTTTGGAGTCTGGAACTCGCCTCTGCTGACGTCTGTGAGCCAGCTGCGTTTAAGGGGCCCATGCAGCCTTGGTTCATTTTCTCAGTATTTGCTGCTGGATTTCCCCATGACAAATGCTGCCATGACTACCTCAAGGGCCAGATTTGATGATGACTCCCTCCATGCTCTTGTGAAGGGAGTCAGAGGGTGCAGAGAGGTACTCTTCCCATCCTCTGGGCAGAAGAAGCCACCATAGCAAACAAAAGCAGTCTGGCTGCAAATTGCTCAGGAGGTCAGCTCCAGATCCATGTGCCCTCGAACCTGGGTGCAGTGCAGAAAAAGGTTCAACGACCTGGTCCGCTCAGGAAAAGTGAGTATAACATCACACTTGGCCTCAAGCTGCTCCCCATCACCAGCACTCTGCATTGTCAACCAACTCCTGCACATCCCACTTTACCCTTACATCCCTTGCACCCTTAACCATCCCTCTCTCTCTATGTACACAATCACTTCACTATTCGACTATGCTGCCCTCACACTCCCTATCACTGTGATGCACAACACACAGGGAGGGCCCTTGGTATTGGCACCTCACTCTATCTTTGTCTCCTTCTAAGTATCTATGCTATGGATTCTCTACACTCACCCCATCATTCTCACTCAACTCCACTTGTGTCCCTCATTTCAGGAAAAGAGAGCCCACAATAAGAGGGAAAGGCTTAGACAGTAGGAGGGCCACCTTCCATAGCCCATCTCACTAACGCTGAGGAGGTGGCGCTGGAGATCATTGGAGACGATGAGGATGCAAAAGTGGGGGATGGTCAGATGGGTGCAGCAGAGTAAGCTGGTGACAGAATAGATTTGCATCTCTCTCATTTACATTGCATGAGTGACTGATATGGCATCTGATGCTCATATAGATTGACTTATGATCATCTGCACAATTCGATGTGAATGCTATGTTAATATCATATGTCTAACTCATGCCTTTACTGCCCCACAGGACCATCGACAGCCCCCCCTCCCCACTGTCCAGGAGGAACAGCCTGAGCCAGAAGACTCCTCAGAGGAACCTACAACCTCTGAGGGCACAGCTGAAGGGGTAATTACTAGTCCTAGCCCTTTTCAGGCTACCCCAGATCAGTTGTATTTCCCAGACATTCACCTTCAACTAAAGTTAGAGATAGCCGAATTCGATAAGACGCTTAATTGGGTCTAAAGGTTCAGACTATCTCTCCCTAAAGGAAAGGAACGACGTGAAGATGTTACCGTCCTCCGGAAAGTACTTTAATAAGTTTAACTAGACTGTAACCTTCCGGATATTATGAGGGTCCGGAAACCCCCCCCTCCCAGAATTCTGCAACTCCTTACAAAAGAGTGTACAGAAATTCAGTTTGCAAGTTTGATACAGAAATACTACTTGAGACAATTCTAAAAATATATAAGTTTATTAAAGAACTGACATTCAGTTAACAGCTTGTGAGTCAATCACGACTTTAACAGTTCAAAATACAATTAGCTTACATTTCTTCATTCTCAGAGATCCTTATTCTCAAATCTTAACTTCGTTACATTTTTACATTTCTTATTCTTAATTCTAATCCAGAATATCCACCAAAATCAAATTAAAAGTACCTTTTTGATCCCCAAGACTCAAAGAATTAAAAACTTACAGAGATGCCTCTGAAGAGTGAGAAAATCGCTTTGCCCCTTTCCAGCGACTTCTGCCTGTCTATCTGAAAAGCTCTATTTTTATACCTTTTTTTAGTGGTTTATCCTTTGAAGTTTTCTGCTAATGTAAGCTAATTATCTCTAGTCATCTTCCTGTTGACTTTTCTCTATACTTACTGCCAATTCAACTGTTAGCTTGCAGACTTCTGTCTGTTGTGTAGGTGTTTCAAAAACTTATCATAAAAAACAATATGACAGTGGTATTTATTTGATGTCATTCTTATTGAAGGCCTTCCATTCAATTCTAAAACCACCTTAACTGGTTACAACCACAGACTCCTGTCTCTGTGGTGTTCCAAGTTCAATACAAAAACCATGTGATTGCTTGGTGCATCTATTGAAGTCATATCTTCAAAGTGTTCTGTTGGTGTCATATTTACAACATGTAAATTAAAGACACTTCCACTAGGTTGTTTGTTTTCCTAGCCATCTTAGTTGGTTATATTACATCATGTTTCCTGTTTCATTTGATGTTACTTTTACAAAGACACATGGGCCTAGAAATTCAGTGGGCTTTGCGCCCAGTTACCGCCCAAAGAGGGCTTCTGCGCCAGTCTGCAAACTTCGGGCGAATTTCATTGACGCGCTAATTGCGGCGGTAGCCATTAGCGCTGCGCCACCACCGATGACGTCATCGGTGTGCGCAGCGCCCCAGTACCGCCCCCACACCGGCCCGACCCCCATCTTCAGTAGCGGCCGCCTCTTCCGTGGCGGCCGCTAATAACATTCGGAGACCGGGTCCGTACAACAGCCTTAGTGGGGCGCTTTAAGGTGGAGGTGCGGCCAGCCGCTTTTTCGGCGGCCGCCTGCCCGCACCTCCTTCCCCGGCCTCCTCCACCTCCCCCCCCGCGGCATTGCTGGCTGGTTTCCGGGAGCCCGGCACTTCTCCGTTGTGCCGGGCTCTTTTGCCGGCACTCGCGATCGGGGCTCCGGCTGCTGCAGGCACCTCCCCCTTAAGAGAGGGAGGAAGGCCTGCAGTACCGCAGCCTGCCGCTCCGCTGCGGGTGGCGCTGCGGCCACTAGCGCGCCGATATTCAGTTTCAGCGCCCCAAGCGGGGGCGGCCACACCCTTGAACAGCGGCCGTCCTCGACTTTGGGCGCTGAAACTGAATATCGGCTGGGCGCGAGTGGCTCCGCGCCCAGCGGTAAATTCTGGCCGCCAGCGAGCTGGTGGGGCTGTAGCTAATTTCTAGGCCATGGTTTTTTAATATTTAGTGTTCCTGTTCGAAGTGTTAGTTTTTAACATTTTTACTTGGGTCATTCCATTGTGTTTCTCCCAAACTCCAGACCTTCTGGAAGCGCCAAACTGCTATTTCAATAGGGTCATTGTTTTAGTGTTTTTAACCAATTCCCATTTCAAAAGCATGTGTGTTAACACTTCATCTTATCTCAGAAGCCTGTTTGCACAGCTTGTGTCATTGAGACTTTAGATTTTTAAACCCAGTATATCATGTATTAATAAAATCAGAATTCTGTTCATATGATGGTGTATTTTTCTGAAATATGGCTTATTCCTTCACACAGCATCAGCAGAATTAAATGCACCCAGCGCCAGCGCAGATACGCACACCTCGGGGGGGACCTTCGTGACATAGAGTAGTGTTGTCACCTGGTGTATCACAGCTCACAAGTGAGCATCAACAGATGGTGGAGACAGGGACTGCAGTGGAGAGTCCTCGTCGGAGGCTGCAGGGCGTTCCCAGCTCTGCTCAGCTGCATGTGGACCCTGTGCCTCCGGGTCCATCCAGAAAGAGAGTGGTGCTGGAACTCCAGGAGCAGGTGCAGGAGTCTCTGGCAGGTTTTGTCTCCAGGGTTACTGCGAGTGTGGAGAGGATGGAGGAGTCCAACTCTAACATGAGCAATGCCTTTGTGGAGGCAATGGCGCATGAACGCACCACCACGGAAAGGATTGTAACCTCCATGGAAAGGATGGCTAACTTCGTGGTTAGGATGGCTACCTCTCTGGAAAGGCTGGCTATGGTAGAGGAGAGGATGGCTACGGCCATGGAGGAAATAAGTTGCCAAAGTCTGGAAAACATGGTGAATGTTCAGAATAGACTGACATCTCTGGAGGAGCGATGGGCAGCTATTGAGCAGAGAAACCAGAGCTTCATGGAAGTCCTTTTGAGTAGGACTTCCAGTGCAGATACGGGTCCTCATGGCCCCCCTGATGTGCAGCAAGGTGCTCTCAAGCCACTGAAGTGGAGCTGGCCCATGAGAGGGATGTTGGTGGCAGGCAACAAGGAAGCGGGGGCTCCTCTCCAAGCGCTCACACTTCCATGCCACTGAGTAGCCCTCGGTCAGAGCCCCACCAGCGTCCTCACCCAACTGAGATGGGCGTCTCAGCCCCTGCACAGTCGCAGGAGGAGCAGACTGTTGCCGAGCCCTCACAGGCTCGCAAACCCAGAGGATGACTGCCAAAGGTGTCAAAGCAAGAGCAACATGAAAGTGAGCAAGGTGCCTCCACATCTGCTGAAACCATAGGGGAAGCACCACGTACAAGCATGCGAAAATAAAGCACAATTAGTCACAAGGGTAGTCACTTGAGTGTTCTGTTCTGTTGTATTTAATTTTTGCCATTGTCATCCTTTTGTGCATTGATTAATCAGAAGTGATGGCAAACAGTTGAAGTTCTGGCCTATGTCATCTGGGAAATGGAAGTTGCACCTTGAGGGCTCAGGGCGACTTGCATTTGTAATGATGGTGGTCAGAGTGATAGGAACCCAAAGGTTCTTGTCCATTGTCTATGGTGTGATAAGAAGGTGCCAGCCACATGTGTTTGATTTGTCTACCTAAGCAAATCTGGCAAAAATGAGTGCATCCCTTGCATCCAGGGCAGCAATGTGCTTGTGTGCTGCTGCACTGGCTCATCCACCTCCACCAGGTCTTCTTCCTCCTCCTCCTCCCCCTCCTCATCTGAGGAGGCTATGTGCTGAGCCACTTGTTCCTCAGGCAACTGCAAGCCACGATGCTGTGCGATGTTGTGCAGTGCACAGTAGACCACGATGATTCTGGAGACCCTGGCTGCTGAGTACCACCTGATCTGTCAAATGTAAGAAGTCACACAACACCAGGGTCCAACAGTTTTATTTGAAATCACAAGCTTTCGGAGCGCTGCTCCATCATCAGCTGAAGTGGAGAGATGCATAAAGACACAGCTTATATAGTCAGAGAATAATGCCAGATGATTACAGGTAATCTTTCTAACTGCCATTTATCACACCTCGGCAGAGAGATAATCACAGCAATCAAAGGTGTGAATGGTGTCCAAACAGGTTAGTCAGGAAAACATTACATCAAAGAACAATGAGGTGGGGTCACAAGGGGTCAAATGTTGCAGATGCTGGGGTCTGTATGAAAAACAAAAAACAGACAAAAAACATTTTTTTGCTGGAAATCACAGCAGGTCCGGCCGCATCTGTGTAGAGAACAAGCCAACGACGACTCGAGTCTGGATGACCCTACGTCAGGTGGGGTTACATGTAGCGTGACATGAACCCAAGATCCCGGTTGATGCCGTCCTCATGAGTGCGGAACTTGGCTATCAGTTTCTGCTCTACAATTTTGTGTTGTCGTGTGTCTCGAAGGCCGCCTTGGAGAATGCTTACCCGAAGATCGGAGGCTGAATGTCCTTGACTGCTGAAGTGTTCCCCGACTGGGAGGGAACACTCCTGCCTGGCGATTGTTGCGCGGTGTCCGTTCATCCGTTGTCGCAGTGTCTGCATGGTCTCGCCGATGTACCATGCTCCAGGGCATCCTTTCCTGCAACGTATGAGGTAGACAACGTTGGCCGAGTCACATGAGTATGTACCATGTACCTGGTGGGTGGTGTCCTCACGTGTGATGATGGTATCTGTGTTGATGATCTGGCATGTCTTGCAGAGGTTGCCGTGGCAGGGTTGTGTGGTGTCGTGATCGCTGTTCTCCTGAAAGCTGGGTAATTTGCTGCGAACGATGGTCTGTTTGAGGTTAGGCAGCTGTTTGAAGGCAAGTAGTGGCAGCATGGGGATGGCCTTAGCGAGGTGTTCGTCATCATCGATGACATGTTGAAGGCTGCGACGAACATGGCGTAGTTTCTCTGCTCCGGGGAAGTACTGGACGATGAAGGGTACTCTGTTGGTTGTGTCCCGTGTTTGTCTTCTGAGGAGGTCTATGCGATTTTTTGCTGTGGCCCATCGGAACTGTCGATCGACGAGTCGAGCGTCATATCCCGTTCTTACGAGGGCGTCTTTCAGCGTCTGTAGGTATCCATCGCGTTCCTCCTCGTCTGAGCAGATCCTGTGTATTCGCAGGGCTTGTCCATAGGGGATGGCTTCTTTAACGTGGTTAGGGTGGAAGCTGGAGAAGTGGAGCATCCTGAGGTTGTCCGTGGGCTTGCGGTAGAGTGAAGTGCTGAGGTGTCCGTCTTTGATGGAGATTCGTGTGTCCAAGAATGAAACCGATTCTGAGGAGTAGTCCATGGTGAGTTTGATGGTGGGATGGAACTTGTTGATGTTATCGTGCAGTCTTTTCAGTGATTCCTCGCCGTGGGTCCATAGGAAGAAAATGTCGTTGATGTATCTGGTGTATAGCGTTGGTTGGAGGTTCTGTGCAGTGAAGAAGTCTTGCTCGAACTTGTGCATGAAGATGTTGGTGTATTGGGGTATGAATTTGGTCCCCATGGCTGTTCCTTGTGTTTGGGTAAAGAACTGTTTGTCGAAGGTGAAGACATTGTAGTCAAGGATGAAGCAGATGAGTTGTAGGATGGCGTCTGGAGATTGGCTGTTGTTGGTGTTGAGTACTGAGGCTGTTGCAGTGATGCCATCATCGTGGGGGATACTGGTGTAGAGTGCCGAGACGTCCATCGTGGCGAGGAGTGTTCCTGGTTCAACTGGTCCGTGGGTGCTGAGTTTCTGTAAGAAGTCTGTAGTGTTGCGACAGAAGCTGGGTGTTCCCTGTACGATGGGTTTCAGGATGCCCTCGACGTATCCAGAGAGGTTCTCACACAGGGTTCCATTGCCTGATACGATAGGACGTCTGGGTGTGTTGGCTTTGTGTATCTTTGGGAGGCAGTAGGAGTCTCCCACGCGGGGAGTACGTGGGATGAGAGTGCGTAGGATGCTTTGAAGGTCTGGATCGAAGGTCTTGATCAGTCTGTTGAGTTGGCGGGTGTGTTCTTTGATCGGATCTGTGGGTAACTGTCTGTAGTGTTCCTGGTTGTCCAGTTGTCGGTATGCTTCTTTGCAATAGTCCGTTCTGGTCTGTATGACGATGGCTCCTCCTTTGCTGGTTTGATGACGATGTTGCGGTTGGTCTTGAGAGCGTGGATGGCGTTGCGTTGTGCTTGGGTGACATTCTGGACTGTCTTGTGAGTGCGGCTGATGAATCTGGCATTGATGCATCTCCTGACAGCTTGAGCATACATGTCAAGCTTAAGGCAGCGACCCTCCGGAGGGGTCCAATTTGACTCTTTCTTCTTCGGTTGCTGCACTGCGGATCCCTCTGTCTGCTGTTCCAGATCATTGGTTGTCTCTTGGGATTTGTGGAAGAATTCCTGGAGCCTCATTCTCCTGATGAATTCCTCTGTGTCTGCCGCGAGACCGATGGGGTCCATTTTGGTGGTGGGGCAGAAATTGAGCCCTCGGCTGAGAACTTCAATTTCATCTGGTTGAAGGGTGTGGTCGGACAAGTTGACGATGGACTTCCCTGTGGTTTCAACCGTGGTACCGGGGGAGGCTTGGTTGCTGCTCGTGGTGATGCCGAGTTTCTCAAGCTTCCTGTTCTTGGTGTGCATGTAGGCAGTGTAGTTCCGTTGCCTCGTCTGTTTGGCAGTGTCTCGTAGCTGGTCTGCTGCATCCTGAGCACAGGCTGAGAACATGGACTCTATCTTGGTTTCGAGGTTGCGGCGTCTGCTGTAGAGCTGGTGTACGAGATGGTTGAGGAGTGTGTGAGAGGTACGACGGCAGAGTCTCTCAGCATAGTCTGTGTTGTAGGTCGACTTGAGTGGGTTCATGATCTGTAGTCCTTTCGGGATCTTGTCTGCTTTCTTGCATCTCTGTAGAAACTTGATGTCTGTGTCGATATGCGCGATCTTCTTGGAGATCCTCTCCACTTTGAGCCGACAGTTTGTGGTGTCGATAGTAGCCATGGTGTGGAGATGCCGGTGTTGGACTGGGGTGGACAAATGTAAGAAGTCACACAACACCAGGTTATAGTCCAACAGTTTTATTTGAAATCACCATGGGGACCAAATTCGCACCCCAATACGCCAACATCTTCATGCACAAGTTCAAGCAAGACTTCTTCGCTGCACAGGGCCTCCAACCAACGCTATACATCAGATACATCGACGACATTTTCTTCCATTGGACCCACGGTGAAGAATCACTGAAAAGACTACACGATAACATCAACAAGTTCCATCCCACCATCAAACTCACCATGGACTACTCCTCAGAATCGGTTTCATTCTTGGACACACGAATCTCCATCAAAGACGGACACCTCAGCACTTCACTCTACCGCAAGCCCACGGACAACCTCAGGATGCTCCACTTCTCCAGCTTCCACCCTAACCACGTTAAAGAAGCCATCCCCTATGGACAAGCCCTGCGAATACACAGGATCTGCTCAGACGAGGAGAAACGCGATGAACACCTACAGACGCTGAAAGACGCCCTCGTAAGAACGGGATATGATGCTCGACTCGTCGATCGACAGTTCCGACAGGCCACAGCAAAAAATCGCATAGACCTCCTCAGAAGACAAACACAGGACACAACCAACAGAGTACCCTTCGTCGTCCAGTACTTCCCCGGAGCGGAGAAACTACGCCATGTTCTTCGCAGCCTTCAACGTGTCATCGATGACGACGAACACCTCGCTAAGGCCATCCCCACGCCTCCACTACTCGCCTTCAAACAGCCGCCTAACCTCAAACAGACCATCGTTCGCAGCAAATTACCCAGCTTTCAGGAGAACAGCGATCACGACACCACACAACCCTGCCACGGCAACCTCTGCAAGACATGCCAGATCATCAACACAGATACCATCATCACACGTGAGGACACCACCCACCAGGTACATGGTACATACTCATGTGACTTGGCCAACGTTGTCTACCTCATACGTTGCAGGAAAGGATGCCCCGGAGCATAGTACATCGGCAAGACCATGCAGACACTGCGACAACGGATGAACGGACACCACGCAACAATCGCCAGGCAGGAATGTTCCCTCCCAGTCGGGGAACACTTCAGCAGTCAAGGACATTCAGCCTCCGATCTTTGGGTAAACATTCTCCAAGGCGGCCTTCGAGACACACGACAACACAAAATCGTAGAGCAGAAACTGATAGCCAAGTTCCGCACTCATGAGGACGGCCTCAACTGGGATCTTGGGTTCATGTCACGCTACATGTAACCCCACCTGACGTAGGATCATCCAGACTCGAGTCGTCATTGGCTTGTTCTCTTTACACAGATGCGGCCGGACCTGCTGTGATTTCCAGCAAAAAAAATGTTTTTTTGTCTGTTTTTTGTTTTTCATACAGACCCCAGCATCTGCAACATTTGACCCCTTGTGACCCCACCTCATTGTTCTTTGATATAATGTTTTCCTGACTAACCTGTTTGGACACCATTCACACCTATGATTGCTGTGATTATCTCTCTGCCGAGGTGTGATAAATGGCAGTTAGAAAGATTACCTGTAATCATCTGGCATTATTCTCTGACTATATAGGTTGTGTCTTTATGCATCTCTCCACTTCACCTGATGAAGGAGCAGCGCTCCGAAAGCTTGTGATTTCAAATAAAACTGTTGGACTATAACCTGGTGTTGTGTGACTTCTTACATTTGTCCACCCCAGTCCAACTCCGGCATCTCCACACCTGATCTGTCAAGGCATCTGAGTCGCATCTTCAGCAAGCCGATGGTTTGCTCAATGATGGATCTGGTCAAAATGTGGCTGGCATTGTAGCGCTCCTCAGCTTCGTTCGATGGCCTCCTCAATGCCGTCATCAGCCACGTCTTCAGTGCATAGCCCTTGTCTCCAAGTAGCCATCTGGAAAGTTGTGTTGGCGGATTGAAGAGCGGAGGCACACTAGACTGCCGCAGGATGAAGGAGGCATGACAACTGCCAGGGTACTTCGCGCAAACATGCAAAATGTCTTTCCTGTGGTTACACACCAGCTGCACGTTAAGGTAGTGGAAGCCCTTGCGGTTAACAAAAACAGCTGGGTTGTGATGGGGTGCCACTAAGGGCCACGTGTGTGCAGTCTATGACGCCCTGCACCCTTGATAAGCCTGCACCCTTGGTAAGCCTGCCATATTTGCAAAGCTAACCGCACGCAAGATTACATTTGCTTGATCCGTGGAGAAGTGGATGTAATTGTGTGCCTTTGCAAAGAGGGCATCGGTTACCTGCGTGATGCAAGTGTGTGCGGCCGACTGGGAGATGCCGCTGATGTCTGCTGATAAGCCCTGGAAGGAACCTGAAACAAAAAATTGAGTGCGGTGGTGACTTTGACAGCCACTTGTAAGGGGTGCCCACCCACTCCTCTGGGCTCCAGGTGTTGGTGCAGCTTAGCACAGATGTCAGTGACTACCTCTCGCGAAAGTCTCAGCCTCCTTTGGCACTGCTGCTCAGTCATGTTGAGGAAGGTCATCCTCGGCCTGTAAACCCTGTGTTGGGGGTATCTCCTGCGGCGATGTGCATCCCTGCGCTAATGCCTTCTGCCCTGTTCATCGTCAGGTGGGTGAGGAGGAGGTTGGCGCTCCTGCTGTTGGTGCTGCTGTTGTTCCTGGCTCTGCTGCTGCCACGGCTGCTCTTCCTCCAAATCTGAGGACCAGGATGAAAGGAAATAAATGGTTCCCATGCTGCTGGTAGATATCTCAGTTGAGGAAGTGCTCAGTTAATGTGGGGAGAGGGTTTTCCCAGGTGGTCAAAGTGGAGATGGATCTCACCTTCACCACTTCCAAAATCAGTAGACCTGCAAAAAGTTTTCCAAGACCTGAAAAAACAAAGTTCTGCCATCAGAAACTGAGCCTTGTTGAGAGCTCTGTTTTTATGCTGGAGCTGTGAAGAAGGCAGCCACTTGTGAACCCGCCACAATCAACTGGCGTGGTTTGGGAATGGCATGGAACACGCAGGAAAAGTGGTAAAATCTAAAACCGCTGTCAAAATAGCATTATCCAGGCAGTTAACAAGCAGTTAACTGCCTTAAGGGCCTATCCCACTGTTTGGTGGCAAGACCAATCGGGAGTCTGGGAGGCCACCTTTGGGAAAGTTGCATGGAGGTGGGTTGATGGCGGGATCGGAACCGAATTTCCGATTTTACCACCTGACCCACCTCTAAACCTGCCCTCTGAGCGCTGGCAAAATCAAGCCCCTAGTCTTTACAATGCAGCAGAGCACCCATACCTATCAGACGCATGTACCCTTGTTGAACATCAATCAGCATTCAGAGCTGGCGCTCCGGTTTCCACTTGTCGGGGCTCTCTCGAATGGGACCTGCACCCAACCCATCTGACTCAGAGGTGGGAATACTACCAGTGGCCACTACGTAGTAGTAAAAGTAAGGACAGTGAAACGAGTTATGCTTAAGATCAAATGTTTAAATGGCCACAGATACTATGCAGTAAAGAAGATAAGCTGTAGCTGCCTACTGGGCCCCAGAGGTCAAAGGCAGAGATCAGAGGCCAAGGTTGCAGTAGCACCCAGGGGTCAGATGTCAGAGGTCGGACAACTGCTTGAAGGTAAAGATTTATACAGACCTGTAACCAAGCTTGGACAAAAGGGGGGGTGGTGGTTAAGACAATGCATGTTAGGGAGGAATTTCCAGCAGGGTACTGTGCTTTTATAAATAAAGATGAGGAGGAATTTCTTCTCTCAGAGGATCATAAATCTGTGGCATTCTCTGCCCCAGAGAACTGTGGAGGTTGGGTCATTGAATATATTTAAGGTGGAGATAGACAGATCTTTGAACAATAAGGGAGTGATGGGTTATGGGGAGTGGGCAGGGAAATGGAGCTGAGCCCAAGGTCAGATCAGCCATGATCTTATTGAACGGCGGAGCAGGCTCGAGGAGCCAAATGGCCTACTCCTTCTTCTATTTCTTATGTTCTTAAATAAGCTTTTGCTTTGTCTTACTAGAATTCTAACTACCACTGTCTGGTCTCATACTATTTAAACCTAGGATTTTCAAATGAAAACTGAACCCACCAAAATTTCACAAACCATCCCCTTTTTACAGCATACAGTGTGCAGAAGATATATAAACTGATCTATATTTGAGTTTGCAGAAGTCCAATGCAAGCTATTGTTCTACTAGTGCCTACTAAAATAGTTTGCTATATGCCTAACTGTAGTTACAGATGTGATATTTGGCCCTTGATACCTAGGAGCTTTTGGTACTGACATTGGGGGCCAAAAAATAAACATTTTCCCATCTCCAGCTCTGATATCATTCACCTTGAAAAGCGCAGGAATTCATCAAAATATAACAAATGAAAAATGCCAAAAGAAGTTAGATAGTAATGTAGTGGAATATCATAGATACATTCTATGGAACATTAGATTAATAATTAATTACAACATGCGAGAATTATGTTTTACTACTTAATCTTCCAACGTTATCAAGTTATAAATGCTTTAATCTGAAAGACAATTAAAAATGTATTACTCTAGACACCCTTCAGCAGTCCATGAGATTAAAGAGTACATTGTCAAAAAGCAGAATGTTTGATGCTGTGCCGATCCTCATAGACACATCTTAGAAATAAGATGCCACTGCATCGATTGATATGCAGTGGAAGATATTGATATTATTACAGAAAGTGTAATCAGCTGATAGAGAAACTGTTTACAGTGAAAAAGTGCTGTGTGCCAAATCACTTACGATATAACTGAGTGGAATAACATTCCAGCCATAATTAAATTATTATCATGCATATAGGCAAAGTATAAGTGCTAATATTCTATTGGCCAGCCCATGTGGAGCAATGAACTACGATTCACATTTCAGTAGAGACCCAAAGCTCCTGATCATAAATCATTTAATCCTCTCTGTGCAATAACTGACTCTCTTAATTACACTGCTAAAATACATTAATTAGAGTTCAGCTACAGCACAAAGCCAGCCTCTGGATCTCAGTGCTAAAGGCAAAGCACCTAATTGGACTAAGCTCAGGCTCATAGCCTGAAGTGGTCAGAAATGCTCCATCCTTTTTTAATTGGAGACTTTAATAATATTTTGATGTCAAAATTCAAATTTAAATTAAGACATTTTCTGAAGCTGACTCTTTTTTTTTTATCAAACTGGCTATAACACTAAATCAGTTGTCTCCTGATATAGTGAAGCCCCTCATAGATTGAAGTTTAGCTGTAGCAAATTACATTTTAAGTTGGGGAAAATGTTTTATTGTAATACCCAAAAGCAGAACTATATTCCAGACCTGACACTAAGGGGAATGGTGCTTTGACTTAGGAGAAGCTCTTAAGCAACTAGGGTTCAATAATAAAAACATTTATTTATTAAAACTATTTGTACCCCTAAAGAGAAGAAAGTTTTCTGTTTCTGGATAAACACTTTCAAGGCAACATTGAAAAATGACGTAATAGATCTGGTAATGTGAGACTTTTATACCAATTAACTATAATTCAGAAGGTGCGAGACTTTCTTGTCACACTTTTAGCAGCTCTGCTTATTTGCAAGTTCTTTTTCTGAACTTTCTCTTTTATGAAAGTAATAGCCTTTTCACATAATGACATTTGTTTTCCTTAAAATAAGTTATGCAAACTAGAATATGATGTTTAAATGCTTCTTATTTTTTTCAGGGCTGATATTTTTCATATCAATCCATTTTCTTACAAGTATTAGAAACTCTGCAACAAGACTAATATATACTGTACTACAGAAGAGTTGTTCATTTGAATTCAGTCTAGATAGGGCCAGCTGAAAGGAAAATGTTATCTTCATATACAAGCTTAATTATAGTGTTAATTTTAAACAGTAGGGGAATGGGTTACTTTGTTAACGTTAGTGTGCACAAAATGTATTTTAGTAATTCAGTTTATTAATATAAATGCAGAATGAGTGTAATTTTGTTTATGCTGCCAAAGTTCCTCTTGGGACTGAATCAGATTAATGGACTTTAACTCACAGGCCCAGCAGGGGTCGTGGGGGAAAAGTGAGTAGAAGGCAGGAGATTGAGAGGGGAGGTGGCAGGGGAGTTAGATTTTTTTCTGGTCTGCTCAGCACCAATTAATGGCAAACAGTCAAGGTTACTCACATGTGCCTTCTGATCCACATTGCATTAACAATTCCCTTTATAAAGATAATATTAAGGCAATGGGAAGAATCAGCAAAGCTCCAGCAGAGAATAGACCAGAAAGCATTGTAAAGAGAAACTCATCAGTATCAGTCCACACAATGGCATGGCTGCTTCAGCGTGTCACAAGTTGATCAACACGTTGGAAGAGGTGAAGCAGCAGAGGAGGGTCATGCGAATGTGAGGCCATGGCTCCATCCAGGTAACACAGGATGCAAAGATCAATTTGTAATACACTTTCTGCATAACCCAGGTCATAAGGTGCCCTGTTTTGACATGTTGGTGAGCACATTAAAATCATCCCTGCTGTACAGTTGTGTAGGTAGGCTTTTCTGAAAGCTATAGGCCCGGAATTTGCATTCAGCGGCGAAGTGACGGTGATCGCCGCTGACCTCGAAGAAAGCAGCCCACAAAGATCTTGCGATCTCTCGCGATCTCTGTGGCAAAAACTTGAGGTTTCTCAACCTTAATTTGATTGTAGCACTATCAAAAGGGGATCCCCAGTGTAGAGCAGCTGTGATATCATCAAGCTGTCTAAGCAGCCAATCACAATTGAAGAATTCTCACAGACAGCAAACCAGGAAGTAAAATGCACAGATTATAATTTACTTTTTATAAATTTTACAGAGAGTGAAATAAAGATGGGGCATACACATAGGATTAAGGTAGAAGCTGAAATATCATAAACAAACTTTAAAAATATATTTTTTTTTTATTATGTTAAAAATGTAGTAATTTTTTTATCATAATGGAGAAATTTGACGTACCACAGATCTAAAATTAGTTTTTCAGGGACTATTCCAACAAGGCTTAACTTTTTATGGAGTATTTAATTAGAGCAGAAAAGCTTAAGTTTTCATCAGTTCAAGTGATTTCACTGATTGCCGGCTATGGGGAGTTCCACAGCGCAGCCTGTGGCAGAGCAAGGAATGACTGACCGCAACTTCAGGAATTCCATGTTTAGCTGCACATGCATTAAATCTTGAAGTTATGGTCAGTTTCAGAGGGGTAATGACGGCGAACGTTGACAGTTCGCCGTCATTACCACTGCAAAATCCGGGGCATGGTATTCCTAGTGTACCAAGTGCCATTGATGGCATGTAATTGGTCACTCGAGCACCTGATCGACATCCAATGGGTTTATGAATGCAGAAGAATACCACTCAATGAATATCCAAATAGTCTGCGATCTCTGCCAAGGAATTATGCAGGTGATATGTCCATACTGCCCATATTTTAAGGGAATTTCTCATCAAGTTTCTCACAGAGATATCCTCTCTTTTTTTCCCTTTTAGTTTCTGCACTGAGCAGCTTTTCATCCTCATCTGTGATTTCGATCTCCATTGCTGTCTCTTCACTGATTTCACTGTTCTCATATCCTCCCTTAACCTGTCCCTCTATCTAATCTGTCCTATCCATATTCACATCAACACTCTCAGCCTTTTCATCTCACGTGGCCTCTCTACCCCCATTGTCTCAATCACAGACAAGGCCATTTCCAACCACTTCCTTGTATCCCTCACCACCCATATCCCCCCTACCCCCTCTTAACCCTACTTCCTTCTGAAATCGCCCCTGGAAAAAAAAACTCCCCCAAGGCACTTACAACTATACTTTGGCTATCTTATTGATCTGCAACTTCTCCCACACGTCCACATTCATTGCCCTAATCCACAGTGAAAGCCACGCTACCTCTCCACCAACTTTCTTGAACCATCCACTGCCTGGATGAGCCACAATCTCCTCCAGTTGAACATTGGGCAGACCAAAGTTATCATCTTCAGCCTCCACCACAAACTCTTGCCACCGATTCCTATACTTCCCCGGCCACTGTCTGAGGTTCAACCAGGCTGTTTGCAACCCCAGCGTCCTATTTGACCCCAAGCTGTACTTTCGACACCATATCACAAAGACCGCCTACTTCACCTCCATAATACCATTCGTCTCTGCCCCTACCTAAGCTCACCTGCTGCTGAAACACTCATCCATGCATTTGTCATCTCTAGCCTCGACTACTCCCATGCTTTCCTAACTGGTCTTCCATCCTCCATGCTCTGTAAACTTCAGCTCATCCAAAACTGCTGCCTGTATCCTATCCTGCACCAAGTCCTGCTCATCTTTCACCCCTGTGCTTGCTGACCTACATTGCCTTTCGGTCTCCCAGTGCCTCAAATTTTAAATTTTAGCATTGTATTTAAATCCCTTCATAGCTTTGCCCCTCCCTATCTCTGTAATCACCTCCAGCCCTACAACCCTCCAAAACCTCTGCATTTCTCCAACTCTGGCCTCTAATGCATCCCCCATTCCTTTTGGCCCACCATTGGCAGCAGTGCCTGCAGCTGTCGAGCTGCCTAAGCTCTGGAATTCCCTGGCTAAAGTGTTCCGTTTCTTTACCGCTGTCTCCTCTTTTAAGACCCTCCTTAAAACTCGCCAAGTTTTTCATCATCCCTCCTAATATCTCCTTCTTTGGCTTGACATTGTTGTGTCTGTGTATAATAAGACACAGACTGCAGGAGAAACGGTACAACAGGTGTTTACTGAATGAGGGTTACTCTAGAACTAACTGTACAGATCACCACTCAGGGTTTATATACAGGTGTGGTCACTGCCGGTACTACAGTATACAGGAGCTGTAAAAAGTAGTTCTCTCCCTTAAAGGTACATACATTACAATTCCTCCCCTTTTAGATTAACAGTACCATAACACTTTTAACATGCAACATTAGCTGAAAATAGTCTATTTATAAATTCAGTCTTTGGGGAGGCTTCCTGATTCTTTCTGGATAACGCCTTTCCCGAGTGTCTCGCTCTTGGTGCGGAAGCGATTCTAGCACCCTGTCGTCAGTTGATTCATCAGCTTCCAATGCTATTGTTTCTGAGGTAGCTGTGACCTGTACATCGGGTTCCTCACCAGGTACGTATGGCCGAGACATGGGGTTGACTCGTTCCTGTGACTCTAGGACCTGGTCAGCATGGCATCTCACAATGTTCTCCCCAACATCCACTGTGTACATTAGTGGCCCCTGCCGTGTGCATATCGTTCCTGGTTGCCATTTCTCTGTTCGGTAGTTGCGGGCCAAGACTGGTTGCCCTACATTGAAGCTCCTTGTCGGCTTCTCATTGATGTGCTGGAATTGCTTACTCTCAACATCTCTTCGTACATTTGGTCTGAGCAAATCCAGACGAGATCTCAACCTTCGGTTAAAGAACATCATGGCCGGGGCCTGGTTGGTCACTGCATGTGTCGCATTTCTGTAGGCTAACAGGAAATTGTCCACCTAATGCTGCAGTGGAATGTCATCATCGCACATGGCCTTTACTGCTTTTTTAAAGGTTTGTACGAACCTCTCAGCCAATCCATTTGTGGCTGGATGATACGGGGCGGATGTGTAATGCCTTACCCCATTCCTTTTCATAAATCTTCGAAACTCTTCGGACACAAACTGTGGTCCATTATCAGAGCAAATCTGCTTTGGCAAGCCGTTCCTGGCAAAAATGGTCCGTAGGACTGCAATAGTTTTCTCCGTGGTGGTGGAGGACATTTTGATCACCTCAGGCCATTTCGAGTGCGCATCCACGGCTATTAAAAACATTGTGTCCATGAATGGACCAGCAAAATCAATATGCACCCGTTGCCATGGAGATGAGGGCCACTCCCATGGGTGTAGAGGGGCATGTGGTGGTGCATTTTGGACCTTCTGGCATCCTGAGCAGCTCAGGTCCCCTGGCATACTGACAGCTGTTCTCTTCTGGATGAGAATGCTGGCAACAGTGAGTCACCATGTGCTGGCCATCCCTTCACCGTCAAATCATATACCCGAGACAGTGTCGGGTCATTTTGGGTCTCCTTCTCTATACCAGCGTTAGTTACTGGCAAGCGTTCAATTATAGTCGAATGAAATATTTCGACAGGATCCACTGCTGGTGCTTCCTCCGCAGTAGGCAGTGGCAGGCGTGATAGCCCATCAGCGTTTCCATGCTGTTTCGTGCCCTTATACTCGATTTCATATTGGTGCGCCCCTAGAAAAAGGGACCATCTTTGTAGCCGTTGCGCAGTCATCACTGGAACACCCTTCTTTGGATTAAAGATGGAGACAAGTGGTTGGTGGTCAGTCAGCAAGTTGAACTTCTGCCCGTGCAGATAGTGATTGAACTTTTTCACTCCCCACACTAGGCTGAGGGCCTCCCTGTCAATCTGGGCGTAGTTACACTCGGCTGAGGTTAGTGACCGAGACGCAAAGGCTACTGGCCTCTCCAAGCTGTCCGGAAATTTGTGCAACAGCACCGCTGCAATGCCATAGGGTGAGGCATCACACGCCAACCGAATTGGTAGTGCTGGGTTGAAATGAGCCAACACCTCTTTTGATGTGATCAATGCTTTGCTCTTCTGGAAAGCTTGTTTACATTTGTCACTCCACTTCCATGGTACCCCCGTTTGCAGTAGGGTGTTCAGTGGGTGTAGTACTGTAGACAAATTCGGCAAGCACTTATGGTAGTAGTTCACCAGCCTGAGGAACGACCTCAGTTGTGACACATTTTCCGGTGCTGGAGCCTTGACTACTGCCTCAATCTTTTCAGGGGACTTATGTAACCCCTCTTCATCAATAACGTGGCCACAATACGAGATCTGCTTCTGGAAAAACTCGCATTTGTGGCGATTGGCTTGGAGCCCATATTCCTTCAATCTAGTGAGCACCTGCTCCAGGTTGGCGAGGTGATCACTGTCATTTTCGCCCGTGACAAGGATGTCTTCCAAGTAACACTGGGTCCCTGGAATCCCTTGCAGGACTTGTTCCATTGCCCTTTGCCAAATAGCCGGAGCTGATGCTACCCCGAACACCAGCCGATTGTATTGGTAGAGACCTTTATGAGTGTTGATCGTGAGGCACTGTTTCGAGGCTTCTTCTACCTCCATTTGCAGGTACGCCTGGGCCAGATCAATCTTAGTGAAGCGTTTCCCTCCAGATAGTGTGGCGAAAATATCTTCAATCCGCGGAAGCGGATACTGTACAGTGTGAAGGATTTGGTTCACTGTCACCTTAAAGTCCCCACAGATGCGAACCTTCTTTGGTTCCCCAGGCGTATTACTCAACGACCTCTTCATTACAGGAAGGATGGGTGTAGCCCACTCGCTCCAGTCCACTTTGGACAGTACTCCTGAACGTTCCAAACCTTCCAGCTCTGCTTCGACGAATGGGCGGACCGCATAAGGTGCCGGTCTGGCCTTAAAAAACATTGGGCTTGCATTTTCCTCAATTTTGATCGTCGCTGTTATGCCTTTTAGTGTTCCGAGTCCCTGCTGGAACACTTCTTGTGTGTCAGTTAGCATTTTTGACAGTCGTCCAGGTGTGACGTCGTCATCCTTATTGGCATCTACAGTCAGTGCTTGTATGGAATGGCAATCTAGCTGTATCTTCCGGATCCATTCACGTCCTAGTAGTGGTGGTCCTCCATCTGGCAATACATATAGGTCCATTTTTGGTGTTTCCTTGCCGTTATATATAATGTTCACCCTTATTTTTCCTTTGGGGTAGACTTTTTGCCCCGTGTACGTCTTCAAGACAATCTTTGTATCTCTCAAGGATATATGTGAGAATAGCCACTTGTAGTCCCTTCGGTTTATGACTGTTAGGGCTGATGCTGTGTCCAATTCCATTTTCACTTGGACTCCTGCTATCTTGAGCGTGACCCAGATAGTTTGGTGATCCTCCGTTTTGATCACATTATGTAGTTTCAGACAACCCAGCTCCTTGCTTCCGGAGTCTGTATCACTTTTCTGTTCGTCTGAACTACTCTCCGTCACCTTATGTACCTTCTTGTACTTCTCCTGTGGAGATTTCTTGCTGCTGGTTTTCTTTCCCGACCTGCAAACTCTTGCTATGTGTCCTACTTTTCCACACTGTCTGCACACTTTGTCCTTGAACCAGCAATCATTATGGTTGTGTGTTGTTCTGCCGCAGCGATAGCACTTCACTGTTCCGTATGACATTTCATTTGTGCCATATTCTTGCGGTCTCCGTTGTATCTCTGCAGCGCCCCGTGCTGCTGCTTCGTGTGATACTGCCATGCTGAAAGCCTTGTCCAGCGTAGAAGCCGTTTCTGGGTTCCTTCACTTTGAAGCCCACACGCAAACTTGTCCCTTAAAGTATCTGCTGGTCCCGTTCCAAACTGGCAGTGTTTCGATAGCTTGCGCAGTTCCGTTAAATACTCAGCATTACTTTCATCTTTATGCTGGTTCCTTTTGTGAAACTTAAATCTTTCTGCTATCAGCAGCAGTGTGGGGTTTAAGTGATCCTGTAGGATTGACACTATGTTTTCAAAATCCTTTTCTGCTGGCTTCTCTGGGGTTACTAGGTTTCGTAGTAAGCCATACGTTTTTGCACCCATTGAATTCAACAATACCAGCGCTTTCTTGTCATTTGGCACTTCATTCGCCTTGCAGTATACTTCTATGCGTTCGACATATGTCGTCCAATCTTCGACTTCATTGTCGAACGCTGTGATACTGCCACTCTTCGGCATTTTTGGGTGAGGTTAGACTGGCTTAAAATGGCATCTCCCGTGCTTTCCTTTCTTCCCCGCTGCTGCTTAAAATGGCGTCTACCGCGCTTTCCTTTCTTCCCCGCTGCTACTTAAAATGGCGTCTCCCGCACTGCTGCCAACGCCGCTCTCGGCGGTCCTTGTGGCAAATGGCGATGCCCTGTGGGTTTCGTGCGCTGCTCCTGCGCTGCTGCCAATGCCGCTCTCTGCGGTCCTCGTGGCAATGGCAGCGCCTCGTGTTTTCCTGTGCGCTTCTCTCCCCCGTTGACGCTGCTCGGCCCTTGAACACCGGCTGCGCTTTGCGCGTTTTCCTGCGCACCTCTCTCCCCCGTTGACGCTGCTCGGCCCTTGAACACCGGCTGTGCTCTGCTCGCTCTTGTCTCTCTTCCCCATTGACGCTGCTCGGCCCTCGAACAGCAGCTGCGCTCTGCTCATCGCCAATGTTGTGTCTGTGTATAATAAGACACAGACTGCAGGAGAAACGGTACAACAGGTGTTTACTGAATGAGGGTTACTCTAGAACTAACTGTACAGATCACTACTCAGGGTTTATATACAGGTGTGGTCACTGCCGGTACTACAGTATACAGGAGCTGTAAAAAGTAGTTCTCTCCCTTAAAGGTACATACATTACAGACATTGATATTTGTCTAATTAAACTTCTGTGAAGCAGCGTGGGAATTTTTCTACACTAAAGGTACTATATAAATGTTGTTGGAATCATGGATTCTATTTGTTCCAATGTTAAAAGAAGTTGGATGGTTGATATAAGGTACCCACTCAAAATGTGGCTCATGACAGCACTATGTTATCCCAGTATCCTAACAGCAGAGCATACAATGAAACATATTCAAGAGGCAGGAAAGTTAGTGACCAGAAATTTGGTATGCACAAACAATGGTTCTGATGTTCTACAATATGCCTCAGGACAAATTGATTGAATGGTCGTAACATACCGATTATGAACAAGATAGCCATTAAACAAGGCACATTTCTGGAATATGAGCAACCATAAGCCAAGGCACAGGAGAAGGAGAAAGAGACAGAGGGTGATGTCAACGAACGAGCAGAAGCCCAGAGGCTACTGCAGGAAGCAGCACGATTTCATCAGGTTCTGAATGAGCAATTCTTTCCTTGAGGTTTGACTTTATATTTCATCAAATTATTTTTTATAAACAACCACACTATGTGGAAAACATTAATTTTGAAAGTAATCAATTACTGCAAGGTTTAATGTTATGTGTTGTGTCTTTATCTAAAGAAATAATGAAAATGTCTTTAATGTGATGCACTGATGTAACTACATCTTGTGACACATGAATCAATGGGTCAGCTATTTCTACTGCACATAATGTATCATGTGTAGAGGCTGCCTGAAAGATGTACCATGAAGCTGCTTGTGATTCAACTGGCTGCTAACCCTGATGTGTGGTGGACGCAGATGGTTCTGCCTTTGTGACCAAGATAACCTGTCCTGCTCTGGCTGTAGGGGTTTGCTTGCTTTCAGGGTTTCTCTGATTACTTGTAGACAAGGGATTGGTGGTGACCTGTTCCTGTGCTTCTGGCCACATGACCCTACTGTGGATAAGAGTCTTGACCATCCACAGCTCTGTTCACATTGCACTGCCACAAGGCCTTTGAATTTCCCACTCATGGCTCTCTGAACTCTTTTTCCAAACTTTGAAGCTGACCATTATTGTTGTAATCACAGAATCACAGAATCACAGAAACCCCACAGTGCAGATAGAGGCCATTTCGGCCCATCGAGCCTGCACCGACACATATCCCACCCGATCCCCGTAACCCCTACACCAACACATATCCCACCCTATCCCCGTAACCCCACATATTTAATCCCCCTAACACTAAGGGTCAATTTATCATAGCCAATCAACCTAACCCGCACATCTTTGGACTGTGGGAGGAAAACGGAGCACCCGGAGGAAACCCACGCAAACACGGGGAGAATGTGCAAACTCCACACAGACAGTCTCCCGAGGCCTTTATGTACCTTTATGTACCTGTATGTACCTTTAAGGGGAGAACTACTTTTTACAGCTCCTGTATACTGTAGTACCGGCAGTGACCACACCTGTATATAAACCCTGAGTAGGGATCTGTACAGTTAGTTTTAGAGTAACCCTCATTCAGTAAACACCTGTTGATTGTTCCCTGCAGTCTCTTGTCTAATTATTGAAGGACACAACATCAAGATACACGGATCTAACATTGGCGACGAGAAGATTCAAACCTACCTGCAACTCTGCATCACCTCCCAGGGATTCGCTCCTGGAGAACAGTGAAAGAAGAAGGCCGAGTCCAGAAGCACGGGCGTCGACCACGGGAAACCCCCCAGTCATCCAGCGGAGATTTGAGCATCGCAGGGGAGGCTGTCGAGAGCCAGGCTTGCTTCTCCGGTCACGGTGGTCCAGCGAAATGGGCTGGCAACAGGTACTGCGCAGACCCTTCCCGGACAGCGGCGGCTAGAGCCGACCGATGGCACAGGAAAAGGCCGAGCAGCGTCGACGGGGGAAAGAGAGAGGGTAGAGCACACAGGGCGCAGCCGGTGTTCAGGACCGAGCGGCGTCAACGAGAGGGAGCAGAGCGCAACCGGTGTTCAAGATCCGAGCAGCGTCAACGGAAGAGAGAGGCGCACAGGAAAACGCACAGAGCGCAGCCAGTGTTCAAGGGCCGAGCAGCGTCAGCGGGGAAGAAAGGAAAGCGTGGGAGACGCCATTTTAAGCTGCAGCGGGGAAGAAGGGAGGGCACGAGAGACGCCATTTTGAGCCAGTCTAACCACACCCAGGGATGCTGAAGAGTGGCAGTGTCACAGCGTTCGACAATGAAGTCGAAGGTTGGACGACATATGTCGAACGCATAGAAGTCTACTGCAAGGTGAATGAAGTGCCAGATGACAGGAAAGCGCTGGTATTGTTGAATTCAATGGGTGCAAAAACGTATGGCTTACTGCGAAACCTAGTAACCGCAGAGAAGCCAGTGGAAAAGGATTTTGAAAACATAGTGTCAATCCTACAGGACCACTTAAACCCCACACTGCTGCTGATAGCAGAAAGATTTAAGTTTCACAAAAGGAACCAGCATAAAGATGAAAGTAATGCTGAGTATTTAACGGAACTGCGCAAGCTATCGAAACACTGCCAGTTTGGAACGGGACTAGCAGATAATTTAAGGGACAAGCTTGCGTGTGGGCTTCAAAGTGAAGGAACCCAGAAATGGCTTCTATCAGAAAAGGATCTTACGCTGGACAAGGCTTTCAGCATGGCAGTATCACACGAAACAGCAGCACGGGGCGCGGCAGAGATACAACGGAGACCACAAGAATATGGCACAAATGAAATGTCATACGGAACAGTGAAGTGCTATCGCTATGGCAGAACAACACACGACCATAAGGATTGCTGGTTCAAGGACAAAGTGTGCAGACAGTGTGGAAAAGTAGGACACATAGCAAGAGTCTGCAGGTCGGGAAAGAAAACCAGCAGCAAGAAATCTCCACAGGAGAAGTACAAGAAGGTACATAAGGTGACAGAGAGTAGTTCAGACGAACAGAAAAATGATACAGACTCCGGAAGCAAGGAGCTGGGTTGTCTGAAACTACATAATGTAATCAAAACGGAGGATCACCAAGCTATCTGGGTCACGCTCTAGATAGCCGGAGTCCAAGTGAAAATGGAATTGGACACAGGATCAGCCCTAACAGTCATAAACCGAAGGGACTACAAGCGGCTATTCTCACATATACCCTTGAGAGATACAGAGATTGTATGAAGACGTACACGGGGCAAAAAGTCTACCCCAAAGGAAAAATAAGGGTGAACGTTATATATAACGGCAAGGAAACACCAAAAATGGACCTATATGTATTGCCAGATGGAGGACCACCACTACTAGGACGTGAATGGATCCAGAAGATACAGCTAGATTGGCATTCCATACAAGCACTGACTGTAGATGCCAAAAAGGATGACGACGTCACACCTGGACGACTGTCAAAAATGCTAACTGACGCACAAGAAGTGTTCCAGCAGGGACTCGGAACACTAAAAGGCAAAACAGTGATGATCAAAATAGAGGAAAATGCAAGCCCAAAGTTTTTTAAGGCCTTATGTGAGCCGCCCAGCCGTCGAAGCAGAGCTGGAAGGTTTGGAACGTTCAGGAGTACTGTCCAAAGTGGACTGGAGTGAGTGGGCTACACCCATCGTTCCTGTAATGAAGAGGTCGTTGAGTAATACGCCTGGGGAACCAAAGAACGTTCGCATCTGTGGGGACTTTAAGGTGACAGTGAACCCAGTCCTTCGCACTGTACAATATCCGCTTCCGTGAATTGAAGATATTTTCGCCTCGCTATCTGGAGGGAAACGCTTCACTAAGATTGATCTGGCCCAGGCGTACCTGCAAATGGAGGTAGAAGAAGCCTCAAAACAGTACCTCACGATCAACACTCATAAAGGTCTCTACCAATACAACTGGCTGGTGTTCGGTGTAGCATCAGCTCCGGCTATTTGGCAAAGGGCAATGGAACAAGTCCTGCAAGGGATTCCAGGGACCCAGTGTTATTTGGACGACATCCTGGTCACGGGCTAAAATGACAGTGATCACCTCGCCAACCTGGAGCAGATGCTCACTAGATTGAAGGAATATGGGCTCCGAGCTAATCGCCACAAATGCGAGTTTTCCAGAAGCAGATCTCGTATTGTGGCCACGTTATTGATAAAGAGGGGTTACATAAGTCCCCTGAAAAGATTGAGGCAGTAGTCAAGGCTCCAGCACCGGAAAATGTGTCACAACTGAGGTCGTTCCTCGGGCTGGTGAACTACTACCATAAGTTCTTGCCAAATTTGTCTACCGTACTACACCCACTGAATACCCTACTGCAAATGGGGGTACCATGGAAGTGGAGTGACGAATGTAAATGAGCTTTCCAGAAGAGCAAAGCATTGATCACATCAAAAGAGGTGGTGGCTCATTTCAACCCAGCACTACCAATTCGGTTGGCGTGTGATGCCTCACCCTATGGCATTGGAGCGCTGCTGTCGCACAAATTCCCAGATGACTCGGAGAGGCCAGTAGCCTTTGCGTCTCGGTCACTAACCTCAGCCGAGCGTAACTACGCCCAGATTGACAGGGAGGCCCTCAGCCTAGTGTGGGGAGTGAAAAAGTTCAATCACTAACTGCACGGGCAGAAGTTCAACTTGCTGACTGACCACCAACCACTTGTCTCCATCTTTAATCCAAAGAAGGGCGTTCCGGTGATGACTGCGCAATGGCTACAAAGATGGTCCCTTTTTCTAGGGGCGCACCAATATGAAATCGAGTATAAGGGCACGAAACAGCATGGAAACACTGATGGGCTATCACGCCTGCCACTGCCTACTGCGGAGGAAGCACCAGCAGTGGACCCTGTCGAAATATTTCATTCGACTATAATTGAACGCTTGCCAGTAACTAACGCTGGTATAGAGAAGGAGACCCGAAATGACCCGACACTGTCTCGGGTATATGACTTGACGGTGAAGGGATGGCCAACACATGGCGACTCACTGTTGCCAGCATTCTCATCCAGAAGAGAACAGCTGTCAGTATGCCAGGGGACCTTGATGTGTGGATCCCGAGTGGTAATTCCACCCAAGTTAAGGGAAAGATTGCTCAATGAGCTTCATGGAGGTCATCTGGGAGGGGTGAAAATGAAAAGCCTTGCTAGGGCTTATGTGTGGTGGCCGGGGATCGATCAGCAAATCGAGGACCTGACAAAGAGCTGCTCAGGAAGCCAGAAGGTCCAAAGTGCACCACCACATGCCCCTCTACACCCATGGGAGTGGCCCTCATCTCCATG
Organism: Somniosus microcephalus; assembly: GCF_052327205.1. Classification (NCBI taxonomy): domain Eukaryota; kingdom Metazoa; phylum Chordata; class Chondrichthyes; order Squaliformes; family Somniosidae; genus Somniosus; species Somniosus microcephalus. Next base: position 254,747,369 of record NC_140992.1, read on the forward strand.
GCAACGGGTGCATATTGATTTTGCTGGTCCATTCATGGACTCAATGTTTTTAATAGCCGTGGATGCGCACTCGAAATGGCCTGAGGTGATCAAAATGTCCTCCACCACCACGGAGAAAACTATTGCAGTCCTACGGACCACTTTTGCCAGGAACGGCTTGCCAGAGCAGATTTGCTCTGATAACGGACCACAGTTTGTGTCCGAAGAGTTTCAAAGATTTATGAAAAGGCATTACACATCCGCCCCGTATCATCCAGCCACAAATGGATTGGCTGAGACGTTCGTACAAACCTTTAAAAAAGCAGTAAGGGCCATGTGCGATGATGACATTCCACTGCAGCATAAGGTGGACAATTTCCTGTTAGCCTACAGAAATGCGACACATGCAGTCACCAACCAGGCCCCGGCCATAATGTGTTTTAACCAAAGGTTGAGATCTCATCTGGAATTGCTCAGACCAAATGTACGAAGAGATGTTGAGAATAAGCAATTCCAGCACATCAATGAGAAGCCAACAAGGAGCTTCCATGTAGGGCAACCAGTCTTGGCCCGCGACTACCGAACAGAGAAATGGCAACCAGGAACGATATGCACACGGCAGGGGCCACTAATGTACACAGTGGATGTTGGGGAGAACATTGTGAGACGCCATGTTGACCAGATCCTAGAGTCACAGGAACGCGTTAACCCCATGTCTCGGCCATACATACCTGGTGATGAACCCGACGTACAGGTAGCATCTACCCAAGAAACAGTAGCATCGGAAGCGGATGAACCAACCAACGACAGGGGGCCAGAATCGCCTCTGCACCAAGAGCAAGTCACTCAGGAAAGGCGCTATCCAGAAAGGATCAGGAAGCCTCCCCAAAGACTGAATTTATAAATAGACTATTTTCAGTTAATGTTGCATGTTAAAAGTGTTACTTGTAATTAGTTGATATTTAATTGTTAAATGAATGTTATGGTACTGTTAATCTAAAAGGGGAGGAATTGTAATGTATGTACCTTTAAGGGGAGAACTACTTTTTACAGCTCCTGTATACTGTAGTACCGGCAGTGACCACACCTGTATAGAAACCCTGAGTAGGGATCTGTACAGTTAGTTTTAGAGTAACCCTCATTCAGTAAACACCTGTTGATTGTTCCCTGCAGTCTCTTGTCTAATTATTGAAGGACACAACATCAAGATACACGGATCTAACAATTGTGCCGTGGAGTTTACAGTCAACTTTTGTTTCGAGGTAGTGTACAACTGGCCATTAGTATCAAGATGTTTAGCAAAATCAGTTTGCAGTGTGGTCTGCAAGAAGACAAGTGACTGCCACGTCCATTTTACTTCTGAAGCATCCTCCATTTTATAGCTTGGCCATGAGGTTAGAATCACAAAGGAACTTCACAGGGCTCATGGCTATCCGACACCTCCACTTAACAGCAGCCAGCCACCACCATTGCCCCTTACACGCCCATAAGAAGTGCTTCACCCATTGCTTCTTCTTTTACATTGGAAAAACCATCCAAGGCATGAGTTTTGGGTGCCGCATGCTTGAAGTGGTAGTGAGGCTGAAGGCTGTGGTTCAGCTTTTTGCTGAAAGAGGCCGGCTTGCTCCTCCTGGGGTGTGACAAGAAGAAGTGCAAAAGGTTATGCCTTGGGACGTTTCACCATGTTAAAGGTGCTATATAAATGTAACTTCTTGTTATTATGTGATAACCCAATGTGCACAGTTAGGCATGTTGTTGCTGCTGCTGCACATTCAATGCAGGCCACATTTCACAGCACAGTAAGCCACTGCTATGCACTTGCATAGAGAAGGTATGTGATTATAATTAGACAAACCAGGAGTGTACTCCACTGCTGCAGCTTGGAATTCACCCATGCCATGTACAGCTTTCCAGCTAATTACCTCCAGGATGATGTCTTCAATGGGTGTAAGAAGTTTGACCTGCTAAACCTGTCAACCTGTGCGCACTCTGTGTCTTCTGCTGACAGTGACCTTTTCTTTAAGAAGATGATAAATGTGCATCAAATGAAGGAATATATTGTGCCATGCAATTTAGACTGCAGTGCAGTTTTATGGCCTTAGAGGCATAGCTTACTTGATTGTGAAGTACCATGATTATAAAAGGTTTGAGTATGTTTGATAGTTGAATTAGTGCATTGTAATTGTCAGCTGGATATCTGAATGATTAAAACCAGTTTTCAATGCCTTTTGGTTGCATAATTCTAGGTTCTTTTTCGCTTCTGCTGTGCTAGTTTTCAACCATATTCATTACTTCCCTTTGTGTTGCATATTCAGCAGGTTGCTTGATCAAGGGGGTCCTCATACAAGAAACACAAAAGGTTAGCATGTAGGTACAGCAAGTAATTAGGAAGGCAAGTGGAATGTTGGCCCTTATTGCAAGGGGGATGGAATATAAAAGTAGGGAAGTCTTGCTAAAACTATACCGGGCGCTGGTGAGACCACATCTGGAGTACTGCGCACAGTTTTGGTCTCCTTATTTAAGGAGGGATATACTTGCATTGGAGGCAGTTCAGAGAAGGTTCACTAGGTTGATTCCTGAGATGAAGGGGTTGAATAATGAAGAAAGGTTGAGCAGGTTGGGCCTATACTCATTGGAGTTTAGAAGAATGAGAGGTGATCTTATTGAAACATATAAGATTCTGAGGGGGCTCGACAGGGTAGATGCAGAGAGGATGTTTACCCTCGTGGGGGAACCTAGAACGAGGGGGCATAGTTTCAGAATAAGGGGTCGCCCATTTAACACGGAGATGAGGAGGAATTTCTTCTCTCAGAGGGTCGTGAATCTTTGGAATTCTCTACCCCAGAGAGCTGTGGAGGCTGAGTCATTGAATATATTCAAGGCGAAGATAGACAGATATTTGAGCTACAGGGGAGTCAAGGTGAATGGGGAGTGTGGGAAAGTGGAGTTGAGGCCAAGGTCAGGTCAGCCATGATCTTATTGGATGGTAGGGCAGGCTCAAGGGGCCAAATGGCCGACTCCTGCTCCTATTTCTTATGTTCTTATGTTCTTATTCTTTGATTGTTGTAATATATGGGGGTAGAACAAATGAAGGACAGAGACAGGATGAGTTGCTCGTCCATGTGCTTGTTTACTAGGCCAGAGCGAACTGAGCATGCTCATACTAAAGCATGTGATAATACACACACTGCTTTCCCCTTAAAAAAAGTACATATTCCCCTCTCAAATACAACAAAACGATGGTCCGACCTTTCCCAGCATTACATGTACCACATAACAAAAACTCCTGGCTTATTTTCTTTTGAATGAATGAATCCAGTTTAATAACAGGTTTGTGGAGCCTTCCTGATCTCTTTAAAAAAGGTTTTGGTGTTCAACCAATTTTTGGGCTGTTTTGTTTTGGCTCTGAACTCAAAGATGATCCTGTTTCGAGCTCACAATTGTTTGAACCTGGTATTTCAGTTACTGAAGTCTGAACTGAGTCAAACTCATGTATCTGTTCATGATCAAGTGGTTCACAATCACTGTCCAATCCAGACCAGTAAACAAAGCTTCTTGCAATTGATTTCATCCTGACGATCCTGGATGTTCAGTATGAAGTTCGGCCCTAATTCTGTCTCTCAATGAAGTAGGTACCACCACTCTGTTTCCCCACTTGATACAACCTTGTTTGCAAGACAATTCAGTACGCCGGTTATGGAATGGTTTCAATTTTGTGTCAAGACACTGATCAGTCCATCCATTCAAAGTGTTTTCATACACTCTTTTCAGTTCTGAGTTCTTTTGAGTCTCATCTGCAATCTCAGTTGAATTCCGCGGAAAGTCTTTGTCAACTCCACCTCGCGTGAAAATCTCATCTTCACCCCCAATACATGAGTCCTCATGTGGCAACCTGGACAAGGCATCTGCAATTGTGTTCTGCTTTGAAGTGCGATATGCAATCGTGTAGTCATATTGTGACAACAACACTGCCCAACACTGCATTCTTGATGCGGCCATTGCAGAGATGGCAGATTTGGGCCCCAATATTGCTAGTTTGTGATCGGTTATCAGGGTAAACTTTCTGCCGATCAGGAACTGTTGAAATTTCTGGATTCCAAACACTATGGCGAGTGCTTCCTTTTCAATTTGTGCGTAGTTTCTTTCACTCTTTTTGAGGGTTTGCGATGCAAACACGATTGGTTTCTCTTGGCCATCATCCTATACGTGACTTATGACAGCTCCCACACCGTAACTGGAAGCATCACATGCTAACTTAAGCTCATGCTCTGTGTCGTAGTGCACAAGTAGAGCATCGCTAGAGAGACTTCTCATATAAGTGTCGTAAGCTTCCTGTTGCACTTTTGTCCACTCATGCAATGGAGCTAACATGGTTGCTAACTCAGGTAAGTAACGTGCATAGTACTGCACCATTCCAAGGAAAAATCTTAACTCAGACATGTTCTGTGGCTTTGGCACATTGATGACAGCATCAACCTTTTCCTTCACTGGTTGCAAGCCATTTGCATCAATCTTCAAACCAAGCTGCACAACCTTGGGTTGCACAAAAGCACATTTGCTCCTTTTCAATTTTACGTTGTGGGCAATCAACCTTTGAAGCACTATATTTGACACTTCTAGATTTTCTTCCTCGCTGCTTGTTGCGATCAGCATATCATCTTGGTTGCATAAGCAATTTGGAACTCCTTGCAAATTTTATCCATCGTAGTCTGGAAGATTTTGGGGAGGACTTTACACCATATGGCAGCTTGGTGTATGAGTACAGTCCCATCACCAGTGTTGATGGTGAGATACTGTTGCCTCTCTTTTTCAGCATTCAGCTGAGCATAAGCATGCGACAGGTCAAGCTTGGAGAAAACCTTTGACCCAGAGAGTGCTGCATACAAATCATGTGATGTAGGTAGTGGGTACTGCTCACGGCCAGCTGCTTGACTGATAGTTCTTCTTCTCTTCTTAGGCAGCCCCTCGGAACCGAGGATGACTTGCTTCCACATTAAAAATGAGCTTGCAGGTGACTGATTAGTCCAATGCGGGACCTACATGTCACAGGTGGGGCAGACGGTGGTTGAAGGGGTGGGTGGGTGGGGTGCTTGGGTTGACGTGCGCTCCTTGCGCTGCCTGCGTTTGGCTTCCGCTTGCTCCCGGCGAAGAGACTCGAGGTGTTCGGCGCCTTCCCGGATGCTTCTCCTCCACTTTGTGCAGTCTTGGGCCAGGGAGTTCCAGGTGTCGGTGGGGATGTTACACTTTTTCAAGGAGGTTTTGAGGGTGTCCTTGAAGTGTTTCCTCTGCCCACCTGGGGCTCTCTTGCCGTGCCGGAGCTCCGAGTAGAGCGCTTGTTTTGGGCGTCTCGTATCGGGCATGTGGACAATGTGACCCGTCCATCGGAGCTGATTGAACATGGTCAAAGCTTCGATGCTGGGGATGTTGGCCTGAGCAAGAACACTGACGTTGGTGCGCCTATCCTGCCAATAGATTTGCAGGATCTTGCGGAGGCAGCGTTGGTGGTACCTCTCCAGTGCTTTGAGGTGCCTGCTGTACATGGTCCATGTCTCTGAGGCATACAGCAGGGCAGGTATCACTGCTGCCCTGTAGACCATGAGCTTAGTGCCGGGTTTGTAAGGTTCACAAATTTTGGCAGCCCCCGAAGGTTATTTGACTAAAGAAAACCTGGTTAGAATGTACTTTAAAAATGGTTGGAATGTACTTTAAAAACCCAGGACATCAAAGATGGCTGCACCAGCCTCATGGCAAAAGAGAAAGACAGCCTGTCTGAATATCTCCCAGCACTGGATGACAAAGGATTGAGAAAAACCCAGCCTGTCTGAGTGTTTAAGTGCTTGATACTGTCAATCAACTGCGGTTAGGAAGTTTCAACGTGGAACAAAGGATTGTTTGTTTACACAAACTCTTAGCAGTGTTGACTCAAGGGCTTAAGCGATTGCTGTCAATCTAGTTGCGGTTGGAATGTAACCACAGGACAAAGGATTGTTTACACGAACACTTAAGGATTGTTTACCAAGCACTCAAGAAACCAGCAGGACATTTCAAAACATTTCAAACTGGGACAAGCTCCATTCTCAAACCAGTCAAATGAATGGGAAATGCATTCAAACCCATTACAGTCAATGGGGACAGATTGCTCCCTTTTGTGTAAACCAAATACGTCCAGATTTCGGCACGAAGATAAGGGCTCCCAAATGGGGTATAAAGATAGCCCCTCAGGAAGCCATTCTCTCTCTCTCTACCACCTCACCTCTGGTGCCCTGCCTTCAAGAGGACCGTCACAGCCCGCCCAAAGAAGTGGAATACCAGCAGTTACTTTGAATTACTGGGGTATCTCTACTTCGGGCGGTGAAAAATCTAAGGTATACCGCAGGGGCACGGAGCAGGCATTTACTGGTGAGCATAAACTTTCTGGCCCATTACAAGGCAACCTAGATAGGTATAAGGGGTGGGAACTAAAGGGAGATTTTGTTAAATTGTAATTTTAGTCAATTTACCCTCGATGTGTCCGTCTTCTTTTCTCCTCCCCGTTAAGTAAAAGTGTGCTGTATTCATAATTGTTTTCACTGTATAGCAATTAATTCTTTATTACAATAAAACACTGGTTTTCTTTGCACCCAACAACTGGTCTCGTTTTGTCTATATCGCTACTGAAATAAGTCCGGCAGTCAGAACCAAAGGGGAAGCGATTTGAACTGCACGGGTCTGGAACAGCTCAGACACACGGCTGACTGACCAGGCAAAAACCCCAAGCACCACCAAAAAAAACCCCTACAAAATGGCGACCGCGGCAGGACTGTCGGCAACAGTATGCGATGTAGCAGACGGTGGTCTGGGTCTGGAGAGAGCAGCCGTTATTGGTTTTCTTTTTATCACACCACTGATCAGTTTGTGGTTAGGTACCCGCAAGCTCAGGGAAGTTAAAACAGAGAGTTGGGATAAGGAAATGGAGATTGAAGAATACCAGGCCAAGATAGAGCGCCTGGTGGTCCAGTTTAGTGAGGACAAAAGCCACACGAGGCACGAGTTAGAGTACCTCAAGTGCCTAGTTACAGAGGCCAAGAGTAATGAGATGAGGGTGCGGGAGGAGAACGCCCGCCTCATACAAGAAGTAAGAGAGCAGGAGGAAAATGTTATGGAGGTAAAGGCAGCATATAAGGGTTCGAGGGAGCAGATCATGGCCCCTGTAGGGAAGAGATAGAAAGCTTGAATATTGCTTTAAGGAGGGCAAAGGGGATGATATGTCTTATCAGCTGAAGATAGGCCAGTCAGACTTTATTGGCAACCCAAATAGAACCGTTCCACAGGCAACACCCAGAACAAAGTCGGTTAGGGAATCAGAGGTCCCACGACCACCACCCATAGCTCCGAGCTTTCAGGAGCTCTGGCAGCAAAGGGGGGTGGAGGATGAGGTGGTAGAGGAAGCACAGCAGGCCCCAACAGATAGGCCGGGACCAGGACCAGTGGGCCCCCTCCGACAACGGAGGTACGGTCCGCCCGTTGATGATGATGACCCAGGGGCAATCCAGAATCAGTTTGTGGTGCCGTATGGCACCCAACAGCTCAGGGCCATGGTTAGCCACATCCCCAAGTTCACTAAAAAGGGAGACCCCTCTCTGCACTTCAGGGAGATAGAACAAGCAGCTTGTGTTAATGACTGCGATGACGCAGAGCAAGCTAAAATGCTGCTGTTTTCCCTGGGAGGTGATCTCCTCCAGACCCTATCTGGCAAATGCAAAAGGGGGCAGAAAGAATACGAGGATTTGAGGAACAAGATATTGGAGGCCATGGGACTCAATGATGGTAGTCCGTTCGCCTGGGTAGAAAGAACGGTACAGCTCCCAGGGGAGTCCCCGCAGGAGTTCGCAGACAGACTGTGGCCAGTCTACTGGAGCGCATGCCCGGGAATGCCAGCACGGGCAGCACTGAACCCAGTCCAATTGACTCACTGGATCCGTTGTCTTATGCGAAACAGCCTACCCCAGATCCAAGCCCAGGCCATGGCTTGGTTTGACCCCCGAAACCCCCAGACCACCGAAGAAGCGGTGATCCGCCAGCTCACAGTAGCATTTAGAAACATGAGGGGTACCGAGACACACCAACCCAAGGGAAAAGTCCATGAGGTTAAACCTGGGGGCCAGACTAAGAAAGAGTGGCACCAGGAGGGGAACCGTCCCGCCCAGGCTAAGTTAAATTGTTATGGGTGCGGGAAAGACGGTCACTGGAGAAAAGACTGTAAGAATCCCTGGAAAGATAACAAGGGAAAGAATCCCACAGCCCCAGTCCAAAAGGTAGAGACAGGAATTCCTCCCGCCTCGGTCGAGTCACTATTGGAGGCAATGCGGTCTCTTCTGACTGGCCAGGGGAGAGTAGCAGCCACCACCGGTGCTTTGACCCCATCTGCCCCATCCCACTCCCAGCAATGACTAGAGCCAGCGCAGCCTGTCGACCTATGTCCACGTGGAAACGCTGAGGGGAGCAGGCCCTATGTTATGATGGGGGTGAAGACGGTCCAGGGGAGATATTCGGTGGACACTGGAGCTTCCAGCACGGTGGTCCATTCGGAAGACCTGACCAATTCACCCTGGTCTAACAAGGTCCCATTTAGCTTAATGGGACCCACAGGGAACGAGCAGTCTGGGAAAAGGTCAAAACTTTTGGCCATAGGTTTAGGATCCCTCCATACCACATGGGAGGGTAACCAAAAGACCGACAAGGTGGCCAAGCAGGGGGACAGGGAAGGAGAGTTCTGGGACCCCTGTAGAGCAGGCCCGGTAGCAGCAATCCGGGACAAGGGAGGCACACAGGGGATAGCTTTGGCCCTGGACCAAAAGCAGGTCCAAGCCCAAGATTCCACCTTTAAGGCCGCCCTGGTAAGGAGAAAGAATTTAGAACAGGATTACTGGCAGGCTGCTAGTTATATTAAACAATGTAAGTTGTTTAAGCTGGAGGCAGGGAAACAGGCAGCTGGGATTCAATCCGAGATTAGAAATCCTCAACCTGTAGCGGGTACACTCACACAGACTGCACACACAGGCGCAGTCGCGTGCGTGAAAGGAGAAGTTCCCCAGCACTCGGCCCGAGCGATTCCCCCTCTCTTATGGGACTCCGGGGAGGAGCCTGAACCAGGTTTTGAACCTGAAGGGGAAGACTCTCAGCCACCGGCAGCCGGTGGCGAGGGATTGCTCGTCCCCAGCCCAGGTTTGGGAAGGGAGGGATCCAAGGGAGAAGATCCCCAGCCAGCAAGGACCTGAGCTAAGGGTCCGCTCGCCAGGGTAACCCCACCAGTGACACTCCCTAGGAGGTCTCTTTGGGTACCCCAGCCCAGGAAAGTATGGTCACCAGCTTTCCAGTGGAAAAGGGCGGTCTCCCAAGTCAGGGAGAAGCCAAAAGACAGAGGTCCCCAACCAGCAGCCATAAGCTGTGAGGGACGAGAAGTTGGGAACAGTCCGGCTTCGCTACAGGCAGTAGCCTGCAACAATCCTAGCAGAGATTAGGCTAGCTGCCCGGAGATGGGCGGCGCTTGTCTAAAGCTTTGTTTAAGTTTAATAATGTGTACAAGTAAGTTAGAGTGTGTTAATTTTAATTTTATATTGCAATCGGTAGTTTTAAGTATTAAAGTATAAGTTTTAAGTATGGAACTGTTCCAGAGTGTTGTCTATGTGAGCCGAGGTCACGGGACCCGATCACATTCCCCCGAGCCAGGGGACCTGGCTAGATGTTTTTTTTAGGTCTTTTTCAGTGCTTCGAAAGGTGCGGAGGACCATCGTGTCTTTGGATGCTCGGTTAAGGGAGCACCCCTAGCCTAGGTTTGGGAAGGGAGGGGTCTGCGGGAGGCAGATGCCCACGAGGGGAGCTGGCCAGGATGACTGGGATTCAATTCAACCCAGTATTCTAGGGAGACCGGCTTCACATATGGGGAGGACTCCCTCCAGTGCCCGAGGATATGAATCGTCACCCCAAGGAAAGGACGGCATTGGAAAATCTTTTAATAACTGTTTACTTTAGCATAGAAAATAATTGCGCTATCCGTGAGAAGTAATTTAAATGTTCTATTCAGTTTCACACACTAGGACACATTGATTGATGTGTAGAATGTGTAACAATACTTGGCACATTATTGTTCACAGCAATTGAACTGTTATTGGAAATCCAGATTAAGATTAAGTGTTCACAAAAGGCTTGTTAATTGTATATTTTGTATTATGTACTGATCCCAACTCCAAAGGAAATAATGTGTGAATTTGGTTCCTAACTGTGAGATTGTACTATTTGTCTGGAGTCAATTGAACAAATCGCATATGCCTGTGAATTGTTGTGTTTGCAGATTGTGGAAGTTTGAAATACATTTATGGCTGAAGGATGGTGCCATTTATTAAAATGTCAGGCAATTGCATTATATAACAAAAAAGGAAAGGAAAAGGGGAAGCTCGTTTTCTTCCGTTTGTATTTTTAACAAATATGTTTTGGCTTGGTGTTAATCTCATGAAAGATGTTGTATCGTGATAAAGCTTTATGATGTCACAAGTGGTGCAGGGGTATTAGACCCCCTCCGTGCTTGTATTATTGTAAATAATCATGTTTTTCTATCGATAGATGCTTACCGTGCACTGTGATTCTCTCTGGGTAAGGGGGATGGAGGTGTCGGGGGATCAGAGATAGATATAGATAAATATAAGGGAAGGTTGTTTGTGGGGGGTCAGAAATCTTTGCTCACCTTAAATAGGATACTGCAAGCAAGTTTTAGTATCCAAGGGGGGGACTGTAAGGTTTGCAAATTTTGGCAGCCCCCGAAGATTATTTGATTAAAGGAAACCTGGTTAGAATGTACTTTAAAAATGGTTGGAATGTACTTTAAAAACCCAGGACATCAAAGATGGCTGCACCAGCCTCGTGGCAAAAGAGAAAGACAGCCTGTCTGAATATCTCCCAGCATTGATGACAAAGGATTGAGAAAAAAAACAGCCTGTCTGAGTGTTTAAGTGCTTGAAACTGTCAATCAACTGCAGTTAGGAAGTTTCAACGTGGAACAAAGGATTGTTTGTTTACACAAACTCTTAGCAGTGTTGACTCAAGGGCTTAAGTGATTGCTGTCAATCTAGTTGCGGTTGAAATGTAACCACAGGACAAAGGGTTGTTTACACGAACACTTAAGGATTGTTTACCAAGCACTCAAGAAACCAGCAGGACATTTCAAAACATTTGAAACTGGGACAAGCTCCATTCACAAACCAGTCAAACGAATGGGAAACGCATTCAAACCCATTACAGTCAATGGGGACAGATTGGTCCCTTTTGTGTAAGCCAAATACGTCCAGATTTGGGTGCGAAGATAAGGGCTCCCAAATGGGGTATAAAGATAGCCCCTCAGGAAGCCATTCTCTCTCTCTCTACCATCTCGCCTCCAGTGCCCTGCCTTCAAGAGGACCGTCACAGCCCGCCCAAAGAAGTGGAATACCAGCAGTTACTTTGAATTACTGGGGTATCTCTACTTCGGGCGGTGAAAAATCCAAGGTAGACCGCAGCCGTTTACTGGTGAGCATAAACTTTCTGGCCCATTACAAGGCAACCTAGATTGGTATAAGGGGTGGGAACTAAAGGGGGATTTTGTTAAATTGTAATTTTAGTCAATTTTCCCTCGATGTGTCCGTCTTCTTTTCTCCTCCCCGTTAAGTAAAAGTGTGCTGTATTCATAATTGTTTTCACTGTATAGCAATTAATTCTTTATATTACAATAAAACACTGGTTTTCTTTGCACCCAACCACTGGTCTCGTTTTGTCTATATCGCTACTGAAATAAGTCCGGCGGTCAGAACCAAAGGGGAAGCAATTCAAACCGCACGGGTCTGGAACAGCTCAGACACATGGCTGACTGACCAGGCAAATACCCCATACCAAAAACCCCTACAGGTTTGAGGTCCTGGTCTTCAAACATTCTCTTCCTCAGGTGACCGAAGGCTGCACTGGCACACTGAAGGCGGTGTTGGACTTCATCGTCGATGTCTGCCTTTGTTGACAGTAGGCTCCCGAGGTATGGAAAATGGTCCACGTTGTCCAAGGCCTTGTCGTGGATTTTGATAATCGGGGGGCAGCACTGTGTGGCGGGGGCAGGTTGGTAGAGGACCTTTGTCTTACGGATGCTTAGTGTAAGGCCCATGCTCTCGTATGCTTTGGTGAAGGTGTTTACGATGGTTTGGAGTTCGACCTCCAGCTGCTTGGCTGATAGTAACTTTGTAGTCACTGCACAAGCGTACAGTTTTTTCTGCTTTGGGCACTACCACAATTGGGGTAGCCCGTGCACTTTTGTCAGTTTTTACTGGCACTCCTTTCTCTGTAAGCTTTGCTAGCTCTTCCTCCACCTGACTTTTCAATGCATAGGGGACTGGCCTTGCCTTACAATAGACAGGCTTCGCGTTGGACTTGATGCGGATATGCTCGTCATACCCAGTAATGCCCTCATAACTTTCTGTGAACATGCTTTCGTACTTGTTCAGCATTGTGTCGAGTGGCTTCTTTGAAGCATCTACACTGAAGACGTTTTTCCAGTCTAGTTTTAACTTTCTCAACCAGTCTTTGCCCATGAGAGTTGGCCTGTTGTTGTAGCTCGCTACAATAACAGGCAGCTTTACTGACTGGCCATTGTGTTGAACTGTACATTCCATTTGTCCACATATCTCTAGGATTTCTCTGGAGTAGGTTTTTAACTCTGCGGTACTCTTTGTAAGTGGTATTTGATTAAACTTACTCTCATATGTGTCCTTACTCATGATAGAGCAATCTGCCACCATGTCGATACACATATTGGTCATTGATCAAAAGTTTTGTACGGAAGTCTTTCTCACGACTGCTACCATTGCCGCTAGCGGAATAGATACTGTAGATTCCTAGTTCTTCAACATCAGGTGTGCTCACTTCAATATCGTGAACTCTTCCCTTGTGTTGTCGCTGCTTTGATTTGCCACTAGGATGGTTCTTACTTCCTGTTTTAGATCTAGCTCTGCAAGCTGTTGAAATATGACCTTGCTTCTGGCAGTGAAAACACTTTGCATTTCTGTATTGGCAGGACTGTGGTAAGCGATTTCCATTGCAGTGATAACAATTCACTGAACTGCTTTCACCGACATGCTTTTGAGTTGGTCTCACAGCTTTAGGTTCAGTGGTGGCTTTGTGCCTGTAGACCTCAGCTGCACCAGTCGTTTGAGTTGGACAGAACTCCCTAGCATTCTGAGACACCCCATCTCCATAGATAGGGCAATTTTGCATGCTATGTCAAACGTTAGGTTCAGAGTGTTCAGTAGCTTGGACGATGTGCGCTCATCCACCAGTTACATACGAACATACGAATTAGGAGCAGGAGTCGGCCACTCAGCCCCTCGAGCTTGCTCCGCCATTCAATAAGATCATGGCTGATCTGATTACTCCACATTCCCGCCTACCCCTGATAACCTTTCACCCCCTTGCTTATCAAGAATCTATCTACCTCTGCCTTAAAAATATTCAAAGACTCTGCTTCCACTGCCCTCTGAGGAAGAGAGTTCCAAAGACTCACGACCTTCTGTGAGAAAACATTTCTCCTCATCTCTGTCTTAAATGGGCGACACCTTGGCCTAGAATTTCAGTATAGCCAGTTTTGGGGCGCTAACGCTAGCGCCCGCCCGATGTTAGCGCCCGCCCCAAAGTTGCACCCCCTTGCCGGAAATTCAGTGGCTTCGCCCTAAGAGGTTGCTGGAGCGCTAAAAGAGGCGTTCCACTACTATCTTTAGGTGCTAAGCCGGCGGTGCAGAGGGATAGTGCCGAGGCGGGGCGCAGCGCGGGTGCGGTCATTTTTTGATTGACAGCAGACCCCGTGGCGCCGACCAGCTCTTAAAGGGGGAAGGGACGATTTGGTCTGCTGCCACGCCCTGCACACTGCAGCTTTGCAAATAGGCCTCAACACTGCTGCTCAGCCCCAGGGAGTCACGGCAACGCCAGAGAAGGCCCGTGAGCATGCCCTGCGCTTCTCAGAGCGTGATCTGGAAATGATGGTGACAGCTCTGGAGAAGAGGCGCAGGATCTTGTTCCCAGAGACTGGGAGGAATCTGAACCACCAAGAATACACCAGAGCCTGGAAGCAGATCGCCAACAGGGTGACGTTCACCGGCGATGCCCCCAGGACCCACAAACAATGTTGGAAAAAATACAACGACCTGACCAGGATTGTCAGGGTGAGTACCTTTTCCAGTCTCCTCCTCATTCTTGCATGTACACCTGACATGATGGGCAAAGGGAGCTGAAAGTCCTAATGGCCAGCCCTCAGCCAGCAGCTTTGGGACAGTCATGAGCATCAATTGCCCATTCTGCACTCTACACTCTGGCCAAGCTATTCCACCATGGGAGGCAGTGCACAGTACATCAGGGCTACACTCTGGCCAAGCTATTCCACCATGGGAGGCAGTGCACAGTACATCAGGGCTACACTCTGGCCAAACTATTCCACCATGGGAGGCAGTGCACAGTACATCAGGGCTACACTCTGGCCAAGCTATTCCACCATGGGAGGCAGTGCACACTACATTAGGGCTACACTCCGTACTTACAGCCCGTCCTTTCTCTTGCAGGCTAAAGTAGCCTATAATCGCCAGGCCCGTGCCAGGACCAGGGGAGGCCGCGCCAAGCTGCAGAAGCTCACTCCCCTGGAGGAGTGCGTGAGTGTGCTCATGGGAGCCCGGCTGATCGTGCCCACAGCGTGCGGAGTAGCCGATCCTCCACTGCCCGGCAATGGTAAGGACCTCGCCTTTTGGCCCTCTCGCGTCGCACTTGCGCATCCGAGCTACCTCCTTTGCCACTGTCCCACCAATGCGCTGAATGCCACCAGTCCTGACTCCCTCGCTGACGCCGTCTCCTCACTCTGAAGCTACTCTTGTGCATTCCTGCTTTCAGCTGGTGACGACCAGGTCCCTGAAGCTGCCAGTGACAGCCCCTCTGAGCAGGAGGAGGAGGAGGAGGAGGAGGAGCAAGAGCAAGCTGGACCATCAGGGGAACACTCAGGTCCCTCAGGAGAGGACGAAATGATTGACACGTCCTCACTGGACGAGTGCCTGGACCAACTGTCGCAGGGGATTGCAGCTTCTGGGACCAGTGGCGTCCAGCCACCCAGGAGCCCTGCGCGTGGGCCGCGGCCTTCCCCCCAAAGGGGGGAAGGATCAGAGGGGAGTGCAGTTGATCGGGACACTCGCCGCCACCAACGTGGCAAGGTTCCCCTAGTTCGGTCCCCTGCTCCCCAGCGGGAGAGTCCCAACTCCAGTCCGGACACCTTCACCTCGGAGGAGGCGCGGAAGCTGGACAAGATGGCCGAGGATTCGGACCGGCGCCACACGGAGCTCATGCGCGTGGTGGGGCGCATGCCTGAGGACATCGAGTTGCTGGCGACCAGTGTGCGCGAGTTCGGGGCATCAACTGCCGCGAGTGGCCGCATGCTCACTGATGCCGTCAAGTCCCTGGCGGGTGTGATGCGGGCGCACACCAGGACAACAGGGGCACTCACTGCTGCCACACGCGCTGTCTCAGGCAGGCATCGCCAGGGCACCCGCCGCGCTGCAGCATCCCAGCGAGCCGCCCCTCGGCTAATTGTTGCGGATCCTGCAGTGCGGGCCCGGCCGAGTGCCAGCGCGCCACAGCACTAGCCAGCGCACCCCAGATGCCAGCTTGCCCACATTGCGCCATCCGTCGCCGCCACTCCCCCACTGGGGCGTCAAGGGCAAGCGGCTGGAGCTGATGTTGGCCAGGCTCAGGTGCGCCACTCAGCAGCCGGCCCCTCGAGGCCCAAAGGCCGTGTAGGCCGCCCCCCAAGGGCATCTGGCGGAAGGACATCTGAGCCTCAGGCGCCTTCCCCCAGCCTCGCAGCAGCCACTGGGCAGAGCTTGCGAAGGAGCAGCAGGCCGGGCAGGGGAGGCAAAAGGCTGGACAAGGTCTCGCCCTCGTGGGCCACTCAGTAGAGGGTGTGGCCAGCTTTCGTTTTATATGGCGGTGGCCATCTTTCTTTTGCCCATGGTTGTTTGGTTCGTGGGCTTATTTTTTGCGTTAAGGCCGAGGTTGAGGCCAGGTTTGTACAAATGTGGAGTTACTCCTCCCCAGTTTGTGGGAGTGAGTCGTTTGTTGGGCTTTTTGTGGGGCCCGTTGATTGTTTTTGGGGATTCATGTGGGAAGTGGTTTTCATTTTTGTGTAATAAAAAATTATCTTTATTCATACAGTCTCCATGGTTGTTCTTGTTAGTGTTTGTTGGCTTCGCCGGCTGAGGGCTTGCGGAGCGGCTGCATTCATCTTCCCTCATGGCCACAAGGCATTCCCTGACAGGGGGCTTAGAAGTAACGTGTAATAAGGTGGCGTCGCGCGGCCCTTGGCCCTGGTCGCTCCCTCCTGGGAACGTACTCCTGCTCCTCCTCCTCCTCCTCCTGCTCCTCCTGCTCCTCCTCCTGCGGTGCTGCTCCAACGTCAGGTGGCAGTGCCTGAGTCCTGCGGATAGCCAGGTTGTGTAGCATGCAGCAAACTACCACAAATTGGGAGACCCGGTCCGGCGAATACTGCAGAGCTCCTCCGGAGCGATCAAGGCAGCGGAACCGCTGCTTGAGGACCCCAATAGTTTGCTCGATGATGTTGCGGGCGGTTTGATGGCTCTCGTTGTATGCCTCTTCAGCAGCGGTCCTGGGCGCACGGAACGGGGTCATGAGCCAGGTACACAAAGGATAGCCTTTGTCCCCGAGTAGCCATCCTCTTGGGGGAGGCTGTGCCTCGAACATGTCATGCACAGTACTCTGCCGCAGGATAAACGCATCGTGGCTGCTGCCTGGAAAGCTGGCATTGACAGCCATGATGCGCTGCTTGTGGTCACACACCAGCTGCACATTCAGAGAATGGTAGCCCTTCCTGTTGCGAAACTGCTCGCCATGCTCCAGAGGGGCCCACAAAGCCACATGCGTACAGTCAATGGCGCCCTGCACCAAGGGGAAGTCCCCGAGTCTGGCAAATCCCAATGCGCGCTGATGCTGGCTCTCCAGGGCCATGGGGAAGGAGATGAATTGGCTTCTCCTTCTGAACAGTGCTTCGGTCACCTGGCGGATGCAGCGATGTGCGCCGTACTGGGAGATGTTCGCTATGTCCCCAGCAGCGGATTGGAAGGAGCCGGTGGCATAGAAGTTCAATGCCACCGTCACCTTCACTTCCACCGACAGAGACGTCCTGCACCTGAGCTTTGGACGCAGATCTCTGCGAAGCAGGTGGCAGATCTCTGCAACCACCTCCTTTCGGAATCGGAGCCTTCTAACACATCGCGCGTCAGTCATGTGGAGGTAGGTGCGCTGCTGGCGGTATAGCCTGACCGGGTAAGGCCTACGTGGCCGACGCCTGTAGCCCCCTCTGCCTCTAGCCAGGGCTGCCCCTCTCACAATGCGTCTGCGAGCCCTACGGACATGGCGCTGCAGCTCCGCGTTGGCACCCCACGCAACCCCCATCAAATCCTGGCAAACAGTCAAATTTCCAAAAGGCCACTTGCAGCGCTCTGGCCTGAGTCCAAAAATACCTGAGCTGTTGCTGCTTGAAACCAGTTAGCTATCCTCCTTGTTGTGTGTCCAGAAATGCATTGCACAAGAGTGTTTGCTGCAAAATGGCTGGGCTTTATACTGGAGGGTACGTCCCCTTTAATTTGCGCCCCCCGGGGCCCGCGCTGGTTGTGTTGCGTTCCTTTTTTCAAATGCTCCGGCCGCCAGCCGCACAATGGGGCGGTCCGACTGAAGTTTGGAATCAGGGCGGCCAAAGGGCGTTGCACGAGGATGTGACGTCATTTTCTGCGCGCGCATCCGGGCGGGCGCTAAACTTTGCGCCGGCGCTAAGGGTCAACTTAATTTGGGGCGAGGCGCAAACTGCGCTGCGCCCGGGCGCTACACGCATAGCGCCCGAAATTCACTTCTCTTAAGGCGCTAACTGCTGGCGCAACCAACTGAATTTCTAGGCCCTTATTTTTAAACAGTGACCCCTAGTTCTAGATTCTCTCCACATCCACCCTGTCAAGACCCCTCAGGATCTTACATGTTTCAATCAAGTCACCTCTTATTCTTCTAAACTCCAGCGGATACAAGCCTAGCCTATCCAATCTTTCCTCATAAGACAACCCGTCCATTCCAGGTATTAGTCTAATAAACCTTCTCTGAACTGCTTCCAACGCATTTACATCCTTCCTTAAATAAGGAGACCAATACTGTACACAGTACTCCAGATGTGGTCTCACCAATGCCCTGTATAAGTGAGGCATAACCTCCCTACTTTTGTATTCAATTCCCCTCGCAATAAACGATAACATTCTATTAGCTTTCCTAATTACTTGCTGTACCTGCATACTAACCTTTTGCGATTCATGCACTAGGACACCCATATCCCTCTGCATCTCAGAGCTCTGCAATCTCTCACCATTTAGGTAATAATAATAATAATAGTAATAATAATCAACTTTATTGTCATTGTTAGTGCACAAGTGCAGTACAACGAAATGTAGGCTTGCGGCTCCCGAGAGTGTACATTTAGATTAAGACATTTAAACATTCAACATTCATTTGGCTTGTAATACATTAACAGAAACATAATAAAGTGCATTGGCAGATGTGCAGGCTTTAGAGTTTATTTGTAGAGTTCAGTAGGATGACAGCCCTGGGAAAGAAGCTGTTCCTAAATCTGTTCGTTCAGGTGCGATTGCATCTGTAGCGTCTCCCAGATGGCAGGGGGGCGAACAGACTGTGGCTGGGGTGGGTAGGGTCTTTGATGATGGTCCGTGACCTCCATAAACAGCGTTTCTGGTATATGTGCTCTATGGTCGGTAGCCGGGTGCTGGTAATGCGTTGGGCAGTTTTGACTTATGCTTCTTTTTTATTCTTTCTGCCAAAATGGACAATTTCACATTTTCCCACATTACACTCTGACATGAATCAGTCATTCATGAAAGAAAGACTTATGAAATAATACTGAGCGGCCTGCGGGTGACGCTGTCCAGGGAGAGTCTAAATACTCGGGCACAGGCCCAGCTTGCGCAGGACATTCTTAACAGGAACTAGTGAAGGGCACAACTAGACCTCCATGTTGCAAAACAGTTGATTAAAGCTTTGTTTAATGCTTAGACCAAGTGCCTAGTAGTTTTCTTACATCACACTCCATTTGCCAGATCTTTGCCCACTCACTTAACCTATTTATAACCCTTTGTAGCCTCCTTATGTCCTCTTCACAATTTACTTTCCTACCTATCTTTATGTCATCAGCAAATTTAGCAACAATAGCTTCGGTCCCTTCATCCAAGCCACTTATATAAATTGTAAAATGTTGAGGCCCCAGCACTGATCCCTGTGGCACACCACTCGTTACATCTTGCCAGCCAGAAAATGACCCGTTTATGTCTACTCTCTGTTTCCTGTTAGCTAGCCAATCTTCTATCCATGCCAATATGTTACGCCCTACACCATTTATTTTCCGCAATAACCTTTGATGTGGCACCTTATCAAAAGTTCACACACAAACTTATCTTGCAACGCACGATCCAAAAATGTGCCAAAGTTACAATGCAAAGACAGGTTCTTAAGAGCTACAATGTACTCACTGATGGTTTCATTTTGTTTTTGGTTTCTGGTACCAAACTTATAGCTCTCTGCTATTTCTAATGACTTTGGGTCAAAATAGTCCTCAAGTTTCTTGACAATGTCTTCAACGACACATTCCTCGCTTTCCCTGGTGTGAGTAGGTTTGTCAACATTCCGTAGACATCTGGCCCGATCTCCGTTAGAAAAATTGCTTTATTCCAATCATGAATTACTTTATTTTGAGCTTGAACATTCTCATCTATACCTTCCGTCTCAATAATGTTATTGGCCCTAAAAAACATCTCCATCCGCTCAATGTAAGAACTGAATGGTTCGTGAGCTAGGTCAGACATGCCGAGGCTTCCGATGAATCCCGTAGGTGTGGCCATGATTGTCCCGATCCCGTCGAACAGTGACTCAGCATGCTACCTGTGTACCTGTGAGAATCAATGCCACTGTTGCTGTGTATACATACACGCAAAGGCGAAGCACAGGCGATTCTGTATGAGCAGTAACAGTAAAACATCGCAAAAATTCAGTTTAGGTGTCACAAATTCAACTTGTCCACTCGAAGGTTGAACACTGTCCTTCCATGATCCCTAAAAATGGCTTTGGGGTCCCATTTTCATCGCCAAAATGTAATATATATGGGTGGAACAAATGGAGGACAGAGACATGATGAGTTGCTAGTGCATGTACTTGTTTACTAGGCCAGAGCGAACTGAGCATGCTCATGCTAAACTATGTGACAAGCCATGTGATAATACATTACAATTGTCATCAGTGGCTACCTAATGGCAGTCTCTATATGTGGCATGTTTCTTTTATGTATTATGCACTATTCTTAGTGCTCACTGTGATACTTCTAGACCAGCATTTTGTTCCAAATATACTTCGAAGCCTCTCTTGGTGCATGTTGATCTCCTGTGTGATAGCTTCACAGGCAACCTGAATATTGGTGCCTTTCCTCTTCGCTCTGTAGAGAGCATTTTCCATGTCATCGTGCTACATGCTATTGTCTGCAGATCGCTCTCTGTAGATCGTGATTGATGTCCTCTGCACTCTTTCTCCATTTCTCACGGAGGCTGCACACTCCACAGCTGGAATAGGCCACAGGCACTAGTTATACCAGTTAAGTGGCTGTTTAGCTAACTGAGCAGCATTCTTGAACGTGCTTTCCAATTGGCAGCTCGGCGTCGAAGCTTCCAGAAAGTTTACAGAACAAAATGTTCCTGCGAGTGTAGAAAATGTACAAAATATTAATTCCCATTCTGGCACGCTAAAAGTAATTTTGGCCCCAGGATGAATTCGAAAGCTTTTACTGAATATTGTTATCCTGAGATCCTTTCTTGCATAGTTTGATTGCTAGTTTTCTAAAACGCTACTTGGTAAACCATGCAGTTCAAACGGCTGAGCGATGCTTTTGTTTATATTTGTTGGTCATGACGTCAGTGTTTATCATATCAGTTAAACTGAAGTGCGTCAGAAGGTGCCTAGATTCTGGTGTGATTCATCCTGTATTGTACAAAATGTGCACAGTAAAAATTTTGTATTAAATGGGGTTAGAAATAACCTACTGTATTGTATTGTAAAAATAACCTATGTTTTCTTCATATAATCCATTGAAAATTCAAAATTGGCCATTGCTAAATGCTTTGACATTGGAAAAAAATGTATCAAATTATAAAGCATTACCTAAAACACAGCATTGTCTAATTCTATAAAAACTGTAATCCAGAGTTCCACAAACACTTCAATGACCCGGGATGGACAGGAAACTCCCAGCAAAGGATACAACGGGAAATCTATGGTCCGTTGACTAGACTGGCTTCAACTTGCAAAATATGTGCGCAACTTATGCAGAATAACTTAGGGACAATTGGCTGACCAAGTTGGCTTATTGGGAAATTAACTCATCTCTATCGAGATGCCTTCTTTCACCTTGCTCAGGGTAGCTGCAGTCAAATCTCTGATGCTAGAGGCTGTGTCATCGCACCAACGCTCTTCTCGATCTTCCTTGCTGCAATGCTCCATCTCACCCTCAGTAAGCTCCCCGCTGGAGTGGAGCTAATTTACAGAACAAACAGAAAACTGTTCAACCTCCACCGCCTCCAGTCCAGATCCAAGGTCGTCCCATCCTCTGTCATTGAATTACAGTATGTAGATGATGCTTGTGTCTGCGCTCACTCGGAGATCAAACGTCAAACCATCATCAACACCTTCACCGAAGCGTACGAAAGCATGGGCCTTACACTAAACATCCATAAGACAAAGGTCCTCTACCAACCTGCCCCCGCCACACAGTACTGCACCCCCCCACCGATTATCAAAATCCACGACAAGGCCTTGGACAACGTGGACCACTTTACATACCTCGGGAGCCTACTGTCAACAAGGGCAGACGTTGATGACGAAATCCAACACCACCTTCAGTGTGCCAGTGCAGCCTTCGGTCACCTGAGGAAGAGAGTGTTTGAAGACCAGGACCTCAAACCCAGCACTAAGCTCATGGTCTACAGAGCAGCAGTGATACCCGCCCTCCTGTATGCCTCAGAGACATGGACCATGTACAGCAGGCACCTCAAAGCACTGGAGAGGTACCACCAATGCTGCCTCTACAAGATCCTGCAAATCCATTGGCAGGCTAGGCGCACCAACATCAGTGTTCTTGCTCAGGCCAACATCCCCAGCATCGAAGCTTTGACCACGCTCGATCAGCTCCGATGGACGGGTCATGTCATCCGCATGCCCGATACGAGACTCCCAAAACAAGCATTCTACTCGGAGCTCCGACACGTCAAGAGAGCCCCAGGTGGGCAGAGGAAACACTTTAAGGATACCCTCAAAGCTTCCTTGAAAAAGTGCAACATCCTCACTGACACCTGGGAATCCCTGGCCCAAGACCGCACAAAGTGGAGGAGAAGCATCCGGGAAGGCACCGAACACCTCGAGTCTCTTTGCCGGGAGCAAGCGGAAGCCAAGCTCAAACAGCGGAAGGAGCGCACGTCACCCCAAGCACCCCACCCACCTGCCCCTTCAACCACCATCTGCTCCACCTGTGACAGAGACTGTAGGTCCCGCATTGGACTCATCAGTCACCTGAGAACTCATTTTTAATGTGGAAGCAAGTCATCCTCGGTTCTGAGGGAATGCTTAAGAAGAAGAGAAGAAGGCTACAAGAGATGGCCCAGATGTAGGAAACCCAGAGGCAGCCTCAAGTGGCACTGCAGCTGAAGGGCTTCAGAGCTCAGAGGCAGTTCTTATGCAGGTATTTAACTATGATCCCATCACAGCAGTAAAAGTGAGAGCATGATTTTTTAGCAGGTGATTCTCATCCAGTCACATGAAAAAGATAGCTGTTATCTATATATATAAAGGAATCGATCTGTCTGTCTGTCTGTCCTTCTGTCTGTCCTCACATGTGCATCTGTCCGGCTATGCGCTCGAAAGTTATAGAGCGTACCTACGCGCGCGTTCCCTCCGAAGAAAGCTTACGCTTCCAGGACGCTGTAAGCGTATTTACTTTTCGGTCGGACGAAAATTGTTCGCGCCTTATGCAAAAAACCTTCAAAATTAAACTCATTATCTGCTACTTAGCATTGATTGACTGACGTCAAGGTTCGACCAATCCTGTGCCGTCACGATTGACCAATCCTACAGTACGGTCCCCTGATGGTTGGCCAATCGGTGTGTGTGTGTGTGGGCGGGACTAATCGTTTTCACCTCGGGGATCTGGCAGCCATTGTTTCACTACCATTACTTCAGCCTCCAGCTCAAACTACTTTGATCATCCAGCTTTGAAAAAGTTAGTATCTCTTTTAAAAATAACATAAGATTTACCAAAAACGTTTTATAAGTACTTTCACTTTCATCTTTCAAGGTATTAAAAGGTAGAAATGTTGCCCGGCAGCAGATTCACAAAGGGACACAGACAGGGCCCGAAAGCCTGGGACTCGATTTAAAATGTTGCCCGGCACCAGATTCACAGAGGGACACAGAGAGGCCCCAAAGCCTGGCACTCGATTTAAACCACCCGGCCCAAAACAGCCCTGGCAAAGCCGGGCTCCCCCCAGCTAGTTTTCTAATAAAATAGTGTCATGGTCTTGTAAACCTTTCTTCATTTTCTCTTCACATGATTGAAAGTACATAACAGAATCCACTGGTTATAATAGCTATGGTCAGTGGTAGTGTTAACAAATTGGTAGTGGTAACAACACCAGCTTGTATTTATATAGTACCTTTAATGTAGAAAAAACAGGACCAAATAGAAGAATTGGGAGATTTGACTAAAAGACAGGAAGAGAAGCAGCAAGGCAGAGAGATTTAGGGAGGGAGTTCCAGAAAGTAGGACCTGGTGAGGAATGCCAGGTGGGATAATGCACAGGAGAGCGCAAACTCTTGCTTCTGAGTCAGAGAGTCGTGTGTTCAAGCCCCGCTCCAGAGACTTGAGTACATAATCTAGGCTGGCACTACAGTGCAGTACTAAGGGAGTGCTACACTGTTGGAGTTGCATCTTTCAGCTGAGATGTTAAACTGTGGCAGAAAAGCAAAATACTGCAGATGCTGGAAACCTGAAATAAAAACAGAAAATGCTGGAAATACTCAGCAGGTCAGGCAGCATATGTGGAGAGAGAAACAGAGTTAACGTTTCAGGTCGATGATCTTTCGACAGAATTGAAAGAAGGATCATCGACCTGAAACGTTAACTCTGTTTCTCTCTCCACAGATGCTGCCTGACCTGTTAAGTATTTCCAGCATTATCCGTTTTTATTAAACTGGCACATTGTCTACCCTTTCAGGTGGACAAAAAATATAACAGGTCACTATTTGAAGAAGAGATGGGGAGTTCTCCCAGTGTCCTTGCCAACATTTATCCCTCAACCAACACCTAAAACCGATGATCTGGTCATTTGTTTCATTTTTGGGATCTTCCTGTGTAAAGGAATGAGCCACACCTATTCAGAAAAATACACCATCCTATGAACAGAATTCTGATTTTATTAAAACATGATAAATTGATTAAAAATCTAAAAGCCTCAACGACACAAAGCTGTAAACAGAATACAGGCTTTTGAGATAAGATGAGTTGTTAACACAAAGCTGTAACCACCATGCAGGCTTTTGAGATGGGAATTGGTTGTTGACACTGAAACAATGGCCCTACTGAAGCAAAGGGTTGGAGCTTCCAGAAAGTCTGAGCTTTGGGAAGAACACAATACCATTACCCAGTTAAATTGTTTTAAACCAATACTTTGTAAACAGGCACATGAAAGAGCACAATGGTATAATGTTCAGGTGTCATAAACCAACACTTCGGGAAACAGAAACACAGAACATTAAAGAAATATATGCCTTCATAAATATGACATCAATAGATGCACCAAGCAATCACATTGTTTTTGTGTTGAACTTGGAACACATAGGAGACATGAAATCTGCTTATAACCAGCTAAGCTAACTTAAGAATTGAATAGAAGCCCTTCGAAAAAATGGCATCAAATAAAAAACTACTGTCACATTGTTTTTATGATAAGTTTTGAACACCTACACAGCAGGCAGAATTCTGCAAGCTACCAGCTGAACTGACTGTAAGAATAGCAGGGGTCAATAGAAAGATGACTAGAGATAATTAGCTTACATCAGCAGAAAACTTCAAAGGATATACCACTGAAAAAAGGGTATAAAATATAGAACTTTCAGATAGGAAGACTGAATTTGCTGGAAGGGGCAAAGCGATTCTCAGCTTCAGAACCACTCTGTAAGCCTACAACTCTTTGAGTCTCGGGTAATCAAAGGTATTTGATTTTGGTGGATATCCTGGATTAAAAATAAGTAAGAAATGTAAAAATGCAACAAAGTTAAGATTTGAGAATAAGGATCTCTGAGAATAAGAATTGTAAGCTATTTGTATTTTGAACTGTTAACGTTGTGATTGAATCACCAGCTGTACTTATATGTCGGTTCTTTAATAAATCTATATATTTTTAGAATTGTCTCAGAGTACTTCTGTATCAAACTCGTGAACTCAATCTCTGTACACTCTTTGGTGAGGAGTTGCAGAATTCTGGGGGAGTTTTCCAGACCCTCATAATATCCGGAAGGTTACAGTCTAGTTAAACGTATTAAAAGTGCTATCTGGAGGATGGTAACATCTTCAGGCCGTTCCTTTCCTTTAGGGAGAGATAGTCTGGACCTTTAGACCCAATTAAGTGTCTTATAGGATTCGGCTATCTTTTTAGTTGAAGGTGAACGTCTGGGGAATAGGCCTGATCCGGGGTAGCCCGAAAAGGGCTAGGACTAGTAATTATCCCTTCAGCTGTGCACAAATTAGCTGCTACGTTAACTACATGTCTAAAGTACTTAATTGGCTTTAAAACACTTTGCGATGTTCTGAGGTCTTGAAAGGCGCCTATATAAATGCAAGTTTTTTCCTTTTCTATTTCGTATATGTTAACCAGACAATGACCTTGTTGAGGCAAATAGCATAGTTGCATTTAAGGGGTAGCTTGATAAGCACATGAGGGAGAAAAGAATAGAAGAGTATGCTGATAGGGTTAGATCAAGAGGGGTGGGAGAAGGCTCGTGTGGAGCATAAACACCAGCATGGACCAGTTGGGCTGAATGGCCTTTTTCTGTGCTGTAGACTCAATGTACCTCGATGTACAATATTTACTGAGTGTATCTTTTACTCTAAGAGTACAGTTTTATGTAGCAGCTACTGGCCCAAGACTGGCATCTGTTGTGTGCAATTTCCTGTCACCAGACCTGAGTTAAATTGTTGACTGCAGTTTACACTGGGATCAGTGACAAAAGAGCTCGATTGGCTTGAGCTTGGACACATGCACAGAACTCTGTTCCCAGACAGCCAGAGTTAAATGATTGGAGAGCACGAGATGGAAGTATCCACTTTCTCCTACCATTAAAAACTGCCAAAAGTATAAAGTGTTCAAGAATTCAAATGAAACACTCAGGTGCTTTAAAAATGCAGCTTTCCACCGGGCTGGAGTTACACTGCATGCAAACTGGTGTGAGGAGGCCTTTAATGTGGGACTGGGCCATCTCTTATGGGTTTATGTGCATCCAAAATCACTTTACACCAATGCACAGAAACCTTGCTTTCATATTTGCTGATTTATTTCACCAGACTACAGCAGCGTTTTGTCCTACTGTGAGACGATAGTTAATAAACATGACAAAATGTCACACCAAGAATAATGTTCCAGTTGAATTAATACTGTTTTTTTAATTCATGGCTAATCCAATTGCAATCAATGAACACAGGTAAACAGAACAGCTCCTACATCAAAGTAATATTGTATTGTAACTAAAAACTATTTGCTGTAGATCACAAAGTGACGGGAACAGATTTTAATTAAATGCCTCCTTGCAAAGATAATTTCTGCATTAAAATCAGTAATATCTAAACCATTGACTAAATTGAAAGGGCTTAACTGCGATTTTTGAGAAAGAATGTGCAAAATCTGTAAAATCCCTTGCAATTTAGCCTGTGGGGATATTTCAAATGACAGCAATTTAGCCACAGAAGTAGGAATGAGGATTAAATCAGGACTCATTTCTCCACTGGGCTATTGGCTGAACGCCCATTGCCAAAGGCACTCATCTCAGCAGAGCACATCAAAAAATGAGATGGCGGTAGCAATTGCCGCTGCAGACAACAGTTCGTTCTGTGCCAGTTCCAGTTACAATCTTTTGCAGGAATTTTCTTTCGCTGGTTTACAGCTTGTTAAGGTCAATTAAGACCTTTTTTGTACATTACTTGTTGCACTGGTGCTGCCCTTCAATCAATTCCAGTCGTTTGCCTTTAATTTGAATTCAAAATAACAGGAGTGCAACAAATGCTAAATGTTGCACAATTTATACACTGAACAGCATTGCCAGTGTTTGTTTGTATCAGTTGCACAGGTGCAGAGGATGCGAGGGAGCTTAGGAAGTTATGATGAACCTTTATAAAACACTGGTTCAGCCTCAGCTGGAGAATTGTGTCTAATTCCGAGCACCCCACTTTAGGAAGGATGTGAAGGCTTTAGAGAGGGTGCAGAAAAAATTTATAACAATGGTTCCAGGGATGAGGGACGTCAGTTATGTGGATAGACTGGAGAAGCTGGTGTTGTTGTCCTTAGAGAAGGTTGAGAGGAGATTTGATAGAGGTGTTCAAAATCATGAGGGGTCTAGACAGAGTAGATAGAGAGAAACTGTTCCCATTGTGGAAGGGTCGAGAACCAGAGGACACAGATTTAAGGTGATTGGCAGAAGATCCAAAGGAGACGTGAAGAAAAACCTTTTTACGCAGCGAGTGGTTAGGATCTGGAATGCACTGCCTGAAAGGGTGGTGGAGGCAGACTCAATCATAGCTTTCAAAAGGGAATTGGATAAGTACCTGAAGGAAATTCTTTTTCAGGGCTATGGGGAAAGGGCGGGGGAGCGGGACTAGCTTAAGTGCTCTTTTAGAGAGCCGGCATGGGCTCAATGGGTCGAATGGCCTCCTCCTGTGCTGTAACCATTCTATAATGCTATGGCTCTGATTTTAACTTCAGGTGGATTCTCCACTCAGGCCTGAGTTAAAATTACATTCAGGTCTCAATGATGTCATTCTATGCATAGAAGGACGCTGTTGGTTCTGGTCATGTGTCCTTGCTGCCTGCTCAGGAGAGTAGGTTAATATTGCAGATGTTGCGATTATGGCAGCTTTCAGACCGGTAAGAGCCAGGGCTGCCCACCCGCCAGGTTCCTGCTGAGCGAGTAGGGTTAAAATCGCCCCCTATGATTCTAGACTGCACAGAACTCTCACAGCCCCTAGTGTCAGAAGCCCACAGGAGTGCATTTACCACTTCTTAAGCAACTGTTTTAGATATAACTGCAAAGCAATGTCTGTGGTCATCCAGGGAGAGGGTTGCTGAGTTGCGCCATCTTATTTCATCCCCGTTGGAGAGGCAATTCATCCAAAAGCATAACATTGCCTATGGCTCTTGCAGTGACCAGAACCTTGAGTTTTTATGCTTCAGGGTCCACTAATGGTGCCATGGAGGATTTGAATGGTAGTGAGCTGTTCCTCATTGCACCATCCAAAATGTCACAGAGGCTCTGCTAAGACATGTATTCCATTATGTACAATGTATGATGTCAGGCAGCACAACCTCCATGTTAAAACCACATATCCTGGGAGCTACAATGACTCTTGCATCTTGTAACATTCCAATTTTCAAGATCTGTACCAAACGATAGCAGGTAGGATGCCTAGCTCCTGAGGGAACCTGGCTACCTTCTTTGACTTTGGCAGATGGCACCAGTTGCTATAACAACCAATAGAATTGAGGAACACAACAATGGTGCCTATGCCAAAAGCAAGGTATGTAGTGAACGATATTTCAAAGTCTTGAATCAACAATTCCGTTGTCTGAATCCCAGAGAAGGAGTCCAAAATAGTGTGGTGTATGCTTCTTAACATCACCATCAAAAGGGGCCTCAGTATGCAGAACACTGACTTACCTGCAACCTTCAGTGCATGAGAAGGATGAAGAGTGATGCGAGTATGTGTCTGAGGTATACAAGACGTTACTGCCAAGCACCCAGCAACATCAGCAGATCATTGCCACAGTCTCCAGCTGCACTCCAACCCTATCAGTGCTGAGAAGGCAATCAGTGCATCTGAAATCAATTACCTCTGCTCTTTACTTTGAGACCTTTAGGGGGCTCAGAACAGAACACACGTGTGCTCTTAGCAGGCATGGAGTTAACGGCACCTAAGGGGTGCAAGCTGGGTGGAATTCCCAAAATTGCTGCTGGGACATGGGGAGAGCTGGGCGGGGGGTGGGGGGGGGGGGGCGCAGGGGGAATGGAAGATGGACAACCCTTCCAGATCAGAATTCCAGCCCCTCTGCAGGAGAAACAGCTGATTAATGCCCTCCTCAACTCAGGAATTTCAGGCCCTTTGAATCTAAATAGTATAAATAAATAGATCCAGACAACAGTATTTGATACACACATGTTGTCTTCGGTATCCAGATATCATGTTCCTAATCATATACCTTGTTCAAAATTAAAAAGTTTAAATATCAATATTTAATATTATTCTGAACAGAATGAATGATAGATAGCTTTTTCCTCTACATTTAAATCCATCCAACACACGTTAATAAATTATTACTGCTATCATCATACTTGCATATAAAACTGGACTGACTTTACCAATATATTCAGTGTCAGAAAAGAATGGAGACTTTGTCACAGTTTGCTTTTTTTAGGATTGTTCCTGTGGATTTGCCTGATCTGTAAATGAAAAGGACTTTACACTGTTATTATGTAAGTGTTATGAATGCCGGTGCTTTAAGCTGGTACAAAACATATTGCTGAGATAGTATTAGGTAACGCATAAATGTTTGCATGATTAAACATGAATAACCTTGTAAAACGCTGTATTTTACTCATAAAGGTCAAAGCTTCTAATTTTTCTTGCCCCCTCTATTGGGATGATGTTCCATTTGAATCAAAGATTATCTGATGAAATTTATCTTAGAAAATGACAGCTATATCATGCAGAAGAAATATAAGGGGAAACAAAAAGGAAATATATTAAAACACCATTTAATAATGTACAACCTAAACATTTAGATAAAATGATTGGATATCTGAGCATAACCAGTTTTCTGAAATGAATTTCAAGAAAATGAATTCCCGTTAGGTTGGTTGGTGCCTGTTAAATTTTACAGCTTCACTTGGCACGTGTCACGAATCAGAATATTACAGTAGAGGATGTTCTTTTTCAATAGTTTAATATTGGACTTGAACCATGAGTATTCCAAACGGTTTCATGTTAATAAAATTCAATATGAAAAATAAGAGGAAAGTAAATTAAAGCAGGGCTAGCTATTAGTTTCAAATTTTAAATAGGCATCGCCTCAATAGGCAACTCATAATCCTGTGCCCATTCATCTTTAGAAGCACTGCTATTTTTATAATTATATTAACATTACAGATTTTACAAGTTATAAACCTTAGAGTCTTGGGAGGCGATTTTCCCACTGGAGGCGGGGTGGAGGCGGGTTTCAGTTTGGGTGGATTTGAAACTCGCCTCCACTGATAGTTTTCAAAAAATTGCGATTTTCCCCTGATTGGCCACTTGATTTCAGAGGTCAATTAGTGCTTTGGGACTGAAACTCACCTCTGCTGACATCACTTTTTCAGCCTGAATTTAGGGCTGCTTGCTGCCTTGGATCATTCCACAGCTTTTCTGCCTATGCTGCACCACCTGAAACATATTCTGAGAAACCACTATGTCCAATTCCAAGGCAAGGTTCTCGGATGAGATGCTGCAAATGTTGGTTGAGGGGGTGACAGCTAGCAGGGAGGTGCTCTTCCATTCATCTGGGAGGAAGAGACCTCCCAAAGAAACCAAGGCTGTGTGGGTCCAGCTGGCAAGGGATATAACCTCTAGATCTGTGCGCAGATTGGGAGAATGTTTCTGTGTATTGATGAAATGCCATCCCTGTTGGAAAGCATTAAAATGATTTGATGCCAAAATGTTGGCGTCATGGCATCTGTTTTTTCACCTTAGGCAGCTCCACATTGTGGGCTCCGCGACACTTACGTTGTCAGGTTGGTGGCCAGAGTGAAAGGAGGCCAGAGAGTCATGTCCATTGTGAATGATGTCTTAAGATGGAGCCAAGGACATGTGCCAACTTGGGCAACCTATGCAAATCTGGCCAGGATAAGTTCATCCCTTGCATTGCGGGCAGCCATGTGCTCGCGAGCTGCCGCTGCTGCTGGTCGATACACCGGCGCTCTGACCTCCTCCTGCTCCTGCTCCTCCTCCTGCTCCTCCTCCTCCTCCTGCTCCTCCTCCTCCTCCAGATCCTCCTCAGCCTCATCCTCCTCCTCCTCCTCCTCATCCTCATCTGAGGTCCATGGTGAAAGAAAATGAATGGTTCCCATGCTCCTTGCAGATGCCTCCGTTGGGGAAGCGCTTATTGCAAGCGGGGAGAGGGTCTTCCAAGGAGGTCCCACAGTTGATAGATTCAAGCTGCAACACCTCCGACTTCGGAAGGCCTGCTAAAAGTGCTCAAAGACCTTTTAAAGCAAAGTTCTGCCACATGCAACTAATCCCTGATGAAATCTCCGATTTAATGTTTGAGCTGCAGCTTTGAGGAGACCATCCACTTGTCAACCCGCCAGGTTTAGCTGGCATGGTTTAGGAGGGTTGTGGAACATGCCAAAATGGCCGAGAAATCACGAGGGCCTCTCAAAATAGGCTTAGAGAGGCCCTTAATGAGCATTTAAGCCTCTTAACAAGCTCTCTGGGTAGCTGGAGGCGGGACCGTTTCCTGCCCTGCAAAACCGGCACCGGCAAAATCCTGGGGAGGCGGCTCCCGAACACACTCTAATTTCTTCCAATTTTCCCGCCTTTCCCGCCTCCAAACTCGCCTCCTCGGGGCCGAGAAAATCGCCCCCATAGAGCGGAACTTTCAGCATTGGTGGAGTGTAAAACGGGCGATATCGGATTACCTGCCCATTATACACCCCCTCTGATGTTGAAAGTTCCGGCAGTAGTTTTATTAAGAATAGAGAAGTCTCACATTAGTATTGCTCAAGTGTTTTTACTAGATTGATTTCTGGGAAAAGAGGATTGTCCTATGAGGAGAGATTGAGTAGATTGGGCCTATACTCTGGAGTTTAGAAGAATGAGAGGTGATCTCGTTGTAACATATAAGATTCTGAGGGGGATTGACAGGGTAGATGCAGAGAGATTGCTTCCCCTGGCTGGAGAGTCTAGAACTAGGGGGCATAGTCTCAGGATAACGTGTCGGCCATTTAAGACTGAGATGAGGAGGAATTTCTTCACTCAGAGGGTTGTGAATCTTTGGAATTCTCTACCCAAAAGGGCTGTGGGTGCTGAGTTGTTGAGTATATTCAAGGCTGAGATAGATAGGCCTAGAAATTAGCTATAGCCCCGCCAGCTCGCTGGCGGCCAGAATTTACCGCTGGGCGCGGAGCCACTCGCGCCCAGCCGATATTCAGTTTCAGCGCCCAAAGTCGAGGACGGCCGCTGTTCAAGGGTGTGGCTGCCCCCGCTTGGGGCGCTGAAACTGAATATCGGCGCGCTAGTGGCCGCAGCGCCACCCGCAGCGGAGCGGCAGGCTGCGGTACCGCAGGCCTTCCTCCCTCTCTTAAGGGGGAGGTGCCTGCAGCAGCCGAAGCCCCGATCGCGAGTGCCGGCAAAAGAGCCCGGCACAACGGAGAAGTGCCGGGCTCCCGGAAACCAGCCGGCAATGCCGCGGGGGGGGGGGGGGGTGGAGGAGGCCGGGGAAGGAGGTGCGGGCAGGCGGCCGCCGAAAAAGCGGCCGGCCGCACCTCCACCTTAAAGCGCCCCACTAAGGCTGCTGTACGGACCCGGTCTCCGAATGTTATTAGCGGCCGCCACGGAAGAGGCGGCCGCTACTGAAGATGGGGATCGGGCCGGTGTCGGGGCGGAACCGGGGCGCTGCGCACACCGATGACGTCATCGGTGGCGGCGCAGCGCTAACGGCTACCGCCGCAATTAGCGCGTCAATGAAGTTCGCCCGAAGTTTGCAGACTGGCGCAGAAGCCCTCTTTGGGCGGTAACTGGGCGCAAAGCCCACTGAATTTCTAGGCCATAGACTTTTGGACTTTAGGGGAATCAAGGGCTATTTGGGATCGGGCGGGAAAGTGGACTTGAGGTCGATGATCAGCCAGGATCTCATTGAATGACAGAACAGGCTCGCGGGGTCATATGGCCAACTCCTGCTCCTAATTCTTATGTTCTTATGTAATTTCTCCCTTCATTGATATTTTAATTCAAAACATGCAAGTGTTTCAGCACTTCCAACAGTAAAGGAAGTTTTCAGTGAGCCACTGCAACAGCTTTTCTTACATTCAACAGTTGCTCAACTCACTGATATTATTTAAAATAAAATTAGAGTCTGAATTAAAGTGCTGGTGTAAGATTTGGATCACAGGTCACACACAGATTACCCAAAGAGGTCGTAGGTCATTTTATTAAGGAGCGGCAGTTAAAATATAATCAAAAACAACACGCAATCAGGATAGACATAGTAGACATACAGCCCGTAACAGATGAGAATGGTTTACCGGCACCAGAACGGACGGACGGACGTTGAGGCAGGACGGTGGTCTTGGATGGATCTCTGCAGCCTGCGGCAGTGGTCTCTTCCTCTTTGATCATCTCCCGAGCTGGCGGAGCTGCTAAGCCGAAGCTAGCATGAATCCACCCTGGGGAAGCCCTTCCCCTCTCTGCCTGTTTTTCCCTTTCAGCTGCCCGTCTCTATACCTTATTTCGGGGGCGGGGGGGGGGGGTCGGTGGATACTTTTACCCATTCAATTGTCCAATTACAGAGGAATAGGTACCTATGGCAGACCCCTCCCAGTCTCATGAGATAATCTCTGCTTATCTCTTGTTTGAACATCTTGCTACCTTCTCCTGGACAGTTTGTTTATCGTGAGGCTCCTCACTCAACCCCTTATCAGGCCCAGCTATACCTACTTGAAGGCCTGTTCTGTGTTATGTCCTTGTAATGAGCTCTCTGTGAAAATCTTTATCTGACATGATTAGAATTGTTCTGTGTCATCAACTCAGGCAGACTGCTGAGCTAGGGAAACCCGTATTTTATTATAAGACTATTATTTCTTCCAATTCCCAATTGCTTCCAATTCACGATTTCTTACACTGGTGAGCAGAGCAGAATATTTGCCAACTATAAGACCAAGTGCTATAGTAACCAGGTGGTATAACAGACTCAATGCACTCGTTCTCCAGATCCAGGCACTCTTTGACTGTCAGATGCAATATGACTACCGTTCATAAGATAGAAATAGGGAAAACCTGATGGTCGATTGAGCTGTTCCCAGTCTTGTTTTTTTACTACACAGATGAGAAATCTGATCCTGACTATTTTAACTAGTTCTAGAATCATAGAATGGTTACAACACAGAAGGAAGCCATTTGGCCCATCGAGCCCAGGCTGGCTCTCTGCAAGAGCACTTCAGCTAGTTCCACTCCCCCACACTTTCCCTGTAGCCCTGAAATTTTTCTCCTTCAGGTACTTATCCAATTCCCTTTTGAAAGCCATGACTGAATCCGCCTCCACCAATCTTTCAGGCAGTGCATTCCAGATCATAACCACTCGCTGCGTAAAAAAGGTTTTTCACATGTCACCTTTGGTTCTTCTGTCAATCACCTTAAATCTGTGTCCTCTGGTTCTCGACCGTTCCGCCAGTGAGAACAGTTTCTCTCTGTCTACTCTGTCCAGACCCCTCATGGTTTTGAACATCTCTAGCAAATCTCCTCTCAACCTTCTCTGCTCTAAGGAGAATAAGCCCAGCTTCTCCAGTCTATCCACATAACTGAAGTCCCTCATCCCTGGAACCATGCTTGTAAATCTTTTCTGCACCCTCTCTAAGGCCTTCCTAAAGTGCAGTGCCCAGAATTGGACACAATACTCCAGTTGAGGCCGAACCAGTGTTTTATAAAGGTTCATCATAACTTCCTTGCTTTTGCACTCTATGGGGGCGATTTTCCCACTGGAGGCGAGATGGAGGTGGGTTTCAGTTTGGGTGGGTTTGAAACTTGCCTCTACTGATAGGTTTCAAAAATTTGTGATTTTCCCCTGATTGGCCACTTGATTTCCGAGGTGTGGGATGCCCTTGGTCAATTCGTGTTTTGGGACTGAAACCCGCCTCTGTTAACAGCACTTTTCCAGTCTGATTTTATGGCTACTTGCTCCCTTGGCTCATTCCACAGCATTTCTGCATCTGCTGCACTACGTCCAACATCTTTTGAGAAACCACTATGTCCAATTCCAAGGCAAGGGCCTCCCCGAGGCTCTCGGATGAGGCGCTGCAAATGTTGATTGACGGGGTGACAGCTAGCATGGAGGTGCTCTTCCACTCATCTCAGAGGAAGAAGCCTGCCAACGAAACCAAGGCTGTGTGGGTACAGCTGGCAAGGGATATAACCTCCAGATCTGTGTGCAGATTGGGAGACTGTTTCTGTGTATTGATGAAATGCCATCCCTGTTGGAAAGCATTACAATGATTTGAAGCCAAAATGTTGCCGTAATGCCATCTGTTCTTTCGCCTTAGGCAGCTCCACATTGTGGGCACTGCCACACTTGCATTGTCAGGTTGGTGGCCAGAGTGAAAGGAGGCCAGAGAGTTATGTCCATTTTCAATTATGTCCTAGGATGGAGCAAAAGACATGTGCCAACTTAGGTAACCTATGCAAATCTGGCCATGATAAGTTCATCCCTTGTATCCTGGGCAGCAATGTGCTTGCGTGCTGCTGCTGCCGCTGGTCGATACACTGGTGCTTTGACCTCCTCCTCCTCCTCCAGATCCTCCTCCTCCTTCTCCTCATCCTCATCTGAGGTCCATGCAGAAAGAAAACAAATGGTTCCCATGCTGCTTGTAGATGCCTCCTTTGGGGGAGCGCTCATTGCAAGTGGGAAGAGGGTCTTCCGAGGAGGTCCCACAGTTGATGGAGTCAAGCAATAGCACCTCCGACTTCTGAAGGCCTTCTAAAAGTGCTCAGAGACCTTTAAAAGCCAAGGTCTGGCACCTGCCAGTAATCCTTGCTGCAATAAACAAAGTCTTGTTAGACCTGCAGCAGTGAGAAGGTCACCCATGAGTCAACCCGCCAGGTTTACCTGCGTGGTTCAGGAGGTGCGTGGATCATGCCGAAAAGCTGGAAAAATCACGAGGGCCTCTCAAGATAGCTTTAGAAAGGCCCTCAACGAGCATTTAAGGATCTCTAATAGCGCAATGGCCAGCTAGAGGCGGGTGCATTTCCCGACCTACAAAACCGGCACCGGCAAAATCCCACAGAGGTGGGTAAGAGGCGGGTTCCAAACCCGACCTCTTAGATTCTGATTTTCCTGCCTTTGCCGCCTCCAAACCCACCTCCTCCGACATCAGAAAATCACCCCCATAGCCTCTATTTATGAAGCCCAGGATCCCGTATGCTTTTTCAACTGCTTTCTCACCCTGCCCTGCCACCTTCAATGATTTGTGCACATATACCCCCAGGTCTCTCTGTTCATGCACCCCCTTTAGGATTGTACCCTTTAGTTTATATTGCCTCTCCTCGCTCTTTCTACCAAAATGTATCACTTCACACTTTACTGTGTTAAATTTCATCTGCCACATGTCTGCCCATTCCACCAGCCTGCCTATGTCCTCTTGAAGAGTGCAGTTGGTCACAGAGTGCAGCTGGAACAGAGTGAACAACTTGGGAGTTTGGTAAGTGTGGGAGTAAATCTTAAGGGTTAATCTCTGCTTGATAAAATCTGGTCTTGTGTGCTTGCAATTAACATTTAACTTAAATTTACTGTTTAAGTTTTCATTTTCTACCAGGCGTGGGCAGGACTAAGCAAGCTGGAGAGTGGGTGGGGCTAGGTAGTTAATTAACTGGTCTAATCTGGTTTTGCAACTGCCAGAGAGCTGACTCATAAATCTCAGCAGTATAAACAAGGAAGGTTGGAGTGCAGTTTGTGACAGAGTGCAGCTGGAACGCGGTGAACAACTTGGGAGTTTGGTAAGTGTGGGAGTTCAGTAAAGTGGAGGCAAGAGGTGCTTGCTTTTCCTAACTTCTCCCGCAGAGCAGCAGTGAACCTGAGTGGGAGCAGACTGAGGCCCAACAGCAGGGATAAAAGCAGCAGCAGACCTGCAACTACAACTGGGCTAAGTTTTAAGTTAACATATAACATATAACTAAATTTTAAAAACTATACTTAATTTAATTAATTTAATAAACTAAATGAGGTAAATAATTTCATTAACACTAAACTAATTAATTAAATAAAAAAATAAAATAATGGGAGAACAGGAGATGTGTTGCTGCTGCAATATGTGGGAGCTTGTGGACATTTTTGCCCAGGGCGACTACACCTGCGGTAAGTGTCTGCGGCTCAAGGAACTTCAGCTCCAAATTGAGGAGCTGGAGTCCGAACTGCAGACATTGCGAGACATCAAGGAGGGAGAAAGTTACCTGGACCTTTTGCTCCAGGAGGCAGCCACACCCCTTAGATTAAATACTTTAGAATTGACACGTGGTCAGGGACAGGAGGGTGTGACTGCAAGTGAGGCAGGTACGGGGATCCAGGGGGTAATATTGCAGGAGCCTCCGTCCCTGCACTTGTCCAATAGATTCGAGGTTCTTGCAACTCTTGTGGACAAGTGCGGAGACTGCGGGGAGGATGAACAAACTGACCACGGCACCATGGTACAGGACGCCATTCAAGTAGGGGGAGTAAAAAGGAAGGTGGTTGTAGTAGGCGATAGTATAGTTAGGGGAATAGACACTGTTCTCTGCAGCCAGGAGCGTGAGTCCCAAAGGCTATGTTGTCAGGTTAAAGGACATCTCCTCCGGGCTGGAGAAGAACTTGGAGTGGGAGGGGGAGGATCCAGTTGTCGTGGTCCACGTAGGTACCAATGACATAGGTAGGACTAAGAAAGAGGTTCTGCTGAGAGAGTTTGAGCAGCTAGGGACTAAATTAAAAAGCAGAACCACAAAGGTCATAATCGCTGGATTATTACCAGAGCCACGGGCAAATTAGCATAGGGTCAATAGGATCAGGGAGATGAATACGTGGTTCAAAGGTTGGTGTGGGAGAAGTGCCAATTAACCCCTAGATTTGCTTTGGTGATGAGATACCATTCAGGTTTAGCTTGAAACAAAAAGATGTGTATGTGCAGTGATAACTGTGTGTGTGAATCTAAAACGAATCCCAGTGCCCTGCTTTCTTTCCAGAGCCCTATATCTTCCTCTGCTTCAAATATTAATCCAATGTTCCCTTAAAAGATCCCTGACTCAGCCATTTCCTGTGCCAAAGATTTCCATCTTTTAACATTCCATTGAAAGAAATGTTGTCACTCTTAGTGATGCCTTTAAATTGATGACCCTTTGTCCTTCCCAACTGGAGAAAACAATCTTCTCCCACTCTCCCTATCAAAACTCTTCAAAAGCCTTTATTAAATCTCATTGGCTTTCTGTGCCGCAGGGCAACAAATCCCATTTTTAAGTCTCCTCATAACTATAGTTCCCAGCTCTGGCAGCATGCTGGTGAAATCTACATTGCACACTATGTAATGGTTTTGATGTCTTTTCTATAATGGGGTGCTCAAAATTGCATTCAGTACTGCTACCCAACCATTGCCGATTACAAATTTATCATTACTTCTTTACTCTTGTACTCTCTGCCCCTATTTGTAAAACTCAAAATACTGTTGACTATTTATGGTTTTGTCTACCTGCATTTGCACATTGAGGTCTCTGTTTGTCCATGCCCTTCTGCGTGTCTCCATTGAGTATATACCCCCATTCCTTGTTTATTCTCCCCAAAATGCGTTGCCTCACTTTCCCCCTGAATTAAATTGTATCTGCCACCTGTCTGCCTATGCCACTAACCTGTCTGCCCTCCTGAAGTCTTTTACTATCCTCATTGCCTTCCAGACACCCTAATTTTGTGTCCTCAGCAAATAGAGTACAAAATTCACACATTTTGAGCAAGGCTAGAGATTATAAAGTTTTTAGTCTCCCAAATACTAATGACATGTAAAACACTCTGAGATAGTAGCCTGAAGTCAGTTGACAACTTTAAAAGGGAACTGGATCAATATCTGCTGAAAAGCTGGGTTGAGAATTTTGGAGATCGTAATGGTGCTTGATTTTGTTTCTGTTGTGTGTGGGGAGTTAGGTGGGGGAGGCGAATTGGTGTCCTTTAAAATAGATCAACATGTATTTGGGTGGGGCACAGAAGTCTCTGTTAGCGATACTGTATTTGTTATACTGGCCTTGAGCCAAAAGTCCTTTCACACTAGACTTCTTAATTCATTGCAGACCTAAAAGGAATATTGCAGGGCAGGGTCCACTATTTGGTGTTATCTTGAAAAATACACCTGTGTGTTTAAGAAAGTAAATACAATTGCTGCTAGTGACAAGATGGCTGGCCACCTGGTTGGAGCTGTGCATTCCTGATGTATCTTGAGTTTAGAGGTTGTCGTGACAGTTCAGCACTAAGTAGTGACATGTCACACTTTCAGACTTAGCCTGTGCTCCTAGCCCCACTGCTGCTCCCTACGTTCAATCGGCCATTATTTGGGTTGGGGAGGATGAGGCCTGGAACCTAGAGCCAACAACAGTTTCAGAATGGGTGAGGAGTTGGCAGTTGCAATTAGGGTAGCTGCTTTGTAAAGTCTGACGTAAGAAAACTACTAGGCACTTGGTCTGAGTATTAAACAAGGCTTTAATCAACTGTTTCACAACATGGAGATCTAGTTGTGTCCTTCACTAGTTCCTGTTAAAGAATGTCCTGAGCAAGCTGGGCCCATGCCCGAGTATTTATACTCTCCCTGGACAGCGCCACCAGCAGGCCTCCCAGTATTATTTCATAAGTCATTTCCACATGAATGACAAGATTCATGTCAAAGTCTTTTATAATATAACTTTTAAATTCCATAGTTTTTATTAAAATAAACAGGGTATGGTCCATCTTTAACGAAGCTCAAGGGATATGGGGAGAGTGCGGGGATACGGTATTGAGATAGAGGATCAGCCATGATCATATTGAATGGTGGAGCAGGCTCAAATGGCCGAATGGCCTACTCCTGCTCCTATTTTTCTATGTTCTATGTTTCTATGTTTCGATTCATGGGGCACTGGTACCAGTACTGCGGAAAGAGAGAGCTGTTCCGTTGTACAGACTACACCTGAACCATGCTGGGACCAGAGTTCTAGCGAATCGAATAACTAGGGAGGTAGATAGGACTTTAAACTAAATAAGGGGGGAGGGTCCTGGTGGAGAGAAATCTAGAATGCTAAAAAGAAAAGACAAGGAAGCAGTGCAGGAAAGTGATTGGGGTAAGGATAACCAGATTGTGTCAGGAAAGGACAGAATGTACAAACAAAAAAGTGCACTAACAAATAGGGTCCGGGTAAGAAATAATGGTAAGACAAATAGGGCCATAGTACAAAAAAATGTTAAGATATCTAAAAATGTTTAAAAGAAAGATCTAAAGGCATTGTATCTGAATGCACGAAACATTCGTAATAAGGTAGACAAATTAACAGCTCAAATAGATGAAAATGGATACGATATAATTGCGATTACGGAGACATGGCTGCAGGGTGACCAAGGCTGGGAGCGGAATATCCAAGGATATTTGATATTTAGGAAGGACAGGCAAAAAGGAAAAGGAGGTGGGGTGGTGTTGTTAGTAAAGAATGAAAGCAGAGCAATAGTGAGAAAGGATATTGGCTCAGAAAATCAAGATGTAGAATCAGTCTGGGTGGAGCTAAGAAGCACCAAGGGACAGGAAACATTGGTGGGAGTTGTCTATAGGTCTCAAAACAGTAGTGGTAATGTAGGGGATGGCATCAAACAGGAAATTAGAGATGCATGTAACAAGGGTACTATTGTAATCATGGGTGACTTTAATCTAAATATAGACTGGCCAAACCAAATTAGCAATAATACTGTGGAGGACGAATTCCTGGAGTGTGTACGAGATGGTTTTTTAGATCAGTACGTTGAGGAGCCAACTAGGGAACATGCTATCCTAGATTGGGTATTGTGCAATGAGAAGAGGTTAATTAATAATCTTGTTGTGCGGGGTCCTTTAGGGAAGAGTGACCATAAAATGATAGAATTCTTCATTAAGATGGAAAGTGAAGTAGTCCAAGCTGAAACTAGGGTCCTAAATCTAAACAAAGGAAACTACGAAGGTATGAGGAGGGAGTTTGGTATGATAGATTAGGGAGCTTCATTAAAAGGCATGACGGTGGATAGGCAATGGCTAACATTTAAGGAACGAATGCATGAATTGCAATAGTTATACATTCCTTTCTGGCGCAAAAACACAAAAGGAAAAGCGGCCCAACCATGGCTAACAAAAGAAATTAAGGATAGTATTAGATCCAAAGAAGAGTCATATAAAGTTGCCAGAAAAAGTAGCAAGCCTGAGGCTTGGGAGCAGTTTAGAGTTCAGCAAAAAAAGACCAAGAGATTGATTAAGATGGGTAAAATATAGTATGAGAGTAAACTTGCAAGGATCATAAAAGCAGACTGTAAAAGCTTCTACAAGTATGTAAAAAGAAAAAGATTAGTGAAGACAAATGTAGGTCCCTTACAGTCAGAAATGGGAGAATTAATAATGGGGAACAAGGAAATGGCTGATCAATTATACAAATACTTTGGTCCTGTCTTCACAGAAGAGGACACAGATAACTTCCGAGAAATGCTAAGGAACCAAGGGTCTAGTGAAAAGGAGGAATTAAAGGAAATTGGTATTAGTAAAAAAATAGTGCTGGAGAAATTAATGGGACTGAAAGCCGATAAGTCCCCAGGGCCTGATAATCAGCATCCCAGAGTACTAAAAGAGGTAGCCATGGAAATAGTGGATGAATTAGTTGTCATCTTCCAAAATTCTATAGATTATGGAACAGTTCCTGCAGATTGGAGGGTGGCAAATGTAACCCCACTATTTAAAAAAGGTAACAGAGAGGGTTGATGAGGGCAATGTGGTTGATGTGGTGTTCCAAAAGGAGTTTGATAAAGTGCCACATAATTGGCTTGCCAGCAAAGTTGAAGCCCATGCAATAAAAGGGACAGTGACAGCATGGATACGAAATTGGAGATAGATTTCTAGATGCAAAAGGTGTCAAGGGGTATGGGGAGAGAGCGGGAATATGGTATTGAGATAAAGGATCAGCCATGATCATATTGAATGGCGGAGCAGGCTTGAAGGGCCGAAGGGCCTACTCCGGCTCCTATTTTTCTATGTTTCTATCGCTATCCTCCTCACTGTTCACTTTACTTCCAAGTTTTTTGTCATCTCCAAATTTTGAAATTGTGCCCTGTACACCCAATAGTCATTAATATATATCAAGAAAAGCAGTAGCCCTAGTAACAACCCCTGGTGAACACGACTGTGTACCTTCCTCCAATCCAATAAACCACCGTTCACCACTACTCTCTGTTTCCTGTCACTTAGCCAATTTCATATCCATGCTGTCACTGTCCCTGTCACTGTGGCACTTTATCAAACTCCTTTTGGAACACCACATCAACCACATTGCCCTCATCAACCCTTTCTGTTACCTCATCAAAAAACTCAATCAAGTTGGTTAAACATGATTTGCCTTTAACAAATCCATGCTGCCTTTCCTTAATTAATCCGCACTTGTCCAAGTGACTGTTAATTCTGTCCTGGATTATCATTTCTAAAAGCTTCCCCACTACCGAGGTTAAACTGACTGGCCTGTAGTTGCTCGGTTTATCTTTACACCCTTTTTTGAACAAGGGTGTAACATTTGCAGTTCTCCAGTCCTCTGGCACCACCCCCATATCCAAGGATTTCCACCTTTACTTCCCTTAGCATCCTAGGATACATCTCATCCGGTCCTGGTGACTTATCTACTTTAAGTAGAGCCAGCCTTTCTGGTGCCTCCACTTAATCAATTTTTATTCCATCCAATATCTCAGCAACCCCTTCTTTCACCACGACTTTGGCAGCATCTTCTTCCTTGATAAAGACAGATGCAAAGTATTCATTTAGTAATTTAGTACCTCAGCCATGCCCTCTGCCTCCATACGTAGGTCTCCATTTTGGTCTCTAATCAGCTCCACCCCTCCTCTTACTACCTGTTTACTATTGTAGGATTCGCAAAATCAAGGAAAATACAGCCTACATTTTAAAACCCCTGAAATGGCCACATTTTAAGAGCACAAGATGGAGTCGGCAGATCACATGACTCATTTCAGAAGAACATACCACTGCAATACCTTAAAGAAACCTGAGTCACCACCGATTGGAAAATTCCAGACTGACTGCAATTGATATGGTAATAAAGGTAGCAGCAGTAACGAAGTCAAAAACAAAGGACTTGCACTTGAAAAGGTCATGTTAATCGCCAGATAAACGAAAACCCATCACTGAAATCACAGAGCACAGACAAGACCCATTATCTGCATCAAACTCAGCGGGACACGGGACATAACCCATCAGTTTGATTTCGGCCACGATTAAAGTCGTTAAACTAAAGTACCAGCTTTTGTCAAAGTAGCCGGCCCAAAACTTTGACAAAAGAAAACCCCTGATTTGGCGCCAAAGATAAGGGCAAGGAAACGGTATAACTGTTGGGGGAAAATCGACGGGCAGAAGGTACGATCGGAGGCAGAGAACAACGAGAGGTTAAGGTTAAGTTGAACGGTTCGAGTGGAGAGGTCCGATTAGAAGGTTCGATTACGGTTCGAGGAGCACGGAGGTTCTACAAGTTCGAGCAGGAGAGCAGGTTCAGGAGCCCGTCCCAGAAGGAAGATCAATCGGGAATCCCAGAAGCTACAGGAGCACCAAGGTCGAGGACAGTTTTAAAACCCTGGTGAGCATAGAGGCCCAACTCCACCTAACTGACCTAGTAGAGAGATACTTTAGAGACGGGAGGGTTTTAATATTAAGGGCTTTGTAATCGGGAGTGTTATTTATCCTTCGTTGTACCGCGCGCTTTCCCCACCCCCGTTTTATTATACCGCAGCTAATGAATTGATGTATTTTAAGATAGTCAAAGTAATTCTTGTGTGTTAAATTTTAGTTCCCATTGGGAGGCGTGTTA
The DNA here is from genome assembly GCF_052327205.1 of Somniosus microcephalus. Taxonomy (NCBI): domain Eukaryota; kingdom Metazoa; phylum Chordata; class Chondrichthyes; order Squaliformes; family Somniosidae; genus Somniosus; species Somniosus microcephalus. The sequence continues at coordinate 254,791,602 of NC_140992.1, forward strand.
ATGATTTTGTCTGTGTTGTTTCTTTGTTCCCTGTGTTTTTATTCTCCTTATAAATAAAGAAACCATTAATTTTAAAACTTACCTTGTCTCACCTGATCCATTTGTCTTCCGAGTCACAAGTTGGGCCAACACATCAAGGTAGTCTGGCAATAAGTCCAGTGTCTAGAATCAGTGAGGGGGGAGCGCTTCGAAACCGCTCACGAGCAGTGTGAAATCAAGAATCGATCTCGCACACCACAAGCTCGTTAAAAAGACCCCTTACACTATTTATATGTCTGAAGAAGACTTTTGGATTCCCTTTTATGTTAGCTGCCAGTCTATTCTCATATTCTCTCTTTGCCCCTCTTGTTTCCTTTTTCACTTCCCCTCTGAACTTTCTATATTCAGCCTAATTCTCAGTTGTATTCTCAACCTGACATCTGTCATATGCCCCCTTTTTCTGCTTTATCTTACTCTCTATCTCTTTCATCATCCAGGGAGCTCTGGCTTTGGTTGACCTTCCTTTCCCCCTCGTGGTTTTCCTAGGCCAGATCCATTCCCAACCCACTGGCCTTCCTCCAATCAAGTATTTTTACTCTAGATTGCTCTGCACTAGTTGAACACTAATGATGTATGGTGGTTGGGCGGGGAGGGGGGGGGGGTAGATTTTCACCTTCAATGTCTGGGGCTAATACACTGCCTGGGGACTGCATTGAGGGAGATTGCACACCCTTAACTCAGTCCACCTGATTTTCCTTTCAATACTTTGACAAAAATGTCTGTTAATAACAGAAAATGCAAGAACTACATAGGAGGTCCATTAGCATCTGTAAGGAGAAATGATAAGTGAAAGTTATGGGCGTATACTTTGCATCGGAATTTTGAAGTCAGACTTCTGACGAAGGGTCGACACCTGGAATATTCTCCTGTATTTTCTCTGTTCCGATACTGACAGCCCTGCTATGTATTTCCAGCATTTTGTGTTTTTGTTTCAGATCTCCAACATTTATTTATTTATTCATCACTAGTCTGTTCATGCTGGGTTTATAGAATAAACATTAAATGGCTGAGGCTTACAACATCAGCTTAATATTCTGTAGGAAATGGATACAAAATGTAATTTTCCAACTATTCTATTTGAAAAGAAATTCTGAGCCCAGCCACAATCCTAATAAAAGTGATTAAGTATTAACAGGGTTTGTAGCAGTCAGCGCAGGCTCCATGGATTTTTAGATTATGAACCCTTATTAAAAACTGGACAGGCTGTTTGGCGGGGTCGGGGGAAGCAGTGAAAAAACACTCAAGCTGGAGATGACTCATTTGTATGGAAACGAACTGTCCTTGGGAACAATGGCCAGAGAGGCCCACTCCCAAGTCTTGATTAACAAGGCTGGTGACTCATTGTTCTGGTCAAGATGAACTCGTTAAGTTAATCGGCTGGAAGATCGAAATGAGATCAAAAACCATTCAAACCTGGAAGGAAGCTTGAAAACCATCCCCTGAGGCCATGTGTCCATTAAAACCACAGACAGCGGTCTGTGTATTGAAGGGGTATATTAGAGAGCAGTTTGGATAGCTCTCTCTCTCTCTCTCTCTCTCTCTCTCTCCTGCCCTCCACACAACGGAATGTCAAGAGGAGCAGAGCCTTGCTCTTCTAACCGAGACGGACTTCGACTAAGGCTGGGACTCGCATGCCGCAAGGCCGGTACGGAACCAGGTAGCCGAGACGTACGGGAAGAAGCTGCAAGCAAGATCAAAAGGGCAATCTAGGTGAGCATTGTCAAGCCTACACACCCACAAGATCACTTAGCTGTGTGAGGGGGTGCCTGTATGTTCATACCAAACCAGAGGGGGTTTAGCGTTGGAAGGGTCCTGTGATAGTTTAGTTCATGGGAGGGTGTTTTTAGGCCGTGGTAAGTCAGCACGGCAGGGGCTTGTTGGACAAGTCAGGGTTGTACTGTTTTAAACTGTACTGTTGTGTTCACACCGCTCGTACTGTATGCGAGTGGAGTGGTTTTTGTCAACCTTAATAAACACTGTACGGGTGAGCCCGAAAACGCTGTCCGTGTTCAAATCTGTCCTCAGTAATCGCTATTGTCCAGAACTTGTAGTAAGGGGGTTTGTGTGCTCGCTACAGGCGGGGCGGAACCACTTACAATAATTGGCGATTGCGGCAGGGGCCAAAAGAAATTGGCCACCGCAAAAAAACGGTTACAGTTACCTATCAATGCAACATCTGTTGTAGTCAGTCATTGTTGTCCTTCATATAAAAATACAGTGTGTCACTTTGGCACTCTGACTTGTTTTATTATTTGCATAAATTTGACTTATTTTGTTTTTCCTTTTCAACCTTAGCTGACAGAAAAAATGTACTTAGGGCGGGATTTTAAGGAGGAAGGCGGTATGGGGGCAGGTGGGAGGGGTGGGCTCCGAGGCAGTCGGGAAATCCGGGAGGCCGGGTTTAACGGCTATAATGGCAGGGCCTGATTTGCATGTGAGGCCTCGGTTTGCCGCCCGCAGCCAGGCAGATGGAGAGGCTGGCTGGCTGCGGGCGGGTAGGGTTGCGGCACTAGGCCGCAGAGACAAGGGAGGGAGGGAAGGGCGGTGCCGGCCTTCGGAGAATGGGGGGTGGTTTCAATGAAAGATCAGGGACATCGTGGGACCGGGGATGGGGGTGGTGGTGGTGTGGGGGGAGAAGATCGGGGACATCGAGCGACTGGGGCGGGAGAAGATCGGGGACATCGTGGGATGGGAGGGGGGGCGGGGGGTGGAGGTAGGTTTTAAGGAGTGTCTTAAAGGAGGAAAGCGAGGTGGAGAGGCCCGGGGAGGGAATTCCAGAGATCAGGGCCCAGGCAACAAAAGGCATGGCCACCAATGGTCGAGCGACCACAATCAAGGATGCTCAAGAGGGCAGAATTAGAGGAGTCCCCACCTTGCTGTATCTACCAGGTTTTACGAAGTGTGTAAAACACAACCACATGCAGTTAAAAACAAAATGGAGGTTAAAAAGAGGCTTTCAGCCTCATTATAATATTTAAATTGACGTCCCGCCTCTTGGCAGTGGAATGGCTGCCCACCCCCCCGGCCTGCTTCCCATCCCGCCTCCGTTAAAACCGGAAGTGGGCGGGTTGGAGGCAGGTTCAGCTCAAGAATCCAATTTTTAACAATTTAACTACCCCCACGCTCCAAGCCTACCCGTTTTTTAAGGTTAAAATTAGTTTTGACAGAGACATAGACACAGGTGTCCACTAACGGTGATAGCCTTTCTATAATCCAATTATGTAAATAACCTGGTTTAGCTCTTGAGAGTCAAAATCTTGGTAAGTTTTCTATCTTTACCTTACCACAGTTCTAACAATTTTTAAACCAAATAGAGACCACTCATGGCTTCCTAAATGGGCATACTTGCGTCAGCATGAAAGCATGCTATTTAGTATAATCCAACTTCCATATTCTATATTTTCAGAGATTTATTTTTTCCTGGTTGTATTTTCAAACAGCAAAAAACATTGTATACATAGTTTGTGATATTCAAGAAGTTACTTTGGCAAACACACAGGTCTCTATTTCAACCACGTCTTCTATCTGACCTGGATTTCAATCACATTGTCAATTGCCTTTTCTGATTCGTGTTCTCACAGAACCTCTGAAGCACAGTCATTGATACCATTTCCAAATATTGATTCAAGATGGGATTCAAGTTCTAATGCACACCCTGGAGGTCAAAATTAACACTAATATTAAAATGTATTACAAATAGCCCCAGCAAGTGTCTGAAAGAGATAAGTTGGAGATACAGGAATTTTAGAGCTTTATGTAGCCTGTTAACATAGGAATTCCCCAGTAAGAATATCTCTGTCCTATGTTTATATCATTTTCAACACTCTTGGGCTTGTAAATAAACTCAGAACGTGCATCAGATTTATTGTGGTTCTGATCCTCAGGGCCACTGCACTACAGTCTGTAATTAATCTTCTATTGTAGGAGAATAATCCTTGACACCTGGATGCCAATTCAGACCACTACCATCAATACAGAACCAAGTCACATTGAAAAATAAGTAAGTTGAAGTGAATTGAGTGAAGAATTTGTAGATACATCTATAGTTTTCCAACAACACAGTAATAAAAAGATCAATTTTAGTGCAGCCCTGATTCTACATGACTACTAACGTCTAGATTTTAAAGAGAAGAGACCAGTGAAACTGATTCATTTGACAGAAATAGAATAGATCATTTGTAATGTTTTGGAGTAAAAATGAAGTAAATTGCTTTCACAGATTGCACAATGGTTTCATCGCACGAATATTTTCCAACATACCTGTTTTATTAGATAAAGGATCCACGGAGGACCAGCAAAAACAAATCATGGACTCAGGCATTGAGTATTAGATGAATAGAGCATCAACTCTATGGAGAGAGCAACTATTTTCTGAGGTATAAGTGCAGTTAATATCACATTATCCATTAATAAGAACAGAGCAATAAAAGCCAATCTAACAATATCATAGAAGATTAAATCCTATTGTTCATCGCCTGACAGTCGCTCTGATTGCTTCAAGGCATAGATAATAGAACAGAACTAAGTGTTAAATTCAATGAACAAAGAAAATGTTTCTTGAGAAAAACAGATAAGGTGCCAAAATCAATCAGATGTAAAGGACGCGTCGCTTGTCAAAAGAATTAGCGTAACCATACTGAAAATTTCTGAAGTTCTCACTTTTAATAGTGTTAAAGTTTAATATTTAGCACCACTTCAAATTAGAGAAGGATTATGCAAGGAGCTTTGTCCATATGAAGAAGACTTCCAAAAAGCCGAAACAAGATCTAATTCAATGGCCTTGAAGGTCCCCATGAAAAGTATTTGGCAAAACAATTTCTCGCAAATGCAAGTCAAGAGTATTTTAATGGGGTTTCTAGCAAAATGATATGCTGAGGCAGTCCAGTGCCACACAAACATATGCAACCTTAGTTTAAATTTAAAAACTTGCTCAAACACTTCTCAGCTCTCTTGTCCAATTTACTGTACCCGCCCTGCTTAAATAATGGTAAAGTTTAAACTTCCAACATCATTTTGAACTGTAATACAAAAGCAAGACACTGCGGATGCTGGAAATCTGAAATAAAAACAAAAAATGCTGGAAATACTCAGCAGGTCAGGCAGCATCTGTGGAGAGAGAGAAACAGAGTGAACGTTTCAGATCAATGAGTTTTCATCTAAACGTCACAACGAAGGGTCATAAACCTGAAACATTAACTATGTTTCTCTCTCCACAGATGCTGACTGACCTGCTGAGTGCATAAGAACATAAGAAATAGGAGCAAGAGTAGGCCATTCAGCCCTTCGAGCCTGCTCCGCCATTCAATAAGATCATGGCTGATCTTCTACCTCAACTCTACCTTCCTGCACTATCCACATATCCCTTGGTTCCCTTAGTATCCAAAAAACTATCGATCTCTGTCTTGAATATACTCAACGATGAGCATCCACAACCCTCTGGGGTAGAGAATTCCAAAGATTCACAATCCATTAAGTGAAGAAATTTCTCCTCATCTCAGTCCTAAATGGCTGACCCCTTATTCTGAGATTGTGCCCCAAGTTCTAGACTCCCGAGCCAGGGGAAAACAACTACTCAGCATCTACCCTGTCAAGCCCATTCAGAAGTTTATATGTTTCAATGAGATCACCTCTCATTCTTCTAAACTCTAGAGAATATAGGCCTAGTCTACTCAATCTCTCCTCATAGGACAATCCCCCCATCCCAGGAACCAGTCTGGTGAACCTTCATTGCACTCCCTCTATGGCAAGTATATCCTTCCTTAGGTAAGGAGACCAAAATTGTACACAGTACTCCAGGGGTGGTCTCAACAAGGCCCTATATAATTGCAGTAAGACGTCTTTAATCTTATACTCCAATCCTTTTTTAATAAAGGCCAACGTATCATTTGTTTTCCTAATTGTTTGCTGTACCTGCATGTTAACTTTCAGTGATTCGCGTACAAGGACACCCAAGTCCCTCTGAACACCAACATTTCCCAATCTCTCACCATTTAAAAAATATTCTGCTTTTCTATTTTTCCTATCAAAGTGGATACCTTCACACTTCCCCACATTATATTCCATCTGTCATGTTCTAGCCCACTCACTTCGCCTGACTATATCCCTTTGCAGCATCTTTGTGTCCTCCTCACAACTTACTTTCCCACCTAGCTTTGTATCATCAGCAAACTTGGATACTTTACACTCGGTCCCATCATCTAAGTCATTGATATAGATTGTTAATAGCTGAGGCCCAAGCACTGATCCTTGCGGTACCCCACTAGTTATAGCCTTCCTACTCTCTGTTTTCCGTCCGTTAACCAATCCTCAATCCATGCTAATACATTACTCCAAATCCCATGAGCCCTAATTTTGTTTAATAACCTCTTGTGTGGCACCTTATTGGCTGCTTTTTGAAAATGCAAATACATTACATCCACCAGTTCCCCATTATCTACCCTGCTAGTTACAACCACAAAAAACTCTAACAGATTTGTCAAACACGATTTCCCTTTCATAAATCCATGTTGATGCTGCCCAATCATATTATGACTCCCTAAGTGCCCTGTTACCACGCCCCTAATAATAGATTCTAGCATTTTCTCTAGTACTGATATCCGGGATAGTTTTCTACAACAATATGTCTTTGAGGCAACAAGGGGGCAAGCCATATTAGATTTATTAATGAATCATAGAATCATAGAAAGATACAGCACAGAAGGAAGCCATTTCAGCCCATCGTGTCCACGCCGGCCAACAAAGAGCTATCCAGACTAATCCCACTTCCCAGCTCTGCAGGTTAGAGCATTCCAAGTGCACATCCAAGTACTATTTAAATGTGGTTAGGGTTTCTGCCTCTACCACCCTTTCAGGCAGTGAGTTCCAGACCCCCACAACCCTCTGGGTGAAGAAATTTCCCCTCAAATCCCCTCTAAACCTTCCACCAATTACTTTAAATCTGTGCCCACTGATTTTTGACCCCTCTGCTAAGGGAAATAGGTCCTGTATATCCACTTTATCTATGCCCCTCATAATTTTATGCACCTCAATAAGGTTTCCCCTCAGCCTCCTCTGTTCCAAGGAAAACAAATCCAGTCTATCCAGTCTTTCCTCATAGCTAAGATTCTCTACTCCCGGCAACATCCTTGTAAATCTCCTCTGTACCCTCGCTAGTGCAATCCCATCTTTCCTGTAATGTGGTGACCAGAACTGCACACAGTACTCTAGCTGAGGCCTAACTAGTGTTTTATACAGTTGAAGCATAACCCCCCCTGCTCTTGTATTCTATGCCACGGCTAATAAAGGCAAGCATTCCGTATGCCATCTTAACCACCTTATCTACCTGGCCTGCTACCTTCAGGGATCTGTGGACATGCACTCCAAGGCCCCTTTGTTCCTCTACACTACTCAGTGTCCTACCATTTAATGTGTATTCCCTTACCTTGTTAGCCCTCCCCAAATGCATTACCTCACACTTCTCCGGATTGAATTCCATTTGCCATTGTTCTGCCCACCTGACCAATTTATTGATATCTTTCTGCAGTCTACAGCTTCCTTCATTAGTATCAACCACACAGCCGATTTTAGTATCATCTGCAAACTTCTTAATCATACCCCCTATATTCAAGTCAGGATCATTGATATATACCACAAAAAGCAAGGGACCTGGTACTGAGCCCTGCGGAACCCCACTGGAAACAGCCTTCCAGTCACAAAAACACCCATCAACCATTACCCTCTGCTTCCTGTCTCTGAACCAGTTTTGAATCCAACTTTCCACTTTGCCCTGGATCCCATGGGCTTTTAACTTCGTGGTCAGTCTGCCATGTGGAACCTTATCAAAAGCCTTGCTAAAGTCCATATACACTACATCAAATGCACTACCCTCATCTACCCTCCTTGTTACCTCCTCAAAAAATTCAATCAAGTTTGTCAGACACAACCTTCCCTTAACAAAGCCGTGCTGACTATCCTTGATTAATCCGTGTCTTTCTAAATGAAGATTTATCCTGTCCTTCAGTATTCTTTCCAATAATTTTCCCACCACCGAGGTCAGGCTGACTGGCCTGTAATTACTCGGTCTATCCTTTTCTCCCTTTTTAAACAAGGGTACCACATTAGCAGTCCTCCAGTCCTCCGGCACCACACCTGAAGCCAGAGGGGATTGAAAAATGATGGTCAGGGCCTCTGCTATTTCTTCTTCTGCTTCGCTTAACAGCCTGGGATACATTTCATCCGGGCCTTGGGATTTATCCACTTTTAAAGCTGCTAAACACCTTAATACTTCCTCACTCACTATGTTTATTTAATCTAATATTTCACACTCCTCTCCCCGATAGCAATGTCTGCTTCGCCCCTCTCCTTTGTGAAAACAGACGCAAAATATTCATTAAGGACCCTATCGACTTCTCCCGCCTCCACACACAGGTTACCCTCATGATCTCTAATAGGCCCTACCCTTTCTTTAGTTATCCTCTTATTCTTAATATATTTATAAAACATCTTGATTAATGAGCCAGATTTAGTTAACAGCCTAACTGTGCGTGAACATTTATCCAATAGCGATCATAACATGATCAATTTCAACGTAGCGTTTGATAGGGAGAAACGCGTACAGCTACTTAGATTCTAGATTTAGGTAAGGCCGACTTCAATGGGATGAGGCAGAGACTGTCCACAGTAAACTGGGTAAATCTGTTAATGGGTAAAACGACAGAAGATCACTGGGAGATGTTCATAAGAACATAAGAAATAAGAGCAGGAGGAGGCCATTTGGTCCTTCGAGCCTGCTTCGCCATTCAAGAAGATCATGGCTGATCTTCTACCTCATCTCCACTTTCCTGCACTATCCCCATGTCCCTTGAATCCCTTAATATTCAAATATCTATCGATCTCAGTCTTGAATATACTCAACGACTGAGCCTCCACAGCCCTCTGGGGTAGAGAATTCCAAAGATTCACCACCCTCTGAGTGAAGACATTTCTTCTCATCTCAGTCCTAAATGGCCGACTCCTTATTCTGAGACTGTGACTCATGGTTCTAGACTCCCCAACTAGGTGAAACATCCTCCCTGCACCTACCCTGACAAGCCCTGTAAGAATTTTGTATGTTTCAATGAGATCACCTCACATTCTTCTAAACTCTAGAGAATATAGGCCTAGTCTACTCAATCCCCCCATCCCAGGACCTTCGTTGCACTCCCTCTATGGCAAGTATATCCTTCCTTAGGTAAGGAGACCAAAATTGTACACAATACTCCAGGTGTGGTCTCACCAGGGCCCTATATAATTGCAGTATGGCGTCTTTACTCTTATACTCAAATCCTCTTGTAATTTGCTTTCCTAATTGCTTGCTGTACCTGCATGTTAACTTTCAGTGATTCGTGTACAAGGAGACCCAGGTCCCTCTGAACACCAACATTTCCCAATCTCTCACCATTTAAAAAATACTCTGCTTTTCTATTTTTCCTACCAAAGTGGATAACTTCACATTTCCCCACATTATATTCCATTTGCCATGCTCTTGCCCACTCACTTAGCCTGTCTATATGCCCTTGAAGTCTCCTTGTATCCTCCTCACAACTTACATTCCCACCCAGCTTTGTATCATCAGCAAACTTGGATATTTTACATTTGGTCCCCTCAAAAAAGAATTTAATGTGATACAGAACTAATTGATACCCCTGAGGGGCAAGAGCTCTACTTACAAAAAAAAAGTCATGGATGACAAAAGAGGTAAGGGACAGCATAAAACTAAAAGAAAAAGCGTAGAAAAATGTAAAAAATTACACAGATCCTGGCGAATGGGAAAGATACAAAGAACAGCAAAGGGTCACAAAACAGATAGTAAGAGCTACAAAAAAGGAGTATGAAAAGAAAATTGCAAGGGATATCGAAATCAATATGAAGAATTTTTACAGTTACATTAGCAAAAAGAGTGTAGTCAGGAGCAATGTTGGCCCCTTAAAAACTGAAAGCAGTGATATTGTCAATGATAGTAAGGAAATGGCGGACATGTTGAATAATTACTTTGCGTCAGTATTTACAGTAGAAGAAGAGGCTAGCATGCCGGAAATCCCAAGGAAATAAATGTTGAATCAGTGACAGGGACTCAAGGGGGAAAAATTCATTTCATCAGCGCCTCCCGTTAGCACCAGCAGATGGCACTAACCAGGGTGAGGCAAATCCAGCGCTGCACATCAAATACTGCTCCCCCGCATCGCCGGCGCCGGGAGCCTCAAAGCCTGGTGGATCATGACATCAGTGTGTGTGCAACGCTCACTGATGGCCTGATCGGCGAAATTGATTGCCGCCACCTACCTTAGTGCCTGGAGGAAACAGCAACATGGAGAGCTGCCATTAAGCACCAGGAAGCCATCTACAGGGACATTATTTAAAGGGATCAGCAGTAATGAGTCACAGCTGTAGGTTAGTGGAGTTTCAGTGCTTTCTTGTCAGTTTCACATAGTGCAACAGACTCATTCTGTGATTTCAAGGTTATTTAGTATCAGGAATGTTGTGGCATCTAAAAAGTAGCTACGTTTATTCATAAAAAAATCAAACTGCTACACTTGGTTACATTAATGGGGGCTGTACTGGCAGCCGACCTCGCCCTCCAGGATCTATGGCAGAGGGAGCGTAGGCAGTGAGAAAGACTGGAACATGAGGTCATAGGGAGGAAGAGTTCCATCAAGGCTCTCAACAGGAACCCTTACCCGCCAAGTGTATTCCGAGAGTACTTCTCCTACCACCAAATTAAGTGAGGAGCGGTGTATTAGAAGGCGGTCACAGAACTCTGCCACCTCCTGCAACCAGACCTCCAGCCTCAGATTAGAGCGACCACGGCTTTCTCAGTGGCAGTTAAGGTCACTGTTGCCCTCAATTTCTTCGCCAGTGGATCCTTCCAGTCTGCAACAGGAGACATAGCTAACATTTTGCAGTTTGCCATCCATCGCTGCATCTGGGAGGTCACAGAGACTCTCTACAGTAGGAGAAGGGATGACATTTCCTTCCCCATCACCAGAGAGAAGCAGGACGAGTGCGCATGTGGCTTTGCCAGAATAGCGTGATTCCCCATGGTGCAGGGCGCCATTGACTGCATCCATGTGGCTTTGCGGGCACCGCATAACAATCCTGAGATCTTCAATAACCACAAAGGCTACCACTCAATTAATGTGCAGTTGATGTGCGACCACAGACAACTAATCCTCAATCCTATCCTGGCAGCAGGCATGATGCATTCATCCTGCACCAGACCGGTGTTCCAGCACTCTTCCAACCACCACATCAAGCTTGCGGCTGGCTGGTCGGAGACAAGGGCTATCCGCTCTCCACCTGGCTCATGACTCCCCTCCGCAGCCCCAACGCTCCGGCCCAGCACTCATATAATGAGAGCCATGCTGCCACCAGGAACATCATCGAGCAGACCATCGGCCTGCTGCAGCAACGGTTCTGCTGCCTTGACTGTTCGGGAGGAGCCCCCCAGTACCCGTCTGCGGGTGTCTCATTTCATGGTGGTCTGCTACATGCTGCACAACTTTGCCATCATGATGGCCCAGCCCTTGCCACCAGGGATTGCGGGACCACCACAGGATGAGGAAGAGGGAGAGTGGGAGGAGGAGGAGGAGGACGAGGAGCAAGAGGAAGATGAGGAGGAGGAGGAGGAACAGGAGCGAGGGAGGAGGCAGCCACTCAATTGGCCTTCCGGAAGGGCGGTCCGTAACCGCCTCATCAGACTGCAGTTCCAGTAAATTCAACCCCAGATCCCCGTTGCTCACCACGTCCCCATCATTCTATCCCTGTTGCAGGCCATATCACAGCGCAAAGCTGAAATGAGAGACACCACAAAAGAATCCAAACTGAATTAGTAAATTTATCAATACTCAGTGAACATATATTTACAACAAAAATATTAACTATTCACCCTTGTGCAATCCCTTAATGCACCTCATTACTGTGCCTTTGCCTAGATTAGTGCTCCTACGAATGGTGGACCAATGGCTGCAGCAGGGCTGGTGGAAGGCTGCTGAGGGTCCAGGCAGAAGACTTCAGATGGCCTTGCAGGACGCCCTCGACCAGCTCTGGGCCTGGAAGGCCCGGCTGTAGACTGCACCACCTCAGCATGGGCGGCAGCAGTCTGGGCTGGTTGGATGACAGGCAGCGACAAGGGCAATATCCTCCGCCTGCTTCACGACAACATGCAAGCCGTGATCCTGACCAACGGTTCCACCACAGACCCAATTCACGTACGAACCGGGGTCAAGCAAGGCTGTGACATCGCACCAACGCTCTTCACGATCTTCCTTTCTGCAATGTTCCATCTCACCCTCAGTAAGCTCCCCACTGGAGTGGAGCTAATTTACAGAACAAACGGGAAACTGTTCAACCTCCGTCGCCTCCAGTCCAGATCCAAGGTCGTCCCATCCGCTGTCGTCGAATTACAGTATGCAGACGACGCTTGCGTCTGCACTCACTCGGAGGTCGAACTCCAAACCATCGTCAACACCCTCACCGAAGCGTACAAGAGCATAGGCCTTACACTAAACATCCGTAAGACAAAGGTCCTCTACCAACCTGCCCCCGCCACACAGTACTGCCCCCCGATTATCAAAATCCATGACAAGGCCTTGAACAACGTGGACCACTTTCCATACCTCGGGAGCCTACTGTCAACAAGGGCAGATGTCGACGACGAAGTCCAACATCGCCTTCAGTGTGCCAGTGCAGCCTTCGGTCGCCTAAGGAAGAGAGTGTTTGAAGACCAGGACCTCAAACCCGGCACTAAGCTCATGGTCTACAGAGCAGCAGTGATACCCACCCTGCTGTATGCCTCAGAGACATGGACCATGTACAGCAGGCAACTCAAAGCACTGGAGAGGTACCACCAACGCTGCCTCCGCAGGATCCTGCAAATCCATTGGCAGGATAGGCGCACCAACATCAGTGTTCTTGCTCAGGCCAACATCCCCAGTATCGAAGCTTTGACCACACTCAATCAGCTCTGATGGACGGGTCACATTGTCTGCATGCCCGATACGAGACTCCCAAAACAAGCGCTCTACTCGGAGCTCCGGCACGGCAAGAGAGCCCCAGGTGGGCAGAGGAAATGCTTCAAGGACACCCACAAAGCCTCCTTGAAAAAGTGTAACATCCCCACCGACACCTGGGAATCCCTGGCCCAAGATCGCACAAAGTGGAGGAGAAGCATCCGGGAAGGCTCAGAACACCTCGAGTCTCTTCGCCGGGAGCAAGCGTAAGCCAAGCGCAGGCAGCGCAAGGAGTGCACGTCAACCCAAGCACCCCACCCACCCGTCCCTTCAACCACCGTCTGCCCCACCTGTGACAGAGACTGTAGGTCCCGCATTGGACTAATCAGTCACCTGCAAACTCATTTTTAATGTGGAAGCAAGTCATCCTCAGTTCCGAGGGACTGCCTAAGAAGAAGGAGGTGGAATGGCAGTGGTGGGAGCAGGAATGCTGTCATCCTGAGAGAGGACAGCAGGTTCCTGCTCCAGTGACCCACTGCCACTCCCTCAGGGCAGCACCTCAGCATCCCTAGCAATCTGTTGGAGCACAGCTTGTTGGCCTGCTGCGGCACCGTGAAAGTCATGGTCAATGGTGGTAGATCCAGCCATGATGGCAGCAGTCAGAGCTTGCATGGCATAAAGCTGAGACTGCATGAGAGCAGCCTGAGATTGGATGCTACCAAATATAGACTGCATTACAGCACTAAGACGTTGTGTCGCTTCCACCTGTGCTGCAATGGATGCTGCCAGATCGCCCATCACACGCGGCATCAGGTCTGGAAAGGATGGTGCCATGGTATCTCTGGGAGTCTACCATCAATTGCAGACTGGAAATGATTGTCTCCATGGTGTGCACAGAGCCTTGTGCAATGTTGGAGGCAGACACCTCCACGCAGCTTATCATTGCCAAGAGCCTCTCAGGCACGCTTGACATTGCACCGGTCATCTCCGTGTGCATGCACGTCACTCTTCTTCTGAAGGACTCTCCATTGAGGTCCTCATATGAGTCCTGGGCAGCAGAACTCGTGCGCAAACCCGACCTCCAGGGAGCTGACCCCCGAGCTACCCTTTCCTCCTGGCGATGCTGCAGCCTGCTCGTCCCTGGTACCTCACCCTGTGCAGATCCCGCTAATATACCAGCCTCTAAAGAATGTGTAGTGCCAGTATCTGAGCTGGTGCCTGCAGGTGAGACATGCAGTGACGCAGTGTATTCTTCCTCCTCCTCTTCTCCCACCTCGCTTTCAACAGTGCCCCCAAGGACAGGTTGCTCAGGTGCTTGCTGATTTTTTTTCTTTTCGGTCATGTGAAATGGGCTTCACTGGCAAGGCCAGCATTTATTGCCCATCCCTAGTTCTCCTTGAGAAGGTGGTGGTGAGCCGCCTTCTTGAACCGCTGCAGTCCGTGTGGTGAAGGTACTCCCACAGTGCTGTTAGGGAAGGAGTTCTAGGATTTTGACACAGCGATGATGAAGAAACGGCGATATACTTCCAAGTCAGGATGGTGTGTGACTTGGAGGGAAACTTGGAGTTGGTGGAGTTCCTATGCGCCTGCTGCCTTTGTCCTTCGTCCTTCTAGGTGGTAGAGATCCCGGGTTTGGGAGATGCTGCCGAACAAGCCTTGGCGAGTTGCTGCAATGCATCTTGTAGATGGTACACACTGCAGCCACAGTATGCCGGTGGTGGAGGGAGTGAATGTTTAAGGTGGTGGATGGGGTGCCAATTAAGCGGGCTGCTTTGTCTTGGATGGTGTCGAGCTTCTTGAGTGTTGTTGGAGCTGCATTCATCCAGGCAAGTGGAAAGTATTCCATCACACTCCTGACTTGTGCCTTGTAGATGGTGAAAAGGCTTTGGGGAGTCAGGAGGTGAGACACTCGCTGCAGAATACCCAACCTCTGACCTGCTCTTGTTGCCACAGTATTTATGTGGCTGGTCCAGTTAATTTTCTGATCAATGGTGACCCGTGGGGGATTCGGCAATGGTAATGCCGTTGAATGTCAAGGGGTGGTGGTTAGACTCTCGCTTGTTGGAGATAGTCATTGCCTGGCAGTTGTGTGGAGCAAATGTTACCTGCCACTTATCAGCCCAAGCCTGAATGCCTTCCAGGTCTTGCTGCATGCGGGCATGGACTGCTTCATTATCTGAGAAGTTTTGAATGGCACTGAAAACTGTACATTCATCAGCGAACATTCCCACTTCTGACCTTATGATGGAGGGAAGGTCATTGATGAAGCAGCTGAAGATGGTTGGGCCTAGGACACTGCCCTGAGGAACTCCTGCAACGATGTCCTGGGGCTGTGATGATTGGCCTTCAACCGCCACAACCATCTTCCTTTGTGCTAGGTATGACTCCAACCAGAGGAGATTTCCCCCCCCCCCGATTCCCATTGACTTCAGTTTTACTAGGGCTCCTTGATGCCACACTCGGTCAAATGCTGCCTTGATGTCAAGGGCAATCACTCTCACCTCACCTCTGGAATTCAGCTCTTTTGTCCATGTTTGGACTAAGGCTGTAATGAGGTCTGGAGCCGAATGGTCCTGGCAGACCCCAAACTAGGCATCAGTGAGCAGGTTATTGGTGAGTAAGCGCTGTCGACGACACCTTCCATTACTTTGCTGATGATTATCTGCAAGCATAAAGGCACAAGAGTCGGGTCAAGCGGAGGGGGGCAGGAAGGGATAAATGCATTCATACAGCATGATTAGCCAGAAAGTGTGAAACGCTTGTGGTGTGAGATGGAAGTGGGATGTGAGAAGAAGGAATAGGGATGAACATACTGTTGTTGTCCTCAAGGGGGTCAATGTTGCTGGTGGCCACCTGGCGCCCAAAAATCTGCAGCATTCTATTCTCCAGCACAGACAGTGGTTGGGTGTCGGCTTGTCCCTTGCCTGTGCACTCCTGCTCCCTCCTGTTGTGAGCCAGCTTGGCCTGCAAGGGAAAGGCAAATGTGTGAGTGAGTGTGGAGCAACGTGTTTGGGTGATGTGCCTACCATAGTTTAATAGCTGTCATCATGTAGACGGTGTGAGATCTGGGTGTGAGTGTTGGTAGGTAGAGATTGTTGGTGGGTGAGTGGTGGGGGTGTGGTGCTTTGGGCAGTGTGTGAAGACTGTGGCTCAGTTGGTGGTATGTAGCATTTGTCGAAGCATTCACTTACCCTGACCACCCGAATGAGGTTGTTAAATTTCTTCCTGCACTGTGTGTGGATCCTGGAGACCAGAGTGCTGCCCGAGACGTGCTGCGCTACCTCCCTCCACATGGTGCGGAAGACTTGCAGCGAGGGCTTCCTGCCGCTTGCCGGGTAGAGCGCCGCCCTCCGTCTCGCCACAGCGAACACCAATGCCTCCAATGCTTCATCGCAGATTCTACGGGCTTTCTCCCTGGGCTGTGGATCTGCCATGAGTACAGTTGCTTCAGTCCTCTGGCTCCTTCTCCTTGACCTGCTGCTGCTTGCTGAGGTAGTTACACAGCCAACAATGCTGAGAACGAGGTTCTGTAGCATCAATGAGCCTCCCCTTTAAGAACTGGAAGAAGCCTATGGCAATCATGTCTTGCGATTTGAATGCACCTGATGCTTGTCCACCCTTTGAGTGTAGTGCCAATGAGCTTGGGCTTCAAGACTTGAAATAGGACTCCAATCATTTCTTTGAGCAGTGAGCATGAATTTTGCGTGCAGTCTATAGCATTAGTGTCTGGTGCTAATTCTCCAACTTTTCTAATTATACCACCCATTTCTGGGCTATGATGAATTTCTAGCCCAATAAAGAGTGACAATTCCCCAGGACCAGATGGTTTCCATCACATGGTTTTAAAGGAAGTAGGTGAGCACATTGCAGATGCCCTAACTATAATCTTCCAAAGTTCACTTGATTCAGGGACCATTCCTTTAGATTGGAAAATTGCACATGTCACTCTGCTATTTAAGAATGGTGAGAGAGGGAAACCAGAGAATTATAGACCAGTTAGCCTAACATCTGTTGTCAGGAAATTGCTAGGGGAGTAATTCATTATAGCCCAGGAATGGGTGGTAACTTTTGAAAAGTTTCAGAATTAGCACCAGGTGCTAATGCTTCAGATGGTACGCAAAATTCAGTCTCATTGCACAAAGAAAGAATTGGAGCGCTAAATCAAGCGCTAATGGCTGAGCTCAGTGGCATTAAACTCAAAATGCTGACCAATATCAGGTGCAGTCTAATCACAAGTCATCATTGCCACAGGCTCTTTCCAGTTCTTAAAGGGGAGGTTCATTGATGCTGCAGAACCTCATTCTCATCATTGCTGGCTGTGCAGCCATCCCAGCCAGCAGCAGCAGGTCAAGGAGAAGGAGCTGGATGACTCAAGCAGCTGTAATGAAGGTAGATCCACGCTGCAGGGAGAGAGCCTGCAGATTCTGTGACCATGCGTTGGAGTCATTGGTGTTCGCAGTGGAAAGACGGAGGGCAGTGCTCTACTCTGCAAGTGGCAGGAGGCCTTCATTGCAAGTCTTCTGCACCATGCAGAGGGTGGTAGCCCAGCATGTCTCGGGCAGCACTGTGGTTCCCCAGGATCCACACGCTGTGCAGGAAGAAATTTAATGACCTCACTCGGGTGATAAGGGTGAGCCAGTGCTTCTACAAATGCCACATAACACCATCTGAACCACAATCTTCACACACTGCCCAAAGCACCACACCCCCAGCACTCACCCACAAACAATGTCTACCTACCTACACTCACACCCACGTCTCACACATTCCACACAATGACAGCTATTCAACTATGGCAGGCACATCACACAAACACATTGTTCCACACTCACTCACACACATTCATTTCTCTTGTAGGCCAAGGTGGCTCACAACAAAAGGGAGAATTGTGCACAGGCGGTGGACAAGCCGACACCCAACCATTGTCTAAGCTGGAGACTCGAGTGATGCAGATTATTGGGCTCCAAGTGGTGGTCGCCATGGCCGCCAATGACGTTGACCCCCTTGGGGACAGCAACGGTATATTCATCCCTAGTCCTTCTTCTCACATCCCACTTCCCCCTCACCCCACAAATGTTTTGCACTTTCCAGCTAATCATGCTGCATGCATGCATTGCTCCCTTCCTGCCCCCTCCCCTCACCTTAACCCGAATCTTGTGTCTGTATGCTTTCAGATAATGAGCAAGCACCTGAGAAGTCTGTCCCTGAGAGCACGGTAGAGAGCGAGGCGAGAGAAGAGATGGAGGAAGAACACACCACGTCACTGCATGTCTCACCTACAGACACCAGCTCAGATAATGACACTATGCATTCTTTAGAGGCTAGTATAGTAGTGGGACCTGCACAGGGTGATGCACCGGGGACGAGTGGGCTGCAGCAAGGCCAGGGGGAAAGGGTAACTTGGGAGCCAGCTCCACTGAGGGCGAGTTCATGTACGAGTTCTCAGGACTCAGATGAGGACCTCGATGGGGAGGTCTTTAGAAGAAGGGCAATGGGCATGCTCATGGAGATGACAGGCGCATTGGCAAGGGTGCCCGAGAGCCTCTCGGCAATGGTAAGGAATGTGGAGGATTCTGTGCACACCATGGAGCCCATCATTTCCAGTCTGCAATTATAGTAGACTCGCAAAGAGACCATGGTGACCCAGATCTGATGCCGTGCATGTTGGGCGATCTGGCAGCTTCCATTGCAGCACAGGTGAAAGTAATGCAATGTCTCAGTGCTGTAATGCAGTCTATGCTTGGTGGCATTCAATCTCAGACTGCTCTCATGCAGTCTAAGCTTTATGCCATGCAAGCTCTGACTGCTGCCATCGTGGCTGGGTCTACCACCGTCGACCAGGGCTTTCACAGTGTTGCAGCAGGCCAGCAATCTGTGCTCCAACAGGTTGCTAGGGACGCTGAGGTGCTGTCCCGGGGGAGTGGCAGTGGGTCAGTGGAGCAGGAACCTGCTGTCCTCTTTCAGGATGACAGCATTGCCGCTCCCACCACTGGCACTCCGCCAGTGCCCTTGTCGATGCCTGTCATCCAGCCAGCCCAGACTGCTGCCACCCATGCTGAGGCAGTGCAGTCTACAGCCAAGCCTTCCAGGCCCAGAGCTGGTCGAGGACATCTTGCAAGGCCATCTGAAGTCTCCCGCACGGACACTCAGCAGCCTTCCACCAGCCCTGCTGCAGCCACTGGGCCAACACTTCCTAGGAGTACTAGAGAAGGCAAAGGCACAGTAACGAGAGGCACTAAGGGATTGCACAAGGGTGAATAGGTAATATTGTTGTTGTAAATATATGTTCAGTGATTATTGATAGATTTATTAATTCAGTTTGGATTCTTTTGCGGTGTGTCTCATTTCAGCTTTGCGCTGTGACATGGCCTGTGACAGGGATGGAATGACGGGGATGTGGTGAGCAATGGGGATCTGGGGTTTAATTTATTGGAACCACAGTCTGATGAGGCGGTGATGAACTGCCCTTCCAGAAGGCCGATTGAGTGGCTGCCTCCTCCCTCGCTCCTGTTCCTCCTCCTCCTGCTCCTCGTCCTCCTCCTCCTCCTCCTCCTCCTCCTCTCCCTCTTCCTCCTGCTGAGGTGATCCTGCAATCCCTGCTGGCAATGGCTGGGCCCTTATGATGGCTAGGTTGTGGAGCATGCAGTAGACCATAACGAAATGGGACACCCTTCTCTTCTTAGGCAGTCCCTCGGAACCGAGGATGACTTGCTTCCACATTAAAAATGAGTTCTCAGGTGACTGATGAGTCCAATGCGGGACCTACGGTCTCTGACACAGGTGGGGCAGACGGTGGTTGAAGGGGTGGGTGGGTGGGGTGCTTGGGTTGACGTGCGCTCCTTGCGCTGTTTGCGCTTGGCTTCCGCTTGCTCCCGGCGAAGAGACTTGAGGTGTTCGGTGCCTTCTCGGATGCTTCTCCTCCACTTTGTGCAGTCTTGGGCCAGGGATTCCCAGGTGTCAGTGGGGATGTTGCACTTTTTCAAGGAGGCTTCGTGGGTGTCCTTGAAGCGTTTCCTCTGCCCACCTGGGGCTCTCTTGCCGTGCCGGAGCTCCAATAGAGCGCTTGTTTTGGGAGTCTCCTTTCGGGCATACAGACAATGTGACCCTTCCATCGGAGTTGATCGAGCGTGGTCAAAACTTTGATGCTGGGGATGTTGGCCTGAGCAAGAACACTGACGTTGGTGTGCCTATCCTGCCAATGAATTTGCAGGATCTTGCGGAGGCAGTGTTGGTGGTACATCTCCAGTGCTTTGAGGTGTCTGCTGTACATGGTCCATGTCTGTGAGGCATACAGTAGAACATAACAAAATGGGACACCCACTCAACTGAGTACTGGAGGGCTCCTCTCGAGCGATCAAGGCAGCGGAACTGTTGCTTGAGCACCGCGATGGTCTGCTCAATGATGTTCCTGGTGGCGGCATGGCTTTCATTATATGAATGCTGGGCAGGAGCGTTGGGGTTGCGGAGAGGAGTCATGAGCCAGGTGGAGAGCGGATAACCATTATCTCCGACCAGCCAGGAGTGAGCTTGATGTGGTGGGTGGAAGAGTGCTGGAACACTGGTCTGGTGCAGGATGAAGGCATCATGGTTGCTGCCAGGATAACGGGCATTCACATTGAGAAATCACTGTGTGCGGTCGCACACCAACTGCACATTAAGTGAGCGGTAGCCGTTGCGGTTACAAAAGTTCTCAGGATTGTTATGCGGTGCCTGCAAATCCACGTGGGTGCAGTCAATGGTGCCCTGCACCATGGGGAAGCCTGCTGTCCTGGCAAAGCCACATGTATGTTCATCCTGCTTCTTTCTGGTAATGGGGAAGGAAATGTCGTCCCTTCTCCTACTGTAGAGAGTCTCTGTGACCTCACGGATGCAGCGATGGATGGCGAACTGCAAGATATTACCTATATCTTCTGTTGCAGACTGGAAGGTTCCATTGGCGAAGAAATTGAGGGTGACGGTGACCTTGACTGCCACTGAGAGAGCCGTGGTCGCCCTGATATGAAGTTGGAGGTCTGGTTGCAGGAGGTGGCAGAGTTCTGTGACCACCTCCTTGCTGAAACAGAGTCTTCTAATACACTGTTCCTTGCTTTATTGGAGGTAGGAGGAGTGCTCTCGGAATACCCTTGGTGGGCACGGCCTCCTGTTGAGAGCCCTGGTGGCCCTTCTCCTCCCTCTGGCAACATGTTCCAATCTCGCTGCCTCTGCTCCCTCCGCCATAGATCCTGGAGGGTGAGATCGACTGCCAGTACAGCCCCCATTAATGTAACCAAGTGTCGCACTTTGATATGTTGTGAGAATAAATGTAACTAATTGTTAGTAGCCACAACATTCCTGATACTAAACAACCTTTAAATGACTGAATTAAACTGTTGTACAATGTCAAACTGACAAGGAAGCAGTGAAACAGCAATACCACGAGAGCTGCAACTCATTACTCATGATGCTTTTGAGTAGCGCCCCTGGAGCTGGCATCCACCTGCTTAATGCCTCCTCTCCCTGTCGCTGTCGGGGCGAGGCGCTAAGGCAAGGGGCGTTAATGAATTTTGCAGATTGGGTGCCCAGTAAGCGTTGCATGCTCACTGACGTCATGATCTGCCTGGCGCTGAGGTCCCCAGCGGTAACTCGTAGCGGCGACGCTACGGGGGGGTCCGGATTTGGCATGCATCACTCGATCTGCCTCGCCCCGGTGCTACTGCATCAGCACCCCTTTAGCGCCCCTGCCAGGCACTAACTGGAGGCACTAGCTAACTGAATTTCATCCCCCTAGAATCTAGAATTAAGGATAGGGTGACTTAAAACCACAAATTTTCAATTGATCTGACAGAGCCAGCATAACTTTGTGAAAGATAGGTCATGCCTGAGAAACCTGATTTAATTTTTTGAAGAGGTGACTAAAGTAGTGGACAAGGGAATGTCTATGGATGTTATTTATATGGACTACCAAAAGGCATTTGGTAAAGTCCCACATAAGAGACTGTTACGGGAAACTGACGGGATTGAAGGCCATTAGATCCCCAGGGCCTGATAATCTACATTCTAGGGTACTTAAGGAAGTGCATTGCTGGTCATCTTCCAAAATTCTATAGACTCTGGAACAGTTCCCATGGGTTAAAGGGTAGCTCATATAACCCCACTGTTCAAAAAAGGTGGTAGAGAGAAAACGGGGAATTATAGACTGGTAAGCCTGGCATTGGTAGAGGGGAAAATGCTAGAGTCCATTATAAAAGATGTAATAGCAGAGCACTTGGAAAACAGTGACAGGATCGGACAAAGTCAACATGGATTTACAAAAGGTAAATTGTGCTTGACTAATCTACTGGAATTTTTTGAGGATGTAACTGGTAAAATAGATAAGGGAGAACCAGTGGATGTGGTGTATTTGGACTTTCAGAAGGCTTTCGATAAGGTCCCACATAAGAGATTGGCATGTAAAGTTAAAGCACATGGGATTGGAGGTAAGGTATTGACTTGGATCGAGAACTGGTTGGCAGACAGGAAGCAAAGAGTTGGAATAAAAGGGTCTTTTTCCGAGTGGCAGGCATATATTAATGATCTAGATGAGGGAACTAAATGTAATATCTCCAAGTTTGCAGATGACACAAAGCTGGGTGGGCGTGTGTGATTGAGGAGGATGCCGAGAAACTCCAGTATGATTTGGACAGGTTGGGTGATTGGGCAGATGCATGGCAGATGCAGTATAATGTGGATAAATGCGAGGTTATCCACTTTGGTGGTAAAAACATGAAGGCAGATTATTATCTGAATGGCAATAGATTGGGAAAAGGGGAAGTGCAACCAGACCTGGGTGTCCTTGTGCACCAGTCGCTGAAGGTAAGCATGCAGGTGCAGCAGGCGTTTAAGAAGGCAAATGGTATGTTGGCCTTCGTAGCGAGAGGGTTTGAGTACAGGAGCAAGGATGTCTTGCTGCAGTTGTACAGGGCCTTGGTGAGACCACACCTTGAGTATTGTGTGCAGTTTTGGTCGCCTTATCTGAGAAAGGATGTTCTTGTCATAGAGGGAGTGCAGCGAAGATTCACCAGACTGATACCTGGGATGGCAGGAATGATGTATGAGGAGAGATTGGGTTGACTGGGCTTATATTCGCTGGAGTTTAGAAGAATGTGAGGGGATCTCATTGAAACTTATAACATTCTAACAGGACTAGACAGACTAGATGCAGGAAGGATGTTCCCAATGGCGGGGGAGTCCAGAACCAGGGGTCACAGTCTAAGGATAAGGGGTAAGCCATTTAGGACAGAGATGAGGAGGAATTTCTTCACCCAGAGAGTGGTGAACCTGTGGAATTCTCTACCACAGAAGGCAGTTGCGGCCAATTCATTCAATATATTCAAGAAGGAGTTGGATATATTTCTTAAGGCTAAAGGGATCAAGGGATATTGGGAGAAAGCAGGGACAGGGTACTGAATTTAGATGATCAGCCATGATCTCATTGAATGGCGGAGCAGGCTCGAGGGGCTGAATGGCCTGCTCCTGCTCCTATCTTCTATGTTTCTATGTTTCTATGTTTCTAAGGTAGAAGCCCAGGGAATTGAGGACAAATTATTGACCTGGTTAGGAAATTGGCTGAGCTGCAGGAAACAGAGAGGAGGAATAATGGGCAGGTATTCTAATTGGCAGGATATGACTAGTGGTGTCCCGCAGGAATCTGTGTTGGGGCCGCAACTATTCACAGTATTTATTAACGACTTAGATGATGGCATAGAAAGTCATATATCCAAATTTGATGATGACACAGAGATAAGTGGCATTGTAGGCAGTGTAGATGAAAGCATAACATTACAAAAGGATATTGTTAGGTTAAATGAGTGGGCAAAATGGTGGCAAATGGATTTCAGTGTAAGCAAATGTGAGGTCATCCACTTTGGACCTAAAAAGGGTAGAACAGGGTACTTTCTAAATGGTGAAAAGCTAAAAAACAGTGGAGGTCCAAAGAGACTTGGGGGTCCAGGCACATAGATCATTAAAATGTCATGAACAGGTACAGAAAATAATCAAAAAGGCTAATAGAATGCTTTATATCTAAAGGACTAGAATACAACGAGGTAGAAGTTATGCTGCAGCTATACAAAACCCTGGTTAGACCACACCTGGCGTACTGTGAGCAGTTCTGGGCACCACACCTTAGGAAGGATATATTGGTCTTGGACAGAGTGCAGCGTAGGTTTACCAGAATTATACCCGGACTTCAAGGGTTAAGTTACGAGGAGAGATTACACAAATTAGGGTTGTATTCCCTAGAAGTTAGAAGGTTAAGGGGTGATCTGATCAAAGCTTTCAAGATATTAAGGGGTACAGATAGGATAGGTTAAGAAAAACTATTTCCGCTGGTTAGAGATTCTAGGACTAGGGGGCATAGTCTAAAAATTAGAGCCAGACCTTTCAGGAGTGAAATTACAAAACACTTCTACACACAAAGGGTGGTAGAAGTTTGGAACTCTCTTCTGCAAACAGCAATTGATGCTAGATCAATTGTTAATTTTAAATCTGAGATTGCTAGCTTTTTGTTAACTAAAGGTATTAAGGGATATGGACCAAAGGTGGGTATATGGAGTTAGGTCACAGATCAGCCATGATCTCATTGAATGGTGGAACAGGCTTGAGGGGCTGAATGTCCTCCTCCAGTTCCTATGTTCCTATTTCAGGTTAGCTGGTCTATCATTTTGAACTGGATGCCTATGCAACAACATAAATGGATATTGCTGGTGGAAATTATGATTTAATAGTACAATGCAGATGGCACTCCCGATGGGAAAGCATTCCATGCTCCAACTACCCTCAGAAAAAAGAAATATATCCTAACTTTTCTTTACTCTCTTAATAATCATATTAAATTGAAAACCCCTCGCGTTGACAAACCCAATAGAGGAAATACCTTTTCCCTATAATCCAAACATAGTTAAAACTAAATGTTAACAATAGAACAAGTTGAACAGCATTAATACCTATATTCTGTAACCTAGGTTTTTCACAGTGATTGAATCCCAACTTTGGTTATTAAAAATTGTAGAAAAATTGGGGCTCTTTGAGTTGTGCCTAATATATTGTGTAACTCATTTACTATAAAGCACATTGATATGTTCTGAGGAGATGAAAGGCAATATAAATGCAAGTTCCTTCTTTCTTATATATCGCATTATTAATATAAGTTTAACACTGCAAGCTGTGCCTATCACCAACTGAGAATTATGTTATACTGGATAATGTTGTTGGATTTCAGTACGAGGGAATGGAACAGATCAGCGAGGAACTGTGAGTTCAGTATAATAAAGTAAGTTATGCCACATTTGTGTCTGTGTCCATATGATTTCCATAACATGAATTGCATATTGCAATTAAATCCTCAGGGGACTTTGTTACAGCGATGACAGACTCGTTTGATGGTTTTTAAATGCAGTCTCTGAGGTCCACTGTAAAGCAAATAGCAGCATAAAATCAATTATTGGTACAAGTTTCTGCTCAAGGCAATACAATGAATTAGATTTAGAATGCACCATAAAAACATATCGATCTCAACCAAATTAAAAACTTCCTTCAAATTACTTTAGAAGTGATACGCTTATCAATTACTTCATAAAAGGTGATGAGTCGAAGAAGAGATGATGAGTCGAAAGAAGAGATGAATAAGGCTTTTATTAGCTAAGAAGAGACCATGCTTCTTCGTGAGTGACTGAACAAGTCTGAACGAAACCCACACAGTGGTGGGTGGAGTCAGCTGAGGCATGCCTCCATACACAGCGCCACCCAGAGGTGGCAATATACAATACAGTGGTTTACCACATTCACCCCTTGTTTAATGTGAAGTCCGGCGGGGTGAAGGGTACTACAAGTTAAGTCTATCAGGAGGCCTTGTCTGACGTCCTGATCGTCGTGGTGGCGGCGGTGGTGTTACAGCATCCGACGTCGGGTCTGGTGTCTGGGTGGTTGGCGAAGATTCCTGGGGCTTTGGCATGCCGTCTGCAAGGGTTGGGTTGGGAGGGGTGGTGGGGGATAACAGTGGTAAGGGGGATAACGGTGGTAAGGGGGATAACGGTGGTAATTCAGGGGTACCCGAGGGTGCGAGATCTCGTATGGAGACCGTGTCCTCCCGCCCGTCTGGGTATGTCACCCAGGCATACTGGGGGTTGGCGTGTAGGAGGTGCACCCGCTCGACCAGGGGGTCCGTTTTATGCGTCCTCACGTGCCTCCGCAGTAGGACGGGCCCAGGAGAAGTCAACCATGCCGGTAGCGAGGTTCCCGATGTAGACTTCCGGGGGAAAACGAACATTTTCTCATGAGGGGTCGCATTAGTGGCAGTACAAAGCAGTGACCGAATGGAGTGGAGCGCTGCAGGGAGGACCTCCTGCCAGCGGGAGGTCGGAAGGCCCTTAGATTTTAGTGCTAAGAGGACTGCCTTCCAAACCGTCGCGTTCTCCCTTTCCACCTGGCCGTTCCCCCGGGGGTTGTAACTGGTGGTCCTGCTCGTGGCGATACCTCTTGTTAGCAGGTACTGCCGAAGTTCGTCGCTCATGAACGATGAGCCCCTGACGCTATGTATATAGCTGGGGAACCCGAACAGAGCGAAGATGTCATTCAGACACTTGATGACCGTGGTACTGGTCATGTCTGGGCAAGCGATGGCAAAGGGGAAACGGGAGTACTCATCAACTATGTTGAGGAAGTACACATTGCGGTCAGTGGAGGGGAGTGGCCCTTTAAAATCGACGCTCAGGCGTTCGAAGGGGCGGGTGGCCTTGATCAGGCTTGCTCTGTCCGGCCTATAGAAGTGCGGTTTGCACTCGGCGCAGATTTGGCAGCTCTTGGTCATGGTCCTGACCTCCTCGATGGAGTAGGGCAGGTTACGGGATTTGATAAAATGGAAAAACCTGGTGACCCCCGGGTGGCAGAGGTCATTGTGGAGGGACTGCAGCCTATCACTCTGCGCGTTGGCGCATGTACCACGTGATAGGGCATCTGGGGGCTCATTGAGTTTCCCTGGCCGATACAAGATATCATAATTGTAGGTGGAGAGTTCGATTCTCCACCTCAAGATCTTGTCGTTCTTGATTTTACCCCTCTGCTTATTATTAAACATAAAAGCTACTGAACGCTGGTCAGTGAGCAGGGTAAATCGTTTCCCGGCCAGGTAATGCCTCCAGTGACGCACCGCTTCTACAATAGCCTGGGCCTCCTTTTCGACGTAGGAGTGTCTCGTCTCGGGGCCCTGGAGGGTCCTTGAGAAAAAGGCCACGGGTCTGCCCGCCTGGTTAAGGGTCGCGGCTAGGGCGAAGTCGGAGGCATCGCTCTCCACTTGGAAGGGGATGGACTCATCCACCGCGTGCATTGCGGCCTTCGCGATATCGTTCTTGATAAGAGTGAAGGCTGCACACGCCTCTGGTGTCAGGGGGAAGGAGGTGGCTTTGATGAGGGGCCTGGCTTTGTCTGCATAGAGGGGCACCCACTGGGCGTAGTAGGAGAAAAACCCCAGGCATCTCTTCAGTGCTTTTTGGCAGTGGGGAAGGGGTAGCTCCATTAGGGGGCGCATTCTGTCGGGGTCGGGCCCGATGACTCCGTTCTCCACCACACAGCCGAGGATGGCCAGGCGCTTGGTGTGAAACATACATTTTTCCTTATTGTACGTTAGGTTCAGCCGTTGGGCCGTACGGAGGAAATTTGCTAGATTAACGTCGTGGTCCTGCTGGTCGTGGCCGCAGATGGTGACGTTATCCAAATAGGGGAAGGTTGCCCGCAGCGCGTTCTGGTCAACCATTCGGTCCATCTCCCTTTGGAAGACCGAAACCCCGTTGGTGACGCCGAAGGGGACCCTAAGGAAGTGGTAGAGGCGGCCGTTTGCCTCGAAGGCAGTATACTGGCGGTCCTCATGGCTCCACAGGGGAGGGGGGGGGACTTTTAATGTGGAAAGGCTGCAGGTGGTTTGCAGCGGGCGATTTAAAGGTTGTTGGTTGCAGACTGTGAGTGGGGGGAGGGGTCCACCGTATGCTAGTGTGACACTCTTAAGGTGGCACTGAAAATCCAACCCTAGCAGGACGGCAGCGCAAAGACGGGGCAGGACTAGCAGTTTAAATTTTTTATATTCAGTGCCCCCTACTGACAGGGTCACCACACAGTAGCCGCTGATGTCCATTGACTGGGACTTGGACGCCATAGAAATGCGATGGTGCGTTGGCAGAATCGTGAGGGAGTGGCTACGTACCGTGTCGGGGTGGACGAAACTCTCTGTGCTCCCGCTGTCGATCAGGCAACTGGTGGCGCGGCCGTTTACCGCGATAACCATCATGGAGCTGGATAGATGGTGAGGGAGGGCTTGATCCAGCGTCACGGAGGCCAGTATGTGGCTTAGTGAGTCACTATAGTCATCCGCCGAGACGGTGGTCGGTTCCGGTGACGAAATGGCGGTTGAGTGCGTTGGATACGATGGCGGCGGATGCCATGCGGCCGGGGGTACACAAAATGGCGGATAAGATGGCTGCTCCCACGGCCCGCACGCTGCGCTGCTGGCTGGCTTCCCCTTGCAGGCGTTAGCGTAATGGCCTTTCTTCCCGCAGCCCGAGCAGGTAGCTGTCTTAGCTGGGCAGTGCGCTCTGGGATGTTTTAACTGGCCACAGAAATAGCATTTTTGGGCCTGGTTACTGGGCATCGAAGCAGTTCTTACCGGAGGCTGCTGTCTCGGTTGGGTCGCTGCAGCGGTTGGTGCCGGGGGCGGCGGTCCCGTGTTCCACGGTTTCGATTGCCATGTCTCGGCGCCGTTACGGGGGTATGCCTCGAGGTTTCGGTGGGCCTCCTCTAACGAGAGCGCAAGGGCAATGGCCGTCTTCAGGTCGGGTTCCTTGCTTTCTAGCAGTCTCTGCCGGGTGTGGTCTGACTGGAGGCCCCTGACGAAGGCATCACAGGCGAGTCCCTGCGCGTGCTCCACAGCCGTTACCGCTTTACAATCGCAGTCTCTGCAGAGTGCCAGTAGCGCCCGTGCAAATGCCCCTACCGATTCTCCCGGTTGCTGCCTGCGGGATCCCAAGAGGTGTCGGGCGTAAATTGTGTTCACTGGGCGCGTATATTGCCCTTTTAGTAGCTCGAGGGCCGCCACGTACGTATTAGAGTCCCGGATTAGCATATATACTTGATGGCTCACCTGGGCGGTCAAAATTTTCAGTTTGTGATCCTCCTCTGTAACCTGTGAGATTGCGAGGAAGGTTTCAAAGCAGCTCAGCCAGTGTTCAAACTTGGCTGATGCACCCACATCTTGAGGGTCGAGGTCCAGGCGTGGTGGTCTGAGGGCTCTCAGCAATGTCTGCTGTATCCGTTGCTGTTGTTGCTCCTCAGGTGTCGCCATTTAACTTTTAGCTAATAAAATTGATACGCTTATCAATTACTTCATAAAAGGTGATGAGTCGAAGAAGAGATGATGAGTCGAAAGAAGAGATGAATAAGGCTTTTATTAGCTAAGAAGAGACCATGCTTCTTCGTGAGTGACTGAACAAGTCTGAACGAAACCCACACAGTGGTGGGTGGAGTCAGCTGAGGCATGCCTCCATACACAGCGCCACCCAGAGGTGGCAATATACAATACAGTGGTTTACCACAAGAAGTCATACGACTTTGATGATTCCTGATTGTATGAACATTTTCGGTTGCTCATCCAATGCAGTTCTATCTACTTACGGCTATTTCAGGTTCTTACTAACCAGTTTTAATAACCATGGATTTAGCAGTCATTGAGACTTGTGGCATGGAAAGGACATATGAGTTCATAGGGACTACGTTGCCTTTTGAATGTGACATTATTCATTTCTCCTCTGGTCACACTGCTTGGAGTGATTGTGGAAAAAAAGATACGCTCAGTGAGCTTGACCTCCTCAAAATGTTGTGTCAAACATCTGATAAATGTTTCTGTCAGCTTATTGCAACAGGAAACGCCACACATCCCCACCGCTTAAAGTAAAATGTATTGTGAAATGTATCTCATGCACAAGGCACAGCTCTTACTTTGTTATAGGCACAGATGCTAAATCATAAGACACCCAGACACCTTGTGCAATTTCAATCTACAAGATAAGAACAAACTTATTTTGTAGCAGCTAATGGTAAAAATGCAAGAAACATTAACATTATTCTGAAATAAAAACAGAAACACTCAGCGGGTCAGGCAGCATCTGTGGAGAGAGAAACAGAGTTAACATTTCAAGTCAATGACCTTTTGTCAAACTCTGTTTCTCTCTACACAGGTGCTGCCTGACCCGCTGAGTATTTCCGGCATTTTCTGCTTTTATTTCAGATTTCCAGCATTCGCAGTATTTTGCTTTAACATTATTCTGACGTCTGATTAAAATATTGTAATGCAAAACTGCTTTCAAAATATTTGGAAAGGTTTGCTTATTAATATAGTGGCCTAGAAATTCGATTGCTTAGCGCCCGGGTGCTGCGGGTGCCGTTTTGGTTTGAAAATGGCATCGGGAGCCGCTCCGCGCGACAGCATCTTGGTGAGGGCAGTAGTGTTGCCGCTGGGACCTTGCGCCAGAAGTCTGTAGAGTGGGCAGATCGTGACGTCAAACAGCATGGAATGCTGATTTGACACCGGTGCTGCCATTTTCGTCCTCAACGCTGGAACGAAAGCCCTGTGTGAACCTTGCACAGTTGAACATGCTTTCAGCAGCTGCCTGGACACCCTACCAGCGATATTTAAAGGGATCATCAACCACTCACAGGTCAGATCACTTGCTCTGTGTCAGTTTGTTGAAGTGTTCGGAGCTTTCTAGAGCTGTTTAAAGTTGGTGAGGTGACAGGGAGTGGCGCTACATGTGGAGAAGGTCTTGCTGCTGACTTCAAGGGTTCTGGTCAGACCACTTACTACTAGTCAGGGGTGCTCTAGTTGTCTTTCCTCTTGGCCTGCAGCGTGACAGGGAGATGGAGCGGAGGTAGCAAAGAGGTTGCTCGCAGAGGGAGGAGAAGGGGGAGAAGGTCTCTCAGCAGGAGGCCTTACCCACCTAGGCAATTGTCTTACCTCAACCTGAGCCCGGAACAGTGTGTGAGGCGTCTGCGTTTTACGAAGGAGGTGCTCACAGAACTCTGCCACCTCTGGCTACCAGACCTGCAGCCTCACAACCAGGGCAAGGACAGCACTGCCAGTAGCTGTGAAGCTGACCGTGGCCCTGAAATTTTTCACGTTGGGATCCTTCCAGGCTGGAGCAGGCAACATCTGTGACATCTCCCAGTTCACCGTCCATTACTGCATAAGAGAGGTGACAGATGCTCTATATGCTAGGCGGGGGGCCTTCATTGTCTTCTCTCTGACCAAAGAGAAGCAGGCACAGCATGCACGTGACTTTGCCGGGATAGTGGGCTTCCCTATGGTGCAGGCCGCCATCGACTGAGCCACCATGACTTTGAGCACCACAACAAACCAGAGAGTGGTTAGTGGGTGACTAGAGCTATCTGCTGACCACCTGTGTCATGACCCCACTCCACAACCCAACCACACATGGGCAGCATGCGTATAATGAGAGGTATGCTGCTACATGGAACCTAATAGAGCAGACCATTGGCACTTCTGCTGCTTGGACCGCTCTGGAGGAGCCCTGAGTACTCACCAGGACGTATTTCAAGATTCATCATAACTTGCGGCATTCTCCACAACCTCGTCATCGTGAGGATACAGCCTTTGCCACCAGGCATATGGTGGAGGAGGAGGAAGCAAAAGAGGAGGAACCGGAAGAGGAGGAGGCGGCAGAGGAGGCAAACAGGTAGCCTCTTTCTGCCCAGGCTGTCTGTGATCACTCATCCGACTGTGGTACGAGTGAACACAACCCCAATTCCACATTCAACAACAGTCCCATACCTTACCTTTCCTCTGTTACTGTGGTCCTCTTGGCCACTATGCTGAAATAAAAGCCACCACAAAAGAAACATTCCAATCCAACTTTATCCATCAATCCATCCAATATAACCTAACAAAGTCAACTAATCATCCCTGTGCATTCCCATAGCCCTCATGCAGTCTTAGCTTTATGCCATGCAAGCTCTGACTGCTGCCATCGTGGTTGGGTCTACCACCGTCGACCGGGGCATTCATGGTGTCGCAGCAGGCCAGCAATCTGTGCTCCAACAGATTGCTAGGGATGCTGAGGTTCTGCCCCGGGGGAGTGGCAGTGGGCCAGTGAAGCGGGAAGCTGCTGTCCTCTCTCAGGATGACAGCATTCCCGCTCCCACCACTGCCACTCCGCCATTGCCCTTGTCGCTGCCTGTCATCCAGCCAGCCCAGACTGCTGACGCCCATGCTGAGGTGGTGCAGTCTACAGCCGGGCCTTCCAGGCCCAGAGCTGGTCGAGGGCGTCCTGCAAGGCCATCTGAAGTCTCCCGCACGGACACTCAGCAGACTTCCACCAGCCGTGCTGCAGCCACTG
This sequence comes from Somniosus microcephalus, assembly GCF_052327205.1. Lineage (NCBI taxonomy): Eukaryota > Metazoa > Chordata > Chondrichthyes > Squaliformes > Somniosidae > Somniosus > Somniosus microcephalus. The sequence continues at coordinate 254,824,018 of NC_140992.1, forward strand.
GGCCAACACTTCGTAGGAGCACTAGAGTAGGCCAAGGCACAGTAACGAAGGGCACTAAGGGATTGCACAAGGGTGAATAGTTAATATTTTTGGTGTAAATATGTGTTCAGTGATTCTTGATGAATTTATTAATTCAGTTTGGATTCTTTTGTGGTGTCTCTCATTTCTGCTTTGCGCTGTGATATGGCCTGCGACAGCGATGGAATGATGGGGATGTGGTGAGCAACGGGCGCTGATGGGAGGCACTAAGAGGATGAATTTTTCCCCCTGAGTACCTTAACAGATTGAATCAGAGTCTGCTTTTCTTTAACCCTCAAAAATATAATAAAATAGCTTACACAGGGAATAGCGAACAGCTTTCGAAGTACAGTAAAAAATAAAACATTGCAGATGTTGAAAATCTAAAACAAATACAGAACGTGCTGGAAACACCCATCATGTCAGTTCACCTGTTTATTCTCTCCACAGGTGCTGGTTGACCTGATGAGTCTTCCCATCATTTTCTATTTCTAAGCTCAGTGTCTATTTTAAATTTAACTTAGCTCTATTTGAAAGCAGCATATGTATTTAGTTAATATAAAAACAGAAAATGCTGGAAACACTCAGCAGGTCAGGCAGCATCTGTAAAGAGAGAAACAGAGTTAACGTTTCAGGTCGATGACCCTTCGTCAGAACTGGAATAAGTTGGAGATGTAACAGGTTTTTAAGCAAATGTAGGGGCAGGGAGAGGGGGGAGGGGAGAAAAGAACAAAAGGGAAGGTCTGTGATAGGATGGAAGGCAGGAGGAATTAAGAGACAGAAGGGATGATGGTAATGGGACAAGTTAAGACACAAAAGATGACTCTAGATGAAGTGCAAAGGTTCTTACAGCCTTTAGTAAACTTTTAAAGTCATTTCAACTGCTTGGCAGCCTTTGCCAAGGAAAATGTTGAAGCACAGAACAGTGTCTACAGGCAAGCGATGAAGCAGCTCAGAACCCATCCCTTGCCTGATGGCTGGTGGAGTGAAGGTGGTGCCTCAGGACGTGGTTGCAAGGATGGCGGCCCTATGGGTATCACTGTATCACTCCAGGGCACTATCCCTGGCAGTCAGCATTGCAGTATGCCTGAAAAGAGTTGGGATCAGGGTCAAGGCCCCAGCTGACCACTGTCATGGGCTGTGTCAGCCCTGTGATGTGTGTTAGTTGCAGGTTACCTTGCATCAGATGACACAACTTTGCATCTGGTTCCGCTGGCCCAGCACTTGCAAAGCCAGTTGCCTATGGCCGTTGCCAGCTAAATGTGCCAGAGGCTGTAGGTATGGTTGGTGGGATCATGGATACTGCGGTGAAATAGTTGACGCTGGCTGTTGATTGCCGTAGCATGCCTTGTTTCTTAAAGCTTCACTTAAAGCATGAGATATTACACTTGAAGTGCTTCTGAAGAACTGTTCAATAGTCTCAGAATAAGAGGTCAGCCATTTAGGACTGAGATGAGAAGAAATTTCTTCACTCAATGGGTTGTGAATTTTTGGAATTCGCTACCCCAGAGGGCTGTGGATGCTCAGTGGTTGAGTATATTCAAGACAGAGGTCGATAGATTTTTGAATACTAAGGGAACGAAGGGACATGGGGATAGTGCAGGAAGGTAGAGTTGAGGTTGAAGATCAGCCATGCTCTTATTGAATGGCGGAGCAGGTTTGAAGGGCCAAACGGCCTACTCCTGCTCCTATTTTTTATGTTCTTATTAGGATTAGTCAGTCCTTCCACATATTGTTTTCATGCCAATCAGGTATGCCTTCTTTGGGAATTGCAGCCTCGCTTGCAGTAATCTTCTGTAGTATGTGCACTTCTGCCTATAGATGCAGATGTGAGGGTACCAGGGTGGGCACAGAGCACCTCTGGTGCAGCATGCATGCCTGGCATCCCTCTGTTAGAGCTTGACGTATTTCTCCAAAAAACACAGAATTCAGGAAGATTGCCATGGTGCCACTATAATTGTTGCTAGTAAGTAAAAAAAAAGTGGGTGTGCCACACTAGGATGTCTCCTGATCATCAACAGCAGAAAGAGAGAAAAAAGCTTGAGGAATGTCCTTATAATGTTCACAGCAATCTTCAGACAGGGCTCCTAACATTCACTTCTGCAGACATCTGTACCTGGCAACCTTGGACAGCCACTTTCCACAGGAGAGAATTAGTGCTGTGTAGGTGGGAACACAGCAACCTTTTGTTCCATCTAAGCTGCGGCATGGAGACTTCATATGTCAATATTACAATTGACCTTGTGCATATTTCAGGTGGGAGCTTTCTGCGCTTGTGCAACTCAGAAGTGGAAATGTGTGTGATGTGCAAAATGGGCAGAGAACCAGCATGAATGATCCAGGCCCACGTTCCGACCAGTTACACCTACTTTATGCCCAAAGACTGAACATTACAGAGCAGAAAATATACCCTCAGCAGCCAAAACCTGTTAAGATATATCTAAACTCATTCTGTACTGATGCTGATTCATGGAGATAAATAAGCGTTCCAATATTAACAAGCAAAATGCTTGGTGAGAGAATTTAAAGACAGTTTTGCTACCTTTCACAAACTACTGTGAGTGATTTTTCGCACAATATGGCCCAATATTTACTGGGGCTGGGTTTCCAAGGCAGGTGGGGGGGGGGGGAGTGGGGGGGTGGGGGGGGGGTGGTGGTTAGGTTAACTCCACAGCGTGCATTTTATTTTTTTACAATTTCCCACCCGGAAGCCAGCCTGCTTTACAATCTATATTAATGACTTGGAGGAAGGGACTGAATGTAATGTAGTCAAATTTGCTGATGATACAAAGGTAGGTGGGAAAGCAAATTGTGTGGAGGACGCAAAGAATCTCCAAAGGGATATAGATAGGCCAAGTGAGTGGGCAAAAATCTGGCAGATGGAGTTTAATGTGGGGAAATGCGAGGTTATCCACTTTGGTAGGAAAAATAAAAAAGCAAATTATTATTTAAATGGGGAGAGATTACAAAATGCTGAGGTACAGAGGGATCTGGGGGTCCTTGTACATGAATCACAAAAAGTTAACATGCAGGAAAAGCAAGTAATTAGGAAGGCAAATGGAGTGCTGGCCTTCATTGCAAAGGGAATGGAGTATAAAAGTAGGGAAGTCCTGTTACAACTGTACAGTGCGTTGGTGAGACAACATCTGGAGTACTGCGTACAGTTTTGGTCTCCTTATTTAAGGAAGGATATACTTGCATTGGAGGCAGTTCAGAGAAGGTTGACGTGGTTGATTCCGGAGATGAAGGGGTTGTCTTATGAAGAAAGGTTGAGCAGGTTGGGCCTATACTCATTGGAGTTTAGTAGAATGAGATGGGATCTTATTAAAACATATAGGGGGAAAAGTTCAGTTGGTTTGCACCTTAAGAGGGCACTAATGGGGCGCAAAGCAACCAGTGCCCGTGCGCGGTGATGTTTGCGCCGCTCACGAAATTAACTAGATATTTTGCGGCGGCGCTAAACACTACCACCACGATCTCCAGCGCTGGCAGATCGTGACGTCAGTCGAGTGTACAACGCCCCGGTAGCGCCCTGGACCCAATATTGAGTGGCGCCCCCCTGCCTTACCAGCTGCCGCTAGCAACGACAGGTTGAGGGGAGCGTTTTGCAGTCAGGAAGGGACTGGGGGAGTGCTATTTAAAGGTGACCGCTTCCTGTCTTTTTTTGTTGGTGACATTTTTGCACCACGCATTCTGAAAGAGAGAGAGACTTCTGGAGAGATTCAACGCTGTGTGAAGGAGTTTTAGGTACTGAGCAGCACTTTGCAGGTTCATTTTGATTTGCCCTTCCTTGTATCTATTTAGAAGAGACTGTGGGGGCTGCACTCTGAGCTCTTTCCCTGGGCCTCTCCATTGTTCTTTCCAGCAGATTTGATGTACAGGTCTCTCCAGGCCGAGATTCAAGGCTGCAATGAGCAGGATGTGGACGGAGAGCAAGATCTACCCTCCCCTTTAAGAACTGGCCGGCGCCAGTGTGTCTGTGTTCCATTGCTGACTGACATCACATGAGCTCTGCCAGCGCTCTGAGGTAGCGCCTCGCTCCTCGGCCTTTGCGCCTCAAGACAGGTGTGAAGCGCCTGATTTAGTGCTCCAATCACCTCCAGGGGCGATAAAAGCCAAGTTTGCAGTCAGAGGTGATAATTAGCGCCAGGCACTAATCTTTGCACCCGGCCGATAATCGCGCCCCAAACGGGGCGATACTGAATTTTTCCCTCGTAAGATTCTGAAGGGGCTCGATAGGGTAGATGCAGAGAGGATGGGCTCGATTTTGCCAGGCCCGAGGAGGCGGGATTGGAGGCGTGTGAGGTTTTAAAATTGCAAAAACTGCCAGGCAGGCCCGATCCCGCCTCCATCCCGCCTCCGAGCAATTTTCCCACATGCTGGTTTTCTGACCCCGCCTCCATCCCGCCTCCAAGAAGTGGGATAGATCCTTAAGGCCCTTAACAACCAGTGTCTCTATAATCCCATTTTGAGAGGCCTTTCTGATTTTAAGGGCTGGATTTTCATTGAGGAGTTGGGTAGGAGGCAGGACTACAACTTTCGGGGTTGTCGTCCCGCCTCCATCGAGTTCTAGCCAACCCACGTGATTTTGACTTGATTGACCTTGTTGAGCCCACCCAGCGGGCTCAGCAGGCCAATTAAGGGCCACCCGGCAACGGGTGACGTCACAGATTGATATTTCATCTGTCAAAACCTTTTGACAGATGAAATATCAGCATTTCACAGCTGTTTGAAGCTGTCAAACACTGACAATCTGTACTCCAGCTTAATTTCTTCCTCTCATGATGATTTAGAGATCTTCCCGGAACAGAAAGCTGAATACTGGATCTTTTGACAGATCGCGGCCATTCTGCTTTCTGTGCCGGTGAGATGAGGGACTCCCGAGACCTGAGGGAAGGAAGGCTGTACAGGTATATAAATGTAAGTAAAACTTATTTAAACACTTTAAACACACCAAACACACTTACCTCTGCACTCATGCACCCACCACTCACCTGAACACCGGACATCTCTACCCCTCCAAGCACTTCATCCCGACGGCCCATCTCGCTAACTTGGCCTGGTTTGAAAATAGGGGTTAGGCTAAAAACTGCCTGTTAACAGGCAGTTAATTGGCACTAATCCCCTTCCTGCCTCGGGGAGGTGGGTCCCAGTGCGGTTCGGGCACCCGCCTCCTTTGAAACTGGCATGGAGGCGGGTTGGGGGCGGGATGGGTTCGTGCCCCCCGATTTCAAGATTTTAACCCCCCACATGCCTCCAATCCCGCCTCCAGGGCCCAATGAAAATCCTGCCCTAACAGTTTTCCCACGTGTTGCACGATTCCTCTGAAACACGCCAGTGAAACCTGGTGGCAACACAAGTGGATTGCTTACTAACAGCTGCAGCTCCACCATTAAAAATGAGTTTTCACCAATCATCATTTGCAGGTGGCAGAACTTTGTTGTCTCAGTACGATTGCAAAATACTGCAGATGCTGGAAATCCAAAATAACAACAGAGAATGCTGGAAAAATTCAGCAGGTCAGGCAACATCCATGGAGAGAAATTTGAGTTGACGTTTCGGGTTGAAACCCATTTTGAAGAAGGTTTTCAACTCAAATTTCTCTCCACGGATGTTGCCTGACCTGTTGAGTTTTTCCAGCATTCTTTGTTGTTATTTTGTTGTCTCAGGTCTGGGGGAACTTTTAACAGGCCTACTCATTGTTGTGGAAGTTTGGAGCCTGACACCCATCTCCAGTGGGACCTCCTGGGAAACCCCTCTCCCCACCTTGAATGAGCACTTCCTCAACTGAGGTATATACCAGAAGAATGGGAACCATTTATTTCCTTTCCTCCTGGACATCAGATTTGGACGAAGACCAGCCGCGGCAGCAGCAGAATCCTGAACTGCAGAAGCAACAGCAGGAGCTCCAAGCTGCTGCTCACCCACCTGAAGCTGCACAGGCCAGAAGGCGCCAGTGCATGGAAGCCCGTTGCCGCAGGAGATACCCCCCAAACAAGGTCTACAGACAGAGGATCAGCTACCTCAACATGACTGAGCAGCAGTGCCAAAGGAGGCTCAGACTTTCGTGAGAGGTAGTGGGTGACATCTGCGCAATGCTGCAGCAAGACCTGGAGCCCAGAGGAACAGGTGGACACCCCTTATCAGTGGCCATCAAAGTCACCACCGCACTCAACTTTTTTGCTTCAGGCTCATTCCAGGGATCAGCAGCAGACATCAGCGGCATCTCCCAGGCAGCCGCACGCACTTGCATCATGCAGGTAACCGATGCCCTCTTTGCCATCACGCACAATCACATCCATTTCTCCAAGGATCAAGCCAGTGTAACTGCGCGTTCGGTTGGGTTTGACAATCTGGCAGGCTTTCCAAGGGTGCAGGGTGTCGTTGACTGCACACATGTGGCCCTTAAGGCACCCCGTCACAATCCAGATACTTTTGTCAACTGCAAGGGCTTCCACTCCCTCAACGTACAGCTGGTGTGTGACCACAAGAAGGAAATTTTGCATGTTTGTGCCAAATACCCTGGCAGTTGCCATGACTCCTTCATCCTGCGCCAGTCTAGTGTGCCTCCGCTCTTCAGTCCGCCAGACCAACTTAACGGATGGCTACTTGGAGACAAGGGCTATCCCCTGAAGATGTGGCTAATGACGCCATTGAGGAGGCCATCCAACGAAGCTGAGGAGAGCTACAACTCGAGCCACATTTCCACCAGATCCATAATCGAGCAAACCATTGGCTTGCTGAAGATACGCTTCAGATGCCTGGATCGATCAGGTGGAGCCCTGCAGTACTCAGCAGCCAGGGTCTCCAGAATCATCATGGTTTGCTGTGCACTTCACAACATGGCACAGCATCGTGGCTTGCGGATGCCTGAGGAACAAGTGGCTCGTCACATAGCCTCCTCAGATGAGGAGGAGGAGGAGGAGGAGGAGGAGAGCGACAACGACCAGCTTGCAGAGGTGCATCAACCAGCGCCAGCAGCATGCAAGCACATTGCTGTCCGGGGTGCAAGGCAGATTTGCTTACCCTAGCCAATCAAGCACTTTTGCCTCGCAGCTTCTTACCAGAGCATCAACAATGGCCAATAACCTGCGGTTCCTACCACTCTGACCACCATACTGACAATTGCAAGTCATCCTAAGCCCTCAATGTGGAAGTCCTATTAGCGATATGACACACGCCACAACTGCAACAGTTGACAAATGACAATAACCAACTGATGGCTTTTCAACATTAAACATAACATTTCACCCAAGTGACTACCCTTGTGACTACATGTGCATTATCTTCCTCTTACACGTGCTCCTATGTGGTGCTTCCCCTGTGGCTTCAGCAGATGTGGAGGCCCCTTGCTCACTTTCTTGCTGCTCCTGTCTCGACACCTTTAGCGGGCGTCCTCTGGGGTGGCGAACCTGTGAGGGCTCGGCAACAGTCTGCTGCTCCTGCGGCTGTGCAGGGGTTGAGACGCCGATCTCAGTTGGGTAGGGACTCTGGTGGGGCTCTGACCGAGGGCTCTGCAGTGACATGGTCATGAGAGCGCTTGGAGAGGAGCCCCTGCTTCCTTGTTGTATGCCACCGACATCCCTCTCATGGGTCAGCCCCACTTCAGAGCTAGCAAGTGGCTTGACAGCACCTTGCTGCAATTCAGGGGGGCCATGAGGACCCTTTCTGTACTGGAAGTCCTACTCCCGAGGACTTGCCTGAAGGTCTGGTTTGTTTGCTCAAGAGCTGACCATCGCTCCTCAAGAGGTGTCACTCTATTCTGAACAAATACCATATTTTCCATACCCTGGCGACTAAGCTCCTCCATGGACGTAGCTATCCTCCCCTCTACCGTAGCCTACCTCTCCTCTATGGTAGCCAGCCTTACCATGGAGGTAGCCACCCTTTCCATGGAGGTTGCCATCCTTTCCGTGGTGCTGTGTTCATGCGCCAACGCCTCCACAAAGGATCTGCTCATGTTAGCGATGGACTCCTCCATTCGCTCCACACTCACAGCGACCCTGGAGACAAAACCTGCCAGAGACTCCTGCACCTCTTCCTGGAGTTCCAGCACCACTCTTCTTCTGGATGGACCCGGAGGCAGAGGGTCGACATGCAGCTGAGCCGAGCTGGCAGAGTCCTGCGCCCTCCGACTAGGACTCTGCACTGCTGTCCCTGTCTCCACCATCTGCTGATGCTCACTTGTGAGTTGTGATACACAGGTGACAACACTGCACTATCTCGCGAAGGTACCACCAAGGTGTGAGTGTCTGCGCTGGTGCTGGGTGCGCTGAATTCTGCTGACGCTGCGCCCTCAGAGGTAGCAGCTTCCTCTGAGCAGTCTGGAGGCTCAGGCTGTTCCTCCTGGATAGTGGGGACGGGGGCTTTCGATGGTCCTGTGGGGGAGTAAAGGAGAATCAGAGATGTGAGGCCAAGGTTACATGCACATTGAATATTGCAGATGATCACAAGTCAATCTGTTAGAGCATCAGAATTATTATCAGTGACTCATGCAATGTCAATGAGTGAGATGATAAACTATTCTGTCACCAGCTTGCTCTTGAGTACTGTGTACAGTTTTGTTCTCCTTATTTAAGGAAGGATATATTTGCACTGGAGACAGTTCAGAGACGATTCACTCGGTTGATTCCTGAGATGAGGGGTTTGATTTATGAAGAAAGGTTGAGCAGATTGGGCCTATACTCATTGGAATTTAGAAGAATGAGAGGTGATCTTATTGAAACGTAGAAGATACTGAGGGGGCTCGACAAGGTAGATGCAGAGAGGATGTTTCCCCTCATGGGGAAATCTAGAACTTGGGGGCATAGTTTCAGAATAAAGGGTCGCCCTTTTAGAACTGAGATGAGGAGGAATTTCTTCTCTCAGAGGGTCCTAAATCTGTGGAATTCTCTGCCCAGAGAGCTGTGGAGGCTGGGTCATTAAATAATAATAATAATAATAATTCAACTTTATTGTCATTGTACAATGCACAAGTACATGAACAACGAAATGTGATCTTTCAAGCTCCCATGAGTCCAGTACAAATAACATTAACATTAAACGTAAATAGCACCGTCCTGGGTGGAGATAGACTGATTTTTGCAAGATAAGGGAGTGAAGGGTTATGGGGAGCGGGCAGGGAAGTGGCTTTGAGCCCAAGATCAGCCATGATCTTATTGAATGGCAGAGCAGGCTCGAGGGGCCAAGTGGCCTATTCTTGCACCTGTTTCTTATGTTCTTATGTTTTTATGTTACTGTAATTATATAGGGCCCTGGTGAGACCACACCTGGAGTATTGTGTACAGGTTTGGTCTCCTTACCTAAGGAAGGATATACCTACCATAGAGGGAGTGCAACGAAGGTTCACCAGACTGGTTCCTGGGATGGGGGGATTGTCCTATGAGGAGAGATTGAGTAGACTAGGCCTATATTCTCTAGATTTTAGAAGATTGCGAGATGATCTCATTGAAACATACAAAATTCTTACAGGCTTGACAGGGTAGATGCAGGGAGAATGTTTCCCCTGGCTGGGGATTCTAGAACTAGGGGTCACAGTCTCAGAATAAGGGGTCGGCCATTTAGGACTGAGGTGAGGGGGAATTTCTTTACTCAGAGGGTGGTGAATCTTTGGAATTCTCTACCCCAGGGGGCTGTGGAGGCTCAGTCGTTGAGTATATTCAATACAGAGATCGATAGATTTTTGAACATTAAGGGAATCAAGGGATATGGGGATAGTGCAGGAAAGTGAAGATGAGGTAGAAGATCAGCCATGATCTTACTGAATGGCGGAGCAGGCTCGATGGGCCAAATGGCCGACTCCTGCTCCTATTTCTTATGTTCTTATTATGTTAAATTAATCCCTATAAATGAATGAGTAATTTTTCCGTTGGTGTTAGCTAGTGGAAAGTGGAAGGGAGAAAAAGAGTGGGAAAATATATTTTCATTGGACCTTCCTATAAAGAAAATCTTTAAAATGACGCAACGGCGTTTTAGTGCAGAGAAGTAACAAAAGGAATCATTGCAGTTTCTATAAACTTAAAGAATATGATTGATTTTAAAATCAATAAAAGATGAACTCACCCTTTGAATCTAGAAGGGTTGCAGGAGAGAACCCAATATACAAGGACACTTTCCCCAGGGAGGTAAAGGCAGCACATTTATTTCCTATTGTGTCATGAAGGGGCGAGGTTGGTCTTTTTGATCTAAATGATTTAGTTTATGTTTTTTTTTCTAAATCAAATACATAGCCTCATATCAAGAACAGGTCATGTCAGTTTACTCAGTTATCTGTAAAATATATTTCAACACAAAGAAAAAGAGGACATGCCTATATTTGACTAGCGTTCAAGATTGTGCCTGAGTCACAAAATGCACACAGGTTAGAATGACAAATCCTGATGCTGGAAAAGTGTTACTTAGTGGATGTTCATCTTTACACAGTAAGTAACGTAAAATATTATAGGGTTCTAGGCTGATGCATTTGTTAAGCAGTAAAGGAATTTTGCTTGTATCTGAACAAAGTGGCTGGCAGTAAGGTTATGCGCTGAGGAACATGCATACCTTCTTGGATGGTACTTAATGACTTCAAAAAGAACGGGTCTGGCACTCCTGAAGACAGGTGACTACTACAACAACAACAACTTGTATTTATATAGCACCTTTAACATAGTAAAACGTCCCAAGGCGCTGCAGAGGGGTATTTTAAGACAACAATTTTGACACCGATCCACATAAGGATAAATTAGGGCAGGCAACCAAAAGCTTGGTCAAAGAGGTAGGTTTTAAGGAGCATCTTAAAGGAGGAAAGAGAGGTATCGAGGCGGACAGGTTTAGGCAGGGAATTCCAGAGCTTAGGGCCTTGGCAACAGAAGGCACGGCCACCAATGGTTGAGCGATTATAATCAGGGATGCTCAAGAGGGCAGAGTTAGAGGAGCGCAGATATCTCGGGGGGTTGTGGGGCTGGAGGAGATTACAGAGATAGGAAGGGGCGAGGCCATGGAGGGATTTAAAAACAAGGATGAGAATTTTGAAATCGAGGCATTGCTTAACCGGGACTATCTTACATTGTGAGAATTGCAGAAGTATCACGGAATGAATTTTGGCATTTTAAAGTGGAAGCTTTTTTCTTGCAGCTCCTGTACAGCAACCCCAGCTTGTGCAGTTTCAAACATCATTTATGAGTGTTGTGATCTCCAAACTCCTCCCCTACCTTGCGATATGACTAAAAACATTTGTTATAGAACTACAATCCAGTTCTGCATCAGCAAAGATACAAGGAGATATTAGAAGGGTTTTATTAGAGGAGTTTTATTTAGAGTCTGAGTGGAAATTCTGGTGGAGCCTCTGTTCAGTGAGGATCAGGTGTCCAATTACACCCTTCCTATCACCTGGATTCTGCAGATGAAAGAGACCTGCCAAGTGGGGAATCGAGCCTGGTATGTTTGAAAATCAGATTCCAAGTCTGTAAACAGAGAAAGACACAATAACCTGTCGCTTCGATTCATATGAGGTTCAATGCCAAGATTGGCTCGGGCCTCAAGCCGGCACGCGGAGCAATCGCCGCACCAATTTGCCGCCCCTTTCGGGCGCAAGTAGAATTTCTCCTCCGAAAGTTGATTTGAACTCCCAGCAGGAAGCCAGCAGGAATGGACGGCAATCCCTCGCGGGAGTTGTCATCGGAGGCCTGGCAGATTTTAAACGGCGGACTTCTTTTGAATGCTGCTGGTCAGCTGCTCACCCATTTTGACTGGAAATCAGCAGTTGGCAGGCGGGGCGGCGCGGGAATAAAGATAAAAGGCCGCGCGCCGCAAGAGAAGGTAGCTGGCAGAAAGTCCAGGAGTGGGGAATGTTGAGAGGATCTCGCGGCTGGTGGGGGGTGGGGGAGGGATTGAGCCTGAGACAGCAGAGGCCCAGAATTCCCTGTGAGGCCCAGAGGACCAATCATGTGCCTCACGGCAATGACTAAGGAAAGCCTGGCTGTCATCCCGACAGTTTTACCTGGCGGGGAATCCATTCTGGGAGTCCCACTCAGAAGTGTAAATTCTCATCCTTGTTTCCAAATATCTCCACGCCCTCAGCCCTCCCTATCTCTGTAACCTTCTCCAGTCCTTCAACCCTCCAAGATCTCTGCGCTCCTCCAATTCTGGCCTCTTGATCATTCCTGATTTTAATCTTTCCACCATTGGCAGCTGTTCATTCAGCTACCTAGGCCCTAAACTCTGTAATTCCTTCCCTAAACCTCACGGCCTCTCTACATCTCTCTCCTCCTTTAAGACGCTCCTTAAAACCTACCTCTTTGATTAAGCTTTTGGTCACCTGTCTTAATATCTTTTTATATAGCTCGGTGTCAAATTCTGTTTGATAACGCTCCTTTATTACATTAAAGGCGCTATATAAATGCAAGTTGTTGTTGTTTCCACTGGAGTCCTACGGGAGCCTCACCTGACGCTCTTCTTAGGCAGTCCCTCAGAACCGAGGATAACTTGCTTCCACCCTAAAAATGAGTACTCAGGTGACTGATGAGTCCAGTGCGGGACCTACAGTCTCTGTCACAGGTGGGGCAGACTGTGGTTGAAGGTGTGGGTGGGTGGGGTGCTTGGGTTGACGTGCGCTCCTTGCGCTGTTTGCGCTTGGCTTCTGCTTGCTCCCAGCGAAGAGACTAGAGATGTTCGGCGCCTTCCCGGATGCTTCTCCTCCACTTTGTGCGGTCTTGGGCCAGGGGTTCCCAGGTGTTGGTGGGGATGTTGCACTTTTTCAAGGAGGCTTTGAAGGTGCCCTTGAAGCATTTCCTCTGCCCACCTGGGGCTCTCTTGCTGTGCCGGAGCTCTGAGTAGAGCACTTGCTTTGGGAGTCTCGTATCGGGCATGCGGACAATGTGGCCCATCCATCGGACCTGATCGAGCGTGGTCAAAGCTTCGATGCTGGGGATGTTGGCCTGTGCGAGAACACTGACGTTGGTGCACCTATCCTGCAGGATCTTGCGGAGGCAGCGTTGGTGGTACCTCTCCAGTGCTTTGAGGTGCCTGCTGTACATGGTCCATGTCTCTGAGGCATACAGCAGGGTGGGTATCACTGCTGCTCTGTAGACCATGAGCTTAGTGCCGGGTTTGAGGTCCTGGTCTTCAAACACTCTCTTCCTCAGGCGACCGAAGGCTGCACTGGCACACTGAAGGTGGTGTTGGACTTCGTCACGACGTCTGCCCTTGTTGACAGTAGGCTCCCGAGGTATGGAAAGTGGTCCACGATGTCCAAGGCCTCGTCATGGATTTTGATAATCAGGGAGCAGTACGTGTGGCGGGTCAGGTTTGTAGAGGACCTTTGTCTTACGGATGTTTAGTGTAAGGCCCATGCTCTCGTATGCTTCAGTGAAGGTGTTGACGATGGTTTGGAGTTCGACCTCAGAGTGTGCCCAGACGCAAGCGTCGTCTGCATACTGCAATTCGATGACAGAGGGTGGGACGACCTTGGATCTGGACTGGAGGCGACGGAGGTGGAATAGTTTCCCGTTTGTTCTGTAGATTAGCTCCACTCCAGCGGGGAGCTTGCTGAGGGTGAGATGGAGCATTGCAGCAAGGAAGATCGAGAAGAGCATTGGTGTGCTGACACAGCCTTGCTTGACCCCGGTCCGTACGTGAATTGAGTCTGTGGTGGATCCGTTGGTCAAGATCACGGCTTGTATGTCGTCGTGAAGCAGACGGAAGATGGTGACAAACTTTTGAGGGCAGCCGAATTTGAGGAGGACACGCCATAACCCCTCACGTTTGACAGTGTCGAAGGCCTTTGTGAGGACAAAGAAGGCCATGTACAGCGGTTGGTGCTGTTCCCTGCATTTCTCTTGTAGTGGACGCGTGGTGAAGATCATGTCCATTGTGCCTCTTAGAAGACGGAATCCGCATTGCGACTCTGGGAGGAGCTCTTTAGCCACTGGGAGAATGCGATTGAGGAGGCTTCTTGCGATGACTTTCCCTGTGGCAGACAGCAGGGAGGCTCCTCTGAAATTACCGCAATTGGACTTGTCACCTTTCTTGAAGATGGTCACAATTACGGCATCTCTGAGATCCCCTGGCATGCTCTCCTCCTTTCAAATAGGAGAAATTAGTTAATGTATTCGCGCCAATAGTGCTTCTCCGCTGTTGCGTATGTACCTTTAAGGGAATAACTGGTCTTGGACTGCAGTACCGGCAGTGACCACCCCTGTATAAAAGGCCCTAGCAGGCTTCTGTAGTTTCAGTTTCATGCTGCCTCTTGTTCAGTAAAGTACCTGTTACACTGTTCTCCCGAAGTCCGTGTATTATTGAGGCGCGGACTTTACATCCGCCATGTTTTAACCGGCTTGGCGGGGATTCCATCTGCTCCTGAGGCCTTGTTGTTCTTCAGTTGTCAGATGGCCTTTTCTACCTCATGCCGGGCTGGGGTTGTGCTGACGTGGTTGCGGGTAGCATGCTTTGGAATAAAGTTGAGGACACTCGCGTCGAAGACAGAGTCTCGGTTAAGGAGATCTTCGAAATGCTCCTTCTAGCAGGCACTGACTGCCTCTCTGTCCTTGATGAGTACCTCTCCGTTCTTGGCCCGCAGTGGGGTAAGACCTTGGGTGCTTGGGCCGTAGGTAGTCTTGACTGCACTAAAGAATCCATGCACGTCGTGGTTGTCGGCTAGCTGCTGGATCTCCTGCGCTTTCTCCACCCACCATCAGTTCTTAAGTCGCGAGTTTTTTGTTGGACCTCGGCCTTCAGGCGTCTGCAGAGCTGCTTTCTTGCTCTCGAGTTCTGTTGCTGTTTCCAGAGCAGGGATGCCTTGCGCTTGCGGCTTATTAGCTCCTGGATCCCCTGATCATTCTCGTCGAACCTGTCTTGATGTTTCCTGGTCGAGTGACCGAGTGTCTCTTCACAGGTGCTGATTATGGAGGCCTTGAGTGCAGACCAGGTGCTGTGGACACTCTGGGCTAGATTTTCGTGGAGCCGTCAGGCAGGGTTTCAGGCGTGTGGGGCGGGGGGGGAAATCCCGAATTTGGGGGTCCCGACACCATCCCGCCCAAAACCCCCGCCCCACGTAAGTTTCAGGGGCAGCGGGTACCCGCCCCGCACTGGAACCCGCCAAAACCAGGCGGGAAGGCATTAGTGCCAATTAACTGCCTGTTAACAGGTAGTTAACAGGCAGTTTTTAGCCTAATCCCTATTTTGAGGGGTGTCGTGTGGGATTCCCGACGGCTCCAAATCACGCCAGGTTAGAGCAGTCGGGCCGTCGGGTTGAAGGAGTTGGAGGGGTCGCGATGTCGGTGTTCAGGTGAGTGATGGGTGCATGAGTGCAAAGGTAAGTGTGTTTGGTGTGTCTAAAGTGTGTAAAGAACTTTTATTTACCTGTACTTACCTTAACAGCCTTTCTTCCTGTAGCCGTCGGGAGCCCATCACTCAGCCGGAACTTAAAGCTGAACGGCTGCGATCTGTCAAAAGTGACAACCTTCAGCTTTGAGTGCCGGTGAGAGTTCTAACTGAGCCTGTGCAGAAGGACTCATGTTAGAACTCAGACTGTCAGTGTTTCACAGCTTCAAACATCTGTAAAACACTGATATTTCGTCTGTCAAGAACTCTTGACAGATGAAATTGCAGCCTGTGACGTCACCTGTTGCCGGGTGGCCCTTAATTGGCCTGCTGAGCTCGCTGGGCGGGCTCAACAAGGTCAAACAAGGGAAAATCGCGCGGATTGGCCGGACGTCGAAGTAGGCGGGTCAAAAACCCGAAAGGGGAAGTCCCGCCTTCTTCCCGACAGGTTCGGGAAAATCTACCCCTCTGTGTCTCTGAATTACTGGGATTCGCCAGGTTGGTTGTGAGGCGCAGGCTGAATAAGGCTTTCCTAGCAAGGTCTTTGAGTGCTTCAGCGTTGATTTTCCTACAGCATTGCTTCTGTTGCCGCTTTTGTTTTACATAGAAACATAGAAGATAGGAGCAGCAGTAGGCCATTCGGCCCCTCGAGCCTGCTCCGCCATTCAATGCGATCATGGCTGATCATCCAAATTCAGTACCCTGTCCCTGCTTTCTCCCATACCCCTTGATCCCTTTAGCCTTAAGAAATATATCCAACTCCTTCTTGAATATATTTAATGAATTGGCCTCTACTGCCTTTTGTGGTAGAGAATTCCACAGGTTCACCACTCTCTGGTTGAAGAAATTCCTCCTCATTTCTGTCCTAAATGACTTACCCCTTATCCTTAGACTGTGACCCCTGGTTCTGGACTCCCTGACCATCGGGAACATCCTTCCTGCATCTAGTCTGTCCAGTCCTGTCAGAATGTTATAAGTTTCAATGAGATCCCCTCTCATTCTTCTAAACTCCAGCGAGTATAAGCCCAATCGACCCAATCTCTCCTCATACATCATTCCTGCCATCCCAGGTATCAGCCTGGTGAATCTTCGCTGAACTCCCTCCATGGCAAGAACATCCTTTCTCAGATAAGGCGACCAAAACTGCACACAATACTCAAGATGTGGTCTCACCAAGGCCCTGTACAACTGCAGCAAGACATCCTTGTTCCTGTACTCAAACCCTCTCGCTACGAAGGCCAACATACCATTTGCCTTCTTAACCGCCTGCTGCACCTGCATGCTTACCTTCAGCGACTGGTACACAAGGACACCCAGGTCTCGTTGCACCTCCCCTTCTCCCAATCTATTGCCATTCAGATAATAATCTGCCTTCATGTTTTTGCCACCAAAGTGGATAACCTCACATTTATCCACGTTATATTGCATCTGCCATGCTTCTGCCCAATCACCCAACCTGTCCAAATCATCCTGTAGTTTCTCGGCATCCTCCTCACAGCACACACGCCCACCCAGCTTTGTGTCATCTGCAAATTAATATATACTGTGAATAGCTGGGGTCCAAGGACCGATCCCTGCGGTACCCCACTAGCCTTGTACTTGTCTCTCTGATGGAACAGGGTGTTGGTTATGACAAAGCCATGTTGTAAGCATTTCATCAGGAGGACGGTACCGTTGGAGCTGGCTTTCCCTACCCACTCTCTGCCGATCACACCTCTGCAGAGGCCTGTGTCCTTTCCAACTCTGGCATTAAAGCCACCAAGGAGGATCAGCTTGTCGCCCGTTGGGACTCGGGACAGGGATTGTTTGAGGCTGGAGTAGAATTCCTCTTTGGTCTCGTCTGTGGCTTCCAGTGTTGGGGCGTACGCACTGATGAACGTAGCGCACTGGTTCCAGGCTAGGGTGAGCCGTAGAGTCATGAGGCGTTTGTTTATTCCACAAGGGGAGTCTCTGAGACATTCAACTAGCTCGTTTTTATGGTGAAGCCGACCCCATGGAGGCGGCGTTCTTCTTCAGGTTTGCCTTTCCAGAAGGTGTAACCACCACCTTGCTCCTTGAGCTGGCCTTCCCCTGCCTGCCGGGTCTCGCTTAGGGAGGCGATGTCTATGTCGAAACGTCTGAGCACCCGGGCAACGATAGCAGTATGGCGTTCCGGTCTGTCGCTGTTGGGGTTGTCCATGAGGGTCCTGACGTTCCAGGTCCCGAACTTCATTTTAAAGGGTGGAAGATGCCTGTGCGTGAATTCTTTTAACGTGGGGTGGCCGTTGCACACCAGCTACCACATGGGCTTGACAGAGCAAGGTCTTGGTCCAATGGCAAGGGGATCCAAGATGATTGGAGACCAGGCTCTGCTACATCAGCCTAGCACCCACACACAAACATACTCCTACTGTCCTCCTCCCTCCTTCCCGCAGGCCCTCTCTGCCTGGGTTTCATAGGCTGCAGTGTGGTCCTCCCAACCCCGCTGCTGGTCCACGCTGTGCCACTCCTGGGCCTCGACCTCGCTGCTGGGATCGTCCTTGCTCCTGGGTCCCGACCTCGCCCCTGAGCCTCGTCCTCGCTCCTGGGCCTCGACCTCGCTCCCAGGCCTCGTCCTCGCTCCGGGTCCCGTCCTTGCTCCTGGGTCCCGACCTCGCCCCTGAGCCTCGTCCTCGCTCCTGGGCCTCGACCTCGCTCCCAGGCCTCGTCCTCGCTCCGGGTCCCGTCCTTGCTCCTGGGTCCCGACCTCGCTCCTGGTCCCCGTCCTCGCCCCTGGGCCTCGACCTCGCTCCTGGGTCCCCTCCTCGCCCCTGGGCCTCATCCTCGCTCCTGGGTCCCCTCCTCGCCCCTGGGCCCCGACCTCGCTCCTGGGTCCCCTCCTCGCCCCTGGGCCTCGTCCTCGCTCCTGGGTCCCAACCTCGCTCCTGGGCCTTGTCCTCGCTCCTGGGTGCCGACCTCGCTCCTGGGCCTTGTCCTCGCTCCTGGGTCCCATCCTCGCCCCTGGGCCTCGTCCTCGCTCCTGGGTCCCGACCTCGCTCCTGGGCTTCGACCTCACTCCTGGGCCTCGACCGCGCTCCTGGGCCTTGTCCTCGCTCCTGGGTCCCGACCTCGCTCCTGGGCCTTGTCCTCGCTCCTGGGTCCCGTCCTCGCCCCTGGGCCTCGTCCTCGCTCCTGGGTCCCGACCTCGCTCCTGGGCTTCGACCTCGCTCCTGGGTCCCGACCTCGCTCCTGGGCCTTGTCCTCGCTCCTGGGTCCCGACCTCGCTCCTGGGCCTTGTCCTCGCTCCTGGGTCCCGTCCTCGCCCCTGGGCCTCGTCCTCGCTCCTGGGTCCCGACCTCGCTCCTGGGCCTCGTCCTCACTCCTGGGCCTCGTCCTCGCTTCTGGGCCTCGTCCTCGCTCCTGGGCTTCGACCTCGCTCCTGGGCCTCGACCTCGCTCCTGGGCCTTGTCCTCGCTCCTGGGTCCCGACCTCGCTCCTGGGCCTCATCCTCGCTCCTGGGTCCCCTCCTCGCTCCTGGGCCTCGTCCTCACTCCTGGGCTTCGACCTCGCTCCTGGGCCTCGTCCTCGCTCCTGGGTCCCGACCTCGCTCCTGGGCCTCGTCCTCGCTCCTGGGTCCCGACCTCGCTCCTGGGCCTCGTCCTCACTCCTGGGCCTCGTCCTCACTCCTGGGCCTCGTCCTCGCTCCTGGGCCTCGACCTTGCTCCTGGGTCCCCTCCTCGCTCCTGGGCCTCGTCCTCGCTCCTGGGTCCCGACCTCGCTCCTGGGCCTCGTCCTCACTCCTGGGTCCCGTCCTCGCCCCTGGGCCTCGTCCTCGCTCCTGGGTCCCGACCTCGCTCCTGGGCCTCGTCCTCACTCCTGGGTCCCGACCTCGCTCCTGGGCCTCGTCCTCGCTCCTGGGTCCCGACCTCGCTCCTGGGCCTCGTCCTCGCTCCTGGGTCCCGACCTCGCTCCTGGGCCTCGTCCTCACTCCTGGGCTTCGACCTCGCTCCTGGGCCTCGTCCTCACTCCTGGGTCCTGACCTCGCTCCTGGGCCTCGTCCTCGCTCCTGGGCCTCGTCCTCGCTCCTGGGTCCCGACCTCGCTCCTGGGCCTCGTCCTCACTCCTGGGCCTCGTCCTCACTCCTGGGCTTCGACCTCGCTCCTGGGCCTCGTCCTCACTCCTGGGTCCCGTCCTCGCTCCTGGGTCCCGACCTCGCTCCTGGGTCCCGACCTCGTTCCCGGGCCTCGTCCTCGCTCCTGGGCTTCGACCTCGCTCCTGGGCTTCGACCTCGCTCCTGGGCTTCGACCTCGCTCCTGGGCCTCGTCCTCACTCCTGGGTCCCGACCTCGCTCCTGGGCCTCGTCCTCACTCCTGGGCTTCAACCTCGCTCCTGGGCCTCGTCCTCACTCCTGGGCTTCGACCTCGCTCCTGGGCCTCGTCCTCACTCCTGGGTCCCGACCTCGCTCCTGGGCCTCGTCCTCGCTCCTGGGTCCCGACCTCGCTCCTGGGTCCCGTCCTCGCTCCTGGGCTTCGACCTCGCTCCTGGGCCTAGTCCTCGCTCCTGGGTCCCGACCTCGCTCCTGGGCCTCGTCCTCGCTCCTGGGTCCCGACCTCGCTCCTGGGCCTCGTCCTCGCTGCTGGGCTTCGACCTCGCTCCTGGGCCTCGTCCTCGCTCCTGGGTCCCGACCTCGCTCCTGGGCCTCATCCTCGCTCCTGGGTCCCGACCTCGCTCCTGGGCCTCGTCCTCACTCCTGGGTCCTGACCTCGCTCCTGGGCCTCGTCCTCGCTGCTGGGCTTCGACCTCGCTCCTGGGCCTCGTCCTCGCTCCTGGGTCCCGACCTCGCTCCTGGGCCTCGTCCTCGCTCCTGGGTCCCGACCTCGCTCCTGGGCCTCGTCCTCGCTCCTGGGCCTCGTCCTCGCTCCTGGGCTTCGACCTCGCTCCTGGGCCTCGTCCTCACTCCTGGGCTTCGACCTCGCTCCTGGGCCTCGTCCTCGCTCCTGGGCTTCGACCTCGCTCCTGGGTCCCGTCCTCGCTCCTGGGTCCCGACCTCGCTCCTGGGCCTCGTCCTCGCTCCTGGGCCTCGTCCTCGCTCCTGGGCTTCGACCTCGCTCCTGGGCCTCGTCCTCACTCCTGGGCTTCGACCTCGCTCCTGGGCCTCGTCCTCGCTCCTGGGCTTCGACCTCGCTCCTGGGTCCCGTCCTCGCTCCTGGGTCCTGTCCTCTGATGCTAAAACCAGTAACACTAACATGGGGAATCAGTGAGAATCGAGCAGGAACTGGAACTGCTCCTTTTTAACTACTCGCCTGCTCCTTTTCCGATAAAAAGGGAGAATTAAAATTATTTGTGAGCTACTGTGTCAGCCCAGCAAAGCTGGAAAGTAATTTGCCCCGAGCTATTTGATAAGTAGAATTTTTTAGCCTTTGCATAAATTGTCTGAAGCATTGAGTGTTTCATTTTTGTTGTCAGCCTTCAGACAACCTCAGGCTTTTTATTCTCTACCATTGTTACAGTGGTTTGCTTTTGGTGTAATCCACCGGAGAGTGGTGTGGCAACACAAGTGAGAACAAAGTGTGATTTCAGGCCAAGTCTATTAATATTTGATTCTGAACCGTCAAATTTTTTTTTGTTGCTGTATTTCAGGAAAATGTGAAATCTGTTAAATACTGTATGAGAGTGATGCGAGTGTATCACATTGATCAGAAGAGGCTGCTGAGTGGAAATAGGCAGGAGAGAGGAGGTGGGCTCAATAAACATTTACTGAGGAGGCAGCAATAAGCCAGTAAATATTTTCTTTCTCACTTTTTTGTTTTTATCAACGTAACTGGTTGTTATTTTTAATGAAACTGTGCGTTGGCTGTAAAATAAATAGCTTTAATTAATTGTATTGCATGCTTGAATAACTTATTATTGCTTGAATTTAAGCTGAATGCTGCTTACTGCTTAATGAAGGATAGTCCTGCGTTCTGAATGTTTAATTGGGCTGCTGGGCTTTGCAGAGTAGAATGGTCCACAGGATACTACGAATATCTTTTGACTTTAATGTAGAAGTAGATGTGCTTTC
This sequence comes from Somniosus microcephalus, assembly GCF_052327205.1. Classification (NCBI taxonomy): domain Eukaryota; kingdom Metazoa; phylum Chordata; class Chondrichthyes; order Squaliformes; family Somniosidae; genus Somniosus; species Somniosus microcephalus. Next base: position 254,845,355 of record NC_140992.1, read on the forward strand.
CCACAATCTCAAGGTGACGGTGAATATATTCACCTCTGGGGCTTGAATTGTTCTGAAGAAAACCCTTCTATGCAGTGTGGAGTCTTCTGACAAGCTGTACAATTTGCAGATGGTAGGGTAGGCATTCTGTGCCCTCGCGAGGGGGAATTCCAGCGCAGGCTTGGCAGAAGAACCAGAAGTTGGGGTGGAACCCGGCTCTGTCGGGTTTCTAACTCTTTCAAGATTCGCTGTTAAATTCCAATTGGGGGTTGTGGGGGTGGGCACGTTACATCCCAACTGCAATTTGGGGGCCACGGCTGAGGGCGTTCCCACGCTACCCCGGAGTTCCTACAGGAGTCACCGCTGCTAGGCCCAGCAGTACACATGTCTGCTGAGAGCAGGTGAAGATGCTGTTCTGGACTGCAAGTGGGCCCCACCACTGAGGAACCAAACAGTAATGAATTTTCCTTTCCAGTTTTGAAAAGGGGTTAGACCCGAAACGTCAACTCTAATTTCTCTCCACGGATGTTGCCTGGCCTGCTGAGTTTTTCCAGCACTTTCTGTTGTTATTTCGGATTTCCAGCATCTGCAGTATTTTGCTATCGTACTAGTGTTTGGTTCACTGCCACACCTCTTCTAGGAATGCCTACCTTGAAGAAGTTCTGCTCTTCTCTTCGACGGGATCTCCGTTTGGCTCTTCAACCTTGTTAATGTCTCTTCACTTCTTTTGTTCTCTCCCAGCCCTGCCTTTCGATCTATTTCATTTCCTTTCCAGTTTTGAAAAAGGGTTAGACCCGAAACGTCGACTCTAATTTCTCTCCACGGATGTTGCCTGGCCTGCTGAGTTTTTCCAGCATTTTCTGTTGTTATTTAGTAATGAATTACTGTTCCATTCTGGGCCTAGCTTCAAGGAAGCAGCATTCAGAGGTGACTTGTGGCATCTACATCTTTAGCCTGACTGCCCAGTTGCACTTCCCAGCTGAGCGGCACCCTGCCACTCTGACATTCCAGTGTTTCCACTGGTGAACATCTCTCTTGTACTATGAAAGGTGCTAATGCCTACCCCTCATATTCACACTGCCGGTGGTGCAATGTAATTTATTCACTAAGCTTTCCAATTTCAATTAATCATAGAATAATAGAAACTTACAGCACAGAAGGAGGCCATTCAGCCCATCGTGCCTGTGCTGGCTCTTTGAAAGAGCAGTCATGCTTAGTCCCACCCCCCCACCCCCGCTTTCTGTCTGTAACCCTGTAAGTTCCTCATCCTCAACTACCTGTCCGACTCCCTTTTAAAATTATTTATGTAATTGGCTTCTACCACCTTTCCAAATCCCGACAACTCTCTGAGTCAAAAAATTTCTCCTCATCTCCCCCCTGCATCTTTTGCCAATGGCCCAGAAATTCGGGTCTCCACGGGTGAGTGCGCACGGGGTACTCACCTGTAGGCCCAATGGAAGTGCCGGTTTCCTGCATGCACTGCGCATGCGCGGGATACCGGCACTTCCGTTCCCCTGAAAGAAGGGGTTCAGAGTTCGAACGCGTGCGCAGCAGAGGCTGCGCGTGCGCATCGAACTTACGTTTTTTTTGCAGGTTTTCCCGGGAGGGTGTAAGGGGTTTTAGATCACAGAGGTTTCTCTCTCTGGAGGCCTCTCTCTCTTGCACAGTAAAACCGTGAGTGGTTCGACCCACTCGCCCCTTAGATTCTATACTCTGGACTTTGGGGCAGGAACTGCAATGTAGAGAAAACTCTTGTAGACCAAGTTTGATGAAACGAAATGGAATTTTATTGCATAATGTAAAACAAATCAAAATGCAAGCAAATAAAAGGATACATGGGAGGGGAAAACACAAACAAATCATAATGACACAGTACAAATACAGGCATATTATACTCTACAAAGATCATCATGAAATGGGGAAAACACACGGAACATCAAGGGGTAACAACTCATGTTAATTATACCCTTAAATGTCCACCCCCTTAAACCTATCTAGATCTGATTATGAAGGGCCAGAAACACGCTCACCAATCCAACTAGGAAGTGTAAGGTTTTGAAACAGGTCTGCGTTTGATCCTTTCAGGCGTCCCGTCTCCACGTGGTTGGTGGAGCCCCAGCAAACTGCGCCACACCTCTCTCCTGAGGTGGGGGTCGGGGACGGCTGGACACCGGCTGGTCTGGATGTCGGCGGGGTTGGGGATCGTTTGCTCGACCCCGGTCAGAGGAGCCTCGGGCTGGCCCCCATCATTTCTTCAGTTTCTTATTGCCTCTTCTCCCGAGCCGGAGTGGGTCGATGGCCTCCCGTTCATCAATGGCCCGGGGTTGGTCGATGATCTCCCGATGTTTTACCCCGGGGCGGGACGCCGGCTCGAACCGTCTTCTTCTCCGTCTTCTAGCGATGATGCCAACGATACGATGGTAGCACCACGAGGACCGCTTCCACGATGGCCGCTTCTTTCTTTCTACCCCTGGGTTCCCAGATATACTTCTCATCAGAAGCCCTTATCTCACGCCAAATCAGGTTAGTCTTTTGTTTTAATTTTGGCGGGCTGGGAGCACAACGGGGTAGCTATTATATTTTCTTGGATGGCCGGTAACGGGCCATCTCTGGTCTGGAATGACCTTCATTGTTTTTAATGTCCTGGTGATGTCCTTAACAGGTCCTTGATGCTCTTCTCATGAATATGAAACTGTTCCCTTTTGTCTGGTTAAACATTTAGATGGCCTTTATCTACAGGCTGGTCTTGACTGGATCTGCATCCAATCTATATGTATATATGTGGGTGTCTGGTTTCGTTCTCTCAGAAACGGCTTCCAGAACTTACTGTGGGCTGAATCCACAAAGCTGTCTGAGGACTGCAGGAACCATTTTAAATTGTCCCAATAAATTGGTCACGGGGTCTGGCGGCCATTTTGAATGCCCCTTTTTCCTAGGCTTCTTTTAAAACAGTCTTTAAAATCATGGCCTCTTCTGCCATTCGACCCTCTATAATATAAAGTTCAATTTTGCGAATCCTACAAGGGTAAGTCTCCAGGAGTTACACATTTAAAAAGCAGGCATAAGGCCTGCTTTTTACAAGGTAAGTGGTGAATTAATTAAAATTAAAACATTTTTTCCACAGGTTTATTATTTTTAAATACTTTAAAGCAAGGTAAGTTTATTTTTAGCCCCATTAGAAAATAAAATTATTTTTTTCAAAAATTTTAATTACAGGAAACTTTGTTATATCCAGCACCGACGGGACCAAGCTATTGCCGAGCTATCAAAACTGCCGGACATACAAAGTTAACGTTGAAGCATACGGAGGTTTTCATCTCAGTATCTGACAACAAACACTGTTGCTTAGCAACGGCTTGTAAACAGTCGGCCCGTACCTTGGAAGCGTCTCTGTAGCTTAGTAACAGCTTCAGAGAGACTGTCCAGAGCCCGACTGTTGAGAACAAAGCCACGAGAAGAAAAAAAACCTAACAAAATGGCTCCTGATTTCTGCCGGTAGATCGAGGTTTCTGGACATACAACCTCCGGATAAACCAAAGTTTCCTGTATTGTTTAAAATAGTTATTTCATGTAATTTGTAGTTTATTTAAAAAATGTGATTAAAAAAAAAAATTATTTGAAGATTTAGTGATGTTTTGGGGCCGTAGTATTTATAAGTTTTGACAGCTCTTCCTGTCAAACTTATGAATGTAGCATTCTCTGCTCCGATTGGCTCCCCATGGCCCATGTGATCCCAGGGGACGCATCGAACTAACTGCGCCCCTGGTATACGCAAACACTGCGCGCCGGCAGCTGGAGCAGGCCCAGGATTGGAATCACACGCGGGCCCACAGCACAACGGCCGGCGCGCTAGGTAAGTGCAGGTCGGGGGCTTGCACCCGCGGGAAGCCTCCGACCCGAATTTCTAGGCCAATGATTTTAAATCTATGACCTCTGGTTATTGACCCACTCGCCAGAGGGAACAATTTTTCTCTATCCACTCTATCAAAACCGCTCATCATCTTGAAAACCTCTATTAGGTCATCTGTTAACCTTCTCTGTACCAAGGAGAACAGTCCTAACTTTACCAACCTCTCCTCATAACCAAAATCCCTCATCCCTGGTAACATCCTAGTAAACCTCCTCTGTACCTTTTTAAAGGCCATTACATCTTTCCTGAAGTGTGGTGCCCAGAATTGTCCACAATACTCCAGCTGTTCCAGCACAGCTATAACACTGACATCTACCCGACAAAGTGTAAATTTGCCCAGGTATGTCCTGTCCACAAAAAGCAGGACAGATCCAACCCAGACAATTACCGCCCCATCAGCCTACTCTCAATCATCAGCAAAGTGATGGAAGGTGTCGTTGACAGTGCTATCAAGCGGCACTTATTCACCAATAACCTGCTCACTGATGCTCAGTTTGGGTTCTGCCAGGACCACTTGGCTCCAGACCTCATTACAGCCTTGGTCCAAACATGGAGACAAGAGTTGAATTCCAGAGGTGAGGTGAGAATAACTGCCCTTGACATCAAGGCAGCATTTGACCGAATGTGGCATCAAAGAGCCCTAGTAAAGTCAATGGGAATTAGGGGGAAACTCTCCACTGGCTGGAGTTATACCTCATACAAGGAAGAAGGCCGAGGACATCGCTGCAGGAGTTCTGCAGGGAAGTGTCCTAGGCCCAATCATCTTCAGCTGCTTCATCAATCATCTTCCCTCCATCATAAGGTCAGAAGTAGGGATGTTTGCTGATGATTGCACAGTGTTCAGTTGCATTCACAGTTCCTCAGATAATGAAGCAGTCCATTACCGCATGCAGCAAGACCCGGACAACATCCAGGCTTGGGCTGATAAGTGGCAGGTAACATTTTCTCCACACAAGTGCCAGGCAATGACCATCTCCAGAAAGAGAGAGTCTAACCACAAGAAGAAGGAGCTGGAGGACTGAACCAGAGGCTAGGTATTCTGCAGCAAGTGTCTCACCTCCTAAGGTGGTGGATGGGGTGCCAATCAAGAGGGCTGCTTTGTCCTGGATGGTGTCGAGCTTCTTGAGTGTTGTTGGAGTTGCACTTATCCAGGCAAGTGGAGAGTATTCCATCACACTCCTTACTTGTGCCTTGTAGATGGTGGAGAATCTTTGGGAAGTCAGGAGGTGAGACACTCCCCGCAGAATACTTAGCCTCTGACCTGCTCTTGTTGCCACTGTATTTATGTGGCTGGTCCAGTTAAGTTTCTGGTTAATGGTGACCCCAGGATGTTGATAGTGGGGGATTCGGTGATGGTAATGCCATTGAATGTCAAGGGGAGGTGCTACTTCCTGCAACTGAAACAGCTCTCTTTAGTTATTTCAAGTTTGTTTGGTGACAGGGAGTGTTGATTCAAGTGCAGAAGTCACTCATTATATGTTAAAGGCTTCTGCTCACAACACTTCCTCACAGTCATGGGCGCTGGGGGATTGCGAGATTACCTCAGGAGGATGACGAGGCAGAGGAGGACGAGGAGGAAGAGGACGAGGAGGAGGAGGACCAGGAGGGAGGGCGGAGGCAGCAAGACAATTGGCCTTCTGGACAGGCTGTCTGTGACCAGCTCATCAGACTCCAATTCACATAAATGAAACCCCAGATCCCCATAGCTCACCACATCCCCATCATACAATCCCTGTCTCATGGCACATCACTGCATCCTCCTGGGTGCAAAGGTGAAATGAGAGAGACCACAAAATATTCCAAGCACACTTAATAAATTTATCTATAAACATATCACATATATCACATGAATTCTAATAACTAATGACCCTTGTGCCTGCCATGTTTGAATAGCTGTCATTGTGTGCAAGGTGTGGGATGTGGGTGTGAGTTTTGGTAGGTAAAGAATGTTGGTGGGTGAGTGCTGGGGTTGTGGTGCTTTGGGTAGTGTGTGAAGATTATGGCTCAGATGGTGGTATGTAGCATTTGTTGAAGCATTCACTCACCCTGACCATCCAACTGAGGTCGTTAAATTTCTTCCTGCACTGTGTCTGGGTCCTGGGGACAACAGTGCTGCCTGAGATGTGCTGCGCTACCTCCTTCCACACGGTGCATAAGACTTGTGGTGAGGGCCTCCCTCCATCTCTCCACAGCGAAAACTAATGCCTCCAATGCTTCATCGGAGAATCTGTGAGCTCTCTCCCTGGGGCATGGACCTGCCATGAGCATGCCTGGTTCAGTCCTCTGGCTCCTTCTCCTTGTTTTGCTTCTGCTTGTTGAGGCAGCTGCACGGCCAGCAATGCTGAGAATGAGGTGCTGCAGCATCAATGAACCTCCCCTTTAAGTAGTGAAAAAAGCCTGTGGCAATGATGGGGGGAATTTTTGGGTGGTTCAGCGGGCACGTTTGGTGGCGGGTTGGGTGGGAATTTTTTTTTTCTGACAGCGGGTTGGGAACATGCTGTCATCCTGCCACCATGCTACTTTCCCAGATGTCAAGCCTGTTCAGCCCATGCAGCAGCAGGGGAGGCTATTCAGGTCATTGTTAACAGCCCATTAAACAGTATTTTGAGCTCACCTTACCATTTTATGAGATTGCCACAGGGTCCACACTGCTCGGTGATCATGCCAGGTAATGAGGTCGGGAGCTGAATCAGCATGGGATCATCTCATTGCTTGACAGCTGCAAATGTGCTATAAAAGCTCCCATCTCAGAGCTGTTCACTTTCCAAGATCAGAAGCTGTTGCTTACTGAATTTGGAACACAGATTGAGCTTTAAGCAGACTGTAAGTGTTTGGCGCAAACTCTCTATCCAGTGTCACCTCATTGGAACAACCTCTCTCCCTATTGACACATCGCTTCTGTCACCTCAAGTTCACCTGCCACCTATTGCACCAGCATCGGTGCCCTTGGAGCAATCTCACCTTGGTCCTCAGAATCCCACCATGATCAGCCCCAACACCAGCAGCACCAGGCACACCAGCAGCACCAAGCACACCAGCAGCATCAACAACAACACCAACCATCTCCGCAATCAACTTATGTTGCACAGGACAGAGGGCATCAGCACCCGAGCACATTGCTGCCTGGGACACCAGGGATGGCCTCACCATGGCCAGATTTACTTCAGTTGATGCTGTACACCCTGGCTGCCACATAATGCGCCAGGTTAGCACCACCCCACACCAACACCATAAAGCATCCCTACAATGCCCAAGCCATTCCTTTCACACTCATCACCATAGTGGGGTAGGGGTGGGGGGGTTACCATTATGTCTCACCATTCACTGCAACTCACTAAGCCACTTCCAAAGGTGCACACAAATCTGTCCAAGAATGCAAAGTGTTAAAAATTAAGGTTTTAATGTTTGACACCATATTAACAGAAGCTACATGAACATTGGCTAAAACATCCAAGTGCCCACCCTTGTGTGTTGTTAGTTGGTATGGTTGCAGTAGGATGAGGGTGAGTGTGAGGGGTGGCTAGTGAGATGGGGAAGTGATAATCTAGATAGGGATGGGTGGAGGTGCAAGGTAAGTTGGTGTGAGTAAGGATGTGCAGGAATAGGGAAGGCAGAGTGATGGGGATGTGATGAGTGGCACAGCAGGATGCGGTTGAGTGTGGCTTTGCAGTAACGTTTTGTGATCTACTGAGATCATTGAAAGGTTTGCACCACTGCACCCAGGCCCTCCTGACGACATCCCTGCTTGTGCCCTCCTCGACAATGTGCAACCAGGCTGTGTTGATCTCCTGGGGAGGTTTCTTCCGCCCATGGGAAGGGAAGAAAACCTCCATGCATGCTGTGACTCCCTGCATAAGCATATGGAAGGAGTCATGAGAAAGCCTGGGTGCAGCCATGCACCTCTGTGCAGTGCTTGTCAGTTTTTGCAGCACCTCAATGCTGTAGAACACTGACAGCAGAATTGTCAAAATCAATTTGCGCATGGTCCCTTTAAGCAAACCAGCTGATGACGCGTCATTAAATGACATCATCAGACCCGCTTCCTTCAACTGGCTGTAAAATCTTTCTACAGAGCGGGCTGGAGCCAGCAGCGGGGTTGGGACCCGCCACCGACGTCGCCCACCCGCCGAGGTTGGGGAAATCGCAGCCGATGAATTGCAATTAGACTGCACCCGATATTGGTCCACCCTTTAAGTGTTACCCCAATGAGCTTGGGTTTTAAGACTTGGTTTAGGATTCCAAACATTTTATTGAGCAATGAGCACAAATTTTGCGTGCAGTCTAAAGCATTTGCGCCTGGCGTTAATTCTCCAACTTTTCTACTGACACCACCCATTCCTTGGCTAAAATGAACTTTCCTCATCACTATCTACTATGTTGCCAAGTTCCATATCATCTGCAAACTTTATAATTACACCCAAGTCTAGGTCATTTATAAAAAATGAAAAGAGTAATGGACCCAAAACTGACCCTTGGGGAACACCACTGCAAACCACCTCCCAGTCTGAAAAATATCCATCCACCACCACCCTTTGCTTCCTGTCACTGAGCCAATTCTGTATCCATACCGCCCCTTTCCCCTTAATTCCATGGGCTTCCATCTTCTTAACAAACTTCCCATGTGGCACTTTGTTGAATGCCCTCCAAAAGTCACATATACAATATCTAATGCACTACCTTGATCAACCTTCTCTGTTACCTCATAAAAGAATTTAATCAAGTTAGTCAGACACAATTTGCCTTTAACAAATTCACTGGCTCTCCTTGATTAACCCAGGCCTTTCCAAATGAAAGTTTATTTTGTGCTTGATAATGGTTTCCAATGATTCCCCACCACCAATGTTAGGCTGACTGGCCTGTAGTTTCTTGGTTTATTCCTCTCCCCTTTCATGAATAGTGGTATAACATCAGCAAAGCTCCAGTCCTCTGGTACTACTCCTGTATCCAATGAGGATTGAAAGATTTATACAGCAAACTCTTTTTTATCCGGCACTGACGGGACCGGCGTGGTGCCAGTTGATCAAAAAGTCCGGATTACAGAGAGGTATACTTACCAAGGTATGAGAGCCCCATACATGGCCACAGGTGCAGGAGCCCCGGTTACACGGCACTTGTGCAGGAGTCCCAGTTACACGACCACAGATCCAGGAGTCCCTGTTGCACGACCACAGGTGCAGGAACCCCGGTTACACGGCCACAGATCCAGGAACCCCGGTTACATGGCCACTAATATATAGTAAAACTTACCTGAACCTACTCCTGAATTTTGCTGGTTAAGAGAGATTTCCGGATATTTAGGTGCCGATTAAAAGAAAGTTTCCTGTACATAATGGATTAGATATTCTCCCTTGGCCAGTTTACTGACAAAACAGAACTGTTATTTCACCCAGCAGCCATAGAAGGTTACAGCGCAGAAGGTCAGTGTTGGCTATTTGTTAGAGCAATGCAAAACTAATTCCACTGCCCAGGTCCCTCAACATAGCGTTTATCTTTCTCTAATTCATCCAATTTTCTCTAGAAAGAAGTTAATGGTCTCTGCCTCAAGCATTCCCTGTGCCAAAGCATTCCGCGCTCCAAAATTCCTTAGTGTAAATAAATGCTCTCTAACCTCTTCCCTGCCTCTCTTGCTAATAATTTTTAATCGATGACCCCTTGCAACCGAATTCCCAGCCAGGCTAACTTTCCTCGATGCAGCTTCATTAGATATTCACGTCAGGCTCCTGGAGCAATAAGTGCCCTCAACTGGGTGCAAAATTGGGAGCTACTGTAGTAAAAAAAAAATGGGCTGCAGCACCACAAAGGGCTAAGGTAACCATTCTGTTTGCAGAACAATTTGGCTCACTGCAATCTCTGAGGCTAGTGGTTCTTCAGGGCATCAAGCCCACGTATTTAAAGAGGAACAGCTCCTCATCTTTCGATTAGGTACTTTACAGCCTTCTGGACTCAACATCAAGTTCAACAATTTCAGATCATAACCTCTGCCCCTATTTTTTCACATGGCAGCTGTTGATGTTTCTTCCATTCCCATTTACACCTCTTCTAAACTCATCTTTTGTTTCTTTACTTGTCCCATTACCATCTCCTTTTCCTTTGTACTATCATCCCTTTTGTCATTTAATCGCTCCTGCCTTCCACCCTATCACAGACCTTCCCTTTTGTTCTTTCCTCCCCTCCCCCCTTTCCCTGCCTCGAGGCTTGCTTAAAATCTGTATATATCTCTAACTTTTTCCAGTTCTAATGAAAGGCCATCGACCTGAAACGTTAACTCTGTTCCTCTCTCCATAGATTCTGCCTGACCTGCTGAGTATTTCCAGCATTTTCTGTTTCTATTTCAGATTTCCAGCGTCCGCGGTATTTAAATTTTGTATTTAAAGATTCTTCAGCTGACATGCCTGTGATCCCGCAATGGAAGGACAAAGGAAGGAGTGCCACCTCCTACAACATCTTCATGGACTACTCAGTAATGGAAGAAGTTAATCGACCTCTCCAGGGCAGCCAAGGTAAGAGGAAGCAGTCATTGCTTGTAACAAGCTTGTAAAAGCATGTTTCCCAGTTGTAACCATCTTGTACACTGCATTGAACACCATCTACCAGCAACGTGCAGAAGGTAACACAGTATCCTTCACATCCCCTTCAAGTGTTCTTTAATCACAGCCAAACACGTAAAAGAGCACTGGAAGAGTCACGTTATACGTATCTCATTTCCATATGTATATATAGCTTTTCCAATACCTGTTCTCATCTCCATGATGGAGTACTTTCTGACACCTGGGTTGGATTCCATATGACGTCATGCAAAGTGCCTTCACATGTTCTACCTTCTTAAAGGGGAATTGGCCCCCAAGGATCCAGCTGGGAAGCAGCACCCAGCCAACTGCAGAATGTCCAGCCACTGTAGGAGAAGTATGAGGTTAAGATTGGCAGCAAGGGAAGGTTGATGGTCATAAGCAATAAGAAGGTAGGCCGATTTGTTTTCACAAAAATGTCCTTGTCACTGACAATTCATTTGGGAAAGATACGGGAATGCCTGCAAGAAGCATCAGTAGTACTGTTTCCAAATGGGAGCCTTTGTACACGTGGAGGAGAGCAACATGTCAGCAAGAGATTGAGTTGTGTTTGTTGCCAAGGTGGGGGACGGGGACGGGGACGGGGGGTGGGGGGGTGCAGTTGTGGGGGGGCGGGGGGGAGGGGGCATCTGTGATTCCAGAACTCATTTGGCAGTGAGCTTGGATCTTATTTAGCTGAAGGTCACCCTTAGAGCTTTGCTGCTGCTGATTGGATCAACTCAGTTATTATGTCAGTTATTAAGGAAGCTTACCCTTCTGAATCATTGCCATGAGTTGAAGTAGCACTACCTAGGTCTGTGGATGCGGAGGTGTTGTTATGAAAGGGTAGAGGCCTATGCTGCCTGATCAGCCTAGTTCTCCTGTCCCTCTTCATAGCAGTGTGCATGCCGAAAGAAAACCTAATTGTTTCTCAAGGCAAATAGAATCTCCCAAAAACAGTTTAATTACTTGCAACTGCTGAAGCTGTCAGGAAGCGTGAGTTTATGAAGTAAGGAAGAACACTGCAGCTCTCCTGGAAAGAATTCTTAATTCACAATGGCCTGCAAGGAATCTTCAGCCTGTGGGCCACCACAAGCAGGCTCCAACACCTCTTTCAAATTGATGCTTTTTTTCCAGAGGCAGGTCAGGGGCGGCAAATGAAGTGAGCCTGAAAGTCATGCCGTCCTGCTGTCATTTACCTGTGGTGGGATAGGCAAGTAGCAACCAGTGCACTCCATCCCCATTGGGGACAAAAAAAATTATACCAGCAATTCATTTTGCGACAGGGATTTTGTGGTAGGGCTCCCCAGCCCATTTTCCTCATTGGCCAACTGGAGACCGCCTGAAAACATGGCTCAGAATTTGCGGTCAGTGGCAAAGCGACGGCGATTGCCACTGACCTTGAAGGAAGTGCCCACAAAGATCTTGCGATAACTTACGCTATCTTGACATTAAATTGATTGTAGCGCTGTCAAAAGAGGATCCCGAGCATAGAGCAGTAGTGATGTCATCAAGCTGTCTAAGCAGCCAATCACATTGAAGAATTCTCACAGACAGCAAACCGGGAAATAAAAAGCTCTGATTCAATTCACTTTTTAAAAATTGTACAGAGTGCGAAATAAAGTTTGGGACATACACATGGGGTTAAGGTAAAATCTGAAATATTGTAAATAAACTTAAAAAAAAAAAGTTTTTTATTTTATTATTTGAAAAATCTAGCAATTTTCTATCATAATTGAGAAATTTGACATTCCACAAATATAAAATTTGTTTTTTAGGACCAGAACAGTTGTTCAGCAGTCAATACGCCGTTAAAACCCCAGTTACACCTATTCCAACAAGGCTTAACTTTTAAAGGGGTTTAACAGCACAATTCGATCGCTGACAGTTCGCCGTCATTACCACTGCAAAATCCAGGCCCATGTTTTTCACTATCTATTTTTGCACTTTGATTTGGTATTTTTCACACACAATGTAGAGTTGTTTTCTGTAGGTATTAGTTTCCATTATAGCCGGCAAATGTTGTTGGATCATAGTGTGCCTCAGGAAGAGGGGACATTACTTAAGAATAAACAATCGGCATGATTTTGCCAGCGCTTAGAGGGCAGGTTTGAAGGCAGGTCAGGAGTTAAATCCAAAATGATTGACAGCGGATTGTGAACCTGCCGTGAACCCGCCCCCACGCAGCTTTCCAAAGTGTCAGGTCTGCGCCTCCTGATCAGATCCGACACCAAGCGGCAGGAGAGGCACTTAAGGCATCTATTTAATGCTATTTTGAGAGGGTTTTTCTATTTTGCCACATTTTCCCCATGTTCCACGGCATTCGACAAACATGCCAGCTGAATAGTTCACAGCTGCAACTGTAGCATTAAAGCTAACCTGCCACATCAGTTCAATTTCAAATGCCAGAACTTTCTGATTTCAGGATTTGGAAGACATATTTCAGGTGTGTTGAGGTTGTAAGTGTGTGTTGTGAGATCTATATGCACTGTGACCTTGGAATAACCTCTCTCTACATTACTGAGCACTTATAACATTTCATCCTCAAGTGACATATAAAGCAGCAGAATGGGAACCATTTATACTCTCTCATCCTGGTCCTCAGATTTGGGAGGATGAGGCAACCGCGGCAGCAGCAGAACCAGGCACACCAGCAGCACCGGAAACAAGAGCACCAACGCTCTCCTGAGCCACCTGATGCTGCACAGGGCAGAGGGCATCAGCGCAAGGCTGCACCGCGCTGCAGGAGATACCCGCAACACAGGGTTTACAGGCCGAGGATGAGCTTCCTCAACATGACTAAGCAGCAGTGCCAAAGGAGGCTGAGACTTTCGCGAGAGGTAGTCGCAGACAACTGCACAATGCTGCACCAAGACCTGCAGCCCAGAGAAGCGGGTGGACACCCCTTACCAGTGGCTGTCAAAGTCACCACCGCCCTCCACTTCTTTGCTTCAGAGTCCTTCCAGGGATCAGCAGCAGACATCAGCGGCATCTCCCAGTCAGCCGCACGCAGATGCATAACTCAGGTTACCGATGCCCTGTTTGTCAAGTTGGCCAATTACATTCACTTCTCAAGGGATGAAGCAAGAGTTATCGCGTAGTCGGTTGAGTTTGCCAATATGGCAGGCTTCCCAAGGGTGCAGGGCATCATCGACTGCACACATAGAAAACATAGCAACATACAAGATAGGAGCAGGAGTAGGCCATTCGGCCCCTCGAGCCTGCTCCACCATTCAATGCGATCATTGCTGATCATCTAAATTCAGTAACCTGTCCCTGCTTTCTCCCCATATCCCTTGATCCCCTTAGCCTTAAGAAATATATCCAACTCCTTCTTGAATATATTTAATGAATTGGCCTCAACTGTCTTCTGTGGTAGAGAATTCCACAGGTTCACCACTCCCTGGGTGAAGAAATTCCTCCTCATCTCTGTCCTAAATGGCTTACCCCTTATCCTTAGACTGTGACCCGTGGTTCTGGACTCCCCTGCCATCGGGAACAGCCTTCCTGCATCTAGTCTGTCTAGTCCTGTTAGAATTTTATAAGTTTGAATGAGATCCCCTCTCATTCTTCTAAACTCTAGCGAATATAAGCCCAGTCGACACAATCTCTCTTCATATGTCATTCCTGCCATCCCAGGTGTCAGTCTGGTGAATCTTCGCTGCACTCCCTCCATGGCAAGAACATCTTTCCTCAGATAAGGCGACCAAAACTGCACACAATACTCAAGGTGTGGTCTCACCAAGGCCCTGTACAACTGCAGCAAGATATCCTTGCTCCTGTACTCAAACCCTCTCGCTACGAAGGCCAACATACCATTTGCCTTCTTAACCGCCTGCTGCACCTGCATGCTTACCTTCAGCGACTGGTGCACAATTATACAATTGCTGTATGGTGTGGAATGGAGGTCCTGCCAACCCTCATGTGCATGTGCCAGCCATATGTATGTGCTGTGTAAAGTTGTGCAAATCTGGTATGGATTAGTCTTACACTTGCCTCACGGCCAGCAATGAGCTTGCGTGCTGGTAGCATTGGAATAGCCGCCTCTGCCAGGTGTTCCTCATGTGCAGGCTCATTCGGCTCTTCCTCCTCCTCCTCCTCCAGGCTGTGCACTGAGCCACTTGTTCCTCAGGCAGCGGTAAGCCATGCTGCAGTGTGATGTTGTGCAGGGCACAGCAGACCACGATGATTCAAGGCACCCTGGTTGGTGCATACTGTAGGGCTCCACCAGGTCTGTCCAGGCATCTGAAGCACATTTTCAGCAACCCTATGGTTAACTCTATGATGCTTCTGGTGGAAATGTGGCTCTCATTGTAGCGCTCCACAACTTCGTTTGATGGCTTCCTCATCGGTGTCATTAGCCACGTCTTCAGGGGATAGCCCTTGTCTCCAAGTAGCCATCTGGAAAGTTGTGTTGGTGGATTGAAGAGCTGAGGCACTATGGACTGCTGCAGGATGTACGAGTCATGGCAGCTGCCAGGGAACTTTGCGCGCACATGTATAATGTTCTTCCTGTGGTTACACACCAGCTGCACGTTAAGGGAGTGGAAGCCCTTGTGGTTCACAAATACAGCTGGGTTGTGATGGGGTGTCCTCATGGCCACATGTTGGGAGCGGTGAGAGCAGAGACTGAGTATTTAAATTCACTTTTGCTGGCTTTTTTTCACAGGCCCCTGTCAGGAGCGGTGAGAGCGGAGACTCAGTGAGTATTTAAACTCAATTTCGCGGGCTTTTTTTCACAGGCCATTGTCGGGAGCGGTGAGAGCAGAGACTCAGTGAGTATTTAAACTCACTTTCGTGGGCTTTTTTTACAGAGGCTTACCAATCTCGCAGACCGGCGGCGGCGTGACGCAGGCAGGGGGAAGCAGCTGATTGGGTGAGTATTTATATTATATTGTTTCACAGTTAAGGTTCATAGTTTATAAAGTTTAGAAGGTCTTAATTTTGTGGTTATAGTTCCTAAGGTCTCTGTTGTGTAGCGGGGAGTGCTAGAAAACAAGGGCCCTTGAGTATAACATTTAATTGTAGAATAATTGGTGGTATTCATTTAATTTAAATTAATTAAAGGGTAAGTCATGGCAGCACAGCTCGGCCCAGTGGCATGCTCCTCCTGCACTATGTGGTACTGAATTTGGATGATCAGCCATGATCGCATTGAATGGCGGTGCAGGCTCGAGGGGCCGAATGGCCTACTCCTGCTCCTATCTTCTATGCTTCTATAATGAGCTATGCATTCCTATCACTCTCCCAACCATCACTGCAGATGAAAGGCGCCCTCACCCCTCACTGTGGCACTTCCAATTCTGAGCACACATAGGGCAATGCATTGAATCATTGACATCGCATTACTTTAATACAATAGAAATAAAGATCACAAATGTCAATTGGTATAATATGAAAACAGCCAAGTGACTACCCTTGTGACTATTTGCGTTTTAGCTTTCTCTTACGCGTGCTTCTCTGTGGTGCTTCCCCTGTGGCTTCAGCAAATGTAAAGGTAGCGTACTCATTTCCCTGCTGCGCCACCAAAGTCTGCTCCTCCTGCGGCTGTGCAGGGGCAGAGACGGCCATCTCTGTTGGGTGAGGCATCTAGGGCTCTGACCAAGGGCTTGGCAGTGGCATGGGAGTGTGAGCACTTGGAGAGGAGCCCCCACTTCCTTGTTCTTGACCACCACCATCCCTCTCATGGGTCACCCGCACTTCACTGCTAGCAAGTAGCTGGAGAGCACCTTGCTGCACATCAGTGGGGCCATGTGAACCTGTCTCTGTACTGACAGTCCTCATAACGGGGATGTCCATGTACCTCTGGTTCCTCTCCACGATAGATGCCCATCTATCCTCCATAGCTGACCAGCTATCTAGAAGAGTTAACATGTTGATATGTGTCTTGCGATTTAAGTCCTACATGGAGGTTGCCACCCTTTCCATGGCGGCACCTACATTCGTCATTGCGTGCACCATGGCATTGCTCATGTTTGCACACTTGCAGTTACCATGGTTGCAAACCCAGTCAGAGCCTCCTGCACTTGTTCCTGAAGCTCCAACACCGCTCTTACTGGATGGCCCCAGAGGTACAAGGTCCACATGCAGCTGAGCAGAGCTAGGAGCGCCCTGCGGCCTCTGACGTGGACTCTCCACTGCTGTCCCTGTCTCCACCATCTGCTCCTGCTCACTTGTGAGCTGTGATACACCAGGTGACAACACTACTCTATGTCGCAAATGACCCACCGAGGTGTGCGTCTCTGTGCTGGTGCTGGGTGTGCTCATTTCTGCTGACGCTGCTCCCTCAGAGGCTGCAGCTTCCTCTGAGGAGTTCTCCTGCTCTTCCTCCTGGACAGTGGGGAGGGGGGCTCTTGATGGTCCCGAGGGAGAGTAAAGGCTTGAGTTAGATGTGTGATATGTAGGTTGCAGACACATCCCATTGTGCAGATAATCAGAACTCAAATTCTATGAACATCAGATCCCATATGAGTCATTCATGAATGCACAATCAGAGGGTTGGAAATCAAGTCTGCCACCAGCTTGCTGTACTGCAGCCATCTCTCCGTCCCCCACTTCCAGCTCCTCTGCACCTCCAAAGATCTCCAGAGCTGCCTCCTCAGCATTCGTTAGATGTGCCAGGGATGGTGGGCCTCCTCCTGTCCTCCCCCTCTCCCTCTTACTGTGGGCTCTCTTTTCCTACAATGAGGGATGATGTAAAATTAAGGCTCATGGGATTGGGGGCAAAGTATTAACGTGGATAGAGAACTGGCTGGCGGATAGAAAACAGAGAGTTGGAATAAACGGCTCGTTTTCGGAGTGGCAGGCAGTGACCAGCGGGGTGCCGCAAGGATCTGTCCTGGGACCCCAGCTGTTCACAATATATATAAATGATCTGGATCAGGGAATTGGATGCAATATTTCCAAATTCGCTGACGACACTAAACTAGGAGGAGGGGTGGGCTCTGATGAGGATGTCAGGAGGCTACAGTGTGATTTGGACAGGTTGGGGGAATGGGCGGATACGTGGCAGATGCACTATAATGTGGATAAATGCGAGGTTATCCACTTTGGGGGTAAAAACAGGAGGGTGGATTATTATCTAAATGGCAATAGATTGGGAGATGGGGAAGTGCAGAGGGACCTGGGTGTTCTTGTGCACCAGTCACTGAAGGAGAGCATGCAGGTGCAACAGGCGATTAAGAAGGCAAATGGTATGTTGGCCTTCATATCAAGGGGGTTCGAGTATAGGAATAGGGATACCTTACTACAGCTGTACAAGGTGCTGGTGAGACCGCATCTGGAGTATTGTGTACAGTTTTGGTCGCCCCATCTGCGGAAGGATGTTCTTGCCATGGAAAGAGTGCAACGGCGATTCACCAGGCTGATACCTGGAATGGCGGGAATGACCTACGAAGAGAGATTAAATAGTTTGGGCTTGTACTCACTGGAGTTTAGAAGATTGAGAGGGGATCTCATCGAAACATATAAAATTATGGCAGGCCTGGACAGGCTGAATTCAGAGAGAATGTTTCCAATGGCCGGGGAGCACAGAACCAGGGGCCACAGTCTAAAAATAGCGGGCAAATCATTTAAAACAGAGATGAGGAAGAATTTCTTCACTCAAAGAGTGGTGAGCCTGTGGAATTCCCTGCCACAGAGGGCTGTGAAGGCTAATTCAATAAATATTTTCAAGAGAGAATTGGATATATTTCTGAAGGCTAAGGGGATTAAGGGTTACGGAGAAAAGGCGGGGACGGGGTACTGAACTGGTAAGATCAGCTATGATCTCAGACGAAGATCAGCCATGATCTCATTGAATGGCGGAGCAGGCTCGAAGGGCCAAATGGCCTACTCCTGTTCCTATCTCTATGTATCTATGTAAAAGACTACTGAGCACTTGGTTTGAGTATAAAACAAGGCTTTAATCAACTGTTTCACAACCATGAGATTCTAGTTACATCACTAGTTCCTGGTTACAGAAACATCCTGAGCAAGCTGGGCCCACGCCCGAGTATTTATACTCCTTGGACGGCGCCACCAGCTGGCCGCCCAGTGTTACTTCATTAGTCATGATAAGATTCATGACAAGGGACACAAGTGGAGTTTCAGAGAGATTGATGGAGTGAGTGTAAAGAATGGATAACATAGATGCTTAGAAGGAGACAATGATGGAGTGATGTGCCAATGCCAAGGTCCCTCCCTGTGTGTTGTTAGTTGTTGTCATTGCATAACAGTGAGAGCGAGTGTGAGGGGTGCATAGTAAGATGGTGAAGTGATTCTGTACATAGAGAGAGAAAGATAGGTGAGGGTGCAAGGGATGTTAGGGTGAGTTGGGATGTGCAGGAGTAGGTTGCCAATGCAGAGTGATGGGGATGAGAAGAGATGGGAAGCAGATTGAAGGTCTGTGTGATGTTATACTCACTTTTGATCAGTGCAGCAGATCATTAAACCTTTTCCTACACTGTACCCAGGTGCGTGCAAAGACCGGCTTTGCACTGACCTCCTTAGCAATTTGCAGCCAGGCTGCCTTTGTGTGCTGAGGAGGCTTCCTCCTTCCATCTGAAGGGAAGAGGACCTCCTCGTGTCCTCTTATTCCCTCCACAGGAGCATGGAGGGAGTCATCATCAAACCGGGGAGCAGCCTTGGTCCATTGTGTTGCCATGCCTGCAGCAACCAGCATTTGGAAGCAGAAACAAGAAAGTCATCATCAAAGGGGACATGGCCCCCTTAAATATAGAGGTTCCCAGCGCGTCATCAAGCGCGATCACCCGACCCGCACCCACCGATTGGGCCAGGTAGCGCGCACGGGCGGCCTTAATGAGGTCCATCAGGGGGAAATCATTATTGCAGAACGGCCTCGATTTTAACTGACCCGTGGAGTCAGGATTGGAGGCGTGCGGGGGGTTAAAGCCCCGAATTCGGGGGTCCTGACACCATTCCGCCCAAAACCCGCCTCCATGTAAGTGTCAAAGGAGGCGGGTACCCGCCCCGCACTGGGACCCGCCTACCTGAGGCGGGAAGGGATTAGTGACAATTAACTGCCTGTTAACAGGTAGTTAACAGGCAGTTTTTAGCCTAATCCCTATTTTGAAGGTTGTCGTGTGGGATTCCCGACGGCTCCAAACCACACCAGGTTAGAGGAGTCGGGCTGTCGGGTTGAAGGACTTGGAGGGGTCAAGATGTCGGTGTTCAGGTGAGTGATGGGTGCATGAGTGCAAAGGTAAGTGTGTTTGGTGTGTCTAAAGTGTGTAAAGAAGTTTAAATTACCTGCACTTACCTTTTTAGCCTTCCTTCCTCTAGGTTTCGGGAGTCCATCATCCAACCGGCACAGAAAGCAGAACGGCTGCGAACTGTCAAAAGTGACAGCCTGCAGCTTTCTGTGCCGGAGAGATTTCTAACTGAGTCTGTGTAGAAGGACTCAGGTTAGAAGTAAGACTGTCAGTGTTTGACAGCTTCAAACAGCTGTGAAGCACTGACATTTCATCTGTCAAAACGTCTTGACAGATGAAATTTCAGTCTGTGACGTCACCTGTTGCCGGGTGGCCCTTAATTGGCCTGCTGAGCCCGCTGGGCGGGCTCAACAAGGTCAATCAAGTTAAAATTGTGTGGATTGGCTGCATCTCAATGGAGGTGGGACTACAACCCCGAAAGTTGCAGCCCCGCCTCCTTCCCGACTTCTGAGTGAAAATCACCCCCTAAGGGTCTGGGGCAGGAAGGGGGTGGGTTAGTGAAGGCAGCACACTCCTTTTGGCAGAGTTGTAACACCCCTGTTCATACAATGAAAATATGTTATGTGTGACACTTAAATCAGGCAATTTTACAAAACAAAATCCCAGTGATCTGTATATATTGTGCAAAATGTAAATGCACAGCAAAACAATCAAAAATAGTAAATTACATAAGCAATAAAATTCAACGGGATTAGAAAATTACTCTTATTTTTCATATTTATTTAGTAAATGCCTCAAAAATAATTATATCATGAAGAACAAAATAATATTTTTCATTGCCCTACAGAAATAGCAGTCAGGATCGCTGCTGCTGTTTTATGCATGTTGCACATATCCTGGGCTTACAATAAAACAGCAAAGCTGATGCAGCGGAGATATCAGCTGTCCCATCGGCCCTCTCAGCTGGATGTAAAACTTCCCATGGCACTTTTTGAAGAAGTGCAGGTGAGTTCCCCTGGTGTCCTGGTCAACATTTATCCCTCAACCAATATCATTCAGACTGTTTAAATGGTCATTTACCTCATTGCTGTCTATGGGACCTTGCTGTGTGCAAATTGTCTTCCTACAGATCAGTAGATGAGTTGCAAGATATATGCCACTCTGACAATGCACATTGGAAAATATTTCGCATTGATGGGAAAGTGATACTGTAACTGTATTCATAAACTTACAATGTGAGTATCTCTTAAAAGATATATAAAAACACGTAGGCCTAGAAATTCAGTTGGGCGCGCCAGCCGTTAGCGCCTTAGGAGGAGTAGATCTCGAGCGCTAGGCGCTTAGCGCCTGGGCGCAGCGCGATCTGCACCTCGCCCCAACTTCAGTACACATTTAGCACCGGCGCAAAGTCTTAGCGCGCGTCCTGCTGCACGCGCAGATCATGACGTCATTTACTAGTGCAACGCCTTTTGTGCGCCCCGAACCGGAACTTCACTCGCGCCGGCCCATTGTGCGCCGGGCGGCCCTAATGACTGTGAAGTGGAACGGTACACAGCCGAGGCGGGCCGCGGGGAGCGCTAATTAAAGGGCACTTACACTGTGATGTAAGAAAAAGGAGACTTACCATCAAGTAACTTTAAAGTAAGCTTTAAGTAACTTATAAACACACTATATACACAAGAGAGGTCTTTACCATGCCTCTGGTAGAAGCCTCTTACAATACTGAACAGACCAGTATTTATACCAGTCCAACAGGAAGTGACATATAACAGGAAGTGAGGTATGTACACAGTTCATAGTTCATAGTTCATAGTTCACAGGAAGTGATGACATAACTTCCCGGAAGTTATCATTTTTATCACACACTGCACTATAAAGGCCAGCCATTTTGCAGCATTCACTCTTGTGCAACGGTTTTTTGGAGAGAGACCAAGGAGGAGAGCTTACTGGTTTGGACCAACACTAGGACAGGTATTTTTGGCTCAGGCCAGAGCTTAGCAATTATCTTTGCCTTCATTGAGAGCTCATTGTTTGCCAGCATATAATGGGGGCTGCATTGGGTGCCAACGCTGACTTTCAGCCTTATGCCAGAAGGGCTTACAGACGCCGTGAGAGTGGCAGCCCTGGCTAGACGCAGAGGGGGCAACAGGCATCGCCAACTGAGGCCTTACCCACCCAGGGTATACCGCCAGCAGTCCTCCTATCTGACCATGTCTGCCGCGATGTGTGTAAGGAGGCTGCGATTCAGAAGGGAGGTGGTTGCAGACATCTGCCAGCTGCTTCAGAGAGATCTGCAGCCACAGCTGATGCGCAGGACGTCTCTGTCGGTGGCAGTGAAGGTGACGGTGGCTCTCAACTTCTATGCCACCGGCTCCTTCCAATCCGCTGCTGGGGACATCGCTAACATCTCCCAGTTCGCCGTGCATTGCTGCATCTGCCAGGTGACCGAAGCCCTTTTCAGAAGGAGACATCAATTCATCTCCTTCCCCATGACCCTGGACAAGCAGCAGCAGTGTGCAGTGCGATTTGCGAGAAGAGCGGGCTTCCCCATGGTGCAGGGCGCCATTGACTGCACGCATGTGGCTTTGCGGGCACCTCTGGAGCATGCCGAGGATTACCGCAACCGGAAGGGCTACCATTCCCTCAACGTACAGCTGGTGTGTGACCACAGGCAGCGCATCCTAGCTGTCAATGCCCGCTTTCCAGGCAGCAGCCACAATGCCTTTATCCTGCGACAGACAACTGTGGCTGACATGTTCCAGGCACAGCCTCCCCCAAGAGGATGGCTTATCGGGGACAAAGGCTATCCTTTGTGTACCTGGCTCATGACCCCGCTCCGCGCGCCCACGACCCCTGCTGAAGAGGCATACAACGAGAGCCATCAAGCGACTAGAAACATCATAGAACAAACAATCGGCATCCTCAAGCAACGTTTCCGCTGTCTCGATTGCTCCGGGGGAGCCCTCCAGTATTCGCAGGACCGAGTCTCCCAATTCGTTGTCGTTTGCTGCATGCTGCACAACCTGGCTATCCGCAGGACTCAGGCACTGCCACCTCACGTTGGACCCCCACCTCAGGAGGAGGAGCAGGAGGAGCATGAGGAGGAGGAGGACGAGGAGTACCAGCCCAGGAGGGAGGCACAAGGTCCAAGGGCCGCCCGTCGGCGGCTTATTGAAAGTCACTTCTAGGCCCCCTGTCAGGGAATGGCTTGTGCCAATGAAAGAACATGATTGCAGCCGCTCCGCAAGCCCTCAGGCAGTTAAGGCAACAAACACTTCAAAGATCAAACATGGACAATGTTAATAAATAAAATGCTTTATTGTACAAACTCAGGGCCCTTCCCACATGAAAACCAAAAACAGACGAAACCCCCAAAAAACACTCAAACACATTACTCGCTCCCACAACCTGGAGAGGATTAACAAAACAGTGCAACTAAAATGGCCGTCATCCTCGGACTTCGTAAAATACAAACATCACATCCTCGGCCTTCAAAAAACAAACATCCAATTCTCGGCCTCAAAAAACAAACATCCAATTCTCGGCCTCAAAAAACAAACACAACTGGCCACACATTCGACTTTTTGGCCCGCTAGGGCAATGCCTTGGCCATCTTTGTGTGGCCCCTGCCCGCCCTGCTGCTCCTCCTCAAAGTAAGGCCATTGGCTGCTGCAAGGCTGGGGGCAGGCTCCAGAGGGGCACATGTCGTGACGGCAGATGCCCTTGGGGGTCGGCCTAGTCGAGGTCTGGCCGTCGAGCGGGCAGCTGTTGAATGCTGCAGCTGTGGCTGGCCAGCATCAGTCGCTGCAGCAGCTCCTAGCAGCTCCACTGGGGGAGTGGCAGTGGCGGCTGGAGGAATGGGGGCAAGCTGGCGGATGGCAGGCGCTCGCTGGTCGCCTGAGACACTGGCACTCGCCCGGGCCAGCACTGCAGCATGCGCACCAATCTGCCGAGGGACAGACCGCTGTGCTGCTGCAGCGCGCCGGGTGCCCTGGCAATGCCTGGCTGACACAGCGAGTGTGGCAGCAGTGAGTGCCCGTGTTGACCTGTTCAGTGACCTCATCAGAGCACCCAGTGACTGCACGGCACCACTGATCAGCTGCCTGAGCTGCCTGAGCTGCCCCGAATGCCGCACGACTCGCTGCCTGATCTGCCCCGAATGCCGCCCGACTCGCTGCCTGCTCTGCCCCGAATTCCGCCAAACTGATGGCCTGTGAGGCCCCGACGTCGGTGACACTCCGAGAGAGGGACTCGATGGCCTCAGGCAACCGTGCCACTAACCCCATGAGCTCCGTGTGCCAGCGCTCCGAGTCCGCGGACAAGTCCTCGAGGCGTTCCATGTCCTCGGCGAAGACCATCTCCGGACTGGAGGCCGGACTCTCCCTCTGGGGAGAAGGCCGCCGAGCTGGCCGACCCTTCCTGCGTTGCTGGAGGCCGCTGGGCCCAGCAATTGGACTCCCCTCCGACCCTTCCCCCCTCTGGGGAGAAGGCCGCCGAGCTGGCACCCCCCTCCCGCGTTTCTGCAGGCCGCAGGTCCCATGAGCTCCCCTCCCCTCCGACACTTCCGCGACGCTCCCCTCCAGGGAAGACGTATCCCCTACATTGGCATGGGTTGTCACGGCTGAAGGTTCCCCTGATGGGCCGCCTTCCTCTTGCTCCTCCTCCTCCTCCTCCTCTGAGGGGCTGTCACTGGCAAGTTCAGGGACCTCCTCCTCACCATCTGAAAGCAGGAAGGCACAAGAGTAGCGGAGAGGGCGTCAGCGAGGGATGCATGAGTGGTGGCATTCAGCGCATTGGTCGGACAGTGGCAAAGGATGTAGATCTGATGCGCAAGTGGGACGAGAGAGGTCCAAACGTTGATGTCCTTACCATTGGTGCCCAGAACAGGGTCGGCATCTCCACATGCAACGGGGCCAATCACCCAGGCACCCATGATGCGCTCCACGCGATGTTGAAGCTCGGTGAGCGGCTGGATCTGGGGTCGGCCTCCCCCGGTCGCAGTCCGGCTCTTCCTATTATTAGCCAGCTTGGCCTGCAAGAGAAAGGACGGCCTCTAAGTACAGTGTGTCGCCCTGATCTTGTGTGCACTGCCTCCCATGGTGGAATAGCCTGGCCAGTGTGTCACCCTGATCTTGTGTGCACTGCCTCCCATGGTGGAATAGCCTGGCCAGTGTGTCGCCCTGATCTTGTGTGCACTGCCTCCCATGGTGGAATAGCCTGGCCAGTGTGTTGCCCTGATCTTGTGTGCACTGCCTCCCATGGTGGAATAGCTTGGCCAGTGTGTTAAGTGCAGAATGTGCAATTGATGTTCATGCCTGTCCCATAGCTGCTGGATGAGGGCTGGCCATTAGGGCTTTCAGGTCCCTTTGCCCATAATGTGAGGTGCACATGCAAGGATGAGGAGGTCACTGGAAAGGGTACTCACCCTGACAATCCGCGTGAGGTCATTAAACTTTTTGCGGCATTGGACACCGGTCCTGGGGACCTCGCTGTTGGCTGACACCTTGCTGGCGACATGCCTCCAGGCTCTCCGGTAGGCGCGGACCGGCGCCTTCCTGCCATTGTCCGGGTACAAAATATGGCGCCTCTTCTCCACACCACCAACCAGCACACTCAGATCACGCTCTGAGAAGCGCTGCGCTCGTTCACGGGCCCTCTGCATGGCTTCAGGCGCTATTTGGGTCCAGCAGCAGTGTTCAGGCCTAGCTGGAGGGCTCCACTATCCAGGGCGTGGCAGCAGACAAAGTCGACCCTTCCCCCTTAAGAGCTGGCCGGCGCCAGGGTGTCTGCTGTCAATCACGAGATGGCCGCACCTGCGCTGCGCCCGGCCTGGGCGCTCTCGCTCAGCACCTCCGGCTTAGCGCCTAAAGAGAGGCGTCCAGCACCAGTTTTAGCACTCGAGCAAACTCTTAGGGCGAAGCTAATGAATATCGCAGAAGTGGCCTCGATTTGGCGGCGGGCGCAAACTTTAGCGGCCGCCCGACTTTAACGCCCCAAAAGTGGCTACAATGAATTTCTAGGCCGTAACATTTAAATGACTTATGAAACTATTTAAGACCTAAGTAAATAATTACTGGCACTTATCATCAATATTGCTAGGGTTTGTGTTTAAGGAGGCTCAGAAATTTTTCAATTAAAAAAAATATTGTTCTTGTGATGTGGTCAGCGCAGGCAAGTAAGAATTGTCCATCCCTAGCTTTCTGGAGAAGGTAGTAGTGAATCGCTGCAGTCATTGTGGTGCTCCCACGATGGTGTTAGAGAATTCCAAGATTCTGACCCAGCAACTATGAAGGAATGGTGATATATGCCCTAGTCAGGATGGTGTGTGACTTGAAGGGGAACTTGGAGGTGATGGTGTTCCCTCGAGATTGCTGTTCTTGTTCTTCTTGGCGGTAGAGGTCACAGGGGAGGGAGGTTCTGTCGAACTAACCTTGGTGAGTTGCTGCAGTGCACCCTGTGGATTGCACATACAGCAGCCACAGAACACTGGTGATGGAGGAGGTGGATATTAAATGGGCCAGAAATTCGGGTCTCCATGGGTGAGTACGCACGGGGTACTCACGCGTAGGCCCAACGAAAGTGCCGGTTTTGTGCATGCACTGCGCATGCGCGGGAAACCGGAACTTCCGTTCCCTTAAAGGAAGGGTTCACAGGTCGAACGCGTGTGCCGGAGAGGCAGCGCGTACGCCTGGAACTTCCGTTTTTTTTAAAGGTTTTTCCGGGAGGGTAAGTCTCCAGGAGCTACGCTTCTAAAAAGCAGTTGCAAGGCCTGCTTTTAACAAGGTAAGTGGTGAATTAAGTAAAATTAAAACATTTTTTCCACAGGTTTATTATTTTTAAACACTTTAAAGAAAGGTAAGTTTATTTTTAGCCCCGTTAGAAACTGTAATTAATTTTTTCAAAAATTTAAATTATTGTTTAAAATTGTTATTTTATGTAATTTATAGTTATTTTAAAAATGTGATTTTTAAAAAATTTATTTGAAGTTTTAGTTATGTTTTGGGGCTGAATTGTATTCATAGATTTGACAGGTCTTCCTGTCAAATCTATGAATACAGATTCCCTGCTACCATTGGCTCTTCGTGGCCCACGTGATCCCAGGGAACGCTTCAAACTAATTGCACCCCTGGGATACGCAAGCACTGTGCGCCAGCAGTTGGAGCAGGCCCAGGATCTGAATCCCACGCGGACCCACAGCTCAACGGCCGGCGCGCTAGGTAAGTGCAGGTCGGAGGCTAGTGGCAGGGACACCGGTGACACGAACTGCACTGTCTTGGATAGTGTCAAGCTTCTTGGGTGTTGTTTGTGGCGACAGCTATTCAGGCAAATGGTGAGTATTCCATTAGAGTCCTAACTTGATTTTGTAGATGGTGGAGAGGCTTTGAGGGAATAAGAGGTGAGCCACTTGTCATAGAATACCCATCCTCTGCCCCGCTCTTGTAGCCATAAAATGACTTGCATTTATATAGCGCCTTTCACAACCACCGGATGTCTCAAAGCACTTTACAGCCAACGAAGTACTTTTGAAGTGGAGTCACTGTTGTAATGTGGGAAACGCAGCAGCCAATTTGTGCACAGCAAGGTCCCACAAACAGCAATGTGATAATGACCAGATAATCTGTTTTTGTTATGTTGGTTGAGGTCACCAGGGATACCTCCCCTGCTCTTCTTCGAAATAGTGCCATGGGATCTTTTATGTCCACCTGAGAGAGCAGACGGGGCCTCGGTTTAATGTCTCATCCGAAAGACGGCACCTCTAACAGTGCAGCACTCCCTCAGCACTGCACTGGAGTGTCAACCTAGCTTTATGTGCTCAAGTCCCTAGAGTGGGACTTGAACCCACAACCTTCTGACTCAGCGGCAAGTGTGCTACCAACTGAGCCACAGCTGACACTGGTGCAGATATGGTGGGTCCAGTTCCGCTCTGGTCAACGGTGACTTCCACAATTGTGATGGTGAGGGACTCAGTGAACGTGGTGCCAATGAAGGTCAAGGGGAGGTGGCTGGGGTTTCTCTTGTTTGAGGTGGCCATTACCTGGCACTTACGTGGCATAAATATTACCTGTCACTTGTCAGCCTAGGTGTAGATGTTATCCAGGTCCTGTGATAGCCTGGTATGAGCTGCTTCATTATCAGAGGACTTTTAAATGGAGCTGAATACTGGAATCATCAGTGAATAGACCCACCCCTGACCTTATGATGGAAGGAAGACCATTGAGGAATATCTTTCATTCCGCTATCAGTTTATAACATACTAGCTGGAGTACCCGGCGGTGCCGAGGCTTTTTCGAGGGCATGTTGTTGTTGGAAGAGAGAGAGCGACTGGGGGGGAAGAGAGAGAGCGACTGGGGGGGAAGGGAGTGAGTGACTGGGGGGAAGAGAGAGAGCGACTGGGGGGGAAGAGAGAGAGCAACTGGGGGGGAAGAGAGAGAGCGACTGGGGGGGAAGAGAGAGAGCGAGTGGGGGGAGAAGAGAGATAGCGACTGGGGGGGAAGAGAGAGAGCGACTGGGGGGGAAGAGAGAGAGCGACTGGGGGAGAAGAGAGAGAGCGACTGGGGGGAAGAGAGAGAGCGACTGGGGGGAAGAGAGAGAGCGACTGGGGGGGAAGAGAGAGAGCGACTGGGGGGGAAGAGAGAGAGCGACTGGGGGGAAGAGAGAGAGCGACGGGGGGAAGAGACATCGCGACTGGGGGGAAGGGGGGAGGGGGGAGAAGGGAGGGGAAGGAGGGGGGGAAAGAGGGGAGAATGGGGGGAGGGGGGAAGGGGGGGAATTGGGGGAGGGGGGAAGAAGGGGGGGTGGAGGGGGGAGGAGGGAGGGGGGAGGAAGGGGAGGAGGGGAGGAGGGGGGAGAGGGGGAGGAGGAGAGGGGGAGTCCCCAAGCCCCGCCCCCCGATCTCCCGATGTCCCGCCCCCCGATCTCTCGTCCCCCGATCTCCCGATGTCCCACCCCCCGATCTCCCATCCCCCGATCTCCCGATGTCCCGCCCCGCGATCGCCCGTCCCCGATGGGGGAAGGAGGGGGGAATGGGGGGAGGGGGGAAGGGGGGAAGAAGGGGGGGAAGAAGGGAGGGGAGGGGGGTGGAGGGGGAGGGGGGAGGAGGGGGGAGGGGGGAGGAGGAGAGGGGGAGTCCCCGAGCCCCGCCCCCGATCTCCCACCCCCCGGTCGCCCATCCCCCGATGTCCCGCCCCCAATCTCCCGATGTCCCGCCCCCCGATCGCCCGTCCCCCGATGTCCCGCCTCCCGCTCTCCCGATGTCCCGCCCCCCGATCTCCCGTCCTCCGATGTCCCGCCCCCCGATCTTCCGATGTCCCGCCCCGCGATCTCCCGATGTCCCGCCCCCCGATCTCCTGATGTCCCACCCCCCGATCTCCCGATGTCCCGCCCCGCGATCTCCCAATGTCCCGCCCCCGATCTCCCAATCTCCCATCCCCCGATCTCCCGATGTCGCGAGCCCCGCCCCCGATCTCCCAATGTCACGAGCCCCGCCCCCGATGTCCCGAGCCCCACCCCCTGATGTCCCGAGCCCTGCCCCCCGCCCTCCCGAGCACCGGCCTCCCGCTCTCCGGAGTCCCGCCCTCCCGCTCTCCGGAGCCCCGCCCTCCAGAGCTGGTTTCAAGACCGCCGATTGCGGCTGTGAGAGACGGCCAGCGGGCCCGGTTGCCGGGGTAACCCTTCCCGCTCTCCAAGCCCCGCCCGAGATCCGCACTCCCGAGAGCCCCGCCCCCCCGCCCGAGCCGAGCGGGGAACAGAGAGAGACGCCGCGTCTCAGCTGCTCCTGCTGCGCGCGCTCCCTGTGTATGTCCCGTAACCCTCGTGGCTGACGCCGTTGCCCCGGGTAACGTGACGACGGGGGGGGGCGGGGCGGGGGGAGCTTAGCAGAAGCCGTGGGACAATTACCTAGCTCGGGCGTGGCTGGGCAGGAGAGGCCCAGGCTTTGAGGCCTAGGTTCTGAGGCCTTACAAAAACGTTGAAAGGTAGGAAAAAGAATCTTCAGGTTAGAGAAAATATTTACAAATGAATGAAGTTTTTTTAAAAACAATTTAATAAAAGCAATTTTTTTTTGCTGGAAATGTAGGTTTGAAAAGTAAAACGCAGAAAGCGGGAAAAAGAATGGAATCAAGATGGCTGACACTCACCTCGGTTCAGAACGATAAGGCCCGCCCACACACGCACCGATTGGTCGACACCGAAGTGTAGGATTGGTCAATCGTCCCGTCACTTGACTGTAGGAGGGCCCGCCCGCACGCGCCAGGAACCCGGCGTACACTTGGTCGACCTCGACGTCACTCTATCGCTAATAAGTGGATAATGAGATGCTAATGAGCGGAATTTTGAACGTTTTTTGGATACTGCGGGCGCAATTTTTGTCCGGCCAAAACGTAAATACGTCTATGACTGGTCCGTAATCGTAAGCTTTCTTTTGATGTGACGTGCGTGTAGGTACGCTCTATAACTTTCGAACGTATAGAGAACGGACAGACAGACAGACAGACAGACAGACAGATACATACACAGCCATGAAAATGCATACAACATGTGTAACACCAATTGCAAGTAAATTGATGTTTTTTACATAAAATGCACTGTAGTCATGTAGTTTTAGACAATATTAAGATGCACAATATGGATATAATCTGTTTGAATGTAAACTTCTAGATTTAGGGTTATACAACGGATACTGATGTAATCTTACAGTGTGACCCAACAAATCTAATCTCACTTTGTAGGATTTTACATATCTACTAATGTTGGTCAGGTACAATCCAATTAGCACAACAATGCTAATTTACTTCTGTTTTCCAATTTAAGAAGGCAATTAACTAATGACTTGCAATAATTGTTCTAAAATTCTAGTTCTGTTAACAAAGTGCTAGAAAACTGATTGATATGAGTACTGAAAATTTACTAATCATACAAAACTAACTTTGACGTTAGCCATCAGTCAGATATAACAATTAGGACCAGGTTTAGTATTTGAGATTTGAGATTTGCAGGGCTACGGGGAAAGGGCGGGGGAGTGGGACTAGCTGAAGTGCTCTTGCAGAGAGCTGGCATGGGCTCGAGGGGCCGAATGGCCTCCTTCTGTACTGTAACCATTCTATGATTCTATGATTCTGTGACAACAGTTACTATAAATTCTGCAAGATGACAAATTTCTCCCTGTCCCAAGTTCATATTTATTGGGTTCTACGCAGAGCTGATTGCACATATAATCAGGCTGAGGTCCAGAGCGAGAAAAAAAAATTTCATGGGGGAAATTTTAACCTAAAATAACAGGTGGGTTTGGAGTGTGGTGGTAGTTAAATTGTTAAAAATCAGAATCCCGACCTGAACCCACCTCCAACCTGCCCACATCCGGTTTTAATGGAGGCGGGATTAGAGCCGAAATGGAGGCGGGCAGCCAACCCTCTGCAAGGAGGCAGGATGTCAATTTGAATATTTTAATGAGGCTGGAAAACTCTTCTTTAACCTGCATTTTGTTTTTAACTGTAGCTGGTCAGGTTTTACACACCTCGTAAAACCCAGCAGTTACAGCAAGGCATGGACTGCTGAATGCAGCAGGTAAGTGCCGTTATATCTACTTCCTGGATCGAGGGTTCCTGCCTAGCCCACCCCCCGTGATTGGAGACCCCCTCATGAGGCCTCCGATCGCCTTCCCAGACACCCCCACCCCCCACCCCTCGAACATCCTGAGGCTGGCCCCAATCCTCCGGTGGCTGGCCCCGATATTCTTTCCCTCCCACCCCCGCCCCGATCATCCTGAGGCCCCGATCTCCTTCCCCCCCAACCCGATCTCTCCCTTCCTCCTCTGTGTGGCCTACTGCCGCAGGCTTACCCACCCGGAGCCAGCCAGCCTCTCCATCTGGCTGGCTGCGGGCGAGAAACAGGGGCTTCAGATGCAAATCAGGCCCTGCCGTTAAAGTTGGCAGGGCCTGTGGGAAACCCATTCTCACAGCCCCCACCCCACAGTCCCCAGCCCCCCAGCTGTACATGGTCCATGTCTCTGAGGCATACAGGAGGGCGGGTATTACTACTGCTCTATAGACCATGAGCTTGGTGCTGGGTTTGAGGTCCTGGTCTTCAAACACTCTCTTCCGAAGTGACCAAAGGCTGCACTGGCAAACTGAAGGCGGTGTTGGACTTTGTCATCGACGTCTGCCCTTGTTGACAGTAGGCTCCCGAGGTATGGAAAGTGGTCCACGTTGTCCAAGGCCTTGTCATGGATTTTGATAATCGGGGGGCAGTACTGTGTGGCGGAGGAAGATTGATAGAGGACCTTTGTCTTGCGGATGTTTAGTGTAAGGCCCATGCTCTCGTACGCTTCGGTGAAGGTATTAATGATGGTTTGGAGTTTGACCTCCGAGTGTGC
The DNA here is from genome assembly GCF_052327205.1 of Somniosus microcephalus. Taxonomy (NCBI): domain Eukaryota; kingdom Metazoa; phylum Chordata; class Chondrichthyes; order Squaliformes; family Somniosidae; genus Somniosus; species Somniosus microcephalus. The sequence goes on from NC_140992.1 coordinate 254,877,311, forward strand.
GCAGACGCAAGCGTCATCTGCATACTGTAATTCGATGACAGAGGAAGGGACGACCTTGGATCTGGACTGGAGGTGACGGAGGTTGAACAGTTTCCCGTTTGTTCTGTAAATTAGCTCCTCTCCAGCGGGGAGCTTACTGAGGGTGACATGGAGCATTGCCACAAGGAAGATCGAGAAGAGTGTTGGTGCGATGACACAGCCTTGCTTGACCCCGGTCCGTACATGAATTGGGTCTGTGGTGGAACCGTTGGTCAGGATCATGGCTTGCATGTCGTCGTGAAGCAGGCGGAGGATGGTGACAAACTTATCAGGGCAGCCAAATTTGAGGAGGACACTCCATAATCCCTCACGGTTGACAGTGTCAAAGGCCTTTGTGAGGTCAAAGAAGGCCATGTACAGCAGTTGGCGCTGTTCCCTGCATTACTCTTGTAATTGGCGCGTGGTGAAGATCATGTCCATTGTGCCCCTTAGCGGGCGGAATCCGCATTGCGACTCTGGGAGGATCTCTTCAGCCACTGGGAGAAGGTGATTGAGGAGGATTCTTGCGATGACTTTCCCTGTGGCAGACAGCAGGGAAACTCCTCTGTAATTACCGCAATCGGACTTGTCACCTTGCTTGAAGATGGTCACAATTATGGCGTCTCTGAGATCCCCTGGCATGCACTCCTCCTTCCAGATAAGAGAAATTAGTTCATGAATTCACGCCAGTAGTGTTTCTCCGCCACACTTGAGTGCCTCGGCAGTGATTCCATCTGCTCCTGAGGCCTTGTTGTTCTTCAGTTGTCGGATGGCCTTTTCAACCTCATGCCGGGCTGGGGTTGTGCTGAGATGGTGGCGGGTAACATGCTGCAGGATGGTGTTGAGGACGCTCGCGTCAAAGACAAAGTCTCGGTTAAGGAGATCTTCGAAGTGCTCCTTCCAGCGGGCACTGACTGCCTCCCTGTCCTTGATGAGTACCTCTCCGTTCTTGGCCTGCAGTGGGGTAGGACCTTGGGTGCTTGGGCCATGGGCAGTCTTGACTGTGCTAAAGAATCCATCCTCTCTGCATCTACCTTGCCGTGCCCCCTCAGTATCTTATATGTTTCAATAAGATCACCTCTCATTCTTCTAAATTCCAATGAGTATAGGCCCAGCCTGCTCAACCTTTCCTCATAAGTCAACCCCCTCATCTCTGAAATTAACCTGGTGAATCTTCTCTGCACTGCCTCCAATGCAAGTATATCCTTCCTTAAATAAGCAGACTAAAACTGTACGCAGTACTCAAGGTGTAGTCTCATCAATACCCTGTACAGTTGTAGCAGGACTTCCCTACTTTTATACGCCAACCCCTTTGAAATAAAGGCCAATATTCTTTTTGCCTTTTTGATTACATGCTGTACCTGCATGCTAACTTTTTGTGTTTCATGCACAAGGACCCCCAGGTCCCTCTGAACTGTAGCATTTTGTAATCTCTCTCCATTTAAATAATAATTTGCTTTTTTATTTTTCCTGCCAAAGTTTATAACCTCGCACTTTCCCACATTATACTCCATCTGCCAAATGTTTGCCCACTCACTTAGCCTGTCTATATCCCCTTGCAGGTTCTTTGAGTCCTCTGCACAACTTGCTTTCCCACCCATCTTTGTATCATCCGCAAACTTGGCTACATTACACTTGGTCCTTTCATCCAAGTCATTAATGTAGATTGTAAATAGTTGAGGCCCCAGCACCGATCCCTGTGGCACCCCACTAGTTACCATTTGCCAACCGGAAAATGACCCATTTATCCCGACTCTCTGCTTTCTGTTAGTTAGCCAATCCTCTATCCATGCTAATATATTACCCCCATTGCGTGAACTCTTATCTTATGCAGTAACCTTTTATGTGGCACCTTATCGAGTGCCTTCTGGAAATCCAAATACACCACATCCACTGGTCGTTACCTCCTCAAAGAACTCCAGCAAGTTTGTTAAACATAATTTCCCTTTCATAAAACCATGCTGACTCTGCTTGACTACATTATGATTTTCCAAATGCCCTGCTACTGCTTCCTTAATGAAGGACTCTAGCATTTTCCCAACGACAGATGTTAGGCTAACTGGTCTATAGTTTCCTGCTTTCTGTCTCCCTCCTTTCTTAAATAGGGGTGTTACATTTGTGGTTTTCCAATCTGTTGGGACCTCTCCAGATTCCAGGGAATTTTGGTATATTGCAACCAATGCATCCACTATCTCTGCAGCCACTTCTTTTAAGACCCTGGGATGCAGGCCATCTGGTCCAGGGGACTTGTCATCTTTTAGTTCCATTATTTTACAAAGTACTATTTCCTTAGTGATAGTGATTGTCTTTAGGTCCCCCCCTCCCTGTGGCCCCTTGATTATCCATTATTGGGATGTTGTTAGTGTCTTCTACCGTGAAGACAGATGCAAAATATTTGATAATAGTAAATAAGGCGGTCAAGAAGGCATACGGAGTACTTTCCTTTATTAGCCAAGGCATAGAATATAAGAGCAGGGATGTTATGCTTGAACTGTATAAAACACTAGTTAGGCCACAGCTGGAGTACTGTGTGCAGTTCTGGTCACCACATTACAGGGAAGATGTGATTGCACTAGAGAGAGTACAGAGGAGATTTACGAGGATGTTTCCAGGACTGGAGAATTTTAGCTATGAGGAAAGATTGGATAGGCTGGGTTGTTTCCTTTGGAACAGAGGAGGCTGAGGGGAAATTATGAGGGGCATAGATAGTGTGGATTGGAAGGACCTATTTCCCTTAGCAGCGAGGTCAATAACCAAGGGGCATAGATTTAAAGTAATTGGTAGAAGGATTAGAGGGGAGTTGAGGGGAACTTTTTCACCCAGGAGGTGGTGGGGGTCTGGAACTCACTGCCTGAAAGGGTGGGAGAGGCAGAAACCCTCATCACATTTAAAAAGTACTTGGATATGCACTTGAAGTGCCGTAACCTGCAAGGCTACAGACCAAGAGCATTAGGCTGGATAGCTCTTTTTCGCCGGCACAGACACGATGGACCAAATGGCTTCCTTCTGTGCCGTAAATTTTTATGATTCTATGATTCTAAGCATCAGGGGACATTTGTATGAGATCGATATTTAGGCCACGATTTCGCCGACCGAGGCAGGTCCGGGGCGGCTGGGGTCGGTGTCGCGGTCCCAGCCCGCTGCCTACTGCAGCCTGCACTCTCCAAGTGATTTTACGTTACTAGGGCTTGTTAAGCCCCGCCCTGTGAGGTTCCCGGCCAATTAAAAGGAAGCGGGTCTGATGATGTCATTTGATAAGAACATAAGAACATAAGAAATAGGAGCAGGAGTAGGCCAATCGGCCCCTCGAGCCTGCTCCGCCATTCAATAAGATCATGGCTGATCTGATCCTAACTGCCAATCCACTATCACAGAACCATCTCCTGCATCTAACAGAATTAGACACACAAAATAGGAGCAGGATCAGGCTACACGGCCCCTGGGCCCGCTCCGCTACCCACAGGGCCATGACCGATCCGAACCTAGACTCATGTCCAAATTCCTGCCCGCTCCCCGTAACCCTTAATTCCCTTTACTTCTAGGAAACTGTCTATTTCTGTTTTAAATTTATGTAATGATGCAGCTCCTACAGTTTTTTGGGGCAGCATATTCCATGGACCTACCACCCTCTGAGTGAAGTAGTTCCTCCTCATCTCAGTTTTGAAAGAGCAGCCCCTTATTCTAAGACTATGCCCCCTAGTTCTAGTTTCACCCATCATCGGGAACATCTTCCCCGCATCCACCCGATCCAACCCCTTCGCAATCTTATATGTTTCAATAAGATCGCCTCTCATTCTTCTGAACTCCAATGAGTAGAGTCCCAATCTACTCAACCTCTCCTCATATGTCCATCCCCTCATCCCCGGGATTAACCGAGTGAACCTTCTTTGTACTGACTCGAGAGCAAGTATGTCCTTTCTTAAGTATGGACACCAAAACTGTACGCAGTATTCCAGGTGCGGTCTCACCAATACCTTGTACAACTGAAGCAATACCTCCCTATTTTTATATTCTATCCCCCTAGCAATGAAAGCCAACATTCCATTGGCCTTCTTAATCACTTGCTGCACCTGCATACTAACCTTTTGAGTTTCGTGCACCAAGACCCCCAGATCCCTTTGTACTTCAGTACTTTCCAGTTTCTTGCCATTAAGATAATAACTTGCTCTACGATTTTTCCTGCCAAAGTGCATAACCTCACACTTTCCAGTATTGTATTCCATCTGCCAAATCTCTGCCCACTTACTTAGCCTGTCTATGTCCCCTTGAAGGTTTTTTATGTCCTCCTCACTCACTACTTTCCCCCCCATCTTAGTATCATCTGCAAACTTTGATATGTTACACTCGGTCCCCTCCTCCAAATCGTTAATATAGATTGTAAAGAGTTGGGGACCCAGCACTGACCCCTGCGGAACACCACTAGTTACTGATTGCCAGTCTGAGAATGAACCATTTATCCCAACTCTCTGCCTTCTGTTAGATAGCCAATCCTCTATCCATGCCAGAATATTACCCCCAATCCCGTGATTTTTTATCTTAAGCAATAATCTTTTGTGTGGCACCTTGTCAAATGCCTTTTGGAAGTCTAAATACACTACGTCCACTGGTTCCCCTTTATCCACCCTATATGTTACTTCCTCAAAGAACTCCAGCAAATTTGTCAAACATGACTTCCCCTTCATAAAACCATGCTGACTTTGTCCCATTAAATTATGATTATCCAAATGTCCTGTTACTGTCTCCTTAATAATGGACTCCAAAATTTTACCTACCACAGATGTTAGGCTAACCGGTCTATAGTTTCCAGCCTTCTGTCTACTGCCCTTTTTAAATAAGGGTGTTACATTAGCAGTTTTCCAGTCTGCCGGGACCATTGCCGAGTCCAGGGAGTTTTGGAAAATTATTACCAATGCATCCACAATCCCTACCGCCACTTCCCTCAAGACCCTAGGATGTAAGCCATCAGGTCCAGGTGATTTATCCGCCTTGAGTCCCATTATTTTACCGAGTACCACTTCCTTAGTGATTTTGATCGTGTTTAGCTCCTCCCCCCCTTTAGCCCCCTGTTTGTCCAGTGTTGGGGTATTCTTAGTGTCTTCTACTGTAAAGACTGATGTAAAATATTCATTCAGTGTTTTTGCCATCTCCATATTTCCCACCATTAATTTCCCAGTCTCATCCTCTAAGGGACCAACATTTACTTTAGCCACCCTTTTTCTTTTTATATAACTATAAAAACTCTTACTATCTGTTTTTATATTTTTTGCTAATTTACTTTCATAATCTATCTTCCCTTTCTTAATCAATCTTTTTGTTATTTTTTGCTGTCTTTTAAAGTTTTCCCAATCCTCCATCCTCCCACTAGATTTGGCTACTTTATATGCCCTTGTTTTTAGTCGAATACTATCAGCCGGTTTCCTTAAAGGGGCCATGACCGCATTCATTTTGACAGTTCTGCTGTCAGTTTTCTACAGCATTGAGGTGCTGCAAACACTGACAAGCACTGCACAAAGGTGCACGGCTGCACCCAGGCTCTCCCATGACTCCCTCCATATGCTTATGGAGGGAGTCACAGCACACAGGGAACTCCTCTTCCCTTCCCATGGGCGGAAGAAACCTCCCCAGGAGATCAACGCTACCTGGTTGCAAATTACAGAGGAGGGCACAAGCAGGGATGTCATCAGGAGGACCAGGCTGCAGTGGCGCAAACCTTTCTATGATCTCAGTCGATCACAAAACGTTACTGCCAAGCCACACTCAACCACATCCTGCTGTGCCACTCATCACATTCACATCTCTCTGCCTTCCCTACCCTACTCCTGCACATCCTTACTCACACCAACTTACCTTACACCTCCACCCATCCCTCTCTATCTACATTATCCCATCCCCATCTCACTAGCCACCCCTCACACTCACCCTCATCCTACTGCAAACATACCAACTAACAACAAATAAGGGTAAGCACTTGGGTGGGTTTAGCCAATGTTCATGTGAAGTTTCTGCTAATGTGCTGTCAAACATTGAAACCTTTATTTTCAGCACTTTGTGTTCTTGGATAGATTTGTGCGCACCTTTGGAAGTGTCTTAGTGAGTTGCAGTGAATGATGAGATATAACATTAACCCCTGCAATGGTGATGAGTGTGAAAGGAATGGCTTGGACATTGTAGGGATGCTTTATGGTGTTGGTGTGGGGTGGTGCCAACCTGGCACATCATGTGGCAGCCAGAGTGTACAGCATCAAGTGAAGTAAATCTGGCCATAGTGAGTCCATTCCTGGCATCCTGGGCAGCAATGTGCTCGGGTGCTGATGCCCTGTGTCCTGTGCAGCATCAGGTGATTGCAGAGAAGGCTGTTATTGTTGTTGTTGTTACTGTTGGTGCACCCGGTGATGTTGGTGCTGGGTTGATCTTGGTGGGATTCTGAGGACCAAGGTGAGATATTTTCAAGGGCAATGATGCTGATGGAATAGATGGCAGGTGAGGTTGAAATGACAGAAGCGATCTGTCAATGGTGAGAGAGGTTGTTCCAATGAGATGGCACTGGAGAGAGAGTTGGCTCCAAACACTTGCAAGCTGCAGAAAGCTCTATCGGTCTTCCAAATGCAGTAACCAACAGTTTCTGAGCTTTGAAAGTGAACAGCTGCAACATGGGATCTTTTATACAACTTTGGCAGCCATCAGGTCATGAGATAATTCAATGTTGAATCCACTCACGACATGCTGAGCTGACGTGTTCCCTGAACAGTGGGTAACCCGTGGGGGAGCATGTAAAATTGAAATGTAGGCATAAAATAACAGTTAATTGGATGTTAACAACCCATTTAATTATGTGAATTGCCTCCCCCGCCACTTGGAGTTGGGTCTGTTCAGCGTCGACAGACTCGACACCTGGGAGACTCGCGTGGAGGCGAGTTGACAGTGGGTTCCCTTCCTGCTGTCAATCTTTGCTATTTTGACAGCTGACCCACCTCCGAACCTACCCTCTGAGTGCCGGCAAAATTCAGCCCTTAATAGCCTGTAGTATTGAAATGGTGAGGGAGACTAATTCTGTGCTGGTTCTGAGGTGGTAAGTGACTTAAAAAGGGAAGTTTTTCTGCCCTGCAGAGTTTTAACAGAAAATCTAGCTGTATTAAATAAAGAAAGAAAGAATATTCCTGTAACGGTGAAAGCTGAAAATGTCACTTTTCAACTCACATAACATTTAATATGAAAAGGACAGAAATGTTAGATTCTTATCCATTTTCCAGCACCCAGTACGATTGCTGTTGTTACTTAAATATCAGAATAAGGGCTGATTCAATGATCCTGGCTAAAAAAATCTCTGCGACCTCTGCACTGCGGCTTTAATCCCATGCCAGCAGATTAATGAAGTGGCCTCGCCAGATGTTGCTAAGTCAAACTCACAAACCTCATCATATGCTCCTCATCTAGCCTGAGTTTTGTGCAAGATGCATAATGAAGGGAAGCAGACACAGAGCATGGGGATTATGCAGCCTTTAAGGGTAATGTTTTGCCAAAGAAGGTGGTTGAAGCAAACACCATTGCATATTTTAAGGGAAAATTGGATGAACATTCGAAGCAGAAGAAAATACAAGGCTATGGGGAGAGAACAGGGATCTGTTTTGGACTGTTCGATCAAAGAGCCGGCACAGGCACAATGGGTCAAATGGCCTCCTTCTGTGCTGTAAACATCTTTGGTTCTATGAAATGCTTGTGTTCAATTTTGTTTGTGGAAATATGAAAATTATATGATTAAAAAAAGCCACTCTTCTTCTCAAATCTGACTGGTCTCCGCACAGTGTAAAAGCGGACTTGTATTGCATAGAGGTGAGCAGTATTTTGAAACACTACAATCATGCCACAAGACTTCAAAGCCTGAACAGCTTTGACTATAAGGATTCAGTCAAGTGATAAGGAAAACTAAGATTTCCACATAAATCTACGAATGAGTCAAGACTTAATGACGTACTGAAAGCTTTTTAGTAAATTCGATTCACCCATGACTGGTTACATTTCATCAATCTTTATGGGATTATGAGAGTCCTGGGATATATCCAATCAATCAGAATGGATCTTTAAATTATAGGCGCTCATGCTTCAACACGGATTGAAATTGCTATATAAATAAGCAGACAATAACTGAAAATGTTTAACATACATTTTTTCCCATACTGTACCATTTCATGGACCTTGAATATAGCTATCATGCAAAATAAATCACTAATTTTGTTTTGCTTACAATATATGATATTTATAGTACTCTGCAACAAAACTGTAAAACCATTGATTGATGGATCAATATATTTGTACAAGGTAATAATTCAACACTATAACAATCACCACATATTGTAATTCTGTCTTGTTTGACTTGTTTTGCATTTTTAAACTCCCTCTGCATTGTGATGAATGAAAGTGTGTCCTACGGCCCTAACTGCACTCATTTATCACGTCATTGAAATGTTCTTTGTTGACCTCCTAATTTGTTTTCACCTTGTTTATTTTTGACCTGTTCCTTAGGTCTCATGGTGCATTGTAGTAATAACAGCAGAAAGTAATGACTGCCTTCAAGCTGCTCATAAGTCAATCTCTGATGTGGAACAGCGGTCAAGAGTAGTGCTTCCTCAGGTTTCTCCTCTCCTTGCCATGTACAATGCGCCATGGCAATCTCCCCCACCCCCCCACCATTAAAGCCTTGGTCGGAGACTGCCGGGCCTCATTTGAATGGCACCAATCCAGGGCATGAAAGCAGGAGCTGGTTTGCAGGGGATGGGGATGAAAATTGAGCTGCCCAGAGGCCGCTCACTAGTACAAAGAGATGGCTGCCAGCAACAAAGGTAAGTAGGAGGGATCGTTTGAAGGCCTCGCAGCTTGGGGGGGAGGTGAGGGGAGACCAGGGGAGCAGAGGCCCGCACTTACCTTGTGGGACCCAGAGGAGCACACATGCTATGGGGAAAGTCTACCCCCTGATCTGTCTCTGGTGCTATCAGAGAAAATCTGCGTTGAAAGCCCCAGTTATGTGGAGAGATTAGAGAAGCAGAATTGTTCTCCTTAGAGCAGAGAAGTTTAAAGGGAGATTTAATAGTGGTGTTCAAAATTATAAGGGGTTTTGATAAAGTAAATAAGGAGAAACTGTGCTGTATGATTCTATGAAATTCTATGAAACAGCCAGATTACTTCTAACAAAATTTCAGGACTTGATCCCTGTTATGCTATGTTTCATGTCTTCTGCCATTCAATGGGAGGATTAGTTACTTCAATTGCTATTGCTGCAGTAAGTAGTTTATGCTGATATATGAAAAGCATAACCTACCTGTAGGTTAGTACCATCTGAAGAGATAATTACAAGTCCTAGCCCTTTCGGGCTACCCCTTTACAGGCGTATTCCCCAGACGTTCACCTTCAACTTATGTTAGAGATAGCCAAATTCCATAAGACGCTTAAATGGGTCTAAAGGTTCAGGCTATCTCTCCCTAAAGGAAAGGAATGACTGAAGATGTTACCGTCCTCCAGATAGCATTTTTAATAATTTTAACTAGACTGTAACCTTCCGGATATTATGAGGGTCTGGGATACCCCCCAGAATTCTGCAACTCCTTACAAAAGAGTGTAAAGAAATTGGGTTTGCGAGTTTATACAGAAATACTCTTTGAGACAATTCTAAAAATATATCATTTTATTTAAGAGCTGACATTCAGTTAACAGCTGTTGAATCAGTCACAACATTAACAATTAAAAATACAAATATCTTACATTTCTTATTTCTGAGAGATCCTTATTCTCAAATCTTTACTTTGTTACATTTCTACTTTTCTTACTTATTTCTAAATCCAGATTATCCACCAAAATCAATTACTTTGATTACCCGAGACTCAAAGTTAAAAACTTATAGAGCATGCCTGTGATGTTGAGAAACGCTTGGCCCATTCAGCGAGTTCTGACTTTCTGTTTGAAAAGCTCTTATTTTTATACCCTTTTTGCAGTGGTTTATTCTTTGAAGTTCTCTGCTGATGTCAGCTAATTGTCTTATTCATTCTCTCTTTTGAATGCTTTCTATCTTACTGTCAATTCAACTATTGCATGCATAATTATGTCTCTACCTTTAGCTGTTTCAAAAACCATCATAAAACAATATGACAGCTATGGTTTCTGTTTGATGCCATTCTTACAAAATTCTTTCATTCAATTCTTAATATTGGCTTTACTGGTTTTTAGCAGACGTTGAGTCTCCTTACTTCTCCAATTTCAATACAAACACAATGTAATTGCTTGGTGTATCTATTGAAGTCATATCTTCAAAGTGTTCTTGTTGGTATCATATTTACTATGTATATATTAAAGACACTTTGACCAGAGTGTTTCATGCATTTCTAGCTATCTCAATTGGTTGCATATTTAATCGTGTTTCCAGTCTTCCAAGTTTAACATAAAAACTATTTGGCCAGCAGGTGTTTCTTTTACTTGATGTCATCTTTTCAAAGGGGCACATGCCTCTTTTAATGTTTGTGTTTCTGTTCAATGTGTTAGCTGGTAACACCTTAAACTGAGCATTTTCATTGTGTTCCCTCCAAACTCTAGACCTTTTGGAAGCACCAATGGTTTGCTTCAATAGGGTAATTGTTTTAGTATATTTAACTAATTCCCATTTCAAAGCTTGTTTGGTTTTTACAACTTTGTTAAACAACTGATCTTTATCTCAAAAGCCTGTATATCTGTTTGCAGCCTCCAAGGCTTTAGATTTTTAAACCCAGTATATCATGTATTAATAATCAGTATTCTGTTCATATTATGGTGTATCTTTTTGAAATATGGTGTATTCCCTCACACATCCAGCATATATTCATGAAAATAGGTCACTTTGGGAGCATGAAAAAGACAGCATAATTTCCACCACAATGACCCAATCATGCACTTATAACCAGGGGAAAAAAGGTCGCTAGATACTTTTTGCACAAAGATGGTCCATTTTTAACAATGATAAAATTGTGCTGCTGAAATAATCCTACTCCAGTTGCCACCAAAAAGTAGGTGGCCAATGAATTGGAAACACTTAAACATTTTAAAGGTCATCTCTTTCTGCATCCCTGCATTTTGTTCCATTTAGCATTAAGAGCCTGAAACTCCCCTTGTGGTTCTTGCAGACAATTCCTCTTTCTACTCTGACATTTCAAAAAATAGATACATACTTGTCACTGAATCGTTGACCTTTCTGGGGCTGCACAACTTCTAGATTGCTGCTTCAAACAGGGATTCTTCAAACTAGAAGCCTGACATTAGTACAAATGTTTTGTGTAGTATTGTACACGTTCTGACAAAGTACATTTTAACTCTTTACTCAGAGTCAAAAATAGCTGTGCGATGTACCTTTCACCTGCCTGAGCACATGCAGTGGACATATCCATAGGCTTGATGGCAAAGGCACTGTAGGTAAAAGGATGTTGTCTTCACTCGTAACAATTCTGACTTCTGCGGCAGACTCAAATTTGTGTTTTAACTGAATTGTCTTGAAATTGTAACGAATTGCCTATTTTCAGATGTACTTCTTAAGCTGTAAAATACACTTGGGGAGGGGTTGTGTGAGTCATCATCAGAAGACTTCTCCAATACTGGATGCACTATGTACATGAACACCACAAATTGATATCATTGTTGTTCATTCTTGTTTCATTGGCCCTGAATTCACAGTTGGCATGACGGGGTACTCTCAGAGTACACCGTCATACCACCTTTGAAATTGACCACAAGTTCGGGCATGTGCTTAATCCCGAACTTCCAATCTGTCAAGTCCCGACTGCACATGGGCTTTGTTGTACGTTTCACCTCCTCATTCAAATCAACGTGCTGGTGAAAAGTTGGGCTAATTGCCCACCTACTGCGCATTAATTACCATGAAAATTTTTACGTCTGGTGCAAATAGGCACAGGAAGCCTGTTGCACAGCGTAAGGGGAGGGGGTGAGAAAATGGTATTAATGTTGGGCTTGGTTTATGCTACGGCTCATAACAATGAGGCACTGGTTCGTGTCTGAGCAGATACAAACTTTGAAAGAAACTTTCAATTGTTCGAGTTTGAAAACAGGCTGCCCAAAAGCCTTTTGTAGTTTCGGTCTAATTGTTACCCAACTTCTATTTAAATAGGATTTAATTCACTCTCATGATTTTCTCATGTTATGAGACATTTAAACTCTCAATTTTGATTATTTAAATTAATCAAAAGTTAGTTAGTCTAATAGAGGAGAAATAAATTGATAGGACTATAAGACTATAATTATAGGTTTATGTCGTCATGGCCTAGAATTAAAGGGCCAATGTTAATTCAGCTGCATGCTTTGTACAAAAAGCATCCTAATCGAGTTTTATGGTTTTAAGGACACCTTCAGTAAAAGGTATCACAAGACTTTTCAGAGTTTGATCGAATTCTATTAATGTTGAAAACTTGGTTTGTGTATTAAATACTGAAATTATTTAAAATGAGTTGTGGGCAAATCAGCAACCTCCTCTGTTTCCTGATTGGCTAAGAGTCAGGAAGTGAAAGCACCTTCCCATATGATCCCAGGTTCACATACACACAACGGTGGCGCCCCGGGACCTGTGGGCCACTACTCTGCAGCGTTTGAAAGCAGCTTCTTGAAGGGGGGTTCACACGAGGTAAGTGCGGATTTCCTTCGGATGTCGGCGGCTTGCTCCTTAGCTACGCTGCCGACCGCGAATTCAGGGCCGTCAATTTTACTTTGGCCTGTAATTTGAGGTCAGCGGAGAAGCAAAGGTGTTTGCTACTGGCCCTGAAGTAAGCTTCGCGCAAAGATTTCGCAAATTCAAGAATTTCGGGTTTTCCGACATTCAATTCAAATCAACAAGGTATAGTGGGGCTGCTGTGACGTCAACAGGCTGTCTAAGCAGCCAATCAAAATGCAGAATTCTCACAGACAGCGAACAAAGGAAGTGGGTAAGCTTTTAAAATTGTAACTTTTTAAAAATGTTAGAGAGAGTAAGACAAAGACTGGGGCTCTCACATGGGGAAAAGGCAAACCTGGAATAAAGATGAAACAACTTCTAAAAAATTAAAAAATTTTAAAGTTTCTTAAAAATTTTGATTTTTATTAAAATGGATAAATTTGACAATGCACAAATTTAAAATTAGTTTTACAGGGCCATGTCCTTTGTTTAGCAATCAATACGCTGTTAAAACCCCAGTTATAGCTAATCCCTTTGGGTCTAACTTTTAGTGGGGAACTTAACAGCGTAATTACTGCGGAAGAGCTGAAGTTTTCGTCAGTTTCCCTGATTTGGCTGATTACACAGATTGCCGGCTCGGTGGGGGGCATAGCGCAACCTGTTTCGGAGCTGTCAATGACAGACCGCAACTTCAGGATTTCTGCATGTATGCGCCAGAAATTTCAGGGGGGAAAAATTCAGTTGTTTGCGCCTCCCGTTAGCGCCTTAAGAGGGCGCTAATGGGGCGCAAAGCAACTAGCGCCCGGGCGCGGCGATGTTTGCGCCGCTCGCAAAATTAACTAGACATTATGTGGGGGCGCTAAACGCTACCGCCACGATCTCCTGTGCCGGCAGATCGTGACGTCAGTCGAGTGCGCAATGCCCCGGTAGCACCCCGGAGCATATAGTGAGTGGCGCCCCCTGCCTTACCGCCTGCCGCTAGCAACGACAGGTTGAGGGGAGCGTTTTGCTGTCAGAAAAGGACTGGGGGAGCGCTATTTAAAGGCGACCACTTCCTGCCTTTTTTTGTCGGTGACATTATTGTACCATGCATTCTGAGAGAGAGAGAGACTTCTGGAGAGATTCAACGCTGTGTGAAGGAGTTTTGAATACTGAGCAGCACTTTGCAGGTTCATTTTGATTTGCCCTTCCTTGCTTCACCAGCGCTCTGAGGTAGCGCCTCGCTCCTCGGCCTTTGCGCCTTAAGACAGGTGTGAAGCACCTCATTTAGCGCACCAATCACCAAGTTTGCCGTCGGAGGCGATAATTAGCACCAGGCGCTAAACTTTGCGCACGGCCGATAATGGCGCCCCAAACGGGGCGATACCGAATTTTTCCCCCCAGAACTTCTGACAAAAGGTCATCGACCTGAAACGTTAACTCTGTTTCTCTTTCCACAGATGCTGCCTGACCTGCTGAGTATTTCCAGCATTTTCTGTTCCTATCAAGCCGCTGGTGGTGCCCCGCTATGCCTCATAAAGCATAAGAACTTATTGAATTATGGAACAAGAAAGTGCCTTTCAAAAATTGAACCTGCTGCTTTCAATGAATCTTGTACAATTTCTGATGTTGTGAATCTTTACTATTTTATTTAATCTCCCTTCATTGATTACCTAGTCCGGGGAGAGTGTACTACAGTGGGTCCCGCCGAATAGGAATCTTTCCCCCAAGTGTGTTTCTGTGTGTGTGGGGGGGGGGCGGGTGTGGTTGGGGGGTGGGGGGGGGGCGAAGAGGTGCTATTTTTGTAATTCGATTATGTTGTTAGAAATACCTTCTTCCCTATATTATTTCTAAATTGTGTAAACGGCAGAAGACCCAGAACAGGCCACTCAACACTTCCACTTATCACTGTCCCTAAATTGAGCCATTTATCCAGTTATCATTACCTTGTAGGAGTCTACGTACTCCTAGCAAAAAATACTGAACTCGGAGAGGTTCAACAGAAAAGGTTTAATTGTTGAGACTGCATGCTGAACACAAAATGGAGTCAGAGACTACACAAAGTACGACTGCCTTTCATCAGTGCACAGCTTCGACTGCTCCTCCCCCGCTCTGGGCTTAACTATGTTGCAGATCGAGTTTCTTAAAGGTGTGATCCTTCTTAAAGGCATGACGCCTGATTTATAGTCTACGGACCAGAAAGTGGATTGTGTCCGTTCTGTGATCGGTACGCCACACAGCTCCCCCCAGAATCCGCTAGTAGGGAGTGTACGAACCGGCGTGGTGGCTTGATGGCACGGCCGGAATGGCTCTTGGCGGTTGGTGTCGGGAGCGGGGCGGTCGGACACGTCGGGCTCTTAGGCGGTCTGCCCCGCGGTGGGGGTTGGCCCACTTGAACGGGTTCGTTGGGCTCTAGGTGCACCGGCTTGAGCCGGTCGACCGACACCTTGTCAGTTCTGCCGCCCACTTCGAGGAGGAAGAACTTGTTCCCCGTCTGGAGTACCTTGTAGGGTCCATCGTATGGGGGCCGTAGAGGTCCTCGGTGGGCATCATGGCGCACGAAAACAAATTTGGCCATGTGCAGGCTAGGTGGTACGCGGGTTGCTGGTTCGGCGTGCCAGCCGGTGGGTACCAGAGCGAACTGTTGTGCTCGGTTGGCGAAAGCGCGGCGTTGCTGGTCAGCCGACCAGGGGGTCGTGGCGGTGGGCAGGAACTCTCCGGGTACGCGCAGTGGCTGGCCGTACACTAGTTCCGCCGCCGAGGCTTGCAGGTCTTCCTTGACCGTGGAGCGTAGGCCGAGTAGCACCCACGGGAGGCGGTCGATCCAAGCCTCACCCTCGAGGCTGGCACGGAGGGAAGCCTTCATGGACCTGTGGAATCACTTGCACAGTCCGTTGGCTTGGGGGTGGTAAGCCGTGGTGCGGTGAACGGCCACCCCGAGGTTTCGGGCGATGGCGGCCCACAGATCAGAGGTGAACTGCGGGCCTCTATCCGACGTCATGTCGGAGGGGACGCCGAACCGAGCGACCCAGGTACCGATGAACGCCCTCGCGATGTCGGCGGTGGTGGTAGACGTCAGTGGAATGGCCTCGGGCCAGCGGGTGGTAGGGTCCACGATTGTCAGCAGGTGCGTGTGACCTTGTGATGGCAGCAGGGGGCCGACGAGGTCGATGTGGACGTGGTCGAACCTTCTTTCTGGCACGGTGAACTCCTCGAGTGGGGCTTTGATGTGCTGGTGGATTTTGGCATGCTGGCAAGCTATGCAGGATCTGGACCAGACGCGCGCATCTTTGTGCAGGCCACGCCAGACAAATCGGTTGGCCACCAGTCTAATGGACGTGCGGGTGCTGGGGTGTGAGAGGCCATGGATGATGTCGAACACCCGTTTTCGCCAGGACGCCGGGACTACGGGGCGGGGTTGCGCCAAGGAGGTGTCCCATTTGACTGTGACGGTGGATGGGCCGCAGACGACGTTGGTCAGTCGCAGCCCTGGGAGGGTTGTGGGCGCGGAGAGCAGATCGGGGTCGGTGCGTTGCTCCGCTGCCAGTTGAGCATAGTCCACTGCCAGGTGGGCGCCGTGGACAGCGGGGTGGGATAGGCAGTTGGCCACCACGTTGTCTCGACCAGAGACGTGCCGGATGTCCGTGGTGAATTCGGACACCGCGGCAAGCTGGCGTTGTTGCCTGGCAGACCACGGGTCCGCAGATTTCGCCATCGCGAATGTCAGGGGTTTGTGGTCGACAAACGCGGTGAAGGGGCGGCCCTCCAGAAGAAATCTAAAATGGCGGACTGCCAGGTACAGTGCGAGGAGCTCGCGGTCAAAGGCGCTGTATTTGGCCTCCGGGGGGCGCAGTTGGCGGCTGAAAAAGGCCAGCAGTTGCCAGGCCCCGTCGACCCACTGTTCGTACATGGCGCCGACCGCGTGGTCGGAGGCGTCCGTGGTGAGGGCCACCCTTGCGTTGGGCTGTGGGTGAGCGAGCATGGTGGTGTCGGCGAGCGCCTTTTTGGTCGAGTTGAAAGCGGTCAACATGTCCGCCGACCACTCGATCGCCATTCTGTCTTTCTTACCCCGGAGGGCTTCGTATAGGGGCTGCATGAGGGAGGCCGCTCCGGGAATGAAGCGGTTGTAAAAGTTGATCATCCCCAAGAACTCCTGGAGGCCTTTGATGTTGGTAGGCCGGGGGAACTGCTGGACGGCTTGCACCTTGGTGGGCAGGGGAATGGCTCCGTCCTGCGTGATGTGGTGGCTGAGGAATTCGATCCTGCTGAGGCCGAATTGGCACTTGGCTGGGCTGATGATGAGCCCGTGCTCACTGAGCCGCTGGAACAGGGTGCAGAGGTGCTCGATGTGTTCCTGCTTGGAGGAACTAGCTACCAGGATGTCATCCAGGTAGACAAAGAGGAACTTCAGGTCCCGGAGGACCGAGTCCATGAGCCGCTGGAAGGCCTGGGCCGCGTTTTTGAGGCTGAAGGGCATTCGGAGGAACTCGAATAGCCCAAAAGGGGTGATTATGGCCATCTTGGGAATGTCTGTGGGGTGGACTGGCACCTGATGGTAACTGCGCACCAGGTCAACTTTGGAGAAGACTGAGCGGCCGGCCAGTCTAGCCGAGAAGTCTTGAATGTGCGGTATGGGGTACCGATCCGGCGTGGTGGCATCGTTTAGGCGCTGGTAGTCCCCGGAGGGGTGCCATCCCCCGTCGGGTTTGGTGACGATGTGGAGTGGGGAGGCCCAGGGGCTGTCGGAGCGGCGGATGATGCTGAGCTGTTCCATTGTGGCAAACTCGGCCCGCGCGATCTCCAGCTTGGCCGGGTCCAGCCTGCGGGCGTGGGCATACACCGGTGGGCCTGTGGTGGGGATGAAGTGTTCTACCCCGTGCTTAGCAACCTTCGCGGAGAAGGTTGGGTTGGTGAGGGCTGGGAACTCAGCCAGGAGTGCTGAGTAGTCGTCCGTTGAGCGGGCGCGGCACTGCCACGCCATTTTGGCGGGTTGGGGGTGGCCATGGCGCCCGGGATTGGTGACATGGTGTTCATGTCCACGAGGCGGCGCCGAGGCATGTCGACCAACAGGCCGTGGGCACACAGGAAATCCGCACCGAGGAGCGGGGAGAGCACCTTGGTGGTGATAAACTCCCAGTGGTAGCGGCGGCCTGCGAGGTCGATGGTGACGGTGCGGGTGCCGTACGTCCGGATGTCGGTGCCGTTGGCGGCAGCCAGTGCAGGGCCGCGGCCGCCTCGCTGGATCTCGGCGTCCGGAGGCGCTGTCCGTAACGTACAGCAGCGCGCCTGCTTGCCGCACGGCCATCGTGTAGGCCGGTGTGGGGGCGGTTGGAAACGTGCAGGGATGGCTGCAGCGGCGTGCCTGTGCGCCGAACCGGGTATGGAAGTAGCAGTAGCCCTGGGTCGGAGGGCTTGGGGGACGTGGGGGCCTCGTGGCCGAGCTGTGTGGCCACGCGATAGAGGGTGGAGCGCGCGCCGACGCTGCGGAGGCCAGGTCAGGGGTGACGGCGTGGTTGGAGCTAGCGGACAGGAGCTTATCGGCTTTGTCAGCCAGGGCCTTGAGGTCCGTGAGGCTGGACGCCACGATTGCCGGGCGGATGCTGGGAGGTAGCTGGCGGATAAAGAGCGTGCGGAAGAGGGAGCCAGGCGGTTTCTCATCGGTCAGAGCAAGCATGTGTGAGAGCAAGTCTGATGGCGTGGAGTCACCGAGGCCCGGGAAGTCGAGGAGGTGGCAGTTGCGCAAGAATTGGGAGGCTGTGAATTTTTTAATGAGCGCGGCCTTGAGATGTGCGTACTTGCCTTCCTCCAGAGGGTTTTGTAGTGTTGTCCAGACTTTCGTGATTGTGGAGCTGCCCAGGGAGGTGAGGAGGTAGTCGTACATCGTTGCGTCGGTGGTGATGCCGCGGAGTCGGAATTGCGATTCGGCTTGAAGGAACCAGGCGGTGGCCAGGTTCTCCCAGAACTCCGGCAGCTTCACAGAAACTGCATTTGTGTCAGCCATGGTTACGCTTAGGAGTCGTCCTGAGCGTCGGGGTCACCAATGTAGGAGTCTACGTACTCCTAGCAAAAAATACTGAACTCGGAGAGGTTCAACAGAAAAGGTTTAATTGTTGAGGCTGCATGCTGAACACAAAATGGAGTCAGAGACTACACAAAGTACGACTGCCTTTCATCAGTGCACAGCTTCGACTGCTCCTGCCCCGCTCTGGGCTTAACTATGTTGCAGATCGAGTTTCTTAAAGGTGTGATCCTTCTTAAAGGCATGACCCCTGATTTATAGTCTACGGACCAGAAAGCGGATTGTGTCCGTTCTGTGATTGGTACGCCACAACCTTCTGTTTTTCATTGCCAAGCCACTCGAACCATCTCCTGGTTTCCCATTTTTGAAATGCCAGCTGAGATAAGGCCAATAGACTGCTGTCTATAGTTCTACATCAACAATGAGTCCCTTTTGTTTTGTTCGAGTCTGTGTCTCTCTTAGATATCCAGCCAGCAAGTTGTTAAGCAGGATTGACAAGTTTCTGGAAAGAAGGTTTCTGTAGTCATTGCTTGATGGAGAGGGAGAGCACCAAGGGGAAGAAAGTAATTTTCAAGAAGACAGAATGCATTGCAAAAATAACTAAATAGTTCAATACCTCCACTTCAGAAGCAACTTAGCCATGATCTGATACAAGACGCATGTTTCTTAACAGTTATGTAGTCTATATGTTATCAGGCAGCATAGGCCATTCCACTCTCTGATATTTAATACAATTAGTTTTATTACATTTTAGTCAATTTGATCATGTGAGAACCTTTGGCATAATCTTTAGGAAATCATCATTGAGAATCTTTCCCGTTGTTTATAAGAACATAAGAAATAGGAGCAGGAGTCGGCCATACGGCCCCTCGAGCCTGCTCTGCCATTCAATAAGATCATGGCTGATCATCAACCTCAACTCCACTTTCCCGCCCAATCTCCATATCCCTTGATTCCCCTAGCATCCAAAAATCTATCTATCTCAGCCTTGAATATACTCAAAGACCAGCATCCACAGCCCTCTGGGGCAGAGAATTCCAAAGATTCACAACCCTCTGAGTGAAGAAATTCCTCCTCATCTCGGTCTTAAATAGCCGACCCCTTATCCTGAGACTATGCCCCCTAGTTCTAGACACTCCAGCCAGGGGAAACAACCGCTCAACATCTACCCTGTCAATCCCCTTCAGAATCTTGTATGTTTCAATGAGATCACCTCTCATTCTTCTAAACTCCAGAGAGTATAGGCCCATTCTACACAATCTCTCATCATAGGACAGCCCTCTCATCCCAGGAATCAATCTAGTGAACCTTCATTGCACCGCCTCCAAGGCAAGTATATCCTTCCTTAGATAAGGAGACCACAACTGTGCACAGTGCTCCAGGTGTGGTCTCACCAAGGCCCTGTACAATTGCAGCAAGACTTCCTCACTCTTATACTCCAAACCCCTTGCAATAAAGGCCAACATGCCATTTGCCTTCCTTATTACAGGACACATGCCGTAATCTTTTGTTAGAGCTGTTAAGTAATAAAATATCATTAAAGTCTTTATTATCCATTTCACCTGACCACATAACACGATTACAGCAATGCAGTTCAATAAACTTATAGACACAATTTATGTTTCTAATGTGTTTTTAATAAGAGTAAGTGTATACGTCAAGTTGGTTATTAGGAGAGGGAGTGAATTGGCTCATCATATCAATTCAGGCAGCTGGAAGAGATTATGTATGGTCTGAAAATATCAGAGGAGCTGACACATGGCAGAATTCCTGATTTCTTTGATAATCTCCTGTCTGTTCATTTTACCTAATATCTTCCTATAAGGTAGCTCTTTTCCACCTAAACAATGGGTTGATAAGTCACACATTGAATAACTTGCAGCGCATATCATGGCATCTTCTGCACAAAAGGTTGCAGCTCCAGTTTGGCTGAATATCAAAACAGTTCTGATGTTTACCAAGTAAGCGTGTTTCCTCTGTAAAGCTGTAGATGGTATTAAAAAGGTCCTTTCCTATTAGTCACAGGATGAAACGTACCCGCACTGATCCCGCTATTTTCCCCTGGGTTGTGATCTGAACCTGCTCTTGTGAGCAGGCCAGAGGGACACCCACCAGAAGGCAGTGGGCTACTTCTTTAAATATACAGATCGGGCTCCGATTACATAATTGGGATGACCCCATTTTAACCAGAGGCCTGCGCAGGGAAATGGTTTTGTTTTCCCTGTCAGGCCAATCTGATGGCAACAGGAGCTGGGACCAGAAGAAGCTCAGATAGGCAAGTGTTTTTTTATATTTTTTTAATAAAAACAGAAACTGCTGGAAATACTCAGCAGGTCAGGCAGCACCTGTGGAGAGAGAAACAGAGTTAACATTTCAAGTCAATGACCTTTTGTCAGAACGCGAAAAAGTGAGAAATATAACAGGTTGTAAGCAAGTGCAGGGGCAGGGAAAGCGGGGAGGGGAGGAAAGAACAAAAGGGAAGGTCTGTGATAGGGTGGAAAGCAGGAGAGATTACATGACAAAAGGGATAATGGGAGAATAACTTTTTCAAGTTTCCTTGCAGGACTGGAGAAGCAAGACTGCTCTTCTGGGCCCCAGAAGGAAGTCTTAGGCCTCCCCTACCCCGGGCTTCCCTCCCTAGACCGCGATGCCCTTCGGTTCCCCCTTCCCAACCATTTACCTGAATGTTGGAGACCGTTTCTATGGGTCACCGGCAGCGGCCGCCAAGTTTTTTTTTATTCGTTTATGGGATGTGGGCGTCGCTGGCAAGGCCAGCATTTATCGCCCATCCCTAATTGCCCTTGAGAAGGTGGTGGTGAGCCGCTTTCTTGAACCACTGCAGTCCGTGTGGTGAAGGTGCTCCCACAGTGCTGTTAGGGAGGGATTTCCAGGATTTTGACCCAGCGACGATGAAGGATCGGCGATATACTTCGAAGTCAGGATGGTGTGTGACTTGGAGGGGAACCTGGAGGTGGTGGTGTTCCCATGCACCTGCTGCCCTTATGCTTCTAGGTGGTAGAGGTCGGGGGTTTGGGAGGTGCTGCCAAAGAAGCCTTGGCGAGTTGCTGCAGTGCATCTTGTAGATGGTACACACTGCAGCCACGGTACGCCAAGTTTACATCAACTTGGACAGGCAGATGAGGCCTGAACTTCAACATCTCATCCAAAGGATAGCACCTCCAATAATGAAGCTCACCCTTGAATACTGCAGTAAAGTGTCAGTCTAGATTATGAGCTCAAGTCCTGGAGTGAAATTTTAACCCACAACTCCTTCACTCAGAGGTACCAACTGCTGCAAGCTGAGCCTTACAATAAGCTGAAATGTGCTGTCTGTGTCTCAAAACATTTTTATATACAGATATGCTTGACTTTATTGTGAGAATACACATGAATTCATATGGGCTATACTTCAAGAGATGTCTACGCACTTTGAAATTTACAACGGACATTTAATATGCAAAAAATATTTAGGCAACACTTCAAATAAAAACTGGTGGCATTTGATATTTCTAGAGATTTCTGTTCTAGGTAGGAATAGAAATGTACTATAATTATTCGTGCAGGAATTACAGAATGTGTGGTCAATATGAAAATTGTAAAATATATCAATACACAGAGGGATCAAGAAATCCTTAAAGCTCATGTTAGCCTCATTGTTATGATGTTTCGGTTGTCTCTGCATAATATCGGAAACTATAGGCTGTATGGAACAAAAACAGTCAATTAATTATGATCGGCACAAATGTGCCTTTGCTATAGCTACAGAAATCGTATAGTAAAATATTATATAAGCAGTCAATTTTATTTATCATTGACATTACTATTGGTGATATTAGCAGATAAACGTTTAACATGTTCTTCTGTTTGCTATTTTAATGGAGACATTAGCTCATTTAAAATAAGCGGGTTAGTATCTGTGTTAAAATAACAGACAGAGGAATGTCAGACGAATATGTTAAGTGTTCATCCGCTGATATCACCGACAGTAATTTCAAGGCTAATATCTCCAGAATTGTCCTGTAACCTTCTATTATTAAACATAAAAAAGTTCCCTCCAGTGCAGAATTTGCCAGTGAACATTTACCATGCCAGATTCAACCCGACCCGAGGCTCCAGTTCTGCAAGAATAGATCTGCAGCTGGGTTGCGCTGGCTGCCTTCAGTGGTGTGGAGGGGACAGTCAAGCTCCATACACATGCACAGCTACACAAGATTTATCCTGAGGATAATATCAGAAAATGCTGGCAATACCACAGCAGGTCTGTCAGCATGCATATCGAGGAAATATAGGTTATTGCTTTGGTGTAGACCCTTTGTCACAACTCTCATGAATTAATGGGGTATAATTGATTTAACATCGGCTCAAGAATGAATGAATGTTTGGCAAGCTGTAAAGAAGGATTTAGAAGATTGCAGATGGGATCCTAAATTTGACGCCCAGTTCTGCGCTGTAAATTCCGTCACTTCATTGTCCTAAAACTGTCCCAGCCAGAACAGCAGTAGGGGAGCCGCAATTGGTTTCAGTGCATTTAAGTTGGGGAAGGGAAGGAAGAATCAGCTAGGGTTCCTACCCCTGATCACTGCCCAGTGAAGATTGGGCGAAGGCAGGACCGGGCTTGTCTGTGATGCCCACTGTAGTCGAATGACCTACCACCCATCACTGTCGAGGCCCTCACATAAGCAATGGCCACTTGGATGAAGGAACAGGATAGCAATCGGCGATGCTAGAGCTGTACCTCAGGAAGAGGTACTGCCTGCAAGAGATAAAGCGAGGGGAGGAATTTGACGGAAATGAATTGACTGGAGAAAATATCATTATGGTGGTCTTGCAGGTTGTCTGGGATCTCTTTTAAACTGTAAAAGTAAAGCTCAGAAAGGCAGAATTGCACAGGTTGCCGTTATACTGCTTGAAGCCTCGTATGATGGGTGGACAGCTTTAAGTTCCTCGGAGTCCACATCACGGAAGACCTCTCCTGGTCCCTCAATACCGCCTCTCTGGTGAAGAAGGCCCAGCAGCGCCTATATTTCCTAAGGAGGCTGAAGGGATGTAACCTGTCACCCCTGATCCTCTCTAACTTTTACCGCTGCACAATAGAGAGCATCCTGACGAACTGTATCACAGTGTGGTATGGCAGCTGTAGCTACTATGACCGGAAAGCCCTGCAGCGGGTAGTCAAAACTGCCCAACGCATCACCGGCACCCGGCTACCGACCATAGAGCACATATACCAGAAACGCTGTTTACGGAGGTCACGGTCCATCATCAAAAAGACCCTACCCACCCCAGCCACAGTCTGTTCACCCTCCTGCCATCTGGGAGACGCTACAGATGCATTCGCACCCGTACGACCAGATTTAGGAACAGCTTCTTTCCCAGGGCTGTCATCCTACTGAACTCCACAAATAAACTCTAAAGCCTGCACATCTGCCAATGCACTTTATTATGGTTATGTTTATGTTAATGTATTACAAGCCAAATGTATGTTGAATGTTTAAATGTCTTAATCTAAATGTACACTCTCGGGAGCCGCAAGCCTACATTTCGTTGTACTGCACTTGTGCACTAACAATGACAATAAAAGTTGATTTGATTTGATTTGATGATGGTACTACACAGCTTGTCAGAACTCAGATTGCACATTAGATCATAGACTGAAATTAGAGTTACAGCAATGGGTAGTGCCTGTTTGGATAAGAAAAGTGTAAATGGAAAATTGTAATTAAAAAAAAGGACCCAATGTTATATTCTAAACAAAGGGAATTTGTTTTGCCCCGAAACAAATTAAAGTGCTATTTATAAAACAGTATGGATTCTACCAAACTGACAGGAGAGCTACTGACTGTAGGGATCAATCCCACCACAGCTGTGCTTCCTTTCCTATCAAATCGGAGTGAAAGGCTTTACTTCCAGCACCAAGCAGCTTGTGTCTCACCTGATCGAACCCCTCACATGTTGGATGGCAGATTTGTGCGTTACCCAACTCTGACTTGAACCACCATAATTATTAAACATTTGGCTCCACAAATTAGCCTGGGATTATTTAAAGGGACATTACCAGTCTGGTCTAATGACTTGTTAAGTGCTTTTCCAAATTAATTAATGTATGGTTTGATTGGTGATGCAATGACATCCTTATGCTACCAATTAAATTGTTCCCAACAAATGTCTGAGCTTGAATTTTAAAACTAAGAGGGGAAAAAATATTGTATGATTTTGTGCTCCAGGGTATTCAAAATTTCCGCTGAATTTTTTAAAGCACATTATTCCAAACTGTTCCAAGCATGTCATCTAAAGCACAATAAGTACAATTTATATTTCAGGGTTTAAGACTTGGTTTCCACTGCACTTCCGACGAAGTTATGGTGACAGAGCAGGATATGCTCCGAGGACATTTCTGGCCAAAATCTTGTCCAATTGGAAGTAAGATTACATGGATAGGGGTGCTATGTTAAAATCTGTGGTCCCAGAGGTGAAGGATCCAGTCACTTGTACTTCCATTGCCATGGAGTGCTAGGTCTGAGGTGTTTATAGAACCTTAAAAAATTAGCAGAGAGAAAGTAAGTAAAGGGGAATGCAAGGAATCATTCTCGAGGGAAGAAAGGTCCAAGAGACTATCCCCCACCCATGTTAAGCAGAAGTGGTAAAACAAACATTTCCTGAAATTCTGAAGCTTCCTTTTACTCTTATAATCGGTACTCCTGGCACAAGTTGCTGGAAACAATAGGACAGGTGAGCATTTGCCCTACCAATAGTGGGATTTGGGGTGGGTTTCGCAAGGTGCATGCAATACTGTGTGGGGACTGTGGGATGACTGCGGCATAGTTAGCAGAAAAATAGGTATGAATTTAAAAAAAACACATTGTATGTTAGAAGTATAATTTCATCCTCAAAACTAACCTCCTCCACCCTGCTTCATTTTTATGTTTGTGACAAAGAAGTTTTGAAGAAATTAGAAATGGCTCCTGAAGGGGAATGGGTGTTTGCAACTTTGTGGTACAAGTCAACTACTGTTCTGAAGAGCAAGACTTAACCAACTGTTAACCTTTACCCTCTAAACCATAACATGCTTAAACTGAAAGTTAAGGGGGGCTAAAATCAATAGCTCCCAAAAAGGGACACGGGGATTGTGATGCGTGATTAACTCACGCCCATTGCTTCTGATGCAAGCAGCATGCAAACTTCATGCTGCCTGCTAATTTAAAGGATTGCAGCGTTGAGGCAGCGCTAGACACGTTGTTGAGTGGCTGAGCACCTCAGCAGTGGGCTCAAGTTCGTGCGAGGCTATCACCACTTAAAGCTAGCCTGCACCTCTTAAAGGGGTGCTAGCAGCAGAGAGTGCCTTTTGAGAGTTTGGTCTCAGGATTAGCAGACATCGCGGAGGTGGAGCAGCGAGGCAAGACCCAGTCGAGGCAGCCGGGAGCAGCAGCGGGTGTCGAGTGGGAGCAGCGAGGCGAGGCAGCCTAAACTGGCTCCACAGGCAACATTCCAAAGGGAGGTCAGAATTCAAAAGTGACATCACAGCCAAGCTGGTAGGTGATTGGCTGGTTGGTGAGTACTTTTCCTTCCCTTTTAAACCTTTATAAGTTGGTAAGTTCAATTAAATAGAGGTGTGATATTCATCATCTAGAATCGGGGCAGAGGGTATTTAAAAATAATAATAACAAATTTAATTAATTACATAGAATGGCAGAGCAGGTGATGTGTTACTGCTGCAATATGTGGGAGCTGGTGGACACCACTGATGTTCACGGTGATCACATTTGCAGTAAGTGTTGACTGCTCGAGGAACTCCGGCTCCGTGTTGATGAGCTGGAGTCCGAGCTTCAGACACTGTGACACATCAGGGAGGGGGAGAGTTACCTGGACTCTGTGTTCCAGGAAGTAGTCACACCAATTAGATTAACTAATTCAGATGTATTCTGTGGTCAGAGACAGGAGGGTGTGACTATGAGTGAGGCAGGTACAGGGATCCAGGAGGTAGTGTTGGAGGAGCCGCAGCCCTTGCTCTTGTCCAACAGGTTCAAGGCTCTTACTCCCTGTGAGGATGGGAACAGGGACTGCAGGGAGGATGAGCAACCTGGCCACAGCACTATGGAATGAGGAGCCATTCAAGTGGGGGGAGTAAAAAGAAATGTTGTAGTGGTAGGGGATAGTATCATTAGGGGCATAGATAGGGTTCTTTGCAGCCAAGAGCGAGTGTACCGAAGGCTGTGTTGCATGCCCGGTGCCAGGGTTAAGGACATCTCTTCTGGGCTGGAGAGAAACTTGGAGTGGGAGGGGGAGGATCCAGTTGTCGTGGTCCATGTTGGTCGCAACGACATAGATAGGACAAGGAAAGAGGTTCTGCTGAGGGAGTATGAGCAGCTAGGGGCCAAATTAAAAAGCAGAACCACAAGGGTAATAATCTCTGGATTACTACCTGAGCCACGAGCAAATTTGGCTAGGGTAAATAAAATCAGAGAGTTAAATGCGTGGCTCAAAAACTGGTGTGGGAGAAATGGGTTTTGCTTCTTGGGACACTGGCACCAGTACTGGGATGGGAGAGAGCTGTTCCATTGGGATGGACTTCACTTGGCCAGTGCTGGGACTAGAATCCTGGTGAATTGAATAACTAGGGCTGTAGAGAGGGCTTTAAACTAATTAGTGGGGGGGAGGTTTCAAGAGAGCGAAAAATAAAAATGTCAGCGGAGAAGGCAATAGAGCAAGGTAGCAGTGGGGGAATTAAAAACCAGAGCGTGTCAGGAAGGGACAGAATGTATAAAGATAAAGGTAGAGTAGTAAAGGGGGTAAAAGCAGGAATAAATTGTCACAAAACATATTTAAAAGTTCTTTATCTGAATGCACGCAGCATTCATAACAAAATAGACGAGTTGACGGTACAAATAACTACACATGAGTAAGATCTGGTGGCCATTACAGAAACATGGCTGCAAGGTGACCATGACTGGGAACTAAACATCCAGGGGTATTTGACAATTAGGAAGGACAGACAGGAAGGAAAGGGAGGTGGGGTGGCTATGTTAATAAAGGATGGAATCACTGCAATAGTGAGAAATGATATTGGGTCAAAGGATCAGGATAGTGAAACAGTTTGGGTGGAGATAAGGAATAATAAGGGGAAAAAGTCACTAGTGGGCGTAGTCTATAGGCCTCCTAACAGTTGCAACTCTGTTGGTCGGAGTATAAATCAGGAAATAGTTGGGGCTTGTAATAAGGGAACAGCTATAATCATGGGGGATTTTAACTTTCATATTGACTGGACAAATCAAATTGGGCAGGGCAGCCTTGAGGAAGAGTTCATAGAGTGCATTAGGGACGGGTTCCTTGAGCAGTATGTAACTGAACCAACCAGGGGGCAGGCAATCTTAGATCTGGTCCTGTGTAATGAGACAGGATTAATAAAAGATGTCCTAGTAAAGGATCCCCTTGGAATGAGTGACCATAACATGGTTGAATTCCGAATTCAGTTGGAGGGTGAGAGAGTTGGCTCTCAAACCAGCGTACTAAGGAGACTATGAAGGTATGAGAGCAGAGTTGACTAAAGTGGACTGGGAACATAGATTAAAGTGTAAGACGGTACATGAGCAGTGGTGTACATTCAAAGAGATATTTCACAACTTTCAAGAAAAATATATTCCAGTGAGGAAAAAGGGCGTAAAAGAAAAGACAGCCATCCGTGGCTAAGTAAAGTAATAAAGGATAGTATCCGATTGAAAACAAGGGCATATAAAGTAGCCAAATCTAGTGGGAGGATAGAAGATTGGGGAGCATTTAAAAGCCAGCAAAGAATAACTAAAAGATTAATTAAGAAAGGGAAGATAGATTATGAAAGTAAACTAGCAAAAAATATAAAAACAGATAGCAAGAGTTTCTACAGTTATATAAAAAGAAAAAGGGTGGCTAAAGTGAATGTTGGTCACTTAGAGGACGAAACCAGGAAATTAGTGGTGGGGAACATGGAGATGGCAAAAACACTGAACAAATATTTTCTATCAGTCTTTACAGTAGAGGACACTAAAAATATCCCAACACTGGACAAACAGGGGGCTATGGGGGGGAGGAGCTAAACACGATTAAAATCACTAAGGAGGTGGTACTCGGTAAGATAATGGGACTAAAGGTGGATAAATCCCCTGGACCTGATGGCTTACATCCTAGGGTCTTGAGAGAAGTAGCGGTAGGGATTGTGGATGCATTGGTGGTAATTTTCCAAAACTCCCTGGATTCAGGAAAGGTCCCAGCAGATTGGAAAACTGCTAATGTAACGCCCTTATTAAAAAAGGGAGGCAGAAAAAAGGCTGGAAACGATAGACCAGTTAGCCTAACATCTGTGGTTGGTAAAATGTTGGAGTCCATTATTAAGGAAACAGTAACAGAACATTTGGATAAGCATAATTTAATCGGACAGAGTCAGCATGGTTTTACGAAGGGGAAGTCATGTTTGATAAATTTGCTCGAATTCTTTGAGGACGTAACAAAAAGGGTGGATAAAGGGGAACCAGTGGATGTGGTGTATTTGGACTTCCAAAAGGCATTTGACAAGGTGCCACACAAAAGATTACTGCACAAGATAAAAAATCACGGGATTGGGGGCAATATACTGTACTGGCATGGGTGGAAGATTGGCTATCTAACAGAAAACAGAGAGTTGGGATAAATGGCTCATTCTCGGGTTGGCAATCAGTAACTAGTGGTGTTCCGCAGGGGTCAGTGCTGGGACCCCAACTTTTTACAATCTATATTAACGATTTGGAGGAAGGGACCGAGTGCAACGTATCCAAGTTTGCCGACGATACAAAGATGGGAGGGAAAGCAGTGAGTGAAAAGGACATAAAAAACCTGCAAAAGGACATAGACAGGCTAAGTGAGTGGGCAAAAATTTGGCAGATGGATATAATGTTGGAAAGTGTGAGGTTATGCACTTTGACAGAAAAAATCAAAAAGCAAGTTATTATCTAAATGGAGAGAAACTGCAAAGTGCTACAGTACAAAGGGATCTGAGGGTCCTGGTGCATGAAACACAGAAGGTTAGTATGCAGGTACAGCAGGTGATCAGGAAGGCCAATGGAATCTTGGCTTTTACTGCAAGGGGGATGGAGTATAAAAGCAGGGAAGTCTTGCTGCAGTTATACAGGGTACTGGTGAGGCCACACCTGGAATACTGCGTACAGTTTTGGTTTCCATATTTAAGAAAAGATATACTTGCTCTCGAGGCGGTTCAGAGAAGGTTCACTCGGTTGATTCCAGAGATGAGGGGGTTAACTTATGAGGAAAGGTTGAGTAGGTTGGGACTCTACTCATTGGAGTTCAGAAGAATGAGAGGCGATCTTATCGAAACATATAAGATTGTGAGGGGGCTTGATCGGGTGGATGCGGTGAGGATGTTTCCACTGATGGGTGAGACTAGAACTAGGGGGCATAATCTTAAAATAAGGGGCTGCCCTTTCAAAACTGAGTTGAGGAGAAACTTCTTCACTCAGAGGGTAGTAAAGCTATGGAATTTGCTACCTCAGAGAGCTGTGGAAGCTGCGACATTAAATAAATTTAAAATGGAGATAGACAGTTTTCTAGCTGATAAGGGAATAAGGGGTTACGGGGAGAGGGCAGGGAAGTGGACGTGAGTCTAAGTTCGGATCAGCCATGATCCTATTGAATGGCGGAGCAGGCCCGAGTGGCCGTATGGCCTACTCCTGCTCCTACTTCTTATGTTCTTATGTTCTTATGTGCATTCTGGCTGGAGCAGGTGTGGGAAGTGGCTAGGGAAGAGAGTCTGACCTGCAAGAACACTGACTAATGGCGCAACAGGGGAGCGAGCATGCTCCAAGGTTCTCAGACACTGCGCTGGAGGCCTTGTTGGAGGAGGTGGACAGAAGGAGTGAGGTTCTCTATCCATAGGGGGCCAGGAGGCCCGCCAGACAAACTCTGCGCAGGTAGTGGGAGCAGATAGCTGTGGCGGTCAGTCAAGCCCCGAGGACCTGGATCCAGTGCAGCAAAAATTCAATGACCTTGCACAAGTGGTTAAGGTCAGTGAATTCATCTTCAAATGCCATATTCTACCAACTGCACCATTAGCTTCTCACACTGCTCAATGCACCACATCCCCATCACTCACCTTTGAGCAATCTCTATCAAACAGGACTTATGCCTCATATTCATAGCTTCACCTCACACTCACACACTTAACACTGCTGCAAGCCTCACACCCACACCTCACAGCTTGACCACTCGTGTGAGGTCATTGAACTTTTTGCGGCAGCAGGAGTTAACTGGCGGGGGACAGGCACGGTTGTATGACCCTACCCCGATGGAGGAGACAGCAGTCGTCATCTTTGGAGCGGTTGTCATCATTGGAGCAGCTATCGCTGAGCCCATGGCCAGCGGCGGGGTTGAAACAATGGAAGATGATGGTATCCTCATACCTACTCCTCCTTCTCACATCCCACTTTCCCTCATCCCACAATCTCTTCTAATCTACAAGCTGTAGATAGTGTAAGCATGCACCTCTTGTTTCCACCCCCTCCCTTGTGCCTTTCTCCTTTCAGATACCCAAGAACTGCAACCTGGCCATGCAGTGGTGGAGGAGCAAGAACTGGAAGAGGGAGAAGGCAGTGATAATGAAGACACACCGTCACTCAATTTCAGTCTCACAGCCACCAGCTCAGATATTGACACTCCGCATACTTTAGAGAATAGCTTAGATGGGGGATCAGCACGTGCTGAGACACCGGGCATGAGTGACCTGCAGCCAGGGTAGGGGTAGCGCAGGTGCCAACTCCCCAGAGGACGAGGTTGCACACAAGTTCTGCTGCAGAGGAGTTAGATGAGCACTTTGATGGAGCAGGCTAAAGAAGGCGGCTGATGGGCATGCACAACGAAATGCTTGGTGCATTGGTAAGCCTGCCAGAAAGCCTGCGTGCAATGTCAAGAAGCATAGAGGAGTCCGGTACCAACTTGGCACAGGGCTTTGCACAGAGCTTGAAGCCCATTCTTTCCATAGAAACATAGAAACATAGAAGATAGGAGCAGGAGTAGGCCATTCGGCCCCTCAAGCCTGTTCCGCCATTCAATGCGATCATGGCTGATCATCCAAATTCAGTACCCTGTCCCTGCCTTCTCTCCATATCCCTTGATCCCTTTAGCCTTAAGAAATATATCTAACTCCTTCTTGAATATATTTAATGAATTAGCCTCAACTGCCTTCTGTGGTAGAGAATTCCACAGGTTCACCACTCTCTGGGTGAAGAAATTCCTCCTCATCTCAGTCCTAAATGGCTTACCCCTTATCCTTAGACTGTGACCCCTGGTTCTAGACTCCCCCGCCATCGGGAACATCCTTCCTGCATCTAGTCTGTCTAGTCCTGTTAGAATTTTATAAGTTTCAATGAGATCCCCTCTCATTCTTCTAAACTCTAGCGAATATAAGCCCAATCGACCCAATCTCTCCTCATATGTCATTCCTGCCATCCCAGGTATCAGTTTGGTGAATCTTCGCTGCACTCTCTCCATGGCAAGAACATCCTTCCTCAGATAAGGCGACCAAAACTGCACACAATACTCAAGGTGTGGTCTCACCAAGGCCCTGTACAACTGCAGCAAGACATCCTTGCTCCTGTACTCGAATCCTCTCGCTATGAAGGCCAACATACCATTTGCCTTCTTAACTGCCTGCTGCACCTGCATGCTTACCTTCAGCGACTGGTGCACAAGGACACCCAGGTCTCGCTGCACTTCCCCTTTTCCCAATCTATTGCTGTTCAGATAATAATCTGTCTTCCTGTTTTTGCCACCGACGTGAATAACCTTGCATTTATCCACATTATATTGCATCTGCCCAATCACCCAACCTGTCCAAATCATACTGGAGTTTCTCTGCATTCTCCTCACAGCACACACGCCCACCCAGCTTTGTGTTGTCTGCAAACTTGGAGATATTACATCTAATTCCCTCGTCTAGATCATTAATATATATTGTGAATAGCTGGGGTCCTAGCGCCAATCCCTGCGTTACCCCACTAGTCACTGCCTGCCACTCGGAAAAAGACCCATTTATTCCAACTCTTTGCTTCGTGTCTGCCAACCAGTTCTCTATCCCAGTGAGTACCTTACCCCCAATCCCATGTGCTTTAACTTTACAAGCTAGTCTCTTATGCGGGACCTTATCGAAAGCCTCCAAAACGTCCAAATACACCACATCCACTGGTTCTCCCTTATCTATTCTACCAGTTACATCCTCAAAAAATTCCAGTAGATTAGTCAAGCATGATTTACCTTTTGTAAATCCATGTTGACTTTGTCCGATCCTGTCACTGCTTTTGAAGTGCTCTGCTGTTACAACTTTTATAATGGACTATAATTCCCCGTTTTCTCTCTACCACCTTTTTTAAATAGTGGGGTTACTTTAGCTATCCTCCAATCCATAGGAACTGTTCCAGAATCTATAGAATTTTGGAAGATGACCAGCAATGCATCTACTATTTCTAGGGCCACTTCCTTAAGTACCCTAGGATGTAGATTATCAGGCCCTGGGGATTTATCGGCCTTCAATCCCGTCAATTTCCCTAATACCATTTCCCTACAAATACTGATTTCATTCAATTCCTCCCTCTCATTAGACCCTATGTTCCCCGACATCTCTGGGAGGTTATTTGTGTCCTTTTTGAAGTCAGAACCAAAGTATGTATTTAATTGGTTAACCATTTCTTTGTTCCCCATTATAAATTCCCCTGATTCTGACTGCAAGAGACCTACCAGCATGGAAGTGATGGCCAATTCCATTAGCACACTTGTGGACCCAACCAGGATGCAGCGTCTGATGGGCGGTGTCTCAGGTTCCATTGCAGCACAAACAGAAGCTACCCAACATCTAGGTGCTGCAGTGGAAGCTCAGACTTCTATCCTGCAAGCTCATACTGCCGCCATCAAGGCTGTGCTTACCAGAGTTCAAAGGGATAGGGTGTCACAGCAGTCCAGCTGAGGTTCTGCCCTGGGGGAGTGACAGTGGCTCCATGAAGCACGAACCTGCTGTCCTCTCTCAGGATGTCAGCATTCTTCCTTCCACCCCTGCCACTCCGCCAGTGCCCTTGCTGTTGCCTGCCGCCCATGCCGAGGTGGTGCAGCCTAAAGCTGGGCCTTCTAGGTCCACAGCTGCTCGAGGTCATCCTCCAAGGCCATCTGCAGTCTCCTCCACTGAAAGTCAGCAGCCTTCCACCAGCCATGCTACAGCCACTGGGGTAGCGCTGTGTAGGAGCACTAGGACAGACAAAGGCACACGGAAGACAGGCACTAAGGGAATGCACAAGGGTGATTAGTTTACGTTTGTATGCAATATGGCACGATTTAGTTTATAAATTTGGTTTGGAATGTTTATTTTGTGTTGGCTTTTAGTTTTACATTGTGGCCAAGCGGATGCTGTGATGGTCAGTGACAGGGGGAAGGTAAGGTGTGGGACTCTTGGTGAACATGGAGTTGGGGATGCGTTTACTGGTATTGCAGCCAAATGAGTCAGTTACGGACAGCCCAGCCAGTAAGGGGCTGTCTGGGTTATCTTCTCCCTTCCCCTTCCTCCTCCTCTTCCTCCTCCTGCTCCTCAGCTGGTTGCTGTATGGCTGGTGAAAGGGCTGTGCCCTCATGATGGCGAGGTTGTGAAGCCTGCAGCAGAACACCATGAATCTCGACACCTGCTCTCCTGAGTACTGCTCCAGAGCAGTTCAGCAGCAGAAGCGTTGCTTCAGCACGCCAATGGTCTGCGCAATGATATTTCATGTAGCAGCATGGCTTTTGTTGTATGAATCTGGTCACGGGTGCGTGGGTTGCGCACCGAAGCCATGAGCCATGTTGTTAACGGATAGCCCTTGTCACCCAGTAGCAGCCCTCTGGTTTGTCGAGGTGTCTCAAATGCAGATGGGACAGCGGACTGCTGCAGAATGAAGGCATCGTGACTGCTGACAGGATACCGGGCATTGACCTGCATGATTCACCGAGTATGGTCACACACCAGCTGGACATTGAAGGAATGAAATCCCTTTCGGTTGCGGTACATCTCAGAGTTTACTTGCAGGGTCTGCAAAGCGACACATGTGTAGTCGATGGCACCCTGACCACGGATTCTCGGGAAGCTGCGTGCTCGCTCCGCCTGCTCTGGCCAGGGAGAAGGAAATGTATTCAGCTCTCTTGGAATACAGAGCCTCAGTTACTTCCCTTATGCAACCGTGCACAGCAAATTGGGAGATGTTGCAATTATCTCCTGCTACAGCTTGGAAGGAGCCTGACGCATAAAAGTTTATGACCACGGTCACCTTCACAGCCACTGGCAAAGCCCTGCTCTGAGGTTGCAGTTGTGGCTGCAGCAGGTGGCAGATTTCAGTGAGGACGTCCTTGGTGAAGCTCAGACATCTGACACACTGTTCCTCGCTGAGGTTCAGGTAGGAGAATTGCTCACTGAACACCCTGGGCGGATATGGCCTCCTGCTGAGAGCCCTTCTCCCCCTCCTCCTCCTCCTCCCTCTGCCAGCTGCTTGTCCTGCTCTGTGTCACCTCTGCCCATTCTCCCCGACATGCTGTAGGCCAAGATGAATGCCTACTACTGCACCCATGTCTTGGAGCAAGTGGTCTGTGCAGAATCCTTGAAGTCAGGACAAAGTCTTTCAGCACCTGCCACACCACTCCCTGTAAATTTTAGCAACTTGAAATAGCAGTACAAACCACCAAACACTTCTACAAACTCAGCGACAGCCAGTAGAAATCAATCAGCAACTAACGGGTAAGTAGTTGATGATCCCTTTAAATAGCGCTAGTGGGGGGGCTTTCCTAGTGCTGAATGGGTGTTCAGCTGTGCGAGCTTAAGTGAGGGCAGTAGCTGGTGTGTTGTGCTCCAATATGGCAGCACTGGCGTCAAATCCGCATTGCATGCGGATTGACGTTACGATCTGCCTACTCCGCATACTTCAGGCACGCACTCCCTGGGTCCACGCTAATGCCAGAAGTGTGCGTGTGTGCCACGGATGCTATTTCCTGTCGCACCCAAACGAGTGCTACGGAGCTGAATTTTGCAGCCAAAAACATTTATAAGGTTAAGTGGTCTCTGTATGGTGCCAATCAGGCTTAGAAACAGACATTTTAATGTACCACTATGTTTATGTTGATGGAAAAACTATAAGTCAGAAAGTTTGTACAGCAAGGGTTGAGTATTCAATGTATCTGTCAACCGAATCTGTCACTGTTCTAAGATAAAAAGAAGTTACGTAAGGTAGAACTCATTTACCTCACTGGGCCTCTTTCGAAAAATGCTTCATAAATTTTTTAAACAAACAACCATGAGATCCTGTTGAGTGTCTGGAAACATTTCATCTCAAATGTTCACTTTAAACTGACAGCTAATGTTTAAGAGAATAGTTGCTTAATAATGTCATCATGACTGTGTTGTAAATAATTGACAAGTAGAATGGTGGAAAAACTACGACCCAACTAGAATAATCTGTGAAAAATATTTCAGTAATGAGTAATGTACATGTTGTGCCTGGAGCTGAAAAAGTGCTAAAATGTGTAAGCTTCCTTCCCGCAGACTCCCTCCAAAACCTCGTCTCCTGCTCCTCCAGCTTCTCATCTCATGAAGGTCAAGAGTGATACAGACTAACCAACCACCCATTACACCACAATAAACTCCACGATGCCACCTTGCTGTCAATGGCCAGGACACCGTGACTGTGCCACTTCTCATTAAGCCAATGGCCACCTGTCAAAATGCGACCTCAATCTTGCCAGTGTGTACTGCTTCCTAACTGCACGTAACCACCGATATAGTCTTTTCTATGTATTTGTCAGTACTGTGTAACCCTTAACTTACCCAGCTGTGTAAACTTTGCAGATGACAAAACTTTAAAGCATATTTCAGTAAATCTATCGATGTTGGACTGTAACTAGTTTGATATGATTTTAGTCTCTCAGGTGTTTTTACCTTCTATTATTCTTTATACTGTACATTGATTGGGTTGACTATTAAACTGTCTGAAATCTGGACTCATCTGCAGCTTTTGGTGGTGGTGGGATGGGTATACTGGCCAGTCGAACTAAAGCTGCCTTGGAACTAAATGTGAATGATGACAGGGTAGATGCTGAGAGGCTGTTTCCCCTGGCTGGAGAGTCTAGAACTAGGGGTCATAGTCTCAAGATAAGGGGGCAGCCATTTAGGATCGAGATGAGGAGAAGTCTCTTCGCTCAGAGGGTTGTGAATCTTTGAAATTCTCTGCCCCAGAGAGCTGTCGAGGCTCAGTCGTTGAGTATGTTCAAGACAGAGATCGATAGATTGTTGGACACTAAGGGAATCAAGGGATATGGGGATCGGGCAGGAAAGTGGAGTTGAGGTAGCAGATCAGCCATGATCTTATTGAATGGCGGAGCAGGCTCGAGGGGCGAATGGCCGACTCCTGCTCCTATTTCTTATGTTCTTATAAATCCAACTAATCAATCTAAAGCCTAATTTCTTCACATTGGACTTCAGTTTTTTAACACAAGTATTGAAGAATTTTAAGTCTAGAAAAAGTGGGACTACACGCTGCCCTGATGGCTCAGGAGATAAAGGCCCGGATTTTCACTTCGGGGGGAAACCGTGCTGGAGAGTTAATTTCCCGCTCTTGCCCGTGGCAGAATGTGGCGCGGCAGATTTTTAACTTACAGGTAAGTGACTTCAGCTGCTGGGCTGTCCCACGGGGGTCCCGCAATCAGGGA
The DNA here is from genome assembly GCF_052327205.1 of Somniosus microcephalus. NCBI lineage: Eukaryota > Metazoa > Chordata > Chondrichthyes > Squaliformes > Somniosidae > Somniosus > Somniosus microcephalus. The sequence goes on from NC_140992.1 coordinate 254,914,723, forward strand.
GGGGTTGGAGGGGGGGGTGCATGGCGAGATTGCGGCAGGGGAGCCCGAAGCTTTCCTTGTGGGGCCAGGAGTAGCACTCCTGCTCCTCCGGGCCCCACAAGAAAAGTAAAAAAACATAAATTACTTGTAAAGAAACTTACTTTTAACACAAGCATAATTTTTTTTTAAATTTGTCTGAAGGTTGAACATTATGAAATGGTGGCAGGTCATAATATTAGTTAGATGCAATCTTGTGTTGAGGGAGAGAGCCAAGTGAATTCACTGCAGGCAAATACCTTCTGTTAGTATTATAAAAGTAATATCCATTATTCAGCTGTTATAAATCATAAATGCATTCAAAGCATTTTAACAAACATTACAAATGAGATTCATGTTTGCTCTTGAAAAGTGCGGTTTCTATTTCCCCTAAGGAAAGGATTGTCATTGCTTCTAGGTCAACAACCTACTACTGAGCATAATAACATTTAAAGTGTAAATTTCAGATATGTATATGTAACTTAGATGGTCTAATGACTGGTTGGATCTGATTAATTATTTTCTAATCATAATGTATTTTTTTATCAATAAATAGATTCAAAACTTATTACTGCCCCTATGTATCTCTTCAAATTTAGGATGGGTCCATTTTTTCAATGATGAGGTAAGTGTCCAATTGTAGGGGTTGGTCACTGGATCTGAAGGTCCTCCTCTTGCAGTGGTCCATTAGTACAGACCGTTATCGTATTAGAGGACAATGGGACTATAAAAAAGCACATTCGACATGTTAAGAAATCATTTAGTAAAGAAATATTTACAATATAATTTTATTCACCACAAGAAATGACTTAAAGGGGCTTTCTGGGTACAAAAATTTTAGAACCTCAGGCTAGAAATTCATCTGTTGAGTGCCACTCCATAAAATGCCGGCTGCCGCTCTGTCCCCAGCTGGTGGTGGGTCTGCGGCGGCCGCCATATTCATGCCGCCCTTTGCACTGCCGGTAAATGGTAACGCCCTGAAAGAAAGAAAATGGCAGCATGGTGATGTCAATTGGTGTGCAACGCCGACTTAACGTCACCAATGCGAACTTCGACCCCACCGCTGAATTCATCACTGGGTCCTAAGCACGTCAGGTTAACCTGGTGTTGGACTGGGTATTTTTTATTTTATTGAAGTGGTGGCTTGCTGCAATAGATGTGAAAAGTTTTTTTTAAAGTGTGTAGGGAATGCTGCTGGATGCTTGTAAGGGCTCAGCTGGTAAATGAAGGCCTTTGAAAAGACAGAACATGCTTCAAATACTCAGCAAGTCATGCAACATCCATGGAGAGAAAAACAGAGTTAATGTCTCAGGTTGAGATGCTGCCTGACCAGCTGAGTATTTCCAGCATTTTATGCGGTCATTTCACATTTACTGTATCCGCTTGCAGAGGGAAGAGGAAGGCACAGAAAAGGAGGAAGCAGAAGAGGAGGAAGCAGATGGAAGGATGCATCCCAGACAGCCCTTTTGTGGCCAGGATAACTGGGATGGAATCATCTGCCTGCAGTCCCAGTGACCACAACCCCAATTCCCCTTTCAACATTAGTCCCACACCTTACCTTCCATCTGTTATTGACCATCACAATGTCCTCTTGGCCACGATGCTGAAATAAAAGCCACCACCAAACAAACTTTCCAATCCACCTATACATGTCTAGTGATCGAATGTGACAGAAAGAAATCAACTCATCACCTGTATGCATTCCCTTAATGACTGTCTTGTGTGTGCCTTTGCCTACCCTACTGAAGCTGCAGTGCTACCCAGTGCCTGCAGCATGGCTGGTGGAAGGCTGCTGTCTTTCAGTGGAGGACACTGCAAATGGCCTTGCTGATTGAGCTTGAGGAGCTGGTGGCTGGGGGTGTCAAATTAATCTTCTTCAATTCTCGTTCTTCTTCACTCTCCTCTCCCACTTCTTGGTCACCCACTGGCTGGGCAGGCTGCATTTCTTGGGTGTATGAAATGAGGAAGGCACAAGGGTGGCGTTGTGGTGAGGGGAGGGTGGGAAAGCATGAGGTGCATGCCAGAAGGAGGATAATGTATGAGAATTCCAGCATCTTCTATCCTTTCAGCCCTGCCGCTGGCCAAGGGCTCAGCCATGCCCCTGCCAAGAATGGCCTGCACCGTCTCCTCCAGGGGGGTAAGGTGAGTCTAGGAATGGGAGATGTACCTCGTGATTGGTGCAGATTGTTGGTAGGTGAGTAATTGGGGATCATGCATTGGGTAGTGTGTAAGGCTAGTGGTGCAGTTGGTAGGAGCCAGCTTTTGAAGCTGCATTCAGTGGCCTTGACCAGTGGTCTGAGCTCATGAAGCTTCTTTGGGCACTGGAGCCAGGTGGTGGGGGCGACACTGCTGGCAGTGATGGCCTTGGTGATGTACTCCCACAATGTTCTTTCTGGAGGACCCTTGTGGATAGAGGGCCGATCTTGCAGTGTTGACCCCCTGCACAAAGCTGGAGCGCTGCGTGCGAGGCCCTGGGTGCCCCTTCCCTGGCTTGCTGAGCCATTTGTGTTAGTGCTGAGGCAGTGTAGGGTTTGAAAATCCACAACCACGTTTTAGTGGAGCCCTCTAAGGGCAAGGTGACCAAAATTGGATTGCCCTATACAGTTTAAAACCAACATTTTCGGCCAATGCAGTGGTCCCGAAAAGCAGGCTGGGATATCTGAATACAGGGGACTGTGGCTCAGAAGCGAGCCATAGATGTCGGCCAATCGAAACAAAGTGCATTCTCAAAGGCCAATCAGGGGACTGAGTCGGGCCTGAAGCAAGGATATGTGACTCACCCCTAATCGAGCTATGAGTACAGGCCATCATCACCTTAATCAACTCGGACTAGGGACAATAGTTTTGGGATCACTACAGTTAAGAGGTGGCCCAAAATAATCAAGTCCCAGGACTGACACAATGGGACAGCAGACTTGGAGGAGCCGCTGTGCACTCAAAACAATACCCCTGCCCTCACACTTGTAAACACCAATTTAATTGGGCGCGAAGAGGCCGGAATGGAATTGGGTATAAAATACAGAACCAAGAGATTATTAACAAGGCCAGAAGAAAGAGCAGGAGAGCGAGTTAAGAAGCTGAGGGGGAGACGAGCTGGGGCGAACTACCATCTAAAGAACTCCAACCACGCTGATGAGAAGATCCACCATCAGGCCCCAGACTCAATCGGCATACTGAAAGTTTACTCCGCTACCAGACGGCGCAACATCACCGCAAGAAACCGCACCGTATACCGACTCCCGTCCCGGGGACATCAACAAGAAGACACCAACGGCCGAAGTGGCTGTGGAAGACGGCATTCACTCCTGCTATTTCGGGAGCCTTTTCCATCAAGCACAAACCAAGCAACAACCCAACAACCGCACTCAAAATAGGCTGTGAGTATAATCCAAGGGCCTGCAACTGTCAGTCTAGTCTAGGTAGGAAAGTGGGTTGGTGGGATTGGACTTGGTAAAGTTAAAACAGTGTAAAACATTCTCATTATGTCCGTTCTCTCCCATATTGTATTTATAGTTATAGAGTGTGTGTGTTTATTACGTTCATGGTAGAACCAAATAAAATTGGTTGTCACCTGTTTTTTCCAAGGACTACTTGTCTCCGAGTGTCTATTTAAAGTGCATCGTTCTCTATCCAAATTCTGGAGTTAGAACCAGATAGGGGCATTAGGGCGCTTCGAACCCGCCAAACAAGGGAACAGCAGGCTAGGGAAAAAGAGAGAGGACTATAGGAGCCCTTGGGCTCAGGAGTACCCCGCAGATTAGGTATAAACTGTGCGGGTCATCACCGTATTCTAGTCCTCCTCTATAAGCTGTTGTTCTCTATCTCCTTAGAGGGTGTTTAGTGACACCCGACCTGCAGGCTAACATAAGCTGCAAGGGTATAAAGGAGACAGAGGCCCAATACATTAACAGGCACTAAAGACCCCTGTAATTGGGCAGAGCAAAACCCCCCTACAGCAGTTTTCCTATTTTTTGAGGTTAGGAAGGTAACTCAGCTTTAAGAGGTGACATTGGGGACTTCTTTTTAATGTTAAATATTTTTTAAAAGACAGAAAGGGCTGAAAACTGCATTGTTTCACGTCATTTACATTTGTATTGCTTCAGTGTGCATGGCCCCTTTAATTCTCAGACCTCTTCATTACCCACAATTCCTTGCGAGCTCCACAGCCTCGCTGTGGGAAGCTCCAGAGTCGCTCCTGGACAGGAACTCTGATGCCTCCAGCAATGTCACCAGGATGGCGTTGCATGGAAGGTGAGCATTGAACCCCCCCGCTCCGAACAATTTTGCTCCATTAGCATTGCCATCATTTTCAGTGGCCGTGAACTCCAGTTGCTGGTGACACCGGCAACTTTGCTGGCAAACATTAATTTTTCCCCCTCAGTATCTAAACTTGCCTGCACTAAGCATGTTCTTTTGTCTTACCTCATATTTATTTTATGTCCTTAGGTTCTTGTACCATTCATCAGCTAAGAGGGTGATCAGAACTCTTCCTAAGCTGTCCTTGAGGAAGTTTGTAGAAGGCACATGGGAACTTGAGATTTTTATTCCCTTCTGTAGGTAGTTAACGTCATGGGGTAATTTTAACTTTTGCTGATAGTGCAAACCGAGCGATATTGGATTCGCTACCCCTTACAGACCTCTCCCAATTTTTGTCAGAGCTGTATAATGGGCAGCCGATCCAATATTGCCCCATTTACACTATTCGCAAAAGTTAAAATTACTCCCAAAGACTTTTAACAAGAAGATACATTAAAAAAACTGACAAACAATATACTTTTACTTTGTTTGAACTTCAATAAGTTACTGTATTCCGAACAGATCTTATATTCCTCACACTTTAAGATTAAGAAGCAGATGTATTGGGAATGATGTGAAACATGTTGTAATGCCAACACACTGCACTAATTCCCACCTGCAATTTCCCATATCAGTTACTTTGCTCATTTGCACACAAACACTAACTAAAAGAAAGACTTGCATTTCTATAGCACCTTTCACGACCACCGGATGCCCCAAAGCACTTTACAACCAATGAAGTACCTTTTTGAAGCGCAGTCACTGTTGTAATGTAGGAAATGTGGCAGCCAATTTGTACACAGCAAGCTCCCACAAATAGCAATGTGATAATGACCAGATCATCTCTTTTTAGTGTTGTTGATTGAGGGATAAATATTGGCCAGGACACCGGAGATAACTTCCCTGTTCTTCTTCGAAATAGTGCCATGGGATTTTTTACGTACACCTGAGAGAGCAGACGGGACCTCAGTTTATCGTCTCATCCGAAGGACACCTCCGACAGTGCAGCACTCCCTCAGTACTACGTAGGAACAGGTGTAGGCCATGTAGAACTGAAGCATAACTTCCTCACTTTGTATTCTAACCTTTTGAGATAAAGGCCAACATTCCTTTAGACTTTTTTATTACTTTTCTTTACCTGCGCACTAGCTTGTAGTGATTTGTGTACCTAGACACCTAAATCCCTTTGCTCCTCGTCTCTCAATGGTAAGTGACATTTTAGGTTAATTGCCATTATAAATCAGATGGACCTTTATTTAAAGAGTTGATATTATGTTGTAAATTTTCTTTAGCAGGCTTTTACCAGGCTTGCAAACTGCTGTTGCAATGATATAATCAATAATGTAGTTATATCTTTCCAGTTGCTTCTATCCAGGCAAATTTAAAACCATTTCAAAAATAACCTACATAAGAAGCATTTATGCTGCAGTGGGTATAACAGTCAACGTAGCCTGAACTTAGCCTGAACTTAGCCAACATGTGGAACCTAGCTGTGGTTCTGGAGCAGGATTGATTGCTGCAGTAGCTGGTCTCCCCCTTTTCCAAAGCACTACATTTACCTCTTTAACACAGCAGAATGGAATCCATTAACCCATGTTATCCTCATTTATTTTCTAGATTACTCACTTTGGTACATACAATACATCAGGAAGTCCTAGGCTGTAACAAGGAAATACTTTGTTTTGTTTTCGCAATACTGATGCTGGATCATTGTTTTATTAATCTTGTACTTAACTTATCAAACTTAAGTGAGAAAATTTAAAAAAATGCGGAGAATTCATTAACAGTTTCAATACTGCTTCACCATTTAACGTGATTTATTTAATTATGCAGCTGTATCATAACAATGATCATTTTCTTCAAACCTCCAAATCTGTAATTATACATGGAAACCAAGGGGATATTTTGAAAGCTGCATAGATCTTTCAATACTCAAAGATTTGAGACACTGGGCATATTTGGAACTCACTTCTAGAAGTGCTTTATTGGCTATGTTACTGGGATTCATGGATAGTCCAGTTTCACTATGGCGGGGATGCTTTATTTCCTTCTTTCATCTGTCTTATTATTCCTATGTAAGAAGCTAATACTAATACCAATCGATAAGTAATGATAAAGCAATGAACACTGACCTTGCTCTGTCAGTGTTTTTTTTAAATCAGCCTCAAAATATTTCAACTGAGTTTATATCTTGCAAAACCTGTCGATATTCTTCCATGGAGTACTTCAGACATATGTGAGAATAATAGATAGTCAGAGTTGAATTACAGGCACGTACATAGCTTGAAATATTGAAGGCATCACTGCCAAAACATTCATCTTTCTTCCTGTTTCCAGTGCAGACCAATCTGCTGTGCATTTTCGTTCTGTTTTTATTACAGATTTGATCCCGTTAAATACACAGTACACAGTTTGTTTGGGCTCTGTATGAGAAGCAGTCATGGAATATATTTTGCTTCTTCGTTAAAGCTGCATAAGTACAAAGTGAATTATACCCATGCCTCTGACTGCATAATACCCAACTGCAAGCAAAGAGCAACCCCAGGCAGAGTACAGCCATCGAAGCTGAACCTGAATCGAGTTGACTTTGGCTAACTTTTTTTTGCTCAATTTGGATCACTTGATACTCAAGTTGGTTTGCTTCTTTAAACAAAATAGTGTGCATTTTTTAAATAAACAAGGGAAATTTTCCACTGCCATTTTACCATCCTGCCTTTCATTTTCCACTGGCATGTCTGATCTAACCAGAGACACAGCAACAACAGAGTTTATTCTGCAAATAGCAGAGTGCAATTTGTTTTGCCTAGCAATGTAAAGACTGGTATTCATTTCTGGGTGGATTTACTATCAAGTATTCCTGTGGTTCTGGTGATTGTCCATACATTTTCATGAAACACCAATGGGGTGAGATGGGATGAGATGGGCAAGCGATTCCCAATTCCTGATGGTCTAATGATAGAATATGCACCCTCCTTTCTTACCATTGTTGCATTGGAGGACATTCACAGCCTAAAACCCCAGATTGTTGTGCTGGGGAATTGACTACAATTAAAATGCAGGCTGCTGTTGCTAAATGCTGTGCTATCCATCTGTAAATATTTGTTTTGCAAATGCCTATGTGAACTGTATTCTTGAATTTAATTCAAATGTGAAACACAGATGTATAAGTACAATAAAAAATGTTCGACTCGCAATCTAAAAGCACAACTGACACTCATTAATGGGTCCAGGGCACTGTTAATGCCCCTTACAATCTGCCCCGATTATATTAATGATTATATTTAACTGCCACCCATCCAACTGTCACACTTTTACATGTGCCTTTAAATCACACGCTCTTTAATGAGGGTTTCTTGGAGGTGTACTGAAATTGGGACTTTTAACTTTAAAATCCCAGCTCCTAATTTGGATCAAAATGGTGCTCGGAGGCCAGTGGGGGAGTAGGTACAAGATGAAGAGCTGCGGGGAGCAGAAGTGGATCAAGATGGACACTTCAAAGCTGAATGCTCAGCTTTGAAATCTAGCCGAACAAATGAAGCCCTAAGGCTTTGAGTCTTTGTTGCATTCTAGTTTTACACCTTATCTTTCCAATTAGTTTAACCAAATTGCTGTTGTTTTCCCAAAATCATTATTTCCATAATTTTATTTTTTAAATTCAAGAAAATGTAAAAAAGCAAACCAATTTTATGACACATTCATTTTGTTCATAAATCGTGTTACTTCTTGTTAACACATTGATCAGAATGGACTGGGGTAAAACTACATCAAAGAGATGTGCATATAAATTCTGAACAGTTTGTCCACCTTTAATAAGTATAACCGTTTAATCACTAATTACATTTACAGCAAACTTCAGAGGGTGAACAGAACAGATGTCATTCAGTTGTAACATTTAATTTGTCACAGTTTAAGAATCGGCTGTAGGCTTTAAGTCCCAAATCCTTACAACTAACACTTTCAAATTACAACAGGAAGCACAATAATGAGCTGACCCATTTGGCGTTGTAATGCCCTGAATGTCTATGGGCATAATATGTCAGCTAGACTTCAAAGTCCAGCTGCAGCGTATTGATTTGCTGTGGGGACTGACCAGCTTTAATGAATCTGATGAACTGAACATAAGAAAGGTTTACGGTTCCATTTGGTGTCTGACGGAGTAGAAATCCTTTTCAGTGTGTATCAGATTTCTGAGGATCAGCAGGAGAAGCTGCCCCTCTAGGTAAGTTTATTTCTTTTCTTTGTGGGAACAGGAGGAGCAGAAGTACTCTTCTGGGCCCTACAAGGGAAGTGTAGGCCTCTCTTGCCTAAACTCCCCCCACCCCCTTTCCCAAAGCGCTGACCGCCCTGGAACCCCCTGTGCCTGTACTTATCTTGGGCCCAGCCGCCAGCTGGCCATTCTGGTCGCGACGTCAGCCAGTGGCACGTTAATGAGACCTGGCCGTTAAAATCGGCTAGCCCACCCAGGAGTTAAATTCTCCCATAGGGCTGGATTTTCATTCAGGAGTCGGGTAGGAGGCGGGACTATAACTTTCGGGGTTGTAGTCCCGCCTCCATTGAGATGCGGCCAATCCACTTGATTTTAACTTGATTGACCTTGTTGAGCCCGCCCAGCGGGCTCAGCAGGCCAATTAAGGGCCACCCGGCAACAGGTGACGTCACAGACTGAAATTTCATCTGTCAAGAGGTTTGGACAGATGAAATATCAGTGTTTCACAGCTGTTTGAAGCTTTCAAACACTGACAGTCTTACTTCTAACCTGAATCCTTCTACACAGACTCAGTTAGAAATCTCTCCTGCACAGAAAGCTGAAAGCTGTCACTTTTGACAGTTCGCAGTCATTCTGCTTTCTGTGCCGGTGAGATGAGGGACTCCCAAGACCTAAAGGAAGGCAGGCTAAAAAGGTAAGTACAGGTAATTTAAACTTCTTTACACACTTTAGACACACCAAACATACTTACCTTTGCACTCATGCACCTATCACTCACCTGAACACCGACATCTCGACCCCTCCAAGTCCTTCAACCTGACGGCCCACCTCCTCTAACTTGGCGTGGTTTGGAGCCGTCGGGAATCCCACACTTCAAACTTAAAAATAGGGATTAGGCTAAAAACTGCCTGTTAACTACCTGTTAACAGGTAGTTAATTAGCACTAATCCCTTCCCGCCTCGGGTAGGCGGGTCCCAGTGCGAGGCGGGTACCCGCCTCCTTTGGAACTGGCATGGAGGCGGGTTTGGGTGCGGGATGAGGTCGGGACCCCTGATTTCGGGATTTTAACCCCACCCCCCCCCATGCCTCCAATCCCGACTCCACGGGTCAATGAATATCCTGCCCATGGTGCCAGTCTGTGATCAGCCTATCTTTAGCAGTCCCATTTTCAGTGCGAAATCCAGCGGCAACTCTAAAGAACCGAGCCAGTCGAGTTAAGTTAAAGGGGAGAGGGGGGGCAGTACCAAAGGAGAACCACGGAGGTTTGAGCACTGAGCGGGCCGATGTATATGGAGCTAATAGAAGCACCAATGCTCCTTCTGGCGCCACAAAAATCGCTTAGAAAAACCTACCAGCACCATTTTTGGAGCGACCTCCAGTGGTGCCTTTGAGGATCACTTGCTTAAGACATTCATTGAATTCATTAAATCTGGTCATTTGTGGACTGGCACCAAACAAAATAACCATGAAATCGTCTGGATTGTGGTAAAACGCAACTCGTTCACTAATGTCCTTCAGGGAAGAGAACCTGTCACCCCTACCTGTTATGGCCTGTAAGGGGTTTTAGATCGCAGAGGTTTCTCTCTCTAGAGGCCTCTCTCTCTTGCACAGTGAAACCTTGAGTGGTTCGACCCACTCGCCCCTTAGATTCTGTACTCTGGACTTGGGGGCAGGAACTACAATGTAGAGAAAACTCTTGTAGACCAAGTTTGATGAAACGAAATGAAATGTTATTGCATTTGGAAAAATAAATCAAATGCAAGCAGATAAGAGAGTACATGGGAGGGAAAAACACAAACAAATCATAACGACACAATACTAACTAAGGCAAATACAGGCATCTTATACTCTACAAAGATCATCATGAAATAAGGAAACACACGGAACATCGAGGGACAACAACTCATGTTAATTGTACCCTTAAATCCACCCCCTTAAACCTATCTAGATCTGATTGTGAAGGGCCAGAAACATGCTCACCAATCCAACTAGGAAGTGCAAGGTTTTGAATCAGTCTGCGTTTGGTCCTTTCAGGCGTTCCGTCTCCACGTGGATCGTGGAGCCCCAGCGAGCTGCGCCACACCTCTCTCCTGAGGTGGGGGTCGGGGGCGGCTGGACACCGGCTGGTTCTGGATGTCGGTGGGGTCAGGGATCGTTGGCTCGACCCCAGTCAGAGGAGCCTTGGGCTGGCCCCCATCATTTCTTCAGTTTAATTTTGTCTCTTCTCCCGAGTTGGGAGAAGGCCTCTCGTTTTTGTCAACGGCCCGGGGTTGGTCGATGATCTCCCGATGTTTGACCCCGGGGCGGGACGCCGGCTCGAATGGTCTTCTTGATGGCGGTTTGGTCTTCTTCTCCTTCCTCTCCGTCGATGGAGAGGAGTCCCGCTGATCTTCTCCCGAAGCGACTCCTCTTCACCCAGCTCAAAAGCTGGGCAGGCCTGCAAGCTGGAAAGCCAACCAACTAACTGAATTCCTCCCCGAGTTCACCTGTTCGACAACTGTCTAATTCCACTCCAGCCTCTTCCAATTATACTTTTCCTTCAGAAGCTTCCACTTCCCGCCCAAAATCAGGTTAGTCTTTGTTTAACTTTTGGCGGGCTGGGAGCACAGTGGGGTAGTTATTATATTTTAAAATATTTTAGATGGCCGGTAAAGGCCCATCTCTGGTCTGGAATGACCTTCATTGTTTTTAATGTCCTGCTGATCTCGTTATCTAGTCCTTGGTGCTGTTCTCATGAATATGAAATTGTCCCCTTTTGTCTGGGTCAACATTTAGATGGCCTCTGTCTCCAGGCCGATCTTGACTGGATCTGCATCTAATCCATATGTATATGTGGGGGTCTGGTTTCGTTCTCTCAGAAACGGCTTCCAGAACTTACTGTGGGTTGAATCCACAAAGCTGTCTGAGGATTCGCAGGAACCATTTTAAAATGTCCCAATAAGCCGGTCACATGGTATGGCGGCCATTCTGTATGCCCCTTTTTCTGGGCTTCTTTTAAAACAGTCTTTAAAAATCATGGCCACTTCTGCCATTTGACCCTTTATAATATAAAGTTCAATTTTGCGAATCCTACAGGCCTACATGTGACTCCAGTTCCATACTACATGATTGACTCTTAATGCCCTCTGGGCAACAAGGGATGGCCAATAAATGTGGCCTTACCAGCATTGCCCACATCCCTACAACAAATGTGAAAAGATATATTATGTCATTGTTCTCATTATAATCACCATCGTCACTTTTCTCTTTTCCTGTGCTAGTTCAGGAGTTGATACAATTATTCCTTCTTCCCCAACTCATTTTCAAGATGTATCTGCAGCAACATAACTCCAGTGTCTCTGGTCTTCTTACTTTAATGTTCTTTGTCCAATTTTCATATTTATACAATCCTCTTGACCGCACAAAACATGCAAGCTATTTATATCACAGAAGAAATCACAGAAACCCCACAATGCAGATAGAGGCCATTTCGGCCCATCGAGCCTGCACTGACACATATCCCACCCGATCCCCGTAACCCCACGTATTTAATCCCCCTAACACTAAGGGTCAATTTATCATAGCCAATCAATCTAACCCGCACATCTTTGGATTGTGGGAGGAAACCGGAGCACCCGGAGGAAACCCACGCAAACATGGGGAGAATGTGCAAACTCCACACAGACAGTCACCCAAGGCCGGATTCGAACCCGGGTCCCTGGCGCTGTGAGGCAACAGTGCTAACCACTATGCCACCGTGCATATAGTTTGTTTTTATTTTCTGCAGTATCCCACCCCCGCCATTTCTGACTGAAACTCTTTGCATTTATTTTCGAAAGACCTCTCCATGACTCTCGTCCAGAGGGAAGCTGGCTCTCCTGTGTTGGGATGCCAACTCTCACTGATTCTTGGTGGCTCTCACTGGTTTTGTTAAAAAATATTCCAAATTTCATAGTTATTTGTCATCCCTGTAAATAATGCATTTTCACAGATGTTTGTATTGTATGTGTGTAAAATGCATTACTGACAGAAGCCCAATAAAGCATGGAGGCAACGATTTTAGTCGTTAACACCTGAACATGTTTTTCATCAGTCAAGGATGAGGTGAAGGAGGATGGCAATGGTTTACATGACCCGATAATCTCACTGCAACTAATTTCTGGAATTTGGTGACTGTGTATAGTATTCCAGATTTATATTCCTCAGATCTGAGTTTGTAGCCAAATGAAACTTTAGCGTATGCTACATCTTGGGAGTAACTTTCCGAGTTTGCACTTTCAGTGAGGAGACTCACCCATATTTTGCAGGCTCGCTGCCCATGAATTTATGCCCATTAAAGTGAATGGATGGAAAATCTCGGGCAATGCGCCCACAATTCCTCCATACGTGCTGCCAGTGGACAAGGCTTCCCACCGGCAATGCAAGCTCAGAAAATTGGCCCTCACATATTTACTATTCTAAGGGCAACCTTCAGGCGATGTCAGTCAACCGGAAATAGATTGTCTTTTTTCACAGTGCCATGCAGGTTGCTGAACACTGCACAGGTCCTGACTGGCATCTTCAGTGTGGTGTAAATTAACACGTCTTACTGGTCTGAAGATTGGTCTGCCCCCGCAAAAAAAATATATAAACATTCTACAAATGGGACTACTTGGATAGTCATTTCAAAGAGCCGGCCCGTGTAAGATGGGCCAAATGGCCTCTTTCTGTGCTATAAGGTTCTATGATTCTATGAATATGACGATTAAGTGGATTCAGAGCTCAGTTTGAGACAGAGGGTTGTGAATCTTTGGAATTCTCTACCCCAAAGGGCTGTGGATGCTGAGTCGTTGAGTATATTCAAGGTTGAGATAGATTGATTTTTGGACTCTAGGGGAATCAAGGGTTATGGGATCGGGCTGGAAAGTGGAGTTGAGGTCGGATATCAGCCAGGATCTTATTGAGCGACTGAGCAGGCTCGAGGGGCCGTATGGCCTACTTCTGCTCCTAATTCTTATGTTTTTATGAAAATCAGTCTTTGGAGTTCCACAGGGTTTGGCTCTCCAGGGGAATGGCTTCAACAGCTGTGTTTATCCATGAACTGTTTCCCTCAGGGAATCTGCCAGTCTTCTGCTGAAGTTATGACAGAAGGGAGAAGCTCTGTGGAAGTTCAGGGCCTTAGGCCCCGATCCTTACAGGAGTCCAAGTGAGGGGGAGGATTTCTAGTCACGTCGGAAGTCCAGGGTTCCCCGAACGCTGTGGAGTTTTAACTTCACAGCGTGCGTGTTTTTTTCCCCCAACAGGATCCCCGCACGGAATCCAGCCTGGTTGACAGGCTTGGCTCCCTGTCAGGCGGGGAACACTGCAGAAGAGGCCACTGCCCAGGAGCAGGTAGCTATTCTGTTGCTGGGGTGGAGATTGTGAGGGGGGAGGGCGGTGGGAGGGTACAGCATGGCTTGGAGGATTGGGGAGTGATCTCGGTGGGGTTGGAGACAGGGTGCGGGCAGAGATGGGGAGGTTCAGGGGGGATCGGTGTTCATGGGAGGGGGTGGGTCGGTCAACGCCTGGGTGTCTGTGATGTTGCAGGGGGTCCGATCGTGGGGGTGGGGGTCCGATCGTGGGGGTGGGGTTCAGATCGCGGGGGGTGTCCAATCCTGAGGAGGGAAGCAGGTTAGTTTGCTGGGAGGAAGCACTTCTAGAAATCCTGGCCCACAAGCAGTGCTGGAAAGGTTCTTAGCTCTTCCACACAGCAGTCCCCGCCGACTTTAGCTGCCGGGTATCCCGTGTCCTGGGAAACCCGGCCAGCCGGAGTTAAACCTGGGAGAGAGATAAAATCGGAGGCACGCAGCCTCATTAAAATATTTAAATGAGCACCCTGGCTCCTGGGAGTGGTTTGGTCACAGCACCGACCCCCACGCCCCCCACCCCCACCATCCCGCCTCCGTTAAAACCGGAAGTGTGCGGGTCCGAGGCGTGTTGGGTTAAGGTTTGAGATTTAAGAAACTTTACATCTCACCTGACCCAAACCCACCCATTTTGGGGGTTAAAAATCCCCCCTTAGGACAAAAATTTAATTCTGGAGGCGGGATGGGGGCATGTCAGCTGGTTTCTGGGTTCCGGTCCCGCCCCCAGCTGCCTCCACTCTGCAGATGTGATTTTCCCTTGATTGGCCTTGTTAAGCTCTACCGGCCAATTAACTGGAAGAGGGTCTGATGACATCATTTGATGACGTGTCATTTGCCGGTTTCCTAAAAGGGACCATTCACAATTTTATTTTGACAGTTGTGTTGTCAGTGTTTGACAGCATTGAGGTGCTGTAAACATTGACAATTACTGCACAAAGGTGAACACTTGCACCCAGGCTCTCCAATGACTCCCTCCATATGCTTATGGAGGGAGTCACAGCATGCAGGATGGATTCTCTTCACTTCCCATGGGGGGAAGAGACCTCCCCAGTGCACCCACCTACTTTGCACCTCACCTATCCCTCTCTATCTACTTTATCACTTCCCCATCTCACTAGCCACCCCTCACACTCACCCTCATCCTACTGTAAGCATACCAACTAATAACACAAGGGTAGGCACTTGAGAGGTTTAGCCAATGTCCATGTGAAGTTTCTGGTAATGTGTTGTCATACAGTGTAATATCTTTTTCCAAAAGTGTCCCTTATTGGACAGATCTGAGCGCACATTGAGAAGTGTCTTACTGAGTGCCAGTGATTGTTCAATACAGCACGGTGGCATAGTGGTTAGCACTGTTGCCTCACAGCGCCAGAGACCCGGGTTCGAATCCAGCCTCGGGTGACTGTCTGTGTGGAGTTTGCACATTCTCCCCGTGTTTGCGTGGGTTTTCTCCGGGTGCTCCGGTTTCCTCCCACAGTCCAAAGATGTGCGGGTTAGGTTGATTGGCTATGATAAAGTGACCCTTAGTGTTAGGGGGATTAAATACGTGGGGTTACAGGGATAGGGTGGGATATGTAGGGGTTACGGGGATCGGGTGGGATATGTGTCGGTGCAGGCTCGATGGGCCGAAATGGCCTCTATCTGCACTGTGGGGTTTCTGTGATTCTGTGATTCTGTGATAACTTCCCCCCACCCCCAGCCACTATAGTGATGTGTGTGCATGGAACGGCTTGGACATTAAAGGGATGCTTCACGGTGCTGGTGTGGGATGGTGTCAACCTGGCGCATCATGTGGCAGCCAGGGTTTACAGCATCAAGTGAAGAAAAGCTGGCCATAGTGATGCCATCGCTGGCCTCCCGGCCAGCAATTTTGTCAGTGGCTAATGCCCTGTGTCCAGGGCATCATCAGGTAGGTGAGAAGGAGGTTGGCGCTCCTGGTGCTGGTGCTGCTGTTGTGGCTGGTTGTGGTGCTGCCGCGGCTACTCTTCCTCCAAATCTGATGACCAGGATGAGAGGATGTAAATGGTTCCCATCCCGTAGCTATAGATTTCAGTTGAGGCAAGAAGCTTGCAAGCGCACACTCAAAGTGGCCTGAAATTATTCCTATCCGGTCACACTGCAGATGTGTGTCAGCTTGAACAGTCACAAGGTCAGTTGATTTGTAAAATCGTATCCCAAACCTCCAACAACAAAGTTGTTGCATTTGAATGTCAGCCATGTTTCATGGAGCACTTTTAAAGTGCTGCACCAATGACTACAAATCATGCCCTCGAGAAACCCATCTCCTTGCATCTGGCCTGTTTCTGACAAGACGGGAAACAGGAGCCAGAAGCATGAAAATGGGAAACCACTATCAAAATAGGATTAGCAAGACATTTAACAGGCTGTTCAATGCCTTAACTATCTGTCTCACTGGTTCCAGTCGGGTCAGTTTGGGAGCGGCTGATCCGACACTCATGAAAATCGGGTGGGGGCGGGTTGGGTGTCTGAACCTATTTTTTCCCGATTTTTGCTGCCGAGCTGCCTCCTATTAAAATCGAGCCCCTAGTCTCTATGCAATTAATTGCCATTTTTCTTAATTCTCTTAAAGACTATTATAAAAATGTTATTGTGCTGAAATGTTTCAGAGTTGGTGTCTAAAACAGTTGCTGGGAGCATTGTGGATTAGGGGAGCCTCTGCAAATGATTGTATGAAAAACTATTTGAGAATTTTTTAATGTTTTATTAAATAACCAGCTGTTGAGCATTACTGGATGAAATAGCAGAGTTTAAGTTTGTGGTGTTTACCATTATACTAATTATGCTTTGATTTTTCATCATTTAACAGAATGTTGAACATAAGATCACAAGATATTTCAGTTTATATTCCTTTTCTTAAAATTTATGCTAAATGATGTGAAGAATGAGAGAGCAAATGGTAAAGTAGGTTACAATGAATTCAAAGAGTTTAAGGACATCAGAAATTCGAGCCTGCTCTGCCATACAATGGCTGATCTTCGACCTCAACTCCACTTTCCCGCCCAATCCCCGTATCCCTTGATTCCCTTAGAGTTCAAAAATCTATCGACCTCAGCCTTGAATATACATAGAAAAATAGAAGATAGGAGCAGGAGTAGGCCATTCAGCCCCTCGAGCCTGCTCCGCCATTTAATGAGATCATGGCTGATCATCCAAATTCAGTACCCTGTCCCTGCTTTCTCCCCATATCACTTGATCCCTGTAGCCTTAAAAAATATATCTAACTCCTTCTTGAATATATTTAATGAATTAGCCTCAACTGCCTTTCTTGGTAGAGAATTCCACAGGCTCACCACTCTCAGGGTGAAGAAATTCCTCCTCATCTCTGTCCTAAATGGCTTACCCCTTACCTTTAGACTGTGACCCCTGGTTCTGGACTCCCCGTCATCGGGAACATCCTTCCTGCATCTAGTCTGTCTAGTCCTGTTAGAAGTTTATAAGTTTCAATGAGATCCCCTCTCATTCTTCTAAACTCCAGCGAATATAAGCCCAATCGACCCAATCTCTCCTCATATGTCATTCCTGCTATCCCAGGTATCAGTCTGGTGAATCTTCGCTGCACTCCCTCCATGGCAAGAACATCCTTCCTCAGATAAGGTGACCAAAACTGCACACAATACTCAAGGTGTGGTCTCACCAAGGCCCTGTACAACTGCAGCAAGACATCCTTGCTCCTGTACTTGAATCCTCTCGCTATGAAGGCCAACATACCATTTGCCTTCTTAACCGCCTGCTGCACCTACATGCTTACCTTCAGCGACTGGTGCACAAGGACACCCAGGTCTCATTACACTTCCCCTTCTCCCAATCTATTGCCATTCAGATAATAATCTGCCTTCCTGTTTTTGCCACCAAAGTGGATAACCTCACCTTTATCCACGTTATATTGCATCTGCCATGCATCTGCCCAATCACCCAACCTGTCCAAATCATACTGGAGTTTCTCTGCATCCTCCTCACAGCACACATGCCCACCCAGCTTTGTGTCATCTGCAAACTTGGAGATATTACAACTAGTTCCCTCGTCTAGATCATTAATATATATTGTGAATAGCTGGGGTCCTAGGACCGATCCCTGCGGTACCCCACTAATGACTGCCTGCCACTCGGAAAAAGACCCGTTTATTCCAACTCTTTGCTTCCTGTCTGCCAACCAGTTCTCTATCAAAGTCAGTACCTTACCCCCAATCCCATGTGCTTTAACTTTGCATGCCAATCTCTTATGCGGGACCTTATCGAAAGCCTTCTGAAAGTCCAAATACACCACATCCACTGGTGCTCCCTTATCTATTCTACCAGTTACATCCTCAAACAATTCCAGTGGATTAGTAAAGCAGGATTTACCTTTTGTAAATCCATGTTGACTTTGTCCGATCCTGTCACTGTTTTCCAAGTGCTCTGCTATTACATCTTTTATAATGGACTCTAGCATTTTCCCCACCACCGATGTAAGGCTTACCGGTCTATAATTCCCCATTTTCTCTCTACCACCTTTTTTGAACAGTGGGGTTACATTAGCTACCCTCCAATCCATGGAAACTGTTCCAGAGTCGATAGAATTTTGGAAGATGACCAGCAATGCATCTACTATTTCTAGGGCTACTTCCTTAAGTACCCTAGGATGTAGATTATCAGGCCCTGGGGATTTATCAGCCTTCAATCCCGTCAATTTCCCTAACACCATTTCCCTACAAATACTGATTTCATTCAGCTCCTCCCCCTCATTAGACCCTATGTTCCCTGACATCTCTGGGAGATTATTTGTGTCCTCCTTTGTGAAGACAGAACCAAAGTATGTATTTAATTGGTCTGCCATTTCTTTGTTCCACATTATAAATTCCCCTGATTCTGACTGCAAGGGATCTACGCTTGACTTCACCAATCTTTTTCTCTTCACATATCTATAGAAGCTTTTACAGTCAGTTTTTATGTTCCCAGCAAGCTTACTCTCATACTCTATTTCCCCCCTCTTAATTAATCCCTTTGACCTCCTTTGGTGAATCCTAAACTGCTCCCAATCCTCAGGTTTGCTACTTTTTCTGGTCAATTTATATATCCTCTTCTTGGATCTCATGCTATCCCTAATTTCCCTTGTTAGCCACGGTTGAGTCACATTTTTTGTTTTATTTTTATGCCAAACAGTGATGAACAAATTCTGTAGTTCATCCATGCGATCTTTAAATGTTTGCCATTGCCTATCCACTGTCAACCCTTTAAGTAACGTTCCCCAATCCATCCTTGCCAACTCGCACCTCATACCATCGTATTTTCCTTTATTTAAATTCAGGACCCTAGTTTCTGAGTCAAATACTTCACTCTCCATCTTAATGAAGAATTCTATCATATTATGATCACTCTGCCCCAAGGGGCCTTGCACAACAAGATTGCTAATTAATCATTTCTCATTACATGAGTCTAAGATGGCCTGATCTCTAGTTGGTTCCTCGACATATTGGTCCAGGAAACCATCCCGTATACACTCCAGGAATTCCTCCTCCACAATATTGTTACTAATTTGGCTAGCCCAATCTATACGTAGATTAAAGTCACCCATGATAACTGCAGTGCCCTTATTGCACACATCTCTAATTTCCCGTTTAATGCCATCCCCAACCTTAGCATTACTGTTTGGGGGTCTGTATACAACTCCCACTAACGTTTTCTGCCCCTTGGTATTTCTCAGCTCTACCCATACAGATTCCATATTGTCAGAGATAATATCCTTCCTTACTATTGTGTTAATCTCCTCTTTAACCAGCAATGCTACCCCACCTCCTTTTCCTTTTTGCCTGTATTTCCTGAATATTGAATACCCCTGGATGTTGAATTCCCAGCCTTGGTCACCCTGGAGCCATATCTCTGTAATCCCAATTATATCATATCCATTTACATCTATTTGCACAGCTAATTCATTCACCTTATTACAAATGCTCCTTGCATTAAGACACAAAGCCTTCAGGCTTGTTTTTTAACACTCTTAGACCTTTTAGAATTATTATTTACTGTGGCCATTTTTGATTTAAACCCTTGATTTCTCTGACTGCCACTTTTGCTTTTCTCCTTCCTGTCTTTTGCTTCTATCCTTGCTTCCCTTTCCTCTGTCTCCCTGCACAGGTTCCCAACCCCCTGCCATTTTAGTTTAAACCCTCCCCAACAGCACTAGCAAACACTCCCCCTAGGGCATCAGTCCCGGTCCTGCCCAGGTGCAAACCATCCAGTTGTACTGGTCCCACCTCCCCCAGAACTGGTTCCAATGTCCTAGGAATTTGAATCCCTCCCCCTTGCACCATTCCTCTAGCCATGTATTCATCTGAAATATCCTTCTATTTCTACTCTGACTAGCACGTGGCACTGGTAGCATTCCTGAGATTACTACCTTTGAGGTCCTATTTTTTAATTTACCTCCTAACTCCCTATATTCAGCTTTTGGACCTCATCCCGGTTTTTAACTATATTTTTGGTACCTATATGCACCACAACTAATGGCCGTTCACCCTCCCCCTCCAGAATGCCCTGCAGCCGCTCCGAGACATCCTTGACCCTTGCACCGGGGAGGCAACATACCATCTTGGAGTCTCGTTTGCGGCCGCAGAAACGCCTATCTATTCCCCTTCCAATAGAATCCCCTACTACTATAGCTCTCCTGCTCTTTTTCCTCCCGTCCTGTGCAGCAGAACCACCCATGGTGCCAGGAAGTTGGCTGCTGCTGCCTTCCCCCGATAAGCCATCTCCCTCAACAATATCCAAATTGGTATATTTGTTTGAGACGGGGATGGCCACAGGGGACCCCTACACTACCTGCCTATGCCTACTACTCTGCCTGGTGGTGACATATTCCCTTCCTGCCTGTGCAGCCCTTACCTGCGGTGTGACCAGGTTTGAAGGTCGAGAGCTGGAGAGACAGTTTGAAGGTCGAGAGCTGGAGAGACAGTTTGAAGGATGAGAGCTGGAATGACAGTTTGAAGGTCGAGAGCTGGAGAGACAGTTTGAAGGTCGAGAGCTGGAGAGACAGTTTGAAGGTTGAGAGCTGGAGAGACAGTTTGAAGGTCGAGAGCTGGAGAGACAGTTTGAAGGTCGAGAGCTGGAGAGACAGTTTGAAGGTCGAGAGCTGGAACAGACAGTTTGAAGGTCGAGAGCTGGAAAGACAGTTTGAAGGTCGAGAGCTGGAGAGACAGTTTGAAGGTCGAGAGCTGGAGAGACAGTTTGAAGGTTGAGAGCTGGAGAGACAGTTTGAAGGTCGAGAGCTGGAGTGACAGTTTGAAGGTCGAGAGCAGGAGTGGACAGTTTGAAGGTCGAGAGCTGGAGAGACAGTTTGAAGGACGAGAGCGGGAGCGGACAGTTTGAAGGTCGAGAGCTGGAGAGACAGTTTGAAGGTCGAGAGCTGGAGAGACAGTTTGAAGATCGAGAGCTGGAGTAACAGTTTGAAGGTCGAGAGCTGGAGAGACAGTTTGAAGGTCGAGAGCTGGAGAGACAGTTTGAAGGTCGAGAGCTGGAGTGACAGTTTGAAGGCCGAGAGCTGGAGAGACAGTTTGAAGGACGAGAGCTGGAGCAGACAGTTTGAAGGTCGAGAGCTGGAGAGACAGTTTGAAGGTCGAGAGCTGGAGAGACAGTTTGAAGGTCGAGAGCTGGAGAGACAGTTTGAAGGTCGAGAGCTGGAGTGACAGTTTGAGGGTCGAGAGCTGGAGAGACAGTTTGAAGGTCGAGAGCTGGAGAGACAGTTTGAAGGTCGAGAGCTGGAGGGACAGTTTGAAGGTCAAGAGCTGGAGAGACAGTTTGAAGAACGAGAGCTGGAGTGACAGTTTGAAGGTCGAGAGCTGGAGAGACAGTTTGAAGGTCGAGAGCTGGAGCGACAGTTTGAAGGACAAGAGCTGGAGAGACAGTTTGAAGGTCGAGAGCTGGAGCGACAGTTTGAAGGTCGAGAGCTGGAGTGACAGTTTGAAGGTCGAGAGCTGGAGAGACAGTTTGAAGGTCGAGAGCTGGAGTGACAGTTTGAAGGTCGAGAGCTGGAGAGACAGTTTGAAGGTCGAGAGCTGGAGAGACAGTTTGAAGGTCGAGAGCTGGAGAGACAGTTTGAAGGAGCAGAGCTGGAGTGACAGTTTGAAGGTCGAGAGCTGGAGAGACAGTTTGAAGGTCGAGAGCTGGAGAGACAGTTTGAAGGAGCAGAGCTGGAGAGACAGTTTGAAGGAGCAGAGCTGGAGAGACAGTTTGAAGGTCGAGAGCTGGAGAGACAGTTTGAAGGTCGAGAGCTGGAGAGACAGTTTGACGGTCGAGAACTGGAGAGACAGTTTGAAGGTCGAGAGCTGGAGAGACAGTTTGAAGGTCGAGAGCTGGAGAGACCGTTTGAAGGTCGAGAGCTGGAGAGACAGTTTGAAGGTCGAGAGCTGGAGTGACAGTTTGAAGGTCGAGAGCTGGAGAGACAGTTTGAAGGTCGAGAGCTGGAGAGACAGTTTGAAGGTCGAGAGCTGGAGAGACAGTTTGAAGGTCGAGAGCTGGAGAGACAGTTTGAAGGAGCAGAGCTGGAGTGACAGTTTGAAGGTCGAGAGCTGGAGAGACAGTTTGAAGGTCGAGAGCTGGAGCGACAGTTTGAAGGACAAGAGCTGGAGAGACAGTTTGAAGGTCGAGAGCTGGAGAGACAGTTTGAAGGTTGAGAGCTGGAGTGACAGTTTGAAGGTCGAGAGCTGGAGAGACAGTTTGAAGGTCGAGAGCTGGAGTGACAGTTTGAAGGTCGAGAGCTGGAGAGACAGTTTGAAGGTCGAGAGCTGGAGAGACAGTTTGAAGGTCGAGAGCTGGAGAGACAGTTTGACGGTCGAGAACTGGAGAGACAGTTTGAAGGTCGAGAGCTGGAGTGACAGTTTGAAGGTCGAGAGCTGGAGAGACAGTTTGAAGGTCAAGAGCTGGAGAGACAGTTTGAAGGTCGAGAGCTGGAGTGACAGTTTGACGGTCGAGAGCTGGAGAGACAGTTTGAAGGACGAGAGCTGGAGAGACAGTTTGAAGGTCGAGAGCTGGAGAGACAGTTTGAAGGTCGAGAGCTGGAGAGACAGTTTGAAGGTCGAGAGCTGGAGTGACAGTTTGACGGTCGAGAGCTGGAGAGACAGTTTGAAGGTCGAGAGCTGGAGAGACAGTTTGACGGTCGAGAACTGGAGAGACAGTTTGAAGGTCGAGAGCTGGAGAGACAGTTTGAAGGTCGACAGCTGGAGTGACAGTTTGAAGGTCGAGAGCTGGAGTGACACTTTGAAGGTCGAGAGCTGGAGAGACAGTTTGAAGGTCGAGAGCTGGAGAGACAGTTTGAAGGAGCAGAGCTGGAGAGACAGTTTGAAGGACGAGAGCTGGAGAGACAGTTTGAAGGTCGAGAGCTGGAGAGACAGTTTGAAGGACGAGAGCTGGAGAGACAGTTTGAAGGTCGAGAGCTGGAGAGACAGTTTGAAGGAAGAGAGCTGGAGCAGACAGTTTGAAGGTCGAGAGCTGGAGAGACAGTTTGAAGGTCGAGAGCTTGAGAGACAGTTTGAAGGTCGAGAGCTGGAGAGACAGTTTGAAGGTCGAGAGCTGGAGAGACAGGTTGAAGGTCGAGAGCTTGAGAGACAGTTTGAAGGTCGAGAGCTGGAGAGACAGTTTGAAGGTCGAGAGCTGGAGAGACAGGTTGAAGGTCGAGAGCTGGAGAGACAGTTTGAAGGACGAGAGCTGGAGCGGAACCCGGTTACCAGGACGCCAAGTTGGACAGCTAGGGGTAATGTGCAGGCCAGGTGTGTGGAAGAAACCGAGGGGAAACATCGAGAAAAACTGCGAGTAAACATTGAGAAAGACAGAGGAAACATTGAGAGAGAGAGAGGGGAAACATCGAGAGAGACCAAGATGGAAACACCGAGAAAGACTGAGGGGGCACTTTATTTATTTAATTTTCTTAATTTATTAATTGAATTTATTTAATTATAAGTTGTGAGTTCCTCACGATGCTCTCCCAGTGCGGCCACCCTATAACCAGAGAATATTCTAGAAGCCTGGGTAGAAATAGCAATGTAATTACTGTAGAAATTACTTTTTTTTAACATTATTGCTTGTTCATTTTATGTGCTGTCTTTTTATGTCTTTTATTTATTTTATGTCTGCTTTATTTATATTTAAAGTATGTATGCGTGTATATATCGGTATGTGTTTTTTTGTGATGGCGCCGATGAAGATGGCTGCCGTCCTTGCGAGCTCCGTGCGTACCAGGCAGCTAAGTGTTCTTGCTGCTTGGTGCTCTCGGCTCGTCAAGAAAAAAGCATTTCACTGACTAGATTACACTTCTTGTATTTAGTTATGTGACCAATAAAATTGAAACTGAAATTGAAATAAAATTGAAATTGAAATTGAAATTGAAATTGACCAACTCCCTAAATGTGCTATCCACAATTTCTTCAGCATCGCGAATGCTCCAGTATGTATCCATTCGCAGCTCCAGCGCCGCAATGCGGTCTGTCAGTAGCTGCAGCTGGATACACTTCCCGCACACATGGTCGTCAGGGACACAGGAAGTGTCCCTGATTTCCCACATAGCGCAGCAGGAGCATGCCACGGGGCCGAGCTGTCCTGCCATGACTTACTCTTTAATTAATTTAAATTAATTTAAATCAAATCAATACCACTAATTACACTACAATTAAATGATATACTCAAGGGCCCTTGATTACTAGCACTCCCTGATACACAACAGAGACCTTAGAAACTATAACCACAAAAATTAAGACCTTCTAAATTTTATAAACTATTAATCTTAACTGTCAAACTATAGAGTAGTATAAATACTCACCTGGCCGTACTCACCCAATCAACTGCTTCCTCTTGCCCGCATCACTTTTTGAATCGTGACGTGGCTCCGGAACGCCACCGCCGGTCTGTGAGATTGGTAAGCCTCTGTAAAAAAGCCCGCGAAAGTGAGTTTAAGTACTCACTGTACCGCCGCTCTCTGCTCCTCCCGACACTGGCCTCTGAAAGAAAGCCCGGGAAAGTGAGTTTCAGTACTCACTTGTAAGGATTTCGGGGGTTTCTTTAAACTGGTTTAAGGTAATCTACCTGGCCAGCAGTCCTTTTTGCTGCTGCACTATAAACCAATTTTAAAACAACGGTTTCGAATCACTGCCCCTCCTTTAGTTCTGAGTGGAGGAACTTATAATTAATGATATTAACGGAACACGTGGTTTGGATGAGAGAAAAAAATATCAATCTTTATTAACTAAAAGAAACTATAATCACAATATCAAACTATCCCACATGAACACAGTAAGATTGTAAAACTATATAACAAGGGGGTACACACGGCAAAAACGAGGGATACAGTGGCTACAATGTTATTTAAACAATCTTAGCAATTCCCTTAAATCACCATCCCCCCCCTTAACTCCTGCTAGGTTGCCTTGTTGAGAGTCAGAAAATCTCTGCTCACATGGTCCAGCGAAGAGAGGGAGAGAGAGAGAGAGAGAGAGAGCTCACCTATGTCCCAGGAAGTCAAGAGTCAAGAGCCAAGAGCCAAGAGAGAGAGCTGGCTGCTCAGCCCTTTTTTTATACCTGGTGAGCCCCTCACATCCGTGCCTTGCAAGGGCTGTGTGCAAAATTAACCCCAAAGCTGTGATAGGCTAACTCAAAGTGGTTAGATTGAGTTAATGTGATTTTCAGAGCTCCCTTTGCTGAAACAAAAGGGAGATACATCTGCTCTATAGTCCAGTACTGGGTGATTGGAAACCCATTTAAAGTTAACGCTTCCCATTCAAGGTGCAAACGTCTCTTCTGCAGTTTCAGGTGTATCTAAACAAATGCTAATAGCATTCAGTTGCTTTGTAAACAAAGCATTGTCCTTTGTCTTCATTGAACCTTACTTCCAGACACAGAAAGCTGCATTCCAAACCTCTTTTGTCCATGTGGTGTGACAGCCATTTTATCTTTGGAAACTTAAAAGCACCTCGCTCAGGGATCCTTTAATCAAAAAAATGAATCTTCAGAACTGTAAATTATTGCGAATTCTTACACACTGTACCGCCGCTCTCTGCTCCTCCCGACACTGGCCTCTGTAAAAAAGCCCACGAAGTGAGTTTAAGTACTCACTGTACCACTACTCTCTGCTCCTCCCAACTCACTCAACAACTGAGCATCCACAGCCCTCTGGGATAGAGTTTAGGAAATAACTCAGGCATCCACTGTCCAAATCCTCTAATTGCTGCTTGTTAAAGGAATCATGTCATTATTCATCTACAGTCTGCTCTAGAGCTGCATATTGATAATAAAGAATAGAATTGCTTCTAAGTGTAAAATTCATTCCTTAGCCAAGAAATTACTGTTTGTGATTTTAGTGTCCATCATTTCAACATCATTAAACCAGTTAAAATATATAATTAATGCTTCTGTTAAATTGCAAAGAAAGGAATGCTATACGAAGTCATTAAGTGTTCCCATGCTAATATTGCAAAAACTAATCTTCAGGCTTTTATTTTTCACCTTTCAATTCATGGAAATAGAAATATCTTCAGTGTCTAAGGGCAGTATGAAAATTCCAGGCATCTAAAAAAGTTTTCTTGTGAATGAGAAAAATAACTAATCTCCAAACTCTTCTGTACTTGCACTTTCAGAAGAACACAGCCATTTACTTGAAACCTCTGGCAACATTTTACCAGCCAGCACACTGCATGATGTTAGTAAAATCACTGCTTGTTTAAAGGTCTAATAATATGTGTCCCATGTGATCAGAATGCTTCAGGGCAGAGTCCTTACTTATTGGATTAACTTCTGGAGACTCTTCTGTTCCCAGATTCGTGGAACCACTATAGTCCTAATGGCAACATCTCATTTTATACATGGAAACAGGAAAATGAGTGTTCTAAATTTGGCATAGAGATTGAGGGGGGAATTTTCTAGGGGGTCAGTGGGGGCAATCGGTGGCGGGTTGGGCGGGAAAATGTTTTTTTTGACAGCGGGTCCGGACCCTGCTATCAACCCACCACCACACGCCTTTCCCAAATGTCAGGTCTGTCAGCACTGAGCAGACCTGACACGCAGCGGCGGGGGAGGCAATTCAGGTCATTATGACCTTGGTAACAGAGGAATAAGAACTATTTTCAGCTCACCTTCAGAGTTTACCAGGTTGCCCATGGGGTCCACGCTGCTCGGGGATCATGTCAGGTAAGCAGGGCGTGAGTTGCCTGACCATGGAATCATCTCATTACTTGACAGCTGCAAATGTGCTATAAAAGCTCCCATCTCACAGCTGTTCACTTTCTAAGCTCAGAAGCTGTTGCTTCCTCCACCTGGAAAACAGAATGAGCTTTATGCAGGTTGCAAGTGTTTGGAGCAAACTCTGTATCCAGTTTCACCTCATTGACAGATCGCTTCTGTCATCTCAGTTTCACCTGCCATCTATTCCATCAGCATCGGTGCCCTTGAAACTATCTCACCTTGGCCCTCAGAATCCCAACACGATCAGCCCCAACACCAGCAGCACCAGGCACACCAGCAGCAGCACCAACAACACCAAACTTCTCCGCAATCAACTGATACTGCACAGGATAGAGGGCATCAGCACATGACCACACTGCTGCCCGGGATGCCAGGGATGGCCTCAACATGGCCAGATTTACTTCACTTCATGCTGTACACCCTGGCTGCCATATGATGTGCCAGGTTGGCACCAAACCACACCAACAGCATAAAGCATCCCTACAATGCCCAAGCCATTTCTTTCACACTCATCAGCATTGCGGGGGGTACTGTTATGTCTCACCATTCACTGCAACTCACTAAGCACACAGATCTGGCCAAGAATGCAAACTGTTCAAAATAAAGGTTTCAATGTTTGACATCACATTAATAGAAACTTTACATGAACATTGGCTAAAACACCAAAGTGCCTACCCTTGTGTGTTGTTAGTTGGCATGATTGCACTTGGATGAGGCTAGTGAGATGGGGAAGTTATGATGTAGATAGAGAGGGATGGGTAGAGGTGCAAGGTAAGTTGGTGTGAGTAAAGATGTGCAGGAGTAGGGTAGGGAAGGCAGAGTGATGGGGATGTGATGAGTGGCACAGCAGGATGAGGTTGAGTGTGGCTTTGCAGTAACGTTTCATGATCTACTGAGATCATTAAGAACATAAGAACATAAGAAATAGGAGCAGGAGTCGGCCATTCCACCCTTCAAGCCTGCTCCGCCATTCAATAAGATCATGGCTGATCTTCTGCCTCAACTCAATTCACCAGCCCTATCACCATATCCTTTGAGGCCTTTACTAGTCAGAAATCTATCAACTTCTGTTTTGAATATACCCAATGACTGAGCCTCCACAGCCCTCTGGGATAGAGAATTCCAAAGATTCACCACCTTCTGTGTGAAGAAATTTCTTCTCATCTCAGTCCTGAATGGCCTACCCTTTATCCTGAGGCTGTGGCCCCTGGTTCTAGACTCCCCAGCCAAGGGAAATATTCTCCCAGCATCCACCCTATCGAGCCCTGTAATAATTTTGTATGCTTCAATGAGACCCCCCTCTCATTCTTCTGAATTCAAGAGAAAACAGGCCTAGTTTACTCAATTTCCTCTCATACGACAGTCCCACCATCCCAGGAATCAATCTCATGAACTTTGGTTGCACTCCCTCTATGGCAAGTATATCCTTCCTTAGGTAAGGAGAACAAAATTGTACACAGTACTCCAGGTGTGGTCTCACCAAGGCCCTATATAATTGGAGTAAGACTTCTTTACTCCTGTACTCAAATCCTCTTGTAATGAAGGCCAACATACCATTTGCCTTCCTAATGGCTTGCTGCACCTGTACATTAACTTTCAGTGACTCATGTACAAGGGCACCCAGGTCCCTTTGAGCATCTGCATTCCCCAATCTTTCACCATTTAGGAAATACTCTGCCTTTCTGTTTTTTCTACCAAAGTGGATAACTTCACATTTATCCACATTATATTCCATCTGCCATGTTCTCGCCAACTCACTGAGTCTGTCGAGATCCCCTTGAAGCCTCTTCACATCCTCTACACAACTGACACTGCCACCTAGCTTTGTATCATCAGCAAATTTGGAAATGTTATATTTAGTCCCCTCATCCAAATCATTGATATAGATTGTGAATAGCTGGGGCCCAAGCACCGATCCTTGTGGTACCCCACTAGTCACAGCCTTCCATCTTGAAAAAGACCTGTTTATCCCTACTTTTTGTTTACTGTCTGTTAACCAATTCTCAATCCATGCTAGTATATTACATGGAGTCCATGTTCTCAGCCTGTGCTCAGGACGCAGCAGACCAGCTATGAGACACCGCCAAACAAACAAGGCAATGGAACTACGCTACCTACATGCACACCAAGAACAGGAAGCTTGAGAAACTTGGCATCACCAGCAGCAGCAACCAAGCCTCCCCCGGTACCACGGTTGAAACCACAGGGAAATCCATCGTCAACCTGTCCAACCACACCCTTCAACCAGATGAAATTGAAGTTCTCAGCCGAGGGCTCAATTTCTGCCCCACCACCAAAATGGACCCCATCGGTCTCGCGGCAGACACAGAGGAATTCATCAGGAGAATGAGGCTCCGGGAATTCTTCCACAAATCCCAAGATGTCAGCAGCGAACCCAATGAGACAATCAATGATCCGGAACAGCAGACAGAGGGATCCGCAGTGCAGCTACCAAAGAAGAAAATCCAAGGCGGCCTTCGAGACACACAACAACGCAAAATCGTCGAGCAGAAACTGATAGCCAAGTTCCGCACCCATGAGGACGGCCTCAACAGAGATCTTGGGTTCATGTCACGCTACATGTAACCCCACCTGACGCAGGGTCATCCAGACTCGAGTTGACATTGGCTTGTTCTCTCTACACAGATGCGGCCGGACCTGCTGTTATTTCCAGCCAAAAAAAATGTTTTTTGTCTGTTTTTTTGTTTTTCATACAGACCCCAGCATCTGCAATATTTGACCCCTTGTGACCCCACCTCATTGTTCTTTGATGTAATGTTTCCCTGACTGACCTGTTTGGACACCATTCACACCTTTGACTGCTGTGATTATCTCTCTGCCGAGGTGTGATAAATGGCAGTTGGAAAGGGTACCTGTAAACATCTGACATGATTCTCTGACTATATAAGCTGTGTCTTTATGCATTTCTCCACTTCACCTGAAGAAGGAGCAGCGCTCCGAAAGCTTGTGATCTCAAATAAAGCTGTTGGACTATAACCTGGTGTTGTGTGACTTCTTACATTTGTCCACCCCAGTCCAACTCCGGCATCTCCACACCAGTATATTACCCCCAATTCCATGTGCCCTAATTTTGTTCACCAACCTCTTGTGTGGGACCTTATCGAAGGCCTTCTGAAAATCCAGATACACCACATCTACCGGTTCCCCTTTGTCTACTCCACTAATTACATCCTCAAAGAGCTCCAATAGGTTTGTCAAACAGGATTTCCCTTTCATAAATCCATGTTGACTCTGCCCAATCTTACTATTAGTTTCTAAGTGCCCAGTTATTGCATCCTTTATAATAGATTCCAGCATTTTCCCAACTACTGATGTGAGGCTAACAGGTCTGTAGTTCCCTGTTTTCTCTCTCCCTCCTTTCTTAAATAGTGGGGTTACATTTGCTATCCTCCAATCTGCAGGAACCATTCCAGAATCTATAGAATTTTGGAAGATGACAACCAATGCATCCACTATCCCAATGGCCACCTCTTTCAAAACCCTAGGATGTAGGTCATCCAGTCCTTGGGATTTATCGACTTTTAGTCCCATTTATTTTGCTAGTACTGTTTTTTTACTATTAATAATTTCTTTAAGTTCTTCATTCTCGCCACACCCTTGGTTTTCTTATATTTCTGGGAGGTTTTTTGTGTCTTCCTCTGTGAAGACTGAAACAAAGTATTTATTTAATTTCTCAGCCATTTCCTCATTCCCCATTATAAATTCTCCCGTCTCTGACTGTAAAGGACCTACATTTACCTTTGCCAGTCTTTTCCTTTTCACATACCTTGAAAGGTTTACGCCACTGCAGCCAGGTCCTCCTGACGACATCCCTGCTTGTGTCCTGTGCAATGTGCAACCAGGCTGTCTTGATCTCCTGGGGAGGTCTCTTCCACCCATTGGAAGGGAAGAGAACCTCCCTACATGCTGTGACTCCCTCCATAAGCATATGGAGGGAGTCATGGGAGAGCCTGGGTGCAGCCGGGCACCTCTGTGCAGTGCTTGTCAGTGTTTGCAGCACCTAAATGCTGTAGAACACTGACAGCACAACTGTCAAAATCAATTTGCGTATGACCCCTTTAAGTAAACCGACTGATGACGCGTCATCAAATTACGTCATCAGACACGCTTCCTTCAATTGGCCACAAAACGCGCTGGGCGGCTTAACAAGCCCAATCAGGGGAAAATCATTTTGTACAGCGGGCTGGAGCCAGCAGCGAGGCCGGGACCCGCCACTAACTCGCCGAGGTAAGGGAAATCCAATGTAACTAAAAAGGTTTTATTAAAATATCCACTTCTAATACTTTGACATTATTACCTAGCATTTGAAACATTTTATTTATCAAAGGATTTGAGTTTATAACATCAATACACATAATACACACCTTATCAATCCATGGCAGACAATGCAGTGATGATTATACATCAGTCCATCTCATGTTGATATTGTATGAATCAATGCAGTCAGTCACAGAATGGATTATTATTTAGCTGTTCAGACATGTGGGTGGCTAAACTTGCTATGGCCCCTTTTCAGGCACATAACTCAGTGCGTTTCCAGGGCACGCCTGAACCAGGAGGACCAAGGAGCATCCTAAATTGGTCCTCAGGCTTCATTGTAATAGTCGGGGTTAGCTGCCAGCGCTTGTCACTCTTCCAGAGGCTGCTCATCCCTGTGGTTCGAGCCAAGTTCACCATAAAGGAGGCATAACAAAGTTGAATTTAGGCCTCGTTCTATCTAACCTTTATCTGAGTTGATAAAAATCAATCTAACTATAGACTAACCAGCTGAGGCCGGTTGCTGTCATTAATACTTTTACCCACAGTGTCAGAAGGAGTTACAGAAGCTGTTCTGCGATCTTGTCTCAAGGTCCCAGTGCTGTGCGAGCACGCCTTATATTGCAATGTACCTTGTACATTAACTTAACATTTAT
Organism: Somniosus microcephalus; assembly: GCF_052327205.1. Taxonomy (NCBI): domain Eukaryota; kingdom Metazoa; phylum Chordata; class Chondrichthyes; order Squaliformes; family Somniosidae; genus Somniosus; species Somniosus microcephalus. Next base: position 254,946,756 of record NC_140992.1, read on the forward strand.
TATTAAGTTGCAATTTGTGTTCTGTTTCTACCCACCTCCCTACTTTGGCAGTCTCCCTAATGTCGGGACAAAGTGGGTTTCAGTTCGTTTAGAGGCAACAGGGTTGCCTTGTTTACTGCGCCACCAGTGAAATCAGGCCCATCTTTCATAGCAACGTTGTGAAGTAAATGAAGCAAGATATTGGCCCGGATTTTGCAGTCAGCGGTGAAGTGACGGCACTCGCCGCTGACCTCAAAGAAAGCTGCCCACAGAGATCTAACGATCTCTGTGGCATGGGTTTCACCTTTCCCAACATTAGTTTGATTCTGGCACCAACTCTGGGGGATCTCCGGCGTTCGGGAAAAATGATGTCATCAAGCAGGCTAAGCAGCCAATCACATTGAAGAATTCTCACAGACAGCAAACCAGGAAGTAAAATGCACTGATTATCCTTCACTTGTTCTAAATTTTACAGAGAGTGAAATACAGATTGGGACATTCACATGGGATTAAGCTGAAATACCATAAACAAACTTTAAAAAAATAATTTTTATTATATTAAAAATACTTTTGAAAATATAATCTTCAATTGCCCAGTGATTTGACAGCATAAACTCTCAGGGAAATTCCCTACCTGTACTGTTAAAAATTGACTGACTCAAAAGCGCAAACAAAAAACAAACTACTGCAGATGCTGGAAATCTGAAACATGTACTGTTGAGTATTTCCAGAACCCAAGTGCCTCATTAAGGCCTACATTCCCAAAGATACTTTGGGCTGGATTTTCATTGAGGAGGCGGGTAGGAGGTGGGACTACAACTTTCGGGGTTGTAGTCCCACCTCCATCGAGTTCTAGCCAACCCATGCGAGTTTGACTTGATTGACCTTGTTGTTGCCCGCCCAGCGGGCTCAGCAGACCAATTAAGGGCCACCCGGCAACAGGTGATGTCACAGATTGACATTTCATCTGTCAAGACCTTTTGACAGATGAAATATCAGCATTTCACAGCTGTTTGAAGCTGTCAAACACTGACAATCTGTACTCTAAGTTAATTCCTTCCTCTCAGGATGATTTAGAGATCTCCCCGGAACAGAAAGCTGAATGCTGCAATTTTTGACAGATCGTGGCCATTCTGCTTTCTGTGCCGGTGAGGTGAGGGACTCCCGAGACCTGAAGGAAGGAAGGCTGTAAAGGTAAGTAAAACTTCTTTAAACACTTTAAACACACCAAACACACTTACCTCTGCACTCATGCACCCACCACTCATCTGAACACCGGACATCTCGACCCCTCCAAGCCCTTCAGCCCGACGGCCCACCTCGCTAACTTGGCGTGGTTTGGAGCCATCGGGAATCCCACACTTCAGCTATGAAAATAGGGATTAGGCTAAAAACTGCCCATTAACTAACCAGCGCAGGTCGGGTACCTGCCTCCTTTGAAACTGGCATGGAGGCGGGTTGGGGGCGGGATGGGTTCGTGCCCCCCGATTTCGGGATTTTAACCCCCCACACGCCTCCAATCCCGCCTCCACGGCTCAATGAAAATCCTGCCCTTTATCTCAACAATAGAAAATTCACATGCTCACATTTCATCTACTCAGTTCACAAAGCCAGCTTATAGCACTCTCGCCTCTGAGTCAGAAGGTTATGGGTTCATAGTCCCACTCCAGACACTTGAGCACATAAAGCTAGGCTGACACTCCAGTGCAGTGCTGAGGGAGTGCTGCATTGTCAGAGATGCCGTCTTTTGGATGAGACATTAAACCGAGGCCCTGTCTGCTCTCTCAGGTGGGCGTAAAAGATCGCATGGCACTATTTCGAAGACGAGCAGGGGAGTGAGCCCTAGTGTCCTGGTCAATATTTATCCCTCAATCAACACCACTAAAACAGATTAACTGGTCATTATCACATTGCTGTATGTGGGAGCTTGCTGTGCACAAATTGCCTGCCGTGTTTCCTACATTATAACAATGTCCAAACTTCAAAAGTACTTCATTGGCTGTAAAGTGCTTTGGGACGTCCTGAGGTTGTGAAAGGCGTTATATAAATGCAACTCTTCCTTTTCTTTCTTTTTAAGTTGCATACAACCAGAAAAATTAACTCTGAAATCAATGTGGTCAATCAATTTTTACTTTGCAATATAATATTTTCCAAGTGATTCCAGTAATTTCAAAAACTAACCACTGTGTTTACCTGCTATTCCAGCTGACTTACTTAAGTACTTCTGAATATCAAAGATTGCTGCAGTCATTACAGACTATGTCAAGAAATCTTCAACATATGAGCTAGTGTGGAAGAGTAGACTACCTACATCTGTGTTATGTTGAGGGATGAAATCAAAACACTGCAGTCCTCCCATGAGCATGTAGCAACTGTAGGAACACCTGCAGCAGAGTCTTTCATGTTACAGGCCTTGAGGCCAGTTGTTTCCTCTCTTCTGAACACTCAGACTGTTGCAAGAGAGGTCTAGGGCTCCACGGAGCAGCAGTCTAGGAGATTGCAAGATGAGCACTATTAACTGGAGTTTCAGAAACCTCATTGCAGCCATCGGGTCGCCTGCCATACTGATCAGTGGCACAGTGAGGCTGTAATCAGTTGCAGAGCCCTGGGTGGGATAGGCACAAATGATCTTGTTGTGGCTTAAAATGGTAATACTTCCAGACGTCCCACCACCCCCTTCCACTGACATGAAAGAGGCAAGGTCAATAGCTGGGCCATCAGCAGTTCAGAGAGGTCAAGGACCACCTCAATCCAAAGAGCCTTTCATGGCCACATAGCAACTAGCCGCCTCACTTACTCCTGCCACTAGGGAGCGCTAGGTTAGGTCATGGAGGAAATCAACCACACAGTTTTACCATGGGGTCGCTAAACAGTACGTGGACGCATACACATCATATTTAGAGTGATACAATTTTATTGCACTGAAGTTGTCCAGTTATAATCTTGTTATAGTCTTGGATAATATATCAGGTGACAGGCATGGAATGTTTGTCAGTTGACTAGGGGCTAAACACAATATAGGTGGTGTATTTGTTGAGGTCATGGTGAAGATGTAGGGAGGACTGTGTGTAATGGGTGGATGGGGTAATTAAGAGAAGGTCTTGCCAATGAGAGCCTGGCAAATAGTTCTAGCAACTGCTAGGTACTTTGGCGGCTACATCTTCTCTGTGTCGTCGCCTTGCTGCAGCTTGTTGCTTTTCTTCTCTAGGTGCTCCATGTTGATGCCTCTTTGAATGTTGTACAGCAGTCATGTTGACCTGAAAGACTTTGGATGGGCTGTATTGCAAGATTCCCACGATCTATCTGTCTGAAATGTTGTTTTAATACTCTTATGGTATGTTCTATGATAACTCTGGTAGATGCTTGCACCTTATTGTATCTGTACTTGGTAGTTGTACATAGCTGTCATGTGGGCATCAGGGCTCTTCATATCAACCCCATGGCTTTCATGAAGAGAAAAGCTTTGCATTCAATTACTACTCAGGTGGTATCTATGGTGCCCACATTATTTGAAGGAGAACAGGGTGATCCTCTACAAAGAAGACTGCTGACCTCACTGAGAAAACCCTTAACAGCAGAGGAGCACCTCACCTGACACCTCACCATCTATCTGTTGTTAATGAGCTGCCACCAAGAAGGGTATGCCATGCAGCTTAGGCACAATGAAAGAGTTTTCACAAAAGTGCAATGGTTGCACCTAATGCTTCAAATGGTACCTCCCACTGGGTGCAGCAGATCCTAACTTAGGCCTCGGTTAATGGGTCCCACAAATATGTGGAAAAATAAGAAACAGCTTGCTCCCGATACCAGCAAACCTCACTTGCAGCCATGTACAAGGGCTCCGGATAATATCATTGACTCATTCGACAACCCCCATCCACTTAGTTGGCACTTGTGTTATTACTGAAAGAAAGACTTGCATTTATATAGCGCCTTTCACGACCAGCGGATGTCTCAAAGCGCTTTACAGCCAATGAAGTACTTTTGAAGTGGCGTCACTATTGTAATGTGGGAAACACAGCAGCCAATTTGCGCACAGCAAGGTCCCACAAACAGCAATGTGATAATGACCAGATAATCTGTTTTTGTTATGTTGGTTGAGGGATAAATATTGGCCAGGACGCCAGGGAGAACGCCCCTGCTCTTCTTCGAAATAGTGCCAATGGGAACTTTTACGTCCACCTGAGAGGGCAGACTGGGCCTCGGTTTAACGTCTCATCCGAAAGACGACACCTCTGACAGTGCAGCACTCCCTCAGCACTGCACTGGAGCGTCAGCTTAGCTTTATGTGCTCAAGTCCCTGGAGTGGGACGTGAACCCACAACCTTCTGACTCAGAGGCGAGTGTGCTACCAACTGAGACACAGCTGACACTTCAGAGCTTCAGAACAAAATACAGGAAACTCTTTTTTATCCGGCACCGGTGGGACCGGCGTGGTGCCGGTTGATCAAAAAGTCCAGATTACAGAGAGGTATAGTAAAAGGTACGAGAGCTCCGTACACGGCCACAGATCCAGGCATCCCTGATGCACAGCCACAGGTGCAGGAACCCCGGTTACACGGCCACAGATCCAGGAACCCCGGTTACACGGCCACAGGTGCAGGAACCCCGGTTACACGGCCACAGGTGCAGGAACCCCGGTTACACGGCCACAGGTGCAGGAACCTCGGTTACACGGCCACAGGTGCAGGAACCCTGGTTACACAGCCACAGGTGCAGGAACTCCGGTGCAGGAACCCCAGTTACACAGCCACAGATCCAGGAACCCCGGTTACACAGCCACAGGTGCAGGAACCCTGGTTACACGGCCACAGATCCAGGAACCCCGGTTACACGGCCACAGGTGCAGGAACCCCGGTTACACGGCCACAGGTGCAGGAACCCCAGTTACACGGCCACAGGTGCAGGAACCCCGGTTATACGGCCACAGGTGCAGGAACCCCGGTTACACGGCCACAGGTGCAGGAACCCTGGTTACACAGCCACAGGTGCAGGAACTCCGGTGCAGGAACCCCAGTTACACGACCACAGATCCAGGAACCCCGGTTACACAGCCACAGGTGCAGGAACCCCGGTTACACGGCCACAGATCCAGGAACACCGGTTACACGGCCACAGGTGCAGGAACCCCGGTTACAAGGCCACTAATATATAGTAAAACTTACCTGAACCTACTCCTGAATTTTGCTGGTTAAGGGAGATTTCTGGATATTTAGGTGCCGGTTAAAAGAGAGTTTCCTGTAGCAGCAGGACTTCCAAATCTCCAGTATCTAAATGACTCCGCTGTGCCATTGTGAACGGTTACTGCACTTTTCTACCATCACTACAACTTCCCTTTAATGGCAAACTGCAGCCTTTAAGGGGAGAAATTTGTTATCGCCCCATTTGGGGCGCAATGATCAGCCAGGTGCAAAGTTTAGCACTCGCGCTAATTATCACCTCCGACTGCAAACCTGACCTCTATCACCCCTGGAGGTGATTTGAGCGCTAAATCAGGCGCTACACACCTGTCTTAAGGCGCTAACGCCAAGGAGCGAGGCGCTACCTCAGAGCGCTGGCGAAGCTCATGTGATGTCAGTTAGCAATGGAACACAGACACACCGGCGCCGGCCAGTTCTTAAAGGGGAGGGTCGATCTTGCTCTACAGCCACACCCTGCTTATTGCAGCCTTGAGGCTCAGCCTGGAGAGACCTGTACATCAAATCTGCTGGAAAGAACAATGGAGAGACCCAGGGAAATAGCTTAGAGTGCAGCCCCTATAGACTCTGCAAGGAAGGTCAAATCAAAATGAACCAGCAAAGTGCTGCTCAGTACCCAAAACTCCTTCACACAGCATTGAATCTCTCCAGAAGTCTCTCTCTCTCTCTCAGAATGCGTGGTGCAAAAATATCACCGACAAAAAAAGGCAGGAAGTGGCCACCTTTAAATAGCGCTCCCCCAGTCCCTTCCCGACTGCAAAACACTCCCCTCTGCCTGTCGTTGCTAGCGGCAGGCGGTAAGGCAGGGGGCACCACTCAATATCCGGTCCAGAGTGCTACCGGGGCATTGCACACTCGACTGACGTCACGACCTGCGGGCGCAGGAGATCGTGGCGGTAGTGTTTAGCGCTGCCGCAAAATGTCTGGTCAATTTCGCGAGCGGCGCAAACATCGCCACGCCCGGGCGCTAGTTACTTTGCGCCCCGTTAGCGCCCTCTTAGGAATTTCTTTCCCTATAAAGAGCTGCTGCCCTGCAGGAATTTTCACTCCCCAGGCTCTTTGGACAAGCTTTTTTTTCCACTTGTTGCCCTAGTTAAATTAGGGGGAGGGATTCCCACTGCAAAATTCAGCAGAGCTGTGTCTTCCCATGTCACTGGCACAGGTTTGCCAGCTGAACGGGTGTTTATGCTGCCTCACTTTTAGTCAGGATCGCAAAATTGGGCCTAATGCAGCCTGATAGTTTCAGCAGCTACGGCATCAAGGTGCTGAATTATAAAATTATTATATTGACTGTCAAGCAGGTACTTATCAGTCTTTTCACTTGTTTCGCTTCCTACTTATAGCAAATCAGTTAACCTCTTCATGTTGGCACATTGAGGATAATTTTCAGCTTCAAAGCTTGGGTGGTAAACTGGCGGAGGGGATTGCCCATCTTCCCGATTTCCAATGAAGCAGAATTGAGGATGTTCGCTGATGACTGCACAGTGTTCAGCACCATTCGCAACTCCTCAGATAATGAAGCAGTCCATGCCCACATGCAACAAGACCTGGACGACATTCAGGCCTGGGCTGATAAGTGGCAGGTAACATTCGCGCCACACAAGTGCCAGGCAATGACTATCTCCAACAAGCGAGAGTCTAATTACCGCCCCTTGACATTCAACGGTCAAATCCCCCACCATCAATAACCTGGGGGTCACCTTTGACCAGAAACTTAACTGGACCAGCCATATAAATACTGTGGCAACAAGAGCAGGTCAGAGGCTGGGTATTCTGCAGTGAGTGTCTCACCTCCTGACTCCCCAAAGCCTTTCCACAAGACACAAGTCAGGAGTGTGATGGAATACTCTCCACTTGCCTGGATGAGTGCAGCTCCAACAACACTCAAGAAGCTCGACACCATCCAGGACAAAGCAGCCCACTTGATTGGCACCCCATCCACCACCTTAAACATTCACTCCCTCCACCACCGGCGTACCGTGGCTGCAGTGTGTACCATCTACAAGATGCACTGCAGCAACTCGCCAAGGCTCCTTCGGCAGCACCTCCCAAACCCACGACCTCTACCACCTAGAAGGACAAGGGCAGCAGGCGCATGGGAACACCACCACTTCCAAGATCCCCTCCAAGTCACACACCATCCTGACTTGGAAGTACATCACCATTCCTTCATCGTCAATGGGTCAAAATCCTGGAACTCCCTCCCTAACAGCACTGTGGGAGTACCTTCACCACACGGACTGCTGGGTTTCAAGAAGGCGGCTCACCACCACCTTCTCAAGGCCAATTAGGGATGGGCACTAAATGCTGGCCTTGCTAGCAATGCCCACATCCCATGAACGATTTAAAAAAACATTCTTTCAGCCTGTGGTTGTAAATATACATAGCAATTTTGTACATACAAAGCACTGCAGAAGATGACCTCTCTGTGCCCATCTATCAGCCACATGTTGTGGTATTGTATGTTTGATTGTCTCACACATGTTTGTAATGATCAGATTTAGCTCTGAGCCCATTAAGTCATTCAGAATCTGATTCCCCCTCCAAGCGTATTGGCACACAACTTGTAATGGTAAACAAAAACATCTTTTATTGGTGGTTGTTTTGGAGTATTACAATGGAGATAAGGTTACAGTGAACAAGATGTACAGACAGCAGGATATAATCACACATATCCTAATAGTACCAAGGTATGACTGAAAATAGCTATTATAACAAATGCAAACTGAAGGAAGAGAAGGCTTCGTCTGGTCAATGATGGTGCAAAATAACCTTGAGGTCTGGAGTAAAAGGGTGGGCAGACAGACGGAGACTCAGCAAGAGAAAGGGGATGTGGCAGAAGGCACAGGATTCAGTAATAATGAGATCTAAAGTGACCGGAGTTTAAACACAATGGCCCGGAATTCGCGGTCTGTGGTGCAGCAAAGTCGTTCGCCATTGATCCCGAACAAAGCTGCCCACAGAGATCTCTCAGAGATCTGCACAGCGCAGCCAGTGTCGGAGCAGTGAATCTTCTTCTTATCGTGTCCACGGACAGTCTATACATAGCCCAGCCAGAACTGGACACATTTTTGCACCTTGTTGTTGGATTCGGCAAGATCTGCAACAGTGCAGGGTTCCTCTAACGATGGGCATTGCAGGAGATGTTGCATAGTCTGTGCCTCAGTTCCACATTCACAAGTTGTCGGGCTGGTTGAATATCCCCATTTGCTTAGTGACACCTTTGAGCAACCTACACCGGTCCTAAGTCTGTTAAGGCACTTCCAGATTGCCCAGTTGCAATTAGCTCCTGGGGGAAGGCTTTCATCAGGTAAAATTTCCATCGCTGGGGGTTGTTCAAGACTGGCGAGCCGGTCTTTCCACAAGGCGATGCGGGCTTCAGATGAGGTTGATTGTAATGGAACAACACTGTTCATGAAGCTCTTCCTTGACTTTAGGCGGCTGGGTGTAGGTGTATGACAATGCAGAGGGTGCCTCTCATCTGATGTTTGACAGAGTCGCTCAGTGAATGGCTGACCGTAACTTCAGGATTTCCACGATTAGCTGCGCATGCGCTACATCCTGAAGTTGCGATCAGTTTGAAAGGGGTAATAATGGCGAGCACTGTTAGTTTGCCGTTATTACCCTCCGCAAATCCCGACCCCTTGAGAATTTGACAAATATTAATATTAACCTCTCGGCAGTAGTTATGTGCCACCTAGTGGTGAGACAGCACATGCTATGAAGGCAAGAACGGCTGACATTTAAGGGTAGACATCCCAGCAGCAATCATGCAAGCGTGGTGCAAGAAAATTATCATCTACTGAAGTTGCTGTGTCCCCCTCATTTCCTGCCCCGCGTTTGTTGCTGGTTTCCTCTGCCCTCATTGTGCGAGAGCTATATTATTTATAATAAATGTAAATAAGGGCACTGCTATGAAGCCCACCATTTTCCACAAGCTGGGCAGAAGTCCCAGCCAGGTCTAATTTCGCCCATTTAAAATGGCATCGCAGGTCAGCCGCAATATTGCCTGTCAGCAAAATGTTGTTTATTAAATGCGCACCGCTCCTTCATTTTGTTTCCGTGGGGATTGGATTCAGCGCTCCTACTAGAGTTGATATGAGAATGAAGAAGCTTGAAGAAAGGATGTCACGGAGATCCATTCATGCTAGAGGCAAAGTGTGGCTGTCCCTCATTACCCTAGGGGCTGCACTGACAGTCCAAGGCATAGCTGCCTGGAAATGACAGCAGAGAACTGCCTTCGTAGGCTACATGTTAGAAGGGAGGCAGTTATAGAACTGTGCCAGTTGCTAAAGGAGAACTTTTGCCAACCTCCACCACCGGGACAACAACAACAAGTAAAACATCCCAAGGCGCTTCACAGGAGCGTTATCAAACAAAATGTGACATTGAGCCACATAAGGAGATATTAGGGCAGATGAGGTAGGTTTTAAGGAGCATCTTAAAGGATGAAAGGTAGAGAGGTGGAGAGACTTAGGGAGGGAATTCCAGAGCTTAGGCCCTTGGCAACTGAAAGCACAGTGGAGCAATTAAAATCGGGGATCCTCAAGAGGCCAGAATTGGAGGAGCGCAGATATCTCAGAGGGTTGTAGGGCTGGAGAAGATTGCAGAGACAGGAAAGGGCTAGGCCATGGAGGGATTCGAAAACAATGATGAGAATTTTTAAATCGAGGCATTGCTTAACCGGGGCCCGATGTAGGTCAGCGAGCACAGGGGTGAAGGGTGAATGGGACTTGTTGCGAGTTAGGACATGGGCAGCTGAGTTTTGGATGACCTCAAGTTTAGAGAGGGTAGAACGTGGGAGGCCAGCTGGGAGTGCATTGGAAGAGTCAAGTCTAGAGGTAACAAAGGCATGGATGACAGTTTCAGCAGCAGATGTGCTGAGGCAGAGACGGAGTCGGCTGATGTTACGGAGATGGAAATAGGCGGTCTTAGTGATGGCGTGGATATGTAGTCGGAAGCTCATCTTGGGGTCAAATATGACACCAAGGTTGTGAACAGTCTGGTGCCTCAGACTGTTGCCAGGGAGAGGGATGGAGTCAGTGGGTTGGGAATGGAGTTTGTGGCAGGGACCGAAGACAATGGATTTGGTCTTCCCAATATTTATTTGGAGGAAATTTCTGCTCATACAGTACTGGATGTCGGACAAGCAGTGTGACAATTTAGAGACAGTAGAGGGGTCGACATTACGAGTAGCAAGGTCACCAAAGCCCTTGACATTTAGGCCTTTGGCTTCTTCCAGCCTACCACAGATTGTCTGCAATGTAGGGCAATTTGCAGTACAGTACATAGATGCATCAATCAGCTGACTGATGAATTGTTCAATTAAGTGAATTTGTCACTATTCCCATTGGAAAGCAACAGTCGCATAAAAGGATCATTCAATTTCATTGTTGGATTCCCCAAGTAGTGAGGGTCATTGATACCACCCAAGTGGTTATCCAGGGCCCTGATAACAATGCTATGGCCTACACATATGAGCTCCATAAGCAGCCTGCTGCACAGGTGAAACCTTCCAATGAATAGTTCATTGGGACCAAAGTTCTTGTGGGAGCGACCATGCATGGTGCATCAGATGAATGCTCCACTGCACAACCTTACTTTTTTTTATTCGTTCATGGGATGTGGGCGTCACTGGCAAGGCCAGCATTTGTTGCCCATCCCTAGTTGCCCTTGAGAAGGTGGTGGTGAGCCACCTTCTTGAACCACTGCAGTCCGTGTGGTGAAGGTACTCCCACATGGAATCATGACTAGCACAAAGGAAGATGGTTGTGGTGGTTGGAGGTCAGTCATCACAGCCCCAGGACATTGCTGCAGGAGTTCCTCAGCGCAGTGTCCTAGGACCAACCATCTTCAGATGCTTCCTCAATGACCTTCCCTCCATTATTAGGTCAGAAGTGGGGATGTTCACTGAGGACTGCACAGGGTTCAGTGCCATTTGCCACTCCTCAGACAATGAAGCAGTCTGTACTGGCCGCGCTAGACGTGCTCCTATCTAGTTATCCAGCAAGTTAAACACTTATTCAAAATAATTCTTCGTGAAGCCGTTTGCTGTTTGAAGCCTTTACTTGAACAATTTTTGTGAAACTGTAAACAAAGACAAAGTATGTTTTGTACATAAACTGAGTACTATACATTCGATATTACATAAGATATAACATATTTACAACAGTAGAATAGATTAATTGTATAACTAACTAACATTTAGACTAACTTCTGTAACTATCAAATATTAACCTTTTATAAACATATTATTGTCAAAATACTACTCTGACAACGTTGCTATTATGCTAACAAACAAAGATACTCACAGATATTGCGCTTGGCCTAACATATGAAATCAGATTACATTGGATTGTGAAACCCTCATGGAATCCTCCATTACTGCCAGGTTCTTCCTGGAATTCTACTTCCTGGGATTCTACTTCCTGGGTTACACAGGAAGAAAGGTACGAAGGTCAAATGACCTCTCACAGGAAGAAAGGAACAAAGGTCAAATGACCTCACACAGGAAGAAAGGAACAAAGGTCAAATGACCTCACACAGGAAGAAAGGAACAAAGGTCAAATGACCTCTGTTTCATACAAACACACTGCTAACACATAACCACCACCAGAGGGTGCTATCTGCACATAAAATAGTCCATCGGTCCAGAACACAGTCCATGTCATCATGCAGCAAGACCTGGATGACATTCAGGCTTGGGCTAATGAGTGGCAAGTAATATTTGCACCACACAAGTGCCAGGAAATGACTATCCCCAACAAGAGAGAGTCTAACCACCGCCCTTTGACATTAAATGGCATTACCATCGCTGAATCCCCCACCATCAATATCTTGGGGGGTCACCATTGACCAGAAGCTTAACTGGACCAGCCACATAAATACTGTGGCAACAAGAGCAGGTCAGAGGCTAGGTATTCTTCAGCGAGTGTCTCACCTCCTGACTCCCCAAAGCCTTTCCCCCCATCTACAAGACACAAGTCAGGAGTGTGATGGAAGACTCTCCACATGCCTGGGTGAGTGCAGCTCCAACAACACTGAAGAAGCTCACTGGGTCAAAATCCTGGAACTCCCTCCCTAACAGCACTGTGGGAGCACCTTCACCACATGGACTGCAGCAGTTCAAGAAGGTGGCTCGCCACCGCCTTCTCAAGGGCAGCTAGGGATGGGCACATCCCATGAACAAATAAAAACAAAGTGCTGTTCTGGAGGGAGTTCCAGGATTTTGACCCAGCGACGATGAAGGAACGGCCGACATACTTCCAAGTCAGGATGGTTTGTGACTTGGAGGGGAACTTGGAGGTGGTGGTGTTCCCATGCGCCTGCAGCTCTTGTCCTCAGAACAGAAAACCTCCCCCTTGTACAATGAGTGACTGACACTACAGTTTGTTTAGTTACTTTGGCAGTGAAAGTGTAAGGTCCATTAGAGTTCAGTGGGGAATAACAGTCCAAACTGTGAAATACCAAAAATATCATTTTGGAAAATCATCACTCATCAGTGTATAATTATTCACATCAGATTTGTTTTCACTCTTTTGATCCTGATCCACTCACAAGTCACAGATAAATGATGGATGCAAAAATAAAGGGCAACCTGGTTTGACATAATTGCCTGAAATTTAAAATAAATAAATAAATAAATAAAGAACTTGCATTTACATAGTGCCTTTCACATCTTCAGGACATCCCAAATGCTTCACAAGCAATGGACTACTCTTGGCTTACCTTTTCAGGCCACTTCTGGCTTCGATCCACTTGCGTGTTGATTTGGCTTGGTGTAAAACTCACTAGGGTGAATTTTAACACCCAAAGACGGGTGGATTGGGGGTCGGGACAGATGTTAAAAAATTTTAAATCTGAAACCCGGCCCCAACCTGTCCACTTCCAGGTTTAACGGAGGTGGGACATGGGCAGCCAGTCTACCCACTCCCAGGAGGCGAGTTGGCAATTTATATATTTTAATTTGGCTGACAGCCTCTGATTTAACCTGCTTTACAGGTTTAACAGTGGCCGGCCAGATTTCCAAGGCCTCAGGAAACCCGGCAGCTGAAGGGAGGCGAGGAAAGCTTTGGGAAGAAGGTAAATGCCTTTACTGCACTGCCTGTGGGCCAGGAGGAGCAGGAGTGTTTCCCCCCCGGCCCCCCAAGCTCCCCCCATGAGAGCCCTCCCCATACAAAGACACCCGGAGTCAGGGATCCGACCCCCATCCAAAACTCCGCCTACCTAACACTACCTGTTAATATCCAGGCCCCTATTTCCCGCTCAGGTCTCCTAATAAAATTTGCAGTCAGGCCCCAATGATGTCATCAGGACCCACCGTGCATAAATTAAAAAGGACCCAACCGACTTTGGGTGGCAGTCCTTGCTGCCTGCTCAGGGAGCAGATTAAAATACAAACCTGTCAGCCCCAGGTGGCTCCAGGGTGGGTAACTTGGGCAATTTTAACTGCCCATCTGCCGGTTTCTACTGGGCGAGTAGAGTTAAAATCTTCCCCCATTACTTGCATTAGTATCTAATTTCACTGTTCCACTTCACAAGATACCTGAATGTTACTAATTCCAAAAGTAAAAGCTCACCTTTTGCACAGTAGAATCCTCCTTAATTTATGTCAAAGGGCAACTGTTGATATTTCCAATTTAATAAATAGGCTTCTGATTAAAATTTCAAAGCTGTTCAGCTCCGATCTAATTATTTCCAAGAGAATGCACTGCAAATAAATAAATGTTCAAGGTTAACATTTTTTTAAGGTTTTTTTTTAACAATAAAAGAAAATTTCTATATTGCTTTCCATACTTCTTCTTAGGCAGTCCCTCGGAACCGAGGATGACTTGCTTCCACATTAAAAATGAGTTCTCAGGTGACTGATGAGTCCAATGTGGGACCTACAGTCTCTGTCACAGGTGGGGCAGATGGTGGTTGAAGGGGTGGGTGGGTGGGGTGCTTGGGTTGACGTGTGCTCCCTGCGCTTGGCTTCCGCTTGCTCCCGGCGACCATACAGGTGTATGGTCTCAACACGGTATTTACTGAGGGTGCAATGGCAGCCTAATTGTGCATATTTAAAGTATGTTAACACGCTTCAGATCCAAGACAATGTGGGGGCAGCAGACCAGACAGTGCCACACAGGGGCTAGCCTGCCAGCTCCAGGGTGGTTTCGGTTTGGGTCACTTTTTCTGCACAAGACTGTTTATTTTGCCAGTTTCCCTGTTTCAGTTTGTAACCTGTACATGTGTCATTTGTAGTTTCGTAAAATAAAATGTGGGGAATAAAAGAACAGACCATGCAACAACTTGGTAGATGTTTCAGCATTTGACTACCTGACTGGATTGTTGGGACTTGCACATCTATTCAAATAGTTGAAAGTACTGTCACAATGTACTGACTCTTGCAGGTCAGCCGCGACATATTTGGTAGGTTTTTGATAAAAGCTGAGCAATCCTGCATTACCCTACTTGCCAAGCCTGCCACACAAATCCACTCAAAAGTTCAGCTTCAATCAGTTCTGTTTAACGGCAGTGGTTGGGGACAGACCTGCGTATATCACCTAAGCAGATCTTTTCCAAAATAAGACACCCGACATGGCGGGTCTTCAGGAAGCTGCATTTTGACTGACAGAACTGAGACTATCTTCAACTCACAGTGGTAGACGCCCCCAACAAAAATACACCAGGAGTGAATTAATCATCGGCAAGAGGAGGACAGATTGCAGACTCATTTGAACATATGAAGCTTTGTTTATTTTTAGGAGCCAAGTGCATTAAAATAGTTTACATTCTTAAACCGAAATGAATGATCGCCATTCCTAATGAGAGAGCCTTGGCAAATCTGATAAGGATGCTGATCCCTGTTGATTGAATGGAACCACTTGCTGAGGCCCCAGCTGATATCAGCCACGGGGCTACCCAACGACTTTCCAACTTTGGCATGCTGGAGGAGGAATAAAAATGAGAGTTTCTCGTATTGGCAGGAGATTTAAAGGAAACATTCTCAAAGGATTTAAAAGAAGGCAGAACTTTGCAGTGAAGGTATTCTCACTAGGCAATGTTCTCTTTTAATAGTTTTTTAAAAAGGCTAGAGGAGGAATAATAACTTGCCCCATGAGCATGTATCTATTAAGAAACATGATGGGGGAGGAAAGAATGTATCTTGAGGCAGGGTGACTTTAAAATGCACAGGCACACATCCATTGTTTGCAGTGGGAAAGGAAATATAGATGCCAACTCTTTCCATCAATGATTCACCTCACAAACAAAGCAGCGATTATTGTTCAGTTTATGAATGGTTTCATCATGTAACAAAAAAAATTGTGCCCGCCCCAATTTTAACTGCCCCCGCGAGGCAGGAACTGGGCGGTGAGGTGGTTGCCGTGTCCCGATATTAACCTGCTCTTTTGAGCAGGCAAGCAGGACACTGTCAGGAAGGAAGTGGGGTCCTACTGTAAATATGCAGAT
Organism: Somniosus microcephalus; assembly: GCF_052327205.1. Classification (NCBI taxonomy): domain Eukaryota; kingdom Metazoa; phylum Chordata; class Chondrichthyes; order Squaliformes; family Somniosidae; genus Somniosus; species Somniosus microcephalus. Next base: position 254,962,385 of record NC_140992.1, read on the forward strand.
CAGATCAGATGATGTCATCAAGACCTGATCGGCAATTTTAACCCGAAGCCTGTGCGGAGTGGGGGTGTGGCCAGTGCTGGTTCCCCCCATCGGGCAAACTGGTCAGGAGCCGGATCCTGGGCCAGAAGAGGACCAGAAGGTAAGCTTAAAAGTTATATTACAGGTTTCCTTGTAGTCCAGGAGGGGCACATGACCAAATCCTTCCCCCACCCACCACCAATCTTTCCCACAGGCTTTTCCCCATTCTGATCCCAACCCGATCCCTGTTGACAGCCTTTCCCCCCGCAACCCGATCCCTTGCTACAGGCTTCTCCACCCTCCCAGTTTCTTCCAACAGCCTACCCCCCCCTTCCCCCGCCTTCCCGATCCTTCTCACAGGCTTTTTCCCTCTCCCCCGCCGCCTCGATACCTGTCAACAGCCTTACCTCTCCCGATCCCTTGCCACAGGATTCTCTTCCCCCTGCTCCCCCCACTACTTTCTGACAGAATTCCCCCTCTCGATCCTTCCACAGCCTTGCCCCCACCCCACTGACTACTGGGGGCTGTTCACACGATGGTGGCAGCCTCCTGCCACCAGATGCACACTCCAGCCCGTCGGCCAGGTAAGCATTTTGGCCGGGTGTCGGGAGGAACTCTGCATTGTTATGTTTAAGTGTGGGCCCGTCGTTAGGATCGGCAGGGCCTCCATGTTCCTGGCCTTGCTGGGTTCATTGTCCACTACCAGCCTCGCCCGCACACTTCCCGCCTCCTCCGTTAATATCAAGGCCTATGTGTGTAAAACAGAAACAGGATATGCTCTAAAAAAAACACCACAGTCTGTACACACTGTCTGTCCTCAGTCATAAATCCCTATCCATTAATCTGTTTATAATTAATAGGCCAGTTATACTATGCATTCTGCATCAATACGGTGGCATAGTGGTTAGCACTGTTGCCTCACATCGCCAGGGACCCGGGTTCGAATCCGGCCTCAGGTGACTGTCTGTGTGGAGTTTGCACATTCTCCCCGTGTTTGCGTGGGTTTCCTCCCACAGTCCAAAGATGTGCGGGTTAGGTTGATTGGCTATGATAAATTGACCCTTAGTGTTAGGGGGATTAAAATAGGTGGGGTTACGGAGATAGGGTGGGATATGTGTTGGTGTAGGGGTTACGGGGATCGGGTGGGATATGTGTCGGTGCAAGCTCGATGGGCTGAAATGGCCTCTATCTGCACAGTGGGATTTCTGTGATTCTGTGATTCATTCTAATAACTGATTACCCTAATGCCTGCCATAGTTGAATAGCTGTCATTGTGTGCAAGGCATGAGATGTGGGTGTGAGTGTTGGTAGGTAGAGATTGTTGGTGTGTGAGTACTGTGGGTGTGGTGCTTTGGGCAGTGTGTGAAGCTCGTGGTACAGTTGGTGATGTAGTATTTGTTGAAGCATTCAATCACCCTGACCACCTGACTGAGGTGGCTCTGCCATGACCACACCTGCTTCAGTCCTCCAGCTCCTTCTCCTTGTTGTGCTTCTCCTTGCTGAGGCAGCTGCACAGCCAGCAATGCTGAGAATGAAGTGCTGCAGCATCAATGAACCTCCCCTTTAAGCCTGTGGCAATGATGAGTTGCGATTAGACTGCACCCGATATTGGTCCAGCCTTTAAGTGTAACGCCACTTTAAGGCTTGATTTAGCGTTCCAATCATTTCTTTGAGCAGTGAGAATGAATTTTGTGTGCAGGGCTAATTTTCAAACTTTTCAAATGATACCGCCCATTCCTGGGCTATAATGAATTTCTAGCCCAAAGTGACTGAACTGATCAGAGAGTCAGCGTGGATTTGTGAAGGATAGGTAATGTCTGACTAATCTAGTTCAATTTTCAAAGGTCACTAACTTGGTGGATAAGGGAGTGTCTACAACATCAACAACAACAACCTGCATTTAGCGCTCCTGTGAAGCGCCTTTAATGTAGTAAAACGTCCCAAGGGGCTTCACAGGAACGTTATCAAACAAAATGGGACACCAAGCCACATAAGGGGATATTAGGGCAGGTGAGCAAAAGCTTTGTTAAAGAGGTAGGTTTTAAGGAATATCTTAAAGGAGGAGAGAGAGGGTAGAGAGGTAGAGATATTTAGGGAGGAAATTCTAGAGCTTAGGGCCTAGGCAGCTGAAGGCACAGCCGAAAAGGATGGAATGATTAAAATCGGGGATATGCGAGAGGCCAGAATTGGATGAGCGCAGAGATCTTGAAGGTTTATAGGGACAGAGGAGGCTACAGAGATAGGGAGGGGTGAGGCCATAGAGGGATTTGAAAACAAGGATGAGAGTTTTAAAATTGAGGCGCTGCCGGACCAGGAGCCAATGTAAATCAGCGAGCACAGGGATGATGTGTGAACAGGACTTTGGGCGCGATCTTGCCAGCCCTGGGAAGGCGGGTATGGAGGCAGGACTGCTGTGATAATGGCAGAATCTGGGGGTGGGTGCCCATCCCGCCCCCAACCCGCCTCCGTGCCATCTTGCCAGGAGGCGGGTAGCCGACCTGCGCTGGGTCCCGTCTCCTTGGAGGCGGGAAGGGGATTACAGCCATTTAACTGCCTGTTAAAAGGTAGTTAACAGGCAGATAAGAGGATTATCCCCATTTTACCCACACAAGTGTGGGCTTCCCCAAGGCTGCGAACCCCGCCAGAGTCACCGAGGCGAGTAGTGGGTCTGCGGGGGTCGGAGGGGTGCAAAAGTGCGCTGTGAAGGTAAGTGATGGGTGTAAGTGTGGAGAGGTAAGTATGTGAGGTGAGTGGAAAGTGATAGAAGATGTTTCCTTACCTTTGTTTCTTCCTGCAGGCTTCAACCATTGGGGATGCAGAGAGTCTCGCATCTCACCAGCAGAGGTGACAGACGGCTGCTGCATTCTCCGATGCAACAACCATCTAATTTCTGCTCACAAAAGAGGTTTGATGGGTCTTGAATACAAGAACTCACCAAAGAACAGAGATTGTCAGTGTTTGACAGCTTCACAGAGCTGTCAAACGATGACAATTCATCCGTCAAAAGTTTTTGACAGATGAAACGTCATACGCTGACGTTCTCTGTAACCGACTTCCCCTTAATTGGCCTGCTAAGCCCGCTGGGCGGGTTTAACAAGGTCAATCGAGGGAAAATAGCGTGGGTTGGCCGGACGTCAATGGAGGCGGGACTAAAACCCGACAAGTGGGAGTCTCGCCTCCAAAAGCTCCGCATTGGCAAAATCCAGCCCATGGTGCGAGTTAGGATATGGGCAGCAGAGTTTTGGATGAACTTAAGTTTATCTAGGGTGGAAGATAAGAGGCCGGCCAGGAGAACATTTGAATAGTCAAATCTAGAAGTAGCAAAGGTATGGATGAGAGATTCAGAAGCAGATGAGCTGAGGCAGGGGCGCAGTCGGGCATTGTTACGGAGGTGGAAGTGGGCGATCTTGGTGATGGAGCGGATATGTGGTCATAACCTCGGCTCGGAGTCAAGTACGACACCAAGGTTGCAAACGGTCTCGTTCAGCCTCAGACAGTTGCCAGGGAGAGGGATGGAGTCGGTGGCTAGGGAGCAGAGTTTGTGGTGGGGACCAAAGACAATGGGCAGGATTTTCATTCAGGAGTCGGGTTGGAGACGGGACTACAACTTTCGGGATTGTAGTCCCGCCTCCATCGAGATGCGGCCAATCCACACGATTTTAACTTGATTGACCTTGTTGAGCCCGCCCAGCGGGCTCAGCAGGCCAATTAAGGGCCACCTGGCAACAGGTGACGTCACAAACTGAAATGTCATCTGTCAAGAGGTTTTGACAGATGAAATATCAGTGTTTCACAGCTGTTTGAAGCTTTCAAACACTGACAGTCTTACTTCTAACATGACTCTTCTCCACAGACTCAGTTAGAAATCTCTCCTGCACAGAAAGCTGCAGGCTGTCACTTTTGACAGTTCGCAGCCATTCTGCTTTCTGTGCCGGTGAGATGAGGGACTCCCGAGACCTAAAGGAAGGAAGGCTGAAAAGGTAAGAAAAGGTATGTAAAACTTATTTAATCACTTTAGACACATCAAACACACTTACCTTTGCACTCATGTACACATCACTCACCTGAACACCGACATCTCGACCCCTCCAAGTCCTTCAACCCGACGGCCCGCCTCCTCTAACTTGGAGTGGTTTGGAGCCTTCGGGAATCCCACACTTCAAACTTAAAAATAGGGATTAGGCTAAAAACTGCCTGTTAACTACCTGTTAACAGGCAGTTAATTGGCACTAATCCCTTCCCGCCTCGGGTAGGCGGGTCCCAGTACGGGGCGGGTACCGGCCTCCTTTGAAACTAGCATGGAGGCGGGTTTGAGTGCGGGATGGGGTCGGGACCCCTGATTTCGGGATTTTAACCCCCCGCATGCCTCCAATCCCGACTCCACGGCCCAATGAAAATCCTGCCCAATGGCTTCAGTCTCCCCAATATTTATTTGGAGGAAATTTCTGTTCATCCAGTACTGGATGTCAGACAAGCAGTGTGGCAAAGCAAAGACAGTGGAGGGGTCCAGTGAGGTATATTAGAGCCAGGTCATTCAGGAGTGAAAACAAGAAGCACTTCTTACTAGACGGGACCTCAGTTTAACATCTCAGCCAAAAGGCAGCACCTCCAACAGTGCAGCACTCTCTCAGTACTACACAGAAGTGGCAATCTAGATTATGTGCTCTGGAGTGGGGTTTGAACCTACGTCCTTCTGACTCAAAGGCGAAAGTGCTACAACTAAGTCAAGACTGACATCTATTGAACCAGTTAGCAGAAGCTGGACTGATGGTGGTTGGGTTGATGTTGGTCGCCTTTATATGTTAAGGAAGCATAACATTCCAGAGATTCTTCAAACTGCCTATCGTAGTAGCTCAACTGCATAATGAAAGCATATGGACCCATTGAACTTTCCCTTTTGTAGATTATCAGTGGCAAGGCAGTGCTCTGACCACAATCGCTCAGGAAGAAGTAAAATGACTCTTTAATTCTAAATAATAATTATCTCTTCCATCACTTTATACCAAATATATTAAAAACAGTTGCCTAAAAATTTCCACAGGGATTCTCCAGTGGAAGATTGACAACTCCCAGAGAAGGCCACTTGTGCTTGTCTCTGTGGAGGGGCGGGGGGGGGGGGGTCTGCCTCTCTTCTGCTGAAGTTCTGGCAGGAGATCAGGAGAACCCCAAACTATCTTTCACATTTGGGTTTATCTGTCAACATTCTTTGAATAAAGACTATAAGCCTAGAATTACCCTTGGCGATATTAGCCAAAGAACACCAAATACATTCTTAAGGCATTTCTCTGTCCATTATTTTTAACAGAAGTGTTATCATGTTTAGTTTAAATAGGTTAACATCTCCATTAAAATACAAGGCAGAGAAATGTCCCTTAAACACTTTAAGCACTTGTATGCAAATATCATTAACAGTAATTATTAGGTTTATACTGGATTACAAATGGCAAGCGAAGATTTGCAAATAGGAAAATCAGAGGGCTGTTTGTTCCTTTAAAATAATTTCAACAAGGACCTGCAGAAATTTCCGTAACTAATGGGCTCGATTTTGCCATTGGGGGCGGGCTGGGGTGTGTCAGGTGGTTGTCGTGTCAGGATCCCAACTTCGATGTAAAGTGGAACAAAAGTGCGATTTTGCCCTAATTGGGCACTTGATTTCCAGCGTGTGGAAACCCTTGGCCCAATGAGCCTTTTAAAACAGAAAGTCGCCTCTGATGACGTCATCAATGCTGCTGGATTTAAGGCCTCCAAGCAGCCTTGCTTCTTTTCCAGCCTTTAAACTTTATGCCCATTCATCTGAGCGCTTCCTTCACCAATTATGTCCACCAGTAGACCAAAGTGTGCTCCAAGATTCGATGAGGCCTCCCTCCAAGCTCTGGTGGAGGGAGCAAGAGCAAATAAGGAGGTGCTCTTCCCTTCCTCAGAGAGGAAAAAGCCTCCCCAGCAGACTAAAGCTGTGTGGCTGCAAGTGGCCCAAGAGGTAAACGCAATTTCTATGTGCAGCAGAACCTGGCTGCAGTGCAGGACGAGGTTTCATGACCTTTTCCGCACAGGAAAAGTGAGTATGACTTTCCCATCACCCTCAATCTGATCCGCATCTTATCACCAGCACTCTGCTTTGCCAACCTCTTCCTCCACATCCCTCTTGACACTTACATCCCTGCACCCTTACCCATTCCCTCTCTCTCTATGGTCACATTCACTTAACTATTCGACCATGCAGCCCTCACACTCCCTATCACTGTGATGCAATGACAACAACTTACAACACACAGGGAGGGCCCTTTGTCTCCTTCTAAGCATCTATGCTATGGATTCTCTACACTCACTCCTTCATTCTCACTCAAACTCCACTTGTGTTCCTCATTGCAGGAAAAGAGAAACCACAATAAGGAAAGAGCGAGGACAGGAGGAGGGCCTTTGTGGAGGCATTGGCACTTGAACGCTTCACCACGGAAAGGATGGCAACCTCCGTGGAAAGGATGAATACCTCCATGGTAAGGCTGGCTACTGTAGAGGAGAGGATGGCTACGGTAGAGGAGAGAATGGCTACGGCCATGGAGGAGCTTAGTCGCCAGGGTATTGAAAACGTGGTCATTGTTCAGAATAGACTGACATCTCTTGAGGAGCGATGGTCAGCTATTGAGCATAGAAACCAGACCTTCATGGAAGTCCTCTGGAGTAGGACTTCCAGTGCAGAAATGGGTCCTCATGGCCCCTCTGAAGTGCAGCAAGGTGCTGTCAAGCCACTTGCTAGCTCTGAAGTGTGGCTGGTCCATGAGAGGGATATTGGTGGCATACAACAAGTGAGGGCTCCTCTCCAAGCACTCACATGACCATGCCACTGCAAAGCCCTCGGTCAGAGCTCCACCAGAGTCCTCACCCAACTGAGATCGGCGTCTCAGCCCCTGCACAGCCGCAGGAGCAGCAGACTGCTGCCGAGCCCTCACAGGTTCGCAACCCCAGAGGACGGCCGCCAAAGGTGTTGAGACTGGAGCAGCAAGAAAGTGAGCAAGGGGCCTCCACATCAGCTGAAGCCATGGGGGAAGCACCACGTAGGAGCACGCGTAAGAGGAAGATAAAGCACAAGTCGTCAAAAGGGTAGACACTTGGGTGTTCTGTTGTGTTGATTTTTGACAAGCCATCCTTGAACTGTTATGATAAACAGATTTGATGGCAAGCGCTGTTGAAGTTGTGGCTTGTGTCATTTCGCAAATGGGACTTCCACATTGAGGGCTTAGGGCGACTTGCAATTGTCAGTATAGCGGTCAGAGTGATAGGAATCCGGAGGTTCTTGTCCATTGTTGATGCACTGGTAAGAAGGTGCGAGGCAAAACTGTTTGGTTGTGCAGGCTAAGCAAATCTGGCCAACATGAGTGTGTCCCTTGCACCCTGGGCAGCAATGTGGTCACGCACTGGCGCCTTCTGGCCTGTGCAGCTTCAGGTGGGTGAGCAGCAGCTTGGAGCTCCTGCTGTTGCTGCTGCTGTTGTTCAGGGTTCTGCTGCTGCCGTGGCTGGTCTTTGTCCGAATCTGATGTCCAGGAGGAAAGGAAATAAATGGTTCCCATGCTTCTGGTATATACCTCAGTTGAGGAAGCGCTCAGTCAAGGTGGGGAGAGGGGTTTCCCAGGACGTCACACTGGAGATGGGTGTCAGGCTCCAAACTTCCACAACAATGAGTATGCCTGCTAAAAGTTCCCCTGGAAAAGCTGGGATTGTTCTCCTTAGAGCAGCGAAGCTTGAGAGGAGATTTGATAGAGGTGTTCAAAATCATGAGGGTTCTCGACAGAGTAGATAGAGAGAAACTGTTCCCATGGCGGAAGATGTCGAGAACCAGAGGGCACAGATTTAAGGTGATTGGCAGAAGAACCATAAGGGAAAACTTTTTTATGCAGCGAATGGTTATGATCTGGAATACACTGCCTGAGAGGGTGGTGGAGGCAGATTCAACCGTGGTTTTCAAAAGGGAATTGGATAAGTACCTGAGGCTAACTGTGGAATACAATGTGTTGTGCTACAGGACACACTAAAGAAAGGGTAGAATTTCCAATCAGCAAAGTTTATTTATTTATAATGTGTCCCACGTTTCTGCATGCAGGTTAAGCGTTTGTATATGAACTTTGCCAGTTAGAATTTCTACACTAATATGCCAAGCGTTTTCTCATAGAATTTAGTCGGGGATGAAAATATTGTAAATGAGTGGCAGGGGTTGATTATCTTCCCTATGGACTGCATGAGTAACTGAAGCAGCAGCTGGCGGGTACAGAGATTGCAGAGACCAGAGAAGCAATGATAGAGACACAGCCTCCAGATGGCTCTCTATTGCTGTGATTTGCGTTGCTTGGATAACTGGAGGGAGGGAACATTTATCACCTGTTGATTAGCTTCTCCCAGGAGTACAATGTTCCCATTACAGCATCATTAATTGGACACGCAACTTATACAAAACATTTTTTCGCATAATAATAAAAGAATATTTGGAAAGTTGTACTAATCTAATGTAAATGGCAACATTGGTAGCTGATTGATGGAAAATACCCTCTTTCAATTCTTCTTCGATATCCCTTCCAGTTTAAGCAGTGATTTAAAGAACCAAACACGAGACAAGGCAGCCAACATGGTTTTACAAAAGAATGTGAAGTAGAGGCAAATAGCTGGCTGCTGAAGCGTTCACTCGGTTAAATGTACAGACTAATTGAAAGCTTACTCCCCCAGCTGGAGTTCAGCTAAATATTGCGGCCAAAGAGTACTGACAACCTGAATGGACCCATTGCTAGATCTGTTCTTAGTCTTCCTCCTGGATAGTTAAAAAAACATTCCTTTCCACAGCGTTGTGTACACAGCGATGGGTTATACAGCTGCAGCTACTGACCTTTCTCTTGTATTCAGTTTACAGCTTTTTGGTTACGTTCAGTCTTATGCCACATGTACATTATACAGGGCTGCACGAAATTGAATTTAGCCTTGGCTGCCGATGGGGTGGATTTCACCCTGTTTACTTTGCAAAAACCACACGGCAGTTTCCCCCTACTTGCACTTGCAGGCGGAGTGATCAACCCAAACATGGCCATAGTCCTGGATGTATCACATGAACGCCTGCCTCCAACCACCCCGCCCCCACACTCCTGCCATTGGTCACCCAACATGTCCATTCTCGTGGTGCACCGCCTTCCCACGGCCAATTGGAAAGCGAATAGACTCTTCATTAACCCATTGGATGATTCTTGACTGTCAGTCAAACAGACTTTTTTTTCCCCCGTGTCCAATATTTTTATAACTAGTAAATACTATGTTTTGTTGCCCCGATGAGTTGTCTCCTGGGTTGCTCGCAGCTGTATCCTGGAGATTAGACTTCAATTCGTGGAGACTCCCGGGCAATCTTGGAAGGTTAGCAACCCTACCAGTGGATTCCAAAGGCCTGTGGATTCCAGTGCCACAACTGGCAGCTGTTTGTGTTTGCCAATAGTTGTACTGTATCTCTGATGACTCGGAAGGATGAAACACCTCTCAAGGTGGTACTCAACCAGAGGTGCGAGTGCTGTCTCATTTATCTTAAAGCGCAGCCAAAAAAATCAACAAGAACAATAATAACAACTTGCAGTTGTAAAGCACCTTAAACACAGAAAAGCATTCCAAGGTGCTACACAGAGCTGTAATCAAAAAGAAAAATTTGGACACCAAGCCAAAAAAGATTTTAGGAAGGGTAAGCAAAAACTTAGTTCAAGCATTAGAGTTTAAGGAGGTGGAGAGGCAGAAGGGTTTCGGAACAGAATTCCAGACTAGGCAGCTGAAGGCATGGCCACAGTAGTGTGGTGAACAAAGGGGACGGTGCACAAGAGACCAGAGTCAGAGGAACAGAGAGTTCAGGGGTGGTTGTAGGCCTAGAGGAAGATACAAAGATAGGGAAGAGCAAGGCAATAAAGGGATTTAAACATGAGGATGGGAATTTTAAATTTGAAGCATTGGGAGACTGGAAGCCAATGTAGATCAGCAAGGTTAGAGGTGATGGGACTTGCTGTGCAGTAGGATATGGGGAGCGGTGCTTTGGATGAGCTGGAATTTACAGAGGGTAGAGAATGGGAGGCTGGTCCGGTGAGCATTGGAATCATCGAATCTAGAGGTGACAATTCATGAAGTTCTCAGCAGCGGATAGGCTGAGGTAGGGAAAAGGCAGGCAATGTTACGGAAGTGGGAATAGACAATGTTTTTGATGGAGAGTTGGGGGAAAGATTTGCATGGATTTGAGAAGCGCCAACACATTCAAAGACTTTGAATGAGAAAGGGAGGCTGGAGATGAACCAGTAGCTGGCAAGAACAGAGGGGTCATTTTATTCATGTTTTTCATATACTAGTCCTGATAATGACAGCACCATCTCCTGAACTTTGAACTTTCAACTTTGGCGGGTGCATATAAATGGGTGAAATCAGATTGGCTACATGTTATACATTGGAAAAGGCAACTCGGGCAGGATATATAACGGGCGTCCGATCCAATATCGCTCGTTTAAATCCCCTGCCAAAGCTGAAAGTTCCACCCATGGAACTGAAGTTTCTTGTGCTGCCATTAAGATTCATCACAGAATGTGCTGAAGCCTCAGGTTGGGTTGAAACTACCATTTCTATGACTGGATGTAAAAAATGTGTTTTCATGTGAAACCGTCACAATTATGTTTCTCAGTATTTATTTGAAATAAACAGAAAAGGTTAAGGAGGTCTTGTAAAACTTATGAAAGGTTTTAAGAGGGTAAAAAAAAACCTTACATGTATACAGTTTCTTATCGCATCTCAATGCAGTTAATACAAATTATTTATAAAAACATAGAAACATAGAAGATAGGAGCAGGAGTAGGCCATTCGGCCCCTCGAGCCTGTTCCGCCATTTAATGAGATCATGGCTGATCATCCAAATTCAGTACCCGGTCCCTGCTTTCTCCCCATACCCCTTGATCCCTTTAGCCTTAAGAAATATATCTATGATGAAGTGCAGTTACTGCTGCGCATAGCAAGATTCCACGAAAGCAGTGATATGAATGACCGGTTAAACTGCTTTGGTAGTGGTGTTTAAAGGATTAAATGTTGGCCAAGACATTGGGAGAACTTCCTGTTCTCCTTGATATAGTGCCATGGGATCTTTAACGTCCACCTGAAGGGACAGGTAGGACCTCAGTTTAATGTCTCATCTGAAAAATAGCACCTCTGATCATTCAAGTTTCTCAGTACGGCACTTAAATATCAACTTAGATTCGGTGCTCAAGTCCTTCGAGTGCTATTTGAGAACATAGCCTTCTAGCTCAAAGGCAACTGAACCAAGCTGAGACAGTAAACAATGAGCAATTGTTTCCATTCATTGACAAATCAGTAATAAAAGGACATAGATTGAGGATTATCACTGGAAGAATGAAGTGGGAACTTACAAGAAATGTTTTCACACAGACAGTTATCGGAATATGGAGTGCTTTATCACAAGTGGCTATTGAGGCAGAGACTACAACATAACTTAAAATGGAATTGAATGAGCAATTGAATGGGCAAAAATATAAAAGGAGACAGGAAAAGTGCATGGAAATGGGATTACAATGGAAAGCTCCAGAAGAGTGAGTGCGTGCACAGTCATGTTGGGCTGAATGACCTCTTTCTGTGCTGTAGTTTTTATTATTCTAACTACGATAACGTGTAAAGTAGAATACTCTCCTTTGATAGCTTTTTTTATATATATGCAATTATATAGGGCCCTGGTGAGACCACACCTGGAGTATTGTGTACAGTTTTGGTCTCCTTACCTAAGGAAGGATATACTTGCCATAGAGGGAGTGCAACGAAGGTTCACCAGATTAGTTCCTGGGATGGGGGGATTGTCCTATGAGGAAAGATTGAGTAGACTAGGCCTATATTCTCTAGAGTTTAGAAGAATGAGAGGTGATCTCATTGAAACACACAAAATTCTTACGGGCCTTGACAGGGTAGATGCAGGGAGAATGTTTCCCCTGGCTGGGGAGTCTAGAACCAGGGGTTAGTCTCAGAATAAGGGGTCGGCCATTTAGGACTGAGACGAGGAGAAATTTTTTCACTCAGAGGGTGGTGAATCTTTGGAATTCTCTACCCCAGAGGGCTGTGGAGGCTTAGTCATTGAGTATATTCAAGACAGAGATCGATAGATTTTTGAATATTAAAGGAATCAAGGGATATGGGGATAGTGCAGGAAAGTGGAGAGGAGGTAGAAGATCAGCCATGATCTTATTGAATGGTGGAGAAGGCTCAAAGGGCCAAATGGCCTACTCCTGCTCCTATTTCTTATGTTCTTATGTATTCTTACTACTTGCATCTGATAAAAATTGAATTTTCGCTTCACTGCTTGACAGTCCCCTATAGGTTGTAGCCACTGTGTCCTTCTGGATTGGGTGAAAGAGCATCTTGTCCTCATCTGACATCCCCTCATGGTACTTCCGCAAAGGTGATGATATAGTTGCCAGGAACTCTGCCAATTTTATCCCAGGGACGGTGAAACCAATTGCTGAACTGTCACTGCTGCCTTGGTTGAGATTAATTAACATCATAAACACTATTCAAGCCTGGGATGGTCCATATCGGTAGGGGTCAATGCCACGTCACACAATGCATTTTTCTACTATTCCATTAAGAGAGTTCTTAAAGTTGCCATATTCTTCATAAAAAGGTTTGCTTGCTCCCTAGCGCAAGTCAAAAATCTTTTCAGGAGAATATTACTCAAACAGCTGGCTTAAATCACCAAGAAATCAAAATAACTAAATGGGGCCAAGAGTTGACATTCAACAGCACATTAAGATTTTCCGAGAAAATGGGAATGATAACAATTGTATTTTGGCAAGGAACTATAAACACTGCATGGTGCAGTTCTTAACTCAGAATATAATGGACAGTAATACTGCAATGATTTAAAAGCTTAATCAGTCAATGCAGTTGATTAACTTGAGAGTGCCGGCGATATTTCAGTTGGGAACGCAACTGCAGTCCCAACGTCAAGTGCTAACAAAGCTCGTAATAACAACCAGTTAAAATAGCAACATCAACGATAGACTTGGCCAATTCCAACCTAGGCTGCTATATACATTGTCAAACCAATGGAAAATATCTGGTGTACTGTCCTTCTTAAGTGGTCTCTAATCTTTCTATTTACGAAAGTTAACTTCTAGACAGACAACCTGCTACAGGAGTAAATGGGAGGGGAGAGGAAATTGGCATTAGAACACTATCATTAGCTAATTAATTACATGGTTGAATTTTTTGTAATTTAGTGTAGAACTTGATTTTAGTGAAAATTTGTTTACTCTCAATCGGGAAACCTTTGGAAAACATGATCTTTGTATTCCCACAAAACCTGCATAAAATTCCTGTAACATTTTAAACTGGTGCTCCACAAGCACAATGTTATATTATTAATTTTATGAAGGTGCTTTGTCAGAACTGCTATTTACTTCCAACACAGTTTCCCCTTCACATAAAATGATGCAGATTCTATCGGGACTGAAAAGAATGCATAAATGTTCCTTTCCCTCCAACAAGTGGGCAGACTGCAGCAGTAACGGAAAATGAGACTTGGCAGCAAAAACCCTATGTTCAGCTTTCAGATAATGAAACGTACAGAATGGTATTACAAAAGCAAAATACTGCAGATGCTGGAAATCTGAAATAAAGACAGAAAATGCTGGGGATACTCAGCAGGTCAGACCGCATCTATGGAGAGAGAAACAGACTTAACGGGCTGGATTTTGTCTTTAGCCCGCAGGAAATCAGAAGCCAGCCTGGTTGACCGGCTGGCTTCCAGTCGGGTGGGAAATGCTGACCAGGATGCCGCAGGACCAGGCAGGTGCAGCGGGGTCCAGTGAGGTGGGGTTCCAAGCCTGGGGGGGTGGTCCGATCCCGGGGGGAGCGGTGTACGATCCCCGACCCCGGGAAGAATGAGAGGGGATCTCATTGAAACTTATAAAATTCTAACAGGACTGGACAGACTAGCTGCAGGAAGGATGTTCCCGATGGCGGGGGAGTCCAGAACCAGGGGTCACAGTCTAAGGATAAGGGGTAGGCCATTTAGGACAGAGATGAGGAGGAATTTCTTCACCCAGAGAGTGGTGAACCTGTGGAATTCTCTACCACAGAAGGCGGTTGAGGCCAATTCATTAAATATATTCAAGAAGGAGTTAGATGCATTTCTTAAGGCTAAAGAAATCAAGGGATATGGAGAGAAGGCAGGGACAGGGTACTGAGTTTGGATGATCAGCCATGATCTCATTGAATGGCGGAGCAGGCTCGAGGGGCCAAATGGCCTACCCCTGCTCCTATCTTCTATGTTTCTATGATCCAGGGAGGGGGATCCGATCCCCGACCCCGGGGGTAAGTTCTGATCCCCAGGGGGGCGATCGATCCTGAGGGGTGGGGGGGGCGGTGTTTGGTCCCTCACCCCAGAGGAGGGGTTTCAAACCCGATCTTGGGGGTGCGGTCTGATCCCCGACCCCAGTGGGAGTGGTGGTGGTGGGGCAGGCTGCTGGTGGGTGAGCTTGGCGGGCAGGGAGGAAGCACTCGTGCTCCCCCATGGCCCACAAGTATTGCACCCCGAGGCCGTGCTTGCCTCATTCTAGCTACCGAGAGTCCCGAGGCCCGGGATCCCCAGTCACTGTTGTATCCGTGTGTTAATGGAGACACGGAATGCAGGAGTTGGTTTAACAGGTGTTTACTGAACAAAGTCTGGAGGTGAACTAAAAAATACAAGACGCTATACAGGCTTATATACCTGAGTGGTCACTACCGGTATTACAGTACATAGGGGCTCTTAAAGGTACATACACTACAATTCCTCCCCTTTTAGATAATTAGTACATAACATTTTAAGTAATCATTAATTAACATGTTTACAAGAACAATAATCTACACATTTGCTGCAGTTAATCAATTATAAGTCAGTCTCTCTGGAGGCTTTCTGACTCGGTCCGGATAACGCCTCGGTGGTGTAGTAGTTTTCGGTGGTGTAGTAGGTTCTTTTGGCAAGGTCGATTCGGCTTGAATGCCAGTGTCGGGTTCATCTGGTTCCAGTATCACCGGATCGGAGGTAGATACTATGGGTATCTCTGCTTCAACATTAGGCGTATAGAGTTGTGGTGTAGGTTGTCCCTTTTCGGATGACTCTATGATCTGGTCAGCATGGCGCCTTATTATGCTTTCTCCAATGTCCACGGTATACATCAGTGGTCCTAGTCGTGTGCAAATAGTTCCAGGCTGCCATTTCTCGGTACGGTAGTCCCGGGCCAAAACTTGTTGACCTATCTGGAAGGTTCTAGTTGGCCTTTCATTCATGCCTTGAAATTGTCGGTTCTCTACGTCCCTTCTGGTGTTTGGCTTGACCAAATCCAGCCTGCATCTTAGTCTTCTATTGAAAAACATCATGGCGGGAGTTTGGTTTGTAACCACATGTGTTGCATTCCTGTATGCAAACAAGAAGTTATCTACCTTATGTTGTAGATTTATGTCTTCATTACCCATGGCCTTTATGGCCTTCACAGAATCACAGAATCACAGAAACCCCACGGTGCAGATAGAGGCCATTTCGGCCCATCGAGCCTGCACCGACACATATCCCACCCGATCCCCGTAACCCCTACACCAACACCTATCCCACCCTATCCCCGTAACCCCACGTATTTAATCCCCCTAACACTAAGGGTCAATTTATCATAGCCAATCAACCTAACCCGCACATCTTTGGACTGTGGGAGGAAACCGGAGCACCCGGAGGAAACCCACGCAAACACGGGGAGAATGTGCAAACTCCACACAGACAGTCACCCGAGGCCGGATTCGAACCCGGCCTTCTTGAAGGTCTGGACAAACCTTTCAGCTAATCCATTGCTGGCGGGATGGTATGGGGCGGACGTGTAGTGCTTAACCCCATTGTTTTTTAAGAACTTCCTGAATTCTTCGGACACAAATTGCGGTCCATTATCAGAACAGATCTGTTCAGGCAGCCCATTCCTGGCCACCACACAAACGCTCTGGCTAGGTTCTTCATTTTCACTCCACCCAGATGCCCCTCGTGAAGCTCCTTTAGCACTTTATCCTGGAGTTTGGGTGGAATCACCGCTCTGGATCCACACATCGAGGTTCCTCGGCACACTGACAGCTGTTCTCTTCTTTGCGAGAATGCTGGCAACAGTGGTTCGCCATGTGCTGGCCATCCCTTCACCGTTAAATCGTAGACTCGTGAGAGAGTCGGGTCATTTCTCGTTTCCTTTTCAATGGTAGAATTTGTTACAGGTAGACATTCCACTATGGTTGAGTGGAACATCTCCACTGGGTCCACTGTAGGTGCCTCTTCTACCGTTGGCAACGGTAGGCGCGATAAACCGTCAGCATTCCCATGCTGTTTTGATCCTTTGTATTCTATGTCACATTGGTGTGCCCCTAGGAAAAGGGACCACCTCTGTAGCCTTTGCGCTGTCATAATGGGAACGCCCTTTTTAGGGTTGAATATGGAGACGAGGGGTTGATGGTCAGTCAACAAGGTGAATTTTTGTCCGTGTAGGTAATGGTTGAATTTCTTCACTCCCCACACCAGGCTGAGTGCTTCCCTGTCGATCTGGGCATAGTTACGCTCAGCTGAGTTCAATGAGCGTGACGCAAAAGCTATTGGCCGCTCCGAGCCATCAGGGAATCTATGCGATAATACCGCTCCTATGCCATAAGGGGATGCATCGCACGCCAGTCTGATTGGCAGTGATGGTTGTAATGAGCCAACACTTCCTTGGACGTGATCAAGCCTTTGCATTTATGGAAGGCACGTTTACAGTCTTCGCTCCATTTCCAAATTACTCCCGTTTGTAGCAGTGCGTTAAGAGGGTGCAGAACAGTTGACAAGTTCGGTAAAAATTTATGATAGTAATTTATCAATCCCAGGAACGACCTTAATTGTGAGACATTTTCAGGTGCTGGGGCTTTTATGACCGCTTCAATTTTTTCAGGTGACTTATGCAACCCTTCTTCGTTAATTATATGGCCACAATATGATATTTGTTTCTGGAAAAATTCGCACTTGGGGCGATTTGCTCGTGGGCCCCGTTCTCTCAGCCTAGTGAGCACCTGCTCCAAATTGGCAAGGTGCTCATTGTCGTTTTCTCCTGTTACAAGGATGTCGTCTAGGTAGCATTGAGTCCCCGGAATCCCTTGCAGGACTTGCTCCATAGCTCTTTGCCAGATAGCTGGAGCTGATGCTACTCCGAAAACCAGTCGATTGTACTGGTACAGGCCTTTGTGTGTGTTTATCGTGAGATACTTTTTAGAGGCCTCCTCAACCTCCATCTGTAGATATGCCGGTGCCAAGTCAATTTTGGTGAAACATTTCCCTCCAGATAGTGAGGTGAAAATATCTTCTATCCTCGGAAGAGGATACTGTACCATGTGAAGGACCGGGTTTACAGTCACCTTGAAGTCCCCACAGATGCGAATTTTTCTCTGTTCTTCAGATTTATCATTATTCAACGTTTTCTTCATGACCGGGACGATGGGTGTTGCCCACTCGCTCCAATCTACCTTGGATAACACGCCTGCCTTTTCCAAATTCTCCAGCTCTGCCTCGACTGCTGGATGAATTGCGTATGGCACCGGCCTTGCCTTAAAAAATTTGGGAATTGCCGCATCTTCCACTTTTATTGAGGCGGTGACGCCTTTCAAGGTTCCTAGTTCCTGTTGAAACACTTCTTTGGCGTTGGCCAAGATGTCTTTTAATCGTTCAGGTATGACGTCATCATCATTTTTTTTCTTACTGGTCACCGTCAGTGCCTGAATGAGTGCCAGTCTAAACGTATCTTCCTGATCCATTCACGTCCCAACAGCGGTGGACCACCATCTTGCAGAACGTATAAATACAACTTCTGTATTTCCTTGCCGTTGTATACAACAGGCACCTTTATTTTCCCTCTGGGGTATACTTTCTGCCCCGTATATGTCTTCAAGATAATGGATGTGTCTTTCAAAGGTATATGCGGAAATAGCCGCTCGTAATCCCGTCGACTTATGACGGTCAGAGCTGATCCTGTATCTAGCTCCATTTTAACTGGGGACCCCGCTATCGTGAGGGTAACCCAAATGGTCTGGTAATCTTCTTTGGCAATTACATCATGTAATTTGAGACAGCTTAGTCACTTGTTTCCGGAGTCGCTATCGCTCTTCTGTTCTTCGGAGCTACTGTCCGTTATCATTTGTACCTTTCTGTACTTTTCCTTATTGATTTTTTTTCTGTCAGTGGATTTTTTGTTTCCAGATCGGCATACACGTGCAATGTGTCCCATCTTTCCGCATTGCCTGCATGCTTTGTCCTTGAACCAGCAGTCCCTCTGGTCATGGGTGGATCTGCCGCAGCGATAACATCTCTCGAAACCCCGTGTCATTTCATGGGTGCCGAAGTCCTGTGGCTTTTGCTGTATCTCTGCAGCTCCTCTTGCTGCTGCTTCGTATGATACAGCTACACTGAAAGCCTTGTCCAGCGTCAAATCTTTCTCAGAAAGTAGCCTTTTCTGTGTTCCTTCACTTAGGAGACCGCAGACGAATTTGTCTCGTAGAGAATCTGCCAGTCCTGCCCCGAATTGGCAGTGCTTTGACAGCTTTCTTAATTCGGTGAGGTAATCAGCGTTACTTTCATTCTTGTGCTGATTCCTCCTGAAGTATTTGAATTGTTCCGCTATCAGCAGCGGTGTTGGGTTTAAGTGCTCCTGTAGGGTATCAACAATCTCCTTAAAATTCTTGTCCATCGGTTTGGCTGGAGTGATTAAGTTTCGTAACAGCCCGTATGTCCTTGCGCCCATCAGATTTAGAAGTACCGATGCCTTTTTATCATCCTCTACTTCATTCGCTGTGCAATATACCTCCACTCTTTCCACATATGTAGTCCAATCCTCTATATTACTATCGAAAGCAGTAATATTGCCAGTCTTAGGCATCCTGAAAATCAAAAATGGCGCCTCCCGCGCTTTCCTTTCTTCCCTGCCGAGAAAAAATGGCGCCTCCTGCGCTTTCCCGCCGCTGCCGCTGCTGACAACGCTGTTCTCCGCAGTTTTTATTTACACAGATATTCTTAATAGTTGGAGACTCATTCCCGCCGGACTCTCTGGGACTTTTCCCTCCCTCTGCTTGGTCCGAACGCCGACCTGCTTTGCAGCGCCGGTCGTCTCCCGAGTGCTCCACCCTCCGTCTCTGTTTGCCTCCGCCTTCCAACTCGCTGCTCGGCCCCGCTGCAGAGCCACCCGATCGAGCCCCAGCCCGCCGCCCAGGAAGGATTAGTGCAGTACCTGCCACCAGCCCGGCTAGCTGGTGAAACCACAGTTTTTTGTTGTTGTTTTTTTTCTTCGACCTTCGTCTGAGGAATCGATCTCCTTGAGGTGCTGCCGAATTGCAGGTAAGTCCGTTTCCAATTCGTCGCCACTGTTGTATCCGTGTGTTAATGGAGACACGGAATGCAGGAGTTGGTTTAACAGGTGTTTACTGAACAAAGTCTGGAGGTGAACTAAAAGATACAAGACGCTATACAGGCTTATATACCCGAGTGGTCACTACCGGTATTACAGTACACAGGGGCTCTTAAAGGTACATACACTACAGTCACCAGCAGTTAAATCTGCAAAGCAGGTTAAAGCAGAGGCTTCAGGCTGTATTATAATATTTAAATTGCCAACCCGCCTCCTCCAACCCACTCGTTTTTTCCTGTTAAAATTCCCCCCAACGTTTCAGGTCGATGGCCTTTCGTCAGGACTGGAAAAAGTTAGAGATATAACAGTTCATAAGCAAGTGCAGAGGCAGGGAAAAGGGGGAGGGGAGAAAAGAACAAAAGGGAAGGTCTGTGATAGGGTGGAGGGCAGGAAAGATTAAAAGACAAAAGGGATGATGGTGCAAGGCAAAAGGAGATGGTAATGGGACAAATAAAGAAACAAAAGATGGGTCTAGAAGAGGTATAAATGGGAATAGCAGAATCATCAACAGCTGCCATCTGAAAAAATGGGGGCAGAGGTTATGATCTGAAATCGTTGAACTCAATGTTGAGTCCGGAAGGCTGTAAAGTGCCTAATCAAAAGATTACGTTGAGCTTTATTGGAACAGTGTAGGAGGCCGAGGTCAGAGTGTCAGTGGAGCAGAGAATTAAAGTGACAGGTGACTGGAAGATCGGGGTCATGCTTGCAGACTGAATGGAGGTTTTCCGCAAGGTGGTCACTCAATCTGTGTTTGGTGTCGCCAATATAGAGGAGACCGCATCGTGAGCACTGAACACAGTATACTAAATTGAAAGAAGTACAAGTAAATTGCTGTTACACCTGGAAGGAGCGTTTGGGGCCCGGGTCGGTGGGAAGGGAGGAAGTTGGTGTTGCATCTCCTGCACTTGCACGCGAAGGTGCCGTGGGAAGGGGAGGGGGTGATTGAGGAGTGGACCAGGGTGTCGCAGAGTGAACGGTCCTTTTGGAATGCTGAAAGGGGAGGGGAAAATGTGTTTGGTGGTGGAATCACGTTGGAGGTGGCGGAAATGGTGGAGGATAATCCGTTGAATGTGGAGGCTGGTGGGGTGGAATGTGATGACAAGGGGCACCCTATTGTGGTTTTGGGAGGGAGGGGAAGGGGTGACGGCAGAAGTGCGGGAAACAGAACAAACACAGTCGAGGACCCTGTCAACCACGGTGGAGGGAATCCTCAGTTGACACAGAATGGTATCACAGTTTGGATAAAGGGCACAAAATATGATTGGGCCCCCAGTGCAAACAGAGGGTCTACATCAGGCACTGAGACACCAAAGTAATCTTCATCTCCGTTGAAATTTTAGTGAATTTAATCGACTAGGAGGGGGAGTAGGGAGCAGAATTCTCTGTGTGTCTTTATTATGTTTCTATTGCGTCTTTCTTTCCAATTTGCTTCCAAAGTTAGACTTCTAAAAAGAGTCGACGATACAAAAAACCACAATGGATAAAAATGGCGGCAGAAATTAGCTAAAAAAAAACACATGTGGGTTGATTCTGATTTTTGGTCGGCCACCCATTCTGGCGATGAAAAGGCCCCTGTCTGTTTGAGGCCCCGGCCTCATTTAAATCCACCAGGCGAGCTGCAGGACGCCAAACGGGCACCGACACAGCTCACCAGATTGAAGCCTGAAAATCGGGCTGGAGCTTAAAGATGAATTGTTTGGGGTTAGGGGCGGTCGCGATCATAGCGTGTGGGGTTCCCGGAGTGGCAGCAGCCTAGATTATTTTTGTGGGATTCAGAGAGGCACTCCTGATCTTCCGGGGACAACAAAAGTAATTGAACATTTAACTTTAGAGGGCCTCTTCTCTTCCATCGCCTATGCGACCAGTTCCTACCTAAAATGGCAATCGAGCCCTATTTATGCCCCGTTACCATGCGCTGTCCCTTAAAAGCTAAGAATAAAAGTGAGGATATTTGCATGCTTGTCTGGTGTAATATGCCTAAAAAGTCAGTGTGGAATATATAAAAATAGTGGAATGCCTTAAAAATAGTGCATTGCACTGGTCGGGGGAGATGAGGGGAAGGTATGTTTCCCTGCATAGTCGCAAAGATTCACCGGTCTTTCTCACTGGGGATTGTGGTAACACCTTTTGAAAAGGAACTGGAGCTTAGTAGTCAGGTATAGTTCTAGTTAAACATTATGCCTGAAGTACAATATATTTCTTCTCTCTCATGTTGTATCAAGGCTTTTTTTTTAATGCACATTCTCTATTAACGAGGAAGTCACGAATGATCGTTATATCAGCGTATTAAAATAAACGGCCACAGGAAAACAATAAAATAACACTAATGCTGAACTCTGCAGCTTTATAGTTACATGTGGTCCAGCCATACCACAGGAATTGTGGCCCACCAAAACATTACCACTGACAACACAGGAAGATATAAAGCCTCCTATAACTTTCCTTTGAAATACAGCAAAATTGAAATTAGCCATTACTTCCACTTCCTGAACAGAGGGTATATCCCATAGTTTGTGATGTGGAGCCACAGTTGATTCACTTTGAAGATTCCTTGATTATCTTTCCCCATGCAATCCCCTCAATCATAATTAGATTAGATTACATCCTCCCACCCCAAGGCATGTGGTAGCTTTCTGAAGTTTTACTACTGTTAGAGCTCATTTAAAGGTAAAGCTAAGCCAATGAGGAGCAGTGGTTCCCATATTAAAAACTCAAGCCTCAATTAAAGGTTTCTTGCTTCTGATCTGAAGAATTGTACGACAGTAAAAAATCCAAAATTGCAGTTCAAGCTCAGAAATAAGTAGCTGAGTTACGAGAGATTTCAGATAGTTATATTATTTTTCGTTCAACAGCTTAAGCTAAAGTGTACAGGAAGTACTTTTTTGATCAAAAGACTATTCTCTTTTATATTGAAAAATGCAATGTCTAGGAAAACAAACTAAAGCAGGGCATCTCAGCAGCTCCTACCCCCCAACTTATTACACAGAAGATATAGGTGCGATTGTAGTGGAATTCCCCATCTGCCCTTGTCCAAGACTGTAGACCGCGTTTCAAATCCCGCAGATGGCGTCGCCTGCATAAGTGGTGACGGACTTCTGCGCTTGCAAGGGTACATCAGCATCCCAAGCCAATTGCCCATCAAGAGGTCCAAGTGAACCGAAGAATTAATTTTAAAAGAATCTACTACTCTGACTAGATAAGGTAATTTATCCTCTCCAGGATAGAGTACCTTATTCTACAACAACAACTTGCAATTATATAGCAGCCTTAGCTTAGTAAAACATCCCAAGGTGCTTCACAGGAGCATAATCAGACAAAAATTGACACTGAGCCAAAGAAGGAGACATTAGGACAGGAAAGAGATAGGTTTTAAATAAAGTCTTACAGGAGGATGGAGAGTTTGAGGGGTGGAGAGGTTTAGGGAGGGAATTCCAGAGATTAGGACCTAGACAGCTGAAGGCACGGTGAGGTGGAGTGGGGGATGGACAAGAGGCCAGGGGAGGAAAATTCGGTTGATTAACGCCTCCCGTTAGCACCCTAAGAGGGCGCTAACGGGACGCAAAGCAACTAGCGCCCGAGCGCAGCGATGTTTGCGCCACTCACGAAATTGACCAGACATTTTGCGGCGGCGTTAAACACTACCACCACGATCTCCTGCGCCGGCAGATCATGATGTCATTCGAGCGTGCAACGCCCCGGTAACGCCCTGAACCGGATATTGAGTGGCGCCCCCTGCCTTTCCACCTGCCGCTAGCAACGACAAGTAGAGGGAAACGTTTTGCAGTCAGGAAGGGGCTGGGGGAGCGCTATTTAACGGTGGCCACTTCCTGCCTTTTTTTGTCGGCGACATTTTTGCACCACGCATTCAGAGAGAGAGAGAGATTCTGAGAGAGAGAGGCTTCTGGAGAGATTCAACATTGTGTGAAGGAGCTTTGGGTACTGAGCAGCACTTTGCAGGTTCATTTTGATTTGACCTTCATTGCAGTGATTTAGAAGAGACTTAAGGGGGCTGCACTGATTCGGGGCGTCGTCCTGCACCTGCAGAATCGGAGGCAGCAGAGACGCAGAGAAAGAGTGGCAAACATGGCCAGAGGGAGGAGGGCCACCAGGCCTCTGTACAGGAGACCTTACCCTCCCAGGGTTTTTCGCCAACAGTTCTCCTACATTAATATGTCTGAGGAGCAGTGTTTGTGCAGGCTGCGCTTCAGCAAAGAGGTGGTCACTGAGCTCTGCCACCTGCTGCAACTAGATCTGCAGCCTCAACTGAGGACCAGGACATCTCTGTCGGTGGCAGTGAAGGTGACAGTGGCTCTGAATTTTTATGCCAGCGTCTCCTTTCAAGCATCTACTGGGGACATCGCCAATATCTCCTAGTTCACTGTCCATTGTTGTATCTGGGAGGTGACAAATGCCCGCTGTAGTGTATGTACCCGCCTACCTTTAAGGGAACTATTGAATGTAACCGTTCACCTTTAAGGGAACTACTTTAGGTGTGGCACTATTTGTTTGGCTTCTGTATACTGTAATACCGATAGTGACCACACCAGTATATAAGTGTTGTAGCAGGATTTCTGGGGCAGATTCGCCCGGACCTTCGAATAGTAAAGACCTGTTTGTTTGTTACTTCTGAAGTCTGTGTATTTATTAACTGCACAACCCACAGACTTTACAGTGGCGACGAGTCCGATCGTACCCTGCGGCAAGATTACCAAAGCAAGAAGAGCGTCGAAGAGAGGCAACCGCCCTCGTCGTGCTGCCGGAAGAAAACACGAGGCTGCAGCAGGAGAAAAGCAGGAAGACTAACAACAAAAGCTGTATCAGCAACAGGCACTGACTACCCTTCTGCCACGGTGCGGAGTGAGCCGACCAGCAAGAAACAAGGTGGCCGAAGAGACTGTGAGTAGGGGAAGGTGTAGAAGTATCCGGAGGATAAGGGCAGAGCACTCGACCTCGGTCGAGGGGGAGCTGTGTCGGCCAAAAGTCGGGTCCAACGGCGTCGGGTGACAGCCGGACCGCGATCGGCGGGAAAACTCCGGGCAGCGACCGCAGCCACGAAGCGCTGAGCCTGCGAGTAGGCGCGGGAAGATAAACCCAGCCGCAGCCGGGGAGGGAAACACCGGTCTGCGAGAGGGCTGGGGAGGCGAACGGGAACCGTGCGGGTGAGAGCCGGGTGCGGAGAGAGAGACTGCAAGGAGCCAGTCCAGCGGCTGAGCTGTTCTCCACCAACGGGGTACTCAGAGCCGGCAAAACCGAACGTGCGGGAGTGGGTGAGAGACACAGCCGAAAACGGGGTGAGAGACTGCGCGAGAGCCAGTCCAGCGGCTGAGCTGTTCTCCACCAACGGGGTACCCAGGGCCGGTAGCACCGAACGTGCGGGTGAGAGAGCGACAGAGCCGGGTACGGAGAGAGAGACTGCGCGAGAGCCAGTCCAGCGGCTGAACTGTCCTCCGTTAACGGGGTGTACCCAGCGCCGGTAGAGCCGTGCGAGCGGGAGGAAAAGACATAGCCGAGTAAGGGGAGCTGTGCGGTAGCCAGCCAGCGGCTGAACCTGTCCGCTGTGGGGGAAGCGTACCCCTTCCACCGGAAGAAACGCGGGAAGCCGCCATTAGGCGGAGAAGACGCCAGAAGCGGGAAAACCGCCATCTTGATTGACATACCGCCATTGAAGTGGGCGGGGAGAGAAGGAAAGAGCGGGAAACCGCCGATTTCGCGGGAAAACCGCATCTTAGAAACAAACAACAACAAAAAAAATAAGAATACTTAAAGAAATACTGGTGCTGCTCCCAAGGGAAGAAAGATGCCTAAGCGAGGGAATATTAATGATTTTAATTCTGAGATAGAAGACTGGGCCACGTACGTGGAACGCATCGAGATCTATTGTGAAGCCAACAAAATAGAGGAAGACGACAAGGCGATAACATTGTTAAACTCGATGGGCGCAAAGACATATGGGCTCTTGAAGGATTTACTAGCACCAGCTAAACCGGCGGATCAGTCTTTCGAAGAGATTGTGGTTGTTCTGAAGGACCACTTGAACCCCACACCGTTGATGTTGGCTGAACGATTCAAATTCTATGCAAGAACGCAACGGGAAGACGAAAACAACGCAGAATACTTGGTCGAACTGCGTAGGCTAGCGAAATACTGCCAGTTTGGAGGGAATCTGACAGAGGCACTGCAAGACAAGTTCGTAGGCGGATTGTCCAAGGAAGGGACGCAAAAGCGCCTACTAGAAGAGAACGACCTTACACTTGACAGGGCTGTCCTTATAGCCGCATCACATGAAGCCGCAGCGAAAGGAACGGCGGAAATGCAACTAAAGGTGGCGGCGCTCGAGGTGGACCAAATTACCTCGAGTACAACAAAATGCTATCGTTGTGGGAAGACAACACACGACCAGAATCAATGCTGGTTTAAGAACCAAGAATGTAGGAAATGTGGCAAACTGGGTCACATCGCTAAGGTATGCCGGTCAGGGAAGAAGACCAACAACCAAAGGAAGCCATCACAAGAAAAGTACAACAAGGTATACAAGGGGGCTGAGAAGAGTTCAGACGAACAGAATCCAGACTCAGATCCAAACGGCCAGGAGCTGGGTAGTCTGAGTATCCACCATGTGAGTAAGGAAGCTGACCTACAAACTATCTGGGTCATGCTAAAAATAGCTGGAGTCCAAGTGAAAATGGAGTTGGACACTGGATCAGCTGTATCAGTCATAAACCGAGGGGATTACCACCGGCTATTCTCACACATACCCTTAAGAGATACCAAGTTCGTATTGCAGACATACACGGGGCATAAAGTATACCCCATGGGAAAAATAAGAGTCAAGGTGAAAGACATGGCAGAACATGAAAGACAAGATGTCCAAGAACTCATAAAAATATTGAAGGAAACCCAAGACAAATATGAGGCGGCAATGACCGAGGTTCAACGACTTGAAGAGCAGAGTCAACTGGGAATCCTTTCAGTGGAAGGGAAGGAAACTGTAAGAAACACAGAGACTGTAAGAATGGGCTCTGAACATGAGCTTGGGAGCATCAAGGCGCAACTTCTTCGAGCGCTTGAAACCAAAGTACAAGAGGAAAGGAAGGTGAAAGCATTGGAGGGAAAGGTGGATGAAATGGTGAAGACTCTGATCCACAGAGTCCCCGTGGAAGAGTTAATGGTCAGCCAACTCCTTCCCATGCTGAGAGACAAGACTCCACAATGGGAACACGAGCTTCAATCTGCAAAGGGAAGGAATTCGGAGCTCCCAAAAGTTACGGAAATAACTGAGGTGGCAACACAGATTTTGTGTTACAGTTTACTCTATGAAGAGTTCGTTGAATCACGTCAATGTGAACAGAAGAATGTTGAAACAGCTGCTTCAGTAGAAGGATTAAATAGCCTGATACCGCAATCCCCGGTGGAAGGGAAGGTATTGAACTCACAAATGAGGTCAGTAGTGAAGGAATGGCAGACAACCCAGGAAGAGCGGGATGAATATGAATGCATGAAGAAGTCTTTTCAAGAAAGATGTCTAGGGAAGGAACCACCGTCAGCTAATGTCCAGACGGGTGAGGAGGAAGAAGAAGGCTCTCTCGCTGGCCTAACTCAGGACGAACCCGAATATTACCATGACCTGTTGAGTGACACTGAATATTACGAGGATGTGGTCTGCCCAGCTTGTGATGAAAACTCCCAAAGTGTTGAAATCCGGAGGAAGCACTTAAGGTCTAAGGAACATAGAGAGTTGGTGGCGCTACAGCTGGCAGCCGAGAAAGGAGCTCCGAGGGTTTCAAAAAGGCAGAAAAGAAAAAGAAGAAGCAGAAGATAATAACTGTCTAAAATATTAGCACTTCTACCATCTCAGGCGGGGCACTACGAAAGGAGCTAAATTAGTTGAAAAACTGGAAAATGTCAAGGCAGCCAGTTGGTTGTAAAAGTCCGCACTGCTGGTTCAACAGGACGAAAGTTCAAGCTGTTACGTCAAGAAAAAGGCTATGGAGGAGTCACGCTAGCCAGGTGAACCGGCTACACCAAAGAAATGTTGTTCGGAACGAGTCAGGATCAGAGACTGAATCTATGAACTGTTTCCGCAGAGACTGAACCTGTGAACTGTTCCCACCGAGATTATATCTGTAAATTGTTTTATATGACATTGACTCCACCGAGATTATATCTGTAATTTGTTTATAGGAAGTTGAAGATATGTATGTTTAACGGAGACTCTGTAAGTAATAAGCTAAAAAGGGAGGATTGTAGTGTATGTACCCGCCTACCTTTAAGGGAACTATTGAATGTAACCGTTCACCTTTAAGGGAACTACTTTAGGTGTGGCACTATTTGTTTGGCTTCTGTATACTGTAATACCGATAGTGACCACACCAGTATATAAGTGTTGTAGCAGGATTTCTGGGGCAGATTCGCCCGGACCTTCGAATAGTAAAGACCTGTTTGTTTGTTACTTCTGAAGTCTGTGTATTTATTAACTGCACAACCCACAGACTTTACACCCGCTATAAAAGGAGACGCCAGTACATCTCTTTCCCCATGACCCGGGCCAAACAGCATGAACGCGCATGTAGCATTGCAAGGTATTCCAAACCCGCAAGGGCTACCACTCGTAAATGTGCAGTTGGTCTGTGACCACAGACAGTTTATCCTTGCCGTCAATGCCCGCTATCCTGGCAGCAGCCATGATGCTTTCATCCTGCGCCAGACTGGTGTGCCAGACCTTTTCTAGGCACCGCATCACCGAAATGGATGGCTCCTTGGGGACAAGAGTTATCCACTCTGCACCTGGCTGATGACACCGCTCCGTAACCCCAACACCCCTGCTGAGCTGCGGTATAATGAGAGCCATATCGCCATCAGGAACATAATTGAGCAGACGATCGGCGTGTTGAAGCAACGGTTCCGCTGTCTGGGCCACTCAGGAGGAGCCCTGCAGTACTCTCCTGAGCGAGTCTCCCTGTTCATAGTTGTGTGCTGCATGCTTCACAACCTGGCAATCCTGAGGACCCAGCCAATGCCACCAGGGATTGGTGCACCACCTGAGGAGGAGGAGGAGGAGGAGGAAGAGGAGGAGGAGGATGAGGATGAGGAGGATGATCAGCAGTAGCACCAATGTGGAAGGGAGGTGCACAATGTTGCCACTGCAAGGGCAGTCCATGAATGGCTGATGATAAGCCGCTTCTAGGCCCCTACTCAGAAGATGGCTTCTGGCCTGGAGAACAATATGGTGGAAAGCAACCCGCACCCCCTATTGCCGGCCGAAACTGGAATGATTGCAAAGGCCAAAAATGTAAATTTTGAATACAACAACTTTTTTCTTTAACAAACTCTGTGTGTGTCATTTATTCAGGACAAGCAATTAGAAACAAACACAACAAATCATGAAATAACAGAACTGGTTCTCACAAGATGGTGAAAAATGCAAAAACAGTAAAGAAATGTAATCACATGAACCTCGGCCTTTACTACAAACATTCCCACCATTTATTTAGACCTACTACTGTTTGCCCTTCGAGGGTGATCTCCATCCCCTGCGCACTTCCCCCCTTCCCACCCTACTGCTCCTCTGTAATGGGGCCCCAGTGGCTGCAGCAAGGCTGGTGGAAGGCTGCTGAATGTCAGATGCAGAGATTACAGATGCCCTTGAAGGATGCCCTCGACCAGCTCTGGGTCTGGAGGCCCCGGCTGGAGACTGCACCAACTCTGCATGGGCAGCAGCAGTCTGGGCTGGCTTTATTGCAAGCAGTGGCAAGTGCAATGGGGAAGTGCCAGTGGTGGGAGCAGGAATGTTGTCATCCTGAGAGAGGACGACACCTTCCTGCTCAACCGACACACTGGCACTCCCACGGGGCAGTACTTCAGCATCCGGAGCAATCTGCTGGAGCACAGGTTGCTGGCCTGCTGTGGCACCGTGAGAGCCCCGGGGCAATGTGCCCGACCCAGCGAGGATGGCAGCAGTCAGTGCTTGCATGACATCAATCTGAGACTGCATGAGAGCAGTCCGAGACTGGATGGCACCAGCCAATGACTGAATTGCAGCACTAAGCCTTTGCGTTGTGACGGCCTGTGCTGCAGCGGATTGTTCCACACTCCTAGCCAGTCCATCCATGCTTTCGGGCACCCTTGCCATTGCACCCATGAGCTCAGTGTGCATGCTCAAGGCCTGGCTATTCATGGCCACGATGACGTGGTCCTCCTCTGAATCCAGTGCAGCAGGACTCACTTGCTTACTCGCCCTCCGGGGAGAAAGTCCCCGAGCTTCCCTACCCCCATGGCATTGCTGCAGCCCGCTGGGTCCTGGAGCTTCGCCCTATTCAGACCCTATCCCCCTGCTCCCCTCCAGGGAAGGCGTGGTCCCAGTGTCGGCATGGGCTCCCTCGGGAGACGCAGACGGTGAGGCTCTGGCTTCCTCTTCCTCCTCGCCTAGGGCGTCGCTGCCACTGGTAGGTTGAGGGACAGGCTGGTCAGCTGGTGGTTCACTATCTGAAAGCAGTGAGGTACAAGAGTGGCTTTAGCGTCAGGATAGTGGGGCAGTAAGGGAGCAAGGGCTGGAGACATTTAGTAAGTTGGATTGAAAGTGTAACAGGCTGGCGTTATGAGGGGCAAGTGGAATGTGTAGTGATCAATAACATGTCATTCTGTGGTGGACACTAGGTGGAGCAGTAGAGCTGTATATAGCTGTATGTATAAGACTACACTACCCAGCTATATATTATATTAAGACTACATTACCCATGAGGCTAGGCTACCCACAAGGCAGCAGTCAAGATGGAAGCCTCTACAAGATGCTGTACAAGTCCACATGTGCTCAATAAAAGTAACTAGCAAAAGCTAGCTGTGTTCATAATAAGAATGTCTATTTATTAATGAACATAACAGAATGAGAGAGGAGAGAAAGCTGATGAACTTACCATTGCTGTTCACAAAGGGCTCGACCTCTCCAGTGGCCACGGCACCTATGATCTGGCTGGCAACGATCCTGTGGACGCGCGCCTCCAAATCGCTGAGGGTGTGTAGGTCAGCCGGTCCTCCTCCCGTGCGTTGCTGCTGCCGCCTGTTATAAGATAGCCTGGCTGGCAAGAAAAAGGACGGCGTCTGAGTGAATGTGCAGCCATGTGCTTGCCTGATGTGCCTCCCATAGTTAAATAGCCCTTAATGTATCAGCCAAGCCTGATGTGCCTCCCATAGTTGAGTAGCCCTTAATGTATGCAAGGTGTGGAATGTGCGCGTGTGTTTTATGAGATGGCCATAGGTCTTGGATGAGTGTTGGGCATTTGGGGTTTTTAAACCCTCTGGGCATAGAGTGAGGTTGAGATGGAGGGATGTAAAGGTATTGAAAAGCAGCCACTCAGCCTGACCACCCGAGTGAGGTCAATGAACTTCTTCCGACATTGGGTGTGGGTCCTCGGCACCAGGCTCCTCGAGGAGATGTGCTGAGCCACCTCCCTCCAGACTTCTGTATTCACGGGGCAATGGCCTCCTGCCACTCTGTGGCTAGAGCAGTGCCCTTCGCCGCTCCACAGCGCCAACCAGAGCCACCAAGGCCCAGTCGCTGAAGCACTGAGCTCTTTCCCTGGGCCTATCCATTGGTGGTTCCAGCACAATTGATGTACAGGTCTCTCCAGGCCAAGAATCAAGGCTGCAATGAGCAGGGTGTGGCTGGACAGCAACATCTATCGACCCTCCACTTTAAGAACTGGCCGGTTTAAGTCTGTCTGTGTTCCATTGCTAACTGACATCACATGAGCTTCGCCAGCGCTCTGAGGTAGCGCCTCACTCCTCGGCGTTAGCACCTTAAGACAGGTGTGTAGTGCCTGATTTAGCGCTCAAATCACCTCCAGGGGCAATAGAGGCCAAGTTTGTAGTCGGATGCGATAATAAGCGCTGGGTGCTAAACTTTGTGCCCGGCCGATAATAGCGCCCCAAACAGGGCGATACCGAATTTCTCCCCCCAGAGATAGAGGAAATTCTAGTAAAGGGTTGGGGCTTTCAGAAGGTCTCAAAGGGACTCACACCAGGTTTCAACTGATATGAGTTCCATTGCGGCCTGACAAGGGTGTAAAGAGAGGAATTTCCAGAGGATCCCCCGACCTCCCCCACCACCTGCCTTCTGATCCCCGATGTGATGAAATATTCCATTCATCACTGCCTGTGACTGTGGTCGGTTTCAGTGTCATTTCCCTTCCCCCAGTCCTCATTGTATTGTTTATTGGAATGTGCTGGAATGTGCTGTGTGTAGGGCTCCGCCCATACCTGGCCCCTTTTGTAAGCTAGCTCAGTCTGGCCTCAGTCTCCAGAAGGAAGATACCTCTCTCTCTTATGTGTTACTTTCTAAGTTAATAAAAGCCTTGTTTTGTTTCGCTAACATCGAGTCTCGGAATTATTGAGGCACATCACCCGATCCCCAGCCCCCGGCCTTCGACTCCTCTCCGGCTTCCAATCCCAGGTCTACAACTCCCCTTCCAGCCTGCAATCCCCACTCTGACTTACTGATCCTGGCCGTCCAATCCCCCCAGCCCCCAGCTCCTGGTCTTCCGACCCCTCCCCCGATCTCCAAATCCCTCCGATCCCAGCTTCCAACACACCCCTCCAATCCCAGCCTTCCGACTCCTCCCCCGATCTCCAACGCCCCCTGATCCCAGCCTTCTGACTGCACCACCCCCCAAACCCCTGATTGCAGCCTTCTGACCCCTCACCCCAGCCTCCCTCCCTCCCTCCCTCCTCTCTGCTCCTCGGCTCCCAGTCCCGCAGGCCTACCCACCCAACAGCCAGCCAGCCTTTTAATCTGGCTGGCTGTGAGGGGGAAACTGAGAAAAAAATGTTAATCAGGCCTTATTAATCATCGTGTGCAACACTATGGGAGACTGATCAGTAATATATTAAAAGTTTGATGTCTGCACGCACTTCCTGTCTACAAAATCCATCTTCCTATTGTCAGCTTTTTACATTTTAAAATCCTGTCTCCATATTTACAATAGAAATTTCTAATGATTGATAATGGATTTCAATGGAATAGTAATCGGGCGGGTTCTACAGAGGACAAGTGATCCGCTCTGCCCCTGGGGTTATGAAAACTTGCCTCTTTGTCTTTCATTTCATGGCAATGCCTTGGTACCAGCAGAATGCATGTATTGCATTTGTCAGACTTCCAACATAAATAGTAAGTAGTGGCTACTGTTTTTATGAATTTTGGCCTCGAACATATCAGAAGTGTTGACATTAAATATATCTTTTGTTTTCTTTGATGCATGTTTTCTCTTGTCTGGAAGTCAAATAGCATAACTTTATTTATAAGGTACTGTCCCCTCCCTTTCAAATCTTCCATCATCACCGTTCTCCTCAAAAAACCCATCCTTAACTCCTCTGTCCTTGCAAACTACAACTCTATCTCTAACCTCCCTTTCCTCTCCAAGGACCAGACCTTGAACGTGTTGTCGCCTCCCAAATCTGTGCCCATCTTTCCCACAACTCCATGTTTGAATCTTTCCAATCAGGTTTCCATTCCTGCCATAGCATTGAAATGACCCTAATCCAAGTCACAAATGACATCCTCTGTGATTGTGACCATGGTAAGCTATCCCTCCTCCTCTTTCTCAACCTCTCTGCAGCCTTTGATGTGGTTGACCGTGTCATCCACTTCCAACGCCTCTCCTCCGTAGTCCAACTGAATGGGACTGCACTCGCCTGGTTCAACTCTCACCTATCCAGTCATAGCCAGAGAATCTCCTGCAAATCTACTCTTGCCCCTGCACCATTACCTCTGGAGTCCACAATAACTATCCTTGGCCCACTCCTATTTCTCATCTACATGCTGCCCCTCGGCGACATCATCTGAAGACATGACGTCAGATTCCACATGTACGCTGATGGCACCCATTTCTACCTCACCACCACCTCTCTCTCTCTCTCTCGCCCACCACTTCCTCTATGTTGTTAGATTGCTAGTCCAACATCCAGGTCTGTATGTGCTGCAATTTTTTTCCAAATCAACAGTGGGATGACCAAAGCCATTGTGTTCGGCCCCCTCCACAAACTCCGTTGCCTCGCCACCATTTCCATCCCCTTCCCAGGCCGCTGTCTCAGGCTGAATCAGACTGTCGCAACCTCGCCGTCCTATTTGATCTTCAGCTGAGCTTCTGACCACATATCAGTCACCATCACAAAGACCACCTACTTCCACCTCCGCAACATCGCCTGTCTCTACTCATGCCTCAGCTTATCGGCTACAGAAACCCTCATCCATCTTTGTTACCTGCAGACTCAACTATTATAATGCTCTCCTGGTCAGCCTCCCATCTTTCACCCTCTATAAGTTTAAACTCATCCAAAACTCTGCTACCCTTATTTTAACTCGCGCCAAGTCCTGTTCATCCATCGCTGTGCTCGCTGACATACATTGGCTCCCGTTTCACTAACACCTCAATTTTAAAATTCTCATCCTCATGTTGAAGTCCCTCCATGGCCTTCTCCCTCTCCATCTCTATAATCTCCTTCATCCCTACAACCCTCTGAGATCTCTGCGTTCCTCGAGCTTTGGAGTTTTGCGTATCCCCCACTCCCTTCACCCCACCATTGGTGGCCATGCCTTCAGCTGTCTAGGCCTTAAGTTCTGGAATTCCATCCCTAGCCCTCTCTGTCTCTCCATCTTTAAGACCCTCCTTAAAACTTACCTCTTTGACCAAGTTTTAGTCACCCATCCTAATACCTCCTTCTTTGGCTCAGTGTCAATGTTTGTCTTATTACGCTCTTGTGAAGTGCCTTGGGATGTTTTCCTACATTAAAGGTGCTATATAAATGCAAGTTGTTGTTATAAAATGCCATATTTACCCTGCACTGAAGTTCACACTTTTCATTTACTTTTCCTGAGACAGCACCATGATCCTATGGGAATTACAAAATGTGTTTTGCAAATCTGGTTTACACATTAATGAATGAGTACTGACTATTCATCTGTCGCTCACATGGAGCCTCTTTTTTTTACTCTTCTGTGTGAGCTGAATGGACATAAATCATTTGTTCAGTTCGTCTATATACTTACCCTTCCTCTGTGGTTTCAGAAACTGCAACTAGACCACCCAGATTTTAAGAAAAGCTTTCTTCTTAAAATGGCTCTTGCAGTAATCTGTCTGATTGGAAATTGAGATAGAAAAGTTAGGTATCTAAACACAACCCACTTTTAAAAATGTAGATAAATGTCAGATTTAAAAATAACCTGGGAAAATGTCTCCGATTTTTGAGCAAGGTAGGAGTGGTAAGTAAACAAGATGCCTGAGTTACTAAAGACAACATGTGACAGATCCATACAGATTAGAAGGTCCTAGGGTTGAATGCCAGTCAGTGCAGGGTTAGGTGACCCTACCCTTAGTGTAAGTAGCCTCAGAGCCCTTGTGCTGTGGAAGAGAAAATCAGCCAGGGTTCATGCTCCTGGTCACTATTTAACTTCTGGAGTGCGTGTGTGCCTTTAGATTCCAGGAGAGGACAGAATTGGGTTTGGTTTCTCCTAGAGTCTTGGCCAGCATTTATCCCTCAAACCAACATCCACTGAAAACAGGCTACCTGGTCATTTATCTCATTGTTGTTTGTAGGATGTTGTGATGTGAAAATTGGCTGCTGCATTTCCCTATGTTATTACAGTGACTACAATTAAAATTACTTCATTCATGTCGTGGAAGGTGTTATGTGAATGCTACTTCTTCCTTTCTAAATCAATTTGACTTCATAGAAATTAAATACCAGAAATAGTTAACCAAATAAAAAAATGCATAATTAACTTATTCCAATTTATTATTATATACACAACAGTTAAGAATTGTAGCTTTACTTAAACTAATTTGATACAGGGTTGTCTGAAAAGTACACCTCTGTCTGTGGGAGCTTCTATTTTAAGACAACATTCTGCGTAGATCAGTAGAAACACAACAAGGCACTTCAAAGATCCAAGAACTAGTGTTAAGTAGCCAGTTTAATTTGAGGAAGGATGTTCTATCTGAGGAAGGATGTTCTTGCCATGGAAGGAGTTCAGCAAAAATTCACCAGGCTGATACCTGCGATGGCAGGAATGACGTATGAGGAGAGATTCGGTCGATTGGGCTTATACTCGCTGGAGTTTAGAAGAATGAGAGGGGATCTCATTGAAACTTATAAAATTCTGACAGGACTGGACAGACTAGATGCAGGAAGGATGTTCCCGATGGTCGAGGAGTCCAGAACCAGGGGTCACAGTCTAAGGATAAGGGGTAAGCCATTTAAGTCAGAAATGGGGAGAAATTTCTTCACCCAGAGAGTGGTGAACCTGTGGAATTCTCTACCACAGAAGGCAGTAGAGGCCAATTCATTAAATATATTCAAGAAGGAGTTGGATATATTTCTTAAGGCTAAAGGGATCAAGGGGTATGGGGAGAAGGCAGGGATCGGGTACTGAATTTGGATGATCAGCCATGATCGCATTGAATGGCGGAGCAGGCTCGAGGGGCCGAATGGCCTACTCCTGCTCCTATCTTCTATATTTCTATGCAAAAAGCATAAAAGCGTCTGAAAATTGTGACTGAAAGTTTTGAAGTAAAGCTAGCTTTACACAGATTACCTAGGCAATATGGTCCACAATTAGTTGAAGGGGTCTCAGTACATATGGTACCGTTTTAACTGCAAGCAAACCCAAGTATTACATTTTACCCTACTGTGTTACAACCCAGATAACCACAGTCGAGTTCATGAAGGCCATTAAATTATGAATGCTTACTTTGATTTTTATTCACTTTTCATCAACGTATTTTCTGGTGTTACTTTTTTAATTATCCCTCCTCCCATATTCTGAACAAAGAAGAACAAAAGATGCTAAAACTACGTAAAACTGTACATGTATCATAGTGTTGCAAAGGGTCAGTCGTTCCGAATCTTTTGGTAAACCAAACCACACTTTAAATCACAATAGTTCTGGAAAAAATATTTTGTAGCAATTGCTACAAATTTGGGAAACTTTATTTATTAATAAATGTTTTCAGAAGCTTCTGTTTTGTAAGATAATTATCAATTACAGTCAAGGACACCCATCAAACACCAGTTATTGCAATGAAAACCATTTCATTGCAGCATTTCAAAACTTTTGACTATAGCATTAAACTAAACTGTACAATACCCCAGCTAAAATGTAGATCAAAGGGAGCAATTATATTCCTGGAGGAAATCAGGCGGAATGAAGGTCTGCTAATCTTCAGCAAATTATATTAACAAGGTCTGGAATCGGGCTGCAGGAGTTCAGCTAGCTTCTCAGGAGAATCACGCACAGGCTGAACACTTCAAAGTTATAATGAGGCTGAAAACTACAGGATGCCAGCAACAAATTTAACAAGGGGCATTACCAGGGCCTCAAAACAGTGAGCTCTTCACTTCCGCAGAATCATGTCTCACTATTCAACTCTCGCACTCAAGTCCAATAACTCTGATAAGTATTTCTCACTAAAATATCCTCCCTACCTTCTCCATATAACTTAACTAAATATTATTTTGGTGTACTAATTTCACCACTGTGCATAATTTTCACTTCCAGTTCAGTCTGAATGTTGATAAATACTTTACGGCAACTCAGGTTTTGAAAGCTTGCTTTACTTACCTGCTCCAGTAAAAAGTGTAATAGTTTGCAATGTACTTAGTAAAATAGTCTCCTCATGCACCATACCTTACTCAAAACTCATGTAAGAGCTTAAATATATTTTTAATCCTATGGGACTCTTTTGAGCATCTTATATGATTAATATCATATTGGAAGTCTCGGGTTTTGCTGAAGAGATGCAACAATTATTTCAGTAGGCTGGGGGAGGTACTAAAGGGCTGCTGCTGGCCATGTTTCAGAATGTGTCACTGCCTTCGGAGAGAAGGGGGTAAAAGGAGAAAGTTGAAGGGGAAAATAGACCGGCTTCCAAGACAGTTAGTGGGGAGAAGGAGTATCTGTTAAATTTAGGGGTAAATTCAATGATCCCAGGCTTGAAGAGAACGTAGATTGAAGATAGGGCTGTAACTCTGTAGCGCTGATTCTCCAATCCACATCCCTTCAAGAGCAGTGGGAATACGAGATTGTTGAATTTACACTGCTGTGTGCACAGTCAAGAGTGAACTATACCTCACCTGAAAAGCCAGAGCTATGTTCAGTATGGAGTAGAACTTATTCTGTCCATTATTTACAACCAATCTGTTTATTTGTGTGTGTAATAGTTTAACAAAATCATTAACCCATTTAAAATAAACAGATAGTGACTTCATTAAAATAGTGAACACAAAAGATTCATTCGAATACATCTACCAGTTCATTAGAAAATAGCAGAGAGTAACTTGTACCTTCATATGGCAAATATCAGAGGTTTATAAATAAAAAATTTCCATTTATATATCACCATATCACATTTCTCAGAAACATCACATTACGTTGAATTTCATCCCCTTACAAAATTACTTTTGACACAGTCATCTTCCTCATACTACAGCGGTTCAAGAAGTTCCACCTTCTCAGGCCAACTAGGGATTGGCAGTAAATGCCAGCCTTGCCAGCAACACCCAAATTCCGAGAATGAATAAAAAATAAATTAATTTTTCACCAGTTTTAATTTGGAAGTTCCTCCCTAGACCGTTCTGACTCTCCACCTCTCTCACCTCCTTTCAGACCCTCCTTAAAACCCCTCTCTTTGACCAACCTTTTGGTCACCCCTCTTAACATCTCCTTCTTTGTCTCAGCGTGCATTTATATCTGATTACATCTCTGTGAAGTCCCTTGGGACATTTTCCTATCTTAAAGGCTGCATATAAATGCAAGTTGTTGTTAACTTTTAATAGAATATCGTCCTTAATCAGATCACTTTACTGCTTGAGGTCAACTTTTAGTTAACAATTTAGTCCATTTTATCAGAGGCCAAATTCTGTACTTTTTCAGGATGACCTGTCCGCAAATATCACACGAATCTTCTAAATGCTAACAGGAATGTGATACCTCTTGAAGTGTTGGTTTCTCACTAAGGAGAGTCGGGTCTACTTGTAGCTTCTGTTTATCTACAATAAATTTGAAGAGTTGCATCGCAGTGTGGGATAATTATTCAAAAGCAAAATACTGCGGATGCTGGAAATCTGAAAAAAACAGAAAATGCTGGAAACACTCAGCAGGTCAGGCAGCATCTGTGGAGAGAGAAACAGTTAACGTTTCAGGTCAATGACCCTTCGTCAGAACTGATAATTATTCTCTTACTTGTTTCTTCACTTTCTTGATTGGCTTCTTTTACAAATCATTTATTCCAACAAGTACTTAATGTACCAACACAAATCATATTCTAGCTGGCATATAGAATAGAATGCAACACATATATTTTTTTTAATTGCTCACACGGGTGTATTTTATATCTTGTTCTGGCAGTGAGATACACAAAGTATTTTCAGTTAGCGGTCATGAATGGCTGGGCCTAGGGAACAGCCCCACAGGAAGAGAACTAACTCAATCACCTCTACTTTAAAACAAGCCTGAACCATCTGGTTAGATATAAAGAGAGCAATATTAGTGAAACAGTGCCGTGTTTTACTATAACTACACATATCTGGCTGACAGTTAAAAATGGTGGAGGTTAAAGGTTGGAAAACAACAGGAGAGGCTCAAAAATTGGAAAATGAGGAGAAAAATCAAATAGCATTTGTTGAAAAGCTATTTATTTGGCTAAAAATGTAACATTTTAACATTGAAAACCATCACTGGTGCCTCTTCTGCTATATGGCATGTATATATGTTTCAGGTCAACCATTGGACCCTACATAAAGGGCATGGTAGCCCCTTTAAAGTTGTTGGGAAAGGTTTTTCCTTCTGTTGATAAACGTAAGCTGATGAATCCATTCTCATTGTGAGAACATCATTATATTGTAACATCGTCATAATGGGCAGTTCATCTAGATTCTTTCGCTCCCCAGTAGAACAAATCCTTTTATGTATAATATATATGTGCTTTTATGTTTTGGGGGAAGAAAACCTTTTTTGAATAAAAAAAGTGACAACCAAATTAGTTCTCCATAAGCAACCATGTTGTCAATAGTTTGAAGTTTGATGAATATTTATGCCGTCTTTATCTGTGGGGAAATATCAAAGGAATACTTGAATATATTATGACAGCTGAAAGTCAAATGTACAATGTTTGTATAAATATTTGTCTTCTACTGGAAGAAAAAAGGCAAGTCTAATAGCATTTCAGAACATTACAATATAACACAGATATGGTGAGTTAAGAGGCAGTTAAGGCATTCAGATGACATAAACCATAAGAGAAACCATCATCTAAGTACAACTGATTAACTTAAATATTGTTATTTTTGATTAGTTCTGTAATTAGCCCATTACATTGATCCTGAAATTCCACAGGGATTTTCCCAGTCTCGCACTGCCGAACCTCCAGAGAAACAACACAAATGGCTGAAAATGTTTTTTACTCCGTTTCTCGACAAATTCCACTGGTCTCCCACCAAAGTTACACTGGAAGCAGCCGCACGGAATTCCAGGGCCATTATATCAAGATACAGAGCATCATTGACTAGAGCATGTAGCCATTTGTGTGCCCAGCAACAATCCTGTAGCATATCTAAGAGCGAGGGTTATTATTCCATTACTATGCAAACTAGTGACTCCAGCTCCAAAATAATGCATGCTTTCTGTTGGAGGAGAGGAGGGGCAGGGGTACACAAAATACTTTCATTCTGAGGAAATAAAATGTAAAGACAGCTCCTGAAAAAGGAAGAAAGAATGCTTGGATCACTCCTCGGAGATACTTGCAGTGTGGTCCCTGATGTACTTGCATCAGGGACAGGAGTCTCCTTTCCTGGAGTTCCTGCCGGTTAACTACTTTCAAAGGTAGTGCCTGCTCTCATTTGTGCATTGCTGGATGACCACACAGATACTCAATTGGGGTATGAGTGGCAATTGGCTGCCTCATGCATGGCACCCCTAAAAGCCATCTCCTCGCAATATCTAGTGATCTGTATGAGCATAGAACACAGAGCATCTACGAGTTCTTCGAACCCCTCCATGATACAATCATGTAGCAATGCACAAGCAACTGCAAATATAACCCATCGTGACCAAAAGAACCTGAGGTGATTATAAAGAAAAATACATTAACTGAATAATTTCTATGTTCATCTATTCTTCTTCTTCCTTTGTGAATGTCTTGGTCAGGTTAATAATGTGTTCGATATGTTTCAACAACATATGTTGGAACAAATCCAGCTGGAGAGAGCACATAGCCCATAGTGGATAGTTATAAAGTCTAGCTGGATCCTGCATAATATATAGGTGCCAATCTAGAAAACTCGCAAAAGGAACAGCTTCCACAAAGCTGACAGGAGCCCTAAAAAACCTAACAGCTCAAAAAGAGCCCTGAAAATATATCCTTTGACACATGAAGACAAGGAGTTAGACTGAACGTGTAGTGGACACAGATTTGTCATAACTTAAGCTGCAGGTATAACCAATATTTGTCCGCCAACTAAGTTGGTAGCACCCTCACCTCTGAGTCAGAAGGTTGTGGGTTCAAGTCCCACTCCAGAGACTTAAGCACATAAATCTAGGCTGACACTCCAGTGCAGTGCTGAGGGAATGCTGCCATGTCCGAGGTGCCGTCTTTCGGATGAGACATTAAACCGAGGTTTGTCTGCCTTCTCAGGTGGACGTAAAAGATCCCATAGCAGTATTTCAAAGAAGGGCAGGTGAGATATCCCTGGTGTCCTGGCCAATGTTTATCCCCTAACCAACATCACTAAAAACAGATTATCTGGTCATTATCACGTTGCTCTTTGTGGGAGCTTGCTGTGTGCAAATTGGCTGCCGCGTTTCCTACATTACAACACTTCAAAAAGTACTTAATTGGCTGTAAAGTGCTTTGGGACATTCGGTGGTCATGAAAGTTGCTATATAAATGCAAGTCTTTTTCTTTCTATATTTGATCACTTTTATTTACTTATTTATTTGTTCTCTGGTTGGTCTGATGTGAACTGATTGGTTATTATTGAGCATCTCCAATCCCAATGAAAAACAATGATTTTTCTTATGAATCTGACACAAGTTGACAAAGGGGTTGAATGCTGACCTTTTACTTAAGCAGTTGACGGTTAACATGCATGATAATAATCTGAATTTAGTATATTATGAGTGCTTTTATTCAGAACACTGCTAAAAAACCCAAGTCTGCTTTCCAAATATTATTCTAAGCGCAAACTGTACAGTACATTCATCTCAAGGCTGAAAGAGCAATAATCTCAATTTCGGCAAGATCGAATCATAAAACTATGTAGCAATTGTCAAGTGTAGGAATATAAAGAGTACTGCTTTGAAGCCTGGCTCTCTCAGTAGTAACTGAGGCCCAAAGAAAATTGACAGGCTTATATCTTGTGGGAGATGAGAAATTGTGGTAGGTTCAAGTGTGTGTTGCCTTAGTGGCAACACACACTCAAATCTCTCAAATTTCAAAAAGCACGCAGCTGTGGAAAGTACTTAATTATTGTTAAACCTAAAGATTCATCTGACAGCCATCAAAGAATAAAGTAATTTGGTATTAGCTTAAGAAGCATTCAGTCTCACTCCTCTTGCACTTGCTAACTGCGTTGTCAGTTTATGTTTTCCAGCTTTGAAGCTAGTTTCGTCTATTTCCCTTTCGTCGCCCCCCAGCCTGCTTGCTTGTATTCCCCATGGCATGCCTACCAACTCATACAGGAAACAACAGAGACTGATATCCTTTATGAAAGAACTTTCCACCCTTTGAGAAACGTATCAGTATCAACCTGACTGCCAACATCCCTGTTTACATGCTTTACTGAGGGACTAATATGACTAGGGAGGCAAAAGATGTATAAACAATACATCTTGCTTAATAAAACATTCAATGTTGGTTTTTAATTTAACACTTTGAGTATCATATCATTGAGTAATTTGACTCAAACTGTCATTTTTCTAGGTTCTTGAGGATCACAGAAGTACTGGGGTAAATTTAACCTAACTCGCAAGCAGGAAAACCATGGGATCGGGTAGAACGCCGCTTTACACCCTGCTCTATCCGTCTCCATTCGTCTCCATCCCTCTCCCCGGTCACCGTCTGAGCTCAACCAGACTGTTCACAACTGTGGTGCCCTATTTGACCTGGAGATGAGTTTCTGACCATCGTCAAGACCACCTACTTCCACCTCCGTAACATTGCCTGTCTACGTCCCTGCCTCCGCTCATCTGCTGCTGAAACCCTCATCCATTCCTTTTTTACCTCTGGACTTGACTATTCCAACGCTCTCCTGGCTGGTCGCCCACATTCCACCCTCCATAAACTGAACTCATCCAAAACTCTGCTGCCCGTATCCTAACTCGCACCAAGTCCCACTCACCCATCACTCCTGCGCTTGCTGGCCTACATTGACTCCTGGTCCAGTAATGCCTCAATTTCAAAATTCTCATCCTTGTTTTCAAATCCCTCCATGGACTCACCCCTCCCTATCTCTGTAAACTCCTCCAGCCCTTCAACCCTCCAAGATCTCTGCGCTGCTTCAATTCTGGCCTCTTGCGCATCCCCAATTTTCATCACTCCACAATTGGTGGCCGTGCCTTCAGCTGCCTGGGCCCTAGGCTCTGGAATGACCTCCCTAAGCCTCTCTACCCTCTCTCCTCCTTTAAGATGCTCCTTAAAACCTAACTCTTTGACCAAGCTTTTGGGCACCTGTCCTAATATCTCCTTATGTGGCTCGGTGTCAAATTTTGTTTGCTAACATCCCTGTGAAGCACCTTGGGACATTTTCCTACATCAAAGATGCTATATAAATGTAAGTTGTTGTTGTATTGCTCTCCAATGACTTAAATGGAGAGTAAAATGGGTGAGGTTTAAAATCAGCATTCCACCTGAACCCAGCTGTTCCCAGGCAAGCGGGTTAGGTTAAAATTGCCCCCACTGTCTCTGCTGTTAGTCAGAAGGATACATTTTACTGTGGTTCTGGTTCATGGCAACCATGGTATAGCACTGATAATACAACACATTGACTGGG
This sequence comes from Somniosus microcephalus, assembly GCF_052327205.1. Classification (NCBI taxonomy): domain Eukaryota; kingdom Metazoa; phylum Chordata; class Chondrichthyes; order Squaliformes; family Somniosidae; genus Somniosus; species Somniosus microcephalus. Next base: position 255,005,917 of record NC_140992.1, read on the forward strand.
ACTATTTCTGAACTACTTGTGGCTGGTGAGGCACCCATGGGTATAGTTCCCTTTAAAGCCAGACTCCTTTCACAGACAGTCAATACCATTCCACAACCTCCCACCCTCTGTGCAGTCTTCCTAAAATCTAAACTACCCCCCTACACTTAACTTGCTTCCCCTCCCCTCCCCTCCCTCCACGGTCCTTGTTCACATAGAAACATAGAAGATAGGAGCAGGAGTAGGCCATTCGGCCCCTCGAGCCTGCTCCGCCATTCAATGAGATCATGGTTGATCATCCAAATTCAGTACCCTGTCCCTGCTTTCTCCCCATATCCCTTGATCCCTTTAGCCTTAAGAAATATATCTAACTCCTTCTTGAATATATTTAATGAATTGGCCTCTACTGCCTTCTGTGGTAGAGAATTCCACAGGTTCACCACTCTCTGGGTGAAGAAATTCCTCCTCATTTCTGTCCTAAATGGCTTACCCCTTATCCTTAGACTGTGACCCCTGGTTCTGGACTCCCCGACCATCGGGAACATCCTTCCTGCATCTAGTCTGTCCAGTCCTGTCAGAATGTTATAAGTTTCAATGAGATCCCCTCTCATTCTTCTAAACTCACATGAACTAAAAGTATCACCAAAATGACAAAACAAATCCATTAGCCTAGTAAAGGTACAAGGTTACATTTAAAAACACCTGCCTTTCATCAGCCAGCTCTTCCCAAGCCTCAGGTCTCTCGCGGCTCTGGTTTTTCTCATGATTTTCTGTTTATTCACACACTCATAATGTAGACCCCCATGCATCTATCATATCTTAGCAGTAAGTAGCTCTCCTTCATTGTCTATATTCATATATACAGGTGGGCATCGCAGTAAGCTATTGGACATTGTTCTGCCATCTGCAGAATAGAAACATAGAAACATAGAAGATAGGAGCAGGAGTAGGCCATTTGGCCCCTCAAGCCTGCTCCGCCATTCAATGCGATCATGGCTGATCATCCAAATTCAGTACCCGGTCCCTGCATTCTCCCCATACCCCTTGATCCCTTTAGCCTTGAGAAATATATCCAACTCCTTCTTGAATATATTTAATGAATTGGCCTCGACTGCCTTCTGTGGTAGAGAATTCCACAGGTTCACCACTCTCTGGGTGAAGAAATTCCTCCTCATTTCTGTCCTAAATGGCCTACCCCTTATCCTTAGACTGTGACCCCTGGTTCTGGACTCCCCGACCATTGGGAACATCCTTCCTGCATCTAGTCTGTCTAGTCCTGTTAGAATTTTATAAGTTTCGATGAGATCCCCTCTCATTCTTCTAAACTCCAGCGAGTACAAGCCCAATCGATCCAATCTCTCCTCATACATCATTCCTGCCATCCCAGGTATCAGCCTGGTGAATCTTCACTGAACTCCTTCCATGGCAAGAACATCCTTCCTCAGATAAGGCGACCAAAACTGCACACAATACTCAAGATGTGGTCTCACCAAGGCCCTGTACAACTGCAGCAAGACGTCCTTGTTCCTGTACTCAAACCCTCTCGCTACGAAGGCCAACATACCATTTGCCTTCTTAACCGCCTGCTGCACCTGCATGCTTACCTTCAGCGACTGGTGCACAAGGACACCCAGGTCTCGTTGCACTTCCCCTTCTCCCAATCTATTGCCATTCAGATAATAATCTGCCTTCCTGTTTTTGCTACCAAAGTGGATATCCTCGCATTTATCCACATTATATTGCATCTGCCATGCTTCTGCCCAATCACCCAACCTGTCCAAATCATCCTGGAGTTTCTCGGCATCCTCCTCACAGCACACACGCCCATTTGTGTCGTCTGCAAATTTGGAGATGTTACATCTAGTTCCCTTGTCTAGATCATTAATATATATTGTGAATAGTTGGGGTCCAAGGACCGATCCTTGCGGTACCCCACTAGTCACTGCCTGCCACTCGGAAAAAGACCCGTTTATTCCAACTCTTTGCTTTCTGTCTGCCAACCAGTTCTCTATCCAAGTCAGTACCTTGCCCCCAATCCCATGTGCCTTAACTTTACACGCTAATCTCTTATGCGGGACCTTATCAAAAGCCTTCTGAAAGTCCAAATACACCACATCCACTGGTTCTCCCTTATCTATTCTACCAGTTACATCCTCAAAAAATTCCAGTAGATTAGTCAAGCACGATTTACCCTTTGTAAATCCATGTTGACTTTGTCCGATCCTGTCACTGTTTTCCAAGTGCTCTGCTATTACATCTTTTATAATGGACTCTAGCATTTTCCCCATTATCGATGTCAGGCTTACCGGTCTGTAATTCCCCGTTTTCTCTCTACCACCTTTTTTGAATAGTGGGGTAACATTAGCTACCCTCCAATCCATGGGTACTGTTCCAGATTCCATCGAATGTTGGAAGATGACCAGCAATGCATCTACTATTTCTAGGGCCACTTCCTTAAGTACCCTAGGATGTAGATTATCAGGCCCTGGGGATTTATCGGCCTTCAATCCCATCAATTTCCTTAACACCGTTTCCCTACAAATACTGATTTCTTTCAATAGAAACTATTGTTAAAGAAATTTGGGGGAGAAATTGGGTATCGCCCATTTTGGGGCGCTAATATCGGCCGGGCACAAAGTTTAACACCTGCCGCTAATTATCACCTCCGACTGCAAAATTCGCCTCTATCGCCCCGGAGGTGATTTGAGCGTTAAATCAGGCGCTACACATCTCTCTTAAGGCGCAAACGTCAGGGAGCTCAGGCGATGTCAGTTACCATGGAAGCCAGACAGAATGGCGCCATCCAGTTCTTAAAGGGGAGGGGCCATCTTGCTGGCCAGCCACACCCTGCTCATTGCAGCCTTGAATCTCGGCCTGGACAGACCTCTAAAGCAATTGTGTTGGAAGCACTAATGGATAGGCCCAGGGAAAGAGCTCGGCGCTTAGGAACCTCTAAGGTGGTGCTGAGGGCCAAAACTCCTTAGGACAGCGTTAAAATCAAAAGTTTTGCCTTCAAGAAAAGGCAGGAAGAACCCACCTTTAAATAGCGCTCCCTCAGCCCCTTCCTGACTTGAAAACGTTCCCCTCTACCTCTCGTTCTTAGCGGCAGGCGTTAAGACAGGGGGTGCGACTCAATATCCGGTCCGGGACGTTGCACGCGTGACTGACATCACGATCTGCGGGCGCAGGAGATCGTGGCGGTAGTGTTTAATGCCACCGCAAAATGTCTGGTTAATATCACGAGCGGCGCAAACATTGCCACGCTCGGGCGCTAGTTGCTTTGCGCCCCGTTAGCGCCCTAGGGCGCTAACAGGAGGTGCTAATCAACCGAAATTTTCCCCCTTTGAAAATAAGAAATGGGATGAAGCGGCCAGCAGCCTACAACTGATTATGATTATAATACATCCCATGACCTCAACCAACTCGCAAATGTGTTCATTGTTTATAGAGTATGGTTTATTGTGATATAACAATCATGTAGCATTCAATCTAACTGTGTATCCTTTGACCCTCCTGAAGCCAAAGTCCTCTTTAGTTTGGAGCATTTAGATCAGATCAGATCAGATTAGATTTATTTGCCATATGTAACAAGTACAATGGAATGCTTGTTCCCCGTAGGGACGCGTCAGCTATACACACAGCGCTGCGTTCAGAGTCAATACAATGGCTTCCCGTGGCAGTGGGAGCACGATGTCCCTCAGCCGCTCCGTCCTCCTCTTCACCGCGGCCTCCTCCTCACTGTTGCCGGCTCCACGTGTGGTGGCCTGCTTCTCCTGCTCTGGCCACCATGCCCGGCTCCTCTCCTCCCATCCGGACTGCGAGTGACCCAAAATGGAGCTGCCGGCCGACGTGCTGCAGCTTAGAACTGGACTTAGGCCAATCATTCTACTGCCTCTCCCCCTCCATACAAGTCAAACAAGCCAAGCATCAAGGGGAGCACAAGATTGACAGAATGCACAACCAGCCCTGTTTAATGTGAAAACAATTAAATTCTAAACTCCAACTCCTTAAGTAAAACCACCCACTGGAACATACTGCCAAACCGAACAAGTGAAGGTGATTCATTCTGAAGGGTCTGCGTAATTGCTTTTGGACTCAAAGCTGTCCAAATCCTACACAAAGATTTAAACTTCAATGGATACTTATCAACAGGAAACTGACTTTCTGCTCAGTTTGTTATTTTAATTCTCTTTGATAATTTGTAAAATTATAAATTTTATTGAGTATAATGCTTGATGTGAGATATGGCACACTTAATAACTACACTGTATGCTGTGGTATTGAGCCATATAGGTTGTGAAGGTGCCAAATTTGATTCCTAGTCTGGAGCAGAGAAGGCTGAGGGGGGACCTGATTGAGGTATACAAAATTATGAGGGGCATAGGTAGGGTAGATAGAAAGGAACTTTTCCCCTTAGTAGAGGGGTCAATAACCAGGGGGCATAGATTCAAGGTAAGGGGCAGGAGGTTTAGAGGGGATTTGAGGAAAAACTTTTTCACCCAGAGGGTGGTTGGAATCTGGAACTCACTGCCTGAAAGGGTGGTAGAGGCAGGAACCCTCACAACATTCAAGAAGCATTTGGATGAGCACTTGAAATGCCATGGCATACAAGGCTACGGACCAAATGCTGGAAAATGGGATTAGATTAGATAGGGCTTGATGGCCGGCGCGGATGCGATGGGCCGAAGGGCCTCTTTCTGTGCTGTATAACTCTATGGGGGAGAAATTGGGTGAGTAGCGCCACTTGTTAGCGCCTAAAGAGGCAGGCAGTGGCTGTAGTGCCACTGGCTGCGCCTCCCGCGATATTGAGCAGGGGCGCTAATGGTGGCGTTAGCCTTTTGCGCTGCGCCGCCACCGATGACGTCATCGGTGTGCACAGTGCCCCATTCGCGCCCCGTTCACGATATTTGGTTGCAAACGCCGCTGTAGTGCCGTTCGCTACCCGCGCCCGGTTCACGGGGCCTTGCTGCGCCGGCAGAGGCGCAAGTTAAGGTGGAGGTGCGGGGCGGCCGCCTGCCAGCACCTCCGTCCCCGGCCTCCTGATCCACCCCCCGCGGCATTGTCGGCTGTTTCCCGAGAGCCCAGCACTTCTCCTCGGTGCCGGGCTCTTTTGCCGGCATTCGCGATCGGGGATCGCGCTGTTGCAGGCCCCTCCCCCTTAACAATGGGAGGAAGGCCTGCAGTACCGCAGCGTGCTGTGCCGCAGCGTGTGGCGCTGCGGCACGTTGCGCTGCGATATTCAGTTTCAGCGCCCTAAGAGGGACGCGGAGCGCCTCGAGCCTCACCCCGTCTCCCTCTAGGGGCAATGAAACTGAATATCGGACGATCGCTGAAGACTCGAACGCTGCGCTAAATCCTGCGCTCAGGCGAACTTGGCGCCAGTTTGGCACCTCAACCCAATTTCTAGGCCAATGACTCTATGGCTAGATAGCTGACCTCAGCTAGAATAGCAGTAGAGGCCCGACAAATGGGCTCAGTGCCCCTACGATGAAAATCGGCTCAGAATCCTGCTATTTGTGTGTACTATTAAAATACATGCAAGACTGCTGAATGTATTCATTGTTTGCTTTCTGTGATTTTGATTTTACTTATGGAAGCTGTAAATTTTGAATATTAAAATTCATCCCAGCTCTAGTCACTTCTATGTATCTGCAATCCGTGTCTCTATGTGCAATGAGTTGAGCAAATATAACAAGTGCCGTTGGTAGTTAAATATCATGTGATTCAGTGCTTTTTATATAATGCATTTCTATTATCATTTATTTTAAGTTTAAAAGACTAAAGACAAGTTGAAACTGGTTTTATATTTTAATTTTAAACAGCAGTTTTTCTACGATGTCTCAGTGACAGCGGGTGTTGCAGCTTCAAAGTATTGTTCAATGAAGTGCTTGCACCCAGGAGCTCCCATATAACGAGCTTCTGATATCAGACATGCTGCTGTGGGGAGGCAAGAGCTTAGACTCATAGGGGGGAAACTTTGGGGTCGATTTTCAGTGTGCCGTGAGGCGGGCTTTTGGGCAGGCAGGGGGCTAAAATCCCGAATTCGGGGGACCCAACACCATCCCGCCCAAAACCTGCCTCCATGTAAGATTCAAAGGAGGCGGGTACCCGCCCCGCACTGGGACCCGCCAACCCGAGGCGGGAAGGGATTAGTGCCAATTAACTGCCTGTTAACAGGTAGTTAACAGGCAGTTTTTAGCCTAATCCCTATTTTGAAGGTTGTCGTGTGGGATTCCCGACGGCTCCAAACCACGCCAGGTTAGAGGAGTCGGGCCGTCGGTTTGAAGGACTTGGAGGGGTCGAGATGTCGGTGTTCAGGTGAGTGATGGGTGCATGAGTGCAAAGGTAAGTGTTTTTGGTGTGTCTAAAGAAGTTTAAATTACCTGTACTTACCTTTACAGCCTTCCTTCCTCTAGGCTTCGGGAGTCCATCATTCAGCCGGCACAGAAAACAGAATGGCTGCAATCTGTCAAAAGTGACAGACTGCAGCTTTCAGTGCCGGCGAGATTTCTAACTGAGTCTGTGTAGAAGGACTCAGGTTAGAAGTAAGACTGTCAGTGTTTGACAGCTTCAAGCAGCTGTGAAACACTGATATTTCATCTGTCAACACGTCTTGACAGATGAAATTTCAGTCTGTGACGTCACCTGTTGCCGGGTGGCCCTTAATTGGCCTGCTGAGCCCGCTGGGCGGGCTCAACAAGGTCAATCAGGTGAAAATCGCGTGGATTGGCCGCATCTCGATGGAGGCGGGACTAAAACCCGAAAGTTGTAGTCCCGCCTCCTTCCCGACTTCTGAATGAAAATCCAGCCCTTTGTGTTCGCCAGCAAAATTGCTGGTGTCACCGGCAACTGCAGTTAACAGCTGCTGGAAATGGCCGCAGCGCTAACCAAGTGAAATTGGTCTGGGGGGTGTAGTGTCCGGGTATCAATAATACTCGGACTGCAGGAGAACAATAAAACAGATATTTACTGAACAGAGGGTAACTCAAGACTGAAGTACAGAAGCCTGCTAGGGCTTTTTATACAGGTGTGGTCACTGCCGGTACTGCAGTATAAAATCAGTTCTTCTCTTAAAGGTACATACACAACAATTCCTCCCCTTTTAGATAAACAGTACATAACATTAATTTAACAACTAATAATAACTAATTACAATTACAATTTTCTCTGTACTATATACATCAACTGAAATAATTATTTATAAGTTCAGTCTTTGAGGAGGCTTCCTGATCCTGACTGGATAGCGCCTTTCTCGAGTATCCTGTTCTTGTGGCGGAGTCGATTCTGGCTCATTGTCATTGGTTGGTTCATCAGCTTCCAATACCACTGCTTCTGAGGTAGACGCAATCTGTACTTCGGGTTCATTACCAGGTGCACATGCTCGTGGTATAGGTTTGGCTTGTTCCTGTGACTCTAGAATCTGGTCAGCATGGCGTCTCACGATGCTCTCTCCAACGTCCACTGTGTACATTAGTGGTCCCTGCTGTGTGCATATCGTTCCTGGTTGCCATTTTTCTGTTCGGTAGTCGCGGGCCAAGACTGGTTGCCCTATCTTGAAGCTCCTGGTTGGCTTCTCATTGATGTGCTGGAATTGCTTATCCTCAACATCTCGTCTTATGTTTGGTTTGAGCAAATCCAAGCGACATCTTAGCCTTCGGTTGAAGAACATTATGGCTGGAGCTTGGTTGGTGACTGCATGTGTCGCATTCCGGTAAGCAAACAAGAAATTATCCACCTTGTGTTGTAGTGGTATGTCGTCATTATACATCGCCTTTATTGCCTTTTTAAAGGTCTGAACAAACCTCTCAGCCAGTCCATTTGTGGCTGGATGATATGGGGCAGATGTGTAATGTTTCACCCCATTATTCCTCAGAAACCTCCGGAAATCCTCGGACACAAACTGTGGCCCATTGTCGGAGCAAATCTGTTCTGGCAAGCCATTCCTGGTGAAGATGGTCCGTAGGACTGCAATAGTTTTCTCCGTGGTGGTGTAGGACATTTTGATGACCTCTGGCCATTTCGAATGGGCATCCACGGCGATTAGAAACATTGGCCTAGAAATTCAGTTGGGCGCGCCAGCCGTTAGCGCCTTAGGAGGAGTAGATCTCGAGCGTAGGCGCTTAGCGCCCGGGCGCAGCGCGATCTGCGCCTCGCCCCAACTTCAGTACACATTTAGCGCCGGCGCAAAGTCTTAGCGCGCGCCCTGCTGCGCGCGCAGATCATGACGTCATTTCGTCGTGCAACGCCCTTTGTGCGCCCCGAACCGGAACTTCACTCGCGCCGGCCCATTGTGCGCCGGGCGGCCCTAACGACTGTGAAGTGGAACGGTACACAGCCGATGCGGGCCGCGGGGAGCGCAAATTAAAGGGCCCTCCTGTACTAGAAATGGTATGGCTGGGAGGACGAGGACGAGGACGAGGACGATGACGACGACTGGTGTGCCGGGAACACATAACAAACCGATGGAGAGAAACCCTCCCCAAAACCACAAATACACCAGTGTCGGCCTTTCAAAAAAACAAATCCACCCTCCCCCTTTAAGAGCTCACCGGAGCCAGAGTGTCTGCCGTCAATCAGCAGCTCGCCGCACCTGCCCTGCGCCCAACTTCCGGTTTAGTGCCCCGGCCCGCCGGCTTACCGCCTAAAGAGAGGCGTTCAGCGCCAGTTTTAGCGCTCGAGCAAACTCTTAGGGCGAAGCTAATGAATATCGGAGAAGTGGCCTCGATTTGGCGGCGGGCGCAAACTTTAGCGGCCGCCCGACTTTACCGCCCCAAAAGTGGCTACAATGAATTTCTAGGCCTCTGAGTCCATAAATGGACCAGCAAAATCTATGTGTACCCGTTGCCATGGAGATGAGGGCCACTCCCATGGGTGTAGCGGGGCCTGTGGTGGAGCGTTTTGGACCTTCTGGCATCCTGTGCATCTCTTGGTCATATCCTCGATTTCTTTATCGATTCCCGGCCACCACACAAACGCCCTGGCTAGGCTTTTCATTTTTACCCCTCCCAGATGACCCTCATGAAGCTTCTCTTCAGGGAAAAGATCCCCGTGAGGTGATGCAGTACTGCAGGCGAGTTCGAACCTGCCCGTCGCCAGTGTAGTGTCCGGGTATCAATAATACTCGGACTGCAGGAGAACAATAAAACAGGTATTTACTGAACAGAGGGTAACTCAAGACTGAAGTACAGAAGCCTGCTAGGGCTTTTTATACAGGTGTGGTCACTGCCGGTACTGCAGTATAAAATCAGTTCTTCTCTTAAAGGTACATACACAACAGGGGGCACGCAGATAGGTGGCGCAGCGCTCACCTGCTGTGCAATGCCGTCCTGGTGGTGTTGTTGGAAGGGTCCGGGACGAAGTTCCTGTCCAGATCCGGCATTGCAGCTTCCCACAGCCTCTGGGAGCAAAGCTGTGGAGCTTGCAAGGAGTTGTGGGTAATGAGGAGGCCTGCGATTTAAAGGGGCCATGCACACTGAAGCAAATCAAATTAAAATGCTGTGAATCAATACACTTTTCAGCCCTTTCTGCCTTTTATGAAATATTCAATATTTAAAAGAAGTTCCAAATGTGAATATTCAGCTGTTAAAGCTGAATTACCTTCCAAACCTCAACAAATGGGAAAACTGCCTCAGCACTAACACAAATGGCTCAGCAAACCATGGAAGGGGCACCAAGGGTCTCACACGCACCACTCCAGCTTTGTGCAGGGGGTCGACACTGCAAGAGCGGGGGCTCACAGGGGCCAGGAGGCCCTCCAGAAAGAACGATGTGGAACCACATCACTAAGGCCGTCACTGCCAGCAGTGTTGCCCCCACCACCTGGCTCCAGGGCCCAAAGAAGCTTCAGGACCTCAGACGATTGGTCAAGGTCCATGAATGCATCTTCAAAAGCCGGCTTCTACCAACTGCACCACTAGCCTCAAACATTGCTCAATGCAGGACCCCCAATCACTCACCTACCAACAATCTGCATCAATGACGAGGCACATCTCCCAATCCTACCATCACCTCACCCCCTTGGAGTAGACGGTGCAGGCCATTCCTGGCAGGGCATGGTTGAGCCCTTGGTCAGCAGCTGAAAGGATACAAGATGAGGGTATCCTCGAACGTTATCCTCCTCCTGGCATGCACATCTCGCTTTCCCCCCCTCCCGTCAGCACAACTCCATCATTGTGCCTTCCTCATATCACACACCCAAGAAATGCAGCCTGTCCAGCCAGTGGGTCAACAAGAAGAGGCAGCCTGCCCAGCCAGTGGGACCACAGGCAAAGGATTCCATCCCGGATATCTCGGCCACAAATGGGCTGTCTGGGATCATCCTTCTGTCTGATTCCTCCTCTTCAGCTTCCTCCTCTTCTGTGTCTTCCTCTTCTGCGTCTTCCTCTTCCCTCTGCAAGCGGATACTGTAAATGTGAAATGACAGCATAAAATGCTGGAAATACTTAGTTGGTCAGGCAGCATGTCGACCAGAGACATGGGGCTGGATTTTGATTCTGGAGGTGTGTAGGAGGCGGGACTACAATTTTTGGGGTTGTAGCCCCGCCTCCATTGAGTTGTGGCCAACCCACGCGATTTTCACTTGATTGATCTTGTTGAGCCCGCCCAGCGGGCTCAGCAGGCCAATTAAGGGCCACCCGGCAACAGGTGACGTCACAGATTGACATTTCATCTGTCAAGAGCTTTTGACAGATGAAATATCAGCTTTTGACAGCTCTTTGAAGCTGTCAAACACTGACAATCTGTACTCTAAGTTAATTCCTTCCTCTCAGGATGATTTAGAGGTCTCTCCAGAACAGAAAGCTGAATGCTGCAACTTTTGACAGCTCGCGGCCATTCTGCTTTCTGTGCCGGTGAGATGAGGGACTCCCGAGACAGGAAGGAAGGCTGTAAAGGTAAGTAAAACTTCTTTAAACACTTTACACACCAAACACACTTACCTCTTCACTCATGCACCCATCACTCACTTGAACACCGGACATCTCGAACCCTCCAAGTCCTTCAGCCCGACGGTCCGCCTCGCTAACTTGCCGTGGTTTGGAGCAATCAGGAATCCCACACTTCAGGAATAAAAATAGGGATTAGGCTAAAAACTGCCTGTTAACTACCTGTTAACAGGCAGTTAATTGGCACTAATCCCCTTCCCGCCTCGGGGAGGCGGGTCCCAGCACAGGTCGGGTATCCGCCTCCTTTGAAACTGGCATGGAGGCGGGTTGGGGGCAGGATGGGTTCGTGCCCCCCCCATTTCGAGATTTTAACACCCCACATGCCTCCAATCCTGCCTCCACGGCCCAATGAAAATCCAGCCCATGAACTCTGTTTTTCTCTCCACAGATGTTGCGTGACCTGCTGAGTATTCGCAGCATGTTCTGTCTTCTCAAAGGCCTTTATTTACCATCCAAGCCCTTGCAAGTGTCCAGCAGCACTCCCTACACACTTTAAAAACTTTTCACATCTATTGCAGCAATAGAAGTTCAAAAAAACAGTCCAAACTCTGAAATTCAAACTTACCTGAATGATGTGTGTGTCCCTTTAAGAGCTGCAAACATTGTCAACCTGCTTGCATGCCAGGTTAACCTGGTGCGCTTAGGATTCAACTCTAAATTCAGTGCTAAGGTCGAAGTTCGCGTTGGTGACGTTAAGTCGGCATTGCACGCCGATTGACGCCACCATGCCGCCATTTTTTTTTTTACAGGGTGCTGCCAGTTACTGGCAGAACAAAGGGGGAGAGCAATATGGCAGCCGCCGCGGGAACCGCCACCAGCTGGCAAAAGAGCGGCGGCCGCCATTTTCTCACCATTTCATGGCGTTATGGAGTGGCGGTGAGTACATGAATTTCTAGCCCAGAGAAACTTACAACACAGAAGGAGGCCATTCGACCTGTCATGTCTGTGCTGGCTCTTTGAAAGAGCTGGCCAATTTAGTTCCACACCCCAGCTTATTCCCCCTAACCCTGAAAATGAGTCCTCTTCATGTACATGTCCAATTGCCCTTTGAAAGTTCCAATGGAATCTGATTCCACCATCTTTTCAGATAGTGCATTCCCGATCTTAACACCCCTCTCTGGGCTGAATTTTGCTGGCGCTCAGAGGGCAGGTTTGGAGGTGGGTCCGCTGTCAAAATCCAAAAGATTGACAGCGGGTCGGTATCCCGCACTGAACCCGCCTCCTTGTGAGTTTCCCTAGTGTCGGCTCTGCCTGCGCTTTGCAGACACGGCACTAAGCGGCGGGTCAGGCAATTGTGCTAGTTAAGAGGGTGTTTAAAGCAATTTAATCACCATTTTACCAGTTACAAAGCATTTTCCCATGTTTTCCTCGAGGTTTCCTTCGCTCGGGGATCACGCCAGGTAAGTATGTCGGGTTCTGAACAACTCTCCATTTCTTTCATTAGGTCACAGCTGCAAAGGTGGTATAAAAACTACCATTTTACAACTGGTCACTTTCCAATCTCAGAAGCTTCAGCCTTCAGTATTTGGAAGAAATTTTTCAACTTTATGCAGTTGGGATGTGTTTGCAGTAAACTCTCTCTTCACTGTCACCTCCTTGCAACATCATATCTCACCCTTGATAGATTGCTTCTGTCATCTCAACTTCATCTGGCATCTGAAACATCACAATGGGCACGGTTTATGCTCTCTCACCTTGGTCCTCAGAATCTGATGACGATCAGCTGCAGCAGCAGCAGAACCAGCCACAGCAGCAGCAGCAGTAGCAACAACAAGAGCGCCAACCTTCTCCTCAACCACCTGATGCTGCACAGGGCAGGGGGCATCAGCGCAGGGCTGCATCACGCCGGAGGTGATACCCACAGAACAGAGTATACAGGCAGAGGATGAGCTTCCTCAACGTGACTGAGCAGCAGTGCCAAAGGAGGCTCAGGCTATCGCGCCAGGTCGTCGCCGACATTTGCGCTTTGCTGGAGCAAGACCTGCAGCCCAGAGGAAGGGGTGGACCGCCCTTACCAGTGGCTGTCAAAGTCACCCTTGCCCTCAACTTCTTCACCTCAAGCTCCTTCCAGGCATCTGCAGCAGACCTTTCTGGCATCTCGCAGTCGGCTGCACACAAATGTATTGCACAGGTAACTGATGCCCTCTTTAACAAGTCCGCAAATGATATCCATTTTGCCACTGACGAAGGCAGTGTCAATGAGTGGGCGCTTGGTTTTGCAGCTCTTGCTGGCTTCCCACGGGTGCAGGGAGTCATCGACTGCACACATGTGGCCATCAGGACACCCCATCACAACCCAGTAGCATTTGTCAACCGCAAGGGCTTCCACTCCCTCAACGTTCAGCTGGTCTGCAACCATAGGAAGATTATCATCCATGTGTGCACCAAGTTTCTTGGCAGCTGGCTGCTTGGAGACAAGGGCTATCCCCTGAAGACGTGGCTCATGACACCTTTGAGGAGGCCAACAAACGAGCCTGAGGAACATTATAATCAAAACCACATCTCCACGAGAAATGTCATCGAGCAGACAATAGGCTTGCTCAAAATGCACTTCAGATGCCTGGACAGGTCTGGAGGAGCCCTTCAGTACACACCAGCCAGGGTCTCCCGAATAGTCATGGTGTGCTGCGCCCTGCACAACATAGCGCAGCAGCGAGGATTGGCACTGGATGAGGAAGATGGCACTGAGCGCACAGCCTCATCAGAGGATGAGGAGGAGCACCATGAGGTTGGTGATGAGGATGAGGAACACCTGGACGACCCGGCGGTCTTATTGCGACCAGTACGTGAGCACGTTGCTGCCTGTCACACCAGGAATACCCTAATCAATGGCAGATTTCAATAACTTCATGCAGCTCATACATGTGGCTGCCACACACATGCGCAGGTTGGCATCACCCGACACCAACACCATAGAGCAGTCAAACAATGATTACTCCCTCGTTTTGACTTTCGGCACCATTTCTGGATGTGAAATGAGCCCCGACCCTTCACTCTGCCACTTCCATTTGATCACACACATTTGGCAAAGACCTCCAAGTGTGACAATTAGATGATTTATTAAAAAGAGTTTATAGAATATTAACATGACATTGATAATGAAAAAGACACCTGAGTGACTACCCTTGTGACTATTTGTGTGGGATCTTTCTTTTCTGGGTGCTTCTACGTCATGCTACCCCTGCGGCTTCAGCAGAGGTAGAGACAGCCTCCTCATCTCCTTGCTGCGCCTGCCTAGATGCCTTTGGTGGTCATCCTCTGAGTTTTGGAGCCACTGATGGCTCCACCAAAGTTTGCTCCTCCTGCGACTGTGCATGCGCAGACTCGGCCATCATTGTCCGGGGAGGCAACTGGGGCTCTGACCGAGAGGTTGGTAAGGGGTTGGAAGTCAGAGTGCTTGGAGCGGAGCCCCCATTCCATGTCCCCTCCCACCAACATCCCTCTCATGGGCCACCCACACTTCCCTGCTAGCAAGCAACTGGAGAGCACCTTGCTGCACTTCAGTGGGGCCATGAGAGCCCACCTCTATACTGACATCCGTCCAACAAAGAACGTCTATGAGCCTCTGGTTTCTCTCCTCCATAGATGTCCATCTCTCCTCCCTAGATGCCCATATCTCCTCCATAGATGAACATCTATCTTGAAGAGAAACCATGTTCTCATGCGACTGGCGCCGTGTCTCCTCCATGCAAGTGGCCATCCTGTCCATGGAGGAAGCTATAGTTGCCAGTGAGTGCTGGAGATGAACTCCTCCATTCTCTGCACACTCGCAGTCACCGCGGTCGCAAAACCTGTCACAGCCTCCTGCACTTGTTCCTGTAGCTCCAGGATCGCCCTCTTCCTGGATGGCCCCCGAGGCTCAGTGTCTGCATGCAGCTGAGCAGAGCTGGGAGACTCCTGCGCCCTCTGATGAGGAGTCTGCACTGCTGTCACTGTCTCCACCATCTGCTGCTGCTCAGTTGTGATCTGTGAGACACCAGGTGATGACACTACTCTATCTCGCGACATACCCACCGAGGTGTGCGACTCTGCGCTGCTGTTGGGTTGCATTGCCTGAGGATGTCGCTGCGCCCTCAGAGGCAAGAGGCTCCTTTGAGGAGTCTTCTTGCTGGACATTGGGGGGATGCTCTTGATGGACCTGTGGGAGAGTGAAGACATCAGTTAGAAACACAGGATGTCTACTTCAGACACATACCATTATCCATATGATGAGCATTTGTTTTGTCTTGGCATCAGACCCCATATGAGGGACTGATGAAAGGCATGCAATTGTATGAAATTCATTCTGTCACCAGTTTCTTCGAATGAGCCCCTCTCTCATTTCCCCACTTCCAGAAGGTCCACCACTCCAGCAATCTCCATTGCTGCCTCCTCTGCAGCGGTCCGATATGACATTGTTTGTCGAGGGCCTCCTCCGGTTCTCTCCCCCTCCCTCTTATTGTGGGCTATCTTTTCCTGCAAGGAGGGAAAGAAGAGAAGGTTCAGTGAGAATAATGGAATGAGTGTAAGGATTGGAATGGCATCGAGCTGTACACGGAGAATTTGATGGAGTGGCTTGGCAATACCAAGTTGCCTCCTTTTGTGTTGTTAGTTACTGTCATTGCATAATGATGAGGCTGAGTGTGAGGGCTGCATACTAAGATGGGTACCTGATAATGTAGATAGAGTTAGAGGGATGGATGAAGGTCCAAGGGATGTTGGGGTGTGTAGCGTTGTGCAAGAGTAGGGGTGCCAATGTAGAGTGGTGGGAATGTGATGACAGGCACAGCAGAATCAAGGTAAGTGTAGGTTTACTAGATCAATGAACCTCTTGCGGCACTGCACCCAGGTGCAAACCACCACTGACAGCCCTGTAACCTCCAGCGGTATCTGCAGCCACGCTGCCTTCGTCTGCTGGGTAGGCTTTTTCCTACCATCCGTAGGGAAGAGAACCTCCCTACGTGCTCTCACTCCCTCCACAAGATGATGGAGGGACTCATCTGAGAAGCGAGGCGCTATCTTTGGCGCTGGAAGCTCATAGTACAGAGATTTAAATACTGACAGGGCTAAATGGTATCAAATTGCAACTGAGACTAACCGGCAATAATCGCATCATCCGGTGACGTCACCAGGCCCTTTAATAGGGCTGGGAAACGCACGGAGCAGGCCTAACAAGGCCCATTAGGGTAAGATCATGTTTATCGACGGGATCCACACAGCAGCGGGGTCGCCCCTCCACCGCCGACGACCTCTCCCACCTTGAAGCCACCCAGGTAGGCAAAATCGCGGCCTCTGTGTGAAAAAATTTCTCCTCATTTCCCCTCTAGTTCTTTTAACAACTATTTTAAATCTATGACCTTTGGGTACTGACCCACCTGTCAAAGGAAACAGTTTCGCCCCCATCATTTTGAAAACCTCTATTAGGTCTCCCCTTAACCTTCTCTGCTCTAAGGAGAACAATCGCAGATTACATAGATACATAGAAGATAGGAGCAGGAGTAGGCCATTCGGCCCTTCGTGCCTGCTCCGCCATTTAATGAGATCATGGCTGATCCTTTAATTCAGTATCCCGTCCCCGCCTTCTCTCCGTAACCCTTAACCCCTTTTGCCCGTAGAAATATATCTAATTCCCTCTTAAATATATTTAATGAGCTGGCGTACACTGCCCTCTGTGGCAATGAGTTCCACAGGTTCACCACTCTCTGAGTGAAGAAATTCCCCCTCATCTCTGTCCTAAATGGTTTAGCCCTTATCCTTAAATTATGTCCTCTAGTTCTGTTCTCACCCGCCAAGGGAAACATTCCTTCTGCATCCAGTCTGTCTAGACCTGTCAGAATTTTATATACTTCTATGAGGTCCCCTCTCAATCTTCTAAACTCCAGTGTGTACATCCCTAAACTACATAGTCTCTCCTCATAGGTCATTCCCGCCATTCCTGGTATCAGCCTGGTGAATCGCCGCTGCACCCCCTCCATGGCAAGAACATCCTTCCTCAGATGAGGCGACCAAAACTGTACACAGTACTCGAGGTGTGGTCTCACCAGTGCCCTGTACAGCTGCAGCAAGGTATCCCTGTTCCTGTATTCTAACCCTTTTGCTATGAAGGCCAGCATACCGTTTGCCTTCTTGACCGCCTGTTGCACCTGCATGCTCGCCTTCAGTGACTGGTGTACAAGAACACCCAGGTCTCTCTGTACTTCCCCCTCTCCCAATCTATTGCCATTTAAATAATAATTTGCCCTCCCGTTCCTGCACCCAAGGTGGATAACTTCGCACTTGTCCACATTATAGTGCATCTGCCATTTATCCGCCCAATCGCCCAGTCTGTCCAAATCGCTCTGGAGCTTCCTGGTCTCTTCCTCTGAGCCCACCCCACCTCCTAGTTTAGAGATTCTCCAATCTCTCCACATAACTAGTGGTAAAGAGACAGAAAATGCCTACCACTGCTGTTTTAGCACAAGAGCGGCACTAGAATGCTGAAAGCAGGGGTTAGATTTTAATTCCGGGCATGGAACCGGTGGGCATCAGGCGGAACACCCACTTGTTCCTGCTAAGCAAAAGGCCCGGTTCATTTGAAGGGCTGGGCTTCATTACCATGCCGCCAGTGAACTGCAGAATGTGTCGGGTGAGATCGAATTAAGGAGGGAAATGGGTGCCCTGTTGCAGCTTGCCGGCTCTGGGCCAACACGATATTGGGTGGCAGGGGGGTGGGGGTGCGGATCATGGAGGGTGGCAGCGGCCCACGTTATTCGTGTGGAGCCCGAAGGAGCATTCCTGCTCCTCCGAGCCCCATAAAAATAATACTTACATTTTTGGAATTCGTCCTCTTCACTGCCTGGTTTGACTGGGAAGAGTGTGCACAGCACATATTCCGTACAATCGTCCTTCAACATTGCATCGGGGTCCTGGCCCCCAATTTGCATACAGTAAAGAGGCTCCCACCTGATGCAGGCACGCACCTCGGCCACCCAGTGGAAGACCCCAGTAAATATGCCAGCAAAGTGGTAAGAGGTGTACAGTGATTTTAACTCCGCTACCATCAGGTGGGCCAAGTTAAAAGGCAGCCCACTGGTGTTTCATAGACCAATTAAACAAGGTTTCTGCACACATATCAAGCTGGGGATATTTGGAGCGCTTGGCATCTCACCTGTAAGTTGGCGCACCACTGTGCATGCTCAGGCACATGTGTCTGTGGATGGGCGATGGTGCTGAGTTTTGTTACCAGCTGCTAGGTGAGGTTAGGGTCACACCCATTCCAGTGAAGAAGCTAACTCAATGTCATCCGCTTTATGTGGATTCTAATTGTCGCATTGAAGCTGACAGAAGAAAAAGGTGTGAAGTGCTGTCAGGCGCTTGTTTTCAGGGTGTGACATGAAACCAATCAATTCAGAAGGAATAGGTACGCCCTGTGGTTATGCCCTTAATTTTGTGCCGTATTTATATTGAAACCAGTGTGAATCCAGCACCAGATTATTAGGAAGGAATAACATTAAAGAAGTGGGAATGTGATCGTAAAAAAAAGGCAGTTTCCGGTCATGTCCACATTATCAGCTATCTACATCAGAAATACCACAAATTTCAAACAGCTTTATTTCCTTAAAGGTTTATCAGAGATTGGTTGCCCACCTCAGGAAGTTGAGTGGCTTGGGCTGAGGCCATGATAGAAAAAATTGTACAGGGCCTGTGGCTTTGGTGGTTTGAATGACATTATCTTGTTCTCTCCTCTCTGATGTTCTTATCGCCATTGATGTAACTGCAAGTCCTGTCTATAAACAAAGTGGTGTGAGTCCTTGCTAAACTTACAAGTAAACTATCTTCACTCCCTTTGAATTGATCTTCTGCCATAATCTGGAGGAGTTGTCGTGCAGGGCTTCTTCACACTTGATCCTCTTTTTCCCTTTTATTTCTATCTCACCCTACACATTCTGCATGATAAACTGCAGCTCCACTGGGCACCTGCGGGGGGAACGCGATCCAATATGGTGGGCGGCGTATGTCCTGTGCAAAATGCGTGCTTGCATGTAAAACGGGTGCAGCGCGATCCAGTTTCTAGGCTAATATATTCATTGTGCTGATTGCTCACAAATTATAGGCTTCAAAACAGAAAATCCTGCCTTCATCTGTCTTTCTAAGCAATTACAATCTCCAGACAGCCAAAGGACATCAGTTTCATGATTTTAACTGTTATAAAATAATATGTTTCAGTACCAAGTGCTGCAATACTGATCCTTTTAGTGGAGACAGTTACAGAAAGAAACACACGTTTTCCCGTTTAAAACAAAAAGTAATAACAATGCCAGCAAACCGCGGCTGCAAATATTTAATGGCTGACTAGTTCTAGTTAAATAATCACTGCCACGTCCTGAGGGTAGTTTTGCTTATTGTGGTCAGGAGGAACAGGAGTGCTGCTTCAGCTTCCCAAGACTATTATGCAAGTTGAATGGTGTGTCCAGAACCGCTTCACTTACATCATTCCGTGGCAGTTGTCCCAGTTGGCTGGACTGGCAGTGTATGGGTGACAGCCCATGCTGGTTACAGATACTTGCTTTTATTTTGAAAGTGTTTTCCCTCTGTAATTATATAAACTTCTTCAAATACAGGCGTTCTGAAAAATGCAGAGACCAGAAGTGTTCACGTCACCTGATATCAGAACATAGTTTTGGCTTCAGGTAAAGTTTCCTTCGGAGTTGGGCAGACAAGGCAGTAGCCCTCGTTCTAACAAAAGAAGCTTGTCTGGAAGGCTCATTAGTCTTTCAGTGAACACAGACATTTTCCTTCACTACCACTAGTTTGTCATTGAATAGAGATGCATACTTAGTAATAAGCTCCAAGGAAATATGATGACCTCTTCCTCTACCCTCAAAGCTAATACTTGCTGACAAACCCCTTCTCTCCCTTTGGGACTGCCAAGATACAGATGCTAGTGATGATGTGCAGACGTCTCTTCCATCAACTGATTAACTCTTTTCCAATGCAAGGGATCAACAGACACCAACAAACTACAAAGGATCAGTAACTGGATTCTCCCTCTCCCATCCACAAAATTGTTAGCCCAGTCAAACCCTTCCCCTTTCATTTGTAGCATTGCCAAGGAAAATAGTAATGTCTGCTCCATTAGAATGCCTGGGGAAACAAATGCTTACATCTACATCATCAGGCATCAGAACTCCACTACACTAAACAATTAGGAACTGGATGTTCCATTCACTTGACTAGTTAGTATCAATTTTTTTTTTTAAAGCACTAGTTGATGTCCCATGGCGTTGCACACAGGGGTGATGCATCTCGGCATAAATACAGAGATGCTTCCACCCTGAACGTCTGTCGCTGACCCTCCAAAGTTTGTGGGATCTGGGGAAGGTCCTACAATTTAAGTACCTTTGGTGGGCTAGGGACACATCTGGAGTGCTCCACACCGAAACAACTGGAAAGTCCAGTCAAAAAGTCTCGGGCCGGGGTCGAGGGGGATTTCCCAGGCTCCCCTTGGACTAAACCTCCACAAACACCTTACAAAAGGGGCCTCTTTAAAAGAAAAGGATTGCCAATTTTTTGGGAGTCAAGGCCTCGCTCCTGGCCTGGACTCCCAGATGATCCTATATATTCTGGTAGACAAAGAGGTATGGCTGGTCTGATAGGGCGTGCTTATGCCGACTTTACACTGGCCCTGGGCCCACAAGGCCATCCAGGAGAGTTCGCCACTAGGCTAGGATCGGGTGTAACAGCCTAGTTTCTGGCCATTCAGACATCCCATCAAAATTAGACGCCTTAGTTTGCTTTTCACTATGTACTTCTATATTTGTCAGCAGTTTATTCTTTCTAATGTTCCTTTCAAGAATCTCATTCTCCAATCAGGAAGACTCCATCCAGCTGAGAACCTCGAAAGCTCATTGAAGCTAGAAGATAAGTGAGCTAGGCATGCTCGTGACTTGAATCCATGGCTTGGTTCAGCTGGCAAGTGCTCTGTCATTTCCACTAATTAAACATGCACTTTCATCTCTCCATGCCCACTGATACTGCTAATACAGCAGAATACTGTCAGATTAGAAATTGCATTTTAAAGAGAAAGCCCATTTACATTTAGTTGTGTGATAGATGGAGCAAAACCAGTCAGATTTTTAAAAAACCCTTTACAAATATCTCTACTGAGCAAACTATCATGTGTGACTTTTTTTTAGGAAAACTGTTAACTATAGAAAGCTGCATTGAGCCATTGGAATAAGATGTAGCTTTAATGATTAACCAATTTTGGTAAGTGAAAACAGAATGATACAGCACAGAAGGAGGAGGCCATTTAGCTCATCGTGCCTGTGCCGGCTCTTTGGTAGAGCTATCCAATTAGTCCTACCCCCCTCCTCTTTCCCCTGCAATTTTTTTTCCCTTCCAGTATTTATCCAATTCCCTTTTGAAAGTTACTATTGAATCTGCTTTCACCGCACTTTCAGGCAGCGCATTCCAGAGCACAGCAACTCGCTGCTTTAAAAAAATGTCCTTGCACCACCTCTAGTTTTATTGCCTATCACCTTAAATCTATGCCCTCTGGTTAGCAACCCTCTGTCACTGCAAACAGTTTCTTGTTGTTTACTCTATCGAAACCCTTCATGATTTTGAACACCTCTATCAAATCTCCTCTTAACCTTCTCTTTTTTTTATTTGTTCCTGGAATGTGGGTGTCGCTGGCAAGGCCAGCATTTATTGCCCATCCCTAATTGCCCTTGAGGAGGTGGTGGTGAGCCGCCTTATTGAACCGCTGCAGTCCATGTGGTGAAGGTACTCCCACAGTGCTGTTAGGGAGGGAGTTCCAGGATTTTGACCCAGGCGATGATGAAGGAACGGTAATATATTTCCAAGTCATTATGGTGTGTAACTTGGAGGGGAACTATTAGGTGATTCCATGCAACTGCTGCCCTTGTCCTACTAGGAGGAAGAGGTCGCGGGTTTGGGAGGTGCTGCCGAAGAAGCATTGGCAAGTTACTGCAGTGCATCTTGTAGATGGTACACACTGTAGCCACAGTGCGCAGGTGGTGGAGGGAGTGAATGTTTAAGGTGGTGGATGGGGTGCCAATCAAGTGGGCTGCTTTGTCCTGGATGGTGTCAAGCTTCTTGAGTGTTATTGGAGCTGCACTCATCCAGGCAAGTGGAGAGTATTCCATCACACTCCTAACTTGTGCCTTGTAGATGGTGGCAAGGCTTTGGGGAGTCAGGAGGTGAGACACTCGCCGCAGAATACCCAGCCTCTGACCTGCTCTTGTTGCCACAGAATTTATGTGGCTGGTCCAGTTAGGTTTCTGGTCAATGGTGACCCCCAGGGTGTTGCTGGTAGGGGATTCAGCGATGATAATGCTGTTGAATGTCAGGGGGAGGTGGTTGGACTCTCACTTGTCGGAGATAGTCATTGCCTGGCACTTGTGTGATGCAAATGTTACTTTCCACTTATCAGCCCAAGCCTGAATGTCATCCAGGTCTTGCTGCATGGACTGCTTCATTAGCTGAGGTGTTGTGAATGGAACTGAACACTGCTCCAAGGAGAACAACCCCAGCTTCTCCAGTCTCTCCACATAACTCAAGTCCCTCATCCCTGGTACCATTCTAGTAAATCTCCTGCATCCTCTCTAAGGCCTTGACATCCTTCCTAAAGTGTGGTGCCCAGAATTAAACACAATACTCCAGCTGAGGCCTAACCAGTGTTTTATAAAGATTTAGCATAACTTCCTTGCTTTTATATGCTACATCTCTATTAATAAAGCCAAAGATCCCATATACATTTTTAACAGCCTTCTCAACTTGTCCTACTCCCTTCAAAGATTTGTGTACATACACCCACAGGTCTCTCTGTTCCTGCCCTCTCAGGTGGATGTAAAAATTCCTATAGAAGAACAGTGGAGGTGTCCTAGTTCAGTGCTTCTCAAACTAGGATCCATAGAGACTTTCCAGGGGGCCCTCGAATTAATGAGTCAGCGAGGAGATAAATCAGCCCAGATCTCTGCTGCATTAACAGAGGTGCAGAGAATGCACTGAACACCGTTGGTCATTGGATAGCATGCACATAATAAGGATAACAGTTACAAAAGGTTTGTTGAATTCATAGCTGGATAGAGAGACTTGCCAGGAACAGATGTAAGCGAGGAGGGGATAGTAAATCTTTTCTACAGAATAAAGTGCGTATGGTATCTTTTGTTCTGTTGTTTGACATATTTCCATTAGTTCGGTGTCACTGAGAACTGGTGATCCCAGTATGTGCGGGAGTCAATGCTTCAACTGACACTGAGATAAGACAGGGAAACATCCCCTTATTTAGAGCAGAGAATAATCCTCAAGTGAGACGGCTCGGATCAATGGAGACTGACATTCATCAATCAGTGAACAAATAGGTTCAGTTAAACACTTTCAGCCCAATAATCTTATAAAATGAAACCTATTTAACTAAATATCACACAGAGGGAAAGCGAAACTCCTCAAAGCTCAGAATATGGTTTGAACAACTATGGGGAAGAACAGAAAATGTGAGGCCCACAGTCTGAAAGTGCTGATGCGATTCACAGATTGCAGATTGTTTCTGTGCTCCGGTGTAACGCTGTCATTTCACAGAATTTATATCCACTCCTTCATTTCACTAATTAAATCGTTAACATACAAATTGCAGCTAAACCGCATTAAACTTTAAGCTACAAAACCAACATTTAATCCCATAACATGGAGGTTCCCAAACTGTGGGGAACGAGACAAGGTGATCAGACTCTGCAGTGAGAAGCAGGCACACACTAATATCTGTAAGTAAATATCTGTTTTCTTCAAAGCATTATTAAAACACTCTTTACACGCAGCACTTTCATATTATAAGTATTATACTTCAGAGGCGGGGTCCGTGATTACTAATCCATTTGAAAAGGGGTCCTTCAACCAAAAAAGCTTGAGAATCACTGACCTAGTCAACCTTTTGTCCCTCAACCAACGTCACCAAAAACAGATTGATGTAATAAAACTCACTACACACTTGCTTTGAGTATAAAGCAAGGCTTTAATCAACTTGTTTCAGAACATGGAGGTCTAGTTGTACTTCACTAGTTCCTTGTCTTACAAAATGTCCCTGGAAAGCTGGGCCCATGCCCGAGTATTTATACTCCTTGGACGGCGCCACCAGCTGGCCGTCCAGCATTATTTCACGAGTAATTTCTTGATGAATGATGAGATTTATAACACAGATTAGCCGCTTGTTTATTTCAATGCTCTTTCTTGGATCTTACTGTGCGCAAATTGGCTGTCGCGCCTGCCCGTGTTACAACAGTGACTACACTTCAAAATTATTTCACTGGCTGTGAAGTGCTTTGGGATGTCCTGAGGTCATGAAAAGTATGATATTAATGCAAGTTATTTCTTTCTTTGATTAGAATGTTTTAAACTAATCGGGACAGGGGATGTTGGGATGTCATAAACCAAGAGAGCAAAGTCAGAGTAGTCTATATTCATAGTCTCTACCCCGAAGGTGTACGGCCACGCAGTGATCTCAAAGGTCCTGTGCAGGCCGCTCACTGGCTTTTGCATTGTAAATACCGCGCATGTACAGAAATTTAATGTGACCGTGCATTAAAAGAAACAGGCCACACAGAACAAAGCACAGCTCTCAGGGAACATTGGTCTGTACCCCAGGGTTAAATTACAGCCATGAAATCATTCCTTTCTATCCTATATATATGTGCTCCTTATTTTTGCTTGTTACAAATTTTACCAATCTCAGCACCTTTTGTGTCTTACAGTTGTCTAAAGTACAGCATGTGTTTCACGTTAGCAATGTTTTCTTTCCACGCTGTATTTCTCTTGCAACTGGTGGATAAAAATACCGTTCTTTTTTATAATAGCAATAGCAATGCCCTCTTGATTGGCACCCCATCCGCCACCTTAAACACACTCCCTCCACCACTGGCGTACCGTGGCTGCAGTGTGTACCATCTACAAGATGCACTGCAGCAACTCGCCAAGGCTTCTTCGGCAGCACCTCCCAAACCCACGACCTCTTCCACCTAGAAGGACAAGGGCAGCAGGCATATGGGAACACCACCATAGAATCATAGAAAGTTGCAGCACGGAAGGAGGCCATTTTGCCCCATCGTGTCCGCGCCGGCCAACAAAGAGCTATCCAGCCTAAACCCACTTTCCAGCTCTTGGCCCGTAGCCCTGCAGGTTAGAGCATCCCAAGTGCACATCCAAGTACTTTTTAAATGTGGTTAGCGTTCCTGCCTCTACCACCCTTTCAGGCAGTGAGTTCTCGACCCCCACCACCCTTTGGGTGAAGAAATTTCCCCTCAAATCCTCTCTAAACCTTCCACCAATTACTTTAAATCTGTGCCCACTGGTTTTTGACCCCTCTGCTAAGGGAAATAGATCCTTTCTATCCACTTTATCTATGCCCCTCATAATTTTATACACCTCAATAAGATCTCCCCTCAGCCTCCTCTGTTCCAAGGAAAACAGACCCAGCCTATCCAGTCTTTCCTCATAGCTAAGATTCTCTACTCCCGGCAACATCCTTGTAAATCTCCTCTGTACCCTCTCTAGTGCAATCACATCTTTCCTGTAATGTGGTGACCAGAACTGCACACAGTACTCTAGCTGAGGCCTAACTAGTGTTTTATACAGTTGAAGCATAACCCCCCTGCTCTTGTATTCTATGCCACGGCTAATAAAGGCAAGCATTCCGTATGCCTTCTTAACCACCTTATCTACCTGGCCTGCTACCTTCAGGGATCTGTGGACATGCACTCCAAGGTCCCTTTGTTCCTCTGCACTACTCAGTGTCCTACCATTTAATATGTATTCCCTTTCCTTGTTAGCCCTCCCCAAATGCATCACCTCACACTTCTCCGGCTTGAATTCCATTTGCCACTGTTCTGCCCACCTGACCAATTTATTGATATCTTCCTGCAGTCTACAGCTTCCTTCTTCAGTATCAACCACACAGCCGATTTTAGTATCATCTGCAAACTTCTTAATCATACCCCCTATATTCAAGTCTAGATCATTGATATATACCACAAAAAGCAAGGGATCTAGTACTGAGCCCTGCAGAACCCCACTGGAAACAGCCTTCCAGTCACAAAAACACCCATCAACCATTACCCTCTGCTTCCTGTCTCTGAGCCAGTTTTGAATCCAACTTGACACTTTGCCCTGGATCCCATGGGCTTTTAACTTCGTGACCAGTCTGCCATGTGGAACCTCCATGTTCTCCTCCAAGTCACACACCATCCTGACTTAGAAGTATATCACCGATCCTTCATCATCGCTGGGTCAAAATATTGGAACTCACTACCTAACAGCACTGTGGGAGTACCTTCACCACATGGACTGCAGCGGTTCAAGAAGGCGGCTCACCACCATCTTCTCAAGGGCAATTAGGGATGGGTACTAAATATTGGTCTTGCCAGCGACACCCACATCCCATAAAAAAAATGATTAAAAAAAAGCACACTGACAGTGGTTTGAGGGATTTTTAAAATAAGTTTTGAGGTACAGGAAACTTTCGATTTACCAGCACCTAAATAATCGGAAATCTCGGTTAACCGGCAAAATTCAGGAGTAGGTTCAGGTAACTTTTATTACTTGCCTTCCTCCATCTGTTGCTGTGCAAGGGTGTGGCTGCAGCTGTTGCTAAGCTACAGGAACTTTTGGCCATTGTTCTGAACCTGTTGCTAAGCAACAGGGTTTGTTGCTTTATACGGAGCTCTCAGCTCCGTATCTTTTACTATAGCTTTCGGTTATCCGGAACTTTTGATGAACCGGCACCACGTCGGTCCCGTCCGTGCCGGATAAAAAAAGGTTTCCTGTACTATCAATCACGGGGTTTATGTAAGTGTACAGTATAACATTCACCAAAAGCTATTAAAGGAGGTCACCTACCTACCACTTTAATTTTCCATTGCTGATTAGAATATTTAAATGACTAGCTTCCAAATAGTTGGGTTCTGCTAATGTCTGGCCCAGAAACATTTCTGGCAGTAACAAGAAATCTTTGAGTGCTTAAGAGGTGAAAGTCACCTCCTGAGGATAAGATAATACCCTCGCCTGAGAAAGGATTCTTAAAAATTGGTATTGTGGAGTCAAACCCAAAGTAAAAATTAAGTAATTCTATGGTGCTGATGCCCTTATTATAGCCTTTGACCATTGACTGTCAGATACAAATGTCTCAAACCGTACACCCAGTATAAAATTTATGAAGTCCAACAGAATGGCTGGTGCTGTATTAAATTTGTGTACAAATGGCTTTGAAAGCAATTAAACTGAACAAAAGAAAAACTAGAGTCTTATCACTAAATACATACCTTTGAAGTTTGGAGTCTCAAGATCAAACATTGGGTTCAGTGTTGAGGTGGGGGCTAGGGAGATGCCCGCAGGTGTAGGAAGGAATTTACAAGCCTATTAAAATACCCATTAATCAGTACGGTTGAGTTTTGTCTCCCACCTGGTCTACTGCATTCTTTGTGCTTAACAAGGCTTGTGCCTTTCATCAGCAGCAGTGGTGTTTTGGCCTTTGTTCCTTAAGTGTTTTTTTATTCCTCCCTTGATTATGCACCATTGGACCCTTGTGAAATTAGATACTCCAGCAGGATAATTCTCCAGTATTTGATATTTGATTAGCTCTCTAATTATTTGGGCCACTTTTAAAAAGTACACCTACAAACCAGGAAACCAAATTGGATTTTGTTAGCTGTGGCTCAGTGGGTAGTACCATCGCCTCTGCGTCAGAAGGTTGTGGGTTCAAGTGCCACTCCAGGGACTTGAGCACATAAATATAGGTGGACACTCCAGTGCAGTGCTGAGGGAGTGCTGCACTGTCGAAGGTGCTGTCTTTCGAGTGAGATGTTAAACCGAGGCCCCGGTTGCTCTCTCAAGTGGACGTAAAAGATCCCTTGGCACTATTTTGAAGAAGAGCAGGGGAGTTATTTTTTCCAGAAAGGGGCCTGTCCAACCGTTCTCAAAGCACTACCATGCACAGGCTCCAGGAGCAGATTTTAAAATTTTGATGGAAAAAAGAGGCCACTTACATAGAAACATAGAAGACAGGAGCAGGAGTAGGCCATTCGGCAACTCGAGCCTGCTCCGCCATTCAATGAGATCATTGCTGATCATCCAAATTCAGTACCCTGTCCCTGCCTTCTCCCCATATCCCTTGATCCCTTTAGCCTCAAGAAATATATCCAACTCCTTCTTGAATATATTTAATGAATTGGCCTCCACCGCCTTCTGTGGTAGAGAATTCCACAGGTTCACCACTCTCTGGGTGAAGAAATTCCTCCTCATCTCTGTCCTAAATGGCTTACCCCTTAACCTTAGACTGTAGCCACTGGTTCTGGACTCCACCGCCATCGGAAACATCCTTCCTGCATCCAGTCTGTCCAGTCCTGTTAGAATTTTATACGTTTCAATGAGATCCCCTCTCATTCTTCTAAACTCCAGCGAGTATAAGCCCACTTCTCAGATAGTTTGACAGCTATCTTTCACCACCTAGCTGCAGGTGGCCCGCAGACTGCACCCTGTTGTAACTCCCCGGTAGAGGGTCGGGGCTTGCCTCCTGCATCAAAAAACCCTGGGGCCAGGGCAAGGCGGACATCTCCATGGCGGGCAGAAGTCCCATCCCACCAAGATGGCCACAATTAGAAGCCCTAGGCCATAATGTAACATAGTTCAAAATTTAAATTGGTTTCCAAATGAAGATGGTTCATATTCTTCTCACTTCAATGCCAATTCTGAACGCTGTAAAGCTACCTGCCTCTACATGGACTCTGTCTAGATGAAGATTATCTGAATGCTATAGAGGCCAATTTGTAATATGACTAGTCATGAATTTTGTAAAATTTATTCTGGTCAATGAATTTTGTTCAGTACATAGAATCTTGAGTCATAACGGCACAGAAGGAGGCCATTCGGCCCATTGAGTCCGTGCCGGCTCTCTGTAGAGCAATCCAGTCAGTCCCATTCCACCGCTCTATCCCCGTAGCCCTGCAAGTTTATTTCCCTCAAGTGCCTATCCAATCTCCCCTTGAAAACGTTGAGGGGGAGAAATTCAGTATCGCCCCGTTTGGGGCGTAAGTCTCGGCCGGGCGCGAAATTTTGCGCCCGGCGCAAATGTTCGCCACCTACTGCGAAATTGGCCTCCTTCGCCCCAAGAGGTGCTTGGAGTGCTAAAACAGGTGCTGCACGACTGTCTTAAGGCGCTAAGCCGGAGAAGCGAGGCGCTACCTCCGAGGGCGGGTGCAGCACAGGTGCGGCCAGTTAGCGATTGCACGCAGACACGCTGGCGCTGGTCAGCTCTTAAAGGTGAGGGTCAATCTTGGATTGCAGCCACACCCTGCGCATCGGAGCCCTGATTCTCAGCCTGGACAGACCTGCTGCCACATTCTTAAGCCTAGGACCATGGAGAGGACCAGGGAGCGAGTGCAGCGGTTCAGCGAGGGGGCCTTGGAGGTTCTGGTTGGCGCGGTGGAGCGCAGGCGATCTATCCTGTTCCTGGACAGTGGCAGGAGGCCGCTGCCCAACGACTATCGCAAAGCTTGGAGGGAGGTGGCTCACAGAGTGACCTCCAGCAGCATGGTGCCTAGGACCCCTGTGCAATGCAGGAAGAAGTTCAACGACCTCACTCGGGTCATCAGGGTGAGTACCCTTTTCAGTATCCTCTTCATCCCTGCATGTGCACCTCACTTTATGGCCAAAGGGTCCTGAAAGCCCCAATGCCCAGCCCTCATCCAACACCTATGGCCCTTTCAGGAAACTCACACGCACATTCAGCACTTTACACACTGTAAGGGCTAATCGACCATGTGAGGCAGCGCAGCCAAGATCAGGGCTTCACACTGTAAGGGCTATTCGACCATGTGAGGCAACGCAGCCAAGATCAGGGCTTCACACTATACTCAGAGCCCATCCTTTCTCTTGCAGGGCAAGCTGGCGCATAACAGGAGGCAGCAGCAATGGACCGGGGGAGGCCGGCCTCACCTTCAAGCCCTCACCGATCTGGAGCAGCGAATCCAGCGGATTATAGCAGGCCGGATGATTGGCCCCGTCGCCACTGGAGATGCCGACCCCGTTATGGACAGCAATGGTAAGGTCATCACCTTTTTGACCTCTGTCCTTCCACCTGTGCCTCACTCCAGCATCCTTTGCCACTATCGAACCAAATCAGCACATTGCAGCACTCGTGCCTCCCTCACTGCTACCCTGTCCTCACGCTAAAACCACTCTTGTACCTCCCTGCTTTCAGATGCTGATTCGCCAGGTGAGGAGGCGGGCCCTCAAGCTGCCACTGTGAGTGACTCTGAAGGCGATGACGAGGAGGAAGCCAGACCATCAGTGCCACCCTCAGCCGAGGCAGCCCATGGCCACAATGGGGACACGTCTTCCCTGGAGGGGAGCAGGGGGGAATGGTCTGAGGAGGGTGAAGTTCCGGGGCCCAGCGGGCTGCAGCAACGTAAGGGGGGTAGGGGAGCTCGGCGATCTTCTCCCCAGAGGGAGAGTCTGGCCTCGAGTCCTGCTACAGTGAGCGCAGAAGAGGTGCCGCTACTCGCTGAAATGAGCGCCCAGGCGGAGCACAGGCACACTGAGCTCATGGCTGCAGTGGCAAGGATGCCAGATTCCATTAAGTCACTGGCAAGGAGTGTGCAGGACTTCGGCACAGCACAGGCAAGGAGTCTCCAGGACTTCAGCGCAGCACAGGCGGCTGCCACGCAAGTGCTTAGTGCTGCAATGCAGTCAGTGGCTGGTCTCATGCAGACGCAGATTGAGGCCACACGAGCGCTGATTGCTGCCACCCTCGCTGGATCGGGCACGAATCGCCGGGGCCCTCACCGCGCCGCAGCAGGCCAGCAGTCTGTGCTTCAGCAGATTGCTCCGCATGCTGCAGTGCTGCCCCGTGGGAGTGCCAGTGTGTCGTCCGAACGGGGAGTTGCTGTCCTCTCTCAGGATGACAGCATTCCTGCTGCCAACACTGTCACTTCTCCACTGCAGCTGCCACCACCTGTAGGACAGACTGCTGCCGCCCATGCAGAGTTGGAGCAGTCAGCAGCCGGGCCCTCCAGGCCCAGAGCTGGTCCAGGCCATCCCTCAAGGGCATCTGCAGTCTCAGTTTCTGACATTCAGCAGCCTTCCCCCAGCCTTGCTGCAGCCACTGGGGTCCCATTGCGGAGGAGCTGCAGGGTGGGAAGGGGCGAATCTCGCAAGCGAAGCAGATCACCCTCGCAGGCCAAAAAGTAGGAGGTGTGGCAAAATGCTGTTAAATGTTTTATTGAAGGCCGAGGACCGTGGTCATTTTTTGTTTACTGTTTTGTTCATTGTCTCCAGGTTGTGAGAGCCAGTTATGTGACTGACTGCTTTTTTGGGGGTTTCTCTCTATTACTTTGTCATGCGGGAAGGGCACACAGTTTGTTAAATAAAGAAGTGTCTTTATTCAGAATGTGCATGTTTGCTCTTTGAACTAATTGTTGCCTTGACCGGCTTAGGGGTTGCGGCACGGTTCCATTCATGGTATTTGAATGGCAGAAGCCATTCCCTCAGAGGGGGCCTAGAACCGACTTTCTATAAGCCGCTGATGGACGGCCCTTGCACTTTGTGCCTGCCTCCCGTCTTGGTGCTGCTGCTGCTCCTCCTCCTCCTCTGCTGGTGCTCCAATGTCTGGTGGCAGTGGCTGAGTCCTGAGGATTGCCAGGTTATGCAGCATGCAGCACACAACAACAAAGTGGGAGACTCGCTCAGGTGAGTACTGAAGGGCTCCTCCGGAATGGTCCAGACAGCGGAACCGTTGCTTGAGCACGCCGATTGTGTGCTCAACGATGTTCCTAGTAGCTTGATGGCTCTCATTGTATCGTTCTTCAGCAGGGGTGCTGGGTGAACGGAGCGGGGTCATCAGCCAGGTGCACAGAGGATAGCCCTTGTCCCCGAGAAGCCAGCCTCCTGGGTGAGCCGGGGCCTCGAAAAGGTCTGCCACAGAAGTCTGGCGCAGGATGAAGGTGTCGTGGCTGCTGCCTGGAAAGTGGGCATTGACAGCGAGTATCAGCTGTCTGTGGTCACACACCAACTGGACGTTCAACGAATGGAACCCCTTTTGGTTGCGGAAATCCTCGGCATTCTCTTGCGGCGCCCGCAAAGCCACATGCTTGCAGTCAATGGCGCCCTGGACCATGGGGAAGCCCGCTATTCTTGCAAAGCCCATTGCGCGCTCTTGCTGCTTGTCTGGGGTCATGGGGAAGGAGATGTACTGTCGTCTCCTTTTAAAGAGGGCATTCGTTACTTGATGGATGCAGCAATGCACCGCAAACTGGGAGATATTGGCAATGTCCCCAGTAGCAGGTTGAAAGGAGCCGGTGGCATAGAAGTTGAGAGCCACTGTTACCTTCACGGCCACCGACAGAGACGTCCTGCTCCTCAGTTGAGGCTGCAGATCTGGCTGAAGCAGGTGGCAGAGCTCAGTGACCACCTCCTTGCTGAATCGCAGCCTCCAAAAACACTGCTCCTCAGACAAATTGATGTATGAGAACTGGGACGGTAAGGTCTCCTGTGCCGACGCCTGTTGGTCCTCCTCCGTCTGGCCATGATTGGCACTCTCTCTCGGCGTCTCTGTGCCCTCTCAATGTAATGGGGAAGCCCGACGTTCCCATCCAATGCAGCCCCCATAGTATGTGGCCACTCAAAGTTATGCCGGTGAAAAAGCAAAGCAACTACAAAGTTCTGGTCAGAAGCCAGAAGTACCTCTGCGAGCGCTGACTCAATGCAGAAAGCTCTCTCCCTTTGTCTCTCTGCAAATCTCTCTCTCTCTCTCAGAAGGAGTGGTCCAAAAATGGCTACCACAAAGAAGCCAGGAAGAGCCCCCTTTAAATAGCACCCCCCCAGCCCCACAGCAACTGGGAACCATTCCACTCAACCTGTCGTTGGGAGCGGCAGACGGAGAGGAGGGGGGCGCCACTGAATTTCCGGTCCGGGGCGCCCCAAGGGCGTTCCACTCTGAAATGACGTCAGGATCTGTGTGCGCAGCTGAGCAGGCGCTGCGGTTTAGTGCCGCCACTAAATGTCCGTGCAATTTCGCGAGAGGCGCAGGTTTCGCCGCGCCCGGGCGCTAGCTGGCTCGCGCTCCACTTATCGCCCTCTTAAGGCGCTAACGGGTGGTGCGACCAACTGAATTTCTCCCCGAGTGTCTCCGCTTCCTCTACTTCCGTCGGTAGTGAATTCCAGGTCCTCACCACTTGCTGCGTTAAAAAGTTTTTCCTCACATCCCCCTGTATCTCTTGCCCAAAACCTTAAATCTGTGTCCCCTTGTCCTTGTACCATCAACTAGTGGGAACAGCCTTTCCCCGTCTAGCCTATCCAAGCCCATCATAATCTTGTACACCTCTATCAAGTCACCCCGCAACCTCCTTTGCTCTAATGAAAACAAATCCTGCTTCTCCAACCTGTCCTTGTAGCTAAGATCCCCCATCCCCGGAACCATTCTGGTAAATCTCCTCTGCACCCTCTCAAGGGCCTTCACATCCTTCCTAAAGTGTGGTGGCCAGAACTGGGTTATTGGACGCAATACCCCAGTTCTGGCCTAACCAGCGCTTTATAAAGGTTCAGCATAACTTCTCTACTAATGTACTCAATACCTCTAATTTATGAAGCCCAAGATCCCATATGCTTTGCTAACCACTCTCTCAATATGTCCCGCCACCTTCAGGGACCTATGCACATTAACTCCAGGTCCCTCTTTCCCTGCACACTCTTTAAAACTCTGCCATTAAGTGTATATTGCCTCTCCCTGTTCCTTCTGCCAAAATGCATCACCTCACACTTCTCTGTATTCAATTCCATCTGCTACTTGTCTTCCCATTCTGCTAGCCTTTCTATGTCCTGTTGCAGTCGATTGATATCATCCTCACTGTTTGCCACACCCCCAAGTTTGGTGTCATCAGCAAATTTAGAAATTCTACTCTGTAGTCCAATATCCAGGTAATTTATATATATATCAAAAAAAGCAGTGGCCTCAGCACTGACCCTTGGGGAACACCACTGTCTACCATCCTCCAGTCTGAAAAACAGCCATTTACCACAACTCACTGTTTTCTGTTCTTAAGCCAATTCTTTATCCAAGCTGCCACTGACCCACCTATTCCATGAGCCTCAATTTTGTTAACCAGCCTTCTGTGTGGTACTTTGTCAAACCCCTTCCTAAAATCCATGTAGCCAACATCCATTGCCTTCCCTTCATCAATCCTCCCTGTGACTTCATCAAAAAATTCAATTAGATTAGTCAAACACGATCTGTCTTTTACAAATCTCTGTTGGCTCTCCTTAATTAGCTTAAACCTCTCCAAGTGCCCATTAATTTTTTCCTTGATTATTGTTTCTAAAACTTTACCCACCACTGATGTTAAACTGACCGGCCTGTAGTTACTAGGATTGTCCTTACACCCTTTCTTGAACATTTGCCACTTTCCAATCCTCAGGCACCTCCCCCGCATCTAGGGAAGATTGGAAAATTATGGCAAGCCCTTCCGCTATCTCCTCCCCCTATTCCCTTAGCAACCTGGGATGCAAGCCATCTGGACCAGGCGACTTGTCCACTCTAAGTATACCCAGCCTTTTTAGTGCATCCTGTCTATCAATTTTCACCCATTCCATTGCTTCTACCTTTTCCACTTCTACCGATATTTTGTCAGCATCCACTTCCTTATAACACCAATACAAAGTACTCATTGAATATTCTAGCCTTGCCCTGCGCCTCTAAACATATATCACCTTCTTTGTCCCTAATAAGCCCCACCCCGCCTCTTACTACCCGCTTATTGTTTACATTCCGGTTGAATATTTTTGGGTTCCCTTTTATGTTAACCGCCATTCTACTCTCATATTCTCTCTTTGACAATCTTATTTTCGTCTTCACTTCCCCTCTCAACTTATTGTATTTGGTCTAGTTCTCCCTTGAAGAATTCACCTGACATGTATCATACAGCCTCTTTTTTTGTTTCATCATCTTCTCTATCTCCTTCGTCATCCAAGGAGCCCTTGCTTTGGTTCCCTTACCCTTCCCTCTTGTTGGAAGGTGATGCACTATCAACAACACCAAAGACTACGAGTTGAACTTATACGAAGTAGGCTTTTATTGACTAAGAACTGGAGCATGCCTCTGCTAGTGGATCCATCCTAAGAGCTCCCGGGGGAAGGGTGGTGAGTCACCTTTATACCCGGGCTTAGGGGTGGAGCCAGGGGCGGAGACATGCCCGGACCTGTACAGAGTTAACAGTGGTTTACCACACAGACATGTACAGAGTTAGCAGTGGTTTACCACATTCACCCCTCGTTTAAAAAAGAGTCCGGTGGGGTGAAGTGTTTCAAAAGTTCGTATACGAAAGTCTCTCCGGGGGTCTTGTCTGCCGTAATGATCTTCGTGGTGCCGGTTGCGGCGGTTCTTTGCCCGCGGCCGCTTCTCGCGTGGGACGGAGCACTGGCGTGTCGTCCTCTCGGGGTAGCGATGGCACCGGCATGTCGTCAGTTCGTGGTAGACACCCCGGTGGTGCATCGTGGGTAGTGGTGGTGGGTGGAGGTAGTGGATGGTGATCGATGATGTTTCGGGTGGTACCTGAGGGTGCGAGGTCTCGAATTGAGACTGATTCCTCCCGCCCATCAGGATACGCCACGTAGGCGTACTGTGGGTTGGCGTGGAGGAGGTGAACCTTTTTGACCAGGGGGTCCATCTTATGGCTCCTCACGTGTTTCCTGAGCAGGACGGGTCCCGGAGACTTCAGCCATGGCGGTAGTGATGTCCCTGAGGTGGATTTCCTGGGGAAGACGAACATCTTCTTGTGAGGGGTGCCATTTGTGGCAGTACAGAGCAGTGATCGTATGGAGTGGAGCGCATCGGGGAGGACATCTTGCCAGCGGGAGATTGGGAGGCCCTTGGATTTTAGGGCGAGCATGGCGGTCTTCCACACCGTTGCGTTCTCCCTCTCTACCTGTCCGTTACCCCGGGGGTTGTAGCTGGTAGTCCTGCTCGTGGCTATGCCCTTCTCGAGCAGGTACTGGCGCAGCTCGTCGCTCATGAACGACGAGCCCCTGTCGCTGTGGATGTAATTGGGGAAGCCAAATATGGCGAACAGGTCGTTGAGGCACCTGATGACTGTGGCGCTGGTCATGTCCGGGCAGGGGATGGCGAAGGGGAAACGGGAGTACTCGTCAATAATATTGAGGAAGTACGTGTTGCGGTCAGAGGAGGGAAGGGGCCCCTTGAAATCGACGCTGAGACGTTCGAAGGGGCGGGTGGCTTTAATCAGGTGTGCCCTGTCTGGCCTATAAAAATGCGGTTTGCATTCGGCGCAGACCTGGCAGTTCCTGGTCATGGTCCTGACCTCCTCGATGGAGTATGGCAGGTTGCGAGCTTTAATAAAATGGAAGAACCTGGTGACCCCCGGGTGGCAGAGATCATTGTGGAGGGTCCGTAGCCTATCGACTTGTGCGTTGGCACATGTCCCACGGGATAGGGCGTCTGGGGGCTCATTAAGTTTCCCGGGCCGGTATAAGATATCGTAGTTGTAGGTGGATAACTCGATCTTCCACCGCAATATCTTATCATTTTTGATTTTCCCCCTTTGTCTGTTGTTAAACATAAATGCTACTGACCGTTGGTCAGTGAGCAGGGTGAAACGTTTACCGGCCAGGTAATGCCTCCAGTGCCGTACAGCCTCCACTATCGCCTGGGCCTCCTTCTCGACTGAGGAGTGTCGAATTTCGGGGCCCTGGAGGGTCCGTGAAAAGAAGGCCACGGGTCTCCCCGCCTGGTTAAGGGTTGCGGCTAGGGCGAAGTCGGATGCATCGCTCTCCACTTGGAAAGGGATGGACTCATCCACTGCGTGCATTGTGGCCTTCGCAATGTCCTCTTTTATGAGGGTGAAGGCCGCACGGGCCTCTGCCGTCAGGGGGAAGGAGGTTGACTTGATGAGGGGCCGGGCTTTGTCCGCATAGTTGGGCACCCACTGGGCGTAGTAAGAGAAGAACCCTAGGCATCTCTTCAGGGCTTTTAGGCAGTGGGGGAGGGGTAGTTCCAGGAGGGGGCGCATTCGGTCGGGGTCGGGGCCAATGACTCCGTTTTCCACCACGCAGCCAAGGATAGCGAGGCGCGTGGTGCGGAACATACATTTTTCTCTGTTGTATGTCAGATTCAGCCATTGGGCCGTACGGAGGAATTTTTCTAGGTTGGCGTCGTGGTCATACCAGTCATGGCCGCAGATGGTGATGTTGTCTAGATAGGGGAAGGTGGCCTGCAGCGCGTTCTGGTCAACCATCCGGTCCATCTCCCTTTGGAAGACCGAGACCCCGTTGGTGACGCCGAAGGGGACTCGGAGGAAGTGGTAGAGGCGACCGTCAGCCTCGAAGGCCATGTACTGGCGGTCCTCAGGCCTGATGGGGAGCTGGTGGTATGCCGACTTCAGATCAATCGTCGAGAATACCCGGTATTGTGCTATCTGGTTGACCATGTCAGATATGCGGGGAAGTGGGTATGCGTCTAATTGCGTGTATCGATTGATCGTCTGGCTGTAATCAATAACCAGGCGCTGTTTTTCGCCGGTCTTCACTACCACCACTTGGGCTCGCCATGGGCTGGTGCTGCCTTCGATAATCCCTTCCCTCAGGAGTCTTTCTACTTCTGATTTAATAAAGCTCCTATCCCCGGCACTGTACCGCCTGCTTTTAGTAGCAATTGGTTTGCAGTCTTTGGCGAGGTTAGCGAACAACGGGGGGGTTTGACCTTCAGGGTCGACAGGCTGCATACTTTGCGCGGCGCCGTGTTTAAATTCTGCCGGCTGCAGACTGTAAGTGGGGGCAGGGGCCCACCATATGCCATCGTGACGCTCTCCAGATGGCACTGGAAGTCTAATCCTAGCAGTACGGGAGCGCAGAGCTGTGGCAGGACGAGGAATTTAAAATCTCTGTACTCCACGCCGTTCACTGTCAGAGTCGCTACACAGTAGCCGCCGACGTCCGCCGTATGGGACTTTGAGGCCATAAAGACCTGGTGGCGTGTGGGCATAACCGATAGGGAGTAGCGTCGCACCGTGTCGGGGTGGATGAAGCTCTCCGTGCTTCCACAGTCGAAAAGGCAATTTGTGGCATGGCCATTTACCTTTACGTTCATCATGGACCTGGCTAGTTGATGGGGCCTAGATTAGTCCAGGGTGATGGAGGCCATTGTCTAGGTCGGTGGGTCGCTGTAGTATTCGCCCGCGCCGGGGGCCTGGTCCTGAAATGGTGTCCAAGATGGCGGCTCCCCCGCGGCTGGTGGTGCCCAAAATGGCGGCCCGCACGGCTCACACGTGGTTGGTGGGGTCCAAAATGGCAGCCTGCACGGTTCACACGCGGCGCTGCTGGAATTGGGGGTCGATTTCGCCCTGCACACTCTCGCGTAGTGGCCTTTCTTGCCGCATTTGGAGCAGGTCGCGTCCTTTGCTGGGCATTGCCGTCTGGGGTGCTTGGCCTGGCCGCAGAAGTAGCATTTCTGGCCTCTGGTCATTGCAGCTGTAGTTGGGCTGCTGGCGGCTTGTGGCCTTACCGGGTCCCAAGATGGCTGCTCCCGTGACACCCACGTGGCCATCCGGTCAGGGGGGTAGGCGTCCATGTTCTGGAGGGCCACGTCTAACGAGTTAGCGAGGGCCACCGTCTTCTGCAGGTTGAGCCCCCTCTGTTCCAGCAGCCTCTGCCGTGTATAGTTGGACCTGATGCCGGCTACGTAGGCGTCTCGGATCAGGTCTTCCGTGCATTCCTTGGCCGTCACCGCTTTGCAATTACAGGCCCGGCCGAGGACTCTCAGTGCCAGTAAATATTCGGCGCCCGATTCCCCGGGGCGCTGTTTTCGGGTAGCCAGGAGGTGTCTGGCGTAGACCTCGTTAACAGGCCTCACGTATTGTTCCTTTAGCGTCGCGATGGCGGCCGCGTAAGTTGTGGCGTCTCGGATGATCGAGTAGACTCGGTGGCTCACCCGTGAGTTCAAGACAAGCCGTTTCGCGTCATCTGTAGTGACGGTAGTGCTGGAGGCCTCCAGGAAGGCTTCGAAACAGCTCAGCCAGTGTTCAAAGTTATTGGCTGCATCTGCTGCTTGAGGATCCAGGTCTAAACCTTCCAGCTTCAAGATTTGCTCCATGTCGAAAATTTAGTCAATAGAATTGATGCACTATCAACAACACCAAAGACTACGAGTTGAACTTATACGAAGTAGGCTTTTATTGACTAAGAACTGGAGCATGCCTCTGCTAGTGGATCCATCCTAAGAGCTCCCGGGGGAAGGGTGGTGAGTCACCTTTATACCCGGGCTTAGGGGTGGAGCCAGGGGCGGAGACATGCCCGGACCTGTACAGAGTTAACAGTGGTTTACCACACAGACATGTACAGAGTTAGCAGTGGTTTACCACAGAAGGTACCTAGCCTGTACTTGGAACATCTCCTCCTTAAAGATCACCCATTGTTCCATTACAGTTTTTCCTGTCAGTCTTTGGTTCCATTTTACCCTGGCTAGATCCTTTCGCATCCCATTGAAGTTAGCCCTGTTTCAGTTTAGAATTTCCACTCTAGATTGTTCCTTGCTCCTCTCCATTGCTAATCTAAATCTTATGATACGATTATCACTCATACCCAAGTGTTCTCCCACAGACACTTGGTTAACCTGCCCTACCTCATTCCCCAGCACTAGATCCAGCAATGCCTCCTTCCTAGTTGAGCCAAGAGCATACTGGTCAAGGAAATTCTCCTGAACACATTTCAGAAATTTCTCCCCCTCCTTTCCCATTACACTAGCATTATCCCAATCGATATTTGGGTAATTAAAGTCCCCCAGTATCACCACTCTATAGCTCTTGCATATCTCTGCGATTTCCCTGCAGATTTGCTCCTCTATCTCCCTCTCACTATTTGGAGGCCTGTAGAATACCCCCAATAGCGTGATCATACCTTTTTTGCTCCTCTAACCAAATGGATTCTGTCCTTGTCCCCTCAAGAACATCATCCCTTTTCAACACTGCAATGACCTCCTTAATCAGCACTGCCACCTCACCTCCCTTTTTTCCTTCCCTATCTTTTCTGAACACCTTGTACCCTTGAATATTAATTAGTCCTCACCGTTTTTAAGCCACGTTTCCGTTATTGCCACAACATCATATTGCCACACGGCTAATTGTGCTTGTAGCTCACCAATGTTATTCACCACACTTTGTGCATTTATGTACATGCATTCTAACCCCATTTTTGAATTTTTCATAGTCTTTGGCCTAGAAATTGGGTATAGCCCCGCTTGAGGCGTTAGAACTGGCGATGCGCTAAGTTTATAGCCAGACGAGAGTTATCCGCGCCTGGGGCTATATTGGGTTGCATCGCCCCCAAAGGGGATTGAGGCGCTAAATCAGCCGTTGCACGGTGCTCTTAAGGCGCAAAAGGTCAGGCGCTACTCAATTTCGACGCGGACGGGCGCAGCGCAGGTGAACTCAATTACGGCAAAGCACGAGACCTGCAGGCGCCGGTCGGCTCTTAAAGGGGTGGATCAGTCAGACTGAGCTTCAACACCCAACGCCCTGCAGGCCTCAGATTTGGCGCTCACCCTTGTCTGGCGGTACAAAGTTGTTCATTATGGAGAAGGTTAGGCAGAGAGCAGAGCGCTTCAGCACTGAGGCTCTGGACCAGTTGGTGGCTGCAGTTGAACACCGTCGACAGGTCCTGTACCCGGATAATGGCAAGAGGCCAAATCAGAAGGCTTATCGACGATCTTGGAGGGAGGTTGCTGTGAGGGTCAACTCCAGCAGCATGGCGACCAGGACCCCTGTTCAGTGCAGGAAGAAATTCAACGACCTCACACGGATCGTTAGGGTGAGTGATGGTTTACCAAACTTGTGCTTCCCTCCATCTGCAGCTGACTTCGGGCACCCTGCTGCAATGATGCGCCACTGGCCATCTGTCAGTATGCACCCATGGCCCTTTCTGGGCAGACACATGGACAGATGTCTCAAGGCCTCATGTAAGGGCTGTTGCACCATGGGGGGCATGCGATGATGTCTCAAGGCCTCATGTAAGGGCTCTTGCACAATAGGGGGCATGCGATGATGTCTCAAGGCCTCATGTAAGGGCTCTTGCACCATTGGGGGCATGCGATGATGTCTCAAGGCCTCATGTAAGGGCTCTTGCACCATGGGGGGCATGCGATGATGTCTCAAGGCCTCATGTAACAGAACCTCCCCTTCTTTCCCCTGCAGTCCAAGATGGCGCAGATTAGAAAAGAACAGCGTCGAACCGGTGGCGGACCTGCACAAGTGGTCACTCTCACGGATCTGGAGGAGAGAGTGCACCAGATACTTGGAGGACGTCTGTCTGGTCCAGTGACCACTGCATCTGCCGACCCCATTACCGACAGCGAGGGTAAGACTCTCACCTTTTCCACCTGTTGCCTTCCACTTGGTCCCCCCGCCAGCATGCATCCTCAGTGTGCAGCCATGTCAGAGCCATGCCGCAATCTGGCATGCCTTTCAGCAAACCTGTCCTTTTGCTAAAGCCACTCTTCCACCTCCCACTTTCAGATGAAGCAGCACCAACTCGGGCTCAACGCGCTGAAGCTGCCAGTGCCAGTGCCACCGGAGGCGAGGACCAGGAGGAATCCGGACCAGCCGTTGCAGAATCCGGGGAGCTGAGACATCTGCAGACTGGGGATAGTAGTCCCCTGGAGGGGAGGGGGGGTGGCTCTGAGGATGAACCAGTTGCCGGACCAAGTGGCATGGAGCAACGCAGGGGGGATAGGCAAGTTCGGCCACCGTCTCCCCGCAGGGCAAGGCAGGTCGTCATGACTGCTGCACAGAGTGCAGATGAGGTCCGTCGCCTGGCAGAGATGAGCAAACAGGCCCGGGTCAGACACACGGAGCTGATGGCTGCAGTGGAGAAGATGCCTGAGTCAATAGATTCATTGGCTAGGAGTATGTTGGACTTCGGGGCAACAATGGAGAGGACTCTGCAGGGCTTTGGCGCAACAATGGAGAGGTCTCTCCAGGTGTTCGGGGAAACAATGGACAGGTCTATCCAGGGCTTTGGGGCCACAATGGACAGGACTATCCAGGGCTTCGGCCTAACAATGGAGAGGACTGTCCACGGCTTTGAGTCGGCAATGGAAAGGACTGTTCAGGGCTTCGGACAATCCCTGGAAAGGTCTGTGCAGGGCTTGTCCGAGGCAGTGGAGCGGTCGGCTCCTGCCTTGTCCGGAGCCATGGGAAGAGCTGTCCAGGCCTTCTCCGAAGCACTGGCACCTGGCACACAGGTCCTCACTGTTGCCACGCAGTCACTTGCTGGGCTCCTCCACAGCCAGATTGACGCAACGCGATGTCTCACTGCAGCCACCCTCTCTGCATCAGATAGGATCACCCCGGGCCCTTCCACTCCCGTACAAGGCCAGGAATCCGTGGAGCCTGCGATTGTGGCAGATGAGCCGAGCCGCTCCCCTCAGATAGCCAGTGTGTCGTCCGACCATGGTGCAGGTGTCCTCTCTCGTCAGGAGACCATTGCACATGCCAGCGCTGGGACGCCTGCATTGCAGCTGCCACCACCTGCAGCCCACACTGCTTCCAGCCATGCTCAAAGCAAGCATCCTGCGTCCGCACCCTCCAAGCCCAGAGGTCGGCCAGGCCGTACCTCAGGGGCTTCTGCGCTTCCAGACAGTCGGCAAGCGTCCCGCAGCCTTGAGCCCGCCACTGGGGTGCAATTACGTAGGAGCAGCAGGGAGGGAAGGGGCCGGTCGCGAAAGAGAAGTCGTTCTCCCTCAAGGGGCCAGTTGTAGAGGGAGGTGCTGAGACGTTTGTTTGTCCAAATTCAAAGACACCCTCACCTGCTGTTATAGTTGCAGATTTTTGTTGAGTTTTGCTGCTTTGCCGAACAGGTCACCTTTATTTTGGAAGTTATGGTTTCTGCTCACTTTACGTTGTTTAGCTGTAATGAAAGACTTTTGTGTCAATAAACAGAAGTTTCAATGTTGCTTGGTGCATGTGGCTACTTTCAGTGATGCTGGCATGCAGAGGCCCTCAAACATCCAAAGTGCGCATGAGGTAAGACTCTCATCATTCCGCCACAGGGGTGTCGAGACGAGTCCAGAGGAGCCTCTGACGTATGGACCTTCCACTTTCAGCAGCCCTTCCATCTTCCTCCTCCTCCTCCTCCTCCGCCTGCTCTTCCTCCTCCTCCTCCACATACTCCTCCTCCTCCGCCTGCTTGTGCAGGGTCCGAGGGAAGGTAATGAATGGACGCGCTCGCCTATAAAGGGCATCTGTCACTTGCCGGATGCAACAGCGGACTGCAGCCTGAGCGACAGCCGCATTGTCCCCAATGGCTGACTGAAAGGATCCGTTGGCATAAAAATGGAGGCCTTCAGTCAGTGTAGCCATCACGGACAGAGAGGCTCTGCAGCGTTCACGCGGCTGCAGATCCTGACCAAGCAGGTGGCACAGATCAGTAACAATGTCCCTCCAGATTCGGAGCCTTCGTAAACACTGCTCCTCCGACATGTCAAGGCTTGTCACCTGCTGCCTAAAGACCCTCGCAGCATCCCGTCGGATTGGCCGACCTCCATTGCCCCTCCTCCTTCTGGCCAATCCCGGCCCTCTCTCCCGCCGTCTCTCTGCCCCTTCACAGTGTTGGGCGATGA
Organism: Somniosus microcephalus; assembly: GCF_052327205.1. NCBI lineage: Eukaryota > Metazoa > Chordata > Chondrichthyes > Squaliformes > Somniosidae > Somniosus > Somniosus microcephalus. The sequence goes on from NC_140992.1 coordinate 255,049,483, forward strand.
GGCCGTCGCCCTCCAAACAATCTCCCATTCCGATGCCAGTTGGTCAAAAGGCTTTTAGGTGTAGTGCTGCAAGTGCCTCGGACAGGGTTGAAGGTCCCAAGTACTGTAAAGCTCAAATCCCAGAACTCCGCTCCACATTAGCTCGCCAACTCTCTCTAGCAGCGATCGCAATGAGCAGGCCAAGTGGCAGAAGATTCTGCACTAGAGCTGTCCCCTTTAAATAGCGCCGCCCTACTCCGAGAAGGGCCTGTTAGCCCTCCCTCGAACTGTCACTAATAGCGCTGGGCGCTAAGGCTCCGGGCGCCACCCAATATGCGCTCAGGCGCTCCTAAAAGGCGTTGCACACTGAAATGACGCCATGAGCTGCTTGCGCTCACGGGCGCGCGCAAACACTTAGCACAGGCGCTAAATGTATAGTCAATTTCTGAGTCGGCGCTATCCTCATAGCGTTCGCCCCAACATAGGGCTTCGCCCCAATTCTAGGTCTCTTTAGGCGCTCAGCGCCGGCGCTACCAACCCAATTTCTAGGCCTTTTAGTCTGCTCCTATTTAATATGGTACTACTTCCGCCTCTAGTACTACTTTCTTCTCTAGTACTATCCAACACACTCACACTTTTATGCACCTTATTCCTCTTTTCTACTCCTATTTGCTGGTGCCCATCCCCCTGCCAAGCTAGTTTAAGCCCTCCCCAACATCACTAGCAAACTTCCCCGCGAGAATATTGGTCCCGGCTCTGTTGAGGTGTAAACCATCCAGCTTGTACTGGTCCCACCTTCCCCAGAAACAGTCCCAATGCCTCAGGAATCTAAAGTCCTCCTTCCTGCACCATCTCTCCAGCCACGCATTCATCTGTTCTGTCCTTCTATTCCTGTACTCACTAGCACGTGGCACTGGGAGTAATCCGGAGATTACTGCCTTTGAGGTCCTGCTTTTTAATCTCTTTACTAGCTCCCTAAACTCTGCCTGCAGGACCTCATCCCTCTTTCTGCCTATGTCGTTGGTACTGATATGGACAACAACCTCTGGCTGTACACCCTCCCCCCTCAGAGTCTCCTGCAGCCGCTCAGTGACATCCTTGACCCTGGCACCAGGGAGGCAACATTCCATCCTGGAGTCACATCTGCATCCACAGAAACGCCTGTCTGCTCCCCTAACCAATGAATCCACTATCACTATTGCTCTTCCACTCTTCTTCCTCCCCCTCGTGCAGCTGAGCCACCCGCGGTGCCGTGGCCTTGGCTCTGGCTGCTCTCCCCAGAGGAGCCATCACCCCCACCAGTTTCCAGAAATATGAACCGGTTGCAGCAAAAGTATCTTTGCTCAGTAGTTTGCAATCCAAATCCATTTTATTTTGTGATACACTGGGAAAGGGATAATGGCTCGTAGTGCTTGAGGTACCTTCTACCCCCAGTATTTTATTTTACCTTCGTAATAATTGTGCTTCACATTATTCCAAGCAGGGGAGAAATATTTATCAAAAACAAATATATATATATATATGCATTTATATTAATCTAATTTTTAGAAACAAGAAAATCAAACATATACCTCATCCCATAGCCAGCTGCCCATCGCACAGATGTGGGAGCTTCCCAGAAATTAATTTAAATATTCTTTTTAATATTCCTCAAAGCCAAACAATACTTCATTCCTCTTGAGTAAAATTGAGAAATATGTGTCGTGAGGCAGTGGAAAGCACACTGCGTCAACAAAGATAATGGCCCGGATTGTACGGGGCCTATGACTGCGTAGCACATGTGGTCGTAAGTGCCCTGCAAGTTCCAGGTTTCCGCATGCACTGTGCATGTGCGAAAACCCAGAACTTATGATCTGTCAAGTTAGGAACGTAGGAAGGAACATAGGAACAGAAGGAGGCCATTGAGCCACTCGAGCCTGTTCCGCCATTCAATGAGATCATGGCTGATCTGCGACCTAACTCCATATACTCGCCTTTGCCCCATGTCCCTTAATACCTTTAGTTAACAAAAATCTATCAATCTCAGATTTAAAATTAACAATTGATCTAGCACCAATTGCAGAAGAGAGTTCCAAACTTCTACCACCCTTTGTGTGTAGAAGTGTTTCCTAATTTCACTCCTGAAAGGTCTGGCTCTAATTTTTAGACTATGCCCCCTAGTCCTAGAATCCTGAACCAGCGGAAATAGTTTCTCTCTATCTACCCTATCTGTTCCCCTAAATATCCTGAAAACTTCGATCAGATCACCCCTTAACCTTCTAAATTCTGGGGAATACAACCCTAATTTGTGTAATCTCTCCTCATAACTTAACCCTTGGAGTCTGGGTGACCCTTGAAACCCTTGAAGATTCAGCTTGACAGATCATCCGCATGTGCAGGAAATGGACATTCGCTGGCAGAGAGTTGGGCTATTTGCTCAACTACTGCTCAGCGAATGCCCATGAAACCCTTACGCCTGGTAAAAGTAGGCGTAGGGCCTTCTTTTACTAGGTAAGGGTGAAAATAAATATTAAATAATTTTTTTAAATTATTTAAACATTTAAAAATCTTTAAAATTAGTTTAGGTTATTTTTGGCTCCTTTAAAAGTGTTTAAATTTATTTTTCAAGAAATTAAACTTTTGTTTTAAATGTTTAATTAAATTGCATTTTTATTATTTTTAAACATATGGTGATTTCTTTTTATTTAGGTTGTGTGAAAGTGTGTCTTTTAGGGAATTCCTATTCATGCTTATGCGGATTCCGTACATAAATGGATTCCCCATAAGCATAATGGGAATCCCCTTTTTGATTGGTTGGCCTGGCCCACGTGATCCCAGGGACGCTTGCAAACCGCTTGTGCCCCTGGGATACGTGGGCCTTTACGCAGGCATACGCCTGCAGGCCCAGAACCACAAGAGTCCGAAGATACGGCGGCACCAGGTAGGTGCGTACTTTTTTTGCAGATCAGAGGTGTTTGCCTCCGACCACAATTTCAGGTCCAATAAAATTTAGTCTATAAATCCCTGCTGTTTGAAAAAGCTGCAGTGCATGTTTGATTACTACATGAACTTCGTCAAGTAGAACTGATTATCTGCAGATATATGAGCATGAATACAAAGCTGGAGTACACTGTCATTTGGGGTGGACAGACGGGAAGGGAGGGAAGGGTGAAATATGCTGAATGCATTGGAATCAGGATTAACTTAACCAAATCAATGTGAACTTTAATTATCAAGTTGGATTTGACTTAACATTTCCAAGTGCAAAAAAATTCCAAGTGCATCTGCACGGAATCTTGGCCACACACAGTTATATTCTTTTGGGACTATGAATTTGGAGCATTTTCAAAATCAAAGCTATCCAATTGGTGATCATCCACAAGTATGGACTCATATTTTCTTTGGACAATTTGAGTTCAAGTTTGGCTGAACAGGAAGTCATAAAGTTGAACTAAACTGAACTCTTGAACCTTAGCCTTATCCCGACACGTGCAAAATTGTATACTTGTCCTGAAATCCGGCTATAATACTCCCTGACTCACTTGAGAATGTGAATGTGAGCTTCTTTGATTGCTGAATGGATAAATGTACTGTGTAGAGTGCTACTAACCCATTTTGACTAGGCAAGTAGCAAATTCAATTCCTGGTGTGTATGAATTCTGTAAAGGAATGTATCCCTAGCATCTCAGTTTCAATATGCAGAAGAATAAAAATTATTTGTCCATTCAGCAGAGCAAGAGGTATTTTTAAAGTGCCTGAATTTTTTTGTGATTGACAGAAAGTCTGGCCATTCACAGGTCATGCCATGACATCCTGTTTGTAAGCCCCACCCATCTAGTACTGATCCCACTATTTATACTGACAACTCTTATCACAGACAACCATCTATATCGGGCGAATACTGCTAACTATTTGCCACTGCCATAGGAGTCAAGTACAAAGGCTCCACTTATAACGTGTTAAGCACGCCGACTATTTTGAGCCGTGACTGTATCTGTTTGCTGACAGCCCCAATTCATTCTGTTTCTGTGACTGTTCAAAAATCATAGATTAAAGAAGAAGATGCTGCACTACGATTGCTCCAATTGGTTCATTGATCAAGGAGTAACCAAGGGGACGGAACTGGAATCCAGTCAGCCGTTTATTTCCTTCTCTGTTCCCATTCTCTCTTGGTGACTCTGAAAGACGATACACTGTTTGGATCGAGAATCGAGCTCAGGTCAGCCCTGTGGTGGACAGATTAGAATCCATCACTGAGTCACAGGGACACAGGGAATGATGTGAATTCTAACCCAGGGACTCTTTCATGAGTAGTGAGGAGGCTGCATAAACAGTGGGGACTGTCTTGGTAATACAGTATTTTCAACCAACCTATTATGGTTTTACCATCCAATGCTTATAGCAGGCTAATTGTGTTAACACCAACGTGTCCGTTAAAAAAGTTGGGGACCGTATTGGGCTTAGTAGCCTTAACTGTATTTTGGGAATTGCCATCAATCAGAGACTTGCGTAATGACACTAGTGCATGATATGAGTTGTAGTGCACTGGTGTGATATGGATAAACTAACACAGATTTATTGTGGGTGCCTGAATATTGGTTGAACCTCTTAATTCAGGCAAATCACAGATACAAACTGCAGCTGAATAATGGCGTAAAGCTCAAACATCTGAGAGAGAGACTAGCCTGTGTGGGGGAACTCCTTGAAGGTATTTCTAATATATAATGACTGACTTAATTGCATGTTTAAGGTTTTTATCTGGATTATTTAATTTTTTTTGCTGTGAGGAATCAAGATTGCTACTCAAAGAAATTTATTTCAGGCATTTGAATGTTTAGTTTTGTGGGAGCTACTAGTTTTGGTTTGGAATGGTAGCTTTTCCTAACTATCTGGAGATAAACACACGTATTTCAGCCAGTCGGCATGGTTAACTGCACAGATAGGCCGCGATTTTACAATCGGCGGCGGGTTGGAGTCGAGTTGGCTAGTCGCAGGGTTCCGGTCCTGCTGCGGTTTCATCCGCTCTGAATTAACTATTTTCCCTTAACTGGGTTTACGCCCGTCATAAGAACATAAGAACATAAGAAATAGGAGCAAGAGTAGGCCAATCGGCCCCTCGAGCCTGCTCCGCCATTCAATAAGATCATGGCTGATCTGATCCTAACCGCCAATCTACTATCACAGAACCATCCCCTGAATCTAACAGAATTAGACACACGAAATAGGAGCAGGATCAGGCTACACGGCCCCTGGGCCCGCTCCGCCACCCACAGGGCCATGTCCGATCCGAACCTAGACTCATGTCCAAATTCCTGCCCGCTCCCCGTAACCCTTAATTCCCTTTACTTCTAGGAAACTGTCTATTTCTGTTTTAAATTTATGTAATGATGTAGCTTCTACAGCTTTTTGGGGCAGCATATTCCATGGACCTACCACCCTCTGAGTGAAGTAGTTCCTCCTCATCTCAGTTTTGAAAGAGCAGCCCCTTATTCTAAGACTATGCCCCCTAGTTCTAGTTTCACCCATCATCGGGAACATCCTCCCCGCATCCACCCGATCCAACCCCTTCACAATCTTATATGTTTCAATAAGATCGCCTCTCATTCTTCTGAACTCCAATGAGCAGAGTCCCAATCTACTCAACCTCTCCTCATATGTCCATCCCCTCATCCCCGGGATTAACCGAGTGAACCTTCTTTGTACTGACTCGAGAGCAAGTATGTCCTTAAGTATGGACACCAAAACTGTGTGCAGTATTCCAGGTGCGGTCTCACCAATACCTTGTACAACTGAAGCAATACCTCCCTATTTTTATATTCTATCCCCCTAGCAATGAAAGCCAACATTCCATTGGCCTTCCTAATCACTTGCTGCACCTGCATACTAACCTTTTGAGTTTCGTGCACCAGGACCCCCAGATCCCTTTGTACTTCAGTACTTTCCAGTTTCTTGCCATTAAGATAATAACTTGCTCTACGATTTTTCCTGCCAAAGTGCATAACCTCACACTTTCCAGTATTGTATTCCATCTGCCAAATCTCTGCCCACTTACTTAGCCTGTCTATGTCCCCTTGCAGGTTTTTTATGTCCTCCTCACTCACTACTTTCCCTCCCATCTTGGTATCATCTGCAAACTTTGATATGTTACACTCGGTCCCCTCCTCCAAATCATTAATATAGATTGTAAAGAGTTGGGGACCCAGCACTGACCCCTGCGGAACACCACTAGTTACTGATTGCCAGTCTGAGAATGAACCATTTATCCCAACTCTCTGCCTTCTGTTAGATAGCCAATCCTCTATCCATGCCAGAATATTACCCCCAATCCCGTGATTTTTTATCTTAAGCAATAATCTTTTGTGTGGCACCTTGTCAAATGCCTTTTGGAAGTCTAAATACACTACGTCCACTGGATCCCCTTTATCCACCCTGTATGTTACTTCCTCAAAGAACTCCAGCAAATTTGTCAAACATGACTTCCCCTTCATAAAACCATGCTGACTTTGTCCTATTAAATTATGATTATCCAAATGTCCTGTTACTGTCTCCTTAATAATGGACTCCAAAATTTTACCTACCACAGATGTTAGGCTAACCGGTCTATAGTTTCCAGCCTTCTGTCTACTGCCCTTTTTAAATAAGGGTGTTACATTAGCAGTTTTCCAGTCTGCCGGGACCTTTGCTGAGTCCAGGGAGTTTTGGAAAATTATTACCAATGCATCCACAATCCCTACTGCCACTTCCCTCAAGACCCTAGGATGTAAGCCATCAGGTCCAGGTGATTTAGCCGCCTTGAGTCCCATTATTTTACCGAGTACCACTTCCTTAGTGATTTTGATCATGTTTAGCTCCTCCCCCCCATAGCCCCCTGTTTGTCCAGTGTTGGGATATTCTTAGTGTCCTCTACTGTAAAGACTGATACAAAATATTCATTCAGTGTTTTTGCCATCTCCATATTTCCCACCATTAATTTCCCGGTCTCATCCTCCAAGGGACCAACATTTACTTTAGCCACCCTTTTTCCTTTTATATAACTATAAAAACTCTTACTATCTGTTTTTATATTTTTTGCTAATTTACTTTCATAATCTATCTTCCCTTTCTTAATCAATCTTTTTGTTATTTTTTGCTGTCTTTTAAAGTTTTCCCAATCCTCTATCCTCCCACTAGATTTGGCTACCTTATATGCCCTTGTTTTTAGTTGAATACTATCCTTAATTTCTTTACTTAGCCACGGATGGCTGTCTTTTCTTTTACACCCTTTTCTTCTCAGTGGAATATATTCTTTTTGGAAGTTGTAAAATAACTCCGTAAATGTACACCACTGATCATGTATCGTCTTACCCTTTAATCTATTTTCCCAATCCACTCTACTCAATTCCACTCTCATAACTTCATAGTCTCCTTCATTCAAGCTTAGCACGCTTGTTTGAGATCCAACCTTCTCACCCTCTAATTGAATATGGCATTCAACCATGTTATGGTCACTCATTCCAAGGGGATCCTTTACTAGGACATTTTTAATTAATCCTGTCTCGTTACACAGGACCAGATCTAAGGTTGCTTGCCCCCTGGTCGGTTCAGTTGCATACTGCTCAAGAAACCCATCCCTAATAAACTCAATGAACTCCTCCTCAAGGCAGCCCTGCCCAATTTGATTTGTCCAATTAATATGATAGTTAAAATCCCCCATAATTATAGATGTTCCCTTATTACAAGCCTCAACTATTTCCTGATTGATACTCCATCCAACAGAGTTGCAACTGTTCGGAGGCCTATAGACTACGCCCACTAGTGTTTTTTTCCCCCTTATTATTCCTTACCTCCACCCAAACTGTTTCATTATCCTGATCTTTTGACCCAATATCATTTCTCTGTGTTACAGTGATTCCTTCCTTTATTAACATAGCCACCCCACCTCCCCTTCCTTCCTGCCTGTCCTTCCTGATTGTTAAATAACCTGGTATGTTTAATTCCCAGGCATTGTCACCCTGCAGCCATGTTTCTGTAATGGCCACAAGATCATACCCATATGTAGTTATTTGTGCCATTAACTTGTCTATTTTGTTACGAATGCTACGTGCATTCAGATAGAGAACTTTCAAATATGTTTTGTGACACTTAGTTCCTGCTTTTGCCCTTTTTATTACTTTACCTTTTACCCCATACCTTCTGCCCCTTCCTGACACGCTCTGGTTTTTAATTTCCCCACTGCTACCTAAGTCTATGACCTTCTCTGTTGTCATTTTTATTATTTGCTCTCTAGGAACCTCCTCCCCCCCCCCCCACTAGTTAGTTTAAAGCCCTCTTTACAGCCCTAGTTATATGTTCCGCCAGGACTCTAGTCCCAGCACTGGCCAAGTGAAGCCCGTCCCAACGGAACAGCTCCCTCCTGCCCCAGTACTGGTGCCAGTGTCCCAGGAAGCAAAACCCATTTCTCCCACACCAGTCTTTGAGCCACGCATTTAACTCTCTAATTTTATTTGTCCTAGCCAAATTCGCTCGTGGCTCAGGTAATAATCCAGAGATTATTACCCTTGAGGTTCTGTTTTTTAATTTGACCCCTAGCTGCTCATACTCCTTTAACAGAACCGACTTCCTAGTCCTATCTACGTTGTTTGTACCAACATGGACCACGACAACTGGATCCACCCCCTCCCACTGCAAGTTTCTTTCCAGCCCAGAGGAGATGCCCTTAACCCTGGCACCGGGTAGGCAACACAGCCTTCGGGACTCTCGCTCTCGGCTGCAGAGAACGCTATCTATCCCCCTAATAATACTATCCCCTACCACTACAACATTTCTATTTACTCCCCCCTCTTGAATGGCCCCCCGTTCCACGGTGCTGTGGCCAGGTTGCTCATCCTCCCTGCAGTCCCTGCTCCCGTCCCCACAGGGAGTAAGAACCTCGAACCTGTTGGACAAGAGCAAGGGCTGCGGCTCCTTCAGCTCTACCTCCTGGATCCCCGTACCTGCCTCACTCATAGTCACACCGTCCTGTCCCTGACCATGGGCTACATCTGAATTAATTAACTTCATAGGTGTGACCACCTCCTGATACACAGAGTCCAGGTACTTCTCCCCCTCCCTGATGTGTCACAGTGTCTGAAGCTCAGACTCCAGCTCATCAACATGGAGCTGGAGTTCCTGTAGCAGCAGACGCTTGTCACAGACGTAATCACCATGAGCCTCAATGGGGTTCACCGGCTCCCACATCTCGCAACAGTAACACATCACCTGCTCCATTCTATGTAATTAATTAAATTTTTTATTGTTAGTTATGGACACCCTCTGCTCGATTTTAGATGCTAGCATCCCCTTTAATTAATTGGATTTAAATTAAATCAATCCCTCTAGTTACACCAGTTAAATGGTTTACCAACAGTCACTCTGCACCAGAAAGGCCTTATTAACTACAACCCACAGAGTTAAAGTTTGAAAAGAGCACCTAACACCCCACTTACCCTAAGTCACACTTACCCATACTCACAGCACTCTTTGATGACTCGCACTCAGTGCTTGCTCGCACTAGGACTAGTCTTTTTATACTGTTTGTTTGTTTACAGCCAAATGAGTCACCCCTGCTGATTGGTTAGAAAACTGGTTTCCACTGCCTGCTGTGCCAATTTACTCCTACTGCAGTGTAACCTTGTTTTACTCTTCTTAAACCAACAGAATCCCAAATATTTAACTTTTCCCCTTTACTTAAACTGCTTAAGTAATCTTATCAAGAATGATTTAAAGAAAAATAACAATTAAAGAACTCTCACACTTACCCAAACTCACAGCACTCTTTGATGACTCGCTCTCAGTGCTTGCTCGCACTAGGACTGGTCTTTTTATACTGTTTGTTTGTTTACAGCCAAATGAGTCACCCCTGCTGATTGGTTAGAAAACTGGTTTCATGTGCGTTGCCTGGCCCAATCAGTGGGTTCGGGTCTGCTGCTCACTTCTGCTGACGTCTTCCATTCAGCTGCATTTAAGGGGCCCATGCAGCCTTGTGGTTTTTTTCATTCATTTTCTGATGTTTCTCAGTGTGGCAGACAGAGAGATGAGTGCTTCAAGAGCAAAGGCCTCTCCAAGATTTGATGATGACTCCCTCCATGCTCTTGTGGAGGGGGTGAGAGGGCGCAAAGAGGTTCTGTTCCCCCCAAATGGACGGAGGAAGCCTTCTCATCAAACCAAGGCAGCCTGGCTGCAAATTGCTGAGGAGGTGAGCACTAGGTCTTTGTGCTCACACACCTGGGATCAGTGCAGGAAAAGGTTCAATGATCTGCTACGCTCAGCAAAAGTGAGTATAACATTACACTTACCCTCAACCTGCTCCCCATCTCCTCTCATCACCAGCACTCTGCATTGTCAACCTACTCCTGCACATCCCAACTTACCCTTACATCCCTTGCACCCTTAACCATCTCTCTCTCTCTCTATGTACAGACTCACTCCACCATTCTACTATGCACCCCTCACACTCGCCATCACTGTTATGCAATGACAACAACTAACAACACACAGGGAGGGACCTTGGTATTGGCATCTCACTCCATCTTTGTCTCCCTCTAAGCATCTATGCTATGGATTCGCTACACTCACTCCAACATTCTCACTCAAACTCCACTTGTGTCCCTCATTGCAGGAAAAGAGAGCCCACAATAAAAGGGAGAAAGGGAGGACAAAAGGAGGGCCACCTTTGATGGTGCACTTGACCACTGCTGAGGAGGCTGCTTTTGACATCGTCAAAGGTGCTAAGGAGCTGGAAGTGGGGGATGGAGAGACGGGCGCAGTAGAGCAACAGTCCAGCTACTTGCTAGCAGTGAAGTGCGGGTGACCCATGAGGGGGATGTTGGTGGTCGACAACAAGGAAGTGTGGGCTCCTCTCCAAGCACTCACACTCCCATGCCACTGTGGAGTCCTCGGTCAGAGCCCCAGATTCCTCACCCAACTGAGATGGCCGTCTCAGCCCCTGCACAGCCGCAGGAGGAGCAGACTGTTGCCGAGCCCTCCCAGGCTCCCAAACCCAGAGGACGCCCACCAAAGGCATCGAAGCAGGCACAGCAGAGAAGTGAGCAAGTTGCCTCAACTTCTGCTGAAGCCACAGGGGAAGCACCACGTAGAAGCACACGTAAGAGAAAGTTAACACACAAATAGTCACAAGGGTAGTCACTTTGGTGTTTAGATCTAATACAAAGTGAAGATTCTCATCGTTATTTCAATTGTAATAAAGAAATGCGATGGCAAAGGTTCAAAGAGTTGGCCTATGTGTACTCAGAAATGGAAGTATCACAGTGGGGGGTCAAGGTGCCTTTCATCTATAATGATGGTGCTGAGAGTGATAGGAACCCACAGTTTATTGTGCAGATGCTGTATGGTGTGTTAAGAAGGTCGGCCAGACATTCATTTCCATGTGTCAGTCACATGTGTTTGCTGCGTAAACATACGCAAATCTGGCATGGATTAGTGCATCCCTTGCCTCATGGCCAGCAATGTGTTTGCGTGCTGGTGGAACTAGCACATCCGCCTCCACAAGGTCTTCCTCATCTGCATCCTCCTCCTCTGAGGAGGAGGCTGTGCGCTGAGCCACTTGTTCCTCAGGCAGCGGTAAGCCACACTGCTGTGCGATGACCACGATGCTTCTGGAGACCCTGGCTGGTGAGTACTGTAGAGCCCTAGTACTGTCCAGGCATCTGAATCACATTTTGAGTAAGCCGATGGTTTGCTCTATGATGCTTCTGGTGGAAATGTGGCTCACATTGTAGCGCTTCTCAGCTTCATTTGATGGCCTCCTCATTGGTGTCATTAGCCATATCTTCAGGGGATAGCCGTTGTCTCCAAATAGCCATCCGGAAAGTTGGGTTGGCGGATTGAAGAGCTGAGGCACAGTAGACTGCCGCAGCATGAACGAGTCATGGCAACTGCCAAGGAACTTGGCACAAACATGCATAATGTTTTTCCTGTGGTTACACACCAGCTGGATGTTAAGGGAGTGGAAGCCCTCGCAGTTGACAAATACAGCTGGGTTATGATGGGGTGCCCTAATGGCCACATGTGTGCAGTCTACAATGCCCTGCACCCTTGGCAAGCCTGCCATAGTTGCAAAGCCAACAGCACTCGCGGTTACACTTGCTTCATCCATGGAGAAGTGGATGTAATTGTGTGACTTTGCAAAGAGGGCATCGGTAACCTGTGTGATGCAAGTGTGTGCGGCCGACTGGGAGATGCCGCTGATGTCTGTTGCTGATCCCTGGAAGGACCCTGAAGCAAAGAAGCTGAGTGCAGTGGTGACTTTGACAGCCACTGGTAAGGAGTGTCCACCCACTCCTCTGGGCTCCAGGTGTTGGTGCAGCATTGTGCAGATGTCAGCGACTACGTCTCTCGAAAGTCTCAACCTCCTTTGGCGCTGCTGCTCACTCATGTTGAGGAAGCTCATCCTTGGCCTGTAAACCCTGTATTGGGGGTATCTCCTGTGGCATGGTGCAGCCCTGTGCTGACGCCCTCTGCCCTGTGCAGCATCAGGTGTGTGAGGAAAAGGCTGGCACTCCTGTTGTTGGTGCTGCTGTTGTGCCTGGTTCTGCTGCTGCCATGGCTGCTCTTCCTCTGATTCTGAGGACCAGGATGAGAGGATATAAATGGTTCCCATTCCGCTGGCAGTTGTGGAATAGATGTTATAAGCACTCATTCAATGTGGGGAGAGGGCTTACCAAGTAGGTCACAGTGCATATGGATCTCAGCTTAAACACTTACAAGCTCAATAGACCTACAAAATGTGTTCCAAAACCTCAAAACACAAAGTTCTGGCATCTGAAAGTCAGCCATGTTACAGGTCCGCTTTTATGCTGCAAAAGCAGCTGTCAAGAATTCAGGTAGTTGCTGAACCCGGCACAATCAGCTGGCGTGTTTGTCGCACGACAGGCAACACGCTGAAAATGTAGTAAAATGGGGAGAGCCTATAAAAATGGGATTATATAGGCAGTTAACAAGCTGTTAACTGTCTTAAGTGCCTCTCCCGCCACTTGGTGTCGGGTCAGTTCGGGACTCGCAGACCCGACACTTTGCAAAGTTGCGTGGAGGCGGGATGGCGGCGGGTTCACAACCCGCCCGTCAATCATTTAGATTCTCACTCCTGACCGCCTCCAAACCCGCCCTCTGAGCGCCGGCAAAATCGCGGCCATAGTGTTTATTTATGCCAGTTATTAAAGAGTGATGATAGATTTATAATACTACAGACATATGTAAGGTGTAATATTTGCTAGATTCAAGACTTTTATTGATATAGTTGAATGATCTGCCTGGCTACACTGCTACTGTGTCGCTTAACTGTTTCATGGCACTTTTACATTTGAGTTAGGGAGCCTAAGAGAGCCGCACTCAAACAGACACTCATGTCCTCTGTACACTTTTTGCTCCTTTTTTTACCTTTCTTCTGTACGTGTTCCAAAGCTCATGATTCATAAAAATCCAGTTCTGAACTTTTCAATTTAAGCAGAGACCTGACAGCAGCTCGGGAGAACCCTACTTTTTCTTGAAGGGTGAAACATGTATGGCAGTCACTTCACACTGTTATGATCATCGGTCGGAGTCCCAGCACATGAATCAATCAAACTCTTGTTCTCCTGCATTATAACAATCACAGCACTTCAAAGCGAATCATTGCGATGTTCCTGAGAGATGTGATAAGGTTAGGGTGGCCAACTCTGGTTGGACGTATTCCTGCAGGTTTGATCACGTGACATTTGGGATATAGAATGAGTGTGAGAGACCAAACGCTTATGATCTAGAGTCTGGGAGAGGAAAGCAACAAATACTGGATTAAGAACAGGAGCCTGAAAATCACTGATGTTCCAAAAGTTTCAAGAATAAAAGTACTATTCTGTGCCAGGACACACCCCCTCCTCTCCCCTGTCGGACAATGAGCCTCTGCAATGCCTGGGCACTGATCTCCTCCAACAGAGATAGGGCGCATTGTGCTGCGCTGCGCAGCCTGGGTAGGACACACTGCCACTGAAATGGGAAAGTGATTTTTTTTTTGTGATCGGGTTCACATGAGGGGAATGGAGAGAAGCGCATCTGGATGAAGGAGAGTGGGCCCAGTGATAATATATGAGTGAAAAATTTAATAAGCTTAAGAGACGTATTGTTTTCAACAAATAAATTGTGATTTGTCTGTTGTATTTTAAATATAACTGAAAAATTGGATTTATAATAATGAACTGAAATGTTGAGCAAAACTTCCGAGTGATTGGGGCAGTCGAATCTCTTATTTATGTGTATCTGAGAGAGAAACAGGAACAGCTGAGAAATATTTAACTTGAAGAGAGGGAAGTCCTAGAAAAACGATATTACTGTTGGAGTAAAGAGGGGAGGATTAGATAAACTGTCCTGAACTTAGACCCGCTGTATAAGCAGGAGGTCTTTGCTAAAGAATAACTATTATTGCAGCAATGGTTGGTGAAGAAAGGAATATGCAAATTAGTTTGAAATGTTCTTGAGTTTTGAGTCCATACCATAAAAAACCCACCCGCTAGCCTAATGAAGCAGTCTGTTTATTCAATATTTGTAAGTAAGGGATGGATTGATTTCCCTCTCTCTGTAAGGTATTATAATTGGTGTTAATTTTGTATCCTGTACCTCGAGCCATACATGAAACTTAGAAGGAACTGTAAGGCAGATTTTTAGTTTGTTGAGAAAATGTCTTTTTTCTAATATTCCGTTTAAAAGAAAAAAATAGAAAGGCTTGCATTTCTATAGCGCCTTTCACGACCACCGGACGTCTCAAAGCGCTTTACAGTTAATGAAGTACTTTTGGAGTGTAGTCACTGTTGTAATGTAGGAAACGTGGCTGCCAATTTGCACACAGCAAGCTCCCACAAACAGCAATATGATAATGACCAGATAATCTGCTTTTTGTTATGTTGGTTGAAGGATAAATATTGGCCAGGGCACTGGGGATAACTCCCCTGCTCTTCTACGAAATAATGCCACGGGATCTTTTACAGCCACCTGAGAGGGCAGACGGGGCCTCGGTTTAACGTCTCATCCGAAAGACGGCACCTCCAATAGTGCAGCACTCCCTCAGCACTGCACTGGAGTGTCAGCCTAGCTTTATGTGCTCAGGTCCCTGTTTATTTCATACTTGTAGTGTGGCCCAATGAAGCCGCTTCTGTGGTTAATAAAAGTTGTTTCTTAAGCACACTGACTGACAAACTGTGACTCTAGTGTCCAATTGAAAGAGAGATAGAGAGTCTGTAGAAAAAAGAAAGGTAACAAAGGTAGAAACATAATACTGAGTATCCACCACAACCAACTAGATTTCTTATGGAAGTCAAAGTACTTATTCCTCTTGTGAAATGATCAGGAGCTAGAACCTTGCCCTATTATTTTTTCTCTCACTAGCCTTGAGCTGCTGGAGTCAACTGTAACACGCCCACATTCGTCCCTCCTGAGATTATCTAATTCTGCACAGAACATGGACCAAACTGGGACCCTCTGGCTGATGCAGCAACCATCTTCAACTGCTTCATCAACAACCTTATCATACAGTCAGGAGTGGGGCTGTTTGCTGACAATTCTAAGTGTTCAGGTCCAATCACAGCTCCTGTGATAATGAAACAGCCCATCCCAGCCTACAGCAGGTCCTGGTTAACATCAAGACTTGGGCTGGCAAGTGGTAGATGGCATTCACGTCACACAAGTGCCTAGTAATGACTATGTTGAACAAGAGGAAGCCCAGCCATCGTCCCTTGACCTTCAAACATCCTGGGGGTCATAACTGACTAGAAGCTTAACTGGGCCAGTCATGTCAGCACTACGGCTATAAGAGCAAGGCAGGGGCTCAGTACTCTGCAACGAGTAGCTCATCTCCTTATCCCTCAAAGCCTCTCTACCATCTGCAAGGCTCAAGTCAGGAGTGTGATGGCATACTCACCACTCACCTGGATGGGTGCAACCTCAGCAGCACTCAAAAAGCTCAACATCATCCAGGACAGAGCAGCTCGCTGGTTCAGTGCACATCTAAGGCCAGGCTATAAGCCTGACACTGGACTCAATATCCATCCCCTCTGCCATCGGTGCAATGTGGCTGCAGTATGTACAATCTACAGCATGCGCTGCAGCAACTCAGCAAGGTTACTTCGACAGCACC
Source organism: Somniosus microcephalus (assembly GCF_052327205.1). Lineage (NCBI taxonomy): Eukaryota > Metazoa > Chordata > Chondrichthyes > Squaliformes > Somniosidae > Somniosus > Somniosus microcephalus. Next base: position 255,065,579 of record NC_140992.1, read on the forward strand.
TCCCTCCCTGCAACATCTACTACTGAAAAAGACAAGAGCATCAATGTCATGGGAACACCATCTCCTCCAAGTTCTTCTCCAAGTCACACACCATCCAGACTTGGACATGTATCATTGTTCCTTCATCGTTGGGTCAATATCCTGGAACTCCCAATCTAACACCACTGTGGGAGCACCATCATCACAAGGAATGCAGAGGTTCAAGAAGGCCCACCATCACCTTCTCAATGTCACCAACGTCCTGAGAACAATTTTTTTTTAAGTTAAATCAAACAGCACATAATCTGTATCTTCACAGGAGCTAGGATGTCCAACATGAAGATATGCTGTTCAGTGAAAGTAATCATAGAATGGGGAGTAAGCACTATGAGGTATTAATCCAACATCTGAGTAGTCTGATAATATGCCCTGCAATTTGTTTTTTATTAACAGAAAAACATGATCAATGTAAAATACAATACATGCTAAGTAATAATAATTCACTCACATCTGGAATGTCTGTAAACATAGCCTATCAATTAAGTGTAGAATTTCCTAACTATGGACCATATAAACTGAAGATTACTTGCAGACATTCTCTTTTCAGTATCGAACACTTTGGCCGGAATTTCCCCATTAAAAAAAACAGGTGGGTTTGGAGCGTAGGGGCAGTTAAATTGTTAAAAATGGGATTCCCGACCTGATCCCACCTCCAACCCACCCGCTTCCTGTTTTGCCGGAGGTGGGGCAGAGGGCAGGCGACCAACCCACTCCCAGAGGGCGTTGTTTCAATTTAAATATTGTAATGAGGCTCGAAGCCTCCATTTTCCCCTCCATTTTGAATTTAACTGCCTGTGGACGGGTTTCACACAATTCATGAAACCCAGCAGTTAAACAGAGGTGGGGACTGCTGCATCTAGGAGGTAAGTGGATTTATACCTACCTCCTGGATCCAGGGTCCCTACCTAGCCCACCCTCCGCCATTGGCGGCCCCTCACCAGGTCGCTGATTGCATTCCCAGGCCTACCCCCCCCCACCCCCAATGATGACAATGAGGCCGGCCCCAATCCTCTGGCCCCCTGCCGATCCTCTGCCTCCCCGATTCCCCCCCTCCGTGATCCCCGATCCCCCGCCGCAGTCCCCGACCATTGCCTGCTGATCCCCGATCCCCAACCGCCCCCCATTGCCTGCCAAACCCTGATCCCCTGCCAATCCTGCAACCCCCCCGCCAATCCTCTCACCCCCCTCCCACTTGCCGACCCCTTCCTGATTACCGACTTTACCATAACAGTCCTACAAACACAGAAGGGCTTAGCCGAACACTAATATGTTGTGATTATCTCAGCTGATAAAGTGGCCCGACACAATTTTTACTGAGTGGAGGGAGTTAAAATCAGCCCTGGAGTATCAGCAGTTTAGTGGAGTGTGAGCAACATTACAGCTCCGCCTCATCCTGTTTTTGCCCAAATCAGCTTTTGTACACTCTCGAGCAGGAATCAGTGGAAAGCAATCAGGAGTGTAAACCCTGGACCATTTAAGCATGGTGCAGCCTACTCCATTTATGTGTATTCCCTAATTAAGAAGATACATGATCATATTTCAAAAAGGGTTGCGGTAACACTGGGCCTTTTATTTCCATCTTGTTGAGTCTGTACGGTTCGCTTACTTTGAGTCTAGCAATTGCAGGCTTTTCTTTGAGGTTGTGATCAAATACATTGCAACTATTGGACGCAAATCTTCAGGCATTTCACAGCAAGGCAGTCAAATCTCCTGCTTCACATGTTAGCTGCAGTCCAACTTTCCCCCATAAATCACATATTTGCAGTAAAAACACTTACACCTGTTTTAAATTGTTTGCAATTAATCATATGGAATATTTGAAAGCAGACCAACCAGCATTGCTTTCTACTTCAGACATAGCTTTGCATCTGATGTTGAAATCCACGAATGAGGGCAAAAGTAGACTCCCAGTGGCTCAGATGGAAATGTACAGATCAGGAAGATCCCAGATCTATTTCCATCTGTGCTGAGTTTATTGATCTCAACTGGACAACAGTAGGGATGCTATAGTTGCCTTCAAATGCCTCCGGGTTAGACAGATGAAAACTAGCCAGGTCTCCCGCTCCTGATTGCCATCCAATGAACCCTGGATAACTTGTGTGGAAACACCATCTATGCATCTTTCTCGAGTTTCCGCCGAAGTTATGGGGGCAGATCGGGAGAACCCCCTAGGGAAATTCCAGACTAAACATCAGGTGAAGATGAACAGCCACACTGGAGGGAATTTTTCAGGGGGTCAGCAGGCGCGTTTGGTGGTGGGTTGGGTGGGGAAAATTTTTTTTGACAGCTAACAGGGAACCCGCTGTCAACCCGCCTCCATGCTAGTCTCCCGGATGTTGGGTCTGTCGTTGCTGAACAGACCCGACACCAAGCGGCGGGGCAGGCAATTTAGATTATTAAGAGCTTGTTAACAGGCACTTAGAAACTATTTTAAGCTCGGGGATCACGTCAGGTAAGGAGGTCGGGTGTTGTGTCAGCATGGGATGATTTCTTTACTTGACAGTTGTAAATGGTCTATAAAAGCTCCCATTTCATAGCTGTTCACTTTCCAAGGTTAGAAACTGCTACTTATTGCAATAGGAAGACAGATTGAGCTTTATGCAGCTTGCAAGTGTTTGGAGAAACTCTGTATCCACTGTCACCTCATTGGAACAACCTCTCTCACCATTGACAGATCGTTTCTGTCATCTCAACCTCACCTGCCATCTATTCCATCAGCATCGGTGCCGTTGAAAGTATTTCACCTTGGTCCTCAGAATCCCACCACAATCAGCCCCAACACCAGCAGCACCAGGCACACCAACAGCACCAACAACAATGCCAACTTTCTCCACAATCAACTGATGCTGCACAGGACACAGGGCATCAGCACCCGACCACATTGCTGCCTGGGACGCCAGGGATGGCCTCACCATAGCCAGATTTACTTCACTTGATGCTGTATACCCTGGCTGCCACCTGATGCGCCGGCTTGGCACCACCCCACACAAACATCATAAAGCATCCCTACAATGCCCAAGCCATTCCTTTCACACTCATCAGTATTGCGGGGGGTACTGGTAAGTCTCACCATTAAATGCAACTCACTAAGCCACTTCCAAAGGGGTACACAAATCTGTCCAAGAACGCAAAGTGTTGAAAATAAAGATTTCAGTGTTTGACAGCACATTAACAGAAACTTCACATGAACATTGGCTAAAACACCCAAGTGCCTACCCTTGTGTGTTGTTAGTTGGTATGATTGCAGTAGGATGAGGGTGAGTATGAGAGGTGGCTAGTGAGATGGGGAAGTGATATTGTAGATAGAGAGGGATAGGTGGAGGTGCAAGGTAAGTTGGTGTGAGTAAGGATGTGCAGGAATAGGGAAGGCAGAGTGATGGGGATATGATAAGTGGCACAGCAGGGTGAGGTTGAGTGCGGCTTTGTAGCAACGTCCCATGATCTACTGAGATAATTGAAAGGCTTGGCCACTGCAGCCTGGTCCTCCTAATGACAACCCTGCTTTTGTCTTCCTGTGTAATGTGCAACCAGGCTGCGTTGGTGTCCTGGGGAGGAGTCTTCTGCCCATGGGAAGGGAAGAGAACCTCCCTGCATGCTGTGACTCCCTCCATAAGCATATGGAAGGAGTCATGGGAGAGCCTGGGTGCAGCCGTGCACCTCTGTGCATTTCTTCTCAGTGTTTGCAGCACCTCAATGCTGTAGAACGCTGACAGCACAACTGTCACAATCAATTTGCGCATGGTCCCTTTAAGGAAACCGTCTGATGATGCGTCATCAAGTGACGTCATCAGACCCGCTTCCTTCAATTGGCTGGGAAACACACTGGGCGGGCTTAACAAGCTCAATCAGCGTAAAATCATTTCACAGAGTGAGCTGGAGCCACCAACCCCGGCTGCACCGGACCCGCCGAGGTAGGTGAAATCGCGGCTACTGTCTAAGCTCATATCTGAAAATGGCCACTAGGGCAAGCTACCACAGGGTATCCAACTTTAAGCCAACAAGGAGTTATGTTGTAAGGAGGGGAGAGCAGGGGAGAAAATTAATGGGGAAGGGAAATGGAAAAAGTAGATAAGGGCTGCAATTACCCCAGGGTAATATTATGGAGCCACCTGAGCTCCAGGTTCTGCAAAAGTATCACCCAGACAAGAAGGTGATAGATACCACTTCTTCCATTTGGAAGATGGGACTCTCTACGCTTTTGACTTCTCCTTATTGTTGCTGCACGATAGGATGACCGAAGGAACATTTCTGCAGAGTAAGACTAGTATGAAGTTGTTCCTGCTCCCTGGGAAAAAAAACTTCTCTGTTGCTATCTCCAGTGAAACTGGTTCAATGATAACGAGGAGCTTGAATGTCACTTAAAGCTAACTGTTTGGTTGGGAGAGGAAGTAATTAAAAATGGAGAAATATAAATAATGTTTAAAAAAATATTTTCTCTTTCAACTCAATCCTCTCCTAAAACTGTTGCCTTATACAAGGTTAAGAATTCAGGGGCACCAGCTTTTCTCCAGTATCTCACCCGAGTAGTTAATCTGCAAGGGTGAGCCTTGCCAGTGAGTGTGAGCAGGTTATTTAATCAACTGGAGTGAGGGGGCATCACAAATGAGCCACATCCTGCCCTAAGTCAATGTACGCACATGCATACTTTCCGGCAGAAGCCACTAGACAGGAATCAAGAGTGGAGACCAACTGTACTATCTCTACCACAGTCTTGACTACAATCAGCTAACTCAGCAGAAACTAAGGGTTGCGCCTTGGACATTCCTGTGGCTCAGTTCTGCACTGGGCAATGCACATTCAAAATGACCCACGAGAGGAGCACAATTATTTAGGTTCAAAAAAATGCTACTGTGATATTTTGGATTTTTGACCATTTTTCCACAGAAAGGATTTGGAAAAAAAAAGTTATTTTTAAATGTTGGGTTTTTAAAGCAAAGTGTATTCACGTCCATTAAATAAAAACACTGAAACGATAGGTGTTTAAAATGCTAATGAGCTAAGATTTAATATTTTTTTGCCATAGACATTAACTAATGAGCAATATATCAGTCAGTTTTGGCAATCGATAAGTACCTCACACCCATGACGTTGGGAAGGCTCTGGCCCCTTTTGCCTGTGAATACAGTGCGATAAAAAGAGTCAGGTTGATCAAAGGCTTAAAAAGTCAGGCAGGTTTTGAAAATAGAAAGCTGCGAGGGCAAGCTTTGGTCACGCTCAGAAATTTAGCATGCAGGAGGGTAATTAGGAGTTATTTTGCTTAAGTCAAGTAAAATAACTTACCGATGTGGGAAAGCATAACACTTTCACGTGAAGACAAGTTGTACTGATTGGACTAAGGGACTTTGATCTTAACTTGCTCTGCATGTTGGTTCACTGTGAAATAAAGTAAATAATAATTTCTTATCTGGCCTCATCTCACCAAGTGTTTTCTCAATCTGCTTTTGAAGAGATTGAAGCACATGTGCAAAAATATGAATATCCAATTCAGATCACAAGAAAATATTATTGTTACAACCCTGGGTATCATTCAGTTAGATATTGGACAGTCTGGATGCACTGCAAAATGTAAGGTACTTAGCCAGCTTATGGGAGTGATTAGCATCACTGCACCCAAGAGAATATCTAAGGCCAGACTGTAAACTTGTAACCGAGTGTTCAAGAGGTTAAATATCTTTCACCAGTTTGTCAGGGAAACGGGCTTGTTTAAAGAGGCACTGTTGCCATAGAAAAGCATCTGGCTGCCCAATTTCTATTTGTTTGCCAAACACAAAGAAATATGGACATATATTGCTCTATCTTCACTGTCACTGGGTCAAAATGCTGTATATCAAAGCTAGCCAGTCTGTTAGCCAAGCTGCTCCTGTACAGTTAAGACAATGACTTCTACCCAACAATGTGTAAGATGGCCAAAGTATGTCATATCCACAGAAAACAGGATTAATCTAGCCTAGCAAATTTCAGTCCTATCAGTCTCCCAATCATCAATAGTGCCATCAAGTGACACCATCTCACGAATTGCTGCTCACCAAATGCTTAGTTCTGTTTCTGGCAGAACCACTCAGCTCCGTCAGCCTTGATCTAGACATGGATGCAAGATCTGAATACCATACATTGAAGTATATAGAAGTTACAACACAGAAACAAGTCATTGAGGCCAAACAAGTACAGGTCAGCATTTACCCTCCATACGAGCAAATAGTTCTAATTACATTTACCCACCCTGTTCACATATCTCTTCATCACCTTTTCATTCATCCACCTATCCAATCGAATCTTGAATGTTGACATAGTTTCTGCCTTAACCACAAACATTGGAAGTGAATTCCACAGCCTCACAACTCTCTGTGTAAAGAATTTTCTCTTGCTCTTTGTTCTAAATCTCTTACATTTAATCTTGTATCTATGGCCCCCACTCCATTCTAGACCCTTCAACTGCTGAAAACAAGACTGCTTCTATCTACCTTCTCCCATCCTTTCATAATTTTAAACACATATCATATCACCCTGTAAATATTGGGAAGACTGAAACCATTGTTTTCAGTCCCCGCCACAAACTCCGTTCCCTAGCCACTGACTCCATCCCTCTCCGTAACATCTGTCTGAGGCTGAACCACACTGTTCACAACCTCGGTATCATACTTGACCCTGAAATGAGCTTCCGACCACATATCCACAGCATAACTAAGACCGCCTATTTCCACCTCTGTAACATCGCCCGTCTCCGTCCTTGCCTCAGCTCATCCACTGCTGAAACCCTCATCCATACCTTTGTTACCTTGACTATTCCAACGCACTCCTGGCTGGCCTCCCACATTCTACCCTACGTAAACTTGAGGTGATCCAAAACTCGGCTGCCTGTGTCCTAACTCGCACCAAGTCCCGTTCACCCATCGCCCCTGTGCTCGCTGACCTACATTGGCTCTCAGTTAAGCAACGCCTCAATTTCAAAATTCTCGTTCTTGTTTTCAAATCCCTCTCTGGCTTCGCCCCTCCCTATCTCTGTAATCTCCTCCAGCCCCACAACCCACCCCCCCCCCCCGAGATATCTGCGCTCCTCTAATTCTGCCCTCTTGAGCATCCCTGATTATAATTGCTCAACCATTGGTGACCGTGCCTTCTGTTGCCTAGGCCCTAAGCTCTGGAATTCCCTGCCTAAACCTGTCCGCCTCGGTACCTCTCTTTCCTCCTTTAAGATGCTCCTTAAAACCTACCTCTTTGACCAAGCTTTCGGTCACCTGCCCTAATTTTTCCTTATGAGGCTCGGTGTCAATTTTATTGTCTTTTAATAGTTCTGTGAAGCGCCTTGGAACGTTTTACTATGTTTAAGGCGCTATATAAATACAAGTTGTTGTTGTTGTCATTTGTGTTGTTTTAACGACAAAAGCCTCAGAGGAGATGTGAGAGTCGCTGCCCTCAACATTAAGGTAGCTTCTGACTGAATAAGGCACCAGGAAACCCTAGTAAAATTAAAGTCATTAGATGTTAAAGGAAATCCCTCCAGTGGCTGGAGTCCTAACTGACACAAAGGAATATGGTTGTGGCTTTCGGAGGCCATTCATTGCAGCTCCAGGACATCACTGCAGGAGTTTCTCAGGGAAGTGAACATGTTCAATTGTATTATCAATGACCTCCTCTCTGTCATATAGTCAGAAGTACACCTGTTTGCTGATAATTCAGCTCCATTCACAATTCCTCCAATACTGAAGCAGCCAATGTCAGCCTACAGCAGGACTTGGATAACATCCAGGCTGGGTCTGACAAGTGGCAGGTAGCATTTGCACCACATAAGTGCCAGGAGTGGCCACCTTGAACCTGAAAAAGCCCAGCCGTTTCTCCCTGACCTTAAATGCCACCGCCATCACGGAGTCCGCCACTGTCAACGTCATGGGGGGGGGGTCATCATTGATCATAAGCTGAACTGAACCGGCCATAGTAACACCATGGCCACAAGTGTAGGGCAGAGGCTCGGTACCCTGCAACCGCTGGCTAAGCTCCTGATCCCCTCAATGCCACTCCATCATCTACAAGACTCAAGTCAAGAGTGTGATGGAATGCTCACTGCTTACTTGGATGGGTGCAGCCACAACATTCAAGTCACTCAATGCCATCCAGGACAAAGCACTTCAGTTGATTGGTGCACCTACCACTGGATCAGTGTCCAACCCTCCATCAGCAGTGCACTGTGGCTACAGTATGTGGAAACTACAGGATGCGCTGAAGTTATTTCGACAATGCCTCCCAGCCTGCAACTAGGTATGGGCAATAAATGCAGCCTCTCAGTCACTCACATCTCGAGAAGAAATTCAATCATCATATTGCTAACACATATCATGGCAAAAATGATGCTTGGCTTTTATCCTTCTTTACGGAGGCTGATGGTCTTTATTAAGAGGTAACAAAGACACTAGAATCATGTGTTTGCTTTCAGGCAAAGGGCGACAGTTTTACTGCCATTTTCACATTGATTCATGGTGGTTTCGAATTTGCATTGACACAAAAGCAGCAGCATAACTTTGGAGTTAGGTCCTGGGACATAGTAGTGTGAGGTTACTGCTGGGAGGCTGCCCATGCTACCTCAAACTAATATGCAGGGTTCCCACTCACCATCGACAAGCTGGTAAAATCTATCGCGTTAGCCTGTTGGGTTTTTACTGAGGTAAAATGATCAGTTCAGCAACTACTTGGAATCTTTAAAAGTGCAGTTTTAGGCTTTGCGTGGGTTACATTTGTACTTGTCAAGGTTGTTCATGGACAAACTACCTGCCAAAATTCATGGCAACCTTCGATTAGGAATTTTAAACTGGAGTTATACCATATCCTGGCAATGCGAAAACTGTGATACAACTGGCCCACTTAGAAAAAATTAATCGTTGTCCTTTGATTAAGACAAATGTACAATCTGATTGGTGAAAGCGCCAAGGGGCTGTTCGATCGCAGTCTGGCGCTTACACACAGCAATGGTGGGGCAGCTGGCCTTCTATTTAACACTGTCTTCAAGCACTGGTCTCAGTTTTATCTTTGTTATACTTGAATCCCCCCCATCCGCTTCATTTTTCCCTCCCATAAGTTATTTTAATTTATTTCAACACAATGCATATTTTATCCTGTTGATATAAACATTCGGTGCCTTAGGTTTTTTATGTCGGATTTAAATTTACAGTCAGTTCATTAAAACCGGTTTTTTGTCCTTCCCAGATACCAGCTGCTTTATTGGGACTTTTATTCAGACGGGTCAGCTGCTTATTCTAAACAGCTGGGGGTGAGCTGGGGTCCGAGCGAGGGCTGCCAGGCGCTGAGATAGGACCGTTTATCTGATCGCTCACAAGTTGCAATGCTGCAGGCAGGCAGTCGGTCGGTGCGTGTGGACGAGCCGCCAGATGCGAACACGCCTGCAGAAGTCTAAAAATAATCTGGCTAATATTAGGGTATAGGCAGCTGGCAGCGTGCAGGGTAGGCGTGCATACCTGATCCCAAAAAAAAACAGCACAGCCTTCACCCACACGATCTGGTCTGCACCGTGTCTCTGGCTGAACCAGTTGCTGCTGCTACAACCTTGGTTGCATTAGCTGCTATTCCTCTCATTTCTGCATATACCGCCGCTCTAGACGTATAGGGGAGGGGTGGACACGCCAAGGATGGATCACTATCGAACTTTGCAGCAAAGTTTCCTAAGAGTGCTGGCAGCTGCCCTCCTCTGCTTCTTAGCGCTGCAGCCCGCGCCCGCAGTTACCAAGAGCCTTCGTCTGAAAGTAGGAGATAAATACGATGTGAGTATTTTTTTTGTTTAAAGGGAGTTGGGGAGATACTTGGGAGGGCGGAAGACAACCCGATTCTCAATGAGCGTTTTGCAGTGAAGAGGGAGCGAGGCGATTTTAATCCGGAGCACATGTTGCTGGGCTGGACTCTTGGAGTCAGGCGGTGAATTGCTGCTGATGTTTTAAGTCATAAATTAACAGTGGACGAAAACCAGCACACCAGTCCGTTCCTTACACAGGGCGTTAGCTGCAATACTAGAAGTGCATGCTCTTTGCAAACGGAATCTGGAAGACTGGTGCAAATACTCACAGGAGAAATAGCTGGAGGATTCATGCGAACTGGTTGTATAAATGTCAATCCGTCCTTTTTTGAACCGGATTACAAAACGCAACGCCTTCACTTTGAGAGACTTTTAAAAGCAAGAAGAGTAATTCAAGCAGATTCATAGGGGATGGTAGATGTGCTTGAGGGGGATACTAAAAATAGTACAATTGCTTTTGTTTCTTGCACCCTGGTTCAAAGTGCACACAGGGACAATCCTTGCCCAAGTGTGTGAAGCCTTGCCATTCACTGGCGGCGACCATCCCAATTAACACTTGACATGCTCAAAACTACGTAAATTGTTCTCTGACTGGCAAGTGCTTTCAAACCCGATTTAAAGTAATCTCGACACGGATCGAGGCAACTGTCACATGACAAACTGTGTTATATGAATTGTATAACTGAGGATTTAAGGTAAAAATCAGAATGGAGCATTTGGGTCAAATTAATAGCATTTCTGTACAGAGACACCTAGAATTTCCGCACGTTTTCAAAATGAAAATGAACAGGAGACCTCCACACGCACAGTAACCGGGAACTGAGGGCAGGGAAAGCGGTCAAAGTGTTAGATTATGATGGCCCTGTCCTTCAGTTAAGCCGTCTAACTAGTTTCAGTTCCTGAGGAATGTGCACACATCATTACTGATTAGGTAATAAAACTTTACAGCGCTGTTAGTGCCAGTAATGTTTGGAATAATACATTGCCAACATGTCCATTACTGAGGGGCTGATGTCATCTTAACTCTGAATTATCAGATCAGATGCTTTGTGAAGCATACCTCCACAATGTTCATTCTTTGAGCCCACTTCACAGTTTAATGACTAAATAGAGGATGTCTCAGTGATGACCAGTGTTCTGTAACGAACCACATCCCAGCAGTGGATGATAATGGCCTTTCATGCTCGTTACAAAACACTTGGAACTCACTGTCACTCATGAGGTATTCTCCTTTGGAAAACCAACCGTGGAATGTGAGACAGCCTTTTAGAGTGTTATGGTATGTCGCTTATGTTTATTATTCTTTGTGTTTTTAATTTGTGAGAACTATAATTGCTATTGGTCACCTGACCTAGTACCTCATTTTGTGACTCGGTGTCAAATTTTGTTTGATAACGTTCCTGGGAAACACCTTGGAAAGTTTTATTACATTAAAGGCGCTATATAAATGCAGGTTATATTAATTTCAGTAAAAGTGACCATAAACTGTAATTGTTTTAAAAACTCAACTGGCTCATTAATGTCCTTCGCCCAGTCTGGATCATATGTAACTCCAGTGCCACATCAATGTGGTTGTCTCTTAACTGTCCTCTGAAGTGATCTAGCGAGACAATCAGTTGTATCAAAACCGGTGACTAGGGATGGGCACTAAATGCTGTCCTTGCCAGTGACACCCACATCCCAAGAATGAAGAGGGGGAAAAAAAAAAACTTTTGGCGCAGAGGACCAGATCAACATGCCAGAAGCAATGACTGGGTCGGATTTTATTAAGATGCTATAGGATCAGACAGGATCCTGATTAAGCACCATGTACAATAAAATCACTTCTCTAACAATGTTTCCACATTTAAAGGAGAAATATTTGCGTACACATCCACAATAACTGCATTGCTAGCACTTTGCATGCAAATCCTGTGATTGTATCCAACAATCTTGATTTATATAAGAAATTTAAACAAGCAAGTTTTAAATATCCCACGTGATACACCGGCATTTCAGCAAAGTACTTCCAAAAACCACAGGATTTGTGAGTGTTGCCAACATTGTGCGCTGTTCCTCGTTGACACTGATGCACAAAATATCTAAGCCCACAAGCAAAATTCCATCCTCCTTGCAAAAGTTAGCTGGCTGCGTGTACCTCACTTACTTGTTTGCTCTTCACTTCTTGGCCTGGATTGATCTGCTCCACTGCTGCCTGCTGACCACTTCTACTGCCTGATTTGACCTGTACCTATGATCTCCATTGTCCCCTTTACCACCTGGCCTAGTCCAGGGGCATTTGCAGTGCCCCATCATCATCTGCCTCTACTGCTCCCCTTGCTTTGGATGCCTTTTCCTTCACTATGGCCTCTATGTTCACAATCACTTTCAGGTCCATTGCCCCAATCTCCATATCTGTGGTGGCCACTGCCTCTGTGTGCAGTAACATTTTAATGTACTTAATGAATTGAAACATATACTCTGGGTGAACAAGTGATAGTAACATAATTCACGGTTAGGAGGCACGAGCAAAGTCTAGAAGTCATATTCAACCTCCAATACCAAAGATATTCTTCCCTTCCAAAAAAGGAAGTAGTCTACTGTCCAGACTGGGAACTAGCATTTGCCCTGAATGTTCTTCGTATACAGTCATATTATAATTTCATAATGTTTATTGATGGAATTTTCTACTTTTTCAGTGAATAACCTCAAGATTCTCCCACAGCAATCCTTGTCACTCAGCAAAAGTATATACAGAGTATTTGGGCCATATGCAACAGGAAAGTCCTAGATTTGATCCCTTGATTGTGCTGAGTTAGTTAATCTCAGCCAAGGGGTAGTAGGGGGCTCCAGATTGCCTCTGTACCCCTAGGTTCAGTAGAGGAAATTTGCCAAGGATCCTGTTTCTGTTCAATATCTAGGAAACTCTGCTGAAAGTGTATGGGTGAGGGCAGGATTAGGTTGAGTTTTTTTTAAAATTTGTTCTGGGATGTGGGCAACACTAGCAAGACTGCATTTATTATCCATCCAAGAAGGTGGTGGTGAGCCTTCTCCTTGATCCGCTGTAGTCCTTGTGGTGATGGTGCTCGCTCAATTGTGTCAGGTAAGGAATTCCAGAATATTGACCCAGAGACAATAAAGGAATGGCAAGTCAGAATTGTGTGTGACTTAGAGGGGAACTTGGAGGTAATGGTGTTCCTACAACATTGTTGCTCATCCTTCACAATTGTAGAGGTTGTAGGGGAGGGACGGTCATATCAAAGTAACCTTGCTGAGTTGCTGCAGTGCACACTGCAGCCACAGTGCATTGGTGGATGAAGGAGTGGATGTGGAGTCCAGCGGCAGAGACACCAATCAAACAAACTGCTTGGTCTTGGGTGAAGTTGACCACCTTGAGTGTTGTTGCAGCTACGCCTATCTAGGCAACTGGTGAGTATTCCATCAGACTCCTGATTCAAGCCTTGTAGGAGGTAAAGAAGCTTTGAGGGGTCAAGTGGTGAGCCAATCGACGCAGAACAACCAGCCTCTGCCCTGCTTTTGTAGCCATGGTGTTGAAATGACTGGTTCAGTTTAGCTTCTTGTCAGTGGTACCCCATGGATGTTAATGGTGGGAGTCTTGGTGATGGTGGTGGTGTTATAAGTCAAGGGGAAATGACTGGGATTTGTCTTGTTCAAGGTGGTCATTACCTGGTACCTATGTGGTATGAATGTTACCTGTAACTTGTCAGCCAAGCATAGATATTATCCAGGTCCCTGCTGTTGGCTGGCATGGGCCATCTAAGTTTTAGAGGAGTTGTGAATGGAGCGGAACACTGGAATTGTCATATAACAGCCTCGCTTCTGACCTTTTGATAGAGGGAATATCATTGATCAAGCAGCAGAAGTAGTTCTGGGGCTGTAATGACTAGCCTCTGACGACCACAACTATCTTCCTTTTGTATCGGCCATTTGAGGATTTTCCTGTTGACTCCCATTGACTTCAGTTTTTCTGGGGTTCCTTGCTGCCACACTTGAATGCTGCCTTGATGTTGAGGGCAGCTACTCTCCCCTCTCCTCTGACATTCAGCTCTTTGGGTCTATGGTTTGATCAAGGCTGTGATGAAGTCTGGTGGTAAGTGGAGCAGGTGTCACCTGATGGCACTATTGGTGACTGCTTCCACAACTACTAATTGGGAGGAGGCCGATAGGATGGTAATTGAGTGTGTTAGATTTATCCTGTTTTTTTTTATGATGTTCTTTATGGTTGAATCACCCACCAACAACCTGCTCAACCTTGAGGCTTGCAGATGAATAATAGCTACTTGGTCAAATAACTGGAAGGGGGCCTCGGGTCTGAGAAATTTCAAGGAATCAAATCCTTTGAGAGGAGGGGAGGAAACTGGTGAGAAAAGTAATTCTATTGCATGCTATAGAACTGTGATTCTTCAGCTAAACCGTTCTTAATGTGGGATGGAGTGCAGATCATTTAAAAAGAAAAATTATATATCACCACAATTCAGGGGAAGCAACTTGGTCTCTCAAAGGGTTTTAAACTGTAATATCAACCCAAGCACTAATTCACACTTTTTGAGTTAGTTAACATTGAGATGGTCTGACAATCTTGACCGCTCCTGTCATCATTTCCATGACCATGAAAGCTCCCATAAATCTCAGTTCCTTGCTAACAATCTTTACTCTCAATAGGAATACTGGTTAAACATGTTTAACAGGCTGTGTGGCCATTAAAAGATAGAATGATAATCTTCCTCCCCCTCACTGTATTAATGCCATTGGTGGCAGATTTTAATGCCCTACTGCGGAGGAGGAATAACGCTAATAATTGAGGAATCTTACCCACTGCCAACCCATATTGGAAAATCTTGGGCAGTGTGCCTTCCAGTTTTTCATGTGCAGTGGTGGTGGGCAAGACTTCTTGCTGCCAGCGCCTACTCGAAATCAGGGCTAACGAGACTCCGTGAACCACTGTCCCCGATAGGACATGGATTCAAATAAGCCCTGTGCCAATTTTAGCTGCAGGTGCTGGGTGTGGGCGGGAAGATATCTCCTTAACTAAAATATATCAACACACACAGACTATGAATTGCAGAAAATAAATAGCCTAAAAACATAATCATTATTTATTCCAAAAAGCAAAATACTGCAGATGCTGGAAATCTGAAATAAAAACAGAAAATGCTGGAGATACTCAGCAGGTCAGGCAGCATCTGTGAAGAGAGAAACAGAGTTAATGTTTCAGGTCGAAGACCTTTCACCAGAACTGGAAAAAAAAGCAGGAAATGGAACAGATTTTAAAACAAGTTTAGGGGCTGGGAAATGGGGGAGGGGATGAAAGAACAAAAGGGAAGGTCTGTGATAGGATAGAAGGCAGGAGAGGTTAAGAGACATTAAGAGATATTCAAGGCAAAAGGAGATGGAAAGCTCCCATAAATCCATACAGTTTGTACGTTGAATGCAGATAACAGTGTAGATATGCTGAGGGGCATTGGTCAGGGAGTATTCTGTGAGGGGGGTATCCACTCCACACAACAGGGAACTTGCATGCCAATCTCATTGTAGTAACTAGTGAGGACTTGGAAAAATAAACCAAAACATTTCTTGATCTAGTCTCTATGATAAAATATATTGATAGAAACAGGATTACAATTTGTTCAAATCCCTTTTAAAGCTACCCTGAAACATCTAGGTGGAGTCGTAGAGGTCCAGGTCATGAAAGTGAAAGTCTGAAGACCCATAGCTAAAGTTTTTAGTATGAGCTGCAAATTGCCAAATAACCGGTGAGTTGCAATTTGATGCATATTAAAAGGGAGAGACATTTTTATAGAGTTCTTAATGGACTGAATGATACGGAGCCACACCTTTAGATCAAAGTATGGAGTCTTTCAGAGGTGTAATTTGCCTGGTTCATTTCCTTTCCTGAAATAGGGCTATTCTCTATCATTTATGTCGTTCTGAACCCTGCAGTTGCTTGAATTGCATTTTCAGAATAGGTAATGACAACCTGCACTTAAAATGTTCAGCTGTGTATATAAGTACAATGGACAGTTCAGTAACAATTTAAGTTGAAAGTACCACTTGTATCCTTTATGACTGTCATAATCTTCCATTGAAAGTAGATCTACTAAGAAAGGCTAAGGTCAAAGGAGACCGAAACCATGGGTAATTACTTTAAATGTAAACTACCCATTCTTAGATGTGCTCTGCGCAGCAATTTTCTATTTATCTAATTTACTTGGTTGGTAATTACTATGGGTCGCTCCTCCTCCACATGAAATACCCAGTTGCAATTAGGTTTAAAAAGGCACAAAAAAACATAGGCAACTTGTGATCAGCGTGAAAACCGAGCAAAGAGACTGAAATTAATAATGTGCCATAGATACGACCCTGGGGTCCTTCTGATTGATGTGGCAGATAATATATATTAGAAAAATGACCATGCGCAACACTTCTAGGGGTTAAACGCTGGCCAGGACTTTCCACCCGCTCTCCACTTTTATTTCTGGTGGAACTGGATGGGCGGGGATGAGAAATAGGTCACCGGGTACCCGCCCATTTTTATGACGGGTGACGTAAAATACATATGTGGCCGCATGAATTGTAATGATATTTAAGTGGCGGAATTACATCATCCTACCTATTTCCTGTTATTTATGCCTTGGCAGCATTGGAAACCAGGCCGCCTGTTTGCTCCTGATGTCCAGTGTTGCTGTGGTGGTGGAGAAAGGCGGGTGATCAATTGCACTGGCTAAGATGCAAATTTTAATGACTTAAAAAAAACTTCAACTAGCAGCACAGATGCTGCCAGCCAACCTCCGAGCCCACCCCCACACCTTTGAACACCATGATGCAGATGGGGGCGCCAACCAAAATGATGTAAATGACCCTGTGGCCGGAAAATCGGCCAGGTACAGGAGCGCATCATTGTGGCAGGTGTCATTCCAAGCATGCCAAAGATGTACCTGCATTCTACTTGGCAGTGTGCTACTTCTCCCAGTTTAGAATATTCTACAAAGTTTAATATTCACCCATTTATTTATTTATATCTATATATCGGCCCCAGCTGTCAGTCTGAGAAACATTCATGTACTGCAATCATTTACTTTCAGCCATCCCTCTATCCCAACTGGCACTTTCCCTTTTATGCCATGGTGTCTAATTTTTCTCAACCAATTTGTTATATGACATTTTATGAAATTCTTACTGGAAGTCCACATAAATTACATTTGCAGCAGAAGTTGGGATTGGGGGTAAGGTACTGACTTCGATAGAGAACTGGTTGGCAGACAGGAAGCAGAGAGTTGGAATAAACGGGTCTTTTTCCGAGTGGCAGGCAGTGACTAGTGGGGTACCGCAGGGATCGGTGCATGGACCCCAGCTATTCACAATATATATATATATATTATATATTATATATTAATGATCTAGACAAGGGAACTAGATGTAATATCTCCAAGTTTGCAGACGACACAAAGCTGGGTGGGCATGTGTGCTGTGAGGAGGATGCCGAGAGACTCCAGGATGATTTGGACAGGTTGGGTGATTGGGCAGAAGCATGGCAGATGCAATATAACTTGGATAAATGCGAGGTTATCCACTTTGGTGTCAAAAACAGGAAGGCAGATTATTATCTGAATGGCAATAGATTGGGAGAAGGGGAAGTGCAACGAGATCTGGGTGTCCTTGTGCACCAGTCGCTGAAGGTAAGCATGCAGGTGCAGCAGGTGGTTAAGAAGGCAAGTGGTATGTTGGCTTTCGTGGCAAGAGGGTTTGAGTACAGGAACAAGGATGTCTTGCTGCAGTTGTACAGGGCCTTGGTGAGACCACATCTTGAGTATTGTGTGCAGTTTTGGTCACCTTATCTGAGGAAGGATGTTCTTGCCATGGAAGGAGTTCAGCGAAGATTCACCAGGCTGATACCTGGGATGGCAGGAATGACGTATGAGGAGAGATTGGGCTTATGCTCGTTGGAGTTTAGAAGAATGAGAGGGGATCTCATTGAAACTTATAAAATTCTGACAGGACTGGACAGACTAGATGCAGGAAGGATGTTCCCGATGGTCGGGGAGTCCAGAACCAGGGGTCACAGTCTAAGGATAAGGGGTAAGCCATTTAGGACAGAAATGAGGAGGAATTTCTTCACCCAGAGAGTGGTGAACCTGTGGAATTCTCTACCACAGAAGGCAGTAGAGGCCAATTCATTAAATATATTCAAGAAGGAGTTGGATATATTTCTTAAGGCTAAAGGGATATGGGGAGAAAGCAGGGACAGGGTACTGAATTTGGATGAATGGCGGAGCAGGCTCTAGGGGCCGAATGGCCTACTCCTGCTCCGATCTTCTGTTTCTAAGCCTTGTCTGTAGTTTCCATTATTCTTTCCAGAAAGTCTTCCAGGTTAGTCAAACGTGACTTACCTCGGTACAAGTTCATGTTGATCTCTGATCCATCTGTGGCCTTCATGTATTTATTTTATCTCTAATTATTTCCTTTTGTAGTTTCCCTACAACTGGCAAAAATGTTTTGAGCTGAACTAAATAGTTGCTAATTATCTGGATTTCCTCCTTCTTTGAACAAAAGTGTAACAATTTGCCTGCAGTCCTTTGGCACATATTCTGACTCTAATGAATTTTGAAAATTTTTACTTCCACACTAACCTGTAATTGTGCTGCTAATGGCCGTAAAATAACCTCTGTCCATTTTAAGATTTTTCAATATAGAATAGCTTAATGAACAATTTTATGTCCGTTATTGGCCAAAATTGGATCTCCTGTGGTGTTGCTCATGGTAAGCTAAAGGATAGACTTGAGCAATCTTCGGGAGGCCATAGTTACCCAAGATACTAGACACATTTAATTAACCCACACCAGCATGCTTTTAGAAACATAGGAACATAAACAGGATTTTAAAAGACTTTCTATCCATTGGGCTGGTCACGTACATCACACTTTGTCTTTCATATGCTTTAATAGTCCTATCTGCCAAAAATTTATCGATCACCCCTTAAAATTTATAAGATCCTGCACTTCCGTTTCCTCCCTGGATATGCTATTCCACATATTCACTACCCTCAACATGAAGAAGTTATATCTTAATTGTGTATTCAGCTTTCCCTGTTTAAACGTGTATCCATGTCTCCTTGGGTGGAACTTTCAACTTCAGCAGGGGTTAAAACGGGTGCTATTGGAACAGCCGCCCATTATACTCCCTGCAGAGTTTTCCTTTCCATTGATGTCACCTGTTTTATGGCCGTGCAGAAGTTCAAAGGGCTGCTGCTGGGCCTGGAGTTTGTGAATATTGGGGCAGATTTTGTTATAGCAGGGCATCTGATGGCATCTGCTGTTAGTTAGACTTGCCCCTGTACTCCAGCTCAAAACATTTTTGCCCACTAAGTTACTGAAAGTGTGACCTGATAATAGCGCAGTGAGGGAAACCGGGCATCTGGGACCCGAGTGAACATGGCAACCAACTGTGTATCTCCTTAACCAATCGGATTGAAGGATTGAGAAATAAACAGCAGAAGGACTGAGTGGGCATTGAATTCACCCAATCAGGTACAGAAAGAGAGAGGGAAAGAAAAATTGGATTAAGAGAAAGGAAAAGTAAAAGGAAAATGTAAAAGTTTTAAATTCAATATTTTAAAATCTCCAACAGCAATTTATAACGAGACTCCACACTTGTAATAGTTAATTTTCAGTGCCAGAGAGGTTGATTGGCAGTAATTAACAATTATCACATCGTTAAAAGGGTACTTGCGCTTGAAATGATCAGATCTAACTTTCTGTGGCGAGTTTAGTTCGTATCTACCGCGCAAATACAGCAACTTCACGCCGTTCAATGGTGAGGCAGACAGCAAAATGCCGTTTTCGCAAAGCTAACGGTGAAACGGCAACAACTCAGACAGCAACTTTTAGATACTGGCATTTAACCGCACATCTGCTCTCGCCTGAATCTGCTGCACCAGTTACATACAAATAATGGAGAGTGCCATTAGCTTTGCTGTTATTTTGACAGCAAAATCTGGCCCATTGAATATTTCTCTTTCAATGTGCTTTGAGGCTATTTTATGAATTATTTGTGTCAATCAGGTGCAAGTATGACACAATTTACATTGTAATTCGTTCAGGTAAGACACTTTTAAGATGTGATGGGCATGCGAGACACAACTTTTATAATTATATGCATCAGATTAGCTGCTGGTGAATGAATGGAAACAAATCCATTTTCATCTCTTCCTTTGAAAGCTTCTCTCTACAACCACTGACCTTAAAATAACATCCAAGTAACCCACAGTAAATTCAAGGACTGGTATAATAATAGAGGAGTCTTAAGACATTTATTTGGGGTAATGTGTATAGTAGATCACGTTACTCTATTTAGAAAATATCTTTTATTCCTGAAAAGAGCTTCTCTTTGATGTCTACAGTGTTGTGCTGAAATTCTGGGACTTTAATTTAGGAAGTCCTGAAAAGCTACAGCATGCTGGTCTCATTCATCCTTTCTCCAAAGGAAATGTTATAATCATAGTCACTCAAGCGTTCAGTTTCCTGCGTTCCTTCCTGTGGTGCCGTACTTGGCTCCTAAAATGTAACTTTTCAATTCAGAATTTTTCCAAGGAAGAAGGGCTGAACCACAAAGCTCCTAGTTCAGAGCCAAGGGAGTCACCACCTCAAAACAACCAATAACTTTTTATTTCTTAATCGGTCAGGGAGAACACACACAGCTCTTTGTATTCTAACTGTTCAGTCACATGCTTGCCTATGTAACAACAGTTGCCGTCCTCCAAGAATAATTCCTTTTGTGAAGTCCTTTGACATGTTTCTGTTTCAGTTAGGGCTACTTCCCAATATATGCTGCAAGAGTCAGCTTCCATAGGCAAGGTCACACTTCGTATCAACTCACACTTGACCCTATAGTGGTAATTTTGAGTCTCTGTTGCCAGTGAGGAGATTTGCCTACAACCAGTGCAAATCTGAAATTCGGCCATGCACTGCCCACATTTTCTCCAATGATTAAAATGGATGTTCGGAATATGATGGGCAGATTTGCGATTTGCCCTGCCAATGGGTGAGGATCCCAACAGCAGCGTGGACTCCTAAAACAATGCCCCCCTCCTTCCCCCCCATGCACAGAATACCTGCGATGGCACTGCCACAGGGTGAGCAATGAGTACATCTGCTGATCGGACATGCACTAGAAATGATATGGCCTACTCCCCTTGTATTTCAGGAGATCCTGGACATACAGTGAGGCAACATTATCTGGTCACTTAGCCTGCTTGCCCTGACCTCATCCCGAGTCCCAGGGTCAGGATAGTTTGCACTGGAGGGGCAGGCACCCACGCCATTTGTAGTTTTTTAGCAGCGCCTGCCCGTGAGGGGGCAGGAATTTCAGAGAATTACTTTGGTGTAATGTTAAGGGGCCAACCTCTCTGGAAGATGCTTTAAAAAATGTAAAACATTTTAACAAATTCAAAGTTTCCCTGCTGGGAAACTAGCTTTTTGTAGCACCATTTCCACCAGCATTGGCTTCTGGCATGCTACAGTCACTGCATGGTGCAAGTGTATTTAGTGTTGGGGGCAATGGAGATGAAACGGAAGGGATTTCTACTGGATTATGTGATCCTGGCAGTTTTCCCTCTTCCGGTGATGAGTGTCGGGGGAGGAGGGGTAAAAAGCACCCTCACCCACTTCTGGCAGAATTTGCTGATGTACAAAATAGGGATGGTGGCCTGGTAGAGCTGGATCTTGTCTCAAATTCCAGCACAACTGCCCCAATTTCAAGCACCAGTTCTCCCTCAACTGGTGGAAAACACCACATTAATTGACCGTGTAGTCTGACCTGAAATCTATTGATTAATTAACATTTACAAATGCACTAATCTGTTCTAAGTCTAACACAATTTCAATATCCTTAGATTCACTTTATCCAAACTCTTTAACTGAGGTTATAAGTATGAGTTCTAAAAAAAAAAAAGTGTTCCGGTTTGGATATCGTGCTGTTGATACTTAAGTAGGGTGTAAAATTCTTGTGTGAGCTGCCAACACTTGGGGCTGGGGAAGACCTCATGCAGCATTCTCATCTCAGATTCGACTGGACTCCATGCCGGCCTGGGTTGACCCAGGAAAATCAGCCTGCTTGTGTGGCTCATGTGGAGATGGACTAAATGGCTTGTTATACTGTAACATTCCATGATTCTAACTCCTCATAAGTTGAATGGAGGTATTGCTCACGTGATTCCCATGAGCTAACCATATCTTTAGAAGGCGAGACAGGCAAAACAAGTCAATTAGATACCAAGAAAAAAATCTTAAATCAATGTTTTTAATAACCTAGTTGTTGCAAATATTATTACACTGAGGGTTTTATTCCTAAAGCTGAGGCTGGAACTAGCATCAGCTCAGTTGGGTCTTTGCACTGTTGTTCTCGTTTGTTTGTCGTGTTCATCTTTTACTTGATCTGAATTTGACTTCTCAATCCTGCAGAAGGGATGAGGAACAAAATGAAACCGAGAAATATCTTGGCCCGGATTTTCCGATCGCAGGCCTCCCGCGGGCAGAGGCCTGCGATCTGGAAAAATCTGCGCCCTTACCTGAGGGCTCCCAGGACGCGCACGCTTCCGCTCCTGGGCCTCTCCAAACTCCCAAGTGCGCAGGGCCCACGCAGGTAGTTCGCAGTGACCCTGGGATCACGTGGGCCATGGGGAGCGAATCACAGAAGGGAATCTCCCTTCATACATTTGACAGGAAGACCTGTCAAATATATGAATGGCGATCAATGAAAAAACATTGTAAAACTTAATGGCCTAGAAATTCAGTAGGCTTAGCGCCCCATTTGGGGCGCTGGAGGGCCTAGCGCCGGAGTTATGGCCAGTTGGCAAATTCAGTGGGGCCCTTCCGTCGGCGTTACACCGGTTGCGCTGCGCCGGCACCGATGACGTCATCGGTGTGCGCAGCGTCCCGGTTGCCGTGGTGACGGGCCCCAGCGCCGAAATTGAGTTGCGGCCGCCTCGCCCGTGGCAGCCGCAACTAAGACTTTGGCAACCGAGTCTTGCAGGAGTTAGCGCCGGCGCATTAAGGTCGCGCGGCGGCCGGCCGCTGTCCCGCCGGCCGCCTGCCCGCACCTCCCTCCCCGGACTCCTCCACCCCCCCCCCCCCCCCCCCCCCCGCGGAACAGATGCGTCTGGCCTGCAAGCCCGGCACTTGTCCGAGGTGCCGGGCTCATTTTTCTGAACATTTGAACGGCCAGCGGGCGGGTGCAGGCAGCTCCTCCTTAACTGAAGGAGGAGGCCTGCACTTCCCCAGCCTGCCGCACCGCATCGGGTGCCGCAGCGCCGGAATTGCGCCGCAATGCGGCACTCAGCGCCCATTTCGAGGCGCTGACACCCTCTAGTAGCGCCGGCAGCCGTTTGGGTGCGGCGCTACTGAATTTTTGGCGCGTGCAGGGGGACTTAGCGCCGGCGCTAAATTTCCGGCGCTAAAGCCCTGGCGAACCCACAACCGAATTTCTAGGCCAATTTTTTTTAAATCTCAATTTATTCTAATTTCAAGTCATTTTTAAAATGTGTTTTAAACAAAAATTTATTTTTTTGAAAAAATAGTTTTTTACGGGGCTAAAAATAAACTTTTTAAAGTATTTTTAAATGATAAATCAGTGAGAATGTGTTTTAAACTTTTTCCAACTCTTATCCTGGTAAAAGCAGGCCTTGCGCTTTTACCAGGCGTAAGAATTCTAAGGGTTTACTGCGGGCGGAGGGTCTCCAAAAAGTGGAACAATCCGCCCGCAGATGCCGTTCTCCAGGGCAGCCGGAGGATCTGTCAAGACCATCCTTGACAGATCGGAAATGCCGGTTTTCAGTGCATACGCTGTGCATGCCTGAAAACGGCATTTCCGATGTCTCTACGGGTGGGTACGCAGCACGTACTCGCCCGTAGGGATCGGAATATCTGGGCCCTTGACTTTGTTTGAATGTGCAGCAGTAAATGGTCAATGTATAAGCAGCAAATTTGTGTGCTGTAGGTCTAGTACTTATAGCTCAGATGTCTTTAAGAACTCATTATATCCATGCAGACCTATGAGTACAAAAATCTAGGCTGACACTCCAGTGCAGTACTGAGGGAGTGCTGCACTGTCAGAGGTGCCTTCTTTTGGTTGAACTGAGGCCCTGTCTGCTCTCTCAGGTGGACGTAAAAGATCCCATGGCACTATTTCAAAGAAGAGCAGGGGAGTTGTCCGGGTGTCCTGGCCAATATTTATCCCTCAATCAACATGACTTAAAAACAGATTATCTGGTCATTATCACATTGCTGTTTGTGGGAGATTGCTGTGCACAAATTAGCTGTTGCATTTCCTGCATTTCCTACATTACAACAGTGACTACACTTCAAAAAGTACTTCATTGGCTGTAAAGCGCTTTGGGACGTGCTGAGGTTGTGAAACATGCTATATAAGTGCAAGTCTTTTTAGATATCTCCTAAGAACTCATCAAATCCATGCAGATTTATAGAGGGGGAAAAGATGTTAATGACTGCTATTCATTGTTCTTGTTACACTGAATCCTCAAGCAGAGTATTAGTTATGGGTTATCCTTCCATTGCTGAAAACTGAAACACAAAAACAAAAATCACAGCTAAAATAGAAACAAGAAAAACCCCAATTTCAGAACACATGGAACAATTCCTTTACAAACCTCAATACCATGTAACATAAATCACTAAATATGCCTAAGTCCAATTGAAATCCAAGTCAATCTGCATGAAATGCTAGCAATGTAGACCAAAACGGCCATAGTCAGCTTCCGTGAAACATAACTGAAGCACAATAGAAATTACTTCACCGTTCTATTATGACCCTTGAAATGGCTGACATGATAGAACTAGTCAAAATAATTAACATTTTTGCGATGGAGAAAATATCAAATGCCCAAACATAGTGTTTGAAAATGTAAGATTCTGATTGGCTGAACACTATGGTCAAATTCCATTTAAGGACAGTCCGGGTCCATTTTGTATTCCTCATGTGATACACTTAAGGTATGAAAGCCTCTCACTGAGCGGGTGTCAGCCAATCATCTCTTTTTAAATGTCTCAAACACCTATGAAATGTCCATAAATTCCTTTAAAATATCTCTGGAGGTCAAGTGGTGAGTGTACATCAGTGTTCCCTAGTTGGAAATCTGATTGGTTTCACTGAGAAGCTCATGCATCAGTGCACAACACGACATCTGGGAAAGTTTTCCCTAATGAATCAAGCATGAAATATTCTGCATATCATCCGCAATACAAATTCAATTAGTTTAGAAATTATAATCTGACTATCTATTAAATCCAATAAAACGAGCCAACTAAAATGAGACTTTTTGAACTGAGCTCATTCATTTCATGGAACAGTGATTAAAGATAAATATATCAGAATCCTCGCTGGAAATCTGCATCTGTAAGATTGACCTCCTTGTTGCCTGAGTGATACCTCTCCAGTCTGGAAGTTTCAAGGGGGCTATTGTGGTTTTAAAGTTGGCCAAAGTCTTATGACTTAACAAGTGCCGCAGTCCAAATAAATTGTTTGTACCAGTTGTATGTCGTTTATCACATTTTAATTCGGCTTGTGGAACTGGGGACTTTTGGTGCAACAAGCTGTTGAATAGCCTTGTCTTGTACACTGTCCATACCACTCGAGATCTCTCAACAAAGCTACGTCATGACTTAGACCATATCAGTGCATAGAACTAGCTCCCTCTTTCCTCCCCCACCACCACCGCCCCCCCCCCCCCCCCCCCCGCAACCCAAAAAAAATTCCTGCTCCTGAACGTCAGTTGTAGGGAAATTCTTAGAATCCATAATTTGAGATAAGTGAACATTTAGCAATGCTACTTTTGCAGATGCCAGTGGTCTTCCAATACCTTATTTAAGTGGCTATTTTTGTCTGATCCTGTTCCATAAATGTTGGCAGGCTATTTGACTGTGGGACCATCACAGTCAAACCTACCGTGTCCTTTCCCGACACCTAGATTCACATCTGCAACATTAATTGCTGGATAGGTTTCAGGAATATTAACTTCAGCTCCTACCTTTTCTCTCTTACTAGGCCAACAGTGCAGACGCCTATTGTAGTATCCCTACTACAGTCTGGGCTGAGATAAGCAAACTCCAGCAGAACACAAATTTAATGAATCTTTTTTATAGTTTTTTTAATATAATTTAGTTTCTGAATACCTCCATTATGACGTGGTAAGTGTAGCGTGCTTGGGAGGAAAAAGGTGACTTTGGAGCTATGGTTCCCAAAGCTCTCCACCACTGGGGTTTTCCTCGTGTCATTTCTGGGAATGTTGTAGACTAATTGATAGAGATTGATTGCGGTGATTAGTCAACAACTCCATTATCATTGGATCATGCGACTACCAGGATGGTAGAAGGTGAACCAGATGGACCTTGGTCTTGTCTCGCCTAGCAATTCCTATGTTCCTATTATCTGTTGTCGCTAAGATCTTGCATTTGTGCATCATTCTGCTTCATAATGTTTTCTACTGTTAGCAGTGTGGTGCTCTTAAATCACAGTTAACTTTTTTTTTAATGTGTTGATTATTTTCCTGCCATTCCACTAGAGCAAATGCACCAGGAGGGGAAAATGCCAAATTGCTGTGGTATCTTGCTTAAAAAAAAAAAATGCAACACCAAGAGTCCAAAACACTTTTTGGGGCTGGATTTCCACCGAGGTTCTACCCACTCCTCCGCTGTAACTTCAGTGAGCTGCGGAAAGCTCCAGGAAAAACAGTATAATCGGCAATTACACCGTTTACCCGGGGTTTTCCGTGGTTCTTCCACCAAAATTGCAACGGGCAAGTGGGAGATCCCTGCAGAAAATCACCCCCATTGCCTCTGATATTTTGACAACTCAAAGCGAGAGCCCAAAACCCAGTTGATGCAGTAGCTTTTCCTTTTATGTCCCAGTCACAGAAGTTTCATCTGTAAAATAACAGGAATCCCTGTGGTTATAGCAGTGTTGGCTGTTGCATAGCGAGGTGTGCAGTTTGGCTGCAATTAACTTGTTAACTGGTGCCACCTGCAGGAATATGAAAGATGCTGCACAAATAAACTCCACTCCAAACTGTTGTGCATTACATGGAAAGAGGAACTGTCCTTTTAACCATTTCTAGCCCAGGCAAGCTCAAACTGTTCTTTGGGTTCAAAGACTAGCAATAATACAACAACAAAAAAGTTGCCATTTTACCATTAAAATGCAGACAAAATATTTCTTAATAGTGCATATATGAAAAGGACAGCAATTCAAAAGAACAGTCTCAGAATAAGGGTGCAGCCATTTTAGGACTGAGATGAGGAGAAATTTCTTCACTCAAAGGGTTGTGAATCTTTGGAATTCTCTACCCCAGAGGGCTGTGGATGCTCATAGTCATAGAGTCATAATGGCACAGAAGGAGGCCATTCGGCCCATCGCGTCTGTGCCAGCTCTGTAGAGCAATCCAGTCAGTCCCATTCCCCCGCTCTATCCCCGTAGCCCTGCAAGTTTATTTCCCTCAAGTGCCTATCCAGTCTCCCCTTGAAAACATTGAGTGTCTCCGCTTTCACCACTTCCGTCGCCAGCGAGTTCCAGGTCCTCGCCACGAACTCGCTCAGTTATTGAGTATATTCAAAACAGAGATCGATTAGATTTTTGGATACAGAGGGAGTCGAGGGATATGGGGATAGTGCGGGAAGGTGGAGTTGAGGTAGATCAGCCATGATCTTATTGAATAGCGGAGCAGGCTCGATGGGCCAAATGGCCAACTCCTGCTCCTATTTCTTATGTCTTTATGAATGCTTTTCCATTTTTTCCCACTTAGGGGCAGCATCAAGCATTCCCAAATCACATATCTGTGGTTTCTAACACATAGCACCAAGCAACTCCGCCCTATTTGGGCTTCTATTTCTTATTTGCCGGTTTATCCTGTTTAGAATTTTGCGAGCCTGGAGGTTTTCAAAGGACTGTTTTAAAATCTGCTGCCCCATTGGTTGATTAAATCCTAAATTAGTCTACCAAGATCTATTAGTATTGGCAACTTGAGATATGCACGTTAATAGGATCATGTTTTAAATTTTACAGCAAAGCAAAAGTAAAATACTGTGGATGTTGGAAATTTGAAATAAAAACATGAACTGCTGGAAAACTCTCAGCCGGTCAGGCAGCATCTGTGGAGGGAGAAGCAGAGTTAGTGTTTCAGGTCGATGCCCTTTCATCAGAACTGGAAGATATTTGAGATAAACAGCTTTTAAGCAAAAGGGACAGGGACAGAACAAAAGGGAAAGTTCTGTGATAGGGTGGAGGGCAGAAGTGATTAAATTACTAAAAGGATGATGGTGCAAGGCAAAAGGAGGTGAATATAATATATAAATTTTATATGTGGGCCCTTCAGCCCTTAATGTTGCCGTTTCCCCTACAGGTACATTTGCACGAGTGGAATTGCAGGAAAATAATCAACACAAAAAATAAAGTTAACCGTGATCTGAGATACCACACCTGGGCAAACCACAAAGACACATACCATAGTAGACACAGTAAAGGTCCATTTGTAACATCCAACAATGTGCTTTGACCCCTTTATGCTCCTTGTTTAGAGTTTAATTTGTGTCTAAACGCTCCAAGGGACCGTATGCCTTGTTTACAACGTAGAGCAGTTTCACATGACCATAGACTGCAGTGGCGAGAAGCATGGCTCCCCTGCTGTCCGGTCTACAGTCCATGATCCAGCAAGCAGGCCTGCCTTTCTCTAAGCTATATCCCCGACAGTAACGCGGGCTGCCACTTCTGCTCCTGTCAGGCCAAAGTAGATTTAAACCTGAAAAAGCACATGAGAATGCTACATGCATGCACTTGGAGTGTGCAAATGCACAGAATCAAAAGATGAAAATGTATCCTTGAAATTGGATCAGGCAGCAACCATTTCTCAGGCAAAAACGGGGGCTGAAGGATCCAACATGGTGTGTGACGTGTGTGCGCTCCTTCCGCGCTGGGTATGCGCCACATGCCATATTAGTGCCCGCCTGAAATGAGCATTAGGCCCATTGTTTTTTTTAATTTGTTCATGGGATGTGGGCGTCGCTGGCAAGGCCAGCATTTATTGCCCATCCCTATTTGCCCTTGAGAAGGTGGTGGTGAGCTACCGCCTTGAACCGCTACAGTCCCTGTGATGAAGGTACTCCCACAGTGTTGTTAGGGAGGGAGTTCCAGGATTTTGACCCAGCAACGATGAAGGATCAGCGATATATTTCCAAGTCAGGATGGTATGTGACTTGGAGGGGAACTTGGAGGTGGTGGTGTTCCCATGCACCTGCTGCCCTTGTCCTTCTAGGTGGTAGAGGTCGCGGGTTTGGGAGGTGCTGCTGAAGAAGCCTTGGCGAGTTGCTGCAGTGCATCTTGTAGATGGTACACACTGCAGCCACGGTATGCCGATGGTGGAGGGAGTGAATGTTTAAGGTGGTGGATGGGGTGCCAATTAAGCGGGCTGCTTTGTCCTGGATGGTGTTGAGCTTCT
Organism: Somniosus microcephalus; assembly: GCF_052327205.1. Classification (NCBI taxonomy): domain Eukaryota; kingdom Metazoa; phylum Chordata; class Chondrichthyes; order Squaliformes; family Somniosidae; genus Somniosus; species Somniosus microcephalus. Next base: position 255,094,909 of record NC_140992.1, read on the forward strand.
TGAGTGTTGTTGGAGCTGCACTCATCCAGGCAAGTGGAGAGTATTCCATCACACTCCTGACTTGTGCCTTGTAGATGGTGGAAAGGCTTTAGGGAGTCATGAAGTGAGACACTCGCCGCAGAATACCCAGCCTTTGACCTGCTCTTGTTGCCACAGTAATTGTGTGTCTGGTCCAGTTAAGTTTCTGGTCAATGGTGACCCCCAGGATATTGATGGTGGGGGATTCGGCGATGGTAATGCCATTGAAGGTCAAGGGGCGGAGGTTAGACACTTGCTTGTTGGAGATAGTCCTTCCCTGGCACTTGTGTGGTGTGACTGTTACGTGCCTCTTATCAGCTCAAGCCTGAATGTAGTCCAGGTCTTACTGCATGTGGGCATGGACTGCTTTATTATGAGGAGTTGCGAATGGCACTGAACACTGTACAGCCATCAGCGAACATCCCCACTTCTGACCTTTATGATGGAAGGAAGGTCATTGATGAAGCAGCTGAAGATGGTTGGACCTAGGACACTGCCCAGAGGAACTCCTGCAGCGATGTCCTAGGGCTGTGATGATTGACCTCCAACCACCACAACCATCTTCCTTTGTGCTAGGTATGACTTCAGCCAGTGGAGAGTTTTTCCCCCGATTCCCATTGATTTCAGTTTACTAGGGCTCCTTGATCCAACACTTTGGCCTAGAAATTCAGTCGCGCCACTTCTGGGGTGCTAAAGTCGGGCGGGCGCTAAAGTTAGCGCCCGCCGGAAAGTGTAGGCCACTTCGCCGAAATTCAGTAGATTTGGCCAAGGAATTTGGGCGAGCGCTGAAACTGGCGTTGCACTCCTATCTTTAGGCGCTAAGCCGGCGGTGCGGACTGATAACGCCAAGGCCGGGCGCAGCGCAGGTGCGGTCATGTTTTGATTGACAGCAGACACCCTGACGCCGGCCAGCTCTTAAAGGGGGAAGGGTCGACTTTGTCTGCTGCCACGCCCTGGATAGTGGAGCCCTGCAGCTAGGCCTGAACACTGCTGGTGGACCCAAATAGCGCCTGAAGCCATGCAGAAGGCCCGTGAACGAGCGCAGCACTTCTCAGAGCATGCTTTGAGGGTGCTGCTTAAGGCTTTTGAAAAGAGAAGAGAGATCTTGTGCCCGGACAGTGGCAAGAAGGCTCCCAGGAGGCAGTACAGGAGAGCCTGGAGGGAAATCGCCCACAGGGTGTCATCCACCAGCGATGTCCCCAGGAGTGCGGACCAATGCCGCAAGAAGTACAACGACCTCACTCGGATGGTGAAGGGGAGTACCCTTTCCAGTGTCCTCCTCATCCTTGCATGTGCACCTCACATTATGGGCAAAGGGACCTCAAAGGCCTAATGGCCATCCCTCCTCCCGCAGCTATGGCACTGGCATGATCATCAATAGCACTTTCTGCACTTTACACACTGGCCAAGCTATTCGACCATGGGAGGCAGTGCACACAACAACAGGGCACCACACTGGCCATGCTATTCGACCATGGGAGGCAGTGCACACAACAACAGGGCACCACACTGGCCATGCTAATCGACCATGGGAGGCAGTGCAGACAACAACAGGGCAACACACTGTACTTAGAGGCCGTCCTTTCTCTTGCAGGCCAAGCTGGCCAAGAATATGAAGAGCCGGAATGTCACCGGGGGAGGCCGTGGCCAGTTCCAGGAGCTCAGTGACCTGGAGGAGCGCGTGGCTCGACTCATGCGTGGCTGGGTGATTGGCCCCGTTGCTATTGGAGATGCCAACCCTGTGCTGGGCCCCAATGGTAAGGACATGACCGTTTGGACCTCTCTCGTTCCCCTTGCGCTTCAGATCTACATCCTTTGCCACTGTCCGACCAATGCGCATAATGCCACCACTCATGCCTCCCTCGCTGACGCCCTGTCCTCACTCTGAAGCTACTCTTGTGCCTTCCTGCTTTCAGCTGGTGAGGAGGAGGTCCATGAAGCTGAGAGTGCCAGTCCCTCGGAAGAGGAGGACGACGAGGACCAAGAGGAAGGCGGCACATCGGGGGAACCCTCATCCGCGCCAGGGGATGGCAATGGAGGGGACACGTCTTGCCTGGAGGAGAGCCAGGGGGAAGTGTTGCAGGGGGGTGCAGCTCCTGGGCCCAGTGGCGTCCAGGCAGGCGGGAAGGGCCGGGCAGCACGGCTGCCTTCTCCCCAGAGGGGGGAAGTGTTGCAGGGAAGGGCAGTTGCTGGGCCCAGTGGCGCCCAGGCACGCGGGAAGGGTCGGGCAGCTCGGCGGCCTTCTCCCCAGATGGAGAGTCCGCCCTCCAGTCCGGAGACGGTCCTCGCCCAGGAGGTGCGCCTCCTTGATGAAATGTCCGCGGCCTCGGAGCGGTGCCACAACGAGTTCATGGGGGTTGTGGGACAGTTGCCTCAGGCCATTGAGTCCCTGGCTCATAGTGTGGCCGCTTTCGGGGACTCACAGGCCAGGGGTGTCGAGCAACTCGCGGCAGCACAGGCCAGGGGTGTCGACCAACTCGCGGCAGCACAGGACGCGAGTCGCGAGTTCATGAGTGGTGCCGTGCAGACACTGGCTGATCTGATGCGGGCACAGAACAGGGCAGTTCGGGCACTCACTTCTGCCACACTCGCTGTGTCACGGAAGCATCGACAGGGCACCCGCCGCCCTGCTGCAGCACAGCGGTCTGGCCTCCACCAGATTGCTGCGCTTGCTGCAGTGCCAGCCTGGCCGAGTGCCAATGTCTCTGGCGACCAGCGAGCGCCTGGCATCAGCCAGCTTGCCCCCATTGCTGCAGCCGCCACTGCCACTCCCCCAGCCAAGGTGCGACGAGCTGCTGCAGACACTGATGCTGCCCAGCTGCAGCAGTCAGCAGCCGGACCCTCCAGGGCCGGACCTCGTCTAGGCCGACCCCCAAGGGCATCTGCCGTTACGCATTGCGGCCCTCAGGAGCCTTTCCCCAGCCTTCCAACACCCACAGGGCCCAGGTTGAGGCGGAGCAACAGGTCGGGCAGGGGCCGGAGAAGCCTGCACAAGGACTCGCCCTCTCGGCACACCAAGTAGAGGGTGTTGGCAACTTTTTTTTATATGGGGGTGTTTGTGTTCTGGAGGGGGGGGGCTTATTTTGGAAAGGCCGAAGATGAAGGCCAATTGGATTGACAAGTTTTGTTATTCCTCCCCAGGTTGTGGGAGTGAGATATGTTTTTCACTTTTTTGGGGGTCTTGTCTGTTTTTCTGTTTCATGTGGGAAGGGCCCTGAGTTTGTTAAATAAAGCTTTTTATTTATTCAGCTTGTCCAGGTGTCATGTTTCAAGTGGTTGTTGCGTTAACCGGCTGAGGGCTTGCGGAGCGGCTGCATTCAGGTGCGTTCATTGCCACAAGCCATTCCCTGACAGGGGGCCTAGAAGTGTCGTTCAATAAGCCGCCGGCGGACGGCCCTTGGACCTTGTGGCTCCCTTCTGGGCTGAAGGGAGCCACAAGGTCCAAGGGCCGTCCGCCGGCCCGGCTTATTGACGACACTTCTAGGCCCCCTGTCAGGGAATGGCTCTGTGGCACTGAACGCACCTGCAATGCAGCAAACGACGACGAACTGGGAGACTCTATCCGGTGAATACTGTAGAGATCCGCTGGATGGATCGATCCAGGCAGCGGAACCGTTGCTTCAGGACGCCAATCGTTTGCTCTATGATGTTCCTTGTGGCTTGATGGCTTTCGTTGTATGCCTCCTCCGCAGGGGTCCTGGGCGCGCGGAGCGGGGTCATGAGCCATGTGCACAAAGGGTAGCCCTTGTCCCCAATAAGCCATCCCCTTGGTGGAGGCTGTGCCGCGAACATGTCAGCCACAGTAGTCTGGCGCAGGATAAATGCATCGTGGCTGCTTCCTGGAAAGCGGGCATTGAGAGCTAGGATGCGCTGCCTGTGGTCACACACCAGCTGTACATTGAGGGAATGGTAGCCCTTCCGGTTGCGGTAATCCTCGGCATTGTCGATAGGTGCCCGCATAGCCACATGCGTGCAGTCAATGGCGCCCTGCACCATGGGGAAGTCGGCGATCCTGGCAAATCTGACTGCACGCTGCTCCTGCCTCTCTAGGGTCATGGGGAAGGAGATGAATTGGTGTCTCCTTGCGAAAAGGGCATCGGTGACCTGCCGGATGCAGCGATGCACGGCGAACTGGGAGATGTTCGCTATGTCCCCAGCAGCGGCTTGGAAGGAGCCGCTTGCATAAAAGTTCAGAGCCACCGTGACCTTCACTTCCACCGACAGAGACGTCCTGCACATCAGCTGTGGACGCAGATCTCTGTGAAGCAGCTGGCAGATCTCTGCAACCACCTCACTTCTGAAGCGCAGCCTCTTAACACAATGCGCGGCAGTCATGGTGAGATAGGACACCTGCTGCCGGTATTCCCTGAGTGGGTAAGGCCTACGTTGCCGACGCCTGATGGCCCCTCTGCGTCTAGGCATGGCTGCCCCTCTCACACAGCGTCTGCGAGCCCTTCGCACATAATGCTGGAACTGAGGGTTGGAACCCCATGCAGCCCCCATAATAAACTTGCAAACAGTGAAATCACAAAGAGTCAAATTTCCAAGCTCTGGCCAGAAGCCAAAAATACCTCTCCTATGTTGTCCCAAATCAGTAAGGTCTGTTCCTTGGTCTCTGTCCAGAAATCCAAAGCACTAAAGTCATTGCAGCAAAATGGCTGGCCTTTATAGTTCAGTGTAAGTGCCCTTTAATTAGCGCTCCCCGAGGCCCGCAGGGCCTCTGCTGCGTTCCACTTCACAGTTCTTAACAGCGCCACGCCCACATTGGGCGGGCGCCACTGAATTTCCGGTTTGGGGCGCACAAACAGCGTTGCACGACGAAATGACGTCATAAGCTGCGCGCGCAGCTGAGCGGGCGCAAACACTTTGCGCCGGCGCTAAATGTCAACTGAAGTTGGGCGTTGGCGCAGACCGGCCTGCGCCCGGGCGCTAAGTGCCTAGCGCTGGAAATCTACCCCTCTTATGGCGTTAACGGCTGGCGAACGCAACTGAATTTCTAGGCCTTTGTCAAATGCTGCCTTGATGTCAAGAGCAATCACTCTCATCTCACCTCTGGAATTCAGCTCTTTTGTCCATGTTTGGACCAAGGCTGTAATGAGGTCTGGAGCCGAGTGGTCCTGGCAGAACCCAATCTGGGCATCAGTGAGCAGGTTATTGGTGAGTAAGTGCTGCTTGATAGCACTGCCGATGACACCTTCCATCACTTTGATGATTGAGAGTAGACTGATGGGGCGGTAATTGCCTGCATTGGATTTGTCCTGCTTTTTGTGGACAGGACAGTTTTCCACATTGTCAGATAAATGCCAGTATCACAGTTGTACTGGAGCAGCTCGGCTAGAAGCGTGGCTAGTTCTGAAGTAAAAGTCTTCAGTCCCACAGCCTTTGCTGTATCCAGTGCGCTCAGTCGTTTCTTGATATCACGTGGAGTGAATCGAATTGGCTGAAGACTGGCTTCTGTGATGGTGGGGACCTCAGGAGGAGGCCGATATGGATCATCCACTCAGCACTTCTGGCTGAAGATGGTTGCAAGCGCTTCAGCCTTGTCTTTTGCACTCACGTGCTGGGCTCCACCATCATTGAGGATGGGGATATTCATGGAGCCTCCTCCTGTTAGTTGTTTAATGGTCCACCACCATTCACCACTGGATGTGGCAGGACTGCAGAGCTTTGATCTGATCCATTGATTGTGGGATTGCTTAGCTCTGTCTATAGCATGCTGCTTCCACTTTTTAGCAAGCATGTAGTCCTGTGTTGCAGCTTCCCCAGGTTGGCACTGCATTTTTAGGTATGTCTGGTGCTGCTCCTGGCATGCTATTCTACACTCCTTATTGAACCAGGGTTGGATCCCTGGCTTGATAATGGTAGAGTAAGGAATATGTCGGGTCATGAGGTTACAGATTGTGGCGGAATACAATTCTGCTGCTGATGGCCCACAGCGCCTCATGGATGCCCAGTTTTGAGTTGCTAGATCTGTTCTGAATCTATCCAATATAGTGCGGTGGTAGTGCCACACAACACAATGGAGGGTGTTCTCCATGTGAAGACGGGACTTCGTCTCCACAATGACTGTGCGGTGGTCACTGCTACCAATACTGTCATGGACAGATGCATATGATGCAAGGTAGATTGGTGAGGGCGAGGTCAAGTAGGTTTTTACCTCATGTTGGTTCTCTCACCACCTGTTGCAGTCTCGGACTGGCAGCTATGTACTTCAGGGCTCGGTCAGTACTGGTGCTACTGAGCCGCTCTTGGTGATGGACATTGAAGTCCCCCACCCAGAGTATAATCTGTGCCCTTGCTACTCTGTGCTTCTTCCAAGTGGTGGGAGGGCTGTAAGTGGTAATCAGTAGGAGGTTTTCTTCCCCATGCTTGACCTGAAGCCATGAGACATCATGGGGTCCGGAGTCAATGTTGGGGACTCCCAGGGCCACTCCTTCCTGACTGTATACCACTGTGCCACCACCCCTGGTGGGTCTGTCCTGCTGGTGGGACGGGACGTACCCAGGGATGGTGACGGAGGAGTTTGGGACATTGGCTGAAAGTTATGATTCTGTGAGTATCACTATGTCAGGCTGTTGCTTGACTAGTCTGTGGGACAGCTCACCCAATCTTAGCACAAGTCCCCAGATGTTGGTGAGGAGGACTTTGCAGGGCGACTGGGCTGGGTGTTCCATTGTCATGTCCGTAGCCAGTGCCAAGGTCGATGTTGTGTGGTCCATCCGGTTTCATTCTTCTTGTTTTTTGTAGCGGTTTGTTACAACTAAGTGGCTTGCTAGGCCATTTCAGTGGGCAATTAAGAGTCAACCACATTACTGTGGATCTGAAGTCACATATAGGCCAGACCAGGTACGGGCGGCAGATTTCCTTCCCTATTAGTGAACCAGATGAGTTTTTAACAACAATCCGATAGTTTCATGGTCACCATTACTGATACTAGCTTTTTATTCCAGATTAGTTAACTAACTGAATTTAAATTCCCCAGCTGTCGTGGTGGCATTTGGACTCGCACCTCTGGATTACTAGTCCAGTAACATAACCACTACACTACCGTTCCTGTATGTTTATGCAAATGGAGAGCCTAACGTTCTTTTTCAGGCCCCTATCCAAAATTGGTTGGCAAGTGACCGCAGCATGTGCCGTGCATGTTGTGGTGAGGCTTCTCAGGTGCACAGCAGCCAAACCAGCGGTCATTAAAGGGACTGCTGGAGGCGACCACCATAAAGTGTCCACTTATGTGAGAGTGCTCCTCCCGGCTCCGCATTAAAACGGCGGCCCACTGTCAACCATAGCTTGCCCTCTCCCAGACTTGCCTGTCGACTAATATTCATCATCTTCACAACCACTGCCTCTTGGGGTGCAACGGATGTCTCTAGCATGCCAGTCAGGTCCTGATGATGCAGAACGATCAATCTTGCATGGCTCTCTTGCTCATCACGTTCAGCTGCTGGGGTTGTGCCCAAATTCTGCCTATAGGTTTAGGTCTTTTCTCGGTCTGTAAGTTTACATTTAATTTGACTGGAATAGAAATCGGGGCCAAATAATTGCTGGCAAAATTCTTACAAGGGAGAGAAACAGGTTGCAAATGGGGGGAGCAGAAAAGCAGGGTGGTTGCTAGCTTTCACCCACTGCAAATTTTGTTTAATGTATCAGCATCTGCGGCAGAGCTACGTTGAGTAGAATCAAAGGGATTAATTTATTTTGATGCCACTAAATTTGCAACGCTCATAGTTGCAAAAAGAGGCAACTTTGTAGATACTAGTTCTGACTGTAAACAAAATAGCAGAGAAATTGCCAACTGGTGCAAAAATTTAGTGTTTTTAAAAAATCTTTTTACGCAGGACTATGGGTACCAGCTGATTTCACATTCATCACAATATCAGAAGAACGATCGATGCCCGCCTCCTCCACAGGCATTGCCAGACAGGGCCTGTGAAGTTCCAAGCTGCAGGTCGGACTCTGAATGCGAAAGACACAAACGCTGTTGTTACAATGGTTGTATTTATGCTTGCTTGGAATCTGTACAACCACCACCAGGTATACTTAACCCTTGCAAGATGCTGTGAACCTTCTTTGCTGTATTATTAATGTAACGTGGTATATAATTATGAATAAAGCACAATGGAATTCAAAGCCTCTTAAATCCACTTGAGAACTGCTGAGGGCTGGAACTATTTTTCACTTTCGTATCTCGCCACGTCGAATCCCTTGGCTCCCGGGCTGGGCGGGGACCAGGCTCCCAAACTTCTGCCTCTCCCACTCTGTAGCAAGTTGTTGATAGGTCTGCCAACACTGTGTAAGCTTGATTTGCCTGTTCATTTTTCCTTCATTTTAATAGGCAAGCCTTTACTTGCCTCCTTCCCCTCAATACTCAGCCTAGATTTGGAACTCACCGTGTGGAAATCATTAATAAATGAATGCGAATCAAAAACTTGCTCATTATTCTTGAATCACAAATATGGAATACAGCGTGTGATATGTTCAACCCCCTGAATAGAAAGAAATAAATATTTTTTGCCTCCAGACATTAAACAAGTAGAATGTAGTTTCTATAACATACTTGTTCTGGAGTACATCATCTGGGATTTCTTTAGGTTTGTGAAGAGTCCTATATATGTGAAAGTGAGGAGGAAAAAGATAAGTATTTTGTAGCCTTTTCTGTTTGAAAGATTGTTGGTTTCAACCAATAAACTTGATTTCCATGTTGTCTCGTAAGTGTTTTCTATCTTGGAATTTTGTGGACATCTTTCATAGGAAGTGACTTTATTATTGATGCAGATCATCGTGGCCATCTTCAGCCTCTGAAGGGGAAATACACCACCAGATTTGGGATGACATAAGAACGTCTTAATGTTTTTACTAGAAAACCAAACAATTACAATTTACTGAAATATGCTCCCACAAACTGAAAATAGATGCAGGGAGTGGGTTGGACAAATGTTTTACACGCACACGCCAAGGCATAGAATAGAAGAGCAGGGTGGTTATACTTGAACTGTATAAAACACTAGTTGGGCCACAGCTAGAGTATTGTGTACATTTCTGGTCACCACATTACAGGAAAGATGTGATTGCACTAGAGAGGGTACAGAGGAGATTTACGAGGATGTTGCTGGGACTGGAGAATTTTAGCTATGAGGAAAGAGTGGATAGGCTGGGGTTGTTTTTCTTTGGAACAGAGGTGGCTGAGGGGAGAATTGAATGAGGTGTATACAATTATAAAGGGCCTAGATAGAGCGGATAGGAAGGACATATTTCCCTTAGCAGAGAGGTCAATAACCAGGGGGCATAGATTTAAAGTAATTGGTAGAAGGATTAGAGGGGAGTTGAGAACTTTTTTTTCACCCAGAGGGTGGTGGGAGTCTGGAACTCACTGTCTGAAAGGGTGATAGAGGCAGAAACCCTCATCCCATTTAAAAAATACTTGGATATGCACTTGAAGTGCCGTAATGTGCAAGGCCATGGACCAAGAGCTGGAAAGTGGGATTAGGCTGGATAGCTCTTTTTCAGCTGGCACAGACTCGATGGGCCGAATGGCCTCCTGTGCTGTAAATTTCTATAATCACATCATTACTATAGGGCAGAATACTTTGTGGCATTGATTGCATTCCAGACATACTAGGGATTTAAACCTTTTATCCTTCAACCACAAAAAAAACTCTACAATACGTGCTTGTCATTTCAATGGCTTTTTTAACTAATGTTAATTTTCAGTTCTAGATTGGTTGGTGCAGCCAAAACCCAGATGGCTTGGGGGCAATGGATGGCTACTTGATGGACCAGAAGAAGTACTTCAAGGTGTTGTTTCTTCAATATTATTAGTGATTTGGATACACGAGTTGAGTCAATGTATGCACTTGACTCATTGTAAATGAGTGACTATGATTGAGGCTATACATGTACCAATTATTTTATTTTTATAGGAACATAAAGAAAGACTTGCATTTATATAGCGCCTTTCACGACCTCAGGACATTCCAAAGCGCTTTACAACCAATTAAGTTCTTTTGAAGTGTAGTCACTGTTGTAATGTAGGAAACGTGGCAGCCAATTTGCACACAGCAAGCTCTCGCATGCAGCAATGTGATCATGACCAGATAATCTGTTTTAGTGATGTTGGTTGAGGGATAAACATTGGCCAGGACACCGGGGATAACGCCCCTGCTCTTCTTCGAAATAGTGCCAATGGGAACTTTTACGTCCACCTGAGAGAGCAGACAGGGCCTCTGAAAGACAGCACCTCTGACCGTGTAGCGCACACTCAGTACTGCACTGGATTGTCGGCCTAGATTTTTGTGCTCCAGTATCTGGAGTGAGACATAGGAACAAGAGCAGGTCATTTAGCCCCTTGAGCCTGTTCTGCCATTCAATGAATTCATGGCTGATCAGGATTTTGGTTCTTCTTTCCTCAAGATAGCTGAATACAGGAAACTGTGTTATCCGGAGGCTAAGTTCCGGCAAGCTCGAGCCACCGGCAAAAATCAGGAGCCGTTTTGTTAGGTTTTTTTTCTTCTCGTGGCTTTTTTTTTCCCACAGTCAGGCTCTGGAAAGTCTCCCTGAAGCTGTTGCTAAGCTACAGAGACGCTTCCAAGGTACGGGCGGACTGTTTAGAAGCTGTTGCTAAGCAACAGTGTTTGTTGTCAGATACGGAGATGAAAAGCTCTGTATGCTTCAACATTAACGCTGGTGTGTTCAGCAGTTTTGAGGGAACGGCAACAGCTCGGTCCCGTCGGTGCCGGATAGCACAAAGTTTCCTGTACCTCGTAAAACCATAGATCATTAAAGTCTGGTTTTGTTGCTGGATTTTCATTGTTTTAGTCAAATTCTATTAATAGCAACAAAAATCAGGGAAACAAACTGCCAAAAAACCTGGGTAAATTGAGAATTAGTAAAAATTCTTATTAATTTGAAGCATTGGTAAACACAAGATTACGATCAAGGGACTTTTTTTTAAGTTAAGCTAAATGACATACTGTAGGCTTTTTGCACAGTTCAGCCACACCCATCTTTTACAGTGATTCATATCCCCATGACTAAAGCTTATAATGGACCTAAATATCGTTGTCTTGTCTGACTCATCGAAAAGGACTTGTAGTAACAGAAGAATCCCTAAAGGGAAACGAGCACTGTATGATAAACAAATATTTTAATTTAATTTTTGCTCTTAGACTTGTCACCAACCTCCACAATACTTTAGGGCAAAGAAGATCTGCGTCCCTTTTTCCTTTCTACAGAAAAGTTGGGCCTCCGTTTCTTTCATGCAGAACATTGGGTCCAGAGATGCATATATTGGCCTGGAATTTGCAGCCCTGATGACGGCGAACTAACAGCCTTTGCCATCATTTCGCCTTTGGAACTGACTAAACTTCAGGATTTAGCACACGCACAGCCTAACGTGGAAAACCTGAAGTTGTGGTCTGTCATTCATTGCTCCGACACGGGCTGCGCTGTAGATGGCACATGCAGTATGCTTGCTGATGATACAAATGCTTGAATGAACCTGATGTTGGATAGAAAAACATTTGGGATTTTGAGGATTTTTTTTTTTTGAAGCAAATGTGGGACAAAATAATTTTACTGATTAACCACCTGAAGGAAAAAATGGGAATTCATGGTGGAATTTGCTTAAACTTATTTTATGATCCTTTCAAATCCTACTCTTGTCTAAAGGCAAATTTTAATATCCTTTAGGGAAGGCAGCCCGCCAACCTTAACCGGTCTGGCCTATAAGTGACTCAAGCCCTACACCAACATGGTTGACACTTAATTGCCCTCTGATGTGGCCTAGCAAACCACTCGGTTGTATCTAGGGATGGGCAATAAATACTAGCCTTGCCAGCGATGCCCACGTCCCGAGCATGAATAAAAAGAATAATAGCCTGTCGGCTTTGTTTTGATTTTTATTTCCCATATCAACTGTTTTTCCACCTTCTTCCTTCGGTGACCATGAACCACAAACAATTCTGTGGAGAAGAACGTAGGTTGGGAGCTGGTCCCAGGCCTCTGCCAATACGGCCCTATTAAAGTGCATAAGAGTTGCATGAGCAGGCTTGCCCTCCAATATTTAGCTGCCATTGCCTCTGGCTGAAGCACCCACATGCACTCAATCTGGTGACCAGCTGAAACAGACAAAGCCAAATCCTACCATTCAGTGAGTCGGTACACTCATACAATGAAGCACCAGTTGCCTCATTGACATTAATTTTTTGAACAGAAAAATTGCTTGCTACAGGGAAGACAATGTGCTGCTATTCTTTTTTGACTCTTAAGTTAGGGCATCCTTCCAAGAAAGAGTATTTTGTTTTTTTATTCGTTTTTATGGGGTGTGGGTGTCACTGCCAAGACCAGCATTTATTGCCCATCCCTAATTGCCCTTGAGAAGGTACTGGTGAGCCGCCACCTTGAACCACTGCAGTCCGTGTGGTGAAGGTACTTCCACAGTGCTGTTAGGGAGGGAGTTCCAGGATTTTGACCCAGCGATGATGAAGGATCAGCGATATATTTCCAAGTCAGGATGGTGTGTGACTTGGAGGGGAACTTGGAGGTGGTGGTGTTCCCATGTGCCTGCTGCCCTTGTCCTTCTAGGTGGAAGAGGTTGTGGGTTTGGGAGGTGCTGCTGAAAAAGCCTTGGTGAGATGCTGCAGTGCACGGTGCACCGGTGTTGGAGGGAGTGAATGTTTAAGGTGGTGGATGGGGTGCCAATCAAGCGGGCTGCTTTGTCCTGGATGGTGTCAAGCTTCTTGTGTTGTTGGAGCTGCATTTATCCAGGCAAGTGGAGAGTATTCATCACACTCCTTACTTGTGCCTTGTAGATGGTGGAAAGGCTTTGGGGAGTCAGGAGGTGAGACACTCGCCACAAAATACCTAGCCTCTGACCTGCTCTTGTGCCACAGTATTTATGTGGCCGGTCCAGTTAAGTTTCTGGTCAATGGTGACTCCCAGGATGTTGATGGTGGGGGATTCAGCAATGGTAATGCCATTGAATGTTAAGGGGAGGAGGTTAGACTCTTGCTTGTTGGAGATAGTCATTGCCTGGTACTTGTGTGCTGTGAATGTTACCTGCCGCTTATTGGCCCAATCCTGAATGTCATCCAGGTCTTGTTGCATGCAGGCAGGAACTACTTCATTATCTCAGGAGTTGTGAATGGCGCTGAACACGGGCAGTCATCAGTGAACATCCCCCTTTCTGACCTTATGTTGGAGGGAAGGTCATTGATGAAGCAGCTGAAGATGGTTGGGCCTAGGTCACTGTCCTGAGGAACTCCTGCAGTGATGTCCTGGGGCTGTGATGATTGGCCTCCAACAACCACAACCATCTTCCTTTGTGCTAGGTATGAATCCCCCGATTCCCATTGACTTCAGTTTTACTAGGGCTCCTTGATGTCGCACTCGGTCAAATGCTGCCTTGATGTCAAGGGCAGTCACTCTTACCTCACGTCTGGAATTCAGCTCCTTGTCCATGTTTGGGCCAAGGCTGTAAGGAGGTTGGGAGCCGAATGGTTTTGGCAGAACCCAAACTGGGCATTAGTGGGCAGGTTATTGGTGAGTAAGTGCCGCTTGATAGCACTGTCGATGACACCTTCCATCACTTTGCTGATGATTGAGAGTAGACTGATGGGGCGGTAATTAGCCGCATTGGATTTGTCCTGCTTTTTGTGGACAGGACATACCTGGGCAGTTTTCCACATTGTCTCGGGCCTCGGGCGACTGTCTGTGTGGAGTTTGCACATTCTCCCTGTGTCTGCGTGGGTTTCCTCCGGGTGCTCCGGTTTCCTCCCACAGTCCAAAGATGTGCAGGTTAGGTTAGGTTGATTTGGCTATGATAAATTGACCCTTAGTGTTAGGGGATTAAATACGTGGGGTTATGGGGATAGGGTGGGATATGTGTCGGTGCAGGCTCGATGGGCCGAAATGGCCTCTATCTGCACTGTGGGGATTCTGTGATTCTGTGATTGTCGGATAGATGCCAGTGTTGTAGCTGTACTGGAACAGCTTGACTAGAGGCACGGCTAGTTCTGGAGCACAAGTCTTAAGCACGACAGCCGGGGCCCATAGCCTTTGCTGTATCCAGTGCGCTCAGCCATTTCGTGACATCACATGTAGTGAATCGAATTGGCTGAAGACTGGCTTCTGTGATGGTGGGGACTTCAGGAGAAGGTATCACTAGTCAATGCCACTGAGCCAACAGGGCAGGAGCCGTGTCAGCCATGGCTCAGTTGCTAGCACCCGCTCCGGAGTCAGAAGGTTGTGGGTTCAAGTCCCACTCCAAGGACTTGCGCACAAAAATCTCAGCTGACACTCCAGTGCAGTGCTGAGAGAGTGCTACACTGTCGGAGGTGCCGTCTTTCAAATAAGACGTTAAATCAAGGCTTCGTCTGCCCTCTCAGGTGGACGTAAAAGTTCCCATGGCACTATTTCAAAGAAAAGCAGGGAAGTTATCCTTGGTGTCCTGGCCAATATTTATCCCTCAATCAACATCACTAAAAAACAGATTATCTGATCATTATCACATTGCTGTTTGTGGGAGCTTGCTGTGCGCAAATTGGCTGCCGCATTTCCTACATTACAACAGTGGCTACACTTCAAAAAGTACTTCATTGGCTGTAAGCGCTTTGGGATGTCCGGTGGTCGTGAAAGGCGCTGTAGAAATGCAAGTCTTTATGTTATCGACCATATGATTGGGATGCTAAGAACTGTTCTTTTAGCCAATTAATGTCTGTTGTGACTGATTATTTGGAACCTTAAGTAACGAGCCATAGTGCAGAAAACCAAGGTGAAAAAGAGAATTTTATGTAAAGCATTTTGTTGTACCTCCATAAAAACTGGAACAAGCTGTCTTATTAAAAGGTTCTTGTTACTGCATTAGAAAGTTTTTTTGTATAGGCCAAATTTCTGGAACTACCAGGAATGATCTGCCATATTGGCCAATGCAGCCTGTTTCTGTTGCTACGACTAGCAACACGTGGGCTGTACCACAAACTGTCCAATACAGGGTATTTTCTATTTTTTTAAAAATCTATAATGCCAGCTATTTTACAACGTGTTGCCATTCACGTAATCATGCCTACTATAAAGAATATGATACTAGCCCTTTAACTTGGAAATATTAGTGCATTTGAACTGAAAATTACACAGCCAATCAATCCTATTAAAATGCTTGCAGAGTTAATAATTTTTGTAGTTCCCTTTTATTTGCATCATATTAATAGCAGGAATGAGAAGTTACAAAAAGCAAAACTAGAAGAAAAAGTCTGTTAATAAAAGCTGCTTAAGCACATCGTCCTCTAACAGTTCACTAAGCTGTGTAAATAAGTCCAACAGTGATATTGGTTATTTACTTCCATTCAGTAATTAAACATTTGAATAATTTGGTCATTTGAATTTAAATTAGAAAATGCTTGACTTTTCCATGACATTTGCTTTATTCATAGTCCCAATTTTGAAACGTTCTAATTTTCAGTATGATGGATGTAAATAATAAATCTGATTTTTAAATAACTCTGCATAGTATTCCTTATGAATAGCCAACAGTTTGAAAATTATATAAACCCAGTCTGGTTGAATGCCAGTTTTTATTTAAAATAGAGATATTTAGTAATAGGAGTCGAAGGTTATTCCTTTATTAATTTACAAATTTAAACATTAATAGCAGAGTCAATAATGTATGTTAGTGCACTGTATATGCTCAAATTTTCATCTCTCACAAACACATAATCTCATATTTCATCTCTCACACGTTTATATCATAATACTTACTGCGACTACAGGAGTAATACACCTGTACCTTCACTGCTCCTGACCTGGGTGTTAGGAAGTATAACAGAGTGGAACATATCTGCACGCTTTCATCTTTGTGTGAAAATGCTTCACCCAAAGGCCCAGCAGCAATATAAGGGCTGATTTCCCAATGTGTACCATTAGCAGGTAAGGCTGCTCACCAGCAGCACAAAGTTGGAAAATGACCCCGATAGTACACACCACCTAAGGTTTTACTGTTGTGTAACCTGGTGTATCAGTACACTAGTACACAATGCCATAGAGTTATCTAACTTTTTTTTTAAACTCAAAATCTGAAAATGGTGCACATAGCAATTAATAAGCACATGAAAAGTCAGTCAAAGAAGAATTTGCATTTATATATTCACATCCTCAAGGCACCCCTAAGTGCTATATAGCTTTACTTTTTGAAGTGCAGTTTTGTGGGCAAATATGGCAGCCAACTTGTACACACCCGAGTCCCATGAACAGCAATGAGATTAACGTTTTATGAGTTATAGGATGAATGTTGGTCATGGCACAAAGAGAAATCCCTGCTCTTTTTCCAAGAAGTATTACAGGATCTATTTTGTCCACATGAATAGGCAGGAAGGTCACAGTTTAACTGAAGTGTTAGCCTGGATTTGGTGCTCAAGTCCAGAAGTGAAACTTGAGCCCACAATTTTCCAAGTTAGAAGAAAAGAATGCTACTAACTGAGCCAAGCTGACCAGAATCATTTATTCATTTTGTATATTCACTGAATTTTTAAATCTAGTTAACAACAACAATTTACTAAGAAGCTTATATTAAAAGTGCTATATCTATATTTAAATTGCACAAATTCTCATTCTTTTAGTCACAGATGCTGTAATATAATCACAAGATTGGATGATGCCAGTTTTTTTTTAGCTATTTGTCTTTCTTACAGCCGAAGCCTGTAGTACTACAGAGGATGGAGATGAACCCCTGCATTGTCCCACTGGCTACGAATGTCACATCATAAATCCCGGGAATCCAGCAGAAGGAATTCCAAATAGAGGGCAGTGCATAAAACAACGCGGAAATAGCGGTCAGTTGATATTTCGCACATCGTACTGTTAATACTGCGGCGACTGTACATAAATTAGGGAACAAGTGTGTGTAGTGTTGATAGCTGACTGGTACAGATGAATTCAAACCTAGGTCTGAGATGATTGAAGTTTATTTGGCAGGGATGGCGCAGAAGAGCGTAAAAACTGAGCAATGATCCTTTACACGGGTCAGTATTAATTTTGTTTGAACAACTGCTGAAACTGGATGGTTTCTAGCAAGCGGGCAGTTCGCCCTGCCAGTTTATTGCCTGAAGATCTAAATTCCCCCGTGATGTATTCATTGTTAAGTAGCACAGTAACAGAGAAGTAGCTGGGAGTGAGTTAATTAGGAAAAATAATGGAAAATTGCAGAGGCTCAACTGTGCTTCCCATATTCCTCATGTTTCCCATCATGTTTCAGTCCCCCTACGCTGTGTGCCCATTTTCCATCTCCCCACTAAATTCCATTGGAGCTCCTGAGTCTACTCCATTTGCTTTTCCAAAATAATGTTATGCTTGCAGAGAGAGACTCTGAAAATCTGCAATCTCACTGTGCCGTTGTAACCACAATGAAGAGGAACTTCTGCCCACTGGACCCAGATTTGATCAGAATTCCCAATTGTCAGGATATGTGAATCGAGTGAGCAGGTGCCTGGGCTCAGTCTCTAAATACTCCAGGATGATGTATCTGGGTTGATTCCTAAGAGGAATAGAGTGAGTGAAGGTGTGTGCTGTGAAGTGTTGATGTGTCTGGATGCAGCTGGGCTTGGCTCAGCTTCCACTGGGACATTTAGGGGAAGAGAAAAAGAAGACAGATTACATTGGTGTCCTTATGCACAGCCTTGACATAAATTGCAGTAGAAGTAGCATGGTAAATTGGTTCAG
The DNA here is from genome assembly GCF_052327205.1 of Somniosus microcephalus. Taxonomy (NCBI): domain Eukaryota; kingdom Metazoa; phylum Chordata; class Chondrichthyes; order Squaliformes; family Somniosidae; genus Somniosus; species Somniosus microcephalus. Next base: position 255,112,636 of record NC_140992.1, read on the forward strand.
TAGAAGCTTTGTTGCAAGTGACTTGATAAGAAGAGCTGGAGGTGGTTTTCCACAAACCTTGAACTTGACGGTAGTCGTCTACTACTTGCATAGTACAGGAAACTTTTTTTTATCCAGCACGGACGGGACCGACGTGGTGCCGGTTCATCAAAAATTCCGGATAACCGAACGCTATAATAAAAGATAGGGAGAGCCGACGGCTCCGTATAAAGCAACAAACCCCGTTGCTTAGCAACAACTGTAGAACAATGGCCTCAAATTTCAAGCATCTCTGTAGCTTAGCAACAGCTGCAGCCACACCCTTGCACAGCACAGATGGAAGAAGGCAAATACAAATGAAGTAAAACCTACTCCTGAATTTTGCCGGTTAACCGAGATTTCCGGTTATTTAGGTGCCGGTAAATCGAAAGTTTCCTGTACATTGTGTTACTAATAGAACATAATAGGTTCTCCTACTTTAGCTGACCTGATAAGATCATTACATTTCTTCCGGCAATATTTCCATGTGTGCTGTATTGTAGAGGTGGAATTATCATTAGTCACCAGTTCCACCCATTTCCCCCTTGGCTACTCTTCTTGGGGGGGGGGGGCCCATGATGTTCAGTGCAGGATAGGACACCCCTGTCTTTGCAATACTTCCTCCAGCAGAATTTCAAAGGCTTCATCTGAGAAATGGGCCATTCTGTGGCCTCCTCTGCTCCTTTTTATATTGTTTTTGCCAAGAAACTAAGTCTGCCAAAGCTGCAAATCACCATGCCTGCCTCCTTAACCCTTTCAATGCTGCAGCAGCATCAAATTTCCTGGCCACTAATGGACAAGATGCCAGTCATGGGCAATTTCAACTTTGGGAGCTCGCCTATAGAATGTTATTGAGGCTGACCCCAGAAATGCATGTGGGGTCAGCACATGAAAGATAGGGTAGCTGGTCTATACCCGATATCTGGTCAGGTGCTCACCTAATCAGAAAATCTAAGCTATTGTCTTCCTTCAGTATAGGAAACCTCAACTAGTAGGTGATTCAAATTACTTTGGATTTTGCCAGCCATGGCTCCGTGGTAGCCGCTTGCCTATGCGTCGGAAGGTTATGGGTTATGACACTCCCGTGCAGTGCTGAGGGAGTGCTGCACTGTCGGAGGTGTTGTCTTTCAGAGGCCCTGTCTGCCCCCTCAGGTGGATAGAAAAGATCCCATGGCACTTTTCAGAGAAGAGCAGGGGAGTTCTCCCTGATGTTCTAGCCAATATTTATCCCTCAACCAACATCACTAAAACAGATTATTTGGTTATTAATTAATTCCTGTTTGTGGGAGCTTGCTGTGTGCAAATTGGCTGCTGTGATTCCTACATTACAACAGTGACTACACTTCACAAGTACTTCATTGGCTGTAAAGCGCTTTGGGATGTCCTGAAGTCGTGAAGGGCATTACATATGTGCAAGTCTTACTTTTTATTTTAAGGAATAGATCTTCATAATTAAATGCAGTAATATTGGCGACTACCATAATCCTCAAATTATTACATTTATAGCCCGTTTTCACTGAAAAGAAATCCTTTTAGAATGGTTTAAGACCATTTTCATTGAGAAAAATCACCTCTGGTTTGCCCTAATTAATCCAACAATTCAGTATTATTATTTTGCAAATTTATTTATAACCCTCAATGCAATGGGTCCTAGCTCTGGGGATTTTGGATAGCCAACCAAACGATACCGACATACAGGCAAGCACCCAGTTACCATTTATTACCTGAACTAAAAAGGCTTATTATCCTAGCCAGGAACCCTATTACTGTCGCATCTTTTGAAGCAAAGTGGGGCCTATCGAATTCCGAAAGCAATGAGCTATTTTGACACACACTTTGCGAGTGCTATCCAGGTTATTTCACTATCTCCACAAAAGTTATTCCTAATTACTCTAAATGTCTGTTTGCAGATGGGCGCAATTTAAGACCGAAAATTTACAAGGACTATAAGGATTATTTTGGTAAGAACTTTAAGTAGTGAAGTGAATAGAGTGCCCATTGATTACATGCTGTGGAAAATTTATTTTTCCTCAAATGCAAGAACTTGCATTTTATTAGAATTTCAAAAAAACTGCGCATTTTCTGGCCTGGATTTTCCTCTTCTGCAATGGTGTTGGAGCTTTGGTGAGGTGAGACATCCACCCTCTTCTTACCTGCACCCTTTGACCCAGGCCCATTTAGCGGTGTCGGGATAATTTAAATATGATGGGAAGGTGCCTGGGTCACTTATTGCACCAGTGTAGTGTCCATCTCAACCGGGGGAGGGAGAGAAATTGCTATGGTTTTAAAGATCAGTTAGTATAATCAAATTTGTGGCTTACAAAGGCAATCAATCGCTGTTGCCTTAGTCCACGCAACCCTACAAAATTTAAATCGCTACCCCCAGGGTACACAACCAACGCTAAACACCAGAGACAACATATTTCTTTCATTAACGTGGCATGCGCTGGAGGAAAATCCTGGAAGTATTGACGACTGGCAGCAAGTCTGAAAAATCGCTCTTGCTGATTTACGCCCCCCCCGGCCCACTCACCCTGGTAATGCCTGAAAATGGGCAGTAAAGAGGTGAATTTTTTTTTTTAGGAAGATATAGCTAATACAGAAAACTCAAGAGTTAATGAAGTAAGTAAACTCAGACTTCTGATTTTCTTTCTTTTCCAATGTTCTTTTTGTTCACAAATGTACACTCACCTGTTTTGTAAATTCAAGGTACGTTTTGTTGCACAATTCTTAGAGAGAGTATATGGCACAGTGGGGTTGTTCGCATGGCTGTGCACATGTTGGGAGAAGTGCCCGAATTTGAATTCACTTAGTTTACTGTCCTAGCTCCCATGAAGAGCCCTTTGGGTAGATTTTCAACTTCGCGCCCTGGTATAAAACTGGCATTGCCGCTTGACTGCCTATTATAAAAACTGTTCCGTTTTCATTTCTATTGCAATGAACTGTATAAAAGGGGCCCAATCCACAACGTCCTTTTCATGCCCCAGGCAAGTAGAAAGTCTACCCTCCATCTCCTAGATACTGTCCCTGCCTACTTTTGAAGTGTTGAGTGTCAGTGATTCGGATGCTGCACGTGGAATTAAAACCACTATTAATTCATGCTGTAAACACAGTGAATGAAAATAAAACTGTAGGTAATAAAGAAGACAATGTCAACAATCACTTACCTGATAGAACCTGTGATACCACGGGCCTGATAGCACTACCATTCAGATGATGTACTGTAGATCAGCGCCACCAAATTCCCACCTACCAACCGAGCCCCACTCCTCCAGTAGGTCATGTCAAATAGGTTTTTGCTGACTAGTATTGAACACAATACTCCAAATGTGGTCAGGTACTGTAAAGGCTTAGCATAACTAATACTTTATTGTTCTGAATATATATCCCAACATTTCATTTGCTGTGCTGCATTGTCTAGATATTGAAAGTGATAAGTCTGCTATAACTCCCAGGTTCCATTCTAAACCTGCCTCTGTGAATTCAGTTCTACTCTCTATTTCCAATGCACTTTTTTCCACTAATGTACAATATATTTATGAAATTTTAATTTAATATGCCGGTTGCTCATCCAATACTTCCGCAAATCTTTTCATAATATCCTCTGTCTCTACTTCTTTGAGTATTGTCAGAAAATTTGACGAACTTACATTTGGTTTCAATTTCTAGTTAATTAATGTAAATTAGGAACAATAGGGGTGTAAGGACTGACCCTGTAGGATTCTATTCAGTTTCTACCAGCAGACTAATATTGCACCTATCACAAAAACACCACCTTGTTTCCTATTCTTAACAAAGCTCTTAGTCACACAGTTTTCACTGAAATCTTGCAAATTTTGTATAATTAGAAGTTTTTCCAAGTGTAACTTTGTCAAAAGCATTCTAGAAGTCTAAGTAAACTCTATCATATCGACTTTATTTGCAACATCTTCAGAAGAGGTCAAACAGATGTCAAACAAATAGTCTCATCTAAAATCTATACCACCCTCCATTTAGAATAGTTTCCAGTATTCTACCAGTTATTGATGTGAGGAATTAGCTTGTATTGGCGTTTAGAATGGGATATAAAAGGTCAGCCTTTAATTACCAGGGGTACATGACTGCCAGAGGTATACAAATCACGTCTTTCCTTGGTGCCCATAGCAACCTGACTAACCTTCCATATAAATAGTTTTCAAAGGGAAAAAGCATAGGCACATGTTCAAACAACTGGAAAAGAACGAGTGGATGAATCCTGGACCACACCTTTACAGATTTGTGGGAGCTTGCTGTGCACACTTTAGCCGCCGCGTTTCCTATATTACAACAGTGACTACACTTCAAAATTTTTCATTGGTTGGAAAGCACTTTTAGACGTCCTGAGGTTGTGAAAGGTGCTATAAAAATGCAAGTCTTTCTTTCACAGTCTTTTCACTTCCTATTTAAATTGAGTCCTCCAAGGTTAGTCTCTAAGGTAGATGGCGCTGTTGCTTGCTTACCTCTGAGACCTTGCAGCTTCAACCCAAGAGTTGCATGATGTCAATTATTCTCCATAGTACAACCCACCTTGAAGATTCAAAATACAGCGTTTGATGCCGTTTGCCTTCCAATGCTGCTACCGCCTTCTCTCACAGCTGCCACCTCCTCCTCCACCCTTCTGAGCTGTATTCTCCTGTACAACTGCATCCCTCTACCACAATCCCCGAATGATTTGATCCCATCTCGAGGCCTACCCCTCCCTCCCTTCCCCCTCTCCCCGTTGCACTTTTGAGAGGGTCTCCTATCCTTTTAAGTAATCTTCTCCTCTTAGGCAGTCCCTCGGAACTGAGGATGACTTGCTTCCACATTAAAAATGAGTTCACAGGTGACTGATGAGTCCAATGCAGGACCTACAGTCTCTGTCACAGGTGGGGCAGACGGTGGTTGAAGGGGCGGGTGGGTGGGGTGCTTGGGTTGACGTACGCTGCTTGCGCTTGGCTTCCGCTTGCTCCCGGTGAAGAGACTTGAGGTGTTCGGCGCCTTCCCGGATGCTTCTCCTCCACTTTGTGCGGTCTTGGGCCAGGGATTCCCAGGTGTCGGTGGGAATGTTACACTTTTTCAAGGAGGCTTTGAGGGTGTCCTTGAAGCGTTTCCTCTGCCCACCTGGGGCTCTCTTGCCATGCCAGAGCTCCGAGTAGAGCGCTTGTTTTGGGAGTCTCGTATCGGGCATGCGGACAATGTGACCTGTCCATCGGAGCTGATCGAGCGTGGTCAAAGCTTCGATACTGGGGATGTTGGCCTGAGCAAGAACACTGACGTTGGTGCGCCTATCCTGCCAATGGATTTGCAGGATCTTGCGGAGGCAGCGTTGGTGGTACCTCTCCAGTGCTTTCAGGTGCCTGCTGTACATGGTCCATGTCTCTGAGGCATACAGCAGGGCAGGTATCACTGCTGCCCTGTAGACCATGAGCTTAGTGCCGGGTTTGAGGTCCTGGTCTTCAAACACTCTCTTCCTCAGGCGACCGAAGGCTGCACTGGCACACTGAAGGCGGTGTTGGACTTCGTCGTCGACGTCTGCCCTTGTTGACAGTAGGCTCCCGAGGTATGGAAAGTGGTCCACGTTGTCCAAGGCCTTGTCGTGGATTTTGATAATCGGGGGGCAGCACTGTGTGGCGGGGGCAGGTTGATAGAGGACCTTTTTCTTACGGATGTTTATTGTAAGGCCCATGCTCTCGTATGCTTCGGTGAAGGTGTTTACGATAGTTTGGAGTTCGACTGCCGAGTGAGCGCAGACGCAAGCATCGTCTGTATACTGTAATTCGACGACAGAGGATGGGACGACCTTGGATCGGGACTGGAGGCGACGGAGGTTGAACAGTTTCCCGTTTGTTCTGTACATTAGCTGCACTCCAGTGGGGAGCTTACTGAGGGTGAGATGGAGCATTGCAGCAAGGAAGATTGAGAAGAACGTTGGTGCGATGACACAGCCTTGCTTGACCCCGGTTCGTACGTGAATTGGGTCTGTGGTGGAACCGTTGGTCAGGATCACGGCTTGCATGTCGTCGTGAAGCAGGCGGAGGATAGTGACAAACTTTTGAGGGCAGCCAAATTTGAGGACGACACTCCATAATCCCTCACGGTTGACAGTGTCGAAGGCCTTTGTGAGATCAAAGAAGGCCATGTACAGTGGTTGGTGCTGTTCCCTGCATTTCTCTTGTAATTGACGTGCGGTGAAGATCATGTCCATTGTGCCCCTTAGTGGGCGGAATCCGCATTGTGACTCTGGGAGGAGCTCTTCGGCCACTGGGAGAAGGCGATTGAGGAGGATTCTTGCGATGACTTTCCCTGTGGCAGATAGCAGAGAAACGCCTCTAATTACCACAATCGGACTTGTCACCTTTCTTGAAGATGGTCACAATTACGGCGTCCGAGATCCCCTGGCATGCTCTCCTCCTTCCAGATAAGAGAAATGAGTTCATGAATTCGCGCCAGTAGTGCTTCTCCGCTATGCTTTAGTGCCTCGGCGGGGATTCCATCTGCTCCTGAGGCCTTGTTGTTCTTCAGTTGTCGGATGGCCTTTTCAACCTCATGCTGGGCTGGGGTTGTGCGGAGATGGTGGCGGGTAGCATGCTGTGGGATGGCGTTGAGGACACTCGTGTCAAAGACAGAGTCGTGGTTAAGGAGATCTTCAAAGTGCTCCTTCCAGCAGGCACTGACTGCTTCCCTGTCCTTGATGAGTACCTCTCCGTTCTTGGCTTGCAGTGGGGAAGGGCCTTGGGTGCTTGGGCCGTAGATGGTCTTGACTGCGCTAAAGAATCCACGCACGTCGTGGTTGGCGGCTAGCTGCTGGATCTCCTGCGTTTTCTCCACCCACCATCTGTTCTTTAGGTCGTGAGTTTTTTGTTGGACCTCGGCCTTCAGGCTTCTGTAGAGCTGCTTTCTTGCTCTCAAGTTCCGATGCTGTTTCCAGATCAGAAATGCCTTGCGCTTGCGGCTTATTAGCTCCTGGATCTCCTGGTCATTCTCGTCGAACCAGTTTTGGTGTTTCCTGGTTGAGTGACCGAGCGTCTCTTCACAGGTGCTGATTATGGAGGCCTTGAGTGCAGAACAGACGCTGTGGGCACTCTGTGTCTCTGAATCCCTGGGAGTCGTTAGGTTGTTTGTGAGGCACAGGCTGAATAGGGCTTTCTTAGCGGGGTCCTTGAGTGCTCCAGCGTTAATTTTCCTGCGGCATTGTTTCTGTTGCAGCCGCTGTTTTGGGGCTACATTGATGGAGATGACAGAGCGGATTAGGCGGTGGTCTGTCCAGCAGTCATCAGCTCCTGTCATGGCGCGGGTGATGCGGACGTCCTTGCGGTCCCTCGCTCGGATGATGACGAAGTCCAGCAGATGCCAGTGCTTGGAGCGAGGGTGCTGCCATGAAGTCTTGTACTTGTCTCTCTGACGGAACAAGGTGTTGGTTATGACAAGGCCATGTTCTAAGCATTTCGACATGAGGAGGGTACCATTGGAGTTGGCTTTCCCTACCCCCTCTCTGCCGATCACACTTCTCCAGAGGTCTGTGTCCTTTCCAACTCTGGCGTAGAAGTCGCCAAGGAGGATCAGCTTGTCGCCCGTTGGGACTCGGGACAGGGATTGTTCGAGGCTGGAGTAGAATTCCTCTTTGGTCTCGTCTGTGGCTTCCAGTGTTGGGGCGTACGCACTGATGACCGTAGCACACTGGTTTCGGGCTAGGGTGAGTCGAAGAGTCATGAGGCACTCGTTTATACCACTAGGGGAGTCTGAGACGCCCGACCAGTTCATCTTTTATGGCGAAGTCTACCCCATGGAGGCGGCGTTCTTCTTCGGGTTTGTCTTTCCAGAAGAAGGTGTAACCACCGCCTTGCTCCTTGAGCTGGCCTTCCCCTGCCCACCAGGTCTCACTTAGGGCGGCGATGTCAATGTCGAAGCGTCTGAGCTCCCGGGCAACGATAGCAGTACGGCGTTCCGGTCTGTCACTGTTGGGGTTGTCCATGAGGGGTCCTGACATTCCAGGTCCCGAACTTCATTTTAAAGGGTGGAAGATGCCTGTGCGTGAATTCTTTTAACGTGGGGTGGCCGTTGCACACCAGCTTGACAGAGCATGGTCTTGGTCCAATGGCAAGGGGATCCAAGACGATTGGAGACCAGGCTCTGCTACAACGGCCTAGCACACACACACAAACATAATACTACCGTCCTCCTCCCTCCTTCCCGCAGGTCCTCTCTGCCTGAGTTTCCTAGGATGCATTGTCCGAGGCCGGGACCCAGGAGCGAGGACGAGCCCAGCAGCGAGGTCAAGGCCCAGGAGTGGCGCAGTGTGGCCCAACAGCGGGGTCGGGGCCCAGGGAAGGTGCGGCACGGGCCAACAGTGAGGTCAGGAGGACCACAATGCATCCTACGAAATTCAGGCAGAGACGATCTTTTAAGTAATACTCCCTTTCACGCTGCTGCTAGCCTCCTTTACCATAACCACCAGCTTCAAAGAGGCTGGAACACAAAGGGGAGGAAGTTATGCTTCAGCTGTGCATTGCCTTGATCAGACCCCATCTGGAGTACTGTATTCAGTTTTAGACACTGCACCTCAGGAAGGATATACTGGCCTTGGAGGTTTACAGAACAGATTCACTAGAATGATACCAGGGCTTAAAGGGTTAAGTTGGGAGGACCGGTTGAATGAACTTGGCTTGTATTCCCTTGAATTTAGAAGGTTGAGGGAGTGGTAAAAAGGTTCGGTAGAGTCGATGCAGAGAAGCTATTTCCTCTGGTGAGGGAATCCAGAACAAGGGGACAACACCTTAAAATTAGAGCCATGCCTTTCAGGAGTGGAATCGGAAAGCCCTTTTTCACACAAATGGTAGTGGAAATTTGGAATTCTCTCTCGCAAAAGGCTTTGGGTGCTGGGTCAATTGACATATTTTTGTTACGTAAGGGTATCAAGGGAAATGGATCAAAGGCAGGTAAATGCAGTTGAGGTACAGATCAGCCGTGATCTAATTGAATGGAAGAACAGGATTGGGAGCAGTTTAGGATTCAACAAAGGGATTAATTAAGAAAGGGAAAATGGAATATGAGAGTAAGCTTTCAGGGAACATAAAAACTGACTGTAAAAGCTTTTATACATATGTAAAGAGAAAAAGATTGGTGAAGTCAAGCGCCCCTTGCAGTCAGAATCGGGGGAATCTATAATGGGGAGCAAAGAAATGGCAGACCAACTAAATACATATTTTGGTTCTGTCTTCACAAAGGAGGACACAAATAACCTCCCAGAAATGCCACGGAACATAGGGTCTGATGAAAGGGTGGAACTGAAATAAATCAGTATTTGTAGGGAAATGGTGTTAGGAAAATTGATGGGACTGAAGGCCGATAAATCCCCAGGGCCTGATAATCTACATCCCAGGGTACTTAAGGAAGTGGCCCTAGAAATAGTAGATGCATTGCTGGTCATCTTCCAGAACTCGATAGACTCTGGAACAGTATCCATGGATTGGAGGGTAGCTAATGTTACCCCACTATTCAAAAAAGGTGGCAGAGAAAAAGCGGGGAATTATAGACCGGTAAGCCTGACATCGGTAGTGGGGAAAATGCTAGAGTCCATTATAAAAGATGTAATAGCAGAGCACTTGGAAAGCAGTGACAGGATCGGACAAGGTCAACATGGATTTACAAAAGGTAAATCATGCTTGACTAATCTACTGGAATTTTTTGAGGATGTAACTGGTAAAATAGATAAGGGAGAACCAGTGGATGTGGTGTATTTGGACTTTCAGAAGGCTTTCGATAAGGTCCCGCATAAGAGGTTAGCGTGCAAAATTAAGGCACATGGGATTGGGGGCAAGGTATTGACTTGGATAGAGAACTGGTTGGCGGACAGAAAGCAAAGAGTTGGAATAAACGGGTCGTTTTCCGAGTGGCAGGCAGTGACTAGTGGGGTACCGCAAGGATCGGTCCTAGGACCCCAGCTGTTCACAATATATATTAATGATCTGGACGAGGGAATTGGATGTAATATCTCCAGATTTGCAGACGACACAAAGCTGGGTGGGATGGTATGCTGTGAGGAGGATGTCGTGAAACTCCAGTACGATTTGGACAGGTTGGGTGATTGGGCAGAAACATGGCAAATGCACTATAATGTGGATAAATGTGAGGTTATCCACTTTGGTGGCAAAAACAGGAAGGCAGATTATTATTTGAATGGCAATAGATTGGGAGAAGGGGAAGTGCAAAGAGACTTGGGTGTTCTTGTGCACCAGTCGCTGAAGGTAAGCATGCAGGTGCAGCAGGCGGTTAAGAAGGCAAATGGTATGTTGGCCTTTGTAGCAAGAGGGTTCGAGTACAAGAACAAGGATGTCTTGCTGCAGTTGTACAGGGCCTTGGTGAGACCGCACCTTGAGTATTGTGTGCAGTTTTGGTCACCTTACCTGAGGAAGGACGTTCTTGCCATGGAGGGAGTGCAGCGAAGATTCACCAGGCTGATACCTGGGATGGCAGGAATGACGTATGAGGAGAGATTGTGTCGATTGGGCTTATACTCACTGGAGTTTAGAAGATTGAGAGGGGATCTCATCGAAACCTATAAAATTCTGTCAGGCCTGGACAGACTAGATGCAGGAAGGATGTTTGTGATGGCCGGGGAGTCCAGAACCAGGGGTCATAGTCTAAGGATAAGGGGTAAGCCATTTAGGACTGAAATGAGGAGGAATTTCTTCACCCAGAGAGTGGTGAACCTGTGTAATTCTCTGCCACAGAGGGCGGTGGAGGCCAGTTCATTAAATATATTCAAGAAAGAGTTGGATATATTTCTTAAGGCTAAAGGGATCAAGGGATATGGGGAGAAGGCAGGGACAGGGTACTGAATTTGGATGATCAGCCATGATCTCATTGAATGGCGGAGCAGGCTCGAAGGGCCGAATGGCCTACTGCTCCTATCTCCTATGTTTCAAGGGGCTGAATAGCCGACTACTGTTCCTATGTTTCCTCCTGGCCTTGCCTTCAGAAAGCTTACCTCCAGTTGAGAGGTCTGGACAGGACATTTTCTTGTATGGAAAGAGGTAAAGGTGAGCTAACTCTCAGCTTTTCCATGCATAATAGCAGTACGGGCAGAAACTTGGCAACTTGTTGCCCGCTTGCCTTTGGTCATTGATTTGGGATGGGCATCTAAAGCGGATGTGTAAATAATTGAAAAATGTGGGAGGGGAAATTTGTATCCTGGCTACGGCGCAGAATTTGTGCTCACCGCTGCCCCGCAATAAAAAGATTACATTTAATAATACATTCAAAAATGAAATATTTTGCAGCTAAAAGTGCAATATTGTGAACTTTCTCAAGTGTTTTAGTCCCCTTTCAATTATGCAAGGTTCTCTGTGTTGTCTTCACTTATCTGGTCAAATCACTTTATAGTACCTATTAAGTGATAACACTTGGGCTTCTGTGTGCTAATCTGTCTAACAAGCAGATGATTGTCATCAGGTACTATCTACTCTTTTTGGACAATTAGGAGAGCCCCTCCCCACCCCGTGTCATCAACCCAAATAACAAAAATATTAAAGGGGCGCAAAGAATAAACACCCAAATGCTACAAAGAGAAAGGAAACTTAGCAAATTATATCATAATATTTACGCTGTCAACTATGCACTCCAGCCCCTCCGGTGCCCACCGGTTGCGGAAGGCGACAACCGTACCAGCGGACCCCATGCGCTCTTTCTCCAGGGCCGCCCAGACACGGACATAGCCGCGGAAGAGAGGCAGGCAGCCAGTACGAACAACCCCACCGGCCGCATCTAACCTGGATCTGTGGATGGCCACCTTGGCCAGGCCTCGGGTGCCGTTGAATAAGAGTTGCTGAGCCAAAAATGTTGTGGCGTTGCATCTCTTTGGATGGAAGCCTAATTCTGGTAAACCTACGCTGCAGTCCCTCCAAGGCCAAACCAAGCACTATGCTATAATCAATTATAAACACCAACGTTAAAGGCTCCTCACTAAAGGTGTTTTTCCCAAAGGGAATCTTTTCACACTTTTGCCAACATTAAGATTTAACATTTATGAAACTATTTAAATGACCAACTACACTCTGAAATGCAGGAGTATTATTATTGATGCTCTTATCTTTTTTCAACCTCTGGGCCTCAATGTGAATGAAACAAATCATTATTACTGTAGTGAACAAATTAATTTAGACAAATACATGATTTAAAATCAATTCATTTGTAACATGTCTATTTGCATTTTGCAGGAACTAGTTCTAATAATGCAGTTGGCTACAAAAAGCACCACCATAAACATCTGAGCTAAAGTTGCCAATGTGAAGGTACAGCAAGATCTTTTTTAAGAACACAATGTGAATAAGAGCATACGTTCCATAATTCTACAACAGTATCAACTGTTGCAAACATACAGGAAACCTGGATCATTACTCAGTGAGTCACATAAGCCTTATCGTTAATTGCTCATCACATAAAGGCCCAGAATTTGCTGGCAACATAATGACGAGTTAAAGTCGCAAGCTGTTGTTAGTGTGTAAAAAAAAAAATCCAACAATTGGTGGTGAGAAAGAGATGCCACTTGAGAATCACCATAAATTGCTGGGCGATTTGCCGTTAACCTCCCCGTGAGCGTCAAGAAATTGCTGCATTTGCGCTGTGAAAACCAATTAAAATCGCTAGCAGAAAGCTATGGCTGCTATTTAACGGGGTAAGGAACAGTTAATGGGGTAATTTATGTTTCCAATGGCCTTCCACTGTGTTAGCAATTAAATGATCATTCTTCTGCATGTGTTGCATATAGCACGCTGACAAGATGCAAGTTAAACTAATTTGTTTCACTGATTAAACGGATTTGTTATGGATTCTGGCTGGGAACAGTCAATGCTAAATTAATTTCAGCTTGTCAGTATTAGAGTTACCTCCCACCAACCCCCCTCCCCCACCCCACCCCACCCCATCGAATGTGGGTCCACTAATTTGCAGGTAACCAACAATCACTATGTTGATTCCACAAGTAACAATACTTTGAATTGCTATAAAATATCTAGCTCTTGCGTGTAGGCAGCCTTCGGTTCCCGAATTTCATAAATTAAAAAAACAATTTCAGCCCTGGACAGGAGGATGCATCATGTGCCATAGGCAAAAAAAAAACTTAGAAGTATATATTTTCTTGCATGCAATTCGGTGATAAACTTTGTTTTAATAAGCAGATGTTCAAGTTGCCACTTCAGAGCTTTGCTAACCATTCAAATCCTTAAACTTCATTGGTTAAGGAGATAGACTATTGGTCCCACCATCAGCGGCCGGACACCACGGCAACTTGGGCCGCCTCACCCCGGGCCCGGCATCGCGCTGCTCTCTGCAGCCAGTGGAGGTTGGCGGCAATGGCGGTGAGCACTCCCTCCCTTCAGGATTTGCTCAGTGATTGTCTGCGGCCCCTTTCCCCGGGCTCGGGCTCTCGGTGAGGCGACGCCTGGTGTCCGGGGCCCGTCTCTCGCTGAGGCTGAGCTCTGAGCCAGTCACAGCGCCGGCTCTCGAGAGACTCCGAGAATGGTTCCAGCAGGGAAGGAGGCCATTCGGGCCTGTCCAGCCCGTGCATTTCCAGATCCTCACCACTGGCGGAAGGTCAAACACCATACACCTTCTCCCCACTCTCTCCCCCCAAACCAGGGTCCACTCTCTCCCCCCAAACCAGGGTCCATCAGACCAGCGGAGATGCTGCATTGCACGACAGCTTGAGCCAAAGGGATATGGGGAGAAAGCAGGGACAGGGTACTGAATTTGGATGATCAGCCATGATCTCATTGAATGGCGGAGCAGGCTCGAGGGGCCGAATGGCCTACTCCTGCTTCTATCTTATGTGTTTCTATTCACCAAGGTCCTAGATGCCCCGTTGACCTTGCCACGCCGTTTTCAACTTGCACTTCCAGCAATTTGAGGTGCAAAAATTGGAGCTGAAGGGCGTGGAAAACAATTCAACTCACAGTGCTCTCCACGAGATTCCCCACCCCAGCAAATTCTGGGCCAAAGAATTTACCTGCATTGAAAAACAATTACTTTGGTAATATTAAATTGCAAAGATATTTAAAACTGACAATTCATAAGCTAATAAAATGTTTTGTGTTGTGGATGTCTTTTGTTACAATCATCAGCACCACATGTGTAATGCAAATGAAGAGACAACTGCTGTGCTTGGAGAGTAGATATGACAAAGAAATGTGCGATGTAACATTTATATTCTTGATAGTGAAATACATAAGTTTCACAAAATGAATACTTAGATTTTATATTGTGGAGCATTTGTATACATGTGTTAATCTATAATTATGCACTACCAGTAAAAACAGAAAATACTGGAAATGCTTAAATTCAAATCAGCATCCGAAAAGAAAAACGTTTAAAATTGTGGGTGTCAAACATCCAGTAAATTAATCTACTTTTCTCTTTCAAGTACTGATTGGCCTACTGTACATTCCCAGTAATTATTTTTATTTAAGATCTATAATAGCAGTTAGCTATTTGCCTCCTATAGAATCATAAAAATCCTCTTTAATGTCTTTAATTCAACTTACTGTACAAGGTTTGCAATGTAGCAATATTTTCAACACACTTTCAAAGTACCACACATTAGAATTTTTTTTTAAATGTTAGAACGTACAAAACGTTTCATGCACAGTATTTAAATAAAAGTATAAAAATGGCAGTTGTATACTTAATATCCGTTAACAAAAAGAAACTGTGCTGGACCTCAATTATACAATAACACCTCATGTGAATACTGAAATCTGTTCTTGACTGAAGAATACCTGAACTAGTTTGAGAATACCTATTGCTTTCACAAAAGATTGTAATTTCATACTGAGTTCCACATGTATATGGAGGGGAAAGAGGGGTAGAGACTTAAACGGCGTAGTATTTGGTATAAATGTGAAATACTGAATTCTTAACTAGAAATGTTAGCATGCTTTAAAAGCATGTTACTCAATAGCAAAAAAAAAAGTGCTGTCACATAGTGTGTTGTAACAAAGGCAGGTGACGCGAATGAACTGATTGTTCTTTAGTCTCATCCTTCGGTCAATCTGCTTGTCCTCGGTTATAATGGGACTCTCGCTTGTCTTTTATTGTTTAATTAATATCAAATGTAAAGCAACTGATTAATTCACATTTAATATAGCAAGAAAGGAAAAGATTTCCAATTATATAACGCTTTAACGCCTCTCTCAAACATCTCCAAACACTGCACAATGAATTACTTTGAAGTACAGTGACTGTTATGTAGCACACCGTATAAGCTATAAACCCGACTGTTAATACAGTACTGCTCTACTTAATACCAGTACCATTGTTCATGAATGTTCTCTTATGTTTATCAAATTATGCAGAACAGAGAGGCAAGTCTGAAAGAATTTTGTACTGTATGGGTCATTTATTGAACTGAGTTTATAAAAATTGCCAACATTGGGGTATATTTTCCTTTGTTAATGTCCCCTTTACATTCATGCTGACTTTTTCACTAACATTGGCAAATGGAAGAAAATATACCTCTTGGTCTCTAAATCAAAGAAGAAAAGTATAGGTATGCACGTAGTGACGAGATCCATTTGTTTTGAGTTTTTTTTACTTGCTCATCTGTAATGATTTTCAAAAGGCTGATGTTTGCAGCATTTAAACCTCTAATGTGATATCAGGCAAGTGCACTGTAAAAGCTGCACTCTTATTACAATGCAAGATTAAAGTTTGCATTGAAAAACATGATTATGCTTTTTACCTAACTGTTGTAAATGCAAACAAACAGAAATTAGACTGCAAGTCTTGGATGTTTATCATAAATCTGATATGTATAATATATTAATTCTTGCATCTAGCACACACTGTGTGTGTCATGCTTACTTTCTTTGTGTTATATGTCTTGCTTTTTTGCCACATTAGGTGTGTCATGCTTCTCAGTCATTCCCTCGGTGTCGCGTTTCGTTGTCATCTTAAAAACTCCTTAATTGGGAATGTGTTTTTTTTTAAACCAACCTGCTACTTGTATTTACTTGTGATTTGTTGGTTGTTTTCACCCATGTGACACATCTCCCCCCCCCCCCCCCAACCTTGTCTTGCAGGCTGTGTCTCCGAGAATTAGAAAGAATTGTGTCCCAGCGTAGTGTAACTTATAGACACCATTACTCTACATCTCCCTCCCCCACCCACCCCACTCACACATTATCTTGGGAAAGGCGGAAAAAAAAGAAAGTCTTGGGTCAATTTAAGAAAGAAACTCTGGCAAATTCCTCTCCAATCCTACACGGAATCACGCAAGCTCTGGAGATCACAATGACTGCTAACACTAACCTCCGATGACCCACTTACCTTCTAATATGTAGAGATGTTTACCACTCGTAGGAACTCATCCACTTCCCTTTTGAATGCTTGCAGTGAATTTGCAAATTTACTGCAAATGCAGGAATTTATTCCAGAGATCGACATCTATCTGCGAAAAGCAGTGCCTCCGTGCATCTAACCTGGTTCTACGCTTTCACAACTTATACCTGACTCCCCTATACATCCCTAACTTAAAAGCTCAAATATCCCGTCCACGTGGACAGAACCTAATCCTTTCACAACCTTAAAGACTGCAATCATATCTCCTCAAAGGCTATGGTTTTCCAAAGTAAAAAACCCTAGCTCTCTACGTCTGTCCTGATACTAAAGGCCCATTTACCAGGAATCAATCGCAACATTTTGAAACAATTTTGTGGTTATTCTGAGTTATTTTTAAATTTAAATTTGATTTATTTCCTAATGGCTTTTGTCCCAAAAACATTGGAAAGAACTAGTCACACAGCTAGTGGTCTCCCAACAGACCCGACCCAGAATTCATCAAATGAAATGTCCTTTCTTTCCTTTATAAATAATTCTGGTCATTTTTTAAATATAAAATATATACAATTAAATAATTTTGTCTGTTGCAAACACACCTAACCTGCAAATAATTAATTCAGTGTAATATCTTGTTAGCTCTTTTGCTGAGAATCACTCTTTTAGGAAACATGTGGATCTTTATTTTAAAACACCGCCCCATCCCAACTACTCTCCCTTGGTTCCAAGGCAGGTGGTGATGTTGGTTGCTCAGCTTTGGGAACAACTTGAAACTTCAACTTGAAACTTTCACAGCCTTTAGATTTTAACTTTTTTTTTACTTGGCCCCATTATAATAACCAGATGTGGGGTAAGGGCGCAGGGAGAAATGTGGACCAAGTTTGAGATACAGGCAGAATGAAGGCTGACCGCTTCCATCCTCTTCCACCCCTGTGCCTTTAAAATACTGCACAACCCAAGCTTTCCTTCCACACCTGGTCTCCTCTAGCCACCTGCCCCTAACCTCCCCCATTGTCTTCCTGAAGCACTCGCCAGTGCCAGCTGCACACTGCCTGACGAACGGCTGGTACCAATGAGTAATACAAGACAATAATGACAGGAATGGGAGTAGAAAGAAGGGGCACGTATTGATTCTCCACACTGCTGTCAGACCCTGGGGCCTCCTAAGGTGCAGCCACAGTTTAGGTACTGTTCCCCAGTACTACCAGACCCCACAAACCCAATCTCCTACTGTTCCTAACCCTCAGGAACCCTGAAGTGAGCTAGACCCCCAGTTCCACAGAAGGTCAGATTTCTCCTTTTCAGTGCTGACGAATCCTCTGCGGCATTCCAAACCCCAGGAGCCTCTCCACATCACTATCAAACCAGAGAACTTTCACTCGTGTATGGAAACACCCCAGGACCCCTCCCTTGGTGCTCCCAAACCCCACAATAGCTTCTCCTTCCTGCTAAAGTCCAAAAAGCTACCTGTAACTAAAAACCACAAGACTGCCCTCCTCCTTGCGATAGTTGTAAACACAAGGTACCTACCTTCAATCGCATACATTTTGCCCACCATCTGATGTCTCCTGCACTTCTACATTTATCAAATGTTTTAGAATACAACTATACGAGCCAGCATATCCTCTGACTCAGCGTAAGCAATGCATCAGGAAATTTGATACTATCTAATATTATACATGCATAAATGAATGACATAAATATACCATTTCATTGTATCTGCATAATCAGTGATATCACCCATCCTGTTCTTAGCTTCCATCTTTATCATTAAATGAAATGCATTTAATTTTTTTTTAATTATCACATACAATATAAAACATTGCAAATTGAAATACTTGGTATTTTTATTTCCATTGTAAGGCATTGCACTTATGACTTTGTCACTCGTGACCTATGTGGTCATCTCAGTTGTGCAATTATTTTCATGTCTTACTGTTTTTCACTCATTTTACTAATTTAAATGACGACCCACCTCCAGTTTACTCTAATGATCAAACCTGTATGGTTTACTTGGTACTTGCCTGAGATAATCAATATTTCAGACTATTTACAAGGTGCTAAATATACAGTGTTACTGTTCTAAAAGTTTGTGTAATGTACAAATACTTTTATTGTTTCACTTTGTACCAGTGGTAACAGAGTTAAAATCCTGAATTAAACACTGTCTGAAATGATGCAAGTTGACTGGCCTTAATTTAGTTTCTGCCTGTTTGAAAATGTGACAAGTCAGGTTTTTGTCAAAAATGAACCATCCGATTGATTTGCCTATGCCACAACACTTTAGAATCATAGAATTTATATGCACAGAGACCATTTGGCCCATTGGGGGGTGGTTACCGCCCGACCCCACATTAAAGGAACCAATCTCCGCTCCCGCCCCTGCTTCCCCCCCAATCATCACCACTATTCTGGGCCTATACATTTTTTACGTGAACTCCGGTTTAAGATCACCCATGCTTAATCCAAAAGTTTGGCGTAATTGGTTCCAACATTTCATGTAAATTATAGAGATGGAAAAAATATATAATTTGGCAGATCAAGCATTTGCCTCTACAATATTTGGCTGAACACATTCACATGGAAGCCAGCACTCTTGCATGCAAATTCTGTGACGCAAAGGGAAGGTCAACCCCTGGAGGCAGCAGATCCTGGAGCCACATTCTGCCACTTAGAGGAGGAACTGGATCGGGCTGAAGAAAAAGGTCAGTGTCATTTTTTTTAAAAATCTGCTACCTGCAATGGTTGCTATCTTCGGCAGTGGTAATTGATCGATTATCATTGTACTGCTCACACTTGGAACTTTTACGAGGCCTAAAGCAGCACATATGCTTACTCTGAGCGGATGTAGTTCCCCTGGGGCCTATTGGGGCACTTCTTCTGCAATTTCGGGGGGGGGGGGGGAGCCCTGGATCACCCCAGAAATGCCCTCAAAGTGCTGTTAGGATATTGGATGGTACACTGAATTACTTGCTCCAACCCCTTCCCCCGGAATCTCAATCTCAATTTTGTAATTTAAATCCTTAAATTTTGCACCATTTTCTATTTTAGTGCATGCAGTATTGTAACATTACTTTTTTTATAGTGCAACTTCAGAGTATGTAAAACTCAGCAATTTCATTAAGTTAATAAATTTAAAAAATTTTGGCCTTTGTTTGATTTCTCTGCCAATTTCCCTCCTCTGTTCTTCACGTGAACACATCAACAACTTGCTACGGTAGAGATTCCCATGTGCCATTCAACCTCCAGTACCTTAAACAATTGCTTGTGAAACTTGACTGAATGTCCGCAAGAAGAAGACTTGCATTTATATAGCACCTTTCACGACCATTGGACAGCCCAAACTGCTTTACAGCCAATGAAGTACTTCTTGAAGTGTAGTCACTGTTCTAATGTAGGAAACATAGCAGCCAATTTGCACACAGCAATCTCCCAAAAACAGCAATGCGATAACAACCAGATAATCTGTTATAGGTGTTGATTGAGGGATAAATATTGGCTAGGACATTGGGGATAACTCCCCTGCTCTTCTTCGAAATAGTGCCATGGGACCTTTTACATCCGCCTGAGACACCTTGGTTTAACGTCTCATCCGAAAGATGGCATCTCCGAAAGTACAACACTTCCTCAGTACTGCACTGGAGTGTCAGCCTCGATGTTTGTGCTCAAGTCTCTGGAGTGGGACTTGAACCCACAACTTTCGGACTCAGATGCGAGAGTGTTACCCACTGAGCCACAGCTGACACACAAAAGGGATATCACACCAGAGCCAAATCCTGCACTCTCTCACTACATACACCTTCAGCAGAAGTCACCGAATAGCAATTAGGGGAGGAAATCCTGGCAAAATGTTTCCTTTGCTAACCCACGGAAACCTATAGCCAATTTTTACCCCCCTACCAATGCCTCCACTTAAGATAAACTCAGCCAGCAGGCCAGGCATCAAACCTGGGGCCGTTCTGGTCTGTATTACTTAACTATTCAAGTGGACAACTGGCTGAGGCATCAGGGTAGACCCAACAAACAGTATTTTAGCATTTAAATTTATCCAAACTTGTCCCTGTATGACGAGAATGAGGAGGGGAGTGTGTTGGCGTTTGGTTTACTTTACCCAGTAATATCACGATGGATACATTTACACTGCAACTTTAGCATCGCTAAAAAGCACTTCCTTATTCACCAACAACTGAAAGGTGACACTATAATTCCAGAATCCAGTTCCAACCTGACTGCAGTGAAGCAGGAAACCTCTTAAACCAGATTGACTCACGTCAAAGCACACTTAAAAATTCCAAGTATTTGCTTGGCTCAGTGGAAGTGCTCTTGCCTCTGAACCAGAAAAGTTATAAATTCAAGACTCACTCCAGATCTTAAGTGCACTTTTGTCTATCAGTTTATTAATTAGCAAGAACTTTTCAATTATATAGTGCCGTTCACAACCTCAGCACATTACAAAGCACTTTTGCAGCCACTAAAGTATCGTTGAAGTGTCGTTACTGTTGTAATGTAGGCAAATGTGGCAGCCGATTTTGTACATCAAGGTTCTCACAAACAGCAGTGAGATAAATGAGCAGGTCACACTTTTTTTGGTGGTGTTGGTTGAGGGATAAATATTAGCCAGGCTGCTGGGGCAACTACCTTCATCTTCAAAAAGTGGCAGGGTGGCATAGTGGTTAGCACTGTTGCCTTACAGCGCCAGGGACCCGGGTTCGAATCCGGCCTCGGGTGACTGTCTGTGTGGAGTTTGCACATTCTCCCCGTGTTTGCGTGGGTTTCCTCCGGGTGCTCCGGTTTCCTCCCACAGTCCAAAGATGTGCAGGTTAAGTTGATTGGCTATGATAAATTGACCCTTAGTGTTAGGGGGATTAAATACGTGGGGTTACGGGGATAGGGTGGGATATGTGTTGGTGCAGGGGTTACGGGGATCGGGTGGGATATGTGTCGGTGCAGGCTCGATAGGCCGAAATGGCCTCTATCTGCACTGTGGGGTTTCTGTGATTCTGTGATTCTGTGTGAGATCCTTTCTGTCCAGCAGAGAGGGCAGACACTGCGTCAGGACATCTCATCCAAAAAGACCACACCTTCGACGGTGCAGCATTTCCTCGCTACTGCACTGAAGTGTCAGCCTCAACTATGCTTAAGTCTCTGCAGTGGGAATTGAATCCCAGCCTCTGACTCACAGGTGAGAGTGCTACCACTGAGCCAAGACTGACATTATTGTACTTCTGCTGTTTTGTTGAAATTATCGCACCCAACCTCTTTCTTTAAAAACTGACAGCTTTCAGTCAAAACAAGGTATCTTGCATAATGATTATAAATCGAAACCAAGAAAACACACAGTTGAGTTGATTTTATGGTTTCCTTTGGAAGTTGTCCTCATTAATAGGTTAAATTTCACAATAGATTGCCGTTTAATCTTCAACTCATTACTCAGCATAAGCAGGTTTGCTTTTCCTAGACTTGCCTTACTCTGGGAGTGATACTAGTTGATCTTAAACATTATTATTCATTGGCCCAGAAATTCGGGTCGGAGGCTTCCCGCGGGTGCAAGCCCCCGACCTGCACTTACCTAGCGCGCCGGCCATTGAGCTGTGGGCCCGCGTGGGATTCCAATCCTGGGCCTCCTCCAACTGCCGGCGCGCAGTGCTTGCGTATCCCAGGGGCGCAGTTAGTTCGATGCGTCCCCTGGGATCACGTGGGCCATGGAGAGCCAATGGTAGCAGGGAATGCTTCATTCATAAGTTTGACAGGAAGAGCCCCAAAACATCACTGAAACTTCAAATAAATTTTTTTAAAACATCATTTTAAAATAACTATAAATTACATGAAGGAGGAGGCCTGCACTTCCCGAGCCTGCCGCACCGCATCGGGCGCCGCAGCGCCGGAATAGCGCCGCAATGCGGCAGGTAGCGCCCATTTTCAGGCGCAAACACCCTTCAGTAGCGCCAGCAGCCGTTTGGGCGCGGCGCTACTGAATTTTTGGCGCGCACAGGGGGACTTAGCGCCGGCGCTAACTTTCCGGCGCTAAAGCCCTGGCGCGGCGCCAACTGAATTTCTAGGCCACTGTCTTTTAAAGATTGAGACATTGGATAAAGATGCATTTATTTTCCCTCATTGTATTTCATAAATCAACAATAGTAGATTTTGTAGTTACTAAACAATCTCCCGTTTGTAGTAAATATTGTTCATTTACTTGTTCTATGTTAAATAAGTTGTTGGTTTTACCTGCTAGCTACTAGTAACCCGTAACATTTTTGATACTAATGCAGAGTTTTAAATATTATGAGAAACCTCTTGGCTCTCTCCAGAGAAATTAGAATTGGAATTAGACAGAGGTCAGGCAGTGTAAACGAAGCACTGTCTGGCTGGGAAGTATACAAACACCCATAAAGTCATAAAGCATGGAATAATACATTTCTTTTTGCACTTGTTTCTTAGCCACCAGCTTGTACTCATAAAATACTTCCCCCTCCATCCCTCCCTCTCCTTTATATGCTATACTACTTTGATGTGAACTCTACGCAACCCTTTTCAAACTCTGAACAGTTGTCTTGCTTAGAAATACTTCCAAGGTCTCAGCTGTTCAGAACCTATCATATTCCACTTATTATTGGGTACAACTCATTAATTCTCAAACCATGGAAACTGTCATCTATACCCTTTGCATATCATCACAACCGCAATCGATGAGAAAATCAGTACCTCTGACATAAAAGAGGAGAAAGGTCATTCTGTCCCCAGGTTATAAGTGCCTGCCGGGACACAAGATAACATTTTTTAATAAATACATACAATTATTATCTGTTGTGTAGCACATTCTGTCACAGTATATGGATTTTTAAGATTAGCTTTCTATTTACTTGGGGAGAGGAGGAGATGGAACAAAGACACCACAAGAATAGCAGCATCTGGGAAAAAAAATCTTAACAGATCGATAGCACACAATGCATATCTCATTTGTTTTAAGGCACGGCTTGTTTGTTCAGTACAAATGTAGAAACGTGGCAATGACACTGAAATACAATTTCTACCACTCCTCCCGATAGGTTAGCTCGGCCTTGGCTTCGGCGCAGGCTTCTTCAGTCCCCATCACAAACTTCGTTCCCTAGCCATCAACTCCATCCCTCTCTCTGGCAACTGTCTGAGAATGAAACAGACTGTTCACAGACTTGGGCCTAGAAATTGGGTTGGTAGCGCCGGCGCTGAGCGCCTAAAGAGACCTAGAATTGGGGCGAAGCGCTATGTTGGGGCGGACGCTATGAAGATAGCGCCAACTCAGATATTGACTATACATTTAGCGCCTGCGCTAAGTGTTTGCGTGCGCCCGCGAGCGCAAGCAGCTCATGACGTCATTTCAGTGTGCAACGCCTTTTAGGAGCGCCTGAGCGCATATTGGGTGGCGCCCGGAGCCTTAGCGCCTAGCGCTTTTAGTGACAGTTCGAGGGAGGGCTAACAGGCCCTTCTCGGAGTAGGGGGGCGCTATTTAAAGGGGACAGCTCTACTGCAGAATCTTCTGCCACTTGGCCTGCTCATTGCGCTCGCTGCTAGAGAGAGTTGGCGAGCTAATGTGGAGCGGAGTTCTGGGATTTGAGCTTTACAGTACTTGGTACCTTCAACCCTGTCCGAAGCACTTGCACCACTACACCTAAAAGCCTTTTGACCAACTGGCATCGGAATGGGAGCTTGTTTGGAGGGCGACGGACCTCATCTGCACTCTGTGCAGCAGTCATGACGACCTGCCTTGCCCTGCGGGGAGACGGTGGCCGAACTTGCCTATCCCCCCTGCGTTGCTCCATGCCGCTTGGTCCAGCAACTGGTTCATCCTCAGAGCCACCCCCCCTCCCCTCCAGGGGACTACTATCCCCAGTCTGCAGATGTCTCTGCTCCCCGGATTCTGCAATGGCTGGTCCAGATTCCTCCTGGTCCTCGCCTCCGGTGGCACTGACACTGGCAGCTTCAGCGCATTAAGCCTGAGTTGGTGCTGCTTCATCTGAAAGTGGGAGGTGGAAGAGTGGCTTTAGCAAAAGGACAGGTTTGCTGAAAGGCATGCCAGATTGCGGCAAGGCTCAAACATGGCTGCACACTGAGGATGCATGCTGGCGGGGGGACCAAGTGGAAGGCAACAGGTGGAAAAGGTGAGAGTCTTACCCTCGCTGTCGGTAATGGGGTCGGCAGATGCAGTGGTCACTGGACCAGACAGACGTCCTCCAAGTATCTGGTGCACTCTCTCCTCCAGATCCGTGAGAGTGACCACTTGTGCAGGTCCGCCACCGGTTCGACGCTGCTCCTTTCTAATCTGTGTCATCTTGGACTGCAGGGGAAAGAAGGGGAGGTTCTGTTACATGAGGCCTTGAGACCTCATCGCATGCCCCCCATGGTGCAAGAGCCCTTACATGAG
The DNA here is from genome assembly GCF_052327205.1 of Somniosus microcephalus. Lineage (NCBI taxonomy): Eukaryota > Metazoa > Chordata > Chondrichthyes > Squaliformes > Somniosidae > Somniosus > Somniosus microcephalus. The sequence goes on from NC_140992.1 coordinate 255,137,381, forward strand.
GCCTTGAGACCTCATCGCATGCCCCCCATGGTGCAAGAGCCCTTACATGAGGCCTTGAGACATCTGTCCATGTGTGTGGCCAGAAAGGGCCATGGGTGCATACTGACAGATGGCCATTGGCGCATCATTGCAGCAGGGTGCCCGAAGTCAGCTGCAGATGGAGGGAAGCACAAGTTTGGTAAACCATCACTCACTTTAGCGATCCGTGTGAGGTCGTTGAATTTCTTCCTGCACTGAACAGGGGCCCTGGTCGCCATGCTGCTGGAATTCACCCTCACAGCAACCTCCCTCCAAGATCGTCGATAAGCCTTCTGATTTGGCCTCTTGCAATTATCCGGATACAGGACCTCTCGACGGTGTTCAACTGCAGCCACCAAGTGGTCCAGAGCCTCAGTGCTGAATAGCTCTGCTCTCTGCCTAACCTTCTCCATAATGCACAAGTTTCTAACGCCAGACAAGGGCGAGCGCCGAATCTGAGGCCTACAGGGCGTTGGGTGTTGAAGCTCAGTCTGACTGACCTGCCCCTTTAAGAGCCGGCCGGCGCCTGTAGGTCTCGTGCTTTCCCGTAATTGAGTTCACCTGCGCTGCGCCCGTCTGCGTCGATATTGAGTAGCGTCTGACCTTTTGCGCCTTAAGAGCACCGTGCAACAGCTGATTTAGCGCCTCAATCCCCTTTGGGGGCGATGCAACCCAATATCACGCCAGGTGGCGATAAGTTTCGTCTGGCTATAAACTTTGCGCATCGCCAGTTCTAACGCCTCAAGCGGGGCTATACCCAATTTCTAGGCCGTGGTGTCCTATTTGACCCTGAACTGAGCTTCCGACCACATATCCACTCCATCACCAAAAGTGCTTACTTCTGTAGTGTATGTGCCTTGAAGAAGGAACTATATTCTGCAGCCCCTGTATACTGCAGTACCAGTAGTGACCACCCCTGTATATAAGCCGGTGCAGTAACTTTGTATAGTAGTTCCAGTTTTGTCTCCATTCAATAAACACCTGTTATAACCAACTTCTGCAGTCCGTGTCTCAATTACACACAGACGTAACATTGGCGACGAACAGATCCGAACTTACCTACAGTTCTGCACCACCTCACGGGGATCCATCCCTGAAGCGAAGTTATTGGAGGTCGAAGCCAGAAGGAAGAAATCCAAAAAGAAAGGAAAAAGAAAAAAAGACAGAGGAAACGGGCGTCGACCGTGGGCAACCGCCCTCTGATTCATCGAATTCGAAGATTTGCAGGAGAGGTTGTCGAGAGCTGGGCTTGGTTCTACAGTCTATGGTGTTCCAGCCAATCGGGCTGGTGGCAGGTAGTAAACTGATCCTTCCTGGGCTGCGGCGGGCTAGAGCTCGATCGTGTGGCTTTTCAACGGGGCCGAGCAGCATTGTCGGGAAAGAGGAGAGAGAGAGGGTGGAGCACACAGGGCGCGGCCGGTGCTACGAAGCCGGGCAGCGTACAGACCCGAGAAGAGGGAGGAAAGTGTCCCATAGGGTCTGCTCTGACGACGGGAACAGTAATTAAAATAAAATAAATTAGAAGCGCAGAAAGCCGCGAGGAGCTGCAGTTTGCCACGGGGACCGCGGAGAGCGGCGTTAGCAGCAGCGCGGGGGGGAAGTGCGCGAAGACCATAGGGCGTCACCATCAAGGCATAAAAACACCAGCAACAGCGCTGGCAGCAGCGGAAAAGACAGAAAGCGCGGGAGGCGCCATCTTAATCCAGCGGGGAAGAAGGCAAAGCGCGGGAGGCGCCATCTTAGATCTCCAAGATGCCAAAGACTGGCAATATCACTATCGCTCTTCTGGTCTTCGGAACTACTGTCCGTCATCTTTTGTACTTTCCTGTACTTTTCCTTAGTAGTCTTTTTGTTGTCGTTAGTCTTCTTCCTGGACCTGCAAACTCGTGCAATGTGTCCCATCTTTCCTGCATTGCCTGCATGTTTTGTCCTTGGACCAGCAGTCCTTCTGGTCATGGGTTGTTCTGCCGCAGCGATAACATTTTTCAAATCCCCGTGTCATTTCATGGGTGCCGTATTCCTGTGGCTTTTGCTGTATTTCCGCAGCTCCCCTTGCTGCTGCTTCGTACGATACTGCTATGCCGAAAGCCTTATCTAGCGTCAGCTCTTTCTCTGAGAGTAACCTCTTCTGGGTTCCTTCACTCAGGAGTCCACAGATAAATGTGTCCCGTAGGGTATCTGCCAGTCCTGCTCCGAACTGGCAGTGCTTTGATAGCTTGCGTAGTTCCGTAAGGTAATCAGCATTGCTCTCATCTTTATGCTGATTTCTCTTGTGGAATTTAAATCTTTCTGCGATCAGCAGCGGTGTAGGATTTAGGTGTTCCTGTAGGATATCAACAATTTCGTTAAAACTCTTCTCCATCGGTTTGACTGGAGTGATCAGGTTCCGCAATAGGCCGTATGTTCTTGCGCCCATTAAGTTTAGTAGTACCGATGCCTTTTTCTCATTGGCTACTAACTGATCATCAACCTCTTGTCTCCATTTTCAACCCTAAGAAGAGCGTTTCGATAATGACAGCACAACGGCTACAGAGGTGGTCCCTTTTCCTAGGGGCACACCAATATGACATCGAGTACAAAGGAACTAAACAGCATGGGAATGCTGATGGATTGTCGCGCCTACCGTTGCCGACGGTGGAAGAAGCACCTGCAGTGGATCCTGTGGAGATATTCCACTCGACCATAGTCGAATGTCTACCTGTGACGAATGCAAACATAGAAAAGGAAACACGAAATGACCTGACACTCTCCAGGGTCTATGATTTAACGGTGAAGGGATGGCCAGCACATGGCGAACCACTGTTGCCAGCATTCTCGCCGAGAAGAGAACAGCTGTCAGTGTGCAGAGGAACTTTGATGTGTGGATCCAGAGTAGTAATTCCACCCAAATTGAAGGATAGAGTGCTCAATGAGCTTCATGAGGGTCATCTGGGAGGGGTAAAAATGAAGAACTTAGCCAGAGCGTTTGTGTGGTGGCCAAGAACTGTACAGGATGCCAGAAGGTCCAAAACGCCCCACCACAAGCCCCTCTACATCCATGGGAGTGGCCCTCATCTCCATGGCAAAGGGTACACATTGATTTTGCTGGTCCATTTATGGACTCGATGTTTTTAATTGCGGTGGATGCACATTCAAAGTGGCCAGAGGTAATAAAAATGTCCTCAACCACCACAGAAAAAACTATCACAGTCTTACGAACCATATTCACCAGAAATGGGCTGCCTGAACAGATTTGCTCCGACAATGGACCACAGTTTGTGTCTGAAGAGTTTCGGAGGTTCTTAAAGAACAATGGTGTTAAGCATTACACATCCGCCCCATATCATCCAGCCACTAATGGATTGGCTGAGAGGTTCATTCAAACATTCAAGAAGGCTATCAAGGCAATGTGTAATGAAGACATACCCCTACAACACAAGGTGGATAACTTCTTGTTTGCCTACCGGAATGCGACACATGCGGTTACCAACCAAACTCCAGCCATGATGTTCTTCAATCGAAGACTAAGATGCCGCTTGGATTTGGTTAAGCCAAACATCAGAAGAGATGTGGAGAACAAGCAGTTTCAGAATATGAATGAAAGGCCAACCAGGAGTTTCAAGATAGGTCAACCAGTTTTGGCCCGGGACTACCGCACTGAGAAATGGCAGCCAGGAACGATCTGCACACGGCAAGGACCTCTAATGTATACCGTGGACGTTGGAGAGAACATTGTAAGACGCCATGCTGACCAGATTCTAGAGTCACTGGAAAACGTCAAATCTACACCACGATCCTGTATACCTGGTGATGAAACCAAAGTACCAATTGCATCTACCTCAGAATCGGTGATATTGGAAGCAGACGAACCAAACAACGACGTTGATTCCGAATCAACTTTGCCAGAAGAACCTGATACCCCAAAGAGGCGTTATCCGGACAGAATCAGGAAGCCTCCTCAAAGACTGAATTTATAATTGATTAACTTCAGCTAATGTATATAGCAACTGTAATTGTAAATATGTTATTTAATTATTAATCGAATGTTATGTACTGTTTAGCTAAAAGGGGAGGAATTGTAGTGTATGTGCCTTGAAGAAGGAACTATATTCTGCAGCCCCTGTATACTGCAGTACCAGTAGTGACCACCCCTGTATATAAGCCTATGCAGTAACTTTGTATAGTAGTTCCAGTTTTGTCTCCATTCAGTAAACACTGTTATAACCAACTTCTGCAGTCCGTGTCTCAATTACACATGGACGTAACAACTTCCACCTCCGTAACTTCACCCGTCTCCCACCCTGCCTCAGCTTATCTGCTTCTGAAACCCTCATCCATGCCTTTGTTACCTCTAAACTTGACTATTCCAATGCTCTCCTGGCCGGCCTCCCATTTTCCACCCTTCATGAACTTGAGCTCATCCAAAACTCTGCTGCCTGTATCCTAACTCGCACCAAATCCCGATCACCCATCACCCCTGTGCTCGCTGACCTACATTGGCTCCCGGTCCAGCAATGCCAAGTTTTAAAATTCTCATCCTTGTTTTCAAATCCCTCCATGGCCTTGCCGCTCTCTATCTCTGTAAACTCCTCCAGTCCTACAACGCTCCGAGATCTCTGCGCTCCTCCAATAATGTCTCTTGTGCATCCCCGATTTTCATTGTTCCACCATTGGTGGCCGCACTTCAGCTGCCTCGGCCCAAAGCTCCGGAATTCCTTCCCTAAACCTTTCCGCCTCTATAGGCCTCTCTCCTCCTTTAAGATGCTCGTTAAAACCTACTTCTTTGACCAAGTTTCCTGTCCTAATAGCTCAAGTGTCAAATTTTATTTGATAATACTCCTGTGAATCGCCTTGAGATGTTTTAATATGTTAATGGTGCTATATAAATGCAAGTTGTTGTTGTTGTTGTGTTTGGCAAAGGCTCGGGAAATCCTGAGAACGTCTTTTACCTGAGCCCAGAAGGATGGGCACATAAAACCAATAAAAAAGTCAGGAGAAACCTCTTTTCCCAGAGAGTGGTTAGAATGTGGAACATGCCACCATATGGAGTAGTTGAGGCGAATGGCATAGATGCATTTAAGGGCTAGGTAAGTACATGCGGTAGAAAGGAATAAAAGGATATGCTAATAGGCTTCGATGAAGTAGGATGGGAGGAGGCTTGTGTGAAGCATAAACACCGGTATAGACCAGTTGGGCCAAATGGCCTTTTCCTGTGCTGTAAATTCTGTGTAACTCTCTCAATTATTTCAAGTCAAAATTGAATCCAATTCTCCGACAATTAGTTCCATCTTTTCTGTCATGTTCTCCCAGACAGGTCCCTGACAAAAAATTCGTCAAAACAAATCTGAAGATTGTCAACATGACACAAATTTTCATACTCTTAGCCCTGGCATTTATTCTTACTGTTCCCCATAGGCAGGCGCCCCCAATGGAAGTCTCTCTATGCGGGGATTCTTCCATGGAACATTAGAGATCTGGGATGGAGGGTGTTGCACGAAGCATAGAATCATAGAAAGTTACAGCACGGAAGGAAGCCATTTCGGCCCATCGTGTCCGCGCCGGACAACAAAGAGCTATCCAGCCTAATCTCACTTCCCAGCTCTTGGCCCATAGCCCTGCAGGTTAGAGCATCCCAGGTGCATGTCCAAGTACTTTTTAAATGTGGTTAGGGTTCCTGCCTCTACCACCCTTTCAGGCAGTGAGTTCCCGACCCCCACCACCCTTTGGTGAAGAAATTTCCCCTCAAATCCCCTCTAAACCTTCCCCCAATTACTTTAAACATGTGCCCCCTGGTTTTTGACCCCTCTGCTAAGGGAAATAGGTCCTTTCTATCCACTTTATCTGTGCCCCTCATAATTTTATACACCTCAATAAAGTCTCCCCTCAGCCTCCTCTGTTCCAAGGAAAACAGACCCAGCCTATCCAGTCTTTCCTCATAGCTAACATTCTCTACTCCTGGCAACATCCTTGTAAATCTCCTCTGTACCCTCGCTAGTGCAATCACAACTTTCCTGTAATGTGGTGACCAGAATTGCATGCAGTACTCTAGCTGAGGCCTAACTAGTGTTTTATACAGTTGAAGCATAACCCCCCCTGCTCTTGTATTCTATGCCACGGCTAATAAAGGCAAGCATTCCGTATGCCTCCTTAACCACCTTATCTACCTGGCCTGCTACCTTCAGGGATCTGTGGACATGCACTCCAAGGTCCCTTTGTTCCTCTACACTACTCAGTGTCCTACCATTTAATGTGTATTCCCTTTCCTTGTTAGCCCTCCCCAAATGCATTACCTCACACTTCTTCGGATTGAATTCCATTTGCCACTGTTCTGCCCACCTGACCAATTTATTGGTATCTTCCTGCAGTCTACAGCTTCCTTCTTCAGTATCAACCACACAGCCGATTTTAGTATCATCTGTAAACTTCTTAATCATACCCCCTATATTCAAGTCTGGATCATTGATATATACCACAAAAAGCAAGGGACCTAGTACTGAGCCCTGCGGGACCCCACTGGAAACAGCCTTCCAGTCACAAAAACATCCATCAACCTTTACCCTCTGCTTCTTGTCTCTGAGCCAGTTTTGAATCCAACTTGACACTTTGCCCTGGATCCAGGGGCTTTTAACTTCGTGACCAGTCTGCCATTTGGAACCTTATCAAAAGCTTTGCTAAAGTCCATATACACTACATCAAATGCACTACCCTCATCTACCCTCCTTGTTACCTCCTCAAAAAATTCAATCAAGTTTGTCAGACACGACCTTCCCTTAGCAGTGGTGTCAAGTGTGGTGCTGAGCAACTTCACGGACACCCAGGCCATGTGTAACTTCTGCGGCCTGGAGGAAACCGTATACCATTTATATGTGGAGTGTGAAGGTTGCAGCCCCTGTTTTACTATCTAAAGGGGCTGCTCCTCAACTTCTGGTTAAACCTCAGCCTCACAGTCCTGATTCTTGGCCAGCCGGTATGGATGGGAGCGGGAAGGTTGGAGGACCTTCTCGCAGGTCTGCTTCTGGGCCTGGCAAAAACAGCTATTCACAGGTTCAGAATGATTGCGACCGACGAGGAAGATCGCTCTGGCTGTCTGCCTCTCTTCTGTGGCCTTGTCCACTCCCGGGTGGCCCTGGAGGGAAACAGTGTTGTCCACCGGTACGCTCAAGGCCTTACGCGACCAGTGGGCACTGCAGGACGTACACTGTTTAATTGACGGATAACAATATTATGATTTTGTTTTAACGCAAGCTTCTTTAGTTTTGATTGGACTTCAACAACTTGCAATTATATAGCACCTTTAATGTAATAAAACATCCCATGGTGCTTCATAGGAGCACAATCAGACAAATATTAGCATTGAACCAAAGGAAACTTGAGGACAGGCGACCAAAAACTTGGTTAAAGTAGCAATTTTAAGAATGATCTTGTGTCAGCTGTGGCCCAGTGGTAGCACCCTTGTCTCTGAGTCAGAAGGTTGTGGGTTCAAGTCCCACTCCAGAGACTTGAGCACAAAAATCTAGGTCCACACTCCAGTGCTGCACTGTCAAAGGTGCTGTCTTTTGGATGAGACGTTAAACCAAGGACCCGTCTGCTCTCTCAGGTGGATGGAAAAGATCACATGGCATTATTTCAAAGAAGAGCAGGGGAATTATCCCCGATGTCCTGGCTTATATTTAATCCCTCAATCAACATAAAAAAGCAGATTATCTGGTCATTATCACATTGCTTTTTGTGGGAGTTTGCTGTGTGCAATTGGCTGCTGCATTTCCTACATTACAACAGTGACTGTACTTCAAAAATACTTCATTGGCTGTAAAGCGCTTTGGGATGTCCTGAGATCGTTAAAGGTGCTATATAAATGCAAGTCTTTCCTCCTTTAGAGGAGGGGAAGAAGAGGTTTAGCGAGGGAATGCCAGAGCTTGGGATTTAGACAGCAGAAGGCACAGTTGCTAATGAAGGGGCAAAGGAAATCGGGAATGCACAAGAGGCCAGAATTGGAGGAATGCAGAGTTCTCGGAAGGTTGTGGGGCTGGAGGAGGTGACAGAGATAGGGAGGGATTTGAAAACAAGGATGAGAATTTTAAATTTGACGCAGTGTTGGACCAGGAGCCAACGTAGGTCAGCGAGCACAGGGGTGATGGATGGGTGAAGGCGACCTGGTGCCAGTTAGGAACTTCACCTTCAGAAGATTAGATCAGTGGCGCCTGCTCAGACTTGCAGATTCTGCATTACTAATTGGTGACACTGGGAGGGTTACCCCAGCGACATCTTTATTGGTTCAATCAGAAAGAAGCACAATGCTTATCTGACTTATTTTTTTTAAATTTAAAACAGGCGCGACCTGTTTGTGGAGTACAAATAAAAATACGTGGCAATAACCCTAAAATACAACTTTGTTTCCACTTCGCCGAATGGACAGGTGTGTTTACCTGGGGGTAGGAGGAGGAGGAGGAGTGGCCACAGCAGAGCAACTCGCTCAATCATTTAAAGACACATCTAACCCAACTCTCCGCTTAGTTTCGTCACGTTGTCTCAGGCAAATCCCTGACTGAAACCACCAAAAACAAAATAGAGAGAGAGAACAGTGTCACCATGACGAACACGCGAATTCCCAAGTTCTTCCAAAAAGTTTCCCTCGTCTTCTCTGGGAAAAAGTACCAACTGCTTCAGGGCAGCGACTCTGACGGCAAGGTGAGTGCACACTTTTTATGGGAATACTTACCGGGGTTTGCGGGGCTTCCTTGTCCAGGAAGGACACTCGCCTCACTCAGCCGAGCAACGGCACTTGCTGACCTCCAGCAAACGCTGCTCTGTCGCTGCATGTGGCTCTGCTGACGAAACTAAGACCTTTTAAACGCTGCCTTTAAAAGTTTTTTCCCTCCTCCCCTTCCATTTACTAATGCTGAAAAGCTTCCAGTTAAATCCTGCGGCAGGTGAATTAGTTAAATTCTTACACATCCTCTCAATATTCGTGGTTTTCTGCTTTTTTATTTGAATTGAGTTCTTTTAAAAAAAATAAATTGAACAACTTTGAATTTGCAGGGCTATGGGGAAAGAGCAGGGATGTGGGACTAATTGGATGGCTCTTCCAGCGAGCCGGCACAGGCACTGTGGGCCGAATGGCCTCCTGCTGTGCCGTGTGATTCTATGAGTAAATACCTAAAATAGTAATTTTCCGTAAAAAGAAATACTTTGGCAGCTATTTTTCCTGCTCATCGGATGTGTTTTTGTTTTAGTTAATTTCAACCAAAGTATTGAGAGAGTCTGTTGAAAGAAAGTTGCTAACTTCTAACTTTATTTTTAATGGTGGTTACTGTTTTATGTTTTTGGTTCTTTATTGGCCTCAAGCTGTATTTCAAAACTTCTTTACTGCAGCATTGCTGATTTATCACTTTGCAGCTTTCACAATAAGTGGTACTATTGTGGTAAACCACTGTATTGTATATTGCCACCTCTGGGTGGCGCTGTGTATGGAGGCATGCCTCAGCTGACTCCACCCACCACTGTGTGGGTTTCGTTCAGACTTGTTCAGTCACTCACGAAGAAGCATGGTCTCTTCTTAGCTAATAAAAGCCTTATTCATCTCTTCTTTCGACTCATCATCTCTTCTTCGACTCATCACCTTTTATGAAGTAATTGATAAGCGTATCAATTTTATTAGCTAAAAGTTAAATGGCGACACCTGAGGAGCAACAACAGCAACGGATACAGCAGACATTGCTGAGAGCCCTCAGACCACCACGCCTGGACCTCGACCCTCAAGATGTGGGTGCATCAGCCAAGTTTGAACACTGGCTGAGCTGCTTTGAATCCTTCCTCGCAATCTCACAGGTTACAGAGGAGGATCACAAACTGAAAATTTTGACCGCCCAGGTGAGCCATCAAGTATATATGCTAATCCGGGACTCTAATACGTACGTGGCGGCCCTCGAGCTACTAAAAGGGCAATATACGCGCCCAGTGAACACAATTTACGCCCGACACCTCTTGGGATCCCGCAGGCAGCAACCGGGAGAATCGGTAGGGGCATTTGCACGGGCGCTACTGGCACTCTGCAGAGACTGCGATTGTAAAGCGGTAACGGCTGTGGAGCACGCGCAGGGACTCGCCTGTGATGCCTTCGTCAGGGGCCTCCAGTCAGACCACACCCGGCAGAGACTGCTAGAAAGCAAGGAACCCGACCTGAAGACGGCCATTGCCCTTGCGCTCTCGTTAGAGGAGGCCCACCGAAACCTCGAGGCATACCCCCGTAACGGCGCCGAGACATGGCAATCGAAACCGTGGGACACGGGACCGCCGCCCCCGGCACCAACCGCTGCAGCGACCCAACCGAGACAGCAGCCTCCGGTAAGAACTGCTTCGATGCCCAGTAACCAGGCCCAAAAATGCTATTTCTGTGGCCAGTTAAAACATCCCAGAGCGCACTGCCCAGCTAAGACAGCTACCTGCTCGGGCTGCGGGAAGAAAGGCCATTACGCTAACGCCTGCAAGGGGAAGCCAGCCAGCAGCGCAGCGTGCGGGCCGTGGGAGCAGCCATCTTATCCGCCATTTTGTGTACCCCCGGCCGCATGGCATCCGCCGCCATCGTATCCAACGCACTCAACCGCCATTTCGTCACCGGAACCGACCACCGTCTCGGCGGATGACTATAGTGACTCACTAAGCCACATACTGGCCTCCGTGACGCTGGATCAAGGCCACCCTCACCATCTATCCAGCTCCATGATGGATATCGCGGTAAACGGCCGCGCCACCAGTTGCCTGATCGACAGCGGGAGCACAGAGAGTTTCGTCCACCCGGACACGGTACGTAGCCACTCCCTCACGATTCTGCCAACGCACCATCGCATTTCTATGGCGTCCAAGTCCCAGTCAATGGACATCAGCGGCTACTGTGTGGTGACCCTGTCAGTAGGGGGCACTGAATATCAAAAATTTAAACTGTTAGTCCTGCCCCGTCTTTGCGCTGCCGTCCTGCTAGGGTTGGATTTTCAGTGCCACCTTAAGAGTGTCACACTAGCATACGGTGGACCCCTCCCCCCACTCACAGTCTGCAACCAACAACTTTTAAATCGCCCGCTGCAAACCACCTGCAGCCTTTCCACATTAAAAGTCCCCCCCCCTCCCCTGTTCGCTAACCTCACCCGCGACTGTAAACCCATCGCTACCAAAAGCAGGCGGTACAGTGCCGGGGACAGAGCTTTTATCAGCTCTGAGGTGGAGCGGCTCTTGAAGGAGGGCATTATCGAAGGTAGCACTAGCCCCTGGCGAGCCCAGGTTGTAGTCGTTAAAACCACTGCAAAACGCCGCATGGTAATCGACTACAGCCAAACCATAAACCGGTACACCCAGCTGGACGCGTACCCCCTCCCTCGCATATCTGATATGGTCAATCAGATTGCGCAATACAAAGTATTCTCCACCATCGACCTTAAGTCAGCGTACCACCAGCTGCCCATCCGCCATGAGGACCGCCAGTATACTGCCTTCGAGGCAAACGGCCGCCTCTACCACTTCCTTAGGGTCCCCTTCGGCGTCACCAACGGGGTTTCGGTCTTCCAAAGGGAGATGGACCGAATGGTTGACCAGAACGCGCTGCGGGCAACCTTCCCCTATTTGGATAACGTCACCATCTGCGGCTACGACCAGCAGGACCACGACGTTAATCTAGCAAATTTCCTCCGTACGGCCCAACGGCTGAACCTAACGTACAATAAGGAAAAATGTATGTTTCACACCAAGCGCCTGGCCATCCTCGGCTGCGTGGTGGAGAACGGAGTCATCGGGCCCGACCCCGACAGAATGCGCCCCCTAATGGAGCTACCCCTTCCCCACTGCCAAAAAGCACTGAAGAGATGCCTGGGGTTTTTCTCCTACTACGCCCAGTGGGTGCCCCTCTATGCAGACAAAGCCAGGCCCCTCATCAAAGCCACCTCCTTCCCCCTGACACCAGAGGCGTGTGCAGCCTTCACTCTTATCAAGAACGATATCGCGAAGGCCGCAATGCACGCGGTGGATGAGTCCATCCCCTTCCAAGTGGAGAGCGATGCCTCCGACTTCGCCCTAGCCGCGACCCTTAACCAGGCGGGCAGACCCGTGGCCTTTTTCTCAAGGACCCTCCAGGGCCCCGAGACGAGACACTCCTCCGTCGAAAAGGAGGCCCAGGCTATTGTAGAAGCGGTGCGTCACTGGAGGCATTACCTGGCCGGGAAACGATTTACCCTGCTCACTGACCAGCGTTCAGTAGCTTTTATGTTTAATAATAAGCAGAGGGGTAAAATCAAGAACGACAAGATCTTGAGGTGGAGAATCGAACTCTCCACCTACAATTATGATATCTTGTATCGGCCAGGGAAACTCAATGAGCCCCCAGATGCCCTATCACGTGGTACATGCGCCAACGCGCAGAGTGATAGGCTGCAGTCCCTCCACAATGACCTCTGCCACCCGGGGGTCACCAGGTTTTTCCATTTTATCAAATCCCGTAACCTGCCCTACTCCATCGAGGAGGTCAGGACCATGACCAAGAGCTGCCAAATCTGCGCCGAGTGCAAACCGCACTTCTATAGGCCGGACAGAGCAAGCCTGATCAAGGCCACCCGCCCCTTCGAACGCCTGAGCGTCGATTTTAAAGGGCCCCTCCCCTCCGCTGACCGCAATGTGTACTTCCTCAACATAGTTGATGAGTACTCCCGTTTCCCCTTTGCCATCCCTTGCCCAGACATGACCAGTACCACGGTCATCAAGTGTCTGAATGACATCTTCGCTCTGTTCGGGTTCCCCAGCTATATACATAGCGACAGGGGCTCATCGTTCATGAGCGACGAACTTCGGCAGTACCTGCTAACAAGAGGTATCGCCACGAGCAGGACCACCAGTTACAACCCCCGGGGGAACGGCCAGGTGGAAAGGGAGAACGCGACGGTTTGGAAGGCAGTCCTCTTAGCACTAAAATCTAAGGGCCTTCCGACCTCCCGCTGGCAGGAGGTCCTCCCTGCAGCGCTTCACTCCATTCGGTCACTGCTTTGTACTGCCACTAATGCGACCCCTCATGAGAAAATGTTCGTTTTCCCCCGGAAGTCTACATCGGGAACCTCGCTACCGGCATGGTTGACTTCTCCTGGGCCCGTCCTACTGCGGAGGCACGTGAGGACGCATAAAACGGACCCCCTGGTCGAGCGGGTGCACCTCCTACACGCCAACCCCCAGTATGCCTGGGTGACATACCCAGACGGGCGGGAGGACATGGTCTCCATACGAGATCTCGCACCCTCGGGTACCCCTGAATTACCACCGTTATCCCCCTTACCACCGTTATCCCCCTTACCACTGTTATCCCCCACCACCCCTCCCAACCCAACCCCTGCAGACGGCATGCCAAAGCCCCAGGAATCTTCGCCAACCACCCAGACACCAGACCCGACGTCGGATGCTGCAACACCACCGCCGCCACCACGACGATCAGGACGTCAGACAAGGCCTCCTGATAGACTTAACTTGTAGTACCCTTCACCCCGCCGGACTTCACATTAAACAAGGGGTGAATGTGGTAAACCACTGTATTGTATATTGCCACCTCTGGGTGGCGCTGTGTATGGAGGCATGCCTCAGCTGACTCCACCCACCACTGTGTGGGTTTCGTTCAGACTTGTTCAGTCACTCACGAAGAAGCATGGTCTCTTCTTAGCTAATAAAAGCCTTATTCATCTCTTCTTTCGACTCATCATCTCTTCTTCGACTCATCACCTTTTATGAAGTAATTGATAAGCGTATCAACTATATGCTTAGAAAGAAAGAGAGACTTGCATTTATATAGTGCCTTTCACGACCTCTGGTCGTCCCAAAGCGGTTTACAGCCAATAAAGGTACAGGTAATTGTACTCCAGAGGCCCTGGTCCAAGAACTTGTAACTATGCATGCTGCTAACTGCATAAGTATAGCATTTCACCTGGTTTTACAATATTGTTAAAGAGATTGACTTGAAGGAATTATTGAGCCTTATACGGGCATCTTATTTTTACCTGATGTGCAGTGGAGGATGGAGAATTTACTCTTAGGTCTGTCTGCAACGTACAATGGCCAAAGGAGTTTCGAACTACTCCAGCTGTACAAAGAATTAAGTTTAAAATACTAAATGTATGTTCCTCTGATGCATTGCATCATTTGAAATATTGCTGTTCTGATATGAGCTCTATTCCGATGTTTTCTACTTGTGCTCAAATCAAGAGTCAGCTTCCACAGGTAAGTCTGCAGTCCCTACTATCAGAAACTTGTGCAACGTGCGGAGGATGTAGCTTACCTGATGTGAACAGTGTTATCTTTTTCTGTTGTTATGGTGGTGGTTTCTTCTTAGGCAGTCCCTCGGAACCGAAGATGACTTGCTTCCACATTAAAAATGAGTTCTCGGGTGACTGATGAGTCCAATGCGGGACCTAGAGTCTCTGTCACAGGTGGGGTGGGTGGGTGGGGTGCTTGGGTTGACGTGCGCTGCCTGCGCTTAGCTTCCGCTTGCTCCCGGCGAAGAGACTTGAGGTGTTCGGCACCTTCCCGGATGCTTCTCATCCACTTTGTGCGGTCTTGGGGCCAGGGATTCCCAGGTGTCGGTGGGGATGTTGCACTTTTTCAAGGAGGCTTTGAGGGTGTCCTTGAAGCATTTCCTCTGCCCACCTGGGGCTCTTTTGCCATGCCGGAGCTCCAAGTAGAGCGCTTGTTTTGGGAGTCTCGTATCGGGCATGCGGACAATGTGACCCGCCCATCGGGGCTGATCGAACGTGGTCAAAGCTTCGATGCTGGGGATGTTGGCCTGAGCAAGAACACTGACGTTGGTGCGCCTATCCTGCCAATGGATTTGCAGGATCTTGCGGAGGCAGCGTTGGTGGTACCTCTCCAGTGCTTTCAGGTGCCTGCTGTACATGGTCCACATCTCTGAGGCATACAGCAGGGTGGGTATCACTGCTGCTCTGTAAACCATGAGCTTAGTGCCGGTTTGAGGTCCTGGTCTTCAAACACTCTCTTCCGAAGGCTGCACTGGCACACTGAAGGCGGTGTAGGACTTCGTCGTCGATGTCTGCCCTTGTTGACAGTAGGCTCCCAAGGTATGGAAAGTGGTCCACGTTGTCCAAGGCCTTGTCGTGGATTTTGATAATCGGGGGGCAGTACTGTGTGGTGGGGGCAGGTTGGTAGAGGACCTTGTCTTACGGATGTTTAGTGTAAGGCCTATGCTCGCGTACGCTTTGGTGAAGGTGTTGACGATGGTTTGGAGTTCGACCTTCGAGGGAGCGCAGACGCAAGCGTCTGGTTACCCCCCAAATAACTCCTAATCGCTTTGAAATTGCCAAAAAATAGCATGTTGGCAGATCATGCGGTTCAGTCTGAAAACTACTGAATAGTCTTTATTAAGAGGCAACAATAACTCCAGCAAAATTGTTCAATCAGTGCAATGAGTATAATAATAGAAAACTTGATTTCTCATTAGTACTTTAAAACCATTTAAAAACAACAAGTTCCACACTCCCCATTAGCTCTTTGCAATAACTTTCATAACTTAAACTAGATGTCCTCGATTAAAAAGCACTTTAGAATCCTGATAACCACCAGCATGTATGGTGAGAAACAAACTGAAGAACCTAGTCGGCCAGCCTGGTTATCTGTCTCGTGCCTTTTGAAGTTGAGCTGGTACAAAAAGAACATTTAAAACCAAAAATACCCTTTTACAATTCATCAAAAATGTCATTTTGAAGCCTTATAGGAAATGATAACAGCCTATTAACGGTCCAGTAACTATATATTTATTATCCTGGACATGACTCCTAACTGATTTAAGTGCATGAAAAGAAAATGATTCAAAACAAAATCTTCATTTTTGGGGGGGAAATCAAATTTAAATACTGCTTTTTGTCTTCCTACACAATAATTTCCTCCATCCCATACCTAATTTGTTTGCTGTGTGGGGTCAAGCTGAAGAAAACACTTTTTTTCAATAATATTTTCTTTATTTGAGAATTTTTCTGCGACTATTCTTTTGTTGGTCCCTGTGCAGGAGGCTAAGTTCACAGCGAGTAGTGCATTTATCGCCCTACAGAATTACACATGACGGGTCAGCCAGTCACGGAGATGCTTGTGAGAACTTGGTGCCACTTTAAAATTATTTGAGTGGCATAGCTGAAGAAGGAAGTTTGGTGTGTAGCAGTAATGGGAATCTGGCTATGGGGTAGTATATGCTCTTTAAATAAATAACTACTTTGTTAATGATTACCCACTTTGTCAATCACTGGTTTACACTTTAACAGGAAGCTTTCTGTGGCTAAATTTATGTAGAGAGTTGAACAATAGTAAATAGAGAGTTGAACAATAGTAAAAAAAGAATGTGTGAGAGGTGGTAACATAATGGGGATGATCTCCATTTAGAAAATGATTCTGCAGAAATGCATTTTGTCTGTGACTCTCAAAGGCACTTCCAATGAAAGCTACCACCTCCTACATTATGAAGTCATTTATTGAATATAATGTCCCCCTCAAACATAAACTTTTTTTATATGAATTAACCTTTCATTTCTACTGGAAGTGTAAAGAAGAAGTTGGTATCTTATTTGTACCAATGATGATTAAACTGAATATAAAAGCATTGGGTTTCATGATTGTCTACTTAATTCCTTAGCCATGTAGTAGTCGGGCTTGTTCCAAGGACCCAAACAATATATGCAGTTTTAGCTTGACAGCAGTTCTATTATTTCATTCACAACACGTTAGGACTTTAAAAGCAAACTACATTCAAAATCATGTCCCCAACCTAAGTACGAATGGCGTTAAGATTGGTCATATTTTTTCTGCTTCCTTGTGATCTCCAATAACATTAACATCAGAAAATGTCAATGAGAATAATCACAGTTACAGCCTTAGGTCTTCCCACTTTGTGGAGCCGTTTACTGCCTTTGATATAATGCAGATATTCCAACAATTTCTATAAATCTGTATTATCCTGCAAGAATTTTAAGGTTGTCCAATATGGAGTTCTGCTTTTTTTTAAAAAAAAAAAAAAAAAAAATTACTGGGTCTGTATTATACCATCAGTACCAAAAAAAATAACTAAGTGTAGTCAGAAAGATATATGTTTGTTCTGCAGCAAATGTTTTCTTTTAAATTATCATGGCTATTTACTTGTTCTATATACCTCTTGCCTGAAATGAAATTAGTTCCATTAGTTAATTGAATATAAATCTGTTGTCTAATACAACAAACGGATAGAGATAATACTAACACTGTGTGTACAGACCTTCCCTCAATCACAAGATCAGGAGTGGGGCTGACAATTCTATATTCAGCTCCATTCACATGCTCTGATAATGAAACCTATGCCAGCCTACAGTAGAACCTGGACAACATCCAGGCAAATGCCGACAAGTGGCAGGTAACATTTGAGCTACGCAAGTGCCAGACAATGGGCATTTTCTTATTGGAGATGACCAATCACCTCCCCCTGACCTTCAACAATACCACCAACACTGAGTCCAAGACCATCAATATCCTAAAAAGTCACCATTGAAGCTTAACTGGGCCAGCCGTGTTAACACTGGCTACAAGAGCAGGATGGAACCGGAATGCTCTGTGACCCCCTCAAAGCCTCTTCACCATTTAGGAGGCTCGAGTCAGGAGTGGGATGCGAAGCAGCTGTAATAATAATGGAGAAGCTTGGCATCATTCAAGAGAGAGCAGTTGCTTGATCGGCGGCCCTGCCACTGGACTTCCACCACAGGAGCAATGTGGCTTCAGTATGTACAGTATGCATTGCAGAAACTCACTAAGCTTATTTTGACAGCACTCTCCAGCCCCAAGACTTCTACCAACGAGCTAATTATCTCATGAGAACACCAGTAACAACTTGCATTTATATAGCGCCTTAATGTAATAAAATGCCCCAAGGTGCTTCACAGGAGTGTTATAAAACAAAATTTGGCACTGAGCCATGTAAGGCGATATTGGGCAGCTGGCCAAAAGCTTTGTCAAAGAGTTAGGTTTTAAGGAGCGTCTTGAAGGAGAAAAGGGAGGGTATTCCAGAGCTTAGGGCCTTGGCAGCAAAAGGCACAGCCGCCAACGGTGGCGCGATTTAAAATCGGAGATAAGAGGCCAGAATTGGAGGAGCGCAGATATCTGAGGGTTGTAAGGCTGGAGGCGGTTACAGAGATAGGGAGGGGAAAAGTCATGTAGGGATTTGAAAACAAGGATGGGAATTTTAAAATTGAGATGTTGCTTAACCCAGAGCCAAAGTAGGTCAGCGAGCACAGGGGTGATAGGTGGTCAAAAGCTCATCTCGGGATCAGATATGACACCAAGGCTGCAAACAGTCTGGTTCAGCCTCAGATAGTTGCAGAGGAGAGGGATGGAATCGGTGGCTAGGGAATGGAGTTCATGGTGGGGACTGAATGGCTTCGGTCTTCCCAATATTTAGTTGGGGGAAATTTCTGCTCCATCCAGTATTGGATGTCAGACAAATAGTTAGACAATTTAGAGACAGTGGAGGGGGTGAGAGAAGTGGTGGTGAGGTAGAGCTGGGTATCGTCAGTGTGCATGTGGAAACTAATGCTGTGTCTTTGGATGATGTTGTCAAGGGGCAGCATGTGGATGAGAAATGGGAGGGGGACAAGCATGGTTTTTTGAGGAGAGGGGTGATGACTAGATTTGAAGGAGAGGGGGACAGTACCTGAGGAGGGAGAACCGTTAATAATATCAGCTAACATGGGGGCCAGGAAGGGAAGTTGGGTGGTCAGCAGTTTAGTGGGAGTAGGGCCGAGGGAGCAGGAAGTGTGTCTCATGGACACGATGAGCTCGGAAAGGGCATAAGGGGAGAAACTAGAGAAAGATGTGAGTTCGTGGCTAGGGCAGGGGGAACCTTGGAGGAGGTTAGGCTAGGTGGACTAGGGGAATGGAGGAAAGTGGCAGAGGCAGCTGAACGGGTGGTCTAAATCTTAGTGACAAAGATGTCCATGAGTTCCAAGTCACATACCATCCTGAGTTGGATGTATACCACCATTCCTGCATTGTTGCTGGATAGAAATCCTGGCATTCCCTACCTAAAACAATTATTAGAGCACCATCTGCACAAGGACTACAGCAATTTGAGTAGAAGGCCCACTACTACCTTCTTGGGGATACTAGAGATGATCAATAAGTGAAGCTTTACCAGCATTGACCACATCCTGAGAACAAGTAAATACATTAAAATTTGATATAATCTAGGATTTCAGGCCTGAAATGTTTAGCAGGTGGAGAGCAAAATAAGAAAATTAAGCTGTGCGAATATAATACGCCAGGAGCTTCACTTGAAGTTAGATGCTAATAAAACTAGCGTTTGTTGTAGGTCAGTCCTGCACAATTTCTCCATCTTTTTTAAAGGCAGGATTGCGGAGGTACAGGAATTTTCAGGTTTTTTTTGGGGGGGTGGGGGGTTGGATGCACTGACTTTTATATTTTTAAAAACATAATAAATAAAATGTCAGCTGTGACTCAGTTGGTAGCACACTCGCCTGAGTCAGAAGGTTCTGGGTTCAAGTCCCACTCCAGAGACTTGAGCACAAAAATCTAGGTTGACACTCCAGTGCTGCACTGTCGGAGCTGCCGTCTTTCAGATGAGACGTTAAACCAAGGCTCCGTCTGCTCTCTTGGGTGGACGTAAAAGATCGTGTGGCAATTTTGCAGAAGAGCAGGGGAGTGTCCTGGCCGATAGTTATCCCTCAATCTGCATCACATTGCTGTTTGTGGGAGCTTGCTGTGTGCAAATTGGCTGCTGCATTTCCTACATTACAACAGTGACTACACTTCAAAAAGTACTTAATTGGCTGTAAAACGCTTTGGGACGTCGGGTGGTCGTGAAAGGCGCTATACAAATCCAAGTCTTTTCTTTTACAGAATATATACGTAGAATTCCATGTGAGCCTTAATAAGAATTCTTTTACAACTAATCCTCTTTAGAAGCATTGAAACCTATACTAATGGAGATCATAGAGTATTCTGCTAAATGGCACAAAATTCTTCCTAACTGGTTTTACCGTCTAATGGTCTTCCAAATTGTATTGGTTTGTGGGGGAGAATAAGGTGTGATTTTTACCTGCTGCTTACGGCATTACCACTTTCTACCAGAGTAAATGGTGTCATCCAGAAGCTGGGGTTGTTCTCTTTGGAGCAGAGAAAGTTAAGAGGAGATTTGCTAGAGGTGTTCAAAATCATGACTGGTTTTGATAGAGTAAATAAAGAGAAACTGCTTCCAGTTTCAGAAGGGTCGGTAACCAGAGGACACAAAAACATAGGTGACATGAGGGAGGAAAAAAATTACACAGCGAGTTATTGTGATCTGGAATGCACTACCTGAAAGGGTGGTGGAAGCAGATTCAATAGTAACTTTCAAAAGGGAACTGGATAAATACTTGAAGGAAAAAAATGACAGGGCTATGGGGAAAGAGCAGTGGAGTGGGACTAATTGGATAGTTCTACCAAAGAGCCGGCACAGGCACATGGGCCAAATGGCGGCCTCCTGTGCTGTGTCGATCTGTGATTCTAATGTTACAATGTAACTTTCACTTGAAATTTACAGGCTGATTATGGAATTACCAGGGGTCACAGTCTAAGGATAAGGGGTAAGCCATTTAGGACAGAAATTAGGTGGAATTTCTTCACCCAGAGAGTGGTGAACCTGTGGAATTCTCTACCACAGAAGGCAGTAGAGGCCAATACATTAAATATATTCAAGAAGGAGTTGGATATATTTCTTAAGGCTAAAGGGATCAAGGGGTATGGGGAGAAATCAGGGACTGGATACTGAATTTGAATGATCAGCCATGATCGCATTGAATGGCGGAGCAGGCTCGAGGGGCCGAATGGCCTAATCCTGCTCCTATCTGCTATGTTTTTATGTTTACATAATTTGTATTGCAGTCATGAATATAATAAAACCATTGGTCTAAAAATTGTTGGATCACGTAGCGCCTGTTTTTTAGGTGCTATGTGGCCTCCTAAGTCCCCAAAATGGCGGGCAGGAGGCGCGCGCACATTTTGGTTAAGGACAAACAAGGTGTCCTTTACCCATGCCTGAAGCAGGTATTCGGCCCTGAGTATATGCAAATAAGGGTCTAAAGCCTGCTTGAGGTCCCCGCTGCAACACTGGGTTGCCCTTCGCTGGCTGGAGTCATAGAAGTTTACAGCACAGAATGAGGCCATTCAGCCCATCTTGTCCATGCCAATCAGGAAAATCAACCCTACAGATCGCCCGCTGTAAAAAGGTAAGTTATTTGTAACTTTTAGAAGAGATCGGCAAAATGGAAAAGGAGGAGGGATAGCTCTGATAATAAAGGATGGGATAAATACAGTAGAGAGAAAGGATCTGAACTCTGAAAATCAAGAAGTAGAATCAATTTGGGTGGAGCTAAGAAACAGCAAGAGGCAGAAAACATTGGTGGGAGTTGTTTATAGGCCCCCAAACAGTAAACAGTAGTTGTAATGTAGGGCAGAGTATAAATCAGGAAATTAGAGGCACATGTAACAAGGGCAATACAGTAATCATGGGGGCTTTAATCTACATATAGACTGGGCAAACCAAATTTGCAGTAATAGTGTGGAGGACGAATCATGGAATGTATACAAGATAGTTTTCTAGATCAGTATGTTGAGGAACCAACTTGGGAACAGGCAATTTTAGATCTAGTATTATGCAACGAGAAAGGGTTAATTAATAACCTTGTAGTAAAGGAGACTGTAGGGATGAGTGACCATAATATGATAGAATTTTATATTGAGTTTGAGTGATTTAGTTAAATCTGAAACTAGGGTCTTCAATCGAAACAAATCAAACTATGTAGGTATGAGGGGCGAGTTGGCTAAGGTAGATTGGGAAACTACATTAAAAGGTGTGACGGTAGAGAAGCAATGGCTAGCATTTAAAGAATTAATACATAATTTACAACAAATATACATTCCTTTTAAGGCACAAAAACGCCACAGGAAAAGTGGTCCAACCGTGGCTAACGAGAAGTTAAAGATAGTAATGGATCAAAGGAAGAGGCTTATAATGTTGCCAAAAAGAGTAGTAAGCCTGAGGATTGGGAGGATTTTAGAATTCAGCAAAGGAGGGCCATGAAATTGATAAATAAAGGGAAAATAGAATATGAGAGTAAACTAGCGAGAGACATAAAAACAGACTGTAAAAGCTTCTATAGGTATGCAAAAAGGAAAAGATTAGCGAAAAAAAATGTGGGTCCTTTACAGGCTGAGACAGGAGAAATTATAATGGGGAATAAGGAAATGGCAGAGAAATTAAACATATACTTTGGCCCCGACTTTCCCGAAGGTGCGGGGAATTGTCGGGTTCCCCGAATGTCGGGATCCGACCCGAATCTAAATGGGTCAGCCAGCTGCACGCAATTTTCCCTCAATTGGCCAATTAATTTCCAGCGTGTGGGCACCCTTGCCAAGTGTCCAATTCCAGTCAGAAAGCCCCACATTATGATGCCATCATTCGTGGTGCTTTTAAAGTCTCCAGCAAGCTTCTCAACCTCTGCAGGTTTCCCAACCAGTCGGACAGAATGGCACAGGAGCCTGCACCAGCTACTGCCAGCGGCAGAGGCTGAGCTGCCGCCAAATTTGACGAGACCTCATTGCAGACATTGGTGGATGGGGTTAGGGCCCACAGGGAGGTCCTCTTCCCTAGCTCAGGGAGGGAGAGGCCTCTCAAGGAGACCAGGGCTGCATGGATGGAGGTGGCTGCAGAGGTCCACTCTCAGGGAGTCACCCATCGGACCTGGATGCAGTGCAGGAAGCGTTTCCATGACCTTCACCGTACAGGAAAAGTAAGTATGAAGTTTCCATCACCCTCCACCTGATCCCCATTGCCTTTCCCCAACAGCACTCGGCTTCAGCAATCTCTTCCTCCACATCCCACTTCACAGTCACATCCATGCACCCTTACCCATTCCGTCTCTCTCTATGCTCACATTCACATAACTATTCCACCATGCAGCCCTCACACTGCCTATCACTCTGATGCTTGGAACACAACTGACAACACACCGGGAGGGCCCTTGGTCTTGCAGCCTCACACCACCTTTGTTTCCTAAGTATCTATGCTATGCAATCTCTACACTCACTCCTTCACTCTCACTCAAACTCCACTTGTCTCCCTCATTGCAGGAAAAGAGAGCTCACAATAGGAGAGAGCAAGCGAGGACTTGAGGAGGACCACCCTCAATCGCCCACCTGACCCCCTGGGAGGAAGCAGTGATGGAGATTGCTGGGGCTGACGTGGCTGCGGAAGCTGGGGCAGGAGAGACGGGAGTAAGCCCGCAAGCTGGTGACAGAATAGTTTCCCATTTCTCTCATTGACATAGCATGAGTCGCTGATATGATTCTGAAGCTACATCATTTGGACTTATGATCATCTGCAAAATCCAATGTGCAAGTAGCCTTGGCATCAGATCTCTAACTCTTTCCTTTACTCCCCCACAGGACCATCCGGTGCCACTGCCGAGGAGGAAGAGACTTTGCAGCCAGACTCCTCAGAGGAAGCTCCAGCCTCTGAGGGAGCAGCGTCAGCAAGAAGTAAGCGCACCCAGCACCAGCGCAGACACTCGCACCTTGGGGGGGCCTTCGGGACATAGAGTAGTGTTGTCACCTGGTGTTTCACAGCTCACAAGTGAGCATCAGCAGATTCTGGAGACAGGGACAGCAGTGGAGAGTCCTCATCGGAGGGCGCAGGCCTCTGCCAGCTCAGCTCAGCTGCATGTTGACCCTATGCCTCTGAGTCCATCCGCAAGAGAGGAGGTGATGGCTCTCCATGCACAGATGCAGGAGTCTCTGGCAGGTTTTGTCTCCAGGGTTGCTGCGAGTGTGGAGCGAATGGAGGAGTCCATGGCGAGCATGAGCACAGCCTTATTGGAGTCATTGGCGCATGAAAGCATCACCACGGAAAGGATGGCTACCTCCGTGGTAAGGCTGGCTGCGGCCGAGGAGAGGAGGGCTGCGGACATGGAGGAGCTTAGTCGCCAGGGTATCGAAAACATGGTGAGTGCTCAGAATAGAATGACATCTCTTGAGGAGCGATGGGCATCTATTGAGCACTGATACCAGACCTTCATGGAAGTCCCTTTGAGCAGGACTTCCAGTGCAGAGACGGGTCCCCATGGCCCCCCTGATGTGCAGCAAGGTGCTCTCCAGCCACTTGCAGGCGCTGAGGGGGAGCTGACCCATGAGAGGGAGGTTGTTGGCACACCTCAAGGAAATGGGGGCTCCTCTCCACGTGCTTACACTTCCATGCCACTTCAGAGCCCTCGGTCAGAGCCCCGCCAGAGTCCACACCCAAGTGAGATAGGAGTCTCAACCCCTGCACAGCCACAGAAGCAGCAGACTGCTGGCGAGCCCTCAGAGGCTCGCCACCCCAGAGGACGCCTGCCAAAGGTGTCAAGACAGGAGCAGCAGGAAAGTGAGCAAGGGGCCTCCACATCTGCTGAAGCCACAGGGGTACCACTACTTAGGAGCACGCGTAAGAGAAAAATAAAGCACCACTAATCACAAGGGTAGTCACTTGGGTGAAAAGTCTTGTATATAGTTTTAATGCCATCAGTTTCCTGTACATTAAAAATCTGGTGGCAACTGCTGCAGTTATGGCGTCTGTCATTTGGCGAATGGGGATATCACATTGAGGCCTTAGGATTAGTTGCAGATGTCAGCAAGCTGGTCAAATAGGTAGAAATGCGCAGGCATGGGCCACTGTCCATGGTCAGCTAAGAAGCAGCGAGGCTACAGTATCTGATGTACCAGGCTACGCAAATCTGCCCAGGATGAGTGCGTTCCTTGCATTCCGCCCAGCAATGTTCTCGTGCACTGGTGCCGCTGGTTGACTGGCCTCTGCAGGATGCTTGTTTCCATCCTCCTCCTCAGCATCATCCTCATCTGAGGCGGCTCTGTGAGGAGCCTGTTGGTCCTGCGTAATCAGCAAGCCACAACGCTGTGCCATGTTGTGAAGCACACAACATACCACGACGATTTTGGAGACCCTGGCTGATGAGTACTGTAGGGCTCCACCTGATCTATCGAGGCATCTTAAGCACATCTTTCACAATCCAATGGCTTGCTCGATCATGCATCTGGTGGAAATGTGGCTGGAGTTGTAGCGCTCCTTAGCTTCGTTGGCTGGTCTCCTCAACGGCGTCATTAGCCAAGACCGCAGGGGATATCCCTTGTCTCCAAGTAGCCATCCCTGAAGTTCGTTTGGCGGACTGAATAGCGAAGGCACAGTAGACTGGCGCAGTATGAAGGAGTTATGGCAGCTGCCAGGGTACTTGGCACAAACATGCAAAATCACCTTCTTGTGGTCACACACCAGCTGAACGTTAAGGGAGTGGAAGCCCTTGCGGTTGACAAATACTCCTGGATTGCGGTGGAGTGCCCTAAGGGCCACGTGTGCAGTCAATGATGCCCTGCACCCTTGGAAAGTCTGCCAGCTGAGCTAATCCAAGCGCTCGTGCCCTTGCACTTGTGCGATCCCTGGTGAAATGGATGTGATTGTGCGCGAGGGCAAAGAGGACATCGGTGACCTGTTTGATGCAAGTGTGTGCGGCCGCCTGGGAGATGCCGCTGATGTCTGCTGCTGATCCCTGGAAGGAGCCTGAGGCATAAAAGTTGAGTGCGGTGGTAACTTTGATGGCCACTGGTAAGGAGTGTCGACCTGGTGCTCTGGGCTCCAGGTCCTGCTGGAGCATTGCGCAGATGTCAGTCACTACCTCTCGCGAAAGTCGGAGCCGCCTTTGGCACTGCTGCTCAGTCATGTTGAGGTAACTCACCCTGTTTGGGGGGGTATCTCCTGCGCCGACGGCCTTCCATGCGCTGGCCCCTTCTGGCCTGTGCTGCCTCAAGTGGCTGAGCTGCAGCCTGTCGCTCCTGCTGGTGCTGCTGTTGTTACTGGATCTGCTCCAGCCTCCTCTGCTGTTGGAGATGCTCTAATGCCAAGAAGGGAAGGAACAAAAGGCCTCCCATGCTTCTGGCAGATGCCTCCGTTGAGGTAGCGCTGAGTGAGGGTGATGAGATGGGCTTCCCAGGAGCTCTCACTGGAGAAGTGTGAGAGGCTCCAACCTTCCACAGCTGTGCCTAAGCCTTCAACAAGTTGCCCCAAGCCTGGAGCAACAAGGTCCTGTAGCCTACCAATGCTGTCTGATTAAATCTCTTCATTCCTGATTGACCTGCAGCTGAAAGTATGCAAGCCAACATTGTACCCGCCAGGTTTCACCAGCGGTGTTCACACCAGGCGTGGTTTACGGCTGAAAATTGCAAGGGCCCCTTAAAATTGGATTACAGCTGCCAATTATTGATCATTAGGCTCCCGCCCTGATTCGGGTCGCGCTGAAACACTGGGGCAAAAGTCGGGCGGGGCGGGGAATCGGGCGGGGGGGGTGTTGCAACCCCCTATTTCTGTCTTTTTTTTGAAGCCCCTGCCCGCTTGAAACCCCGCCCGACGGCTCCGGGAAAATCGGGGCCTTTGTGTCTCTCTTCACGGGCAGCACGGTGGCATAGTGGTTAGCACTGTTGCCTCACAGCGCCAGGGACCCTGGTTCGAATCCGGCCTCGGGCGACTGTCTGTGTGGAGTTTGCACATTCTCCCCGTGTTTGCGTGGGTTTCCTCCGGGCGCTCCGGTTTCCTCCCACAGTCCAAAGATGTGCGGGTTAGGTTGATTGGCTATGATAAATTGACCCTTAGTGTTAGGGGGATTAAATACGTGGGGTTACGGGGATAGGGTGGGATATGTGTTGGTGTAGGGGTTACGGGGATCGGGTGGGATATGTGTCGGTGCAGGCTCGATGGGCCGAAATGGCCTCTATCTGCACTGTGGGGTTTCTGTGATTCTGTGAAAAAACTTCCTGGAAATAGTGGAAAACCAAGGGTCTAGCGAGAATGAGGAAGTGAAAGAAATTGGTATTAGTAAATAAATAGTACTGGTGAAATTAATGGGACTGAAAGCCGATAATTCCACTGGACCTGATGGCCCACATCCTAGGGTTTTGAAAGAGGTGGCTATAAGAGATAGTGG
This sequence comes from Somniosus microcephalus, assembly GCF_052327205.1. Lineage (NCBI taxonomy): Eukaryota > Metazoa > Chordata > Chondrichthyes > Squaliformes > Somniosidae > Somniosus > Somniosus microcephalus. The sequence continues at coordinate 255,164,437 of NC_140992.1, forward strand.
ATGCATTGGTTGTCATTTTCCAAAATTCCATAGATTCTAGAACAGTTCCTGCAGATTAGAAGGTAGCAAATGTAACCCACTATTTAAGAAAAGTGGGAGAGAGAAAACGTGGAACTACAGACCAGTTAGTAGTAGGGAAAATGCTAGGATCTATTATTATGGGTGTGGTAACAGGGCACTTAAAAAAAATAAAAAAAATAAAAAAAAAAAAATAAAAAAAAAAATAATAATAATAGAATTAGGCAGAGTCAACACGGATTTATGAAAGGGAAATCGTGTTTGACATCTTAGTTTTTTGAGGTTGTAACTAGCAGAATAGATAAGGGGGAACCAATGGATGTGTATTTGGATTTTCAGAAGGCATTTGCCACACAAGAGGTTATTTAAACAAAATTAGGGCTCATGAGATTGGGGGTATTATACTGGCATGGATTGTGGCTTGGTTAACAAACAGAAAACAGAGAGTAGGAATAAGCGGGTCATTTTCGGGGTGGCAGGCTGTAACTAGGGGGTACCACAAGGATCAGTGCTTGGGCCTCAGCTAGTCACAATCTATATCAATGATTTGGATGAGGGGGACCAAATGTAATATATCCAAGTATGCTGATGATACAAAGCTAGGTGAGAAAGTAAGTTGTGAGGAGGATGCAAAGAGGCTTCAAGGAGATATAGACAAGCTAAGTGAGTGGGCAAGAACATGGCAAATGGAATATAATGTGGAGAAATGTGAAGTTATCCACTTTGGTAGGAAAAATAGAAAAGCAGATTATTTTGTAAATGGTGAGAGATTGGGAAATGTTGGTGTTCAGAGGGACCTGGGTGTCCTTGTGTGTGAATCACTGAAAGTTAACATACAGGTACAGCAAGCAATTAGGAAAGCAAATGGTATGTTGGCCTTTATTAAAAGAGGATTTGAGTATAAGAATAAAGATGTTTTACTGCAATTATATAGGGCCCTGGTGAGACCACACCTGGAGTATTGTGTACAGTTTTGATCTCCTTACCTAAGGAAGGATATACTTGCCATAGAGGGAGTGCAACAAAGGTTCACCAGACTGATTCCTGGAATGGGGGGATTGTCCTATGAGGAGAGATTGAGTAGACTAGGCCTATATTCTCTGGAGTTTAGAAGAATGAGCAGTGGTGATCTCATTGAAACATACAACATTCTTGCAGGGCTTGACCGGGTAGATGCAGGGAGGGTGTTTCACCTGGCTGGGCAGTCTAGAACCAGGGGTCACAGTCTCAATAAGAGGTCGGCCATTTAGGACTGAGATGAGGAGAAATTTCTTCACTCAGATGGTGGTGAATCTTTGGAATTCTCTACCCCAGAGGGCTGTGGAGGCTCAGTCATTGAGTGTATTCAAGACAGGGATCGATAGATTTTTCGATATTTAAGGGAATGAAGGGATATGGGGATAGTGCAGGAAAGTGGAGTTGAGGTAGAAGGTCAGTCATGATCTTATTGAATGGCGGAGCAGGCTTGAGGGGCCAAATGGCCTACTCCTGCTCCTATTTCTTATGTTCTTACATCGCCACCACTCCTGGCACCAATGTTTGATCTCCCTCCTGGGTGCAGCAGCACATTGCACACGCTTAATAAGGACGATGGCAGGACAATGGCAAATTAGCCCGTCGACCTCATGACTATTGCACTGCTAGGCTGCGGGCACCATTTGCGGCCCCAGTGGCAGAATGCTGGTCGCTAGGGAGAGGTGGAAATGAATTCAGCCAGATAGAATGCCCCGGGTGAGTCCGGGATGGAAGCGTACAGTGGCCGGAAGCGGCCTATGACTTTAATGCGGAGCTAGGAGAAGCACTGCTGCTCCTCCTGGCTCCACATTCAACTAAGTATTTTTCATAAACTTCACTTTTTGGTGGTGGCCTCCAGCAGTCCCTTTAAGCGGTCCGCTGCATGTAGATTGAATAATTCTAAACTCTGGCCCAATGCCTGTTGCATTCAGGATAAACCAATTTCTGGTTTGGGTCCTAAAACGGGCGTTGGGCCCCATGAACATGCCAATAAGAGGCTTAATGTCTTTTTTTGGTGGCTGCCAGGGACATCGCTACGGTGCCCGAACCAATATGACATCAGACATGTTTCTGATGCGGTTCAGGCACGGGAGATTGGCCCATTAATTTGGAGCTGTTTGCATGCATTTTCTACCTGGAAAATGGGTGCAACAAGGTCGAGTTTCAACCCCCCCCCCCCCCAAAAATTGATTTACGGCTGTGGTTTAACAGAAAATGTGACCACTGATATTTGACGATATGTGCTCTGCATTCTTCCAAGACTATTCATGCACTACCAAAGTCGCTGTGTGAGTTGGCTGTAGGTGCACACAGTTGCCACATTTTAAATAAATTATTATTGTATATAAAGTGGCATAATATCTTTTTAAGAGAGATGTAAAAAGTCACACAACACCAGGTTATAGTCCAACAGCTTTATTTGAAATCACAAGCTTTCGGAGCGCTGCTCCTTCTTCAGGTGAAGTGGAGAAATGCATAAAGACACAGCTTATATAGTCAGAGAATCATGTCAGATGTTTACAGGTAACCTTTCCAACTGCCATTAATCACACCTCGGCAGAGAGATAATCACAGCAGTCAAAGGTGTGAATGGTGTCCAAACAGGTCAGTCAGGGAAACATTACATCAAAGAACAATGAGGTGGGGTCACAAGGGGTCAAATATTGCAGATGCTGGGGTCTGTATGAAAAACAAAAAAACAGACAAAAAACATTTTTTTTTTTTTTGGCTGGAAATCACAGCAGGTCCGGCCGCATCCGTGTAGAGAGAACAAGCCAATGTCGACTCGAGTCTGGATGACCCTGCATCAGGTGGGGTTACATGTAGCATGACATGAACCCAAGATCTCTGTTGAGGCCGTCCTCATGGGTGCGGAACTTGGCTATCAGTTTCTGCTCGACGATTTTGCGTTGTCGTGTGTCTCGAAGGCCACCTTGGAGAATGCTTACCCGAAGATCGGAGGCTGAATGTCCTTGACTGCTGAAGTGTTCCCCGACTGGGAGGGAACACTCCTGCCTGGTGATTGTTGCGCGGTGTCCGTTCATCCGTTGTCGCAGTGTCTACATGGTCTCGCCGATGTACCATGCTCCGGGGCATCCTTTCCTGCAACGTATGAGGTAGACAACGTTGGCCGAGTCACATGAGTATGTACCATGTACCTGGTGGGTGGTGTCCTCACGTGTGATGATGGTATCTGTGTTGATGATCTGGCATGTCTTGCAGAGGTTGCTGTGGCAGGGTTGTGTGGTGTCGTGGTCGCTGTTCTCCTGAAAGCTGGGTAATTTGCTGCGAACGATGGTCTGTTTGAGGTTAGGCGGCTGTTTGAAAGCGAGTAGTGGAGGCGTGGGGATGGCCTTAGCGAGGTGTTCGTCGTCATCGATGACATGTTGAAGGCTGCGAAGAACATGGCGTAGTTTCTCCGCTCCGGGGAAGTACTGGACGACGAAGGGTACTCTGGTTGTGTCCAGTGTTTGTCTTCTGAGGAGGTCTATGCGATTTTTCGCTGTGGCCCGTCGGAACTGTCGATCGACGAGTCGAGCGTCATATCCCGTTCTTACAAGGGCGTCTTTCAGTGTCTGTAGGTGTCCATCGCGTTCCTCCTCGTCTGAGCAGATCCTGTGTATTCGCAGGGCTTGTCCATAGGGGATGGCTTCTTTAACGTGGTTAGGGTGGAAGCTGGAGAAGTGAAGCATCGTGAGGTTGTCCATGGGCTTGCGGTAGAGTGAAGTGCTGAGGTGTCCATCTTTGATGGAGATTCTTGTGTCCAGGAATGAGATTGATTCTGAGGAGTAGTCCATGGTGAGTTTGATGGTGGGATGGAACTTGTTGATGTTATCGTGTAGTCTTTTCAGTGATTCTTCGCCGTGGGTCCATAGGAAGAAAATGTCGTCGATGTATCTGGTGTATAGCGTTGGTTGGAGATCCTGTGCAGCGAAGAAGTCTTGCTCGAACTTGTGCATGAAGATGTTTGCGTATTGGGGTGCGAATTTGGTCCCCATGGCTGTTCCGTGTGTTTGGGTAAAGAACTGGTTGTCGAAGGTGAAGACATTGTGGTCAAGGATGAAGCGGATGAGTTGTAGGATGGCGTCTGGAGATTGGCTGTTGTTGGTGTTCAGTACTGAGGCTGTCGCAGCGATGCCGTCATCGTGGGGGATACTGGTGTAGAGTGCCGAGACGTCCATCGTGGCGAGGAGTGTTCCTGGTTCAACTGGTCCGTGGGTGCTGAGCTTCTGTAAGAAGTCTGTAGTGTCGCGACAGAAGCTGGGGGTTCCCTGTACGATGGGTTTCAGGATGCCCTCGACATATCCAGAGAGGTTCTCACACACGGTTCCGTTGCCTGATGCGATAGGACGTCCAGGTGTGTTGGCTTTGTGTATCTTTGGGAGGCAGTAGAAGTCTCCCATTCTCCAAGGTGGCCTTCGAGACACACGACAACGCAAAATCGTCGAGCAGAAACTGATAGCCAAGTTCCGCACCCATGAGGACCGCCTCAACAGAGATCTTGGGTTCATGTCACGCTACATGTAACCCCACCTGATGCAGGGTCATCCAGACTCGAGTCGACATTGGCTTGTTCTCTCTACACGGATGCGGCCGGACCTGCTGTGATTTCCAGCCAAAAAAAAAAAAAAATGTTTTTTGTCTTTTTTTGTTTTTCATACAGACCCCAGCATCTGCAATATTTGACCCCTTGTGACCCCACCTCATTGTTCTTTGATGTAATGTTTCCCTGACTGACCTGTTTGGACACCATTCACACCTTTGACTGCTGTGATTATCTCTCTGCCGAGGTGTGATTAATGGCAGTTGGAAAGGTTACCTGTAAACATCTGACATGATTCTCTGACTATATAAGCTGTGTCTTTATGCATTTCTCCACTTCACCTGAAGAAGGAGCAGCGCTCCGAAAGCTTGTGATTTCAAATAAAGCTGTTGGACTATAACCTGGTGTTGTGTGACTTTTTACATTTGTCCACCCCAGTCCAACTCCGGCATCTCCACACCATTTTTAAGAGAGGGCATTGAACATATTAATGGCAGATGGACAGATCAAAAACTCTGATATTCTCCTAAATATTGTGGGATTTCTATCATTGCTATATCTAAAAGAAAACTCTTGATCACAAGCTTGTGTAAACAGGCATTTTCTTCAGAATTTAAGTTCCAAAGATCTTTGCTTTACCCAATTTATTGAAGTGATGAGCACAAATCACTTACTACATCTTAAACCACTGATGTTCACAGAATCATCAAATTTACAGAATGGAAGGAAATCATGTGGCCATCATGCTGCTGCTAGCTCTTTATTTGGAGCTGTCTGCTTCTAATCTAATTTCCCTACCCTTTCTCTGTATTGGTTTATAATTCTTCCTTTTCCAATACTTATCCAATTTCTTTTTTAACATTAGAATCTAAGCCTCAGTAGTCACTTGTGGTAAAGCGTTCCATGCTCTAATAACACCTCCTTGTGGAAAAACAAATCTTCTCCTTCCCTACCTTTCCTGTTTGTTAATTATTCAACTAAATTAGTCAAGAACGTTTTGCCTTTTGGGGGGGAAAAAAAAATTGCAAGTCCCCAGGACATTGCAAATCACTTCACAACCAATTACAGTAATTGCTTTTTACTGATGTCAGGAAAATGTATGCTAAATCGTGCCCATGTCTTTCCAAGTGTTCTGGAATTTCATCCTGTATTTTGAACTCTAAAACTCCACAACTGAAGTAAAATACCTATAATTTCCTGGCAATTCTTTTCCCCCTTTCTTGAACATACATGTAACAATTGAAACCCTTTAGTCCATTGACACAGTGGTTCTTTCAAGGATTTTTGGAAAGTTAGTGGCTCCATCATATCTTTCCCAACATCCTTCAGTATTCTGAAATGCATACCATCTGGCCTTCCGCGACCAGTGGGCACCACAGGGACTGGACTGTATAGTGGCTAATGTAAATATTATTAAGTTTGCGTTATTTTTTTAAAGATTTGGGCTTCTATTAGTTGTGCCCCTCTAAAAATGGGGCACTTTTTAGATTTCCTTTTGATTAGATGACACTAGGGCAACCGAGTGTCGCCTTATGAGTTTAAATGGAAAAAAAAAGGCATACCATTTGGTTCTGGTGACTTTTTTTTCTATTTTTAGTTTCATTCATTTTATTTTAGTGCAGATTCATAAGAACATAAGAAATAGGAGCAGGAGTAGGCCCTTCGAGCCTGCTCCGCCATTCGATGAGATCATGGCTGATCTTCTGCCTCAACTCCATTCACAGGACCTATCGCCATATCCCTTGATGCCCTTACTAGTCAGAAATCTATCGACGACTTCTGTTTTGAATATACCCAATGACTGAGCCTCCACAGCCCTCTGGGGTAGAGAATTCCAAAGATTCACCACCCTCTGTGTGAAGAAATTTCTTCTCATCTCAGTCCTGAATGGCCTACCCTTTATCCTGAGGCTGTGGCCCCTGGTTCTAGACTCCTCAGCCAAGGGAAACATTCTCCCAGCATCCATCCTATCGAGCCCTGTAATAATTTTGTATGCTTCAATGAGATCCCCTCATTCTTCTGAATTCAAGAGAATACAGGCCTAGTTTACTCGATCTCTTCTCATACGACAGTCCCGCCATCCCAGGAATCAAACTCGTGAACCTTTGTTGCACTCCCTCTATGCCAAGTATATCCTTCCTTAGGTAAGGAGACCAAAATTGTACACAGTACTCCAGGTGTGGTCTCACCAAGGCCCTATATAATTGGAGTAAAACTTCTTTACTCCTGTACTCAAATCCTCTTGTAATGAAGGCCAGCATATCATTTGCCTTCCTAATGGCTTGCTGCACCTGCACATTCACTTTCAGTGACTCATGTACAAGGACACCCAGGTCCCTTTGAGCATCTGCATTCCCCAATCTTTCACCATTTAGGAAATACTCTGCCTTTCTGTTTTTTCCACCAAAGTGGATCACTTCACATTTATCCACATTATATTCCATCTGCCATGTTCTCGCCCACTCCGAGCCAGTTGAGATCCCCTTGAAGCCTCTTCACATCCTCTTCACAACTGCCACTGCCACCTAGCTTTGTATCATCAGCAAATTTGGAAATGTTACATTTAGTCCCCTCATCCAAATCATTGATATAGATTGTAAATAGCTGGGGCCCAAGCACCGATCCTTGCGGTACCCCACTAGTCACAGCCTGCCATCCTGAAAAAGACCAGTTTATCCCTACTCTTTGTTTTCTGCCTGTTAACCAATTCTCAATCCATGCTAGTATATTACCTCTAATTCCATGTGCCCTAATTTTGTTCACCAACCTCTTGTGTGGGACCTTATCGAAGGCCTTCTGAAAATCCAGATACAGCACATTTACCAGTTTCCCTTTGTCTACTCCACTAGTTACATCCTCAAAGATCTCCAATAGGTTTGTCAAACATGATTTCCCTTTCATAAATCCACGTTGACTCTGCCCAATCTTACTATTTAGTTTCTAAGTGCCCAGCTATTGCATCCTTTATAATTGATTCCAGCATTTTCCCAACTACTGATGTGAGGCTAACCGGTCTGTAGTTCCCTGTTTTCTCTCTCCCTCCTTTCTTAAATAGCGGGGTTACATTTGCTATCCTCCAATCTGCAGGAACTATTCCAGAATCTATAGAATTTTGGAAGATGACAACCAATGCATCCACTATTCCAATGGCCACCTCTTTCAAAACCCTAGGATGTAGCTCATCCAGTCCTTGGGCTTTATCAACTTTTAGTCTCATTTAATTTTGCTAGTACTGTTTTTTTTTTACTAATAATTTCTTTAAGTTCCTCATTCTCGTCACACACTTGGTTTTCTTGTATTTCTGGTTTTTTTGTGTCTTCCTCCGTGAAGACAGAAACAAAGTATTTATTTAATTTCTCTGCCATTTCCTCATTCCCCATTATAAATTCTCCCATCTCTGACTGTAAAGGACCTACATTTACCTTTGCCAGTCTTTTCCTTTTCACATACCTATAGAAGCTTTTACAATCTGTTTTTATATTTTTCGCTAGTATCCTTTTGAATATTTCTCTCCAGTAATGGTTCTTCCATGTCTTCCTTGGCTACTTTTAACTTTCCTCTGTAAAACTGGATGGAAAATACTTGTGTCTCCACCATTCCTTCGCTGCCCAGTACAAGATGGCCCTCTCATCTCCTCTTTGACCATCCTTTTACTTCGTGCATACTTATAAAAGCCCTTGCTATTTCCTTTTATGTTGACTACCTGTCTTTCATTATCTCCCAGCCTTCCTAATTTCTCCTTTCAGTTCCTATTTATACATTTTATAATTTGGAAAAGTATTATCCTCCTCTATCATGTGCCTCCTTTTTGTAATTTTTGCATTAACCGCTTTTTGTCTATGATATTTCTGTCTGTGTGCACATCCCGGCTCCACAGCACTACTGCGGGCTGGTGCCGGCCCGCGATTGCCCCTTCCCGTTATCCTCCCCCCAAAACGTACCCGAGGGCTGCTGCCAATGAGGTAAGTGGCCCACAATAGATCTGGTCACATGGGCAAGCTGCCTCTGGAGGCGTGATGGGCACCAGCAGCTCATCCCAATTATTACAATGAGGCCCAAAGTCCAATTTCTGTCGCGCCTCCGGCCTCTCGGTTCAGTTATACGCTTGAAAGAGAGCCGTAACAAATTTATACCCTAAAGTATATCTATTTGATATTCTAGGCAAAGAGATGCTCCACCCTGCAAGACATTCAGTTATTTACTTATGCAACAGTGATCAGTGTGGGGAGCAAATTTATTGATCTACCTGCAGTGGGTATGGAAAGCACTCTGAAGTTCTGGATACGTTGCGTTCCAAAGGAAGATTGGTGTGTTAGTTAGGAATCGAGGATTCGAAGGTATGAGGCACTCGAAGGTACGAGGGGAGACGTTTTTCAAAGAGCTTGAGGGGGACATGATCCAGGTCCTTAAAATGCTGAAAGGTATGCTAGATGTAAGCAAAGTATTTTAATTAGATTGAGAGCACAGGATTAACATTGGAGCAGAGGATTAACATTGGTATCTTTAAGCAAGAATAGATATAAGCCATTTTCCACATAGAGTGGCTATATGGTACAGATTCACAGAAAAAGGTGTTGATGGTTCAAAGGAAACTAAATAAAATCTGGCTTGAAATAGGATTGGTGGTCATAAGGATAGGTGCAGACTGAGTTGAGAAAGTACACTGAACAAGATGGGCTGCTGTGGTTAGAGGACGGGTGAAGTGTCTGAAGGCCAATAGTTCAGGATTGAATAATGGAAATGTGAGCATGGTTGAATATTCTGTAATTTTACTTTATTACCTTTTTGAGGATAAGGGAGTATTTATGCAAAGTTGCCCTCGCAATTTAAATGGGTGAGCTAAAATCTTTGATTTTACGTGATCTGTGGAAGATGGGTCAAATAACCTTTTCACATTCTGTGCTTGTGTTTTTCAATCAATTTCAGTTTCCAGATTAAAAATGGGATACTAGTCATTCCAGCAGGCAATATTACATCAGGACATGATCATGGTTGTGACCTGCAGAAAGCAGCATTCAGATCCTAGGAAATAATGAAAGCATTCATAATATCTGCAGTAAATGGCAGAACAAATCCACACTAGGTACAAAAGGTAATTGAGGGCAGGCTTGTGGGATGCTTTGTATACTGCAGCTGAATTTTATTTCAATCAATCAGGAAGACTATTCCTCTGCTTAAAAAAAATCTCGTACTTCCTCATACTTTCTACGTTTCCATGCAGATGAGCTTATACAGAATATATACAGAAATTGCTTCTGAAGTTTTGCATCTTTTAGGGCAGCTGACAGCAGAAAATCTCAGCAAAAGCATACAGTCTGCTCCAGGCTTGCTCTAATCTGGTCCTAGTCTTACAGAAGACCTAGAGGAACCCTTTTGAGTGTCGCCCTGAGAATCGTCGCTACATAATTGGACTGAACTCTGACTTTCATTAGCAGGTCCTGCCCTGTTAGGAAGTAACATAAGAAAATGAACTCCAGTAAACAATTTTTATTTGAAAGTGAAATTGTTTTTTTTTTTTTTTAATTTGATGCTTGGACTGTTAAATTATTTGTCTTATATACAAAAAAGGATAATATTCTGTGTACCTCTACTACATGATGGTTGTAATCAATCAATGAAATCATGAGGTGGCAGATCAGCACTGTGATTTCCTGAAACAAAAGCTAAATACTGCGGATGCTGGAAATCTGAAATAAAAACAAAAAATGTTGGCAAGTCTCAGCAGGTCAGGCAGCATCTGTGGCGAGAGAAACAGTTAAACGTTTCAGGTCAATGACCTTCCGTCAGAACTGGAAGAAGTTAGAGATTTAGCATTAGAAGAATAAAACTTCCTATCTAATTGGGGTTGCCAATTTGTGGGTCCTAGTCAATGTTCCCTGTAAGTTGCGTGGCTGTCCCACGCTCCAGGGAACCCGCACAGCCGGCTTGCCAGCTTTTCAATACAAAAACCGTGCATGCTGTGATGAAATATTCCATTCATCACTGCCAGTGACTGTGGTTGGTTTCAGGTTCCCCCTTACCATTGTATTGCCTGTGACTGTGGTTGGTTTCAGGTTTCTCCTCACCATTGTATTGTGTATTGGAATGTATGGAATGTGTTGTGTGTAGGGCTCCGCCCATACCTGGCCTCTATGTAAGCCAGCTCAGTCTGGCCTCACAGCCAGTACTACAGACCTCCAGGGAAGATACCTCCCTCCACTGCGTGTTATCTTCTAAGTTAATAAAAGCCTTGTTTTGTTTCGCTAACATCGAGTCTCGGGATTATTGAGGCACATCAATTTTATTAACTTATTTTTCAACACAATGGATCAACTCCTGAAACCCGAACGTTTGGATTTGGATCAGCATGCTCCGGACGCATCAGCACGCTTCGGACACTGGTTTATGTGTATGGAATTCTTCCTGGACAATTCCGCAGCCGTCAAAGACGCTACGGACGCTGCGAGTATGAAACTCGGAATTCTGCGGAATTGGGTAAGCCACCGGGTTTACCCCCTCATCCAAGACGCCGACACGTACCTGGCCGCCTGCGACATCTTAAAGGCGCATTACCAGCAGCCTACGAATGAGGTGTATGCTAGGCATCTGCTCGCCACTCGCGCACAGCGACCTGGGGAATCGGTGGAGGAGTTCCTAGGCACCCTGAAAATGCTTGGCAAAGACTGCAAGTGCAGAGATGTAAAAGCCGCAGTGTACACCGACGAGCTTGTTCGCGATGCCTTTACCACAGGCCTCCGCTCCACTTACATCCGGCAAAGACTGCTGGAAAAAACGGGATTGGACCTGAAACAGGCTGTGGACACCGCGCGATCCCTGGATGTGGCCCAGAGAAACTCGGACGCCTACTCTTCAGCCCGCGCTGTCCACGCCGCCACGTGTGCACCAAGGGCGCCGCCATCTTGGAAGGCATCTTCCCCGCCCGGCAGCCCGACACCGTCGGGGCCCCGCACTTTTCCCCCCCCCCCCGCCCCCCCCCCCCCCCCAGAAGCCCTACGACAGCCGCGACGCGTCGGGGACCCAACTGCTACTTCTGCGGGCAGCCAAAGCACACCAGAAACCTGTGCCCGGCGAAAGGCACCACCTGCTTTAAGTGCGGTAAGAAGGGGCACTTTGGGAAGGTGTGCAGAGGGAACCCCACTGGAAAACCAAAACCCACCACCGCCGTGGGAGCGGCCATCTTGGACGCCATCTTGCCCGACCTCGTGGGGTCCGCCATCTTGTGAGCAGACAGCGCGGATGCCATCTTGTCTCGATCAGGGCCCTACAGTGGCATCGGTCACAGTGGACCAGACCAGGCCCCACCCGCTATCCAAATCAATGGTGGACATCGAGGTAAACGGGTGCGGGGTTAAATGTTTAATTGACAGTGGAAGCACGGAGAGTTTTATCCACCCGGAACTGGCACGACAACTCTCCCTAAAGGTGGTCCCTACTCGGGGTACCATCTCTATGGCTGATAAAACCCAGACATCGACCATTCTGGGTTACTGCACGGTACAATTGTCCGTTAACGGGACTGTATACGATAATTTTAAAGTATTAATCATGAAGAATCTATGCGCGAGCGTGATCTTGGGCCTGGATTTCCAGTGCAACCACCAAAGCATCACGCTCAAGTACGGTGGGTCCCAGCCGCCCCTCAGTGTGCGGCCTGGCTACCCTGAAGGTAAAGCCGCCTTCGCTATTCGCGAACCTTACCCCTAACTGCCGGCCAATAGCGACCAAAAGCAGGAGGTACAGCTGGGAGGACAGGCGGTTTATCGCAACCGAGGTAGACAGGCTCCTGAAAGAGCGCATTATTGAATGCAGCAATAGCCCGTGGCGCGCCCAAGTGGTGGTGGTAAGGGGTAGCGAGAAGAAACGGATGGTGATCGACTATAGCCAAACGATCAACAGGTACACCCAACTAGACGCCTACCCGCTACCCCGCATATCAGAAATGGTGAACCAAATCGCCCAATACCGGGTGTTCTCCACCATCGACCTCAAGTCAGCGTACCACCAGCTCCCTATCAGACCAGAGGACCGCCCGTACACCACCTTCGAGGCGAACGGACGTCTCTACCAATTCCTCAGAGTCCCCTTTGGGGTGACGAATGGGGTCTCGGTCTTCCAGAGGGAGATGGATCGCATGGTCGATGACCACCACTTGCAGGCAACCTTCCCCTACCTTGACAACGTCACCATCTGCGGTCACAACCAGCAGGATCACGACTCGAACCTCGAGAGGTTCCTGAAAACCGCACAAAAACTCAACCTCACCTACAACGAGGACAAGTGCGTTTTCAACACCACGCGCCTCTGCATACTAGGCAGCGTGGTGGAGAATGGGGAAATCGGACCAGACCCCGACCGATTGTGCCCCCTACGGGAGCTGCCCCTGCCCAACACTCCCAAAGCCCTGAAAAGGTGCCTGGGGTTATTTTCTTATTATTCCCAATGGGTCCCCAACTACTCCGACAAAGCCCGCCCCCTCTTGAAAGCATCCTCTTTTCCGCTCTCTGCTGAGGCCCACGCCGCCTTAAAGCATTAAGCAGGATATTGAGTGGGCCACGCTACAGGCAGTGGACGAGAACACTCCATTTCAAGTGGAAAGTGATGCGTCTGACTTTGCCTTGGCGGCCACCCTCAACCAGGCGGGGCGGCCCGTAGCTTTCTTCTCGAGGACCCTCCAAGGGCCCGAGATCAGACACACCTCCGTGGAAAAGGAGGCCCAAGCCATCGTGGAGGCAGTGCGCCACTGGCGCCACTACCTAGCCGGCAAACGCTTCACCCTACTTACCGACCAGCGGTCGGTAGCATTTATGTTCAATAATAAACAGAGGGGGAAGATCAAAAATGATCAGATTCTTAGGTGGCGGATCGAGCTCTCCACCTTCGAGTATGACATCATTTACCGGCCAGGGGCCCTTAACGAATCCCCAGATGCCCTCTCACGAGTGATGTGTGCCAGCGCCACCGGGGATCGGCTACAGACCCTCCACAACGACCTCTGCCACCCAGGGGTCACGCGGCTGTTCCACTTCATAAAGTCCCGCAACTTACCCTACTCGATTGAGGAAGTTTGGTCTCTGACCAGGAACTGCCGCACTTGCGCTGAGTGCAAGACTCGGTTCTACCACCCTGATAGAGCCCACTTAATCAAAGCTACACGGCCCTTTGAGCGGCTCAGCTTAGATTTCAAGGGCCCCCTCCCGTCCGTCGACCGCAATGTTTACTTCCTGAACATTGTGGACGAATACTCCCGGTTCCCATTCGCCTTCCCCTGCCCAGACATGACCAGCGCCACGGTCATTAAATGCCTCAACAGCCTGTTCTGCCTGTTCGGTATGCCGAGCTACATCCACACGGATAGGGGGGCGTCCTTCATGAGTGAAGAGCTACGCCAGTACATGCTGTCCAGGGGTATCGCCACGAGCCGTACCACCAGCTACAACCCCCGGGGTAATGGTCAAGTGGAGCGAGAGAACGGGACAGTATGGAAAGCAGTCACTCTAGCTCTAAGGACCAAGGGCCTCCCTATCTCCCGCTGGCAGGAAGTCCTCTCAGATGTGCTCCATTCGATACGGTCGCTATTGTGTACTGCCACTAATGCCACGCCTCATGAACGAATGTTTAGCTTCCCCCGGAAATCCACCTCCGGCGTATCCATGCCGTCATGGCTCTCCACCCCGGGTCCGGTATTCGTGCGAAGGCATGTGAGGGGCCATAAGACGGACCCTCTCGTGGAGCCAGTGCACCTACTCCACGCCAACCCCCAATACGCGTATGTCCGGCACGCCGACAGAAGGGAGGACACCGTGTCAATAAAAGACGTCGCCCCAGCCGGTAACGACAACAACCACGGCAATAGCAGCAACAATGACCACAGCAACTCTTACCCACCCACTACTCTTTCATCACCCACCCACTACTCTTTCATCACCCCCGGAAGAACATCGACCAACGGCACCCCCACCAACTACCCCTTCAACAACCCTGGCGGCACCCCCGGCAGAGACCCAGGAGGCCACCGGGGACACCCAGCCGACACCCGCGACACCACAACAGCCACGTCGGTCGCAGAGGACTACCAAACCCCCGAACAGACTAAATCTATAGAAGGGGTGAATGTGATGAAATATTCCATTCATCACTGCCTGTGACTGTGGTTGGTTTCAGGTTCCCCCTTACCATTGTATTGCCTGTGACTGTGGTTGGTTTCAGGTTTCTCCTCACCATTGTATTGTGTATTGGAATGTATGGAATGTGTTGTGTGTAGGGCTCCGCCCATACCTGGCCTCTATGTAAGCCAGCTCAGTCTGGCCTCACAGCCAGTACTGCAGACCTCCAGGGAAGATACCTCTCTCCACTGCGTGTTATCTTCTAAGTTAATAAAAGCCTTGTTTTGTTTCGCTAACATCGAGTCTCGGGATTATTGAGGCACATCACATGCCATGTAGAAAAATTAGAGGGAACATTGGTCCTCGTCTGACCCTTCAAAAGTGTTACTCATATGTTTTAAATCAAAAGTCATCCGGCTGCGAATGATAACGAACAGAGCACATGTATGTGTTCTCGCAGTTGCATTTGTTCTCACCGTTAAAGTAAAGCATGTACAAAAGGAAACTACTTTAGATGATACAAAATAGAATATAAAATAGTTATATATCACAACAATCCATTATGCACTACCCTTCTGTGTTCTATGAATCTAAGACTGTAATAACCAAACTGCCAGACAGCAGTGTGAACTGTTTTGAAGCGGGAAATTGATCTGTATGTTAAGCAGAATGGGGCGTTTTTATCAAGCAAGAGTGGGAGAAGATCATATGAATTTACATGGTGTAAAAGTGTCCTTGGATGCATTATCCCTTTCCTCCATGGGATGCAGCAATATCCTGTTTTTTGTGCAGATTGAGTGAATGAGGAAGAATCTATATTTCAATTCAATGCAGATAGTTGATTGTGTAGTTACTGTATTTTTATGGTATGCAAGTAAGATGAATGTCATCTTGGCTCAATCAGTTAAGTTGCATTTTTGGGCAAATATTAGCCCAATATGGCAGAGCAATTTCATCCTGATGTTATATGTCTAATTCTACCTTTTTATAATTAACAGAAAATCATTTTTATAGACCGGGTATAAATTGTGCGGAGTACGCAGAGGATTATAAATTTTACCTCCAACTATATGATAATCATATGCATTCACAGTACTTGAAGGAACATTTTTTTTCTCTACCAACAGGAGAATGGGGAGCTCCAGGAACTAAAAGTTAATAGCAAAAATGAGCCAATTGTGCCTGTGTCTTCCAAAGAAGCTAGCACGCGGTACTTGGATGAGCTAGTAAGCGATCTTCAGGTGAGAATCTATTTTGATGCAAATATTTTTGATAAAGAATTTGCCACATTTTTCTATTGGAATCATATTTGTAATTTGGGTGAAGTTTCTGGACAATTTATTTAAGGTGCTTTTATTATGTAAGCTCAGTATTTGTGTTTTCGCAGTCCTTAAAACAGGAAACTTCAGGCTTGAAATGGCTCTATTACAAGTATGTTTGAAAATTGGAATTTGTTTGGAAAATCTATGGAAAGATTGTTTAGCAATATTTCCCACGAGTATTGTTAAAATTACATGGAAGTCTACATTGCCTGGATCAATAATGGTTCTCTGGCCTCGATAACATTTTATGCGTGAGCTGCCAATGCCTGTTGAGCATCCACAGACAGCTTGTTCATTTTATAAAGATAAATTATAAAGCCCAAAGGTATGTCCCGAGAAGCGGGTTGGACTGGCAACCGTGGGGGTGCTGCTGATCACGCGGTCTGTGGAGTCGCAGGAGTACACCCGCTCCTTCTGGCTCCACTGGAACTACATTTATAAAAAAAAAAAAAAAAAATGTAAACTCATTTTAAACATTGGTGGCAGCCACAGCTTAGGCTGTAGTAGCTGCTGAAGAATCCGGAGCGGAGCAGACCTGGCGCCTACCCTGCTCAATCTAAATCAATTTCTGCAAGGGAGCCTAAAACAGGAGTTGGGACCCTCATTTACATATGTTAAGGGGCCTTGTGCCTGTTTTTGGACAGCCGCCCAGGACTCCTACAAAGCCGCCTTTAGCAAGATGGCGACGCCTATACCGCAGGCGCAAGTTGGGTGTAAGACGTTGCGCCCTGAAATTGACCCTTTTGCCCCCGATTCCCAGGCAGAAAATGGGTGCAACAAGAACCAATTTCTACCTCACTTATAAGATAGGAATAAAAGTGGTACTTTTTTTAAAAAAAAGTTAAATCCTAAAAATAATTCAAGCAAAAAATTAAAATTCGGATATGTATTTGTTTTATACACCTAACGTTTTAGCTACGTAGAATGCATGCCATTAGTGATTTTTCTTTTCCGGTTGTGAATGATCACTTGGTGCTTCTTTAAATATTACTATTGCTTCTGTAATTGGTTGCTTTCAGCATCTAGTGTGTTCAGGGTAAGTTAGATTTTCATAATGTAGCACATGGGTGTTTTTAATAGATTTAGTCATTCAAGCACAAACCCAATTTCCCTACAATTATATCCTTGAAACTGTATACTTTGCAGCAATGGAAGCACCTTATCAAAAGGTGGGTAGAAAACACACATTGCCAAAAACAGAGTTAACATTTCGGGTTGAGGACCTTTCATCATCCACCTGAAACGCTAACTCTGTTTCTCTCTCCACAGATGCTGCCTGACCTGCTGAGTAGTTCCAGCATTTTCTGTTTTTATTTCAAATTTCCAGCATCCGCAGTATTTAGATAAGAACATAAGAAATAGGAGCAGGAATAGGCCACTTGGCCCATCGAGCTTGCTCCACCATTCAATAAGATCATGGCGGATCTTGGGCTCAAAGCCACTTCCCCACCCGCTCCCCATAACCCTTCACTCCCTTATCTTGCAAAAATCTGTCTACCTCCACCTTATAGGTATTTAATGACCCAGCCTCCATGGCCCTCTGAGGCAGAGAACTCTACAGATTTATGACCCTCAGAGAAGAAATTCCTCCTCATTTCAGTTCGAAACGGGCGCGACCCTTTATTCTGAAACTATGCCCCCGAGTTCTAGATTTCCCCACGAGGGGAAACATCCTCTCTGCATCTACCTTGTCGAGCCCCCTCAGTAACTTACATATTTCAATAAGATCACCTCTCATTCTTCTAAAATCCATATTATGACGATATTAATATGAATTTAGAAAGATGCACTGGTTGCTACATTTAAAAAAGAATCTTGCATTTTTGTGGGTTATCTGTGATTTATTAAATGAATCTTTGTTTGTGGTGCTAGGCTGACTTGCAGAATGGTCTCTCGGAGGTTCATGTGCTTGAGCGCCGCCTGCTGTATGGATGGAATGATTTTGAAGTGGCTAAGCATGAACCAATTTGGAAGAAATACCTTGGCCAGGTAATGCTTAGTGTGTGTGTGTATAAATTCTGAAATTATGATGCAGATTTGACAAATTAAAAAAAAAAAAGTTGACTATGATGCGGCCTGCGTTTGCATGTAGCCTTATCCTTGGGTTAATTGTAATTCCCCCTCAATGTTACAAGAGGCAGTTTGACATTTTGCAGGAGGTTGGGGTTTATTTCATGTAATTCATGAAGTTTATTCAGATTCTGTTTTGAAATTTAAAATCTGGATGCTTCTTCATGATGTGCTCATTACACATTTTCTGCTTAATGCTGTATATCATTCCACTGTGAAGAGTGTCCGCACAATTATGGTGATAGTCAAACGGATGAAGTGATGGCATCAGTTGTATGCAATTTAATGTGGCAAAAATATGTAAATTAGGGGCCTAATGTCTGTAATGGGGACGCCTAAAAAATGGGCCCCACTAATTTGACAGTGGGACGAAACATTTGTGCAGATTATGTACAGGCCGTTCATCGTCTGCTAAATTGGTATGTACTACCACTACAACAACATTTGTATTTGTATAACATTTTTCAATGTAAACAAAAAAAAGTCCCAACAGAAGTGTAATCGAGCAAAACTGGACACCCAAACTTAAAAAACGCGATATTAGGAGGGGGTGACCAAAGGCATGGCCAAAGAGGTGGGTTTTAAGGAGGATATTAAAGGAAGTAGAGAGGGAGAGATGTTTAGGGAGACAATTCGAGAGCATAGTGCCTAGATGGCTGAAGGGTGGCTGCCAATATGGGTCAAAGGGACAAGAGGCCAAAGTTGAAGGAATGCAGAGTTCGGGGAGGGTTGCTGGAAGGCTAGATAAGGGTACATAGAGCATAGAAAAATAGGAGCAGGAGTAGGCCATTTGGCCCTTCAAGCCTGCTCTGCCATTCAATATGATCATGGCTGATCCTCTATCTCAATACCATATTTCCGCTCTCTCCCCATACCCCTAGATGCCTTTTGCATCTAGAAATCTATCTACTTCTTAAATATATTCAGTGACTTGGCTTCCACAGCCTTCTGTGGTAGAGAATTCCATCCTCTGAGTGAAAAAATTTCTCGTCATCTCAGTCCAAAATGTCCTACCCCATATCCTGAGACTGTGACCCCTTGTTCTAGACCCACCAGCCAGGGGAAACATCCTCTCTGCAGCCAGTCTGTCTAGCCCTGTCAGAATTTTATACATTTCAATGAGATCCCCTCTCATTCTTCTAAACTCTAGTGAATACAGGCCTAGTCGACCCAATCTCTCCTCATATGACAGTCCTGCCATCCCAGGAATCAGTCTGGTGAACCTTCGCTGCGCTCCCTCTATGGCAAGTATATCCTTTCTTCGGTAAGGAGACCAAAACTGCGCACACTACTCCAGGTGTGGTCTCTCCAAGGCCCTGTATAACTGTAGTAATACATCCTTGCTCCTGTACTCGAATCCTCTTGCAATGAAGGCCAACATACCATTTGCCTTCCTAACTGCTTGCTACACCTGCATATTTGCTTTCAGTGACTGGTGTACAAGGACACCCAGGTCCCTTTTGTACATCAACATTTCCCAATCTACCACCATTTAAATAATACTCTGCCTTTCTGTTTTTCCTACTGAAGTGGATAACATCACATTTATCCACATTATACTGCATCTGCCATGTAATTGCCCACTCACTCAACTTGTCTAAATCACCCTTGAAGCCTCTTTGCATCCTACTCTCAATCTCGCCTAGTTTCGCGTCATCAGCAAACTTGGAAATATTGCATTTGGTTCCTTCATCCAAATCATTGATATATATTGTGAATAGCTGGGGCCCAAGCACTGATCCCTGTGGTACCCCACTAGTCACCACCTGCCACCCTGAAAAAGATCCATTTATCCCTACTCTCTGTTTCCTGTCTGTTAACCAATTTTCAATCCATGCCAGTATATTACCCCCAATTCCATGTGCTTTAATTTTGCACACTAACCTCTTATGTGGGACTTTATCAAAGGCCTTCTGAAAATCCAAATACACCACATCCACTGGTTCTCCCTTATCTATTCTACCAGTTACATCCTCAAAAAAAAAAAAAAAAAAAATTCCAGTAGGTTTGTCAAACACGATTTCTCTTTCATAAATCCATTACTTTGTCTAATCCCGTTTGATATTTTCTAAGTGTCCTGTTATCATATCCTTTATAATAGACTCTAGCATTTTCCCTACTACTGATGTTAGGCTAACCGGTCTGTAGTTCCCTGTTTTCTCCCTCCCTTTTTTAAATAGGGGGTTACATTTACCACCCTCCAATCTGCAGGAACTGTTCCATAACCTATAGAATTTTGGAAGATGACAACCAATGCATCCACTATTTCCATGGATACCTCTTTTAGTACTCTGGGATGCAGATTATCAAGCCCTGGAGATTTATTGGCTTTCAATCCCATTAATTTCTCCAGCACTTTTTTTACTAATAATTTCCTTCAATTCCTCCTTCTCCCTAGACCCTTGGTTCCTTAGCATTTCTGGGAAGTTGTGTGTCCTCTACTGTGAAGGCAGAACCAAAGAATTTGTTTAATTGCTCTGCCATTTCCTTGTTCCACATTATAAATTCTCCTGTTTCTGACTGTAAGGGACCTACATTTATCTTCACTAATCTTTTTCTTTTTACATACTTGTAGAAGCTTTTACAGTCTGCTTTTATGCTCTTTGCAAGTTTACTCTCATTCTATTTTTCCCCTCTTAATCAATCTCTTGGTCCTTTTTTGCTGAATTATAAACTGCTCCCAATCGTCAGGCTTGCTACTTTTTCTGGCAACTTTATATGACTCCTCTTTGGATCTAATACTATCCTTAATTTCTTTTGTTAGCCATGGTTGGACCGCTCTTTTTGTGTTTTTGCGCCAGAAAGGAATGTATAATAATATAATTCAACTTTATTGTCATTGCACAAGTACATGAACAACAAAATGTGATCTTGCAAGCTCCCATGACTGGGAGAAGCAAAGCCACTGCGTCAGTGCGCGCCGCCATTCCATTTCCACCATTCCTCCTGTCCGACAATCTTCAGCCCAACGCCCGGGCCTGCTCGCCAGCCGCTCCTCCTTCCGTGACCTTCTCACCAACCGCCCCTCCTCAGGGCTCCTTCCGTGACCTTCTGCACCTGGTTTTCCCTGATGGTCACCCCTCCAGGTACTAACCAGGCCTGGTTCTGCTTAGCTTCCAAGCCTTGCCAGTGACCCTGTCCCTAGTCCCAGGAACAGGAACTCTTGCAATTCATGCATTCCTTGTACAGACAAAGGGAGGGGCGAGGTCTTGAAGGGACTTGTATGGGAGTCTGGTCAGGAGAGCATTGGAATGGTCAAGACCGGAGGAAACAAAGGTACGGATCAGAGTTTCAGCAACTGGTGGGCTGAGGCAGAGGCAGAAGATGTTACAAAGGTCTTTGTCATTGGAGAGGATATAGGATCAGACGACTAGGACACCAATGTTGAAACAATATGATTCAACTAGAGACGGTGATCAGGGAAGGGGACGCAATCAGTGGTGAGAGTACAGAGTTTGTGGCAAAGCCAAAGACAATGGCTTAAGTTTTCTCAGTTTCTAACTGGAGGAAATTGCAGCTCACTCTGGATGTTGGGCAATTGGTCTGACAACATGTAGGCTATGGAGAGGTTGACAGGTGGTGGTGATGTACATCTGGGTGTCGTCGGCTTACATGTGGAAGCTGACCCCATGTCTTCAGATGATGTAGCCAAGGGGCAGCATGTAGTTCAGGAAGGGGCTAAGGAAAGATCCTTGGGGAATTCCAGAGATAACAGTACCATGATGGGGACAAAAGCAATTGCTGGAGATCACAGAATCATAGAAAGTTACAGCACGGAAGGAGGCCATTTCGGCCCATCATGTCTGCGCCTGCCAACAAAGAGCTATCCAGCCTAATCCCACTTCCCAGCTCTTGGATCGTAGCCCTGCAGGTTAGAGCATCCCAAGTGCACATCCAAGTACTTTTTAAATGTGGTTAGGGTTCCTGCCTATACCACCCTTTCAGGCAGTGAGTTCCAGACCCCCACAACCCTCGGTGAAGAAATTTCCCCTCAAATCCCCTCTAAACCTTCCACCTGGTTTTTGACCCCTCTGCTAAGGGAAATAGGTCCTTTCTATCCACTTTATCTATGCCCCTCATAATTTTATACACCTCAATAAGGTCTCCCCTCAGCCTCTCCTGTTCCAAGGAAAACAGACCCAGCCTATCCAGTCTTTCCTCCTCACTAACATTCTCTACTCCCGGCAACATCCTTGTAAATCTCCTCTGTACCCTCTCTAGTGCAATCACATCTTTCCTGTAATGTGGTGATGCAATACTCTAGCTGAGGCTTAACTAGTGTTTTATACAGTTGAAGCATAACCCCCCTGCTTTTGTATTCTATGCCACGGCTAATAAAGGCAAGCATTCTGTATGCCTTCTTAACCACCTTATCTACTTGGCCTGCTACCTTCAGGGATCTGTGGACATGCACTCCAAGGTCCCTTTGTTCTCTACACGATTCAGTGTCCTACCATTTAATGTGTATTCCCTTTCCTTGTTAGCCCTCCCCAAATGCATTACCTCACATTTCTCCGGATTGAATTCCATTTGCCACTGTTCTGTCCACCTGACCAATTTATTGATATCTTCCTGCAGTCTACAGCTTCCTTCTTCAGTATCAACCACACAGCCGATTTTAGTATCATCTGCAAACTTCTTAATCATACCCCCTATATTCAAGTCTAGATCATTGATATATACCACAAAAAGCAAGGGACCTAGTACTGAGCCCTGCTGAACCCCACTGGAAACAGCCTTCCCATCACAAAAACACCCATCAACAATTACTCTCTGCTTCCTGTCTCTGAGCCAGTTTTGAATCCAACTTGACACTTTGCCCTGGATCCCATGGGCTTTTAGCTTCGCCATGTGGAACCTTATCAAAAGCCTTGCTAAAGTCCATATACACTACATCAAATGCACTACCCTCATCTACCCTCCTTGTTACCTCCTCAAAATTCAATCAAGTTTGTCAGACATGACCTTCCCTTAACAAATCCATGCTGACTATCCTTGATTAATCCGTGTCTTTCTAAATTAAGATTTATCCTGTCCTTCAGAATTCTTTCCAATAACTTTCCCACCACCGAGGTTAGGCTGACTGGCCTGTAATTACTCAGTCTATCCTTTTCTCCCTTTTAAAACAAGGGTACCACATTAGCAGTCCTCTGGCACCACACCTGAAGCCAGAGAGGATTGAAAAATGGTCAGGGCCTCTGCTATTTCCTCTTGCTTCGCTTAACAGCCTGGGATACATTTCATCCGGGCCTGGGGATTTATCCACTTTTAAAGCTGCTAATCCCCTTAATACTTCCTCTCTCCTATGTTTATTTCATCTAATATTTCAAACTCCTGCCCCTGATAGCAATGTCTGCATCGCCCCTCCTTTGTGAAAACAGACGCAAAGTATTCATTAAGAACCCTACTGCGTCTCCCGCCTCCACACACAGTAAATTACCCTCATGATCTCTAATAGGCCCTACCCTTTCTTTAGTTATCCTCTTACTCTTAATATATTTATAAAACATCTTTGGGTTTTCCTTGATTTTACTTGCCAAGAATTTTTCATGCTCTCTCTTTGCTTTCCTAATATCCTTTTTAATTGCACCTCTGCACTTTCTGTACTCCTCTAAAGATTCTGGAGTATTCAATCCTTGGTATCTGTCATACGCCTCCCTTTTTTTCTTTATCCTACCCTGTATGTCCCTAGACATCCAGGGGCCTCTAGATTTGTTAGTCCCACCTTTTTTCTTTAAGGGAACATATTTGGCCTGAACCCTCCGGATCTCCTCCTTGAATGCCTCCCACTGCTCTACTTTCAAGTAGCTGTTTCCAGTCCACTATGGCTAAATTCCCTCTTGAGCTTAGCAAAATTTGCTTTTCCCCAATTTAGAATTTTTATTCCTGGTCTATCCTTGTCCTTTTCCATAACTACCTTAAATCTGACAGAATTATGGTCACTAGCACCAAAATGTTCCCCCAATGATACGCCTTCTACCTGCACAGCTTCATTCCCTAAAACTAAGTCCAGAACCGCCCCCTCCCTTGTTGGGCTTGCTACATACTGGCTAAAAAAGTTCTCCTGGATGCATTTTAGGAATTCCACACCCACTATACCCTTCACACTAATTTTATCCCAGCTAATATTGGGGTAGTTGAAATCCCCTACTTTTGCTGCCCTATAGTTTTTGCACTTCTCAGAAATTTGTCTACATATTTGTTCTTCTATCTCCGTCAGTGTTTGGGGGTCTGTGGTACACTCCCTGCAGTGTGATCGCCCCTTTTTTTTTTTCAATTTGACCCATATCACCTCGTTTGATGATCCCTCCAACATATCCTACCTCACAGCTGTAATAGTTTCTTTAATCAATACCGTGACACCCCCCCTCCCTTTTTACCTCCCTCTCTATCCCATCTGAAAATCCTGTAACCAGAAATGTTGAGCTGCCACACCTGCCCCTCTTTCAGCCACGTCTCTGTAATAGCTGTAATATCATAGTTCCAATTACCTACCTGTGCCCTCAGCTCATCTGCCTTGTTCGCTATACTCCTTGTATTGAAGTATATACCATTTAGTACAGGCAAACCTCCTTGTTAGAACATAAAAACATAAGAAATAGGAGCAGGAGTAGGCCATTCAGCCCTTCGAGCCTGCTCTGCCATTCAATGAGATCATGGCTGATCCTCTGTCTCAACTCCATTCACTGGCCCCATCGCCATATCCCTTGATGCCATACTAGTCAGAAATCTATCGACTTCTGTTTTGAATATACCCAATGACTGAGCCTCCACAGCCCTCTGGGGTAGAGAATTCCAAAGATTCACCACCCTCTGTGAGAAGAAATTTCTTCTCATCTCAGCCCTGAATGGCCTACCCTTTATCTTGAGGCTGTGGTCCCTGGTTCTAGACTCCTCAGCCAAGGGAAACATTCTCCCAGCATCCATCCTATCGCGCCCTGTAATAATTTTGTATGCTTCAATGAGATCCCCTCTCATTCTTCTGAATTCAAGAGAATACAGGCCTACTTTACTCAATCTCTTCTCATACGACAGTCCCGCCATCCCAGGAATCAATCTCGTGAACCTTTGTTGCACTCCCTCTATGGCAAGTATATCCTTCCTTAGGTAAGGAGACCAAAATTATACACCGTACTCCAGGTGTAGTCTCACCAAGGCCCTATATAATTGGAGTAAAACTTCTTTACTCCTGTACTCAAATCCTCTTGTAATGAAGGCCAGCATACCATTTGCCTTCCTAATGGCTTGCTGCACCTGCACATTCACTTTCAGTGACTCATGCACAAGGACACCCAGGTCCCTTTGAGCATCTGCATTCCCCAATCTTTCACCATTTAGGAAATACTCTGCCTTTCTGTTTTTTCCACCAAAGTGGATAACTTCACATTTATCCACATTATATTCCATCTGCCATGTTCTCGCCCACTCACTGAGCTTGTCGAGATCCCCTTGAAGCCTCTTCACATCCTCTTCGCAACTGCCACAGCCACCTAGCTTTGTATCCTCAGCAAATTTGGAAATGTTACATTTAGTCCCCTCATCCAAATCATTGATTATAGATTGTGAATAGCTGAGGCCCAAGCACTGATCCTTTTGGTACCCCACTATTCACAGCCTGCCATCCTGAAAAAGACCCGTTTATCCCTACTCTTTGTTTTCTGTCTGTTAACCAATTCTCAATCCATGCTAGTATATTACCTCTAATTCCATGTGCCCTAATTTTGTTCACCAACCTCGTGTGGGACCTTATCGAAGGCCTTCTGAAAATCCAGATACACCTCATCTACCGGTTCCACTTTGTCTACTCCACTAGTTACATCCTCAAAGAACTCCCAATAGATTTTTCAAACAGGATTTCCCTTTCATAAATCCATGTTGACTCTGCCTAATCTTACTGTTAGTTTCTAAGTGCCCAGTTATTGCATCCTTTATAATCGATTCCAGCATTTTCCCAACTACTGATGTGAGGCTAACAGGTCTGTAGTTCCCCGTTTTCTCTGTCCCTCCTTTCTTAAATAGCGGGGTTACATTTGCTATCCTCCAATCTGCAGGAACCTTTCCAGAATCTATAGAATTTTGGAAGATGAGAACCAATGCGCCCACTATTCCAATGGCCACCTCTTTCAAAACCCTAGGATGTAGGTCATCTGGTCCTTGGGATTTATTGACTTTTAGTCCCATTAATTTTGCTAGTACTGTTTTTTTACTAATTTCTTTAAGTTCTTCATTCTCGTATTTCTGGGAGGTTTTTTGTGTCTTCTTCCATGAAGACAGAAACAAAGTATTTATTTAATTTCTCTGCCATTTCCTCATTCACCATTATAAATTCTCCCATCTCTGACTGTAAAGGACCTACATTTACCTTCACCAGTCTTTTCCTTTTCACATACCTATAGAAGCTTTTACAATCCGTTTTTATATTGTTTGCTAGTTTGTGCTCATATTCCATTTTCCCTTTCTTTATCAGTTTCTTTGTCCCCTTTTGCTGATTTCTAAAAAGATCCCAATCCTCAATCTGACTGCTTTTTCTGGCAACTTTATAAGCTTCCTCCTTTGACTTAATACTAGCTTTAATTTATTTTGTTAGCTGTGGTTGGGTCACTTTTCCTTTTGGGTTTTTATGCCCTAGAGGAATATGTTTGTTGCAAATTATGCATTATTTCCTTGAATGTTAGCCATTGTATGTCCACCTTCATACCTTTTTAGTGTAGTCTCCCAATCTACCATGGCCAACTTGTCCCTCATAACCTTGTCTTCAGTCTAAACCGAGGAAACAGTTTTGGATTGGACTACATCACTCTCAAACTTAATGTAAAATTCAATCATATTATGGTTACTTGTCCCTAAAGGCCCCTTTACCACAAGATTATTGATTAGCCCTTTGTCATTACACAGTACCAGATCCAGAATAGCCTGTTCCCTGATTGGTTCCTCCACATACTGATCCAGGAAACCATCTCGCATGTATTCCAAGAATTCGTCCTCCACGCTATTAGTGGTAGTTGATTTGCCCAGTCAATATGTAGATTGAAGTCCCCCATGATTACTGTTGACTACTATCTAGCTCTTGATTCCTGTCTTTCCAATTTACTTTGAATGTTTTTGTTTTCCAATTCCAGTTTTTCTTCCCTCCCTATTGACTCTATACTTAGGTTCCCATCCCCCTGCCAAGATAGTTTAAACCCTCCCCAACAGCACTAGCAAACCCTCCCATGAGGATATTGGTCCCGTTCCTGTTGAGGTGCAACCCATCTGGCTTGTAGAGGTCCCACCTCCCCCAAAAACGTTTCCAATTCCTCAGGAATCTAAATCCCTCCCTCCTACACCATCTCTCTAGCCACGCGTTCATCTGCTCTATCTTCCTATTTCTGAACTCACTAGCACATGGCACTGGTAGTAATCCGGAGATTGCTACCTTTTGAGGTCCTGCTTTTTAACCTCTTTCCTAGCTCCCTAAACTCTGCCTGCAGGACCTCATCCCTCTTCCTACCTATGTCGTTGGTACCAATATGGACCACAACCTCTGGCTATTCACCCTCCCCCCTCAGAATGCCCTGCAGCCATTCAGTGACATCCTTGACCCTGGAAGCAGGGAGGCAACAGACCATCCTGGAGTCACGTCTGCGGCCGCAGAAACGCCTGTCTGCTCCCCTAACTATTGAATCCCCTATCACTATTGCTCTCCCTCTCCTCTTTCCCCCCCACCCCCCCCGTGCAGCTAAGCCTTCCATGGTGCTGTTGACTTGGCTCTGGCTACACTCCCCAGAGGAACTATTTCCCTCACCAGTACTCAGCACCAAATACTGGTTGGTGAGCAAGATGGGCTCTCTGGACTCCTGCACTACCTGCCTGGTCCTCATCTTCTGTCTGACGGTCACCCATTCCCTCTCTGCCTACACACTCTTAAGCTGTGGCGTGACCACCTCCCAAAACGTGCTATCCACGTAGCTCTTAGCCTTGCCGATGCACAGCAGTGACTGCAGCTGCCGCTCAAGCTCCGTAACCTGGTGCTCGAGTTGCTGTAGCTGGCGACACTTCCCGCACATGTGGTCGTCCAGATCACGGGAGGTGTCCAGGACTTCCCACATGGCACAGGATGTGCATTCCACGGGTGTAAGCTGCTCTGCCATACCTCTAATTAACCTCTAATTTACTAACCTAGCTAGAATAAGCTTAAAAACTTTAAAGAAAGCCAAGTGTGGTAAACCACTGTTTGTATTCCTGTTTGTCCTGTTTGTATTCCACTGTGTACATGCCTGGACATGCCTCGGCTGACTCCTCCCACAGGTCCTAGTATAAAGGTGACTGCTCCCCAGCCCTTGTATCCTGGACCGGTCGACCACTCGAGGCAGACCTCCATTCTGTTGTTAATAAAAGCCTTTAGTTACTCTTCTAACTCTCAGTCTTTTATGAGTAATTGATAGCGCATCAATTTTATTAACAACATTTTTATAATGGAGAAGATCCTCACACCAGCATGCCTGGACTTAGATCATCGGGAGGCGGACTCATCCACCAAGTTTACTCACTGGCTTAAGTGTTTCGAAAAATTCCTGACCGCCTCCGAAGCAATCAAATCGGACGAGGACAAGCTGGATGTCCTGACCTCCAAAGTGAACCACCGAGTGTACTCGGTCATCCAAGATGCGACCTCGTACGCGGACGCTATCAAGCTCCTCAAGGACCAGTACATGCGCCCAGTGAACGAAGTGTACGCCAGGCACCTTCTGGGGAGTCGTAAACAACAACCTGGGGAATCGACCGTGGAATACCTTCAGGCACTGTCTGTGCTTGGCCGGGCCTGTGGTTGTAAGGATGTAAAGGCCGCCGTGTACACAGAGGAATTTATCCGGGACGCTTTTGTAGCGGGCCACAGATCCAATTACACCCGACAGCGACTGTTGGAGCAGAGTAACCTCGACCTCAACAAGGCCTCTGAACTCGCACTATCGTTGGATGCAGCCTACCAGGGCATGGATGCCTACTCCTCTGCACCGTGGACGCCGCGGGGAATGACAGCCTGGGACACGGTAGGACCGCCTCATAGCGCCGTGCCACCCCAGCCACACCCCAACAACGGCCCAACTACCGCAGCAGTGTCCCAAGGCCAGACAGCAGTGCCCCAAGGCCAGAAATGCTACTTCTGTGGCCAGGCAAAACACCCCAGAGTGCGCTGCCCGGCGAAAAACGCGATCTGCTCGGGTTGCGGGAAGAAGGGACACTACGCTAGCGTCTGCAGGGCCAAAGCCACCCCGAACCCCAGCAGCGCCGCGTGTGGGCCATGCGGGCCGCCATCTTGGACCTCCCCGGCCATGTGCGAATCACCGGTACAGCAGCCATTTTGGACGCCTCCAGCCACATGGGGATCATGGACGCCGCCATCTTGGATGACAGCCGGGACGCAGCAGGCCCCCGACACCGCCTCATCTGATACCCGCAGCGACACACCGACCCCTACGCTGGCATCCGTTACACTGGACCAAGCGAGACCGCACCAACTGGCCAGTTCCACAATGGACATTAAGGTAAATGGTCATGATACAATCTGCCTTTTTGACTCTGGGAGCACGGAGAGCTTCATCCACCCCGACACGGTGCGGCGTTGCTCTCTCCCAGTCCTGCCTGCGCAACAGCGGATTTCTATGGCCTCCGAGTCCCAGTCGGCGGACATCGGCGGCTACTGCGTGGTGACACTCGTAGTAGACGGGACCGTGTACAATCATTTTAAACTTCTGGTCCTGCCTGACCTCTGCGCTGCCGTCCTGCTGGGGTTAGATTTTCAGTGCCACCTTAAAAGTGTTACGATGGCGTACGGTGGACCCCTACCCCCACTCACAGTCCGCAGCCAGCAGCTTCCAAATTGCCCGCCGCGCACCAGGTGCAACCTCTCCACACTCAGAGTCCCCCCCCCCCCCCCCCCCCACTGTTTGCTAACCTCACCCCCGACTGTAAGCCCATCGCCACAAAGAGCAGGCGATACAGTGCCGGGGACAGGGTTTTCATTAAAACCGAAGTGGAGCGGCTCCTGAAGGAAGGGATTATTGAGGGCAGCACCAGCCCCTGGCGAGCCCAGGTTGTGGTCGTTAAGACCGGCGAGAAGCAGCGCCTGGTCATCGACTACAGCCAGACAATAAATCGCTACACCCTGCTGGACGCCTACCCACTCCCCCGTATAGCTGATATGGTCAACCAGATCGCGCAGTACCGCGTCTTCTCGACCATTGACCTGAAATCAGCATACCACCAGCTCCCCATCCGCCCTGAGGACCGCCAGTACACTGCCTTTGAGGCAAACGGCCGCCTCTATCACTTCCTTAGGGTTCCCTTTGGCGTCACCAACGGGGTCTCCGTCTTCCAAAGGGAGATGGACCGGATGGTAGATCAAAATGCGTTGCAGGCCACTTTCCCATATCTGGACAATGTGACCATCTGCGGCCGTGACTTGCAGGACCATGACGCAAACCTCGAAAAATTCCTCCGCACCGCCCAACTCCTAAACCTGACATATAACAAGGAGAAGTGCATATTCCGCACAAACCGCCTCGCCATCCTTGGCTGTGTTGTGGAACACGGAGTCATCGGCCCCGACCCCGACCGGATGCGTCCCCTTATGGAACTTCCACTGCCTCAAGGCCCTGAAGAGGTGCCTAGGGTTTTTCTCCTATTACGCCCAGTGGGTCCCCTACTATGCGGACAAGGCCCGTCCGCTGATCAAGTCCACCTCTTTTCCCTTGACGGCAGAGGCCCGCTTAGCCTTCCACCGTATCAAGGAGGACATTGCCAAAGCCACCATGCACGCAGTGGACGAATCCATCCCCTTCCAGGTGGAAAGCGACGCGTCCGACTTTGCCCTGGCCGCTACCCTCAATCAGGCGGGGAGACTCGTGGCCTTCTTTTCACGAACCCTCCAAGGCCCGGAGACCAGACACTCCGCTGTTGAGAAGGAGGCCCAGGCGATTGTGGAGGCTGTGCGTCATTGGAGGCACTACCTGGCCGGAAAACGATTTACCCTGCTCACTGACCAGCGTTCAGTTGCTTTTATGTTTAACAACAAGCAGAGGGGCAAAATCAAAAATGACAAGATCTTGAGGTGGAGAATCGAACTTTCCACCTACAACTACGAGATCTTGTACCGGCCCGGGAAGCTAAATGAACCCCCGGATGCGCTATCGCGTGGCACCTGTGCCAGCGCACAGATCGATAGACTACGGGCCCTCCACAATGACCTCTGCCACCCGGGGGTCACCAGGTTCTTCCACCTCATCAAGGCCCGCAACCTGCCTTACTCTATTGAGGAGGTCAGGACCATGACCAGGAACTGCCAAGTCTGCGCTGAGTGCAAACCGCACTTTTATAGACCAGACAGGGCCCACCTGATAAAAGCCACTCGCCCCTTTGAGCGCCTGAGCGTTGATTTTAAAGGGCCTCTCCCCTCCTCCGACCGCAATGTGTACTTCCTCAACATTATTGATGAGTACTCCCGTTTCCCGTTCGCCTTCCCCTGCCCGGACATGACCAGTGCCACGGTCATTAAATGTCTGAACAACCTCTTCACCCTGTTCGGCTTCCCCAGCTATATCCATAGCGACCGGGGCTCATCGTTTATGAGCGACGAACTCCGTCAGTACCTGCTAACTAGGGGTATTGCCACAAGCAGGACCACCAGTTACAACCCCCGGGGGAACGGACAGGTGGAAAGAGAAAATGCGACAGTTTGGAAGGCCGTCCTGCTAGCCTTAAAGTCTAGGGGCCTTCCAACCTCCCGCTGGCAGGATGTGCTCCCCGATGCGCTCCACTCTATTCGGTCACTGCTCTGCACTGCCACTAACGCCACCCCTCATGAGAAAATGTTTGTCTTCCCAAGGAAGTCCACATCGGGGACATCGCTACCGCCATGGCTGACGTCCCCAGGGCCGGTCCTACTGAGAAGACACGTGAGGACCCATAAAACAGACCCCCTGGTCGAGAGGGTCGACCTCCTCCACGCCAACCCCCAGTATGCTTACATCGCATACCCGGATGGGCGGGAGGACACAGTCTCCATAAGAGACCTTGCACCCTCGGGGGCCGCAGTAACCCACTACCCACTACCACCCCCCCCCCCCCCCCCCACGATCCGATATCCAGCCCCAGCAGACGGCAGGCCTGGGCCCCGCGACCTGCTCGACATCTACGAGGACGACACGCCTGTGCCACAGCCTACGCTGGACTCGACGCCGGAAGCTTCACTACCCCTGCCGTCGCCACGCCGATCACAGCGGCAGACAAGACCTCCGGAGAGACTCCAATACACTAACTTTTAATACACTTCACCCCGCCGGACTCAATTTTAAACAAGGGGTGAATGTGGTAAACCACTGTTTGTATTCCTGTTTGTCCTGTTTGTATTCCACTGTGTACATGCCTGGACATGCCTCGGCTGACTCCTCCCACAGGTCCTAGTATAAAGGTGAGTGCTCCCCAGCCCTTGTATCCTGGACCGGTCGACCACTCGAGGCAGACCTCCATTCTGTTGTTAATAAAAGCCTTTAGTTACCCTTCTAACTCTCAGTCTTTTATGAGTAATTGATAGCGCATCACCAAGTAAAAGCACTTACCAGATACTCACCAATCAGCTCCCTCCCCTTGTGCCGACGTCACTTTTGACTTCTGACGTCACTCTTTGAAAATTCTGCCGGTGCTGAGTTGGTACCGCCGCTGCCACCTCACCGCTCCTCCCAGGTCCGCACTGCCGCTGCCTCTGCTACTGCTGTGGGGCCTACCTGCGCCTCGGGCTCTGGCTGCAATCAGAGTGAAACCAAATGAGAATTTGAATGGGACAGGAAGGAGGTTGGCAATATTAGCCCCCAGCAGCTGCGCTAGGTGGGAATGTTGACAATAGTGGAGTTTTGGACAGAGGAGGCTTTTAACTTATTTAAAAGCTATGCATATGTTGCTTTTGAAATTTAACAATGTTTTGCCGTAGTTTCGGAGTAGCCCTGGTTTCAAATATTTGCATTTCCATCAGAAATTCAGTAGATTAGCAAATGATGACCTTCATGGATGAATGTTAGGATTGTGTAAGTTTGTTACTACAAAACTTAGAAGGGGTATTATGTTGAGATGATTAGCTGTTTGTAGTGAGTTAAAATAATCTGTTAATTGATGGGCTTGTGTACTTGGGCAAGCACAGCCATAAAGATATTGGAAAATATCAGTTATTCAAAGTTATTCCACTTTGTACTGTTAGTGTTTGACTGTTTAACTAAGATTTCAATCCTTTTTTATATAACCTTGGTCCCTCAAGCCAATATTCCACTATGCATTTGCCTCTTGCCATTAAGTTTTTTGTTTTTCTAGCAGTGTAATTGATACATTGTTCATTAAATTATGTGTCACAAGATAAAGTGAATAGTCCTTTTTTCTTTATTACGCTAATGACATTTGCATATAAGCTTTTACAATCGCATTGATTCCATCCAGACACATGAAAACTTGATGATTGTTACTGGAACCAAATGCATACAAAATGATGGCAGGTATAATAAAAACTGAGATTTATATTTTTATTTATATAAACTGAGATTTAGATAAAATATCCAGTGCTATTTTGTGCACGTACTAATTTTTGGTTTCAATCCTAGTTCAAGAATCCCCTTATTCTGTTGCTTTTGGCTTCAGCTGTTATCAGTCTCATCACACAAGAGGTTGAAGATGCGGTGAGCATAACTGTGGTATGTATAAATGTTCACCCAGTCAACCCCGTCACTGAATGTAATCTGGGATGTTACTGTGACATTTTGGTTTTGGGGGGGATGGCTGACCATTTTTTCATAGGAAAAAAATGTAATTTTTTTTTAATGTTTTTAAAATCAAAGTGTATTCACAAACTTTAAAAAAAAAACAGAAGTCACTGACAGAGCACATCAACATCTGACGTGCCATCTCAAGACTTCTTGAAAGAAGAAATGTGAGCATTTGACAGCTCTGTGAAGCTGTCAAACACTGACATTCTGTGTAGTTTGATGAGTCCTTGTGTTCAGGACTCATCAAACCTTTCAACTTTGTAGAAAGCAGATGACTGTTGGTTCGGAGAATCCAACAGCCAGTCTGTGAAATCTACAATGAAGATGTTGGGACTCCGGAACCACTGCGACTGAAGGCTGTAGGCAGAAACAAAGGTAAGTGAACATTTTCTAACACTTAACACTCCCCTCACATAATTACCACTCCACACTTGCACCCATCACTCACCTCTACATCTGACTTTCAGGCCTCTCCAACCCCCGCAGACCTCCTACTCTACTCCTCCAACCCGGCGGGGTTCTCCGAGGTCGGGAAGCCTTCACCTGAAAAGATAAAATGGGACACATCCTTTTTTCTGCCTGTTAACTACCTGTTAACAGGCAGTTAAAAAGATTTAATCCCTGTCCTGCCTCGAGGCGACGGTACCCGAAGCAGGACATCTTCCCGCCTCCTGGCAAAAGGGCATGGAGGTGGGCTGGGGGCGGGTTTGCCATCCGCCCCCACTTTCTGCAACTTTACCAGCAGTCCTGCCTCCTCTGGGCTGGCAAAATCCAGCCCTATATATCCAATTCGTATGTCAAGGCTGTGCACTGTTGCATCTCCTGGGTTACACTTTGATATAAATAAATTTTGGTCCGTATAAGTCAACTCTGCAATGTAAAGGACATCGGATCCACTTACAGGATCGACTGGTGGCACTGAACCCAAGAAGGTACCTACAGTAAATCTGAATTTGTAACAGTTACGTATGGAAAGATCAATGTAAAGATATGATCAACTTTACCGGGTTGTTTACAATGTTGTTCTACTTATTTCAAGCCATCATATTAAAATTCTATTAAATAAAAATTTGAAAGAAAATTGCAAAAGCTGGGAATCTGAAATTAAAAGAGAAAATGCTGGAAATACACAACCAGTCAGTCAACATCTATAATGAAAAAAGAGAAATTAACATTTCAGGGGCCAATCCTTCATCAGAGCCCTTCTGAAGTTTTACACCCAGTGCTGTATCTTTAGTAGGTCTTTTATGTTCCTGTTGATCCCAATGCTCACATTGGTTTAGCATCCCTTTTGAGCTAATTGCAATGGTAATGAAAATCTGTCGGTTTCTATAAAGGGCATCCCATACGCAAACTGAAAATCAACCTTATTGTGTCCAGGGTAAAGATTATTCAAAAAGTACCTGTTGTTTATATAAGTAGGAAAAAAAAATATATATATATATGGTAATAATGTACTAGGGAGAGGGAAAGAGAAAGAGTTGCCACTTGGCCACCGCCTATCAATGTGACCACTGGTGTAGGTACAGGTAGACTATCCGTTATCCGAAAACCTCGGGACCAGCCGTGTTTCGGTTTTTGGAAAATTTCGGATTTCGGAAGGTATTTTATAAGACTGGGAAATTTGTTGGGGGTGGGGGGTCGGCGGGGGTGGGGGGTCGGCGGTGGGGGTCAGGGTCGGCGGGGGTGGGGGTCGGCGGGGGGGGTCGGCGGGAGTCGGGGTCGGCGGTGGGGGTCGGCGGGGGGTTCCGCCTGGGGGTCGGGGTCGGAGGGGGGGTCCGCAGGGGGCCGTCGGCGGGGGTCGGGGTCGTGCGCCACTCTGGTCATGTCGTGCGCATGACTTACGCTGAACGAAAAAACCTTCGGTTATTAGAGGGTTTCGGTTTTCGGAAGTTCGGATAAAAGGTAGTCTACCTGTAATTTATTCCAATATAGTTTTTAGGACTATAAACCATTTCAATGATATTGCAAAGGTTGAAATTCTAAAGGAGACCATTTGGGTTTTGATATTGTATACTTTCACCATAGATTTTCAACTGAGCAGGCACTATCTTTGTTTTCTGTTCCTAAGTTACCGTAGTAATGTATGAGGTATTTTGTGTGATAGTTTATTATTTATTTTGTACATTCAAATGTTGTATCTACATTTTGTGCATAATTTTTTTTAAAGTACCAATCGTATAGTGTGTGTTTTGCTGCTCCTCGGTTTCTTCTCTTTCAGATCTTTTGTTTATGAACATGGCATAATACCATAACTCCACTGTATTTATTCATGCCCCCAAAAAAGCACATGGTGTGAAATTTGCCTCCCAATAATAGCAATGAAATCCAGTCAGTGCTTTCCTTTGTATCTTATGGAGACAAAATATTCAATCATTCAGTTACAAAACTGAGAATGACCAGCAGAGAGTGGACCATATTATTGCCAACTACTGAGGTGCCATTCATCCATTCCCCCTGTTTAAAACTGAAGGCCTTTCAACAAGCTTTAGTTACAGCCTTTTTGAGGATAGTAGCACCACGTTGAG
Source organism: Somniosus microcephalus (assembly GCF_052327205.1). Taxonomy (NCBI): domain Eukaryota; kingdom Metazoa; phylum Chordata; class Chondrichthyes; order Squaliformes; family Somniosidae; genus Somniosus; species Somniosus microcephalus. Next base: position 255,200,821 of record NC_140992.1, read on the forward strand.
TATTCTCATATTTTCACCAACTCGCTATCCACAGCGTGGCAGCAATATATTCTACTGAGGATTCTAGCCAGATAGCCACTATTTTTGCGTTGACACATGGGTGGGAATTAATGAAAAAAGATAGGTTTAAAGTTGAATCAGTCTTTGTATTTTCAATGTTATTCTCTACCTACCAGCAATTCCGCATTCATTGATCTGGATTTAGATGACTTTCTTTGCTTTGGGTGTTTCAGTTTCTTGGAACTCTGTCCCTAAAATTCCTGGCTATTCGCTCTATTGGTGCAAGTGTGGGAGAGTGGAACTGCTACCCACTCTAGCTCCAGGCTAAAGGTTCTGCCCCAAATCCCAGGGACGGGGTCAATTGTACATCTGGGGCAAGCCACCAGTCCCTGTGTGGGTGCATCAGTGGCACCCGACCTTAAAAATGTTTTTAGCTTATGCAGTCTTCAGCTCTGAAAGAAGCCAATTGTCCACCAGACAAAGTAATCAAACCCTCTGCTATTGATTACCTTCGTCTGGTAAAGATTGGTGGCCTTTCTGAGGGCCTCAAATGGACTCGTGCCAGCTCTCGGCCAGCGATCGCGGCAGGGGCTAGAGAGAGGCTGTGATCGGCAGAGGGGTGGCCGAAGGCTTCCTTGCAGGGATGGGGGCTGCTGGCCCACAAGGAGTGCTATAAAAAAAACACTCATCTCCTGGAGCTGGCAGCTCCCACCTCCATTTCGCTGCTGGGTTTCACCAGCCTTGGGGAAACCTGACTGGCAGCAGTTACATTTACATCAGGCTCCCAATTGCACTGTGGGAGCCTGATTTATATATGTTAATGAAGTGTCCTGCCTCTCCAAGCTGGGACACTCGCACGGTATGATACTCTCCGTTATAAAAATGGCGGCAGGCAGTTGCGCGCTGGGTTGGCGTCTTTTTTTTTTCTCTCTCTGTCCTTTCTCTCGCTCTCATTCTTTCTGCACTTTTACGCCCCCCAGATCATTTCAAGCTACCAAAGAGGACATCAGCAACATTAATAAATAATGCAAAGATGCATCACGCAAGACACTGGTGCTAAAGCAAAAAATCTTGATTTACTTAGTCCATGGAAATGCAGCAGCAGAATAAAAACACTTTTTTCTGCATTGTAGAATTTCCAAACTCTAGGTTATTGATGGTACACAGAATCCCTTTCATTTCTGAACTCAACCAAGAGCTTTTGTTAGTTTCAGAATAAAGGGGCACCCATTTAAAACTGAGATGAGGAGGAATTTCTTCTCGCAGAGGGTCGTGAATCTTTGGAATTCTCTACCCCAGAGAGCTGTTGAGGCTGGTCATTGAATATATTTAAGGTGGAGATAGATTTTTGAACGATCAGAGAGTCGAGGGTTATGTGGAGCGGGCAGGGAAGTGGAGTTGAGTCCAAGACCCGATCAGTCATGATCTTATCGAATGGCAGAGCAGGCTCGAGGGGCCAAATGGCCGACTCCTGCACCATGTTCAATGTCAAGGTAGTCAGTAATTAGCAACACGGTCTTTCTGGCTCATGAGGTGACTCAACAAAGTGCTAAAGAAAACGCAGTAATTTCTGACACACACATGGTTAATCAAGGATAATCCAAACATAAAAATACATTTCTTTAGTGAAATAATTTGTGAAACAGGAACTATTTTAGATACAACTCTAACCTAATGTCATTCTTTTTATAGGCTATAGTAATTGTGGTCACAGTTGCCTTTGTGCAGGTAAGGTATATCCCCCTGTTTATTCAGTGGAAATCTTTGTGAAATTAATGATTTGGAATCTTGTTGTGTTGCCTAGTAACCATTTATTTTTTTCAGGAGTACCGTTCTGAGAAGTCTCTGCAAGAGCTAGGCAAACTAATCCCTCCAGAATGTAACTGGTAGGTGCTATCTCCAAATATTTCATAGAGAAGTGTGGGAGCAATCCTCCCTGCTCAGATAGGAGAATGATGCATAGGACGGGAATTTTCTAGGAGCTGCTCGCGCTCCGCTGCCATAACTCCATTGAAGTGCAACAGAAATCCCACTTGTGGGTGTAAACGGCGTTTCCGCTGCACTTCCGACGAAGTTACGACCACGGATCAGGAGCAGCTGCAAGGAAATTCTTGGCCATAATCTCTCAAAGAACAGGAACAAAGTAACGTTAAAGAGTCAAAAAAAAAGTTTTAAGATGCTAAAGCTTTTATATCTCCACAGAATGCACACTAATATTCGTATGTTTGTCTTCTCATTTGCAGTATTCGTGAAGGTAAACTGGAGCACCTACTAGCAAGGGAACTTGTGCTTGGTGACACTGTGTGCATTTCAACTGGTGATCGAGTCCCTGCAGATGTCAGACTGTTTGAGGTTTGTTTTATGTTATGTTCTTACTATTCTAGCAGATTAGCAAATCGGCAGAATACCAACAGTTTACTAACTGGTCTATAATTTGGATTGATGATTAATAAATACATTTTCTGTACAGTACTATCTATTAAATAATGGTGAATAAGATACTATAATTCTGGAAATATATGGAGAACTCTGGGAGAATTTTTGGTGCAGGTGATGGAATGATGCCTGGTGACCTCGTAATATGGGAGTACGAATAGTGCCCTGCTGTTCCTAGTGTAAACTTTTTAATACATACTTATTGTGTTAAGATAGCCTCTGCTTCATTATTCCGCATTCCTAGATGTTTGTGTTTTAGGAGTAGATGTAGGGCTGTTATAATATAATATTAGCGGTTGCCATAGCAGCAAAAGAGGCGACGTATGATGAAGTCAATCTTGAGGATGGGTGCTATACATGGCTGGTATAGAAAGAAAAGGAATGTCTGAAGAGTGCTTATCTAGAGTTTGGTAAGCGTGAGTTTGAGTTGTGGCATAAGATTAATTAATTAGATTATTAAGATAAGTTAAGCAATTTAAGATAATTTAAGTTAAGGGACAATTTATTGTTTAAAAAGTCAAACAGCAGGGGTTAATTGGGCAGGAAGAAAAACCGTTAAAATAATCGGTAAAAAACCAGAAGTGTAATTAATTGAATAGGGGACACTGGCTGCTGAAAGTTTAAAAGGCCAGTGCGAGCGCGGGCAGCGAAAGAGTGCTTATCTAGAGTTTGGTAAGTGTGAGAGTTCGGGCAAGTGGGGAGTGAGGGGCTGTTTTTTTTCTTTTTAAAACCTTTGTAAGTTGGTAAGTTCTTTTAAATAAAGGTGTGATCTTCACCTAAAATAGGGGCAGAGGGTCTTCTTAAATAATATTAATAAATTTAATTAATTACATAGAATGGGAGAGCAGGTGGTGTTACTACTGCGAAATATGGGAGCTGGTGGACACCATTGATGCTCACGGTGATTACATTTGCGATAGGTGTTTGCTGCTAGAGGAACTCCGGCTCCGTGTTGATGAGCTTGAGACCAAGCTTCAGACACTGCGACACATCAGGGAGGGGGAGTGTTACCTTGACTCTGTTTCAGGAGGTAGTCACACCAATTAGATTAATTAATTCAGATGTAGTTCGTGGTCAGGGACAGGATGGTGTGACTAGAAGTGAGGCAGGTAAGGGGATCCAGGAGGTAGTGTTGGAGGAGCCATAGCCCTTGCTCTTGTCCAACAGGATTGACGCTCTTACTCCCTGTAAGGATGGGAACGGGGACTGCGGGGAGGATGAGCAACCTGGCCACAGCACCGTGGAGCGGGGGGGCCATTCAAGTGGGGGGAGTTAAAAGAAATGTTGTAGTGGTAGAGGATAGTATAGATAGGGTTCTTTGCAGCCGAGAGCGAGAGTCCCGAAGGCTGTGTTGCCTGCCCGGCGCCAGGGTTAAGGACATCTCCTCTGGGCTGGAGAGAAACTTGGAGTGGGAGGGGGAGGATCCAGTTGTTGTGGTCCATGTTGGTACCAACGACATAGATAGGACAAGGAAAGAGGTTCTGCTGAGGGAGTTTGAGCAGCTAGGGGCCAAATTAAAAAGCAGAACCACAAGGGTAATAATCTCTGGATTACTACCTGAGCCACGTGCAAATTTGGCTAGGGTAAATAAAATTAGAGAGTTAAATGCGTGACTAAGATGGGTGTGGGAGAAATGGGTTTTGCTTCTTGGGATACTGGCATCAGTACTGGGACAGGAGAGAGCTGTTCCGTTGGGATGGACTTCACTTGGCCAGTGCTGGGACTAGAATCCTGGCGAATCGAATAACTAGGGCTGTAGAGAGAGCTTTAAACTAATTAGTGGGGGGGCGGTTTTAAGAAAGCGAAAAATAAAAATGACAGCGGAGAAGGCAATAGAGCAAGGTAGCAGTGGGGGAATTAAAAACCAGAGCCTGTCAGGAAGGGACAGAATGTATGATGATAAAGGTAAAGTAGTAAAAGGGGTAAAAACAGGAATAAATTGTCAGAAAACATATTTGAAAGTTCTTTATCTGAATGCACGCAGCATTCGCAACAAAATAGATGAGTTGACGGTACAAATAACTACACATGGTTATGATCTGGTGGCCATTACGGAAACATGGCTGCAAGATGATCATGACTGGGAACTAAACATACAAGGGTATTTGACAATTAGGAAGGACAGACAGGAAGGAAAGGGAGGTGGGCTTGCTATGTTAATCAAGGATGGAATCACTGCAATAGTCAGAAATGATATTCGGTCAAAGGATCAGGATAGTGAAACAGTTTGGGTGGAGATAAGGAATAATAAGGGGAAAAAGTCACTCGTGGGCGTAGTCTATAGGCCTCCTAACAGTTGCAACTCTATTGGTCGGAGTATAAATCAGGAAATAGTTGGGGCTTGTAATAAGGGAACAGCTATAATCATGGGGGATTTTAACTTTCATATTGACTGGACTAATCAAATTGGGCATGGCAGCCTTGAGGAAGAGTTCATAGAGTGTATTAGGGACGGGTTCCTTGAGCAGTATGTAACTGAACCAACCAGGGGGCAGGCAATCTTAGATCTGGTCCTGTGTAATGAGACAGGATTAATAAAAAAATGTCCTAGTAAAGGACCCCCTTGGAATGAGTGACCATAATATGGTTGAATTCCAAATTCAGTTTGAGGGTGAGAGTTGGATCTCAAACCAGCGTACTGAGCTTAAATAAAGGAGACTATGAAGGTATGAGAGTAGAATTGACTAAAGTGGACTGGGAAAACAGATTAAAGTGTAAGACGGTACAAGAGCAGTGGTCTACATTCAAGGAGATATTTCACATCTTTCAAGAAAAATGTATTCCACTGAGGAAAAAGGGGAGTAAAAGAAAAGACAGCCATCCGTGGCTTAGTAAAGTAATAAAGGATAGTATCTGACTGAAAACAAGGGCATATAAAGTAGCCAAATCTAGTGGGACGATAGAAGATTGGGAAGCATTTAAAAGCCAGCAAAGAATAACTAAAAGATTAATTAAGAAAGGGAGGATAGATTATGAAAGTAAACTAGCAAAAAATATAAAAACAGATAGCAAGAGTTTCTACAGCTATATGAAAAGAGAAAGGGTGGCTAAAGTGAATGTTGGTCCCTTAGAGGATGAGACCAGGAAACTAGTGGTGGGGAACATGGAGATGGCAAAGACGCTGAACAAATATTTTGTATCAGTCTTTACAGTAGAGGACACTAAAAATATACCAACACTGGACAAACAGGGGGCTATAGGGGGGGAGGAGCTGAACACGATTAAAATCACTAAGGAGGTGGTACTCGGTAAAATAATGGGACTTAAGGCAGATAAATCCCCCGGACCTGATGGCCTACATCCTAGGGTCTTGAGAGAAGTAGCGATTGTGGATGCATTGGTGATTATTTTCCAAAACTCCCTAGACTCAGGAAAGGTCCCGGCAGATTGGAAAACTGCTAATGTAACACCCTTATTTAAGAAGGGAAGTAGACAAAAAGCTGGAAACTATAGACCAGTTAGCCTAACATCTGTGGTTGGTAAAATGTTGGAGTCCATTATTAAGGAAACAGTAACAGAGCATTTGGGTAAACATAATTGAATAGGACAGAGTCAGCATGGTTTTATGAAGGGGAAGTCATGTTTGACAAATTTGCTCAAATTCTTTGAGGACGTAACATACAAGGTGGATAAAGGGGAACTAGTGGATGTAGTGTATTTGGACTTCCAAAAGGCATTTGACAAGGTGCCACACAAAAGATTACTGATCAAAATAAAAAATCACGGGATTGGGGGTAATCTACTGGCATGGGTGGAAGATTGGCTATCTAACAGAAAACAAAGAGTTGGGATAAATGGTTCATTCTCGGGCTGGCAATCAGTAACTAGTGGTGTTCCGCAGGGGTCAGTGCTGGGACCCCAACTCTTTACAATCTATATTAATGATTTGGAGGAAGGGACCGAGTGCAACATATCCACGTTTGCCAACAATACAAAGATGGAAGGGAAAGCAGTGAGTGAGGAGGACATAAAAAACCTGCAAAAGGACATAGACAGGCTAAGTGAGTGGGCAGAGATTTTGCAGATGGAATATAATATTGGAAAGTGTGAGGCTATGCACTTTGGCAGAAATAATCAAAGAGCAAGTTATTATCTAAATGGAGAGAAACTGCAAAGTGCTACAGTACAAAGGGATCTGGGGGTCCTGGTGCATGAAACACAGTTAGTATGCAGGTGATCAGGAAGGCCAATGGAATCTTGGCTTTTATTGCAAGGGGGATGGAGCATAAAAACAGGGAAGTCTTGCTGCAGTTATACAGGGTATTGGTGAGGCCACACCTGGAATACTGCGTGCAGTTTTGGTTTCCATATTTAAGAAAAGATATACTTGCTCTCGAGGCGGTTCAGAGAAGGTTCACTCAGTTGATTCCGGAGATGAGGGGGTTGACGTATGAGGAAAGGTTGAGTAGGTTGGGCCTCTACTCATTGGAGTTCAGAAGAATGAGAGGTGATCTTATTGAAACTTTTAAGATTGTGAGGGGATTGATCGGGTGGATGCGGTGAAGATGTTTCCACTGATGGGTGAGACTAGAACTAGGGGGCATAATCTTAGAATAAGGGGCTGCCCTTTCAAAACTGAGATGAGGAGAAACTTCTTCACTCAGAGGGTAGTAAATCTATGGAATTTGCTACCCCAGAGAGCTGTGGAAGCTGCCACATTAAATAGATTTAAAACGGAGATGGACAGTTTCCTAGCAGATAAGGGAATTAGGGGTTACGGGGAGAGGGCAGGGAAATGGACGTGAGTCTGGGTTCGGATCAGCCATGATCCTATTGAATGGCGGAACAGGCCCGAGGGGCCGTATGACCTGCTCCTACTTCTTATGTTCTTATGAATGGTCAGATGCTGTTTCTGAAACTCAGTGCAAGTGGTTCTAGGTTCAGGTCTTATGAATACTATTGTGCATACAGTTTAAATTTTATTTTCCAGCATGCATTCAGAACAAACACCAGTTAATTATGCCTGCTTTAAGGTTACCAGTGCACTTGAGCAGATCACTGCAAACATCAGCCCTTTTGTTTGCTTGGTTCTAATTTTGGGTCTACTGCTTTTATTTAAGGGCATAAAGGAAAAGCTTGTTCTTCTCCCAGCTACTAGTTCAGCTTAATGAGCCAGTGGAACTATATTTGTACGAGGTAATAGGCTGAAATCAGAACAGATAGTTTTATGGTCGGTTTCACTAAGTCCCTTTTCTATATCTCTTCCCTGCCCCCCAGGGAAATCTGAAATGAAGGGTTTGCCCACCTTTTTTAATTTAAAATCTGCTCTGCAACCCACACACGGAGTTTGCTAGGTTCCTAATGTATTGCACGTTGGCAACCCAAACCTGGTATTCGCTGAGCGCCATATAGCAAAATCTTGACCGGTGTGAGTGTATTCTCCACGTAAACATTCTTGTTAAAGATGCGTGCCTGTGAACCATAAGACAGTATCCATTTGAGGTGTTCAGGTAATCAATTTCCTTCGTGCACCATAGATAAAGTGGTTTGTGTTTGTCGTCTAAATCTCAGATGGGTTTACTGCCAATTTACTGAGAGGTTTTGAGTATTATATTATAGCGGATTTTCCTTGCACTTTTCTGTTGTGGTTAGAAGCATGTTGGATGAGTTCTGTTTTTAGAGCTCATAATGCTGCTACTGGGTTGCATGACATTGACTCTCAATTTTGTTTCCATATGTAAGATTGCAGTATCAGCAGGTTGTTATTTAATGGTACAGAAAAGGTCATTTAAATGTACTTGAATTTAGTGTATTTATAAAGTCCGAATATATTCTGATGTATTAACATTTATTTAAAAAAAACTTTTCCCAAACCAGAGCATATTATAAAGGATTCCTTCAAAAATTAAAACATTTAATTGTCTATTCTGCCATTTCCCTCATCCCCTTCCCTCTTGCATACTTTCTGTAATTCTATTTGGAAATGCATGTTATGACAGCTCCAATGGTACATTATGTTCATGTTGCCCCTTTCATAGAATCAAAGAACAGTACAGCACAGAAGGAGGCCATTTGCAGTCTGCACAGAGCTTCATTTAAATGGAGTGCACGTAGACAGTGTGTTTTATTTGGAAAGAGTGGGAATTCAGAGAAGAGAGGGAAGGAGTTGTTGCTTTTTGCCTAGACTACTTGTAGTGCTTTCTTACAAGTAGATATTTAATTTCATAACCCATAACTTAATCTAGATCAAGTAAGTGGTCAAGAAACTAAACTGTAAACTAAATTACTTAAATACAATATTAATGACATTTAATTAAATAGAACAAGGTCATATAAGGATGGCAGTGCAGGTGGTGTGCCGTGACTGCAGCATGTGGGAGTTTGTGAAGAGCATTGTGATCCCGGACAACCACGTTTGCAGTAAGTGACTGCATCTTGAGGAACTTCAGCACAGAGTTTTTCAGCTGGAATCTGAGGTGCAGACATTGCGGGACATCAGGGAGGGGGGAAAGTTACCTAGACACTTTGATCCAGGAGGCAGTCACACCCCTTAGGTTAGGTAGTGGTACAGGTCTGGTTAGTGGTCATGGACAGGAGGGTGTGACTGCAACTCGGGCAGGTAAGGAGACCCCAGGTGCAGTACTGGAGGAGCCTCGGCATTTGTCCTTATCCAACAGGTATGAGGTTCTTGCTGCCTGTGTGGATGAGGGAAAAGCCTACAGGATGGATGAGCAAGTAGACCATGGTACCATGGTGCAGGAAGCCATTCAAGTGGGGGGGGGAGTGAAAAGAAATGTAGTTGTGGTAGGGGACAGTATAGTCAGAGGGATAGATACTGTTCTCTGCAGCTGCGACTGGGAGTTCCAAAAGTTGTGTTGCCTGCCCGGTGCCAGGGTTAAAGATATCTCATCGCGGCTGGAGAAGAACTTGGAGTGGGAGGGGGGGGATCCAGTTGTCATGGTCCATGGGAGGGGGAGGATCCAGTTGTCGTGGTCCACTTAGTAACCAATGACATAGGTAGAACTAGGAGTGAGGTTCTGCTGAGAGAGTTTGAGGAAGTGGGGTCCAAATTAAAATACAGAACCTCAAAGATAATCTCCTGGATTGTTACCTGAGCCACGCACCAATTGGCATAGGGATAAGCAGATTAGAAGGTTAAATGCGTGGCTCAAAGAGTGGTGTGGGAGGCAGGGGTTTTGCTTCATGGGGCAGTGGCACCAGTACTGGGGAAAGAGAGAGCTGTTCAGTTGGGATGGGCGCCACTTAAACCGGGCTGGAACCAGTGTCCTAGTGAATCGAATGACTAGGGCAGTAGATAGGGCTTTAAACTAATGAAGTGGGGGGGAGGATACACGAAAGAGTAATTTAAAAGCAGCAAGAGAAATGTTAAGGCTCTAGAGCAGAGCAGAGTTTTGAGTAAAAATAAGCAGAGTGGGTCAGGAAGGGACAGAGAGAGTAACAAAGATAATAGGGCATCAGTGACTGCAGTGACATCAGGGGAAAATAGAAAAAAGGTAAAAGCATTATATCTGTGTGCAAAGCATTCACACCAAAATAGATGAATTAATAGCACAGATAGAAATTAATAAGTTTGATCTAATAGCCATTATGGAGACGTGGTTGCAGAGTGACCAAGGTTGGAAACTAAATATTCCAGGATACTTAACTTTTAGAAGAGATAAGCAAAATGGAAAAGGAGGATGGGTAGCCCTGATAATAAAGGGTGGGATAAAGACCGTAGAGAGAAAGGATCTTGGCTCTGAAAATCAAGAAGTAGAATCAGTTTGGGTGGAGTTAAGAAACAGCATGAGGCAGAAAACATTGGTGGGAGTTGTTTATAGGCCCCCAAGACAGTAGTTGTAATGTAGGGCAGAGTATAAATCAGGAAATTAGAGGTGCATGTAACCAGGATAATACAGTAATCATGGGGGACTTTAATCTACATATAGACTGGGCAAACCAAATTTGCAGTAATAGTGTGGAGGATGAATTCATGGAATGTATACAAGATAGTTTCCTAGACTATTGAAGAACCAACTAGGGAACAGTCTATTTTAGATTTAGTATTGTGCATTGAGATAGGGTTAATTAATAACCTAGTAGTAAAGGGGCCTTTAGGGAAGAGTGACCATAATATGATAGAATTTTATATTAAGTTTGAAAGTGACTTAGTTAAATCTGAAACTAGGGTCTTAAATCTAAAGAAAGCAAATTACATAGGTACGAGGGGTGAGTTGGCCAAGGTAGATTGGGAAACTACATTAAAAGGTAGCCATGGCTAGCATTTGAAGAATTAAAACATAATTTACAACAAATATACATTCCTTGAAGGCACAAAAACCCCACAGGAAAAGTGGTCCAACTGTGGCTAACAATAGAAGTTAAAGATAGTATTCATTCAAAGGAAGAGGCTTATAAAGTTGCCAAAAAGAGTAGTAAGCCTGAGAATTGGGGGAATTTTAGAAGTCAGCAAAGGAGGACAAAGAAATCGATAAAGAAAGGGAAAATAGAATATGAGAGTAAACTATTGAGACCTAAAAACAGACTATAAGATTCTAGGTATGCAAAAAGGAAAAGATTAGTGAAAGTAAATGTGGGTCCCTTGCAGGCTGAGACGGGAGAAATTATAATGGGAAATAAGGAAACGGCAGGGAAATACTTTGGCTGCAATTTTGCCGGCGTTCAGAGGGCGGGTTTGGAGGCGGGTCAGTAGTGAGAATCTAAATGATTGACAGTGGATTACGAACCCACCGCCATCCCGCCTCCACGCAACTTTGCAAAGTGTCGGGTCTGCGAGTGCCGATCAGACCTGAAACCAAGCAGCGGGAGAGGCACTTAAGGCAGTTAACAGCTTGTTAACTGCCGACATAATCCCATTTTTACAGGCTCTTCCCATTTTACTACATTTTCAGCGTGTTGCACGTTGTGCGACAAACACGCCAGCTGATTGTGCCGGGTTCAGCAACTACCTGAATACTTGACCGCTCCACCTACAGCATAAAAGGGGACCTGCAACATGGCTGACTTTCAGATGCCAGAGCTTTGTGTTTTGAGGATTTGGAACCCCTTTTTACAGGTCTATTTAGCTTGTAAGTATTTAAGCTGCGATCCATATGCACTGTGACCTCCTTGGAAAACCCTCTCCCCACATTGACTGAGCACTTGTATCTCAGTTGAGGAATAGATGTTATATATACCAGCGGAATGGGAACCTCTCATCCTGGTCCTCAGAATCCGAGGAAGAGCAGCAGAACCAGGCACAACAGCACCCACAACATGAGCGCCAACCTTCTCAGCCACATGATGCTGCACAGGGCAGAGGGCATCAGCGCAGGGCTGATCCGTGCCGCAGGAGATACCCCCAACACAGGGTTTACAGGCCAAGGATGAGCTTCCTCAACATGACTGAGCAGCAGTGCCAAAGGAGGCTGAGACTTCCGGGAGAGGTAGCCGCTGACATCTGCGCAATGCTGCACCAACACCTGGAGCCCAGAGGAGTGGTTGGACACTCCTTACCAGTGGCTATCAAAGTCACCACCGTACTTGCCTTCTTTGCTTCAGGGTCCTTCCAGGGATCAGCAGCAGACATCAGCGGCATCTCCCAGTCGGCCGCACACACTTGCATCACGCAGGTTACCGATGCCCTCTTTGCAAAGTCGCACAATTACATCCACTTCTCCACTGATGAATCAAGTGTAACCATGCGTGCAGTTGGCTTTGCAAATATGACAGGCTTCCCAAGGGTGCAGTGCATCGTAGATTGCACACGTGGCCATTAGGGCAACCCAGCTGTATTTGTTAACCGCAAGGGCTTCCACTCCCTTGACGTCTACCTGGTGTGTAACCACAGGTAGAACATTTTGTATGTTTGTCAAGTTCCCTGGCAGTTGCCATGACTCATTCATCCTGCAGCAGTCTACTGTGCCTCAACTGTTCAATCCGCCAACCCAACTTTCCAGATGGCTACTTGGAGACCAGGGCTATCCTCTGAAGACTTGGCTAATGACACCGATGAGGAGACCATCAAACAAAGCTGAGGAGCGCTACAATGTGAGTCACATTGAAGGGATAATTACAAGTCCTAGCCCTGTTCGGGCTACCCCAGATCAAGCGTATTCCCCAGACGTTTACCTTCAACTTAAGTTAGAGATAGCCGAATTCTATAAGACGCTTAAATGGGTCTAAAGGTTCAGGCTATCTCTCCCTAAAAGGAAAGGAACGACTGAAGATGTTACCATCCTCCAGATAGCACTTTTTAATAAGTTTAACTAGACTGTAACCTTCCGGATATTATGAGGGTCCAGAATACCCCCCAGAATTCTGCAACTCCTTACAAAAGAGTGTACAGAAATTGGGTTCACGAGTTTATACAGAAATACTCTGAGACAATTCTAAAAATATATAGTTTTATTTAAGAGCGGACATTCATTTAACAGCTGTTGATTCAGTTGCAACATTAACAATTCAAAATACAAATAGCTTACATTTCTTATTTCTCAGAGATCCTTATTCTCAAATCTTTACTTCATTACGTTTCTACATTTCTTACTTATTTCTAAATCCAAAACATCCACCAAAATCAAATACCTTGATTACCCGAGACTCAAAGTTAAAAACTTACAGATGGTGCCTGTAAAGTTGAGAAATGCTTGGCCCGTTCAGTGACTTCTGACTTTCTGTTTGAAAAGGTCTATCTTTTATATCCTTTTTGCAGTGGTTTATTCTGTGAAGTTCTCTGCTGATGTAAGCTAATTGTCTTTATTGATACCTCTGTTGAATGCTTTCTATCTTACTGTCAATTCAACTATTGCATGCATAATTATGTCTCTACCTTTAGGTGTTCCAAAAATTATCATAAAAACAATATGACAGCAATGGTTTCTGTTTGATGCCATTCTTATCGAAGGTTTTCCATTCAATTCTTAATATTGGATTTACTGGTTTTAGCAGACGGAGAGTCTCCTAACTGCTCCAAGTTCAATACAAACATAATGTAATTGCTTGGTGTATCTATTGAAGTCATATCTTCAAAGTGTTCTTGTTGATATCATATTTACTATATGTAAATCAAAACCACTTTAACCAGAGTGTTTCATGCATTTCTAGCTATCTTAATTGGTTGCATATTTAATCTTATGTTTCCTGTCTTCCAAGTTTAACATAAAAACTATTTGACCAGCAGGTGTTTCTTTTACTTGATGTCATATTTTCAAAGGCACATGGCTCTTTTAATATTTGTGTTTCTGTTCAACGTGTTAGCTTATAACATGTTAAACTGGGTCTTTTCACTGTGTTGTATGCAAACCCCAGACCCTCTGGAAGCGCCAAACTGACATTTCAATAATATATTTAACTAATTCCCATTTCAAAGCTTGTATGTTTACAACTTTGTTAAACAGCTGATCTTTATCTCAGAAGCCTGTTTTCTGTTTGCAGCCTGTGTCTCCAAGGCTTTCTAGACTTTTAAACCCAGTATCTCATGTATTATTAAATATCAGAAATCTATTCATATTATGGTGTATCTTTCTGAAATATGGCTTATTCCTTCAACATTTCCACCAGAAGCATCATAGAGCAAACCATCGGCTTCCTCAAAATGCGATTCAGATGCCTCGACAGATCTGGTGGAGCCCTGATATACTCACCAGCCAGGGTCTCTAGAATCATCGTGGTCAGCTGTGCCCTGCACAACATCGCACAGCAGCGTGGCTTACCGCTGCCTGAGGAACAAGTGGCTCAGCGCACAGCCTCCTCGATGCTGATGAGGAAGACCTTGCGGAGGTGCATGTGCCAGTTCCACCAGCACGCGAGTACATTGCTGGCTGTGAGGCAAGTGATGCACTAATCCATGCCAGATTCATATAAGTTTACGCAGCCAATATGTGGCTGGCACATGGAAATGAGTGTCTGGCCGATGGCCTTAACACACCATACAGCATCTGTACAATAACATGAGGCTTCCTAACACTCTCAGTATCATCATTACAGATGAAAGGCGCCCTGACCCCTCACTGTGACACTTCCATTTCTGAGCACACATAGACCAACTCTTTGAAGTTTTACCATCACATCTCTTTATTACAATTGAAATAACGATGAAAATCATTACTTTGTTTCATATCAAAACACCCTTGTGACTATTAGTGTGTTAACTTTCTCTTATGCGTGCTTCTACATAATGCTTCCCCTGTGGCTTCAGCAGATGTTGAGACACCTTGCTCACATCTGTGCTGCGCCTGCTTCGACGCCTTTGGCGGGTATCATCTGGGTTTGGGAGCCTGGGAGGGCTCGGAAACAGTCTGCTCCTCCTGCGGCTGTGCAGGGGCTGAGACGGCCATCTCAGTTGGGTGAGGAATCTGGGATGTGCAGAATGTAGGTTGACGATGCAGAGTGCTGGTGATGAGAGGAGATGGGGAGCAGATTGAAGGTAAGTGTGATGTTGTACTCACTTTTGCTGAGCGGACCAGATCATTGAACCTTTTGCAGCTCTGAACCCAGGTGCGTGAGCACAAAGACCTGGCGCTCACCTCCTCAGCAATTTGCAGCCAGGCTGCCTTGGTTTGCTGAGGAGGCTTCCTCCATCCGTTTGAGGGGAGCAGAACCTCTTTGTGCCCTCTCACCTCCCTCCACAGGAGCATGGAGGGAGTCGTCATCAAATCGTGGAGAGGCATTTGATCGTGACCCACTCGTCTCTCTATCTGCCACACTGGAAAGCATCAGAAAATGAAGGAGAAATCACAAGGCTGCATGGGCCCCTTAAATGCAGCTGAAAGGAAGACGTCAGCAGCGAGGTGCAGCAGACCCAAACCCACTGATTGGGCCGGGCAACCCGCACAACAGGCTTAATAAGCCCAGTTAAGGCAAAATACTTAATGCACAGTGGATTGAACCGGCAACAGGACCGGGACCCGCCGACAAGCCAACCCGCCTCCACTTGGAAAATCACGGCCTTTGTGTTTGTCGTCACAGAAAAAGAGGACATATGAGGAGAGGTTGAGTAGATTGGGACTCTACTCATTGGAGTTCAGAAGAATGAGAGGCGATCTTATTGAAACATATAAGATTGTGAAGGGGTTGGATCGGGTGGATGCGGGGAGAATGTTCCCGATGATGGGTGAAACTAGAACTAGGGGGCATAGTCTTGGAATAAGGGGCTGCTCTTTCAAAACTGAGATGAGGAGGAACTACTTCACTCAGAGGGTGGTAGGTCCATGGAATATGCTGCCCCAAAAAGCTCTAGAAGCTACATCATTACATAAATTTAAAACAGAAATAGACAGTTTCCTAGAAGTAAAGGGAATTAAGGGTTACGAGGAGTGGGCAGGAATTTGGACATGAGT
The DNA here is from genome assembly GCF_052327205.1 of Somniosus microcephalus. Classification (NCBI taxonomy): domain Eukaryota; kingdom Metazoa; phylum Chordata; class Chondrichthyes; order Squaliformes; family Somniosidae; genus Somniosus; species Somniosus microcephalus. Next base: position 255,216,537 of record NC_140992.1, read on the forward strand.
CTAGGTTCGGATCGGTCATGGCCCTGTGGGTAGCGGAGCGGGCCCAGGGGCCATGTAGCCTGATCCTGCTCCTATTTCGTGTGTCTAATTCTGTTAGTTCAGGAGATGGTTCTGTGATAGTAGATTGGCGGTTAGGATCAGATCAGCCATGATCTTATTGAATGGCGGAGCAAGCTCGAGGGGCCGATTGGCCTATTCCTGCTCCTATTTCTTATGTAAGACGTAAAAAATCTCCCGGATATAGTGGAGGACCAAAGGTCTAGTGAGAATGAGGAACTGAAAAAAATTAGTATTCGTAAAGCAATAGTACTGGAGAAATTAATGGGACTGAAAGCCGATAAATTCCATTGGACCTGATGTCCTACATCCTAGAGTTTTGAAAGAGGTTGCTATAGAGATAGTGGATGCATTGGTTGTCATTTTCCAAAATTCCATAGATTCTAGAACAGTTCCTGCAGATTGGAAGGTACAAAATGTAACCACACTATTTTAAGAAAGGAGGGAGAGAAAACGGGGAACTACAGACCAGTTAGCATGACTTCAGTAGTAGGGAAAGTGCTAGAATCCATTATTAAGGACGTGGTAATGGGGCACTTTGAAAATAATAATAGGATTGGGCAGAGTCAACATGGATTTATGAAAGGGAAATCATGTTTGACGAATCTTAGTTTTTTGAGGTTGTAAATTGCAGAATAGATGAGGGGGAACCGGTGGATGTGGTGTATTTGGATTTTCAGAAGGCATTCGATAAGGTGCCACAGAAGAGGTTATTAAACAAAATTAGGGCTCATGGGATTGGGGGTAATATACTAGCATGGATTGGTTAATGGACAGAAAACAGTAGGAATAAACGGGTCATTTTCAGGTTGGCAGGCTGTAACCAGTGGGGTACCGCAAGGATCAGTGCTTGGGCCTCAGCTATTCACAATCTATATCAATGATTTGGATGAGGGGACCAAATGTAATATATCCAAGTTTGCTGATGATACAAAGCTGGGTGGGAATATAAGTTGTGAGGAGGATGCAAAGAAGCTTCAAGGGGATATAGACAGGCTAAGTGAGTGGGCAGGAACATGGCAAATGGAATATAATGTGGAAAAATGTGAAATTATCCACTTTGGTAGGAAAAATAGAAACGCAGAGTATTTTTCAAATGGTGAGATTGCGAAATGTTGGTGTTCAGAGGGACCTGGGTGGCCTTGTACACGAATCACTGAACATTAACATGTAGGTACAGCAAGCAATTAAGAAAGCAAATGGTATTTTGGCCTTTATTAAAAGAGGATTTGAGTATAAGAATAAATATGTCTACTGCAATTATATAGGGTCCTGGTGAGACCACACCTGGAGTATTATGTACAGTTCTGGTCTCCTTACCTAAGGAAGGATATACTTGCCATTAGAGGGAGTGCAACAAAGGTTCACCAGACTGATTCCTGGGATGGGGGGGATTGTCCTATGAGGAGAGATTGAGTAGAATAGGCTTATATTCTCTAGCGTTTAGAAGAATGAGAGGTGGTCTCATTGAAACATACAAAATTCTTACAGGGCTTGACAGGGTAGATGCAGGGAGGATGTTTCCCCTGGCTGGGGAATCTAGAATTAGGGGTCACAGTCTCAGAATAAGGGATTGGCCATTTAGGACTGAGATGAGGAGGGTTGTGAATCTTTGGAATTCTCTACCACAGAAAGCAGTGGATGCTCAGTCGTGGAGTATATTCAAGACTGAGATCGATAGATTTCTCGATATTAAGTGAATGAAGGGATATGGGGATAGTGCAGGAAGGTGGAGTTGAGGTAGAAGATCAGCCATGATCTTATTGAATGGCGGAGCAGGCTCGAGAGACTGAATGGCCTGCTCCTGCTCCTATTTCTTTTGGCCCATTGAGTCTGCACGGCTCTTTCAAAAAGCAATTCAGTTAGTCCCACTCCCCTGCTCTTTCCCCATATCCCTGCAATCTTTTCTCTGCCGTGTATTTATCCAATTCCCTTTTGAAGGCTACTATTTGTTAGATCCGTGATTCTGAGAGTATGATGTTTTTCAATAACCACACGGATGCTGTAACGTAACAATCAACAGGTATTTACTGGAGTAGGGTAGTCTCAGGACTGGGGTACAGAGGCATGCTCAAGGCTTATATACAGGTGTGGACACTGCCGGTACTACAGTATACAGGAGCTGTAAAAGTAGTTCTCTCTTAAAGGTACATATACTACAATTCCTCCCCTTTTAGATTAGTAGTACCCATAATATTCAAATAACAATTAACACTTTAACATGTACATTAAACAACAATAGTCCATTTATAGATTCAGTCTTTGGGGCGGCTTCCTAATCCTTTCGGGATAGCGCCTTTCCTGAAGTTCTTGTTCTTGGTGCGGAGGCAATTCTGGCCCCTTTTTATCGGTTAGTTCATCGGGTTCCACTGCTACTGGCTCAGAGGTAGAGGCTACCGGTATGTCGGGTTCATCCCCAGGTACACAAGACATGGGTTTGACTCGTTCCTGTGACGCTAAGATCTGATCAACGTGGCGTCTCACAATGTTCTCCCCGACATCCACTGTGTACATTAATGGCTCCTGCCGTGTGCATATCGTTCCGGGTTGCCATTTCTCTGTTCGGTAGTCACGGGCCAAGACTGGTTGTCCTACATTGAAGCTCCTTGTCGGCTTCTCATTGATGTGCTGGAATTGTTTATCCTCAACATTTCTTCGCACATTTGGCCTGAGCAAATCCAGATGAGATCTCAACCTTCAGTTAAAGAACATTATGGCCGGGGTCTGGTTGGTAACTGCATGTGTCGCGTTTCGGTAGGCTAATAAGAAATTGTCCACCTTATGCTGTAGTGGAATTTCATCGTCGCACATGGCGTTTATCGCCTTCTTAAAGGTTTGTACGAACCTCTCGGCCAATCCATTTGTGGCTGGATGATACGGGGCGGATGTGTAATGCCTTACCCCATTCCTTCTCAAATTTTCGGAACTCTTCGGACACAAACTGTGGTCCGTTATCAGAGCAAATCTGCTCTGGCAAGCCGTTTCTGGCAAATATGGTCCGTAGGACTGCAATCATTTTCTCTGTAGTGGTTGAGGACATTTTTATCACCTCAGGCCACTTCGAATGAGCATCCATTGCTATTAAGAACATTGAGTCCATGAATGGACCAGCAAAATCAATATGCACCCATTGCCATGGAGAGGAGGGCCACTTCCATGGGTGTAGAGGGGCATGTGATGGTGCATTTTGGACCTTCTGGCATCCTGAGCAGCTCTTGGTTAGGTCTTCGATTTGTTGATCGATTCCCGGCCTCCACACGTAAGCCCTAGCAAGGCTTTTCATTTTCACTCCTTCCCCCCCCCCCCCCCCCCCCCCCCCAAAAGATGATCTTCATGTAGCTCATTTAGCACTCTCTCCCTTAACTTGGGTGGAATCACCACTCTGGATCCACACATCACTGTCCCCTGGCATACTGACAGCTGTTCTCTTCTGGATGAGAATGCTGGCAACAGTGAGTCGCCATGTGTTGGCCATCCCCTCACCGTCAATTCATATACCCGTGACAGCGTCGGATCATTGCGGGTCCCCTCTATATCCGCGTTCGTTACTGGCAATTGTTCAATTATTGACGAATAAAATATCTCTCTAGGGTCCACTGCTGGTGCTTCCTCCACAGTAGGCAGTGGCAGGCGTGATAGCCCATCAGCGTTTCCATGCTGTTTCGTGCCTTTATATTCTATTTCATATTGATTCGCCCCTAGAAACAGGGACCATCTTTGTAACCGTTGTGCCGTCATTACTGGAATGTCCTTCTTAGGATTAAAGATGGAGACAAGTGGTTGGTGGTCAGTCAGCAAGGTGAACTTCTGCCCACGCAGATAGTGGTTGAATTTTTTTACTCCCCATACTAGGCTGAGTGCCTCCCTGTCAATCTGGGCGTAGTTGCGCTCGGCTGAGGTTAGTGACCGAGACGCAAAGGCTACTGGCCTCTCCAACCCGTCTGGGAATTTGTGTGACAGCACCGCTCCAATACCATAGGGTGATGCATCACATGCCAAACGAATTGGTAGTGCTGGGTTGAAATGGGCCAACACCTCTTTTGATGTGATCAATTCTTTACACTTCTGGGAAAGCTCGTCTACGTTCGTCATTCCACTTCCATGGTACCCCTGTTTGCAGTAGGGTGTTCAGTGGGTGTAATACCGTGGACAAATTTGGTAAGAACTTATGGTAGTAGTTTACCAGCCCGAGGAACAACCTCAGTTGTGACACATTTTCCGGTGCTGGAGCCTTGACTACTGCCTCAATCTTTTCAGGGGACTTATGTAACCCCTCTTCATCGATGACATGGCCACAATACGAGATCTGCTTCTGGAAAAACTCGCACTTGTGGCGATTAGCTCGTAGCCCATATTCCTTTAATCTGGTGAGCACCTTCTCCAAGTTGGCGAGGTGATCACTGTCATTTTCGCCCGTGACCAGGATGTCGTCCAAATAACACTGGGTCCCTGGAATCCCTTGCAGGACTTGATCCATCGCCCTTTGCCAAATAGCTGGAGCCGATGCTACCCCGAACACCAGCCGGTTGTATTGATAAAGACCTTTGAGTGTTAATCGTAAGGTATTGTTTCGAGGCTTCTTCTACCTCCATTTGCAAGTACGCCTGGGCTAGATCAATTTTGGTGAAGCGTTTATCTCCAGATAGCGAGGCGAAAATATCCTCAATTTGTAGAAGCGGATATTGTACCGTGTGAAGGACTGGGTTCACTGTCACCTTAAAATCCCCACAGATGCGGGCCTTCTTTGGTTCCCCAGGCGTATTACTCAACGACCTCTTCATTACAGGAACGATGGGTGTAGCCCACTCGCTCCAGTCTACTTTGGACAGTACTCCTGAACGTTCCAACCTTTCTAGCTCTGCTTTGACAGCTGGTCTGATCGCATAAGGCACTGGTCTGGCCTTAAGAAACTTTGGGCTTGCATTTTCCTCTCTTTTAATCGTTGCTGTTATGCCTTTTAGTGTTCCGAGTCCCTCCTGGAACACTTCTTTTGCGTCAGTTAGCATTTTTGACAGTCGTCCAGGTGTGACGTCGTCATCCTTTTTGGCCTCAACCTTCAGTGCCTGTATGGAATGCCAATCTAATTGTATCTTCCGGATCCATTCATGTCCTAGCAGTGGTGGTCCTCCATCTGGCAATACATATATATCCATTTTAGGTATTTCCTGGCCTTTATATATCACTTTCACCCTTATTTTTCCTTTGGGGTAGACGTTTTGCCCCGTGTATGTCTTCAAGACAATTTCTGTAGCTTTCAAGGGTATATGTGAAAATAGCTGCTTGTAGTCCCTTTGGTTTATGACTGTTAGGGCTGATCCTGTGTCCAATTCCATTTTCACTTGGACTCCGTCTATCTTGAGTGTAACCCAGATAGTCTGGTGATCCTCCATTTTGGTTACCTTATGTAGTTTCAGACAACCCAGCTCCTTGCTTCCGGAGTCTGTCACTTTTCTGTTCGTCTGAACTACTGTCCATCACCTTGTGTACCTTTTTGTACTTCTCCTGTGGAGATTTCTTACTGTTGGTTTTCTTCCCAGACCTGCAGACTCTTGCTATGTGTCCTGCTTTTCCACACTGTCTGCACACTTTGTCCTTGAACCAACAATCTTTCTGGTCATGTGTTGTTCTGCCGCAGCGATAGCACTTCCCTGTTCCATAGGACATTTCATTGGTGCCATATTCTTGCGGTCTCCGTTGTATCTCTGCAGCGCCCCTTGCGGCTGCTTCGTGTGATACTGCCATACTGAAAGCCTTGTCCAGCGTAAGATCCTTTTCTGTTAGAAGCCGTTTCTGGGTTCCTTCATTTTGCAGCCCACGCACAAACTTGTCCCTTAACGTATCTGCTAGTCCCGCTCCAAACTGGCAGTGTTTCAATAGCTTGCGCAGTTCCGTTAGGTACTCCGCATTGCTTTCATCTTTGTGTTGGTTCCTTTTATAGAACTTAAATCGTTCTGCTATCAGCAGCGGTGTGGGGTTTAAGTGGTCCTGTAGGATTTCTACTCTGCTTTCGAAATTCTTGTTCACAGGCTTCTCTGGGGTTATTAGGTTTTTGCACCCATGGAATTTAACAAAACCAGTGCTTTCCTAGCATTTGGCACTTCATTCGCCCTGCAGTACACCTCAATACGTTCCACATATGTCGCCCAATCTTCGACTTCATTGTCGAACGTAGAGATACTGCCACTCTTCGGCATCCCTGGGTGTGATTTAACTGTCAAAAATGGCGTCTCCCGTGCTTCCCCTTCTTCTCTGCTGGCACAAAATGGCGTCTCCCGCGCTTTCCTTCCTTCCCGCGCTCGCCCTTCTCCACTGCGTCTTCTAAAAATGGCGTCTCCCGTGCTCTTCCTTCTCAATGGCGTCTCCCGCACTCTCCCCCCTTCTCCCCACGGACACTGTTCAGCCCTTGAGCCCTGGCTGTGCTCTACGCGTTCGGTTTTTTTTCTGCGCCTTTCCCGTTTCCGCCGCTTGGTCCTGAACCCGGCTGTTGCTTTACCCTCTCTCTCTCCATTTTGTTTTTCCTCGACGCCGCTCGGTTTTCAACCCCCGGCTGCGCCCTATGCGCTTCACCCTCTGTCTTACCCCGTCGACGCTGCTCGGCTTTCTCTCCGCCATCGGTCCGCTCCAGCCGCCGCTGTCCGGGAAGGGTCTGCACTGTACCTGTCGTCAATCTAGTGCTGATCGTCGTGCCTGGGGAACCAAGCCCAGCTCTCCACAGCCTCCCCTGCGATGTTCATTCTCTGCTGGGCGGTTGCTCGTGGTCGACGCCCGTGTTTCTGGCCTCGACTTTCTTCCACCGCCCTCCTGGAGCGAATCCTCAAAGGGAAATGCAGAGTTGCAGGTAGATTCGAATCGACACTCGTCGCCACTGTTAGATCCGTGATTCTGAGTATGATGTTTTTCAATAACCACACGGATGCTGTAACTTAACAATCAACAGGTATTTACTGGAGTAGGGTAGTCTCAGGACTGGGGTACAGAGGCATGCTCAAGGCTTATATACAGGTGTGGTCACTGCCGGTACTACAGTATACAGGAGCTGTAAAAGTAGTTCTCTCTTAAAGGTACATACACTACACTATTGAATCTGTAGCCACCACCTTATTAGGCAATTAACTACAAATCCTAACCACTCATTGCATAAGACAGTTTTTCCTCATGTCTCCTTTGGTTCTTTTGCCAATCAGCTTAAATCTGTGTCCTCTGGTTATCAACCTTTCAGCCATTGGAAATTATTTCTCTTTCTTTATTTACTCTGTCTAAACCCTTCACGATTTGAAAGACCTCTAATTCTCCACAAAGTGAATTCTAAAGGCTAAACTGATGGTGATGGATTTGGTGGGGGGGGTGGGGGGGGGGGGGGGGGAAGCGCAGTGGAGGGCAAGGTGACATGGCTAAGTGACAGGAAGGGGATGAGATGGGAGAGAAGGGCCTAAGAAGGATCAAGAAAAGTACAAGAAAGGGAGATGGAAGTAGTGCGCTTGAGACTGGAGTGGCAGCAAAATGCACACATTAATGGACACACACAAATGGTAACGGCAGTGTAAATGCATAATTAATTCAAGGTTTTATCATTTTATTTAGACCCCTGGTAGGAAACTGATTTACAGTAAATCAGCTTTTTTAAAACTGCAGCACAGGGTGCATAATTCGGTGTTAGATTTGTGCTTCCACTAATGGTTGCAATTTCTGTTTATGCACCGGTATTTTGTTGTTGGCAAATAGCAATCTCCCATCAATTGTGAAAAAAGTTGCATTTTGTTTCCAACTGTATGTTGAAACTGACTAATTTATTGCTTTTAAATTAGGCTATTGATCTGTTGATTGATGAGTCAAGTTTCACAGGGGAGTCAGAAGCTTGTAACAAAAGTGCTGCAACCTTGTCGGAAGCTGGGGATTTGATTTCTCTTCAAAACATTGCATTCATGGGAACCCTGGTACGATATGGGAATGGAAAGGTATCTACTTTATTAAATTACTATTTTATAAAGCTGAAATGCAAATTTTACACACGTGCAGCATTAAAAGGGCATGAGATATATTGCACTGTTGAATAATTTTTAATTTTGTCATCTGTTCCCATAATTTATTTTCCACTTCTGTTTTTAGCTTGCAACTTACTTTCCTGCCTTCACTTTTGATGCGAGAGAGAGAGAGAGAGAGAGAGAGAGAGAGTGAGAGAGAGTGAGCAGACAGTTGCTTTCAAGCCACTTTGTTGCTTGTGACCTAGCCACAAGGAATGCACACACCCCACACTGATTCATTCAGGTGGGCAGAACACCCCCCCTGCCCACCTGATTTATGCTACATACGAAAATCACCTAGAATGAGTAGATCTGTTGTAACCTTGCTCATGTTAAATTCGAATTTGTGCTTTTGAAACACAAGAATATTATACCATGTAACAATTTAGTATTTTGCTGCTGCTAATATGGATCTCCCATGGTAAGCTCATGAGTATTTCTTTTTTTTTTAAGTGCATAAATAGTATGCCAACCACGCAGGTAGATAAAGAAATAAATTTGTTCCCCCTCGTACATCTGTGACGTAAATAAATCTGTGCATGTAATGTGCTGTAGGTGGATAATCGAATAAGCTCCTGACTATGATTATTTAAATTACTTTTTGATAAGTTACAAAAACTCATGCTTTACTTCATTTTGATTTTTGATTGCCCACAAATTTAGTTACTTTCTGTTAAGTCTGTGTGTTATAGTGAGAATTACTACACAGACCACAAGAGTAAATTCAACAGGTCTTTACTGGTTGGAGGTCGGACTATACTGAATACAATATTATTACATTGTGCTTATATACCGGTGTGGTCACCACCGGTATTACGTATACAGCAGCCAAAGAAAGTAGTACCTTTCTTAAGGTGGACCAGGCTTAAGTTCTCTTAAGGTGGAACAGGTTACATACACCACAATCCTCCCTTTTTAGCTTAACAGTCATATCCCCAAATAAACATAACATATATACATATATAACTTCAGGTATAATAGTTCAAAGGGTCAGTCTCTCAGGAGGCTTTCTGATTCGGCTTGGATAACGCCTTTCAGTGGTCTCTGATTCTTGTTGTTGAGGTGCCTCCTCTAGTTGGTTGCCAATGTATTGGGTGTCATCATCATCAAATACATTCTCGGCCGAGGTAGATACTTCAGGTTCATGAACGTCTTCCACAGCTGTCTCTGTCACAACCATGGGTTCGACCCTTGCTCTCGACTCTACCAGTTGATCCGCATGACTCCTTATCACATTATGACCAATATCTACGGTGTGCATCAGAGGTCCTTGTCTGGCCCGGATTGTTCCGGACTGCCATTTGTCGTTTCCATAGCCCCTTGCCATCACTGGTTGTCCTACGTCGAAAGTTCGAGTGGTCTTGCTGTTAATATGCCGAAACTGTTTGTTTTCCACTTCCCTCCGCACATTTGGTTTTAACAAGTCCAACTTGGACCGCAACCTCCTGTTATAAAACATCATAGCAGGACTTTGGTTAGTCACGGCATGATCGGCGTTTCTATATGACATCAGGAACTTATCGACCTTGTGTTGCAGCGGAATCTGATCATCATTCATGGCCTTAATAGCCTTTTTGAATGTCTGGACAAATCTTTCAGCCAACCCGTTTGTCGCCGGATGATATGGGGCAGAGGTATAATGTTTAACTCCATTCTTCTTTAAGAATTGTTGGAATTCTTCCGATACAAACTGTGGTCCGTTGTCCGAACAGATCTGTTCTGGCAATCCGTTCCTTGCGAATATTGTTCTTAACACCGCAATTGTCTTTTCTGAAGTAGTGGTATTCATCTTGATGACTTCTGGCCATTTGGAATGTGCGTCCACCGCGATTAGGAACATGGAGTCCATGAATGGACCAGCAAAGTCAATGTGTACGCGTTTCCATGGGGCTGAAGGCCATTCCCATGGGTGTAGCGGTGCTATCGGAGGTGCATTTTGCACTTTTTGACACCCAGCGCAGCTTTTCGTTAACTCCTCAATCTGTTGGTCAATACCCGGCCACCATATGTAAGCCCTAGCAAGACTTTTCATTTGAACTCCCCCCAGATGACCTTCATGTAGTTCTTTTAAAACTCTTTCCCTTAACTTGGGAGGAATAATCACTCTTGCCCCGTACATCAAAGTACCATGGCAGACGGACAGCTGGTCTCGCCTTGCCGAGAATGCCGGTAACACAGGATCACCCCGCGTTGGCCATCCTTTCACTGTCACCTCGTAGACTCTGGACAGTGTCGGGTCGTTCCTGGTTTCTCTTTCAATACTTGCGTTGGTGACAGGTAAACACTCGATAATGGTCGAATGAAATAACTCAACGGGGTCAACTTCCGTCGTGTCGTCTTCTTCAGGTAGTGGCAGGCGCGACGGGCCATCAGCATTGCCATGCTGTTTCGTACCTTTGAATTCTATCTGATATTGATGTGCCCCTAAGAAAAGAGACCATCTCTGGAGACGCTGTGCTGTCATCACCGAAACACCCTTCTTAGGGTTAAAAATGGACACCAACGGTTGATGGTCCGTCAGAAGTGTGAATTTTTGGCCCTGTAGGTAATGATTAAGCTTCTTCACTCCCCACACAAGGCTAAGGGCCTCCCTATCGATCTGCGCATAGTTGCGCTCAGCGGAGGTCAATGATCTGGATGCAAACGCGACTGGCCTTTCCGTGCCATTTGGCAATTTATGTGAGAGTACTGCCCCAATACCATATGGAGAAGCATCACAAGCCAACCGAATAGGCAGTGTCGGGTTGAAGTGAGCCAACACTTCCTGAGGTGATCAATTCTTTGCTTTTGCGAAATGCCTTCTTACAGTTTTCGCCCCAGTCCCATGGTACCCCTTTCTGTAAAAGAGCGTTCAACGGATGCAGCACCGTGGATAGATTTGGCAGAAATTTATGGTAGTAGTTAATTAATCCTAGAAACGACCTCAACTGAGAGACATTCTCCAGAGCGGGAGCCTTTACAACTGCCGCTATCTTGTCAGGAGACTTATGAAGCCCCTCCCGGTCAATGACATGACCACAGTACGAGATCCGCTTCTGGAAGAACTCACATTTCTGCCGATTTACCCTAAGTCCATACTCTTTCAGTCTGTTGAGCACCAGTTCCAAGTTAGCGAGATGCTGTTCATCACCATCACCTGTGATCAGAATGTCGTCCAGGTAACATTGTGTGCCTGGAATTCCCTGTAATACCTGCTCCATGGCCCTCTGCCAAATTGCTGGAGCCGATGCCACACCAAAAACCAGCCTATTGTACCGGTACAACCCTCGATGCGTGTTGATCGTGAGGTATTGGCGTGGCTCTTCTTCAACCTCCATCTGCAAGTACGCCTGCACCAGGTCGATCTTGGTGAAGTGTTTCCCGCCAGACAGTGAAGCGAAAATATCCTCAATCCGTGGAAGCGGATACTGCACCGTGTGAAGCACCGGATTAACGGTGATCTTGAAATCTCCACAGATGCGAACCTTCCCTGGATCTCCTGGCTTATTGTTCGCAGGACGTTTTATAACGGGAACAATGGGCGTAGCCCACTCACTCCAATCTACTTTAGACAGTACCCCTGAACGTTCTAGTGCTTCCAGCTCCGCTTCAACCGCAGGTCGTATTGCATAGGGTACCGGTCTGGCTTTAAAAAATTTTGGTTGTGCATGTTCATCAATCTTGATGTTTGCTGTAATTCCTCCTCCGTGTTCCCAGTCCCGGCTGGAACACCTCTTTAGCCTCATCCAATATTCTGGACAATCGTTTAGGTTTGACAGCTGTTTCCCCGGAATCTACCGTTAGTGCTTTCAAGGAGTGCCAGTCCATATTCATTTTCCTAATCCACTCCCGTCCTAGTAGTGGTGGACCTCCTTCAGGTAGCACATACAAGTCCATTACTTGGCTTCCTTCGCCCTTGTGGACCACTTCTACCTCTATTTTTCCGATGGGGTACACTCTTTGCCCCGTGTACGTTTTCAATATAATCTCCGTATCCTGTAAGGGAATATGTTGGAATAACCTTCTGTAATCTTTCTTATTCATGACCGTCAATGCCGATCCAGTGTCCAATTCCATTTTTACTTGGACTCCTGCTATCTTAAGAGTGACCCAAATTGTCTGGAGGTCTGTATCCTTACCAACGTTGTGTATTCTTAAGCTATCCAGTTCATTACTGCTAGCGTCTGAATCTGACTTCTGTTCAGTCAAACTGTTCTTTGTCACCTTGTGTACCTTTGCATATTTTCCTTGCGGTGACTTTTTGTTGCTGGTCTTCTTTCCTGACCGGCATACTTTAGCTATGTGGCCAAGCCTGCCACACGTTCTGCATTCTTGGTTTTTAAACCAACACTGGTTCTGATCGTGCGTTGTCTTTCCACAATGATAACATTTGACAGAACTCAAACCCAATTTGTTTGTACCGAGTTTGTGCCTCTCGCTGCGGCCTCATGTGCTGCTGCCATAGTGACCGCCTTCTCGAGAGACAGCTCATTCTCCTCGAGCAGTCGCCTTTGTGTATCCTGTTTAAATAAACCACACACAAATCTATCTCGAAGTGCCTCTGTCAGTCCCGTTCCAAACTGACAATATTTTGCTAGCTTACGTAATTCCATCAAATATTCAGCATTGCTTTCATTTTGCAGCTGTCTTCTATCGTAAAATTTAAATCGTTCCGCTAGCATCAGCGGTGTGGGGCCAAGATGATTTTTTAGGACAGTAACAATCTGTTCGAACGTCTTATCCGCCGGTTCATCTGGTGATAACAGGTGTTTCAATTGCCCGTATGTCTTCGCACTTAGTAATGTTAGTGCTTTATCTGTCTCAGGAATTTTATTTGCCTTACAATAGTTTTGTATGCGTTCTACATACATAGCCCAGTCTTCTATATCACTGTCGAAGGCATTAATGTTCCCATGTTTAGGCATCGTAGCAATTTATCGTATTTTTAATGTTATCTAAGATGGCGGCTTCCCGCTCTTGCCGTCGTCCTCCGCCCACAAAATGGCGGTTTTCCCGCGCTTGGCGGTCTTCACCCGTCCCCCGACGCTGTCTCCGCTTCACCGCGGCTCTCACGCCTTCAGTTTCCCCAGACGCTGCGCCTTTAGCCCGAATGCGGCCCTTATCTCCGGTCGCAATCGATGTCCCGCGCTGCGCCTCTCGCTCGAAAGCGGCCCGGCCCTTATCTCTGGTCGCGATCGACCTCACCGCCCTTATTCCTCCGTCTTCCCAGCCCCGTCTGTACAGCCAATGCGGTTGACTTTCTGTCGCGTCGCTGCCCGGCTTACCCACCACGAGGTAGTAGAAGAAGCTGACAGTCGCTGATGGAGGCTTCGAAGTCAGGATGTCTTCTGCACTCCGGTTGCTCGATGCCTGCCGCTCGACGTGTCTTCCCGTAGGTGATGAGGGTGGAAACCTCTCTTCGACGTCCTGTCTGTGGACGAAGTCGCCGTGGAAATTACTGCAGCAGGGTAAGAATCTGACTCGTCGCCACTGTTAAGTCTATGTGTTATAGTGAGAATTACTACACAGACCACAAGAGTAAATTCAACAGGTCTTTACTGGTTGGAGGTTGGACTATACTGAATACAATATTATTACACTGTGCTTATATACCGGTGTGGTCACCACCGGTATTACGTATACAGCAGCCAAAGAAAGTAGTACCTTTCTTAAGGTGGACCAGGCTTAAGTTCTCTTAAGGTGGAACAGGTTACATACACCACACTTTCACAATCCTAATGGCTTCTTGACTCATTTCTGTCAGACCTCCAGCCTTTTTCATTGCTGGATGGGCGTGTAGGCTTATGAAACAGCAAGTCCTGACATGCTGTGTGAATGGCCAGTTTAGCTATCAACTTTTCTTTTTAAATTATGCTGCTTTTATGTCTCCGCCCCACCAAACTCCAAAATCTAGTGGGGCTCATTGTGCTCGGAAAGAAGGCAGCCTTGAGTGCATTCTGGGAATCGTGTCGAGTTGCTTACGTAGGCTAGCACTGGTGCATTCTGCGAATTGTAGTCTGCTCCCTTTTTGAGCTGCTTCATTCAGTTGACCAAGTGATAGCTCTGTGTAAATCCATGAAGTCAAACGCCAGAAAAGGAAAGGCCTCGAACAGAGCATCTGAATGACCAGCAAGTCAATTCCAAAAGTTAAGAAATCCATCCAGAATCAATTTTAAATTGGACATATTTAGATGGTTTCTGCTGCAAATTTATATATATATTGTGTGCCTATGTGACGTTTGTTTGTTTTTTTCCTCTTGTGTCCAGGGCATTGTGATTGGAACTGGTGAAAACTCCGAGTTTGGAGAAGTTTTTAAAATGATGCAAGCTGAAGAGGTATACATTCGAGTATTTATTATTCAGTACCATTGCTTACAGATGACTGTCAAAAAAGATCACATCTATCCAATGCAGGCACCAGGATAGCTAAACCTTGAGGTTCTCCTCTCATCATGGCCTAGATTTTCAGTGTGCCTTTAGGCGGGCGGGGGGGCAAAAATCCCGAATTCGGGGGTCCCGACACCATCCCGCCCAAGACCTGCCTCCACGTAAGTTTCAGAGGAGGCGGGTACCCGCCCCGCACTGGGACCCGCCGACCCGCGGCAGGAAGGGATTAGTGCCAATTAACTGCCTGTTAACAGGCAGTTTTTAGCCTAATCCCTATTTTGAGGGGTGTCGTGTGGGATTCCCGACAGCTCCAAATCACGCCAGGTTGGAGCAGGTGGGCCGTCGGATTGAAGGACTTGGAGGGGTCGCGATGTCGGTGTTCAGGTGTGTGATGGGTGCATGAGTGCAAAGGTAAGTGTGTTTGGTGTGTCTAAAGTGTGTAAAGAAGTTTAAATTACCTGTACTTACCTTTAACAGCCTTTCTTCCTGTAGGCGTTGGGAGCCCATCACTCAGCCGGCACTGAAAGCTGAATGGCCGCGATCTGTCAAAAGTGACAGCCTTCAGCTTTCAGTGCCGGTGAGAGTTCTAACTGAGTCTGCGTAGAAGGACTCTGGTTAGAAGTCAGACTGTCAGTGTTTGACAGCTTCAAACAGCTGTGAAACACTGATATTTCATCTGTCAAGAGGTCTTGACAGATGAAATTTCAGTCTGTGACATCACCTGTTGCCGGGTGACCCTTAATTGGCTTGCTGAGCCCGCTGGGTGGGCTCAACAAGGTCAATCAAGGGAAAATCACGTG
Source organism: Somniosus microcephalus (assembly GCF_052327205.1). Lineage (NCBI taxonomy): Eukaryota > Metazoa > Chordata > Chondrichthyes > Squaliformes > Somniosidae > Somniosus > Somniosus microcephalus. The sequence goes on from NC_140992.1 coordinate 255,231,781, forward strand.
GATTGGCCGGACGTCGATGTAGGTGGGACTAAAACTCGGAGTTGTAGTCCCGCCTCCTTCCCGACAGCTTAATGAAAATCGACCCCCATGTTTCTTTTTCTGCCCTCATTGAAGTAAAGGATGACTGACCCACATCCCATTGACCATCCAGTGTTGGCATTGAACACTCCAAGAACATTGTCAAAGTATAGTGCTCTCCATTCTGTCCAGCAACATGCCATAGCTATAACTTTCCAACTATAGTGGTTTGAATCTTTCCTTTTTTCCCCACCAGCTATGCATATGGCTCTTCAGATTGCCAGTTTATACCAAATGTAATGAATGTTGCTGACTTCATTTTGACACTGCAGTCCAAAGAGGGAGAATGGCCAGATAACCCATCAGGAGTTAATGGGAGTGGTCTCCCATCACTATGAACTCTTTAAGCAATTATAAAAACACATCTGAGATGCTACATAAGTACATCAATTACAGAAGTCCATTCAGATGTGTGTGTTTTTTCCTGGTTAAAAGTGGAACTGACTGTCACTCATCTTCGGTCCACTGCTAAAGGGAAGAAATGCATTTATTTTCTCTCTGGTCCTGTTTTTCAATAGTTACAGTGTGCTAACATCCTGTGCTGTTAAAATGAGAGGGGCAATTGGGTGGCACAGTACATTAGTCTCCAGCCTTTTACCTCTGGGACTTTGGTTCAAATTCAGTCTGGACTAATGGGATGAAGGTCTCTTCTGTCTGCAGGTTCTAAAGGTCCAATGTGAAATGGGTTTGGACAGTCTCGCTCCAATTTCTAATGGGCATTGGCCTACAACACAAAACTCTCCCTAATTTTGCACTTATTGGCAATCTCACTCAAGAGACCATTGGCCAGCTGGTGTGGAAAGTGGAAAAGATGGTCACACTGGTGCAGCACAGGGTGCTTCTCTGAGTTTGGGGCTGATGAATATTGTTCTGGGGGAATAAAAGGAGCTTTACTCAGTATCTGGCTATGCTGTACCTGACTGGTAAATTGCCACTGGGTGCTTGAAGTGGGAAGTGTTCCATTCACCAGCACTAATATTTCTTACCTTTTTATTAAGAACACAAGAAAGGAATGGGAAGACTCCATTTTCATGCTGGCTTTTTACTTTTAATTTTGCGCAATCAGATTCTTTTTTGAATGATAGTAACGTTGATATTTTTCCTCCTTTTGTTCTAGTATATGTATTTATGCTACAAAATGTGTGGATTGGGTTTCTCCATATAAGTATCTCGTCATTTAATCTTGTTTCTAAAATGGCAAACATGTTTCCTAACGTTTTTCCCTTTTTTTAATCCAATGATGAATTTGGATGTGTTCATATTGATCAGAAGTGGTTTGTGCAAATACAGTAATTTAAAAAACAATAACCATGGTTTATAGTACTTCAATCAAGGACTTAAATCTTGTCGATTAATTTATAATTGTAAACAATGAAAAAGGTTTAAACCTTTTAATCTGTCAAATGTTGATATTTTTTCATTTGTCTAGGCACCAAAGACACCCTTACAAAAGAGTATGGACAAGCTAGGGAAACAATTATCATTGTTTTCTTTTGCAGTAATTGGTAAGTTGAGTAAAGTAAAACCTTAATTTTCTTTTTGTGATCTATAAATAAAATGGCATCATTTCTTTGATCCTTTTAAGTGGGATGGGATAACATCACGATGACTACTACTTTACTAACACTATCCAAGTATGCAGATTTGTGACATCTTGCAGTCTCCTCTTGGTCTTGACTCTGGACAAACGGGGGGAGATATTCAACTCCCGGATGTCTGTTTTGCACCTGAAAACAGGAGCCTCACAGTTGAAGATTGGGGAGTACCTTGGTCGCACTTTTGCCTGATGCAATATTCAGGCGGGCCCGTAAATGGGCGAACAGCTCACCCGCCGGAAACGGGCGTAAGGCCGCTTAAATATCCAAATCCGGAGCCTATACAGCTGTAGGACCCTGACTGTAAAATTCAGGTGCAAATAGATTGCACTTGCTCAGCCTAGTTGTACCAGGCAGTGAGTGACCTAACTAGCAGGACTGCTGGAGGCTGTGCACAAAACTACCTGGGTTTCATTTTTGGGGTCCAGGAGAAGCAAAAATGCTCTTTTCAGGCCCACAAAACAACTCTGGCCCGCTGCTGGTCTGTTGGAGCTCCTACCCCCGGGGTCGCCTCATTTCCTCCCCCCACACCTGACCTACTGGCTGGCTCAGCATAGATGCTGGTTGATTTTTCCATCCTCCCACAACCAGTGAGCTGCAGCATTGAAATGAGGCCCTAACCCAAATTGGGTTTGGGCCTCGCGACAGAGGGCGGAGTGGTCGCTGCATCGAAATCGCGACTGTTTTGGGCAGAAGTCGAATTTCCCAGCCACTGTCTTTCAATACACAGAAGCAAAATACTGCGGATGCTGGAAATCTGAAATAAAAACAGAAAATGCTCGAAATGCTCAGCAGGCCATGCAGTATCTCTGGAGAGAGAAACAGAGATAACGTTTCAGGTCAATGATCTTACTTCATTTGTATATCCTATTGTGTTGTCTATATGCCAAAAAGTTAATTTACTACACAGGAAAATGACCCATTTCATGCTTTATTTGCTTTCCTAATGACTGCACATTTTGTCATGCATGAAGCAACCGCAAAACTGTGTTCTAGCATTTCAGGGTAGAACTATTCATTGTGTTGTCTAATGGGTTGGTAGAAAACTTTTAAGTTGGCAGACAGACATTTAACTTCCTCCAAATACCGAGGCATTCACCGATCTGACCCTGCTGAGATCCAGATAGTAAAAAAGGGAGACATGCATTTTCTTAGCACCTTTCACAACCTCCGGATGTCCCAAAGCGCTTTACAGCTAATTAAGTACTTTTGAAGTGTAGTCACTATTGTAATGTAGGAATTGTGGAGGTGTGTTGCATTTCAGTAATGAACTTTGGTTTATGATATCTACCATAGGTGAGATTCTGAGATTATGGTAATAGTATTGAAGTATGTTAACAAAAGATAGACCAAACAGCGATAGAAGATTATTGATGCAATCAAGACAAAATTGGGCTCTCTAGAAACAGCAGATGCCTCTTAGGAGTTGTGTGTGTGATTTTATATATTCACACAATACACATTGATATTACAGGAAACTTTCGATTTACCGGCACCTAAATAACCGGAAATCTCGGTTAACCGGCAAAATTCAGGAGTAGGTTCAGGTAACTTTTATTACTTGCCTTCCTCCATCTGTTGCTGTGCAAGGGTGTGGCTGCAGCTGTTGCTTTCGGTTATCCGGAATTTTTGATGAACCAGCACCACGTCGGTCCCATGCGTGCCGGATAAAAAAAGTTTCCTGTACAGCTTGTTACTGGATATGGGCAGGTGACCAGAAACCCATTAGTACTGTACATGTTTTGGCCTGGCAAAGTCCATACCATGTGCTTACATATTCCTTTCAGCCTAAACATTGTGGATGATGCTGGCAATCTGTTCAAGAATCCAAGCAAAGACATTAATATTTCGGCAGTAATCTGGCACTGATAATTTATAGGGAGGCGGGGATGGTGCAGAGTGCCTGTCAGTGGCCGGGAAATGCCAGGAAGGCCGAATTTAACGGCAGGGCCTCATTAGAATTTTATTACTCTATTTCCTGTCTGGCAACTGGCCAGATTGAAAGGCTGGTCGGCTGCCAAGCAGGAAAGTCAGTGGTACAAGACAGCAGCCGGGGACCACTGGGGATGATCCCTGGCAATTGAGAAGATTGGAGAGGGCCGGCGCACGGCGGAGCGAAGGGAGGGAGAGATTGCAGTTGTGGGGCGGGGGGGGGAGATCATGGCAGGTTTTCTTGTGAGGCCCTGGGGAAACAATCCTGTTCCTCCTGGCCCACAAGCAGTGCTGAAGAACATAAGAACATAAGAAGAAGGAGTAGGAGTAGGCCATACAGCCCCTCGGGCCTGCTCCGCCATTCAATAGGATCATGGCTGATCCGAATCTAGACTCGCGTCCACTTCCCTGCCCTCTCCCCGTAACCCCTAATTCCCTTATCAGCTAGGAAACTGTCTATCTCCGTTTTAAATTTATTTAATATCGCAGCTTCCACAGCTCTCTGGGGTAGCAAATTCCATAGATTTACTACCCTCTGAGTAAAGAAGTTTCTCCTCATCTCAGTTTTGAAAGGGCAGCCCCTTATTCTAAGATTATGCCCCCTAGTTCTAGTCTCACCCATCAGTGGAAACATCCTCACCGCATCCACCCGATCAAGACCCCTCACAATCTTATGTTTCGAAAAAGCACTTGCTTGCTGGATCTGGCAGCTCTCGCCTCCCTTTAACTACTGGATTTCCTGAGAACCTGGGAAACCCATCCCACAGCCGTTAAATTTTAATGGCTCCCAAAATCTGAGGTACAAAGCTTCATTTAGATATAATAATTGCCGACTACCGCGGTTAAACCTGAAGTAGGTGCATTCACGGCAGGTTAGTTCGGGTTTCACTTTTTTTTCAAATTTAACCACCGCTCCGACCCCCTCCCACCCGTCATGTGGGATTAAAATTACTCCCACTGTACATTCACATGGATCATGGATCCCACACAGATTTTCAATAACCTCTATCTGAGCCAGGATTGGCAGAATTTCAACTTCCAACTGTGCAGTACAAAAACGGTTGCGGAAACACACATTTGGCCATGCAAAGAGACGCTGGAGGTGTCTGCTGAGGTCGAGTGATGTTGGCATTGTCTTCATAGCATCAGATTTATGGTTTCTGTTATGTCCGTGTATCTTAAATGTTGTGTCCTTCAATAATCAGACAAAAGACTGCAGAGAACGATTCAACAGGTGTTTACTGAATGAGGGTTACTCTAGAACTAACTGTACAGATCACTACTCAGGGTTTATATACAAGTGTGGTCACTGCCGGTACTACAGTATACAGGAGCTGTAAAAAGTAGTTCTCCCCTTTAAAGGTACATACATTACAGTTTCCTGCAACATGAACAATATTTATGGAAAAACAAAGAACAGTTTGTGAAATCATGGCCAGATGATGCATCTTGAGCAATAGCACCTGATATACCAAAGAGTGGTAAAACCGTGATGGAAACTTGCGCAAAGTCTGCATGAAACAGTGAAGAAATCACAACTGATCTTCCAGGGAATCCACCAATAAACAAGTAGCAGCTTAAAGAAGAAAGCCAATCGTTTCCGACTGGTTTCTTCTGACTTGGAGCCAAGAATTTACAATCCATAAACTTCCCTAGAAGCAGTATCTCAGTATGTACCTATTTACAACAAATTGAATCTTAGTATAATATTCCTGTCATGATAAAACAGCATTATCTTCTCACTTGCTGTAAGTATTGGCATGGGAGATTGACTAGTAATATTGAAAATTGGTAAAATACTCTTTGAATTTGACCAAGTGAGCTTCCAATACCTAAAATTTCCCAAATGAAATATATTTGGAAACTCTCTTTTGTGTTTCTGGTTAAATGCAGTTCTGCTAATAATGATCATTGCTTGAAATTGTAAATGGAAGTAAATCAATGGGGTGAATTTTCTTAGTGCTTCTTCCATTCCATCGCCATAACGTCACCATTGCTGAAGTCACAGCGTTGGAATAGAAGGAGTCCCTGGGAAATTTGCCTCCAATGTCTTAATTAATTCCAACACCTTTTTTATACCAGTGTAAACATTGTTTCTACAGGTTTAATGATGCTGATTGGTTGGTTACAAGGGAAGCACCTCCTTGGCATGTTTACTATAGGAGTTAGGTAAGAACGTAAACAACCCTCTTAGAAATAATGGGCTAGTAAGGTGCATGGCTGTGCACTGCTCCAAGGAACCTGCGTAGCTGGCTTGCCGGCATTTCAATGTACAAACAGCGCATGCGTGGTATTTTGAGGGGCCATAAAGGCACGGCCAAAAAAAAATTACAGGAAACCGAGTCAGGCGGTATCTGATCAGCCGCCCGTTATACGCAGCACCTGATGTTCAGTTCTATTGTAGTCACTCCTCAATGACATTTGTGCAGTCCGTGTTCTACAGCATTGAGGTGCTGTAAACACTGACGAGAACTGCACAAAGGTGCAGGGCTGCACCCAGGCTCTCCCATGACTCCCTCCATATGCTTATGGAGGGAGTCACAGCACACAGGGAGGTTCTCTTCCCTTCCAAGGGCGGAAGAGACCTCCCCAGGAGACCAAAGTAGCCTGGTTGCACAGGAGGGCACAAGCAATGATCTCAGTAGATCACGAAACGTTACTGCAAAACCACACTCAACCTCATCCTGCTGTGCCACTCATAATCATAATCATAATCAACTTTATTGTCATTGTTGGTGCACAAGTGCAGTACAATGAAATGTAGGCTTGCGGCTCCCGAGAGTGTACATTTAGATTAAGACATTTAAACATTCAACATTCATTTGGCTTGTAATACATTAACATAAACATAATAAAGTGCATTGGCAGATGTGCAGGCTTTAGAGTTTACTTGTGGAGTTCAGTAGGATGACAGCCCTGGGAAAGAAGCTCCATCAAATCTCCATCACTCTGCCTTCCCTACCCTACTCCTGTCCATCTTTACTCTCACCAACTTACCTTGCACTTCCACCCATCCTCCTCTATCTGCATTAGCACTTCCCCATCTCACTAGCCACCCCTTTCACTCGCCCTCCTCCTAGTCCAATCATACCAACTAACAACACACAAGGGTAGGCACTTGGGTGTTTTAGCCAATGTTCACGTGAAGTTTCTGTTAATGTGCTGTCAAACATTGCGATCTTTATTTTCAACACTTTGCATTCTTGGTCAGATTTGTGTGCACCTTTGGAAGTGGCTTAGTGAGTTGCAGTGAATGGTGAGACATAATGGTAAACCCCACAATGTTGATGAGTGTGAAAGGGAATGGCTTGGGCATTGTAAGGATGCTTTATGGTGTTGGTGTGGAGTGGTGCCAACCTGGCACATGTGGCAGCCAAGGTGTACAGCATCAAGTGAAGTAAATCTGGCCATGGTGAGGCCATTCCTGGCGTCCCAGGCAGCAATGTGCTCGGGTGCTGATGCCCTCTGTCCTGTACAGCATCAGGTGATTGTAGAGAAGGGTGGTGGTGGTGTTGTTGGTGCTGCTGGTGTTGGGGCTGATCGTGGTCAGATTCTGAGGACCAAGGTGAGAGAGTATAAACCATACCCATGCTGATGGAATAGATGGCAGATGAACTTGAGTTGACAGAAGCAATCTGTCAGTGGTGAGAGAGTTTGTTCCAATGAAGTGGCACTGGATAGAGAGTTTGCTCCAAACATTTGCAACCTGCATAAAGCTCAATCTGTCTTCCAAATGCAGTAAACACCAGCTTCTGAGCTTGGAAAGTGAACAGCTGTGAGATGGGAGCTTTTATAGCACATTTCAAGCTGTCAAGTATATGATTCCATGACCATTCAACTCCCGTCCTGTTTAACAGACGTGATCCCCGAGCAGTGTGGACCTCGTGGGTGAGCTGGTAAGTTCTAAAGGTGAGCTCAAAATTGTTGTTAATCCTCTGTTAACAAGATCATAATGGCCTGAATTGCCTTCCCCGGCGCTGAGCAGACCCGACATTTGGTAAAGGCGAGTGGTGTCGGGTTGACAGCAGGGTCCCGGAAAATTCCTTCCAATGATTCCCAATACTGCAATTTTAATTACATTTACTATCCCATAGGGATAGTTTTTAGTGCATTTAAAGTAAGTATTTTTAAATATCTTCAGATGCACTTACTCCTCTCATTTCCCCAACTTCTGCTCCACCTCTCACTTATGGTAGTATCTGCGTCATCAGAACTGTTTTTAATTTCTAGTCATTTTGTAAAACTCTTTTTCCTCTTCCTTATTTAAAATATTGGTCTGTTAATCTTCTGTGTGTTGGTGTAGTGCATAGCCTGCCATTATTTTTCCACCATCCATGTAACTGTCTAGGTATCAAGGCCTAGAAATTCGGTGGCGCCCCGTTTGGGGCACCAAGCTCGCCTGGGTGCCGGAATTACTATTCCAGATTGGGCTTGCTTGCGCCAGCGCGATATTCAGATTCAGCACCCCAAACGGAAGCGGGGTGCTGCTCGAGGCGCCCCACATCCCTTTTGGGGCGCTGAAACTGAATATCGCAGCGCAACGTGCCGCAGCGCCACACGCTGCAGCACGGCGTGCTGCGGTACTGCAGGCCTTCCTCCCCTTCTTAAAGGGGAGGGGCCTGCACCAGCGCGATCAGAGATTGCGAGTGCCAGCAAAAGAGCCCGGCACCGAGGAGAGGTGCCGGGCTCTTGGGACACAGCCGGCACTGCCTGGGGGGGGGAAGCGGTGCTCAGGAGGCCGGGGACGGCGGCGCGAGGAGGTGCTGGCAGGCGGCCAGCAAAAAAAATGGCCGCCCCGCACCTCCCCTTTAATTAGCGCCACTACCGACGCAGGTCGGCCCCCCTGAACCGGTGGCAGATTGCGACCGGCGTTACAGTGGGGGGCACGACCCAATATTGCGATCGGGGCGCTGCGCACACCGATGATGTAATCGGTGGCGGCGCAGCACTACAGGCTAACGCTGCCATTAGCGCCCCACTAAATTTCACAGGGGGCATGGCCAGTGGCGCTAAAGCCACTAAGTGCTCTCTTTGGGCGCTAACTGGTGGCGCAGCCCACCAAATTTCTTGGCCCAAATGTGTTTTTCTTCATGATGATGGCAGGCACTATTTTTTTTAATACCCCATGTAATGAGGATGCACATGAAGTCTCGTCGTTCATGCTTTCTGTGCATGGACAAGACCTAAGCTATTTAAAAGTAAAACATGAAGGCCTAGAAATTTGGTGGGCTGCGCCACCAGTTAGCGCCCAAAGAGGGCACTTAGTGGCTTTAGTGCCACTGGCCACGCCCCCTGCGAAATTTAGCAGGGCACTAATGGCGGCGTCGGCCTGTAGTGCTGCGCCACCACCGATGACGTCATCGGTGTGCACAGCGCCCCGCTACCGCCCCGATCGCGATATTGGGTCGCGCCCCCCGCTAACGTTCAGGGGGGGCCGACCTGCAGCGGTAGTGGCGCTAATTAAAGGGGAGGTGCGGGGCAGCCATTTTTTTGCTGGCCACCTGCCAGCACCTCCTCGCGCCGCCGTCCCCGGCCTCCTGAGCACCCCCCTGGGCAGTGCCGGCTGTGTCCCAAAAGCCCGGCACCTCTCCTCGGTGCCGGGCTCTTTTCCCGGCACTCGTGATTTCTGATCGTGCTGGTGCAGGCCCCTCCCCTTTTAAGAAGGGGAGGAAGGCCTGCAGTACCGCAGTGTGCCGTGCCGCAGCGTGTGGCGCTACGGCACGTTGCGCTGCGACATTCAGTTTCAGCGCCCCAAGAGGGATGTGGGGCGTCTTGAGTAGCGCCCTGCTTCCGTTTGGGGCGCTGAAACTGAATATCGCGCTGGCGCAAGCAGCTCCGTCCGGAGCAGTAATTCCGGCGTCCAGGCAAGCTTGGCGCCCCAAATGGGGCGCCACCGATTTTCTAGGCCGTAGCTTCTTGATTGCTCCGCTGGTTATGCAAATAAGCAGCTGAGTTTGACAGACCAGAAGGGTGCCACGTTTATTCCCATGTGCTAACTTGTCTGATTCCACCCAGAGCAGTGGTAGGGGTACTACATTTAGGCTCAGTATCGCTAGGTTAGGAAGGAGAAAATTCAGCAAGGAATCTGACTTTTGATTAGTATCCAACATATTATCCCCTCCCAAGAATCCTGGAAGTATGCCTCCCCATTCAGTTCCCTGCATTCCCCATGCACCCAAAAATAGGCACTCCTGAATTTCCAGGCCCTATTCCTTCTGCAGCTTTATCCTAAGCTATTTCAATACCATTCATGTAGTATGCATGTTGCCCTAGATGGGTGAGCTCATGGCAGAAGTCTGGGTCGCAAAGTAGTGCCAAGATCTTTGAGTGTTACATAGCTACAAATGGGCCAAAGGTGAGGCCCATGATCATGAATTCTCTTGAAAGATGCCCTGGTGTGGACCTCAGCATTAATTCCATTATTCAATGCCACCTAGCAACAAAATGCAAAAAAGGCTCCGCTTGAAACCTCTGCTGGGGAAGCGATGGAAACCCATGTGCTCAATTTCCTTAAGGCCATTTGTCAAGAGCATGGGTAGTACGTGCATTCACTTCTGCTCTGCATCAGCCAAAACTCATGACTTTTATCCATAATTATACAGAAGCACAAGCACTCCTCTTGCTTGCTGCTAGGATTTCAACTCCATGGGTGGTAAGAAATCCAAGAGTGGTCTTTCCTTTAGCAGAAGCTGATTTTGTACCCTTGCCTTACAGGAAACATGTGGAATGGACAATGGTCATTATTTAAGCTCCCATGGTTACTAAATAGTTGAAAGGCCTATAGAACCAGAGAAAAAACAGGACATGTAGTATGGCTATGTTCATTGACCAGGACCTAAAATAGTGGAAGTTAGGATGTGCTGACCTAACCTTTACTGGGCAAAGATAATTCTTTAAGGGATCTAGACCATGGATTATGGGATCCTGTACATTCCTCAGAATGTACTTGATGTTGAATGTCAGAGGACCAGACTGTAGGCATATTTTAGATGACCTTGCAGAACAGTTTTTGACTGTCTATTGTTCCTCATGGAATGTTGGAATATGTCCGTCTTGGGGCTTCTACAGTGTTGCAAATCCTTCTGCAGCTGTTCTCTCTCTCCTTTTCTGAAGATCACCAAAAATGTGGTATCAGTATGGGATTCAAAGGGACACAGAAATCCATCATGTAGTTGTGGGTAGCTTGGGTATGTCCTTTCCTTTCTAATTGTAGTGTTCAATGTCACTTTGAAATTTCAGACCATTGACCAGTTACCTTCTTCATTAAGAGATTAGCAGTTGGCTATCTTGTAGAAAAGGATGTATTCATGACAAAGGTTATATACTAATTTACAGTGGCTCATGGCATCTGTGCAATGAGTGATCAGGCTAAAGTGCTCAGCCACAAGAATGACAATTGCTTACCACAAAAGAGGAGACTGGAAATGTGTGATTGCCAACAGGGTCAACAGCAAATGATGGGGCCAATGATTTCCGTGGCTCGGTAGCTAGAGACTGTTAGCCGCCCATCTGCTAAACAGCATCCTGTTAAGGTAACTGCAAAGAGGAGAGCTATAACTGAAAGTCCTTTCAAAACAGTACTTGTAGCCTCTTGGGTGCAATCAAGAGCTGTTGCAAGGGTAGATTATGATACAACATGTTGTGATACTAAAAGGACCATTAGGTAGATGCAACAGGATAAATGGATTGTGTTTAGAGGCAAGGGCAGGTAGTTATGGAAAAATTATCTTAAATTGTTTTTCTGTTGGCTAAAGTCTGTTTTCATTCATAATCAAGAGGATTCACCTGGGCTAGTGCCAGTGACTTGATATGTAGGGATGTATCTGCAATGAAGAACAGACAAGCCAGTTACTGAGTTGTATTAGCAGAAGGATTAAACTACATATCAAAAGAAGTTGTAATGTTTCTGTATTGCTTGTAGTGCTCTATATAGTATTGGCCACCACACCTCGAGAAGGATATTATTGCTGTTGAGAGGCTGCATAGTGAAGCAACAAAGTAAATCGGGGGAAAGATTAAAGAAGTGTTGTTTATTTTCTTTTGGAAAGGCAGATTTTTAATAGACCTAATAGAAATGTTCATAATGATGAAGGAATCAAAATCAAATCAAATCAACTTTTATTGTCATTGTTAGTGCACAAGTGCAGTACAACGAAATGTAGGCTTGCGGCTCCCGAGAGTGTACATTTAGATTAAGACATTTAAACATTCAACATACATTTGGCTTGTAGTATATTAACATAAACATAACCATAATAAAGTGCATTGGCAGATGTGCAGGCTTTAGAGTTTATTTGTGGAGTTCAGTAGGATGACAGCCCTGGGAAAGAAGCTGTTCCTAAATCTGGTCGTACGGGTGCGAATGCATCTGTAGCGTCTCCCAGATGGCAGGAGGGCGAACAGACTGTGGCTGGGGTGGGTAGGGTCTTTGATGATGGACCGTGACCCCCGTAGACAGCGTTTCTGGTATATGTGCTCTATGGTCGGTAGCCGGGTGCCGGTAATGCGTTGGGCAGTTTTGACTACCCGCTGCAGGGCTTTCCGGTCATAGTAGCTACAGCTGCCATACCATACTGTGATACAGTTCATCAGGATGCTCTCTATTGTGCAGCGGTAAAAGTTAGAGAGGATCAGGGGTGACGGGTTACATCCCTTCAGCCTCCTTAGGAAATATAGGCGCTGCTGGGCCTTCTTCACCAGAGAGGAGGTATTGAGGGACCAGGAGAGGTCTTCCGTGATGTGGACTCCGAGGAACTTAAAGCTGTCCACCCTTTCCACCACAGCCCCATTGATGTGGATGGGGGTGTGACTTCCGCCTTTAGACTTCCTGAAGTCCACAATGATTTCTTTGGTTTTCTTGCTGTTAAGGGCCAGGTTGTTATCGGCGCACCACTTCACGAGATGCTGGACCTCCTCCCTGTAGGCTGACTCATCGTTGTTGGTGATCTGGCCTACTACCGTGGTATCATGAAATGGATAAAGTTCCAGATAAATCACTCACACTGATGAAGGCAATTGAATTAAATAATTCTGATAATTTCTGGTTTAGAACCAGGAAAGAAATTAGCATGAAAGCTGCTGGATATCGTAAAAAAAAAATCCAATTTACTAATCCCTATGAGGAAAGGAACCTGCCACCCCTACAATGGGCCAGAAATTAGGTTTGGGGGCTTGCCGCGTGTGCAAGCCCCCGATGTGCACTTATCCGGCGCGCTGACATTTCAATCCTGGCCCGCATTGCATTTCCTGTCACTGGCCCGCTTCAGGTCCTGCCGCGCTGTGCGTGTGTGACCCAGCGGCGTACTTAGTGCGATGAGCCGGCTGGGATCACGTGAGCACTGGGCAACCAATTGGAGGTTGCAAAAGTTCATTCATGAGTTTGATAGTAAGAACTGTCAAACTCATGAAAACTCCTGGCCCCAAAACACTACTAAAACTTGAAAGAAATTTTTTTAAAAATCACACTACTTAAATAAACTATAAATAACTGTAAAAAACTATTTTAAACAATAATTTTAAATTTTGAAAAAAATTATTATATAAAAAATTGGGGCTAAAAATACACTTGCCTTACTGTAAAGTCTTCACAAAAAAAAAGAACCTGTGGAAAAAAAATTCTAATTTAAAAGTAAGTACTTATGGCTGCTTTTTCCATGTGTAAAAACCGGAGTCTTTTCCCCACGGGCAACTCTAATTTAAAAAAAAAAGGGAAGTTCAGCGCACACGCGCTGCCTGATACGTCGTACGCGTTCCGCCTCTTAACCCCTTGGGTCAGAGGAGAGGAAATGCCGGTTTTCCCCACATGCGCTGTGCATGCTGAAAACCGGCAATTCCTCCAGGCCCACGCGTGAGTACCCCGTCCGTACTCATGCGTTGGGACAGGAATTACTGGCCCAATGGGTGGCTTGTTGGACAAATTGCTTTTCCTTGTTGCCACCATTTCCTATGGTTCCCACTTCTGATTGCTATCTGGTGACCCCCCACCTACCACAAAGTACATGTATGCTCTTTGAGTGAGGACAGGATCAGTCTTGGCTGTAACATGGCTTCTTGTTTTTTTGATAGCCTGGCAGTTGCAGCTATTCCAGAAGGGCTACCAATTGTTGTCACGGTAACACTAGCACTAGGTGTGATTAGAATGTCAAAGAAGAGAGTCATAATAAAGAAACTTCCTGTTGTAGAAACATTGGGTAAGTCAACAAAATTAATTTATTTTATTAATTTTAAATAACTAAGCTTAATATTGTGGGGTTATTTTCCTTTGAATAATTTGATTCGTTTTCCATCCATCGGGGGGGGAGGGGGAATCATTTAGAGGAAATATCAGGTAAGATGCAATCAATGTGTTTTAAAAAAAAAATCTCTTGTATGTTTGTATTGTTCAACAAAAAAATTGTAAGCTCAATTTATACTTTTCTTTCATCATGCCAAAAGGCGTTTGATAAAGTGCCAGATAATAGGCTTGCCAGCAAAGTTGAAGCCCATGGAATAAAAGGAACAGTGACAGCATGGATATGAAATTGGTTAAGTGACAGGAAACAGAGTAGTGGTGAACGGTTGTTTTTCAGACTGGAGGAAGGTACTGTGTACAGTGGTGTTCCCCAGGGGTCGGTACTAGGACCACTGCTTTTCTTGATACAGTATATATTAATGACTTGGACTTGGGTGTACAGGGCACAATTTCAAAATTTGCAGATGACACAAAACTTGGAAGTATAGTGAACAGTGAGGAGGATAGTGATAGACTTCAAGAGGACATAGACAGGCTGGTGGAATGGGGGACACACGTGGCAGATGAAATTTAATGCAGAAAAGTGTGAATTGATACATTTTGGTAGGAAGAACAGGGAGAGGCAATATAAACTAAAGGGTACAATCCTAAAGGGGGTGCATGAACAGAGACCTGGGGGTATATGTGCACAATTCATTGAAGGTGGCAGAGCAGGTTGAGAAAGTGGTTTAAAAAAGCATACGGGTTTCCTGGGCTTCATGAATAGAGGCATAGAATATAAAAGCAAGGAAGTTATGATGAACCTTTATAAAATACTGGTTCGGCCTCAACTGGAATATTGTGTCCAATTCTGGGCACTGTACTTCAGGAAGGATGTGAAGGCCTTGGAGAAGGTGCAGAAAGAATTACAGGAATGGTTCCAGGGATGAGGGACTTTAGTTACGTGGAGAAGCTGGGGTTGTTCTCCTTGGAGCAGAGGAGATGTGATAGAAATGTTCAAAATCATGAGGGGTCTAGACAGAGTAGATAGAGAGAAACTGTTCCCATTGGTGGAAGGGTCGAGAACCAGAGGAGATAGATTTAAGGTGATTGGCAGAAGAACTAAAGGCGATGTGAGGAAAAACTTTTTTATGCAGCGAGTGGTTAGGATCTGGAATGCACTGCCTGAAAGGGTGGTGGAGGCAGATTCAATCATAGCTTCCAAAAGGGAATTGGATAAGTACCTGAAGGAAAAGAATTTGCAGGGCTACGGGGAAAGGGCAGGGGAGTGGGACTAGCTGAAGTGCTCTTGCAGAGAGCCGGCATGGGCTCAATGGGTTGAAAGACCCCCTTCTGTGCTGTAACCAATCTGATTCTATGTACAATCCTCTTTGTATGTGAAGGCAACTCAGAATTACCTAGATATAAATAGTAGCCTTTCTTAATATCTTTAGTTTCTGAATCAATTCTTGAATAGAAAAATAGGAGCAGGAGTAGGCCATTCGGCCCTTCGAGCCTGTTCCACCATTCAGTATGATCATGGCTGATCCTCTCAATACCATATTCCTGCTCTCTCCCCATACCCCTTGATGCCTTTTTTGTCTAGAATATAGTTTATGGAGAGAATTAAATATGTTTTTAATGCAGGTAATTACTAGTCACACTTTTTTTTTAATTCTAGGTTGCTGTAATGTTATCTGTTTTGATAAGACTGGCACCCTCACGGCCAATGAGATGACTGTAACACGATTGGTAACCTCAGATGGCATACATGCAGAGGTGGGTATTAAAGTACCTTGCAAACTAATCCTGATAAGTGGGTTTACAATTACTCTTTGCCACTTTATTGGTAAAAGAATGCTTGGAGGAAATTTACCACAATGTATCCACTAATATCCAGTGGAGAAATAGTAAAGGCATTCTCCAATGTGTCTGTGGGAAAACTGACCTTCAGCTAAATAGAATGATTATTAAAAAGGAATAGAATGAGCGCTTGGCATAGACCAGAAGCAAATTTTGACATAGGAACGTTGACGACAAAATGAGGATCAGGACTTGGGGAATAAGTACATTAATATTATCGAAAAGCGGTTTTCTTCTGGTGAAGGGACCATTACTAACTTTTACCAGAAATAAGGCAGCTAATGCCAAGAACCACGTTGCAAAGCAGCAAACAGATGGTCACCTTGTATCCACCAATGCTGAAAGGCATTATCATTTTCAGATAGATGATAGCCCTCAACCAATTAAAAGTGAGAGAAGGATGACAGTACTTTAAAAGCACACCATTTGGCTTTAAAATATTAATATTTATTAAAAGATGAGCAAAAATCAGTAGTGAAGGGTAATGCCATTTTATTTTAATCTTCTTTAGATCATCTATTTCAGATTATGCTCAAGTATGCAGCTGTTGATCTTGAGACCGCAATCAATATTATATTTATATTGCAACCAAATATATACTATTCAAAATCATAAGTTATGATAAATCCTTTGATGTCAATATCATTCTTATAAACTTGTATAATAAGCAAAGTTCTATTCATGTTATAGTGTAGAGAAACAATTAGCTGCAATATTTTTAAATAAGATCTATAACTTCAAACTACTGTACCTGAAAGTATTCAGCACATATTATTGACACAGCCTAAGTGTGAGCATTTCTGAGTAATGACTGATTAATATATTTGTTGTGGCTTGTGAAATTTTAGCGAATTAAATTTTTCATTTGTTACAGGTAACTGGTACAGGATACAATGGAAATGGCAATGTGCGTTTAATATCCAGTGGAGAAATAGTAAAGGCATTCTCCAATGTGTCTGTGGGAAAACTGGTTGAAGTGAGTTGTCTTTAAATTTATTCTTGGGATGTGTGTGTCGCTGACAAGGCCAGCATTTATCGTCGATCCCTAGTTGCCCTTGAGAAGGTGGTGGTGGGCCGCCTTCCTGAAATGCTGCAGTCAGTGTGGTAAAGGTATTCCCACAAATGCTGCCTTGATGTCAAGGTCAGTCATTCTCAACTCATCTGTGGAATTCAGTTCTTGTGTCCATGTTTGGATCAAGGCTGTAATGAGACCTCAAGCCAAGTGGTTTTGGCAGAACCCAAACTGAGCATCGGTGAGCAGGTTATTCGAGAGTAAGTGCCACTTGATAGCACTGTCGACGACTCCTTTCATCAATTTGCTGCTGACTTGGAGTAGGCTGATGGGCCGGTAATTGGCCAGGTTGGGCTTGTCCTGCTTTTTGTGGACAGAACATATCTGGACGATTTTCCACCTTCTCCGGTAGATGCCAGTGTTGTAGCTGTACTGGAAAAGCTTAGCTAAGGGCTAGTTCTGGAGCACAGGTCTTCAGCACTACAGCCGGGATATTGTCGAGTCCCGTACCCTTTTCTGTGTCCAGGGCACTCAGCTGTTTCTTGATGTCACATGGAATGAATCGAATTGGCTGAAGATTGTCATCTGTGAGGGTAGAGCCATCAGGAGGAGGCCAAGAAGGATCACCTGACTGAAGATGGCTGCCGGTAGTAGCATATTTACAACTGATTAAGCTACATCAATTCAACTTGCCAGTTCTGCTATAATTTACTATAAACCATGTGACCCATGTTCAAAATGTGTTTGCTCATAGGCTGGATGTTTATGCAATAATGCTGTCATCAGAGAAGACACATTAATGGGACAGCCAACAGAAGGTGCCTTAATTGCACTTGCGATGAAGGTAAATGCTGAAAAAATTTTAATTTTGATATTTGCAACAGTAAGATAACTGAAGGATCAGCTACAACTCCATGTCAGCAAGTACAGCTAAATGATCAGCGTATCTTAAAAGGTTGCCATCTTCATGGGGGGAGGGGATGACTGTTTGGCAAAACTTACTTGGCTCAGTTGGTAGCACACTCGCTGAGTCAGAAGGTTGTGGGTTCAAGTCCCACTCCAGAGACCTAAGCACAAAAATCTCGGCTAATGCTCCAGGGCAGTACTGAGGGAGTGTTGCACTGTCGGAGGTGCCATCTTTCAGATGGGATGTTAAACCGAGGCCCCATCTGCCCTCTCAGGTGGATGTAAAAGAGCGCATGGCACTATTTCGAAGAAGAGCAAGGGCGTTATCCCTCAATCAACATCACTAAAACAGGTTATCTGGTCATAAGAACATAAGAAATAGGAGCAGGAGTAGGCCAATCGGCCCCTCGAGCCTGCATTCAATAAGATCATGGCTGATCTGATCCTAACCGCCAATCCACTATCACAGAACCATCTCCTGAACTAACAGAATTAGACACACGAAATAGGAGCAGGATCAGGCTACACGGCCCCTGGGCCCACTCCGCTACCCACAGGGCCATGACCGATCCGAACCTAGACTCATGTCCAAATTCCTGCCCGCTCCCCGTAACCCTTAATTCCCTTTACTTCTAGGAAACTGTCTATTTCTGTTTTAAATTTATGTAATGATGTAGCTTCTACAGCTTTTTGGGGCAGCATATTCCATGGACCTACCACCCTCTGAGTGAAGTAGTTCCTCCTCATCTTAGAATAAGGGGCTGCTCTTTCAAAACTAAGACTATGCCCCCTAGTTCTAGTTTCACCCATCATCGGGAACATCCTCCCCGCATCCACCCGATCCAACCCCTTCACAATCTTATATGTTTTCAATAAGATCGCCCCTCATTCTTCTGAACTCCAATGAGTAGAGTCCCAATCTACTCAACCTCTCCTCATATGCTCATCCCCGGGATTAACCGAGTGAACCTTCTTTGTACTGACTCGAGAGCAAGTATGTCTTTTCTTAAGTATGGACACCAAAACTGTATGCAGTATTCCAGGTGCGGTCTCACCAATACCTTGTACAACTGAAGCAATACCTCCCTATTTTTATATTCTATCCCCCTAGCAATGAAAGCCAACATTCCATTGGCCTTCTTAATCACTTGCTGCACCTGCATACTAACCTTTTGAGTTTCGTGCACCAGGACCCCCAGATCCCTTTGTACTTCAGTACTTTCCAGTTTCTTGCCATTAAGATAATAACTTGCTCTACGATTTTTCCTACCAAAGTGCATAACCTCACACTTTCCAGTATTGTATTCCATCTGCCAAATCTCTGCCCACTTACTTAGCCTGTCTATGTCCCCTTGCAGGTTTTTTATGTCCTCCTCACTCACTACTTTCCCCCCCATCTTAGTATCATCTGCAAACTTTGATATGTTACACTCGGTCCCCTCCTCCAAATCGTTAATATAGATTGTAAAGAGTTGGGGACCCAGCACTGACCCCTGCGGAACACCACTAGTTATTGATTGCCAGTCTGAGAATGAACCATTTATCCCAACTCTCTGCCTTCTGTTAGATAGCCAATCCTCTATCCATGCCAGAATATTAGCCCCAATCCTGTGATTTTTTATCTTAAGCAATAATCTTTTGTGTGGCACCTTGTCAAATGCCTTTTGGAAGTTTAAATACACTACGTCCACTGGTTCCCCTTTATCCACCCTATGTTACTTCCTCAATGAACTCCAGCAAATTTGTCAAACATGACTTCCCCTTCATAAAACCATGCTGACTTTGTCCTATTAAATTATGTTTATCCAAATGTCCTGTTACTGTCTCCTTAATAATGGACTCCAACATTTTACCTACCACAGATGTTAGGCTAACCGGTCTATAGTTTCCAGCCTTCTGTCTACTGCCCTTTTTAAATAAGGGTGTTACATTAGCAGTTTTCCAGTCTGCCGGGACCTTTGCTGAGTCCAGGGAGTTTTGGAAAATTATTACCAATGCATCCACAATCCCTACCGCCACTTCCCTTAAGACTCTAGGATGTAAGCCATCAGGTCCAGGTGATTTATCCGCCTTGAGTCCCATTATTTTACCGAGTACGACTTCCTTAGTGATTTTGATCATGTTTAGCTCCCTCCCCCGCCCCCCCCCCCCCCCCCCATAGCCCCCTGCTTGTCCAGTGTTGGGATATTCTTAGTGTCCTCTACTGTAAAGACTGATACAAAATATTCATTCAGTGTTTTTGCCATCTCCATATTTCCCACCATTAATTTCCCGGTCTCATCCTCTAAGGGACCAACATTTACTTTAGCCACCCTTTTTCTTTTTATATAACTATAAAAACTCTTACTATCTGTTTTTATATTTTTTGCTAATTTACTTTCATAATCTATCTTCCCTTTCTTAATCAATCTTTTTGTTATTTTTTGCTGTCTTTTAAAGTTTTCCCAATCCTCTATCCTCCCACTAGATTTGGCTACCTTATATGCCCTTGTTTTTAGTCGAATACTATCCTTAATTTCTTTACTTAGCCACGGATGGCTGTCTTTTCTTTTACACCCTTTTCTTCTCGGTGGAATATATTTTTTTTGGAAGTTGTAAAATAACTCCTTAAATGTACACCACTGATCATGTATCATCTTACCCTTTAATCTATTTTCCCAATCCACTCTACTCAATTCCGCTCTCATACCTTCATAGTCTCCTTTATTCAAGCTTTGCACGCTTGTTTGAGATCCAACCTTCTCACCCTCTAATTGAATATGGAATTCAACCATGTTATGGTCACTCATTCCAAGGGGATCCTTTACTAGGACATTTTTAATTAATCCTGTCTCGTTACACAGGACCAGATCTAAGGTTGCTTGCCCCCTGGTCGGTTCAGTTACATACTGCTCAAGAAACCCATCCCTAATACACTCAATGAACTCATCCTCAAGGCAGCCCTGCCCAATTTGATTTGTCCAATTAATATGATAGTTAAAATCCCCCATAATTATAGCTGTTCCCTTATTACAAGCCTCAACTATTTCCTGATTGATACTCCATCCAACAGAGTTGCAACTGTTCGGAGGCCTATAGACTACGCCCACTAGTGTTTTATTCCCCTTATTATTCCTTATCTCCACCCAAACTGTTTCATTATCCTGATCTTTTGACCCAATATCATTTCTCTGTATTACAGTGATTCCTTCCTTTATTAACATAGCCACCCCACCTCCCCTTCCTTCCTGCCTGTCCTTCCTGATCGTTAAATAACCTGGTATGTTTAATTCCCAGGCATTGTCACCCTGCAGCCATGTTTCTGTAATGGCCACAAGATCATACCCATATGTAGTTATTTGTGCCATTAACTCGTCTATTTTGTTACGAATGCTACGTGCATTCAGATAGAGAACTTTCAAATATGTTTTGTGACACTTAGTTCCTGCTTTTGCCCTTTTTATTACTTTACCTTTTACCCCATACCTTCTGCCCCTTCCTGACATGCTCTGGTTTTTAATTTCCCCACTGCTACCTAAGTCTATGACCTTCTCTGTTGTCATTTTTATTATTTGCTCTCTAGGAACCTCCCCCCTACTAGTTAGTTTAAAGCCCTCTCTACAGCCCTAGTTATATGATTCGCCAGGACTCTAGTCCCAGCACTGGCCAAGTGAAGCCCGTCCCAACGGAACAGCTCCCTCCTGCCCCAGTACTGGTGCCAGTGTCCCAGGAAGTAAAACCCATTTCTCCACACCAGTCTTTGAGCCACGCATTTAACTCTCTGATTTTATTTGTCCTAGCCAAATTCGCTCGTGGCTCAGGTAATGATCCAGAGATTATTACCCTTGAGGTTCTGTTTTTTAATTTGACCCCTAGCTGCTCCTACTCCTTTAACAGAACCGGCTTCCTAGTCCTATCTACGTCATTTGTACCAACATGGACCACGACAACTGGATCCACCCCCTCCCACTGCAAGTTTCTTTCCAGCCCAGAGGAGATGTCCTTAACCCTGCCACCGGGTAGGCAACACAGCCTTCGGGACTCTTGCTCTCGGCTGCAGAGAACTCTATCTATCCCCCTAATAATACTATCCCCTACCACTACAACATTTCTATTTACTCCCCCCTCTTGAATGGGGGGGGGGAGTCATTATCACATTGTTGTTTGTGGGAGCTTGCTGTGCATAAATTGGCTGCCGCGTTTCCTACATTACAACAGTGACTACACTTCAAAAAAAAAAAAAAAGTACTTAATTGGCTGTAAAGCACTTTGGGATGTCCGGTGATTGTGAAAGGCGCTATATAAATGCAAGTCTTTCTTTCAAACACACAGTTGAGTGATGTGAATCCCACTGAAGTGCTGTCAATACAACTTAATTGTTTAAGCACAGTTCATGAGCTAATGGACCAGAAATTCAGTATAGCCACGTTTGGGGCGCTACTGCCGGGCGTTCGCTAAATTTTGCGCCCACTGCAACTTAGCGTCACCTTCACCGATATTCAGTTGCATCGCCCCAAGAGGTTGCTGCTGCGCTAAAGCAGGCGATGCCCGACTATCATTAGGTGCTAAGCCGGCGATCCGGGGCGCTAACACCAAGGGCGGGCGCAGCGCAGGTGTAGCGAGTTGCTCAATGAAGGCAGACACGCTGGCGCCGGTCAGCTCTTAAAGGGGAAGGGTCGACTTGTTTGGCTGCCATGCCCTGCACACTGCAGCCCTGAAGCAAGGCCTGACCATTGCTGGATCATCATTTCAACGCCCTCAACCATGGGGAAGCCCGCTATTCTTCCAAATCCCATTACACACTCTTGCTGCTTGTCCAGGGTCATGGGGAAGGAGATGTACTGACGTCTCCTTCTGAAAAGGGCATTGTTCACCTGGCGGATGCAGCAATGTACCACAAACTGGGAGATGTTGGCAATGTCCCCAGATTGGAAGGAGCCGGTGGCATAGAAGTTGAGAGCCACCGTCGCCTTCACTGCCACTGACAGACGTCTTGCTCCTCAGCTGTGGCTGCAGATCTCTGCGAAGCAGGTGGCAGATCTCCGTGACCACCTCCCTTCTGAATCGCAGCCTCCGAACACACTGCTCCTCAGATATGCTCCGATATGAGAATTGCTGGTGGTATACCCTGGGTGGGTAAGGCCTCCTGTGCCGACGCCTGTTGGCCCTTCTCCATCTGGTCATGACTGGCACACTCTCACGGCGCCTCTGATCCCTTTGAATGCAATGCAGAAAGCCAACGTTTCCACCCATTGCAGCCCCCATTATATGTGGCAACTCAAGGCTATGGCACTGAAAGTGAAATCCAAGTGCAAAGCTCTGGCCTGAAGCCAGAAGTACCTGTGCGAGCGCTGAGTCAAAGCAGAAAGCTCTCTGCCTTTGTCTCTCTCCAAATATCTCTCTCGCACACAGAAGGATTGGCACAAAATGGCTGCCACTTATAATGCAGGAGGAGTCGCCTTTAAATAGCGCCCGCAGCGACTGGGAACCGTTCCCCTCTACCAGTCGCTGGGGGCGCCAGGCGCAAAGAAGGGCGGTGCCACTGAATTTCTGGTTCGGGGCGCACAAAGGGCGTTGCACCATGAAATGACGTCGGGATCTGCGCACGCAGCTGAGCGCGCGCAAAGGTTTCGCACCGCCGCTAAATCTTAACTGAATTTTGCGAGAGGCGCAGATCGCATCGCGCCGCGCCCGGGCGCTAGCCGCTTAGCGCCCCATGTCTCCTCCTCCTAAGGCGCTCGCGGCTGGTGCAAACAACTGAATTTCTAGGCCAATGAATATTGGAGGTCATTTTAACCCCCCAAGACTGGGTGGGTTTGGGTCAGATGAGAAGTTAAAAACATGAAAAATTTTGAACGGTTTTAACGGAGGTGGGACGGGGATGCGGGCGACCAATCTGCTTTCAGGAGGTGGGTCAGTTGGTAACGGCTTTTAAGGAGGCTGCGTACCGCCATTATAACTAGCTTTTTATTTTTAACCCATTTTGGCCAGGTTTCCCGTGCCTCGGGAAACCCGGCAGGTAAAAGGAGGTGAGAAGGGCCGGAACCATAAGGTAAATGCATTTATAGCACTGCTTATGATCCAAGAGGAGCACCAGTTCCCTCTTTCCCTTCGCAACCCCCCTCCCCTCCCTCCCCCCCCCCCCCCCGGCCCCCAGCCACCATCTGCACCCCCCCTCCACCCCACCCCCCCCCCCAACCACGCTATTTAACACACCCCTCCCCTTCCTCCCGGCGATCTCTCCCTGCCTCCCTACCTGCTCGCTGCTCCTCGGCTGCGTCCTTGTGTCGCAGGTTTTCCCAGCCAGTCGGACAGGAAACCTGCAGGAAGAAAATTAAAAGATGTCCTGCAGTTAATAGCTGCAGGTGCCTGGGAAACCTGTGCTTCCAGGTTTCCCATCCAGAACTCCTGCCCCCTGCTCCGAACGTGTGGCCCCGTTGAAGATCAGCCATGATCTTATTGAATGGCAGAGCAGGCTCGAGGGGCCGTATGGCTTACTCCTGCTCCTATGTTCTAAACATCGGGCCTGTATTTCAGTCTTGGAACTGTTAACTGTTTCTTATTAGAGTAAACCTAGAGACAGCTGAGCCATCCAAAAAACCGCTTCCTGGTTTAACAGGTTATAACGGAATACAAGCTTAATGCCAAGGCAGTGAGATAAAAGTGATTAATGCAAGTACCCAAGTAGGACCAACTGAACAGTCTTGTTACTTTTTTATGTTTTGGCATGAATACCATTTTCATTCAAATATATATCAGATTCAGCACAAATATATCTGAAGGAAAATTAACAGATCCTGTGGTTAAATCATTGAACAACTGTTGGTTTTAAAATCTAATGGCTTGCATTCTGCATTGAAGATGGACCTTGCTCATGTTAAGCAGAGCTATGCAAGGAAGAAGGAATATCCATTTAGTTCGGAACAAAAATGGATGGCTGTTAAATGTGTCCACAAGAGTCGGGTAGGAACTTTTTTTTCTTAGATAGATTTTTTTCTTAGCTATTTAGCCACATGTCTAAGGCAGCACTAACTGGATTTTATGTGACATTTAAAGGAAACTGAAGAAATTTACTTCATGAAGGGTGCATACGAGGGAGTTATTCAGTACTGTAGCAGTTATAGCAATGGCGGCATGCCTGTACCCCTCACGCCACAGCGAAAGGCAACCTACGTTCAACAACAAGCAAAACTAGGAGCGGAGGGCCTGCGTGGTAGGGTCTTGTGTTCTATATTAAATTTTAAGTACTGAATTTTCTAATCCAAAATTGCATGTATTTTATATAATGTCATTCTAGTTCTAAAGTAATGTATATCATTATAAAAGGACAAATACTGAATGTTTCTTAGAAATACTCAGCGGGTCAGACAGCATCTGTGGAGAGAGAAACAGAGTTAGCGTTTCAGATCGATGACCTTTCGTCAGAACGTTTGTTAACTCTGTTTCTCTCTCCACAGATGCTGCCTGACCTGAGTATTCCCAGCATTTTCTGTTTTTAGTTCAGATTTCCAGCATCTGCAGTATTTTGCTTTGGTATTGAAAATGTCTTAATTTGTAAAATATTTTTTTTTATAGTGTGGCATTTTTGTTTTGTTATGTAAGTACCCCCTTAGTACAAAAAGTTGAAGCTATTTTCTCATTTATGCACCTGATAAGACTATACCTTTCTAACAAATGGGTGTACCTCAAGTCCTAGATCTTCCTGTAAATAGAGGGCTCCCAGAGCAGTCTGCACATGATCTCCATAGCTACTGGTCCCAAATCCAAAGTGCAACATATATATGTGGTCAATAAAGGCAAAGATTGGTCTTGGTGATGAGTATTTTCCTGTTTGCTTTTCCCCAGTGCTCTCTCTAGCCGTTGGACATGAATTAGGTACACTTACCTTCTTAGGATTGATTGGTATTATTGATCCACCAAGAGCTAAAGTCAAAAGAGCAGTTCAAATGCTTCAAAATTCAGGAGTTGCTGTAAAGATGATCACTGGAGACGCTATGGAAACGGCCCTTTCTATAGGTACAGTGAATTTTGGTACTTCAAAATTGTTTTTTTACAACAAACTGTTAGGGGCATTTTTTTTGTCTTTAGGTTTAATACAGTTCTTTTTTAGCTAGAATCCTAAGTAACAAACTATTTTCATGTCAAACCTTATTTGCATAATAATTCACAATTCTTGGTGCAAACTCTGCTGGTTCTACATTGGTAAGAGATAAAAATTGCACGCAAGTCAAATTTAAAGGAATGGGGACAATTAAAGGGAAGTTGAGTTGGTGCTGCATCAGATGCTTGTGAGGAGGGTTTTCCTCTGTTGGTCCACAGCATCATCCCATAGGTCAGCACTGCAGCATGCCTGCAAAAATGTGCCGTCCGGTTTCAGGACAGTTGACCATTGCAATCCCAGCACGTTTTCAAGCTCTGTGTTGCATGGTAGACACTGAAAAAAAGTGTATTTACTTATATAAAAAAAAACTAGGAACTGGTGGTACAGAAGACTAGTTAATGAAGGGAAGATTGATTCTTTTAATATAGCAGTGTATGAACACTGCGTCTATCAAATTTGAAATTTATAACGGCAAAAATTTAAGTTCATTGTAACCCCAATTCTATTCTCCACACGCGTCTAGCAAGGCCCTATACCAACAATGGAGCTTCACAATTTCTGCCTTGTATCTTGTTTACTAATGCATGAAATGAACCATGTATTTACGGAATATTCTAGTGTTATGCTGAACATCTTTGATACATTAACTTCTTTTAATCTGTTTCAGTAAACTTAAATTAGCAATAAATAATTAAAAACAGGCGTGGAGATGAATTTCTTTAATCACGATCATTGCATAGAATAATTCACCAGGCAAGGCAATGAAGTCAGCAATTGGGATGTTCAAAGTGTAGCTGAACGCTATAACGGGAAATTTGGAGTTCTAGGGGGAGGAGCTTCAGTGGGCCAAAAGGCCTTTTCTTCTTTGACTTTTCTTATGTTAACTTATGAATAGGGTTTGCACATGGTTTACTCTGATCTTCGTCTTTCTCTGGCTTTTTGTAATGGGTGACGTGTTGGAAATTACATTCTGTGGTAGTAAATAACAACGATGTTGCTATCTGATTTTTATCCCTAGCATTAGCAGCAGTGATGACTAAGGTGCGGGGCTACTGACCCACCATTCAGTTATTGTTTCCCTCTTTGGGTCCAAGCGACTGGTGGTCAATGCTCCCTCTAATTTTATTTTCCCTGCGCGGGCCCTTTAAATTTGCTGCAGCGGCCATGCATGCGCAGTATCTCTTTGAGCGGCCTGCGCGGGACCTCGCGATTGATGCACGGCCGCGCACCTTAGGGGGAAACATTGCTGGTGGTGCACCTTTACTGGATATGACTTTGGGTTTCATTGGATGGGTGGGTGTCTTTGTGGTACGATTACAAGATTATTTTTGGGCAGTAAATTACAAAAAAAAATCATATTTTTGCCATAATTGATGTTTAAATAAAACGGCCCAAAGTATAAAATATAACCTGAAAGTATGGCAGTAGATAATTTCCAAATGTATGTGCACATTCAGGGAAAAGTATAGGCCTTTATAACGATGATATGGAGGCAATGTCAGGCGAGCAGCTGGAGCAACTAGAAGATAAGGATCTTTCCCTCATGGTAATGAAGGTATGATCCCAATCCAATTATTCAAAACATGAACTAAATTTCAGTTCTGTAAAATAATTTAAAGGCACTTTCCAATTGTGTATTCATGTGTTATGTTCCTCTTTAATATATTTATTTGATCACCTGGTATTTGTATGTTTTTAAATATTTAGGATAAAATCATTATAACTATTTAGAGACCCTGTACTTGTGGTTTTGTTATACATTTTAAAATAGAACTGTAAATGCTCCAGAAAGCAGTTTTAAGATTATCTATATACTTATACTTTTTTGTTGTCTTTTTCCCCCCCCTCCTGCTCTTCCACTTTTTCAGGTGGCTGTATTCTTCAGAACAAGTCCAAAGCACAAACAGAAAATAATAAAGGTATAACTTCTTTTAAACTTGCACAATGAATGCTAAAGTTCTTCCTGCTTTAGCATTATCCATACATTTGCCAACTATACAGAATATCACTTAAACCATTGTAGTGGTAAATGGAAGTTGCTGCGAATGGAAACTATTTTAGATGGTCTCTTGCCCAATTCAATCAGCAATAGAATTAATTACATTTTATTTATCTATTGGTTAACCAGTAAACCATGCAGTTAAATAGCTCTAACTCTTACTGTATAGGCCCTCCAGAGCAATCATGCAGTGGTGGGGATGACCGGAGATGGTGTGAATGATGCTGTTGCTCTCAAGTCTGCTGATATTGGGATTGCCATGAGAGGAACAGGAACTGATGTCAGTAAAGAAGCAGCAGGCATGATTCTGGTGGATGATGACTTTTCATCGATTTTGTGAGTAACTTCTGTTGATGCTGTTCAAGAATGTGTCTTTATTTTTCAAGTAAGTTAATAATAGTACATCACTTTTGCTTGCTGAATTATTTAACATGAACCCAGAAGTATGTAAGCCACGTTTAATTTGGACTTATCTGTGGGTCTTTTATTTAACGTACATATGCAAGGTAAAAACTTAAATTTTTAAGTTAAACTTGCATAAGGGCCTGGGTCAGGCTCTGCTGTAATGGCTGTGTGGTTGAAGAGCCTGGGACGATTTTAATCCTACTTGCTCAGCAGTTAAAATCGCCCTGGCTTTTACTGGTCCGAAAGCCGCCATGATCGCAGCATCTGACATTTTAACCTGCTCTCTTGAGCAGGCAGCAAGGACACACTGCCGGAGCCAACAGGGTCCTTCTTTACACGTGCATGTTGCGGCCCGATGACCTCATTTGAGACCTGACTCTAATTTTTTTAACTCCGGCCTGAGCGGGGAATCCGCCTGATCTTAAAATCAGGGCCACAATGAACAATGGCAACTTGGATGCAGTATCTGAGGGCCACCACTATCTTTCATAGAACTGTACCCAGCCATGAGTCACTGTCTTCAAGAAGGATAGGGGAGAAAAATTCAAGCAGGAAAAAAATGAGTAAATCCTAAATTTTGTAAAATTTAATCATTTCCATGATGTCAAATAACCTGCCAAGTCATTATTTTATAGGTGTGCAATGGAGGAAGGCAAAGGAATTTTTTACAACATTAAAAATTTTGTGCGATTCCAGCTCAGTACGTAAGTACAAATTTAGTTATTCATGTAAAGAACTCTAATTGTCACTACAGATTACACAACTGTCATGGGAGTTTTTTTTTAAATACATAAATTGTGGTTTCTTTTACTGCAATTTTTTTTTCTTTTAAACATTCAGGAGTATTTCAGCATTGAGCTTGATCGCTCTATCTACTATATTTAATCTGCCAAATCCACTAAATGCTATGCAGATTCTATGGATCAACATCATCATGGATGGGCCTCCAGCTCAAAGGTATAGCTCGATATTAGTTACTTCAGTATAACATCCAAGTCATGCTATGTTCTATGGTATCCAGTAGGGGCCACTTGTTTAACTGGAATCCTACTGGTGCACTATTTACATGTGAAGGGTGAATTATGTTAATGGGCCAGAAATTAGGATTGGGTGCTTGCCGCGCGTGCAAGCCCCCGATGTGCACTCACCTGGCGCGCCGACATCTGAAGCCTGGGCCTGCTTGGAATTCCTGTCACTGGCCCGGTTCAGATGTCGGCGCGATGTGCTTGCCTGATCCAGCGGCGTGGTTAGTGCGATGTGCCGGCTGGGATCAGGTGAGCACTCTGCAGCCAATCAGGGGAGGGGAAACTTCATTCATGAGTTTGATAGTAAAGACTGTCAAACTCATGAAAAGTACGGGCGCCCAAAAGACTAGTTTAACTTTAAATAAAATTTTAAAAAACATCCCAATAATTAAATAAACTATAAATAACTTTAAAAAACTATTTTAAACAATTAATAAAATTTTTGAAAAAAATAATTTTTTAAGGGTCTAAAAATAAACTTACCTTACTGTAAAGTCCTTAAAAACAATGAAGCGGTGGAAAAAATGTAATAATTTTAAATAATAGACCACTTACTTTCAAGAATCCAGTCCTTACGCCTCCTTTTTATATGTGTAAAAAGTTCAGGCCCTTGCACACGGGCAAACCTGTCAAAAAGAAGGAAGTTCAACGCGTGCGCGCAGAGTCCTGCGCACACGCATTGGACCTCTGAACCCCTTGGAGGAAATGCCGGTTTCCCGCGCATGCGCTGTGCATGCTGAAATCCGGCACTTCCAACGGGCCCACGCGTGAGTACCCCATCCGTACTCTCGCGTTGGGACCGGAATTACTGGCCCAATATATTTTAATTTTCTTACTGCCCATTTTATACTATTTAATTTTAAATGTATCCTTTTTACATTCAACTAGAATGGTGCATCATTTCTATTTACAGCAAGTCTGTGTGTATATTTTATACATAATTGGATCATCTTCATGATCTGTGGTGCTCTATGCTTTTGCCTTACTTTTTCTGGGATTTGAACCTGTTTTTACCTTTCATTTTAATGAAGTACTCGAACTCTTGTTCACCTTCAGCCCTAGTATGCAACTTGGCATCCTCCCACTTAATTTGGTATTGCTGTGTGACATTTCTCATTCCCAGCATGAAGCGTGGATCTGACGGTGCATTTACGCTGCAACTTTAGCGTTGTGCGATACAACAACAACAACAACAACTTGTATTTATATAGTGCCTTTAACGTAGTAAAACGTCCCAAGGTACTTCACAGGAGCGTTAGGAAACAAAATTTGACACCGAGCCACTTAAGGTGAAAAGCTTGGTCAAAGAGGTAGGTTTTAAGGAGCGTCTTAAAGGAGGAAAGAGAGGTGGAGAGGTTTAGGCAGGGAATTCCAGAGCTTAGGGCCTTGGCAACTGAAGGCACGGCCGCCGGTGATTTGAATGATTAAAATCAGGGATGCTCAAGAGGCCAGAATTAGAGGAGCGCAGATATGAGGGTTGTGGGGCTGGAGCCGATTAGAGATGGGGCGGGGTGAGGCCAAGGAGGGATTTGAACACCAGGATGAGAATTTTAAAATCGAGGCGTTTCCACTTTGCTGTGACATTAAAGCTGAAGTATAAATTAGGAGTTAGAGGAACTCCAGAGAGACGTTGTGTAAAACTCCCTGGAGGAGATAAAACTTGTCCCACTTGGGCTTGACACCACATGGAATGTAGCCTGCAGTGTAAATACAGATGTAAGAAGTCACACAACACCAGGTTATAGGCCAACAGCTTTATTTGAAATCACAAGCTTTCGGAGCGCTGCTCCTTCTTCAGGTGAAGTGGAGAAATGCATAAAGACACAGCTTATATAGTCAGAGAATCATGCCAGATGTTTACAGGTAACCTTTCCAACTGCCATTTATCACACCTTGGCAGAGAGATAATCACAGCAGTCAAAGGTGTGAATGGTGTCCAAACGGGTCAGTCAGGGAAACATTACATCAAAGAACAATGAGGTGGGGTCACAAGGGGTCAAATATTGCAGATGCTGGAGTCTGTATGAAAAACAAAAAAACAGACAAAAAACATTTTTTTTGGCTGGAAATCACAGAGCAGGTCCGGCCGCATCTGTGTAGAGAGAACAGGCCAATGTCGACTCGAGTCTGGATGACCCTGCATCAGGTGGGGTTACATGTAGCGTGACATGAACCCAAGATCTCGGTTGAGGCCGTCCTCATGGGTGCGGAACTTGGCTATCAGTTTCTGCTCGACGATTTTGCGTTGTCGTGTGTCTCGAAGGCCACCTTGGAGAATGCTTACCCGAAGATCGGAGGCTGAATGTCCTTGACTGCTGAAGTGTTCCCCGACTGGGAGGGAACACTCCTGCCTGGTGATTGTTGCGCGGTGTCCGTTCATCCGTTGTCGCAGTGTCTGCATGGTCTCGCCGATGTACCATGCTCCGGGGCATCCTTTCCTGCAACGTATGAGGTAGACAACGTTTGCCGAGTCACATGAGTATGTACCATGTACCCGGTGGGTGGTGTCCTCACGTGTGATGATGGTATCTGTGTTGATGATCTGGCATGTCTTGCAGAGGTTGCTGTGGCAGGGTTGTGTGGTGTCGTGGTCGCTGTTCCTAACCACGTTAAAGAAGCCATCCCCTATGGACAAGCCCTGCGAATACACAGGATCTGCTCAGACGAGGAGGAACGCGATGGACACCTACAGACACTGAAAGACGCCCTTGTAAGAACGGGATATGACGCTCAACTCGTCGATCGACAGTTCTGACGGGCCACAGCGAAAAATCGCATAGACCTCCTCAGAAGACAAACACGGGACACAACCAACAGAGTACCCTTCGTCATCCAGTACTTCCCCGGAGCGGAGAAACTACGCCATGTTCTTCGCAGCCTTCAACATGTCATCGATGACGACGAACACCTCGCTAAGGCCATCCCCACGCCTCCACTACTCGCTTTCAAACAGCCGCCTAACCTCAAACAGACCATCGTTCGCAGCAAATTACCCAGCTTTCAGGAGAATTCAAAGAGTTGGCCTATGTGTGCTCAGAAATGGAAGTGTCACAGTGAGGGGTCAGCCTTTCTTCTGTAATGATGGTGCTGAGAGTGATAGGATCCCACAGTTTATTGTACAGATGCTGTATGGTGTGTTATGAAGGTTGGCCAGACACTCCTTTCCATGTGCCAGCCACATGTGTTTGCTGCATAAATATATGTGAACCTGGCATGGACTAGTGCATCCCTTGCCTCACGGCCAGCAACGTGTTCGCATGCTGGTGGAACTAACGCATGCCTTCGCAAGGTCTTCCTCATCTGCATCCTCCTACAAGGAGGAGGAGGTTGTGCGCTAAGCCACTTGTTCTTCAGGCAGCGGTAAGCCACGCTGTTGTGCAGTGCACAGCAGACCACGATGATTCTGGAGACCCTGGCTGGTGAGTACTGTAGGGCCATCCGGAAAGTTGGGTTGGCGGATTGAACAGCTGAGGCACAGTAGACTGCCGCAGGATGAACGAGTCATGGCAACTGCCAGAGAACTTGGCACAAACATGCATAATGTTCTTCCTGTGGTTACACACCAGCTGGACGTTAAGGGAGTGGAAGCCCTTGTGGTTGACAAATACAGCTGGATTGTGATGGGGTGCCCTAATGGCCACATGTGTGCAGTCTACAACGCCCTGCAACTTGGGAAGCCTGCCATATTTGCAAAGCCAACCGCACGCGCGGTTACACTTGCTTCATCCGTGAAGAAGTGGATGTAATTGTATGACTTTGCAAAGAGGGCATCGGTAACCTGCGTGATGCAAGTGTGTGCGGCTGACTGGGAGATGCCGCTGATGTCTGCTGCTGATCCCTGGAAGGACCCTGAAGCAAAGAAGTTGAGTGCGGTGGTGACTTTGACAGCCACTGGTAAGGAGTGGCCACCCACTCCTCTGGGCTACAGGTGTTGGTGCAGCATTATGCAGATGTCAGCGACTACATCTCACGGAAGTCTCAGCCTCCTTTGGCACTGCTGCTCACTCATGTTGAGGAAGCTCATCCTCATCCTATAAACCCTGTGTTGGGGGTATCTCCTACATCGCGGAGCAGCCTTGCACTGACGCCCTCTGCCCTGTACAGCATCAGGTGGGTGAGGAGGAGGTTGGTGCTCCTGTTGTTGATGCAGCTGTTGTACCTGGTTCTTCTGCTGCAGCTGCTCTTCCTCCGATTCTGAAGACCAGGATGAGAGGGTATAAATGGTTCCCATTCTGCTGGTATATATCTCAGTTGAGGAATAGATGTTATAAGCGCTCAGTCAGTGTGGGCAGAGGGTATTCCAAGGAGGTCACAGTGCATATGGATCTCAACTTAAACACTTACAAGCTCAATAGACCTGCAAAATGTGTTCCAAAACCTCAAAACACTAAGTTCTGGCATCTGAAAGTCAGCCATGTTACAAGTCCGCTTTTATGCTGCAGGAGCAGCTGTCAAAAATTTGCGTAGCTGCTGAACCCAGCACAATCAGCTGGCATGTTTGTTGCATGACGTGCAAAATGCTGAAAATGTAGTAAAATGGGATTATGTAGGTAGTTAACAAGCTGTTAACTGCCTTAAGTGCCTCTCCCGCCGTTTGGTGGCGGGTCTGATCGGGACTCGCAGACCTGTCATTTTGCAAAGTTGCGTGGAGGTGGGATGGCGGCGAGTTTGCAACCATCTGTCAATCATTTAGATTTTCACTCCTGACCCGCCTCCCAACCCGTCCTCTGTGCACTGGCAAAATCGCGGTCTATATTTCAAATACGAGTGTATAGACTAGCATCTCTAAAATGTAATGTTATCTGGTAGACCTGAGTGGCACTGCTGGCTGTACCTCATTGTAGATCACACTGAGCTCAGAAACAAAGGAACAGGGTACATTTGCGATGCTTTACTCCTTGGCCCGTCAATTATTTTTCTTGCCAATTTTTTGACACCCCACCCCTTCCGCTCCTGAAGGCATCAGCTCCTTTTTGGTCAATGAGTCTTGATGGTGAATGTTGTCGGAGGCAATTTGACAAAAGAGGAGCATTATAGTTAAGCAGATCCTATTCTCACCAGATGTATCTCTGCCCCACCCACACATGCGCATACACACAGCCCCCCCCCCCAACACCCACACACACAATGCATACCCGCACACGCGCACCCCACCCGCACACTGCTTCCCCCCCCCCTTGCAGGACAGTGATGAATCAGGAGGGTTTTACGATAATCCAGCAGGTTTCATGGTGCCGGCCCAAAAATTACTGAGATTTATTGATTTAATTTTGATAACTTGCTATGGTAGGATTTTGAACTCGCAACCTCTCTTTGCTACGCCAGTAACATAGTTAGAGTTTGCAGTACAGAGAGGAATAGAGAAAGAGTAGGAGGGGAAAAGGAGATGACCAATTAACAAAGATATATTTAAATTTGAATTTGTGTTATTACAGTAATAAGACTGAGGCTTTACTGCAGTGGAATTTCCTGAAGCATGAGCACCAGAACACCAGCAGAAATGGAGACTGGCAGCACGTTTTCTTCACTTGGCTTCATTCGGCTCCTGTCAGCTGATTGGCTGGCTCAAAACTGCCTTGCACGCCTACCTATGACTCCAGCCATGATGTAATCTGTCATGGTCTGAGAGCTGGCCAAGATGCTTCCCCAATGACCACTGCAGTCCTCCAGCTGTAGAAGTGAGGATGCACGCCCCTTCAACAAGCTGGTAGTCTCCCAAAGCTGCCAACTTTAAGATCGATACAGAGCCTGTTTGTTCAAATGGCCTCTTGTGTTGTTGTGTGGGGAGTGTGTATTGAATGTGACCACAGCTGGTTACTGTCATGACTGCACAGTCAAAGCAGCAATCAGCAGTGTCACTTGAGGACTTTCAACTATCAGTCAATTATTAACAGTGGTTCACCGCAATTTTGTCAGGTAATCAAGATTCCCTTGGGCTGTAATTTTGGGCTTTTCAATGGATCAACGTTTGAGCTAAAAGCTCACAAAATTGGTTGACCCAGGAAATTGTGCAGATTTGCTAGTAATATGTTTAATCGCCACAACATCAACTTGGATTGATATAGCACCTTTAACGTAGTAATATGTCCCAAGGCGCTTCACAGGAGCAATATAAATCAAAATTTGACACCGATATTAGGGCAGATAGCGAGGTGGTTTTAAGGAACGTCTTAAAGGAGGGAAGCGAGGTAGCGAGGTGGAGAGGTTTAGGGAGGGAATTCCAGAGCTTAGAGCTTTGGTAGCTGAAGGCACAGCCACCAATTGTGGAGCAATTAAAATCGGAGATGCTCGAGGCCAGAATTAGAGGAGCACAGAGATCTCTGAGGGTTGTAAGGCTGGAGGTAATTAGAGATAGGGAGGAGCAAGGCCACAGAGGGATTTGAAAACAAGGATGAGAATTTTTAAATCAAGGCGTTGCTTAACTGGGAGCCAATGAAGGTCAAACGGGACTTGGTACAAGTTAGCATACTTTTGGCTGACTGCAAGATTATGGAGGGTAGAACGTGGGAGGCTGGCCAGGAGTGCATTGGAAGTTTAGAGGTAACAAAGGCATGGATGAGGGTTTCAGCAGCAGATGAGCGGAGGCAGGAACTGAGTCAGATGATGTTACGGAGGTGGAAATAGGCGGTCTTGGTGATGGCGCGGATATGTGGTCGGAAACTCGTCTCGGGGTCAGATATGACGCCAAGGTTGCGAACGTTCTGGTTCAGCCTTAGACAGTTGCCAGGGAGAGGGATGGAGTTGGCGAGGGGAGCGGGGTTTGTGGCAGGAATCTAAGACCATGGCTTTGGCCTTCCCAATATTTAGCTGGAGGAAATTTCTGCTCATCCAGTATTGGATGTCTGACAAGCAATCTGACAATTTAGAGACAGTGGAGGGGTCGAGTGAGGTGGTGGTGAGGTAGAGCTGGGTATCAGCAGTGTACATGTGGAAACTGATGCTGTTTTTTTGGATAATGTCGCCGAGGGGTAGCATGTAGATAAGAAATAGGAGGGGCCTAAGGATAGATCCTTGGGGGACACCAGAGGTAATGGAGTGGGAAGAGAAGCCATTGCAGGTGCTCTGGCTACAATTAGATAAATAAGAATGGAACCAGGTGAGTGCAGTCCCACCTAGCTTGATGACGGACAAGTCCAGGAGGAATAGTTTACTTTTGTCAGTCACATAGGATGTCATTTCTGTCTTCAATAAGAGCTGCTTTGGTACTGTGGCAGGGGCAGAAACCTGATCAGAGGGATTCAAACATGGAGTTCCGGGAAAGAATGGCATGGATTTGGGAGGCGACAACACATTCAAGGACTTTGCAGAGGAGAGAGAGGTTGGAGATGGGGCTGTAATTTGCAAGGATGGAAAGGTCAAGGGATAGTTTTTTGAGGAGAGGGGTGATGGCAGCAGATTTGAAGGAGAGGGGGACAGTACCCGAGGAGAGAGAACCAGTAACAATATCAGCTAATATGGGAGCCAGGAAGGAAAGTTGGATAGTCAGTTTGGTGGGAACAGGGTCGAGGGAGCAGGAAGTGGTTCTCATGGACAAGCTGAGCTTAGAGAGGCCATGAGGGGATTTAGGAGAGAAACTAGAGAAAGATGTGAGCTCCATGCTATGGCAGGGAGAACCTTCAAGGAAGTTTGGCTCGGTGGGCTGGGGAAGGGAGGGAAGTGGCAGAGGCAGCTGATCAGATGGTCTCAATCTCGGTTCCTCCTGCCGTAGCCCTGAGCTTGCATCTTTCTCTAGTTTCTCTCCTATCGCCCCTCATGGCCTCTCCAAGCTCATCTTGTCCACGAGAACCACTTCCTGCTCCCTTGACCTTATTCCCACTAAACTAACTAACCAACTTCCCTGCCTGGCTCCCATTTTAGCTGATATTGTTACCGGTTCTCTCGCCTCAATCTCAGTGACCAAGCAGTCTGTGAGCTCCTCGCACTTGTTGGAGGAGACAAGGGAGAGGGGTTTAAAAAGATGGTTTGCAGTAGAAAAAAATATTATCTTTGCATTCCAGGATGATCCTTGAATAGTGAGCAGATTTGGCAGACGAGAGCAGGACCCAATGGTGCTTTGTGTGGTCCAGCCCATTGTGCATGTCATGCTTTGACAGTGGAACTTTGGTGGTGAATGGCTAAACTAGTTGTCCGCCATATTCGTTCAAGTCTGCGTCACTTGGATTTAAGGGAGCGAAGATGAAGGCCACACCAGGAGGAATGAGAGAGAGTAATGGTTTTAATGGGGACTAGGGCACCAA
Source organism: Somniosus microcephalus (assembly GCF_052327205.1). NCBI lineage: Eukaryota > Metazoa > Chordata > Chondrichthyes > Squaliformes > Somniosidae > Somniosus > Somniosus microcephalus. The sequence goes on from NC_140992.1 coordinate 255,269,123, forward strand.
AGGTGGTGGTGCGGTTGAGCCGAAATGTCACCGTGAATGGAGGACCGAAGGCTAGACAGTTGGGATTTTGAAAGTGCAGTTGAGTGAGTTGGGAAAGTTTCTTCCAGGGGCGGATACAGAAGGAAGTAGGGTTGGGAGGGGGATGTGGGTGGAGAGCGATACGAGGAAGTGATCAGAGATGGCCTTATCTGTGATTGACACGATGGGAGTGGTGATGCCACGTGAGATGGCAAGGTCAGGGGGGTGGCTGTGAATATGGGTTGGAACACTCAATGATCAAAATCACAAATAATAAATGGAAATTTTATTTTTCCTTATATTTCAAGTTCAGCTCATTTTAATTATATTCTATAGTTTATTCATATTTTCATAGTTTAGGTGAGGACAACAGAAGATATACAACAGTATGGTTCTAAAATTGAACTAATTGGTTGAATTTTGACCAGTAGTTTGTTTTTTTAAAACCTTTTAATTGTGAACATGGTAGCTTTAATGAGACTAAACTTTTTTAAAATTTGGAATTCTTATGAAATGAAGGCTTTCTTTCTAAGAAACCTGAATCTACACCTTTATAAAATGACCTAGAATTGGCAGCTATACATTCCACTCTGGCTCAAAGATTCACCAGTTGAGATTTGCTTTACAATTTGGTATAATGGAATATATCAGATTCATCTGAATCGAGGCTGTTTTCCATACCCTAGATACATGATTGAATTGGTACACTGTGTTTAACCTGCATCGGTATCAAATAGGATATTTCTTTGATTATCTAATCAAACTTGACTAAACTGCAGTCTTTTAATTTTGATTTTTTTCTTTGTAGCTTTTTGCGACAACAATAACTTGCATGCGAGCCACTGAGCCAAAAAAGGAGATTAGAAGGGATAACCAAAAGTTTGATCAAAGATGTGGATTTTAAGGGGTAACGGAAGTAAAGAGGCAAAGGGGATTAAGGAGGGAAATCCCAAGAGTGTGATGCATGGCTACTAATAGTGAGGGGAAAAGGGAGGAGTGAACTAGAGGCTGGAATCAGAGGAGCACAGAGTTCAGCAGAGGGTTGTGGAAGATTAGAGAGATGGGGAAGATTTAAACACATATTTAAATGTGAGGCACTTTGGGTGGGGTGGGGGGGGGCAGGAGCCAATGTATGTCAGTGAGGACATGAGTATAGGGTAGCATAGGATATAGGCAGCACTATTTCCCACATTACAACAGTGATGCCACTTTAAAAAGTACTTCATTGGCTGTAAAGCACTTTGAGACATCCGGTGGTCGTGAAAGGCGCTATATAAATGCAAGTCTTTTATTTTGGATGAGCTGAAGTTTACCGAGGACAGTGGATGGGAGAGCATTTGGAGTAATTCAGTCTGGAGGTGACCAAGGCATGAATTTGTGGCAAACAGGCTGAGGTATGGGTGGAGGCAGATCATGGTAGAGGTGCGAATAGACAGTCTTTTGTGACGGAGCGGATACTGGAGATGGATCAGTAGCTCAGCTTGGGGTTGAACAGGACACCAAGGTTGTGCACAGTTTTTAACGCTATTTATCTTCACTTCATCTGCCTCTAAAAATGTAAGGCTGACAGTAGCTGATGGGCATCATATCTCAAATATGCAAAACATGAATTATTTACTTTAAAAGATTGTATTATGTAAAGCAAATTAGGCTCCAACAATGAGCTAGGTTTTCCTGCTAGTGATAACTGGAAGCACTGTTACCAATGACGGTGTAAATGTCCACCTGACGTCAAAACCTTTCTGATTTTGTCTGTCTCATAGCTGATTTAGGGATGGTGTTGGGTAGTCTGTACTACTCACCTGGATATTGGGGGGTGTGTGTGAAGAGGCTGTCAGTCATATTGGAAGTGCTTATTTTTGTATAGGTTTTGTTTACTTTTTAATTGGGACGAAACTTTATAAAATAACTTGGACACCATGTCGTCTGGAGGCTCGGTTTGAAAAAATCAAATCCATGTTAAAGGTTCCCAAGTGCGAAGTGAACAGTGTTCACTGTGAAAAGTGTGAAGATTAATGATGAGTTTAATGCATTTCTGCCAAACAGGAAAAGAAAATCTGTGCCAGCAAAACGCAGCAAACGTCCACTTTTATTAATTTTCTTCTCCTTTCTCTTCACACCGAGCTCGCGATCCAAACAAATAAATCTCCGCAACCCTCCCACCCCCCCCCGCAAAATTATTATACATTAATACTTAAACCAACCCATGATATTATTATTAAACCAACCCAGAGCTCCACAGATTTATGCGCAGAATGCTTCTGTGCAGCTTTTGGTTCATTGGCAGCAGCTTTTGGTTCATTGGCAGCAGCTTCTGGTTCGTTGGCAGCAGTCACACTGTTTAGTAATACATTCTTATATCTTGCCTCCCAACTCCCTTTCTCCCCAAAAATGCAGGTCTTAGCTGTGCTGTTGTACAGGGTATATCATGTTTTACACAAAGAAGACGTACTGAAATTAGGTAATCGTGGGATTACAAAAATATAGCCTAATGTACTTTCATTAAATTGACTGCTAAATATTTTAAGTGCTGAATACAAAAACTGACAGTTACAAAAGAACAAAAACATTATGTATTTAATTTTTCAAAGTAATCTCCTGAATTTAAGAACATTTGGGGTAAATTTCCGTCTCCACTGCCTGGGCGGTAGTCTATGGAATTAATTTAATGGATTGGAAATCGGGCGGGTTGTATAAGGGGAAGGCAATCATCTCCACCAGATTACTGCCCTGGCGATGAAAATGAAAATTTACCCCATTTTGTTTGCAATACTCCATATGGAGGTTTTGCTGTGCATGAATAGTTTTTTGAATTTTATGTATTTAGTTAATTCCAGTGTGAATAATGCAATCGCTCTGAAAAGTCAAGCTTTGAGATCAGTCATAATCTTTTCAGGGTGCTTGTTATAGAAGCTTAAGATTGACTTCTGCAGGGATCAAAGTTAACCTTTCAGATCATGAGTTCCATTGTACAAAGCAAGTCTTCCATTCGAAACAATAGGAAACAGTTTTATGAGATCAGGGACATGTTCTTTGTAAGTAAACTTTCTAACCTCTGTGTTGAAGCTCTTGTATCTGAAGAATTTTAAGAGTTTTGGCCTTTTTCTCTAGCTGTAATCGCTGCTCTAGATATATTCAGAATGAAATATATGACTTCTACAGATGTATTAGTAATTCTAGTAGATTAAAGAGAATTCAGATGAGTACATCGTGAAGCTGTTGGATATGTGATTGGAAGATTTTAATTTTTTTTTCTACTTTTTCTTTCTGTAGCTTGGGTGTTGAGCCAGTTGATAAGGATGTAATTAAACGGCCTCCAAGAAATGTCAAAGATTCTATCCTGAATAAGGGCCTAATTGTTAAAATATTATTCTCCGCTATTATCATTATCAGTGGTACCCTCTTTGTTTACTGGAAAGAGGTGTGTATAATTTATAAACTTTAATAATTGATCTCTTAATCCGTGTACATAGCATGCACAGCGTATCTAATGCAATCAATGTTCTGCAGACAGTAGGTTATTCAATTTTAAGAAATGTAGACACACTTGGAAATGAGTGAAACGAGCAGTTCTTCCAGAAAGAAATGTGTTCCCATGCACCAATGCATACTATAATATGTTCCCACTGATTTTCCAATTTAGCTAGTTCTCGGCGGCACTATTGGATCAGGTGCTCGAAAGAATTGAATCCCTTTCCCACGTGGAGGGGAAGGAAAAGGGGGGAAAAGGGTCTTCATAGCAGCTGGCTCAGTGGTGTCACTGGCAGATCTCTTGGCCCAGGAATATGTGTGCGTCAGAGCCACCAGGGCAGGAAACAAAGTAGTGGGAGGGGGGCAACATCATCGATGCGCAGTTGAAACACAAAAGAGATCAGTAGGTTGTTAATTTCTCTGATTGATAAAACTGAACTGAAATCAAATATTTTAGACTATATTTAAAAAAAAAAAAAAGTTTGCATCTTTGCACTAACTGGGAATGTTACCGAAAGCTACTTTGTACATTCAAGCTGCTTTATTGTTATCCCAAGCTTCCCCCCCCCCCCCCACTCACCCTCACCGCAGAGCCAGGAAAAGGGGTGGGGGGGGGTGGGTGGTGCAAGAACAGGTTGGTAGTGGGCTACTGTAGTTTTGTAGGGACTAGGAGGAGTATGTCCACACCCACCGAGCCCCTCAAAAATACCCCCAAAACAATTTCACAGGCCATTTTTGGAAGTTTTCAGCGGTCCCTTTAAGTCCCTAACAATCTTGCTTTAAAAAAACAACTTTTTGTTGATTTCTTTTGAACCCATTTTTGGATAAATGCAATCTTCAAAGCAGTGCTAAACAATCACACATAGTCCAGATGTATTTTCTATTTGCATTGCACTGTTTGCACACACCTACCTTTTCACTGAAATTAACAATCAGAGCAATAGGCCATTGTATCTATTTTTCCTGTTTCAAATGTATGGAAGTTTCTTCCAATATTTTCATCATAGGCACTCTGTACTCTGAAAGATTGAGATAAGTGGTTTAACATGGAAGATATCAATAGTTTTAATGTTGTATGCTTCTGTAACTTCAAATCCATCACTTTTATTTAAAATAGCTTCCAGAGGGGAAGATTTCCTCACGGACCACAACCATGACATTTACCTGCTTTGTCTTCTTTGATATGTTCAACGCTTTAAGTTGTCGCTCTCAGGTACAAAATGCTACTTGTTTATTTTTGAATGCCATAGTTTAAAGGGACTCCGTTAAACGGAGCAAACAGCTAATTACAGGTGCAGAATGAGATCTCTATTTTATGTTCCTCGCTATTTTTTAAAGGGTTCCTCTTGTGTTTCCACCTTGCAGACAGTATTATAGCATTTTTGAGATTTGTACATACAATGATAAAAACATTAACCCCTAAAAACCCATGTTTCTGCTTCTGAGCTGTACAATTTTTTGTTCTAATCTCCAATTCATAAGCATTGACTTCTAATTCAAGGTAGCTTGGAACTCCATTTCAATACAACGTATTTAATGGAGTAAAGATAAAAACATAAGAAATAGGAGCAGGAGTAGGCCATTTAGTCCTTTGAGCCTGCTTTGCCATTCAGTAAGATCATGGCTGATGATCTACCTCATCTCCACTTTCCTGCACTATCCCCATACCCCTTGATTCCCTTAATATTCAAAAATCTATCGCGCTCTGTCTTGAGTATACTCAACGACTGAGCCTCTACAGCCCTCTGGGGTAGAGAATTCCAAAGATCCACCAGCCTCTGAGTGAAGAAATTTCTCTTCATCTCAGTCCTAAATGGCCAACCCCTTATTCTGAGACTGTGACCCCTGGTTCTAGACTCCCCAGCCAGGGGAGACATCCTCCCTGCATCTACCCTGTCAAGCCCCGTAAGAATTTTGTATGTTTCAATGAGATCACACCTCATTCTTCTAAATTCTGGAGAATATAGGCCTAGTCTACTCAATCACTCCTCATAGGACAATCCCCCCATCCCAGGAACCAGTCTGGTGAACCTTCATTGCACTCCCTCTATGGCAAATATATTCTTCCTTAGGTAAGGAGACCAAAACTGTACACAATACTCCAGGTGTGGTCTCACCCGGGGCCCTATATAATTGCAGATAAGCATTTGCTCCAGTTTAAGAGAGAACTTTAGAATCTGCTATAATTTACTGGAAAAAAAACATGTTTTATAATTTGTATTTTAAAATAGTCAATTGCAGCACAATCTTTTTGAAGCTGTTCATTGGTGGATTTTCTTGCACTTCCATGATGGTGGATGCACATTTCAAAAGTGATCAGTAATTCCAAATGCAGGAAACTTTTTTTTATCCGGGACCGGCGTGGTGCCGGTTTATCAAAAAGTCCAGATAACAGAGCGGTATAGTAAAAGGTACGAGAGCTCCTTACACAGCAACAAATCCAGGCTTCCCTGTTGCTTAGCAACAGGTGCAGGAACTCCGACCACAAGATCGAAGCGTCCCTGTTGCTTAGCAACAGGTGCAGGAACCACAGATCCAGGAACAGGCCACTAATATGAAGTAAAACTTACCTGAACCTACTCCTGAATTTTGCCGGTTAACAAATTTCTGGTTATTTTAGGTGCCGGTAAATCAAGAGTTTCCTGTATGTGCGTTTTACCTTCCTGAATGGGATGCCCTACTGTAGCAAACATATCCAGGCTTTTGTGGTCTCGTATATAAATTAGGGCCATTTTTCAAAGGCAGTCTTTTGATGTATATTGTGCATGAAGCAGCTGCATAGCCTTATCAAGTAAACCACATTTCTTTAGTCTGCTAAGCCAGAGCACAAGATGATCTCATAAGGTTCCGGTGCATAAATCCAACAGAAGGGTAGAAATTATAAGTAGTGTTGTTCTCTGATGAATGCTTAATGTAATCGCACCAATCCATATTTTTAATCAGTGTTAAAATGGCAGAGGGGGGAATTTGGTATGAGTCTGAGAACTGTTTTTCCAACAGTGCTGACATGAGATTCTACCCTATGGTGTGCTGTGGAATCATACAGACCAGGAAAATCACAGGGTCAATCTCTGTCCTTGGCTGTCTTGAATTTCAAGAGAGCAGCAGGAAATTGTTCTTGAGCTAGGGAGGGGAAAATAAAATCAAGATTTCCAAATTCATAGAATTTTACAGCACAGAAGGAGGCCATTTGGCCCATTGTGCCTGTGCCGGCTCTTTGGTAGAGCTATCCAATTAGTCCCACTCCCCTGCTCTTTCTCCATAGCCCTGTAATTTTTTCCCCTTCAAGAATTTATCCAATTCCCTTTTGAAAGTTACTATTGAATCTGCTCCCACCACCCTTTCGGGCAGGGCATTCCAGATCACAACAACTTGCTGCGTTTAAAAAAAAAATAAATAAATAAATAAATAAATAAAAAAGTTTCCTCATATCGCCTCTGGTGCTTTTGCCAATCACCTTAAATCTGTGTCCTCTGGTTACCAACCCTTCTGAAACTGGAAATAGTTTCTCCTTATTTACTCTATCAAAATTGTTCATGATTTTGAACACCTTTATCAAATCTCCTCTTAACCTTCTCTGCGCTAAGGAGAACAAGCCCAGCTGCTCTAGTCACTCCACATAACTGAAGTCCCTCATTCTTGGTACCATTCTAGTAAATCTCTTCTGCACCCTCGCTAAGGCCTTGACATTTTTCCTAAAGTGTGGTGTCCAGAATTGAACACACTGTGCACAAATCGTTGAAAGTGGCAGGGCAGGTTGAGAAAGCGGTTAAAAAAGCATACAGGATCCGGGGCTTCATAAATGGAGGCATAGAGTACAAAAGCAAGAGTTATGATGAAACTTTATAAAACACTGGTTTGGCCTCAACTTGAGTATTGTGTCCAATTCTGGGCACTGCACTTTAGGAAAGATGTGAAGGCCTTAGCGAGGATGCAGAAAAGATTTACGACAATGGTACCAGGGATGAGGGACTTCAGTTACATGGTTAGATTGGAGAAGCTGAGGTTGTTCTCCTTAGAGCAGAGGAGGTTGAGAGGAGATTTGATAGAGGTGCTCAAAATCATGAGGGCAGTAGAGAGAGAGAAACTGTTCCCATTGGCGGAAGGGTCGAGAACCAGGGGACACAGATTTAAGGCGATTGGCAAAGGAACCAAAGGCGACACGAGGAAAAACTTTTTTATGCAGCGAGTGGTTAGGATCTGGAATACACTGCCTGAAAGGCTGGTGGAGGCAGACTCAATCGTGGCTTTCAAAAGGGAATTGGATAAGTACCTGATGGAAAAGAATTTGCAGGGCTACGGGGAAAGGGCGGGGGAGCGGGACTAGCTGTAGTGCTCTTGCAGAGAGCCGGCACGGGCTCGACGGGCCAAGTGGCGGCCTCCTGTGCTGTAACCATTGTGATTCTATTCTATGATTCTATATTCCTGCTGAGACCTAACCAGTGTTTTATAAAGGTTTAGTTTTACTTGTATCGTTTTTTCTTTTCTAGACTAAATCAATATTCCAAATAGGCCTTTTTCGTAATCATGTGTTCCTTTATACTGTACTTGGCTCACTTCTGGGACAAATGGCTGTCATCTATTTCCCACCTCTGCAGAAAGTTTTCCAAACAGAGAGCCTCAAACCACTTGGTATGTAATTGGAGATTTTTTTAGTGGTGCATTTTAACGTTTTTGATTTACTTTTCAACTAAGAATTTTCTGTAGTAAAATTTGTTGGCAACTTTTAACCCACATATCAGTATCATTAAGTTTTATTTTTAGTAATTAATATTGTTTGTGTTCGGGTGGTACTGTGTAGTTGCCAGTTTGTAAATCCTGTCGTGTCACATTTGCTTTACAGGTATAGTATCTTACACCTAATATAAGCAATATTTATAAATAAATATTTTGAATGTGGATGTACTGATCACTTTTTCTGAATTTTACAATCCAGCTATTCTTGAAAACTAAACACATCTGTATTTTCTATTCATTTACAGACTTGCTGTTCTTGGTTGGGTTGGCCTCTTCAGTTTTCTTTGCATCAGAATTATTGAAGTTAATTGAAAGGATATGGTCTTCTGCCACTGAAAGGAAAAATGGTCCCAATTTAGGAGTATGACTATATTAACTGGAATGTAACTGTATTGGCTGAGTCACGGTGCATTACAGGATTGCACAACTACACTTTATCAGAACTATCAAATGGCTTTAATATTGAATGCCACGAAGTTTCCTTTTGGTTACACAGTGAAAATTTCACCTTTTAAGGGAATTGATTTCGTTCAGAATGTGTTTATGCCCTTAAACAGAAGGATTCCCTAACCTGCAATTTTTCAAATCAAAATGGCAGTACATAAAGTCTTGAAGTGGGCTACAAACCATTGGTGAAACGGATATGTAAATGAGCCATACGGCGCTGGAAATGCCAATTGATCAATTTGAAGTGCCATACATTCAAGGTATAAATACCGTGTAAGTATTGTTCTTTTGAGCACTTTGTTCGTACTTGTTGCAAACATTGTCTGTCTGTTGAGCACAGTACATGCTTACAGCTGCTTATAAATCTAGGGACAGTAGTTGGTGATATTTATAGTTTGGTTCCCTAAAGCAGAAAATTTAGCATTACGGCCTGTTGGAATGATTGGGATTTTGGTTCTGATTCCCATAACCAGTGATCGCCTTAAATTGCTGCCTTCATATTAGCTGTGAATGGTTGTGCACTGCCAATAAAATTGCTGCCAACAAGCCTTTGTTGAGCATTTTTATAACAACTGCTTGAGCACAAATTATGATTGTACAGTTTATGCACTCACTAATAATTATATAAAGGGTTATTGACAGCAGTAAAATTGACCACCTTTGTGTTATATGATGTAAGTGGTCCGGTGTTTCCTCTTTATTGAAAAGCTTCTCAAAGTAGATGTGTAAAGAGGTACAATGTTGGGAGACAGCAGTGGCGGATTAATTTCCTGTTTTGTGAGCATTCCTACCTCATAAAAATTGATGGTAGGAAACTAAACTTAAGGCCTAAATGAACAACTCGTGCAACAAGCTACAGCTACAGCAAAAGAAGTGTATTTTACAAAAGCTCAAGCCGGGCTTAGGTGAGGTTTATTAATGCAGAGTGCAGGGGTCACAGGGGACCAGTACTCTGGAGCAGTCCCAGAGGCTCCCATGGCACTGCATCCGTCTCTATCTGCTCCTCTCCCAGGATGTTGAGGTTGAGAACTTCTGCCAATGCAAAGTTGTGCAGGGATATGACAAACCAGCACAATCATAGCCACTCTGTGGGGAATACTGTAGTATGCCCCAAGACCTGTCCAGACACCTGAAGCAGCTCTTTAGCACCCCCAATGGCTCGCACCACGACCTTTCTAGTTGACACCTGCCTGACACCCAAAATCGTGTCATAAGCCATAGCAGCAGGGGTATGGTTTGTTGCCAATAACCCAACCATTGGCTCGGCTCGCTCATTTTCCCCGAACACACAGGCTATAGCAGAATACAATAGCAAAATTTCAGTTCCGAGGAAGGGTCACAGACCTGAACCATTAACTCTGTTTCTCTCTCCACGGATGCTGCCTGACCTCTGAGTGTTTCCAGCATTTTCTGTTGTTGTTTTGGGTTATAACCGAGTTCTTCACGACGAAGGCAGCGTGACATGAACCCATATGCTGAGCATTAACGTGCAGGTGGGCATCACATACAATGTGCACATTAAGGGAGTGGAATCCCTTCCAGTTCATATAGCAAAGCGGGCCTTCAAGGGAAGCCTTCATTGCCACGTGTGTCCCATCAATCACACCAAGTACCTTGGGGGAAGCCAGCTTACACGTTGGAAAGCAAGCACCCGCTGCCTTTGCGCCGCCAGTGACATAACAAATGAGATGCACTCTGCAGCCCTGCGGAACAGTGAGTCAGTCACCTGCCCCTTGACTGATGCGGCACACGTCCCCCATGGACGCCTGCAACATAAGTTCAGCACTGTGGTGACCTTCATCTGGACTTTGATGGCCGTGCTGCTTGTGGACCGAGGCTTGAGATCATCCTTCAGCAAGTAACAAAGTTGACCAATTGCACCCTTAGTGAGGTGTAGGCAGCACACACCCAGCTCCTTTGACATCTTGTCGGACATGCGGGGCCTGTACATTCTGTGGGCAGGGTGCCGGCGAGTGGGGTGGACTTTTTCCTGTGTCTCATAACTCTCTGCCTCGAGCCTCCTGAACACTCTCCTCCTCCATCAGAGAGGAGTGGGATTGCCAGGAAATGAGCCATTCATCAATTTTTTAAAACCAGTTGATGATTTCTGCAGTAGCAGGGCAGACCTGTGGCTTCAGGTGGTTAAAGCTGGATTCACATGCCCATGGATGCCTGAGACTCGGGGCAATGTGATGACCCCCCACCACGCGTGCAATCAGCGGAAACTCGCCTTTATGACTTGGGAGCGTGGCCAGTTTTATGGGTGGGGACTGGTTCATAGAAACATAGAAGATAGGAGCCTGATCCACCATTTAATGAGATCATGGCTGATCATCCAAATTCAGTGCCCTGTCCCTGCTTTCTCCCCATATCCCTTGATCCCTTTAGCCTTAAGAAATATATCTAACTCCTTTATTTAATGAATTGGCCTGAACTGCCTTCTGTGACAGAGAATTCCACAGGTTCACCACTCTCTGGGTGAAGAAAGTCCTCCTCATCTCAGTCCTAAATGGCTTACCCCTTATCTTTAGACTGTGACCTCTGGTTCTGGACTCCCCCATCATCGGGAACATCCTTCCAGCATCTAGTCTGTCTAGTCCTGTTAGAATTTTATAAATTTCAATGAGATCCCCTCTCATTCTTCTAAACTCCAGTGAATACAAGCCCAGTCGACCCAATCTCTCTTCATATGTCATTCCTGCCATCCCAGGTATCAGTCTGGTGAATCTTCGCTGCACTCCCTCCATGGCGAGAACATCCTTCCTCAGATAAGGTGCCCAAAACTGCACACAATACTCGAGGTGTGGTCTCACCAAGACCCTGTACAACTGCAGCAAGACATCGTGCTCCTGTACTTGAATCCTCTCGCTATGAAGGCCAACATACCATTTGCCTTCTTAACCGCCTGCTGCACCTGCATGCTTACCTTCAGCGACTGGTGCACAAGGACACCCAGGTCTCGTTGCAAGAGACTGTTGAACTAGCATAAAAATTACGTGGGCATAAAGTAGTTTTGGGCACAACTCACTTGTGTTTAAATTTCTGCAATCTTTTGCGCTATTTGATTTGATTCTGCCAGATTAAGCTATCGTGGCGGAAATCATGCGAAAACTCCAGGCCTGGATTCACATTTTGTGGCACATAAAGTGGTGATTTTTCTCTCCGCAATAGTTTCTAGCAGCACTTATAAATTACCTGATGAATATTTCAGTACAAGAATCACTGCACTTCTCACGTCCTCAGGAATTCCCAAAGTGCTTTACAGCCAATTAATTGTAGGCAGAATTGGCAGCCAATTAAAGGCACAAAGCAAAATGCCACAAAGTGCAGCGAGAGTAATGACCAGTACATCTGTTTTGCTGACGTTGGTTGTGGAATGACTGTTGACCAGAAGTACTATTTGCTCTTCAAACAGTACCATTAGATCTGTTACATCCACCTGAACAGATAGAACAAGAGTAGGCCACTTAGCCCCTCGAGCCAATGAGATTATGGCTGATCTGTGACCTAACTCCATATACCTGCCTGATATACCTATCAATTCATCCAATGAAAAGCGACGAGTTAAGAAAGTAACTATAGGTTTTTATTGGCTAAATAACAGAGCCCACCCTCGTGGGTGATCGGATCCAACAAGGAGGAATGCCAGCCAGTCCACAACCTTTATACCTGGGCAGGTAGGTGGAGCCATGGGCGGAGTCAGCAGCGGTCAGCCCAGGTATAACAGCGTGACAAGAGGCGACCTCGTATAGTGATACAACAGTGTGAACAGTGATAACCATAGAGTAACGATATAACAGTGATAACTATAGTGTAACGATAGTGAATGATAAAAGTGGTTTACCACACTGCCTTTGCCCCATATCCCTTAATACCTTTGGTTAACAAAAACCTATCAATCACAGATTTTTTAATCTAGTATAACTTTCAATTCCAAAAGTAAAACATACAGGTAAACTTCAACAGTGCCATATTCTTTTCAGAATTATTTCTCAGTACTACAGCCTTTGAAGACTCTACCTTCAAGTTGCACTGCATGGTCCAGTAGGTTATTGTACTGACCTACCTCTCGGACAGTTCAATAGTCAGGTTAGATGGGTGGGGCAAGAGTAAAATATTTACTGTTCAAGCAGCTTATGCTATGTCTTGACACTGGGAGGTTTTCTGACTGGTGCTGTTACGATCTAACACATAATGTGCTCATACTAAGTTCTTCTCTGCACTAAATGTTTCCAATAATGGTATTCCTTATCTTGTTCAGTACTACATTTAATAAACAGTGAAATTCCGCTTAATAAAAAGCACTAGTTTTCTCAGTAATTAATGACCATTATTGAAACTGTGGGAATAGATGACTCTGCCTTTCTGTTGAGAGAAAATCATCCATTTTTCATCAAGAGGAACTTTGTTCCTAGAAACTCATGAAATGCAGAGCAAGAGGCTACAATTTCATCGAACCATAGAAATTGACGGCACAGAAGGAGGCCATTCGACCCATCGTACTTGTGCCAGCCGAAAAAGAGCTAGCCAGCCTAATCCCACTTTCCAGCTCTTGGTCCGTAGCCTTGTAGGTTACAGCATTTCAAGTGCATATTGGGCCTTGCCAGCAACGCCCACATCCCATAAACAAATTTAAAGAAAAATATCGAAGTACTTTTTAAATGTGATGAGGTTCTCTGCCTCTACCACCCTTTCAGGCAGTGAATTCCAGACCCCCACCACCCTCTGGGCAAAAAAAGTTCTCAACTCCCCTCTAAACCAATTACTTTAAAATCTATGCCCCCTGGTTATTGACCTCTCTGCTAGGGGACATAGATCCTTCATATCCACTCTATCGAGGCCCCTCATAATTTTATACACCTCAATCAAGTCTCCCCTGTTCCAAAGAAAACAACCCCAGCCTATCCAATCTTTCCTCATAGCTAATATTTTCCAGTCCTGGCAACATCCTCGTAAATCTCCTCTGTACCCTCTCTACTGCCATCGCATCTTTCCTGTAATGTGGTGACCAGAACTGTACGCAGTACTCTAGCTGTGGCCTAACTAGTGTTTTATACAGTTCAAGCATAACCTCCCTGCTCTTATATTCTATGCCTCGGCTAATAAAGGAAAGTATCCCATGCCTCGGCTAATAAAGGAAAGTATCCCGTATGTCTTAACCACCTTATCTACCTGTCCTGCTACCTTCATGGATCTGCAGACATGCATGCCAAGGTCCCTCTGTTTCTCTACACTGCTCAGTATCCTACTGTTCATTGTGTATTCCCTTGCCTTGTTAGCCCTCCCCAACTGCATTACCTCACACTTCTCAGGATTGAATTCCATTTGCCACTTTTCTGCCCACCTGCCCAGGCCATTACCCTTCGATTCCTGCCACCGAGCCAATTTTGGATCCAACTTGCCACTTTGCCTTGGATCTCATGCGCTTTTACTTTTCTGACCAGTCTGCCATGCGGAGCCTTGGCAAAAGCCTTGCTAAAATCCATGTAGACTACATCAAACACACTACCCTCATCAACCCTCCTTGTTACCTCAAAAAATTCAATCAAGTTAGTCAGACATGACCTTCCCTTAACAAATCTATGCTGACTGTCCTCAAATAATCCATGCCTTTCCCAGCTATTAATTTTGTATAAATGAAAACCATGATCATTTTACTTATCTACGCATCATTAATTTGGAAGGCTTGTTACCCAAATTGATTGAAGAGCTCCACTCCCTTACATATTAATCATGAATTTGTTGCTTTTATAGCATTTCCAAAGCTTCAGTTTTCTCTTAACTGCATTCAAAGTAATGTCTCCAAATATCACACTTCTAAATATCTATACATTCCCACACCTGAAATGGCTGAACCAGTTGCTGAAATAACAATTTGATACAATTGAAGATAAGCTGACTTCTATTAATGCACTTTATCTAGATTTAAGTGTCAGCTGTGGCACACTCACCTCGGAGTCAGAAGGTTATGTGTTCAAGTCTCACTCCCAGGACTTAAGCACATAAAACTAGGCTGACACTCCAGTGCAGTGCTAAGGGAGTGTTGGAGGCACCATCTTTTGGATGAGACGTTAAACCGAGGCCCCGTCTGCTGCTTCAGGTGGGCGTAAGATCTCATGGCACTACAGTATTTCGAAGAAGAGTAGGGGAGTTATCCCCAGTGTCCTGGCCAATATTTTTATCCCTCAACCAACAAAAACAGATTATCTGGTCATCATCACATTGCAGTTTGTGGGAGCTTGCTGTGCACAATATGGCTGCCACATTTCCTACATTACAACAGTGACTACACTTCAAAAAGTACTTAATAATAATAATCCAACTTTGTCATTGTACAATGCACAAGTACATGAACAACGAAATGTGATCTTGCAAGCTCCCATGAGTCCAGTACAAATAACATTAACATTAATGTAAATAGCACCGTCCTGGGAGAAGCAAAGCCGCTGCGTCTGTGCGCGCCGCCATTCCATTTCCACCATTCCTCCTGTCCGACAATCTTCAGCCCAACGCCCGGGCCTGCTCGCCAGCCGCTGTAAAGCACCTTGAGACGTCCGGTGGTCATGAAAGGCGCTATATAAATGCAAGTTTTTCTTTTTAGATAATGCATTGAATGGTGTGCAAAGCATTTTTTGATTTCAAAACCAATGATGATTTCCCTTGCAGTAAGTTGCACTCGAGAAGTGGCTCTGGCTCTCCTAATCAGGG
Organism: Somniosus microcephalus; assembly: GCF_052327205.1. Classification (NCBI taxonomy): domain Eukaryota; kingdom Metazoa; phylum Chordata; class Chondrichthyes; order Squaliformes; family Somniosidae; genus Somniosus; species Somniosus microcephalus. The sequence goes on from NC_140992.1 coordinate 255,284,504, forward strand.
GGCAACTAGGCAATTGTGTCAGCAGCCTATGCGGACTCAGTCCCCAACTTTCATACAGCAAATGGGTAGCCTGGAGTGCACTTTGTACATCTGTAACAACATGGATTTACTCCCGTAGTTCCTATGCTGAGTTTCCATTTAGGAGCCTAAAATGATTAAGAGGATGTTTTTTCATCATGGCCAACTAAATTCTGATTTAAGTAGGTGTTATGTCAAAATTGCCTGATATTGTATGAATTAGTTAATTGCCACTCTATTCATTTTACAAGTGGCCCAAATGATGAGAGAGTTTTTGGCTTGCTTTTCTCCATTACTATTTTGATAATATAGGTGCTTTTTCCTGAGAGCTGCCTGAAAAAAATCTGACACCATTTTACAATCGTTTACATTTTAAAAATGGTTAGTTGTACTAATTATTTTTAATTTAATATAGCAAGTGAAATCATAATTCCTTGGCTAATAAGTCCTTTTAAGTTATTGATCAAAATGTAGGAACACTTTCGCACTGAATTCAAACTGAAATATTAATTTGAAATTGTCAAGGATTGAGAATTTTTTTAATTTGTGACTATTTGAAATTGTGACTATACATGGAAATATTTATATTTGCAGTCAATTTACAGATTGAAATTTAAAATGGCTAATAAATAAAAAGTGAGTCTGCAAAAATTGTGTTGGACGAAAGTTGTTTGCGATTACTTGTTTATTCAGCTGTAAGATGTAAAGTAGCACAGACGTTCCATGTTGCAAGAACATAAATATTAAAAAGTTTGAACTGGTCAAAACTCACCAACTGGTTGTAAATGTTTATTATCTGTATGGCATTTTTGCATTTAATCACTGTTACTCATTACTTTCTTCTGCAACTCTACATGTGTTGTTAAGGGCAAATATCAAAGGCGGTAGCCCCAAATTTTATCTCCCGTTGTATATCTGTTCTAACTGGTGCTGATCGTGCCAGGATCGTAAAATGCAAGTAGCGTTCAAATATTGTGGATCAGATCATCATTTAAATAATGCAGGTGCAAAGTTGGACAGGTGGGGAAGAGTGGAACATTGCACTTGGGTGCAATTTACAGGGATGAGGACTATTAAGATTGCTCTTTTTTAGATCCCTCAGGACACCCAGGTAAAGTAAATAGACCAAGCTTCTTCAACCTCTGAGGAGCGGAGGTTCTTTGAGCTGGGAATTATTCTTGCAGCTCTCCTGGGCCTTTTCCAAGGCCACTATAGCACACACCATGTGGGGGGACCAAAACTGAGCATAGTACTCCAGATAGTCTGACCAGTGACCTGTATAATGTCAAAAGGGAGTCATTTGATTTATACTGAAGAATTTCTAGTGGCCTCTTACCATTCCCATTGATCATAAAGGGCACCTCTTACACTCTCATCTAGCATAATGGCTGTCAGGCTGATAGCCCTGTAGTACCCTGCCTCTGATTAATCACTTTTTTGAAAATAGGAACTACATGAGCTGGCTTCCAGACTGAATTGACCATTAACTATTGAAGATACAAGCAAGAGGCTCACAGAGCACGTGTCCCATCTCTTTAATCACCATTAATTTACAGGTTAACGTTCCTAGTGTGTCATCAGAACTGAAAACTAAAACATAACCACGTGTTTTAGTAAGATTGAGAAAAGGGAAGGGGGAAAATCAGTTAGTCTCTGCTCTATGCCCCTTTTGAATCTGAACGCAGGGTTGAATGACCTGCAAACTGCTTAATGAAACCTTTTAACTCTGTGACTGGAGTATTTCTTGTTTTGCCCCCTCCCTTTATTACAACCTTATGGGGGAGAAATTGGGTGAGTAGCGCCACTGGCTGCGTCTCCGGCGATATTCAGTAGGGGCGCTAATGGTGGCATTAGGCATTTGCGCTGCGCCGCCACCGATGACGTCATCGGTGTGCGCAGCGCCCCATTCGCGATATTTGGTAGCGAACGCCGCAGTTGCACCGTTCGCTACCCGCGCCCGGTTCACGGGGCCTTACTGTGCCGGCAGCGGCACAAGCTAAGGTGGAGGTGCGGGGCGGCCGCTTTTTTGGCGGCCGCCTGCCAGCACCTCCGTCCCCTGCGGCATTGCCGGCTGTTTCCCGCGAGTCCGGCACTTCTCCCTGGTGCCGGGCTCATCTGCCGGCACTCGCGATCGGGGATCGCGCTGTTGCAGGCACCTCCCCCTTAACAGTGGGAGGAAGGCCTGCAGTACCGTGGCGCTGCGGTAATCAGTTTCAGCGCCCTAAGAGAGACGCCCCGTCTCCCTCGAGGGGCACTGAAACTGAATTTCTGGCGATCGGTATCACTCCGATCGCTCCGCTAAATCCTGTGCTCAGGCGACTTTTGCGCCACTTTGGCGCCCCAACCCAATTTCTAGGCCTATATCTTTTAGCTTTCAATTCTGATGAAGGAAACCTGAACCTGTCTTTTCAATTTACAGATGCTATCCCTAGCATTTTCTTTCCATGACTAATGCTTTGTTGTGTTTAAACAAGATGTACACTCCAGTAGATAAATTTGATTACACAAAGCATTGCTTTTGTTTATAACTTAATGTCCTCTATGTTCAAATTCAAACCAACTAAGTGCTGTGTTTTATATTTTCCCTCCTCTCTCTCTATAAAAGTACTCAAAGTCCATTTAAGGATTCCAAGCAAAATTAGTTAAGGCAATGTACTGACAGAATTGCCCATCAATTCCTGAAAGCACAAGGAGTAGATGTACTTTCTTTGAAAAGGAAGGGGAGTGGTTCTCCTCTGATTTGAAGTGAGTAGTTAAGGGTATTGTAGAGGGGTTTCGCCTAATGAGATCTAACTAGGTGCTGAAGCAAACAAACGGTTACCTAGAAAGTCTCTCTTCCCCACTCCCACCTTTCCGAACCCCCTCCATTAATCCTTCACCGGGAGCATATTGCTGACTCTTGCCATCCTGGTGGTCAGCAGATAGAGCGAAATGAGGGAAACTACTGGCTACAGACAGCCTGGTTTGCAGTGAAGTGGCAAGCATCCAGAAAGGGTATTTAAAGAGATACACCCTAATTTGGGCAGGGAGTGGGGTTGACAAAGTTTAGGTTAGTATATCCTTCAAGGATAGAGGACACTGATTTAAAACCATTAAATTCAGAGGCAACATCCCAAAAATATCAAAACTTCATGCAATAAAATTTAAGTCATTTTTTAATAGGATGAAATGGACTCAACACTGAGCATGGAGACCGTCTCTTCAAACATACTGAATTTTATTGAGAAATTTGTAATGAAAACATAGATTCAAGCACTACAATGATAGGGGAAAATTTATCTACATTAAAAAATACAATCATCCTGCAGCAGTATTAAATAATGCATGCTTTGCAGTTACTAATGCTGCATAAATATCAGACAGTACTAAGTAATAAAATCACCAACATCTTAATCCATTTGGTGAAGATCCAGACTATGTTTAGAAAAAAATACCAAATCTAAAAGAGGATCACTTGCAATATACCCTCCCATCCAAGGCAATTATCACTTTGCTACAGACTATTTTCATATTTTTGCCTCAAACTGATACAGCAGTAGGATCTTAGCAACTGCAACAAACACAATTTCTTTGTATAAACTGGGATCTTAGCAACTGCAACAAACACAATTTCTTTGTATAAACCTAACCAAACTGCTCAGTGCTTGGTTATGGGTGAAGATGCAGGGACACACATATTAAATCCAGTGAAATTCCTTTGTACAAAAAGTGACTCTTACCTCCATTTCCTCTTATGAACATAGCAGTTTTGTGGAAATGCGTATCAGAACAATTAGCCTTATAATTGTACTTTGCAGCCAAGTGAAAACCAGCCCAGGTATCAGGCTTTGCTGTCCATACACTCTTGCCCTAATATTGGGCAAATCTTTTATTGTGATAGGTGCTTAGTTTAATCAGTATTCCATATGGAAGAACAGAAGAGTCTGTCTTCATCTGCTGGTTAGTTTAGGGTTTCTCCTGATATCAGAGACTTGGATCAATTCAATTGTGTCCCCTTCTTAAGGAATAATGGTGACATTTAAAGGCTACTGTATATTATACTGTTTATTCAATGCTTTCACATTTAGGAAGCATTTCATTCTTCCTCTTTGTCTTCACCTGGATCTCGTAGTCCATCACTCATCCTTGTTTTTCCAATCATTTGCAGCAAGGCCTGTGCTTCAGGATCAGCATCTAGTACACTCTGGGGTTTAGACTAGAAGTAAAAAGAAGCACTATTGTAGAACTTGAATTCAGCTATAGTAGCCGAAAGCCACTTTACGTTTGGTCAACATGAAAGATAGTTGATAAAGTTGATTTACAGAACCACGATAGGGTTCCCCATGTCCTCACATTCCACCCGCTCATCCTCCACCATTTCCGCCACCTCCAAATAAATCTTCCCCTCCCCTCCCAGTATTCCAAAGGGACCGTTCCCTCCATGACACCCTGGTCTACTCTTCAATCACCCCCAACACCACCTCCCCTTCCCATGCAAGCAAAGGAGATACAACACCTGTCCTTTTACCTCCTCCCTTCCCACTGTCCAAGGCCCCAAATACTCATTCCAGGTGAAACAGCGATTTACTTGTACTACTTTCAATTTAGTATACTGTATTCGCTGCTCACATGAGGCAGACCAAGCACAGATTAGGTGATCACTTTGCTGAACACCTCCGTTCAGTCCGCAAACATGACCCCGAGTTTCTGGTTACCTGTCACTTTAATTCTCCGCCCCACTCCCACCTCAGCCTCCTACACTGTTCCAATGAAGCTCAATGTAAGCTCGAGGAACAGCACCTCACCTTTTTATTAGGCAATGTTCAGTCTGGAAGGCTGCAAGTAAGTTCAACAACTTCAGATCATAACCACTGCTTCATTTTTTTTGGACAGCACTTGCTACTAATGGTTCTGCTGTTGCCATTTACACCTCCTCTAGACCCATCTTTTGTTTCTTTACTTGTCCCATTACCATCTCCCGTCGCCTTACACCATCATCCCTTTTATCATTTAATCGCCCCATCACAGACCTTCCCTTTTGTTCTTTCGTCCCTGCCTCTGTAATTCTTTAAAATCTCTTGCAACTCTTAACTTTTTCCAGTTCTGCTGAAAGGTCATCAACCTGAAACATTGGGCCAGAAATTAGGATTGGGTGCTTGCCGCGCGTGCAAGCCCCCGATCTGCACTCGCCCTGCGCGCTGACATCTGAAGCCCGGGCCTGCTTGCATTTCCTGTCACAGGCCCGGTTCCGATGTCGGCGCGATGTGCTTACCTGATCCAGCGGCGTAGTTAGTGCGATGTGCCAGCTGGGATCAGGTGAGCACTCTGCAGCCAATCAGGGGAGGGGAAACTTCATTCATGAGTTTGATAGTAAAGACTGTCAAACTCAAAGTACAGGCGCCCAAAAGACTAGTTTAACTTTAATTAAAATTTTAAAAAACATCCCAATAATTAAATAAACTATAAATAACTTTAAAAAAACTATTTAAAACAATTAATAAAATTGACACTTTAACGAATTTGGGTCTAAAAATAAACTTACCTTACTGTAAAGTCCTTAAAAACAATGAAGCTGTGGAAAAAATGTAATAATTTTAAATAATAGACCACTTACCTTCAAGAATCCACTGCTTACGCCTCCTTTTTTCATTTCCAAAAAGTTCAGGCCCTTGCACACGTGCAAACCTGTCTAAACGAAGGAAGTTCAACGCGTGCGCGCAGGACTCTTAACCCCTTAGTTCGATGGAGAGGAAATGCCGGTTTCCCGCGCATGCGCTGTGCCTGCTGGAATCCGGCACTTCCAACGGGCCCACGCGTGAGTACACCGTCCGTACTCACGCGTTGGGACCAGAATTACTGGCCCATTAACTTTGTTTCTCTGTCCACAGATGCTGCCTGACCTGCTGAGTATTTCCAGCATTTTTGTTCTTAATACAGACTCCCTCATCGGTCCGGTTTGGTAACTCCTTTAAGCCAAGTACCCTCAGTGATGCAATTAGCACTCGATGTTTAAACAAATTCCTTTTTGCCAAGCCTTCAGTCTCCCCAACCTATCTCCTTAACTGTTCAAAAGGCAATGTATTCAGTGCTAGAGCCAGATGGATTTACAGGTGTGTCTCATCTAAAATAGAAAATATTAGATACATTCCTGGGTCGACAAGGAGATGACTGTATTCATTCTTGAATCAAACTGCTCACAATTTTTTTAATATAAATAGGAATTTCTCAAGGATCTTTAATTACACAACATCTATCCAATCAACATAGCTTTAAAATGTCAAAGACCTGGGCTAACAGGTTAGGTCAGATTCTACATTCTCCTGTGTGCAAGTAGGTGTTGTCAGTTTGCTTCAGATTTCTAAATCTGTTGGCGATAAGCAAGATAAGATTCAGTGCTTAAGGCGGCTCTCGTACATCAGGAATGGATGTCACAAAATAAATCAAATGAGCTGAAACGGTCAGACAAAGGTGGCCATTCTTCCAGAATACCAAATCTATCTTGCAGTTATTGGCAAAAACCCATTTAATTTTTTTTATCGTCCTCTTCTGCCCCCCTCACACCCCATCAGTATGTGACTGCAAGTGGATCCCTAGAGCACTACTTCTGCTAGGGCAGCATAATGCAGCTCTGTTCCTTCCCCCCCCCACCCCCCCTCCCAAAAAGGAGTGCTACGTGCCCTTGATACGGTTGCCTGTGCTTGCACTGGTGAAAGTAACAGCATACGTGATGGAGCTTCTAAGTATCTAGGGCATCCATATAGGTCCTGCAACTCAAGATTTCCTTATTTGCCGATCCATACTTTATCAATCAAGATACAATGCATGGGTTATCAGTGGAACATTTGAAGCTTTTCATCTGTATGTGACCCAGCTGAAATATATGCCAGCACATGGTATGAAGTGCTTAGAGATCAACTACCACCCCACTACTAATGATGTGACACCCCACCCAACCCACTCAACAATATAGGAGAAATAAGCAGCCATGTTTCTCAATTAATTGTGGGCCCCAATTAACACTTTAAATCCAAATATTCTGCTAAATTTAAATGATTCACGCACCCCCCACTTTCACAGAATCACAGAAACCGCACAGTGCAGGTAGAGGCCATTTCGGCCCATCGAGCCTGCACCGACACATATCCCACCCAATCCCTGTAACCCCTACACCAACACATATCCCACCCTATCCCCGTAACCCCACGTATTTAATCCCCCTAACACTAAGGGTCAATTTATCATAGCTAATCAACCTAACCCGCACATCTTTGGACTGTGGGAGGAAACCGGAGCACCCGGAGGAAACCCACGCAAACACGGGGAGAATGTGCAAACTCCACACAGACAGTCGCCCGAGGCCGGATTTGAACCCGGGTCCCTGGCGCTGTGAGGCAACAGTGCTAACCACTATGCTACCGTGCCGCCTCTTTGTCTCATGTGTACTCAGTGTGCTTTTAAAAGGATAATAATCTTAAATTATTTTCTATCAAAAAATAATACCTCATGTCACTGATCTGTATGTTCTACAGGGTATCCTGGGTAGGTATGGATAGCTGGTTTTATATTTCTGTATTACAGGTGGACTATCCTTTATCCGAACTTCCGAAAACCTCTAAAAACCAAAAGTTTTTTCGTTCAGCGTAAGTCGTGCGCACGACATGACCAGAGTGGCGCACGACTTACGCTGAGCAGGGCAGAGGGTCACAGAGTTCCCTCCTGGGTAGGAAATTGCAGGCCGAGCCAGGCAGTGTGAAGGAGGTACCGGGAGAGTGAACCCAACAATACAGCGGCCCGTCCGATATTCTTTTCTCCCCCCCACCCGACCCGAACCGCGGCCCGTCCGATCTTCTTTTCTCCCCCCCCCCCCGACCTGAACCGCGACCCGACCTGACCCCCGACCTGATTTGCGGGCCAGCTTAGTAGGAGTCAGCCGATATCCGGCTTTTCAGAGAAGCAGGAAGGGGAATGAGACACGGAACAGTCGCAAGAGGTAGCCTGAACTTTTAAAATTTATATTAAATACAAATTTCCCAGTCTTATAATACCTTCTGAAATGCGAAAAATTCCAAAAACCGAAACGCAGCTGGTCCCAAGGCTTTCGGATAAGGGATAGTGTACCTGTACTGACTTAAAACTCTGATGGTTCCACGTGGAGAGAGAGGTTTTCCCACCCTATCGCTGATGTGACAAAGTAATGAAGGCCAATCTATTAGGGTAATTAATTATCTCTTCCTTTTTATATACCTGAAGAATTAAGCACACCATCAAACCCAGCTTTTAAAAAAAAAAAAAATTTAAATGGCTGCCTCAGACTTTCAGGTTCTCTCACTTATCCCCTGGTCAACCACTGTAGAGTTTTGAAATCCAGTCCTTTCCAAATTCAGGTAAATCATTGAGCCAACTTAAAGCGCTATGTTTTCAAGGGGAGACTGGATAGGCACTTGAGGGAAATAAACTTGCAGGGCTACGGGGATAGAGCGGGGGAATGGGACTGACTGGATTGCTCTACAGAGAGCCGGCATGGACTCGATGGGCCGAATGGCCTCCTTCTGTGCCGTTATGACTTTTCTTTCAGTATCTCTAGATGAACTCCATTCTTAAAGCAAGACTACACAAGATGCCACTCAACGATGGTGCAATCAATATTTAACTGCTTCTGGGAATCTCATTCCACTTTGCTTAAATGTTACCTCAATCTCAGGTGAAGGGGAATGAGAAAAAGGGAGGGGGTGGTGATGGAGAGAGTGCCCTGATGGGAGTGTCAAAAGCAACTTCCTACTAAGAACTATGTAAGTTGTCCCAAACTTAAGTACAATTCAAGATAAACAAAGTTTATCCTAAACCATTGCAAAACAAAAAGTCAATCCTTCTGGTATTTTTATCACCAGGTGTGGGGAAGTATAGGTCCCTCTTATACCGCTGATGTCTCCTATATCACTGCTCCAGAACTTGGATTTTAGAAAAAACTGACATATTTCTCTCTCTCTTAGAATACATGTTCTTAAAAAAGGTATCAACAATAGTGCAACCGGGCATCAGCCATTAATGCATGGAATTATTTTTTTTAAAGGGCTAAAACCTTCCAGTAGATCTTCAGGAGGGCTCTCCCACTGTCCCTACCTCCAAAGTATCAATTCTCTACTTCTCTCTCTCTTAGAATACACGTTCTTAGCCCCAGTGTGTGTGGTGTTGGTGACCCTTCTTTTATATGTGCACCCGATTAAGTGGCATAGTCGCTGATTTATCTGGTCACTTATTTACAATCCTCCTGGAAAAATGGACAGACCTCTATGCCAACACACCAGTAAAAATCCCATAATAAAAACAGGATTCAAGACTCAAGTCACTTAACTCGTGACCTTGTAGATAATCTATGCAGTTTAACCCAAAGAAAAACACATCACAGGTTGACCTTGCTTGCCATTACAATTAAAAGATGCAACCTCTACCCAACTCACTATTTCATTATTTTGTATGGATGCAAAAATAGACATGTAAATATTGTTAGAAGTACAGGTGTTAAAACATTTGCTCTGTAGCTCAGTTTCAGATCAGATTGTTTTACTTATTTGATACTATACCAATGAAGGGTCTTTTTTGAAAACCAGTGAATTATTGAAAGATTCAGTATAAAACCACATTAAAAGCTCTATTATAAAACAGTGAATCACTGAATTAATAACCAGAATTAGGAAGGATGTGAAGGCCTTAGAGGGTGCAGAAAAGATTTACGAGAATGATTCCAGGAATGAGGGACTTCAGTTACGTTGATAGACTGGAGAAGCTGGGGTTGTTCTCCTTGGAGCAGAGAAGATTGTGAGGAGATTTGACAGGTGTTCAAAATCATGAGGGGTCTGGACAGAGTAGATAGAGGGTAACTGTTCCCATTGGCAGAGGGGTTGAGAACCAGAAGACACAGATTTAAGGTGATTGGCAAAAGAACCAAAGGCGACGCTAGAAAAAACTTATTTACACAGCGAGTGGTTAGGATCCGGAATGCACTGCCTGAAAGGGTGGTGGAGGAAGATTCAATTGCGGCTTTCAAAAGGGAGTTGGATAAGTACCTGAAGGAAAGAAATTTGCAGGGCTGTGGGGAATGGGCAGGGGAGTGGGACTAGCTGAAGTGCTCTTGCAGAGAACCGGGATGGGCCGAATGGCCTTCTTCCGTGCTGTAACCATTCTATGATTCTATAATCCAAACCAAGACTCCTGATCAAGGTACTTCCTGCCGCATCGCGAATCAGCTAAAAGTGAGGAGACGTAAACACAGGAATTCTGGTCTAGAAGGAGACAAGTTTGCAATTCGATTTTCTCTTCCTTCGAGGAGAGCTGGCATTTTGTCTGAACATGCTGGTGTGTAACGGGACGGTAAAGGGACTGAATTCTGTCCGCTTGAACATTTCCTGACTGGCATCAGCTGATCTTTAGGCTTTCCAGTGGAGCTAGTCACTTTTTAAAAATTGCAATTGCAGAAAGTATCAACAATAATCCAACTGGGCATCAATCATATGAAAATTTTAAAAAACGGCTTTAACTTACCAGTGGATCTTTAGGGGGGTCTCCCACTGTCCATACCTCCAAAATGTCAATTTTAAAATATTCCTGGGCAGACAGCTGAGGGCTATTGTAAGTTGTACACAGTGGCTTTGCTTTGCTGTGTCCTCCACCATAGTCACCGTCAATCCACAATCCAAAGTAATTGTGCTGCCCTCCCATGCCCTGTATAAGAATTACAAACAAATGTCAACTTTGTTATCACCACTTTAAATTTAATATCACACACTGTAACCAGAATATTTAAAATACATTGTACCTAATAGTTGGTATCTTCCACACAGTTCTGTTTATCAAAAAAAGACAGCCTGCAGCTTACTGGGAGATAATTCCACTTGTGCTTTTTAACTCGTGTACAGTCTGCCTTTCTGAACATGCTGTTTGCCAAAGGCTTGAAGACTGCATTTATATAGCAACTTTATCACATCGCTCAGAAACATTTCAAATGACTCCAAATATGTGGAAGGCAAATGTAACCAGTTAATCGTTTTTCGATATTTGGTGAGGAAGGAACGTTGCCTGTAACACAGTTTAAAGATCTCCAAACAAAGCAGCACTGCCTCAGTATTGCACTGGGGGGTCAGAAATAGTGCCATGGGATATTTTACATCCACCAAATATGGCCGACAGGGCCTCGGTTTAACAACTCATCCAAAAGATGGCATCTCCGACAGTGCAGCAGTTGCTCAGTACTGCATTGAAGTGTCAGCCTAGATTTTGAGCTCCAGTCTCTGGAGTGGGACTACAACCGTTTGACTCACAGGCGAGAATGCTACCACTGAGCCAAGGCTGATACAAGTTGAGAATGTGCGGGTATAGAGTAGAAGTCGGCTTAGTGTAATAAATCAGTAACAAAACAGAAAATGCCAGAGACACTCAGCCGGCCTGTCAGCACATTGGAAAGAACAGATGAGCCAACATCACATATGTGGACCCTTTGACAGGACAGTGTTTACATCTGAAACATTTACTCATCCGTTTTCTCCACAGACACTTGTGACCCGTCGAGTGCTTCAAGCAGTCTCTAATCTCTGTTCTCATTACCGGATTTCCCGCATCTGCAGTTTTTTGCTTTTTGTAGAAATTAGTCTTTACCAAACTTCATTTCTTTTTACAACCCTTCTGATTCCTTTTTACAACCCTTCTGATTCCTTGTTACAAGCGGTTTATACTAATGATGATTGGTTTGAAGAGGGCTTGAAACTGGAGGCCATTGATGCCTTGAAGTTATCCACCATGTGTTGCGACTGTATGAAAGGTTAAGGTGAAATTTTTGTTTTGGTAATTTGGAACTGCTGTACTCTTGCGATATTACTCTTATCTGTGCATTTCATGCACACAGCATACTACCTGGCACTGTTTAGATGGGCTGGCTGTTAGAAGGAACACTACATGGTTAGAAAGGAATCTATTATACCATTATTCTGTTAATTACACGGCTTGAACCTACAACCTTTGTGGTGTATGTAACCTGTTCCACCTTAAGAGAACTACCTTAAGAGATGTACTACTTTCTCTTGGCTGCTGTATACTGTAATACTGTAATACCGGTGGTGGCCACACCGGTATATAAGTGTTGTGTAGGGATTTGCTGGGCAGTTCAGCCCTGACCTCCGAATAGTAAAGACCTGTTAAAAGTTATTCTTGTTGTCTGTGTCCAGTGATTGATCCTAAACATAACTGGGACACAGACTCAACAGTGGCGACGAGGACGCTCTTACCCTGCGGCAGTTTTACATCCAAGGCAGCTTCGTCCTCAGAACGGGCGTCGAGAAGAGGCATCCGCCCTTATCATCCTGCTGAGCACCATCGCACGGGAGGCATCGAGAACCCGGGTTAAAAAGAAAAATTCTGACCACGAAGCCCTCCATCAGCGACAGGCAGTGATCATCCCTTCTACCACGGTGGCGGGTAAGCCGATCAGCGACACGAGCAGAAAGTCGGCCGCGTTGGCTGTGAAGTAGGGGAGGGAAAACGGAGGAATAAGGGCGGAGAACTCGACCACGGCCGGTAAAAAGGGCCGCACTGCAATCGAGGCCGAGAGGCGCAGCGACTGGGGCAGCTTAAGGCACGTGTAAAGGACCGGGCTGCGAGGCAAAGCAGCGTCGGGGAATTGAGAACCGCTGGGGAGGCGAGAACGGCAGCAGCACGGCAATCGCCATTGCAGCCAGCGGGGGAAGAAGGCAAACGCGGGAATCCGCCATTGTAGTCGGCGGGGGGGGGAAGAAGACGAGCGCGGGAAAGACCGCCAAGTGCGGGAAGCCGCCATTTTAGTAGGCGGGGGAAGAAGACAAGCGCGGGAAGCCGCCATTTTGAGAAAAAAAAAATGTAAAAAAAATTTGCAAGGATGCCTAAACATGGGAGCATTAATACCTTTGATAGTGATATCGAAGATTGGACCACGTATGTAGAACGCATGGAAGTTTATTGTAAAGCAAATAAGGTACCAGATGATGAGAAAGCACTAACCTTATTAAGCTCAATGGGTGCGAAGACATACGGGCTATTGAAGCACCTTCTATCACCAAATAAACCGGCGGATCAGACTTTCGCGAATATTGTTACTGTCCTGAAAAATCATTTAAACCCCACGCCGCTGATGATAGCGGAACGATTTAAATTTTACAGAAGAACGCAGCTGAAAGACGAAAGCAACGCTGAATTTTTAATTGAACTGCGTAAGCTATCGAAGTACTGTCAGTTTGGAACAGGACTAGCAGATGCGCTGAGAGATAAATTTGTGTGTGGATTGTTAAAAGGAACACAAAAGCGACTGCTTGAGGAGAATGATCTTACGCTTGATAAAGCTGTCACTATTGCAGCATCGCAAGAAGCCGCAGCGAGAGGCACTGCGGAAATGCAGCTACGGTCACCAGAACTCTGCACCAATCAAATGGTCTTGAGTACAGTAAAATGTTATCGTTGTGGAAAGACAACGCACGATCAGAACCAGTGCTGGTTCAAAAATCAGGAATGCAGAAAATGTGGCAGGCTTGGTCACATAGCTAAAGTATGCCGGTCAGGAAAGAAGACCAGCAACAAAAAGTCACCGCAGGAAAAGTACAGAAAGGTACACAAGGTGACAGAGAACAGTTCGAACAGACTCCAGCAGTAATGAACTGGGTAGTCTAAGAGTACACAATGTTGGTAAGGAAGCAGACCTCCAAACAATTTGGGTCACACTTCAGATAGCAGGAGTCCAAGTGAAGATGGAATTGGACACTGGATCGGCATTGACGGTCATGAATAAGAAAGATTACAAAAGGTTATTCCCACATATTCCCCTACGGGATACGGAGATTGTATTGAAAACATACACGGGGCAAAGAGTATACCCCATCGGGAAGATAGAGGTAAAGGTGGTCCACAAGGGCAAAGAAAGCCGAGGAATGGACTTATATGTGCTACCTGAGGGAGGTCCACCACTACTGGGACGGGAGTGGATTAGGAAAATAAATATGGACTGGCATTCCTTAAAAGCACTAACGGTAGATTCCGGTAAAAAAGATGTCAAACCTAAACGATTGTCCAGAATATTGGACGATGCTAAAGAGGTGTTTCAACAGGGACTGGGAACACAGAGGAATTACGGCAAACATCAAGGTTGAAGAACATGCAAACCCGAAATTTTTCAAAGCCAGACAGGTACCTTATGCGATACGACCTGCTGTGGAAGCTGAGCTGGAAGGGCTAGAATGTTCAGGAGTACTGTCTAAGGTAGACTGGAGTGAGTGGGCCACGCCCATTGTTCCCGTCATGAAGCGTTCATCGAGCAACAAGCCGGGGGAACCGGGGAAGGTTCGCATCTGTGGAGATTTCAAGATCACTGTTAATCCGGTGCTTCACACGGTGCAGTATCCGCTTCCGCGGATTGAGGATATCTTCGCTTCGTTGTCTGGCGGGAAACACTTCATCAAGATAGACCTGGCGCAGGCGTACTTACAGATGGAAGTTGAGGAAGAGTCACGCCAGTATCTCACGATCAACACGCATAGAGGCTTGTACCGGTATAATAGACTGGTTTTTGGAGTGGCATCGGCGCCAGCAATTTGGCAGAGGGCCATGGAGCAGGTATTACAGGGAATTCCAGGCACACAATGTTACCTGGACGATATTCTGATTACAGGAGATGATGACGAGGAACACCTTGCAAATTTGGAACTGGTGCTCACCAGATTGAAAGAATATGGACTTCGAGTTAATCGCCAGAAATGTGAGTTCTTTCAGAAGAGGATCTCGTACTGTGGTCATGTCATTGACCAGGAGGGGCTTCATAAGTCTCCTGACAAGATCGAAGCTGTTGTGAAGGCTCCCGCTCCGGATAATGTATCCCAGTTGAGGTCGTTCCTAGGGTTGATTAACTATTACCATAAGTTTCTGCCAAATTTATCCACGGTGCTGCACCCGCTGAACGCTCTTTTGCAGAAGGGAGTACCATGGAAGTGGAGCGAGGACTGTAAGAGGGCCTTTCGCAAAAGCAAGGCATTGATCACCTCAGAGGAAGTGTTGGCTCACTTCAACCCAACGCTGCCTATTCGTTTGGCTTGTGATGCTTCTCCATATGGTATTGGGGCAGTACTCTCACACAAGTTGCCAAATGGCCAGGAGAGGCCAGTTGCGTTCGCATCCAGATCATTGACCTCCGCTGAGCGCAACTATGCTCAGATAGATAGGGAGGCTCTCAGCCTTGTGTGGGGAGTAAAGAAGTTTAATCATTACCTGCAGGGCCAAAAATTCATGCTTCTGACAGACCACCAGCCGTTGGTATCCATTTTTAACCCTAAGAAGGGTGTTTCGGTGATGACAGCACAGAGACTCCAGAGATGGTCCCTTTTCCTAGGGGCACATCAATATCAGATTGAATTCAAAGGTACAAAGCAGCATTGTAATGCTGATGGGCTGTCGCGCCTGCCACTACCTACAGAGGAGGAGGCACCGACGGTTGACCCTGTTGAGTTATTTCACTCGACCATCATCGAATGTTTACCAGTCACCAATGCGAGTACTGGAAGAGAAACCAGGAACGACCCGACACTGTCCCGGGTCTACGAAGTGACAGTGAAGGGATGGCCAGCACATGGTGATCCACTGTTACCGGCATTCTCAGCAAGACGAGACCAGCTGTCCGTCTGTCAAGGAACATTGATGTATGGAACAAGGGTGATTATTCCTCCTAAGTTAAGAGAGAGAGTTCTAAAGGAACTGCATAAAAGTCATCTGGGGGGAGTCAAGATGAAAAGCCTTGCTAGGGCTTATGTGTGGTGGCCGGGTATCGACCAACAGATAGAGGATCTGACGAAAAGCTGCTCAGGGTGCCAAAAAGTGCAAAATGCACCTCCGACTGCACCGCTGCATCCATGGGAATGGCCTTCAACCCCATGGCAACGTGTACATATTGACTTTGCTGGTCCATTCATGGACTCCATGTTTTTTGTGCGTCCACCGCAATTTTCTAAATGGCCAGAAGTGATTAAGATGACTACCACTACCTCGGAAAAGACGATCGCGGTGCTAAGAACGATATTTGCAAGAAATGGATTGCCAGAACAAATATGTTCAGACAACGGACCGCAGTTCGTGTCAGAAGAATTCCAGAAATTCATGAAGAAGAATGGGGTGAAACATTATACCTCTGCCCCATATCATCCGGCTACAAACGGGTTGGCCGAGAGATTTGTACAAATGTGTAAAAAAGCAATAAAGGCCATGAGCGAAGATCAGATTCCACTACAACACAAGGTGGACAAATTCCTACTGGCATATCGAAACGCCACTCATGCAGTGACAAACCAAAGTCCTGCCATGATGTTCTATAACAGGAGGTTGCGGTCCAGGTTGGACTTGTTAAAACCAAATGTGCGGAGGGAAGTTGAAAACAAACAGTTCCAGCATATAAATAACAAGAGCACTCGGAGCTTCGAAATAGGACAACCAGTGTTAGCCCGGGACTATAAAAACGAGAAATGGCAATCTGGAACAATTCGGGCCAGACAAGGACCCCTGATGTACACGGTAGATATTGGTGAAAATGTAATGCGGCGTCATGCTGACCAACTGGCAGAATCGAGAACAAGGGTCGAACCCATGGTTACAGCAGAGACAACCGTGGAAGAAGTTAGTGAACCTGAAGCATCTACCTCAGAAGTGAATGTACCTGATGATGATGTCCAATCCATAAGAGACCAACTAGATGAGTCACCCCAGCAACGGGAATCAGAGACCCCTGAAAGGCGTTATCCAACTCGAATCAGGAGGCCTCCTCAGAGACTGAATCTTTGAACTGTTTTGCATGAAGTTATATATATATATATATATATATGTTATTATGTTATGTTAAATGGGGATATAACTGTTAAGCTAAAAAGGGAGGATTGTGGTGTATGTAACCTGTTCCACCTTAAGAGAACTACCTTAAGAGATGTACTACTTTCTCTTGGCTGCTGTATACTGTAATACCGGTGGTGACCACACCGGTATATAAGTGTTGTGTAGGGATTTGCTGGGCAGTTCAGCCCTGACCTCCGAATAGTAAAGACCTGTTAAAAGTTATTCTTGTTGTCTGTGTCCAGTGATTGATCCTAAACATAACCGGGACACAGACTCAACAACCTTCTGAATCAAAATCAGCTGTTCCCTCCAACTTTTCTTTTCAAGTTTAATTGGGAGTTTGTAAAATTAATTTCTGAAATTGTTTAAATATCTAAACTGCTTCTTAGTTGACTTGCTTCATTTCCAATAGAATCTTTATGGCTACTTGTTTAGGCTGTTTCATTGATCAGGAGATGCTTTTGGAGGGCAAGTGGACATTAGTGTCCTTGCAAATATTTCAGCCAATCCAGTGGGAGCATATGAGCACCTTATTATAATAGTCTCTACACTGCTTTTTATTGCTCAATCAACTACAACAATACTGTTTGCTGCCATGAGCCAGTTTAAGGCAACTATGGGACTTTAAATCCCAATTGGTTGCCAAAATAGATGATAGCTTGCCTAATAGAAATTGCACATAATGGGTTGCGAGTGGAGTACCAAGGCGTTAGCCTTAGGACCCTTGAAATACTATGTGCAATTCTGATCATAGTGCATGTATATTGCTGTAAGCGTTAAGAAAAACATCAAGAATGATCCCAAGTCTAAGGAGGTGAGCTATGTGGGAAGGTTAGGGAAGCTTAACCCAACAGTCTATCGCAGAGAAAATTAAGGGGTGACCTCACAGATGTATATTAACGCACAAAGTTATTCTAAAATGCCCTAGAGAACAATAAGAGTTTACAGACTAGTGATCACACATCAAGTTGTAATGGATAACAGACTTCAACAATGTACTGCGCTCCAGTTACAAAAAGTTCTATTGCTCATACATCACTTATTATTTAGTTCTACATTGAAGTTAGACTGGCCCAATACTCACAAGTCCATTTGGCATCGTCTGTTGGCCATGGTTTAGGTACATGTAGTGGTCATTGTAACCTGTACAGGTGTAGATTCCAAGTTGTGGACTAATAGTAAACAAAAAACATGTTCTATCCCCTGTAAAATACGTGAAAGAGTACAAAAAATATTATTTTCTGTTTCTCGGAAAAGAACTTACATTTATATAACAACTCGGGTCGTCCTAAAGTGTTTCATAACTGATGGATTACTTTTGAAGCATAGTCACTGTTGTCATGTAGGGAAACATGGCAACAATTTGTGCATAGCAAGATTCCAAAAACAGCCAATGAAAGAATGATTGGATAGCCTGTTTTTCATGAAGTTGGCCATGAGGAGTATGGCAGGACACCAGAAGAACTGCATGCTTTTCTTCAAATATGGTTGTGGCATCCTTTATAGCCATCCGAGCAGATAGCGAGACAGCAAATGTGACAGCATTCAGTATGACACTGAAGTGTCAGCTAGATTAGGTGCCCAAATCAGTGATGGGACGTGAACCCACAACCTCGGATAGACAAGTGATACCAACTGAGCAAAGCTGACATTCAAAGATTAAATTATTGATTCAGATAATAATAATGTTGATTTTAAGCAGAAGACAGGATATTCAAATAAGGATTTTGCATCATAAAAGAAAAAAATCTCTGTACAGTCTTGGTACAAGTGAAGGGAAAGCAAAGCTAAGCAACCAGCCGGAGATGATTATTTTTGCTACAGACTGGCTGGGCTTCTTACCAAAACTTGCTGACCAGTGGATCAATTGTCCCTTGCACCTGGTTAAATTTCCAACTGGTTTCAAATTTCCCATTCTTGAGGGATCCACCTGAGCAGCACAGATCCCAGAGCTCAGGAGATTTGAAGATCAAATCAACCAAGTTGCAAGAGAACAACGAGCTGTTGACCAAGTTCCAGCAATAAGCCCACCCCAGCCAAGACAGGCTTCTCGTACAGAAGACTTCAAGAAATGCGATGTGGCAAGTCGTAGGGCAGGATTTTCATTGGGCCGTGGAGGCGGGATTGGAGGCGTGTGGGGGGTTAAAATCCCAAAATCGGAGGGGCACGAACCCATCCCGCCCCCATGCCAGTTTCAAAGGAGGTGGGTACCCGACCCACACTGGGACCCGCCTCCCCGAGGCGGGAAGGGGATTAGTGCCAATTAACTGCCTGTTAACAGGTAGTTAACAGGCAGATTTTAGCCTAATCCCTATTTTTAATGTTGAAGTGTGGGATTCCCGACAGCTCCAAACCACGCCAAGTTAAAGGAGATGGACCATCGGGATGAAGGGCTTGGAGGGGTCGAGATGTCCAATGTTCAGGTGAGTGATGGGTGCATGAGTATAAGGTAATTGATATGTGGAAAGTGTTTAAAGAAGTTTTACATACCTTTACTGCCTTCCTTCCTTCCTTCAGGTCTTGGGAGTCCCTCATCTCACCGGCACAGAAAGCAGAATGGCTGCGAGCTGTCAAAAATTGCAGGATTCAGCTTTCTGTTCCGGGCAGATCTCTAAATCATCCTGAGAGGAAGGAATTAACTTAGAATACAGATTGTCAGTGTTTGACAGCTTCAAACAGCTGTGAAACGCTGATATTTCATCTGTCAAAAGGTCTTGACAGATGAAATTTCAATCTGTGACGTCACCTGTTGGCCCTTAATTGGCCTGCTGAGCCAGCTGAGTGGGCTCAACAAGGTCAATCAAGTCAAAATCACGTGGGTTGGCTAGAACTCGATGGAGGCGGGACTACAACCCCGAAAGTTGTAGTCCCGCCTCCTACCCGACTCCTCAATGAAAATCCAGCCCGTAGTATCAGAACTGAAGTGAGCGGGCTAGCAGAATTGGGCAATTGGAGAAAGTAAATGCTCCCATATTTCACTGCTCATGCTCGGTGTGACTGTGGGAGTCTCGAATGCATAATGACCAGCAAGTAAGGGCTCACACACGTGACTTTGTGTTGCATTGGCAAAGTGCTATATTTTACGTATACACTTAGAGTTTCCAGGGTCTACCCCCACTAATTACTGTGTTAATCTTGTCGTAAAATTTCGATCTTTTAGACATCCCAGTAACAGGATATAAAAATGCAACTTCGTACACGGAGTTACAGCTGTTTTTGTATAAATGACGGCAGTGTAACTCTCCAGCCTGAGCATGAGCCTGGCAGCTGAATGGTCGTTCTGTAGGCTGAGCAGCGAGTCCCTTTCAGGCTTCCCAATGAGCATTCAAACATACAGCACGCTGAACGTCTCTCAAAGGACTGTGGAATTTTATTCCCAACAGGCTCATTTTCAGCAGTCAGCACAGGTAAAATTGTCCGTTTATCTTCCTGTTTACTAAATAAATAAAGCAAGTTGAGAATTTTCATTCCTGTGTTTTAATGGGTGGTTTTCAGTTTGAACCTTCAAGTAGAATCCCTAAATATAATGTTCTAAAGTGATGCTAAACCATGTTCCCCCTAAGAATATAAGAACGTAAGAAATAGGAGCAGGAGTAGTCCATTCGGCCCTTCGAGCCTGCTCCACCATTCAATGAGATCATGGCTGATCTTCTGCCTCAACTCCATTCACCGGCCTTATCGCCATATCCCTTGATGCCCTTACTAGTCAGAAATCTATCGACTTCGGTTTTGAATATACCCAATGACTGAGCCTCCACAGCCCTCTGGGGTAGAGAATTCCAAAGATTCACCACTCTCTGAGAAGAAATTTCTTCTCATCTCAGTCCTGAATGGCCTACCCTTTATCCTGAGGCTGTGGCCCCTGGTTCTAGACTCCCCAGCCAAGGGAAACATTCTTCCAGAATCCACCCTATCAAGTCCTGTAATAATTTTGTATGCTTCAATGAGATCCCCTCTCATTCTTCTGAATTCAAGAGAATACAGGCCTAGTTTACTCAATCTCCTCTCATACGACAGTCCCGCCATCCCAGGAATCAATCTCGTGAACCTTCGTTGTATTCCCTCTATGGCAAGTATATCCTTCCTTAGGTAAGGAGACCAAAATTGTACACAGTACTCCAGGTGTGGTCTCACCGAGGTCCTATATAATTGGAGTAAGACTTCTTTACTCCTGTACTCAAATCCTCTTGTAATGAAGGCCAGCATACCATTTGCCTTCCTAATGGCTTGCTGCACCTGCACATTCACTTTCAGTGACTCATGTACAAGGACACCCAGGTCCCTTTGAGCATCTGCATTCCCCAATCTTTCACCGTTTAGGAAATACTCTGCCTTTCTGTTTTTTCTACCAAAGTGGATAACTTCACATTTATCCACATTATATTCCATCTGCCATGTTCTTGTCCACTCACTGAGCCTGTCGAGATCCCCTTGAAGCCTCTTCACAACAGACACTGCCACCTAGCTTTGTATCATCAGCAAATTTGGAAATGTTACATTTAGTCCCCTCATCCAAATCATTGATATAGATTGCAAATAGCTGGGGCCCAAGCACTGATCCTTATGGTACCCCACTAGTCACAGCCTGCCATCGTGAAAAAGAACCATTTATCCCTACTCTTTGTTTTCTGTCTGTTAATCAATTCTCAATACATGCTAGTATATTACCCCCAATTCCATGTGCCCTAATTTTGTTCACCAACCTCTTGTGTGGGACCTTATCGAAGGCCTTCTGAAAATCCAGATATACCACATCTACTGGTTCCCCTTCGTCTACTCCACTAGTTCCATCCTCAAAGAGCTCCATTAGGTTTGTCAAACAGGATTTCCCTTTCATAAATCTATATTGACTCTGCCCAATCTTATTAGTTTCGAGGTGCCCAGTTATTGCATCCTTTATAACAGATTCCAGCATTTTCCCCAACTACTGAGGTGTCAATCGGGAGGATCCGCGCAGGCCGCTCACCAGCTGCTGCCGCTGGAAAAAATACAAAGGACCGCGCACCAAAAAAGAGGGGAGATTGATGCTAAAGCGATAGCATCCACTCAGACTCGGGGCTTACTCGACTCTGCAGAGATGTGGTGTAAGACTCCCTGGAGCAGGTAGTTTCAACGGTTGGGTTTCATGCCATAGAAACATAGAAGATAGGAGCAGGAGTAGGCCTTTCGGCCCCTCGAGCCTGCTCTGCCATTTAATGAGATCATGGCTGATCATCCAAATTCAGTACTCTGTCCCTGCTTTCTCCTCATATCCCTTTAGCCATAAGAAATATACCTAACTCCTTCTTGAATATATTTAATGAATTGGCCTCAACTGCCTTCTGTGGTAGAGAATCCCACAGGTTCACCACTCTCTGGGTGAAGAAATTCCTCCTCATCTCTGTCCTAAATGGCTTACCCCTTATCTTTAGACTGTGACCCCTGGTTCTGGACTCCCCTGCCATCGGGAACATCCTTCCTGCATCTAGTCCTGTTAGAATTTTATAAGTTTCAATGAGATCCCCTCTCATTCTTCTAAACTCCAGCGAATATAAGCCCAATCAACCCAATCTCTCCTCATACGTCATCCCTGCCATCCTAGGTATCCCGCATGGATTGCAACTCTAGTATGGCGACAAATTAGGCGTGAATTCTGCCAGGGGTGCCTTCAACTTCTTGGACACTTTTTAAACCTACCTCAAGCTACTGTAAAACTATTATAGATTGAAGACACTGCCGGCCTGTTCTCTAAATATTTAGATTGAAATTGCGAGGAGAGGAGTTCTGTGCATACAGCTCTCTCCTGCGCACAAGAATTGGAGTCCCAGTCAGGCAGTGCAATTAGCGTACTGCTAGGACTCCTACTGCAGCCACTGGTCCAAAGTCAGAAGTTGCAGTATTAATTCAGCATTAGAAAAACAAAAACTGGTCCTGGATAAATGTCACACCATCAATGCTATTTTACCTTGGAACTGTGGCCTTACATCCCAGCTGCAGGAGGCAAAACCACCAAAGATGTATCCATCCAAATCCTTTATAACCAATAATGATGGTCCTTTTTGAAGAATCTGACCAGAAAAGCAAGAGAAACTTTCCCCATGGACTTGCGAGGAGAACAACAGCTTCCATTGGCGTTGATGCTCTGAAGGCAGGTTGGGGTTGAGGTACATGACTGATGGGATGTCCAAAGCAGTAAACAGCCCAGTATATTTTAGACCCACACACTCTGGCAGCACATTATTTGTTCTGAAGAGTTCAGCTGGGGACTGTGATTTTGTAATATGAAGGCCTATAGCCACCAGTATGTGGAGAAAAGTAGGGATATAGGAGACTCGGTACACCCAGTCCTTTAGTGCATGGTGTCCATATTCTATATTCAGCAAATAATCTGTAGACAGATGTTCACCTGTCAACAAAGGAAAGAAAAATCATTAATCACTAAATCAGGTTCACTATACAGCTCATACATACTGGACACTGCTAGTAAACTGAAGTATTTTAAAATTGGGTCTGTCAACTCTCCCTGCTCCCTACTGAGTATTGCAATAGAGGCTTTCCTTATTGTTATGAATTCTGGAAGTTCTGAAATAATTCAGACGAACACTCCAGTGCAGTACTCCGGGACTATGACATTGCACAGGAAAATATGCATTTTATATTTTTTCCTAGGGTTGTTCTCCTTAGAGCAGAGAGGTTTAAGAGGAGGTTTGATAGGTGTTCAAAATCATATGGTTTTGACAGAATAAATAAGGAGAAACTGTTTCCAGTGGCAGAAGGGTTGGTAACCAGAGGACACAGATTTAAGGTGATTGGTAAAAAAAAAAGACGACGTGAGGAAACATTTTTCTTTTTTACGCAGCAAGTTGCTGTGATCTTGAAGGCACTGCCTGAAAGGGTGGTGGAGGCAGATTCCGGAACTTTCAAAAGGGAATTGGATAAATACTTGAAGGGAAAAATTTTACAGAGCTATGGGGAAAGAGCAGGGGAGTGGGACTAATTGGATAGCTCTACCAACAAGCCAGCACAGGCACGATGGGCCGAATGGCCTCCTTCTGTGCTGTATGGTTCTATGCTCCATATTTATAGCTGTCATCTCTGCTCTCCAGAGAGAGAGAAAAATAATGAATCATGAAGGAGACTTTGTACCAACTGCTCATATGCAAGATGTGCACACATACAATTATTCCAAAAGTCACATTTGCAACTTCTAAAGGGTTTTTAAACAGTAGGAATCCTCTGCTGCTTCACAAGCCTAGAATGGATTATGATGCTGCTCGTTGTCAGAAAGTGTGCGGTGTGAACTTATTATCACAAGACCTCAATTTGGTTTCACTTGGTTACACTGCAAATGATCCAGGAAAGGCAGTGCTTTTCTGACCATCTGCCTTCTGCAGAAAAACCAGTGAACCGCTGCAACAAAGAAAAAACCCTGAAGTGCAGCAACAGAAAGGTCATCCAGACATTGTTACTCTGTTCGTACTCCACAAGTAGAAATTTTCAGTTAAGACGATGGATGCACTCTAGAAGTTTTCAATGATTTGTCGTATCTGTTAAATCAGTCGAGTTTGAATAGAACAGCAATGCAATGCATCACCACCCTTAAGCTTTTTTAACCCACCTATCCGAGGAGATTTGGATAGTGAGTTCAAGCAAACAATTAAGATGTAAACCAGCTTTGGTGATGTTTAATATGGGGTACCCACAATTTATGATCTACAATGTAGGGAGGACTTCACTTAAAAACAGTATGGTCACTTCACTTTACTTTATATGACAAATTGCAAAACCGCCAACCTTGAAATCCAAACTCTACCAACTACTCAGCTTTTAGTTTTATTGCTAGTCATTACAATGCTATAGTATGCTGCCGAAAAACATGAAGAAAAATCATCATCATCATTCAGGTGTTGATCTTTATTTCACAACTCTTCCCACACGGTTACCAAGGTCGGCATAGAGTACGACTTTCAACTAGCCATGAGAAGTGCCTTCTGGAACATTGAGAGGTACCAGTCTGCAGTCTCCATTACGACAAGTCTGTCTGCAGCAGGCAAAATACAGGACTCGGGTAACTTGTTTCTTTTAAACCCACAAAAGCAAATAGAATATTTTAATTCAAGACATTCTACAACTTATGGCATGTAGCCAAGGTTCAGGTAATCACCAAATGGAATACAATTTAAAGACCAACAGTGGATACGTCCAATGGGTCAGTGTGTAAATTGCACCACGTGGTGTGATAGGAGTCATACAGACCAGCAAAGTCCCAGGTTTGATCCTTGACCTGTGCCAAGTAATTGGCCTCTTAAAAAAAAAAAAAAAATCTAGAGACGTCGAGAAGATACAACAGGCAAGTTTCCTGAGGCCCCCTACAGAGCTGCTTCAGGAAGCAACCCAGTCCAAACTTAGAAAAAATAAAATTAATATTTTTCAACTAACCAACACCCAAATAAATGCTCATATGCTGTTATGATTGAAGCTTTTCCACCCTGGCCCAGCTAAAAGTAACCCAAATTCCCTTAAATTTCTAAACACCGAGAATGTCTATGTAGTGGAGTTTTTAATTCCTGAGAATTGCATTTTATTACAGCTATAAACCAGTTGTTAAAAAACAGATTTTGATGCACACCTAGACTTCAGTACCTTTAGCCTTCAACTCTGACATCAGATAAGCAGTCAGACGCAGTGTGCCTGCATTACCATCTCCGGTTTTCTCCAAACTCCAACCCCTTAGCATCGTTTCATGTCGCAGTAAGTGGATCACTGACATAATCAGATCTTCTGTGAACTACATGGGGGATATACAACAAAACACAACTAAAATGGAGCCAAACCCAGCACAAAATGCACACGATGAGATTGTAAAATAAATTGTTAAAAACAGTAAGAGACAGCTGCAGCATTACAACTGGCCTCCGTCTCGGGGATGCCGAGGGTAGAAAAAGCAAGACAAAATTGGTTAGACTTCCCATTCCTGATTGTTATCCAATAATCCCTGACCAAAATATGGAGCTATGAATAGGACTTGGAAAACAGGGACAATAAAAGTACAAGGAATCTGAATTAGGATCAGTAAACAAACAGTCAGTCAGCGCTTATCCTGGAACCACAGCTATCATATCAATTGAATTCTATGTAATTCAGTGCTCACATATTACTGAAAAAAAAGACAGGCAGATTGGACCGGGGGGGGGGGGGGGGGGGGGTAGCCCTGATAATTAAGGATGGCATAACGACAGTAGTGAGAAAGGATCTTGGCTCAGAGGATCAAGACGTGGAATCAGTATGGGTGGAGATAAGAAATAACAAGGGGCAGAAAATAGTGGTGGGAGTAGTTTATAGGCCCCCTAACAGTAGCTATACTATTGGACAGAGTGTTAATCAAGAAACAATAGGAACTTGTAACAAAGTTAGTACAATAATCATGGGGGACTTTAATCTAGATTGGGCAAATCAAATTGGCAAGGGTAGTCTGGAGGGCAAGTTCATGGAATGTATTCGAGACAGTTTCTTAGAACAATACATCATGGAACCAACCAGGGAACAGGCTATTTTAGATCTTGTTTTGTGTAATGAGACAGGGTTAATTAGTAAACTTATAGTAAAGGATCCTCTAGGAAAGAGCGATCATAAATATGATAGGATTTCACATTGCGTTTGAAAGTGACATTCTAAAGTCCAACACTAGAGTCTTAAACTTAAACAAAGCCAATTATGTAGGTATGAGGGGCGAGTTGGCTAAGGTAGATTGGGAAATTAGATTAAATGATATGACAGTAGATAAGCAGTGGCAATCATTTAAAGAAATATTCCAAAATTCTCAACAAATATACATTCCATGGAGAAATAAAAACTCCACAGGAAAGTGATCCCTCCGTGGCTAACTAAGAATAGTATTAGATTTTTAAAAAGTCTTATAATGTTGCCAAGAACAGTAGTAAGCCTGAGGATTGAGAGAGCTTTAGAAACCAGCAAAGGAGGATCAAAAAATTGATAAAAAGGATAAAAATAGAATGAGAGTAAATTAGCAAGAAATATAAAACAGGTTGCAAGAGTTTATACAAGTATGTAAAAAGGAAGGGAGTAGCAAAAGTAAGCTTTGGTCCCTAAGACAAGAGAAATTATATTGGGAAACAAGGAAATGACAGACTTTAAACAAATATTTTGTATCTGTCTTCAAAGTACAGGAAACTTTTTTTTATCCGGCACGGAAGGGACCGACATGGTGCCGGTTCATCAAAAATTCCTGATAACCGAAAGCTATAGTAAAAGATACGGAGCTCAGAGCTCCGTATAAAGCAACAAACACTGTGCTTCAGAACAATCGGCACAAGTTGCAAGCGTCTCTGTAGCTTAGCAACAGCTGCAGCCACACCCTTGCACAGCAACACATGGAGGAAGGCAAGTAATAAAAGTTACCTGAACCTACTCCTGAATTTTGCCGGTTAACTGACATTTCCGGTTATTTAGGTGCCGGTTAATCGAAAGTTTCCTGTAGAAGACACAAAAAGCATACCAAAATAGTGGGGAACCAAGGAGCTAATGAGAGCGAGGAACTTAAAGTAATTCATCTCTGTAGAGAAAAAGTACTTGAGAAACTAATGGGACTAAAAGCTGACAAATCCCCTGGACCAGATAGCCTACATCCTAGAGTTCTAAAAGAGGTGGATGCAGAGATAGTGAATACATTAGTTGTGATCTTCCAAAATTCCCTAGATTCAGGAAAGGTCTCAGCAAATTGGAAGGTAGCAAATGTAACCCTGCTATTCAAGAAAGGAGGGAGAGAGAAAACAGGGAACTACAGGCCAGTCAGCCTGACATCAGTAGTTGGGAAAATGCTGGAATCCATGATTAAGGAAGTGGTAACAGGGCACTTAGAAAATCATAACATGATTAGGCAGAGTCAACATGGTTTTATGAAAGGGAAACAGTGTTTGACAAATTTATTAGAGTTTTTTTTAAGGATGTAACTAGCAGGGTAGATAAAAGAATCAGTGGATGTAGTATATTTGGATTTCCAAAAGGCATTCAATAAGATGCCACGTAAAAGGTTGTTAAGCAAGATAAGGGCACATGGGATTAAAATAGAAAATGCTGGAAATACTCAACAGGTCAGGCAGCACCTGTAGAGAGAGAAACACAGAGTTGGCTACAGATGCTGCCTGACCTACTGAGTATTTCCAGCATTTTCTGTTTTATTTCAGATTTCCAGCATCTGCAGTATTTTGCTTTTGTAAGGGCACATGGGTTGGGGGTAAGGTATTAGCATGGATAAAGGATTGGTTAGCAGACAGAAAACAGAGACAAGGGTTAAAAGGGTCATTTTCAGATTGGCAGGCTGTAACTAGTGGGGTGCCACAAGGATCAGTGCTTGGGCCTCAGCTATTCACAATCTATATTAATGACTTAGATGAAGGGACCGAGTGCAATGTATCCAAGTTGCCTGACGATACTAAACTAGGTGAAAAGTAAGATGTGAGGCATACTCAAAGAGCCTGCAAAGGGATATAGACAGGTTAAGCGAGCGGGCAACAAGGTGGCCGATGGTGTATAATGTGGGGAAATGTGAGGTTATTCACTTTGGTAGGAAGAATAGAAAAACAGAATTTTTTTAAATGGGTGAGAAACTATTAAATGTTAGTGTTCAGAGAAATGTGGGTGTCCTAGTACAAGAAACACAGAGTTAGCATGCGGGTACAGCAAACAATTAGGGAGACAAATTGCATGTTGGCCTTTATTGCTAAAGGGTTGGAGTCCAAGAGTAAGGAAGTCTTGCTACAATAGTACAGGACTAAGGATATACTTGCCTTATAGGTGGTGCAACGAAGGTTCACTAGGTTGGTCCCTGGGATGAGAGGATTGTCCTATGACGAGAGATTGAGTAGATTGGGCCTATACTCTCTGGAGTTTAGAAGAACGAGAGGTGATCTCACTGAAACATAAGATCCTGATGGATTGTTTCCTTTGGCTGGAGAGTCTAGAACTAGGGGGCATAATCTCAGGATAAGGGGCAGCCTTTTAAGACCGAGATGAGGAGTAATTTCTTCACTCGGAGGGTTGTAAATCTCTGGAATTCTCTGCCCCAAAGTGCTGTGGATGCTCAGTCGTTGAGTATATTCAAGGCTGAGACAGATAGATTTTGGACTCTAGGGGAATCGAGGGATTATGGGGAATCGGGCGGGAAAGTGGAGCCGAGGTTGAAGATCAGCCACGATCTTATTAAATGGCGGAGCAGGCTTGAGGGGCCCTTTTGGCCAACTCCTGCTCCTATTTCTTATGTACTGAGATTAATGTTATCCAGGCCAGTTCTTATAAGATCACCTTTCACAATTTAAATCAAAAATGTTTAAAAGGAGCAATTTTCCAAAATCATGGTTTCTTTTTAAATATTAAAAAAAGTCAGGGCAGGTAACACTCAAAGTGAAGTCAAAAAAGAGACCAAGTCCTACAGGTTGCAACCCACAGGCCAAACAAGCTAGAGTAACAGTTTTACGTAGGCCACTGGTTCAAATGCAGGCTGAATCAGTTTGTCTAGAAATGAAATAAAGATCCTAAGCTTGGATCTGAAACCTGGTTTGAGGCAGGAACATGCCCAAATCTCATTGACAAAATGGGAAATCAAGAAATGCAATCTCAGGGAGATCCCTTGCATCTAAAGTGAAAGAGATACCCACCGAGCAGGGTGAAAACTTTGCAGCCAAGAGTCCCTCGATGGAATTCAAAAATCTTTAAAAAGATTTCACAGGATGCAAACAGTTAAGGTTCCTGTCCTCCTATCAGACCAAGTGCTTCCATCTGCATCTTTGATTCAGCAGATCGGAAGCTCTCCAATGAGGGGTTAAGCAAGAGTGCACCTTCTAAACAGGACACCAGCATACCTTTGCTGAAACTTAGGACAATGTTAGTGTCTTTACCTCTTTTACTTGCTTTCCTTTTACAGGACCATCAGGATCTTGGGAAATCATTCTTTGAATGATGAAACTTCTTTCTTCAGCAGTGCCTCGCATGATGTAGGAAAGAAATAAAACAAACTGTTTCTTGCTTATGGTGTCAGTGAAGTCTGTTGATTTTTTTACTCCTTCCATGCTCCTCATTCCATTGTAGAGTCGGATAGTCATGCTGCCCAGCACTGCTCCATGAACATATGCCTGAGGAAGAGCAAGGCAATGTCACCCGGCATTGTATAACACTCTCCTAAATTGCTTCCAGCTCTACTTTTACTTTGTCATCACTGAGGTATGGGATAGCTTTCCAGAGGCAACAAGCATTTTCCACTCTGTTCCTTATACTTAGGAATTACAAGAATCACAGAGTAAGGAGTCAACATCATTGCGGTGTCTATAAAAAGCGGAGGAACAACTCCCCTCACCAGCAAGTTCCCAGCATCACTTGCACTGCCATTGAGAGGTGCCAAGCAGAGGAAGGTTGCAGGAACCAGTCCTTTGGTGGATCTCCGAATGGTCTGTTACATAGTGGCACCGTCGGAGCCCATGGGGCTGGTCACCAGCCCAGTATATTTGGAGGAGAAGCTTACGCTGCCTCCAATTCAAATGAGACTTGGAAGTACTGTAGGTGTTGTGAAATGAAACTGCAATTCTAGTTTCTCCCAGTACTGTCCCAGAATCCCTGCCCTAACCAAGAGGTGCCAGGATTCTGCAAACAGGAAAATCCCAGCCTACAACATCTGAAGGAATTCTACAAATGAAACTACGTTACTGTCAACTGTGGCTCTGAGTCAGAAGGTTGTGGGTTCAAGTCCCACTCCAAGGACTTCAAGAGCACATAAAGCTAGGCTGACACTCCAGTGCAGTGCTGAGGGAGTGCTGCACTGTCGGAGGTGCTGTCTTTTGGATGAGACGTTAAACCAAGGCCCCGTCTGCTCTGTCAGGTGGACATAAAAGATCCCATGTCACTATTTCTAAGAAGGGCAGGGGAGTTATCCCTGGTGTCCTGGCCAATATTTATCCCTCAACCAAAATAACAAAAACAGATTATCTGGTCATTATCACATTGCTGTTTGTGGGAGCTTGCTGTGCGCAAATTGGCTGCCACGTTTCCCACATTACAACAGTGACTCCACTTCAAGAAAGTACTTCATTGACTGTAAAGCGCTTTGAGGCGTCCAGTGGTCGTGAAAGGCACTATATAAATGCAAGTCTTTCTTTCTATAGTGCGACGATTAAAGAAAGTGCAATACTTTCAAATTGACCGGGGGGGGGGGGGGGATCTCTAACAGGGCGGGACTTATACTCAGGTCAGAGATACCTCCCTAACCTCAGCTAAATTGCTAGCCCCTAGGTTATTTGCATGCTGGAATTGGGCTTCCTTGCCCCTGCCCAGAAGCGAGGCAGAATCGTTAGTGGCAGGTCATGGAGGTAGCCCGAGAGCGTAGCGAAAGCGAACTGAAATTTCTGCCCGTTTTCTGGGGCTTGCACGTGGCAATGTTTGGAGAGCCATAGCACTGGCCCTCACTGCCAGTAGCATCTTTTTTGCCCCTCTGCTGATCTTCGAATGCTGGAAACCAAAGCCCCTGCATCTGGCACCCAGACAGAGCAAATGAGAGGAAACACAGCAAGGGAAGCGTTTTCCCCATTTTAATCTCATTAGCATGTGCTTACACATGGGTGGCCGCATTTTAAGCCGCTGAGCCTGCCCTCCAGAAAAGGGGGTGGGGGGGGGGGGGGGGGGGCAGAGACTAGTCAAGTGTGTGAACCTGAGCATTTCAGGTCTTGTTCACCCTGGATATGCAAGAAAACTAGTGGGGTGAAGCCAGAAAGCTTAGGTGGGGAGGGAAAAAAAAGTATAATTTTACACAATTGGTCATGTGCAACATTAGCCTGGAAGGCAAAGTATAGCGAGCATGAAATCAGTTGCAGGACATACCCTTTCCCATGCCCGATATAAACAAGCTATGAGGCCGATTCCTTTCCGTTCTTTTGCTCAACTCAAGCAAGTACACACAAATTTATACACAAATACAAGCTACTTAAAATGTAAAAAAACTGTATAAAGTTAATGTTTCAAAATTAGCCCAAAATGTGGCTATAAACTTGCTTGGGTGTTGTATTACTGATGTAAAATGCAAGCTTGCAGCTGATGACAGCACTACTGAGAAGTTCAAAAAAATAACTTCTCAATTTAGAGGTTTGGCCACAAATGTTGAGAAATCCACTGACTTGTCAATGAACTTTGTTCTGTCTACAAGAACTTTCATCTTTAGAGCTCCAAAGTCACGTATTATCCACAAAGTCCCATTTCTGGAAGAGGAGTGTAATAACTTTAGAACAGTAAGCATTTGTGAAAGTGATGTCTATCCAAACTCAAAGTTGCTGACTAATCATCATTCCAAACTCAAAGTTGCTGACTAATCATCATTCCAGCCAAGTGTTGATCCAATAGGGATATGAGCTGGTAGCTGTACTGTTCAAGGAGAAGGCCCACTATCAACACTGAGCAACTAGAGGTGGGCAATAAAAGCACATTTGCCAACATCACTCAGACCCGGAGAACAAATTTTTAAAAACGTAAACATCTGCACTTCTCTTTCCCGACAAATCAAGTCCGTTTACCAAGAAGCAGTAACCAAACAAAATTGCATGCTCCATCCCAATATTCACAATTAAAAGCCTCTATCACAGTGGTACCAGAGATTCTGTCAACACTAAAAACCTCACTTAATTTCGATTTTCAGGTCATCATGGATTTTTTAATATTTTTTTAATTCGTTCGCAGGATGTGGGCATCGCTGGCAAGGCCAGCATTTATTGCCCATCCCTAATTGCCCTAAGTATTTCAGAGGGTAGTTAAGAGTCAACCACATTCCTGTGGGTCTGGAATCACATGTAGGCCAGACCAGGTAAGGACGGCAGATTTCCTTCCCTAAAAAGGACATCAGTGAACCAGATGGGTTTTATTGACAATCCGGTAGTTTCATGGTCACCATACTAGCTTTTTTTATTCCAGATTTATTTAATTAACTGAATTTAAATTCCCCAGTTGCCATGGTGGGATTTGGAACTCATGTCTCCGGATCATGAGTCCAGGTCTCTGGATTGCTAGTCCAGTAATATAACCACTATGCTAGCGTACCCCGTTAACCACATGCCCCATTATCAGGGTAGCAATAACTGTGGCCTCTCAGCCTGTCCATACAGGCCAGTAATGCTGTTTCTCTGTACACACCATGCCCAAACATTAAGGAAGACCAGAAAAGAGAGTCATAAATGCGACATGCAATTGCACAATCATTCCCCAAAACTACCCTGCAGCATATACACAGCAAATGTGGCACCAAGGGAAATGGTTACTGAAATTTGCTCTGTAATAAATGCAAGGATTTCTTCCTCTTAAATGCCTTAGTTCTGCTAGAGCAAAATATCAGAAATAAGTAGTACATTAATGTTTTACAAATAACTACAGTTTTGATGCAACTTACATTTTTGGATTGCTTCTCTATTAATACGGAGTGTGAAGGTTGAGCAGAGAATTTGGGGATAATTTAGTATTTGCTATGATGATAAAGTTTTTCACTTCAGCTCTTATGTTTAACATTTACCTTTAACATGGCCAGGGTAACTTGCTTCTTAACAGCTTTTCCACTTTTCGTGCCTTCAGTGGTAGTGGAGCCAGACAGAGTGTCAAAAACACTATCCAGAACATTCCGTTCTTCAGGGGAAAATGGAGACCGGCAGCATGTTTGCAATGAGTAACTCTCGGAGTTTCCCATCTTTTCCCTGCAGAATCCCTAAAACCTATAAATAACATTTGAAAAATGATTATGCAGCACCACAACTACTGAGGAAGCCCAGTTTCACCCATAAACTTTTAACCTAAACTTTTTACTGCAAGCACACATATTGATTGGGAGTGGGTATAGATATATATAGGGTACCAATCACCACCAGTCAAACCCAGCCTCAAGTGCATGGACTCTATAGGGCAAATCAAGCTAATGTAAACAAGACATTAAAGAAATATTCCACAATTCTCAACGAATATACATTCCATTGAGAAATAAAAACTCCATGGACAAGGTGATCCATCCATGGCTAACTAAAGAAGTTAAGAATAGTATTAGATTAAAAGAGGCTTATAATGTTGCGAAGAATAGTAGTAAGTCTGAGGATTGGGAGAGCTTTAGAAACCAGCAAAAGATGACCAAAAAATTGATAAGGGAGAAAATAGAATGAGAGTAAATTAGCAAGAAATATAAAAACAGATTGTAAGAGCTTCTACAAGTATGTAAAAAGGAAGAGAGTAGCAACAGTAAGTGTTGGTCCCTTAGAGACTGAGACAGGAGAAATTATATTGAGGAATAAGGAAATGGCAGAGACTTTAAACAAATATTTTGTATCTGTCTTCACAGTAGAAGACACAGAGCATACCAAAAATAGCGGGGAGCCAAGTGGCTAATAAGAGTGAGGAACTTAAAGTAATTAATATAAGTAGAGAAAAAGTACTCGAGAAACTAATGGGACTAAAAGCCGACAAATCTCCTGGACCTGATGGTCTACATCCTAGGGTTCTAAAAGAGGTGAGTGCAGAGATAGTGGATGCATTGGTGGTGATCTTCCAAAATTTCCCTGGTTTCTAGAATGGTCCCAGCAAATTGGAAGGTAACACATGTAACCCCGCTATTCAAAAAAGGAGGTAGAGAGAAAACAGGGAACTATAGGCCAGTCAGCCTGACATCAGTCGTCAGGAAACTGCTGGAATCCAATATTAAGGAAGTAGTAACAGGGCACTTAGAAAATCATAATCTGATTAGGCAGAGTCAACATATGAAAGGGAAATCATGTTTAACAAATTTATTAGAGTTTTTTGAGGATGTAACTAGCAGGGTAGATAAAGTGGAACCAGTGGATGTAGTATATTTGGATTTCCAAAAGGCATTCGATAAGGTGCCACATAAAAGGTTGCTGTGCAAGATAAGGGCTCATGGGGTTGGGGGTATTATATTAGCATGGATGGAGGATTGGTTAACAGACAGAAAACAGAGAGTAGGGATAAACGGGTCATTTTCAAGTTGGCAGGCTTAACTAGTGGGGTGCCGCAAGGATCTGTGCTTGGACCTCAGCTATTTACAATCTATATTAATGGCTTAGATGAAGGGACCGAGTGCAATGTATCCAGGTTTGCTGTTGATATAAAGCTAGGTGGGAAAGTAAGCTGTGAGGAGGACACAAAGAGCCTGCAAAGGGATATAGACAGGTTAAGTGAGTGGGCAATAAGGTGGCAGAGGGAGTATAATGTGGGGAAATGTGAGGTTATTCACTTTGGTAGGAAGAATAGAAAAACAGAATATTTTTAAATGGGTGAGAAACTATTAAATGTTGGTGTTCAGAGAGATTTAGGTGTCTTCGTACAGGAAAGACAGAAAGTTAGTATGCAGGTACAGCAAGCAATTAGGAAGGCAAATGGCATGTTGGGGTTCAAGAGCAAGGAAGTCTTACTACAATTGTACAGGGCTTTGGTGAGACCACACCTGGGGTACTGTGCACAGTTTTGGTTTCCTTATCTGAGGAAGGACATCCTTGCCTTGGAGGCGGTGCAACGAAGGTTCACTAGGTTGATCCCTGGGATGAGAGGGTTGTCCTATGAGGAAAGATTGAGTTGATTGGGCCGATCCTCTCTGGAGTTTAGAAGAATGAGAGGTGATCTCATTGAAACATATAAGATTCTGAGGAGGATTGACAGGGTAGATGCTGAGAGGTTGTTTCCCTTGGCTGGACAGTCTATAACTAGGGGGCATAGGCTCAGGATAAGGGGCTTACCTTTTAAGACTGAGATAAGGAGGAATTTCTTCACTCAGAATCTTTGGAATTCTCTACCCCAAAGGGCTGTGGATGCTGAATCGTTGAGTATATTCAAGGCTGAGAGATAGATTTTTGGACTCTTAGGGAATCAAGGGATATGGAGAGGAGCCAGCTGACAGCCTGACCCCAGGAATAAAAATCAGCTAATGTTCATTCTACCCAGAGCCATTCTTCAAGTGATCACTGAATATTGATCCCATATGCTAAAATACTGTAGATGCTGGAAATCTGAAAAAAAAAAGGAAATGCTGGAAACAATCAGCATCTGTAGAGAAATTAGAAGTTAAGGGGCCATACCTGAAATTAAAACTTTTCTGTTGTCTCCACTGATGTTGACTCATCTACTGTGTGTTTCCAGTATTTTCTGTTTTTGATTCCATAGTTTGTATTCTGTTAAGGTGCTGGTTTTATATTTTTATTTTTAGCTAAACTGAACCACAAGAGGGTAGTGGAACATGGTACTGGGGTAGTGGGCAGGGAGCAGAGCAATTGCATCTGATATAATGGGCCGGAATTTGCGGTGGGTAATAACAGTGAACTGTTATTACCCCTTTGAAACTGACTGCAACTTCAGGATGTAGCGCATGCACATCTGAACTCAAAAATCCTGAAGTTGCGGTCAGTCAGTCATTCGCTGCTCCGACACTGGCTGCGCTGTGGCGTTGCCCCTGCGGTAATATCGCTGTTAAACACCCCATTAAAAGTTAGACCTTTGTGGATTAGGTGGAACTGGAGTTTTAACAGCGTATTGACTGCTAAACAAACGTTATGGCCCTGAAAAGCTCATTTTAATTTTGTGGAGTGTCAAAGTTAACCATTTTAATTAAAATTAAGAAACTTTAAAATATATATTTTTTTTAAAAAAAAGTTTGTTCAACTTTATTTCAGGTTTACCTTTTCCCCATGTGAGAGTCCCAATGTCTCGAACATTTTTAAAAAGTTGGAATCAAAGGAGCTTTTTCACTTCCTGGTTCTCGGTCTAAGAATTCTGCATTGCGATTGGCTGCTTAGACAGCTTGTTGATGTCACAGCAGCTCGCGTGAGGGATTTCCCATTAACTTACACTGATCTCAACTGAACACTGGAAAAGCCAAACTTCTCGCCTCACGAGATCGCAAGATCTTTGTGGGAAGCTTACTTTGGGGGCCAGCGGCAACCGCCTTTGTTTCGCTGCTGGCCGCAAATTACGGGCCATTAACTTTACCTGACTCGGAAGAAAGGGATAACTTTTTTAAATTGTGCTTTGTCCAGTCAATAAGTGGCCAACTTATACCCCACCCCACCCCCACAATTACAAAATGTAATGTGTATTTGGTCAATGAATGAAGCAATGCAATGACTTTGTTTTATATTCATATACCAACTGGTGAAATAAACAAAATATTTCTATGCAAGATGCAGTGTAAAAGATCAAGCTGCTTTATTTACTGCAGTAAGTGCAGCAGTCATTCATGACCAGGTACTAATCCCTTAACAAAAGTTCCAGCGTAAAATGTATAAAAGTCACAATAAACTCTCAAAAACAAAAAAACCAACCAGCTGCTCTCAAGTCTCCAATTTTGGAAAGAAAGCTCAGTCCTTATCTTCAGACTTCAGTACACATTCCTTTCAGCTTCTGTCTCACAGCACTTCTTCTCGTTCCCACAGTGAGAGAGATCTTCTGTGAACTGTTCTTCAGACCCTCAAGAGGGCTGGGCTGCAAATCAGCTTTCCTGAACTCGCCTCAATCACAACTGTGCTAGTTATTACTTTCTAATTTGTGCTCCCTTCATTGACAGGTCCTCACTGCTCCCCTTTAGGTCATAATCATTAGATGGTGGAACACTCCATTGCCATGGTAACCCAAAGCTTGGAGAGTACAATTGTTGCCAATGTGCCTATAGTAAAAAAAAGCTGACCTTCAATCATTTAATCTCTCTCAAGTAGGCTAATACAGCTGAAACTTAGTAAACACAGCTAAAACCTTCAGGAAAAAAAGGACTCTACCCATTAATCCAACTTTTTTTCATCTTAAATGCTGACAAGAGTTGCTGTGTTTTCCAGCATTTACTGTTTTTATTATTGCTGAAATCGACTGCGCCTTCCTCTGCTACAGCAATTCTGACTGTGTAATTAGTAAAATATTTTTATAACAATATACTTGAAATAACAGTGGGTCTACACATGAAACATTAACTTGTTCTCTCCACAGATGCTGACTGATTTGCTGAATGTTTCATTGTTTATTTAATTAAGCAATTATTTGTTCTTTAGTTTCTATTTTAACTACATTTTCCATTATTTGTTTTTAAATAGTTCTGAAGAGGAGACGTCAGTGTTGGAAAATGAAATGTTCTTCTGCTTTTGGCTCCTAATACTTTCAGCTCATGAACAATGTGAAGCTTTCCTCTCCCCCAACAATGGGTTGGATTTGGCAGTAAAAAATAAAGGTGAGGCTAATAGCACTCACTGTTAGTAACAAGTAAATCTCAACTCCCACTGTTAGTAACAAGTAAATCTCAACTCCCAGTGACCGCACATGCGCAGTTAAATGCGTAAATCAGGAAATTGCTGTCAGAGTTGCCCTGCTCCTCCAGAAGTTGCGCAATAATGGTGTCTCGCTGTCTGGCTCACCACTGAAATGCATGAAATTGCTATACTTACTTGATATATACACACTAAACACACCAGAAAAAGTGAGGGCTTGTCCATTCTAGTGAAAGTACACTTTTAATGGCATGATAAGTCTTAATTACTGCCAAACAACCTCTCTGGCACTGAAAATTAATTTTAACAAGTGTGGAGTCTCATTCTGTCAGATTTTAATTATTGTTGGAGATTTACTTTAAAAACATTTTTTTCCTGTCTCTTTCATTTCTCTTAATCCAAATCTTTCTTTTTCTCTCTTTATTTTGTTTTTTGTACCTGATTAGGCATTGAGTTCACTATTCTAACTTACACTTCCTGGTTCGGACTCTGCGCTGCTCATTAATGATTCTTTAATCTGATTGGTTAAGGAGGTACACAGTCGCTTGTCCTGTTCACACAGGTCTCCGATACTCTGTAGATGGCCCCGCACTTTTTGGTTAGTTCACCGAGAGGAACTTCCAGTGCAAAAGCTCAGAAAGTCTATGGGCAAGTGCAAATGTAACGAATGAAAACCGGCCCAATGTGTTTGAACTCCGACCTCAAGCAAGGACTCGCACTGCATCATCATAAATCCTTCCATTTCCATCCAGCCGTCCATTGAGCCCCAAATCCTGAGTTACGTTATGCAGTGGGCTCATGTCCACTAGGATCCAGTTTAAAACAGTCCAACTCATGTCACTTCAGAAACTTACAAGTGGCAAATTAGAATTTCATGGTCCTCTAGCTAGACGGCCAGGTTCAAAATCAGGTCCCTGAGATGGTAGGGCAGTATTTTAACCAACCAGGCGGGGAGTGTTCTGCCTTATAATTGCAGGAGTTTGTTTTGTTGCCGCCAGTAGGTGGCAGTAAAGGGAAATGACGAGTAGGGTCACTCAACACGAAGTAGTATAGTGATAGCAAACCAAGGCGGTCACACCACAGCATGGAACATGCTGCTAGTTAATCCACTGTAATCTTACATCGTTACGCCTTCGAAAGCATTGCCTGTGAGTTGAATGATTTCATTACATATTCATGTTTAAATGTTAGTTATATCTCATGTATGTAACAAAGGTGCATTTCTTTCTTTTGTCTCTCTCAGTTTTACTCCAACCCAATGCAACTGATTTGTATTGTTTCATTGACTTCATGCAAGTGTGGCATTATTAAACACGGAGCTTGGACGCTACATCCTGACTCCATGTCGTTATTGAAAGGAGTTTGGCTGACTGTCTAACTGCGTACAGACACATACACGTAGGGAGGACAGTACCGTACCATTGCACAGAAATTACAACTCAGAAACAGGCAGCTCAGCTTAACCAGTCTGCGTTGGGTGTTTATCCTCCATGAGGATGGGTGATATTATAGCCGATCATGGTGACGAGAGAGTATATGGGGTCAGAACCTTAGTTCATGGTCAAATAGGACGCCGAGGTTGCGAGCAGTCTGGTACAGCCTCATACAGTTGCCAGCGAGCAATGTACAATCAGCAGTACCACTTCACAACCCGCTCCTCAGACAACAGTCCGAGACAAAAGGTTGCATTATAGCTGCAACCAGAGAATATCACTTTAGCTGTCTGTAATTTGAAAATGGTAGGAAATGTTTAGCTAGACACAAAAAATACCATTACACACATTTTAATAAGGGGGCAGGGAGGTGGGTTGACATTGGGGTGGTGACTCTTCATCAGATGGTGGTGCTGGGGAAGGGGGCGGGGAGTGGCGCTGAACCCATGATGCAGATCTATTTTTAAGAACATAAGAATTAGGAGCAGGAGCAGACCATACGGCCCCTCGAGACTGCTCCACCATTCAATAAAATCATGGCTGATCTTCGACCTCAACTCCTCTTTCCCGTCTGATCTCCATATCCCTTGATACTCCGAGAGTCCAAAAATCGATCTATCTCAGCCTTGAATATACTCAACGACTGAGCATCCACAGCCCTTTGGGGCAGAGAATTCCGGAGATTCACGACCCAAGTGAAGAAATTCCTCCTCATTTCAGTCTTAAAAGATCTACCCCTTATCCCGAGACTGCGCCCCCTAGTTCTAGGCTCTCCAGCCAGGGGAAACAATCTCTCAGCACCTATCGTGTCAATCCCCCTCATAATCTTATGTTTCAATGAGATCACATCTCATTCTTTGAAACTCCAGAGTATAGGCCCAATCTACTCAATCTCTCCTCATAGGACAACACCATCCCAGGAGTCAATCTAGTAAACCTTTGTTGCACCGCTTCTAAGGCAAGTATATCCTTCCTTAGATAAGGAGACCAAAATTGTGCACAGTGCTCCAGGTGTGGTCTCACAATCTTGGCAAGACTTCCTTACTCTTGTACTCCAACCCCTTGCAATAAAGGCCAATATGGCATTTACCTTCCTAACTGCTTGCTGTACCTGCATGATAACTCTCTATGTTTCTTGTACTACGATACCTAAATCTCTCTGAACACCAACATCTAATAGCTTCTCGCCATTTAAAAAAAATTGTTTTCCTATTCTTCCTACCGAAGTGAATAACCTCACATTTCCCTAAATATACTCCATCTGCCACCTTATTGCTCGTTCACTTAACTATCAATATACCTTTGCAGGCTCTTTGTGTCCTCCTCACAGCTTACTTTCCCACCTAGCTTTGTATCATCAGCAAACTTGGATACATTACATTCGGTCCCTTCAACTAAGTCATTAATATAAATTGTAAATAGCGGAGGTCCAAGCACTGATCCTTGCGGCACCCCACTAGTTACAGCCTACCAACCTGAGAATGACCCATTGACCCCTACTCTCGGTTTTCTGTCCGTTAACCAATCCTCTATCCATGTTACTATATTACCCCCAACCTCATGAGCCCTTTTCTTGCGTAGCCACCTTTTATGTGGCACCTTATCGAATGCCTTTTGGAAGTCCAAATATACTACATCCACTGGTTCCACTTTATCTACCCTGCTATTTACATTCTCAAAAAACTCTTAATAAATTTGTCAAACACGATTTCTCTCTTTCATAAAGCCATGTTGACTCTGCCTAATCATATTATGATTTTCTAAGTGCCCTGTTACCACTTCCTTAATAATGGATTGCAGCAGTTTCCCGACAACTGATGTCAGGCTGACTGGTCTGTAGTTCCCCATTTTCTCTCTACCTCCTTTCTTGAATAGCAGGGTTACATTTGCTACCTTCTAATCCGCTGGGACCATTCCAGAATCTAGGGAATTTTGGAATATCACAACCAATACAGCCATTATCTCTGCAGCCACCTCTTTTAGAACCTTAGAACGTAGGCCATCAGGTCCAGGGATTTGTTGGCTTTTAGTTCCACTAGTTTCTCAAGTACTTTTTTTCTACAGATATTAATTACTTTAAGTTCCTCACTGTCATTAGCCCCTTGGTTCCCCACTAGTTTTGGTATGCTTTTTGTGTCTTCTGTGAAAAAAGATACAAAATATTTGTTTAAAAGTCTCTGCCATTTCCTTGTTCCCCAATATAATTTCTCCTGTCTCAGCCTCTAAGGGACCAATGCTTACTTTTGCTACTCTCTTCCTTTTTACAGACTTCTCTTCTTAGCCTTCTGCCAGCATTTCATGTTGGAATATCAGATCTGCTGTATTTGCAGACTTTTTTTCCCCCCACTCTTTATCCAGTATCTTCACCCAACCACCCCACCACTTTCTCACTGTTGTTGTTTTTATAGGCCTCCCCCATGTCTTTTCACTCTCCTAAATGTTAAGATATTCTTTGTCTTTTTACATTTCCCCATCACGATACCTGATCATCTTTTATATCATCTAGCCATTTTCTATTAGTTTCCAGACCAGTTCTGACGAAAGGTCATCGACCTGAAACGTTAACTGTTTCTCTCTTCACAGATGCTGCCTGACCTGCTGAGTTTCTCCAGCATTTTCTGTTTTTATTCCAGACCATTCAACCCCTTAACTCCTCTTATGTGATTAAAGTTTCTGCTGATCCCCTCCCCATTCCTTG
This sequence comes from Somniosus microcephalus, assembly GCF_052327205.1. NCBI lineage: Eukaryota > Metazoa > Chordata > Chondrichthyes > Squaliformes > Somniosidae > Somniosus > Somniosus microcephalus. The sequence continues at coordinate 255,326,773 of NC_140992.1, forward strand.
TATATTTTGCAACTTTACTAAAATGGGTGCTCATCATTTTAGTCTTCAGTTCTGATGAAGGGCACACACCTGAAACACCAAGGGGAAAAATTCGGTTGCTTGGCACCTCCTGTTAGCACCCCGCGGCGTTGACGTCATCACCGTGCACAGCACCCCGGCCACAAACTTGGCTCGCGCCCCCTAACCTACGACCAGACGCTCTGTCCGACAGGGTCAGGGTGATGCGTTTGTAGCCATGGCGGCGCAAATTAAAGGGCAGGTGCCGGGCGGCCATTTTTTTTTAGGTCGCCTGCCAGCACCTGCCCCCTCTCGCCTCCCCCTGCAGGGTGCCGGCTGCGCTCGGGCAGCCCAGCACTCCGTGTGCTGGCTGTTTTCCCGGCACCCCGCTCCATGGTGGTCTAGCAGGGCCCCGGTGCGTGCTGCGCTAGGCCCCTCCCCTTTACTCAGGCCTGTAGTACCGCGGCGCTACATGCCGATGCACGTAGCACTGCGATATTCAATGGGAGTGCTTCAAGAGAGAGGGGGAGCGCTTCCAGTCACGCCCCGGCTCCTGCTTGGGCTGCTCCCATTCAATTTCATGCGCAGGGGTGCTAATAAAAAAATTTCGGGTTAGCGCCCCAAAGGGGGCACGTCCCAATTTCCCCCCCCCCCCACCACCAAAGATCTGTATTTTCTCTCTGCAGATGCTGACTGACCTATGCATTTTCAGAATTGTGTTTTCTCATTTCAGATTTGCAGTTCTTTTAAATATATTTTTAATAGAATTACTGACCCCTTTTGTATGGTCACACTACAATATATACATCCTTCAGCAGGAAAACAAATGTCCACAATAGACTACAGATACCTATTGGGCGTGTAAATGGCAAATTAATTTCCATATAGAAAAGTGTGAGGTGGTGCATTTAGGTAGGAGGCCACATACTCCTTGGAAAATAAGGCCGCGAATTTAATGGAGGCGACAGGTTGGAGTCGGGTTGCCTGGTGGGCGGATTCCGGTCCCGCTGCCGGTATCAGCCGCTCCCCAATATCGATTTTGAGTTAAGTGGGCTCATTAAGCCTGCCGTGCGCGTTACCCGGCCCAATGAGTGGGAGCGGGTCTGCTGCTCGCCTCTGCTGACGTCACTCATTCAGTTGTTTTTAAAAGGGCTCCATGTAGCCCGAGCTTCTCATTTGGTTTCTGCTGCTCTGGGAATCGTCCAGCTCATGATGACTACTGCAAGGGCAAAGGCTTCGCCAAGATTTGCTGAAGACTCCCTCCAAGTTCTTGTGGAGGGAGTAAGAGGGCGCAGGGACATCTTATTCCCTTGCGATGGCCGAAGGAAGCCTCCTCAGCAAACAAAGGCAGCCTGGCTGCGAATTGCCGAGGTCAGCGCTAGGTCAGTTTGTTCACGCACATGGGTCCAGTGCCGAAAACACTTTAATATCTTCTGTGCTCATCAAAAGTGAGCATCACATCACACTTTACTTCAATCTGCTTCCCTTCTCTTCTCATCACCAGCACTCTGCATTGTCAGCCTGCTCCGCCACATCCCACCTTACCCTTACTTCTCCCTCTCTCTCTCTGTACAGAATCACTTCCCCATTCTACTATGCACCCCTCACACTCGCTCTCACTGTTACGCAATGTTAACAACTAACAACGCACAGGGAGGCTCCTTCCTCTTGGCACCTCACTCTATCTTGGTCTCCCTCTAAGCTTCAATGTTATGGATTCTTCACACTCACTCCATCAATCTCAATAAAACTCAACTTGTGTCCCACCTTGCAGGAAAAGATAGCCCACAATAAGAGGGAGAGAGCAGACAGGAGGAGGACCACCATCCCTTGTGACGCTGACAAGCGCAGAGGAGGCTGCTCACGACATAGTTGGAGGTGGCGAGGAGCTGGAAGTGGGGGACGGAAAGACGGGCACATTAGGTGAAGCTGATGACAGAATACTTTTAAACCCTCTCTTTTATATTTCATGATGATTGACTGAAATGGCAAATGATGTTCATAGAGATTGACTTTTGATCATCTGCACAATAGGATGTATCTGCTACCCAAATAGCAGATGTCTAACTCAGGCCTTTACTCTCCCACAGGACCATCAAGAGCCCCCCCCTCCCCACTGTCCAGGAGGAAGAGTCAGGCGAATCCTCAGGAGGAACTTGGAGCCTCTGAGGGAGCAGCGTCACCAGAACTCAGTGCCCCCAGCACCGAGACGCACACCTCGGTGGGTCATTTGTGAGATAGAGTAGTGTTGTCAGCTTGTGTACCACAGCTCACAAGTGAGCATCAGCAGATGGTGGAGACAGCGACAGCAGTGGACCATCCTCATTGGAGGTCGCACGACACTCCTAGCTCTGCTCAGCTGCATGCAGACGCTGTGCCTCTGGGGCCATCCAGAAAGAGAGCAGTGCTGGAACTCCAGGAACAAGTGCAGGAGTCTCTGACAGGGTTTGCATCCAGGGTAACTGCGAGTGTGCAGAGAATCTCTAACATGAGCACTGCCATGGTGGAGGCAATGGCGCATGAACGTGCCACCATGGAGAGGGTGGCAACCTCCATGGAGGACAAAACTCGCCAGACTCAGAGCATGGTGACTCTTCTAAATAGATGGTCTGCTATGGAGGATAGATGGGCATCTATTGAGGAGAGACACCAGAGGTACATGGACGTCCCCTATTGAGGACTGTCAGTACAGAGACGGGTCCTCATGGCCCCACTGATGTGCAGCAAGGTGCTCTCCAGCCACTTGCTAGCAGTGAAGTTCGGATGAACCACGAGAGGGATGTTGGTGGCCGTCAACAAGGAAGTGTGGGCTCCTCTCCAAGCACTTACACAACCATGCCACTGCGGAGCCTTCAGTCAGAGCCCCAGATTCCACACCCAACTGAGATGGTCGTCTCAGCTCCTGCACAGCCGCAGGAGGAGCAGACTGTTGCGGAGCCCTCCCAGGCTCCCAAACCCAGAGGACGCCCACCAAAGGCATCTAAGCAGGTGCAGCATCAAAGTGAGCACGGTGCCGCTACATCTTCTGAAGCCACAGGGGAAGCGCCACGTAGAAGCCTACCATATTTACAAAGCCAACCGCACATGCGGTCACACTTGCTTCATCCATGAAGAAGTGGATGCAGTTGTGCGACTTTGCAAAGAGGGCATCGGTAACCTGCGTGATGCAGGTGTGTGCGGTTGACTGGGAGATGCCACTGATGTCTGCAGCTGATCCCTGGAAGGAGCCCGAAGCAAAGAGGTTTAGTGCGGTGGTGACTTTGACAGCCACTGGTAAGGAGTGTCCACCCACTCCTCTGGGCTCCAGGTGTTGGTGCAGCATTGTGCAGATGTCAGCGACTACATCTCGCGAAAGTCTCAGCTTCCTTTGGCACTGCTGATCACTCATGTTGAGGAAGCTCATCCTCGGCCTGTAAACCCTGTGTTGGGGGTATCTCCTGCGGCGATGGGCAGCCCTGCGATGACATCCTCTGCCCTATGCATTATCAGGTGGCTGAGGAGAAGGTTGGCGCTCCGGGTGTTGGTGCTGCTGTTGTACCTGGCTGTGCTGCTGCCGCGGCTGCTCTTCCTCCGAATCTGACGACCAGGATGAGAGGATATAAATGGTTCCAATTCCGCTGGAATATATCTCAGTCGAGGAATAGAGGTTGTTTGCACTCAGACAAAGTGGCCAGAGGATATTCCAAGGAGGTCACACTGCAGATGGTTTTCAGCTTGAACACTCAAAATCAGTAGAGCTGAAAAATGCCTCAGTGTGGTGCGAGCGGCGGCAGTGGGAATCGCGTAGCGGCGAGTATAAAAGGCTCCAAGAGACCAGGTAGGCCTCAGTGCGGCGCAGGCGGCGGGAATCGCGGAGCAGCGAGTATAAAAGGCTCCAAGACACCAGGTAGGCCTCAGTGCGGCGGCGGGAATCGCGGAGCGGCAAGTATAAAAGGCCCCCAGAGACCAGGTAGGCCTCAGTGCGGCGCGAGCGGCGGCGGTGGGAATCTCGGAGTGGCAGCAGTATAAAAGGCTCCAAGAGACCAGGTAGGCCTCAGTGCGGCGCGAATGGCGGCGGCGGGAATCGCGGAGCGGCGGCAGTATAAAAGGCCCCCAGTGACCAGGTAGGCCTCAGTGCGGCGCGAGTGGCGGCGGCGGGAATCGCGGAGCGGCGGCAGTATAAAAGGCCCCCAGTGACCAGGTAGGCGTACTAATCTCCAATCTCAGAGAAGTAAAAAGTAATCGAAGTGTGACGTCACCAGAAAGCAGGTAAGTGATTGGTTGGTGAGTATTTCTTTCTTTTTTAAACTCTAACTCTGTGGTTTATAGTTTCTAGGGTCTCTGTGGTGTAGCGGGGACTGTTGGTAAACCAGGGCCCTAAAATATATCATTTATCTGTAGTGTAATTGGTGGGATTGATTTGATTTAATTTAATTTAATTTCAATTAATTAAAGGGTAAGTCATGACAGGAGAGCCCGGCCCAGTGGTATGCTCCTCCTGCGCTATGTGGGAACTCGGACACTTCCTGTGTCCCCGACAACTACATGTGCAGGAAGTGTGTCCAGCTGCAGCTACTGGCAGACTGCATTGCGGTGCTGGAGCAGCGATTGGATACATACTGGACCATTCGCGATGCTGAGGACGTCGTAAATAGCACGTTTAATCAGTTGGTCACACCGCAGATAAACGTGGCACAGGCAGCAAGGGAACGGGTGAACAATAGGCAGAGTACTAGGCACAGGCAGGTAGTGCAGGGGTCCGCTGTGGCCACCCCCCTCTCAAACAGATATACCGCTTTGGATACTGATGGGGGGGGATGGCTTACCAGGGGAAGGCAGCAGCAGCCAACTTCCTGGCACCAGGGGTGGCTCTGCTGCACAGGACGGGAGGAAAAAGAGGGGGGGGGGGGGGGGGAGAGCTATAGTAATAGGGGATTCTATTGTAAGGGGAATAGATAGGCGTTTCTGCAGCCGCAATCGAGACTCCAGGATGGTATGTTGCCTCCCTGGTGTAAGGGTCAAGGATGTCTCGGAACGGCTGCAGGGCATTCTGGAGGGGGAGGGCGAACAGCCAGTTGTCCTGGTGCATATAGGTACCAAAGATATAGATAAAAAACGGGATGAGGTCCTAAAAGCTGAATATAGTGAGTTAGGAAGTAAATTAAAAAACAGGACCTCAAAGGTAGTAATCTCAGGATTGCTACCAGTGCCACGTGCTAGTCAGATTAGAAATAGAAGGATATTTCAGATGAATACGTGGCGAGAGGAATGGTGCCAGGGGGAGGGATTCAAATTCCTGGGCAGGGCCGGGACCAATGTCCTAGGGGGAGTGTTTGCTAGTGCTCTGGGGAGGATTTAAACTAAAATGGCAGGGGGTTGGGAACCTGAGTGGGGAAACAGAGGAAAGGGAAACAAGGATAAAAGCAAAACACAGGAAGGAGAAAAACAAAAGTGACAGGCAGAGAAATCAAGGGTTTAAATCAAACATGGCCACAGTAAATAATAATTCTAAAAGATCTAAGGGCGTTAAAAAAACAAGCCTGAAGGCTTTGTGTCTTAATGCGAGGAGCATTCGTAATAAGGTGGATCAATTAGCTGCGCAAATAGAGGTAAACGAATATGATATGATTGGGATTACGGAAACATGGCTCCAGGGTGGCCAAGGCTGGGAACTCAACATCCAGGGGTATTCAATATTCAGGAAAGATAGGCAGAAAGGAAAAGGAGGTGGGGTAGCATTGTTGGTTAAAGAGGGGATTAACACAATGGAAAGGAAGGATATTAGCTCTGATGATGTGGAATCTGTATGGGTAGAACTGAGAAATACCATGGGGCAGAAAACGTTAGTGGGAGTGGTATATAGACCGCCAAACAGTAATGCAGAGGTCGGGGATGGCGTTAAACAGGAAATTAGAGAAGCGTGCAGTAAGGGCACAGCAGTTATCATGGGTGACTTTAATCTACATATAGATTGGGCTAACCAAATTATTAACAATACTGTGGAGGAGGAATTCCTGGAGTGTATACGGGATGGTTTCCTGGACCAATATGTTGAGGAACCAACTAGAGATCAGGTCATCTTAGACTGGGTATTATGTAATGAGAAAGGATTAATTAGCAATCTTGTTGTGTGAGGCCCCTTGGGTCGGAGCGATCATAATATGATAGAATTCTTCATTAAGATGGAGAGTGAAATAGTTGACTCAGAGACTAGGGTCCTGAATTTAAATAAGGGAGACTACGATGGTATGAGGTGCGAGTTGGGTAGGATTGATTGGGGAATGGCACTCAAAGGGTTGACGGTGGATGGGCAATGGCAAACATTCAAAGATCGCATGGATGAACTACAGAATTTGTTCATCCCAGTTTGGCATAAAAATAGAACAAAAAAGGTGACTCAACTGTGGCTAACAAGGGAAATTAGGGATAGCATAAGATCCAAGGAGAGGACATAAAAATTGGCCAAAAAAAGCAGTAAACCTGAGGATTGGGAGCAGTTTAGGATCCAACAAAGGAGGACAAAGGGATTAATTAAGAGGGGGAAAATAGAGTATGAGAGTAAGCTTGCAAGGAACATAAAAACTGACTGTAAAAGCTTTTATAGATATGTGAAGAGAAAAAGATTGGTGAAGTCAAGCGTAGGTCCCTTGCAGTCAGAATCAGGGGAATTTATAATGGGGAACAAAGAAATGGCTGACCAATTAAATACATACTTTGGTTCTGTCTTCACAAAGGAGGGCACAAATAACCTCCCAAAGATGTCGGGGAACATAGGGTCTAATGAAAGGGAGGAACTGATAGAAATCAGTATTTGTAGGGAAATGGTGTTAGGGAAATTGATGGGATTGAGGGCCGATAAATCCCCAGGGCCTGATAATCTACATCCTAGGGTACTTAAGGAAGTGGCCCTAGAAATAGTAGATGCATTGCTGGTCATCTTCCAAAATTCGATAGATTCTGGAACAGTACCCATGGATTGGAGGGTAGCTAATGTTACCCCACTGTTCAAAAAGGGTGGTAGAGAGAAAATGGGGAATTACAGACCGGTAAGCCTGACATCGGTAGTGGAGAAAATGCTAGAGTCCATTATAAAAGGATGTAATAGCAGAGCACTTGGAAAAAAGTGACCGGATCGGACAAAGTCAACTTGGCTTTACAAAAGGTAAATCGTGCTTGACTAATCTACTGGAATTTTTTGAGGATGTAACTGATAAAATAGGTAAGGGAGAACCAGTGGATGTGGTGTATTTGGATTTTCAAAAGGCTTTCGATAAGGTCCCGCATAAGAGATTAGCGTGTAAAATTAAGGCACATGGGATTGGGGGCAAGGTATTGACTTGGATAGAGAACTGGTTGGCAGACAGAAAGCAAAGAGTTGGAATAAACAGCTCTTTTTCCAAGTGGCAGGCAGTGACTAGTGGGGTACCGCAGGGATCGGTCCTTGGACCCCAGCTATTCACAATATATATATTAGTGATCTGTACGAGGGAACTAGATGTAATATCTCCAAGTTTGCAGATGACACAAAGCTGGGTGGGCATGTGTGCTGTGAGGAGGATGCCGAGAAACTCCAGTATGATTTGGACAGGTTGGGTGATTGGGCAGAAGCATGGCAGATGCAATATAATGTGGATAAATGCGAGGTTATCCACTTTGGTGTCAAAAACAGGAAGGCAGATTATTATCTAAATGGCAATAGATTGGGAGAAGGGGAAGTGCAACGAGACCTGGGCATCCTTGTGCACCAGTCGCTGAAAGTAAGCATGCAGGTGCAGCAGGCAGTTAAGGCGGCAAATGGTATGTTGGCCTCCGTAGCGAGAGGGTTCGAGTACAGGAACAAGGATGTCTTGCTGCAGTTGTACAGGGCCTTGGTGAGACCACATCTTGATTATTGTGTGCAGTTTTGGTCGCCTTATCTGAGGAAGGATGTTCTTGCCATGGAAGGAGTGCAGCGAAGATTCACCAGGCTGATACCTGGGATGATAGGAATGACGTATGAGGAGAGATTGGGTCGATTGGGCTTGTACTCACTGGAGTTTAGAAGAATGAGAGGGGATCACATCGAAACTTATAAAATTCTAACAGGACCAGACAGACTAGATGCTGGAAGGATGTTCCCGATGGTCGGGGAGTCCAGAACCAGGGGTCACAGTCTAAGGATATGGGGTAAGTCATTTAGGACAGAGATGAGGAGGAATTTCTTCACCCAGAGATTGGTGAACCTGTGAAATTCTCTGCCAAAGAAGGCAGTAGAGGCCAATTCATTAAATATATTCAAGAAGGAGTTGGATATATTTCTTACGGCTAAAGGGATCAAGGGGTATGGAGAGAAGGCAGGGACAGGGTACTGAATTTGGATGATCAGCCATGATCTCATTGAATGGCGGAGCAGGCTCGAGGGGCCGAATGGCCTACTCCTGCTCCTATCGTCTATGTTTCTATGTTTGCCAAAACCTCAAAGCACTAAATTGTGGCATCTGAAACTCAGACATGTTGCAGGACCGCTTTTAAGCTGCTTAAGCAGCTGCCAACAATTCAGGTTCTTGCTAAACCCAGCACAATGCAGCTGGCGTGTTTGTCTGACGATAGGAAACACACAGAAAAAGCTGCAAAATCGCAGCAGCCAGTTAAAATAAGATTATCCAGGCAGTTGACAAGCTGTTAACTGCCTTAAGCGCCGCTCCCGCCATTTGGTGTCGGGTCAGGTCGGGAATTGCTGACCCGACACTTGCCAAAGTAGCGTGGAGACGGGATGGCGGTGGGTTCGTAACCCGCCGTCAATCTTTTAGATTTTCGCTACCGACCCGCCTCCAAACCCGTCCTTTAAGCACTATTAAATTCACGGCCTTAGAGTCTAAATGGGGTAGAGGAGCAAAGGGATACACATTCACAAATCATTAAAAGTAGCAACCCAAGTTAGCAAGGCCATAAAAAATGTAAACAAAGCACTGGGGTTGATTTCTAGGGGAACAGAATTGAAAAGCAGTGAAGGCATGTTAAACTTGTATAGAACCTTGGTTAGACCACACTTGGAGTACTGTGTACATTTGTGATCTCCATATTACAAAAAGGATATAGAGGTACTAGAGAAGGTGCAAAAATGATTTGCAAGGATGATACCAGAACCGAGAGGTTATAACTAACAGGAAAGACTGAACTGGCTGGGGCCCTTTTTTCCCTAGAAAAGAGAAGTCCGAGGGATGATCTGATAGAAGCCTTTAAAATGATGAAGGGGTTTGATAAGAGTAGAAATATAGAAGATAGGAGCAGGAGTAGGCCATTCGGCCCTTCGAGCCTGCTCCGCCATTCAATGAGATCATGGCTGATCATCCAAATTCAGTACCCTGTCCCTGCCTTCTCCCCATATCCCTTTAGCCTTAAGAAATATATCCAACTCCTTCTTGAATATATTTAATAAGTTGGCCTCAACTGCCTTCTGTGGCAGAGAATTCCACAGGTTCACCACTCTCTGGGTGAAGAAATTCCTCCTCATTTCAGTCCTAAATGGCTTACCCCTTATCCTATGACCCCTGGTTCTGGGCTCCCCAGCCATCAGAAACATCCTTTCTGCATCTAGTCTGTCCAGACCTGACAGAATTTTATAGGTTTCGATGAGATCCCCTCTCAATCTTCTAAACTCCAGTGAGTATAAGCCCAATTGACACAATCTCTCCTCGTACGTCATTCCTGCCATCCCAGGTGTCAGCCTGGTGAATCTTCGCTGCACTCCCTTCATGGCAAGAACATCCTTCCTCAGGTAAGGTGACCAAAACTGCACACAATACTCAAGGTGCGGTCTCACCAAGGCCCTGTACAACCGCAGCAAGACATCCTTGTTCTTGTACTCGAACCCTCTTGCTACGAAGGACAACATACCATTTGCCTTCTTAACCGCCTGCTGCACCTGCATGCTTACCTTCAGCGACTGGTGCACAAGAACACCCAGGTCTCTTTGCACTTCCCCTTCTCCCAATCTATTGCCATTCAAATAATAATCTGCCTTCCTGTTTTTGCCACCAAAGTGGATAACCTCACATTTATCCACATTATAGTGCATTTGCCATGTTTCTGCCCAATCACCCAACCTGTCCAAATCGTACTGGAGTTTCACGACATCCTCCTCATAGCATACCCTCCCACCCAGCTTTGTGTCGTCTGCAAATTTGGAGATATTACATCCAATTCCCTCGTCCAGATCATTAATATATATTGTGAACAGCTGGGGTCCAAGGACCGATCCTTGCGGTACCCCACTAGTCACTGCCTGCCACTCGGAAAATGACCCGTTTATTCCAACTCTTTGCTTTCTGTCTGCCAACCAGTTCTCTATCCAAGTCAATACCTTGCCCCCAATCCCATGTGCCTTAATTTTGCACGCTAACCTCTTATGTGGGACCTTATTGAAAGCCTTCTGAAAGTCCAAATACACCACATCTACTGGTTCTCCCTTATCTATTTTACCAGTTACATCCTCAAAAAATTCCAGTAGATTAGTCAAGCATGATTTACCTTTTGTAAATCCATGTTGACTTTGTCCGATCCTGTCACTGCTTTCCAAGTGCTCTGCTATTACATCTTTTATAATGGACTCTAGCATTTTCCCCACTACCGATGTCAGGCTTACCGGTCTATAATTCCCCGCTTTTTCTCTGCCACCTTTTTTTGAATAGTGGGGTAACATTAGCTACCCTCAAATCCATGGGTACTGTTCCAGAGTCTATCGAGTTCTGGAAGATGACCAGCAATGCATCTACTATTTCTAGGGCCACTTCCTTAAGTACCCTGGGATGTAGATTATCAGGCCCTGGGGATTTATCGGCCTTCAGTCCCATCAATTTTCCTAACACCATTTCCCTACAAATACTGATTTCTTTCAGTTCCACCCTTTCATCAGACCCTATGTTCTGCGGTATTTCTGGGAGGTTATTTATGTCCTCCTTTGTGAAGACAGAACCAAAATATGTATTTAGTTGGTCTGCCATTTCTTTGCTCCCCATTATAAATTCCCCCAATTCTGACTGCAAGGGACCTACGCTTGACTTCACCAATCTTTTCCTCTTTACATATCTATAAAAGCTTTCACAGTCAGTTTTTACGTTCCCTGAAAGCTTACTCTCATATTCTATTTTCCCTTTCTTAATTAATCCCTTTGTCCTCCTTTGTTGAATCCTAAACTGGTCCCAATCCTCAAGATTATTGCTTTTTCTGGCCAATTTGTATGTCCTCTCCTTGGATCTTATGCTATCCCTAATTTCCCTTGTTAGCCACGGCTGAGTCACCTTTTTTGTTTTATTTTTATGCCAAACTGGGATGAACAAATTCTGTAGTTCATCCATGCGGTCTTTGAATGTTTGCCATTGCCTATCCACCGTCAACCCTTTGAGTGACATTCCCCAATCAATCCTACCCAACTCGCTCCTCAGACCATCGTAGTTTCCTTTATTTAAATTGAGGACCCTAGTGTCTGAGTCAACTACTTCATTCTCCATCTTAATGAAGAATTCAATCATATTATGATCGCTCTGACCCAAGGAGCCTCGTACAACAAGATTGCTAATTAATCCTTTCTCGTTACATAATACCCAGTCTAAGATGGCCTGATCTCTGGTTGGTTCCTCGACATATTGGTCCAGGAAACCATCCCGTAAACACTCCAGGAATTCCTCCTCCACAGTATTGTTACTCATTTGGTTGGCCCAATCTATATGTAGATTAAGTCACCTATGATGACTGCTGTGCCCTTATTGCACGCTTCTTTAATTTCCCTTTTAATGCCATCCCCAACCTCCGCCTTACTGTTTGGAGGTCTATATACCACTCCATCTAATGTTTTTTTCCCCCTTAGTATTTCTCAATTCTACCCATACAGATTCCACCTCATCAGAGCTAATATCCTTCATTACAATTGTGTTAATCTCTTCTTTAACCAGTAATGCTAATGAAGTAGAGAAGATGTTTCCACTTTTGCAGGAGTCCAAAACGAGTGGCCATAAATATAAGATAGTCATTAATAAATCCAATAAAGAATTCAGGAGAAACTTCTTTATCCAGAGAATGATTATAATGTGGAATTTGCTACCACAAGGCGTAGTCAAGTCAAAAAGTATTGATAAGTACATGAGGGAGCAAGGAACAGAAGTTTATGCTGATAGGGTTAAATGAAGTAGGGTGGGAGGAGGCTCATGTGTGCTGTAAATTCTATGTACAGATAGCTGTTTACTTTATGAAGGATGTGAACTATTCAGGTTCCAATCATCACCGGTTTATACTGACACTAAATACAAAAATAAAGAAGTGGAATTATGTCAAGAGCCTGTAACACACTCAAAATGTCAGGAGAACTCTTAACCACTGCAGAAAACTTCCCTCCAGAGAGCATGTTGCAACCCAAAATAATGCCCCATCACATTGTTTTTAATATATCCTTGTGCAGTTGCTCATAACTGTTACAACAACAACAACTTGGATTTATACAGCGCCTTTAAAGTAGCAAAACATCCCAAGGAGCTTCACAGGGGCGTTATCAGACAAAAACTTGACACCAAGTCACAGAAGGAGATATTAGGGTAGGTGACCAAAAGCTTGGTCAGATGTAGGTTACAAGGAGCCATTGTGGAGCACAGGGCTGATGGGTGAACGGGACTTGGTGCGAGTTAGGACACGGGGTGCGAGTTAGGACACGGGCAGCAGAGTTTTGGTTAAGCTCAAGTTTACAGAGGGTAGAAGATGGGGTATCACAGACCATAAGCAAGTGTTTTACATTATTATGATAGATATTTGAGGAGGTGATTTTACTGAAAAATAATGCGATGTAGTCAAAAGCACTTCCTACACGGGATATACATTCTTTAGAATTTAGCACTTCTTACGCAGTAACTCTGCCGAATACATACTTACAGTGCTGGTACTTTAAGCTGAATCATGTATCTCACAGAGAAAGCTTGTCCGTCCATAGGAGGAGGGGGGAGTTTCTGGAGGAACCATATTGATGCAAAGCCTCCTGTGAAATACACCCGTTAGCTGCAACCACCTCCTACCCAATGCCACTGTTAAGATAGAACCGGCCTGAGTGCAGCGTCTATCGCAGCACCGCCACAGGCAACCGGACCTGAACATACAGCGCAAGAGACTGACATCAACAACAGCCAATCCGACACCGAGAAAGCGATATTGCATTTTTTTTTAAACCTGGGCCCTTCCGCCGAGGAGGCGGTAGTTGTGCTCAGCTGTTGTGGTCATTGTCCTTGCCCAAGGCAGTAGGGCACTGAGTTCAAAAACTCAGCAAAAGCGAGCTCAGTTTACAACAGACAGCAACCCACCATTTTCACCTGGATGGTGGTCGGTGATCTAATCGTTGGAACACTCCCCACGCGATGTCGTTATTGAAATGTGTCTGTACGAAAGGGGAAGGGTGTTCCATGTAAAGACCGGCGACCTTTTCGTTGTAACGCAGTAATGCCACTTGTAAGTGACACCGTGTCACTTTGCACAATGTCATTTTTGGGTCAAAGAGAGTCCTGTTTCTGAGCACTCTTTGTTTACACTGCAGCTGCTGTGTGAGACTGATAGTTGCAGTTTGGCTTCCACCTTGTTTATACTGCTTGGCTCCCACCTGACCTTTAACGAGCTGTGTGCGTGCCCGCTCACAGCTGTCTCCCACAAGTTGGCAGGGAGGTCAGGATCAACTAATATTTAAATTGGGGTCAGCTAACTTTTTTTTTAAGTGTCCAGGCCTCCAGGGGGTCCTTTGCAATTCCGTTTTGACTAGATTTACGCTCAATGCAATGTCAAGCTGAAGTGGCGTGAGGCTGCTATCTCCAGAGATCCTGACCCCACGTTCTCCCAGATTCAGCTCGGACCCTGACTCCAAATTTACACTGACAGTGAAGCCAAAATCCTTTTACTGATCTTGCAGTGTAAATGCATCTGGACATCAAAAGTCCAGCTTTTAAATAAGTGCTCCAAACACATTATGGGGATGTTCCCTAATTTACGTAAAAAATGGAGATGAATAATTCTAGTGCGCAACAGGTACATCCAATTTGCACTATGAAGACACTGCACATCAGGTGTTTGGTGTAGTGTCAGGTGTGGCTCAGTGGGTAGCACTCTCGCCTCTTGAGTCAGAAGGCTGTGGGTTCATAGTCCCACTCCAGGGACTTGAGCACATAAATCTAGGCTGACACTCCAGGGCAGTGCCAAGGGAGTGCTGCACTGTCAGAGGTGCCGTCTTTCAGATGAGACGTTAAACCGAGGCCCCGTCTGCCCTCTCAGTTGGACGTAAAAGATCCCATGGCACTATTTCGAAGAAGAGCAGGGGAGTTATCCCCGGTGTCCTGGCCAATATTTATCCCTCAACCAATGTAACAAAAACATATTATCTGATCACTATCACATTGCTGTTTGTGGGACCTTGCTGTGCACAATTTGGCTGCTGCGTTTCCTACATTACAACAGCAACTCCACTTCAAAAAGTACTTCATTGGCTGTTAAGTGCTTTGAGACATCCAGTGGTTGTGAAATGTGAGTATTTCTTTTTAGAAAAACTTAGCATCCATAATATGGGACGCCACTGCTTGTTGCGCAGTAGTGAAGATTATATTATCACCCCCATAAACAAGGTGGGACTGGCTTGTTGAAGGTACTTATCAAGAAGCAGGTATGAAACAGACACAGTGCAAGAGTAAGATTGAAGGTCAGGAAGAGATTGAGTCATTGGGTTGGTTGGGGTTAGGGGTAGACCGAGTGGTGAATTGTTTGCAGTCATTCAGGCTAACAAAGGACTCAACATTAGTGCCATCCTGATCGGCAGAAGAGTAGCGTCTAATATCAGCAGCTGGTAAATGTTGAAGTCTACGAGAATGATGATTTCAGCAGCGGGGAAGTTAGAGTCAATAAATTCAACTTTGATTGAAAGTTGAATCGTTTCAGAGAATTAGCATGGTTAGGAGAATGATAGAAGGAGCAGCTGAATCTAGTAACATGACAGGGATTGGCTAGATATCACTAGAGAAGGGGAAATATTAATCGCTTGCAATGCAAATCACTCCAGGGCAAAGTTTGAAAGTGAAATCATTCATTCCTTCAAATGTCCTTCAGGAACTAGATGTCGTAAATTTTCCAAAATAATATGATTAGGTGAAAATGATCACATAATTTAGATTGAGTAAACTAGGCCTGTATTCTCTTGAATTCAGAAGAATGAGAGGGGATCTCATTGAAGCATGCAAAATTATTACAGGGCGTGATAGGGTGGATGCTGGGAGAATGTTTCCCTTGGCTGAGGAGTCCAGAACCAGGGGCCACAGCCTCAGGATAAAGGGTAGGCCATTCAGGACTGAGATGAGAAGAAATTTCTTCACACAGAGGGTGGTGAATCTTTGGAATTCTCTACCCCAGAGGGCAGTGGAGGCTCAGTCATTGGGTATATTCAAAACAGAAGTCGATAGATTTCTGACTAGTAAGGGCATTGAGGGATATGGCGATAGGGCAGGTGAATGGAGTTGAGGCAGAAGATCATCCATGATCTCATTGAATGGTGGAGCAGGCTCGAAGGGCCAAATGGCCTACTCCTGCTCCTATTTCTTTTGTTCTTATGTTCTTAGCTACTTAGTGCTCCTAGCAGTGAGCCTCACCCACTGAGAACAACTATGATAAAGAAAGAGTCGCTCATTGACAACACATATCAGATATTCTGACATATGCGATGCACAAATTTCTGAAATACATTCTCAGTGTGCAAAAATCTGCAGTGGGAGTGCAAACTCAGAAAAATACCCCAGTTAGGTATTCTCCCTGTTGTGTATGTACCTTTAAGAGAAGAACTGATTCTATACTGCAGTACCGGCAGTGACCACCCCTGCATATAAAGCCATAGCAGGCTTCTGTACTTCAGTCTTAAGTTACCCTCTGTTCAGTAAATACCTGTTATTATTGTTCTCCTGCAGTCCGTGTATTATTTATACTCGGACACTACATTGGCGACGAACAGGTTCGAACTCACCTGCAGTACTGCACCACCTCACGGGGATCTTTCCCTGAGAAGAAGCTTCTTGGAGGTCGAAGTCAGAACAACAGGCGTCAACCGCGGGCAACCGCCCAAGGATCCATCAGAGTTCGGAGAGTTGCAAGAGAGGCTGTGGAGAGCTGGGCTTGGCTCCACAGTCAAGGTGTTCCAGCAAATCGTGCTGGTAGCAGGTAGTGCGCTGACCCTTCCGGACTGCGGCGGGCTCGAGCTCGATCGAGTGGCTCTGCAAAGGGGCCGTGCAGCGTCGTCTGGAGGAAAAGAGAGAGAGAGAGGGTGGAGCGCACAGGGCGTGGTCGGTGCTCAAGAACCGGGCAGCGTAGTGAAAATAAAACAAGGGGAAGGAAAAGTGAGACGCGCCGAAGCCGCGGGTCGCCGCCATTACCCTGCAGAATGCTAGGAGCAGCGTGGCAGCAAGGGGAAGAAGGAAAAGCGCAGGAGGCGCCATTTTATTCCATTGGGGAAGAAGGAAAAGCGCGGGAGGTGACATTTTAATCCATTGGTGAAGAAGAAAAAGCGTGGGAGGCGCCATTTTAAATCACCCAAGATGCCAAAAAGTGGCAGTATCACTGCTTTCGACAACGAGGTAGAAGACTGGACCATGTATGTGGAAAGAATTGAAGTGTGCTGCGAGGCAAATGAGGTGGCCGATGGAAAGAAGGCGTCGGTATTATTAAATTTGATGGGCGCGAGAACGTACGGCCTATTGCGGAATTTAATTACCCCAGCTAAACCAATGGAGAAAAGTTTTGAAGAGATTGTTAATATCTTACAGGAACACCTAAACTCTACACCGCTGCTGATAGCAGAAAGATTCAAGATCCATAAAAAAAACCAGCACAAAGATGAGAGCAATGCTGACTATCTTAAGGAACTACGCAAGTTATCGAAGCACTGCCAGTTTGGAGCAGGACTGGCAGACACCTTACGGGATAAGTTTGTCTGTGGGCTCCAGAGTGAAGGAACCCAGAAACGACTACTTTCGGAAAAGGACCTGACGCTAGAACAGGCTTTCAGCGTGGCAGTATCCTATGAAGCAGCAGCACGGGGAGCTGTGGAAATACAACAGAAACCACAAGAATACAGCGCTAACGAAATGGCGTATGGAGCAGAAAAGTGCTATCGCTGCGGCAGAACAACCCATGATCAGAAGGACTGCTGGTTTAAGGACAAAGTATGCAGGCAATGTGGGAAAATGGGACACATAGCAAGAGTCTGCAGGTCGGGAAAGAAAACCAACACTACAAGAACTACTAAGGAAAAGTACAAGAAAGTAAAGAAATTGACAGACAGTAGTTCGGAAGATCAGGAGAGTGATAAGGACTCCGGGAGCAGGAGACTAAGTTGTCTAAAGTTACACAACGTGATCGCAAAGGAGGATCACCGAACCATTTGGGTCACCCTCATGATAGCAGGGTCCCCAGTAAAGATGGAATTGGACACAGGATCAGCCCTAACTGTCATGAATCGACGAGACTATGAGCGGCTATTCTCACACATACCCTTGAAGGACACATCCATTGTATTGAAGACATACACGGGGCAAAAAGTCTACCCCAGAGGAAAAATAAGGGTGCCAGTTGAATACAACGGCAAGGAAACACAGAAACTGTACCTATATATACTACCAGATGGAGGACCACCATTATTGGGATGTGAATGGATCCAAAAAATACAATTGGATTGGCATTCCATTCAGGCGCTAACTGTGACTGATAAAAAGGATGATGACGTCACACCTAGATGACTGTCAAAAATTCTAACTGACGCGAAAGAGGTGTTCCAACAAGGACTTAGGACTCTAAGAGGAGTAACGGCAACGATAAAAATCGAAGATAACGCAAACCCAAAATTTTTTAAGGCCAGACCGGTACCTTACGCGATCCGCCCAGCCGTTGAAGCAGAGCTGGAGAGTCTGGAGCATTCGGGTGTGCTGTCCAAGGTGGACTGGAGCGAGTGGGCCACACCCATCGTTCCTGTAATGAAGAAATCACTGAGCAGCACGCCTGGGGAACCGAAGAAGGTTCGCATCTGTGGGGGCTT
Organism: Somniosus microcephalus; assembly: GCF_052327205.1. NCBI lineage: Eukaryota > Metazoa > Chordata > Chondrichthyes > Squaliformes > Somniosidae > Somniosus > Somniosus microcephalus. The sequence continues at coordinate 255,344,816 of NC_140992.1, forward strand.
CAAGGTAACTGTGAACCCAGTCCTGCACACAGTACAATATCCACTTCCATGGATAGAAGATATTTTCGCCTCACTATCTGAAGGGAAACGTTTTACAAAGATTGATCTGGCCCAAGCGTATCTACAAATGGAGGTGGAAGAAGCATCTAGGAAATACCTCACGATATACACTCACAAAGGCCTTTACCAGTACAATCGACTGGTATTCGGGGTAGCATCAGCCCCGGCTATTTGGCAGAGGGCGATGGAACAAGTCCTGCAAGGGATCCCGGGGACCCAGTGTTATTTGGACGACATCCTGGTTACGGGCGAAAATGACAGTGAACACCTTGCCAACCTGGAGCAGGTGCTCACGAGATTACAGGAATATGGGCTACGAGCCAACCGCCCCAAATGCGAGTTCTTCAGGAGACAAATCTCGTATTGTGGCCACATGATTGATGAGGAAGGGTTGCATAAGTCGCCGGACAAGATTGAGGCTGTAGTCAAGGCTCCAGCACCGGAAAATGTGTCGCAACTGAGGTCGTTCCTCGGGTTGGTGAACTACTACCATAAGTTCTTGCCGAATTTATCTACAATTCTGCACCCACTGAACGCCCTACTGCAAACTGGAGTAACATGGAAATGAAGTGATGAGTGTAAGCGTGCCTTTCAGAAATGTAAATGCCTAATCACTTCAAAAGAAGTATTGGCCCACTACAATCCAACACTACCGATTCGGTTAGCATGTGATGCGTCTCCCTACGGCATTGGAGCGGTGCTGTCACACAAATTCCTTGACGGTTCAGAGAAGTCAATAGCCTTTGCGTCGCGCTCGTTAACCCCAGCCGAGCGTAACTATGCCCAGATTGACAGGGAGGCCCTCAGCCTGGTGTGGGGGGTGAAGAAGTTCAATCACTATCTGCACGGGCAGAAATTCACCCTACTGACTGATCATCAGCCCCTGGTCTCCATTTTTAACCCAAAGAAGGGTGTTCCGGTGATGATGGCGCAACGGCTGCAAAGATGGTCACTTTTTCTAGGGGCACATCAGTACGACATAGAGTACAAGGGTACGAAACAGCATGGAAATGCTGATGGGCTGTCGTGCCTGCCGTTGCCTATGGTAGAGGAAGTACCTGCGTGGACCCTATTGAGATATTCCATGTGACTATAGTCGAATGTCTACCTGTTACAAACTCAAGTATAGAGAAGGAAACCCGAAATGACCCGACACTCTCTCGGGTCTATGATTTGACGGTGAAGGGTTGGCCAGCACATGGCGACTCACTGTTGCCAGCATTCTCGCCAAGGAGAGAACAGCTGTCAGTGTGCTGGGGGACCTTGATGTGTGGATCCCGAGTGGTAATTCCACCCAAGTTGAGAGATAGAGTGCTCAATGAGCTTCATGAGGGTCATCTGGGAGGGGTAAAACTGAAGAGCCTAGCCAGGGCATTTGTGTGGTGGCCAGGAATTGATAAAGAAATCGAGGATATGACCAAGAGATGCACAGGATGCCAGAAGGTCCAAAACGCTCCACCACAGGCCCCGCTACATCCATGGGAGTGGCCCTCATCTCCATGGCAACGGGTACACATTGATTTTGCTGGTCCATTTATGGACTCAATGTTCCTAATCGCTGTGGACGTCCATTCGAAATGGCCAGAGGCCATCAAAATGTCCTCCACCACCACGGAGAAAACTATTGCAGTCCTACGGACCATCTTCGCCAGGAATGGCTTGCCAGAACAGATTTGCTCCGACAATGGGCCACAGTTTGTGTCCGAGGATTTCCGGAGGTTTCTGAGGAATAATGGGGTGAAACATTACACATCTGCCCCATATCATCCAGCCACAAATGGATTGGCTGAGAGGTTTGTTCAGACCTTTAAAAAGGCAATAAAGGCAATGCATAATGATGACATACCACTACAACACAAGGTGGATAATTTCTTGTTTGCTTACCGGAATGCGACACATGCAGTCACCAACCAAGCTCCAGCCATAATGTTCTTCAACCGAAGGCTAAGATGTCGCCTGGATTTGCTCAAACCAAACATAAGACGAGATGTTGAGGATAAGCAATTCCAGCACATAAATGAGAAGCCAACCAGGAGCTTCAAGATAGGGCAACCAGTCTTGGCCCGCGACTACCGAACAGAAAAATGGCAGCCAGGAACGATATGCACACAGCAGGGACCACTAATGTACACAGTGGACATTGGAGAGAGCATCGTGAGACGCCATGCTGACCAGATTCTAGAGTCACAGGAACAAGCCAAACCCATACCACGAGCAGGTGCACCCGGTAATCAACCCGAAGTACAGATTGCATCTACCTCAGAAGCAGTGATATTGGAAGCTGACGAACCAACCAATGACAATGAGCCAGAATCAACTCTGCCGCAAGAACAGGATACTCGAGAAAGGCGCTATCCAGTCAGGATCAGGAAGCCTCCTCAAAGACTGAACTTATAAATGATTATTTCAGTTGATGTGTATAGTACAGAGAAAATTGTAATTTTAATTAGTTATTATTTAGTTCTTAAATGAGTGTTATGTACTGTTTATCTAAAAGGGGAGGAATTGTTGTGTATGTACCTTTAAGAGAAGAACTGATTCTATACTGCAGTACCGGCAGTGACCACCCCTGTATATAAAGCCATAGCAAGCTTCTGTACTTCAGTCTTAAGTTACCCTCTGTTCAGCTGCAAGCACGAGCAGCCAGACTTTGGAGAGTGGATTAAAGTGGTGGTCCCCTGACCAGGAAGAGGAGGAGAACTTTGGACCACCACCAACTCCACCATCATTACATCAACTGAGGTGCCTGGAGAGAGAGGACAGAGGAGGAGAAGGAGAAAGGAGGCCTACATCAACATCAACCAGGGGAGAGGCCTTTCTATCACTGCCTCCCCAAATTGGCCTCCACTTCAGGAGAGGGAGAGAGGGGAGAGAAACCAACTGCTTGAAAGGAGGGAAGAAAACTTCATCCGGAACATCTACAGGTGGGTGTTATTTGGGGCACTCTCCCAAGACTTTGTATTTTAGGTGGGGGGAGAAAAGAAGAAGCAAGGCCGGATCATCAAGGGGTGTAGTGTGTGTGCTCTTGTTAAAAGCTAGGCCACACACACCACTAATTAGCATCCCTTCTATTGCCTGCCCTGGGAGAGCTTGGAGCTGCCCCAGGTGAAGTCCTTAATTTAATTTAATTACATCGTTAAGACCTGTTGCAGGACTAAGCCTGGGCTTCTCCAGCTTTTCCAGGTGAAGACGTCTTCTCCCCCCGCCAGAAGACCACCATCACCAAAGACTTTTTCCATCGGAGAGTGCAACCCTGCCAACACCCACCCACCATCCTGAGTGGCAACACTGCCCTTTGCGGCCTCCCTCCTTCCCACCCCCCCACCTCTCTCTCTCTCTTTGTCTCTCTCTGCCTGTCTTTCTAAGGCACCTTAGTTTCATCTATTTTATTAATTGCCAATTGAGCAGAGGGGAGAGGGCTCCTCTCCCAATTTAAATCAATAAGGAGAGAGGTGTGTCCTCAGTTTAATCAGCTCCCTCTGCTCAATAGAGGACAAAAAAAATATATATACACCGAGGCCATTAACACCTTCAGGCCTGTGACTTGGGGTGAGTGTAGCCCTTAAAAAAAGCACCCCAGAATGGCGACTGCATCTTCGCCGGTGGCGGGGCCAGCCGGGACCTATGCGAGAGTGGTAGCCACAGCCACAGCTGCTCCCGCTGTTCCTGCTGCCCCGTCACCTTTTCGATTAATAACAAAAAAGCTTGGGGTGAAGAGCTACACTCACCCCACTATGACCATCGAGGCCTGCGTCAAGGCCATGGCTGGGGTTGTCGGCCCCTCAGCCATCGTCGCGGCCTCGAAAATGTATGGGAAGGCTGTGTTCTTCCTGGGGTCGGAGCGGGCGGTGTCCCTGGCTGTCGCCAAGGGGCTCACCGTGGGCGGGACCTTCCTGCCGGTGGATCCTCTCGAGGCCACCGCGCAGAGGATCATTATTTCCAATGTCCCGCCCTATGTTCCTGGTGAGCTCCTCCTTCCTCATTTGCGACAACTTGGGGAGGTGAGGTCGGGGATCACACCCATCCCGCTCGGCTTCCGGGAGGCCAGCCTTCGCCACGTCTTCTCCTTGGACGTCGGACGGTGTGAGGTGCCATGCCTGCAGGGAGGTGGGGCACATCAGGAGGAACTGCCCTGCCTCCAAGGCCGCCGGATCATCTTGTGCGGCCGAGGCTGGCGCCGCCGCCGCCGCCCTTCCCCCCCGGATCTGCCCGCGCGTCAAGTACATCTGATGCGCGGTTGACGTCGGGGGCCGATGCCACCAAGGCCTCCGGCGGGGGGGAGGGAGCGTGTCCGGCCAGAAAGAAGGCACGGGGAAAAAAGAAGCACCTTAGGGCAGGTCCCCCCATGGATGGTGAGCCCTTGCCCCTTGAGCCCCTTACACCCGCGCTCCTCGCGGAGTTGATCAGGGCAGATGTGAGCGGGAGGGGCCCCGTGCCCGAGCCTGTGGCCGCAACCGCCGCAGCGGTAATGCCAATACCTTCGGCCGGGCTCGGGCCCGAGGAACCCAACAAACCTGCTCCGCCGGAGGGAGTCGAGGAGGAGGCCTTTGCAGACATGGAGGTCTCCCTCGCTCCCTCCGTGCTAAAAAGAAGGCGCGACCCCCTGGATGAGGAGGAGGACCGGGAGGAGGAAGGTCCCTCCGAGCAGGGGGAGTCGTCGCCCGCCGCGGGTACAGCGCCCCCCCCCCCCAGCGCTGTCGTCATCACCAGCGATCGGCAGGGGTCGCCTGTCCCTCGGGAGGCTGAGGCAGATGAGTCTGTCCAGCACGCGCCTCCCGGGGATGGGGATGAGACCCTGCCCGTGGGGGGGGTTGCGGAACAACCCGCGGCAGTAATTGAAGTTGACCTTTTATCGGTGTCGTTACCCCTCGCCGGGTCGGGCAGCCTGGGGGCTGGGTCGGGCGAGCTCGAGGATAATGAGCTCGCCCAATGCGACCCGGACGTCTCCCAGGGGATGCTCGTCCTGGTAGAGCTTTTAATTCAAAACCCCCCGTCCGCTGGGTCGGAGGTTGGTGGCGGGGAGGAGGATGGCCCCCTGGCTGCGTCTCTGGTGCCGGACATACTGGAGGAGCTGGAAATTGTTCTCTCCCCGGTTTCTCCGGTCGTTCCGGCGTCTGAGGCGGAGGGGAGCTCTGAACCACCGCCGTCTTCTGGCCCGGCACCCCTAGAGGAGCCCAGGGAGAAATCCTCTGCCGCCGATCCTGGGGGTGGGATCCGGGCGGAGGCGGGGCTGGCTGGCGCGGCCGAGTCGTTCGCTTCGCACTGCGCGGCGGACGGGTCGGCCGCTGGTGACGACCCCCTGGAGGAGGATGGGGACTCGGTGATGGGCACGGAGGATGATTCGGACTCCAGCGCCGACGTGGCGATGGATGACCTCGTGCCCCTTGCCGAGTCTCCCCTCATTTCCGTAAGGGAACTCCGGGATTTTATGGCCACGTGCCTGGGTCAGCGCAATGAGGTCCGGCTGGCCCTCGACAGGTGGTCGGAGCTGGCGCTGCTCATCGATTCCGTCCGTGCTGCCGTTAAGATCTTGGGCGCGGACGAGGGTGTGAACCCGCTCGAGCTGCGTCGGCTCACAACGTTTCTCACTGGGCTGCTGAGGAAGTGGCGGCGGACCAGCGGCTGCGCTTCCTCCCCCCGTTAGGTGTAGGTAGAGGTTGTACTATGCTTCTGACATGAAGATAACCATAGCCAGCCTCAACATCAACGGCAGCAGGGAGGCGCGCCGCAGATTCAATAACTTCTCGGTCCTTCGGGACGGGAAGTATGCGGTGTGCTTCCTGCAAGAAACCCACACCGTTCTGGGAGACGAAGCCACGTGGCTCCTGGAGTGGCAAGGAGGGGTCAGCATGAGTCACCTCTCCAACAATTCCAGCGGGGTGGCTATCTTGCTGGCCCCGCATTTTCAGCCGGAGATCTTGGGGGTCAAGGAGCACGTGCCGGGCCGCTTGCTCCAGGTCACTGTTCGCCTGGGGGGCGTGCCGCTCCATCTAGTGAACGTGTACGCCCCTCAGACCAGTGCGCAGCAAGTGCGCTTCTTCGAAGAAGTGTCCGCTCTCTTGGGCTCCATCGACGTGGGCGAGTGCGTCATCCTCGGGGGGGATTTTAACTGCACCCTCGAGGCGAGGGACCGTTCGGGTCCCCCGCGAAGCCCGGCGGCGATGGAGAAGTTGAGGGACCTGGTTGGGTCCTTCGACTTGGTGGACGTCTGGCGAAATCTCCACCCCGACTCCAGCGCCTTCACTAGCGTGAGGTCTGGGGGAGGAAGGTCCAGAATCGACCGCCTCTACATTTCCCGGGCGTACGTCTCCTGCGTTCCGGCAGCTTCCATGCGGCCGGTGCCGTGCACGGACCACCACCTGGTGTGGGCGGAGCTCGCTCCGCTGCGCGTGCGGGGGGGGTCCGTGTACTGGCATTTTAACAACCTGCTGCTGGAGGACGCACGGTTCCGGGATTCGTTTCGTCGATTCTGGGCCGACTGGAGAAGGAAGCAGGGGGGCTTCCCCTCCTTGAGGCTATGGTGGGATGTGGGCAAGGCTCACATCCGTCTCTTCTGTCAGGAGTATGCGAAGGGGTCGACCAAGAGGCGGGAGGCCCGGGTCGGGCGGTTGGAGAAGGAGGTGCTCGACCTGGAGTCCCGTCTCGGTCAGGTCGTCGAGGACCCGGCCCTGCGGAAGGTGTACGAAGAGAAGAAGGGCGCGCTGAAGGACCTGCAGCTCGTCGGGTCCCGAGGCGCGTACGTGAGGTCGCGGATCCAGCTCCTGCGGGACCTGGACCGCGGCTCCCCCTTCTTCTACTCGCTGGAAAAAAGACGGGGGGTCCGTAAGCAGCTCTTGGGGCTGCTGGCCGACGACGGATATCTGGTCTCGGATCCGGAGGGAATCAGCGCGGAGACCCGCGCCTATTACGGGGCTCTGTTCTCTCCGGATCCGTCCAGCGAGGATGCGCGCAGGGTTTTGTGGGAGGACCTGACGAAGGTTGGCCCGGAGGGCGCCGAAAAATTGGACGCTCCGCTAAGTCTGGCGGAGCTGACCGGCGCCCTCCGCCAGCTCTCTAGGGGAAAGTCCCCGGGGCTGGACGGGCTGACCGTGGAGTTCCACAGGGCGTCTGGGACGTCTTGGGGGGCGACTACGCGCGGGTCCTGGGGGAAAGTTTGGCGACCGGGGAGATGCCCCTCTCTTGGCGCAGGGCGGTCATTGTCCTGCTGCCTAAGAAGGGCGATCTCCGCCTCCTTAAGAACTGGCGCCCGGTCTCCCTCCTCAGCACGGACTATAAAATCTTTGCCAGGGCCATGTCTGCTCGCCTTGGCACCGTGCTGGCCCACATGATCCACCCCGACCAGTCCTACACGGTCCCGGGCCGGACCATCCACGATAACATCCATCTGGTCCGGGACCTGGTCCACCACTCCCAGAGGGCTGGTCTGTCGGTCGCCTTCCTTTCCCTGGATCAGGAGAAGGCGTTCGACAGGGTGGATCACGAGTATCTCTTCGGGACTCTGCGCGCATTCGGGTTCGGGACGCATTTCGTTGCCCGGATCCGACTTCTGTACGCCGCCGCGGAGTGTCTGATTAAAGTTAACGGGTCCTTGACGGCGCCCCTTCGCTTCGGGAGGGGGTGCGTCAGGGATGCCCCATGTCCGGTCAGTTATATGCCATTTGCGTGGAGCCTTTCCTGCGCCTCTTGCGGAAGAGGTTGACGGGACTGGCTCTGCAAGGGCCGGGCGTGGAGGTGGTCCTCTCGGCTTACGCCGATGACGTGCTCCTCATGGTCACGGATCCCGCTGACTTGCGGAGGATGCGGGAATGCCAGCAGATTTACTCGGACGCATCCTCCGCCAAGATCAACTGGGAGAAATGTTCCGGACTCCTGGTGGGTCAGTGGCGGGTGGACTCCCTGCCGGAGGAGTTCAGGCCTTTCGCCTGGAGCACCACGCACCTCCTCTATTTGGGAGTCTACCTTAGCCCTGCCGAGGACGCTTGGCCGGCGAACTGGCAAGAGCTGGAGGCCAAAGTCACCGCTCGCCTAGGACGCTGGACAGGACTGCTCCGAGTGTTGTCCTACAGGGGTCGAGCGCTGGTCATAAACCAGCTGGTGGCTGCCATGTTGTGGTACCGGTTGGTCACTTTGATCCCTCCCCCTGCGTTTGTCGCCAAGATTCAGAAGAAGCTCATCGACTTCTTCTGGGACAAAAGGAAGCACTGGGTCTCTGCCGCGGTTCTGTGTCTCCCGCTTAGGGAGGGCGGTCAGGCGCTGGTGTGCCTTCGCACCCAGGCTGCGACTTTCCGTCTTCAGACGCTGCAGAGATACCTGTACATCGAGAATCCTCCGAGATGGTGTGCGCTGGCGACGTTTTTCTTCCGCCAGCTGCATGGCCTCAATTACGACACGCAGCTCCTGTTTGCGAAAGTGGGCAGCAGGCGTGCCGGCCTGCGGGAGCTGCCTGTCTTCTACCAGGAACTACTATGGGTTTGGAACTACGTCGCTTCCAGGCGGAGCTCTTCCCCCGTCAGGAGCGGCGGCTCTCCTTCGGGAGCCGCTGCTCAGGAATCCACACCTCCACGAACACGGGTTCGGGCGGCTGGTGGAGGGTAGGGCTGTGGCTGGCAAGGTGACCAGAGTCGGGGACCTGCTCGATGGCGGAGGAGCGGGCTGGATGGCGCCGGAGGAGCTGGCGCGGCGCCTGTCCTGGGCCAACGTCCAGCTCGCGGTCGAAACCATCGAATCGGTAAAAGCGGCACTGGGCCCCGACTCCACTAGGTGTATCGAGGCGGCTCAAGCACGTGGGGCGATCCCGTCCGAGCTTATCCCCGTTCGGACGGAATTCCTCATCGGCGCCCGGCCCCGAAACTCCCCTCGGGAACCGGCGCCTCACAACTTGAGCCGTCTCGAGGAAATACCCTCCGTGCCTTTTCATTCCGCGCGGAGGGGTTTCCTGTACGGGCTGCTCCTGCACACTCTCCACTTTGCCATCTTCGTCTACCGTCCGGACACACCTTAGCGTGGCGTTTTGCCGACCGGCGGTAGCGGAGGTCCCCAATGGAGGGCTCTCTATGCAGGAGTCCTCCCTTGTTCCATCGGGGACTTGGCCTGGAGGGTGTTGCACGGAGCGGTCCCGTGCAATAAGGTTTTAAGTAGGTTCACGGACTCCCAGGCCGCCTGCATTTTTTGCGGCCTGGAGGAGTCCGTGTTTCACATTTATATGGATTGTGAGAGGTTGCAGCCCCTCTTTCACTACTTGAAGGGGCTGCTCCTCGATTTTTGGTTGCACTTTAGTCCCACGCTCTTGATCTACGGTCACCCGGTGCGGAGGGGAGCGGACAGGTTGGAGGACCTCCTTGTGGGCCTGCTCCTGGGCCTGGCTAAAAGAGCCATCAATTGGTCCAGGCAGCGGGCGGTCGAGGGGGTCGTCCAGCCGGATTGCCTGCATCTCTTCCGCGGCCATGTTCGCGCCCGGGTGGCCCTGGAGATGGAGCACGCGGTGTCCGCCGGTGCGCTTGAGTATTTCCGCGACCGGTGGGCGCCGCGGGGACTGGAGTGCATCATCAACACGGAAAACCAAATTTTAATTTGATTTGTTAAGCTTTAGTTGAACTTTTGTTTATTTACAGTCGAATTGGTTTTTTTTTGGGTCCAAATAAAAGAGTACCCTCTGTTCAGTAAATACCTGTTATTGTTGTTCTCCTGCAGTCCGTGTATTATTTATACTCTGACACTACACTCCCCTCCACTTCTTCGGCTGGACACCCATTTTCTTTCCCATATGCCTCTGTGAAGTCTACTGGGACATTTCTCTACATTAAAGGCATGTGTAACTGCAAGTTCTTGATCTGTCTCTTTATATCCTCAAGAACCACATACATTGCCTTGACAAAATGTTGAATTGCTACCTGCCATTGATAGTCTGTAACTCACTGCTATCAGATAATGAGAGTGACCAGAGTTGACTTCCCTTCTGATTTTTCCTTTCCTGTCTCTGGGGAAATATTTTTCACAAGACAGATAGAAATGAGGAAGGCAGAAAGGCACATTTTATCTTATCCAGCCAGAAGGACCCTGCAATCCCCCCATCATGACATCCAAATGTTTTTTTAATTAATCTAGGGTTTTTGTTCCCACCACATAACTGAAAGTCCTTTCCATATTTTGATAACTCTTTGTGTGATAAATTTTCCCTTTAACACTTTCCCTTGTTCTAATGTTACAATTTAGCTTGAAGTAGTGTACTTGTTCTATATCATTTACCAAATTATATATCTCTATCTCTCTCTCTCTCTCTCTCTGCTGAAGGTCACCTTTCAAGGCTAAAAAGCCCAAGTTTCCCCATTCTTTCCTGATATATTAGCCCTCTAATGCTAGGAACCAGTCTTGTGACTCTTTTATTAACTGCCTCTACAGTTTGAATGTAGCCCAAGTTTCTCAAGAGCTGAATTGGGTGCAGCACTCAAGGTGTCGCCTGACCAGTGCACGAGACAGTTTGTGCATGATTTCCTCAGACTGGGCACCAAACTGTTTTTGCTATTGAGTTCAATATTCTATATGATTAGTTGATTGCTGCCCTGCAATGATTGGACATGTTCAGCATCCCTTTCCTGGCAGTCTGACTGAGATTGGAAACTAACTATTTGGCAGAATCGTGGATATGAATTCACATCCCAACACCCTATTCTCTAATGTGCTAGTACAGCAACAGCCTGCACCAACGGGTCATTCTTTGATCTTTAATATTTACTTACCTGATGCTAACAAGGTTATCTTTGAAACATAATAAACTGGATGGATTTATGGCATCTTCTTACAAACCATATTTTGCATCTTGCAACAGGTTCAAACATTAGATCAGAGAGACTTGGAGTGAGTGATCTTTGAAATACTGCTGTCAGCTGGACTTTGGGAGTATGAGATCAATCATTTAAATCTATAATGGTGATCTAGCAGTATATTAAGTTTCAGTAGTTACAGCAATTTTACTTTACAGCTCAGCAAGAAGTGTTTACATGGGAACTATTAAGTCACTCTGAAGATGGCGGGTAGAAGTGAGCTGTTTGAATGTTTTGCTTTAAGTCACAAACACAGTAGCGACATGTTTTACTCCATGTCAGCAAGGCAGTGTGCTTTTATTGGGAGGTGTTGAGTTGCCATACTTAGATTATGGTTTACAGCATTAAATATGTTCATATAGAAAACCTCTACGTCTACTGTAGTGAACTTTGTCAACCGTCTTCCCCTTGCTCCCAAACTCAAACATGAGCAGCATATGAGCAAGCAATATGCACTGAAATCTTCCTTCACAGCACACCTACATACACACGCAAGCAATGTTGATGGAGAAGATTTAGGATGAATAGAGCATTTGGATGCAGTTTTACATCAGATTCTCATACACTAAATTTATGATCTCAGCTTTAAGTATTAAGTAAAGACAGGCCTTTCCTACAGCGAGGGACAGAAAATTGGAGGGACATCCAATCCTGGCTAATCTAAAATGCATAGCTGATTCAAGTATACAATTACAGAATGACATTGGCAAAGATCCGAGGGAAGATACTCTGTTCTTTCAGGAGAGTTGCATGTAGTTGATGGGTGGGGGGGGGGGAAGGAGGAGTACAGGGGCATGGTAGATTAATAAGGAAAGAAAGATAACTGAAAAAATAAGGAAACAAGGTAGACATGGTAGAACTTCAACAGGGAGGGGGAGTTTCCCAATATTCCGCTGTAACTTCAGCAGAAGTTTGACAGAAACCCCAGAGAAATGTCGTACACAGTCAAAATGTGGCCAGATTTTTCAGGGAAGCACTGTCAATTGTCCATTGTATGATGTTTACATTTGAAAAGGGATTTTTCTCCCTTTTCAATTACATTCCCATCTCTCCTGAAGGCATTTAGCGCCTTGCTAGGGTACAGCTCCAATGGCAAAATGCACCATCTTACCCAAGTGACCACTCTTCATGTGCAAGCCTAGACATTGAGTGGAGAGCTTAGGAAGACAGCACAGCCAAGGCTGATCTTGCCTTGCCTGACATCCATGAACGTGCATTATGCACTATGTGGCGATCAGGAGCAAGACTCTAGCTGATTTTTCTCCTTCCTAGCCTGAGGCACAGAGGCCCAATATGGTGTTCCTACTGTTACCCTCTTTGGGAACAAACGTGGGACCTTATTGGTCCAGTTCTACACTAGAATGTACATTTACCAACCAAATCATCAGGACGCCATGTAGTTAAAAACATATATTCTGCCCATGGCTGTGATTTTCCAGACACTCAGTCCCCAGTCAGCCACTGGGAGGAAATTAGCTGGCCCTGATTTGCTGGTGCAGAGCATCTCTCATCATTCCCTGTTAGTTAGACTTTTCCCCTCATCCTTCAGCTGACAAATGTCTTGCCCTGTAAGTTGCTGGAAGTAGGAGCTGATAATTGTGCGGTGAGGGCAACGGGGCATCTGGGACCTTGGTGAATGACGAGACCAACAGTCTATCTCCTTAACCAACGAGATTTAAGGATTGAGAAAGAAACAGAGGAATGACCGAGAAGGAAATAGGGAGAATTAGTCAAATCAGGTACAGAAAGAGAAATAAAGAAAGGGAAAGAAAGACTGGATTAAGAGAGGGAGAAAAAAAGAGACAGAAAGGAAAAGTAAGAAAAAAATTTAAAAATGTAAAATTTTAAATTTAAAAAATCTCCAAGAACAATTTACTACCTGCAGAAATGAGATTCCACAGTTTATATTGTTCCCTTTCTGGGACAGAGAGGTTGAGTGGCATTGCAGGAACATAATACTCATCATTAAAAAGGTACTTATGCTGTTAAGTACTAGCCCTAATGTTCTGCGGCAAATATAATTGGCAATTAATGTGCAAATGCAGCAATTTCATGAAACTCCTGGGAAGGTTGACGGCGAGCTGTCGTTTTCACGAGGCTAACGGCGGAACGGTGCAACTTGTCCAGCAACTTGTGGCGATTCACAATTCATAGGGTATCTCCTCCTCGCCACAAGTTGCTGGCCGATTTACACATTAATAATGACGTGCGCATTAAACTCAACATTATTTTGGCAACAAAGTCTGAGCCGACATTTCCAAACACTACAAGGTAAAATCAGAAAGCAGACTAATCCAGGTTGCAAAACTAAAAACTTAAGAGTAAATCAATCTTCCATTACATTAACAGAAGAGTGATGTAAGGAGGTGAACACTTTTAGCTCAGTTGAAAAATATAGGAGTGTTCTACTGACTTTCATTTCCCAGATTCAGATGTGTGACATACATCATATTGGAGAAAAGTATAGTGTGGGAACCTGTTAACAATATCAAACACTATGGCCGGAATTTTCCCTACCTGGACAGGTCCAGTGCGGGCAGCCGCCATGGCGGGTCTCGACCCCATTGCTGGCTCCATCCCGCTCCACAGAATGACGTTCCGATAATGGGGCCTATTAAGCCCGCCCCGCGCATTACCCGGCCCAATTAAATGGTGCGGGTCTGGTGACATCATTGATGATGCGTTTTCAGCCGGGATATTTAAAGGGGCCATGGCCACATTGCATTTGAAGGTTCATCTAGGAGTGTGCAGGCAGCACACTGGAGGATGTCATTGCTCCAAACAGTTGGAGAGATGGCTGCACAGAGGCAGAGGGCTGCAGCCAGGTTCTCCGACGACTCCCTCCAAATGCTTGTGGAGGGAGTCAGAGGACGCCGGGAGGTCCTCTTCCCTGCTGATGGGAGGAAGGGACCTCCCCAGCAGACAAAAGGAGCCAGGCTCCAAATAGCAGAGGAGGTGAATAACAGGGATGTCGTCAGGAGGACTTGGCTGCAGTGCTGCAAACACTTCAACGATCTTGTTAGATCAGGAAAGGTGAGTCCAAAGCCACACTCACCTTCTTCCTGCTGTGCCTCACATCACATCCCCATCACTCTGCCTTCCCAAACCTACTCCTGTACTTCTTACTCACGCCAACTTACCTTGCACCTCCACCCATCCCTCTCTCTCTATCTACATTATCACATCCCCATCTTATTAGCCACCCCTCACACTCACCCTCATCCGAATGTAATCATCCGACTATTAAAGAAAGGAGGGAGAGAGAAAACGGGGAACTACAGACCAGTTAGCTTGACATCAATAGTAGGGAAAAACTAGGCTCTATTATTAACGACGTGGTAACAGCGCACTTAGAAAATAATAGTAGGATTGGGCAGAGTCAACACAGATTTATGAAAGGGAAATCGTGTTTGACGAATCTGTTAGAGTTTTTTGAGGTTGTATCTAGCAGAATAGATAAAGGGGAACCAGTGGATGTGGTGCAATTGGATTTTCAAAAGGCATTCGATAAGGTGCCACACAAGAGGTTATTAAAAAAAATTGGGGCTCATGGATTGGTGGTAATATACTGGCATGGATTGAGGATTGGTTAACAGACAGAAAACAGAGAGTGGGATTAAACGGGGCATTTTCGGGTTGGCAGGCTGTAACTAGTGGCGTACCGCAAGGATCAGTGCTTGGGCCTCAGCTATTCACAATATATATTAATGATTTGGATGAGGGGACCAAATGTAATATATCCAAGTTTGCTGATGATACAAAGCTGGGTGGCAATGTAAGTTGTGAGGAGGATGCAAAGAGGCTTCAAGGAGATAGAGACAGGCTAAGTGAGTGGGCAAGAACATGGCAAATGGAATATAATGTGGAGAAATGTGAAATTATCCACTTTGGTAGGAAAAATAGAAAAGCAGAGTATTTTTTAAATGGTGAGAGATTGGGAAATGTTGGTGTTCAGAGGGACCTGGGTGTCCTTGTACACGAATCACTGAAAGTTAACATGCAGGTACAGCAAGCGATTAAGAAAGCAAATGGTACGTTGGCCTTTATTACAAGATGTCTTACTGCAATTATATAGGGCCCTGGTGAGACCACACCTACAGTATCGCGTACAGTTTTGGTCTCCTTACCTAAGGGAGTTCAATGAAGGTTCACCAGACTGATTCCTGGGATGGGGGGATTGTCCTATGAGGAGAGATTGAGTAGACTAGGTTTATATTCTCCAGAGTTTAGAAGAATGAAAGGTGATCTCATTGAAACATACAAAATTCTTACAGGGCTTGACAGGGTAGGTGCAGGGAGGATGTTTCCCCTGGCTGGGGAGTCTAGAACCAGGGGTCACAGTCTCAGAATAAGGGGTCAGCCATTTAGGACTGAGATGAGGAGAAATTTCTTCACTCAGAGGGTGGTGAATCTTTGGAATTCTCTACCCCAGAAGGCTGTGGAGGCTCGGTCATTGAGTATATTCAAGACAGAGATCGATAGATTTTTGGATACTAATGGAATCAAGGGATAGGGGTATAGTGCAGGAAAGTGGAGTTGAGGTAGAAGATCAGCCATGATCTTATTGAATGGCAGAGCAGGCTCGAAGGGTCAAATGGCCTACTCCTGCTCCTGTTTCTTATGTTCTTATGCCAACTAACAACACACAAGAATGCCCTTGGAATTGCCACCCCACTCCATCATAGTCTCCCTCTATAGATGTAACCCATCCATTCCTTACACTCATTCCATCACTCTCACTCAACCTTCTCTTCTTTCCCTCCTTGCAGGAAAAGAGAGCCCACAATAAGAGGGAGAGAACTGGAGGTGGAACCCCATCAATGGCCATCCTGACCACAGCAGAGGATGCTGTGTGAGAGCTGGCGGGAGCCACCGAGCACCTGGAGGTGGGAGATGGAGAGAAGGGCACATCTCAGCAACCTGGTGACAGAATTACATATTATACAGCTACATGGCATACATCAGTCACTCTTATGGGGGCTGATGTCAGCAGCCATTGAATGGTCATTATATGCATATTTCTGTACCCAATCTACATATGACATATCTAACTCATCTCTTTATTATCCCACAGGTCCATCAAGAGCCCCCACCACTGTCCAGGAGCAAGGGGAAGATGACTCCTCAGAGGAGCATCCAGCCTCTGAGGGCACACTGTTACCAAACAGAAGCGCAACCAGCACCAGCGCAGACATTCACACCTCAGTGAGTCCTTCACGAGATAGAGTAATGTTATCACCTGGTGTGTCACAAATCACAACCGAGCAACATCAGATGGTGGAGACAGGGACAGCAGTGGAGACTCCTCATCGGAGGGCGCAGGACTCTCCCAGTTCTGCTCAGCTGCATGCAGACGCTGAGCCTCAGGGCCATCCAGAAAGAGGGCGATCCTAGAACTGCAGGAACAAGTGCTGGAGGCTCTGACACGTTTTGCGAGCGCGATGACTGCCAGTTTTCAGAGAATGAAGGAGTCCATCTCCAACATGAGCACCACCGTGTCGCGATGGTGACTATAGGCTCTTCCATGGATAGGATGGCCACCTGCAGGGAGCAGCTAATGCACCACTCACAGGAGCACATGTTATCCATGCAGAATAGATGGCTATCTATGGAGGATAGATGGCTATCTATGGATAATAGATGGGTATCTATGAAGAATAGAGGGCAGAGGCTCTTAGACGTCCTCTCTAGGAGGGATGTCAGTGTAGACGTGGGTCCTCATGGCCCCACTGATAAGCGACAAGGTGTTCTCCAACTCCTTGCTAGCAGGGAAGTGCGTTTGGCCCACAAGAGGGACGATGGTGAGAGGGGACATGGAAGTGGGGGCTCCTCTCAAAGCGCTCACACTTCTCCCCCATTGCCACCCCCTCAGTCAGAGCCCCAGATGCCTCTTCAGACAGCGATGGCCGAGTCTGCCCCTGCACATTCGCAGGAGGAGCAGTCTTTGGTGGGGCCCTCACAGGCTTTAAAACCCAGAGGACGGCCGCCAAAAGTGTCGAAGCAGCTGCAGCAGGGAAGTGAGCAGTGTGCCTCTACCTCTGCTGAAGCCACAGGGGTAGCACCACGTAGAAGCACACATAAGAGAAAGATGCCACACAAGTAGATTCACAAGGGTAACTACTTGGGTGTTTTATTCAATGTTGTCGTGATGTTTCAGTTTATTTAATGTGAACCATAAATTTCTTTCTTTTCAAAACTTTCCGGTCTCGGACCAATTTGTGTGCACCATCGGAAGTGGCTTCGTTAGTTGGAGTGAAGAGTCAGACATAACGTTACCACCACCAATGGTGGTGACTGTGAAAGGAATGGATTGGTCATCGTAGGGATGCTTAATGGTGTAGCTGTGGGGTGTTGCCAACCTAGCGAAGCATGTGGCAGCCATATGGGTGGACTATGTAAAGTTAAGTAAATCTGGCCATGTTGAGGCCATCCCTGGCCTCCCAGGCAGCAGTGTGCTAGGGTGCTGGTGGGATCTGGCCCGCCAGTTCCTCCAGCTCCTCCTCCTCCTCCTCCTGCTCCTCTTCCTCTAAAGAGGCTGTGCGCTCAGTGCCTTGCTCCTCATGCAGTGCTAATCCTCACTGCTGCGCTATGTTGTGCAGGACGCAGCAGACCATGACAGTTCTGAAGACCCTGGCTGCTGCGTACTGAAGGGCTCCTCCAGATCTGTCAAGGCATCTGAAGCGCATTTTCAGCATACCTATTGTCTGCTCTATGACACATCTAGTGGAGATGTGGCTTTCATTATATCCCTCCTTAGCCTCAGTACTTGGCCTCCTCAAGGGTGTCATGAGTCACGTCTTCAGTGGATAGCCCTTGTCTCCAAGCAGCCAGCCGGAAAGTCTGTTTGGAGGAGCGAAGAGCTGAGGGAGGGCGGACTGATGAAGGACGAGTCATGACAGCTACCAGGGAATTTGGCACACACATGCATGATGATCTTCTTATGGTTGCAGACCAGCTGCACATTGAGGGAGTGGAAGCCCTTGCAGTTGACAAAGACTCCTGGGTTATGATGGGGTGCCCTGATGACCACATGTGTGCAGTCGATGACGTCCTGCACCCATGGGAAGCCAGCTTGAGTCGCAAAGTCGAATGCCCACTCAGTAACTCTGGCTTCATCAGTGGCAAAGTTGATATAATTGGCTGACTTGTTAGAGAGGGCATTGGTGGCCTGTGTGATGCATCTGTGGGTGGCTGAGTGCGAGATGCTGCAAATGTCTACTGCAGATCCCTGGAAGGAGCCTGAGGCAAAGAAATTGAGGGTGGTGGTGACTTTGACAGCCACTGGTGAGGCATGTCCACCCGCTCCTCTGGGCTGCAGGTCTTGCTCCCAACAATGTGCAAATGTCTGTGATGACCTGGCATGATAGCCTGAGCCTCCTTTGGCACTGCTGCTCTGTCATGTTGAGGAAGCTCATCCTCTGCCTGTATATCCTGTGTTGGGGGTATCGCCTCTGGCGCAGTGCAGCCCTGCGCTGATGCCCTCTGTCCTGTGCAGCATCAGTGGTTGAGGAGAAGGTTGGTGGTCATGTTGTTGATGTTGCTGGTGTTGGGGCTCATCGTGGTCCAATTGTGAGGACCAAGATGAAACAATATAAATGGCACCCATGCTGATGGAATAGATGGTAGATCAATTAGAGATGAGAGAAGCAATCTGTCAATGGTGTGATAGGTTCTACCAATGAGGTGAGATTGGATGGCGACTTTTCTGGAATCACTTGCAGCCTCTAGAAATCTAAATCTGTGCTGACAATGCAGTCAGCAACAGCTTCTGCCTGAGGAAAGTGATCAGCTGTGAGTTGGGAGCTTTTATAGTACATTTCACGCTGTGCACTAATGAGCTGGATCAATGGCCACTCAACTCCCGCCTCAGGTTAACAGACGTGGTTCCCGAGTTGCGTGAATCCCGTGGTCATGCAGGGAAGTTTCAAAGGTAGGCTAAAAAAGGCGCTTAAGGATCTGACAACAAGCTGATAATGTGTTAAATTAGGTCGCCCGTCTCTGCCGTTCGGATCACTGCCACACCGGCAAACGCGCCCGAGGGAAAGGCACGTGGGGGTGGGTGACAGTGGGTGACGGCGGGTTCCCGACCCGCTCCAACTTATTTCAAATTTCCCACCCGACCCGCCTCCGATTGCACCCACACAGACCCCAGAAAATCCCGGCATATATTACAAAAGCTCATCAATCTCTGCCATGCCAAAGCCAGCACCATTATAAGTGTTCTCTCACTGTCATCTACCAAATCTGCTGGTCCTGTTCAGTTTGTGCAGCTGTGCCTTACTGATTTCTGTCATATTATATTTACACAGCTACAAAAGTATTTTTTATTTTATTTTTCATAGGAGCACAGGGATTGCTAGACAAGAAAAGACCAAAGTCGTAGTAGTTCACCTTCTAGCACCTTAGTAGTCACATGATACACCGATAATGGAGTGATTGACTAATCCTAGCAATCAATCTCTATCAGTTAGTCTAGAACAGACCCAGACATGAGACAAGGAAAACCCCAGTGGTGGAGAGCTTTGGGAACCATAGGTCCAAAGTCACCTGTTCCTAACAAGTCTAACATCGGCTAATCATTATTTCTTCATTTACCTCACCATCTGTTCTACTGCTTTTCAAATATGCAAGTCACCAGGAAAATTGGCTAAAACTAGTTCACAAATTCACATTCATATCGTCCTTTTAGTAAGACAAAAACTATCAGAAATCCATAGCATAGAAAAAAGAGAATCCATCTGTACAACTGAGAATTGCCGAATTACATGTTCAGTAAGAGGATAAAACAACAGCAGTGGTTACTCATAACTAATTAAAGAGTGAGAGCTCAATAAGTAAACTTTCAATCCAGGTAATCTTGTTTCATCAAAGGTGAAGTTATTGGCCCGAATTTTGCGATAGGAATAATGGCGAGGCTAACAGTGCTCACCATTATTAATTGGACATCAACCTCCGGCGTCCCCACATGCACAGTAAAATGCAGAAATCAGGAAGTTGCTGTCCGATTTGCCCTACTCCTCCAAAAGCTTGGCTACACTGGTACCTCACCTAGACATTTGGCATTAAAATACGTGAACAGCGTGTACTTAACCTCTTGTTACCCACTAAACATGACAGAAAAGTTTAGGGCTGGTGCATTCAGGTGTAAGTGAATTTTTAACAGGATGATAAGCCTTAATTACTGCCAAAATAACCTCTCTGGCACTGAAAATTAACTTATACAAACGTGAATCATAGAATCATTACAGAACAGTAGGAGGCCATTCGGCTCATCGAGTCCGTGCTGGCTCTCTGCAAGAGCACCTCAGCTAGTCCAAGCCCCCGCCCTTTCTCCATAGCCCTGCAATTTTTTTTCTTTCAGGTACTTATCTAATTCCCTTTTGAAAGCCACAATTGAATCTGCCTCCACCACCCTTTCAAGCAGTGCATTCCAGATCATAACCACTCGTTGTGTAAAAAAGTTTTCCCTCATGTCGCCTTTGAGCCTTCTGCCAATCACCTTAAATCTGTGTGTTCTGGACCGATGGGCTATTTTATGTGCAGATAGCACCCTCTGGTGGTGGTTATGTGTTAGCAGTGTGTTTGTATGAAACAGAGGTCATTTGACCTTTGTTCCTTTCTTCCTGTGTGAGGTCATTTGACCTTTGTTCCTTTCTTCCTGTGAGAAGTCATTTGACCTTCGTACCTTTCTTCCTGTGTAACCCAGGAAGTAGAATCCCAGGAAGTAGAATTCCAGGAAGAACCTGGCAGTAATGGAGGATTCCATAAGGGTTTCACAATCCAATGTAATCTGATTTCACATGTTAGGCCAAGCACAATATCTGTGAGTATCTTTGTTTGTTAGCATAATAGCAATGTTGTCAGAGTAGTATTTTGACAATAATATGTTTATAAAAGGTTAATATTTGATAGTTACAGAAGTTAGTCCAAATGTTAGTTAGTTATCCAATTAGTCTATTCTACTGTTGTAAATATGTTTATATCTTATGTAATATCGAATGTATAGTACTCAGTTTATGTACAAAACATACTTTATCTTTGTTTACAGTTTCACAAAAATTTGTTCAAGTAAAGGCTTCAAACAGCAAACGGCTTCACGAAGAATTATTTTGAATAAGTGTTTAACTTGCTGGATAACTAGATAGGAGCACGTCTAGCGCGGCCAGTACACTGTGTCCTCTGGTTCTCGACCCCTCTGCCAATGGAAACAGTTTCTCCCTATCTACTCTGTCCAGACCCCTCATGATTTTGAACACCTCTATCAAATCTCCTCTCAATCCTCTCTGCTCTAAGCCTCTCCAGTCTATCCACGTAGCTGAAGTCCCTCATCCCTGGAACTACTCTTGTAAATCTTTTCTGCACCCTCTCTAAGTCCTTCACATCCTTCCTAAAGTGTGGTGCCCAGAATTGGACACAATATTCCAGTTGTGGCCAAACCAGTGCTTTATAAAGATTCATCATAACTTCCTTGCTTTTGTACTCTATGGGCTCGATTTTGCCATTGGGGCGAGCTGGGGGCATGTCAGCTGCTTTTCGTGTTAGCCACCTGAATCCAATTTGATGTGGGAAAAATATGCGCTTTTTCCCTAATTGGGTAATTGATTTCCAGCGTGTGGGAACCCCTGGCCCACTTAGTCTTTCCATCCTGAAAGTCGTCTCCGATGACGTCATCAATGCTGTTGGGTTTAAGGCCTGCAAGTAGCCTTGATTCTTCTGGAGACTGCAAAGGCTCTGCAATATATATGAAGGAGTTGAATTGTGGAAAATGTCAACGATCAAGCAAAAGTGTGCTCCTCGGTTTGATGAGCCCTCCCTCCAAGCTCTGGTGTACGGAGCCAGCTGTAATGAGGAGGTGCTGTTCCCTTGCTCAGGGAGAAAAAAGCCACCCCAGCAGACAAAAGCTGTGTGGCTGCAAGTGGCCCAGGTTGTCAACTCCATTTCAATGAGCCGCAGAACTTGGCTGCAATGCAGG
This sequence comes from Somniosus microcephalus, assembly GCF_052327205.1. Lineage (NCBI taxonomy): Eukaryota > Metazoa > Chordata > Chondrichthyes > Squaliformes > Somniosidae > Somniosus > Somniosus microcephalus. Next base: position 255,366,668 of record NC_140992.1, read on the forward strand.
AAGAGATTTCATAACCTTCTCCACACCGGAAAAGTGAGTATGACTTTCCCATCACCCTCAATCTGATCCCCATCACCTCTCCTCACCAGCACTCTGCTTTGCCAACCTCTTCCTCCACATCCCACTTGACACTTACATGCCTGCACCCTTACCCATTTCCTCTCTCTCTATGGTCACATTCACTTAACTATTCGACCATGCAGCCCTCACACTTCCTATCACTGTGATGACATGACAACAACTACTTACAACACACAGGGATGGTCCTTTGTATCCTTCTAAGCATCTATGCTATGCATTCACTACACTCACTCCTTCCATGGTCCATGGAGGAGCTGAGTCGCAAGGGTATTGAAAACATGGTCATTGTTCAGAATAGAATGACATCTCCTGAGGAGCGATGGTCAGCTATTGGGCAAACAAAGCAGACCTTCATGCATAGCCTCTGGAGTAGGACTTCCAGTGCAGAAATGGGTCCTCATGGCCCCCCTGCAGTGCAGCAAGGTGCTGTCAAGCCACTTGCTACCTCTGAAGTGGGGCTGGCCCATGAGAGGGAAGTTGGTGGCAGACAACAAGGAAGTGGGGGCTCCTCTCCAAGCGCTCACACGACCATGCGACAGCAAAGCTCTCGGTCAGAGCCCCACCAGAGTCCTCACCCAAATGAGATGGACATCTCAGCCCCTGCACAGCCGTAGGAGCAGCAGACTGTTGGCGAGCCCGCACAGGTTCGCCACCCCAGAGGATGCCCGCCAAAGGCGTTGAGGCAGAAGCAGCAAGAGAGCGAGCAAGGGGCCGCCACATCTGCTGAAGCCACAGGGGAAGCACCACGTAGGAGCACGCATAAGAGGAAGATAAAGCACAAGTAGTCACAAGGGTAGTCACTTGGGGGCTGTGTTGTTTTGTTTTTGGACCAGCCATCATTGTGATTGTATTATAAAGTGTTTTGATGGCAAACTGTTGAAGTTGTGGCCTGTGTCATTTCGCAAATGGGACTTTCACATTGAGGGCTTAGGGTGCCTTGCGATTATCAGAATGGTGGTCAGAGTGATAGGATTCTGTAGGTTCTTCTCCATTGTTGATGATCTGGTAAGAAGGAGCAAGATTAAAGTGTTTGATTGTGTAGGCTAAGCAAATCTGGCCAGGATGAGTGCGTCCCTTGCATCCCGGGCAGCAATATGGTGGCGCTCTGGCGCCTTCTGGCCTGTGCATCTTCAGGTGTGTGACTAGCAGCTTGGCGCGCCTGTTGATGTTGATGTTCCTGCTGTTGGTACTGCTGTTGGTGCTGCTGTTGCTCATGGTTCTGCTGCTGCCGCAGCTGGTCTTCATCCGAATCTGATGTCCAGGAGAAAAGGAATTAAATGGTCGCCATGCTTCTGGTATATGCCTCAGTTGAGGAAGCGCTTAGTCAAGGTGGGGAGCGGTGTTTCCAAGGAGGTCAAACTGGAGATGGGTGTCACGCTCCAAACTTCCACAACACTGAGTATGCCTGCTAAAAGTTCCCCCAGACCTGAAACAACAAAGTTCTGCCACCTGCAAATGATCATCGGTGAAAACTCCTTTGTAATGGTGGAGCTGCAGCTGTTAGTAAGCAGTCCACTAGTGAAGCCGCCAGGATTACCTGGCGTGTTCCAGAGGAGGTGTGTAGGATGGGGGAAATGTGTTAAAATCAGAAAGGCCTCTCAAAATGGGATTATAGAGGCACTTAACTGGTTGTTAAGGGCCTTAAGGGCCTATCCCGCCTCTTGGAGGCGGGATGGAAAGTTGGACAGAAAACACGCACTTGGGAAAATTGTTTGGAGGCGGGAACAGGCCCGCCCGCCAGTTTTGGCAATTTTAACAACTCACACACCTCCAAACCCGCCTCCTCGGGGCTGAGAAAATCGAGCCCAGAGCCTCTATTTATAAAGCCCAGGATCCCATATGCTTTTTTAACCGCTTTCTCAACCTGTCCTGCCACCTCAACAATTTGTGCACACATACCCCCAGGTCTCTTTGTTTATGCACCCCCTTTAGAATTGTATCCTTTAGCTTATATTGCCTCTCCTCGTTCTTCCAACCAAAATGTATAACTTCGCACTTGCGTTAAACATTATCTGCCATTTGTCCGCCCAGTCCACTCTCAATCATCAGCAAAGTGATGGAAGGTGTCGTCGACAGTGCTATCAAGCGGCACTTACTCAGCAATAACCTGCTAACTGACGCCCAGTTTGGGTTCCGCCAGGGCCACTCAGCTCCTGACCTCATTACAGCCTTGGTCCAAACATGGACAAAAGAGCTGAACTCAAGAGGTGAGGTGAGAGTGACTGCCCTTGACATCAAGGCAGCATTTGATCGAGTGTGGCATCAAGGAGCCCTAGCAAAACTGAAGTCAATGGGAATCAAGGGGAAAACTCTCCATTGGTTGGAATCATACCTAGCACAAAGGAAGTTGGCTGTGGTTGTTGGAGGTCATTCATCTCAATCACATGACATCACTGCAGGAGTTCCTCAGGGCAGTGTCCTAGGCCCAACCATCTTCAGCTGTTTCATCAATGACCTTCCCTCCATCATAAGGTCAGAGGTGGGGATGTTCGCTGATGATTGCACACTGTTCAGCACCATTCGAGACTCGTCAGATACTGACGCAGTCTGTGTCCATATGCAGCAAGACCTGGACAACATTCAGACTTGGGCTGACAAGTGGCAAGTAACATTCGCACCACACAAGTGCCAGGCAATGACCATCTCCAACAAGCGAGACTCTAACCATCTCCCCTTGACATTCAATGGCATTACCATCGCTGAATCCCCCAGTATCAACATCCTGGGGGTTACCATTGATCAGAAACTGAACTGGACCAGCCATATAAATACTGTGGCTACAAGAGCAGGCCAGAGGCTGGGAATTCTGCGGCGAGTGTCTCACCTCCTGACTCCCCAAAGCCTTTCCACCATCTACAAGGCACAAGTCAGGAGTGTGATGGAATACTCTCCACTTGCCTGGATGAGTGCAGCTCCAACAACACTCAAGAAACTCAACACCATTCAGGATAAAGCAGCCTGCTTGATTGGCACTCCATCCACCACCTTCAACATTCACTCCCTCCACCACCGGCGCACTGTGGCTGCAGTGTGTACCATCTACAAGATGCACTGCAGCAACTCGCCAAAGCTCCTTCAACAGCACCTTCCAAACCCGCGACCTCTACCACTTAGAAGGACAAGGGCAGCAGACGCATGGGAACATCACCACCTACAAGTTCCCCTCCAAGCCACACACCATCCTGACTTGGACCTGTATCACCGTTCCTTCACTGTCGCTGGGCCAAAATCCTGGAACTCCCTTCCTAACAGCATTGTGCTGTAACACCATATGGACTGCAGCGGTTCAAGAAGGCAGCTCACCACCATCTTCTCAAGGGCAATTAGGGATGGGCACTAAATGCAGGCCTAGCCAGCCAGCGACGCCCTCATCCCATCAATGAATAAATTTTTTTTTTTTTTTAATTCCACCAGCTTGTCTATGTCCTCTTGAAGCTTATCACTATCCTTCTCACTGTTCACTATACTTCCAAATTTTGTGACATCTGCAAATTTTGAAATAGTGCCCTGTACACCTAAGTTCAAATCATTAATATATATTAAGAAAAGCAGTGGTCCTAGTACCGATCCCTGGGGAACACCACTGTATACCTTCCTCCCGTCTGAAAAACAACCGTTCACCACTACTCTCTGTTTCCTGTCACTTAGCCAATTTCGTATCCATGCTGCCACTGTCCCATTTATTCCATGGGCTTCAACATTGCTGGCAAGCCTATTATGTGGCACTTTATCAAATACCTTTTGGAAGTCCATGTACACCACATCAACCGCATTGCCCTCATCAACCCTCTCTGTTACCTCACCATAAAAATCAATCAAGTTGGTTAAACACGATTTGCCTTGAAAAAATCCGTGCTGGCTTCCCTTAATTAATCCACACTTGTCCAAGTGACTGTTAATTTTATCCCGGATTATCGTTTCTAAAAGCTTCCCCAACACCGAGGTTAAGCTGACTGGTCTGTAGTTGTTGGATTTGTCCTTACACCCTTTTGTGTCAGCTGTGGCTCAGTGGGAAGCACTCTCAAGGTGGGAGGGGTTAGGAGTGAACCAGATGTTACTGGTTGCCTGATTGCAGCAGGGAGTTGGAGTGAGTTTGTAAAAAGTTGGTGGTGGGTTTTGGGGTTTTTGTTTTCAGGTTTTAGGGCCTTTGTGGCCCACAAAAACAGCCAGATGGCTGCTGAGGGGTCCGGAGGGCCAGGCCCCTCAGAGGACAATGTTCCTGATATACCTATCAATTCGTCCAATAAAAAGCGACGAGTTAGGAACGTAACTAAAGGTTTTTATTGACTAAATAACAGAGCCCACCCTCGTGGGTGATCGGGTCCAACAAGGAGGAATACCAGCCAGTCGACTACCTTTATACCTGGGCAGGTAGGTGGAGCCATGGGCGGAGTCGGAGGTGGTCAGCCCAGGTATAACAGCGCGACAAGAGGCGACCTCGTATCGTGATACAACAGTGATAACGGTGATAACAATACAACAGTGATAACTATAGTGTAACGATAAAAGTGGTTTACCACATTCACCCCTTGTTTAGATTTGAGTCCGGCGGGGTGAAGTGTACTACCAGTTCTGGTATGTCAGTCTGTCCGGAGGCCTCGTAAGCCTCTCCGATCGTCGCAGCGGCGGTGCTGCATTATCCGGTGTTAGTGCTGGTGTCTGCGTGGTCGGCGAAGGCTCGTGGGGTTCCGGCATGCCGTCTACCTGGGCTGGAATTGGGGGGGTGGTGGGGGGGGGTAAAGGTGGTGTCTCCGGAGTGCCCGAGGGTGCGAGGTCTCGTAAGGAGACAGTGTCCTCCCGCCCGTCTGGGTAAGCCACGTAGGCGTACTGGGGGTTGGCGTGCAGGAGGTTCACCCTTTCGACCAGGGGGTCTGTTTTATGGGCCCTCACGTGCTTTCGCAGCAAGGCGGGCCCCGGAGAGGTCAGCCAGGTTGGTAGAGTGGTTCCCGTAGTCGACTTCCTGGGGAAAACAAACATTCGTTCATGGGGGGTGGCGTTAACGGCAGTGCAAAGTAGTGACCGGATGGAGTGCAGCGCTGTCGGGAGGACTTCCTGCCAGCGGGAGGTTGGGAGGCCCTTAGACTTTAAGGCTAAGAGGACAGCCTTCCATACCGTCGCGTTCTCTCTTTCCACCTGGCCGTTCCCTTGGGGGTTGTAGCTGGTGGTCCTACTTGCTGCAATACCTCTCGCTAGTAGGAACTGACGGAGTTCCTCGCTCATGAAAGAGGAGCCCCGGTCACTATGTATATAGTTTGGGAACCCGAACAAGGCGAAGAGGTCGTTCAGGCATTTAATGACCGTGGTACTGGTCATGTCTGGGCAGGGGAAGGCAAAGGGGAAACGGGAGTACTCATCAACAATGTTGAGGAAGTACACATTACGGTCAGAGGACGGGAGGGGCCCCTTAAAGTCGATGCTCAGGCGCTCGAAGGGGCGGGTGGCCTTGATCAGGCTTGCTCTGTCCGGCCTAAAGAAGTGCGGTTTGCACTCGGCGCAGGTCTGGCAGTTCCTGGTTATGGTCCTGACCTCCTCGATGGAGTAGGGCAGGTTGCGGGCCTTAATGAAGTGGTAAAGTCTGGTGACCCCGGGGTGGCAGAGGTCGTTGTGGAGGGTCTGAAGTCTATCACTTTGCGCGCTGGCGCATGTAATTCGTGACAGAGCATCGGGGGGTTCGTTCAGCTTACCTGGCCGGTACAAGATATCATAATCGTAGGTGGAGAGCTCGATTCTCCACCTCAAGATCTTGTCATTCTTGATTTTGCCCCTCAGCTTGTTATTAAACATAAAAGCGACCGAACGTTGGTCGGTAAGGAGGGTAAATCGTTTGCCTGCCAGGTAGTGCCTCCAGCGTCGTACCGCCTCCACAATCGCCTGGGCCTCCTTCTCGACCGACGAGTGTCGGATCTCAGGGCCCTGTAGGGTCCTTGAGAAGAAGGCCACCGGTCTCCCCTCCTGGTTAAGGGTGGCGGCTAGGGCGAAGTCGGATGCATCGCTCTCGACTTGGAAGGGGATGGACTCATCCACTGCGTGCATAGTGGCCTTGGCAATATCTCCCTTAATGAGGGAGAAGGCTGCGCACGCTTCCTCCGTAAGGGGGAAGGATGTGGACTTCATGAGGGGTCTGGCTTTGTCCGCATAATTGGGCACCCATTGGGCATAGTAGGCGAAGAGCCCCAGGGTTCTCTTAAGTGCCTTAGGGCAGTGGGGGAGGGGTAGCTCCATGAGGGGGCGCATTCTTTCGGGGTCGGGGCCGATGAGTCCGTTCTCTACTACACAGCCAAGGATGGCAAGGCGCGAGGTGTTAAACACACATTTCTCCTTATTGTAGGTGAGGTTCAGCCGTTGGGCTGTACGGAGGAATTTCTCCAGATTCACGTCGTGGTCCTGCTGGTCGCGGCCGCAGATGGTGACGTTATCTAGGTAGGGGAATGTGGCCTGCAGTCCGTTCTGGTCAACCATCCGGTCCATCTCCCTTTGGAAGACCGAGACCCCGTTGGTGACACCGAAGGGGACCCTAAGGAAGTGGTATAGGCGCCCATTCGCCTCGAAGGCGGTGTACTGGCGGTCCTCGGGGTGGATAGGGAGTTGGTGGTAGGCCGACTTAAGGTCGATGGTCGAGAATACGCGGTATTGTGCAATCTGATTGACCATGTCAGATATGCGGGGAAGGGGGTATGCGTCCAGCTGGGTGTATCTGTTTATGGTCTGGCTGTAGTCGATGACCAGGCGATTTTTATCGCCGGTCTTAACGACCACGACCTGGGCACGCCAGGGGCTGTTGCTCCCCTCGATGATGCCCTCCTTCAGGAGACGCTGCACCTCAGAGCTAATGAAAGCTCTGTCCCCAGCGCTGTACCGCCTGCTCTTGGTAGCGACGGGTTTGCAGTCGGGGGTGAGGTTAGCGAACAGGGAAGGTGGCGGCACCTTGAGGGTGGATAGGCTGCAGGTGTTACGCGGTGGGCGGTTTAACCTTCGCTGGTTGTCGGCTGTGAGTGGGGGGAGGGGTCCACCGTATGCTAGGGTTACACTTTGGAGGTGGGATTGGAAGTCCAGCCCTAGTAGGACGGCAGCGCAGAGCTGGGGGAGGACGAGGAGTTTAAAGTTTTTATACTCTGTACCCTTAACCGACAAGGTCACAGCACAGTAGCCGCTAATGTCCGTGGCGTGGGACCTCGATGCCATCGAGATTCGGTTGCGCGTTGGCAGGACAGGGAGGGAGTAGTGGCTCACCGTGTCTGGGTGGATGAAGCTCTCCGTGCTTCCGCTGTCGAACAGGCAGGTCGTGGCGTGGCCGTTTACTTTGATGTCCATCATCGACTTGGACAGGTGGTGTGGGCGGGCTTGATCCAGAGTGACGGAGGCTAGCGTGTAGGTAAGCGAGTCGTTGTCGTCTGCGGGTGAGGCGGTCGTCGGGTCCGGGGGCCCGGTGGCAGTCGGGCGTGGTGGGTAAAATGGCGTCTCCCACGAGGTAGGACAAAATGGCGGAGAAGATGGCTGCCCCCATAACTCACATGAGGCACTATTGGGGTCGGTTGCCTTGATCAAAGATGGCCGCCCCATGACTCACGTGTGGGGATACTGGCCTCAGTTGCCGTGAAAGAAGATGGCCGCCCCCACAGTTCGCATGAGGCACTGCTGGCCTCTGAAGATCCGCTCCTGCAGGCCTTAGAGAAATGGCCTTTCTTCCTGCAGGTTGTGCAGGTAGAGTTCCTGGCTGGGCAGCGCGACCTCGGGTGCTTCTCCTGGCCGCAAAAGAAGCAGCCGGCGGCCCGATCGCGGGTGCCCGATGTCGGAGCCGGTACCGGGGGTGGCGGGCCCGGTCGGGTCCGGGACGCCGACGCTGAGGTAGGTCCCGGGGGCGGCGCTGCGAAGGGTATTGCGGTAGGGGTCGGGGTAGGTCCCGGGGGCGGCGCTGCGAAGGGTTTTGCGGTAGGGGTCGGGCCCGAGTCCCAGGGTCGCGAGCAGTACCTGGAAAACGCCTCCTGGTCCTGATGGGCCACCTCCAGGGAGAGAGCGAGGGCTTCAGCTTTGTCCAGGTCGAGGTCTTTAGCTTCAAGCAGTCTTTGCCGTGAGTAGTCGGACCGTAGGCCTTTCACAAAGGCATCGCGGATATTATCTTCCGTATTTTCAACAGCCGTCACCGCTTTAAAGTCACAGTTCCTGCCGAGTGCTCTTAGCGCCCGTAAAAATTCAGCTACAGACTCTCCTGGCTGTTGCGGGCGGGATCTTAGGAGGTGCCTGGTGTACATGTAATTTACCGGGCTGCGGTACTGCTGTTTCAGTAGGTTGATAGCGGCCTCGTACGTAGTCGTGTCCTGTATGAGTGCGTATACTCTCGGGCTCGCTTGGGCGTTCAGAAGTCTTAGTTTGGATCTCTGCGGGGCGCCGGATTCTTCCAGGTAGGATTCGAAGCAGTCCAGCCAGTGTTTGAAGTTGAGGGCTGCGTTTGCTGCCTGTGGGTTTAGATCCAGGTACGGTGGTTTGAGGGCTTGCAGCCAAGCCGGCTGGTGTGGCTGTGCTTCTGGGAGGGCTTCTGGCTGGCCAGTAGTAGACATCTTTAAAATTTAGTCAATAAAATTGATATACCTATCAATTCGTCCAATAAAAAGCGACGAGTTAGGAACGTAACTAAAGGTTTTTATTGACTAAATAACAGAGCCCACCCTCGTGGGTGATCGGGTCCAACAAGGAGGAATACCAGCCAGTCGACTACCTTTATACCTGGGCAGGTAGGTGGAGCCATGGGCGGAGTCGGAGGTGGTCAGCCCAGGTATAACAGCGCGACAAGAGGCGACCTCGTATCGTGATACAACAGTGATAACGGTGATAACAATACAACAGTGATAACTATAGTGTAACGATAAAAGTGGTTTACCACAGTTCCCAAGAGGAATTTCATTAGAGAAGAAATTGTGGTTGGAAGGGAAAGAAAAAGGCCCAAAGATTTGGGCCGGGACCCCAGGAGGTTTGGAAAAGAAAACACGGTGGTGGTTCAAAAACTGACTGTAAAAGCTTTTATAGATATGTGAAGAGAAAAAGATTGGTGAAGTCAAGCATAGGTCCCTTGCAGTCAGAATCAGGGGAATTTAAAATGGGGAACAAAGAAATGGCAGATCAATTAAATACATACTTTGGTTCTGTCTTCACAAAGGAGGACACAAATAACCTCCCAAAGATGTCGGGGAACATAGGGTCTAATGAAAGGGAGGAACTGATAGAAATCAGTATTTGTAGGGAAATGGTGTTAGGGAAATTGATGGGATTGAGGGCTGATAAATCCCCAGGGCCTGATAATCTACATCCTAGGGTACTTAAGGAAGTGGCCCTAGAAATAGTAGATGCATTGCTGGTCATCTTCCAAAATTCGATAGACTCTGGAACAGTACCCATGGATTGGAGGGTAGCTAATTTTACCCCACTGTTCAAAAAGGGTGGTAGAGAGAAAATGGGGAATTACAGACTGGTAAGCCTGGCATCGGTAGTGGGGAAAATGCTAGAGTCCATTATAAAGGATGTAATAGCAGAGCACTTGGAAAACAGTGACCGGATCGGACAAAGTCAACATGGATTTACAAAAGGTAAATCGTGCTTGACTAATCTGTTGGAATTTTTTGAGGATGTAACTGGTAAAATAGATAAGGGAGAACCAGTGGATGTGGTGTATTTGGATTTTCAAAAGGCTTTCGATAAGGTCCCGCGTAAGAGATTAGCGTGTAAAATTAAGGCACATGGGATTGGGGGCAAGGTATTGACTTGGATAGAGAACTGGTTGGCAGGCAGAAAGCAAAGAGTTGGAATAAACGGCTCTTTTTCCAAGTGGCAGTCAGTGACTAGTGGGGTACCGCAGGGATTGGTCCTTGGACCCCAGCTATTCACAATATATATTAATGATCTGGACGAGGGAACTAGATGTAATATCTCCAAGTTTGCAGAGAACACAAAGCTGGGTGGGCGTGTGTGCTGTGAGGAGGATGTCAAGAAACTCCAGTATGATTTGGACAGGTTGGGTGATTGGGCAGAAGCATGGCAGATGCAATATAACGTGGATAAATACGAGGATATCCACTTTGGTGTCAAAAACAGGAAGGCAGATTATTATCTAAATGGCAATAGATTGGGAGAAGAGGAAGTGCAACGAGACCTGGGTGTCCTTGTGCACCAGTCGCTGAAAGTAAGCATGCAGGTACAGCAGGCGGTTAAGAAGGCAAATGGTATGTTGGCCTTCGTAGTGAGAGGGTTTGCGTACAGGAACAAGGATGTCTTGCTGCAGTTGTACAGGGCCTTGGTGAGGCCACATCTTGAGTATTGTGTGCAGTTTTGGTCGCCTTATCTGAGGAAGGATGTGCTTGCCATGGAAGGAGTGCAGCAAAGATTCACCAGACTGATACCTGGGATGGCAGGAATGACGTATGAGGAGAGATTGGGTCGATTGGGCTTGTACGCGCCGGAGTTTAGAAGAATGAAAGGGGATCTCATCGAAACTTATAAAATTCTAACAGGACTAGACAGACTAGATGCTGGAAGGATGTTCCCGATGGTTGGGGAGTCCAGAACCAGGGGTCACAGTCTAAGGATAAGGGGTAAGCCATTTAGGACAGAGATGAGGAGGAATTTCTTCACCCAGAGAGTGGTGAACCTGTGAAATTCTCTGCCAAAGAAGGCAGTAGAGGCCAATTCATTAAATATATTCAAGAATGAGTTGGATATATTTCTTAAGGCTAGAGGGATCAAGGGATATGGAGAGAAGGCAGGAACAGGGTACTGAATTTGGATGATCAGCCATGATCTCATTGAATGGTGGAGCAGGCTCGAGGGGCTGAATGGCCTACTCCTGCTCCTATCTTCTATGTTTCTATGTTTCTATATGAGCTTGGGATATTATCCAAGCGGTACATGAGGACTGTGGCGAGGGAAGCTGCTTTGCCTGCCGACCAAAGCCGAATGTTGGGTTCGAGGTGACGGTCAGTGGCCGAGAGGAGGTGGAAAGACTTTTACTCAGTCTGAAAGTTGGCGATAAGTTCTTGGAGGTATCTCTGCTATATTCGGAAGAGGTGGTGGTCTCATTCTTAAACTTGCCAGTTTATATTGAGGACGAAGTGCTAATCAAAAAGTTGGAGTCATGGGACATTAAAATTTGCTCAGCAATAAAGAGGAGATACTATCCAGGAACACGGGTAGCAGATGGAACCCGTTACGTAAAGGTGCAGTTCCCAGAGGGGGTGAGGTCATTACCATACAGCATGAAATTCAAGACACTGGAAGGAGTGCAGTACTTTCGAGTGCTGCATGATAACCAAGTGAAGGTTTGCTATTATTGTCTTGGACACGACCATCTTGTAAGAAACTGTCCAGACCTGTACTGTTATAATTGCGGTGAGTCTGGACACATCGCTCGGAGCTGCAAGGCGGCGAGCTGTGGGGTGTGTCACAAAGGCCCCACCCGTTGTGAGTGTGAGGCAGAAGGAAGCTCTATGAGTGATGAGGAGATGGGAGAAGGAGCAGGAGATGTGAGTGGAACGGCCGGAGGAGCAGAGCAGCCGGAGGACACAGCTGGTAAATTGAAGGAGAAAAGAGCACAGGAAGAGGCAGAAAATTGTGGAGCAGAGAACAGGATGGAGGTGGCGGAAAACACACCAAGTGCTGTGGAAAAGAACAAAGACAGCAGTGGGCAGCAAGGGTCGAGTGCAGACTCGAGCCTTAATACAGTTCAGTTCTCCCTAAAGAATCTGGTGTCCGCGGGGGGAGAGGAGGCGGGTGCGGGGTGCATGGTAAATGTAAGTACTCCAAAGAAAGACGGAGAGTCGGACATCTCGGTGAGCAGGAGGGGGCAAGACAAGGAGAGGGTGCAAGAGGCAGGAGCCTTAAAGGGGCAGCAGGACCGAGACAAAGACGCCAGAAGGGAGCAATATAGGTGCGCCATTGTCCCATAGAGAGAAGGAACAGGGAGCAAGGGTCAGAGGTGGAGATGTGGTCGAAGGGAGTGGCACTGTTGGAGAAACCGCGATAACAGGAAGACTCTCTATGGGAGATGATATATCTGACAGGGAGCAGGATTATGTATCTGACGGGGAGCAGGCACAGAGGGTTACAGAAGAGCTTGAGAGTGAGGAATTAGAGGGGGACAGTGACATGGAAGTCGGGGTGGGGTGGCATCATATGGAAAGGGAAAGGTTAGTGAGGGGCAGAAGGAGGGAGAAAGGGCAGCTCCTGGGCCCAAACTTAATGCAAGGAAGAGGCTGAAACAGCAGGGAAGGTTCAAACAGGAGGTGAAAAAGAGTCAGAGGCTGCAGGAAAAAGCAACAGCTGGCCGAAAAGTTGGGAAGGAGCATGTGAGGAGGGAAGGGCCAGAGATTAAATGATGGGGAGATTATCAGGCATACTTCCCTTCTTTGGAGCCATGATTACATTGGTCTCGATTAATGTGAACGGACTGAGGGGTGAGAAGAAATTGCAGCAGTTGTTGCAGGGTTTTAAAGGTACGGACTTGTTGTGTCTGCAAGAAACCTTTTGGGATGAGGATATCCTAGAAAGAGTTCAGAAGGTTTGGAAGGGAGAGGTGTTTGCAAGTTGAGCAAACAATAACCGTAGAGGGGTGGCTGTTTTGGTGAGTCCATCCATAAAAGAGAACATTGCCTTGGTGGACAAGGACACTGAGGGGAGATTTTTACGGCTAAGGGTAAAAATGGAGGGATTTAATTGCGATCTCTTTAATATCTATGCACCGAACGACCATTGCAAGTGTCGCGAGTTTTTTCGGGGGTTATTCACTGAAGCGGCAGAGGTGGAAAATCCTTGTACAGTGGGGGATTTTAATGTATTTTTATCTCGGATGGACATTTCAGCCCAAATGACCTTTAAGGATGATAACTCCAGAGGGATGATTGTAAAAATGATGGCAACTTTAAATTTGAGAGACTTATGGAGGGACCGGAACCCCATAAAAAGGGAATTCTCCAGATCAGGTTGGGTGGGTGATGTTTTAAAACAGAGCCGAATAGATTTTGTGTTAATGCGGGAAGGGTTAAGTTCTGAGGTGATGGAAATTTATTATAAAAAAGTATTTTTTAGTGATCACTCGGCTTTGGTTCTTAGAATTAGGAACAGCAGAGTTAAGATCGGTTCAGGGGTGTCGATTTTAAACAATCAATACCTGAAAGAAATTGCTTATAAAGAAGGGATTATAAATATAATAAAGAATGCTCGGAAGGAACCTTTGTTCTTGAAAGAAAGAAGAGTTTGGTGGGACAATTTCAAATATGAGGTAAATGTTTTTTCAGTACGTTATGGGAAAAAGAGGGCGGCGTCGAGAAGAGAATATAAACAAAAGGTTTACGGATATCTGTAAAGCAGTTGACGGAGGGGATAAGGGAGCGGAGACTAAGTTCCGGGTGCTAAAGGAAGAGTGGGAATTATTGCAAGCTGGAAAATGCAAGGGAGCCATTCTCCGTGCAAAGGCTAGAGATGCATTGGAGGGCGAAAGATGCACTAGATATTTTCTAGAGCAAGAGAAGCTGCAACAGAGATTATCATTAATTGAAGAGTTGAAGGTTGGGGAGAAGATCATTCATGAAACTGGGGAGATTTTAGAGGCGGCTAGCAGCTTTTATCAAGAGTTATATACAAAAGAAGACATTTCCAATTTGGCGATGGAGAAGGTTAGTGCTTTTATTGAAGAGGGTTTAAAGGAGGATGAGAGAAGCATGTGTGACAAAGAAGTAGGATTAGTGGAAATAAAAGTAGCAATAAGTGGAATGAAGGGGGGGAAAAGCCTAGGGTCCGATGGACTAAGTGCAGAATTTTATAAAGAATTTTTTGAGATTTTAAGTCCATTGCTCTTAGAAGTTTTTAAGGAATTAAAATTGAGGGAAGCCTGGCCCCATCTATGAGGAGAGGTATCATAAGCTTAGCTTATAAAAATAAAGGGGATAGACAGGATCTGAAGAATTGGAAGCCCATCACATTATTAAATGTGGATTATAAGATCTTGGCGAGGGTTATGGCAAATCGTTTGAAGGAGGTGTTACCGCAGGTAGTTTTGCCCTCTCAGTCCTATGGAGCCATAGGCCGGGACATCGCAGACTCTGTGGTCTCAATCCGAGATGCGATAGAGCTCATGGAAGAGAGTGGGAGGGAGGCTTATGTATTAAAGATAGATCAAGAGAAAGCCTTTGATAGGGTCTCTCATGAATTTTTATTGAGGTTTTGGAAGCATTTGGTTTCAAGGAAAATTTCATTCAGTGGATAAGGATTTTTTATTCAAACATATTTAGCTGTGTTAAATGTAATGGTTTTTTTATCCAAGTATTTTCCGATACAGAAATCAGTGAGACAGGGTTGTCCCCTGTCCCCATTGTTGTACACATTGGTAGCAAAACCATTAGGTTACATGATGCGAAAGAAACAAGGTGTAGTTGGGATTGTGGTCCCCAGTTCTGGGCTGGTGTCAGTGATACACCAATATGCAGATGACACAACCTTAACATTGAGAAATGGGGGGTCGGTGAGGAAAGCTATGGATGTAGTGGAGAAATATTGTAGAGCCTCAGGAGCCAGAGTGAATTATAGTAAGTCCCAATGCCTGGTTGCAGGGAGGGGTAGGGGGGAAGGGTTGGGGAAATGTCCCTTTAAGGTGGTGGAGGTTTTGGAAGTTCTGGGGGTGCATATGAGGTGCAAGAAAGACAGGGATGAAGTGGATCAATTAAATTGGGAACCGAAGGTTATGAAAATTAAAAAGATTTTGGGAAGATGGAAAAGAAGGTGGTTGAAAGTGCAAGGAAGAGCGACAGTGGTGTCTGCTCTCCTGCTTTCTAAGCTATGGTACTTATTGACGGCGGAGGATATTCCTGAGTGGGCGGAAAAGTCCATCCGAGAGGCTTGTGTGAGGTTTTTATGGGAAGGGAAACCAGCCTTGGTGGCTTACAATACCATCATTGGACGGAGAAATCAGGGAGGACTCAATTTCCCAGATATTGATTTGAAGAAAAAATCCTTTAGAATCAAATGGGTGAAGAGATTTCTTCAGAAGTCAAATGCAAGTTTTTGGAAGAGTTGTTTTGAGCATTTTTTAAATTGAAGTGGGATAGGAGGGCAGTGGATATTGTATATGGAATACAATAATATGTTTTTGAAATTGATTAAACTTCTCCCTAGTTTTTATAAGGGGGTTGTAGAGACTTGGGCCCAATTTTTAAAAAGTGTGCAGTTTATGCCCAAGGGGGCTGAGGAATTTTTAGAACAGCCCTTATTTTTGAACAGGTGGGTCAACATCGAAGGAGAGGTTTTATTTAATCAAGCTTTTATAAAAGCTGGGATTATATCTGTGAAAGATGTATTATACGAGGTAATTCCAGGTTGGTTGCTGGAAGCGATAGTGAGGGACATTGTGTGGGAGGAGGATCAGGAGGTAGAGGAAAAAGCAATAGGAATCATGTATGAGAAGATTGTGAGGGCAATGCCACAGGATTGGATGGAAGAAATAAATGTGGAAATCTCCAAAGGAAGTAAAATGCATCCTGCTTTTCCAAGCTTTGTACTGGAGAAAGGGGGAGAGTTGGTCCAATTTGACAACTGTAATACTTGAGATTTCTATGAGGTATTTAGAGAATGGAGATTCAAGACACCTGCTGGTCAGGAGTTTTGGCAGAGTATATACCCACAGCTGGACTTCAACAGGATTTGGAAGGGAGTGTGGGCGAATTTTAAATGTCCAGAATGGATTGAACTGGATTTCAAATCGGCTCACAACTGGATTTTTACCATGACGGTCTTGCGCAAAATTGGACGAGTGGAGGCGGCAACTTGCCCAGTGTGTGGGACACGGGATGAGACTCTGTCCCATTTACTGGTGTTATGTCCGCAGTTAAATGACTTTAAGTACTATGTTCGATAGTTGTGTGAAGCTTTTTTGCTGGGTGGGGACCGAAGAGCGAGAATGGGAATCCCGTGGGACTCAATTTTGAGATGGGGATTGCAGGAGTGTCTGCCCGAGTCTAGCGGAGCGGCAATTAATTTAATGTTCAGTTTGGCTAGATTCGTGATTGTGCGAAGAAGGAATGCTCTGTTTTTTAAGGGGAGGAGAATCAATCTAAAAGAGTATTTTAAATATAAGCTGAAAGATCATTATAAGGCTCTGTGGATGTTTTATTCAGAAAGGAATTGAAGGATAGTATTTTACAACCAATTTTTAAAGTGCAATCGATTAATATATGTTACAGGAGACAAATTAAACTTCAGGTTTTGATGTTAAAATGTGGTGGCGGAATGGCTGTGCAGAGCGGCAGAATTGATTTGTATCATACAATGAAATGATCACGATGTTGTAAATGTTCTTAATGTTCAATAAAGTATATTCATAAAAAAAATGTGGGTAGCACACTCGCCTCTGAGTCAGAAGGTCATGGGTTCAAGTCCCACTATAAGGACTTGAGCCCAAAAATCTAGGCTGACACTACAGTGCAGTGCCGAGGGAGTGCTGCACTGTCGGAGGTGCAGTCTTTTGGATGAGATGTTAAACCAAGGCTGCGTCTGCTCCCACAGGTGGAAGTAAAAGATCCCTATTTTGAAGAAGAGCAAGGGAGCTATCCCAGTGTCCCGACCAATATGTATCCCTCAATCAACATAACAAAAACAGGTTATCTGATCTTCATCACATTGCTGTTTGCGGGAGCTTGATGTGCGGAAATTGGCTGCTGCGTTTCCCACATTACAACAGTGACTACACTTCAAAAGTACATTGGCCGTAAAGAGCTTTGAGATGTCCGGTGGTCATGAAAGGTGCTATATAAATGCAAGTCTTTCTTTCTTTTGGAACAGGGGTGTAACATTTGCAATTCTCCAATCCTCTCGCACCACACCCGTATCCAAGGAGGATTGGAAGATTATGGCCAGTACCTCTGTAATTTCCACCTTTACCTCCCTCAGCATCCTATGATGCATCCCATCCGGTCCTGGTGACTTATCTACTTTAAGTACAGCCAGCTTTTCTAGTACCTCCTCTTCATCAAATTTTTTCCCATCCAATATCTCAACTATCTCCTTCACTATGACTTTGGCAGCATCTTCTTCCTAGGTAACAGCAAAGTACTCATTTAATACCTCAGCCATGCCCTCTGCCTCCATGCGTGGGTCTCCTTTTTGGTCCCTAATCGGCCCACCCCTCCTCTTACTACTCGTTTATTATTTATATACCTATAGAAGACTTTTGGATTCCCTTTTATGTTAGATGCCAGTCTATTCTCATACTCCCTCTTTGCCCCTCTTATTTCCTTTTTCATTTCCCCTCTGAACTTTCTGTAGTCAGCCTGATTCTCACTTGTATTCTCAACCTGACATCAGTCATACGGCCCTTTTTTCTGCTTTATTTTACTCTTTTTGGGCGAGAAATTCATTATCGCCCAGTAATGGGTGCTAACTTTGGAAAAGTTTGAGATTTAGCGCCAGGCGCTAATGAATATCGCTACACACAAAATTCATTAATGGCCCAGAAATTCGGGTTGGAGTGCAAGCCCCCGACCTGCACTTACCTTGCGCGCCGGCCGTTGAGCTGTAGGGCCCCATCGAATTCCGATCCGGGGCCTGGTCCAGCTTCCGGCGCGCAGTGCTTGCATATCCCAGGGGCGCAGTTAGTTCAATGCGTCCCCTGGGATCACGTGGGCCATGGGCAGCCAATCGGAGCAGGGAATGCTCCATTCATACGTCTGACAGGAAGTGCTGTCAAGACTTATAAATACTACGGCCCCAAAATAGCACTAAACCTTCAAATAATTTTTTTTAAAACATCACATTTTTTAAATAAACTATAAATTACATGAAATAACTATTTTAAACAATAATTTAAATTTTTGAAAAAAATAATTTTATATTCTAACAGGGCTAAAAATAAACTTACCTTGCTTTAAAGTATTTAAAAATAATAAACCTGTGGAAAAAATGTTTTAATTTTAATTAATTCACCACTTACCTTGTAAAAAGCAGGCCTTACGTCTGCTTTTTATATTTCTAAATTCTGCAGGCTTACCCTCACGGAAAAACCTGTAAAAAAAAATGAAGTTCCATACGCACGCGCAGCCTCCCTCGTGCACGCATTCGACCTCTGAACCTCTTGGTTCAGAGGAACAGAAGTGCCGGTTTCCCATGCATGCGCAGTGCATGCAGGAAACCGGCACTTTCATCGAGCCTACGGGTGAGTACCCCATGTGTACTCATCCGTGGAGACCCGAAGTTCTGGGCCATTAATGTCATCGCTCAAAGAAAGAATGGGAGCACTAAATCAAGCACTAGCGGCCTAGCTCCGTGGCGTTACATTCAAAGCGCTAACCAATATCAGGTGCCATCTAATCGCAAGTCATCATTGCCACAGGCTCTTTCCAGTTCTTAAAGGGGAGGTTCATTGATGCTGCAGAACCTCATTCTCAGCATTGCTGGCTGTAAACCTGTGTCAGCAAGCAGGAGCAGGCCAAGCCCAATGAGCCGAATGACTCAAGCAGGTGTCATAATGGTAGATCCACGCCCCAGGGAGAGAGCCTGCAGATTTTCGGACCAAGCATTGGAGGAGTTGGTGTCCATTGTGGAGAGATGGAGGGCGTGCTCTACCATGCAACTGGCAGGAGGCCCTCGCCGCAAGTCTTCCGTGTCATGTAGAGGGAGGCTGGTCAGCATGTCTCAGACAGCACTGTGGTCCCCAGGATCCATACACAGTGCAGGAAGAAATTTAACAACCTCACTCGGATGGTCAGGGTGAGTCAATGCTTCAACAAATGCTACATACCACCATCTGAACTTCAGACTGCACACACTGGCCAAAGCACCACACCCCCCAGCACTCACCCACCAACAATCTCCACCTACTAACACTCACACCTACATCTCACACCTTGCACACAATGACAGTATAATAATCTGGGATGTAATATTAAAGTTATCCACCAGATGGAGCCAAATATTAAGGGTTCACATTTACCAGTTTTTAAGGTAATGGGTCATGTATTCAATGTCCTGGTACACCAGTTTATACGGTAATGTGGCATTGCATTATGGGTATGACTCAGAGGTGAATCCTCCATCTTGCTATCGTGCAGTAAGAATTGCGTGCTTTGCTTGCAGCCTGTAAGAGCTATGTCTCTCTGCTACACCGTGTAATAAACAGTTGGGTTTTGTTCCTAATATCTCACTTCTCTCAGTTTCTGACCTTACCACTTGGATATCACATATTGGCGACGAGGATCAACAGATCACATCTTGACAAAGAAAAAAAAAGAAAAGGAACACTGAATAACGGATCATGGCTGCTACAGTAGGAAAGATCTCTGCTTTTGAGGTTCAGACGCAGACCTGGGATGAATACTGCGAGGTGTTGATGCATTTCTTTGAAGCAAATGATATAAATGATGTCGGAAAAGGGAGAGCTATTTTGCTCATGTCCATGGGAAGTCAGACGTATAGTTTAATGAGAAACTTATGCAGTCCTGAAAAGCCTGGAGACAGATCATTTGCTAACTTAGTGGCCTTGCTGAAGGACCATTTCAATCCCAGACCGAGTGAGATTGTACAGCGTTTCAAATTTAATTCACGGAATAGAAAACCGGGAGAGACTGTTTTGGATTATGTAGCGGTGTTGCGAAAATTGGCACACGATTGCAATTACGGGAACAACCTGAAAGAGATGCTGAGAGATAGGCTAGTTTGCGGGATAATGGATGATCGAATGCAGCGGAGATTATTGTCCGAGACTGGGCTTACGTATGGAAAAACCTTGGAACTTGCTCAAGCCATAGAGACGGCGAACCGAGATGTAAAAGAAATACAAGGTTCCGACTGGGCTACTACAAAGCAAGTTGCAGGTCAGGTTGTTGTGCACAAGTTAAATATGCGTCAGAAACCACAACATGAGCATGTAAAGTCATGTTATAGATGCAATGGTGATCACCTGGCGAGGGAATGCAGGTTTCTGGAGGAAATGTGCCACAAGTGTGGGAAAAAAGGACACATAAAACGAGCATGCAGGGCAAGAGCAATCGTGGAGGAAAGCAAAACCTAGGAAGAGAAGTGAAAAATCAGGGAGCACATCACATCAACGGAGAAGCTGAGAAAGAAGACGATATGTTCATAATGCATAGTATGGTAGAGAACATTCCAAAAGTGGATCCTATCACTTTGCAACTGACAGTAAATGACTCTAATGTCAACTTTGAAGTGGATACAGGATGCGGCGTAACCATAATGAACAGGGAGGGGTACTCAAAATTGTGGAACCGTGCAAAAGTTCCAGAGTTAAAGTCTTGCTCTATGCAGCTTAAAACATATACCGGTGAATGAGTGGCGACATTGGGTACAGCTACTGTAACTGTGCAACACAGGGACACCGTGGAACAGCTACCTGTAGTTGTAGTATCGGGTTCCGGACCAAACCTGTTAGGTCGGGGCTGGATACAAGAACTTAAATTAGATTGGGGAGCAATAAATCAAATAGAGGGAGGCAAACAGTTGTCTTTTGCAAGAAGTGTTGGTTGAACATGAGAACGTGTTCAAGGAAGAACTTGGCACATTTAATGGCCCCCCAGCTAAGATTTATGTAGACAAGGAGGCACTGCCAAGGTTTTTTAAACAACGACCTGTGCCTTATGCCATGAAGCCGAAGGTAGAGGCTGAGCTTGACCGTCTTTTGAGAGAGAACATTCTGGAACCCGTGAAATGTTCAGAATGGGCAGCTCCCATTGTACCTGTTTTAAAACCGGACAATTCGGTAAGACTCTGTGGAGATTATAAATTGACAGTAAATAGGGTGTCTAAACTAGAACAATATCCTATTCCCAAAACAGAGGATCTCTTTGCAAACCTGGCTGGAGGGAAGAAATTCACGAAGCTGGATATGAGTCATGCATACTTGCAGATTACACTAGATGAGGAATCCAAGAAGTATGTAACCATAAATACACACAAGGGTTTGTTTACCTATAACCGTTTACTATTCGGTGTCTCATCTAGTCCAGCTATTTTCCAGAGGACTATCGAGGGTGTACTGCAAGGGATCCCACATGTTTCAATCTATCTGGATGACATTCTGGTGACAGGAAGAACTGACCAGGAGCATCTGAGCACTCTGAGAGAGGTACTACAAAGATTGGATAAGGCTGGGTTACGGCTCAAGAGGAGTAAGTGCACTTTCCTGGGGAATGAGGCTGTGTTCCTGGGACACAGAGTGGACGCCACCGGGCTCCATCCAATCAAGGAGAAGGTACAAGCACTGCAGGAGGCCCCAGCTCCTACCAATGTGACTGAGTTAAAAGCTTACCTGGGACTGCTAAACTATTATAACAGATTTTTACCAAACTTGGCAACAGTGTTAGCACCTCTTCACAAACTTCTGCGCAAGGAGACACAGTGGCAGTGGGAAGAGGAACAGAGGGTTTCATTTGAACAGTCCAAGAAACTGATGCTGTCCTCGGATGTGCTAGTTCACTACAATGCAGAGAAAGACATCATTCTCTCTTGTGATGCTTCACCTTATGGGGTGGGGGCAGTTCTTTCACACAGCTTGGAAGATGGAACAGAAAGACCAATAGGGTTTATGTCTCAAACTCTGACACCGGCGGAAAAAAACTATTCCCAGTTAGATAAAGAGGGTTTAGCAGTAATGTTTGGGTTACAGAGGTTTCACAAGTACATATATGGCAGGAAATTCACCATATGCACCGATCATAAACCTCTTCTATCTCTTTTTAATGAAATGAAAGCAGTACCACAGGTGGTGTCACCCCGGATCCAGAGGTGGGCAGTGATGTTGAGGGCATATGAGTATATCATCGTTTACAAGGCGGGCAAGTACCATGGGAATACAGATGCCTTGAGCCATCTTCCACTGCCAGGTACACCTATCCGTGCAGCTCCAGAGGACAGAGTTTTGATGTTGGAGGACATCGACACGGCAATTGTGACCACAGAACAAGTAAGGACATAGACCGGTAAAGATCCAGTACTGTCTAGAGCCCGAGAATATGTGATGAGGGGTTGGCCACAGCAACCGGAAGGGACTGATTTCATACCTTACAGTGTCAGGAAGACAGAGCTGGGTGTGCAGGATGGTTGCGTGTTGTGGGGAGCATGAGTGATTATTCCACAACCGGCACGACAGTCTATCCTAGGGCAACTACATCAGTGTCATCCTGGAGTTTCGCATATGAAAGCCTTGGCAAGGAGTTACTTGTGGTGGCCAAAGCTAGATGAGGAGATAGAAAATCTAGTCAAGACATGCAGCACTTGTCAAGTACACAGGAAGGCACCAGCAGCGTCTCCTCTCCACCCTTGGGAGTGGCCGGATAAACCATGGAGAAGATTACATGTAGGTTATGCGGGTCCATTCATGGGAAAGATGTTCCTCATAATCATTGATGCCCATTCCAAATGGATGGATGTTTATCCTGTAAATTCTGCTTCATCTACTGTTACTATAGACTGCCTGCGTAGGAGTTTTAGTAATCAAGGGCTACCGGAGATCGTAGTAAGTGACAATGCCACGTGTTTTGTGAGTACAGAAACAAAAGAGTTCATGAGAAACAATGGCATAGTGCACGTGACCTCTGCTCCATATCATCCGTCTTCAATGCGGAGAGAGCCGTACAAACATTTAAGGAGATGATGAAAAAAAGTGCGGAAGGGAGTTTGGCAACCAAGGTGTCATGAGCTCTGTTCAGCTACAGAATAACACCTCAATCTACCACAGGACTCTCTCCTGCTGAGCTGTTGTTAGGACGTCGACTACGCTCCACTCTTGACCTGGTTCACCCAGATCTAAAAAGGAAGGTGGAAAACTGACAAATCAAACAAAAGGAGAACCATGACAGAAGGACAAAGAGCCGCAGTTTTGGAGAAGGAGATGCGGTCCTTACCAGGAATTTCAGTTATGGTCCAAAATGGATTCCTGGCATCATAGACTCAATGACCGGTCCAGTATCATATACGGTCATGGTGGGAACTGGTCAGGTAGTACGCCGACATGTAGATCAGATACTGACCAGACCAGGGGAAATCGAAATGGAGGTTCCAGAGGAGATGTCGGAGGACAAGTTGGCCCCCAGTTATCCAAATGCATCGGTGGTACCACCACCACGAACAGAGCCAGTTCCACCTGGACCCCTTCGTCAAGAGGAAACCATCATAGCAGAGTCAGATACTCTGAGTACTGCTCAGGAGCAGCAGGTGGCTCTACCACAACCAAGCAGGCACTTGACTGTAAGACGTTCACCAAGGTCTCACAAGCCGCCAGAGAGATTGATAACGACCTGCTAGATTCGTTCAGTATGGACTATTGTTAAAGGAGTTTCCTTATGGGACTTTTTAAGACTGTTGTTAAGAAATTAATGTTCAACTTAAGAGGGGAGGGATATAGTAATCTGGGATGTAATGTTTAAGTTATCCACCAGATGGAGCCAAATATTAAGGGTTCACATTCACCAGTTTTTAAGGTAATGGGTCATGTATTCAATGTCCTGGTACACCAGTTTATATGGTAATATGGCATTGCATTATGGGTATGACTCAGAGGTGAATCCTCCATCTTGCCATCATGCAGTAAGAATTGTATGCTTTGCTTGCAGCCTGTAAGAGCTATGTCTCTCTGCTACACTGTGTAATAAACAGTTGGGTTTTGTTCCTAATATCTCGCTTCTCTCAGTTTCTGACCTTACCACTAGGATATCACAGACAGCTATTCAACTATAGCAGGCACATCACCCAAACACAATGCCCCACACTCACGCACACACTTTCTTTTCTCTTACAGGCCAAGGTGGCGCACAACAGGTGGGAGCAGGAACGCACAGGCAGGGGACAAGCTGACACCCAACCACTGTCTGCGCTGGAAAATAGAGTGCTGAAGATCATTGGGCGCCAGGTGGTAAGTGCCATGGCCACCGACGACGTTGACCCCCTTTGGGGACAACAACTTTATGTTCATCCCTACTCCTTCTTCTCACATCGCAATTTCCTCTCACCCCATAAGCCTTTTGCACTTTCCAGCTAATCATGCAGTATGCATGCATGTCTCCCTTCCTGCCCCCTCCCTCACCTTAACCTGTCTCTTGTGCCTTTATGCTTTCAGATAATGAGCAAGCACAATCAGCCTGTCCCTGAGGGCACCGTTGAGAGTAATGCGGGACAATAGGAGGAGGAAGAACACACTGCATCACTGCATCTCTCATCCGCAGGCACCAGCTCAGATAATGACACTATGTATTCTTTAGAGGCTAGTATAGTAGTGGGATCTGCACAGGGTGATGCACCGGGGACGAGTGGGCTGCAGCAAGGCCAGGGGAAAGGGTAGCTCGGGAGGCAGCTCCATGGAGGGCGAGTTCACGTACATGTTCTGCTGCACAGGACTCAGATGAGGACGTCGATGGGGAGGTATTTAAAGAAGGGTGATGGGCATGTACACGGAGATCACAGGTGCAATGGCAAGGGTGCCTGAGAGCCTGTTGGCAATGGAGGAGTCCCCTTCCAACATTGCACAAAACTCTGCGCACACCATAGAGCCCATCATTTCCAGTCTGGAAAGGATGGTAGACTCCCAGAGAGACCGCGGCAACCCAGACCTGATGCCACGTGTGATGGGCGATCTGGCAGCTTCCATTGCAGCACAGACGGAAGCGACGCAACGTCTTAGTGCTGTAATGCAGTCTATGGTTGGTGCCATTGAATCTCAGACTGCTCTCATGCAGCCTCAGCTTGATGCCACGCAAGCTCTGACTGCTGCTATCATGGCTGAGTCTCCTACCATTGACTGGGGCTTTCACGGTGTCACAGCAGGCCAGCAATGTGTGCTGCAACAGATTGCTAGGGATACTGAGGTGCTGCCCCAGGGAGTGTCAGTGGAGCAGAAAGCTGCTGTCCTCTCTCAGGATGACAGCATTCCTGCTCCCACCACTGCCACTCCGCCATTGCCCTTGTTGCTGCTTGTCATCCAGCCAGCCCAGACTGCTGCCGCCCATGCTGAGATGGTACAGTCTACAGCCGGGCCTTCCAGGTCCAGAGCTGGTCAAGGGCGTCTTGCAAGGCCATCTGAAGTCTCCTGCATGGACACTCAGCAGCCTTCCACCAGCCGTGCTGCAGCCACTGGGCCAACACTTCGTAGGAGCACTAGAGTAGGCAAAGGCACAGTAACGAGAGGCACTAAGGGATTGCACAAGGGTGAATAATAAATATTGTTGTTGTAAAGATGTGTTCACTGATTGTTGATAAATTTATTAATTCACTTCGGATAATTTTGTACTGTCTCTCATTTCAGCTGTGCGCTGTGATATGGCCTGTGACTGGGATAGACTGATGGGGATGTGGTGAGGAACGGGGATCTGGGGTTGAATTTACTGGAGCTGCAGTCTGATGAGGCGGTCACGGACCCCCCTTCCGGAAGGTCAATTGAGTGGCTGCCTCCTTCCTCCTCCAACTCCTCCTCTCCCTCTTCCTCCTCCTGAGGTGGTTCCGCAATCCCTGCTGGCAAGGGCTGGGCCCTCATGATGGCCAGATTGTGGAGCATGCAGCACACCACGACGAAATGGGACACCCGCTCCAGCGAGTACTGGAGGACTCCTCCCGAGTGGTCAAGACAGCGGAACCATTGCTTGAGCACCCTGATGGTCTGCTCAATAATCTTCCTGGTGGCAGCATGGCTCTCATTATATGAGTGCTGTGCAGGAGTGTTGGGGTTGCGGAGGTAAATCATGAGCTAGGTGGAGAGCAGATAGCCCTTGTCTCCGAGCAGCCAGCCGCGAGCTTGATGTGGTGGCTGGAAGAGTGCTGGCACACCGGTCTGGCACAGGATAAAGGCATCGTGGCTGCTGCCAGGATAGCGAGCATTCACATAGAGGATTGGCTGTGTGTGCTCACACACCAACTGGACATTAAGTGAGTGGTAGGCTTTGCGGTTACGGAAGATCTCAGGGTTGTTATGCGGTGCCCGCAAAGCCACGTGGGTGCAGTCAATGGCGCCCTGCACCATGGGCAATCCCGCTATCCTGGCAAAGCCACCTGCATGCTCATCCTGCTTCTCTCGAATGATGGGGAAGGAAATGTAGTCCCTTCTCTTACTGTAGAGAGTCTCTGTGAACTCCCGAATGCAGCGATGGACAGCGAACTGCGAGATGTTAGCTATGTCTCCTGTTGCAGACTGGAAGGATCCACTGGCGAAGAACTTGAGGGTGACGGTGACCTTGACTGCCACTGAGAGAGCCGTGGTCGCCCTGATCTGAGGTTTGAGGTCTGGTTGCAGGAGGTGATAGAGTTCTGTGACCACCTCCTTGCTGAAGCGGAGCCTTCTAAGACACTACTCTTGGCTTAATTGAAGGTAGGAGAGTTGCTGTCAGAAGACCCTCAGAGGGTAAGGCCTCCTGTTGAGAGCCCTGATGGCCCTCCTCCTCCCTCTGGCCACATGTTCCCATCTTTCTCGCTGCCTCTGCATCCTCCGCAGTAGATCCTGGAGGGCAAAGTCAACTGCCACAACATGCCCCATTAATGTAATGAAGTGTAGCACTTTGATATGTTGTGAGAATAAATGTAATTAATTTTTAGTAGCCACAACACTCCGGAGACTAAACAACCTTTAAATAACTGATTTAAACTGTTGCACAATATCAAACTGACAACGAAGCAGTGAAACAGCACTAACCCGACAGCTGCGACTCATTACTCATGATCCCTTTAAGTAGCGCCCCTGGATCTGGCTAGAAACATAGAAACATAGAAGATAGGAGCAGGAGTAGGCCATTCAGCCCCTCGAGCCTGCTCCGCCATTCAATGCGATCATGGCTGATCATCCAAATTCAGTACCCTGTCCCTGCTTTCTCCCCATATCCCTTGATCCCTTTAGCCTGTCGCTGTTGGGGCGAGGAGCTAAGGCAGGGGACGACACTCAGTTTGGCAGATCAGGCCCCCAGTGTGTGTGCAACGCTCACTGACATCATGTTCTGCCTGGCGCTGAAGTCCCCAGTGCTAATTCGCAGCAGCGGCGCTGGGGGTGTGGGGGGGAATGACGAATTTGGCGTATGGTGCTGGATTCGACTCGCCGCGGCACTACTGCCTCAGCACCCCATTAGCGCCCCCGCCAGGCACTAACTGGAGGCGCTAAAATACCGAATTTCTCCCCCTCTCTCTTTTGTCATACAGGGAGCTCTGGCTTTGGTTGCTCTACCATTCCCCCTTGTGGGAATGTACCTCGATTGCACCAGAACCATCTCCTTTTTAGAGACAGCCCATTGTTCAATTGTAGTTTTGCCTGCCAATTGATTCCAATTTTCCCGGGCCAGCTCTGTTCTCAACCCACTGAAATTGGCCTTCCTCCAGTTAAGTATTTTGACACTAGATTGCTCTTTGTCCTTTTCCATAGCTAATCGAAACCTTATGATACTATGATCACTGTTCCCTAAATGTTCTCCTACTGTCACTTGCTCTACTTGACCCACCTCATTCCCCAGAACCAGATCCAGCAATGCTTCCTTCCTCGTTGGGCTGGAAACGTACTGATCAAGAAAGTCCTCCTGAACACACTTCAGAAATTCTTTCCCCTCTCTGCCCTTTACACTATTACTATGCCAGTCTATATTGGGATAGTTGAAGTCCCCCATTATCACGACTCTATAGTTCTTGCACCTCTCTGTAATTTCCCTGCAACTTTGCTCCTCCGTATCCTTCCCACTAGTAGGTGGCCTATAGAATACACCTAGTAGTGTAATGGCACCTCTATTGTTTCTTAACTCTAACCAAATCGATTCTGTCCTTGACCCCTCCAGGACATCCTCTCTCTCCATCACTGTAATCTCAATACTGCCACCCCACCTCCTTTCTTTCCTTCCCTATCTTTCCTGAACATCTTATATCCAGAAATATTTAGTACCCAATCCTGCCCTTTTTTGAGCCAGGTCTCCGTTATCACCACAACATCATATTCCCATGTGGCTATTTGCGCCTTCAGCTCACCAACCTTATTTACCATGCTTCGTGCGTTTACACGCATGCACTGTAAACCTATCTTAGACCTTCTTGTATTTTCTCTTAGTCTGACCCCACCTAATACCGTACTATTTCTTACTCTAGTGGTGTCTATATCTCCCACTCTTTTGTGCACTATGTTTCTCCTTTTGTGCACTATGTTACATCCTGGCGCCCATCCCCCTGCCAAATTAGTTTAAACCCTCCCCAACAGCACCCCCCTGTGAGGATATTGGTCCTGGCTCTGTTGAGGTGCAACCCGTCCGGCCTGTACAGGTCCCACCTCCCCCAGAACTAGTCCCAATATGCCAGGAATCTAAAGCCCTCCCTTCTGCACCATCTCTCTAGCCACACATTCATCTGCTCTATCCTCCTATTTCTATACTCACTCGCGCGTGGCACCGGGAGTATTCCGGAGATTACTACCTACATGTTGCCCCTTGGCGACATCATCTGAAAACACAGCGTCAGTTTCCACATGTACACTGATAACACCCAGCTCTACCTCACTACCTCTTCTCTCGACCCCTCCACAGTCTCTAAATTGTCAGACTACTTGTCCGACATCCAGATCTGGATGAGCAGAAATTTTCTCCAATTAAATATTGGGAAGACTGAAGCCATTGTTTTCAGTTCCCGCCACAAACTCTGTTCCCTAGCCATTGACTCCATCCCTCTCCCTAACATCTGTTTGAGGCTGAACCACACTGTTCGAAACCTTGGTGTCATATTTGACCCTGAAATTAGCCTCCGACCACATATCCGTGACATAACTAAGACTGCCTATTTCCACCTCCGTAACATCGCCCGTCTCCGCCCGTGCCTCAGCTCATCCGCTGCTGAAACCCTCATCCATGCCTTTGTTACCTCTAGACCTGACTATTCCAACGCACTCCTGGCTGGCCTCTCACATTCTACCCAACGTAAATATGAGGTCATCCAAAACTCAGCTGCCCGTGTCCTAACTCGCACCAAGTCCCGTTCGCCCATCGCCCCTGTGCTCTACATTGGCTCCCAGTTAAGCAGCACCTTGATTTCAAAATTCTCATCCTTGTTTTCAAATCCCTCCATGGCCTCATCCCTCCCTATCTCTGTAATCTCCTCCAGCCCCACAACCCCCCGAGATATCTGCGCTCCTCTAATTCTGCCCTCTTGAGCATCCCTGATTATAACCACTCAACCATTGGTGGCCGTGCCTTCTGTTGCCTAGGCCCTAAGCTCCGGAATTCTCTGCCTAAACCTCTCCACCTCTCTACCTCTCTTTCCTCCTTTAAGATACTCCTTAAAATCTACCTCTTTGAACAAGCTAATTTCTCCTTATGTGGCTCAGTGTCAAATGTTTTGTCTTATAACACTCCTGTGAAGCGCCTTGGGATGTTTTACTACATTAAAGGTGCTATATTATTACAAGTTGTTGTTGTTGTTTGAGGTCCTGCTTTTTAATCTCTTTCCTTGCTCCCTAAAACCTGCCTGCAGGACCTCATCCCTCTTTCTACCTATGTCGTTGGTACTGATATGGACCATGACCTCTGGCTGTTCACCCTCCCCCCTCAGAATGTTCTGCAGCCACTCAGTGAAATCCTTGACCCTGGCACCAGGGAGGCAACGTACCATCCTGGAGTCACGTCTGCGGCCGCAGAACCGCCTGTCTGTTCCCCTAACTATTGAATCCCCTACCACTATTGACTTCCCGATCTCCCTCCTCCCTGCCTGTACAGCTGAGCCACCCATGGTGCCGTGGACTTGGCTCTGGCTGTGCTCCCCAGAGGAACCATCGCCCTCACCAGTATAATACTGGTTGGAGAGCGAGATACAATTAGGGGACTCCTGCACTACCTGCCTGGTCCTCCTTGTCTGTCTGGCGGTCACCCATTCCCTCTCTGCCTGCACACTCTTAAGCTGCAGGGTGACCACCCCCTGAAACGTGTTCTCCACGAAGCTCTCAGCCTCACGGATGCACTGCAGTGACGCCAGCTGCTGCTCAAGCTCCGAAACCCGGAGCTCGAGCTCCTCCAGCTGACGACACTTCCTGCACATGTGGTTGTCCAGGATACTGGAAGCGTCCTGGATTTCCCACATGGCACAAGATGTGCATTCCATGGGACTGAGGTGCCCTGCCATGCCTCTATTTAATAGACTATTAACTAATTTAGCAGAAATAAACTTAGAATTTTAAATAAACACACACCAGCTACTCACCAATCAGCTCCTTCCCTTGCGCTGACGTCACTTTAGGTTTTTTACTCTGACGTTATTCTTTCAAATTCTGCCTGTGTTGAGTTGCTCCCAGCTCCGGTCCTGCTCAGGTCCGCTGCCTCTGCTCTCGGGCCTCCTCTACCGCGCTCTTTATCGTGCTCTCGGTCCCAGCTCCGGTCCTGCTCAGGTCCGCTGCCTCTGCTCTCGGGCCTCCTCTACCGCGCTCTTTATCGTGCTCTCGGTCCCAGCTCCGGTCCTGCTCAGGTCCGCTGCCTCTGCTCTCGGGCCTCCTCTACCGCGCTCTTTATCTTGCTCTCGGTCCCAGCTCCGGTCCTGCTCAGGTCCGCTGCCTCTGCTCTCGGGCCTCCTCTACCGCGCTCTTTATCGTGCTCTCGGTCCCAGCTCCGGTCCTGCTCAGGTCCGCTGCCTCTGCTCTCGGGCCTCCTCTACCGCGCTCTTTATCGTGCTCTCGGTCCCAGCTCCGGTCCTGCTCAGGTCCGCTGCCTCTGCTCTCGGGCCTCCTCTACCGCGCTCTTTATCTTGCTCTCGGTCCCAGCTCCGGTCCTGCTCAGGTCCGCTGCCTCTGCTCTCGGGCCTCCTCTACCGCGCTCTTTATCTTGCTCTCGGTCCCAGCTCCGGTCCGCTCAGGTCCACTGCCTCTGTTGAGTTCCAGACTCCCACCACCCTCTGGGTGAAAAAAACTCTCCTCAACTCCCCTCTAATCCTTCTACCTTAAACGCACTTTAAATCTCTGCCCCCTTGTTATTGACCTCTCTGCTGAGGGAAGTAGGTCCTTCCTGTCCACTCTATCTGGGCACCTCATAATTTTACACACCTCAATCAAGTCTCCCCTCAGCCTCCTCTGTTCCAAAGAAAACAACCCCAGCCTATCCAATCTTTACAGTTCTAATCATCATGAGCCTTGGGCCTTTACCCTAGGCTTCTCAATAAAAATCTTATTTAAACTGGAAAACAGAAAATGCTGCAAATGCACAGCAGATCCATCAGCATCTGTAAAGAGAAAGGACAGGTAAATGTACACCCTTGTTCAGGGCTGTTTTCACTTCTGATGAAGGTTAAACATTAATCTGTCTTTTCTCTTTGCAGGTGGTGACATTCCAGTATTTTTCATTTTTATTTTAAATTTCCAGCAGTCGCAGTTTATTTTCTTTTAATAGGTAAATGTACTTGTTTTGAGGAAGTTATTCTATTTAATTACAAGTAGATACATTAAATTATTTATGCTGAGTAATTTTATATTTGTTATATTAAATATTATTCACAATATCCAAATATATTTTAATACATTATATATTGTACGTGTTTTTTTAATTTCAGGGTTTGCAGTTCCTATCCACAAGGTGGCAGCAGTGTATGATAGCAAAATACTGCAGATGCTGGAAATCCGAAATAACAACAGAAAATGCTGGAAAAACTCAGCAGGCCAGGCAACATCCGTGGAGAGAAATTAGAGTCAACGTTTCGGGTCCAAACCCTTTGTTAGCAGTGTATATCTGGTTGAAAGGTTACACAGTAAGTACACTGAAAGGCCAATGAAATGCACCCGCTAGGAGTGCAATGACTGTAAACACCTGATTTGAATCTCCATTCATTTCTCTAAATACTCACACAATATCTGGTAGACCCGCAAAGGTGTCTTCCCCATCCTCCCACACTTTACTAAACTCAAGAGCTCAGAACATGAATTGCGTGTGATCCTCATCCATGAGATACATCACCGACCTTCAACATGTTGTAGCAAAGGAGAGGAAATTGCATTTGATTGCCGCAGAATGAAAGCCCAGGTGCTTCTCGAAGTCACTCTTACACATATCCTGGTGGGTGGATCAAGCAAGGCATTTGCAGGGGCCTGGGAATAGGTCCACCCAGCCAACTGAGCAATGCTGTGTTGGGTGAAGAAAGAAGATCATTAATTTTAAAGATGAGCAAAATTAATTGTTCCACCCTCTTTTACCTTAATTATTAAAATTATAAATGGATTATGTACATGGTTAGTTTCCCCCTGTCTGCCCTTAACACAAATTTCAATGGCTCTCTCATTAACTGTCCTTTGCACACACAGGCTAATTATGAAAAGGACACCATTAATGAGTAACTAAAGTCTTAGGCCTAGAAATTCATCTCGGTCAATGCAACTGAATGTCAGGCGCTGCGTATAACGGGCGGCAGATCCGATACCGCCCGCTTTGCACCACCGCCCGAGACGAATTTCTAGGCCAGAAATTCAAGTAACTTTTGAAAAAAAATGGGTAGATCAGTTTTGGAGACTCCCTCGACGTCAACCAGAAGAACATGAGTTTGAGCCGCGTTTCTGCCTGTCCGTCAAACATGCCTGCAGTTCAGATGAGTTCCTTTGTCTGGATGACCAGCCACAGCACCATGCAGAGGAAGGAGGAGCTAGTCAATCTCAGAGAGGCAGGAGGAAGCAGATGGGAGGAAAATTGACCTCATCCAGCTTGTCTCACTAAAGAAGCAGATGGTAAAACTATCAATGCAGTTCCTAGTGAGATCATAGAAATGTTGAATGTCTTGTAGTTTGCAGGGTTGATAATGTTAGATTTGCAGAGATTGATATCTTGGAGTTGTTGCTTGATTGCCTTTGAGCATCATAGAGTAAGTGTTACCTGTTGTTATTTACCTCCTTCTGGAGATTAAGTAAATTAGGAATGTTCTTAACAGTACAATATATGGGCTATGGAAAGCATTGAATGATTTTTGCCCATTCTGTACTAGAACGAGATAAGGTAAATATTATGTCCGTGTATGATTGAGACACGGACAGCAGGAGTTGAACAAAACAAGTCTTTACTGAATGGAGTCAATCGGGAAACTGAACTACAGGGGCTTGCTAGCGCCTTTTATACAGGGGTGGTCACTGCCGGTACTGCAGTCTGAGACCAGTTATTCTCTTAAAGGTACATACACAACAGTAAATTTAGCCCATCCAGCGTGCCTTGTCATTCAAATTATTGACCTGGGGTTGAACAGATGTCTCCCTACATTCCCTGTTCAGTTAGGAATTTGTCCAAATCCTTTTTGACTGCTGCAACTAAATCATCATTCATGGTGTTAACTTTCCCATGGTGTGGAAACACTATTTGTGAGAGTGCAAAGGAGAGTTTTTACCTGGCATTTGTGAATGTGATGGTTTTGTGTCATTATTTGCAATGCAGGGCTTTTTTTTAACTGTTTCCAGCTGGGAAGCTCAGCTCTTGAAAGTTGTTTTAAGAGTTCAAATCAGGAAAATGTGGAGGTATAAGTGTGTTTAAAAAAATATATTTTGTACTTCTGCTATTAGGCACACAAAACAAAATTACGTATGTGCAATGGCATCCATTCCAATAAGAAATAAAATGTATATCTGATTGTGATGGGACATTTGGGATCAAATGTAGTTTAAATAAGAACTGTTACTGGAGACAGAGAGAAGAGACATAAAAGGTACATCAGTGGATCTGTGGATTTGTGTGTTTGCAGTTGGGGTCCAAGAATATGTTGAGTCAGAATTTATGTTTTTACTTTAAACTAGCTGAACATTCCCTGGTGGTGTTCTGGTGACTTAGTGAGTTTATTTTGGTGAGTAGTTACGTTCTACAGACTAAACAAAAAAAAAAGTTGCATTTATATAACATTTTTCACAACCTCAGGGCATCCCAAAGTGCTTTACAGCCAATTAAGTACTTTTGAAGTGTAGTCACTGTTGTAATGTAGGAAACGCGGCAGCCAATTTGCGCACAGCAAGCTCCCACAAACAGCAGTGTGATAATAACCAGATAATCTGTTTTGGTGTTGTTGGTTGAGGGATAAATAATGGCCGGGACACCGGGGGTAACTCCCCTGCTCTTCTTCGAATAGTGGGATGGGATCTGCTACTGAGAGGGCAGACTAGGAAAGTCCCAAATTCGATCCCAGATTTGGATTAAGGAGGTTAACATTGGCCAGGGTCCCTGCAATTTACCACTATCAATAGATCCTTGCTAATAGTGTGTCAATGTCAGGTGAGTTCAGGACGAGGCTTGGCTGTGAAACATTCCCCTCTTCCCCATGGTCCAATAACCTATACCACCTTCTTCAGTCTTAGGCAGTCCCTTAGAACAGAGGATGACTTGCTTCCACATTAAAAATGAGTTCTCAGGTGACTGATGAGTCCAGTGCGGGACCTACAGTCTCTGTCACAGGTGGGGCAGACGGTGGTTGAAGGGGTGGGTGGGTGGGGTGCTTGGGTTGACGTGCGCTCCTTGTGCTGCTTGCGCTTGGCTTCCGCTTGCTCCCGGCGAAGAGACTCGAGGTGTTCGGTGCCTTCCCGGATTCTTCTCCTCCACTTTGTGCGGTCTTGGGCCAGGGATTCCCAGGTGTCAGTGGGGATGTTGCACTTTTTCAAGGAGGCTTTGAGGGTGTCCTTAAAGTGTTTCCTCTGCCCACCTGGGGCTCTCTTGCCATGTCGGAGCTCCGAGTAGAGCGCTTGTTTTGAGAATCTCGTATCGGGCATGCGGACGATGTGACCCGTCCATTGGAGCTGATCAAGCGTGGTCAAAGCTTCGATGCTGGGGATGTTGGCCTGAGCGAGAACACTGACGTTGGTGCGCCTATCCTGCCAATGGATTTGCAGGATCTTGTGGAGGCAGCATTGGTGGTACCTCTCCAGTGCTTTGATTTGCCTGCTGTACATGATCCATGTCTCTGAGGCATACAGCAGGGCGGGTATCACTACGGCTCTGTAGACCATGAGCTTAGTGCCGGGTTTGAGGTCCTGGTCTTCAAACACTCTCTTCCTCAGGCGACCAAAGGCTGCACTGGCACACTGAAGGCGGTGTTGGACTTCATCATCGACATCTGCCCTTGTTGACAGTAGGCTCCCGAGGTATGGAAAGTGGTCCATGTTGTCCAAGGCCTTGTCGTGGATTTTGATAATCGGGGGGCAGTACTGTGTGGCAGGGGCAGGTTGGTAGAGGACATTTGTCTTACGGATGTTTAGTGTAAGGCCCATGCTCTCATACACTTCGGTGAAGGTGTTGATGATGGTTTGGAGTTCGACCTCCAAGTGAGCGCAGACGCAAGCGTCGTCTGCATACTGTAATTCGACGACAGAGGATGGGACGACCTTGGATCTGGACTGGAGGCGACGGAGGTTGAACAATTTCCCGTTTGTTCCGTAAATTAGCTCCACTCCAGCGGGGAGCTTACTGAGCATACACACTCACGGTCAAAACACGTATATGAATAATTGTCACTTGACTGAAGAACAAGAGGAGGAACAGGACCTGTGGAACCATACCAGGAAGGAACAAATGTCCATGGTAGGGGAAAAAAGATGTGCTCCCTACTATTTTAGAAGCATGGATATGATTGCAGGAGAGAAATGGGACTTTTCTAAATTATAGGCTGACCTGTACTTCATAATAAGACTATGACTTATATACACTTACAAAGCAGAAACTTTAAAGACAACACACCTTTAGATGAATAAAGCAGTATATAGCTATTTTTTAGATGTGATCCATATGAAATCCTTCCATTTGCTAATTCTAATTACTAAAATGTTGGTATTTTACTTAAGTTATCCCAAAGAAATTGCTGGACTTTCAATCTAACTGTGCAGTTCTAAACCTCTATGCTTACCATTAGAACTCACAGATCTTGTCTTTCAGATTTGTTATTCCATGTGACACAAAGACTAGCTATTTAGTAGAAGTGACAGCTCCTTATTATCTGGTGGCTGGTATTCATTTGGGTTTCCTATGGAGTTGATTGGAAGTTGCTTATTCAGCACTCTGAACAAAGGATGAGCTAGTCTGCGATAGTACTGCTCAAAGTCTTTCAAAGGGAGAATGATTTGCTCTGCTGTTTTCTATAATGAAATGCTGGAATCCTGTGTAATGTGTCATTACAGTCACAAACAAGCAAAACGTAATAATTCACAAGTGAGTTGAAGTGATTCACAGTGCAGGCGTTGTAACTTCTCTCATCTCGTTTTTAGGACAAGATGTCATTGGAAAGTACCCTGTTGGTTACTATTAGCTTGTACTATTATTCTGAACTGTTCTAAGTAGTCAATGTAGCATCTATTCTCACAAAAATTAAACTGTTCAGAAAATTAAAAGACATACAGGCCGTGTAGTGACAAAAGTTCTTTGTTGTTTGGGAGGGAGATGAGCCACTTGCTCTTTGTGTTATTAAACTGGTAGGTGTAATATAAGGTATGGTCTTCCAGTGTTTGGTTTTACCTTGAAGGTGAATTATTTTTCTCAGTATACTAGAATCTGAAGAAAGTGCCATATATTATTTTATAAAATTGTGGTACCATTAAATATGAATAAAAGTAAATGAAAGATAAGGAGGAAGTCTCAGCAACCAGTCTCCCTTTTAATTTTCATTATTTTCTTCCTCCTTTCTCTGCTAATTTTCTACCCGCCCTTCGTCCGCTCCTGAAGACTTTGACTCCTTAACAGGGCACAGTTCCACGAGCAGTGGTTGTCCTGCGGTACCCCATCCTTCTGACCATTATTCATCTGTGAGCACAGGCAGTGAATGGTGCCGAAGGGGAAATCATAGCTGAGCCCGAATCTCTCGTCGCCAGACAATGCTTACACATGCTCTTCCAGCGGGGGCGTTGCTGGATAGCAAGCAACAGAAGAATCCCGGGCCATCTTTTCCCCTTCCTAACTCAGGATTGCTGAAGCCAATTGTAGCACTGGCTGAGATCAACTAATTCAACAAATCAAACCTGAGACTGTCCTGTGTTGTATGGCTCAGCTATGCACCGTCTTAATCGAGCAAAACACCAGGGAGCTGATTAGTCCTCCTTTTATTTAAAAAAAACAAGAATTTTGATTAACTTTTATCATCTTTTTTTATTTCTGGTGGTTACAATTTTTTAAATATTGGTTGATCTTTGATAGCGTTTCTCACCATTCGTCTGGTGTCTGGTGCGCGGCTATAATGTTAACCTGCCTATCCCTTTAAAGCTACTGCTCAGCCACTCCCTGTGGGGTACTAGTTTAAATAGGTCCTGAGGTCAATTAGAGACAAACTATTCTTGTTATTGGAAATTTCTCTGGATTGGCAGCTGCTTGGCTCTTCTCCAGGTTGTCGCAAGGTCCAAAAACAATAGGAAATAGCTGGGTTTCTTTCCTGTTCTGTATTTTTTTTAAGATTGTTCAGTTGTGATTTCTTGGTGTTTTATATGAGGTGTGTTATCCTAAGTATGATGTCTGCAGTGTGATGTCTAGAGTGTGACAGAAGCTCTCAAAAATGTTTAAAGCAATAGAACTTTTTTCGGTGATGAGTTTTAATTGATCCTCGGCACTAGCATAAAGGAATTTTTGAATCTGATAGTATGAGGGAGATGAATTCACATATAAGCAAGTCCTAGCAAGGAGACATGGGGGAACCGGATCAATGTGCAAAAGATGACAGCTGGAATCTACAATACGGATAATAAGGGGTTGAGAGAACACTTTGAAGGATTGACAAGAACAACTTCAAGAATTCGATCAACACACTCATGGTGTTGAGGATAAAGGATTACATTCAGGTCTGAGCATTTGGCAAGCTCAGCCAGACTTATAACAATGCTACAACCACATTTTAGAATTCTGTCTTGGCTTGTTCTCCAAAATGGTTCGAACATTCCCATGGAAACATTGATACCTAGTCATGTGCTGATTTCCTATTTGTTTGAATTGCCTGTTAACCTAATGTATCTAGCTATAAATACCTCACTGGAGAATTAGTCCCCCAGTGTCAGATGGCAGATTTAAACAGTTTCAGTGGAAAAAATCCATTTGGATTTGCCAAATTATCTACCATGACAACAACAAAAATGTAGCCTGTGGAAAATAAATTCTATCAGCAAAAAAATAAGCCACCAAATCACACAGCAACTTCAGGTACCACAGGTAAGCATCACCACAAGTTGAAAATCAGACCTTTGATTAAGTAAAGATGAAGGGTCCATACCTGAAACGCTAACTTATCGGTGCCTCTTCCCGGATAATGGCTGACCTACTGAGTGCTTCCGTTTTTGTTTCAAATGTATGAGAGTATTTCTTTTTCATAGGATATCTGGACATTTAAGAGGCCATTTTCCAACTTCATGCTGATGGCGGGCAACCTTGCCCATCGACAGCTGAGTCTGGAGGTGTCAAAGGCACGGATGCAGGGCTTCAGCAGCAGATGGGCTGAGGTAGGGCGGAGGTTAGGGAGGTGAAAGAGAGTAGCTGGTCTTTGAGGGGGAGAAAATAACAACAACAATTTGCATTTATATAGCACCTTTACTGTAGTAAAACGTCCTAAGGTGCTTAAATACGGGGTCAGAAGCTCAGCTTGGGGTCAACTGGGACACCGAAGTTGCAAACAGTCTGGTTCAACCTGAGACAATGGCCGGAGAGGTGGATGGATTTGGTGACCAGGGTACAGAGTTTATGGGTGGGGGGGCATAGAAGATGGCGTTGGTCTTCCCGATGTTTAACTGGAGGAAATTGCAGCTCATCCAAGAATGTATGTCAGACAAGCAGCCTGACAACACAGAGGCCAATCTGAAGCAATCTGTGTTGACCTCTCTGGTTAATATTAACCTTCTCTGCTCTTCAGATAGTCCAAAATAATAAACCCTTGGCCTATAAATGCTTCCATCTGATCTACTGCGGTTCTGAATTGCTTCCTCCTTGCACTCAGTCTAGTTGCTCCTTGTATTCATTCTCAGAAAGAACAATGGCTGCTTCTATTCCAATCAAGGGCATTTAAGGATGACAGAAAAGCAGTCAGAAACCTCTGTGCATTTTTTTAAACCTCCCATTAAATTTCTATATTGACAGCAGGGTAAAGCCAAAGTAGACGTAGTGGAGGTAAATTAATTCTGTCACCCACTTCCCAAATTGGCTAAATTGGCGGTCTGTAAAACTGTAGAAAGTAGTAGGTTCTGCCCAAATGAGCATAAGATGAATATTTGAGGGTAAAAATCAACCAAAAATAGATTTCCTCCCAACATTTAATTTTCCATCTGGTGGAATTAGTCAGAGAACTTAATGTTACCTGAAGAAAATCCCCCCACAGCTTCCACTGAACATCTTTACATATGACTGTATAGAAAAACATATGCATTCAGGATTTCAAGACATTATATCGGTAGCTGCATTTATCTGAACTGCTTTCTTTGTTTCCTTTCTATTTGGAATATTTAAGTCTTTACTTTTTGAGAAATAATTTTCTGCCAGATGCTTGTAAAAAAAAAGTTCAGGAAAAGTACAAACAATTAATATTGTAGAACCGACCAACAATAAATCACAGTATAGACACATAAAGCACATCCCTTTTAAGTATTTTGGACCAAGAATAAGACCGCCCAATGCTGAACATCAGCCAAGAGGAAACAGGAAAGGTTTGCTTAATCATTAATCTAAGCAAAATCATCTTTCCCACATAGGTTTAGATTTTGAAAAACATAGGCGTGAAATTCTCACTTGAAGGAATTTGACCTGCCCATATGCATTAATAAAACTAAACTAAAACTAATGATTAATAAGGGACTTCTGAACACTTTAAATGAGACAAGCAATAAAGAGGAATAAAGAAACTTTAGACAAACGGTGCGCTGCTAACCACATGCATTTACGATGGAGATACTAGCTTGCACATTTCAACTGTACTGGTGGTAAATTAAGATATTTAATTTAACTTTGATCAAGATTTTTCTACTTTAGTGAGTGGGAATGAGTTACTTGACCTGTGTAAATGATGTGGTATTACACTGGTGGTGGTAAAAGGTGGAACATGCAACTCAGAATAGAGACAGGAAATCACAATTTAATTAGATGGATCTTCATATATTGATTACACAGCACATATCACCAAAACAAGATTGACCCCAAAGAACCATCGTCAATCATGGGCTGTCATTTACCAAAATGTCAATTGGTGTTCAAAATCATGAGGGGTCTGGACAGGGTAGATAGAGAGAAACTGTTCCCATTGGCAGAAGGGTTGAGAACCAGAGGACACAGATTTAAGGGGCTTGGCAAAAGAACCAAAGGCGACGTAAGAAAAAACTTTTTTACGCAGCGAGTGGTTAAGATCTGGAATGCACTGCCTGAAAGGATGGTGGAGGCAGATTCAATCATGGCTTTCAAAAGAGAGTTGGATAAGTATCTGAAGGAAAAAAATTTGCAGGGCTAGGGGGAAAGGGCAGGGCAGTGGGACTAGCTGAGAGTCGGCACAGGCTCGATGGGCCGAATGGCCTCCTTCCATGCTATAACCATTCTATGATTCTATGACTGTATAGAACAGCAGAACACTGTTACAAAAGGTGGAAGTGAATTGAAAAGGGTTGCTGAAATTAAATTGCAATACAAAAAGCAAAATAATATTTTTTTTTATCATTCATTCTTGGGATATGGGCATCACTAGCAAGGCCAATATTTATTGCCCATCCTTAGTTGCACTTGAAAAGGTGATGGTGAACCAACTTCTTGAACTGCTGCAGGCCGTTTTCTGAAGGATTTCCTCCCAACATTTAATTTTCCACCTGGTGGAATTAGTCAGAGAACTTAATGTTACCTGAAGAAAATCCCCCCACAGCTTCCACTGAACATCTTTACATATGACAGTGCTGTTCAGTAGGGAATTCTAAAAGTTGGGCCCAGTGATGATGAAGGAATGGCGATAAAGGTTCAAGTCGGGATGGTATGTTACTTGAAAGTGATGGTGTTCCCATGCATTTGCCGCCCTTGTCCTTCTAGATAGTGGAGGTCGTGGATTTGGCAGGCAATGTCAAATTGGAAAGGCAAAAGCCAGAAATTTATACACGATGAAAGAATGAACAAATGAAATCAAAAATATTTTTAGAGCACCTTATTATGTCCCCAGGATGTTCTGAAGTGCCTCAAAACCGAAGAATTACCATTGAATTGTAGCCACTATTGTTATGTTGAGAAAGATGATAGAAGATGATTGCAGAATTGTTGAGTGGCTCTGGCCCTTCTACATCCCCGCCATTCAGAACATCCTGAAGGAACACATCACTCACTGTATGAGGCAATGTAAAACAGCCTTGGCACAGTACATTGCAGGGACACTGATTTGTACAACAACTCAAACATATTACATAACATTTGGAATTAGACTGGGCACAGTTGGCAGAGCATTATTAGTCATCCTCTCCTCACCTACACATTCTTATCATATAGAAACACTTTAGTCCAGTCCTCAGGTCCTTTAGTTCTGACGAAGGGTCATCGACCTGAAACATTAACTCTGTTTCTCTCTCTACAGATGCTGACTGACCTGCTGAGTATTTCCAGCATTTTCTGTTTTTATTTCAGATTTCCAGCATCCACAGTATTTTGCTTATGTACCAAGTCTGTCTAAGTTGCTTTTGGCTGATATGCCCTCCAAATCAAGCATGAAGGATCGTGCCACAAATCCTTTGGCTGGTGAGTCAGAAATTAACCCCTTTAGGTGTCTGTAAATGGGAGAAATGCACATAGTTTTAATTTAGTATTTTAATATAATATCTATGTGCCATAATATCTTCAATACTTTTGAGCAACATTCTTTATTTTCTATCTGTTGAGTTGCCACATATTTTTATAGAACTGATGAGACTACCTCAATAAAAATATTGACCTCAAAAGTCTGTGGGGCTGCTCTGTCCTAATTGAGGTGTTTAAGAGGATCAAAGGAATTGACAGGGTAGATGGAGATAAACAATTCCCTCTGGTGAGGGAGTCCAGATCAGGGGGGCCTAACCTTAAAATTAAAGCTAGACTGTTCAGGGGTGATGTAAGAGAGCATTTCTCCATACAAGGGTAGTGGAAATCTGGAACTCTCTCCCCCAAAAAGCTGTTGAGGCTAGGCGAATTGAAAATTCCAAAACTCTGATTGATCGATTTATGTTAGGCAAGGCTATTAAGAGATACGGAACCAAGGCAGGTAGATAGTGTTAAGATGCAGATCAGCCATGATCTAACTGAATGGCGGAACAGGCCCGAGGGCTGAATGGCTGACTCCTGTTCCTATATTCCTATGGGCCACCAACTGATGACCTCTGCTCCTCATCCTACTGGGGGTCAGGGGGAAGTCAACTGTTTTATTTATTTCCTGCAGTGTGCCTGTCAAGTGTTGGAGGAGATGCAGTACAGGCCAGTCACTTGCAGGCCAGCTGGCAGCAACCCAGGCCTGGACTCCCAGGTATGCTCCACTTACGCCAGGCTAAGTAGCAATGCGCCTGGTTGAGCCTGGTATATCAGGTGCGTGGTGTAATCCCAGCCAGGAACAAGCAAATTCTTGTAAATCTTCTCTGCACCCTCTCCAGTGCCGCTACATCCTTTTTATAATATGGCGACCAGAACTGTATGCAGTACTCTAAGTATGGTCTAACCAAGGTTCGATACAGGTTTAGCATAACTTCCCTACTTTTCAATTCTATCCGTCGAGAAATAAACCCTAGTGCTTGGTTTGCTTTTTTTATGGCCTTGCTAACCTGTGTCTTCACCCCCACTAATGTCAGGGGTCATGTTTGGGATGGGCCCAGAAACTCTCAATGAATGTCAGCACCCAGTGTAATTGGGTCACAGTCCATTTTCCAGCTTATCCATTGTATTCCTTGTGGACTTATACCAGGAGCTCTATTAATTTTGGGAGCCATTATGAATATAATAATAACGAAACAATAAATAGCACCTTATCACACCAAATTGTCTCAAAGTGCTTCAAACAATGAATTAATCTTGAAGTGCTATGATTGTTGTCATAGAGGAACCATTCTGCAACATTATGGACCCACAAACAAGTTGAAAAGGAATGCTGTATTTTTGGGATTTACCTGCATATTTTTAAATTAGTTGGTCAGCTATTGGAAAAAAGAACTAAAATTATTAATTTGGTGCTTAAACTATTTTAATTTTTGCCTTAGCAGCTTAGTTTTTTAAATAAATTATTACTAATACTCCAAAAATGTGTAACAAGTGCCAAAGGTTCATGGTCCTTCCAGTGCACTCCCGCCATAGCTGCAGAAGGAATGTGCTTGAAGGGCTAGAGATATGTCTACACTGGGTTCCAGATTTATGTTGGGGATTCCATGTGACCTTATAAGAGGCAGAGTCTCCACCTGCACTACAAGACAAGCAACAAAGCAGAGGACGGGGCTGGGGTTGGAGCTCCCAACACCAGGAGTTCTCATGTCTCCTGCCTCCCAGCATCTTCAGTGACATGACAGTGCACCTGGTGAGACCAGGGGTACCAGACCATTGAATGTGAGCCATATTTGGAGGGGTCCAGGCCGAATCATGCCCTGGCCCCCTACAGAAGGAAAATGAACTTTTTTAACAATGTTTCAAAGTTGGCCCACTTGCAAAGGGCACTTTGGATTACTTTCTATGGGGGAACCCAGGTACCCTACTTGCACCACCAGTGGTACAGACGACAGCCATTTGGATGCAAATTAAGGAACCTCCCTTTACCCTGGGAATTTTGGCATGGTCAGCAGTGGAAGTCCCAGGTGAGCATATCCCATTAGTTAAGTTAAAATGCCATTTCTCCACCCTCCCCCAAATTTCCAATCAGGCACAAGAGCTTTTCCTTTGGGAATTCCCATGCTGATTTTTAGCTCCACAGTTCATTTCTGTTGAATCTTTTCATTTTCTAATTTTCTCTTTTCTTCTCCCAGAGTTCAGTTCGACAAGTTCAGTTCAGTTCAATTCTTCATCCGAGACTATAGTCAGTGAGTGCTGGCGAGCTAGTTGACCAAAGGGAACATCACAGCAGTAACTGATCCTGCCCTCATTCGAGGGTGCCAAAACACACACTTTCCAATGGGAGTTACTCAATAGCCATCAGGAGCAGAAACCTTGGTTAATTTTTCTCCTCTCTGCCCGGGAACACTGAGGCTAATTGTAGTGTGCCACCAGCTGAGATCTTACATTTTGAACAGGCTAGTTCTGTGCTTTTGATCAAGAGCAGATGTAGCTTTGAACAGCATTTAGCTGCTTGAACATTATATGAGAAGACATATGCCTATACAGGTCAAGGGTTAATGAGGATCTTGAGGATCAGGTGCATTCCATTCATGCCGGTGGTGGGGGGGGGGATTGTTTCTTCCAGTAGCAGTAGTGTTGGTTCAACATATTAT
The DNA here is from genome assembly GCF_052327205.1 of Somniosus microcephalus. Taxonomy (NCBI): domain Eukaryota; kingdom Metazoa; phylum Chordata; class Chondrichthyes; order Squaliformes; family Somniosidae; genus Somniosus; species Somniosus microcephalus. The sequence goes on from NC_140992.1 coordinate 255,411,063, forward strand.
CTTACTTATGTTATTCAAGTCTATGACCTTAAGAAGTAAGAAAGTGTAATCACTTTCTGATGTGGGTGGATAAATCTGTGATGCGTCTACATCTTTATCTATACTTTGATGTTTAACAAAAGAAAATGATTAGCTGGGTTTACGTACTTATGAAGGGTGCTCTAGTTTTGTTTTATATGTCAGCAAACTTTGACAGCACCTCACATTGTCCCTTCCAATTTAACCATATAATGATACAGCCTTGGTATAGCCCTACCTAGCTATATGAAGCACATGTTTAACATGGATATATAGGCAAAGGTTTATTTTTCCTCCCCTTTTCTACCCCCTCTCTTGAAAGTGGTATGATTTCACTGATGCCAATAGTAATCTAGTACCTCAACCAAATGGCTATTGTGAGCAGAGACATTAGCCTAGTTTTCTCCTGTTGGCCTCTCCCCAACAGTGCTCAGCAGATAGTCGGCACTGGAAATGGATGGAGATCCATTATGCCGGACCTCCGCCCACTTTAGCATGCACTCCATTTTCTATTGTCATTTCTGATGACCGGGGAAAGTGCCTGCCCATTTTGGGTGGGTGCATGCAAAGGAGGTGGTGATGACGTAGTGATATCATACATCCCATTTTCCATCATTTCTGCCTCATCTATGTTATTCAAGTCTATGACCTTAAGAAGTAAGACTCACGGCAGTATAAAATGGGAGCCCAGGACGCTGAACGGATATCTAAGCCTCCATTAGGGCAGAAAGCGCACACTCGTTGTGAGCCAGAAGTGCGCCTTCCACCATATTAGCCAAGAAAAAATAGGTGACAAGCGCCCACACCTGAAACAGGCTTTTGCATATTCAAACAAGGGGCCTCCCGGTCACCCCCACCCCTCTCTTGGTCCCCTTAAGGCCTTACCTGAGGACCGGTGCCGTCATCGCAGCAACCAGATCATTGAGGCCTCTTCTCCGGCGAGCTGCGTGGGGACGCCAATTAGGCTGATAATGAGGCCCAATATTAGGTGCATCTTGGACCTATCCATGCAGGTGCAGAGATCGTTCCCTGCGGCCTCTGTGTGCTCGTTTCCGGCAGCAAACAAATTTCTACACCCCTGTCTGACACACCCTCCAGTTCCTACAGAAATGCTTTGCAAGCATCCTTCTTTTCAACGCACGACCCGTGAGACCTGAATCCTGAAACTCTTCAGCTAAGGCTTGGCAAATTCTGGCCTTCTGGCCAGCAATGTCTTCCTCCTCATGGTCACCATCAGCTGCAGTGTTTTAGCCGATGCAAAAGTGATCATCAGCGGAAAAGCAGCGGAAACTCTGGAGAGCGGCCATTTGCGCTGTTTCTCCAGGGATTCCGCCAATCTTCTGCCAAAGTTACAACGGGAGATTAGGAGAACCTCCCCATGGAAATTACCGCCGGCTGTGCCCAGAAATGCCCTATAAAGAGGCTGGGCAAGAGTAGGGCGATTTAAAAAGAGAGTGAAACATTTCTCACTCAAGACCCCTGTTCAATAGTTTGTGAATTATACTGAGAAGCTGCTTTTATCACGTTGAGAAATCTTGGTTTGACCAGGAAGGCATAATCATTTCTCAAAAGCATTTATGTGTGAGGTCGGGGTCGACAACTCTGGCTGGATGTGTTCCTGGAGGTGTCATCATGTGACCGCCTGCAACCGTCCCACGTTGTCAAGCAGCCTTTATTTCCCTCTACAAAATTTTTACAACTGATAAACAAAAGTATTCAAAGAAAATGAAAAATACACACAACTTTTTTTAATGCCCATGTGATTTTTCTCCGGGTAGCTCACAGCAGAGTCCTGGGGGGAGCAGTTGGGTTGGTTTGCGGCTCTTGTTAGCCCCGCCACGGGTGCGCTAACGGAGCGCAAAACCCCTAGCGTCCGGGCGCGGCGCCGCTATTGCCTCCCTCGAAATTCAGCCTGCGCCCCGGCCGCAAATTCCCTTGCGCCCCCAAACTATCACTGGACAATATGTCCGACAGGATCGGACATTTTTGCAGCGGCGGCCGCGCTACTTAAAGGGCAGGTGTCGGGCGGCCATTTTTATTTTGGCAGCACCTGCCCCCTTTCCCTTTTTTATGCAGGGTGCCGTCTGCGACCGCTCAGCCCGGCACTCCTCTTGAGTGCCAGGCTGTTTCCACGGCACCCCGCTCCCTGGTGGTCCAGCAGGGCCCCGGTGCACGCAGGGCTGGACCCCGCCCCTTTAATCAGGGGAGGAAGCCTGCAATGACGCAGCGCCAAGTGTCGCCGCGCGTGTTGCTGTTGCACGTAGCGCCGCGAACTTCAGTAGTAGCGCCCCAAGAGGGAGGTGGAGCGCTTCCAGTAACGCCCCGCCTCCTGCTTGGGGCACTACGACTGAATTTACGGCGGAGGGGCGCTAACTTTTTCGGGGCACTAACGCCCCAAAAGGGGCGCCACCCAATTTTTCCCCGTTGGAGATTAATCTTTCAATCCTGGAGACTCCAGGGAAATCCTGGAGAGTTGGCATCCCTAATGTGAGGGTCAGGCAACAGGGAGAAATTCAAGAAACATTTCACATCAGCCTTTCAGGCTTCTACCTAAATCTTTGCAAAAGATAGCCTTTTGCTGACCTGCCTATCATAACCCCAGTAATGACATCAGGATCAGGCGTGGCTTTTACACTGCGATTTCCATTGGATAGAAGTTTCAGTTGTTGTTGTAGTTTGACGGCACATGGCCAGTGCCTTATCAGAGTTTGGTCAGCTTCTTTCCTCTATTAAAGTTCTTAGCCTCACTGGCTACCGTTAACAAGTAGCACGGCGTGACGGCAATGGCCGAGATTAAGAGGACATTTCAGCTGCCCAGCCTATGGTAAGGATTTACAGGCTAGAAATTCGTCTTGGGCGGTGGAGCAAAGTGGGCGGTGTTGGATCGGCCGCCCGTTACACGCAGTGCCTGATGTTCAGTTCCGCTGCAGTCAGTAGAACTGAATATCAGGAGCTGCGTATAATGGGCGGCCGATCTGTTACCGCCCGCTTTGCTCCACCACCCGAGGCGAATTCCTAGCCCTATCTCTCTAGGTCTCTGTATTCTAATCATCAACCAAGCAGGCAGGAGGTCCGCTTGCTCCTAGAGCAACACAATGTGTGAAAGATAGTTGCCTGAAGTCAGTTGCCTCCAATTTTCCCTCATTCCCTGTCTGGGAGTGCGTAGCCGCGTTCAAGCCCCACTCCAGAGACTTGAGCACATAACCTCGGCTGACACTTCAGTGCAGTACTGAGGGAGTGCTGCATTGTCAGGGGTGCAGTCTTTCGGATGAGGCATTAAACCAAGGCCCAGTTTGCCGTCTCAGATGAACGTATAAGGTCCCATGACATTATTCGAAGAAGTGCAGGGGAGTTATCCCCGGTGTCCTGGCCAATATTTATCCCTCAACCAATATCACTAAAACAGGTTATCTGGTCACTATCATATTACTGATTGTGGGACCTTCCTGTGGGACAAATTGGCTGCCACGTTTCCAACATTACAACAGTGACTACACTTCATTGCTTGTAAAGCACTTTGGGACCTCCTGAGCTCATGAATGGCGCTATATCAAAGAATCATAGAATCATAGAATGATACAGCGCAGAAGGAGCCATTCGGCCAATCGTGTCTATGCTGTAGAATTATTCAATTAATCCCACTCCCCTGCTCTTTCCCCATAGCCCTGTAATTTTTTTCCCTTCAAGTATTTATCCAATTCTCTTTTGAAAGTTACTATTGAATGTGCTTCCACCAACCTTTCAGACAGCACATTCCAGATCACATCAGCTCCCTGTGTAAAGAAATGTTTCCTCATGTCTTTTGCCAATCACCTTAAATCTGTGTCCTCTGGTTACCGATTCTTTTACCACTGGAAAAGTTTCTCCTTATTTACTCTACCAAAGCCATTCTTGATTTTGAACACCTTTATCAAATCTCCTCTTAATCTCCTCTGCTCCAAGGAGAACAACCCCAGCTTCCCCAGTCGCTCCACATAACTGAGGTCCCTCTTCCCTCATATAAATACAAGTCTTTCTTTCTTAGCCTACCTCTGCCTGCTTGGTTGAGATCATGGATTTGTTGCGTGGGTAACTGCAAGCACAAACTTGTGCATTATCATTCTACGCCACCAACATTCAATGCCAACAATGACACCAAATCTACTGACAGTGAAAACCAGGACACACCACCTGATCGATTTTTACAGTCATCCTTGCTGTTAGAATCAAAATAGCACACACTCAATTAAAAGGTAAGATACAAGGTCAGGGAATAGCAACTTTGCTAATAGGTTCATGATAAATATGTTACCAAAGCGATAACTGACTAAATAGACAGCTTTGTGGAAGGCAAAACAGTGAATCCAAAACACTGCAATTCGTGGGAGGTCTGGCATTATTGATTATATGGGTTCAGAGGTTGCCTGGCATAAAGGTTCATTGTATTGTGGGAGAGACATGCCTAATAGCTATAGAAACAGAGCCCAGTTGTTGCAATAAAAGCTGTCTTTCTTAATCTTGAGACAGCTGCTGAAGAAGATACTATTTGTAACAAAGCCATGTGCTCTGGCACTCTGTACTCCTCATGTTGTTGGAAGTGCTGGAAAAATCTTTCAGTGTCTTCTGTAAATGTAATTACTCGGAATTCATAACTGTAGAGAATCCAGTTCAAGTTTCACCATATTTCATCTCTTTTTTCTTCTTCCACTGTTCCCCCCTCTTTCTCCTTGCGTCTCTCCCGACCTGTTACATCTTGTGCTTAGTCAACATTTTGAATGCTGGATCCAGTGTAACAAGACCAATCATAATGGTCCTATTTAAATGAAGACATCAGAGACTAAAATACTAGAGACTAGTCTGTTGCCTGATTTCCCCCAAATTATGCGGCAACATGGGTAAGATTTAAATCGTTACTTTTAACATTTAATTTTCTTGGCTGAGGTAGTTTATTCCTGAATGGATCAAGAAAAAGAAAATGTCAATTAACTATAGTTGTTTTTTTTAAAAACACACAATGCCATGTGGATGCAATTATTAGCACCCAGAACCCTGGGAATCCAGTTATTCTGAAAATTTGACGGCCCTCTCAGTCAGCTGTGTGGAGCATTGAAGGGTCCCAGACCTGAAACGTTAACTCTGTTTCTCTCTCCACGGATGCTGCCTGGCCTGCTGAGTATTTTCAGCATTTTCTGTTGTTATGTCAAATTGTACAAGTTGAGCTGCCCTGTCAAAGAGAGACTTGGTAACCTGCCTTGGAGAGAAATGCACAGAAATTTGTCTGATCTGACAAAAGTCCCCTGTGGTTCTCTGAAAAGAGCCTATGGCATAAAAGTTGAGAGCGGTGGTGACTTTCTCTGCCATAATGAGAGTTGTACATGCTGCGGACCTTGGTTGCAGATCTGGTTGCAGCGATGAACAGAACTCTCCTCCAACTCTTCATGACTGAAGCACAGCCTCGTGAGACAGAGCTCCTGGGAAAGGTCCTGGAAAGTGCTGAGATGGTCTGCCCTATCTGGCTAATTGGTAAAAGGCTACTTTTGTTTAGTGCTCCTAGCCTACTGCCTATAAAGGGATTACTCTGTGCTTGTCTGTGTGTATGGTCAACAAGTGGTTATGCTTTGAAGCTTCATGACCAATGCAATAGAAAACCCCAAGGATCCCTTTTCCTGGCCACTGTCTGAGGCTGAACCAGACTGTTTGCAACCTTGGCGTCCTATCTGACCCTGAGCTGAGCTTCCGACCCCCATAATCTTTCCGTTACCACGACCGCCTACTTCCACCTCCGTAACATTGCCCGTCTCTGCCCCAGCCTCAGTACATCTGCTGCTGAAACCCTCGTCCATGCCTTTGTTACATCTAGATTCGACTAGTCCAACGCACTCCTGGCCGGCCTCCAACCTTGCACCCTCTGTAAACTTGAGCTCATCCAAAACTCTGCTATCCTTATCCTAACGCTCACCAAGTGCTGTTCACCCATCACCCCTCTGCCTGCTGACCTACATTGACTTGATTTTAAAATTCTGAAATCATTCTGGACTTCAGGAAGTCTAAAGGCGGAAGTCACACCCCCATCCACATCAATGGGGCTGTGGTGGAAAGGGTGGACAGCTTTAAGTTCCTCGGAGTCCACATCACGGAAGACCTCTCCTGGTCCCTCAATACCTCCTCTCTGGTGAAGAAGGCCCAGCAGCGCCTATATTTCCTAAGGAGGCTGAAGGGATGTAACCTGTCACCCCTGATCCTCTCTAACTTTTACCGCTGCACAATAGAGAGCATCCTGACGAACTGTATCACAGTATGGTATGGCAGCTGTAGCTACTATGACCGGAAAGCCCTGCAGCGGGTAGTCAAAACTGCCCAACACATTACCGGCACCCGGCTACCGACCATAGAGCACATATACCAGAAACGCTGTTTACGGAGGTCACGGACCATCATCAAAGACCCTACCCACCCCAGCCACAGTCTGTTCACCCTCCTGCCATCTGGGAGATGCTACAGATGCATTCGCACCCGTACGACCAGATTTAGGAACAGCTTCTTTCCCAGGGCTGTCATCCTACTGAACTCCACAAATAAACTCTAAAGCCTGCACATCTGCCAATGCACTTTATTATGGTTATGTTTATGTTAATGTATTACAAGCCAAATGTATGCTGAATGTTTAAATATCTTAATCTAAATGTACACTCTCGGGAGCCGCATCCCTACATTTCGTTGTACTGCACTTGTGCACTAACAATGACAATAAAGTTGATTATTATTATTATTATTATTATTATTATCTCTGTAACCTCCTCCAGTCCTACAACTCTCCAAGGAGATCTCTGGCCTCCTCCAATTCTGGCCTCTTGTGCATCCCCGATTTTAATCGCTCCACCATTGGCGGCCATGCCTTCAGCTGCCAAGCCCCTAAGCTCTGGAATTCCCTCCTAAACCTCTCTACCTCTACCTCCTCCTTTAAGACGCTCCTTAAAACCTACCTCTTTGACCAAGCTTTTGGTCACCTGTCCTAATTTCTCCTTATGTGGCTCAGAGTCAAATGTTGTTTTGTAACACACCTGTGAAGCGCTTTGCGACATTTTACTACATTAAAGGTGCTATAGAAATGCAAGTTGTTGTTGATCTATTTTGAATCAATAAGAACAGAATCAATAAGATTGTGAATCTTTAAGAACAATGCACGTGCAACTCAAAATCTACAATAGACCACAGATCAGGGTCCTGGTGATATGAGATTCGAGCTATGAAACAAAGCACGTGCAGAAGTAATCTTATTCCGATTGATCACATTTAAATAAAAGCATGCATATATTTACAAAATAGCGGCTTTGTCACTTTTATTTCACAAGTAAACATTTATTTTTCCACCCTCTATAGGTGGCCCCATGCAAGTCCATATTTACAGATTTTAAGGACTCCCAGGCCTCTGCAGAGATGCTCTTGAAAGGGCCAAAGAGTGGTTCGTGGAAGTGCCATTAGTGATGCATTCAGGACTGAAACCTGGAAGCACTTTTTCCACACAAACTCCCCCCCTCAAAAGGATGTGGATGCTGGGTCAATTGACATTTTCAAAACTGAGGTCGATAGATTTTTCTTAGATAAGGTTATCAAGGGATATGGAGGAAAGGTGGGTAAATGGAGCTGAGGTACAGATCAGCCATGATTTAATAGAATGGCGGATCAGGCCCGAGGGGCTGAGTGGCCTACTTCCGTTCCTGTGTGTAAGGATTCCGGGGGCTTCTTTTAAATTGGTTTAAGGTAATCTACCTGGCCAGCAGTCTTTTTGCTGCTGCACTCTAAACCAATTTACAAACAGTGGTTTCGAATCGCTACCCCTCCTTTAGTTCTGAGTGGAGGAACTTATAATTAATGATATTAAAACGGAACAAGTGGTTTGGATGAGAGAAGAAAATCAAGCTTTATTAACTAAAAGAAACTACAATCACAATATCAAACTATCCCACACGAACACAGTAAAATTGTAAAACTATACAGCAGGGGGGTTGCAGACGATGAAAACGAGGGATACAATGGCTACAATGTTATTTAAACAATCTTAGCAATTCCCTTAAATCACCATCCCCCCTTAACTCCTGCTAGGTTGCCTTGTTGAGGAGTCAGAAACTCTGCTGACATGTGGTCCAGCGAAGAGAGAGAGAGAGAGAGAGAGAGAGCTCACCTATCGTCCCAGGAAGCCAAGAGCCAAGAGCCAAGAGAGCGAGCTGGCTGCTCAGCCTTTTTTTATACCTGGTGAGCCCCTCACATCCTGCCTTACAAGGGCTGTGTGCAAAATTAACCCCAAAGCTGTGATAGGCTAACTCAAAGTGGTTAGATTGAGTTAATGTGATTTTCAGAGCTCCCTTTGCTGAAACAAAAGGGAGATACATCTGCTCTATAGTCCAGTACTGGGTGATTGGAAACCCATTCAAGATACAAAGAGTCTCTTCTGCAGTTTAGATGTATCCACTCGATATACAAACAAATGCTAATAGCATTCAATTGCTTTATAAACAAAGCAATGTCCTTTGTCTTCATTGAACCTTACTTCCAGACACAGAAAGCTGCATTCCAAACCTCTTTTGTCATTCGGCCATGTGGTGTGACAGCCATTTTATCCCTGGAAATTTAAAAGCACATCGCTCAGGGATCCTTTAATCAAAAACATGAATCTTCAGAACTGTAAATTATTGCGAATTCTTACATGTGCTCCTATGTACTGTAACTATGATTTGGTATATCTTTTTTATTCAAAGATCAAGATCTACTGCTCGCATATTGTTTCAATCTTTAGATTGATCAGTACAGAATGATCTCATCACATGAAACAATAAAAGTAAAACAGTTAAAAAGTTTAGTACATTCATTAGCCAACAATAACATGTGAAATGAATTAACCAGCTCCTATGTAGGCTGGGAGAGTAGAACATCAATGTCATTTTGTCCTGATAACTGTTCAACGATTACCCACATAAAACCTGATTCTCTTAGTTTGCTGCAAACTAAATGTAAACAGCAAATTATTAAAAGGAATTAGGAACTGTGTGACTCAGCAGCTTAGTTCATTGCAGCACATAGTTCCTCTTCAGAAATGTCAAAGGTTAAAGTCCCAGGGCTGCCTGTGACTCCAACTCTCCTGCCTTGCCTATTTGGCAAACGTGAACAAAAAATTCAGGATGTTATTAGTACTTGGCCAGGTTACAGGGAAATGAGGAGCCTTCACAGGATGGAGGAAACTGATGTAGGCCAGCTCGCCCACTACAAACATGCATCTCGGTGGTCAGTCCCAGAGTGTTGTTGATGGAGGATTGCACAGATCATTCTTTAAGATGGGAGTTATGCTGAGTCATGAGTGAGCTTATTAGGGATGCAAAAATGACTATATCTGGGGGAAAGGTGAGTAAGACCAGACATAAAAAGTTGAAGTAAAAAAAAAGCAGAACATCTGTGTGTTTCACTGTGAACATATAGGGGGAGCAATTGGTCCTCATCGCCATATTGGGCTCCGATGATATTCAGGCACCCCTTGCATATGTTAATGAGAGTCTAACACCTGTTTAAGGACCCCTTTCATAAATTAGACTGCACTTAGGTTTTTCAGCATTTTCTGTGGCCTAACCAGCGGCCACCAACAAAGGGATAAGTTTTTATTTTCTATGTTTTATTCATATGGAGCCGGGAGGAGCAGGAGTACTTTTCCCAGTTTCACGGCACTCCTGAGGGTCACTGCCGGCCCGCGTTACCACAACCCCCCCATGATGTGCCAAATAACTGCCTGAATCCATGAGGTTAAAGCTTAAAACTAAAGGCTTTTATTAAGTAAGAACATAGCATCAAGTTAACACAGGGCAACCATCATTCATCACCGACCCAGCCCTTGGTAGAACATTCCAGAAGAGGGGCGGGGCTAGGGAGAAGCATTAGTGGTTACACCGGTGGAACATTCCAGACATTAACAAGTACAACAACAACAACAACAACAATACAAATGCCAGAACACAGAGTTATTTCATCACATTCACCCCCTGCTATGGATTCAGTCTGTCAGGAGGTCTGATAATCCTCTGGGAACGATGTAACTCTTGCTGAGGCTCCTCCCGGAGTACTAACTCCGGTTCATTCGAATTCCCAGAATCATCAGCCATGATTTTATTAAATGGCGGAGCAGGCTCGAGGGGCCGATTGGCCTACTCCTGCTCCTATTTCTTATGTTCTTATGTTCTTATGTTCCACACTGAGGGTTTGTGTCTCTGAAGGTCCAATACCACGATTGAAAACTCTACTCTCAGAGTCAAACTCTTTTCGAGCTCCAGCAGGTGCAAGATCTTTAATAGAGACCGTATCCTCTCGCCCATCCGGATATTGAATATACGCATACTGGGGATTAGCATGGAGGAGTTGTACTTCCTCCACCAGTGGATCAGTCTTGTGGCCTCTCACATGTCTGCGCAACAACACAGGGCCCGTGGTCGTCAACCATGTGGGTAACATTACTCCATTAGTAGCTTTTCTTGGAAAACTAAACATCCTTTCATGAGGGGTGGCATTCGTCACTGTACACAAAAGAGACCTTATGGAATGTAGCACGTCTGGCAGGACATACTGCCAGCGAGAGGGCGACAGGCCTCGTGACTTCAGAGACAGTACGATAGCCTTCCACACTGTCGCATTTTCTTTCTCGACCTGCCCATTACCACGAGGGTTATAGCTGGTAGTTCTACTCGTTGCAATCCCTTTCGATAGCAAAAACTGTTGCAATTCTTCGCTCATAAAGGAAGAACCCCTATCACTATATATATAGTTAGGCATGCCAAACAAGGAAAACAGTTGGCAGAGGCATTTAATTACAACAGCACTAGTCACATCCGGACAGGGGATAACAAAAGGGAACTGAGAGTACTCGTCTATAATATTAAGAAAATAGACATTACGGTTGCTCGATGGAAGGGGACCTTTAAAATCGAGACTCAAACACACAAATGGTCGAGTTGCTTTAATAAGATGAGCTGGCTCGGACGGCTTATAGAAGCGGGGTTTGCATTCAGCACAAACACGACAGGTTCTGATCATTGTCCGGACCTCCTCAATAGAGCAGGGTAGATTGTGGGACTTAATGAAGTGGTTCATTCTGGTAACCCCAGGGTGGCAGAGTGCGTCGTGGAGACTTTGAAGCTTATCTATACCTAGACTAGCACATACTCCTCGTGACAAAGCATCCGATGGCTCATTAAATACTCCAGGCCTGTACTGAATATCATAGTCATATGTTGACAGTTCTATTCGCCATCTTAAAATCTTATTATTTTTGATCTTGCCTCTCTGCTTAGTGTTGAACATAAAGGCCACGGATCGCTGGTCAGTAATGAGCGTAAAACGTTGGCCAGCGAGATAATGTCTCCAACACCTGACTGCTTTGATAATCGCCAGTGCCTCCTTTTCCACTGAAGAATGTCGAACTTCTGGTCCTTGCAATGTACGAGAGAAGAAAGCTACTGGTCTACCAGCTTGGTTAAGAGTTGCTGCCAACACAAAATCAGATGCATCACTTTCCACTTGAAAAGGGATCTTCTCATCCACGGCACATACCACTGCCTTCTCAATGTCCCGTTTGATATTAAGGAAAGCCACCTGAGCTTCCGCCGATAGCGGAAAAGACGTCTGTAGTCTATGTACCTTTAAGGGGAGAACTACTTTTTACAGCTCCTGTATACTGTAGTACCGGCAGTGACCACACCTGTATATAAACCCTGAGTACGGATCTGTATTTTTGTTTTAGAGTAACCCTCATCCAGTAAACACCTGGGCCTAGAAATTGAGTTTGCCTCCGCCAGGGCTGTAGCGCCCGAAATTTAGCGCCAGCGTTAATTGCCGCTGCGCCCGCCAAAAATTCAGCTGCGCCGCGCCCAGACGGCTGCAGGCGCTAATGGAGGGTGTCAGCGCCTCGCAATGGGCGCTGAATGCAGGATTGCGGCGCTAATCCCCCGCTGCGGCACCCGATGCGGTGCGGCAGGCTGGGGTACTGCAGGCCTCCTCCTTCTGTTAAGGAGGAGCTGCCTGCAGCCGACCGCTGGCCGGTGGAATTGCACGAAAAATGAGCCCGGCACCTCGGAGAAGTGCCGGGCTCGAGGCCCATACACATCTGTGCCGCGGGGGGGTGGTGGAGGAGTCCGGGGAGGGAGGTGCGGGCAGGCGGCCGCCGGGAAAGCGGCCGGCCGCCGCGCCACCTTAATGCGCCGGCGCTAAGTCCAGCAAGAAACTTTTGAAAAATCGTTGGTTGCGGCTGCCACGGGCGAGGTGGCCGCAACTGAATTTCGCCGTCCGGCCGCGTTACCACGGCAACCGGGACGCTGTGCACACCGATGACATCATCGGTGCCGGCGCAGCGCTACCGGCTAACGCCGATGGTAGGGCCCAAATCAATTTCCGAAGCGGCTATAATTCCGGCGCAAGGCCCTCTAGCGCCTCTAATTGGGCGCTAACCCCACTCAATTTCTAGGCCCTGTTGTTTGTTATCTGCAATCTTTGTCTATTTATTGAAGGACACCATACATCAAGATACACGGATTTAACATTGGTGACGAGTGGATTCAAACCTACCTGCAACTCTGCATCACCTCCCAGGGATTCGCTCCTGGAGAACAGTAAAAAAAAAAGAAGGCCGAGTCCAGAAATACGGGCGTCGACCATCCAGAGGAGACTTGAGCATCGCAGAGGAGGCTGTTGAGAGCTGGGCTTGGTTCTCCAGTCACGACGATCCAGCGCAACGGGCTGGCAACAGGTACGGCGCAGACACTTCCCGGACAGCGGCGGCTGGAGCCGACCAACGGCACAGATAAAGGCCGAGCAGCGTCGATGGGGTAAGAGAGAGGGTAAAGCGCACAGGGCACAGCCGGGGTTGAAGACCGAGCGGCGTCGACGAAAACAAAAGAAAAAAGAGAGAGAGGGTAAAGCGCACAGGGCGCAGCTGGTGTTCGGGACCGAGCGGCATCAACAAGAGAGGCGCGCAGGAAAACGCGCAGAGTGCAGTCAGTGATCAAGGGCTGAGCAGCGTCCACGGAGAAGAAAGGGAAGCGCGGGAGATGCCATCTGAGCCGCAGCGGAGAAGAAGGGAGAGCGCGGGAGACGCCATTTTTTTTTTTGCCACAGCGGTGCAGAAGGGAGAGCGCGGGAGACGCCATTTTGTTTGAGCCACAGCGGAGAAGAAGGGAGAGCGCGGGAGACGCCATTTTTTTTTGCCGCAGCGGAGCAGAAGGGAGAGCGCAGGAGACACCATTTTGTTTGAGCCGCAGCGGAGAAGAAGGGAGAGCGCGGGAGATGCCATTTTGTTTGAGCCGCAGCGGAGAAGAAGGGAGAGCGCGGGAGATGCCACTTTGTGCCAGTCTAACCACACCCAGGGATGCCGAAGAGTGGCAGTGTCACAGCGTTCGACAGTGAAGTCGAAGATTGGACGACATATGTCGAACGCATAGAAGTGTACTGCAAGGCGAATGAAGTGCCAGATGACAGGAAAGCGCTAGTATTGTTGAATTCAATGGGTGCAAAAACGTATGGCTTGCTGCGAAACCTAGTAACCCCAGAGAAGCCAGCGGAAAAGGATTTTGAAAACATAGTGTCAATACCACAGGACCACTTAGACCCCACACCGCTGCTGAAAGCGGAAAGATTTAAGTTTCACAAAAGGAACCAGCATAAAGATGAAAGTAATGCTGAGTTTTTAACGGAACTGCGCAAGCTATCGAAACACTGCCAGTTTGGAACGGGACTAGCAGATACTTTAAGGGACAAGTTTGTGTGTGGGCTTCAAAGTGAAGGAACCCAGAAACGGCTTCTATCAGAAAAGGATCTTACGCTGGACAAGGCTTTCAGCATGGCAGTATCAAACGAAGCAGCAGCATGGGGTGCGGCAGAGATACAACGGAGACCGCAAGAATATGGCACAAATGAAATGTCATACGGAACAGTAAAGTGTTATCACTGCGGCAGAACAACACACGACCATAAGGATTGCTGGTTCAAGGACCAAGTGTGCAGGCAGTGTGGAAAAGTAGGACACATAGCAAGAGTCTGCAGGTCGGAAAAGAAAACCAGCAGCAAGAAATCCCCACAGGAGAAGTACAAGAAGGTACATAAGGTGACGGAGAGTAGTTCAGACGAACTGCAGAGTGACACAGACTCCGGAAGCAAGGAGCTAGGTTGTCTGAAACTTCATAATGTGATCAAAACGGAGGATCACCAAACTATCTGGGTCACGCTCAAGATAGCCAGAGTCCAAGTGAAAATGGAATTGGACACAGGATCAGCCCTAACAGTCATAAACCGAAGGGACTACAAGTGGCTATTCTCACATATACTCTTGAGAGATACGGAGATTGCCTTGAAGACGTACACGGGGCAAAAAGTCTACCCCAAAGGAAAAATAAGGGTGAACGTTATATATAACGGCAAGGAAACACCAAAAATGGACCTATATGTATTGCCAGATGGAGGACCACCACTACTAGGGCGTGAATGGATCCGGAAGATACAGCTAGATTGGCATTCCATACAAGCACTGACTGTGGAAGCCAAAAAGGATGACGACGTCACACCTGGACGACTGTCAAAAATGCTAACTGACGCACAAGAAGTGTTCCAGGAGGGACTCGGAACACTAAAAGGCATAGCAGCGACGATCAAAATAGAGGAAAATGCAAGCCCAAAGTTTTTTAAGGCCAGACCGGTGTACCTTATGCGATCTGCCCAGCCGTCGAAGCAGAGCTGGAAGGTTTGGAACGTTCAGGAGTACTGTCCAAAGTGGACTGGAGCGAGTGGGCTACACCCATCATTCCTGTAATGAAGAGGTCGTTGAGTAATATGCCTGGGGAACCAAAGAAGGTTCGCATCTGTGGGGACTTTAAGGTGACAGTGAACCCAATCCTTCACACTGTACAATATCCGCTTCCGCGGATTGAAGATATTTTCGCCTCGCTATCTGAAGGGAAACGCTTCACTAAGATTGATCTGGTCCAGGCGTACCTGCAAATGGAGGTAGAAGAAGCCTCGAAACAGTACCTCACGATCAACACTCATAAAGGTCTCTACCAATACAACCGGCTGGTGTTCGGGGTAGCATCAGCTCCGGCTATTTGGCAAAGGGCAATGGATCAAGTCCTGCAAGGGATTCCAGGGACCCAGTGTTATTTGGACGACATCCTGGTCACGGGCGAAAATGACAGTGATCACCTCGCCAACCTGGAGCAGGTGCTCACTAGATTGAAGGATTATGGGCTCCGAGCTAGTCGCCACAAATGTGAGTTTTTCCAGAAGCAGATCTCGTATTGTGGCCACGTTATTGATGAAGAGGGGTTACATAAGTCCCCTGAAAAGATTGAGGCAGTAGTCAAGGCTCCAGCACCGGAAAATGTGTCACAACTGTGGTCGTTCCTCAGGCTGGTGAACTACTACCATAAGTTCTTGCCGAATATGTCTACAGTACTACACCCACTGAACACCCGACTGCAAACAGGGGTACCATGGAAGTGGAATGACGAATGTAAACGAGCTTTCCAGAACGGCAAAGAATTGATCACATCAAAAGAGGTGTTGGCCCATTTAAACCCAGCACTACCAATTCGGTTGGCATGTGATGCATCACCCTATGGTATTGGAGCGGTGCTGTCGCACAAATTCCCAGACGGGTTGGAGAGGCCAGTAGCCTTTGCGTCTCGGTCACTAACCTCAGCCGAGCGTAACTACGCCCAGATTGACAGGGAGGCCCTCAGCCTAGTGTGGGGAGTAAAAAAGTTCAACCACTATCTGCACGGGCAGAAGTTCACCTTGCTGACTGACCACCAACCATTTGTCTCCATCTTTAATCCAAAGAAGGGCATTCCGGTGGTGACTGCGCAATGGCTACAAAGATGGTCCCTTTTTCTAGGGGCGAACCAATATGAAATAGAGTATAAGGGCACGAAATAGCATGGAAACGCTGATGGGCTATCACGCCTGCCATTGCCTACTGCGGAGGAAGCACCAGCAGTGGACCCTGTCGAAATATTTTATTCGACTATGATTGAACGCTTGACAGTAACTAACGCTGGTATAGAGAAGGAGACCCGAAATGACCCGACACTGTCTCGGGTATATGAATTGACGGTGAAGGGATGGTCAACACATGGCGACTCATTGTTGCCAGCATTCTCATCCAGAAGAGAACAGCTGTCAGTATGCCAGGGGACCTTGATGTGTGGATCCCGAGTGGTAATTCCACCCAAGTTAAGGGAGAGGATGCTCAATGAGCTTCACGAAGGCCATCTGGGAGGGGTGAAAATGAAAAGCCTTGCTAGGGCTTATGTGTGGTGGCCGGGGATCGATCAGCAAATCGAGGACCTGACAAAGAGCTGCTCAGGATGCCAGAAGGTCCAAAATGCACCACCACATGCCCCTCTACACCCATGGGAGTGGCCCTCATCTCCATGGCAACGGGTGCATATTGATTTTGCTGGTCCATTCATGGACTCAATGTTTTTAATAGCCGTGGATGAGCACTCGAAATGGCCTGAGGTGATCAAAATGTCCTCCACCACCACGGAGAAAACTATTGCAGTCCTACGGACCATATTTGCCAGGAACGGCTTGCCAGAGCAGATTTGCTCTGATAACGGACCACAGTTTGTGTCCGAAGAGTTTCGGAAATTTATGAAAAGGAATGGGGTAAGGCATTACACATCCGCCCCATATCATCCAGCCACAAATGGATTGGCTGAGAGGTTCGTACAAACCTTTAAAAAAGCAGTAAGGGCCATGTGCGATGACGACATTCCACTGCAGCATAAGGTGGACAATTTCCTGTTAGCCTACAGAAATGCGACACATGCAGTCACCAACCAGACCCCGGCCATGATGTTCTTTAACCGAAGGTTGAGATCTCGTCTGGATTTGCTCAGACCAAATGTACGAAGAGATGTTGAGAATAAGCAATTCCAGCACATCAATGAGAAGCCGACAAGGAGCTTCAAGGGCAACCAGTCTTGGCCCGCGACTACCGAACAGAGAAATGGCAACCAGGAACGATATGCACATGGCAGGGGCCACTAATGTACACAGTGGATGTTGGGGAGAACATTGTGAGACGCCATGTCGACCAGATCCTAGAGTCACAGGAACGAGTCAACCCCAGGTCTCGCGTACCTGGTGATGAACCTGACATACAGGTAGCATCTACCCCAGAAACAGTAGCATCGGAAGCTGATGAACCAACCGACGACAGGGGGCCAGAATCGCCTCCGCACCAAGAGCAAGACACTCAGGAAAGGCGCTATCCAGAAAGGATCAGGAGGCCGCCCCAAAGACTGAATTTATAAATGGACTATTTGCAGTTAATGTTGCATGTTAAAAGTGTTAATTGTTAAATGAATGTTATGGTACTGTTAATCTAAAAGGGGAGGAATTGTAGTGTATGTACCTTTAAGGGGAGAACTACTTTTTACAGCTCCTGTATACTGTAGTACCGGCAGTGACCACACCTGTATATAAACCCTGAGTAGGGATCTGTACTTTTAGCTTTAGAGTAAGCCTCATCCAGTAAACACCTGTTGTTTGTTATCTGCCGTCTCTGTCTATTTGTTGAAGGACACCATACATCAAGATATACGGATTTAACAACGTCGACTTAATAAGAGGTCGGACTTTATCTGAGTAGTTAGCCACCCACTGGGCATAGTACGAGAAGAATCCCAGACAACTTCTTAAAGCTTTTACAGTGTGAGGTAAAGGTAATTCCTTAAGTGGGCGTAATCTTTCAGGATCTGGCCCAATTACCCCAGTCTCCACAACGCAACCAAGAATACACAAACATGTAGTATTGAAGGTACACTTGTTTTTGTTGTAGGTCAGGTTTAGCCTCTTTGCAGTCTCTCAGAACTTCGCGAGATTTTGATCATGCTCCCGTTGGTCGCGCCCACAGATAGTAATGTTGTCCAGGTACGGGAATGTTGCTTCCAACGCGTATTCATCCACCATACGATCCATCTCCCGTTGGAAGACGGATACCCCATTCGTCACTCCAAAGGGCACCCTAAGGAATTGGTACAGGTGCCCATTAGCTTCGAAGGCCGTATAAGGGGGAGTTGATGGTAGGCAGACTTTAAATCAATGGTGGAGAACACGCGGTACTGAGCTATCTGGTTCACCATCTCAGAAATATGAGGCAAAGGATAGGCATCTAATTGGGTATACAAGTTTATAGTCTGGCTATAATCGACCACAAGTCTTTTCTTTTCATTAGTTTTAACCACCACCACCTGGGCACGCCACGGGCTATTGCTGTGTTCGATGATTCCCTCCCGTTGAAGCCTTTCCACTTCCTCTTTTATAAATGTTTTATCTTCTGAACTATACCGTCGACTCTTAGTCGCTATAGGTCTACAATTAGTAGCAAGGTTCGCGAACAAAGAAGGCGGACTTACTTTTAAAGTAGTAAGGCTGCAGACTGTGAGTGGAGGCTGAGATCCACCATACTTAAGGGTGACGCTCTCATGCTGACACTGGAAGTCCAAGCCTAAAATTAAGTTCACACACAACTGAGGTAATATGAGGAGTTTAAAGTCCTTATACTCCGTATCCTTAACGGTCAATGTGACTTTACAATATCCAGTTACCTCCGAAGTAAGGGACTTGGACGCCATCACAATTTCACTTCGAGTAGGATACACCTTCAATGAACAGGAGTTAACAAGGTTGGGGTGTATAAAACTTTCAGTACTGCCACAGTCTATCAAACACCCAGTAGGACGACCATTAATCTTGATGTCCATCATAGATTTCGACAAGGAACACGGTATGGTCTGGTCAACCGTAGCCGAGGCTAGAGTAAAACGATAGGCGGCAGCAGAGAAGACATCGGGTACAGGATTGCCCTTACACACTTTACTAAAATGTCCCCGTTTCTTACATTTAAAACAGGTAGCCTCTCTGGCTGGGCATCTTTGCCTGGGGTGTTTAGATTGGCCACAAAAATAACACTTAGACCCATGGGGTACAGCCGCAACAATAGGATTAAGTGGAGGCTCCATTGGTGTTATGGATGCCTCCATACTCGGAACACACGAGGCTGAGAGAGATGCATGGGTTGATGCATACACTTCTGAATTCTTCTGGGCTACATCTAATGATCGAGCAGTAGCGACGACCGTTTTTAAAACGAATGAGTCGTTCTCGAGGAGTCTCTGTCTAATATAATTAGATCGGAGGCCAGATATGAAAAATCGCGGATGGCTTCTTCCTGATACACTATGGCAGAGACAGCCTTGTAGTTGCAATCCTTAGCCAAAGCCTTAAGGTCCTGCAGGAAATCGTCCAGAGATTCCTCGGGTAATTGCCTGTGAGTAGACAAAAGATACCTGGCGTATACTTCGTTAACTGACTTAAGGTATTGGGCCTTAAGGGCTGCGAGGGCCTCTTCATATGTAGTAATATCTTCAATTATCGAGTAAGTTTGATGACTTACCAAGTTGGTTAGAAGACCCAACTTGTTAACCGTCGAATCGACCGATGCGATGAAGTGTTCAAAACATCGAAGCCAATGCGTAAATTTCTTCAACGCGTCTGCCGAATGGGGATCGATATCCAGACGCTCTGGTTTCAAAAATCGATCCATCTTCCAAAAGTTGTTACTTAATAAAATTGATATGCCAAATAACTGCCTGAATCCATGAGGTTAAAGCTTAAAACTAAATCATAATCATAATCATAATCAACTTTATTGTCACTGTCATTGTTAGTGCACAGTGCAGTACAACGAAATGTAGGCTTGCGGCTCCCGAGAGTGTACATTTAGATTAAGACATTTAAACATTCAACATTCATTTGGCTTGTAATACATTAACATAAACATAACCATAATAAAGTGCATTGGCAGATGTGCAGGCTTTAGAGTTTATTTGTGGAGTTCAGTAGGATGACAGCCCTGGGAAAGAAGCTGTTCCTAAATCTGGTCGTTCGGGGCGAATGCATCTGTAGCATCTCCCAGATGGCAGGAGGGCGAACAGACTGTGGCTGGGGTGGGTAGGGTCTTTGATGATGGTCCGTGACCTCCGTAAACAGCGTTTCTGGTATATGTGCTCTATGGTCGGTAGCCGGGTGCCGGTAATGCGTTGGGCAGTTTTGACTACCTGCTGCAGGGCTTTCCAGTCATAGTAGCTACAGCTGCCATACCATACTGTGATACAGTTCGTCAGGATGCTCTCTATTGTGCAGCGGTAAAAGTTAGAGAGGATCAGGGGTGACAGGTTACATCCCTTCAGCCTCCTTAGGAAATATAGGCGCTGCTGGGCCTTCTTCACCAGAGAGGAGGTATTGAGGGACCAGGAGAGGTCTTCCGTGATGTGGACTCCGAGGAACTTAAAGCTGTCCACCCTTTCCACCACAGCCCCATGGATGTGGATGGGGGTGTGGTGGCATCAAGTTAACACAGGGCAACCATCATTCATCACCGACCCAGCCCTTGGTAGAACATTCCAGAAGAGGGGCGGGGCTAGGGAGGAGCATTAGTGGTTACACTGGTGGAACATTCCAGACATTAACAAGTACAACAACAACAACAACAATACAAATGCCAGAACACAGAGTTATTTCATCACCCCCCACCCCCCACTCCCATTTTCCTCTCTTTTCCCAGGATTTACCTGCTGGTCACTGCCGGCCCGTGTTATTCCCCCTCCCATTCTCCTCCCTTTTCCCAGGATTTACCTGAGGGCCGCTGCTGGCGAGGCAGGCGGCCCAACCTGATTCCACGGCAACCGGTGAGCTGCCTCTGAAGGTGCAGCAAGTGCCAGCCAACAGCTCGCCGCAATTATTACAATGAGGCCAGAAGACAAATTTGTCGCAATACTCGGGCCTCTGTTCTTGGCCCGGGGATCAGTCCCTACCCCCTATTTAGCACCCGAAAACTGGTCTAAATGAATTTCTAGGCCAAAACACTTTGGGGAAGAAATTGGTCCTTGTTGTGCCCATTTTTTGGGTGGAATATTTGCATTGGGGGGTGGGGCCTTTTTTTTTGGGTGAAGATTCCTCACACCTGATCACCGCCGGAAGTGTGCCGGCTGCCGAATTGGAAGCCGGCACGCTTACAAGTGTCCAGGGCACCCACTTGAAGCAGGGGTTAATATGAAAATCAGAGGTCTAATTCCTGTTTTAGGACCTCGCTCCAAATTTGCTCCATAGGCCCTGCTCAGTTTTTCCAGGTCTACAGCGGTCTAACCAATGGTTTGTAAAGGGATCTCTGGAGGCCACCCACAAAAAGGTAAGATTACTTTTTTTTATACTTCTGTGTTTGTGGAGCCAGGAGGAGCTTCTGGCTCTGCAAAAATACCTCAGTGCACTGCCAGCAGCTAAGCTCAGCCCCTCATGCCTGACTCCCCCTTCCCCCACACCCCCCACCCCCCTTTCCCCCACCTAGGTCTTAGCTGCAGGCCAGCTCAGTGTCAGAGCCGACCAAATTTCTCACAGCCCTGAACGGCAAGCTGCATCGGGAAGCCCAATTGGTGCCCGCAGCTGGCCGGTTTTATGAAGATGAAGCCTGAGGCCCAGTTTCCAGCGAGCCTCAGGCCGGCGTCTTCGGGTGCACATTCTAGGTGCGACCCCCATTTCACGCCACCTTCAGCATGACACAAATTTCTCCCCCTTCATATCGCAACATGGTCTGTGGAATCAGTGAATAACAGCAATTGGATCATCTCAGACAGTTTAACTGTGTGTGGCGCTCAATGGGAACAGGTCAAAATTTGCCTTTATTGCTCACTATTTTCAAAACATATCCACTTTCTTTCTATTTTTTTTCCTATGTATACAATGTACTGCTTCCATATCAATGACTTTCACAAGGTTGGGAACTCAGGTTAGAGTTGAGGAAGCTGAGACTGGGTTCTGCAGCTCTTGACTCAGTGTAAGGTGGCAGCTGGGGATTAAGGCCAGAGGCCTTTAGGTGCTAGCAAGAACAAAAGGCAATGACTTTGGTTTTAAGTTGGAGGAGATTTTGCCTTTTCTAGGTCTCAATGTCAGGAATGCAGTAGAAAACTGCAACGACAGTCTTTGGATCGATTGAGGGGGCAAGAGGTAGAGCTGGGCATCACAGCGTACATGCTTCCAAATGACATTGCCAAATATTAGTATCTAAATAATGAAGAGGACCAAGAATGGGCCCCTGGGGTTCGCTGGGGATGGCTGCGTGAAAGAAAAGGAAAAACTCTTGGAGGCAACGTAATCTCTGCATTGTGACAGGTATGAGCGGAACAAGGAGTCGGTAACGCCATGGAGGTGCTACAGAGGGTAGAGGTTGCAAAAGGATGTAAATGAGGAAGAGGAGGGGGGCAAATGATTGATCCTTGGAGGACTCTGGAGGTAATGGTGTGGGTTCAGGAAGAGAAACTATTGCTAGAGATGCTCTGTCTATAATCAGAAAGGTAGAAATGGAACTAACTGAGAGGTTGAGAAGGATGACAGAAAGCCACAGTCACAGTCAGACCAAATGTTGTTTTTGGTCACATTCTTCAGTGTCATTAACCCACTTGGTAACCATTTTTATCTTTGTTATTTTTGATTTATTAAAGGGCCGCTGTCTTTGCAAAGAAGTATTTTCCAAACCAGTTTTTATGCTGCATGTAGCCAATCGTGCCATGCACTGATGCAAATCAAATTGAAATAGTTCATTGCATCGCGAAAATGTCTTCAAGTGTCTTGTTCGTAACTTCATTGTGTTAAAAATGATGTTCGGCTGTTCCTCCATCAGTGCCTAAAGACAGTAATGCTTTAAGGTCCAGCTCACTGAACATGAGAGAAACTGTGTGCTAGGTGACCTTTGCTGTTGGTAAGTTGTTTAACCGAGATAGATGAGAGCAAATATATTTATATTTGAGGCCACTAGAGGTAGCTGCTAATCAGTGAGTAACTACTGGGCCCATTGATGCTGATCATTTCTCCTTTTCTTATTGGCAAGTGAAGCAATATCAGGCCTTTTAAGGAAATAAAAGCGTATGCTCAAACCATAGGCCTTGCAACATTCAGATCTGTCTCAATTTCACACACAACGTATAATGCAAGATGTAAAGAAATTATTTTTCTACCACATATGACGATGGCATCTCTATGAAATATTAATGTTTTTCATGAAGCTGATGGAACCATTAGAGAAATAGGCTCACAATGATGTTAATGGAATCACTACAAAATCTGTACTTCATTTAGCAGGTGTAATTCCCATCAGTTTGATGAGGACTTGCAGGGCTGTCAATCCTAGGTATGAGATTTTCAGTTGCAAACTGTATATCTGAAGTCTTTCCCATAACTCCATGTTCACATCTCTTCAATAAGGTTTCTGCCCCTCCCACTGCACAGAAACGGCTCTAACCAAAGTCACAAGTGACATCCTCTGTGACTGTGGTGCATTATCGCCCTCCTCAACCTCTCTGCAACCTTTGACATGGTCAATCACACCATCTTCCTCCAATGCCTCTCCTCTGTTGTCAAGCTTAGTGGGAATCCTCTCACTTAGTTCCATTTCTACCTTTCTGATTATAGCCAGAGCATCTCTAGCAATTGCTTCTCTTCCTGAACCCACACCATTACCTCCAGAGTCCTCCAAAGGTCAATCATTGCCACCCGCTCCTCCTCCTCATTTATATGATGCTCCTTGGCATCATCATGCACAGACGTGGGGTTGACATGCTACAGACACACTGACAATACCCAGCTTATACTTCCATCTAGTGAGGTCCCATGCCAGGAGTGGAGTCTTGTAAAATGATCTCTTGTTTAAATAGAGGGCTTTCATTTTCGTTAATGCTGGAATAAGCCTATCTCTTCCTTTGTATCACTTGCCAGGAGAAATGTCAGGAATCACTTTCAAAGTCTATACACATAGACAGGGATTGTGATCCTCACATGGAGACATCACCCAGATGAGACTTCTGATGAATGCGAGAGTGTTGGTAGCTTGGTCAGTAAAAATCAAGGTAATTCAGCTCATTAAAGCTCGTCCCTCTAATATTTGCCCTAAATTTTTGCCTTTACTGCACTGACCAGTTGTGATTTAATCATTCAGCCTGCTTGCATATATCCATATTCAGTGATGTGAAACATAGCATCCACAGTCTAGATGTTTATTTGTGGTCAAAGCATATAAACTAAGGTTGTACTAGAGCAGTTCCCTTCATTATAGCATTTCGGATATACCAGGAATGCTAATAAAATGTAGACTATAAAAGGCTGCCTTACCAATAGGGAAATAACACAACTATGAGGTCCTGCTTGGCTTCCCAAAGCAACCGTTTAATTGGGTCTGTTATCAGTTTGTAAATGCAACAGATTGTCCATCATACAAAAAGAAAATACTGCAGATGCTGGAAATCTGAACTAAAAACAGAAAATGCTGGAGATACTCAGCAGGTCAGGCAGCATCTGTGAAGAGAGAAACAGAGTTAACGTTTCAGGTTGATGACCTTTCGGCAGAACTGGAAAAAAGCAGGAAATGGAACAGATTTTTAAGCAAGTGTCGGAGCTGGGAAATGGGGGAGGGGGTGAAAGAACAAAAGGGAAGGTCTGTGATAGGATAGAAGGCAGGAGAGGTTAAGAGACATTGAGAGACATTAAGAGATATTCAAGGTAAGAGGAGATAGTAATGGGACAGGTTAAGGAATAAAGGATGGTTCTAGATGAAGTGTAAATTGCGCTGGCAGAATGAAAGACAGCTGCCATGTGGGAGAGAAGAACAGAAGGCCAAACAAAAAGTGTGGATAAAAAATATATATATGATAGGGGCCAGGATTATGATCTAAAATTGTTGAACTCTATGTGGAGTCCAGAAGGCTGTAAAGTGCCTAATCGAAAGATGAGGTATTGGGGGCAGCACGGACATTACAGTGACATCATATGGCGTGCCAATGCACTGCACCACACAGGATGGTAGGATGTGGGTCCACACCCATGACTCACCACACATTGAGTTTTTGACTGTGCATTCAACAGAAATATTCTGAGAAGCTTGACTGAGTTCCCACAAAGTGGGATAGAAAATCAGATGATGGGTGCCCTGGGATTCCTCTCACATGGTATTTCATGACTCAAAACTGACCATTCTCTTGTGTAAGGAATATCCATTGGGAATGGTGCATTATAAGGGAATGCCTAAAAGAGGAAGAAGAGAAAAGACAGTAAAGTGTTTGCTGACTCCCCAATGGCTCAAAGGTAAAGATACTGAATCTGAGCCACACAGAATAAGAAGGCCCTAGGTTCCATCTCCAGCTTGTGCTGAGTTGTCTGATTGTAACTGGGTTAAGAGAAGGGATTGAAAAATTGGCCTTCGAAAGATAAACTACTGTCAAGTGAGCCTGTTGTGAGACTGTAGTGGACATCAGAAACTGTGCTCCAGATCTCGTCTTTCGGATGAGACGTTAAACCAAGGCCTCGTCTGCTCTCTCAGGTGCACGTAAAAGGTCCCATGGCACATAGAAACATAGAAACATAGAAGATAGGGGCAGGAGTAGGCCATTCGGCCCCTCGAGCCTGTTCCCCCATTTAATGAGATCATGGCTGATCATCCAAATTCAGTACCCTGTCCCTGCTTTCTCCCCATATCCCTTGATCCCTTTAGCCTTAAGAAATATATCTAACTCCTTCTTGAATATATTTAATAAGTTGGCCTCAACTGCCTTCTGTGGTAGAGAATTCCACAGGTTCACCACTCTCTGGGTGAAGAAATTCCTCCTCATCTCAGTCCTAAATGGCTTAGCCCTTATCCTTAGACTGTGACCCTTGGTTCTGGACTCCCCCGCCATCGGGAACATCCTTCCTGCATCTAGTCTGTCTAGTCCTGTTAGAATTTATAAGTTTCAATGAGATCCCCTCTCATTCTTCTAAACTCTAGCGAATATAAGCCTAATCGACCCAATCTCTCCTCATACATCATTCCTGCCTATTTCAAAGAGGAGCAGAGGAGTTTCCCCTATGTCATTCCCCCTACCCCACCGCCCCCCCCACCATCCCCACCCCCCAGTACAAATCAAGGCCAGAGTTCCTGAGGGGATAGTCTGCTTCATTTTGGGGCTAGTTCCTTCCTTCCTTCCTTCCTTCTCCCTGAGTACATCTGCAAGTACAAAGTTTGAACGCTTAAGTCAAAATTCTTAACTATATATATATTAAAAAATCTTGCATTTAGTACACATTTCCTGTTTTACCCAGTTACCCCATTGAACTTCATATGTCACACTGCAGACATCAGACTTAAACATATCTTCTGACCCACCATGAGCAATGTCTTGGGAGATGTGCCAATACAATCTGAATATGGTTTTAAATCCTTAATCTGTGTTGTTATCTTTCTCAAGCATTTGGCAGTATTTGAGTGGAGTATTCAAGACAGATTGCAATATAGTGATATCACCCTTTACAATCCCAACCAGTGAAGTAATGTCACTGTGATGAGACACACAGCATTCTCATGTACTACTATCATTTATACACAGCACAATTAAAATCTTGCCTTGTAATCAGGATCCTTGTTGTTGGTTGATTGGAAGTAAAGTTCTGATAAACATAGACATAGAGATAGGAACAGGAGTAGGCCATTCGGCCCTTCGAGCCTGCTCCGCCATTCAATGAGATCATGGCTGATCTTCGTCTGAGATCATAGCTGATCTTATCAGTTCAGTACCCCGTCCCCGCCTTTTCTCCGTAACCCTTAATCCCCTTAGCCTTCAGAAATATATCCAATTCTCTCTTGAAAATATTTATTGAATTAGCCTTCACAGCCCTCTGTGGCAGGGAATTCCACAGGCTCACCACTCTTTGAGTGAAGAAATTCTTCCTCATCTCTGTTTTAAATGATTTGCCCGCTATTTTTAGACTGTGGCCCCTGGTTCTGTGCTCCCCTGCCATTGGAAACATTCTCTCTGAATTCAGCCTGTCCAGGCCTGCCATAATTTTATATGTTTCGATGAGATCCCCTCTCAATCTTCTAAACTCCAGTGAGTACAAGCCCAAACTATTCAATCTCTCCTCGTAGGTCATTCCCGCCATTCCAGGTATCAGCCTGGTGAATCGCCGCTGCACTCTTTCCATGGCAAGAACATCCTTCCGCAGATGGGGCGACCAAAACTGTACACAATACTCCAGATGCGGTCTCACCAGCACCTTGTACAGCTGTAGTAAGGTATCCCTATTCCTATACTCGAACCCCCTTGATATGAAGGCCAACATACCATTTGCCTTCTTAATCGCCTGTTGCACCTGCATGCTCTCCTTCAGTGACTGGTGCACAAGAACACCCAGGTCCCTCTGCACTTCCCCATCTCCCAATCTATTGCCATTTAGATAATAATCCACCCTCCTGTTTTTACCTGATATAACATTGTACTGTATTTCACCTGTTAAGGAGAGTACTTTCTTCTAGATCTTTGCGCTCCGCTTCCTCTGCCCTTTTGATCTTCACTGATTTTAATCGCTCCACCATTGGCGGCCATGCCTTCAGCTGCCTAGGTCCTAAGCTCTGGCATTCCCTCCCTAAATCTCTCCGCTTCTCCACTTCTCTTTCTTCCTTTAAGACGTTCCTTAAAACCTACCTCTTTGACCATCTGCCCTAACAGCTCCTTATATGGCCCAGAGTCAAAAACATTTTTGTTGGAAAACGCTGCTGTGAAGCACCTTGGGACGCTTTATTACGTTAAAGGTGCTATATAACTTGTTGTTGTTATTGTAGTAGATTTTAGATGCATCTCTCTTTGATGGTATTGGGACCAGTGAGATGGATGATGATGTCACTAAGCTTTGGTTACATCATGTGTGCTCATATTCTACACCTGAAAAATTCTGAGCAAATGATGTTGTTTGCGATGTTGCTGAGAGTGGCTACTGTTTGCAGCATGGTCAGAAGGGGATGTTTATGAGGAGCTTTGATGCTGGGCTCGCACATTACAGCTGGGATCAGTCAGTCAGCCAGGCTCAGACCATGGCGAATGCCATCTAGTGAAGACACTGATCATTGAAGGCTTGATGGTGGGAAAATCTTCCTACCGCAAAGCCAACAACAGCTTCAGCAAAACTATACTTGTATCATGGGAAGTTGGCGGGGGCTGGGGGGGGTGGGGAATGGCCTCTTCCACCATCTAGAAGGTTCAAGTCAGGATTGTGATAGAATACTCAGCACTCACCTGAATGGATACCACCGCAATCCAGGACAGCAGAATTCACTTGATCAGTGCCCCTGCTACTGAACTCAATATCCACTGTGTTTGCAGTGTGTACGATCTACAGGGTGCACTCCAGCAATTCACCAAGGTTAGTTCAACAGCATCTCCTTCCTCTGTGAGCTCAACCACCAAGCTAAACAAAAGCAGAAATGTTATGGGAACACCATCACCTCCAACTTCGCCTCCAAGTCACACACCATTCCGACGTAGACATATACCGTCGTTCCTTCATCATTGTTGGGTTAATATCTTGTCATTCCCTACCTAACACCATTGTGGAAGCATCATCAGCATGAGGACTGCAATGGTTCAAGGAGAAGGCTCACCACCAGCTACTCAGGGCATTTTTCTTTCCGTTCATGTGAAATGGGCGTCACTGGCAAGGCCAGCATTTATTGCCCATCCCTAGTTGCCCTTGAGAAGGTGGTGGTGAGCTGCCTTCTTGAACCGCTGCAGTCCGTGTGGTGAAGGTACTCCCACAGTGCTGTTAGGGAGGGAGTTCCAGGATTTTGACCCAGCAACAATGAAGGATTGGCGATATACTTCCAAGTCAGGATGGTGTGCGACTTGGAGGGGAAGTTGGAGGTGGTGGTGTTCCCATGCGCCTGCTGCCCTTGTCCTTCTAGGTGGTAGAGGTCGCGGGTTTGGGAGGTGCTGCCGAAGAAGCCTTGGCGAGTTGCTGCAGTGCATCTTGTAGATGGTACACACTGTAGCCACGGTACGCCGGTGGTGGAGGGAGTGAATGTTTAAGGTGGTGGATGGAGTGCCAATCAAGTGAGCTGCTTTGTCTTGGATGGTGTCGAGCTTCTTGAGTGTTGTTGGAACTGCACTCATCCAGGCAAGTGGAGAGTATTCCATCACACTCCTGACTTGTGCCTTGTAGATGGGCAATGAATGCAGCCATGCAAGTATTGTCCACATCTCAAGAACAGGAAAAAGAAATACAGTATTTATAATCATTTAAATAAATGAGGAAAGAATTGTCCCAATTATAAGTGAAACCACAAAGAGGGCTAAATTCAAAAAAAATCCTTTCAGAATTGGTTCACTTCCATGTCAGTAGTGTGGAGTTAAATCTTGTACATGATTTTGTTTTATGCAGAAATAAAGATCTTAGCAAAATTAAGCTGTTTTTACTTTTTGATTGCATGCTATTAGGATGGTAACTCTTGTTTAAGATTTGTTCTGAATTGTGTTTAAAATCATAGAATGATACAGCACAGAAAGAGGGAATTCAGCCCATCGTGCCTGTGCCAGCTCTTTGAATGAGCTATTCAATTAATCCCATTCCCCTGTAAATTTTTTCCCTTCAAGTATTTATCCAATTCCCTTTTGAAAGTTACTATTGAATCTGCTTCCACCGCCCTTTAAGGCAGTGCATTCCAGATCACAACAGCTCACTGCATGAAAACAAATCCTCATGCCACCTCTGATCCTTTTGTCAATCATAAGAACATAAGAAATAGGAGCAGGAGTCGGCCATTCAGCCCTTCAAGCCTGCTCCGCCATTCATTGAGATCATGGCTGATCTTCTGCCTCAACTCCATTCACCGGCCCTATCGCCATATCCCTTGATGCCCTTACTAGTCAGAAATCTATCGACTTCTGTTCTGAATATACCTAATGACTGAGCCTCCACAGCCCTATGGGATAGAGAATTCCAAAGATTCACCACTCTCTGTGTGAAGAAATTTCTTCTCATCTCAGTCCTGAATGGCCTACCCTTTATC
This sequence comes from Somniosus microcephalus, assembly GCF_052327205.1. Classification (NCBI taxonomy): domain Eukaryota; kingdom Metazoa; phylum Chordata; class Chondrichthyes; order Squaliformes; family Somniosidae; genus Somniosus; species Somniosus microcephalus. The sequence goes on from NC_140992.1 coordinate 255,441,007, forward strand.
TTGAGGCTGTGGCCCCTGGTTCTAGACTCCCCAGCCAAGAGAAACATTCTCCCAGCATCCACCCTATCAAGCCCTGTAATAATTTTGTATGCTTCAATGAGATCCCCTCTCATTCTTCTGAATTCAAGAGAATACAGGCCTAGTTTACTCAATCTCTTCTCATATGACAGTCCCGCCATCCCAGGAATCAATCTCGTGAACCTTCGTTGCACTCCCTCTATGGCAAGTATATTCTTCCTTAGGTAAGGAGACCAAAATTGTACACAGTACCCCAGGTGTGGTCACACCAAGGCCCTATATAATTGGAGTAAGACTTCTTTACTCCTGTACTCAAATCCTCTTGTAATGAAGGCCAGCATACCATTTGCCTTCCTAATGGCTTGCTGCACCTGCACATTCACTTTCAGTGACTCATGTACAAGGACACCCAGGTCCCTTTGAGTATCTGCATTCCCCAATCTTTCACCATTTAGGAAATACTCTGACTTTCTGTTTTTCTACCAAAGTGGATAACTTCACATTTATCCATGTTATATTCCATCTGCCATGTTCTCGTCCACTCACTGAGCCTGTCGAGATCCCCCTGAAGCCTCTTCACATCCTCTTCACAACTGACACTGACACCTACCTTTGTATCATCAGCAAATTTGGAAATGTTACATTTAGTCCCCTCATCCAAATCATTGATATAGATTGTGAATGGCTGGGGCCCAAGCTCCGATCCTTGCGGTATCCCACTAATCACAGCCTGCCATCCTGAAAAAGACCCGTTTATCCCTACTCTTTGTTTTCTGTCTGTTAACCAATTCTCAATCCATGCTAGTATATTACCCCCAATTGCATGTGCCCTAATTTTGTTCACCTGCCTCTTGTGTGGGACCTTATCGAACGCCTTCTGAAAATCCAGATACACCACATCTACCAGTTCCCCTTTGTCTACTCCACTAGTTACATCCTCAAAGAACTCCAATAGGTTTGTCAAACATGATTTCCCTTTCATAAATCCATGTTGACTCTGCCCAATCTTACTATTAGTTTCTAAGTGCCCAGTTATTGCATTCTTTATAATAGATTCCAGCATTTTCCCAACTACTGATGTGAGGCTAACAGGTCTGTAGTTCCCCGTTTTCTCTCTCCCTCCTTTCTTAAATAGTGGGGTTACATTTGCTATCCTCCAATCTGCAGGAACCGTTCCAGAATCTATAGAATTTTGGAAGTTGACAACCAATGCATCCACTATTCCAATGGCCACCTCTTTCAAAACCCTAGGATGTAGGTCATCCGGTCCTTGGGATTTGTCGACTTTTAGTCCCATTAATTTTGCTAGTACTGTTTTTTTACCAATAATAATTTCTTTAAGTTCCTCATTCTCGTCACACCCTTGATTTTCTCATATTTCTGGGAGGTTTTTTGTGTCTTCCTCCGTGAAGACAGAAACAAAGTATTTATTTAATTTCCCTGCCATTTTCTCATTCCCCATTATAAATTCTCCCGTCTCTGACTGTAAAGGACCTACATTTATCTTCACCGGCCTTTTCCTTTTCACATACCTATAGAAGCTTTTACAATCCGTTTTTATATTTTTCGCTAGTTTGCGCTCATATTCCATTTTCCCTTTCTTTATCAATTTATTGGTCCCCCTTTGCTGATTTCTAAAAAGATCCTAATCCTCAGGCTGACCGCTTTTTCTGGCAACTTTATAAGCTTCCTCCTTTGACTTAATACAGGAAACTTTGGTTTATCTGGAGGTTAACTGTCCGGAATGCTCGAGCCACCGGCAAAAATCAGGAGCCGTTTCATTAGGTTTTTTTTCTTTTCGTTGCTTTTTTTTCACCAGTCAGGCTCTGCAAGGTCTCGCTGAAGCTGTTGCTAAGCTACAGAGATGCTTGCAAGGTACGGCCGACTGTTTAGAAGCTGTTGCTAAGCAACAGGGTTTGTTGCCAGATACGGAGCTCAAAATCTCCGTATGCTTCAACATTAGCGCTGGTTTGTCCGGCAGTTTTGATGGGACGGCAACAGCTCGGTCCCGTCGGTGTCGGATAGCACAAAGTTTCCTGTACTAGCTTTAATTTCTTTTGTTAGCCATGGTTGGATCACTTTTCCTTTTGGGTTTTTATGCCCTAGAGGAATACATGTTTGTTGCAAATTATGCATTAATTCCTTGAATGTTAGCCATTGTATGTCCACCTTCATACCTTTTAGTTTAGTCTCCCATCTATCATGGCCACCTTGTCCCTCATACCCTTGTAGTTTCCTCTGTTTAGATTAGGAGCAGCATCGAGAGCGGACCGACCTGTGAGGGAACAGGTGAAGGAGGAGCGAGGAAATAAAACCCGAGGCTCAAGGCCCAGACCGAGCTATTGGGAGCAGCAGCGAGAGCGGACCGATCTGTGAGGAAACAGGCGAAGGAGGAGCGAGGAAATAAAGCCCGAGGCTCGAGGCCCAGACCGAGCTATTGGGAGCAGCAGCGAGAGCGGACCAAAACAGGCAACATTCGAAAGTGATGCCAGAGATTAAAAGTGATGTCGGCACAAGGGAAGGAGCTGATTGGTAAGTAGGACCTGGTGAGTATTTCTACAGTCCAGTCGTTAAAGTAAAAGTAAGGTCTCTAGTTTAGAGTAAGTAGCGTTTAAAGTAAAGTAAGGTGCCCAGTGTATTTAATCTTTAATTTAAAGGAAGCAAAGGGAGTAAATTAAGGGTAGGACATGGCAGGGCATCTTGGCAGTATGGAGTGCTCCTCCTGTGCTATGTGGGAAGTCAGGGACACTTTCGGTGTACAGGGCGAACACGTGTGCAGGAAGTGTCTCCAGCTGCAGCTACTTGAAATCCGTGTTTCTGAGCTGGAGCTGCGGCTGGAGTCACTGTGGAGCCTCCGCGAGGCTGAGATCTTCGTGGATAGCACATTTAACGAGGTGGTCACACAGCAGGTAAAGAGTGCACAGGCAGACAGGGAATGGGTGACCGCCAGACAGAGAAAAAGAACCTGGAAGGTAGTGCAGGAGTCCCCTGGGTCCATCTCCCTCTCCAACAGATTTTCTACTTTGGATACTGCTGGGGGAGATGGTTTCTCAGGGGAATGCAGCAAGAGCCAAGTCCATGGCACTACGAGTGGATCAGCTGCACAGGAGGGGAGGAAAAAGAGTGGGAGAGCAATAGTGATAGGGGATTCTATCGTAAGGGGAACAGATAGACGTTTCTGTGGCCGCAGACGTGACTCCAGGATGGTATGTTGCCTCCCTGGTGCCAGGGTCAAGGATGTCACTGAGCAACTGCAGGACATTCTGAAGGGGGAGGGTGAACAGCTAGAGGTCGTGGTCCATATCGATACCAACAACATAGGTAGAAAGAAGGACGAGGTCCTGCAAGCAGAATATAGGGAGCTAGGTTAGCAGATTAAAAAGCAGGACCTCAAAGGTAGTAATCTCAGGATTACTCCCAGTGCCATGTGCTAGCGAGAGCAGAAATAGGAGAATAGACCAGATGAATGCATGGCTGGAGAGATGGCGTAGGAGGGAGGGATTTAAATTCCTGAGGCATTGGGACCGATTCTGGGGAAAGTGGGACCTGTACAAGCTGGACGGGTTACACCTCGGCAGAAACGGGACCAACATCCTCGCAGGGGGGTTTGCTGGCACTGTTGGGAAGGATTTAAACTAGTTTGTCAGGGGGCTGGGAACCTAAGTGTGGGCCCAGTACGGAGAGAAACAAAGCTGGAAGTGCAAGTTAGAAAAGTAGTCAGCAAAACTAGTAGGGAGCAGACACAAAGGCCAACAGTAAAGAGGGTCAAAGTGCAGAAAAATATTAAACAGGCAAAGTTGAAGGCACTTTATCTAAATGCACATAGCATTCGCAACAAGGTGGATGAATTAATGGCACTAATAGAAGTAAATGGGTATGATGCAATTGCCATTACAGAGACATGGTTGCAGGGTAACCAAAGCTGGGAACTGAATGTTCCAGGGTACTCAACATTTAGGAAGGACAGACGAAAAGGAAAAGGAGGTGGCGTAGCGCTGTAAATAAGGGATGAAATCGGTATGGTAGAGATAAAAGATCTTGGCTTGGCAGATCGTGATGTAGAACTGGAATCAGTTTGGGTGGAGCTAAGAAACAGCAAAGGGCGGAAAACATTGGTGGGAGTTGTGTATAGGCCACCAAACAGTAATGGTAATGTAGGGCGCAGTATCAATCAAGAGATTAGAAGTGCATGTAACAAGGGCAATACGGTAATCATGGGGGAATTTAATCTACATATTGACTGGGCAAACCAAATTACCACTAATGGTGTGGAGGACGAATTCTTGGAATGCATGCGAGATGGTTTCCTGGATCAGTATTTGGAGGAACCGATCAGGGAACAAGTTATTCTGGATCTGCTACTGTGTAATGAGAAAGGGCTAATCAATAATCTTGTGGTAAAGGGGCCTTTAGGGACAAGTGACCATAATATGATTCAATTTTACATTAAGTTTGAGAGTGATGTAGTCCAATCTGAAACTAAGGTCTTCAATCTAAACAGAGGAAACTACAAGGGTATGAGGGGCAAGTTGGCCATGGTAGATTGGGAGATTACACTAAAGGGTATGAAGGTGGACATAAAATGGCTAACATTCAAGGAAATAATGCATAATTTGCAACAATCATCTTAAATCTGTGTCCTCTGGTTACCAACCCTTCTGCCATTGGAAACAGTTTCTCCTTATTTACTCTATTAAAACCCTTCATGATTTTGAACACCTTTATCAAATCTCCTCTTAACCTTCTCTGCTCTAAGGAAAACAACCCCAGCTTTTCTAGTCTCTCCATCTAACTGAAGTCTCTCATCCCTGGTATCATCATTCTAATAAATCTTTTCTGCACCCTCTCAAAGGCCTTGCCATCCTTCCTAAAGTGTGGTGCCCAGAATTGAACACCATACTCCAGCTAACCAGTGTTTTATGAAGGTTTAGTATAACTTCCTTGCCTTTGTATTATATGCCACTATTTATAAAGCTAAGGATCCCATATGCTTTTTTAACAGCCTTCTCAGCTTGTGTCCTACATTTTGTCACACAAATGGCTGAAGATGGCAGTGGAAATCACAAGCCTTTAAGATGCATATGAATATGTTGTCATGTTTACTAGACAATAATGAATAATACATGAGGCCTGCAGGGGAATTAACTCAGCTTGAAGCAAGTGTAAATGAAAAGTGTGACTGGCACAGCGCATAATGGACTACAACGTGACAAGCTGTAGAACTAGCTAAACAACAACTTGTATTCATATAACTCCTTTAACGTAGTAGATCATCCCAAGGTGCTTCACGGGAGCGATTATCAAACAAAATTTGACACCAAGCCACGTAAGGAGATAGTAGGGCAGATGATCAAAACCTTGGACAAAGTGGTAGGTTTTAAGGAACCTCTTGGAGGAGGGGAGAGAGGTAGAGAGGCGGAGAGGTTGTGGGAGGGAATTCCAGAGCTTAGGGCCCAGACACAGTAAAGAGCTAAATTCTTGCAATGCAGTACATTAAAGCTAACTGAAGTCATGGGTAACAGTGCATTGTTACTCAAGGCCTGTGCGCTTCTGAGGCCTAGAATAGGATATACTATTATACTATCAGTTTATAATATAATCGGATAACACTGGACACAGGATTCAAACCATCCTCCAACTGCTGGGGGGAACACTGCAAATGATGCATGTTAAATAGGTCTCGCTCTCTAGAAGTTCACCTATCAGGTAAGTTTTATGGTGGGACCGATTGGCAGCACCAGTCCAAATAGTTGCTGGTTTCATGGCTTCACCCCCTGCCTCACTTGGCCCATTGTAATTTTGTGCATAAATGTAACACTCATGTATTATCCAATGTATGCATACATGCAGTATCTGATTTATGCAATGTCACCTACATGCACATGTGTGGTCAGGCAAAGAAACATGTTGTCATAGACATGACCTCCCCCACCCCACTCTTCCCACACTGAGAATGAGCACATAAATGTGGCCACTTCAATTAATCCATCCATGCTGAATACCAAACTGAAGCTTATAACAACAAGGTAGCGTGGAATGAGAAAAGGCCATTCTAGTAAATAGGAGAAAGGAACTTGCACTTAAATAATGCCTTTCACATCCTAAGGACATCCCAAAGTGCTTCACAGCCAATGAATTACCTTTGAAGTGTAGTTCCTGTTGTTCTGTAGCCAATTTACACACAGAAAGGTCCCACAAACCAGAGAAGGTGGCACAAAACCCAAGGCAGCAGAAACTACCCAGAGGGGCAGAGGTGTGCCTGCACGGAGGAGACAGTGCTGGCCATTGTGGGAAGGGCCACTGCTGAGGCCATGGCCAGCGGCGGGGCTGAATCCATTGAAGTTGACAGTATCCTCATAACTAATCCTCCTTCTCACAGCCCACATCCCCCTCATCCCACCATCTCTTCTGACATACAAGCTGCAGATGGTGTAAGCATGCACTTCTCACTTTCTCCTCTCCCCACACCACAACCTTACCCTTGTCCCTTTTTCCTTTAAGATGCCCAAGAACTGCAATCTGCCCAGGCAGTGGAGGAAGACCAAGAAGACAGTGATGATGAAAACACACCATCACTCAATTTCATACTTGCAGCCACCAGCTCAGATACTGACACTGCGCATAACTTAAAGGATAGCAAAGAGGCGGGATCAGCACGTGGTGAGACACCGGGCACAAATGCACTGCTGGCAGGGCAGGGGGCAAGGATAACGCAGGTGTCAGCTTGGCGGAGGGCAAGGTCGCACATGAGTTCTGCTGCAGAGGACTCGGATGAGCACTTCGATGGGCCAGGTGACAGAAGAAGGCTGATGGCAATTTTCCCATTAAGCTGCACGGCCGTGATCTGGAGGTCCCGCGCAGGCCGCTCAATGGCTTTATAATGGAAAAAAACGTGCATGCGCGGTAATTTGAATGGCCGCACAGTCCCTTAAAGGGGCCACGCACCCAAAAGAAAATTAGAAAAAACATTGGCTGATGGGTGTGTACACAACAAAATGCTTGGTGCATTGGGAAGCCTGCCAGAAAGCCTGTGTTCAGTGTCAAGGAGCATGGAGGAGTCCGGCACCAACTTGGCCGGACTTTGCGCCGAGCTTGGTGCCCATCCTTTCCAGCATGGAACTGACGGCCAACTCCATCAACACACTTGTGGACCCTAACACGATGCAGTGTCTGATGGCCGATGTCTCAGCTTCCATTGCAGCACAAGTCTGATGCAGTCTCAAACTTCTAGGCCCAGAGCTGCTCGAGGTCATCCTCCAAGGCCATCTGCAGTCTTTTCCACTGAAAGTCAGCAGCCTTCCACCAGCCATCCTGCCGCCACTTCGTAGGAGCACTAGGACAGGCAAAGGCGCACAAAAGACAGGTACTAAGGGAATGCACAAGGGTGATTAGTTTAAGTTATGCAATATGGCATGATTTAATTTATAAATATGGTTTGGAATGTGTATTTTGTGTTGGCTTTAATTTTGCATTGGGGCCAAGAGGACGATGTGATGATTAGTGACAGAAAGAAAAGACTTGCATTTATATAGCGCTTTTCACGACCACCAGACGTCCCAAAGCGCTTTACAGCCAATGAAGTACTTTTTTTTAGAAGTGTAGTCAATGTTGTAACGTATGAAATGCGGCAGGCAATTTGCCTACAGCAAGCTCCCACAATGACCAGATAATCTGTTTTAGGCATTGATAGAGGGATAAATATTACAAAAGCAAAACACTGCGGATGCTGGAAGTCTGAAATAAAAACAGAAAATGCTGGAAACACTCAGCAGGTCAGGCAGCCTCTGTGGAGAGAGAAACAGAGTTAACGTTTCAGGTCGATGACTTTTCGTTAGAACTGGAAAAAGTCAGAGATGTAACAGATTTTAAGCAAGTGCAGGGGCAGGGAAAGATGGTAGGGGAGGAAAGAACAAAAGGGACGGTCTGTGATAGGGTGGCTGTCAGAGAGAAGAGCAGAACTTCCTCAAGGTGGGCATTCCTAGAAGAGAAGTGGCAGTGAGTTAAACACTAATACAAAAGCAAAATACCCCTGTACTGCGGATGCTGGAAAGGGATAAATATTAACTAGGACACTGGGGATAACTCCCCTGCTCTTCTTCAAAATAGTGCCATGGGATCTTTTACATCCACCTGAGAGAGCAGACAGGGCCTCGGTTTAATGCCTCATCCGAAAGACGGCACCTCTGACAGTGCAGCACTCCCTCAGTACTGCGCTGGAGTGTCAGCCTTGACTTTCTGTGAAGTCTCTGGAGTGGGACTTGAACCCACAACCTTCTGACTCAGGCGAGAGTGCTACCCACTGAGTCACAGCTGAAACTGAGAGAGAAGGTAAGGAAGATGGGACTATTGGTGAATAGGGAATTGGGGTTGAGATTACTGGTATCATGCTTGCATTAGTTCTACATGAATAGCCCGGGCAGAAAGGGGCTGTCTAGGTTGCAGCCTCCCTTCCTCTTCCTCCTTTTCTGCCTTCTCCTCTTCCTCATCCTCCTCTTCCTCCTCCTGCTCCTCAGCTTCTCGCTTGATAGGTGGTGGCAAGGGCTGTTCCCTCATGAGGGCAAGGTTGTGCAGCATGCAGAATACCATCACAAATCTTGAGACCTACTCAGCCGAGTACTGCAGGGCTCCTCCAGGGTGGTCCAGGCAGCGGAATCTTTGCTTCAGCATGCCAATGGTCTGCGCTATCACATTTCTTGTGGCAGCATGGCTCTCACTGTATGCATGTTGCGCACGTGTGTATGGGTTGTGAACCAGAGTCATGAGCCATGTCATCAGCAGATAGCCCCTCTCGTCCAGTAGCCACCCTTTGGTTTGCCGTGGTTGCTGAAATACAGCTGGCACAGCGGACTACCACAGAATGAACTCATCATGACTGCTGCCAGGATATCGGGCATTGACCTGCATGAAGCGCTGCCTATGGTCACACACCAGCTGCATGTTGAGGGAGTGGAATCCCTTTCGGTTCCAGTACATGGCAGAGTTGACATGCGGCGCATGCAAAACAATGTGCATGCAGTCAATGGCACCCTACACTGTGGGGAAACATGAAAACCGTACAAACCTTCTTACTCGCTCCATCTGCTTGTCTCTGGCAAGAAGGAATTCAATAAAGTTATCTCTCTAGAAAGCCTCAGTGACCTTATGCAAAAGTGGACTGTAAACCGTGAGATGTTGCTAATATCTCCAGCACTGGCAATGTGGTCCTTGCCCTGCTCTGAGGTTGGAGCTGGGGTTGCAGCAGTTGGCAGATTTCAGTGACGACCTCCTGAGTGAAGCACAGACATCTCAAACATTGGTCGTCACTGAGGTTCAGGTAGGAGAATTGCTCCCTGAACACACTGGGCAGATATGGCCTCCTGCTGAGAGCCCTTCTCCCCCTTCCCCTCCTCCTCCAGCTCTTCTAGCAGCTTGTCCTGCTCTGTTTGGCCTCAGCTCATTCTCCCAGTCATGCTTGATTCCAAGAGGAAGGCCTACTAGTGCACCCATGTCTCGGAGCAACTACTTTGTGCAGAAGCCTTGAAGTCAGCGAAAGGTACTTCAGCACCTGCCACACCACTCCCTGTAGATGTTTGAAATTTGAAACAACCATTGAAAGCACCAAAAACATGTAGAATTGTAGCAACAGCCAGAAGAAGTAAACCAGCAACTAACCTGTAAGTAATTGATGATCCCTTTAAATAGCACTGGTGGGGGGTCCTTCATGCTGCTTAATGCATGTTCAGCTGTGTGAGGTTAAGAGAGGGCATCAGCTGCAGCGTGGATCTCCAAAATGGCAGGGCTGCGTCAAATCATGATCTGCCTGCTCTGCATACTTCCAGTGCACGTTAGGTGCATGCGCGCTAACCACTTTACCAAGATGGCGTCCGGTGCACTTTGCGTCAGAAGTGTGTGCGCACCACACACACCATTTTGAAACCTTATGGGCACTTGTAGCGCCCAAAAAATGGGTGCTAATGAGCCCAATTTTGCTCCCCTTTTTCTCTTGTAACATCCACATATGTGCACTTCCAACAAGGATTGCTGAATAATGGTCAGTTGAAGGAACACTGTATGGGCTCTCTTTTCGTAACCCAACTGCTGAGGCTATTTGCAGCATCCATACTGTTGTCCTAGCTGAGACAAGGCTAATTCTACACAGATTGGGAATTAAGCCTGGAACCTACGTGGTTCACCTCCCCACTGGATAACGTTGCTGATCATTGGGGCAGCCCATATCCAATCCATTTAATCGCCAAGGTAACGCTCCACAAAGCATACTGGTCCTCAAAGGTCAAAATCCAGAAGATCTATCTACTATTTATCCTCAACTGGGTTGTGTTGTCATCAATGCTATGGAATTCACCTCACAATGCCATTGAAGCAGGTTCCACAGCTCTGAGAGCTCAGAGGATTACAGAATTGCATTATAAATGTAACACTAGATTGCCCAGACTACAGATTTTTCTCCATGTCTGCAATCCAACCTGCACCGTGATTGTCTAAGGTGAGGTGTTTGCTGGCCAGCAGGCTATCAATTGATGACCAACAATGTTGTAGTTCATCAATAAGTTCTGTTGAAGTTAAGGTTGCCAACTCCAGTTGGATGTATTCCTGGAGCTTTTGTCACATGACCTCCCTCCTCCAACCACCCCGCCCCCTACACTCCCACCATTGGTCACCTGGCAGATCCACCTCACGCCAACTGGAAAGAAAACAGACTCTTTGTTACCGGATTGGATGAATTCTTGACTGTCTGTCAAACAGCCTTTGTCCCTCATCTCCAATAATTTTATAAACGTGTTCAACGAAAATGAAAAAAACCCTATGACTTTTCTTCCAGGTTGCTCACAGCAACGTCCTGAAGATTAATCTTGAATTCCTGGAGACTCCAGGTCAATCCTGCAGAGTTGGCGACCCCAGTTGATGTTGAATTCCACCTTCCCACTGCTCAGGTTTGAGTTACTTTCTAGTTTACAAGTAACATTGTGTGTTCGTTCATCCGCCCAACTGGAACACTTCCTTATTTGCTTCCCTGTTCCCTTGCTGCATTTGATTGCTGTGGTTCAGTTGGTAGCACACTCACCTCTGAGTCAGAAGGTTGAGGGTTCCAATCCCACTCCAGGGACTTGAGCACATAAAGCTAGGCTAACACTCCAGTGCAATGCTGAGGGAGTGCTGCACTGTCGGAGGTGCTGTCTTTTGGATGAGACGTTAAACCAAGGCTCCATCTGCTCTCTCAGGTGGATGTAAAAGATCCCATGGAACTATTTCAAGGAGAGCAGGGGAGTTATCCCTCGTGTCCTGGCCAATGATTATCCCTCAACCAACATAACAAAAACAGATTATCTGGTCATTATCACATTGCTGTTTGTGGGGCCTTGCTGTGTGCAAATTGACTGCTGTGGCTCCATTTCAAAAGTACTTCATTGACCGTAAAGTGTTTTGAGACATCCAGTGGTCGTGAAAGGCGCTATATAAATGCAAGTCTTTCTTTCTTCTCTTTACCGCAGTCCTCTGCAAAAGTATCAAGGGCCTATCTTCCTCATTTTAGGATCCATTTCATATGGTCAATATTTAAAATTTTAAAACTTGGCGAGCACAAAACTATTTTAAGTGGGGGGTTTTTTAAGTCCAACTCACCAAGTATGAAGTTTTAAAATATGTTGCTCGTGCCATTACACTCACAGATTGGTAAATTCGCACATTGTAACTTTGTTGTACTGCACTGATCACACCGTAATGTAACAAGAAATTCGAACAAAAAATGACAAACAGCTTCGCGTTACGTGTTCATTGCCAGTTGCAGGAGAAGGTAAGCTAGTCCTTGTGGTATTTCATACAAGTTTTTGACAAAATATTTTGGTAAAGGGCTTAAAACCAGCTGAGCTTCACTCGCCTAAGTCTCATTTACAGAACCCATTGTATTACATTAAACCTGAGCTGTGCACTCTGAATTTGCATAGAACAAAAGCGACTTTTACCTTATTAGGAATAAAGCGTTCAGTGAATGTTATGTGTCAGAGAATAGAACTGACGTTTGTCTCTGCCTCATTCATCTCCGCTTCAGCAGCCTGTGGTTAGTTCTGTGGTGTCTCCTGATTTCACTTGCAGTCACCTACCTGCCCTGCAGGGCCTTTGGACTGATTACCATATATGGTAAAATCAGTCGAGCTTCCAGCTTATCAGGCACTCTCAAGCCCTAAGCAGCTGAGCATGAGGAAGTGTTCAGTTTTGCAATAGTCTTTATTTGCAGAATCATTGCAGACAGTGAAAAGCAGCCCACTGTGAAAGCATTGTACAAAATAGCTATGCAGTAGGTGTTGCCGCTAGATGCATATGAACTGTTTAACACAAGTCATGAGGGTAACTGGGTGACTTTGTTATGGGAGTTCTACAGTTTATATGCAACTGGGTCACTTAGCTGCAACTCTTATTCAACAGATACTGGATTAGACCAATGCTTTTTAACTTTTTTGTATTCAAAGCAAAATGCTACATCATTCAGCCAACCTTGTCGTTTCCTGTGTTCTCTGTTTTTGTCCGTGCATCTCCTTCCGAGTTTATTTTTTTAAAGGGTAATGCCTCTCAAACTATAGGGCCTAGAAATTAGGTTTGCCTCCGCCAGGGCTTTTGCGCCCGAAATTTTGCGCCCGCGATAATTGCCGCTGCGCCCGCCAAAAATTCAGCTGCCCCGCGCCCAGACGGCTGCGGGCGCTAATGGAGGGTTTCAGCGCCTCGCTATGGGCGCTGAATGCAGGTTTGCGGCGCTAATCCCCCGCTGCGGCACCCGATGCGGTGCGGCAGGCTGGGGTACTGCAGGCCTCCTCCTTCTATTAAGGAGGAGCTGCCTGCAGCCGACCGCTGACCGGTCGATTCACCCGACAAATGAGCCCGGCACCTCGGAGAAGTGCCGGGCTTGCGGGCCACACACATCAGTGCCGCGGGGGGGTGGTGGAGGAGTCCGGGGAGGGAGGTACGGGCAGGCGGCCGCCGGGAAAGCGGCCGGCCGCTGCTCCACCTTAATGCGCCGGCGCTACGTGCTGCAACATCCCGTTGAACAATCGTTGGTTGCGGCTGCCACGGGCGAGGCGGCCGCAACTGAATTTGGGCGTCCGGCCGCGTTACCACGGCAACCGGGACGCTGCGCACACCGATGACGTCATCGGTGCTGGCGCAGCGCTACCGGCTAACGCCGATGGTAGGGCCCAACGCAACTTCGATCGCGGCTATAATTCCGGCGCAAGGCCCTCTAACGCCTCTAATTGGGCGCTAACCCCACCGAATTTCTAGGCCTAGGTGTTTAGTGTGTCACACTTTAGTTTGACAGCTTAATTTATTTCATAGGTTAGTATTTACACTTTGGAAATATAATTATTAAATATGTTAATGAGGGGCCTAACCCCTGTGTGTCTAAAATATTGTTTTAAACAAATTTAACAGCGGGACCAATGCCTGCACAGATTGGGATAAATTGGTATGCTTTGTGTCTGCTTTATGCCTGAAAAACCACCGCAATGCATACCAATTCCTACCCCAAAACCTTTAGAAGAAGCAGCACAGATTCAGTCATTATTCCCTTATTGTACATTGTGTGGAGATCCAGGTTATAGTCCAACAGTTTTATTTGAAATCACAAGCTTTCGGAGCGCTGCTCCTTCGTCAGGTGAAGTGGAGAGGAAGGAGCAGCGCTCCGAAAGCTTGTGAATTCAAATAAAACTGTTGGACTATAACCTGGTGTTGTGTGACTTCTTACATTTATTGTACATTGGCAGCAGCAGCGGGAGCAGACTGACCTGTGAGGGAACCGGCAAAAGCGGAGCGAGTAAATAAAGCCCGAGGCTCGAGGCCCAGACCAAGCTATTGGGAGCAGCAGCAGGAACGGACCGACTTAAGAACATAAGAACATAAGAAATAGGAGCAGGAGTAGAGGGACCAGGGGGGTCCTTGTGCATGAAACACAAACAGTTAGCATGCAGGTACAGCAAGTAATCAAAAAGGCAAATGGAATGTTGGCCTTTATTGCAAGGGGGTTGGAGTATAAAAGCAGGGAAGTCCTGCTACAACTGTACAGAGTATTGGTGAGACCACACCTTGAGTACTGCGTCTTTATTGTCTCCTTATTTAAGGAAGGATATACTTGCATTGGAGGCAATTCAGAGACGATTCACTTGGTTAATTCCTGAGATGAGGGGGTTGACTTATGAAGAAAGGTTAAGCAGATTGGGCCTATACTCATTGGAATTTAGAAGAATGAGAGGTGATCTTATTGAAACATATAAGATACTGAGCAGACTCGACAAGGTAGATGCAGACAGGATGTTTCCCCTCGTGGGGAAATCTAGAACTCGGGGGCACAGTTTTAGAATAAAGGGTCGCCCTTTTAGAACTGAGATGAGGAGGAATTTCTTCTATCAGAGGGTCGTAAATCTGTGGAATTCTCTGCCCCAGAGAGCCGTGTAGGCTGGGTCATTAAATACATTTAAGGTGGAGATAGACAGATTTTTGCAAGATAAGGAAGTGAAGGGTTATGGGGAGCGGTCAGGGAAGTGGCTTTGAGCCCAAGATCAGCCATGATCTTATTGAATGGCAGAGCAGGCTCGAGGGGCCAAGTGGCCTATTCCTGCTCCTATTTCTTATGTTCTTGTGGCAGGGCAGGTGATGTGTTACTGCTGCAACATGTGGGAGCTGGTGGACACCATTGAGGTCCACCGCGACCACATTTGCAGTAAGTGTTGGTTGCTTGAGGAACTTCGGCTCCATGTTGATAAGCTGGAGTCCGAGCTTCAAACAGTGCGACACATCAGGGAGGGGGAGAGTTACCTGGACGCTGTGTTCCAGGAGGCAGTCACACCCTTTAGATTAATTAATTCAAATTTGATCTGTGGTCAGGGACAGGTGGGTGTGACTACGAGCGAGGCAGATATGAGGACCCAGGAGGTAGTGGTGGAGGAGCCTCAGCCTTGGCTCTTGTCCAACAGTTACGAGGTTCTTGCTCTCTGTGTGGGCGAGAGCAGGGACGGCAGTGAGGATGAGCAAATTGACCACAGCACCGTGGTACAAGGAGCCATTCAAGTGGGGTGAGCAAAAGGAAATGCGGTAGTGGTAGGGGACAGTATAGTTAGGGGGATGTGGTGATTATTCTTTATGTTTAGTAAGAAGTATTGTGATTGGTTGTTTGTCTCCTGCCTTGGGATATATGCTGTAATCTCATTGGTAGTTGATGTCATGTGATTTGTGGTGGCCATCTTAAATTCAGTTCTTTCCAGCCTTTAGTTGGGACTGGGTGTTGAAAGATGTGCTACAGGATTTTTAAGTTAATAAAGCCTAGATTAGAAAGGCAAATCTATTCTTTATTTCAATTTATTAACTTTATGTTAGAATGGAGTGATATCTTCAACCAGAATGATTCAATGCTGACCCTAATTCTGCAGGAGTGGATGATAAATGGAAACACTGGTATTGTACATTTAAAAACATTTTGGGCGTGTTGGATCAAGAGTCTCTAAATAAGCTGAATATGCTGATCAACTACATTGCTCCGGATGTGTATAAGTATATTTTGGACTGTAAAACTTATGAAGTGGCTATTTCTACATTGGAAAAGATTTTTGTTAAACCAAAGAATGAGGTATTTGCACGTCACCTTCTACCTGCCCGTAGGCAGCAGGTGGGAGAATCTTTGGATACTTATTTACAAGCACTTCGGTGCCTTAGTGTTAACTGTAATTATAAGGCCGTGACGGCTGAAGAATATAAGGAAGAATCGGTACGGGATGCTTTTATTAATGGATTACTGTCTAGATCAATTCGTCAGCGGTTGTTAGAAAATAAGACTTTGGATCTTAAGAGTGCTTTTGAGCAAGCTTCTACATTGGATGTGGCTCAGAGAAGTTCGGATTCTTATGCTCTTTTTAATCGGCCTGTGACTGTGGTTTCGGCAGTTCCGGATGAAAAGGAATTATGTGGACTTAATAGGAGTGGTTTACTAGATTCTGAAACAGTTTCTACTTCAGCGGCTGTTGCCTCTAGGATTCAGAAGTGTTATTTTTGTGGGAACGTCCGGCACCCTCGTCTGAAGTGTCCTGCTCGGGAGGCTGTGTGTAGTAAATGCGGCAAGAGAGGTCATTACGCACGTGTGTGTAAATCATCAGGTTCAATTACCTCCTCTGTGACTATTCAGCCTTTAGATAGGGCGTTTATTGCATCAATTTCTGCTGCATTTGCTCATGGCCTAAACAAAGCTATAGTTACGGCCCAAGTTAATGGGTTGGAAGTGAAGGCCCTTATAGATACGGGCAGTACCGAGAGTTTTATAAGTCTTCAGTTTGCAAAGGAGAAGCATTTGAAAATTTCGCCTGTTTCCTATCAGGTGTGTATGGCTCAGACGACTTTCACTTCACAAGTAGCTGGTTGTTGCCTTGTGAAATTGATTCTTCTAGGTAATACGTATACTGATATACACCTATCTGTTTTGCCTAATCTCTGTGCGGATATTTTGATTGGTCATGATGTGCTTCAGTTACACGAGTCTCTTAGTCTTTCATTTGGAGGGACTAAGCCACCTTTATCTATTTGTGGATTAACCTCTTTATCCATTTCTCCATTATCACTTTTTTCCAATTTGATGCTGGATTGTAAGCCAATTGCTACCAAGTCAAGAAGGTATAGCAGTCAGGATAGAGAATTTATTAATTCTGAAGTTCAACGTCTCTTATTGGAAGGAATCATTGAACCTAGTTGTTCGCCTTGGCGGGCACAGGTAGTTGTCATGACTAACGAGAGACATAAGAAACGAATGGTGATAGACTATTCCCAAACTATTAATAGGTATACTCAATTAGATGCGTACCCTTTGCCTAAGATTGATGAGCTTATCAATAAAGTATCTCAGTATAAGGTTTTTAGCACTATTGACCTAAAGAGTGCTTATCATCAGATTCCTATTGTTAAGAAGGATCAACCATATACGGCCTTTGAGGCTGGTGGAAAGCTGTATCAGTTTTGCCGAATACCATTTGGTGTTACTAATGGTGTTGCTTGTTTTCAACGGGCAATGGATGCTTTTATAAGTGATAACTCTCTCTCTGACACCTTTTCATACTTAGATGACATCACGGTGTGTGGCAAATCAAGGGTGGAGCATGATTCTAATTTAGAAAGATTCCTTCAAGCTGCGGAAAAAGTTGGTTTAACTTTCAATAAAGAGAAGTGTACCTTTTCGACCACTGAGGTAAATCTACTGGGGTACATTATCTCGGGAAACAAGATTAAACCAGACCCAGAACGTCTGCGACCATTGATTGATTTACCTTGTCCTACTAATTCTAAGGCTTTGCAACGAGTTGTTGGACTGTTTTCTTACTATTCTAATTGGATTGCAAATTTTTCACAGAAGATCCAGCCTCTTATTCGGGTTACGACATATCCTCTATCATGGGAGGCCAGGACGTGTTTTGATAATTTTAAAAAGGATATCCTTGGAGCAGTTGTGCATTCTATTGATGAGCAGGTTCCTTTTGTGATTGAGACGGACGCTTCTGATTTTGCAATTGGGGCTACTCTGAACCAAAATGGAAGACCTGTGGCCTTTTTCTCACGTACCTTGAACAATAGTGAAAAAAGGCATTCTTCAATAGAGAAAGAGGCGTATGCAATAGTAGAAGCACTGCGTAAATGGAGACATTATTTATCGGGGTGACATTTTACGTTGGTAACTGATCAGAAGTCTGTGTCCTTTATGTTTGATGTCAAACATTTTGGAAAGATTAAGAATGATAAAATAATGAGGTGGAGGATTGAGTTGGCATGTTACCATTTTGATATAGTTTATCATCCGGGGAAGGATAATGTTGCTGCTGATGCGCTGTCGAGGGCTTATTGTTCTGTGATTCATGGAGATATGCTTATTAATCTTCACAATGCCTTATGCCATCCTGGGGTTACGAGGATGATACACTTCGTACGCAGTAAGAATTTGCCCTTTTCAGTTGAAGACGTCAAGCAGATGACTTCATCATGTTCTATCTGTGCTCGGTGTAAACCGAATTTCTTTAAGCCTCAACGAGCTCATCTTATAAAGGCTACTTCTCCTTTTGAACGTTTGAGCGTCGATTTTAAGGGGCCTCTTCCTTCAACTACTCAAAACCGATATATATTTACTGTTGTGGATGAGTTTTCAAGGTTCCCTTTTGCTTTTCCTTGCGCAGATGTATCAGCTGCTACAGTTATCAAATGTCTGACTCAACTTTTTGTCATCTTTGGGATGCCTGCGTATATCCATTCGGATCAGGGAAGTTCTTTTATGTCTCCCCAGTTGAAGGAATACCTTCAGAGTCGGGGAATTTCTACTAGTAGAACTACCCCGTATAATCCCCAGGGTAATGGACAGTGCGAACGATACAATGGGGTGATCTGGAAGGCAGTTATTTTGGCTTTGACATCCCGGAACCTTAAGAATACACAGTGGGAAATGGTACTGCCTGATGCCCTGCATTCCATTAGAGCATTGCTTTCAACGGCTACTAATGTGACTCCCCATAAAAGGCTCTTTAACTATCCGCGGAGATCTACTACGGGATATTCGGTACCTTCATGGCTTACTATGCAGGGACCTGTGCTGCTTCGACGCCATGTTAGATTGTCAAAATATGATCCTTTAGTGGAGGAGGTGGAGCTGTTGGAGGCAAATTCCCAATATGCTCATATTCGATTCCAAGATGGGAAAGAAAGTACCGTTTCAATTAAAGACTTGGCTCCTTGTGGTGGCCAGCCCTCTTCTGAGGATATTAACAATAGTCATGATTCAGATAATGTGGATGCTGTTACAGATACTACGAATATTTCCAATCCGACTGCAGATAATTATACTTCTATTAGTCAGCCCTCGATGGATGTTCATGACCGTCCCAGTTTACCTCCTGATGGGATTTCTAATCCGGAAACCGTTGAAAATCGGGATATGGATAGCCTTCCTGCTGAAGATACTTCTGTGTCTCCTGGTGTGGGAGGGCAAGGAATTTCACCAAGGTTAAGAAGGTCGACATGAACAAGACATCCGGTCGACCGATTGAAAATGGACTTTTAAATTGATAGTAATGTTTTAAAATTGTTGAAATATTATACTATATTGTTTTAGTTGAGAGATACTTAATACTTATGTGCAATGTTACTATTTGTTGTTGCTCACTTAGTATTGTCATGTTGAATAGTTTTATTTTGTCTGTGCATAGTTTTAGTTGTAAATAATTAATTATAAATTGTAAAGGTTATTTAGGTTGGAGTATATTTTAAAAGGAGGGGTGAATGTGGTGATTATTCTTTATGTTTAGTAAGAAGTATTGTGATTGGTTGTTTGTTTCCTGCCTTGGGATATATGCTGTAATCTCATTGGTAGTTGATGTCATGTGATTTGTGGTGGCCATCTTAAATTCAGTTCTTTCCAGCCTTTAGTTGGGACTGGGTGTTGAAAGATGTGCTACAGGATTTTTAAGTTAATAAAGCCTAGATTAGAAAGGCAAATCTATTCTTTATTTCAGGGGATAGACACTGTTCTTTGCAGCCAAGAGCGTGAGTCCCGAAGACTGTGTTGCCTGCCCGGTGCCAGGGTAAAGGACATCTCCTCTGGGCTGGAGAGGAACTTAGAGTGGAGGGGAAAGATCCAGTTGTCGTGGTCCATGTAGGTACCAACGACATAGGTAGGACAAAGAAAGAGGTTCTGTTAAGGGAGTATGAGCAGCTAGGGGCTGAATTAAAAAGCAGAACCACAAAGGTAATAATCTCTGGATTACTACCAGAGCCACGTGCAAATTGGCATAGGGTAAATAAGATCAGAGAGATGAACGAGTGGCTCAAAGATTGGTGTGGGAGAAATGGGTTTCGATTCTTGGGGCACTGGCACCAGTACTGAGATAAGAGGGAGCTGTTCTGTCGGGACGGGCTTCATTTGAACCAGGCTGGGACCAGCGTCCTGGCGAATCAAATAACTAGGGCTGTAGATAGGGCTTTAAACTAAATAGTGGTGGGGGGGTGGGGATACGCTGACTTAAAACAATCACTATCATTAGAGAGAAAGAACTAGGCAAACTAATGGGACTAAAGGTGGACAAGTCCCCTGGACCCAATGGCCTGCATCCTAGAGTCTTAAAAGAGGTGGCTGCAGAGATAGTGGATGCATTGCTTGTAATCTACCAAAATTCCCTGGATTCTGGAGAGGTCCCAGTGGACTGGAAAACCGCAAATGTAACACCCCTATTTAAGAAAGGAGGGAGACAGAAAGCAGGAAACTATAGACCAGTTAGCCTAACATCTGTCATTGGGAAAATGCTGGAGTCCATCATTAAGGAAGTGGTAGCAGGACATTTAGAAAATCATAATATAGTCAAGAAAATTGGAGTTTAGAAGAATGAGAGGGGATCTTATTGAAACATAAGATTCTGAAGGGGCTTGATAGTGTAGATGCAGAGAGGATGTTTCCCCTCGTGGGGGAATCTAGAACTAGGGGGCATAATCTCAGAATAAGGGGGCACCCATTTAAAACGGAAATGAGGAGGAATTTCTTTTCTCAGAGGGTCGTGAATCTTTGGAATTCTCTTCCCCAGAGAGCTGTGGAGGCTGGGTCATTGAATATATTTAAGGTGGAGATAGACAGAATTTTGAATGATAAGGGAATCAAGGGTTATGGGAAGCGGGCAGGGAAGTGGAGTTGAGGCCAAGATCAGATCAGCCATGATCTTATTGAATGGCAGAGCAGGCTCAAGGGGCCAAATGGCCTACTCCTGCTCCTATTTCCTATGTTCTTATGATAGCATGAAGCCTTCCCTAATCAGCTAATGTCAACTTTCAGCAGATGCACAGAGCGGGGAGATAGGTACAGTCTATAACACCCGGGACATAGCTTAAATTATAACTGGCAGGAAGATTGGCTCTCTATTGCTTTTTCAGTGGTAAGGCACAGCAACTGTGCAAACTAGGCAGTCGTGACTTGAGAAACAACATCATACTCATTGATGCTATGGGTGCTGTGGCTGTAATCTGAAAGGTACTAGTGGTAAAGAAGATGAGGACAGCACACCTGCACCAGCTCCTGTAAGGTATACCAGCTATGGCCTTAATGTTCTGTTATTAGAGTGAGTGACTTAGCGTAGCACTGCATTCTGTGACAACTGGCATGAGTTTCTGTACTTCTACTGTGTGATTTGCTGCCCATGTATTGCAGTTTTACATAAAAAGTCTGGAGATAATAAAATTGTTTGTTTCTAAGCTATGCTAAATAATAACTCATTTGTCCTACCCGTTATTAACCACGAGTTTTACAGTATTTGCTTATTACTGTATACCTAAAGTCAGTACATGTCAGACCAATTGCCAAACACTAATGCAACATTTATATTTTCTTGAGGAAACCCGCTTTGCAGCATGACCACATCAGTGTTCTTTTTAAACGACGTTAGGGTAGAAATTACAATCGGTGACGTTCTTGTATGAATGTTTAATGTGCTCGTAGAAAATTCCTCTCTCTGCTATTTTATCACAGGTGTTTACAGTTTTCCTCTAACATGTTAACCAGCTCACCACTAGAGGAAATGAAACCCCATGCCTGTCCCTCCAACGTTACTTCCCACGTCATGCCTCTACCTTTGATCTCCTTCCCTGTACATGTCATTCCTCTTTTAAACATAGAAACATAGAAGATAGGAGCAGGAGTAGGCCATTCGGCCCTTCGAGCCTGCTCCGCCATTCAATGAGATCATGGCTGATCATCCAAATTCAGTACCCGGTCCCTGCCTTCTCCCCATATCCCTTGATCCCTTTAGCCTTAAGAAATATATCCAACTCTTTTTTGAATATATTTAATGAACTGGCCTCCACCGCCCTCTGTGGCAGAGAATTCCACAGGTTCACCACTCTCTGGGTGAAGAAATTCCTCCTCATTTCAGTCCTAAATGGCTTACCCCTTATCCTTAGACTGTGACCCCTGGTTCTGGACTCCCCGGCCATCATAAACATCCTTCCTGCATCTAGTCTGTCCAGGCCTGACAGAATTTTATAGGTTTCGATGAGATCCCCTCTCAATCTTCTAAACTCCAGTGAGTATAAGCCCAATCGACACAATCTCTCCTCATACATCATTCCTGCCATCCCAGGTATCAGCCTGGTGAATCTTCGCTGCACTCCTTCCATGGCAAGAACGTCCTTCCTCAGGTAAGGCGACCAAAACTGCACACAATACTCAAGGTGCGGTACTCTGTATTTCAGGGTCTGATTAACACTGCTGGTTCTCCCCAGTGAGAAGGAGGTAGGTGAACACTAAAAAAAAAAGCAGTGCTCTTCAGCGCATTAGAAAATATTCACCCTCGGCTTAGAATATCTGATGCATACATGAAGCAAAATAATCAAAAACAGGCAGAAAACAAAAACCTTCCATAAACAAAATGTATTAATTAGTTTAGCAGCTACTTTCCATGATTTGCCAACACCAATTAAACACAAGCAGCCAGTTTGTTTATTTTCTTGTGCCCGCTGAGGCGAGGAATTTTGTCGGAGCTGTGGAATGGAACGTTTTTCTATTTTAGGCACCCCTCGTCATCACTGAGCACTCCTGGCCTAGGTATAAGAAGGAAGGATGCAGAATAAACCTCTCTGTACTCTGTTCCAACACGGTGGATTAATCCTGCCTTAGAACAGCACCTCTGCTGAACTGGTGTGAGCTGTTCCAGTTCCCAATTGCCATCATGGCCTGAATGAAAATGCTAATTTTGCGCCAAATTGTGGACTAGTTTTGCACCCACTACAAACCAGCTCTGCAAACTGCTTTTTAGCAAGTTGTTTATCAATTTGCCAGCAAATTGCTTGATCTTGTCAGCAAAATAATAATCGTAGCACTCTAGACCTTTTCAGGACTAATTCAGTGAAAAAACAACAAAAGTAGTCTAAAGACATGTCAACAGTATGTTTGTCATGATGTAATGAAGTATATATCCAGGGATACAGCAACAGGTTCTTTTTTTACAAAGTTATCAAATCTTGGGACATTTTTCTCTCGTTTAGTTCTAAGGTTTAGAAATGTTTTGTCTAATAAGACAAATATTTTGTCTTGTAACACTCTTGTGAAGCGCTGTGGGACATTTTACTACGTTAAAGGTGCTATATAAATACAAGTTATTGTTGGTTTACTGAGAGACTGTCAGAAAATGAGTACTACCCCTCCCCCACTGTGTCTTGTCACAGCTTCACTGTGACAGTAAGGGAACAGTTCGAAGCCTTATATCAACCTGTTGATTTGAAAATAAGGTAAAAATAAACTTTCCAGTCTCATATATTGGCTTTGCCCTTATAAGTCTCCTGGTTTGAATAACAACTTCCAAAGATTTCCTTGTTTGTCTCCTGTCACTAACAGCACTGAAGCCTGATTGGAGGCCATTGTCACACCTGACGCTATCTCCAGGGGTTTCCCTATATCCTTCAGGCATTTCAAAGCCTCTCCTGGGCATTTTCTGACCCTTGAATAGCTGCTGGAAATTCCATGTTGTGATCAACAATCATGCTAGCATCACAAACTAATATTATACTGTACTTCTATATCGCTAGCTAATTTCCTGTTATGTTGCTCAGAGTGAGTCAGAGGAGACTGGGTTTTATCACAATCGGAGTCTTGTTGACGTAGAGAAAATGTACAGGAAGTAAGTGTGACATTTGCAAGAAGTGTGTTCTATAAACCAAGGGGGAGAAATTCGCCTGGTTTGCGCCTCCCGTTAGCGCCTGTGGGGGGTGGTAACGGGGCGCTAAGGGGTTCGCGACTGGGCGCAGCGAATTCACTGATGCCTGGTGGTTTTGTGCTGGCGCTAACGCTTACTGCCTCGCTCTCTTGCGCCCCATAGATCGTGATATCATCCGGTGCGCAACGCCCTGTTAGCGCCCCGGATGTGATATTCGCTCCTGCCCCCTGCAGCATCGCTGGGCATCAGCAACGGCAGCAACAGGAGGCGTTGTCACCTCGGCTGGCTGCTTGGGGAACGATATTTAAAGGCAGGGCTGGCCAGGTAGGGCAAAATTTATTTTTCTCCCCAGTCTGGTGCCTCGTGATTTCTTTTGACCCCTCTATTCCTCAGCCCTGCACTCTCTTAGAGTGCTTGGGGCTGTTATGCACATAGCGCAGGTCCCATGGGCCCACAGAGATAGAGTGAAGAGTGATTGAACCCATCATTGGCCCTTCCCTTTAAGTGAGGGAAGGAACCTCTAAAGACGGTTGCACTGCACCGAACATTGTTCAGCGCTCTGCCAATACCGCCCCTCTCACTCACTTTACCACTCTAAGGGAAGTGATAGTGCTTGATTTAGCGCTCCACTTCCCTCTTGGAGCGCTAAAGCGGAAGTATCCTGTAATGATCAGTAACATGTCATTCTAGAATGGTACACTAGGTGGAGCTGTATGTTAGTGGTAGGCTACCCACAAGGCAGTAGTCAAGATGGATGCCTGTACACTAGTCCACATGGCTGAATAAATGACTAGCTCAAGCTAGCTGTTCATAATGAAAACATCTATTTATTTATGAACATAACATGGTACCAGAAGTGGTAATATCTGCTGAATATTGTGAAAAGCGACATGGAGAATTTGAAGCCACCGGAGGGTTTGAAACTCACAGGGAATGTCGACTGCAATTGGCGGACTTTCAAACAACAATTTGAACTCTACATTGCTGCCATCGGGTTCGGTACGAAGCCAGGCGCAAGGAAAATAGCGTTACTGCTCATGGTTGCAGGCCCGCAGGCGATAGAGGTATTTAATATGTTTGTATTTGATCAAGAGGAGGACAGAGAAAAGATGGACAATGTGCTAAAGAAGTTTGATACACATTGTTCTCCCAAAAAGAATGAGACCTATGAGAGGTACATGTTCCATTCACGGACACAGCAGCAAAATGAGACTTTTGATAGCTTTGTAACCGATCTGAAACTGAAAGCACAGACATGTAATTTCTCTGAACTGAAATCATCCATGATTCGTGACCAGATTCTGTTTGGTATTCATGATAAAAAAGTCAGGGAACGTTTGTTGAGAGAAACCAAACTAACATTGGAGGATGCTGTGAAAATATGCCATGCCAGTGAACTAGCTCAGCAGCACATAAAGACTTTCAGTGGAATTAATAATGATGCAACTGTAATGAGTGACTGTGCTGCTGTCGGTGCTGTGTCCTACAAGGGGAAGAAAAGTGGGCAGAACAGAAATGCAAAGTAATCGGAGGATGGAATTTTTAATTGTAAACGCTGTGGTTACAAACACCAGTCAAGACAATGCCGAGCGTTTGGAAAAATGTGCACAAAATGTAATGGAAAGAATCACTTTGCCAAACAATGCTTTTCAAAAGTAAAAACAAAGAAAGGGCAACAAGTCAATGTGATTGAGGACACTGACTTAAGTGAGACATTTTTTGTAGGAATGGTGTCATGTGACAATATCAAAAAGGATACAGAAAATGTGCAGCCCTCAGGAGTGGACAATGCTGAACATAAAGTTAATGCAGTAAAAGAGGACAAATGGATGCTGCCACTGCAGGTAAATGTAGCATTAGTTACATTGAAACTAGACACTGGGGCAAAAGCAAACTTAATCAGTATGAGTGACATTAAAAATATGAAAGAAAAGCCCAAAATACAGAAAAAGTCAGTACTACTGAAGAACTATAATGGACAGAAAATAGATAGCTTAGGTGTATGCAGACTTAAAGTGACAGTCAAAGACAAAGTGCATCACCTCATGTTTTCTGTTGTGGCTGAAGGACTTGATTCACTACTAGGTGACAAAGCTTGTGAGGACTTAGAACTGGTCAAGAGAGTCTACCGTGTAAACTGTGCCAAAAGCAGACCAGATGACTCAGTGGATTCTGTAGTGAGTAATTTCCAGGATGTGTTCAAAGGATTTGGAGTTCTACCATTCACTTACAAGATCCAGCTAAAGGAGGATGCTCAGCAAGTGGTACATGCTCCACGGAGAGTTCCAGCACCCCTGTGTGACTGGCTCAAGAAAGAACTGGACAGAATGACCACACTAGGAGTCATCAGGAAAGTCGAAGAGCCAACAGGCTGGGTTAACTCCATGGTATGTGCAAAGAAAAAGAACAATGATCTAAGAGTATGCATGGATCCAAAGGATTTAAATGTAAACATAAAACGTGAACACTACCAGATTCCCAAGCGAGAAGAAATCACCAGTGAAATGTCAGGTGCCAGATACTTCACAAAGCTCGATGCCTCACAAGGATTTTGGCAACTAAAACTGGATGAAGAGAGCACCAAATACTGTACCTTCAACACACCATTTGGCAGGTATTGTTTCCTCAGAATGCCTTTCGGGATAATATCTGCATCTGAAATCTTTCATAGAGCGATGGAACACATAATTGAAGGTCTGGAAGGAGTTTGGGCCTATGTTGATGACATCATCATCTGGGGCTCCACACTGAAAGAACACAATGAGAGACTGACTAAAGTGCTACAGAGCATACGCCGGAATGGACTGAAGCTCAACAAAGCCAAGTGTCAGTTTGGCGTCCAGGAAGTCACTTTCCTAGGAGATAATCAATCTGGTAAAGGAATAGAGCCAGATATGGAAAAAGTAAACGCCATACTCAACATGCCCCGACCCACTGACAAAAAAGGAGTGCTATGTATCATGGGGATGATAAACTTCATTGGAAAGTTCATTCCTAACTTGTCAGCCAAGACAGCCTGTCTGCGAGACCTGCTACATAAAACAAATGAGTTCGCATGGACAGAAAGACATGAACAAGAGTGGATGAACCTCAAAACAGTGCTGACAACCGCACCTGTACTCACCTTCTTTGACCCAAAAGATGGCCTAGGCACGGTCTTGCTACAAGCAGAGGGTGAAGATTGGAAGCCTGTTGCCTATGCCTCCAGGTCTATGACTGATTCTGAGTGTCGATATGCCCAGATTGAAAAGGAATGTCTAGGCTTGGTAGTTGGACTAGAAAAGTTCCATGGCTACATATATGGACTTCCCACCTTCACAGTTGAGACAGACCACTGCCCACTGGTTGCCATCATAAAAAAAAGTCTGAATGAGATGTCTCCAAAGATTCAATGACTCATGATGAAGCTGCAAAGATATGACTTTGAACTGATCTACACACCAGGCAAACACATAGGCCCCGATTTTCGGGCAGCTGTCGGGCGGCTTTTCATGCGGCCATGGTTCAAAAATCGCGGAAAAAGCGGGTTGGGACCCCCCCCGCCTGATTCCCCGCCCCGTCCGACTTTCGGACCGCCGTTTCCACGCGCTCCAATTCAGTCCCGCCCGCCGCTGGCGGGAATGCTCGTCGGAGCACTAATCACCAATGATCACCTTGTTAAAGACGATTTTCCCGTGCCGTTGTGACTTTGGGGCTTTCCCCACCTGAAACCCGCCTGCGGGGAACCCCACCGATGAGAGCTGGCATGAAAACAGCTGGCTTGCTTGCTTGCAGCAGCAGGTTGCTGAGGGCTGAAGAGATTTAAAGAGGCAGCATTTGCAGGCTGCAGGACCTTGTTGATCAAGGCTTGGGGGAACTATTTGAAGCCTTAGGAGCAGCTGCAGAAAGTTGGAGCCTCACACACTTCTTCAGTGTGAGCTCCTGGGAAGCCCCTCTCACCACCCTAACTCAGGACCTCCTCAACCGAGGCATCTGCTAGAAGCATGGGAGGCCTTTGGCACCTTCCCTTCCTGGCATTAGATGATCTCCAACAGCAGAGGTGGTAGCAGCAGAACCAGGAACAGCAGGATGATTACCAGGAGCACCAGGCTGCTGCTCACTCACCTGAAGCTGCACAAGCCAGAAGGGGCCAGCGCTTGGAAGTGGCTTGAGAGAACCTTGCTGCGCTTTAGGGGGCCAGTGGGACCCGTTTCTGCGCTGGCAGTCTTACTCAGAAGGACTTCCATGAAGATCTGGTTTCTCTGTTCAACAGATGGCCAACGCTCCTCAAGAGATGTCATTCTCTTATGAGCACTCACCA
Source organism: Somniosus microcephalus (assembly GCF_052327205.1). NCBI lineage: Eukaryota > Metazoa > Chordata > Chondrichthyes > Squaliformes > Somniosidae > Somniosus > Somniosus microcephalus. The sequence goes on from NC_140992.1 coordinate 255,469,018, forward strand.
TGTTTTCCGTATGCTGGCGAGTTATCTCCTCCATGGAGGTTGCCAACCTTTCCATGGTGCTGCGTTCATGCACCAATGACGCCATAAAATCTCTGCTCATGGTCGCTATGGACTCCTCCATTCGCTCCACACTCGCAGCGACCCTGGAGACAAAGCCTGCCAGAGACTCCTGCATCTGTGCATGGAGATCCATCACCTCTTCTCTTGCGGATGGACCCAGAGGCAGAGGGTCGAGATGCAGCGCAGCTGGGCTGAGCTGGCAGAGCCCTACGCCCTCCGACGAAGACTCTCCACTGCTGTCCCTGTCTCCAGAATCTGCTGAGGCTCACTTGTCAGCTGTGAAACACCAGGTGACAACACTACTCTATGTCCCGAAGGTCCCCCCGAGGTGTGAGTGTCTGCGCTGGTGCTGGGTGCGCTTACTTCTGCTGACGCTGCACCCTCAGAGGTTGGAGCTTCCTCTGAGGAGTCTGGCTGCACAGCCTCTTCCTCCTCCACAGTGAGGGCGGGGGCTCTGGATGGTACTGTGGGGGAGTAAAGGAAGGAGTTACAGATGTAATGCCAAGGTTCCTCCGGTGACTCCCAGCGAGTTGGCATCTGCTGACACCTGCATCCATGCAGCATTGGTCTCAGTGGGAGGCCTCTTCCTCCCTGACCTAGGGAAGAGGACCTCCCTGTGAGCCCTAAACCCATCCAATAATGCCTGCAGTGAAGCCTCGTCGAATTTGAAGGCAGCTCGGGGTCTGGCACTGTCCACAGCTGCTGTAGGCTCCTCTGCCATCCTGTATGGTTCATTTGGAAGCCTTCAGAGGATGCAGTGCTTGCCATGGACCTTGAAAGCACCACGAATGATGACATCATGCTGTGGGGATTTCTGACTTGATTTAGACAATTAGCAAGGCTTCCCACATGCTGGGAATTAATTGGCCAATTGAGGGAAAATTGCGTGGGGCTGGCTGACACTTTTTTATGTGTGTCAGAAACCCCACATTCAGGGAAATCCAACCATTCCCCACACAAGCCGAAAATCGGGGCCATAGTGTTAGCAGATGCACTATCCCGAGCACCCACAATGAGTCATGTGAGCTCTACTGAGGAAGACGTGGATGTTCAAGTGAGTATGGTTACTGCTGCGCAGCCTGTGTCAGACACAAAATCATAGCAAATAGCAGAAGAAACAGTAAAAGATACAGGCCTAGAAATTCAGTAAGGCGCTGCCAGCTTTGCGGCCAGTTACCGCCCAAAGAGGGCTTCTGCGCCAATAGAGGAGTTTGTGCTGATATTCAGCGCAGCGGTAATGGCGGCGGTAGCCGTTAGCGCTGCGCCGGCACCGATGATGTCATCGGTGTGCGCAGTGCCCCGCTACCGCCCCGCTACCGGCCCGACCCCCATATTGAGTTGCGGCCGCCTCTTCCGCAGCGGCCGCAAACAGCGATCAGAAAACGGGGTCATACTGTAGCCTTAGTGGGGCGCTTTAAGGTGGAGGTGCGGCCGGCCGCTTTTTCGGCGGCCGCCTGCCCGCATCTCCTTCCCCGGCCTCCTCCACCGCCCCCCCCGCGGCATTGCCGGCTGCTTTCCGCGAACCCGGCACTTCTCCGTGGTGCCGGGCTCATTTGCCGGCACTGTCCAGCGGCGATCTCCCCGTTGCAGGCACCTCCCCCTTAAGAGAAGGAGGAGGCCTGCAGTACCGCAGCCTGCCGCTCCGCAGCGGGTGGTGCAGCGGCGCCTAGAGCGCTGAAATTCACTTTCAGCGCCCCAAGCGGGGGCGGGCACACCCTGGAATAGCGCCCAGTTCCGACTTGGGGCGCATAAACTGAATATCTGACGGTCGCAACTGGCTCCGCGCTCAGCGCTAACTTTTGGGCGCACGCCAGCTGGCGGGCCCAAAGTGAATTTCTAGGCCACAGTGTTACAAACAGTAATAGAGAACATTCATCATGGTTGGCCAAAAGGTTCCTGTCCAAAGTACTATCACATAAGGTCAGGGTTGAGTGTCGCAAGTGGACTATTACTAAAACAGAACAGAATAGTCATTTCACAGGCTCTACATCAAGACATGCTCAAAAGGATTCATGAGGGACACCTCGGAATTGAAAAATGCAAAAAGGAGAGCAAGAGACACTGTTTATTGGCCTGGCATAAATAAGGACATTGAGAACATGATAGGCATATGTGAGACATGTCAGAAACACCAAAACAAACAAGCAAAGGAACCAATGATAGTAGCTGACTTACCAACAGCACCATGGCAAAAGGTTGGTATGGACCTCTTTCATTTGAACGGTAAAGACTATCTAATAGTGATTGACTACTATTCTAACTATCCTGAGATGGTGCTGCTCTCAAGCACATCAGCAAGCAGTGTCATAATGCATGTTAAATCCATGTTCGCCAAACATGGAATTCCCACGATTGCCGTTAGCGACAATGGTCCGTGCTTCAACTGTAAGGAGTGGCAACAGTTTGCAGCACATTATGGCCTAGAAATTCAGTATAGCCACGTTTGGGGCGCTACAGCCGGGCGGCCGCTAAAGTTTGCGCCCGGCGCAACTTCGCGCCACCTTCGCCGATATTCAGTGGCATCGCCCCAAGAGGTTGCTGCTGCGCTAAAACAGGTGATGCACGACTATCATTAGGCGCTAAGCCGGCGGCCCGAGGCGAAACCCCCGAGAGCGGGCGCAGCGCAGGTGCGGCGAGCTGCTGATTGACGGCAGACACTCTGGCGCCGGTGAGCTCTTAAAGGGGGATGGTGGATTTGTTTTTTTGAAAGGCCGAGACTGGTGTATTTGTGCTTTTTGAAAGGCCGAGACTGCTCGATTTGTGTTTTTGGGGGGGGCTTCTCTCCATTAGTTTGTTATGTGGGAAGGGCACAGAGGTATCAAATTAATAAATGTTCTTAAATCGCACTGTCCATGCTTTCTTTTGGAAGTCCTGGTTGCCCTGCTCGGCTGAGGGCTTGTGGAGCAGCTACATTCATCTTGTGCCATTGGCACAAGCCATTCCCTGAGAGGGGGCCTAGAACCGACGTTCAATAAGCCGCCGACGGGCGGCCCTTGCACTTTCTGCCTCCCTCCTGTGCTGGTCCTCCTCCTCCTCCTCCTCCTCCTCTGGTGGTCCTCCAATGTCTGGTGGCAGTGGCTGAGTCCTGCGGATAGCCAGGTTGTGCAGCATGCAGCACACGACCACGAAATGGGAGACTCGCTCAGGCGAGTACTGTAGGGCTCCTCCGGAACGATCCAGACAGCGGAACCGTTGCTTCAGGACGCCGATTGTTTGCTCAATGAGGTTCCTGGTTGCTTGATGGCTGTCATTGTATCCCTCTTCAGCAGGGGTGCTGGGCGCACGGAGCGGGGTCATCAGCCAGGTGCACAAAGGATAGCCTTTGTCCCCGAGAAGCCATCCTCGTGGGTGAAGCTGGGCCTGGAACATGTCTGCCACAGAAGTCTGGCGCAGGATGAAGGCATCGTGGCTGCTGCCTGGAAAGTGGGCATTGACAGCTAGGATGATCTGCCTGTGGTCACACACCAACTGCACGTTGAGCGAATGGTAGCCCTTCCGGTTGCGGTAATCCTCAGCATGCTCTAGAGGTGCCCGCAAAGCCACATGCGTGCAGTCAATGGCGCCCTGCACCATGGGGAAGCCCGCTAATGCTGCAAAGCCCATTGCACGCTGTTGCTGCTTGTCAACGGCCATGGAGAAGGAGATGAACTGACGTCTCCTTCTGAAAAGGGCATTGGTCACCTGGCGGATGCAGCAATGTACGGCAAACTGGGAGATGTTGGAAATGTCCCCAGCAGCGGATTGGAAGGAGCCGGTGGCATAGAAGTTGAGAGACACCGTCACCTTCACTGCCACCGACAGAGACGTCCTGCTCCTCAGCTGTGGCTGCAGATCTCCGCGAAGCAGGTGGCAGATCTCAGTGACCACCGCCCTTCTGAATCGCAGCCTCCGAGCACACTGCTCATCAGACATGTTCAGATATGAGAACTGCTGGCGGTATACCCTGGGTGGGTAAGGCCTCCTTAGCCGACGCCTGTTGCCCCTTCTCCCTCTGGCCATGACTGCCACTCTCTCACGGCGTCTCTGAGCCCTTTGAATGCAATGGAGAAGGCCAACATTTGCACCCATTGCAGCCCCCATTATATGTTTCCAATCAATGCTATGGCTCTGAAGTTAAAGACAAGTGCAAAGCTGTGGCCTGAAGCCACAAGTACCTGTGCGAGTGTTGAGCCAAACCAGAAAGCCCTCTACCTTTGTCTCTCTGCAAAGATCCGTCTCTCACAAAGAAGGAGTGTTGCAAAATGGCTGCCATTTCTACTGCAGGAGGAGTGCCCTTTAATTAGCGCCCCCCGCGCCCCGCAGCGACTGGGAACCGTTCCCCTCTACCAGTCGCTAGGGGCGCCAGGCGCGCAATAGGCCGGCGCCACTGAATTTCCGGTTTGGGGCGCACAAAGGGCGTTGCACGATGAAATGACGTCAGGATCTGCGCGCGCAGCTGAGCGCGCGCAAAGGCTTTGCGCCGCCTCTAAATCTTTACTGAAGTTGGGGAGAGGCGCGGATCACACAGCGCCCGGCCGCTAGCCGCCTTGCGCCCCACATCTCCTCCTCCTAAGGGGCTAGCGGCTGGCTCAAACAACTGAATTTCTAGGCCTATGACTTTCAACACATCACATCCAGTCCTCTGTATGCTCAGTCGAATGGTAAGGCAGAGAAAGGTGTTCAAGTTCTCAAACAGCTACTGAAGAAAGCAACTGAAAGCAAGTCTGATCCATATCTCGCCCTGCTGAGCTACCGATCCTCCCCTTTAGACTGTGGTTCTTCACCTGCTGAGCTCCTAATGGGTCGCAAGTTGCGCACCACGCTACCCTGCTGTGCAAAAGAAAAGCAGAGTAAGGAACTGAGACAAAGACTTCAACTGTTAAAGCTGAAACAGAAATCACACTATGACAAGTCGTCCAAAACTCTGAAACCATTGACAAGGGATGATGTTGTCAGGATTGAGGATCCAGATGCATGGAACAGGAAAGCTACAGTTCTTGAGGAAGTAGGACCAAGGTCATACACTGTTAGAACTGAGGAAGGACAGATTCTCAGGAGGAACCGTCGTTCCCTCCTGAAAACACAAGAAACTATCCAAGAGCAAATCGATGACAATGCCGCAACTGAATCTTGTCACTCACCACCAGAACAATCTAACACAAACACACATACAGGCTCTCATGAATACACATCAGACTTACCTGTGCTGAGAAGATCCACACGTGAAGTAAAAAAGCCTGATAGACTTAATCTTTGAGTACAAAGAAAACTATAATAAAAGAATGAAAAGCTTAGAGTTCATAAAGTAAAGCTTTGAAAATGTGTTGACTGTTGTGAAGATGTTTATGTCGTTATGATTGATTGATATTGATTTTGTTTAACCTCTAAGGAAGGGGGATGTAATGATCAGTAACATGTCATTCTAGAATGGTACACTAGGTGGAGCTGTATGTTAGTGGTGGGCTACCCACAAGGCAGTAGTCAAGTTGGATGCCTGTACACTAGTCCACATGGCTGAATAAATGACTAGCTCAAGCTAGCTGTTCATAATGAAAACGTCTATTTATTTATGAACATAACAGTACCCGGGATGAAAAAAGGATTATCGCTTGGCGATACTTTTGCGCTTCTTCAAAAGTTATCGCCCCAAACGGGGCACTACGCAATTTCTAGCCCCAAACCTTTAATATGTTATATATAGAGCGAGGGAGAGAGTGTAATGTTAGTTGCCAGGAAGCTGCTACAGGTTAAATTCTAGTTATCTTGCAGTGATTATTTCCTAAATATCATTCTTCAATGGAGACAGTCTTACAACTGAATGAAGCATCTTACCCACTGACAGTGGCCATCCACGACCAACAAATGGCTTCCACGCAATAACTACAGGGCAGATAATGTTGATGGTTGAAAATAACACTACCCTATATGCATTATTAAAAAAATGGGAGAGTTGCAGTTAAAATTTCTCTCCTCAGGATTCACATTACAAGAAACCTATGACATTATCGGAGCTACCAGATGTGACTATTCTCTTGTAATCCCTTGCTCCACCCTGTATTCACTAGAGTTTAGAAGAATGAGAGGGGATCTCATGGAAACGTATAAAATTCTGACAGGGCTAGACAGACTGGTTGCAGGGAGGATGTTTCCCCTGGCTGGGGGGGTCTAGAACGAGGGGTCACAGTCTCAGGATGCGGGGTAGGACATTTAGGACTGAGATGAGGAGAAATGTCTTCACTCAGAGGGTGGTGAACCTATGGAATTCTCTACCACAGAAGGCTGTGGAGGGCAAGTCACTGAATATATTTAAAAAGGAGATAGATAGATTTCCAGACACAAAAGGCAACAAGGGGTATGGGGAGAGAGGAGGAATATGGTAATGAGATAGAGGATCAGCCATGATCATATTGAATGGCGGAGCAGGCTCGAAGGGCCGAATGGCCGACTCCTGCTCCTATTTTTCTATGTTTCTATGTTCCTATATATATTGCCTGTACTGTAGGTAAGTGCAAGGGGGCGTTCCCAAACAGATGCCGATGTGGGGAGGGAGAGGGAGGGCCGGCCCGGGCAAGAGAGGCCCGAGGATTTCTTCCTGTTCCTCCAAACACTCAACAATGTTACTTCTCTTGGTCTCTTCTAGCCGCTCTGCTGCTTCCCGCCAGGTTTCTCTGGCGACTTTGACACCGGGCAGGCCTCCTGAGCCCTTGTAAAAATCACATCGCGGCACCGATGACATCAACAGGCCGCGACTTTTACATTTAAATTAGGCCCTCGCCTGCCGGCAGCGGGAGCCCTCGGCCGACTTCAAAGTTGGTGAGGAGAAGACGACACCGGGTGAGAATGGTGCGACCTCAGGCCTGATCTTAACCCCTCCCCCGCACCATTCTCGCTGGACAAGGGGGGTTAAGATTGACCTAAGCTGTTAACATGTCATCTTACCCCTACCCCTGTCCCGCTGACCTGTTATTGCAATAAAAGTTTCGAAATATTTAAAACACGCCTTATGCATGTGTGGTTAGGTACAGAGATGTATTTTTTGAAACAAGGTCAGAGTTTTTTCTAGCCATTGCTGATCATAAAAGCATCCAATGGCAAGTGGGAATATCGAATTAATATTTATTTTTCTGGATACATTAACCACTTGAATTGAATCTCATTGTTTATAGTGGTACGCGTGCTTCATGTTTCGATTGAATATGAACACCATAACACTTTTAAATGTTCTTAAAATAGCCATGATTCAATGCCTCATCTTTGTAGGTTATAATCATTTCTAGACACTTCAAATTGAAAATGCTGGTGGATGAAACTCGGACTGACAATGAGTCCCTTTGATATGTTCCCTTTCATCTCTAAGCACAGCCCAATACCTCCCTTTATCAGTCAGCTGTTGCTAGAAGACTGCATCCAGATTACAGTGTTGCCTTATTGCTGATGCATGAGACGGTACGTAATCCATAATGCGAGAATAGCCGCAGAACTGGGTGTACTATTAATCAGTATAAAACTCCACAGCCGAGTCAATAAAATATTTTGCTGAGCAGGCACTTCTTTTTGTGAAATGTGGCACATAAAACGTTTTAAATGTTTTGTTTGCAAGTGAGTAAACACACGCTGGTAAACGCTTTTGCACAGACAATCCTTGTCATTTCCAGAGCAGCCCACGTATGACATCAGTTCCCTTGCTCCATAGCAAGTGAGGTAAACTGCATGCTGGCTGAAGACAAAAAGTTAAGCTTGGTCCTCTGCCACCCCAGAAGAAGGCTGCATAGAGGCAGACAGCCAATTTTGTTAATTAAACATTTCTGCTAGCAAAGCAAGAGAAGTTGTGATGGTGAGCTTTAAGTTGCAAATGGATCAACAACGGGGGAAAGGGCAGCCTGGAATAGGACTATCTAACAACGGAGTTAGAATGGCGTTGAATCTCTTAGAAAAGATGACCGACCAGTACATTGGTGTTTACAGTAGTAGGACCTGGGTTTGTGCTGTAATTCTTTGCATGCAAGCGCCCTATCTTGGCTGTGCCATCATTGGGTGGTATTGAATGGAGGCCAAGTGTTTTCTCAGAAAGCAAGTGAGCCACTTTGGGCATCTCTCTTAGTAATCGGCTCAAAAGTGGTACTGTATTGGCAAAAGCTCGAGGGCAAGTTACCTCCTTGTCTCCTCAGTAGGAGAATAGTGAAGTAAATAAAGATGGGAGCAACCTATGAAAAATAAGGACGCACAAAGAAATACCAATGAATAAGAATTCCATGGATAATATTTATTAGTACAATCATTTAAAAACTAGTTGTTGAAAGAGATTTCTTAATGGGAATGGGCTTAGTACATCAGTGAAGCAGACCTACGTGGATATGTTGCCCATTTGGTTGACATCAGCTTCTCTTGAGCAATGAACATAGCATCACAAAAGGGAAGATATCCTCTATCCGCTGTTTAGAAAGAGTGAACTTGCAATCTTCCCCTCCCTCCAGTTCATATCATGTGTCCTCCATATAGATATTCCAATCATTGTGCTGTTGAAAATTCTATTCCAGCGCAACCCATCATTTGTTTTATACATTTTGAGGTATATTTTCTAATTAGCGCTGTTCCCATACGAATGCTTAAAGTGCTTGTCCTAAATCCTTCTGTGCACTTTTTTAACACAGGTTAAAAATAAACTAGCTAAGTCTTGTGTTAACAAATCACACAGAGGGATTTAGTAAGAGCACATAAAGTGTATGTACAACAATGGTGAAAATATATTTTTATTAATATGAAGAAATAACCAAGGTACGATAGTGGAGTAGTTCCAGTACTGGACTCGCAGCCCAGATGTTGCGAGTTCAAATCCTGCCATGGTAGGTAGTGAAATCAAATTCAACCTGGTCATTTGTGACCATGAAAGCTGCCAGGTTGCAAAAGAAGACATCCCAACTGATTCAATAATGTCCTTTGGGGGAAGGGAACATACCATTCATACTTGGTCTGACCTACACATGACACCATTCCCACACTAGTATGGTTGACTCTTAATGCCCTCCGAAGTGGCCGAGCAAACTATTCATCCATAAAAACATAGACATAGAAACATAGAAGATAGGAGCAGGAGTAGGCCATTCGGCCCTTCGAGCCTGTTCCGCCATTCATTGAGATCATGGCTGATCATCCAAATTCAGTACCCTGTCCCTGCCTTCTCCCCATATCCCTTGATCCCTTTAGCCTCAAGAAACATATCCAACTCTTTCTTGAATATATTTAATGAACTGGCCTCCACCACCCTCTGTGGCAGAGAATTCCACAGGTTCACCACTCTCTGGGTGAAGAAATTCCTCCTCATTTCTGTCCTAAATGGCTTACCCCTTATCCTTAGAATATGACCCCTGGTTCTGGACTCCCCGGCCATCAGAAACATTCTTTCTGCATCTAGTCTGTCCAGACCTGACAGAATTTTATAGGTTTCGATGAGATCCCCTCTCAGTCTTCTAAACTCCAGTGAGTATAAGCCCAATCGACACAATCTCTCCTCATACGTCATTCCTGCCATCCCAGGTATCAGCCTGGTGAATCTTCGCTGCACTCCCTCCATGGCAAGAACGTCCTTCCTCAGGTAAGGTGACCAAAACTGCACACAATACTCAAGGTGCGGTCTCACCAAGGCCCTGTACAACTGTAGCTCGAACCCTCTTGCTACGAAGGCCAACATACCATTTGCCTTCTTAACCGCCTGCTGCACCTGCATGCTTACCTTCAGCGACTGGTGCACAATAACACCCAGGTCTCTTTGCACTTCCCCTTCTCCCAATCTATTGCCATTCAAATAATAATCTGCCTTCCTGTTTTTGCCACCAAAGTGGATAACCTCACATTTATCCACATTATAGTGCATTTGCCATGTTTCTGCCCAATCACCCAACCTGTCCAAATCGTACTGGAGTTTCACGACATCCTCCTCACAGCTTACCCTCCCACCCAGCTTTGTGTCGTCTGCAAATTTGGAGATATTACATCCAATTCCCTCGTCCAGATCATTAATATATATTGTAAACAGCTGGGTTCCTAGGACCGATCCTTGCGGTACCCCACTAGTCACTGCCTGCCACTCGGAAAACGACCCGTTTATTCCAACTCTTTGCTTTCTGTCCGCCAACCAGTTCTCTATCCAAGTCAATGCCTTGCCCCCAATCCCTTGTGCCTTAATTTTGCACGCTAATCTCTTATGTGGGACCTTATCGAAAGCCTTCTGAAAGTCCAAATACACCACATCCATTGGTTCTCCATTATCTATTTTACCAGTTACATCCTCAAAAAATTCCAGTAGATTAGTCAAGTATGATTTACCTTTTGTAAATCCATGTTGACTTTGTCCGATCCTGTCACTGCTTTCCAAGTGCTCTGCTATTACACCTTTTATAATAGACTCTAGCATTTCCCCCACTACCGATGTCAGGCTTACCGGCCTATAATTCCCCGCTTTTTCTCTACTACCTTTTTGAATAGTGGGGTAACATTAGCTACCCTCCAATCCATGGGTACTGTTCCACAGTCTATCGAGTTCTGGAAGATTACCAGCAATGCATCTACTATCTCTAGGGCCACTTCCTTAAGTACCCTGGGATGTAGACCATCAGGCCCTGGGGATTTATCGGCCTTCAGTCCCATCAATTTTCCTAAGTGAATGGTATTTCAAGAAAGCAACTAGGGATGGGCAATAAAAGCGGCCTCGCCAGCGTCACCCACATCCCAAGAAAAAATAAAGAAAAATTGAACACTCCCCTTATTTTATTACTACAAGGTGCATGTAGTGACACCACTATTCCCGGCCAGAATGGAAATGATTGGGTAATTCCCCCTTCAACCACGCCTGGAGACCGCACTGCTGTAAGTGACTGGGATTAATTTTACACGTGAGTTCTGTTTGCTGCAGTTCAGAGAGACTCTTTTTAAATAAACTCTGTAAATAGTCATTGTTTGTTTGCTGTAAAATACACTTATTTGGCTGTAAGCCCTACCGTAAGTCCCGCCCCATCTCCAACTCACTGGCTGACACAGTGGTGTCAGTAGACATAAGAATCATGTAAGGTTATAAGCTCCTCAAATTATTTTAAGAAGTATGGTCAGAAACTCGCGACATTATATTCATTTTTATTGAGTTCTGTATATGCAGTATTCAAGGATTTAGATCTGATAAACAAATGCAGTGCAATCAGTATGATGTAGGAACGGAGGTTCCTATCAAAAAGACTGAGTTCGACTCAGGTAATTAAATTAATGAACTTTAATGAAATCAAACGAGTTTAAACTGGAAACTGCTAGAACACATCAATAACAGGTCTACTCTCCTTGAGGGCTCCACGAGGACTGATCCTCTGATCAGGAGAGTGACGTCATGATGTCATCACGTTCTTCCCGCCATTGGGGCATCACGTGACTAACGGCATGACGTCATCATGTTGAAACCGTGCTGTAAAGGTAACTAGGCATTGTACAGTCAAACAGTGTAATTAAAGGTACAGGCACAGACAGTAACTGCATTGCTGTTAAAGGAATTATGTACAACCACTCTGAGTCCTTTGGTGGCTCCGCCACACACGCCCCCCCAGAATTGTCTTTAACAGAAAAGGTGAGGCGAGGAGGAGGCCTGATGAGCCTGTCCGATCGACTTCGATACCCTGGTAGAGGAAGTTGATGACCGGTGGACGAGTTGGCAGTCGGTGGCGGCTGAGCAGGCGCGGCGAGCGCAGTCGGGTTGTCAAGCGGCTTTGGCTGATCAAGTGCGGCGGCAACGGGTGGTCGGCCACGTTTGGGTGGTTGAGCGACTATGACAGGGTGGTCCAGGTCCAGGTGAGCCGGCTTCAAGCGGTCCACCGAGATGTGATCCGGTTTCCCTCCAACGTCGACCAAAAATGATTTGTCTCCTGGTTCGATGACGCGGAAAGGACCAGTGTAAGGGGGCTTGAGCGGATCCCGGTGAGCGTCGTGTCGGATGAAGACATACTCCGCATTCTTCAGTCCTGGTGGCACGTAGGAGGTCTGCAAACCGTGATTGGACGTAGGTATCGGGGCAAAGCATCTGGCCGCTTCTTGGTGGCGAACGAGTTGCCGGGAGGCGGACCATGGCTCTGTGGGAGAAGGGAGGAAATCTCCTGGTACACGGAGTGGCTGGCCATAGACGAGTTCAGCCGAAGACGATTGCAGATCATCTTTGGGCGCTGTACGGAGACCCAACAGGACCCATGGGAGTCTGTCCACCCATCCTGCGCCTTGAAGACTGGCCCGAAGAGAGGCTTTAAGCGACCTGTGGAATCGCTCGCAAAGGCCGTTTGCCTGCGGATGATAGGCGGTGGTGCGATGAAGTTTGGTACAGAGCCCCTGAGCCACAGCGTTCCAAAGATCCGAGGAAAATTGTGGCCCGCAGTCAGAGGAGATGTCCGCCGGTACCCCGAAACGGGCGACCCAACAGGAGATGAAAGCTCTAGCGACGTCTGCCGACGTGGTGGAAACCAAAGGAATTGCCTCTGGCCACCTAGTGGTGCGGTCCACTATGGTGAGGAGATGAGTATAACCTTGAGAAGGCGGAAGCGGCCCCACGAGGTCCACATGCACGTGGTCGAAACGACGCTCCGGAACAGTGAACACAGCCACTGGAGCCTTGACATGACGCTGGACTTTGGCCTTCTGGCATACAACGCAGGTATTAGCCCAGTCACGGACATCAATGTGCATACCTTGCCAGACGAACTTGGCTGACATAAGCCGTTGCGAAGCTTTCATCCCTGGGTGCGACAACCCGTGTATGGCATCAAAAACCCTCCGGCGCCATGTGACTGGCACTGTGGGACGAGGAACTCCCATGGAAACGTCGCAAAGGAGCGTGGCACCTGCGGCCTGGAAGACGATGTCGGTCGCTTGGAAGCTAGAGGGAACGGTTCGATATGATTGGACCTCCGAATCCGAAACCTGATCTGCTGCCATGAGGGCGTAGTCAACAAGCAAGACTCTAACCATCTCCCCTTGACATTCAATGGCATTACCATCACTGAATCCCCCACTATCAACTTCCTGGGGGTTACCATTGATCAGAAACTGAACTGGACCAGCCATATAAATACTGTGGCTACAAGAGCAGGCCAGAGGCTTGGGAATTCTGCGGCGAGTGTCTCACCTCCTGACTCCCCAAAGCCTTTCCACCATCTACAAGGCACAAGTCAGGAGTGTGATGGAATACTCTCCACTTGCCTGGATGAGTGCAGCTCCAACAACACTCAAGAAGCTCGACACCATTCAGGATAAAGCAGCCTGCTTGATTGGCACTCCATCCACCACCTTCAACATTCACTCCCTCCACCACCGGCGCACTGTGGCTGCAGTGTGTACCATCTACAAGATGCACTGCAGCAACTCGCCAAAGCTCCTTCAACAGCACCTTCCAAACCCGCGACCTCTACCACTTAGAAGGACAAGGGCAGCAGACGCATGGGAACATCACCACCTACAAGTTCCCCTCCAAGCCACACACCATCCTGACTTGGACCTGTATTGCCGTTCCTTCACTGTCACTGGGCCAAAATCCTGGAACTCCCTTCCTAACAGCATTGTGGGTGTACCTACACCATATGGACTGCAGCGGTTCAAGAAGGCGGCTCACCACCATCTTCTCAAGGGCAATTAGGGATGGGCACTAAATGCAGGCCTAGCCAGCGACGCCCACATCCCATCAATGAATAAAAAAAATTAAAAAATTCCCAGGTGCACCGCGTGGACCGTCGCATGGGAGAGGCAATCTGCCACCAGGCTGTCCTTACCAGACACATGTTGAATGTCTGTGGTAAATTCGGAAATGAACGTCAAGTGACGTTGTTGACGAGCGGACCACGGTTCGGTGGTCTTGGCCATGGCGAACGTAAGGGGTTTGTGGTCGACAAAAGCCGTGAAGGGGCGCCCCTCCAATAAAAACCGGAAATGGCGAATGGCGAGGAAAAGGGCCAGTAGTTCCCTATCGAAGGTGCTGTAATTTTTTTCATTTGCTCGCAATTGATGGCTGAAAAACGCCAGCGGTTGTCACGTGCCGTTGACCCACTGTTCTTGCACCACACCGATGGCGTAGTCTGACGCGTCGGTGGTAAGGGCGATAGTAGCACCTGGAAGTGGGTGCGCCAGCATGGTTGCGTTGGCCAAAGCGTTCTTGGTGTCGCCGAACGCCTGGATCATTTCAGCTGTCCAGCTGATTGGGTCTTTACCGGACTTGCCCTTGAGGGCCCCGAACAAGGGTTGCATGAGTTGAGCCGCCTTGGGGACGAAACGGTGGTAGAAGTTGACCATCCCCAGGAACTCCTGCAAGGCCTTGACTGTCAACAGCCGCGGGAAAGAAGTAACCACCTCAACCTTCATCGCCAAATGGACGGCGCCGTCCGATGTTATGCGATGTCCCAGGAAGTCGATTTGTTGCAGGCCGAACTGGCACTTGGCCGGGTTGATGATTAAACCGTGTTGGCTGAGGTGTGTAAAGAGGGAACGCAAATGGGAGGTGTGTTCCTCCTTGCTGGCACTGGCGATGAGTATGTCGTCAAGGTAGATGAAAAGGAAACTCAGGTCTCGAAGAACGGAGTCCATTAAATGCTGGAACGCCTGTGCTGCGTTCTTTAAGCCAAATGGCATCCGCAGGAACTCAAAGAGGCCAAAAGGGGTGATGACTGCGGTTTTCAGGACGTCTTGTGGGTGCACTGGAACCTGGTGATATCCACGGACGAGGTCGACTTTAGAGAAGATAGTATTTCCCACCAAGTGGGCCGAGAAGTCCTGGATATGTGGGATCGGGTACCGATCCGGAGTGGTGGCGTCGTTGAGGCGTCGGTAGTCACCGCATGGCCGCCAGCCGCCGCCTGGTTTCGGGACGATGTGGAGAGGTGAAGACCAGGGACTCTTCGATCGCCTAATGATGCCGAGCCGCTCCATTGTGGTGAACTCCGCCTTCGCAGCTGCAAGCTTGCCGGGTTCGAGCCTTCTAGCCCGCGCATAAACCGGGGAGCCAGTAGTGGTGATGTTATGTTCAACACCATGTTTCATCGCCGAAGAGAAGGCGGGCCTTGTCAGCTCCGGAAACTCCCCGAGGAGCCGCGTGAAGTCATCTGGAGGAGGAAAAGCACAGGCAATGGAGCGCGCCACGGAGGTACCGTGGAAGCACGGGATCGAGTGGAAGGTGGCCGCGTTGATCAGCCAGCGGTGTCGGACATCGACTAGTAGGCTGTTGGCACACAGAAAATCTGCCCCTAGGATAGGCTGTGAGACTGTAGCCATGACGAAATCCCAAAAGAAGCGCTGACCGCCGAAACAGACTTCGACCCGCCACTTTCGGAACGTTCGAATAGCTGCGCCATTAGCTGCTATGAGGGAAAATCCAAGGTTCCCAGTCTGCGTGTCGAGCTTCGACGCAGGTAGAATGCTATACTGCGCCCCGGTGTCACAAAGGAAACGGCGGCCCGAGAGGGAATCGGTGATATAGAGGAGTTTCCCCGTAGAACCAACGGCCATCGCCACCACGGAACGCCTGTTAGACTTGGTCACCCATCGCCAGGGACGCCGCCTGCGCCTTCTTGGGTTTTTTTTGGCGAAAAACTGCAGGGGGAACGGCAGCATCGCGCTTTCGCGCCAAAACGGGTGTGGTAGGAGCACCAGCCCGCTGTAGGAGAAACCGGGACCGTGTCTGTGGGGGGTGGGCGCCTCGTGGCCGCGCAGCACTGCTGGGTAACCGTGAACATCTTATCGGCCTCGGCAGCAAGCTTGGCGCAGTCAGTAATGTCGGAGCTGACCAGGGCAGCCTGAACTTGTTCAGGCAGTTGATAGAGGAAAAGCTCCCGGAAGATGAAATATTCCGGTTCAGCACCCAAGAGCGTTAGCATTTGGCTCATGAGCTCGGATGGTTTGGAGTCCCCGAGGCTCGGCAGCGTGATGAGCCGGCGAGCACGCTCCGACTTTGATAGCCCAAAAACCTGAAGCAACCGCGCCTTAATTGCATCATACTTGCTGTCAGTAGGAGGACTACCGATGAAGCTGATGATCCGTGATGCAGTTGCGCTGTCGAGGGCGGAGACCACGTAATAATAACGGGTCTGATCCGCGTTGATGTTCCGAATGGCGAACTGGGCTTCAGCCTGGATGAACCAGGCGTCTGGTTGTTGCTCCCAGAACTGTGGCAGTTTCAGCGTGACGGCGTTCGTGTCCATGTCGAATCTTCCACGAAAATCGTTCGTAGAAGTCGGGGTCACCAATGTAGGAACGGAGGTTCCTATCAAAAAGACTGAGTTCGACTCAGGCAATTAAATTAATGAACTTTAATTAAATCAAACGAGTTTAAACTGGAAACTGCTAGAACACATCAATAACAGGTCTACTCTCCTTGAGGGCTCCACGAGGACTGATCCTCTGATCAGGAGAGTGACGTCATGACGTCATCACGTTCTTCCCGCCATTGGGGCATCACGTGACTAACGGCATGATGTCATCACGTTGAAACCGTGCTGTAAAGGTAACTAGGCATTGTACAGTCAAACAGTGTAATTAAAGGTACAGGCACAGACAGTAACTACATTGCTGTTAAAGGAATTATGTACAACTGCTCTGAGTCCTTTGGTGACTCCGCCACAATGACTAATTAAACGGGATTTGGAGTGTTGCCCTCGCACCAATTACATTCTGCTGATGCCAGCAAAGGTGACCACAGGATTCGCCTTGTATACTTCCTCCTCTTGAAGCTGTTGTCTTCAAAAGACATTTGAGGGGCAAGTTTCAACTTTGCACTAGAGCGTAAAACTGATTTCACCGGAAAGGAAAATCTGGTGGTTTCTATAGCGGGTGTTCGGCCTGCAATGCCATGTTTGACGGTCCAGTGGAAGGTTGAAAATTACCCATTATGTATCCGTATCAAACTCCATGGGCACCAGAGCAGATCCCAACCCTTAAAGTGCCACGTGACTCATTACAATTCACACACAGATGATGGAGAGGTCTTCTGTGTTGTACTGTGGTTAATTAATCATTGTTAAAGTTCAGATACAATGACCAACAAGTTCATGGTTTTTATTTAGATGCAAGTATTTGGCATCATTATGTAAATAAAGATGTACAATTCCATTCAGCCTTTCAACCTAAGTTTTCCCAGATGAAACTTGTCTTGCAGTATGAGATTCAATTTTTAATTTTAAATCATATAATTTAAAATTTGAAACCCAAATAAAATTGGAAAGCAATTTTCCAAATGAACAGCGCCCAAAATATAACCTTATCTAGCAGACTTACATTGAGCTACTGAAGCATTTGACTGAGTGTGGCATCAAGGAGCCCGAGCAAAACTGAAGTCAATGGGAATCGGGGGGGAAACTCTCCACTGGCTGGAGTCATACCTAGCACAAAGGAAGATGGCTGTGGTGGTTGAAGGTCAATCATCACAGCCCCAGGACATCGCTGCAGGAGTTTGTCAGGGCAGTGTCCTAGGCCCAACAACCTTCAGCTGCTTCATCAATGACCTTCCCTCCAACATAAGATCAGAAATGGGGACGATCGCTGATGACTGCACAGTGTTCAGTGTCATTCACAACTCTTCAGATAATGAAGCAGTCCATGCCCACATGTAACAAGACCTGGACGATCTTCAGGCTTGGGCTGATATGTGGCAGGTAACATTCGCGCCACAGAAGTGCTAGGTAATGACTATCTCCAACAAGCGAGAGTCTAACCACCGCCCCGCGACATTCAATGGCATTACCATCGCCGAATCCCCCAGTATCAACATCCTGGGGGTCACCATTGACCAGAAACTTAACTGGACCAGCCACATAAATACTGTGTGTGGTAAACCACTGTTTGTATTCCTGTTTGTCCTGTTTGTATTCCACTGTGTACATGCCTGGACATGCCTCGGCTGACTCCTCCCACAGGTCCTAGTATAAAGGTGACTGCTCCCCAGCCCTTCGTATCCTGGACCGGTCGACCACTCGAGGCAGACCTCCATTCTGTTGTTAATAAAAGCCTTTAGTTACTCTTCTAACTCTCAGTCTTTTATGAGTAATTGATAGCGCATCAATTTTATTAACAACATTTTTATAATGGAGAAGATCCTCACACCAGCATGCCTGGACTTAGATCATCGGGAGGCGGACTCATCCACCAAGTTTACTCACTGGCTTAAGTGTTTCGAAAAATTCCTGACCGCCTCCGAAGCAATCAAATCGGACGAGGACAAACTGGATGTCCTGACCTCCAAAGTGAACCACCGAGTGTACTCGGTCATCCAAGACGCGACCTCGTACGCGGATGCTATCAAGCTCCTCAAGGACCAGTACACGCGCCCAGTGAACGAAGTGTACGCCAGGCACCTCCTGGGGAGTCGTAAACAACAACCTGGGGAATCGACCGTGGAATACCTTCAGGCACTGTCTGTGCTTGGCCGGGCCTGTGGTTGTAAGGATGTAAAGGCCGCCGTGTACACAGAGGAACTTATCCGGGACGCTTTTGTAGCGGGCCACAGATCCAATTACACACGACAGCGACTGTTGGAGCAGAGTAACCTCGACCTCAACAAGGCCTCTGAACTCGCACTATCGTTGGATGCAGCCTACCAGGGCATGGATGCCTACTCCTCTGCACCGTGGACGCCGCGGGGAATGACAGCCTGGGACACGGTAGGACCGCCTCATAGCGCCGTGTCACCCCAGCCACACCCCAACAACGGCCCAACTACCGCAGCAGTGTCCCAAGGCCAGACAGCAGTGCCCCAAGGCCAGAAATGCTACTTCTGTGGCCAGGCAAAACACCCCAGAGCGCGCTGCCCGGCGAAAAACGCGATCTGCTCGGGCTGCGGGAAGAAGGGACACTACGCTAGCATCTGCAGGGCCAAAGCCACCCCGAACCCCAGCAGCGCCGCGTGTGGGCCATGCGGGCCGCCATTTTGGACCTCCCCGGCCGTGTGCGAATCACCGGTACAGCAGCCATTTTGGACGCCTCCAGCCACATGGGGATCATGGACGCCGCCATCTTGGACGACAGCCGGGACGCAGCAGGCCCCCGACACCGCCTCATCTGATACCCGCAGCGACACACCGACCCCTACGCTGGCATCCGTTACACTGGACCAAGCGAGACCGCACCAACTGGCCAGTTCCACAATGGACATTAAGGTAAATGGTCACGATACAATCTGCCTTTTTGACTCTGGGAGCACGGAGAGCTTCATCCACCCCGACACGGTGCGGCGTTGCTCTCTCCCAGTCCTGCCTGCGCAACAGCGGATTTCTATGGCCTCCGAGTCCCAGTCGGCGGACATCGGTGGCTACTGCGTGGTGACACTCGTAGTAGACGGGACCGTGTACGATCATTTTAAACTTCTGGTCCTGCCTGACCTCTGCGCTGCCGTCCTGCTGGGGTTAGATTTTCAGTGCCACCTTAAAAGTGTTACGATGGCGTACGGTGGACCCCTACCCCCACTCACAGTCCGCAGCCAGCAGCTTCCAAATTGCCCGCCGCGCACCAGGTGCAACCTCTCCACACTCAGAGTCACCCCCCCACCACTGTTTGCTAACCTCACCCCCGACTGTAAGCCCATCGCCACAAAGAGCAGGCGATACAGTGCCGGGGACAGGGTTTTCATTAAAACCGAAGTGGAGCGGCTCCTGAAAGAAGGGATTATTGAGGGCAGCACCAGCCCCTGGCGAGCCCAGGTTGTGGTCGTTAAGACCAGCGAGAAGCAGCGCCTGGTCATCGACTACAGCCAGACAATAAATCGCTACACCCTGCTGGACGCCTACCCACTCCCCCGTATAGCTGATATGGTCAACCAGATCGCGCAGTACCGCGTCTTCTCGACCATTGACCTGAAATCAGCGTACCACCAGCTCCCCATCCGCCCTGAGGACCGCCAGTACACTGCCTTTGAGGCAAACGGCCGCCTCTATCACTTCCTTAGGGTTCCCTTTGGCGTCACCAACGGGGTCTCCATCTTCCAAAGGGAGATGGACCGGATGGTAGATCAAAATGCGTTGCAGGCCACTTTCCCATATCTGGACAATGTGACCATCTGCGGCCGTGACTTGCAGGACCATGACGCAAACCTCGAAAAATTCCTCCGCACCGCCCAACTCCTAAACCTGACATATAACAAGGAGAAGTGCATATTCCGCACAAACCGCCTCGCCATCCTTGGCTGTGTTGTGGAACACGGAGTCATCGGCCCCGACCCCGACCGGGTGCGTCCCCTTATGGAACTTCCACTGCCCCACTGCCTCAAGGCCCTGAAGAGGTGCCTAGGGTTTTTCTCCTATTACGCCCAGTGGGTCCCCTACTATGCGGACAAGGCCCGTCCGCTGATCAAGTCCACCTCTTTTCCCTTGACGGCAGAGGCCCGCTTAGCCTTCCACCGTATCAAGGAGGACATTGCCAAAGCCACCATGCACGCAGTGGACGAATCCATCCCCTTCCAGGTGGAAAGCGACGCGTCCGACTTTGCCCTGGCCGCTACCCTCAATCAGGCGGGGAGGCCCGTGGCCTTCTTTTCACGAACCCTCCAAGGCCCGGAGACCAGACACTCCGCTGTTGCGAAGGAGGCCCAGGCGATTGTGGAGGCTGTGCGTCATTGGAGGCACTACCTGGCCGGAAAACGATTTACCCTGCTCACTGACCAGCGTTCAGTTGCTTTTATGTTTAACAACAAGCAGAGGGGCAAAATCAAAAATGACAAGATCTTGAGGTGGAGAATCGAACTTTCCACCTACAACTACGAGATCTTGTACCGGCCCGGGAAGCTAAATGAACCCCCGGATGCGCTATCGCGTGGCACCTGCGCCAGCGCGCAGATCGATAGACTACGGGTCCTCCACAATGACCTCTGCCACCCGGGGGTCACCAGGTTCTTCCACCTCATCAAGGCCCGCAACCTGCCTTACTCTATTGAGGAGGTCAGGACCATGACCAGGAACTGCCAAGTCTGCGCTGAGTGCAAACCACACTTTTATAGACCAGACAGGGCCCACCTGATAAAAGCCACTCGCCCCTTCGAGCGCCTGAGCGCTGATTTTAAAGGGCCTCTCCCCTCCTCCGACCGCAATGTGTACTTCCTCAATATTATTGATGAGTACTCCCGTTTCCCGTTCGCCTTCCCCTGCCCGGACATGACCAGTGCCACGGTCATTAAATGTCTGAACAACCTCTTCACCCTGTTCGGCTTCCCCAGCTATATCCATAGCGACCGGGGCTCATCGTTTATGAGCGACGAACTCCGTCAGTACCTGCTAACTAGGGGTATTGCCACAAGCAGGACCACCAGTTACAACCCCCGGGGGAACGGACAGGTGGAAAGAGAAAATGCGACAGTTTGGAAGGCCGTCCTGCTAGCCTTAAAGTCTAGGGGCCTTCCAACCTCCCGCTGGCAGGATGTGCTCCCCGATGCGCTCCACTCTATTCGGTCACTGCTCTGCACTGCCACTAACGCCACCCCTCATGAGAAAATGTTTGTCTTCCCAAGGAAGTCCACATCAGGGACATCGCTACCGCCATGGCTGACGTCCCCAGGGCCGGTCCTACTGAGAAGACACGTGAGGACCCATAAAACGGACCCCCTGGTCGAGAGGGTCGACCTCCTCCACGCCAACCCCCAGTATGCTTACATCGCATACCCGGACGGGCGGGAGGACACAGTCTCCATAAGAGACCTTGCACCCTCGGGGACCACAGTAACCTACTACCCACTACCACCCCCCCCCACGATCCGATATCCAGCCCCAGCAGACGGCAGGCCTGGGCCCCGCGACCCGCTCGACATCTACGAGGACGACACGCCTGTGCCACAGCCTACGCTGGGCTCGACGCCGGAAGCTTCACTACCCCTGCCGTCGCCACGCCGATCACAGCGGCAGACAAGACCTCCGGAGAGACTCCAATACACTAACTTTTAATACACTTCACCCCGCCGGACTCAATTTTAAACAAGGGGTGAATGTGGTAAACCACTGTTTGTATTCCTGTTTGTCCTGTTTGTATTCCACTGTGTACATGCCTGGACATGCCTCGGCTGACTCCTCCCACAGGTCCTAGTATAAAGGTGACTGCTCCCCAGCCCTTCGTATCCTGGACCGGTCGACCACTCGAGGCAGACCTCCATTCTGTTGTTAATAAAAGCCTTTAGTTACTCTTCTAACTCTCAGTCTTTTATGAGTAATTGATAGCGCATCACTGTGGCAACAAGAGCAGGTCAGAAGCTAGGTATTCTGCGGCGAGTGTCTCACCTCCTGACTCCCCAAAGCCTTTCCTCCCTCTACAAGGCACAAGTAAGGAGTGTGATGGAATACTCTCCACTTGCTTGGATGAGTGCAGCTCCAACAACACTCAAGAAGCTCAACACCATCCAGGACAAAGCAGCCCATTTGATTGGCACCCCATCCACCACCTTAAACATTCACTCCCTCCAGCACCGGCGTACCCTGGCTGCAGTGTGTACGATCTACAAGATGCACTGCAGCAACTCACCAAGGCTTCTTCAGCAGCACCTCCCAAACCCGTGACCTCTTCCACCTAGAAGGACAAGGGCAGCAGGCACATGGGAACACCAGCACCTACAAGTTCCCCTGCAAGTCACAGACCATCCCGACTCGGAAGCATATCGCCGATCCTTCATCGTCGCTGGGTCGAAATCCTGGAACTCCCTCCCTAACAGCACTGTGGGAGTACCTTCACCACACGGACTGCAGCGGTTCAAGAAGGCGATTGACCACCACCTTTTCAAGGGCAATTAGTGATGAGCAATAAATGCTGGCCTTGCCAACGACGCCCAGATCCCATAAACGAATAAAAAAAAGTAGACATTTAATGAAACAAATTTTAAATGCTGAGAAACTTCAAACACTTGAAGGCTGAGGGCTGTTCATTCCACATCAAAAAATTTTGAAAGAGAAAAGATGAACGACTTTTTTTTTGGTAATATTGCATACACTAATGAATGTCCAAAGCCAAATTTCAGTATTGGTGGGTGGAGGTGCAAATATGGATGCAAATTTACCCAATTATGCTCCTGAGATAACCATGGTTTTCAGTTCGAATAAATTAATACATGGGATGAATTTTTTAAGCCTTGTTTTTGAAGAAAGACTTTGTTTTCTTACCTTTACTTCTCTTGAAGGTTTTAGCTCCTTCTGGGGTCCTTGAACTTCAGTGCCCTTTGACACCTTGCCCGAAGGGCTATTCTTCAAATTATGAGCCTGGACAGTGAATGTTGTCAGAATATTCAACTGTGGAGGCATCACAGTGGAGCCTAATCTTGCTGTCATCCCACATCTACACACACGCACCTTCCAGTGGGTCACTGGACAACAACGAGGAGCAAACATCTGGATTTTCCCCTCACTAGCCCAGGACACTGAAGCCAAGACCTGAGGCCAATTGTAAATCTCGACTCTCACCCAACTGAGATCGGTTAATTTAGTATAGACCAGGGGTGAATTTCCTCATCTGCTGGAGGAGATTACAGAGATAGGGAGGGGCGAGGCCATGGAGGGATTTGAAAACAAGGATGAGAATTTTAAAATCGAGGCGTTGCTTAACTGGGAGCCAATGTAGGTCAGCAAGCACAGGGGAGATGTGTGAGCAGGACGTGGTGCAAGTTTTGGATGACCTCAAGTTTATGGAGGGTAGAACTAGGGAGGCCAGCCAGGAGTGTATTGGAATAGTCAAGTCTAGTGGTGATAAAAGACATGGATGAGGTTTGCAGCAACAGATAAGCTGAGGTAAGGGCGGAGAAGGTGCAATTGGGCAGTCTTAGTGATAGAACGGATATGTGGTCAGAAGCTTAAATCATGATCAGATATGACACCAAGGTTGCGAATTGACTTGGTCAGCCTTAGACAGTTGTCAGGGAGAGAGATTGAATCAGTGGAAAGGGAATGGAGTTTGTGGTGTGAACTGAAAACAATGGCTTCGGTCTTCCCAATATGTAATTGGAGGAAATTTCTACTCATCCAGTGCTGGATGTTGGACAAGCAGTCTGATAGTATAGGGACGGTGGAGGGTTCGAGAGAGGTGGAGGAGAGGTAGCGCTGGGTAGCATCAGCGTACATATGAAAACTCACATTGTGTTGCCGGATGATGTAACTGAGGGGCAGCATGTAGATGAAATAGGAGGGGCCAAGAATAGATCCTTGGGGGTCACCAGAGGTGACAGTACAGGATCGGGAAAATAAACCATTGCAGGTGATTCTATGGTTATGGCTGGAAAGATAGGAATGAAACCAGGCGAGTGCAGTCCCATTCAGCTGGACGACAGTGGAGAGGCCTTGGAGCAGAATATTGTGGTCAACCATGTCAAAGGCTGCAGACAGGCCCAGAAGAACGAGAAGGGACAGATTACCTTTGTCGCAGTCAATTAGGATGTCATTTGTGACCTTGGTAAGAGCAGTTTCAGTACTGTGTCAAGCCCAATTCTCCTGATAGATTTCTGCCCACTCAAGGACAACAATTGACAGCTGATGGTTAGCACTTTTTGGTGGTCAGTTGCACACAGAAAAAGCCAAACATTTTACGTGCACACAGCCTAAAGTTAAAAATCAACTGCAGACAAACTGTAGCATGGTGTTCCTCTTGGTGTAGAATTATATATCACCAATGTGCACGGCAAGACTAAGCACCATCTGCATATTAAAATACAATGATAGCGTGATAGCTTCCCTCTCTTCAGGTGAATGTAAATGCTAATTATCTCTATATGTTATTTCTTTCAAGTTTAAAATAACGGAACTTAGTTGGACCGAAGAAAAGCCTGCAGTTGCTCTGTAAATAGAGTAGTTTTATGTACCAATGATATGGATCAGATATCCCATTGTAACATTGGTCCAGTTGTAACATTACCGCAATGCTTGCCTTTAGCATTCCCATAATTTAATGTATGGTGTCTGACGTAAGAAAACTACTAGGCACTTGGTCCGAGTATTAAACAAGGCTTTAACCAACGGTTTTTCAACATGGAGATCTAGTTGTGTCCTTCACTAGTTCCTGTTAAAGAATGCCCTGAGCAAGCTGGGCCTATGCCCGAGTATTTATACTCTCCCTGGACAGCGCCACCTGCAGGCTGCCCAGTATCATTTCATAAGTCATTTCCACATGAATGACAAGATTCATGTCATTCTTCCCGCCTGAAAGATTGGAAGTCCGGCGGCTTCCTTCTACCGAATTAATCGGACTAAGAATAGATGCAGTCATTTGGATCTCCGTTGGAGGCCGGAAGGTACATCTCCTCGGACCGTGTTTTGGTCCCTGGGTCGCTTGGTTCGTACCAGCGGGCTGGCAGAGTCCGTGTCGCCTCGATCGACCTGAGGGGGACTGGAGAGATCATGGCTCCGGGTGTGGGCCCCCACAGGCGCAGAGCTGGCTTCATCCTGCTCAGTAGTCAGTGACTGACCGGCGTCCTGGCTTCGGGTGGCCATCCCGCGGGGAGCGCTCTGTTCCCCGGGTTGATCTGGCGGAATAGCTGGTAGATCCCTTGACATCCCAGGTAGGGCATCATCCTCAGAGAAGCGCAGGGTATCGGTTTCATTAATATGGATCCCACTATCGATTGGGTCCGTGCGATCGGTTGGGCAGGGAGCCAGATCCCGAAGTGACACTGTGGATTCCCAGCCATCAGGGTACTGCACGTGCGCGTACATGGGATTGACATCCGTCAGTTCCACTTTGTCGACGAGGGGATCACTCTTAGAGGATCGGACGAATCTTCAGAGCAGCACGGGGCCAGGAGCTGCCAACCATGATGGTAGGGACGTCCCATGAGTGGAGCGACGCTGGAACCCGAAGAATCGTTCGTGAGGCGTGACATTGGTGGAGATAGAAAGAAGAGACCTGATGGAATGCAACGTGTCAGGGAGCATAGTTTCCCACTGCTGGTCTGATATGTTGTGTGACCTCAGTGCAAGACGAACAGCATTCCAAACGATGGCATTGTATCTCTCAACCTGTCCGTTTCCAATAGGATGATACGGTGTCGTTTTACTTGTGGCGATTCCCCGTTGGGAAAGATAACTTTTGAGTTCGCTTGACATGAAGGAGGGACCCCGATCACAGTGGATGAAATTGGCCATACCGCAAAGGGAAAAAACCTGATCGAGGCATTTGATCACTGTGGAAGTAAGCATATTGGGACAGGGGAAAGCAAAGGGAAAGCGTGAACATTCGTCCACCATAGTAAGCAAGTAGGTGTTTTGCGTTGAGGAAGGCAGTGGCCCTTTAAAGTCAATGCTGAGTCGCTGCATAGGCTGTGTAGCGTGTATGAGTGAGCCATCCGATGGACGGAAGAATTGCGGTTTTAATTCTGTGCAAATTCTACAAGTGGAGCATGTTCTTTTCATGTCTTCCATAGAAAATGGGAGACTTTTAGATCGCACAAAGTGCAACATACGGGTAACGCCAGGATGGCACAAGTCAGTATGAAGATCCGTAAGTGTCGAAGTTGACATGGAAGAGCAGAATGCATGCATGAGGGTATCTGGGGCCACATTCTCTTTGCTGGGTCGATAATGTATGGTGTAGCCAAAGGCGGCCAATTCCATCCTCCAGAACTGTATTTTGTTATTCTTGACCTTAGTGCATTTCCGGTTATCCAGCATAAAGGCCACGGAGCGCTGATCAGTTATGAGCGTGAAATGGCGACGAGCGAGAAAATGACTCCATTTATGTACTGCTTCGATGATAGCCGTAGCCTCCTTCGCAACAGGAGGATAATGGAGCTCGCTACCCTGCAAAGTACTGGACAGAAATGCAACGGGTCGACCCGCCTTGATTCAAGGTAGCCGAGATTGCCACCTCCGATGCATCGCACTCGACCACGAAAGGGAGATTTTCATCGATGGAATGAAATGTGGCTTTTTCCAGTTGTTGCTTGAGGAGGTGCAAAGCTGAAATAGCCATCGCCTCCAACGGAAATGGCTTTGCGTGAAGCAGGGGCCGGATCTTGTTGGAAAAGTGGGGTATCCACTTCGCATAATAGGCGAACATGCCGAGGGCCCGATGAAGAGAGCCGAGATTCATAGGGGGAGGGAGCTCCTGAAGCAGACGAAGTCGCTCTGGATCCGATTTAATGACACCATTGCCCACCCAGTAGCCAAGGATGTTGACTGATGGTACTGATTTCACAGATTTGGACTCATTTAAGGTTAAGTTGCGATGACAGAGAATGTCAAGAAATTTTTGGAGGTTGGCATCGTGCTCCTTCTGGTCATGACCAGCAATGGTGATATTATCTAGATATGGAAAAGTGTCCGTTAAGTTCTCCTGTTTGAGTAGACTGTCCCTTGCCCGTTGAAAGACAGCCACCTCATTGGTGACCCCAAATGGAAGGCGACAAAACTGGTAAAGCTGACCATTGGCCTCAAAGGCTGTATACTTTTTGTCAGAGTCCTTTAACGGTATTTGATGGTATGCGATCTTTAAGTCAAAAGTTGAAAATACCCTGTAGTTGGCAAGGTTATTGACCATGTCATCGATGCGTGGTAGTGGGTAGGCATCCAGGTCATTATACTGGTTAATAGTTTGCGAGTAATCAATGCAAAGACTTTTCTTGTGTTGCTTCAGAGGATTTTTAACAACGACGACTTGAGCCCACCAGGAAGATGAACATGGCTCAATGATACCATCAGCAAGAAGGCGAGAGATTTCTGCCTCAATAAAGGATAGATCATCTTGGCTGAAACATCGTGATTTAGTGACTATGGGCTTACATTGGGGGTAAAGATTGGCAATCAAGGCGGGCTCGTCGAGCGAAGCCGCCGAAAGTGCACAAAACAGTACTTTGGAAATAGTAAGCTCCGGCTTTGACCCTCCAAACTCGAAAGTGAGTCTTTTGTGTTGTTTCTGGAAATCCTGTCCCAGGAGCACATCACTGCATAGGTTTTTGAGCACCCCGAGCCGGGTGGAAAAATAAGTGCAGCCATTGAGAATAAGGTCGACAAGACAAAAGCCGGAAGAGTTGGTGGTCAGTGTCGTCAGAGCCATTGCAATTTCCCTGTCCGAGGGGTAAATACACAGTTTTAACTTACTGACAGCCCGCTCACTGATGAAGCTGTCAGAGCTGCATGAGTCGATTAATGCACTCAAAATGTGTCCATTTACCGAAACCCTCGTGGCTGCATGGGACAGGCTTTGGGGTAAACAGCTGTAACACTAGTAGTGGCTCTTGTGGGAGGAGCAGTTTTATAGTTAGCAGCTGTAACACTAGTAGTGGCTCTTGGGGAGGAGCAGTTTTATACATAGCAGCTGCAATACTAGTAGAGGCTCTTGACCAGCATACTTTAGAAAAGTGACCTTTCTTACTGCAATGATTGCAGGTTGCATTACGAGCAGGACAAAATTTCCTATAATGGAATGCGCCTCCACAGAAGAAACACTTCTTTTTAGATTGCCAAGATGCCACTAGGGTAGGGGCGTCATCAGTGAAGGCTTCTGCCTGAGGCTTACCGGGGGAGTCACTAAAAGTGGTAGCAGCAGTCCATACATATGATAAAAAATAGGCAACTGAATTTTTTTGAGCTAAGTCCAGAGAATATGCCTGGTTATAGGCAGCTTGTAACCTGAGGGTTTTATTCTCCAACAGATGCTGGTGTATGAGGGGAGAAGCAATTCCGTTAATAAAAGAGTCACAAAATAATTCCTCCTGGTACTGCTCAGCTGAGACAGCTTTGAGATTACAGTCTTTGCTGAGCCTGCGAAGCTCTTGAAGGAATTCATCAAGTGATACCCCGGGTTGTTGTTGAGTTGTGGCCAGTAGGTGCCAAGCAAAAATTTCGTTTGGGGCCTTACCATATAGTTGCTGTCGTGTTTGGATAGCGGAGTCATAGTCTACACAGTCTTTGACAAAGTCAAACACATGAGGGGATAGATAATTGGCAAGCATTCGTAACTTATTAGGAACATTCTCACCACACTCCTCGAGGAAGTTGCTGAAGGTACGATACCAGTGTTTCCATACCTTAGCAGCTGTAAGTGAATTCGGGTCCAGGTCGAGATGGGTGGGTCTGAGTAGTTTCTCCATGATGGATTGATTACTATGTCCGAGTTCCCTTCTACAGTTTGAATCGTAGCTGTCTGTTCCCAAATCACTCAGCGCGTGGAGCGGGTTGCAGTTGATTAAATTGACGTAAGAAAACTACTAGGCACTTGGTCTAAGTATTAAACAAGGCTTTAATCAACTGTTTTTCAACATGGAGATCTAGTTGTGTCCTTCACTAGTTCCTGTTAAAGAATGTCCTGAGCAAGCTGGGCCCATGCCCGAGTATTTATACTCTCCCTGGACAGCGCCACCAGCAGGCCGCCCAGTATAATTTCATAAGTCATTTCCACATGAATAACAAGATTCATGTCAGTGTCCAGAAGAGTCCCGGACACACACAAAGGGCTGACTTTTCCAACCTCAGATCTGTATGCACCTATGAAAGTGAGTTCCAGTGAATGGTGAGACATAACGTGTGTCCCCCCCCCAAAAAAAAATGGTGATGAGTGTGAGAGGAATGGCTTGGACATTGTAGGGATGCTTTATGGTGCTGGTGTGGGGTTGTGCCAACCTGGCGCATCATGTGGCAGCCAGGGTGTCCAGTGTTAAGTGAAGAAAATCTGGACATGGTGAGGCCATCGCTGGCGTCCCGGGCAGCAATATGCACGGGTGCTGATGCCCTGTGTCCAGTGCAGCATCAGTTGATTGCAGAGAAGGTTGGTGTGGATGTTGGTGCTGCTGGTGTGCCTGGTGATGCTGGTGTTGGGGCTGATTGTGTTGGGATTCTGAGGACCAAGGTGAGATTTTTTCAAAGGCACCGATGCTGATGGAATAGATGGCAGGTGAGGCTGAGATGACAGAAGTAATCTGTCAATGTTGAGAGAGATTGTTCTAATGAGGTGACAATGGACAGAGAGATTACTCCAAACACTTGAAAAGTTCATAAAGCTCAAAAGTGGGTTCCAAATCATTACTCCTCCAGCTTGTAAGATTGGAAAGTGAACAGCTGTGAAATGGTAGGTTTGATGCCACCTTTGCAGCTTTCACCTATTCACAGCAATCCAGTCATTGAGAACTCGACATACTTACCTGACGTGATAGCCGCTCTCCGGGAACCTCGTTGAAAAGCTGGTAAAATGGTAAGTACATGGGAAAATGGTTCTTAACTACCTTTTAACAAGCTTTTAACTATCTAAGTTGGCTGACCCGCCGCTTGGTGTCGGGTCTGTTCAGGGATCACAGACCCGACACTTGGGAAACTGACATGGAGGCGGGTTTACAGCGGGATACCGACCCACTGTCAATCTTTGTGATTTTGACAGTGGACCCGCCTCCAAACCCGCAGTCTGAGCGCCAGCAAAATTCAGCCCAAAGAGTTTGAAAAGTAAGACTTAATTTTCTTGGTCGGTATGGAGGGGATCTGCAGTTATGCAATTCCCTTGCCCATAGAGTTACTTCTCTTTTAAGTAATTTTGAGTGGTTTCATCACCACAGAGCCATCAGATATCAGTGCAGAAAGGGTTCCTTAGTTTCAAAAGCCCTAGTCTCATATCCTTGCTGTTGCTGCCGCCATAACAAAGGTGGGTGCTTATTTTTGGAGAAGCCTTACTTTTTCAATGCTACATCTTTTAAGTGTTGCTGCAATGACTATTTGAACATTTCTGTCATTGACTTCATGTTAACAACCAACAAATGTGAATGCGCACCACTTCCTCTTTCAGACACCACATCCCTCTCTTTGCATTCCATGCGGTTCAAGAATTCGTTAGTTCCCGTGAGCTTGAACAGTTCCTGCTAGAGGAGTAGCGGTCACTTTTTTCCAAGTATTTTCTTTTGTCTTGAACAATCTTAACAATCGTGTTATGATTAATTATTTAGGCTATCTATGTAGAACTTACTGGTTGTCATTTCCATAAATCATCCAATTACTTAGAACATTCTTTCACTCACTATATCACAAAAACATTTCTGTAATTGCAAGAAGCAAAAGGCATGTATCAGCATCTAAAAGAAAAATTATTCACAAAACTGAGTGAAAATCGGGCCCAATTTCTAGGCCACTGTGTTGTCTTTCAGATGATTGGTTAAACTGAGAAAAACCGGAGAAGAAAAGCAAAGTTCTCTTAGTATCCTAACCAACATTCTTCTCTCAGCCAATACTCTTGAAAGCATTCCTCTTTTTAATATTTGTGGGATTTGCTGTGCACGAAATGGCTGCCACATTTACCTATGTAACAATAGTCATTGCAATTCAAAGTAATTTATTGTGTGCGAATCATTTTGGGTTGTTAATCATTTGGGTGATTAAGTGCAATATAAATCCAAGCACTTCTTTCCATGCTAATTCTCAGCAGACACTCACATCTCCAAACCAACTGGACTGATTTCCACAGCGTAATGCCAGTTAATGTGGACGAAAATTAGACCTGTGATAAGCCCCTTTAATGAAAGCCAACATCAGATCTGTGACAATGGTGCAGTATCATTCCAGACACATCTTTTATTTATTAATGTAAACATTTCAACTCAGAGCATATCATAATCCAATAATAAACATGACTCCAGCAACAAGTTCCTGCATTTGATTCCAGTAAACGAGTGTCTCATTACACTCTCTTTGACCTTGGAATAAAGATAAAGAAAATCAAAAATACAGCTATCTACAACTGTAATGCATCAACAGTGCTAAATAGTCTTTCATTGTCCATATTTTTAAGTCCTCTAAACCAAATACATTACAAAGATCCTTAGAACATGATTTAGAGCTCACTCATGATGCTGATCATATCTGACTCACAGCTTCATCACTCATTACTTTTCAGGCTAATTTACTGCTGGCCTTTATAAGGCAAACTCTATGGCCCTGAAATTCTTAAGGGTCCACTCCTCCAGTACAAACATGGAAGAGCAGATCCAACATCCGCCCTATCTCCAAGCCTGAGATCCCAACCCAAACCCTGTAGTTGGGTCATTTAAATGGCTTGGGTGGGTGCCTCATGCCAGCAAGGATGCATCAATGGAACCCACCCCAAACCTCAGAGCATCAGAGCAGTGCCACGCTGCTCCGATAGCAGAGAGAAGGCCGAGCGAGGCCGAAAGGAATTTCTCCTCTTCACATTTGCTACTCACAATGGAGCAGTCTTTGGAATGGCAATCGATCACCTCCAAGATTGATTCCCTTTCCTTAGCAAAGGTTTGGGGCTCGTAAGGTCCTCAATAACACTGGTGTGAGTTCCACTGAGGCCTATGGTTTGCATAAAGGGAAGCATTCCCAAGGTATCCCAGGAACTCCCCCAGACATGCCCCTTGATGTGGAGGGGTGGGGCGGGGGGGGGAGGTGGGGGTGGGGAGCATGCAGAAGATCTGCTCATGGCCACGCCCTCCTCCCCCCCACTGGAATTTAAAAGACCATAGCAAATGGAGCAGAATCCAGGTGTAACTTGGTTCTGCCCTAACACCCTGTCACAACCCCTTCCAGGGCCAGAAATGGGGCTTCCTTATCTCTCCAGTCCCAGGAATTTCAAGGCCTTTACTTTCTATGAGTTAGAACAGGCTTATACATGCTTGAAAGAATGCCTGGCTCCTAATGTTACAAGTGAGAGATTCTGTTTATTGATTTAGGTTTATGGACTCCTTTCTACCAGCATCTCAAGAGATTCTTAACACAAGGTGCTGCCGCCAACTATTAGCTCACTTGAAGAGGGGATCATT
This sequence comes from Somniosus microcephalus, assembly GCF_052327205.1. Classification (NCBI taxonomy): domain Eukaryota; kingdom Metazoa; phylum Chordata; class Chondrichthyes; order Squaliformes; family Somniosidae; genus Somniosus; species Somniosus microcephalus. Next base: position 255,501,761 of record NC_140992.1, read on the forward strand.
TTAACATATTTCATTTTAGTGACTGCTAACCTGTGGACAGTAAAATGACTAATCACATGCATACATAGATGAGCAATTATTACTTTGCGGCTGACCTCATTTGCCTTGTTGACCATATAAATGCCCTGTTCAGTAAGTAGAGTAGGGATTACTACTGTGGCCATTGAAAGTCAATACTAAGAGTTATCATAAGAAATCATTGAACAAGAAATGGCCACTGAAGCAATTCCTTCCTGAGACAGTGTATGATCCTCACTATCATGGGCTCTACTTGACCCATTTAATCTCCTGAGGAAAGTTACTCCCAGCTGCCCAGAGCTACGCTAAGTAAACCTTCAGTCTATATACAGCCCAGGTCAGATGCCTCCCATGGTATGATATTTCCCTGGGCCCACCAAGTTAGGAACCATTGGGGGAAAAATTGGATATCGCCCATTTTGGGGTGCTAATATCGGCCGGGCGCAAAGTTTAGTGCCCGGCGCTAATTATCACCTCCGACTGCAAAATTCACCTCTATCGCCCCTGGAGGTGATTTGAGCACTAAATCAAGCACTACACACCTCTTCAAAAGCAAAATACTGCGGATGCTGGAACTCTGAAATAAAAACAGAAAATGCTGGAAATACTCAGCAGGTCAGGCAGCATCTGTGGAGAGAGAAACAGAGTTACCGTTTCAGGTCAATGACCCTTCGTCAGAACTGCTACACGCCTCTCTTAAGGCATTAACGTCAGGGAGCGAGGCGCTACCTCAGAACGCTACCGAAGCTCAGGCGATGTCAGTTACCATGGAAGCCAGACAGACTGGTGCCATCCAGTTCTTAAAGGGGAGGGGCCATCTTGCTGGCCAGCCACAGTCTGCTCATTACAGCCTTGAATCTCGGCCTGGAGAGACCTCTAAAGCAATTGTGTTGGAAGCACCAATGGATAGGTTCGGGAAAGAGCTCGGCGCTTAGGAACCTCAAAAGTGGTGCTGAGAGACAAAACTCCTTAGGACAGCATTAAATCTCTCCAGACGTCTCTCTCCCTTTGAATCTGCATGTACCAAAAGTTTTGCCAACAAGAAAAGGCAGGAAGCGCTCCCCCAGCCCCTTATCGACTTGAAAACATTCCCCACTACCCGTCAAGGCACTAAGGCAGGGGGCGCGACTCAATATCTGGTCCGGGGCGCTACTGGGGCGCTGCACACTCAACTGATGTCACGATCTGCGGGTGTGGGAGATCATGGCGGTAGTGTTCAGCGCCGCCGCAAAATGACTGGTCAATTTTGCGAGCGCCGCTAAAATCGCCGCGCTCGGGCGCTAAGTTTCTAGCGCCCTGTTAGCGACCCCTGGAGGTGCTAACAGGAGGTGTTAACCAACTGAATTTTTCCCCCATTATGTTTCATCAAGCATTCAATTATCTCCGTGTGAACTTATTCTTATAGCCCTGAATACCATTTCTAACTAGATATTCATTCAGCTTTTTAAAAGATATTATACAGCACAGTTGCTCCAGAGAATCTTTCACATATCCACATCTCAATGGAAGAAAAATCCTCCTATTCTCAAGTCTTTGTTGAAACTTGTTAATTTTGTACTCATGTCCTTTGGTTCAGAACTCAGAACTCACATTCTAAGTTAATTAGTCACTTTGCATCTACATTATCCAATCCTTCCAGCATTTTAAAAACTTGGATTGCGTCCCCTCTCAATCTTCTTTTCAGAAGTAAAAATACATTTTGTTTCGTAAATCTCACTTCATAACTTACTGGAATCATCCCTAACACCCTTTTCTAAAACCGCTCCAAAGTATCAATATCCAAAACAGCGTAGAATATTTCACATGTGGACTCACTATAATCTATATGATGTTAGAATAATTTGCCGTGACATGCCTCTCAGTATATGAGCAGATTTTTAACCTTACAGTTAGAACAACTGACCATCCCTTAAGCCTGCAAGGAATCTGTGAACACTGGTCCATTTGTTGTTGTCCTGTAAGTAGCATCCATTTTAGCTCATAGCATAAACTTGGCAAACAGGAAAAGGTTAATGTTCAAAATTCTGTATTAGCAAACAGGCTGTTACAACACATTGCTGCCACAATCTATTCGTGATGAGGTATGAAGTACATACAAGTTCCAGATAAAGATAAGGAACGGATTCAGTGATCAGATCAGATCAGATTCAGAACATGTGTCGGCTTGCATGTGAGGGCCTTTGGTAATTTCAGAGAGAGGAAGGAATGTGTTTTTCCCTTTGAGACTTGAATGACTAATTTTTACTGTATTTGATTTCACACTGATGTACAGATAAAATCAGTCAGTATTTTGTTAACAGATCTGAAAAATGAAACTTCCTTCAAATGGCTGCAAACCAACATGCATGCTGTAATTGTATTTACTCAACTGTTATAGAAACATAGAAACATAGAAGATAGGAGCGGGAGTAGGCCATTCGGCCCCTCGAGCCTGTTCCGCCATTTAATGAGATCATGGCTGATCATCAAAATTCAGTACCCTGTCCCTGCTTTCTCCCCATATCCCTTGATCCCTTTAGCCTTAAGAAATATATCGAACTCCTTTTTGAATACATTTAATAAGTTGGCCTCAACTGCCTTCTGTGGTAGAGAATTCCACAGGTTCACCACTCTCTGGGTGAAGAAATTCCTCCTCATCTCAGTCCTAAATGGCTTACCCCTTATCCTTAGACTGTGACCCCTGGTTCTGGACTCCCCGCCATTGGGAACATCCTTCCTGCATCTCGTCTGTCTAGTCCTGTTAGCATTTTATCAGTTTCAATGAGATCCCCTCTCATTCTTCTAAACTCTAGCAAATATAAGCCTAATTGACTCAATCTCTCTTCATACGTCATTCCTGTCATCCCAGGTATCAGTCTGGTGAATCTGTCATGTTAATAGCCTCATAACATTTTAAAATATACTTTATTATTCTCCTTTCTGTGGCGAATAACACACAGGATATTTATTCATTGATCCTAAACAGAAAAAATCTTACCTGTGTAACATTTTGTGGCAATCTGAATTAAGGTCCCAAAGGATAGGAATTGTTACATCAATTGAGTAACATCACTAAGGGCCGCAACAATAGAGTTTGTGTGGAATAGAAATATCCCACTGACACTGAGATTGAGGTACCTTGTTGTATTGATGTGGACAAGTTCTGCATTACCTCTGACTTTTTATTCATTGTCTACAGTGTCCAGTGATGGAATATTGCAGCCCTGTTTGAACATAAGAAGATAATAAGAACATAAGAAATAGGAGCAGGAGTAAGCCATACGGCCCTCGAGCCTGCTCTGCCATTCAATAAGATCATGGATGATCTTCGACCTGAACTCCACTTTCCCACTCAATTCCCATATCCCTTGATTCCCCATGAGTCCAAGAATCTATCGGTCTCAGCCTTGAATATATTCAACGATTGAGCCTCCACAGCCCTTTGGGGCAGAGAATTCTAAAGACTCACAATCCTCTGAGTGAAGAAATTCCGCCTCATCTTGGTCTTAAAAGGCCGACCCCTTATCCTGAGACTATGCCCCCTAGTTCTAGACTCTCCAGCCAGGGGAAACAATCTCTCAGCATCTATCCCATCTACCCCCTCAGAATCTTATATGTAGAAAAGATGGGCTGGATTTTGTCAATGGGAAGCTTTTGGAGTTGGGACTGCTGCTTGTCGGGTCTCAGTCCCGCCTCCATCAGCTTCTGGCCAACCAAAGGGATTTTCCCCTGATTGATCTTGTTAAGCCCGCCCAGCGGGCTCAGCAGGCCAATTAGGGGGAAGTCATTGACAGAGCACGTCAATGTCTGACGTGCTATCTGTCAAGATTTCTTGAAAGAAGAAATGTCAGCATTTGACAGCTCTGTGAAGCTGTCAAACACTGACATTCTGTGTAGTTTGATGAGCCCTTGTGTTCAGGACTCATCAAACCTTTCAACTTTGCAGAATCACCTGGCTGTTGGTTTGGAGGATCCAACAGCCAGTCTGTGAAATCTGCAATGAAGATGCCGGGACTCCGGCTCCACAGCGGCTGAAGGCTGTAGGCAGAAAGAAAGGTAAGTGAACATTTTATAACACTTAACACTCACTTCATATACTTACCACTCCACACTCGCACCCATCACTCACCTCTACATCTCACTTTCAGACCCCTCCGACCCCCGCAGACCTCCTTCTCATCTCCTACACCCTGGCGGGGTTCTCCAAGGTCGGGAGGCCTTCACCTTGGAAGGTAAAATGGGAGTAATCCTATTTTCTACCTGTTAACTACCTGTTAACAGACAGTTAATAGGCTTTAATCCCTTTCCCGCCTCGAGGAGATGGGACCCGGGGCCAGACGTCTTCCCACCTCCTGGTAAGATAGCACGGAGGCGGGATGGGGGTGGGTGTGCCACCCACCCCCAAATTCTGCAACTTTCCCAGCAGTCCCGCCTCCATACCCACCTCCTCGGAGCTGACAAAATCCAGCCTGATGTTTCCACTTGTGGGGAGTCGAAAACTAGGGGTCATAAATATAAGTTAGTCACTAATCAATCCAATAAGGAATTTCAGGAGAAACTTCTTTACCCAGCGAGTGGTTAGAATGTGGAACTCATTACTACATGGAGTAGTTGAGGCAATTAGCATAGATAGATTTAAGGGGAAGCTAGATAAGTACATGACCAAGAAAGGAATAGAAGGATATGCTGATAGGGTTAGATAAAGTCAGGTGGGAGGAGGCTCATGTGGAGCATAAACACCGGCATAGACCAATTGGGTCAAATGGCCTGTTTCTATGCTGTAAATACTATACAATAAAGTACAATAACCAAATTGTCTCCATTTAACCTGTAATTACATTTCATATTTGAAGTTGCCTCCGACAACGAGTACAGCATTCACACCTAATCTGCACCAAACAAAGTGAAGCCGTTGCTTTCATTCGGAGAGTGATGATTACAAGCGTCGCAGTGGAAGCTGGGTTATTCCACAATCAAAGGGGCTTTCTCTGCTTGGAGCTTTAATAGAAGAGAGTTGTCTGCATCTGCGCACTGTGCCAAGACCCAAGGGCTGGACAACATCTGCCATCAGCATTCAGCAGCATGAGGTCATGAACTGCTCCATTCACATCACCAGACGTTTATATGATGACTAGACAATTCATTTACATTGCACCACTTCCTGAGAAAGTGTATCTACTTTTCACACCAGCCAATTCTGCTGCTAATAGATTGTGGTGTAATAAGTAGTTCAATATTTATATAACAAACAAGACAGATTAACCCTGTCTCTGACATGTTCTAGTTAATGTTAGCACTAGAACCCATTAATTACGAGGCTTTTTTCCCAATTTTTGCCCATTGCACTAACTGCATGGTTCAGGTTGAACAGCTGCTCTGCTGCAAATGTTATTGTCAGTTTTAAATTTTGTTTTTAAATTGACAAAAACTAACGTATCCAATTTTCCCAATCTTTTACAGAAGGACCTTATATTATAATAAACTGTTACCATTAACTGTTCAGTATTTTCAGAAGTGCTGGTTTAAACTCCAATAAAGTAAAGAAAAGAGTTCAAACCTGTTAAGTAAAATGTTTTATATTCCTCGCCCCCACGGTCTTGTACAACAACAACAAAAACATGCATTTACGTAGGACCTTTAAGGTAGTAAAATGGCCCAAGGCATTTCACAGGGTCATTATCAGACAAAATTAGACACGAGCCACATAAAGGGATATTAGGACAGGTGACCAAAAGCTTGATCAAAGAGGTAGGTTTTAAGGAGTGACTTAAAGGAGGAGAGCAAGGTAGTGAGGCGGAAAGATTTAAGGAGGGAATTCCAGAGCTTAGGGCCTAGGCAGCTGAAGGCACGGCCACCAATGGTGGAGCGATGGAAATCAGGGATACGCAAGAGGCCAGAAATCTAAGAATGAATGAGAGTGAATGAGGCTCACTTGTATATTTTTTCCTGACTTTTAAGCCATCCTTGAAAAATGTTCTCTAAAACCTTAATTTCATTTTCTGCAATTTTCCCACTGTGGGACAGGAGATGATAAAGGAGAATGAAAACTTACCAGCTCTTTGTTCAAAGTATCAGATTGATAGGTTCTCTGCTTCCTAGGTCAGTCCAATTCTGGGCACCCAACGGGTGAGACGTACTTCCAAACTCTAAACAATGGGAGAGGGAATTTTAACTCCCAGGCATGAAGCGGGCTGAACGCACCGGTGTCTCCATGGGATGCCCAGCCAATATTAACTGCCAGGTCTCGTTTACAACCCGCCAGCCAGCTGACAGCCTGAGGCGGTGTAAAGAGGTAGATGGCTGGCTGCCAGCAAGTGCAAATCAGGCGGCCCGGAGGCTGCCCATCCGCAGTCATTTAATTTGCGAGATGGTGGGGTGGGGGTTCCGCAGGTTCTCGCAGGTGGAAGGGAGTAGCCTGGGGCAACAAAGGCCCAGACTTTCCTTGGGGGGGGCCTCTGCTTCTTCCCCAGTAGGTTACACTGAGGGAGTTAGGCCACTCGGTAACCCGTTAAAATGCCACCAGGGTGATATTTATGTCATGGGACCCCGATTAGAATATATTAATGAGGCTTCCACCTGAGTCAGACGGGCACCTTGGTAGCCGCCAAAAACATCAGGGTTAAACCTGCTGTGAGGTGGGAATGGAGCGTCAAATACAGCTGCTCAATTTTAACTCCCGCCCTGTCCGGTTTCCTAGTGGATGAAGGAAGCTACACCACTACAGCTCTTCTAACACAGTGGCTGAGGGAAGGACCCTAAAAAGAAACTCACGACAGAAAAGATCAAAAAATGTTTTCCAACAAATGTCCCTAAGGTAAATCAGCTGAAAAGAAACAATGATCAGTACAGTTAGTCCTCATATTGGCCCCATATTAAGAAATGTGGGCTGGTGTGACATTTTCCATTTGCCATTGAATGTTTGGTGGTCCCAAGATACAGGCTGCAGGGCCTTTGCACTGCTCCAGGTTGTTATTATGTTAATATAACTGTTGTGGGCTTTTGACTTCAAGACTTTTTGCCCAATTGAATGTGACATTGTAGCTTCTGCTTGTTAAGACTGTCCATACTTTTCCCCAAATTTTTACTCACCACCACACGCGCTGGGAGTTTTATGAGTCTCGAAGTACAGGGGTAATCGCACAACATCTTAACTCGGATAGAATTTTAAAATCTGTAAATGACTACATTTGTGCTTCTAAATACATATATTAGACGTTTGCATTTTCTGTGCTAAATGTATAAAGGTTGTATACTGATCTTAGTAGGGAGGGAGACAGGAAGATGGCAACCATCACATGGTCCTTTCTGTTAAGTGCTCCAGCATGACTAATGCCTTCACCAAAGTGACCGAATGCCAATCGACAGCCTTCTGGTCCATAAAGCAACACACTCGACCAGGATGGTTTAACAATGTGGGATTGAGGAGTCCCCAATTTGCAGATTATACACATTAATAGTTTGGATGTTTTCATTATGTTCGAGTGCATCTGATTATCTAGCCAATTGTAGCACGCCTCCTTCCTCATTGTAACTGAAGACAAATTGGCTGCAAGCAGAAATGTTTATCATTGGTAATGACTGCATTCCTCACGAAGCACCAAAAATTGCAGAGGTTTAAGGGCCAATACATCAGATCTTCTGTGCCTGACCCTTCAGAACAAAGTGATTAGAGCTGTGCATACCACAAGTATCTTAGTTTAAGAATAGATGTCTGCGGAGCAACACACAGAACCTCCGGAAAGATATCCTACCGACACAGACCCCACTCCTACCACTGCCCAATAATTTGGTCTAAGTTCCCCCATCTTTCCAATGACCAGTGATCAGCACTATTTTTTTTATTTGTTCATGGGATGTGGGCATCGCTGGCAAGGCCAGCCTTTATTGCCCATCTCTAATTGCCCTTGAGAAGGTGGTGGTGAGCCGCCTTCTTGAACCGCTGCAGTCTGTGTGGTGAGGGTACTCCCACAGTGCTGTTAGGGAGGGAGTTCTAGGATTTTGACCCAGCGATGATGAAGGATCGGCGGTATATTTCCAAGTCAGGATGGTGTGTGACTTGGAGGGGAACTTGGAGGTGGTGGTGTTCCCAAGTGCCTGCTGCCCTTGTCCCTCCAGGTGGTAGAGGTCGCGGGTTTGGGAGGTGCTGTCAAAGAAGCCTTGGCGAGTTGCTGCAGTGCATCTTGTAGATGGTACACACTGCAGCCACGGTACGCTGGTGGTGGAGGGAGTGAATGTTTAAGGTGGTGGATGGGGTGCCAATCAAGTGGGCTGCCTTGTCCTGGATGGTGTCGAGCTTCTTGAGTGTTGTTGGAGCTGCACTCATCCAGGCAAGTGGAGAGTATTCCATCACACTCCTGACTTGTACCTTGTACCTGTAGATGGAATTGGGTCTATGCAAACTTCTCCACTCCCCCCACCCCACCACCCCTGAGTTTCTATGTTGGCCCAGTACTCAACCCCCCATCTCCATTCAGCAGCATTGTTAACCCACCACTAAATCTGCCCCACACCCCAGGTGAGCACTAAAGTTGACCCTGCATGCTATCACTCTCTCCCCACTGAGCAATCATCATAACACTGACCTGCAATACGAGCCCTGGACTTCACCTCACCCCGCTCCCACCCTGCTGTGATGAATCTCTGGGTCTGGTGGAGGGAAGGTGATCTCCCCCACTGAGAGAATTGTGATGGGCTCTCACCGCCCTTTACTGAAGTAGCTCCTTAGCTCTCTTTCCGGCCCGCACCCCCCACCCACCCCCTGAATTCGCCCATCTCCTCCACCTCCTCCTCTACCTTGTTAAGCTTCTGTTTTTCCACCACCCTCTTTCCTCTTTGACCCCCTCCCCCATCCACCTTCCCCCTTTCCATACATGGGTCCAGGTATCCTCCGCAGCCCCTAATCCTGCTTGACCTGAATATTGCACTTCATTTTAACTGCCGTTGTGCAACACGACTGGGAGTTATACACCTCCTGTGTTCTCTTGTGTTCTTAGGCTGTCCATTCCTCCTATTCCACAGTGACATACCCACAGAGGCATACCCACAGCGATATACCCGCAGAGGCATACCCGCAGCGACATACCCGCAGTGATATACCCGCAGAGACATACCCGCAGCGACATACCCGCAGCGACATACCCGCAGCGACATACCCGCAGAGGCATACCTGCAGCGACATACCCGCAGCGACATACCCGCAGCGACATACCCGCAGCGACATACCCGCAGCGATATACCCGCAGCGACATACCCGCAGCGACATACCCGCAGCGACATACCCGCAGAGACATACCCGCAGAGGCATACCCGCAGAGACATACCCGCAGCGACATACCCGCAGAGGCATACCCGCAGCGGCATACCCGCAGCGACATACCGGCAGAGACATACCCGCAGAGGCATACCCGCAGCGACATACCCGCAGCGACATACCCGCAGAGACATACCCGCAGCGACATACCCGCAGAGGGATATCCACAGCGACATACCCGCAGAGACATACCCGCAGCGACATACCCGCTGCGACATACCCGCAGCGACATACCCGCAGCGACATACCCGCAGAGACATACCCGCAGCGACATACCCGCAGCGACATACCCGCAGCGACATACCCGCAGAGGCATACCCGCAGCGACATACCCGCAGCGACATACCCGCAGTGACATACCCGCAGCGACATACCCGCAGAGGCATACCCGCAGCGACATACCCGCAGCGACATACCCGCAGAGGCATACCCGCAGCGACATACCCGCAGTGACATACCCGCAGCGACATACCCGCAGCGACATACCCGCAGAGACATACCCGCAGAGGCATACCCGCAGAGACATACCCGCAGCGACATACCCGCAGCGACATACCCGCAGAGACATACCCGCAGCGACATACCCGCAGAGGGATATCCGCAGCGCCATACCCGCAGCGACATACCCGCAGCGACATACCCGCAGCGACATACCCGCAGTGACATACCCTCAGCGATATACCCGCAGCGACATACCCGCAGCGACATACCCGCAGCGACATACCCGCAGCGATATACCCGCAGCGACATACCCGCAGCGACATACCCGCAGAGACATACCCGCAGTGATATACCCGCAGAGACATACCCGCAGCGATATACCCGCAGCGATATACCCGCAGAGACATACCCGCAGTGATATACCCGCAGCGATATACCCGCAGAGACATACCCGCAGTGACATACCCGCAGTGATATACCCGCAGCGACATACCCGCAGCGATATACCTGCAGCGATATACCCGCAGCGATATACCCGCACAGACATACCCGCAGTGATATACCCGCAGTGATATACCCGCAGAGACATACCCGCAGCGATATACCCGCAGCGATATACCCGCAGCGACATACCCGCAGCGACATACCCGCAGCGACATACCCGCAGTGATATACCCGCAGAGACATACCCGCAGCGATATACCCGCAGCGATATACCCGCAGAGACATACCCGCAGTGATATACCCGCAGTGATATACCCGCAGGGACATACCCGCAGGGACATACCCGCAGTGATATACCCGCAGCGACATACCCGCAGCGGTATACCCGCAGCGATATACCCGCAGCGATATACCCGCAGAGACATACCCGCAGTGATATACCCGCAGTGATATACCCGCAGAGACATACCCGCAGCGATATACCCGCAGCGATATACCCGCAGAGACATACCCGCAGTGATATACCCGCAGTGCTATACCCACAGAGACATACCCGCAGCGATATACCCGCAGCGATATACCCGCAGCGACATACCCGCAGCGACATACCCGCAGCGATATACCCGCAGCGACATACCCGCAGCGATATACCCGCAGCGATATACCCGCAGAGACATACCCGCAGTGACCTACCCGCAGAGACATACCCGCAACGATATACCCGCAGCGATATACCCGCAGAGTCATACCCGCAGTGATATACCCGCAGTGACATACCCGCAGCGACATACCCGCAGCGATATACCCGCAGCGACATACCCGCAGCGACATACCCGCAGCGACATACCCGCAGCGACATACCCGCAGCGATATACCCGCAGAGTCATACCCGCAGTGATATACCCGCAGTGATATACCCGCAGAGACATACCCGCAGTGACATACCCGCAGCGACATACCCGCAGCGACATACCCGCAGCGACATACCCGCAGCGACATACCCGCAGCGACATACCCGCAGCGATATACCCGCAGAGTCATACCCGCAGTGATATACCCGCAGTGATATACCCGCAGAGACATACCCGCAGTGACATACCCGCAGCGACATACCCGCAGCGATATACCCGCAGCGACATACCCGCAGCGACATACCCACAGCGACATACCCGCAGCGATATACCCGCAGCGACATACCCGCAGCGACATACCCGCAGCGATATACCCGCAACGACATACCCACAGCGACATACCTGCACCGATATACCCGCAGCGATATACCCGCAGCGATATACACGCAGCGATAAAACCGCAGCGATATACCCGCAGCGACATACCCGCAGCGATATACCCGCAGCGATATACACGCAGCGATATACCCGCAGCGACATACCCGCAGCGACATACCTGCAGCGATATACCCGCAGCGATACACCCGCAGCGATAAACCCGCAGCGATATACCCGCAGCGACATACCCGCAGCGACATTCCCGCAGCGATACACCCGCAGCAATACACCCGCAGCGGTATACCCGCAGCGGTATACCCGCAGTGACATACCCGCAGCGATATACCCGCAGCAATATACCCGCAGAGACATACCCGCAGAGACATACCCGCAGTGATATACCCGCAGTGATATACCCGCAGAGACATACCCGCAGCGAGATACCCGCAGCGATATACCCGCAGAGACATACCCGCAGTGATATTCCCGCAGTGATATACCCGCAGAGACATACCCGCAGCGACATACCCACAGTGATATACCCGCAGCGACATACCCGCAGTGACATACCCGCAGACATACCCGCAGAGACATACCCGCAGCGATATACCCGCAGCGATATACCCGCAGCGATATACCCGCAGCGACATACCCGCAGCGACATACCCGCAGCGATATACCCGCAGCGACATACCCGCAGTGATATACCCGCAGCGATATACCCGCAGCGACATACTCGCAGCGATATACCCGCAGCGATATACCCGCAGAGACATACCCGCAGTGATATACCCGCAGAGACATACCCGCAGCGACATACCCGCAGCGACATACCCGCAGCGACATACCCGCAGCGATATACCCGCAGCGACATACCCGCAGAGACATACCCGCAGCGATATACCCGCAGCGACATACCCGCAGCGACATACCCGCAGCGACATACCCGCAGCGATATACCCGCAGAAACATACCCGCAGTGATATACCCGCAGAGACATACCCGCAGCGACATACCCGCAGCGACATACCCGCAGCGACATACCCACAGTGATATACCCGCAGCGACATACCCGCAGCGACATACCCACAGCGACATACCCGCAGCGACATGCCCGCAGCGATATGCCCGCAGCGATATACCCGCAACGACATACCCGCAGCGATATACCCGCAGCGACATACCCGCAGCGACATACCCGCAGCGATATACCCGCAACGACATACCCACAGCGACATACCCGCACCGATATACCCACAGCGATATACCCGCAGCGATATACCCGCAGCGATATACACGCAGCGATAAAACCGCAGCGATATACCCGCAGCGATATACCCGCAGCGACATACCCGCAGCGACATACCCGCAGCGATATACCCGCAGCGATACACCCGCAGCGATAAACCCGCAGCGATATACCTGCAACGACATACCTGCAGCGACATTCCCGCAGCGATACACCCGCAGCGATATACCCGCAGCGATATACCCACAGCGGTATACCCGCAGTGACATACCCGCAGCGATATACCCACAACGATATACCCGCAGCGATATACCCGCAGCGATATACCCGCAGCGATATTCCCGCAGCGATATACCCGCAGCGATATACCCACAGCGGTATACCCGCAGTGACATACCCGCAGCGATATACCCACAACGATATACCCGCAGTGACATACCCGCAGCGATATACCCACAACGATATACCCGCAGCGATATACCCGCAGCGATATTCCCGCAGTGATATACCCGCAGCGACATACCCGCAGCGACATACCCGGCAATGGCTCCTACACCCATGTTCACAGCTACAAAACTCTGCACTATTCCCTTTATTAAATTGTTGCCGCAATACTTCAAGATTTTCCGCTTCATTACATTCACTAACTACAAGTCTGATCTAGAGTAAAATACTTTTTTCATTAGATTGTGCATCTACGGAATGCTGCAGCAGTTCATCATTAATGACCTTTATCAGCCTTTAATAAGCAAAAATCAGGCATTTTACCAATTTTTGGAAGGATCCTCAGGTCACTGCTGCACATTGACAAACGGTTTGTTTATGTGTTTACTGTGCGTTTACCAGAGTCTACTTTTTCCACTAGAAGTAGCAAAGAGAAGAAAATGTGGCCCTGATGTGTTTTATGTTTTTTTTTCCATTTCCAAGATTCACGGTCAAAATCTTTCAGGAGTATGATTCTCGTGCCGCAAGGTGATGGAAACCATATGGTGAGCAGACTTAAAAAGAAGTCCGGTATTTCATGCACCTGACGCGTCTTGAGATAAGATTGTCAGTAAGTAGTCTAAATGGTACATCTGTGCAAGAGTGCACAAAGATCTCTGACCTTTACAAAGTCTCCCTAAGGCCATCTTATTTTAGTCAAACATTTTCTTTTAACTTATAACTGACGCTGTTCTGTGAAAGGTTTTCTCCACAAGAGCCTTTGGCCTAGAAATTCGATGGCCCCATGCCTTTTTTTTTTAAGGCATAAAACAGGCGCCTAAGCATCCAGTAATTACGCGCAAGAAATGTGCCGCCCGTCATATTGGTGAAGGCAGATATAGAGGCATCCCGCGTGGATGCCTAAAAGAGGCATTCGGCCCCTTAAATATGTAAATTAGGGGCCTAATGCCTGTTAAAGGACCCCAAAGAGAAATTAACCGGTGATGAGGCATCAGGCCTGCCCGGCTCAATGGCCCCGTGCCCGCCAACCCCAGGCAATTTTTAAAATATTGTTACGAAAGCCCATCCTGTGGAACCAGGAGGAAAATTATAGTCAGAGGAAAATTATAGTCAGAGCCTCTATTATTTCTTTCCTATTTCCTAGCTTCCCTCAGGAATACCACAAGGTAAAATCGGGCAGGTTGTATAATAGCGGACAATTCGCGACCACCGTTTCACAACCGCACCGTAGTTGAATTGCACCCTTATATTCCGGTACGGTAAAATAGTGGTAATGTTACTGGACTAGCAATCCAAAGGCCTGGACTAATGATCAGGAGACGTGTTTGAACCCAAGGCAGCTGGGGGAATTTAAATTCAGTTAATTAAGTAAATTTGGAATTAAAAAGCTAGTATTAGTAATGGTGACCATGAAACTATCGGATTGTCGTAAAAACCCATCTGGTTCACTAATGTCCTTTAGGGAAGGAAATCTGGTCTGGCCTATATGTGACTCCAGACCCACAGCAATGTGGTTGACTCTCAACTGCCCTCTGAAATGGCCCAGCCAGTCACACAGTTGTACCAAAACCGCTGCGACAAAGTCAGCACTGTGGCAGGACCTTCACCACAAGGACTGCAGCGGTTCAAGAAGGCGGCTCACCACAACCTTCTCAAGGGCAATTAGGGATGGGCAATAAATGCCGGCCTTGCCAGCAATGCCCACATCCCATGAACGAATAAAAAAAAGTCAAGCTCCTGTTTCCTCCTTAGCTCCCTCCTCTACTCCCTCTTCACCCACGACTGTGTGGCTGTTCATGGTTCCAACACCATCATCAAGTTTGCGGATGATACCACGGTAGTAGGCCAGATCACCAACAACGATGAGTCAGCCTACAGGGAGGAGGTCCAGCATCTCGTGAAGTGGTGCGCCGATAACAACCTGGCCCTTAACATCAAGAAAACCAAAGAAATCATTGTGGACTTCAGGAAGTCTAAAGGCGGAAGTCACACCCCCATCCACATCCATGGGGCTGTGGTGGAAAGGGTGGACAGCTTTAAGTTCCTCGGAGTCCACATCACGGAAGACCTCTCCTGGTCCCTCAATACCTCCTCTCTGGTGAAGAAGGCCCAGCAGCGCCTATATTTCCTAAGGAGGCTGAAGGGATGTAACCTGTCAGCCCTGATCCTCTCTAACTTTTACCGCTGCACAATAGAGAGCATCCTGATGAACTGTATCACAGTATGGTATGGCAGCTGTAGCTACTATGACTGGAAAGCCCTGCAGCGGGTAGTCAAAACTGCCGAACGCACTACCGGCACCCGGCTACCGACCATAGAGCACATATACCAGAAACGCTGTTTACGGAGGGCACTGGCCATCATCAAAGACCCTACCCACCCCAGCCACAGTCTGTTCGGCCTCCTGCCATCTGGGAGACGCTGCAGATGCATTCGCACCCGAACGACCAGATTTAGGAACAGCTTCTTTCCCAGGGCTGTCATCCTACTGAACTCCACAAATAATCTCTAAAGCCTGCACATCTGCCAATGCACTTTATTATGGTTATGTTTATGTTAATGTATTACAAGCCAAATGAATGTTGAATGTTTAAATGTCTTAATCTAAATGTACACTCTCGGGAGCCGCAAGCCTACATTTTGTTGTACTGCACTTGTGCACTAACAATGACAATAAAGTTGATTATTATTATTATATTATTATTATTATTAGTATTATCATTCTAAGAATTTTCACCCTCTTCTAGAAACATAGAAACATAGAAACACAGAAGATAGGAGCAGGAGTAGGCCATTCGGCCCATCGAGCCTGCTCCGCCATTCAATGTGATCATGGCTGATCATCCAAATTCAGTACCCTGTCCCTGCTTTCTCTCCATACCCCTTGATCCCTTTAGCCTTGAGAAATATATCCAACTCCTTCTTGAATATATTTAATGAATTGGCCTCTACTGCCTTCTGTGGTAGAGAATTCCACAGGTTCACCACTCTCTGGGTGAAGAAATTCCTCCTCATTTCTGTCCTAAATGGCCTACCCCTTATCCTTAGACTGTGACCCCTGGTTCTGGACTCCCCGACCATCGGGAACATCCTTCCAGCATCTAGTCTGTCTAGTCCTGTTAGAATTTTATAAGTTTCGATGAGATCCCCTCTCATTCTTCTAAACTCCAGCGAGTACAAGCCCAATCGATCCAATCTTTCCTCATACGTCATTCCTGCCATCCCAGGTATCAGCCTGGTGAATCTTCGCTGAACTCCTTCCATGGCAAGAACATCCTTCCTCAGATAAGGTGACCAAAACTGCACACAATACTCAAGATGTGGTCTCACCAAGGCCCTGTACAACTGCAGCAAGATATCCTTGCTCCTGTACTCAAACCCTCTCGCTACGAAGGCCAACATACCATTTGCCTTCTTAACCGCCTGCTGCACCTGCATGCTTACCTTCAGCGACTGTTGCACAAGGACACCCAGGTCTCGTTGCACTTCCCCTTCTCCCAATCTATTGCCATTCAGATAATAATCTGCCTTCCTGTCCTTGCTACCAAAGTGAATAACCTCACATTTATCCACGTTATATTACATCTGCCATGCTTCTGCCCAATCACCCAACCTGTCCAAATCATCCTGGAGTTTCTTGGCATCCTCCTCACAGCACACACGCCCACCCAGCTTTGTGTCGTCTGCAAATTTGGAGATATTACATCTAGTTCCCTTGTCTAGATCATCATTAATATACAGGAAACTTTCTGGTATCCGGCACAGACGGGACCGACGTGGTGCCGGTTCAGCAACAATTCCGGATACCCGAACGCTATAGTAAAAGATACGGAGCTCAGAGCTCCGTATAAAGCAACAAACCCAACAGCTTCAGAACAACATCCACAAGTTGCAAGCATCTCTGTAGCTTAGCAACAGCTGCAGCCAAACCCTTGCCTTCCTCCATTTGTTGCTGTGCAAGTAATAAAAGTTATAAAACTTACCTGAAACCGACTCCTGAATTTTGCCGGTTAACCGACATTTCCAGTTATTTAGGGGCCGGTTAATCGAAGGTTTCCTGTATATTGTGAATAGCTGGGGTCCAAGGACCGATCCCTGCGGTACCCCACTAGTCACTGCGGTACCCCACTAGTCACTGCCTGCCACTTGGAAAAAGACCCGTTTATTCCAACTCTTTGCTTTCTGTCTGCCAACCAGTTCTCTATCCAAGTCAGTACCTTGCCCCCAATCCATGTGCCTTAACTTTACACGCTAATCTCTTATGCGGGACCTTATCGAAAGCCTTCTGAAAGTCCAAAAACACCACATCCACTTGTTCTCCCTTATCTATTTTACCAGTTACATCCTCAAAAAATTCCAGTAGATTAGTCAAGCACGATTTACCCTTTGTAAATCCATGTTGACTTTGTCCGATCCTGTCACTGTTTTCCAAGTGCTCTGCTGTTACATCTTTTATAATGGACTCTAGCATTTTCCCCACTACCAATGTCAGGCTTACTGGTCTGTAATTCCCCGTTTTCTCTCTACCACCTTTTTTGAATAGTGGGGTAACATTAGCTACCCTCCAATCCATGGGTACTGTTCCAGATTCCATCGAATGTTGGAAGATGATCAAGCAATGCATGTACTATTTCTAGGGCCACTTCTTTAAGTACCCTAGGATGTAGGTTATCAGGCCCTGGGGATTTATCGGCCTTCAGTCCCATTTCCCTACAAATACTGATTTCTTTCAGTTCCTCCCTTTCATCAGACCCAATGTTCCCCGACATCTCTGGGAGGTTATTTGTGTCCTCCTTTGTGAAGACAGAACCAAAATATATATTTAATTGGTCTGCCATTTCTTTGTTCCCCATTATAAATTCTAGCAACCCTTCCTATTTCTCTGCCCTGTTACATACTATTCTCTGTCTAAGAATCCTCTCATTTCTGTTCAATAATCAGCCAGAGGATGTATGCAAGAATGGTTTCATCTGGATTGACCTGTATCTTCCATGTGGGGAGGTGCCTGCCCCAATGGTCCATCTAAGTTTGTGAACACGTCAAACATCACAGGCATAAATCCGTTCCCAGCCGCCACCCTATCCCTGAATACTACGCCTTTTAAGAGTCATACAGTCATTGGTAATAAACAGCACCCCTGGGAATGAGAGTCTTTACTTGCACTGACATTAATTAATTCATGTACATTTTACAATACACGTTGAACAAGAATAATTGGATAAAGAGATAATTTTGTCAGCATAATGGTCTTCCCACTTAGCGGGCCCGATTAATTTTATTTCTACTCTGGAAACCTTGCAATTAAAATTGCTTATTATTATTGGTTACCTTTATCCTGGGAACACTAAGACAATTTAGAGTATGAAAAAATAGTAGGAATTGTCAGCCTCTAGAATGTAGAATGCTTGCTGCCTGTTTAAAATGTGCAATATGTGCTGGGGATTTATGGCTGAGAGAATGGCAGCTGTGATAAATTACAAGGCAGCTGAGAGGAGTTCAGCCTCAGAAATACAAAGATATGAAATGGAGTTTCGATAAAGTGTTAGCATGGCATAAAAATAAGTTGCTTTGTCTAAAAGCCAACAAGGACAAAAACTAGGCATTTTTTATGTATTAAATTTAAGAAATGGTGCAAGCAGTGGAATAACATTTTTTTTTGAAAAACAAAACACTTTGAAGATGTAAATTGTGGACGTAAAAGATTCCATGGCACTATTTCGAAGAAGAGCAGGGGAGTTCTCTCTGATGTCCTTGTCGATATTTATCCCTCAATTAACATCACTAAAACAGATTATATGGTCATTATCACTTTGCTGTTTGTGGGACCATGTTGTGCGCAAATTGGCTGCCGCGTTTCCCACATTACAACAGTGACTCCACTTCAAAAAGTACTTCATTGGCTGTAAAGGGCTTTGGGACGTCCTGAGGTTGTGAAAGGCGCCATATAAATGCAAGTCTTTCTTGTTCTCTTTCTTTTGTCAATGCTTTGTTGCTAAGTGCAAATAACAGTGTACAGCTGGACGTGCCGACAGCCAAGTGTTGCCTTTGGCATCAGAGCTCATGGGCTATGGAAGTGGGGGGGGAAGAGCCAGGTTTTCCCTGATTGCGATCTATTGAATGCTGTCTGAAAGTGCACATATGTTGGATGAGGACAGAATCAGGCTCAGCTATGAGGCCTCCACCCCCGCTGTCAAGACACACAGTTGAACCATGGCCACTTGGGGGTGGGACACTGAAAAGCAGTCAGCACATGTGGAGCTGTACACCATGAGTCAGCTGCAGAGGGAAGGAAATTTTAAAGAAGGAGATAAAGAAGAAAAGTAAAACAGAAAGTAGTCAATAAAGGATGATTCTCTTCAGAGTTTCACCCCTTGTATAGAACAAAGGAAAATGGCTTGCAAGAGATTCCAGCTGTTCATATCCAGCTCACGGAGTATGCACAGGGAAGCATCTCTAAGCATCTAGCTCATGCACATAAACATTTGCAGGAAAAATGGTCTCAAATTTCATTTTTAATCATAAATGGGAGGATGAATTTTTTGCTCCATGGTTAATAACCCACTAATAAATCATAGGAACACATAGCTTTGAAATGTGTAATTTCTGAGAATGTGATTTTACTAGCAAGTCCTTAATTACTGGGGGGAGAAACCTGGAAATTCTCCAATTTTTCATTAAAGAAGGAATTTCTCCTCCTAAATAGTAATCCTGCATATTTACCTGTTTGTATATACCTGCTTAATATCAAAGGGGAAATCAATACAATTATATTTTTTGAAGCTATTGAATAATTACATATATTGTGTATTAATCTGCATTCTGATGGTTAATGCACAGCCTAATATAGGGCTTGATATTTATAGAGGAGGCGGGTTGAGGGCGGGCCCACAGCTCGGCAGCTTTCAGACCCGCTCCTGGATGCCACCGGCCCGCAGTTCTGATTTTTGCTTGATTGGCCTCATTCCGGCCGCCGTGCGAGTCCCTCCAGGCAATTGCTTGGAGCATGTCAGCTTCTCGCGTCTGATGACACGTGTTTGGAGTGAAAATTTAAAGGAGCCATGTCCCCTTTGCAAAAAATGTAACTGGAATGGCTTGGTGCTGTATTATCTAGAAAGGGGAGTTGACAGCAGCTAGTGTGAACACAAATAATTGAATGAAATTGCTGGTCATATTATTCCAGAAAGACATTTATGATTTTTTTTATCTATCAATGTAGTATGTGACAAAGAAATGAAAAATATGGCAGATGTGTTCCAATCATTGGCTTAGTAATATTAATGCTTTTTTTCCTCTTAAAGGTGCTGGCTGCTGCAGGAACGGCAGCCCCAATAACTAAGACTCCACCCAGGTTCAATGAGGGCTCCCTCCATGCTCTTGTGGAGGGAGTTAGAGGACGTCAGGAGCTCCTCTTCCCTGGAAACGGAAGGAGGAGGCCTCCTCAGCAAACCAAGGAAGCTTGGCTGCAAGTTGCTGAGGAGGTGAGCTGAGGTCTGTGTGCAGACGCACATGGGTTCAGTGTGGAAAAAGGTTTAATGATCTGCTGAGATCACCTAAAGTGTGGCCTCTGTGCTCTGGGAAATGGAAGTTCAAGAGTGAGGGCTCAGGGCGAATGCCATGCAGAATGATGGTGGTGACACTGAGCGCTTTAGCAGACAGATGATGCCTGGGGTTTTGATGATGTCAGACTTATATTCATCTCCATGTGCCAGCCACCTGTGGTAGAAGTAGGGGTCTAAAGGGATATACAAGGCCTACAATTCAGAGCAGCTGAAGGCAGTTAATTAGGGAAACTAGATTAAACTTGTTCTCCTGTAGCTGGGCTCAGCAAGTCTCAACAAGTCTCCCTTGTTTCAGGGCCTATAAAACAGGCTTTGAAGTGTGATTTTGCACTGAGTGTGGTTTCAAGAGAGTGCTGTGAGTTAGGTGAGGAGTAGAAGGAGGAGCTCCCTTGCTTTGCCTTTGTTTTTCCTAACTTATCACCCTGTAGGAAGAGGCCAGTGTCGGGAGCAGCAGGAGAGTAGTGAGCATTTAAACTCACTTTTGCGGGTTTTTTCTCAAAGGCCGGTCAATCTCACAGATCGGTGGCGGCGTTCCAGAGACACGCCATGATTCAAAAAGTGACGCAGGCAAGAGGAAGCAGCTGCTTGGGTGAGTACGGCCAGGTGAGTATTTATACAACTCCATAGTTTGACAGTTAAGGTTAATAGCTTATAAAGTTTAGAAGGTCTTCATTTTTGTGGTTATAGTTTCTAAGGTCTCTGTTGTGTATCAGGGAGTGCTATAAACCAAGGGCCCTTGAGTATATCGTTTAATTGGTGGTATTGATTTGATTTAAATTAATTGAAGGGTAAGCCATGACAACACCGCTCAGCCCCGTGGCATGCTCCTCTTGCACTATGTGGGAAATCAGGGACACTTTTTGTGTCCCTGACTACCATGTGTGCGGGAAGTGTATCCAGTTGCAGCTACTGGCAGAATGCATTGTGGCGCTGGAGCTGCGAATGAATACATACTGGAGCATTTGCGATGCTGAGGATGTCGGGGATATCCCGTTTAATCAGTTGGTCACACCGCAGGTAAAGGCTGCACAGGCAGGAAGGGAATGGGTGACCGCCAGGCAGAGGAGTAGGTGCAGGCAGGTAGTGCATGGGTCCCGTGTGGCCATCCCACTCTCAAACAGATATACCAATTTGGATATTGTTGAGATGGCTTATTGGGGGAAGGCAGCAGCAGCCAACTTCCTGGTGCCATGGGTGGTTCTGCTGCACAGGACAGGAGGAAAAAGAGCGAGAGCTATAGTGATGGGGGATTCTATTGTAAGGGGAATAGATAGGTGTTTCTGCGGCCGCAAACGAGACTCCAGGATGGTATGTTGCCTCCCTGGTGCAAGGGTCAAGGATGTCTTGGAGCAGCTGCAGGGCATTCTGGAGGGGGAGGGTGAACAGCCAGTTGTCGTGGTGCATATAGGTACCAACGATAGAGGTAAAAACTGGGATGAGGTCCTAAAAGCTGAATATAGGGAGTAGGAGGTAAATTTTAAAAAATAGGACCTCCAAAGGTAGTAATCTCAGGATTGCTACCAGTGCCATGTGCTAGTCAGTGTAGAAATAGAAGGATATTTCAGATGAATACGTGGCTAGAGGAATGGTGTAAGGGGGAGGGATTCAAATTCCTGGGACATTGGAACCGGTCCTGGGGGAGGTGGGACCAGTACAAACTGGACGGTTTGTACCTGGGCAGGACCGGGACCGATGTTCTAGGGGGAGTGTTTGCTCGTGCTGTTGGGGAGGGTTTAAACTAAAATGGCAAGTGGTTGGGAACCTGTGCAGGGAGACAGAGGAAAGGGAAGCAAGGATAGAAGCTAAACACAGGAAGGAGACAACCAAAAGTGGCAGTCAGAGAAATCAAGGGTGTAAATCAAACAGGGCCACAATAAATAATAATTCTAAAAGGTCTAAGAGTGTTTAAGACACAAAAAGCCTTCAGGCTTTTTTTTAATGTGAGGAGCATTTGCAATAAGGTGGATGAATTCGCTGTGCAAATGGATGTAAATGGATATGATATATTGGGCTTACGGAGACTTGGCTCCAGGGTGACCAAGGCTGGGAATTCAACATCCAGGGGTATTCAATATTCAGGAAAGACAGGCAAAAAGGAAAGGGAGATGGGGGTAGCATTGCTGGTTAAAGAGGGGATTAACACAATAATAAGGAAGGATATTAGCTCTGATGTGGAATCTGTATGGGTAGAGCTGAGAAATACCAAGGGGCAGAAAACATTAGTGGGAGTTGTATACAGACCCGCCCCCCCCCCCCCAAACAGTAATGCTGAAGTTGTGGATGGCATTAAATGGGAAATTAGAGATGCATGCAATAAGGGCACAGCCGTTATCATGGGTGACTATAATCTACATATAGATTGGGCTAAGCAAATTAGTAACAATACTATGGAGGAGGAATTCCTGGAGTGTATACGGGATGGTTTCCTGGACCAAATATGTCGAGGAACCAACTAGAGGTCAGGCCATCTTAGACTGGGTATTATGTAATGAGGATTAATTAGCAATCTTGTTGTGCAAGGCCCCTTGGGGCGGAGCAATCATAATATGATAGAATTCTCCAATTAAGATGGAGAGTGAAGTATTTGACTCAGACTTGGGTCCTCAATTTAAATAAAGGAACATAAGAACATAAGTGTAGGCCAATCGGCCCCTCGAGCCTGCTCCACCATTCAATAAGATCATGGCTGATCTGATCCTAACCTCAAATCTTCCATCACTCTCCATCCCACCCGAACCCATGTGATCTCCTGGGAGAGGTGAAAAAACAGATTAAAAAACCCAATGACCAATTTGGGAGAAAAAATCTGGGAAATTCCTCTCCGACCCATCTAGGCAAACAAAACTCTTCCAGGAGATCACTCTGTCCCTATATTTTCTACAGTACTTACCTTCTGTAAAGGCAATCTCCAGCCCAGCCAGGAACAGGAATAAAACCATCTCCTGAAATCTAACACAGAATTAGAACACAAGAAGTAGGAGCAGAACCAGGCTACACGGCCCCTGGGCCTGCTCCACTACCCACAGGGCCATGACCATTCCGAACCTAGACTCATGTCCAATTTCCTGCCGGCTCCCCGTAACCCTTAATTCCCTTTACTTCTAGGAAACTATTTCTGTTTTAAATTTATTTAATGATGTAGCTTCCACAGCTTTCTGGGGCAGCAAATTCCACAAACCTACCACCCTCTGAGTGAAGAAGTTTCTCCTCATCTCAGTTTTGAAAGAGCAGCCCCTTATTTTAAGATTATGCCCCCTAGTTCTAGTTTCACCCATCATTGGGAACACCCTCACAGCATCCACCCAATCAAGCCCCTTCACAATCTTATATGTTTCAATAAGATTGCCTCATTCTTCTGAACTCCAATGAGTAGAGTCCCAATCTACTCAACCTGTCCTCATATGACCACCCCCTCATCCCCGGGATTAACCGAGTGAACCTTCTTTGTACTGACTCGAGAGCAAGTATGTCTTTTCTTAAGTATGGACACCAAAACTGTATGCAGTATTCCAGGTGTGGTCTCACCAATACCTTGTATAACTGCAGCAATACCTCCCTGTTTTTATATTCTATCCCCCTAGCAATAAAAGCCAACATTCCATTGGCCTTCTTGATCACTTGCTGCACCTGCATACTAACTTTTTGAGTTTCATGCACCAGGACCCCCAGATCCCTTTGTACTACAGTACTTTCCAGTTTCTTGCCATTAAGATAATAACTTGCTCTACGATTTTTCCTGCCAAAGTGCATAACCTCACACTTTCCAGTATTGTATTCCATCTGCCAAATCTCTGCCCACTTACTTAGCCTGTCTATGTCACTTTGCAGGTTTTTTATGTCCTCCTCACTCACTACTTTACTTTCCCTCCCATCTTAGTATCATCTGCAAACTTTGATATTTTACACTCGGTCCCCTCCTCCAAATCATTAATATAGATTGTAAAGAGTTGGGGACCCAGCACTGACCCCTGTGGAACACCACTAGTTACTGATTGCCAGTCTGAGAATGAACCATTTATCCCAACTCTCTGCTTTCTGTTAGAGAGCCAATTCTCCACCCACGCCAGAATATTGCCCCCAATCCTGTGATTTTTTATCTTGAGCAATAATCGTTTGTGTGGCACCTTGTCAAATGCCTTTTGGAAGTCTAAATACACTACGTCCACTGGTTCTCCTTTATCCACCCTGTATGTTACTTCCTCAAAGAACTCAAGCAAATTTGTCAAACATGACTTCCCCTTCATGAAACCATGCTGACTTTGTCCTATTAAATTATGTTTATCCAAATGTCCCGTTACTGTCTCCTTAATAATGGACTCTAACATTTTACCAACCACAGATGTTAGGCTAACAGGTCTATAGTTTCCAGCCTTCTGCCTACTATCCTTTTTAAATAAGGGTGTTACATTAGCAGTTTTCCAGTCTGCCGGGACCTTTGCTGAGTCCAGGGAGTTTTGGAAAATTATTACCACTGCATCCACAATCCCTACCGCCACTTCCCTCAAGACCCTAGGATGTAAGCCATCAGGTCCAGGGGATTTATCTGGCTTAAGTCCCATTATTTTACCAAGTACCACTTCCTTAGTGATTTTAATTGTATTTAGCTCCTCTCCCCCTAGAGCCCCCTGTTTGTCCAGTGTTGGGATATTCTTAGTGTCCTCAACTGTAAAGACTGATGCAAAATATTTGTTCAGCGTTTTTGCCATCTCCATGTTTCCCACCATTAATTTCCCAGTCTCATCCTCTAAGGGACCAACATTTACTTTGGCCACCCTTTTCCTTTTTATATAACTATAGAAACTTTTGCTATCCGTTTTTATATTTTTTGCTAATTTACTTTCATAATCTATCTTCCCTTTCTTAATCAATCTTTTAGTTATTTTTTGCTGTCTTTTAAAGACCTCCCAATCCTCTATCCTCCCACTAGATTTGGCTACCTTATATGCCCTTGTTTTTAGTTGAATACTACCCTTAATTACTTAGCCACGGATGGCTATCTTTTCTTTTACACCCTTTTTTTCCCTCAGTGGAATATATTTTTTTGGAAGTTGTAAAATAACTCCTTAAATGTACACCACTGATCATGTACCATCTTACCCTTGTGGTAAACCACTGTTTGTATTCCACTGTGTACATGCCTGGACATGCCTCGGCTGACTCCTCCCACAAGTCCTAGTATAAAGGTGACTGCTCCCCAGCCCTTTGTATTTCTGGACCGGTCGACCACTCGAGGCAGACCTTCATTCTTTTGTTAATAAAAGCCTTTAGTTACTCTCTTAACTCTCAGGCCTAGAAATTCACTAGCCTTAGCGCCGCTTTTGAGGCGCTAGAGGGACTAGCGCCAGAGTTATGGCCAGTTGAAAAATTCCCTGGGGCCCTAAAGCGGCGTTGCACCGGTAGCGCTGCGCCGGCACCGATGACGTCATCGGTGTGCGCAGCGTCCCGGTTGCCATGCCGACGGGCCCCAGCGCCGAAATTCAGTTGCGGCCGCCTCGCCCGTGGCAGCCGCAACTAAGACTCTGGCAACCGAGTCTTACACAAGTTAGCGCCGGCACATTAAGGTCGCGCGGCGGCCGGCCGCTTTCCCGCCGGCCGCCTGCCCGCACCTCCCTCCCCAGACTCCTCCACCCCCCCCCCCCCGCGGAACAGATGCATCTGGCCTGCAAGCCCGGCACTTGTCCGAGGTGCCGGGCTCATTTTTGAAAAAAACAAACGGCCAGCGATCGGGTGAAGGCAGCGCCTCCTTAACGGGGGGAGGAGGAGGCCTGCACTTCCCCAGCCTGCCGCACCGCATCGGGTGCCGCAGCGCCGGATTAGCGCCGCAATTCGGCACTCAGCGCCCATTGGGAGGCACTCACGCCCGCCAGTAGCGCCGGCAGCCGTCTGGGCGCGGCGCTACTGAATTTTTGGCGCGCGCAAGGGAATTAGCGCCGGCGCTAAATTTCCAGCACTAAAGCCCTGGCGCGGCGTCAACTCAATTTCTAGGCCTCAGTCTTTTATGAGTAATTGATAGCGCATCAACCCTTTAATCTATTTTCCCAGTCCACTCTAATCAATTCCGCTCTCATACCTTCATAGTCTCCTTTATTCAAGCTCAGCACGCTTGTTTGAGATCCAACCTTCTCACCCTCTAATTGAATATGGAATTCAACCATGTTATGGTCACTCATTCCAAGGGGATCCTTTACTAGGACATTTTTAATTAATCCTCTCTCGTTACACAGGACCAAATCTAAGGTTGCTTGCCCCCTGGTCGGTTCAGTTACATACTGCTCAAGAAACCCATCCCTAATACACTCAATGATCTCATCCTCAAGGCTGCTCTGCCCAATTTGATTTGTCCAGTTAATATGATAGTTAAAATCCCCCATAATTATAGCTGTTCCCTTATTACAAGCCTCAACTATTTCCTGATTAATACTCCGTCCAACAGAGTTGCAACTGTTCGGAGCCCTATAGACTACGCCCATTAGTGTTTTTTTCCCCTTATTATTCCTTATCTCTACCCAAACTGTTTCACTATCCTGCTCCTTTGGCCCAATATCATTTCTCTGTATTATAGTGATTCCTTCCTTTATTAACATAGCCACCCCACCTCCCCTCCCTTCCTGCCTGTCCTTCCTGATTGTTAAATAACCTGGTATGTTTAATTCCCAGACATGGTCACCCTGCAGCCATGTTTCTGTAATGGCCACAAGATCATACCCATATGTAGTTATTTGTGCCGTTAACTCATTCATTTTGTTACGAATGCTACGTGCATTCAGATAAAGAACTTTCAAATATGTTTTGTGACACTTAGTTCCTGTTTTTTCCCCTTTTACTACTTTACCTTTTACTCCATACCTTCTGTCCCTTCCTGACCCATTCTGTTTTTTAATTTCCCCACTGCTACCTAAGTCTATGACCTTCTCCGTTGTCACTTGTGTTATTTGCTCTCTAGAAACCTCCCCCCCCCCCCCACTAATTAGCTTAAAGCCCTCTCTACAGCCCTAGTTATATGATTCGCCAGGACTCTAGTCCCAGCACTGGCCAAGTGGAGTCCATCCCAACGGAACAGCTCCCTCCTGTCCCAGTACTGGTGCCAGTGTCCCAAGAAGCAAAACCCATTTCTCCCACACCAGTCTTTGAGCCACGCATTTAACTCTTTAATTTTATTTATCCTAGCCAAATTCGCTCGTGGCTCAGGTAATAACCCAGAGATTATTACCCTTGAGGTTCTGTTTTTTAATTTGACCCCTAGCTGCTCATACTCCTTTAACAGAACCTTCTTCCTTGCCCTATCTACGTCGTTTGTACCAACATGGAAACTATGATGGTATGAGTCGCGAGTTGGCTAGGATGCATTAGGGAAAGGTAGTCAAAGGTTTGACGGTGGATAGGCAATGGCAAACATTTAAAGATCGCATGGATTAACTATAGAATTTGTTCATCCCTGTTTGGCATAAAAATAAAACAAAAAAGGTGGCTAACAAGGGAAATTAGGGATAGCATAAGGTCCAAAGAGAGGACATATAAATTGGCCAGAAAAAGCAACAAACCTGAGGGTTGGGAGCAGTTTAGGATTCAGCAAAGGAGGACAAAGGGATTAATTAAGAGGAAGAAAATAGAGTATGAGTAAGCTTGCAGGGAACATAAAAACTGACTGTAAAAGCTTCTATAGATATGTGAAGAGAAAAAGATTGGTGAAGCCAAGCATAGGTCCCTTGCAGTCAGAATCAGGGGAATTTATAATGGGGAACAAAGAAATGGCAGACCAATAAAATACATACTTTGGTTCTGTCTTCACAAAGGAGGACACAAATAACCTCCCAGAGATGTTGGGGAACATAGGGTCTGATGAGAGGGAGGAACTGAATGAAATCAGTATTTGTAGGGAAATAGTATTGGGGAAATTGATGGGATTGAAGGCCGATAAATCCCCAGGGCCTGATAATCTACATCCTAGGGTACTTAAGGAAGTGGCCCCAAAAATAGTAGATGCATTGCTGGTCATCTTCCAAAAGTTCCCATGGATTGGAGGGTAGCTAATGTTACCCCACTATTTAAAAATGGTGGTAGAGAGAAAATGGGGAATTCTAGACCAGTAAGCCTGACCTCGGTAGTGGGGGAAAATGCTAGAGTCCATTATAAAAGATGTAATAGCAGAGCACTTGGAAAACAGTGATGGGATCGGACAAAGTCAACATGGATTTACAAAAGGTAAATCGTGCTTGACTAATCTACTGGAATTTTTTGAGGATGTAACTGGTAGAATAGATAAGGGAGAACCAGTGGATGTGGTGTATTTGGACTTTCAGAAGGCTTTCAATAAGGTCCCGCATAAGAGATTAGCGTGTAAAGTTAAAGCACATGGGATTGGGGGTAAGGTACTGACTTGGATAGAGAACTGGTTGGCAGACAGGAAGCAAAGAGTTGGAATAAACGGGTCTTTTTCCGAGTGGCAGGCAGTGACTAGTGGGGTACCGCAGGGATCGGTCCTTGGACCCCAGCTATTCACAATATATATAAATGATCTAGACGAGGAAACTAGATGTAATATCTCCAAGTTTGCAGACGACACAAAGCTGGGTGGGCGTGTGTGCTGTGAGGAGGATGCCGAGAAACTCCAGTATGATTTGGGCAGATGCATGGCAGATGCAGTATAATGTGGATAAATGCGAGGTTATCCACTTTGGTGGCAAAAACAGGAAGGCAGATTATTATCTGAACGGCAATAGATTGGGAGAAGGGGAAGTGCAACGAGACCTGGGTGTCCTTGTGCATCAGTCACTGAAGGTAAGCATGCAGGTGCAGCAGGCGGTTAAGAAGGCAAATGGTGTGTTGGCCTTCATAGCAAGAGGGTTTGAGTACAGGAGCAAGGATGTCTTGCTGCAGTTGTACAGGGCCTTGGTGAGACCACACCTTGAGTATTGTGTGCAGTTTTAGTCGCCTTATCTGAGGAAGGATGTTCTTGCCATGGAGGGAGTGCAGCAAAGATTCACCAGACTGATACCTGGGATGGCAGGAATGACTTATGAGGAGAGATTGCGTCGATTGGGCTTATATTCGCTGGAGTTTAGAAGAATGAGGGGATCTCATTGAAACATATAAAATTCTAACAGGACTAGACAGACTAGATGCAGGAAGGATGTTCACAATGGCAGGGGAGTCCAGAACCAGGGGTCACAGTCTAAAGCTAAGGGGTAAGCCATTTAGGACAGAAATGAGGAGGAATTTCTTCACCCAGAGAGTGGTGAACCTGTGGAATTCTCTACCACAGAAGGCAGTTGAGGCCAATTCATTAAATATATTCAAGAAGGAGTTAGATATATTTCTTAAGGCTAAAGGGATATGGGGAGAAAGCAGGGACAGGGTACCGAATATGGATGATCAGCCATGATCTCATTAAATGGCAGAGCAGGCTCGAGGGGCCCTATCTTCTATGTTTCTATGAAGCGTAAGCTTGTGTGAATCTGGCATGGATGAGTGCATCCCTTGCCTGACGGCCAACAATGTGTTCACCTGCTGCTGGATTGGCCACATCCGGCCCCACAAAGCATCACTCCCCGTCCGCTTCCTCCGAGGAGGCTGTGTGCTGAGCCATTTGTTCATGCGGCAGCACTAAGCCGCGCTGCTGTGCGATGTTGTGCAGGGCACCGCAGACCACAATGATTCTGGACACCCTGGCTGGTGCATACTGCAAGGCTCCACCAGATCTGGCTAGGCATCGGAAGCATGTTTTGAGCAAGATGATGGTTTGCTCGATGATGCTTCTGGTGGATATGTGGCTCAAATTGTACCGCTCCTCAGCATCGTTTGATGGCCTCCTCATCGGTGGCATATGCCACTTTTTCAGGGGGTAGCCCTTGTCGCCAAGAAGCCATCAGCTCTTTGGCAGATGGAAGAGCTGAGGCACAGTAGACTGGTGCAGGATGAAGGAGCCATGGCAACTGCCAGGGTTCTTTGCGCAAAGATGCATGATGATCTTCCTTTGGTTACACACCAGCTGGATGTTCAGGGAGTGGAATCCCTTGCGGTTGACAAATACAGCTGGGTTGTGATGGGGAGCCCTCATGGCTACATGTGTGCAGTCTATGATGCCCTACACCATTGGCAAGCCTGCCATATTGGCAAAGCCAACCACATGTGCCGTCACACTTGGGCCTTCCGTGGAGAAGTGGATATAATTGTGGGCCTTTGCAAAGAGGGCATCGGTGACCTGTGATGCAGGTGTGTGCGGCCGACTGGGAGATGCTGCTGATGTCTGGAAGGAGCCCAAAGCAAAGAAGTTGAGTGCGGTGATGACTTTGACAGCCACTGGTAAGGAGTGTCCACACGCTCCTCGGGGCTCCAGGTGTTGGTGCAGCATTGTGCAGATGTCAGCGACTACGTCTCTCAAGTCTTCGCCTCCTTTGGCACTGCTGCTCAGTCATGCTGAGGAAGCTGATCCTCTGCCTGTAATCCCTGTGTTGGGGGTATCTCCTGCGGCGAGGTGCAGCCCTGCACTGAGGCCCTCTGCCCTGTGCATCATCAGGTGGGTGAGGAGGAGGTTGACGCTCCTGGTGCTGGTGCTGCTGTTGTAGCTGGTTGTGGTGCTGCCGCAGCTGCACTTCCTCCGAATCTGACGACCAGGATGAGAGGATGTAAATGGTTCCCATCCCGTAGCTATAGATTTTCGTTGAGGCAAGAAGCTTGCACGCGCACACTCAGTGGCCTGAAATTGTTCCTATCCGGTCACACTGCAGATGGGTGTCAGCTCGAACAGTCAAGGTCAGTAGATTTGCAACATCTTATCCCAAACCTCCAACAACAAAGTTGTTGCATTTGAATGCCAGCCATGTTACAGCAGCGCTTTTAAAGTGCTGCACCAATGACTCCAGATCATGTCCTCCACCAGCTTGTCTCCTTGCAGCTGGCCTGTTTCTGACAAGATGGGAAACAGGAGCCAGAGGCACAAAAATGGGAAACCACTATCAAAATAGGATTATCAAGGCAGGTAACAGACTCATAACTCCCGTCGGGTCAGTTTGGGAGCAGCTGAACAGACACTCATGAAAATCGGGTGGGGGTGGGATGGAGGCAGGTTGGGTGTCTGAAGCCATTCTTTATGATTTTTGCTGCTGACCCGCCTCCAAACCCGCCTCCTCGGAGCTGTTAAAATCCAGCCCATAGTCTTATTAGACCAAAAAAAAAGTTTTTTCAAATCACTGAGCACATCTACAAGCTGACTGACCTGTTAGTGCTCAAGCAGGCTTCACACACTGACCAGTGAGATCAGGATCAAAAATTTATATATCGTTCAGTGATGGCCAAATTTTACAACCACAAGTCATATACTCACCTGTTATTTTTCGAGAAGTTTGATACAGGTTGAGCGTCCCGAATCCGGCTACCTCGGGACTGAGGCCGAGCCGGTTTTCATGTTGTTCCGGACTTCGGAACGTGTTTTTGATGTCCGGAAACGTCGGAGCCCAGGTTGCGATATTTCCAGACTTCTGACATCAAACACGTTCTGATATACCTATCAATTCATCCAATGAAAAGCGACGAGTTAAGATAGTAACTATAGGTTTTTATTGGCTAAATAACAGAGCCCACCCTCGTGGGTGATCGGGTCCAACAAGGAGGAATACCAGCCAGTCGACCACCTTTATACCTGGGCAAGCAGGCGGAGCCATGGGCGGAGTCGGCTGTGGTCAGCCCAGGTATAACAGCGTGACAAGAGGTGACCTTGTGTAGTGATACAACAGTGTAAACAGTGATAACTATAGTGTAACGATATAAACAGTGATAACCATAGTGTAACGATAGTGAACGATAAAAGTGGTTTACCACATTCACCCCTTGTTTAGATTTGAGTCCGGCGGGGTGAAGTGTACTACCAGTTCGGGTATGTCAGTCTGTCCGGAGGCCTCGTAAGTCTTTCTGATCGGCGCGGCGGCGGTGGTGCAATATCCGATGTTAATGCTGGTGTCTGCGTGGTCGGCGAAGGCTCGTGGGGTTCCGGCATGCCGTCTACCTGGGCTGGATTTGGGGGAGTGGTGGGGGTTAACGGTGGTGTCTCAGGGGTGCCCGAGGGTGCAAGGTCTCGTAAGGAGACTGTGTCCTCCCGCCCGTCTGGGTATGCCACATAGGCGTACTGGGGGTTGGCGTGCAGGAGGTCCACCCTCTCGACCAGGGGGTCCGTTTTATGGGCCCTCACGTGCTTTCGCAGCAAGACGGGCCCCGGGGAAGTCAGCCATGTTGGTAGCGAGGTTCCCGTAGTCGACTTCCTGGGGAAAACAAACATTCGTTCATGGGGGGTGGCGTTAATGGCCGTGACCGGATGGAATGCAGCGCTGCCGGGAGGACTTCCTGTCAGCGCGAGGTTGGGAGGCCCTTAGACTTTAAGGCTAAGAGAACGGCCTTCCAGACAGTCGCGTTCTCTCTTTCCACCTGGCCATTCCCTCGGGGGTTGTAGCTGGTGGTCCTGCTTGCAGCAATACCTCTCGCTAGTAGGAACTGGCGAAGTTCCTCGCTCATGAAGGATGAGCCCCGGTCGCTATGTATATAGTTCGGGAACCCGAACAAGGCGAAGAGGTCGTTCAGGCATTTGATGACCGTGGTACTGGTCATGTCTGGGCAGGGGAAGGCAAAGGGGAAATGGGAGTACTCATCAATGATGTTGAGGAAGTACACATTACGGTCAGAGGACGGGAGGGGCCCCTTAAAATCGATGCTCAAGCGCTCGAAGGGGCGGGTGGCCTTGATCAGGCTTGCTCTGTCCGGCCTAAAGAAATGCGGTTTGCATTCGGCACAGGTTTGGCAGTTCCTGGTCATGGTCCTGACCTCCTCGATGGAGTAGGGCAGGTTGCGGGCCTTAATGAAGTGGTAAAGTCTGGTGACCCCGGGGTGGCAGAGGTCGTTGTGGAGGGTCTGCAGTCTATCAATTTGCGCGTTGGCGCATGTACTTCGTGATAGAGCATCTGGGGGTTCGTTCAGTTTACCAGGCCGGTACAAGATATCATAATCATAGGTGGAGAGCTCGATTCTCCACCTCAAGATCTTGTCGTTCTTGATTTTGCCCCTCAGCTTGTTATTAAACATAAAAGCGACCGAACGCTGGTCGGTGAGGAGGGTAAATCGTTTGCCTGCCAGGTAATGCCTCCAGCGTCGTACTGCCCCCACGATCGCCTGGGCCTCCTTCTCGACCGAAGAGTGTCGGATCTCAGTGCCCTGGAGGGTCCTTGAGAAGAAGGCCACAGGTCTCCCCGCCTGGTTAAGGGTTGCAGCTAGGGCGAAGTCGGATGCATCGCTCTCCACTTGGAAAGGGATAGACTCATCCACCGCGTGCATTGTGGCCTTAGCAATGTCTCCCTTTATGAGGGAGAAGGCTGCGCATGCTTCTGCCGTCAGGGGGAAGGAGGTGGACTTCATGAGGGGTCTGGCTTTGTCCGCATAATTCAGCACCCATTGGGCATAGTAGGCGAAGAGCCCCAGGGTTCTCTTCAGCGCCTTTGGACAGTGGGGGAGGGGAAGCTCCATAAGGGGGCGCATTCTTTCGGGGTCGGGGCCGATGACTCCGTTCTCTACTACGCAGCCGAGGATGGCTGGGGTGTTAAACACACATTTCTCCTTCTTGTAAGTGAGGTTCAGCCGTTCGGCCGTACGGAGGAATTTCTCCAGATTAACATCGTGGTCCTACTGGTCGCGGCCGCAGATGGTGGCGTTATCTAGATAAGGGAACGTGGCCTGCAGCCCGTTCTGGTCAACCATCCAGTCCATCTCCCTTTGGAAGACCGAAACCCCGTTGGTGACGCCGAAGGGAACCCTAAGGAAGTGGTAGAGGCGGCCATTCGCCTCAAAGGCGGTATACTGGCGGTCCTCAGGGCGGATAGGGAGTTGGTGATAGGCCGACTTAAGGTCGATGGTAGAGAATACCCGGTACTGTGCAATCTGATTGACCATGTCAGATATGCGGGGAAGGGGGTATGCGTCCAGCTGGGTGTACCGGTTTATGGTTTGGCTGTAGTTGATGACCAGGCGGTTTTTATTGCCGGTCTTAATGACTACGACCTGGGCACGCCAGGGGCTGTTGCTCCTCTCGATGATGCCCTCCTTCAGGAGACGCTGCACCTCAGAGCTAATAAAAGCTCTGTCCCCGGCGCTGTACCGCCTGCTCTTGGTGGCGACGGGTTTACAGTCGCGGGTGAGGTTAGCGAACAGGGAGGGGGGCGGGACCTTGAGGGTGGATAGGCCGCAGGTGGTACGCGGTGGGCGGTTAAGGGCTGCTGGTTGTCGACTGTGAGTGGGGGGGAGGGGTCCACCGTATGCCAAAGTGACACTTTGAAGGTGGGATTGGAAGTCCAGCCCTAGTAGGACGGCAGCGCAGAGCTGGGGCAGGACGAGAAAGACTTACGAGGCCTCCGGACAGACTGACATACCCGAACTGGTAGTACACTTCACCCCGCCGGACTCAAATTTAAACAGTGATAACCATAGTGTAACGATAGTGAACGATAAAAGTGGTTTACCACACGTTCCGAGTCAGGAAATGCCTGGGCCCAGGTTCCGGTTTTTGGTAAGCCTCCCTCGGAGTCCGGATTCCGGAACATTTTACGGATTCCGGAGGACCCTGCCACCAATCGTCCCGGAGTCCGGATTCTGGAACTTTCTGGATTCCGGAACTCTGGATTTTGGACGCTCAACCTGTATTACAATCTAATCAATGGCACTGGTACTCAATTCCACGGGAAGAGGATACATAAAAGAGCTAAATGAAGCATTCCATACAAGTTAGCAGGCTTGCTATTGTTCAGTTTGTCCCTGGCCCCAGGTGCTATTCAATTGCACAAACTACAATTACTTTTAGTTGCATAAATGTCCCAACATTCTATTATAAGTGTCCAGCCAACCTGT
Source organism: Somniosus microcephalus (assembly GCF_052327205.1). Classification (NCBI taxonomy): domain Eukaryota; kingdom Metazoa; phylum Chordata; class Chondrichthyes; order Squaliformes; family Somniosidae; genus Somniosus; species Somniosus microcephalus. The sequence continues at coordinate 255,537,314 of NC_140992.1, forward strand.
TTCCAACCAAACTGCAGGCTGCCATGGAAATCTGAGCACCCGAGGCTCTTTGAGAACATGAATTATAAGTGATTGCATTGCAGCAGGCTTCACTCAGTCGCGCCTGTTAGTTCATTAATCAGCTCCTATTAGCTGTTTTCAAACAAGTCTTCCCGTCTGATTCAGACTCCACCCGCCAGGGCTGCACTACCTCAGTGTGCAACTAAGGTCTAATGGGCACTTGTGCAAATAAATTATTGACTGATGGCGAAGAAACCCTGTAAATTGCGGGCTTCATGTTGCCAGCCCATTAAGGTGTCTTAAATTTGGTGTTGGTCTGCCAGAATCTGCAGTCTACATGTGATAGTGAGTCACTAATCTCCCAGATTATGCTCTTTCTATCTTTGCCTAAGGAGGGACAGCTGGTATATTGGATACAGCAGAGACTGGCACTGGAGATATGACAGGTAAATTACATTGATTATGAGGCACCATTAAGGACAACGTTATTATACACCAACATATAGTAAAATATATAACCCATATATACTGAGATCTTGGAGTAGATTTTTGTGTCTTGGCAAAATTCTAAATGGCTAGTAATTGATGCAAATCTAGCCAGAAGTGTATTGTGCTGAGAGTATGCAAATGTTCCTGGCTCAGCTCCTTTATATATTTATTCAGTTTCAAGTGCATCTTAAGCCTGGTGTAAAGACCAAGCCTAATGGGATTTGAAAATTGTAATGTAGGTGCAATTTAAAGGGTTGCAGCTATTTAAAGGGAAGTAGCTGCTTAGGGGGAAAACATTCTTAAAATCTTTAGAAAGCTTCTTTAGGAGGCGTCTCATCTTTGATGGTTGTCTTTAGCCAGGCTGAAGGGGGAGAAGTGACAGCCAAAAGGAAAAGCAATGAGGAGCTCAAGGGAACGAGTGATGGAACAGCCGAGCATCCGACCCTTTGTGGCTGCAGAAGTGGACATTGTTCTGTCTGAGGCGGGTGTGAGTAGGCTTGGCCTCTTTGGCATTTCAGGCCCTCTGCCAAATAAGGGAGCAGCGCAACATGCCAGCAATCCGCCCGAGATATAAAAGTAAAGGCTGAAGTGATCTTCCCAGCTATTGCCAGTGCTTTGTCTGTGCTGTGGTTTAGATGCAGCTCTGGTTACAGCAGATGGTACACAGTCATTTGTATAAAGGCAGGTAAGTGCACCTCTGCCAGTGTTAGTGGGTGGGAAGGTAATGGCAGGTGGGTCTTCTTCGGCAGTCCCTCTGAACTGAGGATGACTTGCTTCCACATTAAAAATGAGTTTGCAGGTGTCTGAGTTCTGTTAGATCCGTGATTCTGAGAGTATGATGTTTTTCAATAACTACACGGATGCTGTAACTTAACAATCAACAGGTATTTACTGGAGTAGGGTAGTCTCAAGACTGGGGGTACAGAGGCATGCTCAAGGTTTATATACAGGTGTGGTCACTGCCGGTACTACAGTATACAGGAGCTGTAAAAGTAGTTCTCTCTTAAGGGTACATACACTATAATTCCTCCCCTTTTAGATTAGCAGTACCCATAATATTCAAATAACAATTAACACTTTAACATGCACATTAAACAACAATAGTCCATTTATAGATTCAGTCTTTGGGGCGGCTTCCTGATCCTTTCGGGATAGCGCCTTTCCTGAGGTTCTTGTTCTTGGTGCGGAGGCGATTCTGGCCCCTTTTCATCAGTTAGTTCATCGGGTTTCCACTGCTACTGGTTCGGAGGTAGATGCTACCGGTATGTCGGGTTCATCCCCAGGTACGCGAGACATGGGGTTGACTCGTTCCTGTGACGCTAAGATCTGATCGACGTGGCATCTCACAATGTTCTCCCCGACATCCACTGTGTACATTAATGGCCCCTGCCTTGTGCATATCGTTCCGGGTTGCCATTTCTCTGTTCGGTAGTCACGGGCCAAGACTGGTTGTCCTACGTTGAAGATCCTTGTCGGCTTCTCGTTGATGTGCTGGAATTGTTTATCCTCAACATTTCTTCGCACATTTGGTCTGAGCAAGTCCAGACGAGATCTCAACCTTCGGTTAAAGAACATCATGGCCAGGATCTGGTTGGTAACTGCATGTGTCGCGTTTCGGTAGGCTAATAAGAAATTGTTCACCTTATGCTGTAGTGGAATTTCATCGTTGCACATAATAATTCAACTTTATTGTCATTGTACAATGCATAAGTGCATGAACAATGAAATGTGATCTTGCAAGCTCCCATGAGTCCAGTACAAATAACATTAAACATAAATAGCACCGTCCTGGGAGAAGCAAAGCCGCTGCGTCTGTGCGCGCCGCCATTCCATTTCCACCATTCCTCCTGTCTGACAATCTTCAGCCCAACGCCCAGGCCTGCTCACCAGCCGCCCCTCCTGGGGCTCCTTCCGTGACCTTCTCACCAACCGCCCCTCCTCGGGGCTCCTTCCGTGACCTTCTGCACCTGTTCTTCCCTGATGGTCATTCCTCCAGGTACTAACCAGGCCTGGCTCTGTTTAGCTTCCAAGCCTTGCCAGTGACCCTGTCCCTAGTCCCAGGAACAGGCCTTTATTGCCTTATTAAAGGTTTGTACGAACCTCTCGGCCAATCCATTTGTGGCTGGATGATACGGGGCGGATGTGTAATGCCTTACCCCATTCCTTCTCATAAATTTTCGAAACTCTTCGGACACAAACTGTGGTCCATTATCAGAGCAAATCTGCTCTGGCAAGCTGTTCCTGGCAAATATGGTCCGTAGGACTGCAATCGTTTTCTCTGTAATGGTTGAGGACATTTTTATCACCTCAGGCCATTTCGAATGAGCATCCACTGCTATTAAGAACATGGAGTCCATGAATGGACCAGCGAAATCAATATGCACCCATTGCCATGGAGAGGAGGGCCACTCCCATGGGTGTAGAGGGGCATGTGGTGGTGCATTTTGGACCTTCTGGCATCCTGAGCAGCTCTTGGTTAGGTCTTCGATTTGTTGATCGATTCCCGGCCACCACACAAGCCCTAGCAAGGCTTTTCATTTTCACTCCCCCCAGATGACCTTCATGAAGCTCATTTAGCACTCTCTCCCTTAACTTGGGTGGAATCACCACTCTGGATCCACACATCACTGTCCCCTGGCATACTGACAGCTGTTCTCTTCTGGATGAGAATGCTGGCAACATTGAGTCGCCATGTGTTGGCCATCCCCTCACCGTCAAATCATATACCCGAGACAGCGTCGGGTCATTGCGGGTCTCCTTCTCTATATCCGCGTTCGTTACTGGCAATCGTTCAATTATTGACGAATAAAATATCTCTATAGGGTCCACTGCTGGTGCTTCCTCCACAGTAGGCAGTGGCAGGCGTGATACCCCATCAGCGTTTCCATGCTGTTTCGTGCCTTTATATTCTATTTCATATTGATTCGCCCCTAGAAACAGGGACCATCTTTGTAACCGTTGTGCAGTCATCACTGGAACGCCGCCCTTAGGGTTAAAGATGGAGACAAGTGGTTGGTGGTCAGTCAGCAAGGTGAACTTCTGCCCATGCAGATAGTGGTTGAATTTTTTTACTCCCCATACTAGGCTGAGGGCCTCCCTGTCAATCTGGGCGTAGTTGCGCTCGGCTGAGGTTAGTGACCGAGACGCAAAGGCTACTGGCCTCTCCAACCCATCTGGGAATTTGTGCGACAGCACCGCTCCAATACCATAGGGTGATGCATCACATGCCAAACGAATTGGTAGTGCTGGGTTGAAATGGGCCAACACCTCTTTTTTGATGTGATCAATTCTTTGCACTTCTGGAAAGCTTGTCTACGTTCATCATTCCACTTCCATGGTACCCCTGTTTGCAGTAGGCTGTTCAGTGGGTGTAATACCGTGGACAAATTTGGTAAGAACTTAAGGTAGTAGTTTACCAGCCCGAGGAACGACCTCAGTTGTGACACATTTTCCGGTGCTGGAGCCTTGACTACTGCCTCAATCTTTTCAGGGGACTTATGTAACCCCTCTTCATCGATGACGTGGCCACAATACGAGATCTGCTTCTGGAAAAACTCGCACTTGTGGCGATTAGCTCGTAGCCCATATTCCTTTAATCTGGTGAGCACCTTCTCCAAGTTGGCGACGTGATCACTGTCATTTTCGCCCGTGACCAGGATATCGTACAAATAACACTGGGTCCCTGGAATACCTTGCAGGACTTGATCCATCGCCCTTTGCCAAATAGCCGGAGCTGATGCTACCCCGAACACCAGCCGGTTGTATTGATAGAGACCTTTGAGTGTTGATCGTGAGGTATTGTTTCAAGGCTTCTTCTACCTCCATTTGCAAGTACGCCTGAGCTAGATCAATTTTGGTGAAGCGTTTACCTCCAGATAGCGAGGCAAAAATATCCTCAATTCGTGGAAGCGGATATTGTACCATGTGAAGGACTGGGTTCACTGTCACCTTAAAATCCCCACAGATGCGGACCTTCTTTGGTTCCCCAGGCGTATTACTCAACGACCTCTTCATTACAGGAACGATGGGTGTAGCCCACTCGCTCCAGTCTACTTTGGACAGTACTCCTGAATGTTCCAACCCTTCCAGCTCTGCTTCGACGGCTGATCTGATCGCATAAGGCACTGGTCTGGCCTTAAGAAACTTTGGGCTTGCATTTTCCTCTATTTTAATCATTGCTGTTATGCCTTTTAGTGTTCCGAGTCCCTCCTGGAACACTTCTTTTGCGTCAGTTAGCATTTTTGACAGTTGTCCAGGTGTGACGTCGTCATCCTTTTTGGCCTCAACCTTCAGTGCCTGTATGGAATGCCAATCTAATTGTATCTTCCGGATCCATTCACTTCCTAGCAGTGGTGGTCCTCCATCTGGCAATACATATAAGTCCATTTTAGGTATTTCCTGGCCTTTGTATATCACTTTCACCCTTATTTTTCTTTTGGGGTAGACTTTTTGCCCCGTGTACGTTTTCAAGACAATTTCTGTAGCTTTCAAGGGTATATGTGAAAATAGCTGCTTGTAGTCCCTTTGGTTTATGACTGTTAGGGCTGATCCTGTGTCCAATTCCATTTTCACTTGGACTCCGTCTATCTTGAGTGTAACCCAGATAGTCTGGTGGTCCTCCATTTTGGTTACCTTATGTAGTTTCAGACAACCCAGCTCCTTGCTTCCGGAGTCTGTCACTTTTCTGTTCGTCTGAACTACTGTCCATCACCTTGTGTACCTTTTTGTACTTCTCCTGTGGAGATTTCTTGCTGTTGGTTTTCTTCCCAGACCTGCAGACTCTTGCTATGTGTCCTGCTTTTCCACATTGTCTGCACACTTGGTCCTTGAGCCAACAATCCTTCTGGTCGTGTGTTGTTCTGCCGCAGCGATAACACTTCCCTGTTCCATAGGACATTTCATTGGTGCCATATTCTTGCGGTCTCCGTTGTATCTCTGTATTAGGTTTCGCAGTAACCCATAAGTTTTTGCACCCATGGAATTTAACAAAACCAGTGCTTTCCTAGCATCTGGCACTTCATTTGCCCTGCAGTACACCTCAATACGTTCCACATATGTCACCCAATCTTCGACTTAATTGTCGAACGTAGAGATACTGCCACTCTTCGGCATCCCTGGGTGTGATTTAACTGTCCAAAAATGGCGTCTCCCACGCTTCCCTTCTCCACTGGCACAAAATGGCATCTCCCGCGCTTTCCTTTCTTCCCGCGCTCGCCCTTCTTCTCCGCTGCGGCTTCTAAAAATGGCGTCTCCCACGCTCTTCCCTCTTTGCGGCTCAATGGCGCCTCCCGCACTTTCCCTTCTCCCCACGGACACTGTTCAGCCCGTGAGCCCTGGCTGTGCTCTGCGCGTTTTTTTTCCGTGCGCCTTTCCCGTTTCCGCCGCTCGGTCCTGAACCCGGCTGCTGCTTTACTCTCTCTCTCTCCGTTTTGTTTTTCCTCGACGCCACTCGGTTTTCAACCCCTGGCTGCGCCCTGTGCGCTTCACCCTCTATCTTCCCCCGTTGACGCTGCTCGGCTTTTTCTCTGCCGTCGGTCGGCTCCAGCCGCCGCTGTCCAGGAAGGGTCTGCGCTGTACCTGCCGTCAGTCTGTTGCTGATCGTCATGGCTGGGGAACCAAGCCTGGCTCTCCACAGCCTCCCCTGCGATGTTCACTCTCTGCCGGACGACTGGGCGGTTGCTCGTGGTCGACGCCCGTGCTTCTGGCCTCGACTTTCTTCCACCGCCATCCCAGAGCGAATCCTCGAAGGAAAATGCAGAGTTGCAGGTAGATTCGAATCGACACTCGTTGCCACTGTTAGATCCGTGATTCTGAGAGTATGATGTTTTTCAATAACTACACGGATGCTGTAACTTAACAATCAACAGGTATTTACTGGAGTAGGGTAGTCTCAAGACTGGGGGTACAGAGGCATGCTCAAGGCTTATATACAGATGTGGTCACTGCCGGTACTACAGTATACAGGAGCTGTAAAAGTAGTTCTCTCTTAAAGGTACATACACTACAAGTTCAATGCGGGACATACAGTCTGTCACAGGTGGGGCAGACGGTGGTTGAAGGGGTGGGTGGGTGGGGTGCTTGGGTTGAATTGCGCTGCCTGCGCTTGGCTTCTGCTTGCTCTCGGCGAAGAGACTCAGTGTATCGTCCTCCTGTCATGAAACGTCAGCTGCCTGGCACCCCTCTGTTGCTCCTGCTCATCTTCTTCCTCCTGAAAACATCAAAATTCCTATAGAGGAACCTGTTCTTCATATTTCCAGAATTGATGCAAAATATGGCAGGAGCCAAATCCATGGAACAAAACCTCTCCTGCCACCATGCGGTTTTAAATAAAAGATGGGGGTGCTGGGGAAGTGCAAAGAATGATTGCTCCCAATCTTGTACTTTGCAGTTCACTGGCCCCTCTAAACCTAAACACTTCCTACAGCTGCTGTCTACAGCTCCTGCATACTCATTGTGTATGGGTGTTGAGACAAACCTGATTGGAAACAGCTTGCCTCACTGACTGTCAATTTTCCAAACCTTCTCAATTTGGAAACCATACCATTTAATTTCTTGAATTAATCAAAATAAATTAAAATACAAATTTTAGCAGCAAACCACATACATGAAGATAATGTTTTGTAGGCAAATGCATTTTGTATGAATTTTGTGGCCTTTTTTGGGCATGTCCTTGAAAACTGAAAATACAGCCAAAAGTTTGGTTAATAATACTTCAAGGGTTTACGAGAGCACATTGATGGCCAAGTGACGGAGTTTTCTTCTATTCTGATTTAAATGTTTCTTACATATTGTAATCGCCCTCAATTTCCACTATTATGTATAACAAATTCTATTTAAAGAAATGATCATCAGTAATTTTGAATGATTGTACGAATATTCCGACATGCACGGCGTGCTAACAGGTGTATACTGGAGCTAAGGACTCCTTCTGCTTCTGCACCAGAATGTCATGTCCTCATTATCTCATTACCACTTTGTTCAAAGACTTTGTTGCCATATTGAGGAGTTTTAGGGCCAGCTAAGTACAGCCTGTCCTGAGAACTGACCCAAGATTCAGCCATGCAAGGAGTTTGTACTATGGCACTGGTTTTGAAATGATTTTATTTGTGGTCGATGGGATTGGTGATACAATTATGTCTTCGCCTCAAAGGATCACATCAATTTACCATACATCTGGTATGGTGGCTTGCAAGCGATGTTACCAGATGCCACTACTGCTTTAATTTCAACGTGTGCTCAATAATTATATCATTTGCAGTAGCTGTTTGCATCTGAGATGAGAAAAAAAATCAATAGCGTCCCTCAGCGAGCTAGCTATTCAAATTGGCAGAGGTACATTCTATTCAAAAAATGGCTTGTATTTGTATGTTACCATATCCTGTTACTGAGGGATCCCAAAACACTACCGACCATAGAGCACATATACCAGAAACGCTGTTTACGGAGGTCACGGACCATCATCAAAGACCCTACCCACCCCAGCCACAGTCTGTTCGCCCTCCTGCCATCTGGGAGACGCTACAGATGCATTCGCACCCGTACGACCAGATTTAGGAACAGCTTCTTTCCCAGGGCTGTCATCCTACTGAACTCCACAAATAAACTCTAAAGCCTGCACATCTGCCAATGCACTTTATTATGGTTATGTTTATGTTAATGTATTACAAGCCAAATGTATGTTGCATGTCTAAATGTACACTCTCGGGAGCCGCAAGCCTACATTTCGTTGTACTGCACTTGTGCACTAACAATGACAAAAAGTTGATTATGATTATGATTATGATTACATCCAATTAATTACTTTAATACTGATGTTCTGACGAAGGGTCATCGACTTGAAACGTTAACTCTGTTTCTCTCTCCACAGTTGCTGCCTGACCTGTTGAGTACTTCCAGCATTTTCTGTTTTTACTTTGCAATACTGTTGTTATGTAGGTAAACACAGCAGCCATTTTATATACAAAGTCCCACAAAACAGCAATGATATGAATGATCAGTCAAACGCATAGAAGAATCATAGAATGATGCAGCACAGAAGGAGGCCATTCAGCCCATCATGCCTGTGCTAGCTCTATGAAAGAGCTCTCCAATTAGTCACACTCCCCTGTCTTTACTCCATTGCCTTGCAAATTTTTCCCCTCCAAATATTTATCCAATTCCCTTTTGAAAATTATTATTGAATCTGCTTCTGCCATCCTTTCTGGCAGTCCATTCCAGATCATAACAATTTTCTCCTCATCTCACCTCTGGTTCTTTTTCTAATTACCTTAAATCTGTGTCCTCTGGTCACCGACCCTTCTGCCACTGGAAACAGTTTCTCCTTATTTACTCGATCAAAACCCTTCATGATTTTGAACACCTCTATCAAATCTCTCCTTAACTTTCCCTGCTCTAAGGAGAACAAACCCAGTTTCTCTCGTCCTTCCACGTAACTGAAGTCTCGCATCCCTGGTACCATTCTAGTAAATCTTCTCGCGCCCTCACTAAGGTCTTGACATTCTTCCTACATTACAACAGTGACTACACTCCAAAAGTACTTCATTGGCTGTAAAGCGCTTTGGGATGTCCGGTGGTTGTGAAGGGCGCTATATAAATCCAAGTCTCTCTTCCTTTCTTTCTTTCTTTCTTTCCTAAAGTGTGGTGCCTTTAGTTGGGTATGAATTTCTGATAGAGGTCTGTTGGCAGCAGGCCGTGGCTGGGGTGAGAAGGATCTTCCATCCACCCCCAGCCCCCCCCGCCCGAGTCTGACTCCATCCCAATTTCCAAGGTCAGGTGTATTGATTTCTTTGTGGGTTCAATGACGAGACATTTATGAAAGAGAATGTCTTTTAATCTAAAGTCTGTTCAACTCTTTATACAGCATTTACAGGAGACATCATGCTAGTGATGCATCTAGAACGAAACTGAAACCAAACTAAAACTGCCTCTGTCACATGCCCTCTGCTGGTCAGGCATAAATAATCAATACATGCAATTATGCTGGTAAGGCATCATAATCAAACAGGCAAATACCATCTCTATTTGCTGATATCATTACATCTCCTTTTCTTAAAACAAAAGTATTTTACTTTTAACTAACAACATGTTTTCTTTGTATTAATCTGCATTTTAACTGTAACACTTAATGAACTTACATTATCATTATCATGATCAAGGTTTTTTAACCTTGCTTTGTGTGTTCACATGAAATATGTCAATACACTAGAACTTGAAGAAATAATAAGATAACATTACTTCCTTCTATAACAATAGTCCTTAAATTTGCTCAATGAGTCTCTCAGGAGGCTTCACGTGTCTTGAGGATTTTCTGATTGATTGTCCTTGAATCTGAGTTGTTGCCTCAGATGATTGGTTCTCAGCTGTGTGATCAGGTTGTTCACCAGTATCAGTCTCTTGACCTGCTGTGTCTGGTCCCATGAGAAGATCTCGACGATTTCTTCTCCGAACAGCACCCTCATCTGTCTGAATGGTGTATGATCTTGGTTGAACTTCACTCAGGACAGTTCCCTTCTGAGTCCATGTGTTTGTTTTGTCTTTGAACCTTACTTGGTCACCAGTGTGGAGTTCAGGTAGGTTTTGTGTTCCTCTGTCATAGTAGTACTTTTGCTTTTCTTTCTGTTGTTCTTTGAACTTCCTCACTTTCTCCCCCTCTTTTGTTTTCAGGAGGTTCTCCGGGATGGGTAGGTTTGACCTTAGCCGACGTCCCATCAGGAGTTGGGCTGGTGACTTACCACACTCAAGCGGTATACAAGCATGCTTTGGTAGAAGTCAGTTCCACTGTCTTTTGCCTTGTACATCAGTCTTTTCACTGTCTGGACCGATTTTTCCACTAGTCCATTGGACTGTGGATAGTGAGGACTTGACGTTGTGTGGACAAAGTCCCACTCTTTGGCAAAGTGTCGGAAACTTGCATTGTAAAACTGGGGTCCGTTGTCTGTGAAGACCTCGCTTGCCACGCCATGTCTGGAGAATATGGCTTTCATACATGTTATCACAGCATCTGCAGTGGTGGTGCACAGTCTACAAACCTCTGGATACAGGGAGTAATAGTCTGTGACTACAAGATAGTCCTTCCCTTGACATACGAATAGGTCAGCGCCTACCTTCTGGTAAGGTCTGTCTGGCGCTGGGTGTGGCTTTAGTGGTTCTACCGGATTGCTTGCTCGATATTTCAGGCATATTGTGCAGTTTGACACCTCATTTGTCACATCTTGGTTGATTTGTGGCCAGTACATCACCTCTCGTGCTCTTTTCTTACACTTTTCGATTCCCAGATGTCCTCCATGGATCCTTTTTAGCATCTCTCTTCTCAGACTCTTTGGGATAACTATTTTACTTCCTTTGTAGATGATGTCTTCGACCACTGATAGTTCCGCCCTGCAGTTCCAGTACTCTGCCATGTCAGGTGAGCAGTCTTGCTTCATGTTGGGCCATCCATCCAAGATGCTTTTCCTCAGTCGTCTCATTGTTTCATCTTTGTTTGTCTCAGTCTTTATGAGCTCCATTTTTGCATCTGCTATGGGCAGTGCACTTGTGATCATGTCCACGTAGGCGTTCACTTTTTCATCCATTTTGGTGTTTGCGGGCTCACTTGGGTCAACAGCTCTGGACAACGTGTCTGCTGTATACATCAGCTTACCCGGTGTGTACGCAACATTCAGTGTATAGCGTTGCAGCCTGATCATCATTCTTAGTATTCTAAGCGGACAGCTATTTAGTGGCTTTTGGAACAATGCAATCAAGGGCTTATGGTCAGTCTCTACACTGATTGCTTGTCCTGCCACAAACTGGTGAAATCTTTCACAGGCGTATGTGATGCTGAGCAGCTCCTTTTCTATTTGAGCATATTGCGTCTCCGCGTCTGTCATTGAGCGCGATGCATATGCAATAGGTTGCCAGTAGTCATATTTTTGCAGAAGAACAGCACCGAGCCCACTCTGTGATGCATCTGATGATATCTTGATGGGTCTTGCTGGGTCATAAAACCTCAGAACTGGTTCCTCTGTGAGCAGTTTCTTTAGATCGCTCCATGACTTCTCATGCTCATGATTCCATTCCCATTCTATGTTCTTTTCAGTTAGTCTTCTCAGTGGCGCCATCTTTTCTGAGAGGTTGGATATGAATTTACCCATGTAGTTGATCATTCCATTAAACCTCTGCATGTCTTTTTTGCATTGTGGCTTTGGCATATTCTCAATGGCGGACACCTTTCTGGGATCTGGTCTGATGCCCTCACTGCTAAGGATATCTCCCACGAATGTCAGTTCTGTCACCCCGAGCTGGCATTTCTCTCTATTCAGCTTCAGGTTTGTTTTCCTTGTTGCTTCCAGCACTTTTTTCAGTCTCTCGTCATGCTCAGTTCTCGTGGTTCCCCATACTATGATGTCATCCATTGATGTATCAACTCCCTCCAGATGCTCATAGATCATTTGGATAGTTTTGTGATACACTTCAGGAGCTGAGGCAATGCCAAATGGTAACCTTAGGAATCTGTATCTGCCAAATGGACTGTTGAACGTGCATAGTCTTGAACTTGCTTCGTCCAATTTCATCTGCCAAAATCCTGATGATGCATCTAACTTGCTGAAATACTTTGCATTTGCAAACTGTGCCATGATTTCCTCACGTGTAGGAAGCTTGAAGTGCTCTCTCTTTATTGCTCTGTTTAGATCTCTTGGATCCAGGCAAATTCTGAGCTTTCCATTCTTTTTGTCCACAACGACGAGGGAACTCACCCACTCAGTTGGCTCATCTATCTTCCGAATCACGTTCAGGCTTTCCATCCTGTCCAACTCTGCCTTCAGTTGCTTTTGAAGAGCAAACGGAACTTTTCTGCATGGATGTATGACCGGTGTCATACTTTTATCTACTCTGATCGTGTGTTCTCCTGGAATGCAGCCTAGACCCTTAAATAGGTCTTTGTACTCTTTCATGAGTTCATCATAGACTGTCTCTCCTTCGCTTTCCACAACGAGGACTCTCTTTACCAGGTTCAGTCTCTCTCAGGCTTTTAAACCTAGTATGGCTTGCACATCCTTTGGCACCACGATTAATGCTAGCGTGTGCTCTCTGTCCTTGTGTGTCACTTTGACAATGCATCTTCCTTTCACTGGTATATCAGTATCCTGTCACTTTCACTTTTATTCCATGTATCTTTGGTCTGGTCTAATTTTCTTAAAATCAGTCTCTGATATCACATTAACTTGTGCTCCAGTATCCAATTTAAATGGAATGTGTATGTCATTCACTTTTAGTGTCAACATTCAGTCTCTTTCTTTTTTTGTTTTCAGACACATCTACATAGAACTCCTCTATCTCGCTTTCATCTACTGTATGGACCTTGCTTTGTTGCGCTTGGTTCTTACAGCAACGGGCATAATGGTTGTTTTTGTTGCAACTATTGCATGTTTTACCATATGCTGGACACTTTCTTGGTGGATGCTGTGTACCGCATCGACTACATGACTTTCGATTGTCCCTTTCATTTTCATTCGCTGGCCACGCCTCTTTTTTCACATTGGCGCTTGTTTTGTTAAACGGTTTGTATCTGTTCTTTCTCACTGCATCCATGTTGCAGCTACTGTCACTGAACAGCTCCTTTGCCTGCAACTTCACAGTCTCTGTAGCCCTACACAGTGCTATGGCTTTTCCCAGGTCTATATCTTGCTCTCTTAGCAGTCTTTCCCTTAGACCATTATCTGGAATACCACACACCAGTCTGTCTTTTATCAGCGAGTCTGTCAGTCCCCCAAATTCACATGTTTTGCTTCGGTTTCTCAGTTCAGTCACATACTGATCAATAGTCTCACCTGTTTTCTGTACACATGTGAAAAATCTGTGCCTCTCAAACATCACGTTACGTTTAGGTATGCAGTAGGCCTCAAACTGTTCCATTATTTTATCTAGCTTCATTTTGTCTCCCTCAGCAGCGAATGTGAAGTTATTATACACCTCCAGCGCTTCATCACCCACGACATGTAAGAACAGTGACGCTTTCATTTTATCACCTTTCTCGTCAGCTCTGATTGCTGATAAATACAACCCCAAATGTTGTTTGAACCTCCTCCAATTTTCAGCCACATTACCTGTCAACTGAAGTGTCGCCGGTGGGTGTAAACCTTCCATTTTTTCACTTCGTTAGCTATTCTCCAATGGTAAGCAACGATGTTCTCTTTTGGCTTGCTAATTTGTGGAGAGCTGATTTAACTTCAGATTTTTTCTCTTCATCTCTTTCAATCACTTCTGACACCATGTATTGATTTCTTTGTGGGTTCAATGATGAGACATTTATGAAAGAGAATGTCTTTTAATCTAAAGTCTGTTCAACTCTTTATACAGCATTTACAGGAGACATCATGCTCGTGATGCATCTAGAACGAAACTGAAACCAAACTAAAACTGCCTCTGTCACATGCCCTCTGCTGGTCAGGCATAAATAATCAATACATGCAATTATGCTGGTAAGGCATCATAATCAAACAGGCAAATACCATCTCTATTTGCTGATATCATTACATGGCTGGGGTGAGAAGGGTCTTCCAGCGCTCCCCCCCCCTCCCGCCCGAGTCTGACTCCATCCCAATTTCCAAGGTCAGGGGCATTTGTTGGTAGGTACCTGCACCATTTATGGGGTAAGTAAGGTGGGGAGAGGGAATTGGCAGTAGGGCCCGGCTGTGTAAGTAGGCTGACTTTGTTGGGCCAAGATGCCAAAAAAGCTAAAATCTTGGTGGCAAACTTGTAAATCCAGGGGGATCTATTCAAAACATAAATTTTAAAATTATGATTTTTGTTTCAGGAAACGAGATAGCAATTGGATGAAGTCTGACAGCCAAATTATCATTAGTAGATTTAATCATTAACCTCCCTCAAAAGCCTCAGTAATTGTGCCAGTTTTGTCATGCATGTTAATTTAGCCCTTTCATACTGTTGGGTTCAGTAGCTCCTCCAACTCTGATGATTTAAACAAATTTTATTTATCTTCAAGCAACAGAAATGGTCATGAAAAGCAAAAGACGGTTCATGAAGGTAATACTAATTGTAGTGTATGTGCCTTTAAGTCAAAACTACTTTTTACAGCTCTTGTATACTGTAGTACCGGCAGTGACCACACCGGTATATAAGCTGTGCGCATGCCTCTGTACCCCAGTCTAGAGATTACCCTCCTCCAGTAAAGACCTGTTATTTGTTTATGTACAGCATCCATGTAATTATTTATCCACTGAACCACGGATCTAACCGTGGCGACGAGTGTTGATGCGAATCTACCTGCAACATAAAAAATAGTCGAGTCCAGGAACACGGGCGTCGACCGCGAGCAACCGCCCAGCAGTCAGGCAGAGATCCAACTTCGCTGGGGAGGCTGTGGAGAGCCGGGCTTGGTTCCCCAGCCACAACGAGCAGTAAGAGACCGACGACAGGTCCAGAGCAGACCCTTCCCGAGCAGCGGCGGCTGGAGCCGACCGACAGCAGAGAGAGAGAGTCGGGCAGCGTTGACGGGGTAAGAAAGAGGGTGAAGAGAGCAGGGCACAGCCAGGAGTTGATCACCGAGCGGCGTCGAGGGAAAATACTGCAAACCGGAGAGAGAGGGTAAGAAACAGCCGGGTTCTAGACTGAGCGGCGTCGACAAATATCAAGTGAAGAACGCGCAGAGCACAGCCAGGGATCACGGGCTGATCGGGGTCCGTGGGGTGAAGCAAGGGGAGAAGCCATTGAGCCGCGGAGAAGAAGGAAGAGCGCGGGAGACGCCATTTTGCGAAGCCGCAGCGGAGAAGACGGGCGAGCGCGGGAAGGAAGGAAAGCACGGGAGACGCCATTTTGTGCCAGCGGAGAAGAAGGGGAAGCGCGGGAGGCGCCATTGGTGATAGTTAACGCACAACCAAGGATGCCGAAGAGTGGCAGTATCTCTACGTTCGACAATGAAGTCAAAGATTGGGCGACATATGTGGAACGTATTGAGGTGTACTGCAGGGCGAATTAAGTGCCAGATGCTAATAAAGCACTGGTTCTGTTAAATTCCATGGGTGCAAAAACTTATGGGTTACTGCGAAATCTAATAAACCCAGAGAAGCCGGTAAACAAGAATTTTGAAAGCATAGTAGAAATCCTACAGGACCACTTAAACCCCACACCGCTGTTGATAGCAGAATGATTTAAGTTCCATAAAAGGAACCAACACCAAGACAAAAGCAATGCTGAGTACCTAACGGAACTGCGCAAGCTATCAAAATACTGCCACTTTGGAGCGGGACTAGCAGACACGTTAAGGGACAAGTTCGTGTGTGGGCTACAAAGTGAAGGAACCCAGAAACGGCTTCTATCAGCAAAGGACCTTACGCTGGACAAAGCTTTCAGTATGGCAGTATCACACAAAGCAGCCGCAAGGGGCTCTGCATAGATACAACGGAGACCGCAAGAATATGGCACCAACGAAATGACCTATGGAACAGAAGTGCTATCGCTGCGGCAGAACAACACATGGCCAGAAAGACTGTTGGTTCAGGGGCCAAGTGTGCAGACAGTGTGGGAAAGCAGGACACATAGCAAGAGTCTGCAGGTCTGGGAAGAAAACCAACAGTAAGAAATCTCCACAGGAGAAGTACAAAAAGGTACACCAGGTGATGGACAGTGGTTCAGACGAACAGAAAGGTGACACAGACTCCGGAAGCAAGGAGCTGGGTTGTCTGAAACTACATAATGTAACCAAAATGGAGGATCACCAGACTATCTGGGTTACACTCAAGATAGACGGAGTCCAAGTGGAAATGGAATTGGACACAGGGTCAGCTCTAACAGTCATAAAAAGAGACTACAAGCGGCTATTTTCTCACATACCCTTGAAAGCTACAGAGATTGTCTTGAAGATGTATACGGGGCAAAAAGTCTACCCCAAAGGAAAAATAAGGGTGAAAGTGACATATAAAGGTCAGGGAATACCTAAAATGGATATATATGTATTGCCAAATGGCGGACCACCACTGCTAGGACGTGAATGGATCCAGAAGATACATTTAGATTGGCATTCCATGCAGGCACTGAAGGTGGAGGCCAAAAAGTATGACGACGTCACACCTGGACGACTGTCAAAAATGTTAACTGACGCAAAAGAAGTGTTCCAGGAGGGACTTGGAACACTAAAAGGAATAACAGCAGCAATTAAAATAGAGGATAATGCAAGCCCAAAGTTTCTTAAGGCCAGACCAGTGCCTTATGCGATCAGACCAGCGGTTAAAGCAGAGCTGGAAGGGTTGGAACGTTCAGGAGTACTGTCCAAAGTGGACTGGAGCGAGTGGGCTACACCCATCGTTCCTGTAATGAAGAGGTCGTTGAGTAATACGCCTGGGGAACCAAAGAAGGTCCGCGTCTCTGGGGATTTTAAGGTGACAGTGAACCCAGTCCTTCACACGGTGCAATATCCGCTTCCACGAATTAATGATATTTTCGCCTCGCAATCTGGTGGTAAACGCTTCACAAAAATTGATCTAGCCCAGGTGTACTTGCAAATGGAGGTAGAAGAAGCTTCGAAACATTACCTTACGATCAACACCCATAAAGGTCTCTATCAATACAACCAGCTGGTGTTTGGAGTAGCCTCGGCTCCGGCCATCTGGCAAAGGGCGATGGATCAGATCCTGCAAGGGATTCCAGGGACCCAGTGTTATTTGGACGACATCTTGGTCACGGGCGAAAATGACGGTGATCACCTCGCTAACTTGGAGAAGGTGCTCGCCAGATTAAAGGAATATGGGCTACGAGCTAATCGCCACAAGTGCGAGTTTTTCCAGAAACAGATCTCGTATTGCGGCCACATCATCGATGAAGAGGGGTTACATAAGTCCCCTGACAAGATAGAGGCAGTAGTCAAGGCTCCAGCACCGGAAAATGTGTCACAACTGAGGTCGTTCCTCGGGCTGGTAAACTATTACCACATATTCTTACCAAATTTGTCTACGGTATTACACTCGCTGAACATCCTACTGCAAACAGGGGTACCATGGAAGTGGGATGACGAACGTAGACGAGCTTTCCAGAAGTGTGAAGAATTGATCACATCAAAAGAGGTGTTGGCCCATTTCAACCTAGCACTACCAATTCGTTTGGCATGTGATGCATCACCCTACGGCATTGGAGCGGTGCTGTCGCATAAATTCCCAGACGGGTTGGAGAGGCCAGCAGCCTTTGCATCTCGGTCACTAACCTCAGCCGAGCGCAACTACACCCTGATTGACAGGGAGGCCCTCAGCTTAGTATGGGGAGTAAAAAAATTCAACCACTATCTGCATGGACAGAAGTTCACCTTGCTGACTGACCACCAACCACTTGTCTCCATCTTTAATCCTAAGAAGGGCGTGCCAGTAATGACTGCACAGCGGTTACAAAGATGGTCCCTGTTTCTAGGGGTGAATCAATATGAAATAGAATATAAAGACACGAGACAGCATGGGAACGCTGATAGGCTATCGCGCCTGCCACTGCCTACTGTGGAGGAAGCACCAGCAGTGGACCCTAGAGAGATATTTTATTCGTCGATAATTGAATGATTGCCAGTAACAAACGCGGATATAGAGAAGGAAACCCGCAATGATCCAACGCTGTCACGGGTATATGAATTGACGGTGAGGGGATGGCCAACACATGGCGACTCACTGTTGCCAGCATTCTTATCCAGAAGAGAACAGCTGTCAGTATGCCAGGGGACAGTGATGTGTGGATCCAGAGTGGTGATTCCACCCAAGTTAAGGGAGAGCGTGCTAAATGAACTACATGAAGGTCATCTGGGGGGAGTGAAAATGAAAAGCCTAGCTAGGGCTTGTGTGGTGGCCGGGAATCGATCAACAAATCGAAGACCTAACTAAGAGCTGCTTAGGATGCTAGAAGGTCCAAAATGCACCACCACATGCCCCTCTACACCCATGGGAGTGGCCCTCCTCTCCATGGCAATGGGTGCACATTGATTTCGCTGGTCCATTCATGGACTCCATGTTCTTAATAGCAGTGGATGCTCATTCAAAGTGGCCTGAGGTGATAAAGATGTCTTCAACCACTACAGAGAAAGTGATTGCAGTCCTACGGACCATATTTGCCAGAAACGGTTTGCCAGAGCAGATCTGCTCTGATAATGGACCACAGTTTGTGTCCGACGAGTTCCAAAAATTCATGAAAAGGAATGGGGTAAGGCATTACACATCCACCCCGTATCATCCAGCCACCAATGGATTGGCTGAGAGGTTCGTACAAACCTTTAAGAAGGCGATAAAGGCCATGTGCGATAAGGAAATTCCACTACAGCATAAGATGGACAATTTCTTATTAGCCTACCGAAACGCGACACATGCAGTTACCAACCAGACCCCGGCCATGATGTTCTTTAACCGAAGGTTGAGATCTCGTCTGGACTTGCTCAGACCAAATGTGCGAAGAAATGTTGAGGACAAACAATTCCAGCACATCAACGAGAAGCCGACAAGGAGCTTCAATATAGGGCAACCAGTCTTGGCCCAGGACTATCGAACAGAGAAGTGGCAACCCGGAACGATATGTACAAGGCAGGGGCCATTAATGTACACAGTGGATGTTGGGGAGAACATTGTGAGACGCCACGTCGATCAGATCTTAGCATCACAGGAATGCGTCAAACCCATGTCTCGAGTACCTGGGGATGAACCCGACATACCGGTAGCATCTACTTCAGACCCAGTAGCAGTGGAACCCAATGAACTACCCGATGAAAGGGGGTCAGAATCGCCTCTGCACCAAGAGCAAGAACCTCCGGAAAGGCGCTATCCCGAAAGGGTCAGGAAGCCGCCCCAAAGACTGAATCTATAAATGGACTTTTGTTATTGAATGTACATGTAAAAGTGTAACTGTTATTTGAATATTAAGGGGGTATTAATCTAAAAAGGGAGGAATTGTAGTGTATGTGCCTTTAAGTCAGAACTACTTTTTACAGCTCCTGTATACTGTAGTACCGGCAGTGACCACACCGGTATATAAGCTGTGCGCATGCCTCTGTACCCCAGTCTAGAGATTACCCTCCTCCAGTAAAGACCTGTTATTTGTTTATGTACAGCATCCGTGTAATTATTTATCCACTGAACCACGGATCTAACACTAATCATTTGGAGCTGATTGACTGACTTTTAATGGGGCCTCAATGGTGAGGTTTAAAAGTACTATTTAATTTATGCATTGTAAGAAAACCTATATATTTAACTTTTACTCTGTTGAATAAACAGCAACTATCTACAGTTAGTATAACATAAACTGGAACACAATAGCCATAAATTTTATTTTACCAACAGTTTTGACGAGTAGAGGTCGGGAGGAAAGAGTTTTTAAAAATGTTTTACTGTTATTTAGTTTTTGAGATTCTTTATCTATCTAATTTATGTTACAGTAATAAAACAGTCCCTGTGATTTGAAAAGCTTCACTACTGTAATATTAGTCTTCGCCTGCATCAGTTATAAGCTGAACTTTTTTCAAATAGGCTGACCCAGGAAGATTGAGAATTTCCATGCACTTGCCCGCAATCTAAGGTTTAAAAATTTGTAATAGGAGGTATGATCTTTACTGCAGATTCCTGAGAGGATAGAATAGTCACAAATATAAAATAAAAACAGAAAATGCTAGAAATATTCAGCAGGTCAGGCAGCATCTGTAGAGAGAGAAACAGAGTTAACGGGCTGGATTTTCATGTAGGAGGCGGGACTACAACTTTTGGGGTCGTAGTCCCGCCTCCATCGAGTTGTAGCCAACCCACATGATTTTGACTTGATTGACCTTGTTGAGCCCGCCCAGCGGGCTCAGCAGGCCAATTAAGGGCCACCCGGCAACAGGTGACGTCACAGATTGATATTTCATCTGTCAAGACCTTTTGACAGATGAAATATCAGCGTTTGACAGCTTTTTGAAGCTGTCAAACACTGACAATCTGTACTCTAAGATCATTCCTTCCTCTCGGGATGATTTAGAGATCTCTCCAGAACAAAAAGCTGCAATTTTTGGCAGATCACGGCCGTTCTGCTTTCTGTGCCGATGAGATGAGGGACTCCCGAGTCCTGAAGGAAGGCTGTAAAGGTAAGTAAAACTTCTTTAAACACACTTACCTCTGCACTCATGCACCCATCACTCACCTGAACACCGGACATCTCGACCCCTTCAGCCCGATGGCCCGCCTCGCTAACTTGGCGTGGTTTGGAGCCGTCAGGAATCCCACAGTTCAAGAATAAAAATAGGGATTAGGCTAAAAACTGCCTGTTAACAGGCAGTTAATTCGCACTAATCCCCTTCCCACCTCAGGGAGGCGGGTCCCAGTGCGGGTCGGGTACCCGCCTCCTTTGAAACTGGCATGGAGGCAGGTTGGGGGCGGGATGGGTTCGTGCCCCCCCCCCCCGCCCCGATTTCAGGATTTTAACCCCCCACACTCCTCCAATCCCACCTCCACGGCCCAATGAAAATCCAGCCCAATGTTTCAGGTCGACCTGAAACTCTGGGCTGGATTTTCATTCAGCAGTCGGGAAGGAGGCGGGACTACAACTTTCGGGTTTTAGTCCCGCCTCCATCGAGATGCGGCTAATCCACGCGATTTTCCCTTGATTGACCTTGTTGAGCCCGCCCAGCAGGCCAGTTAAGGACCACCCGGCAACAGGTGATGTCACAGACTGAAATTTCATCTGCCAAGAGGTGCTGACAGATGAAATATCAGTGTTTCACAGCTGTTTGAAGCTGTCAAACACTGACAGTCTGACTTCTAACCTGAGTCCTTCTACGCAGACGCAGTTAGAACTCTCGCCGGCACTGAAAGCTGCAGGCTGTCACTTTTGACAGATCGCAGCCGTTCTACTTTCTGTGCCGGCTGAATGATGGACTCCCGAAACCTAGAGGAAGGAAGGCTGTAAAGGTAAGTACAGGTAATTTAAACTTCTTTACACACTTTAGACACACCAAACACACTTACCTTTGCACTCATGCACCCATCACTCACCTGAACACCGACATCTCGACTCCTCCAAGTCCTTCAACCCGACGGCCCGACTGCTCTAACCTGGCGTGGTTTGGAGCCGTCGGGAATCCCACACGACACCCTTCAAAATAGGGATTAGGCTAAAAACTGCCTGTTAACGGGCAGTTAATTGGCACTAATCCCTTCCCGCCTCGGGTCGGCGGGGCGGGTACCCGCCTCCTTTGAAACTTGCGTGGAGGCGGGTTTTGGGCGGGGTGGTGTTGGGACCCCCGAATTCGGGATTTTTGCCCCCCGCACGCCTAAAAGCCCGCCTCAGGGCACACTGAAAATCGGCCCCTCTGTTTCTCTCTCTACAGATGCTGCCTGACCTGAGTATTTCCAGCATTTTCTGTTTTTATTTCAGATTTCCAGCATCCGCAGTATTTTGCTTTTGTAGAATAGTCACTAACCTCAACCTAGCCCCTGCCCCCATTTTGTTCTTTTAAAGTGGGTGTATTAAAAAACAAATTGAATGAATATAATGCAGCACTGCTGACATTTCAGTATAGTTATCACTGCGCAGTACCTCTGTAACTGGGGCCAGCCAACCTGCAGCCAGAGATCACATTAACCCTGCCTGCCATCTGTACTTCAACACAAGTTGTAATAAGTAACACGTTCACACATGCAGACATTGGAAAGAGTTCATGTATGCAAATGCTGCACTATGTCAGAGACTGTGATAGCGTGGGAGAGGCCCTGGGAACAGAGGCAAAGCACACAAACCAGGTAAAAGTCCCTCCAGAATATCATGCTGGAGCCTGTCAGGCGTTGGCAGACTGTTGGAACTCGACAAAAACGTCCTTTGAAATAATTGTGACTGAGAATTTTTTTTTAAATGATCGTATAGCTAAGGAAGAAAGTCTTGCAGACTCATTGATCTATAATGATGATTGGTGTGTCATGTTAAACCTTGCAAAGGAGAAATGTTTCCATTTCTCTTCATTTTACAATCAAAGAGGATGATTGTAACCGTACCCGCCCGGTTTCCGCTGGGCGGGTTGGACAGTTACAACCGCCTAGGTTACTTACCCACCTTGGAGATGCGAGGAGCTGACAGTTCCCGGATTTAATCTGCACAACTCAGATGGGGTCTGACCAAGACTCTGTATAACTAAAGCATCATTTCCACACTTTTGTAATCCAGCTCCTTTGGGATCAAGTGAGTGTGCAGAACTAGGGCAGATGTAGTTCAATGTTTGGAAGTGTGAGGTTATCCGCAATGGATCTGGGAAAAATGAACTGGAATATTTGCTTAATGATGAGAGACTAGGAGCTGTGGAGCAGCAAAAGGATTTATCTGTCCATGTATACCAATCACTAAAAGCTAGGACACGGGTACAACAAGTATTCAAAGGCTAATGGAATGGTGGCCTTTATCTGAAAGGGGCTGGAATACAAAAGTGAGGAAGCAATGCTTCTGTTGTACAGAGCCTTGGTCAGATCACATCTGGAGTACTGCATTCAGTTTTGGGCACTGCACCCCAGGAAAGATATATTGGCCTTGGAGGGGATTCAGTGCAGATTCACCAGAATGATACTGAGGCTGAAAGTATTCAATTATGAGGACAGATTGCATAAACTTGCTTTGTACTCCCTGGCGTTCAGAAGGTTGAGGCATGATCTAATCGAGCTATTTAAATGATACAGGATTTCGATAGGGTAGATAAAGAGTAATTATTTCATCTGGTGGGGAATCTTATAATTAGAGCTAGGCCATTTAGGAAAGAAATGAGGAAGCATTTTTTCACAAAGGGTGGTGGAAAGCTGGAACTCTCTCCGCCGAAAGGCTGTGGATGCTGGGTCAATAGGAATTTTTAAAACTGAGATCGACCGCTATTTGCTCGGTAAGGGTATCGAGGCGTATAGAACAAAGGCGGGTAAATTAAGTTGAGGTACAGGTGAGCCATGATCTTAATTAAATGGAGGAGCGGGCTCGACGGGCTGGGTGGCCTACTCCTGTTTCTCTGCTGAAGAACTTTATCATTTTAGGCGCTCACTGTCAGCATCAAACATGTCAGGTCAAGTGTTAAAACCTGCTGCCATAACGACAGTCGACAGTACTACCTGTGACTGGTCACGGCTGAGTGCCGGGTGGTGGTTAAGTAACGTGGCCACTTCCAGAATGCCAACAGCTTCGGGCGGATGAGTGGCTGGAGGAGGATAATGGGACTCTTGATGGAGAAAATGCCACCAAAAGGCGGATGAGCTAATCCTTCAATTAACCAACGGCATTCCACAACCTTGAAGCTGTGACGCTGCTGCAGTACATAATAATTTGAGGGTATATCGGAAAACAAACACACTCAAAGGGTAGGCACTGTAACTTAGAATTTATTAATTATTCTGTCACTTTAATCATTAATTTGAATAGTTCACTCAAAGTTGAATTTCAGTCAATGATAAGACTTTGTTTGCTATTTTAATAACAAACGCTAGACAGTCATTTAAACTGTGATTCATTAACAGTTGCATGATGGTACGATATTCAGTCACAAACCACTCCGTTAACAGAATGAGCAGCATTACACAAACATTTTCTGCAGACAGTGGACTCGGGCAATTATTAATTGATGTCAGTTTTGTAAGGTGCACTTCCTTCTATTCGGGCACGGTCAGAAACTTCTACCTTATGGTACGTACAATGGCGAATTCACACTTCGCCGGTTTAGTAGAGATCAGGTGCCAGGAACTGACTCCGAAATGAAGAAGACTACCTCCTCCAGGAACTCTGGCCTTGATTTTTATGGGGTGGTGGGGGTGGAAATGAAAAGAAGTAAAAAATAAAGAAACATTTGCATTTATATAGCGCCTTTCGTGACCTCAAGGCGCCCCAAACTGCTTTACCACCAATGAAGTGCTTTTTGAACTGTAGTCACTGTTCTAATGTAGGAAAGGCAGCAGCCAATTTGCACACAGCAAGCTCCCACAGACAGCAATGTGATACTGATCAAATCCTCTGTTTTTAGGGATGTTGATTGAGGGATAAATATTGGCCAAGACATCAGGAAGAACTCCCCTGCGCTTCTTCGAAACAGTGCCATGGGATCTTTTACATCCACCTGAGAGAGCAGAAGGGGCCCTGGTTTAATGTCTCATCCGAAAGATGGCACCTCCGACAGTGCAGCACTCCCTCGGTACTGCACTGGAGTGTCAGCCTAGATTTTTGTGCTCAAGTCACTGGAGTGGGACTTGAACCCACAACCTTCTGACTCAGAGTCGGGAGTGCTACCCACTGATAGAGGTATCTACAATACTGAGTGGAGTAGAAAAGGCAAATCTGGAGCACTAATTTAATTTAAACCTTCACTGCAGGATGAGGAACATGTGTGTAAGCTACGTGGGACAAATGACCACCCACATCTGTACTTAGCTTTGTTAATGCAGTTAGTTCCCATTCCTTTTTATTAACAACTTGCTGAAGTGCCCTGCGGTGCCGAGGGATTTTTGAGGGCATGTTGTTGTTGGAAGAGAGAGAGAGAGAGCGCGACTGGGGGGGAGAGAGAGCGCGACTGGGGGGGAGAGAGAGAGCGACAGAGGGGAGAGGGGGGAAGGGAGGGGGAGGGGAGAGGGGAGGGGGGAGGGAAGGGGGAGAGGGGAGGGGGGGAAGGGAGGGGAGGGGAGGGGGGAAGGGAGGGGAGGGGAGGGGGGAAGGGAGGGGAGGAGGGGGGAAGGAGGGGGGAAGGGGGGGAGGGGGGAAGGGAGGAGGGGGAAGGGGGGAAGGGGGGGAGGGGAGGAGGGAGGGGAGGAGGAGGAGGGAGGGGAGGAGGAGGAGGAGAGGGGGGGTGAGGAGGAGGGGGAGAGGGAGAGGAGGGGAGGGGGAGAGGAGGGGAGGGGGTGGGGGAGGGGAGGGGTGGGGGAGAGGAGGAGAGGAGGGGAGGGGTGGGTGGGGGAAGGAGGGGGGGCCAGCAGACCCTCTCCCCTCTGCCGGCGATGGCTCCGCTGAGCTCCGTGCTGCCCCACGCACTGACATGCCGAACGCAGCGCCCCGGTCAGCCCGAGCCCCGCCCTCCCAAGGCCGGGCCTGAGGCGGCTTGAGACGGACGATTGCGGCTGGCCGGGCCCGGTTGCCTTGGTAACCCTCCTCCACTCTCCGCCTCCTGATCTCCGGGACCGGGCCTGGGCCTGAGCGGCTTGAGACGGCTGATTGCGGCTGGCGAGCCCGGTTGCCAGGGTAACCCTCTCTGCTCCCCCTCCCCTGCCCCCGCCCCCCCCCGCTAACCTGCTCGCTTCCCTCTGGCCGTGCTCTGTGTGGAAGTGCGCGTGCGCCATGCAGCGCAAGCGCGAGGAGCTTGCAGTGAGCCCAGCCAGCCTTTACCAAGATGGCTGGCCGCTGGTTCGGATTCGGGCCCAGTGGGGGGGTGAGGGGTGGGAGGAGCTTGCCACAAAACAATTGCCTAGGGTCCAGCATGGCTGGCAACAGACGCCCAAGCTTCGAGGCCTACCTGCAAAAACGGGGAAAGGTAGGAAAATTAATGAGATTAGATAAAAGATTTAGAAAGTAATTAACTTTTTAAAAAAACAATATGTGTTTTAAAAGCAACTTTTTTTTTAAAGCCGCAGAAAGCGGGAAAAAGAAATGAAAAGTTTGGAATCAAGATGGCAGCGACTCACCTCGGTTCAGAACGATAAGGCCCGCCCACACATGCACCGATTGGTCGACCGTCAGGTCACCGAAGCGTAGGATTGGTCAATCGTCCCGTCACTCGACTCTAGGAGGGCCCGCCCACACGCGCCAGGAATCCGCCCCCGCCACGCAGCGATTGGTCGACCGTCGGGTCGCTCGACCGTACGATTGGTCGACCTCGACGTCACTCAATGCTAATGAGCAGATAATGAGCGGAATTTTGAATGTTTTTTGGATACCGCAGGCACAATTTTTGTCTCACCGAAACCTAAATATGCTTACGACCGTTCTGGAATCGTAAGCTTTCTTTTGATGTAACACACGTGTAGGTACGCTCTATAACTTTTGATTGTATAGCCGGCCAGAGAGACAGAAAGACAGACAGAGAGACATACCGTTTTATATATATAGATAGATGTTTCCTTTTATTGTGTTTTTCTACCTTTGTTAATCCTCATCCACGCTACCTAAACAAAACTTACTGCCCTGACTACCGCCCCCTCCTCGCCACATTGGCCTCAATATTAATCCCCTCCTCCCCCACATGACGGGCAGGAGAGGGTCGGGTCGGGTCAGAATTATGGGGAGCCCGACAGTGGATAGCATGGCATCTAAGTGTCCCACCATGGAAAGGCAGGAAACCTCATTAACACATTTAAATTGGGAGCCCGATTTAAAATCCACTGCTGCTTCCCAGGCCTCCCCTCTGCCGATCGCGGCCTCTCTCTCCCCCATCACCACCCCCAACCTCCACCGCTCCCAAAGGCTGACCTCTCCCTCCAGCCCTGATGGCCGCTCTCTCCCTCCAGCCGCACTGGCTGACCTCCCTGCCGCCCCCCAACTCCGATTGCCGGGAATCGTTTCCTAGGGCCCCCTGCTGCTGGTATTCTCTCAGCCTGGCCGGGCGGGAAACGGAACAAAAAATGATAATGAGGTCCTGCCATTAAGTTGGGCAGGACCTCCCTGTACCCCTGGCCTTGCCAGGTTCTTCAGCCATTTCAGCCTCCCCCAAATCCTCCCCACCTCCCTGTAAATATCAGGGCCATTGATTCTTTGCTGCTGCATGCTTCCATGGATGCCAGGCATGGTTCAGTACTTCATCCCAGTGCAATTACTCATTTGTAAGTCTGACAATGATTTCTGGCAGGATTCCCTACCACAGGGCCTCTGCTCAGACCAATGGCCTATTCTGCAAAATCTGCTAACAAATCATATAGTTTATGCACAGATAGCCTTCATGAAAGTTCAAATTTTTTTGCACAGCGTTGATTCCAACTGAGTAGGACAAGCTGGTTTCTGTTCCCATTGTAAAACGCTGGACTTACTCTTAAACTGGTGCCATTTTCATGGCTTGTGATGAATTAAAAACAGTTTTGTGCTGCAGACGTGCACCAACTAGGAACTAAGGACTATTCGCCTCACACAGTCAGACGAGAGAGGCTTTTGTCCCAATCAGTTCATAGTGAATTCAAATTCAAGTTCCAGAGGTGAAAGAACCCTTGTTGTAGTTCACAGTGAGACACAGGGGGGAATTTTAACCACCCCGCCCCTCCCCCAACACACACACGATGGAAACCAGGCGGACTGGCAGTTAAAATGTCCCGTGCGATTTAATCCCCTCAGATCCGGCTGCCTTCCCCAAGGGTCCCGATATTAACCTGCTCTTTCAGCAGGAGAGAGGGTCACTCACCAGAAGGCAGCGGGGTCCATCTTTAAATATGCAAATTGGGTTCTGATGACGTCGTTAGGGTCCGGCTGCCATCTTAATTTGAGGCCGCCCTGGCTTCCCCGCCAGGCCAAACCTCTCAGTTTAAGGTGCCAGGGCCAGAAAACGTCCAGAAAGGTAAGTTTATTTTAATTTGTTTTAGTTTCCTTGTGGGTTCAGAGGAGCACACCTCCCCTGATCGCAACTCCTCCCGACCCCCGCCCCCCGCCCCACCTCCCCCCAACCACTTACCTTCGTGCCAGGGGCAGTTCCCATGGGTCCAAGCAGCAACCTCCCGCCACCCAAAATCCTGCTCTCGCCCGCCGGCCACCTTGTGATTCTGAAATACAGGCAAACGAGGTCTGGGAGTTAAATGCTCTCGGGCTTCACACTGCGGAGGCCCAGACGGTTCCCCATCCACCTCGCCAACCCCCTCCCCCCCCCCACCTCCACCCACACTCCCCCCACCCCCCCCCCCCCACACACACACCGATCCTGCTTTCGGGTAAAATCGATGCTCCGTCAGTCTATCTCTTGTGGTACTTGAACAGTTCTGCATTTAACCTAAAGAGTTAAATCGGCTTCGAGTTCTTCGGGGGCAGATTCCTGCCAAATCAGGCTGTCTGTTGTGTTCAGTAAATGCAAAGTAAGCCCAGTCTGGGTGAGTCAATGAAAACTTGAGCTCATATTCTGGCTCCAGCCTTGCACTGCATTAGCAACAACAAAGGATGAGGCATGGTAGGGGGAGGGGAGAGCATTGAGCCCAGAGCATGGCTGTGACCTCTTGAAAGATGATTGCCTCACCGTGCCAATGCTACGATTTTCTCTGCATGAAAATGATGCAGACACAGGCATTCTTGTGCTAAGACTAAACTCTGTTGGCCACTGAAGCTTCTTATCCACCAAACTGAAAGGAGCGGCAGCAGTGCTAACTCAGTGTGAAATGTGTGTTGTCTCCACACTAGCTACAGCCTCCCAACAGATAGGGCTCCGGGGATTAGGAATTCTTGAGGCCTTGGGCACCAACATCATCTGCAAAATCCCCTGCCCCCGCCCCCGCCCCGATCCATTAAATCACAAATGTGCAGTAAAATCCATGAAGAAATAAGCCCATAGAATATTTACACACTGCATTGGGCTGAATCTCAACACCCAAACACAGGTGGGCTGGGGATGTTAAAATTTTAAGTCTGACACCCGACTCCAACCTGTCCACTTCCGGGTTTAACCGAGGCAGAACAAGGGGCGGGCAGCCAACCCGCCCCCGGGAGAAGGGTTGACAATTTAAATATTTTAATGAGGCTGATGGCCTCTGATTTAACCTGTTTTGCAGGTTTAACCCCAGCTGAATGGGTTTCCCAGGCTTCGGGAAACCCGGCAGCTGAAGGGAGGTGAGGACAGCTTCGGGGAGAATGCAATTGCCTTTACAGCACTGCTTGTGGGTCAAGAGGGGCAGGAGTGCTTCCCCCTGGTCCCCCATGCTCCCACCCCATCAGACCCCACCCCCATACAAAGACCCCAGGGATCGGACCCCCACCTCGGTGTCGGGATCGGGCACACTCGCCCCCACCTCCCCTGGGATTTGGGAACCGGACGCACCCCCCCCCCCCCCCGGGATCAAATCAAGGCATAGAATATAAGAGCAGGGAGGTTATGCTTGAACTGTATAAAACACTAGTTAGGCCACAGCTAGAGTACTGTGAACCGCTCTGGTCACCACATTACAGGAAAGATGTGATTGCACTAGAGAGGGTACAGAGGAGATTTATGAGAATGTTGCCAGGGCTGGAGAATTTTAGCTATAAGGAAAGATTGGATAGGCTGGGGTTGTTTCCTTTGGAACAGAGGAGGCTGAGGGGAGACTTGATTGAGGTGTATAAAATTATGAGGGACCTAGATAGAGTGGATAGGAAGGACCTATTTCCCCCAGCAGAGAGGTCAATAACCAGGGGGCATTGATTTAAAGTAATTGGTAGGAGGTTTAGAAGGGAGTTGAGGAGAATTTTTTTCACCCAGAGGGTGGTGGAGTCTGAAACTCACTGCCTGAAAGGGTGGTAGAGGCAGAAACCCTCATCACATTTAAGAAGTACTTGGATATGCACTTGAAGTGCCGTAACCTACAAGACTACGGACCAAGAGCTGGAAAGTGGGATTAGGCTGGATAGCTCTTTTTCGGCCGGCACAGACACGATGCGTCGAATGGCCTCCTTCTGTGCCATCTATTTCTATGATTCTATGAGTGACGACAGATCAAAAGTACTTCATTGGCTGTAAAGCGCTTTGCGATATCCATGGGTTGTGAAAGGCGCTATATAAATACAAGTTCTTCTTTTATTGATTCCTTGCTGGGATACGTTTCTGTGGATACCAGTTACCCATTGGCACGTCGTCCAAATTTGAATCTTGGCAGTTTATTGACTAGACATGTTAATAGCCATGTGGGCGATTTTGCCAATGGGGAGCTTTTGGAGGCGGGACTCCCACTTGTCGAGTTTCAGTCCTGCCTCCATCAACTTCTGGCCAACCCACGCTATTTTCCCTTCATTGAGCTTGTTAAGCCCACCCAGCGGGCTTAGCAGGCAAATTAAGGGAAAGCCTGTTGCAGAGAACGTCAACGTATGACGTTTCATCTGTCAAAAAATGTTGACAGATGAATTGTCATCGTTTAACAGCTTTGTGAAGTTGTCAAACATTGACATTCTCTGTAGTTTGATGAGGTCTTGAATTCAAGACCTCATCAAACCTCTTTCTTTTGCAGAAATGAGATGGTTGTTGCTTTGGAGAATGCAACGGCCATCTGTCATCTCTACCGCGGAGGTGCGAGACTCTCCGCATACCCACCGATTGAAGCCTGCAGGAAGAAACAAAGGTAAATGCACTTTTTCTAACACTTTGCACTTACCTCAGATACTCACCTCTCCACACTTGCACCCATCACTCACTTCCACAGCACACCTTTGGACCCCGCAGACCCTCACTCGCCTCGGTGACCTGGCGGGGTTCGGAGCCTTTGGGAAGCTCGCACTTGTGAGGGCAAAAAGGGGATATTCCTATTTTCTGCCTGTTAACTACCTGTTTTCCTGTAGGAAAGGAGAGATCTGATTGACAAAGACCGTGGGGAAAGGTGCAGTGGTTCTAACACAGTGCATCTTAAAGTGGTCCCTAAAACTGACCATAACCGTATTGATACAGTACGTTCCTGATCTGTAGGATCAATTCCTGCCCCCCAACAGTAAAAATATTTGACTATGAAATATAAAAACCCAGAACTGCAGAGCCCGCAAAAAGGGTTCGGCAATAAAGGGTTAATTGAAACATTGCAGCCGAAACTACGACTGGATCACAGACAATCTAAAATCTGAACAAGAACATTTGCATATTCATGTTCCTTAAGGGGTTACATTGTTCACCTTAGACCATGACCCCCGAATAACTAGTATCCGTGCAGGCCGAGACAATGAGCCGGGCCTTGAACTTTTTGAATACGAATGCTAACAGAAACCAACAACACTGCATATGCAGTCACTTTGGGAAGATTGTATTGTCAGAAAGGTATCTCTAATCAATGGACAATACCAGGGACAATTCACACATTTTGAAATGGCCATCGTATGCTCAGGAGGGGGGCCAGGAAATGTGTGTCAAGATACTGCAAGTTGGTTTTGGTTTAAAGTAAGAGCACTTCGAAGACAGCGGTGTGGGAAGCCAACGGCAGAATAGCAAACAGAAAGATTCGGGCCTACAATCAACTCCAAGAGACAGCCAATCATAGAGATTTCAGCACAGAAAGAGGCCCTTCGACCCATCGTGTCCGCGCCGGCCATCAAGCCCTGTCTATTCTAATCCCATTTTCCAGCACTTGGTCCGTAGCCTTGTATGCTATGGCATTTCAAGTGCTCATCCAAATGCTTCTTGAATGTTGTGAGGGTTCCTGCCTCTACCACCCTTTCAGGCAGTGAGTTCCAGATTCCAACCACCCTCTGGGTGAAAAAGTTTTTCCTCAAATCCCCTCTAAACCTCCTGCCCCTTACCTTGAAACTATGCCCCCTGGTTATTTACCCCTCTACTAAGGGGAAAAGTTCCTTTCTATCTATGCCCCTCATAATGTACACCTCAATCAGGTCCCCCCTCAGCCTTCTCTGCTCTAAGGAAAACAACCCCAGCCTGTCCAGTCTCTCTTCATAGCTGAAGCGCTCCAGCCCAGGTAAAATCCTGGTGAATCTCCTCTGCACCCTCTCCAATGCAATCACATCCTTCCTATAGTGTGGTGACCAGAACTGCACACAGTATCCCAGCTGTTGCCTAACTAGCGTTTTGTACAGCTCCATCATAACCTCCCTGCTCTTATATTCTATGCCTTGGCTAATGAGGGCAAGTATCCCATATGCCTTTTTAACCACCTTATCTACCTGTCCTGCTGCCTTCAGGGATCTATGTATCTATGTATATGCACACCAAGGTCCCTCTGATCCTTTATCCTTCCTAGGGTCCTACCATTCATTGTGTATTCCCTTGCCTTGTTAGTCCTCCCAAAATGCATCACCTCACACTTTTCAGGGTTAAATTCCATTTGCCACTGTTCTGCCCATCTGACCAACCCATCTATATCGTCCTGTAGCCTGAGGCTTCCCTCCTTGCTATTTACCACTCCACCAATTTTCGTGTCATCTGCGAACTTACTGATCACACCTCCTACATTCATATCTAAATCAATTGGGAGTGGCGATTGTATGATTGAGTCTGAGTAAGTTTGTGAGTTTCAGTCAGATCACAATAAGGGTTTGTGATTGAGTCTGGGTAACTTTATATGTAACAGTCAAATCACGGACGGGTTTAACTGTGTCATATTGTGTCAATGCAAATGACCTTTGCGTTGGAGTTTGTATTTTGGGGTTGTTAGCCTGATATAAATCGTAGGGATTTATACTGGGGAAGTAATTGAGTGTGTGTATTCAATAAACAAACAAATCAAAGGTTGAGCCAAAACCCTGTGCCGTGTGTATTGTGTTCTTATAAATCCTGACATCCAAGAACTGTGTGTAACGGGGGACCAGCATCGGAGAAAACCCCTTACAGATCTTAGCTGAGCCATCTAGGGTAGTGCAGATAGCAAAATACTGCAGATGCTGGAAATCCAAAATAACAACAGAGAATGCTTCAAGAAGGGTTTCAACCCGAAACGTCAACTCAAATTTCTCTCCACGTATGTTGCCTGACCTGCTGAGTTTTTCCAGCATTCTCTGTTGTTATTTAGGGTAGTGCAGAGCTGGCCAAGGGAGAACAAGAATGAGATGAGTGATAAAAGGAATGAGAGCAAAAGTGGAAAAATGAGGGTGCAGATAAACCCATCCTATTTACAGGCATCAATTCACATTAGAGGCTTTGCTGGAATCTTGGTTATCAGTCACTTAAGCATTCTTTTAGACTGAAAGTGCACATAGGAAGGAGGATTCTAAATGGGGGGGAAATTATTTACAAAACACAAAAGGGGATGAAGAAGAAATAGACTCTTGAAAGTTGCAATGACAAAGTGGCTGAACAATAGTGTGGACTCAGACAGGGGCTTGACTATTTTAAGCATGGTTGTGACCAGTTTTGCCAGCTGGTAACTCAGTATTCCCATCCCGAAAAAAGACAGTTATTCTATTTGTTTCATGCTTTTGTTTACCTGAATTACATTTTTGCTCTTTTTTCTGGTCCATATAAAAGGAGCATTACAATTAGGTTGGATGATGGCAAATATGACTAAAAACAAGAGACTGCAACGCCTGTAATCATCAAATCAATCTATACAAATAAAATAGGCAAATCAGAGAGAGGGAAAGGAGTTTAATCTCACTTCCAGAGCTCCATATGAGATTCTAATGATTGAGAATGAGAGATAAAATAGTACAATAGCAAAATACTGCGGATGCTGGAAATCCGAAATAACAACAGAAAACGCTGGAAAAACTCAGCAGGCCAGGCAACATCCGTGGAGAGAGAAATAGAGTCAACGTTTCGGGTCGAAATAGAAGGGTCTTTGACCCGAAACGTTGACTCTATTTCTCTCTCCATGGATGTTGCCTGGCCTGCTGAGTTTTTCCAGCGTTTTCTGTTGTTATATAAAATAGTACAGTTGCACTATGAACTGTCTCTACTCTCTCTCGGTCTTGCTCCTCCTTTCTGTCTCTCTTACCCTATCCCTCAGGTGCCTCAGCTAAAGGGACCCAGATGTTCTTGAAATTCCCTGTGTGCTGTTAAGCCTTTAAGTAATTGTTTCAAGGTGAAAAAAAATCTAATTTCTTCCACCCATGAAAGATAACTAAACTTCTGTTGTCTTTTCCAGTTACATAAAATGGTTTTAAGGGAAGCCAAGTGCCAGGCAGCATCACGTTAACACCCGAGTTCAATGATCTTCTTGTGAACTCCAACATGGAAGAGCAGCGTTTTAAAAACCAGGAACCCTGTGAGCTGTTCACTTGATTTCCAACTGAAAGAAGGGTGGTGGAAGCAGACGATGCTGAAGTTAAAGGATAGCGAAGGGGGAAATAAACTTGCTCTTGGACTTCTATTATAAAACTTTGTCGTTTTACTGCTGGGGAGGTTTGCAGCTCAGTCATTCATTTCATTTGTGTTGGCTTAACCGTAGGCACCATCCTGAGTGCAACACAGAGGGAAAGAACTGGGGTGCACTGCACATGAACTGTTCGATCTGACACCGCCAAGAGGATCATAGAATCCCTCTGTCCCGATCAACTTACCCGAGTTAACAAAGATAAGTTAATGTTGAGTCCTTCTACAAGTCCATGTTACCTGTTACAGACATCTATTTCACTTAACCTTAACACTGCCACTACAAGCTGGTCATGGAACTGGCACCATCTCCCTCACCCCCTGCCCATGTCCAAGGCCCTCCCCTCTCCCTCATGAACCCTACACAAGCAAACACAAAATTGTCATATTACATATTGGACAAGCTGAAATGACTCAGGTCTTAACAGATCTCTCACTCTCTGTTTGATGTTCTCTCTCTCCCTTTCAATTCCACCCCTCACCATCCTCCACACCTCCCTCCAAGGCTAGTCCAGGCACAGTTCTGTGACCTGTTTCACACTCAGTCCCATGTTATGCCGGCGCTCAGTTCTCCCTAACCATCAGTCCCTGAGTGTTCACGGCTCAGCTTTGCCTAATTCTCAGTCCCAGTGTGTGTTAGGGGCTCAGTTTCACCACAGTGATGAGTCAGGAACAATCCAAGACAAGGCAAAAGAGCCAGAATGTAGCAAAAGCATCCAACCTGTTCTTTCCATAGACCCCATCTGCAAGCTGCGCCAAGTGGTCCAAAATGAACCCAACTCTCAAGCAAGGCTATCATCAACTGAGGTGGCAGATTGGATTAAGGTCTGCACATTCATTCAAATTGGGAGTACCTAAACTCCTACTTACGGCATTGCTGCTATGTATCTAGATCAATCCAATGAACAACAGGAGTTAAAGTATAATATGTACTTGTGACTAAGCTTAATGTTTCGATGGGATCTGTGCCATTTCAGCCAGTGCAACCAATCACAATTTCTTTGCTTTGGCATTGAATACTGCTACAAGGACAAATCAATGAAACTTCACAATCAATACAAAATATTTTATATTAGATTTAACCATGGGCTTGAGTTTGATTTAGGCTGCATGTATAAAGTAAAGACACACTACTCCTTACAACTGGCTTATCGAGGTGATAGATAGATATTGTTAAAATGTAAAGCCTGTCATGTACCATTATCAATATTAGAATTACAGTTTTTCTCACACATTATGGTCATTAACAGCTTTGAGGAGCTTGTTCATGTTGGAATGTATGCTAATGATAGGCCCAAACTAAACAAGATAACAATAAGTATCATCAATAAGGCAAAATACGTTAGCTCTTTGAAATAATTGTCTTTGGCCTCTTGGGCTCTTCACTATGTTAAGCAGGCCTAATTCTGAGAAGCCCACTCATCCATCATCTAAACAACCTCTTGTTTTTAACTATTGTCAATCTGGCATTCTGAGTATGTCAACACTGCTGTTTATGGCATTTCAAATGGTCCCAGTGTCTTCTTTGTGGTGAGGTAAGCTCTGATGTGACTATATCAGCACGGTGATGGCACTTCACTGATCTCCTCAGTGTTCCAGTGATGAGTCACTGAGTGTCACACACATAAGATAATGTGTAGGTCTCTAATTGGCTAACACGTCAAGGGTGATTTGATTGGTTAATTGGCGCAGTGACGCTGTTCGTGGGCTCGAGAGTTATTTTAACACCAACGCAACGATGTAGGTTGGATTTTTTGCTCTGAACTTGAATTAAAAAAATTAAGGTTGTTAAATTTAAATAATTTTTACACCAGGGAAAAATGACAGCAGGAAAACTAATTAGTTGATATGATTTCTCTAGATACTGTATGGGTAATGATTTTTTTTGTTAAACCGCAGCTGATACTTCAGACTGGGCTTCACTCAGAGAATGGTTTTATGAAGACATTGAATAATTAAAATGAGTTTGTCTGAACTAAAAACAGATGATTTCACTTTAAGAATATAAGGCAGTCCTACATTTCCTTTGTGATGAAGAGGTTTTAAACAAGACCGAGAGGCTGTTTCTGTTTCTATGCCTGAACTCGTTTTCTAATGATATGAAGTTTTCTTCCTTTATTTACTACAGGAACATATAATATACACAAGGTGGGAGAAACTTTAGTTAAAAAACCAGCATAAGCATAAAACACTCAACTTTATTTGATAAATTTCTTCACAATAGGAATTTTATTTTTAGCTTTTTAATCTTTGTCTTTTAAAGCTGAAAAATAATTACATTATTATAGTCTCCTGTGAATCATGTGACTCCGTTGTTACATTGTATATATTAACGATTATTTTCTCTTTTCATTTTTTTTTATTGGACAAGTCCATAAATGTGTTGTCGCCCATCTTTCCTGCAATTACCTGTTTGAATCAACAACGAAAACTTGCATTTATATAGCGCCTTTAACGTAGTAAAACGTCCCAAGGCACTTCGTAAGAGCGTTATCAGACAAAATTTTAACAATGAGCCACATAAGGAGATATTGAAGTAGGTTTTGAGGACCGTCTTAAAGGAGGAAAGAGAGGTGGAGAGGTGTAGGGAGCTTAGGGCCTTGGCAGCTGAAGGCACGCCCACCAATGGTGGAGCGATTAAAATTGGTGCTCCTTGAGAGGCCAGGGAGAGAGATGCAGTCGATGGCTAGGGAACGGAGTTTGTGGCATGGACCAAAGACAATAGCTTCAGTCTTCCCAATATTTAGTTGGAGGAAATTTCTGCTCATCCAGTATTGGATGTTGGACAAGCAGTCTAACAATTTAGAGACAGTGGAGTGGTCGAGAGAGGTGGTGGTGAGGTAGACCTGGGTGTCGTCAGCGTACATGTGGAAACTGACGCTGTGTTTTTGGATGATAGCATAAGAACATAAGAAATAGGTTCAGGAGTAGGCCACTTGGCCCTTCGAGCCTGCTCCGCCATTCAATAAGATCATGGCTGATCTTCTACCTCATCTCCACTTTCCTGCACTATCCCAATATCCCTTGATTCCTCAATATTCAAAAATCTATCGATCACTGTCTTGAATATACTTAACGACTCAGCCTCCACAGCCCGGTGGGGTAGAGAATTCCAAAGATTCACCACCCTCTGAGTGAAGAAATTTCTCCTCATCTCAGTCCTAAATGGCCAACCCCTTATTCTGAGACTGTGACCCCTGGTTCTAGACTCCCCAGCCAGGGGAAACATCCTCCCTGCATCTACCCTGTCAAGCCCTGTAAGAATTTTGTATGTTTCAATGAGATCACCTCTCATTCTTCTAAATTCTAGAGAATATAGGCCTAGTCTATTCAATTTCTCCTCATAGGACAATCCCCACACCCTAGAAACCAGTCTGGTGAACCTTCGTTGCACTCCCTCTATGGCAAGTATATCCTTCCTCAGGTAAGGAGAGCAAAACTATACACAATACTCCAGGTGTGGTCTCACCAGGGCCCTATATAATTGCAGGAAGATGTCTTTACTCTTACACTCAAATCCTCTTGTAATAAAGGCCAACATACCATTTGATTTCCTAATTGCTTGCTGAAACTGCATGTTAACTTTGAGTGATTCGTGTACAAGGACACTCAGGTCCCTCTGAACACCGACATTTCCCAAGCTCTCACCATTTAAAAAATACTCTGCTTTTTTATTTTTCCTACCAATGTGGATAACTTCACATTTCTCCTCATTATATTCCATTTGCCATGTTCTTGCCCACTCACTTAGCCTGTCTATATCCCCTTAAACCCTCCTTGCATCCTCCTCACAACTTACATTCCCACCCAGCTTTGTATCATCAGCAAATTTGGATATATTACATTTGGTCCCCTCATCCAAATCATTGATGTAGATTGTGAATAGCTGGGGACCAAGCACTGATCCTTGCGGTACCTCACTAGTTACAGCCTGCCAATCCAAAAATGACCCGTTTATTCCTACTCTCTGTTTTCTGTCCGTTAACCAATCCTCAATCCATGCTAATCAAAATGAATTTAACCTCTGACCCGCCTCCAAACCCGCCCTCTGAGCGCCGGCAAAATCATGGCCTTTGTGTCTGTCTTCACGGAAGAAGGCACAAAAACCTCCCCGGAAATAGTGGAGAGCCAAGGCTCCAGCAAGAATGAGGAACCCATGAGCCCTAATTTTGTTTAATAACCTCTTGTGTGGCACCTTATCGAATGCCTTCTGAAAATCCAAATACACCACATCCACTGGTTTCCCCTTATCTATTCCCTATTACTGATGTCAGGCTAACTGGTCTGTAGTTCCCCCGTTTTCTCTCTCCCTCCTTTCTTAAATAGTGTGGTTACATTTGCTACCTTCCAATCTGCGGGAACCATTCCAGAATCTATGGGATTTTGGAAAATGACAACCATTGCATCGACTATCTCTATAGCCACCTCTTTCAAAACCCTAGGATGTAGGCCATCAGGTCTAGGGGATTTATTGGCTTTTAGTCCCATTAATTTCTCCAGTACTATTTTTTTACTAATACTAATTTCTTTCAGGTCCTC
The DNA here is from genome assembly GCF_052327205.1 of Somniosus microcephalus. NCBI lineage: Eukaryota > Metazoa > Chordata > Chondrichthyes > Squaliformes > Somniosidae > Somniosus > Somniosus microcephalus. Next base: position 255,576,228 of record NC_140992.1, read on the forward strand.
ATTCTCGCTAGATCCTTGGTTCTCCACTATTTCCGGGGAGTTTTTTGCGACTTCTTCCATGAAGACAGACACAAAGGCCGTGATTTTGCCGGCACTCAGAGAGCAGGTTTGGAGGCGGGTCAGAGGTTAAATTCGTTTTGATTGATGGGCGGGTTGCGAACCTGCCGCCATCCCGCCTCCACACAACTTTACAAAGTGTCGGGTCTGCGAGTCCCGATCAGACCCGACACCAAGCGGCGGGAGAGGCATTGAAGGCAGTTAACAGCTTGTTAAATGCCTACATAATCTGATTTTAGCAGGCTCTTCCCATTTTACGACATTTTCAGAGTGTTCTACGCCATTCGCAAAACACGCCAGCTGATTGTGCCGGGTTCAGCAGCTACACGAATTCTTGACAGCTGCTCCTGCAGCATAAAAGCGGACCTGTAACATGGCTGACTTTCAGATGACAGAACTTTGTTATTTGAGGTGTTGGGACACTTTTTGCAGGTCTATTGAGCCTGTAAGTGGTTAAGCTGAGATCCATATGCACTGTGGCCTCCTTGGAAAACCCCCTCTCCACATTGCCTGAACGCATATAACATCTGTTCCTTAACTGAGATATATACCAGCGGAATGGGAACCATGTATACCCTCACATCCTGGTCCTCAGATTCGGAGGAAGAGCAGCCGTGGCAGCAGCAGAACCAGGCACAACAGCAGCAGCAACAACAGGAGCACCAACCTTCTCCTCACGCACCTGATGCTGCACAGGGCAGAGGGCGTCAGCGCAGGGCTGCACCGCGCCGCAGGAAATACCCCCAACACAGGGTTTACAGGCCGAGGATGAGCTCCCTCAACATGAGTGAGCAGCAGTGCCAAAGGAGGTTGAGACTTCTGTGAGAGGTAGTTGCTGACATCTGCACAATGCTGCACCAACACCTGGAGCCCAGAGGAGTGGGTGGACACTCCTTACCAGTGGCTGTCAATGTCACCACCGCCCTCAATTTTATTGCTTCAGGGTACTTCCAGGGATCATCAGCAGACATCTGTGGCACCTCCCAGTCGGCCGCACACACTTGCATCACGCACGTTACCGATGCCCTTTTTGCAAAGGCGCACAATTACATCCACTTCTCCACGGATGAAGCAAGTGTAACCGCGCGTGCGGTTGGCTTTGCAAATATGGCAGGCTTCCCAAGGGTGCAGGGCATCATAGACTGCACACATGTGGCCATTAGGGCACCCCATCACAACCCAGCTGTATTTGCGAACCGCAAGGGCTTCTACTCCCTTAACGTCCAGCTGGTGTATAACCACAGGAAGAACATTACGCATGTTTATGCAAAGTACCCTGGCAGTTGCCATGACACATTCATCCTACGGCAGTCTACTGTGCCTCCGCTCTTCAATCTGCCAACACAACTTTCCGGATGGCTACTTGAAGAAAAGGGTTATCCCCTGAAGATGTGGCTAATGATGGGGGAAGGTTCCTAGAGAGCAAATAATAAAAATGACAACAGAGAAGGTCATAGACTTAGGTAGCAGTGGGGAAATTAAAAACCAGAGCATGTCAGGAAGGGGCAGAAGGTATGGAGTAAAAGGTAAAGTAATAAAAAGGGCAAAAGCAGGAACTAAGTGTCACAAAACACATTTGAAAGTTCTCTATCTGAATGCACGTAGCATTCGTAACAAAATAGACGAGTTAATGGCACAAATAGCTACATATGGGTATGATCTTGTGGCCATTACAGAAACATGGCTGCAGGGTGACAATGCCTGGGAATTAAACATACCAGGTTATTTAATGATCAGGAAGGACAGGCAGGAAGGAAGGGGAGGTGGGGTGGCTATGTTAATAAAGGAAGGAATCACTGTAATACAGAGAAATGATATTGGGTCAAAAGATCAGGATAATGAAACAGTTTGGGTGGAGATAAGGAATAATAAGGGGAAAAAAACACTAGTGGGCGTAGTCTATAGGCCTCCGAACAGTTGCAACTCGGTTGGACGGAGTATCAATCAGGAAATAGTTGAGGCTTGTAATAAGGGAACATCTATAATTATGGGGGATTTTAACTATCATATTAATTGGACAAATCAAATTGGGCAGGGCTGCCTTGAGGATGAGTTCATTGAGTGTATTAGGGATGGGTTTCTTGAGCAGTATGTAACTGAACCGACCAGGGTGCAAGCAACCTTAGATCTGGTCCTGTGTAACGAGACAGGATTAATTAAAAATGTCCTAGTAAAGGATCCCCTTGGAATGAGTGACCATAACATGGTTGAATTCCATATTCAATTGGAGGGTGAGGAGGTTGGATCTCAAACAAGCGTGCTAAGCTTGAATAAAGGAGACTATGAAGGTATGAGAGCGGAATTGAGTAGAGTGGATTGGGAAAATAGATTAAAGGGTAAGACGATACATGATCAGCGGTGTACATTTAAGGAGTTATTTTACAACTTCCAAAAAATATATATTCCACTGAGAAGAAAAGGGTGTAAAAGAAAAGACAGCCATCCGTGGCTAAGTAAAGAAATTAAGGATAGTATTCGACTAAAAACAAGGGCATATAAGGTAGCCAAATCTAGTGGGTGGATAGAGGATTGGGAAAACTTTAAAAGACAGCAAAAAATAATAAAAAGATTGATTAAGAAAGGGAAGATAGATTATGAAAGTAAATTAGCAAAAAATATAAAAACAGATAGTAAGAGTTTTTATAGTTATATAAAAAGAAAAAGGGTGGCTAAAGTAAATGTTGGTCCCTTAGAGGATGAGACCGGGAAATTAATGGTGGGAAATATGGAGATGGCAAAAACACTGAATGAATATTTTGTATCAGTCTTTACAGTAGAAGACACTAAGAATATCCCAACACTGGACAAACAGGGGGCTATAGGGGGGGAGGAGATAAACACGATCAAAATCACTAAGGAAGTGGTACTCGGTAAAATAATGGGACTCAAGGCGGATAAATCACCTGGACCTGATGGCTTACATCCTAGGGTCTTGAGGGAAGTGGCGGTAGGGATTGTGGATGCATTGGTAATACTGGAAAGTGTGAGGTTATGCACTTTGGCAGGAAAAATCGTAGAGCAAGTTATTATCTTAATGGCAAGAAACTGGAAAGTACTGAAGTACAAAGGGATCTGGGGGTCCTGGTGCACGAAACTCAAAAGGTTAGTATGCAGGTGCAGCAAGTGATTAAGAAAGCAAATGGAATGTTGGCTTTCATTGCTAGGGGGATAGAATATAAAAATAGGGAGGTATTGCTTCAGTTGTACAAGGTATTGGTGAGACCGCACCTGGAATACTGCATACAGTTTTGGTGTCCATACTTAAGAAAAGACATACTTGCTCTCGAGTCAGTACAAAGAAGGTTCACTCGGTTAATCCCGGGGATGAGGGGATGGACATATGAGGAGAGGTTGAGTAGATTGGGACTCTACTCATTGGAGTTCAGAAGAATGAGAGGCGATCTTATTGAAACATATAAGATTGTGAAGGGGTTGGATCGGGTGGATGCAGGGAGGATGTTCCCGATGATGGGTGAAACTAGAACTAGGGGGCATAGTCTTAGAATAAGGGGCTGCTCTTTCAAAACTGAGATGAGGAGGAACTACTTCACTCAGAGGGTGGTAGGTCCATGGAATATGCTGCCCCAAAAAGCTGTCGAAGCTACAACATTACATAAATTTAAAACAGAAATAGACAGATTCCTAGAAGAAAAGGGAATTAAGGGTTACGGGGAGCGGGCAGGAATTTGGACATGAGTCTAGGTTCGGATCGGTCATGGCCCTGTGGGTAGCGGAGCGGGCCCAGGGGCCGTGTAGCTTGATCCTGCTCCTGTTTCGTGTGTCTAATTCTGTTAGATTCAGGAGATAGTCCTGTGATAGTGGATTGGCGGTTAGGATCAGATCAGCCATGATCTTATTGAATGGCGGAGCAGGCTCGAGGGGCCGATTGGCCTACTCCTGCTCCTATTTCTTATGTTCTTATGACGCCATTGAGGAGGCCATCAAACGAAGCTGAGGAGCGCTACAATGCCAGCCATCGGCTTGCTCAAAATGCGATTCAGATGCCTCGACAGATCAGGTGGAGCCCTATAGTACTCACCAGCCAGGGTCTCCAGAATCTGCACAACATCGCACAGCAGCGTGGCTTACCGCTGCCTGAGGAACAAGTGGATTAGTGCACAGCCTCCTCCTCAGAGGAAGAGGAGAAGGAGGAGGAAGACCTTGCGGAGGCGGATGTGCTAGTTCCAACAGCACGCGAGCACATTGCTGGCCATGATGCAAGGGATACAGTAATCCATGCCAGATTCGTTTAAGTTTACGAAGCAAACACATGTGGCTGCCACCTTCTTAACACACCAGATACCATCTGTACAATAAACTGTGAGTTCCTATCACTCTCACCACCATCATTACAGATGAAAGGCACCCTGACACCTCACTGTGACACTTCCATTTCTGGGCACACATATGCCAACTCTTTGAATGTTTGCCATCGCATTTCTTTATGACAATTGAAATGATGATGATAATCTTAAATTTGTATTACATCAACACACTCAAGTGACTACCCTTGTGACTATTTGTGTGTTAACTTTCTCTTACGCATGCTTCTACGTGGTGCTTCCCCTGTGGCTTCAGCAGATGTGGAGGCACCTTGCTCACTTTCATGCTGCTCCTGCTTCGACACCTTTGGCGGGCGTCCTTTGGGTTTGGGAGCCTGGGAGGGCTCGGCAACAGTCTGCTCCTCCTACGGCTGTACAGGGGCTGAGACGGCCAGCTCAGTTGGGTGAGGAATATGGGGCTCTGACCGAAGGCTCTGCAGTGGCATGGGAGTGTGAGCGCTTGGAGAGGAGCCCACACTTCCTTGTTGTCAACCACCAACATCCCTCTCATGGGTCGCCCGCACTTCACTGCTAGCAAGTAGCTGGAGACCACCTTGCTGCACATCAGTGGGGCCATGAGGACCCATCTCTGTACTGAGAGTCCTCATAACGGGGATGTCCATGTAACTCTGGTGTCTCTCCTCAATAGATGCCCATCTATCCTCCAGAGCAGACCATCTACTTAGAAGAGTCACCATGCTCTGTTGAGTCTGGCAACTTATGTCCTCCAAGAAGTTTGCCACCCTCTCCATGGTGGCACGTTCATGCGCCATTGCCTCCACAATGGCATTGCTCATGTTTGAGATGGACTCCTCCATTCTCTGCACACTCGCAGTTACCGTGGATGCAAACCCTGTCAGAGACTCCTGCACTTGTTCCTGAAGCTCCAGCACCGCTCTCTTTCTGGATGGCCCCAGAGGCACAGCGTCCACATGCAGCTGGGCAGAGCTAAAAGCATCCAGCGCCCTCCGACGAGGGCTCTCCACTGCTGTCCCTGTCTCCACCATCTGCTGATGCTCACTTGTGAGCTGTGATACACCAGGTGACAACACTAATCTATCTCACGAATGACCCAGCAAGGTGTGCATCTCTGCATTAGTGCTGGGTGAGCTCAATTCTGCTGAAACTGCGCCCTCAGAGGTTGCAGCTTCCTCTGAGAAGTCATCCGGCTCTTCCTCCTGGACAGTGGGGAAAGGGAGGCTCTCGATGGTCCTGTGGGGGAGTAAAAGCATGAGTTAGACATGTGATATTGACGTAGCAGACACATCCCATTGTGCAGATGATCAGAACTCAATATCAGTCACTCATGCAATCTAAATGAGAGGGCTGCAAATCTAGTATGTCACCAGCTTGCTCTACTGCGCCCGCCTGACCATCCCCCACTTCCAGATCCTCAGCACCTCCGACGATGTCGAGAGCAGTCTCCTCAGCGGTGGTCAAGTGGGCAATTGAAGGTGACCCTCCTCCTGTCCTGCCCCTCTCTCTCTTATTGTGGGCTCTCTTTTCCTGCAATGAGGGACACAAGTGGAGTTTGAGTGAGAATGTTGGAGTGAGTGTAGAGAAGCCATAGCATAAATGCTTAGAGGGAGACAAAGATGGAGTGAGGTGCCAATACCAAGGGCCCTCCCTGTGCATTGTTAGTTCAGAGAGGAATTTCCCAGATTTTTTTCTCCCAAATTGGCCATGGGGTCTTTTATCTGGTTTTTCACCTCTCCTGGGAGATCACATGGGTTTGGGTGGATGCAGAGTGATAGAAGATTTGAGGTTAGGATCAGATCAGCCATGATCTTATTGAATGGTGGAGCAGGCTCGAGGGGCCAATTGGCCTACTCCTGCTCCTATTTCTTATGTTCTTATGTTCTTATGTTCTTGTCATTGCATAACAGTGATAGTGAGTGTGAGGGGTGCATAGTAGAATGGTGAAGTGATTCTGTACATAGAGAGAGAGGGATGGTTAAGGGTGCAAGGGATGTGAGGTGTGCAGGAGTAGGTTGACAATACACAGTGCTGGTGATGAGAGGAGATGGGGAGCAGGTTGAAGGTAAGTGTGATGTTATACTCACTTTTGTTGAGCGTAGCAGGTCATTGAAACTTTTCCTGCACTGAACCCAGGTGCGTGAGCACAAAGACCTAGTGCTAACCTCCTCAGCAATTTGCAGCCAGGCTGCCTTGGTTTTGCTGAGGAGGCTTCCTCCGTCCATTTGAGGGGAACAGAACCTCTTGGCGCCCTCTCACTCCCTCCACAAGAACATGGAGGGAGTCATCATCAAATCGTGGAGTTGCCTTTGGTCTTGAAGCAGTCATTTTCAGATGTGCCACACTGAGAAGCAGCAGAATTGGATTGATCAAAAACAAGGCTGCATGGGCCCCTTAAATGCAGCTGGCTGAAAGATGTTAGCAGAGGCGAGCAGCAGACCCGAACCCACTGATTGGGCCGGGTATCGCGCACGACGGGCTTAATCAGCTCACTTAAGCAAAAATCGTAAATTCAGGGCGGATTAAACCGGCAGCGGGACCGGAACCCGCCGAACATCAAACCCGCCTCCACTCAGAAAGTTGCAGCCAAAATATTTGTTTAATTTCTCTGCCATTTCATTATTCCCCATTATAACTTCTGTCTCAGCCTGTAAGCGATCCACATTTACTTTTGCTAATCTTTTCCTTTTTACATACCTATAGAAGCTTTTACAGTATGTTTTTATGTCTCTCGCTAGTTTACTCTCATATTCTATTTTCCTTTTCTTTATCAATTTCTTGGTCCTCCTTTGCTGAATTCTAAAATCCTCCCAGTCCTCAGGCTTACTACTCTTTTTGGCATATCACCAAAGGGCAGCATGTAGGAGGGGGCCAATGATAGATCCTTGGGGAACATCAGAGGTAACAGTGCGGGAGCAGGAAGAGAAGCCATTACAGGTGATTCTCTGGCTACGACTGGATAGATAAGAATGGAACCAGGCAAGTGCAGTCCTACCTAGCTGGACGACGGGGGAGAGGCTTTGGAGAAGGATGATGTGGTCAACCGTGTTAAAGGCTGCAGAGAGTTCCTTCCAATCAGGTTTCCACTCATCCCACAGAACCAAAGCAACATTAACCAAAATCACAAATGACACTCTCTGTGACTGCCACTCTGTCATTGTTGACCTCCCTGTACCTTTGATAGTCAGCCACACCATCCTCCTCCAATGCCTCTCCTCCATTGTCCACCTCAGTGGGACTGCCACTGCTTAGTTCCACTCTTACCTATCCGACCATAGCCAGAGCATCTATAGTAATGGCTTCTCTTCCCACCATCACCTTGTTACATTTGAAGTTGCCAAGCATCTATTCTTGGGCTCCTCCTCTTTCTTAGCTGCATGTTGCCTCTTGGTGACATTTTCACTAATTTCCAAAGGTCCATAAATCTATATTTTTGTCATTTCAATTTTAAAGTATTTTCCTCTTCCTTCATAGGTGTCTCCAGCCTTTACCAAACAACGTTCCTGGATGGAGGAGTAGGCAATTCTCATAGGGCCCGATTTTGTGGATTGTGTGGGAAATGGTCGGGTTTCCCCGAATGTGGGGCTCTGACACACAAAAAAATGTGTCAGCCAGCTCCACGCAATTTTCCCTCAAGTAGCCAATTAATTTCCAGCGTGTGGGCAGCGTTGCTAATTGTCCATTTCTAGTCAGAAAGCCCCACAGTATAATGTCATCATTCATGCTGCTTTCAAGGTCCATAGCAAGCACTGCATCCTCTGAAGGCTTCCAAACGAACCATACAGGATGGCAGAGGAGCCTGCAGCAGCTGTGGCCAGTGCCAGACCCCGAGCTGCCTCCAAATTCGACGAGGCTTCACTGCAGGCATTATTGGATGGGGTTAGGGCCCACAGGGAGGTCCTCTTCCCTAGGTCAGGGAGGAAGAGGCCTCCCACTGAGACCAATGTTGCATGGATGCAGGTGTCAGCAGATGCCAACTCGCTGGGAGTCACCAGAAGAACCTTGGCATTACATCTCTAACTCCTTCCTTTACTCCCCCACAGTACCATCCAGAGCCCCCGTCCTCACTGTGGAGGAGGAAGAGGCTGTGCAGCCAGACTCCTCAGAGGAAGCTCCAACCTCTGAGGGCGCAGCATCAGCAGAAGTAAGTGCACCCAGCACCAGCGCAGACACTCACACCTCGGGGGGACCTTCGGGACATAGAGTAGTGTTGTCACCTGGTGTTTCACAGCTCACAAGTGAGCCTCAGCAGATTTTGGAGACAGGGACCGCACTGGAGAGTCCTCGTCGGAGGGCGCAGGACTCTGCCAGCTCAGCTCAGCTGCGCTGCATGTCGACCATCTGCCTCTGGGTCCATCCGCAAGAGGAGAGGTGATGGATCTCCATGCACAGATGCAGGAGTCTCTGGCAGGTTTTGTCTCCAGGGTCGCTGCGAGTGTGGAGTGAATGGAGGAGTCCATAGCAACCATGAGCAGAGCCTTTGTGGAGTCATTGGTGCATGAACGCATCACCATGGAAAGGTTGGCAACCTCCATGGAGGAGATAACTCGCTAGGGTACAGAAAACATGGTGAGTGCTCATAAGAGAATGACATCTCTTGAGGAGCGTTGGCCATCTATTGAACAGAGAAACCAGATCATCATGGAAGTCCTTTTGCGTAGGACTGCCAGTGCAGAAACGGGTCCCCATGGCCCCCTAAAGCGCAGCAAGGTGCTCACAAGCCACTTCCAAGCGCTGGCCCCTTCTGGCCTGTGCAGCTTCAGGTGAGTGAGCAGCAACCTGGTGCTCCTGGTGCTCATCCTGCTGTTCCTGGTTCTGCTGCTGCCGCCTCTGCTGCTGGAGATCCTCTAATTGCAAGAAGGGAAGGAAAAAAAGGTGTCCCATTCTTCTCGTAGATGCCTCCGCTGAGGAAGCGCTGAGTGAGGGTGGCGAGAGGGGCTTCCCACGAGATCACATTGGAGAAGTGTGTGAGGCTCCAACCTTCCACAGCTGTGCCTAAGCCTTGAAGAAGTAGCCCCAAGCCTGCAGCAACAAGGTCCATCAACATACAAGTGCTGTCCCTTTAAATCGCAGCTTTTCCGAATGGCCTGCAGTTGACAGCAAGCAAGCCGGCAAGCTTCATGCCAGGTTTCATCAGCGGGGTTCCCCGCAGGTGTGTTTGATGTGGGGAAAGCCCCAAAATTGCAACGGCCCCTGAAAATCGATTTAACAAGGTAATAATTGCTCATTAGTGTTCCGACGGCCAGTTCCGCCAGCGGCGGGCGGGACTGAAGCGGGTCGTGGAGAAACGGCGGTCTGAAAGTCGGACGGGGCAGGGAATCAGGCATGTGGGGTCGCGACCCGCTTTTTCGGCGATTTTTGGCCCCCGGCCGCCTGAAAAGCCACCCGACGGCTGGCAGAAAATCGGGGCCATGGTCTCAGGCCTCTGCCAATACAACTCCTCAACTGCCTTATCCTCTAAGTTACCCTTTTTCTCTCAGGTTGGTATTTCTCTTCCTCCTTCATGAGGAAGGAATTTACATCTGGAGAATCAGGATTGTAAATTCATGCTCTCTCACTCTCCAGCACAAAATGTCTACACATATATATATGTATATGCCTTTTAACTACCCCAGATTATGTCAGATTTAATAGTTTTAATTAATGATTATCCCATTGATCTAGCAAACAAACAAAGACTTGCATTTATATAGTACCTTTCACAACATCCCAAAGTGCTTTACAGCCAGTGTAGTACTTTTGAACTGTAGTTGCTGTTGTAATGTAGGAAATGCACAGCAAGCTCCCACAAACAACAGTGTGATAATGTTTTTTAGTGATGTTGATTGAGGGATAAATATTGGACAGGACACTGGGGATAACTCCCCTGCTCTTCTTCGAAATAGTGCCATGGCATCTTTTACGTCCACCTGAGAGAGCAGATGGTGCCTCAGTTTAACCATCTCATCCGAAAGACAGCAACTCTCACAGTGCAGCACTCCCTCAAAACTGCACGGGAGTGTCAGCCTAGATTTTATGCTCAAATCTCTGGAGTGGGACTTGAACCCACAACCTTTGAGGCTCAGAGGCAAGAGTGTGACTCACTGAGACACGGCTGACACAAACATACTAAAGTCTAAATTTGTGGATCATGTTTAATATTTTTAAAGTTCACATCAGTGTTCAAACTTCAAAAACACTCACCTGCCTGAAGAAAGGAGAGGCCCTTTTTTTTTTGCGACCTCCATTATAGTGAAACTGTGCTGAGGAAAGAGTAGCTGCTGGAGATAGCACAGGTTTATTCCCTGTGAGGGATCATTGGTGTCAGAATTAGATTAGACCGTCTGCGGCAGGTTATAAATGAGTGCAAAAGCTCTGATCTTGTACATCATGTGGCACGAACAGGCATTAAATCTGCTCGAAAGTGAATTAATGAATTATAACTACCAGCCTGAATTAGGACATTGAATACGAGACCCACGTTAAAATCATTCTGATCCAATGTTAACTGGTGCCAAGTATAAGTGAACATCATGTTGTAACCCTTTGCCATCAAAGTCAGTCAGATGTTTCTGTTCAGTTTTAAAGGCCATTTTTTAAATGTTTTTTGAGAACACGCACCTGGTTTAGCCTCATGGGAGTTCTTTCCTGAGACAGATTGAACAGGCTGGGATTCTTTTCTCTAAGAACGGAAAAGGCTGAGGGGTAACGTAATAGAGGTCTTTAAATTTATGAAGGGTTTTGATAGGGTAGATATAGAGATGTTTCCAATTGCGGGGGAGTCCCAAACTAGGGGCCATAAAAATATAAGATAGTCACTAAATTTCCAATAAGGAATTCAGGAAAAACTTCTTTACTCAGAGAGCGTGAGAATGTGGAACTCGCTAGCACATAGAATGGTTGAGGCGAATAGCATAGAGGACTTTAAGGAGATGCTAGATGTGGTGTATGTTACCTGTTCCACCTTAAGAGAACTTAAGCCTGGTCCACCTTAAGAAAGGTACTACTTTCTTTGGCTGCTGTATACGTAATACCGGTGGTGACCACACCGGTATATAAGCACAGTGTAATAATATTGTATTCAGTATAGTCCGACCTCCAACCAGTAAAGACCTGTTGAATTTACTCTTGTGGTCTGTGTAGTAATTCTCACTATAACACACAGACTTAACAGTGGCGACGAGTCCGATTCTTACCCTGCTGCAGTAATTTCCACGGCGACTTCGTCCACAGACAGGACGTCGAAGAGAGGTTTCCACCCTCATCACCTACGGGAAGACACGTCGAGCGGCAGGCATCGAGCAACCGGAGTGCAGAAGACATCCTGACCTTGAAGCCTCCATCAGCGACTGTCAGCTTCTTCTACTACCTCGTGGTGGGTAAGTCGGGCAGCGACGCGACAGAAAGTCAACCGCGTTGGCTGTACAGACGGGGCTGGGAAGACGGAGGAATAAGGGCGGTGAGGTCGATCGCAACCAGAGATAAGGGCCGGGCCGCTTTCGAGCGAGAGGCGCAGCGCGGGACATCGATCGCGACCGGAGATAATGGCCGCATTCGGGCTAAAGGCGCAGCGTCTGGGGAAACTGAAGGCGCGAGAGCCGCGGTGAAGCGGAGACAGCGTCGGGGGACGGGTGAAGACCGCCAAGCGCGGGAAAACCGCCATTTTGTGGGCGGAGGACGACGGCAAGAGCGGGAAGCCGCCATCTTAGATAACATTAAAAATACGATAAATTGCTACGATGCCTAAACATGGGAACATTAATGCCTTCGACAGTGATATAGAAGACTGGGCTATGTATGTAGAACGCATACAAAACTATTGTAAGGCAAATAAAATTCCTGAGACAGATAAAGCACTAACATTACTAAACTTAATGGGTGCGAAGACATACGGGCAATTGAAACACCTGTTATCACCAGATGAACCGGCGGATAAGACGTTCGAACAGATTGTTACTGTCCTAAAAAATCATCTTAGCCCCACGCCGCTGATGCTAGCGGAACGATTTAAATTTTACCATAGAAGACAGCGGCAAAATGAAAGCAATGCTGAATATTTGATGGAATTACGTAAGCTAGCAAAATATTGTCAGTTTGGAACGGGACTGACAGAGGCACTTCGAGATAGATTTGTGTGTGGTTTATTTAAACAGGATACACAAAGGCGACTGCTCGAGGAGAATGAGCTGTCTCTCGAGAAGGCGGTCACTATGGCAGCAGCACACGAGGCCGCAGCGAGAGGCACGGCAGTAATGCAGCTACGGCCACCGGAACTCGGTACAAACAAATTGGGTTTGAGTTCTGTCAAATGTTATCGTTGTGGAAAGACAACGCACGATCAGAACCAGTGTTGGTTTAAAAACCAAGAATGCAGAACGTGTGGCAGGTTTGGCCACATAGCTAAAGTATGCCGGTCAGGAAAGAAGACCAGCAATAAAAAGTCACCGCAAGGAAAATATGCAAAGGTACACAAGGTGACAAAGAACAGTTTGACTGAACAGAAGTCAGATTCAGACGCTAGCAGTAATGAACTGGATAGCTTAAGAATACACAACGTTGGTAAGGATACAGACCTCCAGACAATTTGGGCCACTCTTAAGATAGCAGGAGTCCAAGTAAAAATGGAATTGGACACTGGATCGGCATTGACGGTCATGAATAAGAAAGATTACAGAAGGTTATTCCAACATATTCCCTTACAGGATACGGAGATTATATTGAAAACGTACACGGGGCAAAGAGTGTACCTCATCGGAAAAATAGAGGTAGAAGTGGTCCACAAGGGCGAAGGAAGCCAAGTAATGGACTTATATGTGCTACCTGAAGGAGGTCCACCACTACTAGGATGGGAGTGGATTAGGAAAATGAATATGGACTGGCACTCCTTGAAAGCACTAACGGTAGATTCCGGGGAAACAGCTGTCAAACCTAAACGATTGTCCAGAATATTGGATGAGGCTAAAGAGGTGTTCCAGCCGGGACTGGGAACACTGAGAGGAATTACGGCAAACATCAAGATTGATGAACATGCACAACCAAAATTTTTTAAAGCCAGACCGGTACCCTATGCAATACGACCTGCGGTTGAAGCGGAGCTGGAAGCACTAGAACGTTCAGGGGTACCGTCTAAAGTAGATTGGAGTGAGTGGGCTACGCCCATTGTTCCCGTTATGAAACGTCCTGTGAACAATAAGCCAGGAGATCCAGGGAAGGTTCGCATCTGTGGAGATTTCAAGATCACCGTTAATCCGGTGCTTCACACGGTGCAGTATCCGCTTCCATGGATTGTGGATATTTTCGCTTCACTGTCTGGCGGGAAACACTTCACCAAGATAGACCTGGCGCAGGCGTACTTGCAGATGGAGGTTGAAGAAGAGTCACGCCAATACCTCACGATCAACACGCATCGAGGGTTGTACCGGTACAATAGGCTGGTTTTTGGTGTGGCATCGGCTCCAGCAATTTGGCAGAGGGCCATGGAGTAGGTATTACAGGGAATTCCAGGCACACAATGTTACCTGGACGACATTCTGATCACAGGTGATGGTGATGAACAGCATCTCGCTAACTTGGAACTGGTGCTCAACAGACTGAAAGAGTATGGACTTAGGGTAAATCGGCAGAAATGTGAGTTCTTCCAGAAGTGGATCTCGTACTGTGGTCATGTCATTGACCGGGAGGGGCTTCATAAGTCTCCTGACAAGATAGCGGCAGTTGTAAAGGCTCCCGCTCTGGAGAATGTCTCTCAGTTGAGGTCGTTTCTAGGATTAATTAACTACTACCATAAATTTCTGCCAAATCTATCCATGGTGCTGCATCCGTTGAACGCTCTTTTACAGAAAGGGGTACCATGGGACTGGGGCGAAAACTGTAAGAAGGCATTTCGCAAAAGCAAAGAATTGATCACCTCAGAGGAAGTGTTGGCTCACTTCAACCTGATACTGCCTATTCGGTTGGCTTGTGATGCTTCTCCATATGGTATTGGGGCAGTACTCTCACATAAATTGCCAAATGGCACGGAAAGGCCAGTCGCGTTTGCATCCAGATCATTGACCTCCGCTGAGCGCAACTATGCGCAGATCGATAGGGAGGCCCTTAGCCTTGTATGGGGAGTGAAGAAGTTTAATCATTACCTACAGGGCCAAAAATTCACACTTCTGACGGACCATCAACCGTTGGTGTCCGTTTTTAACCCTAAGAAGGGTGTTTCGGTGATGACAGCACAGCGTCTCCAGAGATGGTCTCTTTTCTTAGGGGCACATCAATATCAGATAGAATTCAAAGGTACGAAACAGCATGGCAATGCTGATGGCCTGTCGCGCCTGCCACTACCTGAAGATGAAGACACGACGGAAGTTGACCCTGTTGAGTTATTTCATTCGACTATTATCGAGTGTTTACCTGTCACCAACGCAAGTATTGAAAGAGAAACCAGGAACGACCCGACACTGTCCAGAGTCTACGAGGTGACAGTGAAAGGATGGCCAACACGGGGTGATCCTCTGTTACCGGCATTCTCGGCAAGGCGAGACCAGCTGTCCGTCTGCCATGGTACTTTGATGTACGGGACAAGAGTGATTATTCCTCCCAAGTTAAGGGAAAGAGTTTTAAAAGAACTACATGAAGGTCATCTGGGGGGAGTTAAAATGAAAAGTCTTGCTAGGGCTTACGTATGGTGGCCGGGTATTGACCAACAGATTGAGGAGTTAACGAAAAGCTGCGCTGGGTGTCAAAAAGTGCAAAATGCACCTCCGATAGCACCGCTACACCCATGGGAATGGCCTTCAGCCCCATGGCAACGCGTACACATTGACTTTGCTGGTCCATTCATGGACTCCATGTTCCTAATCGCGGTGGACGCACATTCCAAATGGCCAGAAGTCATCAAGATGAATACCACTACTTCAGAAAAGACAATTGCGGTGTTAAGAACAATATTCGCAAGGAACGGATTGCCAGAACAGATCTGTTCGGACAACGGACCACAGTTTGTATCGGGAGAATTCCAACAATTCTTAAAGAAGAATGGAGTTAAACATTATACCTCTGCCCCATATCATCCGGCGACAAACGGGTTGGCTGAAAGATTTGTCCAGACATTCAAAAAGGCTATTAAGGCCATGAATGATGATCAGATTCCGCTGCAACACAAGGTCGATAAGTTCCTGAGGTCATATAGAAACGCCAATCATGCCGTGACTAACCAAAGTCCTGCTATGATGTTTTATAACAGGAGGTTGCGGTCCAAGTTGGACTTGTTAAAACCAAATGTGCGGAGGGAAGTGGAAAACAAACAGTTTCGGCATATAAACAGCAAGACCACTCGAACTTTCGACATAGGACAACCAGTGATGGCAAGGGGCTATGGAAACGACAAATGGCAGTCCGGAACAATCCGGGCCAGACAAGGACCTCTGATGTCCACCGTAGATATTGGTCATAATGTGATAAGGCGTCATGCGGATCAACTGGTAGAGCCGAGAGCAAGGGTCGAACCCATGGTTGCGACAGAGACAGCTGTGGAAGACGTTCATGAACCTGAAGCATCTACCTCGGCCGAGAATGTATTTGATGATGATGACACCCAATACATTGGCAACCAACTAGAGGAGGCACCTCAACAACAAGAATCAGAGACCACTGAAAGGCGTTATCCAAGCCGAATCAGAAAGCCTCCTGAGAGACTGAACCTTTGAACTGTTATACCTGAAGTTATATATGTATATATGTTATGTTTATTTGGGGATATGACTGTTAAGCTAAAAAGGGAGGATTGTGGTGTATGTAACCTGTTCCACCTTAAGAGAACTTAAGCTTGGTCCACCTTAAGAAAGGTACTACTTTCTTTGGCTGCTGTATACGTAATACTGGTGGTGACCACACCGGTATATAAGCACAGTGTAATAATATTGTATTCAGTATAGTCCGACCTCCAACCAGTAAAGACCTGTTGAATTTACTCTTGTGGTCTGTGTAGTAATTCTCACTATAACACACAGACTTAACACTAGATAAGTACTTGAGGGAGAAGGTTAGGTGGGAAAGTAAGCTGTGAGGAAGACACAAAGAGCTTGCAAAGGAATATCACGTTAAGTGAGGGGTGATAAGGTGGCAGATGGAGCATAATGTGAGGAAATGTGAGGTTGTGGCAGAGCCACCAGGGAACTCTGATCTAATGTACATAATTATCTTTAACAAATTATTAGCTACAGAATGAATCTGTATCTTTGTTCATATTGTTGCATGTACATAGTGCGGTCCCTTTAAGAATGAGACCAAACGCGATGACGTCATCACGTTGATCATGTGATCCTCCAGCGGCGGGAAAACGTGATGACGTCATGATGTCAGGCTGGGGGGCCGCCCTAGCCAGTCCTCGTGGAGCCAGCAAAGAGTACAGACCTGTAATTTAGTTCTCCTGTGTTTTCGTGTTAAACTCTGTTGAATAGTATTAAACATTGTTTGTTTGATAGACTGACTCGACCTCAGTCCTTTAGTTAGGAATCTAGCCATTCCTACAGTGGTGACCCCGAATTTTTGTGAACAATTTTCGTGGAAGAAGCGAAGCGAAACGAAACATGAAAGCGAACTCCGTGGCTTTGAAGCTCCCACAGTTTTGGGAACAACAGGCGGCCTCCTGGTTCGTACAAGCAGAAGCACAATTTGAAATCCGAAACATCGTTGCGGATCAGACCCGTTACCTTTACGTGGTCTCTGCACTCGACAGCTCCACGGCCTCACGGATCATCAGCCTGCTCGAAAACCCCCCCGGTTGACAGCAAGTATGATACTCTTAAAGCGCGGTTAATACAGGTCTTCGGGCTCACGAAGGTGGAGCGTGCCCGCCAACTGCTCGCTATGCCAGGGCTTGGCGATTCCAAGCCATCTGAGTTAATGAGCCAGATGCTCACACTCCTTGGCTCCGAACCACAATGTTTCCTCTTTCGGGAGTTATTCCTGAGTCAATTACCCGAGTAGGTTTAGGCTGCCCTCGCCAGATCGGAAGCCACAGATTGCGCAGCACTTGCAGCAGAAGTAGATACGATTTATGCGGTCACGCAGCAATCCTGCACCGCCACGAGGCACCCCTCCCCCGCGAACGCCGCCCCGACGCCTCCATCCCCCGGCTTGTGCTTTTACCACGCCCGTTTTGGCGCGAAAGCCAGAGGCTGCCGCCCTCCCTGCAGTTTTGCACCTAAAAAAAAAACCAACATCAACACCAGCAGCAACTCCAGAAAAGGAGGACCGAGTCTGAGGGACGTTCTGCGGCCGCGATGGCGATTGGAAATTCTGGGAAGCTCCTCTAAATTACAGATTCCCTCTCGGGCCGGAGCTTTTTATGCGACACCGGGGCACAGTGTAGCATCCTTCCTGCCTCAGCACTCAATATTCAGTCTCGGAGGCACGGCCTCTCCCTCGGGGCAGCTAATGTCGGGGCCATTCGTACCTTTGGCAAACGACGGGTCCAGGTGTGCTTCGGCGGGCAACGGTTTCAGTGGGAATTCATCACAGCCAAGGTTTCGCAAGCCATCCTCGGCGCGGATTTCTTATGCGTCAACAGCCTCTTGGTAGATGTAAGAAATCGTCGCTTGGTTAACGCGACCACCTTCCACTCCATTCCTTGCTTCCGCAGTTCCGCAACGTCGCACACTGTCTCCTGCGCGTTGCCCTCGCCGGACGAGTTCACTCGCCTATTAGGTGAATTCCCGGAGCTGACCAAGCCCACTTTCTCCTCCTCGGCCACTAAGCATGGTGTCAAACACCACATTACTACGACTGGCTCTCCAGTTTACGCATGAGCTCGGCGCCTGGAACCCGGCAATCTCGCAGCTGCGAAGGCAGAGTTTGCCACGATGGAACGGCTGGGGATTATTCACCGGTCGAATAGTCCCTGGTCCTCGCCTCTCCACATCGTCCCGAAGCCCAGCGGTCATCACTCCCTTTGGACTGTTCGAGTTTCTACGGATGCCATTTGGGCTCAAGAATGCTGCACAGGCTTTTCAGTGACTAATGGACTCGGTCCTGCAGGATCTTAAGTTTTTACTTGTCTACCTCGACGACATCCTGATAGCCAGCTCTACCAAAGAGGAACACGTCTCCCATCTACGCACCCTCTTTCGGCGCCTCAGCCAACATGGCCTCATAATCAACCCGGCCAAGTGTCAGTTCGGCCTACAGCAGATTGACTTCTTGGGCCACCGCATTACTTCGGAGGGTGCAATTCCGCTGCAATCAAAGGTCGAAGCAATTATGGCATTCCCAAGGCCGCAGTCCACCAAGGCTCTTCAAGAATTCCTGGGCATGGTGAATTTCTACCACCGCTTTGTACCGAAGGCAGCACAACTCATGCAGCCCCTCTACGAGGCCCTCAAAGGCAAGGCTGGAAAGGATACTATAGCCTGGACGGTCGAAATGGACAACGCTTTCGACAACACAAAAACCGCTCTAGCCAATGCAACTAGGTTGGCGCATCCTCTGCCAGGTGCCACCATCGCCCTTACCACCGACGCTTCCGACTATGCCATAGGCGCCATACAGGAACAGTGGGTCAACAGGACGTGGCAACCACTAGCGTTTTTCAGCCGCCAACTCCGGCGCAAGGAACGCAAATACAGCACTTTCGACCGGGAGTTGCTGGCGCTGTTCCTGGCTATCCGCCATTTCTGTTTTTTGTTAGAAGGACGTCCCTTCACTGCGTTTGTAGATCACAAACCACTGACCTTCGCCATGGTCAAGACCGCCGAACCGTGGTCGGCTCGACAGCAGCGACAGCTAACTTTCATTTCAGAATTCACAACAGACATCCAACACGTAGCTGGCAAGGACAACTTGGTAGCTGATTGCCTTTCTCGCGCGACCGTACGGGTGGTCCAGGTGGGCATCGATTATGCCCTCATGGCCACCGATCAGGCATCCGACCCTGAAACACAGGCGTATCGCACCGACACCTCTAGCCTCCAACCGGCCGATGTGCAATTCCACGCAGCAGGCACCTCGTTACTCTGCGATGTCTCCATGGGAGATCTCCGCCCAATCGTTCCAGTTGCCTGGCGCCGCAAAGTTTTTGACGCCATACATGGGTTTTCCCATCCTGGCGTGAAGGCATCTCAAAAATTAATGTCGGCTAAGTTCGTCTGGAGAGGAATGCGTAAGGATATCCGCGACTGGGCTAACACCTGTGTCGTCTGTCAAAAGTCCAAGGTGCAACGTCACGTCAAGGCCCCATTGACCACGTTCGCAGTACCAGAACGTCGATTCGACCATGTCAACGTGGACCTCGTCAGGCCGCTTCCACCGTCACAGGGGTTCACACACATCCTCACCATTGTCGATCGTACTACTAGATGGCCAGAGGCAGTTCCTTTGGCGTCTACTACGTCCGCTGATGTCGCCAGAGCATTCCTCTCCTCGTGGGTCGCACGTTTCGGCATTCCAGCGGACATTTCTTCAGACCGCGGTCCACAGTTCTCTTCCGAGCTCTGGAACGCTGTGGCCCAGGGTCTCGGCACCAAGCTTCACCGCACCACGGCCTATCACCTGCAGGCAAACGGTTTGTGCGAACGTTTCCACAGATCGTTAAAGGCATCGCTGAGGGCCAGCCTCCAAGGCGCCGGATGGGTGGATAAGCTTCCGTGGGTCATGTTGGGTCTTCGCACGGCACCCAAAGAGGACTTGCAATCATCCACCGCGGAGCTCGTGTACGGCCAGCCACTCCGCGTACCGGGAGATTTCCTGCCACTTCCAACTGAGCCGTGGTCTGCAGCCGACCAACTCAGCAACCACCGGGAAACAGCCAAGGCTTTTGCGCCTATCCCAACTTCGCATCACGGCCTTCCATCTACACACATACCAGCGTAGCTAAAGAATGCTGAATTTGTATTCATTCGTCATGATGCCCATAGGGATCCGCTCAAGGCCCCTTACACAGGCCCTTTCCGCATACTGGAGACAGGCGACAAGAGTTTCTCCGTAGACATCGGTGGTAAACCCGACCACATATCCATTGACAGTCTCAAACCGGCACACCTGGACATCGACCGGCCAGTAGAGACTGCACAGCCACCACGATGTGGTCGACCTCCCGCTGCATCCACGCCAGACCCAAGGCTTCCATCCGCCAGCCCGCCAGCTGTTCAACAACGTCCACTCCAAGAATACAGGAGTCACTCTGATAGGCTTGTCAGACCTCCTAGTCGATTGACTTTTACTGTTAAAGACAATTCTGGGGGGGGGGCGCATGTGGCAGAGCCAACAGGGGACTCTGATCTAATGTACATAATTATCTTTAACAAATTATTAGCTACAGAATGAATCTGTATCTTTGTTCATATTATTGCATGTAAATAGCGCGGTCCCTTTAAGAATGAGACCAAACGCGATGACGTCATCACGTTGATCACATGATCCTCCAGCGGCGGGAAAACGTGATGACGTCATGACGTCAGGCTGGGGGGCCGCCCTAGCCAGTCCTCGCGGAGCCAGCAAAGAGTACAGACCTGTAATTTAGTTCTCCTGTGTTTTCGTGTTAAACTCTGTTGAATAGTGTTAAACATCGTTTGTTTGATAGACTGACTCGACCTCAGTCCTTTAGTTAGGAATCTAGCCATTCCTACAAGGTTATTCACTTTGATAGGAAGAATAGAAAAACAGAATAATTTTATAAAATGGTGAGAAACGATTAAATGTTGGAGTTCAGAAAGATTTAGGTGTCCTAGGACAAAAAACACAAAGAGCTAGCATGCAGGTACAGCAAGCAATTAGGAAGGCAAATAGCATGTTGGCCTTTATTGCAAGGGAGTTGGAGTATAAGAGTAAGGAAGTCTTGCTACAATTGTACAGGGCTTTGGTGAGACCACACCTGGAGTACTGTGCACAGTTTTGGTCTTAGAGGTGGTGCAATGAAGATTCACTAGATTGATTCTTGGGATGAGAAGGTTGTCCTATGAGGAGAGATTGAGTAGATTGGGCCTATACTCTCTGGAGTTTAGAAGAATGAAACATATAAGATTCTGAGGGGGATTGGCAGGATAGATGCTGAGAAATTGTTTTCCCTGGAGAGTCTAGACCTAGGGAGCATAGCCTCAGGATAAGGGGTCAGCCTTTTAAGAACTAGGGAGCATAGCCTCAGGATAAGGGGTCAGCCTTTTAAGACTGAGATGAGGAGGAATTTCTTCACTTCAGAGGGTTGTGAATCTTTGGAATTCTTTGCCCCAAAGGGCTGTGGATGCTGAGTCGTTGAGTATATTCAAGGCTAAGACAGATAGATTTTGGACTCTAGGGGAATCAAGGGATATGGGGATAGGGCAGGAAAGTGGAGCTGAGGTCGAAGATCAGCCATGATCTTATTGAATGCTGGAGCAGGCTCAAGGGGCCGTATGGCCGACTCCTGCTCCTAATTCTTATGTTCTTAAAGGAATAGAAGGATATGTTTCTCTCTGTTTCTCTCTCCACAGATGCGGCCTGACTTGTTGAGTATTTCCAGTATTTTCTGTTTGTATATAAGGATATGTCAATAGGGTGAGATGAAGTACGGTGGGAGGAGGCTTGTGTGGAGCATGAACACTGGCATAGAGCAGTTGGGCTGAATGGCCTGTTTCTGTGCTATAAAATTCAATGTAATTCTATGTAATGTGCCTCTGATCAAGAAAATGACATAGGTGGCCACTGCTACCTTCTGTTGACCTTTAGGAGGCACATGGCTCAGTCCTTTAGTAACGGCATCCATTCTGATTCTCCCTACCGCCACCCCGCTCCAGCAGGGAAACATCTGACCTCTGCCTGAACCTTTATGCACAGCGTGGCTGAGATTGGGAATTCAGTGGAGCATTAGCTTGACCTTTGCCCCTCTGCTCCATGGTGCTGATTGGTATATTAGTGTTCAAATGCGTAGTATACAGTGCGCAGTGCGCACCAGTAACAAATCAGCATGCTGCATACCTTCATTCCATGAGGGAGGCATTTTGTGTCAACCAAGTTCACACGGATTTATGCTGCTGATAGGATTAAGCTGAGGGATTTTGTGCTACTCAAATGGTATCAGTAATTATAAAGGAAGAGACTGGACAGAGGAAAGCTGAGCATGCTGCAAAAAATCCTTACCGCCATGCTCTACACAAACACAGGAATTTGAATGTCCTTTTTAGTGGATTAGTTTGTATGCCATTCTTAGTGGGATTAGCTCACCCTTATCCTGGACTTTCCCCAAAACTAGTGTCCTCAGTCCTTTCTCCAAACTCGCAGGCTTACGTAAGGCCCACTAATATTTCATTGACTCTAAAGCTCAGTGTTGATTTATTTCGTGCCTTTCAAGGTGAGGAATGGAAGACCTTTCACTTTGTGCACTCGTGATCAGAATCAAACAATGCCAGGTCAGGTCTAACACATTTTTAAACTGAATGAGTCTGCCTTTAATCTACCCCAGCAATGTAGCTCAGCTTCAGATTCTAAAAAGCATCCCCCCGTCCCTACTTTTCTTACTGTCTGCACCCATCATTATGCCACCAACCGTATTTGCAGACCCTGCCACAGTTACCTAGCAGTAAGTGATCATGCACTAGCACGTAGGTTGTTCTACATGATTTTATGTGTGAAGCCCTTTGAAGATGTAAGCCTGTCAAGGCTGCCACTTATAAGTTGCCTCATGAATGTGTGCTGTTGGGGTATCATCCTATGCTCCTATGTATAAGCTTGCGTGATAAGCAAAGGCATAGTTGTAATTTGTGTGAGGATTTGGCAAATGTCAGCAGTATAATGTAAACAGGTTAATCGGCAATATTCTGTGGCAGTGCCCATATTTGGGCCATCTAACAGTTAAATCACACTGTTCGATAGTCTTAACATTGGCACTTACCTTCAGGTATTCAATCTTCTTCTGCATCTGTTCCCAGGTCCTGCAGATGCTGCAAACAGCACTGAACCTAACCCCCATCTCCTGCCAAGCATGTTGCACTGCCATCCTCTGGGAAATATGCCATGGCAAACCTCCTCACACCTACCTCATGCAGCAATGCCCCCACTGTAATGTATATACCTTTAAGGGGGGAACTACTTTTTACAGCTCATGTATACTGTAGTACCGGCAGTGACCACACCTGTATATAGCACTGAGTAGTAATCTGTACAGGCAGTTCCAGAGTGAGCCATGTTGAGTAAACACCTGTTGTACCGTTCTCCTGCAGTCTTGTGTCCTACTACTGACAGACACAACATTGGCGATGAGGCAAATTCGATCCTACCTGCAACTCTGCATCACCTCCCAGGGATTCGTTCCTGGAGACCAGTAGATTGGAGGTCAAGGCCAAAGACTTGGGCGTCGACCACGGGCAACCGCCCAGTCATCCAGCAGAGACTCGAGAATTGTGGGGGAGGCTGTTGAGAGCCAGGCTTGGCTTTCCAGTCACGGTGGTCCAGCGAAACGGGCTGGCAACAGGTAGTGCGCAGACCCTCCCAGACAGCAGTGGGCTAGAGCCCGACCGAGCGGCACAGCAAAGGGCCGAGCAGCGTCGACGGGAGAGAGAGAGAGAGAGGGCAGAGCGCACAGGGCGCAGCCGGTGTTCAGGGGCCGAGCAGCGTCGAGGAGAGGGAGAGAGATGCGCGGAAACCCGCGAGGCGCTGCCATTGCCACGAGGACCACCGAGAGCGGCGTTGGCAGCAGCGCTGGAGAAGCGCGCAAAACATACAGGGCGCCGCCATTACCACGAGGACCGCTGAGAGCGGCGTTGGCAGCAGCGGGGGAGGAAGGAAAGCGCAGGTGATGCTATTTTAAGCCACACCCAAAATGCCGAAGAGTGGCAGTATCACCGCATTTGACAATGAAATCGAAGATTGGACTACATATGTCGAACGAATAGAGGTATACTGCAAGGCAAATGAGGTGTCAGATGACAAGAAAGCGCCGGTATTGTTAAATTTAATGGGTGCAAAGACGTATGGCTTATTACGAAATCTAGTAACCCCAGCGAAGCCAGTGGAAAAGAGTTTTGGAGACATAGTGACGATACTACAGGAACATTTAAACCCCACACCACTGCTGATAGCAGAAAGATTCAAGTTTCACAAACGGAACCAGCATAAGGATGAAAGCAATGCTGATTATTTAACAATACTGCGCAAACTATCGAAACACTGCCAGTTTGGAACGGGACTGGCAGATACCTTAAGGGACAAGTTTGTGTGTGGGCTTCAAAGTGAAGGAACCCAGAAATGGCTTTTATCTGAAAAGGACCTTACGCTGGACAAGGCTTTCAGCATTGCGGTATCATATGAAGCAGCAGCACGGGGCGCTGCAGAGATACAACAGAGACCGCAAGAATATGGCACAAACGAAATGTCATACAGAACAGAGAAGTGCTATTGCTGCGGCAGAACAACACACGACCACAATGATTGCTGGTTCAAAGACAAAGTGTGCAGACAGCGTGGAAAAGTAGGACACATAGCACAAGTCTGCAGGTCGGGAAAGAAAACCAGCAATAAGAAATCTCCAAAAGAAAAGTACAAGAAGGTACATAAGGTGACGGAGAATAGTTCAGACGAACAGAAGAGTGATACCGACTCCGAAAACAGGGAGCTGAGTTGTCTGAAACTACATAATGTGATCAAAACGGAGGATCACCGAACCATTTGGGCCACTCTCAAGATAGCAGGAGTCCAGGTAAAAATGGAATTGGACACAGGATCAGCCCTAACAGTCATAAACCGACGGGACTACGAATGGCTATTCTCACACATACCCTTGAGAGACACAAAAATTATTTTGAAGACGTACACGGGGCAAAAAGTCTACCCCAAAGGAAAAATAAGGGTGACCGTTATATATAACGGTAAGGAAACACCAAAACTAGACCTGTATGTATTGCAAGATGGAGGACCACCATTACTAGGATGTGAATGGATCCGGAAAATACAGCTGGATTGGCATTCCATACAAGCACTGACTGCGGCTGCCAAAAAGGATGATGACGTCACACCTGGGCGACTGTCAAAGATCCTAACCGACGCGCAAGAAGTGTTCCAGCAAGGACTCGGAACACTACAAGGCATGACAGCAACAATTAAAATCAAAGAAAACGCAAGCCCAAAATGTTTTAAGGCCAGACCGGTACCTTATGCGATCCGCCCAGCTGTCAAAGCAGAGCTGGAGAGTTTGGAATGTTCAGGAGTACTGTCCAAGGTAGACTGGAGCGAGTGGGCTACACCCATCGTCCCTGTGATGAAAAAGTCGTTGAGCAGCACGCCTGGGGAACCAAGGAAGGTTCGCATCTGTGGGGACTTTAAGGTAACAGTGAACCCAGTCCTTCACACCGTGCAATATCCACTTCCGCGGATTGAAGATATTTTCGCCTCGCTATCTGGAGGGAAATGCTTCACTAAGATTGATCTGGCCCAGGCATATCTGCAAATGGAGGTAGAAGAAGCATCAAAAAAATACCTCACAATCAACACCCATAAAGGTCTCTACCAATACAACCGGCTGGTATTCGGGGTAGCATCAGCTCCGGCTATTTGGCAAAGGGCAATGGAACAAGTCCTGCAAGGGATCCCAGGGACCCAGTGTTATTTGGATGACATCCTGGTCACGGGCGAAAATGACAGTGATCACCTCGCCAACCTGGAGCAGGTGCTCACTAGATTGAAGGAATATGGGCTCCGAGCTAACCGCCCCAAATGTGAGTTTTTAAAAAAACAGATCTCGTATTGTGGCCACGTTATCGATAAAGAGGGGTTACATAAGTCCCCAGAAAATTTGTCGACAATACTACACCCACTGAACACCCTACTACAAACTGGAGTGCCATGGAAGTGGAGTGACGAATGTAAACGAGCTTTCCAGAAGAGCAAAACACTTATCACATCGAAAGAGGTATTGGCCCATTTCAACCCAGCACTACCAATTCGGTTGGCGTGTGATGCGTCACCCTACGGCATTGGAGCGGTGCTGTCGCACAAATTCTCGGACGGCTCAGAGAGGCCAATAGCCTTTGCGTCACGATCACTAACCTCAGCCGAGCATAACTACGCCCAGATTGACAGGGAAGCCCTCAGCCTAGTGTGGGGAGTGCAAAAGTTCAATCACTATCTGCACGGGCAGAAATTCACCTTGCTAGCTGACCACCAGCCTCTTGCCTCCATTTTTAATCCGAAGAAGGGCGTTCCGGTGATGACTGCGCAATGACTACAAAGATGGTCACTCTTTCTAGGGGCGCACCACTATGAGATTGAATATAAGGGCACGAAACAGCATGGAAATGCTGATGGGCTATCACGCCTGCCACTGCCTACTGCGGAGGAAGCACCAGCAGTGGATCCTGTCGAAATATTTCATTCGACTATAGTTGAATACCTACCGGTAACTAACGCTCGTATAGAAAAGGAGACCCGAAATGACCCGACACTGTCTCGGGTATATGATTTGACGGTGAAGGGATGGCCAGCACATGGCGACTCACTGTTGCCAGCATTCTCGACAAGAAGAGAACAGCTGTCAGTGTGCCGGGGGACCTTGATGTGTGGATCCCGAGTGGTAATTCCACCCAAGTTAAGGGATAGAGTGCTCAATGAGCTTCATGAGGGTCATCTGGGAGGGGTAAAAATGAAAAGCCTTGCCAGGGCTTATGTGTGGTGACCAGGAATCGATAAACAAATCGAGGACCTGACCAAGAGCTGCTCAGGATGCCAGAAAGTCCAAAATGCACCACCACATGCCCCTCTACACCCATGGGAGTGGCCCTCATCTCCATGGCAACGGGTGCATATTGATTTTGCTGGTCCATTCATGGACTCAATGTTTTTAATAGCTGTGGATGCGCACTCGAAATGGCCTGAGGTCATCAAAATGTCCTCCACCACCACGGAGAAAACTATTGCAGTCCTACGGACCATTTTTGCCAGGAACGGCTTGCCAGAACAGATTTGCTCCAATAACGGACCACAGTCTGTGTCCGAAGAGTTCCGGAGGTTTATGCAGAAGAATGGGGTAAGGCATTACACATCCGCCCCGTATCATCCAGCCACAAATGGATTGGCTGAGAGGTTCGTACAAACCTTTAAGAAGGCAATAAAGGCTATGTACAATGACAACATTCCGCTGCAGCATAAGGTGGACAATTTTCTGTTCGCCTACCAGAATGCGACACATGCAGTCACCAACCAGGCCCCGGCCATGATGTTCTTTAACCGAAGGTTAAGATCTCGCCTGGATTTGCTCAGACCAAACGTACGAAGAGATGTTGAGAGTAAGCAATTCCAGCACATCCATGAGAAGCCAACAAGGAGCTTCAATGTAGGGCAACCAGTCTTGGCCCGCGACTACCGAACAGAAAAATGGCAGCCAGGAAGAATATGCACACGGCAGGGCCCACTAATGTACACAGTGGACGTTGGGGAGAACATCGTGAGACGCCATGCTGACCAGATCCTAGAGTCACAGGAACAAGTCAACCCCATGCCTCGCCCATACATACCTGGTGAGGAACCCGACGTACAGGTCGCATCTACCCCAGAAACAGTAGCATCGGAAGCTGATGACCCAACCGACAACAGGGTGCCAGAATTGCCTCCACACCAAGAGCGAGACACTCGGGAAAGGCACTATCCAGAAAGGATCAGGAAGCCTCCCCAACGACTGAATATATAAATGGACTATTTTCAGCTAACGTTGTATGTTAAAAGTGTTAATTGTAATTAGTATGATATTTAATTGTTAAATGAGTGTTATGGTACTGTTAATCTAAAAGGGGAGGAATTGTAATGTATATACCTTTAAGGGGGGAACTACTTTTTACAGCTCATGTATACTGTAGTACTGGCAGTGACCACACCTGTATATAGCGCTGAGTAGTAATCTGTGCAGGCAGTTCCAGAGTGAGCCACATTGAGTAAACACCTGTTGTACCGTTCTCCTGCAGTCTTGTGTCTTACTACTGACAGACACAACACTCACTTCATCATCCATCAAACAGGGGTTTCAGGTACTGTAACACTGCATTCCTTTGCCAGAGACTCAATTTCCTGCATCCACATTTATTTTGCCAGTCACTGATTGTTGCTAGCTAATATTTTTGTCCCTTACAGCCTTTGTAAAGGCTAAATACTTTAAAAATATTTACAACCTTTGTAAAGGATGCAACAATTTTTATTCCCATACATAGCTACTAACCTTTAAGCGGCCACTTCCCTCTAATTTTTGGTTGCAGTGATATAAGGGATGTGCATGGACAATTTCCAATCCCCCGAGGCCCACAAAAATAGGCCAACATTTACCTTTAGCAGACTTCTTCAGTTCCATTGCCCGTGGAACTGATCAGAGTGTGAACGGCGCAGGCTCCGACCAGTTCTGAGCTAAAATGGCAATCGGAGTCCTATTTACTTCATAGGACCCCGAGTTCCATACTAAAAGGGGTCTATCGCCCGGTTGTAGGCCCCTTTGAAAATGGAGCCGGCCGCACTGCCGGTGTTAACGGGGCGGTAAGGCTACTGACCCCATTTTGAGGCCGTTACCGCCCCAGTAACGCCAGGCAAAGGCAGTGACAATCGTCCCTGATGTCACATGTACAGTGGGCGGAATTATTGTAATTACACACAAATGATGGAAATGCGTCGTATCCCTTAGCAACGTTGGGTACTAGGAACGCCAAGCATTCCTGCCATTCAAGGTTCTAGAAGGTCACAGGGAGGGATTTAAAAATTAAAGGGCTAATTCTCCCAGTGTGATCAATTACACTAGGCAAGGTGGTAGACTGAGGAGAAAACATTAACATTATTCCACACCACCGCCATGTTACACTGACTTGCACTGTAGCCATCTCTCCCCCTATCCATCTGAGGCAGGTAGCCTGACAATGATAGAAATTGACATCATCGGACATATGTAGTGAATTGAAAAGGGTCCGAGCACTGAACCCTGGGACATCGCACTCCTGACTGAACCCCATTAGGAAGCTACTACATTTAAAGCCACCCTTTGTTTACGGACCCTTAGCCAATGTTTTAATCCATCTTCTCCTTTCATCCCCAAAATGGTGCACAAAGCAATTTTACACAAACTCTTTAACCCTCCTGCATATCTTTAATTGAAAGATAAAGAAAGAACTTGTACTTAGAGAGTGCCTTACCAAGTTTCACAAGCCGTCCAAAGCACCTCACACAGAATGAATTACATTGTGCTGTTACTGCTGTTAGTTGGGTAAACTCCTGGATCTTTTCGGCACAGACATGGTGGGCCGAATGGCCTCCTTCTGTGCCGTAAATTTCTATGATTCCCAGTGTTTTCCACAGGAGAATTTCTATGCCTTTTACAAAGGTGCCTTTGTGTGTTATGTAGTGTATTTCTGCAGACACTTCTCAAAGCACCACTTTCCTTACATTTAACCGAGTTTAAATGATGCTTAGAGCTATTCATACAATGAAAAAATGAAGGTGTTTATTTTCTACTTAATGTTGTATAGGCAATTTAAAATGTATTCCGACAAGTTTCTCTGTCAAGAAAATGGCTGCACAAAGGTATGAGCCTGCAGCATACTTTGTACAAACCTAATATAATTTAAAGAGCAGCTCCTTATGACATTCAATTAAACTATCACATTGAAGTTACAATGCCCCATAGAGCACAGAATTGAAATGAATGCCCTTTAAAGGATTTACCAAGTTACATTTTCTCTTCCTATTTTTTTCGGACCACAGAGCCATCACAAATTGTCACTATCCACTCCAGTTTACTGCCTGTTATTCTGATGACTCCTGGTCTAGTTCTCATTCTATCCTGGCTGTTTCAATGTGATTTCGCTTACCATTTTGCCAATGCTTAAAAGGGTCTCATTTTTCCACGCTTGCATAAGTTTCTTTTATTATATAATTTAATTGTCATTTCCCCCTTTTCCCATTGTCGTGCCTTTCTTTGTTCCAGTAATGTTGAATAGATTTTCACGGTATTTTCTGATATTCTCCACACTTGCCCTTGGCATTTCAAGGAGTAATTTCATCGATAACTGAACTCCTGTTCTATAGTTCTTCAGTGACTCTACTAAGTCAATTGAATTGCTCCTAAATTGATGTCAAAGTCAATTTTGTATTCATTGCCTGGAACTTGACAAAAGTTTCTGACTCCAGGGATTTTGTTTTTCCATGAATATTTGATTTGATTAGTTCCTATTGTTAGAATATTCCCATTTTTGTCCTAAATTACTTTACTTTTAATAATTTTACCTGAAAGTCTTTGGTGATTCGGTCAGATGCCAATTCTCATGGCAATTTCTTTTGCTTTTGTACCTTTGTGCTTCTTCACCACGATACCTATCAATCTCTTTTCCTAATTGGTCTTTATAGTAATGAATCTCCCTTTCTTGCTTGTATTCCAAGTTCATTTTACTGGTCTCCTATCAATGTTTGTAAATCCTTTTTGTCGGTTTTCTCATTCCACTCTGCTGATCAGTCCCTCCTTCTTTCTCCCTTTTCCAACATTCTAGCATTTTCTGTTCTAATTTCTAATTGAAATGCTACCAGCATCAGTAAACAGTATAACAAATTACTAGTATCTGCTGTTGCCTGCTTGCTGATGTTTGATAGTGTTTCAAATCAGTCGCTGCTCTAGTTGGGATTTATTTCTCAAGTCTGAGCTCTTGAGCATTGCTGAATCCATAAATCTCTTCAATGCACTTTGATTTTAGAACCTCTTTTAATTTCAATTTGACTACTACGAAATACAGTAAAGGTCACTTTTGATGTAAGAAAGAAAGAAGAAAGAAAGACTTGCATTAATATAGCGCCTTTCATGACCACCAGACGTCTCAAAGTGCTTTACAGCCAATGAAGTAGTTTTGGAGTATAGTCACTGTTGTAATGTAGGAAACGCAGCAGCCAATTTGCACACAGCAAGCTCCCACAAACAACAATGTGATAATGACCAGATAATCTGTTTTTTGTTATGTTAATTGAGGGATAAATATTGGCCAGGACACTGGGGATAACTCCCCTGCTCTTCTTCGAAATAATTGCACAGGATCTTTTACGTCCACCTGAGAGAGCAGACGGGCCCTCGGTTTAACGTCTCATCCGAAATGATGTACTGCATCATTAAACACATACTGGTTATTTTTATCCTCTTTTTGATATAACTTTAGCTTACGTCACATCACCAAACATTAATATACTCCAAATTTTAGATTTCAGGGTTGTCTATCATTTTCTCCCACTTACATGTCAAATTGTGTACTGAAATATTTTCATTTTTGGTATTCCACTCACGTGGAGATGATACACAAGAAG
Organism: Somniosus microcephalus; assembly: GCF_052327205.1. NCBI lineage: Eukaryota > Metazoa > Chordata > Chondrichthyes > Squaliformes > Somniosidae > Somniosus > Somniosus microcephalus. The sequence goes on from NC_140992.1 coordinate 255,607,823, forward strand.
AGTTTTGCTGAGGTAACTCCCCCAATGGATTATGGGGAAAGTCACCTACAGAACATGAATGTCTTGGGTTCAAACCCTGGTCTTTGCCGAGTTAGTTAATCTCAACCAGGTGGTAGACGCACTACAATTGACGATCGTGCTCCTCATTTAGGGAAGAGAAAAATCATGGTTCCTGCTCCTGATCACTGTCCAGTGACCACTGCTGATGTGCACATGTAGGGAGGTTAAGTGAGGACCAGTCACCCTCCCCCATGGATAACTAACCTGCTAGTGCTCACTTTTTTGGCTCACGCATGAGCCACCTGAGGGGAGACAATGAAAGAAAAATGTTTTTCCACGTGTAATTTTGTAACTATTCAAAAGCAATCATTGTATTTTTAGCATTGGTCCAGAACTATTTGCCAGCAGAGGGGTGACTGAACTACAATGGTGTTAGTGCTTATGCTAGTGAACCAGAGCAGAAACATAGAAGATAGGAGCAGGAGTAGGCCATTCAGCCCTTCGAGCCTGCTCCGCCATTCAACGAGATCATGGCTGATCATCCAAACCCTAGCACCCGGTCCCTACACCGACAGCCATCCCACCCAAGCCCTATCCCCGTAACCCCATGTATTTAATCCCCCCTAACACTAAGGGTCAATTTTTAAAAAAAAATGTTTTCATGGCCAATCAACCTAACCTGCACATCTTTGGACTGTGGGAGGAAACCGGAGCACCCGGAGGAAACCCACGCAAACACGGGGAGAATGTGCAAACTCCACACAGACAGTCACCCGAGGCCGGATTTGAACCCGTGTCCCTGGCGCTGTGAGGCAACAGTGCTAACCACTATGCCACCAGGCTCAGTTTTAGGCCATTCATGGTGAGATTAGAGGGGTCAATAAGCATTCATCTGGGTACAAGTAATACTAGTCACATACCAAAAACTCACTATCATTGGTTTTGTTCAAAATATCTCACGAATGATACAATGGAAAATAAAGACTGCTGGTCGAAAGTAACGATAATTGGAAAGTAATTAAAATTAAACATATCCAAGGGTATGATGGGTACAGGAGTGTAGTGGTTCTGTTACGGGACTAGTAATCTGGAGAACGTGAGTTCAAATCCCACTCTTTGCGAATTTGAATTTGTTTTTTAAAAATATGAACTAAAAAAGCTGGTATCAGTAAAAGTGACCATGAAGCTGTTGGATTGTCCTAAAAACCCAACTGGTTCACTAATGTTCTTTAGGGAAGGAAACCTGCCTTTATGGGACTCTAGTCCCATGGTAAGTGATTGACTCTTAGGGCGCGATCTTGCCAGCCCTGGGGAGGTGGGTTTGGAGGCGGGACTGCTGGGAAAATGGCAGAATCTGGGGGCGGGTGCCCATCCCTGTGCCATCTCCCCAGGAGGCGGGTAGCCGACCCGCGCTGGGTCCCGTCTCCTGGAGGCGGGATGGGGATTACAGCCACTTAACTGCCTGTTAACAGGTAGTTAACAGACAGTTAAGAGGATTATCCCCATTTTTCCAACAGAGGCGCGGGCTTCCCGACATCAGGAAACCCTGCCAGGGTCACCGAGGCGAGCGGTGGGTCTGTGGGGGTCGGAGGGGTGCAAAAGTGCACTGTGAAGGTAAGTGATGGGTGCAAGTGTGGCGAGGTAAATATGTGAGGTGAGTAGAAAGTGATAGAAAAAGTTTACTTACCTTTGTTTCTTCCTGCAGGCTTCAACAGTTGGGGATGCGGAGAGTCTCGCATCTCACCAGCAGAGATGACAGATGGCTGCTGCATTCTCCGATGCAACAACCATCTAATTTCTGCTCACAAAAGAAGTTTGATGAGCCTTGAATACAGGGACTCATCAAACAACATAGAATGTCAGTGTTTGACAGCTTCACAGAGCTGTCAAACGATGACAATTCATCTGCCAAAAATTTTTGACAGATGAAACGTCATACGCTGACGTTCTCTGTAACCGGCTTCTCCTTAATTGGCCTGCTAAGCCCGCTGGGTGGGCTTAACAAAGTCAGTCAAGGGAAAATAGCGTGGGTTGGCCAGAAGTCGATGGAGGCAGGACTAAAACCCGACAAGCAGTAGTCCCGCCTCCAACACACCCCCATTGACAAAATCGCCCCCTTAACTATCCTATCAAGCCACTAATTGCATCAAACCATGACAAAAAGTGGACTGCAGCAGGTCAAGATGAAGGCCCACCACCATCTTCTCAAGGCAACTAGGGATGGGTAATAAATGCTATAGCGGCCCACATCCTGAGAATGAATAATACAGAAGAAAAGTATTATAATCCAGTAAAAAAAGTGTATTATTCTTTGATTAAAGCATCTCTTCCTATCAAATGAGAAGACCACATTTCCATTGACATCCTCTTAGCTTGATGCCATATATAATATTGTAAAATCATCAAAATGTGTATGTCGTCAATTATAGCTGCAGACAGAAGCAAAACTCATGTAACTCTTGCTAGTACGGGAAAAAAAGGATTTGGTTATCTCTCTCAATTTTTGATGCCTACAGTCTCCTTGGTAAAGTGTATTGTTCTTGGCGATAGTGTTGAGCATGATTAGTATGATAACGATATGCCACACAAAAATGAAGGATTACTGTTGGGGGAGAAATCTAACTTTTTGAAGTTCGATTTAACTTGTACGTTCTTCCAGCTGACTCCTTCCTTCCCATCCTCCCTTTGCAAGTCAACATGTGATAAGCAACTTGCTTCAGAGAAAATAATTCCAATCACCGCGGCAACATTTGTGGAAAGCAGCAACTGTTTATGATGTGGTAGGTTGAATAGCAGCGTAGGACTGTGGACACAAATCTGGCAAGTACAGAAATCTCACTGATTTGACCCTGGTAATTATTGGAGGCACATAAAGACTTGCAGAAATTGTATCAGGTATCAACAGCCACGACAGAGCTCCACAGACTAGTGCATGTTCCTCAATCAACAAGTGATGGTTAGTTCTACATTTGAATTTTTGCACACTTCTGAAATTCTGCTTCTAGTCAATATTATTGTCTTGTCAAAGTTCCAAAAGGAAAAGAGGTGACATGTGAACTCTCACCACTGGTATTCCATACTGATATTGTGCACTGATATGAAATATTAAGATGAGATAGCATCACATTTTATGTTCTTGGATTGAATCTGAAGGTCTGGTTAACTTTTGAGATACTGTTTCAGTCATGACCTTGCAAAAAGCTGACAGCTTGATCACATCTGTCCATGTTGTAGATAATGTACAGTGGAGCTTGGATAGAGGACAAGATATGGAAAGGACTAAGCCGATCACATAAGGCTGTGAAGTCCAGATGATGAAGGCTGACATTTGATGCCTGAAATCCAGCTGCAATGGTAAGTTTAAAACGTAACCTTAACTATATATGTAAAGATGGCTGTTTATTCCAGTTAAAGCCTCTGTTTTTCTTGCATCCCTTTTCCACTCCTAGTGTTGGCTTTCCCTTATATCTGTCAAGGTATTTTGTTTACAGCTTAAACTGACCAAAAATTTCCAAAACACATGTGATTTTGGTTCTACGTTTGATAGTGCACAGTCCAGTTTGCCAACACAGATAGTTCACTTCTGTTTTGTGTGTCCAGGTTGATAGAACAGCTGATTGTTCTACAAACTAGAAAAACAGAAATTTATGCAACATAAATGATCATACTTAAAATTCGCTTAATTGCACATAGCCAGCAACATTCTAAACAGCTTCATTTTATTTATTACATAATACACAATAAATCTGTCTGTGCTGGATTCATATCGGTAACACTGTGCAACTCTCCTTTGAATGATTTATTGTCTCATTTCAAGACCTGTGAAATTAAATGCTACTGTCAGTGACACTAATAGAATTCCTAAAAGGTCACAAAAGCAAATCATTGCAACTTGGGTGCTGAGTCTTGTCAAAGTTTATTTCTCATTTATGAGAACGTCTTCATAAAAATGAATTATTGGCACAACTTCTATTTAACAAGTATTGGGAATGGCATTTGGTGGTGTAGCATCTTTTAAAATAAAAGAATAACAACAGTATATCTGTCAGCTAATAAGACGACTCAAAGGTTCTCGGTTACACACTGGCTTTAATCTTTAATTAAATGTATAAAAATATGATTCAACAGTCATTTTCACTGTATCCATGGTAACTGCTGGTGTTGACTATTCCGACTGCATTTTGTTAGAGAATATTTTTATCATTTTATTTACTAAAATATGTGGATGTTTTCCCTGAAAATTGACAATTCAAATGCTGGCCCATTTGTAATATGACCTCTACTGTAAAGGGGGTCAATTGGACACATACAAAATAATTTCTTCGTCAGTGGTGCCGGTAAATCAGCGAGTGACTTGGTAATCCTGAGATGTTTCCATAATGGGGCTGGTGCCCAACATTGCTATTCAGATCAATTGACCCTGCCCTGACTCCAGATACACTGCTGGGGTGCAGAAAGGGGGGTCACCAGTGCCTGCTTCTGCCGCATTCTGCCAGCAGAATAGGGCAGAACATTTTCAGTCCGTCTCTGTCTAGTGGAGGATAAAAACAGACAGAGACCTATGTTTGTTCCCAGTAGAGATGCCCTCATGCCAACCAAGTGGGGGTGGTATTAAAGAGAGATCACTGCCATTTTGGGGGAGGGTAAAAGCCTAGAAGTGCCCAGCAGCATTTTCATCATGATTGCATTGTCCATAAGTGTTGTAACGGATCTTGTAGTGCTCTGATGTTTTTGAAATACTTATACTTTTTGCAATGCTGATGATGTCATTGTGATGCGTGTTGATTACCAGAAGGAACAACAAGGGCACTGAAATTGCGGTCGGCAGCGTCGATAAGGAGTGCGCCGCCGACCTCCGAAAGAAATCCGCACTTACCTGGTGCGATGCCCCCTTCGAAAACTTGCGTTGTCTCGCTGTGGAGTTGAGCGCAGCGTAGTGGACCATGGATCCCAGGGGCGCACCATGTGCGTAAACGTACCTGGGATCATGCGGGGCGGTGCTCCAATCAGGAAACAGAAATCTCTGATGCCCATTCATGATTTTTTAGCCTCACTCACCCCAGTTATTTAAATAAATAAATCAGTCTCTCACTCACCCCAGTTATATTAATAAATAACTCTCTCACTCACCCCAGTTATATTAATAATAAATAAATCAGTCTCTCACTCACCCCAGTTATATTAATAAATAACTCTCTCACTCACCCCAGTTATATTAATAATAAATAAATCAGGCTCTCACTCACCCCAGTTATATTAATAATAAATAAATCAGGCTCTCACTCACCCCAGTTATATTAATAAATAAATCAGTCTCTCACTCACCCCAGTTATATTAATAAATAAATCAGTCTCTCACTCACCCCAGTTATATTAATAAATAACTCTCTCACTCACCCCAGTTATATTAATAAATAAATCAGTCTCTCACTCACCCCAGTTATATTAATAAATAACTCTCTCACTCACCCCAGTTATTTTAATAATAAATAAATCAGGCTCTCACTCATCCCAGTTATATTAATAAATAAATCAGATTCTCATTCTTGGTAGATTGTTTTCACCCTTTGCCTATTTGTTTCCACAGGTTGTGTTGGGATCAGGAGATAGTTAGATGGATATAGATATTTATTTGGATGATTTTTTATCATGACGGGTGTATATTTCCGCTGCTGCATATCCCCCCTCCCCTTACGCTGTTTGTACCAGCTGCAAAATTTTCCTGCGTAGTTGCTGGGCAGTTGGTGAGCAATTAGCCCAACTCTGCGCCAGCAAATAGGAGTTCACAATCGCAGCGGATGATCTGTCAAGTTAGAACTTGACAGATTGCAAGTTCGGGATTTAGTGCATGAAGCACATGAAACTTGTGGTCAATTTCAAAGGTGGTATGGCAGCGTACTCTGAGAGTACAGCTTCATACCGACTGCAAATTCTGCCCCAAGGTGTTCCCATTATGAAAGATGGCCCTTCAACTGTGGCAGATGGTTTATGGCCCAGTATGTCCCACCACTGAAGGAGGACAGTGTGGGAAGAGGAATCAGCAAAGCTGATAACACCAGGGCCAAAATAAAAATAAAAACTGCTGTTAGAATTTATTTATTCAAATCAATTTGGATTCACCTAAATTTAGCGAATTTGGTTCTATTTCAATTTTGGACACTGCCTTTCTTTATTCTTGGTCAGCACATGACAGTTGTTGCAACTGGTGACTCCTGGAGCTGCACATGCTTCCCCAACACAGTGCTGAGGAACCTGAATCTAAATTAGGACAAACTTTGCATTTCTAATTATTCAATGAAAAATCAGGAGCATCTAGAATTAGTCTTTCTCTACCAGAAAAGACCTATTTAATTCTTAACTCCTGCTGTTACTTCCCATCAAGTTTAATGGTTAGAAAACTTACTTAAGGCCTCATCTGTTGACACATAAGAACATAAGAAATAGGAGCAGGAGTAGGCCATTTGGCCCTTCAAGCTTGCTCCACCATTCAATAAGATCATGGCTGATCTTCTACCCCATCTCCACTTTCCTGCACTATCCACATATCCCTTGACTCCCTTAATATTCTAAAATCTATCGATCTCTGTCTTGAATATACTCAATGACTCAGCCTCCACAGCCCTCTGGGGTAGAGAATTCCAAAGATTCACCACCCTCTGAGTGAAGAAATTTCTCCTCATCTCAGTCCTAAATGGCCAACCCCTTATTCTGAGACTGTGACCCCTGGTTCTAGACTCCCCAGCCAGGGGAAACATCCTCCCTGTATCTACCCTGGCACATGTGGCAATTGTTTCTTGCTGGCCAACTCTGTGAAACAGAGACCTAATGAAAATGTCAAAATATTTCAGAAATCAGTTTACATGGAGAAGAGGTAGAGGCTCTTACAATAGCTAAAGTTAATAAGGGTGACAGCCACAGTAACATCAAAGGCAGATTTCAGCCAATAGAACTGTTGCTAATCTTGTGGGAAAAGGCAAATCTAAATGGCCACAAAATTTGTGGTGGAGCCTTTGTATTGAGGATACCGGACGTACGCTGCGCACTAACATATCCAGATACCATTTCCATTCTGCAGCTACCGCTCAAAATGTTTTGACAAAAGGAAAGGCGACTGAGATTTTATTGAAGCTGTGTGTTTTTTGCATGTACTTTGTGCGATCTAATCTTAGTCTAGTCTTAGATCAATACTGCATTAAAGTGGGCGTGACACTGCTATATTTGATGAATTACATTTAAACAAATTAATTTAAAGAGAGTAAAATTTTCCCAGTATCTCTTAAGTAAAGATTATCTCATGTAAACATGCCGCGAACCAGGTAAATTGATAAAGGTGCGGTTCTAAATTCACTGCCACTTCCAAAGTTTGCTGTTCCATAAAGAATGTTATTTAAAATGACATGATTAGCGCCACTGGTTACTTATGGTTTCTATTCTTTTCCCCTTGCTGAGAATAATTTTCATAGGGTTCAGTAAGAGGATGAGTTTGTGTTATTTGGTCCTGAAATTCTTAATCTATCTTTTTCTATAATAAACTACCTACTAATAAAATTGCAGCAATGCAGTTTTTAACAGTGCAATTTCTGACAATGCAAATTCATTAGCAAATCATTAATCACGTATAACAATGAGTATTCTCCTCTTTTTCATTAAAGAGAAATTTGGACCCCTGGTGAGACGTGCCATCCAGTCCAGTGTTGCTCATAATACATCCTGGGGCCACTTGTGGACCTCTTCCTACCCTTCACCTGTAGGTTATGGAAAACTAGGTGCTTCATGAGATCTGACCTCCATTCACTGCTCGTCTGGCAGAGCTAGAAACCTATGCTGTTCCCTCTCTTCAATTGCTGTCCAGTGAGGGAAAGGAAGATAATACTATTAGAAAGCATGAATATCACAGAATCTATAGAAAAAGTGATAGTCCCTGTTAAAACTGTGGGACCTTTTGTTTTAATAGAACTATTAAGGGTTTCATTGGGTCAGCTGTGGTTCAGTGGGTAGCACACTCCCCTCTGAGTCAGAAGGTTGTGGGTTCAAGTCCCACTCCAGGGACTTGAGAACATAAATCTAGGCTGACACTCCAGTGCAGTGCTGAGGGAGTGCTGCACTGTCGGAGGTGCCGTCTTTCAGATGAGACATTAAACCGAGGCCCCGTCTGCTTTCTCATGTGGATGTAAAAAATCCCATGGCACTATTTTGAAGAAAAGCAGGGGAGTTATCCCCGCTGTCCTGGCCAATATTTCTCCCTCAACCAACATAACAAAAACAGATTATCTGGTCATTATCACATTGCTGTTTGTGGGAGCTTGCTGCCACATTTCCCACATTACAACAGTGACTCCACTTCAAAAGTACTTCATTGACTGTAAAGCACTTTGTGACGTCCGGTGGTCATGATAGGCGCTATATAAATGCAAATCTTTCTTTCTTTTCTCATTGAAATTGGTAGCTTACCATTTAGGAAGTAAGGGTGCAGATCTTCATCCCATCACTCGATGGTGGAGTGTGTTGGAGAATTTGTGACGGAAGCCTACCAGCAAAACTGAGAATATTGCCCTCGACAAAAGGTTAATGAAAAACATGAACTAATCCTGAGGGGTTTAGTGAGGGAAAGTATGCCTGTGGTGATGCCTCTCAACCCTGGGAATAGGAGAGTGGAGATGTGACTGTGTTCCCTAGTCATGTAAGGAGCTTCATGTACAGGCATTGTGGACACTAGGGCCTAGAAATTCACTTTGGGGCGGCCAGCTCGCTCGCGCCCAAAAGTTATCGCTGGGCGGGGAGGCATTAGCGATCGCCAGATATTCGTCTTCTGCGCCCCAATTCGGAAGCGGGCGCTATACCAGGGTGTGCCCGCCTCCGCTTGGGGAGCTGCAACTGAATATCGGCGCACTAGTTGCCGCAGCGCCACCCGCAGCGGAGCGGCAGGCTGCAGTACTGCAGGCCTTCCTCCCTCTCTTAAGGGGGAGGTGTCTGCAACAGCCGGAGCCCCGATCGCAAGTGCCGGCAAAAGAGCCCGGCACAACGGAGAAGTGCCAGGCTCGCGGAAAGCAGCCGGCAATGCCACAGGGGGGGGGGGTGGAGGAGGCCGGGGAAGGAGGTGCGGGCAGGCGGCCGCCGCAAAAGCGGCCGGCCGCACCTTCCGCTTTAAAGCGCCCCACTAAGGCTGCAGGATGGCCCCGTTTTCTGGTCGCTGTTTGCGGCCGCTTCGGAGGAGGCGGCCGCAACTAAATATGGGGATCGGCGCGGTTTCGGGGCGTTACCGGGGCACCGCGCACACCGATGACATCATCGGTGCCGGCGCAGCGCTAACGGCTACCGCCGCCATTAACGCTGCACTCAATTTCCGCGCTACCAACCCCGCCGGCGCAGAAGACCTCTTTAGGCGCTAAGTGGGCGCAAGGCCCACTGAATTTCTAGGCCTAGAATTTTTCAGCTACCAGAACTGAAACTTCTCAAAAATAGTCATCCTTAGAAAGAGCTATCTTTATCATTTAGTTCCCATTTAAATAATAATTATTGCTAAATCTGGAGAAGTATTCTGAAGAATTCAATGGCAGCTGCTACCGCATTTTAAAAACAGCTTCCTTAGAAACATAGGATCTGAAGCAAGAGGCAACAATTTACCAAAGATGTTCCTCCTGTTGCTCAAGGAAGTAAGTCACTGAACCACACAGACCAGAAAGAACCTAGGTTCAATTAGTAGTTTGTGCTGAGTTAACTGAGCAGAGCCAGAGCTATAGTAAAGAAAAAAGAAAGACTTGCATTTCTACAGCGTCTTTCACAACCTCAGAGCATCCCAAAGTGCTTTACAGCCAATGAAGTACTTTCGAAGTGTAACCACTGTTGTAAGGTAGGAAACACGGCAGCCAATCTACGCACAGCATCGTTCCATAAACAGCAATGAGGTAATGACCAGATAATCTATTTTTTAGTGATGTTGATTGAGGGATAAATATTGGCCAGAACACCGGGGAGAACTTCCCTGCTCTTCTTCGAAATAGTGCCATAGGATCTTTTACGTCCACCTGAGAGGACAGACAAAGCCTCGGTTCAACACTTCATCTGAAAGACGGCACCTCCGACAGAGCTGCATTCCCTCAGAACTGGTCAGCCAACATTATGCGCTCCAGTCTCTGGAGTGGGACTTGAACCCACAACCTACTGATTCAGAGGCGAGTAATTGCTGCTATCGTTGGCCACAATGTCTATTAAGGAAAGGAAAATTATCCAGGATCCCTTCCCTTGATTGCTATCCAGTGATCCCTAGTGGAAGTGTATGGGCTCGATTTTCCAAGCCCCGACGAGGCGGGTTTGGAGATGGGAGTGGTGGGAAAATTGCAGAATCGGGGGGCAGGAACCCATCCCGCCCCCAACCCGCCTCCGTGCCAATGTCCCAGGAGGCGGGTATCCGACCTGTGTTGGGAGCCGCCTCCCCGAGGTGGGAAGGGGATTAGTGCCAATTAACTGCCTGTTAACAGGTAGTTAACAGGCAGTTTTTTGCCTAATCCCTATTTTTAACCCTGAAGTGTGGGCTTCCCGACAGCTCTGAACCACGCCAAGTTAGCGAGGTGGGCCGTCGGTCTGAAGGGGTTGGAGGGGTCGAGATGTCCGTTGTGCAGGTGAGTGATGGGTGCATGTGTGCAGAGGTAAGTGTGTGAGGTAAGTGTAAAGTGTTTTAATAAGGTTTACTTACCTTTACTCTCTCCTGCAGGCTTCCTCCCTTCAGTTCTTGGGAGTCCCTCAGCTCACTGGCACAGAAAGCAGAATGGCCGCTGAACTGTCAAAAGCTGCAGCCTCTGCTTTCTGGTCTGGAGAGATCTCTAACTGAGTCTGAGTAGAAGGACTCAAGTTAGAAGACAGATTGTCAGTGTTTGACAGCTTCACAGAGCTGTCAAACACTGATTTTTCATCTGTCAAAAGCTCTTGACAGATGAAATGTCAATCGCTGACATCACCAGTAGCCAGGTGTCCCTTAATTGGCCTGCTAAGCCTGCTGAGCGGGCTTAACAAGGAACAAGGTCAATCAAGGGAAAATAGCGTGGGTTGGCCACAAGTCAATGGAGGAGGGACTAAAACCCAAAAAGTGGGAGTCCCGCCTCCAAAAGCTCCCCATTGACAAAATCCAGCCCTATGTGTCAAGTGTATGATAAGGATCAGTTGGGATCCTGTTGACCGGGCTGGAACCAATTGGTGGTGATGCCGATTTCACACCTGCTTGTCCATGTGAGAACAAGCATCGATGGCAGAGCTGGGACCGCCCCCACCCACCTCATCTGCATAGCTCAGATAAGCTCCTGCCTACTGCGGGCTCAGGCCCAACTCTGCCCCACCACAGAAAGCCCCAGAAACCCTGGTGCTACATAAAAGGGTTCCGTTTCTTTTTCCTGACCTTTGTGCCCAGTGAACTTGGCATTGCTCCGGACAAGGGTCAGGAAAATCATCCCTATACGCTCTTGGAACTTCGTGATGATGTGACGGTACAAGAGATTGACACAAATCACCATGTAGCAGCCAGGGAATTCAAATCCACACTCTCAAAGTGAGTGGATCCTTAATCTTGCACTTTTAATGGGTGATTTTTCTGGGTTTGTACCCAGGCAAATGGATCGTCTGGGCGCAGCGAATATCGGAAAATCGGGTGAGTCAGAACATACCCCTGTAAAGGAACCTGCCCAATTTATTCATTGTGCCCAGGCACAGACCAAGTAAACCTCCCCTTAGATCTCACAGCCACAGGCTCAAATCATTATAAGAACATAAGAACATAAGAAATAGGAGCAGGAGTAGGCCAATCGGCCCCTCGAGCCTGCTCCGCCATTCAATAAGATCATGGCTGATCTGATCCTAACTGCCAATCCACTATCACAGAACCATCTCCTGCATCTAACAGAATTAGACACACGAAATAGGAGCAGGATCAGGCTACACGGCCCCTGGGCCCACTCCGCTACCCACAGGGCCATGACCGATCCGAACCTAGACTCATGTCCAAATTCCTGCCCGCTCCCCGTAACCCTTAATTCCCTTTACTTCTAGGAAACTGTCTATTTCTGTTTTAAATTTATGTAATGATGTAGCTTCTACAGTTTTTTGGGGCAGCATATTCCATAGACCTACCACCCTCTGAGTGAAGTAGTTCCTCCTCATCTCAGTTTTGAAAGAGCAGCCCCTTATTCTAAGACTATGCCCCCTAGTTCTAGTTTCACCCATCATCAGGAACATCTTCCCTGCATCCACCCGATCCAACCCCTTCACAATCTTATATGTTTCAATAAGATCGCCTCTCATTCTTCTGAACTCCAATGAGTAGAGTCCCAATCTACTCAACCTCTCCTCATATGTCCATCCCCTCATCCCCGGGATTAACCGAGTGAACCTTCTTTGTACTGACTCGAGAGCAAGTATGTCCTTTCTTAAGTATGGACACCAAAACTGTACGCAGTATTCCAGGTGCGGTCTCACCAATACCTTGTACAACTGAAGCAATACCTCCCTATTTTTATATTCTATCCCCCTAGCAATGAAAGCCAACATTCCATTGGCCTTCTTAATCACTTGCTGCACCTGCATACTAACCTTTTGAGTTTCGTGCACCAAGACCCCCAGATCCCTTTGTACTTCAGTACTTTCCAGTTTCTTGCCATTAAGATAATAACTTGCTCTACGATTTTTCCTGCCAAAGTGCATAACCTCACACTTTCCAGTATTGTATTCCATCTGCCAAATCTCTGCCCACTGTCTATGTCCCCTTGAAGGTTTTTTATGTCCTCCTCACTCACTACTTTCCCCCCCATCTTAGTATCATCTGCAAACTTTGATATGTTATGAATGGCAAAATATTGGCCTAGATTTTGCTGGGACTGGGGCATTTCGCAGAGTGCCCTGTTAGTTAGACGTTTACCCGCACCCTTCAGCCTGAAACTTTTTTGCCCTATAAGTTGCTGGAAGTGTGAGCTGATAAGGGCACGGCGAGGGCAATGGGGCATCTGGGACCTTGGTGAACAATGGGACCAACAGTCTATCTCCTTAACCAATAAGATTTAAGGATTGAGAAAGAAACAGAGGACTGACTGAGAAGGAAATAGCGTGAATTAGAGTCAAATCAGGTACAGAAAGAGAGGGAGAAAAAAGACAGAAAGGAAAAGTAAGAAAAACATGTAAGTTTTAACTTTAAATAATCTCTAACAACAATTTACTACCTGTAGGAATCAGACTCTACAGTTTAAATAGTTCCCTTTCTGGGCCAGAGTGGCTGATTGGCATTGCAGGAACATAAATCTCCTCATTAAAAAGGTACTTGAGCTGTTAATTACCAGCCCTTACTTTCTAAGGCAAGTTTAATTGGCAATTAATGCGCAAATGCAGCAACTTCATGAAGCTCACGGGAAAGTTGAGGTCGAGCTGCCGTTTTCGCGAGGCTAACGGCGGAGCGGCGCAAATTGTCCAGCGACTTGTGGCAATTCGCAATACGTGGGGTATCTCTTCCTCGCCACAAGTCACTGGACGATTTACACATTAATAACAGCGAGCGCTATTAAAGTCACCGTGATTTTGGCAGCAAAATCTGGGCCATTATTGCTGTAGTGCTAGGGACCAGGAGATGCATGTGGTGGGCATGTAGGGTTTAAACACTGCTATTGTTTTTGGTTGATGCCCATGTTCATGCACCTCATAGTGAGTTGCTAGATTCTGGCAGTGGTAATCCAGTGCCATTTGTAAGAATTGGCATCACAAATGAAGTGCTGAGTTTTGGTTGGTATGTGGTAGCGGACACGGTGATGAAAATGTAGCTTATTGTGCATTACCATATGGGGCTGGATTTTCCTGGGTCCCACCCGCAGGAAACTTGGAAGTTTGGGTTTCCAGGCACACTATGGAGCTTTAACTCCACAATGTGCTTACGACGTCTGGGACGGGTTGTCCGCCCGGAAGTCATCCTGATTGACAAGCTGGCTTCCAGTCGTGCGGGGAACTTGGACCAGGTGGTCACTGGACCAGGTAAGTGTAGGCACAGGATGGTGGTGGGGTGGGGGGATCCAAGCCCCGGGGGGGATCTGATCCCCTACCCCGAGTGGGGGGGTGAGCTCGATCCCCAGGGGGGGTCCGATCCCCGACCCCGGGGCTGAGTCACAATCTCCGGGGGTTGGGTCCTGGACCTTGGGGCCGTCGCGATCCTGCGGGGGTGGGTGTCCCAAGCCCGGGGGTCCAATCCCGGGGTGGGGTCGGATCCCTGACAATTGGCACAACAGTGTTGCAGTCCTATCTCCGACCTGTGCTCCCTTTGAGCACTGATCACCTCTGGCACTACAGGAGCACTGAAATAACCCTACAATTTCCTGCAGATTTACTGTTCCCAGGGACTGTGAGCCTCAAAACCAGATAACAGAAGAGTCTGGAATGTAAAGATTTCTGTTTTAAACTGAGTGTGCTTTCAGTGTATTGTTACATAAGCACTAAGGGAGTTTGCATGGTAACACAAAATGCCTTTATAACTGTGTCATCCTTAAACCCAGGGGCAGGTCAAGTCATCTGGATATCCTCACACAGATCATGTGTTCTTCAGATCTTATTAAATTTTGAGCTTTTGTCCTCTGAAATATCAGCGAAGCTTCTCTTCTTAGGCAGTCCCTCGGAACCGAGGATGACTTGCTTCCACATTAAAAATGAGTTCTCAGGTGACCGATGAGTCCAATGCGGGACCTACAGTCTCTGTCACAGGTGGGGCAGACGGTGGTTAAAGCGGCGGGTGGGTGGGGTGCTTGGGTTGGCGTGCGCTCCTTGCGCTGCTTGCGCTTGACTTCCGCTTGCTCCCGGCAAAGAGACTCGAGGTGTTCGGCACCTTCCCGGATGCTTCTCCTCCACCTTGTGCGATCTTGGAGGCTTTGAGGGTGTCCTTGAAGCAACAACAAAGTAAATCATTCGGACTTTCATTATACTTTCTCATCAAACTGATCGCTTCCATCTGTGCATCTCATGAAGATGTCTAGAAACTGTTTGCATTTTGTCTTTCTGTTACTATGTAACCTGTATTTAGAGCTTTAGAGTTCAAAGAATGATAATCTCTCCTTGACTTAAAGTATAAATTGAAGCGACGACTTCTAAGTCTCCCAGAGCCTAATACTTGTGGTGCTCCTGATAAACTTCGTCCAAACACATGTATTAGTGATGTATTTCTAAATTCAGAATGTTACCCGTTTAACTCACTTGGCAGGCCGACAGATCAATGTGATACCATCTGCAGTCATGGGAAATAAATCCATCTAATCCTTTAGCAGACCTGATTAATCCATCTGTCTGAAGTTATGGCGGAATCGCTTCAATCCACCAATGCATCAGTGCATCAGTTAACTAATAGAGGTAGACTTTCCTGGTCCTGGTCCTGTGCCTGGGTTTATTGGATCGTCTGGATGCAGCGAATACAGGAAAATCAGTCGGGAAGGAGTACTGTAAGGGAGCCCATTCGATTTTCCGTCCATTTAAATTAATGCATGGAAAACTGGGCAGGTTCTCTTATGGGCTTGTGCTCCTCCTGACCTGATTTTCCATGCACAAATTCATAAACTGCTCAGTGTTCTTTGCCCACCATTGATAATGTTGTGAATGAATGATTGAATGTTGAAGTGATTTCAAAAGGAAAGATTTCCTTCTAAGGGTTAAAATACTGGACTTGTACCCTGCCCAGTAACACTGTTATAGTGTTACAGTTGTGAAGCTCTCATACATACCATAAGGTGAAGGCTTAAGTTTGTTATCTTTTAATTGACTTAGGTTAAACTGTATAAGGGGAAATTCCTTTCTGAATGACGTTAATTTATTCAGCCACAGCATTTTAGCTTTTAACCAGTATAAATAAATACAATAGATCATGGAAAGCATCTTACATTTGCAATTATGCTGTTTTTCATTTTTCACAGTTAGTACTTTCTATTTTCAGCAGAATTATGCAAACATAGTACCAATCGAGCAGGAATGACTAGAATGCTAAGCAGAAGTGGAGCAAAAGTGTCAGCTGCACAGAATATGAATAGCTTACAAATGATGTAAAACCAACAGATTCTCCAATCAAAGTGTTGATGTTAAGTTACGTAATGTGACATTACATTAGGTCACATTACGTTGCATTATATATCCAGGACAAGGAAAGGCTCATATCATAGAATCATAGAAATTTACAGCACGGAAGGAGGCCATTTCGGCCCATCGTGTCCACACCGGCCGACAAAGTGCTCTCCAGCCTAATCCCACTTTCCAGCTCTTGGTCCGTAGCCCTGCAGGTTAGAGCATCCCGAGTGTACATCCAAGCACTTTTTAAATGTGGTGAGGGTTTCTGCTTCTCCCACCCTTTCAGGCTCGTGCGCACTCACCCATTTTTTGATATGTAAGCAAACGCCGGGCCGGAATTTGCGGTCAACGGCGAAGCGAAATCGTTCGCCGCCGGCCCACGAAGTAAGCAACACACGAAGATCTCGCGATCTCTGCGTCGAGGAGTCCGGCTTTTCCGACTTTTAATTCAAAATCAACGGACTATAGTGGGGATTCCCTCGTGCGAGCTGCTGTGACGGCAACAAGCTGTCTAAGCAGCCAATCAAATCGCACAATTCTCACAGCCTGGTGAACCAGGAAGTGGGTAAGCTCTTAAACTTCTAACTTTTTTTTTAATGTTACATAGAGCAAAACAACGATTGAGGCTCTCACATGGAGAAAAGACAAACCTGAAATAAAGATGAACAAACTTTAAAAAAAAATTTTAACGTTTCTTAAAAATTATAATTTTTATTAAAATGATAAATGTCAAACTGCACAAAATTAAAATGAGTTTTCCAGGCCCTTAACATATGTTTAGCAGTCAATATGCTGTTAAAACCCCAGTTATACCTAAACCCTTTGGGTCTAACTTTTAGTGGGGAATTTAACAGAGCCGATGCTTTTGTCAGTTTCCCTGATTTGAGTGATTTCACTGATTGCCGGCTCTGTGGGGGGGAGGGGGGGAGGGGGGACACAGCGCAGCCTGTGGAGGAGCAGTGAATGACAGACCGCAACTTTAGGATTTCCACCTGCACATGTGCCAAATCCCGAAGTTGCGGTCAGTTTCAAAGGCGCAATGACTTCGAACGCTGCCAGTTCACCGTCCGCAAGTTCCAGGCCATCATTTTTACAAATTCTTACAGCTCAGCAAAACAGGTAAGTGCTTAGGGCAGAGAGAATGTTTGTTACAACAGAAGACTTGCCGCAAAACTTTATTTTAAAGAGCTTCTCCAAAATTACCAGCTCTGATCTTTTGAAGAATGGATCTTTCACAATATAAGCAACAATCATAATGCAGCAAGTGGATGTGATTCAGGCCTTTTTGCAAAGAGCTGGGTAAACAAGACTGAGGGGGCAAAATTGGGTGCCTTTGCACCTCCCATTAGCGGGGGAACGCTAACGGGGCGCAAATGGCTTTGCGACCAGGCGTGGCGCTGACATCGACTCCCGCCATATTTAGCAGGAGTTTTGCAGCGGCGCTACAGCGTTGCGCCCTGATCTCCCGCACCTGGAGAGAATGACATCATCACCGCGCGCTTCGCCCCGGTAGCGCCCCGGACCCGAAATTGACTTCCGCCCCCTGCAGCAGCGCTGGTCGAAAACACCGACAGCTGCAGGAGGTGTGTATCGGGCGGCCGGCCGCTTTGGGGGCGATGATTAAAGGCAAGGTGGCCGAGGTAAGTAAAACAAAACGTTATCTTTCTTGTGTAATGATATCAGCAAATAGTGATGGTATTTGCCTGTTTGATTATTATGCCTTACCAGCATATTTGCCTGTTTGATTATTTATGCCTTACCAGCAGAGGGCATGTGACAGAGGCAGAGTTTAGTTTTAGTTTCGGTTTTAGATGGATCTCTAAGATGGTGTCTCCTGTAATGCTGTTAACTTAGTTGAACAAACTTTAGATAAAAAGACATTGGGCTGGATTTTCCTAAGCCCCTGGAGTCGGGTTGGAGGCGTGCGGGCGATAAAAATCGGAGATCCGGGGGTCCCGACCCCATCCCGCCTCCAACCCGCCTCCATGTCAATTTCATAGGAGTCGGGTTGCCGACAAGTGCTGGAACCCGACTCCCAGAGGCGGGAAGGGATTAAAGGCAATTAAACTGCCTGTTAACAGGTAGTTAACAGGTAGTTTTTTGCCTATTCGCGATTTTTATTGCTGGTTTGTGGGCTTCCCGACAGCTCCAAACCACGAAAAGTTTTCGAGGCGGGACGTGGGTCTGAGGTCTTGGAGGGGTCGAGATGCCCAGTGTTCAGGTGAGTGAGGGGTGCAGGAGTGCAAAGGTAAGTGTTTTGCAAGTGTTTAAAGTGTTTAAATAAGTTTAACTTACTTTTACTTACCTTTACAGGAATCCTGCATTCCGGTGTCGGGAGTTGGCTGCAAGAACCACAGAAGCTCCGATTTTTAAAAAAAAATCAGCATCTTGGTTTCTGCAGCAAAATGATTTTAAAGTTATCCTGAGAAAGGACTGAGGCTGAATTAGCAGTTTTTCAGTGCTTGACAGCTTCAAACAGCTGTTAAACACTGATATTTCATCTGCCAAAAGCTTTTGACAGATTAAATGTCAATCTCTGATGTCACCTGTTGCCGGGTGGCCCTTAATTGGCCTGCTGAGCCCACAGGGCGGGCTCAACAAGGTCAATCAGAGGAAAATCCAGTGGGTTGGCCACATCTCCATGGAGGCGGGACAACAAGCCCGAATGTGGGTTTCCCACCTCCAACCCGCCCCCGTAATAAAATCCAGCCCATTCTCTTTCATCAATGTGTCGTCATTGAACCCACATAGAAATCAATACATGGTGTCAGAAGTGATTGAAAGAGATGAAGAGGAAAAATCTGAAGTTAAATCAGCTCTCCACATATTAGCAAGCCAAAAGAGAACATCGTTACTTACCATTGGAGAATAGCTAACGAAGTGAAAAAATGGTAGGATTACACCCACCGGCGAAGCTTCAGTTGACAGGTAATGTGGCTGAAAATTGGAGGAGATTCAAACAACGTTTGGAGTTGTATTTAGCAGCAATCAGAGCTGACGAGAAAAGTGATAAAATGAAAGCGTCAGTGTTCTTACATGTCGTGGGTGATGAAGCGCTGGAGGTGTATAATAACTTCACATTCGCTGCTGAGGGAGACAAAATGAAGTTGGATAAAATAATGGAACAGTTTGAGGCCTACTGTATACCTAAACGTAATGTGACGTTTGAGAGGCACAGATTTTTCACACATGTACAGAAAACGGGAGAGACTATTGATCAGTATGTGACTGAACTGAAAAACAGAAGCAAAACGTGTGAATTTGGGGGACTGACAGACTCGCTGATAAAAGACAGACTGGTGTGTGGTATTCCAGATAATGGTCTAAGGGAAAGACTGCTAAGAGAGCAAAATCTAGACCTGGGAAAAGCCATAGCACTGTGTAGGGCTACAGAGACTGTGAAGTTGCAGGCAAAGGAGCTGTTCAGTGACAATAGCTGCAACGTGGATGCAGTGAGAAAGAACGGACACAAACCGTTTAACAAAAAGAGCGCCAATGTGAAAAAAGAGGCGTGGCCAGCGAACAAAAATGAAAGGGGCAATCGAAAGTCATGTAGTCGATGCGGTACACAGCATCCACCAAGAAAGTGTCCAGCATATGGTAAAACATGCAATAGTTGCAACAAAAACAACCATTATGCCCGTTGCTGTAAGAACCAAGCGCAACAAAGCAAGGTCCATGCAGTAGATGAAAGCGAGATATAGGAGTTCTATGTGGATGTTGTGTCTGAAAACAAAGAAGAAAAAAGAGACTGAATGTTGACACTAAAAGTGAATGACATACACATTCCATTTAAATTGGATACTGGAGCACAAGTTAATGTGGTATCAGAGACTGATTTTAAGAAAATTAGACCCAGACCAAAGATACATGGAATAAAAGTGAAAGTGACAGGATACTCAGGTACTGATATACCAGTGAAAGGAAAATGCATTGTCAAAGTGACACACAAGAACAGAGAGCACACGCTAGCATTAATTGTGGTGCCAAAGGATGTGCAAGCCATACTAGGTTTAATAGCCTGTGAGAGACTGAACCTGGTAAAGAGAGTCCTCGTAGTGGAAAGCGAAGGAGAGACAGTCTATGATGAACTCATGAAAGAGTACAATGACCTATTTCAGGGTCTAGGCTGCCTTCCAGGAGAACACACGATCAGAGTAGATAAAAGTATGCCAACGGTCATACATCCATGCAGAAAAGTTCCGTTTGCTCTTCAAAAGCAACTGAAGGCAGAGTTGGACAGGATGGAAAGCCTGAACGTGATTCGGAAGATAGATGAGCCAACTGAGTGGGTGAGTTCCCTCGTCGTTGTGGACAAAAAGAATGGAAAGCTCAGAATTTGCCTGGATCCAAGAGATCTAAACAGAGCAATAAAGAGAGAGCACTTCAAGCTTCCTACACGTGAGGAAATCATGTCACAGTTTGCAAATGCAAAGTATTTCAGCAAGTTAGATGCATCATCAGGATTTTGGCAGATGAAACTGGATGAGGCAAGTTCAAGACTGTGCACGTTCAACAGTCCATTTGGCAGATACAGATTCCTAAGGTTACCATTTGGCATTGCCTCAGCTCCTGAAGTGTATCACAAAACTATCCATATGATCTATGAGCACCTGGAGGGAGTTGATACATCGATGGATGACATCATAGTATGGGGAACCATGAGAACTGAGCATGACGAGAGACTGAAGAAAGTGCTGGAAGCAACAAGGAAAATAAACCTGAAGATGTATAGAGAGAAATGCCAGCTCGGCGTGACAGAACTGACATTCGTGGGAGATATCCTTAGCAGTGAGGGCATCAGACCAGCTCCCAGAAAGGTGTCCACCATTGACAATATGCCAAAGCCACAATGCAAAAAGGACGTGCAGAGGTTTAATGGAATGATCAACTACATGGGTAAATTCATATCCAACCTCTCAGAAAAGATGGCGCCACTGAGACGACTAACTGAAAAGAACATAGAATGGGAATGGAATCATGAGCATGAGAAGTCATGGAGCGATCTAAAGAAACTGCTCACAGAGGAACCAGTTCTGAGGTTTTATGACCCAGCGAGACCCATCAAGATATCATCAGATGCATCACAGAGTGGGCTCGGTGCCGTTCTGCAAAAATATGACTACTGGCAACCTATTGCATAGGCATCGCGCTCAATGACAGATGCTCAAATAGAAAAGGAGCTGCTCAGCATCACATACGCCTGTGAAAGATTTCACCAGTTTGTGTCAGGACAAGCAATCAGTGTAGAGACTGACCATAAGCCCTTGATTGCATTGTTCCAAAAGCCACTAAATAGCTGTCCGCTTAGAATACAAAGAATGATGATCAGGCTGCAACGCTATACACTGAATGTTGCGTACACACCGGGTAAGCTGATGTATACAGCAGACACGTTGTCCAGAGCTGTTGACCCAAGTGAGCCCGCAAACACCAAAATGGATGAAAAAGTGAATGCCTACATGGACATGATCACAAGTGCACTGCCCATAGCAGATGCAAAAATGGAGCTCATAAAGACTGAGACAAACAAAGATGAAACACTGAGACGACTGAGGAAAAGCATCTTGGATGGATGGCCCAACATGAAGCAAGACTGCTCACCTGACATGGCAGAGTACTGGAACTGCAGGGCGGAACTATCAGTGGTCGAAGACATCATCTACAAAGGAAGTAAAATAGTTATCCCAAAGAGTCTGAGGAAAGAGATGCTAAAAAGGATCCATGGAGGACATCTGGGAATCGAAAAGTGTAAGAAAAGAGCACGAGAGGTGATGTACTGGCCACGAATCAACCAAGATGTGACAAATGAGGTGTCAAACTGCACAATATGCCTGAAATATCAAGCAAGCAATCCTGCAGAACCACTGTGATAAAAATAATAACTTCCGGGAAGTTATGTCATCACTTCCTGTGAACTGTGAACTGTGAACTATGAACTGTGTACATACCTCACTTCCTGTCATGTGTCACTTCCTGTTGGACTGGTATAAATACTGGTCTGTTCAGTATTGTAAGAGGCTTCTACCAGAGGCATGGTAAAGACCTCTCTTGTATATAGTGTGTTTATAAGTTACTTAAAGCTTACTTTAAAGTTACTTGATGGTAAGCCTCCTTTTTCTTACATCAATTTAAGTAACTTAGTATTTACACTCACGAATACTAGACCTTCGGACAAACTCGGAATTAAGGATCCAGGGAACCACCCATCATGGAGAAAATCCTTAGACCTATTCGTCTGGACTTGGACCCGAATGCACCAGCAGCTGGCAGGGTATGGAAGCATTGGTACCGTACTTTTGAGAATTTTCTGGATGAATGTGAAGCGGATGCTCCTGCTAGATTGAAGATACTTATCAATTATGTGACCCCAAAAGTGTTCGAATATGTTGATGAATGGGATAATTACGATGAGGTGATTCGGGCACTTAAGAAACTGTATGCCAAGACCCCAAATGAGGTCTATGCTAGACATCTACTGGCCACAGCCCGACAAGGGCCAGGGGAATCAATTGACGAATTCCTGCAAGAACTTCGCAGGCTCAGCGTAGATTGTAACTTTCAGGCAGCCTCAGCTGAGCTGTACCGCCAAGAAATGATTCGTGATGCTTTCATCTGCGGGATTGCCTCTCCATTTATACGCCAGCGTCTACTAGAAAGTAAAACACTTGAGCTACAAAAAGATTTTGACCTAGCTTGTTCACTGGATTTGGCAAAGAGAAATGCAGACCTCTATCAGCTGCCCAGATCTCGATCTGCTGCTGTAGCTGCAACCAGACAATTCAAGCGGTCTCAGGTGAACCCTATCATGGGGGAATCTAATTCTGATAATTCTGATGAAGAAGAGGAGGACGACCCCACTTTAGCAGCCTCTTGGCAATCTAGGAAGGAATGCTTCTTTTGTGGAGATGCTTTTCACCCTAGGAAAACCTGCCCTGCTCGCAATGCAATCTGCAGTTATTGCGGGAAAAAAGGACACTTTGCTAAAGTTTGCCTATCAAGGGCCTCTACGAGGGCCAATCCAGCTAAGGCCTACCGAACTGCCCCAATTAGGGCCTATCAAGATGCTCCAGCTAGGACCTATCAAGCTTCCTCTCGAGCTCTCTCCCGAAGAAGCACACCGAGAGTTTTAGCCACTCTCTGTGCAACGACACCAATTACAGCTGCTTGCCCACAGAACCTGTCTCATGCTGCCACAAAAATTTCAATTAAAGGGCATACCTTAGATGCCTTAATTGACTCAGGAAGTACTGATAGTTTCATTAAGGAACAGATTGTTGCGAAATTGAAACTACATGTCTTCCCATCGGACCAGGCAATTGCGATGGCCCAGTCATCACTTAATACCAGAATCTCCGGCTTTTGTGTTGTTGATATGACACTTCATGGTCGTATGTATCCCTCCACCCGACTTTCGGTGCTCAAGGACTTATGTAGTGATCTCCTCTTAGGACTGGACTTCCAAAAACAGCATAAGAAACTCACCATTGAGTTTGGTGGATCCAAACCCGGACTTACTATTTCTAATATACCGTCTAAATTACCATTTTGTGCATTATCAGCAGCTTCACTTGATGAACCCTCATTATTTGCCAGTATTCCGCCTCAATGCCAACCGATAATAACGAAATCGCGGCGCTTTAATCAGGAAGACCAATCTTTTATTGCGGCTGAAATCTCTCGACTTCTAGCAGAGGATATCATTGAACCATGTTCGTCGCCCTGGCGGGCTCAAGTCGTCATTGTCAAGAACCCTCTAAAACCTCACAAACAGCGACTATGCATCGATTATTCGCAAACCATCAATCAATATACCGACTTGGATGCCTACCCATTGCCACGCATTGATGATATGGTTAATAAACTGGCCGAATACAAAGTGTTCTCAACTTACGATTTAAAAAGTGCCTATCATCAGTTACCCTTGAAGGTCTCAGATAAGCAGTACACAGCCTTTGAGGCTAATGGACGGCTGTACCAATTTCGTCGCCTCCCATTCGGGGTTACTAATGGAGTGGCTGTCTTTCAACGGGCAATGGATGGCCTGGTTAAGCAGGAAAACCTAAGGGACACTTTTCCCTATCTTGATAACATTACCATTGCAGGTCACGATCAACAGGAACACGACTCCAACCTCCAAAAATTTCGGGATGCCCTCCATCGCCGTAATTTGACCCTGAATGAATCCAAATCTGTTGAGTCGCAACCGACCATCAACATCCTTGGCTACTGCGTAGGCAATGGTATCATTAAGCCAGACCCAGAAAGACTTCGCCCGCTCCAAGAGCTCCCGTCACCTAAGAATCCGGCTTCTTTACGTCGGGCTCTCGGTCTGTTTGCATACTACGCTAAATGGATTCCTCATTTTTCGGACAAAATCCAACCCTTGCTGCATGCTAGATCATTTCCACTGGGAACAGCGGCTGTTGCAGCCTTTAACCTTCTCAAAAAACAGTTGGAGAAAGCGGCTCTTCACTCCATTGATGAGAATCTCCCTTTCGTGGTTGAATGTGATGCCTCGGAGGTGGCGATCTCGGCTACTCTGAATCAGGAAGGTCGTCCTGTAGCATTTATGTCCAGGACCTTACAAGGTGCCGAGCTACATTATCCTCCGGTTGAGAAAGAAGCCACAGCCATCATAGAGGCAGTACGGAAGTGGAACCATTTTCTAGCTCGCCAGCACTTTACATTGATCACGGACCAACGATCAGTCGCCTTCATGCTCGATAATCGAAAACGAACCAAAATTAAGAATAATAAAATACAACTTTGGAGGATGGAACTGGCCTCTTTTGTTTATACCATTCTCTATCGGCCTGGCAAGGAGAATGTGGCCCCGGACACCCTCACACGGGCATTCTGCTCCACTATGTCATCCTCCACCCTCATGGATGTCCACAATGGTTTGTGCCATCCTGGCGTTACGCGCATGCTACATTTCGTACGATCACGGAATCTCCCTTTTTCCACTGGAGATGTAAAGAAAATATGCTCAGAATGCCGGCTTTGTGCGGAATTAAAACCTCAGTTCTTCCGCCCCTCAGATGGTATACTCATACATGCAACCCAACCGATGCAACGACTTAGCATCGATTTTAAGGGCCCAGTGCCCTCTTCAACTCGGAACACATATTTGCTCGCCATGATCGACGAATATTCACGTTTTCCGTTTGCCTTCCCCTGCTCCAATATGCTGGCGTCCACCGTAATCTGCTGCCTTGAGCAGGTATTTTCTCTCTGTGGCATGCCGGCTTATATTCACTCAGATCGGGGTCCATCCTTTATGTCGAGGGAACTCAAGGACTACCTCTCAGAACGGGGAATTGCTACAAGCAAAACAACACCATACCATCCCATCGGAAATGGGCAGGTAGAGAGGTATAACGGTATCATCTGGAATTCCGTACGTCTCGCTTTAAGATCTCGGGGCCTACCAGACCAGCAATGGGAAACAGTGCTTCCGGATGCATTGCACTCTATACGGTCCCTGCTTTCTACAGCCACAAATACTACACCTCATGAGCGGTTCTTTGGATTCCAGCGTCGCTCATCTCATGGGACATCACTCCCGTCATGGCTAACTACTCCTGGACCTGTATTACTCCGAAGATACGTTCGGACGTCTAAAAATGACCCTCTTGTAGACGAGGTCGAACTAACCGATGCCAACCCCACCTATGCAAACATACGATATTCCGACGGCCGAGAATCTACCGTATCATTACGGGATCTGGCTCCCTGCCCACCAGGACCTAGTGGGACATCGGGTGATGGCATTTCACCAGGAAACTCTTGGGACCTATCGGGTACCCCTCTCCAGGATCCTGATCGGACACCAACTAGCTTGGTGCCGGTAGAACCCCGTGCTCAAGGTTGCGACCCTCCCAGTACCACGCATGAAAGTACTGGTCTGCCACAGACCAGCTCTGCACCTCCCTCTGAACAGAGGCAGTCTGACTTTGAACCTATTGGGGCTCGTACTCGAAGCCATGATCTCCCCGACCCTTCACAGGGCAATCCAGGCCACACGGACTCTGGCCAATGGCCAACCGCATGTAAGCGGACCAGCGACCCTCTACGACGGGAATCCAAACGGGTGCGACTCTTCCTTGTTCGGCGGCTGCGGACCAAAAGGTAGACCACAGCCTCCTAAACCTGCAGGAGGGAAGAATGTGATAAAAATAATAACTTCCGGGAAGTTATGTCATCACTTCCTGTGAACTGTGAACTGTGAACTATGAACTGTGTACATACCTCACTTCCTGTCATGTGTCACTTCCTGTTGGACTGGTATAAATACTGGTCTGTTCAGTATTGTAAGAGGCTTCTACCAGAGGCATGGTAAAGACCTCTCTTGTATATAGTGTGTTTATAAGTTACTTAAAGCTTACTTTAAAGTTACTTGATGGTAAGCCTCCTTTTTCTTACATCAACCACTAAAGCCACACCCAGCGCCAGACAGACCTTACCAGAAGGTAGGCGCTGACCTATTTGTATGTCAAGGGAAGGGCTATCTTGTAGTCACAGACTATTACTCCCTGTATCCAGAGGTTTGTAGACTGTACACCACCACTGCAGATGCTGTGATAACATGTATGAAAGCCATATTCTCCAGACATGGCGTGGCAAGCGAGGTCTTCACAGACAACGGACCCCAGTTTTACAATGCAAGTTTCCAACACTTTGCCAAAGAGTGGGACTTTGTCCACACAACATCAAGTCCTCACTTTCCACAGTCCAATGGACTAGTGGAAAAATCAGTCCAGACAGTGAAAAGACTGATGTACAAGGCAAAAGACAGTGGAACTGACTTCTACCAGAGCATGCTTGTATACCGCACAACGCCGCTCGAGTGTGGTATGTCACCAGCCCAACTCCTGATGGGACGTCTGCTAAGGTCAAACCTACCCATCCCGGAGAACCTCCTGAAAACAAAAGAGGGGGAGAAAGTGAGGAAGTTCAAAGAACAATAGAAAGAAAAGCAAAAGTACTACTATGACAGAGGAACACAAAACCTACCTGAACTCCACACTGGTGACCAAGTAAGGTTCAAAGACAAAACAAACATATGGACTCAGAAGGGAACTGTCCTGAGTGAAGTCCAACCAAGATCATACACCATTCAGACAGATGAGGGTGCTGTTCTGCGAAGAAATCGTCGGGATCTTCTCATGGGACCAGCCACAGCAGGTCAAAAGACTGATGCTGTTGAACAACCTGATCACACAGCAGGTCAAAAGACTGATACTGTTGAACAACCTGATCACACAGCTGAGAAACCATCATCTGAGGCAACAACTCAGATTCAAGGACAGTCAATCAGAAAATCCTCAAGACACGTGAAGCCTCCTGAGAGACTCATTGAGCAAGTTTAAGGACTCTTGTTATGGAAGGAAGTAATGTTATCTTATTCTCTCTTCAAGTTTTAGTGTATTTACATATTTCATGTGAACACACAAAACAAGGTTAAAAAACCTTGATAATGATAATGATAATGTAAGTTCATTAAGTGTTACAGTTAAAATGCAGAGTAATACAAAGAAAACATGTTAGATAAAAGTAAAATACTTTTGTTTTAAGAAAGGGAGATGTAATGATATCAGCAAATAGTGATGGTATTTGCCTGTTTGATTATTATGCCTTACCAGCATATTTGCCTGTTTGATTATTTATGCCTTACCAGCAGAGGGCATGTGACAGAGGCAGAGTTTAGTTTTAGTTTCAGTTTTAGATGGATCTCTAAGATGGTGTCTCCTGTAATGCTGTTAACTTAGTTGAACAAACTTTAGATAAAAAGACATTCTCTTTCATCAATGTGTCGTCATTGAACCCACATAGAACCCAATACATCTTGTTCCAGTTTTTCCGCAGGTTCCTGCTCGTGATCGATCAGCCCAATGCCCTGCTTGAGTGCTGGGCTGATCGCATGGGATCACGGCTGCCTTGGTGGTCCAGCCAGGTACTTTTTAAATTGTAGAGCCTGCAGCGATGGCCCTTCCCTTTAAGGGAGGGAAGGAGCCTTTGAACGCGGCGGCGCTGCACGGCCCAGTGAGCAGTGCTACTGAAGTCTCCGCCCCGCCTGCTGCCGATTGCGCTCCAAGAAGGAAGTGAAGCGCTTGATTTAAAATTTAGAAAAATTAGCGCCTGGCATAATTTTCTCAACATTTAAAATTTAGCGCCCCAAACGGGACTATAATGAATTTCCCCCCCTGAGTCCCTCCAAATTCTACACACACAATAAAGAGGTCATTGTGACAGTGTGATTAGTTATTATGGGATATACAATGAAGATTAGAGGTTTACACTCACTTTACAGTAAGGCAAGTAAGTCAGGAGCCCCAATGGATGTTGCAATGGTGTGCATGTGTCATTGTGATATAGCAGAACTGTGTGTGACAGTGTGTGAAATTTATTTCCTTATTGTAAGTATCTTGTAGCATTTGCTGCACATTTGTTTCTGTTACCTTGTCTGGAGTTTTACTGCTCCTCCGAATGAGATTTTAAACAAAAGTATTTTTTTGTCAAGTATTGAAATAGTAGAAGTGAGGAGACTGAGTAGTGCAGTGGTTCAGCGCACTGCTCTTCCGACTCTGGGAGGTGGGATCAAATTAGGCCAGAATGATGGGGTGACAATCTCCCTTCCCTGCTTGCTGTAAGAGGTAACTGAGTTTTGGCAGTCTCAGCCCAGTTGTGGTTGCTGTGTGCTCGAAACACAAAGCTACCCACAATTCAGCGCATCTTGGCAGTCTCTCTTCGACAGAGCACACGAATAACCGAGGTAAGAAGTGGAACAAATCAGGCTAGTGCAGTAGGGATTTCTGTTAGGGAATTAAGAATATCACTTGGGCAAAGTAGAAACATAGAAACATAGAAAAATAGGAGCAGGAGTAGGCCATTCAGCCCTTTGAGCCTGCTCCGCCATTCAATATGATCATGGCTGATCCTCTATCTCAATACCATATTCCCGCTCTCTCCCCATACCCCTTGATGCCTTTTGTGTCTAGAAATCTATCTATCTCCTTCTTAAATATACTCAGTGACTTAGCCTCCACAGCCTTCTGTGGTAGAGAATTCCAGAGGTTCATCACCCTCTGAGTGAAGAAATTTCTCCTCATCTCAGTCCGAAATGTCCTGCCCCGTATCCTGAGACTGTGACCCCTCATTCTAGACCCCCCAGCCAGGGAAAACATCCTCCCTGCATCCAGTCTGTCTAGCCCTGTCAGAATTTTATACGTTTCAATGAGATCCCCTCTCATTCTTCTAAACCCTAGTGAATACAGGCCTAGTCGACCCAATCTCTCCTCATACGACAGTCCTGCCATCCCAGGAATCAGTCTGGTGAACCTTCGCTGCGCTCTCTCTGTGGAAAGTATTTCCTTTCTTAGGTAAGGAGACCAAAACTGCACACAGTACTCCAGGTGTGGTCTCACCAAGGCCCTGTATAGCTGTAGTAAGACATCCTTGCTCCTGTACTCAAATCCTCTTGCAATGAAGGCCAACATACCATTTGCCTTCCTAACTGCTTGCTGCACCTACAGTAGAGGCAGCTTTACTTGGCATCTTACCTGGAAATGCTTGATGTTGACAATGGAGGTCCACATTGGAAAAGATTTCCATGCCCCGGGACTGACACTTCTCACCTTGATTAGCGTCAGCAGTTGATGTGAACTTCACGCCTAACTTTGTACCAGGTGTGAGTACGGTGCGGGTCCAAAAGTCAAGTTTACTTGAACTTGGTTATTTGATCAAGGCGAGCTGCATTAAATAGCTCAGGTTGATTTCCTGTAGATTGCTTTGTTCATCAATAAAATCCAAACCTGCACTTAATGTCGAATGTGTAACTGAGCCCAGTGTTCACCTGCCCTGTTGAGTTTAGTTTGGTGGTTTGTATGTGGTTTTAAGTTCCACAAGCTGATAATTAGTTCAGTTCAACATCTGGTACGATGCCAGTTTACAATTCTACAACAGCTAGCACTTTATCCTGTAAAAAAGATTTTCAATACACTGGATTTCATATACATGTCAAATATAATCTTGTTGGTACTCTCCTATTGAAATGACAGCCAGTAGGACAGTGGGTTAATGCACTGGCCTAGAAATAAGGCCATGCAGCAGCCGTCTTTTGGGTGCTAAATAAGAGCGTAAGAACATGAGAAATAGGAGCAGGAGTCGGCCATACAGCCCCTCGAGCCTGCT
This sequence comes from Somniosus microcephalus, assembly GCF_052327205.1. Lineage (NCBI taxonomy): Eukaryota > Metazoa > Chordata > Chondrichthyes > Squaliformes > Somniosidae > Somniosus > Somniosus microcephalus. The sequence continues at coordinate 255,638,081 of NC_140992.1, forward strand.
CCACCATTCAATAAGATCATGCCTGATCTGCTACATCAACTGCACTTTCCCGCCCCATCCCCAGATTCCCTTAAATCTAACGATAAAGATCTATCGATCTGAGTCTTGAATATATTCATTGACTGAGCATCCACAGCCCTTTCGGGTAGAGAATTCCAAAGATTCTGAGTGAATAAATTTCTCCTCATCACAGTCCTAAATGGCCGACCCCTTATCCTGAGACTATGACCCCTAGTTCTGGACTCTCCAGCCGGGGGAAACAGCCTCCGAATCCTCCAATATGGTGGCCAAGAAGCGCACGTTCATTACGAGCCGGAAGTGCGGAGCCCGCCATATTAGTGAAGGCCTAAAGATCGGCGTGCAGTGCCCACACCTGAAACAGGCCTTGTCTCTGCATATGCAAAAAAGGGGCTGAACGCCTGATTGCTCGTATTTCTTATGCTCTTATTTAGCACCCAAAAATCGGGTGCTGCACGGCCGTATTTCTAGGCCAGGGCATTAACCCACTGTCCTACTGGCTGCCATTTCAATAGGAGAGTACCAACAAAATTATATTTGGTTTGACCTCAGGAAAACCAAGTTTACATGCAGCCTAACAAACGGTCCTTAAAGGGGCCGCCTGTTAGGCCGCAACCAACAAGGTCCTGCATTGGACTCAGTCACCTGCGAACTCATTTTTAATGTAGAAGCAAGTCAGCCTCGGTTCCGAGGGACTGCCTAAGAAGAGAAGAGAAGCTTTTAAAAAATACTTACCTGAGTGTGGAGCCTTCCCATGGTACAGCTGAGAACATGTGTCCACAAAGTGGCCATAGACAGTTATGGTTTTATTTTGTCATTTAATGGGCTAGTTTGACCTTTATGTTATTGTGTAGTACAGCTTTGTCTTGAATGTTATAATTAGATATTTGGGGAGCTGCAATCCTTTTGACAGTTGCTAATTACTAACTGTGCTACAACTGTACTGGGCTCATTAGATATCTTGCGAGACCAGGAAGATAGGTCAGAAAAATCACCCAATGGGAAAGGGTTAAATACATTTTCTAATTTTGCTGTGGTTTGTCTCAAGTCTCGGCTGTGGAAAAAACTACCACACGAGATAAGGCAGCACGCCACATAAAATAAGCTTCACAAAACAGTTATATCTTTCTGGTCCTATTTTACACCATCCACTATGTTTATACTGGAGTTAGAATGCAAAATTAAATGTACAACACAGGATGTTTTTATTTTTAATAAAACAGAAAATGCCGGAAATACTCAGCAGGTCAGGCAGCATCTGTGGAGAGAAAAACAGAGTTAACGTTTCAGGTCGATGACCCTTCGTCAGAACTGGAAAAAGTTGGAGATGTAACAGGTTTTTAAGCAAGTGTAGGGGCAGGGAAAGGGGGGAGGGGAGGAAAGAACAAAAGGGAAGGTCTGTGACACCTGTTGCCCCCTCTGCGTCTAGCCAGGGCTGCCACTCTCTCACGGCGTCTGTAAGCCCTTCTGGCATAAGGCTGAAAGACAGCATTGGCACCCAATGCAGCCCCCATTATATGCTGGCAAACAATGAGCTCTCAATGAAGGCAAAGATCATTGCTAAGCTCTGGCCTGAGCCAAAAATACCTGTCCTAGTGTTGGTCCAAACCAGTAAGCTCTCCTCCTTGGTCTCTCTCCAAAAAACAGTTGCACAAGAGTGAATGCTGCAAAATGGCTGGCCTTTATAGTGCAGGGTAAGTGCCCTTTAATTAGCGCTCCCCGCGGCCCGCCTCGGCTGTGTACCGTTCCACTTCACAGTCGTTAGGGCCGCCCGGCGCACAATGGCCCGGCGCGAGTGAAGTTCCGGTTCGGGGCGCACAAGGGGCGTTGCACTAGTAAATGACGTCATGATCTGCGCGCGCGCGCGCTAAGACTTTGCGCCGGCGCTAAATGTGTACTGAAGTTGGGGCGAGGCGCAGATCGCGCTGCGCCCGGGCGCTAAGTGCCTAGCGCTCGAGATCTACTCCTCCTAAGGCGCTAACGGCTGGCGCGCCCAACTGAATTTCTAGGCCTTACTCTTCTGAAAGGCCCGCTTACAATCATCGCCCCATTTCCATGCTACCCCCGTTCGTAGCAGGGCGTTCAGTGGGTGCAGAATTGTCGACAAATTCGGCAAAAACTTATGGTAGTAATTCACCAATCCGAGGAATGACCTCAGTTGCGACACATTTTCAGGCGCTGGGGCCTTAACAACCGCTTCAATTTTGTCAGGGGACTTATGTAACCCCTCTTCATCAATCACGTGGCCACAATACGATATCTGTTTCTTAAAAAATTTGCACTTGGGGCGGTTGGCTCGCAGCCCATGTTCCCGTAGTCTAGTGAGCACCTGTTCTAGGTTGTTAAGGTGTTCACTGTCATCTTCACCTGTCACAAGGATGTCGTCCAAGTAACACTGAGTCCCCGGAATCCCTTGCAGGACTTGTTCCATCGCTCTTTGCCATATCGCCGGAGCCGATGCTACTCCGAATACCAATCGATGATACTGGTAAAGACCGAATACCAATCGATGATACTGGTAAAGACCTTTGTGAGTGTTTATCGTGAGATACTTCCTAGAGGACTCTTCAACCTCCATCTGCAAATATGCTTGTGCTCGGTCAATTTTTGTAAAATGCTTCCCTCCAGACAGTGAGGTGAAGATGTCTTCTATCCTTGGAAGAGGATATTGTACTGTGTGAAGGACTGGGTTCACCGTCACCTTGAAATCCCCACAGATGCGAATCTTCCTTGGCTCCCCGGACTTATTGCTTAACGTTTTCTTCATGACAGGAACGATGGGTGTCGCCCACTCGCTCCAGTCGACCTTAGACAACACGCCTGCCTTCTCCAGATTCTCCAGCTCTGCCTCGACAGCTGGGTGAATTGCATATGGTACCGGTCTTGCTTTGAAAAACTTGGGAACTGCATTCTCTTCTATTTTTATCGAGGCGGTTACGCCTTTAAGCGTGCCCAGTTCTTGTTGAAATACCTCTTTGGCGTTAGCTAAGATTGTTGACAATCGTCCAGGAGTGACGTCTTCATCTTTTTTACCGTCCACCATCATTGCATGAATGGAGTGCCAATCTAAGTTTATCTTCCTGATCCATTCCCGTCCCAATAACGGTAGTCCACCATTTGGCAGTATGTAGAGATACAATTTCCGTATTTTCTTGCCGTTGTATTCGACAGGCACCCTTATTTTTCCTCTGGGGTATACTTTTTGCCCCATATACGTCGTCAAGACGATGGATGTCTCAAGGGTATGTGTGAGAATAGCCACTCGTAGTCTCGTCGATTCATGACGGTTAGCGCTGATCCTGTATCCAATTCCATTTTAACTTGGGACCCTGCTATCGTGAGGGTGACCCAAATGGTTTGGTGATCCTCTTTTACAATTACATTGTGAAGTTTGAGACAGCTTAGTCTCCTGTTCCCGGATTCACTATCGCTCATCTGGTCTTCGGAACTACTGTCCGTCATCTTTTGTACTTTCTTGTACGGTTCCTTAGTAGCCTTTTTGTTGTCGCTGGTCTTCTTCCCAGACCTGCAAACTCATGCAATGTGTCCCATCTTCCCACATTGCCTGCATATTTTGTCTTTGGACCAGCAGTCCTTCTGGTCATGGTTAGTTCTGCCGCAGCGATAACATTTTGCAAATCCCCGTGTCATTTCATGGGTGCCGTATTCCTGTGGTTTTTGTTGAATTTCTGCAGCTCCCCTGGCTGCTGCTTCATACGATACTGCCACGCTGAAAGCCTTATTTAGCGTCAGCTCTTTCTCTGACAGTAACTTCTTCTGTGTTCCTTCACTCAGGAGTCCACAGACAAATTTGTCCCGTAGGGTATCTGCCAGTCCTGCTCCGAACTGGCAGTGCTTTGATAGCTTGCGTAGTTCCGTAAGGTACTCAGCATTGCTCTCATCTTTATGCTGAGTTCTCCTGTGGAATTTAAATCTTTCTGCTATCAACAGCGGTGCAGGGTTTAGGTGTTCCTGTAGGACAGCAACAATTTCATTAAAACTCTTCGCCTTTGGTTTGGCTGGAGTAATCAGGTCCCACAATAGGCCGTACGTTCTAGCGCCCATTAAGTTTAGCAATATCGATGCCTTTTTCTCCTCCGCTATTTCATTTGCCTCGAAATATACCTCGACTCTTTCCACATACGTGGCCCAGTCCTCTATTGTATTATCAAAAGCAGTGATACAGCCAGTCTTCGGCATCTTGCAAATCTAAAATGGCGCCTCCCGCGCTTTGCCTTCTTCCCCGCTGATTAAGATGGCACCTCCCGCGCTTTGCCTTCTTCCCCGCTGTTGTTAGCACTGCTTTCCGCGGTTCCCGTTGCAACCTGCAGCTCCTCGCGGTTTCTTGCGCATTTAATATTTCTTTTTTAAATTATTTTCCCGTCGTGGAACAACCCTGTGGGACTCTTGCCTCCCTCTTCGCGGGTCTATACGCAGCCCGGCTTCGTAGCACCGGCCGCGCCCTGTGTGCTCCACCCTCTCTCTCTTCTTCCCGACAACGCTGCTCGGCCCCGTTGCAAACCACCCGCTCGAGTTCGCGACCGCCGCAGCCCAGGAAGGATCAGTGCGCTACCTGCCACCAGCCCGATTAGCTGAAGCACCGTCGACAGGAACCAGGCCCCGCTTCCGACAGCTTCTCCAGCAATCTTCAACTCCGCAAACACAGGGGCGGATGCCCACGGTCGACGCCCGTTTCTACTGCCTCTTACTTTCTTTTCTTTCTGGCCTCGACCTCTGCTCACTTCACTGTAGGAATGGATCCCAGGAGGTGGTGCAGACTGTAGGTAGGTTTGTATCTGCTCGTCGCCAGTATTACGTCCGTGAATGATTGAGACACGGACAGCAGGAGTTGAACAAAACAGGTCTTTACTGATGGAAGTCAATAGTGAAACTGAAAACAACAGAGGCTCACTAGCGCCTTTTATACAGGGGTGGTCACTGCCGGTACTGCAGTCTGAGACCAGTTATTCTCTTAAAGGTACATACACAACAGTTCTCACCAGGCGGACTGGGTTCAAATCAACTCTTAAGTTACTGTCAAGACCACAACATCATATCTTTCCATTCTAATAAGTGTCTCTAGTTCCCCAACTTTACTTCTGATGCTTTGCACCTTGGCATATAAACACAGTGTAACGATCTAGTCTCACCCCTCAGTACTTTTGCCCTTCTTACCTTCTTAGTCTTTCCTTCCTAATATTTACCCCTCAATCAACATAACAAAAAAAACAGATTATCTGGTTATTATCACATTGCTGTTTGTGGGAGCTTACTGTGCGCAAATTGGCTGCTGCGTTTCCTACATTACAACATTGTACTTCATTGGCTGAAAAGCGCTTTGAGACGTCCGGTGGTCGTGAAAGGCGCTATAGAAATGCAAATCTTCCTTTTTTCTTTCCTTTTCCTTCCGTTTAACATTGCCTAGGTGCTTCCTATTTCAGACTGGTTTTTATCCTTCACTATATTCATTCTTAACCCTTCCCCATTGTGTCACTGGTTTAAATTCTTTGCCATTGCTCTGTTTACCTTCTCTGTGAGCCTGGTGCTACCATTTTGGTTGATACACCACACTTCTTTATACCCTATATTATAGAGCACAGTGGGTACTGGAACAGCAGCAAAGTCAGCTGTAATCTTGTCCCAAATGTACAGTATAACTTTTATAAACTGGTGTAGAACAGAATAAGCAGAATCAGCACAATTGTCCCAGATGTGTGGATACTGTCCCGTGGTATAAGCCCAAGCTGGTTGTGGTTCCATATTGCCTCCCATAGAAAGCAATGCACAATTGTGCAATGGCATACATGTCATTGTCACATTGTTGTGTGATGGATTCTGAGCACCTACATGAGAATATTAAAAATGATTTACATTTTTGTGGGATCGGTATAACTAGTCCAAATTACAAAATCCACTTCTGCAGCAATTAGAATGGAGCCATAGCTGCTCTGTATTCTGGGCATCAGAAGCCAATATAAGAGCTAAGACATTGAGCATTGAGACATTCAGTAGCCTGAATGGCCTTTTCTTATCACTAACTCCTGTTCTTTTATCCAAATTATTATTGGCCTTGAAGATGCTGCAGAGGAGATTTATTAGAATGATACCAGGGATGAGGAACTTCAGAGACTAGAGAAGCTGAGATTGTTCTCATTAGAGTAGAGAAGGCTAAGGGGAGATTTAACAGAGGTGTTCAAAAATATGAGGGGTTTGATAGAGTAAATAAGGAGAAACTGTTTCCACTGGCAGGAGGGTCAGATTTAAGATAATTGGCAAACGAATCAAGGTGGAGATTAGGAGTTTATTTTTTACACAGTAAGATGTTATGATCTGGACCAATGTTCCTTCTATTTTGTTTGGGGGGGGGTGCAGCCCCCTTAAGGGGCTGTGCGGCCCATTCAAATTTATGCACATGCATGGTTTTTCCATTGAGAAGCTGTCAAGCACCTGCATGGGACCTCCAGACAGCTTAACGAGAACATTGATCTGGACTGCACTATCTGAAAGGGTGGTGGAAGCCGATTCAATGGTAACTTTCAAAAGTAAACTAGATACATACTTCAAAAGAAAACGTTTGCAACGCAATGGGGAATGACCGGGGGAGGGCAACTAATTGGAGAGCTCTTTCAAAGAGCCAGCACAGTCATGATCTCCTCCTTCTATGCTGTAGGATTCTATAACTCTATGATTAGAAGACTGGACTAAAAGTAGGACTAAATTTGTATAAATAAAATAAGACTAAATCTGGAGGTCCAGAGACAAGGATAAACTAGAATTAAAATTGCTTCTAGGACTGAAACAACGTTGGTCTCCAATTCATGCCCACATCCACCAAAGACAGGCTGAGTGCCTAAATTCATTTTGCATAGAAGCGTTACAGCCAGCAGAAAGAGGAACTTTTCACTCTCAGTTGGATTCAAACACAAGTTGCAGAGATGAAAAGGCAGTTTGCTAACCCACTCAATTCCCAAAGCATTTTTAACTTAGCTTTGCCGTATTGGTACAATGCTGATTCATTGTTGTTGCTAACCCTCAAGCACATATCTTAAGAGGCTCCAGTTCCATGATAGCATGACTTCTCAATCAAATTTACCATCCTCATTTTAGTGTGGCTAGCATGTTTCTCACTCTATTCCTGACTCAAATGTAGCCTTTAAGATTCCACATAGGAAAAGCAATATGCTCTTACAATAACAGTGTGCAAAATATTGATCAACAGGAAATTGTGTTACAAGAAGATTTTGATATGACCAAGAACACAAAACTGAAATGGCATTAGAAAACAGGCCTGCACAAGAAAAATGTGTTGCTGAGCAAAACCTTGCTCTAGGCAAACAGGAAGTGTCCTAACCAAACTATTTAATCTCAAAATACAAGAGTTCCTTATTGAAGCATGAGGGCTAAAGAAGGAAGAAAGAAATGTTAAATCAGCTTCCCGTTATACATCTCTCATGATGTTCGTTTCTATTGATGTCAAAGGGAATGAAAGCCCGAAGAGATGTATCACAGGCCACTGATCCAATACCAGTCATTTTGCACTATCGCCCAAAGTCAAAATTACCCCCAGTATGTCATGTCTTCAATAGCACTGCAAAATAGAAGGCATGCCAAACCTGAAGAAATAGCTGCTGGCATCTTGCTGGTGTAAGTACTCAGTCTACATTGGCGCTCGATGGACCTGACAAGCCCAATTGGAAATTATGAAGGGGAACTGAATGCTCTGAATGAGGCAGAAGCAGAACTGTGCCATCTGTTGCAAGGACACCTGTAGCTACCGTGCAGCATAAAGCTGGCACATTGCATAATAATCAGCTCTAGCCTGAAACTTAGTGAAAGGGGGGAAAGGCGATGTATAAAAGTTAGTGTAGAGTGGTGGTGCATGATGGGGATTTGGTTCTATACAAAAAATGGTCAGGAAAGGCAGTGCATAGCATTACCTCACATAATCGCGTGACTGGGCTGGCTACAAGATATAATCAAGGGCACAGAACTGCAGCTGCTGCAAGAAATTAGGTTGAGTGAAAGAGCTAATATTGCAAGATAAAGGGTATGCTCAAGGTGTGTAACCACCCTAGAAACCAGATGGTCTAACAATATCCCAAGGACAGTAAGTAGATCAGGAAGCAGACATGACGTCAACAATTCTTGGGACTAGGACAAAGGGCCAGTAAACAAATGCTGATAAGAGCTAAATGTTGTTATAACGCTGAACATTCTGGAAGGTAGACGGGAACAATGTATAGCGCATCAAACTGTATGTATAAATATCTACAAACTGCTGTAACAATTTGGAGAAGCTTGACTAAGGAGGAAGCAGGCTGTCTCCCCACCGGTGCGAATAAAGGCTCTTTGGACTCTCGAGCTCGGACTTGTGTTGAGTGATTTGAAATTACTCCACAACACTTAGCTCCAACTTCTTGCAGGCATGGTGCTATGGAATGGCACAAAGAAGAAAGACTTGCATTTATATAGTGCCTTTCAGATCCTTGGGATGTCCTAAAGCACTTTACAGCCAATGAATGACTTCTGAATGTAGTCAATGTTGTTTTGTAGGCAAATGCAACAACCAATTTGCTCACAGAAAGGTCCCACAAACAGAAATGAGATGAACAACCAGTTCGTCTGTTTTTGGTGGTTAGTCAGGACAGCAGGAGAACTCCTTTGCTCTTCTTCAAATAATGCCATGGGATCTTTTACATCCATCTGAGTGGTAGGGTTGCCCACCCTCCTGGATTGCCCCTGAAGTCTCCAGGAATTGAAGATTAATCTCCTGGACACTGCTGTGAGCAACCCAGGAGAAAATGCATAGGGGCATTAAAAAAAATGTTTTATTCAATTTCAGTGAACACTTTCATTTATCAGATAGAAAAATATTGGTGATGGGGGGGAAAAGGCTGTTTTACTAGGTGGGGCAGTTAGCTGAATGAAACCTCCAAGCATACGCCCAACCAGAGTTGGTAACCCTACCGAGCGGGCAGACAGGGCTCTGGTTTGACATCTCATCTGAAAGACAGCACCTTTAACAATATAATTCTCCTTCAGTACTGCACTGATGTAGCAGCTTAGATTAGGTGCTCAAGTCCTGGACTAGGGTTTGAACCCATAGCTTTTAAACTCAGGCAAGAGTCTTACCACTGAGCCAAGGATGTTATATATAGTCAACCTCATAAGCCTACATCCTTTTCACACAGGATACACACTACTCAATCGATCGCCATATTTGCCTAACCACTGAGAATTATGCCAGAAACTCCACAGCTTAGTTTGAGCAAGATCTCCAGGTCTCTTACAAAGTAAAAGATCTAGTATTGGTGCATCTTCACTCACGGTGCTATTGTACTCTACATGCTGCACATGCAGTGCACGAACATTATATAGAAAGGTAAACACAGTCCTGTCATGTCATAATGGCGGGCCCCTCCAGTGTAGTGTGTCACATATTGTCAGTCATTGCGTCTCGCGGTTTCACTCTGACTCACCATTTTGTCGCTTTGCTTCAAGCCACTCATTTCATTGGATAAGAAATTTGTTGTGCTGTAATTCTGTTTCAGTTTACTGGAATTTATTTATATAAATAAGGTGCCATAAAATTAAATTATAAAATAAAATTAGTTGCAGTAAATTAACTGAGGGCCTGTGCCTGAGAGTTTGGATTTTGGTTAAAATAAATATATAGCTCAAGCTACATTACATTAAAAGATACAGTTACATTTTCTCTGTGCTTATTAGACCAGTTTCCAGTATGGTGCAGAGCATGTGTGGACTCTTCACTATTTGTATGGTTGCACTGCACCTTCCATGAGCCAGCATCCCATCTTCAGACTCGATACACTTACCAAGAGTTTTGCATTGTTACTTATATTTATGCTTTTGCGCTTTTTGTTAATTCTTCTTTGATTGAACAAGATTTTGTTTTAATGTTGAGCATATAGTAGTTATGTACTTAATCGTCATGTATGATGTGTCAGCCTTGGGTCAGTGGTAGCACTCCAGACACTTGAGCACACAATCCAGGCTAGCACTCCAGTGCAGTTCTGAGGGAATGCTGCACTGTTGGAGGTGCTGTCCTACAGATGAGACGTTAAACTGAGGCCCCACAGCTCTCGCAGGTGTACGTAAAAGATTCCATGACATTATTCGAAGAAGAGCAGAGGCGTTCTCCCCAGTGTCGTGGTCAATATTTATCCATCAGCCAACATCACTAAAAAAGGTTATCAGGTCATTGCTGTTTGCTGGAGCTTGCAAATCTGAGGCTATCAATCTGTCGATCCTTTCCGTGTCCAGGCCAGGTGAGGTTTCCCATGTTGTGTCAAATAAAGCCACAAGTTAAGCCAAAAAAATGCGCAAATTGGCTGCCGCCATTCCTACATTACAGTGAATACATTTCAAAAATACTTCATTGGCTGTAGCACGCTTTGGGACATCCTGAGGTTGTGAAAGGCATTATATAGATGCAAGTTCTTTCTTTCAAATTCAATGCTTGTACAATAGTCTACTGGTGATGGTACTTTACCAGGAACCCAAAGGTCCCAAATCACACCATAGCAAGTTGTGAAACTGAAATTGACCATGAAAGCTGTTACAAAAACCTGACTGGTTCATTAATGTCCATCAGGGAAGGGAGCCTACCACACCTACCTGGTCCGGCCTATATGTCGCTACGTGACTACAGGGCAACTAAGGAAGGGCAATAAATATTGCCTCCCCAGTGTTGCCCACATCCCAAGAACAAATTTTAAAAATCAGCTCTGTTGATAATGCTCTCCTCTCTAATTAAAGTCCTACTCCAGAACTTCAACACAAAATCCAGGTTGATAGTCCAGCTTCGCCTGTTTAGGTAGACATAGAAGATCCACAAGCATTGTTTGGAGAAGAGCAAGGGGTTCCTTCCTTGAGTAGACTGGGCCTATACACTCTGGAGTTTAGAAGAATGAGAGGTGATCTCATTGAAACATATAAGATTCTGAGGGGGATTGACAGGGTAGATGCTGAGAGGTTGTTTCCCCTGGCTGAAGAGTCTAGAACTAGGGGGCATAGGCTCAGGATAAGGGGTCGGCCTTTTAAGACTGAGATGAGGAGAAATTTCTTTACTCAGAGGGTTGTGAATCTTTGGAATTCTCTGCCCCAGAGGGCTGTGGGTGCTGAGTTGTTGAGTATATTCAAGGCTGAGATAGATAGATTTTTGAACTCTAGGGAAATCAAGCAACATGGGGATAGGGTGGGACAGTGGAGATGAGGTCAAAGATCAACCATGATCTTATTGAATGGCGGAGTAGGCTCGAAGGGCCATATGGCCGACTCCTGCTCCTAATTCTTATGTTCTTACCAAAAACAGATTGGCCCAGAAATTCGGGTCGGGGGCTTCCCGTGGGTGCAAGCCCCCGACCTGCATTTACCTAGTGCGCCGGCCGTTGAGCTGTGGGCCCGCGTGGAATTCCGATCCTGGGCCTCCTTCAACTGCCGGCGCGCAGTGCTTGCGTATCCCAGGGGCACAGTTAGTTTGAAGCATCCCCTGGGATTACATGGGCCGTGGAGAGCCAATGGTAACAGGGAATGCTTCATTCATAAGTTTGACAGGAAAAGCTGTCAAAACCTATAAATACTATAAGCCCCAAAACATCACTAAAACTTCAAATAATTTTTTTTTTAAATCACATTTTAAAAATAACTATAAATTACATGAAATAACTATTTTAAACAATAATTTAAATTTTTTTAAAAATTAATTACATTTTCTAACGGGGCTAAAAATAAACTTACCTTTCTTTAAAGTATTTAAAAATAATAAACCTGTGGAAAAAATGTTTTAATTTTAATTAATTCACCACTTACCTTGTTAAAAGCAGGCCTTGCGCCTGCTTTTTAAAAGTGTAACTGCTGGAGACTTACCCTCCCGGAGAAACCTGCAAAAAAAACATAAGTTCGATGCGCACGCGCTGCCTCTCCGGCGCATGCCTTCGACCACTGAACCCCTTCTTTCAGGGGAACGGAAGTGCCGGTTTCCCGCGCATGCGCAGTACATGCACGAAACCGGCACTTTCGTTGGGCCGACGCGTGATTACCCCGTGCGTACTCACTCGTTGGGACCCAAATTTCTGGGCCATTAAGTGGTTATTTATCTCATTTGCTGTTTGTGGGATCTTGCTGTTTGGAAACTGGCGAATGAGTAATAACAACAGTGACTACATTTAAAAAGTAATTTAGTTGGTGTACCGCGCTTTGGAACATCCCGAGGACGTGATAAAGTGCTAAATAGATGCAAGTTTTTTCTTTCAATATTTGTTCCACCAGTATAAGTGATGATATACCTATGATCACCACCACCTCCAAATTCCCCTCCAAGTCACACACCATCCTGACTTGGAAATATATTGTCGTTCCTTCATCATTGCTGGGTCAAAATCCTGGTACTCCCTACCTAACAGCGCTGTGGGAGTACCTTCACCACACGGACTGCAGTGGTTCAAGAAGGCAGCTCACCATCACCTTCTCAAGGGCAATTAGGGATGGGAGTAAATGCTGGCCTTGTCAGCGACGCCCACATCCCATGAACTAATATTTAAAAAATGTTGACCATAATAACTTTGTTGCCCGTACATATACTTAACTCACTGGAAAGATAACATATGCCTCTCATCCCAAATAAAGTATCTGTTGATCTACATTTTCTGGAAGTGCTCTGTGGTATAAATAGGGGCAGTGTGATGGAGCAAGATTTTGTCCTTTATAGCATGTCCTGCTGCACGTTACAAAGTCATGGTATTATATGCTTTTTCATGAATAGCTTTAATTATATGTGATTGATTTTGAAATAGGGTCAATATGGAAATTGCCTTTCCTCGTGAGACCACCAGCTGCGAATGGGGTCAGGCTGCTTGCGACAAAGCAGACGAGATTGTTTCATCTGGTAATTAATCATATACCGGGCAGGTGGCACATTGTCTTCAGCATCTAGCATTTCCTGGGTATCCGTTGAGTGAACGTTTACTCATCAAGTGCCTCTGCTCCAGATGCTATATTGTGTCTTTGAAGTTGTCTTGATTGACAGCCCAGTGCTTGGAGGCCACATTAGGTTGGGATAAAAACAAGAGGCTGTTGGCCATTTCCTGGCTTCATTTAGATCTATCATATTTCCAGGTCATTGCAGCAAGATAGAATTCTGTGAGAGCTAAGGCGGGAACTATGTAAAGGTTCATCAAAAATTTTCAGTTTCAAGGACTAAAATCTTGAAACAATTTGTTGTGTTGGTTAAAGAAAACAGTTTAATGTACCAATGAAAGTTAAGTACCGTATTGCTAATTTTATCAGTTGAATTTATTTTTATTCATTTTTATGGGATGAGGGCATCGCTAGCAAGACAAGCATTTATTGCCCATCCCTAGTTGCCCTTGAGAAGGTGGTGGTGAGCCGCCTTCTTGAACCGCTGCAGTCCGTGTGGTGAAGGTACTCCCACAGTGCTGTTAGGGAGGGAGTTCCTGGATTTTGACCCAACGACGATGAAGGATCGGTGATGTAATTCTAAGTCAGGATGATGTGCGACTTGAAGGGGAACTTGAAGGTGGTGGTGTTCCCATGTGTCTGCTGCCCTTGTCTTTCTAGGTGGAAGAGGTCGCGGGTTTGGGAGGTGCTGCTGAAGAAGCCTTGGCGAGTTAATTAGCTGCAGTGTATGTTACTTTCTAGTAGTGAGCAATTCACAATTTAGGTTGAACTCTACTGGTTAATTTTCCCAGTAGTTGTTGCTGGTGGGAGCCTCACCTGCCAGCTGTGAGTACTGGAAATGGTGGGCACACTGCCTGCACTTTCCTGATATGCTTGACTGGAAAGTGAGACTCCCCGCTGGCAACAGACACTCAGAAACACAGGCCTAAATGGTCTGTCAGCATAGTGCTTTTAAGCCTATCTGATAGATCAGGAGTATATGGTGGACAACCTGTAGTGTATCCAGTATAATCCAGCGTGAAAGTATAGATTGTTAGCCCTGAGGCATGTTACATCTCAGTCATGACAAACATAAGTTTAAGTTTCTCTTCATTAGCAATGTGGGGGGGCAAAAGTAAGAATGTTGGGGGATACCGGAGTTTTAACAGACATGACTGTATCGGTGCTGTTTCCTGCTCTCGTCCCGAACTTGACAATTTCATTCACTTTGCCTCCAATTTCCACCCTTCCCTCACCTTCACATGGTCCATCTCTGACTCTTCCCTTCCCTTCCTCGGCTTCTCCGTCTCCATCTCTGGGGCGGGTAGTCAAAACTGCCCAACGCATTACCGGCACCCGGCTACCGACCATAGAACATATATATCAGAAACGCTGCCTACAGAGGGCACGGACCATCATCAAAGACCCTACCCACCCCAGCCACAGTCTGTTCGCCCTCCTACCATCTGGAAGACGCTACAGATGCATTCGCACCCGTACGACCAGATTTAGGAACAGCTTCTTTCCCAGGGCTGTCATCCTACTGAACTCCACAAATAAACACTAAAGCCTGCACATCTGCCGATGCACTTTATTCACTTTATTATGGTCATATTTATGCTAATATATATGTACAAATGTATGTTGAAATGTTTAAGTGTCCTAATCCAAATTGTACACTCTCGGGAGCCGCAAGCCTACATTTCGTTGTACTGCACTTGTGCACTAACAATGACAATAAAAGTTGATTTGATTTGATTTGATTTGAGGTTATCGACCAATATTCATTACAAGCCCACTGACTCCCACAGCTACCTGGACTACACTTCCTCCCACCCCGCTTCCTGTAAGGACTCTATTCCATTCTCCCAGTTTCTCCGTCTCCGCCGTATCTGCTCCGACGATGCCACCTTCCACACCAGTGCTTCAGATATGTCTTCCTTTTTCCGCAACCGAGGATTCCCCTCTACCGTGATTGACACTGCCCTCGACCGTGTCAGTTCTATCTCCCGCACCTCTGCCCTCACCCCTGCCCCTCCCTCCCAGAACCACGATAGGGTTCCCCTTGTCCTCACCTTTCACCCCACCAGCCTCCACATTCAACGGATCATCCTCCGGCATTTCCGCTACCTCCAAAGTGATCCCACCACCAAACGTATCTTCCCCTCCCCTCCCCTTTCAGCATTCTGCAGGGACCGCTCCCTCCGAGACACCCTAGTCCACTCCTCTATCACCCCAAACAGCCTTTCCCCTTCGCCTGGCACCTTCCCGTGCAAGCGGAGGAGATGTAACACCTGCCCCTATACCTCCCCCCTTCCCACTGTCCAGGGCCCCAAACACCCCTTCCAGGTGAAACAGCGATTTACTTGTACTTCTCGCAATCTAGTATACTGTATTCGCTGCTCATGATGCGGTCTCCTCTACATTGGGGAGACCAAACGCAGATTGGGTGACCGCTTTGCAGAACACCTCCATTCAGTCCGTAAGGGTGACCCTGAGCTTCCGGTCGCCTGTCATTTTAATTCAACGCTCCATTCCCACTCGGACCTCACTGTCCTTGGCCTCTTGTATTGTTCCACGGAAGCTCAACGTAAACTCGGGGAACAGCACCTCATCTTCCGATTAGGCACTCTGCAGCCTTCCAGACTCAATATCGAGTTCAACAATTTCAGATCATAACCTCGGCCCCTATTTCATTTTTTCTTGTAATTTTTCCACTCCTTTCCCCCCCCCCCCCCCCTTTCCTTTTGTTTCGCTCTCACACCTGGCAGCTATCCCTTGCCCTGCCAGTACACTTTACACCCAATCTCAGCCTATTACTGTAGTGTATGTAACCTGTACCACCTTAAGAGGATACCTTAAGGTGATGGACTACTTTTTGATGGCTCCTGTACATTGTAGTACCGGTGGTGACCACACCGGTATATAAACCCTGCGGAGCAAAGTTGTATCCCAGTTCAGCCTTGACCCTCAATCACTAAAGACCTGTTTAATTATTTCTGTAGTCTGTGTTCCGTTATTCAGCATAACTACATTTAAAAACACAGACTCAACAGTGGCGACGAGTCTGATCTTACCTAGCGGCAGTTGCATCAAAGGAAGCTTCGCCCTCTGAAACGAGCGTCGAACAAGGACATCCACCCTCAACATCCTGCTGGGCACTGCATCGCACGGGAGGCCATCGGGAACCCGGGTTGGGTTCTGGCCACGAAGTCAAACATCAGTGAACATCCCTTCAACGACAGCGGCGGGCAAGCCCGGTCGAGCGGCATGGGGGGGAAGTCGGCCGAGTTGTCAGTAAGAGAAGGTGAGGGTAACGACAAAAAAGGCGGAGAACACGACCGCAGCCGGTGTCAGGGGCCGGACTGCAATCGGGGCAGAGAAGCGCAGCAGCCAGGAAAGCGTTTATGACCACAAGGACCGCGGGAGCGGCGGGGAACAAGAGCAGCAGCGTAGGGGAAAATAAAGGACCGCTGGGAGGCGAGGATGGCAACAGCGCGGTAATCGCCATTTTGAGTCGGCGGGGGAAGAAGACAAGCGCGGGAAAAGCCGCCAAGCGCGGGAAAAGCCGCCATTTTGAAAAATAAAATAAAATAAAATAATAATCATATCCGAAGGAAAGGAAACTCAACAAGGATGCCAAAAACGGGTAACATCACTGCTTTTGATAGCGATGTAGAAGATTGGGCCACTTATGTGGAACGCATCAAAGTTTACTGTACAACGACTGAGGTACTAGAGGGTAAGAAAGCACTAACCCTATTAAACTCGATGGGTGCGAAGACGTACGGGTTATTAAGGAACCTTGTAACACCAGATAAACCGGTAGGAAAGAGTTTTGCGGATATTGTTGCTATCCTGCAAGAGCATTTAAACCCCACGCCACTGCTGATAGCGGAACGATTTAAATTCTACAAAAGAATTCAGCTTAAAGAAGAAAGCAACGCTGAATTCTTAACCGAACTGCGCAAGTTATCAAAGTACTGTCAGTTCGGTACAGGACTAGCAGACGCACTGAGAGATAAGTTTGTGTGTGGGCTCCTAAGGGAAGGAACCCAGAAGCGACTGATAGAGGAAAAGGATCTTACGCTGGACAAAGCTTTCAGCATTGCAGCATCGCACGAGGCAGCAGCACGAGGCACTGCAGAGATACAGCAAAGGCCATTGGAATTCAGCACCAATGAAATGGCATTGGGCGCAGTAAAGTGCTATCGTTGCGGAAGGACAACACATGACCAGAACCAGTGCTGGTTCAAAGATAAAGAATGCAGGCAATGTGGCAAACTTGGTCACATAGCGAGAGTATGCCGGTCAGGAAAGAAGACCAGCAGCAAAAAGTCGCCGCAGGAGAAGTACAAAAAAGTACACAAGGTGACAGAGAACAGTTCGGATGAACAGAAGATGGATTCAGACTCCAGCAGTAAGGAACCGGGTTGTCTAAAAATACATAATGTGGGTAACACAGCAGACCACCAAACTATCTGGGTCATGCTTCGGATAGCAGGAGTCCAAGTGAAGATGGAATTGGACACTGGATCGGCATTAACGGTCATGAATAAGCAAGATTACAAAAGGTTATTCTCGCACATTCCCCTGAGGGATACGGAGATTGTATTGAAAACATACATGGGGCAAATAGTATACCCCAAAGGAAAGATAAAAGTAAATGTGGTCTACAATGGTAAAGAAAGTCAGAACATGGACTTGTATGTGTTACCTGATGGAGGTCCGCCACTACTGGGACGGGAATGGATCCGGAGAATAAATGTGGACTGGCATTCCATACAAGCACTGACTGTAGATGCCTGTAAAGAGGACGACGTCAAACCTAAACGACTGTGCAAAATATTAGACGATGCTAAGGAGGTGTTCCAACAGGGACTGGGAACACTGAAAGGAATTACGGCAAACATCAAGGTTGAAGAACATGCAAACCCAAAATTTTTCAAAGCCAGGCCGGTACCTTATGCGATACGACCTGCTGTGGAAGCAGAGCTGGAAGGGCTAGAACGTTCAGGAGTACTGTCCAAGGTGGACTGGAGCGAATGGGCCACACCCATTGTTCCTGTCATGAAGCGTGCGTTGAGCAACAAGCCAGGGGAACCTGGGAAGGTTCGCATCCATGGCGATTTCAAGATCACTGTTAATCCGGTTCTTCACACGGTGCAATATCCGCTTCCGCGGATTGAAGATATCTTCGCTTCGCTGTCTGGCGGGAAACACTTCACCAAGATAGACCTGGCGCAGGCGTACCTACAGATGGAAGTGGATGAAGCGTCATGCCAGTATCTCACGATCAACACACATAAGGGCTTATATCGGTATAATAGACTGGTTTTTGGAGTGGCATCGGCTCCAGCGATTTGGCAAAGGGCCATGGAGCAAGTATTGCAGGGAATTCCAGGCACACAATGCTACCTGGACGACATCCTGATTACAGGAGATGATGATAAGGATCACCTCGCGAATTTGGAGCAGGTGCTCACCAGATTGAAAGAATATGGGCTCAGAGTTAATCAACAGAAATGTGAGTTCTTTCAAAAGTGAATCTCGTACTGCGGCCACGTCATTGACCAGGAGGGGCTCCATAAGTCACCTGACAAAATCGAAGCTGTTGTGAAGGCTCCTGCTCCGGAAAATGTATCCCAGTTGAGGTCGTTCCTTGGGTTGGTTAACTATTACCACAAGTTTCTTCCAAATTTATCCACGGTGTTACACCCGCTGAACACTCTTTTGCAAATGGGAATACCATGGAAGTGGAGCGATGATTGTAAGCGGGCTTTTCAAAAGAGCAAGGCACTGATCACCTCTAAGGAAGTGTTGGCTCACTTTAACCCAATGCTGCCTATTCACTTAGCTTGTGATGCTTCTCCATATGGTATCGGGGCAGTGCTCTCACATAAGTTTCCAAATGGCTCGGAAAGGCCAGTCGCGTTCGCATCCAGATCATTGACCTCCGCAAAGCGCAACTATGCTCAGATAGATAGGGAGGCTCTCAGCCTCATGTGGGGGGTTAAGAAATTTAACCATTACCTGCAAGGCCAAAAGTTTACGCTGCTGACAGATCACCAGCCGTTGGTTTCCATTTTCAACCCTAAGAAGGGTGTTCCGGTAATGACAGCGCAGAGGCTTCAGAGATGGTCCCTTTTCCTAGGGGCACATCAATATGATATCGAATTCAAAGGTACAAAGCAACATGGTAATGCTGATGGGCTGTCACGCTTGCCACTACCTACAGCGGAAGAGGCACCGGCAGTTGACCCTGTCGAGATATTTCACTCGACCATCATCGAATGCTTACCAGTCACCAATGCGGGTACAGGTAGACTATCCTTTATCCGAAAACCTCGGGACCAGCCGAGTTTCGGATAAAGGAAAATTTCGGATTTCGGAAGGTGGGTCGGCGGGGGTCCGCGGGGGGGTTGGCGGGGGGTCGTGCGCACGACTTACGCTGACGCTCAGCGTAAGTCAGTCGGGGTCGGCGGGGGTCGGGGCCGGCGGGGTCCGCGGGGGGGTCCGCGGGGGGGTCGGCGGTTGTCGGGGCTGGCGGGGGTCGGCGGTTGTCGGGGCCGGCGGGGTCCGCGGGGGGGTCGGCAGTTGTCGGGGCTGGCGGGGTCGGCGGTTGTCGGGGCCGGCGGGGTCCGCGGGGGGGTCGGCGGTTGTCGGGGCTGGCGGGGTCGGCGGTTGTCGGGGCCGGCGGGGGCCGCGGGGGGGTCGGCGGGGGGTCGTGCGCACGACTTACCCTTTATCCGAACTTCCGAAACCGGAACCCTCTAAAAACCGAAGGTTTTTTCGTTCGTACGCACGACTTACGCTGAACGAAAAAACCTTTGGTTTTTAGAGGGTTTCGGTTTTCGGAAGTCCGGATAAAGGGTAGTCTACCTGTATTGAGAGAGAGACCCGAAACGACCCGACACTGTCTCGGGTCTCCGACTTGACAGTGAAGGGATGGGCAGCACATGGCGACCCACTGTTACCAGCATTCTAAGCCAGACGAGAACAGCTGTCCGTATGTCAAGGAATATTGATGTATGGAACAAGGGTGATTATTCCTCCTAAATTAAGGGAGAGAGTTCTGAAGGAATTGCATGAAGGTCATCTGGGGGGAGTCAAGATGAAAAGCCTTGCTAGGGCTTATGTGTGGTGGCCAGGTATCGACAAATAGAGGATCTGACTAAAAGCTGCTCAGGGTGCCAAAAAGTTCAAAATGCACCTCCAATTGCACCGCTGCATCCGTGGGAATGGCCTTCAACTCCATGGCAACGTGTGCATATCGACTTTGCAGGTCCATTCATGGATTCCATGTTTTTGATAGCAGTAGACGCACATTCTAAATGGCCAGAAGTGATTAAGATGTCGACCACTACCTCTGAGAAGACGATCGCAGTTCTAAGAACCATATTTGCAAGGAATGGGTTGTCGGAACCAATATGTTCAGACAACGGACCACAGTTCATGTCAGAAGAATTCCAGAAATTCATGAAAAAGAATGGGGTGAAACACTATACATCTGCCCCATATCATCCGACTACAAATGGGTTGGCCGAGAGATTTGTACAAACGTTCAAAAAGGCAATAAAGGCCATGAGCGAAGACCATATTCCACTACAACACAAGGTGGACAATTTCCTGATGGCATATTGAAACGCCACGCATGCAGTGACAAATCAAAGCCCTGCCATAATGTTCTATAACAGGAGGTTGCAGTCCCGGTTGGATTTGTTAAAACCCAATGTGCGAAGGGAAGTCGAAAACAAGCAATTCCAGCACGTAAATAACAAGGCCACTCGGAGTTTCGAAATAGGACAACCAATGTTGGCCAGGGACTATAGGGATGATAAATGGCAATCCGGAACAATTCATGCCCGACAAGGACCCTTGATGTACACGGTAGACGTTGGAGAGAACGTAATACGACGTTATGCTGACCAACTCGTGGAATCGAGAACAAGGGTCGACCCCATGTCTACGGCAGAGACACCAGTTGAAGAAGTTATTGAGCCTGTAGCATCTACCTCAGACTTGAACGTACATGATGATGTTCAATCCATAGGAGATCAAATGGATGAGTCACCCCTGAAAGGCGTTATCCGGCCCGGATCAGGAGGCCTCCTCAGAGACTGAATCTTTGAACAGTTTGTGTGAAAATTGTATATATGTTATCCATGTAATGTTTAATTTGGGGTGTACACTGTTAAGCTAAAAGGGGAGGAATTGTAGTGTATGTAACCTGTACCAACTTAAGAGGATACCTTAAGGTGATGGACTACTTTTTGATGGCTCCTGTACATTGTAGTACCGGTGGTGACCACACCGGTATATAAACCCTGCGGAGCAAAGTTGTATCCCAGTTCAGCCTTGACCCTCAATCACTAAAGACCTGTTTAATTATTTCTGTAGTCTGTGTTCCGTTATTCAGCATAACTACATTTAAAAACACAGACTCAACAATTACCATCTCGTCTAGCTTCTAACACCTTTCATTGTCTCTTTATTTCTTTTGTTTCTTTTATTCTTTTGTCCGGTCGCAGCCCTGCCTCCAATCCATCTTTTCGTTCCAGTTTTGAAGAAGGGTTCGACCCGAAACGTCAACTCAAATTTCTGTCCACGGATGTTGCCTGACCTGCTGAGTTTTTCCAGCATTTTCTGTTGTTATTTCGGATTTCCAACATCCGCAGTATTTTGCTATCATTTTAACAGACAGCATACCTGTTACATAGTTAAGATTGTGAAAAATCATCTTAACTATTTATTCATAGCCCACATTGTCAGTGAGACACCTCTCCTGCACGTGAGCATGTTCTTGATTTTCCATTCTTTCCCAACGTACCCTAAAGCAGCTGCTGGAGATCTGGCTGTAGTGGATTCCTGGGTGTTGTTCCTTTGGTCCATTTGTACAGCTTTACATTTGTTTCTGCCAGGTCAGGCAAATGATATGACACTAAGAACAGCAATATTAACTTGGCTCAGCCTGATTTACTGCATTCTGTTTTCATGCCCTTAGTTTTGATTTACCCCAGTTTATTTTATAACTTGAAAAGAATGAAAAGGGATCAATTAGAACTGTTAAAAAATGTGGCTTGGCTTGTTTATAAACAAAAAAATGTCACTCATGTATCGAATGTCCATCACCAGAAATTTTCAACTTTTACTTCCCATTTGCTCGATTTTTAATCTAAAAAATCTGTTTGGTCACTAAAGTACCTTGCGTTGGGCATTGAGTGTTATAGGAGCAGAGGGCAATCTGCATTGTGGTTTTTGGGAGGGTGGAAGCTGGAAAATATTGTCCTGTATTCATTTTGCTTCAGCAACCATAGATCTTACCTACCTTGCAACAAACAACATTACTCCACCTACCCACAAGGGAAAATTGAGGCGATTAGGTATATATCAAAGCTCAGAAGATGCTGTGATATGTGCATCATAATATTTTAATGTTTCATGCAAATGTTAAGTTTCTCATTTTGAAATAAACTCAGGATATTTCATATTTTAAAAATGTATTTGTTTTGCATTAGCAACCCTTATTTGGCTTGAAGTGGTTTTTGATGCAATCGCACAAATCAAATTAGACAATGGGCTATAAATATGGTTTTCTAAAAGGTAATTGACTGTACTAGAAGCAGTCAGTACCATGCATAGGATCAGCAAGACAAGCAAAAATAAAAAGTATGTAAGGAAATCACTTATGGAGATAAAAGAAGCAAGCAGGAAAGATCCACAAAGCTTCGGAGAGAAAATGATTGAATAGATTCATGGCAGAAGACAAAGAGGAGGTCTCAGCATCATTATTCCTTTCAAAATCAAATTCTAAGCTCCCCAATTGACTTAGCAGGTAACGGCACCAATTGGTATAATGCTAAGCTATACAGACCAGAAGGTCTTGGGTTTCATTCCTGGCCTTTGCTGAATTGCTAATCGGAGACAAACTAGCATTTGGGATGCGAAACCCACCTCAGTGCTTCTGGGCTCGAGGGAAGAACAAACAGCTAGGGTTCCACTCCAGATTGCTATCTAGTGACCCTACTGGAAAGTGTACAAGTATGGATGGTGGGTGAGAATAAAATCATGCCCTCCATAGTGAAATAACCTGCTGACTGTTCCTGCCCCAGCAGATACATTAAAAACAGTGACTTGAGGAGGTACCAGAGGACTACTGGTCCCCACGGAACTGTTCCCCAGCTGGAGAGGGAATTGTGGGGAGGAATATCAAATTATAAACAGTTCTGATCAACTTCCTTTCTGTGTTTATATTGAGAGTTTTTTTAAATATCAAACTGATCACATCATTGAAGCAAACTGGCTAGCTAAGATCCTGACCCTGACAATCCAAGGGAATTAAATTAGCAACAGATGAAGTAACGTGATTGTTGAAGCATCCACAGTTAATCATTAAATCTCTGCTGAATAAACCTTCGGAGCCATTTCCTCTCATTGTGCCATCAGTACTTATTGTTTAGACAAAAATAAATCAAAAAGTAACAGACACAAAAAAGTATAAATCATATCTTTCTGTAAGCACTGAGTTTTCAGAGGGGAACCTTATTTAAGTCACTTCTTCATGATTAAAATTTCCAAATATTCAAAATACCCATTATTTCTGTTCCTGTTCAGCAATGTCAAATTTTTTGTCTTATAACACTCCTGTGCAGCACCTTGGGACGTGTTACTACATTAAAGGCACTATATAAATACAAGTTGTTGTTATGAGCTCTGTGCTTCTTGTGGCATTCTCAAAAGAGCCCAACAAGGCACCCATCACCTCCTCCTTACTAACAGCAACCCAAGCATTGGGGCAAACTTCACCAACCTCCTTCCCATCCTGCTCCTCCCTCCCATCACCGCCCCCTCCGCAGTTCCCTCTAGAATGTTCATTCATTCATTCAAGGCCCTTTCCATCCATAACCTTATGGTGGATGAATGTATTAGTATCCTGACATTTGACTTAATTCATGGGTGGCAACACCTTGCCCCCTAGTGAAGCCTCCCCACCTGGTTATACTGTTCCTCATCCTCCCCACCCAAACCCCCATAGTAACGTTGTGGCCCATATCATCAAATCACACCTTAATCTCTTCCCCTATTCCTAAGGCACCGTCTCCTCCTTCAAGCACCTCACTTTGTTCCACGTCTCTTGCCTCGCCTTTAAAATACTCATTGTCTACTGCTTCCCAAAGGCATACCCAAGGTTTCGCCCTTAAATGTGTCAGCTGTGGCTCAGTTGATGGCACGCTCACCTTTGAGTCAGAAGGTTGTAGGTTCAGGACCCACGCTAGAGACTTGAGCACAAAAGTCTAGGCTGACACTCCAATACAGTACTGAGGGAGTGCTGCACTGTTGGAGGTGCTGTTTTTCAGATGAGACATTAAACTGAGGACCCGTCTGCTCTCTCAGGTGGGTGTGAAAGATCCCATGGCACTATTTCAAGGAAGACCGGAGGAGTTTTCCCCCCAGTGTCCTGGCCAATATTTATCCCTCAACCAACATGACTAAAAACAGATTATCTGGTCATTATCTCATTGCTCTTTGTATGACCTTGTGCGCAAAATGGCTGCCGCATTTCCTACCTTACAACATTACACTTCAAAAAGCACTTTGGGACGTCCTGAGGTTGTGAAAGGTGCTACATAAATGCAAGTCTTTCTTTTGAAGTTTTTTTTTAACCCCACCAGGCAATTTGCGCACAGCAGGGACCCACAAGCAACGTAAGATGAATTACCAATTCATCTGTTTTTGGAGGTGTTGGTTGAGGCATAAACTCCCCTGCTCTTCTTCAAATAGTACATAGGAGCTTTTCTATCCACCTGACAGACCTCAGTTTAAGATCTCATCTGAAAGATTTATACCTCCAACAATGTAGCATTCCCTCACTACTGCACTTAATCATCAGCCTAAACCACGTGCTCAAGTATCTGGAGTGGGCCTTGAATGAATAACCTTCTGATTTAGAGGTAAAAATGCTACCACTGACACTAGGCTTTAAATCATGTCTCAGCCAGTGTTGTGGGACGAGCAGGACAGCTAGATGCAAAGTCCTTAGGCCAGCGACAGCAAACGTTGACCAGTGTGCCCCATCTAGTTAGGTTTCACTGACCCTCGCTAGAAAGTGGTGTTTATTGGGACAGCTTCGACTTTGATGCCTCTTCCCTCCCACCCAGTTGACTAATCTGCTAATACTCACCATCTTGGCTCACAAGTAAAGACTAAAGGGGGAAAATTCAGTTGTTTGCGCCTCCCGTTAGCGCCTTAAGAGGGCACAAAGCAACTAGCGCCCGGGCGTGGCGAGGTTTGTGCTGCTCGCGAAATTAACTAGACATTTTGCGGTGGCGCTAAACACTACCACCACGATCTCCTGCACCGGCAGATCGTGACATCAGTCGAGTGCGCAACTCCCTGGACTGGATATTGAGTGGCGCCCCCTGCCTTACCGCCTGCCATTAGCAATGACAGGTTGAGGGGAGCGTTTTGCAGTCAGAAAGGGACTGGGGGAGCGCTATTTAAAGGCAGCTGCTTCCTGCCTTTTTTTGTTGGTGACATTTTTGCACCATGCATTCTGAGAGAGACACTTCTGGAGAGATTCAGCACTGTGTGAAGGAGTTTTGGGTACTGAGCAGCACTTTGCAGGTTCATTTTGATTTGTCCTTCCTTGCTTCGCCAGCGCGCTGATGTAGCGCCTCGCTCCTTGGCCTTTGCGCAGCACCTGATTTAGTGCTCCAATCACCTCCAGGGGCGATAAAAGACAAGTTTACCGTCAGAGGCGATAATTAGCGCCAGGCGTTAAACTTTGCGCATGGCCGATAATGGTGCCCCAAAAGGGGCGATACTGAATTTTTCCCCCTAACTACTTATGGCCTGCATTTGACTGTGGAACCACTGGTTAAATTCAGAAATCCTGTGATCCAAGTAGACACGCTGCACTTGACGGGAGCTCCCCATTGGGAGTGCGAGACAGCTGAATTTGCCTGATCATCCCAATATGGCTCAGCACTTTCAGGAGAGGAAGAAAACACTGACCTTTTATTGGCACCCAACATCATACATTCCACTAGTACTAGCTCTGATGTGACTACTGGTACAGAGCAAATGCTCTGCTTTTGTACAGTAGTAGCATATATTAAAGTGGTGCCTTATCTTATTATTTTTGCATTACATTTACACAGTGGATAGCATTATTACCATTAAATTAAGGAAAACACTTTCCAGATCTATTAAGGATTAATTCTTGACAAATATTCATTAAAATTTCCTCTTAATTGAATGCATTATGTTTACACGAGTAGGAATAATAAAGTATGTTAAAATTCTCCCTTATTTTTGTACAAATCTACTCCTACATTTCTTTCAAAGCAAGTAAAATAGCTGTACATTATAAAGTAATACTGTATTAAACAGCAACTCTCGGCCCCTTGTTCGCAGCACTGACGCCTAGCTTGTTGTTTGCTTGAAGATGCAGTCTTACTTGTGTTCCTGTGAACTTTGTTTTGGTTTTGGCACCATCTGTGACCAGGGAGACAATAACATGCTGTTGTTTGACACTGCCAATAACAAATGATTGAACTGAAGTACAAGTTCATATCCTGTTAGCATCTTGCACATTTACTCTCATTTTAAAAGGGGCTTTTCAGAATGAGAAAGTACTCATACACTTTAACAGGAATAATAGGCCATTATAAATAATATTACCCATCATTTCGCCTGAGAATGTTGTTTCATGAATATTTTTATTGCAGTATCTATTTTTTTTTTTTTAATTATTGCGCTGACATACCCGACTGCCTACACCCATCGCTGTGTACGTCCAGCAGTCTAATGGGGAAGAACCCATTCCCATGAGCTGCTGAGCTACAAATCTCTAGCGTCTCAACTACACGAGAAAGCATGGAATGAGTAAAGACCATTTGGTCCATCAAGTCCATTCTGCTAAGCAAACAGCAACAATGCAGTGAGATTCCCATTAGCCGTCTTGGCCAAAATATATGAACTTTATTGGTGTTTGGTTAAACTCTATAATTGAGAATTCGGGGACCACGGCAATTATTCATAGAATCATACAATGGTTACAGCACAGAAGATGGCCATTCTGCCCATGCCGGCTCTCTGCAAGAGTACCTCAGCTAGTCCCACTCCCCTTTCCCCGTAGCCCTGCAAAATGTTTTCTTTCAGGTACTTATCCAACTCCCTTTTGAAAGCCGTGATTGAGTTTGCCTCCACCACCCTCTCAGGCAGTGCATTCCGTCCAGATCCTAACCACTTGCTGTTTAAAAAAGTTTTTATGTCGCCTTTAGTTCTTCTGCCAATCACCTTAAATCTGTGTCCTCTGGTACTTGAGCCTTCTGCCAATGGGAACAGTTTCCCTCTATCTAGACCACTCATGATTTTGAGCACCTCTATCAAATCTCCTCTCAATCTTCTCTGCTCCAAGGACAACAACCCCAGCTTCTCCACATAACTGAAGTCCCTCATCCCTGGAATCACTCATAAATCTTTTCTGCACCCTCTCTAAGGCCTTCACATCCTTCCTAAAGTGCGGTGCCCAGAATTGGACACAATACTCCAGTTGAGGCCAAACCAGTGTTTTATACAGGTTCATCATAATTTCAACACTTTTGTACTCTTTACCTCTATTCATGAAGCCCAGGATCCCAAAAGCTTTTTTAAACTGCTTTCTCAACCTGCCCTGCCACCTTCAACAATTTGTGCACAAAAACCCCTAGGTCTCTCTGTTCATGCACCCCCTTTAGAATTGTACCCTTTAGTTTATAATTCCACTCCTCATTCTTTCGACCAAAATGGATCACTTCACATTTTTCTGCATTAAATTTCATCTGCCACGTGTCCACCCATTCCACCAGCCTGTCTATGTCCTCTTGAAGTCTATCACTATCCTCCTCACTGTTCACTATACTTCCAAGTTTTGTGTCATTTGCAAATGTTAAAAATGTGCCCTATACACCCACATCCAAGTCATTAATATATATCAAGAAAAACAGTGGTCCTAGAACCGACCCCTGGTGAACACCACTTTATACCTTCCTCCAGTCCGAAAAACAACCGTTCACCACTACTCTGTTTCCTGTCACTTAGCCAATTCCGTATCCATGCTGCCACTGTCCCTTTTATTCCATGGGCTTCAACTTTGCTGGCAAGCCTATAATGTGGCACTTTATCAAACACCTTTTGGAAGTCCATGTACACTACATGAATCACATTGCCCTCATCAACCCTCTGTTACCTCATCAAAAAATTCAATCAAGTTAGTTAAACACGATTTGCCTTTAACAAATCCGTGCTGGCTTTCCTTAATCACATCACATGGACAAGTGTGGATTAATTAAGCTATAGTTTTGTCTCCACATTAATAAAATAATGTTTGGCTACCTACACTTTTACCACATTTATCTGGACATTTTAGAGATGTTTATGGACCATACTAAAAAGAGAAGTGCTGACCTATGGATAGTGTTTACTTGTATGGCTGCAGAATATGGTTTCAGACATTGAAGAATTCAAACTCCTGACCGATGGGAACAAATACAGCAGGATCCATATCACCACAATATGCAAATAGTACTCTGGTTATGTTGATCTACAAGAATGTAAATTTCACAAGATAAGATCTAGCTAGAAATGTAATACTTGTATTGTTTGAATACAATAGCGTGCAATACTACAAGAACAATCTGAAGCACCACTACCATGGCACCTTGGACAAGACCATCCCACTCTGAAGAGGAGAATAATAAGGATGTCAAGAGTTAATGTGGGGTGGGAGGGTAGGACATAAAACAAAATTATATATATGATGTAAGCCCCCAAAGTGTGGACTAAGTGATATACAAAGTCGACTACACTGGCTTGTTGTAAGAAAGACAGACCCAATAATTGAAGTAAAAACGGTTTATTCAGGCCTGGGGAGCTATGGCTCTTGCGTCCCAACACAAGGCTCCAACTCCACCGAATCTCGAGGTTTACACAGTTATACACATATTCCGAGACCTCCTACGCCAGAGGTCCAATCGATTTAAAAGTCTATACATTAATCACTAACTAGGTGTGCCTAACTTCTACAAGGTAACCAATAACATAAGTTTCACTTTTCACTGTATGGGCCTGTGGCCCCTCTGATTTCTTGGAAATGAGTCATCAGGTCATGTGGTTTCTGAGAAACAAGACCCTCTCTCTCTTGACCACTACTAAGTTTCGTTTTTCCAGAAAAGGGTTATGTCATTGTCTCTTTTGTAAGTTTCATCTCTCTAAACTGGTATGGTCATTTCTGCAATTAAACATACGAGTAATTAGTACATTTCATCTTTAAACATTTTGCTGCGCAATTGCGTTCTACTAAGCGTGCCCTGTTACGCTCATTTTTAAATCTTACTTCAATATATAAACAAATTAGTGTAATGGACAGTAAAAACAGGTCATAACCTGGAAAAAGCAAGTCACCAATCAAGATTTCTAAAGAGATAGAAAGATGTTCTGAATCATACGCTCCATTACTTTGTCCAGAATCTGGAACTACTGACCACTCATGACTCAAGCCTGTAGGCCAAGCCAACTCCCATTTCTCAGGCGTTGCCTGTGTTTTCCACGCAACTCTCACTGTTCAGTACATAATGAGTAAACTTATTGAACAGTTTTAATGAAAGACATTAATTATTTCCACCTTATGAGCAATTTTCCTCATTCAATGAGCTGTGCATATGCATAAAGCAGGAAAACTAATCCAGAGACACCAAAATATCCCACCCTCCTTCCCTCAGTCTTTTCTCATGACTAACCTGGAGTTCAATTTCCATTCTGCATTATACAGTAACTGTCTTATTAAATGCCTTCCATGACAGAGGAGAACTACAGCTAACCATGTGTGATGTTTCACAGCAGAGGCAGAAATGCCTGCTCCAGTGTGAAATCTTCTTCAAAGGGGCAAGTGTCCCTTGGGAATCTTTTTTTCTTCTCCTCAGTTTGCTATTCACCTATGGAAGATATCAAATAACGACATGTTTTCCATTGTAAAACACTTACAAAAACTACTCAGTATGTTACTTTAACTAAAACATGAACTTGATTAGCTGTTTTACAAATAAACTAAAAACTGTTATACCTGATTTATTAGCATTGTGTAAAAGGTATTGAAGCAAATTGAGGTTTAATTTGTAATTAGTGCAGTTCTTTCAAGGGTTACAAATTTAGATAAATTATAGGATTGCTCTGGGGTATTATATTGTGCATGTATCAACATGGTGGCAAGTTAAGTAGAACAACTCACTGGCCCTCAGAACGCTAAACATTTAAATTTATTTCACCTTTAAGTTACAGCTGCATTTGTCTCGAGGTTAGATTGAGGTGAATTATGAATTGACGTAAAACAGAAAATGCTGCAAGTACTCAGCAGGTCAGGCAGCATCTGTGGAGAGAGAAAAACAGAGAAAGAGAAACATCATCAGGCCTGAAACGTTAACTCGGTTTCTCTCTCCACAGATGCTGCCTGACCTGAGTATTTCCAGCATTTTCGGTTTTCATTTCAGATTTCCAGCATCCGCAGTATTTTGCTTTTGTATGAATTGGCGTCATTGTTTATGACAATCTCACGTCATGTTTTGCTCAACATAGCTTCTTTGCCTACATAATAGTCACTGCAATCCAAAACAAAAAAGCACTACATTGGATGTAGTGATTGAGACTTTTCAAAAATGTAGTAAAGCAGTTTATAAATACTCTTAGAAGTATATGCAGAAATAGGGTTAGATGTAGGGTGGGAGGAGGCCTTTGTGGCGCATACACACAGACAGACCAGTTGGACCGAATGGCTTGTTTCTGTGCTGTAGATTCTATGCCATTTTTTCCTTGTATCCAAGAACAAAAACAGATTATGCTTAAATTCCTACAAGAGATCAAATGGGTAGGAAAACTTGGACTTTAACATCCAGCTTTAACAGTGCTGACTCAAAAGTTGACTCCACTGCTGGGGGAAGGAATGTATTAACATAATAAGAAACTATACCACAGAAGAGACTAATGCAGGCTCATTCCTACAACTAGTCGCTCTCGAGCAGATTAGATCCTTCCCATCAGAGGACAGAAGGGAAGGAGAAAAGTGCCCATTTAACGGTTTACATGCTTAGGATGAAATGTGGTACAAATTTACTCTGGATCTGACTCAGGTATGCTTTGATCAAATCCGGTGCAATCAATGTTGTTCAAAAAGAACCAAAACCAACAACTGCCAAACCAATTTGCCTGGTCAGCATGCCACGATCACTAAATTGCTGACAATTCAGAAATGTACTGGCACGGTACCATTTCAGAACCAAAGACAGATTACAGCAGACGAGCAGAGCAAATTTATAGCCAGCTTTGAAGACAAGGTCTGGTCTGCACATTAACTTCAGACAGCACACAACGACCAGAACGCAGTCCCAGGTCCTGTTTCAGCAAGAACATTAACTAAGGCAAAAGTAAAACTCTAATCCTTGTATGTTAAGATGTTGAGTCAAACTAGATTGAAATAGGGTAGTAACCAAAATGCTAAAAACATCCACAAGCATCTCTTAAGTGCATCAGCTTTAAGCTGGAGCGCTGATTAAGATTCTGTAAGGGTGTTGAATCAGACCTGTAGTAGCTGAATGAATATTGGAGGAATGCTCCAGCAGAGGCTGTGTAGCTTTAGAATTATAAACATTGCACAGATTCAAAATAACCTGAACAAGCCTAAAGACAAAAGAAATCTCAGATCTTGGCCAAAATGTTTAATATTTTAAACTCATTCACTACGTCACCATTTGTAGCAATGCTCGCTAAAGTCAGTATCCACTCAGCAAAGCTGCAAGGATGGTAGAACCGTCTGGCACCTTGCCAGGATGAGGAACTGCAATGCGATGTGCAGTGACAAACGGCACCACTAGCTGTTGACAACTTGTTTCTGATGTCATTATTGCTTACATACAGCTGGCTAACCAAAACATCCAACCCTTTCTTGTAATACTGCAGCTAAACAGAATTAATGAACTGAACCACTTGCTTGCCAACTGCAGCAGAATCTTGACCTTTGTTTTACTGCATCAGTTGAGTAGTTGTCCTTCTGCACCAACTTGAATTGACTGGTCACAAAAAAAAGCTCATCTTCGTGCACTACACACATCTTTATACAGCACCTACCAGTGACATTGCCTCAGTGTGATCAAGAGCACAGATGATTCTGTAATTCTAGCAGTTTTGCGGAGTGGTTATGGATTGTAGTGAGCACTGCTATCATGCCTCATCCATGCCTTTGTTACGTCTAGACAACCAATCCAATGCTCTTCTAACTGGCCTGCCATCTTCCACCCTCCATAAACTGGAGCTCATGCCTGTCTCCTAACTCGCACCAAGTCCCGTTCACCCATCACCCCCGTGCTCGCTGGCCTACATTGGCCACCTCAATTTTAAAATCCCTCTGTAGCCGCGCCCTTCCCTATCTCTGCAACTTCCTCCAGCCGTACAACCCTCAGATCACTGCACCACTCCAATTCTGGCCTCTTGCGCATCCCTGATTTTAAACGCTTTACCATTGGCGATCATTTGTTTAGCTGCAGAGGCCCTACACTCTGGCATTCCCTTCCTAAACCTCTCCCTCCTCCTTTAAGATGCTCCTTACAACGTCTCTCTTTGATCAAGCTTTTGATCATCTGTCTTAATAGCTCATGTAGCTCGATGTCAAATTGGTTCAATAATGCTCCCGTGAAGTGCCTTAGGATGTTTTACCAGGTTAAATATAAAATGAAAGTTGTTGTTGCACAATGCACAAGGTTGCACCATTATCTGGATGAGGTGTGCTTGACTGGCCGGATTTTCTTTCCCCCTCTCATTTTGTATCCAAGATGGCTGTGAATTGTCCCTTATATGACTGACTGATTCCTGGGATGAAGGGGTTGACGTACAATGAAAGGTTGAGCAGGTTGGGCCTATACTCATTGGAGTTTAGAAGAATGAGAGATGATCTTATTGAAACATAAGATTCTGAGGGGGATTGACAGGAGGATGTTTCCCCTAGTGGGGGTATCTAGAACTAGGGGGCATAATTTCAGAATATGGGGTCGCTCATTTAAGATGGAAATAAGAAGGAATTTCTTCTGAGGGTCGTGAATCTTTGAAATTCTCTACCCGAGAGCTGTGGAGGCGGAGTCACTGAATATATTCAAGGCAGAGATCGACAGACATTTGAACTACAGGGGAGTAAAGGTGTATGGGGAGAGAGCGGGAAAGTGGCGTTGAGGACAAGATTGGATCAGCCATGATCTTATTGAATGGCGGAGCAGGCTCAAGGGGCCGATTGGCCTACTCCTGTTTCTTATGTCTGGGGGTTTTGTAAAGGGGTGGGGGGAAGGAAAAGAGAAAGAAGCAAAACCAGAGCCCTTACATGCATACTCAAACACACTGAATTAGCAGTTTACCAGCTTCTAACGAATCAGTTTTTACCATTAAATAAAGACTGCAATTGTCCTTTAAGTCAGTATACAATTTCTGTTTTAAGGGCTAAAGTTCTCAGTTGATGCAGTTGTAGTGCCATTGACAAGGAAGCCAGAAACAATGGCTGCGATCTCACTTGCTCAACACTTGTCCGCAACAGCAGTTTGACACTTTTCATTGAGCATCAGCACAACCAAAATCAGAACTGCACCAATACCAGGAAGACCACCTTTCAGCTTAAATGCTTGCTCGATTTTAAATGGAAGTGGATTTCCGAGCACAACAGTATCTCACAATCACCACATTGTCTACATTAATAAATTTGTAATTTGGGCAATTGCTTACAACCTTCACTTCACTTCTGCACATTAGTGAATGGAATTTGAATTTGCAATCCTTGAGGAATTTTACCAATTCTCTCAGCAACGTTACAGAATCGAGCACCCGGTGGCATAAAATATTTCCATCACGGCGCAGGAGCAAAAGGAATCGATCACTTAAGTGGATTGCGATGTTGATAATGACCATCCAGAGGACATTCCATAAAGCTCAATCCTCCAAATGACAGGTTACAATTGCTGCAGCAACCATTGCCAGTGGGGAAAAAAATACAAACCCTTACTAAAGTCTCATAAGCACAATTCTGAAGGTTAATAGCTTGAAGTTGTTTGTTCATCAAAAGTTGCTTCAGATAAAAAAACCATGCACCAGAGATTTCAATTTTGAAAAAAAAAATTTATTTGAGAATGCTTCACTATCATCCGTCCCCCCCATGCCCACCACATTTTTTTTTTCCAGAACAAGGAGCCTTGGCAAACTTGCATAGAAAAGTTGAAACAAAATAAGAAATCTTCTCCTGGGACCATTTGGAAAAAAAAAAGTCATGTCAACCACAATTTTAAACAAAAAAATAAGACAAACCAATAAATTGATGAAAAGCTTTTGACTGTGCTTGTGGACTCTTACATGCACCTCCAAACTAAATTAAAGAGGGCATTCATGATGCTGAATGAGTACAAGTCCCTTGGGGTTGATGTGGGTGGAGGTGCAGCTATATGGCCATCCCATTTTCTCCACACCCTATAGCCAAGCAGCAGATGGTATGTTGCTCATATACTTCATTCAAGTTGTGCATCATAATTGGCTCCTCCAGTTTTCTCTAGTTCTTGTTTGATGTATTCCTCAGCCAATTCTTGCTGGTCACAGATGACAAATTCCTTCGCAAAATTCTACAAGACATAAAAAAGGAGAAAGAAACTCTTGGTAAATATTGAAATGAAAGATTTTTTAAGTGACTTATGCACTTGGCACAAGTTCACTCCCCCCAAAAAACCCACTTCAAAAGCAGTTCAATCCATGTGCTCATGTTTAAGTCCACTAGCAACAAAATTCTCAAAAAGTGAAGAAATTGTCAAAATTGAAGAATACATTTAGATGGAATTAAATAGCCTCAGTTGATCAAGGGCTCTGAAAACACACACGTCATGTTGATATATGACCAGAAAGGAGTCACAAAACAATTTAGTTGCAATGAAGAGTTAATGCACATTAAATTGAAGTTCTAAAAAATTCTAAAAATATGGACACTTCATATTTCTTGAGCAACCATTAACTAATCTGTAAAAGCAGCCTTTATAAAAATCAGATGTTAGACAGATATGTAGGACAAATGCAGAAAATTAACAATGGTCACAAAGAATTCCATAAAGATTTTAGCTATTTGTTAAAACTGAAGGAATGTTATGCATTTGTGACCATCTTGCATTGTCATATAGAACCGAGTTTCAGAACATTTGCTGGTATATTAATTCTATGCTCCACGCATTCATGGAACAAACCCATCTAGAGATGTATGGCCACATTGCTAGATCCAACCATACTTCCAACTTTCCAGTGCACAGTTTACACTCCAATCTGGCATATACCACCAAGACTAGTCTTTTGTACCACAATGCTCCTATAGCAGCTACTGTTCATTTCCAGTCTTTTCCTCCAATGTTTAACATCCTTCTAAGGAGGGGATGAATGGCTCCTTTCGCCTGAATTAAGATTCCTTTAATGATCTCTCTCTTTCCCCCTCCCTCCCAGTTTATTTACTCTTCCAACCAACTCAATCCAGCTGTACTTCTGCTGCAATAGATAGCATCAACTTGAAATATTCAGAAACCTATCTATGAAGTAGGAACAAGGGATCAAGTTTTTTTGGGGAGGGTTTGCAGGGGGGAAGAATTATGAAATGGCAAACAGAACATACCAATGTTTAAGTTTAAAACAAACTTTCAACTTGGAAAAATTGGACTGGTTTTTCCTCCTGTACTAAACCCTGTTCTGGGTGGCAGAGTTTAATTGTGTGCACAAAACAATTTAAACTGAGATGCTGTGGGTTAACAAAATATTACATGAAGTGCACTATCTTCATAGAATCCATTACATGAGCAAATAAGGAGAGCCTGAAAAGGTTTCCATTAAATAGCAAAGTTATACTGAACAATGCTACTTTAGAGCATTACAAGTGAACACTGCAGAAATACAAGGGCTGGCTAAAATAGCACTGGGAACAAACGTTTTTGCCCAAGTTGTGGATGTTTGATCCCCAAAAGCAGGTTTCCACTATAATCAAGCCTATAGTTGTAAACTGCTTTTGGGAATCAGTGACACTGGATAGTGTCCTCTTATGGAAGATGGAAAGTTAGGGCACACCGAAAAGGTTTAGTGCGTTAGTTTGGGGCCAATAGTATACCAACCAGCCCAATACAATGACCATA
Organism: Somniosus microcephalus; assembly: GCF_052327205.1. Classification (NCBI taxonomy): domain Eukaryota; kingdom Metazoa; phylum Chordata; class Chondrichthyes; order Squaliformes; family Somniosidae; genus Somniosus; species Somniosus microcephalus. The sequence goes on from NC_140992.1 coordinate 255,674,230, forward strand.
GCAATTCTTCATTGGCTTTTTATAAATTATACACAAACATTTTTAAAAAATACAATAATGCAAATGGTTATCACAAGAAACATTTTATAATCATGAGAATGGGGAAATACATTCAACCACTGTTCTGCATCACAAGTGTTCTGTGCCATTCTTGAATGTTCATTGTAACTCAACAGTAGTGAATGGCACTTATGTTACTTGCATGTTTAGTACTACATCTGCCATTTCTAATACAGCTATCCAATGGTCAGCTCACATTCTGTATAGCGGTAGCAAGTGTCCCCAATTTACATTATGCACATTTTTGACAACTTGACAGTTTGAGGATTTCCTTAGTGTGGTTTTAGCAAATGAAAAACTTCACTAGCTCACTCAAAAAAGCAGGTAGGAACATTGCACTAGAGGATGATGAAGTAGTCAGTGAAATTCACTTCATAAAAATTGGACCACCACTATATGGAAGACCTTCTGCCATACACAATTTCCAAAAATATTTCATAGTGCATATATGAATATATTCCTTTAATGGACATCTGTTACCATTCCTCCAATCAAGGGTAACATTTATTAAAAATAACTACATTGTCATTCAGTCATGAACGTGATTAGACGGGAAGCAAAATTAATCCCAAAATACAAGGGATTTAAAAATAATTTACCTTAAAATGTTTTTCCAAATATATTGTGTTGAGAAGTGGACTAAGCAAAGTGCTATTACTTCACATATACACAATAAATGAAGGAAATTTTGGTAAGTTAAAGCATGAAGTATTGTGTGATGGAGTTTGCAGTCATAATAATCTGTGAATGTTCCGAGTTTGGAGAAAGCATTCCAAGCTATAAATTTGTGAGAAATACTAAGTCATTTAGTGCAAGGGTTTTCTGTATATAGGTGAAGCCCAGTGTTTTATAAATTCAGGCCATCTGTTTTTAGACCAATTTATTATTAGTTACAAAAAGCTGTATTGCAAGAGCCAGAATGGTTGGGTTTTGCTAGTTGAGGCCTGACATTCATGCTAATTTACTCTGCACACTGAATACAGATTGTTCCCCTATAGCACAAAGCATGTATCCTGCTTCTTGCAGGATCCCTCCCCAATACAATACCCAGCTCACAATTAAGCTCCAAAAGAAACAAGTTTTATTACTGGCTATATTCATTTACTTTCAAATTATTAGTGTCCATTTGTTTTCTCCAAGCCACAAATGAGATTACAGTACTCATTACATTATAAAATTTAATACTGGAGAAATATAGTGGCAATTGAGAAGAATGGCAACATTATTGGAAGGTGTGATTTTGGCATTTAAAATGGTACTGCTATAAAAGCTTGTAGTACACCCTACACATGACCCTGAACACTCCAATAAAATCCCATCCCTTGCATACCATCACCTGGCATTGCGCATTAAACTTCAATAATACTATTCATTAGCATTAAATCAATTATACACTAGCACTAAAGCAATTATATATTTGAATAAAACTGACCAGGGTGCTGGTTCATTGTCACAATTAAGACTTCACCTTGGAGAGAGAATAAAATATCCAATTGTTTTAAGACATGTCCCTCACACTTAAAATGTTACACATGAAAATTTCTGTCCCGCCTTTACGAGAGAGAGAAAAAGCCAATTGTTTCCAATATAGAGAAACTTCCCCAGCAGCCTGACCTCTAATTCGCCAGAGGACTCAAGTGCAAACACCCGCTAATGGACCAAACGCACAGAAATTACACTTTGTGATCTTAAGGGACACATTGGCCCGGATTTTGCAGCACGAATAATGGTGACACCATCAGCGCTCACCGTTATGAAGGAGTAAATCGGACAGCATCTTCCGGCGTTCACACAGGAGCAGTTAAATGTGGAAATCAGGAAGTTGCTGTCAATGTTGCCCTGTTCCTCCACAAGCTTCGCTACTCTGGTACCTCGCCAAGAGGCTCATCATTGTAACACATGGAAGAGCCTGAAGTTAGGTACTTACCCACTAAACACTTCAGAAAAAAAAATTAGGGCTTGTCCATTCAATTGTAAGTGAATTTTTAAAATGGTGTGGCAAGTCTTCATTACTGCCAAACAACCTCCCTGGCACTGAAAATTTACTTTTACAAGTGTGGCACCTCACTTTTTCCAGATTTTAATTATTGTTGGAAATGTTTCACTTTTTCCTTTCTTGTCTCTTATCTCAACTTTATTTTCCCCTCTATTTTGCTTTCTGTACATGACTTTACATTGAATTAAATATTCTAACTTGCACTTCCTGGTTTAGACTCTGCGTGTCTCAGTAAAGATTCTTCAATCTGATTGGTTGCAGAGACACACCGTTGTTTGCCCTGCGCACACAGGTCCCGAATCCCCTGTAGTGGGCGCTGCACTGTTTCTGCTCTCCATCATAAATCGCAATATAAAATCCCACAGATAGTCTGTGGGTAAGTGCAAGTTCAATGAACGGCGAGCACCATTAGTTCACCGCTGACTGCAAAATCCAATTTAGCAGAATATTACTTGGTGTAATGCTCATGTTTTTACAAAATAGCATATCCTCCAACCTGCTGTAGTAGCACCATGAGGGGCCAGACAGGAGAATATATGGGAGAGAAATATCAGCTGGACTTGAACACAGAAAAATTCAGGTTCAGATGCGACTCTGCAGTCTTTCTGGCTAGTTCCAAAAACGAATACTTCGCAAATCACCCACTCCTTAAATATCTATCCAATTCTTCTTTCATTTTTTTCCTGCAATCTGCCTCCACTCCTCCTTTGGCAGTTAATTCCATACATTCACCACTCTGAAATACAAAGTATTTAAAATCTAAACCATCTGTGCTCCTTCCCTCTAAGCTTGATCTGGTCTCTGCTGGTTCTCGACTTTGTGGCAAGCTCAAAAATCATATTAGGGCTCAATTCATGAATTCCCTCAAGAACCTTGAATATTTGACTCAACATCTCCATTGAGCCTTCTCTTTTCCAGAGAGAACAATCCCAGGTTCTTCAACCTCTCTACATAGCTCAGCTACCTTAAGCTAGGTATTAGCTTGGTTGTCTTTTCTGCATTGTCTTTAATCCCATGCATGATATTTCTGTTTTAGTACATGGACGAGAATTTTACACCACCTCTAGGTGTGGCTGTACTGGTGCCTTGTGCAGACTTATCTCCTCCTGAGATTTGTGCTTTATCCATCTGTCTATACATCAAGATCCAATTACCATCCCCTTATGGCTGCTATACTCTGCACTGTTGGTTTTAGTAAACTATCCTCCAATATCCCTCTTCCATGTTGTAGCCATTTAGTTTATACCCCCACTTAAATTCCCTTCCCTAGTCTCATTACCTATTATTTGTCCACATTAAATGCCATTTGCCACTCATGAGCCCACCCTATCTAGACCCCTTTGCATTTGGTTGGCCATTATTGTTTGAACCTCCCTCCACTACCACCAATGTGTGTTGTCCACAAACAATGGCTTACTTTGACAAATAAAAACAATATGAACAGCTCACTTTGAGTTCACCAGGTTTTAAAGTTTAGCATTCTATGACTAATGTATTTTTCCCCTAAAATTGTTCCTAAAAACAGAAAACCCATCCATTTCTACTTTCAGACCTTCGCAAGAATGAAAGCATTTTTACTCCACACTGAAATTGTATCAGACAAAAAAACCTTGATAAAGACTTATGCTTTATAAACCCAACAACTACAGTAGTTATGGAGACTATACTCAAATGTACTGATATAAAAATTAGACTTTGACTTTAGACTTGAAGGTCTAGATCGTCCTCAGTAGCATGTGGGGAATGCTCATTTTCCCAGGCACTGAGGGAGAGCAGAGAGCTATTTTGTCACATCTTCACCCGGTTTATATCACCCCAGGATTTCGAAGACGCCTACAAGTCCTACTTACTCTTCCAGCTTCCCAACAGATTGTCAGGCTTGGAAACATTCTGGCAGCTGCTCTCCAACAACAGAGTTCCCAAGACCAGCAGCTACACTTGTGGTATGCTCATCTGTCCACCACCCAGGAATAGCAATATTGGTATGGGTCATGGAACTGCTTCAAATTAGTGTCAAATGGAGCTCCTAAGTGGCCTGAAATTAATGTCAAGTGGTCAGCTCTATGCATCCAAATCAGATCATAACTATACAGCAAATGGAACTGAATTAACAGTGGAAGACATAGAAAGGGACCTGGGATAATAGTAGACATCACTGATTAGATCCCACTGTTCAGTTTAGGTCACATTAGAAAAGATCAGCAAAACTGATCCCCAGGCTAAAGGGGATCAGCTATGAGGAAAGAAGAGAGAAATGTAAGCTGTACACTCACACTCAAGAAGGCAATGGTGGGAGAGAGCAATTAGGAATCAACAGAACATTACTTCAAAGTAAGCCACGAATAGGGCAAAATAAATGGAAATTTAGACTAAACTAATTCCTCTTCTGTATATATGGCATCACGATCAAGTGTAGTCTTCAGGTAAAGCAATGTTAGAGGTAGGAGATAATTGGACCAGGGTGCACAATATAACGCAAGTCTCCATTTAAAGTTGTACATTCTGCCCTTATTTCATATATTACCATTATAAATTCCTATGTTCACACTTATAATGGAAACTGCCTATATAAACCAGTCATGCTGTAATTACACCTTCCCACTAGTGATGCCTCCATGGCCAGAAGGATGTAATTAGTGACAAGTTTATATTAGGTAGTTAGTATTACAAATAGGAATTTATAATGGAACATATGAAAATGTTGGACAGGAATATACCAACTACCAAATCCCCCATCCGACGTGTTCCATACAGTCATGATGCCTTATGCATCATCATCATGATGAGACACACCCTACCCACCCTGGGCCATGTAGTCTTCTGGGAGAGGTGGAAAACCAGACAAATCCAGGCCATTTAAAAAAGGTCTGGAAATTTCCTCTTCAACCCTTTATGGCAATCAAAACTAGTCCAGGAGACCACACTGACCGATTTAAATTACAAATTACCTACCCCTTTTACGATGTGATCTCCACACCAACTAGAAAAAAAAGTCAAGCTCACTCTTGAATGCGTACAGCAAATTAGCATTCACCACTTCAGCTGGCAACTGCTCCACAGGTCTACTATTCTCTGGGAAAAAAGAACCACCCAACATCCTACCTAGTTCTGCCCTTATGCAACTTGCAGAGAGTGACCCCTGGTCCTCCCCAATCTATCCAGTTTAAATAACCTGTCTGCACAATCTAATCCCTTCATTATTTTATAAACTATGATCAAATCCCCCAAGTCTATTCTTCTCTAAAGTATAGAGATGCAACTTTTTAAGCTTATCCAGGTAGCGGAGGCATTTCAATCTTGTGGCTCACCTCTGCACCCTTTTCAAAGCCTCAATATTCCCCATCATGTGAGCAGACCAAAATGGGACACAGTATTCTAAATGAAACCTAACCAAGGTCTTGTACAAGGGCAAAATTTTATATTTTGCAGTGAATTGTCCTGTACCCTATTTGCTTTAGATATAGCTTCACTGCATTGGTTGTGATCCTTAAGAGAATCATACACTACAACACCCAGGTCTTTTTCCTTCACCACTGGATTAAATTCTGTTCCCTGTAGGGTGCATGTATATTTAGACCTGCCCACATGCAAAACACTACACTTTCCCAAGGTAAAACATCATTTGACAAACAGGCCAATGTCCCTAATACATCAAGATCTGCTTGCAGTATTTCAGCATCTCTGCAGTCCCAACACTCACACATAGCTTTATGCAATCCACAAACTTGGGTATCATTCCTCACACCCCCCCACCCCCCAAAAAAAAAACACACCTACATCAAGGTCATAAATAAAGATAGTAAAGAGCAAGACAGATCCGTGCAGGACACTAGTGGTAACTGGTCATGAAGCAGATCCAAATCCATTAACAACTTTCTGTCTATGGGTATTCAGACAATTCTTAATCCACTGCAGTAAATTATCTCCCAATTCCACAAGATTCTATCTTGTAGAGTAGCCACTTGAGGTAGCAAAGGCTTTCTGAATGTCCAGGTAGACCATGTCTACCCGATTACCCTCATCCATTAATTAGTAACTTCTTCAAAAAATTCAAATTTTTAAGACCCGACTTCCTTTTCCAGAAGCCATCTCTATCCAAGTTGCCATACAGGCCATCTCTTATGATAGGTAACCTTTGAGCAGTTTACCTTACCTATTACTGAAGTCAAACTAATGGGGCTATAGTTACCCAGCTCTGCCTCATCACCCTTTTTAAAAATTGAATTATATTAACAGCCTTCGAGTTCGACGATAGAGTCCCTGACTCCAGCAATCTAACAAAGATACAGGGGCTCACATAATCACATCTGTCCCATTTCTTTAAGGCCGCTTGGGTGCATCTCATCTGGGCCAGCAGCCTGATCTATTTTAAGGTTCCTTATTCTAAGATGGTATCCTCATCTATTTTAATATTAACAATTTTACTGTTAACAGCACAACTTATTGCTGTTAGTGTAACACGGTCTTCAAAAGTAAAGATTGATGCATTCATTTAATATCGGTCATACATAGAGACCCTTATGATCTGTCCTAGAGAATCTTTCAATGGCCCAAACAGTATTTAATGGTCCACTTACTCTTAACGTAGCTAAAAAAGATTTTCCCATTACTGCTACAATTGTTCACCATCCTCTTTTCTATTAACCGTTTAGCTGACATAATAGCTTTACTTTCCCTTAATTGTGCACAGTACTTGTCTTTATGTTCCTGAGAATTATCTGCTTTTTAATTTATGAAAAACAAAGACGAATAAGACTTAAATGTTAAGACCAGCCACCTTGGCTTATTCTTGCCACGCACCATTCTTCAGGGACATGCATGGCTTCTATGTGCTTTAATACGCTCTTTAAAAACATGCCATTTATATTCAGGCATCATGACCCCATCCAGTAGGGTTGACCAACTGACCCGCTTCAAGTCTTCTGCCATTTTATTGAAGTTAGCGCTTTTAAAATCCAGAATTAATTGTAAATTTTCAGTTCTGTTGGCCAATTGAAACCTTACAATATTATGGTCACTAGTTCCTAGGTGCTCCCCCACATGGAGGTCTGATATGGAGTTAGGCTTGCTGCTAAACACTAGATCTAGCAAACAATTACCCTGGTTTCCTCAGTGACATGTTGAGTTAGGAAACAGTCTTGCATTATTTCAACAAATGTTTTAGCTGCACATCAGATGGAATACCATTGCACTACAGAATTCCTGGAAAATTAAAAAGGTGCCCATCAAACAATGATCAGTTGATTCAGAAGCTTTAGTAATTTGTTTCCATAGTAACTCATCATGTTCAGGTGCCTAGCCTGGAAGTCTATAATAAGGGCAAGCACATGCAGACACAGAATTAATATATTAGTAGATTATACACCAGAAACAACTTCTTTAGTCAAAAGAGTGATAATGTTTAGATAATCTGTCAGGCAAAATCTTAGAAGCAAATATATTGGGATTGACAAAGAAGTGTCAGCCATGGATCAGTTGGTAACACCCTCGCCTCTGAGCCAGAAGATTGTGGGTTTCAGTCCCACTCCAAAGACTTGAGCACAAAAATCTAGGCTGACACTCCAAGTGCAGTACCGAGGGAGTGCTGCACTGTCAGAGGTGCCGTTAAATCGAGGCCTCGTCTGCCCTCTCAAGTGGACGTGAAAGATCCCATGGCACTATTTCGAAGAAGAGCAGGGGAGTTATCCCTAGTGTCCTAACCAATATTTATCCCTCAACCAACATTATAAACAGGTTATCTGATCATTATCACATTGTTGTTTGTGGGAGCTTGCCGTGTGCAAACTGGCTGCCGCTTTTCCTACATTACAACAGTGACTACACTTTCATTGGCTGCAAGGCGCTTTGGGACGTCCAGCGGTCATGAAAAGCGTTATATAAATGCTAGTCTTTCTTTTACAGTTGATTACGATGATGGGATACTAGATGGATGACATTTCATAGGCTGAATTGAGTTTTTCCAATCTCCAACTACTTTAAAAAAAAATTAAGTACATCATAATGATGGAGACCTTCCACAAGAACCAACGGCAGCCAGCCAGGCCAGTCGATGGTTTAGGGATCATTGAATGTGCAAAACATCTGTATAATAAGCATGAGGAAGGGAAACAACAGAAAAGATGAATGAACTTGCATTTATAGCACCTTTCACATGCTCCGGATCTGCCAAAGCACTCAACCAGAGAAGTAATTTTGCAGTGTCATCACTGTTGCAATATAGGCAAATATGGTAGGCAATTTGCACCAACAGCAATGAGATAAATGACAAGATAATCTGTTTTGGTTGTGTTCCCCAACAAGGTGCAATATTCTCAAATAAGGGCAGAGAAAATTCAAGGCAGGTTAGTTGGAAGAAATTTTGGCACTAAACTTTAAGCTCAATTTCAAGCTCAAGCCAATAGCCTCTTTGAAGACATATACATTATTCTTATCTGTATTTGTAAAGTACAAGGGTGGAGTTTGGAAAATAATTTCTTGCTAATTGGCAAGGGATTTATCAAATAAGGTTGAGTGCTCAACACAAACAGCTTGCATTAAAGCACCAAGCAGTTTCCACACTTGTATGTAACCTTTAGGCTCAATTTTCACCCTGAAGGCAGTACAGAGTGTAGATTATGGAATCTTGTGTAGACTTCAACCAATGGCTTCATAAAATAATGAACACTTGAGAATTCAATAAGCAAATCTGCCTAAGCTTTCCCGCTCCTACCCCAATTTTGTGAGGTACAGCTCTTTGGGTGGGTGGGGGGGGGGGGGGGGGGGGGAGAAAGAGAAAAAAAAAAGAGCGAGACTTGCACTTGCCATAAATGTCACCCTGATCCCATCCCATACAGGAACAAGGATGTCTTGCTGCAGTTGTACAGGGCCTTGGTGAGACCACACCTTGAGTATTGTGTGCAGTTTTGGTCACCTTATCTGGAGGAAGGATGTTCTTGCCATGGAGAAAGTGCAGTGAAGATTCACCAGGCTGATACCTGGGATGGCAGGAATGATGTATGAGGAGAGATTGGGTCAATTAGGCTTATATTCGCTAGAGTTTAGAAGAATGAGAGGGGATCTCATTGAAACTTATAAAATTCTAACAGGACTAGACAGACTAGATGCAGGAAGGATGTTCCCGATGGCAGGGGAGTCCAGAACCAGGGGTCACAGTCTAAGGATAAGGGGTAAGCCATTTAGGACTGAGATGAGGAGGAATTTCTTCACCCAGAGAGTGGTGAACCTGTGGAATTCTCTACCACAGAAGGCAGTTGAGGCCAATTCATTAAATATATTCAAGAAGGAGTTGGATATATTTCTTAAGGCTAAAGGGATCAAGGGATATGGGGAGAAAGCAGGGACAGGGTACTGAATTTGGATGATCAACCATGATCTCATTAAATGCAGAACAGGCTCGAGGGGCCAAATGGCCTACTCCTGCCTTCTATGTTTCTATGACTTTACAGTATCAGTGTCATTTGCATAACTGGGGGGGGGGGGGGGGGCGTTAGAGCTCTGCTTCCTCCGTTCATTGCTAACGCCCCAAGGCCTACGACAGGCTCTGGATGCAGACAGCCTCCATGCATCTAGAATTTCCCCCCTCCTCCATAAAAAAAACCCTTGGTTCTTGGGCCTGTGGAATGCAACCCTCCGTGTACTTACACAGGCTCTAGCCGCCAGGAAGATTGTTCCTCCTCCTTTTGAACGCTGGAAACCCGAGCCAAATAGGCAGCTCTTGCATTCAGCAATCAAAAGGCACAAATGACAGGAAACACAGCAGAGGCCATGTTACATAGAAACATAGAAGCAGGAGTAGGCCATTCGGCCCCTCGAGCCTGCTCCGCCATTTAATGCGATCATGGCTGATCATCCAAATTCAGTACCCTGTCCCTGCTTTCTCCCCATATCCCTTGATCCCTTTAGCCTCAAGAAATATATTTAACTCCTTCGTGAATATATTTAATGAATTGGCCTCAACTGCCTTGTGTGGTAGAGAATTCCACAGGTTCACCACTCTCTGGGTGAAGAAATTCCTCATTTCTGTCCTAAATGGCTTACACCTTATCCTTAGACTGTGACCCCTGGTTCTGGACTCCCTGACCATTGGGAACATCCTTCCTGCATCTAGTCTGTCTAGTCCTGTCAGAATTTTATAAGTTTCAATGAGATCCCCTCTCATTCTTCTAAACTCCGGCGAGTATAAGCCCAATCGATCCAATCTCTCCTCATACGTCATTCCTGCCATCCCAGGTATCAGCCTGGTGAATCTTTGCTGAACTCCTTCCATGGCAAGAACATCCTTCCTCAGATAAGGCGACCAAAACTGCACACAATACTCGATGTGGTCTCACCAAGGTCCTGTACAATTGCAGCAGGGCATCCTTGTTCCTGTACTCAAACCCTCTCGCTACAAAGGCCAACATACCATTTGCCTTCTTAACTGCCTGCTGCACCTGCATTCTTACCTTCAGCAACTGGTGCACAAGGACACCCAGGTCTCGTTGCACTTCCCCTTCTCCCAATCTATTGCCATTCAGATAATAATCTGCCTTCCTGTTTTTGACACCAAAGTGGATAACCTCGCATTTATCCACATTATATTGCATCTACCATGCTTCTGCCCAATCACCCAACCTGTCCAAATCATACTGAAGTTTCTCGGCATCCTCCTCACAGCACACACGCCCACCCAGCTTTGTGTCGTCTGCAAACTTGGAGATATTACATCTAGTGCCCCTAATTTGCATGCAATTTTCATATGTCCACTCACATATGGGCCCATATTCTCCACAATGAGACTGGCCCATGGGAAGGGGGGGTGGTGGGAAGAGGGGCTGGTGGAAGAGGCAGAACACATCCACAAGCACTCTTTCATCTGCACCTGCCCCAGATCTGGGGAAGGAGACACTTTTTTTTTAATATACAGATGAGGAACACAAAGCCCAAGCCAATTGACTTCAACTAGCTGTCCTTTGTCCCAGTCAGGGGTGTGGCCAATAGATAAAACTATCTATAATCATCCACGTTTAAAGCGAGACAGAAGCTGTCTACAAGACAAAGACATATGTTTGCTCTGTAGATTAGCCAGAATGCAGAAGCTTGACTTTTTCCATTTTGTCCTTTTAAGAAAAATGGGTATTTATTTAAAGGCTCCAACATCAGACGCCAGGAATGGGTTTAATTGCTGACAAGAATCAAAGTATGAAAGTTTACAGTTGAATAGATTACATCCTAAATGGCTGAACTATCAAGTAGACTTTTTTCTAAAAGTTCAAAAATGCATTGCTGTATTAAGAGTCAGTTAGATACTATGGACCGTTTCCAGCCTGGGGGGGGCAAAAGAGAGAGGAATTATTGGTATTAAAGAATTGAGCTAAATGGGCAAAAGTGCCTCCCTCATCCATACTGATTTTTGTTTAAAGCTCTAACCAGTCCTTGTTTAAAAGAGATAGTGAACATCAAATTGTTCATAATGATGAGAGGTTTCCATTCCATGTTAGCATCTTTGATCAATTGACAGCTCTTTATTCATAACCTTCTTGGGCTTAACCAAACAATGCAGACATTTAACCACATCGTTTCAGTTTCTGAAATTGGCACTAGAAATTCTTGGGCTAGCGTAGGACAGGAAATGTATTGCTCATGTACTAACTTTGCATCTGGAAGTCTATGAAAGATGATTTCCAGAACTCATGTTTCAGATTATCGGATGATGTAAGAAATATATTCTGAAGATGTACATTAACCCTTTGTGGACAGATCATTTGCCCGATAAGCATTTGTACCATCAGTAACTTGTTGTGCAATCATCTCACTTTTGTAAAAATATCTTAGCGTTAATCTGAGCATAATGGTCTAAGTGTGCTAATAGACACAAGGTGATAGGCATTCTATTTAGTCTCTAGTGGATTATGATATAATTAAAGTTAATTATTATTCCCATGGCATGCTATCCCATACAAGATGCACAAGGGAGCAGGTTTTGATTCATCAGAGACTGTCTGCTAATGGAAACTGCCTTTCTTCTGTGGATACTAGTTAAGTGTTGGGAGAAAGCCTAAATTGTAACAACCCCATCTTGTGAAATTCACCACAGAATACTTCTTAAAATGGAGTCACTGTAGGAGTCTGTAACCCTGAAGCAGTCATTAACATATTAATTATGAATGGAAACTTAAAGTTTAAGGTGCCATTTTTGAAGAATGCAAACTGTACAGTATTTATTAGCCAAGTGATTTACTTGCAATGTGGAGCATCCAGGCCACGTATTCCAAATGAGAATGCATACGTTACACACCACCTCTTCCCACACTTATACCAATAGCCTACTGAATATCATCTTGAACATCCAATTTCAAATTAAAGTAATCAAGCAAACTGATTGGTTGGAAATTAATTTCACCCACTAGCAAGGTTTTGCAAGCTATGTAAATGTTGACCGTGGTCAACATGTTCACTGTACTAACTGTTAATGTGTTTTGAATACAGTACAAAAGGAACGTACAGCTTATAGCTACGGTAGATTTGCATTAACCTTTACCATCCCCAAAGTAGGAAGAGACACCCTGGAAAACCAGTAAAGTGCAGCTGTATTTGAATAGTCTGAAAATCTTATTGGGGTATTCCTGAGCAAATCCTTAATACGGTTATTGCAAATACAACTACTGAATATTTCAAAATCCAATTTCTCCTGGCATCTACAAATGTTAGCGCACAAAACATTGGAATTCATTTAAAAATACTATTGAAAACATCTGGTTATTCCTTGTATGACAAAAGCAGCCTGCAAATTCATATCAGATTCTGTAATGAACATGGCTAGGTCTAAAATAGTTGATTAACAACTAGAACTATTAGTAGCCATACCAATAAAAAAACCTCTCCAATTGGCACCACAACATTTGATTGGCTCATGGAAGAATAGAAAGAACTGCAATTGCAAGTTAATTATTAAGAGCATAGAAACCTATAAAAGGAGGGGTTTGATGAGGTTTAAAAGAAAATGAATTCAGCAAGTGTGAATGACCTACCTGTACTACTTCCTTTACCAAACTTTTATCAGTGCTGACTTTGGCTCTCTGCAGTCCAGCAACTCCATCTCCAATCCAGGTGATCAGAGCAAACTTGGCACGTTTGCTCATGGCATCTCCAGTGATGATCCGATGGAACCCAAATAATATACAGTCATCTGCCAACCAGAATGGCAGTAAATTAGAATTAGGGCAACTTTGAATAGAAACAAACACTCAGCAGGTCAGTCAACATCTGCGAAGAGAACAAATGAGTTAACATTGCAGCTGTGGGCCTCAGGCACTTCAGGTCTCCACACCTAAAGCATTAACTTGTCTGTTCTCTCTATAGATGCTGACTGTCCTACTGAGTGTTTCCAGTTCGGTTTCAGATTTCCAGCATCTGCATTTTTTTTTTTAAATACAAGAGGCAAGATGTGCTCACTACTGAATCAGTCCCTGTATCTAACCCAGATAGAATGCAATGTACAGCTGCCAAATAATGACAAAAAGAATTAAAGTGGTATATATTGTATACCGAAAAAAAATTAATTCACTTATGGGATGTGGGCATCGCTGGCAAGGCCAGCATTTATTGCCCATCCCTAATTGCCCTTGAGAAGGTGGTGGTGAGCTGCCTTCTTGAACCGCTGCAGTCCGTGTGGTGAAGGTACTCCCACAGTGCTGTTAGGGAGGGAGTTCCAGGATTTTGACCCAGCGACGATGAAGGATTGGCAATATACTTCTAAGTCAGGTTGGTGTGTGACGTGGCGGTGGTGGCAAACAACTCCTTTAAAAGGTGAAGAGGTAAAGAGTTGTTATAATAAACATGACAAGTTTAAGAGACTCTCTAGAAGCATTACAAAAATCAGTGTAGCGCCTCACCATAGGAGGGGAGGGCATTGAGCACTTGAAGCAATTCCCAAAAGGGAGGAGAAGGACCTGGGCTCTCACTCACCACCACCTACTGGTTGAAAAGCAATGGCAGAACCTCGCCTTTTCTCCCCACGCCCACCTGTGATGGGTGGAACATGAAGAAAGCCATGCACAAGAGGTAAAAACAAGGAAACAAAAATCAAAAAAAATTCTCCACCAATCTTTGGGACCAACACTGACCATTCATTCAATAATAATAGATTTTTTTAAAAATGAAAAAATATTGAATTTCAAATACAAAATTTGCTGGATCTTTGTAAATATAAAAATCACACAATTTCGAGATTTAAAAAGAGTGCTTTCTATTAAAATAGCCTCAAAGTTTTCTTCAAACAAAAAAGGTTGTCTCTTTAGGTGATTCAAGTTGGCCAATGACGACGGTGAAATCCTAACTAACGTTTGCTGTGCATTGCAGCGAAACCGTTTCAGACTGACAGCCAATTATATCAGTCCACACAATATTAAAAAGCACTGTTGGGAATGGTGAGCTTGAAGTCAGTTGCTAGTTGAAATGTTTCAGTTTTTTTTTTGAAATTTATTACATGTTAACTATTTGCGGGCAGGCGATTGATGTTTAGAGTTTACAATCTACAGAAATAGGGAACCAAAAGAAAGTAGTAAGCAGTCAACACAAGTCAGTTTCCCCAGTCGAGTGCCACACCTTAAAAAAGTTACATTTTATTACAAGCTTTCAGCTGGCAACCCAATGATTGGGTGGTGTGGGGGCTGCAAGTACATTGTTGCTTAGATACAACACCTTTTGCCTTTGTATTGGAATAGTAGCAACGTGTTCTGTTAAACTTGGCAATAAATTATGAACACTTGCGGTCATGATTAAATAAATCGTTTACAAGCACCCCCCCACCACCAAAAAAAATTGCAACACGCATTGTGGTTCAGTTAGTTTTTAAATACAGTCCAGGAACCAAATCAAGCTGGTGTCTTAGATCTGTCTAAATCAATTAGTTTCCCTCTCCCGTTTAAAAAAAAAATGTTAGTCCCCCCCCCTCAATCTGTATGTTAAAACTGAACATAACCTGGTCAAATCGCTACAATCCAACTCACCTATTTGGCAGGATTAATATTGCGAGAGAGAAAAAAGGCGAGCCGTCGACAGCTTAATAGCAAATACCGACAGCAAGGGCAATTTCCACGGGGAATGCCTTGCAAGGAATCATCACATGTGGAGGTGGTCTGACATGAGCACAAGGCATTCTGTGGGGCAGGGCAGGGCAGGGCAATGGGGCTGTAGATCCGAGCAGAGCGCCTTCCGAGACTAGATAGGTGCTGTACGCACCAAGCAAGAATGAATAGAACAAATGGCGTTTACAGTCAGAAAAGCCCCGAACCTTACTTGTGCATTGAAGTTTAAATTCCTCGTACGCTGTGCCTTGTGAATCGGGAACAATACGGTGTCCGTCGTATTTAAAAATAACCCTGGAAGGGAGAGACACACACACACAAGATATGGGTACATAAACATTTATGATCTGAAAGGACGAAGTTTGCATAATTACAAAAAAGTGAAGGATTTGGACAGAAACTAACCAATTGACATCGTTGTTATCATCCCGGACCAGGTTATATGACTCTCTGCACGCATCTTTATCAATCGTCGTGGCCATTTGAACGATAGGTAAATCAGCTGGCTAACTTCAGCACGATAAATCCCTGATCCGAGAATCAATGGAGACAAAAAATAATAAGGTTCTACGGCTTGCAACAGGACTGCTGTTGGTGTTTTATTTCGGGTTGGACTGCGGGTTCCACAATATCTGATAACAGCTCTCAGACATGCGTTAGCAAGCACCCGCTCTGAAGCTGCAGATAAATGCAAGCAGCTTTAGCGAATGCATTTCAGCCCCTTTTACCGGCTTTGGGCGTTGGTGATGTCGTATTTCCGCCTGTCGTCGTGATCAGCTCACTTTGCTTCCTAAAGGCAGATCTCAGAAGTGACCGCTACGAATGGATTGTCTCCCCCTGTTGGAATTCAGCAGGGAGAACGCTGGTTTTGGAGTAAGCTGGTGCCGTTCAATCAAATGTTAAGGCTGCAGAACTACTGGACCAACAGTTTTCTGGCAATTTGTTTCCTTCTGCCTCACAGGTGGTGGCTCATGTTTGGGTATGGTTCCATGGGTGCCCGCAAGCCTTTGGATGTGTGATTGCCAGCAGATCTACTGGGCCACGTCCTCCACCAGGATCAATTGGGAGAAATGTTCCGGACGGACTCCTGGTGGGTCAGTGGCGGGTGGGCTCCCTGCCGGAGGAGCTCGGGCCTGGAGTGTCTACCTTAGCCCTGCCAAGGAAGCCTGGCCGGCGATCCGGCAAGAGCTGAAGGCCTAAGTCTCTGCTCGCCTAGGGCGCTGGACAGGACTGCTCCGAGTGCTGCCCTACGGGAGTCGAGCGCTGGTCATAAATCAACTGGTGGCCGCTATGCTGTGGTACCGGTTGGTCACTTTGATCCCTCCCCCTGCGTTAGTCGCCAAGATACAGAAGAAGCTCCTCGACGACTTCTGGGACAAAATGCAGTATTGGGTCTCTGCCGCGGTTCTGAGTCTCCCGCTTAGGGAGGGCGGTCAGGCGCTGGTCCGCCTTCGTACCCAGGCTGCGACTTTCCATCTTCAGACCCTGCAGAGATACCTGTACATTGAGAATCCTCCCAGATGGTGTGCGCTGGCGACATATTTCTTCTGCCAGCTGCACGGCCTCAATTATGACACGCAGCTCCTGTTTGTGCCCGTGCCTCCTTGCGGGAGCTGCCTGTCTTCTACCAGGAACTGCTCAGGGTCTGGAACAAGGTCACCTGCAGATGTAGTTCTCCCCCGTCAGGAGTGGTGGCTGTCCTTCAGGAGCCGCTGCTCAGGAATCTGCACCTCCATGACCGCGGGTTCATGTGGCTGGCGGAGGGCAGGGCGGCCTGGCAAGGTGACCAGAGTCGGGGACCTGCTCGATGGCGGAGGAGCTGGCGCAGTGCCTGTCCTAGGCCGACATCCGGCTCGCAGCCAAAGCCATCGAGTCGCTAAAAATGGCACTGGGCCCTGACTCCACTAGGTGTGTCGAGGAGGCTCAAGGATGTGGGGCGATCCCGTCTAAACTGACCCCCGTTCGGATGGAATTCCTCATCGGCGTCAGGCCCCAAAACCTCCCTCGGGAACCGACGCCTCACAACTTGAGCCATCTCTGGGAAACCCCCTCCGTGCCTTTCCATTCTGCATGGAGGGCTTTCCTGTAGGGGCTGCTCTTGCACACCTTCCACTTTGTCATCCTTGTCTGCCATCTGGACATGCTTTGGTGCACCATTTTGCTGTCCAGAGGAGGCGGGAGTCCCCAATAGAGGGCTCTCTATGCGGGAGTCCTCCTTTTATCAATTGGAGACTTGGCCTGGAGGGTGTTGCACGGGGCAGTCCCGTGCAATAAGGTTTTAAGTCGGTTCACAGACTCCCAGGCCGTCTGCATTTTCTGCGGCCCGGAGGAGTCCGTGTTCCATGTTTACGTTGAGTGTGAGAGGTTGCAGCCCCTCTTCCATTACTTGAAGGGGCTGCTCCTCAATATTTGGTTGCACTTCCATCCCACGCTCCTTGTTAGATCCGTGATTCTTTAAATAGGATGTTTCCCCAAGAACTACACGGAGGCTGTAACTTAACAATCAACAGGTGTTCACTGGAGTAGAGTAGTCTCAAGACTGAAGTACAGAAGCCTGCTCCGGCTTTATATACCGGTGTGGTCACTGCCAGTACTACAGTATACAGGAGCTGTAAAACAGTTCTCTCTTAAAGGTACATACACAACAATTCCTCCCCTTTTAGATTAACAGTACCCATAACATTCAAATAACAATTAACGCTTTAACATGCACATTAAACAGAAATAGTCCATTTATAAATTCAGTCTTTGGGGCGGCTGCCTGATCCTTTCTGGATAGCGCCTTTCCTGAGGTTCTTGTTCTTGGTGCGGAGACGATTCTGGCCCCTTTCCATTGGTTCCCACTGCTACTGTTTCTGAGGTAGATGCTGCCAGTATGTCGGGTTCATTCCCAGGTATGCGAGACATGGGGTTGACTCGTTCCTGTGACGCTAAGATCTGGTCGACGTGGCGTCTCACAATGTTCTCCCCGACATCTACTGTGTACACTAATGGCCCCTGCCGTGTGCATATTGTTCCGGGTTGCCATTTCTCTGTTCGCTAATCACGGGCCAAGACTGGTTGTCCTACATTGAAGCTCCTTGTCGGCTTCTCGTTGATGTGCTGGAATTGTTTATCCTCGACATTTCTTCGCACATTTGGTCTGAGCAAATCCAGGCGAGATCTCAACCTTCGGTTAAAGAACATTATGGCCGGGGTCTGGTTGGTGATTGTATGTGTCGCATTTCTGTAGGCTAACAGGAAATTGTCCACCTTATGCTGCAGTGGAATGTCGTCATCGCACATGGCCCTTACAGCCTTTTTAAAGGTTTGTACAAACCTCTCAGCCAATCCATTGGTGGCTGGATGATACGGGGCGGATGTGTAATGCCTTACCCCATTCCTTCTCATAAATCTCTGAAACTCTTCGGACACAAACTGTGGTCCGTTATCAGAGCAAATCTGCTCTGGCAAGCCGTTCCTGGCAAATATGGTCCGTAGGACTGCAATAGTTTTCTCCGTGGTGGTGGAGGACATTTGGATCACCTCAGGCCATTTCGAGTGAGCATCCACTGCTATTAAAAACCATGGGGCAGTAATTCCTCCCCAAACACGTGAGTACGGAAGGGGTACTCACGCGTCTGGCCGGAGGAAATGCCAGTTTTCAGCATGCACAGCGCATGCGCTGAAAACTGGCATTTCCTCTCCTCTAACCCAAGAGGTGAAGAGGCTAGCGCGTGCGCTGTAGGGGGCAGCGCGTGCGTCTTGGATTTCCTCCGTTTTGGGGGATTTGCGCATGTCTAAAGGCCTCCGGTCTTTACGCTTGTAAAAAGCACACGTAAGTATTTATTTTTACAGGTAAGTGGTGTTTTAGTGTAATTTAGAATTTTTTTTCCACAGGTTTATTATTTTAAAGAATCTACAATAAGGTAACTTTAGTTTTAGACCCTTTTTATTAAAAATTTATTTTTTTCAAAAAAAAAAATTATTGTTTACATTTTTTTTTAAATTTAGTTATACTTAATTTAATGATTGGGATGTTTTTTAAATTTTTATTTAAAGTTTAAATAGTGTTTTGGGCCCCCATAGTTTTCATGAGTTTGACAGTTCTTACTCTCAAACTCATGAATGAACCTTCACCTCCCCTGATTGGTTGTACAGTGGTCACCTGATCCCAGCCAGCACATCGCACTAACTACGCCGCTGGATCAGGTAAGCACTGCGCGGGCATCTGAACCGGGCCTGTGACAGGAAATGCAAGCAGGCCCGGGCTTCAGATGTCAGCGCGCAGGGTGAGTGCAGATCAGGGGCTTGCACGCGCAGCAAGCCCCCGACACCAAGTTCTGGGCCATTGAGTCCATGAATGCACCAGCAAAGTCAATATGCACCCGTTGCCATGGAGAGGAGGGCCACTCCCAAGGGTGTAGAGGGGCATGTGGTGGTGCATTTTGGACCTTCTGGCATCCTGAGCAGCTCTTAGTTAGGTCCTCGATTTGTTGATCAATCCCCGGCCACCACACATAAGCCCTAGCAAGGCTTTTCATTTTCACCCCTCCCAGATGACCTTCGTGAAGCTCATTTAGCACTCTCTCCCTTAACTTGGGTGGAATTACCACTCGGGATCCACACATCACTGTCCCCTGGCATACTGACAGCTGTTCTCTTCTGGATGAGAATGCTGGCAACAGTGGGTCGCCATGTGTTCGCCATCCCCTCACCGTCAAATCATATACCCGAGACAGTGTCGGATCATTGCGGGTCTCCTTCTCTATATCCGCGATCGTTACTGGCAATCGTTCAATTATTGACGAATAAAATATCTCGATAGGGTCCACTGCTGGTGCTTCCTCCACAGTAGGCAGTGGCAAGCGTGATAGTCCATCAGCATTTCCGTGCTGTTTCATGCCTTTATATTCTATTGCATATTGGTTCACCCCTAGAAAAAGGGACCATCTTTGTAACCGTTGTGCAGTCATTACCGGAACGCCCTTCTTTGGATTAAAGATGGAGACAAGTGGTTGGTGGTCAGTCAGCAAGGTTAACTTCTGTCCATGCAGATAGTAGTTGAATTTTTTTACTCCCCATACTAGGCTGAGGGCCTCCCTGTCAATCTGGGCGTAGTTGCGCTCGGCTGAGGTTAGTGACCGAGACACAAAGGTATACTGGCCTCTCCAACCCGTCCGGGAATTTGTGCGACAACACCGCTCCAATACCATAGGGTGATGCATCACATGCCAACCGGATTGGTAGTGCTGGGTTGAAATGGGCCAACACCTCTTTTGATGTGATCAAATCTTTGCACTTCTGGAAAGCTCATTTACATTCGTCATTCCACTTCCATAGTACCCCCGTTTGCAGTAGGGTATTCAGTGGGTGTACTACTGTAGACAAATTTGGTAAGAACTTATGGTAGTAGTTCACCAATCCGAGGAACGACCTCAGTTGTGACACATTTTCCGGTGCTGGAGCCTTGACTACTGCCTCAATCTTTTCAGGGGACTTATGTAACCCCTCTTCATCAATAACGTGGCCACAATACGAGATCTGCTTCTGGAAAAACTCGCACTTGTGGCGATTAGCTCGTAGCCCATATTCCTTTAATCTAGTGAGCACCTTCTCCAGGTTGGCGAGGTGATCACTGTCATTTTCGCCCGTGACCAGGATGTCGTCCAAATAACACTGGGTCCCTGGAATCCCTTGCAGGACTTGATCCATTGCCCTTTGCCAAATAGCCAGAGCCGATGCTACCCCGAACACCAGCCGGTTGTATTGGTAGAGACCTTTATGAGTGTTGATCGTGAGGTATTGTTTCGAGGCTTCTTCTACCTCCATTTGCAGGTACGCCTGGGCCAGATCAATTTTGGTGAAGCGTTTACCTCCAGATAACGAGGTGAAAATATCCTCAATCTGTGGAAGTGGATATTGTACCGTGTGAAGGACTGGGTTCACTGTCACCTTAAAATCCCCACAGATGCGGACCTTCTTTGGTTCCCCAGACGTATTACTCAATGACCTCTTCATTACAGGAACGATGGGTGTAGCCCACTCGCTCCAGTCTACTTTGGACAGTACTCCTGAACGTTCCAACCCTTCCAGCTCTGCTTCGACGGCTGGTCGGATCGCATAAGGCACCGGTGGCCTTAAAAAACTTTGGGCTTGCATTTTCCTCTATTTTAATCGTCGCTGTTATGCCTTTTAGTGTTCCGAGTCCCTCCTGGAACACTTCATGTGCGTCAGTTAGCATTTTTGACAGTCGTCCAGGTGTGACGTCGTCATCGTTTTTGGCCTCAACCTTCAGTGCCTGTATGGAATGCCAATCTTATTGTATCTTCCGGATCCATTCACGTCCTAGTAGTGGTGGTCCTCCATCTGGCAATACATATAGGTCCATTTTGGGTATTTCCTGGCCTTTGTATATCATGTTCACCCTTATTTTTCCTTTGGGGTAGACTTTTTGCCCCATGTACGTCTTCAAGACAATCTCTGTAGCTTTCAAGGGTATATGTGAAAATAGCCGCTTGTAGTCCCTTTGGTTTATGACTTTTAGGGCTGATCCTGTGTCCAATTCCATTTTCACTTGGACTCCATCTATCTTGAGCGTGACCCAGATAGTCTGGTGATCCTCCATTTTGATTACCTTATGTAGTTTCAGACAACCCAGCTCCTTGCTTCCGGAGTCTGTATCACTTTTCTGTTCGTCTGAACTACTGTCCATCACCTTATGTACCTTTTTGTACTTCTGTGGAGATTTCTTGCTGCTGGTTTTCTTCCCTGACCTGCAGACTCTTGCTATGTGTCCTGCTTTTCCACACTGTCTGCACACTTGGCCCTTGAACCAACAATCCTTCTGGTCGTGTGTGTTCTGCCGCAGCGATAACACTTCCCTGCTCCATATGACATTTCATTGGTGCCATATTCTTGCGGTCTCCGTTGTATCTCTGCAGCGCCCGTGCGGCTGCTTCGTGTGATACTGCCATGCTGAAAGCCTTGTCCAGCGTAAGATCCTTTTCTGATAGAAGCCGTTTCTGGGTTCCTTCACTTTGAAGCCCACACACGAACTTGTCCCTTAACGTATCTGCTAGTCCCAATCCAAACTGGCAGTGTTTCGATAGCTTGCGCAGTTCCGTTAAGTACTCAGCATTACTTTCGTCTTTATGCTGGTTCCTTTTGTGGAACTTAAATCTTTCTGCTATCAGCAGCGGTGTGGGGTTTAAGTGGTCCTGTAGGATTTCCACTATGCTTTTGAAATTCTTATCCACTGGCTTCTCTGGGGTTATTAGGTTTCACAGTAAGCCTAAGTTTTTGCACCCATGGAATTCAACAAAACCAGTGCTTTCCTAGCATCTGGCACTTCATTCGCCTTGCAGTACACCTCAATGCGTTCCACATATGTCGCCCAATCTTTGACTTCATTGTCGAACGCAGTGATACTGCCACTCTTCGCCATCCCTGGGTGTATTTTAACTGTCTAAATGGCGTCTCCCGCGCTCTCCCTTCTTCTCCGCTGGAACAAAATGGTGTCTCCCGCGCTTTCCTTCCTTCCCGCGCTCGCCCTTCTTCTCCGCTGCGGCTTCTAAAAATGGCGTCTCCCGCGCTCTCCCTTCTTCTCCACAGCTCAATGGCGTCTCCCGCGCTCTCCCTTCTGCTCCCCGCGGACGCGGTTCAGCCCTTGAGCCCTGGCTGTGCTCTGCGCGTTCTCCTGTGCACCTTTCCCGTTGCCGTCGCTCGGTCCTGAACCCGGCTGCTGCTTTACCCCCTCTCTCTGCTCGTTTGTCCTCGACGCCGCTCGGTCGTTTAACCCCCGGCCGCGCCCTGTGCGCTTCACCCTCTCTCTTACCCCGTCGACGCTGCTCGGCTTTTCTACGCCGTCAGTCGGCTCCCGCCGCCGCTGTCCGGGAAGGGTGTGCGCTGCACCTGTTGCCAATCTGTTGCTGGATCGTCGTGGCTGGGGAACCAAGCCCGGTTCTCAACAGCCACTCCTGCAATGTTGACTTGCTGCCGGCTGACTGGGTGGTTGCTTGTGGTCGACGCCCATGCTTCTGGCCTCGACTTTCTTCCACCGTCCTCCCGGAGCGACTCCTCGACGGGAAATGCAGAGTTGCAGGCAGATTCGAATCAACTTCGTCGCCACTGTTAGATCCGTGATTCTTTAAATAGGATGTTTCCCCAAGAACTACACGGAGGCTGTAACTTAACAATCAACAGGTGTTTACTGGAGTAGAGTAGTCTCAAGACTGAAGTACAGAAGCCTGCTCCGGCTTTATATACAGGTGTGGTCACTGCCGGTACTACAGTATACAGGAGCTGTAAAACAGTTCTCTCTTAAAGGTACATACACAACACTCCTGATCTGTGGTCACCTGGTATGGTGGGGGGGGAGCGGGCAAGTCAGAAGACCTCCTCATGGGACTGCTCCTGGGCCTGGCCAAGGTGGCCACGAACAGGTCCAGGCAGCGGGCGGTCGTGGGGGTCATTCGGCCCGACTGCCTGCCTCTCTTCCGCAGCTACGTTCGTGCCCAGGTGTCCCTGGAGATGGTGCCCACTGGCACACTCGAGGCCTTCCATGACCTGTGGGCACCAGGGGGACTGGAGTGCATCATCACCCCAAGGAATAGTATTTTAATTTAATTTGTTGTTTCCTTTAAATATTTGTTAAGTTACAGTTTTTATTGGTTGTGCTCCTTTAAGGGGGTACATGCTTAACTTCCAATAGGCAACTGCCTGATATAAGGAGAAGATTCAGCAGCCCTTGGGTACCTCATCCAAGTGGCAATTTGCATGCAGGACCTGGATAGGACAGGAATAGGCCATTCAGCCCCTCCAGCCTGTTCCACCATTCAATTAGATCATGGCTGATCTGTATCTTATTTCCATTTACCCGCCTTGGTTCCACAGTATAACCTTATCTAAAACAAAATATCAATCTCAGTTTTGAAATGTTCAATTGACCTAGTCTCAACAGCTTTTTTGAGGGAGAGAGTTACAGATTTCCACTACCCTTTGTGTGAAGAAGTGCTTCCTGACATCACCACTGAACGGCCTAGCTCTAAATTTAAGGTTATGCCCCTTTGTTCTGGACTCCCCACTAAAGGAAATAGTCTTAGTGGTAGAACTCTCACCTCTGTCAGAAAGTTGTGGGTTCAAGTCCCACTCCAGATACTTGAGCACTCCAGTGCAGTGCTGAGGGAGTGTTGCACTGTTGGAAGTGCTGTCTTTCGGATAAGACATCTGCCCTCTCAGATGGGCGTAAAAGATCCTATGGCACTATTTCAAAGAAGAGCAGGGGAGTTCTCCCCAGTATCCTGGCCAATACTTATCCCTCAACCAACATCACTAAAACAGATTGATGTAAGAAAAAGGAGACTTACCATCAAGTAACTTTAAAGTAAGCTTTAAGTAACTTATAAACACACTATATACAAGAGAGGTCTTTACCATGCCTCTGGTAGAAGCCTCTTACAATACTGAACAGACCAGTATTTATACCAGTCCAACAGGAAGTGACACATGACAGGAAGTGAGGTATGTACACAGTTCATAGTTCACAGGAAGTGATGACATAACTTCCCGGAAGTTATTATTTTTATCACATTCTTCCCTCCTGCAGGATTAGGAGGCTGTGGTCTACCTTTTGGTCCGCAGCCGCCGAACAAGGAAGAGTCGCACCCGTTTGGATTCCCGTCGTAGAGGGTCGCTGGTCCGCTTAAATGCAGTTGGCCATTGGTCAGAGTCTGTGTGGCCTGGATTGCCCTGTGAAGGGTCGGGGAGATCATGGCTTCGAGTACGAGCCCCAATAGGTTCAAAGTCGGACTGCCTCTGTTCAGAGGGAGGTGCAGAGCTGGTCTGTGGCGGATCAGTACTTTCATGCGCGGTACTGGGAGGGTCGCAACCTTGAGCACGGGGTTCTACCGGCACCAAGCTAGTTGGTGTCCGATCAGGATCCTGGAGAGGGGTACCCGATAGGTCCCAAGAGTTTCCTGGTGAAATGCCATCACCCGATGTCCCACTAGGTCCTGGTGGGCAGGGAGCCAGATCCCGTAATGATACGGTAGATTCTCGGCCGTCGGAATATCGTATGTTTGCATAGGTGGGGTTGGCATCGGTTAGTTCGACCTCGTCTACAAGAGGGTCATTTTTAGACGTCCGAACGTATCTTCGGAGTAATACAGGTCCAGGAGTAGTTAGCCATGACGGGAGTGATGTCCCATGAGATGAGCGACGCTGGAATCCAAAGAACCGCTCATGAGGTGTAGTATTTGTGGCTGTAGAAAGCAGGGACCGTATAGAGTGCAATGCATCCGGAAGCACTGTTTCCCATTGCTGGTCTGGTAGGCCCCGAGATCTTAAAGCGAGACGTACGGAATTCCAGATGATACCGTTATACCTCTCTACCTGCCCATTTCCGATGGGATGGTATGGTGTTGTTTTGCTTGTAGCAATTCCCCGTTCTGAGAGGTAGTCCTTGAGTTCCCTTGACATAAAGGATGGACCCCGATCTGAGTGAATATAAGCCGGCATGCCACAGAGAGAAAATACCTGCTCAAGGCAGCAGATTACTGTGGACGCCAGCATATTGGAGCAGGGGAAGGCAAACAGAAAACGTGAATATTCGTCGATCATGGTGAGCAAATATGTGTTCCGAGTTGAAGAGGGCACTGGGCCCTTAAAATCGATGCTAAGTCGTTGCATCGGTTGGGTTGCATGTATGAGTATACCATCTGAGGGGCGGAAGAACTGAGGTTTTAATTCCGCACAAAGCCGACATTCTGAGCATATTTTCTTTACATCTCCAGTGGAAAAAGGGAGATTCCGTGATCGTACGAAATGTAGCATGCGCGTAACGCCAGGATGACACAAACCATTGTGGACATCCATGAGAGTGGAGGATGACATAGTGGAGCAGAATGCCCGTGTGAGGGTGTCCGGGGCCACATTCTCCTTGCCAGGCCGATAGAGAATGGTATAACCAAAAGAGGCCAGTTCCATCCTCCAAAGTTGTATTTTATTATTCTTAATTTTGGTTCGTTTTCGATTATCGAGCATGAAGGCGACTGATCGTTGGTCCGTGATCAATGTAAAGTGCTGGCGAGCTAGAAAATGGTTCCACTTCCGTACTGCCTCTATGATGGCTGTGGCTTCTTTCTCAACCGGAGGATAATGTAGCTCGGCACCTTGTAAGGTCCTGGACATAAATGCTACAGGACGACCTTCCTGATTCAGAGTAGCCGAGATCGCCACCTCCGAGGCATCACATTCAACCACGAAAGGGAGATTCTCATCAATGGAGTGAAGAGCCGCTTTCTCCAACTGTTTTTTGAGAAGGTTAAAGGCTGCAACAGCCGCTGTTCCCAGTGGAAATGATCTAGCATGCAGCAAGGGTTGGATTTTGTCCGAAAAATGAGGAATCCATTTAGCGT
Source organism: Somniosus microcephalus (assembly GCF_052327205.1). NCBI lineage: Eukaryota > Metazoa > Chordata > Chondrichthyes > Squaliformes > Somniosidae > Somniosus > Somniosus microcephalus. The sequence goes on from NC_140992.1 coordinate 255,700,749, forward strand.
AGTATGCAAACAGACCGAGAGCCCGACGTAAAGAAGCCGGATTCTTAGGTGACGGGAGCTCTTGGAGCGGGCGAAGTCTTTCTGGGTCTGGCTTAATGATACCATTGCCTACGCAGTAGCCAAGGATGTTGATGGTCGGTTGCGACTCAACAGATTTGGATTCATTCAGGGTCAAATTACGGCGATGGAGGGCATCCCGAAATTTTTGGAGGTTGGAGTCGTGTTCCTGTTGATCGTGACCTGCAATGGTAATGTTATCAAGATAGGGAAAAGTGTCCCTTAGGTTATCCTGCTTAACCAGGCCATCCATTGCCCGTTGAAAGACAGCCACTCCATTAGTAACCCCGAATGGGAGGCGACGAAATTGGTACAGCCGTCCATTAGCCTCAAAGGCTGTGTACTGCTTATCTGAGACCTTCAAGGGTAACTGATGATAGGCACTTTTTAAATCGTAAGTTGAGAACACTTTGTATTCGGCCAGTTTATTAACCATATCATCAATGCGTGGCAATGGGTAGGCGTCCAAGTCGGTATATTGATTGATGGTTTGCGAATAATCGATGCATAGTCGCTGCTTGTGAGGTTTTAGAGGGTTCTTGACAATGACGACTTGAGCCCGCCAGGGCGACGAACATGGTTCAATGATATCCTCTGCTAGAAGTCGAGAGATTTCAGCCGCAATAAAAGATTGGTCTTCCTGATTAAAGCGCCGCGATTTCGTTATTATCGGTTGGCATTGAGGCGGAATACTGGCAAATAATGAGGGTTCATCAAGTGAAGCTGCTGATAATGCACAAAATGGTAATTTAGACGGTATATTAGAAATAGTAAGTCCGGGTTTGGATCCACCAAACTCAATGGTGAGTTTCTTATGCTGTTTTTGGAAGTCCAGCCCTAAGAGGAGATCACTACATAAGTCCTTGAGCACCGAAAGTCGGGTGGAGGGATACATACGACCATGAAGTGTCATATCAACAACACAAAAGCCGGAGATTCTGGTATTAAGTGATGACTGGGCCATCGCAATTGCCTGGTCCGATGGGAAGACATGTAGTTTCAATTTCGCAACAATCTGTTCCTTAATGAAACTATCAGTACTTCCTGAGTCAATTAAGGCATCTAAGGTATGCCCTTTAATTGAAATTTTTGTGGCTGCATGAGACAGGTTCTGTGGGCAAGCAGCTGTAATTGGTGTCGTTGCACAGAGAGTGGCTAAAACTCTCGGTGTGCTTCTTCGGGAGAGAGCTCGAGAGGAAGCTTGATAGGTCCTAGCTGGAGCATCTTGATAGGTCCTAATTGGGGCAGTTCGGTAGGCCTTAGCTGGATTGGCCCTCGTAGAAGCCCTTGATAGGCAAACTTTAGCAAAGTGTCCTTTTTTCCCGCAATAACTGCAGATTGCATTGCGAGCAGGGCAGGTTTTCCTAGGGTGAAAAGCATCTCCACAAAAGAAGCATTCCTTCCTAGATTGCCAAGAGGCTGCTAAAGTGGGGTCGTCCTCCTCTTCTTCATCAGAATTATCAGAATTAGATTCCCCCATGATAGGGTTCACCTGAGACCGCTTAAATTGTCTGGTTGCAGCTACAGCAGCAGATCGAGATCTGGGCAGGTGATAGAGGTCTGCATTTCTCTTTGCCAAATCCAGTGAACAAGCTAGGTCAAAAGCTTTTTGTAGCTCAAGTGTTTTACTTTCTAGTAGACGCTGGCGTATAAATGGAGAGGCAATCCCGCAGATGAAAGCATCACGAATCATTTCTTGGCGGTACAGCTCAGCTGAGGCTGCCTGAAAGTTACAATCTACGCTGAGCCTGCGAAGTTCTTGCAGGAATTCGTCAATTGATTCCCCTGGCCCTTGTCGGGCTGTGGCCAGTAGATGTCTAGCATAGACCTCATTTGGGGTCTTCGCATACAGTTTCTTAAGTGTCCGAATCACCTCTTCGTAATTATCCCATTCATCAACATATTCGAACACTTTTGGGGTCACATAATTGACAAGTATCTTCAATTTAGCAGGAGCATCCACTTTACATTCATCCAGAAAATTCTCAAAAGTACGATACCAATGCTTCCATACCCTGCCAGCTGCTGGTGTATTTGGGTCCAAGTCCAGACGAATAGGTCTAAGGATTTTCTCCATGATGGGTGGTTCCCTGGATCCTTAACTTCCGAGTTTGTCTGAAGGTCTAGTATTTGTCAGTGTAAATACTAAGTTACTTAAATTGATGTAAGAAAAAGGAGACTTACCATCAAGTAACTTTAAAGTAAGCTTTAAGTAACTTATAAACACACTATATACAAGAGAGGTCTTTACCATGCCTCTGGTAGAAGCCTCTTACAATACTGAACAGACCAGTATTTATACCAGTCCAACAGGAAGTGACATATGACAGGAAGTGAGGTATGTACACAGTTCATAGTTCACAGGAAGTGATGACATAACTTCCCGGAAGTTATTATTTTTATCACACAGATTATCTGGTCATTATCACATTGCTGTTTGTGGAAGCTTGCTGTGCACAAAATGGCTGCTGCTTTTCCTACATTACAACAGTGACTACACTTCAAAAGTACTTCATTGGCCTTAAAACGCTTTGGGATTTCCTGAAGTCATGAAAGCTGCTATATAAATGCAAGTCTTTCTTCTTTATCCTATAAAATCCTTTAATCATCTTAAACACCTCAATTAGATCACCCCTTAATCTTCTATACTCAAGGGAATACAAGCCTAGACTATGCAACCTGTCCTCATAATTAAACCATTTTATTCCCGGTATCATTCTGGTGAATCTGCACTGCACCCCCTCTAAGGCCAGTATATCCTTCCTGAGGTACAATGCTCAAAACTGAATGCTGTACTCCGATGCAGTCTAACCAGACCTTTTTTTACAACTGTACCATTGTGAAGGAATAAGCCATATAACCTATTCAGAAAAATACACCATTCTATGAAAGAATTCTGGCCTTATTAAAACATGACAAACTGGGTCTGAAAATCTAGAAACCAAACTATGAAAAAGCTGTGAAAGTATTCTGGCTATAGAGATAAGATAGGTTGTTGACACTGAATCAATAACCTTATTGAAACAGAAGGGTAAAAGCTCCGGTAGGTTGACCTTTCGGAACAAGACAATGGTTCACCCTGGTTAAGGTGTTCTAATTTACACTTTGTAAAGAAGCACAAACATCTGCCTTCATAAAAATGACATCAAGTAAAACGCACCTGCCGTAACACCGTTTTTTATGGTAAACTTAGAACACCTAGAGAAGAGACATAATTTTGTAATGCTACCAGCTGAGGTGACTGGAAGAATTGCAGGGGTCAGCAGATAAATGACTAGAGATAATTAGCTTACATCAGCAGAAAACCTTAAAGGAAATACCACTGGAAAAGGGTATAAATATTGAACTCCCAAATGGGATAGTAGACTCGCTTTAAAGGGGCAAAGTGATTCTCGGCTTCAGAGGCAACTCTGTAAGTCTCCAACTCTTTGTACCTCGGGGATCAAAGGTATTTGATTTTGGTGGATATCCTGTAGAAAACTAAGAACTGTAAAACTGTAGCGAAGTTATGATTTGAGAGTAAGGTTCACTGATAATAGAATTGTAGGCTTTCTCTTTTTGGAACTGTTAATGTTGTGATTGACTCACCAGCTGTAAATTACATGTCGGTTCTTTAATAAATTTATATATTTTTAGAATTGTCTCACATAATACTTCTGTATCAAACTCGCAAACTCAATCTCTGTACACTCTTTGTTGAGGAGTTGCAGAATTCTGGGGGAGTTTTCCGGACCCTCATAATATCCGGAATGTTACAATCTAGCTAAACTTATTAAAAGTGCTATCTGGAGGACGGTAACATTTTCAGGTTGTTCCTTTCCTTTAGGGAGAGATAGTCCGGACCTTTAAACCCAATTAAGCGTCTTTAGGATTCGGCTACCTCAAACTTTAGTTGAAAGTGAATGTCTGAGGAATACGTCTGATCCGGGGTAGCCCTAAATAGTAATTATCCCTTCACCATAACATCTACCCCTTTATATTCCATGGATGCTGAGAGATGGCAGGCTGTCTTACCATGGAGAAGCATTACAACCAAGCCCAATCCTGTCATCACCCAATGTCTGCAAATGCATACTTTCCAGCAAGAGTCACTGTATACCAATCAGCCTGGAGAATTCTGGCCAATTTCTTTGTCTCCTCCCTAGCCCAGGTACAGTAACAGAGCAGTCAGAGATGAGGACCCTAAAAGATGTTAACAGAACTAAAACTGAGGTTAAGCATAATATAGTTAATAGATTAAATGATTACTTCCTTCAGATATTCACTAGGGAAAACATGAACAATAAGCCCCCTCCCAAATTGCAAGAACCCAAGCAAAATGAATGACTACATTGAATGAGCTGGAAGTCCCAGACAGGTTAAAAGGGTGAAAAGCAAAAATGAATACCCAGTGATGGATAATATTTATCTACAAGTAGTAAAAGGACAAGACAATAGATTTGTGATGGTCATTATGAAGGAGTCAGTGAAAACTGGGAAGTCCCAAATGATTGGGACCTAGTGCCTATTTTCAAAATGGAAGCAACTGCATTAATACCATGTAAAATAACTTATAGAATCATAGAACGATACAGCACAGAAGGAGGCCATTTGGCCCATCGTGCCTGTGCCGGCTCTTTGGTAGAGCTATCCAATTAATTCCACTCCTCTGCTCTTTCCCCCATAGCCCTGTAAATTTTTTCAGTTCAAGTGTTTATCCAATTCCCTTTTGAAAGTTACTATTGAATCTGCTTCCACCGCCCTTTCAGGCAGCGTATTCCCGATCACAACAACTCGTTGTGTAAAAAATTGTTTCCTCCTGTCGCCTCTGGTTCTTTTGTCAATCACCTTAAATCTGTGTCTTCTGATTACCGACCCTTCTGCCATTGGAAATAGTTTTGCCTTATTTACTCTATCAAAACCGTTCATGATTTTGAACACCTTTATCAAATCTCCTTTTAACCTTCTCTGCTCTAAGGAGAACAACCCCATCTTCTCCAGTCTCTCCACATAACTGAAGTCCCTCCTTCATGGTACCATTCTACTGCATCTTCCCCAAGGCCTTGACATCCTTCCTAAAATGTGGTGCCCAGAACACAATACTCCAGCTGAGGCCTAACCAGTGTTTTATAAAGGTTTAGCATTGCCTCAATTATCAAGAGTAAACGTAAGAGTTACCTGTATGGCAAGAACCCAGTAAATGGTAGTTAACATGGATTCAGATGAGGAAATCTGACTACCCTCCAGAGGGAGGATTTTCCAAAGGATTTAGAAAAAATTATTATTTTTAATGTTGCCATTCAGTCTCTCAAGCTGTTCTTCCATGTTATAATCGATATGTTAAAAGTTACAAAATAAAAGGGGTTCTATGACAATGTGTAGTTAAAATGCTAATAAGATAGGCTTGAGATTTTTTCACTCATAGACTGTAAATAAGAAGCAATTCAATGGTTTGTCTCCATAATTGAAAGAACACCTCACACCCCTTGTGTTGGGAGGTTTTTGATCTCTTTATAGGGACATAGGAGTTGGAGTAGGCCATTCAGCCCCTTGAGCCTGTTGCACCATTCAGTTAGATCATGACCATGGTCAAGAAATAAAGCAGAATGTCAGACACCAAAAAGTCTGTATAACTTTTGCAACAGAAGTGGCAACTGAGGCATAACGCCACGGAAAAGGATCTTCTGCCACCTTCGCCTCCGTGCCCACTTCTTCAGCATGGAGGCTTCCCCCACACAGCAGACCCTTTCTCCCATCTTCAGAATTCTCATTTCATCACTCCTGCCCACCACCCTATCACAGACCTTTCCCTTTTGTTCTTTCCCTACCCCCTTTTCCCTGGTTCTGCACTTGCTTAACAACTGTTAATCTTTAACATCTTCCAGTTCTGATGAAAGGTCATTGACCTTAAACCTTAACTCTGTTTCTCTCTCCACAGATACTGCCTGACCTGCTCTGTGTTTCCAGCATTTTCTGTTTTTAATTCAGGGTAGAGTACTGTTCAAAGTACTGATGAACTCTGAATAACCATGCTCAGCAGTGTAGTCATTGGATTATCTTCAGGATCCTTTACACAACCAGTCCAGACAAGTTCACAAGATCATAAGATAGTTGTGGATGAGGTAGGCCATCCAACCCATCTCAGTTTATCTATTAGAAAGATCCTGAAGTCTCTATTTGTCAGCATGCAGTTGTTTCTTAAACTATTCCTCTGTTGCTACATTTTACTAGGTTACTCTTTGCTCCTTTAATCACAATATTAACATGCTTCTGCATTTTCTTATATTCATCCCAATGAACACTTACCCTTCCTCCCTGAAAGATTCATAGATGTAATTTTTCCTCTTTATTTCACTTTTAGTTTGTTTGTTAATCCATTTAGAGCCATGTTTGTTTAGTCTGAGCTTTCTGGTTTTCAGAATGTATTTATTTGCCCTGTATGCTCAGCCTTTATTTAAAGGTGTTCTGCTTATCTTCTGCTGAACATGCAAACATAAGAAATAGGAGCAGGAGTAGGCCATTCGACCCCTCGAGCCTGCTCCACCATTCAATAAGATCATGGCTGATCTTCTACCTCAACTCCACTTTCATGCACTATCCCCATATCCCTTCATTCCCTTAATATCCAAAAATCTATCGCTCTCTGTCTTGAATATACTCCACGACCGAGCCTCCACAGCCCTCTGGGATAGAGAATTCCAAAGATTCACCACCCTCTGAGTGAAGAAATTTCTCCTCATCTCAGTCCTAAATGGCCGACCCCTTATTCTGGGACTGTGACCCCTGGTTCTAGACTCCCCAGCCAGGGGAAACATCCTCCCTGCATCTACCCTGTCAAGACCTGTAAGAATTTTGTATGTTTCAATAAGATCACCTCTCATTCTTCTAAACTTGAGAGAATATAGGCTTAGTCTACTCAATCTCTCCTCATAGGACAATCCCCCTATCCCAAGAATCAGTCTGGTGAACCTTCATTGCACTCCCTCTATGGCAAGTATATCCTTCCTTAGGTAAGGAGGCCAAAACTATACACAGTACTCCAGGTGTGGTCTCACCAGGGCCCTATATAATTGCAGGAAGACGTCTTTACTCTTATACACAAATCCTTTTGTAATAAAGGCTAACATACCATTTGCTTTCCTAATTGCTTGCTGTACCTGCATGTTAACTTTCAGTGATTTGTGTACAAGGACACCCAGGTCCCTCTGAACACCAACATTTCCCAATCTCTCACCATTTAAAAAATACTCTGCTTTTCTATTTTTCCTACCAAAGTGGATAACTTCACATTTCTCCACATTATATTCCATTTGCCATGTTCACTTAGCCAGTCTATATCCCCTTGAAGCCTCTTTGCATCCTCCTCAAAACTTACATTGCCACCTAGCTTTGTATCATCAGTAAACTTGGATATATTACATTTGGTCCCCTCATCCAAGTTTTGTTGAGAAACCTAACCATGTCCATTTGTTATAGTTGTTCCCACATTTCTTTGAATGTATCTGTTTTAAAGTTATATACCTGACTCTTGTATGTCTCACTCCCAGATCATATTGAACTAATATGATTATAAGTACCTTTTGTTGGCACTGGCTTATATCCAGCAGTTGAATTTATCCCATTTGTTACTGAGCTTCTTCCCTCTTCTGTAGCTCCTCAGAAAAGATATCATGAACACCTGCAGTCCTATGTATATACACCTGCCCTTCACTGCCTATAGCACGCATGATTCTCTCCAGCAACGGTTTGGTTGCTAGGGGTTTCCCGTCTGCAGATGTATACCCACGACGGGACCAGGTGGCCAGGTATTCTGTACACGAATTGCAGGTAAACGTGCTATCTGAACAAATCGTGTACAGGGTAGGGAACTCCTCGGGCCCTTTATGGTCCTTGCGCTTGGTCCACTTAGCAGCTGCGTCCACTGGACGCTCAGCCCGTAACAGGCTTATGACCCACTTTTTGATAATATTTACTTTCTTAAATACATATTCGGAGATTCTTTCCTCCAATTTTGTTCTTTCCACCAGAACCGAGTCTACATCCTCACATCCTTTGTACCAAGCTCCTACCTGGCTGCTTAAACTTTTGCGCCAAAACTCGGGTGCACAATTGATTTTAGATGACTCCCTTTTGTGCGATTTTGGCAGGCTGATCAACTCTGATGTGATCCCTTTGTGAGAATTTTGGTGGGTTGATTGAGCATTAGCATGATACAAGATTTCCAAAGGTGTTGATGGGGTTTTTGAATGATGCTGTTAGAATGTAATCAGGTCTTGATACTGTCCATTGTGTGTTTTGCTGATGCCAGGGTTTTTCTGTATAGCCGTTTTAAGAACTATTAAAATATGTATGTATCTGGGTCCCTGGTAAGTGGGCTTTTGTTAGACTGCTAATGTCTCCCTGGGGGCCTGCCTCCCAGGTGGGTTAGCAGCCCTATAAGGATTCCATTTTCCTGTGCAGACCCAGCATACAATTTAAAATGTCCAAACTCAATAGTGAGATATTTCTGTCCACATTTCTCCTCCAAAAGGTCCAGACACATGTCCATTGAGTAGGGGGTCCTGGAATTTTGTGAATCCTACAAATCCCAGTGGTGGAGCGCTTTCAGAACCACAGGTCCAAAATCACCAGTTCCTTCCAAGCATGCTACACTTACCACATGTCATGTTTCAAATTGATCACATACGTTATCCCAAAATGTTATTTTCTGAAATAAATTTGTCTAATTTGCACATACTCCCAGGTCAAGTATAGCATGACTTGATGCATAGTGAAACAAAATACCTTAACAGGAACTTCAGGAAAAAAAACCCTGAAGTTTATATAGTGCCTTATTGCATCTCCCAGGATGTCCCAAAGTATTTGCATACAATTAATTGATTTTGAGTCCAATAACTGCTGTTATATAAGTAAATGCCACAGCTATTTTTCACACATAGTCCCACAAATAGCAAATATATATAGAATAATCTATTTTTGGTTGTGGTACTTAAGGGAGGACACCAGGAGAATTTCCTGTTCTTCAAAAAGTGCCACATGAACAGGCAGATGGGCTTTCGCTTAACAGGATGGCACCTCTAACAAATCTCCAACAATGCAGAATTTCCTCAGTACTGTACTGAAGAACCAGCCTAGATTATGTGTCCCGGAGTGACCCACAACCTTCAACTCAAGTTAACTCAAATTAAGAATGCTATCAACTGAGTCATGGTGAGGCCATTCCTGCTTTACTCTCCTAGTTTATGGTTTTATAGAGCTGTCAGCTGTGGCTTAGTAGGTAGCACTCGCACCTGAGTCAGAAGATTGTGGGTTCAGAGTCGCACTCCAGAGACTCGAGCACAAAAATCTAGGCTGACACTCCAGTGCAGTACTGAGGGAGTGCTGCACTGTTGGAGGTGCCGTCTTTCGGATGAGACATTAAACTGAAGCCCTGCCTGCTCTCTCCTGGCCAATATTTATCCCTCAATCAACGTAACAAAAACAGATTATCTGGCCATTATCACATTGCTGCTGTGGGAGCTTGCTGTGCACAAATGGGCTGCTGTGTTTCCTACATGACAACAGTGACTGTACTTCAAAAAGTACTTCATTGGCTGGGATGACCGGTGGTCGTGAAAGGCGCTATAGAAATTGAATTATTTCTTCTTTAAATTTACGCCCCGTCTTGATTATTTTCATGCACTCATCCCAATGCCTTTGTTTTTAAATATATAGCTATGATGATCTTATTTATACAAAACAAACTCTCCTTTTTCATTGGACCTTAAATGATTTCAAATGGGCGTGGTTACCGCTTTAAGTGTTGCGATGGCAACGGCAGGCGGAACTCCACTGGGCTCGGGCGAATGCTGACGGGTGATTGGCCGGTTCAACCCGCAGCCGAATCAGACCGCGTAATTTGATTGGTTTACTGAGCACGCCAATCAAATGACGTCAGCGTTCTTCCGCCATGACCTGACGGAGAGCAGCTATTGAGGAAATGCCGGTCGTAAGCACTGTACTGGCGGTTGTTAGTGTGAGCGGGCGCCCGGAGATACCGACCAGCCATTGTACCCCGGTAATTGCTGGCTTTTTTTTTTTGCAGTGGTTGTGATAGGCGGTGTGGTGGCGCCGCTGCGGCTGTCGCCCGTCGGGAAGCGGCTGAGACTGAGGACTCGGCGCCTTGCAGCAGGGGGCGCAAGGCGCATGCGCTACCGGCAGTGCTAACCAAACCCATCCCCCCTTCGCCAGCTCTTCACTGTTCCTGGGAAATAGAGAAAGCTCAGGCACCTGATCCTTCCCCAGGGAAAGCTCAGGCACCCAATTTCCCCCCCCCCACCCCCGCTTCCATGTTCCTGGAAAATATGGAAAACTCGGGCACCCAATCCCCACATCCCCCCTTCCCCAGCTCTTCACTGTTCCTGGGAATAGGGAAAGCTCAGGCACCTGATCCTTCCCCAGCTCTTCACTGTTCCTGGGAATAGGGAAAGCTCAGGCACCCAATCCCCCCACACCCCCCCCCCCCCCCCTTCCCTGTTCCTGGAAAATAGGAAAAGCTCAGGGACCCAATCCCCACAGCCCCCCTTCCCCAGCTCTTTATTATCCCTGGGGAAAATAGGGAAAGCTCAGGCACCTAATCCTTTCCAGCTCTTCCCTAGTTCCCAGGAACAGTAAAAAGCTGGGGAAGGATCAGGTGCCTGAGCTTTCCCTAGTTTCCCAGGAACAGTAAAAGCTCAGGCACCTGATCCTTCCCCTAGCTCTTTACTGTTCCTGGGAAAATAGGGAAAGCTCAGGCACCCAATACTCTCACCATCCAGTTGAGCAATCTGACTTTTTAGATATAAAACTCCGTGTTATCAGACATTAGCCTTTTTTCATCTTTGCAATTCTGCAACATTTGCTGCATCCCTATTGGCAATATGAGATTTCGCTAACCGCTAGAGATTTTCTTAAAATAAATCCCTAACACACTTCTCTTATCCCCCCCCCCCCCCCCCAAAAAAAAACCAAGTAATGGCAATGTAAATTTACCAGATTTACAGTAGGGTCAGACACTAATGGTGCATTTATGCTGCAACTTTAGCTTGAAGGGGGAGTCTCTTTAAACTCCAATGTGTGAAATCTGGCTTTGAAAAGTACCCAAGGGGTTGATTAAACCTCCTGATCAACATGTGCTGTGTTGATGTAAATGTTTAGAGAGAAGATGCTTCTGCACACAGTCTCAAACATTTAACTCAGAAGTGGAACTCTGTATGTATTACTTTGAAATGTGGTTGTGTAGGCCAATGTGGCAGCCATTTTGTGCTTTGCAAAATCCCACAGATCGCAATGAGATTTGTTTTTTATTGGAGATGTTGGTTGAGGAAGGATTGTTGGCCAGAACACTAGGAAGATTCTGTGCTCCTCTTGAAATACTACCGTCAGATTTGTAACATCCATATGAATGGGCAAATGGGGCTGTAATGTATCTGAAAGCAGATATCTCTGACAGTCTGACATTCCTTCAATACTGCACAGATTATGTATTCCGGTCCAGGAGTGGTGCTTAAACCCACAATCTTTTGGCACAGGTGAGTGTGCCACCAATTGAGCCAAACTAACCATCTTCTTTGCCACAATGGTGTCATTATCTATACTCGTGCATGAAGAGTGGATAGCTTTGTTAGATACTGGAGGGTATCTGACACCTTGGAACTGTACCCCCACAAGAAATGAATACCTTCAGTGGAGGGGAACAATGAAAATTGACGGGTGAAGAACCTCCGCATGTGTTGTACAAGCTGCCTGAGGAGCGCTGTTATACCAAACGACCTCTTGCTGTCAAGAGTAAATGGATTGGACAATGCATATGGATGGTCCCTCTGATGTGAACTCCATTTAAATAGAAGGTTGTTTTCCAGTGCTGCCCATCCCACTGGTAAAGTGTGCGTCATTTTGTTCGGTATACTAAACAAGGTCTTTGCATTGTCGAGAACCTATAGGCTATGCTATTTTGATTATATTAGTAATACCTTGCCAGACTTGGCTGCTGTGTCTCCAGGAAAAATGCTCTTGTGTTCTGGTCACACCTGTGCTGAACACTTTCCATATGATCAGTGGAGTCATTTGATTCCCTCTGCCTTCTTTGCTATTTTGGTGAAATGTCTACAAGAGCATAAACCACGAATGAGAAAAGGCCAGATCCTGAGGACATTGAGGCCAGTTGCTATCACCTTATCTTCTGCACTGTCTGCGATTGCCTCTCTTGTGTCACACCGTATAGCACTTACCCACAGCGCTATTGGGTTGGGGACAAGGTAGAAAGGCTTAAACCCAAATGTTCCTTGAGACAGTTCCAGATATTTGGTTAGTTTTTGGTTAAGCGCCTTGGGATGTTTTACTAAGTTAAAGGTGCTATATAAATGCAAGTTGTTTGTTTTGTTAACAGCTTCACATTAACTGGTACTTTTGGTCAATTTTTTTGCCAAGCAGTTTTTTTTTTGCTCACCTTTGAAGCTGAGCACCCATTTATTGTGTACACATCTTTCACATTTATGATCCAATTGGGCATTATGTTGCACATATCTACATGAAATTGGTGACCATGTCAGGGTAAAAGGAATCTTTTTCGACTTGTGGCAAAGCAGACCTGTTTTCACCAAGTCTTCCTGCCTTTCGGTCTTAATCGGACTAGTAAATGCACAGTGCAGCAGCATGCTTCAGTAGTGATGCCAAAATATCACAGCCAGCCTGCGTAGGCGCATCCACTTTGCTGGTTCACGGGAACAATAGTGGTGTGATTTAATAGTAAATTTAGGAGAGTGGTGCTCTTCGGCTGGTCTCCCCAAGATCCAGCCTTTAATGTAAAAGGCTCTTAATAGCCTTTCTCTTGCCTTTTTCCACATTTATTTGCTTGAGGACTCCAGCGTGTATGTCTGCTGGTCCATGTGCCCAGTGAGCATATTTAGGGTGATTCTGTGCTCCCAGTGGGAAGCTGTGCTCATTGATCAGAGAATTTGGATGGCAGTGCTGTAGCCCTGTCTCTGTCCTGTGCTCCCTACGAATGTGGATTCTCCGCTGGTAGCGCAGAATGGTGGACATACTCCATGACGCTTTGAGTTTCTTCTTTTCCTATAGTTTACTCATTTACATTTGTTATCAATGCCAGATCCAGTATGACTATTGCACATGCTTTTAAATGACTACAGAATGGCCACATGATTTAGATGCTTATTACTACAGCTGCAATTACCACTTGTTATTTGATCCACTGATTGATTGTTGAGTAAATGCTCTGTGAATCAGGGGTTTGAGCAAACACCGCTCAATGCCAACCATTCTTGTGGAAAACATGATAGCATTCTACTTTAATTCTATGGATCCAATGTTGTGATCTACCAGTATGAGCAAAATGAATGGCATATTTTGTTATACTAGTCATAAACCTGACCAATGGAAAAAATATGTTTACATTGTAAAAAGATGCCTGGTATGGTACAACACTTTATTTTGCTCATACATGCTGTGCCACGGAATCCTTGGATGCGGTTATGCAGCCATGATTTCCTGTGCAATAATTTACTTGTCTTTGCTGGGCTTGCACGCGTCAGCCTTGTCTCAGTGGTAGCACTCGTACCTCTCGAGTCTCAAGGTTGTTGGTTCAAGCCCCAGGCAAGAGACTGGAGCACATAATCCAGGCTGCCATTCCCGTGCTGTACTGAGGGAGTGCTGCTCTGTCGCCAATGATGTCTTTCAGATGAGACATTAAACCCGAGACCACATCCGCCTTCAGATGGACATGAAAGATCCCACGGCACTGTTCCAAGCAGAGCATGGAGTTCTCCTGTTGTCCTGGCTGCCATCTATCCCTCAGTCAACACCACAAAAACAGATTTTCTGCTCTTGGATCTCTTGGCATTCCATCCCAAATTGTTCTGGATAGATTATGTTAATACCTGGTTCTTCCACTTAACACGAGCCCACCCCTACCTGCCAACAAAATGGAAAAGTTGAGCATCTGTTATTAGTGTTCCTGATTCCATAAAGGTTAGACTGTTTTGGTAAGCAATGGCTTGACTGATGAATTTACTAGGAGTGGCCAGCAGGTGGCTAAAAACCAAACTACTGTACAGGAAACTCTCGTTTAAACGGCACCTAAATATCCAGAATTCTCTATTAACTGGCAAAATTCTCACTCCGAAAACAACACCTCAATAACCGGTAATGTTGCCGAGTCCGAGTCTCCCACGGTGGCCGAGTTAGTCAGTGGGGGTAGTTCTCCAAACTGCCACTTCTTGGCGCTGTCTGAAGTCAGAACACCTCAATACCCCTGTAACAGGAGTCTGACTCTCCCGCGCTGCCGGTAGTCTCTTCTGATCCGCCATTTTACAGGGGTACTGTGTGTCTCCCACGCTGCTGGTAGTCATTGCATTACCCTCAACTGGCAGTACTGTACTTAATCAAGCATCTTCCACCATCCATTTAACACAACATTCTGTAGGTGAGTACCCAATTACTGTATACTGCACATTTCTTGATTTTTTTAAATTTTTCTTTGTTAAAAATAGCCTCTGTAGATAACCCTCTCCGGCATCCGGAATTTTTGATCAACCGGCAACACGCTGGTCCCGTCGGTGCCGGATACCCAAGAGTTTCCTGTATATGCTTTGAAATCTCTTGTACAGTATTTGGTTTCAAAACAGCATGTAACCAAGCAGAAGCTTTACCATAACAAAACTTGGCCATTTATTGATGTTTCTTTGTCAGGAGCCGCCAGGGACGCTGCAATGGAGGGGACAAAGCAGTCAAGAGTCTCTCGTCCACACAAGATCAGCGAATCATCAAAGGTTAGTCTGATGGCTCTGCATCTGATGTCATTACCATTTAATGTGAAAGAGGAATCATTGACTAGCACAACAGTATAGCCGCTAAAGATGTTTCCTCATTTATACAGCTCCCAGCAATAGCTACAAGCCAGATTATTGTTCTTTTGGCTGCTTGGTGGGACTCCTAGAACCCACCTCGGGAGAAAATGGATGATGTGTCTTTTCTTGTGGTAGTTGCACCTTTGTTGGACAGGTCATTGAATAGCACTCAGTTTCGAAGAGTCAAAGGAGCCTCCAAGTTGTTCAGTTGCCCTATCCAGTGAGATACTTCTTGCGTTTCCTACATTACAACAGTGACTACACTTCAAAAGTACTTATAGGAACATTGGCCTACCCCTGTTCCTTTCAGCCCCTCGAGCCTGCTCTGCTGATCTGCAACCTAACTCCTGTGGCCCATATCCCTTAATACTGTAACTTTGGTTAACAAAAATCTACCACTCTCAGATTCAAAATTAACAATTGATCTCGCATCAATTGCCATTGGCGGAAGAAGTTCCAAACTTCTACCACCCTTTGTGTGTAGAAGTGTTTCCTAATTTCACCCCTGAAAGGTCTGGCTCTAATTTTTAGACTATGCCCCCTAGTCCTAGAATCCCCAACCAGCAGAAAGTTTCTGTCCATCTACCCTATCTGTTTCCCACTTCATTGGCTGTAAAGTGCTTTGGGACATCCTGAAGTCATGAAAGGCACAGTATAACTACAGTCCTTTTCCTTTTCTCTCTTTTCTGTCCATGTAATTATTTCTCATGTATTACAATATCAATAAAGAATTTAAAACAACATTGAGTGAATTCTGATGATGCTACTGCTAAGAAATAAAATAACTTTTTGTTAAAATTTCAAGAATTAATCCTTCACATTATTATCTTAGTTCCAATTGGGCTACACTACTCACTAGCAGGGTAAGATTATAATGTTGTATGTTTGACTACATTTTTCTCATCTATTTTCTTCTCCCCTTGTCTAACCAAGTTTCACTAGTGATGTACTGTTCCGTGTGAATGCAATGGACCTCAGTATCGATGATGATAGGCTGACTGTCATACCTGACCTGAGTTGGTGTCTATAATCATTGACCCAGTAGGGACTGAAGACTTTGAATGTTGTACATTTTCATTTAATTAGTTGATCTCTTGTGGTGATCAAAAACAAATACATTTTTTTTTAATCTCTCGTACTATATAACTATATTTGCATGTTGCCCATATTCCCCCTCTCTTTTACACACTTTCCCTTTATCTCTGGTTTGAGTGAACTAGAAAAGTTTGATAAAGGAATGTGCAGTACAGGTAGACTACCCTTTATCCGAACTTCCGAAAACCGAAACCCTCTAAAAACCGAAGGTTTTTTCGTTCAGCGTAAGTCGTGCGCACGACCGGCGCCAACCCCGACCCCCGCCGACTTACGCTGAGCGTCAGTGTAAGTCGTGCGCACGACCCCCCGCGGACCCACCTTCCGAAATCCGAAATTCTCCGAAAACCGAAACACGGCTGGTCCCGAGGTTTTCGGATAAAGGATAGTCTACCTGTATTCCCTCAAGCACTCACACCCATCATAATGAAGTGTTTCGAGAGACTGGTCCTGGCTCACATCAAAGCCAGTGTTCCCACCTCTCTTGACCAACACCAGTTTGCCTATCGTGCAAACAGATCAACGGAGGATGCAATCACAACTGCTCTACACTCTGCACTGAATCACTTAGACGGTAAAGAGAACTACATCAGAATGCTGTTCATAGACTACAGCTCAGCATTCAACACTATCGTCCCCAACAAGCTGGCCACCAAACTCCACACTCTTGGCCTGAACAATTCCCTCTGCAACTGGACCCTGGACTTCCTAACAAACAGGCCCCAGTCTGTCAAATTAGGTAACCACGGGAGCCCCACAAGGATGTGTGCTGAGCCCCCTCCTCTACCCCCTCTTCACCCACGACTGTGTGGCTGTTCATGGTTCCAACACCATCATCAAGTTTGCGGATGATACCATGGTGGTAGGCCAGATCACCAACAACGATGAGTCAGCCTACAGGGAGGAGGTCCAGCATCTCGTGAAGTGGTGCGCCGATAACAACCTGGCCCTTAACATCAAGAAAACCAAGGAAATCATTGTGGACTTCAGGAAGTCTAAAGGCGGAAGACACACCCCCATCCACATCCATGGGGCTGTGGTGGAAAGGGTGGACAGCTTTAAGTTCCTCGGAGTCCACATCACGGAAGACCTCTCCTGGTCCCTCAATACCTCCTCTCTGGTGAAGAAGGCCCAGCAGCGCCTATATTTCCTAAGGAGGCTGAAGGGATGTAACCTGTCACCCCTGATCCTCTCTAACTTTTACCGCTGCACAATAGAGAGCATCCTGACGAACTGTATCACAGTATGGTATGGCAGCTGTAGCTACTATGACTGGAAAGCCCTGCAGCGGGTAGTCAAAACTGCCCAACGCATTACCGGCACCCGGCTATCGACCATAGAGCACATATACCAGAAACGCTGTTTACGGAGGTCACTGACCATCATCAAAGACCCTACCCACCCCAGCCACAGTCTGTTCGCCCCCCTGCCATCTGGGAGACGCTACAGATGCATTCGCACCCGAACGACCAGATTTAGGAACAGCTTCTTTCCCAGGGCTGTCATCCTACTGAACTCCACAAATAAACTCTAAAGCCTGCACATCTGCCAATGCACTTTATTATGGTTATGTTAATGTATTACAAGCCAAATGAATGTTGAATGTTTAAATGTCTTAATCTAAATGTACACTCTCGGGAGCCGCAAGCCTACATTTCGTTGTACTGCACTTGTGCACTAACAATGACAATAAAGTTGATTTATTATTATTATTATTAATAATTTGGTGTTTCTAATTCAAATAGAGTTGAAACCACTAAAGAAGCCCTTTATTATACTATCATTTGTAGCAGACATAATTTTGAGGAAAGTACTTTCCATTGTGCCTTATGGAGGTAATTGGTTTTTGTTTTTGCCCCTTTATTTCTTTTCCTCCTGAAGCCTTGCTGAGCTATGATCTCATGGGCTCTGGTTGTCCTCCAGTGTCACGCTTGTGTGACCATTCACCATTTGTCAGCTTAGACGGTGGGTGTCGGAAGGCTATTTGACCCGTGCAGGGATAGAGAGAGATCAGAGACCAGCCCGACCTGTCCTCTAGGTCCAAATATGCATCTCCAACAGGGGTTACTGTAGGGCTGTCAAGAGCGGGAAGCCTGGCTGATTTTCTCATCCCTCTCCCCTGACCTGATGAGCCAGATCCCAAAGCCTTTGGCAGAATGTGCTGTGGCAGTGAAGGCACAGTCTTTCACATTTTATCGCCTGGTCCAAACAGCCAATCCTATTGGCATCCAAAAGGTTAAGTATCGCACAGTAAAGCCAGATACATCACACTTTCTTCTCATCTCTCCATAGCGGTCCCCCTGAACCTTCTAACTGATGGATCACGCTGAGGTGACAGCAAGTGGGAACCCCCCCCCCCCAACCCCACCAATTCAATGAGGCATGATGGAAAAATAATGTGCTCACTGGTACTGGGAGAAATTCTTCCAGATCTGATTCCATTTTTACGCTACTTGTCAATGGCTGGCCAGCAAACTAACAACATGCACCAATCCAACTGTCTGTGAAAATTCACAAAGTTTATGCTGGTGTGCTGTCAAAAGAATCCAACTGACATCAACGTCCCTACAACAGGCATCCACAACAGTTGAAAAAGCTGTACCATAGACCGTTATTCTGTTTCATGTCATTCAGACTACATGCACTGTATGCTAGGCCCGCAGTAAATGAAATTATAAACTATAACTTTTAATTGCAACAAAAAACACATTCAGTGAAGAAACGTCTTTATTGAGTCAGCCTATCACAGAGTGCAATTCATTTTGACCAAAATCTAGAGTGAGTAATAATAGCAAGCTTGTTTTTGTGACATATATGGAAATTATTTTCTTTGAAAAGAATTTACACAATAATGGAATCATTTCTAACTTTCACAGATGAAGGAATTGGGTAAATATTGAAGTACAAGCTGCCAGTTTAGGAGTCATTTTTATAGATAGCAATAAATTCCTTTATTGGTCTTCTATGACTGGGCCTGTAATAGTTTGTAAATTTCAATTAAAAAACCCTAATTTCAGTATAAACTGCAAAATAGTATGAAACAATGGTCACAATATTAAAATGTCTTTCAACTCCTGAGGTTGGAAAATTCAAGAAAGCAATTTTTTTCAATTGCCGTACATGTAAGTTTTACAATGAGAGATTGTTTCGGAGTAGGGCTCCCAAACTCACATTTGCGGAGATGATTTTTTTCTGTTTTGTCATTCCAAAGTTCACGTAAAGAAGTAATAAATGCACACGAGGGAGAAAATTAAGACGGTTAGTGAAAGCTTCATGGATTTTTTCCCCGTACAGATCTCTTCTCGCCAGCCCGCCTGAGGTTGTACTGCCGGAGTATAGATTCATGGGCGCAGTCACTCTCTGCCATTCTTCAGGTGTTGAGTATCAGCTGGCTATACAACAGTGGGGTGGGGTGGAGGTGGTGGTGGCATAACTACTAAGCTCAATTGTGCCCGTACATGAGCACTTTCCAAAGGCGCCGTGTGAAAACAATCGGGAGTGGGAACGTTGGCCCTCTTTCCCCTCCCCAGCAATGTCATTAAGGAAGCTGCTCATGGATTTTTATGCTGCCAGTTGATGATTAAAGAGTACAAAAAAAACACCAAATCCTGTCTTGAGATGTCAACAACCAGTATATTGACAATGGATACAAGAAAAGTTAGCAAAACATGTTTTCAAGTTTGAATAAAGAAGGGAAAAATGGTACAAAGTAGCAATTTATTGCACTCTGCTGCTAGCTGGGATTTGGATTTCATGAATCCCCTGTTGGGCTCTTTTATTTGTGTGTGGCTGAGAGCTGTCAATATTAGGGAAATATTAGAATTGACACTTGCAATCAACAGGAGTGGCACAGATGGCAAACTTATATTTAAATATATGGGGCTGTGCTTCATGTTAACAGTGACTTATATCAAAATAGACCTCATTTTGAAACCCAAATAAATGACATTCCTAACTTGGCAGTCTGATGACCAGCTGAACTGAGATTGGGTGCTATTTGCAATTTGGGTGCATTCGAGATACTTTTTCTTGTGCCCAGTGTGCATGTTCACTTCCACAGGCAAGCCCATGCTCCCTATGAACTAAAGCGTGACGTTATGTGCAAAGTCATTTGGGAGTTAGTGTGCCTGGGGCGATCAATAACTCTGTTTAACGCCGATTTTATATGCCGTAACTGCTGACCCTTCTAACTAACGAGCAACTAACACTCTGACAGGCCCCGTGTCTCTGGTTACAGCTCTGAATTAGAGTTACAAACTAAAATTAACAGAAGCAAAAATAAATACCGCAGCTAAATAAATCAGTGTTTCACTTGATTTATCTCCCCTGTTTCAAAATAATAACTGCCTCAAAAATCTGGCAGTTGTCTGCAGTAACTTTCACAACTGTCATCCTCGGCCAAACACTTCTGTAGAATCATAGAAGTTTCCGGCACGGAAGGAGGCCATTCAGCCCATCGTGCCTGTGCCGGCCGCAAAAGATCCATCCAGCCTAATCCCACTTTCCAGCACTTGGTCCGTAGCCTTGTAGGTTACAGCAATTGAAGTGCATATCCAAGTACTTTTTAAATGTGATGAGGGTTTTATGTGAGAAGGAAGAGAACTAATGAATTGCATTAATAATTGTAGTTATATTCCATCCTTTGTTTTGGAGTCCAAACTGGGATAAGGGAAGCTCCGGCGATGTTCCCTGTGAGCTGCACTTTGTTCTGCACGGCCTGTCTCCTTTAGTGCGTGGTTCCTTTAGATTTCCCCGCATGTGCGGTATTTACAACGGAGAAGCTGGTGAGCGGCCTACGCGGGACCTTTTCCCATTACTGTGATGCCGCGCAGCTTAGAAGGGAACACTGCTCGGAGGGTTATCATTTTCGCCAATTGGCATTTAATCACAAATTAGTTTCAAAGGCATTCACAATGTGCTTGGCATGTTTTCCCTCTTAAAGTTCATGCTTTTGTACAAAGCAGTTCTCTGACAAAGCGATAGCTATAATCTTTTATCCCAGCTCCTCCCCGATGAGCTGATTGCAAAGACCGTGTATCAGCGTAACTGATGGCCTGGTAATCAGTATTAATTATTTCTAACGACCGGGTAAACTTAGTGTCACACTCAGTAAACAATCCATCTAAACGGAGGTGCTTTTGAAGTAGCATTAGCATGAGACAGATGGTGTATTACACATACACATAGGCTGCTTCAAGAATGCAGTAATCAAATTAGTAGTGATATTACAGGCAAGCCACAAACTCCTTATTGAATTTTTTTTTAATGTTCTAGTGATATTAAGACAAATTTTGATCTCGCACAAGTACCTGGATATCATACCCCCTTTTTCCTTTGGTTTGATTTGCTTATTTTGCTGAACTTTTTGAGAGACTTTTTATCCTCTCTCCAATTTTATGCTATTTCAACAAATAGCCCATTTTGCTCCCACAAAAAAGCATGGTAGGATTCTGCTATTATTCCTTTAAAAATATAGGCTTTTAAGATCTGAATTACATAAACTATTTGACTTTCAGGTTTACATGGCTTGATATTCAGAAACTATTGCTCTCTGCTCTACCTATATTAAAAATGGTTGGATTTTTCTCATTTGTTTCATTGTTCACTGGTTCTGTTGTGAGTCATATTGCTAATGGCCTGTGCTGAGTTAGCTGATCTCGGGTGGCCAGTGGTAGAAGTGTTGCTGTTGGCCTCAGCATAGTAGACTAGGCAGGTGATGGAACATAGGAACAGAAGTAGGCCACTCAGCCCCTCGAGCCTGTCCCATCATTCAATTAGATCATGCCTGATCTGCACATCAAGTCCATTTACCCGCCTTTGTTTCATATCCCTTACCTAACAAAAATCTATCCATAATACAACAGAAAACGCTGGAAAAACTCAGCAGGCCAGGGCAGCATCCGTGTGGAGAGAGAAACCGAGTCAACGTTTCAGGTCGAAGACCCTTCGTCAGAACTGAGGGAAAAAAAAGCAGGAAGAGGGATAGATTTTAAAGCAAGCGGGGGCTGGGAACCATCTTGAAAATTTCAGTTGATCCAGCATTCCATCGTCTTTTGGGGGAGTGAGTTCCACTACCCTTTGTTTGAAAAAGTGTTTCCTAATTTCAGTCCTAAATGGACTAGCTCTGAGTTTAAGATTGTGCCCTCTTGGTCTGGATTCTCCCACCAGAGGAAATAGTTTCTCTGTATCTACCCTATCGAATCCCTCCATCATTTTAAATGCCTCAATTAGATCACCCTTCAACAAACTCGAGGGGAATACAAGCCTCAGTAATATTCTGGTGCATCTGCGCTGTTTCTCTACTCGGGCCAATATACATTTCCTAAGGTTCGGTGCCTAAGGCTATGTACAACTGAAGCAAAACTTCCTTGCTTTTGAATTCCAATCCCCTTGAGATAACGGCCCACATTCCATGAGCCTTTTTGATTACTTTTGTGGTTCCTGCTTCGCTATGCGGTGGCTCCGGCTAGAACATGGAGATGTGATGCCAGCGATCAGTTAGCTTGTTGAAAATTGCTGTTGACGGTCATCTATCAAAAGTGGCCCTTACACTTGGGCAGTGGTCGGTCACCAGCAGCTGTAGAACTGTAGCCAGCTTGAAATAGTGTTTTCGGGAGAGCAGAGAAAAAGTTTGGGATGGGGATGGTTAAAGGGAGTAGAAAAGGATCGACTTTGTGGCGATGCAATGTTAAAAGTACTCGCAATGCACAAACATAGAATGTGTAAACTACTTCTAAAAATCTTTCATTACTCTGTTCTGCAGGAATGTCATTTTATTCCATGATATTCTAGACTAGAAAGTCACCCCATTCATAGTCAATGGATGGAAAATCTTGGGGCACATTTTCCTGTTCCTGGGACTATTGGATTGCCTGGATGCAGCGAGCACAGGATAATCGGGCAGAGAGGAGCGCATGACCAGAATGGAGCATGGTTGAATTTTTTTCCCCCCCATCTATTAATTTAAATGAGCGGAATATTGGGCAGACACCCTTGCAGACGCAAGTTCCTTGCTACCCAATTTCCTGTATTTGCTGCACCAAGACAATCCAATAGCCTTAAGAACAGGAAAACCTGCCCTTTGATGCCCTTGACCATCGCTGCCCACACTACTTTAATCTTCACAACTAGCATAAAGCAATTCCTAAGGCAAAAGCTCAAAGCTAGCTACAGCACTTGAAAGACTGCCCACAAACTCTTTAATTTATGCTCCAAGTGGCACGATGTTAGATAAAACAAGTCATCTTTCCCCCTCATTTATGCTGTTTAGTGAAGATGAGGGAAAACTTCATCGACCAAAGGAAAAAACTGACAAGTCAGATAATGCTAGAAAATCTAGGTAACCTATTTGTAGAAGTATATTGTAAACATGTGGAAGGAAATTTACAAGACACGAATCCAGTCTTCGAGTGCTGAAAACCCCATGAGCTTTATGATTTGACAATATCCAAACCACTTCATTGGATCACTCTCTGTTAATTCCCATGCAATATCTTTTTATTTGTATAATGCGGTAGTGCATAATTGTAGGCTACTTCAGGGTTAGCTAAATGTCTATTATATATTTGGCATTTTGTTCAGATTGTCATACCATTTTTGATTGTTGAAAAGTCATAAGTTTGTGCAAACTGATTTAATGTTTACTGTATTAGCACAGAGTACAATACTTAGATATTATAGCTGTTTCCAGCTGTGATACGTCATCACATAATTACTAGTTATATTGTAATGATTTCCAGTTCCAATTACTCAATTGTAAAAGAAAGTGGCGTCGTATTTTGGTTTGACTACAGATTTATTTATGCCATTACAAAAATGCAACAGTACACCATGTCCTGGTTGCTGCAGCTGGAGTGAAAAAACCTGAAAATTGTGCTGCATTTAATTAAAATGATACCGGCATCCAGCTGAACGTAACTGAAACAAATTGGTTATCGGAGTTTGAAAGTACAGCTGGTTTAAATCGCCTGGTTGCACAACTACTTTTTGGCCACTGGCCATTTTAGCAAAATACCTTTTTAAAATTGTTTGTATTGCTAATGCAAGTAATGAGTAAAAGTATAAAAAACAAACAAATAACTTGATCACGAAGGAAAAGGATTTGGGTGTGATTACTGGTCACAATAATGAAGCTGAATATTTCCAGTGAAGCTCTCTTATCAAACTAATTATAGGAAACTCTTTGGTATCCGGCACCGACGGGACCGGGATGGTGCCGGTTGATTAAAAATTCCGGATGACGGAGAGGGTTATCTACCGAGGCTATTTTTAACAAACAAAAATTAAAAAATCAAGAAATGTGCAGTATCCAGTAATTGGACTTCCGACAGCGCCAAGAAGCCGAGTAGTGGCAGTTTGGAGAACTACCCCCACTGACTAACTCGGCCACTGCGGGAGACTCGGACTCGGCAACATTTCCAGTTATTGAGGTGTTGTTTTCGGAGTATGAATTTTGCCAGTTAATAGAGAATTCTGGATATTTAGGTGCCATTCAAACGAGAATTTCCTGTACTAGGATATGTCTTGTGGGCATTGGACTGTGTATCAAAACCACTTATTCAACCTTGTACAGGTCATTGAGATTTATTATCCTTTCACATACAGCACTCTGTGTGCTAGTAAGTGAATACTTCAAAGTATACACCTGTGTGAACTAAAATGTGCAATTACCAAATGCATAAATTTTCTGTACCCTATAAACGCAGGTCCGAGGAATTCTTATGCGCTCATTTTCACTACAAATGCTAAATGGAAACTAAGTCCAGTAACCTTAAGGTGCATTGTCTTTTCAGGTATACAGGTGGGCAGATCATTCTAGTGACGTCCTTCAGGGGCTAAATGAGCAGAGACAGAGGGGACTGTTCTGTGACATCGTGCTTGTGGCAGATGAGCAAAAAGTGTCGGCCCACAGGAACCTCTTGGCTGTCTACAGTGACTACTTTAATTCTATGTTTACAATTGGAATGAGGGAAGCTTATCAGAAAGAAGTTGAATTGGTTGGAGCCTCCTATATAGGACTGAAAGCTGTGATCGACTTTCTCTATAGCAGTGAACTCCCTTTAGACGGTGGAAATATTGACTATGTACTGGAAACTGCACATCTCCTACAAATTTGGAAAGTGGTGGATTTTTGTTGCGAATACCTCGAGAATGAGGTCAGCGAAGAAAACTACCTTTACCTTCAAGAACTGGCCTCAATTTATGACCTGGAGCGATTGGACTGTTACATTGATAGTTTTATTCTACATGACTTTGGTACCCTTTCCTTCACTCCAGACTTTTTGCAGAACATCTCTGTGCAAAAACTTTGTCTTTATTTGGAGAGCAATAATGTCCAACATGAATGTGAGCACGATTTACTGCAGGCCGCACTGCAGTGGCTGACGCAGAGTCCTGATAGAGTGCCGGACGCGCGCCTTGTCCTTAAAAACATCCATTACCCACTTATACCGAAAGATGATCTGTTGCACCGCGTTAAACCTGCTGCGTGCTCCCTACTCCCCAAAGAAGCAAATTGTGAAATCTTCTTGGAAGAAGCGGTACATTATCACAATAACATCACCAAACAACCAGTACTTCAGAACAAACGCTCTGCCCTGCGCTCAGACATTGAAAGGCTATTGTTTATTGGCGGGGAAGTGTCCGAACGCGGCGAGCAGCTGAGCGATGACATGTGCTTCTTTGACGCGGCAAAGGGGCAGTGGTTTTCTGAAACGATGCTGCCTGCGAGACGGAGCCATCACTGTGTAACTGTCTTTGGAGGATTTATCTTTATGGCAGGCGGCAGCTCGTCTCGTGACAATGGAGGTGACGCAGCTTCAAGCGTCCTTTATAGATATGATCCTAGATGTAGCCAGTGGTTCAAGGTAAATTTCCTCTCTTCTATAACTTGACGTCGTTTCTATTCGAGCATCAAAGATGAATCCTTACGTGAACAGAAATATTTGCAGGCCTGCTCTATGCTGTCTATTGCCATTATCTTTATGCTATGGAGGGACCAGTAAGTTCTATGAATTGATATTCATGTATTAAGTTGCCAGGGGAAAACCATTAAAGAAAGCTCTATAAATGGGTTTAAGAAACTGCTATGTATGTTTCTAGAGGAAGAAAGGATTGAAGGATAGGTGTGTAGGTTGATTAAGAAAGGGAAGATAGATTATGAAAGTAAATTAGCAAAAAATATAAAAACAGATAGTAAGAGTTTTTATAGCTATATAAAAAGAAAAAGGGTGGCTAAAGTAAATGTTGGTCCCTTAGAGGATGAGACCGGGAAATTAATGGTGGGAAATATGGAGATGGCAAAAACACTGAATGAATATTTTGTATCAGTCTTTACAGTAGAAGACACTAAGAATATCCCAACACTGGACAAACAGGGGGCTATGGGGGGGGGAGGAGCTAAACACGATCAAAATCACTAAGGAAGTGGTACTCGGTAAAATAATGGGACTCGAGGCGGATAAATCACCTGGACCTGATGGCTTACATCCTAGGGTCTTGAGGGAAGTGGCGGTAGGGATTGTGGATGCATTGGTAATAATTTTCCAAAACTCCCTGGACTCGGCAAAGGTCCCGGCAGACTGGAAAACTGCTAATGTAACGCCCTTATTTAAAAAGGGCAGTAGACAGAAGGCTGGAAACTATAGACCGGTTAGCCTAACATCTGTGGTAGGTAAAGTATTGGAGTCCATTATTAAGGAGACAGTAACAGGACATTTGGATAATCATAATTTAATAGGACAAAGTCAGCATGGTTTTATGAAGGGGAAGTCATGTTTGACAAATTTGCTGGAGTTCTTTGAGGAAGTAACATATAGGGTGGATAAAGGGGAACCAGTGGACGTAGTGTATTTAGACTTCCAAAAGGCATTTGACAAGGTGCCACACAAAAGATTATTGCTTAAGATAAAAAATCACGGGATTGGGGGTAATATTCTGGCATGGATAGAGGATTGGCTATCTAACAGAAGGCAGAGAGTTGGGATAAATGGTTCATTCTCGGACTGGCAATCAGTAACTAGTGGTGTTCCACAGGGGTCAGTGCTGGGCCCCCAACTCTTTACAATCTATATTAACAATTTGGAGGAGGGGACCGAGTGTAACATATCAAAGTTTGCAGATGATACTAAGATGGGAGGGAAAGTAGTGAGTGAGGAGGACATAAAAAACCTGCAAGGGGACATAGACAGGCTAAGTAAGTGGGCAGAGATTTGGCAGATGGAATACAATACTGGAAAGTGTGAGGTTATGCACTTTGGCAGGAAAAATCGTAGAGCAAGTTATTAACTTAATGGCAAGAAACTGGAAAGTACTGAAGTACAAAGGGATCTGGGGGTCCTGGTGCACGAAACTCAAAAGGTTAGTATGCAGGTGCAGCAAGTGATTAAGAAGGCCAATGGAATGTTGGCTTTCATTGCTAGGGGGATAGAATATAAAAATAGGGAGGTATTGCTTCAGTTGTACAAGGTATTGGTGAGACCGCACCTGGAATACTGCATACAGTTTTGGTGTCCATACTTAAGAAAAGACATACTTGCTCTCGAGTCAGTACAAAGAAGGTTCACTCGGTTAATTCCGGGGATGAGGGGATGGACATATGAGGAGAGGTTGAGTAGATTGGGACTCTACTCATTGGAGTTCAGAAGAATGAGAGGCGATCTTATTGAAACATACAAGATTGTGAAGGGGTTGGATCGGGTGGATGCGGGGAGGATGTTCCTGATGATGATTGAAACTAGAACTAGGGGGCATAGTCTTAGAATAAGGGGCTGCTCTTTCAAAACTGAGATGAGGAGGAACTACTTCACTCAGAGGGTGGTAGGTCCATGGAATATGCTGCCCCAAAAAGCTGTAGAAGCTACATCATTACATAAATTTAAAACAGAAATAGACAGTTTCCTAGAAGTAAAGGGTTATGGGGAGCGGGCAGGAATTTGGACATGAGTCTAGGTTCGGATCGGTCATGGCCCTGTGGGTAGCGGAGCGGGCCCAGGGGCCGTGTAGCCTGATCCTGCTCCTATTTCGTGTGTCTAATTCTGTTAGATTCAGGAGATGGTTCTGTGATAGTAGATTGGCGGTTAGGATCAGATCAGCCATGATCTTATTGAATGGCGGAGCAGGCTCGAGGGGCCGATTGGCCTACTCCTGCTCCTATTTCTTATGTTCTTATATGATCAATCAAAAACAGGTGGTGTTATTGAGCATAATTTGAAATGTTTCTCCCCTCTTCCTCCTCCTCCTCCTGGACATTGACTTCCCCTGAGGATACTGTTCTATGAACATCAGGTGTCCTCTGATACCACACCCAGGTGGCACTTCTTCGTGGGTGAGACTAGTCGATGAGTACCTGCAGGCTATTTGACTGTGGCGGGCACCACAGCAATACCTGATCCTGAACTCAACCAACACCGATATGTGCAGTTTTAATTATGTGATGAGGATCTGCGGATGATTCCCCCCCAACCCCGGCCCCTTCTAGCCCAAGGATGCTTGGACGTGTTAGGCTGCCCATATTGCTGAGATCAGCTAGCTTAGCAAGACCGGTGTATTGCTCAGCTGTGTACTGTTTTGAGCAATATGAGAAGGAGCGGGCACATGGGTTCAGGAGTACTGCTCCTGCAGAGGATAAACACCAACATGGACTTGGTTGGTGCTTATAAAAATTTAAAAAAATAGTGAGAGGAGTGAAAACGGAGTGGGGGAAATTGGTGAGGAGACCGTTCTTTGCATTAGTAAGCAAGTGTACCAGCCCAACCAGTGTGTGGAACTGCCAGTCAAAGTCACTCAGCGGATGATGTCAGGGCACTGTTACTGGGAACTCCTTTCCTTCAGGTACAGGTCAAACACTGGCTAAAACATTCGGCCTGCTTGGATAAATTCCTTTACCAGTCTGTTGGTTGCAGCCTGTAAAAGATGTGATTGGCCAGCAGAAAAAGGCACCATCACTGTGTCAAAGGAAATGATTGGCTGACAGCTTGTCACATGTTTGAGCATCTCCTATGGGGTTCAAGCCTGACTTAAATTCTCAATTGAATTTGAAAGTTACAGCTTTCAGCCAAACACACTCAAATTATAATTTTAATGTAACATTTGCACTTTCATCTCTGCTTGTTTGATATATTTAGGACAAAGAGAAATGCAGTTGTTATAAGTAATACATGCATTGACACGAGTCCTTTTTACAATAGCAGAAACAATTTAAGGAAGGTGTAGCACCAAAAGAGTCGGCCAGTAATTTCCAATAAATTGTACAAAGATCTTGAGCGCAGTATTAAAACAAACTCTGTCAGCAGATGGAATAGCCTTTTACCCACAAGTAATTAATATAAAATCCCTATCTTCACACTGGGGACTATTGCAATTAGTTCAACTGATATTTAAGAAGTAAGGCAGAAAATTTTCAAATGGGATGGAGGGCATGAGAAGCAGGTTTATGTGCATCACATAGATTGTTCTTGATAGTCCATTAGTGGCTTACAGCAGCTTTTGATTTTTTGTGGGCCACATTGGTGCATACCATGGATCCTCCGAGATCATGTGGGAAGTTGAAGTCCATGTTCCTGAAGTGTCTGAAGTTGTTGATACTAACAGATCTTGGTTTTCTGATGCAGGATTTATCCACCAAAGAGACAACAGCACTAAAACCAGTCTTGCAAAATTCAAGCAGGACAAATCCCACCCTGGCAAGTTGTGGAACTGAATTCAATAAATCAAGTAATCTGTGGATGAGCGCCAGAAAATGACCATGAAAGCTGCCAGCTTGTTGTAAAAACCCACTGGTTCACTAATGACCTTCAGGGAAGACAACCTGGTCTGGCCTACATGCCACTCTATTCCCGCATTATGTGGTAAACTGTTAACACTCTCAGGGCAACTGGGATATTTAATGGTCCAGATTTTTCTGGAGCAGAGGCATCTCATGTGCCCTGTTAGTTGGACTTTTTCCCCTCGCCCTTCAGCTCAAATGTTTGGCTCTGGAAGGGCGAGCTGATAACAGCACAGCGAGGGCAACAGGGCATCCAGGACCTTAGTTAACAACGGGACCAACAATCTACCTCCTTAATCAATGAGATTTAAGGATTGAGAAAGAAATCCTTAAAGAAAGACGGTGTGGTAGTCATGGGCCAAGTGGTTAAGGCGATGGACTAGAAATCCATTGGTGTTTACTGACACCGGTTCAAATCTTTGGATATTAAGGGAATCAAGGGGTATGGGGATAGTGTGTGAAAGTGGAGTTGAGGTAGAAGATCAGCCATGATCTTAGTGAATGGCAGAGCAGGGTTGATGGCCTACTCCTGCTCCTATTTCTTATGTTCTTAAGTAACAGGAATGACGGAGAAGGAGGATGAATTAGTCAAATTAGGCACAGAAAGTGAAATAAAGAGAGGGAAAGAAAGGTTGGATTAAGATAGAGAAAAAAAGAGACAACGGAAAAGTAAAAATAAATTACATTAAAAAAAATCTCTTGAACAATTTAGGAATGAGACTCCACAGTTTAAATTGTTCCCTTTCTAGGCTGGAGAGGCTGATTGGCATTGCAGGAACATAAATCTCCTCATTAAATAGGTATTTACACTGTTATGTACCAGCCCTAACTTTTTAGAGCGAGTTTAATTGGCAATTAATGCACAAGTGCAGCAACTTCATGAAACTCCGGGTGGTTGAGGGTGAGCTGCCGTTTTTGCGAGGCTAATGGCGGAGCGGCACAACTTGTGGGGATTTGCAATTCAGGGAGTATCTCTCTCACCACGAGTTGCTGGATGATTTCACGCTAACGGTGTGCACATTAAATTTGCTGTTATTTTGGGCGAAAGTTCTGGCCAATAAATAATGCCTTGCCAGTGTCCCCAATATCCCAAGAGCACATTTTAAAAAAGCAAACACACTTATGTTTTTCCATAAGGAAATCATTTAAAAGGAGTGATCAGTAGGATTCTTTTACGAAGGGGCCAATTCAAGTTGCCAACATTCACACACTACGTAATAATAGAGTAAATAAATGCTCCTGCATTTGACTTGAACAAGAACATTGCACTGAATACTTATGGCATTGGTTACAGTATAACGGGAGCCTAGCATAAAATGGCAATAGATGGTATGAAAATATCAGACGAGATGGTTTTCTTCTTTTTAAGAAATAATTAAGTTGTGGCAGTCCTTGAAAGGCATTTAGATTGTGTTTGGTGCACCAATCTTCATTGCTGCATTATTGATACTGTTATTTCCTCAGTTGAATTTCCACCCTCTTCCTCTGTCATCCTGATCATCAGCTGCACACGGAGGCTTCTTTTCAAGGCAAAGATTATGGAGCATGTAGCAGAAAAGAGCTACAGGAAACTTTGGTTTATCCAGAGGTTAACTGTCCGGAATGCTCGAGCCACCGGCAAAAATCAGGAGCCGTTTCGTTAGGTGTTTTTTCTTTTCGTTGCTTTTTTTTCACCAGTCAGGCTCTGCAAGGTCTCGCTGAAGCTGTTGCTAAGCTACAGAGACGCTTGCAAGGTACGGCCGACTGTTTAGAAGCTGTTGACAGGGTTTGTTGCCAGATACGGAGCTCAAAATCTCCGTATGTTTCAACATTAGCGCTGGTTTGTCCGGCAGTTTTGATGGGACGGCAACAGGTCGGTGCCGGATAGCGCAAAGTTTCCTGTATTCTGGAACTGTGGGGGAGCAGAGTGAAAGGGGGTGTACTGTAAGGCTATTGAGGCCATGCTGATTTTGCCGGTCACTCTAGTTTCCGTCTGAATCTTCCATTTTATGTAGAAGTGATTGTGAAGGAGAGAACCCAATTTCATCAAAACCTTGCTGCTAAACCTCATTATCTCTACGGGAGAGGTAGAAAGCCAAGACCAAGTACAGTACTCTGGTAAAGCAAGGTTATGAGCAAGGGGATCATTTGACCTTGGTGGGGGGGGAGAGGAGTAGGGGGAAAGATAGATGGAGGAAGGGGGCAGAGGAGAAGAATGGAGGATGGAAAAAGTGCATGGAGGGGGGAGGGAAACAGGCACGGGGAAAGTGAGCGGCAAAGAGATGGAGGGAAGAGCGAGAGAAAGGGGGAGCAGGGAGGGTGAAGGGGAGAGAACAAGGGAAGGGGGACGGATGGAGGGAAAACGGGGTGGCAAGTTCTGTGTGTATTTTTATGTGTGCGCACGCACCTATATATCTTTCTAACGCAATTTATAGAGATAGAGAAATAGGCAGATGGATAAAAAAAACTAAATTTCACATACACGTACTACAGAAAAAGGCCCTCTTCAAATTAAGCCTTTTATTAAATGGTGAATAACATTAGAAGTTTTAAGGGAATGCAGTTTTAAAAAAGTTACAAGCAATGCAGTTATTTTACTTCCGTGGTTTCTTAGATGTTCTAGGTTTGTTTTTCAGGTTGCCCCCATGAATCACAGGCGAGTGGATTTTTACTTGGATGCCTTTGCTGACTTTCTGATAGCCGTTGGCGGCAGGAATGAGAATGGTGCTTTATCTTCAGTTGAAATCTACGACCCCAATAAAGATTCCTGGTCCTATGTTGCTGGCCTACCAAGGTATTGCAGTAATTTTTCATATAGTTAGTACTGTATGGTTATGTTAGAAACATAGAAGATAGGAGCAGGAGTAGGCCATTTGGCCCCTCGAGCCTGCTCCGCCATTGCGATCATCCAAATTCAGTACCGTGTCCCTGCTTTCTCCCCATAGCCCTTGATCCCTTTAGCCTTAAGAAATATATCTAATTCCTTCTTGAATATATTTAATGAATTGGCCCCAACTGTCTTCTGTGGTAGAGAATTCCACAGGTTCACCACTCTCTGGGTGAAGAAATTCCTCCTCGTCTCTCTCCTAAATGACTTACCCCTTATCCTTAGACTGTGACCCCCGGTTCTGAACTCCCCGACCATCAGGAACATCCTTCCAGCATCTAGTCTGTCTAGTCCTGTTAGAATTTTATATGTTGATCTCTTACATGTACTTACTATAGAGACTGAAATAAATCATTCGTGATACCTTAAATTTGTGAATTGGTTTTCATCAGTGTATTTAAAAAAAAAACAAAAACTTTTGCACAACAAAGCTTTGTGTGGTTTAATCTAGAAAGCATATTGATGCTTTACATAGGAGGGAGACGAAGCAATAAGAACTGTTATTCTCCTGGACTTTATACAGCAAATGCAGTTATTCAGGTGCAGATTGGGCTCAAAACATCAACAGCTTGCATTTATGGAGCGTCTTTAACATAAGAAAACATCCCACAGTACTTGTATTTTAAAAAAACTTGATATCGGATAGGCAATTCCTGTCTCGTCTTTTGCCTCCAACCACTCTGTCACTATGGTCTGGATGACGGCGAGCTGGCAGCGTTCGCCATCATTCCGCCTTTGAAACTGACCGCAACTTTGTGATTTGGCGCAGGAGATCCTGAAGTTGCGGTGAATGACCTACATTGGCTCCCGGTTAAGCAACACCTCAATATCAATATTCTCATCCTTGTTTTCAAATCCCTCCGTGGCCTCGTACCTCCCTATCGCTGTAATCTCCTTCAGCCCCACAACTCTCCGAGATATCTACGCTCCTCAAATTCTGCCCTCTTGAGCATCCCTGATTTATAATTGCTCAACCATTGGTGGTGGTGCCTTCAGCTGCCTAGGCCCTAAGCTCTGGAACTCCCTCTCTAAACCTCTCTTTTTTTCTTCCTTTTAAGATGCTCCTGCGCTGCGCTGTGCCGTGCCCCTCCCCCATCCCACACACACAGCCGGCAATCAGTGATATCTCTCAAATCAGGGAAACGCAGTAATTACGCTGTTAAATTCAGCACTAAAAGTTAGACCCAAAGGGGTTAGGTGTAACTAGGGTTTTAACAGCGTATTAACTGTTAAACAAAGGTTACGGCCCTGAAAAACTAATTAAAATTTTGTGCAGTGTCAAATTATCCATTTTACATAGAAACATAGAAGATAGGAGCAGGAGTAGGCCATTCGGCCCTTCGAGCCTGCTCCGCCATTCAACGAGATCATGGCTGATCATCCAAACCCTAGCACCCGGTCCCTACACCGACAACCATCCCACCCAAGCCCTAACCCCGTAACCCCACGTATTTAATCCCCCCTAACACTAAGGGCCAATTTTTATCATGGCCAATCAACCTAACCTGCACATTTTAATAAAAATTAAACACTTTAAGAAACTTAAAAAAAAAAAAAAATGTTTGAAGTTTGTTCTTTACATCGGACATACGGAACAGAAACAGGCCATTTGGCCCAACCAGTCCATGCTCCACTCGAGCCTCCCGTCTTTCCTCCTCTAACTCAATCAGCATAACCCTGTATCCCCTTCTCCCTCATATGCTTATCCAACTGCCCCTTAAATGCACCTATACTATTTGCCTCTTGTTTGTTCCTCTTTATTTCAGGTTTGCCTTTTCCCCATGTGAGAGCCCCAATCTTTGTTTTGCTCTCTCTAACATTTTTTAAAAGTTAGAATTTTAAGAGCTTACTCACTTCCTTGTTCATTGTCTGAGAGATTTCTGGGTTTTGATTGGCAGCTTAGACAGCTTGTTGACATCACAGCAGCTCACACTAGGGCATCCCCACTATACTCTGTTGATTTGAATTACATGTCGGAAAACCCAAACTTCTCGACGCAGAGATCACAAGATCTTTTTGCGAAGCTTAAATTGGGGCCAGCAGCAAACGCCTTTTCTTCGCCGCTATCCGCAAATTCCAAGTCAGTGTTTCCGTGTTTCGGATGAGACGTTAAACCGAGGCCCCGTCTGCTCTCTCAGGTGGACGTAAAAGATCCCATGGTGCTATTTCGAAGAAGAGCAGGGGAGTTATCCCCGTGTCCAGGCCAATATTTATCCCTCAATCAACATCACTGAAACAGATTATCTGGTCATTATCACATTGCTGTTTGTGGGAGCTTGCTGTGCGTAAATTGGCTGCCGTGTTTCCTACATTACAACAGTGACTACACTTCAAAAAGTACTTCATTGGCTGTAAAGCGCTTTGGGACATCGGTGATCGTGAAAGGCACTATAGAAATGGAAGTCTCTTTTTTTTAGTGTTTGTTCTCTATTTTATCGATACAATAATCCGCGGCATAACTAAGACCGCCTGTTTCCACCTCCATAACATTGCCTGTCTCCACTCCTGCCTCAACTTATCTGCTGCTGAAACCCTCATCTATGCCTTTGTTACCTCCAGACTTGACTATTCTAACGGACTCCTGGCCACCTCCCTCGTTCTACCCTCCATAAATTTGAGGCTATCCAAAACCCGGCTGCCCGTGTCCTAACTCGCACCAAGTCCCGTTCACCCATCTCCCCTGTGCTCGCTGACATACATTGGCTCCCGGTTAAGCAACACCTCAATATCAATATTCTCATCCTTGTTTTCAAATCCCTCCATGGCCTCGTACCTCCCCATCTCTGTAATCTCCTTCAGCCCCACGACTCTCCGAGATATCTGCGCTCCTCAAATTCTGCCCTCTTGAGCGTCCCTGATTATAATTGCTCAACCATTGGTGGCGATGCCTTCAGCTGCCTAGGCCTTAAGCTCTGGAACGCCCTCCCTAAACCTCTCTTTCCTCCTTTAAGATACTCCTTAAAACCAACCTCTTTTGACCACACCATTGTCCTCCAACACCTCTCCTCTGATGTCCAGCTGAGTAGGACTGCCCTCGCCTCATTCCACTCTTAACCAGTCGTAGCCAGAGAATCTCCTAAATGGCCTCTCCCTCCACACCGTTGCCTCTGGGGTCCCCCAAGGATCTATCCTTGGCCCCTTCCTATTTCTCATCCGCATGCTGCCCCTCGGTGACCTAATTCGAAAAGACAACGCCAGGTTCCACATGTACGCTGGTGACACCCAGCTCTACCTGGCCACCACCTCTCTCAACCCCTCCACTGCCTCTATATTGTCAGGCTGCTTGTCTGACATCCAGTATCTCATCCTTTAAGATGCTCCTTAAAACATACCTCTTTGACCAAGCTTTTAGTTGCTTGTCCTAATGCTCTTCTCTGGTTCTGTCACTTTTTGACTACGCTCCTGTGAAGTGCCTCGGGACATTTTACTGCGTTAAAAGCACTATAAAAATACAGGTTATTGTATATATTATATAACGTGTAGTATTTGAAAAAAGATGCTATAAATCAATAATAATGCAGTTAAAAACTCTTCTAGTGATTTACCACCATTAAACCACTTTCCTCCTCAAATCTATTCTATGGAATGTATTTGTTATGACTGTTTCATTAATGTGATCCTTGTCATTCTTTCACAGATTTACATATGGCCATGCTGGTTCAATATATAAAGAATTTGTGTACGTATCAGGAGGTCACGATTACCAAATCGGACCCTACAGAAAGAATCTTCTTTGCTACGACTATCGAACTGATGTTTGGGAAGAAAAAAGACCTATGATAACTGCTCGAGGGTGGCACAGCATGTGCACACTGCAGGACCATATCTATGCTATAGGTGGCAGCGATGATCACATCGAGTCCATGGAGAGATTTGATATTTTAAGTGTGGAATGTTACAGCCCACAGTGTAACCAATGGACCCGAGTTGCCTCTCTCTTGCAGGCCAACAGTGAGTCAGGAGTGGCAGTCCTGAATGGAAAGATTTATATCCTTGGTGGCTACAGCTGGGAGAACACTGTGTTTTCAAAAGCTGTACAGGTATACAACAGCGTTGAGAATAAGTGGTTCCGTGGCTTAGACCTTCCAAAATTAATTGCAGGAGTGTCGGCCTGTATTTGTGTGCTAAAACCTAGATCTCCAGAGAAGAAGCTGAAGACTAAACGCCAGGACTGCATTAGATAATAACCAGTCCAATCGGGCATAATCTCAGGATGTCCATTAGTTTTAATTTTAATCCATCGTGATCTAGGAAAAAGCATGTAGCAACCCTCGCCACTCTTGGGTTTCTGTCATTTGGCGACATTGTTTGAAAACAGCCACCTGTTCTATTTATTCACAGTAACTGCTATGTAATGCTGTGTTCATGCATAATACTTTGCTATCTATAGCATATAGACGCCGAAATCATTGAGTGCTCCTAAAATGTGAAAATTGTTTTCTGAGGGGGGGGGGGAGGGGGTAGATTTAGAAGTGTTTTATCCATTCAAACGGGGTTAGAGTTATAACGTTAATTATAAGTGTACTTGGGGAAATAGAGTACATTTAAAAAGATGCATTCAGTGTTAAGTTATTTGTGCGTGTGTGTGAGTGAGTGGCATACACGTATGAGCTTCTGAGCGGTCTGGTCCTATTTTATGTACCTAATATTTACCATACTTAATGTGACTAATGCTGGTTTTACTAAAATGTAGGATGTTAGTGGTTTGTTGGAATGGCCATACTGCATAGGGTAAGCAGTATTAAAATCGATGTCTGAATGACCTGAAAGGATGACTTTACAAGTTTATTATGGTGTGGTAGTCTAATATCTGACAGTCAAAATGTCAAGTTTTCTTACAAAAGGAACCAAATTCTGAGTTTGTATACGCTATTTATTATTGTGTAATAGCGAAAACAAAACCCTTAGCTGTATAATTGAAATCTAATCAACAATGTGGCTGAAGTACTAATGTAGCAGTTAGCTATTTTACAGATCAATAATTCAATAATAAAATGGAATAAGCCCCACAACGTTAAAGTAGTTGATCTGGCTGTATCAGCCGCCCTGTGGTGGTGGTTTGTGTTCACGCAATCACCAACAAGAGGAGAAATTCCAAACGATGATGAAGTACATTTGCTTATTCTTTTCCTCCACTTTTAATTTACGTGTTTTTTTTCCTGCCCCCCCCCCCCAAAAAGAGCCTGCTCTCTCACCTTTGCCAGTGTTGTATTTCGATAGGAGCTGCAGAAGCTCAGGTGCATCCCTGGCACAGCTAGACATCAAAAACTCCCCATGTAGGAGGAATTGTGGGGATGACGTTGCATTAATGTGCTGCAGAGTTGTGTTTCAGTACTTTTATAATGTTTGCGATGAGAATCAAAGTGAGTTATATAAAAAATACATATTTAAGAAGTATGATTCAATATTTTCTTGATTTGTATATTATTGTCAGCCTTGCACATTCCTTTATGGCAGAACAATAAGGATTTTTTTCCTCATGAGACATTGTAAAATATGTGAGAAATGGTTATTATTTTCAGAACATAATGGGCATAATCTAAGTGTTCAAGCACAAAAAGCTGGAGTCGAAATATAAGGTCAAAGAGTTTTCTTTTGTGTTTTAAAATATAAAGCACATTTGTTTTAACATTTTTGTAATGAAGTAAGCTGAAAAATTAATTATTAAACATAGCAATAATTTACATGTAAGAATTTTATTAGATTTTTAGTAATATGTATTTACAACTGAGCATTTACCGGAGAACATAAGAGCCGCAGCGTCCCTTTCATTGTACCTTTTTAACAGACTTGTATTTAAAATCTATAACCCAGAATATTGGCAACTCTTTCTATTCTCCCTCTCCCCCAAGCAATTTAAAGGAATGACCGCAACAAGATTGGATTGTTAGTGGTGGAAGTAAACTTTTATATGTCGCCATGGTTACTGATTCTACTACCGTATTAAGGACTCTACTAGTTTTTGACTTTTTGGAAAGCACCTTTTCTTTCTATTAAAATGGCTTTTTAAAAAATCGACGCACTGCTTGGGCCTGTAGCACATTCACTGTCTTTGAGTTACGTCAGTGTATGAGACCCAGGGATACACTTTGAAAGCCTCTCCATCACATGTACGATGACTTCTTGTGCTTGTTTTATCTGCCCCATACCTACCTTTTGGAGGAACACACAAACTGACGAGAACTATCTGTTGTAGGGTGGAATTCTTCACATTATCTTTTTGTTAATATGTATAGATTTTTTTTTAAAAGGTACCAAATAGAAGGCTTTGATTTTGTTTAAAATAAAGACCTTCCTAGGCAAAAATTTAACTATCGGCAAAAACGAGGTACCTGTAGCTCCAAACACCAGATGGAATAGGCGACAGCGGTGAATTATGTCTCGCAAAGAAATTACAGCACTGATGTTTAGAGAACAGAGTTAACTTCAGGGAAGAGTTATAGGACACGCTAAAAGTACACTTTGCAAAGAAAAGAACAAATAGCTTCAGGGTAAATAGATTTGGAAATGCAGCGAAAGAAATCTAGTGGGAAGTTGGATGGACAGGTTAGCTGGACCAATAGTTTGTTCCTGCCAGAAATTGTTAGTAAGTTATCAGAAGTTTCAGTTACTTGCTAGGAGTGTATGGCTGAATTCTGTTCATCTCCAGGGTCTCGGTCTGCAAGCATAATCAATACTTACTGCCAATTGCAGACTCTCCCAATGCTGTTTGACTAGAACCAAATTGGTTTCAGTCTGCTACAAGCATGTGGACCTAGGGACCTTTTACAGTTGGAATTAAGAGTCGTCGTCATTCTGATGGTCTCACTGTGTGGTAATCTACTTCCATCTGCAGTATAATTGGAGGTGGGGGAACCGGTTCCTGCAGCTTTCAATTTAATAGTTCCAGTAGCTGTTAAATCTTGGACATTGCATCAGAAAGCTATAGGCACATATACAGTTCTGTATTTCAAAAACTGCAGTAAAATCCAGTAACATGATAGAGTAGACTTGCCAATTATTTTGTTTACCTTGGGTAAAGCAATTGTTCTGCAGTGCAGGCACCATAACTTGTAAATATTACACTGTGTATTTGTGAGTGGAGCAACTGTATATAATGAAAACAATGTGCATCTTCAAATGTTTCTTCAGTCTCATGGGTGTTTGGCACTGCCAACTAAAATATACAGTATTCCCTTGTACAAAATAGCACCTATTTATTTTGATAGTAAACTGTATCTTGGGGGTTTTATTTACTTAAAATGAGCATGCTTGCATGTGCTGTAATTTTAAATGAGGTTTTGTTTCTTGAGAAATGTTTTTGAAATATAATATATATATTACAGTGGGGAACTTAATGGTGTTTAAAACAGTTCACTTTTTAAACAAAGCTGTTGAGGTGTACAGTGGTTGAAATTAAATTCTGTGGTGAATGTCAGTGCTTTCTGTAATTGCAGATGTATTCTTTCTGCTGAAACATTAACAGCTGGATCATATGTACAGCTTCTGAAATTAAATGCTCTTTGCAGACTGCGTGTTATTGGTACAGTGACATTGCGATTGTACCATTTTACGTTGTGTGTATTCTAGATTTTCAAAATGCCAATCTGCTATCATTTCTATGTTAACTATTCAGCTGGATATTATATACTAGAACCCAGCTGGTCACCAGGAGCCTATGCTTGACTGAACTTATGACCCCGCAAACTTGTAAAAGTACAGATTCTTACTGACTTACTCGGCTCGCCGTATTTTTCGAAAAGCTATAAGTATTTCAGCAAGTTTATGCCTAAGAAAATCTCCACTGCAAAGGGGCCCCTATTTACAGGAAACTTTGTGCTATCCGGAGGTGAGCTATCCGGCAATCTGGAGCCACTGGCAAAAATCAGCAGCCGTTTTTTATTCTTTTTGTTTGTGTTTTTTTTGCTTTGTTTGAACAGTCAAGCTGTGCAAGGTCTGTAGCTATAGCAGCAGCTTCAGCTACAGAGCTTTAGGGCCACACCCGAGTGTTTAGAAGCTGTTGCTAAGCAACAGTGTTTGTTGTCAAATACGGAGAAAAGAATCTCCGTATCTCTCAACATTAACTCTGGAGAGTACGGCAGTTTTGAGGCAACGGCAGCAGCTCGGTCCCATGGGTGCCGGATAGCACAAAGTTTCCTGTACCTGAAGTTCTGCGGTGATGATGACAAACTTGCTGTTAACTAATTTACTGGGTTATGTAATAGGAGAGAGTGATTTATTCTGTTCCCTGTTTAGCCATCAAAATCTTATAATCTGCTGGCAAATTTTGGAAACCAGTCTATGTAAAATTGTTTCAGAAACTGGTTGCTTTTGAATGACTTCTTCCCTGTGGAGTTGACAAATGTAGGAAACTGGCTGGTAAAATTGCCAAATTCGGTTTGTGGCAGACATTTTGGGGTTGTCTGGCCTCACGCACACATCAGATATTGGGCAATTCTAGCATTCGTACCAGAGATATATTGACAAATATATTTTTTATGCTGTGTAGAGTCCTACCAGTTGAGAGAGAAAACGTTACTGCGGTACATTTTCACCTTGCTGCCTGGGTGTTAAACTGGCACTGTGCATCAGCCACCCATTGGAGAAACCGCCTGGTTTTCATTGACTTCAATGGAAATGAAAATTGGGCGGTTTCTATAACGGGTGGCCAATCCACATCGCCAGTTTTACACCCAGGCAGCAAGGTGAAAATCTGCTCCATTATCGGCCATGTAAATAGGGTCAATGTTAAACTGCAACCACTCATTGGCATCCTTTGTGTGTTTAAAATCCTTCATTCTCGGCTACCTATTTTTATTAGCATGTAAGTAGATCCTTCTACAGGTCTCTCTCTCGCTCTTCTAGTTCCGCTTTTCCCCCCATTTCCCTCCTTTTTAATTATTTTTATTTTTCAGCTGTTAAGAATACCAATCTATAGAACTGGATTTAACTTGACTTGAATAAAACCATTAATAAACTCAACTGTACACTGCTGCTTTGTTGTCAATGATTACCTGTTACAGACTTTATGTGCAAATTATTCATAAAACATCTAGACATTTTCTGTGTTTGCTAACCGGAATGCAAGTATAAGACTAGGAACGTTACAATAAAAGGGGATTGGTTACCAGCAATTTAGAAAGTAACTTGTGCTGGTTTTAAAATGCGGAGTTTGGAATTTGCCAGAAGCAGTTGCACATCGCAGATTGATGACACGGTACATCTGTTAACTGAAAATCCTAGCAAAGGGGATTATGTAGTTACTTTGTGTTTGTTTCTCTAACAACTGGTCTGCTTCTCACTAATCTTTCACACACTACGTTAGAACAGGAAAAAGTGGTCAAACCTGCTGCTCTGCTCTAATACACAATAAAAAGGATTTGCATTTTGGAAAGGCAAATTCTTTACTGTCAGTATTTTGCCAAGATTCTGAATTAATTTACTTTTCTCAATACATCTTACAAAAGGATAGACTTTTGTAAAATGTAGCAATTTACTGACATTTCCTGGCACGTGAAAGAAAGAACTTACATTTCTATAGCGCCTTTCACGACCTCAGGACGTCCCAAAGCACTTTACAGCCAATGAAGTACTTTTGAAGTGTAGTCACTGTGGTAATGTCGGAAAAGCGGCAGCTAATTTACGCACAGCAGGCTCCCACAAACAGAAATGAGTTCATGACTGGATAACTACACTTCAAAAAGCACTTCATTGGTTGCGAAGTGCTTTGCGGCACTGTGAGGCGGTGAAAGGTGCTATGTAACTGCAAGTTCTTTCTGAATGAAATACACACTCTTGAAATGATAATTTCATACAAGATCGCGGATTCAGTAGGAGGTGGGCTCAGCCAACTTAGGAATGGAAGTGCCAGGAATGATGACGGAATCAACACTTGTGTTTCAAGCTCACTTTTCCTTCCTCCCATAAGTCGGTGGTATTTCTTTTGATAGTGTTTTGCTGATACTTGGAAATCTTGCCCTTCCTTTCACAAGGCTAAATCTCAGTGCAAGTTAATAGCTCCCTTTGCATTTATTGTACCCCATGGAATTTTGCACATGTTTCTTTTTATTTCACTTCAGTGAGGCTCTCCCTGACAGGAAAAAATGCAAATTCATTTTTTTTTATGCTATTCAGACTCCCAGCACTTTGCCTATGGCAGGAATCCCATAGTAGTGCTACTAACCAAGTTGAGAGTAGCCAATTTACCTCCTTCATTTTACAGTTTACTCCAGGAGGAAAAAAAACGCTCAAGTTTTCAGTATCTCAGAGATGTATTGGCGTAAAACTGATGACCAATTTTAGTCACGCTAGTGGTTTTTAAAGCGACTAAAGCTAGCTATCTGACTGCAACATTTTACTGCCATTTCGGCGCTGTGCATGGTGCATGCTGAGTTATTCTGATATATCCACTTTTACTCGAGACCCCAGGCTTTTATTCCTTCCACTTTGGTATTTTTTTTTTTTTAAAAGGTGTTTGTTTTGTAGTACTGTGTGATAATGATTGCATTGTACAAAATACAGAGAATAACCAGCTTCTCCAAATGTATCTTTTTAACATGATCATCTGCAGGCCATGAAATTAGGATTTGTTTTGTACTGGATCGGAAATGAAATTGCATCAGTGTACAGCACCTTTTACTTAATGCTAATTACCTTTCAACAATTGGAGTTGAAAGTATAGGTGCCTTTTCAGACTTTAATATTTTAGTTACAAATGTTGATTAATAACCCTTTAGACCTAATATAGTATGTTGCACTACCTTTTTTTTTATCAGAAAATTGGTTTAAAATGTATGGATTTTCAATTATCTGGAGGATTTTACTCCTGATAATGCCATCGTTAACTTCCATAGAATTACATAGAATGTACGGCACAGAAACAGGCCATTCGGCCCAACTTGTCCGTGCCGGTGTTTATGCTCCACACGAGCCTCCCCCCATCCCTCTTCATCTAACCCTATCAGCATAACCCATTCCTTTCTCCCCTGTGTATTTATCTAGCTTCCCCTTAAATGCATCTATACTATTTGCATCAACTACCCCTTGTGGTAACAAGTTCCACATTCTAACCACTCTGGGTAAAGAAGTTTCTCCTGAATTCCATATTGGATTTATTAGTGACTATCTTATATTTATGGCCCCAATTCTGAACTCCCTACAAGTAGAACCATCTTCTCTATGTCTACTCTATCAAACCGTTTCATAATCTTAAAGACATCTATCAGGTCACCCCTCGGCCTTCTTTTCTCTAGAAAAGAGAACCCCAGCCTATTCAATCTTTCCTCATGGGTATATCCTCTGAGTTTCTGGTATATTTGTAGATACTCTTTACACCTTTTCCAGTGCCTCAATCATTTTTATAATATGGAGACCAGAACTGCTCACAGTACTCCCAAGTGTGGTCAAACCAAGGTTTTATACAA
Source organism: Somniosus microcephalus (assembly GCF_052327205.1). Lineage (NCBI taxonomy): Eukaryota > Metazoa > Chordata > Chondrichthyes > Squaliformes > Somniosidae > Somniosus > Somniosus microcephalus. Next base: position 255,744,792 of record NC_140992.1, read on the forward strand.
GTTTAACATAACTTCTCTGCTTTTCAATTCTATCCCTCTAGAAATAAACCCCAGTGCTTTTTTTTATGGCCGTATTGACCTGTGTCGCTACTTTTAATGATTTGTGTATCTGTATCCCTAGATCCCTTTGCTCCTCTACCCCATTTAGACTCTTGTTTTCCAAGGAGTATGTGGCCTCCTATCAAATGCACCAAAGAAGTGAAAAAATGTGAACTTCAGATTTTCATCAGTTTCCACCAGATCTTCCTTAGTTTTGAACTTTTGCATTTTTATGTCAATTTCTCTGACAAAATACTGCATCAGTGCACTTACTGGCTGATGCACTATCAATTGCTACAAAAGACTGGAGATTGAGTAAGTAATAAACAGGCTTTTATTACCAAAGAACAGAGCATGCCTCTTGTGGTTGCCTGGTATCCAAAAGGGCCGGAGGCTTCTGAGCAGCGACCTTTATACCCAGCCATGAGGGTGGAGCCAGGGGCGGAGTCAGCTGAGGCATGCACAGACAAGTACAACAATATGCAAGAGTGAACAACAGTACTAACAGTGAATAACAATACTAACAACAGTGGTTTACCACACTGGCATACAACCATAAGCAATCCTAAATACAGGGTAGTCTGACGAGAGGTTATAATAGTTGAATATATATATATATGTCTTTAATTCAGTTTAATAATACAAGTAATTAAGATCCAATCGGTATACATTTGAAACCATAGTGAACCACAAATTATTTCACTTTGAAGAAATGCTAAAATGAAAAGCATATTAATTGTTTTCTTGCTAGAAGGAAGTTATTCCATTAATTACAGTGGTGTGGGCAGTTAGAACAAGGTTTCTTTTTTAATTATGAATAGAAAATGTTCCTACAATTTAAATGTATACCAATCAAATGCCATGACCAAGTCAAAAGAACAAGCTCATCAGATTAAGAAGATTTAACTTAACTCTTGACTGAGATGAAATTTAATCTCCAGCTGTTTACTGCCTCAGGCCTATTGGGTGTGGCCAGCTGGTTTTCCAGTTTCTAATCATTTCCTAAGTAGTATATGAAGATCTTTTTAAAAATAAAACTGCAGATGCTGGAAATCTGAAACAAAAATAGAAATAGCTGGAAACACTCAGTAGGTCAGTCAGCATTTGTGGAGAGAACAGGTCAGTTAACATTTCATCAGAACGGAAAGACATTACAGATGAACAGCATTTAAAAAGGAACACATCAAAGGAAAGGGGGAGGAGAGGCAACACACGCCACAACAGTGTATTCAGGCAAGAATTGTCACTGAGCCAAAGGTATTCGATGGGCTGAGTAAAAACGTTGTCAAAGGTGGGCTTTGAGAAGGAAGCGGGTTGCAGGAGCCGAGACGACTGAAGGTACAGTCGCCAATGGTAGGATAAGGGGAGGGGGGTGGGGGGGGTGCAGAAAAGGCCAGAGTTGCAGGATAGTAGGGCTGGAGGAGGTTGCAGAGATAGGGAGGGGCGAGGCCATGAAAGGATTTAAGGAAGAGGATGATAATTTTAAATTGGAGGTGTTTTTTTTTGGGGGGGGGGCGGGGGCAGCCGGGAGCTAATGTAGGTCAGTGAATACAGGTGTGATGGGACATGATGCGAGTTAGAATGCGGACAGCAGAGTTTTGGATGAGTTGAAATTTATGGAGGGTGGAGAATAGGAGGTTGTCCAGGATGATGGCTTCAGCGGCAGTTAGCGGTCGATGAAGTTTAATCTTTTAACTCTGTAGGTCAGAGCTAAAAGCCTCTTTGGAGATGTTCTTTATTTACCTTGTGAAGTTATCATTACTTAAGATGGGTTAATTGTGCCCAAGACAGAAACCACAGATCTAGGATTACTACTTCTGATTAGTATTCATGTTTTGCTCCAAATAAATGAGGAGAATTGCTGCCTGCAACTATCCATGGCCAATCTCCTGCTTTGTCCAGCTTGATGCTCTAGTTAGGTGTCATGTTGGATGGGGAAAACACATTTGGGAGATCTTTGCATTTATTCCATTTTCCATTCGGTATCTCAACAAACTGCCCTTTTATAATACAATCCTGATTTTCTTTTCCACTGCCCCGCGCCCCCAACCATATGTAGAAGGTGTAAAGTTTCATTCTTGGCTTGATGATTTTGGGAAATCAAATGGCCTAGGCGTATGAAGCCTTTGATTAAATTTTCATCTGAATTATTTATTTAGATCAGACAATTTATTATGGTTCCAAAAGTCTTGATACAAATTCCACGTGCCAACATTGGAGTTTTTTCCTTCCTCTTCCAGTTTCTGTGGACACAAGGTGCATTTACACTACAAGTTTAGCATGTTTATGAAGCAGAATGCACCCAAGGATAGTTTCTGATGTCCAATTCTTTTGTCCATATACAGTACCTGGTGAGGTCCAGTTCAAAGAAAATGAGGGATCAGGTAAGAGAGACATGAACATGGATATTTTTGAAGAGGAATGGGGAGAATATTTCTTCTGAAACAGATCTAATTAACTTGTTTAGCTTGTAGCTTGCAGCTGATGGAAGAAGATACGGCTCACTAAAATGCAGAACTGATATTTTCTGCTGTTTGACCTTCATTGTTCTTTGCTTGTCCTTCTGTTGAACGCCATGTTTGTCTCTTATGCGAGTTGTCTTTTGGATCTGTTGCTCTTTGCAGTGAATCAATTTATTCCTGTCCTGTGGGGCCAATTGCTACTTCCGATGATCAAAACATTATTCCATATACTTTGAAGGATGCCTCAGGTGGAGAATATTATGTATTTCTTGCCGATCTCGAATCAGGGTTTGTTGGTCTGTATTGAAAATGTGCTCCTGCCTGAGCTATGGAGGTAGTACTGATGACTGTGGAGTTGCTAATTAAAGACTTTCTATTTCAGTCCTGTCCCATGTATTGCTGTACCCTTCCTTCCCATTTTAATTCCTAGCTTGTTAATTCCTCATTTTTAAACTGTAAAAATAAAGTGCCTGTCAAAAATATTCCAAACTTAAATCTCATGTTCCTGACATTTTCCAATTTTTGGTTTATTGCGACATCTTTCCATTTATGTTGGAGTCGGCCTTGGCTCAATTGTAGACCCTTTGCCCCTGTCAGAAAGTTGTGGGTTGAAGCCCTACTCCAGAAACTTAAGCACATAATCTAGGCTAACACTTCAGTGCAATCCCCAGTGATGTGACCAAATCTGGGTCCCATTTGCACCCTCAGGTGGCCACGAAAACTCTCATGGCACTATTCAAAGAAGAGCAGTGGAGCTTTCCCAGTGCCCTGGCCAATATTTCTTCTTCTTAGGCAGCCCCTCGGAACTGAGGAGATGACTTGCTTCCACATTAAAAATGAGTTTGCAGGTGACTGATGAGCCCAGTGGGGAACCTACAGTCTCTGTCACAGGTGGGGCAGATGTTAGTTGAACAGGCGGGTGGGTGGGGTGCTTGGGTTGACGTGCGCTGCCTGCGCTTGACTTCCGCTTGCTCCCGGCGACGAGACTCGAGGTTTTTGGCGCCTTCCCCGCTGCTTCTCCTCCACTTTGTGCGGTCTTGGGCCAGGGATTCCCAGGTGTCGATGGGGATGTTACACTTTTTCAAGGAGGCTTTGAGGGTGTCCTTGAAGCGTTTCCTCTGCCCACCTGGGCCTCTCTTGCCGTGCCGGAGCTCCGAGTAGAGCGCTTGTTTTGGGAGTCTCGTATCGGGCATGTGGACAATGTGACCCATCCATCGGAGCCGATCGAGCGTGGTCAAAGCTTCAATACTGGGGATGTTGGCCTGAGCGAGAACACTGACATTGGTGCGCCTATCTTGCCAATGGATTTGCAGGATCTTGCGGAGGCAGCGTTGGTGGTACCTCTCCAGTGCTTTGAGGTGCCTGCTGTATATGGTCCATGGCCAACATTTATCCCTCAACCAATACCACGAAAACCGATTAACTGATAATTTATCTCATTGCTGTTTGTGGGACCTTGCTGTGTTCACATTAGTGTTTCCCTACATGACAACAGTAACTATACTTCAAAAGGAATTCATTGGCTGTGAAGCGCTTTGGCATATCCTGAAAGATATGAAAGGTGCTATCTAAATGCAATTTCGTTCTTGTATTATTTTTCTACTTACTGAATTGCATAACCTGTAAAAATCACAAAGTCAATAATTAAAATGGCATGCTTGATACTGAAAGGGCAATATCCTAGGCCCAACCATCTTCAGCTGCTTCATCAATGACCTTCCCTCCAACATGAGGTCAGAAATGGGGATGTTCGCTGATAACTGCACTGTTCAGCGCCATTCACAACCCCTCAGATAATGAAGCAGTCCATGCCCGCACGCAACAAGACCTGGACAACATTCAGGCTTGGGCTTATAAGTGGCAGGTAACATTTGCGCCACAGAAGTGCCAGGCAATGACTATCTCCAACAAGCGAGCGTCTAACCACCACCCCTTGACATTCAATGACATTACCATTGCCGAATCGCCCACCATCAACATCCTGGGGGTCACCATTGACCAGTAACAACTGGACCAGCCACATAAATACCATGGCAACAAGAGCAGGTCAGAGGTTAGGTATTCTGCGACGAATGTCTCGCCTCCTGACTCCCCAAAGCCTTTCCACCATCTACAAGGCACAACTAAGGAGTGTGATGGAATATTCTCCATTTGCCTGGATGAGTGCAGTTCCAACAACACTCAAGAAGCTCGACAGCATCCAGGACAAAGCAGCCCGCTTGATTGGCACCCCATCCACCACCTTAAACATTCACTCTCTCCACCACCGGCGTACCATGGTTGCAGTGTGTACCATCTACAAGATGCACTGCAGCAACTTGCCAAGGCTTCTTCGGCAGCACCTCCCAAACCCACAACCTCTTCCACCTAGAAGGACAAGGGCAGCAGGTGCATGGAAACACCACCACCTCCAAGTTCCCCTCCAAGTCACACATCATCCTGACTTAGAAGTATATCGCCATTCCTTCATCGTCGCTGGGTCAAAATCCTGGAACTCCCTCCCTAACAGCACTGTGGGAGTACCTTCACCACACGAACTGCAGCGGTTCAAGAAGGCAGTTCACCAGTACCTTCTCAAGGACAACTAGGGATGGGCAATAAATGCTGACCTTGCCAGCGACGCCCAGATCCCATAATCGAATAAAAAAATAATGTTTCCACTGTATATGCTCGTGTAAAAGATACATGTAAGATATCTAATGTTAAAATTACTGCACCCTGTAGTCTGTGTGTACCTTCACCATTCTAAATAAATTTTGGTGAAAATAAATAGATTTGAAAAAGTAAAGTTTTTATTGATTCTGTGTCTGAAAGGGGAACATGGAAAGCTGTGGTTCTTTCTGACAGTTAATGATGAAATGACAGAAGTAAAAATAGCCTCTGGAGTGGCTTAATATTTTTTCCTTGAATTTTACTCACATCTTCCATGGATGATGAATTGCTTTTCTTTTGAAGTTACACAAATAGCTTAATGTGAATGTCATCAGGAATTTTATCAGCATACCTTGAAGGGGAAGGAACGTACAGGCACACTCAATGTTTCGTAATAGGGCACTATCTGCAGAACTTTCTGTGCCTGCACTTCACTTTTCTACACATGAACATTGGAATTTATACTTCAAGATGGGACTAACTAGTGCACAGATAAATATAGTAATTAACACTGTGCCTTGGTAGAGAATTGGAAAGGTAAAATTAAACTTAAATGTAACTTCTCACTTTGCAATTGCTCGGAGAGTAAATAAGCCATTTTATGAGTACCTTTTCTGTCGTGTGGTTCTAAATTAAAATTAGCACCTGAAGTAAATTTCTCAAAACCTGAGCTTAATCTGCAAAATTATTTGCGCACCAGATAGGCCAATTAAGTATTTTAGTATTATGACGATGATTTTGCCACTTGCTTACTAATGAAGTAGAGACTGGGATATTAGGACACAGTACTAACCTTCTCCCTTGTCATCAATAGTTCAGAAGTTGACAGCTGATCACATTGCTGGTACGAATCAGCTCTGGTGAACCCAGAACATCAGCATTAGCAATAATGTAGGTACTGAACCAATGAGCCTTTTACTACGCCAGGTCCTTCCCTCCCTCTAGTTCAAATTCCTGATGGTATATGGACTGAGGCATTGGGACCTTTGCATACTAATGTATTATGCTACTGCTCAGATTCAGCTATGTTTATATGGCCTGTCCTTTTAAGGTCGCAATTTCGAATTGCTGTAAATACACACATCCTGAGTTTAATTAGAGGTTAATTGCTGTTGGTGAGAGAAGAAAAAAGAAATACTTGCATTTATATAGCGCCTTTCATGACCTCAGGACATCCCAAAGCACTTTACAACCAATGAAGTACTTTTGAAGTGTAGTCACTGTTGTAATGTAGGACACACGGCAGCCAATTTGCAAACAGTAAGCTCCCACAAATAACAATGTGATAATGACCAGATAATCTGTTTTTTTAGTGATGCTGATTGAGGGATATATATTGGCCAGGACACCAGGAATAACTCCCCTACTCTCCTTTGAAATAGTGTCTTGGGATTTTTTACGTCCACCCGAGAGAACTTGGTTTAACGTCTCATCTGAAAGATGGCACCTCTGATAGTGCAGCACTCCCTCAGCACTGCACTGTAGTCTCAGCCTAGAGTTTTGTGCTCAAGTCTCTGCAGTGGGACTTGAACCCACAACCTTCTGACTCAGAGGTGAGGGTGCTACCAACAGCTGACACAGTTGCAGATTGGCAAGTATTTATAAATTCCTGATTTGGGGTTAGAAGAAATCAGTAAGAAATGGCTTCCTTTTCTTCTTTCAAGAACTCCGTGTTACTCCAACTCTGGCCTTTTGTGCATCCCCCATTCCCTTTGCCCCACCATTGGTGGCCGTACCTTCTACTGTCTAGGCAATAAGCTCTGGAATTCCCTCCCGAAATCTCTCTGCCTCTCCACCGCACTCTCCTCCTTTAAGCAATCCTTAAAACCTACCTTTTGACCTAATCATTTGGCATACCTCCTAATATCTCCTACTTTGGCTCAGTGTCAATTTCTGCCTGATTACACTTCTATGTTAAAGGAACTATATAAATAAAATGTTGTTTATACTTTTGACACAACTTCCCTGCTGTGTAAAATGTGACGGACTCAAAACTTTTACCTATATGAATAGATCTCCTATGGCATTGTTTATGGTAGTCTTCAATGGGTGATGGTAATTGGAGCAGCTGGGTGAAGAATGCAGCATGGCTAGATGGAGGGAATATTCAGGCACAAATTACAACACAACGCCAGGAAGCAGAGCACTTTGACACAACAGGATTTGGAGCGGGTAAATAGGCCTAAGCTCAATCAGGGTCAATTTCCTGTTACCTGTAACTAAAAGTGGCAAAGTCTGAAGTTTGAGGCAGGCACGGGCATACCTAAATTGAGGGCAGCAGCCAGGTATTCCTGGGGCCAAGGTTGTGACAAAGTTGGTCAGTGTAGCTGTTAGCGCAGAGCCTTATTAGCGATATTGCAGTTCAGAGACAGGGCTACAACACTGTACCCCAATCCTGTGTCCTGTGCTTGCATCTACCGCATGCTAGCAGCATAGCCTCATAATTTGTGTCATATAGTGTTCACATTATTGCTTTGTTGTTTCGTATGACAGGAAAAGCTTATAATGGGGTGTCTAGTCTGGCTATCCATTCGACGGCCTCTTGAGATGCTGAGTGGAGAAATGAGGTGCCCCCTGCAGCAGATCTTAGTGGGCAGGTTGACGTGATGTGTTCCATGGTGTGGGACTCACGGCCACACTCGAACTTCAGGTCGTCCCTCAGCTTGCACTTGTGGAGCAGGAGGCCGCATCGTCCATGCCCCTGTGCTGATTGGGTTGAGCGCTGCCCACTGTCATCGAGGGAGGTCGAAGCCAGGGACCTCTGCTGTTGGGTCAGTAAGGTGTTGGTTCTTTATGTTGCATGCGTCCCACAATTCCGTCCATCTGGATAGTAGGTCGATACCAGCTGCATGAATATTGGCTGCTGTTTCCCAGAATGGCCGGCACAATTTTAAGCGCGTTCGTGGTGGCTTTTTTAAGTCTTTGTAAATGGGAAGTTCGATGTTGCTCATGATTTTTCCCATCTCACGGAGCACGGTGGCATCACAGCGAATGGCAGGCAGGGCAGCACCGGGAGCCACTCGGTTGGAGTGGACTTGAGCACCCGTGACACGGTCCTCATGGCGGCGTTTAGCTGCATGTCCACGATCTTTGTGTGGCTACTGCAGGACCGTGAGGCAGCGCAGTATTCTGCAGCACAGTGGACTAGGGCCACTGTTGAGGTGCGAAGCGTTCTGGCTGTGCTCCCCCATGACGTTCCAGCGAGTTTCCGGACCAGGTTTACCCTGGTTTGTACTTTTTGGCCGGTGTTGGTGAGATGAGGCCGATAGGTGAGAGTCCTGTCCAGGGTGTTGCCCAGGTATTTTGGGTGGGGTTCATGGGTAAGTCGCCTTCCGCAGATGGAAACGTTGAGTTCTTTCCCAGTGGCGTTGTTGTTCAGATGGAACGCCAACACAACTGTCTTCTCTGGATTGGGGTGGAGGCGCCTGGTCAGGAAGTAGTGTTCCAGTAGGTCCAGATCCTACTTGCTTCCTCTAGCGTTGATGCCTGCGTCAGCAGTGCTATGTCATCGGCATATACGAACTTCCGGGATTTGGTGCAGGGCATGTCCGCCGTATAGATGTTGAAAAAGGCCGGTGCGAGCACTGACCCCTGCGGCAGACCATTGTTGAAGGTCCGTGTTCGGCTGGTCTTGTCTCCAAGATAGACACGGAACTTACATTTGCTCGTTAAGCTGTTGATGAGCCTGAGAGTCTTGCAGCATTGGAAGATTCAGCAGCAGACCTTTGCGTGTCGTATGCTGTAAGTCGTGTCGTAAGTGTCGTATGCTGATGACAAGTCTATGAAAGGGGCTCCAATCTTCAGCTGCTTCTGGAACCCTGCCTCAATGTTGGTCGTGAGTGCAAGGATCTGGTCAGAGCAGCTTCTTCCCCCTCTAAAGCCCGTCTGCTTGTTTGGCAGGGTGGCTTCTAAAGCCAGTTTTATCCGGTTAAGGACGAGCCGCTCGACCACCTTGTAGACGGTAGACAGAAGGGCGATGGGGCGATAGCTTTTGGGATCGTTGGCTGGTTTTCCTGGCCTTAGGATGGCAATGACTTTGGAATGGTGCCAAACTTCTGGGATTATCCCAGTGTCAAGGATGTTGGAGGTGAGTTTGACAAGCCACATCCGTCATTTGGGCCCTGGTTCTTGAGAAATTCTGGGTAGATGTCATCGATCCCAGCTGCCTTCCCAGACCAAGTGACTGTCAGCGCTGTCTCCACCTCTTCAGTGGTGGAGGCCGCCGAAAAGGCTGTGTGCGGAGCGGTATTTTTGCAGAGAGAGCTTAAGCAGCTTTTTCACTCTGCGTTTGTTTTCGGTGGTAGTCATTATCTTTGAGCTGGTTAGGAGGCGGGCCGCAATGGCATCTGAACTGATCTTTGGCGCATCACGTGGGGGCAGTGAGGTGGCACAAAGCCAGCGGAGCAGGTTCAAGGGTGTCCTGCTGCAGTGTGAGAAGTCCAGGGTTTCGGTGGTTTAATGCCATCGCACTAGTCTGCCTTCGTCTAGGGAATCCATAAGTGCTGTTGCTGTATCCGGGTCTTGAGTGGCATTGAACTGTACCAACAGTCTCTCACTCTCCTGGGACCAGCATAGCACGTATTCGTTCCTGTAGCAGCGCGGGATGCTCCTGGCAGCCCCCACTTTCAGCAGTCGAGCAAAATAGTCATAGTCGTTTGGGGACGGCAGTATTCTCCGGATTGTTTCCCAAAAGCGGCCTCCCGGTCTGAAAAGCATGAAAGCATCGAATGTGTGAACCAAAGGTTCCTTTCAGGACCAACCAACCAAGATAATTGGCCCAGCACTCCACATTATTGCTTATCATGTATTACAAATCCTTGTGCTCTCTGTTGTTCAGCTCTGTGAACGTGCCCTTGCATGGTTCTATTCTTATCTATCTAAACGCATCCAGCCCATCCCCAGCAATGTTTTTTCTTCCTGCTCCTGCGCCTTCACTTCTGGAGTCCCCAGATAACTATTCTTAGGCCTCTCATCCACCTCAGCTACATGTTGCTTCTTGGAGACATAATTCACAGGCACTGGGCAATCTACTATATATATGCGGACGACAACCACCTCTACCTCTCCACCACCTCTCTTGGCTCCATAACCTCCTCCATGCTGTCAGATTGCCTGTCTGACATCGAGTTTCATCACCATGTGAAACCTTGGTGTCCTGTTCAAAGTAGAACTGAGTTTCAAATGCTCAATGCTATCTATCACCAAGCCCACTTATTTTCACATCCACAACATTGTCCACCTCTATCCCTATCTTGATTTCGATGACTCTGTCCATTATTCTCTGAAAACCGTAAATGAATAGTGTTGACTCTTATCGTAAACTGGTGAACCTCCTTTAATTTGTCCATAGAAAATTAGGACAAAATCAATTTCCCTCAATGCAGTAGTGAAGCTGTAGGTATAGGTATGGGGATCTGCAGCTCGTGAAGCTCTATCGAGTGGGCGAGATGCACAGCAACAGGTGTGAATGAGTGCCACAGAATGGTGATGCCCAAATAAGGAGTGTGTGACATACATAGCAAATTTACTATATTATAGATTCTTTACCTATGCATTTAATTTTTACCTCATACCTTTTCGTACATAACAAGATGGCACACAAGACTGTCAAAGGGGAACCTAGGATTGACAGATCTTGGGGCAGGGGGAATGTTGGCTCACTCTGGATTTTTTTTTTCATTTGTTCCTGGGGTGTGGGCGTCACTGGCAAGGCCGGCATTTATTGCCCATCCCTAATTGCCCTCGAGAAGGTGATGGTGAGCCACCTTCTTGAACCGCTGCAGTCCGTGTGGTGAAGGTACTCCCACAGTGCTGTTAGGGAGGGAGTTCCATTATATTGACCCAGCGACGATGAAGGAACAGTGATATACTTCTAAGTCAGGATGGTGTGTGACTTGGAGGGGAACTTGGAGGTGGTGGTGTTCCCATGCACCTGCTGCCTGTGTCCTTCTAGGTGGAAGAGGTCGCGGGTTTGGGAGGTGCTGCCGAAGAAGCCTTGGCGAGTTGCTGCAGTGCATCTTGTAGATGGTACACACGGCAGCCACGGTACGCTGGTGGCGGAGGGAGTGAATGTTTAAGGTGGTGGATGGGGTACCAATCAAGCAGGCTGCTTTGTCTTGGATGGTGTCAAGCTTCTTGAGTGTTGTTGGAACTGCACTCATCCAGGCAAGTGGAGAGTATTCCATCACACTCCTGACTTGTGCCTTGTAGATGGGGTCTGGATTCCTGGGGTCTGTTAAAGCGGGGGGTGGGGGTTGCTCTAACAAGATTGGAGGAAACATCCCAAGTCTGGTAGCATTGGTTTGTAAGGGAGCTCTGAAGACATTGAATCAAGCATTTTTTGATTGGTTTCTGAAAAAAATACTGTTTCCTTTCAATAAATAAATACCACAGCTGCATAAATAAATATAAAAATTTCACTCTGCCTGCCTCTCGAGATGAATAATTAAAACATAGCTGCTTTAATAACATTTATTTTTACCTTCAACTAGCAAAATTAGGTTAGCAATTATTGCATCTCTTGGAAGTGGGTGGAATTGGGTGGGGCTTGCAAACGGTATTCAACACACCCGCCAATCATAAACACTTCTAGACTTTGCCTCAGAAAATATTATTTACCTAAACTCAAGAGTCCCACAGGTTTTTGGGGATAAAAGTCTAATGATAACAGCATCTTTTATGCTGTTATCAAGTTATTATACAAAAAACCTCATACAGTTTCTGGGTTTATCACTCAACAGCATATCATTAGCACTTTATTCACTGACTATAGGTGTGTAATCAATTCCTATGTAAATAATGATAGATTTTGAAATTGCAAACAATAGATCATGATCATGATTGTAGTTCAAGCAGACGGAGGAATTGAAGATTGGCTTTTTAAGAAGAAGGTTAATAACTTTGCAGTGCATGTGTAGTATAAATGTGATGACGAACTGGAAGCAATGATTTACCAGAAAAACTGTTTCAGGCCTAGATTGTACTCATGCTTGTAGTATTTGTGATTTAGAAAGCAAGAAAGAACTTGCATTTCTTTAGTGTCTTTCACATCCTCTGGACATATCGAAATGCTGAACAAATCAAGGATTACTTTTGCAGTGCATCCCCTGTAGGGTTGCCAACTCTGGTTGGAGGTATTCCTGAAGGTTTGAGCAGGTGACGTTTGCCCACGTAACATCTGATCATGTGACACTTGCCCACAGTTTGCAAATGTCATTGCCTTTACCTAATAAAGGTTGGGCCCCCTATAGCTGATTATCTTTCCTCGCGCTTTTGTGCCAGCTGCTGTTTTGCAAGTAGTTCCGAGAACCAGGAGGCCACCTTTGAGCAGTTGAAGAAAGTACACAGGCCCAAACCACAGGTGTGAACTGCTAATGCAAAGTGCAAACTCTACTTTTCTCCCAGGTTGCTAGAAGCAGTGCCCGCGAGATTAATATTCCATTCCTGGAGACTGCCAGGCAGTCCGGGAGGATTGACAAACTGACCCTAACCCTTATTTCTATCTATTATCCTGGGATAGAGGGGCACAACATCAGCCAGGGTTCCTGCTCCTGGTCAGTACCCACTGACTGTGGGATAGAGAAAAGAAAGACAGACTTACATTTCTATAGCGCCTTTCACGACCACAGGATGTCTCAAAGCGCTTTACAGCCAATGAAGTACTTTTGAAGTGGAGTCACTGTTGTAATGTGGGAAACGCGGCAGCCAATTTGTGCACAGCAAGCTCCCACACACAGCAATGTGATAATGACCAGATAATCTGTTTTTGTTACATTTGTTGAGGGATAAATATTGGCCAGGACACCAGGGATAACTTCCCTTGCTCTTCTTCGAAATAGTGCCGTAGGATCTTTTACGTCCACCTGAGAGAGCAGGCGGGGCCTCGGTTTAACGCCTCATCTGAAAGGAACATAGGCTAGGGATCCTGTTCCTGATCACTATCCATTGACCCTGGGATAGAGAGAAAGGGGAAATCAGCCAGGGTTCCTGCTCCTGATCACTATCTAGTGACCCGGGGATAGAGAGTGGGAAAATCATCCAGGGGTCCTGTTGCTGATCACTATCCAGTAACCATGGGATAGAGTGGGAAAATCAGCCAGGGTTCCTGTTCCTGATCACTGTCCAGTGAGTGACCCTGGGATAGAAAGTGGGAAAATCATCCAGGGTTCCTGTTCCTGATCACTATCCAGTGAACCCTGCTGGAAACTGAATGTTGGGAGATGACAGGATCAGGGTTCACTGTTACATCTTACAAGGCAGCCTGGCTCACACATAGATAATGAGCACCTGGTTAAGGTACAGAGGGAGTAGAGCAAAGAACCAGGTGGGGAGCAGATAGAAGAGATACACAGAGCAGATATGGGAAATGCTGGGCCCCATCCCCATTCCCCAGTCTCCGTCTCTCACCTCTACCTGACCCCCAGTATCCCTTTCCCTCTTCCCCTGTGAGCCCCAAGCCCCTACCCCGCAGTCCCCTATTGCCCTCTCCCGCTCTCTCCCCATCCAAGTCCCAATCCACTGACCTTCCGATTCCTGGTCATCTTGTCTTCCCCCACAAGCCCCAATCCCTGTTCACCCTCTTCCAGCCTAGCCCTGCCCCGTTTCTGGAAGTCACCCCGATCCTTAATCCCCTCCCAATATTCTTCAAGCCAAGTGGACACAAGGCGGGTCCACATGGGGGAGGGGCTAACAGTAGTTAACCGATATTCCACATGCAGGAGGTTTTAAAATTTATTCCTGGGATGTGGGCATCGCTGGCAAGGCCAGCATTTATTGCCCATCCCTAATTGCCCTTGAGAAGGTGGTGGTGAACCGCCTTCTTGAACCGCTGCAGTCCGTGTGGTGAAGGTGTTCCCACAGTGCTGTTAGGGAGGGAGTTCCAGGATTTTGACCCAGCGACGATGAAGGATCGATGATATACTTCTGCAGTGGGGAAAAGAGATAAACTGACATCGCTGGCATGTAAGGAAGACAGGGACTACCATGAAAGACCACATCCATAAAGATGTGGTCAAAGATAGCTGACCTTTGGAGAGATATAAAACAATTAAATGGAGACTGGATGTCCAGCATTTCAACTGCCCATAAGAACTTTATTACCTAGGTTACATTCTATTAGATCCGTGATTCTGAGAGTATGATGTTTTCCAATAACTACACGAATGCTGTAACTTAACAATCAACAGGTGTTTACTGGAGTAGGATAGTCTCAAGACTGGGGGCACAGAGGCATGCTCAAGGCTTATATACAGGTGTGGTCACTGCCGGTACTACAGTATACAGGAGCTGTAAAAGTAGTTCTCTCTTAAAGGTACATACACTACAATTCCTCCCCTTTTAGATTAGCAGTACCCATAATATTCAAATAACAATTAACACTTTAACATGCACATTAAACAACAATAGTCCATTTATAGATTCAGTCTTTGGGGCGGCTTCCTGATCCTTTCGGGATAGCGCCTTTCCTGAGGTTCTTGTTCTTGGTGCGGAGGTGATTCTGGCCCCTTTTCGTCGGTTAGTTCATCAGTTTCCACTGCTACGGGTTCTGAGGTAGATGCTACCGGTATGTTGGGTTCATTCCCAGGTACGCGAGACATGGGGTTGACTCGTTCCTGTGACGCTAAGATCTGATCAGCGTGGCGTCTCACAATGTTCTCCCTGACATCCACTGTGTACATTAATGGCCCCTGCCTTGTGCATATCGTTCCGGGTTGCCATTTCTCTGTTCGGTAGTCACGGGCCAAAACTGGTTGTCCTACATTGAAGCTCCTTGTCAGCTTCTCACTGATGTGCTGGAATTGTTTATCCTCAACATTTCTTCGCACATTTGGTCTGAGCAAATCCAGACGAGATCTCAACCTTCGGTTAAACAACATTATGGCCGGGGTCTGGTTGGTAACTGCATGTGTCGCATTTCTGTAGGCTAATAGGAAATTGTCCACCTTATGCTGTAGTGGAATTTCATCGTCGCACATGGCCTTTATCGCCTTTTTAAAGGTTTGTATGAACCTCTCAGCCAATCCATTTGTGGCTGGATGATACGGGGCAGATGTGTAATGCCTTACCCCATTCCTTCTCATAAATTTCCGAAACTCTTCGGGCACAAACTGTGGTCCATTATCAGAGCAAATCTGCTCTGGCAAGCCGTTCCTGGCAAATATGGTCCGTAGGACTGCAATCATTTTCTCTGTAGTGGTTGAGGACATTTTTATCACCTCAGGCCATTTCGAGTGAGCATCCACTGCTATTAAGAACATTGAGTCCATGAATGGACCAGCAAAATCAATATGCACCCGTTGCCATGGAGAGGAGGGCCACTCCCATGGGTGTAGAGGGGCATGTGGTGGTGCATTTTAGACCTTCTGGCATCCTGAGCAGCTCTTGGTTAGGTCCTCGATTTGTTGATCGATCCCCGGCCACCACACAAGCCCTAGCAAGGCTTTTCATTTTCACCCCTCCCAGATGACCTTCATGAAGCTCATTTAGCACTCTCTCCCTTAACTTGGGTGGAATCACCACTCTGGATCCACACATCACTGTCCCCTGGCATACTGACAGCTGTTCTCTTCTGAATGAGAATGCTGGCAACAGTGAGTCGCCATGTGTTGGCCATCCCCTCACCGTCAAATCATATACCCGAGACAGCGTCGGATCATTGCGGGTCTCCTTCTCTGTATCCGCGTTAGTTACTGGCAATCGTTCAATTATTGACGAATAAAATATCTCGATAGGGTCCACTGCTGGTGCTTCCTCCACCGCAGGCAGTGGCAGGCGTGATAGCCCATCAGCGTTTCCATGCTGTTTCGTGCCTTTATATTCTATTTCATATTGGTTCGCCCCTAGAAAAAGGGACCATCTTTGTAACCGTTGTGCAGTCATCACCGGAACGCCCTTCTTTGGATTAAAGATGGAGACAAGTGGTTGGTGGTCAGTCAGCAAGGTAAACTTCTGCCCATGCAGATAGTGGTTGAATTTTTTTACTCCCCATACTAGGCTGAGGGCCTCCCTGTCAATCTGGGCGTAGTTGCGCTCGGCTGAGGTTAGTGACCGAGACGCAAAGGCTACTGGCCTCTCCAACCCGTCTGGGAATTTGTGCGACAGCACTGCTCCAGTACCATAGGGTGATGCATCACATGCCAAACGAATTGGTAGTGCTGGGTTGAAATGGGCCAACACCTCTTTTGATGTGATCAATTCTTTGCACTTCTGGAAAGCTTGTTTACGTTCGTCATTCCACTTCCATGGTACTCCTGTTTGCAGTAGGGTGTTCAGTGGGTGTAATACTGTAGACAAATTTGGTAAGAACTTATGGTAGTAGTTCACCAGCCCGAGGAACGACCTCAGTTGTGACACATTTTCCGGTGCTGGAGCCTTGACTACTGCCTCAATCTTTTCAGGGGACTTATGTAACCCCTCTTCATCGATAACGTGGCCACAATACGAGACCTGCTTCTGGAAAAACTCGCACTTGTGGCGATTAGCTCGTAGCCCATATTCCTTTAATCTAGTGAGCACCTTCTCCAAGTTGGCGAGGTGATCACTGTCATTTTCGCCCGTGACCAGGATGTCGTTCAAATAACACTGGGTCCCTGGAATCCCTTGCAGGACTTGATCCATCGCCCTTTGCCAAATAGCCGGAGCTGATGCTACCCCGAACACCAGCCGGTTGTATTGGTAGAGACCTTTATGAGTGTTGATCGTGAGGTATTGTTTCGAGGCTTCTTCTACCTCCATTTGCAAGTATGCCTGGGCTAGATTAATTTTGGTGAAGCATTTACCTCCAGATAGCGAGGCAAAAGTATCCTCAATTCGTGGAAGTGGATATTGTACCGTGTGAAGGACTGGGTTCACTGTCACCTTAAAATCCCCACAGATGCGGACCTTCTTTGGTTCTCCAGGCGTATTACTCAATGACCTCTTCATTACAGGAACGATGGGTGTAGCCCACTCGCTCCAGTCTACTTTGGACAGTACTCCTGAACGTTCCAACCCTTCCAGCTCTGCTTCGACGGCTGGTCGGATCGCATAAGGCACTGGTCTGGCCTTAAGAAACTTTGGGCTTGCATTTTCCTCTATTTTAATCGTTGCTGTTATGCCTTTTAGTGTTCTGAGTCCCTCCTGGAACACTTCTTTTGCGTCAGTTAGCATTTTTGACAGTCGTGCAGGTGTGACGTCGTCATCCTTTTTGGCCTCAACCTTCAGTGCCTGTATGGAATGCCAATCTAATTGTATCTTCCAGATCCATTCACGTCCTAGTAGTGGTGGTCCTCCATCTGGCAATACATATAGGTCCATTTTAGGTATTTCCTGGCCTTTGTATATGACTTTCACCCTTATTTTTCCTTTGGGGTAGACTTTTTGCCCCTTGTACGTCTTCAAGACAATCTCTGTAGCTTTCAAGGGTATATGTGAAAATAGCCGCTTGTAGTCCCTTTGGTTTATGACTGTTAGGGCCGATCCTGTGTCCAATTCCATTTTCACTTGGACTCCGTCTATCTTGCGCGTAACCCAGATAGTCTGGTGATCCTCCATTTTGATTACCTTATGTAGTTTCAGACAACCCAGCTCCTTGCTTCCGGAGTCTGTATCACTTTTCTGTTCGTCTGAACTACTGTCCATCACCTTATGTGCCTTTTTGTACTTCTCCTGTGGAGATTTCTTGCTGTTGGTTTTCTTCCCAGACCTGCAGACTCTTGCTATGTGTCCTGCTTTTCCACACTGTCTGCACACTTGGTCCTTGAACCAACAATCCTTCTGGTCGTGTGTTGTTCTGCCGCAGCGATAACACTTCCCTGTTCCATATGACATTTCATTGGTGCCATATTCTTGCGGTCTCCATTGTATCTCTGCAGCGCCCCTTGCGGCTGCTTCATGTGATACTGCCATGCTGAAAGCCTTGTCCAGTGTAAGATCCTTTTCTGATAGAAGCCGTTTCTGGGTTCCTTCGCTTTGAAACCCACACACAAACTTGTCCCTTAACGTATCTGCTAGTCCCACTCCAAACTAGCAGTGTTTCGATAGCTTGCGCAGTTCCGTTAAGTACTCAGCATTACTTTCGTCTTTATGCTGGTTCCTTTTGTGGAACTTAAATCTTTCTGCGATCAGCAGCGGTGTGGGGTTTAAGTGATCCTGTAGGATTTGTATAATGCTTTCGAAATTCTTATTCACGGGCTTCTCTGGGGTTATTAGGTTTCGCAGTAAGCCATAAGTTTTTGCACCCATGGAATTTTACAAAACCAGTGCTTTCCTAGCATCTGGCACTTCATTCGCCCTGCAGTACACCTCAATACGTTCCACATATGTCGCCCAATCTTCGACTTCATTGTCGAACGTAGAGATACTGCCACTCTTCGGCATCCCTGGGTGTGATTTAACTGTCAAAAATGGCGTCTCCCGTGCTCTCCCTTCTTCTCCGCTGGCACAAAATGGCATCTCCCGCGCTTTCCTTTCTTCCCGCGCTCGCCCTTCTTCTCCGCTGCGGCTTCTAAAAATGGTGTCTCCCGCGCTCTTCCTTCTTCTCCGCGGTCAATGGCTCTCCCTTCTTCTCCCCGCGGACACTGTTCAGCCCTTGAGCCCTGGCTGTGCTCTGCGCATTTTTTCTGTGCGCCTTTCCTGTTTCCGCCGCTCGGTCCTGAACCCGGCTGCTGCTTTACCCTCTCTCTCTCTGTTTTGTTTTTCCTCGACGCCGCTCGGTTTTCAGCCCCCGGCTGCACCCTGTACGCTTCACCCTCTCTCTTACCCCGTCGACGCTGCTCGGCTTTTTCTCTGCCGTCGGTCGGCTCCAGCCGCCGCTGTCCGGGAAGGGTCTGCACTGTACCTGTTGTCAGTCTGTTGCTGATCGTCGTGGCTGGGGAACCAAGCCCGGCTCTCAACAGCCTCCCCTGCGATGTTCACTCTCTGCCGGACGACTGGGCGGTTGCTCGTGGTCGACGCCCGTGCTTCTGGCCTCGACTTTCTTCCACCGCCCTCCCGGAGCGAATCCTCGAAGGGAAATGCAGAGTTGCAGGTAGATTCGAATCGACACTCGTCGCCACTGTTAGATCCGTGATTCTGAGAGTATGATGTTTTCCACTACACGGATGCTGTAACTTAACAAGCAACAGGTGTTTACTGGAGTAGGGTAGTCTCAAGACTGGGGGTACAGAGGCATGCTCAAGGCTTATATACAGGTGTGGTCACTGCCGGTACTACAGTATACAGGAGCTGTAAAAGTAGTTCTCTCTTAAAGGTACATACACTACACATTCCAAGGTATCTTTTAATTAGTATTCAGCAGTTTGAGTGACTGATTGAGGAGGCAGCTTATACATGTTTATATTAAGATTTGTAACCAATCCGTGAAGGTGCATGTGGGCCAAGATCCAATCAGGTGGCAGGACTGAATTTAACATGAGGTGGCCATGCTTATTGTAATGTATAAAAATGTAGTGTTTTCTGTAACAATTTGGAAAGGTCTGGCTAAGACAGAGCAGACTGTTTCCCCACCGGTGCAATAAAGACAACTTGACTATCGATCTAAAACCTTGTGTCGAGTGTTGGTTTAAAATACTCCACAACAATTGGCATCATGAACAGGATCCACACGGATGGGAGGCACAGGCGAGTGACGCTGAGCCAAAAACGTGAGTACTTTTAAATAGCACGTACAGTTAGGGCAAGGCAACACCGTCTCGTGTCCACCGCCCCCTTTGGAATCAAAGAACTAAAAGGTTTGAATCGATAAATCAAGCGGTCTTGGTGTTAGGATGAAACGTGCGGAAGTATAGGTGGAGTATGAGTTGCAGGTAGTGCGTTAACTTTGGAGAAAAAGTCTAAAGCTTACCTCTGACAATTCGAGTTGCAAGTAGTGCTAAGCATACCTCTGACAACAATTCACCAGAGCAAAATTGTTGCAAGTACCATCTCACTCTGCGAGAGTAAAGTAAGGGACGTACCGCTGACAACAATTAACCATGGGAAGTGGAAAAACTCGAGTGGGGACCGGTGGGGTCTCTGGCACGCTATTTAGCGGACAAAAATAAAAGATTAATTAACAAAATGGTTAAAAACGATTGGCAACCGAACAACCCACCGGCCAAACAAAGAGAATGGTGGGCTAAAGAAACAAAATTAAAGGAAGGAAAAGCCATCATTTTAGTGGCTCGCGCATATTATGAGTTGAGTAGACGTACTCAAATTTGGACCAAAAACAGGTGCCAAAATTGTACCTGAGTACCAGTAATTTAAGGAAGGGAATAAGGAAACATTTTAAAGCTTTATTGACACAGATGATATCAGTTTCTGTACAAAACAAGTAAAATCAAGGATTTGCTGAGTGAAAGGAATTTTAAAAGGAATGCTGGAATCTCAGTTTGTGTGAAAGTGTGTGTTAAAAGTGTGGAAGTATTCTGTCTTTGAAAGTAAATGTCTGCTGTGTTTGTTTTAGCTCCACCCACTCTTTTGTACAGAGAGCTAAAAGCTGTTTAATCCTTTGAAGACTTGTCTTAAATGATGGACAAGCGTGTGTTGTTTTAAGTTTGTTAATTGTTTTACAAAAGATAAGCTTCAGCCTTGAAGTCACAGTCACCAATGTGCCTGGAAGAAAATGAAGCTATGGTTTCTTTCTTTTTCAAGTGAAACTGGTTAGGTAAAAAAAATTGATCTGGATTGGATTGGTGAAATTCTGGTTGGTGTAAATTTGTGTAGACCGCATTGAATAAGATATTTAATGGTCTGGAACCAGACTTTAAAATATTTAGTCTTGGATATAGCGAACGGGTTCTGGTCCATACCATTGGCAGAGGACTCACAAGGGAAATTCGTCTTTACTGTCGGGGATAGACAGTATACATGGACCAGGGTCCCGCAGGGGTTCCACAATAGTACAAATATATTCCACTGTGTACTGAGTCAAGCCTTAGGCGAGTTAGACCTATCAAAGTACCAGAGCGCCCTACTCCAATATGTCGATGATGTAATGATTGCATCAGAAGTTGCCAAAGGACACATGGGAGCATTACTAGCCACCCTGTAAGGGGTTTTAGATCACAGAGGTTTCTCTCTCTAGAGGCCTCTCTCTCTTGCACAGTAAAACCTTGAGTGGTTTGACCCACTCGCCCCTTAGGTTCTAGACACTGGACTTTGAGGCAGGAACTACAATGCCTCTATAGACCAGGTTTAATGAAAACGAAATGAAACTTTATTGCATAAAGGGACAGATCAAACTGCAAGCCAATAAGGTACATGGGAGGGAAAAACAAATCATAATACAGTACTGGCTAAGATATATACAGGCATATTATACTTTACAAAAGTCATCACGAAATGGGGAAACACACGGAACATCGAGGGACAACAACTCATTATTAAAATTACCCTTTAAATGCCCACCCCCTAAGCCTATCTAGATCAGATTGTGAGGGGCCAGAAACATGCTCACCAATCCAGTTAGGAACTGCAAGATTTTGAAAGGTCTGCGTTTTGATCCTTTCAGGCGTCCTGTCTCCACGTGGTCAGCGCTGCGGGCTGCGACACTCTTCTTCCTCGAGGTGAAGGTCACGGACAGGCTGGATGTCAGCAGGCCTGGAAGTCGGTGCAGGGAGAGACCAACTGTTTTACCATTTTCGTATGGGTTTCGTCGCACAGCCCAGTTGGTTCACCGTTTTCATATAGGTTTTACCTATACTTGTCAACGTCCCTGGGTTGGCCGATGATCTCCCGACAGTTACCCTGGGGCTAGATGCTGACTCGACCTCCCATCTCGAACCTCGATCCTCCGCCGTCGCCGCTTGAACTCCGTACCGATGTAGAAGCCCAGCTGAAGCCCCAGATCCTGTGAACCTCCTCAGAACTTCGATCGCTACCCCGGGTCTCCCAGATATACTTCTCAAAAGAGGCCTTTATCTCCTGCCAAATCAAGGTTAGTCTTTGTTTAACTTTTGGCGGGCTGGTATCACAACAGGGTAGTTATTATGTTTTAAACTACTTTGGGATGGCCGGTAACGGTCATCTCTGGTCTGGAATGACCCTGTATTGTTTTGAATGTCTTCTTGATGTCTTTAATGGATCTTTGATGCTCCCCTTATGAATATAAAACTGTTTCCCTTTGTCTGGGTAAACATATAGATGGCCTTTATCTACAGGCCGATCTGACTGGATCTGCATCCAATCCATATGTATGTGGTTCTGTCTGGTTTCGTTTTCTCCCAAATGGCCTTCCAGAACTTACTGTGGGCTGAATCCACAAAGGCTGTCTGGGGACTGCAGGAACCATTTTAAAGTGTCCAAAAAGCTGGTCACGGGGTCTGGTGGCCATTTTGTATGCCCCTTTTTCTGGGCTTCTTTTAAAACAGTCTTTAAAATTAAGGCCTCTTCTGCCGATAGACCCTTATAGGACAATGTTCAATTTTGCAAATCTTACAACCCTCCAGACACTTAAGAAAGCTGGCTTTAAATTGAACCCCAAAAAGGCACAGGTTGGACTGTCCAAAGTAAAGTATCTACGGCACGAGATTAGCCAGGGGTATAAGGCACTCCCGCAGGAACGAAAGGCCGCCATAAAAGACATGCCAAGGCCAGTGACCGTCCAGGGAGTGAGGAAAGTGTTGGGACTATTTAACTACTGCAGGAATTTTATATCAGACTTTGCAGGGAAAGCAGAGCCGATTCAATGGTTAGTTAAAGGGGGGAGACCCGTCACTGATAAGATAGAATGGGAATCGGAGCAGGATGAGGCTTATGCAAAATTAAAAGCAGCCCTGACATCCACACCTGCACTAGGATTGCCAAATATAGTCAAACCATCCCATATATATTATAGTATAGATGGGGACTTCTCTTCTTCTTACTTCTTAGGCAGTCCCTCGGAACCGAGGATGACTTGCTTCCACATTAAAAATGAGTTCGCAGGTGACTGATGAGTCCAATGCGAGACCTACAGTCTCTGTCACAGGTGGGGCAGACGGTGGTTGAAGGGGCGGGTGGGTGGGGTGCTTGGGTTGACGTGCGCTCCTTGCGCTGCCCGCGCTTGGCTTCCGCTTGCTTCCGGTGAAGAGACGCGAGGTGTTCGGCGCCTTCCCGGATGCTTCTCCTCCACTTTGTGCGGTCTTGGGCCAGGGATTCCCAGGTGTCGGTGGGAATGTTACACTTTTTCAAGGAGGCTTTGAGGGTGTCCTTGAAGCGTTTCCTCTGCCCACCTGGGGCTCTCTTGCCGTGCCGGAGCTCCGAATAGAGTGCTTGTTTTGGGAGTCTCGTATCGGGTATGTGGACAATGTGACCCGTCCATCGGAGCTGATTGAGCGTGGTCAGAGCTTCGATGCTGGGGATGTTGGCCTGAGCAAGAACACTGACGTTGGTGCGCCTATCCTGCCAATGGATTTGCAGGATCTTGCGGAGGCAGCGTTGGTGGTACCTCTCCAGTGCTTTGAGGTGCCTGCTATACATGGTTCATGTCTCTGAGGCATACAGCAGGGCAGGTATCACTGCTGCCCTGTAGACCATGAGCTTAGTGCCGGGTTTGAGGTCCTGGTCTTCAAACACTCTCTTCCAAAGGTGACCGAAGGCTGCACTGGCACACTGAAGGCGGTGTTGGACTTCATCGTCGACGTCTGCCCTTGTTGACAGTAGGCTCCCGAGGTATGGAAAGTGGTTCACGTTGTCCAAGGCCTTGTCGTGGATTTTGATAATCGGGGGGCAGCACTGTGTGGTGGGGGCAGGTTGGTAGAGGACCTTTGTCTTACGGATGTTTAGTGTAAGGCCCATGCTCTCATATGCTTCGGTGAAGGTGTTTACGATGGTTTGGAGTTCGATCTCCGAGTAAGCGCAGACGCAAGCATCGTTTGCATACTGTAATTCGATGACAGAGGATGGGACGACCTTGGATCTGGACTGGAGGCGACGGAGGTTGAACAGTTTTCCGTTTGTTCTGTAAATTAGCTCCACTCCAGTGGGGAGCTTACTGAGGGTGAGATGGAGCATTGCAGCAAGGAAGATTGAGAAGAGCGTTGGTGCGATGACACAGCCTTGCTTGACCCGGTTCGTACGTGAATTGGGTCTGTGGTGGAACCACGGGGACTTCTATAATGCTGTAGTCACCCAAGAGTACGGGGGAGATATGAGGCCAATTGCCTATTACTCCACCCAACAAACCCCCGTGACTAAAGGAATGGCGAGATGCGTGGCAGCCCTTGACTGCGCCGCATGGGCGGTGCGGATATGCGAGCCCATCACTATGTCAGGACAGCTGATACTACACACGCAACACTCAGTGGTGGACCTGCTAAACACAGGCAAAATGAAGGCTGTATCAGACAGAAGGAGGGCAACTTGGGAAGCAGTATTGATACCCAAGGACAGATCAGTCCAGATTATAAGGGAACATAGAGTCAACCCCGCAGAGGGAATGCTATCAGAGGGTGAGGCACACGAATATCAGTTAGTAATCGAAGAAGAGGTCAGAGGAACCGTATCAGAATCGCCCCTTGAAAATCCCCAAAACTCCTTTTATGTAGACGGATCTCGCCGATATATAAATGGGGAGCCACACACTGGTTGGGCAGTAGTATCCGAGAATGGAGAAACAGTCGCAAAATGAGGGCTTGAAGGAGGAACCTCAGCTCAAGTAGCAGAACTAGTGGCTCTCACGGAAGCATTGAAATTGGCAAAAGGAAAACGAGTAAATATATACACAGATAGTAGATATGCGTTTGGGGTAGTACATGATTATATGATAGCGTGGAATAGGAGAGGATATGTAACCTCTGGAGGAGGACACATACAGCATGAGGAGGTAACAGTGATTAAAATAAAGGCACACCGTAAGATAGTGAGTGAGCAACAAAAAGGAAATATGTTAGCTGATCAGGCAGCAAGAACAGCAGCGGACACAGAGATGCCTACACCAATAGCAGTAGGTAGAATAACAGCAGAGGAAAGAAATACTGCCCAGTGATCATAGACCAGTTTACAAGGTGGGTGGAAGCATTCCCCACCAGAGACTGCAGTGCTCAGACTGTGGCCTGAATATTTGCATACAACGTGATACTGAGATGGGGGGTCCCATTGCAAATAGATTCAGATCAAGGTACCCACTTTACAGAAAAGGTAATGAAAGAAGCTTGTAAGTTACTGGGAGCAAGACAGAAGTTCCATATCCCCTATCATCTGCAAAGCTCAGGCATGGTAGAGCGAATGAACAGAACCCTGAAAACAGCCTTAAGCAAGGCCATTAGGAAATACATACAAACATTGGATAATCAATTGAAAGAGCTCAACAAGAAATTAAAGAACAACAAGACATCAGAGATAAAAATACACAAAAGCAGGGGACCTTGGAACCCCTACCCAAGGTGGGCGAGCAGGTATTTGTTAAAATATTGCCAGAGAGATCAGGATTCTCACCTAGATGGACTGGACCATTTGAGGTTATCATGACCAGCGATACGTGTGCATGTATAGATATGAGGGGAAAGGGTAGATGGAAACATTGGACCCAATTAAAACAATAAAGCAATAACCCACCTGATCTTAAATCCCAAAGGAACAATGGAATAAACACTGGAGATAAACTAACCTCTGGTGACGACCAGGCTTCTGCTTAATTTACAGGGAAACTTCACCATGAAGGTGGGATTACTGCTGGGAATCGTATGCATCACAAAATAAGCGAAGGGACATCCCACATTACACGACAAGTACATGATGAAGAAGCACCATGTCCCAAATACACAGAAAGAAGAGACAAGCGAACCAAGGATGCTACAATGTCCAGATATGAAACCTGGACCTATGAATGGACTAGTATTATTTACCGAAGGAGAACAATTGTATGGTAACATGAGACACGAAATTGTACCAGTGCTAATGAACTTAACTATGTTACAGTGGTCAGGATGTTGTGAAAGGTTTACTAAAACTAGAGAATTGTATGCATATGTGATAAAGAATGTAATTAACCAAGCTGCTGATGCGACAGGGGCCACTAATTTTAGGGGACATGCTGCATTCCACCAAAGGATTAAGAGGAGCTTAGGAACCGATATACTCACAGGAATAAACACAGGGACATCATTCATTAATGCCCTAGATATACAAGGAGTCCAAAGTAGTGTGGAACGATTACAAAGGGTAATACAACAGATTTTAGAGAAGGAAACTGGTTTGGTTCGACAAGGATCAGAGTTGGGAGGACATACGATAAGGAAATTACTCGAGGGAATCAAGGTTATAGAGGACCATGCTAGCATTATCAACAAACTAAACCATAGAGACGAGGAACAGGCAAAAGACGGGGTAGGGCGAGGTGTGTGTCATGCCTATGCCCAATGGATTACCGGACAGTTAAAACATAATCTGGCACAGATACAGCAAGGCGAGGTACCAGACTGGATTAACAGCACACTGCTCCATGGCATGAGCCAGAATCCAGGCCCTCTGAGTGCTTGCATCCTCAAAGGGATGACCAGAGTATATCCGGTGATACAAAAATGTAAAGCAGAAGTGACAGCAATGGTGGGACTAGACACGACTCCATACCCAAACATAGGTATAGTGAGGGGTGAGACATACCTCCAATACTATCCAATTGATACCTATGCCATCAGAAAGAATGGTACTATGAGAGGAGTCTCCCTAAACGGATGCCACGGGAAAGGCACGCTTACGATATGCCCACATCCGGTAGGAGAAGGCCCTAAGGATGAGTGCGGCTATAATAAGACAGAGGGGTGTGTGTTGGAATTATCACATGTTGATCACCATCACACCTGCTCGGAATATAGAGGCGAAGGGGAGTATTGTATAGTCACCACAGAGACTGAATACCAATATAGTAACCTTGTACGTGCAATCACAATGCCTAACTTCTGTTTTACGCCAAAGATTCCTGTGACAATTGGACATACCAGATTGGTGCATGTACATTCAAGGGAGGAGATAAAACTAAATGTGCCAGGTAGTCTAAAGGACGAGTTGGTCAATTATGAAGATCTGGTAGGGGCCCCAATACCCCGCCTGCAAGAGGATCTGCAAGAAATGAAAGAGGATTTAAGTAAGATGGTGAAACAATACATAGTATTGCAAAGGAATCTTGGGGAATTAGAAAGGGACATAGAGGTAGAGCTACAGGAAGTCCCGTGGTATGAGAAGCTGTGGGATTGGGGAATGAATGTCAACATACACCCATGGATCCGCATCATTTCTCATATATATTAGTGATAGTACAGTTAGTCATGGCTATAGGATGGGGAATAGCAGCATGCACCGCTTGTAAAAAGAAACGGACCAAACAAAGAGCTAAAGCGAGTCGGAAAAAGCTGGAAAATACAAGTTTGCTCTAAACATGATGGGTATGCAGGGCCTCCCGAACCAGCGACTGATCACCGGAGGCACAGCGATGCTTATACATGTGGTTTAACTTGGGCAAGGGCCAAGTACCAAAAGGGGGGATTGCAGTGGGGAAAGAGTTAAACTGACATCGCTGGCAGTTTCACTGAATAGTGTAAGGAAGACAGGGACTACCATGAAAGACCACATCCATAAAGATGCGGTCAAAGATAGCTGACCTTTGGAGAGATATAAAACAATTAAACGGAGACTGGATGTCCAGCATTTCAACCGTCCGTAAGAACTTTATTACCGAGGTTACATTCCAAGGTATCTTTTAATTAGCATTCAGCAGTTTGAGTGACTGATTGAGGAGGCAGCTTATACATGTTTATATTAAGATTTGTAACCAATCCGTGAAGGTGCATGTGGGCCAAGATCCAATCAGGTGGCAGGACTGAATTTAACATGAGGTGGCCATGCTTATTGTAATGTATAAAAATGTAGTGTTTTCTGTAACAATTTGGAAAGATCTGGCTAAGACAGAGCAGACTGTTTCCCCACCGGTGCAATAAAGACAACTTGACTATCGATCTAAAACCTTGTGTCGAGTGTTGGTTTAAAATACTCCACAACCCTTCAAAGTCAGGATGGTGTGTGACTTGGAGGGGAACTTGGAGGTGGTGGTGTTCCCATGCGCCTGCTGCCCTTGTCCTTCTAGGTGGTAGAGGTTGCAGGTTTGGGAGGTGCTGCCGAAGAAGCCTTGGCGAGTTGCTGCAGTGCATCTTGTAGATGGGACACACTGCAGCCACGGTGCGCTGGTGTGGAGGGAGCGAATGTTTAAGTGACGTCAAAGCAAGCAGGCAGGCAGCAGGAGGAGTCAGACAGTGATCACTAAGTGGAGGGCTTGTGGATGGTAATGTCAAGGAGTGGCTGGTGGTTTGTCTGCATTGGTGGGCGGTGACATCGTGGAGCAGAGGGGCTGGCCCACTGTTCCGCAAGGAATTCATCTTCCATTCCGGGAGGCTCCCAGATAATCCAGGATGGTTGGCAATCCTAATTCATAGAAACATAGAAAAATAGAAGCAGGAGTCGGCCATTCTGCCCTTCGAGCCTGCTCCGCCATTCAATATGATCATGGCTGATCCTCTATCTCAATACCATATTCCCGCTCTCTCCCCATACCCCTTGATGCCTTTTGTGTCTAGAAATCTATCTATCTCCTTCTTAAATATATTCAGTGACTTAGCCTCCACAGCCTTCTGTGGTAGAGAATTCCACAGGTTCACCACCCTCTGAGTGAAGATATTTCTCCTCATCTCAGTCCTAAATGTCCTACCCCGCATCCTGAGACTGTGACCCCTCGTTCTAGATCCCCCATCCAGGGGAAACATCCTCCCTGCATTCAGTCTGTCTAGCCCTGTCAGACTTATATATGTTTCAATGAGATTCCCTCTCATTCTTCTAAACTCTAATGAATACAGGCCTAGTCGACCCAATCTCTCCTCATACGACAGTCCTGCCATCCCAGGAATCAGTCTGGTGAACCTTTGCTGCACTCCCTCTATGGCAAGTATATCTTTTCTTAAATATGGAAACCAAAACTGCACACAGTACTCCAGGTGTGGTCTCACCAAGGCCCTTGTGGTAAAACATCCTTGCTCCTGTACTCAAATCCTCTTGCAATGAAGGCCAACATACCATTTGCCTTCCTAACTGCTTGCTGCACCTGCATGTTTGCTTTCAGTGACTGGTGTACAAGAACACCCAGGTCCCTTTGTACATCAACATTTCCCAATCTATCACCATTTAACTAATACTCTGTCTTTCTGTTTTTCCTACTGAAGTGGATAACTTCACATTTATCCATGTTATACTGCATCTGCCATGTATTTGCCCACTCACTCAACTTGTCTAAATCGCCTTGAAGCCTCTTTGAATCTTCCTCACAACTCACAATCCCACCTAGTTTTGTGTCGTCAGCAAACTTGGAAATATTACATTTGGTTCCCTCATCCAAATCATTGATGTATATTGTGAATAGCTGGGGCCCAAGCACTGATCCCTGCGGTACCCCACTAGTTACCACCTGCCACACCGAAAAAGACACATTTATTCCTACTCTCTGTTTCCTGTCTGTTAACCAATTTTCAATCCATGCCAGTATATTATCCCCAATCCCATGTGCTTTAATTCTGCACACTAATCTCTTATGTGGGACTTTATCAAAGGCCTTTTGAAATCCAAATACACCACATCCACTGGTTCTCCCTTATCTATTCTACCAGTTACATCCTCAAAAAACTCCAGTAGGTTTGTCAAACACGATTTCCCTTTCATAAATCCATGTTGACTTTGTCTAATCCCGTTGATATTTTCTAAGTGTCCTGTTAAAAAAGGTATGGTAACAATCATGGGTGATTTTAATCTCCATATTGATTGGACAAATCAAATTGGCCATGGTAGCCTTGAGGAGGAGTTCATAGAGTGCATCCGGGATGGTTTCCTAGAACAGTATGTAATGGAACCAACCAAGGAGCAGGCTATCTTGGATCTGGTACTGTGTAATGAGACAGAATTTATAAATGATCTCATAGTAAAGGATCCTCTAGGAAAGAGTGATCATAGCATGGTTGAATTTCAAATTCAGTTGGAGGGAGAGAAAGTTGTATCTCAAACCAGTGTCCTGATCTTAAACAAAGGCAATTACAATGGCATGAGGGCAGAACTGGCTAAAGTGGACTGGAAAAATAAATTATAAGGTAAGACAGTTGAAATGCAGTGGCGGACATTTAAGGAGGTATTTCATAACTCTCAACAAAAATATATTCCAGTGAGAAAGAAAGATTTTAAGAGAAGGGAGCACCATCCATGGCTAACTAAGGAAGTAAAGGACGGTATCAAATTGAAAACGAAGGCATACAATGTTGCTAAGATTGGTGGGAGACCAGAGGATTGGGAAATTTTTAAAAACCAGCAAAGGATGACTAAAAAAATAATAAAGAGAGAGACGATGAGTTATGAGAATAAACTGGCAAGAAACATTAAAACAGATAGTAAGAGCTTCTACAGGTATATAAAAAGGAAGAGGGTAGCTAAAGTAAATGTTGGTCCCTTAGAGGATGAGACTGGGGAATTAATAATGGGGAACGGGGAAATGGCAGAGACTCTGAACAAATATTTTGTATCTGTCTTCACGGTAGAAGACACTAACAACATCCCAATAATGGATAATCAAGGGGCCACAGGGAGGGGGGAACTAAAGACAATCACTATAATTAAGGAAATAGTACTTGGTAAAACAATGGAACTAAAAGATGACAAGTCCTCTGGACCAGATGGCCTATATCCTAGGGTCTTAAAAGAAGTGGCTGCAGAGATAGCGGGTGCATTGGTTGCAATATACCAAAATTCCCTGGACTCTGGAGAGGTCCCAGCGGATTGGAAACTGCAAATGTAACACCCCTATTTAAGAAAGGAGGGAGACAGAAAGCAGGAAACTATAGACCAGTTAGCCTAACATCTGCCGTTGGGAAAATGCTGGAGTCCTTCATTAAGGAAGCATTAGCAGGGCATTTGGAAAATCATTATGCAGTCAAGCAGAGTCAGCATGGTTTTATGAAAGGGAAATCATGTTTAACAAATTTGCTGGAGTTCTTTGAGGAGGTAACGAGCAGGGTGGACAAAGGTGAACCAGTGGATGTGGTGTATTTGGATTTCCAGAAGGCACTCGATAAGGTGCCACATAAAAGGTTACTGCATAAGATAAGAGCTCACGGAATTGGGGTAATATATTAGCATGGATAGAGAATTGGCTAACTAACAGAAAACAGAGAACCAGGATAAATGGGTCATTTTCAGGTTGGCAAACTGTAACTAGAGGGGTGCCACAGGGATCAGTGCTGGGGCCTCAACTATTTACAATCTATATTAATGACTCGGATGAAGGGACCGAGTGTACTGTAGCCAAATTTGCTGACAATACAAAGACAGGTGGGAAAGCAAGTTGTGAGGAGGTCTCAAAGAACCTGCAAAGGGATATAGACAGGCTGAGTGAGTGGGCAAATATTTGGCAGATGGAGCATAATGTGGGAAAGTGCGAGGTTATACACTTTGGCAGGAAAAATAAAAAAGCAAATTATTATTTAAATGAAGAGAGATTACAAAATGCTACAGTTCAGAGGGACCTGGGGGTCCTTGTGCAGGAAACACAAAAAGTTAGCATGCAGGTACAGCACGTAATCAAAAAGGCAAATGGAATGTTGGCCTTTATTTCAAAGGGGTTGGAGTATAAAAGCAGGGAAGTCCTGCTGCAACTGTACAGGGTATTGGTGAGATCACACCTTGAGTACTGCGTACAGTTTTGGTCTCCTTATTTAAGGAAGGATATACTTGTATTGGAGGCAGTTCAGAGACGATTCACAGGTTAATTCCAGAGATGAGGGGGTTGACTTATGAGGAAAGGTTGAGCAGGCTGTGCCTATACTCACTGGAATTTAGAAGAATGAGAGGCGATCTTATTGAAACATATAAGATACTGAGGGGGCTCGGCAAGGTAGATGCAGAGAGGATGTTTCCCCTCGTGGGAAATCTAGAACTTGGGGGCAGAGTTTTAGAATAAAGGGTCGCCCTTTTAGAACTGAGATGAGGAGGAATTTCTTCTCTTAGAGGGTCGTAAATATGTGGAATTCTCTGCCCCAGAGAGCCGTGGAGGCTGGGTCATTAAATACATTTAAGGTGGAGATAGACAGATTTTTGCAAGATAAGGGAGTGAAGGGTTATGGGGAGTGGGCAGGGAAGTGGCTTTGTGCCCAAGATCAGCCATGATCTTATTGAATGGCAGAGCAGGCTCGAGGGGCCAAGTGGCCTCTTCCTGCTCCTATTTCTTATGTTCTTATGTTATCACATCCTTTATAATAGACTCTAGCATTTTCCCTACTACTGATGTTAGGCTAACCGGTCTGTAGTTCCCTGTTTTCTCTCTCCCTCCTTTTTTAAATAGTGGGGTTACATTTGCCACCCTCCAATCTGCAGGAACTGTTCCATAATCAATAGAATTTTGGAAGATGACAACCAATGCATCCACTATTTCCATGGCTACCTCTTTTAGTACTCTGGGATGCAGATTATCAGGCCCAGGGGATTTATCGGCTTTCAGTCTCATTAATTTCTCCAGCACTATTTTTTTTACTAATACTAATTTCCTTTAATTCCTCCTTCTCACTAGACTTGCTTTTATTGCAAGGGGGATGGAGTATAAAAGCAGGGAAGTCTTGCTTCAGTTATACAGGGTACTGGTGAGGCCACACCTGGAATACTGCGTGCAGTTTTGGTTTCCATATTTAAGAAAAGATATACTTGCTCTCGAGGCGGTTCAGAGAAGGTTCACTCGGTTGATTCCGGAGATGAGGGGGTTGACTTATGAGGAAAGGTTGAGTAGGTTGGGCCTCTACTCATTGGAATTCAGAAGAATGAGAGGCGATCTTATCGAAACATATAAGATTGTGAGGGGGCTTTGTTGTGTATGTAACCTGTTCCACCTTAAGAGAGCTTAAGCCTGTTCCACCTTAAGAGATGTACTACTTTCTCAGGCTGCTGTAGACGTAATACCGGGGGTGAACACACCGGTATATAAGCACTGTGCAGTAATCTTGTATTCAGTATAGTCCCTACCTCCAACCAGTAAAGACCTGTTTTTATTGTTACTCATTAGTCTGTTTTAATTAACTAAATAATTCACAGACTTAACACTGGCGACGAGTCAGGTTCTTACCCTGCTGCAGTTATTCCACGGCGGTTGAAGAGAGGTTTCAAACCTCACCACTCACCACCCCACTGGAAGTGACAGGCATTAGGACCCTGAAGCCTCCATCAGCTTGTGAACCGGAGTAGAAGACAGGACTGGGGAAGAGAGAGGTATAGGGCGATAGCGATCGGCAGATAAGGGCCGGGCCGCTTTCAAGTGCGAGGCGCAGCCGGGCCATCGATCGCATCCGCTGATAAGGGCCGCACTCGGGGGCTGAAGGGAGACGGCGTCGGGGGACGGGTGAAGACCGCCAAGCGCGGGAAAACCGCCATTTTGTGGGCGGAGGACGACGGCAAGAGCGGGAAGCCGCCATCTTTGATAACAAGTAAAGAAAATAAAATCTGAGAAATTGCAAATCTACAATGCCTAAACACGGGAATATTAGCACCTTTGATAGTGACCTCGAAGATTGGGCCATATATGTTGAAAGAGTAAAAAATTATTGTAAGGCCAATAAAATTCGTGACCAAGATAAAGCTCTAACATTATTAAATTTAATGGGTGCGAAGACATACGGGCAATTGAAACACCTGTTATCACCAGATGAACCGGCGGATAAGACGTTCGATGAGATTGTTACTGTCCTGAAAGATCATCTAAACCCCACGCCGCTGATGCTAGCGGAACGATTTAAATTTTATGACAGAAGGCAGCTACAGCATGAAAGCAATGCTGAATATTTGCTGGAATTGCGTAAATTAGCGAAATATTGCCAGTTTGGAACGGGACTGACAGAGGCACTTCGAGACAAATTTGTGTGTGGTTTATTTAAACAGGATACACAAAAGCGACTGCTCGAGGAGAATGAGCTGACGCTTGAGAAGGCGGTCACTATGGCAGCAGCACACGAAGCCGCAGCGAGAGGCACGGCAGTAATGCAGCTACGGTCACCGGAGCTCAGTGCACACAAATTGGGTGTGAGTTCTGGCAAATGTTATCGTTGTGGAAAGACAACGCATGATCAGAACCAGTGTTGGTTTAAAAACCAAGAATGTAGAACTTGTGGTAGGCTTGGACATATAGCTAGAGTATGCAGGTCAGCGAAGAAGACCAGCAACAAGAAGTCACCGCAAGGGAAATACGCAAAGGTACACAAGGTGGCCGAACAGGAGTCCGATTCAGACGCAAGCAGTATTGAACTGGCTAGCTTAAGGGTACTCAACGTTGGTAAGGGTGCAGACCTCCAGACAATTTGGGTTACTCTTCAGATAGAAGGAGTCCAAGTAAAAATGGAATTGGACACTGGATCGGCATTGTCGGTCATGAATAAGAAAGATTACAGAAGGTTATTCCAACATATTCCCCTACAGGATACGGAGATTATATTGACAACCTACACGGGGCAGAGAGTGTACCCCATCGGGACAGTAAAGGTTGCAGTGGCCAACAAGGGCGAAGGAAGTCAAATAATGGACTTATATGTGCTACCGGAGGGAGGTCCACCACTACTAGGCTGGGAGTGGTTTAGAAACATAAATATGGACTGGCATTCGCTAAAAGCCATAAAGAGTGAGAACTCGGTGCAGATAATCAGCCCAGACTCTAGAACTGATGATGGTAAGACCAACCCATGTGCAAAAGACAAAGTTTCAGCACAGAATTCCACTGAGCAACAACAACATAGTTTAACAGAGAATTCTGAGTCTGTCAAGTCTACTGATATGCACATTTTTGAGGGACACTGGGCTCGAACTCAACTCCATTTCAAACTACAACAGCAATTAGAACAAATGATTCGCCGTTTTGAGCAAGAGATGAATGAAATAAAAAAGTTCTTTGTTACAGAGTGGGAGAATCTGGAAAGTCAACAGAAGCAACTGATGGAGAAAATGGAGCAGGAGCACACCAACCATCTGCGCGAGGAGGCCGAACGAATCAAAGCTGATTCAGGTTCTGAAGGTGCGTGCCATAATCTGGTGTCAGAAGAGTTAACGGTCAGCCAACTCCTTCATATGCTGAGGGACAAGACTCTGAAATGGGAAAAACTTGAACACGAGCTGCGATCTTCAAAGGAAAAGGGTTCGGAGCTCTCAAAAGTCATTGAGATGGCTGATGTGACGACACAGACTGAAACGACTGCAACAGAGCAGCCATTGGATGCCAAAAGTACGCTGACTCACGTCAATGTAGAACAACAGACCGCTGAAACAGCTGCTCCGGTAGAGGGATTGCATAGTCCGATCAATCAATCTCCAAAGGAAGTTGAAGTATTAAAATCACAAATGAGGTCACTAGTAAACGACTTGCTGAAAGCCCAGAAAAAGCTGGATGCAGAGGTACACATGAAGAAGTCTCTTCAGGAAAGATGTCTGGATTTGGAACAAGAGCTGGCTAACGTCCAGCTGGGTATGGAGGAAATAGACGACCCTCTCACTGGTCTAGCTCAGGACGACACCGAATATTACCATGACCTGGTGGACGACACCGAATATTACGATGTCCTGTCCTGCCCAGCTTGTAACTTCGACTCCCAAAGTGCAGAAATCATGGAGGAGCACCAAAAGTCTACGGAACATCGGGAGAAGCTGGCTCTACGACGGAAACAGGAGGAAGAGAAGGAGGAACTGCGCATGCAGCTGGCAGCTGTGGCAGCTGACAATGGAGCCCAGAGAGTCTCCAAGAAGCAGAAAAGGAAAAGTAAAAACAGAAGATGACCCATCTGAACCATTATCACCTCTACCAGATCACACACGTGGTCCCTCCGAACGGAGCCAAATCAGTTCGGAAGTTCAAGCTGTTAAATCCATGAAAGGACTATTGAATGAGTAACGTGAACCGACTACACCACAGAGATTGAATCTGTGAACTGTTTTCCGCAGAGACTGAATCTGTGATATGTTACGTTAAACATGAAGTTATATATGTATATATGTTATTGCGTTATGTTAAATGGGGGGGATGACTATAAAGCTAAGAAGGGAGGAGTGTTGTGTATGTAACCTGTTCCACCTTAAGAGAGCTTAAGCCTGTTCCACCTTAAGAGATGTACTACTTTCTCAGGCTGCTGTAGACGTAATACCGGGGGTGAACACACCGGTATATAAGCACTGTGCAGTAATCTTGTATTCAGTATAGTCCCTACCTCCAACCAGTAAAGACCTGTTTTTATTGTTACTCATTAGTCTGTTTTAATTAACTAAATAATTCACAGACTTAACAGGCTTGATCGGGTGGATGCGGTAAGGATGTTTCCACTGATGGGTGAGACTAGAACTAGGGGGCATAATCTTAGAATAAGGGGCTGCCCTTTCAAAACTGGGATGAGAAGAAACTTCTTCACTCAGAGGGTAGTAAATCTATGGAATTTGCTACCTCAGAGAGCTGTGGAAGCTGCGACATTAAATAAATTTAAAACAGAGATAGACAGTTTCCTAGCTGATAAGGGAATTAAGGGTTACGGGGAGCG
This sequence comes from Somniosus microcephalus, assembly GCF_052327205.1. Classification (NCBI taxonomy): domain Eukaryota; kingdom Metazoa; phylum Chordata; class Chondrichthyes; order Squaliformes; family Somniosidae; genus Somniosus; species Somniosus microcephalus. The sequence continues at coordinate 255,781,456 of NC_140992.1, forward strand.
GGCAGGGAAGTGGACATGAGTCTAGGTTCGGATCAGCCATGATCCTATTGAATGGCGGAGCAGGCTCGAGGGGCCGTATGGCCTACTCCTGCTCCTATTTCTTATGTTCTTATGTTCTTATGACCCTTGGTTCCCTAGCATTTCTGGGAAGTTATTTGTGTCCTCTTCCGTGAAGACAGAACCAAAGTATTTGTTTAATTGCTTTTCCATTTCCTTGTTCCCCATTGTAAATTCTCCCATTTCTGACTGTAAGGGACCTACATTTGTCTTCACTAATCTTTTTCTTTTTACATACTTGTAGAAGCTTTTACAGTCCGCTTTTATGTTCCTTGCAAGTTTATTCTCATACTCTATTTTTGCCTTCTTAATCAATCTCTTGGTCTTTTTTGCTGAACTCTAAACTGCTCCCAATCCTCAGGCTTGCTACTTTTTCTGGCAACTTTATATGACTCCTCTTTGGATCTAATACTATCCTTAATTTCTTTTGTTAGTCATGGTTGGGCCGCTTTTCCTTTTGTGTTTTTGTGCCAGAAAGGAATGTATAACTGTTGCAATTCATGCATTCGTTCCTTAAATGTTGCTATCTGGGAACATGGCAGCGAATTTGCACACAGCAAGGCCCCACTGACATCAAATGAATGCATGACTGGATAGGATGTACTTCTACTAATTTTCAGTGTTTTTTTTTAGCTAAAATTTGAATTCTCCCATAATTTGCATTAAGAAAAGGGGGCTGTAATCTGTTATGGTGTTAGTGGTTCAGGGAAGAATGCTGATCCTGGGCTGGTGTATCCAACAGAGGCATCAAGATAATGTAAGCAACAACAACAACTTGTATTTACATAGCGCCTTTAATGTAGTAAAACATCCCAAGGCGCTTCACAAGAGTGTTATAAGACAAAAGTTAAACACCGAGCCCCATAAGGAGAAATTCGGGCAGATGACCAAAAGCTTGGTCAAAGAGGTAGTTTTTAAGGAGCGTCTTAAAGGAGGAAAGCAATGAGGATTATGATCCAAAGCAGTGAGACAGGTCACAAACTCTCTTAAATGTATAGCGCTGCAAAGTGAGACACATCCAAACAGGTTACATTTTTAAACCAAAATGAAAGATTTTCACAGCAAATGACTGAGACTTGACTAGGGTTGCTAACACTAATACAATAGCAAAATACTGCAGATGCTGGAAATTCGAAATAACAACAGAAAATGCTGGAAAAACTCAGCAGGCCAGGCAGCAACCATGGAGAGAGAAACAGAGTTAACGTTTCAGGTCGAAGACCTTTTGTCAGACCTGGAAAAAAGCAGGAAATGGAAAGCAAGTTTAGGGGCTGGGAAAAGGGGGAGGGGATGAAAGAACAAAAGGGAACATCAGTGATAGGATAGAAAGCAGGCGAGATTAAGAGACATTAAGAGATATTCAAGGCAAGAGGAGATGGTAATGGGACAGGTTAAGAAACAAAGGATGGCTCTAGATGGAGTGTGAATTGCGCTGGCAGAATGAAAGACAGCTGCCATGTGGGAGGGAAGAAAAAAAGACACAAACAAAAAGTGTGGATAATAAAAAGAAAATATATATATGTGATAGGGGCCGAGGTTATGATCTGAAATTGTTGAACTCTATGTTGAGTCCAGAAGGCTGTAGAGTGCCTAATCGAAAGATGAGGTGCTGTTCCTCGAGCTTACGCTGAGCTTCCGTGGAACAATGCAAGAGGCCGAGGACGGTGAGGTCTGAGTGGGAATGGAGTGGTGAATTAAAGTGACAGGCCACCAGGAGCTCGGGGTCCCCCTTACGGACTGAATGGAGGTGTTCCGCAAAGCGGTCACCCAATCTGCGTTTGGTCTCCCCAATGTAGAGGAGACCACATCATGAGCAGCGAATACAGTATACTAAATTGCAACAAGTACAAGTAAATCACTGTTTCACCTGGAAGGGGTGTTTGGGGCCCTGGACAGTGGGAAGGAGGGAGGTATAAGGGCATGTGTTGCATCTCCTGTGCATGCACGGTGCCGGGCGAAGGGCAAGGGGTGCTGGGGGTGGTAGAGGAGTGGACTAGGGTGTCGAGGAGGGAGCGGTCCCTACAGAATGCTGAAACGGGAGGTGAGGGGAAGATGCGTTTGGTGGTGGGATCACGCTGGAGGTGGCGGAAATGGCAGTGGATGATCTGTTGAATGTGGATGCTGGTGGGGTGAAAGGTGGGGACAAGGGGAACTCTATCGTGGTTCCGGGAGGGAGGGGCAGGGGTGAGGGCAGAAGTGCGGGAGATAGAACGGACACGCTCGAGGGCCGTGTCAACCACAGTAGAGGGGAATCCTCGGTTGAGGAAAAAGGAAGACATGTCGGAAGCACTGGTATGGAAGGTGGCATCGTCGGAGCAGATGCGGTGGAGACAGAGAAACTGGGAGAATGGAATAGAGTCCTTACAGGAAGCAGGGTGGGAGGAAGTGTAGTCCAGGTAGCTGTGGGAGTCAGTGGGCTTGTAGTGAATGTTTGTCAATAACCTATCCCCAGAGATGGAGATGGAGAAGTCGAGGAAGGGAAGGGAAGAGTCGGAGATGGACCATGTGAAGGTGAGGGAAGGGTGGAAATTGGAAGCAAAGTGAATGAAATGTTCTAGTTCAGGGCGAGAGCAGGAGACGGCACCGATACAGTCATCAATGTACCGGAAAAAGAGGTGAGGGAGGGAACCCGAGTAGGACTGGAACAAAGAGTGTTCCACATATCCCACAAAAAGGCAGGCATAGCTAGGACCCGTGCGGGTACCCATAGCAACACCTTTTGATTTGGAGGAAATGAGTGGAGTCAAAGGAGAGGTTGCTCAATGTGAGAACAAGTTCAGCCAGGCGGAGGAGGGTGGTGGTGGATGGGGACTGGTTGGGCCTCTGTTCAAGGAAGAAGTGGAGCGCCCTCAGGCCATCCTGGTGGGGTTGGAGGTGTAGAGGGATTGTATGTCCATGGCGAAAAGGAGGCGGTTGGGGCCAGGAAACTGGAAACGGATAAAGTGGCGGAGGGCGTCGGAAGAGTCGCGAATGTAGGTGGGAAGAGACTGGACAAGGGGAGAAACAAGAGTTGAGATAGCAAGAGATAAGTTCCTTGGGGCAAGAACAGGCTAAAATGATGGGTTTACCAGGCAGTCCTGTTTGTGGATCTTGGGAAGGAGGTAGAAGCGGGCTGTGCGGGGTTGGGGAACTATGAGGTTGGCGGCCATGGGGGGAAGATCTCCAGTGGAGATGAGGTCAGTGACAGTCTTGGAAACGGTGGCTTAATGTTCAGTAGTGGGGTCATGGTCCAGGTGGAGGTAGGAGGAGGTGTCGGCGAGTTGGCGTTCAGCTTCCGCTAGGTAGAGGTCGGTTCGCCAAACAACCCTTGTCAGCAGGTTTAATGACAATGTTGGGGTTGGATCTGAGAGAATGGAGTGCTGCAAGTTCAGAGGGAGGTAGGTTGGAGTGAGTGAGGGGAGCAGAGAAATGGAGATGGCCGATGTCACGGCAGCAGTTTGCACTAGTTGGGTATAATCCTGGAGGTTTAATCTAATAACCTCCTGCCTCCAACTGCCCCGCCCAGTCAACCAGCTCATCTCCAATATTTTTATAACTAGTAAACAAAAGAAAATGAAAAAACACACAATTTTTTAATGTCCCAATGATTTTTCTAGTGGGTGGTGGGCAGCATTGCCCAGGAAATTACTCTTTAATTCCAGGAGACTTCACTGGGTCTGAAATGACCTAGGAGTAAGTTACTACCAATAAAAGTTTGTTTGGATTCTTCTGTGTTATTATGTCTATAATCAGAAGCAAAAGGAAAATTTGCAAGTGGCCCAACGGAGTACTTGAGTTGTTATTTAAAAAAAATGTGAAGCGCCTCTCCCCCCCCCTCCCCCCACCAAACAAAAAAAACCAGGTCGCGGTGTGACCAATGGCAAGGGCGAATAGATAAGCAAGGAACGGAGCTGACCAATCCTCGAGTCGAATCGCTCCAGACGCGCGCTATTTGACCAATCAGGGAGCGCGTTGTCTGAGACGCCGCGGGCCATTGGTCGAGCCGCGCAATCCGTTCGACGAACCAATCGGAAAAGCAAAGGCCGCCAACCAACGGGAGAGCGGGTGGTTGGTGGCTGGGAGGAGGGGTCGGCCGAACAGTGTAGCGCGCAGGCGCACTGGCTTTGGCGTAACCAGACAACATGGCGGCAAACGGGGAAGCATGAGTTATCTCATTCAAAAGCAGCAAAAATGGCTAGTAACAATATCAAGGTAAGGAAAACACGGCGCGGCGCCGCAGCAAAAAAAAGCGTGAGCCCAAGTGGGAAAAAAAAACCCAACTCGGCGGGAAAAAATAAAATGCGAAGGTTTGGTTTTATTTCTCTTCAGGATGAGTGAGTGAGAGAGAGAAAAAATAACATGAGGTTGAGCTTTAGGCCCCGGGGTATTTTCTTCAGCCTGACTCCCTTCAGCCGGCAGACTTTCAGCCCTGGGCCGACGCGATGATGAGGTGTGTGCGTATCCGAAAGAATATAATAAAATTACAACATGCCCCATTCTGCTTCGTTACATTTCACTTTTCCCCCCAGTATTTGAAACACGCCGCGGCCCTGCTTACAGGCCATTTTTTTTTCCATTTCGGCTGCGTTCCAAAATGTTGGGTTTAACAAGAAAACATTAAAAGAGATAAGGGGAGGAGGGGCGCATGATGATGATTCATTCCAGCATGTCCCGCAGATTAACCCGAGTATCCCATGGAATTTAACTGGAAGCAATACGGCCGAGAAGCTGCACGCTTTTATCGCAGCACATTAGCAGGATCCATGTGTGTCTGTGTCTGTGTCTCTGGACATGTATCTTTAATGATGATGGTGAAGAATGGTCAAAATGGATTCCGACTTTTCTTTTTGGAAGGGGGGTGGGGGGGCTTGTTTTGCACGTGGTGTGACCGAAATACCTTGCTTCTGTCTCAGTGCACGCACCCTACATTAATTTTTTTAGTCTGATTTTATTATACAATGCAAACAATATGTTGTCTGATCGCACTAATCCTGCCTGTGACATCTTTTAACATTTAGAAAGTTTGGAAATAACATAGTGTTGAGCTAGTTCTAATTAGTTCAAAATATATTTTTCCAGGAAAGAAATTAAATTAGTGTAGACAGAAAAAACTGACCACATGCATTACATTTTTTAACATGTAAATTGTAATAAGCATGGTGTACCCTTCTGAGTAATCATCAGAACCACTATAATCTACAAATTTAATTTATGTAAAAAAAAATGAAACCTGACATTCATGACTGTCAAATCAATACTATAACTGTGAATTAAGAGAAACTTTATGTGGTGAACATGTTCAATATTGTCAACTTAATTCTAGATGGGTTACTTCTTGGTTACTGAACTTTTTTAACTGGCCTTATTTTGAGCTATTTTTTCATTTTATTTCATTAAAATTACATTTTAGTTAAATCAAAGGTTTCTTTAGCTTCATAGAGATCATCATTTTTGTGTAAGGATGTTCTGAACTTGATCTGTGAGGATATGCTTACTGCTTCTGTTATTTCACTTCATGCACCATGTGGACATTACAAGTCCATGTAAGGCACTAAGGTTTTGTACACAGAAGATTACTTGTACTGGAGATTAGGGCTCGTGGAGGAGAGAGGATGACTGGGAACTGGGCAGGTGGGTTGGGGCTTGGGTGAGAGTAACTCAAATTTGACTCTAAATTGAATATACAGCTTTTTGAAATATTACTGTAAATCAGTGACCAATGTGCAACCAGTATGGAATTTCAACTGTAAAGTAAAGGGGTAAAATGAGGTCTTGGAAAATTATTAGCAAGGAACCAATCTTTGAGAGCTCTCAGCACTTATCAATGTCAGTTGGTTTAAAAAAAAAGTACTGCTTGACAATTCAACAGTTGAGGTTTTGATATGCCTTGCAGCACCTATTGCCTTGCAGCACCTATTAAGAATATTGGCCGAAGTAGTTAAGAGCTTTTTGTCATTCATCCATAATATGGTGTCACTGATTTTCTGCCTGAAAATGCTTTTCCAATTACTGTTGTATTTTATTGAAATAATTTTTTTTTACTGTTTTGCCCAGTTGTGTTTTGATGCGGAAATTAAAGCGCTAATTGGAAATGGACACTAAGTTCACAATCAACTGTTGATCGTAGCAATCCCAGGCAGTTATATCATGCTTAAAATGCCATAGGGAATATTTTCCCTACGAGAAAGCAGATTTGTCTCACATAAACATTGCTGTGATAGCAATATTTTTCAATCAGTTGGACTTGCTGCTTGATGAAATACATCATGGCAAACCTAGTATTGGTCTTGGGCTCTAATTTAAACATGCCCGGCTTTTTAATCAGCAAAAATGATTTTTATGACAAAAATTGCTTTCTAGAGTGACACTACTGTTTCTAGTTTCCGATTATTTTAGCCAGCAGCAGATAGCTCATGACATTACAATAAACTAAGGCTAATGCTGTATTCAAAGCAGGTTAATGCCAGAAATTGGGTAAGTGCCAAACCCTCCACTTTAATACTTCTGTGTGAAAATGCTAAAACAAACAGGACAAGAATCTAGATGTTGAGTGCTATGTGTTGTTAAAAGTCTGAATTATGTGGTTGCCTTTTAATTCGAGGTTTGTTTTGGGTGGGGGAGAACTGGAGTGAATAAACATACCATAATTAGGAAATTCTTTTGTCTTTATGTATATTTGTAAATGCTAAAAATGCAAGCTGTAGACGGGGAAAAAAACAAGATTCACAGTTAAGACTGTAGGACTAGTAGCTGAGAAGTTATTGACTCGCCACCTTTATGGAACTGAAACGTACTTTTTGCTGTGAGTGTTTTGTGCTACTGGAAGATATTCATTGTTGCAGTCATTGCTAAATATCATCTTCTTAGGCAGCCCCTCGAAACCGAGGATGACTTGCTTCCACATTAAATATACTTGCCTCTATTTGACCAGTGTTAATTTTGAATCATGTAATGGGTTGTTTTCAAAATAGTGCTAGTTTATGACAAGTGATTGTAAACGCTATGTTTTTATGAATATTAGTAGGTTGTCTTTAGGATTCTCTGAGCCTTCAGTTAATCTTTCTTATTTTTTTCTTCCTCTGACTATTTTTGGCTTCTGTGTTTGCCTATTCTTGAAGACGAGCCCAAATTCATCATGTCCCAGAAAGTGTGTTCCTTGTCCAAATATCTAAATAAATTTGTAGCATGCCCAGGAACTGAAAAGGGAACCCTCCTTATTTTATTTCAGCTGCTGGTTTTATCTCTCAATCCCATGGGATCATCCTCCTCTTTGGAAGGTGGCCGAATAACACTACTCTGGATTTTGACGGGCTTTAACTGCCATTTAAAATAAAACAAGTGAACAGTAACCCAACATATTTTTTACAGTAGTTGTTGGGCAGAGGTAACTCCTTGTGTAATAACTGCCATGCTGACCTGATAGGAATAATAATTTTAGTGTTTTTTTCTTTTCCTTGCTACTTATGGAAGCTATCTTGCCTGATTCTCTCAGACAAGCTCACTTTTTTAAAGATCGGACTGGGATAGACCTTTTTAAAAAAAAAGTGACCAGGACTAAGCAAGTAACTGTTAAATTCAAAAGAATACTGTTGAACACATATTTGAACAAATCCCCCCCTCCCCCCAAACCACCAAAGTGTTTGTATTTGAATTGAATGGCTTGCCTCCCCCTCTGATCCCAGGCACTGACAAAGTGACTAATATCTGTAACAATTGTTTGGTTAAACTGGGAAATGATTCCTGAGTAAAGCTGTGTTTTAACCCTCCAAGTATATTGTCAATTACAGAAGCCACTACTAAGCTAAGTGTTAAATCATTTTTTGGCACACTAGTAATAAAAATGGTGGTTTATGGGTTGTCTTTTAGCTACTCAAAGGACATTGGATTAAAGACATTTTTAACAACACTAATCTCTCGTGGAAGTTTGAAAGGGTTTCAGTCAGCATCGGAGTTTGTTTAAAAAAATGCTGAATTTTGTTTTGCTCTACTGAAAGAGGAGCTAAGTTATAAAAACACTCCAGTCAGCTCTAGGTAAGCATGCTTGCTTTAAAAAAAAAAAATTTAAGTAACAGACTAATATAATCAATCTTCTGACGTTTCACGTTTTATATGAAATAATTTGTTTTTACCAAAATTAAAGACGTGCTTGTGTCTCAATCAGCCTTTATAAGATGGCAATTTGATTGGTTCTTAGAAAAACCTGTAATGAAGTAAAGCAAAGTACAGGGTCCCGGCTCCTACTGAGCACGATCCTGCACTGACAGCTGAAACGATGCTAGATCTTCATTTGAAGACTTGGCATACGCTTCAGTTTTTTGTAACTAGTGGGGTAGGGAAAAAAGAAATCGTAAATGTGGTAAACCTATGACAACATTTCTAACTTTGGAAAGGATTCACTTCTACATAGTACATTGTAAAATAATTCCGAGTAAAAAGAGTTCGCACTAACCCATCTGAGCTGTGGTGGAAATACAATTCAATGCTAACATAGGAAATTTCAGTTTTCTTTGGCGATGCACTGAGATTAGGAAGAGAGAAGCGATCTAGTTCCACTCATTCATGCTCATTTTTGGACTTTGTAAAACTTAAGTGTTCATTCATTATATAAAATCATAGAATGATACAGCACAGAAGGTGGCCATTTGGCCCATCATGCTTGTGGCGGCTCTTTGGTAGAGCTGTCCAACCACTCCACGTTCCCTATAAGCTGTGCAGCTCTCTGCTGGTCCCGTGCAGACTGGGACCGGCTTTTTCAGTCTTAAGTTTTGCACATAGGCTGCGCAACCCCCAAAAAATGAGGGAGCACTGGCCCCACTCCTCATCTCTTTCCCCCACAGCCCTTCAACTGTTTTCTCTTCAAGTATTTGTCTTAATTCCCTTTAGAAAGTTACTATTGAATCCATTTCCACCACCTTTTCAGGCAGTGTTTTCCAGCTCACCACAACTTGCTGTGTAAAAAAAAAAAAGTTTCCTCATCAGCGTTCCTGCTAAGCTGCGCAGGAGTCTGGAGGTTCCGGGCAGGCCGCTCACCGGCTTTTCAATGGAAATAACCGCACATGCGCGGAAAATTGAATGCGCGGCGCAGCCAGTTAAAGGGCCCGCATGGCAAAAAATATTAGAGAACATTGTTTCTCATGTCATCGACCTGAAACGTTAACTCTGTTTCTCTCTCCATAGATGCTGCCTGACCTGATGAGTGTTTCCAGCATTTTCTGTTTTTATTTCCTCATGTCGCCTCTGGTTCTTTTGCCAATCACCTTAAATCTGTGTCCTCTGGTTACCGACCCTTCTTACTTTTATCAAATCTGTTCATGATTTTAAATACTTTTATCAAATCTCTTAGCCTTCTCTGCTCTAAGGAGAACAACCCCATCTTCTCCAGCCTCTCCACATAACTGAAGACCCTGGTACCATTCTAGTAAATCTCTTCCGCACCCTCTCCAAGGCCTTGACATCCTTCCTAAAATGTGGTTCCCAGAATTGAACACCATACTCCAGCTGCGACCTAACCAATGTTTTATAACGGTTTAGCCTAACTTCCTTGCTTTTGTATTTTATGCCTCTTATTTATAAAGCCAAGGATTCCATAACAGCCTTCTCCACTTGTCCTCACAGAATCACAGAAACCCCACAGTGCAGATAGAGGCCATTTCGGCCCATCGAGCCTGCACCGACACATATCCCACCCGATCCCTGTAACCCCTACACCAACACACATCCCACCCTATCCCCATAACCCCACGTATTTAATCCCCCTAACACTAAGGGTCAATTTATCATAGCCAATCATCCTAACCCGCACATCTTTGGACTGTGGGAGGAAACCGGAGCACCCGGAGGAAACCCACGCAAACACGGGGAGAATGTGTGTGGAGTTTGCACAGTCACCCGAGGCCGGATTCGAACCCGGGTCCCTGGCGCTGTGAGGCAACAGTGCTAACCACTATGCCACCTTCAAAGATTTGTGTAAATACACCCCCAGGTCTCTGTTCCTGCACCCCCTTTAAAATGTTATAATTTAGTTTATATTGCCTCTCCTCATTCTTCCTACCAGATGTGTCACCTCACTCTTCTCTGCATTAAATTTCATCTGCCGTGTGTCTTCCCATTTCACCAGTTTGCCTCTGTCCTCAAGTTTGTTACTGTCCTCTTGATTGTTTACTATATTTCAGACTATATCTGCAAACTTAGAAATGATGCGCTGTACACCCAAGTCCAGGTCATTAATATGCATCAGAAAGAGCAGTGGTCCTAATACCGACCCCTGGGGGACGCCACTGTATACGTCCCTCCAGTCTGAAAAACAACTGTTCACCACTACTCTCTGCTTTCTGTCCCATAGCCAGCTTTGTATTCACAGTGCCGCTCTCCCTTGAGTCCCATGAGCTTCAATTTTGCTGACAAGTTATAACTAGTTTATTAAAAATCTCGGGTAGAATGCACACGTCCTGCCCGTAAATCTTGCTTCGTGTTGGCATGATTTTTGGTCATGGTTCAGTGTCAATATTTGCCATTGTGAATTGCGGTGTCGACATTTCATATTCAATTTTGCAATGTCAGCTGTCACAATGCAGCTGCAGGTTCTCGCCAGGAGGTGGCTATGTGCGCAAGTTGCTGAAGTCTCTCAATTTGCTCCATCTTCTATCTGAAGGTTACTTATGTTCATCAACTAGCTATGAGCAATGCCATGAGCAATTGAGTAATATAGTAAAAGTTGAGTATAGTGCACACTTCCTGTGAATGTCACGGTTCCTGTAAAATTTTGCCTGCTTCGGTTTGTTGATACCCTTATTATAAAACAGCATATCCTCTGACTTGCTGCCAGCAACATCATGGGATGGACTACATATTGAAGTGATTCAATTGTTCATTCCATAACATTACGGTTGAAGATAAGGGCCTAGAAATTTGGTTTGGGGCGCCAAGCTCGCCTGGGCGCCGGAATTACCGCTCCGGATGGAGCCGCTTGCGCCAGCGCGATATTCAGTTTCGGCGCCCCCAAATGGAAGTGGGGCGCTGCTCGAGGCGCCCCGCGTCCCTCTTGGGGCGCTGAAACTGAATATCGCAGCGCAACGTGCCGCAGTACTGCAGGCCTTCCTCCCTTTCTTAAAGGGGAGGGGCCTGCACCAGTGCGATCAGAGATCGCGAGTGCCAGCAAAAGAGCCCGGCACCGAGGAGAGGTGCCGGGCTCATGGGACACAGCCGGCACTGCCCAGGGCGGGGGGGCTCAGGAGGCCGGGGACGGCGGCCAGCCAAATAAATGGCCGCCCCGCACCTCCCCTTTAATTAGCGCCACTACCGCCGCAGGTCGGCCCCCCTGAACCGGTCGCAGATTGCGACCGGCGTTACAGCGGGGGGCGCGACCCAATATCGTGATCGGGGTGCTGCGCACACCGATGACGTCATCGGTGGCGGCGCAGCGCTACAGGCTAACGCTGCCATTAGCGCCCCGCTAAATTTCACGGGGGGCGTGGCCAGTGGCGCTAAAGCCACTAAGTGCCCTCTTTGGGTGCTAACTGGTGGCACAGCCCACCGAATTTCTAGGCCAAGGTGTTTGAAATGTTTGTCTACCTAGGCCTTTTCAGAGTCTCTGAACTGAACTATATAATATTATTTATATAACGTGTTCAAGCTCCTGGGACTTTGAGTTAACCACATTTGCATTGCAGAGTGGAATTCAGTATGCAAACAGATTTTTGAGGTGGAGTCAGTTGTACTGCTAATTTGGTGCCACATTTACATTGATCACCCTTGAAGCCTGTCACCAAATATATGCTAAATTGCATTGTTGGCTCCACCATAGCAGCTGAATTAATTCTGGTCAGTCTTATAACTGCGTGTAGCCTTCAGTTAACACCTCACTCTCAGGCCAGTTACCGAGCTAATAAGTTGAATGTGATTTAACTGAATGTTTTGCAGAGAACTGGAACTTTGGACAATTGTTAACTGGGTGTGAGAGGGGGAGCGTTGGTGAATGTCAGTGCAAATATGCTGCTGCTGTAAGTTAACACCAGTGTGAGGTGTCCTCTTATGTTTTCTGCTCCCTCTGTTCATGTTTTACTCGACATAAATTCAGACTTTTTTTTCATTTTCCAGTTCGCACAAAATATAGCCGCATTTAGTGGCTGAAGTTTACCTGCATAGAAACTCAGAGAAATATTCTGGCTGCTTGGGGGTAGATCAGCAGTAATCGCATCAAATACGATAGCAAAATACTGCGGATGCAAGAAATCTGAAATAACAACAGAAAACTCAGCAGGCGAAAGGTCTTTGACCTGAAACGTTAACTCTGTTTCTCTCTCCACGGATGCTGCCTGGCCCGCTGAGTTTTTCCAGCGTTTTCTGTTGTTATTTCATAATTGCAGCAAAGCCTGACCCTTCCCATTCTTGTATCTATATTGCAAACCATTTCCCCAAATTAATTGTAAAGAAATTAAATACTGTTTTGATCATCACAAGTGTATGGATGCCACGTTGGTCTGATACAGTGATGCATGTTACTTTTCACAGCTAATTCATGTTCACAGGCATTATGTATGATGAAAATTGGTATGAAGAATTCTTAAATTACATCTTTACTAAAATTCATAATTGTAACATTACTTTTAGTTTTCTAAAATCTGCACGTTTAAGAAATGCCATCTTTTTGTTTGGCTTTGAGTAGCAATGACCCATAGTTGCCACAGAAGTAACTTGCAGAAGAGAATTGGATATACGCTTGAAAAGGAAAGATTTTCAGCACTATGGGGAAAGAGCGGGGGAATTGTACTATTTGGATGGGTCTTTCAAAGAGCTGCCACAGGCATGATGGCCGAATCAAATTAAATCAAATCAAATCAACTTTTATTGTCATTGTTAGTGCACAAGTGCAGTACAACGAAATGTAGGCTTGCGGCTCCCGAGAGTGTACAATTTGGATTAGGACACTTAAACATTCAACATACATTTATACATTTGGCTTGCAGTATATTAGCATAAATATGACCATAATAAAGTGCATTGGCAGATGTGCAGGCTTTAGTGTTTATTTGTGGAGTTCAGTAGGATGACAGCCCTGGGAAAGAAGCTGTTCCTAAATCTGGTCGTACGGGTGCGAATGCATCTGTAGCGTCTTCCAGATGGTAGGAGGGCGAACAGACTGTGGCTGGGGTGGGTAGGGTCTTTGATGATGGACCGTGCCCTCCGTAGGCAGCGTTTCTGATATATATGCTCTATGGTCGGTAGCCGGGTGCATTAAACTGAGGTCCCATCTGCTTTTTCAGGTTAACAGCATCTCATTTGAAGGAGATCAGGGAGTTCTCCTGGTGTCTTGGCCAAGGTTGTTCCCTGGACCAGGATTTCCCAAAACAAGTTAACCAGCCATTGATCTCATTACTACCATTTGATAGGCTGCCCATGAGACTGCAACAGACAGTAGGCTCAATGTGTGGCGTGGCAGCTGGCCTTGGACCAGCTGGAGAGTGGTAGTGCCGTGATTATGGTACAGGACTAGCGATGCTGAGGCCATGAATTTGAATTCCTTCATGGCAAGTTGTGAAATTGAACGCAATAAAACTGGTTATTTGTGCCTGGCACGAGAAAAAGTGACTGGAAGCTGTTGGATTGTCTTAAAAATCATCCCTACCCAGACTGGCTTGCGTGTGACTCCAGTCCCACACTATGACTCTTGAGGCCCTCTGAAATGGCGTGACAAGCCTGTGAGTTGTAAAATCAAGCGCTCAGATGGAGGTGGCCCACCTTTCCAAGACAACTAGGGATGTGCAATAAATACAGCCTTGCCAGGGTCACCCACATTTGAAGGAGATATTAAAAATAGTAAATAGATTAATATGCCAGTTGTTGAAGGTTAAATATAACAATCACATCAGAACTTTGTTTGTGGTGTAAGTATATATTCAAACCTCTTTGTTAGTGTTACCAATTGAAGTACATTTTAAGTAGCATATTTAGAGAATGCTTAAAAACACAGACTTTAAATTTCATGTTCATTAAGCCAATTGATGTATATTCTAGTCCTAGTCGTGCAGCAGACACTTTCACATTAGGTTAGCTTTAGCATAAATCTCTACTATCCGCAATCTGACTGCAGCATTTTCTATACCAACTACCCTTTATGACCTGAATAAGACTGTCGGCTTAGTGCTGAATAATGGCCAGTTTTTGTCTTTTGGATTTGTCCCTGTTTGTAATTGTAACTGGTTTGAAATTACTTCAGCAACAGCCTTGAGAAAAAGACTGTAATCCTGTCCACCTGGGTTGGATTTTAACCTGGGTTCAAGAGATAAAAGAATGGTGTTAATTGACCAACTGCACCACCAAGTCCCAGCTTTATATAGATATTTGGATTTTAAAAACACCGAAATACATTCTAGAAGATGGAAACTAACTGGGCTTGTAGTTTTTTAACCATCACACGGACACAAGCAGTACTTCCAAATTCTCCTTGCTCTCTACTAATGCAAACTGTTTGAAATCATTGACTCGTTCTCTTAAAAATTACACGCTGACTTGAAGTAAACCTGCAATTTTGTGCAATTGCAACAAGAAAATAACGTGCTGTGCGGTAACTGATGGTTGTGTAACTGAAAAATCTGATGTTGAAATGGTAACGTAAATGTCCAGTTGTAAATAGGTGGACAAATTACAACTTTATTTTACCTAATATAAAAAGCATCATTATTAAATAAACATATTAAAGGGCTTACAAGTCTCAGCGTCCACTGTGAACAAAAAACTAAGCTTTTCTGCCTCGAGCGAAACCATCTACGCCAGTGTTGGACCATTTTCTGCGTAATTAATGTCTTAATTTTCTCCTTGTTCATCAAAGATCATGCATATTGTATTTCCCATATGCATACAATATAGCAAGCTAGTTCATTCACATGGTCTCTGATGTAAAAGAAAGGCCTGTTCCTGTCTAACTTTTTTTTTCAACTTAATTGTCTTTTTGGTCTGCTAGGTGCGTGACTTGTGGAAACCCATCGCCACATCTGAAGCAGTTTTAATATTGCACTAGTGCAGCAGGCTCCTGATATGTGGATCTCACACTTCCAATATCAAAGTAAAGTTGTCAGATTTGCTAAGCATGGCAGACGGGGAGACCATTTCTTGTTACTGGGTGGCTCTCCCTGGCTGCGTGTGATCTGCGCAGCAGCAGCAGCACTAGAATATAATTGGTTTCAATTTAAGAATCTTCAAACCATGCTACTGAGAAATACACACTGGTAGAGTGCACGCTGCCTTCCCATAGGGGCATACCACACTTACCAATGTCTGGAGAGTTTGCTGCAGAATTTGGGGCCAAAGCTCAAACACCCAATTGTGTGCAGGAATACTGTTTGAATTTAACCAGATAAAACCATGCATTCTACCAACACAGAACTGGTAGGCTTTCTGCTGCTTCCCGGTCAGAACACGACCCAGTTTAGGACTTGGCTTGTAGAGTTACAGGAAACTTTCGATTTACCGGCACCTAAATAACCGGAAATCTCGGTTAACCGGCAAAATTCAGGAGTAGGTTCAGGTAAGTTTTACTTCATATTCTACTTGCCTTCCTCCATCTGTTGCTGTGCAAGGGTGTGGCTGCAGCTGTTGCTAAGCTACAGAGACGCTTGGAACTTGTGGCCATTGTTCTGCAGTTAAGCAACAGGTTTGTTGCTTTATGCGGAGCTGTCAGCTCTCCGTTTCTTTTACTATAGCTTCCGGTTATCCGGAATTTTTGATGAACAGGCACCGCGTCGATCCCGGATTTAAAAAAAAGTTTCCTGTATCTGGAACCGACTGGGAAGAATCCTAGTCCACATTGACGGGTCCACCCTCTAGGTTACATTAATGAGCCAGGCTGATTTGTTAGTTAACAGCAGTGCTTGGAGAACTGTGGACATACCCTGGCTTAGTAATCAAATTATGGAAGCTGCCACAGAGGGCTGTCTTGGTTCCAAACTTCCAACGCAAAGCAGGTCATCTTGGAGCCATTTTGACACCAAAGAGACCCCGCTTACATCTTTGTAAACATTTAAAAATCACCTTTATGAGTAACATTGGTGTAAATCCAATGAGACATTTTGATAAAATCACTGATGTTTCCCTTTAAATGTTTGAACGCAAACTATAGTGAATGTATTTTAATTAGATTGATGTATCGATATGTCGAACTAAATAGAATGCACACCATGGTAGTTTAGCACTTGAACATAAGAATAGAAGAAATAGGAGCAGGAGTAGCCCATACAGCCCCTTGAACCAGCTCAACCATTCAATAAGATATTGGCTGATCTTGCACCTCAATTCCACTTTCCTATCTGATCCCCATAGCCCTTGATTCCCCCAGAGTCCAAGAATCTATCGATCTCAGCCTTGAATATATTCAATGACTGAACATCCACAGCCCTTAAGGGTAGAAAATTCCAAAGATTCGCAACCCTTTGAGTGAAGAAATTTCTTCTCATCTCAGTCCTAAATGACCGACCCTTTATCCTGAGACTGTGATCCCTGGTTCTAGACTCTCCAGTCAGGGGAAACAGCCTCTCGGCATCTACCCTGTCAAGCCCTCTTGGAATCTTATGTTTCAATGAGATCACCTCTCATTCTTCTAAACTCCAGAGAGTATAGGCTCAATCTCTCCTCATAGGACAGCCCTCTCATCCCAGGAATCTATCTAGTGAACCTTCGCTGCACCACCTCTAAGGCAGGTATATCCTTCCTTGGGTGCAGCGACCGCCATTGTACACATTACTCCAGATGTGGTCTCGCCAAAGCCCTGTACAATTGCAGCAAGACTTCCTTACTTTTGTACTCCAACCCCCTTGCAATAAAGGCCAACATACCATTTGCCTTCCTAATTGCTTGCTGTACCTGCATGTTAACTTTGTGTTTTGTTTACAAGGACACCCAAATCCCTGTGAACACCAACATGTAATAGTTTTTCACTATTTAAAAAATATTTTGTTTTTTTATTCTTCCTACCAAAGTGATTAACGTCACATTTCCCCACATTATACTCCATCTGCCAGCTTCTTGCCGACTCACTTAACCTGTCGATATCCCTTTGTGGGATAAATGGCTCATTCTCGGGCTGGCAATCAGTAACTAGTGGTGTTCCGCAGGGGTCAGTGCTGGGACCCCAACTCTTTACAATCTATATTAACGATTTGGAGGAAGGGACCGAGTGCAACATATCCAAGTTTGCCGATGATACAAAGATGGGAGGGAAAGCAGTGAGTGAGGAGGACATAAAAAACCTGCAAAAGGACATAGACAGGCTAAGTGAGTGGGCAGAGATTTGGCAGATGCAATATAATGTTGGAAAGTGTGAGGTTATGCACTTTGGCAGAAATAATCAAAGAGCAAGTTATTATCTAAATGGAGAGAAACTGCAAAGTGCTACAGTACAAAGGGATCTGGGGGTCCTGGTGCATGAAACACAAAAAGTTAGTATGCAGGTGCAGCAGGTGATCAGGAAGGCCAATGGAATCTTGGCTTTTATTGCAAGGGGGATGGAGTATAAAAACAGGGAAGTCTTGCTGCAGTTATACAGGGTATTGGTGAGGCCACACCTGGAATACTGCGTGCAGTTTTGGTTTCCATATTTAAGAAAAGATATACTTGCTCTCGAGGCGGTTCAGAGAAGGTTCACTCGGTTGATTCCAGAGATGAGGGGGTTGACGTATGAGGAAAGGTTGAGTAGGTTGGGACTCTACTCGTTGGAGTTCAGAAGAATGAGAGGCGATCTTATCGAAACATATAAGATTGTGAGGGGGCTTGATCGGGTGGATGCGGGGAGGATGTTTCCACTGATGGGTGAGACTAGAACTAGGGGGCATAATCTTAGAATAAGGGGCTGCCCTTTCAAAACTGAGATGAGGAGAAACTTCTTCACTCAGAGGGTAGTAAATCTATGGAATTTGCTACCCCAGAGAGCTGTGGAAGCTGCAACATTAAATAGATTTAAAATGGAGATAGACAGTTTCCTAGCAGATAAGGGAATTAGGGGTTACGGGGAGAGGGCAGGGAAGTGGACGTGAGCCTAGATTCAGATCAGCCATGATCCTATTGAATGGCGGAGCAGGCCCGAGGGGCCGTATGGCCTACTCCTGCTCCTATTTTTTATGTTCTTTCCCACCTAGCTTTATATCATCAGCAAACTTGGATTCGTTACACTCGGTCTCTTCTAAATCATTAATGTAGAAGGATGAACCATCTGTGGCTAACTAAGGAAGTTAATGCGGGTATCAAATTGAAAGAAAAGGCATACAAAGTTGCAAAGATTAGTGGTAGGCCAGAAGATTGGAAAATTTTTAGAAACTTGCAAAGGTTGACTAAAAAAATAACAGGAGAAAATAGATTGAGAGTAAACTAGCAAGAAATATAAAAACAGACAATAAGAGCTTCTAGAGGTATATAAAAAGGAAGAGAGTAGCTGAAGTAAACATTGGTCCCTTAGAGGATGAGACTGGGGAATTAATAATGGGAAAGAAGGAAATGGCAGAGACTTTGAACAAATATTTTGTGTCTGTCTTCACGGTAGAAGACACTGAAAGCATCCCAATAATAGTGGAAAATCAAGGGGCAAAAGGGAGGGAGGATTGGGCCTATAATCATTGGAGTTTAGAAGAATGAGAGGTGATCTTATTGAAACATAAGATTCTGAAGGGGCTCGACAGGGTGGATGCTGAGAGAATGTTTTCCCTCGTGGGGGAATCTAGAACTCGGGGGCATAGTTTCAGAATAAGGGGGCACCCATTTAAGATGGAGATGAGGAGGAATTTCTTCTAAGGGTTGTGAATCTTTGGAATTCTCTACCCCGGAGAGCTGTGGAGGCGGAGTCAGTGAATATATTCAAGGCTGAGAGACAGATATTTGAACTACAGGGGAGTCTAGGGTTATGGAGCTGAGGCCAAGATCAGATCAGCCATGATTTTATTGAATGGCGGACGGCGCAGGCTCGAGGGGCCAAATGGCCTGCACCTGCTCCTATTTCTTATGTTCTTAGGTAAATAGCTGAGGCCATAGCGGTAGCCCACTAGCAACAGCCTGCCAACCTGAAAATGACCCGTTTATTCCTACTCTGTTTTCTGTCCTTTAACCAATCCTCTATCCATGCCAGTATATTACCCCCAACCCATGCGCTCTTATATTGTGTAACAAGCTTTCGTGTGGCACCTTATTGAATGCCTTTTGAAAATCCAAATATACGACATTCACTGGTTCCCCTTTACCCTGCTAGTTACATCCTCAGAAAACTAACAGATTTGTCAAACATGATTTCCCTTTCATAAAACCATGTTGACTGTGCCTAATCATATGATTTTCTAACTGCCCTGTTACCACTTCCTTAATAATGGATTCTAGCATTTTCCCGACGACTGATGTCAGGCTGACTGACCTGTGGTTGCCGCTTTTCTCCCTCCTTTCTTGAAAAACGGTGTTACTTTTGCTATCTTAAGAACATGGGAAACGGCGTAGGCCATTGATCCCCTCGAGCCTGTTTCGCCATTCAAGGAGATCATGGCTGATCTGCGACCTAACTCCATATACCCGCCTTTGGCCTTTAATACCTTTAGTTAACAAAAAGCTATCACTCTCCGATTTAAAATTAACAATTGACCTAGCATCAATTGCCGTTTGCAGGAGAGAGTTCCAAACTTCTACCACCCTTTGTGTGTAGAAGTGTTTCCTAATTTCACTCCTGAAAGGTCTGGCTCTAATTTTTAAACTATGTCCCCTAGTCCTAGAATCCCCAACCAATAGGGATATCTACCCTATCTGTTCCCTTTTAATATCTTGAAAACCTCGAATAGATCACCCCTTAACCTTGTAAATTCTAGGGAATACAACTGTAATTTGTTTAATCTCTCCTCATAACCCTGAAGTCCGGGTATCATTCTGGTAAACCTACGCTGCACTCCCATCGAGGCCAATATATCCTTCCTAAGGCGCGGTGCTCAGAACTGCTCCCAGTGCTCCAGGTGTGGTCTAACCAGGGTTTGTATAGCTGCAGCATAACTTCTACCCCCTTGTATTCCAGTCCTCTAGATATAAAGGCCAGCATTCTATTGGCCTTTTTGATTATTTTCTGTATCTGTTCATGACATTTTAATGATCTGGGCCCCCAAATCTCTTTGGATCTCCACTGTTTTTAGCGTTTCACCATTTAGGAAGTACCCTGTTCTAGCCTTTTTAGGTCCAAAGTGGATGACCTCACATTTGCCTGCATTGAAATCCATTTGCCACAGTTTTGCCCATTCACTTAATCTGTCGCTATCCCTTTATAATTTTATACTTTCATCTATAATGACGCCTATGTTTGTGTCATCAGCAAATTTGGATATATGACTTTTTATGCCATCATCTAAGTCCTTAATAAATACTGTGAATAGTTGAGTCCCCAACACATCCCTGCGGGACACCACTAGTCACATCCTGCCAATCTGAGAACCTCCCCTTTATCCCTGCCACTCAGCCAGTTTCGTAACCAGGTCAATAAATTGTCCTCAATTCCGTATTCTCTTATGTGGGACTTTATCAAATGCCCTCAAAGTCCATATAACTAGCATCCATAGACATTCCCCTATCCACTACTTTAGTCACATCAAAAATTCAATCAGGTTGTCAGGCATGACCTACCTTTTCACAAATCCATGCTGGCTCTCTGATCAACTGAAAATTTTCGTGGTGTTCAGTCACCCTTAATTATAGACTCTAGCATAATTTCCCGACAACAGATGTTGGGCTAACTTGTCTATAATTCCCTGGTTTCCCCCTCTTGCCATTCTTAAATAGCGGAGTGACATACGCAGTTTTCCAATCTAAAGGAATGGTTCTTGAATCAAGAGAACTTTGGAAAATTATAGTTAGGGCACCTGCAATGTGTTCACCTACTTCCTTTAAAACCCTGGGGTGGAAACCATCTGGTCCTGGGGATTTGTCACTCTTTAGTGCCATTATTTTCTTCATTACTGTTATTTTACTTAAGTTAATTTTATTGAGTCCCTGACACTGATTTAATACTAGTTTCCTTGGGATTTCTGGCATGCTATCCTCTTCCTCTACTGTAAATACTGACGCAAAGTAATTATTCAACATGTCCGCCATTTCCTTATTATCAGTGACAATATCACCAATATCTTCCAATGCACTGGGACCATTCCAGAATCTATGGAATTTTGGAAGATCACAACCAATGCATCCACTATCTCTGCAGCCACCTCTGAGAACCCTAAAATGTTGGCCATCAGGTCCAGGCAATTTGTTGTTTTTTTCATCCCATTAATCTCTCCAGTACTTTTTCTTTACTAATATGAAGTACTTTAAGTTCCTCACTCTCATTAGACCCTGAGTTCCCCACTATTTCTGAGATGTTTTTTGTGTCTTCTGTGAAGACAGATACAAAATATTTGTTTAACATCCCTGCCATTTCCTTACTCCCCATTATAATTTCTCCTGTGTCGGTCTCTAAGGGACCCACATTTACTTTTGCTACTCTTCCTTTTTACATACCTGTAGAAGCTCTTAGAATCTGTTTTTATATTTCAAATCTGTTTTTATATTTCTTGCTCGCTTACTCTCATTCTATTTTCTCCCTCTTTATTTTTTGGCCATCCTTTGCTGGTTTCTAAAACTCTTCCCACCCTCAGGCTTACTATTGGTAACATTGCAAGCCTCTGTTAATTTAATACTATCCTTAACGTCTTTAGTTAGCCACGGATGGATCACTTTTCCCGTGGAGTTTTTACTTCTCAATGGAATGTATAGTCGTTGAGAATTATGAAATATTTATTTAATTGTTTGCTTATCTACTGTCATGCCTTTTAATCTAATTTCCCAATCTATCTTGGTCAACTTGCCCTTCACACCTATGTAATTGGCTTTATTTAAGTTTAAGACTCTAATTTCAGACTTAAAATTTAAAACCTCAAAATATGAAATGAAACTTGGAGGGTGCATCGTTTTTGTTGTGTATAATGGGAGTCTGATTAACAACAATAAGATGTCACTGGTACAAATGCTTTGTAAATCATGGTTGTGGATTTGTGGAATCCAGTCAATGTGCTGGAGATTGAATGAGCTAAGGTTCCAGGTTAGACTGTTGAGTAAATGGAAACTGGACAGCTGGATTTTAATGAGTAATCACAATTTAAGCATGTGTTTAGGTACGTAGATTTTTTTCAATTGTCTTTCCCTCTCCCTGTTAGTAGGTAGTTTTTTTGTGGCCTGCTGATTGTTTCCATGGATTTGGGACATGCAAACCAGATTAGCAGAGTACAATGGCTAATAACTTCATGGAGTCTTAAGTTGTTGAGCCAGTCAGAAATGAGTCCATACAATACTGTACATGTTAAGATCCCATTTCACAGACAATGGCTGAGGATCAGTATGTTAATTTGCAGTGGCCACGCCAACGTAACCTCAGTTAATTAATATGTAAGCAGTCTACAAACTTTCTAGTGTGATCTGTTACAGTTGGTTAATGTAGAATGAAAATGCTGCTATTTTGTCCATAGTGTGTTAGAATTGGGAATATTACCAACAATTTAATGGTATGCACATGTATATTGTGCAGAATGAAGCTGTCTCTGTTTTAAAATGGTGTTTGGTATGCATTAATGAGTTGATTGTTGTGATAAAGCAAGCTGGGTGTGTTTTGCTCAGACTTGTTATCTGGGGAGTTTGCATATGTATGCTGTATAATGCATTCCAAGCTGGGTGGATTTCATCACTCCCCTTCCTATGCCACCTTCCCGTGCAAGCGTAGGAGATGCAACACCTGCCCATTCACCCCCTCCCTTCTCACCGTCCGGGGCTCCAAACACGCCTTTCAGGTAAAACAGTGTTTTACTTGTACTTCTTTCAATTTAGTATACTGCTTTCGCTGCTCACGATGTGGTGGTCTCTACATTGGGGAGACCAAATGCAGATTGGGTGACCGCTTTGCGGAACACCTCCATTCAGTCCACAAGTGTGACCCTGAGCTTCTGGTCGCCAGTCATGTCATTTTAATTAAAAACAGAAAATGCTGGAGACACTCAGCAGGTCAGGCAGCATCTGTGAAGAGAGAAACAAGAGTTAACGTTTCAGGTCGATGACCTTTCGTCAGAACTGGAAAAACCTGCTGAGTTTCTCCAGCATTTTCTGTTTTTATTTCAGATTTCCAGCATCTGCAGTATTTTCTTTTTGTGTGTAATTTTAATTATCTGGACCACTCCCACTCTGACCCCTCTGTCCTCGGCCTCCGACACTTCCAATGAAACTCACCGTAAGCTTGAGGAACAGCACATCATCTTTCTATTAGGCACTTCACAGCCTTTTCAGACTCGGCATTGAGTTCAACAATTTCAGATCAGAACCCATTGTTTTGGACGGCAGCTGCTGCTGCTGATTCTGCTATTCCCATTTACACCTCCTCTAGACCCATCTTTTGTTTCTTTATTTGTTCATTACCCTCTCCCTTCGCCTCGCACCATCATCCCTTTTGTCATTTAAGCTCTCCTGCCTTCCACCTTATCACAGACCTTTCCTTTTGTTCTTTCCTCCCTCCTGTAATTGCTTAATACCTGCTACATCGCTAACCTTTTCCACTTCTGATGAAAGGTCATCGAACTGAAATGTTAACTCAGTTTCTCTGAGTATTTCCAGTATTTTCTGTTTTTATTTCAGATTTCCAGCATCTGCAGTATCTTGCTTATTTATGAGCATTAATGTTGGTAGTTTTTTCCCACATTTGTGGAAATTAACAAGCAGTAACGTATGGACAGTATTTTGTTCTGATCTCTAGTTGTCATCGGGATAGTAGAAAAATGTGAGTTCCGTCTAACGGCACTTCACTAATGTGGAATTGAGCCATTTTGTCCAGCAAGGCATCGGTTTGATCCTTGGTCTGTGCTCAATTAGCTGAACTCCCCTAGGGTGGCAATAAGCGTCATGCAATTGGCCTTGGAACCCTTGGGCTAGCGTTCAAGAACGCTGGACGAGGGGCAAAGTCACCCAGGGTGTTGTCTTCGGCCCCTGCCACAAACTACGTTCCCTAACCACCGATTCCATTTCCCTCCCTGACCACTGTCTTGGGCTGAACCAGACTGTTTCCAACCTTGGTGTCATATTTGACGTTGAGCTAAGCTTCTGACTGCATATCCTCTCCGTCACTAAGACCACCTCCGTAACATCGTCCGTCACCGCCCCTGCCTCAACCCACCCACTCTTGAAATCTTCATCCATGCTTTTCTTATCTCCAGACTAGACTATTCCAATGTTCGCCAGGCTGGCTTCCCATCTTCCACCCTCCTAAACGAGCTCATCTAATTTTGCTGCTCGGATCCTAACCAGTGCCAAGTCCTGCTCACCCATCACCCCCGTGCTTGCTGACCTCCCTTGGCTCCTGGTACGCCAACGCCTTGATTCTAAATCTCATCCTCGTGTTCAAATCCCTCTGTGGCCTTGGCCCTCCCTATCGCTTTCCCCCCTACAACCCTCCCAAGAACACTGCGTTCCTCCAACTCTGGTCTCTTACGCACCACCACTGCCTTCGCCCCACCATTGACGGCTGTACCATCAGCTGTCTAAAGCCTAAGCTCCGGAACTCCCTGCCTAAACCTCTGACTCCACCTCTCCCCATTTAAGATACTCCGTAAAACCTACCTCTTTGACAGAGCTTTTACTCGCCCAGCCAAATATCCCCTCCTTTGGCTCGGTGTCAGTTTCTGTGACGTGCCGTGGAACATTTTCCTATGTTGACGTTGCTATAGAAATGAAAGTTGGTTTTTAATTGATTATTTTATGTTTATTTTTCACAGGTGGTTTCCATGCCATTTACATGTATAAAATTGGAATTTTGAACTATCATATACTTTTAAAATGGCCATAGTCACATTGAGATGTACTGGTATCACGCACACCAGTAATCACAATTAAATGCTTGCCATAACAATCAAAATGGCTGTATAGCCCATTTCTAAAAATGTAGTGAAAATAGAGTTCCAGTACATCTTAATGATCACAGATGCTTCCAGGTGTATGTTTTGTTAGTGCTGATCTATTACTTGAAACTTTTGTCCTTAAGCTTGTATACAAATGACCATTCAAATTGACGTGATTGGGTAAACTCTGAGCTAGTAGGAAGTGGCTCAGTGTGATGCAACCTGGAAGAGTTGCTACAATGGCTCTTATTTTCCCTTTCCAATTCTTCTGGCTGACTGTTCCTTCCTCTCCTGCATTAATACTTATCCTGGGTACAGATCTACAGGAGGTGGCAGCCATTTGATACCTTATCCAAGGAGCCACTCTTTTTATGAACCTGGGTCATGAATGTTGCTGGGATTTGTGGTATTAATGGGTGCCATTGTGGCAGAGTTTAGTCTTTCCTTACCTGATGGCCTCACATACATCACCTTGGGAGAAGGAGGACTATTGAATAGCGATGAGAAACAGCAAGCCTGGCGATTGTGTTCCTCTTTCCCCATCCCCAATAAAGTATAGGAAGAGTACCACATCTTGACTGAGGGAGCTAGTTCAATGTGGACATTGGATCGAAATCTGTGACTTTCCAGATCTATATGGCTGTGTGATTGGCATATTTAACCATGGAGCCACTGGTACTAGTGTTCTGAAAATACTTCACAAATTTAGTAAGAAAACTTGCAGATTTTCCTGAAATTTTTACAAAGTTTTTTTTCTTGAAAGAAAAATTCTTTGGCCAACCTAATTCAGAGATGCTTTATAGAGATAATTTTGGTGGAAAAGTACTGTAGCATCTGTCAATTAGTGTTCTTCAATGTATCTTGTCACAATACTATGTGGGAACCCATCAGCTTCCTGCGTCTTGCAGAATTTGCATTCACAGAAACCCCACAGTGCAGATAGAGGCCATTTCGGCCCATCGAGCCTGCACCGACACATATCCCACCCTATCCCCGTAACCCCATGTATTTAATCCCCCTAACACTAAGGGTCAGTTTATCATAGCCAATCAACCTAAACCCGCACATCTTTGGATTGTACAGGAAACTCTCGATTTACCGGCACCTAAATAACCGGAAACCTCTGTTAACCGGCAAAATTCAGGAGTAGGTTCAGGTAAGTTTTACTTCATATTAGTGGCCGTTCCTGGATCTGTGGCTGTGTAATCGGGGTTCCTGCACTGTTGCTAAGCAACAGGGACGCTTGGTCTGTGGCCGGGGTTCCTGCAGCTATTGCTAAGCAACAGGGAAGCCTGGATTTGTTGCTGTGTACAGAGCTCTCGTACCTTTTACTATACCTCTCTGTAATCCGGACTTTTTGATAAACCAACACCACGCCGGTCCCGTCGGTGCCGGATAAAAGAGAGTTTCCTGTATAGAAAAATCCAAATTGCCTGTCTTTGTTTAATGTCTGAACTCTTCATAAATGTGTTCATTAGAATTGAATACATAACAGCTCATGCTTCGTTAACTAAATAAACCACAATATGGAAGTGCATTTCATTGTCTTTTTTGATCCTGCATTTGATTTGTCCTGTACTTAAATTGACCACAAATTAGAACGAATGTTTTACTTGCACTATAAAATCCCTGTAATTTGATAGCTTTACTATTTTAAGTAGTCTAAGTGATGTCAGGGAGGTTTAGCAAATCCAGACTTGGCCCCCTCCCCCCTGAACACACTCCTCGTGTGCCAGTTTGGTTTAGTGGCACATTCTCGCCTCTGAATCAAAGTTGTGGGTTGAAGTACATAATCTAGGCTGACACTTCATAAGTATATTGAACTAAGTATTATGAATGCAGGAATTTTGAATTATTTCTTTGCGGTGCTGATTTTCTGTCACTAACTATGGAAGGACTGCAAATGACTGTATAATCAAAACTCAAGCCGTGTAATTGCAATAAAAGGTACCGCACATATTCCAGCATCTTGGCATTTTTTGATCTAATTTTAAATCCTTTTGTTAAGTAAATTGCAATTTTTTTTTGCCAGTGCTGAAGCTTCAACATTTCTAATTCAGTTGATGGGCAGACATTAACCAAGGTATCTTCATACAGTGAGGATGGAAGCTAAGGGATATGATTTTTGATAATTTTGGTGCTTCTCCCACGATAGATGTTTATAGATCCACTGAAAAATGTAGCATATTTATAAAAAACCATGAAGGCACGGTTTAAGGTGCAAACTCTCCAAAAATGGGGAGACTCTGTCAAAAAACACCTTTCAATTTGCTGGAACTTCAAATGAGAGGACTTAAAAACTAAATTAAAAAAATGGCAAGTAGCTGGATTATGTGCAGTACCATTTATTCTTGTGCCGATTAATATTTATTATGACTTGCTATGCCGATTAATACACACATTAATATATTGTTTACTTCCCTTGGGGTTTTCCTTGAAATGTACCAATTGACCTCCTCTCATACCTGTAATTGGCCACTATGTGGTGCATGAACAATGTGAGTTAACGTGGAATTTTCTTCCCCCGCCCCCTCCTGCATGACTGCTTCAGCCACCTTGTTCTTCAGTCTGCTTTGTGTATATGTTGCCATTTAAGGCATGGACTAAAACAGTTCCTTTTGGTGCTGCAATTGGCTTCCAGCAGCACTAGAGTTGCTTCATCTCCTCACTGATCTGCCCCTATCTGCAAAGCAGCAAAGTAAACATGTAATGACATACTTGGTAGTGTGTTCTGGTGATCATTGCAGGTTTGCAAGTTGATTATTTAAAAAAAAAAAATTTAATGCAATATTTCAACTAACTTGACTCTTACTGGGAATATACCTAATTTGGGCAGGTTCTTCTGAAATAACACCTTAAAATGTATCCTGTAATTCAATAGATGTCTTAATCTTATGCCTATGTAACCTGAATCTCTCCATTTGGCTGCCACTCTGGACCCCTAGCCCGTTACTTCTATCTCTCTCCTCTTGGATACTTCTCTTTCCCTTCCTCTCACCTTCCCCCCCCCCAATAAAAATCCCAACCCCAACCCACCATCACTCCTCTGCCATCCTACTATCCTGTTGCAATACCAGGCTTGAATCCCCATTGGTTAAGACCACAGCTACTCTTTGTCCCTCTCCGCACTCTCTGAAAGGCCCATTGAGGCACCTGCCACTGCCTCCTTATCAGCAGCAACCCAACCCCCCCCCCCCCCCCGGCAATCCATCTCTCTCACTGACCTTCCCGTGTATTGCGTTCGCTGAGGGCTAATCTGACCAACCTTCTTGTCCACTCTACCCAGCACTGCCCCTTTGGACTGTTGCCAGCAGATCAACAGTCACCACCTCTCTTCGCATTTCCCACCAGAATGTCCATTTACACAAGGCTAACTAGGCCTATGCCGTCTGTGACCTTATTGTGGGTGATTGCATTGATATCATGGCTTTGACAGAAATTTGGCTCCTGGATGGTGACACCTTTGCCCTTTGAAGTCTCTCGGTCTGGTTATACTTTACATCATTTACCCTGCCCAAACTGCCATGGTGGCAGTGTGGCACTTATCACCAAATCACACCGTAGTCTCTCCCACTACTTCTCTAGTACTTTTTTCCTTCTTTGAGCACCTCACCTCACCTCCACCGTCTTGCCCCTCTTTTAAAGTCCTTGCTCTTTACCACCCCCAATCTGACCCTGCGTTTTGCACGGAGATAGCCTCCTTCCTTTTCAGCCTTAGTCACAAATCACATTCTCTTTGACTGTGGTGCACTATTCCACTTCAACCTCTCTGCAGCCTTTGACATGGTTAACTGCACAATCCTCCTCCAGTGTGTCTCCTCTGTTGTCCAGCTCAGTAACCTCCTCTACCCCTACAACTTCCAGCATGCTCCTGCATTCCTCTGACTCTGGCCTCTTGTGTACCCCCATCAAGTTTCTGTACTGGTCAAAGTCACCTCTTCATTTCATTTACATACTATATGTACCTTGATGTTCTCCGGAAGCATTGGACCAGCTTTTGCATTTATGCTGATGCGCAATACTACATTTTCACACGGCTTCATTTGTTCTGTCAGCAAGACTGCTTTCTTTTACCTCTGCAACATTAAGAACACACAAAATAGGAGCAGGAGTAGGCCATATGGCCCTTCGAGCCTGCTCCGCCATTCAATAAGGTCATGGCTGATCTTCGATCTCAATTCCCACATGATCCCCATGTCCCTTAATTCCCCTGGAGTCCAAAAATCTATTGCTTTCTGCCTTGAATATACTCAATGACTGAGCACCCACAGCCCTCTGGGGTAGAGAATTCTAAAGATTCACAACCCTCAGTGAAGAAATTTCTCCATCTCCTCCTCTCCTGCCTTCACCCCTTCCTCTCCCTCTTCAGTGTCAAAACCAAATTCTTGCTTTTATCACCTTGTATCTGACATCTCCACTGTTCGCAGTGACCTATTCAAAAACTACAAGACCTCCAAGAATGTCTTTGGCCCATGCCCCGTCCACTGTGAGGCTCACGTCCCCATCATCTCTGTCCTTATTATGCTACACTGGCTTCCCATGTCTCAGACTTGACTCACTCTCTCTATTTGATGATTTGCTGAAGATAGTACATACTGCAAGCACAGTGTACTGGGGATGGAGCAGGTAGGTATCAAGTCCAGTGGCCGGGGCACTGATCAAATGAACTGCTCCTTCCTGGATGACGTCAAGCTACTTGAGCGTGTTGCTGTGGTTCCACCCATCCAAACGAGTGGTGAGTTTTCCACCACACTCCTGACGAACCTTGTAGATAATGGTGAGACACCAAGGGGTCAGGAATGTTGCAGATATTCTGCCTCTGCCCTGCTCTTGCTTGTCAGCAGGAATGTATGGTTATATTGAGAAATATGGACTGCAGATTAAGTTTGTATTTAAAGTACTTTCAACATTTAAAAAAAGTTAGTTAGAAGAAAAAACAATTCACGTACTGACTGATGTGTGACACCAAAAGTCAATGATCTGTTTTGCTGTTTGCTTCAACATTTTAGTGTATTCGGTGACATAATGGGTGGCAGTTGGAGGCAACTACAGGAAACTTTGGTTTATCCGGAGGTTATATGTCCGGAATACTCGATCTAACGGCAAAAATCAGGAGCCGTTTTCTATAAGGTTTTTTAGTTCTCGTTGCTTTTTTTTTCCCCCCGGTCAGGCACTGCAAGGTCTGTAGCTATAGCAACAGCTTCAGCTAGAGACGCTTGCAGCTGCAGCCGACTGTTTTGAAGCAACAGGGTTTGTTGATTCACATGGAGCTTTTCAGTTCCGTATGTTTCAACATTATGCTAGTATGTCCGGCACTTTTGATGGTACAGCACCAGCTCGGTCCAGTCGGTGCCGGATATCAGAAAGTTTCCTGTACAACAGGACGTGTATTTCAAATTTGATTCTCTTGGTTAGTATAGAAAACCTGAGAGAATTGAATAGGGTAGCTTAACATGGGCGTTAGAATTTCCATATCATACTGCATGCTCCAGCGGCCCTACTGAAATTCATAACTGATCAATGTGGTTTATTAGACATTTGCTGCATCAGCTTTTTGCATGAACTTTTGCCTTAAAAATCTTCCAAAGCACCTTGACCTAAATGTATACATTGTACTATTACAAGATGTTTTAAATAGCAGTTTCAATCTAGATGGATACAAAATGAATTATTGTTTCCTATAAGATAAGCATTTAAAATATTTATAGTCTGTAAGGTCTTTTTCAAGTTTGTTATTGGAGTACTGTAGTTTAGGTTTATGGATTCAAATACTCAATTTTGACTCTTATTCTTTATCGAATTAGCTGAATTCCTAAGTGATTTCTGTACTTATACAAAGGTGTGTAAAGTTGCGATTGTTTTATCAGTGGGATGGAAAGGAAATATGAAAGTGCCAGTGAAAATTAAAATTTCTGGAGTGCAACATACTTGTGTTCCATCTAAGTGAATTTAATAATTGTGATATTTCTCTCAAAAAGGATCCGGTATGTGGAATCTGGGTAATTTTGTGGTTTTCAGTTGTGCTGTTGCACTGAAATCGGTGCCAAGTCCATAATAGTGATGTAATTTCATCAAATTTATAGCAAGTTACTGATTACTGCTGGGTTTTTTGAATGGGAAGGTTTAAAAAAATTCAGCAACCATTTTATTTGGTTGATTATAGACTTGGTTATAATGCATAATCTTGAACCGCAATATCCCCAGTTTTTCGGACCAATGATGGTTCGCATTACCAGCTGTGTATGGGGGGTGGTGACTGGATAAAGGAGAAAAGAACCAGAACTGCACCCGTATATGCATCATGAATGGGTTTGCTTGCCACATGATCACTGTATGAATTACCCTTTCATTACGGTATTGTATACAGTGATCAAGTGGGATGCCCACCAGCTTTTCCTGTTGCCTCTGAAACCATCTTATTTTCCTGTTGTGTACAAAAGGCAGTAAATACCACTACTTGCCTTTTTTTTCCTGTTGAGTGCAAGAGCCATAGATTTATTTTACAAGTTAGATAATTACACAGAAGCAGAAATACAAAGAATATAAGTATTTGGGAATAGTCATTCCTCAAGAGTTAAAATATTGTTGGAATGTATTTCTTATACAGTCTTTTAATTTACGTTTGGGAAGGTTAATACTTCATACACTTCAATGTAATGTTTGTATGAGTGAGGTGAAATTCCAGCCCTCTACAGAGTTGAGCTGGCCCTTGGACTCAACTGAAACTGAATTTGGTATTGAGGAAAGGTTGCAGTATGTGTTTCAGATCAATAGGCCTCTGAATAAAAAGCTCTTAATTAATCAAATTTAAACAGCACCATTGCGCCTCTAGTTCATTGAATTACTTGATGAGTTGCTGTTCACACCCTAGCCATGCCGTGCATATCTGTTAATGCACTGACTGTAGATCATCTGATAACCGTAAAACAAAAATTTGCGGTGGGTAATAACAGCGAACGAGCAGCATTTGCTGTTATTACCCCTTTTGAAATTGACCGCAACTTCTGGATTTAGCGGGTGCGCATCCTAACGTGGAAATCCTGAAGTTGCGGCCAGTCCTTCACTGCTCCAACACTGGTTGTGCTCTGGCCATGGGGCCCCCCCCACCCCAAAGCCGGCACTTGGTGTAATCAGTGAAACTGGCAAAAATGTGGGCTTTCCCACAGTAATATCGCTGTTAAATACCTAATTAAAACTTCGATTAGGTGTAACTAGGGTTTTAACAGTGTATTGACTGCTAAAATAAAGTTACGGGCCTGAAAAGCTAATTTAAATTTTGTGGAGTGTCAAATTTCTTCATTATGATAAATATTACAATTTTTAAGAAACTTGAAAAAACATTTTTTTAAAGTTTGTTCATGATACAGGAAACTCTTTTTATCCGGGACCAGCGTGCTGCCGGTTGATCAAAAAGTCCGGATTACAGAGAGGTATAGTAAAAGGTACGAGAGCCCCGTACACGGCCACAGATCCAGGCGTCCCTGTTGCATGGCAACAGGTGCAGGAACCCCGGTTACACAGCCACAGATCCAGGAACCCCGGTTACACGGCCACTAATATGAAGTAAAACTTACCTGAACCTGCTCCTGAATTTTGCCGGTTGAGAGATTTCCGGTTATTTAGGTGCCAGTAAAAAGAGAGTTTCCTGTATTTCAGTTTCAAGAGTCCCAATTTTTGTTTTGCTCCCTGTTAAATTTGTAAAAAGTCAGGATAAAAGCAGTTTCTCATTTCCTGGTTCCTTGTCTGAGAATTCTGCAGTGATTGGTTGCTTAGACAGCTTGTTGACGTCACAGCAGATTGCACGAGGGAATCCCCACTATAGAGCGCTGAAATCACTTGCGTGTCAAAAAAGGCAAACTTCTTGTTACCGAGATTGCGAGACTGCTGACTGGAGATTCTGGGCCAATGCTTCTCCATCTTGGCTAATCTGCAAAGGAAAGAGCCTGTCAGCTGCCAATAGTTAAACTGCAGTTTCCGTCTTAGCTAAAAGCATATTTTAAGCCGGTCCTGTGTATCTACGGTCATGTATAAAACATGATATAGAAATGTTCCTGTTCCATAAAGGACAAAAGCTGTTTCCACCACATTAATAATCAGATAAAATGATGTGGCTGAGTGGGTTTATTGTATTTGGAAAAATAGACATCTATGATTTTAAAAAGTAATATGGTGCAGTATGCAATGATGTGAACTTTAGTTTAAACTATAAGTGGTGATGCTTACATGACCATGTTTTTACAGTTTGTTTATAATTATGAACAATATTTTTATAATTCTGTGATCATGGAATTTTCAAATTTGAAGCCTTCTTGGCCTAAAATGGAAACAAATTGCATTACTTATTTTGGTGAGTCTGGGGGAAAATATATTTAATGGGCTACTTTCCCATTCACACAAATTCAGTTGTTACCAAATTAAAAATGGGTATAGATTTGTAGTATAATTTCTTTTAGAAAGATACCACTTTTGCAAGTTTGAGTTAAAATTAAAGTTGCAACAATGCATTCAACTGAGAATTTTGTAGGTTGTTTGGCAAACAGCGTGAAAATTCCATTCATCGTGTATCTGAGCAGTAAATACTGGTTTGAAGCATCAGAGGCTGAGGGAAAAGTAAGGTATTTTGTCCCTGGAGTCTGTTCATTTATATGAAAGCTCACTTGGAACCTCTAGAGGCAGGTACTGTGCATAGCATCCAGGGTTTAAGAAGAAAGAAAAAAAAAAAATCTCCATTTTTTCCCCTCCAATTTAATTCTCGCTTCTCTTCCCTGCCTGACCCCCCCCCCCCCCCCCACCAAATAAAATGGAGATTTTTTTTTGATGGCCAATATTCAATCACCCGAGTCTCGATGGAGCTTTGGCAGACTATTTGACTGCAGGGAGAATCGCAGCAAAGCCTTATTCTTTCCTAGCTAACTGCCACGCACATTCACTTCCCACTGTGATTACTTGATAGTTCACTGGCTGATGTTCCTCCACTCCATCCCCTTTGCTAACCCAGAGAGGCTCCTAACGCTGCCTCTCGTTAACTCAACACAGACTGGGTATCCAATCTGCAACCTTCCTGATCTGTACTGCTCAGATGCTTGTTGGATAAACTTGGCGAACCGTCGGGGGAAGCACTGTTGCCTTTGTAAGTGAAAATGGCTGTGGGGATTCACCTCTGGAAGAAATTTTAACAAGGAAAATTTGTTTTGGCTCAGTTTTTATTGATCTATTTTTTCTTCTCTCCAACCAGCTACAGTATAATTAATCCCCTCTTTGTCCTGTAACATATTTAGTTGTTTAAATACATTTATACGATTTACTTCAATGGCCTTGCCAGTGGCCAGATTCAATATGTTTACTTGAATTCTCTATTGCTAATTTTCTAATTCTTAAATTATATTTCCTCATTTTTGAAATCTCAATCCGGGTAAACATTTTGTCGACCCCCCTTAAGTTTAAAATCTTCGAGTGGTATCAAGGTTTTTTCTTTTTGATTCGACTCTTTCTTGCAGAGTTTCTCCCTTCCCCTCTTGCAGATGTTGACTCCTTGCTGTGTTATAGTTCCACATGTGCAAACTTCCAGCAGGATGTGCTGGTTAGTGATCTGGAACAGGAGCCCTGGCTGTTTGTTTTCCCTGTCCATTTTAACCAAGCTTTTGGTCACCTGTCCTAATATTTCTTTGTGGCGCGGTGTCAAATTTTGTCTGTTACGCACCATCTTACCACGTTAAAGGCGCTATATAAATGCAAGTTTCTGGTTACCTGGAATCCAAAGTAAAATGAGACTGATTTATAAAAGCTAAATCATAACACTGGCATTTGTGCTCGACCTCCAACACACTTCTTCCCCACCATCCCATAATGACATTGCAGTCACTAACAGATTTTAAACTGGTTTAATTATTAAAGGTTAAAATTAGTATAATAACCTATGTTCATCTAAATTGTTCCTAAATGTCAGCATTTAGTGAGCACGGAGAAGCTTATTGTTTTGTACAGTCCTGAGAAACTCTTGCTTGATTATGTAGTGCATGTAGCAAGGAATACATGCAAGGATTTAATGGGCAGCATGGACTAGTTCTAAATAATTGACAAGGTAAACAATAGTAAATAGACCATTTACATATTTTCTAAAACCTGGGACTAAATTACGCTCGCAATCTATCTAGGTTAATAACATTCATTTTTTCCTTTTCTTTCAGTACATCTTTGGGGAGTTCAGCCCTGATGAATTCAATCAATTCTTTGTAACATCACGCAGCTCTGTTGAGGTAAGCGCACTCACTATCGGCAAAACCTGGAATTTTTATTTCTGTTCATTTATTGCACTAATTTTTAAGTGCCATTTTGACTACTTGGTCTTAAATTATATGCCTAGCAACTGATTAAGAGATGGACAAATTTTTGACCAAATAATGGTGCCAGTGGCTGTTAAAGGTTCAGAGGTTAGTGCTGTGTATAGATGGACTGGTTGAGGATTTTTCAGATGGATAGGATTTTGTACTTTTTAAACTATTTGCCATTTCTGACCACTTAAAAGATGTGTTTGGTTGGAACTGGACAAGACTATTCTCTGAATCCTGAATAATATGAAGATGATGTAAATGTAGGCATATCAATAATAACTTATATATATATAAATCGATATGTCAGCTTTCCCCCCTTTTTAAGCTTCTTTAAGCTTTTTCAGGCCTTTAATCTAATGTGCCTAGTGATAATTCTGTAATGCTGTCTTCATACAGTAGCTGCCATATTTCAGCTGCATTGCTGTTGGAGCCTGCTTGTACCACCACTTTGGGATGGGTCATGGTGGAACTTTAGACGTGCCAATTTGAGTGGCACTCAATAGTCTCCAACTCCAGTCAACTTCTAATTTAGAAGAGTCGATGAATATTTTCAATTACCGTGTCCCTAGAATTGTAGAGCTTTTTAAAAAAAGAAGTGGTATTGAAAAATGGGTTTTTGGACAAAGCAAGTCCACCTCGGAGTAGCTTCTGTTTCTTTCAACACCGACAACTTTATACTCTGCTAAAAATGTTAGTGCAGTATCATTAATAAAGGAGCAATATAAAGACAACGGCAAAAGGCGCGCTTATTTTTTGCCAATGTAAGCCACTGCATTTGAAAAACAATTTTGATATTGTAAGGTGTTACATGATGGAAATGATAAGTACCTTAATTTGCTTCACACATTCCTTTCACAATGAAGCTGTTATGTTTTTTAAATGCAGTTAGCTTTCTTGTAGATATTTATAGGATGGAACCTGCGTACATAAATTACTTGTGGCAGGGTAGCCGTGTAAAGTCAAATCATCTCTGAATCGCTTATGTTGCAATTGCACCTGGTGGTTGATCTTAAAGTTCCTCTTTGAAGTGTAGCGTGGTGAGTGAGTGAGTATCGTGAACAACTGAGCCTAAACTGTACCAAAAAAAAATCTGTTTTACTTCCATTTCACTAATGGAAATAGGTAGAAAATTGTGTTGGGTGAAAATAAATTCACATCTAATCTGTGGTAAAGTAAAAGGTGCAGTTTATTGAAAACAGAGCTCTGGGAGAAGCGTCTCAGACCCCGCGGTCTGTGCGAGCACCTTCTCCCCGATCAACAAAATTCACAAGCTTATATACAGTACAAGACTGGAGCACATCGATAGCCTTGATTACATTACTTATTCCTTGGCCAGTCTGGCTTCGTGGCAACAGCCGCCCCCCTCCCCAATTATATTCCTTCAAAAACAACCTAATTATAACTTTAAATCGTTAGCTAAGCCCCTTCTTTTAGTTCTGTCTTTTATCTAAGTTTGTCCAGTTATCTGGACAGCAGGGTCCTTTCTTACTTCATTGTGACTTCGGCCGATCAGTGACTCGTGATTGGACATGGCTAACCTTGTTATTGCAGCTTCTCATATCTCCACATGCTTAATCACTTTTGTAGTTCAGTCCATTGTGTTTTTAAACTAGTCTCGACTGAAACTAGGTTGTCCTGCTGTGTCGCTCGACTGCAACATTCAACTGGTTCAAATCCCAATCCTTCAAATTGTATTGTTACAATACCAGCTATGCTCCCCTAGAGACTATTGAAATGGTTCCATAACCTGCTAGCCACGTGTTGGTATCTTCGGTCCAGGATGTTTGGGCATTGCGATGGATCAGTAAAATGTAGCAGTGTGATGGCAAGATTATGACTTTTTCTGTAATTCTCTTCCTCCTGGATAGCATTGGTATACAGGCATTTTGAGAAGTAGACCAAGTTATAATGTAATCTTGCTGCCCGTTTCAGTAGCTCAAGGTCTGCTGGACTGGGCCAGGTTTTCTTTGTGCCATTATATTATATTGCTTGCAACAAAAAGATATGGTGGCATATAATGCTAGTGGTTCTTTGTAATTCTGTTTAAAGTATGATGCTAAACTTCTGTTTTTTTTGTTGCCACAGCTTCCGCCGTATAATGATAAAGTCTTGCATGTCAGTCAATCAGCGGGTAAGTGTTTGATTTCAGTACATTTGCTAATTTTCTACTTAGCGTGATAATCTAGGAAGGATCTAGGGACTAGGATAAAGTTCAATGTACAATTAACTTTTGAAAATCACATCTCAAATGAATATAGAATTAAAATGTACAAAAACACGTCTCCATTTACTCCTTTTGTGTAGCAGTCCTAATGAATGAATGAATGTTTGATTTCTTTTCGTGCAAACTAATTGCACTGTCAAATTGTCCCCAGCAAAAGGAGTGCATTTAAAAGACTAGTAGCTTAAATAAGCTTTTTCATCTGCAGTTTCTCTCAGTTCTGATGCATGCACATAGTGTGGCTGATTTCTTATATTGAGATCTGATTCAAATGTTTAGAATAATTTTATAATGAAAAAGATTTTTAATGTACAGGAAACTTTTTTTTATCCGGGACCGGCGTGGTGCCGGTTGATCAAAAAGTCCGGATTACAGAGAGGTATAGTTACCAAGGTATGAGAGCCCCGTACACGGCCACAGGTGCAGGAGCCCCGGTTACACGGCACTTGTGCAGGAGTCCCGGTTACACGGCCACAGATCCAGGAGTCCCTGTTGCACGACCACAGGTGGAGGAACCCCAGTTACACGGCCACTAATATATAGTAAAACTTACCTGAACCTACTCCTGAATTTTGCCAGTTAAGAGAGATTTCCAGATATTTAGGTGCCGGTTAAGAGAGAGTTTCCTGTATATATTACATCTGGCTCCTTGGCAAATATGTCGTCAATGTTGACCTCTGGTGGATGCTGTGGTGTGATTTCAGCTTAAATCTCAAATGCAAAAAAAAATTGAATAGATAATATTCCTGAACTTCATAATTGCTCATAAAATTCATGAAACGTCATTGTTTTTACCTTAAAGTTAAAAAAAGAAACCTTTTGTTGCCAGTACATTGTAAAGTAGTAATGAGTTTTGGAATAAGAGGAAGGGTAGTTTAAAATCTCGTGTTTAGCAGTTTTTAGGGCAGGAACATGACGGCTAAAAAATTTTTTTTGTTTAAATAGGAGACGGAAATGATTCAGACACTGAAGAAAATGAGTCGGAACCACCTGGATTACAGGGCAACGTTTACAAAGTCTCCAGTACGCTGAATCCACAGGCACCAGAATTTATACTGGCATACCAACCTGTACAGAAATCCTTAGACAACTTGTCGGAAGAAGCTGCCTATAGCGCCATTGACTGCCAATTTGGAGAGGGTAATATTCCTCTGGACAGTGGCAATTGCCAGGGGAATGATGATCTCGCCTACCGAGAACAAGGCCCGAGGGAAAGGCGGAACAAGAAGAAAAGGCCGCCTGGTTATTATAACTATCAGGAAGGTGTGAGTGATGGTGGCGGTCCCTCTGAAACTTTGGGCCTTGTTAATGGGCATGTGTTAAACCCAGGGCTAAATGCTATTAACACGGAAGAGGTTGATTTACTTGGCCAGAAGGAGATTCCTGAATCTCATGGAGCTATATCTTTAAAGGCTAATCAGAGGACTTGTGAAAGCCCTGAGAGCGATGCGGACTTCATTAGTGGAGCCTTCTGTAACGATACAGTCTCTAGTGCACTAGATGAGGCCAGGACTGCTGAGCAGCCTGGATTTGAGCTTGAGGCTAACACTGAGGCTAATAATAATGAGGCTGCTGCTGAGGTTAATTCCACTGAACAGCCTGATCCCTCAGAGACTGGAAGGAGTAGCCCAGTAAGGACAGCTATTGCACAGTCATGTGCAGGCACAGATATTACCGTGGATGTTAAAAGTGACAATGGACACACACTGGAATCCTCTGGTGATAGTGCGGTAACACTTCCTAGTACTTCTGCTGACGGGAATGGATTGCATACTGATAGCACAGAATGTGAGCAGGATAAACCAGAGGATGTGTATTCAGCTGAGCCAGAGCAGACTGCCGTAGCTCCTTCTACGGCTTCTGCTCCTTTGCCTGCCAAATCATGGGCTAGCCTCTTCCACAATTCAAAGCCCTCGACGGGATCTGTGGCCTATGTTGAGGCAAAGTTCACACCAGCCAGTGCTTCTGTTCAATTCCCTGAAAAGCAGCCGGAAATAAGAATGGATGCGCCTGTTCCGGTGTCTGAGGATTCTGTAGCCCAAAAGATGGCAGGTAATTTTTTAAATATATCCCGAATAAAGGGATTTAAGAATATCAGTACATTTTGTAGTATATCTAGTATGGTACCAAATTAAATATTTGGTCATCTGTGAATAGGCTAGTCCTCAATAACTGCCAGTAAAGAAATCTGAGGCTCTTTAAAACCAACATTCCTGTATTAAAAAAAAACTTTGAGAAGTGTCTGTTAAGCCATGCATGTCGAAGTAGCTACTTTTTGACTTGCACGTGTTGCTCTACAACCAGCTGCTAGAATGTATAAGGCAGCAGCCTGGACTTTGAGAAGGGGAGCGTCTGGATTCCCATTGGCGCTTGTTCATGACCAAGGTTGGCAACCTGATGGGAAATCAGACCCATGTCTTCATACCTGGAGTTGAGGCAAGTTGTATGGATTGTAAAGGATGCTTCGCCGTGCATCTGTGCATGATGTGTGGTCTGGAAACCGGTTTAATTTATCAGCACAAACACCCCTGTCCTTGAGCAGAAACATGAAAAAGAAACCAAATTGTTAGTACTGCATTCATTTGCACCTGCAGGGTGAGCTTTGAGAACTAGTATTTTTATCAGTACAAAGCAAATTTTGTTGAGTATTTGTTTCTGCATCAATGATCACGACTGGTACATCCAATGTGCCTCAGTTTATGATTTTGCCCTGTTTGAATTAGGCAGCAGGTTCAAAGAAGAAAAGACTTCCAGAATTCCCTAGATTCTAGAACGGGCCCCATGGATTGGAAGGTAGTAAATGTAACACTGCTGTTGGAAGAAAGGAGAGAGAGAGAAAACAGGGAGTTTATAGGCCAGTTAGCCTGACATCAGTAGTAGGGAAAATTCTAGCATCTATTATTAAGGAACATTTTAACAGGGCACTTGGAAAATCACTATGATTAGGCTTTATGAAAGGGAAATCATGTTTTACAAATCTATTCGAATTGTTTGAGGGTGTAACCAGCAGGGTAGAAAAGGGGCAACCAGTGGATGTAGCGTATTTGGATTTTCAGAAGGTATTTGATAAGGTGCCACGCAGGAGGTTGTTACACAAGATTAGGGCTCATGGGATTGGGGGTAATATATTAGCATGGATTGAGGATTGGTTAACGAGAGTAGGAATAAACAGGTCATTAGTGCAGTGCCGCAAGGATCAGTGCTTGGGCCTCTGCTATTTATAATCTCTATCAATGATTTAGACGAGGGGATTGAGTGTAATATAGCCAAGTTTGCTGACGATACAAAACTAGGTGGGAAAGTAAGCAATGAGGAGGACGCAAAGAGGCTGCAAAAGGGATATAGACAGATTAAATGATTGGACAAGAAGGTGGCAGATGGAGTATAATGTGGGGAAGTGTGAAATTATCCACTGTTGTAGGAAGAATTGAAAAGCAGAATATTTTTTAAAAGGTGAGCGACTGGTTAATGTTGGTATTCAGAGGGATTTGGGGGTCCTTGTGCACGAATCACAAAGTTAACATGCAGGTACAGCAAGCAATTAGGAAGGCAAATGGCATGTTACCCTTTACTGCACGAGGGTTGGAGTACAGGAGTAAGGAAGTTGTACAGGGCTTGGTGACACCACACCTGGGGTACTGTGCACAGTTTTGGTTTCCTTACCCAAGGAAAGATATACTTGCCTTAGAGGGGGTGCATCAAAGGTTCACTCGATTGATTCCTAGCATGAGAAGGCTGACCTGTGAGGAAAGATTGAGTAGAATGGGCCTATAATCTCTAGAGCTTAGAAGAATGAAAGGTATACAATTCTTAGAGGGCGTGTCAGGGTAGATGCTGAGAGGCTGTTTGTTTCCCCTGGCTGGAGAGTCTGGAACCAGGGGTTATTGTCTCAGGATAAGGGGTCGGCCATTTAAGACTGAGTTGAGGAGAAATGTCTTGACTCAGGGTGGTGAATCTTTGGAATTCTCTACCCCAGAGGGCTGTGGATGCTCAGTCGTTGAGTATATTCAAGACTGAGAGCGATAGATTGTTGGGCACTAAGGGACTCGAGGGATAAGGGGGTAGGGCGGGAAAGGAGTTGATTTGAAAGTTCAGCCATGCTCTTACTGAATGGCGGAGCAGGCTCGATGGGGTCGTATGGCCTACTCCTCCTATTTCTTGTGTTCTTTAGCTTGAGATTATGTACTGTTTTGTATTTTAAATCGGAGATTGAAAAAAATTGAAGAGTGGTAATTTTCTTCAACTATGAGTAATGTCCACCAACCACAGTTCCATTTTGTGCTCTGTATAAACCGTTCAGTTGGCATTGAAACATTCTAGGGCTTGAGCCATCTGGCTAGCTGCGCTGTTCAAGATGGCAGTGAGGGTCTGGACAGATAAGATGGCGACAGGCGTGTGTATAGAACTGAGCAGGATGAAATTAAGCTGCACCTACTTTGCTTGAACATTATTCACATGAATTGGTGCTTTTGGAAACCAACAAACATTGTTCCCTACCTTGTCATGATGGAGAATGTAGCAACAGATGCTCTTAACAGGGTTAAGATGAAGCATCGGGAATGGGATCTGGGTCACAAGTTGGCTCATCTTATTGTCTAGACATGGGGCTAACCGGATATGGCAAGCTTGGAGAACAAGCAAGTGTTGATGCTCTGTTGCAAAGTTGGGACCATAGGCTCAGTAGCCCATCATAGCCTCTTGATTTCCTGAAATGCAAAAAAAAAGTTTATGCCTGCACTCGATTACCCCAAAGAGGGGCCTGTGGGAGTGGTGAGGGAGGGGGAGAAGGGAGTCATAGAAGAATTGCATTTTACAGATCATTTGGGGGCATTTCCATTTCATTTTTTCAAATTTCTCACTGCCACAGAAACAGTGACTTGTGCAAGCTTCTAGTTCAGTGGGCACTGGGTGCCCTCTGCGACTTTCCACAAGTGACAGTTCCTGTTTGTGTCTGGACAGTGAAATAGAGGCTGGAGGCTCGAAGACAGGGCCTTCTAACTGGGTATGGCTCACCAGGGAGCTTATTTTTAAATCTTTGTGGTACAATCTATTAACTGCAAAGATATATTGAGAACATTGTATCAGTAATTCATATGTGTGTTTGCAGCTGTGTTCAGTTTATTTCAAACTAAAGATATGTTTAATCGTTTTTTTTTTCCATAATAAAAGCAGAATTGCAGCTGTACCGTGGTGTTTCATGCTAAAGGGACATTCAGTTCAGAAGTAATAGCTCCTTTATAAGCCTACTCCCTGAGTTCCTGCTCAACTGACCCACTTACACATGGCCTGTAAAATATTTGGCTTTTTTTCTGGTGTAGCTCTACTTACATTAGCTGTTGGCTAATAGCTAGAAATCTCTGAACCAATCTCTGCTCTCGTCAGTTTTTACATTCTGTACCCATATATTTGTTCACAGGGTAGCTAGCAGGTGTGTGCATATATTTTTAAGTATCTTTCACGTTCAGCATTTACACTTGATTGTAATTTTCTTTAACTGTTTGAAGATGCCCGCCTGCAACAAGACCTGGACGACGTTCAGGCCTGGGCTGATAAGTGGCAGGTAACATTCGCGCCACATAAGTGCCAGGCAATGACTATCTCCAACAAGCGAGAGTCTAAACACCGCCCCTTGACATTCAATGGCATTACCATCACCGAATCCCCCACTATCAACATCCTAGGGGGGTCACCATTGACCAGAAACTGAACTGGACCAGCCACATAAATACTGTGGCAACAAGAGCAGGTCAGAGGCTGGGTATTCTGTGGTGAGTGTCTCACCTCCTGACTTCCCCAAAGCCTTTCCACCATCTACAAGGCACAAGTAAGGAGTGTGATAGAATATTCTCCACTTGCCTGGATGAGTGCAGCTCCAACAACACTCAAGAAGCTCGACACCATCCAGGACAAAGCAGCCGACTTGATTGGCACCCCATCCACCACCTTAAACATTCACTCCCTCCACCACCGGTGTACCGTGGCTGCAGTGTGTACCATCTACAAGATGCACTGCAGCAACTCGCCAAGGCTTCTTCGGCAGCACCTCCCAAACCCGCGACCTCTTCCACCTAGAAGGACAAGGGCAGCAGGCGCATGGGAACATCACCACCTCCAAGTTCCCCTCCAAGTCACACACCATCCTGACTTAGAAGTATATCGCCGTTCCTTCATCGTCGCTGGGTCAAAATCCTAGAACTCCCTCCCTAACAGCACTGTGGGAGTACCTTCACCACACGGACTGCAGCGGTTCAAGAAGGCAGCTCACCACCACCACCTCGAGGGCAACTAGGGATGGGCAATAAATACTGACCTTGCCAGCGACATCCTCATCCCATAAAAATGGAAGAAAAAAAAATTCAACCGCACTACCTTACTGTTGCCACAAGATGGTGTTAGAAACCCAGGATTAGTCCCTATGCAGCTTCTAATGTTAGTGGTGATTTTGTTTCAGATTCTATATGCCTACCTCCACCGTCTGACAGATGTTTCTTTCATTACGCTACTGTTATTTTGCATCCTGTTACTTTCCGTTAGTCTTTGCTTCCTTCTCGCCTTACAAGCCGTCTTCCTTTTTGAATACTATTTCTTGTCACTGGCTTTTATTTTCAATTGAATCATGTTTGATTTACCTTCTCCCATATTTTTTCCTGATCTGTAGCCAGTACTATTTCATTGGTATACATTAAGTTGTTTATGTTCCAGTGATGTTGAACCCAATTTCTAAGTTATCCAGACTTTTTCTCATCATTAACTTAGGTTATGTGTTGAAAGGATTGAATAACAATGCATCTTTGTTCTGATCATCTTCGGAGCCTTGTCCACTGTTAGCTTGTTACCAAGTTTTATTGTTTTTTTTTTACATAAAGCATTAGCAGGTCCTACTTTTGTCTGC
This sequence comes from Somniosus microcephalus, assembly GCF_052327205.1. Taxonomy (NCBI): domain Eukaryota; kingdom Metazoa; phylum Chordata; class Chondrichthyes; order Squaliformes; family Somniosidae; genus Somniosus; species Somniosus microcephalus. The sequence goes on from NC_140992.1 coordinate 255,825,847, forward strand.
CAAAACTGCTCACTGTTCCAGGATCATTCTGGAATGCAAAGTTAACACCCGGCTTCTATTGTCTACTGCTAACTGTCTTCTTAAACCCCTCTCCCCTGTCTCCTCCACACTCGGCTCCGACAAGTGCGAGGAGCTCATGGACTTCTTTGGATTGTCTCTAAGATTGAGACCATCAGCTGCCTCTGCCACTTCCCTTCCTTCCCCATGCCCACTGGGCCAAACTTCCTCTAAGGTTCCCCCCTGCCCTAGCCCTGAACTCGCATCTTTCTCCAATTTCTCTCCGATCTCCTCTCTTGACTTCTCCACGCTCATCTTGTCCATGGGAGCCACTTCCTGCTCCCTCGACCCTATTCCCACCAAACTGCTGACCACCCAACTTCCTTTTCTGGCTCTCATGTCAGCTGACATTGTTAATGGTTTGCTCTCTTCAGGTACTGCCCCCCTCCTTAAAATCTGCCATCATCACCCCTCTCCTCAAAAAAATCAACCCTTGACCCCTCCGTCCTTGCAAACTACCACCCCATCTCCAACCTCCCTTTCCTCTCAAGTCCTTGAAAGTATTATCGCCTCCCAAATCCATGCCTATCTTTCCCGGGACTCCACATTTGAATCTCTCCAATCCTGTTTCTGCCCCTGTTGTCAGTACCGAAACGGCCCTCATCAAAGTCACAAATGACATCCTTTGTGAATGTGACAAAGGTGTAAGCTATCCCTCCTCATCCTTCTTGACTTGTCTGCAGCCTTTGACACGGTTGACCACTTAATCCTTCTCCAACGCTTCTCCACCATCGTCCAGCTGGGTGGGGCTGCACTCGCCTGGTTCCATTATCTATCTAATCGTAGCCAGAGAATCACCTGCAACAGCTTCTTGTCCCGCTCCCGCATCATTACCTCTGGGGTCCCCCAAGGATCTATCCTTGCCCCCCCTCCTATTTCTCATCTACATGCTGCCCTTTAGCGACATCATCCGAAAACATGGCGCCAGTTTCCACACGTATGCTGACGGCACCCAGCTCTACCTCACTACCTCTTCTCTCAAACCCGCCACAGTCTCTAAATTGTCACACTGCTTGGCTGACATCCAGTACTGCATGAGCAGAAATTTTCTCCAATGAAATATTGGGAAGACCGAAGTAATTGTTTTCAAACTCTGTTCCCTGGCCACCGACTCCATCCCTCTCCTTAGCATCTGTCTGAGGCTGAACCACATTGTTCACAACCTTGGTGTCATATTTGACCCTGAAATAAGCTTCCGACCACACATCTGCAGCAAAACCAAGACCGCCAATTTCCACCTCCATAACATTGCCCGTCCCGGCCCCTGCCTCAGCTCATCTACTGCTGAAACCTTCGTCCATGCCTTTGTTACCTCTAGACCTGACTATTCCAATGCACTCCTGGTTAGCCTCCCACTCTCTACCCTGCGTAAACTTGAGATCATCCAAAACTCGGCTGCCCGTGTCCTAATTCGGACCGAGTACCGTTCGCAGAGCACCCCTGTGCTCGCTGAGCTCCATTCGTTCCTGGTTAAGCAACGCCTTGATTTCAAAATTCTCATCCTTTTCAGATCCCTCCATGGCCTCGCCCCTCCCTATCTCTAATCTCCTTCAGCCCCACAACCTCCTGAGATATCTGCGCTCCCCTAATCCTGCCCTCTTGAGCATCCCTGATTATAATCGCTCAACCACCGGTGGCCCTGCCTCCAGCTACCTCGGCTCTAAGCTCTGGAACTTCCTCCCGAAACCGCTCTGCCTGTTTACCTCTCCTCCTTTGAGAAACTCCTTAAAAATCTACCATTTGACCAAGCTTTAGGTCATCTGCCCTAATTTCTTCTTCTGTGGCTTGGTGTCAAATTTTTGTCTTGTAACACTCCTGTGAAGCGCCTTGGGATGTTTTACTACGTTAAAGGTGCTATCTAAATACAAATTGTTGTTGTTTCCAGGAAAGGTTGCTAATAATTCTCATGCCTCTCCATCAGTTCCAGCAATTTGCAGTGCGACAATTAATCTTCCAAACCTGTCGAATGCTTTTCTAATAAATCAGCTTGGATGCACTTCACTTCAGTTGGCTACTCAATCGTCATCTTCAAACAAATATTCCTTTTGTGTGTTCGTTTACCTTGTCCAAATTGCATGTGTTCCTGATTTGCCGTCGGATCTGTTACATTTCCAAGGTGGCGTACTGAAGAAAATCGAGCAGCAATTAAAAAAACCTGGAATGTTGCCCTGTATTCAGTATAGCCGGACCAATTCCAGGAAACTCGGGACATATGGTTGGACCTATTCAGCCAAGAATCCTAGCGTTAGCGTCGTGCCTGAAAAGTGCTATTTTTCAGGGCTTCAGCTGTTCCTCTGATTTCCACTGCCAACCATGCCTTCACTATAGTACATCATCACACATGTTGCTTTAATAGTATTATCTTGGTGTGTGTTTTACAAATCATGCTCGGAGTAGGATTGAGGAAAGCATAGTTGCACTGCTTGGGTTGTGGTGTTTATCTTTCCTTTGTGTAAATGGAATCGCGTTGAGGATAATGAGTGAGCGCTGCCACCATTTGGGTTTGTGCACAAACTCTATTCCAGCTCTTCAGTGAGAGCCCATCATTCTTAGTTACTGCTTGCAGCTTTGAGATGGAATTGTTTGTACATCGGATTTGGATACATACGAGTTGCATGGAAGTCGGTTTCACTCGTCAACTCATTTTTGGACTTTCATCATGCTGAATAAACAATTCCTTGTCTGTGGCTTCCTTGTGAAAATGGTTATGGTGTGATTGCACAATAAAATATTCTGCACATGAGAAGTTGTTACTTCTATAATAATTGTTCAGTAACTGCTCATCAGATGCTACTTAAAAAAAGGACAGTTCAGAGCCCCAGTACATTGGGTAGCAGTATGCTCTGCCACTGTGCGTTGAGGTACAGATTTGTGCCTATGTTGTTCCAAAGAAAGGGAGCTCCCAAATGCTGAGCTGCCTAGGTAATTTTTTATTTGTTTCTGATGTGGGCGTCGCTGGCAAGGCCAGCATTTATCGCCCGTGAGAAGGTGGTGGTGAGCCGCCGCCTTGAACCGCTGCAGTCCGTGTGGTGAAGGTACTCCCACAGTGCTGTTAGGTAGGGAGTTCCAGGATTTTGACCCAGCGACGATGAAGGATCGGCGATATACTTCTAAGTCAGGATGGTGTGTGACTCGGAGGGGAACTTGGAGGTGGTGGTGTTCCCATGCGTCTGCTGCCCTTGTCCTTCTAGGTGGAAGAGGTTGCGGGTTTGGGAGGTGTTGGCGAGTTGCTGCAGTGCATCTTGTAGCTGGTACACCCTGCAGCCACGGTACGCCAGTGTTGGAGGGAGTGACTGTTTAAGGTGGTGGATGGGGTGCCAATCAGCGGGCTGCTTTGTCCTGGATGGTGTCGAGCTTCTTGAGTGTTGTTGGAGTTGCACTCATCCAGGCGAGTGGAGAGTATTCCATCACACTCCTTACTTGTGCCTTGTAGATGGTGGAAAGGTTTTGGGAAGTCGGGGCGAGCACATGCCGCAGAATACCCAGCCTCTGACCTGCTCTTGTTGCCGCAGTATTTATGTGGCTGGTCCAGTTAAGTTTCTGGTCAATGGTGACCCCCAGGATGTTGATGGTGGGGGATTCGGCAATGGTAATGCCATTGAATGTCAGGGGGAGGTGGTTAGACTCTCGCTTGTTGGAGATAGTCATTGCCTGGCACTTCTGTGGCACAAATGTTACCTGCCACTTATCAATCCAAGCCTGAACATCGTCCAGGTCTTGTTGCATGTGGGCATGGACTGCTTCATTATCTGAGGAGTTGTGAATGGCACTGAACACTGTGCAGTCATCAGCGAACATCCCCATTTCTGACCTTATGTTGGAGGGAAGATCATTGATGAAGCAGCTGAAGATGGTTGGGCCTAGGACACTGCCCTGAGGAATTCCTGCAGTGATGTCCTGGGGCTGTGATGATTGACCTTCAACCACCACAACCATCTTCCTTTGTGCTAGGTATGACTCCAGCCAGTGGAGCGTTTTCCCCCCGATTCCCATTGACTTCAGTTTTACTAGGGTTCCTTGATGCCACACTTGGTCAAATGCTGCCTTACTGTCAAGGGCAGTCACTCTCACCTCACCTCTGGAATTCAGCTCCTTTGCCCATGTTTGGACCAAGGCTGTAATGAGGTCGGGAGCCGAGTGGTCTTGACGGAACCCAAACTGGGCATCAGTGGGCAGGTTATTGGTGAGTAAGTGCTGCTTGATAGCACTGTCGATGACACCTTCCATCACTTTGCTGATGATTGAGAGTAGATTGATGGGGCGGTAATTGGCCGGGTTGGATTTGCCCTGCTTTTTGTGGACAGGACATACCTGGGTAGTTTGCCACATTGTCGGATAGGTGCCAGTGTTGTAGCTGTACTGGAACAGCTTGGCTAGAGGCGCAGCTAGTTCTGGAGCACAAGTCTTCAGCCCGATAGCCGAGATGTTGTCGGGGCCCATAGTCTTTGCTGTATCCAATGCACTCCGCCGTTTCTTGATATCACGTGGAGTGAATCGAATTGGCTGAAGACTGGCTTCTGTGATGATGGGCACCTCCGGAGTAGGCTGATATGAATCATCCACTCGGCACTTCTGGCTGAAGATGGTTGCAAAACGCTTCAGCCTTGTCTTTTGCACTCACGTGCTGGGCTCCACCATCATTGAGGATGGGGGTATTCATGGAGCCTCCTCCTCCTGTTAGTAGTTTAATGCTCCACCACCATTCATCGCTTAGCCCTGTCTATAGCATGTTACTTCCGCTTTTTAGCATGCCTGTAGTCCTGTGTTGCACTTTCCCCAGGTTGGCACCTCATTTTCAGGTACGCCTGGTGCTGCTCCTGGCATGCTCTTCTACATTCCTTATTGAACCAGGGTTGGTCCCCTGACTTGGTGGTAATGGTAGAGTGAGGGATATGCCGGGCCATGAGGTTACAGATTGTGACGGAATACAATTCTGCTGCTGCTGATTGCCCACAGTGCCTCATGGATGCCCAGTTTTGAGCTGCTAGATCTGTTCTGAATCTATCCCAGATAAGCTGAGACAGTGAGTATGTTTGTGGTGCTGTTGCCATGTGTACTAGCTGCCTGAGGCAGATAATGAGGCCAAAGAGGAAAAAAAAAATTGCGCATTGAGGGAACGTATAGGTTATAGGGCAGGGGAGTACGCAGATAGAATCTTGATTAGTATGCTATATCATAGTTATCTGTTGAGCAAAATGTTCCTTTTCAATTTATTGATGAATTGCTTTAAGATTGGTACACAATACATTGCAAGGGCCATGTGGAAATTGATTTGAATGGGTAGATTCAAATTTCAAGAGATTAATCTTATAATGTAACACTTTTTTCTCCCTTATATCTACAGAATTGCTGGAAACTGTGAAATTGGTACATAAACCAGTGTCTTTGCAACCTCGAGGTCTGATCAACAAAAGCAATTGGTGCTACATCAATGCTGTATCCTTAAAATCTGAATATAACATTGTGTCTAACATCCACCAATCCATTCGTACAACTGAGACTGGAAATGAAAGCTCTCGTGTCAAATATGGTTATTTGAGCATGTATTTTATAACCATTCTTGTGAAAGGCTTATTGAAATGAATTTTCTAGTTCTAGAAATGTGCTGGTGGGCGATAAAAGTCAATTTGCAATAAGTAATGTATTTGGGTGCCACTGCTAAGGTATTGGAATTAGCAGAAAGCAGTGCTGGAAATGTCTGGAAACCATTCTAAGCAAGAATTGGTCAAACATTTTTGAAGTTGGGCCCCATTAAGATTCTTCTGTGCCTCTTGCATTCTTCCAGTTATGGAAGTGTGTATGGTAAGTCTTCACCCAAAAATCTGCAAAGCTTACAATGTTGTCAACAATGCCAGTTTGCATTTATGTAACTCCTTTAAAGTGGAAGGAAACACATCCCAAGGCACTTCACGGAGACATGAGGTAAACTTAATGTTCAGCCAAAGATAATTTTCAAGTTAATACTTCAGGGTATTCCTTTAGTTTGTTGCAATAAGCAATTGTGAAGATACACAAGCAAAATGCGTAACTTGAAAGTTATTTAAAACAAGCAGGTTGATGAATAACATTGGAACTTAGGTTTGGAAGTCAATAAAATTGAAGCACACCGTCATTCTAACTGGAAAAAGATGTAATACTTACTTGATCCTTCTTGAGAATGCATTCACCGATCATTGTAAAATAATATTTGAACCGACAAAACTTGGAATCGTTATCACCTTTTAATCTCATTAAAGAATGAGATGATGTCAGACCTGGAGCTCAAATAGTATCGAAACATGATCTGAATCTCTGAATTAGACTACAGGTTTGAATGCACTTAAGCTGAGTTATAGTGAGAGTGTCCAGTACTTTGGAATAAAAAGCATTAGATTAGCATTTATTGCCCGGCATTATCCGTTTCCTAACATGCTTAATGTAGCAAAATTTAGATATATTTTCCAAATTTTATATTCATTTTTTACATTGCCAAAATTTGAAAGACTTATTTATTTAATGAAACAAAGGGTTTGTCAACCCGCCTCTCTCTCTCTTCCCCCCCCCCCGACAATCAATTTTTTTTACCGTTTTCTATGTTAATTTATGACAGCCCCATAAGTTTCAAAGGGTCTAGTCAAGCTGGATAAGTTTGGGATTTGCATTGCAATAATTTCTATGCAGGTGATTTTGGAAGCTGATGTCAAAGCCCCTTTTAATGAGGTGACTACATTTTGATTATAAATTGTGCCAGGTTAACTCTCACTCCCTTTCTTTCCCCACCCATCCTAATTCAGCATCACCTATTTTTAAAATACTTACTGTGGCAATCTTCGGAGCATTCTTCTTTTTATTTTTAAACCAGTTAGGACAGCTACAGAACGTGCCAGCTGGTGCCTTCTTATGAGGCTATTGTGATAAGCAGTTGATTATTGGGAATTTTATTGAATTCCAAAACTAATTTCCAATGTTATATATCAACCTGCTTGTTTTAAATAACTTTCAAGTTACGTTTTTTGCTTGTGTATCTTCACAATTACTTATTGCAACAAACTAAAGGAATACCCTTTAAAGAATTAAAAATATTTGACTAAATCGTTTTGCTGTCCTTTTAGTTTTTTTTCTTCAAATGTCAGGATTTTAATCATGCTGTACAACATTGATAGTACACGTGGAACAAGCTATCTTCAAATTGCTTAATAGGATACCAATGTATTTAATGAAAACCAAAATTATGCATAAAAATAGAGTGTATGACTAAAATAGCCAAGCCAGTCACAGTAATGGGCATGATCCTTGTTTTGTGCAGTCTTCAAAATCCATCAGAAATGATAATAAAAATACATATTTTGATGCAGTTGATTGCTGCACATTTGGGAAAAAAAGTTTCTGTTGCCTTCACTTTCTGACTCTTGCCATGCTTAGCTTTAAGTAAGCACTGTGGGTTGTAGACCCATAGCAAATGAAACTCAACTATTTATCCCCTTAACTAATATGACCTAGACTCTGCAAGCTTTGGTTGCATGCCCACCCATGTACCACCTGATGAAGTCTATTCCGATATATAATGAGACACAGAGACCTCGAAGTTCTACACCGATGATTGACAGCTTGTATGTATTGCATATATTTATAAATATACTTGAAATATTTTGAAAAATGCTAGAGTAGTTTACATAAATGTAAAAGTAAAACTGGTGAGACATTGTGAATGATCAAATTGTGGTATGTCTGATACGATTACTTTTGAAGAATTTTTAGTCAGATTTTTTATTGTCATTTTACTAAAAGACTAAACACCATAACAAATTTGATTAAAAATGATCTCTAAACTGTAATTTCTTCTGTTTTGTTGATTTAAATAGTGTTCGACTGATGAATGAGTTCAGTACAATGCCAGTACCCTCCAAGATAAAACCAGGTATGTCATTTCTGAAGTAACACCTTAACTGGTGTATCTGTGTGCCTGTGTGCTAATAAAGGCTACTGTGAAGTCCATTTTATTAAAAATTTCATTAAAATGACATGTAGTTTGAATACATAGCTACAGAATGGTTTATTAGTTTTTCACTTATAATATTTGTGTTTCAAAATGGAAAGTAAAAAATCTTTAATGGTTAGAAGTAATTTATGTTGCTGTGCATATGCTTTACTTTTTCTGCATTTTACTAGAACCTCTTGTGATCATAATCTTTCATAATTATTGTAAGGTACGGGTGATAAAACTGTTAAAGATATTCGCACTGGAATCCCCTTCGAACCAACCTACATTTATAGACTGCTGACGGTTATCAAGTCAAGTTTATCTGAAAAGGTAAGTTTAGGGTATTGTTTGCACTCAAGTATGTTGTAATGGTTTGCTTAATCCCAAATGGTGTTTTGGAGTTTCAGTAGTATTGACTGTTATCAAGTCCTTTTAGTGCCACTGCTATTGTTCTGTTGCAGTTTGAATATGCAATGCTGCAGTGAAACTATGTAAACAAAAGTTAAATTGAATGATGTAAGACCCTTGTGCTCATTAACAATCCAGATTGGCGTTATCATTTTTATAATTCATAATGGTAAAATCCTGTATGTAAACCAGTATGTCAAAGTGGAATTTAAAATGGAAAAGTTATTGGTGGCGCAGTGCATGGTGCCAAGGATTGGGATGTGAGTTTATGCCCGTGACTTCTCCTCTTCTCTCTCCTCCCCCCACACCTCTGAGTTGTTCCGATCTCTCTCGTACCAAAGTGGGAGGTGCTGAAGAGAGGCCGTGCCCTTCCTCACAGAGGAGAGTTGTCACCGAGCCATGCTCTTCCTGTGATGCTGAAAGGTATTTTTTAATAATCATTAGTTGTTTTCGACTGTCTCTGTCTGCAACTGAATTTTTAATTTTCCCCGCCCCCAAGTCTCGACATATCAATCGCTTTTCCTGATTGAGGAGTGCTGGAGACCTGCTCCCAATCACTCTGCTATTGCTGGTGCATAGTCAGCTGTTAGGTGAATGCGAGTGATGGCCCTCTAAGCTTCCCGCTTTCTAGAGAAATCGCCTAGTGACTCCACCCATACTGTTACAGTTAAGATTGGGGATTCCTCCACCCCTCCTCCCCACCCCCGCCCCACTGGGAATCATGGACATCTTGTATCATCTTCACAATGCAGTTGTTGGAACTCCAACATTGTACATCACTGTGCTACCATGTGCAATTGACTTCTTAATTCCCTTGCACTGCAAGAAGCAAATGTCTTGTGGTATGTTAGTCCATCCACAAACACTTCTCCTAAAATTACAAATGCATTTGTAGCTTTTTCAAAAATGCTGAATGATTGTTTTTCATCTCCCTTCCTTTGCCATAAGTAGTCTGCTGTCAATGATTGAGCAGATTATATGGTAGAGAAAATCTAAAGGAAAATGGTAAAAACCTGGTATGCGCATGGATTAAGTTTGTGATCGGACAGCAGACCAATCCTGCACATCACTTACGAGATACCTTTCTCTTGAGTGCAGGCATATTTACATTGAACCCACCCAACAACTTTTCAGCTTGATGTCAGTGGTCATAACATTTCTTGATGGAGTTTTGCAAATAAAAAATCTGGCAAAAGGCTGACTTCCTCCATTGTGACTGTAGCTAGGCTTGTGGTAGCCCAAGCCTCTTCTATTTGACAACTTTTAGTTGGTGATTTCCTATAAATGCTTGATAAAGAAGGTCCAACAGGATAAATTTACCATTGTATTATCTCCTTTGAATCTAGCAGCAAAGTTGATGTGAGCATCATTCTGACCTAGTTTTTTTTAATGCATCAAGGCATTTTTATCTTATTTATCCCTTTTATAGACATTTCAGTCTCCAGTTTCTGATGCAAGACTAGCTGCAATTTCTGGAGTTTGTTGCATAGTATCAGTAGCCAAAATTGTATCTTCAGACCTAAACATTCTGGCCTGCATAAGGAACATGACTCATCAGAAAAAATACCTTTCATCCTTCAGTGGGAATTTCCCACTTGTCATTACTTGTTCTCATTCTCTTTCCACGAAATTCATTTACAACACGGTGGAATGGATTTGGTATCTACGTCAGTTATTACTTCAGGTCCTTCATGACTCCTACATTGCAAACTGTATAGAAAGAAAGACCTTGCATTTATATAGTGCTTTTCATGTCCTCGGAATGTTCCAAGGTGCTTCACAGCCAAAGAATTACTTTTGAAGTATAGTCGCTGTTGTAATATAGAGAAATGCAGCAGCAGATTTGTTCACAAGATCTCACAAACAGCAACAAGATAAATGATCTGATCTGTTTTAGTGATGTTGATTGAGCGATAAATGTTGGACAGGACATTGATAGAATTCCCCCGCTCTTTGAATCACAAGACTGTGCCATGGGACCTTTTACATCCATCTGTGGGACAGATGGGGCCTCAGATTTACGTCTCATCTGAAAGGTGGCACACCTGACAATGCAATACTTCCCCCAAGTGTCAGCCTAGATTATGTGCTCAAGTCTCTGGCGAGGGGCTTGAACCCATGACCGTCTGACTCGGAAGCAAGAGTACTGCCACTGAGCCAAGACTGACACTTTTTCTATAGGGGCTTCAATCAGCAATCGGTTGATGGTCTGTGTTTTTGTAAACAAACGTTTGACATTGCATTGATCGGAGCACAAGTAAGCCCAACCACCCCCCAAAGAAGACACGTTTAAGATGTCTCCTAACAAAACAGTGCTCCTCACAAAGCATATTGTCTGGCTAGGTAATATTGTCTGCTTCAGCTGAAAGCCAAAGTGGATAGCCTTCTTTCTTACATCAGTCGCTTTCTGCCAGTAAAGGTAATTGCATACACATCCCTTGCATATGCTCTGCAACTGTTGTAGCTGTGTTGGTCAGGTCCTACTCAAGAAAGCAGTTTCAGAAGTGGCTATAGTAACTGCACCATGCATTGCACCACACTCGGGCATCATGTCTTTTTCTATTTGAGAGGGTGATGGTTGATTTTATTCAGGTCAGGTTTGTTCTTGATTTTGCTACTTTAGCAAGTTGACCCTGAAGCAAATGTGTTTAAGACTTTTCCTTGATGAAACTGTTACTACCATTTATTGTATTGCCTTTATGCATATCCCAGATATCCTGAAAACCCAGTTATGTTTTCTTTTATGCTCATCATTATATTCTATTACCAAAATTTGGCTTTAAAAAAATCAATAAATGTATTGCCTCAGTTGGTACACACTTGCCTCTGAATTAGATCGTTGGTTCAAGGATCACTCGAGGACTTGATCTGAGCTGACAGTTCAGTGTAGTAGTTAGAGGGTGCTGCATGCGAAATGATGAGAGGTTAAACCGAGGCTCCATCTGTCTGTTCCAGTGGTCCGTGTGAATGCTAAAGATCCTGTGCCATAAACCTGAAGAGGAGCAGGGTGTTCTCCTAGGGTCCTGCCAACATTCCTTGCTCACTAACAGCACAAACAAAACCTAACTGGCCATTCATCTCACTTGCTGTTTGTGGGACTTTACTGTGTGCAAATTGGCTGCTGCCTTTTTCCACATCAGTGACTACTTCAGAAAACAAAATAATTCATTGGATTGAAAAACTCTGGGGTGTCCTGAAAGATTGCATAAGATTCTATATACATGCAAGTGTTGTTTTTCCTGCTGAAACTTTCGATCACTAGTTTCTTTTTCAGCTTGTGTTTATTTGAACATGTATTTTAATTAATGGGTCACATTTTCTTGTTTAGGGTCGGCAAGAGGATGCAGAAGAATATCTGGGCTTCATTCTAAATGGTCTTCATGAGGAAATGTTGACGCTGAAGAAACTGATTACTCCTCAGGATGAAAGTAAGTGATCTTTAATTCTCTCTCTCACCCCCCCCCCCCCCCCCCCCCCCCCAGGATTTTGTAAGTACAGGTAGACTATCCTTTATCCGAAAACCTCGGGACCAGCCGTGTTTCGGTTTTCGGAAAATTTCGGATTTCGGAAGATATTTTATAAGACTAGGAAATTTGTCGGGGGGGGGGTCGGGGTCGGCGGTGGGGGTCGGCGGGAGTCGGGGTCGGCAGGGGGGGGTCGGCCGGGGGTCGGGGTCGTGCGCCACTCTGGTCATGTCGTGTGCACGACTTACGCTGAACGAAAAAACCTTCGGTTTTTAGAGGGTTTTGGTTTTCGGAAGTTCGGATAAAAGGTAGTCTACCTGTATAGTGTTTCCTGAAATGTGACTAGTTTCTTACTGCGTTATGCATATTTAATGCATGTTACAACAAATGTTAGTTGAAACATCTATGTCATTTTCTTTTCAATTGCAAACTTAATCTTGTGATTCCATTTAAAGGCAAGGCGTACAGTATTTTTGGTCATTCTCGTCCTCTTGATCCTAGAATGGTGTTGAGACTAACCAGAGGCGTAGGGCAATCTATAAAAGTGGGGATGATTCCAAAATTAAAAGTTATTTAATGAAATATTTGTTTTGTGAAGTGCAATATTTGTATGCACAGTATCATACAGAATCAGTCAGACTAATCCTCTGAGTTTGTATCATGGACTTCCTAAATGAGTGTGTTGAGGTTCTTTGTATCTTCCCAATGTAGTTATCGACTTAAAACTGGCATCCGCTGTCGCGCGTCATCAGACATTGCTTGTAATCTATTTTGCAGCCTCACCTTATTTGAGTAGAAGTGCAGTATCAGAGAGGTTCCACATATTTTCTTTTAATCTTGAATTTATTACCTAGTCTTAAAATGCTCCTGGAGTTTGGTTTGTGCACAATGTGTTGAAAGAACGAATGTACTTGCATTTATATAGCGCCTTGTGTCCTCAAGGATGCCTCAAAGTGCTTCCTATCCAGTTAATTACTTTTGAAGTGTAAGCAGTAATATTTATGTAAACACGGCAATCAGTTTGGAAACAGCAAATGAGATGGGTGATTTTTTTTGGTGGTGGTAGTTGAAGTTACACTGAAACCTGTATATACAGACACTCCTGAAAAACGGACACTTATTGAGACACCCAAATAACTTGCATGGTAAAATGTACAAAAGGCACTCTGAAACCATGGACACTTGCAAATTACAAACTACGGCTCGCCTTTAATGCACCAAGCCCTTTTGCAACTTAAAACACTGGGCGGCAGGTCAGTGCGATGCGACGGAGGGTTTTGTGAGGGAAAAAACGCTTTTGTGGAATGGGGAGCTCTTTACCCAGTGGCAGAGAAACCGCTCTATCTCTGGGATTGAATGCTTGAATGGCTCTGTCCCGTGTTTCTCCACCGCTATGGATGCTGGGTAAGGAACGCCCCATTCGCCCAAAGCCGTTTTTCTTTACCAACGTGGCTGCCACCTGGTGCTGACATGCATGCACTGACCTCATCAGCCTCCCAAATCAAGGAAAGCCCATGTGAACAGTGAGAAGGGCCGTCCTTTCCTGCCCCATCGTCACGTCCAATGTTCCCTGTAAGCTGCGCTTTGTTCTGCGCGGCCTGTTTTAACGCGCGTTCCCTTTAAATTACTGCGCATTCGCGGTATTTACCATGTTAGCCTGCGCGGGACCTTTTGGATTACTGTGCAGCCGTGCAAGCACACCGTTGCAGGAATATTGGTCACGCCCAGACACTCGGTGATTGCTGGCAGCTCTCCCCGACCCTGCCATCGTCTTCTTTCCTTCGGCTTCTGATGGTGGATCTGCTTTTTTGAGGAGTTTTGACTTTGGGGAGTGAAGGTGGCTGGCTGTCCCGGTCTCTGTGTCTCTCTGCTGCTCTATAGCATGATGGACAGGCCTGCAAACTCACTGATCAACCAGAAAACTGCAGTTTCACTCCTGCACAGAATATGACCGGTTGTTTTTTCCTGTCCAGATGTTCTCAATCTGTCCTAAGACTTGCCTTTGAAAGCTTCAGTATACCGGCACAACCCGTCCTCACAGTCCCCCCTTTTTTATTCTGTCCCCTAATGCTGGTAAGAGAACTGATAAATGCAGTTCATCACTGAAGTTACACTGCTCTAAGTGAGAGTGGTTTGAAATGAAACGTGAATTTAGACTGCAGAACTGTTAAGTGAACAGAGCTGAATGCTGGTTTGTGGGAGGGGGATTCTTAGCATTGTTGTAGCTGATTAGGTGCTGATCATAATCTCAGCTTGTTCTTGAATATTGGGAATATTTTTACAGTAACCATTTTGAAAATAAGGACAACTGCAAAAAAAAGACCGTTGATTTCAGTACCCAAGGTGTCTAATTTACAGGTTTCAGTGTCGTCCTGTTGGCCAGGACTCTCTGGATCGTGTGTTGAAATCTTTTATCCATACCCAGATAGGAAGGCAGTGCTTCTTTTAACGTCTCAGCTAAAAGCCTTTGCTTCTGACAATGCAGTATTCCCTTGGTACTGCGCTGAAATGTTAGCCTAGATTATGGGCTTAAGTCTTAACCAAGGTCGCATGACATCCTAATTGACTGCGACAAAGGTAAAACTATCACTTCTCGTCCTTCTGGACCTGTCTGCAGCCTTTGACACAGCCGATCGCAAAATTCTGCTCCAGCGCCTCTCCATCGTCATCCAGCTGAATGGGACTGCACTCGCCGGGTTTCATTCCCATCTTTCCAGCTGTAACCATAGAATCACCTGCAAATGGCATCTCCTCCCAATCCCGCACTGGCACCTCTGGTGCCCCCCAAGGATCTATCCTTGGTGCCCTCCTATTTCTCATCTGCATGCTGCCCCTCGGTGACATCCGGCAACACACTGTGAGTTTTCACATGTACGCTGATGATACCCAGCGCTACCTCTCCTCCACACCTCTCGAACCCTCCACCATCTCTATACTATCAGACTGCTTGTCCAACATCCAGCACTGGATGAGTAGAAATTTCCTCCAATTAAATAGCAGCAAGACCAAAGCCATTGTTTTCAGATCACGCCACAAACTCCATTCCCTTTCCACTGATTTGATCTCTCTCCCCAGCAACTGTCTAAGGCTGACAAAGTCTGTTCGCAACCTTGGTGTCATATTTGATCACAAATTGAGCTTCCTACCTCCTATCCGTTTTATCACTAAGACCGCCCATTTCCATCTTCGTAATATTGCCCATCTCTGCCCTTACCTCAACTTATTTGCTGCCGAAATCTTCATCCATGCCTTTTATCACTTCTAGACTTGCCTATTCCGATGCACTCCTGGCTGGCCTCCCTAGTTCAACCCTCCATAAACTTGAGGTCAATCAAAACTCTGCTGCCCGTGTCTTAACTCGTACCAAGTCCCACTCGCCCATCTTTCCTATGCTTGCTGTGACCTGCATTGGCTCCCAGTTAAGCAATGCCTCGATTTTAAAATTCTCATCCTTGTTTTCAAATTTCTCCATGGCCTCCCTCCCCCATCTTCTATCTAATCTCCTCCAGCCCAATAATCCCCCTAGACCTTTGCGCTCCGTCGATTCTGGCCCTTTGAACATCCCCGGTTTTAATTGCTCGTCGTGCCTTCAGCTGCATAGGTCCTAAGCTCTGGAATTCCCTCCCTAAATCTCTCCACCTCTCTAGGGGTGCGTGGCCCCTTCCACGCATACGTGATTTTTTTTCCGTTGAGAAACCGGCAATTGGCCAGCATGGGAGTTTTAGACAGCTGCGTAGCTAAACAGGACCATTGCTCTCCGCTCTTCTCTCCTCCTTTAAGACGCTCCTTCAAACCTACTTTTTCGACTAAGCTTTTGATCATCTGCCCTAACATCTCCATATATGGCTTGGTGCCAAATTTATTTTTTGCTAACGCTCCTATGAAGTGCCTTGGGATGTTTTATTGCGTTAAAGGCGCTATATAAATATATAAGCTGCTGTTGTCTTGGAGTGGGTCTTGAATGCGCAACCTTCTGACCCCAGGCAACACTTCTTCCAACTTGGTCAAAAGGGAGCTGCAGTGGTTGTATGTGCTAGAACTTGGCCCATGATAGCTAATCATAGAATGGTTACAACACAGAAGGAGGCCATTCGGCCTATCGAGCCCGTACCAGTTCTCTGCAAGAGCACTTCAGCTAATCCCACTCCTCTGCCCTTTCGCTGTAGCTCTGAAAATTCTTTTCCTTCAGGTACTTATCCAACTCCCCTTTGAAAGCCACAATTGAGTCTGCCTCCACCACCCTTTCAGGCAGTGCATTCCAGATCCTAACCACTCGCTGCGTAAAAAGGTTTTCCTCGTGTCGCCTTTGGTTCTTTTGCCAATCACCTTAAATCTGTCTCCTCTGGTTCTCGACCCTTCCGCCAATGGGGACAGTTTCTCTCTATCTGCTCTGTCTAGACCCCTCATGATTTTGCACACCTCTTTCAAATCTCCTCAACCTTCTCTGCTCTAAGGAGACCAACCCCAGTTTCTCCAGTCTATCCATGTAACTGAAGTCCCTCATCCCTGGGATCATTCTTGTAAATCTTTTCTGCCCTCTCTCTTAGGCCTTCACATCCTTCCTAAAATGCGGTGCCCAGAATTGGACACAATACTCCAGTTGAGGCCGAACTAGTGTTTTATACAGGTTCATCATAACTTCCTTGCTTTTGTACTCTCTGTCTCTATTTATAAAGCCCAGGATCCCGTATGCTTTAACTGCTTTCTCAACCTGCCCTGCCACCTTCAACGATCAGATTATGGAATTTATCAGGATAATAATTCCAGTTGTAGGACTTTTCCAGTAGTGCTGAAACATTTCATAAAGAGCACTGAAGTGGCATAGGACAAAAAGATCATTGCCATCAGTGTGGAATTCTTTACCTCAGAGGGCTGTGGATGCTCAGTCATTGGCCCAGAAATTCGGGTCGGAGGCTTCCCGCGGGTGCAAGCCCCCGACCTGCACTTACCTTGAGCGCCGGCCGTTGTGCTGTGGGCCCGCGTGGGATTCCAACCCTGGGCCTGGTCCTGCTGCCGGCGCGCAGTACTTGCGTATCCCAGGGGCGCAGTTAGTTCGAAACGTCCCCTGGGATCATGTGGACCATGGGGAGCCAATCGGAGCAGGGAATGCTCCATTCATAAGTTTGACAAGAAGAGCTGTCAAAACTTATAAATACTACGGCCCCAAAACATCACTAAATCTTCAAATAAATTTTTAAAAATCACAATTTTTAAATAAACTATAAATTACATGAAATAACTATTTTAAACAATTTAAATTTTTGAAAAAAATAATTTTATTTTCTAACGGGGCTAAAAATAAACTTAGCTTGCTTTAAAGTATTTAAAAATAATAAACCTGTGGAAAAAATGTTATAATTTTAATTAATTCACCACTTACCTTGCAAAAAACAGGCCGTACCTTTTTATGTGTGTAAATTCTGCAGACTTACCCTCCCGGGAAAACCTGCAAAAAATAAAACCTAAGTTTGATGTGCACGCGCAGCCTCTCCCGCGCACGCGTTCGAACTCTGAACCCCTTCGTTCAGGGGAACGGAAGTGCCGGTTTCCCGCGCATGCGCAGTGCATGTAGGAAACCGGCACTTCCATTGGGCTTATGGGTGAGCACCCCGTACGTACTCACCCGTGGAGACCCGAATTTCTGGGCCGTTAAGTATAATCAAGACCGAGATCGATTCGGTTTTTTTGGACACTAAGGGAATTGAGGGAGCAGGGGATAGGGTGGGAAAGTGGAGTTGAGTTAGAAGATAGCCATGATCCTATTGAATGGTGGAGCAGGCTCGAAGAACCGTATTGCCTACTCCTATTTCTTGGGTTTATTGGTCTACTGATGAGCTTTTTAAAATATTGAATTACAGGAAACTTTGCGATATCCGGCACCGACGGGACCGAGCTGCTGCCGATCTATCAAAACTTCCGGATAGACCAGCGCTGATGTTGAAGGATACGGAGGTTTTCATCTCCGTATCTGACAACAAACACTGTTGCTTAGCAACAGCTTGTAAACACTTGGCCCGTACCTTGGAAGCGTCTCTGAAGCTGTTGCTAAGCTACAGAGACGCTTTCCAGAGCCTGACTGTTAAAATTTCTGCCGTTAGATCGAGGTTTCCGGACATACAACCTCCGGATAAACCAAAGTTTCCTGTAATACTTGACAAACTGGGGTTGAAAACAAGTTTGACTACCAACAAATTGTACACATGGCTGCAGATTAAAGTTCTGTCATGAAAGCACTGTGCAGAAGACTTCTATTTTTGTATTCAATGCAAGTTATGAATAGTTAACCAAGTGCTTAAGCTTTGATGGCTTAAGCTTTTTGTTCTGTCTGGGTCCTCTTGTGTGTAGAAGCAAAGGCAAGTATAGTGCCAGTGCATTACAGAAAATATTTTGTCACATCTCAAGATTAGATAACTTTTATTGTGCTTAATGACTAATTCAAAATTTGTTGATGTTAGTGTAGCTAAATAATCTGTACTTTACAAGTGAGTACGGAGAGAAACCAAGCATTCATGTGAATGTATTTATGACCAAGGCAAGAAGGAGTTTTACTATTTTTATTCCTAGGGAGTCCTGGGACTATATACAGGGATGCTGTTATAAAATGTATTTTAATATAGACTGCAACAAGTGAAAAGCTGGTAAGGCTTATCTTGAAGTAATTCTGTTTTGTGTTTGTTACAGGAAATGCTGTTTCAAATGGACCTGAATTGCAACAAGGAACTGAAGAAGACCTGGAGGAGCAAGGTGAAGGTAGCGAGGATGAATGGGAACAAGTAGGACCCCGCAATAAAACATCTGTTACTCGCCAAGCTGACTTCATTCGAACCCCCATCACTGATGTCTTTGGTGGACACATAAGGTAGTTAATGGTCCCTGTGTATTTTTCATTATTGAATAACCTCTGTAATTGTGTTATGAAAACTCCTTTTACTACACTTATGGAGCTTTTTAATGGTTCTGTATGACTTGTATGCACATACAGTAACTCCATAGTTTTCAAACACTTGATTAAGCATTAGTAACTTGTTTTTTGTTATGACACTTGATTTGGTTTACTTGGAGAATTTGAAAAGTGGACTTTTAAAAGAATAATATTTACCTTGTACATGGGGCTGACTTACTGCTGCGGTCACCATTTGACATGGTGGGAACTAAGCTGATCAAGTTGGCAATGCCAGCCTTTGAATAAAAGAGCTAGTATGTAAAGTTAGCAGTTCATTATTCTTTGATTAGGTGTTTGCCAAAATAAAGAGGACGGCAGTACATTGGTCAGCACTGTGGTTCCAAAAATGGGCTATGAAAAATGACCCATTTATTTACAATGCTCCAATATATAAACAGAAAAGCTGATTGACCAGATTTTGCTTCAGCGGGGAACTACGTGATGTTGAGGCATTCACAATGGCCACTCCTCCTGTTGGGATCAGTTGAATCTGGTAGAAAAGATAGCCCAAGTTCTTTTTAAAATGACTGTAAGTAAATGACTTTACCTATTAAAATTTGTTTCTTCACCATTTGGAATTATTTTAAAAGGGAATAATTGGTTGGCGGTGGGGGGTGGAATCCAAATAAAACCCAAAATATAGCCCTTTTACTGAAAAGATGCTGAAGAAGTATACCTTTTGGAACCATGGAGGTTTACAGGAGGTATTTGGCCCATCAGGTCTGTCTATCGAGAGGAAACCAAGATTTGGCAGAACTGTGGAAGGTGAACCTGAAGTGTGGCACAGCTTGGGATTGAATGAGGTTTGGCCTGTTAATGGATTCTTCATGTCTTTGTGCATTGAGGGCAGTGCGGGGCATGGGCAGGGTAGCAAGATCTCCTTCTCACTGCCCCTCACTCTTTCTGTCCACCCCCTAATTGTCAACATAGCAGGAAATAAGTAGATAGGTAGAGGCTACATTGAAAATGCACTTTTTTGAAAAATGAACTTGATTACAACAAGGAAAACACAGTCCTTCTGAGCTTAATGCATGTTCTGAAGTTTATTGAACACAAAAACAATGCTGCAACAGGTTTGTACTCAGTACTGTGCCTTTATTCCATCTTTCTCGCACAAACATACACATGACGCGTGCACATGCACACACCATTTCTCTTTATATAAAAAAGCAGCAAAAGAGGACAAAGGGATTAATCAGGAAGGGGAAAATAGAATACGAAAGTAAACTTGCAGCAAACATAAAGACAGACTGCAAAAGCTTTTATCGGTATATCAGGAGGAAAAGACTGGTAAAATCCCAAGTCGGTCCCTTGCAGTCCGATTCGGGAGAATATATAATGGAGAATAAGGAAATGGCAGACCAATTAAACTCATACTTTGGTTCTGTATTCACAAAGGAGGACACAAATAACCTCCCAGGAATATCGGCAAACATAGGGACTAATGAGAGGGAGGAGCTGACAGAAATTAGTATCTCTAGGGATATGGTGTTGGGTAAGTTGAGGGGACTGAAGGCCGACAAATCCCCGGGGCCTGATAAACTACATCCTAGGGTACTTAAGGAGGTGGCCCTGGAGATAGCAGATGCTCTAAGGATCATCTTCCGGAACTCCATTGACTCGGGAACAGTACCCGTGGATTGGAGGGTAGCTAATGTTACCGCAATATTTAAAAAGGGGGGTAGAGAGAAAGCAGGGAATTATAGACCAGTAAGCCTTACATCGGTTGTGGGCAAAATGCTAGAGTCCATTATTAAGGATAAAATAGCGGAGCACTTGACAAATGGGGAAAGGATCGGACAGAGTCAACATGGATTTACAAAGGGTAAATCGTGTTTGACTAATCTGCTGGAATTTTTTGAGGAAGTAACTGGTAAAATAGATGGGGGAGAGCCAGTGGATGTGGTGTACCTTGACTTCCAGAAAGCCTTCGATAAGGTTCCACACAAAAGATTATCATGCAAAATTAAGGCTCATGGGATTGGGGGCAAAGTATTAACGTGGATAGAGAACTGGCTGGCGGATAGAAAACAGAGAGTTGGAATAAACGGCTCGTTTTCGGAGTGGCAGGCAGTGACCAGCGGGGTGCCGCAAGGATCTGTCCTGGGACCCCAGCTGTTCACAATATATATAAATGATCTGGATCAGGGAATTGGATGCAATATTTCCAAATTCGCTGACGACACTAAACTAGGAGGAGGGGTGGGCTCTGATGAGGATGTCAGGAGGCTACAGTGCGATTTGGACAGGTTGGGGGAATGGGCGGATACGTGGCAGATGCACTATAATGTGGATAAATGCGAGGTTATCCACTTTGGGGGTAAAAACAGGAGGGTAGATTATTATCTAAATGGCAATAGATTGGGAGATGGGGAAGTGCAGAGGGACCTGGGTGTTCTTGTGCACCAGTCACTGAAGGAGAGCATGCAGGTGCAACAGGCGATTAAGAAGGCAAATGGTATGTTGGCCTTCATATCAAGGGGGTTCGAGTATAGGAATAGGGATACCTTACTACAGCTGTACAAGGTGCTGGTGAGACCGCATCTGGAGTATTGTGTACAGTTTTGGTCGCCCCATCTGCGGAAGGATGTTCTTGCCATGGAAAGAGTGCAACGGCGATTCACCAGGCTGATACCTGGAATGGCGGGAATGACCTACGAAGAGAGATTAAATAGTTTGGGCTTGTACTCACTGGAGTTTAGAAGATTGAGAGGGGATCTCATCGAAACATATAAAATTATGGCAGGCCTGGACAGGCTGAATTCAGAGAGAATGTTTCCAATGGCCGGGGAGCACAGAACCAGGGGCCACAGTCTAAAAATAGCGGGCAAATCATTTAAAACAGAGATGAGGAAGAATTTCTTCACTCAAAGAGTGGTGAGCCTGTGGAATTCCCTGCCACAGAGGGCTGTGAAGGCTAATTCAATAAATATTTTCAAGAGAGAATTGGATATATTTCTGAAGGCTAAGGGGATTAAGGGTTACGGAGAAAAGGCGGGGACGGGGTACTGAACTGGTAAGATCAGCTATGATCTCAGACGAAGATCAGCCATGATCTCATTGAATGGCGGAGCAGGCTCGAAGGGCCGAATGGCCTACTCCTGTTCCTATCTCTATGTTTCTATGTTTCTCTTTCTGAATGAAATATTAGTTTTATCTGAATATTTAGAAATTTGGCCTCTTTGAGTACAACTGCTGGAATATTCCATCAGTGCTGCTGACTGGTACTGATGGATCCTGTGGAGTTAAATACACACCGCACATGTTTGGACTGCACAATCCAAATTCAGCTCAGTCAAAACTCTGGTGGGCAAAAATTTGAAGTCAAAGCCTTCCAAGGACAAACTTCAATGAAGGCATTAAAAGACAATTCAGTGGATACATTTAATCAGTTTATTTTCAGAATGTTTGAACCCTTATTTTGGACGTTGGAAATTTCAATTGCTGAGGGAAAAATGGTGAATGAACAACATTTCCAGAGTTGCGTGTACATAGAAAAACCCAATATAAATCTGCACACATGAATTTATAATGGGAGCAAGTTAACAAGTACGATGACAGGAAATCAAGTTGTGCAGAGAGGAATTGCATGCTGTTGTAAGATTTTTAATATTTGATAAATGTGTCAGTTAAACAACCTTAACTAATGAGTGAAAAAAGAATGACTTGTATTTATGCAGCACCTCATTACATCACTTTCAAAGCACTTTGCTCAGAAGGCATTAATTTGAAGTGTGCCAACAGTCATTTTGAACGTGGTAACCTATCACAAACAATAATAATGGTCAGTTAATTTTTCTGGTGATATTGGTTGGGGTGGGGGGAATCCGAATCATACAGAACAGAAGGAGAATCATATGGAGGCCATTCGGTCCGTCGTGCCTGTACTGGCTCTTTGAATTAGTCCCATTCCCCTGCTCTATCCCTTATAGCCCTGTAAATGTTTCTTTTTCAAGTATATATCCAGTGTAAACCAGGATACTGGGAAAACTTCCTTCTGTTTTTTTTTGGAACCATTTTGCCATCAAGTCGGTGCTGGAGTTTTTCTTCACTTGAGCCACCAAGGCTAATGCCACTCTGTTCACTCCCCATACACTTAATATTCCTGTTTTTAAAGAAAGTATCTAATTCTATTATAGAATAATTCATGGACTTGTGCTTCAACAAATTCCAACTCCTAAGCATTCTTGGTGTAAAGAATCTCCCCTGAGATGAACCTATGAAGGAAGGTAGAAGAGACAGATCAGAGAGAAATATTTCACACACACTGGTGAATGTGAATGTTTGGAGTGGACTGCCCAGGGAGGCATTAATATCAGTAACTTTAAGAGGAGTTGGATAGGCTATTGGCAAAAATCAGTTCAGGGATATGGGTAGTGAACTGTATATTCTATTTTTGAGCTCTCTGGCTAACCAGTGGACTAAAATGCATTGTAAGAGTATAGAAATAGGAGCAAGAGTAGGCCCTTAGTGCCTGCTCCGCCATTCAGTAAGACCATTGCTGATCTTCTACCTCACCTCCACCTTCCCGCACTATCCTCATATCCCTCGATTCCCTTAGTATCCAAAAATCTATCGATCTCTGTCTTGAATATACTCAACGACTGAGCCTCCACAGTCCACTGGGGCAGAGAATTCCAAACCCTTTGAGTCAAGAAATTTCTCCTCATCTCAGTCCTAAATGGCCGACCCCTTATTGCCAGACTCTCCAGCCAGGGGAAACATCCCCTCAGCATCTACCCTGTCGAGCCCCTTAAGAATTTTACACGGTTCAATGAGACCACCTATCATTCTTCTACACTAAGGAATATATGCCTGGTCTACTCAATCTCTCCTCATAGGGCAGTTCACTCATCCCAGAAATCAGTCTAGTGAACCTCTGTTGCACTCCCTTTAAGGCAAGTATATCCTGCCTTGGGTAAGGAGACCAAAACTGTACACAGTACTCCAGGTGTGGTCTCACAAGGCCCTATATAATTGCAGTAAGACATCTTTACTCTTATGCTCCATTTCTTTTTGTAATAAAGGCCAACATACCATTTGCTTTCCTAATTGCTTGCTGTACCTGCATGTTAACTTTCAGCGATTTGGTACAAGGACACCCAGATCCCTCAGAATACCAACATTTCCCAGTCTCTCTCTCCATTTAAAAATATTCTGCTTTGCTATTTTTCCTACTAAAGTGGTTAACTTCACACTTCTCCACATTATATTCCATCTGTCACGTTCTTGCCCACTCACTTAACCTGACTCTACGCCTTTGCAGCCTCTTTGCGTCCTCCTCACAACTTACTTTCCCACCTAGCTTTCTATTGCCAGCAAACTTGGATACATTGCACTCGGTCCCCTCATCCAAGTCGTTGATGTAGATTGTAAATAGCTGAGGCCCAAGCACTGATCCTTGTGGTACCCCACTAGTTGCAGCCTGTCAACCTGAAAATGATCTGTTTATTCCTACGCTGTTTTCTGTCTGTTAACCAATCCGCAGTCCATGCTAATATCTTGCACCCTATCCCATGAGCCCTAATTTTGTGTAATAATCTCGTGTGGCACCTTATTGAATGCTTTATGAAAATTAAAATACAGTACATTCACTGGTTCCCCCTTATCTAACCTGCGAGATACAACCTCAAAAAACTCGTCACACTATTTCCCTTCCATAAATCCGTGGACAGAGTTAACAATCAGATTATGATTTTCTAAGTGCCCTGTTATCACTTCCCTAATAATACATTTGAGCATTTTCCCTACTACTGATGTTATATGGGCAGATGGAGACATTTGCAGGGGTATGGGGAAAGAGCAAGGGAGTGGGACTAATTGGAGAGCTGTTTCAAAGAGCCGGCACACTTCTGTGTTGTATGAGTCTGTGGTGCAACAAATTTATCCCACAAGAGAGCTTGTTAGGTTAGGTGGCAGTTTAAAAAAGATGTGTGGAGGAACACAGTTACACAAATTAAGGTAACAACAGAAAATGCTGGAAATACTCAGCAGGCCAGGCAACATCCGTGGAGAGAGAAACAGAGTTAACGTTTCAGGTCTGGGACCCTTCATCAGAACTGGAAAAAGCTGGAGATGTAACAGACATTAAGCAGGTGCAGAGACAGGGTGGGGGGGGGGGGGGTTAGGAGGGGAGGAAGGAGTAGAAAGCACATCCTGTACTTTTGTAAGAGGCAGGAAAGATAAAATGTTGCAAATGGGAATTCCAAATTTGCAATTCCCATTTGCAACATTTTATCTTTCCTGCCTCTTACAAAAGTACAGGATGTGCTTTCTACTCCTTCCTCCCCTCCTAACCACCGCCCCCCCCCTGTCTCTGCACCTGCTTAATATCTGTTACATCTCCAGCTTTTTCCAGTTCTGATGAAGGGTCCCAGACCTGAAACGTTAACTCTGTTTCTCTCTCCACGGATGCTGCCTGGCCCGCTGAGTATTTCCAGCATTTTCTGTTGTTATTTCAGATTTCCAGCATCCGCAGTATTTTGCAATTACACAAATTAAGGTAGTCCCTTTTTCCCGAGCAAAGAGATTTAGCATTATCTCAAATCTGCTTCTTATGTACATTACACTAATATCTAAAACTTTCAAAATTTGCTCACTTTTTACATTGCCTTCAGGTCTGTGGTGTACCAGCAAAGTTCCAAGGAATCTGCTACCCTCCAGCTATTCTTCTCGCTGCAACTTGATATACAATCTGAAAAGATTCGTACAGTGCAGGATGCTCTGGAAAGCTTGGTGGCCAGGGAGTCTGTCCAGGGATACACCACTAAAACCAAGCAGGAGGTACATGCTTTTAATTAAAATGGATTCCAAAAATAAATGGAAATCACTCATGAAGTCAAATCTACTTAAATTTCGAACTGCATGTTTTTAATGAGTTCTACTTGTTTGTTCTGCTACTAGGGGTATTGTAGACAAACATTTTACTTTTTAACACCAGCCTGTAAGATTTAGAATACAAGCATTTGTTTTAGATTAAGCGGAAAAAGTGTGCGTGCTTTCCATGCTCCATATGGTGACAAATTGCCGACATTTAAAAATGCTCACCAAGTACACGCTCCTATTGTTTTGGCCATTTTACTATGAAACCATGATACTTGTTTTTTTGTTGCCACAGATGTAGCCTATTCATTATAATGTTTTGAGCACAGAGGTGTCAGTAAATCATGGTGTGAGACATCTGATGTTGGTGCTTTCTGCCAAAGTTTGGCTTGCTAAAAATGAATTTATCTTTTTAAGTATCTTTGAAAATTCAAAATAGTAGTAATTCATCTGGAAATCACAGAATAGCCTTTAAAATAAATAAATAAATAAATAATAATAATAATTACTTGAATACTGTAGGTTTAACTCTTTTTCTGGGCAGTAGTTCTGCGCTCTGTTTAAAAGAAGAATGGTGAAGGTTTGTCTTCAGATTTAGACAAAATATTCCTCCCTCAAATGAGCCTAGAGGTCTGGATTTCAATTTCTAATTCTACATCTTACATTCATACTTTGATTTTATATTATTTATGATTAAACGGCAATATTTACGAGACTTTGGGAAGCAGAGAAGTTGAGTTAGTTGGCGCTTGAGGATCTCTGGTACGGGCTGAGGAATTGGGAGCTGCAAACCGGAGGTGCTACAATGTCACCACTGGTTAGTGGGGTGTAATGATACATGATAGGTTTACATAGCCAGTTACACTTATAGATGTGGACGTAAGAATTTAGGATGTGGAAAAGCTGACATAAAAATGTGACAAGGAGACAGGCCATGTAGACTGGAAGTGCATGCAGACCCAAGTGTAGTTGTCAGGTGAAGCTGGGTTCCAGTAAAGGAAACTTTGTTATATCCGGCACCGACGGGACCGAGCTGTTGCTGATCTATCAAAACTGCCGGACATACCAGTGTTAATGTTGAAGCATACGGAGATTTGCAGCTCCGTATCTGGCAACAAACACTGTTGCTTAGCAACAGCTTCTAAACAGCCGGCCGTACCTTAGAAGCGTCTCTGTAGCTTAGCAACAGCTTCAGAGAGACTTTGCAGAGCCTGACTGTTGAAAACAAAGCCACGAGAAGAAAAAAACCTGACAAAACGGCTGCTGATTTCTGCCGGTAGATCGAGGTTTCCGGACATACAACCTCCGGATAAACCAAAGTTTCCTGTAATTTTCTTCTCTACTCTGGTTTAATGACTGTCTCTCTCCGACCCCCCCCCCCCCCGCCCCCAACCCATCCTCCAATGCTGCACACAATAGAGGCAATTAGTCCATGCAAGGAACCTTGGTATTTGGGCACGCATTGCCCATGATTTTCCAAACATTGAAATGAATAGTCAGAAAATCCTGTGCAGCTGGGTTTTCAATTTGCACTGCCAGCAGCAGCCAAGGCTTTGTGCCAGCAGCGCAGACATGTAAAATTACAACTGTATCCTGACCTGAGGGGTGCCGTTCTGGTGTTTCTGACCATTCCATTTGGGACTGAATGCTGGGCAGTGTGTAAGAGCAGTCTTGTTGATTTACCTTCAGGTTCTTATTTTTCTTCCTTCCTTTGGGGGGGAAGTGCAGCATCTCCCTCAGTTATCCAGGTGTAATTGAAAGAGCACTGAATAGTTAAGTGAAGATGTAAATGCCTGGGAATTGTACAGAAAAATCGTCTGTTTATTATACGCTAACTATTTCCAGTGTTTTGGCGTAATTTAGTAAAAATGTGTTGGAAGTTTTTGCAGTAGCACAACTTTTATAGGTTGCCATAAGATTTCAAAAACTACTAAGTAAACTCTACATTAAGGAAAGTAAACTGATCTAGTTTCCTAATAAAAGTAGTGTATGATTTAGTACTTTGGATGTTTTCCCCCAAAGTCTCTCTGATCCCAAATTTGCTTATGAAGCTAGTAAACATTCTCATACCGCAAGGCTTGAAACTAATTTCCATTTGCTGTTTCAGGTTGAGATTTGTCGCCGTGTTACCTTAGAAGAATTGCCTCCTGTTCTTGTCTTGCATCTTAAACGCTTCATTTATGAAAAGACTGGAGGATGCCAGAAACCGGTCAAGAATATTGATTACCCCATTGACCTTGAAATAAGCAAAGGCAAGTGTAGCTTGTTTGTGCATAAAGATGGTGAATTGAATGCTGCGCTGAATGTTGTACCTTTTTTAGTCTTGCCTTTGTCTTTGTACACTGAAATCTGATGTCAATGCAGCCATTTAACGTTACACAGCGGGATCCCCTCTCCTCTGCCATTTCCCTGTTTTGATTCCCCAATGCCACACAGTTTTGTGGCAGAGAGAGTAGACAGATCTAAGGCTCTGCCAATGCTACTCTGAGCCAGTGGTACGTGATAGCGGCCTGAGGTGACCCCTGTCTAATTTATTTTCTCTCTCTCTCTCTCTCTCTCACTCTCTCTCTCTCTTTTGAAGTGTTTGGTTTCTATCTGGCACATACCCCTGACAGAGTTCAGTTCAATGTGCACTCTGTAAACTTAAAATGCTACATGTAATAAACCAAAATAAACATGGGAAAATACAGAACCAGAAAAGAATATGCAGTCAATCTGGCTCATCCCAATAAATCAATGCCTTTCAATCGCCCCACTCACTTGTATCTCTCTTCAATTCTCCCTTAAAAGTCATTAGGTATCAGAAATGGGAACCTTGGCTGTTCTTTCTTCTGCACCCTCTCTGCTAACACCCTGCTCAAGGGAAATGGAAAGGAACTCCATGGGAGGGAAGAAAAGCAGCATGACAGACCACAGTGAATGGAAGAACTTGCATTGATATCGTGCAATTCACGCCAGTGGGGAAATTAAGTGAAAGATAACCTAAATGTCGAGTGGCAATACTTTTAAGATGCAAACAAACGGAAGTGTTAGTAAGGACTGGCAGTCAGTTGAGAATAGCAAATGAGTGTTGAGGTAAGTTAGGAGCAGAAAAGTGGATTTTGATTTTTTTACTATGTGGATGGAAGGTAACTCTTAAGGGAGAAGTGGAGTCGAAATAGAAAGAAAGACTTGCATTTATATAGCGCTGTTCAAGACTGGACTCCCAAAGCGTGTTACAGCCAATGCAGTACTTTTGAAGTGTTGTCGTTGTTGTAATGTAAGAAACATGGCAGCCAATTTGTGCACAGCAAGCTCCCACAAACAGCAATGAAATAAATGACCAGATCATCTGTTGTTGGTGTTGGTTTAAGGGATAAATGTTGGCCAGGACACCGGGTGAATTCCCCTGTGTTTCTTGGAATATACATGGGGATCTTTTGTGCCCAGCTGTAGAGCTGACGGGGTCTCAGTTTAATATCCCATCCGAAAGATGGCACCTCCAGTAGTGCAGCACACCCTCTCCTTCACTGTCGTGTCAGCCTTGGACTTTGTGCTCGAGTCTCTAGAGTTGGGCGAGAGTGCTGACACTGAGCCGCAGCTAACACTGATCAGGATATTGATGAGGAAGTATCTGAAGCATTGGCAATCCTTCTCAATTGAATAGGGTCACAAAATTCTAGATCCAGTCCTTTTGATATTAATGATCTACTGAGGAAGCTTGTATTAATCAGAGTAAAGAAAGTTGCTTGCTGCACAAAATAGTAGATGAGTACGTTTTAACTCCCAGGGTGATGCAATGCAAGAATAGTTTGTTCTGAAATGAAAAGTACTTTTGTGGGTTTCCTGTAATAATTGCTCAGATCTTGATCTGGTATTTCATCAGTGTTGTAAGTTCCAATAGATAAAATTTTACCATATCAGGATTTTAGGTCATAGTTAATTTCAAAATATCAAATGGCAGAGCATTTATTGTTACCCTACTTTTAACATGTAAAAGAAACGGATTTGGGTTAATACACTGCAGCATTTTGGGGAGCAGTATCGGAGTTTTCTGTTGGAGCCAACAAGGCCCAGTCCTGATCAGCCTGAAGCCCAAAGAGTTGTACAGCGCAAGTTAAATATACCACACCGAGCCACAGCCACGGTATCAGATTTAAATAGCAACTGAGCACAAATGGGCAATACAACAACTTAAGTCACAATTGTGTTGTCACCCCATTCATGTAGTCGTCTTTTTATATAAGATAGTGTTTTATATTGCAGTTTATTTTTAAAAACAAATAAATGGAAGCTTTACTTATCATCTGAGGCATTGGCACACAGCAATTAGACAATTTATACAAACTTATGATGCTTAATTCAAAATATTTACCATTAAATTTCCACTTTGCAGTGTTACTTAGGTTGCTTAATTCACATTATTGGATAATTAAAATTTAACCAGGTGTAAACTATTGGATTATTAGTAGTGTGTTTGAAGGGATTATTTTTGACCTCTCTTTTAAAACAGTCAAATGTTTTGTGTAACTTGCCTCAACTGAGGAACTTGCTCAGACCATTGGGGAGCATGTCCTGCTGTTTCTATTTGAGAAGTTTGAATGGCGAACAGTATGCTACTTGTTCATGTGGTACATCTTGCAACGATTCAAAATAGTCCTGTAAGAAAGAACTGAAGCTGAACCAAGTGTGGAACTATAGTCTTGGTTTTAAACAATTTTTTAGATTCTTTGACAGTCTGGTGGGGTGAAAAATAAGAAAGCTTTGATTTTCCACTGAATTGCATGGATATTAGATTTCCTTTTTTGCAAGATGTATTTGTATGTCTTTTAAACAAATCTTAACATAAGAAAATGGAGGCATGCAGTAAGTTTGCATAATTTAAAAGCCACACTACATTTGTCAAGATTTAAATTATAATGTTTAATCTTAAATAGGGGCTCTAAATCTATCCCCTTTTTGCTTTGAAATGGTTGCATTTCAAATGTAGAGGTCTTTTGAGTTTTATTACCATTCTAACTGATCTCTCATTTAAGCATATTCAGGTCTAGATTTTCTTGCTGTCTGGTAGTACTACATGTTCAGGAGCTGTACCAGTTTGTCCGGTGAAAATTGATGTTTGACATTAGTGTTAAGTATGAATAACTTAAGAATTTTGACACACTCACTGGATTAGAAAGTTTTTTCCAAACTAATTTTCAGATCAGCTTTTCTGAGACCAAATTAACTTGGAGCTTTGTGTCAGGCTGTTTGGGGGTCCAGCCAAGTTAATGGGTAAATTGAAAAATCTACAGTTTTTTTCACTGAAAAGACACAGGACTCTTTCTCCTCCCTCCTATCTCCCCCACTGAATGCTCCAATATATTGCTGTGGGAGCCTATTTTATGTTTTCTTTTAAGGAAGAAAGCTAGAGTGGTCGTTGGGGTGCGAAAAACTACCATTGAAACACTGTCTGAAAGGCTTCTCCATACAACCCAAGGGATAGTCATTTGCACAAAGCAGATGTGAAGCAGTCATCTTAGGCGAGGGACATTGTGTTCTATAACCATTCTGTATGCATGTGTATAAACTACTTGAAAGGAAACTCTTACCCTAGCTAGTGGATAGGCTCTGCGAGGACCCCTTGCTTCCTTTTGGCAAAACATGTCCGCTTCATTCAGATATGTCTCCTGGGTTCTTCTAAAGGAGCCCTTGAGCTTCCGTTTTAATTTTCTATGCCAGGTCTTGTTTCAAATCAAACATGGGACACACAAGGGTAAGCACTTCACATTTATAATACTTTACCTTTTTGCATTGAATATGCTTTTGTAATCCGCCCCCAGTACTCACTCTAAAGGAAACTTGTGGCCCTGGTTCTTGCCGTTTTCAAATGTCTCTAAGTGCGCAGTCTTCTATACATCAAGGCTCATTTTCATTTTATTAACTTGGGGAGTAAAGAGAAGTGTTTTGGCTCATTGCAAACTGCTAAGAGACCCCATTGAGGTAAAACACATCACCTCCGTCATTGTGCATTCTTGTTGACACTCCTTTGAGAAAGGGGTGGTGCCAACTGTTTATTTTGACTTCACAGCAGTACCTTAATGCAGGATACTGAGATTTCAAGACTGAATACTGCACATACATTAGGGTTTTGATGTGTATTCAGCTGAATCTACACCCACCCCTCCAACCTTTCCCACATTGTCCCTGTACTTTGAATGTGTTAAAACTTGGCTATGACAAACCTGGCAAGTCTAATAAGTACCACTTTACTAAAATTAATACTTTTCTTTTAGATCTCCTTTCTCCTGGTGTGAAGGGCAAGATTTCCAAAGTCCAAAGAACCTATAGGCTCTTTGCAGGTATGTAAATTATTAAAAATGCTAATTGCTTGATATTTATCTCTGTAACAATCAATGCAAAAAGAACTACAATATTAAAGAGCTTTGATCTTTGGGAGTTAAATTAGTGCAGAATTTGTAACACCACATATGCCAAATTCAGTGTTGCTTGTTGTCTTGGTGTTGTCAAATTACCTGCATACATGTGGGAAATGTTACTGTTTAGATCAAAGGTATAATGGCGTTGAGTTTTTTCAAAGGGGCTTGTACATTTCATCTAGGGTACATTTAGTTCTAATTTATTAATTCTGAAAGAAGTTATGAGCAT
The DNA here is from genome assembly GCF_052327205.1 of Somniosus microcephalus. NCBI lineage: Eukaryota > Metazoa > Chordata > Chondrichthyes > Squaliformes > Somniosidae > Somniosus > Somniosus microcephalus. Next base: position 255,858,128 of record NC_140992.1, read on the forward strand.
GCAGTGTACAGAGATAGTAAGTATGAAGGACTTTCTCCCCTCCCCTGGGGAAAAGACAGGTTCAAACTACTTTTTTGTGAAAAGAATTATCGGATGCTTATTTGAAAAATCTTAAATGGTGTAAAATGTATTTTGTGATGGGAAACAGGTTTTCACAGGAGCCCCGTTGAGAAGACCCTAAGCACACATTGTAAGCCTGGAACACCAAACGGGAGCTCAGCATACTGTAAAGTTTTTTAAAAATGTGAAACCCTACAACATGCATGTAAAAGAACAGCTACTTAGAAATCTGGGTTCGTTCCAGGAGTAATGAATACTTGGTACAGTGCTTAATGTTAACCCTTGGCCTACCACATGCAGATTTCTGTGTGCATGCATGGTTTTAAAGAAGTGAAATGTCGATGTTTCACTCCCGTACCAGCAGTCTTCGTCTAGGGACTCTTGCTGAAAATTGTCAGGTGCCAAATGTATAGTATTTCCTGATTGTGAGCTGGTTCTATAGTAGAAGATTCAAATCATAATAGTTGCACCCATTTGTATTTTTGTTCCCAATAAGTTGAATATATTTACAGGGAGGATTGATATGGTTAAGTTTACACTTTGAGTCTTCCAATTGTGCGCAAGTGCAGCAATCTGGAAATTGCGTTTTCGCATTGAAGAGCTGACTTGTATCTTGTGTTGCTGCTACATTCCATCCTGCTTGCGTATGTTCAGTTAATTCAGTCTTTACAGTTATAACTGTTTGTATTAGCTTTCCAGGAAAAGAATTTGCAGACATTCTCCAAAGGAACAGGCAGTTTATAGGAATTCGAGTAATGTCTTGCGCATCTTTAATTCCTAAACCAGAATATCGACCGCCTTTTCCAAATCACTTTCTAGGTCAAATTGAAAACGAAGGTTCTAGTGTTTCGTGGCTACTTTTTAACTTTTTTCTGATCCAAGTAAAGGATGTCTATGCAGAAGAATTGAATATTTCCATTTATTTTGTACCTTGTATCACTATCAAGGGCATCCAACTTATTTATAGCATGTGTTTGAGAGGTGAGGTTTCTTCTTAACCACAATCTCTGAAATACTCTCCTTGCTGAACTAATGTGGTGTTTCCAATTTCCTAATCAAGCCACCTTCGTAGTCTTTGAAGATTACCTGACAGAGAATTGTGCTTTGACTCACACCTACTGGGACATGTGTTGAAACTTATTTCACTTTACAGTTTTCAGAGGCCATCTGCACCCCATTAGTCTAGATCAGGGGGTTCCCAAAGTACGCGAGATATCTCTGGGGGAAGGGGGTGGGAGAAATTGTCTAATGGCGGATTTTAAGTTGTATATGTGTATTATAATTTGTACATTTTGTACAATGGTTGGGCATTAAAGGGGTTAAAATATTAAACATGTATGCTGGTAGATCTGGAAGGGGGTAATAATTAAAGTTTGGGAACCTCGGGTCTAGATGGATTTAAAGCAATGTTTCCACATTGGGTATCATTTAGTTTTCTTGTGATTCCTGTTTTAGCTCTCGGTTGATAGTTTAAAAAAAAAATACTGTTTTCGGTATAGTTTAATACAGAACTATAGTAGTATGACTTTGGTATGTAAACAAAGGAATATGTTCTTTGTGAATTCAAAGAAAAATATTTAGGATAGAGGAAGAGATTTGTACATCTTAGAAAATTAGACCAGTCCGAAAAAAATTCTGGGTACAAATCAAAGCTCAAAGGGATTAATTCTTCATTTTGTTCTATGTGTGGGGTTCCACTCTTTTATTAAGTCTGTTTGACCAGTGTCAACCTAAAATTAATATTCATTTGAGATTAATGTGCAAGCTGTTATTGAAGCTTTTGCATTCTGTTCTGGTGCTGATATATAAAGTTAATTACAATCTGCTGAATCTGGAAATTACTCTGGTTGTGATGAGCTCAGGGAAATGGCTGACATACCATTGGGATTGGAATGAGTATTGAATTGTTAAAAAGCTGGTGTTGTGTTCAAACAACCAATAAAAGTTGACGCCTTGTAATAGGTGTAGTAGTGGGTATACATTTGAGGAATGTTTTCAAAATACCAGTGATTTTAGTTTAAGTTGAAAAGACATTAATACCAATAGTTAGTGTGAAAGTGAAGACTTTCCTCATCAATATGCAAGAACACTTGGAAAATTGTACGTGCTAGCATCTAGTTAGGATGTATTGATTCTAAAGTGCACACTTGCATGTAAAATATGTTGCCAAATTAGTCACTAGTATGAAGCATTTGTAGATCCTTGCATAACTTCTCATATTTTGAGAGTCTTGTGTCGTTGCTGATTTATTTCCTTTAGTTCTTGCCATAGAATCTTTCTAGCATTCTGACAGTGCTTCATTTTAGCTACTGCACTGATGCTGAAATGAATGTCATTGTAGCTGCTCAACTGAAGTTTTCATTATAATAACCCTAGCCTATTGAACTGAAGAAAAATAAACAGCACTAGCGCGTCGGTATCTTTTTTCCTTTCCTGTTTTTCTAATATAACATAGCTTTTAAAAATATTTAAACTACAGGAAACTTTGTGTTATCCGGAGGCTAACTGTCCGGAATGCTCGAGCCACCGGCAAAAATCAGGTGCCGTTTTCCTTAGTTTTTTTTTCCTAGTTGCTTTTTTCCTCAACAGTCAAGGTCTGCTGTTGCTAAGCTACAGAGACGCTTGGACTGAACAGGGTTTGTTGACCGATACGGAGCTCAGAAGCTTCTGTATCTTTCAACATTAGCGCTGGAGTGTCCGGCAGTTTTGAGGGAATGGCAACAGCTCGGTCCTGTTGGTGCCGGGTAGCACAAAGTTTCCTGTATTTGGATTGGTTATTCTTGCTGTAGACTTTAAAGTGACCATTGAGTCTTCATAACCTCAGCAATTTAGTGTACATGGGTTCTTGACAATTTCCTCTATTATCAGAAACAATTTATAAAGTTCCACAACAGCAAACATTGCATTACAGAATACCTCAATGAGACATGCTTGAGTTGTGCAGAAGTATATTTTTGATGAGAATTCTAAATCTGCAGCACGTGGTAGTGTATAAACTTTAATTACATTGTGAACTTGTACGGAATGGTCATTATAGTGGTCGGGTTTTTGATAAACAGGATGACGCTTTATTAACTTTTACCAGATTATTCCTACAATGGACTTTTGAGTTTCACCTGAGGCTAAATAAGCAATTGTGACCGTGGCTCCATCTGTAGTCAAGAGAAGACATGTTTACATAGAAACATAGAAGATAGGAGCAGGAGTAGGCCATTCGGCCCTTTGAGCCTGCTCCGCCATTCAATGAGATCATGGCTGATCATCCAAATTCAGTACCCTGTCCCTGCCTTCTCCCCATATCCCTTGATCCCTTTAGCCTTAAGAAATATATCCAACTCTTTCTTGAATATATTTAATGAACTGGCCTCCACCGCCCTCTGTGGCAGAGAATTCCACAGGTTCACCACTCTCTGGGTGAAGAAATTCCTCCTCATTTCTGTCCTAAATGTCCTACCCCTTATCCTTAGACTATGACCCCTGGTTCTGGACTGCCTGACCATCGGGAACATCCTTCCAGCATCTAGTCTGTCCAGGCCTGACAGAATTTTATAGGTTTTGATGAGATCCCCTCTCAATCTTCTAAACTCCAGTGAGTATAAGCCCAATCGACACAATCTCTCCTCATACGTCATTCCTGCCATCCCAGGTATCAGCCTGGTGAATCTTCGCTGAACTCCTTCCATGGCAAGAAAGTCCTTCCTCAGGTAAGGCGACCAAAACTGCACACAATACTCAAGATGCGGTCTCACCAAGGCCCTGTACAACTGTAGCAAGACATCCTTGTTCCTGTACTCGAACCCTCTCGCCTTGAGACAAGATGACATGCAGATGGTATTTACCATTAAAGACTGCAAGAGTCTGAATGCTAGGAGCTTAATGTGCTGTGATGTTTCATTATCTTCAGTGGGAGGAGGATGAACTAATATGAATAAGCACCAGAGACAAATACCTGCACAGGATTTTGCACAATTTTTAAACAAACCACACAATTTATCACTGAATCACAGAAACCCCACAATGCAGATAGAGGCCATTTCGGCCCATCGAGCCCGCACCGACACATATCCCACCCGATCCCCGTAACCCCTACACCAACACATATCCCACCCTATCCCCGTAACCCCACGTATTTAATCCCCCTAACACTAAGGGTCAATTTATCATAGCCAATCAACCTAACCCGCACATCTTTGGACTGTGGGAGGAAACCGGAGCACCCGGAGGAAACCCACGCAAACACTAGTGCTTGTTTTGTCATGAGTTCAAGCAAGTTTTAATCCCCCTGTACCATTCGGCTTCACACAGCAATAGAGTTCAATGCTCTTCTTCGAAATAGCGCCATGGGATCTTTTACATCCACTTGAGAGAGCAAATGGGGCCTCAGTTTAACGGGCAGCACGGTGGCATAGTGGTTAGCACTGTTGCCTCACAGCGCCAGGGACCCGGGTTCAAATCCGGCCTCGGGTGACTGTCTGTGTGGAGTTTGCACATTCTCCCCGTGTTTGCGTGGGTTTCCTCCGGGTGCTCCGGTTTCCTCCCACAGTCCAAAGATGTGCGGGTTAGGTTGATTGGCCATGATAAAAATTGACCCTTAGTGTTAGGGGGGATTAAATACGTGGGGTTACGGGGATAGGGCTTGGGTGGGATGGCAGTCGGTGTAGGGACCGGGTGCTAGGGTTTGGATGATCAGCCATGATCTCGTTGAATGGTGGAGCAGGCTCGAAGGGCTGAATGGCCTACTCCTGCTCCTATCTTCTATGTTTCTATCTCATCCAAAAGACCGTCGAGGTACCCCAGTTTAGATTGTACACAGAAAAGCAAAACCTAACAGAGGAATGAAAATTTTATACTAGATTAAGATAACAAGTACATTTCTAGTTGGATGCAATTAGAAGTTCAAAGCCATGTGCTAGATGACTTTGAAAAATATATATTGAGCTTGGCATATGTACACACACCTGTTACAGAATAAATGAAAGCCATATGCAGAGCTAATAGCAAGTCCTGCATGTGTAAAATAGTAAGTGGTTACCTGGAACTTGAAATCTAATTCTGAAGGTGTGGAGCCTGCATAATGTTTGGTGGTCACTGCTTCCATTCTTGAAGTTTTCTTTCTGTTCTAGATGGAGCCTAGGCTCTGTAGATCCCTCACCTCCTGGCTAATCGATTCCATCTGAGCTGTCTGGAACATTTTACTCATTTTCGGCTGTAAGATTAGTCGGTGGGCTTTTCTATTCTGGGCAATCAAAAGAATAATGGTTGGTGTCCACTTTGATTGTCCACGTTTCTGTATACAAAGTATTATGTAACTTTAAAAATACTGGAAGCCCCATGAAATTCTTGACCCCACCACTCGAAGGTCAAGCATACTTAAAGGTTAATTTGTTTCATTATATATAACGTTTTTATTACTTTAAACAAAAATGGATTATATTGTGTAAAATTGAATGAAGTTAAATGATTTGATGAGGAAGAATCTGACGCAAAAAATTAACATTTTTAAAAGTTTCACGAACTGTGCTGTCCTGCAACTTTGTCATACTGTAAAACAAATTAAAACCAAACCTAATTTTATACCGTAACAATGTTAAATTCCCGATGCATCTAGAGACTCTTCACGTGTAATTAATTTAATGAACTTCCCTTATTGCTTTGCACTATAGTTGAGTACAGTTTCCCAGGAACCCTCCAAGTTGCCATGTCGGCATTCTGTGTGCAAGCTGTTTGATCACGGAATACATTGCCTGATTCGGCACTGTCCCAACAAGCATACATATACCATTCTAACAGGAGCCACTGGATCGTGATCTAGAATGAGGTCATTTTGCGCCACTCCTTTTTGTCAGGGCGCCCCCTACAGAGGGCTTACATCAGCTAACTCAGCACAGATCAGGAATCAATCCCGGCACTTCACTTGTCTGTCCCAGTATTACATTGTAAGATGACGGCTCTATGAAATTGGAATTAGATTATCCCTTGCAATGTTAAATTAAGTGTTTAGAATTTATGTAGAGAATAAAGGTTACTATGTCCGAAAACACTTTTAGCTCGAGCATCATTTGAGTGTTGGGAGAACGGATTCACAGTTCATCTGTGATTTTAGTATTTTCAAAGTAGTCTATTCATGTAGTGACTCAATGGAATCTGCAAACGAGACCTAACCTGTAACATTAAATGCATGAATTTATTTAAGTCGAAGTGCAACTTCCAACTTAAATCATTTTTCAGTAATGCTGAGATGTACATTTTTAGCATAAATCTAATGATCCTTTCTAATTATTGGCTTTTCCTTGCATAAAAAATAAGTGTTGTCGATACTAGGATTTTCATCTTTTTTAAGATGATTGAATGTCATTTTGTGGGTTAATGGAATGTTTTTGCAGTTTTATAAGAAGGGATAAAGTATCCTGTAAACTCTCCAAGCCACAGAAAAAAACAGTACTCTGCTTTAGTACAGTACTCTCTATCTCCCACGTGCGTCATCTTAGCCACTGGTTGCTATGGAGTTGTCATGCCTTTGTAAAAGAGTGTTGGCTTCTGGGGTGAGTCAGTGGTCTGTTTGGTCTTTGCAGTGATTTCAACCGCTGGATAACATTTTTAGTCCTTGGTGTTCGTGAAAGTAAAATGCTGACATAAGCAAGCTAATGAAAGTGTTGTCATGCTACAGCTGCCACTGCAATTTGTTGAAATTTGATCACACTCCATAGTCATTTCATTAAACTGCCCTTTCCTCTTTTAAATATATCTGCCAAATGATGATTATTAGTTTCTTCTCTCCCTTTTTATGTGCCCAGCCTCCTCCTTTTAGTTGAAGACTTTTCATCAGTCTAATATAGCAGTGGTATTAGAAATGTTGGGAACTGGTTTTGGCAGGTTTCCAAATTATTTTGTAGTATCTTCTATTTAAAAAAAACTTAATCAAACTCTGTGGGTAAGTCAGTACATCATTTTAAAGTGTTGTATGTCTGTCTTTAAACCTGGTAATCTGACACAAATATACTGTCTGCACAGTGGTTTGGACATGGCTAATGCCAGCACACCGGTTGCCATTAAATTCTGTGAAAAGTTTAATTGTTTATAAACCAACTTAAATGTAGGCAGACTGGCAAGTGCAGCTGTTGAGATGCTGTGTAACTTGAGCAAAGCTTGACTGCCAGTCGAGGTCAACTCCAAGCAAATGTACAGACATTGAGATACCTTCATAGTTCTCAGTTAGGTCACTCGTGCTGTTTAAGTTGTGAGGTGATAACTTCAAAAATTGTTTTTAAAACACACACTTGCACATCAGTTTGCTTTTAGTTCACATTGTACACACAGAACAAAAAACAGTTTAATCATCTCCTTCGCTGTTTATGGAACCTTGCCATGTGTGAATTGACTATACCATGTTTTCCCACATGACTTCCCTTTGCAAAAAGTAATTCCCTGAAGTGCTTTGGGGCATCCTGAAGATGTGGTAAGGTCCTATACAAAGGCACGCTTGTTCTTTAAGCTCAGTCAGGTAACTTTCTAGATGTAAATGTCATCTGACCAGAGTTAGTTGACCAAGACGCACACAAATTCAATCCTGAAGTTTTTAATTGATTTTGTATTGCTAAAACTGCAGTTTCCATTTTTAAGAATACCTGCTGTTAGTGCTCCTGCTCCCAAAAAAAGAATTCTTTCAGAGGATGTCTAAGCCTTTGATTAGCTTTGCCCCCTCTCGGTTCACATGTTTCTGTGTAACAGATGTTATAACCACCGTTTTTTTAAGTGCATAGTAACCAAACACCTACTTTGGGGGGGGGGGCGGGGGGGAGAAAAAAAAAGTGTACTTTAAGGCAGCCCCTTGTTCAGTATTATAGCTGTTTAATTGATATCCGATGTGCTTTAAAATTGCAAAAAGATGTAGAGAACAAGAAACATTTTTAGCGAGAGACTAATAAAAATACAATCCTAGTCACAAACCAGTTTACTGAGGGCACTACTCTTTAACATATGGAAATGTCAGTGATGTATGTACAAGTCATGTCCTTGGCATTTTTGCTTTTTAAAATGAATAATGTAAAGTGGCTGCAGCTGCCCATCTTTGTTTTTGGTACGTGAGTGGGGGGGGCGGTGTGGAAAGGATTGGGTACGACACTAACATCCGCTGGCATACCGTGGCTGCAGTTGGCTTTAAGTCAACTGAGCATGTGCATGTTAACGTGTATGCAGCTCATCATTCAGAAGCCTGAGACTCTGGTAAACAAATAACATTGTATAGTAAATGTTCTTTCTATGCTTCTTCAACGTAGTTTTATTAATTGTTTTCACATAAGTAACCTGTTTACACCAGTTTTAACATGCAATTTTGTCTTGCTCTAATAAAGTATGTTTTGGGCTTGGCGAGCTAACCGAAGGTAATATATATGCTGACAGAAGTAGATCAGGCCCAAAGTCAACATGGCTTGCTGTGTGAGCACAGAGTCTATATGATTTGTGCAGCTTATCTTGCATCTACTCAACTGTTTGGTTAGAAACCGCAAAGAATAATTTGGCTTGTGCTAAAAACTGTGGTGCTAAGATATTAAAATATGAAGGTTATCATATGACTTGAATTGTAAACAGAATTTACTTTCAAATAGTTTGCTCAAATTTACCTTCTACAAGACCTTCTGATCTAAAATCCTAAGATTTCTGACTAGAAATTGGTAGTTTTTCCTCTTCCCATTTTTAAAAAACTTGAACAGTATGCTATATGTCTCCTATTACCTTTTATACAATCTGATTCTAGTCTAAATAAAGTACTTGGGCTGTGACATACAACTAACATTATGCTCCATCCTTTCAATGGGAATGGTATTTTATTAATATATTTCTCACCAGGCCAGTTTTGATCTTTTTTTCTGGTGGACTGCAAACTGTAAAGTGTTTGCATGCTTGGACATTTCAGCTGCAGAGATGAATGGAATTTGAATACAAGTAGCCATTGAAGATTGTTGCTGTATATTCTGTTTAGAGGGTATCGGTGCCTGCGCTGTTGTGCTGACTAATGTGGTCTTTACTTAAAGTCTCATCAGAACTCCTTGGCCTAATAATAGTGAAGCATTCTACTTCAGCCAAGGTGAATTTAGATGGTAAATTTAGATCACCTTCCCTTCTAGGGTTTCTCAAAATGCAGGCTATCTCTTTGCATGTGCTTTTTCGGGGGCTGGTGGAGGAAGGAAAGAAAACTTTTAGGCAGTCTTGTGTAGTTTGCTTATCCAGAAACAAGTGAGAGGGGGAGTGAGACACTGATTGTAAACTGTGCAATTGAAGATAATGCATTATTTTGATCACAAATGTGCCTAAAGTGCAGTTTCTTTGTCATTGTATTGTTATGAAAAATCTGATAAATACTGCCTAATGTGGAATTGTAAACTCAAGTCCCTGAATCTACCACGGGATGTTTGTAAAAGGTGTTCCATATGGTAAACCTGCAAGTTACTTTGACAATGAAACAAAATGATCCAAAATTGGAAATGGACTACAGGCGCTTCTATGGAAGCCCAAGCTAGATGGGCTGAATGGCCTTTCTTGTCTTTACTTATCTTTGTGATCTTATCGTTGCAAAAGAACAAGATTCAAGAATGCTAAACCCATTTATATTAATATATATATATATATTATGTAATTTGTAAAAGTTGGAAAATGTCAGCTACAGAATATCGACTGTTATTGGTTGCAGAATGTTACTTAAAAATGTGTCGTATTTTCAGTGCCCCACTGTGATTTTTTTTTTTCTTTTCAGTTGTCTATCACCATGGAAACAGTGCAACTGGTGGACATTACACTACAGATGTCTTCCATATTGGTCTTAACGGCTGGCTGCGCATTGATGACCAGATAGTGAAAGTGATCAATCAGTACCAGGTTGTAAAGCCCTCTGCTGAACGTACAGCCTACCTCCTGTACTATCGCCGAGTTGATCTGCTGTGAACTGTCACTGCTGTGTTGCTCCAGCATCTTCTTCCCAGAGCACCAACTGTCAGATAAACCCTTCCCTCCCTCATTGCAACTTTCCAAATCCACTCTTGGTAACTTCAGATTAAAGTTTAAATGGGAAAAACCTGGAGATGTGCACCAGCAGCAAATCTTGTAGATTTATGTCTCTATGTGACATCTTTCATAACATTTAACTTCATACGAATCAGTCGCTAATGTTTTCGCTTTTGATAATAGGTAACACTTGAGCCCATGTTCTTGGGGGAGGGAAAAGTGTTCCATTGTGCTGAATGCTTTGGTGTTTTGATGAGAAAAACTTGCGTGTGTGATTACTGGGTGTTGAGTAGCAGTAGGATGCTGACAGTTTTTTAAAAAAAATGCTTAATGAAAAAGCTTAACTGCACGTTACAAAATAACATGCAAATCCACATTTGAGGTTGAAATGTTGAGTCTGCGTAGATGGGTGATTGTAACCTTACTGCAGTTACTAAGACTTCTGATTGCAATTATGCTTCTGTGTACACAATTGAAACTTGATAAAAAAAAAGATGATTGATATAATTCCATTAACAGTTCAGTCTGGCTTTGTTTACTTTCTGTGGTTTTGCTCTTCTCTAATTGTTGAAATGGAACTGTACACAATTTAGTGATATTTATAGAAAATTGAGTTTGTCACCCATCAGTTAATAAATTCATTACAAGCTCTTTAAATAACTGTTTGGGGCCTGAATTGGATGCACAATCACAATGGTGCAAAGAACATTGATTGGAGAACGATCTGTTTCAACTTGTCCCGTATTGATGCCAGAAAGTGGTAAACTTTAAAACCCTCTGTAGTTCTAGAATTCCAAGATAGTCCCCCATTCAGAAACATTCAGACAAGCCACCTTTTGGTTTTTATTTGTTTGTGCAAATTCTGCGGGGCTGTAACAAAAAGAAACCTTTCCCTGTGAAATTTTCCTATACTTGGGGGGGGGAAATGCGGTTTTCTTTTGCTTCTTGTAACATTCTTACAAACTTGCAGTTAACTGGCAACTCATTCCACTATTGATTGCCACACGAGCATTATATAGATCTCACCAACTTATTCACACGCCCGTGGAATTGGTTGCTTGTTTGGGTCAATGAAATGTTACCACCTGTCCAATAAGCTAGTAATTGTCTCATCAAAGAAAAGTCTTCATTATTGCCATACTTTCCACGAGTTAACAGTTTGAAGTGAAGTGCAGCTGCATTTTTAATTAACTGGACTCCTATTTTACTGCCGTAAGAAATGTCACTTGTGAGCCATTCGGCTATGGCAAATAATTTTAGCTCTTGGTTTTGAGAATACAGGTTTTCTGTTGGGTTGGAAGCTAGCTGGTGCTGGGGATTGGTCTCTGTTTTTAAAACCTTTTTCCATATTTGGTTGTCAGGGATTGATAGACAAGTATCTGCAATTTTTTGCTTAAAGATCTGTTTAGTTCACATATTCAAAGATTTATTTTCCCGACCTTTTTATGTATTGAGACATTGGATTCTCTAACTTGTGCATTCCCGAATTAAAAACTTTCCCCAGTACCTTGAAATCCTTTCTTAAATGACCAAACATGGCTGACATTTTAATGTGAGATATTTTCAGAGCTTTTTAAGAACTATACATACGTGGTAACCAAATGATTTGCTTTTAGATTCTGTGAACTTGATCTTATGAGTTAATTTGTTGTCTTGCAGAAGAAACTACCTTGAATAAAAGTCTATTACTATGGAATATTGCAACGTGTAATCTATTTTACCAAGGAGTTTGTCTCTATATTCTACACTTGAGTCCTCTTTTATGTAATGTGCTTTATTTATCAGAATAATGGCAAAAAATAGTTCATTTGCACAGTATCTGTTGCTTGCTATTTAAACATTTCATCCTGCAGATGTTACAATCAATTCACTTACAACTTTCTTTTTAACCATTTCTTGGTTAAAGTGTGTGGTTAATATCAAACCTGAAGATTGACTAGTATTAAAATTGTTGATCCTAAGAAGTTTAAAATATGGATAACAGCGACTCTATTCCCTCCTTTCCCCATTAACTTGCTACTATTACCAACCTCCGTTCCTGACGTGAGCGGAGTGGTCCGGCTGCTGAACAATGACTAAAACTAATAGATCAGTAGCGTTACGAATTGGATTTATCACCTTGCTCAAAATGGTGCATTACGGTGCCAGATCGACTTTTACCTATTGACACAGGCAGGGAATTTGTGAAACTTTCCCACTTGGGAGAGCCGGCTGATAAAGCCCAAAATCTCCAATTAGAGCCCAGCTCTCTACCACAAAATCGACTACACCACAGCGATGGTTTACTTAAGTAATTTTAGCAGCCCAGTGGTATGCAACAGATGGGTCACTTGAAAAAAAGTGCTTGTTTATTTTTATGCTTTGCTTGCTTTAGTTTGGCAGATTGAAGTGAAGTTAACACACACGCTCACATTAAGCAGCTGCCAGTTTGTGCATGGTGCGTAATTATTTGGTGGCACTATATGGACTTCATTCATAAAACTGACATAATTGGCCTTCAGTTCTCGGTACAATGTTTGATTTGGCTGCACAACCCAGGAGCCAGTCTTTCCAGCAAGCAACAAGTTACTCTAAATTAAACTTGTTATAGAAGTGAATGTGTTTTCCAGTAGTCTAATTTTGCAATTATGTCTAGTTTCTTCATGGTTTTCATTTAGACTTGAGTTTAAAAGATATGCCAGAAGATGAAGCAGATTAGAATTGAACTGTGGTTTCTGGTTTTTCGGTTTTAACCAATAAAGCCAGCCAGATAAAACTTCACCCAGCAGAATAAGTTGGAATCTGTTTGTTTCAGTAACATCAATGAAAAATTGATGACCCGGATTTAGCGGTAAGGATAACGGCGAGGCTGTCAGCGCTCACCGCTATTGAAGAGTAAATCGGACAGCGACTTCCGCCGTCCGCACATGCGCAGTTAAACGGGGAAATCGGTAAGCTGCCCTGCTCCTCCGCAAGCTTTGCTACACCAGTACCTCGCTGAGAGACCTGGCATTCACATACATGCAACGGTGTGAAGTTGGGGTACTTAACCACTAAACACGCTAGAAAAAGTTAGGGCTTGTCCAATCAAGTATAAGTGAATTTTTAACGGCGTGGTAAGTCTTAATTACTGCCAAACAACTTCTCTGACACTGAAAATCTAATTTTACAAGTGTGGAGTCTCATTCCTTCAGATTTTAATATTTGAGATTTTTTTTTAAAAAAGTTCTTTTAATTTAATTTCTTTTATCTCAATCCCATCTTTCTTTCCCTCTCTATTTGCTTTATGTACATGATGATTTTACATTAAATTAAATATTCTGACTTGCAAGTCCTGGTTCAGACTCTGTCTCAGTAAGGATTATTCAGTGTGATTAATTGAGGAGACACACACGGTTGCTTGCCCAGTTGACACAAATCCCCTGTAGAGAACACCATGCTGATTCGGCTCTCTAATTACCGCAAATCGTGGTGTGGGCAAGTGTAAGTGCAATGAATGGCAAGTGTCTTTCGTTCGCCGCGAACAGCAAAATCCAGGTCGTGGGGCATCAGTCAGTGGTACAGGTGAGAATTTCAGTTTCTTAGTGTTGCCCACTCTTTAAATTATAGCAGGTTTTTCCTCCTGCTCCTGTGCTGGCTAGTAATTCCCCCTGGTTCCCAGTTGTTGTGCGGTGCCATTACGATAAAGACATTTATTGTAAAATGTCCCAATTTTAAGTATTTTCAATTTTCAAAAGGTTAGACAACTGAAAACACTTAGTGAAATCTTAAAACGGCATAGTATATGCCGGCAACCTTAAGCATTATGAGTTTTTCAATAGTTGCATGCAAGATATTTAAAGCTGCTTTTCATACTTGCCAGAAAAAAGTGGGTAATTAGTTGAGCACTTTTAAATTCTCCCCCTGATTTTCAGCTTCATAGTTTGGCCAGCAGAAATATCCTTCCATTTATTTGGGGAGAGGGGAGACGGAGAAGGGGTGAATACACCATATAAAAGTATAACTGCGATTTGGTAAGTGACATTCACACCTTTGGTCACAGTCACCAGTTGAGTAATCGGAGTATGTTCTGAATTTCAATCATGGGGTGCACTGCCCAAGTTTTTGTTCGCAACAACACTGCAGAAGTGTAGAACAGAGTTGTAACTTGGCTTTTTAAAAAATCTCTGGATGAAAGAAAAACTGCTGTCAGCCAACTACATCCTTTTCCCCACCCAAAGCCTCAGTTTGTGCCCCCTGGCCAGTGAAGCATCCTCAACCACTTTGCCCTTGCAAACTGCTACCCACCTGCAACCTTCGTTTCCTTTCCAAAGTCCTTTAATGTGTTGCCTCCCAGATTCATGCCCATCTCTCCCAGAGCTCCTTGTTTGAATCTCCCTAATCAGGTTTTTGCTCGTCCCACAGCCTCAAAGTGGCACTAACCAAAGTCATGAATGATGTACTCTGTGGTTGACAGCGATGCATTATCCCTTCTCGACCTCCTATAAAGCCTTTGATATCGTTGACCACGCTTTCTTCCTCGGTTGTCCAGTTCAGTGATACTGTCCTTCTTTGGTTCCGCTCATCCTATCCGATTGTAACCAGAGGATCTCAAACCAGTAGTTTCTATTCCTGCTCCAGCACCATCACCTCGGAAGTCCCCCAAGGATCCATCCTTGGTCCCCTTCCTTTTCCTCATCTCCATATTGCCCCGTGGCAGCAACATCTGCCCCAAACTAAGCTTCCAACCCCATACCCTCTGCATCACAAAGACTGTCTTCCACCTCTAACATCACCTGCATCCACCTCTCCCTTAGCCTATCTGTTGCTGAAACGCTCATCCATGCCTTTGTCGCTTCCAGACTCGACTATTCCAATGCTCTACTGCTGGGCTTTCCATCTTCCATGAATTTCAGCTCGGCCAAAACTGTCCCAATCCTATTCTGCACCAAGTACTGCTCGATCATCCTCAGACCTACATGGGCTCCGAATCCCCCAAAGTCTCAGATTTAAAATGATCACCTTGGTGTTTAAATAACTTTGTGGCCTTATCCAACCCAATCTCTACCTTCCAGCCCTGCAAACCCCACTCCCCATCGCCATTAATCTGACTCTGTCCTCTTGTGCAATGTCTTCACTTCGCCCCACCAGTCCCTTTCAGCTGCCTAGACCTCACACTGAAACTCCCCACCCTAAACCCATCTGCCTCTTCACCTCCCTCTCCTTTAAGACCCTCCTTATTACTTACCTCTTTGACCAAGTTTGCAGTCATCCCTCAGTGTTCAGTGTTTTCCACCTCAATGTAGCACCGTAGGACATTTTTCTACTAAAGCTGCTACATAAATGCAACTTGTACATATAAACATTGAATTTTTTTCATGGTGTGCAGAAGGTAAATGCACTGAAAGCCAAAGAGGGCCAGCAGTTAATATTTTCAATAGAATTACAAATCCATTGAATCAAAACACAGTTCTGACATACAGTTCCTGAGAAATCAATTCAAAACCCAGCCAATTGACTTTCTCCCCTGAGTTTAGGGATCAGTTTTCATGAAGTGTACGTCTGATGCCTTCTCACAGTTTCTAGATCTGTTTCGCTGATCCTTAAGTTGCTTGACACAGTTCTCTTTCATTCCCTCACCCCCATCCTCCATCCAAAATAAATTACACCAACATTGGAGCTGCCATCACTGCTGAGGGAAATTTTGCAGTGGAGTTTTTGATACCTCCTGCTTTCTATCATATCTGAATCATTTGACTCCTCGACTAACCCTCCCATGCAATAAAATGAGTGCATTATCATTTTACACATGCTTTTTGTCCTATTCTGGGTTGTCACTATATTAGGTGTAGCACTCTGATTTTAACATTGCTATATAAAGTGACCAAACAGATATATGTTCACCAAACAGCTTTCCCACTTTTTAAGATTAGATGGCAAATCTGCAAAGTGATCTCCTGGGCCATCTGTTGTCCTAGTATAATAGCAAAATACTGCAGATGCTGGAAATCTGAAATAACAACCGAAAACGCTGGGAAAAACTCAGCAGGCCAGGCAGCATCCATGGAGAGAGAAACAGAGTTAACGTTTCGGGTCGAAGACCTTGGCTCATTGCACAGATTGCAAAATTGAACTATGTAGTGTATTGAATTGAATCTACAAGTAAGGGATTGAGTTAAGTTGATACTATGCCAATTTTAGGTAGTTTGCTTACTAAGAAACATTAGCTAAGGTGCTTAATAAGCCATATGTTTCGAGAGTCTTTTGGGCAGATAACCCCTGCTTCATGTATCATTTGGCTTTAACTTACTGTTGAGATATAAAGAGTTGCATTGTTCATCTTTGTACTTTACACCTTAAAAAAAAACCACGAAGCCCATGGGATTAAACGGGCAGTGGCTGTGTGGATACGAAATTGGCTGAGCGACAGCAAGCAAAGAGTAAAGAATGGTTGTTTTTCAGATTGGAGTGAAGTATACAGTGGAGCCCGCCTGCCAGGGTCACTTTTAGGACCACTGCTCTTTAGATATATTAATAAACTGGACTTGGATATAGGGGGCATAATTTCAATCTTCGCAAATGACACAAAGCTTGGAAATGTATTAAATAGTGAGGAGAATAGTAGCAAACTTCAGGAGGGCATAGATTGGTGAAATGGGCAGGTACATGGCAGATGAAATGTAATGCAGAGAAGTGTGAAATGATGCATTTTGAAAGGAAAAATGAGAAGCCATATAAACGAAATGGTAACATTTTAAAGGGGTGCAAGAACAGAGGGACGTGGGGGTGTATGTACACAAATCTTTGAAGGTGGCAGGACAAGTTGATAAGGCTGTTAAAAAAGCATACAGTGTCCATGGCTTTATAAATATAGGAATAGGAACATTTAGCCGTTCAAGCCTGTTCTGCCATTCAATGAGATCATGGCTGATCTGTGACTTAATCTCATATACCTGACTTTGCCCCCATATCCCTTAATACCTTTGGTTATCAAAAATCTATTCTCCGATTTAAAGTTAACGATTGATCTAGCATCAATTGTCATTTGCAGAACAGAGTTTCAAACTTCTACCGCACTTTGCGTTTGGAAGTGTTTCCTAACTTCATTCCTGAAAAGCTTGACTCTAATTTTCAGGCTATGTCCCCTAGTCCGAGATTCCCCAACCAGTGCAAATAGTTTCTTATCTACCCTCAATTTCCCATAATATCTTAAACTTTGATCAAATCGCCCCTTAATCTTATAAATTCCAGGGACTACAACTGTAGTTTGTGTAATCTCTCCTTGTAATTTAACCCTTAAAGTCCAGGTATCATTCTGGTAAATCTAGTCTGCACTCCCTCCAAGCCCAATATATCCTTCCTAAGGTGTGGTGCCCAGAACTGAACACAGTACTCCAGGTGTGGTCTAACCAGGGCTTTTTGTATAGCTGTAACATGACTTCTAACCCCTTGTGTTTGGTTAACAAAATTGAGGTTCATGGAATAGGTGGGTCAGTGGCAGCTTGGATAAGGAATTGGCTTAAGGACAGGAAACAGTGAGTTGTGGTAAATGGCTGTATTTTCAGACTGGAGGATAGTAGACAGTGGTGTTCCCCAAGGGTCAGTGCTGGGGCCACTGCTTTTTTTGATAGATGACCTGGATATTGGAATACAGAGTAGAATTTCTAAATCTGCCGATGACACTAAACTTGGTGTGGCAAACAGTGAGGATGATACCAATCGACTGCAACAGGACATAGAAAGGCTAGCAGAATGGGCAGACAAGTGGCAGATGGAATTTACTAGAGAAGTATGAGGTGATGCATTTTGGCAGAAGGAACAGGGAGAGACAATATACACTTAATGGCACAGTTTTAAAGAGCGTGCAGGGACAGAGGGACCTGGGAGTTAATGTTCATAGGTCCATGAAGGTGGCGGGACATATTGAGAGAGTGGTTAGCAAAGCATATGGGATCTTGGGCTTCATAAATAGAGGTATTGAGTACAAAAGTAGGGAAATTATGCTGAACCTTTATAAAGTGCTGGTTAGGCCACAACTGGAGTATTGAGTCCAGTTCTGGTAATCACACTAGGAAGGATGTGAAAGCACTTGAGAGGGTGCAAAGGAGATTTACCAGAATGGTTCCGGGGATGGGGGATCTTCGCTACAAGGACAGGTTGGAGAAGCTGGATTTGTTTTCATTAGAGCAAAGGAGGTTGAGGGGTGATTTGATAGAGGTGTACAAGATTATGACTGGTTTGGATAGGCTAGATGGGGAAAGGCTGTTCCCACTAGTTAATGGTAGAAGGACTAGGGGACACAGATTTAAGGTTTTGGGCAAGGGATACAGGGGGTTGTGAGGAAAAACTTTTTTACGCAGCGAGTGGTGATGACCTGGAACTCATTGCCGACGGAAGTGGTGGAAGCGGAGACACTCAATGTTTTCAAAGGGAGACTGGATAGGCACTTGAGGGAAATAAACTTGCAGGGCTATGGGAATAGAGCGGGAGAATGGGATTGACTGGATTGCTCTACAGAGAGCCGGCACGGACTCGATGGGCCGAATGGCCTCCTTCTGTGCTGTTATGACTATTCTAGTGCTCTAGATATAAAGGCCAGCATCCCATTAGCCTTTTTGATTATTTTTCTGTACCTGCCCATGACATTTTAATCATCTATGTACATGGTTCCCAAAGTCTCTTTGGACCTCCATTGTTTCTAACTTTTCATCATTTAGAAAGTACTCTGACCTATCTTTTTTTGGTCCAAAATGGATGACTTGCCAACATTGAAATCCATTTGCCACACTCACTTAATCTATTAATATCTCATAATTTTATGCTTCCACCTACACTGCTTACAATGCTGCATATTTTTGTCATCGGCAAACTTGGCTCTCAATCCCATCATCTAAGTCGTTAATAAATAGTGAATAGTTGAGGCCCTAACATGAATCCCCATGGGACGTCACTAGTCACATTCGTCCAATTTGAGTACCTGCCCATTATCCTTACTCTGTGTCCTGCTGCTCAGCCAATCTCCTAACCAGGTCAATAATTTGCCCTCAATTCCATGACCTTCAACTTTAGCTAACAGTCTCTTATAAGGAATTTTATTGAATGTCTTCTACAAAAGCAAGGAGGCTATGCTAAAACTTTATAAATCATTGGTTAGACTTCAGCTAGAGTAGTATGTCCAATTCTGGGCCCCACACTTTAGCAAGGATGTCAAGGCCTTGGAGGGGGTGCAGAGGAGATTTACCAGAAATGATGTGAGGGATGGTGGAATTTAGTTGTGTGGAGAGTCTGGAGAAGCTGGAATTGTTCTCTTTGGAGTAAAAAAGGTTAAATGAAGATTTAGTAGAGGTGTTCAAAATTATGAGGGGTTTTGATAGAGTAGATAGTTTGAAACTTTACAATGGCATGAGGGTTGGTAACCAGAGGACACATATTTCAGATAATTGGCAAAAAAAAGCTAGGGAGGAGATGAGATTTTTAAAAAATCTGAGTTACAATCTGGAATGCATTGCCTGAAAGTGTGGTGGGAGCAGATTCAATAATAACAAGGGCATTGGATATATAATTAAAAAGGAAAATTTTGCACGGCTATAGGGAAAGAGCAGGAGAGTTGGACTAATTGGTAGCGCTTTCAGTGAGCCGGTACAGGTGTGATGCATTGAATGGCCTCCTGTGCTGTATGATTCTTTGGAAAAAAAATGTAGAGGCCCCAATCTGTTGCATAAACGGGCTTTCTCTGTTGCCAGAGGCACCTGCACAATACATTCTCTCGGGCTTTGATGTCACAGCAGCAGGTAAATCTTATTCTTTCATTTAACCCCGAAGTCTGCCAACACAGGAAGAGGAAGTCAAAAGCCAGGAAACCCCTGATTAGGTGACTAGGTTAGCAGGTCACTAATGGACTCCTTGAAAACAGCTGGACTGTGGTAGAGACAAAAAGTAAAATTGCAAATGTTGGAAGTACACACGAGTCATATCAATGTGTGAAATAGAAAAAAGAAGTTAATGGCCCAGTAATTCCGGGCACAACGCGGGAGTAAGGACGGGGTACTCACGCGTGTGCCCGGAGGAATTGCCGGGTTTCAGCATGCACAGCGCATGCGCCAAAAACCGGCATTTCCTGCCCTCTGACCCAAGGGGTTAAGAGGCAGAACGTGTGCGACTTGTGATGCAGCGCGTGCGCAGTGAAATTCCTTTTTTTTTTCCAGAGTTGCCAGAGTGTAAAGGTCTCCGGTTTTTACGCGTGGAAAAACCAGACGTAAGTACTTAGTTTTACAGGTAAGTGGTCTTTTAGTACAATTTAGAAATTTTTTTTCCACCGGTTTATTATTTTTAAAGAATTTACAGTAAGGTAAGTTTAGTTTTAGACCCTATTTTTAAAAATTTTATTTTTTTCAAAATTTGATTAATTGTTTAAAAAAAATTTTAAACTTATTTATAGTTAATATAATCAGTGGGATGTTTTTAAAAATTTTATTTAAAGTTTAAGTAGTGTTTTGGCAGCCCATACTTTTCATGAGTTTGACAGTTCTTACTCTCAAGCTCATGAATGAAGTTTCCCCTCCCCTGATTGGCTGCACAGTGCTCACCTGATCCCAGCCGGCACATCGCACTAACTACGCCGCTGGATCAGGTAAGCACATCGCGCCGACATCTGAACCGGGCCAGTGACAGGAAATGCAAGCAGGCCCGGGCTTCAGATGTCGGCGCGCAGGGTGAGTGCACATCGGGGGCTTGCACGCGCGGCAAGCTCCCGATCCTAATTTCAGGGCCAATATTTCCAGGTGGGGACCCTTCATTGGAACGGAATTTTTAACACCATAATGAGATAAAACAGAATGAACATCTGGAAGCTCAAGAAAATTACTTGTTTCAGGTAACAATAGATTTAATGGCCTGGGGATTGAAAATGATCATCTGCCTTCCATGAGTAACAGTCCCTGGACCTCATGTACCAGAACACACGATGATGGAGTTGCCAAAGGTACTTGTGCGAAATGAGCTATTTATCTAGGGCAGACCCTCAGAAGTTTCCTTGGAACAGAATTATCTGACAGTGGATTGCTCTTACATTGGTGGAAGAGTTAACTAATGCAGTGCAATAAACGGTTGGGACCTGTATAAAATTGTCAAACCTGCAGAAAAGAGTTTTGAACAATGTAACCTGCCTATAATGGGAGAAAGAGAACCAAGCATGTGACCAGAACGAGCTACTTAGCTAAATGAAGGAGGGTCACCATCACCACAATGACAAATTTTAAATGCGGTTTCCCTGTAATCCCAGTTGAATCTGAAGATTGATGAAGAATCATTTTTAAAATTAAAAAAATCCACAATGTTTGCCTCCTCTCCTAAATGGCCATCCTTTGTGTTTCCATCTGGACTTAAAAGTTTCAGCAGACTGTTCGACTGTCTGTATCCACTTGCTTTCCAGTAGAAGTTACTGGATAGCAATTAGGAGCGGAAATGGGAAAATATTTCCCCTCTAGCCTGGGATGCTGAGGTCAATTATGCTCACCTTCTGCCCTGGCTGTGATCAGTTGCTAACTCAACACACCAGGGATAAAACCTGAGATCTGGTCTGAATGGTGTGTCCATACCATTGAAATTAGTCTCAGCCATTGGGAGAGTCCTATTATTTCTTTTTAACCATAACCTGCTGTTTTGTTTTTGTTATTGCAGCTATTGAGCAATGTTGCACCGTATTGGGATGCTCGTGGAAAACTGTGTAAGCCCTCGCAATTATCTAAATTGACATTTTTTACGTGTGCGCCTCACCTATATTGCACTTGTGATATTAAATTTTGAATGCTATCTGGAAATAGTTTCCAAATTTAAAGCAATATTTCCTCCTCAGCAAGCTGCTGTGAAATGATATGCCTGGTTGTTATTTGTTAGATTGTTTTTATTAACTTTGAGTTAAGCTCAGTTTTAAATAATATATTGCTAGTGGTTTCTGCTATGCATGTCTGCATCTGGCTTACCATCCTTGCTGATCTTTTTACTGGAATACAGATATTTTGATTCCTGGCTGACTATTGGTAACAAGGCTGGCCAAATGAGCATAGGAAAAGAATTAAACAAAATTGCTCAATCGAGTATTCTAACTTTCTTGGAAATACTCAGCAGGTCAGGCAGCATGAAAGGTCATCAACCTGAAACGTTAACTCTTTCTCTCTCCACAGATGCTGCCGGACCTGAGTATTTCCAGCATTTTCTGTTCTTATTTCAGATTTCCAGCATCTGCAATATTTTGTACAAGAAACTTTATTCAAAATGTCTTGTTCTCTCAGTTGATGACAAAGGAAGCATCTGACCAATTAGAGGGATGTGCATCAGGACTGGAACGATATGTTTTTGCTAATAGTTTCCAATTTTGTAAACAAAAACGAGTTCCAGATGGCGGATACCAACACTTAGCAGCTCATAAAAACAGGCACTTTTAGTAACACAAACAAGCCATTTGGTCCAACAAGCCCACCTCCTTGATTGATCTCAACCCTACTAAGCTGCCCTCTCACGGCATCCCTCAATCACTTCTATCTTCAGAAACAACTCTAGTTCCAGATTGAATCATCTATACAGTTTTCTTCGATGGCCTTCCCTTGTAAATTAGTCCACAACACTCTTGCCCTTTGTGCAAAATGCATTCACCTATCTTCCATTCTTGCTTCTAACCTAATTTTCAACTGATGTCCTTATACTTGAAATCTTGCCATAATGAACCAACACCCAGGGTGACTAATGCGATAGCAAAATACTGCGGATGTTGGAAATCCGAAATAACAACAGAAAATGCTGGAAAAACTCAGCATCCCAGGGAGCATCCGTGGAGAGAGAAACAGAGTTAACGTTTCAGGTCGATGACCTTTCGTCAGAACTGGAAACAAACAGGAAATGGAACAGGTTTAGGGGCTGGGAAAAGGGGGAAGGGATGAAAGAACAAAAGGGAAGGTCAGTGATAGGATAGAAAGCAGGAGAGATTAAGAGACATTCAAGGCGAGAGGCGGTGGTAATAGGACAGCTTAAGGAACAAAGGATGGCTCTAGATGGGGTGTGGATTGCGCTGGCGGAATGAAGGACAGCTGCCGTGTGGGAGGGAAGAAAAAAAAAAGGGGGCCAAACAAAAATTGTGGATAAAAAAACAAAGAAATATATATGTGATAGGGGCCGAGGTTATGATCTGAAATTGTTGAACTCTATGTTGAGTCCAGAGGGCCGTAGAGTGCCTAATCGAAAGATGAGGTGCTGCTCATCGAGCTTATGCTGAGCTTCCGTGGAACAGTGCAAGAGGCCAAGGACGGTGAGGTCTGAGTGGGAATGGAGCGGAGAATTAAAGTGACAGGCCACCGGGAGCTATCACTGACCTTCCCTTCTGTTCTTTCATCCCCCCCCCTTTTCCCAGCCCCTAAATCTGTTCCATTTCCTGCTTGTTTCCAGTTCTGACGAAAGGTCTTCAACCTGAAACGTTAACTCTGTTTCTCTCTCCGCGGATGCTGCCCTGGCCTGCTGAGTTTTTCCAGCGTTTTCTGTTGTTATTACCCAGGGTGGCTAGCTAGATACAAAGGGTGATTGGAGGATGGAGGAGGGCGGTGACGTTGGTAGTGGAGGCCACCACTTTGCTCCCATTGGATGTGCGTACCCTACTGGATGTTCAGTATTCAGTGACTCGAACACTCATTTCCACTCACCAGGGCTGTCTGGAGTGGGGCTCGAACCCATAACCATCCAACTCGGGCAGGAATGCTAACACTGAGCCAAGGATTACTCAAACTGCATGCTCCTTATAATATAATCTTGTTTGATTTGTCTCTGTCCCTCTGCTAATGCAAACCAGTACCTTATTTGCCTTTTCATTAGCCATGCTTTGGTTTTGTAGATTTCTCCACAATAATCTCTCAATCTTTTTCCTGATCAGTCAGCTATATGATTTGACACATATTTCCTCTTTTTCTTACGTGCTAATTATTTTACACAAAATTAATCATTTATTTAAGGATTTTAGATTCCGAATAATATACTTTCAATGTTGTCATTAATTTTTTTCCCTCCATTTGCAGTATACTGTTCTACTGAAAGTGCTGAGCACAGAATCTCAGCTGCACGTCCCATTATCTTTTCAACTCCTGGCAGCAGAGGATCGTTCATCAACAACAACTTGCACTTATTGGGCACCTTTAATGCAGCAAAACATTCCAAAGCACTTCGAGAAGGTTCACTCGGTTGATTCCGGAGATGAGGGGGTTGACTTATGAGGAAAGGTTGAGTAGGTTGGGCCTCTACTCATTGGAATTCAGAAGAATGAGAGGCGATCTTATCGAAACATATAAGATTGTGAGGGGGCTTGATCGGGTGGATGCGGGGAGGATGTTCCCGATGATGGGTGGAACTAGAACTAGGGGGCATAATCTTAGAATAAGGGGCTGCCCTTTCAAAACTGAGATGAGGAGAAACTTCTTCACTCAGAGGGTAGTAAATCTATGGAATTTGCTACCCCAGAGAGCTGTGGAAGCTGCGACATTAAATAAATTTAAAACGGAGATAGCTGATAAGGGAATTAGGGGTTACGGGGAGCGGGCAGGGAAGTGGACGTGAGTCTAGGTTCGGATCAGCCATGATCCTATTGAATGGCGGAGCAGGCCTGAAGGGCCGTATGGCCTACTCCTACTTCTTATGTTCACAAAAAGGTGGGTGGATGTAAATGGACACTGAACAGGAGTTAGAAGAGGTGACTGAAAGTGTGGTTGAAGATGTAGGTTGTGAGCTGTTTGAAGATAGAACTAAAAATTTCTGATGTATTTGTGCGATCGTTGGACTCTGAATTGATGTCTTTGTGATGTGGCATTACAGTAATTACAGGTGTCCATGTGCTCTGCATTGTGTGGAAGTTGTACATTGTGGAATAGTTTTATTTTTCATTTGGTCTCTGCGGGGTCCAGTAAAACCTTCCAGTCATAGCACTGATGAACAGACAAGTCTTGTGGATGAAGTGTGCCGCTGCTGATCTTTTACCAGTGCAGGACATTGGGTTGTATGCTGCATAGTTTGATTTAATCATTGTCGTGAATCTGGGCTTTGGAATAAATCTATGAATCACTCTTGCAAAAGATGTGTTTATTAGAACAGAGGAGATTATGGGATGATTTGCTACAGGTGTTTAAAATTATGAAGGGGGGACAGAATAGATAGAAGACAGACCGTTTCCAGTGATTGAGAAGTCCAGCATGACAAGACATAGATATAAGCTTAAATGTAAGAGATTTAGGACGGGGAGTTGGAGAAACTTTTACACAAAGGGTTGTGACACTGTGGAATGCACTACTAAAAGTTAGTGATTGACACAGAGACCCATTGGAGAATAGGTTCGATAGATGGTTGGGGAAAACGGAATAAAGGGACGTGGGAACATGAGATTAGGGGTACAGTTCATGTGGAGGATATACACCAACACAGAATGGTTGGGTGAAATGTCCTGGTTCGGTGTTTTCATTTCTATGTCATTCTGTGTAACAACCAAAATCCAGTAGAAAATGTGTAATATTCATAATTATTTTTGTGGCTGAATCATAATATAACTAAATGATTTATAAAACATTCCTATTCTAAAGCTAAATGTCAAACATTTTAAAAGTTTATCAAAACTTGCAAGATTTTAAATATCCATGTATTGAGACTACCTGGTTGGTTATTCAGTAGTGGTATCCACATAGGCAGATTAATAAATTGTGGGATTTGTCAACTCTTTCCAATGTCTCAAAGGCTAATCCCAATTGTTTTATGAGCTTTATTTTGTAAATTTAGATCTGTAGAATTTAGTGATAAATGATACCAAACTGGAAGTAGTTATTACAAAAGGAATTTTAATGAATATGTGTTAGCAAGAACTTATAGAATGTGGCCTGTCATTTATGTGAAGATGATAGCATTTCCTAGATTTATCATTGCAACCCAATGAAAGGTAAATAGTGGAAACAATCTAGTTAAAGTAGAGATTTGAATGATGGCCCCATAATGAATGTAACAATGGGCATACCTAGGATGAGGAACGGGACAATCAGTGATAGCAGGACAGAGAATCAGAATCTTATAGCACAGGAGGAGGCCATTCCACCATCGCGCCTGTGCCGGCTCTTTGAAAGAGCTATCCAACTAGTCCCACTCAGGTCAGGTAGCATCTGTGGAGAGAGAGAAACAGAGTTAACATTTCAGGTCGATGACCTTTCATCAGAACTGAAAAAAGTTAGAGATATAACAGGTTTTATGCAAGTACAGAGGCAGGAGAAGGGGGGAGGAAAGAACAAAAGACTTGGGTCTGCAATAGGATGGAAGGCAGGAGTGATGAAACGGCAAAAGGAGATGGTAATGGGTCACAGACCTGAAACGTTAACTCTGTTTCTCTCTCCACAGATGCTGCCTGACTACCTGAGTATTTCCAGCATTTTCTGTTTTTAATCCCACTCCCCTGCTCTTTACCCGTAGCTCAATATTATTATACTAAATATTATTTTGTATAATATATAAAAGTTTATTTTCTTCTTGCAATGCTAAACCAGGCACAGTTAAACCTTTTTGCAACAGTCTGTGTTCCTGTCCTTTCTAACCATTTTCCTCATCCTAATAGAAGTTCTGGGACAGAGATCAGTCCTTTAACCTGAATCCCCAATGTGAACTATTTACTGGTCTCTGTGAGATTGTAATGACAATGTTAGTCAACAACCAGAAAAGCTTTGCTTTAAAAAAAAAATACAAGTGTAAGCTGGTTATAAATAGTGTATTCGAAGATTACTCACTGACCTGACTTTATAAAGGAGCCACGGGTACCGAAGACGTGAATTTAACCTGCCACCGCCAGAGGGCAGCTGCAATGGAAACTTGCAGAGATATTCAAATAAACCCATTTATTGACTCCAAATAAACCCATCCAAGCAAGATTCAGATCGAAACATAACATCCAGGTGGACCAAACCGCTGGCCAGTCCTATTGTACAAAATTCTTGATCCAAACATAATCTTATCCAAGAGTTGCTCAAATATCCGGCGATTAACGTCCAACCAAAGTTTTACTGAGATCAGCAGGTTATTTCAGAATTTGAACTTGTTTGTACAGAACATCAGCATTTTATGCTTTATTCATCGCTGTGCGTATGATTTAATAGAGTGACGGCAAGATTTTAAAAGTGGTTCTTTGTTTGCGTCATCCAGCGAGTTTGAAAGAACAGAATAGTAATTACACACTTGAAGGGAATTCGAAGTGAAATCCAGCGGTGGTACTTTTAGTTCACCATCCGTCTGCTGTTATTATATAATATAATAAACTGGCACCAGTCTGCCACATTGTGTCGGGACAAGGATTGCTGTAATTTAACTGTACACAAGCATCATCCAAGTCGACCAGTTCAATGCACAGCACACTACCTTTGCCTCGTCCCTTCATACCGATGATGTATTTACTATACATTAAGCTAACGAAAGGTTCTCCACCCGAAAAGTTAACTGTTTCTCTCTCCATGGGATGCTGCCCTGGCCTGTTGAGTTTTTCCAGCGTTTTCTGTTGTTATTTCGGATTTCCAGCACCCGCAGTATTTTGCTATCACATTAAGCTAACCCTTGCATTTGGAAAAAAAAACACGAGCATTTGAAATCCCTTAAAATATGACTGGTGAAACGTAACGACAAGCCGATGTATGAAAAGTGAGCGACAATTTTCAGTGCAACCCTAATAAAGTAGGACCATAGTTGGAAGGGTTATTGAGGAATAGAATGAATTTCCCGCACTGAAACGGCATGTTTGGATCAGAATGATGGAATGTTTATCTCTGGCCATCTGTATGTCGAAGCACGCACTGCGAAAGTGCATTGTTAAGGTTTTTTGTGCGAATAATAAAATTTGACGTGTTTAACTTTGGCAACAGAACTGTAATATCCAATGTTTATTATGGAAAGAATTCTGCCTATCAACTACCCCCACCCCCTCCTCTCAAAAAAAAATAGCACTTTCAGATGAATCTGGATGGGAGTGTTTGGCCTCAGCCGCGATTCCGGTGTCTGGACAGTGGGGGTAAATCAGCAGCCAGAGAGACTCACTGCTGGCAGCCAACCTCCCCTCGCCACCCCCCAATCCTCCACAGCCAGATCACTGAGAGAGACAAGTCCGTTTAAAGGCGTGATTTTAATTCTGTTGC
Organism: Somniosus microcephalus; assembly: GCF_052327205.1. Taxonomy (NCBI): domain Eukaryota; kingdom Metazoa; phylum Chordata; class Chondrichthyes; order Squaliformes; family Somniosidae; genus Somniosus; species Somniosus microcephalus. The sequence continues at coordinate 255,886,324 of NC_140992.1, forward strand.
GAACTTGTTGCAGCATCAATAAAACTTGAGAGTTGGTGCAAGTGAAGGAGAAAGCCCCCCCCCCTAAACTTGGGGGGGAAAGGAGCCTCTTGACTTGTTTGGAGACTCGCTCCTTGCATCAGGGTCCAAGCAAACCGCAAACACACCAACTCGTCACTTCTCCATGTGGCGTCAGATCCAGGTCCGGAGCCAACAACAGCACTCTGCAGGATATGACCAGTCTGGCTTTTCTTTTTGCCCACCCCTCTGCTTCGAGCGCAAATATATAAATTCTGCAAGCGACTGCGGCAGAGACGGAGAGAGACCGCCATCCATCCGAGTTCGACAATCCAGCTGGGAAATCGGCGTTGAAAGAAATCGACAAGCCCGCTTGAAATTGAGCGGCAGTGCCTTTCCCAACTCTCCCACTGTCAAGTGAAGTCAAGAAGCTTGAGTTTTCCAGCTCCCTCTCATCTGCTCCTTGGACGAGGTGCCAGGTGAGTGAAGAAAGACTGTTTGCTTAAAATGCGTTGTTTGCACAAACTCGCCAAACTGCCCTTATTTTTTTGTTTTTAATTAAACAAGTCAAACACCTGCCACAAATGGTCTGTTTGGTATTGTTTCCTGAAACATTTCGGCACGCCGAGATATCTTGCTGCCTTTTATTGCGCAGAAGGGGTTAAGTTCTTGGAAGGCAACAAGCGAGTCTGTAAAAAAAAAGCGCTCCTTTTGTGTTTAGTATCTGGCGATCTCCAGCCGGCCCCCACTGGCCGAACGAGCTGTTCGGTTCTGGGGAGGGTTTTTACAGCTTCAGGCTCAATCGGAGACCACTCGAGGGAGGCGGGCAAATCCAAACAAGCCATTCAGAGCGATAGACGAGAAGAGAAAAGAGCAGCGAGGAATAGACAATAGAGATTAATAAAAGGAAGTCAGTGCCGGGATTGGCTTTGCTTTATTGAAATAATAATAATTGGCGCGACAGTATTGCCCACTTCATTCTGACCCCGGGCCAGCAATCTGCCCGGAGTGTCTACCCTTCATGTACAAGCACCCAACATATCAAAGGCTTCCAGTTTGTACAACACCAAACCCTTCACTTGCTCCACCTGAATATGCTTCTGCTGTTAGGACCATACTAATGTTAGGCTATATTTCAACATCAGTGCTGAAAATCCTGGGGGTTTTTTCTTTGAAGAACTCCAGGGTGTATTGACACAGCTATTTTTGCACCAGGTGAGTCTGACCTCTTTTTGTATCTTCATTCCAGATTGTTCCCATTCGAATCTTCAAAACTTCTTCAATCGTTTGGTTCAGATCGACCAGTTCTCAGCCATGACCCCTTTCTCCTCCTGGGTCATTGTCGCCGGAATAATGGCCTTGGCGCAAGACTCGTGCTGCTGGATCTTGCCCAACGCATCGCATTTCGAAAGTTTGCTTAAATATGTCCATTCCCGGAGCAAGCGAGCCATCCCCCAGATCGACAAAGAGGAGATTTTGCAACTTCACAACCACCTGAGGGGACAGGTCTACCCTTCGTCCTCCAACATGGAGTACATAGTGAGTAGATGCCTCGGGTTGGTAGAGCACTCCTGGGTAACCCTGGAGACCACAGGTCTCAGCATCACTGGCTACTCTGCTCCAAACCTCGGTAGTGTCCCATAAATGGAAGGGCAGAGGAGGAAAACTCTCAAACATGAATAAAAACAGAAAACACCTTGGCTACATCTGCTCGGAGCAAATAGAAGTTTAACTCTGTTCTATCTTCTTTTTGTTTATTCTGCCCTTTTCTGGCGTCATTTTTTTCCCTTTTTCAGGCTTCCTCGAAAGTTAAGACCGCTTTGTGTGAGAGCGAGTGAGAGAATAGTCTTGGGCAGGTAGATGCCATTGTATGTTGTGTGAAGTATAGCATTACTATCTGAAATGCCCTTTTTGGCTTTTCAATTTATCAATCATTGTAGAAAAAGGACATGGATGGGACGGTCCCTGCACTCCTGCATGGGACGGTCCCTGCACTCCTGCATGGGACGGTCCCTGCACTCCTGCATGGGACGGTCCCTGCACTCCTGCATGGGACGGTCCCTGCACTCCTGCATGGGACGGTCCCTGCACTCCTGCATGGGACGGTCCCTGCACTCCTGCATGGGACGGTCCCTGCACTCCTGCATGGGACGGTCCCTGCACTCCTGAACCAGGGCTCGGCTGCACTTGTCCTGTCCCTGTAGCGCCTCATTAGAGGGCATGACCTCCTCCTCTCCAAAAATATTGACGGGAGCATGGCTTGCACGTGTCTGATTCATCCAGCGTGGCAGGCGAGCCTTTTGGTGATGCAAATCTAGTAGAATAAGCATGGGAAAGTATGAAGAGACCATATATTTTTTTGGCTTCTGCAACACAAGTCCATTAAATCTCTTTGTTTATCACACCTTTGTAATGTTTGCTCGTGATTCCTATTTGCTTGAAGACTTATTTTTTCCTGTCGTGACTGTTTCTAGCAGATTGTGGGCACCGTCAGAACAAGATTATAACCCACGTGAAGAAGTTAGGAGTAGGCAATAAATAAAGGAGTGGGAGAAAGAATTGATAATATTTGTATAAGTAAGGATGCTATTATTTTCAGAGCAGTGTCACTTGAGAAAACTAATATTAAATACTCAAGATACCTGGTCAATACAGCAAAGCCCGCTCATTTATCCTCCCCCCACCCCCCCCCCCCCATGAGCAAAATGTATCCTTAAAATGTTTATCAAGGGAATTTTAGGTAGATTAGCTGCAGAACTAAAACAATATAAGGAGACAGTTAAAGGGAACATGTAGAGGGGCTGGGCGGGATCTAAATTACTAGCTCCATCACTCCGAGAGTTACTGTGTTTTCAGCTTTAATTCATACAATTCTCAAACTTTATTACTGCATTGATCTGTGGGAATGAATGAACAGTAAATGTAGACGTCTATAATAAAACTGACTGACACATACAAAATTGGGTTGTTATAAGGAACGTTTTAACTGTAGGTGCTTTTCCTGACTCGCAATGAATCGTTATTTGTAAGTAATTATTCAATGTATGGTGTGTTGTTTTGTAGGAGTGGGATAATGAATTGGAGCGGTCAGCCGAAAGCTGGGCCCAACAATGCATCTGGGATCATGGTCCCTCTCAACTGCTCAAATCAATAGGCCAGAACCTGGCAGTGCACTGGGGAAGGTGAGAGTCCTACACGGGCGCATTATATTACACTTATTTTAAACCGTGGTTGCACCGTGGCTTGCATGGATCCGTTTGAAAGAAGTACAAGATGTTCCTTGTAATAGAGGATGCGATCATCCCATACGAACAATGACGGACAGGAACAGACTCTCTGGTCCAGCCAACCTGTTCCACACAATTGTGATACTGAGGGGATCTCGTGGAAACGGATAAAGTTCTGACAGGGCTAGACAGACTGGATGCAGAGAGGATGTTTCCCCTGGCTGGCGGGGGGGGTTCTAGAACGAGGGGTCACAGTCTCAGGATACGGGGTAGGACATTTAGGACTGAGATGAGGAGAAATTTCTTCACTCAGAGGGTGGTGAACCTGTGGAATTCTCTACCACAGAAGGCTGTGGAGGCCAATCACTGAATATATTTAAGAAGGAGATAGATAGATTTCTAGACACAAAAGGCATCAAGGGGTATGGGGAGAGAGCGGGAATATGGTATTGAGAGAGGATCAGCCATATTGAATGGCGGAGCAGGCTCGAAGAGCCAAATGGCCTACTCCTGCTCCTATTTTTCTATGTTTCTATGATACCTTGTGTATTGCAATATATACATTCTCTTCCCACCCAAAAACCATGTGATCTCCTGGGAAAGGCAAAAATAACCAGATAAAAGCCCAGGCCAATTTGGAGAAAAAAAATCTGAGGATTTCCTCTCTGACCCCCCCCTTAGGCGAACCAAAGAATCTTTGCATGTTATGATCTAATAGTTGATCTACATCATATTAAAAAAAATCTTGTGTCTGTACAGACTTCCTGTCATCAAAACCGTACACATTTTGTCAACTTTTTCCATCATAAAATCCTGCATCCACATTGATAATGAAAACTGCAAAAGTCAACTTGTAATTCTGTAATGAAACCCTTCCACCAGTGGTGGCGCTGTAGCACCTCAGTTTTACATCTCCCAGCTGGTCGGCCTGCACTGCTCCTGCTCCAACCAACTCCAGCACACTGCATCCCAAATTGCCATACATTTTGCTATTTAACTATAAAAATTATTAAAAATGTTAGACTGCACACACTTCCTGTCTACAAAAGTTTGCGCATTGTCACATTTTTTTGTCACACATTTGTATGAACTTCTTACCGTTATAGATTTGCACGTCCACATTTATAATAGGTTTTGCTGATGTAAATGAATTAGCCAGTAACTGCACCATCTGACCAGCTGGTGGCTTCCAAAAAATTGACTTGCTACTCTTTCTCAGTAATTTAAATTTCTAATGCCCAAAATAAAGATTTTTAAAAAATGTATTTCACAGTAAAATCATTAAATGTACCCATTAAATTGTCTCCTTACTGCCCTCGTTCAAGTTTTTACTTGGAAGACCTTGGGCTCTCCCAAAAGCTTGGGGTTGGATTTGATATTTTTGCCCAGAGATGTAATACTGTGAGCGGAATTTGGATTGTTGCAATCTCATCACGTGCCATGCACCCAATTTCCTAGGATGCATCAGCATTGCTGGAATATTTTCCCTTAGCTTCTAATACTTTTCACCATTACTATTGAAAAGCCAGAGGGCAAATTTCAGCATTTTATAGAGGTAAAGTTTATATAGAGTTTTTTTTTAAGAGAGGCTGTGTGTGTTTGTGTGAGTGAGATAGTGAGAATAATGACAACATACCTGCTGTAGCTTTTGTTTTGTATTCGATAAACCTCAGAAAGTGTATTAAGTTGAGGAAGTGAGACTGAGGTCAGAAAAAAATGAGAGAAGATGACAGACAGAGGGTAAAATATTAAATATAAAATATTATATCTTTTTCATGCTGATCTTCGTTCAATCTTCAAAAAGTAACAATGGTTGAAGCCAACTAATTATGTGTCTGATGAAGGGTCACAGACCTAAAACGTTAACTCTGTTTCTCTCTCCACGGATGCTGCCTGGCCTGCTGAGTGTTTCCAGCGTTTTCTGTTGTTATTTCAGATTTCCAGCATCCGCAGTATTTTGCTATTGTAATTATGTGTTTTGTTGATATTCGAAAAGGTAGTTGCTAATTGCTTACATTTCTGAAACAGTGTTTGTAACTGTTAACACCTATGAGTCAGCGAGAGAGGCAGACAAGTAAGTTGAACTTTGAAAGCAAACAAAGCTATTTTGAAGGAAACAAATAGGTTAGGAGGTGATGGAGGAGGGAGACAGTTTGAGAGTGAGGGGACTTTTGGCCTCTGGCCACCTGCTTTGGAATTGGAGTAAGGATGGACTAGATGGAGGGTTAATGGTGAGATGAGTTGCAGCAGAGCAAGAGGGCGGGAAGTATACATGGGACGGAATGGGTAGTTCAAAGATGAAAAGGTGGCGTAGTGAGGGGTGGCAGGAAGGGGAAGAGACAGTGTCGGAGACATAATGGAAACACGAGGGTAGGGGGAAGCACGAATGATTGGGGAAGGGGATGTGAAGGGAGCTGCTGAGGACTGAAGACTACACTTGAATGACTTGACTTGCCGTGTACAACGCCATGGGAAATCAACGAGAATTTAGATAAATTTAAGGCAACTGTGTGGAATTTATTAGGTATTTATGAATCTGATTAATCAATAATATGACTTGTACGTAATGCCTGTGACAGATCAGTGTTTCTGTTGTTTCAGGTACCGTTCTCCAGCTTCCCACGTGCAAGCATGGTATGATGAAGTCAAAGATTACACCTACCCATATCCACAAGAGTGCAATCCTTGGTGCCCTGAAAGATGCTCTGGTGCAATGTGCACCCATTACACACAAGTAAGTCGAATGCCCAAGAACTAGATTACATTCCAAAACAAATACACACAAAAAACAGATGTTTTACATGTTGGCTGAATGGTTATGCTGAACAGCAAAATGTGTGTGGATTCCGGTTGGAAACATTTATGAGCAGACCACTTCATAAACATATAGTTCATTAGTTAGAAGCAACTGCATTTTAATCTTGTTGCTATATGTATGCAGTGGATAAATGAGCAATAAAGACCAAACTTCAGAAGGAGAGGAGTGGAATTGTCTGTGATAAAGATTTATGGCTAAAATAATGATTAGTGGGCCAATTACAAATAAAAAACAGTTATGGTTTTGCAACAATGCAAACTGCGGTATAATTTGGAATTACCTGAATCAAACTGAGGCCAGTGGCATGGGATCACATTGAAGAGGCGGTCTTGCACTGCTAGTTGCAGTATAACCACAGCTGTTGTGAAGCAAAGATTTTAAAGTTCCCAGGGAGTGTCATAAACATTTTTTATCTGTATTAGTGTTAGTGGACTTCTGACTGTCCAATCGGCTCTCTGTTAATGTTAAAGTTTAAGCCACAGACAGATGCCAGTAAATGTCTGTGCTTGCAGTATATATTGTATAATTACGCTCTAACTTCACAGAAATCACAGAAACCCCACAGTGCAGATAGAGGCCATTTCGGCCCATCGAGCCTGCACCGACACATATCCCACCCGATCCCCGTAACCCGTACACCAACACATATCCCACCCTATCCCCACGTATTTAATCCCCCTAACACTAAGGGTCAATTTATCATAGCCAATCAACCTAACAAGCACATCTTTGGACTGTGGGAGGAAACCGGAGCAAACCCACGCAAACACGGGGAGAATGTGCAAACTCCACACAGATAGTCACCCGAGGCCGGATTCGAACCCGGGTCCCTGGCGCTGTGAGGCAACAGTGCTAACCACTATGCCACTGTGCTGCCTGATAAAGATTTATGGCTAAAACTTGTTTGTGATATGTGTGTGTGTGTGTATATATATATATATATACCTTTAATAGCAATCACCGATTTGAGATAGTTGGGGCAAAAAAAGTGATAAGCAAGAACAAGCAGCAGTATGTGGGACAAAAATTGTCAGTCTGGGGAACACAGCACAAAATGGATCCAGGCCAGCAGACAGTGTGGAGGAGCTGCTGAAGTTCAGTCCATCTGGCTGTTCTCTCCAAGCTGTAAAAGAAATACATGTACTTGTTGCTGTGTCCAGATTGTATTCTAGTTAGGAATTTTTTTAAGGCAGTTACTTTAGTGCCAACGTTTTAAATGGACAAACAACCTTCATTAGAAGGTGAATAATACTCTAATTGTCACAACATCCTATTGTAAGATGAAACTTGCCTCGAACCTTTGGAAACAATCACTGTGCCAAAGAACGTGGGCTTGGAGTTTACTGCAACTTACAGCACAGTTCAGATGAGGCGATTTCTTCTAGGGCTGGGTACTAAATCTTCAAATGAATCTTTCTTGGATATCCTGCATTCTCTCTTCAGTCAGGGGTGAAAATTTGTTTTGCAGGTTTCAGATTTTTGGAAACTAAATTTGCCGTGAGACTTTTGTTCTTAAATTTTAAAAAAGGGAGGCTTAGACAGTACTGACATGCTGTTCCAAGTATTCTTGTCTACAAGCCATGACATGTACATCTCGTAAAGGTTATTGTACCTTGCAGCGGGGCTGTTTCTCTATTCATTTCGTAATTGAGAATGGACTATGCACTGGATCATCTGCCTTTGAATACGTTTCTCCAATCCACTATCCTGAACATCTGCAGCCAACAGCTGCAGACCATTCACTCACAGATCTGACCATTCAGTTATCTCCCGACTTGGCCTTGTATCAAAGAATAATTCAGTATTTTTCCTTTCTCAAGCCCGTGCATATACTTTGCACTCTTACTGACCCCCCAATCACATTTCCTCCTATAATCCCTTACTAGAGATTATATGCTGTTGATTATTTTGTAATCTGTTATATCAAACTTTTGGCCTGAATGAGTCAAGCTAGTCAACTAAGTTGCCTTTCCCTTTTAAAACCCAAACATTGACATTACTGGTGCTTATTTTCACTCGGTTAGCAGCAACGTTCCCTTTAAGCTGCGCGGCCGCGCAGAGCTCTTGAGCTCCCGCACAGCGCTCTTGCGCTCCCGCGCAGCGCTCTTGCGCTCCCGCGCAGCGCTCCTGAGCTCCCGCGCAGTGCTCTTGCACTCCCGCGCAGCGCTCTTCAGCTCTTGCGCAGCACTCTTGCACTCCCGCGCAGCGCTCTTGAGCTCCTGCGCAGCTGGTGAGCCGGCTTTTAAATTGAAAAAAAATGCACATGTACGGAATTTTGAATGGGCCGCGCAGCCCGTTAAAAGGGTCACGCAGTGTAATAAATAAGTTACAGGGAACATTGGTTAGCAGTAACCTATGTTCTGTGCACAAGAAGTAGGTAAAGCCTGATGCTCGGTTTAACATCGATTTTGTATTTGTTCTCAGTTGGTGTGGGCGACAACTAACAGAGTTGGCTGTGCTGTCAATGTCTGCGGAAGAATGAACGTTTGGGGAGAAATCTGGGAGAATGCTGTCTATTTAGTGTGCAATTATTCACCAAAGTAAGCTATTTATCATCACTGTATCATTGACTTAGGTTTATTGTCATTTAATCGATAAATGGAGATATAACGTGGAACCCTTGGATCTAACAGTTGTGTGGAATCCTTGGACCTGTCTAACAGTTTCTTTTACAATGCAATTGGCAAATAACTTGTTTATTTAAACAAATAATTAAAATGTATTTGTTCTGCATGAAGTGTGGATGTATCAGGTTACACGCTGCTTGATTTGCCTGGTCAAAGAAACAATTGTGTGAGGGTAAATCCACCGCTTTGTTTTAATCCCGATAGCGATATAGATGCATGCTCTCTATTTTCCCACTGCCAGTGCTGCTCATGGTGCACATTTTAACCTTATCTCATTCTTGGGGTGCTTTGAAATTTTTATAAGTTATAGTCACGGCAGTTTATAGCTTCACTTCAAACGCACCCCCTTGTTTTTAAAAGTTGTTTTTAGGACGTTTCCTGGCAAAGGCTCGCTGACATTCATTTGTGGACTCACCCAATTGCATAGCGTGGTGCTGAGCCATACAGACGAATAAGCTGCCAGGTTTGAGGCCTGTGCTGTAATGAGTTAGTTGGTCTAAACTGGGGGTACCAACATTGGCTTCAGACTCCCCATGTTGGGGAGCTGGAAATCAGCCAGGGAGCCACTCACAGCCCAGTGACACAGCTGGGAAATTTGCATATGTATCCATTGGGAAAGAACCCGATTGAACTTGGCTATGCCGCCTTTCACGGTTGACTAACCTGCCAACACTGTCACTGTCTATTTTGACCTGGTCATTTGGGTAAGACACCCGAGGGCTGCCGACCTGGAACTATAACCCAGCATGAGTCGCTGCCTTCAGGAGAAGAAGGAAGAAACCTCTCGGGTGGGGGGGGGGGGGGGGGGGGGGGGGGGGCGGGGGGGTTAGGCAAGGGTACATTTTTTTTTTGCTTGGACAAGTGTCGTAAACCAATTTCCAGATAACGAATGAGGTCCTTCTCTCACCCGGCACCTTAAACCATTCCTCTGTCGCATTGAAAGTGGTGAGAAATGGCAGATTTCTCTTCTGTACCCCTTGCATTTATTGCTGTGTTTGATAAAGGAGCATTGCATTATATTAAATGATCATGGCCAATCTTGCTCAGGATTATACACATGTTTAGAACCTGTATTTGGATAACTCTTCACCCCTTCATTTAAGAACCATGCAGATTCATCACAAAACTTTATTTTAGATTATTTCACCTGAACTGAATTTGAATTGACCCGAATTCTTTGCTGTTTTTAACTAACCAGGGGGAACTGGATCGGAGAAGCTCCTTACAAGCATGGCCGGCCATGCTCTGAGTGTCCACCCAGCTATGGTGGAGGCTGCAAGAGCAATCTCTGCTACAAAGGTAGATAAATCTATTACACTGGTCCCAATAAAATGAATCAGCAAAGAAACTTTGCGCCCCCCCCCCCCCCTTCCAAAAGGAATCTATAGCTGTTTTTTTAACAAGGTACATGGGATTTTCTATTTGAATGTGGATGAGTGTTCACTTGTGCCTTGCTGGCATATTATTAGCCTAATATTTTGTGTCACTAATACAAGGTGGGTCACTGGGCTAGTGTAGCTGAGCTATCACGGTGGCTGCAAACAGTAACACAAGTAGGTGTAAGGTCTCAGTCAAAGGACGTCTTTCAGGTGGAAAAAAGGGAGCTGAAATGTGAATCATAAGACGTCTAGGAGAAGGTGGAAGGAAAGGCTAGGGTTCAAAGAAGATGGAGTCTGAAATGAGAGTAAAGGAGACAGATAAAGTGTCGAAGCAAAGGAGTTGATAATTGACTTAAAGCCTTCAGCGAGGATATGAAAATAAGTATATAATGTTTGGAATGAGAAATGGCAAACTGGCCCATTAATCCTGCTCAATCAGAATCCACGTATGATTATATTCAGGGAATGAAAGCTGTCCCTCCCGTACCAATATGAGGGAATCAAAGTAAGAGATCAGAACAGAGCAATAATTATAACGAAAGGAAGCTTAATCAAAAGGAGAACAGGACAGACACCATTTTGCACAAACAAGAGCATACAAAAATGAAGAGTTTTTGAATGGCATATTCTGTATATTATTTGTACAAAAAAGGCTGAAGGGAAAACAAAAAATAGCGATAATCAGAATAATAATTAGCTGTAATCATTTATAATTAATTATATTTTTCCACCGTCAATTTAAATTTAATTGAGTTCAACATTGTAACAATTAGTTTATTGCAATACCACATTTCTTACAAAGGTTCATTTTTGTAACACTGGAACAGGCATTTTTATATTGGCTACACGATGTCTGGTTTACTAAAGGGGTTTAAAATTTACTTTAGTGCAGACATAAATATGGCCTTTAGAAAAAAAACTGGTGTAGTTGGTTTCCAATATATTTTTCTATTTGCTACAAGTAAAAGATTTCAATGTTTGCTTCTTCCTACTCAGCCTAAATTAATATAATTTTCAGTCTACTAATTTTAAATTCTTAATCCAGTTGATTTTGGCTTGCAAAATCCACTTCTGTAATGAATAGCTACTTGTTTCTAAACACAACATTCCATTTGGAGCTGCCAGGTACTTTTTTAACAGTTGACGTGACATTAAATGAACTTTGTGAGCAGAATTGGGAGGCTATTGCGCTCAAGTTTATTTCTGCTAGGGACAAATAAGGTGGCATCCAAATGCAATGGAACATAACCAAATCAAAGAATCAGGCCAAGTACTCGAGGGCTCCCTCAATGGCTCAGATCAAACAGAGCCACACTGACCAGAAAGATCCCAGGCTCAATCCCCACGTTGTGCTGAGTTGTCTGATGTGCCCTAATTTATCAGCAAGGCCACTAAAATTGTCTTATAAAGGGGAAAAATGGCCAAGATTCCTGCTCCATATTGCTATGCAAAGTCTGGAAGTGAGTGTGTATGCAAACATTGGGTGTGGTCCGGATTGAGATTGGATGCAATGCTTCCTGTGGTTTGAATAGCCTGCTGCCACTCAGGCCGGGATTACACTCTGTACCCCTGTCCAAAAGTGGATGGGACTGTGGCTGAGAATGAGAGAAAACTTGGCTGTTGAAGTCCACTACCAGCTCACTGTCCTGACTGGGAATACTCTCACCCCTCCCCCTTCCATCAGTATTGCTGTAGAAGGAGAGGGCCTTGTAGAGAGAAGCTTCTTCTCCCTCTTAGATCCAGTGAATCCTGCCAAACTCCACCCCAAAGAGGACAATTCTGGCCTCAATGTCAAGACTTGCACATGGATAATAGCCACCCAGGATAGTTGGGTGCTGGAGGGAAACCAGCACTCGTGGAACCTTACCCCAGGAATGAGTTAATGCCGTCAGGAGAGATGGGGAGAAAATTGGTGAGGAAAAACAAGGAAAAGCTTTCTGGGTGTGTATGGGGATAGTAGGAAGGATCTAATTCCTGGAAGCTGGATAATGTACATCTTTATAACCAATGTAAACGTGTCATGGGTCTCTGTTTGGTGATACATTATCCAATCAGTTTAACTTTGATGATGACCAGGCCTAGTTTAATGCTAGTCCCTGATGCCCACTATTACCTGTAAACATCTCAATACCTATGCGGACAGAAGACTCTGCTAATATATTCAGATGCAGCATTTCCGTTGATAAAACTAGACTGTACACCCAGAGGGAAATGGTATGTTTACTTCAATGAGCTTAATTTACCCAGGTTAACATTTGTATTTCAATACACAATGCCGTGGTTTTTGACATGTAAAGCTAAATTAGGTTAGATTGAGCCAGCTATTGTTTTATTATAACTATGCAAGCATTACCTGACACCAGGAAACCTGATGTTTTTGCCTGTTAAAGTACTTGAATACCTCCAAGATGTCCATTAATATTTGGGAATGCCGTGGTGCGTGTGTCACAGAACATTGGGGTTAAGGTACCTCTTTAATGAGGATATGGTCAGTGGTTCAGATTGTGTCTGATGTATGAATCTAGCTGCTAATACTTGTGCGTATTTTGCTAGTAGTTTTCTAGTGTCATCAGATGGAGCTTCCAATCTTTGGGGGAAAAATGGACATTTCTTTATGTTTTCCCAAAATGTAGGCCTTCCATTGTCTAAGGTGAGGTCTATTATCAGCGTGGAAGTTGCATGGGTATCTGCAGGCCACACATCAAGCCTTCCACCTGCTGAAGGTTGAATGGAGGTGAATGGGGTGGAAATTGGGAAGTAGAAAAAAAAAACAGGAAAATAAAGTGAAAAAAGATCTTGATTCACTGGATCTAAATTTCTTGTCCCGTGTGTACAAAACATTATTTAACTTTATTTCAACATTTCTTTTTAGACAATACTATGAAAAGACCACAGCACGAACAAACCAATGAAGTCGAGCCTCCTCCGATCAATGCAGATGCACTAATCCCATGGACAGCGCCACGGTCCCATCCAAAACCAAAACCACAACCAAAGGAGGAAACTAACAGCAACGAGTACATGAGTAAGGAAGCATTTAAGCTATATGCCTCGTTCACTTAAATGCTACAGAACTCTTCAGAAGTTTTATGCGCCATTTTAAAGAGTATCTCGGGAGCGCAGATGAAGATAGGCCTTTGTTGGAATGCGTATTTCCAAATAAGATTCAGACACTGAGAGTGGGCTAATTAGCACTTTGTTAGTAGTTCAGCAGTAAAGCATTTGCATGGCTGGTCCGTTTACTTACAAAAGGGATTCCTGTCGGGGTGCTGAGAGATGGCTGTACTCATGTACGTAGAAACGATGCTCTGTTAGGCACCTCTATGCACATAGCTGTGAGGCTCCTTGGGATAGGGATCTCATAGCCCCTCAGGCGCTCCTCATATTTATAGTTAGTATAGAAATGCAAACATTGTAATTATTCATTAGCGCCTAGGAATGTTAGTTCACCTTCTTTGTCTATACCAATCTTATCTAGCTCTGGAGACAGATTTCTACCTTCTTTTGCTGGTCAGTATTTACTCTCTTGTCCATCATTCCATCACCCTTCCTCATACGTCAACCCTTCTCCACTTCCCTAACATTCAGTATTCTTTGCTCATCCTCATCGTAATAGGCAAGAGTTAATGCTTCCTAGCCATTATTGTCTAACAGTACTCAGTACTTTCCCATTACGTGCCCAGTATGAGAACAGTACATACACTTAAGTTGAAAAGGCTGTTGAAAAAGCATACAGGATCCCTGGGCTTTATAAATGGAGGCATAGAGTACAAAAGCAAGAAAGTTGTGCTAAACCTTTAGTTAGGTTAGGCCCCAGCTGGAATGGCCCTGATTTTAACTCCAGGTGGATACCCCGCTCAGGCCTGAGTTAAAATTACAGTCGGGTCTCACTAATGTCATCGGGCTGCAACATGCACATGTAAAGAAGGACCCTGTTGGCTCCAGGCGCGTGTCCTTGTTGCCTGCTCAGGAGAGCAGGTTCAAATTGCAGATGTCGCGATCATGGCGGCTTTCGGACAGGTAAGAGCCAGGGCGAATTTAACTGCCCACCCGTCAGGTTTCTGCTGAGCGAGTAGGGTTAAAATTGCCCCCATTCTGAGCACTACACTTTTTAGGAAGAATGTCAAAGCCTTGGAGAGGGTGTAGAAGAGATTTACTAGAATGGTACTAGAGATGAGAGACTTCAGTTATGTGGAGAGACTAAAGAAGCTGAAATTGTTCTCCTTAGAGCAGAATTGGTTATGGGGAGATTTAATAGAGATGCTCAAAATTATGAAGGGTTTTGATTAATAGGGAGAAACTAAATGAATTGGAAACATTTGCAGGGCTATGAGGAACGAGCAGGAGTGTGGGACTAATTAATGCGCCGGCACAGTCATGAAGGGCCGAATGGCCTCCTTTCCGTGCTGTAAGATTCTATGATTCTATACTTTTTACAGCAAAGCATGCATTGATTTTAACCCATTTGTTGCCAGCATTCCCCACCTCGTAACCCTGGGATCATTCCCAAGGGTCCAACCAGCTTCATTCCACCTCTAAGTCCTCGAGCACCTGTAGCCCTGACGCTTCCACTCCACAAACCCCACCTATTCCTTATTAACGTAATAGTTTCCGTGACACTCTTCCTGTACCTCACCCGTCTTAGGGCCTGTTTAACCAGACAAACGAAGATGGTTAAGATTACTATCATAACTCCCTAGGCATACACCATAGATATGATTCTGATGGAAGATGCTGTCCCACTTTATACACTACCTACCACCATTCATGATCTTCAAGATGGGAAATGGATTGCTCAATGTCAACATCCACTAAATGTTTCTGGGAGGTGCTACTTTGGTCCAGGATAGATTTAAGACTCAGTGATAGTGGAGGTATTGGGTGTCCGAATGTAACTATCTCCCTCAGTGCCTTTGTTTGGAGGGTCATGTTCACCTGAATTTCAGTTACATTGTGGGCCTGCACAGGCACCAATACTTTATCCTCAATTTGGGAGACTTCGGTTGGTGTAAAGCAAAACATTGGCTTGTGGATTGGGCAACTGGCTGCCCCATACCCAAGTGTGTCTGAGTAGTGGTGATACTTCCCTTGCTCTGAATGTATAGTATTTGTTTGATTTGGGCCCCATTTCTCAATATGTACAGTACAGCTGGGGTCTTCTTCATCCAGAGTGAAGCCACAAGCTGGCGATGTGCATCAGCACATCAGAATTGGCACAGCCAGCTCCACCTTTTGTGGAACAGCGTGAGGTATCGGGGGCTTTCCAGACGCGCTGTTCCCCTCTTACCAGTGTTGTTGGATGACTTACATATTGTTTCAGATCATTGGAAGCCCAGGAATTCTCCAATACTCCACTTCAAACACTCGATAGGTTTCTCATTCTCAGTTAGCAGTGTGATAGCCATCAATATATGTATTAATCCAATTGCATCACTGATCTGGCTGCAAGCTTTCCGGGCATAATGAACTGCTCTGTACCACCTTGTTTTGTACCGATCTCAGGTCTGATTATGTTTATCAGTTATAAAAGGGATCCAATTGTTCTCGATGTCATTTTAAATCCTTTTGGGTTTGATTTAAGAGAAACCTTTCATACAAGCTGGATGTTATGGCTTTTAATATGTTCTGGCCTTTATACTCATTATTGTTCAGTTTAATAATTTAATTAATCTTATCCTGAATATTTTCCATCTCACCTACTGTCCCCTTCACCGATAACGTATTCTGTTGTTCCCGATATTCCTGTTTACTCCTTTTAATTGTTCCCTTTATTTTCTTTCTCATCACCTCGTCGTGTTCCTACAATGATTTGATGTCTATCTGCTTCCAGGCTGCAGTACCCGCTGTTGTTCCTATTCCTATCCACTCTCCTAAATCCCTCTTTTTTTTCTTTCTGTGACCCTGACCCACGTTACGCTGATTAAACTCACGCAGCCTTTCTCTAATCAGTTGCAGATACAGTTGCTTATGCTTTTGAGTACCCAGGCCTTTTGGCATAATTAGAGCAGTGAAATTGAACAAAACTGGAGCAATTCTGAAGCTTTATGTGTTTTAATAACTTCAAGTCCACTCTTTGGGCCGCTTTCGATATCATCCGGGCATCCCAGTTCATCATCTGGCTCATTCACCGCTTACACTCACTATCGGAGGGAATCATTCCCCACAATCTCACAGTTTCAATCCTTCCTTGGTTTTTGCTCATGTTATTTTCTAGCTCTCCGTGTTATCAGTTCTATGGTTATGAAGCACGCAAGTTAACACTTTTGGATCTCCTCCTTTTCCTGCAAAGGCTGCTCTGTAACTCTGTGGCGCTCTCGTCATGTAAATGCAATACTCTCGGTGGTATGCCCTGCCACCACCATCAGCGCAGTCCCAAGAACCACGATCACCTGTAAAAAAAGAACAGAAAATCTGTTGTGGCTCTTCTGGAGAGCCCTTGAATGGTTCGACTGCAGTGCATGCAATGCCTTTGTCAATTTTCTGATTCCCTTCTGTCACTTGGGGAGTGCAGTTGTTAAATACCCACTCAAGTTAAGTCCTGAAACTTAAAATTTAATAAAGCAGATCTTTACACTCAGCACTGCAATGTAGTGGGTTGCTTAGTGAACATTCAAGTGGAGCTGATCTGATACTAGCAAAACATTTTTTTAAATCACGCTGCCTGTGGAAATAAAGAATTTAACTTCTCTACAGCACAGACTGTGAAAAGAGGGACTGAGCCAGCTTCATCGCAGCTGCTCCAGACTCTGGCAGATAGCTAGTAAATTTAAAGAATCCATACCGAATTGAAAAGGAAACAATCAATTTAGATCTCGGATCTCACAGACATAAAAAAAGAACATAGTCCTGCAACTGTAACTGTGCAAGGCTCCAAACTCCCTTTATTCTTATTTTTAACCTAATGCTTCCTATGACGTTATAAAACCTGCTGCAATCAATTTAATTTCAGATAAACTTGCACAAAGATCTTAATATCCTAAAGTCGCATATATGATTTTCTTTATCAAGTACACATGAATTCTGCCAAATAATTTTCAGCCTAAATTAATTTAGGCTACTCACCTTTAGTTTAGGACTAGCTGAAGTGCTCCTGCAGAGAGCCGGCACGGGCTCAACGGGCCGAATGGCCTCCTTCTGTGCTGTAACCATTCTACGATTCTATGATTAAAATGTATGACCAATTTTCAAACACTATTTTAGCGAAAGCACCATTCATTGACTGATTACATTATCACTGTCGTTCAGCTGTGTAACACAATCCTGTTGGAGAAGACAGAATGTTAGTTAAAAGAAAAGGAAAGACTTGCATTTCTATAGCGCCATTCACGACCACCAGACGTCTCAAAGCACTTTACAGCCAATGAAGTACTTTTGGAGTATAGTCACTGTTGTAATGTAGGAAATGCGACAGCAAGCTCCAACAGCAATGTGATAATGACCAGATAGTCTGTTTTTGTTATGTTGATTGAGGGATAAATATTGGCCAGGACACCGGGGATAACTCCCCTGCTCTTCTTCGAAATTGTGCCATGGGACCTGAGAGAGCAGACAGGGCCTCGGTTTAACATGTGATCTGAAAGACAGCACCTCCGACAGTGCAGCACTCCCTCAGCACTGCACTGGAGTGTTAGCCTAGATTTATGTGCTCAAGTCCCTGGAGTGGGACTTGAACCCACAACCTTCTGATTCAAAGACAAGAGTGCTACCCACTGAGCCACAGCTGACACGAATTAGTTCATCTAATTTAAAATGGAAAGTGGTGTTTCCTCGCTCTATCTCATGCACTCATAAGCAGCTGAGACAAAGCGAATTCTCTCAAGATTTTGGGTGCACTATATTAAGCTGAAATAAATATCTTGTTCCTTAACTAATTTTTCTGAGATATTCACATTGTCCAACACTTAACAACTCCAGTTACCTTAATCACACAGCATTCACTCCTTATTTGCTCTCATCCATCTTAAATTATTGATTCCCTGTTATGGGTGATGAAGGTGGAAGTGTCAATTGCTACTTGGCAATCCCAGGTCCTGAACCAGAGATGGTTCACATAATTTACTTAACCAGTTTTCCACAGTGGCCACTATAGAAAACCAGTATTCATAATTTAATAATTTGATCAGGCACTCAGTCTGTAAAGTCAGGTCAGTTAGCCTCAATTCTGTTCAGACCCAGAAACGCAGGAAGTCAGTACAGGAAACTCTTTATTATCCGGCACCAACGGGACCGGCGTGGTGCCGGTTTATCAAAAAGTCCGGATTACAGAGAGGTATAGTTTAAAAGGTACGAGAGCTCCATACACAGCAACAAATCCAGGCTTCCCTGTTACTTAGCAACATGTGCAGGAACCCCGGCCACAGGCCAAGCATCCCTGTTGCTTAGCAACAAGTGCACGAACCCCAGTTACACAGCCACAGATCCAGGAACGGCCACTAATATGAAGTAAAACTTACCTGAACCTACTCCTGAATTTTGCCGGTTAACAGAGATTTCCGGTTAATTTAGGTGCCGGTTAAAAGAGAGTTTCTCAAAATAACACATAGATGTAAACACATATCCAGTGCAGGAAAAAACAAAGGCTGAACTTTGACATGTTTGTCTTGTAGGAAAAACAGAGACTGAAATATTTGTAAAAACCTTCATGTTAACTAAACTAAGGCTTAGAGAAGGGTTAACGCTGCAGACCGCAAAAGGGGCGGAGCCTGCTGTAGTCAGCAGCTCCGAAAAGCAAAGTTTCATACATATTTTTAAAGAGACAACACATGAAAACAAAAGAAATCTTGTAGCCTCTAAATGTATCCTTTTTCTTTCGTTTCAATGTTATCTTTCAGTTTCTGCTGTTTGCAGCACTCAGCAAAAGTAACCAATGGCTCTTTACATAACTGTCTTTGTCTTCTGTGAAAAGGCTGCAATTACCTCCTCGTCCTGCTGTCGCAAAGTTTTTTCTTTCTTCTCCATTTGTGGAAGGAAGGGGCATAGTGACTTGGAGCACAGGGGGGGAAAGGAGCGCTGGGCAACCAGTCAAGAGCCTTCCATCTTCCAGAACGGCTACGACTGCCTCTCTCCCTGCTGGTCCCATATTGGGCCTAAACATGCCTCTGATCTCGGCTACTTCCATTTCCTGTTCCTCTCGACTATGTTTAAGCTCCTTATTTTCTGTCACCATCTCCTCTATTCTCCATTTAAGCTTCTCATGTTCAATTTCTAATTCCTCGCACCCTTGCATTTCTTTAATAAGCTCTTCCCCTAGGGTAGAACATTGAGCTCGCAGCTCAGCCACCTGTCCTCTTAATTCCTCAAGTGCTCTCTCCTCTGAGCGGATAACTGATTGTTGTATCTCTTACCCTCCAATATCAGGCACGTAACTCAGTCTGGAAGGGCTTTTGCTACCACAAGCAGGCCCTGCACCATTGCGGCCTTTGACGTGCTCTTCCCTGTACTGCGCTTCCTGAAGAAGTCACTTTCTAGGGCCTGGGCAAGTTCCATCAGTGGATCACCCTTCTTCATCAGGGCCCTTATATTTAATGAACCGTTGCCATATCGAGACAAGTACTTGTCGACATATTCTTCTAACTTCTCCATTACGCCCCCGCCAAAAGAACAATTGCCGCGCTACCAATATACCGCAACTAGGTCGTGATCCCTGTTATCGGATAGGCTTGTCAGTGTCTTGCTGCGGTCGCCAGCTGTTGGAATGTAACAATCTTTTAACCCATTTGTTGCCAAGAGCCTTCACGGCTGTAGTTTAAGGTTTGAGCCCAGGAAGCGGCTGGCATTTGTGAGAAGAATCTTATTTAGTTCTCAGCAGCAAACTGCATTCTTCTTTAATGGGAGGAAGATGGCTGTCCAGTCCCACTGCTTATGGGCGGAAGTTTGCTGTTGGCTGATAATCAGAGCAGCCTGTGGTTTTAGAAGCCTCAAAACGAGTTTGTGTACTAATTGTCTGTTCTTCCAGCTGCAAGAGACTAGTGCAGATTGCGAAACGCTCAAGAATCAAAGCACAAATAACTTTGCTTTTGAAGTCTTAAGTAAGGAAAACAAATCCTACACTCTAAAAATGCTGACTGAGGGGGAGCAGTTACTTCCCGAATGTTAAGGTGGCCCCAGGCATTTTGGATTGACTTGCTAATGTCATGCACTTATGAGGCGCCCTTACTGGGGTCTTGGGACAGGTCGGTTTGGGTTCTCAGACGGACGTTTTGTTGTACAATTCAAATAATGCAATGCTTGCAACCAGAACCAGGAAGTTCTGCAGAGAGTATCAGACTGGCTGGTACCCATTGGCATTGCTGGGTGGAATAGATTCCCTCACTTTGCTCAGTGTTGAAAATAAGGCACTTGGCTTTGAGTGTGGCAGTTTGATGAGCCCCCAGCCTGCTCAGTCTAAGACTGTGCCTGATCTGGCCGTCTCCAACCCAACATGTACCTCCCCTCCCTTGACTACAGCTTCCCAGTGTGTATCTGGGAGATCGTGGTCCAAGCATAGACGACTACAAGTGGACCCAGAAAAAAACTGGCAAATCAATACTTTTATCTGCACAGTGCAGAACAGAGCAAAACCTACAGCAAATATGGTGGCACGTGACTAGAGATGCATATTTTCCGGATATTAAAATAGACAACCTTGTTTAAGGTGCTATTTACTTATGGGTTAGCATTATTTTAATAACTGTTTTGTGTATATATTTTCTAGCCTGTTTCTTCATAAGCAAACAACTGTTCTTAAAAATGTGTTCTCAATCTAAATATATTTTATTTAATATATAAAACATGGGATTATGTGGAGTTTTTTTGTGTGAATTAATATAATTCCAAAAGGCGTTTGATAAAGTACTACATAATAGGCTTGCCAGCAAAGTTGAAGCCCATGGAATAAAAGGGACAGTGGCAGCATGGATATGAAATTGGTTAAGTGATAGGAAACAGAGAGTAGTGGTGAACGGTTGTTTTTCGGACTGGAGGAAGGTATACAGTGGTGTTCACCAGGGGTCGGTACTGGGACCACTGCTTTTCTTGATATATATTAATGACTTGGACTTGGGTGTACAGGGCACAATTTCAAAATTTGCAGATGACACAAAACTGGAAGTGTAGTGAACAGTGAGGAGAATAGTGATAGACTACAAGAGGACATAGACAGCCTGGTGGAATGGGCGGACACATGGCAGATGAAATTAACGCAGAAAAGTGCGAAGTGATTCATTTGGTAGGAAGGCCAAGGAGAGGACATATAAACTAAAGGGTACAATTCTAAAGTGGGTGCAGGAACAGTGAGACCTGGAGGTATATGTACACAAATCATTGACGGTGGCAGGGCAGGTTGAGAAAGCGGTTAAAAAAGCATACGGGATCCTGGGCTTCATAAATAGAAGCATTGAGTACAAAAGTAAGGAAGTTATGATGAACCTTTATAAAACACTGGTCCAGTCTCAACTGGAGTATTGTGTCCAATTCTGGGCACCGCACTTTAGGAAGGATGTGAAGGCCTTAGAGAGGGTGCAGAAAAGATTTATAAGAATGGTTCCAGGGATGAGGAACTCCATTTATATGGATAGACTGGAGAAGCTGGGGTTGTTCTCCTTGGAGCAGAGAAGGTTGAGAGGAGATTTGATAGAGGTGTTCAAAATCATGAGGGGTCTAGACAGAGTAGATAGAAAGAACTTGTTCCCATTGGCGGAAGGGTCGAGAACCAGAGGACACAGATTTAAGGGGATTGGTAGAAAAACCAAAGGCGACACGAGGAAAAACTTTTTTCCGCAGCGAGTAGTCATGATCTGGAATACACTGCCTGAGGTTGGTGGAGGCAGACTCAATCGTGGCTTTCAAAAGGGAATTGGATAAGTGCCTGAAGGAAAACAATTTGCAGGGCTACGGGAAAAGGGCGGGAGAGTGGGACTAGCTGAAGTGCTCTTGCAGAGAGCCGGCATGGCCTCGACGGGCCGAATGGCCTCCTTCTGTGCTGTAACCATTCTATGATTCAATGATAATATAACATATAGTAAAAAGGCAGTTTAGAATCCACACTGTGGATTTGTTTGCAGATCAAAAGAAGCTGTGTGAAAATTAATATTATGGAAGGAATGGCTCATTTTGATCAAATATACTCAGTTATGTAAAGATCAATTAGTTGCAGAAAACAAAACCTGCAATTTGATTGACGTAACGAAAGACAGTTCCCCCCTTCACACCTCCACTGTCTGCATTCAGAACATATGGACTGGCTTGCGAGTGGCTTTTTGTTTACAAATGGCCTACGCATCTGACTGTTCACAAAATGCACCATAATTATACCCTTCAATCTTTTCCGCAAGTTGGTGCCTGTGCCAACACCTATAAAAGTTGCGAAAACAGTGAGGTCCAGCAATCGATGCTTTGGAAGGACCCCGATGATGTCGGTGATTTTCGTGTCTCTACCGCACCATTTATCACCGTGAGCAGGGCAGTAACGAGGTGGAAATAGTAAAAATAAACGAACTGCCTTTTGCGGTCTACCCATTCATAAAAACTACCCGATTTTCGTTCCATTGATTTAACGCCATTGGGTTCTACAATGGGCGGGCAATTCGCTGCGCCAGATTATCGCCCAGGTGGTGAAGTTTAAAATTGTCTGCATTGTCTCTTGAACCTGGCTCTTTCTAGGTCTGCTGAATCAATCAGACAGCACTCACTGAAAGATGGATCTAATTTCTCCTAGGGGGGGCCACTGCATTTTATAGAACTGATTTTGTTCCAAGAAATCTGCCAAAATAAGATACATGATCTGATCAGCATGATTAACCCTGACATGCTTTAGTGTTTATCTTCCATATGAACAGTGCTCCTTAAACCCATGTGCTCGCCATGCTCCCATATCCGTTTATTCCCTTTTCCTTCAATCACCTATCTAATCTATTTTTAAATGTTGACATGGTCTGCTTCAGTCACTAACTCTGGTAGATCATTCCACAGCCTCGCAATTGTTTGTGTAAAAACATTTCTCTTGCTCTCTGACCTAAATCTCTTGCGTTTCATCTTATATCTATGTCCCTTTATTCTAGACCTTGCAACTATAGTAACAGTCCATTTCTGTCTTCCCTATCTCATCTCTTCATAATTTCAAACACCTTCACCTGTAATCTCTTCTTCTAATGAAAACAGATGCAATTTTTCCAGTCTTTCTTTGTATTTGTATTTCCTCATACCATGCAGCATTCTGGTGAATCGGCATTGTACCCTCTCTATTGCCTCAACACCCTTCCTATCGCGGTGAGCCCAAAATTGCACACAGTGCTCCAACTATGGTTTTATATAGATTCACCATTACATCTCGACTTTTATATGCTCACCATTTCCTTTTCCGTTTGACTTAAATTGCTATGCTTTTAGGTCATTATATAAAATTTGACTGTTCCTACTTTTCAGCTCAAGTCATCAAGTGCGAAACTAAAATGAGAGATAAATGCAAAGGGACAACTTGCAACAGGTATCATTGTTACTTCCTACATCTGTATTATTTATGTCTATTATTCTTGCATTTCCAATGTACAGGAAACTTTCTGCTATCCGGCACCGACGGGACCGAGCTGGTGCCGTTAGATCAAAACTGCCGTAGAAACCAGCGCTAATGTTAAAACATACGAGCTCCGTGTGAAGCAACAAACCCTGTTGCTTAGCAACAGCTTCAAAACAGTCGGTGCAGCTTGCAAGTGTCCAGCTGAAGCTGTTGCTTAGCTACAGAGACGCTTGCAGAGCCAGGACTGGAGAAAAGAAGCAACGAAAAGAAAAAAAATTATCTGAACCGACTCCTGAATTTTGCCGGTAGATAGAGCTTTCCGGACATTTAACCTCCGGATAAACGAAAGTTTCCTGTATCACTTTACAGGGTATTATTTAGACATGAATAACAAGAATAATGTACGGGACTAGAATTCAGCTACCTACATTTGTAATTTGGTAGAAATCTAGTTCAGCAAGTCTGTACTATACGAGGACTGGAGCAGGCAGTGTCACATAAAGATCTGCAATCCTGGAAAAAATGATCAACTAGACACTAAATACTTGAAATTGAGTAATCCCCATTGCACCTTGGTAGCTATTGGTTATCCAATATGTTGCATACATTCTGCAACAACTTTACCTGTAAGTTAAGAGTACTTGCTTTAGGGGTCTATATCTAATCATTTGATTAGATTTTCATCCAATCTTTGCTGGATTAGATTGTTACAGGGTATAGCAACAAATGTAAGGGATTCTCATGGAGACCCTGATGTGAAGGGGATTGTCCTCTGATGGACAAATGATCAGTCATGTGATACAAGATACAATTATATCATTAGTAATACCATGTCTGACATGACACGTTACTTTTTTATAAATCCCCTGGTTTAGTATAATCATAAACCCTGTCGTGTCACGCAAAGCTGCGATGCAAAACATGGCAGCCATTTCGGCACTTGCGGTATGAGGAAAACCTAGTCGTTTCAGTGGAAGATACAAATTCCACAGCAAAACTCAAATAGAAACCTTGGAAATGGGTGGAACACATTTATGTCATCCGAATCTTTCAAGTGTGTTACAGCTTTGTAACACGTGTTCAATAAATCTGTTGTTTTCCACAATGTTGTGACATTTCTACTTTTGTTACACTGATACTAAACCATTAAAAAAAATTGATTATAGAGTAGTTGATGCTGCCATTAACTGTTACTGCAGGTTTAAATGTCAAAGCTTGCCATTTGATCTGTTATGCCAAATGTGTATCAATAGAAGTTGTTATGCAGGAGTAGAGGCCAAAAAGCACACACTGTTAAATAAGCAGTTAGAGCACTGATTCTAAGGAAGGGGGAGAAATTCATCATAGCCCCATTTGGGACGCTAAAACTTTAGAAGCGGAAAAATTATCGCCAGATGCTATTGATGAGAGGCTCCCGTTGTAGTGCTCCGCGAGGGAAGTGGAGCGCTAAATCAAGCACTACCACCTCCCTTAGAGCGCTAAAGTGAGTGACGGGGTGGTATCGGCACAGCGCGGATCAATGTTCCATGCAGCGCTGCCAGATTCGCAGGCTCCTTCCCTCCCTTAAAGGGAAGGGCCAATGCTCCCAGCAGTTAAAGGTAAGGCTGGGGATGGGTCGGCGACGACACCTGCAATCCGTGAGGATCAGCCCCAAGCACTTTGAGAGTGCAGGGCTGATCAGTCGCGGCAATGAAAAATTAAAAAAAAACAGCACAAACGGCTGAGAAAATCTTTTGGCCTACCTGACCACCAATCCCTTTAATTACCGCTCCCCAAGCGGCCGGCCGAGGTCACAACGCCTGCTGCAGCTGTCGTTGCTGACGCCCGGCGAAGCTGTCGGGGGGCGGAAGCAAATTTAGAATCCTGGGCGGTAACGGGGCGATGCGCACCGAATGACGCCACGATCTCCGGGGCGCAGGAGATCGAGGCGGTAAGTTTTACCGCCGGCGCTCCCCCCCCCCCCCCCCCCCCATTGAATTTTGCGGGAGTTGTTTCTTTCGCCGCACCCGGCCGGTGAGTCGTTCGTGCCCCGTTATCGCGCCCCCCCCCCCCCCGAGGCGATAATGGGAGGCGCAAAGGAGGCCAATTTCTAGCCCAATGCTTTACATTTTTTTTGAACAGTTCAGTCTTTGGAGTTTATCTTCAAAATGTACTGTGACCAGTTGATGTTCGGGTGTTGCGCAGTAAGTGTAGTAATGTTGACTAATAGAGTGCTTGTTGTTGATTAGGTATAAGTGCCCGGGGAATTGCCAATCCTCAAAGGCTAAAGTAATTGGAACGCTCTATTATGAAACGGTAAGGACTTGGCTGTCTTTCAGCTTATTTAGATGTGTTGAGCTCCAGGGCCTCAAAGATCCACAGAGGTCCGCTACCTGGCCTAAATTCTGGGATTTGCCTGCCTGCGCCTGCTGACCTCACCAAGGTCTCCGGGGTTACAGGTGGGGCCTGGAGAAGCAGGCCTTTGGTGGATGGGGGAAGCAGGGGTGTATCTGGGGTAACCCCCGGCAGAGGCGGCATATGTAACCAGCTGGGAGGGAGGGGGGTGCCAATCTCCCCCACCCCCCCGCCTCTCCCAGGAAACAAATATATCTTGCCCCCCCCCCCCCCCCCCCCCCCACCCTGTTTCTTTTGTAAGGGGCTACTTTTAAATATTAAAAAAAAATAGAGTCGACCTCTTTAGAGGTCCAGACCTCAACTCAGGCCTGGAACTCTAGGTGGGCC
Source organism: Somniosus microcephalus (assembly GCF_052327205.1). Classification (NCBI taxonomy): domain Eukaryota; kingdom Metazoa; phylum Chordata; class Chondrichthyes; order Squaliformes; family Somniosidae; genus Somniosus; species Somniosus microcephalus. The sequence continues at coordinate 255,912,585 of NC_140992.1, forward strand.
CCACTAGATCATTTTTGAAGAAATAATCATTATTGGCAGTTAACAAAACGTGCAAGTTCCAAAAGACATTCAGCGCTCAAAAGGGTTAATCTGCGCCGTTTTGTTTCATTTCAGGGGGTGGGGAGGTATGCAGAGTGACGCTGATGCGACGCCGGCTCCCAGCTGAGGGTCACGGTGTGGGAACTCCCACTGTTCGGAGTTCCCTCCTTCCCCGATGGCCTTTTAGGGACAGGCGGTGGCTGCGTTCCTACTGGGCCATCCTGGAGTCTCTGACTCAGAAGGCCGGGACTCCTGGCTGAGCTTGTGGCATTCTGGCGGGCTCACGGCGAAGATTGTTTGAACCAGCGTGGATTTTTAGGGGCCTGTCATTTTCTGGTGCTTTGTCAAGTGGTGCAGCAGATGTACAATAAAGGTATTTTGCCTCTTTATAGCAATCCAGTATTTGTCGGGCCGCAGTTCACCAAGGGTTTATCAGAAATGAAGAAGGTGGGTTTGTGGATATCACTCGGAAAGGAAAAATCCCATTTTTTGTCAAGTCTACAAGAAATTCTATTCAATCTAGAAGGTGAGAGCCTCCCCTATATGGGTAAAAGTATTCAAAGCTGAGGAGACATTTTCCCTATTTGTTGACTAGGTTTTGATGCTGTGGTAAAATCTTAATGGTTATGCATAAATTCACTGGGTTAACTGGGCTTTTCAATTTTCCAAAACTTTCATGAATAAAAATTTAAATTATAATTCTAAAATAAAATGATTAGGATTATTGCTTATGTGGAGGATAAGCACTAACTTGGACTGGTTTCCATGTTGTAATTTCTCTGTAATGTTATGTAATTGCGTGCCACAGTGTATTAATTTGCTGGATGTCAATGTATGCAGTCTAGACGGGAATGATAAAAATAAGCGTGTGCGCACCTTGATCCCAGTTCCATCGATATGAGAAGTGAGCACAGAGTGTGGTACGACAGGGCACTAACTGGAGAAACTCACTTTGCGAGGTCACAGGACAGAGGCCGAGGGAAATAGTTCTTACGTTCATCATCATGGGACTAATATAGAGCAGAGAAGAAAAGAAAACTTTGCTCTTTCACTCAAATGGGGCACCATTGGTAACCAAATCAATGTTTAAAGAGACGAGGTTGTGCCATTCTCCCGCTCTCTCGCCATAACGTCGGGAGGAGATTGGCAAAAACTGGGTAAATGGTTGCATTTATCAGTTTATGCCATTTCTCTGGGGATTCTGCTGGAGAACCTCCTTGGAAATTTCAAGCAATTATGTAGAACATTTCTGGTCACGGAGTAGATTAATCATACAAATGTGGCAAATAAAGCTGGTAAATAACAATAACTCAGGCATGTCAGTTGCTCCTTTTTAGTGATCCTTTTGTTACAGGTTTCCAAGCCCTTCTCACTCACTCACTCACTCATTCTCACTCACTCTCACTCACTCACTCTCACTCACTCATTCTCACTCACTCATTCTCTCTCACTCACTCACTCTCACTCATTCTCACTCATACTCATTCATTCTCACTCATTCTCACTCATACTCACTCACTCATTCTCACTCACTCACTCACTCTCACTCACTCTCACTCATTCTCACTCACTCTCACTCACTCATTCTCACTCACTCATTCTCACTCACTCATTCTCTCTCACTCACTCACTCTCACTCATTCTCACTCATACTCATTCATTCTCACTCATTCTCTCTCACTCATTCTCACTCATACTCACTCACTCATTCTCACTCATACTCACTCACTCACTCTCACTCATACTCACTCACTCACTCTCACTCACTCATTCTCTCTCACTCACTCACTCACTCACTCATTCTCACTCATACTCACTCTCACTCATTCTCTCTCACTCATTCTCACTCATACTCACTCACTCATTCTCACTCATACTCACTCACTCACACTCACACACACTCACTCACTCTCATTCTCACTCACTCATTCTCACTCACTCACACTCACTCACTCATTCTCACTCACTCATTCTCACTCATACTCACTCATTCTCTCACACACTCACTCATTCTCACTCACTCACACTCACTCATTCATTCTCTCACTCACTCACTCACTCATTCACTCACTCATTCTCACTCATTCATTCTCTCACTCACTCATTCACTCACTCACCTCATTTCACTCATTCATTCACTCACTCACTCATTCTCTCACACACTCACTCATTCTCACTCTCGCTCATTCTCATTCACTCATTCATTCTCTCACTCACTTACATAGAAACATAGAAGATAGGAGCAGGAGTAGGCCATTCGGCCCTTCGAGCCTGCTCCGCCATTCAACGAGATCATGGCTGATCATCCAAACCCTAGCACCCGGTCCCTACACCGACAGCCATCCCACCCAAGCCCTATCCCCGTAACCCCGCGTATTTAATCCCCCCTAACACTAAGGGCCAATTTTTATCATAGCCAATCAACCTAACCCGCACATCTTTGGACTGTGGGAGGAAACCGGAGCACCCGGAGGAAACCCATGCAAACACGGGGAGAATGTGCAAACTCCACACAGACAGTCACCCGAGGCCGGATTTGAACCCGGGTCCCTGGCGCTGTGAGGCAACAGTGCTAACCACTATACCACCGTGCTGCCCCTTACTCATACTCACTCACTCATTCTCACTCACTCATTCACTCACTCTCACTCATTCTCACTCACTCATTCACTCTCACTCATTTTCACTCACTCATTTTCACTCACTCATTCTCACTCACTCATTCTCACTCACTCATTCACTCATTTTCACTCACTCATTCTCACTCACTCATTCACTCACTCATTCTCTCTCATTCTCACTCATTCTCACTCACTCACTCATTCTCACTCACTCATTCGCACTCATTCACTCACTCATTCACTCACTCATTCACTCACTCATTCACTCACTCTCTCACACACACATTCTCTCACTCACTCATTCTCACTCACTGACTCATTCACTCACTCATTCTCTCACTCATTCACTCACTCACTCATTCACTCACTCATTCTCACTCACTCATTCTCACTCACTCATTCTCACTCACTCATTCTCACTGACTCATTCACTGACTCATTCACTGGCTCATTCACTGACTCATTCACTCACTCATTCACTCACTCATTCGCTCACTCATTCGCTCACTCATTCGCTCACTCATTCGCTCACTCATTCGCTCACTCATTCGCACTCATTCACTCACTCATTCACTCACTCATTCACTCACTCATTCACTCACTCATTCACTCACTCATTCACTCACTCATTCACTCACTCATTCACTCACTCATTCACTCACTCATTCACTCTCTCTCTCACACTCACTCACACACTCACTCACTCTCTCACTCATTCTCTCACTCACTCATTCTCACACTCATTCATTCTCACACTCACTCAATCTCACTCATTCTCTCACTCATTCACTCACTCACTTATTCTCACTCACTGACTCATTCACTCACTCATTCTCTCACTCATTCTCTCACTCATTCACTCACTCATTCTCTCACTCACTCATTCTCACTCACTCATTCTCACTCACTCATTCTCACTGACTCATTCACTGACTCATTCACTGACTCATTCACTGACTCATTCGCTCACTCATTCGCTCACTCATTCGCTCACTCATTCGCTCACTCATTCGCTCACTCATTCGCTCACTCATTCGCTCACTCATTCGCTCACTCATTCGCACTCATTCGCTCACTCATTCACTCACTCATTCACTCACTCATTCACTCACTCATTCACTCACTCATTCACTCACTCATTCACTCACTCATTCACTCACTCATTCACTCACTCATTCACTCACTCATTCACTCACTCATTCACTCACTCATTCACTCACTCATTCACTCACTCACTCATTCACTCACTCATTCACTCACTCTCTCACACACTCACTCACACTCACTCACTCTCTCACTCATTCTCTCACTCACTCATTCACTCACTCATTCACTCACTCATTCACTCACTCATTCACTCACTCATTCACTCACTCATTCACTCACTCATTCACTCACTCATTCACTCACTCATTCACTCACTCTCTCACACACTCACTCACACTCACTCACTCTCTCACTCTCTCACTCATTCTCTCACTCACTCATTCACTCACTCATTCACTCACTCATTCACTCACTCACTCACTCATTCACTCACTCATTCACTCACTCATTCACTCACTCATTCACTCACTCACTCACTCACTCATTCACTCACTCATTCACTCACTCATTCACTCACTCATTCACTCACTCATTCACTCACTCATTCACTCACTCATTCACTCACTCACTCACTCATTCACTCACTCATTCACTCACTCATTCACTCACTCATTCACTCACTCATTCACTCACTCACTCACTCATTCTCACACTCATTCATTCTCACACTCACTCAATCTCACTCATTCTCTCAGTCATTCACTCACTCACTTATTCTCACACTCACTCATTTATTCTCACACTCACTCATTCTTACACTCACTCAATCACTCACTCATTCTCACACTCACTCACTCATTCTCTCACTCATTCACTCACTCACTCATTCTCACACTCACTCATTCTCACACTCACTCACTCATTCTCACTCATTCTCTCACTCATTCTCTCACTCATTCTCTCACTCATTCTCTCACTCATTCACTCACTCACTTATTCTCACTCACTCATTTTCTCACTCACTCACTCATTCTCTCACTCACTCATTCCCACACTCACTCTCACATTTACTCACTCACTCATTCTCACATTCACTCACTCACTCATTCACTCACTCATTCACTCATTCTCACGTTCACTCACTCTTTCATTCTCACATTCACTCACTCATTCACTCATTCTCACTCACTCATACTCACTCACTCATTCACTCATTCTCACACTCACTTATTCATTCTCACATTCACTCACTCACTCATTCTCACACTCACTCACTCATTCTCACTCATTCATTCTCACATTCACTCACTCATTCATTCTCACATTCACTCACTCACTCATTCTCACACTCACTCACTCACTCATTCATTCTCACACTCACTCACTCATTCATTCTCATAGAAACATAGAAACATAGAAGATAGGAGCAGGAGTAGGCCATTCGGCCCTTCGAGCCTGCTCCGCCATTCAATGTGATCATGGCTGATCATCCAAATTCAGTACCCTGCCCCTGCCTTTTCTCCATATCCCTTGATCCCTTTAGCCTCAAGAAATATATCCAACTCTTTCTTGAATATATTTAATGAACTGGCCTCCACCGCCCTCTGTGGCAGAGAATTCCACAGGTTCACCACTCTCTGGGTGAAGAAATTCCTCCTCATTTCAGTCCTAAATGGCTTGCCCCTTATCCTTAGACTATGACCCCTGGTTCTGGACTCCCCGGCCATCAGAAACATCCTTCCTGCATCTAGTCTGTCCAGACCTGACAGAATTTTATAGGTTTCGATGAGATCCCCTCTCAGTCTTCTAAACTCCAGTGAGTATAAGCCCAATCGACACAATCTCTCCTCATACGTCATTCCTGCCATCCCAGGTATCAGCCTGGTGAATCTTCGCTGCACTCCCTCCATGGCAAGAACGTCCTTCCTCAGGTAAGGTGACCAAAACTGCACACAATACTCAAGGTGCGGTCTCACCAAGGCCCTGTACAACTGTAGCAAGACATCCTTGTTCCTGTACTCGAACCCTCTTGCTACGAAGGCCAACATACCATTTGCCTTCTTAACCGCCTGCTGCACCTGCATGCTTACCTTCAGCGACTGGTGCACAAGGACACCCAGGTCTCTTTGCACTTCCCCTTCTCCCAATCTATTGCCATTCAAATAATAATCTGCCTTCCTGTTTTTGCCACCAAAGTGGATAACCTCACATTTATCCACATTATAGTGCATTTGCCATGTTTCTGCCCAATCACCCAACCTGTCCAAATTGTACTGGAGTTTCCCGACATCCTCCTCGCAGCTTACCCTCCCGCCCAGCTTTGTGTTGTCTGCAAATTTGGAGATATTACATCCAATTCCCTCGTCCAGATCATTAATATATATTGTGAACAGCTGGGGTCCAAGGACCGATCCTTGCGGTACCCCACTAGTCACTGCCTGCCACTTGGAAAATGACCCGTTTATTCCAACTCTTTGCTTTCTGTCCGCCAACCAGTTCTCTATCCAAGTCAATACCTTGCCCCCAATCCCATGTGCCTTAATTTTGCACGCTAATCTCTTGTGTGGGACCTTATCGAAAGCCTTCTGAAAGTCCAAATACACCACATCCACTGGTTCTCCCTTATCTATTTTACCAGTTACATCCTCAAAAATTCCAGTAGATTAGTCAAGCATGATTTACCTTTTGTAAATCCATGTTGACTTTGTCCGATCCTGTCACTGCTTTCCAAGTGCTCTGCTATTACACCTTTTATAATAGACTCTAGCATTTTCCCCACTACCGCTTTTTCTCTACCACCTTTTTTGAATAGTGGGGTAACATTAGCTACCCTCCAATCCATGGGTACCGTTCCAGAGTCTATCGAGTTCTGGAAGATGATCAGTAATGCATCTACTATCTCTAGGGCCACTTCCTTAAGTACCCTGGGATGTAGACCATCAGGCCCTGGGGATTTATCGGCCTTCAGTCCCATCAATTTTCCTAACACCATTTCCCTACAAATACTGATTTCTTTCAGTTCCTCGCTTTCATCAGACCCTATGTTCCCCGGCATCTCTGGGAGGTTATTCGTGTCCTCCTTTGTGAAGACAGAACCAAAGTATGCATTTAGTTGGTCTGCCATTTCCTTGTTTCCCATTATAAATTCCCCTGATTCTGACTGTAAGGGACCTACGCTTGACTTCACTAACCTTTTTCTCTTCACATATCTATAAAAGCTTTTACAGTCAGTTTTTATGTTCCCTGATAGCTTACTCTCATATTCTATTTTCCCTTTCTTAATTAATCCCTTTGTCCTCCTTTGTTGACTCCTAAACTGCTCCCAATCCTCAGGATTATTGCTTTTTCTAGCCAATTTATACATCCTCTCCTTGGATCTTATGCTATCCCTAATTTCCCTTGTTAGCCACGGTTGAGTCACCTTTTTTGTTTTATTTTTACGTCAAACTGGGATGAACAAATTCTGTAGCTCATCCATTCGGTCTTTGAATGTTTGCCATTGCCTAGCCACCGTCAACCCTTTGAGCGCCATTCCCCACTCAATCCTACCCAACTCGCTCCTCAGACCATCGTAGTTTCCTTTATTTAAATTGAGGACCCTTGTCTCTGAGTCAACTACTTCATTCTCCATCTTAATGAAGAATTCGATCATATTATGATCGCTCCGACCCAAGGGGCCTCGTACAACAAGATTGCTAATTAATCCTTTCTCGTTGCATAATACCCAGTCTAAGATGGCCTGATCTCTGGTTGGTTCCTCGACATATTGGTCCAGGAAACCATCCCGTAAACACTCCAGGAATTCCTCCTCCACAGTATTGTTACTAATTTGGTTGGCCCAATCTATATGTAGATTAAAGTCACCCATGATGACTGCTGTGCCCTTAGTGCACGCTTCTTTAATTTCCCTTTTAATGCCATCCCCAACCTCCACCTTACTGTTTGGAGATCTATATACCACTCCCGCTAATGTTTTTTCCCCTTAGTATTTCTCAATTCTACCCATACAGATTCCACATCATCAGAGCTAATATCCTTCATTACAATTGTATTAATCCCTTCTTTAACCAGTAATGCTACCCCACCTCCCTTTCCTTTTTGCCTATCTTTCCTGAATATCGAATACCCCTGGATCTCCCATTCACTCACTCACTCACACACTCAATGTGACGGATATGAAGCTAGCATGTGTGCACTATTAATCTGTTTGTTATTAGCAATCTGTGATTTTCTTGGCAATAACACTTCACTGGGAGGCAGCATAACAGAAGTGCAGGCAGGAGTAGTCAGCCTTGGATTCAATGGTGTTTCATTTTTTGTTGCGTTCCAATATGGTACATGATATCTGATTAATTGATAGGTAGGAATCATGACATTAGTTGTGATAACTGTGTTATTCAAAAACCATTGCTGTTCTTCAATCTAACCTGAATAATATTTATTTACAGCAAGTTCAAGCCAGCCAATGCATTTAGTGTTTCCAAAGTGACCAGTAAGTTTATTTCTTCAAATTTTAATATGTTTTAAAAGTTTTGTGTATAACCAGGCTTCTTTAACTTTAAGTGGTGTCATTGTACTGAATGTAATGATATGATTTTATCTTACTAGCCCGGACAGTTGACTGTTATACTACAGTGGCCCAACTGTGTCCATTTAGAAAGCCGGCTACACATTGTCCCAGGTAAGACAGTTACAATTCCCAGTCATTATTTTCCCCCCCAAAACTCAGATTAGCATTGTAGACTGTTATGAAGAAATGTTATGAAAAACTTCATTAGAGCCAACGGGTTAAGCAGCGATGTTTTGTTAAAACAGTCGGCCTTTTACACCTGAGATTTAAATTTAGTTCCAAACCATGGGTTTCTTCCTCAGCTTCTTAACTTGTTCAGACAGGCCTTAAGGATAATGAAAGTATAATGCAATAGTGGCGTTCTGGAGTTTGCATTGAGAGTAATGAGGAGGATTATCTTTATTTCATCTACCCCTTATTGTACTTGAAAGTGCTCAGTGTTAATAATGCCACAATCAAGAATCCTCAGTGTACGCACCTCCTATCCAATGGAAACATCTTTCTTTCTCACACATGCTGTCACTCCCACATAATGAAAGTGAATTAAACCTGACCAGAACACACTGGCTGGTGATGAATAGTCCTTCTTTATAATTCACTTTCCAGCATCAGCCACAGACAAGTACACTGCTTAGAACAGGTTATCTGTTCCCATCTTCCTGCAGAATCTATTTGTGCTCTTTATCGTTTAGCATTTCTACTCAGGGTTGAGCACACCACCTTCCTCCATTGTATCTTCCAGCTCTGTGGGATTGCCCTCGTGTGGTTCCACTTCTGCCTATCCGAACACAGCATCTCCAGCAATGGCTTCTGTTGTCTCTCCCCCCCACCACCACACTGGCACTGTCACCTCGGGAGCCCCTCCTCTTCATCATTCACAAGCAGTTACAGGGTCAGCTTCCATATGTATGCTGATGACAGCCAGCTGTACTTCCCTACCACCCCTCTCAACCACACAACATCCTCCATGCTGTCAGATTGCCTGTCACAAGTCACAACTTCCTCCAACTGAACATCAGGAAGATCAAAGCTCCCACCATAAATTCTCCCTTGCCTCCGATTCCATCCCTCGTCACTCCTATTGACTTGGAGCTGAGCTTCAAAACCCACATCCTATCCATCACCAAGACTGCATATTTCCAACATTTCCCACCTCCACCCCTACCTTAGCCCTTCCACTTATCTATGCTTTGGTCACCTCTGTATTTGGTCACTCCAACGCCCTTTCACTGTCCTTGAACTCCAACTTGTCCAATATGCAGCCGCCTGTATCCTGTCCTGTACTCAGTCCAACTCAATCCTCACCCTTCTCTTTGTTGACTTATATTGGCTATCTGTCCCCTAATATATCAAAACTCCTCATCTTAATCTTCAAATCCCTCCATGGCCTTGCCCTAACAATTCTCTGCAACCTCTTATAGCGATATTATCCCCTCCCACACTCTTCAATCCTCTGATTCTGTCTTTTTGTGTGTGCCTCCTTCCCTTTGTCCCACAGTTGGTGATGGTGCATTCAGCAGCCTCCGCCCCACTCTCTGGAACTCCCTCCCTGGTTCCCTTCCCACTCCACTTCTCTCTCTTTCCTTAAAAGACTTCTCAAAACCCATCTTCCTTATCAAAATTTTGCTCACCCCCCTTACTAATCTTTCCTTTAAAGGCTAGGTATCCATTTTCCATTTATCAAGCGATGTCTTGTACATTAAGGGTGCTACATTAGTGCAAGTTGTTGCGGAAGAGGTATCAATCACTGAGTTATACTTGGCTGTGCCATTGCCATCGTAAACACTGCCACCCCGGGAGCTAAGCCACCAGATGAAAACTGTAGCGTGAGTGTAATACAAAAGTCAGATTGGCACTAGCTCTCTTTCAGGTCTTTAATGTAATATACTTTACCAAGACCTTGTTTCCACCTGTCACTTTCTGTTATTTCTTTCACGTCATCCTGCTACTCTAGCTGACCTCTTTTAAACACTGGATTCAAGACTGCTCATATGTAATTAATTTGAAGAATTGTTATATCACCTATTATATTTGCAATTACAAGCTTGTGTTGATTAACCCATAATTAATTTCTATAATAAATATTTTATTGTGGACTTCCCAAATTATAGACTAATTTCTTTGATTCATAGAATTAACTGCCCACCAAACTGTTTGGAGGAGTTTCCCTTCTGGGCGCGGGTCATCGGCAACCACATTTATTCTGATGTAAGTGTATTTTCCTTTCTGCGGTTGTCGTGCATTATCCAGGTCCTGTTAGCAGAAGTAAATGTTTGGATCAACATTACTGGGAAGGGAGGCACTTTTTACAATATTAAAGCGACGTGGAGAATAGAAGTCAAGATCCCACCTTTGTGGGATGGATAGTGCAGCTTGTGTTCTCAATGTTTGACGCTAATCCAATGTAACATCCCATGAGGAAGTGAAAAACTGTTCATCTGCACAAAAGGGTTCACCGAATATACTGTTTTTCATTATGTGCTATACTTTCATTAATGTCATAACAGTGTTTCTACATGCTGGATAACAGCAATGAGAAAAGTGAAAGCCAGAACAGGAAATTTCTGTTGCGGTTACTATATTCATTACAGAAAGCTTGAAGCCTCCTGGGGGTTAAACACTTTCTCAGTTTTGTTTTCCATTTGATGGCCAATTGTGGTTTTGATGGCGTTCTGTTTTCGAGAGCCCTCTGTTCTTATTTTGCTGTTAGTACCATTTTTCAGAGCAAAAAAAAACCTGAAGCCACTGAGCATATTTCTTCAGCGATAGCTACATCCACAACAGACTCGATGGGCTGGATTTTGTCAGTGGGGAGCTTTTGGAGGCGGGACTCCCACTTTTTGGGTTGTAGTCCCGCCTCCATCGACTTGTGGCCAACCCACGCTATTTTCCCTTGATTGACCTTGTTAAGCCCGCCCAGCGGGCTCAGCAGGCCAATTAAGGGACACCTGGTTACTGGTGATGTCAGCGATTGATATTTCATCTGTCAAGAGCTTTTGACAGATGAGAAATCAGTGTATTACAGCTCTGTGAAGCTGTCAAACACTGACAATCTGTCTTCTAACTTGGGTCCTTCTACTCAGACTCAGTTAGAGATCTCTCCAGACCAGAAAGCAGAGGCTGCAGCTTTTGACAGTTCAACGGCCATTCTGCTTTCTGTGCCGGTGAGCTGAGGGACTCCCGAGAACTGAAGTAAGGAAGCCTGCAGGAGAAAGTAAAGGTAAGTAAAATTTATTAAAACACTTTGGCCTAGAAATTCAGTTGGCGCCGCGCCAGGGCTTTAGCGCCGGAAATTTAGCGCCGGCGCTAAGTCCCCCTGCGCGCGCCAAAAATTCAGTAGCGCCGCGCCCAAACGGCTGCCGACGCTACAGGAGGGTGTCAGCGCCTCGAAATGGGCGCTGACTGCCGCATTGCGGCGCAATTCCGGCGCTGCGGCATGCGGTGCGGCAGGCTGGGGAAGTGCAGGCCTCCTCCTTCAGTTAAGGAGGAGCTGCCTGCACCCGCCCGCTGGCCGTTGAAATCTTGAAAAAAATGAGCCCGGCACCTCGGAGAAGTGCCGGGCTCGCAGGCCAGACGCATCTGTTCCGCGGAGGGGGGGTGGAGGAGTCCGGGGAGGGAGGTGCGGGCAGGCGGCCGGCGGGAAAGCGGCCGGCCGCCGCGCGACCTTAATGCGCCGGCGCTAACTCGCGTTGGACTCTGCTGAAACATCGTTAGTTGCGGCTGCCACGGGCGAGGCGGCCGCAACTCAATTTCGGCGTTGGGGCCCGTCACCACGGCAACCGGGACGCTGCGCACACCGATGACGTCATCGGTGCCGGCGCAGCGCAACCGGTCTAACGCCGATGGCAGGGCCCCACTGAATTTACAAACCGGCCATAACTCCGGCGCTAGGCCCTCTAGCGCCTCAAATGGGGCGCTAACCCTACTGAATTTTCAGCCCTTTACACTTACCTCTCGCACTTACCTCTGCACACATGCACCCATCACTCACCTGCACAATGGACATCTTGACCCCTTCAACCCCTGCAGACCAACGGTCCACCTCGCTAACTTGGCGTGGTTCGGAGCCATCGGACAGCCCACACTTCAGGGCTAAAAATAGGGATTAGGCAAAATTAATTGGCACTAATCCCCTTCCCGCCTCGGGGAGGCGGCTCCCAGCACAGGTCGGGTACCCGCCTCTTGGGACATTGGCACGGAGGCGGGTTGGGGGCGGGATGGATTCCTGCCCCCCGATTCTGCAATTTTCCCTCCAAACCCGCCTCCTCGGGGCTTGGAAAATCGAGCCGGATATCTATTACTGACTGCTTGGTACAGTGGATTTGAACAGTAATCTCCCTTCTCTAGGCTTTTGGCTTCGAATCCAACTCAGACTGATGTATAATCCCGCGTAGCTATTAAATGCCCTAAAATGATTGCTAAATGAGAAAGGAAATAAGACAGAAAAAGAGACCTCTGAGAATGAATATAAAGTGAAAATAAGAGACAGTGAATAAAAGAAAACAATCGCTTTGCAGGCATACGGAGAGAGAATCATTGAACAAGTTGATTCAAACCAACATATAAAGTGAAGTGTCTATGTAAAGTATCCCTTAGTTCTCCATTATTGTAGGAATTGGGCTCAACAATCGCATCGCTAGGCTGTAGAGGAACAAAGCCAGGAAAAGCTCATTAGAGAATAGGATGATTACTAGTGGAAATAGGCACGGCAAATTCAGAATTTAATGAGTATCTATTTGGGCAGTAATGCTAATGCTTTGATTTAATAATTGAGTTTAATGAACCTCTATTCAAATATCTATAATCTCTCCATCAGAATTTTTATCAATTCCTTTTTGCAACATTAATGAAAAAAGTTGGCTCAGTAGATTACCTTATAAACTTTTTAATTTACCTTACTAAGCAGCTTTTGTGACTTCTCCTCTGATTGATTCTAAACCCAGAACTATCAAGTTGAAACCCAGAATTCAGGGTTTAGCACATAGTCTATTTTAGTTTAATCGTGATCTGCATCCATTTTAGCCTCTGTTCCACCTGTATTACCTGCATGTGAGACAACCAGAAATGTTAATAAAACAATTGGTGGAATCCATTATGGACGGTCATATATTCTGATAATATCAGCAGGGTCAGTTTTGCTTTAAGAGGGACAACTAAGGGGGCACGGGGACTCAACTATAGACTCAAAACTGTAAGTTCACAGAAATAATCCATTGTGTTCCACTTAATGAACAGCTTTTACAGGACTTGCCTAATTATGTGTCAGAACACATTACTGATCTAGAAAGAGATGAAAGGATTGATTTACTGTATGTAGGACACGCAATGAATAGTGGTGGTTTGCCAAAAAAAATCATTGAGCAATGTCAGACGGCACAACTGTGAGCTGAGAGGAAGGGTGTACTGTCTGATTATCGGGCTGAAAACGAGCTAGTGTGACTGGAAGGAGAAAGAAGGAATGAGAGATGGCAATAAAAGTTTCATACGGACAGACTATGGCAACATAAGCACATTGCTATAAAGGAGAGGGAAGGAAATAATGACGAGGAAAGAATTGGAGCTCCAGTGTATGAGTGCGGGAGATGAATTCTAGTACATCTTGTTGCACAGTGCCGTGACAAAAATAATGCACACATCCTTAACCGTGAAATACTTTTTCACAACAGAAATTGTTTTCTTAATGGACAGGTTTTGATTCTGTCGGGCTTATGCAGTACACAAGGCTAGATGGCTTCACGATTGCCCATTGTGTGGTGGTGCTTAATGTATATACGAATGAGAAAGATTAGTGTTTATGTTAATGACTGTTTGTTCCTGGAAGCACTTTTTTGGCATAAAGTTCCGCTAGACAAATTAAATCATCATCTCACTCAACTTTGGGATGTGCTGGTTACACATCATATGGCTCTTATAGATGAGGAAAGCCATCTAAATACATCCTAAAGTTCGGCCATTGCAGCACCCAAATGTTTCCTAAATAATTCCAGGGTTTTCCACTGGCTCATCTGGAAATACATTCTATACATTCACCACTCTCTGTTTGTAGAAGAATTTCCTGATGCCATTCCTAAATTTACATTTTATTAATTTGCACCTGTGCATCCTTGTCCTAATTTAAAGTTAAATTCCAGATTTACTTCTACCATTTATAGAATTATGTAGAAATGACAGCATAGAAACAGGCCATTCGGCCCAAGTGGTCTATGCTGGTGCTTATGCTCCACACAAGCCTCCTCCTACCCTACTTAATATCACCTTATCAGAATAACCGTCTATTCCTTTCTCCCTCATGTACTTATCTAGCTTAAATGCATCTATGCTATTTGCCTCAGCCACTCCATGTGGTAGCGAGTTCCACATTCTTACCACTCTCTGGGTAAAGCAGTTTCTTCTGAATTCCTTATTGGATTTATTAGTGACTATTCCCTTCAATATTTTATATACCTCTATAAGGTCATCTCTTAGACACCTCCTTTCCGGACTGAAAAGCCAGAGTATCTCCAGTCTTTCTTCATAACTTGGATTCAGGATACTAGGGATCAGTCTTGTGGCTCTTCCCTATACTGTCTTCAGTGCTCCAATGACTTTCTTGTGTCGCGGTGACCAGAACTGGACACAGTACTCAACGTGTGGTCTGACAAGAGCACTGAACGCTTGATCATGGATTTCTCTGACTTATATTCTACTATTTTGGCCAAGTAGTCCCAACATTTGTTAATTGCTGTGCATTGGTTGGACATGTTTAGCATGTTCTTTGAACTTTTAGATTGCCCAAATTGATATGTTTACCTTCTATCTGGATGAGCTAGTGCGAATTGGGAAAATGCCACACCCAAGTTTTAAAAAAAGGGCATTATGCCCTTTACATTTGCTAAATCACTGTTACATCCTGTTCACAATCAGAATAAGTCTCCATTTTACTCCGTTCAATACTATTTCTCTCTATATCACAGAGTGAGTGAGCATACACGTGAACTTTATGAAACTACACTAGTAAATGTGTTATAAATGAGCAATAAAACAAAGTAACTGTACTTGCATAGACGTCATTCTCCTGGGTACACTGAAGCCAAAAAAGCATCTAATGCAACATTTTAAATTAGATCATTTTAATGATCCCAGATTAAGGGAGCAATGCCATATAAGATTAACATCAAAATAGGATTGTCACTTTGTGAAACAGCTTGAGTTAAAATTCAATCCATTTTGTCATACGAATTCTATGTAGTTCTTCGGGAAAGGGCCTGGTTGTGATAAATCCTTGTGACTCTTCAACAAACCAGGTTCTGCGAATGTATGGAGACACTGTGTGGTTATGACTAAAGTAAACGCATTCCTGCACATCTCCAGAGTGCTCTGCTATACCCAATGGCAGTAAATCGCGGCTGACAGGTGGAGCATTGCCAACTATTGAGTACAGCTTCTTCACCAGTGTCCAAGATAGAAAAAGAACAATGAGACATTAATGTTGTCTAGCCTGAGTGTAATAACATTTCTTAAGGATACGACCAGTTCTTTTAGTGCAGTACATGCAGGCCTATGTCATAATGACCGAAGACTATGGGTGCTTTATTATTTTGTTATTAGGAAACTTGACTGTTCTATAGTGTTCTCTATTTGAGTAAATTTGTGACATAAAACAAGTTTCCTTGGCTGGATTATGATCCAGGGGGTAAAGAAACACTATTGCTAAATTGCTAATTGGTAGCGATAACAGGAAATGTGACTTTATATTTAAACTGGGACATTTTGGCCTTATTGACGAATACTTGAATTTGGACATGGCGTTTGAAGACACCTGCATCTTTAACCCGCCCCTGAAGAATCATATCAGCTGTGCCCCAGGATTCTACTCTTGGCCCTTTAATTTGCCTCACCTACCTGCTGCCCTTTGGTGACATCATCTGTAGGCATTCGGTCAGTTTCCACATGTATGCTGATGGCACCCAGCTCTAATTCTCCATCACCACCCAGACTCCACAATCACCACCGCGCTGTCTGATTGCTTGTCCCAACATCAAGTCAAGCTCCCACCAAAATCTCTGCATGTTGGTCTCGATTCTATCCCTCTTGCAGGCGCTCACTTAGGCCGAACCAGATCGTGCACATCCTCGTTGTGCTATTTGACCCTGAGCTCAATTTCAAACCCCTCATCCCATCCACCACCAAAACTGCTTAATTCCACAGATACAACATTGCACGCCTCCAACCCAAATCTCACTCTCACAGCCACTGAAACTTTGATCCACGCCTTTATCACTTCCAGGCTTGACTGCGGTACTGTTCTCCTTGTCAGCATCTTAAGTCCCACCTTATGTAAACTGCAACTCATCCAAAACTGTTCACATCCTATTCCATACTAAGTCTGAGTCCCTTATCAGTCCTGGTATTGCCCACTGGTTTCCCCATTCCCCAACTCATCAAATTCAAAATCTTTGTTCTGCTCTACAAATTGCTTCACAACCAAACCTTTCCTTAACTCTGCAATCTTCTCCAACCAACACAATAACAACAACTTGCATTTATATAGCAACTTTAACATAGTAAAACATCCCAAGGTATGGCATTGAGAGCACTCCACTCTTTCAATTCTGGCCTCCTTTTTATTGCCTCCTCTCTTTCCTCCATGTTCAGTTGCAGATCCTTTAGCTGTCTTGGCCCCACACTCTAGAACAGCCTCTTTAAACACCTCTGCTTTGCTACTGCTCACCCCTCCTTCCAAGACCTTCTCAAAACCTATCCCTTTGACCCTGCTTTTAGTTACTTTCCCTAACTCTTCTTCCAATACTGTAATGGTTTCCTATTGGGACTGTTTTATTGCGTTAAAGATGCTATATAAATGTAAGTTGTTCAACAACGTAATTGTGTAATCTTAGAGGGACAAATATATTTTTCATATCCTGGCCTTAGTTGTGAGGGGTAGGGAGGGAGTGGTTGCTATCTGAGGCAAAAGAAGTCTAGTGAGCTGAGACCATATAAGGCTGAGTTCGATAGATTTTTGGACTCTAGGGGAATTGAGGGATATGGGGATCGGGTGGGAAAGTGGAGTTGAGGTTGAAGATCAGCCATGATCTTATTGAATGACAGAGCAGGCTCGAGGGGCTGTATGGCCTACTCCTGCTCCTAATTCTTATGTTCTTATTGATCTAGTGGGGAGTAAAGCAATCTCTGATCCCTGCCAATCTAGTTATGAAGGGGTGAAAGTTAGGATTCTTATTGTATAGTACATGTGGAGGGGGGTGGGTTCTGATTTCACTTGACTCATGGCAGAGTATAGGTCTGTTTTACCAGTCATTGGTGGGCTAATTAATTGAGGCCTGTCTGTATCCAATCCCTATTGGTATAGTGGTGAGCATATACCTACACTTTTAGGCATTTTATCGGATAATGGCAAAGAGGAGTCTGGGTTCCCAGTTTCTTTTGGGAGAATTATGTATTATCCTATGGGTTCAGGGTTAGTCTTTGGCTTTAGATTTTGTAGAAAACCAAATTTTAAGAGTTCAATTTTCTGAACCCAAAAGCTTATTTCTACTGAAGTAGCTACAGTGGTTTGTTTTTTTTGTTTCAATGAGCTGTTATGTGCACTGGGAGCACCTTTAATAATTTAACTGCAAATGTGCTTCCTTTCTGGTCAGAATCATATGGCAGGCATAATATAAATGGATTAGAGTGTATATTAATAGCAACCTTAGTCAGCCCCCAGCCAGACTCACACTGTTCACTGTAGGCAGCGGAAGGACTCCAGATGTATGAAAACTATTTTAATGCACACAAGTGGAAGCCTAAACAAATTAATTGAGCTGGCAACCTGATAGCGCAGCAGTTTAAAAGAGCTTACATGCTGTGGGTTTGAGCTCTGCGATAGTTGACTTGCCCATTAGTTAGCTCTCGCGGTTCCTCACACTGCATGGTACACATATGAGTCAGCTGGGATGTAACACAGGTTGTGGGGAGGGAGTTGTGGCCATTGTCTTTGCAGTAAGAGAATGTTTGCAAAGGACCGTATAGCAAATGGTGAGCCGTCTGGGAAGGGCGGCTTAATTTGATTTGATCCAGGCCTACCCCAATAGAACCTATCAATACCTAGTAAAAGTATTACAGGAAACTTTGTGCTATCCGGCACCCACGGGACCGAGCTGCTGCCATTGCCTAAAAAGTGCCGTATTCTCCAGAGTTAATGTTGAGAGATACGGAGATTCTTATCTCCATATTTGACAGCTGAAGCTGTTGCTATAGCTACAGACCTTGCACAGCTTGACTGTTCAAACAAAGCAAAAAAAACAAACAAAAAGAATAAAAAATGGCTGCTGATTTTTGCCGGTGGCTCCAGATTGCCGGATAGCTCACCTCCGGATAGCACAAAGTTTCCTGTATTATCTTTAACTCAATAGCAATGGAAAATGGTGACATTGTGTCCTCCTAAACCTCTTTCCTGTGTTCCTTACATCACCACGGCAAAGATAAATAGCCGGCACCTCTTCAAGTTAGAAGGAGGAAACCTCCGTTTTCTTTTACTCCCCCCTCATTCTCCCAGCCAAGTTTGAGAAGGATGACACTGGTTTTTCCTTCTAATTTTCTGGTACCACCCCAACCACTCAGTCCAAGCGATAAACTGCGTTGAGAGGATAAATGGTAGAATCGTACTTTTGAAAAAGGAAACTAGCTGCTGGAAATGAGGTTAGAATTCACATCTAAATGCAGACTGAGCGAATAAAAACCACCATCCAGTTTTACACCAAAACTGATAATCTTTCCCTACTCAGTTAATAATGAAACAGATATATTAAAGGCAAACGACACTAAGGACCTTTCTTTCCCAACCGTCCATTCTAATACGATAGCAAAATACTGCAGATGCTGGAAATTCGAAATAACAACAGAAAATGCTGGAAAAACTCAGCATGGAGAGAGAAATAGAGTCAACGTTTCAGGTTGGGTTTTGACCTGAAACGTTGACTCTATTTCTCTCTCCACGGATGTTGCCTGGCCTGCTGAGTTTTTCCAGCATTTTCTGTTGTTAGTCCATCCATTCTAATATAAAGGCTCATTTTATCGTTGCCATATTTAGAGGGAATTTCTAACTGCAAATGTTGCCTAGAATTGAGCTGCACAGAGCACTGAAGGATTCAAATCATTTTTTCTGCTGATCTTCCAGAGATCCAGTATTTGTCGAACAGCGGTGCATGCTGGTGCGATTAAGAACCACATTGGCGGACTTGTAGATGTGATGCCAGTGGAGAAGAAGAACCGATACAAAGGAGCCTCCAAAAATGGGATTCAGTCAGAGAGGTAAGCTTCAGAAAGGGGGAAGAAAAACTTGTTATTGGCCATCTCGCTCTGTTACAAGTATGGCTGCTGTCAGACGATGAGGTGGCTGTTCAGACTTGTCAGCTGGAGCAGGCTGAGGTGAGAGGGAAATATTCGGGGAGAAATATTCTTTTGTTAAAGAAAACAAAATGAAATGAACTACAGGTAGACTATCCTTTATCCGAAAACCTCTAAAAACCGAAAGTTTTTTCGTTCAGCGTAAGTCGTGAGCACGACATGACCAGAGTGGCGCACGACTTACGCTGAACAGGGCAGAGGGTCACAGAGTTCCCTCCTGGGTAGGAGATTGCAGGCCGAGCCGGGCAGTGTGAAGGAGGTACCGGGAGAGTGAACCCAACAATACAGCGGCCCGTCCGATAGCTACAGCGGCCCATCCAATATTCTTTTCTCACCCCCACCCGACCCGACCCCCGACCCGTCCGATATTCTTTTCTCCCCCCCCCCCCCCCACCCCACACGACCCGACCCGAACCGCGGCCTGTCCGATATTTTTTTCTTCCCCCCCCCCCAACCCGACCCGACCCCCCCCCCCGACCCAAACCGCGGCCCGTTCGATATTCTTTTCTCCCCCCCCCCCCCCCCGCCCCCACCCAACCCCCGACCTGATTTGCGGGCCAGCTTAGTAGGAGTCAGCCGATATCCGGCTTTCCAGAGAAGCAGGAAGGGGAATGAGACACGGAACAGTCGCAAGAGGTAGCCTGAACTTTTAAAATTTATATTAAATACAAATTTCCCAGTCTTATAATAATACCTTCTGAAATCCGAAAAATTCCGAAAACCGAAACTCAGCTGGTCCCAAGGCTTTCGGATAAGGGATAGTGTACCTGTAGTAGACAGTGTGCAGTCCTTATTTACTGGAGCATTGCAATCTTGGTTAAAGCTTCATATGCAAATCTGATCTGAACAATTCCATATAGTTGGAATTTTTTCCCTTGCCCTATTATTGAAGCCTGATTATAAGTCTGGTTATAAATAAGTTTTGTTTTGGTGTCCGGGGGGACTGTTTGACTTGCCTGCATCAATTGTGTTGGTCGTTAAATTTGGTCATTGCAAAATGTTATGCTGCAATAATATTCTTTATTTAAATATTATCCCCAGATCAGGAATTCTGTTTAATAAATGAGAACTGATTTTATATATTAGGACCTTCTGTTTGGATATGACATCCAGTGGTCTGGGGTTGACTTAATTCAAAGTATTGTTAGGTCATAAAGCAACATTAATATATTTAAAATTAATTTTATGGAAAAGATGGATTTCATTTCCCCCCACTGCCACTAAGTTTTGTTCTTCAATCAGAAGAGCAGGGAGGTAAAGTCATACACATCCACCTCCCTTCCCTTCTGGAACAGTGTGAGTGTGGTGCTATTTTTTAAAGGACTATTCCCCTCCTCTTCCAAGGTGGACTGTCTTGCTGCTCCATAGGGAACTGATGGGACTCGCACATGGAGGGTTTTGAAATTTTGGTATCAGTTGATTACCTGGGCTGAAACCTTAGCATTCTGCTACAAGAGCTAATCAAGGACTATGAATGTCATTCTCATCTTAATAAACATTACACTCTCAAAACACCGTAGATTTTTTCAGAACCTTAAGGACTGGGAAACAAGTGTCAACTGTCTTTCAGCAGTTGCTAAAAAAAGGTAGTGATTGGTGAAAAATGAAACACTTCATGTATTTTTTTTTAATTGGCTCAATATGAATCTAATTCAGCTTTTTAATGGCTACATAACGAATCAGGGCCAAGGTTTCAAGAATTAAAAGTTAAAAAAAAAGAAGTTGGGACCAATTTTGGCATTGTTTATGCCCCAGGAATGGGCACTGATGGGCATAAAGGATCTTGTCGTTCTTGTTTCTGATGGGGCTTGGGCCAGGTGGCAGAAGCTACCATCTAGAAACAGACGGTAGTTCGCTTCAGTGACTTGAGCACAAAAATCCAGGCTGACACTCCAGTGCAGTACTGAGGGAGTGCTGCACTGTCGGAGGTGCCGTCTTTTGGACGAGACTTTAAACTGAGGCCCCGTCTACTCTCTCAGGTGGACGCAAAAGATCCCTTGGCACTATTTTGAAGAAGAGCAGAGGAGTTATCCCCGGTGTCCTGGCCAATATTTAACCCTCAATCAACATCACTAAAAACAGATTATCTGGTCATTGTCACATTGCTGTTTGTGGGAGCTTGCTGTGTGCAAATTGGCTGCCGCGTTTCCTACATTACAACAGTGACTACACTTCAAAAAGTACTTCATTGGCTGTAAAGTACTTTGGGAGGTCCGGTGGTTGTGAAAGGCGCTGTAGAAATGCAAGTCTTTTTTTTTCCACTGCGGTGCAGCGGCAGAAAGTCCGATATATTTAGAGATATTACACTAGATGCTGACGTGACATTGATCATCTCTGTCATTTGTTCTCTTCCAGTATAAAAAATCCTCCTGACGGGAAAGCCTTCAGAGTATTTGCTGTGGCGTGAGTGAGAAAATAATTGGGACAGAGCTATTCTGGGTTTAGCAGACTGGTTTCCGAGGGCAGGAAGCACTAGCATAAGAAACATTAACAAAAACTGTGCACACTTGACAATAGTGATCATCTTCATCACAAGAAGAAGTAAACAACATTCTCAGACTACAAATCTTGCATCTCATCTGCCAAAAAAATGGATTCTGGTTTGAACATTCCTACAATTTTTGTACATAATAAATGTAATATTTCGTTTAAAGGCAGAAAATATAGTTATTTACAGCAGTGCTGGTAAGTCTATAAGTTAAATTGCTCAATATTGATATAGTTAAGTATTTACCCTTGGTTTGATATATATTTCAGTGCAATCTATTGGAATTAGTGTGTGTGTCTCTTACATTTATTTGCTTCACTGCCAACTGGCAAAGCACCATGTGCATACATTTAAGGAAATAAATTCTACAGAGCAGTTAAAGACAAGGGCCTAGAAATTGGGGTGAGGCGCCAAACTGGCGGCAAGTTGGCCTGGGCACAGATTTTTGCGCAGCGTTCGGAGCAGTAGCGATCGTCAGATATTCAGCCTCAGTGCCCCTAGAGGGAGACGGGGCACGGCTCGAGGCGCTCCGCGTCCCTCTTAGGGCACTGAAAGTGAATTTCGCAGCGCAACGTGCCGCAGCGGTACTGCAGGCCTTCCTCCCATTGTTAAGGGGGAGGGGCCTGCAGCAGCGCGAACCCTGATCGTGAGTGCCGGCAAAAGAGCCCGGCACCATGGAGAAGTGCCGAGCTCTCGGGAAACAGCCGGCAATGCCGCGGGGGGGTGGGATCTGGAGGCCGGGGACGGAGGTGCTGGCAGGTGGCCGCCCCGCACCTCCACCTTAACTTGCGCCTCTGCCGGCGCAGTAAGGCCCTGTGAACCGGGCGCGGGTAGCGAACGGCACAACAGCGGCGTTCACTACCAAATATTGCGATCGGGGCGCGAATGGGGCGCTGTGCACACCGATGACATCATCGGTGGCGGCGCAGCGCAACAGGCTAACGCCACCATTAGCGCCCCTGCTGAATATCGCGGGAGGCGCAGCCAGTGGCGCTACAGCCACTGGCTGCCTCTTTAGGCGCTAACAGGTGGTGCGACTCACCCAATTTCTCCCCCAAGGTCTTTAGGACTTCATGAAGGTTTTGAAGCCATGGCAGCTTTTGCTTTAGCTGGAAGTGTACATGGATTTGAAGGCTGGTAAATATTGGTGGACATCCAGGCTAATCTGCCAAATTGTTAGTAATGCTGCTTCTATTTTGCACAGCAAAACAATGGTGACTTTTCTTTGAAGATACTTGGAGCCTGAGCTTCACCTCAAAAGTTATTAGCATGGCTTGAATGATTTGAAGTGACAAATATCCATTTTGTGCTAAAGGTTATTGTCTCATGTGACTGTTACATTCTAATGCAGGCAAACTTCTTTCTCATTCTTTGTTCCCAGAAGTTATATCCTTGTAACCTGTGCTAACATCTGAATATGTACATTATTTTTTCTATTATTATGTCTCCCCCTCCCCAACAGATGTCCACAGGCTCATTCTTGGATTTGCTAACTACTAGGTCATTACACTAGCAAAAACATGGTCCTGGTGCATGACTTGAGATGAAAGGAAGGAAGTTGTATATTTTATACAAATTACGGTGGACAAGGAATGAGTTACACAGATGTATAGGTGGTGCCTCATTGTGTTGGGGTTTGAAAGTGTCTTGTGGCTGTGCCACTCATGTAAATACTGGCTCAAGCTAATTGAGGACCACACACAGCTCTGTATTTCACCCTTGTTCATCCAATATGCTACGTATAAACTTGATTAAAAGATAAACTAAACCTCAGTGAAATCATTTCTTTCACAACAAACATGCCATAATTCCCCTTTCATTTAATTACTTTCAGTGCTTGTCAGAAACTTCTTATTTCTCCGGTTAGAGCACGTTTTGCTCATTTATTTAGACCCTATCGTACCATTTTCCTGTTGAGTGTTATGGGTAATTGATGTCCTTATGGATTTAACAGTTCATGTGCATTACTGAAACTATTGTCACGGTTGGAAGGCTGGGAGTGAGGGAGAGATAGCAGGAACTTTATTTCAAAACCGAGTCCTCAGTCACACCAGTAATTCATAGCAAAATACATGATGGCAACGTGGTGACAAACACAGGCATTATTTAAATGAGTAATGTATTGGATTCACCACTACATTCGTTTTCTTTTAACTTTTCAATGTAAAATGTTAATTTTTTTCTCTATTGCATACCTGCAAACCATCAGAAATCTGGAAAATGTTTCCAGAATTAATTTTTGCATCTGCAAATTCTGATTATATTATTAAATATAATTTATTTTACTGCATCGGGCCAACAGGGATGAGGATAGCTGCTCAACCACTTTGATTTTTGTTATGGCATTATACTGTATATTTTTTCATATATATATAAAACTATATAGACTTATGCAACTCTCATCAACTATTTTTAATACATTATAAAATCGAGTGCATTATTTCACAATAAAATGATATTTTTCTGTCAGCTGACCCCATTGTATCTTGGTTTAGAGTTGTACGTTTTTCAACATCTCCCTGTCATGAGGTGGAACTGAATGGAAATATTTGTTGGCTGTTATGACAAAGGAAGTTTCAAACTGATCAGAAAGCTCTAGAAGGGTAAACAAAAATGAAACTGTGTACATTATAAAATTAAACTGTGCTTGGAAGGGAGCTCAAGACATCTGGTTACATAAACTTCATTGCCACATTTATGTCATCAAATCCCCTCGAATGTGCACAGCCTTCTAACACACTCCCAAGCAGCGTTATTCTCTATTTAGTATACTCTGTCCATGACCACCTGACAGAGGCTGCAAACTTTTTTTTCTCCCTCATTAAAAACAAAACTCCCCTTGTTCTTGATCTCTGGGACATGCACCAACTGTGGCCAAGGGAATCCAGAGAAGATCTAATCCTGCGCCATTGCAGCTCTGAAATAGCCACTGTGAGGTGCACACGAGCTATTTCTCTCTCATTTTCCAACCACCTGTGGGGAATCTGCCCACAGCCACGATTGTGGGAATAGTAGGCAACGAAAGAAACTATGACCCATCACTCTGTGGCACTGTACATTGGTGCTCAAATGAGCTGCGATGCTCCATCACCACAGCCTCTGCAAACATTGAATGTAACTGTTTCAACAGGGCATCATTCTCAAATATTGTGGTGTGATGAGTAGGTTTATTATGCCAATGAAAAGGGTCTACATGCTCAATTATTTTATGTATATTTATTTCTTTTGTAACTGCTTTCTTATTAAGTGTGGCATTACATTAGGCTGAAATTGGTATATCTGACTGTGGGCTATTTTATTTCCCGTAATATTCTGCACAACTTTGGAAAAATTCTGGAGTATAAAGAAAATTTGACCAAAAACACTTTTTACTTTCAACATTTCCCCTTATTTTCTAAAGTTAATACATTTCCGGAGCTCATCGCGATTTGCCTCCCAACAAAAAAGATGCTTACAGTGTTCTTTAAACTAGTATTAACAGCTTAAACATGAGATAAAGTAGGACTCGGAATACATTAGGTATCTACCCATCTGCTTGCTGGCATGCTGAACGGAATATTCAAGTTAACTTGCCCAGAAATTGCTGCTGGATTTTTTTTTTTAAATGACCTATATCTTCGATGAACAGTTAATTTTTCAATTTACCAGAAGTTGTTTGTTAAACTTTAAGCAGAGGAAAGTTCATCATTTATAAAAAAAAAAAAACCCAAAAAATTTGGTAGAGACAAGAAATTTCAGTGGTCTAAATTCACAGCGCACTTAAAAACGAGACCATGCTTCATTTGCATGTGATTGCTCTCTTATAAGAACATGAGAAAAGTCCGATGTGAGGAAAGGCCCATTGACGCTCATCTCTCTTTGTATAAAACAGTAAATTAAATCAGAACAAAAACAAAATACTGCAGGTGCTGTAGATCTGAAATAAAAACAAGAGAATGCTGGAAATACTCAGCAGGTCAGGCAGCATTTGTGGAGAAAGAAACAGAGTTAATGTTTCAGGTTGATATCCTTTCATCAGAACTGGAAGATGTTAGAGATGAACAGTTTTTAAGCAAGTGCAGAGCCAGGGAAAAGGGATGGGGGGAGCGAGGAAAGAACAAAAGGGAAGGTTTGTGATAGGGTGGAGGCCGGGAGTGATTAAATGACAAAAGGGATGATGGTGCAAGGCCAAAGGGGGTGGTAATGGGACAAGTAAAGAAACAATAGGCGGTCCAGAGGAGGTGTAAATGGTTACAGCAGAGGGGGAGGGAAGCATGAAAAATCTGGCAAGGAGGGGAAGGTTCCCGTGGTTCGGGAATGTGGAGAAAAAGGTGCTTAGACCCTAGGGGTGTGGACCACCCCACCGGCCATGTATCGATACCACCCCAAGCACCAGCCCACACCTCCTCCACACCCAGTGGCTCTGGTGCAGCCAATCTCCAATACCAGAACCTGCTGTCCGAGAAAATGGGAATGGTGGTTAAGATCTAATCGCAAACTAGTAGAAGCTTACATCAGGAAAGTGTACACTTTCAGGGAAGAATGTGGGCGAAGACAGTACATTCTGAACGGTGTTTACATTTTGTTTTGCCACTTAGGGATTATTCTTCCTACTGTTGGGGGCGTGTAACATTCACTAACATCAAAGGGAAATACCTTAAATGCTAGACATGAGTTTGCTCGCCAATAAATTTATCACCTCCATCATTGTATTAGAGTTTGATTTTAGCTGTTCAACAGATTTGCTTTGTTGTTTCTGTTAAGTGTTCTGATATTTGTGAAGTTGCTGCTGGATCTGTCCCAAGTATTAAATGCAACTTATAAGTGACAGTACCTTTCAGTTGTCCTATATCAATGCTTGATTCAATCCCATTGGCATTGTTCCTTTAAAGGAACCACTTTCAATCAGTGGACAGTTTAGAAGTACCAAAAATACCAGGCTACTGCAATTTTTACAATTAATATGGTTTCCAACAGTTTAAAAATGCTACTATTTGATTGACAATGATTCATTACAGATATTTTAAGTCATTCATACTATGGTCATGAGCATGATTTAGGAAATAAACTCTCCTAATGTAAACTACCAAAGTATTAGGATTGAAAGTACAATCCCTTTAATGGTATGAAGTAGGGTTTATATAAATGGAAAAGAAAAGAGATGGAACAAAACAAGAGGAACTGTAGCTTTGTACATGTTACTTTCCTATTCCGAAGCACTGACTGGGTTCTGGTTAGTGTTGGGGTCTTTGCTACCTCAGCCTGCTGTTCGATTATTATTTGTCTGTGATTACTTTCTATGGAAGAATTTGAATACCTTACTATTATCTTTGTACAGCAAATGGATAAATAGTGTAAATACATTTTCTGCATGGTTTTTATTTAACAAATGTATTTGTAATCATTTTTAACTGTTGCCAAACATAGAAATTTTAAATAAATTCATCATTTATATTGTCAATGACTGGAAGTAAATGCTTGCTTATTTTCAACTAGTAATAAAGTTTTATGACTTACTTCAGCTGTATGAAGCTATTGGATTGTTGTAAAAACCTAACTGGTCCATTAATGTCCTTCTGGGAAGGTAACCTGCTGGTCTGACCTACATATGAATCCAGTCCCAGACCAACGTGGTTGACTCTTACGATAGCAAAATACTGCAGATGTTGGAAATCCGAAGTAACAACAGAAAATGCTGGAAAAACTCAGCAGTGGTTGACTCTTAGCTGCCCTCTGAAGTGGTCTAGCAAGTCGCTCAGCTGAATCAAGTTTCAAGAAGGCAGCCCATCATTAACTTCTCAGGGCATCGAGGATGGGCAATAAATGGCTGACACTCC
Source organism: Somniosus microcephalus (assembly GCF_052327205.1). Taxonomy (NCBI): domain Eukaryota; kingdom Metazoa; phylum Chordata; class Chondrichthyes; order Squaliformes; family Somniosidae; genus Somniosus; species Somniosus microcephalus. Next base: position 255,940,551 of record NC_140992.1, read on the forward strand.
AGTGCAGTGCTAAGGGAGTGCTGCACCATCAGAGGTGCCGTTTTTCGGATGAGACGTTAAACCGAGGCCCTGTCTTCTCTCTCAGGCAGATGTAAAAGATCCCATGCCGCTATTTCGAAGAAGAGCAGGGGAATTATCCCCGGTGTCCTGGCCAATATTTATCTCACAATCAACATAACAAAAAAACAGATGATCTGGTCCTTTTCACATTGCTGTTTGTGGGAGTTTGCTGTGCACAAATTGGCTGCCGCGTTTCCTACATTACAACAGTGACTACACTTCAAAAATACTTTATTGACTGTAATGCACTTTGGGACATCCGGTGGTCGTGAAAGGTGCTATATAAATGCAAGTCTTTCTTTCAGACCAACCTACTGGTCTCGGGTCCCATTCAAGACCTTCAAAATCATTGTAGTCACAACGTAACTAATGGCTAGTGATTTTATTTTCCTGTAATATTATCCATAATACACATAGTCAAACAATTAACCATGGTGGGAGGAGGCGTGTGCGGGGTGGGAGGAGGCGTGTGTGGGGTAGGAGGAGGCGTGTGCGGGGTGGGAGGAGGCGTGTGCGAGGTGGGAGGAGGCGCGCGCGGGGTGGGAGGAGACGTGTGTGGGGTGGGAGGACGCTGGCCTAGAGCGGTTGAGCTGACTGAGTTTCTGTGCTGTAGTCTTGATATAACACACTGTAACTCATTACCATATTAAAACTCTGGGACTGGATTTATGAAAGACTGTTACTATGTTTTTAAGAAATCGGTGTTTGATAAAGTTTACAGTGGCTAGTGATAGATCAACACTCCAGCAGCGGAGACTCAATTTGGTTCAATCCATTAAGCCTGAACTTGGGACGACCCGATCACTTTTCTTTTGCCAACTCTAGCAGCTTCAGACGTACTTCAGAAGGGCTAGGAACCAGATGTCATTCAACACGCGTGATGTCTAGCGGGCTGGTGGTGTGGGACATTGGTGTACCAATGTGGTGTGGCATGGAGTGGTCAAACACAGGCTCACAGCCACGACTCTCGATGTGATGATTTCCTGATCTCTGCTCTGCCATCAGGGGAAAGTGCCAAGTACAGGCAAAGCATTTCCTCACAGGGAAGGGAGAGGGCGAGGAAGGAGGAAATTTCTAAGTGAGTTAAACCTCACTGCTCCCCCAAGCTTTCTAATAGCTGATTTGAGCCTTCGTGCAGCAGTTCCCAGAGGGGTGGAAGCAGAACATCTACTCGACTTTTTATCTGGGGGGAGGTGGGGTGGTACATAGTACAGGACAATCTAGGGATTTACATTCTTTTTGTCAACAACTTCACCCTTTAAAAGGTGGAAAACATACTTACAAAATGGATGACATATATTGCACATATCTTGGGTCCTGCAATTAACACAACATGAATGCATTTGTCTGAAAATATTTTCTCTCCAATATTTTTGCAAAGGACTTAGCTCACCTATTCGACATAATGGAGCGAGGAATCTCTGCATGTGTTAAATGTTCTTGCACTAGTATCCCACAATGTAACTTCAGGACCTAGGATTCTGGGAAGAGGGAGTAGACTTGTCCCCTGGCACCACTTTATTAAACTTACTTGTTCCTTTCCAATGACGATGATTTACTATGAATTTTAAAATCTGCTCTAACCTTTTTCATCTGGCCTCACAATTTTCCAGTGCAGTCACAACATTTGATCATTGTAAAAAAAAAACACCCTTTAAAATTAATATAAAAACAGTTTTGTAACAAAAAAGCTTGCAATTATGTAACTCTTCATCACATCTCTCAGTGCTTCATTATACAATGAATTGCTTTAAAATGCAACGACTGTTATATAGGCAAACTGACCAGCAATCTTGCACATAACAGGATCTCACAAACGCAACCAGCTGACGGATCAGTTCACTGCTTTTGGTGATGTTGACTGTGGGAGAAAGGTTTGTACATTATATCAGGAGAATGCTCTCCTCTAGTTCAAATACTAACATGTGATCTTTAACTTAATTGAACCGTCAGAACAGACAGTTGGGGCCTCGCTTTATTGTCTCATCTGAATTATCACCCCTCCAACAATCTGGCACTCCCTCAATGCTGCATTGAAGTGTCAGCCTACATTATGTGCTGGAGTGGGGATCAAACCCATGACCTGCTGAACCAAAGGCAAGAACATTACAAGCTGACAATTAGGATATTTGAAAAAGAGCTCCGAATTCTGACAAAAAGAAATTCATACCCTCGACTCGGCTGGTGCCTTGCGGAGGCATGGCAGTGCTTTGCAGTGTTGGGGTAAAAATGGGATAAGCCCAGCTATCCTGACCTGAATCTAAGAAACCTCCGGGCTGAACAAGGAAGGGCACTGTGTCAGCAATCACGCTGGAGGCTGACGCTTGTTTGCTAACCTTACTAGCTGGAGGAGGCGTATGAAGGCCTGGGGTTGTAATGGTGAAGAATAAAAAGTAGAAATCGTTGGGATTAAAAAAATAAACTAGAGCGGCACTACTGAGGCCCGTGTGATGCTGCTGTAGCCTGTTGGACTGTGGGCAGCGTTTAAACATACATGCTGTGTGCACAGGTTCTGTCTGTGTGCTTACTCTTTACCCACTGTACAGTGACTCATGTTCTCAAAGTAAAAAATAAATACAGATTTCCACCAACTGAACGGGCCGCTGTTTAACAGCAAATAAACGCTCTGACCGTCCTACTGTTTCACCCCAAAAAATGAGATGTTATAACATCCTCCGTTACCGATCTGACAGACAAGACACGAATCCTTTCAAGTTTCACTAATAAGCAAACTGTGTGATCAGACGTTCTGCGTGAGGTTGGTTTTTACAGGCATCTTTGGCTTGGACATTGCCCTCCACCACCAACCTTAAGGTTGGATTAGACATCGACAGTGGGTTTGTCTGGTCTGTGGCTTCTAAAGCTATTTGGGTGTAAATGCAGAGTAACCACCCACATTTACCACCCAGGCAATAATACACAATCTAGTGCATTTTTTGCATGTATATTTATCATTAAACATCAATCTGCCTGTCTGTCTAGCTACCTATCTATCTAAATACAGTTTTGAGATGTGTCCACCATTCTTGCAAAGCATATAAATTTCTGTGTTACTTTAAAAAAAACTATAAAGAAAGAGAAAGGTAATCCTATCCTTCTAGTTTCTTCTGACCTCTAATTGACTTCAGGATCTGCCTAACGGCAATTAGTTTCTAATTGACATTAGGAAGCATAGCAATTGGACTTTTTGGCCTCGAAGGGACACACTAGATTATGCATAGCTGCACGTTAACAGTAGAATAATATAATGTGCATTACATGGTATGCTCCTATATTCCTATAAAACAGTGTATCCTTCGACTCAGTGTGAGTAGCTCCATGAGAGATCTGCTTGTTAAATAAAATCAACAAAATTAAATAGCTCAGAAAGGTCCTCGGTTCAATCCCGGGTCTGTGCTGAATTAGTTGATCTTAGTCTGAGTGCAGTAAAGCTGCTACAGTTGGTCTCAGCATGCTCAGGCTAGGGAAGGAAAGAAAATCAAGCAGGCTCCAATGACTTCTGCTGGGAAGTCTGTGTGGGCAGTGCGTCAGGTGGGCAGATATAGGGTTCTCAAAATTCCCACATTCCCCAAAAGTTATGGATAAAGGGACCCTGTATGGGCAAGTTATTAAAAGGGGCACCCATAAGAAAATGGCTTCTGAAACCTCGTGACCAAGGCTTGCAGGGTTTTAAAAGCAAGGCCCTGCAGAAGGCAGGCCCATTCAAATCCTGAAATGAAACCTAACATGCATGGATCTGTGAAAGACTTTGCCATTTTCTAAAGCCAGACAGCTAGGTAAACACAGAATATGCATTCTTCACCTTGGAACAGATCAAGTCAGGATGGACCTAATCTTGAGGCCATTAACTTTCTGCATAAATAATCGGTAACCAAGCCATTTGTCTACTCTATTTTCTGTATCGCCGCCTGTACCTAAGTCCGGTGTCTAGAACCCAGGGGTGTGGGAGCGATTCGGACCGCTCAGAGACAGTCAGGGGCAGAGCTGACTGGATGCACGCCACCCCCTACACAGAGGATGGGGCTGTGACATCCATCACAATTGGATGGCCGACACCCATTGTCAAGAGTCACATATGAGGACTGGCTACTTGAGTGGCATGTCTGAGCCCGTCAGTACACATGGAACAGTACCCCATCAAGAGTCAGTGCCCTCAGGAGCAGAGAAAATTGGAGTAAATACCACTTAACAACTGAAAAACCCCAGCATATGGAGGAGATGAGAGTCTCTGAATACTGGGTTGACATCCAGTGGGGCACTCATATCTAATGGGACCAGAGTGCTTCCCCCCCCACCCCCACCGCACTTGAGCAATATCCAGAATTAACTAGTTGTCAGCTGTGGCTCAGTGGGTAGCACTCTCGCCTCTGAGTCAGAAGGTTGTGGGTTTGAGTCCCACTCCAGAGACTTGAGCACAAAAATCTAGGCTGACACTCCAGTGCAGTGCTGAGGGAGTGCTGCACTGTCGCAGGTGCTGTCTTTCGGATGAGATATTAAAGCGCGGCCCTGTCTGCTCTCTCAGGTGGACATAAAAGATACTAGGGCAGTATTTCAATGAAGAGCATGGGCTTGCTTTGGACCATATAAATCACTACTATAGTTGAATAGAGTGATGTTTTCATTTGTGCACTGTTAATAAGCAACCCTTTTAAGTAACCTATATTGGACAATATAATATAATGTAATCAGTATAGCTAGTTTTAGAAAACACATACCGACGTAAGAAAACTACTAGGCACTTGGTCTAAGCGTTAAACAAAGCGTTAATCAACTGTTTTACAACATGGAGGTCTAGTTGTGTCCTTCGTTAGTTCCTGTTAAGAATGTCCTGCGCAAGCTGGGCCCGTGTCCGAGTATTTATACTCTCCCTGGACAGCGCCACCTGCAGGCCGCTCAGTATTATTTCATAAGTCTTTCTTTCATGAATTGACTGATTCATGTCACATACATTATTTAAAATTTGTAAAACTTGCCTGTGATTACAGTGATAATGAGTTCCAATAGTTCTGGAAATTAAAGCATTTTCACACACAGCTCAATATATGCAGCAAACCTATGATTAAGTGTGTGATTTTTGTGCGACAAAGGATAAATTAACGTTTACTTCAAGTTTACCTTAAAACATACCCTCAGCTCAAAAAATCCCAATTTGTCCTCTTTGCTATAATTTTAGCAAACCCATTAATGTGTTGTTTACAAATGCATCGCCGATTTGTTAAAACTGAAGCAGGGAGGAAAATATGTCAAAAAAATGCTCAAGTTAGTCAAGCACGGATCTTAATAATTAGTGTAATTGAGCTAGTTATTACTTGTTACTAATGCACAGACCTTGTGACTAATGCTGCAAAATGAGGGGTTGCAGTGGTTATGCTTGTGAAAGTAGGGTTAATGCCAAAATAGCCATTCCAGCCTAAGTGCTGAACAGATGCTAATATTAACACAGGCAGGCCAATTCCACCTAGGTTGCTTAAAACTACATTTTATTCAATAATTAATAGCTTATGTAATCAGATTAAAATGTGCTATGACTGAGTGAACTGTTTTCATTCGACTTGCTCTCGTGTCAACCTTATGAAAAGAAGTGGAAACCCGCGGAGCTGACTGGAGAAAACAGAACTGTGAGTATTTGGGGAAAAAAATGGGGAAAACATTATAAAGGGCTACAACAACAGAGTCCTTAAGAGAGACAATTCAGATCCGAGGAGCTCACTCATTATTTATATGTACTTTAAGAAATCCTTGTCTGTACAGATACTAGTGAAACTAAGCCCTTCTTCCCAGAATATAGTTTGACTTTCGCCTTAACAGATGTGCTCTGTTTTCAGGCTGGCTGTTCTCCAGAACAGAGAGAAGAGGCACATTGTAAGCTCTTGTGTAAACTTACTGTCCTGACCCAGTTGTGAGGACTATTGGCATAGTGATGTTACCATTGCGCTGAAACAGTTGGCCTCCACTTAGCTCATATATTCTCTATTTTTATTTGACTAGATGCTTGACTGTAGATATTTTTCAAATTGTGATACAGCCTCTAAGCAACACTTCAGCCTTAGGCACAGCCCTGTTGTTGCAGCCCAAGCTCTTGAAAAAAGTGGCAATATTCATTTCACTGCAGTTAAAATTGATTCTTGTCAGCCAGTCAAATGGCAGCACTGATGTCTCCAGTACTCTTATTACTGGTACAGATAGTAGCGCACCTCTTCCACTTAATTGAAATGTGTCGAGTAATCTTTTTCCCTGCCTGCTCGAGCTTTGGCTAGGTTTTCTGTGGACGGTCACTCTCTCCATGGCAGACATTCTCGCCATTCCCAGCGCCACCAATTCACTAGTGATCGAGTTGGACTCCTCCATCCTCTCCGCTATTGTGGAGAGTGCGTCTGTCAGTACCTGGCTAAGTTGCTGATGCACCGCTAGCATTCTCCTTCTTAACGATCGCCTCCGGAGAGGATTGCACCCCCCCAACGTGGACTCTCCTCGGTAACACTGCCACCAGTGTCTGCTTGTGCTCACTTGTGAGTTGTGAATCACCAGGTGTAAACCCAACTACCTGTCTAAGTGGACCTACCGAGGTGCGAGTATTTTAACTGATGTGTAACTGTATGTCCTGTGACGGTGGACCCTTCGAAGGAATGAGGTTCTCTGAGGAATCGTCCTCATGTCTGTCCTGCGACACTTGCTGTTCACGTGAAGGCCCTGGAAGACAAAAGAATACGATTTAGTTGTGGCAAAGTCACAACTTTGACAATCACCGTACTCAGACTTCTTATAGTTCAGTCATTGATGAAATAAAGTCAGCATATATATGTCGGAGATATTTGTAATTCTGTTTCTTCACTTGACTGAAGGAGTGGGCCTTTGGCGCAGCGGTAGCATCCCCGCCGCTGGGCCAGAAGGTGTAGGGTTTCGAACCCCGCTCCAGACAGTCCCGGCAAGTGGAGTTGGAGCTCCGGCTCTAAATTCTGGGTTGACATCCAGCGGGATACTTGCGTTCGTGGGTGTGGGTGTGGGTGGCCCCCCCCCCCCTCGTATGGGTTGTGGGAGCCCGTAAAACCCTCCCGCCATAGGACTAACCACCCTAATGGCTGGTATGTAGATGGTTACGGTCACAGAAGGAGCGTTAACGCGGCCAGAAATCCTTCCACCACTTCATACAGTTCCCCAAAGGGAACAGTGTGAAGACACGTACGACGACGACTTGACTGAAAGGGACGCAGATGTGCCACTTATCTCCAGGGCCTCCTCCTCTGCTTCTGTGAGCTGGACTATTTGTGACGGGCCACCTCCCTTCCTGTCACTCTCCATTGCATTTTACGCTCTCTTCTCCTACAAGGGGGGCAAAAAGACAGACCTATGAGTGAGTGATAGATGCAGTGCATTCGGTGAGGGTGACTATGAGACAGATGCATCACATTGCATAAGGATTGGGGTGAGTTACAAAGGTGGCTGGATAAATGGGGAGGCGATGAAGTGCATGGAAAGTGAAGGCTGATGCTGCTGAAAGTTGAGTGATGTGATGGAGAACACAGCAAGACAGAGTGAAGGGGTGGGGGCTTAAACCACAGGATGTAGTTGAATTTGCAAATGTGCTCACTTTTCCTGACCTGGTTAGGTCTTTAAACCACTTCCTACATTGCATCCAATGCTCCTGCTGCTCATCTCCTCAGCTACCTCCAACCAAGCCTTCTTGGTGAGAGCAGCAGGTTTCTTCCTCCCATTGCTGGGGAAAGTATAACCCTCTTCCTCCTGACTGCACCCACAAGGGATGGGTCATTAATTCTGGGTGCTGCCTTGCTTTATGTGCACCATCCATCATGAATACCTCCAATTTCCATCTGTAGTGTCCCTTTATATACAGCTGAGATCACGGCATGCGGGTGCACATCACCCCCATTACGCAGCTTGGAGATGCGAAACCGGGAAGTCAAAATGAATTGCTTCAGTTCAGTTGCGATCGCAGATTCCAACCCACTGAGTTGACTTCCGGGTTTTGCCCACGCAATTCCACCAGTCCGCTTGGAAGCTGCCTTCAGATTAATATTGGGGCCCATGATTCTCAAACTAAGGAGGCACCGGGAAAGCCATTCTCTCCAACACCTTCTTCCCAAACTCCCTCCCTTTTCTGTTTTCGAAGCCTTATATCTGATGGTTGCTAAGCAAGGGCGTTAGGGTTTGATTAAAATGTGGCAAAGAGCATCGTCATAACAACAAGTTTAAAATTTATGATTCACCATTTAATACATGTGAAAGCTGGACTAGTTACTGGAATAATTATCTTTCCCTGACATTTGTGGAAAGAACTGATTGTCTTGTGCACTATTATTTTTTCATGAACCAGTGCTTATGATAAAAATTTCTACTCTTGCAAGAACGAATGCTTGCAGTAATTAGAATGAAGAATCCACAATGTTTCTTGATACGGACTTTTTGTGGGGCTATGACATTCCATTAGTTGCTTCCTCTCCCTGGTCTCCAGCTGAGAGGGCAGACAGATGATATGCTTCAAACCTCCGCTGATTCTGCTCTATGGCCAGTTATCAGGAACTGCGCCAATGTTCACTCCTTCCTCTCGGGTACACTGAATGGAGATCATGCACCATTGAGATTAGGATAGTGTGATGATGGAAATAAACAAAAATGGCTTAAATTTCACTCTTAAAATGCAAAATAATAAAAAATAAAATTAAAAAAACACAGTTCACTTCATTTAAAGAGGTGGGTGATTTACAATTCTTTATATTTTGTTACAACTGTTTATAATGCTCCTATTATTATGGAAGTATATTTTATTCTCACTCTCAAAGAAAGACTTGCATTTCTATAGCGCTTTTCACAACCTCAGGACATCCCAAAGCGCTTTACAGCCAATGAAGTACTTTTTGAAGCGTCGTCACTGTTATAATGTAGGAAAAGCGGCAGCCAATTTGCGCACAGCAAGCTCCCACAAACAGCAATGTGATAATGAACAGATAATCTGTTTTAGATTTGTTGATTGAAGGATAAATATTGGCCAGGACACCAGGGATAACTCCCCTGCTCTTCTTTGAAATAGTGCCATGGGATCCTTTACATCCAGCTTACAAGGCCTCAGTTTAACAGCTCATCCAAAGACAGCACCTCCAACAGTGCAGCACTCCCTCAGTACTGCACTGGAGTGCCAGCCTAGAATTTGTGCTCCAGTCTTTGAAGTGGGTATTTGAACCCACAACCTTTTGACTCAAAGCAAGTGTGTTACCCACTGAGCCACAGCTGACACTAACTATGAGGGTGTCATTAGTGAACCCAATCTATTCTTCCCAGCAGTTCTTGACCTGTTTAATGAGGACTAAACTCTGCCTACTCTGCTGTATTTTTCCTTCTCGAGATTCCCCTTTTGTAGCAGATGGGACTTTCCTTCTGTATGAATTCCAGGCAAGTCAAATAGGAGCAATTGAGGATGGCGAGGGAATGTTTTTGTTGTTTCTGTTTACTGCTCATTGGCCTCATCTCTCCTTTAATGATGTGCTAAGAGTATGGATTTTTTCAGGCTCTGAGCACATTTCTGGTAGCGTTAAACATTTACAAGTCCTTACTACCCTCAATAGACAACAGCTGGAGCGGAGAATCTGTATTACTTTGGAAACTGGTAATGCCTTACATCCACCCATCTGGATATTGGCCCCTGAAGTCCACAATGATACATTACACCTAACATCTCAAATCAATTGAAGAGGTGTCGAAATGCTGAACTTTCCTGAGAGATATAGAACACAATAAAGTGACCTGGTCCACTGTTTGAATTCGTTCGCAGCTCATTTCCTTTTAATTGAACCTCCTTCTGTACTGTATGATTCTGTGATTTTTGTGTATATATATATATGCACATACGGAAGGAAAGTCCCATCTGCTACAAAGGGGGAATCTCGAGGAGGGAAAATACAGCCGAGTTGGCAGAGTTCAGCCCTCATTAAACAGGTCAAGAACTGAAGGTGGTGGCTGGGGAGGTGAACAAACAGTTGTCTGAGATCCCTGAGGGCACCAGACATAAATATAAACATATGTCTTAACAGGCCTTCATATCTCAAATACTGTAATTAAGAAGATACAGTGTTGGCTGACAAAAAGAATGCAGTTGATGGCCAGGTGTATTTCTACACTGTATTCAAAGCCCAAACGCTCTTAAGAATTTCTTGCTTGCAAACAATGTACTTCTGTTGGCAGAATCTCTCATCATGGCTGTGAAGTGCATTGGGGCTCCTGAGGATATAAAAAATGTTATATAAATCCACATTCTTTCTTTAACTAAGCATCATATATATATTCACATACAGAAGAATCACACAGTACAGAAGGAAGTTCAATTAAAAGTCAATGTCAGCTGTGACTCAGTGGGTAGCACTCTCCAGGTGGGAGAGGCTAGGAGTGAGCAGGTGTTACTGGTTGCCTGATTGCTGCAGGGAGTTGGAGTGAGTTTGTAAAAAGTTGGTGGTGGGTTTTTTTCTTCAGGTTTTAGGGCATTTTTGGCCCATAAACAACAACCAGATGGCTGCTGAGAGGTCCGGAGTGCTGGGCCCCTCAGAGGACAGTGTTCCCAAGATGAATTTAATTAGGGGAGAAAATGTAGTTGGAAGGGAAAGAAAAAGGCCCAAAGATTTGGGCCGGGACCCCAGGAGGTTTGGAAAAGAAAACACGGTGGTGGTTCAGTGCGAGGATAAAGAGATATGAGCTTGGGATATTATCCAAGTGGTACATGAGGACTGTGGCGAGGGGAGCTGCTTTGCCTGATGACCAAAGCCGAATGTTGGGTTCGAGGTGACGGTCAGTGGCCGAGAGGAGGTGGAAAGACTTTTACTCAGTTTGAAAGTTGGCGATAAGTTCTTGGAGGTATCTCTGCTATATTCGGAAGAGGTGGTGGTCTCATTCTTAAACTTGCCAGTTTATATTGAGGACGATGTGCTGATCAAAAAGTTGGAGTCATGGGACATTAAAAGTTGCTCAGCAATAAAGAGGAGATACTATCCAGGAACATGGGTAGCAGATGGAACCTGTTACGTAAAGGTGCGGTTCCCAGAGGGGGTGAGGTCATTACCGTACAGCATGAAATTCGAGACACTGGAAGGAGTGCAGTACTTCCGAGTACTGCATGATAACCAAGTGAAGGTTTGTTACTATTGTCTTGGACACGACCATCTTGTAAGAAACTGTCCAGACTTGTACTGTTATAATTGCGGCGAGTCTGGACACATTGCTCGGAGCTGCAAGGCGGCGAGCTGTGGGGTGTGTCACAAAGACCCCACCCACTGTGAGTGTGAGGCAGAAGGAATCTCTATGAGTGATGAGGAGATGGGTGAAGGAGTAGGAGGTGTGAGTGGAACGGCCGGAGGAGCGGAGCAGTTGGAGGACACAGCTGGTAAATTGAAGGAGGAAAGAGCACAGGAAGAGGCAGAAAATTGCAGAGCAGAGAACAGGATGGAGACGGTGGAAAACACACCAAGTACTGTGAAAAAGAACAAAGACAGCAGCGGGCAGCAAGGGTCGAGTGCAGACTCGAGCCTTAATACGGTTCAGCTCTCCCTAAAGGATCTGGTGTCCGCGGGAGGGAAAGGAGGCGGGAGTGGGGTGCATGGTAAATGTAAGTACTCCAAAGAAAGATGGGGAGTCGGACATCTTGTTGAGCAGGAGGGGGGCAAGACAAGGAGAGGGTGCAAGAGGCAGGAGCCTTAAAGGGGCAGCAGGATGGGAGCGGCGAGACAAAGACGCCAGAAGGGAGCAATATAGGTGCGCCATTGTCCCAGAGAGAGAAGGATCAGGGAGCAAGGGCCAGAGGTGGTGATGAGGTTGAAGGGAGCGACATTGTTTGAGAAACCGCGATAGCAGGAAGACTCTCTATGGGAGATGATGTATCTGACGGGGAGCAGGATTATGTATCTGACAGGGAGCAGGCACAGAGGGTTACAGAAGAGCTTGAGAGTGAGAAATTAGAGGGGGACAGAGACATGGAAGTGGGTGATGGGGTGGCATCATGTCGAAAGGGAAAGGTTAGTGAGGGGCAGAAGGAAGGAGAAAGGGCAGCTCCTTGGCCCAAACTTAATGCAAGGAAGAGGCTGAAACAGCAGGGAAGGTTCAAACAGGAGGTGAAAAAGAGTCAGAGGCTGCCAGAAAAAGCAACAGCTGGCCAAAAAGTTGGGAAGGAGCTTGAGAGGAGGGAAGGGCCAAAGATTAAATGATGGGGAGATTATCAGGCATACTTCCCTTCTTCGGAGCCAAGATTACATTGGTCTCGATTAATGTGAATGGACTAAGGGTTAAGAAGAAATTGATTCCGAAGATGAGGGGGTTGACTTATGAGGAAAGGTTGAGTAGGTTGGGCCTCTACTCATTGGAATTCAGAAGAATGAGAGGCGATCTTATCGAAACATATAAGATTGTGAGGGGGCTTGATCGGGTGGATGCGGTGAGGATGTTTCCACTGCTGGGTGAGACTAGAACTAGGGGGCATAATCTTAGAATAAGGGGCTACCCTTTCAAAACTGACTCTACTTACTGATCATCAACCTCTTGTCTCCATTTTCAACCCTCAGAAGGGCGTACCGATAATGACAGCACAACGGCTACAGAGGTGGTCCCTTTTCCTAGGGGCACACCAATATGACATCGAGTACAAAGGAACTAAACAGCATGGGAATGCTGATGGATTGTCGCGCCTACCGTTGCCGACGGTGGAAGAAGAACTTGCAGTGGATCCAGTGGAGATATTCCACTCGACCATAGTCGAATGTCTCCCTGTGACGAATGCAAACATAGAAAAGGAAACACGAAATGACCCGACACTCTCCTGGGTCTATGATTTAACAGTGAAGGGGTGGCCAGCACATGGCGAACCACTGCTGCCAGCATTCTCGCTGAGAAGAGAACAGCTGTCAGTGTGCAGAGGAACCTTGATGTGTGGATCCAGAGTAGTAATTCCACCCAAATTGAAGGATAGAGTGCTCAATGAGCTTCATGAGGGTCATCTGGGAGGGGTAAAAATGAAGAACTTAGCCAGAGCGTTTGTGTGGTGGCCGGGAATCGATAGAGAAATCGAAGAGATGACCAAGAGCTGTACAGGATGCCAGAAGGTCCAAAACGCCCCACCACAAGCCCCTCTACATCCATGGGAGTGGCCCTCATCTCAATGGCAAAGGGTACACATTGATTTTGCTGGTCCATTTATGGACTCGATGTTTTTAATTGCCGTGGATGCACATTCAAAGTGGCCAGAGGTAATAAAAATGTCCTCAACCACCACAGAAAAAACTATCACAGTCTTACGAACCATATTCGCCAGGAATGGGCTGCCTGAACAGATTTGCTCTGACAATGGACCACAGTTTGTGTCTGAAGAGTTCCGGAGGTTCTTAAAGAACAATGGTGTTAAGCATTACACATCCGCCCCATATCATCCAGCCACTAATGGATTGGCCGAGAGGTTCGTTCAAACATTCAAGAAGGCTATCAAGGCAATGTGTAATGAAGATATACCCTTACAACACAAGGTGGATAACTTCTTGTTTGCCTACCGGAATGCGACACATGCGGTTACCAACCAAACTCCAGCCATGATGTTCTTCAATCGAAGACTACGATGCCGCTTGGATTTGGTTAAGCCAAACATCAGAAGAGATGTGGAGAACAGGCAGTTTCAGAATATGAATGAAAGGCCGACCAGGAGTTTTAAGATAGGTCAACCAGCTTTGGCCCGGGACTACCGCACAGAGAAATGGCAGCCAGGAACGATCTGTACACGGCAAGGACCTCTAATGTATACCGTGGACGTTGGAGAGAGCATTGTAAGATGCCATGCTGACCAGATTCTAGAGTCACTGGGAAACGTCAACTCCACACCACGATCTGATACACCTGGCGATGAAACCGAAGTACCAATTGCATCTACCTCAGAATCGGTGATATTGGAAGCAGACGAACCAAACAATGACATTTATCCCGACTCAACTTTGCCAGAAGAACCTGATACCCCAAAGAGACATTATCCAGACAGAATCAGGAAGCCTCCTCAAAGACTGAACTTATAATTGCTTAACTTCAACTAATGTATCTAGCAACTGTAATTGTAAATATGTTATTTCATTGTTAATCGAATGTTATGTACTGTTTAGCTAAAAGGGGAGGAATTGTAGTGTATGTACTTTGCAGAAGGAACTATATTCTGCAGCCCCTGTATACTGCAGTACCAGTAGTGACCACCCCTGTATATAAGCCTGTGTAGGAACATTTGCATAGTAGTTCCAGGTTGTCTCCATTCAGTAAAGACCTGTTATAACCAACTCCTGCCGTCCGTGTCTCAATTATACACGGACATAATATTAGTAAATCTACGGAATTTGCTACCTCAGAGAGTTGTGGAAGCTGCGACATTAAATAAATTTAAAACGGAGATAGACAGTTTCCTAGCTGATAAGGGAATAAGGGGTTACGGGGAGAGGGCAGGGAAGTGGACATGAGTCTAAGTTCGGATCAGCCATGATCCTATTGAATGGCGGAGCAGGCCCGAGGGGCCGTATGGCCTACTCCTGCTCCTACTTCTTATGTTATGTTCTTATGTAAATTGCAGCAGTTGTTGCAGAGTTTTAAAGGCATGGACTTGTTGTGTCTGCAAGAAACCTTTTGGGATGAGGATATCCTAGAAAGAGTTCAGAATGTTTGGAAGGGAGAGTTGTTTGCAAGTTGTGCAAACAATAACCGTAGAGGCGTGGCTGTTTTGGTGAGTCCGTCCATAAAAGAGAACGTTGCCTTGGTGGACAAAGACATTGAGGGGAGATTTTTACGGCTAAGGGTAAAAATGGAGGAATTTAATTGCGATCTCTTTAATATCTATGCTCCGAGCGACCATTGCAAGCGTTGCAAGTTTTTTCGGGGGTTATTCAAGTGTCAGAGGTGGAAAATCCTTGTATAGTGGGGGATTTCAATGTATTTTTATCTCGGATGGACATTTCAGCCCAAATGACCTTAAGTTAATAACTCCAGCGGGATGATTATAAAAATGATGGCAAATTTAAATTTGAGAGACTTATGGAGGGACCGGAACCCCATAAAAAGGGAATTCTCCAGAACAGGTTGGGTGGGTGATGTTTTAAAACAGAGCCGAATAGATTTTGTGTTAATGTGGGAAAGGTTAAGTTCTGAGGTGATGGAGATTTATTATAAAAAAGTATTTTTTAGTGATCACTCGGCTTTGGTTCTTAGAATTAGGAACAGCAGAGTTAAGATCGGTTCAGGGCTGTGCATTTTAAACAATCAATACCTGAAAGAAATTGCTTTTAAATATTATAAAGAATGCTCGGAAGGAACCTTTGTTCTTGAAAGAAAGAAGAGTTTGGTGGGACAATTTCAAATATGAGGTAAAAGTTTTTTCGGTACGTTATGGGAAAAAGAGAGCGGAAGCTAACCAGCGTCAAGAAGAGAATATAAACAAAAGGTTTACGGATGTCTGTAAAGCAGTTGACGGAGGGGATAAGGGAGCTGAAACTAAGTTCCAGGTGTTAAAGGAAGAGTGGGAATTATTGCAAGCTGAAAAATGCAAGGGGGCCATTCTCCGTGCAAAGGCTAGACATGCATTGGAGGGGGAAAGATGCACTAGATATTTTCTAGAGCAAGAGAAGCTGCGACAGAGATTATCATTAATTGGAGAGTTGAAGGTTGGGGAGAAGATCATTCATGAAAGTGGGGAGATTTTAGAGGCAGCTAGCAAAAGAAGACATTTCCAATTTGGCGATGGAGAAGGTTAGTGCTTTTATTGAAGAGGGTTTAAAGGAGGATGAGAGAAGCATGTATGACAAAGAAGTAGGATTAGCGGAAATAAAAGTAGCAATAAGTGGAATGAAGTGGGGGGGGGAAAAGCCTAGGGTCCGATGGACTAAGTGCAGAATTTTAGAAAGAATTTTTCGAGATTTTAAGTCCATTGCTCTTAGAAGTTTTTAAGGAAATTAAAATTGAGGGAAGCCTGGCCCCATCTATGAGGAGAGGTGTCATAAGCTTAGCTTATAAAAATAAAGGAGATAGAAGGGATCTGAAGAATTGGAGGCCCATCACATTATTAAATGTGGATTATAAGATCTTGGCAAGGGTTATGGCAAATCGTATGAAGGAGGTGTTGCCGCAGATAGTTTTGCCCTCTCAGTCCTATGGAGCCATAGGCCGGGACATCGCAGGCTCTGTGGTCTCAATCGGAGATGCGATAGAGCTCATGGAAGAGAGTGGGAGGGAGGCTTATGTATTAAAGATAGATCAAGAAAAATTCTTTGATAGGGTCTCTCATGATTTTTTATTGAAGGTTTTGGAAGCATTTGGTTTCGGGGAAAATTTCATTGAGTGGATAAGGATTTTTTATTCAAACATATTTAGCTGTGTTAAATGTAATGGTTTTTATCCAAGTATTTTCCGATACAGAGATCAGTGAGACAGGGTTGTCCCCTGTCCCCATTGTTGTACACATTGGTAGCAGAACCATTAGGTTACATGATGCGAAAGAAACAAGGTATAGTTGGGATTGTGGTTCCCAGTTCTGGGCTGGTGTCGGTGATACACCAATATGCAGATGACACAACCTTAACATTGAGAAATGGGGAGTCAGTGCGGAAAGCTATGGATGTAGTGGAGGAATATTGTAGAGCTTCAGGAGCCAGAGTGAATTATAGTAAGTCCCAATGCCTGGTTGCGGGAAGGGGTAGGGGGGAATGGTTGGGGGAAAGTCCCTTTCAGGTGGTGGAGGTTTTGGAAGTTCTGGGGGTGTATATGGGGTGCAAGAAAGACAGGGATGAAGTGGATCGATTAAATTGGGAACTGAATGTTATGAAAATTAAAAAGATTTTGGGAAGATGGGAAAGAAGGTGGTTGAAAGTGCAAGGAAGAGCGACAGTGGTGTCTGCTCTCCTGCTATCTAAGCTCTGGTACTTATTGACGGTGGAGGATATTCCTGAGTGGGCGGAAAAGTCCATCCGAGAGGCTTGTGTGAGGTTTTTATGGGAAGGGAAACCAGCCTTGGTGGCTTACAATACCATCATTGGATGGAGAAATCAGGGAGGACTCAATTTCCCAGATACTGATTTGAAGAAAAAATCCTTTAGAATCAAATGGGTGAAGAGATTTCTTCAGAAGTCAAATACAGGTTTTTGGAAGAGTTGTTTTGAGCATTTTTTAAAAATGAAGTGGGATAGGAGGGCAGTGGATATTGTATATGGAATACAATAATATGTTTTTGAAATCGATTAAACTTCTCCCTAGGTTTTATAAGGGGGTTGTAGAGACTTGGGCCCAATTTTTAAAAAGTGTGTAGTTTATGCCCAAGGGGGCTGAGGAATTTTTAGAACAGCCCTTATTTTTGAACAGGTGGGCCAACATTGAAGGAGAGGTTTTATTTAATCAAGCTTTTATAAAAGCTGGTATTATATGTGTGAAAGATGTATTATACGAGGTAATTCCAGGTTGGTTGCCGGAAGCGATAGTGAGGGACATTGTGTGGGAGGAGGATCAGGAGGTAGAGGAAAAAACAATAGGGATCATGTATGAGAAGATTGTGAGGGCAATACCACAGGATTGGATGGAAGAAATAAATGTGGAAATCTCCAAAGGAAGTAAAATGCGGCCCGCTTTTCCAAACTTTCTGCTGGAGAAAGGGGGAGAGTTGATCCAATTTGACAACTGTAATACTCGAGATTTCTATGAGGTATTTAGAGAATGGAGATTCAAGACACCTGCTGGTCAGGAGTTTTGGCAGAGTATATACCCACAGCTGGACTTCAACAGGATTTGGAAGGGAGTGTGGGTGAATTTTAAATGTCCAGAGTGGATTGAACTGGATTTCAAATTGGCTCATAACCGGATTTTTACCATGACGGTCTTGTGCAAGATTGGACGAGTGGAGGGGGCAACTTGCCCAGTGTGTGGGACACGGGATGAGACTCTGTCCCATTTACTGGTGTTATGTCCACAGTTAAATGATTTTAAGTACTATGTTCGACAGTTGTGTGAAGTATTTTTGCTGGGTGGGGACCGAAGAGCGAGAATGGGAATACCGTGAGACTCAATTTTGAGATGGGGATTGCAGGAGAGTCTGCCCGAGTCTAGCGGAGCGGCAATTAATTTAATGTTCAGTTTGGCTAGATTCGTGATTGTACAAAGAAAGAATGCTCTGTTTTTTAAGGGGAGGAGAATCAATCTAAAAGAATATTTTAAATATAAGCTAAAAGACCATTATAAGGCTCTGTGGATGTTTTATTCAGAAAGGAATTTAAAGATAGTATTTTACAATCAATTTTTAAAGTGCAGTCGATTAATATATGTTACAGGAGACAAATTAAACTTCAGGTTTTGATGTTAAAATGTGGTGGCGGAATGGCTGTGCAGAGCGGCGGAATTGATTTGTATCATACAATGTAATGATCACGATGTTGTAAATGTTCTTAATGTTCAATAAAATATATTAAAATAAAAAGCGGGTAGCACCCTCACCTTCTATATCAAAAAGTTGTGGGTTCAAGTCCCACTCCAGTGATGTGTAGCACAAAAATCTAGGTCTGACACTCCAGTGGAGTGCTGTACTGTTGGAGGTGCTATCTTTTGGATGAGACTTTAAACCGAGGCCCTGTCTTCCCTCTCAGGAGGACATAAAAGATCCCATGGCACTATTTTGAAGAAGAGCAGGGGAGTTATCCCTGGTGTCCTGACCAATATTTATCCCTCAATCAACATAACAAAAAAAAACAGATTATGTGGTCATTGTCACATTGCTGTTTATGTCGGAGCTTGCTGTGCACAAATTGGCTGCCACGTTTCCCACATTACGACAGCAACTACACTTCAAAAGTACTTCATTGGCTGTAAAACACTTTGGGACGTCCGGTGGTCGTGAAAGGCGCTATAGAAATGCAAGTCTTGCTTTCTAAGCGTTATCGCTGTTAATCCCTTTCTTAAAATTGCATTTATTGTAAACAGCGTAACACCTTTGTTGAAGTGGTATGCAAAGGACTTTCACGTGAATACTTTAATATGATGGTTACTTAATATTGCGCGAACATTTTCAATCCCATAGAGCGGCATTTTTAATATTATCAAGGATGATGGCAGCTAAACTCATTCAGCTGCTGCTTTACAATGTACTTCATTCTGAACAATTCACCTTTTTCATTGTGTTTTATACAAAGTAGCTGTTTTCTTTTTAAATTTTCCCCTGTTTTCTGCAACTGATTCCCCTTCTTTGTCCATCTGATCTCATGTGCCTAAAGCCAAGGGGGCAAGTACAAGGCTTACTCCCAAGCTGCTGCCAGTGACCCCTGCAGGCACCCTCAAGGAGACGCCAGGTCTGCTTGAGATTGATTCTCCCCTCCAATTATCTTCCTGCTCAATGGCTTTCCACTTGACAGGGCTCAGTTCAGGGACTAATCAGAACAGGACTCGAAACTGCACCCAGCCATATCCTGTGCCATTGACCATTAGTGCTCCAACATCCAGTATCATCTCTTTGAAAAATATTAATAACTAAACCTTGATAAATGCTCCTGTGAAGCACCTTGGGACGTTTTACAATGTTAAAAATGTTATATAAATGCAAGTTGTTGTAAACACATTTTTATGGGAACATAAGAACATAAGAAGGATGTTCTTGCCATGGCAGGAGTTCAGCGAAGATTCACCAGGCTGACACCTGGGATGGCAGGAATGACCCAATGAGGAGAGATTGGGTCGATTGGGCTTGTACTCGCTGGAGTTTGGAAGAATGAGAGGGGATCTCATTGAAACTTATAAAATTATGACAGGACTAGACAGACTAGATGCAGGAAGGATGTTCCCGATGGTCAGGGAGTCCAGAACCAGGGGTCACAGTCTAAGGATAAGGGGTAGGCCATTTAGGACAGAAATTAGGAGGAATTTCTTCACCCAGAGAGTGGTGAACC
This sequence comes from Somniosus microcephalus, assembly GCF_052327205.1. Taxonomy (NCBI): domain Eukaryota; kingdom Metazoa; phylum Chordata; class Chondrichthyes; order Squaliformes; family Somniosidae; genus Somniosus; species Somniosus microcephalus. The sequence continues at coordinate 255,960,533 of NC_140992.1, forward strand.
TGTGGAATTCTCTACCACAGAAGACAGTTGAGGCCAATACATTAAATATATTCAAGAAAGAGTTGGATATATTTCTTAAGGTTAAAGGGATCAAGGGGTATGGGGAGAAAGCAGGGACTGGGTACTGAATTCGGATGATCAGCCATGATCGCATTGAATAGCGGAGCAGGCTCGAGGGGCCGAATGGCCTACTCCTGCTCCTATCTTCTATGTTTCTATGTTTCTATGAAATAGGAGTTTGGTCCTTCAAGCCTGTTCTGCCATTCAATAAGATCATGGCTGATCTTCTACCTCAACTCCACCTTCCCGCACTATTCTCATATCCCTTGATTCCCTTAGTATCCAAAAATCTATCGATCTCTGTCTTCAATATAATGAGTGACTGAGAATTCACAACTCTCTGGGGTAGAGAATTCCAAAGATTCACAACCCTTTGAGTGAAGATATTTCTTCTCATCTCAGTCCTAAATGGCCGACCCCTTATTCTAAGACTGTGACCATTAGTTCTAAACTTCCCAGCCAGGGGAAACAGCCTCTCAGCATCTACCCAGTCAAGCCCTTTAAGAATCTTATATGTTTCAATGAGATCACCTCTCATTCATTTAAAGATTTAAATAATGTTAATAGTAAATACTCAGCTGACTTGACCCATCTGCACCCCAGTCAAATCTACTGAGAGTCAGCACCTGATGTAATTAATTCAATAGCTGAATTTTGTACAAGAACAGTTCTAAAAAAATGTAAAAGGTAGGAAATTCTTTATTGCATTTGAATTTCAGTTGGTGAATTTCTTCTGAACTCCTTTTCATTTTGCCACATTTTTGGCCAGAAATCCCTAGATATATGGCTTTTCTTTGCCAGAGTAGAATTTCTGTTTGACTGTAATGGCAAATGACTGTTTAAAGTTCAATTTTAAACTTTAGGAACATACCTGAAGCTGTGAGAACTTGTATTAGGATGTTAACCTTAGTGACTGGTTAAAGAGTTGAACGTAGGAACATGAGAATTGTTAGATGATAAAAGGCTAAGGACCATTAAGTTCGCCTTCTGACATCCTCATCATCACATGATACAACGATAATGGAGTTGTTGACTAAACGTAGCGATCAATCTCTATCAATTAGTCTACAATAGACCCAGACATGAGGCGAGGAAAACCCCAGTGGCGGACAGCTTTCGGAAGCAAAGATCCAAAGTCACTTGTTCCTTCCAAGCATGCTACACTTACCATATGTCCTGTCTTAAATTATATGAGTTGAGATGGAGAACCCCTCCATCACATAAAAGCCAACATCATGTGTAACTCCATACTATTCCTTCCTGATAGTGTGCAATGGCACATCTTTTTCCGAAAGACATGCCTTTAGAGTCACCTCAGGATTAAAAAAAAATGATTTGAAGAATTTCCATCTGAAAATTAAGCCAATATCATTGCTTGTCTGTCCAGAAACCTAGAAAAGGTAGCAGAAATTGTGAATATGGCCATTTCCCTTCAGAAGGCCTTGGCCTTCCATCCAGACAACTCAATGAATTTATTTATGAGCCCAGCTCATTGGACAACAAACTGCTACAAGATTTGAAACAACTTACTCCTGGGTAGAGGAATTTTCAACAGTTTCTTTGGTTGCTTCCATTTTGTTTTAGGCCTTTCCACTTGCTGTTTCATATAGCCTACACCCATCTCTTCCCATTTTTCCTCTCTGACCTCATTTTTTAGCTTCAGTGAGTTTACTTCCTCCTTGGTGCCAATCATCCTAATTGTAATCAGTCATGATAGTTAATGTACAAGCAGTAACATTGGTTACGGCCAAACACCCATCTCTTCCTTTCATACAATCGCAAGGACTCTTCCTTGTTGCTGGAATCCTATTCTGGTATTCCTTGTAACAAGGCAGACTTCTCTTTCTGTGGGCAGGGAATGGCAATGTTAGAAGCATCTGCCTCAAACAAATGGAAGTTTTATTTAAGTATTAATTTGGTGGAGGGGAGACTGGGATATCCTACATACCATTTGGGTGTGCAAATCACGCCCATGTGAAAAGGGTAGGTTGCTAGGTAATGTTAAGTATATAGAAGGGCATGTAAAGAACCCAGCAGCATTCGTGGCTCCAATGGCTTTCCTAATGGGAATCCCCTATTGGAGGTTCTTGGAAGAAGACGAGGAGAACCAATGGAAGGATTCTAGGCAAGTCAAGTGGTACAAAGGTACTCCATGCCCACCACACCTTACTACCTGCTTTGCACCCATGAGCCGTTACCTGTAGTCCTGCATCTACAGACAGAGGTGACCATACTTGCTTTATCAGACAATTGCAGAGCTGCTATTCACAAAGGAAGCTGGGACACTGGACCCAGTGACCCCACTAACATATGGGAATGTCTCAGCAATGGTGTTGATGAATGCTTCCTTGAAAGCATGCCAATCATAGTACACCATGCTTTCGGTGGCACTGTATGTAAAAAGGCAAGGGTGATCAACAGCCAGCATATTGTGATTGTTGAAACCTGCCAAGGTGCCACCAACCATATCTGCAGGCCGTACCTGGTAATGACTGTTGGGAACATCTGCTTAGCATCCAGGCCACTGGAGAGCCAGTGCAGAGCTGTGTCATCTACAGCAAGATCACCTGCAGCTACCACGAAGCAAAAGGTTGGTACATCGAAAGGCAAGAACTGTCAGCTCCAACTTGGCTCCGCCTCCTCGCTGGCATATGTCGACATTGGTCTATAGAATGGGGCCGTGGAGTGGGACAAAGGGCAAACATCCTCTCACCCACCCCATTCAGCACCAACTCCACTTCACCAACCATCATGCCTTCACCATGAACTGCATTTCCTTTTACTTTTGTCCATCAGGTCTTAGCGATCTCCCCCTTCAACTTTGGCAAAGTGTGACAATGAGCTGAAATGCCTTCTGAGCCTTTCCTAAGGCTGTAACGTTTGTCATACGATTTTGATAATTCTCTTTAATTACCTGCATCCATTTGAGTTTTACTTCCTACTAGTGTGTTCTCTGCACATGTCCAAATCTGGGCTTGAAGTTATATATAATTATGCTAATGTGCTGACCACAGAAAACGGAGTGCAAACTGGTTCACATAACATCTATTTGAAATCATTTGAGTGTAAACTTCACCCATATCAGAAAATTCAGCCTTCATCGACATTTTGTATACACAGTTAGATTATTATTGCAGACCACTAAAGTAAGTTAGTCAGCTACTGCAAACCTGAGTACTTTGGGTATATTCAATTTGGAATGACAATTTAAGTTGGAAGATCCAAATTATACAGTGCTCAACAGAGAAAGGTGAATACATTAAATGGGACTAGCTATTTCACGTATCATAATTATTAAATGAGTGAGACCTCCAAAACTCTGTCATGTTTAAGGGCCAATTCCAGTCTTGCCTGAAGGCAATAGTCATCTTTTGTCACAGATCTGTCGCCACTGCCATACAGACTCATTGGCCCCGATATTTACGGGGAGGTGGTTCGGGAGCGGGGGAGCGTGTTTGCGGGAGAAATCCGGAAATGCCGAGTTCCTGCCAAATTTAATGGCAGTACTTCATTTAAATTTTTTTTATACATTTGAATATTATAATATAAGTACAGATCCACCTCTCCAGAGCGGGTTACTCGAAACCTGCCGTGGTTAAAACGGAAGCAGGCACATTTGCGATAGGTTGGGGTTTGAGTTACACAAATTTGCCAATTTAACCCCCCCCCCCCCGACCCTTTCCTGCCTCTCGTTGGGGGGTGGGGGGATTAAAATGAACCTCATTATTGGCCTCAAGGAAAGGTTGTGACTGGGGCAAAACTTAAAAATCTGGAGATTTCGCTCATCCCTGAGCTTGACAGAAGCTGGATATATCAAAATTATTACTCAGGAACCTTTTGTTACTTGTTCCAGCAATTTTAGCTTGTAAATTCAGGTCAATTGTTGAGCTTTTACTACTTAAGGAACACCCTCTCTGCCAGAGTGCCCAACCATTGGGGACGATTCAAAAATGTCAGGTAAGGCGTTTCAACTGCAGGCTGAAATAATTCCAAATCCTGCTTGCATTTTGGAACAAAGGTTGCATCCTTTACATTTAATAATCGATATGCAAAATTATGTTTTCAAAATATGGCTACATCGAACATCAATTCACGTGCTAAGAACGTTTTGGAAAAATTGCCTGATGAAGCTGCTGCAGAGCTGTCACTCCTCGAGATTCTTTTAGAGAAGAACCATCTGTCTCACCCAGAATCCTGCATTATATGTGTGGTCGTGCAAAATAGTCTGAAAATTCAGTTGGTTGTGAGGTCAGAGAGACAGAACAGGGGCCTCCTGGAGGAGGGTAACCAATGGTCCCATTGCTTCTGCTTTGTTTGGATCCTTTGATGTTGGGCAATTGTAATTGGCTAAGTTTTCAGACATGGGGAAGATAACATTTCCTGAACTGGTCATCAAAGGAATGTCTGTGGGGGCACAACATGCTGTCATACACCACAGGGATGACACAACACATAAATAGGCACAACACTAGCCTTTATGCAAAATGGGGCTCTTCACTTCTCAGTTCTTTCTCAGGCCCCTGAAGTTTTGAGATCCTCGAGTATGGCCACTCCAAATTTTTTTTAAAAAGTTTATTTTAAACAGTGATTTGTCATTGTTATTAATGGAAAACAGCTTAATAGTTTATAAATTCTCAGTGAGCCATATTTAACTTTTTTTTTCCATTTGATCTCCATTCTGACAGTGGAAACCTCTTAATGGGAACACCCATGGAAAGCACAAAGTTCCTTCTATCCAGCTGTTGTAAGATAAACACAGTAGATGTATAGTGGATGAATTGCTGCCTAAGAAAATGTTTCCTTCAAATAAATACCCTCATTGAGATGGTGCCCACTCACTGGCATGTACTGTATAACTCTGTTTGTCCATTATTAAGGATAAAATAGCGGAGCACTTGACAAATGGGGAAAGGATCGGACAGAGTCAACATGGATTTACAAAGGGTAAATCGTGTTTGACTAATCTGCTGGAATTTTTTGAGGAAGTAACTGGTAAAATAGATGGGGGAGAGCCAGTGGATGTGGTGTACCTTGACTTCCAGAAAGCCTTCGATAAGGTTCCACACAAAAGATTATCATGCAAAATTAAGGCTCATGGGATTGGGGGCAAAGTATTAACGTGGATAGAGAACTGGCTGGCGGATAGAAAACAGAGAGTTGGAATAAACGGCTCGTTTTCGGAGTGGCAGGCAGTGACCAGCGGGGTGCCGCAAGGATCTGTCCTGGGACCCCAGCTGTTCACAATATATATAAATGATCTGGATCAGGGAATTGGATGCAATATTTCCAAATTCGCTGATGACACTAAACTAGGAGGAGGGGTGGGCTCTGATGAGGATGTCAGGAGGCTACAGTGCGATTTGGACAGGTTGGGGGAATGGGCGGATACGTGGCAGATGCACTATAATGTGGATAAATGCGAGGTTATCCACTTTGGGGGTAAAAACAGGAGGGTAGATTATTATCTAAATGGCAATAGATTGGGAGATGGGGAAGTGCAGAGGGACCTGGGTGTTCTTGTGCACCAGTCACTGAAGGAGAGCATGCAGGTGCAACAGGCGATTAAGAAGGCAAATGGTATCTTGGCCTTCATATCAAGGGGGTTCGAGTATAGGAATAGGGATACCTTACTACAGCTGTACAAGGTGCTGGTGAGACCGCATCTGGAGTATTGTGTACAGTTTTGGTCGCCCCATCTGCGGAAGGATGTTCTTGCCATGGAAAGAGTGCAACGGCGATTCACCAGGCTGATACCTGGAATGGCGGGAATGACCTACGAAGAGAGATTAAATAGTTTGGGCTTGTACTCACTGGAGTTTAGAAGATTGAGAGGGGATCTCATCGAAACATATAAAATTATGGCAGGCCTGGACAGGCTGAATTCAGAGAGAATGTTTCCAATGGCCGGGGAGCACAGAACCAGGGGCCACAGTCTAAAAATAGCGGGCAAATCATTTAAAACAGAGATGAGGAAGAATTTCTTCACTCAAAGAGTGGTGAGCCTGTGGAATTCCCTGCCACAGAGGGCTGTGAAGGCTAATTCAATAAATATTTTCAAGAGAGAATTGGATATATTTCTGAAGGCTAAGGGGATTAAGGGTTACGGAGAAAAGGCGGGGACGGGGTACTGAACTGGTAAGATCAGCTATGATCTCAGACGAAGATCAGCCATGATCTCATTGAATGGCGGAGCAGGCTCGAAGGGCCGAATGGCCTACTCCTGTTCCTATCTCTATGTTTCTATGTTTCTATATCTGACTCATAATCAGTGCCATAACCAACGTGGAAGCATGCAATCAATAATGGAATAATAGAGAAGAACAGCTGACTTAACCTGGCCCATATTTTAGCAACTTCCATCATAGCTCTATCTTTCCCTTTGTCGCACTCTCCCACAGACACTCTTATTACACACACAGAATAAAGAGAAGCACTGGAGGAGCTTAGGGGCACTAAATAGTCTTTTCCATGATATATTATTCTTTCTATGGTTATATATACACATCAGTAAGAAAAAATCTGTTACAATTCTGAAAATTATTTCAGCTTAATGAGAGTATATTCTCCCTTTCACACATTCCTTTCCTGATCGATGGCTCCGCGCCCTTCCAGCTTTAAGACCATTTCTCACTTGTCCTCTGGGATCTGCTCCTTCCTTTTATTGGCAGCTGCCCATTCCCTGCCCTTTTCTACATCCCCTTATGGAATTAGTGCTGTAGCCTCTCGCTCTCCAGAGAGATAGAACGTCCTACTGCAGAAGATTTCCCAGGAATAGTGGAAAATATTGGCTATTCTGGTGCAGTGAACACACTGGTCAACATCACAGAATCTGGACACCAGCTCACAGAATGACAGGGAAAAAATGTTACAATGGACACAAATAAAAGATTGAGGAGAGCAATCTGGTTACTATTGTACTACATTTCAAGACTAATTACTAGGGCGACATGTGATGCATCTTATGGGAACACAAGCTAACAGTCCACACAAATGACGGCCTTATCTATTCAATATGGAAACATGCCTCTGCAAGAATATTTATTACCACATGTTCTATTTAATAATTACTCAGCAGTTGAGTGCACTACATTGTGTTCGAAATGAATATAACTGGAAATAACTGTATGATAGGGAGCCTGGTGTGTTTTTGAAAGAATTTATTGGTGTGACTTCACAGTAAAAGTCTTTGGAACTTCAGTAGTATTACATTTTGTTTAAATTTTATATGAACTCGGTACATCCTTAGGTTCTTGTAGGGGTGGAGACTGAGGGAGAAGCAGAATATTCTTTACCTTGCTAGTCATCAGAGAAGTTTCTCTGGGTTATCCATCTCTCTCAGATGGCTTCAGTAGGACTGCCCAGTTTCAACAAGACAGACTAAGAAATGTTTTTCAAAAAAATTACCAGATCGAAGGAAATCCAAGTACGTATTTCTTAAGTTCAAACAAAGCTGTCAATTAAACAAGTAAGAAGAACAAAAGAACTTGCATTTATATAGCGCCTTTCACAACCCCAGTTTGTCCCAAAGTGCTTCACAGCCAATGAGTTACTTTTTGAAATGCAGTAGTCACTGTTGTAATGTAGGGAAACATGACAGTCAATTTGCACATGGCAAAGTCCCACAAACAGCAATGAGATAAAAGACCAGATAATCTGTGATGTAAGAAAACTACTAGGCACTTGGTCTGAGTATTAAACAAGGTTTTAATTAACTGTTTTTCAACATGGAGATCTAGTTGTGTCCTTCACTAGTTCCTGTTAAGGAATGTCCTGAGCAAGCTGGGCCCATACTCGAGTATTTAAACTCGCCCTGGACAGCGCCACCAGCAGGCCGCCCAGTATCATTTCATTAGTCATTTCCACATGAATGACAAGATTCATGTCAATCTGTTTTTAGTAATATTGGTTGAGGGATAATTGTTGACCAGGACACCAAAGAACTCCCCTGCTCTTCTTCAAATCGTGTCATTGGGGTCTTTTACACTCTCTGGGTCTTTTACAGGGTCTTGGATTAATGTCTCATCCAAAAAATGGCACCTCCAACCGTACAGCACTGCCTCAGTACTCCACTGAAGTGTCATCCTAGACTATGGACTCAAGTCTCTGGAGTGGGCCTTGAACCTATATCCTTCTGACTCAGAGGTGTGAGTGCTACCACTGAGCCAAGACTGACAAAAGGCTTCATTTTTAGATTTTCTTCATAATTTTACCTCTCATTTCTGGTGTCATTCTGGTGAATCTTCACACAGTTTTAAGGATCTAATATCCTTCCTATAATAGGGTGCCCAGAAATCCATGCAATATTCTAACTGTGGCTTCACCACTGTGTAGTACATCACATGCTTGCTTTCATATTCAATGGCTCTGTGTCTAAAACTTAGAATTACAGTTGCCTTTTTATTGACTTTTCTACCTGCACTTCCATCTTTAAAGATCTATATATCTATATATCTTTAAAGATCTATATATCTGTACTTCTAGATATTCCTGTTAAAAGTCTTGTCTTTTAAGGCACATTTTTTTCTTACTGTTCTTTTTCCCAAAATGTACAACTTCACATGTCTCTGCATTGCACTGCATCTACCTATTTACCCATTCTCTTCACACGTGTAGGCCTTCCTGCATTCTTTCACAGTTTGTCATCCTCCCGAATTAGATATCATAAACAAACATCAATATCATGCTTCTTGTGCCTATGTCAAAATCATTCATATCAATAGAAAACAAAAGAGATGGCTTGCACAGATTCTCGGCATCACTACCCTCATCCTCCAAATCCACAAAGAAAAACCTCCTCCATCTTGCTTTCTTTACCCTAGCCTCCCACTATCCATCTGGCCACATTCCCTTTAATGCCTTAATTTTCATAACAAGTCTCTTATGTGGCACCTTATTAAACACCTTCTGAAAAGCCATAAAATCAACATCCAAAGCACAATCTTTATCGAAAAACACTCTCATTTCCTCGAAAAACATTCGTCAAGCAAAATCTGCTCCTTACAAATCCACACCATACTACTTCTTCTTCTTCTTCTTCTGCTTAGGCAGTCCCTCGGGAACCGAGGATGACTTGCTTCCACATTAAGAATGAGTTCGCAGGTGACTGATGAGTCAATGCGGGACCTACAGTCTCTGTCACAGGTGGGGCAGACGGTGGTTGAAGGGGCGGGTGGGTGGGGTGCTTGGGTTGACGTGCGCTCCTTGCACTGCCTGCGCTGGGCTTCCGCTTGCTCCTGGCGAAGAGACTCGAGGTGTTCAGCGCCTTCCCGGATGCTTCTCCTCCACTTTGTGCGGTCTTGGGCCAGGGATTCCCAGGTGTCGGTGGAGATGTTACACTTTTTCAAGGAGGCTTTGAGGGTGTCCTTGAAGTGTTTCCTCTGCCCACCTGGGGCTCTCTTGCCGTGCCGGAGCTCCGAGTAGAGCGCTTGTTTTGGGAGCCTCGTATCGGGCATGCGGACAATATGACCCGTCCATCGGAGCTGATTGAGCGTGGTCAAAGCTTCGATGCTGGGGATGTTGGCCTGAGCAAGAACACTGACGTTGGTGCGCCTATATTGCCAATGGATTTGCAGGATCTTGTGGAGGCAGCGTTGGTGGTACCTCTCCAGTGCTTTGAGGTGCTTGCTGTACATGGTGCATGTCTCTGAGGCATACAGCAGGGCAGGTATCACTGCTGCTCTGTAGACCATGAGCTTAGTGCTGGGTTTGAGGTCCTGGTCTTCAAACACTCTCTTCCTCAGGCGACCGAAGGCTGCACTGGCACACTAAAGGCGGTGTTGGACTTCGTCATCGACGTCTGCCCTTGTTGACAGTAGGCTCCCGAGGTATGGAAAGTGGTCCACGTTGTCCAAGGCCTTGTCGTGGATTTTGATAATTGGGGGGCCGTACTGTGTGGCGGGGGCAGGTTGGTAGAGGACCTTTGTGTTGCGAATGTTTAGTGTAAGGCTCATGCTCTCGTACGCTTCGGTGAAGGTGTTGACAATGGTTTGGAGTTTGACCTCCGAGTGAGCGCAGACGCAAGCATCGTCTGCATCCTGTAATTCGACGACAGAGGATGGGATGACCTTGGATCTGGACTGGAGGTGACGGAGGTTGAACAGTTTCCTGTTTGTTCTGTAAATTAGCTCCACTCCAGTGGGGAGCTTACTGAGGGTGAGATGGAGCATTGCAGCAAGGAAGATCGAGAAGAGCGTTGGTGTGATGACACAGCCTTGTTTGACCCCGGTTCGTTCATGAATTGGGTCTGTGGTGGAACCGTTGGTCAGGATCAAGGCTTACATGGTGTCGTGAAGCAGGCAGAGGATGGTGACAAACTTTTGAGGGCAGCCGAATTTGAGGAGGGCACTCCATAATCCCTCACGGTTGACAGTGTCGAAGGCCTTTGTGAGATCAAAGAAGACCATGTATAGCGGTTGGTGCTGTTCCCTGCATTGACGTGCAGTGAAGATCATGTCCATTGTGCCCCTTAGTGGGTGGAATCCGCATTGCGACTCTAGGAGGAGCTCTTCGGCCACTGGGAGAAGGTGATTGAGGAGAATTCTTGCGATGACTTTCCCTGTGGCAGACAGCAGGGAAACTCCTCTGTAATTACCGCAATTGGACTTGTCACCTTTCTTGCGAGGCCTTGTCATAACCAAAACCTTGTTCCGTCAGAGAGACAAGTACAAGGCTTCATGGCAGCAACCTCGCTCCAAGCACTGGCATCTGCTAGACTACGTCATCATCCGAGCGAGGGACCACAAGGATGTCCGCATCACCCGCGCCATGGCAGGAGCTGACGACTGCTGGACAGACCACCGCCTAATCCTGTCATCTCCATCAATGTAGCCCCAAAACAGCGGCGGCAACAGAGACAATGCCGCAATGGAGCACTCAAAGACCCCGCTAAGGAGGCCCTATTCAGTCTGCGCCTCACAAACAACCTGACGACTCTCAGTGATGCAGAGACACAGAGTGCCCACAGCGCCTGGTCTGCGCTCAAGGCCTCCATAATCAGCACCTGTGAAGAGACGCTCGGTCACTCGACCAGGAAACACCAAGACTGGTTCGACAAAAACGACCAGGAGATCCAGGAGCTAATAAGCCGCAAGCGCAAGGCATTCCTGATCTGGAAACAGCAACACAACTCGAGAGCAAGAAAGCAGCTCTACAGAAGCCAGATGGCCGAGGTCCAACAAAAAACTTGCGACCTAAAGAACAGATGGTGGGTGCAGAAAGCGCAGGAGATCCAGCAGCTAGCCGACAACCACGACGTGCGTGGATTCTTTAGCGCAGTCAAGACCATCTACGGCCCAAGCACCCAAGGTCCGACCCCACTGCGGGCCAAGAATGAAGAGGTGCTCATCAAGGTCAGAGAGGCAGTCAGTGCCCGCTGGAAGGAGCACTTCGAAGATCTCCTTAACCGCGACTCTGTCTTCGACGCGAGTGTCCTCAACTCCATCCCACAGCATGCTACCCACCACCATCTCAGCACAATCCCAGCCCGGCATGAGGTTGAAAAGGCCATCCGACAACTGAAGAACAACAAGGCCTCGGGAGCAGATGGAATCCCCGCCGAGGCACTAAAGCATGGCGGAGAAGCACTACTGGCACGAATTCATGAACTCATTTCTCTTATCTGGAAGGAGGAGAGCATGCCAGGGGATCTCAGAGACGCTGTAATTGTGACACCACACTATTCCCGATTAGTCAGCACCATTCTAAGTGTTGACTAATTTCACCATAAATGTTCAGGATTTGAAAGAAAAAAAGACAGATTAACGTTTTGAGTGGCAACTCTTTGTTAGGGACTGAAATGTAGTTCAGATGAAGGGTCACACCCAAAACGTAAATCAACCTTTTGTCTTTCAGGGGCTGATTGGGCTGCTGCATCCTTTCTGTTTTCTTTCTTTCTGCTTTCCAATATTAATGTTTTTCTTGTAATGGAAGTATACAAGAAGTTTCATTGTTTCCAGACTTCTTTGTGGTGTGTTTGCACTCCTGCAAATACAGGAGAGACTAATGGAAAACATCTGAGAAATGTATAAAGGAAAACGTGTGGTTTGCAGTAAAAGGTCCCTTTGGGGGAAAGGTTAGTGAATTAGCAGAAGAATCAATGTAAATTGGCAGGGGTACTTCACAGAAAAATATTAAAAAGGAAGTTATTTTTATATACAAATATATGAGTAAAAAGAGAATTGTTAAATGTAATGTGGGGTCCCTGAGAGGAGAGGATGGTGAGTTATTAGAGGATAAACGGCAATTGAAGGGGATACTTAACAAATACTTCACGTCAGTGTTTATGAAGGAGAAGGTTACTGGGGAGGAGGTAAATCCTAATTGGCTTAAATCAAAATGAGAGATATTCCTGAGGGAATTAGGGGAAGAAATAGCAGAGGTTGTAGAAATTCTAGAGGTCTGATTTTAACTCCCAGCTGGTAGTCATGCAGGCTGGGGGTGGGGGCGGGGTGTGGCCAAGGCAGGCGGCAAACAGTCAAGCCCTGTACAGCGTGAAGCCTGGGAGATTTAAATTCCTGGGTCTCATCTGGATAGGCCCATCTGTCATCTAGCTGAACCCAGGAGGGAGCGATAGCTGGCCGGCAGGTGGGAGCGGGATGTTGGGCGGCAGGAGGCTGTTGCCGGGGACCTGAAGGAATGGTCCTCGGCACTCAGGTATGTGATTGGTGGAGGGGGGCGGGGCGGGGTTGGAATGGGCTCACAGTTGGAGCAGGTGGAGGAGAAACCCAGGGCAGGGGAGGCCCAAGTTTTCTTTGTGGGGCCTGGAGGAGCACTCTTGGTTCTCCTGGCCTAAACCACTCCCCCCTAAAAAATGCCCTTTCTGGGCCTCGTCTGGTCCCGGTTTCTCTTGCCACCAGATAGGCCTGGCAGGAAGCAAAAAGAGCTTGCCAGCACAGGCCTCTGGTTAAAATTGTAGTTAGGCCACGATGACATTGTTAAAGCCTGATCTGAATATTTAAAGATGGACCCCACTACTTTTTGTTGGGTGCAATGTCCCCTGTAAGCTGCACTTTGTTCTGTGCGGCCTGTTACTTTTAATGCGCGGTCCCTTTATATTTCTGCACATGCGCGGTATTTACAATGGAAAAGCCAGTGAACGGCCTGCGCGGGGCCTTTCCCATTACTGCGCTGCGATGTGGCCGCACAGCTTAGAGGGAACATTGGGCAGGTGTTCCTCTTGCCAGCTCATAGGAACATAGGGATAGGAGTAGACCATTCGGCCGCTCGAGCCTGCTCTGCCATTCAATTAGGTTATGGTTGATCAGAAGAGCGGGTTAAGATCACAGCTGGGGTGAAGCAGCGGCATCAATAGGATAAGTTGCCTGGGCCGTTTTAACCGCCTGCCCGGCTGATTACAGCCGGGTGGGCAGGTTTAAAATCAGCCCTTATATTTCAGAGCTCTATTGAGAGTGGAATTGTGCCAGAGGACTGGAGAATGGCCAACGTAATACCCATTTTCAAAAAGGGAGGTGGAGAGTAATTACAGGCCAGTTAGTTTAACATTTGTATTTAGGGGAAAAAATTGAATCTTTAATTAAGGATGGAATTACTAAATGCTGTACCTAGATAAAGAGTAAATAATTAGAAGCAGAGAGATCTTGAGATGGTATGGAGAGGAATATGGAGAAGGCCATTGTGTGCATAAAGTTACAGCAGTTTTGTAGGGAGCGTGGGCTCAATTTTTAAAGTGTGCTTTGGCACCGAGCTTGAAAGTAATATCTGATTAAAACCCAAAACATAATAGGGCGTATATATTTACTTATGACACCAGGCTGTGAGGTACAAAAGTAACTTCATCAATCCTGCACTCGCAGTAGGGAGCCGCAGGCAAAGGTAATGTGGTTTGGAGATAAGAGCTACGAGAATGTAGTGCCAATTCTCCCACCTGTGCTCCCTTCAAGTGCGAGTCCCCACTGGGAATGCAGGGTTAGTGAAATTATCCTACAGCGAATTGTGAAGGAGATAGCAGGAAACCGCAAACTGTCTTAGAAGTGAAGAAATTTCACCACCTGCAGATCTGCACTGGGGAGTGTAGGACTTTCACCTCTCACCTTAACGCACTTTAACCCCATCCAAAATAGTCATGGCAGATGTCTGTTGTGGCACAACAGGGGTGTCTGACACATAGCAGAGAGGCACCCTGTTGCTCTGAGAGGTGAACCAAGGTTCAGATCAGGCCAAAGAAAAAGGTAGGTGTACATTTTTCAAACTTCCTCCCCTCACTTGGAGCAATTGCAGTTTTTTTCTGAAGTGCTGAGTGTAGTGTATGTACCTTGAAGGAGGAACTATATTCTGCAGCCCCTGTATACTGCAGTACCAGTAGTGACCACCCCTGTATATAAGCCTGTGCAGTAACTTTGTATAGTAGTTCCAGTTTTGTCTCCATTCAGTAAACACCTGTTATAACCAACTTCTGCAGTCCGTGTCTCAATTACACACGGACGTTACATTGGCGACGAACAGATCCGAACTTACCTACAGTTCTGCACCACCTCACGGGGATCCATCCCTGAAGCGAAGTTGTTAGAGGTCGAGGCCAGAAGGCAGAAATCCAAAAAGAAGAAAAAAAAAACAAACAGAAGAAACGGGCGTCGACCGTGGGCAACCGCCCTCTGATTCATCGAATTCGAAGATTTGCAGGAGAGGCTGTCGAGAGCTGGGCTTGGTTCTCCAGTCTATGGTGTTCCAGCTAATCAGGCTGGTGGCAGGTAGTACACTGATCCTTCCTGGGCTGCGGCGGGCTAGAGCTCGATCGGGTGGCTTTTCAACGGGGCCGAGCAACGTTGTCGGGAAGAGGAGAGAGAGAGAGAGGGTGGAGCACACAGGGCGCGGCCGGTGCTACGAAGCCGGGCAGCGTACAGACCCAAGAAGAGGGAGGAAAGTGTCCCATAGGGTCTGCTCTGACGACGGGAACAGTAATTAAAATTAAAGAAATTAGAAGCGCAGAAAGCCGCGAGGAGCTGCAGTTTGCCACGGGGACCGCGGAGAGCGGCGTTGGCAGCAGCGTGGGGGGAAGTGCGCGAAGACCATAGGGCATCGCCATCAAGGCATAAAAATGCCAGCAACAGCGCTGGCAGCAGCGGAAAAGACAGAAAGCGCGGGAGGCGCCATCTTAATCCAGCGGGGAAGAAGGCAAAGCGCGGGAGGCGCCATTTTGTTCAATTGGGGAAGAAGGCAAAGCGCGGGAGGCGCCATCTTAGATCTCCAAGATGCCGAAGACTGGCAATATCTCTGCCTTCGATAATGCAATAGAAGACTGGACCACGTATGTGGAAAGAGTCGAAGTATATTGCAAGGCAAATGAAGTAGCCGATGAGAAAAAGGCATCGGTACTACTAAACTTAATGGGCGCAAGAACGTACGGCCTATTGCGGAACCTGATCACTCCAGTCAAACTGATGGAGAAGAGTTTTAACGAAATTGTTGATATCCTACAGGAACACCTAAATCCTACACCGCTGCTGATAGTAGAAAGATTTAAATTCCACAAGAGAAATCAGCATAAAGATGAGAGCAATGCTGATTACCTTACAGAACTACGCAAGCTATCAAAGCACTGCCAGTTCGGAGCAGGACTGGCAGATACCCTACGGGACAAATTTGTCTGTGGACTCCTGAGTGAAGGAACCCAGAAGAGGTTACTCTCAGAGAAAGAGCTGACGCTAGATAAGGCTTTCAGCGTGGCAGTATCGTATGAAGCAGCAGCAAGGGGAGCTGCGGAAATACAGCAAAAGCCACAGGAATACGGCACCCATGAAATGACATGGGGATTTGAAAAATGTTATCGCTGCGGCAGAACAACCCATGACCAGAAGGACTGCTGGTCCAAGGACAAAACATGCAGGCAATGCGGAAAGATGGGACACATTGCACGAGTTTGCAGGTCCGGGAAGAAGACTAACGACAACAAAAAGACTACTAAGGAAAAGTACAGGAAAGTACAAAAGATGACAGACAGTAGTTCCGAAGACCAGAAGAGCGATAGTGAATCCGGGAACAAGAGACTAAGCTGTCTCAAACTACACAACATAATCACAAAAGAGGATCACCGAACCATTTGGGTCACCCTCACGATAGCAGGGTCCCAAGTCAAAATGGAATTGGATACAGGATCAGCCCTGACCGTCATGAATCGACGAGACTACGAGCGGCTATTCTCACACATACACTTGAAAGACACATCCATTGTCTTGAAGACATATACGGGGCAGAAAGTATACCCCAGAGGGAAAATAAGGGTGCCTGTCGAATACAACGGCAAGGAAATACAGAAATTGTATCTGTACATACTGCAAGATGGTGGACCACCGTCATTGGGACGTGAATGGATCAGAAAGATAAGTTTAGACTGGCACTCCATTCAGGCACTGACTGTGGCTGGTAAAAAGGATGATGACGTCACACCTGGACGATTGTCAAAAATCTTGGCTAATGCTAAAGCGATGTTTCAACAAGAACTGGGAACTCTTAAAGGCGTAACCGTCTCGATAAAAATAGAAGAGAATGCAATTCCCAAGTTTTTCAAAGCAAGACCGGTACCGTATGCAATTCGCCCAGCCGTCGAGGCAGAGCTGGAGAATCTGGAGAATGCAGGCGCGTTAACTAAGGTAGACTGGAGTGAGTGGGTGACACCCATCGTTCCTGTCATGAAGAAAACGTTAAACAATAAGTCTGAGGAGCCAAGGAAGGTTCGCATCTGTGGGGACTTCAAGGTGACTGTGAACCCAGTCCTTCACACAGTACAGTATCCTCTTCCGAGGATAGAAGATATTTTCGCCTCACTATCTGGAGGGAAACGTTTTACAAAAATTGACCTAGCGCAAGCATATTTGCAGATGGAGGATGAAGAATCCTCTAGGAAATATCTCACGATAAACACTCACAAAGGTCTTTACCAGTATAATCGACTGGTATTCGGAGTTGCATCAGCTCCGGCTATATGGCAAAGAGCGATGGAACAAGTCCTGCAAGGGATTCCGGGGACTCAGTGTTACTTGGACGACATCCTAGTGACAGGTGAAAATGACAGTGAACGCCTTGCCAACCTAGAGCAGGTGCTCATTAGACTAAGAGAACATGGGCTACGAGCCAATCGCCCCAAGTGCGAGTTTTTTAAGAAACAAATATCGTATTGTGGCCACGTGATTGATGAAGAGGGGTTACATAAGTCCCCTGACAAAATTGAAGCGGTAGTTAAGGCTCCAGCGCCTGAAAATGTGTCGCAACTGAGGTCATTCCTCGGATTGGTGAATTACTACCATAAATTTTTGCCGAATTTGTCCACAATTCTGCACCCACTGAACGCCCTGCTACAAACTGGAGTAGCATGGAAACGGACCGATGAATGTAAGCGGGCCTTTCAGAAGTGTAAAGGCCTGATCACCTCAAGAGAAGTATTGGCTCACTACAACCCATCACTACCGATAAGACTGGCGTGTGATGCGTCTCCCTACGGCGTTGGAGCGGTATTGTCACATAAATCCCTTGATGGTTCAGAGAGGCCGATAGCTTTTGCGTCACGCTCGTTAACTGCAGCCGAGCGTAACTATGCCCAGATTGACAGAGAGGCCCTCAGCCTGGTGTGGGGGGTGAAGAAGTTCAATCACTACCTGCACGGACAGAAATTTACTCTACTAACTGATCATTAACCTCTTGTCTCCATTTTCAACCCTAAGAAGGGCGTCCCGATAATGACAGCACAACGGCTACAGAGGTGGACCCTTTTCCTAGGGGCACACCAATATGACATCGAGTACAAAGGAACTAAACAGCATGGGAATGCTGATGGATTGTCGCGCCTACCGTTGCCGACGGTGGAAGAAGCACCTGCAGTGGATCCTGTGGAGATATTCCACTCGACCATAGTCGAATGTCTACCTGTGACGAATGCAAACATAGAAAAGGAAACACGAAATGACCTGACACTCTCCAGGATCTATGATTTAACGGTGAAGGGATGGCCAGCACATGGCGAACCACTGCTGCCAGCATTGTCGCTGAGAAGAGAACAGCTGTCAGTGTGCCGAGGAACCTTGATGTGTGGATCCAGAGTAGTAATTCTACCCAAATTGAAGGATAGAGTGCTCAATGAGCTTCATGAGGGTCATCTGGGAGGGGTAAAAATGAAGAACTTAGCCAGAGCGTTTGTGTGGTGGCCGGGAATCGATAGAGAAATCGAAGAGATGACCAAGAGCTGTACAGGATGCCAGAAGGTCCAAAACGCCCCACCACAAGCCCCTCTACATCCATGGGAGTGGCCCTCATCTCCATGGCAAAGGGTACACATTGATTTTGCTGGTCCATTTATGGACTCGATGTTTTTAATTGCAGTGGATGCACATTCAAAGTGGCCAGAGGTAATAAAAATGTCCTCAACCACCACAGAAAAAACTATCACAGTCTTACGAACCATATTCGCCAGAAATGGGCTGCCTGAACAGATTTGCTCCGACAATGGACCACAGTTTGTGTCTGAAGAGTTCCGGAGGTTCTTAAAGAACAATGGTGTTAAGCATTACACATCCGCCCCATATCATCCAGCCACCAATGGATTGGCTGAGAGGTTCGTTCAAACATTCAAGAAGGCTATCAAGGCAATGTGTAATGAAGACATACCCCTACAACACAAGGTGGATAACTTCTTGTTTGCCTACTGGAATGTGACACATGCGGTTACCAACCAAACTCCAGCCATGATGTTCTTCAATTGAAGACTAAGATGCCGCTTGGATTTGGTTAAGCCAAACATCAGAAGAGATGTGGAGAACAGGCAGTTTCAGAATATGAATGAAAGGCCAACCAGGAGTTTCAAGATAGGTCAGCCAGTTTTGGCCCAGGACTACCGCACAGAGAAATGGCAGCCAGGAACGATCTGCACACGGCAAGGACCTCTAATGTATACCGTGGACGTTGGAGAAAGCATTGTAAGACGCCATGCTGACCAGATTCTAGAGTCACTGGAAAACGTCAAATCTACACCACGATCCTATACACCTGGTGATGAAACCGAAGTACCAATTGCATCTACCTCAGAATTGATGATATTGGAAGCAGACGAACCAAACAACGACGTTGATTCCGAATCAACTTTGCCAGAAGAACCTGATACCCCAAAGAGGCGTTATCCGGACAGAATCAGGAAGCCTCCTCAAAGACTGAATTTATAATTGATTAACACGGTATGGTACGGCAGCTGTAGCTCCCATGACCGGAAAGCCCTGCAGCGGGTAGTCAAAACTGCCCAACGCATTACCGGCACCTGGCTACCGACCATAGAACATATATATCAGAAACGCTGCCTACGGAGGGCATGGTCCATCATCAAAGACCCTACCCACCCCAGCCACAGTCTGTTCACCCTCCTACCATCTGGAAGACGCTGCAGATGCACTCGCACCCGTACGACCAGATTTAGGAACAGCTTCTTTCCCAGGGCTGTCATCCTACTGAACTCCACAAATAAACACTAAAGCCTGCACATCTGCCGATGCACTTTATTATGGTCATATTTATGCTAATATATATGTACAAATGTATGTTGAAATGTTTAAGTGTCCTAATCCAAATTGTACACTCTCGGGAGCCGCAAGCCTACATTTCGTTGTACTGCACTTGTGCACTAACAATGACAATAAAAGTTGATTTGATTTGATTTGATTATAGTGTATGTACCTTGAAGGAGGAACTATATTCTGCAGCCCCTGTATACTGCAGTACCAGTAGTGACCACCCCTGTATATAAGCCTGTGTAGTAACTTTGTATAGTAGTTCCAGTTTTGTCTCCATTCAGTAAACACCTGTTATAACCAACTTCTGCAGTCCGTGTCTCAATTACACATGGACGTTACACTGAGGCCTTCATTAGGCCCAGAATGGAACCTACGCCTGTTCTCAGGGATTTTTTGGGCCTCTTAAATGGGGTGGAAACCTGGCGAGTCTGGGTTCCACCCCAAATTGCAATCTCCCCCACCACTAATACAATGTGGTACTTCTACCCTAAATAGATTAAGTGAGTAGGCAGAACAATGGCAGTTGTAGTTTAACAGAAAAAGGAACAATTTTTGTCTTAATAAATTCTACTTCTAAAAATGGCCACTGATTTTCCTCCTGTGGTCCCATTGTGACCCTGATCCACCCAACAAAAGCACTCCCACTGTGAAGCAAGGGACCCAGCCAAGTTCTCCCTGAGATTTCCCTCTGTTTCCATCCACTTACCACCCTATAAAACCGCTGCCACTGTAAAGATGGCTGAGCCTGTAACGTACCCCACAGGTGGGAAAGGATCGAGAAGGCGATAGGTCACATAGGAGTGCGTTTCTGCAACACTCTCTGGCTAAGAGCCACATCCCATCGGAATTCTAAAGTCTTGTTTCTGGTACCTGGACATGTTGGGAAATCCTTGCATTGTAGTCCATCAGGCTTTCCAGAATTGTAGAGGTTTGCCACATCCTCCATAATTTGGCTGCTACTAAGGGATTGGGACTTCCAAGCACAGAAACTGAAGAAGGACGAAGGTGGTGAAGGTCAATCTCTAGCTCACGATAGCGAAGCCCAGGAGGGAGAAGAGGTGGATCCAGACATCCCATTGCCATCAGGCAGGAAATTATCAACATTTTTCCAAGCTGATCTGACTTCCTCCCCTGACTTGGAATAAGGGCAGGAAATAATGAAGGGCATTGACGAGGTAAAACAGGACTTTAGAATTCTAATGAGATGTGACTCTCAGCCAAAGAGTCTTGTAGAAATGCACTCCTGTGTGACCTTTCACCTTCCCGATCTCTTCCCACCTGTGGGGCACCGTACAGGCTCAGCTACCTTAACAGTGGCAGCGGTTTTCAGGGGCGGATCAGGGTCTAGTAATGAAATCCATAACAAGGGGACCAATCGAGTTAAAAACAAATTCAGCCAGAACTTTTTCATGTAAAGCGTTATGAGAATGTGGAGCGCACTGCCCTAGAATGTCACAGATGCAGTCAATTGAGATGCTTATAAAGGAGATAGCTACTTTCTTGAGAAGTAAGGGTATCAGGGGATATGGATAAAAGTCAAACAAATGGTTTAAAAAGTAGAACTGCCATGGTAGGCTCAAGGCACTGAATGGCTTATTTGTGTTCTTAATGGTCCTAAAAAATATGGACAGTCATGGCTGAAATCTTTTCCAATAATTTGTACTTCAACATCAGAGCTTAACCAGTTGAGAAAATCCAAGCATTTGGGTTGCTGTTCAGCCTTTGATCATCTGTACAGACCTGAAGACAATCTTCAAGTACTCATCTCCAACATTTCATTATTTTTCAGAGATTGACAGCAGCTTCAATTGCCAGGACACACATTGGAGCCTCTGCGAAGTTAATAGCTTGCGTTAGTGCCCCTCTTTGATTTGCAGCTGCAGCTGCGAGTTAGTTTTCTGGTTAACTTAGTGATAATTACAAGGAGCAAAGTTCAAAACATGCTGTGCTCCCATCTGTAAAGGAAATGTATGTAAACTTGACATGGTTTCCAGATCATATACAGAGACAGGCAAGATTGATCATTTTGCCTCGAGGAGCCAGCTTACTTTCAATGGAAATTGGTAGGAACGTTGAACCATTTCTCCTGTGCGTGTGAGAGAGAGGTTGATTTATGCTCTAGATAACAAGGAACGTGCGGGGAGCTAGATTGAATCCACCAATGATGGAGCATTGGGCAAACATTGGAGGATAGTCTCCAAAAAAAAATCAAGATTACTGCAACAACTCACGCCTTAATAAAACCAAATGTCCCAGGTTGCTTCACAAATGAATGGACTGGACATCGAGAAGGAGCTATGGGAAGATGAATCAAGGTGAGGTAGAGGAGGGTTTTGAAAGTGGGTAGAAAGATAGCAAGGTGGAAGGTTTTAGGAAGAGAGTTCCGGAGTGCAAGACCGTGATGGCTGAAGGCTACACCCCGTATGGTGGAGTGACAGGAGGAGCAAAAGTTTAGAACAGCAGAGAGTGCAGCCAGGACACCAGGCTGGAGGAGGTGGCTGAAATAGGGTGCAATGAGACAATGGAGACATTTGTAAATGAGCTAAAGGATTTTGAAATCGATGCACTGGGGATGGAAAGCCAGTGGAGGTTGGTGAGGACAAGGTGGGTACAAGATAGAATACATTAGCCTAGCTAATGCAACTGACAATGGTTACAATAACGAGGTAAAATTTGATGCGATGTCAGCAGATTGTGAGGAGTCCAAGTTGCAAGTGGAACAGGTATTACAAGAGCCTAGTTTGATTGGCAATTCTCAACTTTTATCTGTCGGCAGGAACTCAATATGCAGCGAGAGAGGAGTAAGTTGATTGATTACAGCATAGGCAACATGGGACAGGGTGGCCTGGATTCTCCTCTGAATTACCACTCACTTTGGAGAATATTTAGGCTGTCAATGGAGAACATTGGTTCATAAAAACCACTGCCTCAAATCCGCCACAAAATAAGTATGCCAGAATCGGCATATCCCCCAACCTCCTGCCCAAATGAATTAGTGCCACGATGTCATAGAAGGGCATCTCTTCCCTACATGTAGATACTTACTCATCAGGGCCTACAGTGCAAGAAGTCCTTACTTAGGCTTTTCTGACCATCAATGCCTCAGAAAGCTATGCTTTCACCAATTGATAGCTCCTTCATTGATAACTTCTCAACTAGAAGAGACAGTCTTTCCATATTCACTCTAACAAAACCCTTCAGGGTTGGTAGAAACCAGACAATTAAAATGGCCTGTGCAACTTACCCCTCCAATCCCACTGCCTACCCATGGGTTGTAATTTTAAGCTGCTCTTTTGAGCAGGCAAGAGGGACACCCGCCGGAAGGCAGCAGGGTCCTTCTTCAAATATGCAGTTCGGGCTCCAATGACTGCAATTTTAACCTGAGACCCACACGGGGGAGCTGTTGTGGCTTCCCCGCCAGGCCAACCAAGTGGCAAGAGGAGCTGAGGCCAGAAAAGGCCCAGAAAGATAGGTTCATTTAAATTTATTTTGTTTCCTTGTGGGCCAGGAGGAGCGAGAGAACTCCTCCGTATCCCAGAAGGAAACCTTAAATCTCCCCTGCCCCAGACCTCCCGACCCCCTTCCCGACCACTTACCTGAGTGCCGGGGACAGCTCGTTTGGGTTTCCGGCAACGGCGTCTTGCCACCTGAAATCCCGCTGGCCAGCCAGTGACTTCTCACCAAGATCAGGCAGGAGACTAATGGGGCCTATGCAGATGAAGCCTGAGAGTTAAAATGAGCTACCGGCCGCACGATTCCCACCAGTGAGTTAAAATTGGGCTTTCATCATTTTAAACCCCCTCTTACCCTTCTCAGTCCTACGTGCTGAATTACTGATGTCTCATCGGGATATGATAGTTAAGGTCAGGGAATCTCCCACAGGGAAAGAGGGAAAACTGGACAGAGGAGTCACCCCAATCCACTGCACACGTATTAGTGGCCGGTTACAGAGTCTTCTTTGTCAAGGACGGCATGTGGCATGGGGCGACAAACAGGGAATGTAAGGGGAGACCATATAAATAAATTAAGTATAAATACCTTAAGTGGGAGTTTTATACTTTTTTGGAAAAATACCCTGTAGCTTAGGTCTTATTTGGAACCGTATTCCTTATTAATGGAGAGCGTGAAGTGCTCTTTATTTAATGTGTTTTTAGTGGGTGGTGGAATGTTTAATTAGGCTGTGTGTGCAAGCCGCATTGTATACCTAGCAGGTGGAAAGGAATGCATAGCTATACCTTGGACCCAGAAGGTTTGTTTCAGATGTTTGGCAGCACAGACTGCAACGTAAGGTAGTGTCCAATGGGACTGTGAGGTTAATCCCAGATTTAGCAAAGTTGTTAGGAACTGAACAGCAACACCTGGGATGTGAGGTCATTCTTCCCGACAGTATTTTAAGGGGAGACCATTTTAGAGCGAGTGTCTGCCAAGAAACAAAAGGGCCATTTAGGTTGTGGCTCATTTCAGCAGAAGTCTGACCCTCAGTAACAATCAAAGCACATGGAATGTAATCAAAAACCTGGGGGAATCCCAGCGAAGGGACTGTACACTACAGCCTCAGATGTAAACTCTTACATGATGTATCATATGGTGTGCAGGAAGAATGGATTACAAAATGATTGTATGTTGACCATGTGATTCTTAATACTGTGTTATCCTTGTGCTCTAGTTGATTCAGGGAAAGATCAGTGTTTAACATCAACACTAACCCTTCACTGCCACCTGTGATGCCAAACACTGCACGACTAAAAAAATATTTGAATATATTACATTTCTCAATCTAGAAGAATCCTTGTTATAAATCAATCAGCAAATAGTTACAAAACTCCTTTTTACCTCTTAGTGTCAGAAGCAGAAAGTAACAAGCCATTTGTCTCCTTAACCATGAAATGTTTTCCAAGTGTGTACGACACTATATTGCTTTTAATTTACTTTAACTTTTCTGAACAGATTCTTTTAAGCACCCCGATTGGCGATACAATTTTACAGTAAATAATAAACCTCATCTGCTGCAGGACCAAGTATGCTTTATGTTGCCATGAAAACCACTTATCGATACAGTTGTTTTCATGAAAGCCATCAATGTTACTTTTTGTTTTAATTGAGAACGAGGTGACTGTCCATAGTGCAGGACACTACCGAGAATGAGAAGAGCAAAAGGAGATGGGAAAGTAAATTAGAGAGCAGTGCGATGATTAGGTGATGCCAAGTTTGGGCTTTTAGGGGAAGCTTTTCCACATGTTGGGAAATTGTACTTCTCTGGACCGTGATTCTCTGCCCATTAATAAGGGTGTACAATTTCCCAATTGAGCACATCCTGGGAGCCCTGAATCAAAATCTCTCCTTAAAAGCCCAACACAATCACAAAATATTCACAAGGTAACTGGTTCAAACCTCGTCTTTGGAGCATTCATCTGACTCATTTAAAAGAAATCTTCTAAATTAGATATGGAACACATTACAACAGTGATGACACTTCAGAAATACTTCATTGGCTGTAAAGCGCTTGGGGACATCAAGCCGCTCTATAAATGCAAGTCTTTTTTATTTAAAAAAATCCAAACTTGAATGAGATCCTTGGTTGGTTTGGGGCTATTACGTATATGCATTCAGAAGAAGAACATGAATAACTACAAAGCTAACAAGGTCTACTGGTTCCTATTGATTCATTACATAACAGTGGTGTTTTCTTGCACATCGCTTTATTTGGCACAGTGACAAAGTGAGCTACTTGCAGCGGCATGGAAATCATCAGTAACAAAGCAAAGAAATGTCCGAAATACACATTAAAATGGAGGTGCAAGGTTACAGGACAATAATCCGCTCAGATGTGAATTTTGGCCCCTTAAAAAATACCTTTTTTTGGCAAACTGTTACGCTTGTCAAGGTGAGTGACACCAGTGTAGGGAAAGGGAACATTTTCCCACTTTGGACAAGGAGGAGGTAATTTTCTCACCATGTACTGGCAGTGGGGAATCTCACCAGTGCATATCAGAAAGTTATGGCGCGCATTACCCCGCAATATTCTGATATATGTTGGCGGTGGGCGAGATAACCTTCTGCCTATACGTGCTTGTAAAAATTACTCCCTTAGTGTACTCATCAAGCACTGCCAGGTCAGGCAGAACATGAATGGATGCAAAGTAAAGCTCCCAATTCTCTGTCCCACTTTGGGGGTGATTTTGCCAATGGGGAGCTTTTGGAGGCGGGACTCCCACTTGTCGGGTTTCAGTCCCGCCTCCAACAACTTCTGGCCAACCCACGCTATTTTTCCTTGATTGACCTTGTTAAGCCCGCCCAGCGGGTTTAGCAGGCCAATTAAGGGAAAGCCGGTTGCAGAGAACGTCAACGTATGACGTTTCATCTGTCAAAAACTTTTGACAGCTGAATTGTCATTGTTTGACAGCTCTGTGAAGCTGTCAAACAGTGACATTCTCTGTAGTTTGATGAGGTCTTGAATTCAAGACCTCATGAAACATCTTTCTTTTACAGAAATGAGATGGTTGTTGCATCTGTGAATGCAACGACCATCTGTCATCTACAACGTGGAGGTGCGAGACTCTCTGCATACCCACCGACTGAAGCCTGCAGGAAGAAACAAAGGTAAGTACACTTTTACTAACACTTTGCACTTACCTCAGATACTCACTTCTACACACTTGCACCCATCACTTACCTTCACACCACAATTTTGCACCCCCCGACCCCCGCAGACCCACTACTCACCTCGCTGACCTGGCGGGTTTCGGAGCCTTTGGGAAGCCCACACTTGTGAGGGCAAAAAGGGGATAATTCTATTTTCTGCCTGTTAACTACCTGTTAACAGGCAGTTAATAGGTTTTAATCTCTTCCTGCCGCCAAGGAGACGGGACCCGGCGCGGGATGGTTATCCGCCTCCTGGAAAGATGGCATGGGGGCGGGTTGGGCATCCGCCCCCAAATTCTGCTATTTTCCCGGCAGTCCCGCCTCCATACCCGCCTCCCCAGGGCTGGCAAGATTGCGCCCAAGGCTATAAAGTAATGCACACCGCCACTTTTTTGATCCAAGCAGAGGCAAGCAACACCTTAATATAACTGCACCCTGGAAAATATATAGTAATTCCTTGACTGAGTTGGTGCTTCACAACACATACTTTGCTACAACCTACAGTTTGGGCTTGAAGATATACCATGACAATACATGATGGAGAACACATGACGGTTTGCTAAGGTAAAATGCCAAGAAACTGTATGCACTTTGATTACTCATTTAAACGATACATTTTTCTGTGGACAAAACAGATCAGATCTGGTTATTATTAATGCACTTTGATTATGGCTGCCTTTTACTTTTTAATGGCGATGGGTGTTGCTAATACTTTAAAGGTTTGTTTTATGTTTATGTGACACATAGAGATGGGGGAGTGAAGTACCCATAAAATTTGGCTACTTGTGATGCCAAATCATATCCCAATTACTAGCAGATGGGTAAAACAGACCATAATGGAAAACAGATGTAGACTAGGAATATATTGGCAGGGAGCAAAATGCAAAGTAGCAGGGAATAGGATGCAAACTATCGTGAAAATGCAAACATTGCTGTGGGCCATTACAAAATGGATGGAGATCCAACACAAGACTGCTATGAACCACATCAGAGCGAGAAAAAGCAGACAGAGGTCCCACCAGTAGGGCACCAGAAACGAGATGGCCTCCAGAGCTACAGTTACAAATTAGACCCATTCACCCAGCAACTGCTAACCACTTTAAAGCAAAATTGCTTGTGATGATTGGCAGTTAAGATGGCTGCCTGAGCGGATGGAAGACAGCCAGAATGACTTATTTTTAAAAATGAAACAGTCACCTAACATGTATTAATTGAACCAAACTAACTATTTGAAAAATTGACCCAAAGGGCTGGATTTTCCCAGCGGAGGCGGACTCGCAGCAGGAGAGGTGGTTGGCGGGTTCCGGTGCTGGTCCTGCTCCCGGCTGCAGCCGCTCTGTCAAAAAGATTTTCCGTTAATAGGGCTTCTTAAGCCTGCCCTGCGGGGTTCCCGGCTTATTAAAAGGAAGCAGGTCTGATGACGTCCGTCATCAGTGGGTTTCCTTAAAGGGGCCATGTCCAAATTGATTTTGACAGTTGTGCTGTCAGAGTTCTACAGCATTGAGGTGCTGCAAACACTGACAAGCACTGCACAGAGGTGCACGGCTGCACCCAGGCTCTCCCATGACTCCCTCCATATGCAGAAGAGACCTCCCCAGGACACCAACGCAGCCTGGTTGCACATTGCACAGGAGGGCAAAAGCAGAGATGTCATCAGGAGGACCAGGCTGCAGTGGCGCAAACCTTTCAATGATCTCAGTAGATCACGGAACGTTACTGCCAAGCCACACTCAACCTCATCCTGCTGTGCCACTCATCACATCCACATCACTCTGCCTTCCCTACCCTACTCCTGCACATCCTTACTCACACCAACTTACCTTGCACCGCCACCCATCCCTCTCTATCTACATTATCACTTCCCCATCTCACTAGCCACCCCTCACACTCACCCTTAAACTAGTGCAATCATACCAACTAACAACACAAAAGGGTAGGCACTTGGATGTCTTATGCAATGTTCATGTAAATTTTCTGTTAGTGTGCTGTCAAACATTGAAATCTTTATTTTCAACACTTTGCCTTATTGTACAGATCTGCGCTCACCTTTGGAAGTGTCTTAGTGAGTTGCAGTGAATGGTGAGACATAACGGTACCGTCCGCAATGGTGATGAGTGTGAAAGGAATGGCTTGGTCATTTTTTAGGAATGCTTTATGGTGCTGGCGTGGGGTGGTGTTAACCTGGCACATCATGTGGCAGCCAGGGTGTACAGCGTCAAGTGAACTAAATCTGGCGATGGTGATGCCATCGCTTGCCTCCCGGGCAGCAATGTTGTCGGGTGCTGATGTCCTGTGTCCTGTGCAGCATCAGGTGATTGCGGAGAAGGTTGGTATTGTTGGTGATGTTGGTATGCCTGGTGATGTTGGTATTGGGCCTGATCATGGAGGGATTCAGATGACTAAGGTGAGATTTTTTCAAGGGCACCGATGTTGCTGGAATAGATGGCAGCTGAAGTTGAGATGACAGAAGCGATCTGTCAATGGTGAGAGCGCTTGCTCAAAATTGTGAAACGCGACATGGAGAATTTGAAGCCACCGGAGTTTTTGAATCTCACGGGAAATGTCGACTACAATTGGCGGACTTTCAAACAACAATTCGAACTCTACATTGCTGCCATCGGGTTCGGTACGAAGCCAGATGCAAGGAAAATAGCGTTGCTGCTCATGGTTGCAGGCCCACAGGCGATAGAGGTATTTAATACATTTGTATTTAATCCAGAGGAGAACAGAGAAAAATTAGACGATGTGCTAAAGAAATTTGATACACATTGTTCTCCCAAAAAGAATGAAACCTATGAAAGATACGTGTTCCGTTCGAGGACACAGCGGCAAAATGAGACTTTTGAAACTGAAAGCACGGACATGTAATTTCTCTGAGCTGAAATCAACCATGATTCGTGACCAGATTGTGTTTGGTATTCAGGATAAAGAGGTCAGGGAACGTCTGTTGAGAGAAACCGAACTGACATTGGAAAATGCTGTGAAAATATGCCAAGCCAGTGAGCTAGCTTGACAGCACGCGAAGACTTTCAGTGAAATCAATAATGATGCGATTGTAGTAAGTGCTGCTGTCGGTGCTGTGTCCTATAAGGGGAAGAAACATGGGCAGAACAGAAATGAAAAGCAATCGGAGGAAGGAAATTTTAATTGTAAATGCTGTGGTTACAAACACCAGTTAAGACAATGCCCAGCGTTTGGAAAAATGTGCACAAAATGTCATGGAAAGAATCACTTTGCCAAACAATGCTTTTCAAAAGTAACAACAAAGAAAGGGCAACAAGTCAATATGATTGAGGACACTGATTTAAGTGAGACATTTTTTGTAGGAATGGTGTCATGTGACAATATAGAAAAGGATACAGAAAATGTGCAGCCCTCAGGAATAAACAATGCTGAACATAACATCAATGCAGTAAAAGAGGACAAATGGATGATCCCACTGCAGGTAAATGGAGCATTAGTTACATTGAAACTAGACACTGGGGCAAAAGCAAACTTAATCAGTATGAGTGACATTAAAAATATGAAAGAAAAGCCCAAAACAGAAAAAGTCAGTACTACTGAAGAGCTATAATGGACAGAAAATAGATAGCTCAGGTGTATGCAGACTTAAAGTGACAGTCAAAGACAAAGTGCATCATCTCATGTTTTCTGTTGCGGCTGAAGGACTTGATTCACTACTGGGTGACAAAGCTTGTGAAGACTTAGAACTGGTCAAGAGAGTCTACCGTATAAACTGTGCCATAAGCAGACCAGATGACTCGGTGGATTCTGTAGTAAATAATTTCCAGGATGTGTTCAAAGGATTTGGGGTTCTACCATTCACTTACAAGATCCAGCTAAAGGAGGATGCTCAGCCAGTGGTACATGCTCCACGAAGAGTTCCAGCACCCCTGCGTGACCGGCTCAAGAAAGAACTGGACAGAATGACCACACTAGGAGTCATCAGGAAAGTCGAAGAGCCAACAGACTGGGTTAACTCCATGGTATGTGTAAAGAAAAAGAACAATGATCTAAGAATATGCATGGATCCAAAGGACTTAAATGCAAACATAAAACGTGAACACTACCAGATTCCCAAGCGAGAAGAAATCACCAGTGAAATGTCAGGTGCCAGATACTTTACAGAGCTCGATGCCTCACAAGGATTTTGGCAACTAAAACTGGATGAAGAGAGCGCCAAATACTGTACCTTCAACACACCATTTGGCAGGTACTGTTTCCTCAGAATGCCTTTCGGGATCATATCTGCATCTGAAATCTTTCATAGAGCGATGGAACACATAAGTGAAGGTCTGGAAGGAGTTCGGGTCTATGTTGATGACATCATCATCTGGGGCTCCACACTGAAAGAACACAATGAGAGACTGACTAAAGTGCTACAGAGCATACGCCGGAATGGACTGAAGCTCAACAAAGCCAAGTGTCAGTTTGGCATCCAGGAAGTCACTTTCCTAGGAGATAATCTATCTGGTAAAGGAATAGAGCCAGATATGGAAAAAGTAAATGCCATACTCAACATGCCCCGACCCACTGACAAAAAAGGAGTGCTACGCATCATGGGGATGATAAACTTCATTGGAAAGTTCATTCCTAACTTGTCAGCCAAGACAGCCTGTCTGCGAGACCTGCTACATAAAACAAATGAGTTTGCATGGACAGAAAGACATGAACAAGAGTGGATGAACCTCAAAACAGTGCTGACAACCGCACCTGTACTCACTTTCTTTGACCCGACAAAGAGAATCAAAGTGTCAACGGATGCATCAAAGGATGGCCTAGGCGCGGTCTTGCTACAAGCAGAGGGTGACGATTGGAAGCCTGTTGCCTATGCCTCCAGGTCTATGACTGATACTGAGTGTCGATACGCCCAGATTGAAAAGGAATGTCTAGGCTTGGTAGTTGGACTAGAAAAGTTTCATGGCTACATATATGGACTTCCCACCTTCACAGTTGAGACAGACCACAGCCCACTGGTTGCCATCATAAAAAAAAATCTGAATGAGATGTCTCCAAGGATTCAATGACTCATGATGAAGCTGCAAAGATATGACTTTGAACTGATCTATACACCAGGCAAATACATAGTGTTAGCAGATGCACTATCCCGAGCACCCACAATGATTCATGTGAGCTCTACTGAAGAAGACGTGGATGTTCATGTGAGTATGGTCACTGCTGCGCTGCCCGTGTCAGACACAAAATCAAAGCAAATAGCAGAAGAAACAGTAAAAGATACAGTATTACAAACAGTAATAGAGAACATTCATCATGGTTGGCCAAAAGGTTCCTGTCCAAAATATTTTCACATAAGGTCAGAATTGAGTGTCGCAAGTGGACTATTACTAAAACAGAACAGAATAGTCATTCCACAGGCTCTACGTCAAGACATGCTCAAAAGGATTCATGAGGGACACCTCGGAATTGAAAAATGCAAAAGGAGAGCAAGAGACACTGTTTATTGGCCTGGCATAAATAAGGACATTGAGAACATGATAGGGAAATGTGAGACATGTCAGAAACACCAAAACAAACAAACAAAGGAACCAATGATAGTAGCTGACTTACCAACAGCACCATGGCAAAAGGTTGGTATGGACCTTTTTCATTTAAATGGTAAAGAATATCTAATAGTGATTGACTACTATTCTAACTATGCTGAGATGGCGCTGCTCTCAAGCACCACAGCAAGCAGTGTCATAATGCATGTGAAATCCATCTTCGCCAGACATGGAATTCCCAGGATTGCCATTAGCGACAATGGTCCGTGCTTCAACTGTAAGAAGTGGCAACAGTTTGCAGCACAGTATGACTATCAGCACATCACATCCAGTCCTCTGTATGCTCAGTCGAATGGTAAGGCAGAGAAAGGTGTTCAAGTTCTCAAGCAGCTACTGAAGAAAGCGACAGAAAGCAAGTCTGATCCTTATCTCGCCCTGCTGAGTTACCGAGCCTCACCTTTAGACTCTGGTTCTTCACCTGCTGAACTACTAATGGGTCGCAAGTTGCGCACCACGCTACCCTGCTGTGCAAAAGAAAAGCAAAGTAAGGAACTGAGACAGAGACTTCAACTGTTAAAGCTGAAACAGAAATCATACTATGACAAGTCATCCAAAACTTAAAAACCATTGACAAGAGATGATGTTGTCAGGATTGAGGATCCAGATGCATGGAACAGGAAAGCTACAGTTCTTGAGGAAGTAGGACCAAGGTCATACACTGTTAGAACTGAGGAAGGACAGATTCTCAGGAGGAACCGCCGTTCCCTCCTGAAAACACAAGAAACTATCCAACAGCAGATTGATGACAATGCCGCAACTGAATCTTGTCATTCACCACCAGAACAGTCTCATGAAAACACATCAGACTTACCCGCGTTGAGAAGCTCCACACGTGAAGTAAAGAAGCCTGATAGGCTTAATCTTTGAGTACAAAGAAAACTACTTTGAAAATGTATTGACTGTTGTGAAAATGTTTATGTTTATAGAGCACTAACAAAAGTGTTACTGATATCATCTTTATCATTTTTCTTGAAATTTAATTGAGGTTGATTGATATGATTTTGTTTAACCTCAAAGAAAGGGGGATGTAATGATCAATAACATGTCATTCTAGAATAGTACACTAGGTGGAGCTATAGAGCTGTAGAGTTGTATACTGCTGTGTGTTTAGTTGAATGTGTTTAAGACTACACTACCCACGATGCACTAGGCTACCCACAAGGCAGTAGTCAAGATGGCTGCCTGCACACAGAAGCACACATGCTGAATCTCTACAGATGCTGTACCTAGAGAACGTGTACTGAATAAATGACTAGCTAGAAGCTAGCTGTGTTCATAATAAGAATGTCTAGTTATTAATGAACATAACAGAGATGACAGTGGATAGAGAATTTACTCCAAACACTTCCAAACTGCATAAAGTTCAAAAGTGTCTTCCAAGTTCTGAAAGCTGAAGCTTCTGACATTGGAAAGTGAACAGCTGTGAAATGATAGCTTTTATATCACTTTTGCAGCTGTCACCTATTCACAACAATGGGGAGACAGCGAACCCAACCTACTTACCTGACTTGATCTCTGAATGATGTGAACCCCATTAAAAATGTGGGAACATAGAAATAGGCTGGCAAAATAGTAGTTAACAAGCACTTAACAAGCAGTTAAGTACCTTAAATGCCTCCCCCGCCGCTTGGTGTCGGGTCTGTTCTGAAATCGCAGACCCGACCCTTTGGAAACTTACATGGAGGCGGATTCGCAGCATGTTCCCAACCAGCTGGCAATCATTTCGATTTTGACAGCGGACCCGCCTCCAAACCCGCCCTCTGAGTGCCGGCAAAATTGTGGCCAAAGTAGTTAGATTCAAGTCCTCTCAGATTTAAAATCTTGTTTGGCACTCTTTGCAATTCACCCATTAAATAACATTTTTTTTTCTGCCACATGATTATAAATTCATCTTCTTTTGAATCCCAGCAGCCTTGCACAGATATAACCAGGATATAACCTAAACTCAGAGAGGTTAGCTGCAAGTTTTCTATTTTAGTTACCCCTGACCCAAGAGACCAGAAAATCCAGCAGAGATTACTTGTCGGGGGGAGATGTCAAGGGTGCCAGGTCCCACCCAAATAATGTCTTTAGCTCCTGTCCGCAGCCTCCTTTGCAATGGGCTGCTGCAGAAACATTTTTAAAAGAGAAACATTTTCGTCTTCAGGGTTCCAGGCCATGTTCTTTGATGGGACTCCAATTCCAAACCTACAATTTCCATCCCTGCTTGGCCAGTAAGCCTGGTCGAACTGAGAATTTTCGGCCAACCATACACCAGGTCCTATTGAAGGCCCAGGAGGTGGAAACTCTGATGTTTGGAGTCCCACCCACCATCCCTTATGATGATGGTTATATTTGGGGAAGGAAAAGGCTCTGCTCCCATCAGGCCAGAGAGGAGTTTACGCCGTAAGGCCAGGAGCAGACATAACCAGGTCCCAGTCTAGCTTCCAGCTGTTTCAGTTATTATCCTATTTCTATCACCACTAATTCCTATGCCCAGAGGCCCAAGAAAACCTGACTCATATAAGAGTAATTGTTTAAGAGTCTGGTTACTTCAGCTGCTCATTTTAGAATAAACCAGCTGGTTAGTAAAAGTACTTTTGGACAATTGAGGCCTGAAATTCTTGGGTATGGATTGGACGTAAAGGGTGATCACCCATCGGGGGAGGGGGGGCATAGTTTCGGGTGGAACCTGGATACGCTGGGCTTCTGCTCCATTTAAATTTCACTCCAAATTCTAGAAGGGGGGGGTCAGTGAGTTTACTGCTCCTCACTTCATCTTAGGTGGGGTGTGGGGGGTGGGTGGGGGTGGGGGACGCGGGGTGGTGGGGGCAATGGAATGTGGGGGAGTTCCCAGGCAACCCCAGGAATTCCATCCATTACGCCCTTGTTAGCCCAGCAAAACTTTCACCACCTGTGACTCTGAGTTGACATAACCTCATGTGCGCCAAGTAAAGTGTCAGCTGGTAGCACCCTCGCCTCTGAGTCAGAAGTTTGCGGGTCCAAGTTCCACTCCAGGGGCTTGAACGCATAAAGCTAGGCTGACACTCCAGTACGGTGCTGAGGGAGTGCTCCACTGTTGGAGGTGCCGTCTTTCGGATGAGATGTTAAACCGAGGCCCCGTCTGCTCTCTCAGGCGGACGTAAAAGATCCCATGGCATTATTTTGAGGAAGAGTAGGGGAGTTATCCCCGGTGTCCTGGCCAATATTTATCCCTCAACCAACATATCAAAAACAGATTATCTGGTCATTATCACATTGCTGTTTGTGGGAGCTTGCTGTGCGCAAATTGGCTGCCGCATTTCCCATATTACAACAGTGACTCCACTTCAAAAAGTACTTCATTGGCTGTAAAGCGCTTTGAGACGTCTGTCATGAAGGCGCTATATAAATGCAAGTCTTTCTTTCTTTTAAAGGCCCTAAGACTGCACTGGAGGAAGATACTCAATCCCAGATGGGATCCATTACTTTTCTAAAGATGGCCATTTGCTGCATGAGAAGTATTTAACATTATTTACATCACTTTCTATTTGTCCTTTCTCGGGTCTCAGCCTCCATCATTGGAACAGCATTGCTTGACTCCAATTGGGGGTAGGGGGACATCTCACAACTGCCCTTACAGATGTGGGGCTCCAGTCCCAATTATAGGAAGGAATCTGTATCACGCCAAGGGACGGATGGGCCCCACTCCCACTGGTGGAGTGGAACTCATGGAAATTTGGTCCCTTTAAATATTAGGGTCAATTCACTGATACCATCCTCTCAGTGGGGAGCCACACTTGAAGGGAGTACCTAGGTTTTCTGATCAGCTTTGCATGAAAAACAGGCATAAGTTGGGCAAAACCAGCTAGAAACTAGGGTGGGAAACCATCATCATGCAATTTTCCAGCGGCATTTCCTTCTGGCAGATGTCAATTTGACAGTTTCAATACGTAAATGATCACGAATGATGTATGAAGAGCCTATGCACAATTTGACGGTTTTTACGCCAGGTTACCACAGTTCGTTTATTCCTCCCCTCGCACAAGATGGATGTCCATGGTTGCTAGGGCCTGAGCTGTTTAAAAAGCCCTGCCTGAAGACTTACACCTCATTTGTTTGTGTGCTCGTGTTTCTTTTCACTTCCACCGCTGCGATACCTTTGTGGCAACTATTGCGCCAATGCTGTTTTTGCCCCAATATTAGCACAATGGGCTTTCCTACAGGAATCCACCCGTACTTGCGTTGATTGAAGGAAGAGAAAGATGAATGGAGGGATGCAAAGCAGGTCAAGCTGTGCGAACCTCACTCAGCACCATGCCCTTGCATCCACGTTTACAGAGTGGGGCACACTCAGAGTCAGAGGTACAGTGCCCTTGTAGCTAATGGTGGATATGACTGGAAAATTGCACCCAGTATTATTTCTCTTTGCAGTTTTGATGAAAGGTCATCGACCTGACTCTATTTCTCTCTCCACAGATGCTACGTGTTTCCAGCATTTTTGTTTCTATTTCAGATTTCCGACATCCGCAGTATTTTGCTTTTGTTTCTCTTTTCTCTGGCTTGAAAATTTATCCCATTCCTACTTCGAAAATACATGAATGTCTGAGATGACCTTCTCCAAAAATCAAACTTTGAACCGAGCTATGTGCTGTAAGCCTGCTTCTGATTAATGGTGTAAATGTAGGGCTAAGATTCTACCGGACATCATCAGAAACAATATTAAGAAACGTAAACTTTGACTAAGTATATCCTAATCACCCAACACTATTTTTATTAACAGCTCATTAGTGTTTTCCTACTTGTATGTGTACGTGCATGATAGGGACATTGGAACTGGTTCTGGGGGAGGTGGAACCGGTTCTGGGGGATGTGGGACCAGTACAAACTGGACGGTTTGCACCTGGGCAGGACTGGGACTGATGTCCTAGGGGGAGTGTTTGCTAGTGCTGTTGGGGAGGGTTTAAACTAAAATGGCAGGGGGTTGGAACCTGTGCAGGGAGACAGAGGAATGGGAAACAAGAATAGAAGCAAAAGACAGGAAGGAGAAAAGCAAAAGTGGCAGGCAGAGAAGTCAAGGGTTTAAATCATAGTTCTAAAAGGTCTAAGGGTGTTAAAAAAACAAGCCTGAAGGCTTTGTGTCTTAATGCAAGGAGCATTCATAATAAGGTGGATGAATTAGCTGCGCAAATAAATGTAAATGGATATGATATGATTGGGATTATGGAAACATGGCTCCAGGGTGACCAAGGCTGGGAACTCAACATCCAGGGTTATTCAATATTCAGGAAAGACAGGCAAAAAGGAAAAGGAGGTGGGGTAGCATTGCTGGTTAAAGAAGAGATTAACACAATAGTAAGGAAGGATATTAGCTCTGATGATGTGGAATCTGTATGGGTAGAGCTGAGAACTACCATGGGGCAGAAAACGTTCGTGGGAGTTGTATACAGACCCCCAAACAGTAATGCTGAGGTTGGGGATGGCATTAAATGGGAAATTAGAGACTCGTGCAATAAGGGCATGGCAGTTATCATGGGTGACTTTAATCTACATATAGACTGGGCTAACCAAATTAGTAACAATACTGTGGAGGAGGAATTCCTAGAGTGTATACGGGATGGTTTCCTGGACCAATATGTCAAGGAACCAACTAAAGATCAGGCCATCTTAGACTGGGTATTATGTAATGAGAAAGGATTAATTAGCAATCTTGTTGTGCGAGGCTCTTTGGGGAGGAGTGATCATAATATGATAGAATTTTTCATTAAAATGGAGAGTGAAGTAGTTGACTCAGAGACTAGGGTCCTGAATTTAAATAAAGGAAACTATGATGGCATGAGGCACGAGTTGGCTAGGATGGATTGGGGAACATTACTTAAAGGGTTGACGGTGGATAGGCAATGGCAAACATTTAAAGATCACATGGATGAACTACAGAATTTGTTCATCCCTGTTTGGCATAAAAATAAAACAAAAAAGGTGACTCAACCGTGGCTAACAAGGGAAATTAGGGATAGCATAAGATCCAAGGAGAGGACATATAATTTGGCCAGAAAAAGCAGCAAACCTGAGGATTGGGAGCAGTTTAGGATTCAGCAAAGGATGACAAAAGGATTAATTAAGAGGGGGAAAATAGATTATGAGAGTAAGCTTGCAGGGAACATAAAAACTGACTATAAAAGCTTCTATAGATATATGAAGAGAAAAAGATTGGTGAAGTCAAGCGTAGGTCCCTTGCAGTCAGAAACAGGGGAATTTATAATGGGGAACAAAGAAATGGCAGACCAATTAAATACATACTTTGGTTCTGTCTTCACAAAGGAGGACACAAATAACCTCCCAGACATGTCGGGGAACATAGGGGCTAATGAGAGGGAGGAATTGAATGAAATCAGTATTTGTAGGGAAATGGTGTTAGGGAAATTGACGGGATTGAAGGCCGATAAATCCCCAGGGCCTGATAATCTACATCCTAGTGTAGGAACGTTGGTTCCTAACTAAAAGCCTGAGTTCTACTCAGGCGATCAAACAAAATGAACTTTAATGAAATGAACGGGCTTTAACAATAAACTGCAGGATAACATCGAATGTAGGTCTGCTCTCTCTGGAGGCTCCACGAGGACTGCCCCTGCAGTCCTGTGGCTGACGTCATGACATCATCACATTTTCCCGCCAGTCGAGGATCACGTGATGAACGGCGTGACGTCATCACGTTTTAACTGCGCTGTTAAAGCAACCACACTCTGTACAGTTAAACAGCATAAATAAAGGTACAGACTTAGACTGTAGCTAACATGTTGTTAAAGGAATTATGTACAAATGATCTGAGTCCTTTGGTGGCTCTACCACATGCACCCCCCCAGAATTGTCTTTAACAGCAAAAGTGAGCCGCTGAGGAGGCCTGACAAGTCGGTCTGAGCGACTTCGGTAACCTGGCAGAGGAAGCTGATGGACGGTGGTCAAGCTGGCGGGCGGTTGTGGTTGAGCTGGCACAGCGAGCGTGGTCGAGTTGGCGGGCGGCTTTGGTTGATCTGGCACGGCGGCTGCGGGCGGTCGGCCACGTTTCGGCGGTTGAGCGACGACGACTGGACGGTCCAGGTCCAAGTGAGCCGGCTTCAATCGGTCCACCGAAATGTGATCTGGTTTTCCTCCGATGTCGACTGAAAAGGATTTGTCTCCTGGTTCGATGACGCGGAAAGGACCAGTGTCAGGGGGCTTGAGCGGATCCCAGTGAGCGTCGTGGCGGATAAATACATACTCAGCATTGTTCAGCTCCGCTGGCATGTGGGAGTTCTGTAAGCCGTGATTTGATGTAGGCACCGGAGCGAAGCATCTGGTCGCTTCCTGGTGGCTGACGAGTTGCTGGGAGGCGGACCATGGCTCTGTGGGAGAAGGGAGGAAATCCCCTGGTACTCAGAGAGGCTGGCCGCAGACGAGTTCGGCTGAGGACGATTGCAGGTCTTCTTTGGGCGCCGTACGAAGACCCAAAAGGACCCATGGAAGTCTGTCCACCCATCCTGCACCTTGAAGACTGGCCCGAAGGGCAGCTTTAAGCGACCTGTGGAATCGCTCGCAAAGGCTGTTCGCCTGTGGATGATAGGCGGTGGTGCGATGAAGTTTGTTGCCGAGCCCCTGAGCTACAGCGTTCCAAAGTTCCGAGGAAAATTGTGGCCCACGATCGGAAGAGATGTCCACTGGTACCCCGAAACGGGCAACCCAACAGGAGATGAAAGCTCTAGCGACGTCTGCCGAAGTGGTGGAAACCAAAGGAATTGCCTCTGGCCACCTAGTGGTGCGGTCCACCATGGTGAGGAGATGCGTATAACCATGAGAAGGCGGAAGCGGCCCCACAAGATCCACATGCACGTGGTCGAAATGACGCTCCGGAACAGCGAACATAGCCACTGGAGCTTTAACATGACGCTGGACCTTGGCCTTCTGGCAGACTACGCAGCTATTAGCCCAGTCACGGACATCGAGGTGCATACCTTTCCAGACGAACTTCGCCGACATAAGCCGTTGTGAAGCCTTCATCCCAGGGTGCGACAACCCATGTATGGCATCAAACACCTTCCGGCGCCATGCAACTGGCACGATAGGTCGGGGAATGCCCATGGAGACGTCGCAAAGGAGCATGGCGCCTGCGGCCTGGAAAGTGACGTCGGTCGCTTGGAAACTAGAGGGGACGGTTCTGTATGATTGGACCTCAGAGTCCAAGGCCTGATCTGCAGCCATGAGGGCGTAGTTGATTCCCAGGTGCACCGCGTGGACTGTCGCATGGGAGAGGCAATCCGCCACCAGGTTGTCCTTACCAGACACATGTTGAATGTCCGTGGTAAATTCAGAAATAAACGTCAGGTGACGTTGTTGACGAGCGGACCACGGTTCGGCGGTCTTGGCCATGGCGAACGTTAGAGGCTTGTGGTCGACAAAAGCCGTGAAGGGACATCCTTCCAATAAGAACTGGAAATGGCGAATGGCTAGGAAAAGGGCCAGTAACTCCCGATTGAAGGCGCTGTTTTTTTTTTCATTTTTCCACAGTTGACGGCTGAAAAACACCAGCGGTTGCCATGTACCGTTGACCCACTGCTCTTGCACTGCGCCGATGGCGTAGTCTGACACGTCCGTGGTAAGGGCGATGGTGGCACCTGGAAGTGGGTGCGCCAGCATGGTTGCGATGGCCAAGGCGCTCTTGGTGTTGACGAACGCCTGGTCCATCTTGGCTGTCCAGCTGATTGGATCCTTACCGGACTTGCCCTTGAGGGCCCCATACAAGGGTTGCATAAGCTGAGCCGCCTTAGGGACGAATCGGTGATAGAAGTTGACCATCCCCAGGAACTCTTGCAGGGCCTTGACGGTTGGCGGGCGCGGGAAAGAGGTAACAGCTTCCACCTTCGTCATTAAGGGGACGGCGCCGTCTGATGTTATGCGGTGTCCCAAGAAATCGATCTGCTGCAGGCCGAACTGGCACTTGGCCGGGTTGATGATTAAACCGTGCTGGCTGTGGCGCGTAAAGAGGGTACGCAAATGGGAGATGTGCTCTTCCTTGCTAGCACTGGTGATGAAGCTTAGGTCTCGGAGCACAGAGTCCATTAAGCGCTGGAAAGCCTGTGCCGCGTTCTTCAAGCTAAACGGTATTCGCAGGAACTCAAAGAGGCCGAAAGGGGTGATGACTGCGGTTTTCGGGACATCTTGCGGGTGCACGGGAACCTGGTGATACCCCCGGACGAGGTCAACTTTAGAAAAGATAGAATTTCCCACCAAATGGGCCGAGAAATCCTGAATATGCGGGATTGGGTACCGATCAGGAGTAGTGGCGTTGTTCAGGTGTCGGTAGTCACCGCATGGCCGCCAGCCGCCACCCGGTTTCAGAATAATGTGGAGAGGCAAAGACCAGGGACTATTAGATCGGCGAATGATCCCAAGCTGCTCCATCGTGTCGAACTCTGCTTTCGCAGCCGCGAGCTTGCCGGGTTCGAGCCTTCTAGCCCGCGCATAAACCGGGGAGCCAGCAGTGGTGATATGATGTTCAACACCATGCTTTGTGGCCGAGGAGGAGAAAGTGGGCCTTGTCAGCTCCGGAAACTCTCCGAGGAGCCAAGTGAAGTCATCCGGAGGAGGGAAAGTGCAGGCAATAGAGTGCGCCACGGTGGTACCGTGGTAGCACGGAATCGAGTGGAAGGTGGCCGCGTTGATCAACCGGCGGTGCCGGACATCGACGAGGAGGCCGTTAGCATACAGAAAATCCGCCCCTAGGATG
Organism: Somniosus microcephalus; assembly: GCF_052327205.1. NCBI lineage: Eukaryota > Metazoa > Chordata > Chondrichthyes > Squaliformes > Somniosidae > Somniosus > Somniosus microcephalus. The sequence continues at coordinate 256,002,019 of NC_140992.1, forward strand.
GCCTGCGAGACTGTGGCCGTGATGAATTCCCAACAGAAGCGCTGACCGCCGAAACAGACTTGGACCCGCTGCTTTCGGGAAGTTCGAATTGCTGCGCCATTAGCCGCCACGAGGGAAAAACCGTGGTTCCCAGCTTGCATATCGAGATTCGACGCAGGTAGAATGCTACACTGCGCCCCGGTGTCACAAAGGAAACGTCGACCCGATAGAGAATCGGTGATATAAAGAAGTTTCCCCGTAGATCTGACGGCCATCGCCACCACGGAGCGCCCGTTAGACCCGGTCCTCCTTCGCCAGGAACGCTGCAGGAGCTTTGTTTTGTTTTTGGGCGAAAAACTGCAGGGAGAGCAGCAGCGTCGTGCTTTCGTGCCAAAACGGGCATGGTAGGAGCACCAGCCCACTGCAGGAGGAGCTGGAACAGCGTCTGTGGGGGATGGGTGCCTCGTGGCCGCGCAGCACTGCTGGGTTACAGTGAAAATCTTATCGGCTTCGGCAGCAAGCTCGGTGCAGTCTGTAATCTCGGATCTGGCTAGGGCAGCCTGTACCTGCTCCGGCATTTGGCAGAGGAAAAGCTCCCGGAAGAGGAAGCATTCCGGTTCAGCACCCAAGAGTGTGAGCGTTTGGCTCATGAGCTCGGATGGTTTGGAGTCCCCGAGGCCAGGCATCGCGATGAGCCGGCGAGCGCGCTCTGACTTCGAGAGCCCAAAGACCTGTAACAACCGCGCCTTTATCGTATCATACTTGCTGTCAGTAGGAGGACTACCAAGGAGGCTGATGATCCGTGAGGCAGTTGCGCTGTCGAGGGCGGAGACCACGTAATAATAACGGGTCTGATCCGCAACGATGTTCCTGATGGCGAACTGGGCTTCAGCCTGGATAAACCAGGCGTCTGGTTGTTGCTCCTAGAACTGTGGCAGTTTCAGAGTCACGGCGTTCGTGTCCATGCTGGAGATCTTCCGCGAAAACTGTTCACAAAAGTCGGGGTCACCAATGTAGGGACGTGGGTTCCTAACTAAAAGACTGAGTTCTACTCAGGCGATCAAACAAAATGAACTTTAATGAAATGAACGGGCTTTAACAATAAACTGCAGGATAACATCGAATGTAGGTCTGCTCCCTCTGGAGGCTCCACGAGGACTGCCCCTGCAGTCCTGTGGCTGACGTCATGACGTCATCACGTTTTCCCGCCAGTCGGGGATCACGTGATGAACGGCGTGACGTCATCACGTTTTAACCACGCTGTTAAAGCAACCGCACTTTGTACAGTTAAACAGCATAAATAAAGGTACAGACTCAGACTGTAACTAACATGTTGTTAAAGGAATTATGTACAAACGATCTGAGTCCTTTGGTGGCTCCGCCACACTAGGGTACTTAAGGAAGTGGCCCTAGAAATAATAGATGCATTGCTGGTCATCTTCCAACATTTTATAGACTGGAACAGTTCCCATGGATTGGAGGATAGCTAATGTAACTTCACTATTTAAGAAGGGTGGTAGAGAGAAAATGGGGAATTATAGACCGGTAAGCCTGACATCGGTAGTGGGGAAAATACTAGAGTCCATTATAAAAGATGTAATAGCAGTGCACTTGGAAAACAGTGACAGGATCGGACAAAGTCAACATGGATTTACAAAAGGTAAATCATGCTTGACTAATCTAGAGGAATTTTTTGAGGATGTAACTGGTAGAATAGATAAGGGAGAACCAGTGGATGTGGTGAATTTGGACTTTCAGAAGGCTTTTGATATGGTCCCACATAAGAGGTTAGCGTGTAAAGTTAAAGCACATGGGATTGGGGGTAAGGTACTGCCTTGGATAGAGAACTGGTTGGCAGACAGGAAGCAAAGAGTTGGACTAAACAGGTCTTTTTCCGAATGGCAGGCAGTGACTAGTGGGGTACCGCAGGGATCGGTGCTAGGACCCCAGCTATTCACAATATATATAAATGATCAAGACGAGGGAACTAGATGTAACATCTCCAAGTTTGCAGACGACACAAAGCTGGGTGGGCGTGTGTGCTGTGAGGAGGATGCAGAGAAACTCCAGTACGATTTGGACAGGTTGGGTGATTGGGCAAATGCATGGCAAATGCAGTATAATGTGGATAAATGTGAGGTTATCCACTTCGGTGGCAAAAACAGGAAGACAGATTATTATCTGAACGGCAATAGATTGGGAAAAGGGGAAGTGCAACGAGACCTGGGTGTCCTTGTGCACCAGTCGCTGAAGGTAAGCATATAGGTGCAGCAGGCGGTTAAGAAGGCAAATGGTATGTTGGCCTTCATAGCGAGAGGATCTGAGTACAGGAGCAAGGAAGTTTTGCTGCAGTTGTACAGGGCCTTGGTGAGACCACACCTTGAGTATTGTGTGCAGTTTTGGTTGCCTTATCTGAGGAAGGATGTTCTTGCCATGGAGAGAGTGCAGCGAAGATTCACCAGACTGATACCTGGGATGGCAGGAATGACGTATGAGGAGAGATTGGGTCGATTAGGCTTATATTCGCGAGAGTTTAGAAGAATGAGAGGGGATCTCATTGAAACTTATAAAATTCTAACAGGACTAGACAGACTAGATGCAGGAAGGATGTTCCCGATGGCGGGGGAGTCCAGAACCAGGGGTCACAGTCTAAAGGTAAGGGGTAAGCCATTTAGGACTGAGATGAGGAGGAATTTCTTCACCCAGAGAGTGGTGAACCTGTGGAATTCTCTGCCACACAGGACAGTTGAGGCCAATTCATTAAATATATTCAAGAAGGAGTTGGATATATTTCTTGAGGCTGCTCTACCATTACCATCAAGCCGGGAGATCAACCCTGGTTTAACAAAGAGTGCAGGAGAGCATTCCGGGAACAGCACCGGGCATACCGAAAAATGAGGTGTCAACCTGGTGAGGCTACAACACAGGACTACTTGCATGCCAAACAATGGAAGCAACATGTGATAGACAGAGCTAAGTGATCTCACAACCATCGGATCAAATCAAAGCTCTGCAGTCCTGCCACATCCAGTCGTGAGTGGTGGTGGACAATTAACAGGAGGAGGAGGCTCCAAAAATATCCCCATCCTCAATGATGGTGGAGCCCAGCACGTGAGTGCAAAAGACAAGGCTGAAGCATTTGCAACTATCTTCAGCCAGAAGTGCCGAGTGGATGATCCATCTCGGCCTCCTCCTGAGGTCCCCAGCATCACAGATGCCAGTCTTCAGCCCATTCAATTCACTCCACGTGATGTCAAGAAATGGCTGAAGACACTGGATACTGCAAAGGCTATGGGCCCTGACAACATTCCGGCAATAGTACTGAAGACTTGTGCTCCAGAACTAGCTGCGCCCCTAGCCAAGCTGTTCCAGTACAGCTACAACACTGGCATCTACCCGGCAATGTGGAAAATTGCCCAAGTATGTCCTGTCTACAAAAAGCAGGACAAATCCGACCCAGCCAATTACCGTCCCATCAGTCTACTCTCAATCATCAGCAAAGTGATGGAAGGTGTCGTCGACAGTGCTATCAAGCGGCACTTACTCAGCAATAACCTGCTAACTGACGCCCAGCTTGGGTTCCGCCAGGGCCACTCAGCTCCTGACCTCATTACAGCCTTGGTCCAAACACGGACAGAAGAGCTGAACTCAAGAGGTGAGGTGAGAGTGACTGCCCTTGACATCAAGGCAGCATTTGATCGAGTGTGGCATCAAGGAGCCCTAGCAAAACTGAAGTCAATGGGAATCAAGGGGAAAACTCTCCATTGGTTGGAATCATACCTAGCACAAAGGAAGTTGGCTGTGGTTGTTGGAGGTCATTCATCTCAATCACATGACATCACTGCAGGAGTTCCTCAGGGCAGTGTCCTAGGCCCAACTTCAGCTGTTTCATCAATGACCTTCGCTCCATCATAAGGTCAGAAGTGGGGATGTTCACTGATGATTGCACACTGTTCAGCACCATTCGAGACTCGTCAGATACTGACGCAGTCCGTGTCCATATGCAGCAAGACCTGGACAACATTCAGACTTGGGCTGACAAGTGGCAAGTAACATTCGCACCACACAAGTTCCAGGCAATGACCATCTCCAACAAGCAAGACTCTAACCATCTCCCCTTGACATTCAATGGCATTACCATCGCTGAATCCCCCACTATCAACATCCTGGGGGTTACCATTGATCAGAAACTGAACTGGACCAGCCATATAAATACTGTGGCTACAAGAGCAGGCCAGAGGCTGGGAATTCTGCGGCGAGTGTCTCACCTCCTGACTCCCCAAAGCCTTTCCACCATCTACAAGGCACAAGTCAGGAGTGTGATGGAATACTCTCCACTTGCCTGGATGAGTGCAGCTCCAACAACACTCAAGAAGCTCGACACCATTCAGGATAAAGCAGCCCGCTTGATTGGCACTCCATCCACCACCTTCAACATTCACTCCCTCCACCACCGGCGCACTGTGGCTGCAGTGTGTACCATCTACAAGATGCACTGCAGCAACTCGCCAAAGCTCCTTCAACAGCACCTTCCAAACCCGCAACCTCTACCACTTAGAAGGACAAGGGCAGCAGATGCATGGGAACATCACCACCTACAAGTTCCCCTCCAAGCCACACACCATCCTGACTTGGACCTGTATCGCCGTTCCTTCACTGTCATTGGGCCAAAATCCTGGAACTCCCTTCCTAACAGCATTGTGGGTGTACCTACACCATATGGACTGCATATTCAAGAAGGTTCAAGAAGGCGGCTCACCACCATCTTCTCAAGGGCAATTAGGGATGGGCACTAAATGCAAGCCTAGCCAGCCAGCGACGCCCACATCCCATCAATGAATAAAAAAAAAATAAAGGGATCAAGGGGTATGGGGAGAAAGCAGGGACAGGGTACTGAATTTGGATGATCAGCCATGATCTCATTAAATGGTGGAGCGGGCTCAAGGGGCCGAATGGCCTACTCCTGCTCCTATCTTCTATGTTTCTATGTTTCTATGACAGTTCACCTCTGTGGTAAACCACTTTTATCATTCACTATCGTTACACTATAGTTATCACTGTTGTATTGTTATCACCGTTCTCACTGTTGTAGCACTATACGAGGTCGCCTCTTGTCGCGTTGTTATACCTGGGCTGACCACCTCCGACTCCGCCCATGGCTCCACCTACCTGCCCAGGTATAAAGGTAGTCGACTGGCTGGCATTCCTCCTTGTTGGACCCGATCACCCACGAGGGTGGCCTCTGTTATTTAGTCAATAAAAACCTTTAGTTACGTTCCTAACTCGTCGCTTTTTATAGGACGAATTGATAGGTATATCAATTTTATTGACTAAATTTTAAAGATGTTTGCTACTGACCAGCCAGAAGCCCTCCCAGAAGCACAGCCACAGCAGCCTTCAGACACCGGGCTACACCAGCCACGCCAGCCGGCTTGGCTGCAAGCCCTCAAACCACCGTACCTGGATCTAAACCCACAGGCAGCAAACTCAGCCCTCAACTTCAAACACTGGCTGGACTGCTTCGAATCCTACCTGGAAGAATCCGGCGTCCCGCAGAGATCCAAACTAAGACTTCTGAACGCCCAAGCGAGCCCGAGAGTATACGCACTCATCCAGGACACGACTACATACGAGGCCGCTATCAACCTACTGAAACAGCAGTACCGGAGCCCGGTAAATTACATGTACACCAGGCACCTCCTAAGATCCCGCCCGCAACAGCCAGGAGAGTCTGTAGCTGAATTTTTACGGGCGCTAAGAGCACTCGGCAGGAACTGTGACTTTAAAGCGGTGACGGCTGTTGAAAATACGGAAGATAATATCAGCGATGCCTTTGTGAAAGGCCTACGGTCCGACTACTCACGGCAAAGACTGCTTGAAGCTAAAGACCTCGACCTGGACAAAGCTGAAGCCCTCGCTCTCTCCCTAGAGGTGGCCCATCAGGACCAGGAGGCGTTTTCCAGGTACTGCTCGCGACCCTGGGACTCGGGCCCGACCCCTACCGCAATACCCTTCGCAGCGCCGCCCCCGGGACCTACCTCAGCGTCGGCGTCCCGGACCCGACCGGGCCCGCCACCCCCGGTACCGGCTCCGACATTGGGCACCCGCGATTGGGCCGCCGGCTGCTTCTTTTGCGGCCAGGAGAAGCACCCGAGGTCGCGCTGCCCAGCCAGGAACTCTACCTGCTCAACCTGCAGGAAGAAAGGCCACTTCTCTAAGGCCTGCAGGAGCGGATCTTCAGAGGCCAGCAGTGCCTCATGCGAACTGTGGGGGCGGCCATCTTCTTTCACGGCAACTGAGGCCAGCATCCCCACACGTGAGTCATGGGGGCGGCCATCTTTGATCAAGGCAACCAACCCCAATAGTGCCTCATGTGAGTTATGGGGGCAGCCATCTTCTCCGCCATTTTGTCCTACCTCGTGGGAGACGCCATTTTACCCACCACGCCCGACTGCCACCGGGCCCCCGGACCTGACGACCGCCTCGCCCGCAGACGACAACGACTCGCTTACCTACACACTAGCCTCCGTCACTCTGGATCAAGCCCGCCCACACCACCTGTCCAAGTCGATGATGGACATCAAAGTAAACGGCCACGCCACGACCTGCCTGTTCGACAGCGGAAGCACGGAGAGCTCCATCCACCCAGACACGGTGAGCCACTACTCCCTCCCTGTCCTGCCAACGCGCAACCGAATCTCGATGGCATCGAGGTCCCACGCCACGGACATTAGCGGCTACTGTGCTGTGACCTTGTCGGTTAAGGGTACAGAGTATAAAAATTTTAAACTCCTCGTCCTCCCCCAGCTCTGCGCTGCCATCCTACTAGGGCTGGACTTCCAATCCCACCTCCAAAGTGTAACCCTAGCATACGGTGGACCCCTCCCCCCACTCACAGTCGACAACCAGCGAATGTTAAACCGCCCACCGCGTAACACCTGCAGCCTATCCACCCTCAAGGTGCCGCCACCTTCCCTGTTCGCTAACCTCACCCCCGACTGCAAACCCGTCGCTACCAAGAGCAGGCGGTACAGCGCTGGGGACAGAGCTTTCATTAGCTCTGAGGTGCAGCGTCTCCTGAAGGAGGGCATCATCGAGGGGAGCAACAGCCCCTGGCGTGCCCAGGTCGTGGTCGTTAAGACCGGCGATAAAAATCGCCTGGTCATCGACTACAGCCAGACCATAAACAGATACACCCAGCTGGACGCATACCCCCTTCCCCGCATATCTGACATGGTCAATCAGATTGCACAATACCGCGTATTCTCGACCATCGACCTTAAGTCGGCCTACCACCAACTCCCTATCCACCCCGAGGACCGCCAGTACACCGCCTTCGAGGCGAATGGGCGCCTATACCACTTCCTTAGGGTCCCCTTCGGTGTCACCAACGGGGTCTCGGTCTTCCAAAGGGAGATGGACCGGATGGTTGACCAGAACGGACTGCAGGCCACATTCCCCTATCTAGATAACGTCACCATCTGCGGCCGCGACCGGCAGGACCACGACGTGAATCTGGAGAAATTCCTCCGTACAGCCCAACGGCTGAACCTCACCTACAATAAGGAGAAATGCGTGTTTAACACCTCGCGCCTTGCCATCCTTGGCTGTGTAGTAGAGAACGGACTCATCGGCCCCGACCCCGAAAGAATGCGCCCCCTCATGGAGCTACCCCTCCCCCACTGCCCTAAGGCACTTAAGAGAACCCTGGGGCTCTTCGCCTACTATGCCCAATGGGTGCCCAATTATGCGGACAAAGCCAGACCCCTCATGAAGTCCACATCCTTCCCCCTCACGGAGGAAGCGTGCGCGGCCTTCTCCCTCATCAAGGGAGACATAGCCAAGGCCACAATGCACGCAGTGGATGAGTCCATCCCCTTCCAAGTGGAGAGCGATGCATCCGACTTCGCCCTAGCCGCTACCCTTAACCAGGAGGGGAGGCCGGTGGCCTTCTTCTCAAGGACCCTACAGGGCCCCGAGATCCGACACTCGTCGGTCGAGAAGGAAGCCCAGGCAATTGTGCAGGCGGTACGGCGCTGGAGGCATTACCTGGCAGGCAAACGATTTACCCTCCTCACCGACCAACGTTCGGTTGCTTTCATGTTTAATAACAAGCTGAGGGGCAAAATCAAGAATGACAAGATCTTGAGGTGGAGAATCGAGCTATCCACCTACGATTATGATATCTTGTACCGGCCAGGTAAGCTGAACGAACCCCCTGATGCTCTTTCACGAATTACATGCGCCAGCGCGCATATTGATAGACTTCAGACCCTCCACAACGACCTCTGCCACCCCGGGGTCACCAGACTTTACCATTTCATTAAGGCCCGCAACCTGACCTACTCCATCGAGGAGGTCAGGACCATGACCAGGAACTGCCAGACCTGCGCCGAGTGCAAACCGCACTTCTATAGGCCGGACAGAGCAAGCCTGATCAAGGCCACCCGCCCCTTCGAGCGCCTGAGCATCGACTTTAAGGGGCCTCTACCGTCATCTGACCGCAACGTGTACTTCCTCAACATCGTTGATGAGTACTCCCGTTTCCCTTTTGCCTTCCCCTGCCCAGACATGACCAGTACCACGGTCATCAAGTGCCTGAACGACCTCTTCGCCTTGTTCGGGTTCCCAAACTATATACATAGCGACCGGGGCTCCTCCTTCATGAGCGAGGAACTCCGTCAGTTCCTACTAGTGAGAGGTATTGCAGCAAGTAGGACCACCAGCTACAACCCCCGAGGGAACGGCCAGGTGGAAAGAGAGAACGCGACGGTATGGAAGGCCGTCCTCTTAGCCTTAAAGTCTAAGGGCCTCCCAACCTCCCGCTGGCAGGAAGTCCTCCCGACAGCGCTGCACTCCATCCGGTCACTACTTTGCACTGCCGTTAACGCCACCCCCCATGAACGAATGTTTGTTTTCCCCAGGAAGTCGACTACGGGAACCACTCTACCAACCTGGCTGACCACTCCGGGGCCCGTCTTGCTGCGAAAGCACGTGAGGGCCCATAAAACAGACCCCCTGGTCGAGAGGGTGAACCTCCTGCACGCCAACCCCCAGTACGCCTACGTGGCTTACCCAGACGGGCGGGAGGACACTGTCTCCTTACGAGACCTCGCACCCTCGGGCACTCCGGAGACACCACCTTTACCCCCCCCACCACCCCCCCAATTCCAGCCCAGGTAGACGGCATGCCGGAACCCCACGAGCCTTCGCCGACCACGCAGACACCAGCACTAACACCGGATAATGCAGCACCGCCGCTGCGACGATCGGAGAGGCTTACGAGGCCTCCGGACAGACTGACATACCAGAACTGGTAGTACACTTCACCCCGCCGGACTCAAATCTAAACAAGGGGTGAATGTGGTAAACCACTTTTATCGTTCACTATCGTTACACTATAGTTATCACTGTTGTATTGTTATCACCGTTCTCACTGTTGTATCACTATACGAGGTCGCCTCTTGTCGCGCTGTTATACCTGGGCTGACCACCTCCGACTCCGCCCATGGCTCCACCTACCTGCCCTGGTATAAAGGCAGTCGACTGGCTGGTATTCCTCCTTGTTGGACCCGATCACCCACGAGGGTGGGCTCTGTTATTTAGTCAATAAAAACCTTTAGTTACGTTCCTAACTCGTCGCTTTTTATTGGACGAATTGATAGGTATATCAACCTCATTGCCCAGAGACTTTTTGCAGACTGATCAGTGGAGGTTTCCTCTAATCCAGCATCTTCTCCAGTGCGGCGCCCTCTACAAGGGATCTGTGGCGTCTTACAAATAGTGCAAGGATTTCCATATTTGTTTAAGTTTGGACCTTTCACTTTCATGGCTGATTCAGCACAGGCTCGTGTGCTGTTATTTTCATGCCAATTACTAATTCTACCCTCTCGTGCCAGGAATCTTTGTGTCCTTCAGTCTGGAATCACAGTTCTGTATTGGTGTTACAAGTTTTGGGTCTGTCCTGGATGCATTAAGCATCACTGATTTCTCCCTTAAGTGGACCCTTTTCCTTAATGACCAAGATTTTGCTTTCGTTACCCATATATCACAAAGGCGTGACCCGGGATGGGGTAACAATGAGAGCCACTTGCTTTTTGGTTGGATACTGTAATCCTCCACACGGGTCATCATGTGCACTTCTCCAATCTTCCAAAAGGTGGACTGATTAACACTTTATTGAGGCATGGCCAGACACTAAGTCATTTAGCTGCTTTATTTAACAGTCAGTACCAGAATGTACAGAGCATCAGTCATGGCAAATCTTACCCTACTTCAAGTCAACTTCTGTTCCTCCTTGTAATAAAGAAAATAATGAATTTTTTCCTGGTTAATGGGCTAAGTAACATTTTATTTTGGCTAGCCTTATCACTGAATCAGACCAAGGCTTGCTCTTGGTCAGGTCGGTTCTCTTCTTAAGGTAGACTGGTCAACAGAACTTAGCAACTGACCCTGAACATGTGTGTTCGGTGTTCTTTTGTTGCTTCTATGGATAGGATGTTGAGGGCCTGACCCCAACTCCCTACCTGTCCAGGGGTTGGCCAGGAGAGCCATCAGTCTCCTACTGCCCCTTGGATGTGGGCTCATTGAAACGAATGCCTGCTGTTTTCAGAATGAATAATGTTAGCTCAACACAATCAGCCTGGATGGATTCACAGGAGATCCCCTCTGTTAAATCCGTGAAACTTGATGTATGGTGTCCTTCAATAAATAGACAGAGACTGCAGAGGAACAATCAACAGGTGTTTACTGGATGAGGGTTACTCTAAAACTAACAGTACAGATCCCTACTCAGGGTTTATATACAGGTGTGGTCACTGCCAGTACTACAGTATACAGGAGCTGTAAAAAGTAGTTCTCCCCTTAAAGGTACATACATTTACAGTGGCATAGTGGTTAGCACTGTTGCCTCACAGCGCCAGGGACCCGGGTTCGAATCCGACCTCGGGCGACTGTCTGTGTGGAGTTTGCACATTCTCCCCGTGTTTGCGTGGGTTTCCTCCGGGTGCTCCGGTTTCCTCCCACAGTCCAAAGATGTGCGGGTTAGGTTGATTGGCTATGATAAATTGACCCTTAGTGTTAGGGGGATTAAATACATGGGGTTACGGGGATAGGGTGGGATATGTGTTGGTGTAGGGGTTACGGGGATCGGGTGGGATATGCGTCGGTGCAGGCTCGATGGGCCGAAATGGCCTCTATCTGCACTGTGGGGTTTCTGTGATTCTGTGATTTCTGTGATTACAATTCCTCCCCTTTTAGACTAACAGTACCATAACATTCATTTAACAATTAACACTTTTAACATGCAACATTAACTGAAAATAGTCCATTTATAAATTCAGTCTTTGGGGCGGCTTCCTGATCCTTTCTGGATAGCGCCTTTCCTGAGTGTCTTGCTCTTGGTGCGGAGGCGATTCTGGCCCCCTGTCGTCGGTTGGTTCATCAGCTTCCGATGCTACTGTTTCTGGGGTAGATGCTACCTGTATGTCGGGTTCATCACCAGGTACGCAAGACATGGGGATGACTCGTTCCTGTGACTCTAGGATCTGGTCGACATGGCGTCTCACAATGTTCTCCCCAACATCCACTGTGTACATTAGTGGCCCCAGCCGTGTGCATATCGTTCCTGGTTGCCATTTCTCTGTTCTGTAGTTGCGGGCCAAGACTGGTTGCCCTACATTGAAGCTCCTTGTTGGCTTCTCATTGATGTGCTGGAATTGCTTATTCTCAACATCTCTTCGTACATTTGGTCTGAGCAAATCCAGACGAGATCTCAACCTTCGGTTAAAGAACATCATGGCCGGGGTCTGGTTGGTGACTGCATGTGTCGCATTTCTGTAAGCTAACAGGAAATTGTCCACCTTATGCTGCAGTGGAATGTCGTCATCGCACATGGCCCTTACTGCCTTTTTAAAGGTTTGTACGAACCTCTCAGCCAATCCATTTGTGGCTGGATGATACGGGGCGGATGTGTAATGCCTTACCCCATTCCTTTTCATAAATTTCCGAAACTCTTCGGACACAAACTGTGCTCCGTTATCAGAGCAAATCTGCACTGGCAAGCCGTTCCTGGCAAATATGGTCCGTAGGACTGCAATCGTTTTCTCCGTGGTGGTGGAGGACATTTTGATCACCTCAGGCCATTTCGAGTGCGCATCCACGGCTATTAAAAACATTGAGTCCATGAATGGACCAGCAAAATCAATATGCACCCGTTGCCATGGAGAGGAGGGCCACTCCCATGGGCGTAGAGGGGCATGTGGTGGTGCATTTTGGACCTTCTGGCATCCTGAGCAGCTCTTTGTCAGGTCCTCGATTTGCTGATCGATCCCCAGCCACCACACATAAGCCCTAGCAAGGCTTTTCATTTCCACCCCTCCCAGATGGCCTTCGTGAAGCTCATTGAGCATTCTCTCCCTTAACTTGGGTGGAATTACCACTCGGGATCCACACATCAAGGTCCCCTGGCATACTGACAGCTGTTCTCTTCCGGATGAGAATGCTGGCAACAGTGAGTCGCCATGTGTTGGCCATCCCTTCACCGTCAAGTCAGATACCCGAGACAGTGTCGGGTCATTTCGGGTCTCCTTCTCTATATCCGCGTTAGTTACTGGCAAGCGTTCAATTATAGTCGAATAAAATATTTCGACAGGGTCCACTGCTGGTGCTTCCTCCGCAGTAGGCAGTGGCAGGCGTGATAGCCCATCAGCGTTTCCATGCTGTTTCGTGCCCTTATACTCGATTTCATATTGGTTCGCCCCTAGAAAAAGGGGCCATCTCTGTAGCCATTGCGCAGTCATCACTGGAACGCCCTTCTTTGGATCAAAGATGGAGACAAGTGGTTGGTGGTCAGTCAGCAAGGTGACCTTCTGCCCGTGCAGATAGTGGTTGAACTTTTTCACTCCCCACACTAGGCTGAGGGCCTCCCTGTCAATCTGGGCGTAGTTACGCTCGGCTGAGATTAGTGACCGAGACGCAAAGGCTACTGGCCTCTCCGAGCCGTCCTGGAATTTGTGCGACAGCACCGCTCCAATACCATAGGGTGATGCATCACACGCCAACCGAATTGGTCGTGCTGGGTTGAAATGAGCCAACACCTCTTTTGATGTGATCAATTCTTTGCACTTCTGGAAAGCTCGTTTACATTCATCATTCCACTGCCATGGTACCCCTGTTTGCAGTAGGGTGTTCAGTGGGTGTAGTACTGTAGACAAATTCGGCAAGAACTTATGGTAGTAGTTCACCAGCCCGAGGAACGACCTCAGTTGTGACACATTTTCCGGTGCTGGAGCCTTGACTACTGCCTCAATCATTTCAGGGGACTTATGTAACCCCTCTTCATCAATAACGTGGCCACAATACGAGATCTGCGTCTGGAAAAACTCGCATTTGTGGCGATTAGCTCGGAGCCCATATTCCTTCAATCTAGTGAGCACCTGCTCCAGGTTGGCGAGGTGATCACTGTCATTTTCGCCCGTGACCAGGATGTCGTCCAAATAACAGTGGGTCCCTGGAATCCCTTGCAGGACTTGATCCATCGCCCTTTGCCAAATAGCCGGAGCTGATGCTACCCCGAACACCAGCCGGTTGTATTGGTAGAGACCTTTATGAGTGTTGATCGTGAGGTACTGTTTCGAGGCTTCTTCTACCTCCATTTGCAGGTACGCCTGGGCCAGATCAATCTTAGTGAAGCGTTTTCCTCCAGATAGCGAGGCGAAAATATCTTCAATCCGCGGAAGCGGATATTGTACCGTGTGAAGGACTGGGTTCACTGTCACCTTAAAGACCCCACAGATGCGAACCTTCTTTGGTTCCCCAGGCGTATTACTCAACGACCTCTTCATTACAGGAATGATGGGTGTAGCCCACTCGCTCCAGTCCACTTTGGACAGTACTCCAGAACGTTCCAAACCTTCCAGCTCTGCTTCGACGGCTGGGCGGATTGCATAAGGCACCGGTCCGGCCTTAAAAAACTTTGGGCTTGCATTTGCCTCTATTTTGATCGTCGCTGTTATGCCTTTTAGTGTTCCAAGTCCCTCCTGGAACGCTTCTTGTGTGTCAGTTAGCATTTTTGACAGTCGTCCAGGTGTGACGTCGTCATCCTTTTTGGCATCTACAGTCAGTGCTTGTATGGAATGCCAATCTAGCTGTATCTTCCGGATCCATTCACGTCCTAGTAGTGGTGGTCCTCCATCTGGCAATACATATAGGTCCATTTTTGGTGTTTCCTTGCCGTTATATATAACGTTCACCCTTATTTTTCCTTTGGGGTAGACTTTTTGCCCCGTGTACGTCTTCAAGACAATCTCTGTATCTCTCAAGGGTATATGTGAGAATAGCCGCTTGTAGTCCCTTCGTTTTATGACTGTTAGGGCTGATCCTGTGTGCAATTCCATTTTCACTTGGACTCCGTCTATCTTGAGCGTGACCCAGATAGTTTGGTGATCCTCCATTTTGATTACATTATGTAGTTTCAGACAACCCAGCTCCTAGCTTCCGGAGTCTGTATCACTTTTCTGTTCGTCTGAACTACTCTCTGTCAACTTATGTACCTTTTTGTAATTCTCCTGTGGAGATTTCTTGCTGCTGGTTTCCTTTCCCGACCTGCAGACTCTTGCTATGTATCCTAATTTTCCACACTGTCTGCACACTTGGTCCTTGAACCAACAATCCTTATGGTCGTGTGTTGTTCTGCCGCAGCGATAACGCTTCACTGCTCCATATGACATTTCATTTGTGCCATATTCTTGCGGTCTCCGTTGTATCTCTGCAGCGCCCCGTGCGGCTGCTTCGTGTGATACTGCCATGCTGAAAGCCTTGTCCAGCGTAAGATCCTTTTCTGATAGAAGCCATTTCTGGGTTCCTTCACTTTGAAGCCCACACACAAACTTGTCCCTTAAAGTATCTGCTAGTCCCGTTCCAAACTGGCAGTGTTTCGATAGCTTGCGCAGTTCCGTTAAATACTCAGCATTACTTTCGTCTTTATGCTGGTTCCTTTTGTGAAACTTAAACCTGTCTGCTATCAGCAGTGGTGTGGGGTTTAACTGGTCCTGTAGGACTGCCACTATGCTTTCAAAATCCTTTTCCACTGGCTTCTCTGGGGTTACTAGGTTTCGCAGTAAGCCATACGTTTTTGCACCCATGGAATTCAACAATACCAGGCTTTCCTGGCATCTGGCACTGCATTCGCCTTGCAGTACACTTCTATGCGTTCTACATATGTCGCCCAATCTTCGACTTCATTGTCGAACGCTGTGACACTGCCACTCTTCAGCATCCCTGGGTGTGGTTAGACTGGTGAAAAATGGTGTCTCCCGCGCTCTCCCTTCTTCTCCGCTGGCTCAAATGGCGTCTCCCGCGCTTTCCTTTCTTCCCCCGCGGACGCTGCTCAGCCCTTGAACACCGGCTGTGCTCTGCGCGTTTTCCTGCGCGCCTCTCTCGTTGACGCCGCTCGGTCCTGTTGTGTATGTGCCTTTAAGAGAAGAACTGATTCTATACTGCAGTACCGGCAGTGACCACCCCTGTATATAAAGCCATAGCAGGCTTCTGTATTTCAGTCTTGAATTACTCTCTGTCCAGTAAATACCTGTTTTATTTTTCTCCTGCAGTCTGAGTATTATTGATCCTCGGACACTACACTGGCGACGGGCAGGTTTGAACTCACCTGCAGTACTGCATCACCTCACGGGGATCTTTTCTCTGAAGAGAAGCTTCTTGGAGGTCGAAGTCAGAACGGCGGGCGTCGACCACGGGCAACCGCCCAGGGATCCATCAGAGAGTTGCAGGGGAGGCTGTGGAGAGCTGGGCCTGGCTCCCCAGTCGTTGTGTTCCAGCAAGTCGTGCTGGTAGCAGGTAGTGCGCTGACCCTTCCAGACTGCGGCGGGCTCGGGCTCGATCGAGCGGCTCTGCAAAGGGGCCGTGCAGCGTCGTCGGGAGGAAGAGAGAGAGAGAGGGTGGAGCGCACAGGGCGCGGTCGGTGCTCAAGAACAGGGCAGCGTGGAGAGGATATAACGCAGGGAAGGAAAAGTGAGATGCGCCGAAGCTGCGGGTCGCCGCCATTACCCTGTAGAACGCTAGGAGCAGCGTGGCAGCAAGGGGAAGAAGGAAAAGCGCAGGAGGCGACATTTTATTCCATTGGGGAAGAAGGAAATGTGCGGGAGGCGCCATTTTATTACATTGGGGAAGAAGAAAAAGCATGGGAGGCGCCATTTTAAATCACCCAAGATGCCAAAGAGTGGCAGTATCACTGCTTTCGACAATGAGGTAGAAGACTGGACCACGTATGTGGAAAGAATTGAAGTGTACTGCAATGCCAATGAGGTGGCCAATGGAAAGAAGGCGTCGGTATTATTAAATTTGATGGGCGCGAGAACGTACGGCCTATTGCGGAATTTAATTACCCCAGCTAACCCAATGGAGAAAAGTTTTGAAGAGATTGTTAATATCTTACAGGAACACCTAAATCCTACACCGCTGCTGATAGCAGAAAGATTCAAGTTCCATAAAAGAAACCAGCACAAAGATGAGAGCAATGCTGACTATCTTACGGAACTACGCAAGTTATCGAAGCACTGCCAGTTCGGAGCAGGACTGGCAGACACCTTGCGGGATAAGTTTGTCTGCGGGCTCCAGAGTGAAGGAACGCAGAAACGACTACTTTCGGAAAAGTACCTGACGCTAGAACAGGCTTTCAGCGTGGCAGTATCCTACGAAGCAGCAGCACGGGGAGCTGCGGAAATACAACAGAAACCACAGGAATACAGCGCTAACGAAATGGCGTATGGAGCATAAAAGTGCTATCGCTGCGGCAGAACAACCCATGATCAGAAGGACTGCTGGGTTAAGGACAAAGTATGCAGGCAATGTGGGAAAATGGGACACATAGCAAGAGTCTGCAGGTCGGGAAAGAAAACCAACACGACAAGAACTACTAAGGAAAAGTACAAGAAAGTAAAGAAATTGACAGACAGTAGTTCGGAAGATCAGGAGAGTGATAAGGACTCTGGGAGCAGGAGACTAAGTTGTCTAAAGTTACACAAGGTGATCGCAAAGGAGGATCACCGAACCATTTGGGTCACCCTCATGATAGCAGGGTCCCTAGTAAAGATGGAATTGGACACAGGATCAGCCCTAACTGTCATGAATCGACGAGACTATGAGCGGCTATTCTCACACATACCCTTGAAGGACACGTCCATTGTATTGAAGACATACACGGGGCAAAAAGTCTACCCCAGAGGAAAAATAAGGGTGCCAGTTGAATACAACGGCAAGGAAACACAGAAACTGTATCTATATATACTACCAGATGGAGGACCACCATTATTGGGACGTGAATGGATCCGAAAAATGCAATTGGATTGGCATTCCATTCAGGCGCTAACTGTGACTGATAAAAAGGATGATGACGTCACACCTGGGCGACTGTCAAAAATTCTAACTGACGCGAAAGAGGTACTCCAACAAGGACTTGGGACTCTAAAAGGAGTAACGGCAACGATAAAAATCGAAGCGTCGGCGGGAAACCTGAGCAGCAGAGCGGGGTATAAAAGTCCCCAGAGACCAGGTAAGGTCTCACAGCGTCGGCGGGAAACCTGAGCGGCAGAGCGGGGTATAAAAGTCCCCAGAGACCAGGTAAGGTCTCACAGCGTCAGCGGGAAACCTGAGCGGCAGAGCGGGGTATAAAAGTCCCCAGAGACCAGGTAAGGTTTCACAGCGTCGGCGGGAAACCTGAGCGGCAGAGCGGGGTATAAAAGTCCCCAGAGACCAGGTAAGGTCTCACAGCGTCGGCGGGAAACCTGAGCGGCAGAGCGGGGCTATAAAAGTCCCCAGAGACCAGGTAAGGTCTCACAGCGTCGGCGGGAAACCTGAGTGGCAGAGCGGGGTATAAAAGTCCCAGAGACCCAGGTAAGGCCTCACAGCGTCGGCGGGAAACCTGAGCGGCAGAGCGGGGTATAAAAGTCCCCAGAGACCAGGTAAGGCCTCACAGCGTCGGCGGGAAACCTGAGCGGCAGAGCGGGGTATAAAAGTCCCCAGAGACCAGGTAAGGCCTCACAGCGTCGGCGGGAAACCTGAGCGGCAGAGCGGGGTCTAAAAGTCCCAGAGACCAGGTAAGGCCTCACAGCGTCAGCGGGAAACCTGAGCGGCAGAGCGGGGTCTAAAAGTCCCCAGAGACCAGGTAAGGTCTCACAGCGTCGGCGGGAAACCTGAGCAGAGCGGGGTATAAAAGTCCCAGAGACCCAGGTAAGGCCTCACAGCGTCGGCGGGAAACCTGAGCGGCAGAGCGGGGTATAAAAGTCCCCAGAGACCAGGTAAGGTCTCACAGCGTCGGCGGGAAACCTGAGCGGCAGAGCGGGGTATAAAAGTCCCCAGAGACCAGGTAAGGCCTCACAGCGTCGGCGGGAAACCTGAGCGGCAGAGCGGGGTATAAAAGTCCCCAGAGACCAGGTAAGGCCTCACAGCGTCGGCGGGAAACCTGAGCGGCAGAGCGGGGTATAAAAGTCCCCAGAGACCAGGTAAGGCCTCACAGCGTCGGCGGGAAACCTGAGCGGCAGAGCGGGGTCTAAAAGTCCCAGAGACCAGGTAAGGCCTCACAGCGTCAGCGGGAAACCTGAGTGGCAGAGCGGGGTCTAAAAGTCCCCAGAGACCAGGTAAGGCCTCACAGCGTCGGCGGGAAACCTGAGCGGCAGAGCGGGGTATAAAAGTCCCCAGAGACCAGGTAAGGCCTCACAGCGTCGGCGGGAAACCTGAGCGGCAGAGCGGGGTATAAAAGTCCCCAGAGACCAGGTAAGGCCTCACAGCGTCGGCGGGAAACCTGAGCGGCAGAGCGGGGTCTAAAAGTCCCAGAGACCAGGTAAGGCCTCACAGCGTCAGCGGGAAACCTGAGCGGCAGAGCGGGGTCTAAAAGTCCCCAGAGACCAGGTAAGGTCTCACAGCGTCGGCGGGAAACCTGAGCAGAGCGGGGTATAAAAGTCCCAGAGACCCAGGTAAGGCCTCACAGCGTCGGCGGGAAACCTGAGCGGCAGAGCGGGGTATAAAAGTCCCCAGAGACCAGGTAAGGTCTCACAGCGTCGGCGGGAAACCTGAGCGGCAGAGCGGGGTATAAAAGTCCCCAGAGACCAGGTAAGGCCTCACAGCGTCGGCGGGAAACCTGAGCGGCAGAGCGGGGTATAAAAGTCCCCAGCAGGTAAGGCCTCACAGCGTCGGCGGGAAACCTGAGCGGCAGAGCGGGGTCTAAAAGTCCCCGAGACCAGGTAAGGCCTCACAGCGTCAGCGGGAAACCTGAGCGGCAGAGCGGGGTCTAAAAGTCCCAGAGACCAGGTAAGGCCTCACAGCGTCGGCGGGAATCCTGAGCGGCAGAGCGGGGTATAAAAGTCCCAGAGACCCAGGTAAGGCCTCACAGCATCGGCGGGAAACCTGAGTGGCAGAGCGGGGTATAAAAGTCCCAGAGACCCAGGTAAGGCCTCACAGCGTCAGCGGGAAACCTGAGTGACAGGGCGGGGTATAAAAGTCCCAGAGACCCAGGTAAGGCCTCACAGCGTCGGCGGGAAACCTGAGCGGCAGAGCGGGGTATAAAAGTCCCAGAGACCCAGGTAAGGCCTCACAGCGTCGGCGGGAAACCTGAGCGGCAGAGCGGGGTATAAAAGTCCCAGAGACCAGGTAAGGCCTCACAGCGTCGGCGGGAAACCTGAGTGGCAGAGCGGGGTATAAAAGTCCCAGAGACCCAGGTAAGGCCTCACAGCGTCAGCGGGAAACCTGAGCGGCAGAGCGGGGTCTAAAAGTCCCAGAGACCAGGTAAGGCCTCACAGCGTCGGCGGGAATCCTGAGTGGCAGAGCGGGGTATAAAAGTCCCCAGAGACCAGGTAAGGCCTCACAGCATCGGTGGGAACCCTGAGTGACAGAGCGGGGTATAAAAGTCCCAGAGACCCAGGTAAGGCCTCACAGCGTCGGCGGGAAACCCGAGCGGCAGAGCGGGGTATAAAAGTCCCAGAGACCCAGGTAAGGTCTCACAGCGTCGGCGGGAAACCTGAGCGGCAGAGCGGGGTATAAAAGTCCCAGAGACCAGGTAAGGCCTCACAGCGTCGGTGGGAAACCTGAGTGACAGAGCGGGGTATAAAAGTCCCAGAGACCCAGGTAAGGCGTTCCAATCTCCAGTCTCCAGTCTGGAAGGAGAGAGGTAAAAAGTAATCCAAGTGTGACGTCACCAGAAAGCGGGTAAGTGATTGGTTGGTGAGTATTTCTCCCTTTGAAGCTTAAATCTCTTTGGTTTATAGTTTCTAAGGTGTGATATTCACCATCTAGAATCGGGGCAGAGGATATTTAAGAATAATATTAATAAATTTAATTAATTACATAGAATCGGAGATCAGGTGATGTGTTGCTGCTGCAATATGTGGGAGCTGGTGAACACCATTGATGCTCACGGTGATCACATTTGCAGTAAGTGTTGGCTGCTCGAGGAACTCCGGCTCCGTGTTGAAGAGCTGGAGTCCGAGCTTCAAACACTGAGACACATCAGGGAGGGGGAGAGTTACCTGGACTCTGTGTATCACGAGGTAGTCACTCCAATTAGATTAATTAATTCAGATGTAGTCCGTGGCCAAGGTCAGGATGGTGTGACTAGAAGTGAGGCAGGTACGGGGATCCAGGAGGTAGTGTTGAAGGAGCCACAGCCCTTGCACTTGTCCAACAAGTTCGAGGCTCTTACTCCCTGTGGGGACAGGAGCAGGGACTGCAGGGAGGATGAGCAACCTGGCCACAGCACCGTGGAGCAGGGGGCTATTCAAGTGGGGGGAGTTGAAAGAAATGTTGTAGTGGTAGGGGATAGTATCGTTAGGGGGATAGATAGAGTTCTTTGCAGCCGAGAGCGAGAGTCCCGAAGGCTGTGTTGCCTGCCCGGTGCCAGGGTTAAGGACATCTCCTCTGGACTGGAGAGAAACTTGGAGTGGGAGGGGGAGGATCCAGTTGTCGTGGTCCATGTTGGTACCAACGACATAGATAGGACAAGGTAGGAGGTTCTGCTGAGGGAGTTTGAGCAGCTAGGGGCCAAATTAAAAAGCAGAACCTGAGCCACGAGCGAATTTGGCTAGGACAAATAAAATTAGAGAGTTAAATGCGTGGCTCAAAGACTGGTGTGGGAGAAATGGGTTTTGCTTCCTGGGACACTGGCACCAGTACTGGGGTAGGAGGGAGCTGTTCCGTTGGGACGGGCTTCACTTGGCCAGTGCTGGGACTAGAGTCCTGGCGGATCATATAACTAGGGCTGTAGAGAGGGCTTTAAACTAACTAGTGGGGGGGAGGTTCCTAGAGAGCAAATAATAAAAATGACAACAGAGAAGGTCATAGACTCAGGTAGCAGTGGGGAAATTAAAAACCAGAGCGTGTCAGGAAGGGGCAGAAGGTATGGAGTAAAAGGTAAAGTAATAAAAAGGGCAAAAGCAGGAACTAAGTGTCACAAAACATCTTTGAAAGTTCTCTATCTGAATGCACGTAGCATTCATAACAAAATAGACGAGTTAATGGCACAAATAACTACATATGGGTATGATCTTGTGGCCATTACAGAAACTTGGCTGCAGGGTGACAATGCCTGGGAATTAAACATACCAGGTTATTTAACGATCAGGAAGGACAGGCAGGAAGGAAGGGGAGGTGGGGTGGCTATGTTAATAAAGGAATACAGAGAAATGATATTGGGTCAAAAGATCAGGATAATGAAACAGTTTGGGTGGAGGTAAGGAATAATAAGGGGAAAAAAACACTAGTGGGCGTAGTCTATAGGCCTCCGAACAGTGGCAACTCTGTTGGATGGAGTATCAATCAGGAAATAGTTGAGGCTTGTAATAAGGGAACATCTATAATTATGGGGGATTTTAACTATCATATTAATTGGACAAATCAAATTGGGCAGGGCAGCCTTGAGGATGAGTTCATTGAGTGTATTAGGGATGGGTTTCTTGAGCAGTATGTAATTGAACTGACCAGGGGGCAAGCAACCTTAGATCTGGTCCTGTGTAACGAGACGGGATTAATTAAAAATGTCCTAGTAAAGGATTCCCTTGGAATGAGTGACCATAACATGGTTGAATTCCATATTCAATTAGGGGGTGAGAAGGTTGGATCTCAAACAAGCGTGCTAAGCTTGAATAAAGGAGACGATGAAGGTATGAGAGCGGAATTGAGTAGAGTGGATTGGGAAAATAGATTAAAGGGTAAGACGATACATGATCAGTGGTGTACATTTAAGGAGTTATTTTACAACTTCCAAAAAAAAAATATTCCACTGAGAAGAAAAGGGTGTAAAAGAAAAGACAGCCATCCGTGGCTAAGTAAAGAAATTAAGGATAGTATTCGACTAAAAACAAGGGCATATAAGGTAGCCAAATCTAGTGGGAGGATAGAGGATTGGGAAAACTATAAAAGACAGCAAAAATTAACAAAAAGATTGATTAAGAAAGGGAAGATAGATTATGAAAGTAAATTAGCAAAAAATATAAAAACAGATAGTAAGAGTTTTTATAGTTATATAAAAAGAAAAAGGGTGGCTAAAGTAAATGTTGGTCCCTTAGAGGATGAGACCGGGAAATTAATGGTGGGAAATATGGAGATGGCAAAAACACTGAATGAACATTTTACATCAGTCTTTACAGTAGAAGACACTAAGAATATCCCAACACTGGACAAACCGGGGGCCAAAGGGGGGGAGGAGCTAAACACGATCAAAATCACTAAGGAAATGGTACTCGGTAAAATAATGGGACTCAAGGCGGATAAATCACCTGGACCTGATGGCTTACATCCTAGGGTCTTGAGGGAAGTGGCGGTAGGGATTGTGGATGCATTGGTAATAATTTTCCTAAACTCCCTGGACTCGGCAAAGGTCCCGGCAGACTGGAAAACTGCTAATGTAACACCCTTATTTAAAAAGGGCAGTAGACAGAAGGCTGGAAACTATAGACCGGTTAGCCTAACATCTGTGGTAGGTAAAATTTTGGAGTCCATTATTAAGGAGACAGTAACAGGACATTTGGATAATCATAATTTAATAGGACAAAGTCAGCATGGTTTTATGAAGGGGAAGTCATGTTTGACAAATTTGCTGGAGTTCTTTGAGGAAGTAACGTATAGGGTGGATAAAGGGGAACCAGTGGACGTAGTGTATTTAGACTTCCAAAAGGCATTTGACAAGGTGCCACACAAAAGATTGTTGCTTAAGATAAAAAATCATGGGATTGGGGGTAATATTCTGGCATGGATAGAGGATTGGCTATCTAACAGAAGGCAGAGAGTTGGGATAAATGGTTCATTCTCAGACTGGCAATCAGTAACTAGTGGTGTTCCGCAGGGGTCAGTGCTGGGTCCCCAACTCTTTACAATCTACATTAACGATTTGGAGGAGGGGACCGAGTGTAACATATCAAAGTTTGCAGATGATACTAAGATGGGAGGGAAAGTAGTGAGTGAGGAGGACATAAAAAACCTGCAAGGGGACATAGACAGGCTAAGTAAGTGGGCAGAGATTTGGCAGATGGAATACAATACTGGAAAGTGTGAGGTTATGCACTTTGGCAGGAAAAATCGTAGAGCAAGTTATTATCTTAATGGCAAGAAACTGGAAAGTACTGAAGTACAAAGGGATCTGGGGGTCCTGGTGCACGAAACTCAAAAGGTTAGTATGCAGGTGCAGCAAGTGATTAAGAAGGCCAATGGAATGTTGGCTTTCATTGCTAGGGGGATAGAATATAAAAATAGGGAGGTATTGCTTCAGTTGTACAAGGTATTGGTGAGACCGCACCTGGAATACTGCGTACAGTTTTGGTGTCCATACTTAAGAAAGGACATACTTGCTCTCGAGTCAGTACAAAGAAGGTTCACTTGGTTAATCCCAGGGATGAGGGGATGGACATATAGAGGTTGAGTAGATTGGGACTCTACTCATTGGAGTTCAGAAGAATGAGAGGCGATCTTATTGAAACATATAAGATTGTGAAGGGGTTGGATCGGGTGGATGCGGGGAAGATGTTCCCGATGATGGGTGAAACTAGAACTAGGGGGCATAGTCTTAGAATAAGGGGCTGCTCTTTCAAAACTGAGATGAGGAGGAACTACTTCACTCAGAGGGTGGTAGGTCCATGGAATATGCTGCCCCAAAAAGCTGTAGAAGCTACATCATTACATAAATTTAAAACAGAAATAGACAGTTTCCTAGAAGTAAAGGGAATTAAGGGTTACGGGGAGCGGGCAGGAATTTGGACATGAGTCTAGGTTCGGATCGGTCATGGCCCTGTGGGTAGCGGAGCGGGCCCAGGGGCCGTGTAGCCTGATCCTGCTCCTATTTTGTGTGTCTAATTCTGTTAGATTCAGGAGATGGTTCTGTGATAGTGGATTGGCGGTTAGGATCAGATCAGCCATGATCTTATTGAATGGCGGAGCAGGCTCGAGGGGCCGATTGGCCTACTCCTGCTCCTATTTCTTATGTTCTTATGTTCTTATAACGCAAACCCAAAATTTTTAAGGCCAGACCGGTACCTTACGCGATCCGCCCAGCCGTTGAAGCAGAGCTGGAGAGTCTGGAGCGTTCGGGTGTGCTGTCCAAGGTGGACTGGAGCGAGTGGGCCACACCAATCGTTCCTGTAATGAAGAAATCATTGAGCAGCACGCCTGGGGAGCCGAAGAAGGTTCGCATCTGTGGGGACTTGAAGGTAACTGTGAACCCAGTCCTGCACACAGTACAATATCCACTTCCACGGAGAGAAGATATTTTCGCCTCACTATCTGGAGGGAAACGCTTTACAAAGATTGATCTGGCCCAAGCGTATCTACAAATGGAGGTGGAAGAAGCGTCTAGGAAATACCTCACGATAAGCACTCACAAAAGCCTTTACCAGTACAATCGACTGGTATTCGGGGTAGCATCAGCCGCGGCTATTTGGCAGAGGGTGATGGAACAAGTCCTGCAAGGGATCCCGGGGACCCAGTGTTATTTGGACGACATCCTGGTTACGGGCGAAAATGACAGTGAACACCTTGCCAACCTGGAGCAGGTGCTCACGAGATTACAGGAATATGGGCTACGAGCCAACCGCCCCAAATGCGAGTTCTTCAGGAGACAAATCTCGTATTGTGGCCACATGATTGATGAGGAAGGGTTGCATAAGTCGCCGGACAAGATTGAGGCTGTAGTCAAGGCTCCAGCACTGGAAAATGTGTCACAACTGAGGTCGTTCCTCGGGTTGGTGAACTACTACCATAAGTTCTTGCCGAATTTATCTACAATTCTGCACCCACTGAACGCCCTACTGCAAACTGGAGTAACATGGAAATGGCGTGAAGAGTGTAAGCGTGCCTTTCAGAAATCTAAATGCCTAATCACTTCAAAAGAAGTATTGGCCCACTACAATCCAACACTACCGATTCGGTTAGCATGTGATGCGTCTCCCTACGGCATCGGAGCGGTGCTGTCACACAAATTCCTTGATGGTTCAGAGAGGCCAATAGCCTTTGCGTCGCGCTCGTTAACCTCAGCCGAGCATAACTACGCCCAGATTGACAGGGAGGCCCTCAGCCTGGTGTGGGGGATGAAGAAGTTCAATCACTATCTGCACGGGCAGAAATTCACCCTACTGACTGATCATCAGCCCCTGGTCTCCATTTTTAACCCAAAGAAGGGCGTTCCGGTGATGACAGCGCAACGGCTGCAAAGATGGTCACTTTTTCTAGGGGTACATCAGTACGACATAGAGTACAAGGGTACGGAACAGCATGGAAACGCTGATGGGCTGTCACGCCTACCGTTGCCTACGGTAGAGGAAGCACCTGCAGTGGACCCTGTTGAGATATTCCATGTGACCATAGTCGAATGTCTACCTGTTACAAACTCAAATATAGAGAAGGAAACCCGAAATGACCCGACAGTCTCTCGGGTCTATGGTTTGACGGTGAAGGGATAGCCAGCACATGGCGACTCACTGTTGCCAGCATTCTCGCCAAGGAGAGAACAGCTGTCAGTGTGCCGGGGGACCTTGATGTGTGGATCCGGAGTGGTAATTCCACCCAAGTTGAGAGATAGAGTGCTCAATGAGCTTCATGAGGGTCATCTGGGAGGGGTAAAAATGAAGAGCCTAGCCAGGGCGTTTGTGTGGTGGCCGGGAATCGATAAAGAAATCGAGGATATGACCAAGAGATGCACAGGATGCCAGAACGTCCAAAACACTCCACCACAGGCCCCGCTACATCCATGGGAGTGGCCCTCAGCTCCATGGCAATGGGTACACATTGATTTTGCTGGTCCATTTATGGACTCAGTGTTCCTAATCGCTGTGGACACCCATTTGAAATGGCCAGAGGTCATCAAAATGTCCTCCACCACCACGGAGAAAACTGTTGCAGTCCTACGGACCATCTTCGCCAGGAATGGCTTGCCAGAACAGGTTTGCTCCGACAATGGGCCACAGTTTGTGTCAGAGGATTTCTGGAGGTTTCTGAGGAAGAATGGGGTGAAGCATTACACAACTGCCCCATATCATCCAGCCACAAATGGATTGGCTGAGAGGTTTGTTCAGACCTTTAAAAAGGCCATAAAGGCAATGCATAATGACGGCATACCACTACAACACAAGGTGGATAATTTCTTGTTTGCTTACCGGAATGCGACACATGCAGTCACCAACCAAGCTCCAACCATAATGTTCTTCAACCGAAGGCTAAGATGTTGCCTGGATTTGCTCAAACCAAACATAAGACGAGATGTTGAGGATAAGCAATTCCAGCACATAAATGAGAAGCCAACTAGGAGCTTCAAGATAGGGCAACCAGTCTTGGCCCGCGACTACCGAACAGAAAAATGGCAGCCAGGAACGATATGCACACAGCAGGGACCACTAATGTACACAGTGGACGTTGGAGAGAGCATCGTGAGACGCCATGCTGACCAGATTCTAGAGTCACAGGAACAAGCCAAACCCATACCACGCGCAGGTGCACCTGGTAATCAACCCGAAGTACAGATTGCGTCTACCTCAGAAGCAGTGGTATTGGAAGCTGACGAACCAACCAATGACAATGAGCCAGAATCAACTCCGCCGCAAGAACAGGATACTCGAAAAAGGCGCTATCCAGTCAGGATCAGGAAGCCTCCTCAAAGACTGAACTTATAAATGATTATTTCAGTTGATGTATATAGTACAGAGAAAATTGTAATTGTAATTAGTTATTATTTAGTCGTTAAATGAACGTTATGTACTGTTTATCTAAAAGGGGAGGAATTGTTGTGTATGTGCCTTTAAGAGAAGAACTGATTCTATACTGCAGTACCGGCAGTGACCACCCCTGTATATAAAGCCATAGCAGGCTTCTGTATTTCAGTCTTGAATTACTCTCTGTTCAGTAAATACCTGTTTTATTGTTCTCCTGCAGTCTGAGTATTATTGATCCTCGGACACTACAGGTCCTGAACCCTGGCTGCGCCCTGTGTGCTTTACCCTCTCTCTCTGCTCCCGTTGACGCTGCTCGGCCTTTTCCTGTGCCGTCGGTCGGCTCTAGCCGCCGCTGTGCGGGAAGGGTCTGCGCCGTACCTGTTGCCAGCCCGCCTCGCTGGAGTCTCCGCCGGATGGTCGACGCCCGTGCCTCTGGAATCGGCCTTCCTCTGCAGAGTTGCAGGTTGGTTCGAATCGACTCGTCGCCAATGTTAAATCCGTGAATCTTGATGTATGGTGTCCTTCAATAAATAGACAGAGACTGCAGAGGAACAATCAACAGGTGTTTACTGGATGAGGGTTACTCTAAAACTAACAGTACAGATCCCTACTCAGGGTTTATATACAGGTGTGGTCACTGCCAGTACTACAGTATACAGGAGCTGTAAAAAGTAGTTCTCCCCTTAAAGGTACATACACTGCACCCTCCACCCCATTGTTTGATCAGAAGACAAGCAACATTCCAATGGGTCCCAGCTATGCCTGCCTTTTCGTGGGATATGTGGAACACTCTTTGTTCCAGTCCTACTCGGGTCCCCTCCCTCACCTCTTTTTACGGTACATTGATGACTGTATCGGTGTCGTTTCCTGCTCTCGCCCTGAACTAGACAATTTCATTCACTTTGCTTCCAATTTCCACCCTTCCCTCACCTTCACATGGTCGATCTCTGACTTTTCCCTTCCCTTCCTCGACTTCTCCGTCTCCATCTCTGAGGATAGGTTATTGACAAACATTCACTACAAGTCCACTGACTCCCACAGCTACCTGGACTACACTTCCTCCCACCCCGCCTCCTATAAGGACTCTATTCCATTCTCTCAGTTTCTCCGTCTCTGCCGCATCTGCTCCGACGATGCCACCTTCCATACCAGTGCTTCCAACATGTCTTCCTTTTTCCTCAACCGAGGATTCCCCTCTACTGTGGTTGACACGGCTCTTGACCGTGTCCGTTCTATCTCCCGTACTTCTGCCCTCACCCCTGCCCCTCCCTCCCGGAACCACGATAGACTTCCCCTTGTCCTCACCTTTCACCCCACCAGTCTCCACATTCAACGGATCACCCTCCACCATTTCCGCCACCTCCAGCGTGATCCCACCACCAAACGCATCTTCCCCTCACCTCCCCTTTCAGCATTCCGTAGGGACCGCTCCCTCCGCGACACCCTGGTCCACTCCTCTATCACCCCTAGCACCCCTTCCCCTTCGCCTGGCACCTTCCCGTGCAAGCGCAGGAGATGCAACACATGCCCTTATACCTCCCCCCTTCCCACTGTCCAGGGCCCCAAACACTCCTTCCAGGTGAAACAGCGATTTACTTGTACTTCTTGCAATTTAGTATACTGTATTCGCTGCTCACGATGTGGTCTCCTCTACATTGGGCAGACCAAACACAGATTGGGTTACCGCTTTGTGGAACACTGCCGTTCAGTCCGTACGGGTGACCCCGAGCTTCTGGTTGCCTGTCACTTTAATTCACTGCTCCACTCCCACTCTGACCTCTCTGTCCTCGGCCTCTTGCACTGTTCCAATGAAGCTCAGCGTAAGCTCGAGGAACAGCACCTCATCTTTCGATTAGGCACTTTACAGCCTGCCGGACTCAACATAGAGTTCAACAATTTCAGATCATAACCTCGGCCTCTATCACATATATATTTTTTATCCACACTTTTTGTCTGTGCCTTTTGTTCTTCTCTCCCACATGGCAGCTGTCTTCCATTCTGCCAGCGCAATTCACACTCCATCTCGAGCCATCCTTTGTTTCTTAACCTGTCCCATTACCATCTCCTCTTGCCTTGAATATCTCTTAATGCCTCTTTACTTCTCTTTATTTGCCTTCCATCCCATCACAGACCTTCCCTTTTGTCCTTTCATTCCCTCCCCCATTTCCCAGCCCCTAAACTTGCTTTAAAATCTGTTCCATTTCCTGCTTTATTCCAGTTCTGACGAAAGGTCTTTGACCTGAAACGTTAACTCTGTTTCTCTCTCCACGGATACTGCCTGGCCTGCTGAGTTTTTCCAGCATTTTCTGGTGTTATTCCAATGGCTGGCTTGACTACAAATCCCCTTCCTCCTCCTATTCTGGCAGCAAGCTGCCTTTTAAAGCTTTGTGGTCTCACTTTAAATTAAATATAATATTTCAATATGAATCATATCCAAATTCCTCTTTGGTAAAATGTCAAAACGTAACAATTAGTAATGTCCCTTTATAAGGACATTGGATGCGGCATGGAGGGTGTATGATCCTATCCATGGTCCCTCTGACAATATAGTCAATCAAATTAGCCTTCACACTATAAAGCATTTCGAAAACAATAGCCAAATGCTATGTCGACTGTACTAGGAAATTAAGAATAGGCAGGCCAGCTAAGGACAATTGTGACTGTAGTGGCGCTTCTTAGTTTCCAAACAGGCAGGCCACTGAGCTGTGGGGCCTTTAACAACGAGTAGACACGTGTCGAAATAAAACGTTCCCAAACGTAGCTTTGTCTTTTAAACGGTTTACTATAACACTTAACAAACAGAATTACAAAGCAAACACGTATAAACGAACACGGTCAAAAACTGTACTGCTCCAAACCTCACAGCTTCTGCCTCTTTCACCACGTGCAGTTTAAAACTGTAAGATGGCTGCACCCATGTGTGGCTTAGGGACTGTTCCATTGTGGCAAGAATGAAGGGGGTGTCGGACTATACTACTGGAGCAAGAAAATAGGGGGTTTCTTAATACAATAAGTCGTTCAGGTAAATTAACTGTATTATGCCATTTAGCCACTATTTTAAAGTATTTTCTTAAGCTTTTATGGCTCTTACAGTGACCTTTGCTTACATGAAAGCTCCTAGGGGTGGGTAGCACTAGGAGCTTAGGCCACGAGTTTAGCTTGTGTGTTTACAATGACCCATTCTCCCCAGGTTTGGGTGGCTTGTAGTACAAACCAACACAGTGAACGCAATACAGGGTCAGCAGATAACTTACCAGAGTACACCACAGGCAGACTTCCCATTCCTATGTGCCTGGGGAATGCTGAGTTTCTAGGTGAAAAGGAAAGGAAAAAAGAGTTGAAGACATCTGATGCTGTGTTTCCTGATTCTAGACTCCTTTGCATATCTTTCACCCTCCTTTCCATTTTTTGCCTCAGAACCTATAATTGTCTCACACCCATGTTCTGGAATGCTCTCCCTAAACCCTTCCCTCTTGCCACTTCTCTCGCTTCCTTCAAAAGTCTCCTCAAGACTTACCTTTTCGATCACGCCTTGAACTACATTCCTAATCCTTCTCTCATTATTTTTGCCTCTATGAAGCACTCTGAGATGTTTGATTATGTTAAAGGCACTGTATAAGTGCAAGTTGTTGTTCATATGGTTCATCTCAAGTTGCTACAGTGTTTCCAGAGTAAATCAAATGGATCCTTTCGTAAAGGAATTTACAATTAACCTCTATTTAAAGATGACAAACTCAATTCCCTCATTAATTAAATCAAGTTAAAATTTATTAGGAAGCGTAAAAGCAAAAACTCCAGTTCATTTGCATATAGTCAATGTATAGTGTCACCATGTATTGCATTTCATAATTTTTTTCAGTGATTTAATGCCACATAAAATATAAACTTCTTGTCAACATTACTTTCCTATATTACAACAGTGACTACACTTCAAAAGTACTTCATTGGCTGTAAAGCACTTTGGGACGTCCTGAGGTTATGAAAGGCGCTATATAAATGCAAGTCTTTCTTTCGTTCTGTCTTTGTTTCTTTCTTTCAACGATTGGTCAAAGATTTCTTCATCTTGACAAACCATGATGATTAAACTTCCTTGCGAATTTGCTCTTGAACTAGGCGCCGGAATTCTTACCTTCGAGATGTGCCGGCAGCGGGGGAGACCTGGATCGCGTTGAGAACCCGGAAGTTGAAGAGGTGCGTTTTGCAATGGCTTTTTAACAAAGCCACTGCAATTGAATCAGACTTCCGGATTGCCTGACCGATTAACGGGAGCGGGCGTGATGACGTCGTGCGTGGCTCCAATTCAGCTCAGGTATTTAAAGGAGCAACGCACAGGTGACAGCTGAAAGTTGGTGAAGGTGTAGGAGTGGTTGTTGGGGAAGGGAGTCGATTGTGTTAATAGTGAATTGCTTGTTGGTAAAGAAATTTATATTGGTGGGTAATAAAAAATGCAGGCTCAGTGCCAAAAAGCTGCCCCCGAGATTCAGTGATGCCTCCCTGGAACTCCTGCTCCAAGGAGTCAGGGCCCGCAAGGAGGTCCTATTCCCTGCTGACGGGAGGAAGAGGCCAGCGGCCGAGACCAAGAAGGCACGGCTGGAGATAGTGTCAGAAGTGAGCAGCAGGAGTGTGATAGCCAGGTCGTGGATCCAGTGCAGGAAGCGCTTTAATGACCTCATGAATTACATTCTGATGTGCGTGTCACCCTCCCAACCCCCTCACTCTGCCTTCCCAAGCCTACTCCTGCACATCACTCCTCATACCAACCTACCTTGCAGGTGCACCCATCCCTTTCTGTCTATGCACTTACTCATATCCCCATCTGAACATCCACCACTGACACTCACCCTCATCTTAATGCAATGTCATGCCTCTCCCTCATAGTCACCCTCTACAGATGTTGCCCATCCGTCCCTTCCACTCATTCCATGACTCTCACTCAAAGGTCTCTTGTTTCCCTCCTTGCAGGAGAAGAGAGCACAGAACACCCGGGAGAGGCAGCGAACCGGAGGTGGCCCTCCAGTAACAACACCATTGAGTGCAGCAGAGGAGGAGGTGCTGGAGATCAGCAGAGTTGCAGAGCTGCTGGCAGTGGGAGATGGAGAGAAGGGGAACTCCCAGTTAGCTGGCGACAGAATTAAATATCACACAGCTACATGGCATGCAACAGTCACCCATTTTGACTTGATGTCAACAGCCAGTGAAATATGACCATGAGCATAATGTTCACTTAAAACATTCTTATTGTAACAGTTCTAATTCATGTCTTTACTCTCCCACAGGCCCATCAAGTGTCCCGCAGCCAGTCCAGCCAGAGGAGGAAGACGACTCCTCAGATTAGGTCACTGACTCTGAGGGTGCACCATCACAGGACGCACGCACTCCAAGTACCAGCACAGATACACACACTGGTGGGATCACTAAGTCAGAAAGTAGTGTTGTCACCTGGAGTCTCACACATCACAATGGGGATATTCAACCAGCCCAACATCTTGTGAATGTGGAACTGAGGCACAGACTATGCAACATCTCCTGCAATGCCCATCGTTAGAGGAACCCTGCACTGTTGCAGATCTTGCCGAATCCAACAACAAGGTGCAAAAATGTGTCCAGTTCTGGCTGAGCTATGTATAGACTGTCCGTGGACACGATAGGAAGAAGAAGCAGGAGCAGATAGTGGAGACAGGGACAGCAGTGGAGAGTCCTCGTCGGAGGGCGCAGGACGCTCCAAGCTCTGCTCAGCTGGACGAAGATGCTGAACCTTGGGGGCTGTCAACTAAGCGGATGATTCTGAAGGAGCAACAGACAATGTGGGAGGCTCTGGCAGGGTTTCCAGCTGTGATGTGCTCACTTGCAGGGAGAATGGAGGAGTCCATCTCCAGCATGACTGGCTAGATGTCGCAGGCCATGGTTATGATGTGTTCGTCCATGGAAAGGATGGCCACCCACATGGAGCATCAAACGCAGCATTCAAACGAGTGCATGCTTGCTCTCACCAACAGCTCGCACACTCTGAATGCCACCTTAACAAGGATGGATCAAAACCTAGCATTGGTCATTCATCGCCCCACTGATGTGCAGCAAAGTGCACTCCAGCTCTTTGCTAGCAGGGACATGTGGGTGAGCCATGAGAGCGATGATGGTGAGAGGGGTCATGGAAGTGGGGTCTCTGCTCAAAGTGCTCCCACTTCTCCCCTGTTCCCCCCACCCCCCGAGTCAGAGCCCCACATGCCGCCTCGTGTCCCGATGGCCGAGTCAGACCCTGCACAGGTGCAGGAGGAGCAGTCTTTGGTGGGGCCCTCACAGGCACCAAAACCCAGAGGACAATGGCCAAAAGCATCTAAGCAGTCAGAGCAGTGAAGTGAGCAACCTGTCTCTACCTCTGCTGAAGCCACAGGGGTTGCATGACGTAGAAGTGGGAGGAAGAGGAAAATGAATGTGTTCTAGATGCACAAGGGTATTCACATGGGAGTGTTACAAAATGTTACATTGTTAAGTTCCTGTTTACATTTTGAGCCACGTAAAATTATTTCTTTGCACCACTTTCCCGTTTTTGCCTGCTGCCTGGCAAGTAGCCTTGTCAGTTGGAATGAATGGTGCACTGATGTACATTCCATACATATACATTCCACGATCATTCTGGAGACCCTGGCTGGTGCCTATTGAAGGGCTCCTCCAGATCTGTCCAGGCTTCTGAAGCGCATCTTCAGCATCCCGATTGCTTGCTCTATCACACATCTTGTTGTCATTTGGCTTTGATTGCAGCGCTCTTTGGCCTCATTGCTTGGCCTCCTCAAGGGTGTCATCAGCCACGTCTTCAGTGGATATTCCTTGTCTCCAAACAGCCAGCCGGTAAGTCTGTTTGGAGTTGCGAAGAGCTGAGAGAGGGTGGACTGGTGCATGTTCAATCATGTCCAGGAAGCTGATCCTCTGCATATATACCCTGTGTTGGGGGTATTGCCTCCTGTGAGCTGCACCCCTGTGCTCATCCCCTCTCTCCTGTGGAGCAGCAGATCGGTGAGGAGAAGGCTGCTGCTTCTCCTGCTGGTACAGTTGGTGTTGTTGCTGCTGGTGCTATTCTTGGTCCTCATCTGAGGTCCAAGGTGAAACAGCATAAGTGGCACCCATGCTGATCTGATATATGACAGATGTAAAGTGGAGATCAACCGCGCAATCCTCCAATGTAGTGAGAGTCACCTCCAAAGTTATAGAAATCACCTACAAACTCCTGAAAGCACGCTATCAGAACAATTGGTGTCAGCAAAAGCGTTTCCCTTAGGCAAGGAAGCAGGTATGAGGTCTGAGTATTTATGGGATTTTTTTTCATGTTATTTGTTCAGCCCCCTCAATTGCTGCTCTGCTCTCGCCTTGCTTTCACTGGCAAGGTTCAGGAAGCCCGGGAATGCCATGAACATCCAGTAAAAGCTCAAACCACAGTAAAAAAGGCTGTTAATAGCCTTTTAACTAACTCTTAATTGGTGTAAATAGGTGTGGTAAACCACTGTTATACCTGTCTGTACGTGTATGTGTATTCCACTAGGTACAGGTCTGGACATGCCTCGGCTGACTCCTCCCACTATTCCAGGTATATAATGACTACCTCCCAGTCCCTTAGTATTCTGGACGGGTCGACCACTCGAGACTAGACCTTCATTCGTTAGTTAATAAAAGCCTGGTTGTTATTCGCTTAACCTCAGTCTTTTGAGTAATTGATGGCGCATCAATAGGTAACCCGCCTTTCCCGAGGGGGTCCCTTGCGCGCTGTCTAATGCGCTTGAGTTAAAGGCGGAAGCTAACGGGTTGAAGCCGGCTTCCTGACGCGCTGTCAATTTCAGCGCTTTTAACTACCCAACTGCTCCCAAACCCACCCACTCTTTAATGTTAAAATTCAGCAACTCAAATTTCTCTCCACGGATGTTGCCTGACCTGCTGAGTTTTTCCAGCATTTTCTGTTGTTATTCCTTGAATTAATGACTAGTTCTTGAAATGACATGAAGTACGAGCACACGCCATTTAAACTCTGGCTTGGAATCGAGAACAAGGGTTTTGGAAACATTTCCTCTCAGCACTTATAGACATGTTCTGAAAATTGCTCAATAAACCATAATTTAAAAATGTCTGCTTGTGTTTACATCTAGTCACCAAACCATAGAAACTAATGGCTAACATAGAGGTAAGATCTCCTTTGTGCGCTATGTGTAACAAAATCTTGAACCCATTTAAAGCAGATTTAATTGCATGTAGCACAAAGATTAATTTCCTCCCTTCCCCACAACAAACATACTTTGCCTCTGTCAGACCTATCTTTCATTTGAAGAACTGCTTTTTAAGAGAATTTTCAGAATCAATTAAATTGTAGTACACCGCTAAGATTAATTTCCATCCCAGCAAAATTGCATAAAAGCAAATGTTCGGTGCTCACTGTACTATTTTCATTAACTGCTTCCTGTTACTTTGATAGGAACATAGGAACAGGAGGAGGCCATTCAGCCCCTCAAGCCTGTTGCACCATTCAATTAGATTATGGCTGATCTGTATCTCAACACCATTTACCTGCCTTTGATCGATATCCCTTGATATCGTTACCTGATAAAAATCTGTCGATCTAGGCCTTGAAAATTTTAATTGATCCAGCATTCCACAGCCTATTTTGTTTTTGGGGGTAGTGGGTGGTGCCCAGAATTCCATATTTCCACTACCCTTTGTGTGAGACAGTGCTTTCTGAATTCTCTCCTGAACGGCCTGGCTCTAATTTTAAGATTATTCCCCCTTGTTCTTGTAGTGTATGTACCCGTCTACCTTTAAGAGAACTATTGTATGTAACCGTCCACCTTTAAGAGAACTACTTTAGGTGTTGCACTACTTTGTTGGCTTCTGTATACTGTAATACCGACGGTGACCACACCGGTATATAAGTGCTGTGTCAGGATTTATTGGGCAGATTCGCCCTGACCTTCGAATAGTAAAGTCCTGTTTTAAGTTACTCTTGGAGTCTGTGTATTAATTAACTAAACAACCCACAGACTTTACAGTGGCGACGAGTCCGATCGTACCCTGCGGCAACAATACTTCCGAAGCAGTTAACGAGCGTCGAGAAGAGGCAACCGCCCTCGTCGTTCTGCTGGGAGAAAACTCGAGGCTGCAGAACTAGAAAGGAGGAAGAATTTAGAGACAAAGACTTCCATCAGCAACAGGCACTGACTGTCCCTTCTGCCACGGTGAGGAGTGAGCCGATCAGCACGAAAAGCAAGGCGGCCACGGTGACTGTGAGTAAGGGAAAGTAAAAAGAATAACCGGAGGATAAGGGCGGTGCACTCGACCACGGTCGAGGGGGAAAGGAGCCGGACAGAAGTCGGGTCCAGAGGCGCTGAGACTGGGGCAGCGTGGAGCAAGGAAGCCGCGGTACAGACAGGCTGGGGGACGCAACGGCGTCGTGAGACAGCTAGACCGCGACCGGCGAAAAAGGCCGGGCAGCGACCGAAGCCACGAAGCGCTGCGACCGGGAACGTAGGCACGGGAAGAGATAAACTCAGCCGCAGCCGGGGAGGGAAGCACCGGACTGCGAGAGGGCTGGGAGGCGCGATTGGGAGCCAAGCGAGCGGGAGAGGCAGAGCCAACCAAGGGAGACTGAGCGAGAGCCAGCCCAGCGGCTGAAACTGTTCTCCGTCAACGGGGTGTACCCAGCGCCGGTAGAGCCGAGCGAGCGAGCGAGAGACAGAGCCCGAGCAAGGGGAACTGAGTGAGAACCAGCCCAGCGGCTGAAACTGTTCGCCGTCAACGGGGTGTACCCAGCGCCGGTTGCCCTGCCGAGAAAAGGGAAAGCACTGAAGCCGACGCGCAGGCTGTGAACCTGAAAGCCAGCGGCCGTCGCCAGTGGGGAAAGTGTACCCCTCCCGCCAGGGAAGAAACGCGGGAAGCCGCCATTAGGTGGGGAAGAAGACAGACGCGGGAAACCGCCATTGAAGTGGGCGGGGAGAGAAGATAAGCGCGGGAAACCGCCATTTTTGCGGGAACCGCCATCTTGGAAAAAAAAAAGAAAATTTAAAGAAATAATTCGTGGTGTTATCAGGAAGAGAGGAAGATGCCTAAGCGTGGTAACATCAATGATTTTAATTCCGAGGTAGAAGACTGGGCCACGTATGTGGAACGCATGGAGATCTATTGTGAGGCCAACAAAATAGAAGAAGATGACAAAGCTATAACCTTGCTAAACTCGATGGGCGCGAAGACATACGGGCTCTTGAAGCATCTACTAGCACCAGCTAAACCGGCGGATCAGACTTTCGATGATATTGTGACTGTTCTGAAGGATCACTTGAACCCCACACCGTTGATGTTGGCGGAACGATTCAAATTCTATGCGAGAACGCAAAGGAAAGACGAAAGCAACGCAGAATACTTGGTCGAACTGCGTAGACTAGCGAAACACTGCCAGTTTGGAGGGAATCTGACAGAGGCATTGCAAGACAAGTTCGTGTGCGGAATGTCGAAGGAAGAAACACAAAAACGACTGCTTGAAGAGAACGATCTTACACTTGATAAGGCTGTCCTTATTGCTGCATCGAACGAAGCCGCAGCGAAAGGAACGGCGGAAATGCAGCTAAAGGCAGCGGCACTCAGTGTGCAGCAAATTACTTCGGGTACAACGAAATGCTATCGTTGTGGGAAGACAACACACGACCAGAACCAATGCTGGTTTAAAAACCAGGAATGTAGGAAATGTGGCAAGCTCGGTCACATAGCTAAGGTATGCCGGTCAGGAAAGAAGACCAACAATAATGAGCCACCACAAAAGAGGTACAGAAAGGTACATGAGGTGACTAGGAAGAGTCCGGAAGAACAGAATTCGGACTCACACTCCAACTGCAAGGAACTGAGAATTCACAATGTGAGTAATGAAGCTGACCGACAAGCTATCTGGATCACACTACAGATTGCAAAAGTCCAAGTGAAAATGGAAGTGGACACCGGATCGGCGTTGACGGTCATGAATAAGCATGATTATAAAAAGTTATTCAAGCATATTCCCCTACGGGATACGGAACTAGTATTGCAGACATACACGGGGCACAAAGTATACCCCATCGGAAAGATAGAAGTCAAGGTGAGATACAAAGACAAAGATCACCAAAGGATGGACCTGTATGTGTTGCCTGAGGGAGGTCCACCACTTCTGGGATGGGAGTGGATCAGGAAAATAAAGATAGACTGGCATTCACTAAACACCATGACGGTAGATTCCGGAAAGGAAGATGTCAAACCTGAACGGTTGTCCAGAATATTGGACGAAGCTAAAGAGGTATTCCAGCAAGGACTGGGAACACTGCGAGGAATTAAAGCAAAGGTTAAGATTGCAGAACATGCAAGCCCAAAATTTTTCAAAGCCAGATCGGTACCTTACGCGATACGACCTGCTGTGGAGGCAGAACTGGAAGAACTTGAACGATCAGGGGTACTGTCAAAAGTGGACTGGAGTGAGTGGGCCACGTCCATTGTTCCCGTCATGAAGTCTTCACCAAGTAACAAGCCAGGGGGACCGGGGAAGGTCCGCATCTGCGGAGACTTCAAGATCACAGTGAATCCGATGCTTCACACGGTACAATACCCGCTTCCGCGGATTGAAGATATCTTTGCTTCGTTGGCTGGAGGGAAACACTTCACCAAGATAGACCTGGCACAGGCATACTTACAAATGGAAGTCGAGGAAGAGTCGTGTCAGTACCTCACCATCAACACACACAGAGGCTTGTATCGTTATAATAGACTGGTTTTTGGGGTAGCTTCGGCTCCAGCAATTTGGCAGAGGGCCATGGAGCAGGTATTACAAGGAATTCCAAGCACGCAGTGTTACTTAGACGATATCCTGATTACGGGAGAAGACGAGGAAGAACACCTCACAAATTTGAAACTGGTGCTCACTAGGTTGAAGGAATATGGCCTTCGAGTTAATCGCAAGAAATGTGAGTTCTTCCAAAAACGGATCTCGTACTGCGGTCATGTCATTGACCGAGAGGGGCTGCACAAGTCACCTGACAAGATAGAAGCTGTTGTGAAGGCCCCCGCTCCGGAAAACGTATCACAGTTAAGATCATTCTTGGGGTTGATTAATTATTATCACAAGTTTCTGCCGAACCTATCCACGGTGCTGCATCCGCTGAATGCTCTGTTGCGGAAAGAAGTACCATGGAAGTGGAGTGAGGAATGTAAAAAGGCCTTTCGCAGAAGCAAGGCGTTGATTACCTCTGAAGAAGTGTTGGCTCATTTCAACCCAACGTTACCTCTTCGTCTAGCTTGTGATGCTTCCCCCTATGGAATTGGAGCAGTACTTTCACACAAGTTACCAAATGGCTCGGAAAGGCCAGTGGCATTCGCGTCCTGATCATTGACCTCCGCGGAGCGAAATTATGCTCAAATAGATAGGGAGGCCCTCAGCCTTGTGTGGGGCGTAAAGAAATTCAATCATTACCTGCAGGGCAAGAAGTTCACATTACTGACAGACCACCAGCCGTTGGTGTCCATATTCAACCCTAACAAGGCCGTTTCCACCATGACAGCGCAAAGGTTACAGAGGTGGTCCGTGTTACTTGGGGCACACCAATATGACATCGAATACAAAAGGTCCAAACAGCATGGAAATGCTGATGGGTTATCGCGCTTGCCATTGCCGATAGTAGAAGAAGCGACTACAGTGGACCCGGTAGAGATGTTCCACTCATCCATAGTGGAATGTCTACCAGTAACAAATTCGATGATCGAAAACGAAACAAGAAATGACCCGACTCTCTCACGAGTCTATGATTTAACGGTGGAGGGATGGCCAGCACAGGGCGAACCAACGCTGCCAGCATTTTCGCAGAGAAAAGAACAGCTGTCAGTGTGTCGAGGAACCCTGATGTGTGGATCTAGAGTGGTGATTCCACCCAAACTTCAACAGAAGGTGTTAAAGGAGCTGCACGAGGGACATCTGGGTGGAGTGAAAATGAAGAACCTAGCAAGAGCGTTCATGTGGTGGCCAGGCATTGATGGGGACATCGAAGAAATCACTAAGAGCTGTCTAGGATGCCAGAAGGTCCAAAACGCGCCACCACAGGCTCCTCTGCATCCATGGGAGTGGCCCTCATCTCCTTGGCAAAGAGTACACATCGACTTTGCTGGTCCATTTATGGACTCAATGTTTCTAATAGCGGTGGATGCACACTCCAAGTGGCCGGAGGTAATAAAGATGTCCACCACCACCACGGAAAAAACCATCACAGTGTTAAGGACCATGTTTGCTAGGAATGGGCTGCCGGAACAGATCTGTTCTGATAATGGACCGCAATTTGTGTCCGAAGAATTCAAGAAATTCTTAAAGAGCAATGGGGTTAAGCACTACACGTCAGCCCCATACCATCCCGCCTCCAATGGATTGGCTGAAATGTTTGTCCAGACCTTCAAGAAGGCCATAAAGGCCATGGGTAATGAAGCCATTAACTTACAACATAAGGTGGATAGCTTCTTGTTGGCGTACAGGAATGCAACACATGCGGTCACAAATCAAACTCCCGCCATGATGTTTTTTAATAGACGACTAAGATGCCGGCTGGATTTGCTTAAGCCAAATGTCAGAAGGGACGTAGAGAACCGGCAATTCCAGGGCATGAATGAAAGGCCAACTAGATCTTTTCAGATAGGTCAACAAGTTTTGGCCCGGGACTACCGTACCGAGAAATGGCAGCCTGGAACTATTGGAAAAAGGCTAGGGCCGTTGATGTATACGGTGGACATTGGGGACAGTATAATAAGGCGCCATGTTGACCAGATCATAGGGTCAGCCACAAATGGCCAACCTACTCCACCACCTTACACGGTTAATGTTGAGACAGAGATACCCAGAACACCTACCTCCGATCTGGTAATACTGGAATCAGATGAACCTGACACTGTCCTTCAAGCCGAATCGACCTTGCCAGAAGCACCTACTACCCCGCCGGGAGTTACGACACCACCGAGGCGTTATCCGGACAGAGTCCGGAAACCTCCAGAGAGACTGAATCTGTGAACTGTCTTGCATAAAGTTGTATATATGTTATAATGTATATTTAATGGGGAATCAGTATGTTGTAAGCTAAAAAGGGAGGATTGTAGTGTATGTACCCGTCTACCTTTAAGAGAACTATTGTATGTAACCGTCCACCTTTAAGAGAACTACTTTAGGTGTTGCACTACTTTGTTGGCTTCTGTATACTGTAATACCGACGGTGACCACACCGGTATATAAGTGCTGTGTCAGGATTTATTGGGCAGATTCGCCCTGACCTTCGAATAGTAAAGTCCTGTTTTAAGTTACTCTTGGAGTCTGTGTATTAATTAACTAAACAACCCACAGACTTTACAGTTCTGGGTTTCCCCCACCAGCGGAAATAGCTTCTCTGTATCTACCCTATCAAATCCATTTATCATTTTGAACACCTCAATTAGACCATCCCTCAATTTTCTAAGCTCAAGGGAATACAGGCCAAGTTTATGCAACCTGTTCTCATAATTTAACCCTTTAAGCCCAGGTATCATTCTGGTGAATCTGCACTGTACCCCCTTCAAAGCCAATATATCCTTCCTGAGGCGCAGAGGCCAGAACTGAACTCAGTACTGAAATCAGATGGGGTCTGACCAAGGAACAAGCATGTGTCACCCATCGTCGCTCTGTCGGCCATAGCCAGCCTTATTCTGACTCCAAGTCTTGCCCTGCAGTCACCAGCTTTACAGTCAAACCGAAGAGCGGTTATTCCCCCCCAGTTGCTCAAAACCTTGTGGCTGTCAGTTATCTGTTTCCAATTTAAGTCACGAATCTTGCTCCAAATGCACCATTTCAACATACACATTGTGGTTGAATTCATGTCTTATAAATGCAGTGCAACCAGCCAGGTCTCCAACAGTCATGTCTGGTCTTGAGAGTCCCGCCTGCAGATTCCAAGAATAACTAAGTATATGCCCTGGTATTATGATTCAGCTTTCATTTTATTCTTCAAACCCACACATTTGTGTTGAGTCCGACATGCAACCATTCAAATTTTTTAAAGGATTTATTTTATAAATTTCTTATAGAAGCGCTCTGCATGCTTCCCTCCGCCACTGAATGTTCTATTTATTTCCCACATCTCATGAAAGTGCTAATACTTTGTCGGGTACCCTGTTAAAGGAAGTCTATAAAAGCAATAGAACAAATCTGTGTAGGTTCGGGTGATCGTATCTTCTAAACCGAATCCGGGGACACACAGGATGGGAGCACAGCAAAGTAGCCAGGACGGAAAATGTAGATTGCACAACATAGCGAGGCAAAAAATTTTAGTAGCCTATATTTTAACAGTTGCACAGCTATACTACAAATGTGAAATCAAATGTGCATATAATTACCACAGATGTGACGTCATACTATTGAAGCGCATTCAGACACCTGAGCCCCCTGAGTGACTGAGGTCACAACTGACCTCTTCCCCCCAGTGACTGAGGTCACACCTGACCCCTTCCCCCCAGTGACTGAGTCACACCTGACCCCTTCCCCCCAGTGACTGAGTCACACCTGACCCCTTCCCCCCAGTGACTGAGTCACACCTGACCCCTTCCCCCAGTGACTGAGTCATACCTGACCCCTTCCCCCCAGTGACTGAGTCACACCTGACCCCTTCCCCCCAGTGACTGAGTCACACCTGACCCCTCCCCCAGTGACTGAGTCACACCTGACCCCTTCCCCCAGTGACTGAGTCACACCTGACCACTCCCCCAGTGACTGAGTCACACCTGACCCCCTCCCCCAGTGACTGAGGTCACACCTGACCCCTTCCCCCCGTGACTGAGTCACACTTGACCCCTTCCCCCCATTGACTGAGTCACACCTGACCCCTTCCCCCCAGTGACTGAGTCACACCTGACCCCTTCCCCCCAGTGACTGAGTCACACCTGACCCCTTCCCCCCAGTGACTGAGTCACACCTGACCCCTTCCCCCCAGTGACTGAGTCACACCTGACCCCTCCCCCATTGACTGAGTCACACCTGACCCCTCCCCCCATTGACTGAGTCACCCCTGATCCCTTCCCCCCAGTGACTGAGTCACACCTGACCCCTTCCCCCAGTGACTGAGTCACACCTGACCCCTCCCCCCATGACTGAGTCACACCTGATCCCTTCCCCCCAGTGACTGAGTCACACCTGACCCCTTCCCCCCACGTGACTGAGTCACACCTGACCCCTCCCCCAGTGACTGAGTCACACCTGACCCCTTCCCCCCAGTGACTGAGTCACACCTGACCCCTTCCCCACAAGTGACTGCGTCCCACCTGACCCCTTCCCCCCAGTGACTGAGTCACACCTGACCCCTTCCCCCCACGTGACTGAGTCACACCTGACCCCTCCCCCAGTGACTGAGTCACACCTGACCCCTTCCCCCCAGTGACTGAGTCACACCTGACCCCTTCCCCCCAGTGACTGAGTCACACCTGACCCCTTCCCCCCAGTGACTGAGTCACACTTGACCCCTTCCCCCAGTGACTGAGTCACACCTGACCCCTTCCCCCAGTGACTGAGTCACACTTGACCCCTTCCCCCCAGTGACTGAGGTCACACTTGAACCCTCTCCCTCGCAGTGTCTAGGATTAGCCCGCACCCCCCATCCCCCGGTGACTGTGACCGGACTCTCCCACGCGGCCTCTCCCTCACCCGCTCCGGTTGCTGTGCTCTCAGGCACTTCCGGTGTTGACAATCCAGCAGCACGAGCCCGGCCGGATACTCAGAAACAACAACTAAGAATATAAGAACATAAGAAATAG
The DNA here is from genome assembly GCF_052327205.1 of Somniosus microcephalus. Lineage (NCBI taxonomy): Eukaryota > Metazoa > Chordata > Chondrichthyes > Squaliformes > Somniosidae > Somniosus > Somniosus microcephalus. Next base: position 256,045,989 of record NC_140992.1, read on the forward strand.
GAGCAGGAGTAGGCCAATCGGCCCCTCGAGCCTGCTCCGCCATTCAATAAGATCATGGCTGATCTGATCCTAACTACCAATCTACTATCACAGAACCATCTCCTGACTCTAACAGAATTAGACACATGAAATAGGAGCAGGATCAGGCTACACGGCACATCCGCAGAAAGACCGTCCAGTCTCGCATGCGCAGTGAGTCACTCTGGCCATTGTACAAGTTGTTGTTTAATTTAGCCTTAGAGCCACAAACTGACAGCTCAGGGGGGTACACTCGCTGCCCAGGGGTACACTCACTGCACAGGGGGGACACTCGCTGCCCGGGGGGACACTCACTGCCCAGGGGTGACACTCAATGCCCAGGGGTGACACTCACTGCCCAGGGGGGTACAGTCATTGCCCAGGGGGTACAATCATTGCCCAGGGGTACACTTGCTGCCCAGGGGTGACACTCACTGCCCAGGGGGTACAATCACTGCCCAGGGATGACACTCACTGCCCAGGGGTGACACTCACTGCCCAGGGGTGACACTCACTGCCCAGGGGGTACAATCACTGCCCAGGGATGACACTCACTGCCCAGGGGTGACACTCACTGCCCAGGGGGGTACACTCGCTGCCCAGGGGTACACTCACTGCCAAGGGGGTACACTCACTGCCCAGGGGGGACACTCACTGCCCAGGGGTGACACTCAATGCCCAGTGGTGACACTCACTGCCCAGGGGGGTACACTCATTGCCCAGGGGGCACACTCGCTGCCCAGGGGTGACACTCACTGCCCAGGGGTGACACTCGCTGCCCAGGGGTACACTCACTGCCCAGGGGGTACAATCACTGCCCAGGGATGACACTCACTGCCCAGGGGTGACACTCAATGCCCAGGGGTGACACTCACTGCCCAGGGGTGACACTCACTGCCCAGGGATGACACTCACTGCCCAGGGGTGACACTCACTGCCCAGGGATGACACTCACTGCCCAGGGATGACACTCACTGCCCAGGGGGGTACACTCGCTGCCCAGGGGTACACTCACTGCCAAGGGGGTACACTCACTGCCCAGGGGGGACACTCACTGCCCAGGGGTGACACTCACGGCCCAGGGGGGTACACTCACTGCCCAGGGGGGTAAGCTCACTGCCCAGGGGTACAATCACTGCCCAGGGGGGACACTCACTGCCCAGGGGGTAGACTCACTGCCCAGGAGGCCACTCATTGCCCGGGGGGACACTCACTGCCCAGGTGGTAGACTCACTGCCCAGGAGGCCACTCACTGCCCAGAGGGGACACTCACTGCCCAGGGGGGACACTCACTGCCCAGGGGGGACACTCACTGCCTAGGGGGTACACTCACTGCCATGGGAAGGACACTCACTGCCCAGGGGTACACTCACTGCCCAGGGGGTACACTCGCTGCCCAGGGGGTACACTCGCTGCCCAGGGGGTACACTCGCTGCCCAGGGGATACAATCACTGCCCAGGGGGGACACTCACTGCCCGGGGGGACACTCACTACCCGGGAGGACACTCACTGCCTAGGGGGGACACTCACTGCCCAGGGGGTACACTCACTGCCCAGGGGGACACTCACTGCCCAGGGGGGACACTCACTGCCCAGGGGGTACACTCACAGCCCAGGGGGGACACTCACTGCCCGGGGGGACACTCACTGCCCGGGGGGACACTCACTGCCCAGAGGGTACACTCACTGCCCAGGGGTACACTCACTGCCCAGGGGGGGACACTCACTGCCCAGGGGGAACACTCACTGCCCAGGGGGGGACACTCACTGCCCAGGAGGTGACACTCACTGCCCAGGGGGAACACTCACTGCCCAGGGGGAACACTCACTGCCCAGGGGGGACACTCACTGCCAGGGGGTACACTCACTGCCCAGGGGTACACTCACTGCCCAGGGGGGACACTCACTGCCAGGGGGTACACTCACTGCCCAGGGGTGACACTCACTGCCCAGGGGTGACACTCACTGCCCAGGGGGAACACTCACTGCCCAGGGGGGGACACTCACTGCCCAGGGGTACACTCACTGCCCAGGAGGCCACTCATTGCCCGGGGGGACACTCACTGCCCAGGTGGTAGACTCACTGCCCAGGAGGCCACTCACTGCCCAGAGGGGACACTCACTGCCCAGGGGGGACACTCACTGCCCAGGGGGGACACTCACTGCCTAGGGGGTACACTCACTGCCATGGGAAGGACACTCACTGCCCAGGGGTACACTCACTGCCCAGGGGGTACACTCGCTGCCCAGGGGGTACACTCGCTGCCCAGGGGGTACACTCGCTGCCCAGGGGATACAATCACTGCCCAGGGGGGACACTCACTGCCCGGGGGGACACTCACTACCCGGGAGGACACTCACTGCCTAGGGGGGACACTCACTGCCCAGGGGGTACACTCACTGCCCAGGGGGACACTCACTGCCCAGGGGGTACACTCACAGCCTGGGGGTTCACTCACTGCCCGGGGGGTACACTCACTGCCCAGGGGGTACACTCACTGCCCAGGGGGGGACACTCACTGCCCAGGGGGACACTCACTGCCCAGGGGGGACACTCACTGCCCAGGGGGTACACTCACAGCCTGGGGGTTCACTCACTGCCCGGGGGGTACACTCACTGCCCGGGGGGACACTCACTGCCCGGGGGGACACTCACTGCCCAGGGGTACACTCACTGCCCAGGGGGGACACTCACTGCCCAGGGGTACACTCACTGCCCAGGGGGGACACTCACTGCCCGGGGGGACACTCACTGCCCGGGGGGACACTCACTGCCCAGAGGGTACACTCACTGCCCAGGGGTACACTCACTGCCCAGGGGGGGACACTCACTGCCCAGGGGGAACACTCACTGCCCAGGGGGGGACACTCACTGCCCAGGAGGTGACACTCACTGCCCAGGGGGAACACTCACTGCCCAGGGGTGACACTCACTGCCCAGGGGGGACACTCACAGCCCAGGGGTACACTCACTGCCCAGGGGGGACACTCACTGCCAGGGGGTACACTCACTGCCCAGGGGTGACACTCACTGCCCAGGGGTGACACTCACTGCCCAGGGGGAACACTCACTGCCCAGGGGGGGACACTCACTGCCCAGGGGTACACTCACTGCCCAGGGGGGACACTCACTGCCCAGGGGGACACTCACAACCCAGGGGTATACTCACTGCCCAGGGGAGACACTCACTGCCCAGGAGGTACACTCACTGCCCAGGGGGAACACTCGCTGCCCAGGGGGGACACTCACTGCCCAGGGGGTACACTCACTGCCTGGAGGTTCACTCACTGCCCAGGGGGTACACTCACTGCCCAGAGGGTACACTCACTGCCCACGGGGAACACTCACTGCCCAGGGGTGACACTCACTGCCTGGGGGGTACACTCACTGCCCAGGGGGAACACTCACTGCCCAGGGGGACACTCACTGCCCAGGGGGGACACTCACTGCCCAGGGGGGACACTCACTGCCCAGGGGGGACACTCACTGCCCAGGGGGGACACTCACTGCCCAGGGGGGACACTCACTGCCCAGGGGGAACACTCACTGCCCAGGGGTACACTCACTGCCCGGGGGGGACACTCACTGCCCAGGGGGAACACTCACTGCCCAGGGGGGACACTCACTGCCCAGGGGGTACACTCACTGCCTGGGGGTTCACTCACTGCCCAGGGGTACACTCACTGCCCAGGGGGACACTCACTGCCCAGGGGGAACACTCACTGCCCAGGGGGGACACTCACTGCCCAGGGGGGACACTCACTGCCCAGGGGGGACACTCACTGCCCAGGGGGAACACTCGCTGCCCAGGGGGGACACTCACTGCCCAGGGGGTACACTCACTGCCTGGGGGTTCACTCACTGCCCAGGGGGTACACTCACTGCCCAGAGGGTACACTCACTGCCCAGGGGGAACACTCACTGCCCAGGGGTGACACTCACTGCCTGGGGGGTACACTCACTGCCCAGGGGGAACACTCACTGCCCAGGGGGACACTCACTGCCCAGGGGGGACACTCACTGCCCAGGGGGGACACTCACTGCCCAGGGGGAACACTCACTGCCCAGGGGGAACACTCACTGCCCAGGGGGGGACACTCACTCCCCAGGGGGAACACTCACTGCCCAGGGGGGGACACACTGCCCAGGGATGACACTCACTGCCCAGGGATGACACTCACTGCCCAGGGGGGTACACTCGCTGCCCAGGGGTACACTCACTGCCAAGGGGGTACACTCACTGCCCAGGGGGGACACTCACTGCCCAGGGGTGACACTCACGGCCCAGGGGGGTACACTCACTGCCCAGGGGGGTAAACTCACTGCCCAGGGGTACAATCACTGCCCAGGGGGGACACTCACTGCCCAGGGGGTAGACTCACTGCCCAGGAGGCCACTCATTGCCCGGGGGGACACTCACTGCCCAGGTGGTAGACTCACTGCCCAGGAGGCCACTCACTGCCCAGGGGGGACACTCACTGCCCAGGGGGGACACTCACTGCCCAGGGGGGACACTCACTGCCTAGGGGGTACACTCACTGCCATGGGAAGGACACTCACTGCCCAGGGGTACACTCACTGCCCAGGGGGTACACTCGCTGCCCAGGGGGTACACTCGCTGCCCAGGGGGTACACTCGCTGCCCAGGGGGGACACTCACTGCCCGGGGGGACACTCACTACCCGGGAGGACACTCACTGCCTAGGGGGGACACTCACTGCCCAGGGGGTACACTCACTGCCCAGGGGGACACTCACTGCCCAGGGGGGACACTCACTGCCCAGGGGGTACACTCACAGCCTGGGGGTTCACTCACTGCCCGGGGGGTACACTCACTGCCCGGGGGGACACTCACTGCCCGGGGGGACACTCACTGCCCAGGGGTACACTCACTGCCCAGGGGGGACACTCACTGCCCAGGGGTACACTCACTGCCCAGGGGGGACACTCACTGCCCGGGGGGACACTCACTGCCCGGGGGGACACTCACTGCCCAGAGGGTACACTCACTGCCCAGGGGTACACTCACTGCCCAGGGGGGGACACTCACTGCCCAGGGGGAACACTCACTGCCCAGGGGGGGACACTCACTGCCCAGGAGGTGACTCTCACTGCCCAGGGGGAACACTCACTGCCCAGGGGTGACACTCACTGCCCAGGGGTGACACTCACAGCCCAGGGGTACACTCACTGCCCAGGGGGGACACTCACTGCCAGGGGGTACACTCACTGCCCAGGGGTGACACTCACTGCCCAGGGGTGACACTCACTGCCCAGGGGGGGACACTCACTGCCCAGGGGGGGACACTCACTGCCCAGGGGTACACTCACTGCCCAGGGGGGACACTCACTGCCCAGGGGGACACTCACAACCCAGGGGTATACTCACTGCCCAGGGGAGACACTCACTGCCCAGGGGGTACACTCACTGCACAGGGGGGACACTCACTGCCCGGGGATGACACTCACAACCCAGGGGTATACTCACTGCCCAGGGGGGACACTCACTGCCCAGGGGGGACACTCACTGCCCAGGGGGAACACTCGCTGCCCAGGGGTACACTCACTGCCCAGGGGGGGACACTCACTGCCCGGGGGGGGGGACACTCACTGCCCAGGGGCACACTCACTGCCCAGGGGGGACACTCAGTGCCCAGGGGGTACACTCACTGCCCAGGGGGAACACTCACTGCCCAGGGGGACACTCACTGCCCAGGGGGGACACTCACTGCCCAGGGGGGACACTCACTGCCCAGGGGGGACACTCGCTGCCCAGGGGGAACACTCGCTGCCCAGGGGGGCACTCACTGCCCAGGGGGTACACTCACTGCCTGGGGGTTCACTCACTGCCCAGGGGGTACACTCACTGCCCAGAGGGTACACTCACTGCCCAGGGGGAACACTCACTGCCCAGGGGTGACACTCACTGCCTGGGGGGTACACTCACTGCCCAGGGGGAACACTCACTGCCCAGGGGGACACTCACTGCCCAGGGGGGACACTCACTGCCCAGGGGGGACACTCACTGCCCAGGGGGAACACTCACTGCCCAGGGGGAACACTCACTGCCCAGGGGGGGACACTCACTCCCCAGGAGGAACACTCACTGCCCAGGGGGGGACACACTGCCCAGGGGGGACACTCACTGCCCAGGGGGGACACTCACTGCCCAGGGGGAACACTCACTGCCCAGGGGGAACACTCACTGCCCAGGGGGGGACACTCACTCCCCAGGGGGAACGCTCACTGCCCAGGGGGGGACACACACTGCCCAGGGGGTGCACTCACTGCCCAGGGGGGACACTCACTGCCCAGGGGGGACACTCACTGCCCAGGGGGGACACTCGCTGCCCAGGGGGAACACTCGCTGCCCAGGGGGGACACTCACTGCCCAGGGGGGACACTCACTGCCCAGGGGGGACACTCACTGCCCAGGGGTGACACTCACTCCCCAGGGGGGACACTCACTGCGCAGGGGGTACACTCACTGCCCAGGGGAGCACTCATTGCCCAGGGGGTACACTCACTGCCCGGGGGGTACACTCACTGCCCAGGGGGGACACTCACTGCCCAGGGGAACACTCATTGCCCAGGGGGTACACTCACTGCCCGGGGGGTACACTCACTGCCCAGGGGGTACACTCACTGCGCAGGGGGTACACTCACTGCCCGGGGGGTACACTCACTGTCCAGGGGGTACACTCACTGCCCAGGGGTACACTCACTGCCCAGGGGGTACACTCACTGCCCAGGGGGTACACTCACTGCCCGGGGGGTACACTCACTGCGCAGGGGGTACACTCACTGCCCGGGGGGTACACTCACTGCGCAGGGGGTACACTCACTGCCCGGGGGGTACACTCACTGCCCGGGGGTACACTCACTGCCCGGGGGTACACTCACTGCCCGGGGGTACTCTCACTGCCCAGGGGTACACTCACTGCCCAGGGGGTACACTCACTGCCCAGGGGTACACTCACTGCCCAGGGGGGACACTCACTGCCCAGGGGGTACACTCACTGCCTGGGGGTTCACCCACTGCCCAGGGCTACACATCGGGGATGAGTTTTGTGAACCACAGTCTCTTCGGAGGACACTGTTTGCCCGGGGACACAGTACCTCACCTGGGGACTGTCCCTGGAGAACAAGGACGTATGGTCACCCTAGTGTAGGATGTTTCCAGCAATGGGAGGCTACAGGTATGAAGAAAATTTTAAGATATTAGGGTTTTTTTCACTCCAGTTGAGAAGGTTGAGGGGTCACCTGATGGAGAACTTCAAGAATAGGAAAGGCTATGATAAGTGATAGGCCAGCGACATGGTTACCAAGAGGGCACTTATTTAAGATAATCACAAAAAGAAATAAAAGGGAAATTTAGAAAAAATATCTCTCTATACATAGGGGCCTAGAAATTCATTGACGCCACTTTTGGGGCGCTAAAGTGGGGTGTCCGCTAAAGTTTGCGGCCGCCGCCAAACCGATGCCACTCCTCCGATATTCATTAGCTTCGCCCTAGGAGTTCGGGCGAGCGCTAAAACTGCTGCTGGACGCCTCTCTTTGGGCGCTAAGCCGGAGGTGGTGATCGATAGCGCCGAGGCCGGGCGCAGCGCAGGTGCGGCCATCTCGTGATTGACAGCAGACACCCTGGCGCCGGCCAGCTCTTAAGGGGGAAGGGTCGACTGTGTCTGCTGCCACGCCCTGGATAGTGGAGCCCTCCAGCTAGGCCTGAACACTGCTGCTGGACCCAAATAGCGCCTGAAGACATGGAGAAGGCCCGTGAACGTGCGCAGCGCTTCTCAGAGCGTGATCTGAGTGTGCTGATTGCTGCTGTAGAGAAGAGGCGCCATGTTTTGTACCCGGACAATGGCAAGAAGGCGACGGTCCGCGTCTACAGGAGAGCCTGGAGGCATGTCGCCACCAAGCTGTCAGCCAACAGCGACGTCCCCAGGAGCGGTGCCCAATGCCGCAAAAAGTTAAATGACCTCACACGCATTGTCAGGGTGAGTACCCTTTCCAGTAACCTCCTCATCCTTGCATGTGCACCTCACGTTATGGGCAAAGGGACCTGAAAGCTCTAATGGCCAGCCTTCATCCAGCAGCTATGGGACAGGCATGAGCATCAATTGCACATTCTGCACTTAACACACTGGCCAAGCTATTCCACCATGGGAGGCATTGCACACCAGATCATGGCGACACACTGGCCAGGCTATTCCACCATGGGAGGCAGTGCACACCAGATCATGGCGACACACTGGCCAGGCTATTCCACCATGGGAGGCAGTGCACACCAGATCATGGCGACACACTGGCCAGGCTATTCCACCATGGGAGGCAGTGCACACCAGATCATGGCGACACACTGGCCAGGCTATTCCACCATGGGAGGCAGTGCACACCAGACCATGGCAACACACTGGCCAAGCTATTCCACCAAGGGAGGCAGTGCACACAAGATCACGGCGACACACTGTACTTAGAGGCCGTCCTTTCTCTTGCAGGCCAAGCTGGCGAATAACTGCAAGAGCCGGACTGCGACCGGGGGAGGCCGACCCCATATCCAGCCACTCACCGACCTGCAACATCGCGTGGAGCGCCTCATGGGTGGCTGGGTGATTGGGCCCGTTGCATGTGGAGATGCCGACCCTGTTCTGGCCAGCAATGGTAAGGACATCACCTTTTGCACCTCTCTCGTCCCACTTGCGCATCAGATCTACATCCTTTGCCACTGTCCGACCAATGCGCTGAATGCCACCACTCATGCATCCCGCACTGACGCCCTCTCCTCACTCTAAAGCTACTCTTGTGCCTGTTGTGTATGTAACCGTTTACCTTTAAGGGAACTATAGAATGTAACCGTTCGCCTTTAAGAGCACTACTTTAGGGTGGCACTATCTATTGGCTCATGTATACTGTAATACCGATAGTGACCACACCAGTATATAAGGGTTGTGATACGTTAACTAGGGCAGAATCGCCCGAGCCTCTGAATAGTAAAGACGTGTTTTATTTTGTTAACAGTGGAGTCTGTGATTATTTATAATACAACCCACAGACTTAACATTGGCGACGAGTCAGGATTCGAACCCTGCGGCAGTTGTTCCACGGCGGCTTCGTCCGAAGACAGGACGTTGGAGAGAGGTCTCAATCCTCACCAGTCTGGAACCGACAGGCTGGAAGCGACAGGCATTAGGACCCTGAAGCCTCCATAACCTCGTGGGTAAGCCGCAGCGTTGGCTGCAAAGACAGGGCGATCGCAATCCCTGATAAGAGCCGCGGTGAAACGCGCGAGCGGGTAAGCCAGAGCCCGGGAGGGAGCGAGCAAGATCCGCGCGAGCGGGTGAGCCAGAGGCCGGGGGCCGCTTTCAAGTGCGAGGCGCAGCCGGGCCATCGATCGCATCCGCTGATAAGGGCCGCACTAGGGCTGAAAGACAGCGTCGGGGGACGGGCGAAGACCGTCAAGCGCGGGAAAACCGCCATTGAAGTGGGCGGGGAGAGCGAGAAGCGCGGGAAAGCCGCCATTTTTCGCGGGAAAACCGCAGGGGAAGAAGGCAGAAGCGGGAAACCGCCATCTTAGAAAATTAATTAGAATTTTCAGAAACAAGAAATAAGTAAAGCAATACTTGTGTTGTTCTCAAGAAGAGAAGAAAATTAATAATAAGTAAAGAAATACTTGTGCTGTTCTCGGAAAGAGAAGAAGATGCCTAAGCGAGGAAATATTAATGATTTTAATGCTGAAATAGAAGACAGGGCCACGTATGGGGAACGCATAGGAATATATTGCGTAGCCATATACAACAAGGCAATAACTTTGTTAAATTCGATGGGAGCAAAAACATACGGGCTTTTGAAACATCTGATAGCACCAGTTAAACCAGTGGACCAGACCTTCGAAGAGATCGTAACAGTGCTGAAGGATCACTTGAACCCCACACCGTTGATGCTGGCTGAACGATTTAAATTTTACGCCAGAACCCAGAGGCAAGATGAAAGCAATGCGGAATACTTAGTCGAACTGCGTAAGCTAGCGAAATACTGCCAGTTTGGAGGGAATGTGACAGAGGCGCTGCGGGACAAGTTCGTATGTGGCTTGGCCAAAGAAGGAACGCAGAAGCGACTTCTGGAAGAAAACGACCTCACACTGGACAGGGCTGTCCTCATAGCTTCATCGCACGAAGCCGCAGCGAAAGGGACGGCGGAAATGCAGCTAAAGGCGGCGGCACTCGGGGTGGATCAAATTACAGCAAACACTTCCAAATGCTACCGTTGCGGAAAGACAACGCATGACCAGAATCAGTGCTGGTTTAAGAATCAAGAGTGCAGGAAATGTGGCAAACTGGGTCACATCGCGAAGGTATGCAGGTCCGGAAAGAAGACCAACAAGCAAAGGAAGCCACCACCACAAGGAAAGTACAACAAGGTGCATCAGGTGGCTGAAAAGAGTTCAGACGAACAAAATTCAGACTCAGACCCAAACAGCCAGGAGTTGGATAGTCTGAGAATCCACAATGTGGGTAAAGTAACTGATCTACAGACGATCTGGGTCACACTAAAAATAGCTGGAGTCCAAGTACGAATGGAGCTGGACACGGGATCAGCTGTATCAGTCATCAACCAAAAGGACTACCACCGACTATTCTCTCACATACCCTTAAGAAATACCAAGTTCGTATTACAGACATACACGGGGCATCGCGTATACCCCATGGGGAAAATAAGAGTCAAGGTGAGAGATAGGGGTAAAGTACACCCAAGAATGAATTTGTACGTACTACCTGAGGGAGGACCACCACTTCTAGGACGGGAGTGGATCAAGAAAATAGACATGGAATGGCACTACCGACAAGCAATGACGAGTGAGGACTCGGTGCAGACAAGCAGCTCAGACTCTGAGCCGGAAGACGATAAGTCCAGCTTATGTATGAAAAACAAGGTTAACATTAACTCACGGACTAAGGTTGGAAAATCGATGGCGTGCATAAAGACAGAGAATTCTGAGTCTGTTCAAGCTACAGACATATGCATTACGGAGGAACACCGGGCTCGAACGCAACGCTATTTCAAAGTACAACAACAATTAGAACAATTAAGTTACCGCCTCGTACAAGAGATGAAAACAATGAAAAAGTTCTATGACACCGAATGGGAGAGTCTGGAAAGACAACAGAACCTACTGGCTCAAGCAGAGAGCGACCATAGAGCCATCGTGACCAATTACCGATCACATCTCCCTGATGATGTTCAGGGGTTAGAATATTTGCATGATCTAGAGATACAGCAGAAGGGCAAATCACGCTGCACTGAGGATTTTGTTCTGCAATTAGAGACGGAGCTAGTGCAGGCAAAGTTAAGAGAAGTTGAATCACAGGGTGCTCTTAAGGAGATGCAGAAACAAATCTTGGACATGGAAAAGAGAAACGCTTCTTTACCTGATGAGAATAATGTGGCCATGTTGCAAGAGGAGCTTATAGGGGCGAAACTGAAAGAAGCTAAGCAAAGGATGTTGGAACTTGAAACGCAGAACCAAATCAGCGGTAATCAGCTATGTCAAGCAGAGAAGGAGTGCAATGGTCTACATGAGAAGGTGCAATATCTCTCAGCCCAAAATAAGGGACTACTCACTCAGTTAAATGAAAGTAAACGGGAAATGGCTGAGATGGACTGCAAGAATAAAGAAGAGTTGATGGCAGTGAGACTTCGAGAGGCAGATAGCATAGCAGCCTTGGCTGAACTCCAACAGGAAATTGCGAAAGAAACAAATGAAGAGGAATCTTCAGGAAGCCAGGATTTTATTCCAGTTCTTCTCTACGACTCCTTACAAGCAGAGTGCGAGAAGTTGAAAAAACAGTATGAACAGGCCCAGACTACAATTCTGGAGGGGGTTAACTCAGCAACCTCCGAAAAGCTAGTTTCGTTGGAAGTATATGAGCAACTAAAGGTTGAACATGAGCAAGAAGTCCAAAGGCTGCAGGAAATTCTTGAGGAGCTCAGGGCCAAGACAGACTCATCGGTAGAAGTTCCATACATAGATGAGGATGTAGAGGTGAAAGACATGGCAGAACTCATAAAAATATGGAAGGAAGCCCAAGACAAATATGAGGCGGCAATTACCGAGGTTGACCGACTTGAAGAACAGTTTCAACTGGGAATGGGCCCTGAACATGAGCTAGAGAGCATCGAGGCGCAACTTCTCCAAGCACTGGAAGCCAAAGTACAAGAGGAAGAGAAGATGAAAGCATTGGAGAAAATGATGGATGAAATGGAGGAGTACGCTGAATTACGTCCAGGGGAACAGGAGAATGGGGAAACAGCTACTTCAGTAGAAGGATTAAATAGCCTGATAACGAAATCCCTGAAGGAAGGGAAAGGATTGAACGCACAAATGAGGCCAGGAGGGAAGGAAGGGCAGACATCCGAGGAAGAGCAGGATGAATATGATTGCTTGAAGAAGGGTTTTGACCTGTTGAGTGACACCGAATGTTATGAGGATGTGGTCTGCCCAAATTGTGATGGGAACTCCCAAAGTGCTGAAATCCTGAGGAAGCACTTAAGGTCTAAGGAACATAGAGAGTTGGTGGCGCTACAGATGGCAGCCGGGAAAAGAGCTCGGAGAGTTTCAAAAAGGCAGAAAAGAAAAAGAAGAAGCAGAAAATAATAACTGTTTAAAATATTATTACTTCTACTACCTCAGTCCGAACACTACGAAAGGTGCTAAATTTGTAAAAAAAATCCAGGGACATTATCAAGACAGCCAGTGGGTTGTATAAGTCCGCACTGCTGGTTCAACAGGACGAAAGTACAAGCTGTTAAAAAAAAAAAAAAGGCTATGGAGGATGCTGTCTGGAACGAATTAATACCAGAGACTGAATTTATGAACTGTTCCCACAGAGACTGAACCTGTAAACTGATTCCACTGAGAGTATGTTTGTAAACTGTTATATGACGTTGACTCCATTGAGAGTATATCTGTAAATTGTTATATGACGTTGACTCCATCGAGAGTATATCTGCAAACTGTTTATATAAAGTTGAAGATTGTATGTTTAACGGGATTCTGTAAGTAATAAGCTAGGAAGGGAGGAGTGTTGTGTATGTAACCGTTTACCTTTAAGGGAACTATAGAATGTAACCGTTCGCCTTTAAGAGCACTACTTTAGGGTGGCACTATCTATTGGCTCATGTATACTGTAATACCGATAGTGACCACACCAGTATATAAGGGTTGTGATACGTTAACTAGGGCAGAATCGCCCGAGCCTCTGAATAGTAAAGACGTGTTTTATTTTGTTAACAGTGGAGTCTGTGATTATTTATAATACAACCCACAGACTTAACAGTGCCTTCCTGCTTTCAGATGGTGAAGAGGAGGTCCCTGAACTTGCCAGTGACAGACCCTCCGAAGAGGAGCAGGAGGAGGAGCAAGAGGAAGGTGGCCCATCAGGGGAACCCTCAGCCGCGGCCACCCGGGCCAATGTAGGGGACACGTCTTCCCTGGAGGGCAGCGTGGCGGAAGTGTCGAAGGGGAGGGGAGCTCCTGGGACCTGCGGGCTGCAGAAAGGCGGGAGGGGGGTGGAAGCTCGGCGGCCTTCTCCCCAGAGGGGGGGAAGCGTCGGAGGGGAGTCCAATTGCTGGGCCCAGCGGCCTCCAGCAACGCAGGAAGGGTCGGCCAGCTCGGCGGCCTTCTCCCCAGAGGGAGAGTCCGGCCTCCAGTCAGGAGATGCTCTTCGCCGAGGAGATGGAACGCCTCGAAGACTTGTCCACGGACTCGGAGCGCCGGCACACGGAGCTCATGGCGGCAGTGGCACGGTTGCCTGAGTCCATCGATTCCCTCTCTCGGAGTGTGGCCGAGTTCGGGCCCTCAGAGGCCACCAATCGGGCGGAATACCGGGCAGATCAGGCAGCGAGTCGGGCGGAATTCGGGGCAGCTCTGTCAGCGACTGGCCAGGTGATCAGTGGTGCCGTCCAGTCACTGGCTGCTCTGATGCAGTCAGTGAACAGGTCAACACGGGCACTCACTGCTGCCACACTCGCTGTGTCAGCCAGGCATCGCCAGGGCACCCGGCGCGCTGCAGCAGCACAGCGGTCTGTCCCTCGGCAGATTGGTGCGCATGCTACAGTGCTGGCCCGGGCGAGTGCCAGTGTCTCAGGCGACCAGCGAGCGCCTGCCATCCACCAGCTTGCCGCCATTCCTCCAGCTGCCACTGCCAGTCCCCCAGTGGAGCTGCCAGGAGCTGCTGCAGCGACTGATGCTGGCCAGCCACAGCTGCAGCAATCAACAGCCGCCCACTCGACGGCCAGACCTCGACTAGGCCGACCCCCAAGGGCATCTGCCGTCACGACATGTGCCCCTCAGGAGCCTGCCCCCAGCCTTGCAGCAGCCAATGGCCTTACTTTGAGGCGGAGCAGCAGGGCGGGCAGGGGCCACCCAAAGATGGCCAAGGCATCGCCCTAGCGGGCCAAATAGTCGAATGTGTGGCCATTTGTGTTTGTTTCTTGAGGCCGAGAATTGGATGTTTGTTTTTTGAAGGCCGATGATGTGATGTTTGTTTTTGACGAAGGCCGAGAATGACGGCCATTTTAGTTGCCCTATTTTGTTAATCCTCTCCAGGTTGTGGGAGCGAGTAATGTGAGTGTTTTTTGGGGGTTTCGTCTGTTTTTGGTTTTCATGTGGGAAGGGCCCAGAGTTTGTACAATAAACCATTTTATTTATTCACATTGTCCATGTTTGATCTTTGAAGTGTTTGTTGCCTTAACCGGCTGAGGGCTTGCGGAGCGGCTGCAATCATGTTCTATCATTGGCACAAGCCATTCCCTGACAGGGGGCCTAGAAGTGACGTTCAATAAGCCGCCGACGGGCGGCCCTTGGACCTTGTGCCTCCCTCCTGGGCTGGTACTCCTCGTCCTCGTCGTCCTCATGCTCCTCCTGCTCCCCCTCCTGAGGTGGTGGTCCAACGTGAGGTGGCAGTGCCTGAGTCCTGCGGATAGCCAGGTTGTGCAGCATGCAGCAAACGACGACGATTTGGGAGACTCGATCCTGCGAATACTGGAGGGCTCCCCCGGAGCGATCGAGACAGCGGAACCGTTGCTTGAGCACGCCGATTGTTTGTTCTATGAGGTTCCTCGTCGCTTGATGGCTCTCGTTGTATGCCTCTTCAGCAGGGGTCGTGGGCGCGCGGAGCGGGGTCATGAGCCAGGTACACAAAGGATAGCCTTTGTCCCCGATAAGCCATCCTCTTGGGGGAGGCTGTGCCTGGAACATGTCAGCCACAGTTGTCTGTCGCAGGATAAAGGCATCGTGGCTGCTGCCTGGAAAGCGGGCATTGACAGCTAGGATGCGCTGCCTGTGGTCACACACCAGCTGTACATTGAGGGAATGGTAGCCCTTCCGGTTGCGGTAATCCTCGGCATGCTCAAGAGGTGCCCGCAAAGCCACATGCGTGCAGTCAATGGCGCCCTGCACCATGGGGAAGCCCGCTATTCTTGCAAACCCCACTGCACGCTGCTGCTGCTTGTCCAGGGTCATGGGGAAGGAGATGAATTGATGTCTCCTTCTGACAAGGGCTTCGGTCACCTGGCGGATGCAGCAATGCACGGCGAACTTGGAGATGTTAGCGATGTCCCCAGTAGCGGATTGGAAGGAGCCGGTGGCATAGAAGTTGAGAGCCACCGTCACCTTCACTGCCACCGACAGAGACGTCCTGCGCATCAGCTGTGGCTGCAGATCTCTCTGAAGCAGCCGGCAGATGTCTGCAACCACCTCCCTTCGGAATCGCAGCCTCCTAACACACATCGCGGCAGACATGGTCAGATAGGAGGTCTGCTGGCGGTATACCCTGCGTGGGTAAGGCCTCAGTTGGCGACACCTGTTGCCCCCTCTGCGTCTAGCCAGGGCTGCCACTCTCTCACGGCGTCTGTAAGCCCTTCTGGCATAAGGCTGAAATTCAGCGTTGCCACCCAATGCAGCCCCCATTATATGCTGGCAAACACTGAGCTCTGAATGAAGGCAAAGATAATAGGTAAGCTCTGGCCTGAGCCAAAAATACCTGTCCAAGTGTTGGTCCAAACCAGTAAACTCTCCTCCTTGGTCTCTGTCCAAAAAACCGTTGCACAAGAGTGAATGCTGCAAAATGGCTGGCCTTTATACTGCTGGGTAAGTGCCCTTTAATTTGCGCTCCCAGCGGCCCGGCTGGGCTGTGTACCGTTCCACTTCACAGTCGCTCGGGCCGCCCGGTGCACATTGGGCCGGCGCGAGTGAAGTTCCGGTTCGGGGCGCACAAAAGGCGTTGCACTAGCAAATGACGTCATGATGTGCGCGCGCAGCAGGGCGCGCACTAAGACTTTGCGCCGGCGCTAAATGTGTACTGAAGTTGGGGCGAGGCGCAGATCGCGCTGCGCCCGGCCGCTAAGCGCCTAGCGCTCGAAATCTACTCCTCCTAAGGCGCTAACGGCTGCCGCGCCCAACTGAATTTCTAGGCCAGGGTGTTTAGAATGTGGAATTCTCTGCCACAAGCCTTTGTTGAAGCAAAGTCCATATATTATTTTAAAAGGAAATCAGATAGTTTCTCAGAATAGAGGGATATTAAAGGGGAAAAAGCAGGAAAGTGCGATTAGTTTAGATGGCTCATGTGAAGAAAAATACTGGTGCAGATTTGATGTGACAATGTCCTGTGTCTGTGTTGTTCAATTGTATGGTACGGTTCCATGGGTGTTGGCAGCTCCTTTTGTACCTCACCCAGGAGTCCATTCTTAATAACACGCTGGTTAATGGGGGAAAAATGAAACTTAAAAAAAAGTGCTCGGACAGTCATTCTACAAAGTAGATTTCACTGCATTGCCACATAGCCAATATCACGTTGAGGCGCTTAGCCATCTCTCCTGTGATGGGACTGTGTCTGAAAATCACTCAGATTGGAGACCGTCTGGACCATTGTCATCAATTACTGCTTTCCCACTTCCGATGTTATGGTAAGAATAAGTTTACAGAGGCTGAAAGAAGTTACTAGCTTTCACCTTTCCTATTGTGTGCAAGTTGTAAAATGTAGTCTATGGATTATCAAACTATTTCTATAACCTTCTTGTGACACTTGCTATGTGTAAATCAACATCTTGTTCATTAAGACTGATTTCAGAAACCACATACACTTTTAGCAGACATCAATGTTTATTTTGGCAAGTCTTGTTCAGATATTGCTCAGAACTGTAGTAAAATGCAATTGAAATGGGACATTTAAATAAACACCTCAAAAAACTGATTTGACAAAATAACTAAGAATAATATTATTCATTAAGTAATATAAACTAAAGACATATTTTTATACAACTCCACTATTTAGCGTTATAAGCTCAGTAAACAACTCGCATTTCTTGTTTGGTAAATAGGTACAGCAAAAGATTCTACTAAGAGTATGCTATGAAATGGCCAAGAGTCAGATACATTACATGCGGAGGCACTAGTCAGCAGATGTTTGTGTATGAGGTTTTTATAACTAGTATATTGTCGGGACCTGATAGCGTAACCCCGGATGAAAATTGCAAACAGCACAGCTGCTCGTTTCTTCTGCAGACTTGGACAGTTTTAATTTGAAGCCTTAGGTATTCTTGAAGGATCAGGGTTTTGTTTTAGGATTTTAAAAAGAATTGATGCGATAGATAGAGAGAAACATTTTCCGCTGGTTGGGGAGTCTAGGGCAAGGGGACATAATCGTAAAATCAGAGCCAGGCCATTCAGCAGAGAAGTTAGGAAACACTTCTTTACGCAAAGGGTGGTAGAGGTGTGGAACTCTCTCTCACAAACAGCAGGCGATGCCAGCTCAATTCACAATTTTAAATCTGAGAGTGATAGGATTTTGCTAGACAAGGGTGTAAATGGATATGGAGCCAAGGCAGGTGGATGGAGTTAAGATACTGATCAGCCATGATCTCATTGAATGGAGGAGCAGGTTCGAGGTGCTGAATGTTCTGCTCCTGTTCTTATGTGCCTATGTTTTACAGATAGTATACTGGAAATGAAAGGACAGTATACTGATCCAATGTGCCATTCAATCTAGCACAATGAAGGAGAAGTTTCAAGCAATTGAAAATGTATTTTTCCTCTTCACTGCAAAATTGCAATAAATATCACATTGTACTAAACAGAAGATTCTAGAGTTAGTCTTGCAAAGTTGCTATTTATAGAGTTTTACAATCAGACAGATCATATTTTATGCCTTGAAAAAAATCCAGCTAACATTTAGGCATTTTTATACAAGAAAAAAAAATTATAATCCTTATTTAAACATCTATTGGAGCTCTTGCAGTCACTCCAGTGTCAGGCTGCAAGCAGAGGGAGGGATTTTCTGCCTTGGTGGTCCTGGAGCAAAGCTCTCCCACTGGGGATCCACAAAGGAAAAGTGCATGTCTCGATGAGTGGATGGGGTGATTCCTAGTATGCGTTTCCTTGCCAGGAGTACAAAAGCAGAGAAGTCCCCCATAAAGTTATTCAAGTCACACCAGCCATGCAAAATTGTCACAGCGACCAGCACCTGCCATGCTTGGGGTCATTACAGTCGATATTTTCTGCCATTCTCATAGGTGGTCGTACTAGAAATTCGATGACACTGCGGCCATTTTACAGGCATAAAACGGGTGCTAAAGTATCCAATATGGCGTGCGGCGTGCACACGTGCATTTGAGCCAGATGTGCGCCGCCCGCCATATTGGTAAAGGCATCAAAGCAGGCACTAGGCCCTTTTACATATACAAGTAAGGAGCCTAACGCCTGTTTGACGCCTCCTTTACCAAATTGGTTTGACCTGCACTCAGCCGGGGTGGGTCAGGCTGTGTTCAGGAAAACCAGGTCTACATGCGGCCTAAGAAGTGGTCCTTAAAGGAACCGCTGCAGGTTGCCTCCAAAAAGGTAACTTAAAAAAAATATATACTTACGTGAGTGCTCCGCCCAGCTCCACATTAAAACTGCGGACCGCTGTGGACCACCGCTCGCCCCTTCCCTCCCAATAGAGTCCTCTCCCGGCCTCCCCTGTTGCAAGACATAAGAAATAGGCCCCTCGAGCCTGCTCCGCCATTCAAGATCATGGCTGATCATTGACCTCAACTCCACTTTACCACCTGATCCCCATATCCATTAATTCCCTTAGTATCCAAAAATCTATTGATTTCTGTCTTGAATATACTCAACGACTGAGCCTCCACTGCCCTCTGGGGCAGAGAATTCCAAAGATTCACCACCCTCTGAGTGAAGAAATTTCTCCTCATCTCAGTCCTAAATGGCCGACCCCTTATTCTGAGACTGTGACCCCTGGTTCTAGACTCTCCAGCCAGGGGAAACATCCTCTCTCAGCATCTACCCTGTCAAGCCCCATAAGAATTTTACACATTTCAATGAAATCGCCTCATTCTTCTAAACTCCAGAGAATATAGGCCCAATCTATTGGCCTGCTGCGCTAGTCTACAATATGGAGACCCAATTTGTAGAGAGCGAGTGCTGCCATACAACAACTTACATTTATATAGCACCAGGACAAGCTCCCAGCATTTAACTTCTGCAAGAGGCATCAGATCCAACAGTAGATCCATTAGCCACAATGTGTGTACCTACAGTACCATCCATTCCCTGCAGACTGGCGATTTACAGTTAGGAGTGGGGCTGAGGACTGAATAACCGTGCCCCGCTGGTCATTGGCACCTGACGATTAGAAGCGCCGTACCAGTTGAAGTTGATCCAAACAGAAACCCATTGACTATAAACAAATGCAACCACATCGACGCACATAAGGGTGGCAATTTTGGCGCAGATAGAATGACTACAAACAGTGATCACCAAAACCAGATTCCAATATTCTCACTGCGTCACCGGTAGCGGCCCGAAATTTAAATGGTCTTCGCCAGGAGCTGCCTGTGGACTCCCAGCAGCCGTCTGCAGTTTGCCGGTCTGATGTAACTGGGGCCTGCTGAGGCCCAATAATGCGTGAGCCTCGGGCCTACTGGCGCAGGGACTGATCCCTGCACCCAGTTCGCTAGCTAACTCCTAGGCCAGTGTGTCTTTCCTTTGCCCACTGTCTAGGTAAATGATAGTTGGGATCCAGCGATCGTCATGGACAGCCATTATCCTGCACACCAGCCAGTGGAATTCATCACGTGCCACCACATGATTCTGCTCTATGCGAAAAACGGGCTGAATACGCACCCTCGCCAGCCGGAGGGACTGGAGTGCATCATCATCCCCCGAGTACAACATTTTAATTTAAGTTGTTAAGTTTCATTGAATGTGTTTTTGTTATGTTACAGTTTATTGTTTGCATCGAAAGAGTACACATCCTCACCAGACCAAGAGCTCAGGCTCTGAACCAACAAGTGGTTTTATTTATGTAAGACAGACGAATGAACAGTAAATAGTATAAAACGGTGAATCATACATTTCTGCTGTACGGTGCAGAACTTAAACTCAGAGCTCTTAGGCTGCGGTTGCATTACTGAGCCCAGACTAAACACAACGAAAGGGCCAATTTTTACTTTCTGAAGGAAATGGCAGTGTTGGACGGGGTGTATAACAGGCAGCCAATCTGCTACCGCCAATTTTACACCACTGCTAAAAGTTAAAATCAGCCCTGAAGTCTCATATAATTGCATAATTGGAGATCCCTGTTGCCGAGTTATCTGTCAAACAGGGCTACAGCCAATTAATGACCTGGTATCCTTCTTAATGGTCTCAGATACAGTTGCCAATCAAACCCACGATCCCAGGCCTGATTCTTTGAACTGTGCCAAGCTGGCATGGGCATCATTCTACAGACATGTTTACTCACAGAAATATGATTCAAACACCTTTGATATCATAATGAAACAAGCGTTGCATTTCCCTTATCAATATTAAATGGGATCACCAATCTTTGATAATAGCAAGGCTGTTTGTTCCCCCATTTGCTGTATCTGTAAGAAGCGGAATTAAATGGGGGAGAAACTGGACCCAGCTATGCCGATTTTTTGGGCGCTGAACGAGGCTAAAAAGCACTAATATTATGGTTCTGTCTCCCACGCCCCAAGGGTGCCTGAAATGCGCCTGTAGTGATCAATAACATGTCATTCTATAGTGGACACTAGGTGGAGCCGTAGAGCTGCGTAGAGCTGTATATAGCTGTATGTATAAGACTACACTACCCAGCTGTATATATATTAAGACTACATTACCCATGAGGCACTAGGCTACCCACAAGGCAGCAGTCAAGATGGAAGCCTCTACAGATACTGTACCTAGTCCACATGGCTCAATAAAGTAACTAGCAAAAGCTAGCTGTGTTCATAATAAGAATGTCTATTTACTAATGAACATAACATGGTACCAGGGTGGTGAAGATCTGCTGAAAATTGTGAAAAGCGACATGGAGAATTTGAAGCCACCAGAGCGTTTGAATCTCACAGAAAAAATCGACTACAATTGGCAGACTTTTAAACAACAATTCGAACTCTACATTGCAGCCATCGGATTCGGTACGAAGCCAGACGCAAGGAAGATAGCGTTGCTGCTTACGGTTGCAGGCCCACAGGCAATAGAGGTATTTAATACATTTGTATTTAATCCAGAGGAGAACAGAGGAAAATTAGAAGATGTGCTAAAAAAATTTGATGCACATTGCTCTCCCAAAAAGAATGAGACGTATGAAAGATACATCTTCCGTTCTCGGACACAGCAACAAAATGAGACTTTTAATAGCTTAATAACTGATCTGAAACTGAAAGCACAGACATGTAATTTCTCTGAGCGCAAAGCATCCATGATTCATGACCAGATTGTGTTTGGTATTCATGATAAAAAAGTCAGGGAACGTCTGTTGAGAGAAACCGAACTAAATTTGGAAAATGCGGTGAAAATATGCCAAGTCAGCGAGCTAGCTCGAAAGCACGCGCAGACTTTCAGTGAAATCAATAATGATGCGATTGTAATGAGTGATAATGCTGCTGTCGGTGCTGTGTCCTATAAGGGGAAGAAACATGGGCAGAACAGAAATGAAAAGGAATTGGAGGATGAAATTTTTAATTGTAAACGCTGTGGTTACAAACACCAGTTAAAACAATGCCCAGCGTTTGGAAAAATGTGCACAAAGTGTAATGGAAAGAATCACTTTGCCAAACAATGCTTTTCAAAAGTAAAAACTAAGAAAGGGCAACGAGTTAATGTAATTGAGGACACTGATTTAAGTGAGACATTTTTTGTATGAATGGTGTCATGTGACAATATCAAATAGGATACAGAAAATGTGCAGCCCTCAGAAATGGACAATGCTGAACATAAAGTTAATGCAGTAAAAGAGGACAAACGGATGATCCCACTGCAGGTAAATGTAGCATTAGTTACCTTGAAACTAGACACTGGGGCAAAAGCAAACTTAATCAGTATGAGTGACATTAACAATATGAAAGAAAAGCCCAAAATACAGAAAAAGTCAGTACTACTGAAGGACTATAATGGACAGAAAATAGATAGCTTAGGTGTATGCAGACTTAAAGTGACAGTCAAAGACAAAGTGCATCATCTCATGTTTTCTGTTGTGGCTGAAGGACTTGATTCACTGCTGGGTGACAAAGCTTATGAGGACTTAGAACTGGTCAAGAGAGTCTACCGTATAAACGGTGCCATAAGCAGACCAGATGACTCAGGTGATGAAGCAGAGAGCCCATCAAGGATGAAAAGGCCAAAGGGTATCCATGTCTTCAAAAAGCCTAGTTTCTCCAAGAAGAAAGAAAAGGACTTTAAGGTCAACGAGAAGCCAAAGGAAGAAAAGCACAAAGAGGAAAAACACAAGGGGTAAAAGTCGAAAGATATAACTGCAGCAGATGTTGTTAAGCAGTGGAACGAGAAAAAGAAAAAGAAGAAGCCTGCACCAGAGCAGGAAGCAGTTCCGGTGGATACTCCTCCCTCCCTCAGGCCAATCTTTGGTGTTCCATTAGCCGAGGCTGCTGAGAGGACTATGCTGTATGATGGGATCCAGCTGCCAGCAGTTTTTCGAGAGTGCATTGACTACATTGAGAGTTATGGCATGAAGAGTGAAGGAAACACTGAAACCCTCTCCAAGCAAAGATCGCAAGGAGACCTCGATCTATACAAGAGCAGATTGATGACAATGCCGCAACTGCATCTTGTCATTCACCGCCAGAACAATCTCATGAAGACACATCAGACTTACCCGTGTTGAGAAGATCCACACGTGAAGTAAAAGAGCCTGATAGACTTAATCTTTGAGTACAATGTAAAGCTTTGAAAATGTGTTGACTGTTTTGAAAATGTTTATGTTTATAGAGCACTAACAAAGTGTTACTGATATTATCTTTATTGTTTTCTTGAAAGTTGATTGATATTGATTTTGTTAAACCTCAAAGAAAGGGGGATGTAGTGATCAATAACATGTCATTCTATAGTGGACACTAGGTGGAGCCGTAGAGCTGCGTAGAGCTGTATATAGCTGTATGTATAAGACTACACTACCCAGCTGTATATATATTAAGACTACATTACCCATGAGGCATTAGGCTACCCACAAGGCAGCAGTCAAGATGGAAGTCTCTACAGATACTGTACCTAGTCCACATGGCTCAATAAAGTAACTAGCAAAAGCTAGCTGTGTTCATAATAAGAATGTCTATTTACTAATGAACATAACAGCGTCCAACCCACTTTGGGGTCGGGTGACTTTTTAGGCCTCTCTGGCAGCCACCTAAAACAGGGGTTGGGCCCCTTACATATATAAATGAGTTGCCTAATGCCTGTTTTAGGGCTCCTCTTCTAAATTGAACGGCGCTAATTAAAACAAGAACAACAACTTATATTTATACAGCGCCTTTAATGTAGTAAAACATCCCAAGGCGCTCCACAGGAGCGTGATCAGACAGAAAATTGACACCTAGCCAAAAAAGCAGACATTAGGACAAGTGACCAAATGCTTGGTCAAAGAGGGAAGTTTTAAGCAGTGTCTTAAAGGTGGAGAGAGAGGTGGAGAGGCAAAGGTTTGGGGAGAGAATTCCAGAGCTTAGAGTCTATCCGGCTGAAGCTACGCTACCAATGGTGGGACGAAAAAAGTGAGGGATGCACAAGAGGCCTGAGTTGGAGGAACGCAGGGTTCTCGGAGGGTTGTAGGCATGGAGACCGTTACAGAGAAAAGAAGAAAGAAAGACTTGCATTTATATTGCGCCTTTCATGACCACTGAACGTCTCAAAGTGCTTTACAGCCAAATACTTTTGAAGTGAAGTCACTGTTGTAATGTGGGAAACGCGGCAGCCAATTTGCGCACAGCAAGGTCCCACAAACAGCAATGTGATAATGACCAGATAATCTGTTTGTGTTATGTTGGTTGAGGGATAAATATTGGCCAGGACACCGGTGAGAACTCCCCTGCTCTTCTTCAAAATAGTGCCATGGGATCTTTTACGTTCACCTGAGAGAGCAGACGGGGCCTCAGTTTAACATCTCATCCGAAAGACGGAAGAGATAGGGAGGGTTGAGGCCATGGAGGGATTTGAACATGAAGGGATAAGAATTGCGGAAAAATAAATTTGGTAGCAACCTTTAGAACGATATACATTAACTTTCAGAATCCAGAACAGCAAATTCAATTGCCAGAGTGTGTCTTTCAGTTACATCAATTATATATCCAGAGTTTAGCCTGGTGAGTTCTTAGTTCTGCAGCTGTAGAATTTACCACAGAAATGAATGCTGCACCTCAGCTGAAGAAAGGGAAAAAAAAACAATGGAAAATGTATTCTTCTCCGCATTTATGGCAGTGCTGGTGGTTTTTACTGCTGCCTGGGATGATTTCCAATGGAATTTGTATGTAATTAAATGTGGGGCACGTATTCAGTGTGGAGGGGTGCTACAATCCCAGCTCAATCCTGACAAAATTTTGTAACGTGCACAACCTTAACATTTTTTCTCTCAAAACCCGAAAACTATAACGGTGATCCTTTTACTGACAGGCTGCATTTTAACACTTTTTTTTACAATATATATAGATATTTATCTTTATCTATATATCTATGTCTGTATATCTATATATATGTATCTTAACTATGAAGTGTTTTACCAGAGCAATGCATGATCAAGAATACACAATGGTTTGACAAGGGGGGCTGCCAAGAAAAATATGCGCATCTGCTCAGTTTTCTAGTAGTTTCACTGCTGGTAGATTTTCTCAGAAATAATGTGAAATAAAAAATAAAATATACAATATAAATAAAAAGCAAAGTACTGCAAAAGCTGGCAATCTGAAACAAAACATCTGGAAACACACAGCTAGTCTGTCAACATCTGTGGAGAGAACAGATGTTTTATGCCCCCGCTCTGCTTCAGAATTGAAAGATAAGAGATGAGCAAGCATATTACGGAATTATAGAAACATAGAACATAGAAACATAGGAGCAGGAGTAGGCCCTTCGGCCCTTCGAGCCTGCTCCGCCATTCAATATGGTCATGGCTGATCCTCTGTCTCAATACCATATTCCCGCTCTCTCACCATACCCCTTGATGCCTTTTGTATCTAGAAATCTATCTCCTTCTTAAATATATTCAGTGACTTGGCCTCCACAGCCTTCTGTGGTAGAGAATTCCACAATTTCACCACCCTCTGAGTGAAGAAATTTCTCCTCATCTCAGTCCTAAATGACCTACCCCATATCCTGAGACTGTGACCCCTCATTCTAGACCCCACCAGCCAGGGGAAACATCCTCCCTGCATCCAGTCTGTCCAGCCCTGTCAGAATTTTATATGTTTGAATGAGATCCCCTCTCATTCTTCTAAACTCTAGTGAATACAGGCCTAGTCGACCCAATCTCTCCTCATACGACAGTCCTGCCATTCCAGGAATCAGTCTGGTGAACCTTCGCTGCACTCCCTCTATGGCAAGTATAGAAACATAGAAACATAGAAGATAGGAGCAGGAGTAGGCCATTCAGCCCTTCGAGCCTGCTCCGCCATTCAACGAGATCATGGCTGATCATCCAAACCCTAGCACCCGGTCCCTACACCGACAGCCATCCCACCCAAGCCCTATCCCCGTAACCCTGTAACCCCACATATTTAATCCCCCCTAACACTAAGGACCAATTTTTATCATGGCCAATCAACCTAACCCGCACATCTTTCTTAGGTAAGGAGACCAAAACTGCACACAATACTCCAGGTGTGGTCTCACCAAGGCCCTGTATAACTGTAGTAAGACATCCTTGCTCCTGTACTCAAATCCTCTTGCAATGAAGGCCAACATGCCATTTGCCTTACTGTTTGCTGCACCTGCATGTTTGCTTTCAGTGACTGGTGTACAAGGACACCCAGGTCCCTCTGTACATCAACATTTCTCAATCTATCACCATTTAAATAATGCTCTGCCTTTCTGTATTTCCTACTGAAGTGGATAACTTCACATTTATCCACGTTATACTGCATCTGTCATGTATTTGCCCACTCACTCAACTTGTCTAAATCGTCTTGAAGCCTCTTTGCATCCTCCTCACAACTCACAATTTCACCTAGTTTTGTGTCATCAGCAAACTTGGAAATATTACATTGGTTCCCTCATCCAAATCATTGATATATATTGTGAATAGCTGGGACCCAAGCACTGATCCCTGCGGTACCCCACTAGTCACAGCCTGCCACCCCGAAAAAGACCCATTTATTCCTAATCTCGGTTTCCTGTCTGTTAACCAATTTTCAATCCATGCCAGTATATTACCCCCAATCCCATGTGCTTTAATTTTACACACTAACCTCTCATGTGGGTCTTTATCAAAGGCCTTCTGAAAATCCAAATACACCACATCCACTGGCTCTCCCTTATCTATTCTACCAGTTACATCCTCAAAAAACTCCAGTAGGTTTGTGAAACATGATTTCCCTTTCATAAATCCATGTTGACTTTGTCTAATCCTGTTGATATTTTCTAAGTGTCCTGTTATCACATCCTTTATAATAGACTCTAGCATTTTCCCTACTACTGATGTTAGGCTAACCGGCCTGTAGTTCCCTGTTTTCTCTCTCCCTCCTTTTTTAAATAGTGGGGTTACATTTGTCACCCTCCAATCTGCAGGGACTGTTCCATAATTTATAGAATTTTGGAAGATGACAACCAATACATCCACTATTTCCATGGCTATCTCTTTTAGTACTTTGGGATGCGGATTATCAGGCCCTGGGGATTTATTGGCTTTCAGTCCCATTAATTTCTCCAGCATTATTTTTTTGACTAATATTAATTTCCTTTAATTCCTCCTTCTCACTCGACCCTTGGTTCCCTAGCATTTCTGGGAAGTTATTTGTGTCCTCTTCCGTGAAGACAGAACCAAAGTATTTGTTTAATAGCTCTGCCATTTCCTTGTTCCCCATTATAAATTCTCCCGTTTCTGACTGTAAGGGACCTACATTTGTCTTCACTAATCTTTTTCTTTTTACATACTTGTAGAAGCTTTTACAATCTGCTTTTAGTTTCCTTGCAAGTTTACTCTCATACTCTATTTTTCCCCTCTTAATCAATCTCTTGGTCCTTTTTTGCTGAACTCTAAACTGCTCCCAATCCTCAGGCTTGCTACTTTTTCCTGGCAACTTTATATGACTCCTCTTTGGATCTAATACTATCATTAATTTCTTTTGTTAGACATGGTTGGGCCGCTTTTCCTTTTGTGTATTTGCACCAGAAAGGAATGTACAACTTGCAATTCATGCATTCGTTCCTTAAATGTTAGCCATTGCCTATCCACCGTCATGCCTTTTAATGAAGCTTCCCATTCTATCATAGCCAACTCACTCCTCATACCTTCGTAGTTTCCTTTGTTTAGATTTAGGACCCTAGTTTCGGATTGGACTTCTTCACTTTCCATCTTAATGACTAATTCTATCATGTATGGTCACTCTTCCCTAAAGGACCCCGCACAACAAGATTATTAATTATCCCCTTCTCATTGCACAATACCCAATCTAGGATAGCATGTTCCCTAGTTGGCTCCTCAATTTACCTGTTTAAAAAAACATCTCATACACACTCCAGGAATTCATCCTCCACAGTATTATTGCTAATTTGGTTTGGCCAGTCTATATGTAGATTAAAGTCACCCATACTTACTGTAGTACCCTTGTTACATGTGTGATGAAATATGTCATTCATCAGACTCTGTATTTAACTACATATATTGTATTGCCTGCTCCTGTGTTTTACCTTGTATTGTATATAGTGCACCGCCCCCTTTCTCCCCATTGGGTGTGTCGGCTCCGCCCATACCTGGCCCTACTTAAGACAAGCCCAGGCTTGTCTTGCAGCAGAACAGCAGAATGCTAGGTGAAGCTAGGTGAAGACACAGGCATCTTTCTTTGCTAATAAAAGCCTTGTTTAACCAGTTAACTTTGAGCCTTGAAGTTATTGAGACGCATCAACATGCATCTCTAATTTCCTGTTTGATGCCATCCCCTATATTACCACTACTGTTTGGAGACCTATAGACAACTCCCACCAATGTTTTCTGCCCCTTGGTGCTTCTTAGCTCCACCCAGACTGATTCTACACCTTGATTTTCTGAGCCAATATTCTTTCTCACTATTGCTTGGATTTCATCCTTTACTAACAATGCCACCCCACCTCCTTTTCCTTTTCACCTGTCCTTCCTAAATATTGAATATCCTTTGATATTCAGCTCCCAGCCTTGGTCACCCTGCAGCCATGTCTCCATAATCGCAATTATATTGTATCCGTTTACATCTATTTGTGCTGTTAATTCGTCTACCTTATTACGAATGCTTTGTGCAGTCAGATACAGTGGCCCCGATTTTCGGCTTGTGTGGGGAATGGTCGGATTTCCCCGAATGTGGGGTTTCTGACACACATAAAAAAGTGTCAGCCAGCTCCACGCAATTTTCCTTCAATTGGCCAATTAATTCCCAGCATGTGGGAAGCCTTGCTAATTGTCTAAATCGAGTCAGAAATCCCCGCAGTATGATGTCATAATTCGTGGTGCTTTCAAGGTCCATGGCAAGCACTGCATCCTCTGAAGGCTTCCAAATGAACCATACAGGATGGCAGAGGAGCCTGCAGCAGCTGTGGCCAGTGCCAGACCCCGAGCTGCCTTCAAATTCGACGAGGCTTCACTGCAGGCATTATTGGATGGGGTTAGGGCCCACAAGGAGATCCTCTTCCTTAGGTCAGGGAGGAAGAGGCCTCCCACTGAGACCAATGCTGCATGGATGCAGGTGTCAGCATTACATCTGTAACTCTTTCCTTTACTCCCCCACAGTACCATCCAGAGCCCCCGTCCTCACTGTGGAGGAGGAAGAGGCTGTGCGGCCAGACTCCTCAGAGGAAGCTCCAACCTCTGAGGGTGCAGCGTCAGCAGAAGTAAGCGCACCCAGCACCAGCACAGACACTCACACCTCGGGGGGACCTTCGGGACATAGAGTAGTGTTGTCACCTGGTGTTTCACAGCTGACAAGTGAGCCTCAGCAGATATGGAGACGGACAGCAGTGGAGAGTCCTCGTCGGAGGGCGCAGGGCTCTGCCAGCTCAGCTCAGCTGCGCTGCATCTGAACCCTCTGCCTCTGGGTCCATCTGCAAGAGAAGAGGTGATGGATCTCCATGCACAGATGCAGGAGTCTCTGGCAGGTTTTGTCTCCAGGGTCGCTGCGAGTGTGGAGCGAATGGAGGAGTCCATAGCGACCATGAGCAGAGCCTTTGTGGAGTCATTGGCGCATGAACGCAGCACCATGGAAAGGCTGGCAACCTCCATGGAGGAGGTAACTCGCCAGCATACGGAAAACATGGTGAGTGCTCATAAGAGAATGACATCTCTTGAGGAGCGTTGGCCATCTGTTGAACAGAGAAACCAGATCTTCATGGAAGTCCTTCTGAGTAGGACTGCCAGTGCAGAAATGGGTCCCACTGGCCCCCTAAAGCGCAGCAAGGTGCTCTCAAGCCACTTCCAAGCGCTGGCCCCTTCTGGCTTGTGCAGCTTCAGGTGAGTGAGCAGCAGCCTGGTGCTCCTGGTAATCATCCTGCTGTTCCTGGTTCTGCTGCTGCCACCTCTGCTGTTGAAGATCCTCTAATGCCAGGAAGGGAAGGTGCCAAAGGCCTCCCATGCTTCTAGCAGATGCCTCGGTTGAGGAGGTCCTGAGTTAGGGTGGTGAGAGGGGCTTCCCAGGAGCTCACACTGAAGAAGTGTGTGAGGCTCCAACTTTCTGCAGCTGCTCCTAAGGCTTCAAATAGTTCCCCCAAGCCTTGATCAACAAGGTCCTGCAGCCTGCAAATGCTGCCTCTTTAAATATCTTCAGCCCTCAGCGACCTGCTGCTGCAAGCAAGCAAGCCAGCTGTTTTCACGCCAGCTCTCATCGGCGGGGTTCCCCGCAGGCGGGTTTCAGGTGGGGAAAGCCCCAAAGTCGCAACGGCACGGGAAAATCGTCTTTAACAAGGTGATCATTGGTGATTAGTGCTCCGACGAGCAGTCCCGCCAGCGGCGGGCGGGACTGAAGCGGGGCGTGTGGAAACGGCGGTCCGAAAGTCGGGCAGGGCGGGGAATCAGGCGGGGGGGGGGGGGAGGTCCCGACCCGCTTTTTCCACGATTTTCGGACCACGGCCGCATGAAAAGCCGCCCGACAGCTGCCCGAAAATCGGGGCCAGTGTCTTTAGATTTGTCTTTTTAACATTTTTAGACATCTTAACATTTTTTTGTACGATGGCCCTATTTGTCTTATTACCATTTTTTCATACCCGGACCCTATTTGTTAGTGCAGTCCTTTGTTTATACGCTCTGTCCCTTCCTGACACAATCTGGTTATCCTTACCCCAATCACTTTCCTGCACTGCTTCCTTGTCTTTTCTCTTTAGCATTCTAGATTTCGCTCCACCAGGACCCCCCCCTTATTTAGTTTAAAGCCCAATCTACCTACCATAAACAATTACTTTTTGATACCGAATCATAGAATGATACAGCACAGAAAGAGGCCATTTGGCCCATGGTGTCTGGGCCAATAGAGTGAGAAACAGCAGTAGGGGAGAGAAAAGCACAAACACTATCTCCCATTTTCTTGCCTTTCCTTTGGTTGGTCACTACGATTCACATTGGGTTCGCATTTAGTTCTTTAATGCTTCTTTCCATTGAAATGACCTGCTACATCATCCAGCAGTCATTCCAGTGCCAGCTGCGGCTCAGTGGGTGGTACACTCACCTCTGAGTCAGAAGGTTGTGGGTTCAAGTCCCACTCCAGGGACTTGAGCACATAAATCTCGGCTGACACTCCAGTGCAGTGCGGCACTGTCGGAGGTGTCGCCTTTCAGATGAGACGTTAAACCGAGGCCCCGTCTGCTCTCTCAGGTGGATGTAAAAGATCCCATGGCACTATTTCGAAGAAGAGTAGGGAAGGTGTCCTGGCCAATATTTATCCTTCAATCACCATCACAAAAACAGATTATCTGGTCATTATCACATTGCTGGTTGTGGGAGTTGGCTGCCGCGTTTCCTACACTACAACAGTGACTACACTCCAAAAGTACTTCATTGGCTGTAGCGTGCTTTGAGACATCCGGTGGTCGTGAAAGGCGCTATATTAATGCAAGTCTTTCTTTTCCCTCTCTGTGTTTCTTTGCCTGTTTTGTTTTTCTCACCCCTCACCCTGCTTTTGATTCAATTAAAGTATTTATTCATCATCTCAGTTCTGAAGATGTGTGCGAGCCCGTAATGCTGGCTTCCTGTTCTCTGTACTGAAGCTGACTGACCCGCTGTGTCTTTCCAGCTCCAAGATGCCCGATAGTTCGTTATTGCGTGTTTAGCTCTGCTTGCAGTTGGTGATCGTGACCTCACAGGGCTGACTGAGGCACAGTCCTTGGGTTCATGGGCGTTCCTTCACCACAAACAATTACAGTTTCTCTCACATCCTCCTCTGGATGGGCTCACTCCAGCTGGGTACAGTTCCATGGATGTTGCCAGCCCTCTAATACTTCACCCAAGTGACCACCTTTTATGTGTGAGTGTAGACAGTGAGAGTGAGTTGGCAGATTGCTTCATTGTAGAAGGGCTTCACAGCCGAGCTTGATCCTGTTCTAACCTGATAAACACACACACACACACACTCACACACACACACACACACACACGCGTGCACGCACACACTCACACATACACACACACGCACACAGACACAAACATACATACACACACGCACACTCACACACAAACATACACACACATGCACACACACACTGACACACACACACACATACACACACACGCACACACACGCACACATACACACACACACGCACACGCACACACACACTTGCATGCAGACACACACACACTCAAACACACACTTACATACACACACACACTCACATACACACATACACACGCACACTAACTCACACACACTCTCACACACACACTCTCACACACACACACTCACACACTCTCACACACACACACACACACTCACACACACACTCACTCTCATACACACTCTCACACACTCACTCACACACACTCTTGCACACACTCACACACATACACATACACGCATACACACACACAGACACATGCACACACACAAACACACTCTCGCACACACTCACACACTCACACTCACACACACACTCACACTCATACTCACACTCATACTCACACTCACACATTCACACACTCACACACTCACAAACACTCACACACACTCACACACACTCAGTCACACACACACACTCACTCACACTCATTCACACACTCTCACACACACACACTCACGCTCACGCACACACTCACACACACACTCTCACACACACATGCACTCACATACACTCTCACACTCACTCTCACAAACTCTCTCACACACTCGCACACACACACATGCACACACACACGCACACTCTCTCACACACACTCACACACTCACGCACACTCTCACACTCACACTCACACTCACACACACACTCACACTCACACAGTCACACACACTCACTCACACACGCACACACTCATGCACCCACACACACACACTCACACACTAACTCGCACACACACACACACACACACGCACACACACATGCGAACACATACATACACACACTCACACACACACACGCACACACACTCACACACTCACACACTCTCACACACACTCACATACACTCACACACTCTCGCACACACTCACACACTCACACACACACTCACACACTCTCACACACACACTGACACATACTCACACACTCTCACACAGAATCACACACACACTCACACACACACTCACACACACGCTCACACTCACACACTCACTGTCACACACACTCATTCTCACACACACACTCACGCACACTCTCACACACTCACACACACACACTCTCACTCACACACACAATCACACACACACACTCACACACACTTTCACACACACATTCACAAACTCACACTCACAAACACACTCTCACAAACTCACACTCACACACACTCTCACACACACACTTTCACACACTCTCAGACACACACACTCTCTCACACACACACTTTCACACACACTTTCAGACACACTCTCACACACTCACACACACATAAGAACATAAGAAATAGGAGCAGGAGTAGGCCATACGGCCCCTCGGGCCTGCTCCGCCATTCAATAGGATCATGGCTGATCTGAATCTAGACTCACGTCCACTTCCCTGCCCTCTCCCCGTAACCCCTAATTCCCTTATCTGCTAGGAAAATGTCTATCTCCATTTTAAATTTATTTAATGTTGCAGCTTCCGCAGCTCTCTGGGGTAGCAAATTCCACAGATTTACTACCCTCTGAGTGAAGAAGTTTCTCCTCATCTCAGTTTTGAAAGGGCAGCCCCTTATTCTTAGATTATGCCCCCTAGTTCTAGTCTCACCCATCACTGGAAACACCCTCACCGCATCCACCCGATCAAGCCCCCTCACAATCTTATATGTTTCGATAAGATCGCCTCTCATTCTTCTGAACTCCAATGAGTAGAGTCCCAACCTACTCAACCTTTCCTCATACGTCAACCCCCTCATCTCTGGAATCAACCGAGTGAACCTTCTCTGAACCGCCTCGAGAGCAAGTATTTCTTTTCTTAAATATGGAAACCAAAACTGCACGCAGTATTCCAGGAGTGGCCTCACCAATACCCTGTATAACTGCAGCAAGACTTCCCTGTTTTTATACTCCATCCCCCTTGCAATAAAAGCCAAGACTCCATTGGCCTTCCTGATCACCTGCTGCACCTGCATATTAACTTTTTGTGTTTCATGCACCAGGACCCCCAGATCCCTTTGTACTGTCACACACACTAATACGCACACACACTCTCACATACGCACACTCTCATACACACTCACACACACTCTCACACACACACACGCACACACACACACATACATACACACTCACACATACGCACACTCACACACACTCTCACACTCACTCTCACTCACACACACACACACTCACACACATACATACACACTCACACATACGCACACTCACACACACTCTCACACTCACTCTCACTCACACACACACACACTCACACACACTTTCACACACACTCACACACACTCACACACACACTCACACACACTGTCACACACTCTCACACGCACACACTCACACACAAACACACACACATGCACACACACACATGCACACACACGCACACACACGCGCACTCGCACACACACACACACACACACTCACACACAAACACTCACACACATACAAACACACGCATACACACACACACTCACATGCACACACTCACTCACACACTCACACACACATGCACACACACACAAAGAGTCAAACACACACACTGTCATATACACACCCTCTCACATGCTCACACACACACACTTTCTCACACACCCACTCACACACACACGCATATGCACACTCACACACACACACTCTCACACACGCACACTCACACACACACTCACCCACTCTCACACACATACTCACACACACACACACTCTCACACACAATCACACACACTCATACACCATCACACACACACTCACACACACTGTCACACACACTCATACGCACACACACACACTCTCACACACACACACTCTCACACACAATCACACACACTCATACACCATCACACACACACTCACACACACTGTCACACACACTCATACGCACACACACTCACACACACACTCTCACACACACACTCACACACACTGTCACACAGAGACTCACACACACACTCTCACACACCCACTCTCACACACACACTCTCACACACACACACTCTCACACACAATCACACACACTCATACACCATCACACACACACTCACACACACTGTCACACACACTCATATGCACACACACTCACACACACACACTCACACACACACACTCACACACATACAAACACACGCATACACACACACACTCGCACACACACACTCACTCACACACACACACATGCACACACACACAGAGTCACTCACACACACACTCACACACACACTCTCTCACACACACACACTCACACAAACACACACAAGCACACACACACACATGCACACACACACACGCACACACACGCACACTCGCACACACACACTCACACACATACAAACACACACATACACACACACACTCGCACGCACACACTCACTCACACACATGCACACACACATGCACACACACGCGCACTCGCACACACACACACACACACACACACACACTCACACACACACACTCACACACATACAAACACACGCATACACACACACTCGCACGCACACACTCACTCACACACACACACACACATGCACACACATACAAAGAGTCACTCACACACACTCACATACACACACACTCACTCACACACACTCACTCACACACGCACACACTCACACACTCACACACACTCTCACACACACACGCACTCTCACACACGCACTCACACACACACGCACACGCACACTCACATACACACACACTCACATACACACACACACACACACTAACTCGCACACGCACACACACTCACACTCTCACACATACTCACACTCACACACACTCACACATAGTCACACACTCACACTCTCACACACGCTCACATACACTCACACACACACTCTCACACACTCTTGCACACACACACACACACTCACACACTCGCACACTCACACACACACACACGCACATACACACACACGCACACACACACACACATACACTCACACACACACACTCACTCTCACACACACTCACACACACTCTCACACACACATTCACAAACTCACACTCACACACACAACCACACACACACTCACACACACACACTCACACACACACACTCACACACATACAAACACACGCATACGCACACAGACTCGCACGCACACACTTGCACACACTTTCACACACACACTCACAAACTCACACTCACACACACACTCTCTCACACACACACTTTCACACACTCTCAGACACACTCTCTCACACACACTCTCACACACTCTTGCACACACTCATGCACAAACATTCACACACTCACACACACACTCACACACACGCTCTGACACACGCACTCACACTCTCATGCACTCTCACACACACACACACTCTCGCACACACACACATTCTCACTCACACACACTCTCCTCTCTCACACACACACACTCACACACACACTCTCACACACTCACACACACACACTCTCTTACACTCACTCTCACACAGAGACTCACACACACACACACACACACGCACACACACACACGCTCTCTCACACACATGCTCACACACTCTCGTACTCTCACACACACACTCTTGCACACACACAGCCTCACACACACTCTCTCATGCACACTCACACACACACTCACACACACTCACACACACACACATACTCACACACACTCTCATACACATACTCTCTCACACTTACTCTCACAGAGACTCACACACACACACGCACTCTCAAACACACACACTCAACACACACTCACACACTCTCACACACACACACTCTCACACACACTCACACTCCAACACACACACCCACACACACTCTCACACTTTCGCACACACACTCACACACACAATCACACTCACTCACACACACTTTCACACACACACTCACAAACTCACACTCACACACACACTCTCTCACACACACACTTTCACACACTCTCAGACACACACACTCTCTCACACACACACTTTCAGACACACTTTCACACACACTCAGACACGCACACTCTCACACACACTCACAAACTCTCACACACACTCATACACACACTCACACACACTCACACTCACACGCTCACACACTCTCACACACACACTCTCACATGCACACTCTCACTCTCACACACACACACACTCACACACACTCTCACATACTCACACACACTCTCACTCACACACTCACACACTCACTCCCACACACTCCCACACACACTCTCACACACACTCTCACACACACTCATGCACAAACATTCACACACTCACACACACACTCAGACACACCCTCACACACTCTCTCACACACGCACTCACACACTCTCTTGCACTCTCACACACACACACACTCTCGCACACACTCTCTCACACTCACTCACACATGCTCTCTCACACACATGCTCACACACTCTCATGTATTCTCACACACACACTCTTGCACACACACAGCCCCACACACACTGACACACACACTCACACACTCTCACACACACACACACTCACACACACACACATACTCACACACACTCTCACACACATACTCTCTCACACTTACTCTCACACAGAGACTCACACACACACACGCACTCTCAAACACACACACTCAACACACACTCTCACACACACTCACACACACACTCACACACACACTCACACACTCTAACACACACACTCACACACACACTCACACACTCACACACACACTCACACATACTCTCATGCACACTCACACACTCTCATGCACTCTCACACAATCACACACACACACTCACACACACATACTCAGACACACTCTCACACACACTCTCTCACACACACACACAGTCACACACACTCTCACACACACACACTCTCTCACACTCACACAGAGACTCACACACACACACACATACTCACACACGCTCTCACACACATACTCTCTCACACTTACTCTCACACAGAGACTCACACACACACATGCACTCTCAAACACACACACTCAACACACACTCTCACACACACTCACACACACACTCACACACTCTAACACACACACTCACACACACACTCACACACACTCTCACACACACTCACACACACACTCACACACTCTAACACATACTCTCACGCACACACTCACACACTCTCATGCACTCTCACACAATCACACACACACACTCACACACACATACTCAGACACACTCTCACACACACTCTCTCACACACACACACACAGTCACACACACTCTCACACACACACACTCTCTCACACTCACTCTCACACAGAGACTCACACACACACACACACTCACACACACACACACACTCTCACACACACACACTCACACACACTCTCACTCACACACTCACACTCACACACACTCACACTCACACACACACTCACACACACTCTCACTCACACTCACTCACACAATCACACTCACTCTCATACATACACACACACTCGCTCACACACTCACACACACTCTCACACACACTCACACATACTCACACTCACTCACACACACACTCTCACACACGCACTCACACACTCTCATGCACTCTCACACACACACAATCTCGCGCACACACACATACTCACACACACTCACACACACTCTCCTCTCACACACACACACACTCACACACACTCTGACACACACTCACACACACACTCTCTCACACTCACTCTCACACAGAGACTCACACACTCACACACACACACGCTATCTTACACACATGCTCACACACTCTCATGCACTCTCACACACACTCTTGCACACACACAGCCTCACACACACTCTCTCACACACTCTCATGCACTCTTACACACACTCACACACACACTGTGGTATCTTGAGGTGGCCATAGATGGAGACGGACACAGGTTAACTCCGTAACATGGTTTAATCAACACTCGCAGATAAAAGCTTCTGCCATGAGGCAGCAAAAACAAAGAGTACAACCAGTACAGGTCAGACTTAACTCAGGAGACAAATTGCCACAGCACCACCTGGTGGATCAGGTTACTCATAACCTCCCAGGTTACTACACTCCTCCCCCCTTAAGATTGCCGTATGCAATTCTTAAACAATAACCCTTACTAGGTACTACGTTTTAATTAACCAGTATGCTCTAACCATGGTTAACCCCTGACTAATTTAACAGGTTTGTATAAGTCTTTCTGGTTGCTTGCGAATCCTTTGTGAACGTCTTAATCCCACTTGTGGTGGATTCTCAGATTCACTCGCACTTGAGATTGGAGTAGTCTCTGATGTTGGTTTTACTCTGTCCCGCTGTGGCACTTTGTCCAGTGTTTTTAAGTGATCCCGATCGTCACTTCCTGTTAGCAGAATATCATCTAAGTACACGGCCACCTTTGGAATGCCCTGCAGAATGCCCTCCATAGTCCGTTGGAATATTGCTGGGCTAGAACTGACACCAAATGGTAACCTGGCATACGTGATCAGCCCCTTGTGCGTGTTCACCGTGACAAACTTTT
Organism: Somniosus microcephalus; assembly: GCF_052327205.1. Classification (NCBI taxonomy): domain Eukaryota; kingdom Metazoa; phylum Chordata; class Chondrichthyes; order Squaliformes; family Somniosidae; genus Somniosus; species Somniosus microcephalus. Next base: position 256,085,710 of record NC_140992.1, read on the forward strand.
TTGATTCTTCATCTAGCAATATCTGCTGATACGCATGACTCATGTCCAGTTTGCTGAATCGTTCTCCCCCAGCGAGCAATGTTAACATGTCCTCCATTCTCGGAATGGGGTACTGTTCCAGTGATGATACTCTGTTCACTGTTAACTTATAGTCACCACACACCCTTACGTTACCGTCGGGTTTCAATACCGGGACTATTGGTGCCGCCGAGTCTGAAAATTTCACTGGTTCTATTACTTTGTCCTTTAGCAGGCGATCTAGTTCCGCTTCAACCTTGGTTTTCATTGCAAAAGGTACCGACCTTGGTTTAAAGAAACGAGGCGTGGCATCACTGGCTACATGAATCTTGGCTGTGGCTCCCCTTAAGGTGCCCAGTTCATCCTTGAACACTAACTCATGCTTCATCAGCACTTCTTGCAGTGCCTCTGTACTGTCCTCTATTTTATTCATTGCCTGCCAGTCCACACTCAACTCACTGATCCACCCTCGCCCTAACAGGTTTGGCCCTGACCCTGCTACCACTACCACCGTAAGCTCTTTGGTGACTCCTTTGTGTTCCACTTGTACTTCGGCCGCCCCCAAAATGTCCACCTTCTGTCCTGTGTAGGTTTTGAGACTAATGGGGCATGTACCTAGCTCTGGTACTTTTGCTTCCCCCCATAGCTTGGCGTACTCAGTCTGCGACATTATGGTTACACTACATCCGGTGTCAATCTCAAACTTTACTTGACCTCCGTTCACTATCAAATACTGAGTGAGAGGGGGTATGTTGGGCCTTGAAGTGTCTATACTGTATACAGTGAAAACCTCCTCACTAGACTCACTAGACTCTTCCTCCTCTTGTATGTAATTTGCCCGCTTTGTGTACTTCTCCCTCCCCCCTTTTGCATGCTTTGCCCCTTTAGCACTGCTTCTCTCACTCACTGCCCTTTTACAGACTTTCTTTAAGTGCCCTATTTTTCCACAATTGTGGCACTTTGCCTTTGCAAACCTGCAGTCCTTTGCACAATGGCTCGTCCTGCCACATCGGTAGCAATCCCCAACCCCGACTAGTGGACTTTTCGCGCCAGCTTCCATCTTGAAAACAGCTCCTCCCACTGGTTTACTCCATTTCTCCTTGCTCATACTGTTTAAGTCCTTAATGTCCTTGTTAGCCATCTCCATGGCTTGTGCTTTTTTAAGTGCCGTCTCAAACGTTAATCCTTCTTCTGACAGCAACCTTTGCTGTATACTGTCGTCGTTAACTCCGCATACTAGTCTGTCCCTTAACATGACTGTGAGCGTATTTCCAAAATTACAGTCCTGTGCGAGCTTCCGAAGCTCCTCCACATACTCAGTAACGCTTTCTTCTGGCCTCCTAATCCTCGAACTGAATTTCCATCTCTGTACTATTTCACTGGGTTTCGGATTGAAATGATTCTTTAGTAGACTCACCAACTCGTCCAGAGATTTTTCTCCTGGCCGCTCCGGGCTCAGCAGATTCCTCATCCGTGTATAGGTTTGCGCTCCCACACAACTCAGTAAAATGGCCCTTTTCTTTTCAGCACTGTCCACCTCGTTTGCCATAAAGAAATGGCTCAGTATTTCACAATACTCCTCCCAAGATTGCGACTTGCTGTCAAAAGGTGCCACGGAGCCTACCGTTCCTGCCATCCTTGGAGTCCGGTCACTTCAGCCAAAAAATCAAACTCTGTTTCGACTCCCACAGCCTAGCCTCGTGCTTTTCCGACTAGTTTGCTAACCAACCCGAGCACCTCTTCCGAATACTCCCTAACTATGACTGATCCACCAAAACTTTTCCGTCCTTTATTCTCGTCGCCATATGTGGTATCTTGAGGTGGCCATAGATGGAGATGGACACAGGTTAACTCCGTAACATGGTTTAATCAACACTTGCACATAAAAAGCTTCTGCCATGAGGCAGCAAAAACAAAGAGTACAACCAGTACAGACCAGACTTAACTCAGGAGACCAATTGCCACAGCACCACCTGGTGGATCAGGTTACTCATAACCTCCCAGGTTACTACACACACACTCACACACACTCTCTCTCACACACACACACACAATCACACACACTCTCACACACACTCTCACACACACACTCACACACACTCTCACACACACACTCACACACACTCTCTCTCACACACACACACACAATCACACACACTCTCACACACACTCTCACACACACTCTCACACACACTCTCACACACACACTCACACACACACTCACACACACTCACACACACTCACACACACACTCTCACACACACACTCACACACACAATTGTCAGCAGAGATCACCCATTGGCAATCAGGAGTGGGAATCGTGGCTGTTATGTATTCCTCTGCCTAGCCCAGTGGTGCCGTGCTAATTGTTGTGCAGTCATGCCAATCTGACTGATATTAGCTAGCAAAGCACAGGTCAGCAATCTTGCTCAGAATTCTCCATTCTTTATTCGGTAGTGCTACTGTTAAAGAAAGAAAAGAAAGACTTGCAATTATATAGCGCCTTTCACAACCACCGGACATCTCAGAGCGCTTTACAGCCAATGATGTTTTTAAAAAAAAAATGTATTATTCGTTTATGGGATGTGGGCGTCGCTGGTAAGGCCAGCATTTATTGCCCATCCCTAAGAGAAGGTGGTGGTGAGCTGCCTTCTTGAACCGCTGCAGTCCGTGTGGTGAAGGTACTCCCACAGTGCTGTTAGGGAGGGAGTTCCAGGATTTTAATCCAGCGACGATGAAGGATCGGTGATATAATTCTAAGTCAGGACGGTGTGTGACTTGGAGGGGAACTTGGAAGTGGTGGTATTCCCACTCGCCCACTGCCCTTGTCCTTCTAGGTGGAAGAGGTCGCGGGTTTGGGAGGTGCTGCTGAAGAAGCCTCGGCGAGTTGCTGCAGTGCCCCTTGTAGATGGTACACACTGCAGCCACGGTACTTTTGAAGTGTAGTCACTGTTGTAATGTAGGCTGGTACCACTACCCACTGGGTTTTGGAGGGGTTTAAACAATTATTCTGAGTTCTTATTCTGAACCCTCTGGGATAGGACTCCTGGGATCCTGATCGCTTGATAAATTAAAGCTGAAACAAACAAGTTGATATTACACATGTTCGGTAATGGAGCATTCTCTGAGTGGAAAGTGGTGTTAAGCAAGCTTTAGAAACATAGAAGGTAGGAGCAGGAGTAGGCCATTCGGCCCTTCGAGCCTGCTCCGCCATTCAATGAGATCATGGCTGATCATCCAAATTCAGTACCCTGTCCCTGCCTTCTCCCCATATCCCTTGATCCCTTTAGCCTTAAGAAATATATCCAACTCTTTCTTAAATATATTTAATGAACTGGCCTCCACCGCCCTCTGTGGCAGAGAATTCCACAGGTTCACCACTCTCTGGGTGAAGAAATTCCTCCTCATTTCAGTCCTAAATGGCTTACCCCTTATCCTTAGACTATGACCCCTGGCTCTGGACTCCCCGGCCATCATAAACATCCTTCCTGCATCTAGTCTGTCCAGGCCTGACAGAATTTTATAGGTTTCAATGAGATCCCCTCTCAATCTTCTAAACTCCAGTGAGTATAAGCCCAATTGACACAATCGCTCCTCGTACGTCATTCCTGCCATCCCAGGTATCAGCCTGGTGAATCTTCGCTGCACTCCTTCCATGGCAAGAACGTCCTTCCTCAGGTAAGGCGACCAAAACTGCACACAGTACTCAAGGTGCTGCTGAAGAATATCCCAATCAACTGTAAGATGATGGAAACAGCAGCTACAGTGAGAAAGCTGCCACTTTCCAGGCTCTACCGCCACCTTCTCCATGGCAGCACCAGGAATTGTGGTCAATGGCGTAGATGGGACGGAGACCCGAGCACTGTCCCCACCAGCATTTGCAGGCATTGGACCAGAAAGCAATTCTGGTCCGGGGTGATGAGGCGGCTGTAGGTCTCATCGCCTGAACTTTCCCTCATTCTCTCCCGTATACACCTCCCTCCCCTTCCCCCCAATTTCGGGATGGCAGAGGAAAACCCCAGTCTAAATTTCTGCTACACTGTGAATCTTTACCAAAAAGATTTCTTCTACTTTTGTGTTTAAACTTCGTTGGGCCTACGGGTGAGTACCCGAATTTCTGGGCCATTTCACTAATAACAAGAAAAGCATACAGAAATTTAAAAATATTGAGGATTTTATAAATTTATTTTATAAATTGACCTAAAGTGAAATATTTGACATTCACGTGTCCTCTATCCAGGTAAATTCACAATAGTCTTCTGCTTCATGCCTGTCCCTCTGACAGAGCAAGTCATGGACAGTGCCCCGTCACCTAGAGGAAGATAATATCTATTTGACCTGAGCAAAGTGGCAATGATTAGAGTGTAGACTGCTGACATGAGCATTCCTGTGATAACAAATTATACTGTCCAGTTGTGAGAAAGCATTCACCTTTGTACACAAAAACATACATTGTAATCCAACATGGTGGATAATGAATTGTTTGTGCAGATCTTTGAAGCATCTGGAAGATGCTGTAAAAGGGAGTCATTAGTACGTAACCCCTCAGGCATTTTCTGACAATACCAGGTACAGTGGGTACCTTTTATTAGTGGAAAGAAAAGGCAATGCAATAATCATTCTTTGTGATTCATTACTAGTATTTTATTCACCAATAAGGGCGTTTGGGGTATCTGCTTTTCGTTGCTGTATCATTTTTCTAATTGTCACTACAACATTCCAGCCAGCATAGTTTGTCGAGTGTAGAGGGCTCAGCGCCATTGTAAGAAGTTCAATTCACAACTTGGTGGTCATGAATTTGAGTCCGAGAAGCAGGAATTGTCTCCAAATCAATTCTGAATTCAAATTGTTCTGAATGTGAGCCAGTTTGGATGATGATTTTTTCCCCACATTGTTGGATGGTGCATAAATTGCAACAAACCCTCTTTGCATCATGTTATATTCAAGTATTATCCTGAGTGGCCGCATTGGAACTCATTGCAAGTACAACTGCGACAAGCCAGCTCTCCCTCACTGTGAATACAAAGAAAGACTTGCATTTATATAGCACCTTTCACGACCACCGGATGTCTCAAAGTGATTTACAGTCAATGAAGTACTTTTTGAAGTAGAGTCACTGTTGTAATGTGGGAAACGCAGCAGCCAATTTGAGCACAGCAAGCTCCCACAAACAACAATATGATAATGGCCAGATAATATGTTTTTAGTGATGTTGATTGAGGGATAAATATTGGCCAGAACACCGGGGATAACTCCCCTGCTCTTCTTCGAAATAGTGCCATGGGATCTTTTATGTCCACCTGAGAGGGCTGACGGGGCCTCGGTTTAACATCTCATCCAAAAGACAGCACGTCTGGTAGTGCAGCATTCCCCTGGAGTGTCAGACCTAGCTTAATGTGCTCAAGTAACTGGAGAGGGACGTGAATCCACAACCTTGTGACACAGAAGTGAGTGTGCTACCAACGTTTAAAAAAATATATACTTCATTGAACATTAGGAACATTTAAAACATCATGATCATTTCATTGTATCACACAAATCAATTCCGCTGCTCTGCACAGCCATTCCGCCACCACATTTTAACATCAAAACCTGAAGTTTAATTTGTCTCCTGTAACGTATATTAAACATCCACAGAGCCTTATAATGATCTTTTAGCTTATATTTAAAATACTCTTTTAGATTGATTCTCCTCCCCTTAAAAAAACAGAGCGTTCCTTCTTTGCACAATCACGAATCTATCCAAACTGAACATTAAATTAATTGTCGCTCCGCTGGACTCGGGCAGACTCTCCTGCAATCCCCATCTCAAAATTGAGTCCCACGGGATTCCCATTCTCACTCTTTGGTTCCCACCCAGCAAAAAAACTTCACACAACTGTCGAACATAGTACTTAAAGTCATTTAACTGCGGACATAACACCCGTAAACGGGACAGAGTGTCATCCCGTGTCCCACACACTGGGCAAGTTGTCCCCTCCACTCGCCCAATCTTGCACAAGGTCGTCATGGTAAAAATCCGGTTATGAGCCAATTTGAAATCCAGTTCAATCCACTCTGGACATTTAAAATTCACCCACACTCCCTTCCAAATCCTGTTGAAGTCCAGCTGCGCGCGCAGATCGTGACGTCATTTCATGGTGCAATGCCCTTGGTGCGCCCCGAACCGGAACTTCAGTGGTGCCGCCCTTCTGTGCGCCTGGCGCCCCCAGCGACTGGTAGAGGGGAACGGTTCCCAGTCACTGCGGGGTGCGGGGGGCGCTAATTAAAGGGGACTCCTCCTGCAGTATAAGTGGCAGCCATTTTGCTCCACTCCTTTGTGAGAGACGGATATTTGGAGAGAGACAAAGGGAGAGAGCTTTCTGGTTTGACTCAACGCTCGCACAGGCACTTGTGGCTTCAGGCTAAAGCTTTGCACTTGGATTTAACTTTCAGTGCCATAGACTTGATTCGAAACATATAATGGGGGCTGCAATGGGTGGAATCGTTGGCTTACTGCATTGCATTCAAAGGGCTCAGAGACGCCGTGAGAGAGTGCCAGTCATGGCCAGACGGAGAAGGGCCAACAGGCATCGGCACAGGAGGCCTTACCTGTTAAGTCTGTGTGTTCTAGTTGTAATTACTAACACAGACTACAAGATTAAAGTTCAACAGGTCTTTACTGGTTGGAGGTCAGGACTATACTAAAATACAATATTACTACACAGTGCTTATATACCGGTGGTCACCACCGGTATTACGTATACAGCAGCCAGAGAAAGTAGTACATCTCTTAAGGTGGAACAGGCTTAAGTTCTCTTAAGGTGGAACAGGTTACATACACCACAATCCTCCCTTTTTAGCTTAACAGTCATATCCCCATTTAACATAACATCATAACATATATAACTTCAGGTATAAACAGTTCAAAGGTTCAGTCTCTCAGGAGGCCTTCTGATTCGGTTTGGATAACGCCTTTCAGTGGTCTCTGATTCCTGTTGCTGAGGTGACTCCTCTAGTTGGTCTCCCATGCATTGGGTGTTATCATCCTCAGGTACATTCCCTGCCAAGGTAGATGCTTCAGGTTCATTAACGTCTTCCACAGTTGTCTCTGTCGCAACCATGGGTTCGACCCTTGCTCTCGATTCTACCAGTTGATCCGCATGACGCCTTATCACATTGTTACCAATATCTACTGTGTACATTAGAGGTCCTTGTCTGGCCCGAATTGTTCCGGACTGCCATTTTTCATTTCCATAGCCCCTTGCCAACACTGGTTGTCCTACGTCAAAACTTCGAGTGGTCTTGTTATTAATATGCCGGAACTGTTTGTTTTCCACTTCCCTCCGCACATTTGGTTTTAACAAGTCCAACCTGGACCGCAACCTCCTGTTATAAAACATCATGGCAGGACTTTGGTTAGTCACTGCATGAGCGGCGTTTCGATATGCCATTAGGAAATTGTCCACCTTGTGCTGTAGCGGAATCTGATCATCGTTCATGGCCTTTATTGCCTTTTTGAATGTTTGGGCAAATCTCTCGGCCAACCCGTTTGTCGCCGGGTGATATGGGGCAGAGGTATAATGTTTCACCCCATTCTTCTTTAAGAATTTTTGGAATTCTTCCGACACGAACTGTGGTCCGTTGTCCGAATAGATCTGTTCTGGCAATCCGTTCCTTGCGAATATTGTTCTTAACACCGCAATTGTCTTTTCTGAAGTAGTGGTATTCATCTTGATCACTTCTGGCCATTTGGAATGTGCGTCCACCGCAATTAGGAACATGGAGTCCATGAATGGACCAGCAAAGTCAATATGTACGCGTTGCCATGGGGCTGAAGGCCATTCCCATGGGTGTAGTGGTGCGATCGGAGGTGCATTTTGCACTTTTTGGCACCCAGCGCAGCTTTTCGTCAACTCCTCTATCTGTTGGTCAATACCCGGCCACCATACATAAGCCCTAGCAAGACTTTTCATCTTAACTCCCCCCAGATGACCTTCATGCAGTTCTTTTAGAACTCTTTCCCTTAACTTGGGAGGAATAATCACTCTTGTCCCGTACATCAAAGTACCATGGCAGACGGACAGCTGGTCTCGCCTTGCCGAGAATGCCGGTAACAGAGGATCACCACGTGTTGGCCATCCTTTCACTGTCACCTCGTAGACTCTGGACAGTGTCGGGTCGTTCCTGGTTTCTCTTTCAATACTTGCATTGGTGACTGGTAAACACTCGATGATGGTCGAATGAAATAACTCAACAGGGTCAACTTTTGTCGTTTCTTCTTCTTCAGGTAGTGGCAGGCGCGACAGCCCATCAGCAGTGCCATGCTGCTTCGTACCTTTGAATTCTATTTGATATTGATGTGCCCCTAGGAAAAGGGACCATCTCTGGAGACGCTGTGCTGTCATCACTGAAACACCCTTCTTAGGGTTAAAAATGGATACCAACGGCTGATGGTCTGTCAGAAGTGTGAATTTTTGGCCCTGCAGGTAATGATTAAACTTCTTCACTCCCCATACAAGGCTGAGAGCCTCCCTATCGATCTGCGCATAGTTGCGCTCAGCGGAGGTCAATGATCTGGATGCAAACGCGACTGGCCTTTCCGTGCCATTTGGCAACTTGTGTGAGAGTACTGCCCCAATACCATATGGAGAAGCATCACAAGCCAACCGAATAGGCAGTGTCGGGTTGAAGTGAGCCAACACTTCCTCTGAGGTGATCAATTCTTTGCTTTTGCGAAATGCCTTCTTACAGTTTTCGCTCCATTCCCATGGTACCCCCTTCTGTAAAAGAGCGTTTAGCGGGTGCAGTACCGTGGATAGATTTGGTAGAAATTTATGGTAATAGTTAATCAATTCTAGAAACGACCTCAACTGAGAGACATTATCCGGAGCGGGAGCCTTTACAACTGCCTCTATCTTGTCAGGAGACTTATGAAGCCCCTCCCGGTCAATGACATGACCACAGTACGAGATCCGCTTCTGGACGAACTCACATTTCTGCCGATTAACTCTAAATCCATACTCTTTCAGTCTGTTGAGCACCAGTTCCAAGTTTGCGAGGTGTTCTTCATCACCATCACCTGTAATCAGAATATCGTCCAGGTAACTGTGTGCCTGGAATTCCCTGTAATACCTGCTCCATGGCCCTCTGCCAAGTTGCTGGAGCCGATGCCACTCCAAAAACCAGCCTATTGTACCGGTACAAACCTCGATGCGTGTTGATCGTGAGGTATTGGCGTGACTCTTCTTCAACCTCCATCTGCAAGTACGCCTGCGCCAGGTCTATCTTGGTGAAGTGTTTCCCGCCAGACAACGAAGCAAAAATATCCTCAATCCGCGGAAGCGGATACTGCACCGTGTGAAGCACCGGATTAACGGTGATTTTGAAATCTCCACAGATGCGAACCTTCCCTGGTTCTCCTGGCTTGTTGCTCGAAGGACGTTTCATAACGGGAACAATGGGCGTAGCCCACTCACTCCAATCTACCTTAGACAGTACACCTGAACGTTCTAGCGCTTCCAGTTCCGCTTCTACAGTAGGTTGTATTGCATAGGGTACCGGTCTGGCTTGAAAAAATTTTGGGTGTGCATGTTCATCAATCTTGATGTTTGCCGTAATTCCTCTCAGTGTTCCCAGTCCCTGCTGGAACACCTCTTTAGCATCATCCAATATTTTGGACAATCGTTTAGGTTTGACATCTGTTTCCCTGGAATCTACCGTGCCTTCAAGGAGTGCCAGTCCATATTCATTTTCCTAATCCACTCCCGTCCCAGTAGTGGTGGACCTCCTTCAGGTAGCACATATAAGTCCATTACTTGGCTTTCTTCGCCCTTGTGGACCACTTTTACCTCTATCTTTCCGATGGGGTACACTCTTTGCCCCGTGTATGTTTTCAATATAATCTCCGTATCCCGTAGGGGAATATGTTGGAATAACCTTTTGTAATCTTTCTTATTCATGACCGTCAATGCCGATCCAGTGTCCAATTCCATCTTTACTTGGACTCCTGCTATCTGAAGGGTGACCCAAATTGTCTGGAGATCTGCATCCTTACCAACGTTGTGTACTCTTAAGCTACCCAGTTCATTACTGCTAGCGTCTGAATCTGACTTCTGTTCGGTCGAACTGTTCTTTGTCACCTTGTGTACCTTTATGTATTTTCCTTGCGGTGACTTTTTGTTGCTGGTCTTCTTTCCTGACCGGCATACTTTAGCTATGTGGCCAAGCCTGCCACACGTTCTGCATTCTTGGTTTTTAAACCAACACTGGTTCTGATCGTGCGTTGTCTTTCCACAACGATAACATTTTACAGTACTCAAACCCAATTTATTTGTACTGAGTTCCGGTGACCGTAGCTGCATTACTGCCGTGCCTCTCGCTGCGGCTTCGTGTGCTGCTGCCATAGTGGCTGCTTTCTCAAGCGTCAGCTCATTCTCCTCGAGCAGTCGCTTTTGTGTATCTTCTTTTAATAAACCACACACAAATTTATCTCGTAGCGCCTCTGTCAGTCTCGTTCCAAACTGACAGTACTTTGCTAGCTTACGCAATTCCATTAAATATTCAGCATTGCTTTCATCCTTCAGCTGCCTTCTGCTGTAAAATTTAAATCGTTCCGCTAGCATCAGCGGCGTGGGGTTTAGATGATTTTTCAGGACAGTAACAATCTCCTCGAACGTCTTATCCACCGATTCATCTGGTGATAAAAGGTGTTTCAATTGCCCGTATGTCTTCGCACCCATTAAGTTTAATAATGTTAGTGCTTTCTCTTCATCTGGAATTTTATTTGCTTTACAATAATTTTGTATGCGTTCTACATACATGGCCCAATCTTCGATGTCGCTATCAAAGGTATTAATGTTCCCATGTTTAGGCATCGTTGCAATTTAATTTATTTTAATTTTTATCCAAGATGGCGGCTTCCCGCTCTTGTCTTCGTCCTCCGCCTACAAAATGGTGGTTTTCCCGCGCTTGGCGGTCTTCACCCGTCCCCCGACGCTGTCTCCGCTTCACCGCGGCTCTCGCGCCTTCAGTTGCCCCAGACGCTGCGCCTTTTTAGCCTGAATGCGGCCCGGCCCTTATCACCAGCCGCGATCGATGTCCCCGCGCTGCGCCTTTCGGCCCGAATGCGGCCCGGCCCTTGTCTCCGGTCGCGATCGATCTCACCGCCCTTATTCCTCCGTCTTCCCTCCCCGTCTGTACAGCCAACGCAGCCGACTTTCTGGTCGCGTCGCTGCCCGGCTTACCCACCACCGAGGAAGAAAGAAGATAGCTGACAGCCGCTGATGGAGGCTTCGAGTTCAGGGTGTCTTCTGCACTTTGGTTTCTCGATGTCTGCCGCGCGCCGTGTCTTCCAGCAGGGTGATGAGGGTGGAAGCCTCTCTTCGACGTCCATTCTGTGGACGAAGCCGCCGTGGATATAAACTGCCGCAGGGTAAGAATCGGACTCGTCACCACTGTTAAGTCTGTGTGTTCTAGTTGTAATTACTAACACAGACTACAAGATTAAAGTTCAACAGGTCTTTACTGGTTGGAGGTCAGGACTATACTAAAATACAATATTACTACACAGTGCTTATATACCGGTGGTCACCACCGGTATTACGTATACAGCAGCCAGAGAAAGTAGTACATCTCTTAAGGTGGAACAGGCTTAAGTTCTCTTAAGGTGGAACAGGTTACATACACCACATTACCCACCCAGGGTATACCGCCAGCAGTTCTCATATCTGAACATGTCTGAGGAGCAGTGTGTTCGGAGGCTGCGATTCAGAAGGGAGGTGGTCAATGAGATCTGCCAGCTGCTTCGCAGAGATCTGCAGCCACAGCTGTGGGGCAGGACGTCTCTGTCAGTGGCAGTGAAGGTGACGGTGGCTCTCAACTTCTATGCCACCGGCTCCTTCCAATCCGCTACTGGGGACATTGCCAACATCTCCCAGTTCGCGGTACATTGCTACATCCGCCAGGTGACCAATACCCTTTTCAGAAGGAGACGTCAGTTCATCTCCTTCCCCATGACCCTGGACAAGCAGCAAGAGTGTGCAATGGGATTTGCAGCATTAGCGGGCTTCCCCATGGTGCAGGGCACCATTGACTGCACGCATGTGGCTTTGCGGGCACCTCCAGAGAATGCCGAGGGTTACCGCAACCGGAAGAGCTACCATTCGCTCAACGTGCAGTTGGTGTGTGACCACAGGCAGCTCATGCTAGCTGTCAATGCCCGCTTTGCAGACAGCAGCCACGATGCCTTCATCCTGCGCCAGACTTCTGTGGCAGACATTTTCGAAGCCCAGCCTCACCCACGAGGATGGCTTCTCGGGGACAAAGGCTATCCTTTGTGCACCTGGCTGATGACCCCGCTCCGTGCGCCCAGCACCCCTGCTGAAAAGCGATACAATGACAGCCATCAAGCAACCAGGAACATCATTGAGCACACAATTGGCGTGCTCAAGCAACGGTTCCGCTGTCTGGATCATTCTGGGGGAGCCCTACAGTACTCGCCTGAGCGAGTCTCCCATTTCATTGTAGTGTGCTGCATGCTGCACAACCTGGCTATCCGCAGGACTCAGCCACTGCCAGCAGACATTGGAGGACCACCAGAGGAGGAGGAGCACCAGCATGGGAGGGAGCCACAAAGTGCAAGGGCCGTCTGTCGGCGGCTTATTGCAACTCGGTTCTAGGCCCCCTCTCAGGGAATGGCTTGTGCCAATGAAAGAAGATGAATGTAGCCACTCTGCAAGCCCTCAGCCGGTCAAGGCAACAAATACTTCCAAAAGCAAACATGGACAGTGCGATTAAAGAAACTTTTTTACTGTGCAAACTCTGTGTCCTTCCCGCATGACAAACTATTTCAGAGAAACCCCCCAAAAAACAGTCAGAGACATAACTGGCTCTCACAACCTTCAGAAAATGCAAAAAGCAGTTGAACAAAAATGACCATGATCCTCAGCCTTTATAAAAAATAAACACAACAGTCTCGGCCTTCATATATAAAAGAACACAACAGTCTCAGCCTTCATATATAAAAGGACACAACAGTCTCGGCCTTCATATATAAAAGAATACAACAGTCTCGGCCTTCATATATAAAAGAACACAACAGTCTCGGCCTTCATATATAAAAAAACCCGCTCGGCCTCACATATAATAAATCATTTGGCCACACCTTCTACTTTTTCCCCTGCGAGGGTGATCCGTCTCGCTTCCGTGAGTGGCCCCTTCCCGCCCTGCAGCTCCTCCTCAATGGGACCCCAGTAGCTGCAGCAAGGCTGGGGGAAGGCTGCTGAGGGTCAGATGGTGAGACGGCAGATACCCTTGGGGGTCGGCCTGGAGGGGCCGGCTGCTGACTGCTCCAACTCTGCTTGGGCGGCAGCAGTCTGTCCTATGGGTGGTGGCAGCTGCAGTGGAGGAGTGACAGTGTTGGCTGCAGGAATGCTGCCAACCTGACAGAGCACAGGCACTCCCTGGTCGGCTGATACACTGGCACTCGCACAGGCCAGCACTGCAGCATGCGCAGCAATCTGCTGAAGCACAGACTGCTGGGCTGCTGCGGCGCGGCAAGTGCCCTGGCGATGCCTGTCCGATCCAGCGAATGTGGCAGCAGTTAGTGCCCGTGTGGCCCTGGTCTGTGTCTGCATGACACCAGCCAGTGAATGCATGGCACGACTGAGCACTTGGCTGGAAGCCGCCTGTGATGCAGCAAAGTCCTGCTGATTCCTAGCCTGTGCTGCCGCGAAGTCTTGCAGACTCCTGGCCTGTGCTGCACTGAATTCTTGCAGACTCCTGGCCTGTGCTGCCCCGAATTCCTGTACACTCCTTGCCAGTGACTCTATGGAGTCAGGCATCCTTGCCACTGCAGCCATGAGCTCAGTGTGCCTGCGCTCAGCCTGGGCGCCCATTTCCGCAAGGAGCCGCACCTCCTCTGCGCTCACCGTAGCAGGACTGGAGGCCGCACTCACCCTCCGGGGAGAAGGCCGCCGAGCTTCCCCACCCCTCCCGCGTTGCTGCAGCCCACTGGGCCCCGGAGCTTCACTCTCCTCCGACCCTTCCCCCCTGCTCCCCTCCAGGGAAGACGTGTCCCCATCATGGCCATGGGTTGCCTTGGCTGAGGGTGTCCCTGATGGGCCGGCTTCCTCTTCCTCCTCCTTGATTTCTGATTCAGGCACAGTGCCAGCTTGAGGGCCCGCCTCCTCACCTGGCGATTCACCATCTGAAAGCAGGGAGGCACAAGAGTTGCTTTAGAGTGAGGACAGGGCGGCAGCGAGGGAGGAATGAGTGCTGCTATGCACTGCATTAGTTCGATAGTGGCAAAGGATGCTGGTGTGAGGCGCAAGTGGAAAGAGAGAGGTCAAAAAGGTGATGCCCTTACCATTGGGGCCCAGAACAGGGTCGGCATCTCCACTGGCGACGGGGCCAATCAGCCGGCCTGACATAATGCGTGCCACACGCTGCTCCAGGTCGCTGAGCTGTTTGAGGTCAGGACGGCCTCCCCCAGTCTGTCGCTGCTGCCTTCGGTTGTGCGCCAGCTTGCCCTGCAAGAGAAAGGACGGCCTCTAAGTACAGTGTCAAGCCCTGATCTTGCCTGCACTGCCTCACATGGTGGAATAGCCCTGACAGTGTCAAGTCCTCATCTTGCCTGCACTGCCTCCCATGGTGGAATAGCCCTGACAGTGTGAAGCCCTCATCTTGCCTGCACTGCCTCCCATGGTGGAATAGCCTTGACAGTGTCAAGCCCTGATCTTGCCTGCACTGCCTCCCATGGTGGAATAGCCCTGACAGTGTCAAGCCCTGATCTTGCCTGCATTGCCTCCCATGGTGGAATAGCCCTGACAGTGTCAAGCCCTGATCTTGCCTGCACTGCTTCCCATGGTGGAATAGCCCTGACAGTGTGAAGCCCTCATCTTGCCTGCACTGCCTTCCATGGTGGAATAGCCCTGACAGTGTGAAGCCCTCATCTTGCCTGCACTGCCTTCCATGGCGGAATAGCCCTGACAGTGTCAAGCCCTCATCTTGCCTGCACTGCCTCCCATGGTGGAATAGCCCTGACAGTTTGAAGCCCTGATCTTGCCTGCACTGCCTCCCATGGTAGAATAGCCTTGACAGTGTCAAGCCCTGATCTTGCCTGCACTGTCTCCCATGGTGGAATAGCCCTGACAGTGTCAAGCCTTGATCTTGCCTGCACTGTCTCCCATGGTGGAATAGCCACCCTCCCCCTTTAAGAGCTGACCGGCGCCAGCGTGTCTGCCTTCAATGAGCAACTCACCGCACCTGCGCTGCACCCGCCCTCGGTGGTAGCGCCCCGGATCGCCGGCTTAGCACCTTATGATAGTCGTGCATCGCCTGCTTTAGCGCAGCAGCAACCTCTTGGGGCGATGCAACTGAATATCGGCGAAGGTGGCGCTAAGTTGCGCCGGGCGTAAAATTTAGCGAACGCCCGGCTGTAGCGCCCCAAACGTGGCTATACTGAATTTCTAGGCCCATGTCCCTTACTATCGCTTCTGGCAACCAACCTGGAATTACCTCGTATAATACATCTTTCACACATATAATACCAGCTTTTATAAAAGCTTGATTAAATAAAACCTCTCCTTCGATGTTGACCCACCTGTTCAAAAATTAAGGCTGTTCTAAAAATTCCTCAGCCCCCTTGGGCATAAACTGCACACTTTTTAAAAATTGGGCCCAAGTCTCTACAACCCCCTTATAAAACCTAGGGAGAAGTTTAATCAATTTCAAAAACATATTATTGTATTCCAAAAACAATATCCCCTGCCCTCCTATCCCACTTCGTTTAAAAAATGCTCAAAACAACTCTTTCAAAAAACTTGTATTTGACTTCTGAAGAAATCTCTTCACCCATTTGATTCTAAAGGATTTTTTCTTCAAATCAATATCTGGGAAATTGAGTCCTCCCTGATTTCTCCGTCCAATGATGGTATTGTAAGCCACCAAGGCTGGTTTCCCATCCCATAAAAACCTCACACAAGCCTCTCGGATGGACTTTTCTGCCCACTCAGGAATATCCTCCACCGTCAATAAGTACCAGAGCTTAGATAGCAGGAGAGCGGACACCACTGCCGCTCTTCCTTGCACTTTCAAGCACCTTCGTTCCCATCTTCCCAAAATCTTTTTAATTTTCATAACCTTCGGTTCCCAATTTAATCAATCCACTTCATCCCTGTCTTTCTTGCACCCCATATGCACCCCCAGAACTTCGACAACCTCCACCACCTTAAAGGGACTTTCCCCCAACCATTCCCCCCTACCCCTTCCTGCAACCAGGCATTGGGACTTACTATAATTCTCTCTGGCTCCTGAAGCTCTACAATATTCCTTCACTACATCCATAGCTTTCCTCACCGACTCCCCATTTCTCAATGTTAAGGTTGTGTCATCTGCATATTGGTGTATCACCGACACCAGCCCAGAACTGGGAACCACAATCCCAACTGTTGTGTATGTACCTTTAAGGGAATAACTGGTCTCAGACTGCAGTACCGGCAGTGACCACCCCTGTATAAAAGGCCCTAGCAGGCTTCTGTAGTTTCAGTTTCCAGGTTGTCTCCACTCAGTAAAGACTTGTTATAATCAACTCCTGCAGTCCGTGTCTCAATTATACACGGACATAATACTGGCGACGAGTAAGAAACAAACTTACCTGCAACTCGGCAGCACCTCAGACGACGTTATTGAAGGTCGAAGCCAGAAGAAAGAAAAAATAAATAAATAAATAATCCAAAGAAACTCGAGAAACGGGCGTCGACCGTGGGCAACCGCCCTCCAAATCATCGAATTGAAAAGGGCAGGAGAGACTGTCGAGAGCCAGGCTTGGTTCTCCAGTCTGTGGTTTCCCAGCTAATCGGGCTGGTGGCAGGTAGTGCACTGATCCTTCCTGGGCTGCGGCGGGCTAGAGCTCGATCGGGTGGCTCTGCAACGGGGCCGGGCAGCGAGTCGGGAAGCAAAGAGAGGAGAGAGGGTGGAGCACACAGGGCGCAGCTGGTGCTTCGAAGCCGGGCAGCGTTCGGACCTAAGAAGAGGGAGGGAAGTGTCCCAGAGGGTCCGCTCCACGACGGGAACGGTTCTTCAATTAACGGAGCAAATATTGAAGCGCGATAGAAAAATAAAAATACCGCGGAGAGCGGCGTTGACAGCAGCGATCGGGGAGGCGTGAAGACCATAGGGCGTCGCCATTACAGGGTAGTAAAATAAATATAATCGCCAGCAATAGCGTTGGCAGCAGCGGCAGTGGCGGGAAAGCGCGGGAGGTGCCATCTTAACTCGGCGGGGAAGAAGGAAAAGCGCGGGAGGCGCCATTTTGATCCGTCGGGGACGAAGGCAAAGCGCAGGAGGCGCCATCTTAGATTTTCAAGATGCCAAAGACTGGCGATATCACTGCCTTCGATAATGCAACAGAAGACTGGACCACGTATGTGGAAAGAGTCGAGGTATATTGCGAGGCAAACGAAATAGCCGATGAGAAAAAGGCATCGGTATTGCTAAATTTAATGGACGCAAGAACGTATGGCCTATTGCGGGACCTGATTACTCCAGCCAAACCGAAGGCGAAGAGTTTTAACGAAATTGTTGCTATCCTACAGGAACACCTAAATCCTACACCGCTGCTGATAGCAGAAAGATTTAAATTCCACAGGAGAAATCAGCATAAAAATGAGAGCAATGCTGATTATGTTACGGAACTACGCAAGCTATCAAAGCACTGCCAGTTCGGAGCAGGACTGGCAGATACCTTACGGGACAAATTTGTCTGTGGACTCCTGAGTGAAGGAAACCAGAAGAGGTTACTCTCAGAGAAAGAGCTGACGCTAGATAAGGCTTTCAGTGTGGCAGTATCGTATGAAGCAGCAGCAAGGGGAGCTGCGGAAATACAACAAAAGCCACAGGAATACGGCACCCACGAAATGACACGGGGATTTGCAAAATGTTATCGCTGCGGCAGAACAAACCATGACCAGAAGGACTGCTGGTCCAAGGACAAAATATGCAGGCAATGCGGAAAGATGGGACACATTGCACGAGTTTGCAGGTCTGGGAAGAAGACCAACAACAACAAAAAGGCTAATAAGGAACCGTACAGGAAACTACAAAAGATGACGGACAGTAGTTCCGAAGACCAGATGAGCGATAGTGAATCCGGGAACAAGAGACTAAGCTGTCTCAAACTTCACAGCGTAATCGCAAAAGAGGATCACCGAACCATTTGGGTCACCCTCACGATAGCAGGGTCCCAAGTCAAAATGGAACTGGATACAGGATCAGCTCTAACCGTCATGAATCGACGAGACTGCGAGCGGCTATTCTCACACATACCCTTGAGAGAGACATCCATTGTCTTGAGGACGTATACGGGGCAAAAAGTATACCCCAGAGGAAAAATAAGGGTGCCTGTCGAATACAACGGCAAGAAAATACGGAAATTGTATCTGTACATACTGCAAGACGGTTGACCACCGTTATTGGGACGTGAATGGATCAGAAAGATAAGTTTAGACTGGCACTCCATTCAGGCACTGATGGTGGCTGGTAAAAAGGATGACGACGTCACTCCTGGACGATTGTCAACAATCTTAGCTGACGCCAAAGAGGTATTTCATCAAGAACTGGGCACTCTTAAAGGCGTAACCGCCTCGATAAAAATAGAGGAGAATGCAATTCCCAAGTTTTTCAAAGCAAGACCGGTACCATATGCAATTCGCCCAGCCGTCGAGGCAGAGCTGGAGAATCTGGAGAATGCAGGCGTGTTATCTAAGGTAGACTGGAACGAGTGGGCGACACCCATCGTTCCTGTCATGAAGAAAACGTTAAACAATAAGTCTGAGGAGCCAAGGAAGGTTCGCATCTGTGGGGACTTCAAGGTGACGGTGAACCCAGTCCTTCACACAGTACAATATCCTCTTCCAAGGATAGAAGATATCTTCGCCTCACTATCTGGAGGGAAGCGTTTTACAAAAATTGACCTAGCACAAGCATATTTGCAGATGGAGGTTGAAGAATCCTCTGGGAAGTATCTCACGATAAACACTCATAAAGGGCTTTACCAGTATAATCAACTGGTATTCAGAGTAGCATCAGCTCCGGCGATATGGCAAAGAGCGATGGAACAAGTCCTGCAAGGGATTCCGGGGACTCAGTATTACTTGGATGACATCCTAGTGACAGGTGAAGATGACAGTGAACACCTTGCCAACCTAGAGCAGGTGCTCACTAGACTACGTGAACATGGGCTACGAGCCAATCGCCCCAAGTGCGAATTTTTTAAGAAACAGATATCATATTGTGGCCACGTGATTGATGAAGAGGGGTTGCATAAGTCCCCTGACAAAATTGAAGCGGTAGTTAAGGCTCCAGCGCCTGAAAATGTGTCGCAACTGAGGTCATTCCTTGGATTGGTGAATTACTACCATAAGTTTTTGACGAATTTGTCCACAATTCTGCATCCACTGAATGCCCTACTACGAACGGGAGTAGCATGGAAATGGAGCGATGAATGTAAGCGGGCCTTTCAAAAGAGTAAGGACCTAATCACTTCAAGAGAAGTATTGGCTCACTACAACCCATCACTACCGATAAGACTGGCATGTGATGCGTCTCCCTACGGCATTGGGGTGGTACTGTCACATAAATTCCTTGATGGTTCAGAGAGGCCGATAGCTTTTGTGTCACACTCGTTAACTTCAGCCGAGTGTAACTACGCCCAGATTGACAGAGAGGCCCTCAGCCTGGTGTGGGGGGTGAAGAAGTTCAATCTCTACCTGCACGGTCAGAAATTTACTCTACTAACTGATCATCAGCCTCTCGTCTCCATTTTCAACCCTCAGAAGGGCGTACCGATAATGATGGCACAACGGCTACAGAGGTGGTCCCTTTTCCTAGGGGCACACCAATATGACATCGAGTACAAAGGAACTAAACAGCATGGGAATGCTGATGGATTGTCGCGCCTACCGTTGCCGATGGTGGAAGAAGAACTGGCAGTGGATCCAGTGGAGTTATTCCACTCGACTATAGTCGAATGTTTACCTGTGACGAATGCAAACATAGAAAAGGAAACACAAAATGACCCGACACTCTCCTGGGTCTATGATTTAACGGTGAAGGGATGGCCAGCACATGGCGAACCACTGCTGCCAGCATTCTCGCCAAGAAGAGAACAGCTGTCAGTGTGCAGAGGAACCTTGATGTGTGGATCCAGAGTAGTAATTCCACCAAAATTGAAGGATAGAGTGCTCAATGAGCTTCATGAGGGTCATCTGGGAGGGGTAAAAATGAAGAGCTTAGCCAGAGCGTTTGTGTGGTGGCCGGGAATCGATAGAGAAATCGAAGAGATGACCAAGAGCTGTACAGGATGCCAGAAGGTCCAAAACGCCCCACCACAAGCCCCTCTACATCCATGGGAGTGGCCCTCATCTCCATGGCAAAGGGTGCACATTGATTTTGCTGGTCCCTTTATGGACTCGATGTTTTTAATTGCAGTGGATGCACATTCAAAGTGGCCAGAGGTAATAAAAATGTCCTCAGCCACCACAGAAAAAACTATCACAGTCTTACGAACCATATTTGCCAGGAATGGGCTGCCTGAACAGATTTGCTCTGACAATGGACCACAGTTTGTGTCTGAAGAGTTCCGGAGGTTCTTAAAGAACAATGGTGTTAAGCATTACACATCCGCCCCATATCATCCAGCCACTAATGGATTGGCCGAGAGGTTTGTTCAAACATTCAAGAAGGCTATCAAGGCAATGTGTAATGAAGATATACCCCTACAACACAAGGTGGATAACTTCTTGTTTGCCTACCGGAATGCGACACATGCGGTTACCAACCAAACTCCAGCCATGATGTTCTTCAATCGAAGACTACGATGCCACTTGGATTTGGTTAAGCCAAACGTCAGAAGAGATGTGGAGAACAGGTAGTTTCAGAATATGAATGAAAGGCCGACCAGGAGTTTTAAGATAGGTCAACCAGTTTTGGCCCGGGACTACCGCACAGAGAAATGGCAGCCAGGAACGATCTGTACACGGCAAGGACCTCTAATGTATACCGTGGACGTTGGAGAGAGCATTGTAAGACGCCATGCTGACCAGATTCTAGAGTCACTGGAAAACGTCAACTCCACACCACGATCTGATACACCTGGCGATGAAACCGAAGTACCAATTGCATCTACCACAGAATCGGTGATAGTGGAAGCAGACGAACCAAACAACGACATTGATCCCGACTCAACCTTGCCAGAAGAACCTGATATCCCAAAGAGGCGTTATCCAGACAGAATCAGGAAGCCTCCTCAAAGACTGAACTTATAATTGCTTAACTTCAACCAATGTATCTAGCAACCGTAATTGTAATTGTAACTAGTTATTATTTAGTTGTTAAATGAATGTTATGTAATGTTTATCTAAAAAGGGAGGAATTGTTGTGTATGTACCTTTAAGGGAATAACTGGTCTCAGACTGCAGTACCGGCAGTCACCACCCCTGTATAAAAGGCCCTAGCAGGCTTCTGTAGTTTCATTTTCCAGGTTGTCTCTGTTATGTTCATTAATAACTAGACATTCTTATTATGAACACAGCTAGCTTCTAGCTAGTTATTTATTCAGTACATGTTCTCTAGGTACAGTATCTGTAGAGGCTTCCATGTGTGCTCCTGTGTGCAGGCTGCCATCTTGACTGTTGCCTTCTGGGTAGCCTAGTGCCTCATGGGTAATGTAGTCTTAAACATACAGCTATATATAGCTCTACACAGCTTCACCTAGTGTCCACTATAGAATGACATGCTATTGATCACTACATCCCCCTTTCTTTGAGGTTTAACAAAATCAATATCAATCAACTTTCAAGAAAACAATACAGATAGTATCAGTAACACTTTTGTTAGTGCTCTATAAACATAAACATTTTCAAAACAGTCAACACATTTTCAAAGCTTTACATTGTACTCAAAGATTAAGTCTATCAGGCTCTTTTACTTCACGTGTGGATCTTCTCAACACAGGTAAGTCTGATGTGTCTTCATGAGATTGTGCTGGCGGTGAATGACATGATGCAGTTGCGGCATTGTCATCAATCTGGTCTTGAATAGTCTCTTGTGTTTTTAGGAGGGAATGGCGGTTCCTCCAGAGAATCTGTCCTTCCTCAGTTCTAACAGTGTATGACCTTGGTCCTACTTCCTCAAGAACTGTAGCTTTCCTGTTCCATGCATCTGGATCCTCAATCCTGACAACATCATCCTTTGTCAATGGTTTTAGAGTTTTGGATGACTTGTCATAGTATGATTTCTGTTTCAGCTTTAACAGTTGAAGTCTCTGTCTCAGTTCCTCACTTTGCTGTTCTTTTGCACAGCAGGGTAGCGTGGTGCGCAACTTGCAACCCATTAGTAGTTCAGCAGGTGAAGAACCACAGTCTAAAGGTGAGGCTCGGTAGCTCAGCAGGGCGAGATAAGGATCAGACTTGCTTTCTGTCGCTTTCTTCAGTAGCTGCTTGAGAACTTGAACACCTTTCTCTGCCTTACCATTTGACTGAGCATACAGAGGACTGGATGTGATGTGCTGAAAGTCATAATGTGCTGCAAACTGTTGCCACTCCTTACAGTTGAAGCACGGATCATTGTCGCTAATGGCAATCCTGGGAATTCCATGTCTGGCGAAGATGGATTTCACATGCATTATGACACTGCTTGCTGTGGTGCTTGAGAGCAGCGCCATCTCAGGATAGTTAGAATAGTAGTCAATCACTATTAGATAGTCTTTACCATTTAAATGAAAAAGGTCCATACCAACCTTTTGCCATGCTGCTGTTGGTATGTCAGCTACTATCATTGGTTCCTTTGCTTGTTTGCTTTGGTGTTTCTGGCATGTCTCACATTTGCCTATCATGTTCTCAATGTCCTTATTTATGCCAGGCCAATAAACAGTGTCTCTTGCTCTCCTTTTGCATTTTTCAATTCCGAGGTGTCCCTCATGAATCCTTTTGAGCATGTCTTGACGTAGAGCCTGTGGAATGACTATTCTGTTCTGTTTTAGTAATAGTCCACTTGCGACACTCAATTCTTACCTTATGTGAAAATATTTTGGACAGGAACTTTTTGGCCAACCATGATCCATGATGAATGTTCTCTATTACTGTTTGTAATACTGTATCTTTTACTGTTTCTTCTGCTATTTGCTTTGATTTTGTGTCTGACACGGGCAGCGCAGCAGTGACCATACTCACATGAACATCCACGTCTTCTTCAGTAGAGCTCGCATGACTCATTGTGGGTGCTCGGGATAGTGCATCTGCTAACACTATGTATTTGCCTGGTGTGTAGATCAGTTCAAAGTCATATCTTTGCAGCTTCATCATGAGTCGTTGAATCCTTGGAGACATCTCATTCAGATTTTTTTTTATGATGGCAACCAGAGGGCTGTGGTCTGTCTCAACTGTGAAGGTGGGAAGTCCATATATGTAGCCATGAAACTTTTCTAGTCCAACTACCAAGCCTAGACATTCCTTTTCAATCTGGGCGTATCGACACTCAGTATCAGTCATAGACCTGGAGGCATAGGCAACAGGCTTCCAATCTTCACCATCTGCTTGTAGCAAGACCACACCGAGGCCATCTTTTGATGCATCCATTGACACTTTGATTCTTTTGGTTGGGTCAAAGAAGGTGAGTACAGGTGTGGTTGTCAGCACTGTTTTGAGGTTTATCCACTCTTGTTCATGTCTTTCTGTCCATGCGAACTCATTTGTTTTATGTAGCAGGTCTCGCAGACAGGCTGTCTTGGCTGACAAGTTAGGAATGAAGTTTATCATCCCCATGATGCGTAGCACTCCTTTTTTGTCAGTGGGTCGGGGCATTTTGAGTATGGCGTTTACTTTTTCCATATCTGGCTCTATTCCTTTACCAGATAGATTATCTCCTAAGAAAGTGACTTCCTGGACGCCAAACTGACACTTGGCCTTGTTGAGCTTCAGTCCATTCCGGCGTATGCTCTGTAGCACTTTAGTCAGTCTCTCATTGTGTTCTTTCAGTGTGGAGCCCCAGATGATGATGTCATCAACATAGACCCGAACTCCTTCCAGACCTTCAATTATGTGTTCCATCGCTCTATGAAAGATTTCAGATGCAGATATTATCCCGAAAGGCATTCTGAGGAAACAATACCTGCCAAATGGTGTGTTGATGGTACAGTATTTGGTGCTCTCTTCATCCAGTTTTAGTTGCCAAAATCCTTGTGAGGCATCGAGCTTTGTAAAGTATCTGGCACCTGACATTTCACTGGTGATTTCTTCTCGCTTGGGAATCTGGTAGTGTTCACGTTTTATGTTTGCATTTAAGTCCTTTGGATCCATGCATATTCTTAGATCATTGTTCTTTTTCTTTACACATACCATGGAGTTAACCTAGTCTGTTGGCTCTTCGACTTTCCTGATAGCTCCTAGTGTGGTCATTCTGTCCAGTTCATTCTTGAGCCGGTCACGCAGGGGTGCTGGAACTCTTCGTGGAGCATGTACCACTGGCTGAGCATCCTGCTTTAGCTGGATCTTGTAAGTGAATGGTAGAACTCCAAATCCCTTGAACACATCCTGGAAATTATTCACTACAGAATCCACCGAGTCATCTGGTCTGCTTATGGCACAGTTTATACGGTAGACTCTTTTGACCAGTTCTAAGTCCTCACAAGCTTTGTCACCCAGTAGTGAATCAAGCCTTTCAGCCACAACAGAAAACATGAGATGATGCACTTTGTCTTTGACTGTCACTTTAATTCTGCATACACCTAAGCTATCTATTTTCTGTCCATTATAGTCCTTCAGTAGTACTGACTTTTTCTGTATTTTGGGCTTTTCTTTCATATTGTTAATGTCACTCATACTGATTAAGTTTGCTTTTGCTCCAGTGTCCAGTTTCAATGTAACTAATGCTCCATTTATCTGCAGTGGGATCATCCATTTGTCCTCTTTTACTGCATTAACTTTATGTTCAGCATTGTCTATTTCTGAGGGCTGCACATTTTCTGTATCTTTTTTGATATCGTCACATGACACCATTCCTACAAAAAATGTCTCACTTACATCAGTGTCCTCAATCACATTAACTCGTTGCCCTTTTGTCGTTTTTACTTTTGAAAAGCATTGTTTGGCAAAGTGATTCTTTCCATTACACTTTGTGCACATTTTTCCAAACGCTGGGCATTGTCTTAACTGGTGTTTGTAACCACAGCGTTTACAATTAAAAATTTCATCCTCCGATTGCTTTTCATTTCTGTTCTGCCCACGTTTCTTCCCCTTGTAGGACACAGCACCACTAGCAGCATTATCACTCATTACATTCGCATCATTATTGATTTCACTGAAAGTCTTCGTGTGATTTCGAGCTAGCTCGCTGGCTTTGCATATTTTCACTGCATTTTCCAAATTTAGTTCGGTTTCTCTCAACAGACGTTCCCTGACGTTTTTATCATGAATACCACACACAATCTGGTCATGAATCATGGATGCTTTGAGCTCAGAGAAATTACATGTCTGTGCTTTCAGTTTCAGATCAGTTATAAAGCTAACAAAAGTCTCATTTTGTTGCTGTGTCCAAGAACGGAAGATGTATCTTTCATACGTCTCATTCTTTTTGGGAGAGCAATGTGCATCAAATTTTTTTAGCACATCTTCTAATTTTTTTCTGTTCTCCGCTGGATTAAATACAAATGTATTAAATACCTCTATCACCTGTGGGCCTGCAACCGTAAGCAGCAACGCTATCTTCCTTGTGTCTGGCTTCGTACCGAATCCGATGGCTGCAATGTAGAGTTCGAATTGTTGTTTAAAAATCCGCCAATTGTAGTCGACATTTCCCTCGAGATTCAAACCTCCTGGTGGCTTCAAATTCTCCATGTCGCTTTTCACAATTTTCAGCAGATCTTTACCACCCTGGTACCATGTTATGTTCATTAATAGCTAGACATTCTTATTATGAACACAGCTAGCTTCTAGCTAGTTATTTATTCAGTACACGTTCTCTAGGTACAGTATCTGTAGAGGCTTCCATGTGTGCTCCTGTGTGCAGGCTGCCATCTTGACTGTTGCCTTCTGGGTAGCCTAGTGCCTCATGGGTAATGTAGTCTTAAACATACAGCTATATACAGCTCTACACAGCTCCACCTAGTGTCCACTATAGAATGACATGCTATTGATCACTACAGTCTCCATTCAGTAAAGACTTGTTATAATCAACTCCTGCAGTCCGTGTCTCAATTATACACGGACATAATACCAACTACACCTTGTTTCTTTTGCATCATGTAACCTAATGGTTCTGCTACCAATGTGTACAACAATGGGGGCAGGGGACAACCCTGTCTCACTGATCTCTGTATCGGAAAATACTTGGATAAAAAACCATTACATTTAACACAGCTAAATATGTTTGAATAAAAAATCCTTATCCACTCAATGAAATTTCCCCCGAAACCAAATGCTTTCAAAACCTTCAATAAAAACTCATGAGAGACCCTCTCAAAGGCTTTCTCTTGATCTATCTTTAATACATAAGCCTCCCTCCCACTCTCTTCCATGAGCTCCATCTTATCTCGGAGTGAGACCACAGAGTCTGCGATGTCCCGGCCTATGACTCCATAGGACTGAGAGGGCAAAGCTATTTGCGGCAACACCTCCTTCAAAAGATTTGCCATAACCCTTGCCAAGATCTTATAATCCACATTTAATAATGTGATGGGCCTCCAATTCATCAGATCCCGTCTATCCCCTTTATTATTTTTATAAGCTAAGCTTATGACACCTCTTCTCATAAATGGGCCAAGCTTCCCTCAATTTTAATTTCCTTAAAAACTTCTAAGAGCAATGGGCTTAAAATCTCAAAAAATTCTTTATAAAATTCTGCACTTAGTCCATCGGACCCTGGGCTTTTCCCCCCCTTCATTCCACTTATTGCTACTTTTATTTCCACTAATCCTACTTCTTTGTCACACATGCTTCTCTCATCCTCCTTTAAACCCTCTTCAATAAAAGTACTAACCTTCTCCATCGCCAAATTGGAAATGTCTTCTTTTTTATATAACTCTTGATAAAAGCTGCTAGCTGCCTCTAAAATCTCCCCACTTTCATGAATGATCTTCTCCCCAACCTTCAACTCTTCAATTAATGATAATCTCTGTCGCAGCTTCTCTTGCTCTAGAAAATATCGAGTGCATCTTTCGCCCTCCAATGCATCTCTAGCCTTTGCACGGAGAATGGCCCCCTTGCATTTTTCAGCTTGCAATAATTCCCACTCTTCCTTTAGCACCCGGAACTTAGTCTCAGCTCCCTTATCTCCTCCGTCAACTGCTTTACAGACATCCGTAAACCTTTTGTTTATATTCTCTTCTCTATGCCGGTTAGCTGCCGCTCTCTTTTTTCCCAAATCGTACTGAAAAAACATTTACCTCATATTTGAAATTGTCCCACCAAACCCTTCTTTCTTTCAAGAACAAAGGTTCCTTCCGAGCATTCTTTATTACATTTAAAATCCCTTCTTTTTAAGCAATTTCTTTCAGGTATTGATTGTTTTTAATCCACACCCCTGAACCGATCTTAACTCTGCTGTTCCTAATTCTAAGATCCAACGCCGAGTGGTCACTAAAAAATACTTTTTTATAAATAAATCTCCATCACCTCAGAACTTAACCTTTCCCGCATTAACACAAAATCTATTCGGCTCTGTTTTAAAACATCACCCACCCAACCTGGTCTGGAGAACTCCCTTTTTATGGGGCTCCGGTCCCTCCATAAGTCTCTCAAATTTAAATTTGCCATCATTTTTACAATCATCCCTCTGGAGTTATCATCCTTAAAGGTCATCTGGGCTGAAATGTCCATCCGAGATAAAAATACATGAAAATCCCCCTCTATACAAGGATTTTCCACCACTGCCACTTCAGTGAATAACCCCCGAAAAAACTCGCGACACTTGCAATGGTCGTTCGGTGCATAGATATTAAAGAGATCACAATTAAATTCCTCCATTTTTACCCTTAGCCGTAAAATTCTCCCGTCAGTGTCCTTTTCCACCAAGGCAAAGTTCTCTTTTATGGACAGACTCACCAAAACAACCACCCCTCTACGGTTATTGTTTGCACAACTTGCAAACACCTCTCCCTTCCAAACCTTCTGAAATCTTTCTAGAATATCCTCATCCCAAAAGGTTTCTTGCAGACACAACAAGTCCATGCCTTTAAAACCCTGCAACAACTGCTGCAATTTCTTCTCACCCCTCAGCCCGTTCACATTAATCAAGACCAAATGTAATCATGGCTCCAAAGAAGGGAAGTATGCCTGATAATCTCCCCATCATTTAATCTCTGGCCCTTCCCTCCTCTCATGCTCCTTCCCAACTTTTTGACCAGCTGTTGCTTTTTCCTGCAGCCTCCGACTCTTTTTCACCTCCTGTTTGAACCTTCCCTGCTGTTTCAGCCTCTTCCTTGCATTAAGTTTGGGCCAAGGAGCTGCCCTTTTTCCCTCCTTCTGCCCCTCACTAACCTTTCCCTTTCCATATGATGCCACTCCACCCCCCACTTCCATGTCACTGTCCCCCTCTAATTCCTCACTCTCAAGCTCTTCTGTAACCCTCTGTGCCTGCTCCCCGTCAGATACATAATCCTGCTCCCTGTCAGATACATCATCTCCCATAGAGAGTCTTCCTGCTATCGCGGTTTTTCCAACAGTGCCGCTCCCTTCGACCTCATCTCCACCTCTGACCCTTGCTCGCTGATCCTTCTCTTTCTGGGATAATGGCGCACCTATATTGCTCCCTTCTGGCGTCTTTGTCTCACCGCTCCCGCCCTGCTGCACCTTTAAGGCTCCTGCCTCTTGCACCCTCTCCTTGTCTTGCCCCCTCCTGCTCACTGAGATGTCCGACTCCCCGTCTTTCTTTGGAGCACTTACATTTACCATGCACCCCGCTCCCGCCTCCTCTCCCCCCGTGGACACCAGATTCCTTAGGGAGAGCTGAACCGTATTAAGGCTCAAGTCTGCACTCAACCCTTGCTGCCCGCTGCTGTCTTTGTTCTTTTCCACTGTACTTGGTGTGTTTTCCACCATCTCCATCTTGTTCTCTGCTCCGCAATTTTCTGCCTCTTCCTGTGCTCTTTTCTCCTTCAATTTACCAGCTGTGTCCTCCGACTGCTCCGCTCCTCCAGCCATTCCACTCACACCTCCTGCTCCTTCTCCCATCTCCTCGTCACTCATAGAGCTTCCTTCTGCCTCACACTCACAGCGGGTGGGGCCTTTGTGACACACCCCACAGCTCGCCGCCTTGCAGCTCTGAGCAATGTGTCCAGACTCGCCGCAATTATAACAGTACAAGTCTGGACAGTTTCTTACAAGATGGCCGTGTCGAAGACAATAATAATAAACCTTCACTTGGTTATCATGCAGTACTCGAAAGTACTGCACTCCTTCCATTGTCTCGAATTTCATGCTGTACGGTAATGACCTCATCCCCTCTGGGAACCGCACCTTTACGTAACGGGTTCCATCTGCTACCCGTGTTCCTGGATAGTATCTCCTCTTTATTGCTGAGCAAATTTTAATGTCCCACGACTCCAACTTTTTGATTAGCACTTCATCCTCAATAGAAACTGGCAAGTTTAAGAATGAGACCACCACCTCTTCCGAATATAGCAGAGATACCTCCAAGAACATATTGCGAACATTCAGACTGAGTAAAAGTCTTTCCACCTCCTCTCGGCCACTGACCGTCACCTCGAATCCAACATTCGGCTTTGGTCGGCAGGCAAAGCAGCTTCCCTCGCCACAGTCCTCATGTACCACTTGGATAATATCCCAAGCTCGTATCTCCTTATCCTCGCACTGAACCACCACCGTGTTTTCTTTTCCAAACCTCCTGGGGTCCCGGTCCAAATCTTTGGGCCTTTTTCTTTCCCTTCCAACCACAGTTTCTTCCCTAATTAATTCATCTTGGGAACACTGTCCTCTGAGGGGCCCAGCACTCCGGACCCCCTCAGCAGCCATCTGGCCAAAAAGGCCCTAATACCTGAAAACAAAAACCCCAAAACACACCACCAACTTTTTACAAACTTCCTCCAACTCCCTGCTGCAATCAGGCAACCAGTAACACCTGCTCACTCCTAGCCCCTCCCACCTAGAGAGTGCTACCCACTGAGCCACAGCTGACACACCTATATTGAGGATTCCAAGATCAATAGGATAATAACTGCATGTGACTGAATTTGGTTGATTCGGCTTCAGCACATCAGGGGAATCAGAATCTGAGCATTGGACATTGGTTTGTAATTGGAACATTATTGTTTTTGGATGAATTTGTTTTTAAGACACTTCAACTGTTATAAATCACAAAACTGTAATGCATTGGTGGTGATTGAAGCCTCCACATACACCAGTGTCATGTCCATATCCATTCTGTATTGTAATTCAACATGTTAAAATATGACTTGGATCATACTGATTTCTAGTCTATCAGTGTTGCCCAATTGTGACATGGCACAATGACTAGCATGCAGACCCCACCTTCTGCAATCGTCTCAATTGGTGTTTATAGTCTGTGGGCATGAATCACCCACTGGAACTTTCAACTTCATTTCAGGCGCAAAATGGCTGATATGGGATTGAAGCCAACGAAATGGGAAATTGGGCTGATCTATAATGGATTCAATATCGCTTGTTCCGCCTTCCTGCTGGAGTTCCGCCCATCATGTTAACCTTATATAAGAACTTGTGAGCTATGCTAATAGTTGTCCATGCTGCTCCCATGATGGTTCGGCAAGTTTACCCAGCGAGCAGCTGAGCCATACAGATAGATACAAAAAGAAAATACTGCAGATGCTGGAAATCTGAAATAAAAACAGCAAATGCTGGAGATACTCAGCAGGTCAGGCAGCATCTGTGAAGAGAGAAACAGAGTTAACGTTTCAGGTCGATGAAAGGTCATCGACCTGAAACGTTAACTCTGTTTCTCTCTTCACAGATGCTGCCTGACCTGCTGAGTATCTCCAGCATTTGCTGTTTTTATTCCATACAGATAGATGCCTGGTTTGAATTGTGCTGAGCAAGCTGATTTCAGTCAGAGCAGTGGTAGGGCATGCTACGATTGGCCTCAGCGTTCCTGAATTAGGGAGGGGAAAATTAGCCAGGGTTCCTGGGTCTACTCGCTATACAAAAGAGGAGAGATTGGGTCGACTAGGCCTGTATTCGCTAGAGTTTAGAAGAATGAGAGGGGATCTCATTGAAACATATAAAATTCTGACAGGGCTAGACAGACTGGATGCAGGGAGGATGTTTCCCCTGGCTGGCGGGTCTAGAACGAGAGGTCACAGTCTCAGGATACGGGGTAGGACATTTAGGACTGAGATGAGGAGAAATTTCTTCACTCAGAGGGTGGTGAACCTGCGGAATTCTCTACCACAGAAGGCAGTGGAGGCCAAGTCACTGAATGGCACAGAAATTCGTGTCTCCACGGGTGAGTACGCACGAGGTACTCACCCGTAGGCCCAATGGAAGTGCCGGTTTCCTGCATGCACTGCGCATGCGCGGGAAACCGGCACTTCCGTTCCCCTGAAAGCAGGGGTTCAGAGGTCGAATGCGTGCACAGGAGAGGCTGCGCGTGCGCATCGAACTTAGTTTTTTTTTGCAGGTTTTCCCGGGAGGGTAAGTCTCCAGAAGTTACGCATTTAAAAAGCAGGCGTAAGGCCTGCTTTTTACAAGGTAAGTGGTGAATTAATTAAAATTAAAAAAAAATTTCCACTGGTTTATTATTTTTAAATACTTTAAAGCAAGGTAAGTTTATTTTTAGCCCCGTTAGAAAATAAAATTATTTTTTTCAAAATTTAAATTATTGTTTAAAATAGTTATTTCATGTAATTTATAGTTTATTTTAAAAATGTGATTTAAAAAAAAATGTATTTGAAGATTTAGTGATGTTTTGGGGCCGTAGTATTTATAAGTTTTGACAGCCCTTCCTGTCAAACTTATGAATGGGCATTTCCCTGCTCCAATTGGCTCTCCATGGCCCACGTGATCCCAGGGGACGCATCGAACTGCGCGCCGGCAGTTGGAGCAGGCCCAGGATCGGAATCCCACGGGGGCCCACAGCTCAATGGCCAGCGCGCAAGGTAAGTGCAGGTCGAGGGCTTACACCCGCGGGAAGCCTCCGACCCGAATTTCTGGGCCATTATATTTAAGAAGGAGATAGATAGATTTATAGACACCAAAGGCATCAAGGAGTATGGGAAGAGAGCGGGAATATGGTATTGAGATAGAGGATCAGCCATGATCATATTGAATGGCGGAGCAGGCTCGAAGGGCTGAATGGCCTACTCCTGCTCCTACTTTTTTATGTTTCTATGTTTCTAAATGTGTGTCAGTGGATATTTGATGGGGACATGATTGACCTTGGCAATGATGCCCCCCCGAAATTGAAATAGCCTGCCAACCCTCACTACCAAGTCTTGCACATGGTTAATGGCCACCCGGGCGAGGTACCAGAGGATGCTCTTTGAAGCAGAGCTTGACACCACCTTGAGAGGGGGTGAGGGGGGACTTTTTAAAGAAAAGAATACTGCTGAAAGTAGCCTTATTGCCTGACCTAGCATTTTCTGCAGAGCAGTATGCCAGTTTAAAAATTACTGACACGCTGAATGTGTGAAATATGTGACTAGTGATCCTCATATGGAAATTCATCACCATCTTAGTCATTTTTGATTTGTAACAGTAGGCCCATAAACTCCAGACAATGAGCAAAAACAGCAATCTCCAGCTGTGCTTTTATGTTCGTAAATTCTCCTTTTTCTAGCTTCTTGACTTGGACCCAATTAGCCAGATGCAGTCAAGATTAGCAGGATTACTTTATTGGCAGAATATTTTTAGGATTGTGTTTAGATATAATAAAAAGAAGAAAAAAAACTGCAAATACTGGGAATCTGAAATAAAAACAGAAAATGTTAGAGATCCACCGCTAACGGTAGAAATTTCAATCTGTGAACTTTAAGCAGGAGTGCTTAATGGCCTTGTACTCCATTACAACCAAATAAAAATACTGCGGATGCTGGAAATCTGAGGTAAAAACAGAAAGTGCTGGAAACACTCAGCAAGTCAGGCAGCATCTGTGGAGAGAGAAACAGAGTTAATGTTTCAGGTCTGATGAAAGGTCATCAGCCTGACTTGCTGAGTATTTCCAGCATTTTCTGTTTTTATTTTATATTGTACCAGAAGATTTTTTTACATTGCATCCACAAGATGCACTGCAGCAACTCGCCAAGGCTTCTTCGGCAGCCCCTCCCAAACCCGCCACCTCTTCCACCTAGAAGGACAAGGGCAGCAGGCGCATGGGAACACCACCACCTCCAAGTTCCCCTCTAAGTCACACACCATCCCGACTTAAAAGTTTATCGCCGATCCTTCATCGTCGCTGGGTCAAAATCCTGGAACTCCTTACCTAATAACACTGTGGGAGTATCTTCACACGGACTGCAACGGTTCAAGAAGGTGGCTCACCACCACCTTCTCAAGGGCAATTAGGGATGGGCAATAAATGCTGACCTTGCCAGCGATGCCCACATCCCATAAATGAATAAAAAAAACTTAATTACTGTGGGTGCCATTTTTGCACAGGTGTTAACCCATTTAGAATAGGTTAAAATGACCCCTCCTGGGCTTGCTTTTGAAAATGGCTTTTCAACCGTGAGCATAAGACAAAAGAGTTGGGAATGAACCTGAATCGTAACAGTGAGGTTCTTCTGGAAGACACTGGCAGAATCAATACTTTCGAACATTTAGTTCACCTGGCAGCTAATGTTTCTTCTATTGCTATTCAAAATAACCTCACAGACGTAATGGGAAAATGACACCATTGCATTAGGAATGGTAAGAAAAAAGACCACAGTTATATCAAATCAAATGGATATTCATAAAGGGAAAGATAGTCATTAATAAAAGGATATCACACTGAATCATTCAAATTTGTAACAAAATAAAACAATTTCAAATTATCAGTGGTAGACTTTATATAGTAGAAACTATAATTTCTACAAGAAAGAGTCTATCACCGATAATTTGAAGTTATTTTTATTGCTTTACAAATTTGAATGTTTCAATGTAACACAGCAAAGTGGAAATGTAATGCTATAAAGTTGAATTATTGGAAAATTTAAACTAAGTAACTTTGAATTAATAGACAGTAGAAAAATAGATCAAAATAAGAAGCTGGGGCAAGGGAAAGGAAGAAGCCATGTAGATGTTTGTTGCAAGTGTAGAGGATCATCATCTGGATGCTGAGTGGTCTACCAATGAAGATAGATTGCACACTGCCTTATATATGCAGGGAATCTCATTTATCTTTCGGGTTAACACTGTAATGACTGTTAGAATGCAATGCATACAATAAAATTAATGCAGTTAAAAGATGTAAGAAGTCACACAACACCAGGTTATAGTCCAACAGCTTTATTTGAAATCACAAGCTTTCGGAGCGCTGCTCCTTCGTCAGGTGAAGTCACCTGACGAAGGAGCAGCGCTCCGAAAGCTTGTGATTTCAAATAAAGCTGTTGGACTATAACCTGGTGTTGTGTGACTTCTTACATTTGTCCACCCCAGTCCAACTCCGGCATCTCCACACCACAGTTAAAAGATGTACCACGTATTCTTACAATGGTAGATGGATATGTGTAGCTGTAGGCTGCTTCTATGCTGAGTGAAAGCTAAACACTGAATTTGGACAACAGATTGCAAAGTTGATAGAATATTTGCTCCTGATGTTTTTGCAGTTATTTCATGTTAAATGTAACACATTCTAGCAACTGCTTCCCCTAAATGGAAAATGTCGTAAAATTTAGAGGCCACGGTTATTCTGCCAAAAATGAACACTGAGCCTCGGTCCCGATTTTAACTCTGGGACATTTTTTTGGGAGTTAAAATTGCAGCCAGGTCCCGATGATGTCATTGGGACACTACATGCATATGTAAAAATGGACCCTGCCAGCTTTGGGCGGGTGTCCTTGCTGCCTGCTCAGTTGAGCAGGTGAAAATCGGGAGCGATCAGCCCCTGCCATCTCCAGGGTGGGTAAGTAATGATTTTAACTGCCCACCCGCTCGGTGTCCGCCGGGCGGGAAGGGTTAAAATCGCCCCCCCCCCCCCAGCTGTTTCTGGTTGATTTAACTCATCCCCGAGTACAGGGCAGGAACCATGAGAATGTTTTATTGATTATCACCAGTGTACTCATCATTCAGCTAGGATGATATTTATGCTGTTGTTACTCCTTTTAGACAAGCCAATTATTGTGTTCAAATACAAAATGAAGCTAAGAAGCTACACCAACAATATTATGGCACTGAAAAAAAAGTCTTGGCTGTTAATCTGTAGGCTGTAAGTTATGGATGCAAATACTTAAGAATTATGTCCCTATTCTTGTATAAGAATTTAAAAAATGCTGGCTTCTGGATGAGAATTTTAGGACTTTTACAACCAGTTTCAAAGTGGAAATTTATATTCATATATTAAAGCAATCTTACTGGACTGGGTAAAGACAAGATATGGAAAGGTACAGCAAGGACTATGGAAGATGTATTTCAAGCAAAAGCTATCACAGAAAGTGCAAGTGTGCCACATGAGAAGACGCCAGAACGGATAACTATAGATACTCTATAGATCCCAGCCAATCCTCTCTCAGTTCAATACAGGAGTACTGGACCTCACATCACATGAAAGAGTGGAATTTTTTAGTATAGGTTAAACAAAGAATAATAGCTAGCTAGATTTATTTATTTATAACAACAGAAAATGCTGGAAATACTCAGCAGGTCAGGCAGCATCCATGGAGAGAGAAACAGTTAACGTTTCGGGCCTGTGACCCTTCGTCAGAACCTCTTTTCTGTTGTTATTTCAGATTTCCAGCATCCGCAGTATTTTGCTATTGTAGTAGATGTATTTGTAGCTATTGTAATCAACCACCACCTAGACCGAAGGGCGTGTTGATGCGGGATGGAGGACACAAGCACAGTCACAAGATTGGTAAATGAAATACAGCAGTTAGCTGTGTTTTATTTTTAGAAAACGGGGAAAAAGGTTCACGTCTGTCAAAATCCAAAAACATATGACGTTCAAAAAGAAAAATGAAGAACAAAACCATCACCTGCCCCGGGTGATTAGAAAGGCAGTCCTTACATCAATTTCCTCCAAAAAACAATAAGCCAGGGTTACTTTACCACTGGATCTTTCTCAGCCGGTCCAGGGATCATATCAAGCTCTCAGAACTACACAATATTCCACCTGGGTTCAATAGTAGACCTCTCTGTGGCAGCTGCAAGCTGGTTTTCTCTGTGGCAGCTGCAAGCTGGGCCCCAACAGCAGCCTTGGCCTTGTCCTGGCTTTCTCCACAGGTACCGGCCTGGCCTGGCCTGGCCCTCTCAGCCCGAGCCCGAGCCCGAGCCCGAGCCCGAGCCCGAGCCCGAGCCCGAGCCCGAGCCCGAGCCCGAGCCCGAGCCCGAGCCCGAGCCCGAGCCCGAGCCCGAGCCCCCCGCCCTCTCCTCAGGCACTGGCCCTGAAGGGATGCACTAGTTTGCCTTTTGAACTCCTGAGCTAATGGGTAGATTTGCCTCAGGTGTGTTGGAGGTGGGTGTGGCCTTCACCTGAATTGGAGTGAGAGGAGGACTTTGTCTCCATCTGGTGGCCACATACCGTCCATCCACCACAAACCGCCCCCATAGCTCACACTATGTAGTACCAAAAATGGAAGACCATAGAAGGTCAAATGGTAGGAAGGTTCCAAAAATGGACGTTCACCAAGAGAGAGATCATCAGGCCCAAGAACATCACCCCAGGACCTGAGCTCAATGCTGGAAATGTTTCAATTACCTGACAAGAGTGTAAAGGATGAATACAGCTCTTCATTTCTCCATCTCTCTCATTAACACCTGGCAACCGCCCTTCCCCCCCCCCCAGCACCCTGAACAATTCCCTCCCCTTCATCACATCATTCACCACCCATGGAGGCAATAATGAGGACAAGTTGCATAAACGTGGCTTGTATTCCCTTGCGTATAGAAGATAGAGGAGCGATCTAATTGAGGTATTTAAAATAATAAAATGAGTCGATAGGGTGATGAAGAGAATCTATTTCCTTTGGTGGGGGAATCCAGAAGAAAAAGCCATAATCTTAAAATTAGAGTCAGGCTGTTCCAGGCAACATCACTCCATTCTCCCAGTCTGCAGGGCACAACTGCATCAAGCAAGTCACTATTGTTCTATTTTCCAAGATACGAGAGCTCTGGGATTTGCAGCAGTTGCTGGCTTCCCTTGTGAGGTAGAAAATAGACAACCAATTTGCGCACAGCAAGGTCTCACAAACAGCAATGTGATAGTGACTGATAATCTGTTTTATTGATGTTGGTTGTGGGATAACTATTGACCAGGACACCGTGGAGAACTCCCTTACACTTCTTCAAAATATTGCCATGGGATCTTTTATGTCCGCCTGAGAGAGCAGACAGGGCCTCAGTTTAACATCTCATCTGAAAGACAGCACCTCCCTCAGGATTGCACTGGAGTGTCAGCCTAGATTTTGTGCTGCAAGGCTCATGAAATGGGACTTGAACCCACAACCGTCAGACTCAAAGGGGAGAGTGCTACCGCTGAGCCACAGAGAGTTCTACTCTACATTTAACAACCATGAGATACACCATACATAAGAACATAAGAAATAGGAGCAGGAGTAGGCCATTCGGCCCTTCGAGCCTGCTCCGCCATTCAATAAGATCATGGCTGATCTTCTACCTCAGCTCCACTTTCCGCCCTATTCCCATATCCCTGATTCCCTGAGTATTCAAAAAGCTATCGAACTCTGTCTCGCCATCAGGTGACGAAGTGATGCCATCGACAAGGTCCGAAATGCCTGTGGACTAGACCTATAGTAGCTCACGTGAATCACCCCAAACTGTACTTAGGCAGGATCATATCCAGCTAGTTAATTACATTCATAGAAGTCATGGATGAAGTTAATGTGTGAAGTATTATATTCTCCTTAAATTCTAAAGCAATCCAAAGTTCTGAGTGATGGATAACTTCCTACATATAGAACATATATCAATAGTAACCAGCCAAGATCATAACACATAGATTGGCTTAGAAGCATTCCTTATGGTACATGGCTGTAAATAATGTCATACATGACAAGTAGTTAAGTACTAACTCCTCTAAACTGCCCAGAAAAGAAATGAGCTCTATCAATCAAACATGTGCTGACAACTTGCAAGTCTCCTCACTTTCCTTCTGAATGTTCTGAACACATAACATCACAAGCTTGCATTAAAATCAAATCATATCTTCCTCAATTTTATTCCTTTTGCCGGTCTATTAAATAATATAAGCTAATTTATTTAATGTAGTAATTCAATTAAATGATAAACTGTCTGCATCCACTAAGAAAAATTAATAGTTTAAAAATAAGTTTTATTGCAATGCTTAGAATTTTAATACTATACCATCCTCCCTTGCCACAGTGGCAGTGAGTCACTCGACTGGGATCCCAGCTTAGCTTTTCCCTCTATTCTCTGATTCTCACGATTCCAGTTTTGCTCCAGTAGTGTGGCATGAAAGCCTCAATTGCATTGGTAGCACAATTTTAGCCCTTTTGATTCCAATCATGTCCGAAACTCAGTTAACTGGAAATCTTAACAAATGGAAGGGTACAGAAACGATAATCAGTCAGCAACCCAAAGGTACAGAACTCCAAAAGGTACTAAGCAACAAAGAGGGAAGTTGCAAAAAGATAGGAATCAACCAGAAATGGGTCAGATAATGTAAAGAGATCAGCAGCAAATTGAATGAATGTAAATCAGTTGACATTAAACCTGGTGCAAATTGGCTGCTTCTGTCAATTAATGAAGTAGTGACAATGCTAACAACATCTTACATTTATATAGTGTTGCCCACGTGTAGGTAGTTCTGCATCTGTTCCTAGGTGGTGTACACAGCAATGACCCTGATTACCAGCCACTGCCGGGAATGGTGCACTGCTGTCCTCTGGGGAGGGTGCCCTGAGATGAGAAAGTGAATAACCCTCCTGGAACCCATCTTATGCAGCTTCGTGTCTGTTTAGCAACTTACTCTGAAATGCACACATCTCTTTAATTTGGACCCGTTTCTCCCATAGAAACATAGAAACATAGAAGATAGGAGCAGGAGTAGACCATTCGGCCCCTCGAGCCTGTTCCCCCATTTAATGAGATCATGGCTGATCATCCAAATTCAGTACCCTGTCCCTGCTTTCTCCCCATATCCCTTGATCCCTTTAGCCTTAAGAAATATATCTAACTCCTTCTTGAATATATTTAATGAATTGGCCTCAACTGCCTTCTGTGGTAGAGAATTCCACAGGTTCACCACTCTCTGGGTGAAGAAATTCCTCCTCATCTCTGTCCTACATGGCTTACCCCTTATCTTTAGACTGTGACTCCTGGTTCTGGACCATTAAGCTTTCTCTCTGCAAAAGGGCAAAGCTGCTTTGGATAGTTATTTAAATGAGCTGTAGCTGTATTGTTAGCTATTAATAGGTAAAAATGAAAGACAGACTTGCATTATACAGCACGTTTCACAACCTCAGGACGTCCCAAAGCCAATGAAGTACTTTTGAACTGTAGTCACTGTTGTAATGTAGGAACCACGGCAGCCAATTGTGCACAGCATGCTCCCACAAACAGCAGTGTGATAATGACCAGCTAATCTGTTTTTATGATGTTGATTGAAGGATAAATATTGGCCAGGACACCGGGGAGAACTCCCCTGCTCTTCTTTGAAATAGTGCCATGGGATCTTTTACATCCACCTGAGAGGGCAGTCAGGGCCTCGGTTTAACCTCTCATCCAAAAGACGGCACCTCAGACACTGCAGCACTCCCTCAGTACTGCACTTGAGTGTCAGCCTAGATATTTGTGCTACAACCGTGGATTCAAGTCCCACTCCAGCGACTATGAACCCACCACCTTCTGGCTCAGAGGCAAGCGTGCTACCACTGAGCCACAGCTGACAGGTATTCAATTGATCTGTAGCTGCATTGGTAGCTATCAATAGTTATTAAAATGAGCTGTAGCAGAAAACGGGACAGTTGAAGCACTGGGGCGGTCGGCCTTCTGACCGTTCTCTGAACTGCTGTCTGTTTTGCTGCAGCAATGTGGCATAAAAGCCTCAATTGTGCCAGATTGCCAAATTTTTTTGTCTTATAATACTCCTGGCGCATCGCCGTGGGACGTTTTGCTACGTTAAAGGTGCTATAGAAATACAAGTTGTTGTTGTTGTTGTTGTTGTAGTAGTCGTAGTTGAAAATCAAACCTAACAATATAAAACAACATATCCCCTTCATTATCACAAACAGCGCCTGGGAGATTTGCAAGTGCTTATAACAAACATATTTACAATTTTGCAATATGAGGGAAATTAGTGCCAATTGTTTTTCTGTATTCAATTGCGTTGGAATGACAAAAAAATGCTGTTAGTAACTGGCAGCTATAAAACACAATTGGAAAACTAATGTTGAACAGCATGTGGTCCAAAAGTATT
The DNA here is from genome assembly GCF_052327205.1 of Somniosus microcephalus. Classification (NCBI taxonomy): domain Eukaryota; kingdom Metazoa; phylum Chordata; class Chondrichthyes; order Squaliformes; family Somniosidae; genus Somniosus; species Somniosus microcephalus. Next base: position 256,126,285 of record NC_140992.1, read on the forward strand.
TCCTGTTTTCGTCAACTATTTCCCAATTACTATTAACAGAGATTTAAGACTTGCATTTAAGTACCAATTCGTATTGGCTGACATCCAAAATATATTCTTTCTGCACAGTTCAAAAGTAACTTACACAAGTAGCCAGGAAGATTGTATATGCTACTGCATTGTGACTCCAATATTCTACCCCCCTCCCACTTGCCTGTGCACTGGACTGGCAGAGCGCACCTCATTAAACTCCGTCTGATCACGCCTTTTAGCACCAAATTTAACGGAATGCGTCATTAAATTAGGCTGATCAAAACTCTGGCAGGGCCCTGTGCCAGGAAACAAGGTTGGAAAGAAAAGCGTAGCTGAAGGCTTGAGAGACTGTGGCCCTGGCTTCCAGTCTCAGGGCCGTCTGGCTGCTGCTGGCAAACAGTAGTCAGAAGTCCTCCAGGCCTGAAGAACTGTTGGCAGCCCAAGAGAAAGGGAGCAGTTACCTTTGTAGACTTCTTTGCCTCGCTGCCAGATTCTTTAGAACCTCCAAGCTGAGGGATCCCAGGCAGAAGGCCCGCTGCCAGTTTCCTCGGGTGCCCTTGAAACAACAGGTGTGCGGCGGGAAGGCTGGGAACATCCTGTCTCGCCTGAGTAACATGGCTGCCCTGGCGCCATGCCAGTTCCAGGCACAGGCACAGGTCTGCCTGCCTGTCAAATCCTGGGGCAATGTAAACGGGGTGGAGGCCTGACGGAACAGGTTTCTGCTCCCTTTTCTTCTCTGTAACACTTGAGAAATATGCGTTCCCCAGGTGCTAGGGACAGTCTATATTTCATTATTGATTTTACTGGTTAGTTTTTCTTACCAATCTTCTTCAGAATTACAATAATGTTTTTGTAGTGATCAATAGCATGTCATTCTATAGTGGACACTAGGTGGAGCCGGAGAGCTGTATATAGCTGTATGTATAAGACTACACTACCCAGCTATATATTATATTAAGACTACATTACCCATGAGGCTAGGCTACCCACAAGGCAGCAGTCAAGATGGAAGCCTCTACAGATACAGTACCTAGTCCACATGTGCTCAATAAAAGTAACTAGCAAAAGCTAGCTGTGTTCATAATAAGAATGTCTATTTATTAATGAACATAACAGTTTTGTTGTGCTTTCACAATTTAATTTGAAGCTGGTTGCCTTTGTCTTGCTACTTAATACAAACTTAGTAGCAACGAATACAGGTTACCAGACTTCAGATAGGCAGTGTAAGTTGATCTGGTTCACAGCTGGGAGTGCAGTCAAATCTGTCGAAGCAGACAAAGAAGTACAGAGGGATCTAGGCAAAGTGGCCCGGTGAAATTCAATATAAAAAAGTGAAAAGTGTTGCGTATTGGAATGAAGAATTGGGAGACACGTGCTAGGAATTTCCTTGGGCGTTCTCCCGATCGGCTGTCGCAACTTTGGCGGAAGATTGGCGGAACCCCGTTTACTTGTCCAGTTGGCATTTCCATTGAAGTCACGGCGGACGATCGTGAGAACCCCCCAAGGAAATTCCCCGGCAACTTACCCAATGGATGATAATGAATGAGCTTGGGGAGAGGTTGAAAGAGATTTGGGATAGGAGGCTCGATACTCAGGATGTCAATTTACTTTGTAGCAATCACCAAAGCAAACAGAGTGCAGTTTAGTAAAGTGCAAGTCTGAGGCTGTCATGCTGAACTGCATAGTTCTATGGTCAGACACATAATTAGTACTGTGTCCTGGTCGTGGAGGCACAAGGGAAGCATCCAGGCCCCAGAAGTGGTGCAGAGAACAGGCACTAGTGTCAGCAGATTGGGTTGTGAGGAAAGGTTAGAAAAATAAAAAGAAAGTACAACTACTGCCAAATCTAGCACCTTTCACATCTTCAAAACATACCAAAGTGCATCACATCTAATGAATTACTCTGGAAGTGCAGTCACTGTCATAACTTAGGCAAATGTGACAGCCAATTCACTTACGACAAGGTTCCACAAACATCAATCAGATAAATGACCAGTTAATCTCATTACAACTTGTATTTTTCTGTCTTAAAAGAAGTTAAATGGGAGGGGACCTAATTAGAAGTATATAAGGCACTAACTGGAATACAAAATGTTAATGCAGAGCATTATTTCAAGTTAAACCATGACTGCAGAAGAAGGACACATAGGTACAAACTGGTAAATAGCAAGTTAGTAAAAGGGAGGTGGAGGCCAGGAAGCATCTCTTCATACAGAATCATTCATATCTGAAATAATCTTCTGAGTGGGGCAGTGGAGATAAGAACTCTAAAAGAGGTCGTTAATAAGCTTTTATGGAAGTGTAAGCTGGATGGACTGTTAGCCTTCCTTCTTTCTTTCTGAATAGATAAAATTGAGGACAAAGATTTTGAATATATATGAAAAAGTTATTGAGTAGAATGCTGCATATATCTTTACTATAATTTTCAAATATATTTTTAGGTCATCAACCTAGCAGTTAAAGAAGCACAGTTGACTTGTGGGATATATCTAATGTTCCATCCACGATCTTCACAGAGGTATTCTTGGCTAGGAGTTTAAACATTCGGGGGTTGTTTTTTAGCAACTGTGTTGTGTTTTGGGATTTTTCCCTAACGTTGACGGCAGGATACATGAACAGTTTGCACATTCTCTTCATATGTGGTGCTCATTATTGTGTGGCAGGTGTAGTAACTGGAATAGACCAATGTGGAATGTGCTGTCTCAGAGGGCTTATGGGGAATTAACACAAATACACCACGGAAGCATTAGCCCAAGGCTAATACTACAACAACAGCCCTAGGCATGGTTAGCCACATTAAAATGCACAGGATTCCTATTTAACTCTTTCCTTGCCAGATCAGAGAAACTTTTGTCTCTTGTTTACTGCAGATCCTTGCTTGATTTGGGCTGTTTACTTTCATTGCACGGAACTGAATCTCGGCTCTTAGCCATTAAGACAATCATTCTAGTACAATCAATGGCCCAGAAATTCGGGTCTCTACGGGTGAGTACGCATGGGGTACTCACCCTTAAGCCCAATGGAAGTGCCGGTTTCGTGCATGCACTGCGCATGCGCGGGTAACCGGAACTTCCGTTCCCCTGAAAGAAGGGGTTCAGAGGTGGAACGCATGCGCCGGAGAGACAGCGCGTGCGCATCGAACTTACGTTTTTTTTCCAGGTTTTTCCGGGAGGGTAAGTCTCCAGGAGTTACACTTTTAAAAAGCAGACGTAAGTGGTGAATTAATTAAAATTAAAACATTTTTTCCATAGGTTTATTATTTTTAAATACTTTAAAGAAAGGTAAGTTTATTTTTAACCCCATTAGAAAATGTAATTAATGTTTTCAAAAATTTAAATTACCGTTAAAAATAGTTATTTCATGTAATTTATAGTTATTTTAAAAATGTGATGTTTTAAAAAAAAATGTATTTAAAGATTTAGTGATGTTTTGGGGCTTATAGTATTTATAGGTTTAACAGCTCTTCCTGACAAACTTATGAATGGAGCATTCCCTGCTACCATTGGCTCTCCATGGCCCACGTGATCCCAGGGGATGCATCGAACTAACTGCGCCCCTGGTATACACAAGCACTGCGCGCCGGCAGTTGGAGGAGGCCCAGGATCGGAATCCCATGTGGGCCCACAGCTCAACGGCCGGCGCGGTAGGTAAGTGCAGGTCGGGGGGCTTGCACCCGCGGGAAGCCCCCGACCCGAATTTCTGGGCCTATATCTTCACTTTTTCATTCAGCCAAACATATACAGAACCCTATTAAAAATTAATGAAGCACTGACCACTAATGAGATTGAAGACCTGTGAATGGAAGAGAGGGAGAGAGCCGTTCTTCCATAGAAGGTGGAGAAATGACCATCATTAGCTGAGGAGCAAATCTCAGGGGCCCAGTCTTCAAAAGAGCTATGGTTAGGGAGGATTAATCTCAGTGGAGGCAGTGGAGACAGTTTCCATGCACATGATTGAAATGATAGAGAAGTGGGATGAGTCCACTGCCACATTTAAATAGGATAGATTCAGAACAGATCTGGCAGCTCAAAACTGGGCATCCATGAGGCGCTGTGGGCCGTCAGCAGCAGCAGAATTGTATTCCACCACAATCTATAACCTCATGGACCGGCATATCCCTCAATCTACCATTACCATCAAGCCAGGGGAGCAACCCTGGTTCAATAAGGTGTGTAGAAGAGAATGCCAGGAACAGCACCAGGCGTACCTAAAAATGAGGTGTCAACCTGGGGAAACTGCAACACAGGACTGCATGCATGCTAAAAAGCGGAAGCAGCATGCTATAGACAGCGGTAAGCGATCCCACAATCAATGGATCAGATCAAAGCTCTGCAGTTGTGCCACATCAGTCATGAATGGTGGTGGACCATTAAACAACTAACGGGAGGAGGAGGCTCCATGAATATCCCCATCCTCAAAGATTGTGGAGCCCAGCATGTGAGTGCAAAAGACAAGGCTGAAGCATTTGCAACCATCTTCAGCCAGAAGTGCCGAGTGGATGATCCATATCGGCCTACTCCTGAGGTCACCACCATCATAGAAGTAGGTCTTCAGCCAATTCGATTCACTCCACGTGATATCAAAAAACGGCTGAGCACACTAGCTACAGCAAAGGCTACAGCCCCGACAACATCCCAGCTATTGTGCTGAAGACTTGTGCTCCAGAACGAGCCACGCCTCTAGCCAAGCTGTTCTAGTACAGCTACAACACTGGCATCTATCCGACAATGTGGAAAACTGCCCAGGTATGTCCTGTCCACAAAAAGCAGGACAAATCCAACTCGGCCAATTACCGCCCCATCAGTCTACTTTCAATCATCAGCAAAGTGATGTGATGGAAGGTGTCATCGACAGTGCTATCAAGCCACCCTTACTCACCAATAACCTGCTCACTGATGCCCATTTTGGGTTCCGCCAAGACCACTCGGCTTCCAACCTCATTACAGCTTTGGTCCAAACATGGATAAAGGAGCTGAATTCCAAAGGTGAGGTGAGAGTAACTGCCCTGGACATCAAGGCAACATTTGACCGAGTGTGGCATCAAGGAGCCCTAGTAAAACTGAAGTCAATGGGAATTGGGGGGAAAATGCTCCACTAGCTGGAGTCATACCTAGCACAAAGGAAGATGATTGTGGTGGTTGAAAGTCAAACATCACAGCCCAAGGATATCGCTGCAGGAGTTCCTCAGGGCAGTGTCCTAGGCCCAACCATCTTCAACTGCTTCATCAATGACCTTCCCTCCAACATAAGGTCAGAAATGGGGATGTTCGCTGATGACTGCACAGTGTTCAGCGCCATTCAAAACTCCTCAGATGCAAAGCAGTCCATGCCCGCAAGCAACAAGACCTGGATGATGTTCAGGCTTGGGCTGATAAGTGGCAGGTAACATTCGTGCAGCAGAAGTGCCAGGCAATGACTATCTCCAACAAGCGAGAGTCTAACCACCTCCCCTTGACATTCAATGGTATTATCATCACCGAATCCCCCACCATCAACATTCTGGGGGTCACCATTGACCAGAAACTTAACTGGACCAGCCACATAAATACTGTGGCAACAAGAGCAGGTCAGAGGCTAGGTATTCTGTGGCGAGTGTCTCACCTCCTGACTCCCCAAAGCCTTTCCACCATCTACAAGGCACAAGTAAGGAGTGTGATGGAATACTCTCCACTTGCCTGGATGAATGCAGCTCCAACAACACTCAAGAAGCTCAACACCACCCAGGACAAAGCAGCCCGTTTGATTGGCACCCCATCCACCACCTTAAACATTCACTCACTCCAGCACCGGCGCACTGTGGCTGCAGTGTGTACCATCTACAAGATGCACTGCAGCAACTCGCGAAGGCTTCTTCGGCAGCACCTCCCAAACCCGCGACCTCTATCACCTAGAAGGACAAGGGCAGCAGACACATGGGAACACCACCACCTCCAAGTTCCCCTCCAAGTCACACACCATCCTGACTTAGAAGCATATCGCCGATCCTTCATCGTCGCTGGGTCATATTCCTGGGACTCCCTCCCTAACAGCACTGTGGGAGTACCTTCACCACACGGACTGCAGTGGTTCAAGAAGGCGGCTCACCACCACCTTCTCAAGGGCAACTAGGGATGGGCAATAAATGCTGGACTTGCCATAAATGAATAAAAAAAACAAAAAAAGCATCTACAACACTTTGCTGGGATATTTCTGCAGCAACAAGGCACCAAGAGGAGGTACCAATGGACACTTACGGTTTCCAGGACTGGCAGCTACCACTGCGTCAATAAATGCTTTGAATAAGACACTTTGACAGGGCTTCAATCCTGATTGGGACTATTTAGTCTGTGATGATACTGGCCGGCAGCTCCTCGACATCCATTAGCAGCCATCGACAAGTGACATCCAGGAAAAATTAACCTGCTCAGAATGTGGTATACCATCGGATTTGCTGCTGACCCTTGCCTTCATTGTGATGATTTAATAAAAGAAGGGATATACAATGCACCCAAAAAAGTTTTTATATATCTAGGATTTACACCAATATATTCCAATTTAATCCAATACTTTTTGACATCTAGGGTGTGGAACCTTGCTAATCTTCAATGTGTTAAGATTTTTGATGTATCAAAGTTTGACATGTGGAGACCCCACTGTATATCAAAAAACATGAAAATAGTATTTGAAATAAATGAATTAATCAATCAATCAATATTTTATATTATTTTACAGATTTGTTTTGATCTGCCTTATACGAAATGCATGGTCATATGTCCGGTAAATTTCTAAATTAAAGAAATGTTTGAAAGTAATTATTAAGTAACATTTAAATGTGTATTTCATGGAAACTGCTTAAAATATTTGTAAGCTTATCCCCAGTGACTGAAAAGTTACCTCTGTTTATTATTTCGTTTTTGTTGCACTAATAATTGGTGATCAGTGTAATCAATAAAATCTTTCTGTTACTGTTCCTGTTCCCCCAATGGTGAGCTTCCTAATTAATTACGGTTAAGTTTTATTTTCACAATATATCCTGCCCTCTCAGTAGACAGCCAAGGTACAGAACTGGAATGGCCCCTGGGAGGACAATGTATTGTTAAACTGATTAGATAGCTTAGCACTGAAGACAGTGAGGACTCAGCGTTGAGCACTCCTGTGTTATCTCATGTTATTTTCGACTGCCATACTGCTGAAGGATTAATGGTTTAATTTGTGCAAATATCCCAATATATGGGCCAACCACTGGTACGAGGAACACTAAAGCACTAGAGCTATGTTTTAACGCAAGTAAGTAGAAGTTCGAAATTGAGGTCACATCTGAGTTTAGGAAGCTTTCCCTGGAGTACTCCTCTCAAACTTATATCCACAATCCAAAGCAAGCATTATAAATACATTATAAATAACAACAGAAAATGCTGGAAAAACTCAGCAGGTCAGGCAACATCCGTGGAGAGAAATTTGAGTTGATGTTTCGGGTCGAACCCTTCTTCAAAACTGGAAAGAAAAGAAAATAGATCGAAGGCAGGGCTGCGATCGGACAAAAGAAGTGAAAGAAACAAAAGTAGTAGAAGAGACAATAAAAGGTGTTCAAAGCTAGACGAGATGGTAATAGGCTGAGATTAGGTGTAAAGTGTACTGGCAGGGCAAGAGATAGCTGCCAGGTGTGAGAGAGAAACAAAAGGAAAGTGGGGGGGGGGGGGGAAAGGAGTGGAAAAATTACAAGAAAAAATGTAATAGGGGCCGAGGTTATGATCTGAAATTGTTGAACTCGATATTGAGTCCGGAAGGCTGCAGAGTGCCTAATCAGAAGATGAGGTGCAGTGCTGTTTATATTCTCAGTCATAAAATGCTCAACAGCTGCCCCAAATCCATTGTTCCAGCAGTGCAATTGTAGTACAACGATACAACTGTGACAGAATGAGTGTTAACTGCCATATAAACAGAGAGCAGAGCTTTACAGGATGAGTCACTAGATGTGATTACTGTTGGAGAAGTGAAGCTGAACTTGCCTTGCAAACTGTAGTGGCATCATGGCAGATCCAACTGTAGCAGTACATTAAAGAATGAGGTGGGGTGGTCGGGCTGATAGAGGATCTTGCAATGGTTGATGAGGCTTAGCTGAGCTGAGAATGTCTAGTTCACAGCTGAATTTGGCTGAATTTGGATGTAAGATATGAATGGACCTTTTGATAGTCATGAAGCTTACTTTGGCACTATATTATTTCGGATGTCTTGTGGCACAGTTGGGATCTGAGAGAGAAATCTTTGCAATAGTACCATGTTTTGTTTCTAGGAGAAGATCACAGTCTAATCCATGATCGCCATTATAATTTTCAACATGATTGTTTGACTACTGATCTTATTCCAGTGTTGTTCACTTCTGAATCTCAGCTCTTAAACATGTTGGTGTATCATTTCTCATTGGACTATTCCAATCCCTGTCTGGCACTGTGCACTTCTAAACAAGTTACGACCACGTGGTCTCTCAAGCTACGTTCATGGCCATCTACCTTCCACCCAAATAATTGTTTCTGTATTTAAGTTAACGGCTCATCCACTGGTTCTATTTTCATTAAACCAGTGCTTTCCCAGGGATCAGTGCTCTCTCCCACTCGATTCCTTTATTATAACAATGAGCTTCTCTACTTATTATCCGACACTATTCACTGTTTTACTGATGATTCCATTCTGCATGCATCAACTTCATCAGATAGCATGTCCTCAGTGCTCACATCCCATTGTCCTCTCAGAGGGCAATGGCTGAATTACTTCAAATGCCTTTATGCCCCTCAATGTGGGACAATGAAACTCTTGCTTCTTTCAGTTCCTCAAATACACAGTTTCCTCGTGTTTCTAACAAATATTTAACCAAAAGATTCCCTTTCTCATCTTTGATGGCTACGCTCCTAAACCTTCTTCATTTATTGACATATCTGATCTTATTATCTCTTTTGACAAATGAAACTTCCACATCTCCTCCATTGCTAAAGCTGTTTCTGAGAAGTTAGGCTTTTTTTTATTGTGCCAAACACTTTTCTCCTCAACAATTTTTAATTCTTGACAAAATAAGCATATCGAAGACTTGAATACTGCTCCAATACCTAGGTTATAGTCAGTAATTTCCGCATGGATTCGTCCGATCGTCCATTGTAACTTTGGCAGAAAATCAGTGGCAGTCCAGGAGAAATGCCGTAAATTGTCTTTTAAGCTGCTTCTCCAGAATTTCTGCCTCGCTCCTGCAGTGTCAGCTGTGGCTCAGTGGGTAACACGCTTGCCTCTGAGTTAGAAGGTGGGGGGTTCAAGTCCCACTCCCGAGAATCTAGGCTGACACTCCAGTGCAGTATGGAGGGAGTGTGACACTGTCGGAGATACCATCTTTCGGATGAGATGTCAAACCGAGGCCCCGTCTGCTCTTTCAGGTAAAAGATCCTATGTCACTATTTAGAAGAAGAGCAGGGGAGTTCTCCCTGGTGTCCTAACCAATAATTAACCCCCAATCAACATCTAAAACAGATGATCTGGTCATTATCACATTACTGTTTGTGGGAGCTTGCTGTGTACAAATTGGCTTCCTACATTACAACAGTGACCACACTTCAAAAAGTACTTCATTGGTTGTAAAGACCATTGGGACATCTGGTGGTCATGACAGGGGCGATATATATAATGTGAAAGTCTTTCTTTCTTTCTGAAGTTAGAGCAGGTGATAGAGGAAACCCTGTGGAAATTACTGGTGAATGTCAGCAGCCTAGGTATTGGAGTAGTATCAAAGTGCCGTGATAACTGGAAAGGAAACTGTTATTATCACTATATTGCTTGGTTTCTTTCCTAAAAAAGACTTTACATCGAGGTTATCAAATAGCATGTTTGCAGCTGTGAACACTGGCATTGTGAGGCTGGGTCTGATGGAAAACCTGAATTATCACTAAGCCTTCATCTGGAGAATGAATCCAAACCGTTCAGATGAGATCTTTCCAAAACAAGAAAAAGTACGCCCTGGTGTGTGTCTGCAGCTCATCTTTGAATATGAGCACAAGCATAAATCTCCGAGCTGAGAGACTCCCTTTACCTGGCCATGTCCAGCTGGGGTTATTTATAATGCAAGCCCATAATCCCATATCTGAAGTATGGAGACTTCAAATTTCTCACACAGAACAGCGTGGCAACTGTAAAAATAAAAGTGACTATAAATGTCCTGCTGAGCGAGAGCAGTGCCAATATATAGAAATAGTCCAACTGTTGTTTGTTGAGGTAAAATTGCAAGTTATTAGGGGGCAATTTTTGGAAAAAGAAAACGCTAAAATTCTATAAAATATTTTGTCTTACGCATGTTGGCTTGGCAGCAGTGATTCTGTTTATAGAGGCCCCCGAGCAAGTGAGCTGCATTTAGATACTGAGCGCCAAATGACACGAGGTCATGACAAGCCATAGTTTTTTAGGCATGAAACCACTAACTATCTTTCTCCTACTTCAGGAGTTACATAAAAAGTGACAAATCTTAATATTTACAGAAACCGAGCATAAAGGGGTGGTAATTTGTCTTGGGCGGTAGAATGGTTGAAATGGCATTGAGGAAGAAAAACTGTGTTGATTGTTAAACGGGCAGCCGATTCGCTAGCGCCATTTCTACACTGAAAACTCGAATTTTGGTCCAGGCAACTATAAATCGCAAGCTAAAATAATGGAAGGGAACCACTCGAGTGACTGGCAAATGAGCTACTTAACTTCTCTAACTGAGTCTACCTTTGTCTCTGTTGGTAATACAGACCAGAAAATAGCAAGGAGAATTACCATAATGCAAACCATTAAATTCTCTCTCCTCAGAGCTTCAGTCTCCATAAGAACAGTGACGGACAGGAAAAGACCCTCTGGTCCATCCAGCCTAGCCCACACAAGTGTGATACATTATGTACTACACTTGCCACCCCACCAAAAACCATGTGGTCTCCTGGGAGAGGCACAAAACCAGATAAAAACCCAGGCCAATTTGGGGGAAAAAAATCTGGGAAATTCCTCTCCGACTGCCCTAGGCGATCGAAGCTAGTTCAGGAGATCACTCTGGCCCTGAGTTCCTGCAGTACCTACCTTTTGTAAGAGGTGATCTACACCGCCCCAGCCAGAAACCGGTCCAACTCTCGCTTGAAAGAATTCAGCGAATCAGCGTCCACCGCAAGAGCTGTCAGTCTGTGTCAGAGGTCCTCTATTCTCTGGGAAAAGAACCACCTCCTGACATCTAGCCTAGATCTGGCCTTATACAACTTAAAATTGTAATATTTTATTATTATTGGTCCTCTCTACCCTGTTTAATTGGCACAAACTCAACTGGAATACAATTTATTCTCTTCATCATCTTATAAACCTCGATCAGATCACCCCTAAGTCTAAGCTTCTCTAAAGTGTAGAGTCCCAACTCTTTTAGCCTATCTTGATAGCTAAGGCACTTTAAACTGGGAATTAGTCTAATGGCCCTCCTTTGCACCCTTTCCAAAGCCTCACTACCATGTGAGGAGACCAAAACTGTACATAGTATTCCAAGTGTGGCCTGACCAAGGTCTTGTAGAAGGACAAAATAGTGTGCCTTATCTTATAATCAATTGTCCTATGAATGCACCCCAACACCCTATTTTCTCAGGCTATCGCTTCACGCCATTGCTCATGAACCTTTAGAGATCTATGCACTAGAATGCTCAGATCTCTATTTTTCCCCGCCTTCTTTAATGTTTTTCCCTGAAGGGTGTATGTATGTTGAGCATTCGCCCTGCCTACATGCATAACACTGCACTTTTCCAAATTAAACATCATTTTCCAGTCACGAGCCCAATCCCCCAACACATCAAGATCCGCCTGAAACAGCAGAGCATCGTCTACAATCCTAACACTCGCACAGATCTTCGTACCATCTGCAAATTTTCAGATTATGACCCAACACCTAATAAAAATAGTAAAGAGCAATAGGCCCAACACCAAACCCTGCGGGACATCACTGGTGACCGGTCTCCAAACTGATCCAAATACATCTACAACTACTTTCTCCCTGTGTCCTTCCAGCTAGTTTTCATAGGGGTGTACAGGTCCAGCAAAAAACAATCAACATTCCAACCTAACGTTATATGTTTTTCTCATTTTCAAATTTTGAATTGTGTCTTGCTCAGATTTATAACCACATGTGAATTTCTTTTCCAGATTTAAGTACACCGTGTACGTCTACAGTTCTTCTACCTCTCCTGTGCAGGGTGAATATTCCCCCAGTTTTGAACTGGGGCAGTTTCAGGGGTGACTGCCCAATAATTTGAGAAACAGCAAGCCCAGTTTTTGATTGTAAATTTAAAACCAAAAATAATGGGGGTTAATTTTAACTTTTGCTGATATTCATTGACGTCAATGGAAACGAAAATGGGGAGAGGTGCATAGTGGGTTGCCGATCCAATATTGCTCGTTTTACACTACTGACAAAAGCTAAAATTACCCCCAATGTGGGCAAGTGTGAAACTGGTGCAACCATTCATGCAGGATCGGCCATTCTGCACATGCACAGTCAACCCATACTCCTTCTTCTTCTTAGGCAGTCCCTCGGAACCGAGGATGACTTGCTTCCACACTAAAGATGAGTTCTCAGGTGACTGATGAGTCCAATGCGGGACCTACAGTCTCTGTCACAGGTGGGGCAGACGGTGGTTGAAGGGGCGAATGGGTGGGGTGCTTGGGTTGACATGCGCTCCTTCCGCTGTTTGTGCTTGGCTTCCGCTTGCTCCCGGCGAAGAGACTCGAGGTGTTCGGCGCCTTCCTGGATGCTTCTCCTCCACTTTGTGCGGTCTTGGGCCAGGGATTCCCAGGTGTTAGTGGGGATGTTGCACTTTTTCAAAGAGGTTTTGAGGGTGTCCTTGAAGCGTTTCCTCTGCCCACCTGGGGCTCTCTTGGCGTGTCGGAGCTTCGAGTAGAGTGCTTGTTTTGGGAGTCTCGTATCGGGCATGCGGACAATGTGACCCATCCATCGGACCTGATCGAGCGTGGTCAAAGTTTTGGAGCTGGGGATGTTGGCCTGAGCGAGAACACTGACGTTGGTGCACCTATCCTGCCAATGGATTTGCAGGATCTTGCGGAGGCAGTATTGACAGTCTTTCTATGAATTCTTTGCCCCATCTGGGCACAAGGTGATCACCAGACCTCTGTGCAGCTGCTGCAACTGTATGAGTGATTTTAGCACTATTGTTGTTCTCTGGTGGTGTTAAATACATCCAGAAGTTATTGTTGCAAATCATGATTAAAAATTGTAACTGAGCGGTTTCCTGCTGTTCTGACTCTTAATTATGAAATAACTTGGGTCACAGTATCTGTAACAGTAAGCATTACTGCTGAGTAGAAATCTGAAATGGCTGTAATTCTGTCAGCAATGGATTTACAGTCCTCCGTAAAATATTTTCCTGCTGTTGTTAATTCTATCCAAATTCTAATAGGAAAAACCAGGCCAAGGACATTTTGGCCTAGAAATTCAACGGCAGCACACCCATTTAACGGGCTCCTAAGCCTCCAGTATGGTGGTCAGTAAACGCGCTCAATATAAGCTGGAAATCTGCTGCCCGCCATATTGGTATATGCAAAAAAAAAGGTATCCAGGACCCGCTCAACATACATACACCCTTCAGGGAAAAGCATTACAGAAGGTGGAGAAAGATTGAGATCTGGGTGTTCTAGTGCATAGATCTCTAAAGGTTCATGAGCAATGGCATGAAGCGATAGCTCGAGTGACTAGGGCGTTGGGGTGCATTCGTAGGACAATTGACTATAAGATAAGACATACTGTACTATTTTGACCTTGTACAAGACCTTGGTCAGGCCTCACTTGGTTTTAGGTGCAAATAAGGGACCTAACGCCTATGTGAGTCCCCCTGTGCCAAATTGGGTTGCCTTGAACACAGCCAGCGCCGAGCTTACCAAAAAGGTAAGTTTGTATAAAATAATTACCTGAATGTGGAGCCAGGAGGAAGAGGACTGCTTCTCCCGGTTCTGCTTTAAAACCGCGGGCTGCTGCCGACCACCTCTCGCCACCCCCAAACCTCCCTGCCCACCACACCCCCCTCACCCCATGGCTGCCTCAATCCCTCTCCCACCGCTGCCTTGATCCTCGTCTCGCTCGCCGCCTCGACCCCCATTCCCAATGTCACCGCCGTCCCGGTTGCCCTATCGACTCTTACCCAGTGTGCGTGCCCAGTGCACGTGTAAGAGATTGAGAACAGAGGGCAGAAGAAACTTCTTCACACAGAGAGTTGTGAGGCTGTGGGATTCACTCCCAGGGTTAGTGGTTTGAGGTAGAAACTGTGTCAACATTCAAGATTAGATTGGAAAGGAGGATGAAAGAAATGGGGTTGAAAGGATATGGGAACTGAGTGGGTCAATGTGATTGGAACTATAAAGCAGATCATTTCCCTCATTTCTATTTGTGAGACTTTGCTGTGCGCAATTGGCTACTGCATTTGCCTACATAAAAACAACAGTGACTGCACTTCAAAAGTACTTCATTGGCTGTGAAGTACTTCAGGACATACTGAGGATGCGAAAGGCAAGTTCTTTCATTCTGTACTGCAGGGCTCCCCATGACATGTCCAGGCACCAAAAACGGGACTTGGGAATTCCAATGGTCCGTTCCACAATGATTGTTACAATGTCCAAGGCCTCGTTGAACCTGTTTTCAGCCTCTGTCCTTCGATTCCGACAAAGTGTAATCAGCAAAGGCTGAAGTGGGTATGCCTGGTCTCCTGCCAGCCACCCTGTCACATTGCCGTGGCTGGGCAGTGCTGGTATCCTAGATTCCGGAGAATAAACGCATCATGGCTGCTCCTCGAGTGGCATGCATTGACATACATAATAAGGTGGCAAGCATCACGCCCTATCTGAACATTCAGGAATGAAATCCCTTCCTGTTCACGAAGCTGATCTTTAGGGACAAAGTTGATCTTTAGGGATGAAGCTCATATTTAGGGATGAAGCTGATCTTTAGGGATGACGTTGATCTTTAGGGATGAAGCTGATCTTTAGGGATGAAGCTGATCTTTAGGGACAAAGTTAATCTTTAGGGACGAAGTTGATCTTTAGGGATGAAGTTGATCTTTAGGGATGAAGCTGATCTTTAGGGATGAAGCTGATCTTTAGGGATGAAGTTGATCTTTAGGGATGAAGCTCATAATTAGGGATGAAGCTGATCTTTAGGGATGACGTTGATCTTTAGGGATGAAGCTGATCTTTAGGGATGAAGCTGATCTTTAGGGATGAAGTTGATCTTTAGGGGCAAAGTTGATCTTTAGGGATGAAGTTGATCTTTAGGGATGAAGTTGATCTTTAGGGACAAAGTTGATCTTTAGGGATGAAGCTGATCTTTAGGGATGAAGTTGACCTTTAGGGATGAAGTTGATCTTTAGGGATGAAGCTGATCTTTAGGGATGAAGTTGACCTTTAGGGATGAAGTTGATCTTTAGGGATGAAGCTGATCTTTAGGGATGAAGTTGATCTTTAGGGACAAAGTTGATCTTTAGGGATGAAGTTGATCTTTAGGGATGAAGTTGACCTTTAGGGATGAAGTTGATCTTTAGGGATGAAGCTGATCTTTAGGGATGAAGTTGATCTTTAGGGACAAAGTTGATCTTTAGGGACAAAGTTGATCTTTAGGGATGAAGTTGATCTTTAGGGACAAAGTTGATCTTTAGTGATGAAGCTGATCTTTAGGGATGAAGCTGATCTTTAGGAACGAAGTTGATCTTTAGGGATGAAGCTGATCTTTAGGGATGAAGTTGATCTTTAGGGATGAAGTTGATCTTTAGGGATGAAGCTGATCTTTAGGGATGAAGCTGATCTTTAGGGACAAAGTTGACCTTTAGGGACAAAGCTGATCTTTAGGGATGAAGCTGATCTTTAGGGATGAAGTTGATCTTTAGGGATGAAGTTGATCTTTAGGGATGAAGCTGATCTTTAGGGATGAAGCTGATCTTTAGGGACAAAGTTGACCTTTAGGGACAAAGTTGATCTTTAGGGATGAAGCTGATCTTTAGGGATGAAGCTGATCTTTAGGGATGAAGCTGATCTTTAGGGATGAAGCTGATCTTTAGGGATGAAGTTGATCTTTAGGGATGAAGCTGATCTTTAGGGATGAGGCTGATCTTTAGGGATGAAGCTGATCTTTAGGGATGAAGCTGATCTTTAGGGATGAAGCTGATCTTTAGGGACAAAGTTGATCTTTAGGGATGAAGTTGATCTTTAGGGATGAAGCTGATCTTTAGGGATGAAGTTGATCTTTAGGGACAAAGTTGATCTTTAGGGATGAAGCTGATCTTTAGGGATGGACAGTGGAGTCCGTTTTGCTTGCCCAGACTACCCCGACACTGCTTAAGGAAAATCCAGGCCTAACTTTTTCTCCTCGCCATTTAGGTCTAACTGTGCAATACACTAATGCTGCTGTTGAGCACAGCGAAAGTGCACATCGCACTGGCCTGGAATAACTCACATAGTTACTAGCTCAGAGCAGCATTGGAGAACAACAGCTTCCAGATGTTCTCTGGAGCTGGCTAGTAGATGTCCTCTGGCTTTCACTCTCCTTCACAGCTCAGGTTTGGAACTCAGTGGAGTAAGATAGATCCCATCACAGCATGCCACTTTGTGTTGATGCTCTCACCCGCTATAACACTCTGTCACTTCTGTTCTTACTTTGATGTCTCAATATTGGAATGACTCAAGCTAGAGTATATTTGTGCCAACTTTTTTTGTTTCTATATAAAAAAATCTGATTAATTGCAACTAGCTGTGGTTTTGAAGGGAAGTTCTGCCTCTTCTTAAAGGAAAGGATTAACCCATTTGCACTGATATCGTCCCTAAAAAATGATTAGTTAATGAATTGAATTAGAGTCAATTCTCTCCAATTTTTCTCTTAATTGAGGTTAGTAACAATGACCCATGGTTTGAACGCTGTGGAATAAAAAAATCAGACAGACAACGTTAATTCTGATTACTGGCCACATGCTGGTTCTCTTGTGGCTGTCACACAAGAAGGAAAGCACCAATAAACAAAATGATTATTAAGGGCCTTGCTGCTGATATGGCAACACCAAAATAGTAAATGGGAAGTCAGGATGGGGTTGATTAACTTGCAGGATGTTTACAATAAAGATAATTCAGAACAGAGTCATGGTGAACGTTACAGAGATTATTTTCTGACTATGTACTCCCAATGAGAATGCTTGCACATCAAATATTTGGGCACCGTAACTCCAGGCAGATTCCCCGCTCAGGCCTGAGTTAAAATTACACTCGGGTCTCAATGATGTCATCGGGCCGCAACATGCACATGCAAAGAAGGACCCTGTTGGCTCCGGGCATGTGTCCTTGCTGCCTGCTCGGGGAGAGCGGGTTAAAATTGCAGATATTATGATCCTGGTGGCTTTCGGACAGGTAAGAGCCAGGGCGATTTTAACTGCCCACCCGCCAGGTTTCTGCTGAGCGAGTAGGGTTAAAATGACCCCCTCCCCCCCAATGTATTGATTAATTTTCTGCTCTCGTTCATTTAAATGTTCGAAAAATCATGTGCCTGAATTTCCGATCTATGCTCCCAATGGGTGAAGCCGCTCACCAGGTGCACTGTTGTGGAGTATTTTAAACCAACACTCGACACAAGGTTTTAGATCGATAGTCAAGTTGTTTTAATTGCACCGGTGGGGAGACAGTCTGCTCTGTCTTAGCCAGACCTTTCCAAACTGGTACAGCAAACACGACATTTTTATACATTACAATACACGTGTCAAAATTCATTCCTGCCACCTGATTGGACCTTGGCTCGAATGCATCTTCACTGATTGGTTGCCTATGCCGCGTTACATTAAAGTACCGCCTTTATTATTGGCCGTTATCCCTCAAGCTGTTGTTGCACCTATGACCTTTGTTTATGCCAGATGGGTCTCATCAACATTGTACTTCTGACTCATTGTCCTCCTTTCCTGCCTCTCTAGGCCTCTTTCATTGTTTTACTTTCCTGCCAGAACAGAACTTACATCCTCTTAGGCCTCTTATGGTTCCATGTCCGGCTATGTTATCTCCACTGCCAATTCAGCAACTTAGAAAAAGATGGTCTTTATTACACCATTCAGTGAAACTGCCAGCGATGTCAGTTTAACTCTTTCCCAACTGCAATCCCCCCTTTTGGTACTTGGTCCTTGCCCAAGTTAAACCACATGTATAAGCATCGATGTGCCTCCTGCCCCATGCGGTGATCAGGTGCTGGTTTGGGAGGCCCTGCATACCCATCATATTTAGAGCAAACTTGTGTTTTCCAACTCTTTCTGACTCGCTTTAGCTCTTTGTTTGGTCCGTTTCTTTTTACAAGTGGTGCATGCTGCTATTCCCCATCCTATAGCCATGACTAACTGTACTATCACTAATATATGAGAAATGATGCGGATCCATGGGTGTATGTTGACATTCATTCCCCAATCCCACAGCTTCTCATACCACGGGACTTCCTGTAGCTCTACCTCTATGTCCCTTTCTAATTCCCCAAGATTCCTTTGCAGCACTATGTATTGTTTCACCATCTTACTTAAATCATCTTTCATTTCTTGCAGATCCTCTTGCAGGCGGGGTATTGGAGCCCCTACCGGATCTTCATAGTTGACCAACTTGTCCTTTAGACTATCTGGCACACTTAGTTTTATCTCCTCCCTTGAATGTACATACACCAATCTGGTGTGTCCAATTGTCACAGGGATCTTTGGCGTAAAGCAGAAGTTAGGCATTGTGATTGCACATACAAGGTTACTATATTGGTACTCAGTCTCTGTGGTTGCTATACAATACTCCCCTTCGTCTCTATATCCCGAGCAGGTGTGATGGTGATCAACATGTGATAATTCCAACACACACCCCTCTGTTTTATTATAGCCGCACTCATCCTTAGGGCCTTCTCCTACCGGATGTGGGCATATCGTAAGCGTGCCTTTCCCGTGGCATCCGTTTAGGGAGACTCCTCTCATAGTACCATTCTTCCTGATGGCATAGGTATCAATTGGATAGTATTGGAGGTATGTCTCACCCCTCACTATGCCTATGTTTGTTACCTGGTACTGTGGGTATGGAGTCGTGTCTAGTCCCACCACTGGTATCAGGAGTACCATACCTATCATTGCTGTCACTTCTGCTTTACATTTTTGTATCACTGGATATAGTCTGATCATCCCTTTGAGGGTACAAGCACTCAGAGGGCCTGGATTATGGCTCAGGCCATAGAGCTGTGTGCTGTTAATCCAGTCTGGTACCTCGCCTCGCTGTATCTGTGCAAGATTATGTTTTAACTGTCCGGTAATCCATTGGCCATGTCATAGAAACATAGAAGATAGGAGCAGGAGTAGGCCATTCGGCCCTTCGAGCCTGCTCCGCCATTCAATGAGATCATGGCTGATCATCCAAATTCAGTACCCGGTCCCTGCCTTCTCCCCATATCGCTTGATCCCTTTAGCCTCAAGTAATATATCCAACTCTTTCTTGAATATATTTAATGAACTGGCCTCCACCGCCCTCTGTGGCAGAGAATTCCACAGGTTCACCACTCTCTGGGTGAAGAAATTCCTCCTCATTTCAGTCCTAAATGGCTTACCCCTTATCCTTAGACTATGACCCCTGGTTCTGGACTCCCCGGATCAGAAACATCCTTCCTGCATCTAGTCTGTCCAGACCTGACAGAATTTTATAGGTTTCGATGAGATCCCCTCTCAATCTTCTAAACTCCAGTGAGTATAAGCCCAATCGACACAATCTCTCCTCATACGTCATTCCTGCCATCCCAGGTATCAACCTGGTGAATCTTCGCTGCACTCCCTCTGGAGCAGCGAGTCCAGCGGATTATGGCAGGCCGGATGATTGGCCCCGTCGCCACTGGAGATGCCGACCCTGTTCTGGACAGCAAAGGTAAGGTCATTGTTACGTCCGTGTATAATCAGACACAGACTGCGGAGAACGGTACAAACGGTGTTTACTCAATGTGGCTCAGACTGCAACTGATCTGTACAGATTACTACTCAACGTTATATATAGGTGTGGTCACTGCCGGTACTACAGTATACATGAGCTGTAAAAAGTAGTTCCCCCCCTTAAAAGTACATACATTACAATTCCTCCCCTTTTAGATTAACAGTACCATAACACTCATTTAACAATTAAATATCAAACTAATTACAATTAACACTTTTAACATGCAACATTAGCTGAAAATAGTCTATTTATAAATTCAGTCTTTGGGGAGGCTTCCTGATCCTTTCTGGATAGCGCCTTTCCCGAGTGTCTTGCTCTTGGTGCGGAGGCGATTCTGGCCCCCTGCCGTCGGTTGGTTCATCAGCTTCCGATGCTACTGTTTCTGGGGTAGATGCTACCTGTACGTCGGGTTCATCACCAGGTACGTATGGGCGAGGCATGGGGTTCACTTGTTCCTGTGACTCTAGGATCTGGTCAGCATGGCGTCTCACGATGCTCTCCCCAACGTCCACTGTGTACATTAGTGGGCCCTGCCATGTGCATATCGTTCCTGGCTGCCATTTTTCTGTTCGGTAGTCGCAGGCCAAGACTGGTTGCCCTACATTGAAGCTCCTTGTTGGCTTCTCATGGTTGTACTGGAATTGCTTAATCTCAACATCTCTTCGTACGTTTGGTCTGAGCAAATCCAGGCGAGATCTTAACCTTCGGTTAAAGAACATCATGGCTGGGGCCTGGTTGGTGACTGCATGTGTCGCATTCCGGTAGGCGAACAGGAAATTGTCCACCTTGTGCTGCAGCAGAATGTTGTCATTGTACATAGCCTTTATTGCCTTCTTAAAGGTTTGTACAAACCTCTCAGCCAATCCATTTGTGGCTGGATGATACGGGGCGGATGTGTAATGCCTTACCCCATTCTTTTTCAAGAACCTCCAGAACTCTTCGGACACAAACTGTGGTCTGTTGTCGGAGCAAATCTGTTCTGGCAAGCCATTCCTGGCAAAAATGGTCCGTAGGACTGCAATAGTTTTCTCCGTGGTGGTGGAGGACATTTTGATGACCTCAGGCCATTTCGAGTGCGCATCCATGGCTATTAAAAACATTGAGTTCATGAATGGACCAGCAAAATCAATATGCACCCATTGCCATGGAGATGAGGGCCACTCCCATGGGTGTAGAGGGGCCTGTGGTGGTGCATTTTGGACTTTCTGGCATCCTGAGCAGCTCTTGGTCAGGTCCTCGATTTGTTTATCGATTCCCGGCCACCACTCATAAGCCCTGGCTAGGCTTTTCATTTTTACCCCTCCCAGATGACCCTCATGAAGCTCATTGAGCACTCTATCCCTTAACTTGGGTGGAATTACCACTTAGGATCCACACATCAAGGTCCCCCGGCACACTGACAGCTGTTTTCTCCTTGGCGAGAATGCTGGCAACAGTGAGTCGCCATGTGCTGACCATCCCTTCACCGTCAAATCATATACCCGAGACAGTGTCGGGTCATTTCGGGTTTCCTTTTTGATACAAGCGTTAGTTACCGGTAGGTATTCAACTATAGTCGAATTGAATATTTCGACAGGATCCACTGCTGGTGCTTCCTCCGCAGTAGGCAGTGGCAGGCGTGATAGCCCATCAGCATTTCCATGCTGTTTCGTGCCCTTATATTCAATCTCATAGTGGTGCGCCCCTAGAAAAAGTGACCATCTTTGTAGTCGTTGCGCAGTCATCGCCGGAACGCCCTTCTTTGGATTAAAAATGGAGACAAGAGGCTGGTGATCAGTCAGCAAGGTGAATTTCTGCCCGTGCAGATAGTGATTAAACTTTTTCACTCCCCACACTAGGCTGATGGCCTCCCTGTCAATCTGGGCGTAGTTACGCTCGGCTGAGGTTAGTGATTGTGACGCAAAGGCTATTGGCCTCTCTGAGCCGTCCGAGAATTTGTGCGACAGCACTGCTCCAATGCCGTAGGGTGACGCATCACATGCCAACCGAATTGGTAATGCTGGGTTGTAATGGGCCAGTACCTCTTTCGATGTGATTAGTGTTTTGCTCTTCTGGAAAGCTCGTCTACATTCGTCACTCCACTTCCATGACACCCCAGTTTGCAGTAGGGTGTTCAGTGGGTGTAGTATTGTAGACAAATTTGGCAAGAACTTATGGTAGTAGTTTACCAGCCCGAGGAACGACCTCAGTTGTGACACATTTTCCGGTGCTGGAGCCTTGACTACTGCCTCAATCTTCTCTGGGGACTTATGTAACCCCTCTTTATCGATAACGTGGCCACAATACAAGATCTGTTTTCTAAAAAACTCGCATTTGGGGCGGTTAGCTCGGAGCCCATATTCTTGCAATCTAGTGAGCACCTGCTCCAGGTTGGCAAGGTGATCACTGTCATTTTCGCCCGTGACCAGGATGTCGTCCAAATAACACTGGGTCTCTGGGATCCCTTGCAGGACTTGTTCCATTGCCCTCTGCCAAATAGCCGGAGCTGATGCTACCCTGGATACCAGCCGGTTGTATTGGTAGAGACCTTTATGGGTGTTGATTGTGAGGTATTTTTTTGATGCTTCTTCTACCTCCATTTGCAGATACGCCTGGGCCAGATCAATCTTAGTAAAGCATTTCCCTCCAGATAGCGAGGCGAAAATATCTTCAATCCGCGGAAGTGGATATTGTACAGTGTGAAGGACCGGGTTCACTGTTACCTTAAAGTCCCCACAGATGCGAACCTTCCTTGGTTCCCCAGGCGTGCTGCTCAATGACTTTTTGATCACAGGGACGATGGGTGTAGCCCACTCGCTCCAGTCTACCTTGGACAGTACACCTGAATGTTCCAGACCCTCCAGCTCTGCTTTGACGGCTGGGCGGATCGCATAAGGTACCGGTCGGGCCTTAAAAAATGTTGGGCTTGCGTTTTCTTCAATTTTAATCGTCGCTGTCATGCCTTTTAGTGTTCTGAGTCCTTGCTGGAACACTTCTTTCGCGTCAGTTAGGATCTTTGACAGTCGCCCAGGTGTGACGTCGTCATCCTTTTTGTCAGCCACAGTCAGTGCCTGTATGGAATGCCAATCCAGTTGTATTTTCCGGATCCATTCACGTCCCAGTAGTGGTGGTCCTCCATCTTGCAATACATACAGGTCTAGTTTTGGTGTTTCCTTGCCGTTATATATAACGGTCACCCTTATTTTTCCTTTGGGGTAGACTTTTTGCCCCGTGTACGTCTTCAAAATAATTTTTGTGTCTCTCAAAGGTATGTGTGAGAATAGCTGCTCGTAGTCCCGTCGGTTTATGACTGTTAGGGCTGATCCTGTGTCCAATTCCATCTTTACCTGGACTCCTGCTATCTTGAGAGTGACCCAAATGGTTCGGTGATCCTCTGTTGTGATCACATTATGTAGTTTCAGACAACTCAGTTCCCTGCTTTCGGAGTCGTTATCACTCTTTTGTTCGTCTGAACTATTCTCCGTTATCTTATGTACCTTCTTGTACTTTCCTTTGGTCGGTTTCTTATTGCTGGTTTTCTTTCCCGACCTGCAGACTCGTGCTATGTGTCCTACTTTTCCACACTGTCTGCACACTTTGTCTTTGAACCAGCAATCATTCTGGTCATGTGTTGTTCTGCCGCAGCGATAGCACTTCTCTGTTCCATATGACATTTCGTTTGTGCCATATTCTTGCGGTCTCTGTTGTATCTCTGCAGCGCCCCGTGCTGCTGCTTCATATGATACCGCAATGCTGAAAGCCTTTTCCAGCGTAAGATCCTTTTCAGATAAAAGCCGTTTCTGGGTTCCTTCACTTTGAAGCCCACACACAAACTTGTGCCTTAAGGTATCTCCTAGTCCCGTTCCAAACTGGCAGTGTTTCGATAGCTTGCGCAGTTCCGTTAAATACTCAGCATTACTTTAATCTTTATGCTAGTTCCTTTTGTGAAACTTAAATCTTTCTGCTATCAGCAGCGGTGTGGGGTTTAAGTGGTCCTGTAGGATTGACACTATGTTTTCAAAATCCTTTTCTGCTGGCTTCTCTGAGGTTACTAGCTTTCGTAGTAAGCCATACGTTTTTGCACCCATTGAATTCAACAATACCAGCGCTTTCTTGTCATCTGGCACTTCATTCGCCTTGCAGTATACTTCTATGCGTTCGACATATGTCGCCCAATCTTCGACTTTATTGTCGAACGCTGTGAAACTGCCACTCCTCGGCATTTTTGGGTGTGATTAGACTGGCTTAAAATGGTGTGTCCCGCGCTTTCCTTTCTTCCCCGCTGCGGCTTAAAATGGCGTCTCCCGCGCTGCTGCCAACGCCGCTCTCGGCGGTCCTCATGGCAAATGGCGACGCCCTGTGGGTTTCGCGCGCTGCTCCTGCGCTGCTGCCAACGCTGCTCTCTGCGGTCCTTGTGGCAATGGCAGCGCCTCGCATTTTCCTGCGTGCCTCTCTCCCCTGTTGACACTGCTCGGCCCTTGAACACCGGCTGCGCTCTGCTCTCTCTCGTCTCTCTCCCCCGTTGACGCCGCCCGGTCCTGAACACCGGCTGCGCCCTGTGCGCTCTGCCCTCTCTCTCTCCCCCGTCGACGCTACTCGGCCTTTTTCTGTGCCGCTCGGTCGGGCTCTAGCCCGCCGCTGTGCGGGAAGGGTCTGCGCAGTACCTGTTGCCAACCCGTTTCGCTGGACCACCATGACTGGAAAGCCAAGCCTGGCTCTCGACAGCCTCCCCTGCGATGTTCAAATCTCCGCTGGATGACTGGGCGGTTGCCCGTGGTCGACGCCCGTGTTTCTGGACTTGACCTTCTTCCACTCTTCTCCAGGAGCGAATCCCTGGGAGGTGATGCAGAGTTGCAGGTAGGTTCGAATCTGCCTCGTCGCCAATGTTACGTCCGTGTATAATCAGACACAGACTGCGGAGTACGGTACAAACGGTGTTTACTCAACGTGGCTCAGACTGCAACTGATCTGTACAGATTACTACTCGACGTTATATACAGGTGTGGTCACTGCCGGTACTACAGTATACATGAGCTGTAAAAAGTAGTTCCCCCCCTTAAAGGTACATACATTACAGTCATCACCTTTTTGACCTCTCTCCTTCCACTTGTGCCTCACACCAGCATCCTTTGCCACAATTGAACCAATACAGTGCATTGCAGCACTCATGCCTCCCTCACTGCTGCCCGGTCCTCACGCTAAAGCAACTCTTGTACCTCCCTGCTTTCAGATGCTAATTCGCCAGGTGAGGAGGCAGGCCATCAAGCTGCCACTGTGAGTGACTCTGAAGGCGAGGAGGAAGAGGAAGCCGGACCATCAGTGCCACCCTCATCCGAGGCAGCCCATGGCCATAATGGGGACACGCCTTCCCTGGAGGGGAGCAGGGGGGAATGGTCTGAGGAGGGTGAAGCTCCGGGGCCCAGCGGGCTGCTGCAACGCGGGGGGATAGGGAAGCTCGGCGGCCTTCTCCCCGGAGGGAGAGTCTGGCCTCGAGTCCTGCTACAGTGAGCGCAGAAGAGGTGCGGCTCCTCGCTGAAATGAGCGCCCAGGCAGAGCACAGGCACACTGAGCTCATGGCTGCAGTGGCAAGGATGCCCGAATCCATTGAGTCACTGGCAAGGAGTGTCCAGGACTTCGGCGCAGCACTGGCAAGGGATCTGCAGGACTTCGGCGCAGCACAGGCAAGGAGTCTGCAGGACTTCGGCGCAGCACAGGCAGCACAGGCGGCTTCCACGCAAGTGCTTAGTGGTGCAATGCAGTCAGTGGCTGGTCTGATGCAGACGCAGATTGAGGCCACACGAGCACTGACTGCTGCCACCCTCGCTGGATTGGGCACGAATCACCGGGGCCCTCGCCGCGCCGCTGCAGACCAGCAGTCTGTGCTTCAGCAGATTGCTCCACATGCTGCAGTGCTGCCCCGTGGGAGTGCCAGTGTGTCGTCCGACCAGGGAGTGGCTGTCCTCTGTCAGGATGGCAGCATTCCTGCTGCCAACACTGTCACTTCTCCACTGCAGCTGCCACCACCTGTAGGACAGACTGCTGCCGCCCATGCAGAGTTGGAGCAGTCAGCAGCCGGGCCCTCCAGGCCCAGAGCTGGTCCAGGCCGTACCTCAAGGGCATCTGCCGACTCAGTTTCTGACACTCAGCAGCCTTCCCCCAGCCTTGCTGCAGCCACTGGGGTCCCATTGCGGAGGAGCTGCAGGGTGGGAAGGGGCTAATCTCGCAAGCGAAGCAGATCACCCTCGAAGGGCAAAAAGTAGGAGGTGTGGCAAAATGCTGTTAATTTTTTTATTGAAGGCCGAGGATCGTGGTCATTTTTTGTTTACTCTTTTGTTCATTGTCTCCAGGTTGTGAGAGCCAATTATGTGTCTGGCTGCTTTTTTGGGGGTTTCTCTCTATTACTTTGTCATGCGGGAAGGGCACACAGTTTGTTAAATAAAGAAGTGTCTTTATTCAGAATGTGCATGTTTGCTCTTTGAACTATTTGTTGCCTTGACTGGCTTAAGGGTTGCGGAATGGTTCCACTCATGTTCTTTCAATGGCACAAGCCATTCCCTCAGAGGGGGCCTAGAACCGACTTGCAATAAGCTGCTGACGGACGGCCCTTGCACTTTGTGCCTCCCTCCCGTCTTGGTGCTCCTCCTCCTCCTCCTCCTCCTCTGCTGGTGCTCCAATGCCTGGTGGCTGTGGCTGATTCCTGAGGATTTCCAGGTTATGCAGCATGCAGCACACTGCAACGAAATGGGAGACTCGCTCAGGTGAGTTTTGAAGGTCTCCCCCGGAATGGTCCAGACAGCGGAACTGTTGCTTTAGCACGCCGATTGTGTGCTCAATGATGTTCCTGGTCGCTTGATGGCTCTCATTGTATCGTTCTTCAGCAGGGGTGCTGGGCGCACGGAGCGGGGTCATCAGCCAGGTGCACAGAGGATAGCCCTTGTCCCCAAGAAGCCAGCCTCCTAGGTGAGCCGGGGCTTCGAAAAGGTCTGCCACAGAAGTCTGGCGCAGTGTAAGGGGTCATTTTAACGAGCTTGTGGTGTGCGAGATCGGTTTTTGATTTCACACTGCTCGTGAGCGGTTCCGAAGCGCTCCCCCCTCACCGGTTCTAGACACTGGGCTTATTGCCAGACCACCTTGATGTGTTGGCCCAACTTGTGACTCGGAAGACAAATGGATCAGGTGAGACAAGGTAAGTTTTAAATCAAAGGTATCTTTATTTTTAAGGAGAATAAAACATAGAGAATGAAGAAACAATGCAGACAAAAATCATGAACACGCCTCTCAATGGGAACTAAAATTGAACACACAAGAGTTACTTTGACTATCATAATACATCAATTCTAGATCAGCGATATAATAAAACGGGGGTGGAGAAAGCGCACGGCACAACGAAGGATGAATAACACTCCCGAATTACAAAGCCCTTAATATTAAAAACCCTCCCGCCTCTAAAATATACCTCAACTAGATCAGCTAGGCGGAGTTGGGCCTCTATGCTCACCAGGGTTTTTAAAACTGTCCTTGACCTTGGTGTTCCTGTATCGTCCGGGATCTCCAATCTTCCTTATGGGACCGGCTCCTGAACCTGCTCTCCTGCTCGAACTTGTAGGCCCTCCGTGCTCCTTGAACCATAATCGAACCTCTCCACTCGCTCTGCCTTTGACCTCGTGTCTGTGTGAAACTGTGTTTTTTAAATTTCTCTTTTCCCCCAACAGTTATACTGTTTTCTTGCCCTTATCTTGGTGCCAAATCAGGGGTTTTCTTTTGTTAAAGTAATGGGCAGGCTGCTTTGACAAAAGCGGGTACTTTATTTTAATGTCTTGTAAATGAAACTAATGGGATCTGTCCTGTGTCCCTCTGAGTTTGGTACAGATGATAGGTTTTGTCTGTGCTCTGCGATTTCAGAGATGGGTTTGCATTTTGCTAGCAATTAACACACCTTGAGGTGTAAATATTTTTGTTTTGACTTCGTTACTACTGTAACCATTTTACCATATCAATTGCAGTCAGTTCTAGAATCTTCTAATCGGTGGTGACTCAGGTTTCTTTAAGATACTGCAGTGGTATGTCCTTCTGAAATGAGTCATGTGATCTGCCAACTCCATCTTGAGTTCATAAAATGTGGCCATTTCAGGGGCTTTACAATGTAGACTGTATTTTCCTGGATTTTTGCGAATCCTACAGCAGGATGAAGGCGTCGTGGCTGCTGCCTGGAAAGCGGGCATTGACAGCGAGTATCAGCTGTCTGTGGTCACACACCAACTGGACATTCAATGAATGGAACCCCTTCCGATTGCGGTAATCCTCTGCATTCTCTTGCGGCGCCCGCAAAGCCACATGCATGCAGTCAATGGTGCCCTGGACCATGGGGAAGCCCGCTATTCTTGCAAATCCCATTGCGCGCTCTTGCTGCTTGTCCAGGGTCATGGGGAAGGAGATGTACTGACGTCTCCTTTTAAAGAGGGCATTCGTGACTTGACGGATGCAGCAATGCACCGCGAACTGGGAGATATTGGAAATGTCCCCAGTAGCGGATTGGAAGGAGCCGGTGGCATAGAAGTATAGAGCCACTGTCACCTTCACTGCCACCGACAGAGACGTCCTGCTCCTCAGTTGAGGCTGCAGATCTGGCTGAAGCAGGTGGCAGAGCTCAGTGACCACCTCCCTGCTGAATCGCAGCCTCTGAAAACACTGCTCCTCAGACATGTTGAGGTATGAGAACTGTTGGTGGAAAACCCTGGGATGGTAAGGTCTCGTGTGTCGACGCCTGTTGGCCCTCCTCCGTCTGGCCATGATTGGCACTCTCTCTCGGCGTCTCTGTGCCCTCTCAATGTAATGGAGAAGCCCAACGTTCCCACCCATTGCAGCCCCCATAGTATGTGGCCACTCAAGGTTATGCCAGTGAAAAAGCAAACCATCTACAAAGTTCTGGTCAGAAGCCAGAAGTACCTCTGTGAGCGCTGACTCAATGCAGAAAGCTCTCTCCCTTTGTCTCTCTGCAAATCTCTCTCTCTCTCACAGAAGGAGTGGTCCAAAAATGGCTACCACAAAGAAGCCAGGAAGAGCCCCCTTTAAATAGCGCCCCCCCAGCCCCACAGCGACTGGGAACCATTCCAGTCAACCAGTCGCTGGGAGCGCCAGGCGGAAAGGAGGGGGGCGCCACTGAATTTCCGGTTCGGGGCGCCCCAAGGGCGTTGCACCATGAAATGATGTCAGGAGCTGCGCGCGCAGCTGAATGGGCGTTGCAGTTTTGCGCCGCCGCCAAATGTCCGCTCAATTTCGCGAGAGGCGCAGGTCTCGCCACGCCTGGGCGCTAGCTGGCTCGCGCCCCACTTACCGCCCTCTTAAGGCGCTAACGGGTGGCGCAACCAACTGAATTTCTCCCCCATTTTCTTTTCAAAGATAGAAAACTTCCACACTTTTAAAACACACTTTCCCACACACTGAGATTCCAGCATTCCTCTTAGGATTCCTTTCACTCAGCAAATCCTGTATTTTACTTGTTTTGGACAGAAACTGATAGCACCTGTGTCGATAAAACTTTAATTGTTTCCTTATTCCCTTTCTTAAATTACTGGTACTCGGGTACAATTTTGGCACCCATTTTTGGTCCAAATTTGAGTACGTCTACTCAACTCATAATATGCTCGAGCCACTAAAATGATGGCCTTTTCTCCCTTTAATTTTGTTTCTTTAGCCCACCATTCTCTTTGCTTGGCCGGTGGGTCGTTCGGTTGCCAATCGTTTTTAACCATTTTTGTCAATTAATCTTTTATTTTTGTCCGCTAAATAACGTGTCAGAGACCCCACCGGTCCCCACTCGAGTTTTTCCACTTCCCATGGTTAATCACAACTGCTCTACATTCTGCATTGAAACACTTAGACGGTAAAGAGACCTACATCAGAATGCTGTTCATAGACTACAGCTCAGCATTCAACACTATCTTCTCCAACAAGCTGGCCACCAAACTCCACACTCTTGGCCTGAACACTTCCCTTTGCAACTGGACCCTGGACTTCCTAACTAACAGACCCCAGTCTGTCAAATTAGGTAACCACACCTCCCCCCCCCCGACCCTGAACACGGGGGCCCCACAAGGTTGTGTGCTGAGCCCCCTCCTCTACTCCCTCTTCACCCACGACTGTGTGGCTGTTCATAGTTCCAACACCATCATCAAGTTTGCGGATGATACCACGGTGGTAGGCCAGATCACCAACGATGAGTCAGCCTACAGGGAGGAGGTCCAGCACCTCGTGAAGTGGTGCGCCGATAACAACCTGGCCCTTAACATCAAGAAAACCAAGGAAATCATTGTGGACTTCAGGAAGTCTAAAGGCGGAAGACACCCCCCCATCCATATCCATGGGGCTGTGGTGGAAAGGGTGGACAGCTTTAAGTTCCTCGGAGTCCACATCACGGAAGACCTCTCCTGGTCCCTCAATACCTCCTCTTTGGTGAAGAAGGCCCAGCAGCGCCTATATTTCCTAAGGAGGCTGAAGGGATGTAACCTGTCACCCCAGATCCTCTCTAACGTTTACCGCTGCACAATAGAGAGCATCCTGACGAACTGTATCACAGTGTGGTATGGCAGCTGTAGCTCCTATGACCGGAAAGCCCTGCAGCGGGTAATCAAAACTGTCCAACGCTTTACCGGCACCCGGCTAACGACCATTGAGAACATCTACCAGAAACGTTGTTTACGGAGGTCACGGACCATCATCAAAGACCCTACCCACCCCAGCCACAGTTTGTTTGCCCCCCTGCCATCTGGGAGATGCTACAGATGCATTCGCACCCGAACGACCAGATTTAGGAACAGCTTCTTTCCCAGGGCTGTCATCCTATTGAACTATGCAAATAAACTCTAAAGCCTGCACATCTGCCAATGCACTTTATTATGTTTATGTTTACGTTACAAGCCAAATGTATGTTAAATGTCTTAATCTAAGTGTACACTCTCGGGAGCCGCAAGCCTACATTTCGTTGTACTGCACTTGTGCACTAACAATGACAATAAAGTTGATTATTATTATTATTATTATTATCATTGTTGTCAGTGGTACGTCCCTTACTTTACTCTCGCAGAGTGAGACGGTACTTGCAACAATTATGTTCTGGCAAATTGTTGTCAGAGGTATGCTTTAGACTTTTTCTCCAAAGTTAACGCACTACTTGCAACAATTTTATTTGGATATTTTGTTGTCAGAGGTATGCTTAGCACCACTTGCAACTCGAATTGTCAGAGGTATGCTTAAACTTTCTGCACTGCTTGCAACTCGAATTGTCAGAGGTATGCTTAAACTTTCTGCACTACTTGCAACTCGAATTGTCAGAGGTATGCTTTAGACTTTTACTCCAAAGTTAACGCACTACTTGCAACTCATACCCCGCCTATACTTCCGCGCGTTTCATCCTAACCCCAAGACCGCTTGACTTATCGATTCAAACCTTTTAGTTCTTTGATTCGAAAGGGGGCGGTGGACACGAGATGGTGTTGCCTTGCCCTAACTGTACGTGGTATTTAAATGTACTCATGTTTTTGGCTCAGCTTCACTTGCCCATGCCTCCCGTCCATGTGGATCCTGTTGTGGAATATTTTAAACCAACACTCGACACAAGGTTTTAGATCGATAGTCAAGTTGTCTTTATTGCACCGGTGGGGAAACAATCTGCTCTGTCTTAGCCAGACCTTTCCAAATTGGTACAGCAAACACTACATTTTTATACATTACAATACACATGTCAAAATTCATTCCTGCCACCTGATTGGACCTTGGCCCGAATGCATCTTCACTGATTGGTTGCCTATGCCGCGTTACATTAAAGTACCGCCTTTATTATCGGCCGTTATCCCTCAAGCTGTTGTTGCACCTATGACCTTTGTTTATGCCAGATGGGTCTCATCAACATTGTACTTCTGACTCATTGTCCTCCTTTCCTGCCTCTCTAGGCCTCTTTCATTGTTTTACTTTCCTGCCAGAACAGAACTTACATCCTCTTAGGCCTCTTATGGTTCCATGTCCGGCTATGTTATCTCCACTGCCAATTCAGCAACTTAGAAAAAGATGGTCTTTATTACACCATTCAGTGAAACTGTCAGCTATGTCAGTTTAACTCTTTCTCCACTGCATGCACAAAGTTGGAAAATAGCCCCTTTCATGTAAGCTGGTTATTCGAAAAACAGTGAGAGCATTATGTTTATTGTAAAATTGAACTTGACTCAATCCACATTTCCCCCCTTTGCTATCAGTAACACACATTGCTATGTAAGCGGCAAGCGCAATGCACAGAGCAGTGTTCGCTAGTGGCAACATAAGACTTTAGCAAGGAAACATTAAACTGAATGCTTCATCTCCAAGTTCCTGAAAAATATGGTGGCAGGCCAACTCCTGACCTGAAACTATATATCAGAGCTCCATGGATAGTAAATTCTACTTTCCATATTTACTTACTGGAATTGGATACTCTAAATACAAACTTTTTCCATTCAATGTAAAAGTCATAGATACGAATGGGAGAGATTATCATATATGATGCATCATATTTTGACTTTCTTGTTTTCCATCTGATTTATATAAGCCCATAATAAAACTGAACTGTCAAAAATTGTGACCCTATATCACAACGCCCAGAGCACTATTATGGCATTATCTGAAAAATAGATTTGAGAAGAGGCAATAAGAAGAAAGAAATTTAAAAAAATATTATAACCTGAAAATTATTGCGTGTCGGCAGCATATGAACATTTACACATTCGTATTTAATTCCTCCGCACTATCTTAACGGAGCAGTTGAGCTGTTTGTTGTCCTTTGACGTCCTTTGTGACTGTGACAAAGGTAAACTATCCCTCCTTGTCCTTCTCGACTTGTCTGCAGCCTTCGACAAGGTTGACCACTCCATCCTTCTCCAACGCCTCGCCACCGTCGACCAGCTGGGTGGGGCTGCACTCGCCCGGTTCCATTCTTATCAATCTAATCGTAGCCAGAGAATCACCTGCAATAACTTCTCTTCCCGCTCCCGCATCGTTACCTCTAGTGTCCCCCAAGGATCCATCTTTGGCCCCTCCTATTTCTCATCAACATGTTGCCCCTTGGCGACATCATCGGAAAACAGAGCGTCAGTTTCCACGTGTACGCTGACGACACCCAGCTCTACCTCACTACCTCTTCTCTTGACCCCTCCACGGTGTCTAAATTGTCAGACTGCTTGTCCGACATACAGTTCTGGATGAGCAGAAATTTTCTCCAATTAAATATCAGGAAGACCGATGCCATTGTTTTCAGTCCCCGTCACAAACTCCGTTCCCTAGCCACCGACTCCATCCCTCTCTCTAACATCTATCTGCCTGAGGCTGAACCACACTGTTCGCAACCTTAGTGTCATATTTGATCCTGAAATGAGCTTCCAACCACATATCCGCAGCATAACAAAGACCACCTATTTCTACCTCCGTAACATCGTCCCTCTCTGCCCTTGCCTCAGCTCATCCGCTGCTGAAACCCTCATTCATGCCTTTGTTACCTCTAGACTTGACTATTCCAACGCACTCCTTTTAAGCTTCTATAGATATGTGAAGAGAAAAGGATTGGTAAAGTCAAGCGTAGGTCCCTTGCAGTCAGAATCAGGGGAATTTATAATGGGGAACAAAGGCATGGAAGACCAATTAAATACATACTTTGGTTCTGTCTTCACAAAGGAGGACGCAAATAAACTCCCAGGGATGTCGGGGAACATAGGGTCTAATGAGAGGGAGGAACTGAATGAAATCAGTATTTGTCGGGAAATGGTGTTAGGGAAATTGACAGGATTGAAGGCCGAGAAATCCCCAGGGCCTGATAATCTACATCCTAGGGCACTTAAAGAAGTGGCCCTAGAAATAGTAGATGCATTGCTGGTCATCTTCCAAAATTCTATAAACTCTGGAACAGTTCCCATGGATTGGAGGGTAGCTAATGTAACCCCACTATTTAAAAAAGGTGGTAGAGAAAAAACGGGGAATTATAGACCGGTAAGCCTGACATCGGTAATGGGGAAAATGCTAGAGTCCATTCTAAAAGATGTAATAGCAGAGCACTTGGAAAACAGTGACAGGATCGGACAAAGCCAACATGGATTTACAAAAGGTAAATCATGCTTAACTAATCTACTGGAATTTTTTGAGGATGTAACTGGTAGAATAGATAAGGGAGAACCAGTGGATGTGGTGTATTTGGACTTTCAGAAGGCTTTTGATAAGGTCCCGCATAAGAGACTAGCGTGCAAAGTTAAAGCACATGGGATTGGGGGTAAGGTACTGACTTGGATAGAAAACTGGTTGGCAGACAGGAAGCAAAGAGTTGGAATAAACGGGTCTTTTTCCGAGTAGAAGGCAGTGACTAGTGGGGTACTGCAGGGATCGGTGCTAGGACCCCAGTTATTCACAATATATATAAATGATCTAGATGAGGGAACTAGATGTAATATCTCCAAGTTTGTAGATGACACAAAGCTGGGTGGGCGTGTGTGCTGTGAGGAGGATGCAGAGAAACTCCAGTACGATTTGGACAGGTTGGGTGATTGGGCAGATGCATGGCAGATGCAGTATAATGTGGATAAATGCGAGGTTATCCACTTTGGTGTCAAAAACAGGAAGGAAGATTATTATCTGAACGGCAATAGATTGGGAAAAGGGGAAGTGCAACAAGACAGGGGAAGTGCAACAAGACCTGGGTGTCCTTGTGCACCAGTCGCTGAAGGTAAGCATGCAGTGCAGCAGGCAGTTAAGAAGGCAAATGGTATGCTGGCCTTCATAGCGAGAGGATTCGAGTACAGGAGCAAGGATGTCTTGCTGCAGTTGTACAGGGCCTTGGTGAGACCACACCTTGAGTATTGTGTGCAGTTTTGGTCGCGTTATCTGAGGAAGGATGATCTTGCCATGGAGGGAGTGCAGCGAAGATTCACCAGATTGATACCTGGGATGGCAGGAATGACGTATGAAGAGAGATTGGGTCGATTAGGCTTATATTCGCTAGAGTTTAGAAGAATGAGAGGGGATCTTATTGAAACTTATAAAATTCTAACAGGACTAGACAGACTAGATGCAGGAAGGCTGTTCCCGATGGCGTGGGAGTCCAGAACCAGGGGTCACAGTCTAAGGATAAGGGGTAAGCCATTTAGGACAGAGATGAGGAGGAATTTCTTCACCCAGAGAGTGGTGAACCTGTGGAATTCTCTGCCACAGAAGACAGTTGAGGCCAATTCATTAAATATATTCAAGAAGGAGTTAGATATATTTCTTAAGGCTAAGGGGATCAAGGGATATGGGGAGAAAGCAGGGACAGGGTGCTGAATTTGGATGATCAGCCATGATCGCATTGAATGGCGGAGCAGGCTCGAGGGGCCGAATGGCCTACTCATGCTCCTATCTTCTATGTTTCTATGTCTAGCCTCCCACATTCTACCCTATGTAAACTTGAGGTCATCCAAAACTCGGCTGCATGTGTCCTAACTCGCACCAAGTCCCGTTCACCCATCGCCCCTGTGCTCTACATTGGCTCCCGGTTAAGCAGCGCCTCGATTCCAAAATTCTCATCCTTGTTTTCAAATCCCTCCATGGCCTCATCCCTCCCCATCTCTGTAATCTCCTTCAGCCCCACATCCCCTGAGATATCTGCGCTCCTCTAATTCTGCCCTCTTGAGCATCCCTGATTATAATCACTCAACCATTGGTGGCAGTGCCTTCTGTTACTTGGGCCCTAAGCTCTGGAATTCCCTGCCTATACCTCTCTGCCTCGCTACCTCTCTTTCCTCCTTTAAGATGCTCCTTAAAACCTACCTCTTTGACCAAGCTTTTTGTCACCTGCCCTAATTTCTCCTTATGTGTCAAATGTTTTATCTTATAATACTCCTGTGAAGTGCCTTGGGACCTTTTACTATGTTAAAGGTGCTATATAAGTACAAGTTGTTGTTGTTTTGAACAGATTATTGCCTCCATTAAAATAGAGAGAGGAATTTGATACAACTATATTAAGTGTTCAATCAATAACATTGCTACAGTAATTTCCAGATTTATGCCTCTCTTTTATTTAATTGGCTAGATGTAGATAGTTAACATTGTGAACCAAGACTAAATTCAATGACATTTGCCTTGTGGGTTCGATTTACTGGCACAAGTCCATTAGCTTAGGTTGGAGGAGATTGACTCCTGCTCATTAGTAGATAGATCCGTTTTATTACATATCATTGCATTACTAAGCTAATCTATCTTCACAGAATCACAGAAACCCCACAGTGCAGATAGAGGCCATTTCGGCCCATCGAGCCTGCACCGACACATATCCCACCCGATCCCCGTAACCCCTACACCAACACATATCCCACCCTATCCCCGTAACCCCACGTATTTAATCCCCCTAACACTAAGGGTCAATTTATCATAGCCAATCAACCTAACCCGCACATCTTTGGACTGTGGGAGGAAACCGGAGCACCCGGAGGAAACCCACGCAAACACGGGGAGAATGTGCAAACTCCACACAGACAGTCACCCGAGGCCGGATTTGAACCCGGGTCCCTGGCGCTGTGAGGCAACAGCACTAACCACTATGCCATCTTCAATGGTGAATTAATTCAAAACTTTGGTTAGACCACAGTTAAAAGTAGTTTTGGTCTCCCATTATAGAAATGACATTACAGCAGTAGAGAATGTGCAGCATCAATTCACCGGATGATGTTTAGGATGGAGAGCATAGTTAGGAGGAGAGACTTGAACTATTGGGCCTATTTCCACTGGAGCAGAGAAGGCTAAGCGGAGGTTTAATAGAAGTTTTTAATAAAGTGATTGGGGAAAAACTATTTCCTCTCGTTGGTGAGTCAGTGAAGATAGGAGCAGGAATAGGCCATTCGGCCCCTCGAGCCTGCTCCGCCATTCAATGAGATCATGGCTGATCATCCAAATTCAGTACCCGGTCCCTGCCTTCTCCCCATATCCCTTGATCCCTTTAGCCTTAAGAAATATATCCAACTCCTTTTTGAATATATTTAATGAACTGGCCTCCACCGCCCTCTGTGGCAGAGAATTCCACAGGTTCACCACTCTCTGGGTGAAGAAATTCCTCCTCATTTCAGTCCTAAATGGCTTACCCCTTATCCTTAGACTATGACCCCTGGTTCTGGACTCCCCGGCCATCATAAACACCCTTCCTGCATCTAGTCTGTCCAGACCTGACAGAATTTTATAGGTTTCGATGAGATCCCCTCTCAATCTTCTAAACTCCAGCGAGTATAAGCCCAATCGACACAATCTCTCCTCATACGTCATTCCTGCCATCCCAGGTATCAGCCTGGTGAATCTTTGGTGTACTCCTTCCATGGCAAGTACGTCCTTCCTCAGGTAAGGCGACCAAAACTGCACACAATACTCAAGGTGTGGTCTCACCAAGGCCCTGTACAGCTGTAGCAAGACATCCTTGTTCCTGTACTCGAACCCTCTTGCTACGAAGGCCAACATACCATTTGCCTTCTTAACCGCCTGCTGCACCTGCATGCTTACCTTCAGCGACTGGTGCACAAGGACGCCCAGGTCTCTTTGCACTTCCCCTTCTCCCAATCTATTGCCATTCAAATAATAATCTGCCTTCCTGTTTTTGCAATTTAAAAATTTATCACTGAGAGTGAGGAGAGAAGTTAGGAGAATATTTTTTACCCAGAGAATTGATGGAGCATGGAATGGTCGAGGCAGAAACCGTTACATCTTTTAAAGGAAAATTTGATAACTATTTGAAGCAGCGAAAGATAGAAAGCTATGGGAGAGAGAGAGGCAGTGGGATTCATTTTCAATTGGTCCAGTAAAGAGCTAGCAGGGGCATAACGGGCAGAATTCTCTCCTTCTGATGGTTCCAATACCCATTTACACTCCTATTAAGGGAAGCACATTGGACAATTGCTCAGCTCTGGCAGGCCTCAGGAAACAATCTGATTTCATTCATGTCTTATGATTGCAGTCCAAGAAAACCCACAACAGAAGGGAAAGACAGAAAACTGGAGGGGGTGCGCCAGACCTCCAAGCGTTGATATGCCTTGAAGAACCCACCCTTCACATGGTGTAGCCACTCTATGGTCCCCATTGGAGAGGAGCATGCTGCCTCGGTTGAGACCTCACGGCAGCTCTGCGGTCTGCCCCATGCAATTTACCATCCCTGGCCTCCCCAGATCTGACAAAAAAAAAATTGGTGGCGCTTGGGTGGAAAGTATATGCCTATCATTTCATGTGTGGGGGAGTGAGTGGTTTACAAAATAATTGAACTCACACTTGTATAATAACAGGGCGGAAATGACAAGGCTCTGCTGCTGGAGCTGGCATTGCATCTATAAATAGGCCAAACCAGGAGGATCCGACAGGGATGGCTGCTCCTAATCTGTGCAAACACAATTCTTACGGTGCACCGCTCTCCTGCAACCTGAGTCCCGAGATCAGAAAACGAAATACTTAGTATGAGAGATTAGTGAATAGCACTGAGTGACTAGGTAATCAAAGGAGGAGCTAGCACTACACTATAGGACTTTATAAAAACACAGTGAGCTTTTATTATGTAGCTGTCAGTTCGGATTCCCAGTAAATTGAACCTCAAGCCTTTCAGCAGCACTGCTATCTCTGCAGTCTCTAGGTATCCTGATCTGACTAGACAAGGCTTGACATAGTTTAGGATAAAACACTTCTGAGTCACAATCACATGAGCATCACATAAATAATTATACTTACATGGAATAATGTTATGTTTCATGAATCAATTACACTCATGGATTAATCATATTCATATGATTCATATAAAAACATGCAGGGAAAATGCTCAATCCACAATAACTGAGGAAGTCCTTAATTATTTGCGAATGGAGGAGGAAGCAAACTAGCCAGTTGGTACCAGTGTAGCTGTTAATATTTATTCTAACTAAAGCGAACTCCAGTAACACACAGCTCGTTACAGTACAACAGTTAACATGCCTCCTTCATAATGCTTTATCTGCCGTGACAGAATGACTTCATTTTTTTTTTCACATTCACCAGTCAAGGCTATTTTAATACAATTTAGCCATTTAACTAAAGACAATTGGAGCATTTCTACAGACCGCCCACGTGATATATTCAAAGTGGTTATGGTATGCTGTGATTTATAAGGGCATTTTCCAATGGTATGATAGCAAAATACTGCAGATGCTGGAAATCCGAAATAACAACAGAAAATGCTGGAAAAACTCAGCAGGCCAGGCAACATCCGTGGAGAGAAATTAAAAGTCGACGTTTCGGGTCAAAACCCTTTTTCAAAACTGGAAAGGAAATAAAATAGATCGAAGGCAGGGCTGCGATAGAACAAAAGAGAAGTGAAGAGACATTAAGAGGTATTCAAAACCAGACGAGATGGTAATAGGACAGAGGAGACAAAGGCGGCTCAGACTAGGTGTGAAGTGTACTGGCAGGGTGAGAAACAGCTGCCATGTGGGAGAGAAAAAAAAGGAAAGGGGGGGAAGGGAAGACCCAAAACAAAGGGGTGGAAAAGAAATATATAAGTAAAAATGTAATAGGGGCCGAGGTTATGATCTGAAATTGTTGAACTCGATATTGAGTCCGGAGGGCTGCAGAGTGCCTAATCGGAAGATGAGGCGCTGTTCCTCGAGTTTATGTTGAGCTTCCGTGGAACAATGCAAGAGGCCAAGGACGGTGAGGTCCGAGTGGGGATGGAGCGGTGAATTAAAATGACAGGCAACCCCGATGACAGTTTCCGGTCGCCTGTCATTTTAATTCACCGCTCCATTCCCACTCGGACCTCACCGTCCTTGGCCTCTTGCATTGTTCCACGGAAGCTCAACGTAAACTCGAGGAACAGCACCTCATCTTCCGATTAGGCACTCTGCAACCTTCCAGACTCAATATCGAGTTCAACAATTTCAGATCATAACCTCGGCCCCTATTACATTTTTACTTATATATTTCTTTTCCACTCCTTTGTTTTGGGTCTTCCCTTCCCCCCCTTTCCTTTTTTTTCTCTCCCACATGGCAGCTGTTTCTCATCCTGCCAGTACAC
The DNA here is from genome assembly GCF_052327205.1 of Somniosus microcephalus. Lineage (NCBI taxonomy): Eukaryota > Metazoa > Chordata > Chondrichthyes > Squaliformes > Somniosidae > Somniosus > Somniosus microcephalus. The sequence goes on from NC_140992.1 coordinate 256,166,312, forward strand.
TTCACACCTAGTCTGAGCCGCCTTTGTCTCCTCTGTCCTATTACCATCTCGTCTGGTTTTGAATACCTCTTAATGTCTCTTTACTTCTCTTTTGTTCTATCGCAGCCCTGCCTTCGATCTATTTTATTTCCTTCCAGTTTTGAAAAAGAGTTTCGACCCGAAACGTCGACTTTTAATTTCTCTCCACGGATGTTGCCTGGCCTGCTGAGTTTTTCCAGCATTTTCTGTTTTCCAATGGTATGTTCTGGTTACACACATGCATGTTTGGTGCTGGGGGAAAGAGTAAGAAAATCCGGCCTGTAGACTTTGAACCTACTGTGCAGCACCTGTTTTTTTTACAGCCAGACTGCGGTGGTATCACACGAGACACGAGCAGCCTCATTAAAGGTTTAAAAATAACGTTAATGAGGTTTCCTTACCCTACAATGAGCTTTGCTGCAGAAATCATCACTTAGTCATCACTGAAGGGCCAAATTAACAGGCACATTTTCAAACTCACTTCACTTGCCTTTGGGAGTAAGTTTTTACCGGTGTCTGACTGTGCGCTGGTACTATTTCTGACTTTTTGGACTGCCTTTGATGCCTTTTATTTCCTACATTACAACAGTGGCTACACTCTTAAAGTACTTCATTGGCTATAAAGCGCGGTGGGATGTCCTGAGGTCGTGAAAAGCACTATATAAATGCAATTTTTCTTTCCTCCTAGTTTGGTGTATTGCTTTTTTTTACATGTTTTATTTAATTTCTGTATTGTTTTCTTTTCTTTTCCCACTTCCTACCTTTTGCCTTCAGAAAGCTAGAGGATGAAGGAGAGCTCCGCAGGTACATCTGCATCTGAGGTGGTGTGGGAGCAAATAGATGCAATGTGATTTTACACTTTAATTGGGGAATTGCCTTTTTATCGTCACGTAATTTAATTTAATTTTTAACTTAATAGGCTCTTTTTCCTAAAGGAACTCCAGGTACAAACCATGGCTTTATAAAGAAAACAATCATTTATTTTTAATACACTAAAACATTGACATTAGAATTTAAACAACGGCCCAGAAATTCGGGTCGGAGTCTTCCTGCACTTACCTAGCGCGCCGGCCGTTGTGCTGTGGGCCCGTGTGGGATTCCGATCCTGGGCCTCCTCCAACTGCCAGCGCGCAGTGCTTGCGTATCCCAGGGGCGCAGTTAGTTTGAAGCGTCCCCTGGGATCACGTGGGCCATGGAGAGCCAATGGTAGCAGGGAAATGCCCATTCATAAAATTAACAGGAAGAGCTGAGAAAACTATAAATACTATAAGCCTCAAAACATAGCTAAAACTTCAAATAAATCACATTTTTAAAATAACTATAAATTACATGAAATAACTATTTTAAACAATAATTTACATTTTTGAAAAAATTAATTACATTTTCTAATGGGGCTAAAAATAAACTTACCTTTCTTTAAAGTATTTCAAAATAATAAACCTGTGGAAAAAATGTTTTAATTTTAATTAATTCACCACTTACCTTGTTAAAAGCAGGCCTTGTGCCTGCTTTTTAAAAGTGTAACTGCTGGAGACTTACCCTCCCGGAGAAACCTGGAAAAAAAACGTAAATTTCAGGCGCATGCGCTGCCTCTCCGGCGCACGCGTTCCACCTCTGAACCCCTTCCTTTAAGGGAACGGAAGTTCCGGTTTCCCGCGCATGCGCAGTGCATGCACGAAAGCGGCACTTTCGTTGGGCCTACGGGTGAGTACCCAGCGCCTACTCACCCGTGGGGACCCGAATTTCTGGGCCAACATCTTGGGTTTATGCCTGAATTAGAATTGCTTAACAACAATACAACACCTTCTGAATTCCCAAAATATTTGGAAATCAAATGTCTATCTTCGACTAACCCCATAATGAAAGTTATATACACCTGGATGGCTCAAGCTTGTTGGGAAGATTCCAAGTATTTTGATGGATACCGTTGGAGTGTAACGTGGCTTCCTCTTGTAGCCAGGTTATCTGCTTCACAGGCAATCTGTAAGCCTGCATAGACATGAAGCTGTGAGGTAGCGAGCAGTCAGGAAGATACCAGGTGAGGTGGCTGTGGTGTATGTAACCGTTCCACCATTAAGAGAACTATTTTAAGAGATGCACTACTTTATCTTGGCTGCTGTATACTGTAATACCGGTGGTGACCACACCGGTATATAAGTGCTGTGTAATGATTTATTGGGCAGTTCAGCCTGACCTTCGACTAGTAAAGACCTGTTGAATTTATTCTTGTGGTCTGTGTGCAGTGATTCTTATTAACAATAACTAGAACACACAGACTTAACAGTGGCGACGATGACGATCTTACCCTGCGGCAGAGATATATCCAAGGCAGTTTAACGGGCGTCGAGAAGAGGCATCCGCCCTCATCATCCTGCTGAGAAAAGACTCGGGTCTGAAGAGCAAGAAAGAATCCTGACACGAAGCCTTCCATCAGCAACAGGCAGTGATCATCCCTTCTATCACGGTGGTGGGTAAGCCGATCAGCGACGAGCAGCAAGTCGGCCACTTTGGCTGTGAAGTAGGGGAGGGAAAAACGAAGGATATAAGGGCGGAGAACTCGACTACGGCCGGGGAAAAGAGCCGGACAGAAGTCGGGGCCAGAGGCGCTGAGACTGGGGCAGCGTAAGGCACGGGAGCCGCGGTGAATGCAAACGCAGCCGGTGTAAAAGACCGGGCTGCAAGCGGGCTGGGAGACGCAACAGCGTCGAGAGAGAGCTCGACCGCAACCGGGGAAAAAGGCCGGGTAGCTACCGAGGCCGCGAGGCGCGGGAGAAGAAAAAAAAAAAAAACCGCGGAGAACTCAGCCGCAGCCGGGGGAAAGGACCGGACTGCAAGAGGGGCTGGGAGGCACAATTTGAGAACCGCTGGGGAGGGCGAACGCAGCAATACGGCAATCGCCATTACAGCCAGCGGGGGAGAAAGGCAAACACGGGAAGCCGCCATTTTCGTAGGCGGGGGAAGAAGACAAGCGCGGGAAACCGCCATTTTGAAAAAATAAATAAATAAATAAAAGAAAAATTTCTTTTTGTTTCTCAAGAAGATTGCGAGGATGCCTAAGCGTGGTAACATCAATGATTTCGATGCCGATGTTGAAGATTGGGCCATGTATGTAGAACGCATAGAGATTTATTGTAAGGCAAATAAAATATCAGATGAAGATAAAGCACTAACCTTACTAAACTCAATGGGTGCGAAGACATACGGGCTATTGAAGCATCTTCTATCACCAGCTAAACCGGCGGATCAGGCTTTCGCTAATATTGTTGCTGTCCTGAGAAATCATTTGAACCCCACACCGCTGATGTTAGCGGAACGATTTAAATTTTATGCGAGAACGCAACTGAAAGAGGAAAGCAACGCGGAGTATTTAATTGAACTGTGTAAGCTAGCGAAATACTGTCAGTTTGGGGAAAGACTGACAGAGGCACTGAGAGACAAATTCGTGTGTGGATTGTCGAAAGAAGGAACACAAAAGCGGCTGCTTGAAGAGAATGACCTTACACTTGATAAGGCTGTCACTATTGCAACATCGCACGAAGCCGCAGCGAGAGGCACTGCGGAAATGCAGCTGAAGGCAGCGGTACTCAGCGTAGATCAAATGGCTTTGGGTACAGCGAAATGTTATCGTTGTGGAAAGACAACACACGATCAGAACCAATGCTGGTTTAAAAATCAGGAATGTAGAAAATGTGGCAAGCTTGGTCACATAGCTAAAGTATGCCGGTCAGGAAAGAAGACCAGCAACAAAAAGTCACCGCAGGAAAAGTGCAGAAAGGTTCATAAGGTGGCTGAGAAGAGTTCGGATGAACAGAATTCGGATTCAGACTCCAACAGCAAGGAACTGGGTAGTCTGAGAATTCACAATGTGAGTAAGGAAGCTGACCTACAAACTATCTGGGTCACACTTCAGATAGCAGGAGTCCAAGTGAAGATGGAATTGGACACCGGATCGGCGTTGACGGTCATGAATAAGCAAGATTACAAAAGGTTATTCACACATATTCCCCTACGGGATACGGAGATAGTATTGCAGACATACACGGGGCAAAGAGTATACCCCATCGGAAAGATAAAAGTCAAGGTGGTACACAAGGGCAAAGAATACCAAGGAATGGACTTATATGTACTACCTGAGGGAGGTCCACCACTTCTGGGACGGGAGTGGATCAGGAAAATAAATATGGACTGGCACTCCCTAAAAACAATAACGGTAGATTCCGGAAAAAAAATGTCAAACCTGAACGATTGTCCAGAATATTGGATGAGGCTAAAGAGGTGTTCCAACAGGGACTGGGAACACTGAGAGGAATTACGGCAAAAATCAAGATTGCAGAACATGCAAACCCAAAATTTTTCAAAGCCAGACCGGTACCTTATGCGATACGACCTGCTGTGGAAGCTGAGCTGGAAGGGCTAGAACGTTCAGGAGTACTGTCTAAGGTGGACTGGAGTGAGTGGGCCACGCCCATTGTTCCCGTCATGAAGCGTTCATCGAGTAACAAGCCAGGGGAACCGGGGAAGGTCCGCATCTGTGGCGACTTCAAGATCACGGTTAATCCGGTGCTTCACACGGTGCAATATCCGCTTCCGCGGATTGAGGATATCTTTGCTTCATTGTCTGGCGGGAAACACTTCACCAAGATAGACCTGGCGCAAGCGTACTTACAGATGGAAGTTGAGGAAGAGTCGCGCCAGTATCTCACAATCAACACGCACAGAGGCTTGTATCGATATAATAGACTGGTTTTTGGAGTGGCTTCGGCTCCAGCAATTTGGCAGAGGGCCATGGAGCAGGTATTACAGGGAATTCCAAACACTCAATGTTACTTGGACGATATCCTGATTACAGGAGATGACGATGAGGAACACCTTGCAAATTTGAAACTGGTGCTCACCAGATTGAAGGAATATGGACTTCGAGTTAATCGCCAGAAATGTGAGTTCTTTCAGAAACGGATCTCGTACTGTGGTCATGTCATTGACCAGGAGGGGCTGCACAAGTCACCTGACAAGATCGAAGCTGTTGTGAAGGCTCCCGCTCCGGAAAATGTATCCCAGTTGAGGTCGTTCCTCGGGTTGATTAACTATTACCATAAGTTTCTGCCAAATCTATCCACGGTGCTGCACCCGCTGAACGCTCTTTTGCAGAAAGAAGTACCATGGAAGTGGAGCGAGGACTGTAAGAAGGCCTTTCGCAAAAGCAAGGCATTGATCACCTCAGAGGAAGTGTTGGCTCACTTCAACCCAACGCTACCTATTCGTTTAGCTTGTGATGCTTCTCCTTATGGTATTGGAGCAGTACTCTCACACAAGTTGCCAAATGGCTTGGAAAGGCCAGTCGCATTTGCATCCAGATCATTGACCTCTGCTGAGCGCAACTATGCTCAGATAGATAGGGAGGCTCTCAGCCTTGTGTGGGGAGTAAAGAAGTTTAATCATTACCTGCAGGGCCAGAAGTTTACACTGCTGACAGACCACCAGCCGTTGGTATCCATTTTTAACCCTAAGAAGGGTGTTTCGGTGATGACAGCACAGAGGCTACAGAGATGGTCCCTTTTCCTAGGGGCACATCAATGTCAGATAGAATTCAAAGGTACAAAGCAGCATGGTAATGCCGATGGGCTGTCGCGCCTGCCACTACCTACTGAGGAGGAGGCACCGACGGTTGACCCGGTGGAGTTATTTCACTCGACCATCATCGAATGTTTACCTGTCACCAATGCAAATATTGAAAGGGAGACTAGGAATGACCCGACACTGTCTCGGGTCTACGAATTGACAGTAAAGGGATGGCCAGCCCATGGTGATCCACTGTTACCGGCATTCTCAGCAAGACGAGAACAGCTGTCCATCTGTCAGGGAACATTGATGTATGGAACAAGGGTGATTATCCCTCCTAAGTTAAGAGAGAGAGTTCTAAAAGAACTACATGAAGGTCATCTGGGGGGAGTCAAGATGAAAAGCCTTGCTAGGGCTTATGCGTGGTGGCCGGGTATCGACCAACAGATAGAGGATCTGACGAAAAGCTGCTCAGGGTGCCAAAAAGTCCAAAATGCACCTCCAATTGCACCGCTGCATCCATGGGAATGGCCTTCAACCCCATGGCAACGTGTACATATTGACTTTGCTGGTCCATTCATGGACTCCATGTTTTTAATTGCGGTGGACGCACATTCTAAATGGCCAGAAGTAATTAAAATGACTACCACTACCTCGGAGAAGACGATCGCGGTGCTAAGAACGATATTTGCAAGAAATGGATTGCCAGAGCAAATATGTTCAGACAACGGACCACAGTTCGTGTCAGAGGAATTCCAGAAATTCCTGAAGAAGAATGGGGTGAAACATTATACCTCTGCCCCATATCATCCAGCTACGAATGGGCTGGCCGAGAGGTTTGTACAGACGTTCAAAAAGGCAATAAAGGCCATGAGTGAAGATCAGATTCCACTGCAACACAAGGTGGACAATTTCCTACTGGCATATCGAAACGCCACCCATGCAACAACAAACCAAAGTCCTGCCATGATGTTCTATAACAGGAGGTTGCGGTCCAGGTTGGACTTGTTAAAACCAAATGTGCGGAGGGAAGTCGAAAACAAACAGTTCCAGCATATCAATAACAAGCCCACTCGGAGTTTTGAAATAGGACAACCGGTGTTAGCCAGGGACTATAAAAACGAGAAATGGCAATCTGGAACAATTCGGGCCAGACAAGGACCCCTGATGTACACGGTAGATGTTGGTGAAAACGTAATGCGACGTCATGCTGACCAACTGGTGGGATCGAGAACAAGGGTCGAGCCCATGGTTACGACAGAGACAACCGTGGAGGAAGTTAGTGAACCTGAAGCATCTACCTCAGAAGTGAATATACCTGATGATGATGTCCTATCCATAGGGGATCAACTAGATGAGTCACCCCAGCAACGAGAACCAGAGACCCCTGAAAGGCGTTATCCGTCTCGGATCAGGAGGCCTCCTCAGAGACTGAATCTGTGAACTGTTTTTACATGAAGTTGTGTATATATGTTATTATGTTATGTTAAATGGGGAATATATACTGTTAAGCTAAAAAGGGAGGATTGTGGTGTATGTAACCGTTCCACCTTTAAGAGAACTATTTTAAGAGATGCACTATTTTATCTTGGCTGCTGTATACTGTAATACCGGTGGTGACCACACCGGTATATAAGTGCTGTGTAATGATTTATTGGGCAGTCCAGCCTGACCTTCGACTAGTAAAGACCTGTTGAATTTATTCTTGTGGTCTGTGTGCAGTGATTCTTATTAACAATAACTAGAACACACAGACTTAACAGTGGCGCCTCCAGGAAGCGAAAGGCGAGGCTGGAGCAGTTGCGGTGGAGCTGTGTCTCTTTCCACTCTGAATTCTGCCTAGCTTTAAAAGACCATTTTTAACATAGAACCGCAGCTCTGGGGCGGTGGCTTGTCAACAATAGGTTCCTACAATACAACCCACGAGTGACTGACACTTCACTTGTTTTCTCTCAAGTGTCAACCTAACGAATGCAGATGTTCAAATTGATCTCCAGCCAACCTGGTTGCTATGGTGATCTAGCCTCCGCTGTGTCCTTTTCCTTCAGACGTGCCGGAGCCGATTTAGTACCAGGCTTTCCTTTATCAGATGGATTTTCACTACGGTGGTCTGCTCTGATCTGCTGTTACCCAAGGACGTACTGTACCTCCATAGACATGGACAGAATTACTCGGGGATGCCTGAGGAAATCTGCCTTCATCATCTATACCTCACTAGGGAGGCCATCCCTGAACTTTACCATCGCCTGCTGTCTGACCTACAAACTTCATGCAGGACTAGAATGGCTCTGCCCATCGTGATGCAAATCACATTGATCTTCTTACTCAATTGGATTTCGAGCTGCCTCGGGAAACAGCGATGCCTGAAATGACCTCACTGCATATATCAGCTTATTGATGTCTTGCTTGCCAGGATAATTACTTTAATCATTTACAGAAAGTGGCCAGCTACAAGGGAGGGCACTGCACCTTTTGTGAGAGTGGCTGGCTTCCCAAGAGTGCAGAGCCTCGTCGATGAAACTGATGCGGTTACATGGGTTCCTTTCACCAATGCTGTGGCTTCAACTAACAGTCAAGTAGAGGTTAATAGGGGCATGCGGTTTGTTGCATCTGCAACATACAATGCAGGTGGATACCAAGTAAATTGGAAGCTGTCATGATGCATTTAACTTGTGCCATTTTACACTGCCATTTCATGAAATAGCTAGACTGAATTGATGGATCCAGGGGGGACCAAGAATATGCACTTGATCTCTGGCACCAGTCCAAAATCCACAAACCACAGCTGAAAGAAACTACAATGAGGCACATGCCTTTACGAGGAGTCAGATAGAGCATACCGTAGGTAGACTGAAGCAAAGAGCCCACAAAGGTACCAAAAATAATAATGATGTGCTGCATGCTGCAGAATTATGCTCTCGGACATGGAGTTGTCTGAAGAGAATAAAGGCAATGAGCTAGAAGCTGATGAGTTGGCAGCTGCATTAGTGCTGCAAAAGAAAGACCAGTAATACCTAATAGATAACAATTTTAATTAAAAGCACAGCCACTACTGAGTACATGATGCCAATGAACTATCCCAACAAACTATATGCCCCATTATCCTTTGTTTGACTCCAGCTGTCATGCAATCTATTCAGCTCTTGCTGCTAAATCTACCCAGCACAAATTAACTCACTGGACAAAGTGGAAATTCAACTCAAATAATTTATTACCCTGACAGTGCTTGGTATGCTTTAAATTAATATATTTTTTTCTCAACATGTTTCCCTTTGTGATTACTGCCGAATCTATGGCTTCTTGTAGGTGCTACCCCTGTAAGAGAAGAAAGTAAGGTGGTTGGCTGATGGATGTCAATGAGTGGCTCCTGGGATGGAGGTGGCCCTTTACCTGCTTATCTTATGCGGTCATTGAAATCCCATGTTCAGCCAGTTCTCCAACGTGGTGAATATCCTCTCAGGCTAAAGGCCTAGTTTTCCAAAAGTACAATCCCAGCAAAGAGCCTTGTCCACTGGGATCGCTTAATGGCAAATTGTGGGTGGATAATCACGGGACAGGTTCTGCACCAGGAGCGGGCAAATTGGAAAATTGTCCCTAAAGTTGGTTGTCCCTTCAGAATGGTTATTCTGGTGCTGGTGCTTGCAACAGGCTGATGGAGTGCTGCTGTCTGCTATGAGATGGTCGGCTTAGCACCCTCCCGTCTTGCAGTTGGCAAGTCCTTAGGGATGTCAATAGGAACAATTATTATTGTGATGTCAGAAACATGCCTCTTGTAATGAATGTGATTTACCAATAAATGGCGTGTTATGATGCTGTGGTACATTCTAAATTTGCATTTGATCAAGTGCCTGAAATGCAAAGAAAGAAGAATCAGCAAAGGTGAGCCCACAACTCCTGCATGGCCCTCCCCAGTTGGCTCCTCTGGTTCAGGGCCGACTACTTACAGAGTTATTTTCTCACGGTGGTTTAGGGGCCTCAGATCCCCTCGCCTCCCACTAGCTGCTTGCCTGTGCTTTCTGCTATGGACTTCTTTTCTCAAGCATGAACAGATTAGTGAAGGGCTGCAGGTTTGAAGAGCCTTGACATTGCTATGCAAATCACCACCCTGCCTCCCAAAACAGGTATCAGTTGATGAGCAATTGACGGTTGATGGAAGCATTATTAGGCCTAAGGTTTATGATAAGTGAGTCACATCAGTGGAAGGTTATTTTGGAAGGTGTGCGGTGGCATGAATATGGGCGGCCTTATGATTGTGTAAGAAAGGCCAAAGGACTCCCAAATGATCACCTTGCATCCAGTCAAGATACAACTGGCTAACATGCCATAGCATTGCAACTGAAGCAACTACATTCAGCTTGGCAAACCTCCTCAAAATGTTAAACTTCTTCCTCATATGCTGAGGTAAATTCAAGCAGGGTCATCTCATAGATAATAAAATCAGAAAATGCAGGAAACACTCAGCAGGTCAGGCAGCATCTGTGGAGAGAGAAACAGAGTCAACGTTTCAGGTCGATGACCTTTCATCATCTCATAGATATTTCCCGAGGCAGCTTAAAATCCAATTGAGTAAGAAGATCAATGTGATTTGCATCACAGTGGGCAGAGCCATTCCAGTCCTGGATCGAAGTTTGCGGGTCAGACTGCAGGCAATGAAAAAGTTCAGGGATGGTCTCCCTAGTGAAGCCTAGATGACGAAGACAGATTTCTTCAGGCATCCTCTGGTAACTCTGGTCATGTCTATGGAGGTATGTCCTTGGGTAACAGCAGATCTGCCTCTGTGCCATCTGCCCCTATGGTAAAAATCAGCCCTTATATTCTATACAATCAGAATGGCCATTTCCTGATATGCCTTTCAAAACAGGACTAACTGTGAAAAGTTCAGAGAGCCAATGATGAAAATAATTCAGTTTGGCCTGGGGCATAACCAAAAAGGCCGTTTTCCCAAGTGTTGGCACTGGGAGAACTGGCAATGCAGGCCCTGCGCCCATTTCCTATTGGGCTGCAATTTGTTGTCTGATACATTTTGTACATTCAAGTGCTTCCACTCATTTTGTGCCTTTGCTGTTTGAAGGCCTTAGGTTTGCTGCAAGAATATTTACATTGAGGCTTAACGCGCTGCGTTTGATCTTTTCATGTGCCCAATTGAAATGGAAAGTTCCATGGGTGCAGGAGTTTTAAAATGCCATAGGCTTTGAATCAATGTTCCCTCTAATCTTTTTTCTGGTGCGCGGTCCCTTTAACTGGCTGCGCGGCCCATTCAAAATTTTGCCCATGTTTCTTCCATTGAAAAGCCGGTGAGCGGCCTGCGTGGGACCCCCAGACCCGCTGCGTGGCCACGCAGCCTCACAGCTTGGCAGGAATGTTGCCCTGAAAGCTTTTTGTATTTCTGCAATGTAGACAGAACCTCCCTTTATTTGAGGATTTTTCTACATGCTTCTGTAATTTTTATTAAAAATATGCTATTTTTGGAATATCTTTTGGAGGTCAATTTTTATTAGCTTCTTATGGTAAGTTTCAACCGAGAATTGGACCTGTTTCTGGCTGGAGTGGCGATCACCTCATACAAGAAGTAGGTTTCCTGTAATATAAATGAGGGTCTATGCGATCTCCTGGACTAAGTTCGATCTCGTAAAGTGGTTGGCTAGGAATTTTCCACATTTTTTCTCTAATTGGCCTGGGTTTTTCCCTGTTTTTTTGCCTCTCCCAGGAGATTACAGGGCTCTGGCAGGTGGGGATTGTCTGTATTGTGATGCATCACAACTATATGGGACAGGCTCGATAAACCAATGGGTCTTTCCCTGTCTGTCATTTTTGTGCGTTCGTCTGTTTGTTTTTCAGCAGTTCAAATACAAAGGCCGCGATTTTGCCGGTGCTTAGAGTGTGGGTTTGGAGGCGGGTCTGCTGTCAAAATCGAAATGATTGACAGCGGGCTGGGAACCCGCTCTGAACCCGATTCCAGGTAAGTTTCCAAAGTGTTGGGTCTGCGATTTCAGAACAGACCCGACACCAAGCGGTGGGGGAGGCATTTAAAACAGTTAAATGCTTGTTAAACGCTTGTTAACTACTATTTTGCCAGCCTATTTCTATTGTACCACTGTTTTAGTGGGGTTCACGTCATTTGGAGATCACGTCAGGTAAGTGTGTCGGGTTCTCTGTGTCTCCCCATTGCTGTGAATAGGTGACAGCTGTAAAAGTGGTATGAAAGCTACCATTTCACAGCTGTTCACTTTCCAATGTCAGAAGCTTGAGCCTTCAGGACTTGGAAGACGCTTTTTAGCTGTTAGCAGCTTGGAAGTGTTTGGAGTAAACTCTCTATCCACTGTCACCTCCTTGGAGCAAGCTCTCTCACCATCGACAGATCACTTCTGTCATCACAACTTCAGCTGCCATCTATTCCAGCAACATCGGTGCCCTTGAAAAAATCTCACCTTGGTCCTCAGAATCTCTCCACAATCAGCCCCAGCACCAACATCACCAGGCACACCAACATCACCAACAACAAAACCAACCTTCTCCACAATCACCTGATGCTGCACAGGATACAGGGCATCAGCACCTGACCACATTGCTGCCCGGGAGGCCAGCGATGACATCACCATGGCCAGATTTACTTCACTTGACGCTGTACACCCTGGCTGCCACATGATGTGCCAGGTTGGCACCACCCCACACCAGCACCATAAAGCATCCCTACAATGTCCAAGCCATTCCTTTCACACTCATCACCTTTGCGGGGGGTACCATTATGTCTCACCATTCACTGCAACTCACTAAGCCACTTCCAAAGTTGCACATAAATCTGTCCAAGAACGCAAAGTGTTGAAAATAAAGATTTCAATGTTTAACAGCACATTACCAGAAACTTCACATGAACATTGGCTAAACCACCCAAGGGCCTACCCTTGTGTGTTGTTAGTTCGTGTGTTTGCAGTAGGATGAGGATAAGTGTGAGGGGTGGCTACTGAAATGGGGAAGTGATAATGTAGATAGAGAGAGATGGGTGGAGGTGTAAGGTATGTTGGTGTGAGTAAAGATGTGCAGGAGTAGGGTAGGGATGGCAGAGTAATGGGGATGTGATGAGTGGCACAGCAGGATGAGGTTGTGTGGCTTGGTAGTAATGTTTCGTGATCTGCTCAGATCATTGAAAGGTTTGCACCACTGCAGCCTGGTCCTCCTGATGACATCCCTGCTTGTGCCCTCCTGTGCAATGTGCAACCAGGCTGCGTTGATCTCCTGGGGATGTTTCTTCCGCCTATGGGAAGGGAAGAGAACCTCCCTGCGTGCTGTGACTCCCTCAATAAGCATATGGAGGGAGTCATGGGAGAGCCTGGGTGCAGCCGTTCACCTTTGTGCAGTGCTGGTCAGTGTTTGCAGCACCTCAATGCTGTAGAACACTGACAGCAAAACTGTCAAAAATCAATTTGGACATGGCCCCTTTAAGTAAACCGGCTGATGACGCGTCATCAAATGACATCATCAGACCCGCTTCCTACTAATTGGCCAGGAACCTCGCGGGGCGGGGCTTAACAAGCCCAATCAACGTAAAGTCGCTTGCAGAGTGCGGGCTGCAGTAGGCAGCGGGCTGGGACCGCGACACCGACCCCGGCCGCCCTGAACCCGCCTCGGTCGGTAAAATGATGGCTGAAGCATTTCATGGCTGATGTGGTATTTCATGAATAATAGAAGGAATATCAGGGAGATCAGCGGGCATCAGATTATTATGTCTATAGATCAGGGTAAACCAACCAAAAGAACTGCCTCTGCTTGCTCTGGGTTTGCAGGGATCCAATTGCAGAGCTTTGCCGCCTGCAACAAGGACAACCTGCAGCACAGAGTTGTTAGCTAAGCCAACACTGACTTCATGTCTGTGGGCTATTGTTGATTAGCACTGCAATATCATCCCAATGTGCTAGCCAAATATTATCAAGCAGGTGACTGCTATGTCAGTCAACGTGGCCATCTCCTTTCCCAGTGATGATGTGGCTCCTAGTGTCACGGCATTGCAGCATTTCTCAAAGTACAGGAGTTCCGACTTCCTGCACCAGCAGCCAGAGCCACTGGGAGCTTTTTTAAACGGTAAGGATGAGCTGGAGTTGCTCAGCTCCCATTGTGCTAAAATTGGTTCGCACGCCCATATACTCTGTAATAGCTCTATACTCCTTCCAAATAGGGAATTATGAACAGGATTACCTCACATAGTACTTATTAGCTTTATCATTTTCTTTTATCCTTGGATACGTTTCTATTCCCTTATAAAGGAGATGTACATCAAAGTTTCTTTTATGTTATCTGCAAATCCAGTTAGTGATCTAATACAGTGAAGGCGTGGGATTGTAACAGTTAAGTCTCTGGTTGATCTTGGGCAGAAATGTAATTCTTGACCTTTTTTGGTATCATTCACGAGAACATAGTGCTGGGCAATTTTGTTTACATTTCAAAACTTTGAACCATCTTTATGTTTACAATTTTGCGGCCTGATATCACATCTCAAGAATTTCTGCGCTAATTTTCCCCAACGTGTTACAGATTACAAAACGATTCGATAAGACCAAACCTTCCAGGCAGCGAACCTCTTCGAAAGGGAGGTGTCAACCATTCATCAAACGCTGGTCTGCAACACAACCGTGGCATGCACTGCATGGCAGCAGTGGAACAGGTCTGCTATGCCAGGGTTCTGTAATGCACTAATGGCAAAATTATAACAAGTATATTACATAACATTTTACAGCACAGAAACAGGCCATTCGGCCCAACAGGTCTGTGCCGGTGTTTATGCCTCACACAGGCCTCCTCCTCCCACCTTATTTCTTCTCCCCCTATCAACATACCCTTCTATTCCTTTCTCCCTCACGTACTTATCTAGTTTCCCCTTAAATGCATCTATCCTATTCACCTCAACGATTCCATGTGGTAGCGAGTTACACTCTCTGAGGGTACACTAGTGTAGTGGATATGGTACTGGACTGGTAACCCAGAGGATGTAAATTCATAATCCCACCATAGCAAATTGTCAAACTGAATTCAATCAACGCGGTAATTTGAGTGAGTATGGATCCATGCCAGCAAAAACACTAACCATGACAGCTGTTGGATTGTCATGAACGATTAAACTAGCTCACTAATGTCCCTTGTGAAGGGAACCTTGGAAAGTTCTCCTAAACTCTATCCTCACTCTATTAGCTACAATTTCAAACTGATGATCCCTTGTCACTGACTCACCAACCGGGGGAAATAGTCTTTCTCTCTTCACTATATCAAAATCCCTCAATTTAAAAATCTATTTTGTTCTCATCTCCTTTCAAAACACTTGGTACAAGTCGAGCAAAAATACAACAATTCGCATTTATATAGCACCTTTAACATTGGAAAACACCCCAAGGTGCTTCATGGGCATGCAATCAGACAAATAAATGATAAAAATAGAGCACTAATCCTTCTGCAACTAAGGAACTGACATTGCGCAACATCTGTTTAAAACATTTTCAGTTATCCTCCTATGTTGTGGGTGCTTCCTTGTGCCATCCGCAGATAACCCTCAGCACCTTGCCAATGTGGCTAATCTTCATATGTAAGCCTGGTGTTGACATGCTGTTCAACCATGGGGGCATCAACTGCTGAGCACCATTCTGTCCTCGTGCAATGTCCATACACACATACCACCAGCAGAAGTTACTGGGCGGCTATCAGGAGTGGAAACGCTGGCTAAATTTTCCATTCTGTCGTCCAGGGATGCTGAGGCCAATTGTCGTGTCCCTGCTCACCACCATGTTATTCTGTTAATTCAGCACAGGCTGGGGATTGAACCTTGAACCTTGAACCTTCTGGTTTGCATTGCTCAGTCATACTCTGGTTTTACAATATACCTTATTGATTCTGAAATTCAAAATGTTAAACTTATAGTAATCAGGAATGGGCAGCATCCTGATTAGTTCCTTATCTGAGGATGGGGTGGGAACAAGGTTTACAAGATTTTAAAAGATCATCATTAGTCCTCATCAAGTTATAGGCATTTTGCTAATTGGCTTTTAATTTCTCAAACTGAACATGGCTTTCCTCAGTTTGATTTGATTTTTCTCCTGTGTGTGATAAATATGTCTGAACACTGCGATATTTTGTGAAAAAGCTATTTTGAAACTGCCACATGCCTGCTTGCTATTTTCTGCAAATCCTTCCATTATTTGGAATTGAATCGTTTCTGTCAAAAAATAATGGAGATTCAAAGTGCTCATAATGGGACTTTGGAAATTCATGAATAAAATTGGAATTCAGATTTAGGAAAAGGTAACATGTAGTTAGGATACTATGGTGTAAGAGGATTTGGACCATTATATAAACTTAAAATTGGCTCGGATTTTTCGGGGCCTATGACAGCGATCGCACAGCGTACACGCGGTTGCAAGTGCCCCGCAAGTTCCGGGTTTCTGCGTGCGATGCGCATACGTGAAAACCAGGAACTTGTGATCTGTCAAGTTTCAGCTTGACAGATTGTACAAATCTGAACAAAATGGACATTCGCTGATGCAAAGTTGGGCTCTTAGATACTGTTCTCTGCAGCCGCGAAAGAGAGTCTCGAAGGCTGTGTTGCCTGCCAGGGTTAAGGTATCTCCTTGCGGCTGGAGAAGAACTTGGAGTGGGAGGGGGAGGATCCAATTGTCGTGGTCCATGTAGGGACCAACGACATAGGTAGAACTAAGAGTGAGGTTCTGCTGAGGGAGTTTGAGGAGCTAGGGTCTAAATTAATAAGCAGAACCTCAAGGGTAATAATCTCTGGATTACTACCTGAGCCACGTGCAAATTGGCATAGGGTCAAGCAGATCAGAGAGTTAAATAACTGAATCAGATCAGAGAGTGTGTGGGAAGAAGGAGTTTCAATTCATGGGGCACTGGGACCAATACTGGGGAAAGAGGGAGCTGTTCTGTTGAGACAGGTTTCACTTAAACCACGCTGGGACCAGTGTCCTGGCGAATTGAATAACTATGGATGTAGGTAGGGCTTTAAACTAAAAACGGGAGTGGGGAGGGGTCAGGTAAGGGGAAATTTAGAAATCTAAAGAGAAAGGTCAAGGTAATAGAGCACTGTAGCAATTTGGGTAAAAATAAGCAGAGTGTGACAGGAAGGGACAGAGGCCTAGAAATTCAGTTTGGGCCCACCAGCTGGCTTGTGCCCAAAAGTTAGCGCTGCGCGCGGAGCCAGTTGCGCCCATGAGATATTCAGTTTTTGCGCCCCAAGTCGGAACCGGGCGCTGTTCCAGGGTGTGGCCGCCCCTGCTTGGGGCGCTGAAACTGAATTTCAGCGCTCTAGGTGCCGCTGCGCCACCCGATGCGGTGCGGCAGGCTGCGGTACTGCAGGCCTCCTCCTTCTCTTAAGGTGGAGGTGCCTGCAACGGGGAGATCGCCGCTGGATTGTGCCGGCAAATGAGCCCGGCACCACGGAGAAGTGCCGGGCTCGCGGAAAGCAGCCGGCAATGCCGCGGGGGGGGTGGTGGAGGAGGCCGGGGAAGGAGGTGCGGGCAGGCGGCCGCCGAAAAAGCGGCCGGCCGCACCTCCACCTTTATGCGCCCCACTAAGGCTGCAGTAAGGCCCTGGTCTCCGGGTGTTAGTAGCGGCCGCCACGGAGGAGGCGGCGGCAACTGAATATGGGGGTCGGGCTGGCATCGGGGCGGAAACGGGGCACTGCGCACACCGATGACGTCATCGGTGCCGGCGCAGCGCTACCGGCTACCGCCGCCGCGCTACCGGCTACCGCCGCCATTACCGCCGAGCTCAATATCAGCGCAACCTCCTCTACTGGCGCAGAGGCCCTCTTTGGGCCTTAACTGGGTGCAAAGCCCACTGAATTTCTAGGCCAGAGAGTTTAATGGTAGCAGTGCAGTAGAGAATAAGGTAAAAGCAGGGAATAACGGTAAAAAAAATTAAAGGCTCTTTATCTGAATGCACGAAGCATTTGTAACAAGATAGATAAACTAGTGGCACAAATACAGATAAATGGGTTTGATCTAATAGCCATTACAGAGATGTGGTTGCAAGGTGACCAATGTTGGGAACTAAGGGCTAGATTTTCAGTTGCTTGCGCCAGCAGTTAGCGCCTTAAGAGAAGTGATTTTCGGGCGCTATGCGTGTAGCGCCCGGGCGCAGCGCAGTTTGCGGCCCGCCCCAAATTAAGTTGCCCGTTAGCGCCGGCGCAAAGTTTGGCGGCCGCCCGGATGCGCGCGCAGAAAATGACGTCACATCCTCGTGCAACGCCCTTTGGCCGCCCCGAATCCAAACTTCAGTCGGACCGCCCCATTGTGCGGCTGGCGTCCAGAGCGTTTGTAAAATGGAACGCAACACACCCTGGGGAGCGCAAATTAAAGGGCACTCCTCCTGCACTATAACAGGCACTCTGCATGTGTTGTGTGGAAGGATCCAGTGTGTTGTTGTGAACGGTGTATTTATGTTTCCGGCCACCACCACCACCACCACCTCCTCCTCCTCCTCCTCCTCCTCCTCCTCCTCCTCCTCGTTCTCTTTTCCCCCCCAGACTCTGCCTTTGAAAAAAACACATGCACCCTTCCCCTTTAAGAGCTCACTGGCACCAGAGTGTCTGCCGTGCGCTGCGCCCGAGCTCGGGTGTAGCGCTCTGCACCGCCGGCTTAGCGCCTAAAGATAGTAGTGGAACGCCTCTTTTAGCGCTCCACCAACCTCTTAGGGCGAAGCCACTGAATTTCCGGCAACGGGGCGCTACTTTGGGGCGGGCGCTAACTTTGGGTGGGCGCTAAGGTTAGCGCCCCAAAACTGTCTATACTGAAAATCTAGCCCTAAATGTTCCAGGGTACTTGACATTTAGAAAAGACAGGCAGAATGGAAAAGGAGGGGGAGTAGCCTTGATAATAAAGGATGACATAAGGACAGTAGAGAGAAAGGATCTTGGCTCGGAAGATAAGGAATAGAATCAGTACGGGTGGAGATAAAGAATAACAAGCAGCAGAAAACACTGGTGGGGGTAATATATAGGCCCCCTAACAGTAGCTATATTGTTGGACAGAATATTAATTAAGAAATAGTAGGATCTTGTAACAAAGGCAATTCAATAATTGTGGGGGGCTTTAATCTTCATATAGACTGGACAAATCAAATTGGCAAAGGTAGTCCTGAGGACGAGTTCATGGAATGCATTCGGGACAGTTTCCTAGAACAATACGTCATGGAACCAACCAGGGACCAGGCTATTTTAGTTTTTGTATTGGGTAATGAGACAGTGCTAATTAGCAATCGCATAGTAAAGGATCCTCTGGGGCAGAGTGATCATAATATGATAGAATTTCACGTTAATTTTGAGAGTGACTTGCCTAAGTCTGAAACTAGAGTCTTAGGGGCTAGATTTTCAGTATAGGCAGTTTTGGGGCGCTAACCTTAGCGCCCGCCCGAAGTTAGCGCCCGCCCCAAAGTAGCGCCCCGTTGCCGGGAATTCAGTGGCTTCGCCCTAAGAGGTTGGTGGAGCGCTAAAAGAGGCATTCCACTACTCTCTTTAGGCGCTAAGCCGGCGGTCCAGAGGGATAGCGCCCAGGCGGGGCGCAGCACGGGTGCGGTCATTTTTGCACTGACAGCAGACCCCGTGGTGCCGACCAGCTCTTAAAGGGGGAAGGGACGAATTGGTCTGCTGCCACGCCCTGCACACTGCAGCCTTGCAAAGAGGCCTCAACACTACTGCTCAGCCCCAGGGAGTCATGGCAACGCCAGAGAAGGCCCGTCAGCGTGCCCTGCGCTTCTCAGAGGGTGATCTGGACATCATGGTCACAGCTCTGGAGGTGAGGCGCAAGATCTTGTTTCCAGACAGTGGGAGGAATCCAACCCACCACGACTACACCAAAGCCTGGAAGCAGATCGCCCAGAGGGTGACGTTCACCGGCGAGGCCCCCAGGACCCACACACAATGCCGTAAGAAATACAACGATCTGACCAGGATTGTGAGGGTGAGTAGCCTTTCCAGTCTCCTCCTCATTCTTGCATGTACACCTGACATGATGGGCAAAGGGACCTGAAAGTCCTTTTGGCCAGCCCTCAGCCAGCAGCATTGGGACAGTCATGAGCATCAAATGGCCATTCGGCACTCTACACTTTGGCCAAGCTATTCCACCATGGGAGGCAGTGGACAGTACATCAGGGCTTCACTCTGTCCAAGCTATTCCACCATGGGAGGCAGTGCTCACTACATCAGGGCTTCACTCTGTCCAAGCTATTCCACCATGGGAGGCAGTGCACACTACATCAGGGCTTCACTCTGTCCAAGCTATTCCACCATGGGAGGCAGTGCACACTACATCAGGGCTTCACTCTGTCCAAGCTATTCCACCATGGGAGGCAGTGCACACTACATCAGGGCTTCACTCTGTCCAAGCTATTCCACCATGGGAGGCAGTGCACACTACATCAGGGCTTCACTCTGTCCAAGCTATTCCACCATGGGAGGCAGTGCACACTACATCAGGGCTTCACTCTGTCCAAGCTATTCCACCATGGGAGGCAGTGCACACTACATCAGGGCTTCACTGCGCACTTACAGCCCGTCCTTTCTCTTGCAGGCTAAAGTAGCGTTTAATCGCCAGGCCCGTGCCAGGGGTGGCCGCGCCAAGCTGCAGAAGCTCACTCAGCTGGAGGAGCGCGTGTGTGTGCACATGGGAGCACGTGTGATTGTCCCCACAGCGTGCGGTGTATCCGACCCTCCACTGCCCGGCAATGGTAAGGACCTCGCCTTTTGGCCCTCTCGCGTCGCACTGGCCCATCCGAGCTACCTCCTTTGCCACTGTCCCAACAATGCGCTGAATCCCACCAGTCCTAACTCCCTCGCTGACGCCGTCTCCTCACTCTGAAGCTACTCTTGTGCATTCCTGCTTTCAGCTGGTGACGACCAGGACCCTGAGGCTGCCAGTGACAGCACCTCCAACCAGGAGGAGGAGGAGGAGCAAGCCGGACCTTCGGGGGAACAGTCACGTCCCGCAGGAGAGGAGGAAATGCTCGACACCTCCTCACTGGACGAGTGCCTGGAGGAACTGTCGCAGGGCAATGCAGCTTCTGGGACCAGTGGCGTCCAGCCACCCAGCAGCCGTGCGCGTGGCCCGCGGCCTTCCCCCCAAAGGGGGGAAGGATCAGAGGGGAGTGCTGCTGCTCGGCACACTCGCCGTCACCAACGCGGCAAGGGTCCCCTAGTTCGGCCCCCTCCTCCCCAGCGGGAGAGTCGCGACTCCAGTCCGGACACCTTCACTTCGGAGGAGGTGCGGAAGCTCGATCAGATGGCCGACGACTCGGACCGGCGCCACACGGAGCTCATGAGCGTGGTGGGGCGCATGCCTGAGGCCATCGAGTCGCTGGCGACCAGTGTGCGCGAGTTCGGGGCAGCAACTGCCGCGACTGGCCGCATGCTAACTGATGCCGTCAAGACCCTGGCGGATGTGAAGCGCGCGCACACCAGGACCACAGGGCCACTCACTGCTGCCACACGCGCTGTCTCAGGCAGGCATCGCCAGGGCAGGCGCCGCGCTGGACCATCCCAGCAAGCCAGCCGTCGGCTGATTGCTGCGGATCCTGCAGTGCGGGCCCGGCCGAGTGCCACCGCGCCACAGCACCAGCCAGCGCATCCCAGACGCCTGCTGGCCCACATTGCGCCATCCGTCGCCGCCATTCCCCCTCTGGGCCGTCAAGGGCAAGCGGCTGCAGCTGATGGTGGCCAGGCTCAGGTGCGCCACTCAGGAGACGGCCCCTCGAGGCCCAAACGCCGTGTAGGCCGCCCCCCAGCGGCATCTGGCGGAAGGGCATCTGAGCCTCAGGCGCCTTCCCCCAGCCTCGCAGCAGCCACTGGGCAGAGCTTGCGAAGGAGCAGCAGGCAGGGCAGGGGAGGCAAAATGCTGGCCAAGGTCTCGCCCTCGCGGGCCACTCAGTAGAGGGTGTGGCCAGCTTTCCTTTAATATGGCGGTGGCCATCTTTATTTTGCCCATGGTTGTGCTTTTGGAGGGCTTTTTTTTTGCGTTAGGCCGACGTTGAGGCCCGGTTTCAATAAAGGTGGAGTGGCTCCTCCCCAGTTTGTGGGAGTGAGTCGTTTGTTGGGCTTTTTGTGGGGCCCGTTTATTGTTTTTGGGGATTCATGTGGGAAGGGCTTTTCATTTTTGTTTAATAAAAAATTATCTTTATTCATGCAGTCTCCATGGTTGTTCTTCTTAGTGTTTGTTGGCTTCGCCGGCTGAGGGCTTGCGGAGCGGCTGCATTCATCTTCCCTCATGGCCCCTGGCCATTCCCTGACAGGGGGCTTAGAAGTACCGTGTAATAAGGTGGCGTCGTGCGGCCCTTGGCCCTGGTCGCTCCCTCCTGGGAACGTACTCCTGCTCCACCTCCTCCTCCTCCTCCTCCTCCTCATGCTCCTCCTGCTCCTCCTCCTGAGGTGCTGGTCCAACGTCAGGTGGCAGTGCCTGAGTCCTGCGGATAGCCAGGTTGTGTAGCATGCAGCAAACCACCACAAATTGGGAGACCCGGTCCGGCGAATACTGGAGAGCTCCTCCGGAGCGATCAAGGCAGCGGAACCGCTGCTTGAGGACCCCAATAGTTAGCTCGATGATGTTGCGGGTGGTTTGATGGCTCTCGTTGTAGGCCTCTTCAGCAGCGGTCCTGGGCGCGCGGAGCGGGGTCATGAGCCAGGTGCACAAAGGATAGCCTTTGTCCCCGAGTAGCCATCCTCTTGGGGGAGGCTGTGCCTGGAACATGTCATGCACAGTACTCTGCCGCAGGATAAAGGCATCGTGGCTGCTGCCTGGGAAGCTGGCATTGACTGCCATGATGCGCTGCTTGTGGTCACAGACCAGCTGCACATTCAGAGAATGGTAGCCCTTCCTGTTGCGATACTGCTCGCCATGCTCCAGAGGGGCCCGCAAAGCCACATGCGTACAGTCAATGGCGCCCTGCACCAAGGGGAATTCCCCGAGTCTGGAAAATCCCAATGCGCGCTGATGCTGGCTCTCCAGGGACATGGGGAAGGAGATGAATTGGCTTCTCCTTCTGAACAGTGCTTCGGTCACCTGGCGGATGCAACGATGCGCGCCGTACTGGGAGATGTTTGCTATGTCCCCAGCAGCGTATTGGAAGGAGCCGGTGGCATAGAAGTTCAATGCCACCGTCACCTTCACTTCCACCGACAGAGACGTCCTGCACCTGAGCTTTGGCCGCAGATCTCGGCGAAGCAGGTGGCAGATCTCTGCAATCACCCCCTTCCGGAATCGGAGCCTTTTAACACATCGCGCGGCACTCATGTTTAGGTAGGAGCGCTGCTGGCGGTATAGCCTGACTGGGTAAGGCCTACGTGGCCGACGCCTGTAGCCCCCTCTGCCTCTAGCCAGGGCTGCCCCTCTCACAATGCGTCTGCGAGCCCTACGGACATGGAGCTGCAGCTCCGCGTTGGCACCCCATGCAACCCCCATCAAATCCTGGCAAACACTCTAATTTCCAAATGGCCACTTGCAGCGCTGTTGCCTGAGTCCAAAAATACCTGGCTCTTGCTGCTTGAAACCAGTTAGCTATCCTCCTTGTTGTGTCTCCAGAAATGCGTTGCACAAGACTGTTTTCTGAAATAATGGATGGCCTTTATACTGGAGAGGACGGTCCCTTTAATTAGCGCCCCCCGGGGCCCGCGCTGGTTGTGTTGCGTTCCTTTTTCCAAACGCTCCGGCCGCCCGCCGCACAATGGGGCGGTCCGACTGAAGTTTGCAATCGGGGCGGCCAAAGGGCGTTGCACGAGGATGTGACGTCATTTTCTGCGCGCGCATCCGGGCGGGCGCTAAACTTTGCGCCGGCGCTAACGGGCAACTTAATTTGGGGCGGGGCGCAAACTGCGCTGCGCCCGGGCGCTACACGCATAGCGCCCGGAAATCACTTCTCTTAAGGCGCTAACTGCTGGCGC
Organism: Somniosus microcephalus; assembly: GCF_052327205.1. Classification (NCBI taxonomy): domain Eukaryota; kingdom Metazoa; phylum Chordata; class Chondrichthyes; order Squaliformes; family Somniosidae; genus Somniosus; species Somniosus microcephalus. The sequence goes on from NC_140992.1 coordinate 256,189,809, forward strand.
AAGCAACTGAAAATCTAGCCCTAGAGCTTAAATAAAGCCAATTACATAGGTAAGAGAGGTGAGTTGACTAAGGTAGATTGGTAAAATAGATTAAAAGGTATGGCGGTAGATAAGCAGTAGCTAGCATTTAAAGAAATATTTCATAATTCTCAACAAAAATACATTCCACTGAGAAACAAAAACTCCATGGGAAAAGTGATCCAACCATGGCTAAGTAAAGAAGTTAAAGATAGCATTAGATTGAAAGAAGAAGCTTATAATGTTGCGAAGAAAAGTAGTAAGCCTGAGGATTGGGAGAGTTTCAGAAACCAGCAAAGGAGGACCACAAAATTGATAAAAAGGGAAAAAATAGAATGAGAGAAAACTAGCAAGAAATATAAAAGCAGATTGTAAGAGCTTCTACAAGTATGTAAAAAGGAAGAGAGTAAGAAAAGTAAACATTGGTCCCTTAGAGGCTGAGACAGGAGAAATTATTATGGGGAATAAGGAAATGACAGAAACGTTAAACAAATATTTTGTATCTGTCTTCACAGTAGAAGACACAAAAAGCATACCAAAAATGGTGGGGAACCAAGGGTCTAATGAGGGTGAGGAACTTAACGTAATTAATATCAGTAGAGAAAAAGTACTGGAGAAACTAATGGGACTAAAAGCCAACAAATCCCCTGGACCTGATGGCCTACACCCTCGGGTTCTAAAAGAGGTGGCTGAAGAGATAGTGGATGCATTAGTTTTGATCTTCAAAAATTCCCTAGATTCTAGAATGGTCCCAGCGGATTGGAAAGTCGCAAATGTAACACCGCTATTCAAGAAAGGAGGGAGAGAGAAAACAGGGAACTACAGGCCAGTTAGCCTGGCATCAGTCATCGGGAAAATGCTGGAATCGATTGTTAAGGGCACTTAGAAAATCATAACATGATTAGGCAGAGTCAACATGGTTTTATGAAAGGGAAATCTAGTTTAACAAATTTATTAGAGTTTGTTTAGGGTGTAACTAGCAGGGTAGATAAAGGGGAACCAGTGGATGTAGTATAAAATAACAACAGAAAATGCTGGAAATACTCAGCAGGCCAGGCAGCATCCGTGGAGAGAGAAACAGAGTTAACGTTTCAGGTCTGGGACCCTTCATCAGAACTGGAAAAAGCTGGAGATGTAACAGATATTAAGCAGGTGCAGAGACAGGGTGGGGGGGGGGGCGGGGGGGGGGGGGTTAGGAGGGGAGGAAGGAATTGAAAGAACATCCTGTACTTTTGTAAGAGGCAGGAAAGATAAAGTGTTGCAAATGGGAATGGCAAAAATCATACTGCATGAAAAATGGGGGCAAGGATAATTATCTGAAATTGTTGAACTCAATGTTGAGTCTGGAAGGCTGCAAAGTGCCCAATCGAAAGATGAGGTGCTGTTCCTCGAGCTTACGTTGAGCTTCATTGGAACAATGCAATAGCCCGAGGACAGAGAGATCAGAGTGGGAATGGAGCGGTGAATTAAAATGACAGGCGACCGGAAGCTCAGGGTCACCCGTACGGACTGAACGGAGGTGTTCCGCAAAGCGGTCGCCCAATCTGCGTTTGGTCTCCCCAATGTAGAGGAGACCGCATCGTGAGCAGCGAATACAGTATATTAAATTGCAAGAAGTACAAGAAGTACAAGTAAATCGCTGTTTCACCTGGAAGGGGTGTTTGGGGCCCTGGACAGTGGGAAGGGAGGAGGTAAAAGGGCATGTGTTGCATCTTCTGCGCTTGCACGGGAAGGTGCCAGGTGAAGGAGCAGGGCTGTTGGGGGTGATTGAGGAGTGGACCAGGGTGTAGTATATTTGGATTTCCAAAAGACATTCGATAAGGTGCCACATAAAAGGTTATTACACAAGATTAGGGCTCGTGGGGTTGGGGGTAATATAATAGCATGGATAGATGATTGGTTAACAGACAGAAAACAGAGAGTAGGGGTAAATGGTTCTTTTTCAGGTTGGCAGGCTGTAACTAGTGGGGTGCCGCAAGGATCAGTGCTGGGGCCTCAGCTATTTACAATCTATGTTAATGACCTAGATGAAGGGACTGAGTGTAATGTATCCAAGTTTGCTGATGATACAAAGCTAGGTGGGACAGTAAGCTGTGAGGAGAACATAAAGGCCTCGATTTTAACTCAGCTGTGGGCTATTGGCGTGTTCCCCGAATTTCGTGATTCCCACACGAATCTAAATGGATGTGGGAGATTGATGCAATTTTAACTCAATTGGCCAATTGATTTCCAACGTGTGGGAAGCCTTTGCAAATGGGTTTCTCATGACTGAAAGTCCCCTCCGATGACGTCATCATTGCTGCTGCATTTAAGGTCCACAGCAAGCCTTGCTTCTTCTGCAGACTGCCAAGCTTTCTCCATTTGATGGCACAGGAACCTGCAGGAACAATGGCCAGCGGGAGGCCAAGAGCAGCTCCTAAGTTTGACGAGGCAGCACTACAGGCATTGGTGGATGGGGCTAGGGCCCACAGGGAGGTCCTGTTCCCTTCATCAGGGAGGAAGAGGCCTCCCAGTCAGACCAAGGCTGTGTGGATACAGGTGGCTGGGGAGGTCAACACCCTGGGGGTCACACGGCACACCTGGATGCAGTGCAGGAAAAGATTTCATGACCTTCAACGCACTGGAAAAGTAAGTATGAAGTTCCCTTCACCCTCAATCTGATCCCCATTGCCTTTCCTCACCAGCACTCAGCTTTAGCAATCTCTTCCTCCACATCCCACTTGACACTCACATCCATGCACCCTTACCCATTCCCTCTCTCTCTATGCTCACAATCACATAACTATTCCACCATGCAGCCCTCACACTCCCTATCACTCTGATGCTTTGAACACAACTGACAACACACAGGGAGGGCCCTTGGTCTTGCAACCTCACTCCATCTTTGTCTCCTTCTAAGTATCTATGCTATGCAATCTCTACACTCACTCCTTCATTCTCACTGAACCTCCACTTGTCTCCCTCATTGCAGGAAAAGAGAGCTCACAATAAAAAGGAAAGAGCCAGGACAGGAGGAGGGACACCATCATTAGCCCAGCTCACCCCCCTGGGAGGAAGCCATCCTGGAAATTGTCGGGGTTGAAAAAGATGCGCACGTTGGGGATGGACAGATGAGTTCATCACAGCAAGCTGGTGACAGAATAGCTTTCCATCTCTCTCATTGACATTGCACGAGTCGCTGATAAAGATTCTGAAGCTATAACAGATGGACTTATGATCATCTGCAATATGCAATGTGCATGTAACCTTGACCTCACATCTCTAACTCTTTCCTTTACTCCCCTACAGGACCATCGAGAGCCCCCGTCCCCATTATCCAGGAGGAAGAGCCTGAGCTTCCAGACTCCTCAGAGGACTCTGCAACCTCTGAGGGTGCAGCATCAGCAGAAATAAGCGCACCCAGCACCAGCGCAGACACTCACACCTCGGTGGGACCTTCGGGACATAGAGTAGTGTTGTCACCTGGTGTATCACAGCTCACAAGTGAGCATCAGCAGATTGTGGAGACAGGGACAGCAGTGGAGAGCCCTTATCGGAGGGCGCAGGACTCTGCCAGCTCGGCTCAGCTGCATGTCGACCCTCTGCCTCTGGGTCCATCCATAAGATCAGAGGTGATGGAACTCCATGCACAGATGCAGGAGTCTCTGGCAGGTTTTGTCTCTAGGGTCGCTGCGAGAGTGGAGCGAATGGAGGAGTCCATAGCGAACATGAGCAGAGCCTTTGTGGAGTCATTGGCGCATGAATGCATCAACACAGAAAGGATGGCTACCTACGTGGAAATGATTGCTGCCTCCGTGGTAAGGCTGGCTACGGTAGGGGAGAGGAGGGCTATGGCCATGGAAGAGGTTAGTCGCCAGGGTATGGAAAACATGGTGTGTTCAGAATAGAATGATATCTCTTGAGGAGCGATGGGCAACTATTGAACATAGAAACCAGACCTTCATGGAAGTCCTTCTGAGTAGGTCTGCCATTGCAGATGCGGGTCCCCATGGCCCCCCTGATGTGCAGCAAGGTGCTCTCCAGCCACTTGCAGGCGCGGAGGGGGAGCTGACCCATGAGAGGGAGGTTGGTGGCAGACCTCAAGGAAGTGAGGGTTCCTCTCCAGGCGCTCACACTTCGATGCCACTGCAGAGCCCTCAGTCAGAGCCCCACCAGAGTCCACACCCAAGTGAGATAGGCGTCTCAACCCCTGCACAGCCACAGGAGCAGCAGACTTTTGACGAGCCCTCAGAGGCTCGCCACCCCAGAGGACGCCCGCCAAAGGTGTCGAGACAGGAGCAGCAGGAAAGTGAGCAAGGGGCCTCCACATCTGCTGAAGCCACAGGGGAACCACTACGTAGGAGCACGCGTAAGAGGAAAATAAAGCACAAGTAGTCACAAAGGTAGTCACTTGGGTGAAATTTTATGTATTGTTAAAAAAAGCCATCAGATGAATTCTGTCAATAAAAAGTCTGATGGCTACTGCTGTATTTGTGGCGTGTGTCATTTCACGAATGGGACTTTCACATTGAGGGCTTAGGATTACTTGCAACTGTCAGTATGCTGGACAAATAGCCAGGAATCCACTGGTTCTTGGCCATTGTCGATGCTCAGGTAAGAAGCTGCAAGGCAAAAGTGCTTGATTGGCTAGGCTAAGCAAATCTGGCCAAGATTAGTGCATTCCTTGCATCCCGGGCAGCAATGAGTCATAGAGTCATAGAGTTTTACAGCACAGAAAGAGGCCCTTCGGCCCATCGTGTCCGCGCCGCCCATCCATCCCTGTCCAGTCTAAACCCATTTTCCAGCATTTGGTCCATAGCCTTGTATGCAATGGCATTTCAAGTGCTCATCCAAATGCTTCTTGAATGTTGTGAGGGTTCCTGCCTCTACCACCCTTTCAGGCATTGAGTTCCACATTCCAACCACCCTCTGGGTGAAAAAGTTCCTCCTCAAATCCCCTCTAAATCTCCTGCCCCTTACCCTGAATCTATGCCCCCTTGTTATTGAACCCCCTACTAAGGGGAAAAGTTCCTCTTTATCTACCCTATCTATGCCCCTCATCATTTTGTACACCTCAATCAGGTCCCCCCTCAGCCTTCTTTGCTCCAAGGAAAACAACCCCAGCCTGTCCAGCCTCTCTTCATAGCTGAGGCGCTCCATCCCAGGTAACATCCTGGTGAATCTTCTCTGCACCCTCTCCAAAGCAATCACATCCTTCCTATAGTGAGGCGACCAGAACTGCACACAGTATTCCAGCTGTGGCCTCACCAGCATTTTGTACAGCTCCATCATAACCTCCCTGCTCTTATATTCCATGCCTCAGCTAATGAAGGCAAGTATCCCATATGCCTTTTTAACCACCTTATCTACCTGTTCCGCTGCCTTCAGGGATCTATGTACATGTACACCAAGGTCCCTCTGACCCTCTGTATTTCCTAGGGTCCTACCACTCATTGTGTATTCCCTTACCTTATTTGTCCGTCCGTTCTGGCGTAATGCTGCCGCTGGTTGTTGGTCCTCTGCAGGATGGTAGTTTTCGCCCTCCTCCTCCTCCTGCTCCTCCTCCTCCTCATCATCATCATCTGAGGAGGATATGTGAGGAGCCACTTGGTCCTCAGGAATCTGCAAGCCACGACACTGTGCCATGTTGTGAAGTGCACAGCAAACCACGACGATTCTGGAGACCCTGGCTGCTGAGTACTGTAGGGCTCCACCTGATCTATCCAGGCATCTGAAGCGCATCTTCAGCAAACCGATGGTTTGCTTGATAATGGATATGGTGGAAACGTGGCTGGAGTTGTAGCGCTCCTCAGCTTCGTTGGCTGGCCTCCTCAACGGCGTCATTAGTCAAGTCCTCAGGGGATAGCCCTTGTCTCCAAGTAGCCATCCGTGAAGTTGGTCTGGTGGCCTGAATAGCGGAGGCACACTAGGCTGGCGCAGTATGAAGGAGTCATGGCAACTGCCAGGGTACATGGCACAAACATGCAAAATCTCCTTCTTGTGGTCACACACCAGCTGAACGTTAAGGGATTGGAAGCCCTTGCGGTTGACAAAAATACCTGGATTGCGATGGGGTGCCTTAAGGGCCACATGTGTGCAGTCAACGATGCCCTGCACCCTTGGAAAGTCTGCCAGATGAGCTAATCCAACCGCTCGCGCCGTCACACTTGCGCGTTACCTGCGTGATGCAAGTGTGTGCGGCCGCCTGGGGAATGCCGCTGATGTCTGCTGCTGATCCCTGGAATGAGCCTGAGACTAAAATGTTGAGTGCGGTGGTGACTTTGACGGCCACTGGTAAGGAGTGTCCACCTGGTCCTCTGGGCAGCAGGTCTTGCTGTAGCATTGCGCAGATGTCAATCACTACCTGTCGCGAAAGTCGGAGCCACCTTTGGCACTGCTGCTCAGTCATGTTGAGGTAGCTGACCCTGTGTCTTTAGACCCTGTTTGGGGGCTATCTCCTGCGCCGACAGGCTTCCAGGCACTGGCCCCTTCTGGCCTGTGCTGCCTCAGGTGGGTGAGCTGTCGCTCCTGCTGCTGCTGCTGTTGCTGGTGCTGCTGTTGTTCCTGGTTCTGCTGCTGCCCTGCCTGGTGTTCGAGCTCCTCTAATGCCCAGAAGGGAAGGGAAAAAATGGCTCCCATGCTTCTGGCATATGCCTCCGTTGAGGAAGCGCTGAGTGAAGGTGGCGAGCAGGGTTTCCCAGGAGTTCACACTGGAGATGTGTGTGAGGCTCCAACCATCCACAGGTGTGGTTAAGCCTGGTAAAAGTTGCCCCAGGCCTGAGACAAAAAATCCTGCCACCTGCAAATGATGGCTGATCAAATCTCTTCTTTAATGGTTGACCTGCAGCTGATAGTCAGCAATCCAATAGTGCTCCCGCCAGGTTTCACAGTTGTGATTCCCACCAGGCGTGTTTTACGTGGGAAAAGGGTTAAAAGTGCAAGGGACTGTTAAAATGGCATTATAGAGGCCATTTAGTGGTGATTAAGGGCCTCAAAGTCCAGTCCCGCCTGTTGGATGCGGGACGGATTCGTGACCATCAGACGCGCCTGAGTAAAAATGGCTCGGAGTCGGGAACCAGGCGGGGGGGGGTCCCGCCTGCCAGTTTTTGCGATTTTAACCCCTCGCACGCCTCCGAGCCCGCCTCCACGGCTCAGTTAAAATTGAGGCCAAAGAGTCTGCAATGGGATATAGATAGACTAAGTGAGTGGGCAGTAAGTTGGCAGATGGAGTTTAATGTAGGGAAATGTGAGGCAAATGGCATGTTGGCCTTTATTGCAAGGGGGTTGGAGTATAAGAGTAAGGAAGTCTTGCTACAATTGTACAGGGCCTTGGTGAGACCACACCTGGAGTACTGTGCACAGTTTTGGGCTCCTTATCCAAGGAAGGATATACTTGCCTTGGAGGCGGTGCAATGAAGGTTCACTAGATTGATTCCTGGGATGAGAGGGCTGTCCTATGGTGAGAGATTGTGTAGAATGGGCCGATACTCTCTGGAGTTTAGAAGAATGAGAGGTGATCTCATTGAAACATACAAGATTCTGAGGGGGATTGACAGGGTAGATGCTGAAAGGTTGTTTCCCCCTGGCTGGAGTGTCTAGAACTAGGGGTCATAGTCTCAGGATAAGGGGTCGGCCATTTAAGACCGAGATGAGCAGGAATTTCTTCACTCAGAGGGTTGTGAATCTTTGGAATTCTCTGCCCCAAAGGGCTGTGAATGCTGAGTCTTTGAGTATATTCAAGGCTGAGATAGATAGATTTTTGGACTCTAGGGGAATCAAGGGATATGGAGATCGGGCAGGAAAGTGGAGTTGAGGTCGATGATCAGCCATGATCTTATTGAATGGCGGAGTAGGCTTGAGGGACTGAATGGCCTACTCCTGCTCCTGTTTCTTATGTTCTTATATTCTTACTGCCCAGCGAATGCCCACAACACTCTTATGCCTGGTAAAAGCAGGTGTAAAGCCTTCTTTTACCAGCGTAAGGGTTTAAATAAATATTAAAATAAAGTTTATAAATCATTTAAACATTCAAAAATCTTTAAAATTAGTTTAGGTTATTTATGGCCCCTTTAAAAATGTTTACATTTATTTTTCAACAAGTTAAATTTTTGTTTTAAATGTTTAATTAAGTTGTATTTTAATTAATTTTTAACAGGTGGTGATTTCTTTTTATTTAGGTTGTGTGAAAGTGTGTTTTTTAGGGGATTCCTATTCATGCTTATGGAGATTCTGTAGATAAATGGATTCCTCATAAGCATAATGGGATCTCACTTTTTGATTGGTTGGGCCGGCCCACGTGATCCCAGGGACGCTTGTGAACTGTGCGCCCCCCGGGATACGTGGGTCTTTACGCAGGCCTACGCCTGCAGGCCTAGGACTGCAAGAGTCCGAATGTACGGAGGCACCAGGTAGGTGCGTACTTTTCTTGCGAATCGGAGACATTCACCTGCGGGAAGCCTCCGACCGTAATTTCCACCCCATTATCTTGTACCATCCTTTAATTTAGTGCAAGGAATTCCCAAAATGTTGAGATGTTGGGCTGGATTTTCACTGAGGAGTCGGGTAGGAGGCGGGACTACAACTTTCGGGGTTGCAGTCCCGCCTCCATCGAGTTCTAGCCAACCCACGCGATTTTGACTTGATTGACCTTGTTGAGCCCGCCCAGTGGGCTCAGCAGGCCAATTAAGGACCACATGGCAACAGGTGACATCACAGATTGATATTTCATCTGTCAAGACCTTTTGACAGATGAAATATCAGCGTTTCACAGCTGTTTGAAGCTGTCAAACACTGACAATCTGTACTCCAAGTTAATTCCTTCCTGTCAGGATGATTTAGAGATCTCCCGGAACAGAAAGCTGAATGCTGGAACTTTTGACAGATCGCGACCATTCTGCTTTCTGTGCCGGTGAGATGAGGGACTCCCGAGACCTGAAGCAGGAAGGCTGTAAAGGTAAGTAAATGTAAGTAAAACTTCTTTAAACACTTTAAATACACCAAACACACTTACCTCTGCACTCATGCACCCATCACTCACCTGAACACCGGACATCTCGATCCCTCCAAGCCCTTCATCCCGACGGCCCACCTCGCTAACTTGTCGTGGTTTGGAGCTGTCGGGAATCCCACATTTCAACAATGAAAATAGGGATTAGGCTAAAAACTGCTTGTTAACTACCTGTTAACAGGCAGTTAATTGGCACTAATCCCCTTCCTGCCTCGGGGAGGCGGGTCCCAGTGCGGGGCGGGTACCCGCCTCCTTTGAAACTGGCATGGAGGTGGGTTGGGGGCGGGATGGGTTCGTGCCCCCCGATTTCAGGATTTTAACCCCCCACACGCCTCCAATCCCGCCTCCACGGCCCAATGAAAATCCTGCCTGTTCAATTTTTTATGTAAGGGAGAAAAAAACCCACAGGCCTTTATAAGGAATCTGACCTTCAAATAAATCCCAATATAAGATGAAACATTGAAAAATCGTGATTTTAATTGTGAGCAAGAGGTGCAAACAGCAGAAAACTGTAATAAACTGCTGAGTCAGATGGGTGTTGTAGCCTCTAATCCCTAAAAACATAGATAATACGAGAGAGGGTGATATTCTCTGATTTAGTACTAAGGGAGCTAATATTTTAGCGAAGTGTTTTCTGACAGCAAGAATGTGAGATGCTGTGCTCCCTGCCGTCTGTACACTGTTATAACTTACAGTAGTCAGCACTTGCCGTTTGTTAAACTTGCCTCTGCTTGTTTAATTTCCATGAGACTTTGCATTGCAAGTTGCTGGAAATGGGAAATGGAAACAGCGCAGCGCCCTCTACAGAGCAGCTGGGATCATGTGATCAGAGCAAGCCACTGTGTATCTCTTCAACCAATCAGATTGAAGGATTGTGAAACGAACAGCACAGAGTCTGAACCCAGGAAGGTTAAGTTAGAATAATTAATTCAATGTCAACTCAGGTACAGAAAGCGAAATGGAGCGGGGAAAAGAAAGATTGGATTAAGAATGAGAGAATCTCCAACAATAATTAAAAGCTGAAGAGATGAGACTCCACACTTGTAATAATAAAACTTCAGTGCCAGAGAGGTTGTTTGGCAGTAATTAAGACTTATCACACCGTTAAAAATGGTACTTAGACTGAAATGGACAAGCCCTAACTTTCTGTGGCGAGTTTAGTTCATATCTACCATACAGGTACAGGAACTTCACACCACTCAATTCATTGCAAACAGTGAGATGGCCTTTTTAGCGAAGCTAATGGCAGAGCGGCATATCTCGGACAGAAGCTTCTGGATTTTCACGTTTCACCACGCATCTGCCCTCTCTTGAAGTTGCTGTGCGACCTGCGCATAAATAATCGTTAGCCTCACCACTATTTTGTCAGGAAAATCTGGGCCAATTAATCAAAAGAAGGAAGAAATAAAGACTTGCCTTTATATAACGCCTTTCATGACCTTTGGACAACCCAAAGCACTCTACGGTTAATGAAGTACTTTTGAAGTGGAGTCACTGTTGTAATGTAGCAGCCACTATGTGCACAGCAAGATCCCACAGACGGCAATGAAATAATGAGCAGACTATCTGTTTTTAGTGATGCTGGTTGAGGGATAAATGTTGGCCAGGACACCGGGGAGAACTCCCTTACTCTTCTTTGAAATAGTGCCATGGGATCTTTTACATCCACCCGAGAGGAAAGACAGAACCTTGGTTTCACATCTCAGCCGAAAGATGGCACCTCCGACAGTGCAGCACTCCCTCAGTATTGCACTGGAGTGTCAGCCTAGAATATGTGCTCAAGTCTCTGGAGTGGGACTTGAACCCACCACCTTCTGACTCCAGGATTACCAACTTAGCCACGGCTGACACACATCAGCAGGCAAGCATGAGCCTCAGACTCACCTACTAAATGTGGAGAGGTGAATGCATTGCGAGTGCCTTCAACTGGACTCTAAACTTGAATCCATCATCTGCGATTCAGTAGAGGCTGCCTTGTTTGCAGCAGACCTGTTCAATGATAATGGCTCGTCGTGACCACCCTGATATTACTGTGCCATATGGACAGTGATAAGCATGGTAACATTGAGGGGATGAGATAATAACAGTGCCAAAATCAATCTTCACATAACACTGAAGCGCTCAGAATTAGTTCTGGTATGTAGCTTCTGGCCATGAGTTCAGAGCATGGAATCGTAATCTCAGCAGGAAGGTAGAATTTGGCAGATGCTCTGTCCTTTTTGCCATCCAATTGCCAATATAAACAAATAATTATTTTAGTTCAAAATCTGTCCTGGAAAAAAAAGCTACTTTGTCTTTGTCATAATTTTATTTTGGTTTACACTGCCTGGTCTGTTTAGTCCAAGCAAAATAAAGGCACAGGCTATAGATGGCATGAGAGGCCATGTGCTCCTAATACAGGAAACTTTCGATTAACCGGCCCCTAAATAACCAGAACGCTCTATCCACCGGCAAAATTCAGGAGTCGGTTCCGTTAACTTTTATTACTTTTATTACCTTTTTAAACTCCATTTGTTGCTGTGCAAGGGTGTAGCTGAAGCTGTTGCTAAGCTACAGAGACGCTTGCAACTTGTGCCGATTGTTTTGAAGACAGGGTTTGTTGCTTTATACGGAGCTCTGAGCTCCGTATCTTTTTACTATAGCGTTCGGTTATCCGGAATTGTTGATGAACCGGCACCAGGTCAGTCCCGTCCGTGCCGGATACCAGAAAGTTTCCTGTACCTGCATATTTTATTTTTGCACCTTACTTGAAGAAAACTATGAAGATCGTAACAGAACTGTGCAGCAAAATGGCTGCTCTTAGGCTCCCAACACACAGCCTAAACCTGTCTGTGTCAAATCCTCCACTTAGTGCCACTGAGAAGAAAGTTACTGCTACCCATTCAAATGTTACAGCTCTCACCCCTTCCTTAATAGCCATGGTGTGGAGATGCCGGTGTTGGACTGGCGTGGACAAATGTAAGAAGTCACACAACACCAGGTTATAGTCCAACAGTTTTATTTGAAATCACAAGCTTTCGGAGCGATGCTCCTTCGTCAGCTCAACACAGATACCATCATCACACGTGAGGACACCACCCACCAGGTACATGGTATATACTCATGTGACTCGGCCAACGTTGTCTACCTCATACGTTGCAGGAAAGGATGCCCCGGAGCATGGTACATCGGCAAGACCATGCAGACACTGCGACAACGGATGAACAGACACCGCGCAACAATCGCCAGGCAGGAGTGTTCCCTCCCAGTTGGGGAACACTTCAGCAGTCAAGGACATTCAGCCTCCGATCTTCGGGTAAGCATTCTCCAAGGCGGCCTTCGAGACACACGACAACGCAAAATCGTCGAGCAGAAACCGATAGCCAAGTTCCGCACTCATGAGGACGGCCTCAACCGGGATCTTGGGTTCATGTCATGCTACATGTAACCCCACCTGACGTAGGGTCACCCAGACTCGAGTCATCGTTGGCTTGTTCTCTCTACACAGATGCGGCCGGACCTGCTGTGATTTCCAGCAAAAAAAATGTTTTTTTGTCTGTTTTTTGTTTTTCATACAGACCCCAGCATCTGCAACATTTGACCCCTTGTGACCCCACCTCATTGTTCTTTGATGTAATGTTTTCCTGACTGACCTGTTTGGACACCATTCACACCTTTGATTGCTGTGATTAGCTCTCTGCCGAGGTGTGATAAATGGCAGTTAGAAAGATTACCTGCAATCATCTGGCATTATTCTCTGACTATATAAGCTGTGTCTTTATGCATCTCTCCACTTCACCTGACGAAGGAGCAGCACTCCGAAAGCTTGTGATTTCAAATAAAACTGTTGGACTATAACCTGGTGTTGTGTGACTTCTTACACCCTTCCTTAAGAAAGTCTTCAATGCTGTTATTTCTTGGCATTTTTCATCCTGCACATTATTTTCATTTTTACAGGCAAGAAATGTTATTTTAGTAAGACCTCAAATAATTTCACCCTGAACTAAAACTATAATTAACTCTGCCAATCATTTTTAACTTTACATTACATTTAATTAACATTTTAAACAGTGTCATAGATTCTTCATAGATGTTGGATTTTTTTTTTACAACTCTTCCATGAACATCATTATTTTGAATATATTCAATGCAAATGCTCTCTTTCCATTGATGAATTAGTTTTTGTGGACAATTTGGTCCCAACTTCAGGCTCGTTGATTCATTGAGGACCAGTATTATCAATACTCTCACTGGTAGCATTGCTTGATATATCATCAGCTTTGGATACTTTTACTGGTTTCATAATTGCTTCACATATGGAGAAGTTCACTGGAAATACTCAGCAGGTCAGGCAGCATCGTGGAGAGAGAAACAGAGTTAACGGGGGCGATTTTGCCAGCCCTGGGGAGGCAGGTTTGGAGGCGGGACTGCTGGGAAAATGGCAGAATCTGGGGGGCGGGTACCCATTCCACCCCCAACCCACCTCCGTGCCATCTTCCCAGGAGGCGGGTACCCAACCCATGCCGGGACCCGCCTCCTCGAGGCGGGAAGGGGATTACAGCCACTTAACTGCCTGTTAACAGGTAGTTAACAGGAAGCTAAGAGGATTATCCCCATTTTTCCAACAGAAGTGCGGGCTTCCCGACATTGGGAAACCCTGCCAGGGTCAGCGAGGCGAGCAGTGGGTCTGTGGGGGTGAGAGGGGTCCAAAGGTGCGCTGTGGAGGTGAGTGATGGGTGCAAGTGTGGAATGGTAAGTATGTGAGGTGAGTGAAAAGTCTTAGAAAAAGTTTCCTTACCTTTGTTTCTTCCTGCAGGCTTCAATCTTTGGGGATCCAGAGGCTCTGGCATCTCCACGGCCGAGATGACAGAATGGCTGCTGTATTCTCCGATGCAATAACCGTCTGCTTTCTGCTCAGGGAATAGGTTTGGTGAGCCTTGAGTACAAGAACTCACCAAACAACAGAGAATGTCCATGTGTGACAGCTTCTCATACGCTGACGTTCTCTGTCGCTGGCTTTCCCTTAATTGGCCTGGAAGCCTGCTGGGTGGGCTTAACAAGGTCAATCAAGTGAAAATAGCGTGGGTTGGCCAGACGTTGATGGAGGCGGGACTGAAACCCAACAAGCAGCCGTCCTGCTTCACCTGCGCCCCCATTGGCAAAATCACCCCCATGGTTTCAGGTCGATGACCCTTCGTCAGAGCTGGAAAAAGATAGAGATGTAACAGGTTTTAAGCAAGTGTAGGGGTAGGGAATGGGTGGGGGTGAGGAAAGAACAAAAGGGAAGGTCTGTAATAGGCTGGAAGGCAGGAGAGATTAAAAGACAAGGGATGGTGGTGTAAGGCAAAAGGAGATGGTAGTTAAGAAACAACAGATGACTCTAGATGAGGCATGAATGGCAATGGCAGAATCATCAACAGCTGTCATGTGAGAGAAAATAAAAGAAAAAATGATGAAAAAGAGAAGAAAAGGGGCCGAGGTTATGGTCTGAAATTGTTGAACTCGATGTTGAGTCCAGAAGGCTGTAAAGTGCCCAATCGAAAGAGGAGGTGCTGTTCCTCGAGCTTACGTTGAGCTTCATTGGAACAGTGTAAGAGGCCGAGGATGGAGAGATCAGAGTGGGAGTGGAGCGGAGAATTAAAGTGACAGGCGACCGGAAGCTCAGGGTCACGCTTACGGACTGAATAGAGGTGTTCCGCAAAGCGGTCACCCAATCTGCGTTTGGTCTCCCCAATGTAGAGGAGACCGCATCGTGAGCAACGAATACAGTATACTAAATTGCAAGAAGTACAAATAAATCACTGTTTCACCTGGAAGGAGTGTTTGGGGCCCTGGACAGTGGGAAGGGAGGAGGTAAAAGGGCAGGTGTTGCATCTCCTGCGCTTGCACGGGAAGGTACCGTGGGAAGCGGAAGGAGTGTTGGGGGTGATAGAGGAGTGGACCAGGGTGTCGCGGAGGGAATGGTCCCTTTGGAATGCTGAAAGAGGAGGGGAGGGGAAGATGTGTTTGGTGGTGGGATCATGCTGGAGGTGGTGGGATCACGATGGAGGTGGCAGAGATGGTGGAGGATGATCCGTTGAATGTGGAGGCTGGTGGGGTGAAAGGTGAGGATAAGGGGAACCCTATCATTGTTCTGGGAGGGAGGGGAAGAGGTGAGAGTAGAAGTGCGGGAAATAGAACGGACACGGTCAAGGGCCGTGTCAACCACGGTAGAGGGGAATCCTTGGTTGAGAAAAAGGAAGACATATCAGAAACACTAGTATGGAAGGTGGCATCGTCAGAACAGATGCGGCGGAGATGGAGAAACTGGGAGAATGGAATAGAGTCCTTACAGGAAGCGGGGAGAGAGGAAGTGTAGTCCAGGTAGCTGTGGGAGTCAGTGGGCTTATAGTGGATGTTTGTCAATAGCCTATCCCCAGAAATGGAGACAGAGAAGTCATGGAAGGGAAGGGAAAAGTTGAAGAGGGACCATGTGAAGGTGAGGGAAGGGTGGAAATTAGAAGCAAAGTGAATGAAATTTTCTAGAAACAGTGATTTACTTGTACTTCTTGCAATTGAGTATACTGTATTCGCTGCTCACGATGCGATCTCCTCTACATTGGGGAGACCAAACGCAGATTGGGTGACCGCTTTGCGGAACACCTCTGCTCAGTCTGTAAGCGTGACCCCGAGCTTCCGGTCGCCTGTCACTTTAATTCTCCGCTCCACTCCCACTCTGATCTCTCCATCCTCGGTCTCTTGCATTGTTCCAATGAAGCTCAACGTAAGCTCGAGGAACAGCACCTCATCTTTCGATTAGGCACTTTACAGCCTTCTGGACTCAACATCGAGTTCAACAATTTCAGACCATAACCTCGGGCCCTATTTTTTTTCTTTTTTTTCTCTCACATGGCAGCTGTTGATGATTCTGCCATTGCCATTTACACCTCATCTAGAGTCATCTTTTGTTTCTTAACTTGTCCCATTACCATCTCCTTTTGCCTTGCACCATCATCCCTTTTGTCCTTTAATCTCTCCTGCCTTCCAGCCTATCACAGACCTTCCATTTTATTCTTCCCTCCCCTCCTCCCTTTCCCTACCCTTACACTTGCTTAAAAATCTGTTACATCTCTAACTTTTTCCACTTCTGACGAAGGGTCATCGACCTGAAATGTTAACTCTGCTTCACTCTCCGCGGATGCCGCCTGACCTGCTGAGTGTTTCCAGCATTTTCTTTTGTTATTTCACATTTCCAGCATCTGCAGTATTTTGCTATTGGAGAAGTTCACTGATGCCGGAAGGGGTTTATCCAGCAGTGTTTTATTAATGTCACTTGACTTGCTTTCAGAATAATCTAACATCTGCTCAACATGCCTTCTCTATAAATTTTCAACATGTGCACAGCACTCCCTGAATCCTGATTTTGCTCCTGCTTCCTATAGTCAGGAACGAAGAATTCGGCCCCCAGCTCAATATTTTTGCACCTTTTAAATGGGTATAGATTTGTTCCTCATAGAGTTGAATAGATCCAGCCTCATCACATCCAGTCTGGTGCGCCAACACCTCATTCTGCTGTCCTTAGGTAATGCCATGTGATCCATTTCATTATGCAAGCAAAATTTATGCCAACTTTTGATTATGCATATTATGGGAGAGAAATTCCACACCATTTTTGGCAGAAATTCAGCACATAATCAGGACAAGTAACTTTATCTGGCAGGAAAATGCAGCAAAAGCTGTTTATTGAGTTCTCGGCTCCAAAATTGTCTTGCTCCAAATTCCCTCACACATTTCTGGCTCTTCCTGCGATCTGCGTGCTGAGTCCTGAGCAAAGTTTCCTGTAAACCGTGTGGCCACACGGCTGCCCAGTTCTCTGCTAGTCCTGTGCAGCCCGGGGACCTGCTTTTCCAATGTTAAATCTCAAACACCCAAATAAAGAAATTAGGGGGAACATTGGTCCTGAGTGATACCATTTGAATAAATTATAATGAGCACCAGTGGCACGGCAGCTCCAAGTTTGCTGCTTTTACACTCACAAAGTACTCAGGGGTAAGGTAGACTGAGAATTATAAAAGCTCAAGTTGCTGTCAAGACCAGCGGAGACAGGCGGAAGTGAGGCGTTTCTAAGCTTGAAGAGTGTAGTGAGTTGCACTCGTGGTTTCTGAAGCTTGGAACTACTTTTTGACAAGGTGTTCTTGCCTTTCTGCCTACACACACTTCCGATAGGCTGAAACCACCAGGAGATTTTCACCCGCCCTCCCCCACCGCCCACCTACAGCGAGGGCTTCTCCGGAGCAGATACGGCATTCCTTATGGGGGTACCTGTGTAGGAGGAGCAGCAGCACAGGCTGGAGCATAGGAGAGTCGAGCAGCATTTAAGGAGGATGCAGCCCACCAGATATTACCACCCTCCACCCCTCCATAGATGTAAAAATAAGTCATTTGCTGTAAATATTGCTGTAACTTTGACTAAAACTGAATAAAAAAACTTGACCACATTTTGATATACCAGCATGCTTCGGGAAGTTGAGAGGTTCCTGTGAGAACTTTTGTATGAAAACCGGTTGACAGATAAAGAAGTCCTTGGGCAGGAACAGAACTTTGCTAAATGAATTGTTATGGCTGTAAGCTGTGAAAGGCTGCCAGCTGCCTTTGACCAATATAAGGAAAGCATGCTTTGCGAGTCCTGTGGGAACAGACTATTGAACTGTGGAAACATCTTCAGACTTTGGAATGTAAACTTGAAGGCCCATGAATGCCTAATGGACTAGTGACAAGAGGGTCTGAGAAACAATTAATGACCATTATGCTGCATAGTTTGGGACACGTACGCAGTGGGACAGTTGCCAAATTTTGCAGTGTAAAAGGTACTGTTTCAAGACTGTTTGGAGAACAGCTAATGTAGTACCATTATTCAAGAAGGGTGGTAGGGATAAACCAGGGAATTACAGGCCAGTGAGCCTAACATCAGTGGTAGGGAAATTATTGGAAAAAATTCTGAGGGACAGAATTAGTCTCCACTTGGAGAGGCAAGGATTAATCAAGGATAGTCATCATGGCTTTGTCAGGGGGAGACCATGTCTAACCAAATTGATTGAATTTTTCGAGGGGGTGACTAGGTGTGTGGATGAGGGTAGTGCAGTTGATGTAGTCTACATGGACTTCAGTAAGGCTTTTGACAATGTCCCGCATGGGAGACTGGTCAAGAAGGTAAGAGTCCATGGGATCCAGGGCAATTTGCCACATTGGATCCAAAATTGGCTTAGTGGCAGGAGGCAGAGGGTGATGGTCGAAGGTTGTTTTTGTGACTGGAAGCCTGTGTCCAGTGGTGTACCGCAGGGATCGGTGCTGGGTCCTTTGCTGTTTGTAGTGTAAATTAATGATTTAGATATGAATGTAGGAGGTATGATCAGTAAGTTCGCAGATGACATGAAAATTGGTGGAGTGGTAAATAGCGAGGAGGGAAGCCTCAGGCTACAGGACGATATAGACGGGTTGTTCAGATGGGCAGAACAGTGGCAAATGGAATTTAACCCTGAAAAGTGTGAAGTGATGCATTTTGGGAGGACAAACAAGGCAAGGGAATACACAGTGAATGGTAGGACCCTAGGAAGGACAGAGGATCAGCGGGACCTTGGTGTGCATGTACATAGATCCCTGAAGGCAGCAGTACAGTTAGATAAGGTGGTTAAAAAGGCATATGGGATACTTGCCTTCATTAGCCGAGGCATAGAATATACGAGCAGGGGGGTTATGATGGAACTGTACAAAACGCTAGTTAGGCCACAGCTGGAATACTATGTGCAGTTCTGGTCGCCACACTATAGGAAGGATGTGATTGCATTGGAGAGAGTGCAGAGGAGATTCACCGGGATGTTACCTGGGCTGGAGCGCTTCAGCTATGAAGAGAGACTGGACAGGCTCAGGTTGTTTTCCTTAGAGCAGAGAAGGCTGAGGGGGGACCTGATTGAGGTGTACAAAATTATGAGGGGAATAGATAGGGTAGATAGAAAGGAACTTTTCCCCTTAGTAGAGGGGTCAATAACCAGGGGGCATAGTTTCAAGGTAAGGGGCAGGAGGTTTAGAGGGGATTTGAGGAAAAACTTTTTCACCCAGAGGGCGGTTGGAATCTGGAACTCACTGCCTGAAAGGGTGGTAGAGGCAGAAACCCTCACAGCATTCAAGAAGCATTTGGATGAGCACTTGAAACGCCATAGCATACAAGGCTACGGACCAAGTGCTGGAAAATGGGATTAGAATAGACAGGGCTTGATGGCCGGCACGGACACGATGGGCCGAAGGGCCTCTTTCTGTGCTGTATAACTCTATGACCCTATGACTATGACCACTCGTTGCTGCAGCCGGTTGACTTGGTCAGTTGTCAGAAATCATACATCTAGTCACTGTCGGGTTGACCACTCGCTGGTGTTAGTACTTATGTGGTTTTGTTTTGCTTGAGCCTAAAGGAAAGGGATAGCTCTGTGTATGCTGAGGTATAATAATTGGGAATTATTGTACGCTACGTAACTGTGGGATGCTTGCCTGTAATCTCTTGCTGATTTTTAAGTAAAAGAAGTTTTACAGATTCATTGGGTTTTGTGTTGTCTGTTCGACGGGTCTGAACTTTGGAAACTGTTTGACGAGACGAGGGGCGATTTCCGCACATCTTACAGATTTTGGCGCCCGAACAGGGACCCGTTCGGAGCAGATAATGGCAAAGACAATGGGTGACTTAGTCACTAAGCATGTGGCAGGGAAGTTGCCCCTTCAAGAAGGGTGGGTACGGGTCATTATAGATGGTATTATAGGCTGAACAGTGGACACAAGGGAAAAGTTTGAGGAAAAATTTGAGAAGGAAAAGGAAAGGTGGGTTAATAAAGAACAGTACCTTGAGAGCTAGGTGACAAATAACCAGAATCAGTGTGACGTGTGGTCATTGAAGGAAGCAGATCAGAGGCACTGGGCAGAGCGGGCTAAGGGCCAATGAGGACCTGAAAGCTGCATATAGGGTTGTTTAGAAACAGATTTCTGAAGATCAGGTTGCTCGAGGGGATCACACTGACTGCAAAAAGAAGATTAAGGAGTTGGAGAATAAATGATGGGCCCAGAGGGGCATAGTGTGTGCCATGACCCCTATTTCAGGAGAATAAGAATCAGAAAGTGGAGAAAGGGATAGTGAATGTGATGAAGGTAAAGTGGACATAGAGCAGGGGCCGAGCTATGACCCACCAGAGGGGGTCCGACACCCACCTATGGTATCAGGCTCCGCCTGAGGGTACGGGAGCAGGGATGCTCGATCGGGAGTTTGTGATTCCGTATAATACAAAGGATTTAAGGAAAATGTCCAGTAATATGAATAAGTTGGAGCTGGGAGGGGATCCACAATGGCATTATCTAAAGGTGGAACAAGTGGCTGGTTTGAACAACTTGGATGAGGAAGAGAGAAATCACTTACTGCAATTCACTCTAAGCCCCTGTGTTTATGCAGGCCTCCCACCGGGAGACTATGAGGGACTGAAGGTGAGGATTGCCCAGGTGATGGGACAGGGAAAAGGGGATTCTTTTAAAGCTATAGCAGGCGTAGAACAGGGTCCAAATGAGACTCCAGCAGCATTTGCCGACAGACTGTGGCCCACATATCAAGCGATGATGGGAGGGGGCAGTAGGACTTAGAGGACAGCTGGCAGGAGCAGCACGCAACCACTGGCTGCGTGGTTTGATTTCTCACTGTCTCCCGTACTTACAAGCTATGTCAGATTTTGATCCAGAAGATGGGGAAAACACAGAGGCTAAAGTTGTGAGGAAAATGATCCCGCGCTTCGAGGCACGCCAGACAGATAAAAGGAATATCAGGGTAATGAATAAGCCAAAGGGCAAGGTTTGTGAAATGAAAGGGGGAACCACTCGGAGATGGTAGCAGGAAGGGACTGTGTCAGAGAGGGGAGGGGCTCTGGACAAGGTATGTTATAACTGTGGTGGAACGGGACATTTTATGTAAGAAACCTAAGAAAGGACAGGCTGAGGCTCCACAACCGGCAGAGCCGTGACCTAGTGCCCCCAATTATGAGGAGTTGGTCAAACTGGTTACTAAGATTATAAGGGAGCTTGATACTCCCCAATGGAAAATCCACGCGGCCCATCGGGAGGACCACGGGGAGAGCCGAGCATGATGGGGCCGTGCCCGGCCCGAGTACCTGTGTCCACTCAGGTACGATGATTGGGGAAGACCATGTGTAGACATCCTGATTGAGGGAGAGAGAGGGGATATTTGGTAGACACCGGAGCATCAAGCATGGTGGTTCACTCTCCCTCCCCGATGTCATCTCCCTGGTCAGGTGGAACCCCCTATGTTATTAATTGGTTTTAGGGGCAACTCAACGGCTGGGGTGGCGTCAAGACCTTTGAGTTTTAAGGTAGGGCCCCTCCAAACAAATTGGACGTGTATACTGATGAAATGGAGTCAGCCAGGAATGGGAGTGCTAGGGTCTGATTGGCTGTTAGCCCACAATGTGATCGTGGATATGGTTAATAACTGTTTGTGGGGTGGGATGAATCATGGCGAGGAAGTAATGGTTATACCCCCGCGCCACATTGACGCATGGATGGTAACACCCTACGACTTAGAAACACTAACGGCGAAGGTGCCCGAAAGGTATCGGACCATAGTGCGGGACGCCACGGGAGCTTTTGCTACCCATGCACATGATTGTGGTAGGGTAGCAGGAGTCGAGGTGCGAGTGGGGGGAGAACCCATGTCCCGGCCCCGGAAACAGTATACGTTCCCCAAGGAAGCTGAAAAGGATCTGGGAAAAGCAGTTGTGTCCTTGGTGGGGTATTGAGAACTGACGAATGGTCATCGACCTGAAACGTTAACTCTCTTTCTCTCTCCACAGATGCTGCCTGACCTGCTGAGTAGTTCCAGCATTTTCTGTTTTTATTTCAGATTCCCAGCAGCTGCAGTATTTTGCTTTGGTATTGAGACCGATTGTGACGCATGTTAACTCCCCCATTTGGTGGCTAAAGAAACCGGACAACTCTTGGCGGATGACTGTAGATTACAGGTTTTGAATAAAAACATTCCTGCTTGTGCTCCCACGGTAGCAGCCATGGTTGATCTGATCGGCAATATTCCAAGCTCTGCCACGGTGGTCACAGTGTTGGACATATCAAATGGGTTCTGGTCAATTCCTTTGCACCCGGAGGACCAGTACAAATTTGCTTTTACCTTTAAGGGACAGTAATATGTGTAGACGTGTCTGCCAAAGGGTTCCACAAGAGTCCGTCTATTTTCCATCAGTATATGGCTAACTGTCTATCAGAATTTAGTCGGCCAGGTCAGCTTGTGCAGTATGTAGATGATCTATTGCTGTTCACAGACAGTGAGCGTGAGCATGAAGAATTACTGCAGCAGCTGTTAGAATTGCTTTCAGCTGCAGGTTTTAAAATAAACGGCAAGAAGGCACAGATAGGACAACGGGAGGTTCAGTTTCTCGGGCTAACTTGTGAAGGAATAAGCCATATAACCTATTCCGAAAAATACACCATTCTATGAAAGAATTCTGGTCTTATTAAAACATGACAAACTGGGTCTGGAAATCTAGGAAACTAACTATGAAAAAGTTGTGAAAGCATTCTGGCTATAGAGATAAGATAGTTGTTGACATTGAATCAATAACCTTATTGAAACAGAAGATTAAAGGCTCCCGACAGTCTGAACCTTTCAGAATCAAACAATGGTTCACCCTGTACAAGGTGTTCTAATTTACACTTCGTAAAGCACATAAAAGTAAGAAACATCTGCCTTCTTAAAAATGACATCAAATAAAACACACCTGCCGTTACACCGTTTTTTATGGTAAACTTAGAACACCTAGAGAAGAGATATAATTCTGTAATGCTACCAGCTGAGGTGACTGTAAGAATTGCAGGGGTCAGCAGAAAAATGACAAGATAATTAGCTTACATCAGCAGAAAACCTTAAAGGAAATACCACTGGAAAAGGGTATAAATATTGAACTCTCAAATGGGATAGTAGACTCGCTTTAAAGGGGCAAAGCGATTCCCGGCTTCAGAGGTGACTCTGTAAGTTTCCAACTCTTTGTACCTCGGGGATCAATGGTATTTGATGTTGGTGGATATCCTGTAGAAAACTAAGAACTGTAAAACTGTAGCGAAGTTAAGATTTGAGAGTAAGGATCTCTGATAATAGAGTTGTAAGCTTTCTCTTTTTGGAATTGTTAATGTTGCGATTGATAGCCACCAACTGTAAATTACATGTCGGTTCTTTAATAAATCTATATATTTTTAGAATTGTCTTACATAAGACTTCTGTATCAAACTCACAAACTCAATTTCTGTACACTCTTTGGTGAGGAGTTGCAGAATTCTGGGGGAGTTTTCCGGACCCTCATAATATCCAGAACATTACAGTCTAGCTAAACTTATTAAAAGTGCTATCTGGAGGACAGTAACATTTTCAGGTTGTTCCTTTCCTTTAGGGAGAGATAGTCCGGACCTTTAGACCCAATTAAGCGTCTTTAGGATTCGGCTACCTCAAACTTTAGTTGAAAGTGAACGTCTGAGGAATACGTCTGATCCGGGGTAGCCCTAAAGGGGCTAGGACTAGTAATTATCCCTTCAAACTCTCCGACCAGGAGAGCGCGCTATAGATGATGTGAAGCGTAAAGCGGCCCAGGAACTGCCCCGCCCGGGGTCGATAACTGCTCTCCGATCATTCCTGGATCTAACTGTAGAATACTGTAGAGAATTCATTGAGAATTATGCAGCCACGGTAACTCCTCTGCTGAGATTGCTTAGAAACAGAGTAGATTGGGAATGGGATGAGCACTGTGAGGAGGCATTTGTACAGTTGAAATGGGACCTGCAAATGGCTCCAGCCCTGGGGGCAATAGACCATACAAAGGACTTCTTTCTTGAGGTAGCAGCGACAGATGCCAGTCTGGGCGCTGTTTTAATGCAGGGAGTAAATAGGCGGCTCAGATCGGTAGCCTATGCCTCCAGAGTAATAACCTACCTGTGAGAGGCATTTGCTTGCCACATTCTGGGCAGTAAGACATTTTACCATATTCACGGGAACCCGGCCTCTCCTCACCCACCACACCCCAACCCGTCTCCTGTTCGAAGGCCGAATTAAAGAGGGAACAGTGCCAAGCACCCAGGTAGCTGCGTGGACCCTACAGTTAGAAGGAATGGATCTGAGAGTAAGAACACTAAGCGAGCCAAAGCTGGCAGCTAACCTTAATTATCAGGGCGGATCTCACACCTGTAGGGTAGAGGGGGTGTGGGAGACAGAGGGCGGATTTAAATCCGGTATCCACCCTGAGGGGAGAGAGATATATGTGGATGGGTCCAGTTTTGTGAAGTAAAACAGGTTGTGGAACTTATGACCTACAAACAGGGGTGAAAATGGCGATTAAGTTGCCCACCATCCTTAGTGTTCAACAGGCAGAATTGGCAGCCATAACCTATGTAGTAACACAGCCAACCGACTTTCCCCCGCCGTATACGATCTGTTCTGACTCCATGTTCACCTGTAATGCCCGTACGGAATATTTACCTCCACAGATGGCAAACCGTTAGTTACCACACCAATACTGGCGGCTATCATGGAAGCCATAGGAAAGGGAGGGGAGGACTATTACATACATAAAGTAAAAGCGCATTCTAAAACCGAGCCCAGATGGGAGGGGATCAAGAGAGCTGATGAATTAGTGAGGGCGGGGGCAGAACGAGGTGTCCAGTGGGACCCGTATCAATCAGGAATGGTGACAACCGTAACTCTGGTGGCCGATACCATCCCGCACCCTCTGGATCTTAAAACAGTACAGTTAGACGATATAGTGTTGAAAGCTGTCCTTCGAGAAAAGGAGGTAGGGCAGTCTGTGGAAGGACCCTATGGTGCCAGCGATGTGGAGGTTAGGGAAGGCAAGTTGTTCAAAGGGGATAAATGGATTGTGCCCGAGGGATATCGGGAGGAATTTATGCAGCTCGCCCATGGGGGACCAGGGGCCGGACACCCCGGACCTGAGACGACCTGAAAGCGGGTCGAGGAGGTGGGGTGGTGGCCTCATCTGAGGGACGATGTAGAGGGTTACTGTAAAAGCTGTTTTAGTCTGTGCTGCTCACAAGCTGGACCCACATAAAAGGAAGGCTTCCCTTGGACATACCCGTTGACCAGAGGGACCGTGGCAGTGTGTCCAGATAGATTTTATCGGACCCTTGCCCACTACTAAGAAAGGCAATGAATACTGTTTCATTTGGGTGGATGTTGTGTTTGTACCGCTATACACAACTACATAAAATAATAAAGTAGCACAGACTGAGAGTAACTTCAAGTGATCTTTACTGGGTAACTGGAACTTCGGCACTGACTGTACAAATCAATACACGTCTGTTATATACGCTCACAACTAAGGATGTACATCCGCAATACAAAGTAGTCCCTTCAATGTTGTATACATTACACTTCCTCCCCCTTTAGTTTAACAGTATATTAACGCAAAATTTCTATAATTAACATACAGAGCCTGTCTTTACAGTAACCTTTTTGTTTTCTTAAAAGTAACAAAATTCAAATTCCAACATAACATTTTATTTTGTCAACAGCCCTTTTACAAGTCAAGTCTCTGGGGAGGCCTCCTCTGCCTCTCTGGGTAACATCTCTCCAGACTCTTTTGCTTTGGGGAATGAGACTGTACAGGCACAGGTGCATCAGGTGAGCTATCAGCACAGGTAGAGCTCTCAGCTGTGGATGAGGCTGGTGCTGATGCTGATGAATCAGGA
Source organism: Somniosus microcephalus (assembly GCF_052327205.1). NCBI lineage: Eukaryota > Metazoa > Chordata > Chondrichthyes > Squaliformes > Somniosidae > Somniosus > Somniosus microcephalus. Next base: position 256,215,574 of record NC_140992.1, read on the forward strand.
GTGTCTGTTTCCATGTCAGGTGAGTCTGGGCGAGGTATAGGGGTGTTTTCCACCTGAACATCCAGAATTTGGTCCACATGACATCTCTAAACGTTCTCTCCCACATCCACAGTATACATCAGTGGTCCCTCTCTTGTGGATATTGTCCCTGGTTGCCACTTTTCCGTCCGGAAATCACGAGCAAGAACTGACTGTCCCACACTGAAGCTTCTTATTGGCTTAGCATTCAAATGTTTGCACTGTTTGTTCTCTACATCATGACGTACATTCGGTTTAAGAAGGTCCATGCGAGATCTCAGGTTCCTGTTCAGAAACATCATCGCTGGAGTCTGATTAGTGGCTGCGTGTACTGCGTTCCGATAAGCAAAGAGGAAATTGTCTATCTTGTGTTGCAGTGGTAGATTCTCACTGTACATTGCTTTGATGGCCTTCTTGAAAGTCTGTACGAATCTTTCTGCCAAGCCATTTGTAGCTGGATGGTACGGGGCAGATGTGTAGTGCTTGATTCCATTTTTCCTCATGAAACCTTGGAATTCGTCAGAGACAAATTGTCATCCATTGACTGTGCAGATTTGTTCTGGTAGGCCATTTCTAGCGAACATGGTCCTCAGAACTGAAATGGTCTTTTCAGATGTGTTTAATTTCATTTTAATGATCTCGGGCCATTTGGAATGTGCATCGACTGCAATCAAGAACATGGAGTCCATGAACGGTCCAGCAAAGTCGATGTGCACACGTTGCCATGGTGATGAGGGCCATTCCCATGGATGGAGAGGGGCTTGTGGTGGTGCGTTCTGGAACTTTTGACATCCTGAGCAGCTCTTTGTCAGGTCGTCGATCTGTTTGTCAATTCCCGGCCACCACACGTATCCACGGGCAAGGCTTTTCATCCTTACCGTACCTAAGTGGCCTTCATGCAGTTCATCTAGCACTCGGTTACGAAGCTTGGGAGGAATCACAACTCATGAGCCGCACATCAGTGTTCCCCAACACACTGATAACTGCTCCCTCCTAGCTGAGAATGCTGGAAACAATGAATCACCATGCGCTGGCCATCCCTTCACAGTGATGTCATAAACTTTTGACAATGTAGGGTCATTGCGTGTTTCTCTTTCAATGAGGGAGTTTGTCACTGGTAGCTGCTCAACTATTGTTGTGTGAAATGCCTCTGCTGAGTCAACTGTTGTAGTTCTCTCTGAGGTCGGCAGTGGTAAACGTGACAAACCATCGGCGTTGCCATGTTGCTTGGTCCCCTTGTATTCAATGTCATACAGGTGAGCCCTTAGGAAGAGTGACCATCGCTGTAGCCATTGTGCCGTCATCACTGGAACGCCCTTCCTTGGGTTGAAGATTGAAATGAGAGGCTGGTGGTCAGTTAACAGTGTAAACTGTTGACCATACAAGTAGTGGTTGAATTTCTTGACTCCCCACACAAGGCTGAGGGCTTCTCGGTCAATCTGTGCATAATTGCGTTCAGCTGTAGTCAATGATGTTGAGGCAAAGGCTATTGGTCTTTCTGAGCCGTCTGGGAGCTTATGTGACAACACGGCACCAATGCCATGGGGTGAAGCATCACATGCCAGTCAAATAGGTAAGGATGGGTCAAAGTGAGCTAGCACCTCTTCTGAAGTATTGGCCCAGAAATTCGGGTCACAACGCGTGTGTACGCATGGAGTACTCACGCATGGACCCGATGGAAGTGCCGGTTTCTTGCATGCACTACGCATGCGCGGGAAACCGGTATTTCCGATCCTCTGAACGAAGGGGTTCAGAGGTCGAACGCGTGCGCGCGGGAGTCTGCGCGTGCACGTTGAACTTCCTTTTTTTTTTACAGGTTTTTCCGTGCGTGAAGGCCTCTACATTTTACACATTTAAAAACTAGGCGTAAGGACTTCATTTTAAAAGGTAAGTGGTCAATTAATTAAAATTAGAACATTTTTTCCACAGGTTTATTATTTTTAAATACTTTAAAGTAAAGTAAGTGTATTTTTAGCCCCGTTTTTTTATAAATTTATTTTTTCAAAAATTTAAATTATTGTTTAAAATAGTTATTTAATGTTATTTATAGTTTATTTAAAAAGTGTGATTTAAATTTTTTTTTATTTGAAGGGTAAGTACTGTTTTGGGGGCCGGAGTTTTCATGAGTTTGACAGTTCTTTCTGTCAATCTCATGAATGAGCTTTTCCCTACTCCGATTGGTTGGCCATGGCTCACGTGATCTCAGCGGATGCATCGCACTAATTACGCCGCTGGATCACGCAAGCACAGCACGCCGGGAGCTGGACCGGCCCACAGAGAGGAAATCCACGCAGGCCCAGGCCTCAACTGCCGGCGTGCTAGGTAAGTGTAGGTCGGGGGCTTGCATCCGCGGGAAGCCCCCGACACGAATTTCTGGGCCAATGAGTCTTTTACTCTCTTGAAAAGCTTGTTCACAGCTGTCACTCCACTTCCATTGTAACCCTGTCTGTAGCAGTGCATTTAGTGGATGTAACACTGTGGATAGGTTGGGCAAGAACTTGTGATAGTAGTTCACCAGTCCAAGATATGATCTCAACTGAGACACATTTTTCAGGTGTTGGTGCATTAATCACAGCTTCAATCTTGTCTGGAGACTTGTGTAAACCGTCCTTGTCAATCACATGTCCACAGTATGAGGTTTCCTTTTTGAAAAACTCACACTTGTCTCTGTTCGCTCGGAGCCCATACTCCCGTAACCTGATGAGCACCTGTTCGAGGTTGGAAAGGTGGTCGTTGTCATTCTTGCCAGTAATGATGATGTCATCAAGATAACACTGAATACCTGGGATCCCCTGCAGGACTTGGTCCATTGCCCTTTGCCAGATTGCAGGAGCTGATGCTATTCTGAATACCAGCCGATTGTACTGGTAAAGGCCTTTGTGCGTATTTATTGTCAGGTACTTCTTTGATGCATCATCAATTTCCATTTGGAGATAGGCCTGGGCCAAGTCAATCTTTGTGAAGCGTTCCCCTCTTGACAGGGAAGCAAAGATGTCCTCAATGCGAAGCAGTGGGTACTGTACTGTGTGGAGGACTGGGTTAACAGTCACTTTAAAGTCTCCACGGATGCACACTTTTCTTGGCTTTCCTGGTTTTGTGCTGGAGGTTTTCTTCATCACTGGAACTATTGGTGTGGCCCATTCACTCCAATCCACCTTGGACAGGACCCCTAACTGCTCCAAGTTCTCCAGCTCTGCTTCTACTGAAGGGCGAATTGCATAAGGCACTGGTCTGGCCTTGTGGAACTTTGGATTTGCGTTCTCCTCAATCTTAATTTTTGCTTTCATGCCCTTAAGTATTCCTATTCCCTTCTTGAACACTTCCTGAGAGTCAGAGAGTATTTGTGACAGTCTCACAGGAGTGCCGTTGCTGTCCTCCTTTGCTGACACAAACAGTGCTTGGATGGTGTGCCAATCCAACCATATTTTCCTGAGCCATTCGCATCCCAGCAATGGTGGTCCTCCATTTTCCACTACATAGAGGTTCAATTGCGGTATTTTTTTTCTTTGTATGTCACTGTCACTTTTATTTTACCTTTGGGGCACACTCTTTGTCCTGTGTATGTCTTTAACAGTACTTTAGTTGGCCTTAGCGGTATGTGTGAAAACAGTCGTTTGTAGTCATGTACAGAGATCACTGTTAAAGCTGAGCCTGTGTCCAACTCCATTTTCAGCCTAACTCCTGCCACTTCTGGAGTAACCCATATTATTCTGTGATCCCCTGTCTCTTTCACACTGTGTAGTTTTAGACAAGCCAGATCCTCTTCCTCTGACTCTGTGTCACTTTTTTCTTTATCTGAACTGTCTCCAGTCACGTGGTGTACCTTCTTGTATCTATCTTTGAAAGGTTTCTTGTTTTCAGTCACTTGATGTACCTTTTTGTTACTCTGTATTGTATCAGTTTTCGGCTTCTTATTTACTTTGCAGACTCTTTCAATGTGCCCTTGTCTGCCACATTGTCTGCAGTCTTTGTTTTTAAACCAACAGTCATTGTGGTCATGTGACATTTTGCCACAGCGATAGCACTTCTTTTCTTGTTTCAGTGACATTTTATTAGTTGAATATCCCAGGGATTTTTGTTGAATTTCTAAAGCGCCACGTGCTGCTGCTTCCATTGATATTGCAATACTCAGAGCCTTCTCCAATGTGAGGTCTTTTTCAGACAGGAGCTTCTTTTGTGTGCTTTCACTTTGCATGCCACACACAAATCTGTCCCTCAATGCGTCTGATAAGTCCACTCCAAATTGGCAATGTTCTGATAATTTGCGCAACTTTGCCAAATATTCAGAAATGCTTTCATTTTTGCTCTGGTTCCGTTTATGGAATTTAAATCTTTCAGCTATGAGCAGTGGTTTGGGGCTTAAATGGTCATAGTCATAGAGTTATACAGCACAGAAAGAGGCCCTTCGGCCCATCACGTCCGCGCCGGCCATCAAGCCCTGTCTAATCTAATCCCATTTTCTAGCATTTGGCCCATAGCCTTGTATGCTATGGCATTTCAAGTGCTCATCCAAATGCTTCTTGAATGTTGTGAGGGTCCCTGCCTCTACCACCCTTTCAGGCAGTGAGTTCCAGATTCCAACTACCCTCTGGGTGAAAAAGTTCTTCCTCAAATCCCCTCTAAACCTTCTGCCCCTTACCTTGAATCTATGCCCCCTTGTTATTGACCCCGCTACTAAGGGGAAAAGTTCCTTTCTATCCACCCTATCTATGCCCCTCATAATTTTGTACACCTCAATCAGGTCCCCCCTCAGCCTTCTCTGCTCCAAGGAAAACAACCCCAGCCTGTCCAGTCTTTCTTCATAGCTGAAGCGCTCCAGCCCAGGTAACATCCTGGTAAATCTCCTCTGCACCCTCTCCAAAGCAATCACATCCTTCCTATAGTGTGGTGACCAGAACTGCACACAGTACTCCAGCTGTGGCCTTACCAGCATTTTGTACAGCTCCATAATAACCTCCCTGCTCTTATATTCTATGCCTCGGCTAAAGAAGGCAAGTCTTGGAGTGTGTCCACTATTTGTTTGAATGTTCTGTTTGCTGGCTTTTCAGGGGTTAATAAACTACGTAGCAGCCTGTATGTCTTTGCGCCCATAACACTCAGCAAAACAGTGGCTTTCTTTTCTACCTCCACTCCGTTAGCCTCACAGTACAGCTCCACTCTTTCAATGCTGCTATCAAATGCTGCAATCGTGCCAATCATCGCCATTTTTTGTTTCCAAACCCGTTTTTCTTTCTTTACTAGTTAGCTAGCGTCATGCAAGTCACTGTCCACTTTTCACTTGACTTACGTATCCCCTGCCTAGGTTAGCAAGCGTGCTCCGTTTTCTCTGCCTTCTCGCTCCTTTCTTCCAAGTTTCGGTGTCCTCTGGATGCGATGCCAGAATAGGAAGACGTAGGTTCATAATTCTCGTCGCCAATTTGTTGTGTTTGTACTGCTATACACAACTACATAAAATAATAAAGTAGCAGAGACTGAGAGTAACTTCAAGTGATCTTTACTGGGTAACTGGAACTTCGGCACTGACTGTACAAATTGATACGTGTCTGTTATATATGCTCGCAACTAAGGATGTACATCCGCAAAACAAAGTAGTCCCTTCAATGTTGTAACATTACAGTGGATAATTTCACAAAGTGGGTAGAAGCTTTCCCGTTCAAGTTGGCCACAGCATTGTGGACGGCCAAGACCCTAGTTAAAGAGGTATTCGCCAGATGGGGCTCCCTCGAGTGGTGGAGTCAGACCAGGGAAGTCATTTTACAGGTCAGGTAATGCGAGCCATTCTGAACTTGCTATGAATTGAAGGGAAATGGTACGTAACCCACCACCTGCAGTTATCAGGGATTGTGGAAAGAATGAACCGTACGTTGAGGTTGGCCCTGCGAAAGGAATTAAACAAACAGCACACTATGTGGGATGAAATACTTCCCCTAATCCTTATGGAAAAATTGGGTTGGTTAGCGCCTCCCGTTAGTGCCTCCGGGGGTGCTAATGGGGCGCTAACGACTTACCGCCCGAGCGCAGCGATTTTAGCACCGCCCGCGAAATTGACCTGGTGCTTTGCGGTGGCGCTAAGCATTACCGCCACGATCTCCTGCACCCGGAGATCGTGACATCATCGAAGCATGCAACGCCCCGGTAGCACCCTGGACCGGAAATTCATTCTTGGCCCCTGTCTTAGCGCCTGCCAGTAGGAACGATAGGTTGGGGAGGGGGAACATTTTGTTGTCGGCAAGGAGCTGGGGGAGCGCTATTTAAAGGCGTGCGCTTCCTGCTTTTTCCTGTCGGCAAAATATTTGGCATACGCAGGTTGAGAGAGGGAGAGAGGCGTCTGGAGACATTTAACGCTGTCCTACAAGGAGTTTTGTTCCTGAGCAACACTTTTCAGGTTCCTATTTCTCTGAGCTTTATATTTACCACATTTACATGATTAAATGGGGGCTGTACTAACTCGGGGCGTCATCCTCCAGCTTCACCTTCAGAGGCAGCAGAGGCGCAGAGAGAGAGAGTGGCAAACATGGCCAGAGCGAGGAGGGCCAACAGGGCATTCAGGGAGCAATTCTCCTACATTCATTTGTCTGAGGAGCAGTGTTTCCATTGGCTGTGCTTCAGCAAGGAGGTGATCACACAGCTCTGCCACCTCCAGCAGCCAAAGCTCCAGCCTCAGCTCAGGACCAGGACGTCTCTGTCGGTGGCAGTGAAGCTGACAGTGACTCTCAATCTCTATGCCAGCGGCTCCTTCCTGGCTTCAACTGGGGATATTGTGTATATCTCCCAGTTCGCTGTGCATTGCTGCATCCGGGAGGTCACAAATGCTCTCTACAAAAGGAGAAGGGAGTACATCTCATTCCCCATGACCCGAGACAAACAGCGTGAACGCGCATGTGGCTTTGCTAGGATAGCGGGCTTCCCCATGGTTCAGGCTGCCATTGACTGCATGCACGTGGCATTGCGGGCACCTCATGAAAATGCAGAGGTTTTCCGCAACCACAAAGGCTTCCACTCTCTGAACGTCCAGTTGGTGAGCGACCACAGATAGCGCATCCTTGCCGTCAATGCCCGCTATCCTGGCAGCAGCCATGATGCATTCATCCTGCACCAGACTGGTGTCCCAGACCTCTTCCAACCACCGCATCAACCTCGTGGCTGGCTCCTCGGGGACAAGTGTTATCCACTCTGCACCTGGCTGATGAGACCGCTCCGTAACCCCAACACTCCTGCTGAGCTCGCCTACAATGAGTCCCATAGCGTCACCAGGAACCTCACTGAGCAGACGATCGGCGTCTTGAAGCAACGGTTCCGGTGTTTTGACCACTCTGGAGGAGCCCTGCAGTATTCTCCTGAGCAAGTATCACTTTTCATTGTTGTGTGCTGCATGCTTCACAACCTTGCAATTATGAAGACCCAGCCATTGCCACCAGGGATCAGTGCACCACCTCAGGAGGAGGGAGAGGAGGAGGAGGAGGCAGAGGAGGAGGATGAAGAGGAGGATGAGCAGCACCAACATGGGAGGGAGGCGCTCAATGTTACCTCTGCAAGGGCCGTCTGTGAATGCCTGATAAGACACCGCTTCTGATGAATGACAGAGAAGATGGCTTCTGGGATGAACAAGCACATCATCACAACCATCCTGCAGCCCCTATTGCCGGGCAAAGCTCAAATGAGTAAAATGAGCAATGTTGTGAAGTTCCAATAACATTTTTTATTTATCTGACAGACTGTGTCTTATTTATTCAGTGCAACCAATAATAAACAAACACAACAATTCATTAAGTAACAAAACTGGTTCTTACCACATTGAGATAAGCGTAAACAGAGTAAACAACATATTAACATAAACATCCAACTTTGGGACAAACATTCCCCCCATTTGTTGGAGAATTTTTAGTTATTTGCCCTTCGCGGGTGATCTCCATCCCCTGCGTACTTCCCCCATTCCCACCCTACTGCTCCTCCGTAATGTGGCCCCAGTGGCTGCAGCAAGGCTGGCGGAAGGCTGCTGAATCTCGGATCCACAGACTGCAGATGGCCTTGAAGGATGCCCTCGACCAGCTCTGGGCCTGGAGGGCCCGGCTGCAGACTGCACCAACTCTGCACGGGTGGCAGCAGTCTGGACTGGCTGGGTTACAGGCTGCGGCAAGTGCAATGGTGGAGTGGCAGTGGTGGGAGCAGGAATGCTGTCTTCCTGAGAGGGGACAGCACCTTCCTGCTCGACCGACACACTGCCACTCCTCTGGTGCAGCACCTCAGCATCCGGAGCAATCTGCTCGAGCACAGATTGCTGGCCTGCTGCAGCACCGTCAGATCCCTGGTGGACTGTGGGCGACCCAGCGACAATGGCAGCAGTCAGCGCTTGTGTGGCATCAATCTGAGACTGCATCAGAGCACTCTGAGAATGGATGGCACCAACCAATGACTCGATTCCAGCACTAAGCCGTTGTGTTGTCTCGGCCTGGGCTGCAATAGATGCTGCCACCTCACCCATTACACGCGGCATGGGGTCTGGGTCCCCACGGTCTCTCTGCAATTCAGCCATCCTCTGCAACAAGGCAAGGATGGGCTCAAGGGTTTGTGCATAGATGACAGCTGTGCTGGAGGCGGACTCCTCCACGCTCCTAGCCAGTGCATCCATGCTGTCGGGCACCCTTGCCATTGCACCCATGAGCTCAGTATGCATGCTCACTGCCTGAGTAATCATGGCCGCTATATCAAGGTCCTCATCTGAGTCCTGTGCAGTGTGTAGGAGGAAGACTGCTGTGGTGCTTGTTTCAGTACAGCAAGGCTGGCAGTGCTGGCTGCAGCAAATGTTTCCCCTCCAATCTCCCACATTACATAATGCATTGGGTTGCTAGGATATCTAGGACAAAGCTTGATTGGTGCCCCAGCCACTGCCGTAAACATCCACTCCCTCCACTACTGGCACACCGTGGCTGCAGTCTGTACTATCTACAGGATGCACTGTAGCAACTCTGTCTCAAGGCTTCTTCAGCAGAACCTCCCAAACCCGCGACTTCCACCATCTAGAAGGGCAAAGGCAGCAGGTGCATGGTAACACCATCACTTCCGAGTTCACCTCCAAGTCACACACCATCCTGGCTTGGACATATATCATCTGTTCCTTCATTGTCCTGTTCCTGGAACTCCTTACCTAAGAGCACTGTGGGAGCACCTTCACCACACGGACTGCAGCAGTTCAAGAAGAAGGCCCACCACCACCACCTTCTCAAGGGCAACTAGAGATGGGTAATAAATGCCGGCCTTCTCAGCGATACCCACATCCCTGAGAATGAGAAACAAATTGCACGAGGCAAGGTGTCACTTTAAGTTGTAAACAATCCCTTTCACCGGCTTTGCAATGCTGGATTCCAGGAAATACATGGGCCTTTATGCAGGTGTACGCTTGCAGTCCCAGGACCTGAGGACTTCGAAGCCCGGGAGTCAGTCAGTACTTTCATATTTTTTTTCAGGTCAGAGGCGTACTCCGGAGGTACGCCTCCGACTGCAAATTTTGGCCCATTGTATGATGTATTTGCATCACTACCCTAATGCTACAATTTATGTAGTTAACATCCAACACATTTCCAACTTTCACCTGCCCAGTAGCCGCCTGAGAATGCGTGCTAATTCAGAGGAAAGTCCAGCCCATCATCTCTGGAGGTGACATAAGGGTCCCACTGTTGGAGAGGATGCGGTCGGGGCCATGGCGGACAATGTTGTGGAGGTGGTAATAAACAGTCTTACTGATGGATAGGGTGTGGGGTTTACAGCTAAAAGTACAAAGATCAACTGTCACCACTTGATGTATACGGACCAGGCAAGTATCCTCAAACTGAATGAGCTACCCAGGGTCAGTTCCAAGTGCATTTCCGAACATTTCCATGTCCCTCTGTTTCAAGGAATTTAAGAAATTCAATCTTCACAAAATGTATTTGGGTGGGCAGAACACCAAGAGTATTCCTTACGATTTTATATCCCTCACTCAATATACAGAAGGCATTTATTGCTAGATCCTAAATTATATTACGTAGCATTTGCACGTCAGTAGTCTATTTCGGAAATATTATACGGTAATCAATCCAGTTACAGAGGAAGCCACATTTTACAGCTCATTTGTACGCTTCTCAGTCTCAACACAGTGGAAAAAGTTCCTCATATAACACTGGTTTCTGACTACTTAAACTTGATACCGCATTAAGTTAGACATCTGCACTGTTTTATGTCTGGGCTTTTGACACATGGGAGCCTTTAGCACAGGATTTGAATTAGATTATTTCCACAGAGGAATGGAAGATGATATGGATTTCAAATTACTCTACCTCCATTTGAAGGGCAAGCAGACTGTAACTAACATCTTTGGGAGCAGAGTTATATTGTCACTTTTGTGTTGCTTAGAAGCAGAAGTATTAATGCAAAAGAAATATTGGCCCAGAAATTCGGGTCTCCACGGGTGAGTACGCGCTGGGTACTCACCCGTGGGCCCGATGGAAGTGCCGGTTTCCTGCATGCACGGGAAACCGGCACTTCCGTTCCTCTGAAAGCAGGGGTTCAGAGGTCGAACGCGTGCGCGCGGGAGTCTGCGCGTGCGCTTTGAACTTACATTTTTTTCCAGGTTTCTCCGGGAGGGTAAGTCTTTAGAATTTAGAAATGTAAAAAGCAGGTGTAAGGCCTGCTTTTTACAAGGTAAGTGGTCAATTAATTCAAATTAAAACATTTTTTCCACAGGTTTATTATTTTTAAATACTTTAAAGCAAGGTAAGTTTATTTTTAGCCCCGTTAGAATATAAAATTATTTTTTTCAAAAATTTAAATTATTGTTTAAAATAGTTATTTAATGTAATTTATAGTTTATTTAAAAAATGTGATTTTTAAAAAATGTATTTGAAGGTTTACTGCTATTTTGGGGCCATAGTATTTATAAGTCTTGACAGGTCTTCCTGTCAAGACTTATGAATGGAGCATTCCCTGCTCCGATTGGCTGCCCATGGCCCACGTGATCCCAGGGGATGCATCGAGCTAACTGTGCCCCTGGGATACGCAAGCACTGCGCGCCGGCAGTTGGAGGAGGCCCAGGATCGGAATCCCACGCGGGTCCACAGCACAACGGCCGGCGTGCAAGGTAAGTGCAGGTCAGGGGCTTGCACCCGCGGGAAGCCCCCGACCCGAATTTCTGGGCCAATGTATAATTGCACTCTAAGATGGTGCTGTGGCACATTTAATTTGTTGCAATTTTTAAAATATTCATTCTCAGGATGTGTCAAGGCCGGCATTTATTACCCATCCCCAGTTGCCCTTAAAAAGGTGGTGGTGGGCCTTCTTCTTGAACCGCTGTGGTCGTGTGGTGAAAGTGCTGTTCGCTAGGGAGTTCAGGGAATTTGACCCAGTGACATTGAAGGAATGGCGAGATGAGGGAAAGTCAATGGAAAGAAAAACTGCGAGAGATGTTTAACGAGTGGCTGATTCTATATTGGCCGTTTTACACTATCACCCAAAGTCAAAATTACCCCCGATATGTCCAAGTCATGAAGTGTGTGACTTGGAGGTGATGGTGTTCCCATGGACCTGCTTCCCTTGTCCTTCTAGGGGCCGCAGGTTTGCGAGATGCTGTTAAAGAAGCTTTGGCACACTGTTGCAGTGCATCCTATAGATAGTACACTGCAGCCACGGTATGTCAGTGGTAGAGGGGATGGATGTTTAGGCTAGTGGATGAGGTGCCAATCAAGTGAACTTTTTTTTCCTGGATTTTGAATGTTGTTGCAGCTGCACCCATCCAGGCAAGTGGTAAGTATTCCATCACACTCTTGTCTGCTAGATGGTTGAGAAGCTTTGGGGAGTCAGAAGGTGAGCTGCAGAATACCCAGTCTCTGATTAGTCCAGTTGAGTTTCTGGTCAATGGTGACCCCCAGCATGTTGATGGTGGGGGAATCGACAAAGGTAGTGCCATTAAATGCCATTGGGAGGTGGTCATTGCTTAGCACTTGTGTGGTGTGAATGTTGCTTGTCACTTATCAGTCCAAGCCTGAATGTTGCCTAGGTCTTGCCTCTTGCGGGCATGCACTGCTTCATTATCTGAGGAATTGCAACTGGAGTTGAACACTGTGCAATCATCAGCGAACCACCCCACTTCTGACCTTATGATGGTGGGAAAGTTATTAAAAAAGCAGCTGAAAATAATTGGGCCTAGGATGCTGTCCTGAGGAACTCCCGCACCAATGTCCTGGGACTCAGATGATTGGCCTCCAACAATCACAACCATCTTCCTTTTCCCAGGTTTTACTCCAGCCATTGGAGAGTCTTGCCCTGACCCTCATTGACTTCAGTTATATTAGAAACATAGAAACATAGAAGATAGGAGCAGGAGTAGGCCATTCGGCCCTTCGAGCCTGCTCCGCCATTCAACGAGATCATGGCTGATCATCCAAACCCTAGCACCCGGTCCCTACACCGACAGCCATCCCACCCAAGCCCTATCCCCGTAACCCCACGTATTTAATCCCCCCCTAACACTAAGGGTCAGTTTTTTTTTTATCATGGCCAATCAACCTAACCCGCACATCTTTGGACATATTAGAGCTTCTTGGTGCCACATTTGTCAACTGCTGCCTTGATGTCAAGGGCAGTCACTCTTATCTCACCTCTGGAATTCAGCTTGTATGTCCATTTTTGTACCAAGGCTGTAATGAGTTCTGGGGCTGAGTGGTCCTGGTGCAACCCAAATTGAGCATTGGTGAGCAAGTTGTTGGTGAGTAAGTGCCATTTGATAGCAGTGTTGATGACTTCTCCCAACACTTTGCTGATGATTGACAGTAGGCTGATAGGGCGGTAATTGGCCTGGTTGGATTTGTCTGGCCAATTTTCCACATTGTCGCGAAGAAGCCAGTGATGTAGCTGTACTGGAACAGCTTAGCTCGAAGCATGTTCTTCAGTAGTACAGCTGGGATGTTATCGGGACCCGTAGCTTTTGTACCGAGCCATTTCTTGATGTCAAGTGGAGTGAATCGAATTGGCTGGAGACTGATATCTCTGATGTTGGATATCTCAAGTGGGGGCCAAAAAGAATCATCCACTTGGCACTTCTGGCTAAAGATGGTTGCAAACGCTTCAGCCTTGTCTTTTGCACTCACGTGATGGGCTCCGCCATTGTTGAGTATGGGGATGTACACGGAACCTCCTCCTGCTGTTAGTTGCTTAACCATCAACCACCATTCAACTGTGTGACTGGATGTGGCAGGGTTGCAGAGATTTCACCTGATTTGTTGGTTGCGTGATCGTTTAGCTCTGTCTACAGCATGTTTTTTTACTGCTTAGAATCCATTTATTCTTTTCCACAAACAAAATACAATAAATATGTTTAAAATAAACCATCACATCAGCTGTAAGCTTTCATAAGGAAGGAATCTGATTTGTTTAAGAAGTGTAATTAAATTCTACCAGAAAAGCACAATCTGTCCCAGTCAAGCAAAAGTATGTTTCTAAGTGATCTTGTTTAGTCAAATCAACTACGTTAGGACTGCAATTTTAGCAAAGCAGTGTGTTTCACCTTACGATAAAATTAACTTAATTGTGCTAATACCCATAAGGTCATTATATATTTTTTTATATTATCGCCTAAGTCCAGTGGAGTGAATATTCCTTTAAAAAAGAATTACTGCTTTGGATTTCCTATTCACTTTAGATGTCAAAAAGCAAGCTTGGTATTTGGCTTCAGTAGTTACGCATTTGTAAAAAAAAATTCAAACAGTAAATGTTAAGTGATGTACATCCATTTACTGACCTATTCCAGGGGCCCATTAAATGTGGATTGCATATTTTTCCAAAAGTACAGCCATATAAGTGCATGAAGAGATGTTTAATAGTTTCTGCTCTAACAGCTATTTTGGTGTCCCAATAAAATCTTGAGCATTTACCATCTCCCTTGAACCAAACAGATGCAGTGAGTTAACGTTTGATTTCAGTAAATGTTCCTCGGAAACACTAAAGAGCAAATAAAAGTCAGATAAAAGTCTCTCAATCTGTTTATATCTCTGTGTTATTTTTTTCATATACAGTGTCAAGTATTGGAATTAATGACTATACATCAGTACAAGTTGGTGCTGTATTCTTATTAACAGATTAAACATGAAGAAAACAATGGTAGAGTTTGATAATGAAGAAAAATATAGATTCCCCAGATGTATGGACTAGTGGAACGTAGGTTAAAGAGGTGTGATGATAAATATGATTTTATGATCCTCCTATATGATCACCCTATAGGTAAACATAATACATAACTGTGTGGTATAACCACAGCCACTGCGATATTAAGAGGATTGTACTAAAAATTGGAAAATTAATTCACTCAATTCAATATTGAGAATTCAGAAAGTGCATATGTTTCAATGTTGGATGTGATGCCTTCTATGGAGAATAGCCAGCTGACACTCACTATCTGTGAACACATATGATGATTTAGTTGAGGTACCATAGGGCTGCCAATGCCAAAGGAACTCAACCCCAGCAACTACAGGAAAGATAATGGAAATTAAATATATATGTTGATGGCTTTACTCTCAACTACTCTGTTTTATTTCTTCCAGGTCAGTGACAGGGAATTGGACCTGGTTGTTGCTTGGCCTGTTTTTCTAGTTTGCACCAGCTACGGGTCTTCTATATAAAGCAAGATCATCGCTTTCAATCTTTGCCAAGTGTATAGTGGTATGCTCCAATCCGGCCAGAAACTCTAGCACAGTTAATTATGCAAGTGTTATGATGTCTTCACTATATAAACTTTACTCCTGATAATTCAAAGCTGTACTTTGCACTAAAACTATTTTAAATTGTCCAGTAATTTGAATTGCAAAATAGCAAGTAGAAATTGAGGGCTAAATAAATGTGAACTATCAGATAATGAATTAAGAGAAGTCGACTGTATGAGGCTGATTGTCCCAGGGTTCATCCCTGAGGTTTTCTGTGTTTTCCCCCTAGGACCTGAAACACCCTCCTAAGAATTGTTATTCTATCTAATCTACACATGATTTATTAGAGTGTTTGTTTCTATCATATTTTGATGAGGACGAAGCGGTAGATAATCTAAAGTGGGAACTGATCCTGGAAAGAGACCTGCTAGCCTTCGTCTTTATATCAATTATACAACTTTTATTGCCCAGTCAGTCTCTAAATGACCTCCAGAACCTTCTCAACTGAGCTTTTAGAAAATCTTATTAAATGGGATCTTGAACTAAAGTGGGAAATAGCAGGAGCTTGAATATCATAGTTCAGGAGCAAATTTATGTTTCCCTATTTTGAAACCTTAACCGATGTTACAATATGACACAATCTTAATCTTAGTTCAATTATAAAGGGAAATACGAGGCTTAAAATTGTTGAAGGCCTAAGGTATATACATAGGTTAGGAGCATCATTAGGGGAAAATCTAGGGGTAGGAGGGGCAAGGGGGACTTAACCCAAGGCAAAAATAATTGAAGGGGTATATTCCCCTCAATTTATAGAAAGGAAGACTTTCAATGTGCTTTTCTTTTTTTTAAGCATTCACAGGATGTGAGGGTTGCTGGCAAGGCAGACATTTATTGCCCATTCCTAGATGCCCACAAGAAGGTGGTGGTGGGCTGCCTTCTTGAAACAAGTCTGCAGACTTTTTTTTGTAGGGGTTTGATACACCCAAGTGACTTGTTAGGCCATTTCAGAGGACAGTTAAGAGTCAGCCACAGCCATGGGTCTGGAGTCACATATAGACCAGGCAGCAGGTTTGTTTCCCTAAAGGACATTAGTGAACCAGTTGGGTTTTTTATGACAATCTGGTAGTTTCATAGTCACCATTACAGATTTCAGATTTATTTAAATCCCACAATTGCAGTGGTGGGATTTGAACTCATGTAGAAACATAGAAGATAGGAGCAGGAGTAGGCCATTCGGCCCTTCGAGCCTGCTCCACCATTCAACGAGATCATGGCTGATCATCCAAACCCTAGCACCCGGTCCCTACACCGACAGCCATCCCACCCAAGCCCTATCCCCGTAACCCCACGTATTTAATCCCCCCCTAACACTAAGGGCCAATTTTTTTATCATGGCCAATCAGCCTAACCCGCACATCTTTGGACTGTGGGAGGAAACCGGAGCACCCGGAGGAAACCCACGCAAACACAGGGAGAATGTGCAAACTCCACACAGACAGTCACCCGAGGCTGAATTTGAACCCGGGTCCCTGGCGCTGTGAGGCAACAGTGCTAACCACTATGCCACCGTGCTGTCTACTGGATTATTAGGCCAGGTCTACTGGATTACTAGTCAAGTAACATAACTACTACGCTACCGTACCTGTAGGACATCCCAAAGTGCTTTACAGCCAATGAAGTACTTTTGAAGTGTAGTCACTATTGTAGTGTAGGAAACTATAGAATACATAAGAACATAAAGTTATTGACTAAGAAATGTTTTTGTGATCATTAAGTCTGTTGCTTCCACAGATCATCTGCCCACCCAGTTAACTTCCTGAGGATTAGTGATCAAAATGTTCTTGTGTATGGTACAATATCACTAAATTTCAAAACTAAAGTTATGGAGACAGAATGTTCTCTTACTACCTATTGCTCAGTAGTCATTTCTACAGGATTCTGTTACATGTTGCAATCCATAGTTGTGTGTGTGTGTGTGTGTGTGTGTGTATGTGTGGGCTTTTATTAATTACTCTACATAAAGGAACAAAGATAAGTGAGTCAGTTCATTTCCCTTTGTGGTTAGGGTGTTGATGGATGTGAGGAAAGCTACTCATATGTCCAGAAGAACCACTTCTCTCTACTTTTGCTTTCTCATTTTGTAGCTAGTTTAACTCTTTCTCAGGAGTGTCATGATTTGAAGTTAATTCTGTTGGTGCATTCTAATCATCATCATTTTCTACTTTGAATTACTTATGGTCCCTTCTTCTGCTGTCTCCTGTTCCGTGACATATTTCATGACTCAGGACTGAAATTAAATTGCAATACAACCTTGATGGCACATTAAAGTTTAGCAATAACTTCCACCACTCCCCTTTTAAAACCTATTTCACCATTACTGCGGCTAGTGGTACTTTCTTTCTGAATTTAAGAATTTACATTGGGATAATATGAATTTTCAGGATAAACATTTTTATGTACTTCATATGCAGCCTTTAACGTTCAATTTAATGTTTGACAGCTCTGGCATGCTAAAGCCATTTTACTTCATATTTACAATTTTTAAAGTACAGTCGACTCCTGACAATTCAAAGTTTGTTTTCTTGCGTGAAAGACTGAATTAGCAATAATGTGAAGTAAGCAATGCAAATAACAAAGCAAAGTGGGAATTTTGTGCTACAATAAAATTGAAATATCCGATAATTTGAATTGAACAACTTTTGAAGGAAGAGCAGACTGTAATGTTATTAAATGCCCCACTGGACACACTGCACATAATATATTGACCTAGGAATTGGATTGCATCCGGAAATGGGTGCGCAGGCGCACACACCTGTTAGTGTTGCCTCAGGCAGCACATAACATTCATGCTACCTGCTGATTATAGTCTGGAAGGCATGCAGCTGCACGCCTATTAGGGGTGGGGTGGGGAAGGGGGTGTGGATATCGGGTGTCTCTGACACCACTTAAAGGCAGCCAGCACCTCTTAAAGGTGAGGTGTACTCTGGCTGCAGTCGGAAGGAACCACTTGAAAGGAGAATAATGCCTGCAGCAAGCACTGAGAGGGCTCCAAGGTTTTCTGATACCATGCTAGAGGTCCTGGTCCAGGCAGTTGCCGGGAGGAGGAGGGTCATTCTCTTCTCCCCAGGGGGCAGGAACCCCTCAAGGCTCAAGAGATAGTGGGAAGAAATGGCAGAGCAAGTCAATGCCAGCAGCATAACACCCAGGCTGTAATATTGGAAAAAGTTCAATAACCTTACTAGAGTTGTCAAGGAAAGAATACTGCTCTCTTACTCTCTGCTCACACCTCTGCCACCTACAGTCTCACTACTCACAACACTCACAATACCTTCCTACCTCCTTTCACTCTCCTACAATCACTGCAGCAGACTTCACTACACTTCCTTCTCCTCACACTCACCACCAATGTTCCCCCTAATTTTTTTTTGGGTGCACCATCCCTTTAACAGCTGTGTGGCCCATTCAAAGTTTCACGCATGCATGAAATCTCCGATTTGAAAAGCCAGTCCCGGACTGCGCGGGACCTCCAGATGCGGCCGTGCAGCTTAGCGAGAACATTGCTCACCACTATTCCTACCCTCACTTCCCCACACCTCACATCTAACACACCGCATACCGGCTGTGCCACCATAAACAGCACATTCCCTAAACAGCTCTCAAGACTCTTCACTAACGTGCTGCCTTATTTCTTGTAGGAGAATGTCATGCACAACTTGCTCCAGGAAGCTGCCACCGGAGGAGGCTGAGCTCACCTGCATACCCTCTCCCCCCTCGGAGCATGTTTGCAATCACGGACTGGGGGGAGAGTCACGGCTGTGGCGACTGGCAATACTGGAGAGACATCCTGCAGGGTTTCTTCATTGGCTGCACACCTCTTTGGGGAATGTGGGAAATCAGGTATCTCAGGTGCCATTTAAAGGCAGTCAACACCTCTTAAAGGAGAGGTGCACTCTGGTTGCAGAAAACAAGGTGGGTAAATGGAGTTGAGGTGTAGACCAGCCATGATCCAATTGAATGGAAGAGTAGGCTCGAGGGGTTGAATGGCCTATTCCTCTTCCGAATGTTCCTGTGTTCCTGAAAAAGGTTTGGCTAAGTAGTGACCTGCTTTGCTTTTACAGATAAATGATCAATATTTGTATGGGGCACGCTTTCCATGTTTGGCATTTTAATATAACGTCCAGGTCATCCAACCAGTTCTGGGGGAGAGGGAGAGGGGAGGTTAAGCCACAAAGGCAATATTGAGAAGCATATGTTATGGCAATGATTATTTCAGGTTGAACATTCCACAAAACATTGAGAATAAAACAGACTTGTATAAAAGATTTGAGGATAGGTAGATATCTGGTTCTATAATATGACATACATATTTATGAACGTACAATATATAATATTTTTTATACAAGTTTATATTGGAATCTGAGTGTGACATCTTTTGTTTACTGATCAGCTGTTCACTGTTGTTGATTAGTTGAATAGTCATAAAAACTCAATCCAGCTATTTTTTGATCTTCAGAATGATCAGTAACAGTGAGTGGTTGCAACTCTAATTTAATGAAGGGAGTGATTCAAGCATTCATTTCCACGTGGTTCATATGGTCAACAAGATGTCACCAGATACTTCTGTTCTGTGTGATGTTGATCAGATGGCTTGCAGATTAAGTTATGTCAATGTACCTGATCATCTTGACCTGCTGATCAGTCCAGCAAGCATCTTGATGTCCTTGTGACTGCTTCCAATTTGGCAGTCACAGGTTGATAAATACAATTTTGCTAACAATCACCTTTGGAAGGTTGTTGAGCAGTATGTCCAAGGCAGCATCATTAGCAGGTGACATTTACGATGTGCTGTAGCCAGTTGAGTCGGCAGCGTTGACGGGGGATCATTTTCTGAGTATGCGTTAACAGTGAGGAACCTTGCCCACTGCCACTGCATACACAGAAAATGTAGGTCCGCATGTCGAAGACTGATAGCTGCTGTAGTTGGGCTCTAACCAGAGTCCAGATTCTGGTGCTATATATCAGTGTCAGTGGCATGGCAACATGAAAGATTCAAGACTTTTTCTGCAGACTAACTTAATTGACTTCAATGGAAATTAAAATCGGGAGAGATACAAAAGAGGCTGCAGATTCGCTATCACCCGTTTTATACTCGCCAAAGCTTCTTCAGCAGCACCACCCAAACCCGTGACCTCTTCCACCTAGAAGGACAAGGGCAGTAGGCACAATGGGAACACAACCACCTCCAAGTTTCCCTCCAAGTCACACACCATCCTGACTTAGGAGTATATTGCCGTTCCTTCATCGTCGCTGGGTCAAAATCCTGGAACTCCCTACCTAACAGCACTGTGGGAGTACCTGTTGTATCCGTGTGTTAATGGAGACACGGAATGCAGGAGTTGGTTTAACAGGTGTTTACTGAACAAAGTCTGGAGTTGAATTAAAAGATACAAGACACTATACAGGCTTATATAGCCCGAATGGCCACTACCGGCATTACAGTACACAGGGGCTCTTAAAGGCACATACATCACAATTCCTCCCCTTTTAGACAACCAGTACATAATATTTTAAGTAATCATTAATAAACATGTTTACAAGAACAATAATCTACACATTTGCTGCAGTTAATCAATTATAAGTCAGTCTCTCTGGAGGCTTCCTGACTCGGCCCGGATAACGCCTCGGTGGTGTAGTAGTTTTCGGTGGTGTAGTAGGTTCTTTTGGCAAGGTCGATTCGGCTTGAATGCCAGTGTCGGGTTCATCTGGTTCCAGTATCACCGGATCGGAGGTAGATACTATGTGTATCTCTGCTTCATCATTAGGCGTATAGAGTTGTGGTGTAGGTTGTCCCTTTTCGGATGACTCTATGATCTGGTCAGCATGGCGCCTTATTATGCTTTCTCCAATGTCCACGGTATACATCAGCGGTCCTAGTCGTGTGCAAATAATTCCAGGCTGCCATTTCTCGGTACGGTAGTCCCGGGCCAAAACTTGTTGACCTATCTGGAAGGTTCTAGTTGGCCTTTCATTCATGCCTTGAAATTGTCGGTTCTCTACGTCCCTTCTGATGTATGGCTTGATCAAATCCAGCCGGCATCTTAGTCTTCGATTGAAAAACATCATGGCGGGAGTTTGGTTTGTAACCACATGTGTTGCATTCCTGTATGCAAACAAGAAGTTATCTACCTTATGCTGTAGATTTATGTCTTCATTACCCATGGCCTTTATGGCCTTCTTGAAGGTCTGGACAAACCTTTCAGCTAATCCATTGGTGGCGGGATGGTATGGGGCGGACGTGTAGTGCTTAACCCCATTGTTTTTTAAGAACTTCCTGAATTCTTCGGACACAAATTGCGGTCCATTATCAGAACAGATCTGTTCAGGCAGCCCATTCCTGGCAAATATGGTCCTTAATACTGTGATGGTTTTTTCCGTGGTGGTGGAGGACATCTTTTTTACCTCCGGCCACTTGGAGTGTGCATCAACCGCAATTAAGAACATTGAGTCCATAAATGGACCAGCAAAGTCGATATGCACCCTTTGCCATGGAGATGAAGGCCACTCCCACGGATGTAGAGGGGCTTGTGGTGGGGCGTTTTGGACCTTCTGGCATCCTAGACAGCTCTTGGTCATTTCTTCGATGTCTCCATCGATACCTGGCCACCACACAAACGCTCTGGCTAGGTTCTTCATTTTCACTCCACCCAGATGCCCCTCGTGAAGCTCCTTTAGCACTTTATCCTGGAGTTTGGGTGGAATCACCACTCTGGATCCACACATCAAGGTTCCTCGGCACACTGAGAGCTGTTCTCTTCTTTGCGAGAATGCTGGCAACAGTGGTTCGCCATGTGCTGGCCATCCCTTCACCGTTAAATCGTAGACTCGTGAGAGAGTTGGGTCATTTCTCGTTTCCTTTTCAATGGTAGAATTTGTTACTGGTAGACATTCCACTATGGTTGAGTGGAACATCTCCACTGGGTCCACTGTAGGTGCCTCTTCTACCGTTGGCAACGGTAGGCGCGATAAACCGTCAGCATTTCCATGCTGTTTTGATCCTTTGTATTCTATGTCATATTGGTGTGCCCCTAGGAAAAGGGACCACCTCTGTAGCCTTTGCGCTGTCATAATGGGAACGCCCTTTTTAGGGTTGAATATGGAGACGAGGGGTTGATGATCAGTCAACAAGGTAAATTTTTGTCCATGTAGGTAATGGTTGAATTTCTTCACTCCCCATACCAGGCTGAGTGCTTCCCTGTCGATCTGGGCATAGCTATGCTCAGCTGAGTTCAATGAGCGTGACGCAAAAGCTATTGGCCGCTCCGAGCCATCAGGGAATCTATGCGATAATACCGCTCCTACGCCGTAAGGGGATGCATCGCACGCCAGTCTGATTGGCAGTGATGGGTTGTAATGAGCCAAAACTTCCTTGGACGTGATCAAGCCTTTGCATTTATGGAAGGCACGTTTACAGTCTTCGCTCCATTTCCAAATTACTCCCGTTTGTAGCAGTTCGTTAAGAGGGTGCAGAACAGTTGATAAGTTCGGTAAAAATTAATGATAGTAATTTATTAATCCCAGGAACAACCTTAATTGTGAGACATTTTCAGGTGCTGGGGCTTTTATGATCGCTTCAATTTTTTCAGGTGACTCATGCAACCCTTCTTCGTTAATTATATGGCCACAATATGATATTTGTTTCTGGAAAAATTCGCACTTGGGGCGATTTGCTCGTAGGCCCCGTTCTCTCTGCCTAGTGAGCACCTGCTCCAAATTGGCAAGGTGCCCGTTGTCGTTTTCTCCTGTTACAAGGATGTCGTCTAGGTAGCATTGAGTCCCCGGAATCCCTTGCAGGACTTGCTCCATAGCTCTTTGCCAGATAGCTGGAGCTGATGCTGCTCCGAAAACCAGTCGATTGTGCAAGATTCGAAATTTTCAGCAAAAATCACGCAAGAAAACCGGATAAAATAAGACTGTTTATTGACCAAAGTAAGCTTGCACAGAAAAACCTTTGATAAAAGGGCATACAAAATGGCCGCCAGGCCTCGTGATCAGTTTTCTGGACCATTTTATTTCTGTTACTGCAAGCCAGACAGGCTTGTGGATTGAAGACAGTAAGCCCGCGAAAGCCAGTACCTGGGAACCGAAACTCAGGGAAACAGCATACATATTCAATGGATTCTAAGTACAGGATGGGGCCCATCAAGATATGGGCGGACAATGCAAAAACACTTATACCCATTTATTGTACAAAGGAGAAACCATTTGGCAGCCATCAAGGAAAATCTCCGGACCGATCAATATGCGAACCGAGTCGCGATGACAATGTAAAAGACATTAAAAGACATTATCGGCCAGGAAGGCCAGTTAAGTTATCACCGGCTCCCGTTACAAGACAAAGCGCCCCTGCAGAGATTTCTGCCCGCCAAAATTAATACAAAGACAGGACTATGATTTGGCGGGAGATAAGACTGTCCCAAAAGAGTATAACTATGGATTGAAAGTCCATCTAAGTTACTACTTCTACTTCTTCTTCTTGGACGACTTCAGACTTCTACTTCTTCAAGGAACAGCTTCTTCTACAAGGAACGAACGGACGAACGAAGGACGGACGGTGCCAGGATCGGCGCCTCTTCTACCTCGGTAGCTTCGGAATCGATGAAGACGCTTCGTCTTTTTAAAGACGTTTCGGACGGACAATTTCGGTGAAAAGACAACGTGGTCGGTGTTCAGCCAGACAAGGCTCGGCCACGATGAGAAGACGACGAGGGTGGCCCGGGTACTGGGGTCGGGAGATCATCGACGACCCAGGCCGAAGGAGAAGAAACCCTCTGGAAAACCGACGATCCAGGCCGGAGAGATTCTCCCATGTGCAGGCAGTTCTTCAACAGCCTGTAGCTGATGGTCTGCTCCATGAGCCCAAATCCACAATAGTGGATCTCAACCTTGATGAGCGCTCATCGAGGCTGTGTCTACCCCGCCGCCTCGAGAGAGAGAGAGAGAGAGAGAATATCGACTGCGCCAGAAGTTTCCAAATCCACGTGACGACGGAAAGCGGTGCCAAAAGGCTGCGAACCCCCTTTTTCATGATTTTGAGAGTGGTGAGCATGATCCCAAGTTCCCCAGGTCGAAACTTAGTTTAGGTATAGGGGAGGGAGTTAAGGGTAATCGTAATGTGTTTTCCCTTTTACGATGTGCCGTGTGTTCCCCATTTCCATAGAGTCAAGTTCATAAATTTGTGCATGATTGTAGTTACTTTAATCTGTGCCTATGACATGTATTTTGTAATGCTTCAAACTGTTTAAAAATAAAAGCATCCATTTCGTGCTATTCAGCCTGGTCTATTGAGTCCTTTCTCTGCACTACTGTTCTCTGCATCTAAGTCCAAGGTCTAGAACCGTAGGGGGAGTGGGTCGAACCACTCAAGGGTAATTATTGCACAAAGCCTGGCAGGAGACCAGAACGAGTAAGAGAAACCCCCTACAATTGTATTGGTACAGGCCTTTGTGTGTTTATCGTGAGATACTTTTTAGAGGCCTCCTCAACCTCCATCTGTAGATATGCCTGTGCCAAGTCAATTTTGGTGAAACGTTTCCCTCCAGATAGCGAGGCGAAAATATCTCCTAGACTCGGAAGAGGATACTGTACTGTGTGAAGGACCGGGTTTACAGTCACCTTGAAGTTCCCACAGATGCGAATTTTTCTCTGTTCTTCAGATTTATCATTATTCAACGTTTTCTTCATGACCGGGACGATGGGTGTTGCCCACTCGCTCCAATCTATCTATCTCCAAATTCTCCAGCTCTGCCTCGACTGCTGGACGAATTGCGTATGGCACTGGCCTTGCCTTTAAAAACTTGGGAATTGCCGCATCTTCCACTTTTATTGAGGCGGTGACGCCTTTCAAGGTTCCTAATTCCTGTTGAAACACTTCTTTGGCGTTGGCCAAGATGTCTTTTAATCGTTCAGGTATGACGTCATCATCATTTTTTTTCTTACTGGTCACCATCAGTGCCTGAATGGAGTGCCAGTCTAAACGTATCTTCCTGATCCATTCACGTCCCAACAGCGGTGGACCACCATCTTGCAGAACGTATAAATACAACTTCTGTATTTCCTTGTCGTTGTATACAACAGGCACCCTTATTTTCCCTCGGGTATACTTTCTGCCCCGTATATGTCTTCAAGATAATGGATGTGTCTTTCAAAGGTATATGCGGAAATAGCCGCTCGTAATCCCATCGACTTATGACGGTCAGAGCTGATCCTGTATCTAGCTCCATTTTAACTGGGGACCCCGCTATCGTGAGGGTAACCCAAATGGTCTGGTAATCTTCTTTGGCAATTACATTATGTAATTTGAGACAGCTTAGTCTCTTGTTTCCAGAGTCGCTATCGCTCTTCTGGTCTTCGGAGCTACTGTCCGTCATCATTTGTACCTTTCTGTGCTGTTCTTTATTGATTTTTTTTCTGTCAGTGGATTTTTTGTTTCCAGATCGGCATACACGTGCAATGTGTCCCATCTTTCCGCATTGCCTGCATGCTTTGTCCTTGAACCAGCAGTCCCTCTGGTCATGGGTGGATCTGCCGCAATGATAACATCTCTCGAAACCCTGTGTCATTTCATGGGTGCCGAAGTCCTGTGGCTTTTGCTGTATCTCTGCAGCTCCTCTTGCTGCTGCTTCGTATGATACAGCCACACTGAAAGCCTTGTCCAGTGTTAAATCTTTCTCAGAAAGTAGCCTTTTCTGTGTTCCTTCACTTAGGAGACCGCAGACGAATTTGTCTCAAAGAATCTGCCAGTCCTGCCCCGAATTGGCAGTGCTTTGACAGCTTCCTTAATTCGGTGAGGTAATCAGCATTACTTTAATTCTTGTGCTGATTCCTCCTGAAGAATTTGAATCGTTCCGCTATCAGCAGCGGTGTTGGGTTTAAGTGCTCCTGTAGGGTATCAACAATCTCCTTAAAATTCTTGTCCATCGGTTTGGCTGGAGTGATTAAGTTTCGTAACAGCCCGTATGTCCTTGCGCCCATTAGATTTAGAAGTACCGATGCCTTTTTATCATCCTCTATTTCATTCGTTGTGCAATATACCTCCACTCTTTCCACATATGTGGTCCAATCCTCTATATCACTATCGAAAGCAGTAATATTGACAGACTTAGGCATCCTGAAAAAAAAATGGCGCCTCCTGCGCTTTCCTTTCTTCCCTGCCGAGAAAAAATGGCGCCTCCCGCGCTTTCCCGCCGCTGCCGCTGCTGACAACGCTGTTCTCTGCGGTTTTTATTTATACAGATATTTTTAATAGTTGGAGACTCGTTCCCGCCGGACTCTCTGGGACTTTTCCCTCCCTCTGCTTGGTCCGAACACCGGCCTGCTTTGCAGCGCCAGCCGTCTCCCGAGTGCTCCACCCTCCGTCTCTGTTTGCCTCCGCCTTCGCTGCTCGGCCCCGCTGCAGAGCCAGCCGATCGAGCCCCAGCCCGCCGCCCAGGAAGGATTATTGCAGTACCTGCCACCAGCCCGGCTAGCTGGTGAAACCACAGTTTTTTCTTGTTTTTTCTTCAACCTTCGTCTGAGGAATCGAGCTCCTTGAGGTGCTGCCGAATTGCAGGTAAGTTCGTTTCCAATTCGTCGCCACCGTTGTATCCGTGTGTTAATGGAGACACAGAATGCAGGAGTTGGTTTAACAGGTGTTTACTGAACAAAGTCTGGAGTTGAACTAAAAGATACAAGACACTATACAGGCTTATATAGCCCGAGTGGCCACTACCGGCATTACAGTACACAGGGGCTCTTAAAGGCACATACACCACAGTACCTTCACCACACGGACTGCAGTGGCTCACCACCACCTTCTCAAGGGCAATTAGGGATGGGCAATAAATGCTGGGCTTGTCAGTGCCGCCCACATCCCATAAACAAATTTAAAAAACACTATTGCACCAAGTCAAAATGACCCCCTTTGACTCTGATGCAGCATTCTGCCCAAATAGATTTCTCCTGCCATCACAACAATGTGTACAAATGGCTCCCCCAGTGGCGCAGTGAATTTATCCCGTGTAAGCCATACAGACTCCAGGAATCTCCTCTGATTTGTTCCTTAGTCTCTGAACTAAGGTGCTCTCTGCTGAGGCAATAGTCAGAGTGATACAATTGACCTGCAGACCTGCTGAAAACCCATCACAGATTGCCTGGGATTCTTGGAGTCGATGGAATTCCCTCAGTAATGGTACTTGGATAGATACATAAAATGTGTATCCGAAAATTGTTCAGATTGGTCAATAGCTATATATCACACACATTTTTGTAGGAGCTTATGAGCAATGAATTCTTCTAGGTGGAAAATAAAAGAGCTTCATTGCAAAATAAACTGTAAAACAGATTTGTACAGACTGCTCGCTTTTGTATGTAAAATTGTTAACAAAGCAGTTGTCTCACTTCTATGTTACAGCCAAGTTATTAACTAGACACAGACCACAAAGTGTAACTCAATAGCAGGAGGCATTACTTCACCTTTGTCCCAGTTTATAGCCTGTTAAAAAAATGCTAATTATTTTTTAAACTCCTAGGAACGTAGGAACAGTAGTCAGCCATTCAGCCCCTCGAGCCTGTTCCGCCATTCAATTGGATCATGGCTGATCTGTACCTCAACTCCATTTACCCGCCTTTGCTCCATCTCCCTTCATACCCTTACTTAACAACAATCTATCGATCTCAGTTTTGAATTTTTCGATTGACGTAGCCTCAACAGTTTTTTGAGGGAGAGAGTTCCAGATTTCCACTACCCTTTGTATGGCAAATAAAGAACAAAAAAATCAATGCTTTAAAAATCACTGAAGGATAGAAATTATTATTTAGAGTATTCTTTTAATGGGCAAAGATTATATAATGCCAAATACTAGATTTTCATGTTTTACTAGATTCTCTTGCCCGAGAAGCTTATTTTTAACTGCAGGCATTGCTCTCTTTGAGAACTGCTTAGCAAGCAATAGTGCGGGAATGGGAGGAAGCGGTCTATCAGCTGCTAGATAAATTAGATTTTTTTTTTACTGCGTTATAGCTTGTGAGAAATGTTTTTATTGTTTAAAAGAAGGAAAATGGGAGCAGCAGGTACGGTAGCATAGTGGTTATGTCACTAGACTAGTAATCCAATAGGCCTGGACTAATGCTTTTGGAGACTTGAGCTCCAATCCCATCACAGCAGCTGGGGAATTTAAACTCAGTTAATTAAATACATCTGGAATAAAAAGCTAGTAGCAGTAATGGTGACCATGAAACTATCAGACTGTCACTAAAAAACCCACCCGGTCTGGCCTATATGTGACTCCAGACCCACAGCAATGTGGTTGACTCTTAACTGTCCTCTGAAATGGCCTAGCAAGCCACTCAGTTGTATAAGGTGGCTCGCTGTATAAGGGAGAACCAGTGGATGTGGTGTATTTGGAATTTCAGAAAGCTTTCGATAAGGTCCCTCATAAGAGATTAGCGTGTAAAGTTAGGGCACATGGGATTGGGGGCAAGGTATTGACTTGGATAGAGAACTGGTTGGCAGACAGAAAGCAAAGAGTTGGAATAAACGGGTCTTTTTCCGAGTGGCAGGCAGTTACTAGTGGGGTGCTGCAGGGATCGGTCCTTGGACCCCAGCTATTCACAATATATATTAATGATCTAGACAAGGGAACTAGATGTAATATCTCCAAATTTGCAGACGACACAAAGCTGGGTGGGCGTGTGTGCTGTGAGGAGGATGCCGAGAAACTCCAGGATGATTTGGACAGGTTGGGTGATTGGGCAGAAACATGGCAGATGCAATATAACATGGATAAATGTGAGGTTATCCACTTTGGTGGCAAAAACAGGAAGGCAGATTATTATCTGAATGGCAATAGATTGGGAGAAGGGGAAGTGCAACGAGACCTGGGCGTCCTTGTGCACCAGTCGTTGAAGGTAAGCATGCAGGTGCAGCAGGTGGTTAAGAAGGCAAATGGTATGTTGGCCTTCGTAGTGAGAGGGTTTGAGTACAGGAACAAGGATGTCTTGCTGCTGTTGTACAGGGCCTTGGTGAGACCACATCTTGAGTATTGTGTGCAGTTTTGGTCGCCTTATCTGAGGAAGGATGTTCTTGCCATGGCAGGAGTTCAGCGAAGATTCACCAGGCTGATACCTGGGATGGCAGGAATGACGTATGAGGAGAGATTGGGTTGATTGGGCTTGTACTCGCTGGAGTTTAGAAGAATGAGAGGGGATCTCATTGAAACTTATAAAATTCTGACAGGACTGGACAGACGAGATGCAGGAAGGATGTTCCCGATGGTCGGGGAGTCCAGAACCAGGGGTCACAGTCTAAGGATAAGGGGTAAGCCATTTAGGACAGAAATGAGGAGGAATTTCTTCACCCAGAGAGTGGTGAACCTGTGGAATTCTCTACCACAGAAGGCAGTAGAGGCCAATTCATTAAGTATATTCAAGAAGGAGTTGGATATATTTCTTAAGGCTAAAGGGATCAAGGGGTATGGGGAGAAAACAGGGACCGGGTACTGAATTTGGATGATCAGCCATGATCGCATTGAATGGCGGAGCAGGCTCGAGGGGCCGAATGGCCTACTCCTGCTCCTATCTTCTATGTTTCTATGTTTCTATGCCTTCTCTAGGGCAATTAGGAATGGGCGATAAACGCTGGCCTTGCCGGCAATGCCAACATCCCGTGAATGAACTTCTAAAAAAGCAGGGTGACATGGGCAATGTTCCCTCTAAGCTGCGCTTTGTTGTGCGCGGCCTGTTTATTTCAATGCCCACTCCCTTTAATTTTCTGCGCACATGCGGTATTTCCAATGGAAAATCTTATGAGCGGCCTTGACGATTACTGCGTGGCTGGGCACGTGCGCAGCTTAGAGGGAACATTGGATGTGGACACTCAGTGCCACAGAGTGTGGGTTGAAAGAGGTTTGATCCTGCTATGTTCACTAGCTGAGCTTTGTCACATAGGCAGGTGTTAAGCAGAGGCTGTGGCATCATCCAGCAGGGGCCAGGGGAAATTGGAGGGGGAGTCATGCAGGAGAGGCTCCTACGTTACAACAGTGACGACACTTCAAAAGTATTTCATTGGCTGTAAAGCGCTTTTGGGATGTCCTGAGGTCGTGAAAGGCGCTACATAAATGCAAGTATTTCTTTTTCTTTTAGTACCCCCCCGTCCGTGGTTACAGGATCATTGGCCATGGTCTGGGAGCATGCAGTGTGTCCATCTCTCAGTGAAAGTGACAGGCCAGTTGGATGAAAGATTAGAAAGAGGAGGCACTCACTCAAATACCCCCATTAAAATAGCATTTAAAAAGCACCAATAATCTAGGTGCAATTTTTTATGAATTCATCTCTTTATTACCGCATAGCTAAAGTTATATCAAGACTGAATGCAGATGATATGTCTCAGTTAGCAATGAGATATGATTAAGTTCTCCACAAATGAGGATAGTCAGATAACTTTAGCTAGTCTAAAGTCACCCAATTTTTTGGGTAGACAAATACTTGGGCCGGAATTTTAATAGGGAGGCGGGTTGGGAGTGGGGTGGGGTGGGGGGGCGGGTGCTAGTAAGGTCATACCAAAATTAATGGCAGGGCCTGATTTGCATTTCAAACCTGTGTTTCCCAAGCGCAGCCAGCCAAATCGGGGAGGATCGGGGCCGCTTCATTTGCGCGGCGGGGGGTTGGATCAGGATCGGAACATCGGGGTTGGGGGGGGTAGGGGGAGAATCGGGGTGGCAGTATCGGGGTGGGGTGGGGAGGATCGGGGCTGGAGGAAGATCGGGGTGGGGCGGGGAGGTTCGGGGCCAGAGGAGCATCGGGGTGGGATTGGGGGTGGGGGAATCTGGGAAGGCAATCGGAGGCCTCGTGGGAGCGAATCGGAGGCTTCGTGGGGTATCCGAGGCCTTGGGGTGGTGGTGGGGGGGGGATTGTAGGCCTCCTGGGGGGGATGGGAGGTTTCATGGGGTGGATCAGAGGCCTCGTGGGGGTCTCCGATCGCTGGGGGGTGGGTTAGGCAGTGACGCTGTATCCAGCAGGTCAGTGTAAAGGCAGTTACCTCCTGGATCCAGCAGGTCAGTGTAAAGGCACTTACCTCCTGGGTCCAGCAGGTCAGTGTAAAGGCACTTACCTCCTGGGTCCAGCAGGTCAGTGTAAAGGCACTTACCTCCTGGGTCCAGCAGGTCAGTGTAAAGGCAGTTACCTCCTGGGTCCAGCAGGTCAGTGTAAAGGCACTTACCTCCTGGGTCCAGCAGGTCAGTGTAAAGGCACTTACCTCCTGGATCCAGCAGTCCTCGCCCTACTTTAGCTGGCGGGTTCCCTGAGGTCTGCGAAACCTAACCAGCCACAGCTAAATTTGAAATGCTGGTTAAATCTCAGGCACGCCAGCCTCATTGTAATATTTAAATGAGCGTCCTGCCTCCTGGGTGCCCGCCCCCAGTCCTGCCTCCGTTAAAACCGGAGCTGGGCGGATTGGGGTCGGGTCAGTTTGTTAACACTTGGCCCCAACGCACCCATATTTTTGGAGTTAAAATTCCCCCCTTTAGGTTGATTTTACGCTGCTGTGCTCGCCAGCCCCTGATTCCCCGGCCAATGAGCAGATACTTCTAGGCTGACTCGCGCACAAAGTGGAACAGCCTGATCTTTATTACTGTCACTAATTTGAAATATAATTTGCAATACAATTTATAATTTTATAATAGAATAGGTTTTAAAGATATATTTAGAATCTCTTGAAGCACTCACATTCTCCAGCCAAAAAACTACCAGGTGCTTTTAAAGCCCACCACAATCCCCCTCCATCATATTTAAATGGCGTTGGAGGGTATGGCTAACCCCTCTGCCCATTCCATTCCAATTCCAGCCCAAACTTCAATGGAGGTAAGAGCTGCCAAAAGGCATCCGTAAGGTCCTAAAGAGTCGGAACTTTTGCTGCTTCTTTTACTGAGCTCCGCTCATAGTACTGCTGCCAGTGACATTTGTCCTTCAAGAAATAGCATAACAGCCTAAGGGTATCGCAATATGAAGCTGAAACCCTGCATGATGAGCCATTACCAACCTTCTCTGCCAGCTCAACTCAAATCTCGCCCTCTCCTGCAGGCTCTCCTGTGCCTCTGCCTATTAAGTCTAATGCTTGCTCTGCATGCAGACCCAGAGTTTTTACTGACAGCGGTCCTCCCCCATTTGCTCTTGTGTGGCGCTAATGGTATGCCGGCCTAGAAATTCGGTAGGCTTAGCGCCGCATTTGAGGCGCTAGAGGGCCTAGCGCCGGAGTTATGGCCAGTTGAGAAATTCCCTGGGGCCTTAAATCGGCGTTGCACCGGTAGCGCTGCGCCGGCACCGATGACGTCATCGGTGTGCGCAGCGTCCCGGTTGCCGTGGTAACCCGGCCCCAAGCCGAAATTCAGTTGCGCCCGCCTCGCCCGTGGCAGGCGCAACTAAGACTCTGGCAACAGAGTCTTCCCCCAGTGTGCGCCGGCGCATAAAGGTGGAGCGGCAGCCGGCCGCGTTCCCGGTGGCCGCCTGCCCGCACCTCCCTTCCCGGACTCCTGCATTCCCCCCCCGCGGCCCTGATCAGTGTCTGATGCGAGCCCGGCACTTCCCCGAGGTGCCGGGCTCAGATGTCGGGTCAATCCGCCGGACAGTTGTCGGCTGCAGGCAGCTCCTCCTTAACAGGAGGAGGAGGCCTGCAGTTCCCCCGCCTGCCGCACCGCATCGGGTGCCGCAGCGGGGGATTAGTGCCGGGAAACCCAAGTTCACGCCCGTTTTGAGGCGCTAAAGGAGGGTTTTAGCGCCCGCCGCCGTCTGGGCCCGGCGCACCCGAATTTTCGTCGCGCGCTGCCGCATTACCGCTGGCGCAAACTTTCTGGCGCTACAGCCCTGGCAAGACCAAAACCCAATTTCTAGGCCGCCATCTTTTCCCTTTGGAGCGAGAAAAGACAATGTTACAGGCCTGTGAGTGTCATGGAGACTTACCTCATATGAGGTCATGCATGCTATGACGTTGAGAGGTGAAGGTGCCTGTCACTTTAAATGAAGTGTTCTTGAAGACTAATAGAAGCCCAAGCAGCAGGCAAGGTTAGTTTAGAGAATACAAAAGCAAAATACTGCGGATGCTGGAAATCTAAAACAAAAACAGAAAATGCTGGATATACTCAGCAGGTCAGGCAGCATCTGTGGAGAAAGAAACAGAGTTAACATTTCAGGTCGATGACCCTTCGTCAGAACTGGAAGTTTAGAGAATGTTGGAGTAAAGAAGGAGAGGTTGCCCTTTGCAGAAATAGGTTCCCTGAGAGCTAGGTACTGAGAGAGAAAACATAAGATAGATAAGAAGGTGAGTGAAGCTGTATGACTGGGAAAGGATGTGTATTAGCACCAGTGCCTTGAGTTACATTGGCCACCCTTGTACGGTCATTGAACCTCATCCTGCACTGTGCGACAGTTCTTCGGATGGTGGAGGTTCCACTGACTGCCCCGTTACCTCCTTCCAGCCTAGACCACTCAGTGCACCGCAAGCACCGAAGACAGAAAATGTAGCCCAATATACGCAAGTGGAAATTCCAAAACCCATCTCAGACACTGACATTTTGTAGCCAGATCCTGTTTATATCAGTCTGTAGCAGAGAGAAAGCTGTCACAGGATGATTAGTAACATTGGCACAGCCACTCACAGATGCTCACGCTCATCAACCACCACAGCTCAGAAGGGAAAAGAAGACTACAAGTTTTTTTTTAACCAGAATGCATATCAGAAGTCCAAAGAAAACCTTCCTACCAAATCTGATTGTTTTTTCTGAAATATATGAACGCTACATCCTATCTCTCTTTGCTGAGAATAATCAATTCATTTATTTGTGCAGATTATATGGCTCATTTTTTTCAAAACTTTTGCAACTAACGGTCTCATAATTTACAATTTCAATTCCACTTGTGTAGTTAGTTTTGCCTGAATGCATGGGTTAGACCTCTTTGGAAATAACAGTTTCACAGCAACTTTATTTATGGACTACGTAAAAACTATTGGATTGAGCACAGTACTGGTCTAGTCACCATGTGCAAGCACCTCGGCACCAATGTGAATATTACATTCCAAGCTGAAAGCTTTGGATAGATTCTGGCTCACTGCTGCCATAGCTAAAATCCAGACATTCCTTTTAGGGTAGCATAGATCATACTTTAATTCTGAAACTCCAAGTCTAAGGCATCATTCAGTTGGCCATACAGAGAAACTGATAAGAGGTCAACTGAGAAAGCATTGTGATTATGATTTCACTTTGAGGTAATAAGTTAGGCTGAGTAGAAGAAATAAGAAAGGACTTGCATTTATATAGCGCCTTTCACGACTTCAGGATGCCCCAAAGCACTTTACGGTCAATACAATACTTTTGAAGTGTTGTAATGTAGGAAACATAAGATCAAATTCTGCTTCCATCAAGTTCCCACGAACAGCAATGAGATAACGACCAGATAATCTGTTTTTTTTTATTGACGTTGGTTGAGGGATAAATATTATCCAGGACACCGGGGAGAATTCCCCTGCTCTTCTTCGAATAATGCCATGGGATCTATTACATCCACCTGAGAAGGCAGATGGGGCCTCGGTTTAGCATCTCATCTGAAAGACGATACCTCCAACAGTGCAGCACTCCCTTAGTGTTGCACTCAGGGTGTCAGCCTAGATTATGATCTCAAGTCTCTGGAGTGGGACTTGAACGCAGAACCTTCTGACTCAGCGGCGAGAACGCTATCACTAAGCTAAGGCTGACATCTTATTTTAGCATTACCTGATTTTCTGGAGAAGGGCAGGCAGCTTTAAGACTGTGGAATCCTTCTCTGTCCCTTCAATAACCTCTGTAGTGTATGTACCTTTAAGAGATAACTACTTTTACAGCTCCTGTATACTGTAGTACCGGCAGTGACCACACCTGTATATAAGCCTTGAGCATGCCTCTGTACTGTCAGTCTTGAGACTACCCTACTCCAGTAAACACCTGTTGATTGTTAAGTTACAGCCTCCGTGTAGTTATTGGAAAACATCATACTTTAAGAATCACGGATTCAACAGTGGCGACGAGGTCGATTCGAATCTACCTGCAACTCTGCATTTCCCTTCAAGGATTCGCTCCGGGAGGGTGGTGGAAGAAGGTCGAGGCCAGAAGCACGGGCGTCAACCACGAGCAACCGCCCAGTCATCCGGCAGAGAGTGAACATCGCAGGGGTGGCTGTTGAGAGCCGGGCTTGGTTCCCCAGCCACGACGATCCAGCAACAGACTGGCAACAGGTACAGCGCAGACCCTTCCTGGACAGCGGCGGCTGGAGCCGACCGACGGCAGAGAAAAAGCCGAGCAGCGTCGATGGGGTAAGAGAGAGGGTGAAGCGCACAGGGCGCAGCCGGGGGTTGAAAACCGAGCGGCGTTGAGGAAAAACAAAACAGAGAGAGCAAGGGTAAAGCAGCAGCCGGGTTCAGGACCGAGTGACGGCAACAGGAAAGGCGCACAGGAGAACGCGCAGAGCACAGCCAGGGCTCAAGGGCTGAACCGCGTCCACAGGGAGAAGAAGGGAGAGCGCGGGAGACGCCATTGAGCCGCGGAGAAGAAGGGAGAGCGCGGGAGACGCCATTTTAGAAGCCGCAGCGGAGAAGAAGGGCGAGCGCGGGAAGAAAGGAAAGCGCGGGAGATGCCATTTTGTGCCAGCGGAGAAGAAGGGAGAGCGCGGGAGATGCCATTTTAGACAGTTAAATCACACTCAGGGATGCCGAAGAGTGGCAGTATCACTGCGTTCGACAATGAAGTCGAAGATTGGGCTACATATGTGGAATGCATTGAGGTGTACTGCAGGGCGAATGAAGTGCCAGATGCTAAGAAAGCGCTGGTTTTGTTAAATTCCATGGGTGCAAAAACTTATGGCTTACTGCGAAACCTAATAACCCCAGAGAAGCCAGTGGATAAGAATTTTGAAAACATAGTGGAAATTCTACAGGACCACTTAAACCCCACACCACTGCTGATGGCAGAAAGATTTAAGTTCCACAAAAGGAACCAGCATAAAGACGAAAGTAATGCTGAGTACTTAAAGGAACTGCGCAAGCTATCGAAACACTGCCAGTTTGGAGTGGGACTAGCAGATACGTTAAGGGACAAGTTTGTGTGTGGGCTTCAAAGTGAAGGAACCCAGAAACGGCTTCTATCAGAAAAGGATCTTACGCTGGACAAGGCTTTCAGCATGGCAGTATCACACGAAGCAGCCGCACGGGGCGCTGCAGAGATACAACGGAGACCGCAAGAATATGGCACCAATGAAATGTCATATGGAGCAGGGAAATGTTATCGCTGCGGCAGAACAACACACGACCAGAAGGATTGTTGGTTCAAGGACCAAGCGTGCAGACAGTGTGGAAAAGCAGGACACATAGCAAGAGTCTGCAGGTCAGGGAAGAAAACCAGCAGCAAGAAATCTCCACAGGAGAAGTACAAAAAGGTACATAAGGTGATGGACAGTAGTTCAGACGAACAGAAAAGTGATACAGACTCCGGAAGCAAGGAGCTGGGTTGTCTGAAACTACATAAAGTAATCAAAATGGAGGATCACCAGACTATCTGGGTCACACTCAAGATAGACGGAGTCCCAGTGAAAATGGAATTGGACACTGGATCAGCCCTAACAGTCATAAACCAAAGGGACTACAAGCGGCTATTTTCACATATACCCTTGAAAGCTACAGAGATTGTCTTGAAGGCGTACACGGGGCAAAAAGTCTACCCCAAAGGAAAAATAAGGGTGCAAGTGATATACAAAGGCCAGGAAATACCTAAAATGGACCTATATGTATTGCCAGATGGAGGACCACCACTACTAGGACGTGAATGGATCCAGAAGATACAATTAGATTCGCATTCCATACAGGCACTGAAGGTTGAGGCCAAAAAGGATGACGACGTCACACCTGGACGACTGTCAAAAATGCTAACTGACGCACAAGAAGTGTTCCAGGAGGGACTCAGAACACTAAAAGGCATAACAGCAACGATTAAAATAGAGGAAAATGCAAGCCCAAAGTTTTTTAAGGCCAGACCGGTGCCTTATGCGATCCGACCAGCCGTCAAAGCAAAGCTGGAAGGGTTGGAACGTTCAGGAGTACTGTCCAAAGTAGACTGGAGCGAGTGGGCTACACCTATCATTCCTGTAATGAAGAGGTCGTTGAGTAATACGCCTGGGGAACCAAAGAAGGTCCGCATCTGTGGGGATTTTAAGGTGGCAGTGAACCCAGTCCTTCACACGGTACAATATCCGCTTCCACGGATTGAGGATATTTTCGCCTCGCTATCTGGAGGTAAACGCTTCACCAAAATTGATCTGGCCCAGGTGTACTTGCAAATGGAGGTAGAAGAAGCCTCGAAAAAATACCTCACGATCAACACTCATAAAGGTCTCTATCAATACAACCGGCTGGTGTTCGGGGTAGCATCGGCTCCGGCTATTTGGCAAAGGGCAATGGATCAAGTCCTGCAAGGGATTTGGACGACATCCTGGTCACGGGCGAAAATGACAGTGATCACCTCGCCAACCTGGAGAAGGTGCTCACTAGATTAAAGGAATATGGGCTACAAGCTAATCGCCACAAGTGCGAGTTTTTCCAGAAGCAGACCTCGTATTGTGGCCACGTTATTGATGAAGAGGGGTTACATAAGTCCCCTGAAAGGATTGAGGCAGTAGTCAAGGCTCCAGCACCGGAAAATGTGTCACAACTGAGGTCGTTCCTCGGGCTGGTGAACTACTGCCATAAGTTCTTACCAAATTTATCTACAGTATTACACCCACTGAACACCCTACTGCAAACGGGGGTACCATGGAAGTGGAATGACGAATGTAAACGAGCTTTCCAGAAGTGCAAAGAATTGATCACATCAAAAGAGGTGTTGGCCCATTTAAACCCAGCACTACCAATTCGGTTGGCATGTGATGCATCACCCTATGGTACTGGAGCGGTGCTGTCGCATAAATTCCCAAACGGGTTGGAGAGGCCAGTAGCCTTTGCATCTCGGTCACTAACCTCAGCCGAGCGCAACTACGCCCAGATCGACAGGGAGGCCCTCAGCCTAGTATGGGGAGTAAAAAAATTCAACCACTATCTGCATGGGCAGAAGTTCACCTTGCTGACTGACTACCAACCACTTGTCTCCATCTTTAATCCAAAGAAGGGTGTTCCGGTGATGACTGCACAACGGTTACAAAGATGGTCCCTTTTTCTAGGGGCGAACCAATATGAAATAGAATATAAAGGCACGAAACAGCATGGAAACGCTGATGGGCTATCACGCTTGCCACTGCCTACTGTGGAGGAAGCACCAGCAGTGGACCCTATCGAGATATTTTATTCCTCAATAATTGAACGATTGCCAGTAACTAACGCGGATATAGAGAAGGAGACCCGCAATGATCCGACACTGTCTCGGGTATATGATTTGATGGTGAGGGGATGGCCAACACATGGCGACTCACTGTTGCCAGCATTCTCATCCAGAAGAGAACAGCTGTCAGTATGCCAGGGGACAGTGATGTGTGGATCCCGAGTGGTAATTCCACCCAAGTTAAGGGAGAGAGTGCTCAATGAGCTTCACGAAGGTCATCTGGGAGGGGTGAAAATGAAAAGCCTTGCTAGGGCTTATGTGTGGTGGCCGGGGATTGATCAACAAATCGAGGACCTAACCAAGAGCTGCTCAGGATGCCAGAAGGTCCAAAATGCACCACCACATGCCCCTCTACACCCATGGGAGTGGCCCTCCTCTCCATGGCAACGGGTGCATATTGATTTTGCTGGTCCATTCATGGACTCAATGTTCTTAATAGCAGTGGATGCGCACTCGAAATGGCCTGAGGTGATAAAAATGTCCTCAACCACTACAGAGAAAATGATTGCAGTCCTACGGACCATATTTGCCAGGAATGGCTTGCCAGAGCAGATTTGCTCTGATAATGGACCACAGTTTGTGTCCGAAGAGTTTCGGAAATTTATGAGAAGGAATGGGATAAGGCATTACACATCCGCCCCGTATCATCCAGCCACAAATGGATTGGCTGAGAGGTTCGTACAAACCTTTAAAAAGGCGATAAAGGCCATGTGCGATGATGAAATTCCACTACAGCATAAGGTGGACAATTTCCTGTTAGCCTACAGAAATGCGACACATGCAGTTACCAACCAGACCCCGGCCATGATGTTCTTTGACCGAAGGTTGAGATCTCGTCTGGATTTGCTCAGACCAAATGTGCGAAGAAATGTTGAGGATAAACAATTCCAGCACATCAATGAGAAGCCGACAAGGAGCTTTAATGTAGGACAACCAGTCTTGGCCCGTGACTACCGAACAGAGAAATGGCAACCAGGAACGATATGCACACGGCAGGGGCCATTAATGTACACAGTGGATGTCGGGGAGAACATTGTGAGACGCCACGTCGACCAGATCCTAGCGTCACAGGAACGAGTCAACCCCATGTCTCGTGTACCTGGGGATGAACCCGACATACATGGTAGCATCTACCTCAGAACCAGTAGCAGTGGAAACTGATGAACTAACCGACGAAAGGGGGCCAGAATCGCCTCCGCACCAAGAACAAGAACCTCAGGAAAGGCGCTATCCAGAAAGGACCAGGAAGCTGCCCCAAAGACTGAATCTATAAATGGACTATTTCTGTTTAATGTGCATGTTAAAGTGTTAATTGTTATTTGAATATTATGGGTACCACTAATCTAAAAGGGGAGGAATTGTAGTGTATGTACCTTTAAGAGAGAACTACTTTTACAGCTCCTGTATACTGTAGTACCGGCAGTGACCACACCTGTATATAAGCCTTGAGCATGCCTCTGTACTGTCAGTCTTGAGACTACCCTACTCCAGTAAACACCTGTTGATTGTTAAGTTACAGTTCCGTGTAGTTATTGGAAAACATCATACTTTAAGAATCACGGATTCAGCAACCTCCACCACAAAACAAATATCCTGTTGTTAGGCGACAACCTTCAGAACAGATTCAATCTGCAAAAAACAAAAGGTTGCCTCTATAATCAGTAAAAATTGTAGGGCTATGCCTTATAGTTGGCTGATCGTGCTTTGCTTAAGTTTAAGCTCTTGTTCCACTCTCAACTAAGTGATTTTCAAACAGTCTCTAACTCTGGGACTCAGGTCCTTGTACACCAAACATCTACAATAATATCATAGAATCATATAATCAAAGAATGATACAACACAGAAGGAGGCCATTTGGGCCATCGTGCCTGTGCTGGCTCTTTGGTAGAGCTATCCAATTAGTCCCACTCTCCTGCTCTTTCCCCACAGCTCTGTAAAGAAACTCCCTTCATGTATTTATCTAATTCCCTTTTGAAAGTTGCAATTGAATCTACTTCCACCACCCTTTCAGGCAGTGCATTCCAGAGCACAACA
This sequence comes from Somniosus microcephalus, assembly GCF_052327205.1. Classification (NCBI taxonomy): domain Eukaryota; kingdom Metazoa; phylum Chordata; class Chondrichthyes; order Squaliformes; family Somniosidae; genus Somniosus; species Somniosus microcephalus. The sequence continues at coordinate 256,255,715 of NC_140992.1, forward strand.
ACTCCCCGTGTATTTTTTTTTCCTCATGTCACCTCTGGTTCTTTTGCCAATCACCTTAAATCTCTGTCCTCTGGTCACCGACCCTTCTGCCACTGGAAGCAGTTTCTCCTTATTTACTCTATCAAACCCCTTCATGATTTTGAACACCTCTATCAAATCTCCCCTTAAACTTCTCTGCTCTAAGGAGAACAACCCCAGTTGCTCCAGTCTCTCCACATAACTGAAGTCCCTCATCCCTGGTAGCATTCCAGTAAATCTCTTCTGCACCCTCTCTAAGACTTTGACATTCTTCCTAAAATGTGGTGCCCAGAATTGAACACAATACTCCAGCTGGGGCCTAACAGTGTTTTATGAAAGTTTAGCATAACTTCCTTGATTTTCTACTCACATCTATTAATAAAGCCAAGGATCCCATGGGCTTTATTAACAGCCTTCTCCAGTTGTCCTGCCACCTTCAAAGATTTATGTACATACATCCCCCAGGTCTCTGTTCCTGCATCCACTTTAAAATTGTACAATTTAGTTTATATTTTCTCTCCTTATTCTTCCTTCCAAAATGTATCGCTTTGCCTTTCTCTGTTTTAAATGTAATCTGCCATGTGTCTGCCCATTTCATCAGACTGTCTGTGTCCTCCTGAAGTCTATTATTATTCTCCTCATTATTTACTACATTTCTGAGTTTTGTGTCATCTGCAAACTTTGCTATTATACCCAAGTCCAGGCCATTAATATATATCAAAAAAAGCAGTGGTCCCAATACCGACTCCTGGGGGCCACTGTATATTTCCCTTCAGTCTGAAAAACAATCGTTCACCACTACTCTCTGCTTTCTGCCCCTTAGCTAATTTTGTATCCATGCTGCCGCTGTCCCTTTAATCCCATGGGCTTTAATTTTTCTAACAAGTCTATTATGTGGTACCTTATCAAACGTCTTTTGAAAGTCCATGTACACAACATCAGCCACACTACCCTCATCAACCCTCTCCGTTACTTCATCAAAGAACTCAATCAAGTTATCAAAACATGATTTGCCTTTAACAACTCCATGCCGACTTTCATTTATTAGCCCATACTTTTCCAAGTGCCAATTAATTTTGCCCTGGATTACTGTCTCTAAAGGTTTCCCCAGGTGACTGTCCTGTAATTGGCAGTTTTCACCCTTACTTCCCTCAGTAACCTAGGATGCATCCCATCCAGACCAGGAGACCTTTCTACTTTGAGTACTGCCAAACATTTAAGTACCTCCTCCTTATCTATTTTTATCCTATCCACTATCGCTACTACCTCCTCTTTTACTGCTACATTGGCAACATCCTCTTCTCTAGTGAAGACAGATGCAAAGTACTCATGAATCTGTAAAGTTTCAAAATATGTCTCGCGAGTTCTTCTTTCCTTCTGAAATGACGTACTAGTGAGTATTAGGGAAGAGTGTTTTGGGAGTTTTGACCTTTGCAATCTAGTGATTTCTGATGCTCTTTCAGTCCCACTATTCATATCCATTCTAACCTCTATGCCGCCAGAAATTGGATGCAAATTCACCTCGTGACTAACTGATTGGGCCCTTTCCTAAGCAGACTGCCAGAGAAAATCGGCATATACTTGGCACTAGACCACAAGGTAAAACGGCTGTATACTTGAGTTTCTATCAATCCTCATTTGACCACCAAGGGATAAAGGATATGAAGTTATTTAGCACCTGATCATGGCTCTCAACATCATTTCAAAGACCTTCATGTACAATGAATTACTTTGAAACACAGTGGGCTACAAATTCAGCTCCGTAACCCCCGATTTTTTGGTGCTACGGATGTTGGTTTGTGATGAAAATGGCATCTGTGCTGCATGCGCACACTTCTGCTCCATGCCACGCTGGATGCCACCTTGGTGAGGGTGGTAGGATGGGCGTTAGGAGTGTGCGTTGGAATTATGTTGAGTGGGCAGGTCGTGATGTCAATCAGCGTGGAATGCTGATTTGATGCCAGTGCTGCCGTTTTTGTCTTCAATGCTGGAGTTAAAGCCCTGTCTTAACTTCGCACAGCAGAACATGTGTTTGGCAGCAGCAAGGACCTCCCCACCAGCGATATTTAAAGGGATCAGCAACCATTCTAAGGTTAGTTGCTAATTAATTTCTACTGGTTCTGTGTAAGTCTGTGGAAGTGTTTGAGGCTTTCGAGAGTTGTTTAAGTTGGTGAGGTGACAGGGAGTGGAGCTGCAAGTGGAGAAGGCCTTGCTTCAACTGCAAGGGTTCTGGTCAGACCTCTTGCTCCCAATCATAGGTGCCCTAGTGGTTATCCCTCTTGGCCTGCAGCATGACAGGGAGATGGAGCAGAGGCAGCAAAGAGGAGGACAAGCTGCTTGCAGAGGGAGGAGGAGGAGGGGGAGAAGGGCTCTCAGCAGGAGGTCTTACCCACCTAGGGTTATCTGAGAGCAATTCTCTTACCTCAGCCTGAGCCAGGAGCAGCGTCTGAGGTGTCTGCACTTTACGAAGGAAGTGCTCACAGAACTCTGCCGCCTCTTGGAACCAGACCTTCAGCCTCACACTAGGGCAAGGACAGAACTGCCAGTGGCTGTGAAGGTGACCGTGGCCCTGAATTTCCTCGCGTTGGGATCCTACCAGGCTGGAGCAGGTGACATCTGTAACATTTTCCAGTTTGCTGTCCACTGCTGCATAAGAGAGGTGACAGACGCTCTTTATGCCAGGAGAGGGGACATAGTGGTTAGCCCTGTTGCCTCACAGCGCCAGGGACCCGGGTTCAAATCCGGCCTCGGGTGATTGTCTGTGTGGAGTTTGCACATTCTCCCCGTGTTTGCGTGGGTTTCCTCCGGGTGCTCCGGTTTCCTCCCACAGTCCAAAGATGTGCGGGTTAGGTTGATTGGCCATGATAAAAATTGACCCTTAGTGTTAGGGGGGATTAAATACGTGGGGTTACGGGGTTACGGGGATAGGGCTTGGGTGGGATGGTTGTCGGTGTAGGGACCGAGTGCTAGGGTTTAGATGATCAGCCATGATCTCGTTGAATGGCGGAGCAGGCTCGAAGGGCCGAATGGCCTACTCCTGCTCCTATCTTCTATGTTTCTATGTTTCTATGTTTCATTGTCTTCTCTCTGACCAGAGAGAAGCAGGCACAGCATGTATGTGGCTTTACCAGGATAGCTGGCTTCCCCATGGCGCATGACGCCATTAACTGCACGCACGTGGCTTTGCAGGTGCCGCATCTAAATGTTGAGATGTACCGCAACAGCAAAGGTTGCCACACGCTGAATGTACAGCTGGTGTGCGACCATGCTCAGCACATCATGATGGTGAATACCCGGTATCCTGGCAGCAGTCATGATGCTTTTATTCTGCGCCAGACCACTTATCCCTCAGTCTTTGAGCCACCACGACAAACCAGAGGGTGGTTATCGGGTGACAAGGGCTATCCGCTGACCACCTGGCTCATGACACCGCACCGCAACCCACGCACACGTGGGCAGCATGCATATAATTAAAGTCATGCTGCCACATGGAATCTGATAGGGCAGACCATTGGCGTCCTTAAGCAATGCTTCCATGGCCTGGACCGCTCTGGAGGAGCCCTGCCGTACTCACCAGAGTGTGCCTCAAGATTCGTTGTGGTCTCCTGCATGCCCCACAACCTCGCTATTATGAGGGCACAGCTCTTGAAACTCCAGGATGATTTGGACAGGTTGGGTGATTGGGCAGAAGCATGGCAGATGCAATATAACGTGGGTAAATGTGAGGTTATCCACTTTGGTGGCAAAAACAGGAAGGCAGATTATTATCTGAATGGCAATAGATTGGGAGAAGGGGAAGTGCAACGAGACCTGGGTGTCCTTGTGCACCAGTCACTGAAGGTAAGCATGCAGGTGCAGCAGGCGGTTAAGAAGGCAAATGGTATGTTGGCCTTCGTAGCGAGAGGGTTTGAGTACAGGAACAAGGATGTCATGCTGCAGTTGTACAGGGCCTTGGTGAGACCACATCTTCAGTATTGTGTGCAGTTTTGGTTGCCTTATCTGAGGAAGGATGTTCTTGCCATGGAAGGAGTTCAGTGACGATTCACCAGGCTGTAGTACAAAGGGATCTGGGGGTCCTGGTGCACAAAACTCAAAAAGTTAGTATGCAGGTGCAGCAAGTGATTAAGAAGGCCAATGGAATGTTGGCTTTTATTGCTAGGGGGTTGGAATATAAAAACAGGGAGGTATTGCTGCAGTTGTACAAGGTATTGGTGAGGCCGCACCTGGAATACTGCATACAGTTTTGGTGTCCATACTTAAGAAAAGACATACTTGCTCTCGAGTCAGTACAAAGAAGGTTCACTCGGTTAATCCCGGGGATGAGGGGGTGGTCATATGAGGAGAGGTTGAGTAGATTGGGACTCTACTCATTGGAGTTCAGAAGAATGAGAGGCGATCTTATTGAAACATATAAGATTGTGAAGGGGCTTGATCGGGTGGATGCGGTGAGGATGTTCCCAATGATGGGTGAAACTAGAACTAGGGGGCATAATCGTAAAATAAGGGGCTGCTCATTCAAAACTGAGATGAGGAGAAACTTCTTCACTCAGAGGGTGGTAGGTTTGTGGAATTTGCTGCCCCAGAAAGCTGTGGAATCTACATCATTAAATAAATTTAAAACAGAAATAGATAGTTTCCTAGAAGTAAAGGGAATTAAGGGTTACGGGGAGCGGGCAGGAAATTGGACATGAGTCTGGGTTCGGAATGGTCATGGCCCTGTGGGTAGTGGAGCGGGCCCAGGGGCCGTGTAGCCTTGTTCTGCTCCTACTGTGTTCTAATTCTGTTAGATTTCAGGAGATGGTTTTATTCCTGTTCCTGGCTGGGGTGGAGATCGCCTTTACAGAAGGTAAGTACTGTAGAAAATATAGGGACAGAGTGATCTCCTGGAAGAATTTCGATCGCCTAGATGGGTCGGAGAGGAATTTCCCAGATTTTTTTCTCCCAAATTGGCCATTGGGTCTTTATCTGGTTTTTCGCCTCTCCCGGGAGATCACATGGGTTTGGGTGGATGCAGAGTGATAGAAGATTTGAGGTTAGGATCAGATCAGCCATGATCTTATTGAATGGTGGAGCAGGCTCGAGGGGCCGATTGGCCTACTCCTGCTCCTATTTCTTATGTTCTTATGTTCTTATGATACCTGGGATGGCAGGAATGACGTATGAGGAGAGATTGGGTTGATTGGGCTTATACTCGCTGAAGTTTAGAAGAATGAGAGGGGATCTCATTGAAACTTATAAAATTCTGACAGGACTGGACAGACTAGATGCAGGAAGGATGTTCCCAATGGTCAGGGAGTCCAGAACCAGGGGTCACAGTCTAAGGATAAGGGGTAAGCCATTTAGGACAGAAATGAGGAGGAATTTCTTCACCCAGAGAGTGGTGAACCTGTGGAATTCTCTACCACAGAAGGCAGTAGAGGCCAATTCATTAAATATATTCAAGAAGGAGTTGGATATATTTCTTAAGGCTAAGGGGATCAAGGGATATGGGGAGAAAGCAGGGACAGGGTACTGAATTTGGATGATCAGCCATGATCACATTGAATGACGGAGCAGGCTCGAGGGGCCGAATGGCCTACTCCTGTTCCTATCTTCTATGTTTCTTGCCATTAGCTGAGGAAAAAGAGGAGGAGTAAGAGGAAGAGGAGGAGGAGAAAGCGGAGGAGAAAGCAGAAGAGGAGGAAGCGGAAGTGAGGAGGCAACCCAGACAGCCCATTTCTGCCTGGGCTGTCCGTGATCAACTCATCCGACTGCCGTACCAGTGAAGGCAACCCCAATTTCCCATTCACCAATAGTCCCACACCTTACCTTCCCTCTGTTACTGGCCACCACAGCGTCCTCTTGGCCACAATGCTGAAATAAAATCCACCACAAAATACATCAATCCATCCAATATTACATTACAAAGTCAACTAATCACCCTTGTGCATTCCCTTAGTGCCTGCCTTCCATGTGCCTTTGCCTGTCCTATTGCTCCTACGCAGTGCTACCCCAGTGGCTGCAGCATGGTTGGCAGAAGGCTGCTGACTTTCAGTGGAGGAGACTGTTGATGGCCTTGCAGGATGACCTCGAGCAGCTCTGGGCCTAGAAGGCCCGGCTGCGGACTGCACCAGCTCGGCATGGGCGGCAGCAGCCCGAGCTGGCTGGCTGACAGGCAATGGCAAGGACACTGGCGGAGTGGCAGTGGCAGAGGACGAATGCTGTCACCTTGAGAGAGGACAGCAGGTTCGTGCTCCATGGAGCCACTCACACGCCCCCATGACGGCGCCTCAGCATTCCTAGATATCATCTGTTGCAGGACAGATTGCTGGACTGCTGTGACACCCTGCAAATCCCCTTCTGCACTCGTAAACACAGACACAATGACAGCAAGCTGAGCCTGCAGGAGAGCTATCTGAACCTGCATGACAGAAGTCCGAGCTTTTACTTAGGCACTCAGACTTTGAGTGGCTTCTGCTTGTGCTGCAATGGAAGCTGAGACATCAGCCATCAGACGCTGCATCATGGTTGGGTCCTCAAGTGCGCTAGTGGAGTTGCCCATCACGTCCATACTGGAAATCATGGGCTCCAAGCTCTGCACAAAGCCCTGTGCAAGGTTGGTGCTGGACTCATCCATGCTCCTTGACATTACACTCAGGCGTTCTGGCAGGCCTGCCAATGCAACAAGCATTTCATTGTCCTCAGCGATGCCCCTCTCAATAATGGTCAGCACCGTGTCCTCCATCGGGGCCAGGTTATGCAGGCACGCCTGTCCTCCATGGGTTAGGTCCTGCTGGCACCAGCTGTGAGCCATCTTTTCCTGCAAGAGATAGGGAAGTGTGTCAGTGAGTGTGGTGCAATATATTTGGGCGATATGCCTGTCATTGTGCAATAGCTGACACCATCTGTAAGCTGTGAGATGTGGGTGTGAGGCTTGCAGCAGTGGTAATTGTGTGAGGGTGAGGTGAAGCTATGACTGTGAGGTATGAGTTGTATTTGATATAGATTGCTGGTAGGTGAGTGGTGGGAGTGAGGTGCATTGAGCTGTGTGTGAGGCCAGTGGTGCAGATGGTGGGAGATAGCATTTGAAGATGAATTCACTGACCTTGATCACTCGTGTGAGTTCATTAAACTTCCTGCACTCCGTCCAGGTCTTCGGGGCTATACTGCTGGCATTCACCACAGCGGCTTTCTGCTGCTGACGTAATAAAACTCACAACGCACTTGGTTTGAGTATAAAGCAAGGCTTTAATCAACTTGTTTCAGAACATGGAGGTCTAGTTGTACTTCACTAGTTCCTTGTCTTACAAAATGTCCCTGGCAAGCTGGGCCCACGCCCGAATATTTATACCCCTTGGACGGCGCCACCAGCTGGCCGTCCAGCGTTATTTCACGAGTAGTTTCTTGATGATGATGAGATTTATAACAGCTCCCATTGGATTTTATGCATTTGCCTGTAGGGCCTCCTGGCCCCTTGTAGAAACAGGACCTCTCTTCTCGTGTTGACCTCATGGACCAAGGCCTCCAGTGCTACATCGATCTTCCTGGCTGCAATGCTCCATCTCACCCTCAGTAAGCTCCCCGCTGGAGTGGAGCTAATTTACAGAACAAACGGGAAACTGTTCAACCTCCATCGCCTCCAGTCCAGATCCAAGGTCGTCCAATCCTCTGTCATCGAATTACAGTATGCAGACGATGCTTGCGTCTGCGCTCGCTCGGACCTCGAACTCCAAACCATCGTCAACACCTTCACCGAAGCGTACGAGAGCATGGGCCTTACACTAAACATCCATAAATCAAAGGTCCTCTACCAACCTTCCCCTGCCACACATTACTGCCCCCTGATAATCAAAATCCACGACAAGATCTTGGACAACGTGGACCACTTTCCATACCTCGGGAGCCTACTGTCAACAAGGGCAGACGTCAGTGACGAAGTCCAACACTGCCTTCAGTGTGCCAGTGCAGCCTTCGGTCGCCTGAGGAAAAGAGTGTTTGAAGACCAGGACCTCAAACCCAGCACTAAGCTCATCATCTACAGAGCAGCAGTGATACCCGCCCTCCTGTATGCCTCAGAGACATGGACCATGTACAGCAGGCACTTCAAAGCACTGGAGTGGTACCACCAACGCTGCCTCCGCAAGATCCTGCAAATCCATTGGCAGGATAGGCGCACCAACGTCAGTGTTTTCACTCAGGCCAACATCCCCAGCATCGAAGCTTTGACCACGCTCGATCAGCTCCATTGGACGGGTCACATCGTCCACATGCCCGATACGAGACTCCCAAAACAAGCGCTCTAATCGGAGCTCCGGCACAGCAAGAGAGCCCCAGGTGGGCAGAGGAAATGCTTCAAAGACACCTTCAAATCCTCCTTGAAAAAGTGCAATATCTCCACTGACACCTGGGAATCCCTGGCCCAAGACCACACAAAGTGGAGAAGAAGCATCCGAGAAGGCGCCGAACACCTCGAGTCTCTTCGCTGGGAGCAAGCGGAAGCCAAGCGCAAGCAGCGCAAGGAGCGCACATCAACCCAAGCACCCCGCCCACCCACCCCTTCAACCACCGTCTGCCCCACCTGTGACAGAGTCTGTAGGTCCCGTGTTGGACTCATCAGTCACCTGAGAACTCATTTTTAATGTGGAAGCAAGTCATCCTCGGTTCCGAGGGACTGCCTAAGAAGAAGAGAAATAAATACACGCATACATAAGCAATCTACTTAACTGTGGCTCCAGCACCGAACTGTAACTGCTAATCTTTCAACTGTTTTGATGGGAATAAACAAATGGGTATGCTAAATTGCAACACAAGAATGTAACGTTATACAAATTGGGGTAAAGAATGTGTATTCACTAAGTAATTTGAAAAAGGTACTTTGGATCAATTTGGTTTTGAATTCTACTGGGAACAAGAACCAATCCCATTATTCCGTTAGAGAGCAGAGAACCTCAATGATTTTGAGTGGGAGGCTCAAGCATCTGTTCTTCTGATTTGTCACCATGGCCTAAAAATTCAAGCCATATATTTTTAGGCATGTGGGGGAGAGGGTGCTGGGAGCAAGCCCCGCGCTTGAATGGATCGCCCTGAAGCGCACCCGATGTTGGGCCTGGGGCCTCGTTATCATCGAGCTGGTGAAGAGGAATAGAAGATCGGGCCTCGGGCCTCGTGATCATCGAGCCGGTGAAGAGAAATGGAAGATCGGGCCTCTGCGATGCCAGCAGCTGCCCTCGGGTAAGTAGTTAAAGGGGAAAAGAGGCAACTGGGAAGAGGGGGTACCAGAGAGGGGAGCGATCGTGAAAGTGGGCGACCGGAAAGGGGAGCAATTAGGAAGGCAGGGGGGGGCGACCGGGTCGGTAGGCGATCGGATCAGGAGGGTAGTCAATCGAGTTGGGTGGGTAGTGGTGGTCAGCAGGAAGGGTAGCAGTCGGCTGTATTAGCCATCCCAGTCTCCCTTTCCACATATATATATATATATACTAGCTGGAGTGCCCGGCGGTGCCGAGGCTTTTTTGAGGGCGTGTTGTTGTTGGAAGAGAGAGAGAGAGCGACTGGGGGGGGAAGAGAGAGAGAGAGCGACTGGGGGGAAGAGAGAGAGAGAGCGACTGGGGGAAGAGAGAGAGCGACTGGGGGGAAGAGAGAGAGCGACTGGGGGGAAGAGAGAGAGCGACTGGGGGGAAGAGAGAGAGCGAGACTGGGGGAGAAGAGAGAGAGAGAGAGACTGGAGAGAGAGAGAGAGAGACTGGGGGAGAGAGAGAGACTGGGAGAGAGAGAGAGAGAGACTGGGGGAGAGAGAGAGAGAGACTAGGGGGAGAGAGAGAGAGAAAGACTGGGGAGAGAGAGAGAGAGAGACTGGGGGGGAGAGAGAGAGAGAGAGACGGGGGGAGAGAGAGAGAGAGACTGGGAGAGAGAGAGAGAGACTGGGGGGAGAGAGAGAGAGAGACTGGGGGAGAGAGAGAGAGAGAGACTGGGAGAGAGAGAGACTGGGGGAGAGAGAGAGAGAGAGAGACTGGGGGAGAGAGAGAGAGAGAGAGAGAGACTGGGGGGAGAGAGGGACGGGGGAGAGAGAGACTGGGGGGAGAGAGAGAGAGGGGGCGAGAGAGAGAGGAGGGAGAGAGAGAGAGGGGGAGAGAGAGAGAGAGAGGGGGAGAGAGAGAGCGAGGGGGGGAGAGAGAGAGAGGGGGAGGGAGGGGGCAGAGAGAGAGGGGGAGGGAGGGGGCAGAGAGAGAGAGGGGGGAGGGAGGGGGGGTGGGAGGGGAGGGGGAAGGGAGGGAGGGGGAAGGGAGGGAGGGAGGGGGAGGGAGGGGGCAAAGAGAGGGGGAGAGAGGGTGAGGGAGGGTGCGGGGAGAGAGGGGGCGGGGAGAGAGGGGGAGGGAGGGGGCAGGGAGAGAGAGGGAGGGAGGGGGTAGGGACAGAGGGGGAGGGAGGGGGCAGGGAGAGAGGGGGAGGGAGGGGGCAGAGAGAGAGGGGGAGAGAGGGGGCAGAGAGAGAGGGGGAGAGAGAGAGGCGGAGGGAGGGGGCAGAGAGAGAGGGGGAGAGAGAGAGGGTGAGGCAGGGGGAGAGAGAGGGGGAGAGAGGGGGAGGCAGGGGGGAGAGAGAGGGGGAGAGGGGGAGGGGGGAGGAGGGGGGAGGGGGGAAAGGGGAGAGGGGGAGAGGGGGGGAGAGGGGAAGGGGGAGGGGAGGGGGAGAGGGGAGGGGGGGAGGAGAGAGAGACAGAGGGAAGGAGAGAGAGAGGGTGAGTGGCCCGTGGCCGCAAATGGAGCCAAGCCCCGGGAACGGGCGTAAGCCGGCTTGAGGCTGTGAGAGACGGCCGGGCCCGGTTGCCGGGGTAACCCTTCCCCCCGCTTCCCACCCTCCCGAGCCCCGAGCCCCGCCCCCCCACCCTCCCGAGCCCCACTCTCCACCCTCCCGAGCCCCGCCCTCCCGAGCCGGCTTCAAGACCGCCGATTGCGGCTGGGTCTGCGCTGGAGCCAAGCCCCGGGAACGGGCGTGAGCCGGCTTGAGGCTGTGAGAGAGGGCCGGGCCCGGTTGCCAGGGTAACCCTTCCCCCCCTTCCCGCCCTCCCGAGCCCCGTCCCCCGCCCGAGCCGGCTTCAAGACCGCCGATTCACTCGCGCTCCGGGCCGACGTTGACGCGCGCGCTGACTCCCGCCCCACCCGCCTTTACTAAGATGGCGGTGATGGCTACGCTTGCCTCAGTCCCGCGCCGCCAGCCTTTAGAAAGATGGTGGCAATCGCGGGCCGCTTGTTGAGCGGGACGGGAGGTGCGTAGCTCGGACGTGGCTGGGCAACAGAGGCCCAGGCTTCGAGACCTGCCTGCAAAAATGGTGAAAGGTAGGAAAATTATAGAGGTTAGAGAAAAGATTTACAAACGAATTAACTTTTTTTAAAAACAATTTGTGTTTTAAAAGCAACTTTTTTTTTTGCTGGAAATCTAGATTTGAAAAGAAGCACGCAGAAAGTGGGAAAAAGAAATGAAGAGTTTGGAATCAAGATGGCGGGCACTCACCTCAACTCAGAAGCATTAGGCCCGCCCACACACGCACCGATTGGTCAACCGTCAGGTCACTGAACTGTAGGATTGGTCAATCGTCACGTCACTCGACTCTAGGATGGCCTGCCCGCACGCGCAATGAACCCGCCCCCATGACGCAGCGATTGGTCGACCGTCGCATCGCTCGACTGTACGATTGGTCAACCTTCATGTCACTCGATGCTAATGAGCGGATAATGAGCGGAATTTTGAAAGTTTTTTGTATACCGTCGGCACAATTTTTGTCTCAGCAAAAATTAAATATGCCTATGAGAGTCCCCTAATAGTAAGCTTTCTTTTGATATAACATATGTGTAGGTACGCTCTATAGCTTTTGATTGTATAGCCGGACAGACAGACAGACAGAGAGACAGACAGAGAGACAGAGAGACAGACAGAGAGACAGACAGAGAGACATACTTATTTATATATATAGATATAAATGACTTATTTTGTTCAGCATATATTTTAACCTTCATCACATTAGTTCTACATCTCCTTCTTGTGGGTGTGTACAGGCTACTGTCAAAAAATCTTTGTGTGAGACCGTTCAGCTTTGGTGATTGAGGACAGCGATGGCTAATACAGTAAACTCTTTCTTATCCGGCACCTATGGGACCAGGATGGTGCCGGTTGATAAGAAATTCTGGATAACAGAGAGGCATACCTACCACGGTGCTGCTTTTCCACTCACCGTCACCACTGACTAACTCGGCTGATGTGCCTCAATAATCCCGAGACTCGATGTTAGCGAAACAAAACAAGGCTTTTATTAACTTAGAAGATAACACGCAGTGGAGAGAGGTATCTTCCCTGGAGGTCTGCAGTACTGGCTGTGAGGCCAGACTGAGCTGGCTTACATAGAGGCCAGGTATGGGCGGAGCCCTACACACAACACATTCCATACATTCCAATACACAATACAATGGTGAGGAGAAACCTGAAACCAACCACAGTCACAGGCAATACAATGGTAAGGGGGAACCTGAAACCAACCACAGTCACAGGCAGTGATGAATGGAATATTTCATCACATTCACCCCTTCTATAGATTTAGTCTGTTCGGGGGTTTGGTAGTCCTCTGCGACCGACGTGGCTGTTGTGGTGTCGCGGGTGTCGGCTGGGTGTCCCCGGTGGCCTCCTGGGTCTCTGCCGGGGGTGCCGCCAGGGTTGTTGAAGGGGTAGTTGGTGGGGGTGCCGTTGGTCGATGTTCTTCCGGGGGTGATGAAAGAGTAGTGGGTGGGTAAGAGTTGCTGTGGTCGTTGTTGCTGCTATTGCCGTGGTTGTTGTCGTTACCGGCTGGGGCGACGTCTTTTATTGACACGGTGTCCTCCCTTCCGTCAGCGTGCCGGACATACGCGTATTGGGGGTTGGCGTGGAGTAGGTGCACTGGCTCCACGAGAGGGTCCGTCTTATGGCCCCTCACATGCCTTCGCACGAATACCGGACCCGGGGTGGAGAGCCATGACGGCATGGATACGCCTGAGGTGGATTTTCGGGGGAAGCTAAACATTCGTTCATGAGGCGTGGCATTAGTGGCAGTACACAATAGCGACCGTATCGAATGGAGCACATCTGAGAGGACTTCCTGCCAGCGGGAGATAGGGAGGCCCTTGGTCCTTAGAGCTAGAGTGACTGCTTTCCATACTGTCCCGTTCTCTCGCTCCACTTGACCGTTACCCCGGGGGTTGTAGCTGGTGGTACGGCTCGTGGCGATACCCCTGGACAGCATGTACTGGCGTAGCTCTTCACTCATGAAGGACGCCCCCCTATCCGTGTGGATGTAGCTCGGCATACCGAACAGGCAGAACAGGCTGTTGAGGCATTTAATGACCGTGGCGCTGGTCATGTCTGGGCAGGGGAAGGCGAATAGGAACCGGGAGTATTCGTCCACAATGTTCAGGAAGTAAACATTGCGGTCGACGGACGGGAGGGGGCCCTTGAAATCTAAGCTGAGCCGCTCAAAAGGCGGTGTAGCTTTGATTAAGTGGGCTCTATCAGGGTGGTAGAACCGAGGCTTGCACTCAGCGCAAGTGCGGCAGTTCCTGGTCAGAGACCGAACTTCCTCAATCGAGTAGGGTAAGTTGCGGGACTTTATGAAGTGGAACAGCCGCGTGACCCCTGGGTGGCAGAGGTCGTTGTGGAGGGTCTGTAGCCGATCCCCGGTGGCGCTGGCACACATCCCTCGTGAGAGGGCATCTGGGGATTCGTTAAGGGCCCCTGGCCGGTAAATGATGTCATACTCGAAGGTGGAGAGCTCGATCCGCCACCTAAGAATCTTATCATTTTTGATCTTCCCCCTCTGTTTATTATTGAACATAAACGCTACCGACCGCTGGTCGGTAAGTAGGGTGAAGCGTTTGCCGGCTAGGTAGTGGCGCCAGTGGCGCACTGCCTCCACGATGGCTTGGGCCTCCTTTTCCACGGAGGAGTGTCTGACCTCGGGCCCTTGGAGGGTCCTCGAGAAGAAAGCTACGGGCCGCCCCGCCTGGTTGAGGGTGGCCGCCAAGGCAAAGTCAGACGCATCACTTTCCACTTGAAATGGAGTGTTCTCGTCCACTGCCTGTAGCGTGGCCTGCTCAATATCCTGCTTAATGCTTTTGAAGGCGGCGTGGGCCTCAGCAGAGAGCGGAAAAGAGGATGCTTTCAAGAGGGGGCGGGCTTTGTCGGAGTAGTTGGGGACCCATTGGGAATAATAAGAAAATAACCCCAGGCACCTTTTCAGGGCTTTGGGAGTGTTGGGCAGGGGCAGCTCCCGTAGGGGGCGCAATCGGTCGGGGTCTGGTCCGATTTCCCCATTCTCCACCACGCTGCCTAGTATGCAGAGGCGCGTGGTGTTGAAAACGCACTTGTCCTCGTTGTAGGTGAGGTTGAGTTTTTGTGCGGTTTTCAGGAACCTCTCGAGGTTCGAGTCGTGATCCTGCTGGTTGTGACCGCAGATGGTGACGTTGTCGAGGTAGGGGAAGGTTGCCTGCAAGTGGTGGTCATCGACCATGCGATCCATCTCCCTCTGGAAGACCGAGACCCCATTCGTCACCCCAAAGGGGACTCTGAGGAATTGGTAGAGGCGTCCGTTCGCCTCGAAGGCGGTGTACGGGCGGTCCTCTGGTCTGATAGGGAGCTGGTGGTATGCTGACTTGAGGTCGATGGTGGAGAACACCCGGTATTGGGCGATTTGGTTCACCATTTCTGATATGCGGGGTAGCGGGTAGGCGTCTAGTTGGGTGTACCTGTTGATCGTTTGGCTATAGTCGATCACCATCCGTTTCTTCTCGCTACCCCTTACCACCACCACTTGGGCGCGCCACGGGCTATTGCTGCATTCAATAATGCGCTCTTTCAGGAGCCTGTCTACCTCGGTTGCGATAAACCGCCTGTCCTCCCAGCTGTACCTCCTGCTTTTGGTCGCTATTGGCCGGCAGTTAGGGGTAAGGTTCGCGAATAGCGAAGGCGGCTTTACCTTCAGGGTAGCCAGGCCGCACACTGTGAGGGGCGGCTGGGACCCACCGTACTTGAGCGTGATGCTTTGGTGGTTGCACTGGAAATCCAGGCCCAAGATCACGCTCGCGCATAGATTCTTCATGATTAATACTTTAAAATTATCGTATACAGTCCCGTTAATGGACAATTGTACCGTGCAGTAACCCAGAATGGTCGATGTCTGGGTTTTATCAGCCATAGAGATGGTACCCCGAGTAGGGACCACCTTTAGGGAGAGTTGTCGTGCCAGTTCCGGGTGGATAAAACTCTCCGTGCTTCCACTGTCAATTAAACATTTAACCCCGCACCCGTTTACCTCGATGTCCACCATTGATTTGGATAGCGGGTGGGGCCTGGTCTGGTCCACTGTGACCGATGCCACTGTAGGGCCCTGATCGAGACAAGATGGCGTCCGCGCTGTCTGCTCACAAGATGGCGGACCCCACGAGGTCGGGCAAGATGGCGTCCAAGATGGCCGCTCCCACGGCGCACATGCGGCGGGTGGCGGGTTTTGGTTTTCCAGCGGGGTTCCCTCTGCACACCTTCCCAAAGTGCCCCTTCTTACCGCACTTAAAGCAGGTGGTGCCTTTCACCGGGCACAGGTTTCTGGTGTGCTTTGGCTGCCCGCAGAAGTAGCAGTTGGGTCCCCGACGCGTCGCGGCTGTCGTAGGGCTTCTGGGGGGAGAGCGGGGCCCCGACGGTGTCGGGCTGCCGGGCGGGGAAGATGCCTTCCAAGATGGCGGCGCCCTTGGTGCACACGTGGCGGCGTGGATGGCGCGGGCTGAAGAGTAGGCGTCCGAGTTTCTCTGGGCCACATCCAGGGATCGCGCGGTGTCCACAGCCTGTTTCAGGTCCAATCCCGTTTTTTCCAGCAGTCTTTGCCGGATGTAAGTGGAGCTGAGGCCTGTGATAAAGGCATCGCGAACAAGCTCGTCGGTGTACACTGCGGCTTTTACATCTCGGCACTTGCAGTCTTTGCCAAGCATTTTCAGGGTGCCTAGGAATTCCTCCACCGATTCCCCAGGTCGCTGTGCGCGAGTGGCGAGCAGATGCCTAGCATACACCTCATTCGTAGGCTGCTGGTAATGCACCTTTAAGATGTCGCAGGCGGCCAGGTACGTGTCGGCATCTTGGATGAGGGGGTAAACCCGGTGGCTTACCCAATTCCGCAGAATTCCGAGTTTCATACTCGCAGCGTCCGTAGCGTCTTTGACGGCTGCGGAATTGTCCAGGAAGAATTCCATACACATAAACCAGTGTCCGAAGCGTGCTGATGCATCCGGAGCATGCTGATCCAAATCCAAACGTTCGGGTTTCAGGAGTTGATCCATTGTGTTGAAAAATAAGTTAATAAAATTGATGTGCCTCAATAATCCCGAGACTCGATGTTAGCGAAACAAAACAAGGCTTTTATTAACTTAGAAGATAACACGCAGTGGAGAGAGGTATCTTCCCTGGAGGTCTGCAGTACTGGCTGTGAGGCCAGACTGAGCTGGCTTACATAAAGGCCAGGTATGGGCGGAGCCCTACACACAACACATTCCATACATTCCAATACACAATACAATGGTGAGGAGAAACCTGAAACCAACCACAGTCACAGGCAATACAATGGTAAGGGGGAACCTGAAACCAACCACAGTCACAGGCAGTGATGAATGGAATATTTCATCACATCGGCCACCGCGGGAGACTCGGGCTCGGCAAAATGAGTGCTGGATGGATTCGGCAAAATTACCGGTTATTGAGGTGTTGTTTTGTATTGAGATATATCTATTTTGCCGGTTATTAAAGTATTCCGGATGATAAAGTGCCATTTAAACAAGAGTTTACTGTAGTACAATTATTTTTACTTGTCATCCAGCAGCAATCAGTAGCAATTCACAACAATCTGACTAAATCCTTGTTTCAAAGAGAACATCCTACTGAACCAGGACACAACTCCAATTCCAATGTTGTCTTTAAGTATTTTTTGAGAGCAATGTCAGTGCTGTATTGGAAGCTGGATTGAGGCAACTCTAATTTATTTCACTTAGCTGTCAGAGAGATACAATAATCATCTTCTCTGGGTTTGTTTCAAAGTCTTATAGCTAAAATGACAATGTACTGAGGCTGTAACTGTCAGAAATAAGTGTGGCTGGTGTTACTGAAGTTGACTCCCATTTTTGCTAGTAAAACCTACTGTTGCAGGCCACTAGACTTCCTGTGTGAGTAAAGTCTGCCTAACAAAGCATAAAGGGGCATACAATGTTTCTAATTTACATAACCGACTGTATTGCCATTGTGAAATGAAAAATATAACCACAATTTCAACAATAATGAAGCAATCATAGAAAACTCGTGGTTATGCAACAATTTTCCACATTGCACTTTTGTTTATTTGCTCAATGAAAGTGTTATGGATTAAATCTGTGGTTTAAATACTGGATTCTAACTGCTTTGTGTCTGATGGAATTAGGGATGTTAAGCCAATACGCATAAACTGTTGTCAGTTCTGGCTGAGCATGATGAATACAGCGTTTCAAATATTGAAATCTAATATAAAAGGGGAAACCGTGGAAGAAATATTATATAAAAAAAAGGCAAATGTGTACTGAATCAAACTCTAGTCTGTTTCTTGACTTCTATGCCCAGGGTTGGCAAATGAACAGCTTTCAAGGTGAAGAACTGGGATCAAAACTCACTCCTACATTTATGTAGCAGTAAAATTGGAATATGTCCTGGAGCAGTTTCAAAACACAGTTGACATGTATCTGACTGGGTGTACAGTCTTAAATTGTGGTGAGCTATTTCATAGCTTCCATTTTCCAAAAGATTGTTCAAATATGACTTAACTAAACCTAGAAAAAAATTATAATTTTAAACAATTGAATTATGGATACTGCTGACAAATGATGCTTTTGTCAAATTATAAAAAGAGCATCAAGAATATGCGCAATATACAGTTAATTTGTGATAACGTTACTGTTACAACTCAAATTTTCTCTCAACACTTTTTAACGAGTTCACAGCAAAATGGCAGTTTCCATGAGCACACTGATTCTCCTGAAGTCTGCAACCCGATTGATACTGGGAACAAGATAGCATGCCGCAAGACGAACAATTATGCTTTAATGACTCTATAATGCACCAGAAAATATTTCTTACATTGGCCATTAGTGGGCAAAGCATTTTGTAAGAAATCGTGAATTGGAAGAAATAACTTGAGACAAAAAAGTCTCTTCAGCCTGGTGTTAGAATAACTGGATAGACGCTTCGAATTTGCTGATGTTCTTGGTTCTCTGCGGATGTTAGAACGTTCTGCACCGTGGCGGTGACCTTGTTTCCAGACTAGCTGTCTGCTGTTTGTTTGATAGAAAGGTTGTTGACTGTATCTTTGATCTTCTCTTCTTAGGCAGTCCCTCGGAACCGAGGATGACTTGCTTCCACACTAAAAATGAGTTCTCAGGTGACTGATGAGTCCAATGTAGGACCTACAGTCTCTGTCACAGGTGGGGCAGATGGTGGTTGAAGGGGCGGGTGGGTGGGGTGCTTGGGTTGACATGCGCTCCTTCCGCTGTTTGCACTTGGCTTCCGCTTGCTCCCGGCGAAGAGACTCGAGGTGTTCGGTGCCTTCCCGGATGATTCTCCTCCACTTTGTGCGGTCTTGGGCCAGGGGTTCCCAGGTGTCAGTGGGGATGTTGCACTTTTTCAAGGAGGCTTTGAGGGTATCCTTGAAGCGTTCCCTCTGCCCACCTGGGGCTCTCTTGCCGTGTCGGAGCTCCGAGTAGAGCACTTGTTTTGGGAGTCTCATATCAGGAATGTGGACAATTTGGCCCGTCCACTGGAACTGATCAAGCGTGGTCAAAGCTTCGATGCTGGGGATGTTGGCCTGAGCGAGAACACTGACGTTGGTGCGCCTATCCTGCCAATGAATTTGCAGGATCTTGTGGAGGCAGCATTGGTGGTACCTCTCCAATGCTTTGAGGTGCCTGCTGTACATGGTCCATGAAGCATACAGCAGGGCGGGTATCACTACTGCCCTGTAGACCATGAGCTTGGTGCCAGGTTTGAGGTCTTGGTCTTCAAACACTCTCTTCCTCAGGTGACCGAAGGCTGCACTGGCACACTGAAGGCGGTGTTGGACTTCGTCATCGACACCTGCATTTGTTGACAGTAGGCTCCCAAGGTATGGAAAGTGGTCCACGTTGTCTAAGGTCTTGCCATGGATTTTGATAATCGGGGAGCAGTACTGTGTGGTGGGGCAGGTTGGTAGAGGACCTTTGTCTTAAGGCCCATGCTCTCGTACGCTTCGGTGAAGGTGTTGACGATGGTTTGGAGTTCGACCTCAGAGTGTGTGCAGACGCAAGCATCATCTGCATACTGTAATTCGATGACAGAGGATGGGACGACCATGGATCTGGGCTGGAGGTGACGGAGGTTGAACAGTTTCCCATTTGTTCTGTAGATTAGCTCCACTCCAGCGGGGAGCTTACTGAGGGTGAGATGGAGCATTGCAGCCAGGAAGATTGAGAAGAGCGATGGTGTGATGACACAGCCTTGCTTGACCCCGGTCCATACGTGAATTGGGTCTGTGGTGGATCCGTTGGTCAGGATCACGGCTTGCATGTTGTCGTGAAGCAGGCGGAGGATGGTGACAAACCTTTGAGGGCAGCCGAATTTATCTTTGGGCCCACCCCTAAAAAGTGAGTAAAAGAGATATCTAAAGAGCTTTGAGCACAGACGGTGAAGGAAAGGGAAGAGCTGTTTGCGCACACCAGCTGTCTGTCCGATAGGGACCGATACCAACTGCTTGTCACGGTCGTATGTCCACTATGTCTATCTTAATTGTATGTTGTACTTAACTTAAACTGCCGCTCCTTAATAAAATGCCTTACAACTCCTAAGACCCTCTGGGTAATCTGTGTGTGACCTGTGATCCAAAATCTTACAATTTGGAGAAACAGTTTTACGTAGACTTCCATATGTGATGCTTACGCATGTTGAAGTGATATTCCTGACCAACACTCAGAACCCAAATGACAAGTTAGACTCTACTGAAACTGAACTAAAGGTATTGAGGAAAATCTGCCTTGTATATCCTAGACCAAAAAACCTATAAATAAAATGCTGTTAATCAAGCTCAAAGACAAATCAGGCGCGCAGAAGGCCGAGGGAACGGTCCGCATGCCTGAACGGATAGACCGGAGGTACCATATATTATTGGGCTTGGGCCTCAATATCATCGAACCGGGGAGCTGTGGGGGTTGGTGGGGGGGCGGTGGGTGGGGTGGTGGCAGTGAGCCATGTGGTTTTAATATGGTTTTTATACCTACATTCAGGTAGGCATATTATAAACACTTACCTTGTTGGTTGTAGTCTGCAGTGGTCCCTTTGAGAAAAATATGTTAGGTCACCTGTAGACGTGGAAACCCAATATTGCACAGGGGGTTTCAAACAGACATTAGGCCCCATATTTGAATATGCACAGAGCCTAACGCATGTTTCAGGCATCGCCATATTGGATGCTTAGGAGGCTATTTAGTGCCCGAAATATAGGCGCAGCCTGATTGAATTTCACAACCAATGCTCTTGATGAGAAGCAGTTCAAACCTTGTCCAGGCCTTGCATTTGTATTAATGTTTTGCCTAAGTATAATTAGAATAGTACCTACAAGAATGCTTAGGCATCAAGACACATAGACATCTACCGCTGGCCACTCAATGATATCTGCCGGGTTTGGGCGGGAGTCGGGGCCCTGGATATGGAAGTAAGGCTTGGGTGTTAAAATCTCTCCGGGCCTCAACATGCCTGCTTGTTGCTCACCTAGGCCCCTTGCAAGGAATCGGCCTCTAGCGCGATAAAATCAGACCATAGTGACTGTTGTTATGAAGCCAAATATGGCAGCATTTTGTGCACACAAGATTATACAAACAGCACTGAGATGAATTATACATTAGTAGAACAATAATTTGTGTCAATTTAGAGACCACTTTTCTATTGATTGGAACTTCCAGGTAACTCATAGGTGATGACAGTGAAATGATAGAAATATTGAATAATTATTTTGCCTCAGTATTTACCAGGGAGGCTAACAACAAATACAAAAGCAAAATACTGCGGATGCTGGAAATCTGAAATAAAAGCAGAAAATGCTGGAAATACTCAACAGGTCAGGCAGCATCTGTGGAGAGAGAAACAGAGTTAATGTTTCAGGTCGATGACCCTTCGTCAGAACTGGAAAAAGTTGGAGATAGAACAGGTTTTTCAGCAAGTGTAGGGGCAGGGAAAGGGGGGAGGGGAGGAAGGAACAAAAGGGAAGGTCTGTGATAGGGTGGAAGGCAGGAGAGATTAAGAGACAAAAGGGATAATGGTGCAAGGCAAAAGGAGATGATAATAGGACAAGTTAAGAAACAAAAGATGACTTTAGACAAAGCGTAAATGACAATGGCAGAATGATCAACAGCTGCCATGTGAGAGAGAAAAAAAATGAAAAAAAGATAGGGCCCGAGGTTATGGTCTGAAATTGTTGAACTCTATGTTGAGTCCAGAAGGCTGTAAAGTGCCTAATCAAAAGATGAGGTGCTGTTCCTCGAGCTTACATTGAGCTTCATTGGAACAGTGTAAGAGGCCGAGGTCAGAGTGGGAGTGGAGCGGAGAATTAAAGTGACAGGCGACCGGAAGCTCAGGGTCACCCTTACTGACTGAACGGAGGTGTTCCGCAAAGCGGTCACCCAATCTGCGTTTGGTCTCCCCAATGTAGAGGAGATCGCATCGTGAACAGCGAATACAGTATATTAAATTGCAAGAAGTACAAGTAAATCGCTGTTTCACCTGGAAGGAGTGTTTGGGGCTCTAGACAGTGGGAAGGGTGGAGGTAAAAGGGCAGGTGTTGCATCTCCTGTGCTTGCACGGGAAGGTGCCAGGCAAAGGGGATGGGGTGTTAGGGATGATAGAGGAGTGGACCAGGATGTCGCGGAGGGAACGGTCCCTTCGGAATGCTGAAAGTGGAGGTGAGGGGAAGATGTGTTTGGTGGTGGGATCACGTTGGAGGTGGCAGAAATGGTGGAGGATGAGCCATTGAATGTGGAGGCTGGTGGGGTGAAAGGTGAGGACAAGGGGAACCCTATTGTGGTTCCGGGAGGGAGGGGAAGGGGTGAGATCA
This sequence comes from Somniosus microcephalus, assembly GCF_052327205.1. Taxonomy (NCBI): domain Eukaryota; kingdom Metazoa; phylum Chordata; class Chondrichthyes; order Squaliformes; family Somniosidae; genus Somniosus; species Somniosus microcephalus. The sequence continues at coordinate 256,277,865 of NC_140992.1, forward strand.
GAAGTGCGGTAAATAGAACGGACACGGTCAAGGGCCGTGTCAACCACAGTAGAGGGCAATCCTCGGTTGAGGTTAAGGGAAGACATGTCAGAAGCACTAGTATGCAAGGTAGCATCATCAGCGGCGGAGATGGAGAAACTGGGAGAATGGAATAGAGACTAACAAGCTGGATATGACAATAGAAGAAGAGGTCAGAAAAGATATCAAGATATCAAGATTAAGATCGAAAGGGGGAGATAATTGATAAACTAATCAAACAGAGAGGATAAAACCCTTGGTCCAGATGGATTGCATCTGCACATATTAAAAGAAATAAGGGTAGAGAAAGCAGAGGCACTATAAAAAAAAATAAAAAAATAATTAGAAAAGGGAATAATGCCAGAGGACAGCTAATGTGACTCCTATATTTAAAAAAGGAGAAAGAACAAGTCCAGGGAACTATAGACCAGTTAGCTAAACGTTGGTGGCAGGAAAGATCTTGGCCCGTAGGGGCCTCGCAAGTGCATGCGCTAAAACCTGGCACTTCCGATCTGTCAAGAATTCTCTTGACAGATCATCTGCCTGCCCTTGAGAAGGGCCTCCGCGGGTGGAGAGTTCCGCTGTCTGCACAACCTCCACCCACTGAAAACCTTTAAAAATATTACACCTGGTAAAAGCATGCTTTTACCAGCATAAGAGTTTAAAAAAATAAAAAATATTTTTTTTCCCACTCAATTATAATTTAAAAATACTTTCAAAAAAGGTAAGTTTATTTTTAGCCCCATAAAAAACTTTAATGACTTTAAAAAAAAAAAAATTTTTTTGTTTAAAATATTTAATTTAGTGTAATTTTAACTAATTTTAAATACGTGATGTTTTTAAAAAATGTATTTAATGTTTAACTGTTTTTTAAGTAATCCCCATTGTAGAAGCGCCTTTTTTCTTAGCTCTGGGTAATGACTCAATACACTCTTGGATTCGTCAGACGGACAGGCCTTTTATTTCGCTTGCAAGGGGAATCAGCACCTCTACTCAAGGGGTGAGGCTACTATTCCAATGATACAGCGTAAGCGTTCCATATTTATACAGTGTAACAAACAAGTTTGATTGACATTCCTTTGTTCCTCTATCAGGATACATTTTAGGTTAATCATCAGGTCTTATGACATATTGACAGAAGGATCCTGGACACATAAGTCAACCGTTAATCTATAACAGGGCATGAATCGTGTAACCGGAGGTCCTCTTTATCTTAATCATGTATTGGGAGGCTAGGTTTGCTTACGGTTGCAAGTTATCAGGTCACTGGGTAAATCAAACGGAACCCATTGTTTCACTTCTACATTCTTATTAGGTGGGCAGACATCTGTTCTTGGCTGTAATCCAGGTTCGTGCAATAGCTCTAGTTACACATCGACTCTTTACCTGTGTCAAGTCTGAAAACTTTTACCCAGCAAGCACTTGAAATTAACCCCTTATATCATGTAGATTTCCTCATTCCCCCCTTTTGTCCTTTCTAAGGACAATCTATTTCGCTAAGTTTAAGAAATTCCACATCAAAGGTTTCACCCTTAATATCCTCATATTCAGACATCATGGGTACTGGGGGAGTTGATGTTAATGAGGAAAGGACTTTTGTACACAATAATTTTAAACAACCAATCAATAAACTAATTAAAATTATAATCATCACAATTGCAATTAAGACTTCCAAAATTTGCTTTCCTAATGCTCCTCCCCATCCTGAAATCCAATCCCACATGGACCACTGTTCGGGTTGACGTAGTTTCTTTACGGCCTCCTTTATGTGGTTTACCAGGTTGGTGATATTTTCTGAGCTATCTGGAATATAGGTGCAACATTCGGTTTTTATGATTGCACATGTGCCCCCTTCTTTTGCCAACAAATAGTCCAGAGCCATGCGGTTTTGTAAAGCAACAGTGCGCAAAGCCACCATTTCTGCGTTTACATCACTAAGAGCATCAGCAGTATCATTGGCTATTTGTTCCAACACTGCTGCCATGTTTATAGATTCTCTTACTAGCTTCTCTGTTCCATACCAGGGAAATGCTATAGCAAAGAACCTTTCAGTTTCTGTAATGGCTCGTTTTGCTCGTGTCCCAGGGTGGCTATCCAAAGATGAAATATGATGTATATAGGGCACTACATATCCCAAGTAACATGACCCAGTCCAATTTTGTGGTAACCAAGGGTATGCTCTATGCCCACAGATGAAATAGGTGTTATTATAGGCTTCAAATTTGTTCCATATCTGGTGCATCATTCCTATTCCTTGTTCTCCTTTCCAGATTTTTTTACTAGTCAAATTTTGTACTGTGGACAGGTTCCACCGTCCCCAATAGGGCCATTCGACTGCACCCGGTGGTTTAGTAGTAGTTTTAGTCAAAGTGTAGTTACATTTGCACTCACTCCATCCAACCATCAATCCTTCTCCATTGTCATTTACCAGACAGACTTCTCCTTTTGTTTTATTTACGGTTCCCATTGACGTCACTAATAGACTCTCTGGATTCCTTTGATTATCATATTGGGGATGAAACCATCCTTCGAATTTCGTTAGGTTATATCCTGCTCCCTTCCACTCATCTTCTAGTTGTTCTGGATCTGTCTTATTAAGTTTTCTTTTCTGAGTGGCTAATGTTGAAATAAAGGGCTCTGTAACTGGATTGTTACAAAACATTGGCCTGGCCGTCAGGGCCAGTCCTCCCTTTGGATTACCACTACAGATAACTCCTTCATTCGCAATTCTTTCACTTGGTGACACAGTATCGGGGCATATAACCCATAGCTTATCAAGCTTCTGTCCACTATCTTCTTCTACTATCTTATTCTGCCTAATCCTAAGACTCAGGGGTTGATACGGGGGTACCTGCATAGTGTGATCCTGAAGCTGAACCTTCATAGTCTCGTTATAGCATATAATATAAAAGAAATCACTGTTTAAAAGTACACATTCTTCTATGCATGGTTTGCCCTTCAGGGGATCTGGGTAAATCAATATGGCAGTTTCAATTATCGTTAACAAAGGGAACAGTCTTATTAGAGTCCAAATCCAGTTCATCTTGGCAGTGTATCGCCTTCAACTGATGCCTTCTTACAATGGGACGCATGTATCCATGTTGGTCGCTCCTTTACTTTTACAGCGGTGTTTGTGGTCAGGAGTACTTGGAAGGGTCCCTCAAATCTGGGTTGAAGGCCATTCTTTCACTTGAAGATTTTTATGTAGACGTTATCTCCTGGCTCGAAAGTATGGCACTTTCCTTCAGCGGGATCGACCTGGGCTTCCTTCACCTGTTGATGGAAACTAGAAATGCATTTGGTTAGTGCAATGCAATAACTCAACATATCTTCCTCCATTTTATGAATGTCCATTTGTTTAGCTGTTAAAGGTGCCGAAAAGGGCAATCTTTGTGGTCTTCCCATGATGATCTCGTGAGGCGACAATCCTGTAGTTCTGTTGGTAGCAGACTGCATTGTCATTAAAGCTATGGGTAACAAATCAACCCATTTAAGTCCAGTTTCTTTACACAGTTTTGCAAGCTTGTTTTTCAGCATCCCGTTATATCTTTCCACTAGTCCAGCCGACTGTGGATGATAACTGCAATGGAGGTGCTGGTTAATCTGTAAGGCTTTGCATAGTTCCTTAATCAATGTTCCCGTAAAATGGGACCCATCGTCACTTGACAGTTTTGCTGGTATCCCAAAGCGAGGTACAATGTCCTTCAATAAACATTTAGCAACAGTAGTGGCGTCACTCTTTCTACAAAGAAACGCTTCAATCCATCTTGAAAACATATCAACAATAACTAATACATATTTAAAGCTCATACACACAGGTAGTTCAATAAAATCCATTTGCAAGTGTACAAAAGGGCCCATGGGGTTTGGGTGGGATGCGGGCTGTACCTTCTTTATTTTCCCTGCATTCATGGTCTGGCAGATAGTACAATTTTCACATATTTGTTTTGCCAACTTTGAGATTCCTGGTGCATACCAGGTCTTGAGGATATAGTCCGCCATCCCCCCTTTGCCCGCATGGGTGAATTTATGAACACATCGGGCAATTGGTGATAGTAATGATTTGGGTGCCACCATGCGGCCGTCATGATGAACCCATAAGCCGTCAGTGTTTTTTTAAAACAATGATTAACAACCCATTCCTTTACTTCATCAGAACTGGCCCTATCTTGATGGGTCAGCACATCATCTAAGGACGGGGGCTGCGGTATCTCTGGCTTTTCCCTAACAGTGAAGGCTGAAACTTGTCGTTCAGTACTTGATATAGCTACTGACTTAGCAGCGCTATCTGCAGCAGCGTTTCCAAGCGCAACCTTGTCCAAATGCCCCGTGTGCGCTTGGCACTTAATAATTGCAATCTGTTTACGTCTCTGAATAGCTAGTAAAAGATTTTGCACTTCTTGTGCATTTTTAATCTGGGTTCCCGAGGAAGTCAGGTAACCGCGAATTTTCCAAATTTGTCATGCTCATGTCCAATAGTGGTATTCCATCACTGGCTCAATTCCTTTTTCTGCTTTCTCTGACAATGGATACTGTGACCTTTTGGGTAATGGTGCAGCTGGATTAATTGTAACTTTATAGGGCTGTGCAGTCTAATAGTTAGGAGGTATTTTAAATTTTAAAACGGCTGATAATCTTGTCCTGTTTTGTCATAGCAGGCCGTGCAGTGCAATTTTGAATGCCATTTCCCTAGTTTCAGGGATTCCTGGTATTGTTTTATGGAGCTTGTAACGAATCCCCACGCTCCTAACAGACTGACAAGTTTGGGACTCAAACTTGGGTCGGCAATTTCCCATGCGTAAAGAACAGGGTGTTTTATTTCTGTTACTGGGTACGCATATGCCTTATCTACTTGGATTTCTACCGTTACTCCTGATGAGGAGCAAATGATTGTAGCATTCATTTTGCACAGCAAGTCTCTTCCACATAAATTCATAGAGACATCTCCTGATAACAGAAAGGAGTGTTCTTCCTCAAATTCTTCTACTTTTACTGTGAGGGGAGTCGATTGATTCAAGCGTTGTAGTATTCCAGCCAATCCAGCTATCGGGGTCTTTTTCCCATTAATAGGCATTCCTTCAGAATATCCTTTCCCTAACACCGAAAAGGTTGCTCCTGTATCTACTAAAATGACATAGGTCTCCCAGCTATTTGCATTTTAATTTCAGGTTCGCTGCGTGAATTTAAAGAAACAACGGGCATTTGGTGGTCTGTGGCACTTGGGGCTGCTGGTGTCAGTCAGTAATTCTGATCTCTATTTCTCCTAAATCCCTGTCCGTTTGTAGGGTAACCTCCTGACTGGTCCGAAAAAGGGTTATGGACAGTGAAATTAGGACCTTTATTCTCTAACGGAGGTCCATTATTGGAGGTTTGGTTCTGACGATTTTTCGCAGGGCATTGGTTTGCCCAATGTCCGGGTTGTCCGCAATTGTAACAATTACCAGATCGTCCATACCCTCTTACTCTACCACGTCTTCCTCTATATTCCCCTCTATTCATCCTTCTATAGTTACCTTGTTATCCTACCATAATAGAGGAGAAAGGTATTTCTTCGGGGTAATTTTTTTTTCTGACTCAACAAACATAGAGGCAGTCTTTTTATCTGGCTGTTCTCTATTTCTCTCTTGTCTGTTAAACATTCCTCGAGGCAAGTAATTCTTTCTATGTTAAATGAACCATCTGAGGGAAAGGGTCTAGTCTTATTTACAGTCCATTTGGACCAATTTGGTAGGTGATCAATGGATGATTGACCACAGTTCTTTAACATAAAGGCTGCTGGCGTGCCTTTCTCGGGTGGCTTACTGGTGCTAGCACCCATTTTAGCAGCTTAAATGGTTCACTTAAAACAATCTAAACTCCCGTGACAATCCGTGATCTGCGTTGTACGCCCCTACAGATCAGATTAATAAACTATACATACGTATCAAAATTACAGTCACATCCAATCTTCTTGGTCTTTACTTCAAATCAGTGTCACAAAGTCCTTGACCATTTGTCACTCCGAGTGCCTTTAGAGTTTCGGCGCCTACTTTATGGTCCCGGCCTTCACGTGGGGCATTTGCCCTCTTAATAACCGGCCTGAGGCTAGGCGACTGAAACTCAGCACTTCCCGACTGAATTTAGTCAACTGACTGCAGCAAGGTTTTTTTAAAAAAATATTTACAACACATTAAGACATATCCTTATGCTTTAAAACTCGAGGGTTCTCAACCCTCGTGGAAGGTATTTCTAACTGGGGAAAATACTGAATCCACAATAGCTTAGTGGATCATGTAAAAGACATCACTATTTTCTCAACAATACATTCCGCCACGGGACTCACTTCCCCGGCTTGGGTCTTTTCCAACCCCTTCTGCAGTTTTTTTTTCAGCTTAAATATTTTAGTTAAAACATACAACAATTCCGTAACACTCCACGATCTGCGTGGGACGCCTCTACAGATCAGACATGACTAAACATTAATACATATGACAATAAACAATAAACAATACACTTGTTAAACAACAACCAAAGTGTTACTAAATCCCCAACCTATGCAGCCTTACTGGACAAAGTTGATTGATAATAACAAGTAGTTAAATACTCACTCTCATAAACATTAAACATTGACACTGTGTTTCAGACAATCGCCCACTCTTCTTCCCTCTACCTTACTCCCTTTAGCCAAATTTTTTAGCAAAAAGGGCCTTCAATTTGTCCCAACTAACTTCACCCACTCTCTCTCCTTCTACCCTACTCCCTTTATGGAACCTTGCTAGTTCAATTTCCAGTAAATCGCTAGCTCCTTAGTTAATCAAATTCCTGACTTAACCTTCTCTCTCTGGTACCTTTATACAGTCCTTTTCTGCACGGTCCTGTTCGCGGGGCGTCAGCGCCTCATGGCTGATCCTCTGTTCCGTTTCTGAAAGGGAAGCAGTCACAACGGCAGTTTAACCTCCGAACCTTGTGAGTCAATTACCCGATGGCAGTACTGTCCAATGGAATAAACAGACTATGCGCAGCTATGCTTCTGGCAGGAAAAGTCCCAAAAATGTGGCAAAACACCACCTTCGGCCGATGGGATTTTTCCTAACCGAGCAACGTACTCGCCGTCTGTTAACTCACCAATTGGTACAGCAAGCCATCTCGGTGGAACCTCCAAATTGTAGAAGTGCCTTTTTTCTTAGCTCTGGGTAATGACTCAATACACTCTTGGATTCGTCAGACGGGCAGGCCTTTTATTTCCTTGCAAGGGGAATCAGCACCTCTACTCAAGGGGTGAGGCTGCTATTCCAATGATACAGCGTAAGCGTTCCATATTTATACAGTGTAACAAACAAGTTTGATTGACATTCCTTTGTTCCTCTATCAGGATACATTTTAGATTAATCATCAGGTCTTATGACATATTGACAGAAGGATCCTGGACACATAAGTCAACCGTTAATCTATAACAGGGCATGAATCGTGTAACCGGAGGTCCTCTTTAATCTTAATCATGTATTGGGAGGCTAGGTTTGCTTACGGTCGCAAGTTATCAGGTCACTGGGTAAATCAAACGGAACCCATTGTTTCACTTCTACATTCTTATTAGGTGGGCAGACATCTGTTCTTGGCTGTAATCCAGGTTCGTGCAATAGCTCTAGTTACACATCGACTCTTTACCTGTGTCAAGTCTGAAAACTTTTACCCAGCAAGCACTTGAAATTAACCCCTTATATCATGTAGATTTCCTCACCATTCATACTTTTGACAGTTCTATGCGGAGAGACCTGTCAAACGTGTGGGATGATAGCAAAATACTGCAGATGTTGGAAATCCGAAATAACAACAGAAAATGCTGGAAAAACTCAGCAGGTCAGGCAACATCCGTGGAGAGAAATTTGAGTTGACGTTTCGGGTCGGGCCCTTCTTCAAAACTACCTGGGCCACTGCACATTTCGTAGAGCAGAGGCCCAGGGTCGGAAGTCTCGGGACCTACAGAGCCAAAAGGTAAGTGCGTAGATTTTTTCCGATCGGAGGCATCCGCCTGTAGGAAGCCTCCGATTGGAAAATTCGACCCAATGGAATCTTTATTCAAAGGCGTAATAGAAAAACATGCAGAAACCAAAAATATAATGAAGAATAGTCAGCACAAATTTCAAAAGAGAAGGTCATGCTTGACCAATCTTACTGAATTCTTTTAAGCCATGGCTCAGTGGGTCGCACCCTTGCCTCTGAGTCAGAAGGTTGTGGGTTCAAGTCCCGCTCCAGAGACTTGAGCACAAAAATCTAGACTGACACCCCAGTGCAGTACTGAGGGAGTGCTGCACTGTCAGAGGTGCCGTCTTTCAGATGAGACATTAAACCAAGGCCCCGTTTGCTCTCTCAGGTGGACATAAAAGATCCCATGGCACTATTTCAAAGAAGAGCAGGGGGGTTATACCCGGTGTCTTGGCCAATATTTATCCCTCAATCAAGATCACTAAAAAACAGATGATCTGGTCATTATCACATTGCTATTTGTGGGAGCTTGCTGTGCCCAAATTGGTTGCTGCATTTCCTACATTACAACAGTGACTACACTTCAAAACATTTTTTACTTCATTGGCTGTAAAGCACTTTGGGATGTCCGGTGGTCGTGAAAGGCACTATATAAATGCAAGTCTTTCTTTTAACAGAAAGAGTGGACAAGGTTAATGTAGTAGATGTAATATATTTGGATTTTCAAAAAGCCTTCGATAAGGCACTGCGTAATAGACTCATGACTAAAGTCAAAACATGTGGAGTCAGGGGACAAGTAGCAGAATGGATAACACACTGGCTGCAAAACAGAAAGCAGAGAGTAGGGGTTAAGCATAGTTACTCAGACTGGTAAACGGTGGGAAGTGGTGGTCCACAGGATTGGAAATAGTTTACTACTTACCTGCTTCTCCCCTAGGCTGCTTCAATCTTCAGCCACTCTTGGCTGTTTAAAGGCTGCACTGCTAATTTCCAAGCTCCCCAAGTGCTCTACTCCCATGTTACGTGGGATTTGTGCCAATGAAACATAGAAGATTGGAGCAGGAGTAGACCATTCGGCCCCTCGAGCCTGCTCCGCCATTTAATGAGATCATGGTTGAACATACAAATTCAGTACCCTGTCCCTGCTTTCTCCCCATATCCCTTGATCCCTTTAGCCTTAAGAAATATATCTAACTCCTTCTTGATTATATTTAATGAATTGGCCTCAACTGCCTTCTGTGGTAGAGAATTCCACAATTCTCTGGGTGAAGAAATTCCTCCCCATCTCTGTCCTAAATGGCTTACCCCTTATCCTTAGACTGTGAACCCTGGTTCTGGACTCCCCGACCATCGGAAACATCCTTCCTGCATCTAGTCTGTCTAGTCCTGTTAGAATTTTATAAGTTTCAATGAGAGCCCCTCTCATTCTTCTGAACTCCAGCGAGTATAAGCCCAATCGACCCAATCTCTCCTCATACGTCATTCCTGCCATCCCAGGTATCAGTCTGGTGAATCTTCGCTGCACTCTCTCCATGGCAAGAACATCCTTCCTCAGATAAGGCCACCAAAACTGCACACAATGCTCAAGGTGTGGTCTCACCAAGGCCCTGTACAACTGCAGCAAGACATCCTTGCTCCTGTACTGAACCGTCAAAGGGCATGCAAAGGAGCTGATGTTACAATTTACAGCAGTGTCGTCACTGGACACCATTGGCGGACACAAGTCCCAGCTGAGGAACGCAACATTGGCGTAATAAAGAATAAATCCATGTTGAATGTTGATTTATTTTGACCAAGTCTTTAGATTCAAGAACCTGTTCATGTGGGGAAGACAAGTGCATGTTAAATCAGCAGCATACTTTTAATAGCCAACAGTTGTTGAAGACCTTTTACAAATGACCAGCCTAACTTCCTTGATAGCTCATGAAAATAGCAAGTGAAATTGTTTTAGTAACAAACTGGCTTATGTTTGACAAACTGTTGGCTGAACCAATCGACAAAGTGCAGTGCTGAAGGATCACAGTGCCAGGACGTAAAGCTGGGTGCAGTTTTTCATGCATGCTTGTTCAATATTCAGAGAAATATTTTGCATTGAAAGGTTTAATAATATGACGTGAAGACAGAGCAGCTGGCAAGGGGCTGTGTTGGACACAAGGAAATGTTTAATGGATGTTAAAAGCCTTAAAACAAACCATGAGATGTGCAAATATTTATTCCACATGACCACCTCTAGAAGAAAAAATCTGAATTCAACAAAATGCATCAAAAATCATGCAACAAGAAGCAAAAATGCAGCAGACAAAACATGTGTTCTGTAACCTTAAGGAAAAGGGTTATCAGAAGATGCATTTTTAAAGGAATTCCAGAACATAAATGGCTAACAACATACATTTCAAACTGTGACAAGCAACAGGTGTCTTTTAAGCATGATAAATTTTTAAATTTAACAAAGGAAAGAACTTGAATTTATATAGCATCTTTCATAGCCGCAGGACATTTCTGAGCGTGTTACATCTAATGAAGTGCTTTTGAAGTGTAGTCACTGTTGTAAAATAGGGAAATGCAGCAGCCAATGGGCACACAGCAAGGACCCACAAATGCCAATGAGATAAATGACCAGACAATCTGTTTTAGTCATGTTGATTGAGGGATAAATATCAGCCAGGATACCCAGGAGAACTCAAATAGTGCCATGGAATCTTTTACGTCTACCCGAGAGAGAAAGCTAATGGGGCCTTGGTTTAACGTCTCATCAAAAAGAGGCTGCCTCTGACAGTGCAGCACTCCCTCAGTACTGCACTGTACTGACTCTTGATGGAACTGGAATCCACAGTCACCAACAGCCTTCTGTTACCTCATCCAAGTGGCTATTCTTCATGTGTAAGCCCAGAATGTGAGTATCAGCAGACTATTTAACAGGTCAAGGATCACAGCGGAGACCTATGCTGTCCTCACCATTGGCTGTATTTTCCTCTGGAATCTCGTCCAACATGGGGCATTTTTAGCACCGGAGAATGAGGCAAAATCTGCCAATTTGGTCTACTGCCACTTCTCTGCCCTGATCTCAATTTCCCCCTCAACTACCGAAAACAGATTATCTCATTAATCACTCGATTACATAAGAACATAAGACGTAGGAGCAGGAGGAGGTCATTTGGCCCCTCGAGCCTGCTCCGCCATTCAATAAAATCATGGCTGATCTGATCTTGGCCTCAACTCCACTTCCCTGCCCACTCCCCATAACCCTTGACTCCCTTACCTTTCAAAAATCTGTCTATCTCCACCTTAAATATATTCAATGACCCAGCCTCCACAGCTCTCTGGGGAAGAGAATTCCAAAGATTCACGACCCTCAGAGAGAAGGAATTCCTCCGTATTTCCGAATTAAAGGGGTGCCCCCTTATTCTGAAATTATGCCCCCTAGTTCTAGATTCCCCCTCTCTGTATCTACCCTGTCAAGCCCCTTCAGAATCTAATGGGCTAAAAATTCGGAGGCGCCGCGTTTGGGGCACCAAGCTCGCCTGGGCGCCGGAATTTGCGCTCCGGGCGGAGCCGCTTGCGCCCTCCCGATATTCAGTTGGAGCGCCCCAAGAGGGACTCGGGGCGCTGCTCGAGGCTCCCCACGTCCCGCTTGGGGCGCTCAAACTGAATATCGCAGCACTACGTGCCGCAGCGCCACATGCTGTGGCATGGCGCACTGTGGTACTGCAGGCCTTCCTCCCCTTCTTAAGGGGGAGGGGCCTGCACCAGCGCGATCACCGATCGTGAGTGCCGGCAAAAGAGCCCGGCACCGAGGAGAAGTGCCGGGCACTCGGGACACAGCCGGCACTGCCCAGGGGGGGGGGGGGCGGCGCGAGGAGGTGCTGGCAGGCGGCCACCGAAAAAAATGGCCGCCCCGCACCTCCACCTTAATTTGCGCCACTACCGCCACAGGTAGGCCCCGTGAACTGGTCGCGATTTGCGACCGGTGCTATGGGGGGGGCACGACCTAATATTGCGCTCGGGGCGGTAGTGGGGTGCTGCGCACACCGATGACGTCATCGGTGGCGGCGCAGCGCTACAGGCTAATGCCACCATTAGCGCTCCGCTAAATATCGCGGGAGGCGTGGCCAGTGGTGCTAAAGCCACTGTGTGCCCTCTTTAGGCACTAACTGGTGGCGCAGCCCACCAAATTTCTAGGCCAATATGTTTCAATAAGATCCCCTCTCATTCTTCTAAACTCCAATGAGTATAGGCCCAACCTGCTCAACCTTTCTTCATAAGACAACCCCTTCATCTCCGGAATCAACCTCGTGAACCTTCTCTGAACTGCCTCCAATGCAAGTATATCCTTCCTTAAATAAGGAGACCAAAATAGTATGCAGTACTCCAGGTGTGGTCTCACCAATTCCCTGTACAGTTGTAACAGGACTTCCCTACTTTTATACTCCATTCGCTTTGCAATAAAGTGCAATATTCCATTTGCCTTCCTAATTACTTGCTGTACCTGCATGCTAACTTTTTGTGATTCATGTACAAGGACCCCCAGATCCCTCTGTACCTCAGCATTTTGTAATCTCTCCCCATTTAAATAATAATTTACTTTTTTATTTTTCCTACCAAAGTGGATAACCTTGCATTTTCCCCACATTAAACTCCATCTGCCAGATTTTTGCCCACTCACTTAGCCTATCTATATCCCTTTGGAGATTCTTTGCATCCTCCACACAATTTGCTTTCCCACCTATCTTTGTATCTTCAGCTACATTACACTCAGTCCCTTCATCCAAGTCATTAATGTAGATTGTATATAGTTTTTTTAAATTCATTAATGGAATGTGGGCGTCGCTGGCTGGCTAGGCCTGCATTTAATGCCCATCCCTAATTGCCCTTGAGAAGATGGTGGTGAGCCGCCTTTTTGAACCGCTGCAGTCCATATGGTGTAGGTACACCCACAATGCTGTTAGGAAGGGAGTTCCAGGATTTTGGCCCAGCGACAGTGAAGGAACGGCAATACAGGTCCAAGTCAGGATGGTGTGTGGCTTGGAGGGGAACTTGTAGGTGGTGATGTTCCCATGCATCTGCTGCCCTTGTTCTTCTAAGTGGTAGAGGTCGCGGGTTTGGAAGGTGCTGTTGAAGGAGCTTTGGCGAGTTGCTGCAGTGCATCTTGTAGATGGTACACACTGTAGCCACAGTGCGCCGGTGGTGGAGGGAATGAATGTTGAAGGTGGTGGATGGAGTGCCAATCAAGCGGGCTGCTTTATCCTGAATGATGTCGAGCTTCTTGAGTGTTGTTGGAGCTGCACTCATCCAGGCAAGTGGAGAGTATTCCATCACACTCCTGACTTGTGCCTTGTAGATGGTGGAAAGGCTTTGGGGAGTCAGGAGGTGAGACACTCGCCGCAGAATTCCCAGCCTCTGGCCTGCTCTTGTAGCCACAGTATTTATATGGCTGGTCCAGTTCAGTTTCTGATCAATGGTAACCCCCAGGATGTTGATAGTGGGGGATTCAGCGATGGTAATGCCATTGAATGTCAAGGAGAGATGGTTAGAGTCTCGCTTGTTGGAGATGGTCATTCCCTGGCACTTGTGTGGTGCGAATGTTACTTGCCACTTGTCAGCCCAAGTCTGAATGTTGCCCAGGTCTTGCTGCATATGGACACGGACTGCGTCAGTATCTGACGAGTCTCGAATGGTGCTGAACAGTGTGCAATCATCAGCGAACATCCCCACTTCTGACCTTATGATGGAGGGAAGGTCATTGATGAAACAGCTGAAGATGGTTGGGCCTAGGACACTGCCCTGAGGAACTCCTGCAGTGATGTCATGTGATTGAGATGAATGACCTCCAACAACCACAGCCAACTTCCTTTGTGCTAGGTATGATTCCAACCAATGGAGAGTTTTCCCCTTGATTCCCATTGACTTCAGTTTTGCTAGGGCTCCTTGATGCCACACTCGATCAAATGCTGCCTTGATGTCAAGGGCAGTCACTCTCGCCTCACCTCTTGAGTTCAGCTCTTTTGCCCATGTTTGGACCAAGGCTGTATTGAGGTCAGGAGCTGAGTGGCCCTGGCGGAACCCAAACTGGGCGTCAGTTAGCAGGTTATTGCTGAGTAAGTGCCGCTTGATAGCACTGTCGACGACACCTTCCATCACTTTGCTGATAATTGAGAGTAGGCTGATGGGACGGTAATTGGCCGGGTCGGATTTGTCCTGCTTTTTGTAGACAGGACATACTTGGGCAATTTTCCACATTGCCGGGTAGATGCCAGTGTTGTAGCTGTACTGGAACAGCTTGGCTAGGGGCGCAGCTAGTTCTGGAGCACAAGTCTTCAGTACTATTGCTGGAATGTTGTCAGGGCCCATAGCCTTTGCAGTATCCAGTGTCTTCAGCCGTTTCTTGACATCACGTGGAGTGAATTGAATGGGCTGAAGACTGGCATCTGTGATGCTGGGGACCTCAGGAGGAGGCCGAGATGGATCATCCACTCGGCACTTCTGGCTGAAGATAGTTACAAATGCTTCAGCCTTGTCTTTTGCACTCACATGCTGGGCTCCACCATCATTGAGGATGGGGATATTTTTGGAGCCTCCTCCTCCTGTTAACTGTTTAATTGTCCACCACCACTCACGACTGGATGTGGCAGGACTGTTGAGGCCCCAGCACTGATCCCTGCAGCACCCCACTAGTTACAGTTTGCCAACCTGAAAATGACCCATTTATCCAGACTCTCTGTTTTCTGTTAGTTAGCCAATCCTCTATCCATTCTAATATATTACCCCCAACCCCATGAGCTCTTATCTTGTGTAGTAACCTTTTATGTGGCACCTTATTGAATGCCTTCTGGAAATCCAAATACACGACATCTACTGGTTCCCCTTTATCCACCCTGCTCATTACATCCTCAAAGATTTCCAGCAAATTTGTCAAACATGATTTCCATTTCATAAAACCATGCTGACTCTGTTTGACTATATTATGATTTTCTAAATGTCCTGTTACCACTTCCTTAATGATGGACTCCAGCATTTTCCCAATGACAGATGTTAAGCTAACTGGTTGATAGTTGCCTGCTTTCTGTCTCCCTCCTCTCTTAAATAGGGATGTTACATTGGCGGTTTTCCAATCCGCTGGGACCTCTCCAGGATCCAGGGAATTTTGGTAGATTACAACCAATGCATCCACTATCTCTGCAGCCACCTCTTGTAAGACTCTAGGATGCAGGCCATCGGGTCCAGGGGGCTTGTCCACCTTTAGTCCCATTAGTTTGCCTAGTACTTTATCTCTAGTGATAGTGATTGTTTTAAGTTCCCCCCCACCACCACCTCAATAGCCCCTTTGATTATCCATTGTTGGGATGCTTTTAGTGTCTTCTACCGTGAAGACTGATACAAAATATTTGTTCAAAGTCTCCGCCATTTCCCTGTTTCCCATTATTAATTCCCCAGACTCATCCTCTAGGGGACCAATGTTTACTTTAGCTACTCTCTTCCTTTTTATATACCTATAGAAGCTCTTACTGTCTGTTTTTATATTTCTTGCTAGCTTACTCTCATAAGCTACCTTCTCTATCATTTTTTTTAGTCGTCCTTTGCTGGTTTAAAAAAAAATTCCCAATCCTCTGGCCTTTCACTATTCTTCACAACATTGTATGCTTTTGTTTTCAATTTGATACCATCCTTTACTTCCTTAGTTAGCCACGGATGGTTCATCCTTCTCTTAGAGTCTTTCTTTCTCGCTGAAATATATCTTGGCTGAAAGTTATGAAATATCTCCTTAATTATTTGCCACTGCTTTTCTACAGTCTTACCCTGTAATATATTTTCCCAGTCCACTTTAACCAAGTCTGCCTTCATACCTTTGTAATTACCTTTGTTTAAGTTCAGGACACTAGTTTGAGACCTAGCTTTCTCACCCTCAAACTGAATTTGAAATTCTACCATGCTATGATCACTCTTCCCAAGAGGATCCTTCACTTCGAGATCATTAATTAATCCAGCCTCGTTACACATTACCAGATCTAAAATAGTCTTCTCCCTAGTTGGTTCCACAATATATTGTTCCAAGAAACCATCCCGTATATACTCTGAGAACTCTTCCTCAAGTCTACCTTTGCCAATTTGCTTTGTCCAATCAATATGAAGATTAAAATCTCCCATGATTATAGTCATACCTTTCTTACAAGCCTCTATTATTTCTTGATTTATACTCTGTCCGACAGTGTGGCTACAGTTTGGGGGCCTGTAGACCACTCCCACCAGTGACTTCTTACCCTTATTATTTCTTATCTCCACCCAAACTGATTCTACGTCTTGATCTTCTAAGCCAATATCATTTCTCATTACTGCACTGATCTCATCCCTTCTTAACAGAGCTACACCACCTCCTTTTCCTTTCTGCCTATCCTTACAAAATGGCAAATACCCCTGAATATTCAGTTCCCAGCCTTGCTCACCTTGCAACCATGTCTCTGTAATGGCTATCAGATCATACCCATTTATTTCTATTTGTGCTGTCAACTCATCTATCTTGTTACGAATGCTGCATGCGTTCAGATATAGAGCTTTTAATGTTGTCTTTATCCCATTTTTCCCTACTCTGATCCCTCTTTCTGATGCACTCTTATGTGTATACGCTCTGTCCCTTCCTGTCACACTCGGTTATCATTACCCCTATCGCTACCCTGCACTTTTGCCTTCTCATTTTTCGTTGACATTTTAAATTTCTGCTCAGCATACACCTCCCCTCCACTATTTAGTTTAAAGCCCTATCTACACCCTGTTCCAAGCTGCACTCCATTATTGTTTGTGCGATCTTGCTTTGCACTAATTGGATGCTAAAATTTCTACATAACAGTGACTGCATTTCAAAAGTGGTTATAAAGTATGTAGTGAGTTCCTGAGGCTGTGGAAGGTGCTATATAAATGGCAGTTCTTTCTTACTGCACCACACAGTGCATTTCCCACCAAACCATGGGGAGAGCTAAACCCTGAATATATGCTCTTTAATGTCACTATCACATTGATGTTCAATCAGAAGCTGAATTCCTCTGCAATTTTACTGCCAAAATCTATTGCGCTCAAACGTGTTGGAGTTCTAAGAGAGGAAAAAAAAAATCACTATTCACCTCCATTCAATTTGAAAGTTCGAGTGAATTATGATTTGAATGGTTGTAAATAAAGATGGCCAGTTCCTACTTATGCCAGTCATTAATGCAGGTCAACAATTGAAGATGATAATAATGATACACTCTTCTGGCCTAATCCCTCTGACTCTCTCCCACACAAGCACTGGTGATGATGTCATCACCGTGTACTACTATTTATTCAGGGGAGTTCTCCCGGTGCCCTGGCCAACATTTATCCCTCAATCCATGCCAGCAAAAGAGATTATCTAGTCATTTATTTCATTACTGTGCGCATTTTGTCAGCCGCGTTTCCCTACATTACAACAGTGACTACATTTGAAAAGTAGTTCCTCGGCTGTGAAGAGCTCTGGGATGTCCTGAGGTCTTGAAAGTCACTATATAAATGCAAGTTCTTAACAGCCAGTGTTAGAAAGCAGTGGAAACAGATGGTGAGAGACTTTGTTTACGAATGTATCACATTTACACTGTACATTAAGCTCATTTATAAAAAAAATAAATCTTAATGTTAGAGCATTCATTTTGAGCTGTGCTTATTTTTATTTTAGAATGAGCTGGATGACATCCTCCTAGGCCCCCTCCGGTGCTGCGCTGAGACTCGAGAGAGACTTCAGCTTGAGCCATTCCTTCAACAACACAACCAAAATGGAAAACAGTGAGGGGAGAAAAAAAACTACTGTTAAATTGACTCAAATGTAAGAAAGCCCACTAAAGATTTGTAAAATGCGTTGTAGTTTAGCCCATTGAATGAAAGCGACTGCAGTATGCTCTCTTTGCAATGATAATTTCCAACATTGTTTTAAGAAGTATTTTTGACTTAATTCTCTGAAGAAAGTCATTGGTATTTAATGATGCTTTAAAAATTGAATATTATTAAAATGTTAACAGTTTTATGAGTAGAGTTTTATGGTATAAGATATTGCATTTCGACTGATCTGCTGTACACGTATAAAGTTATAAAATAAAAATACTAATTATTAACTGAGGGGACGCAAGTTTTTAAACAAAAACTAGATGAAATGGAAATTCTAAATTATTTTGCGTAACTCCTGAAAGAATATTGGCGTGATGCTTGCCATACTTTAAAATTGGGCTTAAAATGTTATTACAGTTTCCATATGGGATACCAATTACTTTAGCATTAAATTCTAGAGCTGATGACACAACATTGGACCAGTCTCTTGTTCATTTCAAGGTTGCAAATGTTTACCTACAGTTTCCAAATGTTGAAACATCTCTTGCGGTTCAATACTCTGGTAATGTTGCTAGCTGACAGGTCCTGTAGACACACAACCTAGCTTATTATTTCTGAGAGTTCCCAACCTCCATTGGAAACGTCCAGTAATATGATAAATGGAGGCAAGGCAATTCTCCAGAGCAATGAAAAGGGAAATTGGAGGGTTACCATACCTACATGGAAATACAAACAAGTTCCAACGTGGAAACAGGCCATTCAGCCCAGCCAGTCTGTGTCTGTATTTACCCTCCATGTGAGCAAATGCCTGCCCTGTTTCATATCCCTTTATCCCATTTTCCTTCATCCAACTTTCCAATCCAATCTCAAATGTTAACATAGGCCGGAATTTTCCGGGGTGGTAGCGGGCATGATCGGAGGCGGGTCGGGTTGGAAAGTTGTTATTTTTGGGAGCGTGGTCAGGAACCCGCTGTCATCCTGCTCCCACGTGCCTTTCCCCCAGGTGCATCTGTCCGCGTGGACCCGACCCGACCGGCAGAGGTGGGCGACCCAATTTAAATTCTAAGTAGCTCGTTGTCAGACCCTTAAGAGTGGTTTTAACCTTACCGTTTAAATTTAACTGGATGGCCACGGGAACCACGCTGCACGGGAACCCGTCTGTCAACCTGAGGCGAGAGTTCAGTGGCCATTGCTCGAGCTGATTATTTGACAGCATCAAATGTAATATAAAAGCTCCCACCTGACAGATGATCACTTTCCTCAGCAGAAGCTGTTTCTCACTGCATTCCCAGCACAAATTTGGCAGGCTGCAGTCTTTCCAGCAAAGTCTCCATCCAGTGTCACCTCATTGGAAGCACCTCTCTCACCATTGACTTCGGTCATCTGTACTTCACCTGCCATCTATTCCATCAGCATGGCCACCCTTTATACTGTCTCACCTTGGTCCTCAGCCCCAACAGCAGCAGTACCAACAAAAACACCACCAACCTTCTCCACAATCACCTGATGCTGCACAGGACAAGATGGCATCAGCACCCGAGCGCATTGCTGCCCGGGAGGCCAGGGTTGGCCACACCATGGCCAGATTTACGTCACTTGACGCTGTACACCCATATGGCTGCCACATGATGTGCCAGGTTGGCACCACCCCACACCAACACCATAAAGCATCCCTGCAATAGAAACATAGAAACATAGAGCAGGAGTAGGCCATTCGGCCCTTCGAGCCTGCTCCGTCATTCAACGAGATCATGGCTGATCATCCAAACCCTAGCACCCGGTCCCTACACCGACAGCCATCCCACCCAAGCCCTATTCCCATAACCCCGTAACCCCACGTATTTAATCCCCCCTAACACGAAGGGTCAATTTTTATCATGGCCAATCAACCTAACCCGCACATCTTTGGACTGTGGGAGGAAACCGGAGCACCCGGAGAAAACCCACGCAAACACAGGGAGAATGTGCAAACTCCACACAGACAGTCACCCGAGGCCGGATTTGAACCCGGGTCCCTGGCGCTGTGAGGCAACAGTGCTAACCACTATGCCACCGTGCTGCCATTCCTTTCAGCCATTCCTTTCACACTCACCACCATTGCTGGAGGTACCGTTATGTCTCACCATTCACTGCATCTCACTAAGCCACTTCCAAAGGTGCACACAAATCTGACGAAGACCGGAAAGTGTGTTATGTCTGACAGCGCATTAATGGAAACTTTACATAAACATTGGATAAAACAGTCAAGTGGCTACCCTTGTGAATCTACTTTTGTGTCATGTTTCTCTTCCATGTGCTTCTACGAGGTGCTAGCCCTGTGGCTTCAGCAGAGGAGGAGGCATCCTGCTCACTTCCCTGCTGCCAAGGAGCTGGAGAGCACATTGCTGCACATCACTGGGGCCATGAGGACCCATGTCTACAATGATATCCCTCCTAGAGGGGAGGTCTATGTGCCTCTGCCATCTATTCCCCATACATATCCATCTATCCTCCATAGATAGCCATCTATTCTCCATAGAGACCATGTGCTCCTGTGAGTGGCGCATTAGCTGCTCCATGTAGGTGGCCATCCTATCCATGGAGGAGCCTACAGTCGCCATCGCCTGTGACACGGTGGTGCTCATGTTGGAGATGGACTCCTCCATTCTCTGAACATTTGCAGACATTGCACTCGCAAACCCTGTCAAAGCCCCCTGCACTTGTTCCTGCACCTCCAGGATCACCCTCTTTCTGGATGGCCTCCGAGGCTCAGCATCTGCATGCAGCTGAGCTAAGCTGGGAGTGTCCTGCACCATTTGGTGAGGACTTTCCACTGCTGTCCCTGTCTTCACCATCTGCTATTGCTCACTTGTGACTTGTGAGACACCAGGCGACAACACTACTCTATCTCCTGTGCGTATCTGCGCTGGTGCTGGGTGCACTTCTGTCTGGTGACGGTGCGCCCTCAGAGGCTCGAGGCTCCTCTGAGGAGTCATCTTCCTCTTCCTCCTGGACAGTGCCGGGGGTGGGGGAGGGGGGGGTGCACTTGATGGACATGTGGGGGAATAAAGAGATGAGTTAGATATGTCATATGAAGAATGGGTAAAGATACCATTATGCACATGATGACCAGTGGCTGCTGACATCAATGCCCATATGAGTGACTGCTGTATGCCATGTAGCTGTATGAGATGTAATTCTGTAACCAGGTTGCTGAAATGCCCCACTCTCTCCGTCTTCCACTTCCAGCTGCTCGGTGACTCCAGATATTTCTAAAGCAGCCTCCTCTGCTGTTGTAAGGTTGGCAAATGATGGAGGGCCACCGCCGGTTCTCCCTCTCTCCCTCTTATTGTGGGCTCTCTTTTCCTGCAAGGAGTGAAAGAAGAGAAGGGTGAGTGAGAGTGATGGAGTGAGTGTAAGGAATGGATGGGTTAGATCTTTAGAGGGAGACTATGATTGACTGGCATGCCAAAGCCAAGTAGCCTCCTTGTGTGTTGTTAGTTGCTATGATTGCACTAGGATGAGGGTGAGTGTGAGGAGTGGCTAGTGAGATGGGGATGTGATCATTTCGATAGAGAGAGAAGGATGGGTGGACGTGCAAGGTATGTTGCTGTGAGTAAGGATGTGCAGGGGTAAGGTTGGGAAGGCAGAGTGATGGGGATGTGATGAGAGGCACAGCAGGGTGAAGGTGAGTGTGGCTTTGTACTCACGTTTCCTGATCTAATGAGATCATTGAAACGTTTGCGCCACTGCACCCAGGTCCTCCTGATTCATCCCTGCTGGTGACCTCTGCAATCTCCAGTCAGGCTGTTTTGGTGTCAGGGGAGGTCTCTTCCGCCAATTGGAAGGGAAGAGGATCTCGCTGCGTGCTCTGACTTCCTCCATAAGGATATGCAGGGAGTCATCGGAGAGCCTGGATGCAGCCCTCTGCCTCTGTGCAGTCATTGTGAAAGTGTTTGCAGCACACCAATGTTGTAGTGCACTGACAGCACCATGTTACATTGACATTCAAATCCAATATGGCCATGGCCCCTTTAAAGATCCCAGCTAAAAATGCATCATCGATGATGTCACCAGACCCGCACCATTTAATTGGGCCGGGTAACGCGCAGGGTGAGCTTAATAGGCCCTATTAGGGGAAAGTTGTTTCCAGCAGCGGAATGGAGCCAGCAGCGGGGTCACGACTCACCATGGCCACCACCCACACTGGACTCGCCCAGGTAGGCAAAATTCCGGCCATAGTTTCTGCCTCCACCACTAACCCGGGAAGTGAATTCCACAGCCTCATAACTCTATGGGGGAAAAATTGGGTTGATTCGCGCAAATCCCCTTGCGCCCGGGCGCGGCGCCGCTAACGCCTCCCGTGAAATTCAATGGGAGGCTAGCGGCGGTGGTAGTCGGTAGTGCCCTGTGGCGCTGCGCCGCCGGCGATGATGTCATCGCCGTGCGCAGCACCCCGCTTGCGCCCCGGCCGCAAACTTCCCTTGCGCCCCCTGACCTATCACCGGACGATATGTCCGACAGGGTCAGGGGGCGTTTTTGCAGTGGCGGCAGCGGTAGTTAAAGGGCCAGATGTCAGGCGGCCATTTTTTTTTTGCTGACTGCCAGCACCAGCCCCCTTTCCCTTTTTTTCCTCAGGGTGCCGGCCGCGATCGTTCAGCCTGGCACTCCTCTTGAGTGCCAGGCTATTTTCACAGCACCCCGCCCCGGTACGCACAGGGCTAGGCCCCGCCCCTTTAGTCAGGGGAGGAGGTGTGCAATGACGCGGCACTACGTGCCGACGCATGTGGCGCTGTTGCACGTAGTGCCGCATTCTTCAGTAGTAGCTCCCCAAGCTTGGTTCTTCATTACCTCTTGGCTTATATTCTATACCTCTTGCGATAAAACCTAGACTTCCAACAGCATTTTTTTACTGAGCTCTGTCTTTAATGCCCTCTGAACCTGAACCCCAAATCCCTCTGATCTTCCAGAGCACCAAACCTACTTCCATCCAGAACCTAATTATTATTGTTATTTTTTTAACCAAAATGTATCACCTCACACTTACTGACATTGAATTCCATCTGCCATTTTTTAGCCCATTCCCCCATTTTATCTATATCCCTTTGCAGATTCTTTTGGTCTTCTAAAGAATTAACTATACCTCCACTTTGAGTATCATCTGCAAATTTCGACCCTACTCTCTCTTGGCCTGTATCCAAATCATTGATATACAGAGTGAACAGAAATGGCCCCAGGACAGAACCCTGTGGGACACTACTAGCCACTTCCAAACACTCTGGGAAATTGCTCTTAAGTCCTACTCTCTGTTTTCTCTGTTCTAACCACATTTTTTTATCCAATCCCTCTATCCTCCCCCTAATTCTATACCTCTTAATCTTCTCTAGTAATCTCCCATGTGGTACCTTTCTTAAAGTCCATGTACACTGTAATGTATGTAATGTATATATACCTTAAGGGAGAGAACTACTTTTTACAGCTCCTGTATACTGTAGTACCGGCAGCGACCACACCTGTATATAAACCCTGAGTAGTGATCTGTACTGTTAGATCTAGAGTAACCCTCATTCAGTAAACACCTGTTGAATCGTTCCCTGCAGTCTGTTGTCTGATTATTGAAGGACACAACAATAAGATATACGGACATAACATTGGCGACGACGCAGATTTGAACCTACCTGCAACTCTGCATCACCTCCCAGGGATTCGCTCCTGGAGAACAGTGGAAGAAGGTCGAGTCCAGAAGCACGGGCGTCGACCACGGGCAACTGCCCAGTCATCCAGCGGAGACCAAAATCCACACTCTTGGCCTGAACACTTCCCTCTGCAACTGGACCCTGGACGTCCTAACAAACATACCCCAGTCTGTCAAATTAGGTAACCACACCTCCCCCCCCGACCCTGAACATGGGGGCTCCACAAGGATGTGTGCTGAGCCCCCTCCTCTACTCCCTCTTCACCCACGACTGTGTGGCTGTTCATGGTTCCAACACCATCATCAAGTTTGCGGATGATACCACGGTAGTAGGCCAGATCACCAACAACGATGAGTCAGCCTACAGGGAGGAGGTCCAGCATCTCATGAAGTGGTGCGCCGATAACAACCTGGCCCTTAACATCAAGAAAACCAAAGAAATCATTGTGGACTTCAGGAAGTCTAAAGGCGGAAGTCACACCCCCATCCACATCCATGGGGCTGTGGTGGAAAGGGTGGACAGCTTTAAGTTCCTCGGAGTCCACATCACGGAAGACCTCTCCTGGTCCCTCAATACCTCCTCTCTGGTGAAGAAGGCCCAGCAGCGCCTATATTTCCTAAGGAGGCTGAAGGGATGTAACCTGTCACCCCTGATCCTCTCTAACTTTTACCGCTGCACAATAGAGAGCATCCTGACAAACTGGCCTAGAAATTCACTAGCCTTAGCGCCGCTTTTGAGGCGCTAGAGGGACTAGTGCCAGAGTTATGGCCATTTGAAAAATTGAGTGGGGCCCTAAAGCGGCGTTGCACCGGTAGCGCTGCGCCGGCACCGATGACGTCATCGGTGTGCGCAGCGTCCCGGTTGCCGTGGTAACCCGCCCGAACTCCAAAATTGAATTGCGGCCGCCTCGCCCGTGGCAGCCGCAAGCAACGTTCTGTAAAAGGTGCCTTGCTGAAGTTAGCGCCGGCGCATTAAGGTCGCGCGGCGGCCGGCCGCTTCCCCGGCAGCCGCCTGCCCGCACCTCCCTCCCCGGACTCCTCCAAGACCCCCCCGCGGCACAGATGCATGTGGGCCGCGAGCCCGGCACTTCTCCGAGGTGCCGGGCTCATTTTTATTCAGCCGTCAACGGCCAGCGGTCGGGTGCAGGCAGCTCCTCCTTAACGGAAGGAGGAGGCCTGCACTTCCCCAGCCTGCCGCACCGCATCGGGCGCCGCAGCGCCGGAACAGCGCCGCAATGGGGCAGGTAGCGCCCATTGGGAGGCGCTGAAACCCTCCAGTAGCGCCGGCAGCCGTTTGGGCGCGGCGCTACTGAATTTTTGGCGCGCGCAGGGGGACTTAGCGCCGGCACTAACTTCCGGCGCTAAAGCCCTGGCTGCGCCAAAACCCAATTTCTAGGCCACTGTATCACAGTATGGTATGGCAGCTGTAGCTACTATGACCGGAAAGCCCTGCAGCGGGTAGTCAAAATTGCCCAACGCATTACCGGCACCCGGCTACCGACCATAGAGCACATATACCAGAAACGCTGTCTACGGAGGTCACGGTCCATCATCAAAGACCCTACCCACCCCAGCCACAGTCTGTTCGCCCTCCTGCCATCTGGGAGACGCTACAGATGCATTCGCACCCGAACGACCAGATTTAGGAACAGCTTCTTTCCCAGGGCTGTCATCCTACTGAACTCCACAAATAAACTCTAAAGCCTGCACATCTGCCAATGCACTTTATTATGGTTATGTTTATGTTAATGTATTACAAGCCAAATGAATGTTAAATGTTTAAATGTCTTAATCTAAATGTACACTCTCGGGAGCCGCAAGCATACATTTCGTTGTACTGCACTTGTGCACTAACAATGACAATAAAGTTGATTATTATTATTATTATTTGAGCATCACAGGGGAGGCTGTCGAGAGCCAGGCTTGGCTTTCCAGTCACGGTGGTCCAGCAAAACGGGCCGGCAACAGGTACTGTGCAGACCCTTCCCGGACAACGGCGGGCTAGAGCCCGACCGAGCGGCACAGAAAAAGGCCGAGCAGCATCGACGGGGGAGAGAGAGAGGGCAGAGCGCACAGGGCGCAGCCGGTGTTCAGGACCGAGCGGCGTCAACGGGGGAGAGAGACGAGAGAGAGTAGAGCGCAGCCGGTGGTCAAGGGCCGTGTAGCGTCAATGGGGGAGAGAGGCGCGCAGGAAAACGCGAGGCGCTGCCATTGCCACGAGAACCGCAGGGAGCGGCATTGGTAGCAGCGCAGGAGCAGTGCATGAAACCCACAGGGCGTCGCCATTTGCCACGAGGACCGCCGAGAGCGGCGTTGGCAGCAGTGCGGGAGACGCCATTTTAAGTCGCAGCGGGGAAGAAAGGAAAGCGCGGGAGACGCCATTTTAAGCCAGTCTAACCACACCCAAAAATGCCGAAGAGTGGCAGTATCACAGCGTTCGACAATGAAGTCGAAGATTGGACGACATATGTCGAACGCATAGAAGTATACTGCAAGGCGAATGAAGTGCCAGATGACAAGAAAGCACTGGCATTGTTGAATTCAATGGGTGCAAAAATGTATGGCTTACTACGAAACCTAGTAACCCCAGAGAAGCCAGTAGAAAAGGATTTTGAAAACATAGTGTCAATCCTACAGGACCACTTAAACCCCACACCGCTGCTGATAGCAGAAAGATTTAAGTTTCACAAAAGGAACCAGCATAAAGATGAAAGTAATGCTGAGTATTTAACGGAACTGCGCAAGCTATCGAAACACTGCCAGTTTGGAACGGGACTAGCAGATACTTTAAGGGACAAGTTTGTGTGTGGGCTTCAAAGTGAAGGAACCCAGAAACGGCTTCTATCAGAAAAGGATCTTACGCTGGACAAGGCTTTCAGCATTGCAGTATCACACGAAGCAGCAGCACGGGGCGCTGCAGAGATACAATGGAGACCGCAAGAATATGGCACAAATGAAATGTCATAGGGAACAGTGAAGTGCTATCGCTGCGGCAGAACAACACACGACCATAATGGTTGCTGGTTCAAGGACAAAGTGTGCAGACAGTGTGGAAAAGTAGGACACATAGCAAGAGTCTGCAGGTCAGGAAAGAAAACCAGCAGCAAGAAATCTCCACAGGAGAAGTACAAGAAGGTACATAAGGTGACGGAGAGTAGTTCAGACGAACAGAAGAGTGATACAGACTCCGGAAGCAAGGAGCTGGGTTGTCTGAAACTACATAATGTGATCAAAACGGAGGATCACCAAACTATCTGGGTCACGCTCAAGATAGCAGGAGTCCAAGTGAAAATGGAATTGGACACAGGATCAGCCCTAACAGTCATAAACCGAAGGGACTACAAGCGGCTATTCTCACATATATCCTTGAGAGATACAAAGATTGTCTTGAAGACGTACACGTGGCAAAAAGTCTACCCCAAAGGAAAAATAAGGGTGAATGTTACATATAACGGCAAGGAAACACCAAAAATGGACCTATATGTATTGCCAGATGGAGGACCACCACTACTAGGGCGTGAATGGATCCGGAAGATACAGCTAGATTGGCATTCCATACAGGCACTGACTGTGGCTGACAAAAAGGATGATGACGTCACACCTGGGCAACTGTCAAAGATCCTAACTGACGCGAAAGAAGTGTTCCAGCAAGGACTCGGAACACTAAAAGGCATGACAGCGATGATTAAAATTGAAGAAAACGCAAGCCCAAAATTTTTTAAGACCAGACCGGTACCTTATGCGATCTGCCCAGCCGTCGAACCAGAGCTGGAGAGTCTGGAACATTCAGGTGTACTGTCCAAGGTAGACTGGAGCGAGTGGGCTACACCCATCGCCCCTGTGATGAAAAAGTCATTGAGCAGCACGCCTGGGGAACCAAGGAAGGTTCGCATCTGTGGGGACTTTAAGGTAACAGTGAACCCGGTCCTTCACACCGTACAATATCCACTTCCGCGGATTGAAGATATATTCGCCTCGCTATCTGGAGGGAAACGCTTCACTAAGATTGATCTGGCCCAGGCGTATCTGCAAATGGAGGTAGAAGAAGCATCAAAAAAATACCTCACAATCAACACCCATAAAGGTCTCTACCAATACAACCGGCTGGTATTCGGGGTAGCATCAGCTCCGGCTATTTGGCAGAGGGCAATGGAACAAGTCCTGCAAGGGATCCCAGGGACCCAGTGTTATTTGGACGACATCCTGGTCACGGGCGAAAATGACAGTGATCACCTTGCCAACCTGGAGCAGGTGCTCACTATATTGCAGGAATATGGGCTCCGAGCTAACCGCCCCAAATGCGAGTTTTTTAGAAAATAGATCTCGTATTGTGGCCACGTTATCGATAAAGAGGGGTTACATAAGTCCCCAGAGAAGATTGAGGCAGTAGTCAAGGCTCCAGCACCGGAAAATGTGTCACAACTGAAGTCGTTCCTCGGGCTGGTAAACTACTACCATAAATTCTTGCCAAATTTGTCTACAATACTACACCCACTGAACACCCTACTGCAAACTGGGGTGCCATGGAAGTGGAGTGACAAATGTAGATGAGCTTTCCAGAAGAGCAAAACACTAATCACATCGAAAGAGGTATTGGCCCATTACAACCCGGCATTACCAATTCGGTTGGCATGTGATGCGTCACCCTACGGCATTGGAGCGGTGCTGTCGCACAAATTCTCGGACGGCTCAGAGAGGCCAATAGCCTTTGCGTCATGATCACTAACCTCAGCCGAGCATAACTACGCCCAGATTGACAGGGAGGCCCTCAGCCTAGTGTGGGGAGTGAAAAAGTTCAATCACTATCTGCACGGGCAGAAGTTCACCTTGCTGACTGACCACCAACCACTTGTCTCCATCTTTAATCCAAAGAAGGGCATTCCGGTGATGACTGCGCAACGGCTACAAAGATGGTCCCTTTTTCTAGGGGCGCACCAGTATGAAATCGAGTATAAGGGCAAGAAACAGCATGGAAACGCTGATGGGCTATCACGCCTGCCACTGCCTACTGCGGAGGAAGCAGCAGCAGTGGATCCTGTCGAAATATTTCATTCGACTATAATTGAATGCTTGCCAGTAACTAACGCTGGTATAGAGAAGGAGACCCGAAATGACCCGACACTGTCTCGGGTATATGATTTGACGGTGAAGGGATGGCCAGCACATGGTGACTCACTGTTGCCAGCATTCTCATCCAGAAGAGAACAGCTGTCAGTATGCCAGGGGACCTTGATGTGTGGATCCCGAGTGGTAATTCCGCCCAAGTTAAGGGAGAGAGTGCTCAATGAGCTTCATGAAGGTCATCTGGGAGGGGTGAAAATGAAAAGCCTTGCTAGGGCTTATGTGTGGTGGCCGGGGATCGATCAGCAAATCGAGGACCTGACAAAGAGCTGCTCAGGATGCCAGAAAGTCCAAAATGCACCACCACATGCCCCTCTACACCCATGGGAGTGACCCTCATCTCCATGGCAACGGGTGCATATTTATTTTGCTGGTCCATTCATGGACTCAATGTTTTTAATAGCCGTGGATGCGCACTCGAAATGGCCTGAGGTCATCAAAATGTCCTCCACCACCACGGAGAAAACTATTGCAGTCCTACAGACCATTTTTGCCAGGAATGGCTTGCCAGAACAGATTTGCTCCGACAACGGACCACAGTTTGTGTCCGAAGAGTTCTGGAGGTTCTTGAAAAAGAATGGGGTAAGGCATTACACATCCGCCCCGTATCATCCAGCCACAAATGGATTGGCTGAGAGGTTCGTACAAACCTTTAAGAAGGCAATAAAGGCTATGTACAATGACAACATTCCGCTGCAGCACAAGGTGGACAATCTCCTGTTCGCCTACCGGAATGCGACACATGCAGTCACCAACCAGGCCCCAGCCATGATGTTCTTTAACCGAAGGTTAAGATCTCGCCTGGATTTGCTCAGACCAAACGTATGAAGAGATGTTGAGAGTAAGCAATTCCAGCACATCCATGAGAAGCCAACAAGGAGCTTCAATGTAGGGCAACCAGTCTTGGCCCGCGACTACCGAACAGAAAAATGGCAGCCAGGAACGATATGCACACGGCAGGGCCCACTAATGTACACAGTGGACGTTGGGGAGAGCATCGTGAGACGCCATGCTGACCAGATCCTAGAGTCACAGGAACAAGTCAACCCCATGCCTCGCCCATACGTACCTGGTGATGAACCTGACGTACAGGTAGCATCTACCCCAGAAACAGTAGTATCGGAAGCTGATGAACCAACCGACGACAGGGGGCCAGAATCACCTCCGCACCAAGAGCAAGACACTCGGGAAAGGCGCTATCCAGAAAGGATCAGGAAGCCTCCCCAAAGACTGAATTTATAAATAGACTATTTTCAGCTAATGTTGCATGTTAAAAGTGTTAATTGTAATTAGTTTGATATTTAATTGTTAAATGAGTGTTATGGTACTGTTAATCTAAAAGGGGAGGAATTGTAATGTATGTAATGTATTAAACCTTAAGGGAGAGAACTACTTTTTACAGCTCCTGTTTACTGTAGTACCGGCAGCGACCACACCTGTATATAAACCCTGAGTAGTGATCTGTACTGTTAGATCTAGAGTAACCCTCATTCAGTAAACACCTGTTGAATCGTTCCCTGCAGTCTGTTGTCTGATTAATGAAGGACACAACATTAAGATACACGGACATAACATACACTATATCCACTGCATTTCCCCTACCTACAATGTCTGTAAGCTCCTCAAAGAGTTGTCAAACAAAATTGTCCCTTTTGAAATCTGTGAGGACTACTTCTAACTATTTTCTTTTTATCTAGACACGTGGTAATTTCATCCTTAATTAAGGGCTTTAAAATAACCCTACTAGAGATGTTAAACTAGCTGGCCAGTAATTACCCAAAGTAGCTCAGCCTCCTTTTTAAAAAATGGGTGCTTACATTGGCCACTCTCCAGTCCTCCGGCACACATTCACACTCAGTGGAGCCGTGAGATACAATTTCTACGGCCTCGGCAATTTCCTCTCTCACCTCTCTCAGGATCCTAGGATCTAGCCTGTTAGGCCCTGACGCTTGACTTCCTTCAGCCTAACTAACTCATCTAAAGTTTTCCTTTTATCCATCATGGTATCTCTCATCTCACTCACCTCCACTCCGATATCCTTCTCTTTAGCAAAGACCGACGCAAAATACTTATTAAATACCGTTGCCATTTTTTGATCATCACCTACAAATTGACAATCTTCTCCGCTTTGGGGTCCGACGTTGCTTTTAACAATTCACTTTTTACTGACGTATTGTAAAAATACTTTACTGTTCCTTTTGACTTTTTGAAATTTTCCTTCATACGCCCTCTCTGCTTTCCTTATCCCACTCATCCTTTTTTCTTATTTTCTCATATGTATCTTTAGTTTTTTTCTCATTTTTATTATTATTATTGCCCTCATAGGCTCTCTCCTCCCATTTTAATTGGTTTCTAACCTCTTTATTTAACCATGGCATTCTGAAACTACCAGTCGTGTTCTTTTTAATGGAATATACTTATCTGTCCCTTTGCAATCTCTTTTGTAAAAACATCCCAATGTTTCTCTACAGTCCTGAGTGCCAGTTTTTCCTTCTACTTCACCTCAGCTAGCTCGCTTCTGCCTTTCTAAAGTCTGTCCTCATCCAACCAGAAGTTCCAGTTTTTATATTGGCTTTTGCCATTGTTAATGGCCTGTTTGGCACCCCACAGCTCCCCAGCCAAATTCAAATGAGACTGGGGCCTCAACATCACGGGGGCCTTTTCACCACTGGCATGGGTGGTTGACTAGCCCACTCCACCGGTCGGTCGTCCGAAAGTCAAGATCGACCCCGGCAAGTCATGGTTCCTACCATTGCAGAGGCCTGGGAGCAGGTCTGGGGAATGGTGCATAGACTTAAAAAGGGAGGTTAAAATTATATGTAAACAAGAGGACGTGGAAAGAATGAATGATATAAGCATTTTGTGCTTGATCCAAATCTTATTTAATGTTATTTTATAGGGACCACAGCTCTTCATATGACCGCTTGAACAGAATTTTAACTATTTGAGACGGTATGTGCACTAAACAGTTGCTGCAGGACTTGCTAACCAAAAAAAAAACCCAATAAATCTCTCCAACTGCTTGAAATCTCAGCCAGTTTTTATCCTGAAAACAGTTGGCTTCACCTTTACAATGACAGGCCAGGCGGTCCTGGAATTATTTCTACTAAAAAACATGTAAAGCTCCAGATGTGGATCTATTTCTTCAATCACTTCAACCTTCAAGCCATGATTGTAGTGAATGACGACAATAACGGAATCGAGAATTCGATTTCATCATGGCGCGGCCACAAAGAACACTGAAACAAATGATTTTGCAATTCATTTCAACATAAATTGCAGTGTTTAGCAAAGACGGAAGCTTTGCTCAAGAACTTTCCAAACAAAACATCCGTAAAACTGAAAAAACAATCCTCTGAATTTCTGTTGTGAAAAAATTTCAATTCATTCATTTTTAAAAGCTAATGGGATAATTTGGACTTTGGCCGATAGTGTAAATCGAACGATATGGGATTAGCCTGCCCATTATACATTGATTTCAATGGAAATATATTGTTTAAAATTCATTCATGGGATGTGGGCAAGGCCAGCATTTATTGCCCAACCCTAGTTGCCCTTGAGAAGGTGGTGATGAGCTGCCTTCTTGAACCGCTGCAGTCCGTGTGGTGAAGGTACTCCCACAGCGCTGTTAGGGAGGGAGTTCCAGGGTTTTGACCCAGCGACGATGAAGGATCGGCGATATATTTCCAAGTCAGGATGGTGTGTGACTTGGAGGGGAACTTGGAGGTATAATGCCCAAAATCAAAATTAGCCCCAATGGGTGAAGCTTGATCAAAGTTAAAAGTAAAATGACTAATTTAATTAGGACTGGCATCAAGCTTTCTCCCTTTACCTGTCAAATGAGTTTCTATCTCATTTAGATAGAAATTATAAGGCCAAAAGATCCATGGGCTGTTTAACACTGTTGCAACAGGACTGTCACCCTCAGGTCAAGTGTGTTGCTAACCCCGCCTGAACCCATGGGACGTGCTCATGGACGTGGAAGTGGGAGTGGTGGGGTGGAGAGATGGAACTTGTTGCTGCAAGAGTTAAAAGCCATCTCATTTGCATCTAGTGAAGGAGTGGGTGGAGGAAATGGCCTCTGTCACCTGAAATTTAGTCAGAATGAAAACAAAGCATCTGAAACAGGTCCTACCCTGAAATCCGACCATCAGAATTGAGTTGCGCCCCAATTACACCCCTATCTTGCCAATACAACATGGCCGCTTTGCCTGTCAACTCCAGTTTTCTTCAACCAGTCCCTGAGCACTTGCCAAGGAAAACTGATATGCAGGGAAATCAGGCAATGACTGGGGGAGAGGGCAGGTTTCAGAGCTGATAAGTACTGGCGCCAGCCGTGGCTGAGTGGGTAGCATCCTCACCTCTGTGTCAGAAGGTTGTGTGTTCAAGCCCCACTCCAGAGACTTGAGCACATAATCCAGGCTGACACTTCAGTGCAGCACTGAGGGAGTGTTGCACAGTGGGAGGTGTGTCTTTCGCATGAGATGTTAAACCGAAGGCCCCATCTATGCTCTGAGGTGGACCCGAAAGATTCCATGGCACTACAGGAAAATTTCTGATATCCGGCACTGACGGGACCAAGCTGGTGCCGTACCATCAAAAGTGCCAGACATACCAGCATAATGTTGAAACATACGGAACTGAAAAGCTCCGTGTGAATCAACAAACCCTGTTGCTTACAGCTTCAAAACAGTCGGCTGCAGCTGCAAGCGTCTCTAGCTGAAGCTGTTGCTATAGCTACAGACCTTGCAGTGCCTGACTGGGAAAAAAAAGCAATGAGAACTAAAAAAACTTATAGAAAACGGCTCCTGATTTTTGCCGTTAGATCGAGTATTCCGGACATATAACCTCCGGATAAACCAAAGTTTCCTGTATTTCGAAAAAAAGAGCAGGCGCGTTATCCCCAGTGTCCTGGCTAATATTTATCCCTCAACCAACATCACTAAAACAGATTATCTGGCCATTATCACATTGCTGTTTGCGGGACCTTGCAGTATGCAAATTGGCTGCCACGTTTCCTACATTACAACAGTGACTACACTCCAAAAGTACTTAATTAGCTGTAAGGTACTTTGGGACGTCCTGAGGTTGTGAAAGGCGCTATATAAATGAAAGTTCTTTCTTTACTGGAGGATTAGATGCAAAAGCAAGTCCAACAATTTTATCAGTACCAAATGAAGAATGAGACTAATCCAAGAGTGTATAAAAACGTGCATGTGCATACAAAGTGGGCAAAACCACTCTTGAGGTATAATCCATAGCATTGTGAATGAAGGACAGAGAAGCCTAGGCCCTGAAATTCCACGGAGCACTAATTTGCACTAGTTTTGCATCCCTGAGCCGGAACTTTTGCCTGCCGTTCCTCTGCATGGTCAGCTCATTTAAATATTCATTGGCTGTTCGGTAGTGCTAGTGTAAAATGGGAATAGTGCATGGGGGAGGGGAGAGGGACTTGGGAGTTAGAGTGCAGTGTTTAGAAAAGCCAAGAATGGCTCATGATTGCAGCAAGCAGGCTGGGTGAGCAGCAGGTAAGTAGGAAAGTGTCTGTCTTGGGCCGGCAGGTAGCAGGATTGGATGACTCAGGTGCGATGCTGCGATCTGGCAGAGGCAGACAAAGAAGTGCATTGCGAGGGGGCAGAAAAGAAAAGTACACAATTTTAATGAGGCTGACCTACAAAAGGTCCTGGTTAAGACGTGGCAAAGGAGGGAAAGACTGCTGGGTCTCCATGAGAGGGAACTGCAGAAAGGTGTCTCATATGCCATGTGGAAATGGCCCCCAGGGAAGCAGACCAATGCTGGAAAAATGTCAATGACCTTACGAAGGCAAGCAAGGTGACAGATAGGTCACCTTCTTCCTTGGGCACAGAACACCGTTCACCCTCTAAAATTAACAGCTTCACAACTAATCTTCCACTCTGCTCTGTAATTAAGCGGGGCACCAACTCAGGGTTTTACAATATGTGTCACCATTACCCCTAACAGCAATTTCTTGCATGCAGAACTTTACAATCTCTTCCTCCACTTTAATAAGGTGATATTGTGGCAGTTCCACCGGGTGTCCCTTACACATATATAATGTATATAATTCACTTTAACCTAGCTGTACGTGTATTACTTACCTGTTTGGGCCATTGCCCCTTTAACTTACCTGTGGGGGCCGTTGCCCCTTTAAGACGCGCCCTAGCGCGCTGACGTCACATCACGCATTGCGAGACGTATGTGCGACAGCCGCCGGCACAGCCCGGCCTACCGCGACTTCGGCCGCATCGGCTGGCAGACATGAGCGACGCGATCCCCCGCGGCAAGCGCCGGCTCAGCTCAGCCTCCAGCCCCTGCTACCGCGGTCGCGACTTTGGCCTCAGCGGCCAGCCTCCGCACCGGGTGAACACGCCGACATATTGGCGCGGGTCACGTGACCGCCCCAAGCGCGGGCCAACACGCTAGCGTCAGGACGCAGTCACATGACATCTGAAGAGCGGGAAAACGTGACTAAGCGTGATGACGTCATCATGCTCTCCCAAGGACTACAGACTCAGTCCTCGTGGAGTCCCCATTGGGGTAAGACCTATCTCGCATTGCTCCTGTATAAAGCCAGCTTACCTGTTGTATTTCGTCAGTTCCAGTTAATAAACAACTTAGTGATTATTCATCCGAACTCGAACTAAATTATTTAGTGGGCATTCATCCTGAGAGGTCAACACGAATACCTACAATTGGTGACCCCGAGACCGTGAACGTTTTTCACGGCCGAAGCGCAGCCAACAACACCTCCAACGACGTGAGTACGGGCGCTCATCAATTCTTACACTACAATTGGTGACCCCGTATCCGTGAACGTTTTTCACGGAAGAAACGCGCATCCTGAACCTCGTCTTCACAGACGACGACCGACGAACAACCGACGAACAACCAACTCCATGGACGGTTTTCACGGAGGAAGCACACAGCCTGAACCTGGCGACCCCGTTTTTGTGAACGTATTCGCAAGGGCAGCAGAGCCTGGAGGTGATCACGTTTTTCACGGACAAAAAACAGCCGGACCTCGATTTTGCGAACGTTTTTCGCAAAAGAAGCACACCATGGAAGCACCAGCCATTTTGCTGTCGCTACCGCACTTCAGGGAGAAACAACTGCCCTCGTGCTTTGGCAAGGTAGAAGCCCAGTTCGCCGGGACCATCAACGCGGAGCAGACCACGCATTTGCTTACTGCCCCCGTGTTCGACTTTTCTACCGCCATGCGGGTCGTCCGCCCATACGTCCATCGCAACAGCAAGTATAAATCTCTCCAAGCGCGGGGTACAGCATGTTCGGGCCCACAAGATCGGAGCGCGCCCGGCGGGGATACCACGAGGACTCACCCCCGCGAACCACGAGGACTCGCTCCTCCCCAAACACGAGGACTCGCTCCTCTTGAAACGCAAGGACCCATCCCTCGCGAACCACGAGGACCCACCCCTCGCAAACCTCGAGGACCCATCCCTCGCAAGCCACGAGGCTCCACCCCTCGTGCAACACGAAGACTCGTTCCCCGCCGACGACGCGCCAGTCCGTCGGCCTGCTGGTTGTGTTACCTATCATACTTGCCGGCGAGTAAGAGAAGCGTGCCGCCTTCTCGGCAGTAGTTTCACTAAATCAACAGAAACGACAAGCAGCGTTGCCGCCCTTCTGGCAGTTTCCCCCCACCGACCACGACGACGACCCGGTCTGTCCCACCCTTTCTCTGGTCCATCAGCACAAGGGTCCGGAAGCGATTCCTCTCCATAGAGCATGTGCTAGAAACAGGTTTTAAGCTACAGAAGGTCGAAAACCTGCACTCTGATTTTAATGACCTGACAAGAGCCGACGAATAGCCTTCCTACAGGAACAGTGAAAGAAAACCTACCGAAAGCAGGTTACTATTCCTTCTACTGTTTCATTACTGATATCAGGACTTGTAATATCCCTATGTTCTGCAAAACTGCGTTTACTGGCTATAAACGAGGCTTTCGCAACCAAAGAGAGCACACTGCTCTCCTGCAGATTGAGGGGGTTTCTTGCCGCGCTGAAACGGACCTTTACCTGGGCACGAGAGGTGCCTACGTCCACAAAGCTAAGAACAGCACTGTCGCTCCTGGTGGTAAACCACACAAGACTCGTGCTCATTCAAACAGTGGCATGGGCCGTGCCAAGTCCAGCAGTAACCTGCCTACCAGGGCTAGGGGGCACAGGATTCATGCGAAGCTGTACCCATCAAGGATTTGAAGCACAGCTGCACGTCAATTGACAATAAATAACAAATGTTTCCTCGTCCGCTTAGTTAACTTCCAGTTCCTTTAGCACCGCAAGGCACAGATTTGAACGTAATGTTGAGATGAGACATCACCGATGACTTCTGTCCGCTCTACTGTTTAAAATGGCGTTCCTGGAAGCCTCTCAGAGACTTAATGCAATGACGGTGACCATTTTCTTCGGAAGACACACTCGGAACGTTAATTGCCCAAAAGAGCGTCTACGTAGCAGTCTCGCTCAGTGAATCCTTCCGGTTGGCTTGTTTGGGAAATATTGCGATGAATCTGCAGCTCAGCCTCCTTACACCATCGCTACAGCCAACAAGACTCACAAACCATCCTTTTTAGGATCTGCCTTTGACATGCGTGTGATTGATTGCTCAGTCCTCAACAGACAAGTAGGGCAAGATTCAGAGACGGTGCTCAAGATGCACACCCCCTTGCTCAATCGCTTCCTCAATGTTGCTGCCTCACCAGTTTTTCGTTTCAAACGCTTTGGCAGGGGCGCTCAAGGGGTAAAATTGTTGCGTCACCCTGTGGACAGTGGCTTTTCTAATTGCCTTCCTCATGAAGAACCCGATTCGGTCACTCCCATCAGTGACGAGGATTCGAAAAAATGCGGCTCAACACAGGCCAGTGAACCTTTTAGTCCTATTATCATCCTAAACGCTCCTTCCCACTTCGAAGCATCTGAAATTCAAAAACGAATAAAGCTTCAATCAACATGCTCCGTATTGCAGAGCCATACATTACATGGGAATATCCAAATCTGAAGTCTGTCCGTGAATTGATTTACAAACGTGGTTTCGACAGATCCAACACCAGCGCATCGCTTTCACTGCCAATGCCTCGATTGCAAAGCAGCTTGGAAAGTATGACATAATTTGTATTGGCGATCTGATCCATGAGTCATAGAGTCATAGTCATAGAGTTATACAGCACAGAAAGAGGCCCTTCGGCCCATCATGTCTGCGCCGTC
Organism: Somniosus microcephalus; assembly: GCF_052327205.1. Taxonomy (NCBI): domain Eukaryota; kingdom Metazoa; phylum Chordata; class Chondrichthyes; order Squaliformes; family Somniosidae; genus Somniosus; species Somniosus microcephalus. The sequence goes on from NC_140992.1 coordinate 256,315,708, forward strand.
CATCAATCCCTGTCCAGTCTAATCCCATTTTCCAGCATTTGGTCCATAGCCTTGTATGCAATGGCATTTCAAGTGCTCATCCAAATGCTTCTTGAATGTTATGAGGGTTCCTGCCTCTACCACCCTTTCAGGCAGTGAGTTCCAGATTCCAACCACCCTCTGGGTGAAAAAGTTCCTCCTCAAATCCCCTCTAAACCTCCTGCCCCTTACCTTGAATCTATGCCCCCTTGTTATTGACCCCCCTACTAAGGGGAAAAGTTCCTCTTTATCTACCCTATCTATGCCCCTCATCATTTTGTACACCTCAATCAGGTCCCCCCTCAGCCTTCTTTGCTCTAAGGAAAACAACCCCAGCCTGTTTAGTCTTTCTTCATAGCTGAGGCGCTCCATCCCAGGTAACATCCTGGTGAATCTTCTCTGCACCCTCTCCAAAGCAATCACATCCTTCCTATAGTGAGGCGACCAGAACTGCACACAGTACTCCAGCTGTGGCCTCACCAGCGTTTTGTACAGCTCCATCATAACCTCCCTGCTCTTATAGTCTATGCCTCGGCTAATGAAGGCAAGTATCCCATGTGCCTTTTTAACCACCTTATCTACCTGTTCCGCTGCCTTCAGGGATCTATGTACATGTACACCAAGGTCCCTCTGACCCTCTGTACTTCCTAGGGTCCTACCACTCATTGTGTATTCCCTTGCCTTATTTGTCCGTCCAAAATGCATCACCTCGCGCTTTTCAGGGTTAAATTCCATTTGCCACTTTTCCGCCCATCTGACCAACCCGTTTATATCGTTCTGTAGCCTGAGGTTTCCTCCTCGCAATTTACCACCCCACCAATTTTCGTGTCATCTGCGAACTTACTGATCATACCTTTTACATTCTCATCCAAATCATTTATGTAGATCACAAACAGCAAGGGACCCATCACCAATCCCTGAGGTACCCCACTGGACACAGGCTTCCAGTCACAAAAGCAACCTTCGACCATCACCCTCTGCCTCCTGCCACTCAGCCAGTTTAGGATCCAACGCGCCAAGGCACCCTGGATCCCATGGGCTCTTACCTTCTTGACCAGTCTCCTATGCGGGACTTTGTCAAAAGCTTTACTGAAATCTATGTAAACCACATCCACAGCATTTCCCTCATCCACACACCTAGTCACCCCCTCGAAAAATTCAATCAGATTGGTCAGACATGATTTACCCTTGACAAAGCCATGCTGACTATTCCCGATTAATCCTTGCCTCTCCAAGTGGAGACTAATTTTGTCCCTCAGAATTTTTTCCAATAATTTCCCTACCACAGATGTTAGGCTCACCGGCCTGTAATTCCCTGGTTTATCCCTGCTACCCTTCTTGAATAATGGTACTACATTAGCTGTTCTCCAGTCCTCTGGTACATCCCCTGTGGCCAGAGAGGTTCTGAAAATGTGTGTCAGAGCCCCTGCAATCTCCTCCTTTGCCTCACACAACAGCCTGGGATACATCTCGTCCGGGCCTGGGGATTTATCCACTTTTTGGCCTGCTAAAACCGCTAGTACCTCCTCCCTCTCGATGCTAATATGTTCAAGTATGTCACAGTCCCCTTGCCCGATTTCTATGTCTACATCGTCTTTCTCCATAGTGAACACAGATGCAAAAAATTCATTTAAAACCCCGTCTACATCATCTGGCTCTACACACAGATTGCCACTTTGGTCCCTAATGGGCCCTACCCTTTCCCTGGTTATCCTCTTGCCCTTAATATACTTATAAAACATCTTAGGATTTTCCTTTATTTTGCTCGCCAGTGTTATTTCATGGCCCCTCCTTGCCCTCCTAATTTCTCTTTTAAGTATGCCCCTGCACTTTTTATACTCCTCTAGGGCTTCCTCTGTCTTTAGTCTTTTGTAACTGCCAAAAGCCCCCCTTTTTTTCCTAATGCATTTTTGTATATCCCTTGTCATCCAAGGTTCCCTTTGCTTGTTGGTCCCACCCTTGACCTTTACAGGAACATGTTGGCGTTGTACTCTCTCTATTTCCCTTCTGAAAGTCTCCCACTGCTTTGATGTGGATTTTCCTATAAGTAGCTGCTCCCAGTCCACTTTGGCCAGATCCTGCCTTATCATATTAAAATCGGCCTTCCCCCAATTTAGAACCCTTATTTCCGGGCCGTCTTTGTCTTTTTCCATGACCACCTTAAATCTCACCGAATTATGGTCACTGTCGCCAAAATGCTCTCCTACTGACACTTCCACCATTTGCCCGGCTACATTCCCTAGAATTAGGTCCAGTACCGCCCCCTCTCTTGTAGGACTTTCTACATGTTGGCTCAAAAAGCTCTCCTGGATGCACTTTAAGAATTCTGCACCCTCTAAGCCTTTCACACTCTGACTATCCCAATTAATATTGGGGAAGTTGAAATCCCCCACTATTATTACCCTATTATTTTCGCACTTCTCTGAGATTTACCTACATATCTGTTCCTCTATCTCCCCCTGACTGTTTGGGGGCCTATAGTACACTCCCAGCAAAGTGATTGCCCCCTTTTTGTTTTTAAGTTCTACCCATATGGCCTCATTAGAGGAACCCGCTAATATATCATCCCTCCTTACAGCAGTAATTGACTCCTTAATTAATATTGCAACACCCCCTCCCCTTTTACACCCCCCTCTGTCTCGCCTGAAGATTCTATACCCCGGAATATTGAGCTGCCAGTCCTGACCCTCCCTCAACCATGTCTCCGTGATAGCAACAATATCGTACTCCCATGTGTTCAACAACAACTTCAGTTCATCCACCTTATTTGCAAGACTCCTTGCATTAAAATAAATGCCTTCCAGCCTTGCCATATTCCCTTTTGCCTTCACATATTTGCTCTGCCTTCCCAGCTGACTTGTTTTTTCCTCCGTATTTGGCTGTAAATCACCCCCTACTATAGTTCCACTCTGTATGGGATCTACACAGTCGGTAAGAACTTCAACATGGCCAACGATGTCTTGGGGCCCTTCAAACTGTCCTCGCCACGTGGTGGCATGAACAAAAAGACAATACCTTTTGTTGAGGGTGGTGCTGCTGGTAACAGAAAAGACCGAATCAACAGAATGATCAGAACTAGGAACTAAGGGCCTGCCCGTCTCCAACTCCGACGCTTGGACAGCACCTGACGCGGGCCGACATTTGCCATTCTAGCCCGTTACATGCCGATGCTGTTTTTCAGCCACTCGCTCGCTGCGGCCGCCCATTCCCCCTTAACAAACGTAAACATCTACTGACGCAGCAAACATCGAGGACGGGTCCAACGGACAGCCCACGGCCGCGATCGGCCACGTGAAAGTTGCAGTCCGCACCGAGCACTGCTCTGCGTAGCAACGGCTCACTCTCCGTTGTGCGATCGTCGTAGCACTATGGTACGCACCGTTCTGTGTGTGCCAGGCTCCCAACGATTATGCTCACCTGTCGGCGAGTTCACCAACCTCGCCTGTAAAGTCCTTCTGGATCACCCGGTTGGCGTTCCTGCAGAGTTCGTCAGAACAAGGACTTCTACCATCAACAGAGCGATCGCCCGCGTCCGCCCGACCTGCCCGTCACTCTGACATGGCCTGCTGTTTCGCACGTTTCCACGGTCTTTCGCCTGACGGATACGTTTTATTCGCCATGACGTGCGTAAGGATCCGCTGACGACTAGCATCTGCAGACCTCGCCCGCCAAGTCGAGACAGCATGCCCACTGAGACCAACTGCTCGTCAAACCATCTCATCTTTGGACTTTCGTTAAAGTGAATTCTGGGGGGGCGCATGTGGCGGTTCCACTGGGTGTCCCTTACACATATAATGTATATAATTCACTTTAACCTAGCTGTACGTGTATTACTTACCTGTTTGGGCCATTGCCCCTTTAACTTACCTGTGGGGGCCGTTGCCCCTTTAAGACACGCCCTAGCGCGCTGACGTCACATCACGCATTGCGTGACGTACGCGCGACAGCTGCCAGCACAGCCTGGCCTACCGCGACTTCGGCCGCATCGGCTGGCAGACATGAGCGACGCGATCCCCCGCGGCAAGCGCCGGCTCAGCTCGGCCTCCAGCTCCTGCTACCGCGGTTGCGACTTCGGCCTCAACGGCCAGCCTCCGCACCGGGTGAACGCGCCGACGTATCGGCGCGGGTCACGTGACCGCCCCAAGCGCGGGCCAATGCGCTAGCGTCAGGACGCGGTCACGTGACATCCGAAGAGCGGGAAAACGTGACTAAGCGTGATGATGTCATCACGCTCTCCCGAGGACTACGGACTCAGTCCTCGTGGAGTCCCCGTTGGGGTAAGACCTATCTCGCATTGCTCCTGTATAAAGCCAGCTTACCTGTTGTATTTCGTCAGTTCCAGTTAATAAACAACTTAGTGATTATTCATCCGAACTCGAACTAAATTATTTAGTGGGCATTCGTCCCGAGAGGTCAACACGAATACCTACAATATCATCAGATCTATTGCATCAGCTACCTGTTGCTTGCTAAGAAACATAATCAATTGCTAGCCTTCACCCAATTCACTCAATCTTGTTGCAGAAGAAACTTGTGTACAGTGCCTCTGAGAGGCAGGGGACTGGAGGGGGCATTCTGGACATCAGACAGCTGACCTCCTATAAGGAGCAGGCCATGGAGTTGCTGGGGGCAGTGCGGGGAGGAGGGGGGGGAGTAATTTCACTCATTCTTTGCTTATGCCCCCCTTTGCTGCAAATCCTTCCCCGCAGTGGAGGAGGGCAGAGGATGATGAAGAGGAGGAAAATGATGATAATGATGAGGAGGACCAGGAGGAGCAGGAAGGAAAGAAATTCTTCATCGTCAACTCGGATGATGATGATGATGAGGGAGAGCCCACACCGAAAATCCTGGAGCAAGATCTGGCCCCAGATTTGGAACATGGGGCCCATCAAATCACTGCAACTGAATACTGGATGGGATGTATAACAGGCAGCAGATGAGATGCCACACATTTTGCACCAAGTCGAATTTCACCCCCAGTGTGTCTCATTGATAACCCATTAACAGCTAGTTGTGATTTTGAAACGAAGGAATTATACCTGGGGGTATATGTGCACAAATCGTTGAAGGTGGCAGGGCAGGTTGAGAAAGTGGTTAAAAAAGCATACGGGATCCTGGACTTCATAAATAGAGGCAAAGGGCTGGATTTTAATTCAGGGGAGGGTTGGGGTCGTGTAATCCACATTTCGTGTTATCCACACGAATGTAAATCGATGTGGGAGATTGATGCGAATTTAGCTTAATTGCCCAATTGAGTTCCAACGTGTGGGAACCCTTGGCAAATGAATTTCTCCAGTCTGAAAGTCGCCTCCGATGACGTCATCATTGCTGCTGCATTTAAGGTTTACAGCAAGCCTTCCATCTTCTGCAGACTGCCAACCTTTTGGCCTTTGGTGTGGGAGGGACCTGGAGGCACCATGAGCAGCAGGAGAGCTAAGTCTGCTCCCAGATTCGATGATGTGGCCCTGCAGGCATTAGTTGATGGAGCTAGAGCACATAAGGAGGTGCTCTTCCCTTCTACAGGGAGGAAGAAGCCTCCCCAGCAGACCAAGGCCGTGTGGATACAGGCGGCAGAGGAGGTCAACTCCTTAGCAGTGACCCGCAGAACCTGGATACAGCGTAGGAAGAGATTTCATGACCTTCAGTGCATTGGAAAAGTGAGTATGATTTTCCCATCACCCTCCATCTGATCCCCATTGCCTTTCCTCACCAGCACTCAGCTTTAGCAATCTATTCCTCCACATCCCACTTGACACTGACATCCATGCACCCTTACCCATTCTCTTTCTCTCTATGGTCACATTCACCCAGCTATTCGACTATGCAGCCCTCACACTCCCTATCACTGTGATGCTATGCAGACAACTGACAACACACAGGGAGGGCCCTTGGTCTTGCCACCTCACTCCATCTTTGTCTCCTTCTAAGTATCTATGCTATGGAATCTCTACACTCACTCTTTCATTCTCACTCAAACTCCACTTGTCTCCCTCATTGAAGGAAAAGAGAGCTCACAATAAAAGAGAAAGAGCGAGGACAGGAGGAGGGACAGCCTCATTAGCCCACCTCACCCCCTGGGAGGAGGCGGTCCTGGAAATCGTTGGAGTTGAGGAAGATGTGCAAGTGGGGGACGGACAGACGGGTGCAACATAGCAAGCTGGTGACAGAATAGTTTTCCATCTCTCTCATTGACATTGCATGAGTCGCTGATAATGATTCTGAAGCTCTAACAGATGGACTTATGAGCATCTGCAATATGCAATGTGCATGTAACCTTGACATCACATCTCTGACTCTTTCCTTTACTCCCCCACAGGACCATCGCAAGCAGCCATCCCAACTAGCCAGGAGGAAGAGCCTGAGCAGCCAGACCCCTCAGAGGAAGTTGCAACCTCTGAGGGCGCAGAGTCAGCAGAATTCAGTGCACCCAGCACCAGTGCAGACACTCACACCTCAGTGGGACCTTCGGGGCATACAGCAGTGTTGTCACCTGGTGTATCACAGCTCACAAGTGAGCATCAGCAGATTGCAGAGACAGGGACAGCAGTGGAGAGTCCTAGTCGGAGGGGGTAGGACACTGCCAGCTCGGCTCAGCTGCCTGTCGACCCTCTGCCTCTGGGTCCATCCATAAGATCAGCGGTGCTGGAACTCCAGGAACAGATGCAGGAGTCTTTGGCAGGTTTTGTCTTCAGGGTCGCTGCGAGTGTGGAGTGAATGGAGGAGTCCATAGCGAACATGAGCAGAGCCTTTGTGGAGTCATTGGCGCATGAACGCATCACCACGGAAAGGATGGCAACCTCCGGGCAAATGATGGCAACCTCCGTCGAAAGGATGGCTACAGTAGACGAGAGGATGGCTATGGCCATGGAGGAGATAAGTCGCCAGAGTGCAGAAAACATGGTGAGTTTTCAGAATAGAATGATATCTCTGGAGGAGCGATGGTCATCTATTGAACAGCAAAACCAGACCTTCATGGAAGTCCTTCTGAGTAGGACTGCTGGTGCAGATACAGGTCCCCATGGCCCCCCTGATGTGCAGCAAGGTGCTCTCAAGCCACTTGCAGGCGCTGAGGGGGACCTGACCCATGAGAGGGAAGTTGGTGGCAGACATCAAGGAAGTGGGGGCTCCTCTCCAAGTGCTCACACTTCCATGCCACTGCAAAGCCCTCAGTCAGAGCCCCACCAGAGTCCACACTCAACTGAGATTGGCGTCTCAACCCCTGCACAGCTGCAGGAGCAGCAGACTGTTGATGAGCCCTCACAGGCTCGCAACCCCAGAGGACGCCCGCCAACGGTGTCGAGACAGGAGCAGCAGGAAAGTGAGCAAGGGGCCTCCACATCTGCTGAAGCCACAGGGGAAGCACCACGTAGGAGCACGCGTAAGAGAAAGATTCTGTACAAATAGTCACAAGGGTAGTCACTTGGGTGAAAGTTGATGTATTGTTAGAAAAAGCTATCAGATTAATAATGTTAATAAAAATTCTGATGGCAACTGCTGTAGTTGTGGCATGTGTCATTTCGCGAATGGAACTTTCACATTGAGGGCTTAGGATTACTTGCAATTGTCAGTATGCTGGACAAATAGCTAGGAATCCGCAGGGTCTTGGCCATTGACGATGCTCAGGTAAGAAGCTGCAAGGCAAAAGTGCTTGATTGGCTAGGCTAAGCAAATCTGGCCAAGATTAGTGCGTTCCTTGCATCCCGGGCAGCAATGTTCTCGCGTAATGCTGCCACTGGTTGATGGGCCCCTGCAGGATGCTCGTTTTTGCTTTCCTCCTCCTCCTCATCATCATCATCATCTGAGGAGGATATGTGAGGGGCCACTTGGTCCTCAGGAATCTGCAAGCCACGACGCTGTGCCATGTTGTGAAGGGCACAGCAAACCACAACAATTCTGGAGACCCTGGCTGCTGAGTACTGCAGAGCTCCACCTGATCTATCCAGGCATCTGAAGCGCATCTTCAGCAAACCGATGGTTTGCTCGATTATGGCTCTGGTGGACATGTGGCTGGAGTTGTAGCTCTCCTCTGCTTTGTTGGATGGTCTCCTCAAAAGCATCATTAGCCACGTCCTCAGGGGATAGCCCTTGTTTCCAAGTAGCCATCCGTTAAGTTGGTCTGGCGGACTGAATAGCGGAGGCACACTAGACTGGTGCAGTATGAAGGAGTCATGGCAACTGCCAGGGTACTTGGCACAAACATGCAAAATTTCCTTCTTGTGATCACACACCAGCTGAACATTAAGGGATTGGAAGCCCTTGCGGTTGACAGAAATACCTGGATTGCGAAGGGGTGCCTTAAGGGCCACATGTGTGCAGTCAACGATGCCCTGCACCCTTGGAAAGCCTGTCAGATTAGCTAATCCAACCGCACGTGCCGTGACACTTGCTTGATCCTTGGTGAAATGGATGTGATTGTGCGCGATGGCAAAGAGGGCATCGGTTACCTGCGTGATGCAAGTGTGTGCGACCACCTGGGAGATGCCGCTGATGTCTGCTGCTGATCCCTGGAATGAGCCTGAGGCAAAAAAGTTGAGTGCGGTGGTGACTTTGACGGCCACTGGTAAGGGTGGTCCACCTGGTCCTCTGGCCTGCAGGTGTTGTTGCAGCATTGCGCAGATTTCACCCGCTACCTCTCGCGAAAGTCAGAGCCGCCTTTGGCACTGCTGCTCAGACATGTTGAGGTAGCTGACCCTCTGTCTGTAGACCCTGTTTGGGGGGTATCTCCTGCGCCGAGGGGCTTCCATGTGCTGGCCCCTTCTGGCCTGTGCAGCTTCAGGTGGGTGAGCAACAGCCTGGTGCTCCTGTTGCTGCTGCTGCTGTTGTTCCTGGTTCTGCTGGTGCCGCGGCTGGTGCTCAAGCTCATCTAATGCCCAGAAGGGAAGGAAATAAATGGCTCCCATGCTTCTGGTATGTGCCTCCATTGAGGAAGCGCTCAGTGAAGGTGGCGAGAAGGGTTTCCCAGGAGGTCACACTGGAGATGGGTGTCAGGCTCCAAACTTCCACAGCTGTGGTTAAGCCTTCTAAAACTTCCCCCAGGCCTGAGACAACAAAGTCCTGCCACCTGCAAATGATGGCTGATCAAATCTCCTCTTTAATGGTTGACCTGCAGCTGATAGTCAGCAATCCAATTGTGCTCCCGCCAGGTTTCACCGGCGTGTTTCACACCAAGCGTGTTTCACGTCGGAAAAGGGTTAAAATGACAAAGGCCTTTCAAAATGGCATTATAGAGGCAATTTAGTGCTTGTTAAGGGCCTTAACGGACTATCCCGCCTCTTGGAGGCGGGACGGAGACAGGACCATTAGACATGAATGAATTAAAATTGCTCGGAGGCGGGATGGAGGCGGGGATGGTCCCGCCCACCAGTTTTTGCAATTTTAACCCCTCACATGCCTCCAATCCCGCCTCCACGGCGCAATGAAAATCCTGCCCATAGAGTACAAAAGCAAGGAATTTATGACGAACCTTTATAAAACACGGGTCCGACCTCAACTGGAGTATTGCGTCCAATTCAGGGCACCGCACTTCAGGAAGGATGCGAAGGCCTTAGAGAGGGTGCAGAAAAGATTTACAAGAATGGTTCTAGGGATGAGGGACTTCAGTTACGTGGATAGACTGGAGAAGCTGGGGTTGTTCTCCTTCGAGCAGAGAAGGTTGAGAGGAGATTTGATAGAGGTGTTCAAAATCATGAGGGGTCTAGACAGAGTAGATAGAGAGAAACTGTTCCCATTGGCGGAAGGGTCGAGAACCAGAGGACACAGATTTAAGGTGATTTGCAGAAGAACCAAAGGTGACATGAGGACAATCTTTTTTACACAGCGAGTGGTTAGGATCTGGAATGCACTGCCTGAGAGGGTGGCGGAGGCCGACTCAATCATGGCTTTCAAAAGGGAATTGGATAAGTACCTGAAGGAAAAAAAGTTGCAGGGCTATGGGGAAAGGGCGGGGCAGTGGGACTAGCTGAAGTGCTCTTGCAGAGAGCCAGCACAGGCTCAACGGGCCGAATGGCCTTCTTCCGTGCTGTAACTATTCTATGAGTCTATGATTCTATGAAATGTATTTATAACATAACAATCACTACACTAACCAGGCATAATCAAAACCAAGAATGCTCAATGCACGGGGCACATTGTGGAAGCTGCACATGAGGCTCAATGAGGTACGCAAGTCTCCGTTTTTTTTACACTGTTTTAAAAAGTATCTAAACAATTGTTTTCATACTTCCATGATGTGCTTTCTCTTTTCTGAACCGCCAAGGAAAAATACAAGAAACACATCAAGGAAACACAACAGAAGTTTTTTTAATAGTCTTTAAGGTATTATCCAATCATGATCTTGGAACTGAGGACTGCTTATTAAAATGAATCAGCTCGATGTAATCAAAGCCAGACGTAGTTTTCAGTGTAGCAAAATGTTATGCTCTGAATCAGAGTTGTATGAGGATCTTCTAATCAGTCGGAGGAATGATTTTGGATGTAACAGATACTAAAACAAGCACATGGAAAATTGGATTGTCTTTAGCCATCAATGGGGAGGCACTTTCAGCAGTTGTTGCACCGAAAAAAAATAGGTACTGAATATTTGTACACATGGATAATTCACATGAGCAATACCTTCCCTTATTATCTCAATTTTGTTCTATAGCAGTGCTGAGTGTACAAATGTATTCGTACCTCTTGACTTCTTAATAATAAACTTAAATTCAAGTTGATTCTTAAGGGATTATCAGAATATCACTCTTGATCCCTTCAGAGGAAAATCTTAGTCAAAGTAAAAGGACTGCCACAATAGCTTGGCCCATCTCCTGAATCACTAATATGAAGTTTTCGTCCACGTTCAGACAATGCTAAATGATAAGTCTACTAAACTTTCCCTTTGCCAGCTCTCTGACTGACACACAATGGCACACATACAGGGTGTAGATTTGTGGACATAATTCTATATATTTTGAGATCCTGATCTCAGCCATGCCACAGTGTGATGGGGCTCTGTAGGTGTGCATGTGTGTGGAGGGGTGGGGATGGTGGGGTGGGGGGGGGGAGATATGGGGGGCATGGGAGGAGCATAGGGCAAACATTTCCCATAGGGAAGGAAGGGAAAATAGGAGGGAGAATCACTCAAACTCGCTCTCTTTCATCTATACCTCACTATAATCATTACATTCACTTATATTCTAAATAATTATTTAGTGATTATTTATTATTGTAAATAATTTTCAGTAACAGATCCAATTGGAGCTGCCTGATCCTGGAGTATTCTTTTAAACAATAGGGGGGCGATTTTGCCATCCCTGGGGAGGCGGGTAAGGAGGTGGGACTGCCGGGAAAATGGCAGAATTTGGGGGCGGGTGCCTAACCCACCCCCAACCCGCCTCCATGCCATCTTCCCAAGAGGCGGGTAACTGTCCCGCATCAGGTAACGTCTCCTTGGAGGCAGGAAGGGATTAAAGCCTATTAACTGCCTGTTAACAGGTAGCTAACAGGCAGAAAATAGGATTATCCTCTTTTTGCCCTCACAAGTGCGGGCTTTCCGAAGACTCCGAAACCCGCCAGGTTCACCGAGGCAAGTAGGTAGTCTGTGGGGCTCGGGGGTGGGGGGGGTGGGGTGGCGGTGCAAATGTGTGCTATGAAGATAAGTGATGGGTGCAAGAGTGTAGAAGTGAGTATCTGAGGAAAGTGTAAAGTGTTATTAAAAGTGTACTTACCTTTGTTTCTTCCTGCAGGCTTCAGTCGATGGGTTCGCGAAGAGTCTCGGACCTCCGGGTGCTCCGGTTTCCTCCCACAGTCCAAAGATGTGCAGGTTAGGTTGATTGGCTATGATAAATTGACCCTTAGTGTTAGGGGGATTAAAATATGTGGGGTTACGGGGATAGGGTGGGATATGTGTTGGTATAGGGGTTACGGGGATCGGGTGGGATATGTGTCGGTGCAGGCTCGATGGGCCGAAATGGCCTCTATCTGCACTGTGTGGTTTCTGTGATTTCTGTGATTTCCACGTTGGGAATGACAGGTGGCCGTTGCATTCTCAGATGCAACAACCATCTCATTTCTGTAAAAGAAAGAAGTTTGATGGGGTCTTGAATTCAACATTTTTGACAGATGAAACGTCATACGTTGACGTTCTCTGCAACTGGCTTTCCCTTAATTGGCCTGCTAAGCCCACTGGGCAGGCTCAACAAGGTCAATCAAGGGAAAATAGCATGGGTGGGCCAGAGGTAACTTAAAAGGTTCTCTGTTTGTTAATGTGGATGTGCTACAAATAAGCTTTCCAGATCTCAGGGCAATGGGAAACACTCCCAAGGATGTAGGAAATTAGAGGTCATCTAGGAGAGTAGTGTAAAACACAGAAACCAAAAATATCTGCAGTAAAAAGGGTAAAAGAATCCAAAAAAGATGTACTGTGCTACTCTGGGAGTACAATTACAGGCTAGTCATCATTTAGTGGATAAGACCGCCTACTTCCACCTCTGTAACATCGCCCATCTCTGCCCTTCCCTCAGCTCACCCACTGCTGAAACCCTCATCCATGCCTTTGTTATCTCTAGACTCGACTATTCAAATGCACTCCTAGCTGGCCTCCCACATTCTACGCTACATAAACTTGAGGTGATCCAAAACTCGGGCTGCCCATGTCCTAACTCGCACCAAGTCCCGTTTACCCATCGCCCCTGTGCTCGCTGACCTGCATTGGCTCCCGGTTAAGCAATGCCTTGATTTCAAAATTCTCATTCTTGTTTTCAAATCCCTCCATGACCTCGCCCCTCCCTATCTCTGTAATCTCCTTCAGCCCCACAACCCCCCCGAGATATCTGCGCTCCTCTAATTCTGCCCTCTTGAGCATCCCTGATTATAATCGCTCAACCATTGGTGGCCGTGCCTTCTGTTGCCTAGGCCCTAAGCTCTGGAACTCCCTCCCTAAACCTCTCCGCCTCTCTGCATTTCTTTCCTCCTTTGAGACGATCCTTAAAGCCTACCTCCTTGACCAAGATTTTGGTCACCTGCCCTAATTTCTCCTTATGTGGCTCGGTGTCAATTTTTTTTGTCTTTTAATGCTCCTGTGAAGCGCCTTGGGACGTTTTAATACGTTAAAGGCGCTATATAAATACAAGCTGTTGTTGGATGTGGGCTTTATTTCCTACTGATGTAGATATGGAGGTGATGGGATACAGTGCTAATTGATAGTTTGTTTTATCTCCACTGGTGTTTAAGGATACAGTGCCGAACAAATACAGACGGCACAAACACATCCTCAACAAGTACCGGCATAGAGGTTGTGGCAACACATCCTATTATCTCAGCAATATGAGCACTTACCGGAACACAGGCTGTAGCATTATCAAGGTGAAGTGGAGAATGGCATCTCAGAGCAACGGCTTTCGTGCAACAGTAGCTGGATATGGCTCCCTGACTGAGATACGTGCTCTCGTGCCAGACTGTAGAATGGCTTCACTTGAGCCTACTATAGAGGGAATGTCAGAATGTAGTGACTTGATTAAATCCTCAGTGACGTGGATTTACTTTCTAAGATTGGATATGGAAGCATGTCTAACAATGTCTCAGTTTGAAATAGGATCAAATTAGAAGATCATGGACACAGATTGTTGTCATCTGTGAAGGAAATAAGTTAGGAATGTCTTTTGAATGTCTCTTGACTTGCCAGGGTAGATTTTCTGTTTGCCACCTGGACATAAAATTGATATTGCCGGTAGGCTGAATCACAAATCTAGCCCACCATGTCTGGTGCAGAATCTGGAAATCCCTTCTCATTCATTGCCAGGGAACGGGTTCATCCTTTGCTAATATCAATATAAATTGTAATGTAATCAAAAGCACTTCAAACAGCTCATATTGCTCTCCAAGGGAACCAAGCTGCTTGCTGTATGATAGATCACTACTTTCTGTGTCTTCTGGTTGTTTCTGGCTGGCATTTAGAGTGTTAGAATGGGATTATCAATCATGCCTTTAAGCACAGCCATAATCCCCCCAAATCTAGCCTTGCTACTCATCATTCCATTCTAATAAACCAAGCGCATTTGCAGATCCCAATTATTTGGCATCATAGGTGTAACCTTGCATATTGAGAAACTAGGGATGGGCAATAAATACGTGACCTTGCCAGTACAGCTCGCATCCCATCAACAAATAAAAAAACAAATTCCTTACAGTTGGTGTATACCATTGGATGGACTGAGGGCACTGTGTCGGCATGTATGTTAAATCTGCCACATACAGCATCCTGGAATAACCAACAATGGCACAAGTTTTGTGTGTGTCTATGCATGCTTTTGAAGAGCTGAATGAAACTAGTTGCCTTCCAGAACATTCATTAGTCACTTCCTCGATGTGGGTGAAGATAGAGAGTTAACGAATGCAATTGTAATCTCCACCTGGTGTCTGGAAACAAGTCAGAAACTAAAGCATTAATCACTAGAGTGGTTTTAGCAGCCACAGGCAGAGGAGTTTATATACCTCGGTCATTACCTTCCCGGTTAGCCAAGATCTCCTTCTCCGCAACAGTGCTCCTCTAAAAGGTCTGGGCGATTTACCCCAAGTAGGTACAGCCTTCGCTATAGGGATAGTTTTCTCATTTCTGCCCTCCGATGTTGCCCCAACTTATGTTTTTCCTACTCCTCTTCAGGCAGAATAATAGCTGCTGGAATCGATATAAAAGACATCAGAATAGAGCAAAGAATTGGATCCTTCCCTGTGCGTCATGGAATTTTAGTTCATGTTTAGTACAGTAATCAAGGAATGCCATGGTATGCTTATATTGGAACATGTGGAGTGGTGTTAATGTCACAAAAAGGTATCCCTAATGCCTAGACTGCACTTTTCTGCTGATGCAGTTGAGCAGTAAAATTACTGATACCCTGCCTCACGAGGGCCGACTTTAACTCCTGGTGGGAAGCAGATGACAATCCCATGTGGGAGGGTGAGCTGGAGGACCGGCAGATTTTAAATGGAGCGTGCTTTTAAATTAGCCAGGATATTAATTAATGCTTGCATCGTGTCATGAATCTCATGAAGAAATAACTCCTGAAGTAACACTGGACGGCCAGCTGGTGGCGCCGTCCAAGGAGCATAAATACTCGGGCGTGGGCCCAGCTTGCTCAGGGACATTTTGTAAGACAGGAACTAGTGAAGTACAACTAGACCTCCATGTTCTGAAACAAGTTGATTAAAGCCTTGCTTTATACTCGAACCAAGTGCATAGTGAGTTTTATTACATCACATCTGATGCTCATAATGTGTAGCAACAGCCCGTGAAAAGGAACAGGATGATGCAAAATCATATCAATCACAATACTGTTTAGAAATAATCACCGCAATGATGATATATAGAGATACAATTTTGCAATGTTCCTGGCACAGCTGTCAGTGAAGTCAGTATGCCGGATTCATGACCTGCGTAACTGTCCGTCCATTGAAATTAATGGGCGTCTTGCTATCATGGGTGTATTCCCAGCATAAACCCATATTTCCATCCATATTTAAAAAGAAATTGTGAGTCCCTTCTGATGAATTGAAATGGCTTGGAGCGAGGGGAGAGAAACAATATGCATGCCATTCCCAAAACAATGCCACAAAAGACAGATTTCATCGGTACAAAAAGTTCCCTCAAGGTATTTTGAACTGTTGTATTGCCACATATCAAGCACTGGTGGCATTCTGTGAAAAGGGCCGGAATTTTCCCAGTCCCGAGCGTGCAGGTTTGGGGGGCGGGTCAGCACTAAAAATCGCCAAAATTGCCAGCGTGTTGGGAAACCGCCGTCATCCCGCCAACTTCCACATGTAACTCGGGCACGTTTCCCAGCGCACCACGGATCCGCTCTGCGGGCGACCTTATTGAAATACATAAACGCTTGTTGAGAGACACTTAACAGGCTTTTTAACAGAAATTAGGATGTTCGTTGATGATTGCACACTGTTCAGCACCATTCGAGACTCGTCAGATACTGATGCAGTCCGTGTCCATATGCAGCAAGACCTGGACAACCTTCAGGCTTGGGCTGACAAGTGGCAAGTAACATTCGCACCACACAAGTGCCAGGCAATGACCATCTCCAACAAGTGAGACTCTAACCATCTCCCCTTGACATTCAATGGCATTACCATCGCTGAATCCCCCACTATCAACATCCTGGGGGTTACCATTGATCAGAAACTGAACTGGACCAGCCATATAAATACTGTGGCTACAAGAGCAGGCCAGAGGCTGGGAATTCTGCGGCGAGTGTCTCACCTCCTGACTCCCCAAAGCCTTTCCACCATCTACAAGGCACAAGTCAGGAGTGTGATGGAATACTCTCCACTTGCCTGGATGAGTGCAGCTCCAACAACACTCAAGAAGCTCAACACCATTCAGGATAAAGCAGCCCGCTTGATTGGCACTCCATCCACCACCTTCAACATTCACTCCCTCCACCACCGGCGCACTGTGGCTGCAGTGTGTACCATCTACAAGATGCACTGCAGCAACTCGCCAAAGCTCCTTCAACAGCACCTTCCAAACCCGCGACCTCTACCACTTAGAATGACAAGGGCAGCAGACGCATGGAAACATCACCACCTACAAGTTCCCCTCCAAGCCACACACCATCCTGACTTGGACCTGTATTGCCGTTCCTTCACTGTCACTGGGCCAAAATCCTGGAACTCCCTTCCTAACAGCATTGTGGGTGTACCTACACCATATGGACTGCAGCGGTTCAAGAAGGCGGCTCACCACCATCTTCTCAAGGGCAATTAGGGATGGGCACTAAATGCAGGCCTAGCCAGCGACGCCCACATCCCATCAATGAATTAAAAAAAATAAAAAATCAGCTTTAACTTCTTGAGTATAGGATTCACGCACCTCGGGAACCTCTCCTGTGTTGGGGGAGGTGGAAGCTCAGTGGCCATTGTGCGAGTCCACTAATTGACAGCTGGGAAAAACACATGACACCTTTTTCCTTGACTAATGGAAAGGCTCTTGCTGACTCCATTTTGTGCAGAGATTTAGCTGTCAGGAGTTGGCTGGTCATTTCTGCAACCTCGGAAGCCACTCTCACCACATTGCTAGTCACTGTGAGATTATATGATTATAAAATGCATCATGCTGTATAAGTATCCCGTTTTCTTGTTAAATCACTCTTACAGCTAACAAGACATGACTGTTGGTGGTTACCAGCTGTTGCAAAGTTTAGAAAAGATTTTTTATAGATGTGGTTAAGACCGTGCAAAGTGCAGCTATGTTTCTGTAGAAATGGGCATAAGATTAAATCAGGCTTGTGTTGAAATACTCCTGTTTTTGCAAAGCTAAGCTATGTCCTAAACGAACAAGTTTTGCAAAAGCAAACCATAGCTATGTTCGGTTATTGATTAAAGCCAATGGGGGCGAAATTCAGTTGCTTTGCGTCTCCCGTTAGCACCCCCGGGGGCACTAACAGGGCACAAAGCTCCTAGCGCCTGGGCGCGGCACCGCTCATGCCTCCTGCGAAATTTGGTGGGAGGTCAGCAGCGTTGGTAGCCGGTAGCCAATGACGTCATTGCCGTGTGCAGCGTCCCAGCTGCAACTTTGGGTTGCGCCCCCTGACCTATTGCCGGACGATATGTCCGACAGGGTCAGGGTGGCATTTTTGCAGCCGCGGCAGCACAGGTTAAAGGGCAGGTGTCGGGCGGCCATTTTTTTGGGGCCGACTGCCAGCACCTACCCCCTTCCCTGTTTTTCTTTGGGGTGCCAGCTGTCTTGTTTTGCACACTTTGTACAAAAATAATAAATTGCAGGACAACGTAGTATTACAGTTTAAACTCTTTTATGAAGCATCAGGTCTGTGATCTCAATCATACAGCACAGTGGGGACAAGATGGAGTTAGGACCCCTTACAGATGCCTGCAGGCCAATGACAACTCAGCATGTGATCACATGTGAATATAATAGGTATTCCTTACAGATGCCTGCGGGCCAATGATAATTCAATATGCAAATGTTACACTGGGCACGATCGCTTAGCCCAGCACTCCTCTTGAGAGCCGGGCTGCTTTCCTGGCACCCCGCTCCCCGGTGGTCCAGCAGGGTCCCGGTGTGCGTTGCACTAGGCCCCTCCCCTTTAATCAGCACTGTGAAATTCACTGGTAGTGCCCCAAGAGGGAGGGGGAGCGCTTCCAGTAACACCCCGCCTCCTGCTTGGGGTGCTAACACTAAATTTACGGTGCAGGGGCGCTAAGCTTTTCGGGGCGCTAAAAGTAGCCTTGCGCCCGAAGTGTCTTGCGAAGTCCATGTCATACACGGGTCGAAAGGAACCGAAGCAGACATTGAGATGAAGATGCCAGACAAGATAGCAGAACTGTCAATTGCTTGTTAAGCAAACCTGCCATGGGCAGACACGATTGGACTTTGCTAGTCAAATGATCAGAACTTTGAAGGATAAAAGGCAACTGTTCAACTTGGGATGTACAGACGTTGAGAGAAGGATGACGCTCCATGTAGAGATGGATTTATGCTAGCCAAATGCGCTTAATGTCTCTCTGATACGCTGGTATTGAAGAGTGGTCCATGCTGACGAAAGCCTAATGCTCTTCTTTGCTAGTAAGACAACCACCGGACCGGATTAAAGAAACAATGGAGACACCGCACGCTACGCTGTCCAGTAACTGAATTTGTGTCATAGCCTTCGAGACTATAAATTACTGTTGTTAAGTCTGTGTGTTCTAGTTATTGTTAATAAGAATCACTGCACACAGACCACAAGAGTAAATTCAACAGGTCTTTACTAGTCGGAGGTCAGGCTGAACTGCCCAATAAATCATTACACAGCACTTATATACCGGTGTGGTCACCACCGGTATTACAGTATACAGCAGCCAAGATAAAGTAGTGCATCTCTTAAAATAGTTCTCTTAAAGGTGGAACGGTTACATACACCACAACTGTCACTTAATATTAATCTGTGGCAGCTGTATTAACTTCTACTGTATACCAATAAAACATCTAGCGTGCCAAATCATTACATTTGAGGTGTAAAACCTCTTAAACATCACTATCACAACATTGAGGGATTGGGCCTCTGATCTCCACTTGACCTGTCATCTATTACATCAGCATGGGTGCCACCTATGCTGTCTCACCTTGGATCTCAGAATCAGACCAAGATAAGCCCCAGCACCAACAACACCAGTTGCTCCAGCAGCAGCGCCAACAACACCAGACCCACAGCAATGTGGTTGACTCTTAACTGCCCACTGAAATGGCCGAGCAAGCCACTCAGTTGTACCAAACTGCTACAGAAAACAATAATAAGAATAAAACCGGATGGACCCCCGGCATCAACCTCGGCACCGGCTTCGGACATGACAAAGGCACACCCAGCCCAGTCGACCCTGCAAAATCTTCTTCACTAACATTGGGGAGCTGTCCCACAGACTAGTTAAGCAACACCCTGACATAGTCATACTGACAGAATCATACCTTTCAGCCTACGTCCCAGGCTCCTCCAGCACCATCCCTTCTTATGTCCTGTCCCACCAGCAGGACAGACCCACCAGAGGAGGCAACACAGTGGTATACAGTCGGGAGGTAGTGGCCCTGGGAGTCCTCAACATTGACTCCAGACACCACGAAGATTCATGGCTTCGAGTCAAGCATGGGCAAGGAAACCTCCTGCTGATTACCACCTACTGCCCTCGCGCAGCTGATAATAAGCACTCCTCCATGTTGAACACCACTTGGAAGAGGCACTGAAAGTAGCAAGGGCACAGAATGTACTCTGGGTGGGGGACTTCAATGTCCATCACCAAGAGTGGCCACCGCACAGTCATTGTGGAGACGAAGTCCCGTCTTCACACTGAGGACACCCTCCATTGTGTTGTGTGGCACTACCACCATGCTGAATGGGATAGATTCAGAACAGATCGAACAGCGCAAAACTGGGCATCCATGAGGTACTGTGGGCCATCAGCAGCAGCAGAATTGCATTCCACCACAATCTGTAACTTCATGGCCCGGCATATCCCTCACTTTGCCACTACCATCAAGCCAGAGGACCAACCCTGGTTCAATGAGGAGTGTAGAAGAGCATGCCAGGAGCAGTACCATCTAATACCTAAAAATGAGGTGCCAACCTGGGGAAGCTGCAACAGAGGACTACATGCATGCTAAACAGAAGAAGCATGCTATAGACAAGCTAAGCGATTCCACAACCAACGGATCAGATCAAAGCTCTGCAGTCCTGCCACATCTAGTCGTGAATGGTGGTGGATGATTAAACAACTAACGGTAGGAGGAGGCTCCATGAATATTCCCATCCTCAATGATGCGAGTGCAAGAGACAAGGCTGAAGCATTTGCAACCATCTTCAGCCAGAAGTACCGAGTGGATGATCCATCTCGGCCTCCTCATGAGATCCCCACCATCACAGAAGCCAGTCTGCAGCCAATTCAATTCACTCCACGTGATATCAAGAAAAGGCTGAGTGCACTGGATACAGCAAAGGCTATGGGCCCCAACAACATCCCAGTTGTTGGCTGAAGACTTGTGCTGAAGAACTAGCCGCGCCTCTAGCCAAGCTGTTCCAGTACAACTACAACACTGGCATTTATCCGACAATGTGGAAAACTGCCCAGGTATGTCCTGTCCACAAAAAGCAGGACAAATCCAATCCGGCCAATTACCGCCCCATCATTCTACCCTCAATCATTAACAAAGTGATGGAAGGTGTTGTCGACAGTGCTATCAAGTACCATTTACTCACCAATCATCTGTTCACTGATGCTCAGTTTGGGTTCCGCCAGGACTACTCAGCTCCAGACCTCATTACAGCCTTGGTCTAAACATGGATAAAAGAGTTGAATTCCAGAGGTGAGGTGAAAGTGACTGCCCTTGACATCAAGGCAGCATTTGACCGAGTGTGGCATTAAGGAGACCTAGTAAAATTGAAGTCAATGGGAACCAGGGCGAAAACTCTCCACTGGCTGGAGTCATACCAAGCACAAAGGAAGATGGTTGTGGTTGTTGGAGGCCAATCATCACATCCCCAGGACATCGCTGCAGGAGTTCCTCAGGGCAGTGTCCCAGGCCCAACCATCTTCAGCTGCTTCAACAATGACCTGACCTCCATCATAAGGTCAGACAAGGGGGTGTTTGCTGATGATTGCACAATGTTCAGTTCCATTCGCAACTCCTCGGATAATGAAGCAGTCCATGCTCACATGCAGCAAGACCTGGATGACATTCACGCTTGGGCTGATAAATGGCAAGTAACATTCATGCCACACAAGTGCCAGGCAATGACTATCTCCAAAAAGAGAGAATCTAACCACTGCCCCTTCACATTCAATGGCATTACCATCGCCAAATCCCCCACCATCAACATCCTGGGGGGCCACCATTGACCAGAAACTTAACTGGACCAGCCACATAAATACTATGGTTACAAGAGCAGGTCAGAGGTTGAGTATTCTACGGCGAGCATCTCACCTCCTGACTCCCCAAAGCCTTTCCACCATCTACAAGGCACAAGTAAGGAGTGTGATGGAATATTCTCCACTTGCCTGGATGAGTGCAGCTCCAACAACATTCAAGAGGCTCGACACCATCCAGGACATTGCAGCCCGCTTGATTGGCACCCCATCCAGCACCTTAAACATTCACTCCCTCCACCACCGGCGTACCGTGGCTGCAGTGCGTACCATCTACAAGATGCACTGCAACAACTCGCTAAGCCTTCTTTGACAGCACCTCCCAAACCCGTGACCTCTACCACCTAGAAGGACATGGGCAGCAGACACATGGGAACACCACCACCTCCAAGTTCCCCTCCAAGTCACACACCATCCTGAGTTGGAAATATATCGCCGTTCCTTCATCATCGCTGGGCCAAAATCTTGGAACTCCCTCCCTAACAGCACTGTGGGAGCACCTTCACCACACGGATTGCAGTGGTTCAAGATGGCGGCTCACCACCACCTTCTCCAGGGAAATTAGGGCTGGGCAATAAATGCTGGCCTTGGCAGTGGTGCCCACATCCAAAGGAATGAATAAAAAAAGCAGCAGCAACCACATCAGTAGCGTTCTTCTCAATGACCTGATGCTCCACAGGAGAGAGCGGGCACTACAGGGTATACAGGCAGAGGATGAGCTTCCTCAACACGACAGAGCAGCAGTGCTTCGGGGTCATTGCAGACATTTGTAGCTTGCTGGGACAAGCCCTGCTGCCCAGAGGATCTGGTGGACATGCCTTACCAGTGGCTGTTAAAGGCACCACCGCCCTCAACTTCTTCGCCTCAGGCTCCTTCCAGGGATCTGCAGCAGACATTTGCAGGATCTCGCAGTCGGCCACCAACAGATGCATCACACAGGAGTCCGATGCCACGTTTGACAAGTCAGGCAATTATGTCACCTTTGCCACTGATGAAGCCAGTGTTACTGAGCTATGGCTCAGCTTTGCAGCTCTGGCTGGCTTCCCACAGGTGCAGGGCATCATTGACTGCACACACATGGCCATCAAGGCACCCCATCATCACCATGTTTGTGAACCATAAGGGCTTTCACTCCCTAATGTGCAGCTCGTCTGCAACCATAGGAAGATCATCATGCATGTGTGTGCCAGATTCCCTGACAGCTGTCATGACTATTTCGTGCTGCGCCAGTCCACCCTCCCTCAGCTCTTCGCTCCTCCAAACAGACTTACCGGATGGCTGCTTGGAGACAAGGACTAGCCACTGAAGATGTGGCTCATGACACCCTTGAGGAGACCAAGTGCTGAGGCTGTGGAGCGATATAATGAGAGCCACATGTCCACCAGATGTGTCATAGAGCAAGCAGTAGGCATACTGAAGATGCGCTTCAGATGCCTTGACAGATCTGGAGGAGCCCTTCAGTACGCACCAGCCAGGGTCTCCAGAATCATTGTCATTTGTTGCGCACTGCACAACATGGCGCAGCAGTAAGGATTGGAGCTGCAGGAGGAGCAAGGCACAGCGTGCACAACCTCTTCAGAGGAGGAGGAGGAACAGGTGGAATGAGGAGGAGGAGGAGGAGGAACCTGAGGCAGAGATGGCACCAGCAGTGGCGCACATTGCTGCCCGGGAGGCCCAGGATGGCCTCATAATGGCAAGATTTACTTAACTTGCTCCAATGCACCCATATGGCTGCCACACGCTGTACTAAGTCCCCTCCCCCCCAACAACACCAGAAAACAGCCCTACAATGACCAAGCCATTCCTCTCACCCAAATCCCCATTGCTCGAGGTTAAGTAATGTCTCACTATTCACTCCAAGTGACAAGACTACTTCCCAGGTAGCAGGAAAAAATGGGCAAGTGGTTCAAAGAAATAAATTTATCTGTGTCATTAATATAACTGAAACTTATCACTAACGTTTGTTCATACACCCACGTGCAGACCCTTGTGCATCTAGGATTGTGACTTCTTTCTTTTCCGCGTGCTTCTACGAGGTGCACCCCCTGTGGCTTCAGCAGAGCTAGAGGCAGGCTGCTCACTTCCCTGCTGCGACTGCTTAGACACTTTTGACGGATGTCCTCTGGGTTTTGAAGCCTGTGAGGGCCCCGTCAAAGATTGCTCCCTCCTGCGACTGTGCAGGTGCAAACTCAGCCATTGGGATCCGAGGAAGTATGTGGGGCTCTGACTGAGGGGGAGGCAACGGGGGCATCAGGAGGAGGCCGAGATGTATCATCCACTCGGCTTTGAGAAGAGCTCCCAATTCCATGCCCCCTCTCAACATCATCCTTCTCATGGGTCCCCCATACTTCCTTGCTAGCAAGGAGCTGGAGAGCACCTTGCTGCACATCAGTGGGGCAATGAACGCCTAAGTCTACATTTATATCCCTCCCTGAGATGAGGTCTATGGGCGCCTGCCATCTGTTGTCCACAGCAAGCATGTTCTCATTGGAGTGGCGCATTTGCTGCTCCATGCAAGTGGCCATCCTTTCCGTGGAAGAGCACGTCATCGCCATCACCTGCGACATAGGGGTGCTCATGTTGGAGATGGACTCCCCCATTCTCTGAACATTTGCAGACATCGTGGCTACAAAAGATGCCAGAGCCTCCTGCAATTGTTGCTGCCTCTCCAAGAACACCCTCTTTCTCGATGGCCCCCGAGGTTCAGCATCTGCCTGCAGCTCAGCAGAGCTTGGAGTGTCCTGCGCCCTCTGGTGAGGAGTCTCCACTGCTGTCCCTGTCAACACCATCTGCTCTTGCTCACTGGTGATATGAGAGACACCAGGTGACCAGTGTCCCCCCATAACTCTTGAATGGGCTGCGCAGTTAAATAAACAGGCCGTGCACACAAGCCCTATAATGCAGGCTCTCACAACTAGGGTTCCCCGGCCAATCGGTGTGAGGAGAAGGTGGGACCCTCCCGATGCAGGCCAGTGGCTGCACAGGCCTGCCAATCACACGCCTGCCAGCAAGGTGAGATTACAGCGCAGCTGCCTGCCTGGAGTCAGGGTCACCGGCGCGAAGGTTCAGTGTGCAGTGGGAGTGCGGCCCGAGGGGGCTATTAGACAGTCAAAGGTAAGTCAGTAAGTACCTCAATAACCCGAGTGTTTATCAGCACGCAATTTTGGCCAGTAACAAGCTTAGTGTTGAGTTAAAGAAACATTATTTTACTAAACTGCAGGGCTATTGGCCACAGAGGTAAGTCCCCTGGAATTGCTTTGGAGAGGTCAGAAATTCTAGCAGGGTGTGGATCCAACAGCTCTCAGTCTTTGTTGGTAGTTTCTGTGGGGGCTTGTTTGAGGCAGAAGCTCCATCTGCCCAAAGATAGCCTCTGATGTCAGGAATTTTCTCATGCTCTGCCTTGGTTTTTCAGCCAGTATGCCTGCATTAACCAGCCAAACAAGCCATTAGCCAGAGGGTCCAGGCATGGGTCTTAGCCAAAAATGCAAGCATTACCAGAAAATCAGTCTCCCTTTACAAAAACTGTTGTGCCAGTGATGTCAATGATTCTACAGTAGTTCTGCCATTTGCCTTCCTAATTGCTTGCTGTACCTGCATGCTAACTCTTTATGTTCCCTGTACGAGGACACCTAAATCTCTCTGAACACCAACGTTTAATAGTTTCTCATCATTTAAAAAATATTCTGTTTTTCTATTCTCCCTACCAACATGAATAACCTCACTTTTCCCCACATTATACTCTATCTGCCACCTTATTGCCCACTTATTTAACCTGTCTACATCTCTTTGCAGGCTCTTTGTGTCGTCACAGCTTACTTTCCCACCTAGCTTTGTATCATCAGCAAAGCTGGATACATTACACTCGGTCCCTTCATCTAAGTCATTAATATAGATTGTAAATAGCTGAGGCCCCCGCACTGATCCTTGCGGCACTTTACTGTTACAGCCTGCCAACCCAAATATGACCCGTTTATCTCTACTCTCTGTTTTCTGTCCTTTAACTAATCCTCTACCCATGCTAATATATTACACCCAACCCAATGAGCCCTTATCTTGCATAGCAAGCTTTTATGTGGTACCTTATCGAATGCCTTTTGGAAATCCAAATATACTACATCCACTGTTTCCCCTTTATCGACCCTGCTAGTTGCATCCTCAAAAAACTCTTATTTGTTAAACACAATTTCCCATGTTGACTCTGCCTAATCATATTATGATTTTCTAAGTGCCCTGTTACCACTTCCTTAATAATGGATTCGAGCATTTTCCCGACGACTGACATCAGGCTAACTGGCCTGTCGTTCCCGGTTTTCTCTCTCCCTCCTTTCTTGAATAGCGGGGTTACATTTGCTTCAGAGAATGACAATTACAGCAGAGAATACTTAAATAGAACAAGTTGGGGCAAGAAATCAGCTTGTGAGTAGTGCACTTCAGAAGGAAATATTAACATTTCTATAGTATCTGAAATCAGATATATACTTGGGAAATACAAAGCACACATTCTTGCAGTATTGAACTGTCAGAGCCAATGCACACCCAAGTTTAACATGTGGAGAATGTCAATAGACATGGTTGAGCATGCTTCTGTGGAATTGGACTTTAGCCTGTACAGTTATGGCAATATATTTGTAGTGAAGTGAGGGCAAGACCCCAATAAGGCTGGACTGAAGGAAGGTAATTGGATGGTGGTAGTAAGGTCAGTGGTAATAAGGATTACGGGACTGTTGGGTGTATTCGAGATGGGAGAGATGATGGTTCATGTAAAGAGCTCTTGGATGACCTGCTTTCACTTCTTGCTGTCCAGGTGGTGGTAAGGGGTAGTCCAGCATTATGGAAAAGTTATGCAGCGTGCAGCAGACAACTGCAAATCTGGATACACAGTCAGAGCTGTACAGAAGAGCTCTGGAATGTATCGCGCATTGAAATAAGCAGGCCACAAACAACTTTGTCGTGGCATGCGGCCCCGGGTAATGTAAACTGCCCATAGACAAAAAAGTAGCGCTCAGAGGAGTTTGTGGCCTGCCCAGTACCGAGAAAATTTAGAGGGAACATTGGCTGGCACACAGGCCTAATTGTGGTCATTCCCAGCCTGTTTACTTTCCACAATTTGTTTTCACCAAGTGGGCACTACAGAACCCTCAGGTTCTCCTTAATGGCCAGTCTTTCCCAACCTTGAGTCCCAGGTTAACATGGTGGAGCTCAACTTTTAGTTCAGGAATTCCCTCCCACAACCTTTTCATCTCTCCTCCTTTAGGACTCAGCTTAAAACCTATCTCTTCTGTCCCAATATCTCAATGGTGATGGATGAAATGGGATTGAGGGCAAAGGGATTAATTAAGAAAGGGAAAATAGAATATGAGAGTAAGCTAGCGTAGAACATAAAAACTGACTGTAAAAACTTTTATAGATATGTGAAGAGAAAAAGATTGGTGAAGTCAAGCGTAGGTCCCTTACAGTCAGAATCAGGGGAATTTATAATGGGAAACAAAGAAATGGCAGACCAACTAAATTCATACTTTGGTTCTGTCTTCACAAAGGAGGACACAAATAACCTCCCAGAGATGCCGGGGAACATAAGGCCTGATGAAAGGGTGGAACTGAAAGAAATCAGTATTTGTAGGGAAATGGTGTTAGGAAAATTGATGGGACTGAAGGCCGATAAATCCCCAGGGCCTGATAATCTACATCCCAGGGTACTTAAGGAAGTGGTCCTAGAAATAGTAGATGCATTGCTGGTCATCTTCCAGAACTCGATAGACTCTGGAACAGTACCCATGGATTGGAGGGTAGCTAATGTTACCCCACTATTCAAAAAAGGTGGTAGAGAAAAAGCGGGGAATTATAGACTGGTAAGCCTGACATCGGTAGTGGGGAAAATGCTAGAATCTATTATAAAAGATGTAATAGCAGAGCACTTGGTAAGCAGTGACAGGATCGGACAAAGTCAACATGGATTTACAAAAGGTAAATCATGCTTGACTAATCTACTGGAAGTTTTTGAGGCTGTAACTGGTAAAATAGATAAGGGAGAACCAGTGGATGTGGTGTATTTGGACTTTCAGAAGGCTTTCGATAAGGTCCCACATAAGAGATTAGCGTGCAAAATTAAGGCACATGGGATTGGGGGCAAGGTATTGACTTGGATAGAGAACTGGTTGGCGGACAGAAAGCAAAGAGTTGGAATAAACGGGTCATTTTCCGAGTGGCAGGCAGTGACTAGTGGGGTACCGCAAGGATCAGTTCTAGGACCCCAGCTGTTCACAATATATATTAATGATCTGGACGAGGGAATTGGATGTAATATCTCCAAATTTGCAGACGACACAAAGCTGGGTGGGAGGGTAAGCTGTGAGGAGGATGTCGTGAAACTCCAGTACGATTTGGACAGATTGGGTGATTGGGCAGAAACATGGCAAATGCACTATAATGTGGATAAATGTGAGGTTATCCACTTTGGTGGCAAAAACAGGAAGGCAGATTATTATTTGAATGGCAATAGATTGGGAGAAGGGGAAGTGCAAAGAGACCTGGGTGTTCTTGTGCACCAGTCGCTGAAGGTAAGCATGCAGGTGCAGCAGGCGGTTAAGAAGGCAAATGGTATGTTGGCCTTCGTAGCAAGAGGGTTCGAGTACAGGAACAAGGATGTCTTGCTACAGTTGTACAGGGCCTTGGTGAGACCGCACCTTGAGTATTGTGTGCAGTTTTGGTCGCCTTACCTGAGGAAGGACGTTCTTGCTATGGAAGGAGTGCAGCGAAGATTCACCAGGCTGATACCTGGGATGGCAGGAATGACGTATGAGGAGAGATTGTGTCGATTGGGATTATACTCACTGGAGTTTAGAAGATTGAGAGGGGATCTCATCGAAACCTATAAAATTCTGTCAGGCCTGGACAGACTAGATGCAGGAAGGATGTTCCCGATGGCCGGGGAGTCCAGAACCAGGGGTCATAGTCTAAGGATAAGGGGTAAGCCATTTAGGACTGAAATGAGGAGGAATTTCTTCACCCAGAGAGTGGAGAACCTGTGGAATTCTCTGCCACAGAGGGCGGTGGAGGCCAGTTCATTAAATATATTCAAAGAAGAGTTGGATATATTTCTTAAGGCTAAAGAGATCAAGGGATATGGGGAGAAGGCAGGGACAGGGTACTGAATTTGGATGATCAGCCATGATCTCATTGAATGGCGGAGCAGGCTCGAGGGGCCGAATGGCCTACTCCTGCTCCTATCTTCTATGTTTCTATGTTTCTATGTCCACAATTAGGTCTGTGTGCCAGCATCGTTTTTTTTCCCTGTGCTGTGTGCACAGTGAAAGAAAGAACTTGCATTTATATAGCGTCTTTCACAACCTTTGGACATCCCAAGGTGCTTTATAGCCAATGAATTACTATATTCCTGGCTGAATAGTCAGGCATTAAATAGGTGGACACTGTGCAATGCAGCTCTGTAGGACTTTAGTGCAGATACCACAAGAGGGAGCTCCAAGATAAAGCACGAAGGCGCAAGTGAACTGAAAGGAATGTAATAAATCCCGGAGAAGGAAAGGCAGAAAGCCACCGAGCAAAGGGCATTTGGCAGCAGTGGAACGAAATCCAGAGTAGGGTGGAGACCAGCAGAAACCAGCGGACCGAAGCTAACTCAGCAGAGAATGAACAATTCCCCGTTGAGGAGCAGAAATCTGAAAACGCAGCAGCAGGCTAGACACTACAACAGCAACTTGCATTTATACAGCACCTTTAATGTAGTAAAACATCCCTGGGTGCTTCACAGGAACGTAAATCAAACAAAAATTGACACAGAGCCAAAGAAGGAGACATTAGGACAGGTGACCAAACGCTTGGTCGAAGAGGTAGGTTTTAAGCAGCGTATTAAAGGAGTGGATGGAGGTGGAGATGTGAAGAGATTTGGGGAGGAAATTCCAGAGCCAAGGGCCTAGCCACCTGAAGGCACGGCCGCCAATGGTGGAGCGAAGGTAATGGGGAATTGACAAGAGGTCAGAGTTGGAGGAACGTAGTGATCTCGGAGGATTGTAGGGCTGGAGGTGGTTATAGAGATAGGGAGGGTCAAGGTCATGGGGGGATTTGAACATGAGGATGAAACTTTTGAAATCAAGGAGTTACTGGACCGGGAACTAGTGCAGGTCAGTGAGAACAGGTGTAATGGGTGAATGGGTCTTGGTACAAGTTAGGAATACGGGCAGCAGAGTTTCGGATGAGCTCAGGTGTACGGAGGCCGGAAGATGGGAGACCGGGTCAGGAGAGCATTGGAGTTGTTGTTGATAGTTCACAGGGAGGTAATCACTATATAGAATCAAGACGACCCGGCAGAGAATAGTCTCCATAGTGTCGATCCTGGAGACGCTTTGCTCATCCACCCACTTCAACTTCTCAGGAAGTTAGGTTAAATTTCTTGCATCTGAGATGAAAGTGCAGTTTCACAGAAACATAACCAACAAAATGCTTTCCGTTCTTGCTTCATCCCAGTTTAACACAGAACCAGCATCTTCTCAATGACAGGACTGCACCCGCAGATATTTGCCCAGTTGGCAGTCACATCTGGACCATTCTGATAATGGTTATCTGTTTCTGCGGATTTGGAAATGTTGGCTAATCATTTATATTCATATAAAACAGACTCAGTTTATTCTTCCATTGAACGGAGTCCCTTTGGGATTGATCTGGCTATAAGATCTGGTGATGGGAGATAAGGACCAAGCATAATCCTCAGTAATTCAATACAGGCAGCTCCACAATACACCAAAGCACTGTTAATAGAAACATAGAAACATAGAAGATAGGAGCAGGAGTAGGCCATTCGGCCCTTCGAGCCTGCTCCGCCATTTAATGAGATCATGGCTGATCATCCAAATTCAGTACCCTGTCCCTGCCTTCTCCCCATATCCCTTGATCCCTTTAGCCTTAAGAAATATATCCAACTCTTTCTTGAATATATTTAATGAACTGGCCTCCACCGCCCTCTGTGGCAGAGAATTCCACAGGTTCACCACTCTCTGGGTGAAGAAATTCCTCCTCATTTCAGTCCTAAATGGCTTACCCCTTATCCTTAGTCTATGACCCCTGGCTCTGGACTCCCCGGCCATCAGAAACATCCTTCCTGCATCTAGTCTGTCTAGGCCTGACAGAATTTTATAGGTTTCGATGAGATCCCCTCTCAACCTTCTAAACTCCAGTGAGTATAAGCCCAATCGACACAATCTCTCCTTATACGTCATTCCTGCCATCCCAGGTATCAGCCTGGTGAATCTTCGCTGCACTCCTTCCATGGCAAGAATGTCCTTCCTCAGGTAAGGCGACCAAAACTGCACACAATACTCAAGGTGCGGTCTCACCAAGGCCTTGTACAACTGTAGCAAGACATCCTTGTTCCTGTACTCGAACCCTCTTGCTACGAAGGCCAACATACCATTTGCCTTCTTAACCGCCTGTTGCACCTGCATGCTTACCTTCAGCGACTGGTGCACAAGAACACCCAGGTCTCTTTGCACTTCCCCTTCTCCCAATCTATTGCCATTCAAATAATAATCTGCCTTCCTGTTTTTGTCACCAAAGTGGATAACCTCACATTTATCCACATTATAGTGCATTTGCCATGTTTCTGCCCAATCATCCAACCTGTCCAAATCGTACTGGAGTTTCACGACATCCTCCTCACAGCATACCCTCCCACCCAGCTTTGTGTCGTCTGCAAATTTGGAGATATTACATCCAATTCCCTCGTCCAGATCATTAATATATATTGTGAACAGCTGGGGTCCTAGGGCCGATCCCTGCGGTACCCCACTAGTCACTGCCTGCCATTCGGAAAACGACCCGCTTATTCCAACTTTTTGCTTTCTGTCCGCCAACCAGTTCTCTATCCAAGTCAATACCATGCCCCCAATCCCATGTGCCTTAATTTTGCACGCTAATCTCTTATGTGGGACCTTATCGAAAGCCTACTGAAAGTCCAAATACACCACATCCACTGGTTCTCCCTTATCTATTTTACCAGTTACATCCTCAAAAAATTCCAGTAGATTAGTCAAGCATGATTTACCTTTTGTAAATCCACGTTGACTTTGTCCGATCCTGTCAGTGTGGTTCATCAGTGGGATCTGGAGAGAAGGTCTTGACACAAGGGGGTCAGTTCCTCCCCAGTCAGCTCCAGATAACCCTACAATCCAGGGCCTTAATGAGTTGGGTGGTCCTAGCTCGATAAGCAGCAGCAAACTGTGTGTTGCTCTGTAAGCTGGCACTGGGCAACCAGAGAGGGTATCAAACATCTGGCACTCTGGGCAACAAGAGAGGATATCAAATATCTAGCACTCTGAGCAAGCAGAGAAGGTATCAAACGTCTGGCACTGGGCAACCAGAGAGAGGATCAAACATCTGGCACTCTGGAGAAGCATAGAGGATATCAAACATCTGGCACAAGGCAACCAGAGAGGGTAGCAAACATCTGGCACTGAGAAACCAGAGAGGGTATCAAACATGGGGATTGGGAAGAGACAACTAGTAAAGGGAAAGAAAGCTTCTAACAATAACACTATGGACCAAACAAATGAATTTATTGGAACTCAGCCTAATTTTTATAACACTAAGTGCTTCATTTACATAGGATTACATAGGATATACAGCACAGAAACAGGCCATTCGGCCCAACCAGTCCTTGCCAGTGTTTATGCTCCACTCGAGCCTCCTCCCATCTTTCCTCATCTAGCTCTATCAGCATAACCCTCTATTCTGGTCTCCCTCCTATGCTTGTCTAGCCTCCCTTTAAGTGCATCTATACTTTTTGCCTCAACCACTCCTTGTGGTAGCGAGTTCCACATTCTCACCACTCTCTGGGTAAAGAAGTTTCTTTTGAATTGCCTATTTGATTTTTTGGTGACCATCTTATATTGAGGGCCTCTAGTTTTGCTCTTCCCCACAAGTGGAAATACTTTCTCTGTGTCTACTCTATCAAAACCTTTCATAATTTTAAAGACCTCTATTCGGTCACCCCTCAGCCGTCTCTTTTCAAGCCCTTTTTCTGATAGATATAACCTCACATTTCTGGCATCATCCTTGTAAATCTTTTTTGCACCCTCTCCAGTGCCTCTGTATCCTTTTTATAATATGGTGACCAGAATTGCACACAGTACTCCAAGTGTGGTCTAACCAAGGTTCGATACCAGTTTAGCATAACTTCTCTACTTTTCAATCCCACTAGAAATAAACCCGAGTGCTTGGCATGTTTGGTTTATTTAACATAAAGGTCTATCGCGAGACATTCTGTGCCTCAGGAGAACAAAGAAGGTTTACATTTCTTTCAACCAGTATGAGTTTACTTTATTCAACAGTCTTGTCGTTAACTGCGTCACTTGCCCGGGTATAAATCATTAAATAAAAGGCAGTGCTCATTCTAAATCAGATAACACCTGATTTAATCACCAGGCAGTCGAACTGCAGAATAAAATAGTGTTGAGTCATGTTAGCAGCTAGTAAAGGGAGAGAAAGGAGAGATTCGCAGGGCTATGCGGAGGGAGCAGGGGAGTGGGACGGAATGGTTAGCTGACCCAGCACAGGCACGATGGGCTGAATGGCCTCCTTCTGTGATGTAAGATTCTATGATTCAGCTACCTTTCCCAAAACAACAGAATAACCACTGTGTCTATTGGCGCCACTGTGTTAGCCAATTAGTTGGAGGCGGAGCGGAACTTATGGCAGGACTCACAGCAAACAGAGTCTATTTAAACAAAGTCTCTACGACTACAGCAAACAGGACTCATGACGAAACTACAGCAAAGTCTCCCGATAAACAGCAGGGTGATTTCAAATGCAAAATGCAGTGAGCGGAAGATAGCTACATAAAAATTAAGTGCGTAAAATCAGGCCCAGTCCAGGTGTGACTGACAGGGGCATTGAGCAGTCATCTCCATTCTGGCTGGGGATAGCGGTGTCGCTATAGGCAGCCTTATACAACACATTGAACACAATACAAAGTCCTGAGGCACTTCACATAAGACAATGGTAGCAGGGTAGGAGCAATTTCGCGAGTGGGTGTGTACGTGATGTACATTATTCATTTTTCTAAGGTGAGCTCTGGCGAGGCCCCTCATAAATGTTTCATTTTTCACATTTTACTTGGTTTACAATCAGAAATCGAGGCAGCCTGACTGGAAAAGTGGGCGGAGATCCATTACACGGGCCACCTACTGAAGCGCACGCATTCGTGGGGCGGGCAGGGGAAAACGGGAATGGGTTTCCCTGAAACAAACGACACTTCATTTAAATATTAATTTGATGGAGGGACATGCCACATAACATCACCAGACATTCTTATTGATTCCTGCGTGAATGGCGTATCCAGGGTTGCTAGGCTGCAGTAAGTATAATGGAGTTCACTTAACGGTCACAGTAATTTGAAGGCCAGCGTATCGCGGCCATTTTTGACCCTCTCTTTTTTTTTGGTTCGTGTTTTCTTTTTGGTTGCTGTGTCCCCCAGTGGGGCCCCCTGTCTGAGCTGTTGGAAGACCAGCTGAGAGATGCCAGGCACAGTTGGTGTTATGAGAGGTGCCCGGTGCCCAGCTGCAGACAGAGATGTACGTACCACACTTTGGCCGACAGTTAGTAGAGGCAGAGGCTCCTCCTCTCAAAAGGAAGCTGGGACTGCTGATCGGAAAGCACCACCAAGGCCCGGCTCACCATAATGTTAGAAGCTATCTTGGGAGCACCACAATCACAGTAGCATCTGGTAGTGTCAGCCGTGGCTCAGCTGGTTGCACTCACATCTCTACGTTCGAAGGTCGTGGGTTCAAGTCCAACTTGAGCACATAATCTAGGCTGACACTCCAGTGCAGTACTGATGGAGCGCTGCGATGTGTGATTGGCCTGTGCCCATTTAAAGGAATGCGTGCTGTCTGCTAATTACAATGATTGCAGCGTTCAGCCCAGCGCTGTACACGCTGCTCAGCGACCGCACGCTCAGCAGGGGGCCCAAGTTCATGCAAGGTTAGCTCCAATTAAAGCTAGCCTCCACTTCTTAAAAGCAGTCTGCACCTCTGAAAGGGGAGGTTCATTCTGCCTGCAGCAGCTCATGCAACTCATTTAGAGGCAAGTCTCAGAAAGAAGGAGAGTGAAAAATGGCTCAACAGGCCAGAGAAATGGCTCCTAGGTTCTTGGATGTAACACTAGAGGCCTTAGTGCAGGGGGTGGAAAGGAGGAGACAGGTCCTCTATCTGCAGGGGGTCAAGAGGGCCTCCAGACACACACTGCGAAGTCTTGCCCTGAGGACATGGATGCAGAAACGAAAGAAGTTCAATGACCTACACGAGTGGTCAAGGTCAGTGAATGCATCTTCAAATGCCGTCTCCCTCTTGGTCATGCTGCAGCACGGGGGGGACTGCAACTAGAGCCCCCGTGACTGGGAGTAAGTGGCCTTCCAGTAGCAGCCAACACCTTCCCAATGTCTAGCAGCACTCCCTGCACACTTTAACAACTTTTCAAATCTCTCCCAGAAACCCAGTACGCCTACAAACTCTGCAAGAGCCAGTACATATCAATAAGCAACCAACCTGCAAGTTGGATATATCCCTTTAAGTAACACAGGTGGGGGCTCCCTCGTGCAGCTGAACGCACATTCAGCTGTGCGTGTTTAGGAGAGGGCCTTGAATGGAGCGGTAAAGTTGAAAATGGCAGGTCGTGCATCAAATAAGCGTTATAGGCTGACTGACGTCACGATCTGCCTACTCTGCATACTGCCGGTGCACGCACGTAGTGCCCTTACCAAGATGGCGTTCAGCGCAGACCGTGGCGGAAGTGGGGGAGGTGAGGTGGCCGCCATTTTGCATTCAAAACCGGCCAAAACTACAGGCGCATATGGAGTCGAATTTCGTGACCGTTAAACCGAGGCCCCTTCTGCCCTCTCAAGTGGATGTAAAAGATCCCACGGCACTATTCAAAGGAGCATTCTGGCATCCTGGCCAACATTCACCCCTCACCCAACACAGGTCATTCATCTCGTTTGCTAGTTCTAGGACCTTGCTGTGTGCAAATTGGCTACTGTATTGGCTGACAAAAATAGTCACTGCACTTCAAAAGTAATTCGGGAAGAGCTTTAGGATTTCCAGAGGATTTGAAAAGTGCTACATAAGTTTAAGCTCTTTCTTTTTTAGGCACTTGTGCCATAAGAAGAGGTTCAGGAAGCTGGGAATGTTTACACTGGAGTAAAGGCGGCTCGGGGGAGACTTTTTCAAAGGGTTAGAGATAAACTGAAAGTTAATACATTGATTGACAGAATCACAAACTCTGCAACCAGGAGGCACAAGATCAGAAGAATGGGTGAACAGACAGTTTAAATTCAATGGCCTCACCCTGAAGGTGGGGAATGTGTGGAACAAACTGCCCAGCGAGGCAGTGGAGGTGGAGAGTGTCGGCAGGTTCAAGGGGGAGAGATAGATCTTTGACTAGAGAGGGGATTTCAGAGGCAGCAGCCTGGAAATGACAGTCGGTGACGCCAGCAGACGAAGGGTTAACACATTCCTCTGGCTGTTAATTTAAAGCAGACAGCAACAAGTATATCTTAAATGGTTCCGCTAAAATAGCAGCCAGAGGAATGTCAGATGAATAGGCAACAGTAATATAAAGGCTGCAGTATAGATAGACTGAAAGGGCCTTTACAGCCACTGGACATAGGAACAGGTGGAGGCCATTCAGCCCCTCCAGCCTGTTCCACCATTCAATGAAATCATGGCTGATCTGTACCTCAACTCCATTTACCCGGTGCTCCTGATTGGAATCTAACTCAACCACAGTTGCAGAAATGACGCCAAAGCTGAAAAAATATTGCTCTGCTGACCCTGGGGCTCTCCCTTAGATTATTGGTACATTCTGAAGGTGTCAACACTACTGCACCTTGCACAGGACCCACCGAGGTGTACGTATCTGCACTGGTGCTGGCTGCGCATGGGTTCGCTGGCGGTCCACTCTCCGAGGCTGGAGCTTCCTCTGTTGAGCTGTCCTCCCTCTCTGGCTGGACAGTGGGCGGGGATGGGGGGTGGGGGGAGGTGGTACTTGATCGACCTGTGGGAGAGCGAAGAGATGAATTAGAAGTGTTATAAAACAAATGGGTAACGTTACCATTATGCACATGATGGCATTTCCACCATATGAGTGACTGTTATATGCCACGTGGCTGTAGGAGATTTAATTCTGTCACCAGGTCACTGGGAGGTCCTCCTCGCTCCGCTTCCCACCGCCAGCAGCTCTGCAACTCCAGAGATCTCCAGGGCCTCCTCCTCTGCTGGAGTCAATTGACTGAAGACTGGAGGGCCACCCTTGGTTCTCTGCCTCTCCCTATTGTTGTGGGGTCTCTTCTCCTGCAAGGAGGGAAAGAGGAGAAATTTGAGTGAGATTGATGGAATGTGTAAAGAATGGATGGGCTACATCTGTAAAGGGTGACTATGAGGGAGTGGCGTGACATTGTCAAATGGCCTCCTTCTATGCTGTTACTTGCTATGATTGCATTAGGATGAGGGTGAGTGTCAGGGGTGGTTAGTCAGATGGGGATGTGAGTAGGTACATAGCCAGAGAGGGATGGGTGGACCTGCAAGGTAGGTTGGTGTGAGGAATGATGTGCAGGAGTAGGCTTGGGAAGGCAGAGTGATGGGGTTGTGGTGACACACACATCAGGATGTAGGTGAGTGTGGCATTGCACTCACCTTTCCTGACCTCACAAGGTCATTGAATCTTTTCTGACACTGGATCCACATCCTCCTGACCACATCCCTGCTACTGACCTCCTCTGTGCACGCTAGCCATGCCCTTTTTGGGTCTTTGGGTGGGTGTTTTCGCCTATCGCCAGTGAAGAGGACCTTCCTGCGTGCTCTTACTGCCTGCACCAGAACTTCCAGGGAGGCATCGTTGAATCTTGGCGCTGCCCTCTGCCTTGCCTCCATGACCCACAGTTTTATCAGTTTTATTGCATTATTGAGACCTCAGGAAACCACCTTATGCACTCCTACATAAACCTGCAAATGAGTAGTGTTCAAGATTGCTTTAAATATCCTCCCTGAAAACGAGTCATCGGTGATGTCATCAGACCCGCTCCATTTAATTGGGCCAGGAAACACGCATGACTGTTTTAATTAGGGCCATTAAGTTAAACGCGCAGTGCAGAATGAGCTGTTAACATCTTCGGGTTCCCGACCCGCTACACAGCCCGCACGCACGCAACCCGACTCCAAGGTAAAGTATCCGGCCAAGATTACCGTGCTAACTCGAAAACAGGTTTCTGTTATTAATTGCTGCTGTTGAGTCAGAATCGGAATTCTGTTTAGTCTCTATTTCTGTCAGACAGTCCTCCTTTTCTGCTACAGTTAAAAAAAATTGTTTTAATATTTCCACGCCTCCGGTACCTGTCCTCGTCCAAGTGACCAATCTTCATGTATGAGCCTAGATGGAGGGTTTCACAGCTGAGCTGCTTTCTGTCCTCATGTGATGTCCACATGGACATTTCCCAGCAGATGGCACTGGACAGTATTTAGAAGCAGGAACACCTGCTGATTTTTTTGTCTA
Source organism: Somniosus microcephalus (assembly GCF_052327205.1). Lineage (NCBI taxonomy): Eukaryota > Metazoa > Chordata > Chondrichthyes > Squaliformes > Somniosidae > Somniosus > Somniosus microcephalus. The sequence goes on from NC_140992.1 coordinate 256,353,673, forward strand.
TCTAGCCCAGTGGTATTGAGACCAATTGTAGTGTGCCACCCAGCTAAGATCAGCGAGCTTAATAGACTGGGGATCAAATCTGGAACCTTCTGATCTGCTTGGTTTAGTCACACATCACAAAGTGAATTTATCTACTAAGTTATTGGGGGGATCACTTGCTAAATTCATATATACTGAGTTTCATTAAAAGTATTTTTTTCAGACCAACTAGTAGGAGTGAGCCTTTGGCACAGTGGTAGCATTCCTTCTGTCTGGGCCAGACGATGCAGGGTTCAAACCCCACTCCAGACAGTCCCGGTGAGTGGAGGCTGAGCTCCACCTGTGAATTCTGGATTGATAGCCAGCGGGATACTTACCCCTTCATTGTATGGGTTGTGGGAACCCATAAAACCCTCCTGTCGTGTAGGACTAACCATTTTATTGGCTGGTATAAAGATGGTTATGGTCATGGAAGGAGTGTTAATGTGGCCAGTCAGACTATTAATCAGCCTGTGAATTCTTCCACTACTTCACACTGTTCCCCAAAGTGCAAAGATATGAGAAGAACAACAAATAGTTACAAGGGGCTTTGATTAACTTCTTGGTTCTGACTTTTCTTTTCCTTTTTTGATAAAACATGCAAACGAAGCACTGGGAAATGCATTTCTAGAGGAATAGAAATGAAACACAGAGAGGTTATGTTATCCTTGTATAGAACCTGCGTTAGACCACACTTGGAGTACTGTACACTGTTCTGTTCTCCATAGTACAAAAATGACATGGAGCCACTGGAGAAGGTGCAAAGTAGATTGACAAGGATCATAGCAGGACTGAGAGGTTATAACTGTCAGAAAAGTCTGAACAGGCTGGGGCTTTTTTCTCTCGAAAAGAGAGGCTGAGGGGTGACCTAATAGAGGCCTTTAAAATTAGGAAGGGGTTTGATGGCGTAGACATAAAGAAGATGTTTCAACTTGTGGGGGGACCAAAACTAGGGGTCATAAATATGATGTAGTCACTAATAATTCCAATAAAGAATTCAGGAAAAGTTTCTTTACTCAGAGTGGGGTGAGAATGTGAAACTTGATACCATTATGAGTGGTTGAGGCGAATATCATAATTATAGAAACATAGATACATAGAAGATAGGAGCAGGAGTAGGCCATTCGGCCCCTCAAGCCTGTTCCACCATTTAATGAGATCATGGCTGATCATCCAAACTCAGTACCCTGTCCCTGCTTTCTCCCCATATCCCTTGATCCCTTTAGCCTTAAGAAATATATCTAACTCCTTCTTGAATATATTTAATGAATTGGCCTCAACTGCCTTCTGTGGTAGAGAATTCCACAGGTTCACCACTCTCTGGGTGAAGAAATTCCTCCTCATCTCTGTCCTAAATGGCTTACCCCTTATCCTTAGACTGTGACCCCTGGTTCTGGACTCCCTGACCACCGGGAACATCCTTCCTGCATCTAGTCTGTCTAGTCCTGTTAGAATTTTATAAGTTTCAATGAGATCCCCTCTCATTCTTCTAAACTCCAGCGAATATAAGCCCAATCGACCCAATCTCTCCTCATACGCCATTCCTGCCATCCCAGGTATCAGTCTGCATTTAAGGGGAAGCTAGATAAGTACATGAGGGAGAAAGGAATAGAAGGATATGCTGATCGGGTGAGATGAAGTGGGAGGAGGCTTGAGCGGAGCATAAACGCCGGCACAGGCCAGTTGGGTTGAATGGCCTGTGTCTGTGCTGTAAAGTCTATGCAAGGAAATGTTGGATAAAACCGATCACCCAAATGGCAGCAAGAAGGCGGCCACAAGGGCAGTGCATGCTAGTCCACCTGCAAGAGGAAGTGGTACAGGGGAGCCAGCAGTCTGCTGCCAGAGCAAGAAGAACGAGAGCATCAAACACTGAATCTCTTCCTTAAACCTTCATTTGCTCCAGTTGCTTACAGTTTGTCTCACTTCCATTGTGCATGGTTCAGGCTGCACGGTTATTTTCTTCGCTTGTCTCATCTCGGTAGCAGCTCTTCAGCTGGTTGGATTCCCACGCTGGGAGGCGACCAGGATCCCCGCTGGTCCAGCCCACATGCCATGCCTTGGTACGACAGTCGATTCGTTCATTATTAAGCAGACTACCAAAAGGCGATTTCCCATTGAGCAACAATTCACTGCTAATTGCTTCACTCATTGGACCATGAAACAATATTACCCAGAAAAGGAAGAGGAATGAAAAAAATGTTGTTTTCAATTTTATTTCCATAGGGTGAAAGTTTCTAACTAAAACTAGTTAATTTGTGTTTGTGATCATTTTTTTTTGCATTTGTTATTTATAATCTGCGCTTTACTTCTCTGCTTCTGTCTTAGGTATTTCCTCGCCACACATCCTAGCGCAGAAGTGGCCAATGACCCATTCTGAGGCCCCTGCTGGGTGAGCGACGCATAGCAAGACTGCCACTTAGATGAACTCAGCCAAACTATTCTCCAGGCAACTGTTTAAGACAAATAATAATTTGGATAACTAGAAGTCAGTTGTCTTAAATTAGAAAGGGTTACACAAACGTAGCTCATATTACCAGAAGGCAGATAAACTGGCAGAGTGTAGTTACAAAACCCACAACATTATCAAAAAATTATATAGCATCCTTAGAATATTTGCATTGGACTGAAAATGAGATGATTATTCCAAAAGAATAAGTATGCCATGTAGTACTCCGGCTGGTATTCTTATCCACATAAGCAGGTTATTGAGATGTTGTTTTAAACCCAGCTGCTCCTGTGTTACCTTACCTGAGTGTTAGGGGATTTTGAAAAATCCATGCCAGTATGCTTTTTATTTGCTTCCTGCTGATTTACGAGGCAATTTCTTTCTTAAGAAAAAAAAAATCCCCAACTTCCCTGGTAATCAATTGTTTTTGCTGGACCTTGTTCTGTTGCTAGGATTACTACCTCAGGACAGTAAGACAGTAGGCTGGCTTATGTTGGGGAAATGACTTGTGAACACAATTATCCAAGAACAATATTGAAACCTATGATGCATGATAGGGACAACCACCAATTCCAAAGTGATCCCAGCTGGCCCAGAATTTGAATATTCTCAAACATCTTAATTGCGGCCCAATTTGGATTATAGAGTCATACGGGGAAAAATTCAGTTGGTTTGCACCTCCCATTAGCATCTTAAGAGGGCGCTAATGGGGCGCAAAGCAACCAGCGTCCGTGCGCGGCAATGTTTGCGCCGCTCATGAATTTAACTAGACATTTTGTGGCGGCGCTAAACACTACCACCACGATCTCCAGCGCTGGCAGATCGTGACATCAATCGAGTGTGCAACGCACCGGTAGCACCCCGGACCGGATATTGAGTGGCGCCCCCTGCCTTACCGCCTGCCACTAGCAATGACAGGTTGAGGGGAGCGTTTTGCAGTCAGGAAGGGACTGGGGGAGCGCTATTTAAAGGCGACCGCTTCCTGCCTTTTTTTGTTACCGACAATTTTGCACCACGCATTCTGAGAGAGAGACTTCTGGAGAGATTCAACACTGTGTGAAGGAGTTTTCATAGATTCATAGAAGGTAGGAGCAGGAGTAGGCCATTCGGCCCTTCGAGCCTGCTCCGCCATTCAATGAGATCATGGCTGATCATCCAATTTCAGTACCCTGTCCCTGCCTTCTCCCCATATCCCTTGATCCCTTTAGCCTCAAGAAATATATCCAACTCTTTCTTGAATATATTTGATGAACTGGCCTCCACCGCCCTCTGTGGCAGAGAATTCCATAGGTTCACCACTCTCTGGGTGAAGAAATTCCTCCTCATTTCAGTCCTAAATGGCTTACCCCTTATCCTTAGACTATGACCCCTGGTTCTGGACTCCCCGGCCATCAGAAACATCCTTCCTGCATCTAGTCTGTCCAGACATGCCAGAATTTTATAGGTTTCGATGAGATCCCCTCTCAATCTTCTAAACTCCAGTGAGTATAAGCCCAATCGACACAATCTCTCCTCATACGTCATTCCTGCCATCCCAGGTATCAACCTGGTGAATCTTCGCTGCACTCCCTCCATGGCAAGAACGTCCTTCCTCAGGTAAGATGACCAAAACTGCACACAATACTCAAGGTGCGGTCTCACCAAGGCCCTGTACAACTGTAGCAAGACATCCTTGTTCCTGTACTCGAACCCTCTTGCTACGAAGGCCAACATACCATTTGCCTTCTTTATCGCCTGCTGCATCTGCATGCTTACCTTCAGCGACTGGTGCACAATAACACCCAGGTCTCTTTGCACTTCCCCTTCTCTCAATCTATTGCCATTCAAATAATAATGTGCCTTCCTGTTTTTGCCACCAAAGTGGATAACCTCACATTTATCCACATTATAGTGCATTTGCCATGTTTCTGCCCAATCACCCAACCTGTCCAAATCGTACTGGAGTTTCACGACATCCTCCTCACAGCTTACCCTCCCACCCAGCTTTGTGTCGTCTGCAAATTTGGAGATATTACATCCAATTCCCTCGTCCAGATCATTAATATATATTGTGAACAGCTGGGGTCCTAGGACCGATCCTTGCGGTACCCCACTAGTCACTGCCTGCCACTCGGAAAAGGACCCGTTTATTCCAACTCTTTGCTTTCTGTCCGGCAACCAGTTCTCTATCCAAGTTAATACCTTGCCCCCTATCCCATGTGCCTTAATTTTGCACGCTAATCTCTTATGTGGGACCTTATCGAAAGCCTTCTGAAAGTCCAAATACACCACATCCACTGGTTCTCCCTTATCTATTTTACCAGTTACATCCTCAAAAAGTTCCAGTAGATTAGTCAAGCATGATTTCCCTTTTGTAAATCCATGTTGACTTTGTCCGATCCTGTCACTGCTTTCCAAGTGCTCTGCTATTACATCTTTTATAATAGACTCTAGCATTTCCCCCACTACCGATGTCAGGCTTACCGGTCTATAATTCCCCACTTTTTCTCTACCACCTTTTTTGAATAGTGGGGTAACATTAGCTACCCTCCAATCCATGGGTACCGTTCCAGAGTCTATCGAGTTCTGGAAGATGACCAGCAATGCATCTACTATCTCTAGGACCACTTCCTTACATACCCTGAGATGTAGACCATCAGGCCCTGGGGATTTATCGGCCTTCAGTCCCATCAATTTTCCTAACACCATTTCCCTACAAATACTGATTTCTTTCAGTTCCACCCTTTCATCAGACCCTATGTTCCCCGGCATTTCTGGGAGGTTATTTGTGTCCTCCTTTGTGAAGACAGAACCAAAGTATGTATTTAGTTGGTCTGCCATTTCCTTGTTTCCCATTATAAATTCCCCTGATTCTGACTGTAAGGGACCTACGCTTGACTTCACCAATCTTTTTCTCTTCACATATCTATAAAAGCTTTTACAGTCAGTTTTTATGTTGCCTGCAAGCTTACTCTCATATTCTATTTTCCCTTTCTTAATTAATCCCTTTGTTCTCCTTTGTTGACTCCTAAACTGCTCCCAATCCTCAGGATTATTGCTTTTTCTAGCCAATTTATATGTCCTCTCCTTGGATCTTATGCTATCCGTAATTTCCCTTGTTAGCCACGGTTGAGTCACCTTTTTTGTTTTATTTTTATGCCAAACTGGGATGAACAAATTCCGTAGCTCATCCATTCGGTCTTTGAATGTTTGCCATTGCCTATCCACCGTCAACCCTTTGAGTGCCATTCCCCAATCAATCCTACCCAACTCGCTCCTCAGACCATTGTAGTTTCCTTTATTTAAATTGAGGACCCTACTCTCTGAGTCAACTATTTCATTCTCCATCTTAATGAAGAATTCGATCATATTATGATCGCTCCGACCCAAGGGGCCTCGTACAACAAGATTGCTAATTAATCCTTTCTCGTTACATAATACCCAGTCTAAGATGGCCTGATCTCTGGTTGGTTCCTCAACATATTGGTCCAGGAAACCATCCCGTAAACACTCCAGGAATTCCTCCTCCACAGTACTGTTACTAATTTGGTTGGCCCAATCTATATGTAGATTAAAGTCACCCATGATGACTGCTGTGCCCTTATTGCACGCTTCTTTAATTTCCCTTTTAATGCCATCCCCAACCTCCGCCTTACTGTTTGGAGGTCTATATACCACTCCCACTAATGTTTTTTTCCCTTAGTATTTCTCAATTCTACCCATACAGATTCCACATCATCAGAGCTAATATCCTTCATTACAATTGTATTAATCCCTTCTTTAACCAGTAATGCTACTCCACCTCCCTTTCCTTTTTGCCTATCTTTCCTAAATATCAAATACCCCTGAATGTTGAGTTCCCAGTCTTGGCCATCCTTGAGCCACGTTTCCGTAATCCCAACCAAATCATATTCGTTTACCTCTATTTGCGCAGCCAATTCATCCACCTTATTACAAATGCTCCTCGCATTAAGACACAAAGCCTTCAGGCTTGTTTTTTTAACGCTCTTAGACCTATTCCAGGAAACTAAAGCCCTCCCTCCTGCACCAACTCTTTAGCCACACATTCATCTGCTCTATCCTCCTATTCCTATACTCACTAGCACGTGGCACCGGGAGTAATCCAGAGATTACAAGCTTTGAGGTCCTATTCTTTAATCTGCTACCTAGCTCCCTAAATTCTTGCTGCAGGAACTCATCCCTCTTCCTACCTATGTCATTGGTCCCAATGTGAACCACGACCTCTGCCTGTTCACCCTCCCCCTTCAGAATGCCCTGCAGCTGTTCAGTGACATCCTTGACCCTGGCACCAGGGAGGCAACAAACCATCCTGGAGTCACGTCTACGGCCACAGAAACGCCTATCTGTTCCCCTTACGATAGAATCCCCTACCACTATTGCTCTCCCACTCTTTTTCCTCCCTTCCTGAGCAGCAGAAGCACCCCTGGTGCCAGGAAGTTGGCTGCTGCTGCCTTCCTCTGGTAAGTCATCCCCCTCAACAGTATTCAAATTGGTATACCTGTTTGAAAGGGGGATGGCCACAGGGGTCCCCTGCACTACCTGCCTGCTTCTACTGCTCTGCCTGGTGGTCACCCATTTCCCTTCTGCCTGTGCAGCCCTACCCTGCGGTGTGGCCAACTCATCAAACATGTAATCCACGACCCTCTCAGCATCGTGGGTACTGAGCAGCACTTTGCAGGTTCATTTTGATTTGCCCTTCCTTGTATTGATTTGATGTAAAGGTCTCTCCAGGCTGAGATTCAAGGCTGCAATGAGCAGGATGTGGATGGAGAGCAAGATCAAACCTCCCCTTTAAGAACTGGCTGGCGCCATTGTGTCTGTGTTCCATTGCTGACTGACATCACATGAGCTTCACCAGTGCTCTGAGGTAGCGCCTTGCTCCTCGGCCTTTGCGCCTTAAGACAGGTGTGTAGCGCTTGATTTAGCGCTCCAATCACCTCCAGGGGCAATAAAAGCCAAGTTTGCAGTCGGAGGCGATAATTAGCACCAGGCGCTAATCTTTGCACCCGGCCGATAATTGGGCCCAAATGGGGAGATACTGAATTTCTCCCCCATAGTCATAGAGTTATACAGCACAGAAAGAGGCCCTTCAGCCGATCGTGTCTGCACCGGCCATCAAGCCCTGTCTATTCTAAACCCATTTTGTTCTGTTCGGCTGATTTGGAATTCCTCATGGTAAGGTGCAGACCCTTCTACCTGCCTCGGGAATTCACGGCTGTTATCACTGCGGTCTACATCCCACCACACGCTAATGCCAAACTAGCACTGAAGGACCTCTACAGGGCCATCAGCGAACAACAAACTGCGCACCCAGACGGAGCTTTTATCGTCGCGGGGGACTTCAATCACATAAACCTAAAATCTGTACTACCGAAATTCCACCAGAATGTTTCCTGCCCCACAAGAGGGGAGAACACACTGGATCAAGTCTACACGAGCATTGTAGATGCTTATAAGGCCATTCCCTGCCCCCGCCTTGGGAAGTCTGACCACCTCTCCCTGTTTCTAGCACCGGCATACAAACCGCTCATCAAAAGAGTGAAAACATCAGTAAGATCAGTGAAAGTATGGCCAGAGGGGGCAGTCTCGGAGCTTCAGGATTGCTTCGAACGCACTGATTGGGGCATGTTTGCCCATAAGGACATCGAGGAATACGCATCCACAGTGCTATTCTACATTAACAGTTGCATCGAGGTCGTCACGACCCATAAAAATATCAGGGCATACCCCAACCAGAAACCCTGGATGAACGGAGAGGTCCGCTCGCTGTTGAAAGCACGCGACGCAGCATTTAAATCTGGCGACGCGGCGGCTTACAGTGCAGCTAGGACCAACCTAAAAAAGGGTATCAGGACTGCCAAAAGGAAACAGACACTGCGGATAGAGGATCATTTCCACAACAACTCGGACCCCCGGCGCATGTGGCAAGGCATCCAGTCCATCACTGACTACAAGAGCAAAAACACCAGCCCCCCGGTTAGCGATGCCTCCCTTCCGGAGGAGCTTAACAACTTCTACGCTCGCTTCGACAGGGACAACAGGGAGCCGGCTACCAAAGCCTTGCCACCCCCGGAAGACCAGGTGCTCACTCTGTCGACCTCCGACGTAAGGGGTGTTCTACGCGGAGTGAACACACGAAAGGCTGCTGGACCGGATAGCATCCCTGGACGGGTACTCAAGGAATGTGCTGATCAGCTGGCTGATGTCTTCACCGCCATCTTCAATCTGTCATTGGCCCAGGCAGTAGTCCCTACATGCTTCAAGACCACTACCATTATTCCTGTGCCAAAACAAACGGCTGTGACGTGCCTGAACGACTATCGACCTGTCGCACTCACACCCATCATAATGAAGTGTTTCGAGAGACTGGTCCTGGCTCACATCAAAGCCAGTGTTCCCGCCTCTCTTGACCAACACCAGTTTGCCTATCGTGCAAACAGACCAACGGAGGATGCAATCACAACTGCTCTACACTCTGCACTGAATCACTTAGATGGTAAAGAGACCTACATCAGAATGCTGTTCATAGACTACAGCTCAGCATTCAACACTATCATCCCCAACAAGCTGGCCACCAAACGCCACACTCTTGGCCTGAACACTTCCCTCTGCAACTGGACCCTGGACTTCCTAACAAACAGACCCCAGTCTGTCAAATTAGGTAACCACACCTCCCCCCCCCCGACCCTGAACACGGGGGCCCCACAAGGATGTGTGCTGAGCCCCCTCCTCTACTCCCTCTTCACCCACAACTGTGTGGCTGTTCATGGTTCCAACACCATCATCAAGTTTGCGGATGATACCACGGTAGTAGGCCAGATCACCAACAACGATGAGTCAGCCTACAGGGAGGAGGTCCAGCATCTCGTGAAGTGGTGCGCCAATAACAACCTGGCCCTTAACATCAAGAAAACCAAAGAAATCATTGTGGACTTCAGGAAGTCTAAAGGCGGAAGTCACACCCCCATCCACATCAATGGGGCTGTGGTGGAAAGGGTGGACAGCTTTAAGTTCCTCGGAGTCCACATCACGGAAGACCTCTCCTGGTCCCTCAATACCTCCTCTCTGGTGAAGAAGGCCCAGCAGCGCCTATATTTCCTAAGGAGGCTGAAGGGATGTAACCTGTCACCCCTGATCCTCTCTAACTTTTACCGTGGCACAATAGAGAGCATCCTGACGAACTGTATCACAGTATGGTATGGCAGCTGTAGCTACTATGACCGGAAAGCCCTGCAGCGGGTAGTCAAAACTGCCCAACGCATTACCGGCACCCGGCTACCGACCATAGAGCACATATACCAGAAACGCTGTTTACGGAGGTCACGGACCATCATCAAAGACCCTACCCACCCCAGCCACAGTCTGTTCGCCCTCCTGCCATCTGGGAGACGCTACAGATGCATTCGCACCCGTACGACCAGATTTAGGAACAGCTTCTTTCCCAGGGCTGTCATCCTACTGAACTCCACAAATAAACTCTAAAGCCTGCACATCTGCCAATGCACTTTATTATGGTTATCTTTATGTTAATGTATTACAAGCCAAATGTATGTTGAATGTTTAAATGTCTTAATCTAAATGTACACTCTCAGGAGCCGCAAGCTTACATTTCGTTGTACTGCACTTGTGCACTAACAATGACAATAAAGTTGATTGTTATTATATTATTATTATTATTTTCAAGCACTTGGTCCATAGCCTTGTATGCTATGGCGTTTCAAGTGCTCATCTAAATGCTTCTTGAATGTTGTGAGGGTTCCTGCCTCTACCACCCTTTCAGGCAGTGAGTTCCAGATTCCAAACACCTTCTGGGTGAAAATTTTTCCTCAAATCCCCTCTAAACCTCCTGCCCCTTACCTTGAAACTATGCTCCCTGGTTATTTATCCCTCTACTAAGAGGAAAAGTTCCTTTCTATCTACCCTATCTATTCCCCTCATAATTTTGTTCACCTCAGTCAGGTCCCCCCTCAGCCTTCTCTGCTCTAAGGAAAACAACCCCAGCCTGTCCAGTCTCTCTTCATAGCTGAAGCGCTCCAGCCCAGGTAACATCCTGGTGAATCTCCTCTGCACCCTCTCCAATGCAATCACATCCTTCCTATAGTGTGGCGACAAGGACTGCACACAATATTCCAGCTATGGCCTAACTAGTGTTTTGTACAGCTCCATCATAACCTCCCTGCTCTTAGATTCTATGCCTCAGCTAATGAAGGCAAGTATCCCATGTGCCTTTTTAACCACCTTATGTACCTGTCCTGCTGCCTTCAGGGATCTATGTACATGCACACCAAGGTCCCTCTGATCCTCTGTCCTTCCTAGGGTCCTACCATTCATTGTGTATTCCCTTGCCTTGTTAGTCCTCCCAAAATGCATCACCTCACACTTTTCAGGGTTAAATTCCATTTGCCACTGCTCTGCCCATCTGACCAACCCATCTATATCGTGCTGTAGCCTGAGGCTTCCCTCCTCGCTATTTACCACTCCACCAATTTTTGTGTCATCTACGAACTTACTGATCATACCTCCTACATTCATATCTAAATCATTAATGTACACTACAAACAGCAAAGGACCCAGCACCGATCCCTGCGGTACAACACTGGACACAGGCGTCCAGTCACAAAAACAACCTTTGACCATCACCCTCTGCCTCCTGCCACTAAGCCAATTTTGGATCCAATGTGCCAAAATGCCCTGGATCCCATGGGCTCTTACCTTCTCGACCAGTCTCCCATGTGGAACTTTGTCAAAAGTCTTACTGAAGTCTATGTAGACTACATCAACTGCAGTACCCTCATCCACACACTTCATCACCCCCTCGAAAAATTCAATCAAATTGATTAGACATGATCTCCTCCTGACAAAGCCATGCTGACTATCCCTGATTAATCCTTGCCTCTCCAAGTGGAGACTAATTCTGCCCCTCAGAATTTTTTCCAATAATTTCCCTACCACTGATGTTAGGCTCACTGGCCTGTAATTCCCTGGTTTATCCCTACTATCCTTCTTGAATAATGGTACTATGTTAGCTGTCCTCCAGTCCTCTGGCACCTCCCCTATGGCCAGAGAGGTTCTGAAAATTTGTGTCAGTGCCCCTGTAATCTCCTCCCTTGCCTCACGCAGCAGCCTGAGATACATCTCATCTGGGCCTGGGGAGTTATCCACTTTTAAGCCCGCTAAAACCGCTAGTACCTCTTCCCTCTCAATACTAATTTGTTCAAGTACAGTATATCACAATCCCCCTGCCTGATTTCTATGCCTACATCATCCTTCTCCATAGTGAACACAGATGCAAAATATTCATTTAAAACCTCACCTACATCTTCCGGCTCTACACACAGATTGCCACTTTGGTCCCTAATGGGCCCTACTCTTTCCCTGGTTATCCTCTTGCCCTTAATATACTTATAAAACACCTTGGGATTTTCCTTTATTTTGCCCACCAGTGTTTTTTCATGCCCCCTCTTCGTTCTACTAATTTCTTTTTTAAGTACCCAGCTGCACTTTCTATACTCCTCTAGGGCTTCCACTGTTTTTAGTCCTTTGTATCTGCCAAAAGCCTCCCTTTTTTTCCTAATCCATTCTTGTATATCCCTTGACATCCAGTTGTCCCTGGGCTTGTTGGTCCCACCCTTGACCTTTACGGGAACATGTTGGCGTTGTACTCTCTCTATTTCCTTTCTGAAAGACTCCCACTGCTCTGATGTGGATTTTCCTACAAGTAACTGATCCCAATCCACTTTGGCCAGATCCTGCCTTATCATATTAAAATCGGCCTTCCCCCAATTTAGAACCTTTATTTCCGGTCCATCTTTGTCCTTTTCTATGACTACCTTAAATCTCACCGAATTATGGTCACTGTCACCAAAATGCTCTCCTGCTGACACTTCTACCACTTGCCCCGCCACATTCCCTAGAATTAGGTCCAGTACCGCCCCCCTCTCTTGTAGGACTTTCTACATGCTGGCTCAAAAAGCTCTCCTGGATGTACTTTAAGAATTTTGCACCCTCTAAGCCTTTCACACTCTGACTATCCCAGTTAATATTGGTGTATTTGAAATCCCCTACTATTATTACCCTATTATTTCTACACTTCTCTGAGATTTGCCAACATATCTGTTCCTCTATCTCCCCCTGACTGTTTGGGGGCCTATAATACACGCCCAAAAAGGTGCTTGCCCCCTTTTTGTTTTTAAGTTCTACCCATATGGCCTCATTAGAGGAACCTGCTAAGATATCAGCCCTCCTTACAGCAGTAATTGACTCCTTGATTAATATTGCGACACCCCTTCCTCTTTTACACCCCCCTCTGTCTCGCCTGAAGATTCTATACCCCGGAATATTGAGCTGCCAGTCCTGCCCCTCCCTCAACCATGTCTCTGTGATAGCAACAATATCATACTCCCATGTGTTCATTAACACCTTCAATTCATCTGCCTTACTCCCAAGACTCCTTGCATTAAAATAAATGCCATCCAGCCTTGCCATACTCCCTTGTGCCGTTGTATATTTGCTCTGCCTTCCAGGCTGACTTATTTTTTCCTCTATATTTGGCTGTCCATCACCCCCTACTATAGTTCCACTCCGTATCCCATCCCCCTGCCAAGTTAGTTTAAACCCCCCCCCCCCCCGCACCCCAACAGTACTAGCAAACCTCCCCGCAAAGATGTTGGTCCCGTTCCGATTCAGGTGCAACCCATCCGACTTGTACAGGTCCCACCTTCCCCAGAAGCAGACCCAGTGATCCAGGAAACTAAAGCCCTCCCTCCTGCACCAACTCTTTAGCCACGCATTCATCTGCTCTATCCTCCTATTCCTACACTCACTAGCACGTGGCACTGGGAGTAATCCAGAGATTACAACCTTTGAGGTCCTGCTTTTTAATCTGCTACCTAGCTCCCTAAATTCTTGTTGCAGGACCTCATCCCTCTTTCTACCCATGTCGTTGGTACCAATGTGAACCACGACCTCTGACTGTTCGCCCTCCCCCTTCAGAATGCCCTGCAGCCGTTCAGTGACATCCTTGACTTTGGCACCAGGGAGGCAACATAACATCCTGGAGTCATGTCAGCGACCACAAAAACGTCTATCTGTTCCCCTTACGATAGAATTCCCTATCACTATTGCTCTCCCACTCTTTTTCCTCCCCTCCTGTGCAGCTGATCCACTTGTAGTGCCACGGACTTGGCTCTTGCTGCATTCCCCTGAGAAACCACCTCCCCCATCAGTATCCAAAACGGAAAATCTGTTGGAGAGGGAGATGGACCCAGGGGACTCCTGCACTACCTTCCTAGTTCTTTTACTCTGTCTGGCGATCACCCATTTCCTGTCCGCTTGTGCACTCTTTACCTGCGGTGTGACCACCCTGTTAAACGTGATATCCACGAAGATCTCAGCTTCACGGATGCTCCACGGTGACTCCAGCCGCAGCTCCAGCTCTGAAACACGGATTTTGAGTAGCTACAGCTGGAGACACTTCCTGCACATGTTCATCCTGGACACCGAAAGTGTCCCTGACTTCCCACATAGTACAGGAGGAGCACTCCACGCTGCCAAGCTGCCCTGCCATGTCCTACCCTTAATTTATTCCCTTTAAATTAAATAATATTAAATACACTAGGGAACTTACTTCCCTTTAAATACTACTTACTCTAAACTAGAGACCTTACTTTTACTTTAACAACTGGATTGTAGAAATACTCACCAGGTCCTACTTACCAATCAGCTCCTTCCCTGGTTATGATGTCACTTTAATGGTTTCACAGTTGTTGTTGTTTGACTGCTCCCACTCTCGGACTCTTTCCTTGGTGTAAAGTAAGAACCAATTCCCAACTCGCAGCACTCTGTTTAAACCACACTTTTATTTTCTCCAGATGCGGTTGGGGGGTGTCACAGAGCCAAACTCCCGCTGGTTCTCTGTCCCCTCTTGTGCAGCTTTTTAGCTCTTGCTCTCCTGGAAGTTGACAAAGATAGAAAAAGAAAGGAACACCTCCCTCCCTCCCCGAACTCCCTCCCTCCCTGAACTCCCTCACTCACCAAACTCCCTCACTCACCAAACTCCCTCACTCACCAAACTCCCTCACCCACCAAACTCACAGCTTAACACTCTGTTCCGATCTGCACTTTGTGACAAACTGCACTCTAGCCTCCCTTATTTACACTGCTGAGATTTAAATAAGTGAGCTCTCTGACAGTTACAGAACCAGATTAGACCAGTTAATTAACAAATTACTCTCACCTGCTCTCCAGCACAGAGCTTGCTTAGCCCTGCCCAAGCCAAACTCGCAGCTTTACACTCTGTTCCGATCTGTACTCCGTCGCTTTCAGTGAATGATATCAGAATACTCACACAAAGATCATTTTTTGGTTAGGATTCCTTTTACAAGTCCATTTTGTAAATCACACCTTCATGTCAGCAGCTGGTCTGGACTGAAAGAGAATGACTCCTTAGATTCATTCTCATTCCTATGTTATAGTGGTATTAATTTGTGGTGTATTGGTTCTGCATCTGTCTGAGCAAGTCTTGGCCATTTAACAGAGGGCACTTGGGCTTATTTCTAGTTAGTTGCATATTATTGGTGATGTAATGTGCTATTTCTGAATGAATTTTAAATCAAACACTAAGGGGGGGAATTTTTCAGGGGGTCAGCGGGCACGTTTTGTGGCAGGTCAGGTGGGAAAATTTATTTTTTGACAGTGGGTCGAGAACCCGCTGTCAACCTGCCACCACGCCAGTTTCCCAGATGTCGGGTCTGTCAGCGCTGAACAAGCCCGACTCCAAGCGGCGGGGGAGACAATTTAGGTCATTAAGAGGTTGTAACAGCCTGTTAAAGAGAATTTTGAGCTCACCGTAACATTTTACGAGGTCGCCCATGGGTTCCATGCTGCTCGGGGATCACATCAGGTAAGGAGGTCAGGAGTTGTGTCACCATGAAATGATCTCTTTACTTGACAGCTGAAAATGTGCTATAAAAGCTGCCATCTCACAGCTGTTCACTTTCCAAGCTCAGAATCCGTTGCTTACTGCATTTGGAAGACAGATTGAGCTTTATGCAGGTTGCAAGTGTTTGGAGTAAACTTTGTATCCAGTATCACCTCATTGGAGCAACCTTTGACAGATCACTTCTGTCATCTCAAGTTCACCTGCCATCTATCCCATCAGCATCGGTGCCCTTGAAACTATCTCACCGTGGTCTTCAGAATCCTCCACGATCAGCCCAACAACAGCAGCACCAGGCACACCAGCAACACCAACAACAATATCAACCTTCTCCGCAATCAACTGATGCTGCACAGGACACGGGGCATCAGCACCCGACCACATTGCTGCCCGGGATGCCAGGGATGGCCTCACCCTGGCCAAATTTACTTCACTTGATGCTGTACACCCTGGCTGCCACATGATGCGCCAGGTTGACACCACCCCACACCAACACCATAAAGCATCCCTACAATGCCCAAGCCATTCCTTTCACACTCACCACCATTGCGGGGGGTACCATTATGTGGAGGGAGTCATGGGAGAGCCTGGGTGCAGCCATGCACCTCTGTGCAGTGCTTGTCAGTGTTTGTAGCCCCTCAATGCTGTAGAACACTGACAGCACAACTGTCAAAATCAATTTGCGCATGGTTCCTTTAAGTCATCATGTGACGTCATCAGACTCGCTTCCTTCAATTGGCCAGGAAACGCGCTGGGCGGGCTTAACAAGCCCAATCAACATAAGATCACTTTGGAGAGCGGGCTGGAGCCAGCAGCGGGGTCGTACCCCACCACCGACCCCGGCCGCACCGGACCCGCTGAGATAGGGGAAATCGCAGCCAAAGTGGCAGTTGTAGATTATCGGATAGAGTTTTCTCTAAGCTTGACCTGGAAAGAAATTAAGTATGGAGTGATTATTTTTCCTTGCCCACACACTAAAAAATACCCGCATCTGAAAATATATACACTGGATGTAGAATTCCCCTGAAATGCTTTGCAGACTGTAGGCTAGAAATCCTGCAATATATACAGAAGGGGTGGAAGTATAGCAGGGCAGGACTCCTGCACTCGGAGGGTGGTGAATCTTTTGATTTCTCTGCCCCAGAGGGCTGTGGATACTCAGTTGTTGAGTATATTCAAGGCTGAAACTGATAGATTTTTGGGTACTAAGGGAATCAAGGGATATGAGGATAGGGTGGGGAAGAGGAGTTGATGTAAAAGATCAGCCATGATCTTATTGAATGGAGGAGCAGGCTCAAGGGGCCTACTCCTGCTCCTATTTCTTATGTTGCTTATGTTCTTAACTGACCCCGAGGGCATGATTTTGCCAGCCCTGGGGAGGCAGGTATGGAGGCGGGACTGCCGGGAAAATGGCAGAATCTGGGGGCGGGTACCCATCCCGCCCCCAACCCGCCACCGTGCCATCTTCCCAGGAAGCGGGTACCTGACCCGTGCTGGGAGCCGCCTCCTCGAGGCGGGAAGGGGATTAGTGCCAATTAACTGCTGGTTAACAGGTAGCTAACAGGCAGTTTTTTGGATAATCCATATTTTGCCACCTAAAGTGTGGGCTTCCCAACGGCTCCGAACCTTGCCAGGGTCAGCGAAGTGAGCCGTGGGTCTGCGGGGGTCGGAAGGGCCGAGATGTCCGGTGTGCAGGTGAGTGATGGGTGCATGTGTGCAGAGGTAAGTGTGTGAGGTGAGTCTTAAGTGTTTTAAAAGCTTTACTTATCTTTGCTTCTTCCTCCAGACTTCATCCTTTCAGGTCTCGGGAGTCCCTCATCTCACCGGCAGAGAAAGCAGAATGGCCGCTGCATTCTTAAATGGAGCAACCTTCTGCTTTCTGCTCAGGAAGGCTTTCTAATTGAGTCTTGAGTAAAGAGAGCTGAGCTTCACAGAGCTGTCAAACGATGACAATTCATCTATCAAAAGCTCTTGACAGATGAAATGTCACTCGCTGACATCACCAGTAACTGACTTTCCCTTAATTGGCCTGCTAAACCCGCTGGGCGGGCTTAACAAGGCCAATCAAGGGAAAATAGCGTGGGTTGGCCGGACGTCGATGGAGGCGGGACTAAAACCCGACAAGCAGCAGTCCCACCTCCATCGCGTCCCCATTGGCAAAATCACCCCCCAAATCACTGAATACAGAAGTTCTTTCATGAGTAAGAAAAGGTTAAGTCCTGCAGCTGTCACACAAATGAAACTAACGCATCCAGCAATTTCAGACGGGACATGCCTATCTTTCTTGAATCAGCATGCACACAGTTCCACGCAATGTTCGAAGCTGACACACGTATAACTGGAATGTTTCGTGTACATTTGACGTTTCCATCTTTCACTCATCTAAAATAACACCTCACTTAGGCTATAAAATGATCACGCACATGCCATTGAATAATGAACACCTGGGAGAGATTAGGAAGCATTAAACTCGTCAAGTCTTCCAGGTGACATCATAAACCACGAGGCTGTAACTGGAGCGGTTTATAATCACCATTTCAATTCTGAGTTTGTACGCGTGCCTTGAAACCACTCCAAGGTATATGTTACATTTTCCAATGGCTATTCTTCATTTCATGGGAGATTTGGTTCAGTTTTGGCTCTCTTTTTATCATGACAGCAATTATACGTTATTGATGTTTGATGGCATACACATCAAAAGATTAATGATTATTACTGCAAATGTAGCCAGAAACAATTTTTTTGCTGATTATTAAGAGACTACTGTATATTCATATCAACGAAGTTCAAAGCGAAGAAAAAAACCAAGCTGACAGAACCAGGCAGAGAAACAAAGAAGCAAATAGACAGCTTCAGAAGTTGATGAGGAATAACAAGGAACTGGAGAAAAGATATGGCCCGAATTTCTGAGCCACTGTCGTTCTGTCTGTCTGTCTCTCTCTCTCTCCTTTCTCTGCATCTGTATGTTGCTTTGTCTCAGTCATTTGATTTATTTGCATCCGTGCTAGATTTAATATATTGGACGCATTTTGTAAATGGAAAATCATATTTGACTCCTCGACAGAGGGCAAATAAAGACTTGCATTTATACAGCGCCTTTTACGACCTAAGGACAACCCAAAGCGCTTTGCAGCCAATGAAGCACTTTTGAAGTGTAGTCGCTGTCATAATGTAGGAGACGTGGCAGTCAATTTGTGCACAGCAAGATCCCATGAACGGCAATGTGATAATGACCAGATAATCTGCTTTAGTGATTTTGGTTGAGGACTAAATATTGGCCGGGACACCGAGGAGGACTCCCCTGCTTTTCTTTGAAATAGTGCCATGGCATCTTTTATGTCCACCTGAGAGGGCAGACTTGGTTTAATGTCTCATCTGAAAGAAGACACCTCTGACAGTGCAGCACTCCCTCAGCACTGCAATGGAGTGTCAGCCTAGATTTTGTGGTTAAAATGATACGATTCTGCTTGCTAGATCAGACCAGCTGCTCCACACCTCCATGCCAGTGCATGCCTGCCGATGCTTACTGGAACGAAAAGCCCAATATTATAGTTAAGTGCACTTCGTGATTGCAAATAATTTTTCACAATTGATTAAATGTGACATACTCCTGTCATAAAATGCTCATTAGACAAACTGTAATGTATATACCTTTAAGGGGGGAACTACTTTTTACAGCTCATGTATACTGTAGTACCGGCAGTGACTACACCTGTATATAGCACTGAGTAGTAATCTGTACAGTCAGTTCCAGAGTGAGCCACGTTGAGTAAACACCTGTTGTACCGTTCTCCTGCAGTCTGTGTCTTACTACTGACTGACACAACATTGGCGACGAGGCAAATTTGATCCTACCTGCAACTCTGCATCACCTCCCAGGGATTCGTTTCTGGAGACCAGTAGATTGGAGGTCAAGGCCAGAGACACGGGCATCGACCACGGGCAACCGCCCAGTCATCCAGCAGAGAATCGAGAATTGCGGGGGAGGCTGTTGAGAGCCAGGCTTGGCTTTCCAGCCGCGGTGGTCCAGCGAAACGGGCTGGCAACAGGTAGTGCGCAGACCCTTCCCAGACAGCGGCGGGCTAGAGCCCAACCAAGCGGCATGGCAAAGGGCCGAGCAGCGTCGATGGGAGAGAGAGAGAGAGAGGGCAGAGCGCACAGGGCGCGGCCGGTGTTCAGGGGCCGAGCAGCGTCGAGGAGGGGGAGAGAGATGCGCAGAAACCCACGAGGCGCCACCATTGCCACGAGGACCGCCGAGAGCGGCATTGGCAGCAGCGCAGGAGAAGCGCGTGAAACCTACAGGGCGCCGCCATTGCCACGAGGACCGCCGAGAGCAGCGTTGGCAGCAGCGGGGGAGGAAGGAAAGCGCAGGAGATGCCATTTTAAGCCATTGTAAACCACACCCAAAATGCCAAAGAGTGGCAGCAGCACGGGGCGCTGCAGAGATACAACAGAGACCACAAGAATATGGCACAAACGAAATGTCATACAGAACAGAGAAGTGCTATCGCTGCGGCAGAACAACACACGACCAGAATGATTGCTGGTTCAAAGACAAAGTGTGCAGACAGTGTGGAAAAGTAGGACACATAGCACGAGTCTGCAGGTTGGGAAAGAAAACCAGCAATAAGAAATCTCCAAAAGGAAAGTACAAGAAGGTACATAAGGTGATGGAGAATAGTTCAGATGAACAAAAGAGTGATACCGACTCCGAAAACAGGGAGCTGAGTTGTCTGAAATTACATAATGTGATCAAAACGGAGGATCACCGAACCATTTGGGTCACTCTCAAGATAGCAGGAGTCCAGGTAAACATGGAATTGGACACAGGATCAGCCCTAACAGTCATAAACCGACGGGACTACGAGCGGCTATTCTCACACATACCCTTGAGAGACACAAAAATTATTTTGAAGAGGTACACGGGGCAAAAAGTCTACCCCAAAGGAAAAATAAGGGTGACCGTTATATATAACGGTAAGGAAACACCAAAACTAGACCTGTATGTATTGCAAGATGGAGGACCACCATTACTGGGACATGAATGGATCCGAAAAATACAGCTGGATTGGCATTCCATACAAGCACTGACTGGCTGCCAAAAAGGATGACGACGTCACACCTGGGCGACTGTCAAAGATCCTAATCGACGTGAAAGAAGTGTTCCAGCAAGGACTCGGAACACGAAAAGGCATGACAGCAACAATTAACATCGAAGAAAACGCAAGCCCAAAATTTTTTAAGGCCAGACCTGGACTCCTGCTATCTTGCGATCCGCCCAGCCGTCGAAGCAGAGCTGGAGAGTTTGGAATGTTCAGGAGTACTGTCCAAGGTAGACTGCAGCGAGTGGGCTACACCCATCGTCCCTGTGATGAAAAAGTCGTTGAGCAGCACGCCTGGGGAACCAAGGAAGGTTCGCATCTGTGGGGACTTTAAGGTAACAGTGAACCCGGTCCTTCACACCGTGCAATATCCACTTCCGCGGATTGAAGATATTTTCGCCTCGCTATCTGGAGGGAAACGCTTCACTAAGATTGATCTGGCCCAGGCGTATCTGCAAATGGAGGTAGAAGAAGCATCAAAAAAATACCTCACAATCAACACCCATAAAGGTCTCTACCAATACAACCGGCTGGTATTCGGGGTAGCATCAGCTCCGGCTATTTGGCAAAGGGCAATGGAACAAGTCCTGCAAGGGATCCCAGGGACCCAGTGTTGTTTGGATGACATCCTGGTCACGGGCAAAAATGACAGTGATCACCTCGCCAACCTGGAGCAGGTGCTCACCAGATTGAAGGAATATGGGCTCCGAGCTAACCGCCCCAAATGCGAGTTTTTTTAAAAACAGATCTCGTATTGTGGCCACGTTATCGATAAAGAGGGGTTACATAAGTCCCCAGAAAAGATTGAGGCAGTAGTCAAGGCTCCAGCACTGGAAAACGTGTCACAACTGAGGTCGTTCCTCGGGCTGGTAAACTATTACCATAAGTTCTTGCCAAATTTGTCTACAATACTACACCCACTGAACATACTACTGCAAACTGGAGTGCCATGGAAGTGGAGTGACGAATGTAAACGAGCTTTCCAGAAGATCAAAACACTTATCACATCGAAAGAGGTATTGGCCCATTTCAACCCAGCACTACCAATTCGGTTGGCGTGTGATGTGTCACCCTACGGCATTGGAGCGGTGCTGTCGCACAAATTCTCGAATGGCTCAGAGAGGCCAATAGCCTTTGCGTCATGATCACTAACCTCAGCCGAGCGTAACTACGCCCAGATTGACAGGGAGGCCCTCAGCCTAGTGTGGGGAGTGAAAAAGTTCAATCACTATCTGCACGGGCAGAAATTCACCTTGCTGACTGACCACCAGCCTCTTGTCTCCATTTTTAATCTGAAGAAGGGCGTTCCGGTGATGACTGTGCTACGACTACAAAGATGGTCACTCTTTCTAGGGGCGCACCACTATGAGATTGAATATAAGGGCACGAAACAGCATGGAAATGCTGATGGGCTATCACGCCTGCCACTGCCTACTGCGGAGGAAGCACCAGCAGTGGATCCTGTCGAAATATTTAATTCGACTACAGTTGAATACCTACCGGTAACTAACGCTCGTATAGAAAAGGAGACCCGAAATGACCCGACACTGTCTCGGGTATATGATTTGATGGTGAAGGGATGGCCAGCACATGGCGACTCACTGTTGCCAGCATTCTCGACAAGAAGAGAACCGCTGTCAGTGTGCCGGGGGACCTTGATGTGTGGATCCCGAGTGGTAATTCCACCCAAGTTAAGGGATAGAGTGCTCAATGAGCTTCATGAGGGTCATCTGGGAGGGGTAAAAATGAAAAGCCTTGCCAGGGCTTATGTGTGGTGGCCGGGAATCGATAAACAAATCGAGGACCTGACCAAGAGCTGCTCAGGATGCCAGAAAGTCCAAAATGCACCACCACATGCCCCTCTACACCCATGGGAGTGGCCCTCATCTCCATGGCAACGGGTGCATATTGATTTTGCTGGTCCATTCATGGACTCAATGGCCTAGAAATTCAGTCGCGTTTGCGCCCACATATTGGCTATAGAGTGGTTTGCGCCGGAAGTTTTTAAGCGCCCGAAATTCAGTTGGCCCCTAACATCGGCGTTAGCCGGTAGCGCTGCGCCGGCACCGATGACGTCATCGGTGTGCGCAGCGCCCCGGTTCCAATGGTAACCCGTGCCGACCGCCAAATTCAGTTGCGGCCGCCTCGCCCGTGGCGGCCGCAAACAGCGTTTGTAAAATGGTGCCTTGCAGCTCTGAAAGGCCGGCGCATAAAGGTGGAGGGGCGGCCGGCTGCTTTCCCGGCGGCCGCCTGGCCACACCTCCCTCCCCGGACTCCTGCACCACCCCCCCGCGGCATTGATGTCTGACTCCCGCGAGCCCGGCACTTCTCCGTGGTGCCGGGCTCATTTGCCGGGGGAATCCAGCGGCGAACTCACGGCTGCAGGCAGCTCCTCCTTAAGAGAAGGAGGAGGCCTGCAGTACCCCAGCTTGCCGCACCGCATCGGGTGCCGCAGCGGCAGCTGGACGCCTGAAACTGACATACATCGCCCCAAACGAGGCGGCCAATCCCTGCAATAGCGCCCGCCTCCGTCTTGGGCCGGCGCGACTGAATTTCAGGCGGGCGCTACGGGAATCCGGGCGAGCGCAAAATTTCGGGCACTAAAGACCTGACGCAGCGATACCGAATTTTTAGCCCAATGTTTTTAATAGCCGTGGATGCGCACTCGAAATGGCCTGAGGTCATCAAAATGTCCTCCACCACCATGGAGAAAACTATTGCAGTCCTACGGACCATTTTTGCCAGGAACGGCTTGCCAGAACAGATTTGCTCCGATAACGGACCACAGTTTGTGTCCGAAGAGTTCCGGAGGTTTATGCAGAAGAATGGGGTAAGGCATTACACATCCGCCCCGTATCATCCAGCCACAAATGGATTGGCTGAGAGGTTTGTACAAACCTTTAAGAAGGCAATAAAGGCTATGTACAATGACAACATTCCACTGCAGCATAAGGTGGGCAATTTCCTGTTCGCCTACCGGAATGCGACACATACAGTCACCAACCAGGCCCCGGCCATGATGTTCTTTAACCGAAGGTTAAGATCTCGCCTGGATTTGCTCAGACCAAACGTATGAAGAGATGTTGAGAGTAAGCAATTCCAGCACATCCATGAGAAGCCAACAAGGAGCTTCAATGTAGGGCAACCAGTCTTGGCCCGCGACTACCGAACAGAAAAATGGCAGCCAGGAACGATATGCACACGGCAGGGCCCACTAATGTACACAGTGGACGTTGGGGAGAACTTCGTGAGACGCCATGCTGACCAGATCCTAGAGTCACAGGAACAAGTCAACCCCATGCCTCGCCCATACGTACCTGGTGATGAACCCGACGTACAGGTAGCATCTACCCCAGAAACAGTAGCATCGGAAGCTGATGACCCAACTGACGACAGGGTGCCAGAATTGCCTCCGCACCAAGAGCAAGACACTCAGGAAAGGCGCTATCCAAAAAGGATCAGGAAGCCTCCCCAAAGACTGAATATATAAATGGACTATTTTCAGCTAACGTTGTATGTTAAAAGTGTTAATTGTAAGTGGTTTGATATTTAATTGTTAAATGAGTGTTATGGTACTGTTAATCTAAAAGGGGAGGAATTGTAATGTATGTACCTTTTAGGGGGGAACTACTTTTTACAGCTCATGTATACTGTAGTACCGGCAGTGACCACACCTGTATATAGCACTGAGTAGTAATCTGTACAGTCTGTTCCAGACTGAGTCTCGTTGAGTAAACACCTGTTGTACTGTTCTCCTGCAGTCTGTGTCTTACTGCTGACGGCCTTTATTAATAATCATTTATTAAAATTAGTAATTTCCTGTTTAATTTTGGAGGTGTATTTATTTTGCTGATCTTCCAAGTGAACCATAAATAATGATTGTTGTGCCCGCTGGCTGCTGTATATCTAAGAAGCTTGCGGGCTGGCTGTAGTCAAAAACAAACCATTTATGGTGATAGAATGCAGGTTTATGATTTTACAGTTTCCATTGTTGAAAGAAAGCTTAATCCCTCTTTTTGGAATTTATAGACCAGGTTCCAGCCTACAAAACTTTATAATTCAAATCAAGCCCCGTGTAAATATTATTGGGCCAGATATTGCTGTCAATGAGGCTAATGGCGCTCATTGTTATTTATGCGTAAATGGTACAGCAACTTCAAGCAAGGGGCGGAGGTGCGGTTAAATGCAAATATCCAAAAATTGCTGTCTGAGTTGTGCTGCACCGCCATTAGCTTCGCAAAAGCGGCATCTCGCTGTCTGCCTCACCATTGAAATGCATTGTACGGCGTGAAGTTGCTGTATTTGCGCGGTAGAAATGAACTAAACTCATCACAGAAAGTTAAGTCTTGTCATTTCAAGTGTAAGTATGCTTTTAATGACATGATAAGTGTTAATTACTGCCAATCAACCTCTAGCACTGAAAATCAACTATTACAAGTGTAGCATCTCATTCCTTCAGGAATTAATTGTTGTTGGAGATTTTAAAAATGGAGATTTCGTTTTTTTAACTTTTCATTTCTGTCCCTTTTTCTCTCTCTCATAATCCAATCTTTCTTTACTTCTCTTTATTTCTCTTTCTGTACCTGATTTGACATTGAATTCACCCACTCGAATTTACACTTCCTTCTCAGTCCTTATGCTGTTTATTTTTAAATCCTTCAATCTGATTGGTCAAGGAGATTGGTTAAGGATGTTTAATTCACTGTCACTTCTCTTCCAGGAATGACCACCTTGAAGAAGTTCTCATCTTCTCTCCGATGGGATTTCTGTTTGTCTCTTTTACCTTGTTCACCTTTATTGCTTTCTGTTTCCCTTCTCATGTTTGATCAGTTATCTATTAAAATTCGCTTTCACAGCCACATCTCTTTCCACAGCAACTGTCTCTGGCTCCAACTTATTCCACATGGATTCCAACTTAAATTCCACCCTTAATGTTTTGGATCATGATTACAGATATCTCCATGATATTCACCATTCCTTGAACCACTGCTCTTGTCACGTGCTGAGATAAATGCTCAACGCCATGCTCTCGACCTCTCACTTCAGCAACACCGACTCACTCTCTTACAGAGTTGTCCTTTAACAAAAAACTTTTTTTCTTCCTTTCAGGTGTCAAGCTCCAACAATTCTTAGATGCCAGCACCTCTTCGGATCCTTCTTCCCCTTCACTTTCCTCTGACCCATCCCTCAGTTCTGTCGAAAGGTCACCGACCTGAAACGTTAACTCTGTTTCTCTCTCCACAGATGCTGTCTGACCTGCTGAGTATTTCCAGCATTTTCTGTTTTTATTTAAGGAGATACTGTGGTAAACCACTAATCTGCCTGTACAGAACATGTCTGGGCATGCCTCAGCTGGCTCCACCCCTAAGCCCAGGTATAAAGGTGATTGACCTCCAGTCCCCCTGGCTTTAAGGATCGGTCTACCAGCAGAGGCATGCTCGTATTCTTTTGTTAATAAAAGCCTACTTGTTATAAGTTTAACTCTTAGTCTTCTGGAGTTATTGATGGCGCATCAGGTACACAATTGGTTTCCCAGTTCACTCAGGTCCCAGGTGCCCTGTTTCCCTCTTTGCACTGTTATCAGCAACTTGCCACAGCAAAAAAATTAAAAACCTGAGCATGCAATCTCTAACTTGATGTATGTAGATGTTTATATTTTAAACAATGGAGATAATGCAGGCAATTAAAACACTGTTATTTCATTATGCATGTTAAAAAGCCATATTAAAAAAAATATTTCACAAGATAATTTACAACTGGACTTGGGGCGTCTGCCACTGGACTGCCAAGAATCAGAGTATGCATTTAATTCTTGGGCAAGTAATGGTTGTGGGATAGAGTCTCAGATTCCTAGCCGTCTGGTGGTGGAGTATGTGGCTGATCCCTGATGGTCTATGGTAGACTTGTGTGTCTGCATTCTTCAAGGCGGGGGTGCATGTCTGATTCCTGGTGACCCATTGCCCGTTCAGTCCCAGGTGTCCTTGTGGTGAGTTGTGCATCTGATTTGTGGTGACCTAGGATTGGCATGTGAGCCTGATCACTGGTACTCTACTAGCAGTATGTCTCTGGCACCGGGCTGAAAAAGGCCCAAATTCTGAAGCATGAATATACCGAACCATTCATCATTGGTCACAAAGTAAAATAAAATAAAACCATATACAGTACTTGAATTAAATCCAAATACATCAGCTATATCGTTTCAGATTATTTGTGCTAACTGAAAAATGATTAAGAAACCACTGGTGCAAAGCATCTTCAATCTTACTGAGTTATCTTCAATCAAGTTTGCTGGATCATTAGGAACCAAATCACGGGACAGTTGATGGGTATGATTCAGCTTGGTTTTGCTAGCCCCTCTTTATAACAATGATTTAAAACACACAACTACCTTTGATTTAAAACATAGTCTTTGGTGCTCTGCCTCAACTTTTCACTGCATTCATCATTTTAACAAGTGTGTCGAATAAATATAAATAAACCTTGTAGATAAATGCAAATTTGGCTCAATTGATAAATGTTTAATGTACAACTTAGCTATCAAAATCAGGAGGGTCCCAGGTTCCATCCCCAGTCTGTACTGAGCTAGGAGACTTCAACAGGGACAGCAGTGCCCCAAAGTTGGGAGTGGGGGTGGAAAAATCAGCTCAAGTGCCCATTTCTGATCCTTATTCAGTGGCCTAAGCTAGAAAGTGGACATGTGTCAACATTGGGTGAAGACAAAATCCTCAGGCTTCGCTCTTTGCATCTTGTCCCTATTTTTTTCTAGTGCTTAATGCGTAGCATGCTGGATTCTTTCTATAAACAATATTCTCCGCTCCTCTCCAGAAGGCTGGACTCTTGGTCAGGTACAGTTCCAAAGGTGCTGGCAGGCCTCTGGTAACTTGCCCAAGTAGCCATTTTCATGTATGAGCTTACACAGCAAAGGGCTGATTTTAATTTTTGGCGGTGGCGGAAAGCGGGTGGTAGCGGATTGACTGCCCATTATACAACCAACCCAATATTTCATTCCGTGACTTCACCGGCAAGGAAAATCGGGCAGGTGTATAACGGGCGGCTGATCCGCTACTGCCCATTTACTGCCACCAGCCCATTAAAATCAGCTCATACTGAAGAATGGCCATTTAGGCAAGTTACCTGAGGCCTGCCGGCACCCTTGGAACTGTACCTGACCAAGAGTCCAGCCTTCTTGAGAGGAGCGGAGAAAATTGTTTATAGACAAACTCAGCATGCTACACATTAGAAAAATATATGGACAATGTCTAACTCTGTTTTGAACTATGAAATTAAGAGTTACATTAATAGAGGAGTTTCTGTCCAGCTTATGATGGCAATCAGCAGTCTAGGTCTCCCTGCAGAATACCACTGGCCAAAGGCTGGCTTGGTCTGCCGACAAACCGCTGAAGTACAAAAGCCTCCCTGTTGAAATGGTAAAGCACACTCAGCACCTCACCAACCAGCTGTACCTTTTCCAAATTCTGAAGCCCACAAGCTTAATCGTGCTAGAGATTTGGGCTAAGTAGTGGAAGATTTTGTAGATTGAGAAGGAGGCTCACAGCACATGAAAAACATGAGACAAAATCCAAGGTGTATTTTTGTAGGAGATCAAGATGTAGGAGTTGTTTTTCAACTTGCTGCCTGGACGTAAAACTGGTGTTGTGAATCGGCTGCCCGTTAAATGATTTCATTATTGCTTTCAATGGAAATGAAAATCAAGTGGTTTCTGTAATTTCTGTCAGCCGTGGCTCAGTGGGTAGCACACTCGCCTCTGAGTCAGAAGGTTGTGGGTTTAAGCCCCACTCCAGAGACTTGAGCACAAAATCTAGGCTGACACTCCAGTGCAGTGCTGAGGGAGTGCTGCACTGTCGGAGGTGCCGTCTTTCGGATGAGACGCTAAACCGATGCCCTGTCTGCTCTCTCAGGTGGACGTAAAAAGATCCCATGGCGCTATTTCAAAGAAGAGCAGTGGAGTTCTCCCCGGTGTCCTGGCCAATATTTATCCCTCAACCAACATCACTAAAACAGATTATCTGGTCATTATCACATTGCTGTTTGTGGGACCTTGCTGTGCACAAATTGGCTGCCACGTTTCCTACATTACAACAGTGACTCCACTTCAAAAGTACTTCATTGGCTGTAAAGCGCTTTGAGACGTCCGGTGGTCGTGAAAGGTGCTATATAAATGTAAGTCTTTCTTTCTTAATGGGTGGCTGATCTGCAATGCCAGCAAGTTAGTCGAACATCTACCCCATCATCAGCATCACCTGATAATTGTTCCTTTTTACATAACATTCCTTAGTTTCTCTTTAGTGTGTTTACGATATAGATACTGAGATTCTGAATCCACATTGAAGGAGGTACAATGAAGTGTAAAGTAAAAATTAGACATGTACTTTGCAGTTTACTGGATTTGAGTCCATTACCACTTATTGTGTGGATAAATGTCCATGTTTTATTAGTTCATGGTGAAATTTTCCACGTCCTTAGATAATTTGTATCGTGTGGTTTACCCATGAACTTCTGAATAATTAAGCTGATTTTCATTAGATATGTTATTAAATCGCCATTTAAGGGTAAATTTCAGACTTTGGGCGCATACCCCCATCTTTACTTACATGTTAAGCATGCAAGACTTCACTAACCTATGAGAAAAACTGTAAAATACAGCAAATGTATAACAACAACAACTTGTATTTATATAGCACCTTTAACATAGTAAAACGTCCCAAGGCGCTATATAAATCCACACAATAAGTGGTAATGGACTCAAATCCAGTAAACTGCAAAGTACATGTCTAGTTTTTACTTATTATAAGACAAAAAATTTGACACCGAGCCATTTAAGGAGAAATTAGGGCAAGTGACCAAAAGCTTGGTCAAAAATGTTAGGTTTTAAGGAGCATCTTAAAGGAGGAGAGGTAGCAAGGCAGGGAGGTTTAGGCAGGGAATTCCAGAGATTAGGGCCTAGGCAACAGAAGGCACGGCCTCCAAGGGTTGAGCGATTATAATCAGGGATGCTCAAGAGGGCGGAATTGGAGGAGCGCAGATATCTCGGTGGGCTTGTGGGGCTGGAGGAGATAGGGAGGGGCGAGGCCATGGAGGGATTTGAAAACAAGGATGAGAATTTTGAAATCGAGGTGCTGCGTAACCGGGAGCCAATGTAGGTCAGCGAGCAACAGGGGTGATGGGTGAATGGGATTTGGTGCGAGTTAGGACATGGGCAGCCGAGTTTTGTAATTTTATAATATAAAAGGCATTGTCATGTGGGTCACAAAGCTTTAATGATAGACTGGAAATATGAGGGAATGGAGAACTAATTTATTGGCAGATAATTATCTCAATAACTCAACCACAACAAAATAACCATTCTTCAACAATGCTAATGAGAATTAAGAATATTCTCTCTCTCTTTCTCTCTCCCTATTTTGCTCCAGCAACATTTTAGAGCTGCGTGACTCTGGGTAGGTTCCCAAAGATGGGTGAAGCAGTATGTCTGCTGAGCGACACAGGCGATAGATAGGCCGGCAGCAAGTGGCCTTCGATCTGTATTGAACGTATCACTACCCTAGTAGAAGCCTGAATAGGAATAAGTATTGCACCTTGGTTAGACCACACTTGGAATATTGTGTACAGTTCTGGTCGCCATATTATAAAAAGGATATAGAGGCACTGGAGAGGGTGCAAAAAAGATTTTACAAGGATGATACCAGGTTATACCTATCAGGAAAGGATGAACAGGCTGAGTCTCTTTTCTCTTGAAAAAAGAAGGCTGAGGAGTGACCTAATAGAGGGCTTTAAAATTATGAAAGATTTTGATAGAGTAGACAGAGAGAGAGTGTTTCCACTTGTGAGGAAGAGCAAAACTAGAGGCCATCAATACAAGATAGTCACCAAGAAATCAATAGGGAATTCAGAAGAAAGTTCTTTATCCAGAGAGTGGTGACAATATGGCACTCGCTACCACAGGGAGTGGTTGAGGCAAATAGTATAGATGCATTTAAGGGGAGGCTGGACAAACATATGAGCCAGAAGGGGATAGAGGGTTATGCTGATAGAGTTAGATGAGGAAGGATGGGAGGAGGCTCGTGTGCAGCATAAATGCTGAGATGGACTGGTTGGGCCGAATGGCCTGTTTAGTGCTGTTTATTCTATATAATTCCATGTAATCAGTTGAGTCTCGAATTTAACTTTGGATGTTCAGTATTCTCTTTGATTTTCAAGACTACCCTTTCCCAACTGATACCAGAAACTGCAGAGTTGTTCCAGGTCTGGAATGGGGTTTGCGGGGGTGGGGGGGGGGGAGGAAGCAGTTATGTCCCAGTTGGTGCCACTTTGTCTCCTCTCTCTGTCAGACCCTATGTTTTACCTCAGAAAAAGCCACTGACAATCAATCATAGTTTGAAAGTGTTCATATAACCCATCCCTCGTGTACCCTATATTTACCCAGGCCACAGTCGGTTCTTTGTCAGTGTTTGTCTATCTTTGTGTGCAATCTGTTGCGCCTATTTTTCAGCTATTTCAAATCTGGCCACTTACTATTCCGGTAATAGGTTAGTCTGTCCCACATGAATAAATCTTCTCCTGTTAATGCACCCAGCTGGCTAAGTAGTTTTACCACAAAATGTGCATGACATGCTGCCTGGGATTATATGCTGATGCCTTCCAGCATGGAGCACAAAGCAAAATATGTAACACAGCACACTATGGTTAGATTTTGGCACCTCCAACATAAGGTGGAGACCAGCAGAAGTTAATACAGACAGAGAAAATAGTGAAAAAAGCTACCATGTTTTTTCTTTCTCTTGCTGCCTGTTTGATAATTCTATTTGGTTAGAATGTGGAACTCGCTATCACAAAGAGTGGTTGAGGTGACTAGCATAGATCCATTTAAGGGGAAGCTAGATAAACTCATGAGGGAGAAAGGAATACAGGAAACTCTTTTTTATCCGGCACCGACGGGACCGGCGTGGTGCCGGTTTATCAAAAATTCCGGATTACAGAGAGTTATAGTTAAAAGGTACGAGAGCTCCGTACACAGCAACAAATCCAGGCTTCCCTGTTGCTTAGCAACAGGTGCAGGAACCCCGGCCACAGACCAAGCGTCCCTGTTGCTTAGCAACAAGTGCAGGAACCCCGATTACACAGCCACAGATCCAGGAATGGCCACTAATATGAAGTAAAACTTACCTGAACCTACTCCTGAATTTTGCCGGTTAACAGAGGTTTCCGGTTATTTAGGTGCCGGTAAATCGAGAGTTTCCTGTAGAAGGATATGTTGATGAGGGTTAGATGAAAAGGGGTGGGAGGAGCCTCGTGTGGAGCAGAAACACAGCATGGACCTGTTGAGCTGAATGGCCTGTTTCTGTGTTGTAAACTGAACTTGCCAACTACCATTAGCAGTCAGGCCTGGCCCTCGTTTGGCCATGTTCACAGCCAGGAGCTAAAATAGAGCACACTGTCTGTCAGATGGGTTGTTAAACCTAGACACTGCCTGCCTGTTCAAGTGGATGTAAAAGATAGCCCAGCACTGTTTGGAGCAAAAACAGGGGGATTCTCCTGACCCACTTTTTTTCCCTCAACCAATACTTCCAAAAACACATTATCTGGTCATTCATCTAATTTTCTGTTTGTAGGATTACATAGGATATACGGCACAGAAATTGGCCATTCGGCCCAACCAGTCCATGCCGGCGTTTATGCTCCACTCGAGCCTCCTCCCATCTTTCCTCATCTAAGTCTATCAGTATAACCCTCTATTCCCTCCTCCCTCAGATGTTTGTCCATTCACCCCTTAAATGTATCAATACTATTCACTTCAACCACTCCCTGTGGTAACGAGTTCCACATTCTCACTACTCTCTGGGTAAAGAAGTTTCTTCTGAATTCCCTATTGGATTTCTTGGTGACTATCTTATATTGATGGCCTCTAGTTATGCTCTTCCCCACAAGTGGAAACACTCTCTCTGTATCCACTCTATCAAAATGTTTCATAATTTTAAAGACCTCTATTAAGTCACCCCTCAGCCTTCTTTTTTCAAGAGAAAAGAGACCCAGCCTGTTCATCCTTTCCTGATAGGTATACATATGCATTTCTGGTATCATCCTTGTAAATCTTTTCTGCACCCTCTCCAGTGCCTCTATATCCTTTTTATAATATGGTGACCAGAACTGCATGCAGTACTCCAAGTGTGGCCTAACCAAGGTTCGATACAGGTTAAGCATAACTTCCCTACT
This sequence comes from Somniosus microcephalus, assembly GCF_052327205.1. NCBI lineage: Eukaryota > Metazoa > Chordata > Chondrichthyes > Squaliformes > Somniosidae > Somniosus > Somniosus microcephalus. The sequence goes on from NC_140992.1 coordinate 256,386,407, forward strand.
TTTCAATTCTATCCCTCTAGAAATAAACCCTAGTGCTTGGTTTGCATTTTAATGGCCTTGCTAACCTATCCCTTTGTTCCTCTACCCCACCAAGACTCGCACCCTCCAAGTGATATGTGACCTCCCTATTCTTCCTACCAAATGGGATCTTGCTATGTGCAAATTGGCTGCAATGTTTGGCTACATAACAACAGACACTGCACTTCAAAAGTAGTTCAAGCTTTGGGATGTCCTTAACACATGAAAGGCACTATATAAATGCAAATGGTTTTGTTATAACTTGAAAGTTCCATACCTTCCTCTTTTCTGTATTGCCTTGTATAAACATTTCCTTTAATTTGTTTTTAAACTTGAACTTTAAATCATAGGATTGTAAAATAAACATCTTGATGACTTTGCTACTCCTATGAATCAAATGCTTTTCCAATCCCAGAGGTAATAGGAACAACGGAAACAATTGTCTAAATTGTACAAAATGTATGTCAGTGTTTTTGAATATGTGGTGCATTGTGCAGCATTTTCTGTGTTTCATTTACTGTAACTGCGCAGTATTTTTTTAGCAATAGTTGCTGTCAGGGCAGATTTTCCTCTTACAGCTCTTGGGCATAAAGAATCACTTGGGCAGTTGTAACATGGTAATGGACATAATGCAGGTCATGTTATCTGTTTGCAACATTATCAATTGTAATTACTCCACGGCTGTACTCAAATGTACGCACAGGCCAAGCTTGCTTTTTTTTTTGCATAACAGACCGCCAGTGGGCTATCAGTCTGTGAGACCACCTGTGCACCACAGCAAGCAGCTTAGGATCAAGTCTGTCTGTCTATCTTAGGCAGTCTCTCGGAACCGAGGATGACTTGCTTCCACATTAAAAATGAGTTCTCAGGTGACTGATGAGTCCAATGCGGGACCTACAGTCTCTGTCACAGGTGGGGCAGACGGTGGTTGAAGGGGCGGGTGGATGGGGTGCTTGGGTTGACGTGTGCTCCTTGCGCTGCCTGCGCTTGGCTTCCGCTTGCTCCCGGCGAAGAGATTTGAGGTGTTCGGCGCCTTCTCGGATGCTTCTCCTCCACTTTGTGCGGTCTTGGGCCAGGGATTCCCAGGTGTCGATGGGGATGTTACACTTTTTCAAGGAGGCTTTGAGGGTGTCCTTGAAGCATTTCCTCTGCCCACCTGGGGCTCTCTTGCCATGCCAGGGCTCCGAGTAGAGCGCTTGTTTTGGGAGCCTCGTATCGGGCATGCGGACAATGTGACCCATCCATCGGAGCTGATCGAGCGTGGTCAAAGCTTCGAAGCTGGGGATGTTGGCCTGAGCAAGAACACTGACGTTGGTGCGCCTATCCTGCCAATGGATTTGCAGGATCTTGCGGAGGCAGCGTTGGTGGTACCTCTCCAATGCTTTGGAGAGACATGGTCCATGTCTCTGAGGCATACAGCAGGGCGGGTATCACTGCTGCTCTGTAGACCATGAGCTTAGTGCCGGGTTTGAGGTCCTGGTCTTCAAACACTCTCTTCCTCAGGCGACCGAAGGCTGCACTGGCACACTGAAGGCAGTGTTGGGCTTCGTCATCGACGTCTGCCCTTGTTGACAGTAGGCTCCCGAGGTATGGAAAGTGGTCCACGTTGTCCAAGGCCTTGTCGTGGACTTAGGGTCAAGTGCACGGAAATGCGCTACTGCTCTTTGATTGACACCCCTGCTGCTCTGTGACCGGATAGCCCCTGTGTAGAATTCTCTTCTACAATCCCTTCAGCAACATCAATTTAGGCACCAATGTTGACAGCCAAACAGCTAAAAATTGGCATCAACCTCTTCAGACCAGTACAGTCATCTGCAGGGCTAAAAGAAAGAAAGAAAGAAAGAAGCAATACATCACTCTGAAAGGGCCTTGCTGCACTCCTGTTCACACTGTGTAATTAGAGCATGTATGCTTTGACAATTTCTCATACCTCATTTATCATACTTGCTTTATAAAATGGACCAATCTCATAAAAGAAAACCTGCTGTCATTTTTATCCCCAAACCAATAATATTAACCCAGAACCAAAGGACACAGGTTTAAGGTGATTGGCAAAAGAACCAAAGGCGACGTAAGAAAAAAACTTTTATGCAGCGGGTGGTTAAGATCTGGAATGCACTGCCTGAAAGGGTGATGGAGGCAGACTCAATCTTATCTTTCAAAAGGGAGTTGGGTACGTATCTGCAGGAAAAATATTTGCAGGGCTATGGGGAAAGGGCAGGGGAGTGGGACTAGCTGAGAGTCGGCACGGGCTTGATGGGCCGAATGGCCTTCTTCCAAGCTGTAACCATTCTATGATTCTATGATTATACAGCAGAAGACACTACAGCTACATTGCAATTTCTTTCCACAACTTGTACTTTTTCATAATTTAGTAGCATTCATCAATAATGTGGCCAGTGGGGTATTTACTTTTTTCTCTCTCAACATTCTTCCTACTTCTCCTTCCCTGCAGTTTGGTGTTCGGTTGAATAGGTGCTGGTTACTCTCCACTGCCTCACCCAAGTGGCCATTGCTCGGGTATGAGCATTGACCAGAGACTTCACAGCCAGGCTCGATTATGTCCTCATCCAACATCTACACGCGTGCACCTCCAACAGATATGGGGAGATCAGAGTGGGGATACTGGCTGATGTTCCTCTCCTTTGACCCAGACCTATCACTCTCTGCTGAGATCAGCTATCTATGACCTTTCACTCGCTCGTGCGGCTCAACTACTCCCTGGATAAGCTCACTGAGCAATCATGGGGGAATCTGATATAGTATTAACAAGAGCTCCCGTTTGTCATTATTTCCCTTTCCACCTGCTCCAATTTTCTCCTTTCCTGAAGGTGCTGACTTATGCTGTGATGTGGTTCCATGATTCCAGCCGCCTCCCAGTACCGAAATGACCATCATTCATGTATGAGCTGAGACTGGGGGCGATTTTGCCAGCCCTGGGGAGGCGGGTAAGGAGGTGGGTCAGCCGGAAAAATGGCAGATTTTGGGGGCGGGTGACCAACCCACCTTCATGCCATCTTCCTAAAAGGCGGGTAGCCATCCCGCCTTGGGTCCCGTCTCCTTGGATTAAAGTCTATTAACTGCCTGTTAACAGGTAGTTAACAGGCAGAAACTAGGATTATCCCCTTTTTGCCCTCACAAGTGCGGGCTTCCCGAAGGCTCCGAAACCCACCAGCTCAGCGAGGCGAGTAGGTAGTCTGCGGGGCTCGGGAGTGGGGTGCAAAAGTGTGCTGTGAAGGTAAATGATGGATGCAAGAGTGTAGAGGTGAGTATCTGAGGTAAGTGCAAAGTGTTATTAAAAATGAACTTACCTTTGTTTCTTCCTGCAGACTTCAGTCGGTTTGTATGCGGAGAGTCTCGCACCTCCGCATTGGGAATGGCAGGTGGCCGTTGCATTCACAGATGCAACAACCATCTCATTTCTGTAAAAGAAAGAAGTTTGATGGGGTCTTGTATTCAAGGCCTCATCAAACTACAGAGAATATCACTGTTTGACAGCTTCACAGAGCTGTCAAACGACAACACTTCATCTGTCAAAAATTTTTGACAGATGAAACGTCATACATTGACGTTCTCTGCAACCGGCTTTCCCTTAATTGGCCTGCTAAGCCCGCTAGTATCAAGGGAAAATAGCATGAGTTGGCCAGAAGTTGTTGGAGGCGGGACTGAAACCCGACAAGTGGGAGTCCTGCCTCCAAAAGCTCCCCATTGGCAAAATCACCCCGTCAACTGACTATTTCAACAAGTGGAGCGTAAGAAATAGGAGCAGGAGTGGGCCATTCGGTCCTTCGAGCCTGCTCTGCCAATTCATCACACTTCACCCTGATCCTCTCCTCACCCAATTCCCACACAGCACATTTTCCAACGGAAGTCACTCTATAAATATTTAATTTTCACTCTCTAGCCGTGGCCAATTGTAGCTTCCTTACCACTGCCCTGATGGACTAACTCAGCATAAATCTCCGGAATGAATCTGAAAACTTCCTGGTCCATCTGGCTTATTGGTGTTCTGAACAGTGCCATTGTCAATAGTTTATATTTTTAAGACATATTTTTATAACATTTTATGGATTTTCCATAAACCTTCAGAAAGGCAATTATTGGACAAAAAGCATATGGTAGGGGTGTGCCTGGAATCCTTTACCACTAAAATGCAATAAAAGTGACTAAAACACACATTTTAGCCAATGTTTACCACATTTTTTTTTATAAATGAAAAATCAAATGCTGGTGTCATCATTTTGATGGCTCATTTATAATGCAACTCTTATTAATCAAAAGCCATGTGGAGAATGGCATATGATAGACATTTTCCTGTCTATCCCTTAAGAATGCTACTAATCAAAATTAGGAAATTGCTAGCTAGGATAATATATCATTATTGCATACCTAGAAAATGCTTTTCAGAAACAGGAATTAAAGAAAAACCTCAGAATCATAATGATATTTTTACAAGATTCATTGGAATGGTTACAAAATGTTCCATTTAGAATTTCCTCTCAATTGTTGGTATATTGATACAGGCCTCAAAAAAAAACATTCCCCGTTTGTCTTAAGACTACTTTTGCTACCCAATGTTGGCCCAGAAATTCGGGTCGGAGGCTTCCCGCAGGTACAAGCCTCCGACCTGCACTTACCTAGCGCGCCGGCCATTGAGCTGTAGGCCGGCGTGGGATTCCGATCCTGGGCCTCCTCCAACTGCCGGCGTGCAGTGCTTGCATATCCCAGGGGCGCAGTTAGTTCGATGCGTCCCCTGGGATCACGTGGGCCATGGGGAGCCAATGGTAGTAGGGTATGCTTCATTCATAAAATTGACAGGAAGAACTGTCAAAACTATTAATACTATAAGCCCCAAAACATCACTAAAACTTAAAATAATTTTTTTTTTAAATCACATTTTAAAAATAATTATAAATTACATAAAATAACTATTTTAAACAATAATTTAAATTTTTGAAAAAATTAATTACATTTTCTAACAGGACTAAAAATAAACTTACCTTTCTTTAAAGTATTTAAAAATAATAAACCTGTGGGAAAAATGTTTTAATTTTAATTAATTCACCACTTACCTTGTTAAAAGCAGGCCTTGCGCCTGCTTTTTAAAAGCGTAGCTCCTGGAGACTCACCCTCCCGGAGAAAGCTGCAAAAAAAACGTAAGTTCAATGCGCACGCGCTGCCTCTCCGGTGCACGCATTCAACCTCTGAACCTCTTCCTTTAAGGGAACGGAAGTTCTGCTTTCCCGCGCATGCGCAGTGCATGTATGAAACCGGCACTTCCATTGGGCCTACGCGTGAGTGCCCAGCGCGTACTCACCCGTGGAGACCCGAATTTCTGGGCCGTTATTTGTCTTGAATGTTGGAGAGTTTGACTACAACAACATCTTTTTGTTTCCTCCCTCAGTGTTTATTTGAAGATATGGGCATTTGAGTATTTTTATTTCTTTAATGAGGAAAAACAGCCAACAGATTTTGCTTTCTTCTCTGTTGAAAACCCAACGAGACCAAAACTTGCTAAAAAAAGTTTGAAAGGAGCTTATCAGTGATCTTACTGAGAAGTATAAATGTATGCCCACCCATCAATTATGTTGGTGTCAGAAACTTTTATTGAGAAGTGGAAAGTGGTTCTTTACAAATTCAAATGGTCAATTTGTCACCCCTGAGGCATCTGGTATCACTTTTTGTTTTTGAAGTGACAGATACCAGCAAAAACTAAATGGTGTTCACTAGGCATGAAATATGCATGGCGCAAACGTAAAATTCAGCAGTAAATTTACGCCACAGGGGTCTTGAATCGGGAGGAATTAGTGGGCATTTGTGAATTTAACTTTAGAGGCCTGAAAAGCCAGATAGCCAAGCCAGATAGCCTGAGTGATGACAACCAAGTCACCAAGGCCTGTGCATGACCCATTAACCACCAGGAAACATGAACATAGGCCCACTCCATGTACACTAGCTCCCCAGGAATGAGATACATGCCCACTGGAATACTAGGAACTGGGCCCAAACTACATTCCAAACAGACCACCAGGAACTGGAACATGAAAAACACAAAATTCTGGAAATGGAAAATTTAAAAACCGACCTTTGTTCATGTCACTTCAACCTCATATATCAGATGCCCACCCATCAATTATGTTGGTGTCAGAAACTTCTATTGAGAAGTGTGTTGTGTATGTACCTTTAAGGGAATAACTGGTCTCAGACTGCAGTACCGGCAGTGACCACCCCTGTATAAAAGGCCCTAGCAGGCTTCTGTAGTTTCAGTTTCCAGGTTGTCTCCATTCAGTAAAGACTTGTTATAATCAACTCCTGCAGTCCGTGTCTCAATTATACACGGACATAATACTGGTGACGAGTAAGAAACGAACTTACCTGCAACTCGGCAGCACCTCAGATGACGTTATTGAAGGTCGAAGCCAGAAGAAAGAAAAATAAATAAATAAATAATCCAAAGAAACTCGAGAAACGGGCGTTGACCGTGGGCAACCGCCCTCCAAATCATCGAATTGAAAAGTGCAGGAGAGACTGTCGAGAGCCAGGCTTGGTCCTCCAGTCTGTGGTTTCCCAGCTAATCGGGCTGGTGGCAGGTAGTGCACTGATCCTTCCTGGGCTGCGGCGGGCTAGAGCTCGATCGGGTGGCTCTGCAACGGGGCCGGGCAGCGAGTCGGGAAGCAAAGAGAGAGAGGGTGGAGCACACAGGGTGCGGCCGGTGCTTTGAAGCTGGGCAGCGTTCGGACCTAAGAAAAGAGAGTGAAGTGTCCCAGAGGGTCCGCTCCATGACAGGAACGGTTCTTCAATTAACGGGGCAAATATTGAAGCACGATAGGCGTTGGCAGCAGCGATCGGGGAGGCGCGAAGACCATAGGGCGTCGCCATTACAGGATAGCAAAATAAATATAATCACCAGCAACAGCGTTGGCAGCAGCGGCAGCGGCGGGAAAGCGCGGGAGGCGCCATCTTAACTCGGCGGGGAAGAAGGAAAAGCGCGGGAGGCGCCATTTTGATCCATCGGGGATGAAGGCAAAGCGCGGGAGGCGCCATCTTAGATTTTCAAGATGCCAAAGACTGGCGATATCACTGCCTTCGATAATGCAACAGAAGACTGGACCACGTATGTGGAAAGAGTCGAGGTATATTGCGAGGCAAACGAAATAGCCGATGAGAAAAAGGCATCGGTATTGCTAAATTTAATGGGCGCAAGAGCGTACGGCCTATTGCGGGACCTGATTACTCCAGCCAAACCGAAGGCGAAGAGTTTTAACGAAATTGTTGCTATCCTACAGGAACACCTAAATTCTACACCGCTGCTAATAGCAGAAAGATTTAAATTCCACAGGAGAAATCAGCATAAAAATGAGAGCAATGCTGATTACGTTACAGAACTACGCAAGTTATCAAAGCACTGCCAGTTCGGAGCAGGACTGGCAGATACCTTACGGGACAAATTTGTCTGTGGACTCCTGAGTGAAGGAACCCAGAAGAGGTTACTCTCAGGGAAAGAGCTGACGCTAGATAAGGCTTTCAGCGTGGCAGTATCGTACGAAGCAGCAGCAAGGGGAGCTGCGGAAATACAACAAAAGCCACAGAATACGGCACCCACTAAATGACACGGGGATTTGCAAAATGTTATCGCTGCGGCAGAACAAACCATGACCAGAAGGACTGCTGGTCCAACGACAAAATATGCAGGCAATGCGGAAAGATGGGACACATTGCACGAGTTTGCAGGTCTGGGAAGAAGACCAACGACAACAAAAAGGCTACTAAGGAACCGTACAGGAAAGTACAAAAGATGACGGACAGTAGTTCCAAAGACAAGATGAGCGATAGTGAATCCGGGAACAAGAGACTAAGCTGTCTCAAACTTCACAACGTAATCGCAAAAGAGGATCACCGAACCATTTGGGTCACCCTCACGATAGCAGGGTCCCAAGTCAAAATGGAATTGGATACAGGATCAGCTCTAACCGTCATGAATCGACGAGACTACGAGCGGCTATTCTCACACATACCCTTGAGAGAGACATCCATTGTCTTGAGGACGTATACGGGGCAAAAAGTATACCCCAGAGGAAAAATAAGGGTGCCTGTCGAATACAACGGCAAGAAAATACGGAAATTGTATCTCTACATTCTGCAAGATGGTGGACCACCGTTATTGGGACGTGAATGGATCAGAAAGATAAGTTTAGACTGGCACTCCATTCAGGCACTGACGGTGGCTGGTAAAAAGGATGACGACATCACTCCTGGACGATTGTCAACAATCTTAGCTGACGCCAAAGACGTATTTCAACAAGAACTGGGCACTCTTAAAGGCGTAACCGTCTCAATAAAAATAGAGGAGAATGCAATTCCCAAGTTTTTCAAAGCAAGACCGGTAGCATATGCAATTTGCCCAGCCGTCGAGGCAGAGCTGGAGAATCTGGAGAATGCAGGCGTGTTATCTAAGGTAGACTGGAGCGAGTGGGCGACACCCATCGTTGCTGTCATGAAGAAAACGTTAAACAATAAGTCTGAGGAGCCAAGGAAGGTTCGCATCTGTGGGGACTTCAAGGTGACGGTGAACCCAGTCCTTCACACAGTACAATATCCTCTTCCAAGGATAGAAGATATCTTCGCCTCACTATCTGGAGGGAAGCGTTTTACAAAAATTGATCTAGCACAAGCATATTTGCAGATGGAGGTTGAAGAATCCTCTAGGAAGTATCTCACGATAAACACTCTTTACCAGTATAATCGACTGGTATTCGGAGTAGCATCAGCTCCGGCGATATGGCAAAGAGCGATGGAACAAGTCCTGCAAGGGATTCCGGGGACTCAGTGTTACTTGGACAACATCCTAGTGACAGGTGAAGATGACAGTGAACACCTTGCCAACCTAGAGCAGGTGCTCACTAGACTACGTGAACATGGGCTACGAGCCAATCGCCCCAAGTGCGAGTTTTTTAAGAAACAGATATCGTATTGTGGCCACGTGATTGATGAAGAGGGGTTGCATAAGTCCCCTGACAAAATTGAAGCGGTAGTTGTGGTAAACCACTTTTATCGTTCACTATCGTTACACTATGGTTATCACTGTTATATCGTTACACTATGGTTATCACTGTTTACACTGTTGTATCACTACACGAGGTCGCCTCATGTCACGCTGTTATACCTGGGCTGACCACTGCTGACTCCGCCCATGGCTCCACCTACCTGCCCAGGTATAAAGGTGGTCGACTGGCTGGTATTCCTCCTTGTTGGATCCGATCACCCACGAGGGTGGGCTCTGTTATTTAGCCAATAAAAACCTATAGTTACTTTCTTAACTCATCGCTTTTCATTGGATGAATTGATAGGTACATCAATTTTATTGGCTAAATTTTAAAAATGTCTAACGAACCGTCAGACCAGTCAGACGCCCAGCTACTACAGCCACAGCAGCCGGCCTAGCTGCGAGCCCTCCGACCGCCGTACCTGGATCTAAACCCACAGGCAGCAAACTCAGCCCTCGACTTCAAACACTGGCTGAGCTGTTTCGAATCCTACCTGGGAGAATCCGGCGTGCCTCAGAGATCCAAACTAAGAGTTCTGACTGCCCAAGTGAGCCCTAAAGTATTCGCACTCATACAGGACCTTACTACATACGAGGCCGCCATCAACCTGCTGAAACAGCAGTACCGGAGCCCGGTAAATTCTATGTATGCCAGACATCTCCTAAGATCCCGCCCGCAACAGCCAGGAGAGTCTGTAGATGAATTTTTACGGGCGCTACAAACACTCGGCAGGGACTGTGACTTTAAAGCGGTAACGGCTGCAGAAAATACTGAAGAGAATATCCGCGATGCCTTCGTGAAAGGCCTTCGGTCCGACTACTCACGGCAAAGACTGCTCGAATCAAAGGACCTCGACCTGAACACAGCTGCAGCCCTTGCTCGCTCTCTGGAAGTGGCCCATCGGGACCTCGAGGCGTATTCCAGGTACTGTACTGCGCGACCCTGGGACTCGGGCCCGACCCCGACCGCAATACCCCTCGCACCGCCGCCTCTGGGACCTACCTCAGTGTCGGCGTCCAGGACCCGATCGGGACCGCCACCCCCGGTACCGGCTGCGACATCGGAGCCCCGCGATCGGGCCGCCGGCTGCTTTTTCTGTGGCCAGGCGAAACACCCGAGGGCGCGCTGCCCTGCAAGAAACGCGACCTGCTCCGACTGCCATAAGAAAGGCCACTTCGCGAAGTCCTGCAGGGGGAGAGCCACAGACGCAAGCAGTGCCTCATGCGAGTTGTGGGGGCGGCCATCTTTCATCAAGGCCACAGATGCCAGTATCCCCTCGTGTGAGTCGTGGGGGTGGCCATCTTTGATCAAGGCCACCGACGCCAGCAGTGCCTCATGTGAGTTGTGGGGGCGGCCATCTTCTCCGCCATTTTATTCAACCTCGTGGGCGCCGCCATTTTGTCCACCACACTCGACCGCCACCTTGTCGCCAGACCCGCTCGGCTGCTGCGCCGATCAGAAAGACTTACGAGGCCTCCGGACAGACTGACATACCCGAATTGGTAGTACACTTCACCCCGCCGGACTCAAATCTAAACAAGGGGTGAATGTGGTAAACCGCTTTTATCGTTCACTATCGTTACACTATGGTTATCACTGTTATATCGTTACACTATGGTTATCACTGTTTACACTGTTGTATCACTACACGAGGTCGCCTCCTGTCACGCTGTTATACCTGGGCTGACCACTGCTGACTCTGCCCATGGCTCCACCTACCTGCCCAGGTATAAAGGTGGTCGACTGGCTGGTATTCCTCCTTGTTGGATCCGATCACCCACGAGGGTGGGCTCTGTTATTTAGCCAATAAAAACCTATAGTTACTTTCTTAACTCGTCGCTTTTCATTGGATGAATTGATAGGTATATCAGTAGTTAAGGCTTCAGCGCCTGAAAATGTGTCGCAACTGAGGTAATTCCTCGGATTGGTGAATTACTACCATAAGTTTTTGCCGAATTTGTCCATAATTCTGCATCCACTGAACGCCCTACTACGAACGGGAGTAGCATGGAAATGGAGCGATGAATGCAAGCGGGCCTTTCAGAAGAGTAAGGACCTAATCACTTCAAGAGAAGTATTGGCTCACTACAACCCATCACTACCGATAAGACTGGCGTGTGATGCGTCTCCCTACGGCATTGGGGCGGTACTGTCACATAAATTCCTTGATGGTTCAGAGAGGCCGATAGCTTTTGCGTCACGCTCGTTAACTTCAGCCGAGCGTAACTACGCCCAGATTGACAGAGAGGCCCTCAGCCTGGTGTGGGGGGTGAAGAAGTTCAATCACTACCTGCACGGTCAGAAATTTACTCTACTAACTGATCATCAACCTCTCGTCTCCATTTTCAACCCTCAGAAGGGCGTACCGATAATGACGGCACAACGGCTACAGAGGTGGTCCCTTTTCCTAGGGGCACACCAATATGACATCGAGTACAAAGGAACTAAACAGCATGGGAATGCTGATGGATTGTCGCGCCTACCGTTGCCGACGGTGGAAGAAGAACTGGCAGTGGATCCAGCGGAGTTATTCCACTCGACTATAGTCGAATGTCTCCCTGTGACGAATGCAAACATAGAAAAGGAAACACGAAATGACCCGACACTCTCCTGGGTCTATGATTTAACGGTGAAGGGATGGCCAGCACATGGCGAACCAATGCTGCCAGCATTCTCGCTGAGAAGAGAACAGCTGTCAGTGTGCAGAGGAACCTTGATGTGTGGATCCAGAGTAGTAATTCCACCAAAATTGAAGGATAGAGTGCTCAATGAGCTTCATGAGGGTCATCTGGGAGGGGTAAAAATGAAGAACTTAGCCAGAGCGTTTGTGTGGTGGCCGGGAATCGATAGAGAAATCGAAGAGATGACCAAGAGCTGTACAGGATGCCAGAAGGTCCAAAACGCCCCACCACAAGCCCCTCTACATCCATGGGAGTGGCCCTCATCTCCATGGCAAAGGGTGCACATTGATTTTGCTGGTCCCTTCATGGACTCGATGTTTTTAATTGCGGTGGATGCACATTCAATGTGGCCAGAGGTAATAAAAATGTCCTCAACCACAGAAAAAACTATCACAGTCTTACGAACCATATTCGCCAGGAATGGGCTGCCTGAACAGATTTGCTCTGACAATGGACCACAGTTTGTGTCTGAAGAGTTCCGGAGGTTCTTAAAGAACAATGGTGTTAAGCATTACACATCCGCCCCATATCATCCAGCCACTAATGGATTGGCCGAGAGGTTTGTTCAAACATTCAAGAAGGCTATCAAGGCAATGTGTAATGAAAATATACCCCTACAACACAAGGTGGATAACTTCTTATTTGCCTACCGGAATGCGACACATGCGGTTACCAACCAAACTCCAGCCATGATGTTCTTCAATCGAAGACTACGATGCCGCTTGGATTTGGTTAAGCCAAACGTCAGAAGAGATGTGGAGAACAGGCAGTTTCAGAATATGAATGAAAGGCCGACCAGGAGTTTTAAGATAGGTCAACCAGTTTTGGCCCGGGACTACCGCACAGAGAAATGGCAGCCAGGAATGATCTGTACACGGCAAGGACCTCTAATGTATACTGTGGACGTTGGAGAGAGCATTGTAAGACGCCATGCTGACCAGATTCTAGAGTCACTGGAAAACGTCAACTCCACACCACGATCTGATACACCTGGCGATGAAACCAAAGTACCAATTGCATCTACCGCAGAATCAGTGATATTGGAAGCAGACGAACCAAACAACGACATTGATCCCGACTCAACCTTGCCAGAAGAACCTGATATCCCAAAGAGGCGTTATCCAGACAGAATCAGGAAGCCTCCTCAAAGACTGAACTTATAATTGCTTAACTTCAACCAATGTATCTAGCAACCGTAATTGTAATTGTAATTAGTTATTATTTAGTTGTTAAATGAATGTTATGTACTGTTTATCTAAAAGGGGAGGAATTGTTGTGTATGTACCTTTAAGGGAATAACTGGTCTCAGACTGCAGTACCAGCAGTGACCACCCCTGTATAAAAGGCCCTAGCAGGCTTCTGTAGTTTCAGATTCCAGGTTGTCTCCATTCAGTAAAGACTTGTTATAATCAACTCCTGCAGTCCATGTCTCAATTATATACGGACATAATAAAGTGCAAAGTGGTTCTTTACAAATTCAAATGGTCAATTTGTCACTCCTGAGGCATCTGGTATCATTACTTGTTTTTAAATTGACAGATACCAGCAAAAACTAAATGGTGATCACTATGCATGAAATATGCATGATGCAACCATAAACTAGATTAACAATGTATATTGCATTGCTCAGGCCATCAGCTGTAGCGGTAAAATTGTAGAACATTTGATCACACTCAACTTAGTTATGGCTATCTATACTATACAAACTCTAAAACCATCTCTGCACTTTTGACGTTTACACTTTCTACGAGTCATGCACTTTTGCTGTGGGTACTTGCTCTACAGAGTTGGTGATAGAGCCTGGCAGAGTCTAATGGATTTCACATGAACATCTCTTTATGGGACTTTGCTTGTTTTTAAGTAGTCATATAGAATCTTACAGCACAGAAGGAGGTCATTTGGCCCATTGTTTCTGCACCAACTCCTTGAAAGAGCCACTCAACCAGTCTCACTCACCGGCTTTTTTTTTCCTTTTCAAGTATACATCCAATTCCCTTTTGAAGGTTATTATTGAATCTGCTTCCACCAGCTTTTCAGGCAGTGCATTCCAGATCATAACAACTCGCTAAATAAATCAGTGTTCCTCATCACCCCCTGCTTCTTTGCCAATTGCCTTAAATCTGTGTCATTTGGTGACCAACCCCTCTGCCATTAAAAACTGTTTCTCCCTATCTACTCTATCAAAACCCCTCATCATTTTGAACACCTAATATGAAATCTGTGCCACACTGGATGCAACACATAGAGGGAAATTGAGGAGGGGGGAATCACATTCCTGTAAGGGAGCCTGACAGATTTTCCTTCCTTTTAAATTAATGGAAGGAAAAGGGATTGGAGTCCCGAATGGAGGTGCAATACTCCCCATCTATTGAGTACATTGGGCCTATACTCTCTGGAGTTTAGAAGAATGAGAGGTGATCTCAATGAAACATATAATATTCTGAGAGGGGTTGACAGGGTCGATGCTGAGAGGTTGTTTCCCCTGGCTGGAGAGTCTAGAACTAAGGGGCAGAGTCTCAGGATAAAGGGTCGGCCTTTTAAGATCGAGATGAGGAGGAATTTCTTCACTCAGAGGTTTGTGAATCTTTGGCATCCTCTGCCCCAAAGGGCTGTGGATGCTGAGCCATTGAGTATATTCAAGGCTTAAATAGATAGATTTTCAGACTCTAGGGAAATCAAGAGATATGGGGATTGGGCGGGGAAGTGGAGTTGAGGTTGAAGATCAGCCATGATCTTATTGAATGGCGGAGCAGGCTCGAAGGGCCTTATGGTCTACTCCTGCTCCTAATTCTTGTGTTCTTATGTCTGATTTTCTTCTGTGTGCTGCACCTGATCCAGCAAATCAAGGCAGAGGAACAGGAAAATCTGCCCTTGTTATGCTATGTATCTAATTCTTTTGGGTAAGATTTCCATCCAATCATATTCAGTGAGATGAAGATCTAGCCCAAGGTTTCCTATTAGGGATGCCAACCCTCCTGGATTGTCCTGGAGATTCGTGATAACACCATTGTATATTATTGTGCTTTGACACCAAGTTGGGTACATGCTTTCTGTAGGTTAGAACCTATCAAAGTACAATCCACATTCACCAATGCTCAGCTATATGGCGGTCTGACCTTTAAACCATGTGTGTTATCCTTCATTCTTCCCTTAGTTTCTCACTCCCTCTTCCATTTTTTTGCTCTTTTTGCTTAACTTCTCTGGCTTGCTCCTATCCTTTGCCTGCCTTCTTTGGCTCTGTACTAGGCCATGCTCCTTCAACATCTCTCTCTGGCTCTCCACTAGTTTGCCACTCCCTCTGTCTAATCCTTGCACATCTCTCTGCTTCTTCTACTATCTCCAGACAGAAGATTTGCTCTAGAATGATATCTATAGGAGTGAAAGCTCGTTAGCAATAATGAAAGTATTATTTTAAATAAAGCATTAATCAATGTTTTAGTCCTAGAACCAGGGGTCACAGTCTCAGGATAAGGGGTTGGCCATTTAGGACTGAGTTGAGAAGAAATTTCTTCACCCAAAGGGTTGTGAATCTTTGGAATTCTCTACCCCAGCGGACTGTGGATGCTCAGTCGTTGAATGTATTCAAGACAGAGATCGATAGATTTTTGGACACTAAGGGACTGTAAGGTTTCGCAAGAATTTCAAAATCTCTACAGCTCCGAAGACTTTTTTTGATTAAAGAAAACCTGGGTGGAATACCTTAAAAATCCAGGGCATCAAAAAATGGCTGTCAGACCTCGTGGCAGGAGACAAAAGGACAGCCTGCTTGTGTGTCTGCAAAGGATTTGAAAAAAAAACACCAGCCTGTGCGAAATGCATGAAGTACTTGAGACTGTCAATCAACTGCAGTTCAGGAAGTTTCAAACCGCAGGACAAAGGGGTTGTTTATTTACAGAACCCTCTACAATGTTGACAGAGGCTTAAGTACTTAAAGCTGTCAATCAATTGTGGTTGGACTGACAATGGGTTTGTTTACAAACCACTTAGTGCTATTGACTATTCGTTTGTCCAGCACTTGAGATATCAGTAAGACATTTAAACTGAGTGAATACCAGTTTAAACGAATGGGGTAATACATTGAAACCCATCACAGCCCAGATACATCCGGATTTGGGCGCGAAGATTACGGCTCCCAATTGGGGTATATAGATAGCCTCTCGGGAAGCCATTCTCTCTCTCTCTGCCACCTTGCCTCCATGCTCTGCCTACAGAAGAACAGCTCAGCAAGCCCGCCCAAAAGAAGTGGAATACCAGCAGTTACTTTTAAATACTGGGGTATCTTTACTTCGGGACGGTGAAGAATACAGACCGCAGGGGCATGGAGCAGGCATTTCACTGGTGAGCATAGATTTTCTGGCCCATTACAAGGCAACTTAGATAGGTATTAGGGGTGGGAATTAAGGGGAATTTTGTTAAAATTGTAATTTTAGTCAATTTTCCCTCATTGTGTCCATTTTCTCCTCCCCTATTAAGTAAAAATGCTGCACTAGGTAAAAGTGCTGTATTAAGTAAAAAGGAGCTGCACTAGGTAAAAGTGCTGTATTAAGTAAAAGAGTGTTCTACTAAGCAAAAGGGTGCTGTAGTAAGCAAAAGTGTACTGTACCAAGTAAAAGTGTGCCGCACTAGGTAAAAGTGCTGTATTAAGTAAAAGAGTGTTGTATTAAGAAAATAGTGCTGTATTTAGCATAGGTGTGTTGTATTGATTATTTTCAATTTATTTCTTATTATTTCAATAAATACTGGTCTCCTTTGCACCCAACCACGAGTCTCGTTTTGTCTACATTGCTACTGAATAAGTCCGACGGTCAGAACCAGAAAAGGGGAGCGATTCAAAACCGCACGGGGCTCTGGAGCAGCTCAGATACTTCTGACTGGCCAGCGACTATAACCCCAGTTATAACCCCATTTCTACAGGACTCAAGGGATATGGGGATAGTGCAGGGAAGGTGGAGTTGAGGTAAAAGATCAGCCATTGAATGGCGGAGCAGGCTCAAGGGGCCAAATGGCCTACTCCTGCTCCTATTTCTTATGTTCTTATGAAATTATTTTAGTCTTAGTTAACATTTTTTATTTAGAGCCTTCAGAAGAAATTTCAGTTTTGGCTTTGTTCCCAAACCTTTATTTTAGCTTTGAAGAAAATTTTAGTCAAAAAAACTTAGTTCTCTGGCGCTGGTGGAGTGCGGTCTGCAGCTGTGAAGAAAAAAAACTTATACATGGCATCTATCATTTAAAGTCTTCATTTAGATTTCCCTGATGTCCATATGTACTTCATTAAAGCTTACAATACATGTAACATAAAGGTGTAGAAGCTGGAAATATCAACGTTAATAAACATACCAGTGTTGAAATCAGTATCTGCAGGAAACTCTTTTTTTATCCGGCACCAACGGGACCGGCGTGCTGCCGGTTGATCAAAAAGTCCGGATTACAGAGAGGTATACTTACTAAGGTACGAGAGCCCCGTACACGGCCACAGATCCAGGCATCCCTGTTGCATGGCAACAGGTGCAGGAACCCCGGTTACACGGCCACAAATCCAGGAAACCCGGTTACACGGCCACTAATATGAAGTAAAACTTACCTGAACCTACTCCTGAATTTTGCCGGTTAAGAGAGATTTCCGGTTATTTAGGTGCCAGTAAAAAGCTTCTAACATGTTCAGACTTGAACAAAAATTTTTTGAACAAGTTTATTTGGCTCCATCTACTGGGTGATTACAATTACTGCAAAAATAAAACATTAAAAAAAAACATTTATAATGAGGTTAGAAGCAGAGGTTTACGGGCAATGTTGTGGCCAACGTATGACCTCAAGTTCGTTAATGGAATACACATGATTGAACGGTGCTGTAACTTATATTTTCAAACCAATCTGCTCTAAGCTGCCTGCTGGCACTTGCAGTATTATGTTGCATATATCCATGGTGTTGCCGATTGTCAGTCAGAGAACATACCCTTTATTATGACTGGAATGTTAACTCACGATGAATTATTATACAGCAGAAGAGACGCACTCCATGCACTTAGGATATGTTTTGCAGAACTGTTAGAAAGCAGTAAACATAATAAGCACCTATAAAATGAAAGGGATACTGAAGAGGATAAACGATGTACATGTACATCATCACATCACAAGAAATGTTTTCCTGCCCCTCTGAAAACATTCTTGTGACTACTTTAAAATGATAGTTAAACATTGCTTGTAAAAAGGAAATAGCATGGACGTTAAGTAGATTGTGGAGAACTGTTTTTCATGGTTAAGTATTGCCAGATGTTAAGAATTTGATTTTAAATCCACATGGAGTTGAACGTAAAGATATAAGTTCTGTATTCTAAATCGGAGGTTTGGTAATATTGATAACCTAACTCTTGAAAACTTACAGGCTTTCATTTTAAAATTGCTCAGACTCTTTTCTGTTGTTCTTTTTAAAATACAAAACTGGGAAGAGGTTTATTCACAAGGTGAGAAATATTATTCACAGGGAACAGAACTTTTTTTTTGTTTCGGACTCATATCCTGACTGTAAGAGTATGGGCTCGATTTTAACTCAGGTGCAGGGAATTGTCGGGTTCCCCGAATTTGGTGTTTCCCACACGAATCTAAATGGGTCTGTGAGATTGATGCAATTTTCACTCAATTGGCCAATTGATTTCCAACGTGTGGGAAGCCTTGGCAATTGAGTATTTCCAGTCAGAAAGTCGCAGAATATGACGTCGTCATTGCTGCTGCTTTTAGGGCCCACAGCAAGCCTTGCTTCTTCTGCAGGCTTCCAAGCTTCACCATTGAGATGGCACAGGAGCCTGCAGGAGCAACGGCCAGCGGGAGGGCAAGAGCTGCCCCCAAATTTGATGAGGCTTCACTCCAGGCATTGCTGGATGGTGCTAGGGCCCACAGGGAGGTCCTGTTCCCTTCTTCAGGGAGGAAGAGGCCTCCCAGTCAGACCAAGGCTGTGTGGCTACAGGTGGCTGGGGAAGTCAACTCCTTGGGGCTCACAGGACGCACCTGGATGCAGTGCAGAAAAAGATTCCATGGCCTTCATCACACTGGAAAAGTAAGTACTGTATGACGTTTCCATCACCCTCAATCTGATCCCCATTGCCTTTCCTCACCAGCACTCAGCTTTAGCAATCTCTTCCTCCACATCCCACTTGACACTCGCATCCATGCACCCTTACCCATTCCCTCTCTCTCTATGCTCACATTTATATAACTATTCCACCATGCAGCCCTCACCCTCCCTCTCACTCTGATGCTTTGAACACAACTGACAACACACAGGGAGGGCCCTTGGCCTTGCAACCTCACTCCATCTTTGTCTCCTTCTAAGTATCTATGCTATGCAATCTCTGCACTCACTCCTTCATTCTCACTCAACCTCCACTTGTCTCCCTCATTGCAGGAAAAGAGAGCTCACAACAGGAGAGAGCGAGCCAGGACAGGAGGAGGGCCGCCCTCATTAGCCCAGCTCACCCCCTGGGAAGAAGGCGTCCTGGAGATTGTCGGGGCTGACATAGATGCGGGAGTTGGGGAAGGAGAGACAGGTGCATCCCCGCAAGCTGGTGACAGAATAGTTTTCCATCTCTCTCATTGGCATTGCATGAGTCGCTGATAATGATTCTGAAGCTACATCATATGGACTTATGATCATCTGCAATATGCAATGTGCATGTAACCTTGGCATCACATCTCCAACTTTTTCCTTGACTCCCCCACAGGACCATCGAGAGCCCCCATCCCCACTGTGCAGGAGGAAGAGCCTGAGCAGCCAGACTCCTCAGAGGAATCTGCAACATCGGAGGGCGCAGCGTCAGCAGAAATAAGCGCACCCAGCACCAGCGCAGACACTCACACCTCGGTGGGACCTTCGGGACATAGAGTAGTGTTGTCACCTGGTGTATCACAGCTCACAAGTGAGCATCAGCAGATTGTGGAGACAGGGACAGCAGTGGAGAATCCTCATTGGCTCAGCTGCATGTCGACCCTCTGCCTCTGGGTCCATCTGTAAGATCAGAGGTGATGGAACTCCATGCACAGATGCAGGAGTCCCTGGCAGGTTTTGTCTCTAGGGTCGCTGCGAGTGTGGAGCGAATGGAGGAGTCCATAGCGAACATGAGCAGAGCCTTTGTGGAGTCATTGGCGCATGAACGCATCAAAACGGAAAGGATGGCTACCTACGTGGAAATGATTGCTGCCTCCGTGGTAAGGATGGCTACGGTAGAGGAGAGGTGGGCTACGGCCATGGAGGAGGTTAGTCGCCAGGGTATGGAAAACATGGTGAGTGTTCAGAATAGAATGACATCTCTTGAGGAGCGATGGGCATCTATTGAACAGGGAAACCAGACCTTCATGGAAGTCCTTCTGAGTAGGACTGCCATTGCAGATACGGGTCCCCATGGCCCCCCTGATGTGCAGCAAGGTGCTCTCAAGCCACTTGCAGGCACTGAGGGGGACCTGACCCATGAGAGGGAGGTTGTTGGCAGACCTCAAGGAAGTGGGGGCTCCTCTCCAAGCACTCACACTTCCATGCCACTGCAGAGCCCTCAGTCAGAGCCCCGCCGGAGTCCATACCCAACTGAGATAGACGTCTCAACTCCTGCACAGCCGCAGGAGCAGCAGACTGTTGACGAGCCCTCACAGGCTTGCCACCCCAGAGGACGCCCGCCAAAGGTGTCGAGACAGGAGCAGCAGGAAAGTGAGCAAGGGGCCGCCACATCTGCTGAAGCCACAGGGGAACCACTACGTAGGAGCACGCGTAAGAGGAAAATAAAGCACAAATAGTCACAAGGGTAGTCACTTGGGTGAAATGTTGTGTATTTTGTAAAAATGCCATCAGTTGTTTGTCTTGCATAAAAATTCTGATGACAACTTCTGCAGTTGTGGCGTGTGTCGTTTCGCGAATGGGGCTGGAGGTCCTCTAATGCCAAGAAGGGAAGGAAAAAAAGGCCTCCCATGCTTCTGGTAGATGCCTCAGTTGAGGAAGCGCTGAGTGAGGCTGGCGAGAGGGGTTTCGCAGGAGGTCACACTGGAGATGTGTGTGAGGCTCCAACCTTCCACAGGTGTGGTTAATCCTGGTAAAAGTTGCCCCAGGCCTGAAACAACAAAGTCCTGCCAACTGCAAATGATGGCTGATCAAATCTCCTCTTTAATGGTTGACCTGCAGCTGATAGTCAGTAAGCCAATAGTGTTCACGCCAGGTTTCACAGGCGTGATCCCCACCAGGCGTGTTTTACATGGGAAAAGGGTTAAACAGGCAAGGGCCTCTTAAAATGGGATTATAAAGGCCAATCAGTGCTGTTTAAGGGCCCTAAAGACCAGTCCCGCCTGTTGCAGGCGGGACTGATTCGGGACCATCAGACACGCCTGGATTAAAATGGCTAGGTGTCGGGAATCAGGCGGGGGGGTCCCGACCCCCAGGTTTGCGATTTTAACCCCCCACGCGCCTCGAAGCCCGCCTGACGGCTGAGTTAAAATCGAGCCCATGTCCATTCCCCACAAGTACAGAAAACATGACAGCAGAGTGGATTAGAATATTGCTCTAAAATCTGCTTTCCAATCCAACTCAGGCTGATAGAAGGAAGCTCTATTTTTTGACAACCTATAGTTGTAGCTGACTGTTGTGGTACACTTTCTTCCTGAGATAGTGGCTGCTGTGCCTCTTATCCTCCCTGCACTCTGCGGCTGCCCTCTCCCCCTCCACCACCGTGATATACCTGCCACTGGCCGCTACATCCATGCTCTTGGGCTGAAACTCCTCTGCACTATTCACGGCTGTGTTGATACTTGAAAATGATCTCTTTGTTAAGTCTCTCGGTCTGATGTGGAGTAAAACAATTGCTTTTCTATTTGACTGTGGTTTGGAATTCTGCATCAGTTCATCATGAGTTTTTTTTTATTCATTCATGGGATGTGGGCATCGCTGGTAAGGTCAGCATTTATTGACCATCCCTAATTGCCCTTGAGAAGGTGGTGGTGAGCCACCTTCTTCAACTGCTGCAGTCTGTGTGGTGAAGGTGCTCCCACAGTGCGGTTAGGGAGGGAGTTCCAGGATTTTGACCCAGCGACGATAAAGGATCGGCGATATATTTCCAAATCAGGATGGTGTGTGACTTGGAGGGGAACTTGGAGGTGGTGGTGCTCCCATGCGCCTGCTGCCCTTGTCCTTCTAGGTGGTAGAGGTTGAGGGTTTGCGAGGTGCTGTCGAAGAAGTGACTGTCGATGAGTGACTTCCAAGCAGGTTGTAAGTAAAAATCAGCCTGTTCTTTCAATTTTGACTAGCTATACTTTTTTTTTTGAAAACATAGTGATGTCCCGAGCAGTAGTTAATATGGACAATCGATGATTAATGATCTCTCCTGACATTATGGGGTTGGTTTTAACTCCACCGTGCCCCCCCCGCCCGCCCGGCCGCCCCCCGGCAGAAATCAGGAAGGGGGAGGGAAAGTTAAAATGGAGAGGAGAACTTACCCACTCCTCCCGGCACGATCTGGCTGACTGCAATTTTAAATTGCAGGCAGCAAGGATCCGGCAGGGTCCTCTTTGAAAGTGCAGATCAGGTTTCAATGATGACATCAAGGCCCAATCTGCGATTTTAACCCGATGCCCGAGCGGGGGAGCAGTGCTGGCTTCCCTACCAGGCCAAACCCTTCCAGGAACAGCAGCCAGGTCCAAAAGATAAGCTTTAAAACACTTTTTAGTTTCCTTGTGGGTCAAGAGGAGAAGAAGTGCTCCACCGAGGCCCACAGGGCAACCAGGCCAAGGACAGTCATGTTCGGACTCGGTATAACCAATGTACAAGTACCCAGCTTCACAAAATACCCGTAGCAACAGTGTAGACTTTATGCCGGGCACCCCAACTTTCAAACAAGCTTTTGAAACAAAACACACATATAAATGCAACATTTGCTTCTCTTAGAGTCATTGGGCTGGATTTTACCAGCCCTGAGGAGGTGGGTTAGGAGGCGGGACTGCTGGCAAAATCAAAAAGAATGGGAGCGGGTCCCGAACCCGCTCCCAACCCACCTCCAAACAATCTTCCCGGGTGTCGGGTCCCCGATTTGTGCAGGGACCCAACTTCTAGCGGCGAGAAGAGGATTATAGCCACTTAACTGCCTGTTAACAGGTAGTTAACAGGCAGTTAAGAGGTTTTTTCCCATTTTGAGACTTCTGCTGCTGGCTTCCTGATATCGGGGAACGCCGCCAGGGTAAGTGAGGCGTGCTGTGGGTCTTTTGTAATGTTTGTGTATAGATGACAGCTGCAGAAGTGGTGTGAAGGATCCAATGGGACACTGGTGAGTATCAGAGGTAAGGAGATGTTGGGAAAGTCATTTTAAATGTGTTTAAATTTTTCTGTAGGTGACAAGCTTTGAAGTGTTTGTGTGGCCTCATCTCATTGGGAGAAGTGACAGGTGGCTTCTGTAACCTCACCTGCAGCTGCCATCTGTTTTATCCTAAGGAGAGAGTCATTGGAGATCCTGGGTGAAAGGGCTCATCTTTGTACAGTGATTGTCAGTGTTTGACAGCACCTCAATGCTTTCAAACACTGACAGATCATCTGTCAAAAATAAATGGTACATGTCCCTTTAAGAAAACTGGCAGATGAATTGTCATTAACTGACGTCATCTGACACCAGCTTTCCCTTAATTGGCCAGCAAGCCCGCAGGGCAGGCTTAACAAGGACAATCAGGGGAAAATAGCATCTGTGCGTTGGACGTCGCTGGGGGCGGGACTAGAACCTGGAAGGCAGCAGTCCCGCCCCCAACACATCTTGGCAGGTAAAATCCAGCCCAAAGAGTCATAACAGCACAGAAGGAGGCCATTCGGCCCATCGAGTCTGTGCCGTGCTGAGAGTTCAGAGTGAGGACTTCTAAAAATAGGACCTAGGATGCAGTCAAAACTGTCGACAGTGGGACAGATTTGTTTTGGTGTCACACTCAATGTAAAATATGAGAAATAAAAACACAAAAGCCTTTCCCTTTGTGAACATCGAGGAATCAGCGCTCAGGCTTTACAAAGGTAGCAATGACATGGACGATTGCCTTCTTCCAGGGCAGACGGCGTCATGTTGGGGATGGATTACCTCAGCAACTGCATCCTCGCCCCGGGCTTCCCCCCTCCTCCCGGACCACTTACTTTGTGCCAAAGACTGTTCCCCTGATTTTAACGGCCGGGCAGCTGCTTCCCGGATGTTTCGATCGGGAAGACGGGAAGCGCCATTTGCTAATGAAGCCCAGTCATTAAAATCGGTTGAGCCTCTGTGCTTCTGCTCCTGGGCAGGCCGACTGTTTCCTTTGCTGTGTTCCCGCCCTGTAGTTAATTACGTCACTTCTTTGTTAAGAATAGTGAACACAAGAATGCCAGGCCTATTGGATCTTCACGTAACTAAATATGGGCCCGAAGCCAATAACTGGATAGTTTTAGACACAGCACAAAACATCTTCTATTCATATATAAATAAGTCAGAAAACTCAAACTGCCGTTAAATAAGTTAAATTGCAATTTACCATTAAAACCCTACTTTCATGTAAAATGAAATTTGGTGATGGTTTCACTGATACCTGGGGGAAACTTTCCCTGTGTATTCGGTGTGACAAAATCAAAAACTTGTTCTTTAAAAACTGATTTACAATTTTGTTATATGTTGCACAGAAAGGAAATCCTGCAACCCCCATTAAACAGCTCAGCTGGTCTCTAGGAATAGCTGTGCTATGAGGATACCCCGAGTCAACCACAGAACTGCAGTAGAAGACATAAAAACAGAAAATGCTGGAAATACTCAGCAGGTCAGGCAGCATCTGTGGAGAGAGAGAAACAGAGTTAACGTTTCAGGTCGAAGAACTTTCATCAGAACTGGAAAAAGATAGAGAGGTGACAAGTTCTAAGCAAGTATAGAGGCAGGGAAAGCGGGGAGGAAAGGACAAAGGGGAAGGTCTGTGATAGGATGGAAGGCAGGAGAGATTAAGTGACAAAAGGAATGATGGTGCAAGGCAAAAGGAGATGGTGATGGGACAAGTAAAGAAACAAAAGATGGGTCGAGAGGAGGTGTAAATGGGAATATCAAAATCATCAGCAATAGCTGCCGTCCAAAAAAATGGGTGCAGAGGCTATGATAGAAGATATTATGGGGGATTCTCCTCTTCAGGGTGAAGCTCCTGGACGGTGGGACCTCTGCTCACCTCTTCATATCTGCCCCAATTTCAACCCATTTCTTAGGTTGGGTGTGATTGCTCATGTGTGGCGGGCTCCCAGGGAGGGAGCCCACTACTGCAAGCGAGAAATCTCCAGGAATGCTGCAGCAGAAGAGATAGCAAGGAACCTTAAAGGGGCAGAAGCCATGACCGAGGCCCTCAGCAGGTGTCTGGGCCTGCTGGAGGGGAAGGATGCTGCTACAAGGCCCTCTTCCTCCATTGGAGAAACTGCTTCCCTGGGCTTACCGCCTCCCTCCACATTGTGGTCCCAGGTGGTGCGGCAGGAGGGAAATCCACAGGGAACCTGGGCCCCGCGCCCCTCGCCCTCCTCCTCTACTGCCATTTGCATGCAGTGGACGAGGAAGGCACACCCAGTGTCAGTCTCATGGGGGACAGTGGAAAGAAATCCCAGTCAGGGCGGTGAGGCAGCAGTAGGCTTCTCCACACCAATTTTCCAACATTTCCCACCATGATTCTGCCGAATTTCGGGTGGGATCGCAGAGGAGAATTCCCACTTACATTTTCTATCTTAACTGCAGTTCCATCACTAGTGTCACTGTTTGGCACTGTTTTTGTGGATGCAAACTACGAAACAATTTTTGAATTGATAATAACATTGGCCCGGATTTTGCAGGGCCGATGACGGCGTAAGCCCTTCAGAATGGCCCCACGAGTTCCGGGCTTCCGCGTGCGCTGCACGTGCATGTAAACCCAGAACTTGCGATCTGCCAAGTTTGTCCTTGACAAATCATCCGCACATGCCCCAAAAACACTTTGCCCAACTACTGCCCAGCGAATGCCCACAAAAACCTTATGCCTAGTAAAAGCAGCGTCAGGGTTCATATAAATTCTAAATTAAATTTTTTTAAATGACTAAAACATACAAAAACATTTCAAATTAGTAAATGCTTAATCAAAGGGTCTTTTAATTAATTTTGAACATGGGAATATTTATTTTTACTAGAATTGTGTTAATTATTTATTTATCTGGCGATTTCTCATAAGCTTATGAGGATTCTGTTCGTAAATGGAATCCCTATAAGCTGATGAGGAATCACCCTTTCTAATTGGTTGGTCTGGCCCACGTGATCCCAGGGACGCCTCCGAACCGCCTGCGTCCCTGGGCCTTTACGCAGGCATACGCCAGCAAGCCCAGGACCCGAGGACTCCAAAGCGCGGGAGTCGGCAGGTACCTTCATATCTTTTTTCGGGTCAGAGGCATACTCTGGAGTTACACCTCTGACCGCAAACTTCAGCCCATTATCTGGAGGCCAGAATGCTCTCTCCCTGAATCCTCACTGTAGTGAAATCATTGCATCTTCACCTACTCTAAATCATCTTTCCCAGATCTTATAACTGTGGAATTCTTTACCTCAGTTTTACCTTCCATTTTATTCTACAGGACTTTAAAGCTGAAGCTTGAGCCTCGATAGTTACAGGGAGGCGGGGAGGGAGTTGGGTGACTTTTAGCGGGCGGGAAACCTGGAAATGCGGGGAACGCGGAGGTCCTACCGAATTTAACGGAAAAAGCCAGTTTTTCATTCTTGCTTTTTCTTAAAAATAAAATATTATCTCACTAAAGCCTTTTATCGCATTAAAACCATGGGGGAACAATTCAGTTGTTTGCACCTCCCGTTAGCGCCTTAAGAGGGCGCTAATGGGGCGCAAAGCAACTAGCGCCTGGGCACGGCGATGTCTGCGCTGCTTGCGAAATTGACCAGACATTTTGTGGCGGCGCTAAACAATACCGCCCCAATCTCCTGCGCCCGCAGATCTTGACGTCATTCGAGCATGCAACGCCCTTGTGGTGCCCTGGACCGGATATTGAGTGGCGCCCCCCTCCTTTCCGCTTGGCGCAAGCAACGACAGGTAGACTGGAACGTTTCCCAGTCAGTGTGGGGCTGGGGGGGCGCTATTTAAAGGCGGCTGCTTCCTGGCTTTTTCTGTGGTAGATATTTTTGCACCACTCATTCTGACAGAGAGAGATTCTGAGAGAGAGGAGAGACTTCTGCATAGAGTCAACGCGGTGTGAAGTAGTCTTGGCTACTGAGCATCACTT
This sequence comes from Somniosus microcephalus, assembly GCF_052327205.1. Lineage (NCBI taxonomy): Eukaryota > Metazoa > Chordata > Chondrichthyes > Squaliformes > Somniosidae > Somniosus > Somniosus microcephalus. The sequence goes on from NC_140992.1 coordinate 256,413,394, forward strand.
TGCAGGTACTTTTGTTTTTGACCTTCATTACTTTGATTGCCAAGAGACTATGGGGGCTGCACTGATTCTGGGTGTCATCCTGCGCCTGCAGATTCGGAGGCCACAGAGATGCAGAGAGAGAGTGGCAATCATGGCCAGACGGAGGAGGGCCAACAGGCCTCCGTACAGGAGACCTTACCCTCCCAGGGTATTTCAGCAACAATTCTCCTACATTAATTTGTCTGAGGAGCAGTGTTTGCGCAGGCTGCGCTTCAGCAAGGAGGTGGTCACTGAGCTCTGCCACCTGCTGCAACCAGATCTGCAGCCTCAACTGAGGACCAGGATGTCTCTGTCGGTGGCAGGGAAGATCATAGTGGCTCTGAACTTTTATGCCATCGGCTCCTTTCAAGCAGCTACTGGGGACATCGCCAATATCTCCCAGTTCGCAGTCCATTGCTGCATCCGTCAGGTCACAAATGCCCTCTATAAAAGGAGACACCAGTACATCTCTTTCCCGATGACCCGGGCCAAACAGCCTGAACGCGCATTGGGCTTTGCGAGGATAGCAGGCTTCCCCATGGTGCAGGGCGCCATTGACTGCATGCATGTGGCATTGCAGGCACCGCAGGACAATGCAGAGGATTTCCGCAACCGCAAGGGATTCCACTCCTTAAACGTCCAATTGGTCTGTGACCACAGACAGCAGTTACTCGCTGTCAATGCCCGCTATCCTGGCAGCAGCCACGATGCATTCATCCTGTGCCAGACTGCTGTGGCAGAACTTTTCCAGGCACCGCATCAGCCAAGTGGCTGGCTCCTCAGGGACAAGGGTTATCCACTGTGTACCTGACTGATGACACCGCTCCGTAACCCCAACACCCCTGCTGAGCTGAGGTACAATGAGAGCCAACTCGCCACCAGGAACATCGTTGAGCAGACGATCGGCGTGCTCAAGCAACGGTTCCGCTGTCTGGACCATTCAGGAGGAGCTCTGCAGTACTCGCCTGAGCGAGTCTCCCTCTTCATAGTTGTGTGCTGCATCCTGCATAACCTGGCAATCCTCAGGACCCAGCCAATGCCACCAGGCCTTGGAGCACCACCGGAGGAGGAGGAGGAAGAGGAGGAGGGTGATCATCAGCAGCACCAAGGCGGGAGGGAGGCCCACAATGTTGAAACTGCAAGGGACATCCGTAAACGGCTGATAGCAAGCCGCTTCTAGGCCCCTGCTGAGGAAATGGCTTCTGCCATTGAGAACAACATGAATGAAACCAACCCGCAACCCCTAAGCCAGCCAAGGCAGCAATGATTCCAAAGACCAAACATGTACATTTTGAATACAAAAACTTATTTGTTTTACAAACTCTGTGTGTGTCATTTCTTCATGACAAACTAATAGAAAGAAACACAAAAAAACAGTCATTAACATAACTGGTTCTCACAACCTGGAGATAATGTCCAAAACACTAAACAAAAGTTTGAACACGAACCTCGGCCTTTAATAAAAAATTGACCAACATTTTGTCACACCTCCTACTTTTTGCCCTTCGAGGGTGATCTCCTTCCCTTGCGCACTTCCCCCCTTCCCACCCTACTGCTCCTCCGTAATGGGGCCCCAGTGACTGCAACAAGGCTGCTGGAAGGCTGCTGATTGTCAGATCCTGAGACTACAGATGCCTTTGAAGGACGGCCCCGACCAACTCTGGGCCTGGAGGGCCCGGCTACAGACTGCACCAACTCTGCATGGGCAGCAGCAGTCTGAGCTACAGGAGGTGGCAAGTGCAATGGGGAAGTGACAGTGGTGGCAGCAGGAATGCTGTCATCTTGAGAGAGGACAGCAACTCCCTGTTCGACCGACACACTGGCACTCCCATGGGGCAGCACATCAGCATCCGGAGCAATCTGCTGGAGCACAGATTGCTGGCCTGCTGCGGCGCGGTGAGAGCCCCGGGGAAATGTATCCGAACCAGCGACAATGGCAGCAGTCAGTGCTTGCGTGGCCTCAATCTGAGTCTGCATGAGAGCAGTCTGAGATGGGATCATGGCAGCCAGTGACTGAACTGCAGCACTAAGCTTTAGCGTGGCATCCGCCTGTGCTACAGCGAAGTGCTCCACACTCCTTGCCAGTGATTCAATGCATTCGGGCACCATTCCCACTGCACCCATGAGCTCAGTGTGCATGTCCACTGCCTGGGTGTTCATTTCAGCGATGAGCCACTCTGTGGTGTATGTAACCGTTCCACCTTTAAGAGAACTATTTTAAGAGTTGCACTACTTTATCTTGGCTGCTGTATACTGTAATACCGGTGGTGACCACACCGGTATATAAGTGCTGTGTAATGATTTATTGGGCAGTTCAGCCCAGACCTTTGACTAGTAAAGACCTGTTAAAAGTTACTCTTGTGGTCTGTGTAGTAATTCTCATTATAACACACAGACTTAACAGTGGCGACGAGTACGATCTTACCCTGCGGCAGAGATACATCCAAGGCAGTTGATAGGCGTTGAGAGGAGGCATCCGCCCTCATCATCCTGCTGGGAAGATGCAGGTCTGAAGAGCAAAGGAAGAATCCTGACACGAAGTCTTCCATCAGCAACAGGTAGTGATCATCCCTTCTATCACGGTTGTGGGTAAGCCGATTTGTGAAGTAGGGGAGGGAAAAACAGAGGATATAAGGGCGGAGAACTCAGCCACGGCCGGGGAAAAGAGCCGGACAGAAGTCGGGGCCAGAGGCGCTGAGACTGGGGCAGCGGAAGGCACGGGAGCCGCGGTGCATGCAAACGCAGCCGGTGTGAACGACCGGGCTGCAAGTGGGCTGGGAGACGCAACAGCGTCGAGAGAGAGCTCGACCGCGACCGGTGAAAAAGGCCGGGCAGCTACCGAGGCCGCGAGGCGCAGCGACCGGGTCAGCGTAAGGCGCGGGAGAAAATTTAAAAAAAAAACCGCGGAGAACTCAGCCGGGGGAAAGGACCGGACTGCAAGAGGGGCTGGGAGGCACAATTTGAAAACCGCTGGGGAGGGCGAACGCAGCAATACGGCAATCGCCATTACAGCCAGCGGGGGGAGAAAGGCAAACGCGGGAAGCCGCCATTTTCGTAGGCGGGGGGAAGAAGACAAGCGCGGGAAACCGCCATTTTGAAAAAAAAAAATAAAAGAAAAATTTATTTTTGTTTCTCAAGAAGATTGCGAGGATGCCTAAGCGTGGTAACATCAACGATTTCGATCCCGATGTTGAAGATTGGGCCACGTATGTAGAACGCATAGAGATATATTGTAAGGCAAATAAAATATCAGATGAAGATAAAGCACTAGCCTTACTAAACTCAATGGGTGCGAAGACATACGGGCTATTGAAGCATCTTCTATCACCAGCTAAACCGGCGGATCAGACTTTCGCTAAAATTGTTGCTGTCCTGAAAAATCATTTGAACCCCACACCGCTGATGTTAGTGGAACGATTTAAATTTTATGCAAGAACGCAACTGAAAGAGGAAAGCAACGCGGAGTATTTAATTGAACTGCGTAAGCTAGCGAAATACTGTCAGTTTGGGGAAAGTCTGACAGAGGCATTGAGAGACAAATTCGTGTGTGGATTGTCGAAAGAAGGAACACAAAAGCGGCTGCTTGAAGAGAATGATCTTACACTTGATAAGGCTGTCACTATTGCAGCATCGCACGAAGCCGCAGCGAGAGGCACTGCGGAAATGCAGCTGAAGGCAGCGGTACTCAGCGTAGATCAAATGGCTTTGAGTACAACGAAATGTTATCATTGTGGAAAGACAACACACGATCAGAACCAATGCTGGTTTAAAAACCAGGAATGTAGAAAATGTGGCAAGCTTGGTCACATAGCTAAGGTATGCCGGTCAGGAAAGAAGACCAGCAACAAAAAGTCACCGCAGGAAACGTGCAGAAAGGTACATAAGGTGGCTGAGAAGAGTTCGGATGAACAGAATTTGGATTCAGACTCCAACAGCAAGGAACTGGGTAGTCTGAGAATTCACAATGTGAGTAAGGAAGCTGACCGACAAACTATCTGGGTCACACTGCAGATAGCAGGAGTCCAAGTGAAGATGGAATTGGACACCGGATCGGCGTTGACGGTCATGAATAAGCAAGATTACAAAAGGTTATTCACACATATTCCCCTATGGGATACGGAGATAGTATTGCAGACATACACGGGGCAAAAAGTATACCCCATCGGAAAGGTAAAAGTCAAGGTGATACACAAGGACAAAGAACACCAAGGAATGGACTTATATGTACTACCTGAGGGAGGTCCACCACTTCTGGGACAGGAGTGGATCAGGAAAATAAATATGGACTGGCACTCCCTAAAAGCAATGACGGTAGATTCCGGAAAAAAAAATGTCAAACCTGAACGATTGTCCAGAATATTGGATGAGGCTAAAGAGGTGTTCCAACAGGGACTGGGAACACTAAGAGGAATTAAGGCAAAAATCAAGATTGCAGAACATGCAAACCCAAAATTTTTCAAAGCCAGACCGGTACCTTATGCGATACCACCTGCTGTGGAAGCTGAGCTGGAAGGGCTAGAACGTTCAGGAGTACTGTCTAAGGTGGACTGGAGTGAGTGGGCCACACCCATTGTTCCCGTCATGAAGCGTTCATCGAGTAACAAGCCAGGGGAACCGGGGAAGGTCCGCATCTGTGGAGACTTCAAGATCACAGTTAATCCGGTGCTTCACACGGTGCAATATCCGCTTCCGCGGATTGAGGATATCTTTGCTTCATTGTCTGGCGGGAAACACTTCACCAAGATAGACCTGGCGCAAGCGTACTTACAGATGGAAGTTGAGGAAGAGTCGCGTCAGTATCTCACAAACAACACGCACAGAGGCTTGTATCGATATAATAGACTAGTTTTTGGAGTGGCTTCGGCTCCAGCAATTTGGCAGAGGGCCATGGAGCAGGTATTACAGGGGATTCCAAACACTCAATGTTACTTGGACGATATCCTGATTACAGGAGATGACGATGAGGAACACCTTGCAAATTTGAAACTGGTGCTCACCAGATTGAAGGAATATGGACTTCGAGTTAATCGCCAGAAATGTGAGTTCTTTCAGAAACGGATCTCGTACTGTGGTCATGTCATTGACCAGGAGGGGCTGCACAAGTCACCTGACAAGATCGAAGCTGTTGTGAAGGCTCCCGCTCCGGAAAATGTATCCCAGTTGAGGTCGTTCCTAGGGTTGATTAACTATTACCATAAGTTTCTGTCAAATCTATCCACGGTGCTGCACCCGCTGAATGCTCTTTTGCAGAAAGAAGTACCATGGAAGTGGAGCGAGGACTGTAAGAAGGCCTTTCGCAAAAGCAAAGCATTGATCACCTCAGAGGAAGTGTTGGCTCATTTCAACCCAACGCTACCTATTCGTTTAGCTTGTGATGCTTCTCCTTATGGTATTGGAGCAGTACTCTCACACAAGTTGCCAAATGGCTTGGAAAGGCCAGTCGCATTTGCATGCAGATCATTGACCTCCGCTGAGCGCAACTATGCTCAGATAGATAGGGAGGCTCTCAGCCTGGTGTGGGGAGTAAAGAAGTTTAATCATTACCTGCAGGGCCAGAAGTTTACACTGCTGACAGACCACCAGCCGTTGGTATCTATATTCAACCCTAAAAAGGGCGTTTCCATTATGACAGCGCAAAGGCTACAGAGGTGGTCCCTTTTCCTAGGGGCACACCAATATGACATAGAATACAAAGGATCAAAACAGCATGGGAATGCTGATGGTTTATCGCGCCTACCGTTGCCAACAGTAGAAGAGGCGCCTACAGTGGACCCAGTGGAGATGTTCCACTCAACCATAGTGGAATGTCTACCAGTAACAAATTCTACCATCGAAAAGGAAACGAGAAATGACCCGACTCTCTCACGAGTCTACGATTTAACGGTGAAGGGATGGCCAGCACATGGCGAACCACTGTTGCCAGCATTCTCGCAAAGAAGAGAGCAGCTGTCAGTGTGCCGAGGAACTTTGATGTGTGGATCCAGAGTGGTGATTCCACCCAAACTCCAGCATAAAGTGCTAAAGGAGCTTCACGAGGGGCATCTGGGTGGAGTGAAAATGAAGAACCTAGCCAGAGCGTTTGTGTGGTGGCCAGGTATCGATGGAGACATCGAAGAGATGACCAAGAGCTGTCTAGGATGCCAGAAGGTCCAAAACGCCCCACCACAAGCCCCTCTACATCCATGGGAGTGGCCCTCATCTCCATGGCAAAGGGTACATATCGACTTTGCTGGTCCATTTATGGACTCAATGTTCTTAATCGCGGTGGATGCACACTCCAAGTGGCCGGCGGTAATAAAGATGTCCTCCACCACCACGGAAAAAACCATCACAGTATTAAGGACCATATTTGCCAGGAATGGCCTGCCGGAACAGATCTGTTCTGATAATGGACCGCAATTTGTGTCCGAAGAATTCAGGAAGTTCTTAAAAAACAATGGGGTTAAGCACTACACGTCCGCCCCATACCATCCCGCCACCAATGGATTAGCTGAAAGGTTTGTCCAGACCTTCAAGAAGGCCATAAAGGCCATGGGTAATGAAGACATAAATCTACAACATAAGGTAGATAACTTCTTGTTGGCGTACAGGAATGCAACACATGTGGTTACAAACCAAACTCCCGCCATGATGTTTCTCAATAGAAGACTAAGATGCCGGCTGGATTTGATCAAGCCAAACATCAGAAGGGACGTAGAGAACCGGCAATTTCAAGGCATGAATGAAAGGCCAACTAGAACCTTCCAGATAGGTCAACAAGTTTTGGCCCGGGATTACCGTACCGAGAAATGGCAGCCTGGAACTATTTGCACACGACTAGGACCGCTGATGTATACCGTGGACATTGGTGAAAGCATAATAAGGCGCCATGTTGACCAGATCATAGAGTCATCCGAAAAGGGACAACCTACTCCACAACTCTATACGCCTAAAGATGAAGCAGAGATACCCATAGTATCTACCTCCGATCCGGTGATACTGGAATCAGATGAACCCGACACTGGCATTCAAGCCGAATCGACCTTGCCAAAAGAACCTACTACACCACCGAAAACTACTACACCACCGAGGTGTTATCCGGACCGAGTCAGGAAGCCTCCAGAGAGACTGAATCTGTGAACTGTTTTTACATGAAGTTGTGTATATATGTTATTATGTTATGTTAATGGGGAATATATACTGTTAAGCTAAAAAGGGAGGATTGTGGTGTATGTAACCGTTCCACCTTTAAGAGAACTATTTTAAGAGTTGCACTACTTTATCTTGGCTGCTGTATACTGTAATACCGGTGGTGACCACACCGGTATATAAGTGCTGTGTAATGATTTATTGGGCAGTTCAGCCCGGACCTTCGACTAGTAAAGACCTGTTAAAAGTTACTCTTGTGGTCTGTGTAGTAATTCTCATTATAACACACAGACTTAACACACTCCTCCTCTGTGTCCAGTGCAGCAGGACTCGCTGGCCTACTCTCCCTCCGGGGAGAAGGCCCCCGAGCTTCCCTACCCTCATCGCGTTGTTGCAGCCCGCTGGGTCCTGGAGCTTCACCCTCATCAGACCATTCCCCCCTGCTCCCCTCCAGGGAAGGTTTGTTCCCAGTCTGGGCATGGGCTTCCTCGGGAGAGGGTGGCGCTGATGCTCCTGCTTCATCTTCCTCCTCGCCTGCAGCTTTACTCCCACTGGCAGCTTGAGGGCCCGTCTTCTCAGCTGGTGAATCACCATCTGAAAGCAGGGAGGTACAAGAGTGGCTTTAGCGTGAGGACAGGGTGGCAGTAAGGGAGGAATGAGTGCTGCGATTTAGTAAGTTGGATTGAAAGTGTCAAAGGCTGGTGTTGTGAGGGACAAGTGGAATAAGAGAGGATAAAAAGGTGATGACCTTACCATTGCTGTCCAGAACGGGGTTAGCCTCTCCAGGGGCGATGGGACCGATCACCTGGCTTGCCACAATCCTGTGGACGCGCGCCTCAAGATCGCTGAGGGGTTGCAGCTGAGGCCGCCCTCCACCCATCCATTGCTGCTGTCTCCTATTATGAGATAGCTTGGCCTGCAAGAAAAAGGACAGCGTCTGAGTAAATATACAGCCATGGTCTTGCCTGATGTGCCTCCCATAATTGAATAGCCCTTACTGTATGCAGCCATAGTCTTGCCTGATGTGCCTCCCATAATTGAATAGCCCTTACTGTATGCAGCCATAGTCTTGCCTGATGTGCCTCCCATAGTTGAATAGCCCTTACTGTATGCAGCCATGGTCTTACCTCATGTGCCTCCCATAGGCGAATAGCCCTTGCTGTATGCAAAGTGTGGAATGCGCATGTGTGTTTCATGAGAGGGCCATAGGTGTTGGATGAGTGTTGGGCAATGGGGTTTTAAGACCCTCTGGCCATAGAGTGAGGTTGAGATGGAGGGATGGAGAGGTATTGAAAAAAGCCACTCTCCCTGACGACCCGAGTGAGGTCGTTGAACTTTTTTCTACATTGAGTATGGGTCCTGGGCACCATGCTCCTGGAGGAGACGTGCTGAGCCACCTCCCTCCACACTCTTCTGTACTCGCACGGCAAAAACCTCCTGCCACTCTCAGGGTAGAGTATAGATCTTCTGCGCTCCACTGCGCCAACCAGAGCCTTCAAGGCCCGCTCGCTGAAGCGCTGAGCTCGTTCTCTCACCCTCTCCATAATCCTTGGCTGGAAGATTTAGGCACAGGTCTGTCCAGGCCGAGATTCAAGGCTCCAATGAGCAGGGTGTGGCTGGAGAGCAAGATCGACCCTCCCCTTTAAGAACTGTCCGGCGCCAGTGTGTCTCTGTTCCATCGCTAACTGACAACACCTGCACTGCACCCGCGCTCTGAGTTAGCGCCTTGCTCCTCGGCTTTTGCGCCTTTAGACAGGTGTGCAGCGCCTGATTTAGCACTCCAATCACCTCCAGGGGCGATAAAAGCCAAGTTTGCAGTCGGAGGTGATAATTAGCACCAGGCGCTAAACTTTGCGCCAGGCCGATAATCGCGCCCCAAACAGGGCGATACTGAACTTTTCCCCCCATGAGTTTTAATTCTATATGGTAATGGCCAATTTCTTAAATATATATTTAATCCTTTTAGGCTATATTACATTTAAGATATAGATTGCAGTACTTAAATGAAATTGATGTGCATTAATACATTTAACATCAAATCAAAAACCTGGTGCAGTGTTAAACATTATTAGACTGTTGCCTCACATTTTCCTAATGGTTGTCTTAAAATAAATCTCTTCGTAAGCATGGTTTCGTTGTTGATTCACTAGACCAAAGCTGGTTTCTGCAGTTAGTTCCTAGAAAACCTAATCCAGGTATTTATAGAAGACCACATAAATCTGTTTTTTATCTCAACTATCCAGCAGGCTTTACACAAAAAACTGATAAATTGTTTTCCAGAAATACTGCTCATGGTGAAAAAAAATACTCAACTTATTGGAAGCATATGCAGGCACTTCATTTTGATTTCTGTTGCCAAATCGAATGTATCTCTATAACATAAGCTGTCTTTGACATGGGCACAAGGGACTGGATTTTCCAAGCCCCGAGGAGGCGGACATGGAGGCAGGACAGCCGATAAATTTGGAGAAATTGGGGGGCGGATGGCAATCCCGCTCCCATCCCACCTCCATGCCCTTTTGCCAGGAGGCGGGAAGATGTGCAGCTTCGGGTCCCGTCTCCTGGAGGAGGGAAAGGCATTTAATCCTTTTAACTGCCTGTTACCAGGTAGTTAACAGGCAGAAAAAAGGATTAGTGCCATTTTACCTTCACAGGTGAAGGTTTCCCGACCTCGGAGAACCCCGCCAGGTTGGAGGAGACGTGGAGGAGGTCTGCGGTGCTCGGAGACACCTGGAAGTAAGGTGTAGAGGTGAGTGATGGGTGCTAGTGTGTTGTGGTAAGTATGCAAGGTGAGTGATAAGTTTAAAAAAGTGTACACTTACCTTGTTTTCCTTCCATAGCCTTTAGCCGTGCTGGATGGGGAGAGCGGACATCCTCCTTGTCAATTTCAGGTACTGGCTGATGGATCCTCCAATCCATCAGACATCTGAAATTTATAAATTTGCAATGTTTGATGAGTCCTCACCACAAAGACTCATCAAACTAAAGAGAATGTCAGTGTTTGACAGCTTCACAGAGCTGTCAAACTCTGTCATTTCTTCTTTCAAGAAGTCTTGACAGACAGCACGTCTGATGTTGACGTGATCTGTCAGTGACTTCTTCCCTAATTGGCCTGCTGAGCCCGCAGGGCAGGCTTGACAAGCTCAGTCAGGGGAAAATCCCTCTGAATGGTCAGGCGAGGATGAAGGCGGGACATTGACATGACAAGCAGCAGTCCCGCCTCCAACTCGCCTCCATTCACAAAATCCAGCCCCTTTCAGATGTTGATTTTTTTAAAATTCATTGATGGGATGTGGGCGTCGCTGGCTAGGCCTGCATTTAGTGCCCATCCCTAATTGCCCTTGAGAAGATGGTGGTGAGCCGCCTTCTTGAACCGCTGCAGTCCATATGGTGTAGGTACCCCCACAATGCTGTTAGGAAGGGAGTTCCAGGATTTTAGCCCAGCGACAGTGAAGGAACGGCGATACAGGTCCAAGTCAGGATGGTGTGTGGCTTGGAGGGGAACTTGTAGGTGGTGATGTTCCCATGCGTCTGCTACCCTTGTCCTTCTAAGTGGTAGAGGTCGCGGGTTTGGAAGGTGCTGTTGAAGGAGCTTTGGCGAGTTGCTGCAGTGCATCTTGTAGATGGTACACACTGCAGCCACAGTGCGCCGGTGGTGGAGGGAGTGAATGTTGAAGGTGGTGGATGGAGTGCCAATCAAGCGGGCTGCTTTATCCTGAATGGTGTCGAGCTTCTTGAGTGTTGTTGGAGCTGCACTCATTCAGGCAAGTGGAGAGTATTCCATCATACTCCTGATTTGTGTCTTGTAGATGGTGGAAAGGCTTTGGGGAGTCAGGAGGTGAGACACTCGCCGCAGAATTCCCAGCCTCTGGCCTGCTCTTGTAGCCACAGTATTTATATGGCTGGTCCAGTTCAGTTTCTGATCAATGGTGACCCCCAGGATGTTGATAGTGGGGGATTCAGCGATGGTAATGCCATTGAATGTCAAGGGGAGATGGTTAGAGTCTCGCTTGTTGGAGATGGTCATTGCCTGGCACTTGTGTGGTGCGAATGTTACTTGCCACTTGTCAGCCCAAGTCTGAATGTTGTTCACGTCTTGCTGCATATGGACACGGACTGCGTCAGTATCTGACGAGTCTCGAATGGTGCTGAACAGTGTGCAATCATCAGCGAACATCCCCACTTCTGACCTTATGATGGAGGGAAGGTCATTGATGAAACAGCTGAAGATGGTTGGGCCTAGGACACTGCCCTGAGGAACTCCTGCAGTGATGTCATGTGATTGAGATGAATGACCTCCAACAACCACAGCCAACTTCCTTTGTGCTAGGTACGATTCCAACCAATGGAGAGTTTTCCCCTTGATTCCCATTGACTTCAGTTTTGCTAGGGCTCCTTGATGCCACACTCGATCAAATGCTGCCTTGATGTCAAGGGCAGTCACTCTCACCTCACCTCTTGAGTTCAGCTCTTTTGCCCATGTTTGGACCAAGGCTGTAATGAGGTCAGGAGCTGAGTGGCCCTGGCGGAACCCAAACTGGGCGTCAGTTAGCAGGTTATTGCTGAGTAAGTGCTGCTTGATTGCACTGTCGACGACACCTTCCATCACTTTGTTGATAATTGAGAGTAGACTGATGGGACGGTAATTGGCCTGGTCGGATTTGTCCTGCTTTTTGTAGACAGGACATACTTGGGCAATTTTCCACATTGCCAGGTAGATGCCAGTGTTGTAGCTGTACTGGAACAGCTTGGCTAGGGGCGCAGCTAGTTCTGGAGTACAAGTCTTCAGTACTATTGCCGGAATGTTGTCAGGGCCCATAGCCTTTGCAGTATCCAGTGTCTTCAGCCGTTTCTTGACATCACGTGGAGTGAATTGAATGGGCTGAAGACTGGCATCTGTGATGCTGGGGACCTCAGGAGGAGGCCGAGATGGATCATCCACTCGGCACTTCTGGCTGAAGATAGTTGCAAATGCTTCAGCCTTGTCTTTTGCACTCACGTGCTGAGCTCCACCATCATTGAGGATGGGGATATTTTTGGAGCCTCCTCCTCCTGTTAACTGTTTAATTGTCCACCACCACTCACGACTGGATGTGGCAGGACTGCAGAGCTTTGATTTGATCCGATGGTTGTGAGATCGCTTAGCTCTGTCTATCGCATGTTGCTTCTGTTGTTTGGCATGCAAGTAGTCCTGTGTTGTGGCCTCACCAGGTTCACACCTCATTTTTCGGTATGCCTGGTGCTGTTCCCGGCATGCTCTCCTGCACTCTTTGTTAAACCAGGGTTGATCTCCCGGCTTGATGGTAATGGTAGAGTGAGGGATATGCTGGGCCATGAGGTTACAGATTGTGGTTGAATACAATTCTGCTGCTGCTGATGGCCCACAGCGCCTCATGGATGCCCACTTTTGAGTTGCCAGATCTGTTTGAAATCTGTCCCATTTAGCATGGTGGTAGTGCCACACAACACGGTGGAGGGTATCCTCAACATGAAGACGGGACTTCGTCTCCACAAGGACTGTGCGGTGGTCACTTCCACCAATGCTGTCATGGACAGATGCATCTGCAACAGGTAGATTGGTGAGGACGAGATCAAGTAGGTTTTTCCCTCTTGTTGGTTCCCTCACCACCTGTCACAGACCCAGTCTGGCAGCTATGTCCTTTAGGACTCGGCCAGCTCGGTCAGTTGTGGTGCTGCCGAGCCACTCTTGGTGATGGACATTGAAGTCCCCCACCCAGAGGACATTTTGTGCCCTTGCTACTCTCAGTGCTTCTTCCAAGTGGTGTTCAACATGAAGGAGTACTGATTCATCAGCTGAGGGAGGGCGGTAGGTGGTAATTAGCAGGAGGTTTCCTTGCTCATGTTTGACTTGATGCCATGAGACCTCATGGGGTCCTGAGTCAATGTTGAGGACTCCCAGGGCTACTCCCTCCCGACTGTATACCACGGTGCCACCACCTCTGGTGGGTCTGTCCTGCCGGTGGGACAGGACATACCCAGGGATGGTGATGGTGGTGTCTGGGACATTGGTTGTAAGGTATGATTCGGTAATTATGACTATGTCAGGCTGTTGCTCGACTAGTCTGTGGGACAGCTCTCCCAATTTTGGCACAAGCCCCCAGATGTTGGTAAGGAGGACTTTGCAGGGTCGACAGGGCTGGGTTTGCCGTTGTCGTTGTCGAGGTCGATGCCGGGTGGTCCGTCCGGTTTTATTCTTATTGTTTTTCGTAGCGGTTGTTTACAACTGAGTGGCTTGCTAGGCCATTTCAGAGGGCATTAAGAGTCAACCACATTGCTGTGGGTCTGGAGTCACATGTAGGCCAGACCAGGTAAGGACGGCAGATTTCCTTCCCTAAAGGACATTAGTGAACCAGATGGGTTTTTGCAACAATCGACAATGGTATCATGGTCGCCATTACTAAGACTAACATTATTATTCCACGGTGCCTCTGTAATTTGGACCCTTTTCTTTAACCTTTCCTAACTGGCTTCCATTGGGCTCAAAACAACAGTCAAGACCACTTTATACTGGAGGTAATGAGCCAAATGGCTGCTAATTAAAGACGATGAGCACCCTTGCTGGTTAATGAAGCACCAGGGGTACATTAGTTAAGGGGCGGTTAGATAAGCCTATGAGGGAGAAGGCAATAGAGGGTTATTCTGATCGAGTTCGATGATGAAAGATGGGAGGAGGCTCGAGTGGAGCATAAACGCCGGCATGGACTGGTTGGGCCGAATGGCCTGTTTCTGTGCTGTATATCTTATGTAATCCTATGTAAACTAAAAAATATAGTGATTAAAATGGTTGATATTGAAATGTGCAGGCGTTGCATTTGTAGTATGGAAACAATGGAACAAACTGTGAATCCAATTAGCAATTTATTAAGGGTAATTAACCACACAACACATGAGCGGAAAAATCTAATGATTGTTTCCATGGACAAAGTCTTTATAAAATGCCCATCGTACGTTGGAATATTTTGGTAGCAAGACCTGTGTTTTTTGTGGATTCTAACACATTTTGGGACAAAGCAAAGGAGTGTGTTTAAACAAACCTGATGTTAAATTATAGACAAAAACACACCCTTTAGCTCTATTATCAGCAGAGCCTTAAGTCCTTCTTTATTCCTACCCATAACTTAATAAGTTACTGCTTTCGGCAATGCTTTGAATTGTAAACCTGAAAATTATTATTACTGGGCAATAAATGTTTGTTGGGAGAGATCTTGCAAGTTGATTTATGCTTGATTATGGGCTAAAGTGTGGCGTGTTTCTCCTGCATAGTGGGTCAACCAATGAGAACGTTATTTGTAAGCACTTCATGTGCTCCAAAAGGTAAATTCATAGGGCTGGATTTTCATTCAGAAGTCGGGAAGGAGGCGGGACTACAACTTTCGGGTTGTAGTCCTGCCTCCATCGAGATGCGGCCAATCCACGTGATTTTAACTTGATTGACCTTGTTGAGCCCGCCCAGCGGGCTCAGCAGGCCAATTAAGGGCCACCCGGCAACAGGTGACATCACAGACTGAAATTTCATCTGTCAAGACGTGTTGACAGATGAAATATCAGTGTTTCACAGCTGTTTGAAGCTGTCAAACACTGACAGTCTTACTTCTAACCTGAGTCCTTCTACGCAGACTCAGTTAGAAATCTCACCGGCACTGAAAGCTGCAAGCTGTCACTTTTGACAGATCGCAGCCATTCTGCTTTCTGTGCCGGCTGACTGATGGACTCCCGAAACCTAGAGAAAGGAAGGCTGTAAAGGTAAGTACAGGTAATTTAAACATCTTTACCCACTTTAGACACACCAAACACACTTACCTTTGCACTCATGCACCCATCACTCACCTGAACACTGACATCTCGACCTCTCCAAGTCCTTCAACCCGACGGCCCGACTCTTCTAACTTGGCGTGGTTTGGAGCCATCGGGAATCCCACACGACAACCTTCAAAATAGGGATTAGGCTAAAAACTGCCTGTTAACTACCTGTTAACAGGCAGTTAATTGGCAATAATCCCTTCCCGCCTCGGGTCGGCGGGTCCCAGTGTGGGGCAGGTACCCGCCTCCTTTGAAACTTACATGGAGGCGGGTTTTGAGCGGGATGGTGTCGGGACCCCCGAATTCAGGAATTTAACCCCCCACACGCCTCCAATCCCGATTCCACGGCCCACTGAAAATCGACCCCATTGACTCTACATTGTCAAGGGGTTGCTGTGATAGAAAGAAGCATGGGCTGGACATTCGGCCCTATGAACAAGGCTCCTCACTGGGAGCTCGGGATCAGCAAATTTACCTTATACAGTATTTTCTGTTAAAACACAATAAAGGGGAACATGCACTTTTAACAACTAATACACAGTGCCAGGCTCTCGCTGGGGAAGCAATTCACGGTCGCCCGACCCCAGTCCCAGAAAGGTGGAGGCAGGTTGGGGAGGGAGTAAATGGGCACTGGTTCTCATCACGGTTAGGAGTGACGTGTGCAGAGTGCGGAGCTGGTTGTAGGTCTGGAGCGGGGTGAGGCTGCAAGACACAACCTGGGAGCTGAAAGGACCAGACCTGGAGCCAAGCAGAAGAATGAACCAATCAGTGTGTAAGAAATAGGGTTGAAATAGGAAAGTTAAGCAAGACAGCAAAGCATTACAGTTAGGTATGATTGAAAAATAGGGTTTGGCAACTTAATAGTTTATTATACTAGACTAGCTGACCCACAGGTTGTGAGTTCAAATCCCAGCACAGCAAGTTATTAAATTAAATGTAATAAATCTAGTAATTTAAATCTAACTGTTTCATTAATGTTCTGCCAATCCCTACCCAGTCTAGCCTATATATGACTCCAATCCCACATTATGTGATCGATGCTTATTACTCTTTAAAGTGGCCTAACAGGCAACCCAGTTTAAAAAATAATCGCAATAGAAAGTCTGCTGCCTACCCCGGGTATCTAGGGATGGGCAATAATTAGGAACAGGAGTAAGGCCATTTAGCCCCACGAGCCTGTTCCGCCATTCAATGAGATCATGGCTGATCTGTGACCTAACTCCGTATCAATCTCTGATTTAAAATTAACAATTGACCCAGCATCAATTGCCGTTTGTGGAAGAGAGTTCCAAACCTCTACCACCCTTTGCGTGTAGAAGTGTTTCCTAACTTCACTCCTCAAAGGTCTGGCTCTAATTTTTAGACTATGCCCTCTAGTCCTAGACTCCCCAACCAGTAGCAATAGTTTCTCTCTATCTCCCCTATCAGTTCCCCTTAATTGCGAACTGTCCTGTGTTTCCCACATCCCAAGGGTTTATATTTCTTTAAAGGACCAAGAAGTGTTATACTTACAATAATTTTGTGCTGTATGCAAACTGTAATATATTAATATAGACAAGTATAAGGGAAAATCCATAGAAAAAACACCTCTTAAATCATTTTTTTTCACATATTCCTACTTAAGCTTCTTTAAAAATAAGCCTAAATATATGACAGGTTAGTTGCATTACAGGAAATTTAGTCATTTCTTAAACTTCCTAAATTGGTCTTGATATCACAACTATTATCATGTCATTCAGTGCTTCCCCCAGGTCTGCTGTCACACATGTCAGCGGGCATAGAGAGCCAGGTACCAGCAGCAGGGGCATAGCTGAAGCTGACAGTGGTGAGGGTGCTGGCTCTCTAGACAGCTCCACACCAAGACCCTGCAGCAATTCCTCTGTCCTCCGTCCCCAACCCCCACTGATGGTGCAACTGCCAGGAATCGTGCAGAATAGAGCAGCTCCCATAGCTGCAGACACAGTGAGGTCAACAGCTCAATCACTTGAAGACCCAAGTCAAGGGGGTCGAGGGCAACCTTCGTCCCAAGAGGCTTCAAGTGGCACTTAGCACGCAGTCACCTCACTCACATCAGCTGCTGAAAAAGCAAATAGATGTAGAAGTAGATTAAAGAGGAAATAAAGCATATCTTTTTCAGAAAAGGGAAGTTCAATATTGGGGCCACTGTAATGTCCGTGTGTAATTGAGACACGGACTGCAGAAGTTGGTTATAACAGGTGTTTACTGAATGGAGACAAAACTGGAACTACTATACAAAGTTACTTCACAGGCTTATATACAGGGGTGGTCACTACTGGTACTGCTGTATACAGGGGCTGCAGAATATAGTTCCTTCTTCAAGGTACATACACTACAATTCCTCCCCTTTTAGCTAAACAGTACATAACATTCGATTAATAATTAAATAACATATTTACAATTACAGTTGCTATATACATTAGCTGAAGTTAATCAATTATAAATTCAGTCTTTGAGGAGGCTTCCTGATTCTGTCCAGATAACGCCTCTTTGGGGTATCAGGTTCTTCTGGCAAAGTTGATTCGGGATCAACGTCATTGTTTGGTTCGTCTGCTTCCAATATCACCGATTCTGAGGTAGATGCAATTGGTACTTTGGTTTCATCACCAGGTGTATAGGATCGTGGTGTAGATTTGACGTTTTCCAGTGACTCTAGAATCTGGTCAGCGTGGCATCTTACAATGCTCTCTCCAACGTCCACGGTATACATTAGAGGTCCTTGCCGTGTGCAGATCATTCCTGGCTGCCATTTCTCTGTGCGGTAGTCCCGGGCCAAAACTGGTTGACATATCTCGAAACTCCTGGTTGGCCTTTCATTCATATTCTGAAACTGCCTGTTCTCCACGTCTCTTCTGATGTTTGGCTTAACCAAATCCAAGCGGCATCTTAGTCTTCGATTGAAGAACATCATCGCTGGAGTTTGGTTGGTAACCGCATGTGTCGCATTCCGGTAGGCAAACAAGAAGTTATCCACCTTGTGTTGTAGGGGTATGTCTTCATTACACATTGCCTTGATAGCCTTCTTGAATGTTTGAACGAACCTCTCAGCCAATCCATTGGTGGCTGGATGATATGGGGCGGATGTGTAATGCTTAACACCATTGTTCTTTAAGAACCTCCGGAACTCTTCAGACACAAACTGTGGTCCATTGTCAGAGCAAATCTGTTCAGGCAGCCCATTTCTGGCGAATATGGTTCGTAAGACTGTGATAGTTTTTTCTGTGGTGGTTGAGGACATTTTTATTACCTCTGGCGACTTTGAATGTGCATCCACCGCAATTAAAAACATCGAGTCCATAAATGGGCCAGCAAAATCAATGTGTACCCTTTGCCATGGAGATGAGGGCCACTCCCATGGATGTAGAGGGGCTTGTGGTGGGGCGTTTTGGACCTTCTGGCATCCTGTACAGCTCTTGGTCATCTCTTCGATTTCTCTATCGATTCCCGGCCACCACACAAACGCTCTGGCTAAGTTCTTCATTTTTACCCCACCCAGATGACCCTCATGAAGCTCATTGAGCACTCTATCCTTCAATTTGGGTGGAATTACTACTCTGGATCCACACATCAAGGTTTCTCAGCACACTGACAGCTGTTCTCTTCTCGGCGAGAATGCTGGCAACAGTGGTTCGCCATGTGCTGGCCATCCCTTCACCATTAAATCATAGACCCTGGAGAGTGTCGGGTCATTTCGTGTTTCCTTTTCTATGTTTGCATTCGTCACAGGTAGACATTCGACTATGGTCGAGTGGAATATCTCCACAGGATCCACTGCAGGTGCTTCTTCCACCGTCGGCAACGGTAGGCGCGACAATCCATCAGCATTCCCATGCTGTTTAGTTCCTTTGTACTCGATGTCATATTGGCGTGCCCCTAGGAAAAGGGACCACCTCTGTAGCCGTTGTGCTGTCATTATCGGGACGCCCTTCTTAGGGTTGAAAATGGAGACAAGAGGTTGATGATCAGTTAGTAGAGTAAATTTCTGTCCGTGCAGGTAGTGATTGAACTTCTTCACCCCCCACACCAGGCTGAGGGCCTCTCTGTCAATCTGGGCATAGTTACGCTCGGCTGCAGTTAACGAGTGTGACGCAAAAGCTATCGGCCTCTCTGAACCATCAAGGGGTTTATGTGACAGTACCGCTCCAACGCCGTAGGGAGACGCATCACACGCCAGTCATATCGGTAGTGATGGGTTGTAGTGAGCCAATACTTCTCTTGAAGTGATCAGGCCTTTACACTTCTGAAAGGCCCGCTTACATTCATCGCTCCATTTCCATGCTACTCCAGTTTGTAGCAGGGCGTTCAGTGGGTGCAGAATTGTGGACAAACTCGGCAAAAACTTATGGTAGTAATTCACCAATCCGAGGAATGACCTCAGTTGCGACACATTTTCAGGCGCTGGAGCCTTAACTACCGCTTCAATTTTGTCAGGGGACTTATGTAACCCCTCTTCATCAATCACGTGGCCACAACACGATATTTGTTTCTTAAAAAAATCGCACTTGGGGCGATTGGCTCGTAGCCCATGTTCTCTTAGTCTAGTGAGCACCTGCTCTAGGTTGGCAAGGTGTTCACTGTCACTTTCACCTGTCACTAGGATGTCGTCCAAGTAACACTGAGTCCCCGGAATCCCTTGCAGGACTTGTTCCATCGCTCTTTGCCATATAGCCGGAGCTGATGCTACTCCGAATACCAGTCGATTATACTGGTAAAGACCTTGGTGAGTGTTTATCGTGAGATATTTCCTAGAGGATTCTTCAACCTCCATCTGCAAATATGCTTGCGCTAGGTCAATTTTTGTAAAATGTTTCCCTCCAGATAGTGAGGCGAAAATATCTTCTATCCTCGGAAGAGGATACTGTACTGTGTGAAGGACTGGGTTCACAGTCACCTTGAAGTCCCCACAGATGCGAACCTTCCTTGGCTCCTCAGACTTATTGTTTAACGTTTTCTTCATGACAGGAATGATGGGTGTCGCCCACTCGCTCCAGTCTACCTTAGATAACACGCCTGCATTCTCCAGATTCTCCAGCTCTGCCTCGACGGCTGGGCGAATTGCATACGGTACCGGTCTTGCTTTGAAAAACTTGGGAATTGCATTCTCTTCTATTTTTATTGAGGCGGTTACGCCTTTAAGAGTTCCCAGTCCTTGTTGAAATACCTCTTTAGCGTTAGCTAAGATTTTTGACAATCGTCCAGGTATGACGTCGTCATCCTTTTTACCAGCCACCGTCAGTGCCTGAATGGAGTGCCAGTCTAAACTTATCTTTCTGATCCATTCACGTCCCAATAACGGTGGTCCACCATCTTGCAGTATGTACAGATACAATTTCTGTATTTCCTTGCCGTTATATTCGACAGGCACCCTTATTTTCCCTCTGGGGTATACTTTCTGCCCCGTATATGTCTTCAAGACAATGGATGTGTCTTTCAAGGGTATGTGTGAGAATAGCCGCTCGTAGCCTCGTCGATTCATGATGGTCAGGGCTGATCCTGTATCCAATTCCATTTTGACTTGGGACCCTGCTATTGTGAGGGTGACCCAAATGGTTCGGTGATCTTCTTTTGCGATTACGTTGTGTAGTTTGAGACAGCTTAGTCTCTTGTTCCCGGATTCACTATCGCTCTTCTGGTCTTCGGAACTACTGTCCGTCATCTTTTGTACTTTCCTATACTGTTCCTTAGTAGTCTTTTTGTTGTCGTTAGTCTTCTTCCCGGACCTGCAAACTCATGCAATGTGTCCCATCTTTCCGCATTGCCTGCATGTTTTGTCCTTGGACCAGCAGTCCTTCTGGTCATGGGTTGTTCTGCCACAGCGATAACATTTTTCAAATCCCCGTGTCATTTCATGGGTGCTGTATTGCTGTGGCTTTTGCTGTATTTCCGCAGCTCCCCTTGCTGCTGCTTCGTACGATACTGCCACGCTGAAAGCCTTATCTAGCGTCAGCTCTTTCTCTGAGAGTAACCTCTTCTGGGTTCCTTCACTCAGGAGTCCACAGACAAATTTGTCCCGTAGGGTATCTGCCAGTCCCGCTCCGAACTGGCAGTGCTTTGATAGCTTGCGTAGTTCCGTAAGGTAATCAGCATTGCTCTCATCTTTATGCTGATTTCTCTTGTGGAATTTAAATCTTTCTGCTATCAGCAGCGGTGTAGGATTTAGGTGTTCCTGTAGGGTATCAACAATTTCGTTAAAACTCTTCGCCATCGGTTTGACTGGAGTGATCAGGCTCCGCAATAGGCCGTACGTTCTTGCGCCCATTAAGTTTAGTAGTACCGATGTCTTTTTCTCATCGGCTACTTCATTTGCCTTGCAATATACTTCGACTCTTTCCACATACGTGGTCCAGTCTTCTATTGCATTATCAAAGGCAGTGATATTGCCAGTCTTCGGCATCTTGGAGATCTAAGATGGCGCCTCCCGCGCTTTGCCTTCTTCCCCGATTGAACAAAATGGCGCCTCCCGCGCTTTGCCTTCTTCCCCGCTGGATTAAGATGGCGCCTCCCGCGCTTTCTGCCTTTTCCGCTGCTGCCAGCGCTGTTGCTGGCGTTTTTATGCCTTGATGGCGACGCCCTATGGTCTTCGCGTGCTTCCCCCCGCGCTGCTGCCAACGCCGCTCTCTGCGGTCCCTGTGGCAAACTGCAGGTCCTCGCGGCTTTCTGCGCTTCTAATTTCTTTTTCTTTTATTTTAATTACTGTTCCCGTCGTCAGAGCAGACCCTATGGGACACTTTCCTCCCTCTTCTCGGGTCTGTACGCTGCCCGGCTTCATGGCACCGGCCGCGCCCTGTGTGCTCCACCCTCTCTCTCTCTCTCCTCTTCCCGACAACGCTGCTCGGCCCCGTTGAAAAGCCACCCGATCGAGCTCTAGCCCGCCGCAGCCCAGGAAGGATCAGTGTGCTACCTGCCACCTGAATCAGAGGGCGGTTGCCCACGGTCGATGCCCGTTTCTTCTGTTTGTTTTTTTTTCTTTTTGGATTTCTTCCTTCTGGCTTCGACCTCTAATAACTTCGCTTCAGGGATGGATCCCCGTGAGGTGGTGCAGAACTGTAGGTAAGTTCGGATCTGTTCGTTGCCAATGTAATGTCTGTGTGTAATTGAGACACGGACTGCAGAAGTTGGTTATAACAGGTGTTTACTGAATGGAGACAAAACTGGAACTACTATACAAAGTTACTGCACAGGCTTATATACAGTTACTCTACAGGGGTGGTCACTACTGGTACTGCAGTATACAGGGGCTGCAGAATATAGGGCTAGATTTTCAGTTGCTTGCGCCAGCAGTTAGCGCCTTAAGAGAAGTGATTTCCGGGCGCTATGCGTGTAGCGCCCGGGCGCAGCGCAGTTTGCGCCCCGCCCCAAATTAAGTTGCCCGTTAGCGCCGGCGCAAAGTTTAGCGCCCGCCCGGATGCGCGCGCAGAAAATGACGTCACATCCTCGTGCAACGCCCTTTGGCCGCCCCGATTGCAAACTTCAGTCGGACCGCCCCATTGTGCGGCGGGCGGCCGGAGCGTTTGGAAAAAGGAACGCAACACAACCAGCGCGGGCCCCGGGGGGCGCTAATTAAAGGGAACGTCCTCTCCAGTATAAAGGCCATCCTTTTTTCAGAAAACAGTCTTGTGCAACGCATTTCTGGAGACACAACAAGGAGGATAGCTAACTGGTTTCAAGCAGCAAGAGCCAGGTATTTTTGGACTCAGGCAACAGCGCTGCAAGTGGCCATTTGGAAATTAGAGTGTTTGCCAGGATTTGATGGGGGTTGCATGGGGTGCCAACGCGGAGCTGCAGCTCCATGTCCGTAGGGCTCGCAGACGCATTTTGAGAGGGGCAGCCCTGGCTAGAGGCAGAGGGGGCTACAGGCGTCGGCCACGTAGGCCTTACCCAGTCAGGCTATACCGCCAGCAGCGCTCCTACCTAAACATGAGTGCCGCGCGATGTGTTAAAAGGCTCCGATTCCGAAAGGGGGTGATTGCAGAGATCTGCCACCTGCTTCGCCGAGATCTGCGGCCAAAGCTCAGGTGCAGGACGTCTCTGTCGGTGGAAGTGAAGGTGACGGTGGCATTGAACTTCTATGCCACCGGCTCCTTCCAATACGCTGCTGGGGACATAGCAAACATCTCCCAGTACGGCGCGCATCGCTGCATCCGCCAGGTGACCGAAGCACTGTTCAGAAGGAGAAGCCAATTCATCTCCTTCCCCATGGCCCTGGAGAGCCAGCATCAGCGCGCATTGGGATTTTCCAGACTCGGGGAATTCCCCTTGGTGCAGGGCGCCATTGACTGTACGCATGTGGCTTTGCGGGCCCCTCTGGAGCATGGCGAGCAGTATCGCAACAGGAAGGGCTACCATTCTCTGAATGTGCAGCTGGTCTGTGACCACAAGCAGCGCATCATGGCAGTCAATGCCAGCTTCCCAGGCAGCAGCCACGATGCCTTTATCCTGCGGCAGAGTACTGTGCATGACATGTTCCAGGCACAGCCTCCCCCAAGAGGATGGCTACTCGGGGACAAAGGCTATCCTTTGTGCACCTGGCTCATGACCCCGCTCCGCGCGCCCAGGACCGCTGCTGAAGAGGCCTACAACGAGAGCCATCAAACCACCCGCAACATCATCGAGCTAACTATTGGGGTCCTCAAGCAGCGGTTCCGCTGCCTTGATCGCTCCGGAGGAGCTCTCCAGTATTCGCCGGACCGGGTCTCCCAATTTGTGGTGGTTTGCTGCATGCTACACAACCTGGCTATCCGCAGGACTCAGGCACTGCCACCTGACGTTGGACCAGCACCTCAGGAGGAGGAGCAGGAGGAGCATGAGGAGGAGGAGGAGGAGGAGGAGGAGGAGCAGGAGTACGTTCCCAGGAGGGAGCGACCAGGGCCAAGGGCCGCACGACGCCACCTTATTACACGGTACTTCTAAGCCCCCTGTCAGGGAATGGCCAGGGGCCATGAGGGAAGATGAATGCAGCCGCTCCGCAAGCCCTCAGCCGGCGAAGCCAACAAACACTAAGAAGAACAACCATGGAGACTGCATGAATAAAGATAATTTTTTATTACACAAAAATGAAAAGCCCTTCCCACATGAATCCCCAAAAACAATAAACGGGCCCCACAAAAAGCCCAACAAACGACTCACTCCCACAAACTGGGGAGGAGCCACTCCACCTTTATTGAAACCGGGCCTCAACGTCGGCCTAACGCAAAAAAAAAGCCCTCCAAAAGCACAACCATGGGCAAAATAAAGATGGCCACCGCCATATAAAAGGAAAGCTGGCCACACCCTCTACTAAGTGGCCCGCGAGGGCGAGACCTTGGCCAGCATTTTGCCTCCCCTGCCCTGCCTGCTGCTCCTTCGCAAGCTCTGCCCAGTGGCTGCTGCGAGGCTGGGGGAAGGCGCCTGAGGCTCAGATGCCCTTCCGCCAGATGCCGCTGGGGGGCGGCCTACACGGCGTTTGGGCCTCGAGGGGCCGTCTCCTGAGTGGCGCACCTGAGCCTGGCCACCATCAGCTGCAGCCGCTTGCCCTTGACGCCCCAGAGGGGGAATGGTGGCGACGGATGGCGCAATGTGGGCCAGCTGGCGTCTGGGATGCGCTGGCTGGTGCTGTGGCGCGGTGGCACTCGGCCGGGCCCGCACTGCAGGATCCGCAGCAATCAGCCGACGGCCGGCTTGCTGGGATGGTCCAGCGCGGCGCCTGCCCTGGCGATGCCTGCCTGAGACAGCGCGTGTGGCAGCAGTGAGTGGCCCTGTGGTCCTGGTGTGCGCGCGCATCACATCCGCCAGGGTCTTGACGGCATCAGTTAGCATGCGGCCAGTCGCGGCAGTTGCTGCCCCGAACTCGCGCACACTGGTCGCCAGCGACTCGATGGCCTCAGGCATGCGCCCCACCACGCTCATGAGCTCCGTGTGGCGCCGGTCCGAGTCGTCGGCCATCTGATCGAGCTTCCGCACCTCCTCCGAAGTGAAGGTGTCCGGACTGGAGTCGCGACTCTCCCGCTGGGGAGGAGGGGGCCGAACTAGGGGACCCTTGCCGCGTTGGTGACGGCGAGTGTGCCGAGCAGCAGCACTCCCCTCTGATCCTTCCCCCCTTTGGGGGGAAGGCCGCGGGCCACGCGCACGGCTGCTGGGTGGCTGGACGCCACTGGTCCCAGAAGCTGCATTGCCCTGCGACAGTTCCTCCAGGCACTCGTCCAGTGAGGAGGTGTCGAGCATTTCCTCCTCTCCTGCGGGACGTGACTGTTCCCCCGAAGGTCCGGCTTGCTCCTCCTCCTCCTCCTGGTCGGAGGTGCTGTCACTGGCAGCCTCAGGGTCCTGGTCGTCACCAGCTGAAAGCAGGAATGCACAAGAGTAGCTTCAGAGTGAGGAGACGGCGTCAGCGAGGGAGTTAGGACTGGTGGGATTCAGCGCATTGGTGGGACAGTGGCAAAGGAGGTAGCTCGGATGGGCCAGTGCGACGCGAGAGGGCCAAAAGGCGAGGTTCTTACCATTGCCGGGCAGTGGAGGGTCGGATACACCGCACGCTGTGGGGACAATCACACGGGCTCCCATGAGCACACACACGCGCTCCTCCAGCCGAGTGAGCTTCTGCAGCTTGGCGCGGCCACCCCTGGCACGGGCCTGGCGATTAAACGCTACTTTAGCCTGCAAGAGAAAGGACGGGCTGTAAGTGCGCAGTGAAGCCCTGATGTAGTGTGCACTGCCTCCCATGGTGGAATAGCTTGGACAGAGTGAAGCCCTGATGTACTGTCCACTGCCTCCCATGGTGGAATAGCTGGGCCAAAGTGTAGAGTGCCGAATGGCCATTTGATGCTCATGACTGTCCCAATGCTGCTGGCTGAGGGCTGGCCAAAAGGACTTTCAGGTCCCTTTGCCCATCATGTCAGGTGTACATGCAAGAATGAGGAGGAGACTGGAAAGGCTACTCACCCTCACAATCCTGGTCAGATCGTTGTATTTCTTACGGCATTGTTTGTGGGTCCTGGGGGCCTCGCCGGTGAACGTCACCCTCTGGGCGATCTGCTTCCAGGCTTTGGTGTA
Source organism: Somniosus microcephalus (assembly GCF_052327205.1). NCBI lineage: Eukaryota > Metazoa > Chordata > Chondrichthyes > Squaliformes > Somniosidae > Somniosus > Somniosus microcephalus. The sequence continues at coordinate 256,439,404 of NC_140992.1, forward strand.
GTCGTGGTGGGTTGGATTCCTCCCACTCTCTGGAAACAAGATCTTGCGCCTCACCTCCAGAGCTGTGACCATTATGTCCAGATCACCCTCTGAGAAGCGCAGGGCACGCTGACGGGCCTTCTCTGGCGTTGCCATGACTCCCTGGGGCTGAGCAGTAGTGTTGAGGCCTCTTTGCAAGGCTGCAGTGTGCAGGGCGTGGCAGCAGACCAATTCGTCCCTTCCCCCTTTAAGAGCTGGTCGGCACCACGGGGTCTGCTGTCAGTGCAAAAATGACCGCACCCGTGCTGCGCCCCGCCTGGGCGCTATCCCTCTGGACCGCCGGCTTAGCGCCTAAAGAGAGTAGTGGAACGCCTCTTTTAGCGCTCCACCAACCTCTTAGGGCGAAGCCACTGAATTCCCGGCAACGGGGCGCTACTTTGGGGCGGGCGCTAACTTCGGGCGGGCGCTAAGGTTAGCGCCCCAAAACTGCCTATACTGAAAATCTAGCCCTCTGTTCCTTCTTCAAGGTACATACACTACAGCCACAAGCATATAAAACACTACACACACTCACACACACACTCACACACACTCACTCACACACACACTCACACTCACACACACACACACACACACACACTCACACACACTCTCACATATTCACACACACACTCACACACTCTCACACTCACACACACACACACACTCTCACATACACACACACTCTCACACTCACAGACACACACACTCACTCACACACACTCACACACACTCACACACACACTCTCACGCACACACACACTCACACTCACACACACACTCACACACACTCACACACACACAAACTCACACACACACACACACCCTCACACACACACACACAAACACTCACACTCACACACACACACACACACACACACTCACACACACACTCTCACTCTCACACACACACACACACTCACTCACACACACTCACACACACTCACTCACACACACACACACACTCACACACTCTCACACACACACAGACACTCACACACACACTCGCACACACTCACACACTCACACACACACTCACACACACACAAGCATGTACAGGGAATATATATTTGGTAGTACTTACTCAATTATTTGTCCAGAGAGTGTTTTTGTTATTGTCTTGGAAAATAATTCATCAGAGGAAAAAGGAGGGTAAATGAGTCATGTGCATGATTGGTCAATATGGGGTAGGATGCAGTTAACTGTCAATGGAATGTGGGGCCTTGGGGAACATGGTTGAATATTTGATTTTTGGGAACCTGTGCATGCTCATGTGGGGGCGTCTATCTGGCTGTGGTGAATTCTATTCCTCTTGCAGTGGCTCCACGTGGATGTTTTTCTGCAGGGATGATTTGTGTAGCACGATTTTCACAGCCTAGGGGTAGAATTTCTGTCAAGTTCTCCGGATCTCAGTGGAAGATCAGCGAAGGCCCTGGAGAAACAGCATAAACAGAAGTTGTAGTGGGAGATTTGGGACTTTGGGCTCCCTATGGTAAACTTGACTATCATCCCAGTGGCTGCGCATGCCTCATTGTAGCAATGCCTGTTTGGGTATCTGCCAGGTATCATTAGCCATGGCTGCAAAAGGTGTCCTTGACCTTTGAGCAGTAAACTGCAATTTTATTTGTGACACAAACAACGCATGCACCTTTGGTTGCCTGACGATGAAAGCATTGCGAATGTTGTGGGCATTGACATGCATGTTTCTGTGCCCATAGTCACACACAGGCTGCATTGTGTTCACATGTGGACAGGTGTCTGGTGTGTTGCATCTATGCCCCTCTGGTCTCAAGGAAATCCTGCCATGTAAATAAGTCCAAACCGTTGCCATGGCGCTGCTGATTGCCCTCAGGGACTGAGATCACTTGCTTGTATTTTTTACGAAATACATCAGCCACTTGGTGTATGTGCTTGTGGGTGTCAGATTGGCAAATGCGGGTGATATCTCCCATGGGTGCCCAAAAGAATCCTGACACATTGGCAGTGCCATACCTGTACTGGAGCACGGTTCCAAGCCTGCTTCAGGCATGCTCTACAATTCTGTCACAGCCTCTCTCCTGAAGGGCAGTGTTCTGAGCCACTGCTCCTCTGGCACATTGAGGTACAATCACCTCAGTCTATAAATGCACCATGGACAGTAGCTACTGATGTGGAAAGTGCGCAGCAATCTGACCTGCTGAGCATCTCTCCCTCACTCCTTCCCCTTTTCCCCAGGTAACAATTGTAGTGGGATGCCCATGGGAACCCTAGGCTGGCACTTTCAATGTTAGAGCAAAGGAATAGGTACAAACTGCACAGTTAGCAAAGTTTCTGAAAAGCAAACGCTTGATAAACAACTCGCACAAAACTATTTTCAATTTAGGCTGCTCAGACCTATCACTTGGGTGGGGGGTTGCGGGGTGCAGATTTAAGGGACTCTAAACTCCCTTTATACTTTCCAAACTGCTGAACATCCGTTTTGAAGCAGCACTATTTGGATGGGGTGTATGCCCAGCATGTAGTCTGGAAGTACGCATGCTGTCGTTAGTGACTCATTATGCTATTGGTTGTAATAGTAAAATCCATAGCCCGCTGGTTTTGGGTGAAAGGGCTAACTGCTGACTCCACACCTGGCCGGGAGTCCAATACAGAATTGGCGGGGGGGGAGGGGGGGGGGGAAATTGATGCTACTGATCTCCGTTCATTGTTTCAGCCACCCACATTGACTTTACACCAGAAAATTTTCAGCATCTGCAATATTTTGCTATCGTACTTGACTTTACACCACCTCTGCTGGCATAAATCAGCAGATGGCTTTCCTTAACGTTCAGAATTATCCAATCACTCTTCTGAACCGGGGTACCATTTACATATAATTCACAGTACAGAAACAGGCCCTTCAGCCCAACTGGTCTACGCAGTTTGACATTGCTTAACACTGATAAAATTGACTCTTTGAATAGAACAGAAGTCAAAATCAAATCTCAAATCTTTTACAGAATTTTCAACCAATACTTTATTCGTCAGAGAGCTGTTCACCAACATGCTGAATATTTTATAAAGTCAAATTGTATTCAGGGGCTGCATGTGGATAGCACCTTTATCTCACAGGTTTTACAGCATCTGCCATTTAATGAACTCCCAATTTGCATTCTACAATATTAACATGACTGCTATTACTTGGAAAAATAAACAGCAGATACTTCATGAAGGTCTGTATGATATGATTGAATTATTTCTACAAATGAGGCAATTGTACAACTCGCAACTGATAAAAGCCGCAAGTGAGTTATGATCTGTTGCATGGGAGCTTATAGGAATAATGGGCCAGTAATTCCGGTCCCAACGCGCGAGTACGGACGGGGTACTCACACGTGGGCCCTTTGGAAGTGCCAGATTTCAGCACGCACAGCGCATGCGCGGGAAACCGGCATTTCCTCCAAGGGGTTCAGAGGTCCAACACGTGCGCGCAGGACTCTGCGCGCACGCGTTGAACTTCCTTCTTTATGACAGGTTTGCCCGTGTGTAAGGGCCTGAACTTTTTAGAAATGTAAAAAGGAGACGTAAGGACTTGATTCTTTAAGGTAAGTGGTCTATTATTTAAAATTATAACATTTTTTCCACAGCTTTATTGTTTTTAAGGATTTTACAGTAAGGTAAGTTTATTTTTAGACCCGATTTCTTAAAAAATTATTTTTTGCAAAAATTTGATTAATTGTTTAAAATAGTTTTTTAAAGTTATTTATAGTTCATTTAATTAGTGGGATGTTTTTTTTAAATTTTATTTAAAGTTTAAGTAGTGTTTTGGGCGCCCGTAGTTTTCATGAGTTTGACAGTTCTTACTATCAAACTCATGAATGAAGTTTTCCCTCCCCTGATTGGCTGCCCAGTGCTCACCTGATCCCAGCCGGCACATCGAACTAACTACGCCGCTGGATCAGGCAAGCACAGCGCGCCGACTGCTGAACCGGGCCAGTGACAGGAATTCCAAGCAGGCCCAGGCTTCAGCTGTCGGCGCACCGGGTAAGTGCACATCGGGGGCTTGCACGCGCGGCAAGCCCGGGAACCTAATTTCTGGGTCAACGTTGCTCTAATAGTCATCAAATATTCAGATAATTTGAATATTTCCTAAAAAGATAAGTAAAATTGTAACTTTCAATGAGAACTTAATGTTGGGAAATAGGAAATAATCCTAGTGGTGATGTCTCTGAACATTTGTGAAGTTACTACTGTGGGAAACAAATCTAACTTGTACTTCCACAACTCTGGGAACAGTACTTTTTTAAAAAAAGTATTTTTCTCATGTTGGTTGATCCTCAGGATTGACAACATTCGCAGGCTGTGCCCATGACTGTCATTTTAGCAACAAGGAACTAAAATGTTCCTCACATACAAAACTTAAGGGCCGATTTTAACTCCCTGCGCCCAATGAGAACAGGGTGTGCGGGGGTGGGTTAAAATAGTGGCAGGGTCCAGCCCTCCGGCCGGTATTTTTACCCCCCGATTTCGGGAGGTGTGTCAGGCTCTCACCACAGGTAGGTGAAGACCTCACTAAAATGCGAAAGTCAGGGTCTGACGACGTCAATCAGAATCCGACACAATGTTAATTTTGTCTTGCGTCTTCGATGTCTGTTTCTGCCCTCACCAGGGAAACCCACCCAAAGGAGCAGCCGGCCTAGAAGACCCACCAAAAGCATAAGAACATAAGAACATAAGAAATAGGAGCAGGAGTAGGCCAATCGGCCCCTCGAGCCTGCTCCGCCATTCAATAAGATCATGGCTGATCTGATCCTAACCGCCAATCTACTATCACAGAACTATCTCCTGAATCTAACAGAATTAGACACATAAAATAGGAGCAGGATCAGGCTACACGGCCCCTGGGCCCGCTCTGCTACCCACAGGGCCATGACCGATCCGAACCTAGACTCATGTCCAAATTCCTGCCCGCTCCCCGTAACCCTTAATTCCCTTTACTTTTAGGAAACTGTCTATTTCTGTTTTAAATTTAAGTAATGATGTAGCTTCTACAGCTTTTTGGGGCAGCATATTCCATGGACCTACCACCCTCTGAGTGAAGTAGTTCCTCCTCATCTCAGTTTTGAAAGAGCAGCCCCTTATTCTAAGACTATGCCCCCTAGTTCTAGTTTCACCCATCATTGGGAACATCCTTCCCGCATCCACCCGATCCAACCCCTTCACAATCTTATATGTTTCAATAAGATCGCCTCTCATTCTTCTGAACTCCAATGAGTAGAGTCCCAATCTACTCAACCTCTCCTCATATGTCCATCCCCTCATCCCCGGGATTAACCGAGTGAACCTTCTTTGTACTGACTTGAGAGCAAGTATGTCTTTTCTTAAGTATGGACACCAAAACTGTATGCAGTATTCCAGGTGCGGTCTCACCAATACCTTGTACAACTGAAGCAATACCTCCCTATTTTTATATTCTATCCCCCTAGCAATGAAAGCCAACATTCCATTGGCCTTCTTAATCACTTGCTGCACCTGCATACTAACCTTTTGAGTTTCGTGCACCAGGACCCCCAGATCCCTTTGTACTTCAGTACTTTCCAGTTTCTTGCCATTAAGATAATAATTTGCTCTATGATTTTTCCTGCCAAAGTGCATAACCTCACACTTTCCAGTATTGTATTCCATCTGCCAAATCTCTGCCCATTTACTTAGCCTGTCTATGTCCCCTTGCAGGTTTTTTATGTCCTCCTCACTCACTACTTTCCCTCCCATCTTAGTATCATCTGCAAACTTTGATATGTTACACTCAGTCCCCTCCTCCAAATCGTTAATATAGATTGTAAAGAGTTGGGGGCCCAGCACTGACCCCTGCGGAACACCACTAGTTACTGATTGCCAGTCTGAGAATGAACCATTTATCCCAACTCTCTGCCTTCTGTTAGATAGCCAATCCTCTATCCATGCCAGAATATTACCCCCAATCCCGTGATTTTTTATCTTAAGCAATAATCTTTTGTGTGGCACCTTGTCAAATACCTTTTGGAAGTCTAAATACACTACGTCCATTGGTTCCCCTGTATCCACCCTATATGTTACTTCCTCAAAGAACTCCAGCAAATTTGTCAAACATGACTTCCCCTTCATAAAACCATGCTGACTTTGTCCTATTAAATTATGATTATCCAAATGTCCTGTTACTGTCTCCTTAATAATGGACTCCAACATTTTACCTACCACAGATGTTAGGCTAACCGGTCTATAGTTTCCAGCCTTCTGTCTACTGCCCTTTTTAAATAAGGGTGTTACATTAGCAGTTTTCCAGTCTGCCGGGACCTTTGCTGAGTCCAGGGAGTTTTGGAAAATTACTACCAATGCATCCACAATCCCTACTGCCACTTCCCTCAAGACCCTAGGATGTAAGCCATCAGGTCCAGGTGATTTATCCGCCTTGAGTCCCATTATTTTACCGAGTACCACTTCCTTAGTGATTTTGATCGTGTTTAGCTCCTCCCCCACTATAGCCCCCTGTTTGTCCAGTGTTGGGATATTCTTAGTGTCCTCTACTGTAAAGACTGATACAAAATACTCATTCAGTGTTTTTGCCATCTCCATATTTCCCACCATTAATTTCCCGGTCTCATCCTCTAAGGGACCAACATTTACTTTAGCCACCCTTTTTCTTTTTATATAACTATAAAAACTCTTACTATCTGTTTTTATATTTTTTGCTAATTTACTTTCATAATCTATCTTCCCTTTCTTAATCAATCTTTTTGTTATTTTTTGCTGTCTTTTAAAGTTTTCCCAATCCTCTATCCTCCCACTAGATTTGGCTACCTTATATGCCCTTGTTTTTAGTCGAATACTATCCTTAATTTCTTTACTTAGCCACGGATGGCTGTCTTTTCTTTTACACCCTTTTCTTCTCAGTGGAATATATATTTTTTGGAAGTTGTAAAATAACTCCTTAAATGTACACCACTGATCATGTATCGTCTTACCCTTTAATCTATTTTCCCAATCCACTCTACTCAATTCCGCTCTCATACCTTCATAGTCTCCTTTATTCAAGCTTAGCACGCTTGTTTGAGATCCAACCTTCTCACCCTCTAATTGAATATGGAATTCAACCATGTTATGGTCACTCATTCCAAGGGGATCCTTTACTAGGACATTTTTAACTAATCCTGTCTCGTTACACAGGACCAGATCTAAGGTTGCTTGTCCCCTGGTCGGTTCAGTTACATACTGCTCAAGAAACCCATCCCTAATACATTCAATGAACTCATCCTCAAGGCAGCCCTGCCCAGCTTGATTTGTCCAATTAATATGATAGTTAAAATCCCCCATAATTATAGATGTTCCCTTATTACAAGCCTCAACTATTTCCTGATTGATACTCCGTCCAACCAAGTTGCAACTGTTTGGAGGCCTATAGACTACGCCCACTAGTGTTTTTTTCCCCTTATTATTCCTTATCTCCGCCCAAACTGTTTCATTATCCTGATCTTTTGACCCAATATCATTTCTCTGTATTACAGTGATTCCTTCCTTTATTAACATAGCCACCCCACCTCCCCTTCCTTCCTGCCTGTCCTTCCTGATCGTTAAATAACCTGGTATGTTTAATTCCCAGGCATTGTCACCTTGAAGCCATGTTTCTGTAATGGCCACAAGATCATACCCATATGTAGTTATTTGTGCCATTAACTCGCCTATTTTGTTACGAATGCTACGTGCATTCAGATAGAGAACTTTCAAATATGTTTTGTGACACTTAGTTCCTGCTTTTGCCCTTTTTATTACTTTACCTTTTACTCCATACCTTCTGCCCCTTCCTGACACACTCTGGTTTTTAATTTCCCCACTGCTACCTAAGTCTATGACCTTCTCTGTTGTTATTTTTATTATTTGCTCTCCAGCATCATTCCTTTTAAAGCCAAGAGGAACAGGAGTGGTCCTCTGGGTCCCACAAGATATCCTAGGGCCTGGGCCTTCCCTCCCCTGACCGTGATCACCCACCCCTCCCTCTCTCTTCGGCAGTCCCTCTGAACTGAGGATGACTTGCTTCCACATTAAAAATGAGTTCTCAGGTGACTGATGAGTCCAATGCGGGACCTACAGTCTCTGTCACAGGTAGGGCAGACGGTGGTTGAAGGGGCGGGTGGGTGGGGTGCTTGGGTTGACGTGCGCTCCTCCCGTTGTTTGCACTTGGCTTCTGCTTGCTCCCGGCGAAGAGACTCAAGGTATTCGGAGCCTTCCCGGATGCTTCTCCTCCACTTTGTGCGGTCTTGGGCCAGGGATTCCCAGGTGCCGGTGGGGATGTTGCACTTTTTCAAGGAGGCTTTGAGGGTGTCCTTGAAGCATTTCCTCTGCTCACCTGGGGCTCTCTTGCCGCGTCGGAGCTCCGAGTAGAGCGCTTGTTTTGGGAGTCTCGTAATGGGCATGCAGATGATGTGACCCGTCCATCGGAGCTGATCGAGCGTGGTCAAAGCTTCAATGCTGGGGATGTTGGCCTGAGTGAGAACACTGACATTGGTGCGCCTATCCTGCCAATGGATTTGCAGGATCTTGCGGAGGCAGCGTTGGTGGTACCTCTCCAGTGCTTTGAGGTGCCTGCTGTACATGGTCCATGTCTCTGAGGCATACAGGAGGGCGGGTATTACTACTGCTCTGTAGACCATGAGCTTGGTGCCAGGTTTGAGGTCCTGGTCTTCAAACACTCTCTTCCTCAGGCGACCGAAGGCTGCACTGGCACACTGAAGGCGGTGTTGGACTTCGTCATCGACGTCCGCCCTCGTTGACAGTAGGCTCCCATCCCTCAAGTTACCTGACTGCTGGGGACTGTTCCCGGCCGTGGCCTCATGCCTTGCTCGCCTGATTCCCGCCCGCTCGTCTGACATCATTGACATTGATTTTGGGCAGGAGTCAGGCCTGTTATGTTTAAATGAGGCATGCTCGCTCATCGCCCCCCTGTTAAAATCAGGCCTTTAACATTGGATTATACTCGCTCAGCCATCAGTGGCCGTGCCTTCTGTTGCTTAGGCCCTAAGCTCTGGAATATCTGCCTAAACCTCTCCGCCTCTCTATCTCTCTTTCCTCCTTTAAGACGCTCCTTAAAACCTACTTCTTTGACCAAGCTTTTTGGTCACCTGCCCTAATTTCTCCTTATCTGGCTTGGTGTCAAAACTTTTGTCTTATAATACTCCTGTGAAGCGCCTTTGGACGTTTTACTAATTTACAGGCACTATATAAATACAAGCTGTTGTCGTTGGATACCACAACATGCAGGTATATAAATTTGAACAAAATAACATTTATTACAATGAATCTGACTGTCATATTTTTGGACTTTGTAAATACCGATTATGACAAGGAATTAGAACATGTGTTTGTTTTATTTATAGAATAATTGGTGCATATTGGCTGACTTTTGGCCTGTTCCAAGAAATATCCCTCGGGGTCCTGACTAAATTAATAAACATCTGGCGGTGGCAATAAAATTTGTTAACCAGTTACATTAAGTTTTATTCTCCACCAGTGCCATTAAAACATTTGATTCTGCGTTACAATCCAACTTAAACATATTATCTGCCTATCATTCTAAAAATAGGGTAGGACCACCCCTAGCTAATGACTGTTTAGCTATCTAGAAAGGAAGGGCATGAGAACCTTTCAAGAGTTCAGTATGGTATGAGAGACCAGTTGTGTCTCACATGGTTCACTAGATATATTGCTTCTCTGAAGCACGTGAAATTAAATTAACCCTTACATGCTTATCAGTCATTTCTTTTCTCCAGTGACCATATTCGATTTTACTACATTTGCCTTTGGTCTCAATATTTAGCCAGACAGCTTATTCTTCATATTTTCTGGACTTTGCTTGTGATTGTCTTAACTAACCAGCAATAGCAAGGACCCCCCCCCCCCACCCACACACAACCTCTACACTTCACAAACTATAACTCATCGGCCACTATGCTTCTTCCCTCTGGAACTCTCTCCCCCAGTACCTCTACCCTGTCACCTGCCTCCCTGTCTCCCAAAACCTCCATAGGACTGTTCCCTTTGGATATGCCTTCGCCCCCAACTCTGACAGTTCCCTTTCCCTCTCCTGTTCTGTGTCTCTTCTTTGTCCACTGCTTGTAAAGCACTTTAAAATGTCTCCCTGCACTCATGAGAACACCGGGGAGCAGCCATGGCACACTATAAGAAACAAAACAATTAGTACTCCTTATAATAAAACCAGAAAAGACTGGAAATACTCAGCAGTTCAGGGAGCATTCACTGCTCTGACACTAGCTGTACGCTGGGCCCCCAGCTCTATAGCCGGCAATCAGTATAGTCAGTAAAATCAGTGAAACTGACAAAAACTTGGGCTTTTCCGTGGTAACTTCGCTGTTAAATACCCCATTAAATGTTAGGCCTTGTTGGATTAGGTGTAACTGGGATTTTAACAGCATATTGACTGCTAAACAAACATTAAGGCCCTGAAAAACTAATTTTAATTTTGTGGAGTGTCAAATTTCTCCATAATGATAAAAATTACAATTTTTAAGAAACTTCAAAAACATATTTTAAATTTTTTTTTAAAGTTTGGTTTATAATATTTCAGGTTCTACCTTATCCCCATGTGAGAGCCCCAATCTCTGTTTTGCTCTTGGTAGCATTTTTAAAAGTCCGGATAAAAGCAGCTTCTCATTTCCTGGTTCCCTGACTACAAGAATGCTGCAATGTGATTGGCTGCTTAGACAGCTTGTTGACGTCACAGCAAATCGCGCTAGGGAATCTCCACTACACTGCGCTGAAATCACTTATGTGTTGAAAAAGGCAAACTTCTTGCCACAAACTTCTTGCGATCTCTGTGGGCAGCTTTCTTCGGGGCCAGCGGCGAATGCCTTTGCTTCACCGCTGACCGCAAATTCCGGGCCAATGTTTCAGGTCGGTGACCTTTTATCAGATCAAACACGAGAAGGGAAACAGAAAGCAATGAAGGTGAACAAGGTAAAAGAGACAAACGGAAATCCCGTTGGAGAGAAGAGCAGAACTTCTTCGAGGTGGGCATTCCTGGGACAGAATGGCAGTGAGTAAACACTAATATAAAAGCAAAATAGTGCGGTGCTGGAAATCTGAAATAAAAACAGCATTTTCTGTTTTTATTTCAGATTTCCAGCATCCATAGTATTTTGTTTTTGTATTAGCACTCCTTATTGTTGTTAATCTGTAAGACCCTTTAAAATATATATTAGACTTCCCTTATAAAATTATCAGCACAAAAAGCATGTTATAATTATAACCATAGCCTACAATTACAAAGAGCCTTTTACGTAAAAGCAGTCCCAATGTGCGTCACAGGGGTGTAATTAAAAAAAAATGGATCAAATGGTGCCAAAGCATGGAGATGTTAGGAGGGGTGCCTAAAAGCTTGGTTAAAGAGATGGGTTTTAAAAAGAGTCTGAAAGGAAAAGAAGGAATTGGAAAGACAGAGGGATTTAGGGAATTCCAGAGCATGGGGCTTAAGCAGCTGAAGGCACGGCCACCAATGGTAGGGCAAAGGGAAGGAGAGAGTCAGAAGAATGGAGAGGTCGGGGAGGGGTGATTGTAGGGGTGTAGGAGATTACCATGGTTAGGAGGGGGGAGACCATTAAGGGATATAAAAATGAGGATGAGAATATTAAATTTGAGGCATGGGGGATCGGTAGCTAAAGTAGGTTAGCAAGGACAGGGTGAGTGGGACTTGTTGTGGAATCGGATATGACCAGGAGAGTCTTGGATGAGCTGAAGTTTCCAGAGGGTGCCAGATGGAAGGTAATCCAGGAGAGCATTGAATAGTTGAGTCTGGAGATGAAAAAGGCATGGATGAGGGTTTTGACAGCAGATGGGCTGAGGTAATGGTGGAGGTAGGTGATCTTACAGAGGTGGAAGTAGGCAGACTTTGTGATGGAGGATATGGGGTTGGAAGCTCGGCACAGGATTGAATAGGACACTGAGGTTGAGAACAGTCTGGTTTAGCCAAGGCAGTGGCCTGGGAGGGGGATGGAATCAATCAAAAGTACAGAGTTTGTGACAGAGGCTTTGGTCTTCCCAATGTCTAACTGGAGGAAATTGTGGCTCATCCAAGAGTGGATATCGGAGAAACAATCTGACAGCACAGAGGCAGTGGAGGGGTTGAGAGAGGTGGTGGAGAGATAGAGCAGGATGTCCTTAGCATACATGTGGAAGCTGATCCCATGAGTTCAGATGTGGTTGCCAAGGGGCAGCATGTAGATGACAATGAGGAGAGGGTCAAAGCTAGGTCCTTGGGAACTCTGAATGTAACAGATAAGAGACTATGGGAGTATTTATGGGTTTCTTACGGAGCCATGAATAATGCTCTTTCTGTGAGAGTTCAGGGTTCATCGAAAGAGCTTTGCAAAAGTGGGACTCAGTAATTCTCTATGTGATGACACTCAATAAAAAATGTTGTTGTAAGATGGCAAACAGGAAAAACTTGACAGATACATTCCTCCAAATCAAACACACAAACTCCTATTAAACCATTTATTATTTCTCTTTGCCCTGAAGCTGAATGAGTGCAATGGATTAATTCCCATTTAGATTTATGTAAAGGAGCATTTGAAGTTGGTTGATTCTGAAGAATTCAGTTGTGGGACTGAACAAATGGATCTTGTTTTCAATCTCATTGACAGAGGGAGGAGAGAGGCATTGGGGGTAATTTTATATTCATATCATAAAAAACTTTGATGTAATAGGAAAAATTTTCATCTTTGTTGTGCCTGGGGAATACTCACTTCATAGGCACAGCAAAGAGGGAATGCGGGTAGAGACCCGTTCTGTCTGCTCCCTGCCCCCCAACCCAGAGGTCCCCAAAATGGGCAGGACCGGACCTGTTTCTGCAGTAGGTGCAAGGCCAGCTTAAGCATGCCACCGAGGGGGCAGGGGTTGCTCCCAGGCCCCCGGCTCACTTTCCTCGGAGTGCACCCATGAGGCACCCAAACGGAGGGGTGCCCCAAAAAGCTGGCAGTGGGCGCTTGTGCCAGGAGGCTCCATGAACCGGAGGGTCTGCGGGGCAATCTGGGAGCACTCCAAAGATGGAGCCTCGCAAAGGTAAATCTTCTTTGTTTTGCAGGATAATCTTTAGGGGAGCAGTAGCCAGAAGTCAGCTCTTTGCTGTTTCTTGGATTACCCTAGCAATAGATCCCAGTACACTATTAGCCTTTACAAAAGCCTCACCGATTGTGAACCTTTAGAAACTCGTGCACAGTAACACCTACTTCTCTTTCACACTTTGGTACGGAGCCCTACACAGCATTTATATGCCTGGTGTTAGCCCCACCTGATGTAATAAAACTCACTACGCACTTGGTTTGAGTATAAAGCAAGGCTTTAATCAACTTGTTTCAGAACATGGAGGTCTAGTTGTATTTCACTAGCTCCTTGTCTTACAAAATGTCCCTGGAAAGCTGGGGTCGACGCCCGAGTATTTATACCACTTGGACAGCACCACCAGCTGGCCGTCCAGCGTTATTTCATAAGTAGTTTCTTGATGATGAGATTTATAACACCACCCATGTGCATAACGCTGCATTTATTAATATTAAATGTCATCTGTCAGACACGGGCCCACTGCATCTAGATCTGAATGCAGGTTTTTTTTCTCATCCAAGGTTCACCCACTGGCACAAATCTTTGTGTCATCTGCGTACTTTGTGACATTTCCGCCACCCGCCCCACCCAAAGCCTTCATCCAGATCATTAATATGGTCAATGGTCCTAATACTGATCCTTCCGGGACTCCACTAGCAACTGGTCTCCATGCAGAACCACTAATATCATTAATAGCAACACTCTCTCTATGAGAATGGCACTAATTCCTTATCTACCCCAGGATCTGTCCTCCTATCCTACAAGTCTCTATCTTATAAATTAGCCTATTGTGTGGCACCTTATCAAAAGCACCTTATGAAAATCCAAACATACTACATAAACTGGTCTATCTTCATCCACCAACTTAGTAACCTTGTCAAAACATTCAATCAAGTTGGTGAGACATGTTCTTCTTCTCCAGAAGCCATGTTGAGATTCTCTAATAAACCATCTAATAAACTTCTCTGTCCAGGTGGTCATACAGAGTATTTCTAATGGTTACTTCTAGTTTGTAGCCAATGTCACATATGGACCCATAATTTCCCAGTTCTAAGCTGTTGGCCTTTTTGCATATTGGAACAACATAAACCTGCCTCCATTCCATGGAAACAATCTCTACTCTAGAGAGCCGATTTTAACCCCCATTTTAACCGTACATTGCATAAATGACAACTGAGTGTAGTCTACTGGAGTGTGATGCAAAGTAACCATTTAAAACCTCTGCCATGTCCTGAGAGTTTGCCTGAATCTGTCCTGGCAATTCCTTTAATGGTATTTTATCACCCTCTGATTCCTAACATAGCAAAACATGATTTTACTATTGCTAGCACAGTTATCCACTACCTTCCTCTGCACTGGGAGAACACAAAGGCCATGCAAGTAGCCTGGAGCTGAAAATGTAAATGCACTGCTCCCTTACCCAGGTCAACTGCACTTCTAAAGGTGGAGCATGCAGAGAAGGGAAAAATTGGCCTTTATATTTTTTTAATAGGAAATTTTCACTTGGCAAACTTAAACTGATTTCTGTTAACTGTTCTGATGAAAGGTCACACACCTGAAACGTTAACTCTGTTTCGCTCTCCACAGATACTGCCTGACCTGCTGAGTGTTTCCAACATTCTATAGAATCATGGAATAGTACAGCACAGGAGGAGGCCATTCGGCCCATCAGGTCTGCGCCGGCTCTTTTGAGGAGCAAACCAGTTAGTCCCACTCCCTAATATAAAAACAGAAAATGCTGGACATACTCAGCAGGTCAGGCAGCATCTGTAGAGAGAGAAACAGAGTTAACGTTTCAGGTCGATGACCCTTCGTCAGAACTGGAAAAAGTTGGAGATGTAACAGATTTTTAAGCAAGTGTAGGGGCAGGGAAAGGGGGGAGGAGGAAAGAATAAAAGGGAAGGTCTGTGCTAGGATGGAAGGCAGGAGAGTTTAAAAGGCAAAAGGGATGATAGTGCAAGGCAAAAGGAGATGGTAATGGGACAAGTTAAGAAACAAAAGATGGGTCTAGATGAGGTGTAAATGGCAATGGCTGAATGATCGACAGCTGCCATGTGAAAGAAAAAAAAAGGGGCCGAGGTTATGGTCTGAAATTGTTGAACTCGATGTTGAGTCCAGAAGACTGTAAAGTGCCTAATCGAAAGATGAGGTGCTGTTCCTCGAGCTTACGTTGAGCTTCGTTGGAACAGTGTAAGAGGGCGAGGACAGAGAGGTCAGAGTGGGAGTGGAGCGGAGAATTAAAGTGACAGGCAACCGGAAGCTCAGGGTCACCCTTACGGATTGAACAGAGGTGTTCCGCAAAGCGGTCACCCAATCTGCGTTTGGTCTCCCCAATGTAGAGGAGACCGCATCGTGAGCAGCGAATACAGTATACTAGATTGCAAGAAGTACAAGTAAATCGCTGTTTCACCTGGAAGGAGTGTTTGGGGCCCTGGACAGTGGGAAGGGTGGAGGTAAAAGGGCAGGTGTTGCATCTCCTGTGCTTGCACGGGAAGGAGCCGTGGGAAGGGGAAGGGGTGTTGGGGGTGATAGAGGAGCGGACCAGGGTGTCGTGGAGGGAACAGTCCCTTCGGAATGCTGAAAGGAGAGGGGAAGGTGTGTTTGGTGGTGGGATCACGCTGGAGGTGGCGGAAATGGTGGAGGATGATCCATTGAATGTTGAGGCTGGCGGGGTGAAAGGTGAGGACAAGGGTAACCCTACCATGGTTCTGGGAGGGAGGGTGAGAGCGGAAGTGCGGGAAATAGAACGGACATGGTCAAGGGCCGTGTCAACCATGGTAGAGGGGAATCTTTGGTTGAGGAAAAAGGAAGACATATCGGTCTCACTCCCTGCTCTTTCCCTATATCCCTGCAATATATTCTCCTTTATTTATCCAATTCCCTTTTGAAGGCTACTGTTGAATCTATATCCACCACCCTATCAGGCAAATCCTAACCACTCGTTGCGTAAAAATGTTTTTCCTCATGTTGACCTAGTTCATTTGACAATTTATGTTTCTGTTAACTGCTTCCCGGAAGGGATATATTATTATATATATATGCAAATACAGACATGCTGTTTGGCCTGGGACTCCAGAAACTTCATTGTACCTTTTCCAAGGCTCTAAAATCTTTTCCATAATGAAGTGTCCAGAACTGTACACAATACTCCAACTGTGATCTAACCAATGTCTTATACAAATTCAGCATTACTTTCTTGACCTATCTGCCCATTCCACTAATCTGTCGATGCTCTATCAATTTCCTGAATTCTACTATCGCCCTTAATTTGGTATTAAACATGCATACTTTCAGAAACAAACATCATCGCTAATGGCTGAGCAATCAAAAAAACCCAGAAGGATTGATTTGGTAACGCAGCAGAATATAGTGTTCCCAATTCATGCTGTGAATTCCTGGAAGATGTTATTGATTGAAAACTTGTTTATGCGCCTGTTGAGAAAGGCTCTGGGACATCCTCAAAGAAACTTGCTCAGTGAGGTACGGACTCTTTTGTTCTGAGATATGAGAAGTTGCCTGGATCAGGTATATCTGTATGGCAGCTCTTAGACCTTCCGTCCATTTAGGTCAATCATATTTTCCAGGTGGCTGAGAGAGTTAAGCACTCTTCTGACTTAACGGGCAGGATTTTCATTGGGCTGTGGAGTCGGGATTGGAGGCGTGAGGGTGGTTAAAATCCCGACCCCATCCCACACCCAAACCCGCCTCCATGCCAGTTTCAAAGGAGGCGGGTACCCGCCCCGCACTGGGACCTGCCTACCTGAGGCGGGAAGGGATTAGTGCCAATTAACTGCCTGTTAACAGGTAGTTAACAGGCAGTTTTTAGCCTAATCCCTATTTTGAAGGTTGAAGTGTGGGATTCCCGACGGCTCCAAACCACGCCAAGTTAGAGGAGTCGGGCCGTCGGGTTAAAGGACTTGGAGGGGTCGAGATGTCGGTGTTCAGGTGAGTGATGTGTGCATGAGTGCAAAGGTAAGTGTGTTTGGTGTGTCTAAAGTGATTAAAGAAGTGTAAATTACCTTTTCTTACCTTTTCAGCCTTCCTTCCTTTAGGTCCCGGGAGTCCCTCATCTCACCGGCACAGAAAGCAGAATGGCTGTGAACTGTCAAAAGTGACAGCCTGCAGCTTTCTGTGCAGGAGAGATTTCTAACTAAGTCTGTGGAGAAGGATTCAGGTTAGAAGTAAGACTGTCAGTGTTTGACAGCTTCAAACAGCTGTGAAACACTGATATTTCATCTGTCAAAACCTCTTGACAGATGAAATTTCAGTCTGTGACGTCACCTGATGCCGCTGGGCGGACTCAACAAGGTCAATCAAGTTAAAATTGCGTGGATTGGCTGCACCTCGATGGAGGCGGGATTACAACCCCGAAAGTTGTAGTCCCGCCTCCAACCCGACTCCTGAGTTAAATTCCTGCCCAACTTGCCTAAGTATATATTTTTTCTCATAATAAGTCATTCAGAGTTCAGCCTGAATGTATGCTCTGTTTTCCTGTCAATTGGAGAGATCAGGTATATACTGTGGGCATCTCATACTATTTATGATGTAACCCAATGGTAAAGCTACCTCTAGTGATGAGAAAAGAAAGAAAAGAAAGACTTGCATTTATATAGCGCCTTTCACGACCTCAGGCCATCACAAAGCGCTTTACAGACAACTAAGTACTTTTTGGAGTGTAGTCACTGTTGTAATGTGGGAAACGTGGCAGCCAATTTGTACATAGCAAGGTCCCATAAACAGCAGTGTGAAAATGACCAGATAATCTGTTTTTGTTCTGTGGGTTGAGGGATAAGTATTGGCCAGGACACCGGGGATAACTCCCCTGTTCTTCTTCGAAATAGTGCACAAATATGGGCACAAATAAAGAGTGCTGGGAAAGAAGCCCAAACTGTAACATCCTTAATGGGATAAGCCATCAGCTGAACGAAATGGGCACGATTATCTGGATCACACCTGCTGAAATAAACATTTCTTTCAATGTCTGCAGTTTATGAGGAACAAACACAGCATCAGATAATGCACCGCTTGTAACAAAATAAGACGTTATTTAAAAATTAACCCCCTTCTCCACTTTTTGTGCTATGTGGCCTCTTATTAATACCAGCCTGTCATATCATATATTAGCTATTAGTTTGAGAGGCCACTTAGAGCATCACTAACTGAGTAACTCAATACAGTATGATGAATGTAGACGTCTTTGTGGACACAATACTGTAAGGATTCTTTAATTTTCTGCCAGCTCCAGTTAATCTGCCACGAACACTCAACTTTTTTGATTTCAACTCAAAAGATGAGGAACTACTTTTGCATTTAGGCTGTAACTGGTGAACTGTCAAAAACCTAGCTATTTTTCATAGTATTTGGCAAACATGTTTGTATGAGGATTCCACCAATGAGCATATTTATCAAAGGGATGAAAATATTCTGGGCTAAGATTTCTTGGTTTATACTCTGATTTTAGACACGCTAGCTTTGTTATTTTGTGTCAGTCATGGCTCAGTGGTAGCACACTCTCGCCTCTGAGTCTGAAGGTTGTGGGTTCAAGTCCCACTCCAGAGACTTGACACTCCAGTGCAGTACTGAGGGAGTGCGGCACTGTCGGAGGTGTCGTTTTTCAGATGAGATGCAAAAGATCCCATGGCACTATCCGAAGAAAAGTAGGGGAGTTATCCCTGGTGTCCTGGCTAATATTTATCACTCACCAAACATCCCTAAAAAAACAGATTATCTGGCCATTATCACATTGCTGTTTGTGGGAGCTTGCTGTGTGTAAATTGGCTGCCGCGTTTTTCTACATTGCAACAGTGACTACACCACAAAAATACCTCATTGGCTGGTAAGGCGCTTTGGGACATCTTGAGGTTGTGAAAGGTGCTATATAAATGCAAGTTCTTTCTTTTCTTTCTTTGTTATCTTTATACGTCCTGCATTTCGGTTTATTCAGGTAGTTTACTTTAAGTCCATTTTTATCTTGCAAACTGTCTTGTGAAATTATTTATCTACATTTTTCAAATCTGATTATTGCATCATGTTTTATTTGTTACTCTACTTAAAAACAATTGAATTTGGTGCACTTCACCAACATTTGGAATTGTTTAGTAATACATTCCTGCTATTAAAGGGGCATTATTGCTTAATTAAGGTTTTATCACAGAATCACAGAATCACAGAAACCCCACAGTGCAGATAGAGACCATTTCAGCCCATCGAGCCTGCACCGACACATATCCCACCCGATCCCCGTAACCCCTACACCATCACATATCCCACCCTATCCCCGTAACCCCACGTATTTAATCCCCCTAACACTAAGGGTCAATTTATCATAGCCAATCATCCTAACCCGCACATCTTTGGACTGTGGGAGGAAACCGGAGCACCCGGAGAAAACCCACGCAAACACGGGGAGAATGTGCAAACTCCACACAGACAGTCACCCGAGGCCGGATTCGAACCCGGGTCCCTGGCGCTGTGAGGCAACAGTGCTAACCACTATGCCACCGTGCCTTATGGAAAGATTTAAATCCAGGAGTTCTGATAATTCCACTCTGATAGTGCTACCACGCAAGTTGTTAAATTTATGGTGTGGCCGATGCACTGGTTTTCCTCATGAGTTCCACCAAATTCCTGCTGTAACTCCAGCACAATGTTCCAGAAAGAGGCAGGAATCTGGATATGTTTGGTCCCTGCTGACCAGGGCATTCCCAGTTGGCCTTGTAAAGGGGGGAGAGAACCACCGCCCAGCCCTTACAAGGTCAAATACACCAAGGGCCTAAGCCAGGTGGTGATTCCTGACACTGGTAATTTCCCCTTCCCTGGCCCGAAGGGACTCATAAGAAACCCACCAAACTAGGAGCTAGTATGCTGCTGGAGATTAGGTGTACCAGCTTTTAGAAGTGTAAAAGTGGGCACCACTGAAGAGATCCAGATCAGGAAAGCAGCTGGGACTCTCCGACCGCAATTTTTGGCCCCTTCTCTACGTCCAACTGCAGCAGAGAGGTTAAGGAGGATGTGGAGCTATAGCGAACCATGTACACAACCACACAGAATCTTGCTGTGACAATAGATATCAGTTAAACAGGACGAATTAGATCTGCAAAAATTAGTCCATGAGAAATAGTTTACACTACATACACATAATAAAATGATATAAATGGTATACATCTATGTGAGAAAATGTTTGGGCACTCCAGGGGTTAAATTCAACTTCGGCGTGGGTGCAAAACAGACGGTAGCAGATCAGTTGCCTGTTATACTACCTGCCCAATTTTCCTTTCCATTGAGGTCAATGTAAGGAGTGTTATTATGTCCGTGTGTAATTGAGACACGGACTGCAGGAGTTGGTTATAACAGGTCTTTACTGAGTGGAGACAAACTGGAACTAACTATGCAAAGTTACTACACAGGCTTATATACAGGGGTGGTCACTACTGGTACTGCAGTATACAGGGGCTGCAGAATATAGTTCCTTCTGCAAAGTACATACACTACAATTCCTCCCCTTTTAGCTAAACAGTACATAACATTCGATTAGTAATTAAATAACATATTTACAATTACAGTTGTCATATACATTAGCTGAAGTTAAGCAATTATAAGTTCAGTCTTTGAGGAGGCTTCCTGATTCTGTCTGGATAACGCCTCTTTGGGGTATCAGGTTCTTCTGGCAGAGTTGATTCGGAATCAACGTCGTTGTTTGGTTCGTCTGCTTCCACTATTCCCGATTCTGAGGTAGATGCAATTGGTACTTCGGTTTCATCACCAGGTGTATCGGATCGTGGTGTGGAATTGACGTTTTCCAGTGACTCTAGAATCTGGTCAGCATGGCATCTTACAATGCTCTCTCCAACGTCCACGGTATACATTGGAGGTCCTTGCCGTGTACAGATCGTTCCTGGCTGCCATTTCTCTGTGCGGTAGTCCCAGGCCAAAACTGGTTGACCTATCTTAAAACTCCTGGTCGGCCTTTCATTCATATTCTGAAACTGCCTGTTCTCCACATCTCTTCTGATGTTTGGCTTAACCAAATCCAAGTGGCATCGTAGTCTTCGATTGAAGAACATCATGGCTGGAGTTTGGTTGGTAACCGCATGTGTCGCGTTCCGGTAGGCAAACAAGAAGTTATCCACCTTGTCTTGTAGGGGTATGTCTTCAGTACACATTGCCTTGATAGCCTTCTTGAATGTTTGAACGAACCTCTCAGCCAATCCATTGGTGGCTGGATGATATGGGGCGGATGTGTAATGCTTAACACCATTGTTCTTTAAGAACCTCCGGAACTCTTCAGACACAAACTGTGGTCCATTGTCGGAGCAAATCTGTTCAGGCAGCCCATTTCTGGCGAATATGGTTCGTAAGACTGTGATAGTTTTTTCTGTGGTGGTTGAGGACATTTTTATTACCTCTGGCGACTTTGAATGTGCATCCACCGCAATTAAAAACATCGAGCCCATAAATGGACCAGCAAAATCAATGTGCACCCTTTGCCATGGAGATGAGGGCCACTCCCATGGATGTAGCGGGGCTTGTGGTGGGGCGTTTTGGACCTTCTGGCATCCTGTACAGCTCTTGGTCATCTCTTCGATTTCTCTATCGATTCCCGGCCACCACACAAATGCTCTGGCTAAGTTCTTCATTTTTACCCCTCCCAGATGACCCTCATGAAGCTCATTGAGCACTCTATCCTTCAATTTGGGTGGAATTACTACTCTGGATCCACACATCAAGGTTCCTCTGCACACTGACAGCTGTTCTCTTCTCGGCGAGAATGCTGGCAACAGTGGTTCGCCATGTGCTGGCCATCCCTTCACCGTTAAATCATAGACCCAGGAGAGTGTCGGGTCATTTCGTGTTTCCTTTTCTATGTTTGCATTCATCACAGGTAGACATTCGACTATGGTCGAGTGGAATACCTCCACTGGATCCACTGTAGGTGCTTCTTCCACCGTCGGCAACGGTAGGCGCGACAATCCATCAGCATTCCCATGCTGTTTAGTTCCTTTGTACTCGATGTCATATTGGTGTGCCCCTAGGAAAAGGGACCACCTCTGTAGCCGTTGTGCTGTCATTATCGGGACGCCCTTCTGAGGGTTGAAAATGGAGACAAGAGGTTGATGATCAGTTAGCAGAGTAAATTTCTGACCGTGCAGGTAGTGATTGAACTTCTTCACCCCCCACACCAGGCTGAGGGCCTCTCTGTCAATCTGGGCATAGTTACGCTCAGCTGAAGTTAACGAGCGTGACGCAAAAGCTATCGGCCTCTCTGAACCATCAAGGAATTTATGTGACAGTACCACCCCAATGCCGTAGGGAGACGCATCACACGCCAGTCTTATCGGTAGTGATGGGTTGTAGTGAGCCAATACTTCTCTTGAAGTGATCAGGCCTTTACACTTCTGAAAGGCCCGCTTACATTCATTGCTCCATTTCCATGCTACTCCAGTTTGTAGTAGGGCGTTCAGTGGGTGCAGAATTGTGGACAAATTCGGCAAAAACCTATGGTAGTAATTCACCAATCCGAGGAATGACCTCAGTTGCGACACATTTTCAGGCGCTGGAGCCTTAACTATCGCTTCAATTTTGTCAGGGGACTTATGTAACCCCTCTTCATCAATCATGTGGCCACAATACGATATCTGTTTCTTAAAAAACTCGCACTTGGGGCGATTGGCTCATAGCCCATGTTCTCTTAGTCTAGTGTGCACCTGCTCTAGGTTGGCAAGGTGTTCACTGTCATCTTCACCTGTCACTAGGATGTCATCCAAGTAACACTGAGTCCCCGGAATCCCTTGCAGGACTTGTTCCATCGCTCTTTGCCATATCGCCAGAGCTGATGCTACTCCGAATACCAGTCAATTATACTGGTAAAGACCTTTGTGAGTGTTTATCGTGAGATACTTCCTAGAGGATTCTTCAACCTCCATCTGTAAATATGCTTGTGCTAGGTCAATTTTTGTAAAACGCTTCCCTCCAGATAGTGAGGCGAAAATATCTTCTATCCTCGGGAGAGGATATTGTACTGTGTGAAGGATTGGGTTCACCGTCACCTTGAAGTCCCCACAGATGCGAACCTTCCTTGGCTCCTCAGACTTATTGTTTAACGTTTTCTTCATGACAGGAACGATGGGTGTCGCCCACTCGCTCCAGTCTATCTTAGATAACACACCTGCATTCTCCAGATTCTCCAGCTCTGCCTTGACGGCTGGGCGAATTTCATACGGTACCGGTCTTGCTTTGAAAAACTTGGGAATTGCATTCTCTTCTATTTTTATTGAGGCGGTTACGCCTTTAAGAGTTCCCAGTTCTTGTTGAAATACCTCTTTGGCGTTAGCTAAGATTTTTGACAATCGTCCAGGTGTGACGTCATCATCCTTTTTACCAGCCACCGTCAGTGCCTGAATGGAGTGCCAGTCTAAACTTATCTTTCTGATCCATTCACGTCCCAATAACGGTGGCCCACCATCTTGCAGTATGTACAGATACAATTTCTGTATTTCCTTGCCGTTGTATTCGACAGGCACCCTTATTTTCCCTCTGGGGTATACTTTTTGCCCCGTATACATCTTCAAGACAATGGATGTCTCTTTCAAGGGTATGTGTGAGAATAGCTGCTCATAGTCTCGTCGATTCATGACGGTCAGGGCTGATCCTGTATCCAATTCCATTTTGACTTGGGACCCTGCTATCGTGAGGGTGACCCAAATGGTTCGGTGATCCTCTTTTGCGATTACGTTGTGAAGTTTGAGACAGCTTAGTCTCTTGTTCCCGGATTCACTATCGCTCATCTAGTCTTCGGAACTACTGTCCGTCATCTTTTGTACTTTCCTGTACTGTTCCTTAGTAGCCTTTTTGTTGTCGTTAGTCTTCTTTCCAGACCTGCAAACTCGTGCAATGTGTCCCATCTTTCCGCATTGCCTGCATATTTTGTCCTTGGACCAGCAGTCCTTCTGGTCATGGGTTGTTCTGCCACAGCGATAACATTTTTCAAATCCCCGTGTCATTTCGTGGGTGCCGTATTCCTGTGGCTTTTGCTGTATTTCCGCAGCTCCCTTTGCTGCTGCTTCGTACGATACTGCCACGCTGAAAGCCTTATCTAGCGTCAGCTCTTTCTCTGAGAGTAACCCCTTCTGGGTTCCTTCACTCAGGAGTCCACAGACAAATTTGTCCCGTAGGGTATCTGCCAGTCCTGCTCTGAACTGGCAGTGCTTTGATAGCTTGTGTAGTTCCGTAAGGTAATCAGCATTGCTCTCATCTTTATGCTGATTTCTCCTGTGGAATTTAAATCTTTCTGCTATCAGCAGCAGTGTAGGATTTAGGTGTTCCTGTAGGATATCAACAGTTTCATTAAAACTCTTCGCCATCGGTTTGGCTGGAGTAATCAGGTTCCGCAATAGGCCGTACGTTCTTGCGCCCATTAAGTTTAGTAGTACCAATGCCTTTTTCTCATCGGCTACTTCGTTTGCCTCGCAATATACTTCGACTCTTTCCACATACGTGGTCCAGTCTTCTATTGCATTATCGAAGGCAGTGATATTGCCAGTCTTCGGCATCTTGGAAATCTAAGATGGCGCCTCCCGCGCTTTGCCTTCTTCCCCGATTTAACAAAATGGCGCCTCCCGCGCTTTCCGTCTTCTCCGCTGCTGCTAGCGCTGTTGCTGGCGTTTTATGCCTGATGGCGACGCCCTATGGTCTTCGCGCACTTCCCCCCGCGCTGCTGCTAACGCCGCTTTCCGCGGTTCCCGTGGCAAACTGCAGCTCCTCGCGGCTTTCTGCACTTCTAATTTCTTTTATTTCCCCGTCGTCGGAGCAACCCTGCGGGACACTTTCCTCCCTCTTCTCGGGACTGTATGCTGCCTGGCTTCATAGCACCGGCCGCGCCCTGTGTGCTCCACCCTCTCTCTCTTTCTCCTCTTCCCGACAACGCTGCTCGGCCCCGTTGAAATGCCACCCGGTCGAGCTCTAGCCCGCCGCAGTCCAAGAAGGATCAGTGTACTACCTGCCACCAGCCCGATTAGCTGGAACACCATTGACAGGATAACCAAGCCCCGCTCTCGACAGCCTCTCCTGCAAATCTTTCACTCCGATGAATCAGAGGCGGTTGCCCACGGTCGACGCCCGTTTCTTCTGATTGTTTTTTTTTTCATTCTTCCTTCTGGCCTCGACCTCTGACAACTTCGCTTCAGGGATGGGTCCCCATGAGGCGGTGCAGACTGTAGGTAAGTTCGGATCTGCTCGTCGCCAGTATTATGTCCGTGTGTAATTGAGACATGGACTGCAGGAGTTGGTTATAACAGGTCTTTACTGAGTGGAGACAAACTGGAACTAACTGTGCAAAGTTACTACACAGGCTTATATACAGGGGTGGTCACTACTGGTACTGCAGTATACAGGGGCTGCAGAATATAGTTCCTTCTGCAAAGTACATACACTACAAGTGTGATGGAATACTCTCCGCTTGCCTGGATGAGTGCAGCTCCAACAACACTCAAGAAGTTCGACACCATCCAGGACAAAGCAGCCCGCTTGATTGGCACCCCATCCACCACCTTAAACATTCACTCCCTCCACCACCGGCGTACCGTGGCTGCAGTGTGTACCATCTACAAGATGCACTGCAGCAACTCGCCAAGGCTTCTTCGGCAGCACCTCCCAAACACACGAGCTCTACCGCCTAGAAGGACAAGGGCAGCAGGCGCATGGGAACACCACCACCTCCAAGTTCCCCTCCAAGTCACACACTATCCTGACTTGGAAGTATATCATCGTTCTTTCATCGTCACTGGTTCAAAACCCTGGAACTCCCTCCCTAACAGCACTGTGGGAGTACCTTCACCACACGGACTGCAGCTGTTCAAGAAGGCGGCTCACCACCACCTTTTCGAGGGCAATTCGGGATGGGCAATAAATGCTGGCTTTGCCAGCGACGCCCACACCAGCGACGCCCACATCCCATGAACGAAGAAAAAAATATGTTCTGCACCCCCGCCCAGAGTTGAATTTCTGAATCAGATTCTCCTTCTGTAAATGTTGACTCATAGAACTCCATGAGATATTATCATCCAATCATCCTAATAAGCCAGGAAATGGAACTGAA
Source organism: Somniosus microcephalus (assembly GCF_052327205.1). Lineage (NCBI taxonomy): Eukaryota > Metazoa > Chordata > Chondrichthyes > Squaliformes > Somniosidae > Somniosus > Somniosus microcephalus. The sequence continues at coordinate 256,465,619 of NC_140992.1, forward strand.
GATTTTAAACAAGCAAATCTTAGCAAAAGAGCACGCAGGAAAAAACAGGATTCCTGACATGAGCAACTAATAGTTAATTGCTGTTTTGGTGGGATTGTTATTGTGAAGGTAAGCACCATAAACAGAACATGGACAGCTCAAGGTATTCTACAAAAATATAGCAGATGTAATACATAAACCACTCAAGATTCACTCGTTGTTCATGAGCCAATCCCTCTGACTATGTTATGGCCTTGTAACACTTCCAGACAACTTAATTCCTTTTGAGTAATACCAATAGATATGATATACATGTTTGCAAAGGAGTGACAACAGATTAAAAATATTTTTTTTTAACTTTTAAAATGAGAAATTAAAACATTCATGAAGGTTTTTTACATTATATAATATAATTATAGGTCACACCATAGAATGGAAGGGCGGGGCAGTGGGCTGGATTGATTGTTCCATTCACTTTGGATGCCATTTTTAGGTTTCAAGAGATCTCAATCCCTTGCCTCCACCAAGCATCCTGTTTCATATTTGCCTCATCCAAAAATATTTTTGTCAGGTTCTTGTTACACTTAATCACCTTAAAGCCTAGCTTTGAAGAGGTTCCAGGTTAGTCTAGCATGCAAACCTGCTTTCGATGCATGTAACTTTCCCTTGTCTATCTTGACTTATGATCAGTCAGTAAACCACCAGAAGAGAAGGCGGAAAGTAACATACTAAACCTGCAACACTAACCATGTTACTGCCAAGATGGTTTTTACCGGACTGTGCTCAAAGGAAACATGTTTTTTAGAATACAGTTACATCTTGTTGCTTGTTAGTGAAAAACAATCCTACTTATTTATAAGTTACGTATAAATATCCTTGTCTGTGAACTGGCTCCCACACATTTACAGTTTATTAATTTATAATTACAATGACTATACTTTTATGATGGCAAAGTATTTATAATAAGGTGTGTAAGACATTTATCTCAGTGGTGGAGGCATTTTTTGCAGCATTTTATTTTTTTGTTATCTTCTGGTGTGGCACTTTCCCAACAAGGGCATACGTGTTACTTGTCATTACCTAAGGAGGTTGGTGGACAAAGAGGTGAAAACTGAGGGGAAAAGTATTGGTAGTGCCTACGGTCTGCTTTAACACAATTATGAGTTTTCCGCCCTCTATTAAGAGCTATGCCAATTAAGAGCTTGTTATCAACGCCAATTAGTGCTGTTTACCATTGGATATAGTCAACTTTCCACTTAAAGCACAGTGAATGACAATGGGTGTATATAATTCTTGTCTGCACCATGTCACCATTTTTATTTCTTGAGGTTTACCTGCCTTTCTTAGTTAGTCTGTGCTTTCCTTACAAGTAATAGCCCAGCTGAGTTTTCCCAATCTGTGCAGTGCTGCACTATTTGGTCCATTTCCACGTTCATTTCAATTGTCAAATCATATGAGGCCCACATAATGATGCAACAGAATACTTAGATTGCAAGCAGCTTGCTATAGCTTGCCTCACAAACTTGTATATCATTCGGCTCTGCATTTGCTTATTAATATTGGCTTACCTTTGTGCTTCTATGTAAATAAGCTTTCTGAGTACATGGCTGAGGCAAAGTTGTCCCAGAATCGTGTTCTCTGCAGCTTGTTTAGCATTGACAGGTATTACATATACCGGCCACATAGCTGTTTGCTACTTCAGAATATGAACCAGCATTGTCGGAGGAAATGAGGAATGCCAATTTCCCCATGTTGCAGTAAAACATTGCTCCCAGAAGAAAACGTGAGGGATTTCACATGGAATAATGTGAGGGTGAATAAAACCAAAAAAATAGGGATACCCTGTACTAACTTTCCTAGAAGCAAAAGTGAAAACACACCCTAAAATACTTGCAGAGTTAGTGAGAGTAATTTATTTTTATATCAATATAGTGAGTGCATTTCTTGGTAGTGCTAGCAGAACCCTGGTACAATCAGGTAAAATCATACAGGAAAGGATGAATCATAGCATGTTTAGGGTAAGGAGAGCCTGTGCTTGCACAACATTGATTATAATTGCTGTGATAACCTTGATACATTTTTGATTCACAATTAGTTCACCATAGTTAGATGCAATGAAAGCCTCCCTTCTCCTCAAGAGTTTTGAGGTTGGTTTTTGAAATGAGTTTGGGTAGCAATCTCATTCCAGCTCCAAGTGGACGAATGGCGATCCAGCACCATCATCAATTCAATTCAAATTTTTTTTTTCATAAACTAAAGAGTGGGGGAAAGGGGAATTTAGAAAGTCAAAGAGAAAAGAAAAGGTAATAGTGCAGGGTAGCGATAGGGGTAATGAGAGGGGTAACCAGAGTGTGACAGGAAGAGACAGAGCATCCAAACTTAAGAGTGCACCAGCAAATAGAGTCAGAGTAGGGAAGAATGGTAAAAAGACAAAATTAAAGGCTCTTTATCTGAATGCATGCAGCATTTGTAACAAGATAGATGAATTGACGGCACAAATAGAAATAAATGGGTACGATCTGATTGCCATTACAGAGACATGGTTGCAAGGTGACCAAGGTTGAGAACTGAATATTCAGAGGTATTTGACATTTCAGAAGGCTAGACAGAAAGGAAAATCAGGTGGGGTAGCTCTGTTAATAAAGGATGAGATCAGTGCAGTGGTGAGAAGTGATATTGGCTCAGAAGATCAAGATGAAGAATCAGTTTGGGTGGAGATAAGAAATAGTATGGGAAAGAAGTCACTGGTGGGAGTCGTCTATAGACCCCCTAACAGCAGCTACACTGTTGGACAGAGTATAAATCAAGAAATAATGGGGGCTTGTAAGAAAGGTACTGCAATAATCATGGGCGATTTTAATCTTCATATAGATTGGACAAATCAAATTGGCAAGGGTAGCCTTGAGGACGAGTTCATAGAATGTATTTGGGATGGTTTCTTAGAACAACATGTTGTGGAACCAACCAGGGAGCAGGCTATTTTAGATCTGGTAACGTGTAATGAGACAGGATTAATTAATGATCTCATTGTAAAGGATCCTCTAGGGAAGAGTGATCATAGCATGATTGAATTTCAAATTCAGTTTGAGGGTGAGAAACTTGTATCTGAAACTAGTGTCCTAAACTTAAATAAAGGCAATTACAAAGGTCTGAAGACAGAGTTGGCTAAAGTGGACTGAGAAAATAGATTAAAGGATAAGCAGTGGCAGACATTTATGGAGATATTTCAGAACTCACAGCAAGTCCCTAGTGTATTAATTATTCTTTCATTTAAAGGAAGTAAAGGGAGTAAATTAAGGGTAGGACATGGCAGGGCAGCTCGGCTGCATGGAGTGCTCCTCCTGTGCTATGTGGGAAGTCAGGGATACTTTAGGTGTCCAGTGCAAACACATGTGCAGGAAGTGTCTCCAGCTGCAGATACTCGAAATCCACGTTTCAGAGCTGGAGCTGCAGCTGGAGTCACTATGGAGCATCCGCGAAGCTGAGATCTTCATGGATAGCACATTTAATGAGGTGGTCATACCGCGGGTAAAGAGTGCACAGGCAGACAGGAAATGGGTGACTGCCAGACAGTAAAAGAACTAGGAAGGTAGTGCAGGAGTCCTCTGGGTCCATCTACCTCTCCAACAGATTTTCCGTTTTGGATACTGCTGGGGGGCGATGGTTTCTCAGGGGAATGCAGCAAGAGCCAAGTCCGTGGCACTACAAGTGGCTCAGCTGCACAGGAGGGGAGGAAAAAGAGTGGGAGAGCAATAGTGATAGGGAATTCTATTGTAAGGGGAACAGATAGACGTTTCTGTGGCTGCAGACGTGACTCCAGGATGGTATTTTGCATCCCTGGTGCCAGGGTCAAGGATGCCAGTGAACGGCTGCGGGGCATTCTGAAGGGGGAGGGCGAACAGTCAGAGGTCATGATTCGCATTGGTACCAACAACATGGGTAGAAAGAGGGATGAGGTCCTGCAACAAGAATTTAGGGAGCTAGGTAGCAGATTAAAAAGCAGGACCTCAAAGGTTGTAATCTCTGGATTACTCCCAGTGCCACGTGCTAGTGAGTATAGGAATAGGAGGATAGATCAGATGAATGCGTTGCTAAAGAGTTGGTGCAGGAGGGAGGGCTTTAGTTTCCTGGATCACTGGGTCTGCTTCTGGGGAAGGTGGGACCTGTACAAGTTGGACGGGTTGCACCTGAACCGGAACAGGACCAACATCCTTGCGGGGAGGTTTGCTAGTACTGTTGGGGGGGGGTTTAAACTAACTTGGCAGAGGGATGGGATACGGAGTGGAGCTATAGTAGGGGGTGATGCACAGCCAAATATAGAAGAAAAAACAAGTCAGCCTGGAAGGCAGAGCAAATATGTAACGGCACAAGGGAGTATGGCAAGGCTGGATGGCATTTATTTTAATGCGAGGTGTATTGCGAGTAAGGCAGATGAATTGAAGGTGTTGATGAACACATGGGAGTATGATATTGTTGCTATCACAGAGACATGGTTGAGGGAGGGGCAGGACTGGCAGCTCAATATTCTGGGGCATAGAATCTTCAGACGAGACAGAGAGGGGTGTAATAGAGGAGGGGGTGTCGCAATATTAATCAAGGAGTCAATTACTGCTGTAAGGAGGGATGATATCTTAGCAGGTTCCTCTAATGAGGCCATGGGCAGCGGCATCGGCAGCGGCGGGAGGAATCTCGGAGCGGCAGAGCGACTACAAAAGGCCCCAGAGGCTCAGGTAGGCCTCAGTGTGGCATCGGCAGCGGAGGGAGGAATCTCGGAGCGGCAGAGCGACTACAAAAGGCCCCAGAGTCTCAGGTAGGCCTCAGTGCGGCATCGGCAGCGGCGGGAGGAATCTCGGAGCGGCAGAGCGACTACAAAAGGCCCCAGAGGCTCAGGTAGGCCTCAGTGTGGCATTGGCAGCGGCGGGAGGAATCTTGGAGCGGCAGAGTGACTACAAAAGGCCCCAGAGGCTCAGGTAGGCGTACCAATCTCCAATCTCAGGGAAGGAGAGAGGTAAAAAGTATCCGAGGTGTGACGTCACCACAAAACAGGTAGGTGGTTGGTTGGAGTATTTCTCTCTCTTTTAAAACTTTAAGTCCGTGGTTTATAGTTTTTAAGGTCTCTGTGGTGTAGCGGGGACAGTTTGTAAACCAGGGCCCTTAAATATATCATTTAACTGTAGTGAAATTGGTGGGATTCATTTAATTTTAATTAATTAGTTAAAGGGTAAGTCATGGCAGGACAGCCCAGCCCCGTAGTGTGCTCCTCCTGCTCTATGTGGGAAATCAGGGATGTTTCCTGCGTCCCTGACGACCATGTGTGTGGGAAGTGTGTCCAGCTGCAGCTACTGACAGACCGCATTGCGGCACTGGAGCTGCGGATGGATGCATACTGGACCATTCGCGATGCTGAGGACGTCGTGAATATCACATATAGTGAGTTGGTCACACCGCAGGTAAAGGGTGTACAGGCAGGAAGGGAATAGGTGACCAGCAGGCAGAGTAAGAGGCGCAGGCAGGTAGTGCAGAAATCCCCTGCGGCCATCCCCCTCTCCAACAGATATACCACTTTAAATACTGTTGGGGGGATGACTCATCAGGGGAAGGCAGCAGCAGCCAACTTCCTGGCACCATGGGTGGCTCTGCTGCACAGGCTGGGAGGAAAAAGAGTGGAAGAGCTATAGTGACAGGCGACTCAATTGTAAGGGGAATAGATAGGCGTTTTTGCGGCCGCAATCGAGACTCCAGGATGGTGTGTTGCCTCCCTGGTGCAAGGGTCAAGGATGTCTCAGAGCGGCTGCAGAACATTTTGGAGGGGGAGGGCGAACAGCCAGTTGTCGTGGTGCACATAGGCACCAACGATATAGGTAAAAAACGGGATGAGGTCCTAAAAGCAGAATATAGGGAGTTAGGAGGTAAATTAAAAAATAGGACCTCAAAGGTAGTAATCTCAGGATTGCTACCAGTGCCACGTGCTAGTCAGAGTAGAAATAGGAGGATATTTCAAATGAATACGTGGCTAGAGGAATGGTGCAAGGGGGAGGGATTCAAATTCCTTGGATATTGGAACCGGTTCTGGGAGAGACCAGTACAAACGGGATGGTTTGCACCTGGGCAGGGCTGGGACTGATGTCCTAGGGGGAGTGTTTGCTAGTGCTGTTGGGGAGGGTTTAAACTAAAGTGGCAGGTGTTATGTCCGTGAATGATTTAGGCACGGACTAGCAGGAGTGAAAACAAACAGATGTTTACTGGTGGAAGTCCATAACGAATCTAAACAACAGAGGCTCTCTAGCGCCTTTTATACAGGGGTGGTCACTGCCGGTACTGCAGTCTGAGACCAGTTATTCTCTTAAAGGTACATACACAACAATTCCTCCCCTTTTAGATAAACAGTACATAACATTCATTTAACAACTAATGATAACAAATTACAATCACAATTACTGTTGCTAGATACATTGGTTAAGTTTAAGCAATTATAAGTTCAGTCTTTGAGGAGGCTTCCTAATTCTGTCTGGATAACGCCTCTTTGGAGTATCAGGTTCTTCTGGCAATGTTGAGTCGGAATCAATGTCGTTGTTTGGTTCATCTGCTTCCAATATTACCGGTTCTGCGGTAGCTGCAATTGGAACGTCGATTTCATTCCCAGGTGTATCAGATCGTGGTGTGGAGTTGACGTTTTCCAGTGACTCTAGAATCTGGTCAGCATGGCGTCTTACAATGCTCTCCCCAACGTCCACGGTATACATGAGAGGTCCTTGTCGTGTACAAATCGTTCCTGGCTGCCATTTCTCAGTGCGGTAGTCCCGGGCCAAAACTGGTTGACCTATCTTAAAACTCCTGGTCGGCCTTTCATTCATATTCTGAAACTGCCTGTTCTCCACATCTCTTCGGACGTTTGGCTTAACCAAATCCAAGCGGCATCGTAGTCTTCGATTGAAGAACATCATGGCTGGAGTTTGGTTGGTAACCGCATGTGTCGCATTCCGGTAGGCAAACAAGAAGTTGTCCACCTTGTGTTGTAGGGGTATATCTTCATTACACATTGCCTTGATAGCCTTCTTGAATGTTTGGACAAACCTCTCGGCCAATCCATTAGTGGCTGGATGATATGGGGCAGATGTGTAATGCTTAACACCATTGTTCTTTAAGAACCTCCGGAACTCTTCAGACACAAACTGTGGTCCATTGTCAGAGCAAATCTGTTCAGGCAGCCCATTCCTGGCGAATATGGTTCGTAAAACTGCGATCGTTTTTTCGGTGGTGGTTGAGGACATTTTTATTACCTCTGGCCACTTTGAATGTGCATCCACTGCAATTAAAAACATTGAGTCCATGAAGGGACCAGCAAAATCAATGTGCACCCTTTGCCATGAAGATGAGGGCCACTCCCATGGATGCAGAGGAGCTTGTGGTGGGGCGTTTTGGACCTTCTGGCATCCTGCACGGCTTTTGGTCATCTCTTCAATTTCTCTATCGATTCCCGGCCACCACACAAATGCTCTGGCTAAGCTCTTCATTTTTACCCCACCCAGATGACCCTCATGAAGCTCATTGAGCACTCTATCCGTCAACTTAGGTGGAATTACTACTCTGGATCCACACATCAAGGTTCCTCTGCACACTGACAGCTGTTCTCTTCTTGATGAAAATGCTGGCAGCAGTGGTTCGCCATGTGCTGGCCATCCCTTCACCGTTAAATCATAGACCCGTGATAGTGTCGGGTCATTCCGTGTTTCCTTTTCTATGTTTGCATTCGTCACAGGGAGACATTCGACTATGGTCAAGTGGAATAACTCCATTGGATCCACTGCAAGGTCTTCTTCTTCCACCGTCGGCAACGGTAGACGTGACAATCCATCAGCATTTCCATGCTGTTTAGTTCCCCTGTACTCGATGCCATATTGGTGTGCCCCTAGGAAAAGGGACCATCTCTGCAGCCGTTGTGCTGTCATTATCGGTACGCCCTTCTGAGGGTTGAAAATGGAGACAAGAGATTGATGATCGGTTAGTAGAGTAAATTTCTGACCGTGCAGATAGTGATTGAACTTCTTCACCCCCCACACTAGGCTGAGGGCTTCTCTGTCAATCTGGGCGTAGTTACGCTCGGCAGAAGTTAACGAGCGTGACGCAAAAGCTATCGGCCTCTCCAAACCATCAAGGAATTTATGTGACAGTACCGCCCCAATGCCGTAGGGAGACGCATCACACGCCAGCCTGATTGGCAGTGCTGGGTTGTAGTGAGCCAATACTTCCTTCGAAGTGATTAAGTCCTTACTCTTCTGAAAAGCACGCTTACAATCATCGCTCCATTTCCATGCTACCCCCGTTCGTAGCAGGGCGTTCAGTGGATGCAGAATTGTCGACAAATTCGGCAAAAACTTATGATAGTAATTCACCAACCCGAGGAATGACCTCAGTTGCGACACATTTTCAGGCGCTGGGGCCTTAACAACTGCTTCAATTTTGTCAGGGGACTTATGTAACCCCTCTTCATCAATCACGTGGCCACAATACGATACCTGTTTCTTAAAAAATTCGCAATTGGGGTGGTTGGCTCGCAGCCCATGTTCCCGTAGTCTAGTGAGCACCTGTTCTAGATTGTTAAGGTGTTCACTGTCATCTTCACCTGTTACAAGGATGTTGTCCAAGTAACACTGAGTCCCCGGAATCCCTTGCAGGACTTGTTCCATCGCTCTTTGCCATATCGCCGGAGCCGATGCTACTCCGAATACCAATCGATGATATTGGTAAAGACCTTTGTGAGTGTTTATCGTGAGATACTTCCTAGAGGACTCTTCAACCTCCATCTGCAAATATGCTTGTGCTAGGTCAATTTTTGTAAAACGCTTCCCTCCAGACAGTGAGGCGAAGATGTCTTCTATCCTTGGAAGAGGATATTGTACTGTGTGAAGGACAGGGTTCACCGTCACCTTGAAATCCCCACAGATGCGAATCTTCCTTGGCTCTCCGGACTTATTGCTTAACGTTTTCTTCATGACAGGAACGATGGGTGTCGCCCACTCGCTCCAGTCGACCTTAGACAACACGCCCGCCTTCTCCAGATTCTCCAGCTCTGCCTCGACGGCTGGACGAATTGCATATGGTGCCGGTCTCGCTTTGAAAAACTTGGGAACTGCATTCTCTTCTATTTTTAACAAGGCGGTTACGCCTTTAAGTGTGCCCAGTTCTTGTTGAAATACCTCTTTGGCGTTAGCTAAGATTGTTGACAATCGTCCAGGAGTGACGTCTTCATCTTTTTTACCGTCCACCATCATTGCATGAATGGAATGCCAATCTAAATTTATCTTCCTGATCCATTCCCGTCCCAATAACGTTGGTCCACCATTTGGCAGTATGTAGAGATACAATTTCCGTATTTTCTTGCCATTGTATTCGACAGGCACCCTTATTTTTCCTCTGGGGTATACTTTTTGCCCCGTATACATCGTCAAGATGATGGATGTCTCTCTCAAGGGTATGTGTGAAAATAGCCGCTCATAGTCTCGTCGATTCATGACGGTTAGCGCTGATCCTGTATCCAATTCCATTTTAACTTGGGACCCTGCTATCGTGAGGGTGACCCAAATGGTTCGGTGATCCTCTTTTGCGATTACATTGTGAAGTTTGAGACAGCTTAATCTCCTGTTCTCGGATTCACTATCGCTCATCTGGTCTTCGGAACTACTGTCCGTCATCTTTTGTACTTTCTTGTACGGTTCCTTAGTAGCTTTTTTGTTGTCGCTCGTCTTCTTCCCAGACCTACAAACTTGTGCAATGTGTCCAATCTTCCCGCATTGTCTGCATATTTTGTCTTTGGACCAGCAGTCCTTCTGGTCATGGTTAGTTCTGCCACAGCGATAACATTTTGCAAATCCCCGTGTCATTTCGTGGGTGCCGTATTCCTGTGGTTTTTGTTGAATTTCTGCAGCTCCCCTGGCTGCTGCTTCATACAATACTGCCACGCTGAAAGCCTTATCTAGCGTCAGCTCTTTTTCTGCGAGTAACTTCTTCTGTGTTCCTTTACTCAGGAGTCCACAGACAAATTTGTCCCGTAGGGTATCTGCCAGTCCTGCTCCGAACTGGCAGTGCTTTGATAGCTTGTGTAGTTCCATAAGATACTCAGCATTGCTCTCATCTTTGTGCTGAGTTCTCCTGTGGAATTTAAATCTTTCTGCTATCAACAGCGGTGCAGGGTTTAAGTGCTCCTGTAGAACAGCAACAATTTCGTTAAAACTCTTCGCCTTCGGTTTGGCTGGAGTAATCAGATCCCGCAATAGGCCGTACGTTCTAGCGCCCATTAAGTTTAGTAATATTGATGCATTTTTCCCCTCCGCTATTTCATTTGCCTCGAAATATACCTCGACTCTTTCCACATACGTGGTCCAGTCCTCTAATGTATTATCAAAAGCAGTGATACAGCCAGTCTTCGGCATCTTGCAAATCTAAAATGGCGCCTCCCGCGCTTTGCCTTCTTCCCCGATTTAACAAAATGGCGCCTCCCGCGCTTTGTCTTCTTCCCCGCTGTTGTTAGCACTGCTTTCCACGGTTTCCTGCATGTTAAATATTAATTCATTTTCTATTATTATCTTCCCGTCGTGGAGCGGACCCTCTGGGACACTTCCCTCCCTCTTCTGAGGTCCGAACGCTGCCCAGCTTTGAAACACCGGCCGCGCCCTGTATGCTCCACCCTCTCTCTCTCTCCTTGCTTCCCGACTCGCTGCCCGGCCCCGTTGCAGCCCAGGAAGGATCAGAGCACTACCTGCCACCAGCCCGATTAGCTGGGAAACCACGGACCGAGGAACCCAGCCTGGCTCTGGAAAGTCACTCCTGCAAAGCCTTGAACCCGATGATTGATGGTCGACGCCCGTTTCTCGAGTTTCAATGGCCTCTATTTTTTTTTTTTCTGGCTCCGACCTTCAACAACGTCATCGGAGCTGCTGCTGAGTTGCAGGTAAGTTCGTTTCTTTACTCGTCGCCAGTGTTAAGTCCGTGAATGATTTAGACACAGACTAGCAATAGTGAAAACAAACAGATGTTTAATGGTGGAAGTCCATAACGAATCTAAACAACAGAGGCTCTCTAGCGCCTTTTATACAGGGGTGGTCACTGCCGGTACTGCAGTCTGAGACCAGTTATTCTCTTAAAGGTACATACACAACAGCAGGGAGTTGGGAACCTGAGCAGGGAGACAGAGGAAAGTGAAACAAGGAAAAAAGCAAAAGACAGGAAGGAGAAAAACAAAATTAGAAGGCAAAGAACTCAACGGTTTAAATCAAACATGGTCACAGTAAATAATTTGCTATCGTAAATAATAATTCATGTAGGTCTGAGAGTGTTATAAAAACAAGCCTGAAGGCATTGTGTCTTAATGCAAGGAGCATTCGGAACAAGGTGGAAGAATTAGCTACGCACATAGAGGTAAACAAATATGATTTGATTGGGATTACAGAAACATGGCTCCAGGATGGCCAAGGCTGGGAACTCAACATCCAGGGGTATTCAATATTTAGGAAGAATAGGCAAAAAAGAAAGGGAGGTGGGGTAGCATTGCTGGTTAAAGAGAGGATTAACACAATTGTAAGGAAGGATATTAACTCTGATGATGCGGAATCTGTATGGGTAGAACTGAGAAATATCAAGGGGCAGAAAACGTTAGTGGGAGTGGTATATAGACCTCCAAACAGTAATACGGAGGTTGGGGATGGCATTAAACGGGAAATTAGAGACGCGTGCAATAAGGGCACAGCAGTCATCATGGGTGATTTTAATTTACATATAGATTGGGCTAACCAAATTAGTAAAATTACTGTGGAGGAGGAATTCCTAGAATGTTTACGGGATGGTTTTCTGGAACAATATGTCGAGGAACCAACCAGAGATCAGGCCATCTTAGACTGGGTATTATGTAATGAGAGAGGATTAATTAGCAATCTTGTTGTATGAGGCCCCTTGGGTCAGAGCGATCATAATATGATAGAATTCTTCATTAGGATGGAGAATGAAGTAGTTGACTTGGAGACTAGGGTCCTGAATTTAAATAAAGGAAACTACGATGGTATGAGGTGCGAATTGGGTAGGATTGATTGGGGAATGTCACTCAAAGGGTTGACGGTGGATAGGCAATGGCAAACATTCAAAGACCGCATGGATGAACTACAGAAGTTGTTCATCCCAGTTTGGGATAAGAATAAAACAAAAAGGGTGACTCAACCGTGGCTAACAAGGGAAATTAGGGATAGCATAAGATCCAAGGAGAGGGCATATAAATAGGCCAGAAAAAGCAGTAACCCTGAGGATTGGGAGCAGTTTAGGATTCAACAAAGGAGGACAAAGGGATTAATTAAGAAGGGGAAAATAGAATATGAAAGTAAGCTTTCAGGGAACATAAAAACTGACTGTAAGAGCTTTTATAGATATGTGGAGAGAATAAGATTAGTGAAATCAAGTGTAGGTCCCTTGCAGTCAGAAGCAGGGGAAGTTATAATGGGGAACAAAGAAATGGCAGACCAATTAAATGCATATTTTGGTTCTGTTTTCACAAAGGAGGGCACAAATAACCTCCCAGAGATGTTGGAGAGCATAGGGTCTGATGAGAGGGAGGAACTGAAAGAAATCAGTATTTGTAGGGAAATGGTGTTGGGGAAATTGATGGGATTGAAGGCCAATAAATCCCCATGGCCTGATAATCTGCATCCTAGGGTACTTAAGGAAGTGGCCCTAGAAATAGTAGATGCATTGCTGATCATCTTCCAAAATTCGCTGGAATCTGGAACTGTACCCATGGATTGGAGGGTAGCTAATGATACCCCACTATTCAAAAAGGGTGGTAGAGAGAAAGCGGGGAATTACAGACCGGTAAGCCTGACATCGGTAGTGGGGAAAATGCTAGAGTCCATTATAAAGGATGTAATAGCTGAGCACTTGGAAAACAGTGACAGGATCGGACAAAGTCAACATGGATTTACAAAAGGTAAATCGTGCTTGACTAATCTACTGGAATTTTTTGAGGATGTAACTGGGAAAATAGATAAGGGAGAACCAGTAGATGTGGTGTATTTGGACTTTCAAAAGGCTTTCGATAAGGTCCCGCATAAGAGATTAGCGTGTAAAGTTAAGGCACATGGGATTGGGGGTGAGGTATTGACTTGGATAGAGAACTGGTTGGCAGACAGAAAGCAGAGAGTAGGAATTAATGGGTCTTTTTCCGAGTGGCAGGCAGTGACTAGTGGGGTACCGCAGGGATTGGTCCTTGGACCCCAGCTATTCACAATATACATTAATGATCTAGATAAGGGAACCAGATGTAATATCTCCAAGTTTGCAGACGACACAAAGCTGGGTGGGCGTGTGTGCTGCGAGGAGAATACCGAGAAACTCCAGGATGATTTGGACAGGTTGGGTGATTGGGCAGAAGCGTGGCAGATGCAATATAACGTGGATAAATGCGAGGTTATCCACTTTGGTGTCAAAAACAGAAAGGCAGACTATTATCTGAATGGCAATAGATTGGGAGAAGGGGAAGTGCAACGAGACCTGGGTGTCCTTGTGCACCAGTCGCTGAAGGTAAGCATGCAGGTGCAGCAGGCAGTGAAGAAGGCAAATGGTATGTTGGCCTTCATAGCAAAAGGCTTTGAGTACAGGAGCAAGGATGTCCTGCTGCAGTTGTACAGGGCCTTGTTGAGACCACACCTTGAGTACTGTGTGCAGTTTTGGTCACCTTATCTGAGGAAGGATGTTCTTGCCATGGAAGGAGTTCAGCGAAGATTCACAAGGCTGATCCCTGGGATGGCAGGAAAGACGTATGAGGAGAGATTGGGTCGATTGGGCTTATACTCGCTGGAGTTTAGAAGAATGAGAGGGGATTTCATCGAAACTTATAAAATTCTGACAGGTCTGGACAAACTAGATGCAGGTAGAATGTTCCCGATGGTCGGATAGTCCAGAACCAGGGGTCATAGTCTAAGGATAAGGGGTAAGCCATTTAGGACAGAGATGAGGAAGAATTTCTTCACCCAGAGAGTGGTGAACCTGTGGAATTCTCTACCACAGAAGGCGGTTGAGACCAAGGGCTAGATTTTCAGTTGCTAGCGCCAGCAGTTAGCGCCTTAAGAGAAGTGATTTTCGGGCGCTATGTGTGTAGCGCCCGTGCGCAGCGCAGTTTGCGCCCCGCCCCAAATTAAGCTGCCCGTTAGCGCCGGCGCAAAGTTTAGCGCCCGCCCGGATGCGCGCGCAGAAAATGACGTCACATCCTCGTGCAACGCCCTTTGGCCGCCCCGATTCCAAACTTCAGTCGGACCGCCCCATTGTGCGGCTGGCGGCTGGAGCGTTTGGAAAAAGGAACGCAACACAACCAGCGCGGGCCCCGGGGGGCGCAAGTTAAAGGGGACGTGCTCTCCAGTATAAAGGCCAGCATTTTTTCAGAAAACACTCTTGTGCAACGCATTTCTGGAGACACAACAAGGAGGATAGCTAACTGGTTTCAAGCAGCAAGAGCTCAGGTATTTTTGGACTCAGGCCAGAGCGCTGCAAGTGGCCTTTTGGAAATTTGAGTGTTTGCCAGGATTTGATGGGGGTTGCATGGGGTGCCAACGCGGAGCTGCAGCTCCATGTCCGTAGGGCTCGCAGACGCATTGTGAGAGGGGCAGCCCTGGCTAGAGGCAGAGGGGGCTACAGGCGTCGGCCACGTAGGCCTTACCCAGTCAGGCTATACCGCCAGCAGCGCTCCTACCTAAACATGAGTGCCGCGCGATGTGTTAAAAGGCTCCGATTCCGAAAGGAGGTGATTGCAGAGATCTGCCACCTGCTTCGCCGAGATCTGCGGCCAAAGCTCAGGTGCAGGGCGTCTCTGTCGGTGGAAGTGAAGGTGACGGTGGCATTGAACTTCTATGCCACCGGCTCCTTCAATACGCTGCTGGGGCCATAGCAAACATCTCCCAGTACGGCGCGCATCGCTGCATCCGCCAGGTGACCGAAGCACTGTTCAGAAGGAGAAGCCAATTCATCTCCTTCCCCATGGCCCTGGAGAGCCAGCATCAGCGCACATTGGGATTTTCCAGACTTGGGGAATTCCCCTTGGTGCAGGGCGCCATTGACTGTACGCATGTGGCTTTGCGGGCCCCTCTGGAGCATGGCGAGCAGTATCGCAACAGGAAGGGCTACCATTCTCTGAATGTGCAGCTGGTCTGTGACCACAAGCAGCGCATCATGGCAGTCAATGCCAGCTTCCCAGGCAGCAGCCACGATGCCTTTATCCTGCGGCAGAGTACTGTGCATGACATGTTCCAGGCACAGCCTCCCCCAAGAGGATGGCTACTCGGGGACAAAGGCTATCCTTTGTGCACCTGGCTCATGACCCCGCTCCACGCACCCAGGACCGCTGCTGAAGAGGCCTACAACGAGAGCCATCAAACCACCCGCAACATCATCAAGCAAACTATTGGGGTCCTCAAGCAGCGGTTCCGCTGCCTTGATCGCTCCGGAGGAGCTCTCCAGTATTCGCCGGACCGGGTCTCCCAATTTGTGGTGGTTTGCTGCATGCTACACGACCTGGCTATCCGCAGGACTCAGGCACTGCCACCTGACGTTGGACCAGCACCTCAGGAGGAGGAGCAGGAGGAGCATGAGGAGGAGGAGGAGGAGGAGCAGGAGTACGTTCCCAGGAGGGAGCGACCAGGGCCAAGGGCCGCACGACGCCACCTTATTACACGGTACTTCTAAGCCCCCTGTCAGGGAATGGCCAGGGGCCATGAGGGAAGATGAATGCAGCCGCTCCGCAAGCCCTCAGCCGGCGAAGCCAACAAACACTAAGAAGAACAACCATGGAGACTGCATGAATAAAGATAATTATTTATTACACAAAAATGAAAAGCCCTTCCCACATGAATCCCCAAAAACAATAAACGGGCCCCACAAAAAGCCCAACAAACGACTCACTCCCACAAACTGGGGAGGAGTCACTCCACATTTCTTCAAACCGGGCCTCAACGTCGGCCTAACGCAAAAAATAAGCCCTCCAACAACACAACCATGGGCAAAATAAAGATGGCCACCGCCATATAAAAGGAAAGCTGGCCACACCCTCTACTGAGTGGCCCGCGAGGGCGAGACCTTGCCCAGCCTTTTGCCTCCCCTGCCCGGCCTGCTGCTCCTTCGCAAGCTCTGCCCAGTGGCTGCTGCGAGGCTGGGGGAAGGCGCCTGAGGCTCAGATGCCCTTCCGCCAGATGCCGCTGGGGGGCGGCCTACACGGCATTTGGGCCTCGAGGGGCCGTCTGCTGAGTGGCGCACCTGAGCCTGGCCACCATCAGCTGCAGCCGCTTGCCCTTGACGCCCCAGTGGGGGAATGGCGGCGACGGATGGCGCAATGTGGGCCAGCTGGCGTCTGGGATGCGCTGGCTGGTGCTGTGGCGCGATGGCACTCGGCCAGGCCCGCACTGCAGGATCCGCAACAATCAGCCGAGGGGCGGCTTGCTGGGATGGTCCAGCGCGGCGGCTGCCCTGGCGATGCCTGCCTGAGACAGCGCGTGTGGCAGCAGTGAGTGCCCCTGTTGTCCTGGTGTGCGCCCGCATCACATCCGCCAGGGTCTTGACGGCATCAGTCAGCATGCCGCCACTCGCGGCAGTTGCTGCCCCGAACTCGCGCACACTGGTCGCCAGCGACTCGATGGCCTCAGGCATGCACCCCACCACGCTCATGAGCTCCGTGTGGCGCCGGTCCGAATCCTCGGCCATCTTATCCAGCTTCCGCACCTCCTCCGAGGTGAAGGTGTCCGGACTGGAGTCGCGACTCTCCCGCTGGGGAGGAGGGGGCCGAACTAGGGGACCCTTGCCACGTTGGTGGCGGCGAGTGTGCCGATCAGCAGCACTCCCCTCTGATCCTTCCCCCCTGGGTGGCTGGACGCCACTGGTCCCAGAAGCTGCATTGCCCTGCGACAGTTCCTCCAGGCACTCGTCCAGTGAGGAGGTGTCAAGCATTTCCTCCTCTCCTGCGGGACGTGACTGTTCCCCCGATGGTCCGGCTTGCTCCTCCTCCTCCTCCTGCTCGGAGGTGCTGTCACTGGCAGCTTCAGGGTCCTGGTCGCCACCAGCTGAAAGCAGGAATGCACAAGAGTAGCTTCAGAGTGAGGAGACGGCGTCAGCGAGGGAGTTAGGACTGGTGGCATTCAGCGCATTGGTGGGACAGTGGCAAAGGAGGTAGCTCGGATGGGCCAGTGCAACGCGAGAGGGCCAAAAGGCGAGGTCTTTACCATTGCCGGGCAGTGGAGGGTCGGATACTCCGCACGCTGTGGGGACAATCACACGGGCTCCCATGAGAACACACACGCGCTCCTCCAGCCAGTGAGCTTCTGCAGCTTGGCGCGGCCACCCCTGGCATGGGCCTGGCGATTAAAGGCTACTTTAGCCTGCAAGAGAAAGGACGGGCTGTAAGTGCGCAGTGTAGCCCTGATGTAGTGTGCACTGCCTCCCATGGTGGAATAGCTTGGACAGAGTGAAGCCCTGATGTAGTGTGCACTGCCTCCCATGGTGGAATAGCTTGGCCAGAGTGAAGCCCTGATGTAGTGTGCACTGCCTCCCATGGTGGAATAGCTTGGACAGAGTGAAGCCCTGATGTAGTGTGCACAGCCTCCCATGGTGGAATAGCTTGGCCAGAGTGTAGAGTGCCGAATGGCCAATTGATGCTCATGACTGTCCCAATGCTGCTGGCTGAGGGCTGGCCAATAGGACTTTCAGCTCCCTTTGCCCATCATGTTCATGTCAGGTGTACATGCAAGAATGAGGAGGAGACTGGAAAGGGTACTCACCCTGACAATCCTGGTCAGGTCGTTGTATTTTTTACGACATTGTTTGTGGGTCCTGGGGGCATCGCCGGTGAACGTCACCCTCTGGGCGATCTGCTTCCAGGCTTTGGTGTAGTCGTGGTGGGTTGGATTCCTCCCACTCTCTGGGAACAAGATCTTGCGCCTCACCTCCAGAGCTGTGACCATTATGTCCAGATCACCCTCTGAGAAGCGCAGGGCACGCTGACGGGCCTTCTCTGGCGTTGCCATGACTCCCTGGGGCTGAGCAGCAGTGTTGAGGCCTCTTTGCAAGGCAGCAGTGTGCAGGGCGTGGCAGCAGACCAATTCGTCCCTTCCCCCTTTAAGAGCTGGTCGGCGCCACGGGGTCTGCTGTCAGTCCAAAAATGACCGCACCCGCGCTGCGCCCCGCCTGGGCGCTATCCCTCTGGACCGCCGGCTTAGCGCCTAAAGATAGTAGTGGAACGCCTCTTTTAGCGCTCCACCAACCTCTTAGGGCGAAGCCACTGAATTTCCGGCAACGGGGCGCTACTTTGGGGTGGGCGCTAACTTCGGGCGGGCGCTAAGGTTAGCGCCCCAAAACTGCCTATACTGAAAATCTAGCCCCAAGTCTTTAAATATATTCAAGAAGGAGTTAGATATATTTCTTAAGGCTAAAGGTATCAAGGGATATGGAGAGAAGGCAGATACGGGGTACTGAGTTTGGATGATCAGCCATAATCTCATCAAATGGTGGAGCAGGCTCGAGGGGCCGAATGGCCTACTCCTGCTCCTATCTTCTACGTTTCTATGTTTCTATATGGGTAGAACTTAAAAACGAAAAAGGGGCAAGCACTTTGCTGGGAGTGTACTATAGGCCCTCAAACAATTAGGGGGAGATAGAGGAACAAATATGTAGGCAAATCTCAGAGAAGTATAGAAATAATAGAGTAATAATAGTAGGGGATTTCAACTTCCCCAATATTAACTGGGATAGTCAGAGTGTGAAAGGCTTAGAGGGTGCGGAATTCTTAAAGTGCATCCAGGAGAGCTTTTTGAGCCAGCATGTAGAAAGTCCTACAAGAGAGGGGGCGGTACTGGACCTAATTGTAGGGAATGCAGCCGGGCAAGTGGTAGAAGTGTCAGCATTTTGGTGACAGTGGCCATAATTTGGTGAGATTTAAGGTAGTCATGGAAAAGGACAAAGATGGACCGGAAATAAAGGTTCTAAATTGGGGGAAGGCCGATTTTAATATGATAAGGCAGGATCTGGCCAAAGTGGACTGGGATCAGCTACTTGTAGGAAAATCCACATCAGAGCAGTGGGGTCTTTCAGAAAGGAAATAGAGAGAGTACAACGCCAACATGTTCCCGTAAAGGTCAAGGGTGGGATCAACAAACCCATGGAACCCTGGATGCCAAGGGATATACAAGAATGGATTAGGAAAATAAGGAGGCTTTTGGCAGATACAAAGGACTAAAAACAGTGGAAGCCCTAGAGGAGTATAGAAAGTGCAGGGGGTTACTTAAAAAAGAAATTAGGAGAGCGAAGAGGGGGCATGAAAAAACACTGGCGGGCAAAATAAAGGAAAATCCCAAGGTGTTTTATAAGTATATTAAGGGCAAGAGGATAACCAGTGAAAGAGTAGGGCCCATTAGGGATCAAAGTGGCAATCTGTGTGTAGAGCCGGAAGATGTAGGTGAGGTTTTAAATGAATATTTTGCATCTGTCTTCACTATGGAGAAGGACGAAGTAGGCATAGAAATCAGGCAGGGGAATTGTGATATACTTGAACAAATTAGTATTGAGATGGAGGAGGTACTGGCGGTTTTAGCGGGCTTAAAAGTGGATAAATACCCAGGCCCTGACGGGATGTATCCCAGGCTGCTGTGTGAGGCAAGGGAGGAGATTGCAGGGGCTCTGACACAAATTTTCAGAACCTCTCTGGCCACAGGGAAGGTGCCAGAGGACTGGAGAACAGCTAATGTAGTACCATTGTTCAAGAAGGGTAGTAGGGATAAACCAGGGAATTAAAGGCCAGTGAGCCTAACATCAATGGTAGGGAAATTATTGGAAAAAATTCTGAGGGACAGAATTAGTCTCCACTTGGAGAGGCAGGGATTAATCAGGGATAGTCAGCATGGCTTTGTTAGGGGGAGATCATGTCTGACCAATTTGATTGAAGTTTTCGAGGGGGTGACTAGGTGTGTGGATGAGGGTACTGCAGTTGACGTAGTCTACATGGACTTCAGTGCGGCTTTTGACAAAGTCCCACATGGGAGACTGGTCAAGAAGGTAAGAGCCCATGGGATCCAGGGCAATTCGGCACATTGAATCCAAAATTGGCTTAGTGGCAGAGGGTGATGGTCGAAGGTTGCTTTTGTGACTGGAAGCCTGTGTCCAGTGGTGTACCGCAGGGATCGGTGCTGGGTCCTTTGCTGTTTGTAGTGTATATTAATGATTTAGATATGAAAGTAGGAGGTAGGATCAGTAAGTTCGCAGATGACACAAAAATTGGTGGAGTGATAAATAGTGAGGAGGGAAGCCTCAGGCTACAGGACGATATAGACGGGGTGGTTAGATGGGCAGAACAGTGGCAAATGGAATTTAAGCCTGAAAAGTGTGAGGTGATGCATTTTGGGAGGACTAACAAGGCAAGGGAACACACAATGAATGGTAGGACCCTAGAAAGGAGGGAGGAGCAGTGGGACCTTGGTGTGCATGTACATAGATCCCTGAAGGCAGCAGGACAGGTAGATAAGGTGGTTAAAAAGGCATATGGGATACTTGCCTTTATTAGCCGAGGCATAGAATATAAGGGCAGGGAGGATATGATGGAGCTGTACAAAACGCTAGTTAGGCCACAGCTGGAATACTGTGTGCAGTTCTGGTCGCCACACTGTAGGAGGGATGTGATTGCATTAGAGAGGGTGCAGCGGAGATTCATCAGGATGTTACCTGGGCTGGAGCGCTTCAGCTATGAAGAGAGACTGGACAGGCTGGGGTTGTTTTCCTTAGGGCAGAGAAGGCTGAGGGGGGACCTGATTGAGGTGTACAAAATTATATGGGGCATAGATAAGGTAGATAGAAAGGAACTTTTCCCCTTAGTAGAGGGATCAATAACCAGGGGGCACAGTTTCAAGGTAAGGGGCAGGAGGTTTAGAGGGGATTTGAGGGAAAACTTTTTCAGCCAGAGGGTGGTTGGAATCTGGATCTCACTGCCTGAAAGGGTGGTAGAGGCAGGAACCCTCACAACATTCAAGAAGCATTTAGATGAGAACTTGAAACGCCATTGCATTCAAGGCTACGGACCAAGTGCTGGAAAATGGGATTAGATTAGACAGGGCTTGATGGCCAGCATGGACACGATGGGCCGAAGGGCCTCTTTCTGTGCTGTATAACTCTATGACTCTATGACCCCCGCAGGATTGCGATGGCCTCAGGATCCAGGAGCGGACCCCCTCCACCCCCCACCCCGGGGATTGAGATACAGCCCCGGGGTCGGGGATCGGATCCTCCCCCCCGGGATTGAGCTCACCCCCCTCGGGTTTGGGGATCAGACCCCCCCTCGGGGCTTGGACACCCCCCACCCCCCCACCATCCTGTGCCCACACTCACCTGGTCCAGTGACCACCTGGTCCAAGTTCCCCGCATGACTGGAAGCCAGCTTGTCAATCAGGATGACTGCCGGGCAGACAACCCATCCCGGACGTCGCACGCACGTTGTGGAGTTAAAGTTCCATAGTGTGCCCGGAAACCCGAACTTCCAAGTTTCCTGCGGGTGGGACCCAGGAAAATCCAGCCCATGGTAATGCTCAATAAGCTACATTTTCATCACTGTGTCCGCTACCACATACCAACCAACACTCAGCACTTCATTTGTGATGCCAATTCTTACAAACGGCACTGGATTACCACTGCCAGAATCTAGCAACTCACTATGAGGTGCATGAACATGGGCATCAACCAAAAACAATAGCAGTGTTTAAACCCTACATGCCCACCACATGCATCTCCTGGTCCCTAGCACTACAGCAACAATGGCCCAGATTTTGCTGCCAAAATCACGGTGACTTTAATAGCGCTCGCTGTTATTAATGTGTAAATCGTCCAGCGACTTGTGTCAAGGAAGAGATACCCCACGTATTGCGAATCGCCACAATTCACTGGACAATTTTCGCCGCTCCGCCGTTAGCCTCGCGAAAACGGCAGCTCGACCTCAACTTCCCCGTGAGCTTCATGAAGTTGCTGCATTTGCACATTAATTGCCAATTAAACTTGCCTTAGAAAGTAAGGGCTGGTAATTAACAACTCAAGTATCTTTTTAATGAGATGATTTATGTTCCTGCAATGCCAATCAACCACTCTGGCCCAGAAAGGGAACAATTTAAAGTGTGGAGTCTGATTCCTACAGTTAGTAAATTGTTGTTAGAGATTTTTTAAAGTTAAAACTTACATGTTTTTCTTACTTTTCCTTTCTGTCTTTTTTCTCCCTCTCTTTCTGTACCTGATTTGACTCTAATTCATGCTGTTTCCTTCTCAGTTAGTCCTCTGTTTCTTTCTCAATCCTTAAATCTTATTGGTTAAGGAGATAGACTGTTGGTCCCATTGTTCACCAAGGTCCCAGATGCCCCATTGCCCTCGCTGTGCCCTTATCAGCTCGCACTTCCAGCAACTTATAGGGCAAAAAAGCTTCAGGCTGAAGGGCGCGGGTAAACGTCTAACTAACAGGGCACTCTGCGAAATGCCCCAGTCCCAGCAAAATCTAGGCCAATATTTTGCCATTCATAATGATTTGAGCCTGTGGCTGTGAGATCTAAGGGGAGATTTACTTGGGTCTGTGCCTGGGCACAATGAAGAAATTGGGCAGGTTCCTTTACAGGGGTATGCTCTGACTCACCCGATTTTCCGATATTCGCTGCGCCCAGACGATCCATATGCCTGGGTACAAAAATCTCCCATTAAAAGTGGATTTGAATTCCCTGGCTGCTACATGGTGATTTGTGTCAATCTCTTGTACCGTCACATCATCATGAAGTTCCAAGAGCGTATAGGGATGATTTTCCTGACCCTTGTCCGGAGCAATGCCAAGTTCACTGGGCACAAAGGTCAGGAAAAAGAAATGGAACCCTTTTATGTAGCACCAGGGTTTCTGGGGCTTTCTGTGGGCCTGAGCCCGCAGTAGGCAGAAGCTTATCTGAGCTATTCAAGAAAGGAGGGAGACAGAAAACAGGAAACTATAGGCCAGTTAGCCTAACATCTGTCATTGGGAAAATGCTGGAATCCATTATTAAGGAAGTAATAGCAGGACATTTAGAAAATCATAATACAATCAAGCAGAGTCAACATGGTTTTATGAAAGGGAAATCGTGTTTGACAAATTTACTAGAGTTCTTTGAGGATGTAACGAGCAGGGTGGATAAAGGGGAACCAGTAGATGTAGTGTATTTGGATTTCCAGAAGGCATTCGATAAGGTGTCGCATAAAAGGTTACTGCACAAGATAAGAGCTCACAGTGTTAGGGGTAATATATTAGATTGGATAGAGGATTGGCTAACTAACAGAAAACAGAGAGTCGAATAAATGGGTCATTTTCAGGTTGGCAAACTGTAACTAGTGGGGTGCCACCGGGATCAGTGCTGGGGCCTCAACTATTTACAATCTATATTAATGACTTGGATGAAGGGACCGAGTGTAATGTTGCCAAATTTGCTGACGATACAAAGATAGGTGGGAAAGCAAGTTGTGAGGAGGACACCGAGTCTGCAAAGGGATATGGATAGGTTCAGTGAGTGGGCAAAAATTTGGCAGATGAAGTATAATTTGGGAAAATGTGAGGTTATCCACTTTGGTAGGAAGAATAAAAAAGCAAAATATTATTTAAATGAAGAGATACTACAGAATGCTGTGGTACAGAAGGATCTGGGTGTCCTTGTACATGAAACACAAAAAATTAGCATGCAGGTACAGCAAGTAATTGGGAAGGCAAATGGAATATTGGCCTTTATTGCAAGGGGGATGGAGTATAAATGTAGGGAAGTCTTGCTACAACTGTACAGGGCATCGGTGAGACCACACCTGGAGTACTGCGTACAGTTTTGGTCACCTTATTTAAGGAAGGATATACTTGCATTGGAGGCAGTTCAGAGAAGGTTTACTAGGTTGATTCCTGAGTTGAAAGGGTTGTCTTATGAGGAAAGGTTGAGCAGGTTGGGCCTATACTCATTGGAGTTTGAAAGAATGAGAGGGGATTTTATTGAAACATATACAAGAACTTGCAAAGAAAATGAAAGTTACTTACAAATTAGAGACTGTTTCGTGTTGCCAGTCCACACCTAACCAAAACTAGGGTCCTGATAGCCAGCAGACAAAGGGGACCTTCAACCCATCAATCTGTGCGGGAATGAAATTGAATGCTGGGGCTGAAAGCACTGCATGCTAACCTGCTGCACGACCCAGTCTGTACCCCCATTTATTCTGCTGAAGCAGTTTTACACAAGAAAAATGAGAGACATAAGAACATAAGAAATAGGAGCAGGAGTCGGCCATTTGGCCCTTCGAGCCTGCTCCGCCATTCAATGAGATCATGGCTGATCTTCTGCCTCAACTCCATTCACCGGCCCTATCGCCATATCCCTTGATGCCCTTACTAGTCAGAAATCTATCGACTTCTGTTTTGAATATACCCAATGACTGAGCCTCCACAGCCCTCTGGGGTAGAGAATTCCATAGATTCACCACCTTCTGTGTGAAGAGATTTCTTCTCATCTCAGTCCTGAATGGCTTACCCTTTATCTTGAGGCTGTGGCCCCTGGTTCTAGACTCTCCAGCCAAGGGAAATATTCTCCCAGCATCCACCCTATCAAGCCCTGTAATAATTTTGTATGCTTCAATGAGATCCTCTCTCATTCTTCTGAATTCAAGAGAATACAGGCCTAGTTTAGTCAATCTCTTCTCATATGACAGTCCCGCCATCCCAGGAATCAATCTCGTGAACCTTCGTTGCTCTCCCTCTATGGCAAGTATATCCTTCCTTAGGTAAGGAATCCAAAATTGTACACAGTACTCCAGGTGTGGTCTCACCAAGGCCCTATATAATTGGAGTAAGACTTCTTTACTCCTATACTCAAATCCTCTTGTAATGAAAGCCAGCATACCATTTGCCTTCCTAATGGCTTGCTGCACCTGCACATTCACTTTCAGTGACTCATGTATAAGGACACCCAGGTCCATTTGAGCATCTGCATTCCCCAATCTTTCACCATTTAGGAAATACTCTGCCTTTCTGTTTTTTCTATCAAAGTGGAAACAGCTTTTCATATATTTCACACCAATGCAATGGGTACTGATCACATTGTTCATAGAAATTGTGGTTTGTGTGGAGTCTCATTTGATAAATAATTCCATTTACAAGATCACTGACTGACCTTAGGCTGGCCAAGATTGTCCTGGAGTCTCCAAGAATTAACGACTAATCTCCCGGACACCTATGCAATCAACCCAAGAACAAAATCATAGTGGCATTAAAAAAATGGTGTTTTCTTCATTTTCTTTGAATACAGGAAACTCTCTTATAACCGGCATCTAAATAACCGGAAATCTCTGTTAACCGGCAAAATTCAGGTAAGGTTCAGGTAAGTTTTACTTCATATTAGTGGCAGTTCCTGGATCTGTGGCTGTGTAACTGGGGTTCGTGCACTCGTTGCTAAGCAACGGGGACGCTTGGTCTGTGGCTGGAGTTCCTGCACATGTTGCTAAGCAACAGGGAAGCCTGGATTTGTTGCTGTGTATGGAGCTCTCGTACCTTTTAAACTATACCTCTCTGTAATCCGGACTTTTTGATAAACCGGCACCACGCCGGTCCCGTTGGTGCCGGATAATAAAGAGTTTCCTGTACCTTACGCGATGGGCCGAAGGGCCTCTTTCTGTGCTGTATAACTCTATAACTTTGTTTCTTAGTTATAAAAATATTGGCGATGGGGAAAAAACGGCTGTTTGATTGGTTGGAGGCGGGAGGTCATATGATGAAACTTCCAGGAATACATCCAACCAGAGTTGGCGACCCTCTTGGCTGTATTTATTTCTTCAGCTGCACATTTTCGAACTTGCCAAACCAACTACAATTCACCGAGGGATTCACCAAATGAGGAACAGCATTACCTCCGGGACTAGTTGGGTACATCTGGAATTACGCAATATAGCCTTGAGCACTATTATCCACTCAATATTGGATTCCATCATTTTATATCTACAAGCAGGTCTCCTACGGCATTGGGCTTGGTGAACTGGAGCCTTCACATTGGGAGTAATTTTCCATGCGTGTGTTGACATTGGCGAATGTCACCCCGCCAGCATTTATTGGGAATTTACATTATGTGCTGCCAAGTCCCTACTGCCAGTCCTCGAAAAATGACTCCACATGTGCTGTTTGACACGAAGAGGAGGATTGCATAGTGTAATGGAAAATGTGTTACTGTGCCAGTATATTTTAGATCTTGTTAGGAATAAAGTGAATGTTGGAGGGTAGGGATGATCTCTATTTCATGGGGGAGCCTGATCTGGGGGGGTTATGAGTGGAGTGGGGCGGGGGCGGTTGGGGTGGGTGTTGGCTCAATGCTGAAGTCTCAAGGCCAGTATTGGAATGATGAAAGATGTGACGATGCATCCATCTTTCGAAATTCCAGCTGTTGCCATTCCACTGGGATCTGGTCTCCACTGATTAGCAGGATGGCTAGTTTAATGGCATCTATCAGATTCTGACAGCACAGAGAGACAGCAGCATGCATCATGACTACCATGGTCTGGAAGCTGCTATGCAGGCTGCTCTTGTTCACTCCTCTACTGCCACCAGAGTAGCAGTCTGTGCTTCCATAGAGGTGGAGACACTGTCTAGTCTTGTAGGTGGATCTACAAGAAAGGAAGGTTAAAAGCTAACAGTGAGTGTGTGTTAACCCCTTGGGATTAAGGTGACAGAAAGAGGCTGGAAGATTGTGTGTATGTGGGGGGTGGGGAAGGGTAGGGGGGGTGGGGCAGCATAGGGCTGTATTTTATGCTCAGTGAGAATATAGAGGTACTGGGTCCGTTCTGTAGCTCAATGAGAGGTGGTGGGAGCTCACTGCTCGGTGGTGGTTGGAAATCATAGATTCACAGCTCAGTGGTTGTGGGGGGGGGTGGTGGTCATATGGGTAGTTGTCAAATGGGTAGTTCTGCTGTTTACTGGGGGGACAGTACAGCTGTGTTGGTTGTTCGGTGTTGGGGAAAGGAGGGCTTGTTTGTGTGCTCTATGGGGGTGGGGCTTTATGAAGATCATTGTCACAGAAATAGTGGTGTCTCACAAATGTTTCTCGATGCATATTGCTGACCTTCATTGACCTCTGGTGCTGCTCTGCACCTCTTGGGCTGAGAATCTCCACTGGGGAATTGGGCAGATCAGTTGAAATTCATCATTCCCATTAGCTAGCAGGTGCACATTGGGGGATTTAATGTTCCACTGTTACATTCCAGGTTTTTGGAATCCCTGATAATTTCTGTCACTCTTATCGCTTTCCATTTCATTGCCTGAAAATGTGCATCACTTTCGTGTTGACCGGGTTTGGTACCCGGGGCAGGGTGAACTGCTATTTTTTGCAGGTCCAATTGTTACATTTCACTGTGTTGGTAAGAAAGGAGGGACTATAAGTGCGGGGTAAAAATACTGACATGCGCTCATCAGCATGTAAGTTGCAGGGGAACTAAACTGAATTCAATTGAATGTAACACAAGATTCCATTGGGTCAGTACAGTAGGGCTGTCACAGAACGTTAGGTGAACCTCTGACGAAGAGTCATCAACCTGAAACGTTAACTCTGTTTCTCTCTCCACAGATTCTGCCCGACCTGCTGAGTATTTCCAGCATTTTCTGTTTTTATTTCGGATTTCCAGCATCCACAGTATTTTGTTTTTATGTTAGGTGAACCTCACTTTGTTTAGGGAGTCACACAACGTGATCCTCACATCACCACCTACAGACATAGTACCAATTGACTCTCCCATCATTTTTAATAGTATATTAACAGGAATGAAATATTAAACGAGGCTGCTACTTGAGTAGACATAACCATCATCGTTGAAACTCTGGTAAAATTAAATAACTATGCATTTGTTTTACTTTTGCCTGCCATCAGTGCACATGTACCTACATTAACATCTGTAAGAAGTCACATGACACCAGGTTATAGTCCAACAGCTTTATTTGAAATCACAAGCTTTCGGAGCGCTGCTCCTTCTTCAGGTGAAGTGGAGAAATGCATAAAGACACAGCTTATATAGTCAGAGAATCATGTCAGATGTTTACAGGTAACCTTTCCAACTGCCATTTATCACACCTCGGCAGAGAGATAATCACAGCAGTCAAAGGTGTGAATGGTGTCCAAACAGGTCAGTCAGGGAAACATTACATCAAAGAACAATGAGGTGGGGTCACAAGGGGTCAAGTATTGCAGATGCTGGGATCTGTATGAAAAACAAAAAAACAGACAAAAAACATTTTTTTTGGCTGGAAATCACAGCAGGTCCGGCCGCATCTGTGTAGAGAGAACAAGCCAATGTCGACTCGAGTCTGGATGACCCTGCATCAGGTGGGGTTACATGTAGCGTGACATGAACCCAAGATCTCGGTTAAGGCCGTCCTCATGGGTGCGGAACTTGGCTATCAGTTTCTGCTCGCCGATTTTGCGTTGTCGTGTGTCTCGAAGGCCACCTTGGAGAATGCTTACCCGAAGATCGGAGGCTGAATGTCCTTGACTGCTGAAGTTACATTAACATCAGTCACGATACTTTCGAATGCTTATTGTTTTTCTCCATCTGAAGTAGTGCTGGGTTATAGTTAATGTGTAACTGATTTTATTGCTTGTAAAATTACAGTGCAAGCAAAAAATAAACATTTCAAATCTTGTCTTATCTGTGTGGGTGGCTTACCGTTATCTGATACTGAAAATCAATACCAGTAATGCCAGTCTTATTAACCTTTTCTCCAACTATATAATGGCATTGTTTTTCTGCGATCTATTCCAAGGTTACAGCAGTAATTTAACACTGGCCTCACCAGCCTAAAACCATGGGATAGGTTCTCTTGGTCTTGTTCCTGGGTATATTGGATCAGCTGGGTGTCATGAAAGTAGGAAAATCAGGTGGGGAGGAGCAGGAAGTCGCTGCTCTCACACAATCCATTACATATAGGGGCAAGGTCAGGAAAATCTACCTCCATAATTTATAGCCAATCCATTTTAAACTGCTATGAATTTTATACAGATTGACTACCTCTAACGCCTTAGTATGTATAAGTATGTCAGTAAGCAAGTCTCATATTAGCATAGGCAGAAGGTCATGGGGTTAAGCCCCACTCCAAGGTGGTTTGGGCACGTAATCTGGGCTGACACTACAGTGTTGTGTATGTAACCTGTTCCACCTTAAGAGAGCTTAAGCCTGTTCCACCTTAAGAGATGTACTACTTTCTCAGGCTGCTGTAGACGTAATACCGGGGGTGAACACACCGGTATATAAGCACTGTGCAGTAATCTTGTATTCAGTATAGTCCCTACCTCCAACCAGTAAAGACCTGTTTTTATTGTTATTCATTAGTCTGTGTCTTAATTAACTAAATAATTCACAGACTTAACACTGGCGACGAGTCAGGTTCTTACCCTGCGGCAGTTATTCCACGGCGGTTGAAGAGAGGTTTCAAACCACACCGCCCCACTGGAAGCGACAGGCATTAGGACCCTGAAGCCTCCATCAGCTTGTGAACCGGAGTAGAAGACAGGGCTGGGGAAGACAGAGGTACAGGGCGATAGCGATCGGCAGATAAGGGCCGGGCCGCTTTGAAGTGAGGGGCGCAGCCGGGCCATCGATCGCAACCACCGATAAGGGCCGCACTCGGGCTGAAAGGGCAGTGGCTGCAGAAATTGAAGGCGCGAGAGCCGCGGTGCACAGCGCGGGCCATCGATCGCGATCGGGAGATAAGGGCTTTGGAGTGCGAGGCGCAGCCGGGCCATCGATCGCAAGCACTGATAAGGGCCGGGCCGCTTTCAAGTGCGAGGCGCAGCCGGGCCATCGATCGCATCCGCTGATAAGGGCCGCACTCGGGCGATCGCGGCGAAGCTAAGGGCCGCACTCGGGGGCTGAAGGGAGACGGCGTCGGGGGACGGGTGAAGACCGCCAAGCGCGGGAAAACTGCCATTTTGTGGGCGGAGGACGACGGCAAGAGCGGGAAGCCGCCATCTTTGATAACAAGTAAAGAAAATAAAATCTGAGAAATTGCAAATCTACAATGCCTAAACACGGGAATATTAGCACCTTTGATAGTGACCTCGAAGATTGGGCCATATATGTTGAAAGAGTAAAAAATTATTGTAAGGCCAATAAAATTCGTGACCAAGATAAAGCTCTAACATTATTAAATTTAATGGGTGCGAAGACATACGGGCAATTGAAACACCTGTTATCACCAGATGAACCGGCGGATAAGACGTTCGATGAGATTGTTACTGTCCTGAAAGATCATCTAAACCCCACGCCGCTGATGCTAGCGGAACGATTTAAATTTTACGACAGAAGGCAGCTACAGCATGAAAGCAATGCTGAATATTTGCTGGAATTGCGTAAATTAGCAAAATATTGCCAGTTTGGAACGGGACTGACAGATGCACTACGAGACAAATTTGTGTGTGGTTTATTTAAACAGGATACACAAAAGCGACTGCTCGAGGAGAATGAGCTGACGCTTGAGAAGGCGGTCACTACGGCAGCAGCACACAAAGCCGCAGCGAGAGGCACGGCAGTAATGCAGCTACGGTCACCGGAGCTCAGTGCACACAAATTGGGTGTGAGTTCTGGCAAATGTTATCGTTGTGGAAAGACAACGCATGATCAGAACCAGTGTTGGTTTAAAAACCAAGAATGTAGAACTTGTGGTAGGCTTGGACACATAGCTAGAGTATGCAGGTCAGGGAAGAAGACCAGCAACAAGAAGTCACCGCAAGGAAAATACGCAAAAGTACACAAGGTGGCCGAACAGGAGTCCGATTCAGACGCTAGCAGTAATGAACTGGCTGGCTTAAGCAGTATTGAACTGGCTAGCTTAAGGGTACTCAACGTTGGCAAGGGTGCAGACCTCCAGACAATTTGGGTTACTCTTCAGATAGAAGGAGTCCAAGTAAAAATGGAATTGGACACTGGATCGGCATTGTCGGTCATGAATAAGAAAGATTACAGAAGGTTATTCCAACATATTCCCCTACAGGATACGGAGATTATATTGACAACCTACACGGGGCAGAGAGTGTACCCCATCGGGACAATAAAGGTTGCAGTGGCCAACAAGGGCGAAGGAAGTCAAATAATGGACTTATATGTGCTACCGGAGGGAGGTCCACCACTACTAGGCCGGGAGTGGTTTAGAAACATAAATATGGACTGGCATTCGCTAAAAGCCATAAAGAGTGAGAACTCGGTGCAGATAATCAGCCCAGACTCTAGAACTGATGATGGTAAGACCAACCCATGTGCAAAAGACAAAGTTTCAGCACAGAATTCCACTGAGCAACAACAACATAGTTTAACAGAGAATTCTGAGTCTGTCAAGTCTACTGATATGCACATTTTTGTGGGACACTGGGCTCGAACTCAACTCCATTTCAAACTACAACAGCAATTAGAACAAATGATTCGCCGTTTTGAGCAAGAGATGAATGAAATAAAAAAGTTCTTTGTTACAGAGTGGGAGAATCTGGAAAGTCAACAGAAGCAACTGATGGAGAAAATGGAGCAGGAGCACACCAACCATCTGCGCGAGGAGGCCGAACGAATCAAAGCTGATTCAGGTTCTGAAGGTGCGTGCCATAATCTGGTGTCAGAAGAGTTAACGGTCAGCCAACTCCTTCATATGCTGAGGGACAAGACTCTGAAATGGGAAAAACTTGAACACAAGCTGCGATCTTCAAAGGAAAAGGGTTCGGAGCTCTCAAAAGTCATTGAGATGGCTGATGTGACGACACAGACTGAAACGACTGCAACAGAGCAGCCATTGGATGCCAAAAGTACGCTGACTCACGTCAATGTAGAACAACAGACCGCTGAAACAGCTGCTCCGGTAGAGGGATTGCATAGTCCGATCAATCAATCTCCAAAGGAAGTTGAAGTATTAAAATCACAAATGAGGTCACTAGTAAACGACTTGCTGAAAGCCCAGAAAAAGCTGGATGCAGAGGTACACATGAAGAAGTCTCTTCAGGAAAGATGTCTGGATTTGGAACAAGAGCTGGCTAACGTCCAGCTGGGTATGGAGGAAATAGACGACCCTCTCACTGGTCTAGCTCAGGACGACACCGAATATTACCATGACCTGGTGGACGACACCGAATATTACGATGTCCTGTCCTGCCCAGCTTGTAACTTCGACTCCCAAAGTGCAGAAATCATGGAGGAGCACCAAAAGTCTACGGAACATCGGGAGAAGCTGGCTCTACGACGGAAACAGGAGGAAGAGAAGGAGGAACTGCGCATGCAGCTGGCAGCTGTGGCAGCTGACAATGGAGCCCAGAGAGTCTCCAAGAAGCAGAAAAGGAAAAGGAAAAACAGAAGATGACCCATCTGAACCATTATCACCTCTACCAGATCACACACGTGGTCCCTCCGAACGGAGCCAAATCAGTTCGGAAGTTCAAGCTGTTAAATCCATGAAAGGACTATTGAATGAGTAACGTGAACCGACTACACCACAGAGATTGAATCTGTGAACTGTTTTCCGCAGAGACTGAATCTGTGATATGTTACGTTAAACATAAAGTTATATATGTATATATGTTATTACGTTATGTTAAATGGGGGGGATGACTATAAAGCTAAGAAGGGAGGAGTGTTGTGTATGTAACCTGTTCCACCTTAAGAGAGCTTAAGCCTGTTCCACCTTAAGAGATGTACTACTTTCTCAGGCTGCTGTAGACGTAATACCGGGGGTGAACACACCGGTATATAAGCACTGTGCAGTAATCTTGTATTCAGTATAGTCCCTACCTCCAACCAGTAAAGACCTGTTCTTATTGTTACTCATTAGTCTGTGTCTTAATTAACTAAATAATTCACAGACTTAACATACAGAGTAGTATTGAGGGTGTGTTGTATTGAGAGAGCTGCTGTCCGAGGTTGAGATATTGGTGGAATATTAACCCCAAAAAATGGGTGGGTTGGGGTCAGGTTAAAGAGTTAAAAAAACTGAATCCCGACCCCAACCCACCCACTTCCGGTTTTAATGGAGGCGGGACGGTGGGCAGGCAACCAATCAATCCCAAGCCCTCACGCCCCCCTCCGAAGCTTCCGATCCCCCCTCTGGCCTCTGACCTCACCCCTTCCGGACACCCCATCATCTCCCAGCCTCCCCTCTCCAACAACGATGCTCCTCTGGTCCCCCAATTGTCCTCTGGCTCCCGACCACCACCTACCCCCCAATGGTTCTCTGGCATTGATGCTCATCCGGCCTTGACCACGCCCCTCTCTGATGCTCCTCCAGCCTCAATTCACTCCCCCCACCCCCGATCCACCCCCTGTCCCCAACCACCGCCCCCGATCCTCCTTCAGCCCCAATTCACCACCCCCACGATCCTCCTTCAGCCCCAATTCACCACCCCCCCGATCCTCCTCCAGCCCCAATTCACCACCCCCCCCCCCAATCCTGCTTCAGCCCCAATTAACCCCCGATCCTCCCCCGGCCCCAATTCACCCCCAATCCTGCTTCAGCCCCAATTAACCCCCGATCCTCCCCCAGCCCCAATTCATCCCCGAACCTCCCCCAGCCCCAATTCATCCCCGAAACTCCTCCGGCCCCAATTCACCCCCGATCCTCCCCCGGCCCCAATTCACCCCCGATCCTCCTCCAGTCCCAATTCACACCCAATCCTCCCCCAGCCCCAATTCACACCCGATCCTCCCCCAGCTCCAATTCATCCCCGAAACTCCCCCGGCCCCAATTCACCCCCAATCCTCCTCCAGCCCCAATTCACCCCCGATCCTCCTCCAGCCCCAATTCACACCCGATCCTCCTCCAGCCCCAATTCACCATCCCCCCGATCCTCCTCCAGCCCCAATTCACCCCCGATCCTCCTCCAGCCTTCACCATCCTCCCGATCCTCCTCCAGCCCCAATTCACATCTGATCCTCCCCCGGCCCCAATTCACCCCCGATCCTCCTCCAGCCCCAATGCAGCCCCGATCCTCCTCCGGCCCCAATTCACCCCCGATCCTCCTCCGGCCCCAATTCACCCCTGATCCTCCTCCGGCCCCAATTCACCCCCGATCCTCCTCCGGCCCCAATTCACCCCCGATCCTCCCCCGGCTCCAATTCACCCTCAATCCTCCTCCAGCCCCAATTCACTCCCCGATCCTCCTCTGGCCATGATTCACTCCCTAATCCTCCTATGGCCTACGATCACCCCACCTCCCCACACCCTCCTCCCCCCATCCCTCCCTCCCTCCTCTCTGCGGCCTAGTGCCTCAGGCCTACCCATCTTGCTGGCTGCAGGATTTGGCTACATTCGGCAGGGCCTGCGGGAAACCCATTCTCCCGGGTTTACGGACCTCATTCTAGCCCCCCACCACTCCAGACCCGCCTCCAGATTAAAATTCAGGCCATTAAGTCAAGGATCTGTCTACCCGGTTCAGGTAGATTGTGGCTACTAAAGATCCCATGACACTATTTGAAGAAGAGCAGGGAGTCCTCCCTCAACCAAAAGCAAAATCACTAGTCATTCATCTTATTGACATTGGTGGGACTTTCCTGCATGAAAAATGGTAGCTTTGCTTGCCGAGAAAACAACAGTTATTGCACTTCAAAGTAATTAATATGATGTGAACTGCTGTGTGAACTGTTTCTGAAAGCTGTGATAAGGCATCATATAAATTGTAGCTAAATACATAGGCTGACCCATGTAGTTAAATCCTGAAGGCATATCTTTTTACTCTCAACAACAACTTGCATTTATATAGCGCCTTTAACATAGTAAAACGTCCCTAGGTGCTTCACAGGAGCATTATAAAACAAAATTTGACACCGAGACTCTTAAGAAGAAATTAAGGCAGATGACCAAAAGCTAGGTAAAAGAGGTAGGTTTTAAGGAGCGTCTTAAAGAAGGAAAGAGAGGTAGAGCGGCGGAGAGGTTTAGGAAGGGAATTCCAGAGCTTGGGGCCTAGGCAGCTGAAGGCACGGCCACCAGTGGTTGTGCGATTATAATCAGGGATGCTCAAGGGGGCAGAATTAGAGGAGCGCTGATATCTCAGGGGGTTGTGGGGCTGAAGGAGATTTCAGAGATAGGGAGGGGGCGAGGCCATGGAGGGATTTGAAAACAAGGATAGAATTTTGAAATCGAGGTGTTGCTTAACTGGGAGCCAGTGTAGGTCAGTGAGCACAAGGGTGATGGGTGAACGGGACTTGGTGCGAGTCAGGACACGGGCAGCCAAGTTTTGGATGACCTCAAGTTTACGTAGGGTAGAATGTGGGAGGCCAGCCAGGAGTGCGTTGGAAAAGTCAAGCCTAGAGATAAGAAAGGCATGGATGAGGGTTTCAGCAGCGGATGAGCTGAGGCGGGGCGGAGACGGGCGATGTTATGGAGGCGGAAATAGGCGGTCTTAGTTGTGGCGCTAAATCACTACGGTCAATTATTCAGAAACGCTAGGCCGAATATGGTGAATTTTCTCTCACTAGTTTATTCTTGATAAACCATTGAATCCTATGATGCATCTTTTAAAACACCAGCATTCTGCCTTGGGAACAACTGAGGAGGTACAAGAAGAACTGTGGTTTATCTGGATGCTTCCTTTGCCATCCGCTCTACCAAGTACAAGAAAAGGTTGCCCATCAAATTTCTATTTTCTTGAAGAGATTACATTATGACCTATATAAATGACTCTAAAGGTTATTAAAAGAATTTATTTGGGCAGAGATCAGACATTATACCATCTATTAATTTAACACTAGAAATGTCTTTCACTGTCTTGGCTTGATACCACTGATATCAATAGTTGCTTTATTTTTTTCCCGATGCTGAACAGACAGAGGTCACACTTTAATCATCCAAAGGTAGATCTTCACATCTTTCCATAAGAGGTATTAAAAGGTACTCAGTACTTTTTATTATGTAAAAATCTGGATAATACTCTTTTTCTCAGATAGGGTCTCGTTCAGCCTCCTGCATGTTATATCCAGGCACATATAGGTGGATGATGATGCACAGATTTTAGAGTTTTCCAGTCCTACAATTAACAAAAGAAACAATCCTGGCCATTGGATGGAATACACCAATCATTACCACAGATGAAGGGAGTCTTTGAATTAACATTCCCACCTCTGAGCAAGAAGGTGCAGGATTTAACCCCACTCCAAGCAGCTGGATGCCGCAGCTCCAGTTCTGAATTCTGCGTTAACAACCAGTGGGATACTCACATCAGGTGGATGTGGGTGCCCCCCCTCGCCCCGCTCATCGTATGGGTTGTAGGAGCCCGTACACCGTCCTGCGGTATAGGACTAACCACCCTATCGGCTGGTCTGAAGGTGGTACCGGCCAAGGAAGGAGTGTTCACAGCATGGCCCGTCAGACTGTTGATCAGCCCGCGAATCCTTCCACTACATCACCGAGGAAAGACTGTGAACGACACTGCGGCCGATGGGAGTGATGCTGCTGGCACTGACCTGCTCCGCCGCCTCTCCCCATGCATGCCGATTTATTTGTCTGCCACCTGAGGGAAAACAAGGCCTCCTTCGTGGCCCTGGCTTCATCAATAAGCAGCTCCAGGACCAGAAAATCGGGGTGCCCTGGTCATCAACGTTGTGCCTGCTGCTCCACAACGTGCTTTCCACACACCAGCAATGAAAGCTACAACTTCCCTTTAAGAAGGTAAGAATTAGGAGCAGGAGTAGGCCCTTCACGCCTGCCCCGCCATTCAATAAGAATATGGCTGATCTTCTACCTCAACTGCACCTTCCCGCATTATCCCCATATCCCTTGATTCCCATTGTATCCATTAAGAGGTGCAGGCCAGCTTTAAGAAGCAGCAGGGCTGCCGGATTTCCCACCCTCCCAAATGGCGAGCTGCCTATAAGCAGTGCAATTAGCGCTGGCAGCTCGCTACATATTTAAATGAGACTTAAGCACCAAAATCAATTGGGTCTTGCCTTGACGTCATCGGGCTAGCAGAGTGGGTGCCCCGCCCACCACCCGCTTGATCTGCGGACGAAACAAATATCGAGCCTCAGGGGTTCAAATTCCACCACGGCAAGTTGTGACGTTGAATTCAATACGCTTGGTCATTTATGGGCTAGCGTCAGAAAAAAATCACTTTTAAAACTGCCAGATTGTTGTAAGTACCCCAAGAACCAGTCGGTGACCCTACATATGACGCTCGTCCACATGTGGTTGTCTACTAGTGCCCACTGAACGGGCCTAGCAAGCCACTCAGTTGTGCAAGCAACCGCTATGAAAAGGAAGTCACCCAAGAACAAATAAACTATTTACATTAGTGAGGTGTTTAAAATCATGAAGGGTTTAGATAGAGTAAATAAAGAGAAACTGTTTCCAATGGCTGAAGGGTCGATAACCAGAGGGCACTGATTTAAGGTGATTGGCAAAAGAACCAGAAGCGACATGAGGAAAAACTTTTTTATGCAACGAGTGGTTAGGATTTGGAATGCACTGCCTGCTAGGGTGGTGGATACAGATTCAATAGTAGCCTTCAAAAGGGAATTGGATAAATACTTGAAGGGGGAAAGATTGCAGGGATATGGGGAAAAAGTGGGAGAGTGGGACTAACTGGATTGCTCTTCGAAAGAGCCAGTGCAGACTAGATGGGCCGAATGGCCTCCTTCTGTGCTGTACTATTCTATGATTCTATGATTAGGACACCATACAATCACCATCAGAAATAGTTTCATTCTATTCCCAGTCTGAAATGCTTTAATTTGGGTGGGGTGGGGGGGGGCTGTGTGGAAGCAGGGGGGTTGGCTGTGTGGGGAGGTGAGGTGAGGGGTGTAAGAAGATTCAGGTATTTCATAATCTTTGTGATGTTACCTACAAAATAAAAACAGAAAATGCTGGAAATATACAGCAGGTCAGGCAGCATCCGTGGAGAGAGAAACAGAGTTAACATTTCAGGTCGATGACCCTTCGTCAGAACTGGAAAATGTTGGAGAAAGTGGGGAGTGGTGGAAAGAACAAAAGGGAAGATCTGTGATATGGGGGAAGGCAGGAGCGATTAAATGGCAAAAGGAAATGGGACAAGTAAAGAAACACAAGATGGGTCTAGAGGAGGTGTAAATGGCAACAGCAGAATCATTACCAGCGCCTGCTGTCCGAGAAAATGAAAGCAGTGTTTATGAAATGAAATTGTTGGACTCGATGTTGAGTCCGGAAGGTTGTAAAGTGCCTGATCAATTAGCACTAATTACCATAATAGAAACAGAAAATGCTGGAAATACTCAGCAAGTCAGGCAGCATCTGTGGAGAGAGAAACAGAGTTAGCGTTTCAGGTCTGTGACCTTTCGTCAGAACTGATATTAGATTCTCTTAAAGGGGAACCGTGCTCATAAATATAAACAGAATATGCTGGAAATACCAATGTAGCACCAATTACCACCCCCTTTTACCTTGCACCATCATCCCTTTTGTCTTTTAATCACTCCTGCCTTCCACTTTATCACAGACCTTCCCTTTTGTTCTTTCCTCCCCTCCACCTCTTTGACTGCCTCTGTACTTGCTTAAAACCTGTTACCTCTCTAACATTTTCCAGTTCTGATGAAAGGTCATTGAGCTGAAATGTTAACTCTGTTTCTGTCTCCACAGGTGCTGCCTGACTTGCTGAGTATTTCCAGAATTTTCTATTTATATTTATGAGCATGGTTCCCCTTTAAGAGGATCTAATATTGGATAATAGGAATATAGGAACAGGAATAGACCATTCAGTCCCTCGAGCATGCTCCACCATTCAATTAGATGATGGCTGATCTGTATCTTAACTCCATCTACCCGCCTTGGTTCCGTAACCCTTAATACCCTTGCTGTTGTGTATGTACCTTTAAGGGAATAAATGGTCTTAGACTGCAGTACCGGCAGTGACCACCCCTGTATAAAAGGCCCTAGCAGGCTTCTGTATTTTTAGTCTGACGCTGCCTCCTGTTCAGTAAAGTACCTGTTAAACTGTTCTCCCGAAGTCCGTGTATTATTGAGGCGCGGACTTTACAGTGGCGACGAGTAAGTTCGAACTCACCTGCAGTGTGGCATCATCTCACGGGGATCTCGCCTGAAAGGAAGGTCCTGGAAGGTCGTAGTCTGAGCAACGGGCGCCGACCGAGGGCAACTGCCCAAAGAATCCATCGGTGTTCGGAGAATTGCGGGAGAGACTGTGGTTCCAGCGAATCGTGCTGGTAGCAGGTAGCGCGCTGACCCTTCCGGAATGCGGCGGGCTCAAGCTCGATCGAGCGGCTCTACAAAACGGGCCGCGCAGCGTCGCTGGGAAAAGAAAACAAGAGAGAGAGGGTGGAGCGCACAGGGTGCGGTCGGTGCTCGAGAACAGGACAGCGGAGAGAAACTAAACGGGGGGAGGAAGGAAAGCGAGACGCGCCGAAGCTGTGGGTCGCCGCCATTACCCCGTAGAATGCTAGGAGCAGCGTGGCAGTAAGAGGAAGAAGCAAAAGCACGGGAGGCGCCATTTTAAATCGCCCAAGATGCCGAAAAGTGGCAGTATCACTGCTTTCGACAACGAGGTAGAAGACTGGACCACGTATGTGGAAAGAAATGAAGTGTACTGCAAGGCAAATGAGGTGGCCGATGGAAAGAGGGCGTCGGTATTATTAAATCTGATGCGTGCGAGTACGTACGGCCTATTGCGGAATTTAATAACCCCAGCTAAACCAATGGAGAAAAGTTTTGAGGAGATTGTTCATATCTTACAGGAACATCTAAGCCCTACACCACTGCTGATAGCAGAAAGATTCAAGTTCCATAAAAGAAACCAACACAAAGATGAGAGCAATGCTGACTATCTTACGGAACTACGCAAGTTATCGAAGCACTGCCAGTTTGGAGCAGGACTGGCAGACACCTTACGGGATAAGTTTGTCTGCGGGCTCCAGAGTGAAGGAACCCAGAAACGACTACTTTCAAAAAAGGACCTGACGCTAGAACAGGCTTTCAGCGTGGCAGTATCCTACGAAGCAGCAGCACGGGGAGCTGCGGAAATACAACAGAAACCACAAGAATACAGCGCTAACGAAATGGCGTATGGAGCCGAAAAGTGCTATCGCTGCGGCAGAACAGCCCATGAGCAGAAGAACTGCTGGTTTAAAGACAAAATATGCAGGCAATGTGGGAAAATGGGACATATAGCAAGAGTCTGCAGGTCGGGAAAGAAGACCAACATGACAAGAACTACTAAGGAACAGTACAGGAAAGTAAAGAAACTGACAGATAGTAGTTCAGAAGATCAGGAGAGTGATAAGGACTCCGGGAGCAGGCGACTAAGTTGCTTAAAGTTACACAACGTGATGGCAAAGGAAGATCACCGAACCATTTGGGTCACCCTCATGATAGCAGGGTCCCCAGTAAAGATGGAATTGGACACAGGATCAGCCCTAACTGTCATGAATCGACGAGACTATGAGCGGCTATTCTCACACATACCCTTAAAGGACACGTCCATTGTATTGAAGACATACACAGGGCAAAAGGTCTACCCCAGAGGAAAAATAAGGGTGCCAGTTGAATATAATGGAAAGGAAACACAGAAACTATACATGTATATAC
This sequence comes from Somniosus microcephalus, assembly GCF_052327205.1. Classification (NCBI taxonomy): domain Eukaryota; kingdom Metazoa; phylum Chordata; class Chondrichthyes; order Squaliformes; family Somniosidae; genus Somniosus; species Somniosus microcephalus. Next base: position 256,506,186 of record NC_140992.1, read on the forward strand.
TACGAGATGGAGGACGACCATTATTGGGACGTGAATGGATCCGAAAACTACAATTGGATTGGCATTCCATTCTGACACTAACTGTGACTGACAAAAAAGATGAAGATGTCGCACGTGGACGTCTGTCACAAATTCTATCTGACGCAGGAGAGGTGTTCCAACAAGGACTTGGGACTCTAAAAGGAGTAAAGGCAACCATAAAGATTGAGGATATCGCAACCCCAAAATTTTTCAAGGCCAGACCGGTGCCATACATGATACGCCCAGCTGTGGAAGCTGAACTGGAGAGTCTGGAGCGTTCGGGGGTGCTGTCTAAGGTGGACTGGAGCGAGTGGGCCACACCCATCGTTCCTGTAATGAAGAAAGCATTGAGCAGCACGCCTGGGGAGCCAAGGAAGGTTCGCATCTGTGGCGACTTCAAGGTGACTGTGAACCCAGTCCTGCACACAGTACAGTATCCGCTTCCGCGGATAGAAGATATTTTCGCCTCACTATCTGGAGGGAAATGTTTTACAAAGATTGACCTGGCTCAAGCGTATCTACAAATGGAGGTGGAAGAAGCATCTAGGAAATACCTCACGATAAACACTCACAAAGGCCTTTACCAGTACAATCGACTGGTATTTGGGGTAGCATCGGCCCCGGCTATTTGGCAGAGGGCAATGGAACAAGTCCTGCAAGGGATCCCGGGGACCCAGTGTTATTTGGACGACATCCTGGTTACGGGCGAAAATGACAATGAACACCTTGCCAACCTGGAACAGGTGCTCACGAAATTGCAGGAATATGGGCTATGAGCCAACCGTCCCAAATGCGAGTTCTTCAGGAGACAAATCTCGTATTGTGGCCACATGATTGATGAGGAAGGGTTGCATAAGTCGCCGGACAAGATTGAGGCTGTAGTCAAGGCTCCAGCACCAGAAAATGTGTCGCAACTGAGGTCGTTCCTCGGATTGGTGAACTACTACCATAAGTTCTTGCCGAATTTATCTACAATTCTGCACCCACTGAATGCCCTGCTTCAAACTGGTGTAACATGGAAATGGAGTGATGAGTGTAAGCGTGCATTTCAGGAATGTAAATGCCAAATCACTTCAAAAGAAGTATTGACCCACTACAACCCAACACTACCGATTCGGTTGGCATGTGATGCGTCACCTTACGGCATTGGATCGGTGCTGTCACACAAATTCCGTGACGGTTCAGAGAGGCCAATAGCCTTTGCATCGCGCTCGTTAACCTCAGCCGAGCGTAACTATGCCCAGATTGACAGGAAGGCCCTCAGCCTGGTGTGGGGGGTGAAGAAGTTCAATCACTATCTGTACGGGCAGAAATTCACCCTACTGACTGATCATCAACCCCTGGTCTCAATTTTTAACCCAAAGAAGGGCGTTCCGGTGATGACGGCGCAACGGCTGCAAAGATGTTCACTTTTTCTAGGGGCACATCAGTATGACATAGAGTGCAAAGGTACGAAACAACATGGAAACGCTGATGGGCTGTCGCGCCTACCATTGCCTACGGCAGAAGAAGCACCTGCAGTGGACCCTGTGGAGATATTCCATGCGACCATAGTCGAATGTTTGCCTGTTTGCCTGTTACAAACGCAAGTATTGAGAAGGAAACCCGAAATGACCCGACACTCTCTCGGGTCTATGATTTGACGGTGAAGGGATGGCCAGCATATGGCGACTGACTGTTGCCAGCATTCTCGCCAAGGAGAGAATAGCTGTCAGTGTGCCGGGGAACCTTAATGTGTGGATCCCGAGTGTTAATTCCACCCAAGTTGAGAGATAGAGTACTCAATGAGCTTCACGAGGGTCATCTGGGAGGGGTAAAAATGAGAAATCAACCAGGAGCTTCAAGATAGGGCAACCAGTCTTGGCCCGCGACTACCGAACAGAAAAATGGCAGCCAGGAACGATATGCACACAGCAGGGACCACTAATGTACACAGTGGACGTTGGAGAGAGCATCGTGAGATGCCATGCTGACCAGATTCTAGAGTCACATGAACAAGCCAAACCTGTACCACAAGCATGTGCACCTGGTAATGAGCCCAAAGTACAGATTGCGTCTACCTCAGAAGCAGGGGTATTGGAAGCTGATGAACCAACCAATGACAATGAGCCAGAATTGACTCCACCGCCAGAACAGGATACTCGAGAAAGGCGCTATCCAGTCCAGATCAGGAAGCCGCCTCAAAGACTGAACTTATAAATGACTATTTCAGTTGATGTATATATTACTGAGAAAATTGTAATTGTAATTAGTTATTATTTAGTTGTTAAATGAATGTTATGTACTGTTTATCTAAAAGGGGAGGAATTGTTGTGTATGTACCTTTAAGGGAATAACTGGTCTTAGACTGCAGTACCGGCAGTGACCACCCCTGTGTAAAAGGCCCTAGCAGGCTTCTGTATTTTTAGTCTGACGCTGCCTCCTGTTCAGTAAAGTACCTGTTAGACTGTTCTCCCGAAGTCCGTGTATTATTGAGGCGCAGACTTTACCCTTGCCTAACAAAAACCTATCAATCTCAGTTTTGAAATTTTCAATTGACCCCCGGCCGCAACAGCATTTTGGGGGAGAGAGTTGCTGATTCCCACTACCCTTTATGTGAAGAATTTTTTCCTGACATCACCCCTGAATAGCCTAGCTCTAAATTTAAGGTAATGCCCCCTTATTCTGGGCTCCCCCCACCAGAGGAACTAGTTTCTCTCTATCCACCCTATCAAATCCTTTAATCATCTTAAACACCTCAATTAGATCACCACTTAATCTTCTGTACTCAAGGGAATACAAGCCTAGTCTATACAACCTGTCCTCATAATTTAACTCTTTTAGCCCTGGTGTCATCCTAGTGAATCTGCGCTGCACCCCCTCCGAGGCCAATATATCCTTTCTGAGGTGTGATGCCCAGAACTGAACCCAGTGCTCTAAATGGGTCTAACCAGAGCTTTGTACAACTGTAACATAACTTTCACCCTGTTGTATTCCAGATAAAGGCCAACATTCAATTAATGCAATTGTATTGGCGAAAAATTGTTGATGCGTTGTCTGCTGAATTGTAATTTGACTGGAAAACCAAACCACATTCAACGCTGCTTTCAAATAACCTACTTTATATAATGTGAACCCACCAGTGACCTGCTGACGTGCTGGGACACTGCAGATTCAGTCTAAGATAAGTTACTCTGACATGTTCCATATATAGCTCTACTTCACCGACACATTTGATCAGGAGCGCCTACCAGTACAAAATCACAATCTAACAACCTTATTGTGTAAGAAGGTATGGCTTGCAATCAGATAGAGAGCTCTCTGAGATTGACATTGCAGTCAGAAGCTGAGCAGAGTCCAAGGTTATGGTTTCCTTGGGTTATGACACTTACAAGGTACCAGTCATGTTTTTAAGTTGGCAATTTTGAATAAAGGGTCAAATATTCAGCTACTTTAGCAACAAAACAATGGAGTATTTGAATTGTTTTAAAATGTGTCCCACAGGGTTACTAATTCACCCTGCACTGTAAAAAATAGTACTGTGCTTGCACTGATGTTATGTTATCTTATAGCATAAGCTCTCTGTTTTTAAGTACATTTCCAGGGGTGGAGTACTGGACACAGTTGGATACAAACAAATGCAGTTTACACAAGAAAACAGGTCATCACTTAGTGCAGCCTCACCCACAGGCAACATGCCAGTCCAATAGAGCATTCTGGAACCAATCAAAATAACACAAAAGTAGGCCTGCTACAGCAGGCTTCACTTTGAATAGACTGAAGCGAGACAATTTGAATCAAACTAATATGTCTCATATGGCACATCCTAAGGTTGTGACACGTTTGTCGGAATGCTATGTAAAAGTGAAGAATTATCATTTCACTTGTCACCATGGACCAAATTCAAATAACGAATGCCAAAAGCTGAAGCATCAAAACTATCGACTCTATCCAATGGCTGAAGTACAAAAGAAGAAGGACGTATCTTGGAATCTTTTCCTTACATTCAGGATTGTCTCATGTGGCACCGCTGGAAACAGAGACTGTCTCTGTACTTAGTCGGCCAATGATTCCTTTCCAATGAGCAACTCCCCAGTGATTAGTCCATTATGTCATCAGTACCAGGCTACACCGTCCTCTTTCAATGCCTCTCCTCTGCAGTTCACCCCATGATTCTGCTTATATTTCTCACAATGAAGACATTATAGGGCAGATATTATTCTTCTGGTGGTTGGGCGCAAAAAGATCGACCGGGCACACTGAAGAGGTGGAAATCAGGCAGACTCAGCCCCAGGTATAGAACCTTCTCTGCCCAATTTTCCTTTGCTGTACCTAGGTTATGCTTTAAACCCAAATGTAAGAAGATGAAACTCTGCCCCTACATTGCCTCTAATAGCTTCTCCTCCTCTGTCTGAATGGTCAGTATACCCAAATTCTCAATCATTGGTTGCCTCGTCTTTATCATTTATATATGCTAACTCTTAGGGGGCGATTTTGTCAATGGGGCCGCGTTGGAGGCAGGTCTGCTGCTTGTCGGGTTTTAGTCCCATCTCCAATGACTTGTGGCCATCCCACGCTATTTTCCCTTGATTGACCTTGTTAAGCCCGCCCAGCGGGCTTAGTAGGACAATTAAGGGGAAGCCGGTTACAGAGAACATCAGCGTATGATGTTTCATCTGTCAAAACTTTTTGACAGATGAATTGTCATCATTTGACAGCTCTGTGAAGCTGTCAAACACTGACATTCTCTGTTGTTTGATGAGTTCTTGTATTCAAGGCTCATCAAACCTCTTTTGTGAGCAGAAATTAGATGGATGTTGCATGGAGAATGCAGCAGCCATCTGTCATCTCTGCCAGTGAGATGCGAGAATCTCCACCTCACCAACTGTTGAAGCCTGCAGGAAGAAACAAAAGTAAACATTTTCTATCACTTTTCACTCACCTCACACACTTACCTCTCCACACTTGCACCCATCACTTACCTTCACAGCACACTTTTGCACCCCTCCGACCTCCGCAGACCCACTGCTCGCCTCGGTGACCCTGGCGGGTTTTCCCGACGTCGGGAAGCCCGCGCCTCTGCTGGAAAAATGGGGATAATTCTCTTAACTGCCTGTTAACTACCTCTTAACAGGCAGTTAAGTGGCTGTAATCCCCTTCCCGCCTCCAGGAGGCGGGTCCCGGCGCGGGTCGGGTACCCGCCTCCTGGGAAGATGGCACGGAGGTGGATTGGGGGCGGGATGGGCACCCGCCCCCAGATTCTGCCATTTTCCCGGCAGTCCCGCCTCCGTACCCGCCTCCCCAGGGCTGGCAAGATCGTGCCCTAAGTGATATCAGCCAGCAGTATAGATGGAGTACATTGAGGGAACCCAGCTCGACCACTCTGCCAACTCCATTGAGTTAAAAACTGCTGCTACATTCAACATTAAGACCTGGATAAACCAAAATGTCCTCCAGCTTAATGTTGGTGTAATTCAAACCATCCTCTTTAGCTCCTATCAGCAGCTACATTACTTCTGGCATTGATTCCATCTACCTTCCCTATGTCACCTTTTTTTATTCATTCACGGGATGTGGGCGTCGCTGGCAAGGCCAGCATTTATTTCCCATCCCTAATTGCCCTTGAGAAGGTGGTGGTGAGCCACCTTCTTGAACTGCTGCAGTCCGTGTGGTGAAGGTGATCTCACAGTGCTGTTAGGTAGGGAGGTCCATATTTTGACCCAGTGACGATGAAGTGCTGCTTCACCACCGAGTTGAGCTTCCTTTCACCACATCTATTCTGTTATAAGACTACTTTCTTCCAGCTTTGCAATACTGCCCACCTCCATCCCGATCTCTCCCCCTTCACCACTGAAACCCTGATCCATGGCTTTATCACCTCTTACCTCATCCACCAAGTTAAACATTCACTCCCTCCACCACCGGCATATCGTGGCCGCAGTGTGTACCATCAGCAAGAGACACTGCAGCAACTCGCCAAGGCTTCTTCGACAGCACCTCCCAAACCTGCGACCTCTACCACCCAGAAGGGCAGCAGGCACATGGGAACCTCCAAGTCCCCTTCCAAGTCACACCATCCTGATTTGGAAATATATCGCTGTTCCTTCATCGTTACTGGGTCAAAATATGGACCTCCCTACCTAACAGCACTGTGAGATCACCTTCACCACACGGACTGCAGCAGTTCAAGAAGGCGGCTCACCACCACCTTCTCAAGGGCAATTAGGGATGGGCAATAAATGTTGGCCTTGCCAGCGACGCCCACATCCCATGAATGAATAAAAAAAGGTGTGTCCTTTTGAATGCTCTCCCCTGCTAGCTGGCATCCCAGCCTCAACCATCTACAAATTACAATTCATTCAAAATGCTGCAGCCCATGTCTTCTCCATTCTCAAAGTTCCACACGCTTATCACTTGAAGTTCTTCAAGCTCCATTGGCTCGCTATGTCCTGGTGAAGTGATTTCAAGATTCTTATGCTCACTTTCAAAACTGAAAATCACTTTATTCTACGCTACATTAACAACTTGTCTTAACCTCATCACCAACTCCCCAGCCAGAGGAAATGATCTTTCTAAACACATTCTATCATTATGGTATCACAAAGACAAAAACTTGAATATCAATTATTAAAGACAAGTACCACTTGTTATAAATCTCATCATTCATCAAGAAACTACTCGTGAAATAACGCTGGACGGCCAGCTGGTGGCGCCATCCAAGGAGTATAAATACTCGGGCGTGGACCCAGCTTGCCCAGGGACCTTTTGTAAGACAAGGAACTAGTGAAGTACAACTAGACCTCCATGTTCTGAAACAAGTTGATTAAAGCCTTGCTTTATACTCAAACCAAGTGTGTAGTGAGTTTTATTACGTCACCACTAAAGTTATTAAAAGCTGAATGTTGAACTCCTGGGTAACAGCCTTAATTACTGAAACAATAGAGTGATTTCAATCAATACAGCCTAAATTCATTAGTGCCCAAAATCAGGAGGGATCCATGGGCATGCAGCCAAGGCATGCCAATCAAACACCCCGGCACAGCTCGCCAATCCTGGCCTTTTGAATTACAGCCGGCTCAGACACTGGCCATGGCACACAGGTGATATCTGGGGTTGGGGGGGGGGTGGTGAGGGGGAGAGGGGGGCAGTCTAAGCTAATAGCGCACAGATACTCTGATCTGAGGTTTCTTAACTTACCTGCATTGGTACAATAAGCCTCCCAGTCATTGAATATCAGTAATAATCAGTTCATTACAAGAACAAATCAGGAACAAGAGGCATAAGCCCCATGAGTAATAACGCCATCAGCAGAGCTGATTGAAAATGGAGAAATATTCAGGAATCTCAGGTTCATTGATCAGAAAGTATGTCTTCTGAAGAAGAAAACAACAGGTAGGACAGCATTCATTTTTGTGACAGGAATAAATCCAATCAATCCTTGTATGAGGAGGGAGGTCTGAACTGGACACTTGAACACAACCTTAAAGAATAGGCGCAACAGTCATAAGGAGGAGCTGATAGAGCAGTGGTACCACATTTCAGCCTTGTATGGCTGAAGAGTCTGTGGGTGGGCCATAACTGAGCCCCAGCTGTATAGTGTCATGGAAGCTGGAGTGCTTCGTGGTGATGATATAACTCTTCAAAGCTTGGTGCACAAGTTAAAATTTTCTCCGGAAATTCCTTCGGGTTTTCCTCCCAATCGATCGGTGTACCTTTGGCGGAGAGCCCATTTACGCAGTTTATCCGTGGCTTCTGCCGATCTTCCACCGAAGTTATGGCGGCCGAGGAAATTCCCAGCGACTGTCAACTCTTACTCATATCCATAATGTAGGTGCGATTATTTTTAAACTTCTGGAATGGTTCTACAGGTAAGTAATTGTTGCCATTTTCATTTGCAAACTGGGACTTTAAAATTGACAGTTTGGTTTAGGAAGATCCAAAGTTGAATCCTGCTAACAATAGCCAGCAAAAGATTTGAACAGATTTATTCATAACAAACTGAAAACAAATTCATACAGAAAGGAGCACTTTGAACTCTGTCACATTAAAATCCATTAACCTTGTTAAGTGCCGGCTATGTACAAGAAAGTATTCTATAGGTACTGGTTAACACATTATTTTCACATCTGTTTAAATTCTAATCCCATAAATAGCACCGTGGTGATAAAACACCCATATTAAACACATCTTAAGATTCTCACTACTCGTTTGCTTTCTTCATCAGGCTTTCAAGGTAACATTGTTAACTAAAGTTTATCTTCAAGTTGATGTGCATCATAACGTCGCTGTAAAACTTCTACTAAGTTCTTGTGTAAAGGCAATAGTGTGCTCCGAAATTGAGTTTGTGATAAGATAGCTGGAACTTCAGTAGAGTTTTTTTTTAGCCCTGATACACCTTGAACTGATATCAATTGGTGAGGTCATTCTGGGAAAAAATCCTTTTGTAAAATATATTACACCAATGCCAATAATTAGCGCATGCAGTTCAAGTGAATAATAACTCCACATTCATCTCATTGGTGTTATGCACACAGTTTGCAGTTAGAGGTTAGGGCTGTGAGCATGGGATTTCATCTTCTGATTTACGTTCACTGAGCAAAGCTTAAACCAGGCTCAAGATTTTAAATCGCATCGTTCATTCCTTCAGTCATGTACCTCAGTGGGTCCAATTTGCAAATGTAAAAGTTATTAAACTCAGTAAATGGGCAGAACAGCTGCAGGTGAATTCAATGCCAATAAGTAAAAGGAATTGGGCGATGGAAGAAAGATTGGGAGATTGGGTCAAAAAGTAGCCAGAGGTAAAAGCTGGATAAGATCTCAGGGTGTTAGAAGACTCGATTGTCAACCTATCAGGGGAGATTTTAACTGCCGTAAAATAAGGATGGACCGGAATTAAAATCAAGGTGGTCGAGTTACCACCCCTTTCCCGCTCTGCCGTCAATTTTCCTGGGACTTCCACTGGGCGGCCCATGCGACTGCCTGAATCAGGAAGAAGCCTCACTAATCTATGAAAACTGGAGCCCTATGACAGGTGCCCAAAATACTCTGCCAGCCATGGAGCTAGCGAGCTGCAGCAGGGTGCCCGTTCGGGCGCGCAGCTTGCTGGTGGCATATTAAAGAGGCTCAGCCTTCGCTATGGACCAGGCCTCTCACCAGAGGAATTTGGCAAATGACCCGTCCCTGGAGTGGCTTCCACCCAATAGTTAAAATCTGCACTAATAAGTCACTGCTTTTTCTTCCTGTTTTTGTGCTCATCAAGGTGAGGGATATTACTGCTGGGGAATAGAACTCTTCAAGTGTATTTTGAGTATCAGCCTCATGCACCCTTCTCTTAGGCAGTCCCTCGGAACTGAGGATGACTTGCTTCCACACTGAAAATGAGTTCTCAGGTGACTGATGAGTCCAATGTGGGACCTACAGGGCTGTATTTTCCAAGCCCAGAGGAGGCGGGCATGGAGGCGAGACTGCCGGTAAAGTAGCAGAAAGTGGGAGCAGATGGCAAACCCACCCCCATCCCGCCTCCGTGCCCTTTTGCCAGGAGGTGGGAAGATGTGCTGCTTCGGGTCCCATCTCCTGGAGTTGGGAAAGGGATTAAATCCTTTTAACTGCCTGTTAACAGGTAATTAACAGGCAGAAAAAAGGATTAGTGCCATTTTACCTTCACAGGTGAAGGCTTCCCGACCTTGGAGAACCCCGCCGGGTTGGAGGAAACGTGGAGGAGGTCTGCAGGGGTCGGAGGCACCTGGAAGTAAGATGTAGAGGTGAGTGATGGGTGCAAGTGTGGAGTGGTAAGTATGTAAGGTGAGTGGTAAGTGTTAAAAAATGTTCACTTACCTTGTTTTCTTCCGACAGCCTTCATCCACCCTGGATCGGGAGACCTGACATCTTCCTTGTCGATTTCACAGGCTGGCTGTTGGATCCTCCGAACCAACAGCCAACTGAAATTGACAAAGTTGAAATGTTTGATGAGTCCTGAACACAAAGTCTCATCAAACTTAAGAGAATGTCAGTGTTTGACAGCTTCAAAAACTGTCAAACGCTGACATTTCTTCTTTCAAGAAGTCTTGACAGATAGCACATCAGACATTGACATGCTCGGTCAGCGACTTCCTCCCTAATTGGCCTGCTGAGCCCACAGGGCGGGCTTAACAAGGTCAATCAGGGGAAAATCCCTCTGGTTGGTCAGACGATGATGGGGGCAGGACATTGATACGACAAGCAGCAGTCCCGCCTCCAACTCGTCTCCATTGAGAAAATCCAGCCCACAGTCTCTGTCACAGGTGGGGCAGATGGTGGTTGAAGGGGCGGGTGGGTGGGGTGCTTGGGTTGACGTGCGCTCCTTCCTCTGTTTGCGCTTGGCTTCCGTTTGCTCCCAGCGAAGAGACTCGAAGTGTTCAGCACCTTCCCGGATGCTTCTCCTCCACTTTGTGCGGTCTTGGGCCAGGGATTCCCAGGTGTCGGTGGGGATGTTGCACTTTTTCAAGGAGGCTTTGAGGGTGTCCTTGAAGCATTTCCTCTGCCCACCTGGGGCTCTCTTGCCGTGTTGGAGCTCTGAGTAGAGCACTTGTTTTGGGAGTCTCGTATCGGGCATGCGGACGATGTGACCCATCCACCGGAGCTGATCGAGCACGGTCAAAGCTTCGATGCTGGGGATATTGGCCTGAGCGAGAACACTGACGTTGGTGCGCCTATCCTGCCAATGGATTTGCAGGATCTTGGTCCTGTACCTCTCCAGTGCTTTGAGGTGCCTGCTGTACACGGTCCATGTCTCTGAAGCATACAGGAGGGCGGGTATCACTGCTGCTCTGTAGACCATGAGCTTGGTGCTGAGTTTGAGGTCCTGGTCTTCAAACACTCTCTTTCTCATGTGACCGAAGGCTGCACTGGCACACTGAGGGCAGTGTTGGACTTGTCATCGACGTCTGCCCTTGTTGACAGCAGGCTCCCGAGGTATGGAAAGTGATCCACATTGTCCAAGGCTTCGTCCTGGATTTTGATAACCGGGGAGCAGTAATGTGTGGCAGGGGCAGGTTGGTAGAGGACCTTTGTCTTACGGATGTTTCGTGTAAGGCCCATGCTCTTGTACGTTTCGGTGATGGTGTTGATGATGGTTTGGAGTTCGACCTCAAAGTGTGTGCAAACGCATTCATCGTCTGCATACTGTAATTCAATGACAGAGGATGGGACGACCTTGGATCTGGACTGGTGGCGACGGAGGTTGAACAGTTTCCCGTTTGTTCTATAGATTAGCTCCACTCCAGCGGGGAGCTTACTTAGGGTGAGATGGAGCATTGCAGCCAGGAAGATCGAGAAGAGCGTTGGTGTGATGACACAGCCTTGCTTGACCTCGGTCCATACGTGAATTGGGTCTGTGGTGTATCCGTTGGTCAGGATCACGGCTTGCATGAAGCAGGCGGAGGATGGTGACAAACTTTTGAGGGCAGCCAAATTTGAGGAGGACACTCCATAATCCCTCACGGTTGACAGTGTCGATGGCTTTGTGAGGTCAAAGAAGGCCATGTACAGTGGTTGGTGCTGTTCCCTGCATTTCTCTTGTAGTTTACGCGTGGTGAAGATCATGTCCATTGTGCCCAATAGTTAAAATCTACCCTAACAAGTCACTGCTTTTTCTTCCAGTTTTTGTGCTTATCAAGGTGAGGGATATTAGTGCCGGGGAATAGAACTCTTCAAGTGTATCTTGAGTATCAGCCTCATGCAGATGCATATTATATGTAAAATGAATGAACCTGCTGGTTTATTATTATTGGGCTTGCCTTACGAGAATGCTTATCAGCCCTTGGGTCATGCAGCTGTACCACTAGCTATTGGTCAGTAAAGGTATCCTCCTGATCGTAAGGGATGTACGGTCAGCTTACCGGACAGACTGGTGACAATGAACCCAAGAGAACATCAATTGCAGATCAGAAGTTGTAACAGTGACTTTGGTCCTGCACTCAGTTTTGATCACTGAGACACAAAGCAGACATTCAGACCCTGAAGACCGTGCAGAGAAGAGCCATGGGTCTAGAAATTTGTTGACACTGCACTCGTTTTACAGGCGTAAATTGGGCGCCTAAGTATCCAATATGGATGGCGATATGCGCGCGTGCATTCCGCACTAGAAGTGCACCGCCCGCCATATTGGTAAAGGCTAAAGCATAGGTGTAAAGGGCCGGTGATTGAAACAGGGGTAAACCCTTTGCATATGCAAATAGGAGGCCTAACCACTGTTTCAGGACCCCTTCCTGAAATTGGGCTGTCCTGAATATTGCTGGCGTCAGGCCACAAGTGTTCAGGATAACCAAGTGTATATACAGCCTAACCGGCGCTCCTGAAAGGGACCACTGGAGGCAGTCACGAAATAGGTAAGTTTTTTAAAACAGAGGAGTGCTCCTCCCATCTCCACAGCAGTCCTGAAGACCAGTCCTTCCCAATTCCCTCCTCCCCCTTCCAGATCACATCTGAGGCCTGAAATTTAAATCCGCTCTGCCCGTCTAATTTAAATGAGGCCCAAGTCACAATATCGAGAGGGCCTCAGGCCTACCCCTTCAGGCGCAGGGATTGTTCAGGGATTGGCAGGCGTTAACTAAATTCACCTCCTTGATCTCCAGACTCAAAGCAATGAGTCATGGAAAAAGAATTTTGAAACTTGAGATCTTCAGCCTTGAAATCGAAAGGCAACTTCATAGATGTATATAAGACAGTAAACTGTAGAAAAGAGAGGATATAGGCTCAAAGATTTGAGATAAGGACTCTCCAATCTTTATCATCCTCCATAGACCTCTGTTTACACATAACTCATGGGTTAGCATCACTCGTTGCAGCATGCCAGCTCCCTGGGTTATTGTGAAGCAAAAATGGAGGCTACTTAACCTTCTCCCAAAGTGCGTTGAGGTTATCTGGATTTGGGGAATGGCCGATACCTGCATATTTAAACAATAATACTGTTCACAACAGAAAAACTTATAGTAACCTAGCAAACATCATCAGTACTGTATTAAAACAGGTTTCTGAAGCACCCAGGATACTGTTAGCCCATGAAGAGGTAAGATCTAGTTGTGCATTCAGACTCCTTATCATAGAGGCAGTATATGCTCCATTCTTCCAAGCCTGCCAATATGACAGCTAATAAAAACCCCAGGTAAGGTATTAGTGAGCTATGTGTCTTTAAACAGAAGGCATGGCTGCATTAATAAATAATCATTTCAAATATCAGCTATAACATAGCAAGGTTTTTTTTATCTACTTTAAGAATTGTACTATTTAATTTTATAACAACATTTGTTTCCAAATGCAAAACAAAAAGGAGTGCAAATGTTTGCTGGGCAAATAAGGCCCAGATAAGGAATGCTATATTTAAACATTGCCTGTCCGATAAACATTCTGGCCTGAGATTTTGTGGAGGTTCGACCAGTCTCCTGCTGTAACTCCAGTGGGAAACCGACAGAGCCCCCAGGAAAACCTGGCTCTTCCAGGTTACCACTATTTCTGAGAGTCCCCTCGCTGTTTTGTAAGGGGCAAATCTCCGTCCGCCCATCACAAAGCAAATGGAAGCAAAGCAGAGGGCAGAGCTTGGGCAGTGAACTCCCTAAACCAGGCATTCCCTCTCCTGAGCTTCAGTTGGGTCCTGACATTGTAGCGGTGGTCAGTATCTCAAGTGAGGCCTCCACAAAGACATATGTGGAGCCCACCAGCCAGACCCAGGCCAGGTAATAACCCTGCCCACCCCCAAAGACTGCAATTTATTTTGAAAAAACTGAGGTGGTCAGCCTCCTTCCCCAGGAGTTCGAGAGGAACATTGCCAGGGTTAGAGAGGGCCTAGACAATGCCATCCCCATCCACCCCCATAATGGAGTAACAAAACTGGAGTTTCCATGGGCATTGGCCAGAGATGTTCCCGTAGTGGCGCTTGTGTCTTCCTGTCTCATGCTAATGAGGTGCCCTCCAATTGACCCCCTAACCTCTGGTGGAGTCAATGCAGGAAGGCACAATCAGGCGTGATCCCAGTGTAACTATTCAGATCTTAATCCAAGGAATTTTGAAGCCTTTGGGCTTAACGTCTTTACTATTCAGGATGTAAGAATAAGCTTATCATTCTTATAGGTGACCCATCTCTCACGTGTTGTCTCCAATATTTCTCTAGTTCAATCCAAACTTTCTTGTCTTAATCAATCCTTCTTCTCTGAACTTTCCTCTCGTGTTCCTTCTGAGCTCAAAATCTGCCATCCTACAGGCTGTTTCTCTCCCCTGCATCCTCCCCATATTGATATCATGATTCATTACACATTCTCTTTCTCTAACACATTGGGGTTGAAATTCAACTTTGCCGGGGGCGCAAAATTGACGGTAGGGGATTGGCCACCTGTTATACATCCCGCTCGATTTTGCTTTCCGTTGACCCTCAAGATCCACAACTGCTTGAGGTCATCCATCACAACCAATGGAAGCTCGGCAGCCTTCCACCTCCCAAGATACAGCCACTGGGGGAAGCACTTCATAGGAGCACTACGATAGGGAAATGAGCACACAATACAGGCACAAAAAGCTTGCACAATGGTGATTTATAATTATTTCTTTCAATTAATATACAGCGATGGAAGAGCTGTTTGTTAAATTTGTTTTTTGTTCTGCATTTGCAGTTGATGTTTATATTTGTAGTGAAGTGGGGCAAGACCCATAATCTTGAATGGGAGGAAGGCAATTGGATGATGGTACAGGAAACTTTCGTTTAAACGGAGGTTAAATCTCCGGAATGCTCTATCTACCGGCAAAATTCAGGAGTCGGTTCAGATAACTTTTTTTACTTTTTGTTGCTTTTTTTCTCCATTCCTGGCTCTGCAAGCATCTAGCTGAAGCTGTTGCTTAGCTACAGAGACGCTTGCAAGCTGCGTCGACTGTTTTGAAGCTGTTGCTAAGCAACAGGGTTTGTTGCTAGATAAGGAGCTCAGAAGCTCCGTATGTTTTAACATTAGCGCTGGTTTCTCCGGCAGTGTTGATCGACCGGCACCAGCTCGGTCCCGTCAGTGCCGGATACCAGAAAGTTTCCTGTAGTAAGGACCGTGGTAAAGATTGTGGGACTGTTGGTGTATTGTAAATGGGAGAGATGGTTTAGGTGAAGCGCTCTTCAATGAATTGCTCTCTGACAACTCTGAGAGTTCTGGCAGCTAGGGCACTGGTGATCAATGCCTCTCCTGCTCTTCCTCCTCATGCTCCTCCTCCTCCTCCTGCTCCTACTTCACTTCTTGCTGCCCAGGTGGTGGTGAGGGCATTTATCACCAGGTGGTGGTAAGGGCATTGATCACCGGATGGTGGTAAAGGCATTGATCACCAGGCGGTGGTAAGGGCATTGATCACCAGGTGGTGGTAAGGGCATTGATCACCAGGTGGTGGTAAGGGCATTGATCACCAGATGGTGGTAAGGGCATTGCTCACCAGGTGGTGGTAAGGGCATTGATCACCGGATGGTGGTAAAGGCATTGATCACCAGGTGGTGGTACGGGCATTGATCACCGGATGGTGGTAAAGGCATTGATCACCAGGTGGTGGTAAGGGCATTGATCACCAGATGGTGGTAAAGGCATTGCTCACCAGGTGGTGGTAAGGGCATTGATCACCAGGTGGTGGTAAGGGCATTGATCACCAGGTGGTGGTAAGGGCATTGATCACCAGGTGGCAGTAAGGGCATTGATCACCAGATGGTGGTAAAGGCATTGCTCACCAGGTGGTGGTAAGGGCATTGCTCACCAGGTGGTGGTAAGGGCATTGATCACCGGGTGGTGGTAAGGGCATTGATCACCGGATGGTGGTAAAGGCATTGATCACCAGGTGGTGGTAAGGGCATTGATCAACAGGTGGTGGTAAGGGCATTGATCACCGGGTGGAGGTAAGGGCATTGATCACCGGATGGTGGTAAAGGGCATTGATCACCGGGTGGTGGTAAGGGCATTGATCACCAGGTGGTGGTAAGGGCATTGATCACCAGGTGGTGGTAAGGGCATTGATCACCAGGTGGTGGTAAGGGCATTGATCACCGGATGGTGGTAAGGGCATTGCTCACCAGGTGGTGGTAAAGGCATTGATCACCAGGTGGTGGTAAGGGCATTGATCACCAGGTGGTGGTAAGGGCATTGATCACCAGATGGTGGTAAAGGGCATCGATCACCAGGTGGTGGTAAGGGCATTGCTCACCAGGTGGTGGTAAGGGCATTGATCACCGGATGGTGGTAAAGGCATTGCTCACCAGGTGGTGGTAAAGGCATTGATCACCAGGTGGTGGTAAAGGCATTGATCACCAGGTGGTGGTAAGGGCATTGATCACCAGGTGGTGGTAAGGGCATTGATCACCAGATGGTGGTAAAGGGCATTGATCACCAGGTGGTGGTAAGGGCATTGATCACCAGGTGGTGGTAAGGGCATTGCTCACCAGGTGGTGGTAAGGGCATTGATCACCAGGTGGTGGTAAGGGCATTGATCACTGGATGGTGGTAAGGGCATTGATCACCAGGTGGTGGTAAGGACATTGATCACCGGATGGTGGTAAAGGCATTGATCACTGGATGGTGGTAAGGGCATTGCTCACCAGGCGGTGGTAAGGGCATTGATCACCGGATGGTGGTAAGGGCATTGCTCACCAGGCGGTGGTAAGGGCATTGATCACCAGGTGGTGGTAAGGGCATTGATCACCAGGTGGCGGTAAGGGCCTTGATCACCAGGTGGCGGTAAGGACATTGATCACCAGGTGGTGGTAAGGACATTGATCACCAGGTGGTGGTAAGGGCATTGATCACTGGATGGTGGTAAGGGCATTGAACACCGGATGGTGGTAAAGGCATTGATCACCAGATGGTGGTAAAGGGCATTGCTCACCAGGTGGTGGTAAGGGCATTGATCACCAGGTGGTGGTAAGGGCATTGATCACTGGATGGTGGTAAGGGCATTGCTCACCAGGTGGTGGTAAAGGGCATTGCTCACCAGGTGGTGGTAAGGGCATTGCTCACCAGGTGGTGGTAAAGGCATTGATCACCAGGTGGTGGTAAAGGGCATTGCTCACCAGGTGGTGGTAAGGGCATTGATCACTGGATGGTGGTAAGGGCATTGCTCACCAGGTGGTGGTAAAGGGCATTGCTCACCAGGTGGTGGTAAGGGCATTGCTCACCAGGTGGTAGTAAGGGCATTGATCACCAGATGGTGGTAAAGGCATTTATCACCAGGTGGTGGTAAGGGCATTGATCACCAGGCGGTGGTAAGGGCATTGATCACCAGGTGGTGGTAAGGGCATTGATCACCGGATGGTGGTAAAGGCATTGCTCACCAGGTGGTGGTAAGGGCATCGATCACCAGGTGGTAGTAAAGGCATTTATCACCAGGTGGTGGTAAGGGCATTGATCACCAGGCGGTGGTAAGGGCATTGATCACCAGGCGGTGGTAAGGGCATTGATCACCAGGTGGTGGTAAGGGCATTGATCACCGGATGGTGGTAAAGGCATTGCTCACCAGGTGGTGGTAAGGGCATCGATCACCAGGTGGTGTTAAGGGCTGGTCCCACATGATGGCAAAGTGTTGGAGCTTTTAGCAGGCAATCACAAATCTGGATACCCGCTCAGGGGTGTACAGCAAAGCTCCTCCGGAACAGTCCAGGCAGCGGAAGCGTAGCTTGGACTCGTCAATCGTTTGTTCGATAACATTTCTTGTCACAACATGGCTCTCGTTGTAGGCCAGCTCTGCAGCGGTCCTTGGGTTCCTGAGAGGAGTCATGAGCCATGTCGGGAGGGGATAACAACCCCTGCTGCCCGGTAGCCAGCCTGTAACTTGACGGCCTGACTGGAATAAAGGAGTCACAGAAGACTGGCACAAGACGATGAGTCGTGACTGCTGCCAGGATACTGGGCACAAACCTATATGATGTGCTACCTGTGGTGGCAAACTAGCGGTACGTTGAGGGAGCGGAATCTTTATGAATGATAAAGATTTTCTGACTGAGAGGACAGGCAGTTTTTCATATGACCGGCCACTTGAACCAACTATTGGGCAGTCCATCACACTGAAGCGGGTTGAATCACTGTCTGATTTTCTTTTCTCCTCATGGGGAATGTACCTTACCCCACACCCTGATCTGTACCTCACACAAATGGCTCCTTCGAGACCTAGAATTCACTGTGCAGAAAATCCTGCCCTGCCATCATTTTATTCCACCAAGGGACTGTTCCGCAGAAGCACCCAACATTGCAAATGAGTGTACCTGCACTTAAAAATATGTATGTTCCATCGAATTGCCTTATGCTAAAATCTTACTGGTTGTTTAGGAATAAATTGCATGGGTGGCGCTGCAAAAACCAATAAGTTATTACACCTTTTTATATTGTGTACACAGTAGCACAGATAAGCGGATTGCATGAAAACAAGGATGTTGGGTATCTAAATACATTCAAGGCTTTATCAGTGTCATATGCTCACATTATGAGAAAGACGGTATCGGGAGTGCCGGTACAAAACTAGGGTCAGGCTTCCAGAACTTGTATGTTCAACCTTAAGATGTAGGTTTTTTTTAGGGGGGGGGCAACTTCTGCAGTTGGTGAGGAGTGGACAGGCTTGTCATTCCTTCCATAATTATTTGAAGCTGGAACAGCTGGCCTATTACTTTGTTGTCAGCTCATAATTATGAAGCTTTGTGAACCCATGATGGATATGGATATGCCTGATTACACTGAAACACTGGATTCATCCTATACCATGCTTGAGTTTGACAGCCTGAGGATACTGCCACCAAATAACGGTGAGTTTTGATGGGTAAGTGAATTTGCTTGTTCAACTGGAGAGTTCTGATGTGTTTACGATTGCCCGTTAACTAGAAATAATAACTTAAGCTCTAATAATTCTGCTGCTTTAAAGTAAACCACAAAATGAGGAAAACTCTATCGCACGCACAAATTCAAAATCCAATTGGAAAGACAGCAACAAAATGAAAACTGAATTACGAAACACTGAGATTTTTCAATTTTACAACTCAATCTTAGTAAGTAAATTTAAAATTCGCAATTCTGTCTATCAATTTATACAGAGCACATGAAAAACTTTTCATTGTGTTCATTAAAAAAGTAGCCAAAAGTAAGCCTCTAACAAACCTTTAGCTGTCATCGAGTTGTCATAAGGTTTGCACTTATGCTGGTCTATTGATTATGAGATAACAGAAAACGGCTCGGTTAAAAAAAAGATTGTATTAGTGCACCCAACATACCGAAAACATGTTTCATTTCTGCATTTGCTTTTCATGTAAAACAAGGGAAACATAAAAAATACTAAAGCATTTTGAATAAAGTATCACATTTATAGGAATTTGCAGCCTGGCTTTAAAGGCTAATGGTATCTAGGTCACCAGAAGACTATTTGTTTTGTAGCTAAAGTTTAACTAGGTTACAGCTACAGTACCTGTGTTGAAACCAGATTGTTAGATGTGTCGTTTCATACTCTAACATCATACCATGACTATGAATAACTGGAAGACTGTCAAAATAGTAAAGGAACATTTATTACTCAACTGTTTTTCCTTTATAGGCTAATGATTAAAAAAAAACTACTTTTTTGCTGAAACTAAGCAAATTATCAATAAACAAAGGGTTGTGCTTTATTTTAAATGAGATTACAAACATTTGCAGGAGACTGATTTAAATGGTTTTTTTGAGTGTTAAATATTATTCTAAACTGAACTTTAATATGCCACACGTTTTAACTGGAACAAATAAATCTGATAGGCTCTGTGAATCCATTTTCTTTTCCTTGGGTGAACTATACTGTTGCCAAAGCTCAATCCTGTAACTGTGGCTCCAATCATTGCCATTATCATAAAAGAACATATCTCCTGTGTAAAGTGCACCATAAAATCTGTGCAATCAAATTGCTTCATTCTTTATATGACTTTCTGCTCCAGTCTGGTCCGACCTACAGGATATTTATGGAAAATTTAGAGATTTTTAAAAAAAATTTTTACAAGTACTGTTTTATGTTCGAGAAAAAAAAATTCAACCGGCATAAATTGACAATACAAAGGGGCATTATACAATGAGTGTCCCAATCACCAGAGAGATACATTGGGTTGTTAACAAGTCTTCCCTGGTCACAAAAGCCGAGGAATTCAAAATGGGCACGAGGTTGGCGGCATGACGTTTTCCGCCCCTGGTTACCTGAGGCCCGAGTGAAATTTGGTTTCAGGCCTCATTTATATTCCGCCAGCAAGCTGCAAGCGCAAGATGGGTGCCCCCGCTGCAGCTCACCAGTTGGGAAGGGCGGGAAAGCGGCCAGCTCCTATGCTATGCCGGTCAGGTGGTTGAGTCTGGTGGGAGGGATGAGGTGGTGGGTTGGGGGGGGGGGGGGGAAAGACGTGATCTGGGTGGGCCTCAAATGCACCAGCAGGAATTCCTGGGCCATTTTTTGAGCGGCCTCCAGCAGTCCCTTTATGGATCGCTGGTTAGGCAGCTCCATGTCTGGCTCAACTAGGCAGAGCATACCTGAAAATTAATTGAATGAGGATAGGTGGATCTCATGATCCCAAATGATCTTGCTGTTTTTTGGCAAGATTCTGCTTCAAAATGAGAGTGCCCAGCAGTTTATTGTAGGTAGATTTTGGAGCAGGGCCCCATTTTGATGGGTTTCTGCCCTATAATGGCTATGCTGTAGTTGCAAGGCAATCTGGGGCCTTATCTGTGTGCACTTAGCAATGCAGCTGCGAGCTCATTAGCATTTATTAAAATTGTAGCAATGGCGTTGGAGTCAACAGATCCTGTGACTTGCCATTTCAATGATCAAGGTAACTTAGATTGAAATACGTGAGGCGTACCTGATGCCAGTATCAGCTGATAGCAGTGGAAGTGCTTTACTCCGAAGCCTGCGGCCTGAGAGATTGCCAGAGTTATAGAAGAGCTTTTAATGGATATATTGGCCTTGAAAGGCGTGCAGCACAGATTCAGAATGTTACCAGGGCTCCAAGGGTTAAATTAGGAGAGATTACATAATCTAGGCTTGTATTCCCCCGAATATAGAAGGTTAAGGGGTGATGTGATTGAGGTTTTTAGGATTTTGAAAGGAATTGATAGAGAGAAACATTTTCCGCTGGTTGGAGAGTCTAGGACAAAGGGACATGACCTTAAAATCAGAGCCAGGCCATTCAGGAGAGAAGTTAGGAAACACTTCTTCATGCAAAGGGTGGTAGAAGTGTGGAACCCTCTCCGACAAAAAGCAGTAGATGCCAGCTCAATTAATCATTTTAAATCTGATATTGATACATTGTTGCCAGCCAAGGGTATTGGCGATGTGGAGCTAAGGAGGGTGGATGGAGTTGTGATACAGATCAGCCATGATCTCATTGAATGGTGAATCAGGCTCGAGGGGCCTACTCCTGTTCCTATGGTCCTATGTTCCTATGTTTTTCGCCTTATACCTGGATTGAGCAGGTCTCTGAGATCACCAGGAAATGTTTCCCGCCCCACACAGTAAAAGGTTCGATATAACGGTTAGGGCATTCCCAGAGGGCACGTCCTTGTATTTAGTCTTAATGGAGGACAAGGAGCAGCGCTCGATGCCATGGACTGCCTTCTCCTCGGTCTCAACTAGGAAGGTGGCACAAGTCCACATACTCCCCACTCCTCCAGCCCCTTTGTGCTCTGTGAATCATCTGGTGGCACATCCTCATTGACAATATCTAATTTCCCCGGGTGAAAGTTTCTGAACTGGTGGGTGGGAGTCAGAAAACAGGTGATGCGGGGGTGATATGGAGCAGGCTGGGGCATAGGAGCAAGGGGCAGGATCTTGAAAGCTAGGTCTCCTGTTTGGCCTTGTCCTCAATATCCTCATGGTCATCCAATTGCCCTCTTGCTCCTCATCATCATCTTTTGAATTCATCATCCTCTGTCTTCCATTGTTGTAATTGATCTGCAAAAGGAGAGTGGAAGCTGAGAATGGCTGAGGATAACTCCCTTTGAAGTAAGGAGACAGAGAAGGCTATGGAAGCTTCTGGCTGTCTGTTGCTTCACATGGATGCCTTGGTGGCTGTAAGTCTGCACCTACTAACCTGCTGCCTGCACTGTCTCACCAATCTCACCATCTCCCACGACGAGCACCAAGTGCCTCCCCTGCAGTTCCATGCCTGTCCTCATGGGGGGTCTCTCTGATCTCCAGAAAGCCCCCTCCAGTCTCCTTCTTTTCACAGGTTTCTCCAGTAACGAGGGAATTAGATGAGGGCTAGCGTTTGAGGGGTGTCCCCAAGATGGCATCAAACATCTGATGTAATAGGTGTGCTGATATCACCCTGTTAAAGTGGGGGACGAGGTTGTAAAATTCTGAATGCAAGTAATTACTGTTCACACATGGGGAGGTGGTGACACATATTGTAAGGTCCAGAATTAGTGACACTCTTAACCACAGTGCAATGTGAAGGGCAACTTTTAATTTTAGAGAGTGAACAGAGTAATGGTGCTCATACTGCCCAGGGTAGAAAAGAGACAGCGGCCAGTCTGGGGTTGAGGGAGGTGGCATTCAGACCCACTGCCACCTCCTTCCACCTGGCACGCAAGACATTTTTCTGAGGTTTTCACCCATGGGCACCCAAGTCTTTCTCTCCTTTCTTGCATTTAATCCAAGAGTGCCTGAAGGTTGGTCTTATTGAAATCCTTTCTGCCTCCTGGTAATGCCATGCTCCCCTCTTTGGATGCCTCTGCTGGGTCCTCCACTTGAAGACCTGCTTTGTAGTGTCACAAAAATCACACATGAGCCATCCATTACTGAGACCTGAGTCAACTCACTGTGCCAAACACTTTCCTACTTACCCGCTGTTCCTCCAGCTTGCTACTGCAATCTTCAGCTATTCTTGGCTTTTTAGAAACGGCACTCCTATTTCCAAGCCGCCCAGTACAATACTTCCACGTTACATGGGGTTTGCACTACCGAAGTGCCAATGAATGAGCTAACTCTGTAATTTACAGCAGGGTCAGTACTGGATAGGATCGGTGGATTGAAGTCTCACGTCCAGGGTGCAACAGCAGTGCAAATGGCCCAATGGATTTTCAGGGCCTATGTGTTTTCAGGGGCCTCTACCCCCTCCTCCCCCACCCCCGGCCATAACTTGCCGATTTTAAATGGTCGTAACAGTAACCCTGGGACCTGGCCAACCTCAAGTCTTCTTCTTTCGTATGGTAGTAGCAAGGCAAATCAAATGTCAATATCTAAGTCAGATATCCAGGCCAAAGCTTCCAGTGTAACAGTGTGAATATCTTGTAGGCTGCCTGTGAATTTCCTCTGAGGGCAGTCCTCAATGATGTGCTCCAGGGTCTGATAGGAGTTCCACAGTCGCATCATGGTTCTTAAGGGGAGATTATTGTTCCACAGTCATTCATTTTTTTAACGATTTTTTGCTGCATTTTGTTCCCTATGTTAGTCCTTTCGCTGGGTAGTCCACCATTTATACATTTTGGGGGGAATTTTCCTGCCAACACTTTTCTCCATTAATCTTGGTAAATGCTGCCATTTAAATTGCACCATCAAGGTGATGAAGATGGGAATTGATTTTGGAGCTTCCCGATATGCTACATGACTTATACGAGAAAGCTGAGCTCACCAGGGATGAGCAAATACCCGTGCAATGAACTTGAAACCAATGCTTGTGGGCCCCTCCACACATACCTGGACATGTCAAAGGAGACCAGCCTTCAGTGTCTCCACCTCACAAGAGAAGCTGTCACAGAGCTGTACCACCCGTTGAAGGATGACTTGCAGAAAACACCTAAGATAAGTCTGGCTCTTCACTCTGTAGAAGTGAAGGTTTCCATGGCTTGAAGCTTTCATACTATAAGATCATGCCAAGCCACCACAGGGACCATCTGCCAGATCAGACAGTCAGCAGTGCACACCTATAACAATCAAGTAACAAATACCATGTTTGTAAGTGTCAACACCTTCATCACTTTTCATGTGGAAAGAAGGTTTCAGAGTGGCAGGGTTTTCTTGAGGTCAGGTACCTATTGTGAACATCAGGGCTCCTTATATCAACTCCATGGCCTCCATGAGCACAAAGGGTTTGCACTCAGTGTTTAAGTGGCCCTTATCCAGGAAGCAGCATTGATGTCTTCATTATGTGGCGGTCCACTGTCCCTACACTAGAGGAATATTTCTTAGGAGACTTCTGCATCTCTGTAAGGAGCTTGCCCCTTAGAACACAAATATCAGTGGGGAGAGTTCCCTCTTTTCTGGTTCATTCAGGACCTGGCATAGTACTGGAGACTTGTACACCCAATGAAATGAGAGGTACCAGCTTCTAGATGGATTCAAGTGGGCCCCACTGGAGGGAGCCAGGCCATTCCACTTGCTTTCACCCACACAGAATGGATTTTTTTTAAATTCCTTGAGCACCCCACTTACACAGGGGACATGGCTGGGTCCTAGGCAACCCCCCAGCTGCCAGATTTTCCAGTTCCATGCTGCGGACAGGTGCTGGAGATGGCAGCTGTAGTGGTGCAAGCACCCATCAGCTGCATACAAATGAGGTGCCCGCCCACTTACCCTGCCAATCCAGCGGGGTCAGCGCTGAAGGACACTGGTAGCTGTGAACCAAGGCATAAGCTCTGGGGTCGTGGCCCGTTGATTTTTGGTCCCAATATTTACCTACTTCCCAGTATACAAACTCACAAGCATCATTTGCCAGCAATAACAACCAATGCTAATATTTCATTACAAATAGTCGTTCCGGGACCACTAATTCAATTATCGCAGTGAGTATTGACACCACTGTGTCAGCCAATGAGTTGGAGGCGGGCAGAGAGTTACGGCGGGACTTAGAGCAAACAGAGCCTATTTTACAGCTGAGTCTATTTTCTCAGCAAACAGCAAACAGAGTCTATTTAAACAGACTCTACGCACTACAGCAAACAGAACTCATGATGAAACTATAGTTAAGTCTCCCGATAAAGCAGAATTATTTCTCCAGAAAAATGCAATGAGTGGAGGATAGTTACATAATACAAATTATGCATGTGAAATCAATCCCAGTCACTTACAGCAGACATGATTGATGGGTGAATTATCTAATCCTCTCCATTCTGGCCGGGACTTGTGGTGTCACTATGTGCAGTCTTCAATTATCACCATAACAAAGCTTGCGCATCCTGACTGATTTACGTATTAAACAAACTGCCCGTGCTCAAGTACGTAACCCATGTGACCTCGTATGCACAAGACAACTGCAGGCGACTCTTACCCCCCTCTCAATAATCTCTCCCTTCTCCCGGACATACCTCTGGGCCTCAGCACAGGCTGAAAGTCTTAAGACCCTGATTGGCGCCTGATTGGTGTCCTACAGCTCGCCAGATTTATTCTGATGAGGCACGAGGGCGATTCTTGACCGTCTCCGTTCTGCCATCACTGTGCGTCTCTGGAATCGTGCAAAGTTTGGGGCGCCAATAGATTTAGGCCTCAAAGGAATTTAGCCCCCAAAGGAACTCTTCCTAGTTACAAATAGCTAAGGTCAATATTTTATTTCACATATATACCCTATCTATTTAAATTGCCACAGAAAAAATATAATACAGATACTTCATGATTTGACACAGGGCACAAATATTGTGTTTATCACACTGCACCGTTTTACTATTTAGTGTTAAAATGAGCACTGTATTTATAAATGGGGCTGTATTACATATCAAAAGGCAGATATGTGCTTAATGTTTCTCTCTTGTACCCCATTCCTCTCTCCATCAAGATCAGATGGAGTTCGGGGCACATTTGCACTAAAAAGTAAGCATTTTATTCAGGTAAACACAAATACGTGGCATTTTGATCAACCAAATACTTCACTTTCAGACACGGTACAGCATGTACTGCTCTGCAAGTAAGCCACTTTGTTACGTCAGTCACAGATTGCTTAATAGGGTATCAGCACACCTGCTCAGGCCTGTAGCGCTATATCTAATTATGGCTGCACAGAACAGAAAGAGGAGTTTTGGAGATATTGAGGGGCAGGAGTAATAGACAGGGGAGCAGAAAGGGAATGAGGGTGTTGCTGTGTTGTTGTTAATTGTCTGTCGGGGAAGACCTGAAAGTTCTCGGGGGGGGGGGGGGGGAAACCCTTCTCCTTTGTGCAACCAGGACAGGGGGAGGCTTCCTAGGTCCAGCTCTGCTTCTAAAGAACCCATTACAGACAACAATTAGAACTCATTGATCCATCAAATCTCCTCTTCTCTTCCCTACACTCCCTCCCTCCATGCAGACTGCAATTAGGACCATCAATTCTTCTCTATTCCTCCCACCCAATACACACAGCCTGTCTCTGTTTCTCTCTACAGTTTGTATATTGTACTATCCAGTTTTTATGGATGAGGCTAACATGGTGGACGGAGCCTCACCAAAACTTATGAAATTTGGCTGGGGACCTTCATCTAAATGGGGCTCATTGCCAGCTCCCATCCCTCTCAAAATTGCTCCTCACAAATTGGGTGCACTGAGAATTGGCCGCGCAACCGCACGTGTCTGATTTCTGGACTTGCATCAGCTACCGGCAGAGCCTCACAAAATCCGGACATATATTTTCACGCTTTATTTGGTTTCCTAATCTCATTACCTATCATTTGTCCACATTAAATACCATTTGTTGCTCAACAACCCACCTTCCCAACCTATCCGAATCCCTTTTATATTCGGTTTTGCTCTTCTCTATTGTTAGAACCCCCAAGCTTGGTATCATCTGCAAGCACAGACTTGTTTCTGTCCCTAATTCCAAATCATTTAAATACACTGTAAACAGCAATGGCTCCAGCACCGACTCTTGTGGTACCCCACTGGTGATCCCTTGCCAGGGTATAACTAGCATTTATACCCATCTAAGTTGCTATAAAATAACTGTAAAATCTTTCACCACCAACACAACTTATCTTTGTGTCAAATTGTATCAGATCTTCTGCAACAGTAGACCATACAACTTACCCTGGGCTATCAGATAAGGTGAATTTTGCATTTATAAAACATCGGATAGAAGCTCTACCAGGACCAGTTTTTCTAGAGAAAAAGATTAAATGGCAGGGGTTGGGTTGAGGGAAGGAGACAAAACATTCTTCCTCCAATTGGCATTTAAAAACAAAAGATAAAGCTATGTGAAATAGCCCTTTAACCTATTGCCCGGTGATTGGAAGCTGGCAGAATGCTAGAGCCATGTCAGTTTGCAGGAGAGTGCGTGCGAGGTTGCATACCGGCAAAATATAAATTCTGAATTGGTATGTTGTCTGAAGGTTCTCAGTAAAATACTGAGTTCTAATTGATGAGTGGCTTAATTTTGAAGCTTTGACCAGAAAGATTGGCAGGTGGAAGAACTAGCTCAGAGTTTCGATAAACTAGATGAATAACTGAACTATTTCAAGCAAAGTTTTTATCCAGAATCATTCACAACCAGTGAAATTAGGTCTCGATATTTTCTAGAAACATTTGCTGTTTGTGATTAAATAGGGAATATTTTGTGCTTCATTCTTCATTATCGTTAATTGGATCATTGGAACCATTAAGTTATTTTGATAAAATGAATGACATAAATCGTAAACCCAATTATTTTTAGACGCAAAGAGAAAAAACAAATGAATCATTTGAAATATGCAAGACATTTCTGGCTGCAAAAAAAGGATATTTTTATGGGTCAAAAACATAGCGATTTTATAGCAATTAAGTACTCTTTTAGAGCTGCCCTGACAGCTCAGTGAATAAATGTATTCTGTGGTAAGTGTGAGGATCTTGGTTGAGCCTGCAATAGGAGATCTAAAATTTGCCTCAGAATTCTTAGTCAGGGCAAGAGAAAAATTGGTGATATTCCTCTTTGATCGCTATTCAGTGATCTCCGATAAAAGCGCAAAGAGGTGAAGGTCAGGCGAGTATCGGATCAGGCTCAGTCATGATAGTATCCACATTGAACAGTCTGCTAACATTCACTGTCTAAACTCACACTCATGTAGAATGACCACTTGGGTAATGTACCATACGATATGATGGGGAAAAAGATTGGGGGACTGGTCCTTGGTTTTAGATCTATCGTGACAGTAACAGGAAGATCATCTGGCACTTAGCAGATGCACATCCCAAGCTCCAGCCCTCCTAGGCCTCGTCTCTCTGCCCCCTCAGTTTCTTTCTCAGCCATGGGTGGCATGGCACATCCAAGATAGCTTCTCCTTTCTGGGGTCTAGTACCAAGTCTCCTCCCTTAAAGACCTATTCCAATAGTAAGAAAACACCCCAGATGGAAAATTCTGTGACAAGTCAAGCTCATATTTTCATTTATCTCTGCTCCAAGCCTCGGGATGCCAGTTCTGAGACATATGGCTCCAAATTAATACATACCTCACTGAATATTAATGTGCCAAATCACTTCCTGTTCACTCCAATTATCTGGAGCTACTCATCCAAAAAACACAATTAATGATGATGTTCTGATCCAAGCATAAAGTGTTCCCCAATGATTAATTGTTCAGTGTTCAACTTTCTATAGTGAAATCTACTATCAATCCAATCTATAGGAGACAAGGCATTTTGATAATCTAATCATTATGGTGTGGGGTGCATGTTTCTGTTTAGTGATGTGTGTTTTTTTTTGCTTAAGCTGAATTGATCATTAAATGATTTATATGGGCTGTGGTGGTAGAAAATTGCTCAATTTTATTTGCAATGTATAGAACTGCTGATTCAAGTATAACATTTGTTGGCAAACTAGTTAAATGTTTATCAGGATTAAGCCAGACTACTCGTGCAGGTGTTTGTGTGTCTGTGCGCACTGTCCACTTAATCTCTTAGAGATCCAATACGGAGCAAAATGAATTGCATACGTGTTTTTGTAATATCTTAAGTTAACATGGATCAAACAAAGCTTTCATTATCTGCTGAGGTAAAAACAGAAAATCCACTGGAGTTCTTTGGCAAGTAACAACAACGTATGGAAAAAGAGCAGCAAGCTTATTTTAGTTTAGAAATAAATGGCCATAAATTTATATCTGAAACTATTGGTTTAGGTTTAAAAAAATCTTGGAAAAACTCTAGCACTCTAGCTTATGAATCAGAAGGTTGTGGGCAATGGTCCTCCTAATTTTTTGGGGGATGTGCGGTTCCTTTAACAAGCTGCACGACCCATTCAAAATTTTGCGCATACGCGCAATCTCCCATTGAAAAGCCGGTGAGCGGCCTGCGCGGAACCTCCAGCTGGTTGCGTGGCCGCGCTGCTTAACGGGAATGTTGGTTGTGGGTTCAAGCTCAAGACTCAAACACGTGATCTAGGTTGATATTTCAGTAACATAATGAGGGAGTGCTACACTGTCAGAGGTGCTGTCTTTTGGATGAGATGTCAAACTGAGACCCCATCTGTCCTGCCAGGTGGAAGTAAAAGATCCCATCGCACTATTTGATGAAGAAAAGGGGGCGGGAGAGTGTCCTAGCCAACATTTATCCCTCAATCAACCCCACTAAAACAGATTATCTGGTTATTATCTCATTTCTGCATGCAAATTGGCAGCCATGTTTGCAACAGTTACTACACCAGAAAAGTACTTAACTGACTGTGAAGTTCTTGTCCTGAGGATGTAAAAGGTGCTTATATAAATGTAAGTTATTTTTTTTAAATGAATGACCAGTTAATCTGTTTTTTGACTGAGGAAAGAATTTTTGGCCAGAATATCTCTATTCTTCCAATGGTGTCATGGGATCTTTAATATTCACCTGAACCACAGGAACAGGTAGACGATGTCTGATCTGATGGACGGCACCTTTATTTAAAATTAATTCCTGGTATCTGGGCGTTGCTGGCAAGGCCAGCATTTATTGCCCATCCCTAATTGCCCTCGAGAAGGTGGCGGTGAGCCGTCTTCTTGAACCACTGCAGTCCGTGTGGTGATGATACTCCCACAGTGCTGTTAGGGAAGGAGTTCCAGAATTTTGACCCAGCAACGATGAAGAACGGCAAAATATTCCCAAGTCAGGATGGTGTGTGACTTGGAGGGGAACATGGAGGTGGTAGTGATCCCATGTATCTTGCTGCCCTTGTCCTTCTAGGTGGAAGAGGTCATGGGTTTGGGAGATGCTGTCAAAGAAGCCATGGCGAGTTGCTGCAGTGCATCTTGTAGATGGTACACACTGCAGCCACGGTACGCCGGTGGTGGAGGGACTAAAAAACGTTTAAGGTGGTGGATGGGGTGCCAATCAAGTGGGCTGCTTTGTCCTGGATGGTGTCGAGCTTCTTGAGTGTTGTTGGAGCTGCACGCGTCCAGGCAACAATGCTCCACTGAAGAGCGAGCCCAGTTTGATATGTTATAGGTCTGGATTAGGGCTTGAATCCATAACCTTCTGAGTTAAGAATGCCACCAACTGAGCCAAAGCCCAAATGTCACACGAACAGTAATTTCTACATTTTGGCATCTGATTTACACTTACCAAACCAAGAACACTTTTCGAGAAATGAGATGCGGAGATCAACAGGATGCTCCACCCAATACTATCAGTATAACGGAGTCATAAGAAGCCAAACAAAAAGGACCTAAGAATCAAGTAACATACTTTTGATTAGTTCTTAAATTCAGCAGTTCTTGTCCCGATTTTGCAATTGTTTGTAGAAGTTTTCTGTAGTCTGGAAAATGTTCTGGGGTTTTCCACACTTCATTACCATTAAATAATATTTTGTTCCCTGTGTGAACATAACTACATTTGGTAGTGCCGATTAAATACAATGATAAAGCTGACATTGAAGTGTCATCTGCAATTATTTAGAGCCGGCCGTGTGTTATCAATAAAACACTAATTTAATACGAGTTATGCTGAGAATTTAACAGCAGTGTCATTTTCATACAGTTTTTTTTAGTCCCAATCCTATTAAATTACAAGCTTAACATCTTAACACAGCCCCAAACATGTGTATGAAATTAAATGTGTGCGCTCATTGAGTGTTTATACAAAAATATTATTTGGATATGCATAATATATATCAAAAACACACAGTACGAACTGGTGGAGCCTCTGTACTATTTGAATCTTCCTCTATAGCAGAATTGCATTGTTTGCCAGCACTTAATGAAATATATTTTTATATCAAAGCATATTTAGGTATCTTGTGGCTGCCACGATACATTGGTACTTAGCTTCTCCATGTTATGGAAGGGTAAGGCCTGGGTTTGCACCGAGCATTCTCAATCTCACCCATGTCAGGAATTGCCCAACAGTGAGAAGGGGCAATTGGCAAGGGGAGTGTCACCCTGGCCCACTCTCACAAACTTTCTTGTAATTGCCCCAAGAATAACATTAATAGAGCCCTGGAACCTGGTTGGTTGCCCAGCTTCTCAGCAGCGAGAGGATGCATAGTGAATGTTATTCAATGAAAGGAAAAGGGTGAAAAATATAATGCACGATCACAAGATAATTACAGATGAGGAAGGCCATTCAGCCCATCTTAATTCATCTGTTCATCTGCTCAGAGAGTAACATCTAATTGTTTCTTAAATTATTCCAGGCTTTTTGCCTACACTACTCTATCTGGAAGTTTATTCCACATATTGATCATTCTGTGTGTGAAGAATTTCCTGCTTTCAGTCCTAAAATGACCTATTGCTAGTTTGAACCGATGTCCCTAGTTTTACACCCACAATCTAATTTAAAGCAATATTCCAGGATAACTCTTTCTATATATTTAACAATCTTATATACCTCAATAAGATCACCCCACAGATGCCTCCTTTCCAAGCTAAATTGTCCCAGTCTAACCTCATAACTCAGACTTTTGACACTGGGGATCAGTCTTGTGGCTCTTCTTTGTGCGGTCTCCTGTGCCTGACAGTCTCTCTTGTTTATTGGCAACCAGCATTCAAGGCGCGGTCTGACCAGAGCCCTGTACAGTTTGATCATTACCTCCTCTGACTTGTATTCTACTGTTTTGGCTATTTGGTTCATCCCATTAGCTTTGTTTATTGCTGCTCTGCATTGGTTGGACATATCTAGCATCAAGTCTACTAAGACTCCTTCTTTCAACTTCATTGAGGGTTATGCTGATAGGGTTAGCGGGATAGATGAAGAGGGATGGGAGGAGGCTCGTGTGGAGCATAAACATACATAAAGCTGTTGCATTCACCTGTTGGGCTGGATGGCCGGTTTGTGTGCTGTACATTCTATGTAAATCTTAGCTATTTGAACACCATTCATAGAGTATGCATGTAGTCGATGAAAATTGAATCTTTCTAAATCTATACTGTACTTATTTCTGTACTGAGATGACCATTTCTATATTAGTTTGAAGTTTTTAAACTAATTAAAGCCATCATTTTATAAGAACGTGCAATTCGCCCCAGTCTATCCTCATAACTCAGACCTTTGACACAGGGAATCAGTTGATTGTAGTAGATTGGTTCTAGTACATTTGTGTCGAGAGTTGGAAATTAATTTCCCTTCTACTTCCAGTAGTGTTAAGAAATAATTGCAAGTGCATAGGACTTCTGATTTTCAGGTTTTATTTTTTTTCAGAATGTTGATCAGAAAACCCGGTTAAAATCAGCTGCAAGCAAACGTGTGTCTTTCAGCTCAAAAATAAACCAAATCAAAATGTTTTTTAGTCAGAAAATTTGGAGTTATAGTCAGATTTAATCAGCAAAGCAACTTTGAGGGAACAAGTGCAAGACTTAGTAAGCAATAGATTTCTGTCTGTCTTCACAGTCAGAACGTAAAAGGAGTGTGTGCGCACCATTAACCTCATCCTTGACACCTCCACCCCGGTGGCACTTTGCACAGCCATCCAAGTGTGTCGCAGGTCACTGAAGGTGCATTCTGCGTCAATGCTGCCTGTCAGTGCAAAGAGAAATGAAATGCTCCCTTTGCCCAACAAGGAAAGCTGCTGTGTGCTTTAACCAGAACTGCGGAGTGCCAACTTTAATTTTTTTTGGGTTTGCCCTAATTTTCAACGTTATTTTTTTGGAGGGCAACTACTGAGTTTAACCAGGTTTTATCAAAACAAAAATCAGAAGACTTACAAATGCACTGCCTGAATATGTCCATATAGTTTGAATTATACAATGTATACAATGTAAGTTATGCAAACCTCCCTTTCATGTCAAATAATTTCAATAATTGGTTGCTAAACCTCAAACGGTTTATAGTTTCCCATCTTAGAACACTGTCAAAACCTGTTACAGGCATAAGAGGTATGACCCATGAAAAGAAATGTCTACCGGCCATGTAATCATTTTTGGCACACATCCTGGGATTGAATAAGCCAGGTATCATGTTGGTAGTGCACCCTTCTTGCAACCAGTTTCCTGAACAAGTGTATCTTGTTAAGGAGTTTCTGAAATTAGAAGTATGATTAAAAACTAATGAAAACGAGTAGAAATAGGACTGTAAAAGAAACAGAAATGAGAAGAGACATAATATTGTAAGAAAGTAAATGAGATATGAGGAAGAAAGAGTTGTACAAATGTAACAAAAACAAGTGTGAAAGGATTAAGTAATTAGCTGAATTGCTAGGGCTTTTCATGTGAGAATGTACTTGCAAGGCAAGTGCAGCTCTCAATACATGTATAGAGGCTTCACAAATATGCAACATGTCCAATGCAGATTCGAAAATGCTCAGGCAGAAAAATTGACACAGCAAGCCAGCTTTAAGAGAAGCTTCAAAGCAAGCCAGTGTCAGCTGTGACTCAGTGGGTAGCACTTCCACCTCTGAGTCAGAAGGTTGTGGGTTGATGTCTCATGCCAGAGACTTGAGCACGCAGTCTTCGCTGTCACTCCAGTGCAGTACTGAGGGAGTGCTGCACTGTCGAAGGTGCTGTCTTTCGGATGAGACGTTAAACCCAGTCCCTGTCTCCCCTCTCGTGAATGTGAAGGATCCCATGACATTATTTTGAAGAAGAGCAGGGGAGTTTTCCCTGCCCAATATTTATCCCTCAACCAACATCACTGAACAGATTTTCTGGTCATTATCTCATTGCTGTTTATGGGACCTTGCTGTGCGCAAATTGGCTGCCACGTTTCCTACATTACAACAGTGACTACACTTCAAAAGTACTTCCTTGGCTGTAAAGCGCTTTGGGGCATCCTGACGTCATGAAAGGTGCTATATAAATGCAAGTTCTTTCTTCTTTACTTTCAAATAGATACAGCTATTTTATATGGGCAAGCAGCTTGCTGTGAGTGGGGCTTTGTCTGAATTCAAAAAATCAAGCGTGAGACCTTATTCCCATCATTAACATGTGCTGGCAGTGGGCGAGGTTCCTTGTCCTGACCCACATTCATAAAACTCAGTCTCTGTGTCAACTTTTCTGGATTGATGCAGGATATTAAGATGCAGCTGCAGCAGGTCTTATGTTCTGGGCTCAAGTGTGAGTAAGTTTTATGATGCTGCTCTAGATTAATCTTGTAGAGGATTGGCAGTCTGGTGTGACCTCCCTAATATTGGAGAAGATGGGTCTAATGTCTGTACTGTATTTATTTTTTGTTTCATAGAGACCATTCCATCAGAAGCTAGTAATATCAATGTGTTGATGGGTAATGGTGTCACTGCCATGTGCTCAATCTGCGGTGATCGTGCAACAGGGAAACACTACGGCGCTTCCAGCTGCGATGGATGCAAAGGTTTCTTCAGGAGAAGCGTTCGGAAAAATCATGTCTACTCCTGCAGGTAGGCTTCAAATTGGACTTTGAGCTATGTTTAAGATGGACGATGCTTAAGCGCTACAGTCCAGAGAGAAGAAGGTTGAGTAGATGCTTACTATGGTATATAAAGCATTATTACCTCAAGGTCAATAAGGCCAGAGGATATAAATTTAAATTAACTTAAGACAGATCTTAGAAAAAAAATCCCTTACTCAAAAGTTGCTAAATATTTGGAGCAGTTTATCATGTAAGATAGCACAGGGAAAGATAGTGGAAGAGTTCTAAATGCAATTGGATGTTAGGCTGGGCGAGTTGGAGTACTGGATGGATGTTGGACTGGGTGAGTTTGAGTACTGGGTGGATGCTAGACTGGGTGAGTTGGAGTACTGGATGGATGCTAGGCTGGGCGAGTTAGAATACTGGGTGGATGCTAGACTGGGTGAGTTGGAGTACTGGATGGATGCTAGGCTGGGCGAGTTAGAGTACTGGGTGGATGCTAGACTGGATGAGTTGTAGTACTGGATGGATGCTAGACTGGGTGAGTTGGAGTACTGGATGGATGCTAGACTGGGTGAGTTTGAGTACTGGATGGATGCTAGACTGGGTGAGTTGGAGTACTGGATGGATGCTAGACTGGGTGAGTTGGAGTAATGGATGGATGCTAGACTGGGTGAGTTGGAGTACTGGATGGATGCTAGGCTGGGTGAGTTAGAGTACTGGATGGATGCTAGACTGGGTGAGTGGGAGTACTGGATGGATGCTAGGCTGGGCGAGTTAGAGTACTGGGTGGATGCTAGACTGGATGAGTTGTAGTACTGGGTGGATGCTAGACTGGGTGAGTTGGAGTAATGGATGGATGCTAGACTGGGTGAGTTAGAGTACTGGATGGATGCTAGACTGGGTGAGTTTGAGTACTGGATGGATGCTAGACTGGGTGAGTTGGAGTACTGGATGGATGCTAGACTGGGTGAGTTGGAGTACTGGATGGATGCTAGACTGGGTGAGTTAGAGTACTGGGTGGATGCTAGACTGGGTGAGTGGGAGTACTGGATGGATGCTAGACTGGGCGAGTTAGAGTACTGGGTGGATGCTAGACTGGGTGAGTTGGAGTACTGGATGGATGCTAGGCTGGGCGAGTTAGAGTACTGGGTGGATGCTAGACTGGATGAGTTGTAGTACTGGATGGATGCTAGACTGGGTGAGTTAGAGTACTGGATGGATGCTAGACTGGGTGAGTTGAAGTGCTGGATGGATGCTAGACTGGGTGAGTTGGAGTAATGGATGGATGCTAGACTGGGTGAGTTGGAGTACTGGATGGATGCTAGACTGGGCGAGTTAGAGTACTGGGTGGATGCTAGACTGGGTGAGTTGGAGTACTGGATGGATGCTAGGCTGGGCGAGTTAGAGTACTGGGTGGATGCTAGACTGGATGAGTTGTAGTACTGGATGGATGCTAGACTGGGTGAGTTAGAGTACTGGATGGATGCTAGACTGGGTGAGTTGAAGTGCTGGATGGATGCTAGACTGGGTGAGTTGGAGTAATGGATGGATGCTAGACTGGGTGAGTTGGAGTACTGGATGGATGCTAGACTGGGTGAGTTGGAGTACTGGGTGGATGCTAGACTGGGTGAGTTGGAGTACTGGACGGATGCTAGACTGGGTGAGTTGGAGTACTGGATGGATGCTAGACTGGGTGAGTTGGAGTACTGGGTGGATGCTAGACTGGATACGTTAGAGTACTGGATGGATGCTAGACTGGGTGAGTTGGAATAATGGATGGATGTTAGACTGGGTGAGTTGGAGTAATGGATGGATGCTAGACTGGGTGAGTTGGAGTAATGGATGGATGCTAGACTGGGTGAGTTGGAGTACTGGATGGATGCTAGACTGGGTGAGTTGGAGTACTGGATGGATGCTAGACTGGATGAGTTAGAGTACTGGATGGATGCTAGACTGGGTGAGTTGGAGTACTGGATGGATGCTAGACTGGGTGAGTTGGAGTACTGGATGGATGCTAGACTGGGTGAGTTGGAGGACTGGATGGATGCTAGACTGGGTGAGTTGGAGTACTGGATGGATGCTAGACTGGGTGAGTTGGAGTACTGGGTGGATGCTAGACTGGGTGAGTTGGAGTACTGGATGGATGCTAGACTGGGTGAATTGGAGTACTGGATGGATGCTAGACTGGGTGAGTTGGAGTACTGGATGGATGCTAGACTGGGTGAGTTGGAGTACTGGATGGATGCTAGACTGGGTGAGTTGGAGTACTGGATGGATGCTAGACTGGGTGAGTTGGAGTACTGGATGAATGCTAGACTGGGTGAGTTGGAGTACTGGATGGATGCTAGACTGGGTGAGTTGGAGTACTGGATGGATGCTAGACTGAGTGAGTTGGAGTACTGGATGGATGCTAGACTGGGTGAGTTGGAGTACTGGATGGATGCTAGACTGGGTGAGTTGGAGTACTGGATGGATGCTAGACTGGGTGAGTTGGAGTACTGGGTGGATGCTAGACTGGGTGAGTTGGAGTACTGGATGAATGCTAGACTGGGTGAGTTGGAGTACTGGATGGATGCTAGACTGGGTGAGTTGGAGTACTGGATGGATGCTAGACTGAGTGAGTTGGAGTACTGGATGGATGCTAGACTGGGTGAGTTGGAGTACTGGATGGATGCTAGACTGGGTGAGTTGGAGTACTGGATGGATGCTAGACTGGGTGAGTTGGAGTACTGGGTGGATGCTAGACTGGGTGAGTTGGAGTACTGGATGGATGCTAGACTGGGTGAGTTGGAGTACTGGATGGATGCTACACTGGGTGAGTTGGAGTACTGGATGGATGCTACACTGGGTGAGTTGGAGTACTGGATGGATGCTAGACTGGGTGAGTTGGAGTAATGGATGGATGCTAGACTGGGTGAGTTGGAGTACTGGAGGAATACTAGTCTGAGTAAGTTAGAACACTGGAGGGATCAACTTAATCGGCTGAATTGCCTTTTCTTTTTCTGTGTGGTACAATAATGATTTATGCAAATGGTTAAGTCACTGAACTATGTTTTGCACTATTTTCAAAACAGATCACTTGAAAAATTATATCATGTTTAAGCAATTTTTCCCAGCAAATACAATCATTATTCCTGTTGGTACCTTTCATTTTCATTGATATGCATTACAAACATGACACTGTAAATGAATGCCCTGAGTGTACAAGAGAGAACTTACCTGTGTCACATTATGACCCATTAGTGCACTGATTTGTAAAAGTGCTATGATAGACTGATAAGACTGAAATATATGAAGTACAGTAAAGTTCAAATATTATGATCATGTTTAGGAATGTTTGTGATGATCACTACAGACAAGTTATTTCCTGTGAGACTCAAAGAATTAAACTTGTTTTCATTCGAGAAGGGATTGAGCGGTATGATGAGAAGTAGATAGGTGACTTTGATCAAAAAGGTGACCCGCTGGTTGGGTCTAAAGGCTTCCTCTTGTTCCTAAAAGTTGTTTCGTACTCATGAGAAAAGAAGACTAAGAGGGGACATGATCTGGGCCCTTAGTATCATGTAGACACAGTGGCCTCGAATTTTTACGGTGGGGGTGGAGGGCGGGAAGAGTGCGCGCAAACCTGGACAGGTCGGATCGCAGAGGCCTTGCTGACCTTAACTGTAGGGCTGTGGCGTTGCCACATTGGGGAAACACTGTGTGTATGTAGATAAACCTGTATAATCCCCTTTTAACTGCTGTATTCCCCTCCCCCCACAAGACAGTTGCAAGCTGAGAGGAATAAGGCATGTTCAGACTTGCCTGCTGCTGAGAGAAGGAAAACCAATCAGGTTCCAGCAGGTGACCAATCCGTGAGTCATCACAGGCTCGTGGGCTTTACGAATTCAGTACTGTATTGTGAGAGTTGGAGTAAAGACCTATTTCTTGTAGCTCGCTGTGTTGCCTATTTCTTTACGCAGGAGACTGTAGTCTCCCACATTGGTGACCCCGACGTGATCTTATCGACGTCGGCGGGAAGCCGGACCTTATTTCAGTAGACCGCCTCAAACCGGCGCACCTGGACCTTAGCTTCCCGGTTCGTCCGGCTCTTCCCCCATGGCGGGGCAGACCTCCCGCATTGGCGGCGGCCCCACAAGAGGACCAAGACACGCCAGAACCTTACTTCCCGGCCGCCGCCCCACCTTCGCCGGCAGCCCGTCCAGCCAGCCCACCGGCAGACCAGCCGCCAGACCAGCCGACGAACCAACCTGCCGACCTCCCAGACAGCCCTCCTCACACGCCAGATGGCTACTACAGCCGCTACGGCCGTTTGGTCAAACCTCCGCAGAGACTGACTTTTACAGTTAACGAGGATTCTGGGGGGGCGTATGTGGCGTTGCCACATTGGGGAAACACTGTGTGTATGTAGATAAACCTGTATAATCCCCTTTTAACTGCTGTATTCCCCTCCCCCCGCAAGACAGTTGCGAGTTGAGAGGAATAAGGCATGTTCAGGCTTGCCTGCTGCTGAGAGAAGGAAAACCAATCAGGTTCCAGCAGGTGACCAATCCGTGAGTCATCACAGGCTCGCGGGCTTTACGAATTCAGTACTGTATTGTGAGAGTTGGAGTAAAGACCTATTTCTTGTAGCTCGCTGTGTTGCCTATTTCTTTATGCGGGAGACTGTAGTCTCCCACAAGGCCTCATTTAAATAAAATTTCCCAGATTCCCACCCGACACCCGGTCAGATTCACTACCTGGTGCAGAAGCGGGAGCAGGAATTTGGCCGCAGGAGGCCACAACAGGGCACTCGTGGGAATGGTCCCAGTCAGTCATTAAGCTGGGGGATGCCCTCAATAAACATGTAGGGAGGGCTGGGGATTCCCTTTGCTCAATCGGGGGGAGGCTGGGACTGGAGTGGCCTAAGGACTCCTTGCGGGGCCCCCTGAGGGGAAGCACTCCGGCTCCTCCATGGCCCACAAGGAGTTCAAAGCAACGGCCAGTTTAAAAAACTTACCGTGGCCTCTTCTGGGCAGTCGGCTCCTCCCGCCATGTTTCTGCTGCCAAGCAGCAGATAGTGTGGGACTCTTGCTCCTCCTGGCCCACAAGGAGTGCTATTACCTTCTGTAAACGGCAGCTCCCACCTCCATTTCACTGCCGGGTTTCCCGAGCCTTGCGAAACCCGAGTGGCAGCAGTTAAATTTACATTAGGCTCCCAGTTGCACTGCGGGAGCCTGATTTATGTGTCCCAGACGGGACACTTGCACTGCACGCGACCTGCTGCCATGAAAAGGTGACACGCTGGTTGGGTCTAAAGACTTCCTCTTGTTTCTAAAAGTTGTTTCGTACCCATGAGAAAAGAAGACTAAGAGGGGACATGATCTGGGCCCTTAGTATCATGTAGACACAGTGGCCTCGAATTTTTCGAGAATGGCAGCCGGCACTTACGCATCAGGTTAAGGTCACGTTTCGTATTTTTAAACATTTAACCAACCGCAACCCCCCCCCCCTCCCAGATCTCCTCCCGCCCATCGTGGGGGTTAATATTGAGATCATGGATACTGGGTGACAAAGCCTACGTTCAGCTCCCAGGGATAATAAGCCCCAAAAAAGTGTTCCACACAGCCCGCAGGGGCGTGCTACAATGAGACATATGCCTCCACTAGACTGGTCATTGGGACAACCATCAGGGTGTTAAACGCACAGTATTTGCCTGGATAAATTACACCGCAGTAGGCTTCAGGTCGGGAGTCAAGCGTGCTGTTCTCTTCACAACTTTGCACTTCAGGAAAGTCTAGACTTTGCCAAGACTGGCGAAGAGGCCCTTGCTTAGCTGGAACCAAAACTACATGAAGCAGGCTATCAAGAAAATCAGCACTCGGATGCAAGGGCCATCAGAACACAGATCATCTCTCCTGTGTGACACAGTGCTCCACTGCCTTACCTACTTCGCTCCCGCTTGCAAATAAAGGAATAGTCACTCAAATCACTACCCATCCTATCACATGGCCATGCATCAGCTCTCTTTGCCCCTGCATAACCATACCAGTATACACCACCGTTTAAAAAACTCATTCTCGTGATGTGAGCGTCACTGGCAATGCTGGCATTTATTGCCCATCCCTAGTTGCCCTGAATTCTTTGTAGTGGTTTGATAGAATGGAGAGACTTGCTAGGCCACTTCAGAGGGCAATTGAGAGTCAACCACATTGCTGTGGATCTAGAGTCACAAATAAGCCAGACTGGGTAAGAACAGCAGGTTTCCTTCCCTAAAGAACAATTAGTGAACCAGTTGGGATTCAACAACAATCTGACAGCTTCATGGTCACTTTTACTGATACCAGTTTTTAATTTCCAGATTTATATTAAACTGAATTCAAATTCTGAAACTGCCATGGTGAGATTTGAACTCTCGTTTTCCTGGATTACCATACGACAGGATCTCTTAGATGAGACCTTTAGCTGAGTGCCACTCATTTCATTAGCAGCCTTCTTCACATGAGCACAATGCAGTGGCCCAGTATGATTTGGACAGGTTGGGTGATTGGGCAGATGCATGGCAGATGCAGTATAATGTGGATAAATGCGAGGTCCACTTTGGTGGCAAAAACAGCAAGGCAGATTATTATCTGAACGGCAATAGATTGGGAGAAGGGGAAGTGCAACGAGACCTGGGTGTCCTTGTGCACCAGTCGCTGAAGGTAAGCATGCAGGTGCAGCAGGCGGTTAAGAAGGCAAATGGTATGTTGGCCTTCGTAGCGAGAGGATTCGAGTACAGGAACAAGGATGTCTTGCTGCAGTTGTACAGGGCCTTGGTGAAACCACACCTTGAGTATTGTGTGCAGTTTTGGTTGCCTTATCTGAGGAAGGATGTTCTTGCCATGGAGGAAGTGCAGCGAAGATTCACCAGACTGATACCTGGGATGGCAGGAATGATGTATGAGGAGAGATTGTGTCGATTGGGCTTATACTCGCTGGAGTTTAGAAGAATGAGAGGGGATCTCATTGAAACTTATAAAATTCTAACAGGACTAGACAGACTAGATGCAGGAAGGATGTTCCCGATGGCGGGGGAGTCCAGAACCAGGTCACAGTCTAAAGATAAGGGGTAAGCCATTTAGGGCAGAGATGAGTAGTGAATCTGTGGAATTCTCTACCACAGAAGACAGTTGCGGCCAATTCATTAAATATATTCAAGAAGGAGTTAGATATATTTCTTAAGGCTAAAGGGATCAAGAGATATGGGGAGAAGGCGGGGACAGGGTACTGAATTTGGATGATCAGCCATGATCTCACTGAATGGCGGAGCAGGCTCGAGGGGCTGAATGGCCTACTCCTGCTCCTATCTTCTATGTTTCTATGGCCCAATAGACCTTCAACAACCATATTCTTTACACCAACTATGGAGGCCAGTTCTTTCCTTCTTAAAGGGGTGTTTGACTGTTTCTTTCATGGGTACGATAGTGTAGTGGTTATGGACAGGAAAAGGATAGCATTAGCTCTGAACTTTGGGGGGGACTTCCAGATTCACCCTAATCTATTCCCTCTCTGTTATCAGTTCCCAGGATATTGAGTTCAAATTGACTCATTGTAGATGTTTTGTAAAGGTACGGTTTTATGGATTAGAACTCTCAGAAGGACAGCCAAATACCATATATTAATGAGATTGCAAACAGTTGAAAAGAGCCTTTCAGTTCAGGTTTGCTTCCCCCATTTCAGTTTATCAATTCCTAATCAACCATATACTTAGGTCTCTATCTAGTAACTTGCCAGAGAATGATCTCTGGATTTGATGCCGGGGAACCGACAAATATTAAAGCAACAGGAGGCCTGTTGCATTCATACATGATTCAGAATTGGAGCCATTTTAACATTGGGTAGATAAGGTGGTTAAGACGGCTTACGGGATACTTTCCTTTATTAACAGAGGCATAGAATATAAGAGCAGGGAGGTTATGCTTGAACTGTATAAAACACTAGTTAGGCCTCAGCTAGAGTACTGTGTACCATTCTGGTCACCACATTACAGGAAAGATGTGATTGCACTAGAGAGGGTACAGAGGAGATTTACGAGGATGTTGCCAGGACTGGAGAATTTTAGCTATGAGGAAAGATTGGATAGGCTGGGGTTGTTTTCTTTGGAACAGAGGAGGCTGAGGGGAGACTTGATTGAGGTGTATAAAATCATGAGGGGCCTAGACAGAGTGAATAGGAAGGACCTATTTCCCCCAACAGAGAGGTCAATAGCCAGGGGGCATAGATTTAAAGTAATTGGTAGCAGGATTAGAGGGGAGTTGAGAACAACATTTTTCACCCAGAGGGTGATGGGGTCTGGAACTCACTGCCTGAAAGGGTGGTGGAAGCAAAAACCCTCATCGCATTTAAAAGGTACTTGGATATACCCTTGAAGTGCCGTAACCTACAAGGCTACGGACCAGGAACTGGAAAGTGGGTAGCTGTTTTTTGGCCGGCACAGACACAATGGGTTGAATGGCCTCCTTCTGTGCTGTAAATTTCTTTCACAGCCTCTGGTCATCCCAAAGCCCTTCACAACCAATTATTTTTGAAGTGTAGTCACTGCTGTTTTGTAGACAAATGTGACTGCCAGTTACAAGCAGCTACATCCCACAAACAAGAGTGAGATAACTGACCAGCTAATTTGTTTTAGGTTGTGTTGCTTGCAGTTTGAATTTTGGCTCGGACATTTGGAGAACTCCCTGATCTTTGCCATGGGATCTTTACTTGAACAGGGGCCTTGGTTTAATATCTTATCTGAAAGATGGCACTTCAATCAATGCAGTACTCTCTTAGTACTGCCTAATTTATGCACTCTAGTCCTTGAATGGGGCTTGAGCCCACAATCTACTGATTTAAAAGCAAGAGTGCTACCATTGAGCCAAGCTGACACATTAACCTCCAAATCTTAATATGTTTGTCCTGCTCTTTTATTTTCCTAGTTTCCTCTTCTTTCCTGGTAGTTTTAACACATGCTGGACTATGGTAGTTCTTTGATACCTTGCCCAATTGGCTTTTCTTCATCTGTGAACCTGTACATGGAGTGTTTGGAGGCTCTTTGATAATTGGGGGACATCACAAGCCTGATTATGTCCTCACCTAATATCCACATATCTACTTTCCTGTAGGAGTGATTAGGTATAGATCAGAGACAGGATTCTGGGGTAACATTTCTCCCCTTGGCCCAGTGGTGTTGGGAGCAATTCTGGTATCCTTGGCACCACACCAGTTTAGATCAACTAACTCAGCATAAACTAGGAATTGAACTTGGGACTTCCTGGTCTCTATGGCTTAGTACCCCACTAGGCCATACATTTACACAACAAGCCATTGGGAAGCTATTGTTCCACTCTTTATATTGATGCATGTTCTGATCACTTCAAAAAGAATTCGACATTCCCATTAGCTCCCTGTCATTATTGCTACAGTGAGCAGGGCAGGTAAGCGCCGCCATTGTTTGATCAAGTTGGCTGACATCCATCCTAACCTATTTTACTCCTTAGCATCCAGTATTGCTCAAAAAGTGCCACGTTACACTTCAGTAACTTCATAATCTGATCGTGTGATAATAAAATTGCTGTGATTCATACAAATGAAATTACCATTGCTACACACCAGCATTATCAGTTAAAGGCATGATTAACAGTTATCACACTTGTTTATTCCTGTACAGTGATGCATTCAGGTAATAAAATTATAAAAGTGTTTGAGGAATATCCTTTCTACATAGAAAGGGGCCTTTGTTGCCTGGTAAAGTCTGCATCCTGCAAGGAAGACTCGACAAGACTCACCAATAAAAGTCTATGTAATGACGTAATGAGCGTTATG
Source organism: Somniosus microcephalus (assembly GCF_052327205.1). Taxonomy (NCBI): domain Eukaryota; kingdom Metazoa; phylum Chordata; class Chondrichthyes; order Squaliformes; family Somniosidae; genus Somniosus; species Somniosus microcephalus. Next base: position 256,550,636 of record NC_140992.1, read on the forward strand.
ATATCATCGACTGCATGTGTAGCGACAATCTGTTTTAAACTTCGAGACAATTTTCAAAAACTCAATGTAAAAGATCAGATCGCCGAGATGGGTCAGAGAGGAATTCCCAGATTTTTCCCCCCCCAAAATTGGCCTGGGTTTTTTATCTGGTTTTTCACCTCTCCCAGGAGATCACATGGTCTTTGGGTGGGGTGGGGAGTGTATATATTGTGATACATAAGGTATCGCAATTGTGTGACATGGGTTGGATGGACCAGAGGGCCTGTACCTGTCTGCCATTGTTCATATGTTCGTATGTAACAGGTGGAAGTGCTTTAATTTTGGGAGGAGGCCCAGAGTGTGCAGTCATATCAGACAGGCTGAGATATAACCCTATCTTCCCCCTGGAGTGCAGGGTGGAGATAGGGCTGTATCACTATAGGACTGATTCTGCGACACATGTTCCCATCTAGTGAGGCTCCATAATAAAAACAGAAAATGCTGGAAATACTCAGCAGGTCAGGCAGCATCTGTGGAGAGAGAAACAGAGTTAACATTTCAGGTTGATGACCCTTCGTCAGATTTCCAGCATCTGCAGTACAGGAAACTTTCTGGTATCCGGCACTGACGGGACCGAGCTGGTGCCGGTCGATCAACACTGCCGGAAAAACGACGCTAATGTTAAAACATATGGAGCTTCTGAGCTCCGTGTGAAGCAACAAACCCTGTTGCTTAGCAACAGCTTCAAAACAGTCGGCGCAGCTTGCAAGCGTCTCTGTAGCTAAGCAACAGCTTCAGCTAGACGCTTGCAGAGCCAGGACTGGAGAAAAAAAGCAACGAAAAGTAAAAAAAGTTATCTGAACCAACTCCTGAATTTTGCCGGTGGATAGAGCATTCCGGATATTTAACCTCCGGTTAAACGAAAGTTTCCTGTATTTTACTTTTGTATTAGTGAGGCTCCATGCTAGGTACAGAATTAATCCTGCTACATAAGCTTTCTTTTAAGGAATTTTGTGCTCATCAAGGTTATGAATATTAGTTCTGGGGAAGGAAACGCTCCTGTTTCACGTACCCAGTGTCCCCATAAAAAATGACTCTTGCTCCTTCAAGTTTAGGAGTGCAATAAAAACAAAAAGGAATTCCCATCCTGTCCAATCTGGTTGCAGCAAGTGTAATAGCAGCTGGATGCAAGACTGATGTAAGAAACAGAGTTGGGAATACAATCATTGCAATACAAAGACAAAACAGCAACATAATTTAGTGCCTCAATAAAAATGCATTATGCAATATAGTAAGGCAAAAAAAAATATATATGACTTTACAACTAATAATAAAAAGTGATACCCCTTGAAGAAACCAACTTCTCCAGGCCAGGCCATCAACACACTGCTATGCTTGTTTCAGCATAACCCTATTTCCACCCTGTGCCCTAGGACTAGGGGTATAGTCTCAGGATAAGGGGTATAGTCTCAGGATAAGGGGTGGGCCATTTAAGCCTGAGATGAGGAGGAATTTCTTCACAGAGGGTTGTGAATCTTTGGAATTCTCTATCCCAAAGTACTGTGGATGCTGAATTGTTGAGTATATTTGAGGCTGAGGTAGATAGATTTTGGACTCATGGGGAATCAAGGGATATGGGGATAGGGCAGGAAAGTGGAGTTGAGGTCAAAGATCAGCCATGATCTTATTGAATGGCCGACTCCTGCTCCTGTTTCTCATGCACTTAGATTCTTAAGTTGTTACGTTGAGGTGGATGAGTAGCCTTAGCAGCGAGGAGGTGGTGAGAGAGTCATTGGCCGCGATTTTGCTGGCGCTCAGAGAGGCGGGTCAGAGGTTAAAGTGCTATTGATTGACGACGGGTCCTGAACCCCCCCGTCAACCTACCTCCAAACAGCTTTCCCAAGTGTCGAGTCCCCGATTTGCGAATGGACCCGGCCCCTAGTGGCGGGAAACAGATTAAAGGCAATTACCTGCCTATTAACAGGTACTTGTCAATAGTTTTCAGCCTGTTTTTCAATTTTTCCTGCTTCTGGGTCGGGTTTCCTGACATCTGGACACCAGGCCGGGTAAGTGTGGAGTGTTGTGAGTCTGGTGTAATGTTTGTGAAAAGATGACAGCTGCAGAAGTGGTGTGGAGGATCCAATGTTGCACATGGTGACTTTCAGAGCAAAGAAAATGTTGGTTACTGCATTTTTAAAACATATACAGGTTTCTTTAGCTTACAAGTTTTTAAATTCAACTATATGTCCAGTGCAACCTCATTGGAAGAACCTCTCTCACCAGTGACAGATCACTTCTGTCATCTCACCTGCAGCTGCCATCTATTACAGCATATGGAGGGAGTCATTGGAGAGCCTGGGTGCAAGAGTTCACCTTTGTGCAGTGATTGTGTGTTTTCAGCACCTCAATGCGGTCAAATACTGAGAAATCAGCTGTCAAAATAAAATTGTGCATGGTCCCTTTAAGGAAACTGGCAGATGACGTGACATCAAATTACGCCATCAGACCCGCATCCTGTTAATTGGCCGCAAGGTCAATCAAGGGAAAATCACGTCTGTGGAGCGGAGGCAGCTGGGAGCAGGACTGGAACCTGGAAACCAGCTGTCCCGCACCCATCCCGACACCGATCACAAAATCACGGCTATTGAATCCAGTATGGGACCCATTTTAATAATATTGAAGGTTTAATGGGGTAAATTTAAATTTTAAATGGATTTAAAATTGTAGGAGGTGTGCATCTGAATCTCTGTATTACACTCCTAGGGGTAGATCTTGACTGTGCGAATAGTGTAAAATGGATGATAGTGAATAGGCAGCCCGTTTTACATCTCTTCCAATTTTTATTTCCATTTCCATCAGGCTATCTGTGTTATTTTTACAGTAAATAACCAGTTTAAAATGTCGCAGACAGGAATTTAACCGGCTAATCATGCATTAAAGATGCCACACAGGGAAAAAGAAATGCTGTCAGATCTTTTACGTTGGCCCTCTCATTTGGGAGTAAAAGATCCCATGGCACTATTCGAAGAAAAGCTGGGGCATTCTTCTGGTTTCCTGGGCAACATTTATCCCTCAACCAACACCACTGAAAACAGATTATCTGGTCATTTTATTTCATTGCTGTCTGTGGGAGCTTGCTGTGCACAAAATGGCTGCCACGTTTCCCTACATTGCAGCAGTGACTGCTCTTCAAAACTACTTCATTGACTGTGAAGCACTTTGGGACGTTCTTAGATCATGAATAACATTATATAAATACAAGTTTGTTTGTTCAAAATCCTTTTGTGTTCACCCTAATTTTTTTTTTGCTCTTCAGTATCTAACACTTTTTATTTTCTTATCTCAACATGATCACAACAAATCAGAGCAATACTCATCTTCTGTACATGATGATTATATCATTCAGTGGAACAGTTCAACCCAGAGTAGGCTAGGTGCGGATAGTTGATAGTAACATTTGCGATGTGGCTATCATTTTGGAAAGGAGTGTGAATATCCTGTGTCATGTGACCTTCATGATCCTCATGTGAGGAAAGGAACATAGGAATATCGGAACAGGAGTAGGCCATTCAGCCCCTCGAGCTGGTTCCGCCAAGCAGCGTCTCCCAGTTCGATCTGTTACATTGCAGAGTCCCCACCTGTTGCTCTCATCTTAATACATTATTTTCAGATTCGCTCTAAAATATAGCTCATCACGAGCATGAGGTCCCCAGCTCATGTACACGGCATTCACAAGTGGAAATGGCTGGCCTGTAGGTCTTTCCTGCAAGAAATTATTTCCTGGATTTGAATCCTTTGGGCTTTATTTAATCGTTATTTCTCAGTGTGTACAGCACATTGCTAGTCTGAGGCGCCATTTCAAAACTTTGGCTCCGCTTGGAAAATGGTGCTGCAGATAACAATTTAAAAGGCCATTTTGACAAATAATCAATATTATCTTCCCTGTCCAAAGGTTTAGCAGGCAGTGTGTGGTCGACAAGGACAAAAGGAACCAGTGCAGGTACTGCCGACTCAAGAAGTGCTTCAGAGCTGGGATGAGAAAGGAAGGTAAGGGTATTCATCCGATCTGCTGCATTCTCCAGTCAGGTCTGCTTATAAAGTTGACACTTTCCTCTCCTGGTATGTAGGATCAGACACCGTACCTATAGATTACCACCACTGTCATTCATAAAAGATTAATGTCACGATAATTCCTTTCCTTCTAACATTGGCCCAGAATTTGCAACCAGCGGTGAAGCGAAGGTGTCTGCTGCTGGCCCCGAGGTACGCCCCGCACAGAGCTCTCGTAATCCGTGTGTCGAGAACTTCGGGTTTTCCAACCTTGAATTCAATTCAATGGAACTTAATGGGGATCCCCTTGTGCGAAGTGCTGTGACTTCAACAGGCTGTCGAAGCAGCCAACCAAAAGGCAGGATTCTCGTAGACAGCCGACGAGGAAGTGGCTAAGCCCTTAAAATTCGAACTTTTTAAAATAGTTAGAGTGAGCAAAAGAAAGACTGGTGTTCTCACATGGGGAAAAGGCAATTCTAAAATAAAGATGCACAAACTTAGAAAAAAATTGTTAATTTTCTTTGGAAAAGTTTCTTAAAAATGTTAGTTATATTAAAATAGATACATTTCACACTGCACATAGTTTTCCAGGCCCTTAACATTTGTTAACAATGCGCTGTTAAAACCCAGTTACACCTAATCCCTTTGGCTCTAACTTTTAGTGGGGAATTTAACAGCGTAATTACTGCGGAAGAGCCGAAGTTTTTGTTAATTTCAATGATTTATGAGATTTCACTGATTGCCGGCTCTGCGGGGGGAGGGGGGGGAGGGGGGGGAAGGGGGCGGGGCACAGCGCAGCCAGTTTCGGAGCTGTCACTGACAGACTGACAGAATACGCCGTCATACCAACCGCAAATTCAGGGCCATTGTTTTTAGTGAGAAGGTTATATTTACTTCTGCACCCTGGCACATAAATCTCACATCTGGTCAATTCTTACCTAGATTACAGATGTTACCGTTAATCCTTTTTATTGAAAAGACACAATGAAATCTCACTGGGAACTACAAACCTGACAATTACAGCTTAACTACCGCTTCCTTGCTCATGTGTCTTGTTGTCAAAGCTTGGAGTTACAAAAATGTGGTCATACGCCTGTAACTCATCTATTAACCTGCAAATAAATGTTGTGCAGTACAAAGTGTTTAATAAACGAATTCTGTGCCGAGATGAATTAGCACACATCTGGGATTTTGCTAAGTACATAAAACAGGTAAATCGGGTGAATTCAAACTCATCTTCTCTCAATCTCTCTCTCACTTTCAAAAACATGCACAGCCCTGTAAAAAATTAACTTACACTTGCTATATTTTTATGCCATCTACATTGGCAGATTTTTCATATCAGTGTCATTGTATTGCTCAAAATGACTTGTAAATGCAACAGTCTTGAAGAGGACGAATTTGAAGGGTTATGGGGAAAAAGCTGGGGTTTTGTTGTGACAGGACACTATCTAAACACCTCAGTGCCACAGACTATGTACAGTAACATCTACCCACCTATTGGAGGTTCCACTACTGAGGCTGATCATTTGGTCAGTTGCATCCCATGTGCTCACGTCATTGTACAGCACTTGTGATATTGCTGCCATTTAATTCACACCTAGATATACCCATTAGAATCTGGATGCATTGTATCTAAGTGGCTTGATATGGGCCTTTGTACTGAGGTTTGCACAGTGGCGGCAGATTTTTAAAAGTCAGGCCACCACCATCTGTTCTCAGGAACATAGTTAATGAGAGAATTAATAGGATTTCAGTCCAAATTAATGGAACAAGTTGGACCATGAATATTCTGATTAATCCTGTGAGTGACTGACGCTGATTTCTACAAATTGAAACTGAGGCAGCCACTGAAAGCCCATTTCAAGGAAAATATACAACCAAAACCAGCCTTAAAACGGAATAAGAAAACATAGCAAAGGACGACCCATTACAAAAAAGTGATTACAATAATTTATGTTGGCCAAATACAGTTCTGTCTAAATGTAAAATCTCTTTAAAATCTATTTAAATATTTTGTCACGACAGCTGATAACCTCTTGGGTATTGTTGGGTCTGCATCATTGAATCACAGTTGCACAACTCAATACAGTTGCCAAACTGCCTGACGTAAGAAAACTACTAAGCACTTCATTTGAGTATAAAACAAGGCTTTAATCAACTGTTTCACAACCATGAGATTCTAGTTACATCACTAGTTCCTGGTTACAAAAACATCCTGGGCAAGCTGGGCCCACGCCCAAGTATTTATACTCCTTGGACAACGCCACCAGCTGGCCACCCAGTGTTACTTCATGAGTCATTTCTTCATGAATGATAAGATTCACGACACTGCCCATATACTGGCCTAAAATATACACGCCATATTGCAAATCATGGGGCAAACACATATTGAAAGCTCGTAGTGGGAATCTGGTCACAAGCTGCTGTTATTAAAATTAATGGATGGAAGATTGTGGGAAACGCATCCTCAAATTCCCACTTTTGGCAAGATGAGAATGTTTTCCCATGTGTTATCCTATACAATGTGAATCCCCTCATTACAACAATCATACAACTTCAGATGAGGTAAATACTGTACTGTTATGAAACTACTTGCAGGCACAAAGGATAAAAGAGAAAATTAAACTTGATGTAAAATACAGAAGCTTAACTGTTCAGCAAATAATAGAATGGTTTTAGAATCACCTACTGCTCTTTTCCCCTCATCTCTTGGAGTACTGGGGTAAGGTTCCAATGGGACAGCAGCTCTCTGCTACCTTACCCAAGTGATCAATCTTCATGTGTAAGCCTAGACAAGACGTATTGGTAGGCTATTCAAACATGGAGGGCATTACAGCCAACCCAACTAAATCCTATTCTTATTTGATGTCCAAACTGACCAGCAGAAATCACTGGATAACAATCAGGAGCAGGGACCCTGGCTGGTTTTCTCTTCCCCAGCCCATAGATACTGAGGCCAACTCTAGCACTCCAACTGCTTCCGGAGCAGGGATCAAATAACTCAGCACAAACTGGGTATTGAACCTCAACCATATAGTCTGTATGGAATAGTGTGACATTGAGTGCCACATTTACATGGCCATCAGAAGGTTTGCATCTCGTTACCTTACTAACCAATGTACTAGCAGCTCAGTGGGGCAGATCTTGACTTTGTGAGATAGTGTAAAATGGCTGATAGTGAGTTGGCAGCCCGCTTTACATCTTTCCCAGTTTGTACTTTCATTGAGTGTCTTTCAGCTTCAAAACAGCTCAAAATGCCAAGTTCCTTTCTGTAGGCAGATATAAGCAGGAAGGTTGGCATTTAAAACTATCAATATTAGACGTTCACTTTTCACTTAGTAAAGCCTTGTCAAGTAGATTGCGGGACTCAAAACCCTTTTATATTATAGCGCTGCCACTGACGATAGCCCTGACCATCTCATGATTGCTATCCAGTGACCTCTACTGGTCGTGTTCACCTGCTTCTCCAGCGATTGCACTACCATTGAACACATACCACCAATGTTTCTAGCCATTTATTCAGGCCAGTCACACGTGCCAGTGATAAAAAAAAATGTATCAGTATGGACCTTCCCTAGCCAGCAGGCAGAAATGAAAGATGGAATAACAACTTGCAAACAGTTTTTATGCTTCCACTTGTGCTGTGGAAGCTACCCCACGGTAAATGGATAGATTCCATAGCGCCAGCTATCAACTAGCAACTAGTTTTGCTATTCTGGACCTATTGCGTACAACAGAGGTTCACCAATCACCAGTGGTTTCGCTTTCTCTCATTCATTCTCTTCTTACATTGGTCTTCTGCCTTTGATGACTCAGCCCATTTTTTTCCTGGCCCCCTCATTGCAGGCCAATTTCCCTGAGGGATCCTAAAAGAGGCATTAGGCTCTGCATTAGTATCTGCAAGGAGACTAACCCCTGTTGTAGGCAGCCATGCCAGACGCCTGAAAAATGCCGTACCCAATTTCAGGTCGGATGTTTTTCAGGCATCCTTGGGGGGGGGGGGGGGCGGGGAGGGCAGGACTTTTGTCCAGGAAATTGGGCCTCATTGCACCTGTTTTATGCCCGTAAACCAGGGGTAACGAGATCCACTTTCTACCTCAACCTGTCTTGTGCATTTTCTTTCTACTAACCTAGCATAAGTAAATTTAAATAAAATGAAAGTCATCATAAGTACAGAACCTGGAGCTTGACACACTAAACAATTCTAGAACAGTCACAGAGAAAATAATCTTTGTTAATGCCTGGAATTCTAACAAAAAGATAGCAGGTTATCATCCTTAGTGTGCTGAACTATTGGATGTACGTTCTGCAAGTCTGAAGTTTCTAAATTTACCGATTCATACTGCTCTTGCAGTATGCCCCCATTAAGATATACTGAAAATGGAGGAAGATTTCCTGTGTATTTGATGTAGACAAATCATAAATGCGCTTCTAAAGAACGAGTTTCTGACTTTGCTACAGCTAGTACACACAGGAAGTCCGCCCCATTGTAAAATATATCACGATTGGTGCATTATGTATAAGTCTTGTGTCATAACCTTGAAATTCATTTCATTTAAACCAATAGAAAGAACAGAAGATACTATAAATAAATCAAGCACGCATAATATTTAATACGATTCACATTTATTTGTAAGACAAATCCAGTTCTTTCTAGCAATTGTAAATGATAATAAATATACCAAAGAAAATGTAACAGCAGATTGCCATCTGCTGGTAAATTCATATAATATAGTACTACCCAGAATACTTAAGGGCAAATTTTAGAAATCGTGCTCTCAGTGGGAAGTTTAGCCCTCCAGCAGTGTCTTTATGGTTTGTTCCATCCATTACCTTGGGGAAAGAACAGCTTGCATATGGTGAAATGAGGTGTCAGCTTTGGCTCAGTGAAAGGTGATATATAAATGCAAGCCTTTCTTTCTTGTTTCTTTCTAACTCAGAGGCAGGAGTACTTGCATATATATATAGCACCCTTCATGACCCAAGGATGTTCCAAATGAAGTACTCTTAAAGTGGAGTCACTGTTGTAATGTAAGAAATGCAGCAGCCGATTTGCGCACAGCAAGGTCCCACAAACAGCAATGTGATAATGAACAGATAATTTGTTTTAGTGAAACAACAACAGAAAATGCTGGAAAAACTCAGCAGGCCCGGCAACATCCGCGGGGAGAGAAACAGAGTCAACGTTTCAGGTCGAAACCCTTCGTCAGGACTGAAAATACACAGGAAATGAAACAGATTAAAAGGCCAGTTTGGGGGCCGGGAAATGGGGATGAAAGAACAAAAGAGAAGTGAAGAGACATTAAGAGGTATTCAAAACGAGACGAGATGGTGATAGGACTAGTGGAGACAAAAGTCGGCTCTAGATGAGGTGTGACATGCGCTGGCAGAATGAGAGACAGCTGCCATGTGGGAGAGAAAAAAAGGGGGAAGGGCACAAAACAAAGGTGTGGATAAAAAATATATATAAAAATGTAATAGGGGCCGAGGTTATGATCTGAAATTGTTGAACTCGATATTGAGTCCGGAAGGCTGTAAAGTGCCTAATTGGAAGATGAGGTGCTGTTCCTCGAGCTTACGCTGGGTTTCTGTGGAACAATGCAAGAGCCTGAGACGGTGAGGTTTGAGTGGGAATGGAGCGGTGAATTAAAATGACAGGCGACCGGAAGCTCGGGGTCACCCTTACGGATTGAACAGAGATGTTCTGCAAAGCGGTCACCCAGTCTGCCTTTGGTCTCCCCACATTTATTTTAGTGATGTTGGTTGAGGGATAAATATTTGCCAGGGCACCAGAAAGAACTGCTCTGCTTCGACATAGTGCCATGGGATCTTTTACATCCAGCCGAGTGGGCAAACGGGGACTCAGTTTAACATCACCTCTGAAAGACGGCACCTCCGACAGTGCAACACTCCCTCAGTACTGCGAAGGGAGTGTTGGCCTGAATTCTGTACTGAAGTCTCTGGAGTGGGGCTTGAACCCCAACCTTCTGACTCAGAGGGGAGAGTGCTACCCACTGAGCCACAGCAGACACGCTTGAAGTTTGTGGCTTCAAGCCCCACTCCAGAGATTAGAGCACATAATCCAGGCTGACACTTCAGTGCAGTATTTTTTGTGCTACTGTCTTTTGGATGAGATATTAAACTGAGGTCCTGGCTGCCCTCTCAGGTGGATGTAAAAGATCTCATGGCACTATTCAAAGAAGAACAGGGGAATTCTCCTAGTGTCGTGACTAACATTTATCCCTCAACCAACACTACTTAAGACAAACCATCTGGTCATATATCTCATTACGGTTTGTTGGATCTTGTGTGCGAATTGGTTGGCATGTTTTCTACATTACAACAGTGACTACATTTCAAAAACACTTCATTGGATGTGAAATAATTTGGGACGTCCTGATGTTGTGAAAGGTGCTATATAAATGCAAGTTCTTTCTCGTCACTAACTTATTGAAAACAAAAAGTTTCAGGGAGAGATGCACAATCCGAATTTTGAGCATTGAATACTGGTGGTTTAACGTTGAATTTTATATTTTGCAAAGCTGTGCAGAATGAAAGGGACAGGATCAGCATTCGCAGAACCAGCTATGAAGATGTTGGCTCTCTTTCCATTACTACACTGGTACAAGCAGAAGCAATGGCTTGGCAGGTAATTTTACCAAAACAAATGAACATAGTGATGCTCAAAGCTGTTTAATGAAATCATTTATCAATGCAAAATGTCATTCAATAATTATTTTCAATACTATTATGTCCAGAAAGAACAGTCTGTGTGACAAAGCTAATTAGGTCACGTGGCTTCATAAACTGTGCCAATGGAGCCCATGCAGTTTGTGAACATCATATTGCCTCTGAATCAGAAAGTTGTGGGTTCAAGTCCCACTCCAGAGACTCGAGCACAATAATCCAGGCTGACACCAATGTTTCCTGCTTTGCCTGTCAGCAGCATTACGGCCGGTTACCCTCCCTGGTTAACGTTTTATTTGAACGTTTTGTTTTGCGTGGCCTGTTTCTTTCAATGCGCCGTCCCTTTAAATTTCTGTACACGTGCGGTATTTCCAATATAAAAACTTGGGCGTGGCCTGCTTGGGACCTTGCAGATTACTGTGCAGCCATAGCCTCGCACTCGGCAACTTAGAAGGACCTTTGGCTGACACTCCAGTGCAGTGCTGAGGGAGTGCTGCACTGTCGGAGGTGCCGTCTTTAGTGTGAGATGTTAAACCGAGGCCCCGTCTGCTCTCTCAGGTGGGCGTAAAAGATCCCATGGCACATAAAAGATCCCAGGGCACTATTTCGAAGAAGAGCAGCGGAGTTATCCCCGGTGTCCTGGCCAATATTTACACCTCAATCAGCACCACTAAAAATAACACATTATCTGGTCAATATCACATTGTTGTTTGTGGTACCTTGCTGTGCGCAAATTGGCCGCCGTGTTTCCTACATTACAACAGTGACTGCACTTCAAAAAGTACTTCATTGCTGTAAAACACTTTGGGACGTCCTGAGGTTGTGAAAGACGCTATAGAAATGCAAGTCTTTTTTTTTCATCTGAATCTTCAAATTGTGTCATAACCTTCTAGCTCAGTCCAACACAACTGTTATATTTATGATATATCTAGCAGTTGGGTTGTGTTTGTATTTACAAGTGGTTAGGGTGCTGTAAAGGTTGCTGCAGTCGTGGAGTTATTTAGTTACCAACAACCTGCCTCAATGGATTGCTGAAGATCTTGTATGGAGTGACAGGTTGTTGGATGGTACAATAGCCACAATGCTTAAAGGCATGGAGTAAATCATGTCATGGTAGGAGGAGTTCCACTGATGCAGAAGTAGATCTAATTGCATAATACTGGAAAGTAACACATCTTGTGATAGAGGTTAAATTCCAATTCCAAACTGATCAGAACCATCAATAAACGGAAAGGTCACTTACCCTTATTGTCAGTTTCAGCAAAGCTGCTAGTTTCAGAAATTGCATGCTGCTCATCTGGGCAGTGCCAACATCATTTCGATAAATACTGTTCCAATTTTGGGCAATTTCTCTTGCGACTCTATCAGCCGTTCCCATTAACAGAGCTAGTCCCCTGTGAGTTGCAATCTGTACCTTTCCAGTAATTGGCCCTTGCAGAGTTTCATGACGCCCAGCATTAACAATTCTTCTACTTGCAGTTATCTTTTCGCCCTCATTGCGTGTTATCTCATGCTGCACTCTTCAGAATTAGTAGATTGCTAAATACGGACGTGTTATTATAGAGTAAAGTGAGAATAGGTATTCGGGATTCAATGGAAATGTGAAGTGCAAAAGTAATTCAGCAAATAGCACCGAGTACAAATATTAAATGCCAAAATAATGAGGACATTTCATGTAATCCTGGATAGGCAAATTCTGCCCAAAGTTTTCTCTTTCATTCTTGGTGTCAATTGGGATTTAATTATGATGTACACAACACAAGCCTCCTGTTACACAGACCCCTAGTTCCCCAGAATTAAGAATGAAATACTGAACTGAAAAATCTTGTTGTTTTTAACCTGTTGGTGGGTCAGCCATCGTTCGCAGAAATCTCCAACATTTCCTTTGCCAGCAAGACCAAATAATGGCTCATGATTAGTATATGAGGCTGCTTTTGGATGCTTGTCGGTAGGTTCATGGGCAAACAAACAATGCTCAACAATATTAATCTTAAAAATACAAACAGCTTCCTACAACATTTTATTAAACAGAGAAGCTAAAATACATTTTCATCTGCATAGCTTTGCTCAATTCATTTTAGCAGAAATATACAATTGACCTCCCCCAACAGCACCCCATTCAGGAAATAGGAAATAGGACATTCTGATGGTTCTGATCAGTTTGGAATTGGCCTTTAACCGCTGTCACAAGATGTGTTACTTTCCAGTATTATACAATTAGATCTACTTCTGCATCAGTGGCACACCTCCTCCCATGACATGATTTACTCCATGCCTTTCAGCATTATGACTATTTGTTACTTGTCATATAGTAATGTCACAAGTAACTTGGCTATATTTTGGTAATGGCACAGTGATACTCACCTGTATTCTCTGTGATTAGTTCCCTGTGTTTCTTTTTGATAAACTGTCAGGAATTTATTAGCTACGTGACAATAACGGACTTTAATTGGTCCATAGTATAGTACTGTACTGTTATCCAGCCATCTCCTCAGTTTCTGCCTACCCACCCTTCTTCCCTAGTTTCTCTGAAGCTCTCAGTTCTTCCCCAACTTCTCCCTATCTCTCTCTCCTTAGACACACTCTCTCACATAGTACAGGACAGCAGTAAAGAAATCCATCACAAGATTGCAGCTATTAAGGAGGACTCTATCATGCTATATTTCAATATAGTTTTCCATTAACCTGATTACAGATTTTTCCACTTCTCCCTGTCTGCTTTAATCTTCCGAGCTTGTGCATCTCCAGAAGATTACTGTTAGAACATAAGAACATAAGAAATAGAAGCAGGAGTCGGCCATTCAGCCCTTCGAGCCTGCTCCGCCATTCAATGAGATCATGGCTGATCTTCTGCCTCAACTCCATTCACCGGCCCTATCGCCATATCCCTTGATGCCCTTACTAGTCAGAAATCTATCGACTTCTGTTCTGAATATACCCAATGACTGAGCCTCCACCACCCTCTGAGGTAGAGAATTCCAAAGATTCACCACCCTCTGTGTGAAGAAATGTTTTGACCTGTTTCATAACAGCTGGAAAGCCCTTTTGTTTTATATAAAAGAGTGCAACCAACAACCACAAGTAATAATTTATTACTTAGGATTATTAATATCTGCTCTGGTCAGAATGTGTTTACTGTGATGCCACCTACTGGAATTGTTCAGTACATACTGCTGTTAAACAAACTGAATTGCTTAAAGGGGCATAGAAGCAGACAGATCAGGAGAATTAACACGTGGCTAAAGGGCTGGTGTGGGAAAGAGGGGTTCCTTTTCAAGGGACACTGGCACCAGTTCTGGGACAGGAAGGAGCTGTACCAATGTCCTAGCGGAAAGGGTAAATAGGGAGGTGGCAAAGGCTTTAAACTAGTAAGAAGGGGGGAGGGATCTACAAGAAACATAAGCAGCCTAAATATAAACAAAATAGGAAAAGTGAACATAGGAAAGAATAAAGTAAGGGAGGACATTGATGGCAAGGGAGCAAATAGAGTTATAGAACAGGAGTCTAAAAAGATGGTTAAACAAAGTGAGAGGAAATCCGATGAAAAATGAGTTAAACTGTCTGTACAGCAATGCACACAGTGTCTGTAATAAAACAGGGGAGCATGATGCAATCATGCGTTGGGAGGAACCAGTCATAGTAGGGATTACTGAGACATGGCTACAGAAAAATCAGGACTGGGAATTAAACATTGTAGGGTATAACATATTTAGAAAAGATAGAGAGGGAAAAAGGGGAGGTGGAGTAGCTGTAATATTAGGGATAACATAATGGCAGTAGGAAAAAGGGATGTAGATATCAGCAAGACAAAAATAGAATCCATATGGATAGAGATAAAAGATAATAAAGGATCAATCACACTAATAGGCATAGTCTACAGACCACCTAATAGTGGAAGGGAGGTGAGGAAGAAATATGCAGACAAATTAGAGAAATGAGTAAAAAACATAGAATAATAATCATGGGGGATTTCAACTACCCTGATATTAATTGGACAGAAGAGGTAGGTAAAGGGGATAAGGGAATGGAGTTCCTACAATGTCTACAGGATTCCTTTCCAACCCAATATGTAAAAAGCCCAACAAGGGAGGATTCACTATTGGATCTAGTTATGGGGAATGAGCCAGAGCAGATAAGAGAAGTAAAAGTAGGGGAACATATAGGCAATAGTGACCATAATATAATACGCTTTAAGATGATAACAGAGAAGGACATAAATATGAGAAAAACCAGGTTAATAGATTGGAGAAAAGCTGATTTTGAGGGGCTGAGAATAGAACTTGGAAGATAAAATGGGCAACAATATTGGCAAACAACAATGTAGAATGACAATGGGAAACATTTAAAACGGTGTTCAAAAGAGTGCAGGAAAAATATATTCCGCTAAGAGGAAAGAACAAACTAAACACTAATGAGACTCCATAGATGAATAAAGTCATAAGGGAACAATTGAGGGTAAGGAAAGAGGCATACCTTAAGTACATAAACAGCAGAGGAGTGCATGATAAGAGAGAATATGAAGGGATTAGGAGAGAAGTCAAAAAACAATTAGGAAGGCAAAGAGGAACTATGAAATTAAATTATCAAGGAACATAAAACAAAATAGTAAAATATTTTACAGGCACAACAATAAAAAAGGTTGGGATGGGAATAGGGCCATTAAGGGATAGACAGGACAATACCACAGGTAACAATAGGGAGATGGCAGAAATATTAAATCATTATTTCGCTTCAATATTTACCAGGGCGACAAAACAGGTGCACATGACATTGGATGATGAAATGAGTAATGAGATAAGTGCATTTAAAATAAAAAAGGGGATATATTAAACAAACTAATCAAACTCAGAGGATAAAACCCCTGGTCCGGATGGATTGCATCCACACAATTTAAAAGAATCTAGGGAAGAGATAGCAGAGGCATTACTACACATATTTAATAATATTTTAGAAAAAGTTGTAGTGCCAGAGGACTGGTGTACAGCTAACGTAATACTTATATTTAAGAAGGGGTCTAGAACATGTCCAGCAAATTATATACAGTCAGCTTAACATCGGTGGTAGGAAAAATAATGGAATCCCTATTAAAGGAGAGAATAGAAGAACTAGAAATGAAAAGTATAATAATCAATAGTCAGCATGGATTTCAAAAGGGAAAATCTTGCTTGACCAACCTTATTGAATTTTTTGAAGAGGTAACAGAGAGAGTAGACAATGGTAATTCAGTAGATGTAATTTATCTAGATTTTCAAAAGGCCTTCAATAAGGTGCCCCATAATAGACTAATGAACAAGGTCAGAGAATGCGGAGTCAGGAGACAAGTAGCAGAATGGACTGCTAGCTGGCTTCAAGGTAGAAAGCAGAGAGTGGGAGTAAAGGGTAGCTATTCACAGTGGCAGAAGGTGGGTAGTGGTGTTCCACAAGGATCAGTGCTGGGATCACTGCTGTTCACAATTTACATTAACGATTTAGACTTTGGAATCAAAAACACAATTTCTAAATTTGCGGATGATACCAAATTGGGGGGATAGTCAATACTGAGGAGGACTGCAACAAATTACAGGAGGACATTAATAAATTTGCAGAATGGGCAAATAATTGGCAAATGAAGTTCAACACAGATAAATGTGAGGTATTACATTTTGGTAGGAAGAATAGGGAGGTCACTTATCACTTGGAGGGTGAGAGTCTAGGTGGGGTAGAGGAACAAAGGGATCTCGGAGTACAAATACACAAATCATTAAACGCTGCACCACAAGTTAGCAAGACCATAAAAAAAGCAAACCAAGCACAAGGGTTTATTTCTAGAGGGATAGAAATGAAAAGTAGGGACGTTATGCTAAACCCGTATTGAACCTTGGTTAGACCACACTTAGAGTACTGCATGCAGTTCTGGTCACCATTTTATAAAAAGGATATAGAGGCACTGGAGAGGGTGCAGAGAAGATTTACAAGGATGATATCAGAAATGCGAGGGTATACATATCAGGAAAGGATGAACAGGCTGGGTCTCTTTTCTCTTGAAAAAAGGCGGCTGAGGGGTGAACTAATAGAGGTCTTTACAATTATGAAAGCTTTTGATAGAATGAATACAGAGATAATATTTCCACTTATGGGGAGGAGCATAACTAAAGGCCATCAATATAAGATAGCCACCAACAAAGCCAATAAGGAATTCAGAAGAAACTTCTTCACCCAAAAAGTGGTGAGAATGTGGAACTCGCTACCACAGGGAGTGGTTGAGGCGAATAGTATAGATGCATTTAAGGGGAGGCTGGACAAGCATATGAGAGAGAAGGAAATAGAGGGTTACGCTGATAGAGTGAGATGAGGAAAGACGGGAGGAGGCTCGAGTGGAGCATAAACGCTGGCATGCGCTGGTTGGGCCGAATGGCCTGTTTCTGTGCCATATAACCTATGTAATCCAATGTAATAATTTATTACTTAGGATTATTAATATCTGCTCTGGTCAGAATGTGTTTACTGTGATGCCACCTACTGGAATTGTTCAGTACATACTGTTGTTAAACAAACTGAATTGCTTAAAGGGGCTTCAGCGTTTTTAAGTTCTTCACAAATACCAATCATGTTGAAATATATTATTGCGCCATTTGCTTGTGACATTATTATGACTAAAATGCTGTATATTTCTTCTTTTCATCCCCAAACAATGTTCCTGAAAATTATTACATGAGGATATTTGTATTCTTTAAGAAAGACTTGTATTTATATAGCGCCTTTCACGACCACCAGACGCCCCAAAGCGCTTTACAGCCAATGAAGTACTTTTTTAAAGTGCAGTCACTGTTGTAATGTAGGAAACGTGGCAGCCAATATATGCACAGCAAGCTCCCACAAACAGCAATGTGATAATGACCAGATAATCTGTTTTTTAGTGATGTTGATTGAGGGATAAATATTGGCCAGGACACCGGGGATAACTCCCCTGCTCTTCTTTGAAATAGTGCCATGGGATCTTTTACTTCCACCTGAGAGAGCAGACGGGGCCTCGGTTTAACGTCTCACCTGAAAGACGGCACCTCCGATAGTGCAGCACTCCCTCAGCACTGCACTGGAGTGTCAGCCTAGATTTTTGTGCTCAAGTCTCTGCTAAATCAGTTCTAATTTAATTCTATTTTAATCTTTAAAACAAAAACTCCCCTTGCCACTGAAAATTCTCCAATGACCTGACCTAATTAATTCTCCCTGGTGGTGGAGAAATGCCCTTACCATTCCTTGACACCTCACCCCAGTAGCCTGGCTGAAATCATCCAAGGATATGGCAGGTATAAAATGGTGTCAGGCCACTTTCATATGTGTCAAATAAAAAATGAATCAAATCTCATTATCACAGCTCCTCAAGTGCTTGTATATCACCTTGTATAATTTTTACAATTTTCTCTATCGGTAGATTTCTGCTTTAAATCCTGTGCATCACGCGGATATTGCAATGAAGAAGATCGCAACTATCAATGATGTCAGTGAGTCCATGAAGCAGCAGCTGCTTGTGCTGGTAGAATGGGCGAAATATATCCCGGCATTCTGTGAATTGCTACTGGATGACCAGGTCAGTGAAAGGCACAGGAAATGGGAAGCAAATTGCTCTTGTGAAAAATTCACAGGGACATTATTTTTGTGTTACTCTATGTAGTGTGATGAGTTGACACAGTTGATGTACTGTATGGGTCCAGTTCACTTTTGATATCTGACCTTAGCACAGTCTGTTCACCGCAGGTCAGAAGTAAGAAAGTATTAGCCAGGAGCCAGATAGTACAAGGTATTTTGTGTGCGTTGTTTTAAGCAATGCATTTGAAATGTTTTAAACAATGGCCCAGAAATTCGGGTCGAGGGCTTCCCGCGGGTGCAGGCCTCCGACCTGCACTTACCTAGCGCGCCGGCCGTTGAGCTGTAGGCCCGCACATGGGATTCCGATCCTGGGCCTCCTCCAACTGCCGGCGCGCAGTGCTTGCGTATCCCAGGGGCGCAGTTAGTTCGATGCGTCCCCTGGGATCACGTGGGCCATGGGGAGCCAATCGGAGCAGGGAATGCTTCATTCATAAGTTTGACAGGAAGTGCTGTCAAACTTAGAAATACTACGAGCCCCAAAACATCACTAAATCTTCAAATACATTTTTTAAAAACCATCACATTTTTTAAATAAACTATAAATTACATGAAATAACTATTTTAAACAATAATTTAAATTTTTGAAAATTTTTTTTATTTTCTAACGGGGCTAAAAATAAACTTACCTTTCTTTACCGAAGTTCTGGGCCAATTGTGTGTATTGAGTCTCTACACAATAAAGTAACAGCTTTGATAAAGACGATTGCAGATAGCAGGATGTGGGGTTGCAATAAGTACACCATCAGATGACACTAAGTTAGGAGGCACAGTAAGTTGCGTAGATGGGGGCAGGAAGTTACAAAGGGACGTAGAGAAATTTTGTGAGTAAGCAAAACTGTGGCAGATGGAGTCATTGTGAGGAAGTGCGAGGTCATCCACTTTGGCTCCTGGAAAGACAAATCAAAATATTTTCTTAATGGCGGAGAGACTAAGAACTGTGCCGGAGCAAATAGATTTAGGTGTCCAGGTACATAAATCATTAAAGGCCATTGCACAAGTTCAAGAAGTAAATCAAGAAGGCTAATGGAATGTTGGCCTTCATCTCAAGGGGACTGGAATACAAAAAGGAAGTTAGTTATGCTTCAGTTCTAGAGCCTTGGTCAGACCCCATCTGGAGTAGTGCGTTGAGTTTTGGGCACTGCATTTCAGGAGGGATATATTGGCCTTGGAGTGGATCCAGTGTAGATTCACCAAAATGATACCAGGGCTTAAAGGGTTAAATTATGAGGACAGGTTGCATAAACTTGGCTTGTATTCTCTTGAATTTAGATGGTTGAGGGGGGGATCTAATTGATGTGTTTAAGATAATAAAAGGATTCAATCGAGTAGCTACGGGGAAGCTATTACTTCTGGTGGGGGAATCCATAGCAAGAGGGCACAATCCTAAAATAGAGCTAGGCCATTTAGGAGTGAAATCAGGAAGCACTTTTTCTATACAAAGGATATTGGAAATCAGGAATTCTCGCCCCCAGAAGATTGCGAAGGCTGGGTCAATTGAAATTTTCAAGACTGAGATCAACATATTTTTATTAGGTAAGGGTATTAAGAGATATGGAACAACGGCGAGCCAATTAAGTTGAAGTACAGATTGGCCATGATGTAACTGAATGTCAGAATAGGCTCAAGGGGCTGAATGGCATACTCATATTCCTGTGATCCTCTCTCTATAGGTTGCATTGCTTCGAGCTCATGCAGGGGAACACTTGCTGCTGGGGCTGGCCAGACGTTCAATTCCCTACAAGGACATCCTCTTGCTAGGTATGAATTGTCATCTTTAATGTAGTGAGTAGGATCACAATATTCAAGCTGCTTTGATTTGCTGTTTTTCTGGCAATGCAAGACCACCCAAAGAGGTGGTCAAGATACCTGCTTTGTAAGAAGTTCACAAGTCTGCTCCGACTATCTTAATGATTGGCCAGAGATCCTCTAACCATTGTTCAAGATTCCCTGAGTCTGTGTGCATTTGTGTGTGACGATCTCGCCCTGAATGTTAGGGCTGTCAGAAATGGGCCAACTGTTCAGTACAGTACTATGCAGTTACTGGGAAGGAAGGAGCATAGGATATGCAACAATGCATGCTTGGTTTTCAAAATGTAAACATGGAGTCAACGTCACAGTGCCACAGCCAATCATCTCTTTCTCCATAAGGCACTTCAAGGAGTTATTGATTGTCATAGTCCTTGAATAAACTAGAGAGATAAAATGAAGCTGGTGTGCTATTTTCTGTGAATGGGTCTACAAGGGTTTGGTGAGAGAGAAAAGAAAACATTTCTGGTGCTACTTCTTGAGCGTTTTAATTAGAGACTCATCACAATGCCGGCCAATACTTTAAACACAATACTCCTGATGGTGCAAAATAATACAGAATGCAAGTATGTAATCCATGTGCTATTTTATCTAGACTCTTCTAGATATATGCAGTGAAAAATGGAGAATGTATATTAAATGTCTGCAATAAGCCTTTATTTTTAAAAGTACAGTTGTTTAATATATTGTTCTAGACAGAAGATTGAAAAATCCAGAGACGTTACCGTGAAGTAAAGTCACTACTAGGTACACATGACATCATAAACCACAATGGTTTATAAATACTACTCTAAACCCTGGCATCGCTGCCTGCATGTTGCTCCTATATTTCCATTCATACTTAATAATACTTCCTAAAATTTCTAGAAAAATGGAAAGATTATTAAGCTTGATGCTAAATTGGAATATTTGCTTATATAAATATAAACTATATTTTGAGTTTTTAATGACTTTCAGGGATTTTAGAAGATGTTCACCTATGTCAGTTTTGTGACCTGGAGGTACAACTCTAACAAAGTACATCCTTTTTCAACAGGAAATGATTTCATCATTCCCAGGCACTGCCCAGAGTTAGAGATCATGCGCGTAGCAAACAGGATCCTTGATGAGCTGGTGAAGCCATTGCTTGAACTTCAGATAGACGAAAATGAATTTGCTTGCCTCAAAGCTGTGGTATTCTTTGATCCAGGCAAGTGTCTTTATTGATTGGAGTAGTTTGTTCAGGTATCAACATAGCTCAATGTCTGTGAAAGGTTGAAACTTAAGACATTGATGGTGAAAGTTCCAGATTTCAGAGAGAAACAAAATTAAAATGAGGAGGATAGGGGTAAGAAGGGCAGTCAGACAGAATTTTTTTCATCCGATGAGGCTCATTCAAATAGACAATCTAAATCGGCTCAAGATGTGTAGCTAGCAATCTTGTGGCAAAGGGTCTTCTATACTTGCTGATGATGATGAACAACGCAGCTACTTGGGCTCACTATTTCTGGAGTGAGAACAGATAGGACATGGTGAGAAAGCGGGTAGGTAAGGTTGATTTATGAAAGAGTAAAAGGGCTCGTTAAGCCTATGGACATTTTTATGCCTAAAAGTTCCTACATTATAATGATTGTTGATTTATTGCCCCATCGTCTACAAGCTGGAATATGAAGTGCATTCATGTAATGTGGATAGGGACAGAATTTATGGTGTAACATTTTAAAAATGAATTAAATGAGCACGCTAGAAAATTATATGGTACGTTAGTGGGAATAAAAGTTGTCATTTAATGGTTATGTCATAGCATTTTTGTTTAAAAACCTAAATGAGAAATAGAACACTACAGCATTGATGCTTTACAAAATATTGAATGGTCATTTGTAGTTAGCAATCCAGTGACAATGGGTCTTTTACACTTTCTGATGATAACGCTCAATGTATCTACTTGTGCTCACTAATTTTGTAATTTCACCACTTCCCATTTTCAGATCTCCCTGCACCAGCAATCATTCCCTACCTAAGCGGGTAAACAGGGATTTCCCTGCTCATGTGTATGCTTAGCAATCCACTAGATTGGGTTAGACCAAATGATCCTTTGACCATTCAACCCTCTGGATTGCGCTTGGCACCTCCCCGATAGTGTAGAGACATGGAGAACTCAGCATGTGGATGATGAAGCCGAGAGGTTGTGCAGATGGAGGCCCTCACAAGCAGTTAGATGAGGTCCGCCATGGGCCCCATCAGCTGAGCACTAGGATTAGTTCAGTAGTGTCGATCTTCTTTTGCTCTTAGCTTCCAATGCAAAGCACTGTACTGGATAAATCATGCAGGGGCAAACTTTGCTGTTTCTGCAACTGTTTAGGAGCATCTGGACGTAGCAAACAGAGGGGAGGACTGCACACCTATAAGGGAGCCAGCCCGATTTTCCACTCAAATGGATTGAAAACCAGGCTGGGTCCCTTATGGGTGTTCAATCTCCCCACCCAATTTTCATCTATTCACTGCTCCAATACACCCTGTCTAAACACAAAAATATACCTTACTGTCACCAGTAAATTTAAATCAGATATTCAGAATGAATTTCTTCATACAAAAATGTGCTAAGTATCTAGAATGATCTGCCAGGCAGTGTAGTAAAGATGCAAACTTTAGGTTCATACTGCAGCTGAACGCTAGGCTGGGAGTGTTAGGGTACTAGAGGGATAAACTTAGTGCGGCAATTGGCTTTTTCTCATCTTTAATTATGACCCTCATCTGATTTAATTTTGTTTGTATCTGTGCATTTTTGTTTTTCCATCAAAAGATATAGATACCTCTAAGGTGTTACGTTTTATACAGAAATGTTAACTTACTGTGAATTTTCTATCATAGATTGCAGGGGCGTAAGTGATTCAGCAAAAATCAAGAACATGCGATTCCAAGTGCAGGTCAACCTGGAGGATTATATCAATGATCGACAGTATGATTCACGTGGACGATTCGGTGATATTCTCCTGCTTCTTCCATCGCTGCAGAGCATCACGTGGCAGATGATTGAGCAGATTCAGTTTGCCAGACTCTTCGGAGTGGCACGAATTGATAGTCTTTTGCAGGAAATGCTCCTGGGAGGTGAGAAACAGGTTTTATTTTTATACACACACCATTAGTCAGAGGAGCTACAGTGCCACCTAATGGCTGTGGCCCGCAGTTACAGGGTCACAGGGATCTGTTTACATAGGGAATTTCCATTATAACTGGTTGGATAGACCTTTTCAAATGCTAAATGTTGATATAAAAAGTATGAGCGAAAATTGTGACAACAGAAGTGAAATTTGTGAACAGGAAATGGGCGCATACACAAGCGCTTTAAGATACTAAATAGATATCAATATGATTAAAAAGAAATCGATGGGGACTGCATGCCTTGATAGATTAGACACTGGCTTTTCATGACTGAGGCCTAAGTTTAAATCTGGCCTAGTCTGGTGGAATGAGAGCCTCCTGTCTTCAAAGATTTTATAGTGGAAAGGAGCTTACACAGACAGACAAATAAATATATATATTTAATTCCACTAGTATTCTTTTAAGGAATTTATTCCAAAATTATGAATTTTAAAGAGTATGTGGGGGGCTGGAAATAGAGGTATTTACCAGATTCTGTTAAATGTAACCCTAATTTCTGGGTGAATTCATATCCACACTGCTTCCTGTACAAGGCGAGTAATAGGATGAACTTTGGTCAAAGACCATCTGTTGGATATAATTGAAATAAAATTATAATCTGGAACAGCTTTGAAAAGTTTTTCTTAAGGTGGATATGATTTTGAGAGAATGAATCTTAAAGAGGACTTCACTGTGCAATATGAATTGATACTGTTGTAAAATGTATTTCAAATTTCAAACCTAATGGCCTAGAAATTCAGTTCTTTGCGCCAGCCGCTAGCGCCTTAGGAGGAGGAGAAGTGGGATGCTAAGCAGCTAGCGCCCGGGCGCAGCGCGATCTGCGCCTCTCGCGAACTTCAGTTAAGATTTAGCGGTGGCGCAAAACCTTTGCGCGCGCTCAGCTGCGCGCGCAGATCCTGACGTCATTTCATGGTGCAACGCCCTTTGTGCGCCCCAAACCGGAAATTCAGTGGCGCCGGCCTATTGTGCGCCTGGCGCCCCTAGCGACTGGTAGAGGGGAACGGTTCCCAGTCACTGCGGGGCGCGGGGGGGCGCTAATTAAAGGGGACTCCTCCTGCAGTATAAATGGCAGCCATTTTGCACCACTCCTTCTTTGTGAGACACGGATCTTTGGAGAGAGACAAAGGTAGAGAGCTTTCTGGTTTGGCTCAACACTCGCACAAGTACTTGTGGCTTCAGGCCACAGCTTTGCACTTGTCTTTAACTTCAGAGTCATAGCATTGATTGAAACATATAATGGGGGCTGCAATGGGTGGAAACGTTGGGCTTCTCCATTGCATTCAAAGGGCTCAGAGACGCTGTGAGAGAGTGCCAGTCATGGCCAGACGGAGAAGGGGCAACAGGCGTCGGCAAAGGAGGCCTTACCCACCCAGGGTATACCGCCAGCAGTTCTCATATCTGAACATGTCTGAGGAGCAGTGTGTTCGGAGGCTGCGATTCAGAAGGGCGGTGGTCACTGAGATCTGCCACCTGCTTTGCGGAGATCTGCAGCCACAGCTGAGGAGCAGGACGTCTCTGTTGGTGGCAGTGAAGGTGACGGTGGCTCTCAACTTCTATGCCACTGGCTCCTTCCAATCCGCTACTAGGGACATTTCCAACATCTCCCAGTTTGCGGTACATTGCTGCATCCGCCAGGTGACCAATGCCCTTTTC
Organism: Somniosus microcephalus; assembly: GCF_052327205.1. NCBI lineage: Eukaryota > Metazoa > Chordata > Chondrichthyes > Squaliformes > Somniosidae > Somniosus > Somniosus microcephalus. The sequence goes on from NC_140992.1 coordinate 256,575,581, forward strand.
AGAAGGAGGCGTCAGTTCATCTCCTTCCCCATGACCGTTGACAAGCAGCAACAGCGTGCAATGGGCTTTGCAGCATTAGCGGGCTTCCCCATGGTGCAGGGCACCATTGACTGCACGCATGTGGCTTTGCAGGCACCTCTAGAGAATGCCGAGGATTACCGCAACCGGAAGGGCTACCATTCGCTCAACGTGCAGTTGGTGTGTGACCACAGGCAGCTCATCCTAGCTGTCAATGCCCGCTTTCCAGGCAGCAGCCACAATGCCTTCATCCTGCGCCAGACTTCTGTGGCAGACATGTTCGAGGCCCAGCCTCACCCACGAGGATGGCTTCTCAGGGACAAAGGCTATCCTTTGTGCACCTGGCTGATGACCCCACTCCGTGCACCCAGCACCCCTGCTGAAGAGGGATACAATGACAGCCATCAAGCAACCAGGAACATCATTGAGCAAACAATCGGCATGCTGAAGCAACGGTTCCGCTGTCTGGATCATTCCGGAGGAGCCCTACAGTACTCGCCTGAGCGAGTCTCCCATTTCGTTGTCGTGTGCTGCATGCTGCACAACCTGGCTATCCGCAGGACTCAGCCACTGCCAGCAGACATTGGAGGACCACCAGAGGAGGAGGAGGAGGAGGAGGACCAGCACAGGAGGGAGGCAGAAAGTGCAAGGGCCGCCCGTCGGTGGCTTATTGCAAGTCGGTTCTAGGCCCCCTCTCAGGGAATGGCTTGTGCCAATGGCAGAAGATGAATGTAGCCACTCCACAAGCCCTCAGCCGAGCAGGGCAACCAGGACTTACAAAAGAAAGCATGGACAGTGCGATTTAAGAAAATTTTTTACTATGATACCTCTGTGCCCTTCCCACATGACAAACTAATGGAGAGAAACCACCCCCAAAAACACAAATACACCAGTCTTGGCCTTTACAAGTAAAACAAATAGATCAGTCTCGGCCTTTAAATGTGAAACAAATACACCAGTCTCGGCTTTTATAAGTAAAACAAAACATTTGGCCACACCTTCTACTTTTTCCCCTGCGAGTGTGATCCGTTTCGCTTCCGTGACTGGCCCCTACCCGCCCTGCAGCTCCTCCTCAATGAGACCCCAGTGGCTGCAGCAAGGCTGGGGGAAGGCTGCTGAGGGTCAGATGGTGAGACGGCAAATGCCCTTGGTGGTCGGCCTGGACCAGCTCTGGGCCTGGAGGGGCCGGCTGCTGACTGCTCCAACTCTGCTTGAGCGGCAGCAGTCTGTCCAACAGCTGGTGGCAGCTGCAATGGAGGAGTGACAGTGTTGGCTGCAGGAATGCTGCCAACCTGACAGATCACAGGCACTCCTTGGTCGGCTGATACATTGGCACGCGCACGGGCCAGCACTGCAGCATGCGCAGCAATCTGCTGAGGCACAGACTGCTGGGCTGCTGCGGCACAGCGAGTGCCCCGGCGATGCCTGGCCGATCCAGCGAGTGTGGCAGCAGTTAGTGCCCGTGTAGCCCTGGTCTGTGTCTGCATGACAGCAGCCAGTGAATGCACGGCACGACTGAGCACTTGGCTAGAAGCCGCCTGTGAAGCAGCGAAGTCCTGCTGACTCCTAGCCTGTGCTGCCGCGACATCCTGCAGACTCCTGGCCTGTGCTGCACTGAATTGTTGCAGACTCCTGGCCTGTGCTGCACTGAATTGTTGCAGACTCCTGGCCTGTGCTGCCCTGAATTCCTGCACACTCCTTGCCAGTGACTCTATGGAGTCAGGCATCCTTGCCACTGCAGCCATGAGCTCAGTGTGCCTGCGCTCAGCCTGGGCGCCCATTTCCGCTAGGAGCCGCACCTCCTCTGCGCTCACCGTAGCAGGACTGGAGGCCGCACTCACCCTCCGGGGAGAAGGCCGCCGAGCTTCCCCACCCCTCCCGCGTTGCTGCAGCCCGCTGGTCCCCGGAGCTTCGCTATCCTCCGACCCTTCCCCCCTGCTCCCCTCCAGGGAAGACGTGTCACCATCATGGCCATGGGCTGCCTCGGCTGAGGGTGTCCCTGATGGGCTGGCTTCCTCTTCCTCCTCCTCTATGTCTGACTCGGACACAGTGCCAGCTTGAGGGGCCACCTCCTCACCTGGCGAGTCACCATCTGAAAGCAGGGAGGCACAAGAGTTGCTTTAGAGTGAGGACAGGGCGGCAGCGAGGGAGGCATGAGTGCTGCTGTGCACTGCATTGGTTCGATAGTGGCAAAGGATGCTGGTGTGAGGCGCAAGTGGAAAGGGAGAGGTCAAAAAGGTGATGACCTTACCATTGGTGCCCAGAACAGGGTCAGCATCTCCAGTGGCGACGGGGCCACTCAGCCGGCCTGCCATGATCCGCTCCACTCGCTGCTCGAGGTCGCTCAGCTGTTTCAGGTCAGGACGACCTCCCCCGGTCTGTCGCTGCTGTCTTCTGTTATGTGCCAGCTTGGCCTGCAAGAGAAAGGACCGCCTCTAAGTGCAGTGTCAAGCCCTGATCTTGCCCGCACTGCCTCCCATGTTCGATTAGCCCTGACAGTGTCAAGCCCTGATCTTGCCCGCACTGCCTCCCATGTTCGATTAGCCCGGACAGTGTCTAAAGTCCTGATTGCACAAGTGCTTTTCATGACAGTCCCATAGCTGCTGGATGAGGGCTGGCCATTACGGCTTTCAGACCTGTTTGGCCATAAAGTGAGGTGCACATGCAGGGATGAGGAGGATACTGGAAAGGGTACTCACCCTGACAACCCGAGTGAGGTCGTTGAATTTTTTCCGGCACTGGGTTGGTGTCCTGCCAACCACGCTGTTGGACATGACCCGGTTTGCCACATCCCTCCATGCTTTCCGATATTCGGTGGGCAGCGGCCTCCTGCCACCCTCAGGGAAGAGGATATGGCGCCTGCGGTCCACTGCGCCAACCAGCAGCCTCAGGTCACCCTCGCTGAAGCGCTGCGCTCTCTCCCTGGCCTTCTCCATTCTCCTGGGCGTGGAGCTGTTCCAGAAGCAGTGTTCAGGCCTTGCCTTAGGGCTGCAGTGTGCAGGGCATGGCAGCCAAGCAATTCCACCCTCCCCCTTTAAGTGCTGACCGGCGCCTGACTGTCTGCCCTCAATGAGCAACTCGCCGCACCTGCGCTGCGCCCGCCTTCGGTGTTTGCGCCCCGGATCGCCGGCTTAGCGCCTAATGATAGTCGTGCATCGCCTGCTTTAGCGCAGCAGCAACCTCTTGGGGCGATGCAACTGAATATCGGCGAAGGTGGCGCTAAGTTGCGCCGGGCGCAAAAGTTAGCGAACGACATGCTGTAGTGCCCCAAACATGGCTATACTGAATTTCTAGGCCAATATCGCTAACGCATTCCTCAGTGCAATTAACTGATCTTTGCTATACGATTATTTCGGTCACACTATATTGAGTACAGTATCAAAATAAGAGTGAAAAATAAATCTTATACAACAGGATGATCAATTCCGTGTCATACGTAAATGAATGAAAATCAGATCTGTGAAGAAATAGTATATATTTTCCGTACAGATAGAGCATTGTACAGTACCAAAACTCAAAATGAAAAAGAAGCAAAGCAGAAATTCAAGGACAGAGTAAGATCCACACGATTTTCTGTGAATTACATCACATAATAGAGGCTACATTTTCACTTATTCATACGATTTGAATACTTAAGCAGAGAAAAAATACATATTAAAGCACATCAAGATCAATATATTTCTTATTTTATCTTCATTGATTTATAGCATAAACCCAATTATTTTTTACAAGTGTTATGCAGTACTATCACTATTATTTTATATTATGTGCTGTGAATGATTCCTAATTACCAGTCTTACCGAAGTTCTATTTTGCCACATTTGTTAGCTTGCTTATTTAGCAAGTGAATACTGAAGCAGGATTTCTATCATAAAGGTTAAAGTCAGACGTGAATGACTTCTTATTAACACTGTGAAATAAACAACATCTGCTGCATTTACCAGCACATGAATTCCCAGCAGGCATTACTGCAAACACTGCATCACATTAATACAAGCAACTGTGATAGTTTGGGTATTTTTGCTTGAGTGAATCCAATAGCTGTACAATTTGAAGGTTTGGCAAAGTGGGAAACAAAATAAAACTGTGGTTTTAATTTGAAAGGTTTATGGGGGAGAAATTTGGTTGCTTTGCACCTCCCGTTAACACCCTAAGAGGGCACTAACAGGGCACAAAGCAACTACTGCCCAGGTGCGGCACCGCCAACGAAATTCAGCGGGAGGTTAGCGGCGGCGGTAACCGTTAGCGCCCCCCGTTAGCGCCCCGTGGCGATGTGCCGCCGGCGATGACGTCATCGGTGTGCGCAGCGCCCCGGCTGCAATCTTCGGTAGCGCCCTCTGACTTACCGCCGGACGCAATGTCCGACGGGGTCAGGGGGGCCTACCTGTGGCCAGGGTGGTGCTATTTAAAGGCGAGGTGCCGGGCGGCCATTTTTGTTGCTGGCCGCTTGCCAGCACCTGCCTCCGCTCCAGTCCCGCCCCCCGCGGAGTGCCGGCTGCGCTCCATGAGCCCGGCACTTCTCGAGTGCCGGGCTCTTTTGCCGGCACTCCGATCCCCGGTGGCCCAGCTGGGCCCCGGCTCGTGCTGCACAAGGCCCCTCCCCTTTAAGAAGTGGAGGAAGGCCTGCAATACCTCGGCGCGACGTGCCGCGATATTCCCTCACAGCACCCCAAGAGGGAAGCGGGGCGCTACTGGAAGCGCCCCGCTTCCCTCTTGGGGCGCTACCACTCAATTTCAGCCGCGGGGGCGCTAATTTTTCCGGGAGGCTAAAAGTAGCGCCCCAGCAAAGTTAGTGCCCCAAAGGGGGCGCGACTCAATTTCTCCCCCTATATCTGGAATATATTAACAATCTTATATCTGCATGCACTTCCCGTCTACAAAACCTTACTTCCTGATAGCAACTCATAATGAGAAAAGTTAGCATGTCCACATTCAGATTGAAAACTGCCTATGTAAACTTGTCACATTGTAATTACACCCTCCCATCAGTTGTGGTGCCATCGCACCTCAGATTTGCAGCTCCTAGCACTTCTAGCTGTTCTGCAAAGACGCTCCTATGGTTCAACCAATCCTATTTCTCTAATTCCCAAATTATTGTTGTTTTGTAATTTAACTATAAATGATCATATAAAATCAAAGACTTGTATAAAGCGCCAGCCTTGGCTCAGTGGTAGCACTCTCGTCCCCGAGTCAGAAGGTTGTGGGTTCAAGCCCCACTATAGACCACATAATCTATGTAAGACTTTATTGCAGTACTACAGGAGTGCTGCATTGATAGAGGTGTTGTCTTTTGGATGAGAAGTTAAGCTGGGGCCCATTTGCCCTTGGTGGATGTAAAAGATCCTAAGGTACTATTCTAAAGAGTTGTCCCAGTGTCCTGGTCAACATTTACCCCTCAAATAAAACCACCAGAAAATAGAATAACTGATCATTTACCTCATTCCTGTTTGTGGCACCTTGCTGTGCACACATTGGCTGCCATGTTTGCCTACACAACAACAATAACTACACGGCAAAAGTAATTCATCGGCTGTAAGGTGCTTTGGGACAGTCTGAGAATGTCAAAGTCACTATATAAATGCAAGCTCTTTCTTTCAAAATAAGGACAGAATGTATGACTTTAAAATGGGAACTGAATTGTGTCTGTGCGCACTGACCCAATTATCTCCCACCCCACTTCACCTGAAGGCGACACTTGGTCTTAACTCACCGTGTGAAACACCACAGGAGATCAATTAATGTTATTTTTTCATTATTTGAAATTGTGAACATATTTAAAAGAGACTCAGCTCAGAATGGAGACTGATTTATTGGTCTAATTTCACAACATTATGATGTTCAAGCAAGTTTTCAAGAAAGTGATTCAGTTTTATTCAATAACTAATTCAAGGAAAAAATACATGTAACATTTATTATAGGATTTAAATTTTCTTACCTTTAGTCGCTTTTGTGGCCTCCTGAATTTACTATTCACAACCTCGTCAATAAAGTGTTCATACAACGCTTGCTTTAGGGAACTAAATGGACTTACTTATATTCAAACTGTGCACATTTGGAAATTAAAATGACAACTGATGTGTGTATGTCTCGAAGGACAGAGAAAAGAATTCCCTTCATAGTTTTCCAGGAATACGAAAGACATCAGGTTGGCCAATTTCTATCCTCCACAGCTAATCACATTATCTCAATGCAATTGTTTTCAGATACTTTTATTTATAGTTTGCATTATTGAATTGAGATGCACACCTTTCAGACAGTAGAATCAATCTGAAAGATTGCTCAATGCGTCACTGCATCACACCTGATGTGTGGGTGCTTGATGCTAAGACTGTGTGATGAAAGTTAAAATAAAAGTTCTACTTCTCAACACTGACATCTTTTAAACTTGATGTGCGCAAAATTCGCTACCCACATTTAAAAAAAAACTATTTGTACAAGTACTATAAAACAAACTATGTCCATTTAGTTAATCCATACTTGTATTAATCAATCCAAGTACCTGCAGCAGACCTAAAGAGCTGAGCAATACAGGCACACAAGAAGAATATCAATGCAGTGACATTAAGTCACTATCTTACCCTCCTTATTGAATTGATGTATATATAAAGCTGCTGTTCAAAGGCACATTCTATAGTCACTCTAGAACCAAGATTAGAGTTTCCTAACTCCAGATTCAAGGCAAAGAGAAACCTCGGGCAGACAACGTTACTTGATTTGAATCCAGGTTTTATTGGAGAGTAACTGCAATGTGGGTTCAACTGAAGAAAGAATAAACCCAAACAATCTGCTCGGCCATGCTGCTGGCCCAGAACGTGCTTCAGGACATGACAGGTGCACTGCCCACGGTTTCCTGGTGCATATCACCAGCGAGTAAGGCTTCCTGCTGGCAGCACAAACCTGGAAAATTGCCCCTAAAATCTCATTTCTCCATGCAATAAGTTGTTCCATATTGATATATGAGCAACAGTAGTGTTAAACGGGTGGCTGAAGTTACTCCAGGTCCTTTATCCTACCGTATCTTACAGGGCCCAGAGACATTATCCGGGTACATCTCAGATTTTGGAATCCTTTCCCTTCTCCAATTTTCTTTTCTCCTCTCTTCACTGACTAGGGACAAGTATGGTTCCATTGATACCAGTCACTCTCTGATACCTCACCACATTGGTGGCCACACATTTTCAGCATGCTAATCAGCTGTGGAGGACATTACAGCCAAGCTTGATCCAATAGCCACCTGACATCCACACACACTCACTTTCTAACAGGTGCTACCAGGGAAGAGTCAGGAACGCAAATCCTGCCTAATTGATCCCCTTTTCTAACTCAGGTCTACTCAATTACAATAGTTGCATCTCACCCGCAGTTGAGATCAAACTAACTCAGTATTGATTAGAAATCCAACCCGAGATGTTCCTGGTCTGTCTGACTCGGTTACACGCACTCTATTAACCCATTGAGCCATCAGATGGCTCTTTCCACCATCTATTGAAACTGGCCCACTCTGGTGGTACGTGACAGCTCAGGTAATTACACCTAATGCTACTCAGAGTAAGCTCAAGCACTGTGTCTAGGGTCAGGGCGATACACTTGTTAATTGTTTTTCTTAAATTCGTCATGGGTGAATACTTTAAAATAAAGTAAAGCAAATGTAGTCACCCTATTGATGTCTTAGGAACTTTAACAGCGACTTTTATTGTGTCTCATTACGTTACCTAAGCCTATATTGTAGCTCTTTAATAAAGATTTTGCTATGTCACGGTCCATCATCAAAGACCCTACCCACCCCAGCCACAGTCTGTTCGCCCTCCTGCCATCTGGGAGACGCTACAGATGCATTCGCACCCGTACGACCAGATTCAGGAACAGCTTCTTTCCCAGGGCTGTCATCCTACTGAACTCCACAAATAAACTCTAAAGCCTGCACATCTGCCAATGCACTTTATTATGGTTATGTTTATGTTAATGTATTACAAGCCAAATGTATGTTGAATGTTTAAATGTCTTAATCTAAATGTACACTCTCGGGAGCCGCAAGCCTACATTTCGTTGTACTGCACTTGTGCACTAACAATGACAATAAAAGTTGATTTGATTTGATTTGATGTAACCTTCATCTCGTCACAGGATCCACAACCGAGGTAGCGCAGTACCCGCACTCTGGACATTCTGGTCTAGTTCAGGATCCTTTGGGTGGCCATGCATTGATACCAGCTGGTATGTCCTCAGCAATCCATCATGCTCAAATCTGTAAGTTCCCTAACCCACACTTTACAAAAAGTTGCTTTGAAAGTCATTGTTTTAAAGCAGCTAGAGCACTTTCCTGTAGCACTAGTGCATATTTTGAATTCGGTTGTAGTTCAATGTTATTGATAACTAGGGGTAGATATTGTTAGTATTTTTATATGGAGTGCACATGATACTACATGAGGCAATCAAAGGTTTTCAATATCTGAACACTTGTGTTTTTTTTTTGAGTTTGCAGGAAGTTTTCTGAGTTAGCTTATACTGGAGCAAGTAGTCAAGTGTTTTGAAGGTTTCTGCAAGATAAGCCTGTAACCTGGAAATGTCCATGTTTCTTGCAGCATCGCCGGAGACACCGCTTCCATCCCCATCTTCTGGCTCTGGAAATGAGGAATATAAACTGCATCCTGTTGCCCAAATCCAGGCTCCCTCCACACGTATGCTGCCTCAAACCATCATTCCCAAGCAGGAAATATTGTAAAAGAAAAATTGGATGTCATTCCACTTAGCCTCGGTGCACAAAAAATACCAACTTACTGCAAGCACGTCTGCAAAACACGACTGCCATTTAATATGTCGAAGTGAAATAGGAATATGTGTTTGCACTGTCATTTACAGTGGCTGCAAACAGAATGATCAAGGGCCAAGTATTAATATCACTTTATACATCAGTAATATGTATAGAAGTCAAAAATATGCAACAAAATTAAATAAGTTTATACATCATTCACCTTGAATTTCCTCTGTACTTGCAGCCAGAGGCACACGTAACCTGGGCGCAAACCAATTATGTGGCTTCAATGATCACAGAAATTCAGCCGTGAGTTACGCTCATAACTACAATACGCCCAGATCTCCTCTCTTTTTTTACGGCTGTCTTTCGATCCCTCCGCCTGAACGCATCTCCGCCCATAAAACTGGCCCCGCCCCCAAGTTAGAGAGCCTGGTATCTGAGTTTCCTGCGTTTGCACCTGCTCAGCGGTGCTCTCAAAATTACGATGCGATTTTCAGGTGCAGCAGGAAACAGTAATATTTCTAATGTTTTATTGCAATTGTTGGAGCATTTAAAAAAAAAAATCATCACTGAGATCTGCTCTATATTTTCTCTTTCTTGTAATACATTTTTATTGCATAAGTATGTCACATTGAAACGCTTCCCTGCTTGCAGGTTCCTAAACATGTGCGCCTAATGTGCATGAATGATGGTTAAATGAGCTGTAACTTTAATTTTCATACATAGAAGGAATATGAGTGTGAGATCTGCGCTTTCCTTGGGCCCTGATTGTTTACACTGTTTACACTGATTTACGCCCATTTTTATGTCCGGGCATCTTCTAATGAGATTGGCAGGAAATTTGAGGGTAACTTGACATCGGCAGAATGGGCACAGGAATGGGTGCCTTCCGGATTGTGCCCATGGAGTAACTTCCAGGTCATTATACTGTACTGTTTAGGAAATATGAAAATTGAGATTTTGTAAAAATTTGTTTAGAGAAAGTTTTGTGCATCGGGTCACTGACATTGCTCAGTTTGCTAAACAGAGCTTGTCCCTGACTCAGTATGTTCAAGGCAATGCAACAGCGATATATAAAAAAGTAGTTGAAGGAGGACTCAGCATTTCTGGCAATCTTATTTCTCATCAATAATACACTTCAGTGATTTGTTAATTAAAATGAAAATTGAAAAGCATTTTGTACATATGTCTTGTAGAATCATCCAGTGTTATAGCACTGTATTACAGAGCACGCAACCTGTAGTTAACAATTTCATTAAGGACTTCCTTGGGCTCTCTGAATGGCTCAGCTACTTAAGGGTGTGAGTGGCACAGATATACAGACCAGGGACATCTTGTGATCAATTGGCCTTGCTTCACTCACTGGTTAGACTCTCAGGTGAAACAAGTCAGGCAAGTTATTGGAGAGTGAAGAGCATCCATGGATCTTTACCCCAGCAAGGACTCGGAGCTTACAGGAAAAGTGCAGAGACAAAAGGGCAGGAAAAGGAGAAAGAGAAATAAAACAGGAAGAGAAAAAACCCTCCCCGATTAGTAAATTGAATTGCCTAGTTAAAAGGCAACTTTCACAATAGAGCCAATTTTGTATTGCTCCTAAAGAAAGAGAATATGACATACCCGGAACCATGCTATTTTCCAGCAAGCAACTGTAATTTATTTCTCAATAAACTTGCAGTGACTGTATCACAATCTTTTAGTGTGGATATTATCAGCGACAAAGAAGAATGCCTTGTGAAAGACACAGAGAATGTCCATCATCAAACAAATAAATACATACACCCCTGATTGAATTTGAGATCATAATCTCATTTTGGGGTTCCAATGACATTATACACTATGCTCTCGCAGTTTATATCACCTAAAACCCTAGATGAGATTAGTGCCTTGGATTCACTCCATTGTTCTCTATTTAAGTTACAGTCTCACTTCTCCACTACTTCCCCAAATATTGCTATAAAAACAAAACTATAAAATAGTGCAAGGGTGGCAATGGGAAATACATTTGACATAAATTATTTAGTTAGATCTTTACCTAAACCTGTCAGAAAGATATTACAAACAACCAACCAGTCTAACATATCACATAGGCTTCTTCAACAGCACGTCCCAAACCCACGATCTCTTCCACCTAGAAGGAAAAGGGCAGCAGGCGCATGGGAACACCACCACCTCCAAGCTCCCCTCCAAGTCACACACCATCCTGACTTGGAAATATATCGCCTTCCTTCATCGTCGCTGGGTCAAAATCCTGGAACTCTCTCCCTAACAGCACTGTGGGAGCACCTTCACCTCTCAGACTGCAGCGGTTCAAGGCGGCGGCTCACCACCACCTTCTCAAGGGCAATTAGGGATGGGCAATAAATGCCAGCGACGCCCAACATCCCGTGAATGAATAAAAAAAGGAGCCATCTTTACTAAGTACGCTTCACCCTCATTACATAATATTCTTAATTTTAATGTCATCTCTTTTATGAGTTTACTGGGTCTTGGCTCCCAACCTTATTACTGATGGTACTATAGTTTGCCCATCTTTGAACATGCAAGCTCTCCTCTCCGAGGGACTGTGGTTTAATGAAGGCAGAATGTGTCCATTTATCCAGAACTTCAAGTTAGAAACATAAAATTATTTCCAAAAATGTAAAAAAAAGTTCAAAGTAAAAACTATTTTAAATGCTTAATGAATTATTCAACATCACTATTAAAATTTAAAAGCTTTCAATGGAGTTTACACTGTAGATCTGACAGTGAAGTATAAGTATCCTATATTTCCCTCTATAAACCTTAACTTAGCCTTCACGCTGAAACACTTTGCAGGGTATAAATATAAATATAATAAATATTCTTACGATGCTATATTTCCGGGTGCTTACATTTCCATATTAATACAGTTTATTGAAAATTCCTCCCTCCCCCAAAACCTTGTGGAAGCAGTTTAGGATTCACGTGCAGCAAACTCCAAATTAAAACATTCATGATTAGAAAATGCATACACTGAAACCTTATTAGGAACTTTAAGTTTCAAGCTGCTCCTCCATCTACAATAGAACATCATCTGACACCAGCTGAAAAGTTTAGACAAAAAAAGGTTTGTGTATTGAAGTTCTTTTATTTTGAAAGCAATTTGATTTTCATGTAAACATTCTATGGATATGATCACTTACACTGAAAACGTGAAGCTGTTTCTACATAAATCCAAACAACTCAAGTGTCTTAACTCGCACAAACCTACACTTAGATTTAATCACACCACACTCCAAATCACAGTAATCTAGATTTACATTTGCGTTAATAGCTGTGGCTTAAACAATAAAATGTTTTGAATGGTTTAACCATTACAACGTAAAATTATAAAGTAATTATCAGTAATCAACAGAAGAAAGTAAAAGGAGTCAGACCATCACACTGTACTGGCAACAGCTGCATAATTAAAACTAGTCGCTGATGGGTTAAAAGGCAAATGGGAAGGCAGCACGGTGGCAAGAACTAATGGAGGGTTCTGTTGTTACAATGTGATGGTAATGTCTGCTAGCTATCAATCGCAACCTTGAATATTAACTGCTCAGTATCAAAAATAAGAATGAAATGGAAAAATTAGGTCACTATTTTTGAAAATATTTGTCATAAGCATACACAATAAAGACCACACATTTGAAATCACCTCAAACCAAATCATTAAACAATACTGAGTGATGCAATAAATAGGTTGGACAGCGACCTTTCACCTCCGGCACAGTATGGATTCCTACAATCTGATCTGATCGATTGATGGCATGGAAGTCTCTTCTGTCAGTTATAAAAAGTTTTATGTGAAAGGAGTTTGGGCAATCTCAACTCCATTACTAGTGGTCAGGGAGTCTCAGCGCAAAACTGGCACTAACTGACAACCCCAATCAGAGCAACGATATGAAGGGTTCGTATTTGAAGTGGAATATTTCACACTGGCGCAGCAGAGGGCGCTCTTACGAAGTTGGGCTAAGTTGTTTTGTTGGGACTGATTAAAGGGAGCTTTACTCTGTACCTGAACCAGCTTTACCTTACCACGAAAAGCCTGATGCCGATTCTGGCCGACAGAATGGAAAAGGTGCTCCACTTCCCACATTGACATTCATCATATTAATGAGCACAACCTTCAGATCAAGAAGAAAATTAATGAGGGAAAATTTGCATTAACTGCATTGTTTGACTTATCTACTCTCACAGTAGCAGTGTTACAAAGGTATCGTCATGACGGAGACAGAAGGTTGTGTAAACAGCTCCTTTAATCATAGTATACTGAACAGTTACTGCAGGCACCATTATCAACAAAAAAATAATAATTAGGATTATAATTAAGGTTGTAAGTCAATTTAAAACTGTAACAGATTTTAAATTCTTAGTATCTATGCCAATGGTAGTAAAATGCAACAGATTTAGTTTACAATGTAAATGTAATTAGAAACAATTGCAAGTAAATTTAGCGTAATTACTGATATTTACGAGCAATTTATTATTGCACTTCTGTGTGATTTAACATTAAAGTAAGAAAGTGAAGTGCAGTAATTCAAAATTGAAAAACAGTGCAGCCTCCTCTCATTAAAATCCTCTCTTCTCCCATCCCCAAAAATATTCTATTGTAAATAACTGATATTAAAATATCAAAACCCAAACCGGCCATATGGCTGAAAGACTGGCTATCTAATTTTCCATCAGAATAAAAGTTATTTAAGGAATTGCACCATCTAGAAGGCAATAGAATAAATTCTGATTCCCACACTCATCCCTATGCTGGAGAGCAGTATTTATACAATACATTGGCTCCTGAGATTACCACATTTGTGCTAATTTGTGGGGATCATGTGTTGTATACTGCACCTACATCTCCTAATGATTTTGTACAGTTAAGTGACATCATGATCAATGTTCCTGCTAAGCTGCATGACCAGGCAGGTCTCGCGCAGCCCGGGACCTAATTTTCAAATGTGAAATTTCACACATGCCTATTAAAGGGGCCGTGCACCCCAAAAAAAATTAGGGCAAACATCGATCATGATACATGCTTGATGCAGAACTGAGCAATACAGACGAAGGTCTTAGATTTATTCACTGGCCTTTTAAAGGGGTTTTTGGGGGGGGGGGGGGGGGGGGGAGAGACAGTGTGCACGAGCCCCAAAGTGAAGATTGAACAGCAGGGCCTCATTTAAATAAGAGTTCCCGGAGCTTCGCCTGACCAGATTCACTATCTGGCTGGCAGGCGGGAGCTGAAATTTGGTGGTATGATGATGCAGCCGGGGGCTCAAGGGAACAGTCCCCAACAGTTAGTGGGAGAAGGGGTCTGAAGGCGCTCGGCGATCAGGGGCGGCGGGGTCAAGCATGATCGGAGATATGCCGGGGCTGGGAAGTCCCAAGGACTCCTTGCAGGGCCCGAGGGGAGCACTCCTGCTCCTTAGAACATAAGAAGTAGGAGCAGGAGTAGGCCATACGGCACCTCGGGCCTGCTCCGCCATTCAATAGGATCATGGCCGATCCGAATCTAGACTCACGTCCACTTCCCTGCCCGCATCCCCTAATTCCCTTATCTGCTAGGACAATGTCTATTTCCATTTTAAATTTATTTAATGTTGCAGCTTCCACAGCTCTCTGGGGTAGCAAATTCCATAGATTTACTACCCTCTGACTGAAGAAGTTTCTCCTCATCTCAGTTTTGAAAGGGCAGCCCCTTATTCTAAGATTATGCCCCCTAGTTCTAGTCTCACCCATCAGTGGAAACATCCTCACCGCATCCACCCGATCAATCCCCTCACAATCTTATATGTTTCGATAAGATCGCCTCTCATTCTTCTGAACTCCAATGAGTAGAGTTCCAACCTATTCAAACTTTCCTCATACGTCAACCCCCTCATCTCTGGAATCAACCGAGTGAACCTTCTCTGAACTGCCTCGAGAGCAAGTATATCTTTTCTTAAATATGGAAACCAAAACTGCACGCAGTATTCTAGGTGTGGCCTCACCAATACCCTGTATAACTGCAGCAAGACTTCCCTGTTTTTATACTCCATCCCCCTTGCAATAAAAGCCAAGATTCCATTGGCCTTCCTGATCACCTGCTGCACCTGCATACTAACTTTTTGTGTTTCATGTACCAGGACCCCCAGATCCCTTTGTACTGTAGCACTTTGCAGTTTCTCTTCATTTAGATAATAACTTGCTCTTTGATTTTTTTCTGCCAAAGTGCATAACTTCACACTTTCCAACATTATATTGCATCTGCCAAATCTCTGCCCACTCACTTAGCCTGTCTATGTCCTTTTGCAGGTTTTTTATGTCCTCCTCACTCACTGCTTTCCCTCCCATCTTTGTATCGTCGGCAAACTTGGATATGTTGCACTCGGTCCCTTCCTCCAAATCGTTAATATAGATTGTAAAGAGTTGGGGTCCCAGCACTGATCCCTGTGGGACACCACTAGTTACTGATTGCCAGCCCGAGAATGAACCATTTATCCCAACTCTTTGTTTTCTGTTAGATAGCCAATCTTCCACCTATGCCAGTATATTACCCCCAATCCCGTGATTTTTTATCTTGATCAGTAATCTTTTGTGTGGAACCTGGTCAAATGCCTTTTGGAAGTCCAAATACACTACATCCGCTGGTTCCCCTTTATCCACCCTGTATGTTACATCCTCAAAGAAGTCGAGCAAATTTGTCAAACATGACTTCCCCTTCATAAAACCATGCTGACTCTGTCCTATTAAATTATGTTTATCCAAATGCTCTGTTACTGTTTCCTTAATAATGGATTCCAACATTTTGCCAACCACAGATGTTAGGCTAACTGGTCTATAGTTTCCAGCTTTTTGTCTACTTCCCTTCTTAAATAAGGGTGTTACATTAGCAGTTTTCCAATCTGCCGGGTCTTTCCTGAGTCCAGGGAGTTCTGGAAAATGATCACCAATGCATCCACAATCCCTACCGCCACTTCTCTCAAGACCCTAGGATGTAGGCCATCAGGTCTGGGGGATTTATCCGCCTTAAGTCCCATTATTTTACTGAGTACCATCTCCTTAGTGATTTTAATCGTGTTTAGCTCCTCCCCCCCCAATTGCCCCGTTTGTCCAGTGTTGGGATATTTTTAGTGTCCTCTACTGTAAAAGACTGATACAAAAATATTTGTTCAGCTTCTTTGCCATCTCCATGTTCCCCACCACTAGTTTCCCAGTCCCCATCCTCTAAGGGACCAACGTTCACTTTAGCCACCCTTTTTCTTTTATATAGCTGTAGAAACTCCTCCTGGTTCACAAGGAGTTCTAAAAAGCACATTTTTTTTAAACGTACCATGGCCTCTTCTGGCCAGTCAGTGCCTCCCACCAGGATTCTGCTGCCATGCTGGAGACAGTGCTGCACTTCCCCTGATGTGAAGTTAATATTACATTGTTATGAGTTTTTAATGTTAAGTCAGCCCCCGCCTGTCTTTAGCAGGAGCCTCGTCGATAACATGATTGGCTGTCATAAAATTTATGATGGCCGGGAGACTGTCGTGTTGGCGCAGAGTGCTAGAATTTTCAAGTTTTAAACCCCTCCTGCACACCATTCTCGCTGGGCAAGGGCAAGGTCGGGGGGGGGGGGGATGTTTAAACTCACGGTCATGGTAACTTCATCCTTCATTAGAGACTCTAAAATGTTCCCTACCACAGATATTAAAATAACTGGCCTGTACTGGCAGCACGGTGGCATAGTGGTTAGCACTGTTGCCTCACAGCGCCAGGGACCCGGGTTCGAATCCGGCCTCGGGTGACTGTCTGTGTGGAGTTTGCACATTCTCCCCGTGTTTGCGTGGGTTTCTTCCGGGTGCTCCGGTTTCCTCCCACAGTCCAAAGATGTGCGGGTTAGGTTGATTGGCTATGATAAATTGACCCTTAGTGTTAGGGGGATTAAATACATGGGGTTACGGGGATCGGGTGGGATATGTGTCGGTGCAGGCTCGATGGGCCGAAATGGCCTCTATCTGCACTGTGGGGGTTTCTGTGGTACTTAGCCAAACTATTTGTTTCCCTTTTTAAACACGGGTGGTTCATTGGCCATTCTCCAGCACACATCCACATTCAATGAAACCCTGAAACTGAATTTCTCAGGCCATGGCAATTTGCATCCCCAGGATCCTAGGATGTATCCCATTGGGCCATAGTGCTTTGTCTTCCTTTAGTCTAATTAACCTATCTAAAATATTCCATTTATCTATCATAGTATCACTCATCTCAGTCTCCACCACTTCAAGTATTGGCAAAGACTGATGCGAAATACTGCATCATGGATGGGGAGGGAAGAGTGAGGGGGATCTAGGGTTTCTCACTTTTGATTGCTATTCAGTGACTTCTGGAAAGTGCATGAGTGCGGATGATCAGATGAAGCAGAATTGGGCTTGGCTGTGATTCCCCAGCCGTCACACGGGCAAATAACTTGCAAGGCCCACTTCCTACACTTGCACATGAAGAATGGCCACTTGGATGAGGTATTAGAGGGCACCCGACACCAGGGGCCTATACCCCAGAGACACTAGGAGAAAATATATTATGACAACAAAGTCAGTCGGCTGACTGAATATTTTGAAGCTAGGAAGGGTGAGTATTGTCAGCAAAGCTCTTACACAATATGTTGTCCTTTGTTTACTTTTTGAGACTTTTCTCCAGGAAGGTTGGAAAGTAGATCTGGTAACTCTAAACATAGTACCCATTTGCCGAGTACCAAAAATCAGTGAAGAACAGGAAGAGGGCAATGCAGTCTACGTTTCACTTACAATGCATTTTAACAAAAATGTGCAATGCAGTCAGAATCTAGTTATGATTAGACCTTAAGGTTAACATTCAGAAGGATAATAAAAATTACAGCATTGGGTAGTTTCCCTTCAGACAGTTTTCTACATTTGCCAACTTCAGACAGAGCATTAAAGAAGAAGGAAAACACTGAGGCTTCTTACATCAGTCAAGCAGATCAAAAAAGCAGCATGCTAGTCCAGTATAACACACCTGGGCTCTTGGCCAAAGAGAATAATATCGCTGCAAAAGCACTAACTTCACTAACTTGAAAACATTGAGGAACAAAAAAAAAGTAAAATAAAAATCTCAAGACTATTACTGATTTAGCAATTATAAGCAAAGGCTTTTCTCATGTTCGTAAATGGTAGAGTGACATTATCAATACGCACTGTATTTTCCCTTCAGCCGATCTGCTAATTCTGCATGCAGAGTTATTGGGCCAGAATTTGCTGCCAAACTAATGCTGAGGCTAATGGCGCACGCCATTATTAATGTGTAAATGGTACAGCAACTTCAGGCGAGTGTCAGGTGCGCGGTAAAATACCAATATGCAAAAGTTGTTGTCCGAGTTGCGCTGCTCCACTGTAAGCTTCGCGTAAGCAGCACCTCGCTGTCTGTTTCACCATTGAAATGCATTTTATGGCGTGATGTTGCTATACTTGCATAGTAGATGCAAACTAAACTCGTCACAGAAAGTTAAATCTTGCCATTTCAAGTCTAAGCACCCTTTTAATGATGTGATAAATATTAATTACTGCTAATCAATTACTGGCACTGAAAATTAACTATTACAAGTATGAAGTCTCATTCCTTTTGGTATTCATTGTTGTTGGAGATTTTACAAATGTAAAATTTATTTTTTCTTTCGGTCTCTATCTTAATCAACCTTCCTTTAGTTCTTTCTGTACTGATTCGGCATTCACTCTAATTTATACTTCCTTCTCAGTCCTTGCACTGTTAATTTCACAATCTTTCAATCTGATTGGTTAAGGAGATACACAGTTGGTTTCCCTGTCACTCAGGTTCCAGATGTTCTGTTTCCCTCACTGCGACGCTATCAGCTCGCACTTTCAGCCATGCAAAAAAATTAAAACCTAAACACGCAAAGTCAAATCTAACTAATGGCAGACACTGTTAGATGCCCTGCAACTGCAAAATCTAGGCCCTAATTTCCCAACACCCCCAATTATTCAAATAGGAAGTGGGGTTAATATCAAGGCCTAGAAATTCGGTGGAGGCCCAAATGGGGCGCCAAGCTCGCCTGGGCGCCGGAATTACCGCTGCGATCGGAGCAGTTGCGCACGCCGGAAATTCAGCTTGAGCACCCCAAGAGGGACTCGGGGCGCTGCTCGAGGCGCCCCGCGTCCCTCTTAGGGCGCTGAAACTGAATATCGCAGCGCAAAGTGCCGCAGCGCCACATGCTGCGGCACGGCGCACTGCGGTACTGCAGGCCTTCCTGCCCTTGAGGGGGAGGGGCCTGCACCAGCGCGATGAGCGATCGCGAGTGCCGGCAAAAGAGCCCGGCACCGAGGAGAAGTGCCGGGCTCTCGGGACAAGCCGGCACTGCCCGGGGGGGGGGGGGAATCAGGAGGCCGGGGATGGAGGTGCTGGCAGGCGGCCACCGAAAAATGGCCGCCCCGCACCGCCACCTTAATTTGCGCCACTGCAGCCACAGGTAGGCCCCGTGAACTGGGCACAATTTGCGACCGGCGTTACAGAGGCGGGCGCTAACAAATATCGCGATTGGGGCAGTAGCGGGGTGCTGCGCACACCGATGACATCATCGGTGGTGGCGCAGCGCAACAGGCTAACGCCGCCATTAGCGCCCCGCTAAATATCGCGGGAGGCGTGGCCAGTGGCGCTAAAGCCACTGAGTGCCCTCTTTAGGTGCTAACTGGTGGCGCAGCCCACCAAATTTCTGGGCCCAAGTCTTTAACTGGTTTTGCTTAAAATAATTTCATGGTCAAGATTCATTTCAGGGACAGTCTCTGAGGTGTATAGTGCAATGGATAACAGAATGATTGAACTAGAGTCTATGGCCATGATTCACGTAGCAGGATCCTCAATGATTTAAGAACTAAACAACATAGAGCTCAATTGCACACTGCCCTGACTGGCTGCATTGGAAATAGGATCAACTCTGAGTGGATTGGAGCCCAGGATTAGCTAATACTGGAACAGCAGTCACTACTAAGGGAGGGTTTGGCAGAGGTAAGGGATATCTTTCAGTATGTATGTAAGAATGTACAAAGCCAGGTCAGCTATTTGATTGTGATGACATAAAGCCCCACCAATATAGCATTGCTCTCTAGACTTGGCTTCCCACCATCTCCTCCCCCCCCCCCCCCCCAAAGACATCAGCCGCCACTGAGGCAACTTAAGCCCTACAACCAGATATCACGTGTGCTGCTTATCCTTCCTTCATTTCAACCCAAATGACATATTCCCATTTGGTTGAAAGTCCTTCTATTGGTGCCGCTGCCACAGGAAAATCACTAGGATATTCGAATAGGGCAGGCAGTACTCTGCTCCAGCAAAGAGCCGGTACAGATATGATGGGCCGAATGGTGCCATTCTGTGCTGTAAATTTCTGTGCTTCTACTCCATTCACGAACATACAAGCATTTGGTGAATACTATTACAAGGGTTTTGTAGAATAAAAAACACAAATTTAAATAAGGGCATGTACAAATTGTAATGGTTGACAAATTGTTTGGCAGTTACAACTGTGTGTTTATGTTATAATGGGTATTTTTCTTTTAACATGAAAACCAATAGTGATTAGTTGTATGGATGATGCACAGAATTAGGGACACATTGGGTCATTCTTATTATTCTAACGTACATGCAGACTCTTGGACATTTGATGCATTGCTTTACAAAATGTGATCATAGACAGTCGGCACAATTGATGAAGGTCACATTAGCAGAACTCAGTATATTTCCCTACTTTGTCTTACCAATGGTAGTAAATACTCAAGTTTCCTGACACAGACAGTAAAAGTGGATTTTCAGTATGATGCCAAGATTACGCAGCATACAATGAAAAAAATCAATAGCCTCACATCATAGGCAGCTAATTGCTGCTTCAGTAACTAAGGCTTGCTGATAAAATTAAGGTAGATGGTATTAACCTGTGGTTAGAAAGTTGGCTAAAGTGCAGAAGACAGTAGTGGTTAATGGATGGTATTCAGGGATGTAAACAATGGTATCCTTCAGGTGTGTGTTGGAACTATTGCTCTTCTCAATATATTAGGGCATGGTTAACTGAAAAGGACTGTACATGACCAGGAGGACACAGGCAAGTTGGTAGATTGGGGTAGAGTGAGCCTCCATTTATATATAGATAGTTGTCAGATGAAATTTAATAAAAATGTGAGGTGAGCAATTTTGGGAGGAAGAATAAAGAGAACATATATACTAAATAGCAAAACTTTAAAAAAGAGTAGAGCAAAGAGACTTAGGGGTTCAAATACAGAAGCCTTTAAAAGCAGAAGGATAAGTTGACAAAGCTGTAAAAACAGAAGTACATAGAGATTCTAGGTCTTATAAATAGGGGTATAGAGTAGACAAGCAAAGAGATAATGCTAAATGTATACAAATCATTGGTTCGGCCACAGTGTAAATATTGGGCCGGATATTCCGATCTCTGCGGGTGAGTACGTGCTGTGTACCCACCCGTAGGGACATCAGAAATGCCGGTTTCAGGCATGCACAGCACATGCGCTTAAAACCGGCATTTCCGAATGCTCTTGACAGATCGGACGCCTGCCCTGGTGAAGGGCTTCTGCGGGCGGATAGTTCCGCTTTCTGGAGAACCTCCGCCCGCAGAAAACCCTTAGAAATCTTACGCCTGGTAAAAGCATAAGGCCTGCTTTTACCAGCATAAGAGTTGAAAAAAGTAAAAAAAAAAAAATTTCCACTCATTTATCATTTAAAAATACTTTAAAAAAGGTAAGTTTATTTTTAGCCCCGTAAAAAACTTTCAAAAAATTTAATTTTTGTTTAAAATATTTAATTTATTGTAATTTCAACTAATTTTAAAAATGTGATTTAAAAAAAAAATGTATTTAATGTTTCAAAGTGTTTTTGGGGTGATCTCCATTCATATATTTGACAGGTCTATCCGTCAAGTGTATGAAGGGAGATTCCCTTCTTTGATTGGCTCCCCATGGCCCACGTGATCCCAGGGACACTTGCAAACCGCCTGCGCCTCTGGGATACGTGGGCCCTGCACACTTGGAGTTTGGAGAGGCCCAGCATCGCAACTATACGCACCTCAGGAGCCCTCAGGTAAGTGCGTAGATTTTTTCCCAGATCGGAGGCCTCCGCACGCCGGAAGCCTCCGATCGGAAAATACGGCCATGATGACCAACGTTGGCACCTAACTGTAGGAAAGATGTCCTGGCCATGGAAAGGGTGCAGAAGAGATTCATTAAGGTGGTATCAGGGACGAGAGGCTTTAGTTAATAGCAGAGACTAGAGACACTCGGGCTCTTGTCATTATAAAGATTACGAAATCTGATAGAGGTGTACAAAATTATGAGTTTTGATGAGGCACATTGGGAAAAATTATTTTTACTAGTCAGTGAGTTGGTAACTAGAGGGCATAAATTTAAGATAAAAAAAACAAAGGGAGAGGATGGGATAAAAAAAATAAAAGCAAAAGGCTTGGAGGAACTTGGAATTCCCTACTCTGCCAGAAAGTGGTGGAAGCAGATTCCATAAATGGGAAGTGGATAAATATTTGAAAGAGAACATTTTTAAAGGATATGAGTAAACAGTAGGCGAATAGGCAAAGAGCTAGCAGAGGCGCGATGAGTGTGCTGTAACATTCTATGATTTATATGCCTGGTTGACATTAGGAAATTGATTAACAGTGTAATTAGATGCCTGGTTGACATTAGGAAATTGATTAACAGTGTAATGAATGACAACTTTAATGAGCAACCAATGGTCCCTCAAGCACCAGTTTTGCAATTGGTTGCCCTGGTAAACAGGCAGCAAGTCATACATGGGTTTTTGGCAATCATATGAGGATTTCTTCTGGGCATCATAGACCATCTGTATATTGAGGGAATGGACCTCTTCACAATTCAGGTTGCAACTGGGTTGACCAGCAGTATCCACATCTCACCACATTTTATACCCTGGCAAAAAATCAGCCAGATTATAAAATCTTTGCCATGTTCCTGTGCATTCTTGAAAAATGAATGAACTTGCCAAACTTCTGGGGCAGTGGTCATCTCCTGATTACTGGTCATCATTCTGCCCTGGCAAATATCAGAGGATCGCCTCTTTGCACCTGGAAGCAAATGGTTACTCTGGAGTAATGGCTGCTGTGACTTTAAGAGCCATAGGCAGAGCAGCTAGAATTCCCAAGGTTCTCTCCAGATCACATCACATCACAGCATTTAGCATAGTTTCAACGTGAGCTTGGACCTCGCATCATCCTTTGGCACATCCAAGAAATTCAGCCATGGTTTGCAAAAATTCTCTCCAGGATGACATCTGATCCTCTTTGTCCTCCTGCATGAATACATTTGCTTTTCCTTATCTTCTACCTCTGAAAGTACAAACCACTACTACTGTGAAATCATCCACATCTCAGCCTTCACACAGACAAACTTTAGTCTGATAGTGCCATGAAGTCCTCATTGCACTGACGCTTGTGGGATAGGTAGTATCAATATTTTTATAACAAATGAAAATTATATTCTTACTAAACTGGATTGCAGCAAAACCCCAATAACTGTCTTAACTGGTGGCTCTAGATCACTAAACAGTAAGCATTTATTGCTAAGTTAAACACACACTAGAAAAGGGAAACAGGTGGTACTAATCCTGTCAAAATGCTTTCATGGCAAGAGCGCTTTTACTGCCTGGCAGTAAATTGGCATGGCATTAAGTGACACAATTAGGACCATAACTTTTAAAACTGTTTTGACATGATTAAAACATTATTGTTTTCACAATTTCTAACCCAGTTTCAGAAAGTATAATCTATTCTTCCATATTTAGAAATCTTTAAAATGCTATTAATTGACCACACAAATTGCCTACATTCAGTTTTAAAAGTGCCACTCCAATTATACTGATGTGTTGCTATTAACAAACTGCACTAAATCAACTCTGAAATCATTAACTGATTAACTCAAATTGCTGACTGATTAGAACCACAATATCCAGCTGTGTAATTCAATCGGTAAATTTGGAAACCTTAAAACATTGTGTATTAACCATTCCAAGGCTAATCCCATCAATGAGTGATATAGAACCATTGGTTGGTTCATCAAATTTCTTACAACATTTTTACTCAATATTTTTCAAATGCGAGGGAGGTTGGAATTTGGAAAGGTTAGAAACATAGAAGATAGGAGCAGGAGTAGGCCATTCGGCCCCTCGAGCCTGCTCCGCCATTCAATGCGATCATGGCTGATCATCCAAATTCAGTACCCGGTCCCTGCTTTCTCCCCATACCCCTTGATCCCTTTAGCCTTAAGAAATATATCCAACTCCTTCTTGAATATATTTAATGAACTGGCCTCCACCGCCTTCTGTGGTAGAGAGTTCCACAGGTTCACCACTCTCTGGGTGAAGAAATTCCTCCTCATTTCTGTCCTAAATGGCCTACCCTTTATCCTTAGACTGTGTCCCCTGGTTCTGGACTCCCCGACCATCAGGAACATCCTTCCTGCATCTAGTCTGTCCAGTCCTGTCAGAATTTTATAAGTTTCAATGAGATCACCTTTCATTCTTCTAAACTCCAGCGAGTACAAGTCCAATCAACCCAATCTCTCCTCACACATCATTCCTGCCATCCCAGGTATCAGCCTGGTGAATCTTCGCTGAACTCCTTCCATGGCAAGAACATCCTTCCTCAGATAAGGCGACCAAAACTGCACACAATACTCGAGATGTGGCCTCACCAAGGCCCTGTACAACTGCAGCAAGACATCCTTGTTCCTGTACTCAAACCCTCTCGCTACAAAGACCAACATACCATTTGCCTTCTTAACCGCCTGCTGCACCTACATGCTTACCTTCAGCGACTTGTGGACAAGGGCACCCAGGTCTCGATGCACTTCCCCTTCTCCCAATCTATTGCCATTTAGATAATAATCTGCCTTCCTGTTTTTGCCACCAAAGTGGATAACCTCACATTTATCCACATTATATTGCATCTGCCATGTTTCTGCCCAATCACCCAACGTGTCCAAATCATCCTGGAGTTTCTCGACATCCTCCTCACAGCACACACGCCCACCCAGCTTTGTGTCGTCTGCAAAAAGATAAGGTCTTCCTCATTCTTTGATTTGTTATTTTAACATTAAATATTTTACTGTATATTTATCTAACAGAACAAGTCCCGTCTTATTTTGTTGTGTGTGACAGTTGGTGTATGAGAGGCTGAAATCACACCATGAGATACTTGCATGCAAATGTTGAATAAGTTCATCCAAAGTTGCACTCTCCATTGTGTTTCTTTATTCAGAGGCACTAATACTTTTTAATTTTATCCTACAGTGTAATTTCAGGGCTGCAATAATCATTACCGTGTACTGTAAACAGAGTTAATCCTCTACAAAAGGCAATGGCCCAGGAATTCGGGTCCCCACGCGTGAGTACGCACCGGGTACTCACGCGTAGGCCCAACGAAAGTGCCGGTTTCGTGCATGCGTGGGAAACTGGCACGTCCGTTCCCCTGAAAGAAGGGGTTCAGAAGTCGAACGCGTGCGCCGGTGAGGCAGCGCGTGCGCATTGAACTTACGTTTTTTTTGCAGGTTTCTCCGGGAGGGTAAGTCGCCAGGAGTTACACTTTTAAAAAGCAGTCGCAAGGCCTGCTTTTAACAAGGTAAGTGGTGAATTAATTAAAATTAAAACATTTTTCCCACAGGTTTATTATTTTTAAATACTTTAAAGAAAGGTAAGTTTATTTTTAGCCCCGTTAGAAAATTTAATTAATTTTTTCAAAAATTTAAATTATTGTTTAAAATAGTTATTTCATGTAATTTATAGTTTATTTTACAAAATGTGATTTAAATTTTTTTTATTTGAGGTATTAGTGATGTTTTGGGGCTTATAGTATTTATAGGTTTGACAGCTCTTCCTGTCAAACTTATGAATGAGGCATTCCCTGCTACCATTGGCTCTCCATGGCCGTGATCCCAGGGGACGCATCGAACTAACTGCGCCCCTGGGATATGCAAGCACTGCGCACCGGCAGTTGGAGGAGGCCCAGGATCTGAATCCCACGCGGGCCCACAGCTCAACTGCCGGTGCGCTAGTTAAGTGCAGGTCGGGGGCTTGTACCTGCGGGAAGCCCCCGACCCGAATTTCTGGGCCAATATTTAAATACCCAACAGTGGGGGGGGGCGCTAGTTAGCTCAGTTGGTTAAAGCCTGGTGCGGATAACACCAAGATCATGGGTTCATTCCCCATGCTAGCACGTGTTTTATGTGGGGTTCAAACCTCCCTCCAAGACTTGAGCATGCAATCTCAACTATCACTACAGTGCAGTACTGCGGGAGTACTGCACAGTCGAAGGTGTCGTCTTTCATAAGGTGTTCTCGTCTGCCCTCTCAGGTGGATGTAAAAGATCCCTGGGCACTATTCAAAGAGTTCTCCCGGTGTCCTGGTCAACATTTATTCCTGAATCAGCACCACTAACACAGTTTGGTTGGTCATTTATTTCATTGCTGTTGGCGAGGTGTTGCTGTGCGCAAATTTGCTGCGATATTTCCCTACACTTCAAAAGTGCTTCATTGGCTGTAAAGCATTTTCAGATGGCCTGAGGTCGTGAAAGGTGCTATATAAATGCAAACTAGTTTGTTCTTTATATAATAAAAACAGAAAATGCTGGAAATACTCAGCAGGTCAGGCAGCATCTGTGGAGAGAGAAACAGAGTTAACGTTTCAGGTCGATGACCTTTCATCAGAACTGGAAAATGTTAAGAGATGTAACAGGTTTTAAGCAAGTGCAGACACAGGGGAAAGGGGGGAGGGGAGGAAAGAACAAAAGGGAAGGTCTGCGATGGGATGGAAGGCAGGAGAGATTAAAAGACAAAAGGGATGATGGTGCAAGGCAAAAGGAGATGGTAATGGGGCAAGTAACTGTGGTGTATGTGCCTTTAAGAGCAATTATGGTGTATGTGCCTTTAAGAGCCCCAGGTGTGCGTAATGCCGGTAATTGCCACTTGGGCTATATAAGCCTGTGTATTGTGTATATCCTTTAGAAACCCCCCCCAGACTTGCTTAGTAAATACCTATGAACCAACTCCTGTCTTCAGTGTCTTTATCTACACACGGACACTACAGTGGCGACGAAGTGGAAACGGACTTACCTGCAATTCGGCAGCACCTCAAGGACATCGATTCCTCCAGCGTCCAGAAGACTCAAGGAAGTAAGAGAAACTGTGGTTTCACCAGCTGGCCAAGCTGGTGACAGGTACTGCGCTAATCCTTCCTGGGCGTCAGGCTGGAGCTCCAGCGGCGGGCTCTACAGCTGAGACAGGCAGCGAAATCGGAGGCAAGCAATAACGGACTGGGAGGGTGCACTCGAGAGACGGCCGGCGTGGCAAGCAGGTCAGCGTTTAGACCTCCGTCGGGAACGAGTCTCCAACAGTGAATAAACGGAAACCACAGTAAAACAGCGTTGTTATCGGTAGCAGCGGCGGGAAAGCGCGGGAAGCGCCATATCGTTGCTACAGAGAGAAAAAAAAAGCGCGGGAAGCGCCATATCTTTTCTGAAATGCCTAAATCTGGTAATATTGAGGCTTTTGATGGCGAAATAGAAGATTGGACCACATACGTGGAAAGAGTAGAGGTTTATTGCACTGCAAATGGAATAACAGATGAAAAAAAAGCTTCAGTACTTCTGAACTTAATGGGCGCGAAGACATACGGGCTGTTACGAAATTTAATCACTCCAGCCAAACCAAAGGACAAGACTTTTAAAGAAATTGTTGATACCCTGCAGGAGCATTTAAACCCAACACCTCTGCTGATAGCGGAACGATTCAAGTTCTTCAAGAGAAATCAACACAAGAATGAAAGTAACGCTGATTACCTAACCGAATTAAGAAAGCTATCAAAGTACTGCCAATTCGGAGCAGGACTATCCGATTATCTTCGAGACAAATTTGTTTGCGGTCTCTTAAGTGAAGGAACACAAAAAAGACTGCTTTCTGAAAAAGATTTAACATTGGACAAAGCTTTCAGTATGGCTGTATCATACGAAGCAGCAGCAAAAGGAGCTGCAGAGATACAACAAGAGACACAGGACTTCGGCACCCATAAAATGACACAGGAGTTCGGAAGATGTTATCGCTGCGGCAGATCCACCCATAACCAGAGGGACTGCTGGTTCAAGGGCAAAGCATGCAGGCAATGTGGTAAGATTGGACACATTGCACGGGTATGCCAATCTGGACAAAATAAATCCACTGACAGAAAACAAAAAATCAATAAAGAAAAGTACAGGAAGGTACAAATGATGACGGACAATAGCTCCGAAGACCAGAATAGCGATAGCGACTCCGGAAACAAGAGACTAAGCTGTCTCAAATTACATAATGTACTTGCCAAAGAGGATTACCAAACCATTTGGGTTACCCTCACAATAGCAGGGTCCCCAGTTAAAATGGAGCTAGATACAGGATCAGCTCTAACCGTAATAAATCGACGAGATTACGAGAGGCTATTTTCGCATATACCTCTAAAAGACACATCCATTATCTTAAAAACATATACGGGGCAGGAAGTCTACCCCAAAGGAAAATTAAGGGTGCCTGTGGTATACAACGGCAAAGAAATACAAAAGTTGTATTTATACATTCTACAAGGTGGTGGTCCACCGTTGTTGGGACGTGAATGGATAAGGAAGATACGTTTAGACTGGCACTCCATTCAGGCACTGACGGTGACCAGTAAGGAAAAAAACAATGATGACATCATACCTGAACGATTAAAAGACATCTTGGCCAACGCCAAAGAAGTGTTTCAAGAGAAACTAGGAACCTTGAAAGGCATCACCGCCTCAATAAAAGTGGAAGATACAGCAATTCCAAAATTTTTTAAGGCAAGACCGGTGCCATACGCAATACGTCCGGCAGTCGAGGCAGAGCTGAAGAATTTGGAAAAGGCAGGCGTATTATCCAAAATAGATTGGAGCGAATGGGCAACACCCATCGTTCCAGTCATGAAAAAAACATTGAAAAATAACTCTGAGGAACAGAAAAAAATTCGCATCTGTGGGGACTTTAAGGTGACTGTAAACCCGGTCCTTCACACGGTACAGTATCCTCTTCCGAGGATAGAAGATATTTTCGCCTCACTATCCGGAGGGAAACGTTTCACAAAAATTGACTTGGCACAGGCATATCTACAGATGGAGGTTGAGGAGACCTCTAAAAAGTATCTCACAATAAACACACACAAAGGCCTGTACCAGTACAATCGACTGGTTTTTGGAATAGCATCAGCTCCAGCTATCTGGTAAAGAGCTATGGAGCAAGCCCTGCAAGGGATTCCGGGGACTCAATGCTACCTAGACGACATCCTTATAACAGGAGAAAACGACAACGAGCACCTTGCCAATTTGGAGCAGGTGCTCACTAGGCTGAAAGAACGGGGCCTACGAGCAAATCGCCCCAAGTGCGAATTTTTCCAAAATCAGATATCATATTGTGGCCACATAATTAATAAGGAAGGGTTGCATAAGTCACCTGAAAAAATTGAAGCGGTTATAAAAGCCCCAGCACCTGAAAATGTTTCACAATTAAGGTCATTCCTGGGATTAATAAATTACTATCATAAATTTTTACCGAACTTATCAACTATTCCACACCCTCTTAATGATCTTCTACAGACAGGAGTGATTTGGAAATGGAACGAAGACTGTAAACGTGCCTTCCATAAATGTAAAGACTTAATCACATCCGAGAAAATTTTGGCTCATTACAACCCATCACTACCAATCAGACTGGCGTGCGATGCATCCCCTTACGGCATAGGAGCGGTATTGTCCCATAGATTCCCTGATGGCTCGGAACGGCCGATAGCTTTTGCGTCACGCTCATTGAACTCAGCTGAGCGTAACTATGCCCAGATAGACAGGGAAGCACTCAGCCTGGTATGGGGAGTGAAGAAATTCAACCATTACCTACACGGACAAAAATTTACCTTGCTGACTGACCATCAACCCCTCATCTCCATATTCAACCCTAAAAAAGGTGTCCCCATTATGACGGCACAAAGACTACAGAGGTGGTCCCTTTTTCTAGGGGCACACCAATACGACATTGAATACAAAGGGTCAAAACAGCATGGGAATGCTGACGGTTTATCACGCCTACCGTTGCCAACGATAGAAGAGGCACCTACAGTAGACCCAGTAGAGATATTCCACTCTACCATAGTGGAATGTCTACCGGTGACAAATTCTGCCATTGAAAGGGAGACAAGAAATGACCCTACTCTCTCACGGGCCTACGATTTAACAGTGAAGGGATGGCCAGTACATGGCGAACCACTGTTGCCAGCATTCTCGCAAAGAAGAGAACAGCTGTCAGTGTGCCGAGGAACCTTGATGTGTGGATCCAGAGTGGTGATTCCACCCAAACTCCAGGATAAAGTGCTAAAGGAGCTTCACGAGGGGCATCTGGGTGGAGTGAAAATGAAGAACCTAGCTAGGGCGTTTGTATGGTGGCCAGGTATCGATGGAGACATCGAAGACATGACCAAGAGCTGCCTAGGATGCCAGAAGGTCCAAAATGCTCCGCCACAGGCCCCTCTACATCCATGGGAGTGGCCCTCATCTCCCTGGCAAAGGGTGCACATCGACTTTGCTGGTCCATTTATGGACTCAATGTTCTTAATCGCAGTTGATGCACACTCCAAGTGGCCGGAGGTAATAAAGATGTCCTCCACCACCACGGAAAAAACCATCACAGTATTAAGGACCATATTTGCCAGGAATGGGCTGCCGGAGCAGATATGTTCTGATAATGGACCGCAATTTGTGTCCGAAGAATTCAGAAAGTTCTTAAAGAACAATGGGGTAAAGCACTACACGTCCGCCCCATACCATCCCGCCACCAATGGATTGGCTGAAAGGTTTGTCCAGACCTTCAAGAAGGCCATCAAGGCCATGGGTAATGAAGACATAAAACTTCAGCACAAGGTGGATAACTTCTTATTTGCATATAGGAATGCAACGCATATGGTTACTAACCAAACTCCCGCCATGATGTTCTACAATAGAAACCTAAGATGCCGGCTGGATTTGGTCAAGCCCAACATCCGAAGGGACGTGGAGAACCGGCAGTTTCAGGGCATGAATGAAAGGCCAACTAGGGCCTTCCAGATAGGCCAACCGGTTTTGGCCCGGGACTACCGTACCGAGAAATGGCAGCCTGGAACTATCTGCACACGATTAGGACCACTGATGTATACCGTGGACAGCGGAGACAGCATAATAAGGCGCCATGCTGACCAAATCATCAAGTCATCCGAAAAGGGACAACCTACACCACCACTCTATACATCTAACGATGAAGTAGAGATACCCATATCTACCTCCGATCCGGTGATACTGGAGCCCGATGAACCCGACACTGGCCTTCAAGCCGAATCAGCCTTGCCAGAAGAACCTACTACACCACCAGAAACTACTACACCCCCGAGGCGTTATCCGGACCGAGTCAGGAAGCCTCCTGAGAGACTAACTTATAATTAATTAATACAGCAATGTATATTATTTTGCATATAACATGTAATTAATAATTACTTAAAATATGATGTACTAGTTAGCTAGAAGGGGAGGAATTGTGGTGTATGTGCCTTTAAGAGCCCCAGGTGTGCGTAATGCCGGTAATTGCCACTTGGGCTATATAAGCCTGTGTATTGTGTATATCCTTTAGAAACCCCCCCCCCCCCCCCCAGACTTGCTTAGTAAATACCTATGAACCAACTCCTGTCTTCAGTGTCTTTATCTACACACGGACACTACAGTAACGGCTCAAAAGATGGGTCTAGAAGAGGTGTAAATGGGAGTAGCAGAATCATCAACAGCTGCCATCCAAAAAAATGGGGGCAGAGGTTATGATCTGAAACTTTCTATTCAGGTAATCCATTTTTTGAGATGAGAAGTTTGTAAGATGGAACTTCGCCCATCTTTTAGGACACTACTGAAGGCAGAAGAGAGAAAACAGAAATGTGCCAGGACTCAGCTTGAAAATGTTCATCAGTTTTTTAAAACACCAATAAGGGTGTGAAGAAAAATAATTTGAATAAATAAGACATTTAAAAATGAAACATTAAACCAGTAAACATTGCTGAACTCAGCTATAATTCGCTCCTATCCTGAAGGTATCAATTCCTTGCTGGAGTATGGTTCCACAGGGGCCAGTCACTCTCCAGTACTCACCCAAATGACTGTTATTCATGTACAAGACTCAGCAATGAACACCTGATGATTATTCAGCTGCATGGGGCATCACAGCTCAGCCTGTTCCTGTCTTCACTCAACCTCTATTCAAGTGCACTTTCAGACATCCCTAAATAATGATCAGGAACAGGAGAGTCTTGACTAAGTTTTCCCCTCCCTATTCCAGTGGTGCCCTGGCCAACTGTAGCAACCTTACTGGTTCCCCAGTTGAAATAACTCAGCAAAGACGGAAGTTAATAATCACTGAAGCCTAGTTATACTTTAAAGGACGAATAGATAAATAATGGTGTTCATATAATATTCGGTGCTTTTTTTCCCCCCCATTCAGCTGAGCAGCACTGTTGGGACAGGAGACTGCAGGAATTCCAACTTAAGCTCGTGGAAACTGAGCTAATAATATTCTTACTTCTGAAAAGAGAATCAACCAGAGGACAGAAAGGCAGATTGCAAATATTTTACATTGTAAACAAATGCTACTTCCAATCACTTCGTCAATATTACTCAAATTTAACATGGTCATAAGTGAAATAATCCAAAGTATTTTTTTTTTAAATAAGCGAATCCTTATTGAATGTATTTTGCTCTGCCTAATCTCAATAATTTGAATCCTTACAGCCTAGCACTAAAAATATCCTGTAACTTTAACCATTAATTTGTACCATTTAAAATATCAACTCTGAAATTAAAGGGATCTTAATAGTGCAACAGACTTCTGATCACCCATGAGCACTTTAATCATACAACTACAGGTAGACTATCCTTTATCCAAAAACCTTGGGACCAGCCGTGTTTCGGATTTCGGAAAATTTCGGATTTCAGAAGGTATTACGGGGCAGCACCCCGTAAGCCACCACATTAATACTTCTGCAGCGAACTTTATGAATACCTGTATTTACACTGAGTGGGATAAATAAAGACTATAAATACTATAGTATTACAGAGATAAATACTCTAGTACAGTTTATTTGTAAGGAAAACATTCAGTAAAACTTCAAACATATACAGGTACAAACTAAGCTAAATACCTGTACATATACATGCAGTAAAGGTACATTACATCTGGCTTGAGGATCTTGGAGAAGAGGGTACATCAGTGTTGTCATCGTCGTCATCAGGTTGGAGTCGGACATCTGAAGATGGGCCAGGAACAGGATTCTCAAGTGATGAAGCAGCACTACGACAGACGGCCTTTTTAAAGATTTTTTCCAGTGTCATCTGTCTCATTAACATTGGTTTCTGTCTAAGCAGTCTCTCTTTAATTGAGTAAACTTGCATAATCTCTTGCTCACTGATAAATGCACGTTGTTCAAGGCCAGCAATTAACTGATCACACATTGTCACCATATCGTCTATGGGGATTTTTTCACCTGTGTTCACAATGTCACCATCATCATCATCAGTACTATCCTCATGCTTGTCTTTATTTAACACCATTTCAGCAATTTCCCCATCACTCAACGAATGCACAACAGGTGCATCATTGTCAATGTTCAGCACTTCTTCGATGTCAGCTTCCTCTAACTTATTTACACTTTCGGTTGATAAACCTTTGGCGTAAGTAAGAAGGTTTGATATCATCTTCTCCTGACTGACAGGAAATCCTTCAAAATCTTCATCTGCAGGTCCATCTTCATCAAACATCGTTGTAGGCCAAAGTCTGTGCCAAGCATTTATTAATGTTGGTTTGTCAACATCGTTCCAAGCATTAGCAACTGTGTAAATGGCATTCTTAACATTGAACTCTTTCAGGAAGCTTTGGATTCCTATGCCTCTGTTGATTGCATCAAGCATAGAGTTCAAAAAAACGTCTTTATACTTGCTCTTCATGGAGCGTAAAATTCCTTGGGCACAAGGCTGTATTAAAGATGTCACATTAGGGGGAAAGTTAATGTCGAAAACATAACTTTTCACAAGAAGTTCAGGAGGGGGATGTGCGGAGCAGTTGTCCAGGAACAATAACATTTTGCAGTTTTCTTCCAGTCCAACTTGCCTGCAATGAGCTCGTGTCGCTGGTACGAAGTGGTTATTGAACCAGTGAGAAAATATTCCTCTGGTTACCCACGCTTTCTTGCTCGCATAATAATGCGCAGGTAAATTGCATACACCTTTCAAACATCTCGGATGTTGGCTTTTTCCAATCACTACCAACTTTAACTTGTGTGTGCCTGCAGCATTGGCACACCCAAGAACAGTCAGCCTGTCCTTAGCGTCCTTAAAACCTGCTGGTGCACTCTCATCAGCCGTTGTTAATGTTTTTCTAGGAACGTAGCGCCAGAACAGAGCTGTTTCATCAGCATTGTAAATTTGTTCAGGACCGAGGTTTTCATCAGATATTATTTTGGCAAATTCGTCTATGTAATTTTCAGCTGCTTCATGATCAGCAGAAGCTTTTTCACCACAGATTTTCAGATATTTTATACCATGATGCTTCTTAAATTTATACAGCCAACCTTCTGAATATTCACACTCAACTTCAATGTTCAGTTCTTCACGGTATATTCTAGCTTGTTTCATGACCATCAAACCAGTCAGTGGCACACGTTCACCTCTGCGTTGTCGAATCCACTCAATCAGCACACGGTCAAGATCGTCATTTTTTGCCCTATGCAATGTTTTCCTACTTTTCATTAGTTTATGGTCATCACTGTCAGTGTAAAACTTCAACAACTTGTCTTTCTGTTTCTTTAAGTCATATATGGTGGTAGTTCCCACACCATATTCTTCAGTAAGACGTCGCACAGACACACCACGATCAAGCTTCTGCAATAACTCCACTTTCTGCGATATCGATAATGAGAGATGCTTCCTTCTCTGCTTCTCACTCTTACCCATAGGGGTATCTGCAGCTCTTTTTAGCATTTTCACAAATCGTAAAACAACAACAAATATCAAAGAGAGCAGCAGGCGCACGTGTGACAGCGCTGAGACACAACTGACGCCTCACACCTGCGTGGGTCAAGCATCGGCCGCGTCGGGTCATGTTTTGCGCCACTCGGGTCATGTCGTGCGCACGACTTACGCTCCACGAAAAAACTTTCGGTTTTCAGAGGTTTTCGGAAGTGCGGATAAAGGATAGTCTACCTGTATAACAATGGTACAAAGCTGTTTTGCACAGATATAATATAAATGCAGCCTAAATCCAGAGTCAGGGCCTGATTCCAGAGGGAAGTGGAGTGAAACTGCTTGGATGATGCAGTCT
The DNA here is from genome assembly GCF_052327205.1 of Somniosus microcephalus. Lineage (NCBI taxonomy): Eukaryota > Metazoa > Chordata > Chondrichthyes > Squaliformes > Somniosidae > Somniosus > Somniosus microcephalus. Next base: position 256,610,789 of record NC_140992.1, read on the forward strand.
TACTCTGCTTCGCTTCAGAGATAGGCTCGGTCCCAACTCCAGATCTACACTACATAAAATTAGCTTTGGTGCACAGCAGAAAGCGCTAAACCGGCATTGTAAGTGCACACAAGGAGCATTAAATAAGCACTTTTTGTCTACTGGTGTAGTACCACAGTCAATAAGCCAAGTATGCACCAGATAACAGGGCCTCCAACTTTTTCCAAGGCTCCAAACGAGGTTATACATATAGACAGAGCCTATTTAATAAGCAGTGACTGCAACAGCACCTTTACTCTCTCAACAGAAATGTCAGGTTTTTGCCTTATATAGTCAACTTCTCCCTGCCCTTCTCCAAGGGTGATATCAGCCACTTTACAACTCAGACTTTCAGGATCGTTATAATACACATCACAGTAGAAATGGCATAGATATCACCAACCCATCTGGATGGCATTTAATATATCATGTCAGCTGCGTTACTCAGCTAAATACACACACAAAAATAATCACTACCCATAAAAAGGACCTGTGAGTGTAATACTTGCACCTTCATAAAGGTTTTTGATACATCTTATAATTATATGGGGAGCAACTTAGACACTAGATTTTCTAGTGACTGAGATGAGGAGAAATTTCTTCACTCAGAGGGTGGTGAATCTTTGGAATTCTCTACCCCAGAGGGCTGTGGAGGCTCAGTCGTTGAGTATATTCAAGGCTGAGATCAATAGATTTTTGGATACTAAGGGACTCAAGGGATATTGCAGGAAAGTGGAGTTGAGGTAGAAGATCAGCCATGATCTTATTGAATGGCAGAGCAGACTCGAAGGGCTGAATGCCTGCTCCTATTTCTTATGTTCCATCTTAATAGCAAAAATCAAACACTAATATTCATTTCCCACCGGCTAAAAGTTTGATAGATTTTTTGGGAGGATTTCAAAAGCTGAAAAATAAATGGATCCATAGCCTACCAGTCTACAGGATAATACTTTATGCTGATCTAGATCCCAGAAAGCAGGTTTCATCCTTCAGATCACAAAAATTAAAACAGAGCACATTCTTATGGTTAAACTGTATAGGAATAGTAAGGGTTTGCAAACATTGAAAAATTAAATCATTGCACCTTTGTTGGTTTTCAAGTTTTTTATGTTTCAGAAGATTAGAAACAATGAGTAAAACTTTTTCTATCCATATACTAAACAATCATTCTACATTAAACTGGACTGGGAGGATTTTGTTGTGAAGATATTTTATATCAATTTTAGAAACAGCCATCAACAATCTCACATTTACAATTCATCTGTGCTGTTCAACAAAACAATAAATAAAATAAAAAAATGTGATTATGTTCAGGGTAAACTTTGGATTATTGACAAAGAAAAACAGTGCACACCCATACCACAGAAGGAAAGAAACTTTCCTAAAATAAAAAAAATATACATGAACTGAAAAAATAAAGTTTCCCCTTCTTTAGAGTTCCCTTTTCATATATATATAAAAAAAATATAAAAACAGATAAAGAAATTATTCAATTCTAACTGATGCGGTTTATCGTCTGTAACAATTTGTAAATACAATGCCTGAAACTCATGTTCAAATGGGTTGAAAATGATTAAATGGAATGGACTATAAATTTTATGTTAAAAAACAGTTTTAACCAATGTCACTAAATGATCAATCGCATTGTGGTTTACATCCAAATATTTGTGATTATGTCACAATTGGTACATTGATGCAATACTGCAAGATGAGCAACTATGCAGTGGTTTATACAGTAGAGAATTAGGACGTATAACTGCCCATTCAAAGCTACAGTTTGATCTTTGCAATCCATTCTTATGACGGCTGATGGAGATTTCTGTCAGTTCCAGACTTCATGAAATTTGCTCATAATTAGGCTATGTTCAATTTTAACAGGCAGCAGTTATTTAATCCATAGTACCTTAGTAGGCAGAACGTAGAAAGGAACTAAGTCTTGTGCTAATTTTATTTTAATATTAGAAAGATTACTTTTTCAAAAATGTTCTCCCTCGGAATCAGACAGCAAATTCTGCTCCTCCCTTCATTGTTCGGGGAATGAGTCGTCTAATTCTAATGCCTGAGAAAGGATTAATCCACAGAAATGAGGGCTGTCCTCCAAAAACATTCTTCATTCCCTCCCATTGTAGCTTCCTTTCCCAAGTTGGTTTTTCATTTTTTAACCGTTCAATTTCCTGCATAATAAACATAAAGTTGTATTGATTAGTGTGATTACATGGAAGACAAATACCCCAAATTAGGACCCAGCTATATTTTTTCCTCTATCACCCACCCGCTCCTGCCCTTGGCTAGTATGCAATGGGAGTGTCAATCCATTTATTTACTATAGAGATGGGGTATTGGAGTGTTACTGTATTTTTCTAAACTGTCCTTGGTCCCATTGAAATGATGGGCTCCAGTGAAAGTTTAACTTGAGAAAGATAGATAACCTAACTGGATTAATTTGTCTTCTTCAGTCTTTAAATGATTTGCATCCTCCATATACTGTAGGAATATGGGTGAGCATATGAAAAATTGCCATGATATTGCAGTATATGAACCATCAGGATCCATGTCATTGAACCAGTTTGTTTTGACCTGGAACTAAACTGAAGCCAACTATTTACTTAACACTAGCATCCCCAAAATCAAGCCCCTTCAAAACCTGATGGATTGTGCTATGTAATCTTTCTTCTTCATTCTGTATTCTCTACGTACTGTAGAAGCATACCCACGTAGCATAAATATTGACGGGTGGAGGACCCCCAGCATAGAAGCCATAGCACCAGCTGTCAGGACTGATCTGCCAACATCAGTGTTGTGCCCTGCAGTTAAATCTAGACAGTAATGTTTGGTAAATGCTCAAGGATTGTTCCATGTGGTAGCCTTGTATATACTATCAATTGGAATCTGATTTTTTTTTAATTCGTTCATGGGATGTGGGTGTTGCTGGCAAGGTCAGCATTTATTGACCATCCCTAATTGCCCTGGAGAAGGTGGTGGTGAGCCGCCTTCTTGAACCGCTGCAGTCCGTGTGGTGAAGGTACGCCCACAGTGCTGTTAGGGAGGGAGTTCCAGGATTTTGACCCAGCGACGATGAAGGAACGGCGATATACTTCTAAGTCAGAATGGTTTGTGACTTGGAGGGGAACTTGGAGGTGATGCTGCCCTTGTCCTTCTAAGTGGTAGAGATCACGGGTTTGGGAGGTGCTCAGGAAATAGCTATGGAATGGAGGTAATAACGTTTAACATGGCCCCCCCCCCCCCCGCCGAACTTCTTTCTTGCAAGTGTAGGGTAACAAGTAACCATTTTTCTATTCAACATTTTGCTTTAGTTCCTTGTCCCACAGGAAAAAATAACTGTTGAGACTGTTTAAATTGCTCTGTGCGAGGTATGTACCTCAGGACTCCATGAATACCTGTGTAGTGGAATTGTTTCAGTTCTGATTTGTGTGGTGAGAGATGAAATGATGCTGCAGGAATTTCTTCACCCAAATGAAACTGGAAAATGCCGATTAGGATTGGAAATCCTGTCTGACTTTACGCTCCCAAGACCAGGGGTGTTAAAGCTAATTGTGCTATCGCTTGGCTGAGATCAGCTGTCTCAGTGCAGACTGGGGATTAGAGCTGGGATCCTCCTATTCCGTCTGGCTCAGTACTCGCCACCTTAACTGACTGAGCCACTGGGGATTTCTAAACAAGAGATTCTGGCTGACAAATTAAACATTCCTAATGACAGCCCCTTTAAAATTTTAGTTAAGCCCAGTGACTGGTGAAGGAGGTCACTTGCAGTTGATGCTGTTAAAGAACACAAAAATTATAAATTCTAGCACAAATCTAGTACTTTATTTGGCAGTCTTTTGAGGTTCTGGTTCCATTGAACTGAGTAGAGGGTTTGAGCATTAGAACCAAATTAGATCATACTGTCTTTTCAGGGAAGGCGGATACATTGAGATACATATTCAGAGGTGAGTGTGCTACCAACTGAGCCAAGGCTGACTCGAGTTTTACAAAACACAGATGAAAACAAAAGATTTCTAAAAGGTCGTACACTTCACTGATTTAAAATTAATCTTTGGCAGGACAACTATATCATGCTATGCTCGAGTGTTTTTAATCTTGGAGCTTTTATGAGCCTAAACTGTGTCAGCGCATTATCAAACTGTAGGGCAGCATAACAGCGAAACTCAACCTTATCCTTACACATGCACTTCCTAGCAGAGGCTACCGAATTGTGATCAGTAGCTTGTTCCCCCCGTCCCCTGACTGTGCTAGGGGCTCAAATGCGAATTATAGCATCCCCGCTGCCACAGGAGCTAACTCGTGGCAGAACAAAGATTGAACTCAGAACCTTCCTAGTCTGTATGGTTCAGTACTACAACAACAACTTGGCCCCGATTTTAACTCCAGGTGGGTTCCCCGCTCAGGCCTGGGTTATTTACAGTCGGGTCTCAATGCTGTCACTGGGCTGCAACATGGATCTGTCAAGAAGGACCCTGTTGGCTCCGGGCACGTGTCCTTGCTGCCTGCTCGGGTGAGCAGGTTAAAATTGCAGATGTTGCGATCAGGGCAGCTTTCAGACAGGTAAGAGCCAGGGTGAATTTAACTGCCCACCCGCCAGGTTTGTGCTGAGCGCGTCGGGTTAAAATCACCCAGCTTTGTACTTGCACATCAGAAAAGCATCAAAATACATAATGGGGCAGTAATTCCTCCCCAAACGCGTGAGTACGGAAGGGGTACTCACGCGTCTGGCCGGAGGACATGCCGGTTTTCAGCATGCACAGCGCATGCGCTGAAAACCGGCATTTCCTCTCCTTTAACCCAAGAGTTGAAGAGGCTAGCGCGTGCGCTGTAGGGGGCAGTGCGTGCGTCTTGGATTTCCTCTGTTTTGGGGGATTTGCGCATGTGTAAAGGCCTCCGGTCTTTACGCTTGTAAAAAGCACACGTAAGTATTTATTTTTACAGGTAAGTGGTGTTTTATTGCAGTTTAGAATTTTTTTTCCACAGGTTTATTATTTTAAAGAATCTACAATAAGGTAAGTTTAGTTTTAGATCCTTTTTATTAAAAATTTATTTTTTTCAACAAAAAAAAATTATTGTTTAAATTATTTTTTTTCACTTATTTATACTTAATTTAATGATTGGGATGTTTTTAAAATTTTTATTTAAAGTTTAAATAGTGTTTTGGGCCCCCGTAGTTTTCATGAGTTTGACAGTTCTTACTCTCAAACTCATGAATGAACCTTCCCCTCCCCTGATTGGTTGTACAGTGCTCACCTGATCCCAGCCGGCACATCGCACTAACTACGCCGCTGGATCAGGTAAGCACTGCACGCTGACATCTGAACTGGGCCTGTGACAGGAAATGCAAGCAGGCCCGGGCTTCAGATGTCAGCGCGCCGGGTAAGTGCAGATCGGGGGCTTGCACGCGCGGCAAGCCCCCGACACCAAGTTCTGGGCCATTGAACTGAAGTTGAAAAGGGTAAAATGCACTTGCACCAGAATCATGCAGATGAACATTATTTGTGACTTTAAAAAAGAGAAATGCAATAAAAACACTGACCACAAATTCTCTTTCTGTTGATGGTTAACTTGGATTTCTTCAACTGCTAACAAATTTGCTGAATCAAAAAGCATCTTATACACAAACTTCTAAAATCACGAAAAAACGTACCGTCTCATCATTGCATATCGAGTGAAGCTGCGTGCCAAACATTACTGAGGTGAATGTAAGAAACAGAAGTCCCTCAAGGCACAAAAAGATGATTAGGATTACAGTTACAGGAGGTGAGAAGCCACTGCATTCTGTGAAGGAAAACATCTTATCAAAATAGCATACAAATGATACAATATTAGTGCATTCAATGCTTTACCACTTTTCTTTCACACAATTAAAACTGCAGTAATTCACAAGAGCTTTAATTACAAATAACTTTCTCACAAAGAAAGGCAATGAGCAATCTAAGCAATTGTACTCGAAAATTTTGGAGTTCTCGACAGACTATTCTACATTGAGTGTATTTTTTGCCAAAATATCAGGCCATAAAAGGCCAACTGGAGCCTCTTCCTCTGTACAGTGTAGGTACATCAAGGAATTATTTTCTATGGTTTTGTTTTGCCACTTAAAGTTTCTGAAATATAAGGTGGTCTTTGTAGTTAGTGTTTAGGAATCTAATGCTAATGCGAGTGGGCTACTAAACCAAAGTCAGAATGTGAACATTTACAGCACAGTATTGGGGAATATTAATAATAGCATAATATCGGTAAAAATGCAGGACAAAACAAAGGCCCTGTCTGCCCTCTTACTTTACCAAATTTAAGTTGACCGTGAGATTTTAGCTCATTAGTTATTAAATACAAAAAGATATTGATTGCATGTCAGGCCGATAATGGTAAAAGGCTGCCTCTGGGTTTCCAGAAATGAATGACTTTGGGCTGAATTTTGCCGGCACTCAGAGGGCGGGTTTGGAGGCGGGTCTGCTGTCAAAATCGAAATGATGGACAGCGGGTTGGGAGCGAGCTCCCAACCCGCCTCCATGTAAGTTTCCAAAGTGTCGGGTCTATGATTTCAGAACAGACCCAACACCAAGCAGCGGGGGAGGCATTGAAGATACTTAACTACTTGTTAAGTGCTTGTTAACTATTATTTTGCCAGCCTATTTCTATTTTCCCACTTTTTTAATCGGGTTCACGTCATTCAAAGATCATGTCAGGTAAGTAGGTTGGGTTCTCTATGACTCTCCATTGCTGTGAATAGGTGACAGCTGCAAAAGTGGTATGGAAGCTGCCATTTCACAGCTGTTCACTTTCCAATGTCAGAAGCTTGAGCCTTCAGGACTTGGAAGACACTTTTGAGCTGTATGCAGTTTGGAAGTGTTTGGAACCACTGTCACCTACTTGGAGAAAGCTCTCACCATTGACAGATCGCTTCTGTCATCTCAACTTCAGCTGCCATCTATTCTGGTAACACTGGTGCCCTTGAAAAAATCTCATCTTGGTCCTCTGAATCCCTCCACGATCAGCCCCAACACCAACATCACCAGACACGCCAACAATACCAAACCTTCTTCGCAATCACCTGATGCTGCACAGGACACAGGGCATCAGCACCCGACAACATTGCATCATCAATGGCTTCACTTGACGCTGTACACCCTGGCTGCCACGTGATGCGCCAGGTTGACACCACCCCACACCAAACCAGCACCATAAAGCATCCCTACAATGTCCAAGCCATTCCTTTCACACTCATCACAATTTGGGGGCGGGGGGGGAAAAAGAGAGTTATATCTCAACATTCACTGGAACTCACTAAGACACTTCTAAAGGTGAGCACAGATCTGTCCAATAAGGTAAAGTGTTGAAAATAAAGATTTCAATGTTTGACAACCCATTAACAGAAAATTTACATGAACATTGCATAAAATGTCCAAGTGCCTACCATTATGTGTTGTTAGTTGGTATGATTGCAGTAGGATGAGGGTGAGTGTGAGGGGTGGCTAGTGAGATGGGGAAGTGATAATGTAGATAGAGGGATGGGTGGAGGTGCAAGGTAAGTTGGTGGGAGTAAGGATGTGCAGGAGTAGGGTAGGGAAGGCAGAGTGATGGGAATGTGATGAGTGGTACAGCAGGATGAGGTTGAGTGTGGCTTGGCAGTAACTTTTCGTGATCTACTGGGATCAATGAAAGGGTTGCACTACTGCAGCCTGGTCCTCCTGACGACATCCCTGCTTGTGCCCTCCTGTGCAATGTGCAACCAGGCTGCGTTGATCTCCTGGGGAGGTCTCTTCTGCCCATGGGAAGGGAAGATAACCTCCCTGCGTGCTGTGACTCCCTCCATAAGCATATGGAGGGAGTCATGGGACAGCCTGGGTGTAGCCGTGCACCTTTGTGCAGTGTTTATAGCACCTCAATGCTGCAGAACACTGACAGCAGAATGGTCAAGATCAATTTGGACATGGCCCCTTTAAGGAAACCCGCTTCCTATTAATTGGCCAGGAACCTCACAGGGCGGTCTTAACAAGCCCAATCAACGGAAAATCGCTTGGAGAGTGCGGGCTGCAGTAGGCAGCGGGCTGGGACTGCAACATCGCCCCAGGCCGCCGCAGTTGGCGAAATCGCAGCCTTTGTTTCGGTCATTACTCAAGGAGACTTGATACTGTTTACCAGTTATAGTTTGTCAACCAGCAAACGTTTGCTCCACTATATCCTGTTAATATTACTCCTTTGAAGCTAATGAGTTCAACTTTTCAATGTAGTTGTAGACCCCACAATTAATTAGGCTTGGAGCACTGCGCAACATGGTCTCAATGTGTCAATTTTAATCAAGGTCTCTACAGAAGCACAGCTGGCATCTAATGGCCAGAAAGCAGGTTTATTTGATGTATTGTACACAATAAAAGGTCAGATATCTATTTACAAAAAATTATTTTCCACTTGATGACTTCTTCTAATTATATAACATTCATTTAATCTGAAAATAGTTAAGTCAGAGTTAAACTTATTCTCATGAACTAAATGCTGGGGAAAACTATATGGAAATGGAAAATCATAATCTAAAAATTAAAAATAAACAAAGCGATCGCAGCTTCAACCCTCAAGAGTAAAAGAAAGATTTGCATTTATATAGCGCCTTTCATGACCACCGGACGTCCCAATTACCTAAATATGCCCATTTAATTCATCTTAAAGTACCATCTTACACAATTTGAGTCAAAATCCCACATACAACTGATTTAAGGATATTCAAATTTATTATACAGGGGTCAAGAAAGAGAGTAACAGATATAATTTTTATCTGTTATGGGATATCCAGTTATTTCTCTATTCCAGAAAGTTTTGGGTCTATTGGGATAATCCTCTGTTTTAACTCACAGTAAAGTTACTGTAAATTAGTAATGTCGCAAAGCATCTAAAGTGCATCAGACAACTACAAATGGTTAACTTTTACCCAATGGGTACTGTATATGGGGGTGAAATTGGGCATTGCCACAAGTGCCAAATGGGCTGATGGCAAATCGGCAGCCCACTTTACACCACGCCCGATTTTCTTCTCCATATGACATCCCAAAACATGCAAAAACACTTTTCTCAACCAATTAATTTAAAATCATCTTTGTTTTTAAATTCCTTCACCCCTTTCTATTTATGTAACCTCCTCCAGCTCTACAACCCTCTCCCAGGGCACACTGTTCCTCTGACTGGCCATTTGTGCATCCCTACTTTTCTTCACCGCACCATTGGCATTCATACCTTTATCCGTTTAGGTCCCATCTGCTCTGGAATTTCCTCCCTAAATCCCCTCCCCCTCCTTCTTTAATACCCTCCTTAAAACTCACCTCTTTGACGAGCTTTTGGTCACTCCTCCTAATATCTCCTTTGATTCAGCATCCATTTTTGTTTGACTACATCTCTCTGAAGCACCATGGGATAATTATTCAACATTAAAAGGCACTATATAATTGCAAGTTATTGCCATAAGTGCACTGACTGTTATGTAGGCAAATATAGCAGCCACTGGGCACACAGCAAGATCCCACAGTAAGATGAAAGGCCAGTTAGTCTATTTTTGATGTTATCAGTCGAGGGACAACGCCCTGCTCTTGTTTGTCATTTTGGAATCCCATGTACCATATATACTCACACATGACAATAAATTTACTAAAAGAGCCATGGAATCTTTAACATCAACCCGAAAAGGTAGACAAGACCGGAGTTTTGTGTCTTCTTTGCAACGCCAACAAGGCAGCATTCCCTCAGTATTGCACTGTAGTGTCAGCCTAAACTCTACTTTCAAATTCTGTAATGGGGCTTGGAACCACAACCTCCTGATTTAGAGGTGAGCATGGTACCATATAAATGAAGCTGATATTTGGGCTATGAAGGAAGGTGGGCTTTTGTTAGGAATGAAGGAAGATACTGTAACACATTGATTTACTGGAATGAACCAACTGAGATTTATTTTATAATCCTAGATTTTGAAACCAGAACTATAAAGATGTCAGTGCTGGAGACTACTTTTCATATAGTCTAAAAAGAAACTGTTACGAGATCGCAAATAATAAACCAAGGTAAAATAAAAAGTTAACCAACTAATCATGGTTTAAATTAAGCAGCAGATAATCTGGCAAGTTTGCCATTTGTGACCAAGCATCTGCATAGATCATCACAGTAAATGAATTAGCATTTTGGCTGGAGAGAAATTTCAGCCAAAGAAAAATGTGAAGTATAATTATCCTTCTGGGTTAAAGAGGTAGAGCAACTTGAATGTATGGGCTAGAATTCCTTCCGACTCATCACTTCAGGTTCCTCCCTTTTACTCTAACTCAGCAAAAATCAGATCTAACCTTTTGCTGCATGAGTATCGATCTGCTGAATAAACAGAATCTTCTTAAAGTTAAGAACACAAATTCAGTTGGCTATTAACAGTTACTTAAATAATACATCTGGACCAGGCCAAGTACAAACAGGAATCAAATCTGATCAGATTGAGGAAGACAGTGGTAAATTCAGCCATTTTTGCAGCCAAAGTATTAAACCAACTGTTTATCATCCATTAAGTTGCTGCCTTTGTCAAAACAATTTTCACAGGCACGCTGCATCTTTCTGGACAAATGTAGTTACTCACCACTCCACTGTTCTCTGATACAGAAGACAAATTGGAAGCCACACAGTATCAGTGCATGGACTGAAATCAGTGCTATGTACATCTGCAAATGGATGGAGAGAAGTATTATTGCATAATATCTGTCACAATCACTTTCATTATCAAGCACGACAAGTCAGCAAAGGCAGGGTCAAATTGATTCAATACACTTCATGTTCAAGACCGGCATTCACATCCCCAAAGCTTCTTACTTACAGTATTTGGTTTCCCAGCCGGTTTAGCAATGACATACCTATGGCTTTCCATGAAGTAACACACTGCCTACACATTAATCAAACACGCTACACTATGACAATAAAAAAGGCTTACTTATTACAGTACATAGACAAACTGTTAACTGATAGAAAATGGTAACAATGTTTCAGTCAATACATATTCTGCCTCAGGTTCACTGTTCAGAACATAAACTGGTCAATATCTGATTTCTTACATTTCTACTGTACTATAAAGCAAAATCAACCACTGTGGCTAATTGTACAATTTGCTTGGATTAATTTGCATTAAAAGTGAAAGGCTGACATGTGCTGAGAAACACAAGAATTTTCTTTTTTTTTTTGGCTATAGCGACAGCAAGGACTCGAGGTTTAGTTTTAAGACGCAATTTCACAAGGAGTTGGAGTTGGAGAGAGAGCGCCTCAACATTCTTCTCTTCAAGCCTGGCTTCCTGCAGAAGGCGTGGCTCTAGTACAGGCAGATCAGTGTTGTGTTTCTCTTACATCACTCCAAAGAATGCGCCAATTCTTTAACCACTGCCCTCAAATACCCACTCTTAAATGAGATTGTCCAATTAATGCTGATTTGTTACACAAATAATTTTTAAATTTAGTATAGACTAGATGGAAAACTCTATTTTGAAGTAAGTAGTTTGGTTATTTTAAATTGACAATTAGAGATGCACATTCTAGTTTCACAAGTCCTAGAAATGTGAGGAGATGCTTAAGCACATTTCACTTAACTGCACAGAAAGCATCATTTTACATGTTTTATTCCCTGTTTTTAGATACAATTAATGTTATTTTTATGAGAGCTGGGAAGGAGTGGGAAAATTATATCTGTACTAAATCAGTTCTAATTAAACTTACACATTGGTATTTAGGTATACAACTACAGATTTGCATACAATCTATAGCGTGCTTATTTAAGAGCGAAGATTCAGGTGAATGGAAATTATTTAATTGCGATCATTATGTATTAAATTGCTGGCAACACATCATGTATAAATATGAATAGAAATTTATAGCAAAGACGGAAGCCATTGCACCCATCGTTCCGGCGTCAGGTCTTTGCTAGAGCAACTGATACACTGATGATTCATTTATCCCATTGTTTCACTGCACTGAGATGAGCAGATTAATTATTGACGGGCTCCGGGATGAACTTACACTTTTGAAGAGACAAGAGCCATTCAGAGTTTCCACATGACCACTTTCAAAATAAAAACTCGGAGCATGAATGGCAGCAAACTGAGAATAATACACGTACATTCCCATCATTTCCAAGTTCCAAAGGTACACAGCATTTGATGAGAGGAAGTTGCTTATGAAGTTACCAACATTTATTAAAGCTATTGAGGTGGTAAGTTACTATTCATGACTGGATGGATTTTGCTATAATGGAAATGCTTATGCTTTAAATAACTGACATAATTTAAAACATTTTGTAAATTACTAAAGAGCGAAGAAGAGGAGGAATATAATGTTGCCAGCCCTCACTGACAGAGATCAACAATGCCATTCTTTTAATAAAGTTTCTAAAGTATAAGATAATGTAGATTTGTTCAAACCTTTTTGGATTTTTAACCACAACCCCTACAACTAGGGAGCCAACAATCATCTTTAATAGAAACATAATGAAACTGGCCCAATTTGCATAATTATCACGATTAATATCTCAAATCTCGTACGCCACAGTATAAAAATGTATTCTATTTGTTGGAGATAAATTTTGATTAGGACCAGATTTTTAAGGTATTGCCGTTGATTTATACAAAGTAGGGAGGTGGAACTCCAAATAGGATGGTGGAACAGCCAAAACTTCGGCAATTTGCAACATGTTACCTGACAGTGCAGTCAGTTTCTCCCTTAGACCACTGCTTTAATTTAGTCAGCGATGTGTTTGAAATGATGATGCTCTATCCCCTTAACTAGCAGTGAATTAAGTTTCCAGCTGGTTATTTTCACAGGTGCTTGGCCCCGTCTGTTCTCTAAGGTGGATGTAAAAAATCCTATAACACTATTTCAAAGAAGAGCAGGGGGTACTCACACGTAGGCCCAACGAAAGTGCATGCACTGCGCATGCGCGGGAAACCGGCACTTCCGTTCCCCTGAAAGAAGGGGTTCAGTGGTCAAACGCATGCGCCGGAGAGGCAGCGTGTGCGCATTGAACCTACGTTTTTTTTGCAGGTTTCTCCGGGAGGGTAAGTCTCCAGCAGTTACACTTTTAAAAAGCAGGCGCAAGGCCTGCTTTTAACAAGGTAAGTGGTGAATTAATTAAAATTAAAACATTTTTTCCACAGGTTTATTATTTTTAAATACTTTAAAGAAAGGTAAGTTTATTTTTAGCCCCGTTAGAAAAGTAAGTAATTTTTTCAAAAATTTAAACAATTGTTTAAAATAGTTATTTCATGTAATTTATAGTTATTTTAAAAATGTGATTTTTTTTAATAAAATTTATTTGAAGTTTTAGTGATGTTTTGGGGCTTGTAGTATTTATAGGTTTGACAGCTCTTCCTGTCAAACTTATGAATGAAGCATTCCTTGCTACCATTGGCTCTCCATGGCCCACGTGATCCCAGGGGATGCATCGAACTAACTGCGCCCCGGGATACGCAAGCACTGCGCGCCGGCAGTTGGAGGAGGCCCAGGATCGGAATTCCACGCGGGCCCACAGCTCAACGGCCGGCGCGCTAGTTATGTGCAGGTCGGGGGCTTGCACCCGCGGGAAGCCCTCGGCCCGAATTTCTGGGCCATTAATGTCTTGGCCAACATCGCTAAAACAGATTGGGGCAGAAATTCCTCCCCAAACGCGTGAGTACGGAAGGGGTACTCACGCGTCTGGCCGGAGGAAATGCCGGTTTTCAGCATGCACAGCGCATGCGCTGAAAACCGGCATTTCCTCTCCTCTCACCCGAGAGTTGAAGAGGCTAGCGCGTGCGCTGTAGGGGGCAGCGCGTGCGTCTTGGATTTCCTGTGTTTTGGGGGATTTGCGCATGTCTAAAGGCCTCCGGTCTTTACGCTTGTAAAAAGCACACGTAAGTATTTATTTTTACAGGTAAGTGGTGTTTTAGTGTAATTTAGAATTTTTTTTTCCCCCACAGGTTTATTATTTTAAACAATCTACAATAAGGTAAATTTAGTTTTAGACCCTTTTTATTAAAAAATTATTTTTTTCAAAAAATAAAATTATTGTTTAAATTATTTTTTTTTTAAACTTATTTATACTTAATTTAATGATTGGGATTTTTTTTTTAATTTTATTTAAAGTTTAAGTAGTGTTTTGGGGTGCAGTACTTCTCATGAGTTTGACAGTTCTTACTCTCAAACTTATGAATGAAGTTTCCCCTCCCCTGATTGGCTGAACAGTGCTCACCTGATCCCAGCCGGCACATCGCACTAACTACGCCGCTGGGTCAGGTTAGCACAGCGCGCCGACATCAGAACCTGGCCACTGACAGGAAATCCACTGCGGGCCAGGTTTCAGATGTCGGCGCGCAGGGTGAGCGCACATCGGGGGCTTGCACGCGCGGCAAGCCCCCGACACCAAGTTCTGGGCCATTATCTATCATTATCACATTGCTGTTTGTGGGAGATTGCTGTGTGCAAACTGGCTGCTGCATTTACTACATTACAACAGTGACTACACTTCAAAAAAAAACTTAATTAATGTTTTCTTTCTTAGTCGGCAAGCACTAGTCTTGCTCTGCTTGCCAAGACTGTTTAAAACTGAAGCATTGGATGCAGCAGATTCAACAAATAATCTCTAGTGTCCCCTTCCCTCAGCAACAATGCATTGAAAATTAAAATCCTGTGCTATCCATGAACAGGCATATTAGAATAAAATGCTTTGCTACACATTGTGAAATTAATGTTATTTAGTGGAAACAAAACTCTAGTTAATTAGCTCCTTATTTCATGCTATCAATCAAATCATGGCTTAATTTCAAAAGGTTAATTGAGGGAAATGCTAAATGTTAGTTCTAGACTGTTTGATATGCTGTCATTTTAATTGCTCAAAATTTACACTGGAACATATATAAACTTACAGTAAAGAGTACAAAGAATTTTTGATTGTTCTCTCCAACACAATTGTTCACCCAAGGACAATGGTGGTCCATCTTCCGGATGCACCTTTTACAAATACTGTTTTTGCAAAGAAAAAAAAAGTTATTACACAATAAAAACGGTTAGTTGAGAAATGCAACACTAATTATCAAGCAAGCAAACATTTATACATCATAATACTCCTCAGACATTTTTCAAAATACTGACAATCTCATTCAGATTTGAACATATAATGGCCTAGACATTATCTATCAATACAGTCAAAATTTTAATTTGCCCCTTATTGGTGTTTGACCACCTTTGTAATTGAGTTTCCACACAGTTGTGGATGTCACCTATTAAGATTTCCTTTTTCTGGTATCTCATCAACAATAACTTAGTGCGAACTAGAGCTCCAATATTACAGGGATAATATTCTTGAAACTGCAGTAATTTAACAGTTCACAAGCTTTGAAAATGTGCTAACAATCATAAGCTTAGATGCCAAACAGCACAGTTTAGACTGGAAGAACAAGTACAAATGTATGTATACATAGGCCCAGATATTTCGATCACAGGCCTCCCGCGGGTGGAGGACTGCGATCTGGAAAAATCTGCGCCCTGACCGGAGGGCTCCCGGGAGGCGCAGAGTTCCGCTGCTGGGTCTCTCCAAACTGCCGGTGCGCAGGGCCCACGTATCCCAGAGGCGCAGGAAGTTCGCAGCATCGCTGGGATCACGTGGGCCATGGGGAGCCAATCAAAGAAGGGAATCTCCCTTACAGGAAGACCTGTCAAATATATGAATGGAGATCATCCCCAAAACATAGTAAAACTTCAAATAAATTTTAAAAATCACTTTTTTAAAATGACTTGAAATTACATAAATTAACTTTTAAACAAAAATTTAAATTTTTGAAAAAAATAATTAAAGTTTTTAACGAGGCTAAAAATAAACTGCTTTTTAAAAAAAAGTATTTTTAAATGATAAATCAGTGGAAATTAAAAAAAAAAAACTTTTTTCAACTCTTATCCTGGCCTTACGCTGCTTTTACCAGGCACAAGAATTGTAAGTGTTTTCTGCGGGCAGAGGGTCTCCAAAAAGCGGAACTCTCCGCCCGCAGAGGCCCTGCTCCAGAGCAGCCGGAGGATCTGTCGAGAGCTTTCTTGACAGATCGGAAATGCCGGTTTCCGGCGTGTACACACCCGTAGGGCTCGGAATTTCTGGGCCATAATATCTAGTGTTAGTGTATGCAGAATTAGAAGGCTGGGATTTTATGTAAAGATTAAGGTGCTTATAAAAATGGTTTTTAATAAAATTGTAGATGAGGCCAGTAGCAATTCTTAAATAATTGAGGACAGAAATTATCAATGAAAATTGAAATGAACAAAAAGCAACACTGCTGTGGATGATCAAATCTACACAATGAATAACTGAAACACAGCGTGGGCTTAGAACAGAGCTCAATACAGATTTAGAGTTTTATTTCTGAACCAAATTTCTCTTCTGCACTTTCCTGAACCAATTCTGAAATTCCAGTCATTTAATTCCAAATGCACGCGCATTAAAACCTTTGAAGCTTTGATGGCTGGTATCTCTAAAGCAGCAAAACACTAAGAAAAGGTAAGTTACTGTCCTAACTCACCAATGGAACTTAAAGGAAAATGATCTCGTAAAAGGAACTGATGACCACCTTGTATCTCACACATTTTAGGTTGGTGGCTTAATATCTTTCCCAGTGCATGAAGCTTTTAGAGAGAGACAATGGGCTAGATTTTCGGGGAGCCGTCAGGCGGGGTTTCAGGCGTGTGGGGCGGGGAATCCCGACTTTGGGGGTCCCGACACCATCCCGTCCAAAACCCCGCCCCACGTAAGTTTCAGGGGCGGCGGGTACCTGCCCCGCACTGGGACCCGCCGAAACCAGGCGGGAAGGGATTAGTGCCAATTAACTGCCTGTTAACAGACAGCTTTTAGCCTAATCCCCATTTTGAGGGGTTTCGCGTGGGTTTCCCGACGGCTCCAAACCACGCCAGGTTAGAGCAGCGGGCCGTCGGGTTGAATGAGTTGGAGGGGTCGCGATGTCGGCGCTCAGGTGAGTGATGGGTGCATGAGTGCAAAGGTAAGTGTGTTTGGTGTGTCTAAAGTGTGTAAAGAACTTTTACTTACCTTTACTTACCTTAACAGCCTTTCTTCCTGTAGCCGTCGGGAGCGCAGCACTCAGCCGGAACTGAAAGCTGAATGGCTGCGATCTGTCAAAAGTGACAGCCTTCAGCTTTTAGTGCTGCTGAGATTTCTAAATGAGTCTGCGCAGAAGGACTCATCTTAGAAATCAGACTGTCAGTGTTTGACAGCTTCAAACAGCTGTGAAACGCTGATATTTCATCTGTCAGAAATCTTGACAGATGAAATTTCAGTCTGTGACGTCACCTGTTGCCGGGTGGCCCTTAATTGGCCTGCTGAGCCCACTGGGCGGGCTCAACAAGGACAATCAAGGGAAAATCGCGCAGATTGGCCGGATGTCAAAGTAGGCGGGTCAGAAACCCGAAGGGGAAGTCCCGCCTTCTTCCCGACAGGTTCGACAAAATCGACCCCAATATTGCTGCCTCTATTTTGCACTTATCCTTAACTAGCATGGCTGTAAAGCTGAATGGAGATGATCTGGTGTTGATCAAGAGCACTGTTCCCTCTCTAAAGATGCATAGGGCAGACTGTGCTGTTTTCACAGATAACGAATGATAAAACAGTCACTGATGCCTTAGGGAACCCAGTTTTGCATCCACAAACAAAAACGAATTTCCATTCTGCCCAGTAAATATATTCATCTGTGGCCGAGGATAGCGGTTAGCCGAGTGCACACCCACTCAACTAAAATGTCAGTGTGTGATACCTGCAGAGGCAGCTTTCAAATATACACCTTTCATATTCCAAAACGGTTTCCACTGTGACAGTTCCTGTTAGTGCCCGGTTTGTATTGCGGTGCGGTAATGTTGGATTCAGCTGTTCGCAAGTTGTGAACATTACACTACAGATCTGGTGAGAGCATCTCAATGTCGGGGGTAGTTCCATATAGGCCAGCAAAGCTAAACACAGAGGATGGCCAAGAGGTCAGCGCACAGGTCAGACTCCAGATGAAGGACCAGACAGCAACTGCTCCTGCCAGGAGGTCAGCTTTGCCACTAGTAGCAATTATGGTTGAAGGCAGAGTGTGAAACCGCTGACTGAGAAGACATTCAGTGTCTCCAATGGCAAGAGCATTGATTTGTTAGTATTGCCTTTGGAGGCAAGTTAGTTCTATAAAGCGGGCAGAAAGTTTCATGGATATCAAAGAAATGCTTAAGATATTTTAGTGTAACAATAAAAAATGTTTTGCCGATGTACAATGCATCAAAGGATTTATTAAACCTCATGGCTGTCTTTTTAGAAAGCAGTCTCGAGCCCTTAAAGGGGAACTACCTTATGAAAAAAAATCATTTAAAAATAGGCAGTCTCTAGCCATTAGAGCTCAACTGCCTTCTGAAATTAAAAAAAAAAATAATTCCAAACTACGCTGTCTTCAGCTCTTAAAGCTGAACTGCCTTCTGCAGCACTCCAACTTTGTGCAGGGGGTCAAAAGTGGAAGAAAGGTCCTCTACCCAAAGGGCGCCAGGAGGCCCTCCAGAAAGACTGATGTGGGACCAGATCGCCGAGGCTATCACTGCCAGCAGCGTCACCCCCAGGACCTGGCTCCAGTGCCCAAAGAAGCTTCATGACCCGAGAACAGTGGTCAAGGCCAGTGCATGCATCCTTGAAAGCCATCTCCTACCACTAGCCTCGCACACTGCACAATACACGACGCCCTCAACCCCCCCACCATCACTCAACTAGTAACAATCTCTACCAAACACGAGGGACACCTCACATTCCTTGCTTCCCCTCACCCCCTTGGAGGAGACGGTGCTGGCCAATCTTGGCAGGGGCATCGCTGAGCCCATGGCCAGCGGCGGGGCTGAAAGAATACAAGATGCCGGTATCCTCATACGTTATCCTCCTTCTCGCATCCCACTTACCCCTCATCCCACTATCTCTTCTGATTTACAAGCTGCACGTGGTATAAGCATGCACCTCTTGCTTTCCTGCCTCTCCTCACCACAACCCTACCCTTGTGCCTTCCTTATTTCAGACACCCAAGAAATCCAGCCTGCTCAGCCAGTGGTGGAAGAGGAGGGAGAGAAGTGAAGAAGAAACACCGTCACTCGATTTGACACTCCCAGCCACCAACTCAGAGAGGTCATCCTGCAGCGTCCCCCACTGTAAGTCAGCAGCCTTCCACCAGCCATGCTGCAGCCACTGGGGTAGCACTACGTTACATCACTAGGATAGGCAAAGACACACACAAGGCAGTCACTAAGGGAATGCACAAGGGTTATTAGTTGATTTCTTGATGTTATATTGGATGCATATATGGATTAGGTTGGATTGGAAAGTTTGCTTTGTGGTGACTTTTATTTCAGCATTGTGGCCAAGAGGATGCTGTGACGGTCAGTAACAGAGGGAAGGTAAGGTGTGGGACTACTGTTGAAAGGGAGGGAGAGAGAAAACGGGGAACTACAGATCAGTTAGCCTGACATCAGTAGTAGGGAAAATGTTAGAATCTATTATTAAGAATGTGGTAACAGGGCATTTAGAAAATAATAATACGATTGGGCAGAGCCATTTAAGTCAGAGAATTTGAGGGGCAAGTGCTGGCAACGGCAGCGCTATGGACCTCACCAAAATGGCGGCTGTTGTGTCCCGTGCCGGAAGCGGGCGAAAGCGAGGCGGCCGCCATTTTTTGTAGCAATACGGTGCTAATGGTCGGCGGTAAGGTAGGGAATTTCTAGGCCACTGTACTTCTAACAACTGAGCCACAGGATAACCATTAAATTCTTTTTTGGAATGATCAGTGTTACTGACATTACCTCAGTGGAAGGGAGCTGAATTAACATTAGGAAAGAGCTAACTGTTTGAATCTTTGCCAACTGCTGTTACGATTCAGGCTTTCTCCCAGCACTTGTAAATTGTGTTCACAGTGGAAGGGCAATTTCCATAAGCAAAAGCAGACTATGAACTGAAACCTGCAATGAGTGGGACAACATGCCACAGTCTAGCCATTAATTACAGTATAATACATCAGACCTCACTTGGGACGACCACCACACTTCCTTGTTTGTTCTAAAAGGCATTCCGACTCTGCCAGACTGCTATGTAATTAATAGTCAGATTTATTTACAGGAGAGATAATTATACAGCAGAAAACACAGCGAGATGGCACAAATACTTAGAAAGTAATAAAGATCGAATTTGCCGACAGGAATTTAAAATGCCTTCTACAGAACCTATTTCTTACTTCTTTTAGAGGAAACAGTTTTTCAGACTTCCCAGCGCAACGTTTGTACGTGGGTGAGGCAATATTCTTACCCACCACATGGAGGCGGAGTGCCAATATCATAAACTGAAATGGAGCTAAAAGCTGAAAACTGCACTTCAACATTAAACCCAAGATCAGTAGCTACAGCCAAAAAGAAATCTTTATCCTCCTTTCAAGATATCCCCTGATGGGTAGCCATTATAGATCATGAATTGGTCTTATTTCCCAACTGCAAACTTAGGCACATTAACATTTCAAAGAAGTAATGAGCCAGCCATCAAACCTGACCTAATTAGTTTCCAAGTAGGTAATGTCACTAACAAAGGAAGCTAGGTGATTTTCATTAAAATTATGGACAAATCAAGACAATTTCACGTATTTATAAAATCATTTTTTTTTAAAGTAGGGATTGATGGTGACATCACTGAGCATGGACGGCCACAATCAAGATTTTTGCACTGGGAAGTTTTCAAATACTTAATCTATTAACTGTATTTTTCTCTAGATCATCTACTGCAAAACAATTTGATTAATATAGAAAATACATAATGAGCTTTAATTTCCTCTCCCCACCCCCCCCCCCCCCCCCAAGAGGCTCTTGGAAGCACATTGATTCAAACAGGACTGATTCAACCGCGAGTTCTTTTAGGCCATCCTAAACATGGGTAACTTAATAGCCACAGGTCTGACAAGAAAAATTCCCTGCGTTCTGCTTCCTGTGTTCTGCTTCTCTGTAAGGGGCTGCGACATATACTTATTTTAACTGTGCTGCAAATAGGACATGTTGGAAATAAAATAACTGAAATAACTCATTTTTATTAAAAAATTTAAAATACTTGCATATCTCAAACCTATAGGCCCAGAAATTCGGGTCCCAACGCGTGAGTAAGCACGGAGTACTCACGTGTGGACCCGATGGAAGTGCCGGTTTCTTGCATGCACTACGCATGCGCGGGAAACCGGCATTTCCGATCCTCTGAACCAAGGGGTTCAGAGGTCAAACGCGTGCGCGCGGAAGTCTGCGGGTGCACGTTGAACTTCCTTTTTTTTTTTAAAACAGGTTTTTCCATGCGTGAAGGCCTCTACATTTTACACATTTAAAAACCAGGCGTAAGGACTTCATTTTAAAAGGTAAGTGGTCAATTAATTAAAATTAGAATTTTTTTTCCCCACAGGTTTATTATTTTTAAATAAATACTTTAAAGTAAGATAAGTGTATTTTTAGCCGTTTTTTAATTAAATTATTGTTTAAAATAGTTATTTAATATTATTTATAGTTTATTTAAAAAGTGTGATTTTTAAAAATATTTATTTGAAGGGTAAGTATTGTTTTGGGGGCCGGAATTTTCATTAGTTTGACAGTTCTTTCTGTCAATCTCATGAATGGGCTTTTCCCTCCTCTGATTGGTTGGCCATGGCTCACGTGATCCCAGCGGACGCATCGCACTAACTACGCCGCTGGATCACGCAAGCACAGCGCGCCGGGAGCTGGACCGGGCCACAGAGAGGAAATCCACGCAGGCCCAGGCCTCAACTGCCGGCGTGCTAGGTAAGTGTAGGTCGGGGGCTTGCACCCGCGGGAAGCCCCCGACACGAATTTCTGGGCCAATAGCATCTTCAATCAAATTGCTCAAAGCTTTTCAATTTGTGGGAAATCATATAAAAAGTGATCAGTAAAAGTGACCATAAAGCTGTCAGATTGTTGTTAAAACCAAACTAATTTAGTAATGTCCTTTAGGGAAGGAAGCCTGACGTCATTACCCGGTCTGGCCAATATGCGACTCCAGTCCCACACCAACATGGTTAGCTCTTAACTGCCCTCCGAAGTGGCTTAGTAAGCTACTTGTATCAACCGCTACAAAACAAGAAATCCTACACAGACTGCAGCGGTTCAAGAAGGCGGCCCACTATCATCTTTTCAGGGCAACAAGAGATGGGCAATAAATGTCGGCCTTGCAACCGACGCCCATATCCTGAATAAAATAAATCAAAAATATTGAACTGTTAACGGAACAGTACATTTCAAAAGGGTACTTAAAACGTCTAAACATATATTAACTTGAAAGAATTTAAAGACTACATTTCACAGATTAAGATAGCAATTGGCATTTCACAATTACTGATCCCAATGACTAATATGGTGCCATAAAACAGAAACAGAAGTTATTTGGCTCTTAATTTATTGTTAAAGAATTGGAATCAACTCAAAAACTGATCTTTAACAGGCACGGTATGGCTTTCTGAACTCAATTTAAAATCACAGTGGAGCTATACATCTAGAAACTATACACAGTTCATATTTTAATTATTCTTATGGACAACTGCAGTGTGAAATCAAACTAAGCAGAATAAAGGTAAGAGTGAAGTACTTCCTTTGCAAACTAATCTAAACTGCACACAGACTGACTGCTGAAAGTGATCTGGGTCACATACTAGACAAATTCACGCCATTCCAAAAGCGAAATGAGTAATATCAGTCACAAGTGCTGGTGTTCCTCCACTGACGTCAACTTCAGATGTGTCATCCACAGGAAATTCACAGTATGGCGTGTTTTTTCTCCCTCTATGGGAAGCCTAATAATCATCTTACTCCTTCACAGAAATTAATGAATCATTCCAAAGCCCCATTCAACTGTACTTGGGTCCAAGTACATATATAAATGATCTAGACTATTGTGCTATTAATATCCCCAAGTTTGCAGACGACACAAAGCTGGGTGGGCGTGTGTGCTGTGAGGAGGATGCAAAGAAACTCCAGTACGATTTGGACAGGTTGGCTGATTGGGCAGATGCATGGCAAATTCAGTATAATGTGGATAAATGCGAGGTTATCCACTTCGGTGGCAAAAACAGGAAGACAGATTATTATCTGATTGGGAAAAGGGGAAGTGCAACGTGACCTGGGTGTCCTTGTGCACCAGTCGCTGAAGGTAAGCATGCAGGTGCAGCAGGCGGTTAAGAAGGCAAATGGTATGTTGGCCTTCACAGCGAGAGGATTTGAGTACAGGAGCAAGGATGTCTTGCTGCAGTTGTACAGGGCCTTGGTGAGACCACATCTTGATTATTGTGTGCAGTTTTGGTCGCCTTATCTGAGGAAGGATGTTCTTGCCATGGAGAGAGTGCAGCGAAGATTCACCAGGCTGATACCTGGGATGGCAGAAATGACGTATGAGGAGAGAGTGGGTCGATTGGGCTTATACTCACTGGAGTTTAGAAGAATGAGAGGGGATCTCATTGAAACTTATAAAATTCTAACAGGACTAGACAGACTAGATGCAGGATGTTCCTGATGGCGGGGGAGTCCAGAACCAGGGGTCACAGTCTAAGGATAAGGGGTAAGCCATTTAGGACTGAGATGAGGAGGAATTTCTTCACCCAGAGAGTGGTGAACCTGTGGAATTCTCTGCCACACAGGGCAGTTGAGGCCAATTCATTAAGTATATTCAAGAAGGAGTTGGATATATTTTTTGAGGCTAAAGGGATCAAGGGATATGGAGAGAAAGCAGGGACAGGGTACTGAATTTGGATGATCAGCCATGATCTCATTGAATGGCGGAGCAGGCTCGAGGGGCCGAATGGCCTACTCCTGCTCCTATCTTCTATGTTTCTATGTTACTCAGCAATTTGTATTGTGATGTGAAAGCATTCTTTACACAGAGAAAGCACACACAGCAAATCTGAAGAGAAACATATGATCTGCCTGCACAACTACTGCAATAAATCTTTGCTGATGGGTCACTGAAGGGCACAATCTTTGTTTCAGTAACCTCAACCAATAATAAAATCTACAATATTTGCAAATCTTTTCTCAAATATTCTGTATTTTGTTAATTACTGATGTACCCACATCTTGCCAAATGTCTAGTTAAAACATGCCTTCTTCCCTAATTTAATGCTTACTTATTCGCACATAACAGTTTTGCCAGTTGTTAACCTGGAACACTGATTTGTTGTAACTGACACAATTTTGCGGTTGACTTAGAATTTGATTTTCACAATTCTTGAATCCTGATTGCTTTCTACACTATGTGGTCGATTTTCGTGGAGCCGTCAGGCGGGGTTTCAGGCGTGTGGGGGGGGGGGGGGGGGGGGAATTCCCGATTTCGGGGGTCCCGACACCATCCCGCCCAAAACCCCGCTCCACGCAACTTTCAGAGGCAGCGGGTACCCGCCCCGCACTGGGACCCGCCGACCCCAGGCGGGAAGGGATTAGTGCCAATTAACTGCCTGTTGACAGGTAGTTAACAGGCAGTTTTTAGCCTAATCCCTATTTTGAGGGGTTTCCCGACGGCCCCAAACCACGCCAGGTTAGCAAGGTGGGCTGTCAGGCTGAAGGGCTTGGAGGGTTCGAGATGTCCAGTATTCAGGTGAGTGATGGGTGCATGAGTCCAGAGGTAAGTGTGTTTGGTGTGTGTAAAGTGTTTAAATAAGTTTTAATTACCTTTACTTACTAATGCAGGCTTCCTTCCTTCAGGTCTCGGGAGTCCCTCATTTCACCAGCACAGAAAGCAGAATGGCCACGAGCTGTCAAAAGTTGCAGCATTCTGCTTTCTGTTCTGGAGAGATCTCTAACTGAGTCTGTGGAGAAGGACTCAAGTTAGAAGTCAGATTGTCAGTGTTTGACAGCTTCACAGAGCTGTCAAACGCTGATATTTCATCTGTCAAAAGCTCTTGACAGATGAAATGTTAATCCCTGATGTCACCTGTAACCGAGTGTCCCTTAATTGGCATGCTGAGCCCGCTGGGCGGGCTTAACAAGGTCAATCAAGGGAAAATCACATGGGTTGGCCACAAATCGATGGAGGCGGGACTACAACCCAAAAAGTGGGAGTCCCGCCTCCATTGGCAAAATCCAGCCCATAGTCTTTTTTCAGAAGGTTTTAGTACTTCTTTCTCGTACCTGCTCTTAGACTCCCCATTCCATATACCATCCCCAGCCATGAGGTGGATAGGTGATTTACTCTCAGTTCCCTAGGAATGTTGTTCTATAGTTAACCATGAAGATATTCTCAGGAATCAATCTGGGCAAATCTCCCTCCAATTTTTTCTGTCTCTCTCTCTAGGAAAATTTCTGCTCTTCACTCAGCACTTCTCCAATCATGTGGACCACAATTAATCACATGTGAAGAACAGTGGACATATCTATGCATTGTACAGTGCTAAATATTGTAACTCCTAATTGGTGTGCAATCATGCCCTGGCAAGAATGTCGCAGATTAAATGGTTCAGAGGACATTATAAATCAAGTAAACAAAGCTCTCTTGCGTTACACCATTTGAACACTTTGAAGTCTTGCAATTTGTAATTTACTTTTTTGTGTTTTCATTTCAAGCAGCAATAAACCTGGACTCCCCTGTAAGTTCACAGTACTGCAATGGCACATAATAACCAGCAGTAATCTTAAACAAATAAATATAATGCTATTGCCACAATTATGGTAATACTCTTGCTGTCTCATTTGCTGCTACCCTCTGCACTGCGGCCAAAACTGCAACTGACTGCTAAGTCAGTGCCGGTGTTGCTACAAGCAACGGTTTATTGGCCACTTCGACCTATCATAGAATCATAGAAATTTACAGCACAGAAGGGAGCCATTCGGCCCATCTTGTCCGTGCCAGCCGACAAAGAGCTATCCACTCTAATCCCACTTTCCAGCTCTTGGTCCGTAGCCTTGTAGGTTATGGCACGTCAAGTGCATATCCAAGTACTTTTTAAATGTGATGAGGGTCTCTGCCTCTACCACCCTTTCAGACCGTGAGTTCCAGACCCCCACCACCCTCTGGGTGAAATCATTTCTCCTCAAATCCCCTCTAAACCTCTGACCAATTACTTTAAATCTATGCCCCCTGGTTATTGACCCTTCTGCTAAGGGAAATAGGTCCTTCCAATCCACTCTATCCAGGCCCCTCATAACTTTATACACCTCAATTAGATCCCCCCTCAGCCTCGCCTCCTCTGTTCCAAAGAAAACAACCCCAGCCTATCCAATCTTTTCTCATTGCTAAAATTCTCCAGTCTAGGCAACATCCTCGTAAATCTCCTCTGTACCCTCTCTAGTGCAATCACATCCTTCCTGTAATGTGGTGACCAGAACTGCACGCAGTATTCTAGCTGCGGCCTAACTAGTATTTTATACAGTTCAAGCAGTTCACACTGAGAAATAGATTTTAACGTTGATTGCAGTACTTTATAAACTAGACTCAGAATTTCTGAAGGCAATTGATAGCTAATTAAACGTGAAACAAAATTTGTAACTGTTCAAGAATTATTGAACTTTCTGTCAATAACACTACAGTTCTACACAGTGATCCCTAGTACAGGTCAAGGACCTGATATAAATGGAATGATCAGGCAAATTAAAAAAAGCTTTTAATGCAATTAAAACTAAAGTATAGACTGTACAATACCTGCAATGGTGAGCTCGCTCTGGCTTAATACTGCAACATTTTGGGCACTTATAGATCACCTCCCCCGGTTTCAGCTGTAGACTCTCCATATACTCTTTTGTGGCATTGCCTTTAGGCACAGCGCCCTGTGGAAAGAAACCATTAAAGCCAAGTCAAAACCAGAAATCTAACTGAGCATGACAATTAACAATAATATCATGCAACTCAACACAAACTGGAAAGTAAACACACCTCAAAGCCAGTAGGAATGAAGTTTATACCTTTAACTCACTGTCAATCTTCATATGGAACAATTTATAGAATTCTACACTCTCATTTACTAACTATATACCTATGGGACAAAAATAAGAGACAAGAATAGATAATAGTCTTTTTTTTTTTAAAGTGTGTTCAAAATCATGAAGGGTTTAGATAGAGTAAATAAAGAGAAACTGTTTCCAATGACTGAAGGGTCGATAACCAGAGGGCACAGATTTAAGGTGATTGGCAAAAGAACCAGAAGCGACATGAGGAAAAACTTTTTTACGCAACGAGTGGTTAGGATTTGGAATGCACTGCCTGATAGGGTGGTGGATACAGATTCAATAGTAGCCTTCAAAAGTGAATTGGATAAATACTTGAAGGAGAAAAAATTGCAGGGATATGGGGAAACAGCGGGGGAGTGGGACTAACTGGATTGCTCTTTGAAAGAGCCAGCGCAGACTCGATGGGCCAAATGGCCTCCTTCTGTGCTGTACTATTCTATGATTCTAACACACACATAACACAGTCCGGTGTGCTGGGAAATAGTTCTCGGATTTATGCTATGATTGTCGCATCAAACAATTTAACCAAAATTGCACATCCAGCACGGTCCACAACATGCACATTAGTATAATTACAGGTAAAGAAATAGGCTTTTCCTCTCCCACTACTAAGTATAAAAATTAGCCATGTAGAGGAAGCCACCCTTCAGCCCATCATATTAGTGCTATTTCTTTGTTCCAAATCCAAAATTAACCCCACTCTCTTCCATATCCTAGTTTCTTGCTCTGCTTCAAAAATGGCAGGAAAAAATATTGGCAAGTAAAATCAAGGAAAACCCAAAAGATGTTTTATTAAATACATAAAGATCAAGAGGATAACTAAGGAAAGAGTAGGGCCTATTAGAGACCAAAAAGGTAACCTATGTGTGGAGGTAGAAGACGTGGGGTATGGTTCTTAATAAATACTTTGCATCTGTCTTCACAAAAGAGAGGGACGATGCAGACAGGAGGAGGAGTGTGAAATATTAGATGAGATAAACAGTGAGAAAGGAAATATTAAGGGGTTTAGCATCTTTGAAAGTAGATAAATCGCCAGGCCCGGATGAAATGTATCCCAGGCTGTTAAGAAAAGCAAGGGAAGAAATAGCGAAGGCTCTGACATCACTTTTCAATCCTCTCTGGCTAAAGGCGTGGTGCCGGAGGACTGCAAATGTTTAAAAACGGAGAAAGGGATAGACCGAGTAATTACAGGCCAGTCAGCCTAACCTCGGTGATGGGCAAATTATTTGAAAAAATTCTGAGGGACAGTATTAATCATCATTTAGAAAGGCACGGATTAATCAAGGACAGTCAGCATATATTTGTTAAGGGAAGGTCGTGTCTGACTAGATTGACTTTTTTGAGGAGGTAACAAGGAGGGTCGATGAGGGTAGCGCATATGATGTAGTCTACATGGATTTGAGCAAGGCTTTTGACAAGGTCCCACATAGCAGACTGGTCAGAAAAGTAAAAGCCCATGGGATCGAAGGGAAAGTGGCAAGTTGGATCCAAAATTGGCTCAGTGGCAGGAAGCAATGGGTAATGGTCGATGGCTGTTTCCAGTGGGGTTCTGCAGAACTCAGTCCCTTACTTTTTGTGGTATATATCAATAGTTTAGACTTCAATGTAGGGGACATGATTAAGAAGCTTGCAGATGATACAAAAAATGGCCATGTGGTTCATAGTGAGGAAGAAAGCTGTAAAATGCAGGAAGATATCAATGGACTGGTCAGGTGGGCAGAAAAGTGGCAAATGGAATTCAATCCTGAGAAGTGTCAGGTAATGCTTTTGGGGAGGGCTAACAAGGGATTGGCCCAGAAATTCGGGTCTCCACGGGTGAGTACGCACGGTGTACTCACCCGTAGGCCCAATGGAAGTGCCGGTTTTCTGCATGCACTGGAATCCGGCACTTCCCTTCCCCTGAACGAAGGGGTTCAGAGGTCGAACGCGTGCGCAGGAGAGGCTGCGTGTGCACATCGAACTTACGTTTTTTTTCCTAGTTTTTCCCGGGAGGGTAAGTCTCCAGAAGTTACACATATAAAAAGCAGTCGTAAGGCCTGCTTTTTACAAGGTAAGTGGTGAATTAAGTAAAATTAAAACATTTTTTCCCACAGGTTTATTATTTTTAAATACTTTAAAGAAAGGTAAGTTTATTTTTAGCCCCGTTAGAAAATAAAATTATTTTTTACAAAAATTTAAATTGTTTAAAATAGTTATTTCATGTAATTTATAATTTATTTAAAAATGTGATTTTTAAAAAAAAATTATTTGAAGATTTAGTGATGTTTTGGGGCTTATAGTATTTATAAGTTTGACAGCCCTTCCTGTCAAACTTATGAATGAAGCATTCCCTGCTCCGATTGGCTCTCCATGGCCCACGTGATCCCAGGGGACGCATCGAACTAACTACGCCCCTGGGATACGCAAGCACTGCGCGCTGGCAGTTGAAGGAGGCCCAGGATCGGAATTCCATGGGGGCCCACAGCTCAACGGCTGGCGCGCAAGGTAAGTGCAGGTCGGGGGCTTACACCCGCGGGAAGCCCCCGACCCAAATTTCTGGGCCATTAAATGGTAGGATGCTGAGAAGTGTATAGGAACAGAGGGACCATGGAGTGCATGTCCACAGATCGCTGAAGGTAGCAGGACAGGTAGACATGTGGTTAAGAAGGCATACGGGATATTTTCCTTTATTAGCCGAGGCATAGAGTCTAAAAGCAGGGAGGTTACACTAGAACCATATAAAATACTACTTAGGCCACAGCTAGAGTACTGCGTACAGTTCTGGTCACCACATTACAGGAAAGATGTGACTGCACTAAAGAAGGTAGAGCAGATTTACGAGGATGTTGCCAGGACTGGAGAATTTTAGCTCTAAGGAAAGATTGGAATAGGCCGGGGTTATTTTCTTTGGAATAGAGGAGGCTGAGGGGAGATTTAATTGAGGTGTATAAAATTATGAGAGGCCTAGATAAAGTGGCTAGGAAGGACCTATTTCCCTTAGCAGAGAGATCAATAACCAAGGGCCATAGGTTTAAAGTAATTGGTAGAAGGATTAGAGGGGAGTTGAGGAGAACTTTTTTCACCTAGAGGGTGGTGGGGGTCTGGAACTCACTGCCTGAAAGGGTGGTAGAGGCAGAAACCCTCATCGCATTTAAAAAGTACTTGGATATTCACGTAAAGTGCCGTAACCTACAGGGCTACGGACCAAGAGCTGGAAAGTGGGATTCGGCCAGATAGCTTTTCTTTTGGCCAGCACAGACATGATGGGTCAAATGGCCTCCTTCTGTGCTGTAAACGTCTGATTCTATTCAAATATTTATCCAATTTTCCCTTAAAAGATGCAATGGTCTCTACTTCAACCACTGCCTGTGGTAAAGCATTCCCTGCTTCTACAATCCTCCGTGTAAGACATTTCTCCCAACATCTTTCCTCACTCTCTAGTGATAATATATGACCCCGTCACTGACTCCCCAACTAGAGGAGATAGAGTTTTCCTATTCGCCCCATCAGAATCCTTCATAATTTTAAAAACCTTTATTAAATGTTCTCTTAACCTTCTTGGCTTCAGTAGAAATAGTTCTAGTATTTCAAGTTTCTCCTCAAAATTACAGTTTCCCAACCCTGGCATCATCCTGGTGAAACTGCACTGTGCGCTTTCTCTGGCTTAATGTCCTTTCTCTAAACGGGAAGCCGAAAACTGCAGAGTCTTTTAAACTGAGGCCTAACCAATGTTTTGTATAAATTCATTAATACTTCCTTACTCTTGTACACTATGCCCCTTACGTAAAAAACCCAAAATTCTATTAGCCATTTTTATAACTTTATCTACAGAGAATTATGTATTCGAACCCCTAGGTTTCCATGTTCATCCACACCCTTCAATGTCTTTCCATTAAGTATATCCTCCCATTCCTTGTGTTTTTTCTCCAAAAGGATATTACCTCACACTTATCCAGTCTGAGCAACATCCATTTACCCTAACTCTTACCAGTCAATACAACTTTCTATCCATCTTGCTACATTACTTATACCATATTCTTGAGTTTTTCTAACATGCCTTGTGAGACACCTTATGAATAGTAACTATCATCACATGGTTGTCATGTCCTACTGAATTGTATGTTCTGAATTAAACAATATTTTTTTTTCTTCAAACATCCTCTAGCAATAAACTTCTCTTCGAATGATTTTTGGCTGTTCAGCTTGTCTTTTGATTGCAGAAATTTGGCTGCATTGTCAAAATTGTTCAGATTTATTTGCTATGACAGCCGCGGTAGATATTCTGGGCTGTTGCAATTTTCTGACTGCTCCCGCTCCATAAATCAAATAAATTGCTCCCTGTTAACACAGAAGAATTTCTGATTTGCTCGTCCCAGATTCCTGAAGACAGTGTCAACTGAGGAAGAATTTAAACATAGGGTAAATGGGCTAAGTGCCTGCTTGACTGTTCCATGACTGATCTACTAAAATCTCATTCTGAAATAATATTGAACCTTAGAAGGGTTGGAAATGGCTAATGATTGAAAAGGAAGTTTTTCTTTGCAGTTATCTTGACTAAAACAAACAAAAAGCTAAGGCCATGATTTGTCTCAAAATACTGTTTATATGCTTGCAGGCCATTTAATTTCAGGTAATCTCAATTACTATTTTCCATTTAATTTTATTTAAAAGGAAGATCTGATACTGCTGTAAATGTTTTATGAAACCATCAGGCAACATAGTGATTAACTAGTGACATGTCATATATATTAAGTCAACACTCCAGGCTGCAGTTCAATGCATGTGAAATATGCTGAGGTACTGATCTGAATTAATTTAGTGCAATATGATCAATGAAGTCAAATGAAAAAATCTATTTGGGGAGGAAACAAGTAAAGAATGCCGATAGACAGAAAAATATGATTTTCAATCTTTTTTGATAATGCTGCATGATTGGGAGCAAAGTGGGAAATGTATTCTCATTTTTCAGTATGTCTATCACTCACACAAAATGTGCTTTCCGTCTCTCCTTTTG
The DNA here is from genome assembly GCF_052327205.1 of Somniosus microcephalus. Classification (NCBI taxonomy): domain Eukaryota; kingdom Metazoa; phylum Chordata; class Chondrichthyes; order Squaliformes; family Somniosidae; genus Somniosus; species Somniosus microcephalus. The sequence goes on from NC_140992.1 coordinate 256,642,800, forward strand.
GAGCATTCAGCATTTGTTGTTTTGCTTAAAGAGCAAGTGATCTTCACAGATTTATAGCTGCTCCTCTTTTTTACGTACATCAAGGTTATATTAATGGGTTACAAGAAATACCGGTCATGTGTTCTGGGAGCTCAAGAATAAAGCAGTTCATTCAATTCCTCGTTCTCACAGATCTGAATTTAACTCGGTTTGGTTCTAATATACCAATATTTATGACTTGGTGTCTAAACATTATTCTTTAACTCACATTACTACAGCACTCTTGTGGACAACAATTACAATTAGTGGAAAAAAATACATAGTGCAGTCCCTGTAGTTGGCCAAATTTTGAATAAGCCATTAAAACCATGGCCTGGCAACTAAATAATTGAGTTGAGAAATGAGTTCCCATGTCCGCTAAATGGTTGTAAACATGGACAGTTCAAATAGAGAAGTGAATAGCTTCAGGTATACTGAAACACGAGTCACATTCACGGTGACATGCCCGGCAACAAAACAAAACATCTGGTCACCAAAGGTGGTTATCATGGTGGCCATTAGGGGGGGGATTCCTCGATTCGGCAGAAAAATCATAGGAAATTTCCCACGGTGCACTCCGTGAGGTCGCTCCCCACTGGGAGCACTGGATCATGGAATTACCCCTATTGTATCCAACAGCTAGTGTTAAGTTAAATTTAACTAGACTATTACTGTACCTGAAACGATTTGTCTTACTTAATTCTGCATTATACCACATTTCCCTTTTTTCATATTTCTTTGATACATCATATTGCAATCACTGGAACTATTTCTTTTGAAAGTTTATTTGAAAAAAAATGCATCAAGGTTAGGAAATCTAAATCCACATCAGAATAATAGCAGCCTGATTATGCTTGTGCTGCCCTGATAATCTAGAAAGCAAGTGAACATACCATTAAACTCATCTCTTGAATTACTTCACCCAATGTTTAACCTATATAGTATGAATAAATAGCCCAACTGTACCAATGACCATAACTTATTCAGAACTATGTTGCTCACAAATTTTGAGGTCAACCTAACCATGTTATAATCATGCTGTATATAAATATATATATATGCTACGGACTAAACAATCACGTCATAAAACAGGCAATTTTCCTCAGTGTAAAGAATAACTGTTTAAGGTAAGTTTAGAATAATCACCTTATGGAGCAAATGTTTTTAACTATTCAATCTGTCAAATTAAGGTAAAAGATGAAAAAGCTTCAGCAGAAACAAGTGAATTAGTTTCCTTTTTACCAACCATTTTCCTCTCCCCCTCCTGAAATCATTGACTTCTTCCTGAGGTATGGCTCCATGGGTGATGGCTACCGCTCCCCGTGGTACATGCCCAGGGTGCTACTCTTTATGTGTGAATGCAGATAGAACAAGTCAGCAGGCTATTGAATGTTGGGGAGCCAAGCGTGATCCTGTCTACACAAACACACTAACTGCAGGGTGGCTGGAACAGCGACCCTGGCTGATTTCCCCACTCTAACTCAGTGATATCAGGCTGGACATTAACTCTGAGGCGGGGAGGGAGTTGGGGGTTGGATTGTGGTCCAGCCCCCCACCCCACCCCCCCCAAAGAACCCGGAAGAACGGGTTTCCCTCAGGCCCTGTCAATTTTAATGGCAGGACCTGATTAACATTTTTTGTCGGTTTCCCAGACGCAGTCAGCCAGGCTGAGAGGCTGGCTGGCTGGCTCAGGCGGGTGGGCCTTCGGCACCAGGCCATAGCCAGAAAGTGGAGAGGATGGAGGGAGGGATCGGGGTGGGGGCGAGGAAGATCAGGCGTCGTGAGCCAGGCAACATCGGGGGGTCGGGGGGTGGGGGGGGAGAAAGAGGGGAAGAAGATTGGGAGTCCTGAGCTGGGGAACTAGGTGGAGGCTGAAGCAGAGGGATGAAGATCAGGAGTCATGAACCGAGCAACATCAGGGAGATCAGAGGCCGGGGTGATTGGAGTTCGAAGGCAACAAGGAAGATCAGAGGCCAGAACAGGGGGGGGTTTGGGAGGGGGGTCTCCGATCACGAGGTGTGGGTGAAGCAGATAAGCTGGATCCAGCAGGTAAGTGGAAAGGCACTTACCGCCTGGATCCAGCAGTCCTTGCCTCCCTTTAGCCGCCGGGTTTCCCCGAGACCTGGGAAACTCGGCCGGCCAGGTTTAAATTAAAAATGGTGGTTAAATGTGAGGCTCCCAGCCTCATTATAATATTTAAATTGCAAACTTGCCTCCTGCGAGCGGGTTGGTTGCCCGATCCCGTCCCGCCTCCGTTAAAACTGGAAGTGAGTGGGTTGGAGGCAGATTGGGGCCGGGATTCAGATTTTTAACATTTTAACATCCCACCCGACCCTAACCCACCCATTTTTGGGGGTTAAAATTCCCCCCATTGACTGTTGCCCCAGCTGAGATCAATGAACTCTGCACACATCAGGATCAAACCCTCTTGATCTGTATGGCTCAGCTGTACACTGCCTCGTCCAACTGCACCACCAAAGGCAGCCTGAATATAGCAATAAATATTGATGTTTCAACTGAGTTTACTCGATGCTAAACATTAAAAATACTCTCTATTGTATGCACTTACTGGATCTGTCAACATTGTTCTCAGATGGGATGAAAGAGCCAGCACTGCCAGACTGTTAAATACAATGCCGTTTATCAGCGCGTACCAGTAGTCTTTGGAAGGCAATAGCATTACAAAGGTCACAACAAAGTCTGCGTATAAAACCAGGAGCCAAGTTATGACAGCGCAGACCATTCCACATCCATCGTGGATAAACCAGGTCCGATCCACCGTTTCCACATTGGCAGACGAGCACTCAAAGTCATCTTCGGAGCTCAGCAGAGGATGATGGTCAACATCCCGGAATCGGTGCCCTGACGACTGCATGATCCGTCAGTCTCATCTATCATGAAAGAGACATGCATGTGCACAAAAAAAATGACAAGAACACAGTAAATGTCAGCACTCATTACAGTTCTTAACAGCCACATTATTTGACATTTTTGTATTTAAAAAGATACGGGTGAGCTTAAGTTACAGTTTGTATTATTTATCTCCTGTCATAACTTTCTAAGGAAGAACTGTCATAACTTGGATGTAAATAATATCCCATTATTCTTTTTTAATAAATTAATCATCATCTCTCTCACTTTTTGTGTAATTAACTCCCTTGTGTCATGTACATATATTATTTTAGTCACAGAATAAGACAACTTAAAAGTGAATCTATACTTCATCTAGAGCCATCTTTTGTTTCTTAACTTATCCCATGATCATCTCCTTTTGCCTTGCACCATTATTCCTTTTGTCTTTTAATCTCTCCTGCCTTTCTTCCTATCACAGACCTTCCCTTTCGTTCTTTCCTCCCCTCCCTCCTTTCCCCGTCCCACACTTGCTTAGAAACCTGTTACATCTCCAACTTTTTCCAGTTCTGACGAGGGGTCATCGACCTGAAATATTGGACTGGATGTTGCCAGCCCTGGGAGGCAGGTTTGGAGGCAGGACAGGTGGCAAAATGGCAGAATCTGGGGGCGGGTGCCTAACCTGCCTCCGTGCCATCTTGCCAACCTGCACTGGGTCGTGTCTCCTTGGAGGTGGGAAGGGATTACAGCCACTTAACTGCCTCTTAACAGGCAGATAAGAGGATTATCCCCATTTTGCCCACACGAGTGCGGGCTTCCCGAAGGCTCCGAAACCCGCTAGGGACACCAAGGCGAGTAGTGGGTCTGCGGGGGTTGGTGGGGTCCAAAAGTGTGCTGCGAAGATAAGTGATGGATGCAAGTGTGGAGAGGTGAGTATCTGAGGTAAGTGGAAAGTGTTAAAAAAAAATTACTTACCTTTGTTTCTTCCTGCAGGCTTCAATCGGTGGGTATGCAGAGAGTCTCGCACCTCTGCGGCAGTGATGACAGATGGCCGTTGCATTGTCCAATGCAACAACCATCTAATTTCTGCAAAAGAAAGAGGTTTGATGAGTTCTTGTATTCAAGAACTCATCAAACTACAGAGCTGTCAAACTATGACAATTCATCTGTCAAAGATTTTTGACAGATGAAACGTCATATGTTGACGTTCTCTGTAATCGGCTTTCCCTTAATTGGCCTGCTAAGCCCGACAAGTGGGAGTCCCGCCTCCAAAAGCTCCCCATTGGCAAAATCCAGCCCACTAACACTGTTTCTCTCTCTACAGATGTTGCCTGACCTGCTGAGTATTTCCAGCATTTTCTGTTTTTATTTCAGATTTCCAGTATCCGCAGTATTTTGCTTTTGTATTAACAGTGAATCTAATGGATACTTGTTACTCATAATAAGAAATATTGTTGCTCCACATTTACGGAAAATAAATGTAACTGTAGATCTGTGAAGTATCAGTATACTCTCAGCAATATTACGTATCTACTTAAAATGAGTAATTATTCAATTTTTTCTGGTTGAAAAAACAGTCCTTAAAATAACAGGATGTAAAATCCTCTCTGGATGAACATTTGTAATCAAGCATATTAGGTTTCAGGTTTTTGACGGAAGGCGGCAGAAGTGTGGGAGAACTCAGAACTCTTAAAATGTGAACATTGGCAACAAATTCTGGTGTCAGTAGAGCAACTTCTTCCCTTCACCGAAAGGAAATACAGATATATACCTCCATCCCCTCACCAAAAGATGAGATTTATAGCCTCTCCCATCTAAGACCAGCAAGTAGTAAAACGTATGCACGTAAAAAATGGCACAGGTCTTTGAAGAGCATTTAAAAAAAATTCTATTGTTTTTAGAGGGCCATTTTATTTTTTACATACATATATATGGTGTCCCCCTCATAAAAACTGTATCCGACAGATGCCAAGTAAACTATTTATACCAGGAGTTTAAGAAAAATGTGAACTAAAATTACATTTCTGTCTATAATAAGCTAATTATTTAATTGATTTGTTTATGAGAGTTAAGGTGATTTCCCCTCTCCCTTTTTGCCTATCACATGATTCATTCTTAATTTGAAGAATGGATTTTATTTTCTCCAAGTTTTTGCTCCCAATATTAGCATCAAGCGCATCGATGCCAAGCACAACACGGATTAGATGCATCATGGTGTTGTCACTACTCTGTCCTTACAATACACCGTACATCTATGTATTTTTTTAATGTATCCCAAACCAAGTATACTTGTGGCCTCTTTGAACGAAGGTTCCAATTTAATGCTAAATTATGAGTTTTGTATTACAGGCATTTACTAGAAATAAGTCTGCCCAAGTTAATTTTGCTAAGCAGCTTTACAGTTGGCAAAGAATGGTATATAAATATAGCCATCATGCTGGCTCTTATCATTTTCAAGACTGTTTAGCAAATAAAACACACAAAGAATAATCCTTACCTAAATGCCTCAGGATTTTCCATGAAGTTGTTCCTGAAACAAAATTGCTTTTCAGAATTATTTCAAAAGACCTGCAGAGAATATAAATGACAACTCTCACTCATTGTCAATTATTATACATTTATCCTTCACAGTTGACTAAAGTAGATCTTAAGTTATATTAAATCTTAGATCCCATCTAGAGCATGAACACCTTTCTTCTTTTATAGCCTGTATTTAGCTCATGTAGTTAGCCCTTCTTAATGCTATAGCCAAGCCAAGGATCATGGGTCAATGGCTGACGCCTCTTCTAATATCTGTTTATACCATCTTTGCATATGTTCAGCCAGGTGTCCCAAAAATTGCCCCTCACAGCCAAAGAATGTTGTGTGGGAGTAAAAGGAAAGAAACATGGTAAAATTGCATTTTATGTAAGTAGTTTTCTGTATGAACAGAAAGTTGTGGCTTTCACACGGATAGAGTGCTGAATATTTATTATGCAGATGAAGATGGCAACACAGGGGAGGGAAATCGTGAGTAGTACGTGGCACTGTGGGGCAATTGGTTAATGGGGGGAGGGGGTGGGAATATTGATAGGAAAAGGCAAGTGTTGGTTATGGGGATTCTATCATTAGGATAAATAGCCTTTTTTGGAGCCACAACCAATTTTTTGTATTTCAGATTCCAAGATAAGGGTAATAAGGGGGTGGAAAAGATTCAACCAGAAACGTTGGCCGCGAATTTGCCGGCGTTCAGAGGGCGGGTCTGCTGTCAAAATAGCGAAGATTGACATCGAGTAAGAAACCCACTTTCAACCCGCCTCCACACGAGTCTCCCAGGTGCCGGGTCTGTCAGCGGAGAACTGACCTGACACCAAGCAGCGGGGGATACAATTGAGCTAATTAAATGGCTTGTTAAGAGCCAATTTAATACTATGTTGAGGCTTCCTTCCCATTTTACGTTCTCCCTCACGGGTTACCCGCTGCTCAGGGAACACGCCAGCTCACCCTGGCGTGATTTGAGTCTGCTCTGATGTTTCTGATAAGCTGACAGCAGCAGAAGTGGTGTAAAGGACGCCATGTTGCAGATGGTCAGTTTCAGAGAGCAGGAAATGTTCGTTATTTGCCACATTGGGGAAACACTGTGTGTATGTAGATAAACCTGTATAATCCCCTTTTAACTGCTGTATTCCCCTCCCCCCGCAAGACAGTTGCAAGCTGAGAGGAATAAGGCATGTTCAGACTTGCCTGCTGCTGAGAGAAGGAAAACCAATCAGGTTCCAGCAGGTGACCCATCCGTGAGTCATCACAGGCTCGCGGGCTTTACGAATTCAGTACTGTATTGTGAGAGTTGGAGTAAAAGACCTATTTCTTGTAGCTCGCTGTGTTGCCTATTTCTTTACGCGGGAGACTGTAGTCTCCCACAGTTACTGCATTTGTAATATGTATAGGGCCGTATTTTCCGATCGGAGGCTTCCTACAGACCGATGCCTCGGATCGGAAAAAATCTACGCATTTACCTGCTGGCTCCGTAGGTCCCGAGGCTTCCGATCCTGGGCCTCTGCTCTACGAAATGCACAGAGACCCAGATATCCCAGGGGCGCAGGCAGTTCGCAAGCATCCCTGGGATCATGTGGGCCATCAGTAACTTATCAAAGGAGGGAATCCCCCTGCACACTTTTGACAGATCTCTATGCATAGGCCTGTCAAAAGTATGAATGGGGATCACTTAAAAAAGTTAAACATTAAATACATTTTTTAAAAACATCACATATTTAAAATTAGTTAAAATTACATTAAATTAAATATTTTAAACAAAAATTTAAATTTTGAAAAAAAATAAAGTTTTTTTACGGGCTAAAAATCAACTTATAATTTTAAAATACTTTTTAAAAAGGTAAGTAAGTGAAAAAAATGTATCTTTTTATTTTTTTTTAAACTCTTATGCTGGTAAAAGCAGGCCTTACGCCTGCTTTTACTTGGCGTAAGATTTTTAAAGGTTTTCAGTGGGTGGTAGTTGTGCAGAAAGCTGAACTTCCTGCCCGCGGAGGTCCTTCTCCCGGGCAGGCGGATGATCTGTCAAGAGGATTCATGACAGATCGGAAGTGCTGGGTTTTAGCGCATGAAACCGGCACTTGCAAGGCCCCTACGGGTGCGTACACACCTGTGGGGGTCGGAATATCCGGCCCATAGAGATTTCTTTAGCTTGCAAGTGTTTAGAGGCAACTGTATGTCCAGTGCCACCTCACTGGAACAATCTCTCTCACCATTGACAGATCGCTTCTGTCATCTCACCTGCAGCTGAGACCTATTGCAGCTACATCAGTGCCCTTGAAAAAATTATACCTTGGTCCTTTGAATCCTTCCACGATCAGCCCTAACACCATCACCACCAACAACATCACCAATCCGACACCGATGATAAAATCATCGTTAACTCGGTTTCTCTCCCCACAGACGCTGCCTGACCTGCTGAGTGTTTCCAGCATTTTCTGTTTTTATATCTTTCCTCAGGTTTGATGCCCAAAACTGAACGCAGTACTCCAGATAGAGTCTGATCACGGCTCTGTACAACTTGACAGCAGATTGCCAGCAAAACAGCTCCATCTTCGAGTCTGCAATCAGCGTGGCTTAAAATGATTATTTAAGTGCCTGCACCCAAAACAGGTTTCAAAGATAATTTTAAATCTCATTTCCTTTCAGCTGACAGGGATATGCTGTCACTGGTCAGAGTTCACTCTGCAATAGATAAAACAAGTGCTTCAACAGCAGGTTGGATTTTTCTAAAGGGCTGGAAATCAATTCTACAGGAGAGGCAGGGGGAAAGGTTCTTGATCTGCACTATTACGTTGCCATCTGATTTAATTAACTGCATTATATAGGATATTACTATATTGAAACTATCAATAATTATATAGTAATGGTGAAACCATACTCTGCAATAGAAACACTAAATATTTTTTCATAAAATTGTTCTAATATTAGTTATTTGCTGATATACAACTAACCTGGTACAGGAAACTCTTTTTTACCCGGCACCGACGGGACCGGTGTGGTGCCGGTTTATCAAAAAGTCCGGATTACAGAGAGGTATAGTAAAAGGTACGAGAGCCCCGTACACGGCCACAGATCCAGGCGTCCCTGTTGCATAGCAACAGGTGCAGGAACCCCGGTCACAGATCCAGGCGGCCCTGTTGCATAGCAACAGGTGCAGGAACCCCGGTTACACGGCCACAGATCCAGGAACGGCCACTAATATGAAGTAAAACTTACCTGAACCTACTCCTGAATTTTGCCGGTTAAGAGATTTCTGGTTATTTAGGTGCCGATAAATCAAGAGTTTCCTGTAATTTGATTTCAGGTGGCTCAATTCCCACCACAAAGGTCCTTGTCCACAAAACTCAGTGCTGTGGCTTGTACTCACTAGAAAAGAAACCTTATTGTCTACTACCATAAATAGAAGACGGCATTTCATTTGAGCACACTAGTTAAAATATACACCGCTAAATAAAGAACTGGATCCACAATGATTTTTTTTCTCCCAACTGCGATCAGAAAGTTACAACAGACTTGGATATCAAGTTCAGATGAAATGTGAATACTGTTGTGGAATGTTCTAGCACTAATGGAGGAAATCGTTACTGATTAGTCATCTATACACAGCAGAAAGTAATATTGATTTTTTCTTCTTTGTGCTTTGAGAACAAATGCCGTATCACATTCAGTCTGCCAGCATTGGCCATTTTAAAGCACTCTGTGATGCCCTTTAACCTAGTCAGATTAAGACTACAACAGGAGAAGGATGAAAGCTTGCAACCCTTACGGCTTTCTCACATTGTATATGATTTTAAGTCTGTATTAAGGCTGCAAAGCTGGAAAGAGGGCAAACACCTTTAATCCAAAACAATATTAGTTTAGTTAGGCTACATGGAACCGATTATATCTCATATAGAATTAGTATCCATTCTAAAAACTTTTAATATTGTGAAACTAATTTGGTGGCTCTCTGGCCAGCAATGCGGAGATCTGCAGCTGTGTATATGTACTTAGGTGCAGAGCTGCACTCGCAGTTCAAATACTGGTTACATTTTTAATGTTAGCAAATAGCTGATGGGACAATTGGTCCTTCGCCAATTGTCAAGGTTAAAAATAAAAGTTTAAATGTTTTCTGCCTAGCATCTTTTTAAAGTTTACAGTTATACTGAAGCTGGCGTAAAGTTAAAGAGGTAAAGCCTCTCAGGATGTGGGCGACATTGGCAAGGCTGCACTGGTTAGTCATCCTCAATTGCCCAAAGCTATAGATTTGATAAGTGAATGCCTTGCTTCAGTGGGCGTTCGAGTCAAGTGAGTAGTGTGGACGAGAGTCATATATAAACCAGACCAGGCAGGTTCATATCCCTGAAGCATCATTGGTGATCCAGCTGGGTTCATAGTTATTTCCTCTGGTGCTAGCCCACAAATTACCAGATCTATTGGGGGGAAAATTCAGTTGGTTAGCGCCTCTGGGGGGCGCTAGGAACTTAGTGTCCGAGCGTGGCGATTTTAGCGCTGCTCGCGAAATTAACCAGTCATTTTGCAGCGGCGCTAAATACTACCGCCACGATCTCCTGCGCCCGCAGATCATGATGTCAGTCGAGCGTGCAACGCCCCGGACCGCATATTGAGTCGTGCCCCCTGCCTCAGCGCCTGCCGCTAGGAACAACAGGTAGAGGGGAACGTTTTCAAGTCGGGAAGGGGCTGGGGGAATGCTATTTAAAGGCGGACGCTTCCGGCCTTTTCTTGTCGGCAAAATTTTTGGTACACGCAGGTTGAGAGGGAAAGAGACGTCTGGAAAGATTTAATGCTGTCCTAAGGAGTTTTGGCCCTCAGCACCACTTTTGAGGTTCCAAAGCGCCAAGCTCTTTCCCAGGGCCTATCCATTAGTGCTTCCAACACAATTGCTTTAGAGGTCTCTCTGGCCGAGATTCAAGGCTGCAATGAGCAGGGTGTGGCTGGCCAGCAAGATGGACCCTCCCCTTTAAGAACTGGACAGCACCAGTCTGTCTGGCTTCCATAGTAACTGACATCGCCTGAGCTTCAGTAGCGTTGAGGTAGCGCTTCGCTCCCCAACGTTAGTGCCTTAAGAGAGGTGTGTAGCATCTGATTTAGCGCTCAAATCATCTCCAGGGGCGAATTTTGCAGTCGGAGGCGATAATTAGCGCCGAGCGCTAAACTTTGCGCCCGGCCGATATTAGCGCCCCAAAATAGGCGATACCAAATTTTTCCCCCATTGAATTCAATTTGCCACAGTGGGATTTGAACTCAAGACGTCTTGACTGCTAGTCCAATAATCACTACACTCAGTACCCTTATACCTTGAGAAAGTCTACCAGCTCTGGCCAAAAATTCTTCAGGCCAGCGCAATGAGTAGCATAATTATTGTATAAAACAAAGCATGTCATGTTTCATTTTCAGCACTGCAGCCTGCAGAATCCTAAATGTGTACAGATATATTTAAAATAAACTCCAAGTTATCGGCTGTCAACTTACTTGTGCTAGATAGATTGACGATCAAAACAAGTGCAAAACAATTACGGACAATCTTTTTGCTGACAATATTACTTCCCAGATATTCTACTCATACATAATTCTTGCAGTTTGGAGAAGTGATATCACAAATGTAATCATCACATAACTGACTGCCAATGCCCATCTTCCATTCACGGGATCACACAGGTCAGACTTAGATGGAAATAAATAAATATTGAAGCATGAAGAGCAATTACACTGAAATTCGAAGGGTTTGCTCCAACCTACAATTCTTCACATCAAATTATACATATCCTGTATTTTCTCAATTATATTCCTGTAAACTACTCACTTTTAAATCACACTCCCATCATGCTGCATTGTAGACATCTAATGCTCATGTTCACTTTTGTTTGTGGCATCTAACCAGCCACTGCTCTTCGCTGCTGTTAGTTCTATCCAATCAAACTCGCCCTGAACCACTGGAGATTGTTGGGAGAAAAAACTCAAGTCATTAACATACCAATGTTTCTACACTGACTCCTGGATTTCAACATTTTGACTTCTGAAAATGGAACATGGGGAGTTGAAATGGGGTTGCAGATCTAATCAAGGTGGGACTTCGAGGTTTGGTTTGGACTTCTCAATGGTTCACGTATTAGCTTTAACTTAATTTAGAATTACACATATCTCCAACTTACCCTAACCACCCACCATTCTATACATCAAAGTCAAAATTAGCTGGTGTCCTCAGCCGAGGATGTAGTGAATTGTATGCAACAATCTTAGTTACGATACCAGTGAGCAGTATAAATAATTTTTCTTTTTATAGCTGTCTGTTTATACTTTCTATGGTAAATTTTCACTTCTGATTACAAAAGCCAACACTCTACAAATACCATTTTCATTCTGACACAACACCCAACTTCCAATCTCCCTACTGCAATATATTAACTTATATTAATCATTAATTCCTGGGATGTGGGTGTCATTGGTAAGGCCAGCTTTTATTGGCCATTCCAAGTTTCCCTGACAATTGAATGGCTTGTGGGACTGGAGCCACAGATAGATCAGGCCAGGTAAGGACAACAGGTTATCTTCTCTAATGGACATTAGTGAACCAGTTGGATTTTGACGACAATCCGACAGCTTCATGATGACTTTTACTGATACCATCTTTTATTTCCAGATTCCTTTTAATTCTGGTCTGCACAGAGCAGGATTAAACGGAGTGGACTTGAACAGAGTGCTTTGGTTGGGAATTTGGAAAGAGTGGGAATTCGGAGAAGAGGGGGAAGGAGTTGTTGCTTTTTGCCTACACTGCTTGTAGTGCTGTGTGTTACAGGTGGATATTTAATTTCACTACCCTTAACTTAATCTAGATCAAGTAAGTAGTCAGGAAACTACACTGTAAACGAATTTACCTAATTACAAATTTAATTAAATAAAAGTGTCATATAGGGATGGCAGTGCAGGCGGTGTGCCGCATCTGCAGCATGTGGGAGTTTGTGGAGAGCATTGTGATCCCGGACAACCATGTTTGCAGTAAGTGACTGCATCTTGAGAAACTTCAGCTCCGAGTTTTTCAGCTGGAGTCTGAGGTGTAAACATTGCAGGGCATCAGGGTTGGGGAGATTTACCTGGACACTTTGATCCAGGAGGCAGTCACACCCCTGAGGTTAGGTAGTGATACAGGTCTGGTTAGTGGTCAGGGACAGGAGGGTGTGACTACAACTCGGGCAGGCAAGGGGACCCCAGGTGCAGTGCTGGAGGAGCCTCAGCCTTTGCCCTTGTCCAACAGATATGAGGTTCTTGCTGCCTGTGTGGAAAGGGAAAAGCCTGCACGATGGATGAGCAGGCTGACCATGGCACCATGGTACCATGGTGCCGGAGGCCATTCAAGTGGGGGGAGTGAAAGGGAATGTAGTTGTGGTAGGGGACAGTATAGTCAGGGGGATAGATACTGTTCTCTGCAGCCGCAACCGAGAATTCCAAAGGTTGCGTTGCCTGCCTGGTGCCAGGGTTAAAGGCATCTCCTCGCGGCTGGAGAAGAATCCAGTTGTCGTGGTCCACATAGGAACCAACGACATTTGGTAGAACTAGGAATGATGTTCTGCTGAGGGGGTTTGAGGAGCTAGGATCCAAATTAAAAAGCAGAACCTCAAAAGGTAATCATCTCTGGATTGTTACCTGAGCCACGTGCAAATTGGCATAGGGACAAACAGATTAGGGGTTTAAACGCGTGGCTCAAAGAGTGGTGTGGGAGGAAAGGGTTTCAGTTCATGGGGCACTGGCACCAGTACTGGGGGAAGAGGGAGCTGCTCTGTTGGGACGGGCTCCACTTAAAACGGGTTGTGACCAGTGTCCTGGCGAACCGAATAACTAGGGCAGTAGACAGGGCTTTAAACTAATGAAGGGGGGAGGAGGGGCAGGAGGATTCAGGAAAGAGTAAATTTAAAAGCAGAGAGAGAAATGTCAAGGCTCCAGAGCAGAGTAGAGTTTTGGGTAAAAATAAGCAGATGGGTCAGGAACGGACAAAGAGAGTAACAAAGGTAATAAGGCATCAGTGACTAAGGTGACATCAGGGAAAAAGAGAAATAAGTCAAAGCTAAAGACATTATATCTGAAAGCGCGAAGCATTCGCAACAAAATACAGGAAACTTTTTTTTCTCCGGCACGGTTCATCAAAAATTCCGGATAACCGAAAGCTATAGTAAAAGATACGGGGCTGAGAGCTCCGTATAAAGCAACAAACCCTGTTGCTTAGTAACAGCTTCAGAACAATGGCCACAAGTTGCAAGCGTCTCTGTAGCTTAGCAACAGCTGCAGCAAATGGAGGAAGGCAAGTAATAAAAGTTACCTGAGCCTACTCCTGAATTTTGCCGGCTAACCGAGATTTCTGGTTATTTAGGTGCCGGTAAATCGAAAGTTTCCTGTAGATGAATTAATAGCGCAGGTAGAAATGAACCGGTTTGATCCAATAGCCATAACGGAAACATAGTTGCAAAGTGGCCAAGGTTGGGAACTAAATATTCCAGCATACATAACTGTTAGAAGGGATAGGCAAAATGGAAAAGGAGGAGGGATAGCCCTGATAATAAAGGATGGGATAAAGATAGTAGAGAGAAAGGATCTTAGCTCCGAAAATCAAGAAGTAAAATCAGTTTGGGTGGAGCTAAAAAAAAAACAGCAAGGGACAGAAAACATTGGTGGGAGTTGTTTATAGGCCCCCAAACAGTACTTGTAATGTAGGGCGGAGTATAAATCAGGAAATTAGAGGCGTATGTAACAAGGGTAATACAGTAATCATGGGGGGACTTTAATCTACATATAGACTGGGCAATCCAAATTTGCAGTAATAGTGTGGAGGACGAATCATGGAATGTATACAAGATAGTTTTCTAGATCAGTATGTTGAGGAACCAACTAGGGAAGAGGCTATTTTAAATCTAGTATTGTGCAATGAGAAAGGGATAATTAATAACCTTGCAGTAAAGGGGCCTTTAGGGAAGAGTGACCATAATCTGATAGAATTTTATATTGAGTTTGAAAGTAATTTAGTTAAATCTGAAACTAGGGTCTTAAATCGAAACAAAACAAAACTACGTAGGTATGAGGAGCGAGCTGGCTAAGGTAGATTGGGAAACTACATTAAAAGGTATGACAGTGGACGAACAATGGCTAGCATATAAAGAATTAATACATAATTTACAACAAATATACATTCCTTTAAGGCACAAGAATCCCCCCGGGAAAAGTGGTCCAACCGTGGCTAACAAGAGAAGTTAAAGATAGTATTAAATCAAAGGAAGAGGCTTATAAGCCTGACAACTACGAGTGCAGGAAGTGCATCCAGCTGCAGCTACTGACAGACCGCATTGTGGCACTGGAGCCGAGATTGGATGCATACTGGAGCGTTCACGATGCTCGGGGCGTCGTGAATAGCACGTTTACGGAGTTGGACACACCACAGGTAGAGGTTGGACAGGCAGAAAGGGAAGGGGTGACCAACAGGCAGAGTACTAGGCGCAGGCAGGTAGTGCAGGGGTCCCCTGTGGACATCCCCCTCTCAGATACACCACTTTGAGTACTGTTGGGGGGGATGGCTTATCAGAGGAAAGTAGCAGCAGCCAACTTCCTGGCACCAGGGGTGGCTCTGCTGCACAGGACAGGAGGAAAAAGAGGGGTAGAGCTATAGTAATAGCGGATTCTATTGTAAGGGGAATAGATAGGCGTTTCTGCGGCCGCAAACGAGACTCCAGGATGGTGTGTTGCCTCCCTGGTGCAAGGGTCAAGGATGTCTCAGAGCGGCTGCAGAACATCTTGGAAGGGGAGGGTGAACAGCCAGTTGTCGTGGTGCATATAGGCACCAACGATATAGGTAAAAACTGGGATGAGGTCCTAAAAGCTGAATATAGGAAATTAGGAGGTAAATTAAAAAATAGGACCTCAAAAGGTAGTAATCTCAGGATTGCTACCAGTGCCACGTGCTAGCCAAAGTAGAAATAGAAGGATATTTCAGATGAATACGTGGCTAGAGGAATGGTGCAACGGGGAGGGATTCAAGTTCCTGGGACATTGGAACCGGTTCTGGGGGAGGTGGGACCAGTTCAAACCGGACGGTTTGTACCTGGGCAGGGCTGGAACTGATGTCCTAGGGGGAGTGTTTGCTAGTGCTCTGGGGGAGGGTTTAAACTAAAATGGCAGGGGGTTGGGAACCTGAGCAGGGAGACAGAGGAAAGGGAAACAAGGATAAAAGCAAAAGATAGGAAGGAGAAAAACAAACGTGGCAGTCAGAGAATCAACAGTTTAAATCAAACGTGGCCACAGTAAATAATAATTCTAATAATTTAAAAAAAAACAAGCCTGAAGGCTTTGTGTCTTAATGCGAGGAGCATTCGTAATAAGGTGGATGAATTGGGTGCGCAAATAGAGGTAAACAAATATGATTTGGTTGGGATTACGGAAACGTGGCTCAAGGATGGCCAAGGCTGGGAACTCAACATCCAGGGGTATTCGATATTCAGAAAAGATAGGCAAAAAGGAAAGGGAGGTGGGGTAGCATTACTGGTTAAAGAAGGGATTAACACAATTGTAAGGAAGGATATTAGCTCCGATGATGTGGAATCTGTATGGGTAGAATTGAGAAATACCAAGGGGCAGAAAACGTTAGTGGGAGTGGTATATAGACCTCCAAACAGTAAGGCAGAGGTTGGGGATGGCATTAAAAGGGAAATTAAAGAAGCGTGCAATAAGGGCACAGCAGTCATCATAGGTGACTTTAATCTACATATAGATTGGGCTAACCAAATTAGTAACAATACTGTGGAGGAGGAATTCCTGGAGTGTTTACGGGATGGTTTCCTGGACCAATATGTCGAGGAACCAACCAGAGATCAGGCCATCTTAGACTGGGTATTATGTAACGAGAAAGGATTAATTAACAATCTTGTTGTACGAGGCCCCTTGGGTCGGAGCGATCATAATATGATCGAATTCTTCATTAAGATGGAGAATGAAGTAGTTGACTCAGAGACTAGGGTCCTAAATTTAAATAAAGGAAACTACGATGGTCTGAGGCGCGAGTGGGGTAGGATTGATTGGGGAGTCACTCAAAGGGTTCACGGTGGATAGGCAATGACAAACATTCAAAGACCGCATGGATGAACTACAGAATTTGTTCGTTCCAGTTTGGCAAAAAAGTAAAACAAAAAAGGTGACTCAACCGTGGCTAACAAGGGAAATTAGGGATAGCATAAGATCCAAGGAGAGGACATATAAATTGGCCAGAAAAAGCAATAATCCTGAGGATTGGGAGCAGTTTAGGATTCAACAAAGGAGGACAAAGGGATTAATTAAGAAGGGGAAAATAGAATATGAGAGTAAGCTTGCAGGGAACATAAAAACTGACTGTAAAAGCTTTTATAGATATGTGAAGAGAAAAAGATTGGTGAAGTCAAGTGTAGGTCCCTTGCATTCAGAATCAGGGGAATCTATAATGGGGAACAAAGAAATGGCAGACCAACTATAGGAAACTTTGGTTTATCCGGAGGTTATATGTCCGGAATACTCGATCTAACGGCAAAAATCAGGAGCCGTTTTCTATAAGTTTTTTTTAGTTCTTGTTGCTTTTTTTCCCCCCCAGTCAGGCACTGCAAGGTCTGTAGCTATAGCAACAGCTTCAGCTAGAGACGCTTGCAGCTGCAGCTGATTGTTTTGAAGCAACAGGGTTTGTTGATTCACACAGAGCTTTTCAGTTCCGTATGTTTCAACATTAACGCTGGTATGTCCGGCACTTTTGATGGTACGGCACCAGCTCGGTCCCGTCAGTGCCGGATATCAGAAAGTTTCCTGTAAATACATATTTTGGTTCTGTCTTCACAAAGGAGGACACAAATAACCTCCCAGAGATGCCGGGGAACATAGGGTCTGATGACAGGGTGGAACTGAAAGAAATCAGTATTTGTAGGGAAATGGTGTTAGGGAAATTGATGGGACTGAAGGCTGATAAATCCCCAGGGCCTGATAATCTACATCCTAGGGTACTTAAGGAAGTGGCCCTAGAAATAGTAGATGCTTTGCTGATCATCTTCCAACATTCGATGGAATCGGGAACAGTACTCATGGATTGGAGGGTAGCTAATGTTACCCCACTATTCAAAAAAGGTGGTGGAGAGAAAACGGGGAATTACAGACCGGTAAGCCTGACATTGGTTGTGGGGAAAATGCTAGAGTCCATTATAAAAGGTGTAATAGCAAAGCACTTGGAAAACAGTGACAGTCAACATGGATTCACAAAAGGTAAATCGTGCTTGACTAATCTACTGGAATTTTTTGAGGATGCAACTGGTAAAATAGATAAGGGAGAACCAGTGGATGTGGTGTATCTGGACTTTCAGAAGGCCTTCGATAAGGTCCCGCATAAGAGATTAGCGTGTAAAGTTAAGGCACATGGGACTGGGGGCAAGGTATTGACTTGGATAGAGAACTGGTTGGCAGACAGAAAGCAAAGAGTTGGAATAAACGGGTCTTTTTCCGAATGGCAGGCAGTGACTAGTGGGGTACCGCAGGGATCGGTCCTTGGACCCCAGCTATTCACAATATATATATATAAATGATCTGGACAAGGGAGCTAGATGTAATATCTCCAAATTTGCAGACGACACAAAGCTGGGTGGGTGTGTGTGCTGTGAGGAGGATGTCGAGAAACTCCAGGATGATTTGGACATGTTGGGTGATTGGGCAGAAACATGGCAGATGCAATATAACGTGGATAAATGTGTGGTTATCCACTTTGGTGGCAAAAACAGGAAGGCAGATTATTATCTAAATGGCAATAGATTGGGAGAAGGGGAAGTGCAACGAGACCTGGGTGTCCTTGTGCACCAGTCGCTGAAGGTAAGCATACAGGTGCAGCAGGTTGTTAAGGAGGTGATATACCTATCGATTCATCCAATGAAAAGCGACGAGTTAAGACAGTAACTATAGGTTTTTATTGGCTAAATAACAGAGCCCACCCTCGTGGGTGATCGGATCCAACAAGGAGGAATACCAGCCAGTCGACCACCTTTATACCTGGGCAAGTAGGTGGAGCCATGGGCGGAGTCAGCAGTGGTCAGCCCAGGTATAACAGCGTGACAAGAGGCGACCTCGTGTAGTGATACAACAGTGTAAACAGTGATAACCATAGTGTAACGATATAACAGTGATAACCATAGTGTAACGATAGTGAACGATAAAAGTGGTTTACCACATTCACCCCTTGTTTAGATTTGAGTCCGGCGGGGTGAAGTGTACTACCAGTTCGGATATGTCAGTCTGTCCGGAGGCCTCGTAAGCCTTTCCGGTCATCGCAGCAGCGGCGGCGGTGATGCAGTATCCGATGTTAATGCTGGTGTCTGCGTGGTCGGCGAAGGCTCGTGGGGTTCCGGCATGCCGTCTACCTGGGCTGGATTTGGGGGGGTGGTGGGGGGTAAAGGTGGTGTCTCAGGGATGCCCGAGGGTGTGAGGTCTCGTAAGGAGACTGTGTCCTCCCGCCCGTCTGGGTATGCCACATAGGCGTACTGGGGGTTGGCGTGCAGGAGGTCCACCCTCTCGACCAGGGGGTCCGTTTTATGGGCCCTCGCGTGCTTTCGCAGCAAGACGGGCCCCGGAGAGGTCAGCCAAATTGGTAGCGTGGTTCCCGTAGTCGACTTCCTGGGGAAAACAAACATTCGTTCATGGGGGGTGGCGTTAATGGCAGTGCAAAGCAGTGACGGGATGGAATGCAGCGCTGCCGGGAGGACTTCCTGCCAGCGAGAGGTTGGGAGGCCCTTGGACTTTAAGGCTAAGAGAACGGCCTTCCAGACAGTCGCGTTCTCTCTTTCCACCTGGCCGTTCCCTCGGGGGTTGTAGCTGGTGGTCCTGCTTGCAGCAATACCTCTCGCTAGTAGGAACTGGCGAAGTTCCTCGCTCATGAAGGAGGAGCCCCGATCGGTGTGTATATAGTTCGGGAACCCGAACACGGCGAAGAGGTCGTTCAGGCATTTGATGACCGTGGTACTGGTCATGTCTGGGCAGGGGAAGGCAAAGGGGAAACGGGAGTACTCGTCAATGATGTTGAGGAAGTACACATTACGGTCAGAGGACGGGAGGGGCCCCTTAAAATCGATGCTCAAGCGCTCGAAGGGGCGGGTGGCCTTGATCAGGCTTGCTCTGTCCGGCCTAAAGAAATGCGGTTTGCATTCGGCACAGGTTTGGCAGTTCCTGGTCATGGTCCTGACCTCCTCGATGGAGTAGGGCAGGTTGCGGGCCTTAATGAAGTGGTAAAGTCTGGTGACTCCGGGGTGGCAGAGGTCGTTGTGGAGGGTCTGCAGTCTATCAATTTGCGCGTTGGCGCATGTACTCCGTGATAGAGTGATGTGCCTCAATAATTCCGAGACTCGATGTTAGCGAAACAAAACAAGGCTTTTATTAACTTAGAAGGTAACACGCAGTGGAGAGAGGTATCTTCCATCTGGAGGTCTGCAGTACTGGATATGAGGCCAGACTGAGCTTGCTTACATAGGGGCCAGGTATGGGCGGAGCCCTACACACAATACATTACAATATACAATACAATGGTGAGGAGACGGAACTGAGGTAAGGGAACTGAAACCTGAAACCAACCACAGTCACAGGCAGTGATGAATGGAATATTTCATCACATAGAGCATCTGGGGGTTCGTTCAGTTTACCAGGCCGGTACAAGATCTCATAATCATAGGTGGAGAGCTCGATTCTCCACCTCAAGATCTTGTCGTTCTTGATTTTGCCCCTCAGCTTGTTATTAAACATAAAAGCGACCGAACGCTGGTCGGTGAGGAGGGTAAATCGTTTGCCTGCCAGGTAATGCCTCCAGCATCGTACAGCCTCCACGATCGCCTGGGCCTCCTTCTCGACCGAGGAGTGTCGGATCTCAGGGCCCTGGAGGGTCCTTGAGAAGGCGGCCACCGGTCTCCCCTCCTGGTTAAGGGTTGCGGCTAGGGCGAAGTCGGATGCATCGCTCTCCACTTGGAAAGGGATAGACTCATCCACCGCGTGCATTGCGGCCTTAGCAATGTCTCCCTTAATGAGGGAGAAGGCTGCGCACGCTTCTGCCGTCAGGGGGAAGGAGGCGGACTTCATGAGGGGTCTGGCTTTGTCCGCATAATTCGGCACCCATTGGGCATAGTAGGCGAAGAGCCCCAGGGTCCTCTTCAGCGCCTTTGGACAGTGGGGGAGGGGAAGCTCCATGAGGGGGCGCATTCTTTCAGGGTCGGGGCCGATGACTCCGTTCTCTACTACGCAGCCGAGGATGGCAAGGTGCGAGGTGTTAAACACACATTTCTCCTTATTGTAGGTGAGGTTCAGCCGTTGGGCCGTACGGAGGAATCTCTCCAGATTAACATCATGGTCCTGCCGGTCGCGGCCGCAGATGGTGACGTTATCTAGATAGGGGAACGTGGCTTGCAGCCGTTCTGGTCAACCATCCGGTCCATCTCCCTTTGGAAGACCGAAACCCCGTTGGTGACGCCGAAGGGAACCCTAAGGAAGTGGGAGAGGCGGCCATTCGCCTCGAAGGCGGTATACTGGCGGTCCTCAGGGCGGATAGGAAGTTGGTGGTAGGCCGACTTAAGGTCGATGGTAGAGAATACTCGGTACTGTGCAATCTGATTGACCATATCAGATATGCGGGGAAGGGGGTATGCGTCCAGCTGGGTGTACCGGTTTATGGTTTGGCTGTAGTCGATGACTAGGCGGTTTTTATCGCCGGTCTTAACGACTACGACCTGGGCACGCCAGGGGCTGTTGCTCCTCTCGATGATGCCCTCTTTCAGGAGACGCTGCACCTCAGAGCTAATAAAAGCTCTGTCCCCGGCGCTGTACCGCCTGCTCTTGGTAGCGACGGGTTTACAGTCGCGGGTGAGGTTGGCGAACAGGGAGGGGGTCGGAACCCTGAGGGTGGATAGGCCGCAGGTGGTACGCGGTGGGCGGTTTAAAGGCTGTTGGTTGTCGACTGAGTGGGGGGAGGGGTCCACCATATGCCAAAGTGACACTTTGAAGGTGGGATTGGAAATCCAGCCCTAGTAGGACGGCAGCGCAGAGTTGGGGCAGGACGAGAAGTTTAAAATTTTTATACTCCGTGCCCCTAACCGACAGGGTCACAACACAGTATCCGCTGATGTCTGTTGAATGGGACCTCGACGCCATCGAGATCCGGTTGCGCGTTGGCTGGACAGTGAGGGAGCAGTGGCTCACCGTGCCTGGATGGATGAAACTCTCCGTGCTTCCGCTGTCGAACAGGCAGGTCGTGGCGTGGCCGTTTACTTTGATGTCCATCATGGACTTGGACAGGTGATTTGGGCGAGCTTGGTCCATTGTGACGGAGGCTAGTGTATGGCTGAGCGAGCTGCTGTAGTCTGCGGGTGAGGCTGTGGTCGGGTCTGGAGACAAGGTGGCGGTCGAGTGTGGTGAACAAAATGGCGGTGCCCACGACGTTGCATAAAATGGCGGAGAAGATGGCCGCCCCCACAACTCACATGAGGCACTGCCGGTGTCGGTGGCCTTGATCAAAGATGGCCGCCCCCACGACTCACACGAGGGGATACTGGCATCTGTGGCCTTGATGAAAGATGGCTGCCCCCACAACTCGCATGAGTCACTGCTGGCGTCTGTGGCTTTCCCCCTGCAGGCCTTCGCGAAGTGGCCTTTCTTGTGGCAGTCGGAGCAGGTCGCGTTTCTTGCAGGGCAGCGCGCCCTCGGGTGTTTCGCCTGGCCACAGAAAAAGCAGCCGGCGGCCCGATCGCGGGGCTCCGATGTCGCAGCCGGTACCGGGGGTGGCGGTCCTGATCGGGTCCGGGACGCCGACGCTGAGGTAGGTCCCAGAGGCGGCGGTGTGAGGGGTTATTGCGGTCGGGGTCGGGCCCGAGTCCCAGGGTCGCGCAGCACAGTACCTGGAGTACGCCTCGAGGTCCCGATGGGCCACTTCCAGAGAGCGAGCGAGGGCTGCAGCTGTGTTCAGGTCGAGGTCCTTTGATTCGAGCAGTCTTTGCTGTGAGTAGTCGGACCGAAGGCCTTTCACGCAGGCATCGCGGATATTCTCTTCAGTATTTTCTGCAGCCGTTACAGCTTTAAAGTCACAGTCCCTGCCGAGTGTTTGTAGCGCCCATAAAAATTCATCTACAGACTCTCCTGGCTGTTGCGGGCAGGATCTTAGGAGATGTCTGGCATACATAGAATTTACCGGGCTCCGGTACTGCTCTTTCAGCAGGTTGAGGGCGGCCTCGTATGTAGTAAGTTCCTGGATGAGTGCAAATACTTTAGGGCTCACTTGGGCGGTCAGAACTCTTAGTTTGGATCTCTGAGGCACGCCGGATTCTCCCAGGTAGGATTCGAAACAGCTCAGCCAGTGTTTGAAGTCGAGGGCTGAGTTTGCTGCCTGTGGGTTTAGATCCAGGTACGGCGGTCGGAGGGCTCGCAGCCAGGCCGGCTGCTGTGGCTGTTGTAGCTGGGCGTCTGACTGGTCGTTTGGCTGCTCCGTTAAAGACATTTCAAAATTTAGCCAATAAAATTGATATACCTATCGATTCATCCAATGAAAAGCGACGAGTTAAGACAGTAACTATAGGTTTTTATTGGCTAAATAACAGAGCCCACCCTCGTGGGTGATCGGATCCAACAAGGAGGAATACCAGCCAGTCGACCACCTTTATACCTGGGCAAGTAGGTGGAGCCATGGGCGGAGTCAGCAGTGGTCAGCCCAGGTATAACAGCGTGACAAGAGGCGACCTCGTGTAGTGATACAACAGTGTAAACAGTGATAACCATAGTGTAACGATATAACAGTGATAACCATAGTGTAACGATAGTGAACGATAAAAGTGGTTTACCACAGAAGACAAGTGGTATGTTGGCCTTCATAGCGAGAGGGTTTGAGTACAGGAACAAGGATGTCATGCTGCAGCTGTACAGGGCCTTGGTGAAACCACATCTTGAGTATTGCGTGCAGTTTTGGTCGCCTTATCTGAGGAAGGATGTTCTTGCCATGGAAGGAGTTCAGCGAAGATTCACCAGGCTGATACCTGGGATGGCAGGAATGACGTATGAGGAGAGATTGGGTCGATTGGACTTGTACTCGCTGGAGTTTAGAAGAATGAGAGATGATCTCATTGAAACTTATAAAATTCTGACAGGACTGGACAGACTAGATGCAGGAAGGATGTTCCCGATGGTCGGGGAGTCCAGAACCAGGGGACACAGTCTAAGGATAAAGGGTAGGCCATTTAGGACAGAAATGCGGAGGAATTTCTTCACCCAGAGAGTGGTGAACCTGTGGACCTCTCTACCACAGAAGGCGGTGGAGGCCAGTTCATTAAATATATTCAAGAAGGAGTTGGATATATTTCTTAAGGCTAAAGGGATCAAGGGGTATGGGGAGAAAGCAGGGACCGGGTACTGAATTTGGATGATCAGCCATGATCGCATTGAATGGCGGAGCAGGCTCGAGGGGCCGAATGGCCTACTCCTGCTCCTATCTTCTATGTTTCTAATGCTGCCAAAAACAGTAGCAAGTCTGAGATTTGGGAGGATTTTAGAATTCAGCAAAGGAGGACCAAGAAATTGATAAAGGGAAAATAGAATGAGAGTAAACTAGCGAGAGACATAAAAACAGACTGTAAAAGCTTCAATAGATATGTAAAAAGGAAAAGATTGGCAAAAGTAAATGTGGGTCCCTTACAGGCTGAGACAGGAGAAATGATAATGGGGAATAAGGAAATGGCAGAGAAAGTAAACAAATACTTTGGGTCTATCTTCACGGAAGAAGATGCAAAAAACTTCCCGGAAATAGTGAAGAACCAAGGGTCTAGTGAGAATGAGGAACTGAAAGAAAGAAATATCAGTAAAAAAAATAGCACTGGAGAAATTAATGGGACTGAAAGCCGATAAATGTCCTGGACCTGATGGCCTACATCCTAGGGTTTTGAAAGAGGTGGCTATAGAGATAGTGGATGCATTGGTTGTCATTTTCCAAAATTCCATAGATTCTAGAACAGTTCCCGCAGATTGGAAGGTAGCAAATGTAACCCCACTATTTAAGAAAGGAGGGAGAGAGAAAACGGGGAATTACAGACCAGTTAGCTTGACATTAGTAGGTAAAATGCTGGAATCTATTATTAAGGACGTGGTAACAGGGCACTTAGAAAATTTTAATAGGATTGGGCGGAATCAATATGGATTTATGAAAGGAAAATTGTGTTTGACGAATCTGTAAGAGTTTTTTGAGGTTGTAACTAGCAGAATAGATCAGGAGGAACCAGTGGGTGTGGTATATTTGGATTTTCCGAAGGCATTCGATGAAGTGCTTCATAAGAGGTTTTTAAACAAAATTAGGGCTCATGGGATTGGGGGTAATATATTAACATGGATTTGAGGATAGGTTAACGGACAGAAAACAGAGTAGGAATAAATGGGTCATTTTCAGGTTGGCAGGCTGTAACTAGTGGGGTACCGCAAGGATCAATGCTTGGGCCTCAGCTATTCACAATCTACATCAATGATTTGGATGAGGGGACCAAATGTAATATATCCAAGTTTTCTGATGATACAAAGCTGGGTGAGAATGTAAGTTGTGAGGAGAATGAAAGGAGGCTTCAAGGGGCTATAGACAGGCTAAGTGAGTGGGCAAAAACATGGCAAATGGAATATAATGTGGAGAAACGTGAAATTATCCACTTTGGTAGGAAAAATAGAAAAGCAGCGTATTTTTTAAAATGGTGAGAGATTTGGAAATGTTGGTGTTCAGAGGGACCCGAGTGTCCTTGTACACGAATCACTGAAAGTTAACATACAGGCACAGCAAGCAATTAGGAAAGCAAATGGTATGTTGGCCTTTATTACAAGAGGATTTGAGTATAAGAGTAAAGACGTCTTACTGCAATTATATAGGGCCCTGGTGAGACCACACCTGGAGTATTGTGTACAGTTTTTGGTCTCCTTACCTAAGGAAGGATATACTTCTCAGAGGGAGTGCAACGAAGGTTCACCAGACTGGATCTGGGATGGGGGGATTGTCCAATGAGGAGAGATTGAGTAGACTAGGCCTATATTCTATAGAGTTTAGAAGAATGAGAGGTGATCTCATTGAAACATACAAAATTCTTAAGGGGCTTGACAGGGTAGATGCAGGGAGGATGTTTCCCCTGGCTGGGGAGTCTAGAACCAGGGGTCACAGTCTCAGAATAAGAGGTCGGCCATTTAGGACTGAGGTGAGGAGAAATTTCTTCACTCAGAGGATTGTGAATCTTTGGAATTCTCTACCCCAGAGAGCTGTGAAGGCTCAGTCGTTGAGTATATTCAAGATAGAGATCGATAGATTTTTGAATATTAGGGGAATCAGTGATATGGGGATAGTGCAGGGAAGTGGAGATGAGGTAGAAGATCAGCCATGATCTTATTGAATGGCGGAGCAGGCTCGAAGGGCCAAATGGCCTGCTCCTGCTCCTAGTTCTTATGTTCTTAACCTAAATTCAGATTCAAATTCTTAAACTGCAATGGTGGAATTTCAACTAACGTTCTCTAGATCAGGTCTCTGGATTGCTAGTCCAGTAACATAACTACTACTCTGCCAGATTTTGGGAGTGTGTGGGGGTGGGGAAAGAGGAAAAAAAGGAAAAAAAATAAGGGGGCAGAAATGGGCGCTAAACATCTATGCAGGGGATGAATTTCAGGTAGCGCGATCCAGCAGCCAATCCTCCCTGGAAGTGTGCCGACTGCCAAATTGGAAGCCAGTGCTACCGAGTCTCCAGGGCGGCTGCCCGAAACAGACCTGGCCTCCTGAATATGCTAGTCTTACAATAGTGACTACACGTCAAATACACTTCATTGGCTGTAAAGCGTTCTGGGATGTCCTGAGGTCGTGAAAAGCACTATACAAGTGCAAGTCTTTTCTTTCTTTCTAATGCAGGTTTTAGGATCGCACTCCCAAATTTGGCAGAAACTGAGCAGAGCATCCAGGTCTGCTGTGGCCTAATGTAATCCATAAGGCCGCCGACAAAAAGGCAAGTGCTTTTTTTTTAATGTACCTTAATGTAGAGCCTGAGAAAGCAGAGGTACTCCTCCTGCCTCCACAACAGTACTGCAGGTCACTGACACCCCAGGCTCACCCCCCACCACCCTGCCTCCCACTTCCCTCTTCCCCCAAATTGGTTGATTTTGCTAAGACCCTGACTGGTGAGCAGCATCAGGACACCTGATTGGCGTCTGCTCTTTGCCGGTGTGGAAATAAAATGGAAGAAGTAGTGTCTAAGTAAGAAAACTGAAATAAAATGAAGGAGTCACCATGTGTAAGAGAAAGTGGGTAAATAATGCAGAGGTTCAGTATCAGTCGTGGAAAGTTCTGAAACAGAGGGCTCATAGGTAACCTCATCAGACACGGGTGAGGTCACTACAGACACCAGTTAACAAACAATGGGTCAATTGAAGAAAATGGATCAAGTAAGACGTAAACTAATCAAGGAGATGGGACAGATTGTAGAATAGGATAAACTGATCATCAGGGCGCAGGAAAAAAGAAACAAATGTGTAACCAAAGAGATGGGACAGATTATAGAATAGCATAAACCAGGAGAGAAAACCCCAGATAGCAGCGAGAACCTAGGAGCAACACTCGACAGCAGGGACCTGGGGACAGAAATCCTACGTAGAGATTTGGACAGAGACTGATCACCTCGGACCAAATCGGGTAATATCAATATAAGTTGTGACTCTTATATTTTGGAATTGTACTTTTAGTAACGAATGGTGTTTGTTAAGCATTTATTAAAGATAAATCTTTGTACGCGAAATCTGTTGCCTGTGTGTTTGTTCAGACCAAACTTACATTTGAACCCTAAAAGGAAAAATTGCGAACCTATTTGTTCGAACATCTAGCGAATTTGGCGCAACACTGGTTTAATGAAAATGAGGCCCGAGGTCCATTTTGGAGTGAGCCTCAGGCAGAAGTCTTCAGGCACACATCATCCCCAGGGATGCTGCACACTTCTTGACTTTCAAGAAGTGCATAGTTAAGGTTTTTAAGAACTTACAAATAGAATACCTTTTATTAATTTATAAATGGTACATAAAGGAATGAAAGAATTTTAAAACATTCAACCAATCCTACAGTTTAGAAAGCCAATTTAAAACAATCATCAGGCAGATGCTCATTGCTCACAGCAAATCAAATACAGTAATATACTGTTCAATAAAGGCAGCAGTGTTATACCATGTAATGCTCAATGTTATTATTCTGCTACTAAAATGGAGCAGTGTCCCTTTAAGGCCATAAACTCTTAATTGTTATTCAGTAATTGTAACCTCGGATCAATTGCAGTTTAATCGCTTGGCAAGGGAACTTTGCAGAATGGATAATGTTTGTAAATTTTGGGAACCAGATCAGATTAATTCTGCATTAAGTTACTGGTTTCTTTCTCTATTATAAGATTTTTTTGAACAGATGAAAACAACATCACACTTTAAAGTGTAATCTCTGAAGTGTCATGGATGCACATTAGACGCAAGACTTTCACATTATACTAGCAGATGCCAATGGCATTGTAAGTCGGATATGTTATTTTATGAGGACAGGAGCATTATACCTGGCAATACATATAGGCCCGTAATTTCCGATAGGAGACTTCCTGAGGGCTCCCGAAGTCCGGACACTTCCGCTCCTGGGCCTCTCCACAGTCGAAATGCGCAGGGCCCACGTATCCCAGGGGTGCATGCGGTTCGCAAGCGTCCTTGGGATCACGTGGGCCAGGCCAGCCAATAGGAGAAGGGAATCTCCCTTCATACTTTTGACAGATAGACCCGTCAAATATATGAATGGAGATCACTCCAAAAAGGCACTAAAACATTAAATAATTTTTTTAAAAACCATCACGTTTTTAAAATGAGTTAAAATTACATTAAATTAAATATTTTAAACAAAAATGTAATTTTTTGAAAAAAATAATTAAAGTTTTTTACGGGGCTAAAAATAAACTCAACTTTTTTTTAAAGTATTTTTTAAATTATAAACGAGTGAATTTTTTTTTTTTTTACTTTTTTCAACTCTTATGCTGGTAAAAGCAGGCCTTGCCAGGCGTAAGATTTCTAAGGGTTTTCAGCGGGCGGAGGTTCTGCAGAAAGCGGAAAACACTCTGCCCGCAGAGGCCCTTCTCCAGGGCAGGCGTCCAATCCGTCAAGAGCATTCGCGCTTCGCATGCCTGAAACCAGCATTTCCGATGTCCCTGCAGCCAATGTATTATTCAGCTACAAAAGTGAAGTTGTATCCGTTTAAGGCCACAAAGTCTAATTGTTAAGTAAACAAGAGTTCAGGTCATTGACAGCTTAATTATTTAGTTGGTGAACTCTTCAGGTTGGAATGCGCTTATCAATTTCAGGCTGGAAGTAAGCCTGCAAGTCAGATGCACCCAGCATTTTAAGATTGTTTTGCATCTGTAACAGTGTAACATTTTGAGCAGGACAGGACAACAGTTGGCCCATCTTAGAACTTGCTCTGTTTTTTTTGTTCCAGTATCCCCATTGGTAATTTGTTCCACTTTTCTATCACTGTGAGTGAGAAAAATGTTGCCTAAATTTCCTACTTCCTTTTGACAGCATAAACTTTAAAATATGTCCTCCAGTCCTTAAATCCTGTGACTGATGGAATTTTTCTGGATCTAAATTTTCCATACTGGTGAAAAAAAGAGCTCCATCAAGTCCCCTTCATCCTCCTCTTCTCTAGAGAACAAAGACCCATGATCCTATTTCCTCATACCTCCAAACTTAAGAATCAGCCTCAAAGCCCTCTTCTGGACTCACTCCAATAATCCTACATCTTTTTTATAACACGGAGACCAAAACTGAACACAATACGCCAGATAAGAACCTAAGAATTAGAATTAAGCTCCGCCATTCAGTGAGATCATGGCTGATCATCTACCTCAACTCCACCTTCCCGCCTGATCCCCATATCCCTTGCTCCCTTAATATCCAAAAATCTATCTATCTCAGCCTTGAATATACTCAACAACTCAGCATTCGCAGCCCTTTGGGGTAGAGAATTCCAAAGATGCACAACCCTCGAGTGAAGAAATTCCTCCTCATCTCAGTCTTAAATTGGCCTACCCATTATCCTGAGGCTATGCCCCCCCGTTCTAGACTCTCCAACCAGGGAAAACAACCTCTCAGCATCTACCCTGTCAATCCCCTTCAGAATCTTGTATGTTTCAATGAGATCACCTCTCATTCTTCTAAACTCCAGAGAGTATAGACCCAATCTACTCAATGGGGTCGATTTTCCTGGAGCCGTCAGGCGGGGTTTCAGGCATGGTTGGGGGGGGGGGGGGGGGAGAAATCCCGAATTTGGGGGTCCCGACACCATCCTGCCCAAAACCCCGCCCCACGCAACTTTCAGGGGCGGCGGGAACCCGCCCCACACTGGGACCCGACGAAACCAGGCGGGATGGGATTAGTGCCAATTAACTGCCTGTGAAAAGTGACAACCTTCAGCTCTGAGTGCTGCTGAGAGTTCTAACCGAGTCTGTGCAGAAGGACTCATGTTAGAACTCAGACTCAGTGTTTGACAGCTTCAAACAGCTGTGAAACACTGATATTTCATCTGTCAAGAACTCTTGACAGATGAAATTGCAGTCTGTGACATCACCTGTTGCCGGGTGGCCCTTAATTGGCCTGCTGAGCCCGCTGGGCGGGCTCAACAAAGTCAATCAAGGGAAAATCGCGCGGATTGGCCAGACGTCGAAGTAGGCGGGTCTAAAACCCGAAAGTTGTAGTCCCGCCTTCTTCCCGACAGCTTCAGGAAAATCGACCCCAATCTCTCCTCAATGGACAACCCTCTCCTCCCAGGGATCAATCGAGTGAATCTCACCAAGCTCAGATACAACTTCAACATCACTTCATTAGAGTTCTAAGTCATATCCTTAGCTGTAAATGCAAACATTTTATTTGCTTTCATCACCACCTGCAAACACAGATATTTATGTGTGTGATATCCTAGCATGAATGATCTATATAGATCAATCATCTTATGTAAAAAAAAAAATTTACCCTTGATTTTCAACATCCTAGCAGATTTAAAAGGAGACGGGTATTGTGCTGTATTGTCATGCAATTCCAAGTGCAACAAAAGGGCATACTTCAATACTCACTGGTGTGTGTTTACACTTTGAAATTTCTGATCAGAGGCAACGTAAGAGCAGACATTTTGTGTAGGGTCCCCTCTTTAGTGAGACCATGAAGCTGCTTTCAAATGATGTCATGAATTGAGTGTTGCCCACAGCTATTCCCATTGATGATGTCACTGAAAGGGAAGAGATAGTCCGGCACAAGCTGCTGTCAGGGTGTCTTTGGGCAATAGTTTGAAGGATAAGCAAGATGAGAGAGAACTATGACACACTGGTAAGCGCACAAATGTGTCTTTTTTAATAATGTACTGCATTGCTCGGCCCTCGTATCACTTGTGATGAAGTAACAGACATGCTCATTGCCTAAATTTAACAACTGTCTTGCCTTCTGATATTATTATAGATTATATAGTAATAAACAAATGCTCTCCTAGGCACCATACTGCAATCAGTGGTCATGCCCCATCTGGAGTACTGCGTTCAGTTTTGGGCACCGAATCTCAGGAATTATACATTGGCCTTGGAACAGGTACAGCGCAGAGTCACAAGAATGTTACCAGGGTTTAAAGGTTTAAATTATGAGGACTGGTTGCATAAACTTCGCTTACATTTCCTTAAGTTTAGAAAACTGAAGGGTGATCTAATCGAGTTCTTTAAAATGATAAAGGGATTCCACTGAGTAGATACAGAGAAACTATTTCCTCTGGTGGGGGAATCCAGAACAAGTGGGCACAATCGTAAAATTAGAGCTAGTCCATTTAGAAATGAAATCAAGAAGCATTTTTTCACACAAATGATAGTGGAATCTGGAACTTGCTTCCCCAAAGGGTGTGGGATACTGGGTCAAATTAAATTTTAAACACTAAGATCGATAGATTTTTGTTTGGTAAGGATATCAAGGGATATGGAGCAAAGGTGGGTAAATGAAGTTGAGGTACAGATCAGCCATGATCTAATTGATTCTAACAGTACAGGCTCGAGGGGCAGAATGGCCCACTCCTGTTCCTATGTGACCAATAAATAGTAGATCTAAGCTAACAAATTCAACAGGGCCAGCAGTCGTTTTTTCCGTTGCTTTCAGATGTCATGCCTTTCCAGGCATTAATGTCACTGTGCTTAACATCACTTTAACCTGTAGCAAGTCTGCCTCATTTGTATTCTGGTTCCTGACCTATTCTAACAGGAAAACAATCCTTTTTAATAACCATGAAACAAACAGAATAAATTGAGAATTGGATATATTTATATGATCAGAAGACCCAATATTATAATGCACTCACAACTCTATCACTTGTCATTATACAGTCAGGTGTGCCTATATTCGATAATTATTTTTTCCAACAGGGATATGCCACATATCATCTTCGACAGCACCTCCCAAACCCGCGACCTCGAACACCTAGAAGAACAAGGGTAGCAGGCACATGGGAACACCATCACCTGCAAGTTCCGCTCCAAGTTACACACCATCCTGACTTATTAGAAATATATTGCAGTTCCTTCATCGTCGCTGGGTCAAAATCCTGGAACTCCCTCCATAACAGCACTGTGGGAGTACCTTCACCACACGGACTGCAGCGGGTCAAGAAGGCGGCTCACCACCACCTTCTCAAGGCCAATTAGGGATGGCAATAAATGCTGCCCTTGCCAGTGACGCCCACATCCCATGAATGAACATTTTAAAAAAATCATCCATAAACACTTGTATTCATAAAAACAACCATAATTCAGTTCTGCGTGTGTCACTGGAAGGCTGTCTAGATAACCTCATTTGAGGAGATTTAGAAGATGATCAGTACAACTCAACTGAAAAATAGGTCTCTGACTGGTGGTGGGTATCACTGAGTCACTTGTGTTTTTTCAATAACCCCCTGAATACTGCCGAGTGCCTTGGTTAAATCGCATTTACTCATTTTCAAGTTTACTCAAAAGTGTTTTTTTTTAATGTTTAAATACAATGGGGTCAATTTTCTGGCCGCCGTCGGGCGGCTTTTCAGGCGGCCGGGGGCCGAAAATCGCTGAAAAAGTGGGTCGCGACCCCCCCCCCGCCTGACTTTTGAACCGCCGTTTCCCCGCGACCCGCTTCAGTCCCGGCCGCCGCTGGGGGGACTGGTCGTCGGCACACTAATGACCAATAATTACCTTGTTGAAGATGATTTTCCGGGGCCGTTGCGACTTTGGGGCTTTCCCCACATCAAACACACCTGCGGGGAACCCCGTTGATGAGACCTGGCGTGAAGCTTGCCGGCTTGCTTGCTGTCAGCTGCAGGTCAGGGAAAGCTGCGATTTAAAGGGACAGCACTTGTATGTTGAAGGACCTTGTTGTTGCAGGTTTGGGGCTACTTCTTCAAGGCTTAGGCACAGCTGTGGAAGGTTGGAGCCTCACACACTTCTCCAGTGCGATCTCCTGGGAAGCCCCTCTCGCCACCCTCACTCAGTGCTTCCTCAGCGGAAGCATCTACGAGAAGCATGGGACGCCTTTTTTTTCCTTCCCTTCTTGCCATTACAGGATCTCCAGCAGCAGAGGCGGCAGCAGCAGAACCAGGAACAGCAGGATGAGCACCAGGAGCACCAGGCTGCTGCTCGCTCACCTGAAGCTACACAGGCCAGAAGGGGCCAGCGCTTGGAAGTGGCTTGAGAGCACCTTGCTGCGCTTTAGGGGGCCATGGGGGCCCGTTTCTGCACTGGCAGTCCTACTCAGAAGGACTTCCATGAAGATCTGGTTTCTCTGTTCAACAGATGGTCAACGCTCCTCAAGAGATGTCATTCTCTTATGAGCACTCACCATGTTTTCCGTACCCTGGCGAGTTATCTCCTCCATGGAGGTTGCCAACCTTTCCATGGTGATGCGTTCATGCACCAATGACTCCACAAAGGCTCTGCTCATGTTAGTGATGGACTCCTCCATTCGCTCCACACTCGCAGCGACCCTGGAGACAAAACCTGCCAGAGACTCCTGCATCTGTGCATGGAGATCCATCACCTCTTCTCTTGCGGATGGACCCAGAGGCAGAGGGTCGACATGCAGCGCAGCTGAGCTGAGCTGGCAGAGTCCTGCGCCCTCCGACGAGGACTCTCCACTGCTGTCCCTGTCTCCAGAATCTGCTGAGGCTCACTTGTGAGCTGTGAAACACCAGGTGACAACACTACTCTATGTCCCGAAGGTCCCCCCCGAGGTGTGAGTGTCTGCGCTGGCGCTGGGTGCGCTTACTTCTGCTGACGCTGCGCCCTCAGAGGTTGGAGCTTCCTCTGAGGAGTCTGGCTGCACAGCCTCTTCCTCCTCCACAGTGAGGACGGGGGCTCTGGATGGTACTGTGGGGGAGTAAAGGAAGGAGTTACAGATGTAATGCCAAGGTTCTTCTGGTGACTCCCAGCGAGTTGGCATCTGCTGACACCTGCATCCATGCAGCATTGGTCTCAGTGGGAGGCCTCTTCCTCCCTGACCTAGGGAAGAGGACCTCCCTGTGGGCCCTAACCCCATCCAATAATGCCTGCAGTGAAGCCTCGTCGAATTTGAAGGCAGCTCCCCGGGGTCTGGCACTGGCCACAGCTGCTGCAGGCTCCTCTGCCATCCTGTATGGTTCGCTTGGAAGCCTTCAGAGGAAGCAATACTTGCTATGGACCTTGAAAGCACCATGAATGATGACATCATATTGTGGGGATTTCTGACTCGAATTGGACAATTAGCAAGGCTTCCCACATGCTGGGAATTAATTGGCCAATTGAGGGAAAATTGCGTGGGGCTGGCTGACACATTTTTGTGTGTGTCAGAAACCCCACATTCGGGGAAACCCGACCATTTCCCACACAAGCCGAAAATCGGGGCCAATGGCTTTGCTTGGCGGTGATTTAGCATCCTATAAAGCTATATACAAAATAGATATTGTACTGAAATGTAGTTATATGCAATTAACCTGATCAGTTTTATCTTTTTATTATCAAAAAAAAGATTTAAAAAATCACAAAGTCCTGCTGTTATTGGGTAACCATATGCATGTGTCGGTTACCATGAGAAACACCCCCAAAATACTGAGTTAACACCAGGTACAGCATTTACATTTTGGAGGTGAGGAATAAAGAGAAAGGGAAAATGAGGGGAACAGGGGGAAAGAGAGACCCTGTTGTCTACACGTATATATTGGATGTCAAGGCTGGACATGTCATTACCTGTTTATACTGTAATATTCAAGATTATGTTTCAATTCAATGAAATGTCTTTTATCCTTTGAACAAATTAAAATACCTGAACTATATGAACTGAAGTCTAGTATTGTATTATTAAACAATTGCAATGTAGAAAATACAGTAATAGAATATTCACCTTTAGATATCCCAGACAGTTTTGTTTCCTGTAATGTTCTGACAGTTTTCATTTTAATAGCACACCCCAAGTTTCTCCAACGTGATCGCACCACCAAACACATCTTCCCCTCACCTCCCCTTTCAGCATTCCGAAGGGACCACTCCCTCTGCAACACCCTGGTCCACTCCTCAATCACCCCTAACAGCCTTTCTCCTTCGCCTGGCACCTTCTCGTGCAAGTGCAGGAGATGCAACACATGCCCCTTTACCTGCTCCCTTACAGGGCCCCAAACACCCCTTCCAGGTGAAACAGCGATTTACTTGTACTTCTTACAATATAATATACCGTATTCGCTGCTCACGATGCGGTCTCCTCTACATTGGGGAGACCAAACACAGATTGGGCGACCACTTTGCGGAACATCTCCGTTCAGTCCGTAAGGGTGACTCTGAGCTTCCGGTTGCCTGTCATTTTAATTCTCCGCTTCACTCCCACACTGATCTCTCTGTCCTCGGCTTATTACATTGTTCCAATGAAGCTCAACGTAAGCTCGTGGAACAGCACCTCATCTTTCGATTAGGCACTTTACAGCCTTCCAGACTCAACATCGAGTTCAACAATTTCAGATAATAATCCCTGCCCCCATTTTTCATGCTGTATTATTTCGCCATTCCCATTTGCAACATTTTATCTTTCCTGCCTCTTACATAAGTACAGTATGTTCTTTCAATTCCTCCCTCCCCTCCTAACCACAACCACCCCCCCCCCCACCTGCTTAATATCTGTTACATCTCCAGCTTTTTCCAGTTCTGTTGAAGGGTCCCAGACCTGAAACGTTAACCCTGTTTCTCTCTCCACAGATGCTGCCTGGCCTGCTGAGTATTTCCAGCATTTTCTGTTGTTATTTCCGATTTCCAGCATCCGCAGTATTTTGCTATTGTACATAATTATTGTTTGTTTTATACTTGTGGTGCCTGAGGGCACTTGCCGTAACGGTTGTTGTTCCTGTCTGGCGACACTGGGGCAACATTGCTTATTCTAGTTTGATTGGCCCATATGTTTCTTTCCTATATTAGTGGTGCCCTAAAAGGGACATTTGTGCTGATTCTTGTTTGGTGACCCTGGGACAACCTAATGTCACCCTTATTGGCCTATCAAAACAGGTACACTATAAACATAATTAGATAAATGTACTTAATTTGTATGGGCTACTGTGGAAATGACTCTTGGGTGTGTTCCCACACATTACCAAGGGAACTTAACTTTTTGAGATAACAGAATCCGTCAAAGTCTTCAAGCCCTAATAGGTAA
Source organism: Somniosus microcephalus (assembly GCF_052327205.1). NCBI lineage: Eukaryota > Metazoa > Chordata > Chondrichthyes > Squaliformes > Somniosidae > Somniosus > Somniosus microcephalus. The sequence continues at coordinate 256,678,932 of NC_140992.1, forward strand.
AAGAAAAGTTACAGCAAATTATTATAATTATTTCCACAAGCGAGGCTGGCCAGAAAAAAACCTTTAATAAAGCTGATGGCATTACTGCAAGTGAATCGTGGCAAATGTTGCAAGTGGCGAAATTATGCCAAACTTAGTACATCATAAATATGAAAATTATCTCCAGTTTCCAAACCACACATGCAGTATAACCACTGCTGTCACTAGACTGAATTAACGAGCTTACAGTAAAAAAAAAATCACTTTTAAGCTGATGTGCTTTAATGTTGTGTAACATACTTGTGTGATACTCTGAATTCATCAGCTTAAATTGCTCCCACTACTAATGCCATCAGTGAGTGACTCACTTGTAGTTTACTCTCATGTTATAGAGCTCCAAATAATCCCTCCAGACATAACTGAACTCTGAAGGGCCAAAATTTCTAATTGTACTGCTGGGTGTTATCACTGTTCAAGCATCCAAAATTATGCAATAATAGGACTGTAATTTAATAGAGCAATTCAAGTGTCAAGTCATGAGTGATTCATAAATGCCATCTACATAGAATTACATTGCAATTACAACACAGAAATCAGCCATTCAATCCAACCAGTCTGTGTTGGTAATTATCGACCACACAAGCAGAAATCCTAATCTCATGTGCTCATCCTGCTCCGATATCCCTTCAACCATCTATCCAACCAATTCTTCGATGTTGTTCTTCTGAGTTAGAAGGTTGTGGGTTCAAGACCCACTCCAGAGACTTGAGCACAAAAATCTAGTGCAGTGCTGCGGGAGTGCTGCACTGTCAGAGCAGCCGTTTTTCACGAGACGTTAAACCGAGGCCCCGTCTGCTCTCTCAGGTGGACATAAAAGATCCCATGGCGCTATTTTGAAGAAGAGCAGGGGAGTTATCCCTTGATCAACATCACTAAAACAGATTATCTGGTCATTATCACATTGCTGTTTGTGGGAGCTTGCTGTGCGTAAATTGGCTGCCGCGTTTCCTACATTACAACAGTGACTACACTTCAAAAGTACTTCATTGGTTGTAAAGCGCTTTGGGACATCCGGAGTTAAAGGCGCTATATAACTTGTATTTACATAGCGCCTTTAACACAGTAAAATGTCCCAAGGCGCTTCATAGTATTGTAAGACAAAAAATTTAACGCTGAGCCACATAAGGAGAAATTAGGGCAGGTGACCAAAACCTTGGTCAAAGAGGTAGGTTTTAAGGAGCGTCTTAAAGGAGGAAAAAGAGGTAGAGAGGCGGAGAGGTTTAGGCAGGGAATTCCAGAGCTTAGGGCCTAGGCAACAGAAGGCACAGCCACCAAGGGTTGAGCGATTATAATCAGGGATGCTCAAGAGGGCAGAATTAGAGGAGCGCAGATATCACGGGATGTTGCGGGGCTGAAGAAGGTTAGAGATAGGGAGGGGCGAGGCCATAAAGGGATTTGAAAACAAGGATGAGAATTTTGAAATTGAGGTGTTGCTTAACCGGGAGCCAATGTAGGTCAGCGAGCACAGGGGCGATGGGTGAACGGGACTTGGTGCGAGTTAGGACACGGGCAGCAGGGTTTTGGATCAACTCAACTTTACGTAGGGCAGAATGTGGGAGGCCAGCCAGGAGTGCATTGGAAGTCAAGTCTAGAGGTAACAAAGGCATGGATGAGGGTTTCAGCAGCGGATGAGCTGAGGCAAGAGCAGAGACGGGCGATGTTACGGAGGTGGAAATAGGCGGTCTTTGTTATGCTGCGGATATGTGGTCAGAAGCTCAGTTCAGGGTCAAATTTAACACCAAGGTTGTGAACAGTGTGTTTCAGCCTCAGACAGATGTTGGGGAGAGGGATGGAGTCAGTGGCTAGGGAACGGAGTTTGTGACGGGGACCGTAAATAATGGCATTGGTCTTCCCAATATTTAATAAAAAATTTCTGCTCATCCAGAACTGAATGTCAGACAAGCAATCTGACCATTTGGAGACCGTGGAGGGGTCGAGAGAAGAGGTAGTGAGGTAGAGCTGGGTGTCATCAGCGTACATGTGGAAACTGACGCTGTGTTTTCGGATGATGTCGCCAAGGGGCAACATGTAGATGAGAAATAGGAGGGGGCCAAGGATAGATCCTTGGGGTACACCAGAGGTAACGATGAGGGAGTGGGAAGAGAAGCCGTTGCAGGGGATTCTCTGGCTATGATTAGATAGAGAAGAATGGAACCAGGCGAGTGCAGTCCCACCCAGCTGGATAATGGTGGAGAGGCGTTGGAGAAGGATGGAGTGGATGGAGTGGTCAACCGTGTCAAAGGCTGCAGACAAGTCAAGAAGGACGAGGAGGGATAGTTTACCTTTGTCACAGTCACAAAGGATGTCATTTGTGACTTTGATGAGAGCCGTTTCGGTACTGTGGCAGGGGCAGAAACCTGATTGGAGGGATTCATACATGGAATTGCGGGAAGATGGACACAGATTTGGGAGGCGACTACACATTCAAGACTTTGGAGAGGAAAGGGAGGTTGGAGATGGAGCGGTCGTTTGCAAGGACAGAGGGGTCAAGGGTTGGTTTTTTGAGAGGGGTGATGACGGCAGATTTGAGGGAGAGGGGGACAGTACCTGAGGAGAGAGAACTGTTAACAATGTCAACTAACATGGGAGCCAGAAAAGGAAGTTGGGTGGTCAGCAGTTTGGTGGGAATAGGGTCAAGGGAGCAGGAAGTGGGTCTCATGGACAAGATAAGCGTGGAGAGGTCATGAGGGGAGATCGGAGAGAAACTGGAGAAAGATGTGAGTTCACGATTAAGGCGGGGGGAACCTTAGAGGAAGTTTGGCCTGGTGAGCTAGGGAAAGGAAGGGAAGTAGCAGAGGCAGCTGAACAGATGCTCTCAATCTTAGAGACAAAGAAGTCCATGAGTTCCTCACACTTGTTGTCGGAGGTGAGGGTGGAGGAGACAGGGGAGAGGGGTTTAAGACGGTTAGCAGTGGAGAATAGAAGCCGGGGTTTATCTTTGCATTCCAGAATGATTCTGGAATAGTGACAAATTTTGGCAGACGAGAGCAGGGCCCGATAATGCTTTATGTGGTCCAGCCAGATCTGGCGGTGAATGGCCAAACCAGTTGAACACCATATCCGTTCAAGTCTGCGTCCCTTGGACTTAAGGGAGCGAAGCTGAGTGCAATTCTTTTTTGATATGGTCTATGCTTCAATCACTAACTCCAGTGGTGCACTTCACAGCCCCACAAACCTGTGTTTCTCCTACTCTCTGTAGTAAATCACTTACTTGTAATCTTACAACTATATCCCTTCATTCCAAACCTCTCAATTGCTGAACACAGTCTGTTTCTATCTACTGTGTCCCATCCCATCATTTTAAACACCACTATCAAATCACCCTGTAATTTCCTTTGTTTTGGTGAAAACAGCCCCATTTTATCTTCATATTTGCATTTCCTCATACCAGGCAGCATCCTAGTGAATCTGTGTATATTGCCTTAACATCCTTCGTATAGTGTGGAGGCCAAAATAGCATAGAGTACTCCAACCATGGTCTTGCTAAGGTTTTATATAGATTCACAATTACATCTCAACTTTTATATTCTATACCACTTGCCATAAAGCCCAGTATTCCATTAGCTTTTTTTTTTTTTTTTTTTTTTTTTAACAGCCTTATCCACTTGACTGCTTTTAATGTCTTGTGACTCTGAACCCTCAAATCCCTCTGCTGTTCCACAGCCCCCATCCAAAGTATACTTATTACTTTTGTAACCACAATCTCACATTTACTGACACTGAATTCCATCTGCCACTTTTTGCCCACTCCACCATCTGATCACTATCCTCTTGCACTCCCTTTGGTCTTCAAAATTATAGATTATGCCTCCCATCAGGACACCACTCCCTCTAGCCCTTTATCAAAATTATTGATGTACACATTGAACAGAAGCGGTCTCAGAACAGAACTGTGTGGGACATCACTATCCACTCCCAAGCACTCCGAAAAACTGTCCTTAACGCCTACTCTCTCTTTCCTCTCCCAATCACTTTTTAATCCAATTTGCTACTCTTCCCCTATCTCCATACCATTTAATCTTCTCCAATAATCTCTACCTTTTCAAATGCTTTCTGAAAATCCACGTACATTACATCCACTGTACATCCCCATCTGCCATATCTGTCACCTCCTCAAAGAACTCCATCAGGTTTGTGAAGCATGAACTTCCTTTCTGAAAGCTGTGCTGGCTGCTGTTATTTATTTTCCACCTTCATCTAGATAGTTAGTCATTTAATCTTCCATATGCGCACCATCACACATCAATAAAGCTGAGCTATCTAACCATGGGCATTTGTACCAGAAAAACCACAAAACTTCACATGAACTCCACTGTGCAGATTGTTAAAAAAAAAAGTGGATATCTAGCAACTATTTCACAGCTCCAATCTCAAGGTTCAGATAGCAGCTATTAACTCAAGCTGCAATTTATGATTTTTGATGTCATTGGGACTCCAATAAAATTACTACCTTGTATTCACTCCCACGTACCCATTATTCTACTTGCTAACTTACAGTTTGATCTTATTTCCTAGGCAGCGGGTTCGTTATCATTTCTAGAACTTTCGTAAACACTGAGTAGGTAGCCTAAATTAAATAGTGATTTTCCAATTGACAACCAACTTAAATGTAAAATACTGTTTTTGAAAAAGGTACTACTATACAGAAATGTTTTTTTTTAAACATTTGCGAGAGACTTCTGTGCTCTTCAAGGTGCAGGATGTCAGTGCTAAGGAATCAAAGAAATAGGTGTCAGCTGTGGCTCAGTGGTAGCACTTTTGCCTGTGAGACAGAGGTCAGGGGTTCAAGTCCCACTCCAGGACTTGCCCATATAATCTAAGCTGACTTCACTCAGAGAGTTGTGAATCTTTGGAATTCTCTGCCCCAAAGGGCTGTGGATGCCCATAAGAACATAACATAAGAACATAAGAAATAGGAGCAGGAGTAGGCCAATCGGCCCCTCGAGCCTGCTCCGCCATTTAATAAGATCATGGCTGATCTGATCCTAACCGCCAATCTACTATCACAGAACTATCTCCTGAATCTAACAGAATTAGACACACAAAATAGGAGCAGGATCAGGCTACACGGCCCCTGGGCCCGCTCCGCTCCCCACAGGGCCATGACCAATCCGAACCTAGACTCATGTCCAAATTCCTGCCCGCTCCCCGTAACCCTTAATTCCCTTTACTTCTAGGAAACTGTCTATTTCTGTTTTAAATTTATGTAATGATGTAGCTTCTACAGCTTTTTGGGGCAGCATATTCCATGGACCTACCACCCTCTGAGTGAAGTAGTTCCTCCTCATCTTAGTTTTGAAAGAGCAGCCCCTTATTCTGAGACTATGCCCCCTAGTTCTAGTTTCACCCATCATCGGGAGCATCCTCCTCGCATCCACCCAATCCAACCCCTTCACAATCTTATATGTTTCAATAATATCGCCCCTCATTCTTCTGAACTCCAATGAGTAGAGTCCCAATCTACTCAACCTCTCCTCATATGTCCATCCCCTCATCCCCGGGATTAACCGAGTGAACCTTCTTTGTACTTGTTGAGTATATGCAAGGCTGAGATAGATAGATTTTTGGACTCACGGGGAATCAAGGGATATGGGGATCGGGCGGGAAAGTGGAGTTGAGGTTGAAGATCATTTAATTTCATTGTTGTTTGTGAGATCGTGCTGTGCACAAATTGGCTGCTACATTTTCTTACACTGCAACAGTAACTCTACTTCAAAAGTAATTAATTGGCTATGAAGCACTTTGGGACAGCCTGAAGTATAAATACAAGGTCTCATCTTTATCTTAGAACATCATCCACATTTTGCAGCCAATATCAGTGTCAGGTACTAGCAGGTCATACATAGCGCCCCGAGAGCTCATGAGGAGCCGCCGAACCTATGAAAACACACTAATGCCTGGGAATTTTCCTTTCTGCTCAATATGGATTTGGTGGCTTAGATTGGCTCTCAGGATGGGCTGAAGTCACGGCTCCGATTGTTTTCAAAAGGAAACTTGATAAACATTTTTCCCCAGCAAACTACAGAGTAACCCATCAAAAAGGGTGGTCTGACCTTCTGGGTTCCTGTGCAGCTCAGAAAATGAATGTTTTATTTGTTTCGTAGTTTGGAAGCCATTTAAACCACTTATAACTAAATTGCCTATAACAGAAAACACTTTATAGCAAAGTTAGTACCATGTATTAATTTTTTTTCTATTGTTTAACCAGGAAAAACACTGGCTAAGGATAAAGGGGTAGAGTTTCCGCTTTGGGCGCAATTGGGCTCAAAATTCCGCCAGTTTTGAGAAGTGCTTTTTTTCCCCGAGTTTCCACACAAACTGATTTGCATATTGCTGAACACAAAATCTGCCATGAAGTGGTGCAATCGGGCAGCGTTTTAAAACGTAATATATAAAAAAAAAATTCTTTAAGAAATATTCCTTGATATAGTTAAGGTTGATTAATAAAGCTGAAAATGGGTTTATCACAAAAAATAAGCATTTTTAATCAGTGTCAATCCACCACCGATTTAAAATGACTTAAAAAAAATATACAGAACCATTTGCTAGTTACAGTAGTCAGTTTCTTAGTAAATTTTTTAAAAATTACATTCAAAAGCTTTTAAAATGTGCCTACTAGTGTCCTTGCACCTAAAAGCTTAATTTTTAGAGCAAAAGATCATGGAAACTCGATTTGCGCTTAAAAGTTCCGTGATCTTTTGTGCTGGTTACGCCAATTTCGGGTGAATTGTGCTGAAAATACCAGCGCAAACCGAGCGGAAATCCCAAAATATCACCTATTAAAGACCAACTTGCAAAACCCAAAGGCACTTTCATGTCTGATACACAAGCTTGGCTGCTCTCAGATATTTAGCGATGCCAGGACCATCTGTTTAAAACACGTGAAGTTCCATTAAGTGAAGAGTATGTTTAATGTGTACAAACAGGTAACTTCCTTCCGATCATCGACACACAGGCAGATGGAGCAGCATCAGCTGACTACAGTCAACAGCAAAATGCTGTCAAATAATGAAAATTAAGGCAAGCCTGGTTTAACAAAAATTGTATATAACGTAATAATGTGTCTGGTGAAAGCAACTTTGTTATATGTAATTTACAGTGTACTCGGAAATTGAACACCTACAATATACAGTAAATGTAACTACAATACAGCTTTTCTTAACCCAGTTGCTGGGTGAATGGAGGGTTGATAGTGAGTATATCCTTTGATTTTTTTTTCTTCTGTGGATTTCCATTATTTCACTTGATTCCACTGTGCTGTCAAATTTTAAACGATTATTATAATATTCTTGTGATTTACAGTTTCTTAAATCTGCATGTCACTTACTACAGACAGATGGCTGGTACTTCAATTGTTCCAAGCAAGGAAAGGGCTTACATTTATACAGCACCTAGAATGACCTCAGAACATCCCAGGGAGCTTTACAGTCAATGAAGTACTTTTGAAGTGTAGTCATGTTGTAATGTAGGGAAACGCGGCCGCCAATTTGTGCATGGCAAGCTCCCACAAACAGCAATGAGATGCATGACCAGAGAAGGAAGATGGGGCCTTGGATCAGCTTCTCAACTGAAAGACGGCGCCTCCGCCTGCAGAGCGCTCTCTCAGCACTACACTGAAGTGTTTGCCTGGATTCTGGATTATATGCTCAAGTCTCTGGAGTGGGGCTTGAACAATCTTCTGGCTCAGAGGCGAAAGGGCCACCACTGAGCCAAGGCTGACACGGAGCCAATTCACGGTAGGCAAGATATGTAATCCTATGTGTTCACATTCGTCTTCACATAAGGATATTCACATGGGAGATACCCAAGACAAAATACCTTCGAGGTCTTCAGTCTGGCCATACACCAAAAATCGAAGAATTACTAAAGACAGAAAGATCCTTTGGTTTAAACGTTTTCGTTCTTTTGAAGACAGAATTGTCCAGCATGATTAAAAATAATACAGATTCTCATAATATCAAATCATAATATCATGAAGACCCCAGAGAATGTTAATGAGAAGGTAAGAACACATTCCATGAAACTACTGCTGGTTCAGCACTACAGTCGCTTGATTTGGAAGATATCACAATCTGCTTTTGTGCATATTAGCCAGCCTTTATTGACATATAAAAGAATGGAAACAGATTGGCAAAATTCTGAAATGAACGACGGAAACAATTTGCAAAGTATATCCCCTTAGAACAGGATCTGGTATTTACAATTTGTGTTTTATTTCCAAATTTAACTAAAGAATCTTATTCACAAGAATAGAGCAAACAAATCTCTCTTTGAAGTGTAGAAAACCAGCATGCTGAAAGCTGCTAGTGATTGCATTAAATATACACCAGCAAAAAAATTACAACTTATGAAGTCCATTCAATCTTATTTCCCTTCCTCCTTTCTTGTTCAGCTACCTCCTCTCCTTGGCTGCAAAGTTCTAAAGCAAAGCAACGGCCACTGACAGTGCTACATCAAAGGTCACAGCAGGGACAGGATTTTAACAGTGGCTTGTTAATGATGGATAAAATAAAATGAAGAAACTAGATTCAAAACATTCTGCCACCATTTATTAAGTGCTCCAGAAGCACGGCCCTCAATTTCCTCGGCTTTTAAGTCACAGTGGGGGCATTATCGAGGGAGGCATCTGTTCACGCTGGGTTTCCACCCTGTTATTTAAGTGTCTGTGTTTTCTGACTTGGGGGGGGGGGGGGCGGTGAGGAAGGGGGCAGGAGGAGAGAGAACGGGAGGGGGAGGGGGAGGGGGACGGGGAGGAAGAGGGAACGGGGAGGGCAAATGGTTCTTGTGTCTTGTGAGGAAAGATTGGATAAGCTGGGGTTGTTTTCTTTGGAACAGAGGATGCTATGGGGAGATTTAATTGAGGTGTATAAAATTAGGAAGGGCCTATTTCCCTAGCAGAGAGGTCAATAACCAGGGGGCATAGATTTAAAGTAATCAGTAGAAGGATTAGAGGGGAGTTGAGGAGAATTTTTTTTACCCAGAGGGTGGTGGGGGTCTGGAACTCACTGCCTGAAAGGGTGGTAGAGGCAGAAACCCTCATCGCATTTAAAAAGTACTTGGATATGCACTTGAAGTGCCGTAACCTACAGGGCTACGGACCAAGAGCTGGAAAGTGGGATAAAAACAGAAAATGTTGGAAATACTCAGCAGGTCAGGCAGCATCTGTGGAGAGAGGAACAGAGTTAACGTTTCAGGTCGATGGCCCTTCGTCAGACCTGGAAAAAGCTGGAGATGGAACAGGTTTTTAAGCAAGTGTAGGGGCTGAGAGAGGGGGGAGTGGAGGAAAGAACAAAAGGGAAGGTCTGTGATAGGATGGAAGGCAGGAGAAATTAAGAGATGGTGCAAGGCAAAAGGAGATGGTAATGGGACAAGTTAAGAAACAAAAGATGGCTCTAGATGAAGTGTAAATGGCGCTGGTAGAATGAAAGACAGCTGCCATGTGGGAGAGAGAAAAAAAATTCAAGTAAATAAATAAAATGAATGAAAAAAATAGGGGCAGAGGTTATGGTCTGAAATTATTGAACTCTATGTTGAGTCCAGAGGCTGTAAAGTGCCTAATCGAAAGATGAGGTGCTGTTCCTCGAGCTTAGGTTGAGCTTCATTGGAACAGTGTAAGAGGCCGAGGGCAGAGAGGTCAGAGTGGGAGTGGAGCGGAGAATTAAAGTGACAGGCGACCGGAAGCTCGGGGTCCCCCTTACGGACTGAACGAAGGTGTTCCGCAAAGCGGTCACCCAATCTGTGTTTGGTCTCCCCAATGTTGAGGAGACTGCATCGTGAACAGCGAATACAGTATACCAAATTGCAAGAAGTACAAGTAAATCGCTGTTTCACCTGGAAGGAGTGTTTGGGGCTCTAGACAGTGGGAAGGGTGGAGGTAAAAGGGCATGTGTTGCATCTTCTGCGCTTGCACGGGAAGGTGCCGGGCGAAGGGGAAGGGGTGTTGGGGGTGATAGAGGAGTGGATCAGGATGTCGCGGAGGCAGCGGTCCCTTCGGAATGCTGAAAGGGGAGATGGGGGGGAAGATGTGTTTGGTGGTGGGATCACGCTGGAAGTGGTGGAAATGGTGGAGAGTGATCCATTGAATGTGGAGGCTGGTGGGGTGAAAGGTGAGGACAAGGGGAACCCTATCATGGTTCCGGGAGAGGGGAGGTGGGGGAGAAGGGGTGAGAACAGAAGTGCGGGAAATAGAACGGACAGAGTCAAGGGCCATGTCAACCACGGTAGAGGGGAATCCTCGGTTGAGCAAAAAGGAAGACATGTCGGAAGCACTGGTATGGAAGGTGGCATCGTCAGAGCAGATACGGCAGAGACAGAGAAACTGGGAGAATGGAATAGAGTCCTTACAGGAAGCGGGGTAGGAGGAAGTGTAGTCCAGGTAGCTGTGGGAGTCAGTGGGCTTGTAGTGAATGTTTGTCAATAGCCTATCCCCAGCAATGGAGATGGAGAAGTCGAGGAAGGGAAGGAAAGAGTCAGAGATGGACCATGTGAAGGTGAGGGAAGGGTGGAAATTGGAAGCAAAGTGAATGGAATTTTCTAGTTCAGGGCGAGAGCAGGAAACAGCACCGATACAGTCATCAATGTACCAGAAAAGGGGTGAGGGAGGGGACGCGAGTAGGACTGGAACAAAGAATGTTCCACATATCCCACAAAAAAGTAGGCATAGCTAGGACCCATGCGGGTTCCCATAGCAACACCTTTAATTTGGAGGAAGTGAGTGGGGTCAAAGGAGAAGCCAGGCGGAGGAGGGTGGTGGTGGATGGGGACTGGTTGGGCCTCTGTTCAAGGTAGAAGCGGAGCGCCCTCAGGCCATCCTGGTGGGGTTGGAGGTGTAGAGGGATTGTACGTCCATGGTGAAAAGGGAGGCGGTTGGGGCCAGGAAACTGGAAACTGTTAAAGTGACGGAGGGCGTCGGAAGAGTCACGGATGTAGGTGGGAAGAGACTGGACAAGGGAAGAAAAAAGAGTCAAGATAGGAAGAGATAAGTTCCATGGGGCAAGAACAGGCTGAAACGATGGGTCTACCAGGGCAGCCCTGTTTCTGGATCTTGGGGAGGAGGTAGAAGCGGGCTGTGCGGGGTTGGGGAATTATGAGGTTGGCTGCCGTGGAAAGTGAGATTAGGCTCGATAGCTCTTTTTCGGCCGACATAGACTTGCTGAGCCAAATGGCCTCCCTCTGTGCCGTATCTTTCTATGATTCCAGCTCCTCCTTTGCAAATGACACCAGACAAGGGGACAGCACTGACAGCATGATGCAATCCAGCAGAATCCTAGCTATGGTGCCCTCAGTGTACCGTGCCCTGTGTGAAGCAGGCGTACGGAACTCAAGGCTGACAGAAGCAGGGCCCAAAGTGAGAAAGGCCAGTTTACTTCCATAGAAACATAGAAGATAGGAGCAGGAGTAGGCCATTCGGCCCTTCGAGCCTGCTCCGCCATTCAACGAGATCATGGCTGATCATCCAAACCCTAGCACCCAGTCCCTACACCGACAGCCATCCCACCCAAGCCCTATCCCCGTAACCCCACGTATTTAATCCCCCCTAACACTAAGGGCCAATTTTTATCATGACCAATCAACCTAACCCGCACATCTTTGGACTGTGGGAGGAAACCCGCGCAAACACGGTGAGAATGTGCAAACTCCACACAGACAGTCACCCGAGGCCAGATTTGAACCCGGGTCCCTGGCGCTGTGAGGCAACAGTGCTAACCACTATGCCACCGTGTCGCAGCGATCAGCTGCTGCGAGGAAAGAAGTCTTCCTGGAAAAGGGCACATTCTTTTCGGATACATTCTTGTTTTGGCTGGACTCGGTCCCAATGGCTGGCCATATATTTCCTCCCCTGCGCCCTTCAACCTCATGTTAATTGCCTGATGCTGGGAATGCCAATGGAGTCAGGTGCACAAGTGGCCAGCACAAGGGAAGCCCCACTCCACTAATGTTACTGCGGACATTCAGGGACGGAATTGAATAAAATAGATGTAACTGGAAGACAGCAGGTGAAAGTATGCAGGGCAAAGCAGCAAGAACAAACATGTAAAATGCACCATTTGTGTTACAGTACTATTATTGGGAACCTTGCATCACTTCGCCTTTGATATTTTATTAGCCATAACTTTGAGAAGCATGCAGATTTTTATCTAGTACTTTCATTAATATATATAAATTAACACAACTATGGTATAATGTGCAATCTGTTCAAAAGAAAAAAACATTAGATTTGTACAAGTGATCAAGAGATTAGTGACATTCATTTGCTTTCGTCCAACTCTGTCTAAGTCAATCTTTGGAGATCACAGTATAATACCGGAATTTCCAGTTCTGGAAATGATGCACATTATGCATTACATTCATGTAATCATTTTAAGTGAGTTTACAAGATGGATAATCGCAATATGATAGATGGATCATATTGATCACATCACAAAAGGTTTGCTGTTTGCAAACCACTTTATATCTTACCATATATCTGATTTAAACTGTACATTCTTTGAACTGCACATATAAATTTTAATGCAAATTAATATTTTATCAGTTTTACTGGATGATAATCACCTGCCCCTGATGAGTAATTAGAGCACAATCATTAGTGTCCTTCTGTGACTGTCACCACGGCTCAAGGAGATGGCGCCTACAGAGAGCTGATGCCCACATGGACAGCCACTGAAGACACAGAGGCTGCCTAAACACAAAATAAAATCCTGCATGAAACTGAAATTGTAAAATTCTATCATGACAGATCAGAAAGTGCGATTCCATAACAGGTAGCAGTAACTTACAAAATGAATGAGTGGCATCAGCGGAATAATTCACAATTATAGGTGAGCACACTTATATCAACCACAGCACTGGAATTTATTCCATATAGACTCATGATCCCTCAAATGTTTTGTACTTGTACAACAGGGATGACTAATTTTGTTACAATTTATCTTTATTTTGCAAACTTCAATCGCTTTACAATGTGGATTTACTGAGAGACTGGAGAGCGACACCGCAGGCATGTCAAGCAGCCGGCATTGAGTGAACAAAAAGAAGAAAACTTTGTTCAATCTAGAAAAAAACGTACATTAAAAGGACACACTTGTGTGTGGGTGATCCCAACAATAAATATTTAAGCCATTCTTGTTCAACGGCTATTTAAAAAAGAACTTGTCTACAGCAAACATTAAATTTTAGCTTGAGGTTGATATGAAAGTTATAAATCTCCTCAACTTCTCTCTTGTGGTTTAAAAAAATCAACTGAACCCTTTCATTAGATCGCCACCTCATAGCCACGTCCAAATATTCATTGATTGCTTGCTTTTTTAATATATGCATGCAACTTTGTCAACTGACCAGTAATAATGGCATGCCCTGCTTCTTCCTCAACCACTTGAACATACCAACAAATGGAAAACTAGCTAAGAATAAAAAAGGGCAGCAGAAATAGATTTCAGTAATTCGGATTCTCTGTATCTGCTTTAATGCATTTACCACTGCCAGAATCTAGCAGCAGCATGTTAAATTCTAGAGAACCACCCTTCCCAAACATTTTGCTGCAGGCAAGGGGATATTCTTGCACAACACATTCAATGAAGAAAGCTGCAACATATTTGTCTTTGCCTCTACAGATGCACAAGGCGGTAATAACTAACCAATTAAAGAGGGTTCCTCCTAAGAGAGGAATCTTAGACTTTTAAGTGAGACAATAAGTCTTTAAAAATAGCATTTTGAGCATTGCAATGCTGTTTCACTATCAGCACACACTCTTTGCATTACTGTACATTGTATACAGCTCACACTAAATCACAGATTATACACAAGTTTTCCAATGTTCACTGAATACAGGTGTTTTGCCCATTATCTAGAATGTAGCAGGTACACTGTAAAGCTGCAATATCTTATACTAGCTTTGTCATTTATTTTTAAAAGCAGCATTTTCTGTTTCTTTGGACTTTGGAAATAAAACCTCAATTAGTAACTGCATAAAAATCATTGTATCCTACGAGTAAGGAAGACCACATAGCCAATGAGTGGCAAAGTTGGAACCAAGGAATGAAACAATACTTGACAGACGACAGACTGAGCTGGAACAGCGTTCTCATTTCTACATTGTTTCTTAAAAGAAAATCGCTGAACAACTGGGATAAAAGTGGCATTCAAATTCCAAGGAGTATTTCACTATACTAAAGTAAAAACATAAATAAACACAGCTATATTAAAAGCCTTACATGCACACTTCCTGTAAGCCTCACACTTACTTCCTGTCACACTTTAGCCAACCTACTTCTTCACATTTGCCATAAGCAACGCAACAGAGATGTGTGTGGTGAGTCTCTACCAAGCTGCTTTGTCACAATAAAAGTTAATAAAGGATGGAAAATACTGCCCTGAAACACCTATACTACTGTCCTTTAAAGTTTTTCATTTATTATAAACAGTATACTCAAAGGAGTCCTTTTAACAAGAATTTTATTTCCATTGCAGGCAAGCTACAGCAAACTCATAGATTTGTCACAAGGAAGAGTTTATATATATATAAAAAACACATAGAATATTATTTTAAAATATATTGTGCAAAGTGCTTGAAGTTAGAATTACAGAATGCTACAACATAGAAACAGGCCATTTTGCCCAACTATGTTGGTGTTTTTCCTCTAAGTGACGTAGTCTAATCTAATTCTCATGCCTGCTCCCCATTCTCTTTAGTATTTGTCTTTTTCAAGCAATTCTCCAGTTCCCATCCACTTATAGATTCTGCTTCAACAACGGTTTGTGGCTCAGAATTGCACATTTTAACCAACCTCCATGTAAAATGCATTGGCCTGGGGTTTCGGTTCGATTGCACTGGTTTATTCGGCCCAATTTCCCTGAGATCGGCGTAACCGACGCAAAAGATCGCAGGATTTGAAGTGCAAATTGGGTTCAGTGCAACTTGAGTGTCAGCGATCTTTGGCGCTAGATTTCAAAACATCGTGCTGGAAGCAGGCCCCGCCCACGCCCCCGGGTGAAGTCATCGATGTTGGGAGTTTCCGCTAATCACGATCTTTTGCAGGCCTTCGAGGAGGCTTTAAAAATTAAACTGGAACTTTTGGTCACAAGGCCACCAATAGGTACGTTTTGTAAGGTTTTGAATTTTTTTTTTTTTATTTACTAAGGAACTCACTACTGTACCCCAACCTAACTAGAAAACAGATTTTTTAAAGTCATTTTGAGTTATTTAAAATCAGGTTACTCACAAGTGGTGAATTGACAGAGTTAAAGTGCTTATTTTTTTTATGATAAACCCATTTTTAGCTGTATCAATCAAACTTTACCAGATGATTTAAGGAGAGGCTGGACAAGCACATGAGGGAGAAGGGAATAGCGGGCTATGCTGATTGAGTTAGATGAGGAAAGACAGGAGGAGGCTCGAGTGGAGTATGGACTGGTTGGGCCGAATGGCCCGTTTCTGAGCCGTATATCCGATGTAATCCTACGTAAATATATCAAGGAATTTTTTTTAAGCAATTTTTTTTAAATCACGTTTTAAAACACTGTCCGATTGCGTTGGTTAATGGTAAATTACATGCTCACCAATATACAAATGAGTTTGAGGGGGAAGCCTGGGGGGAAAAAAAACACTTTTCAAAATGGGTGCAATTTTACGCCGGAATCGCCAATTGCACCCAAAGCAGAAACTCTACCTCATTTTTCCTAACCTCCCCTTTAATTCCTTTTGTGATCATCTTAAATGTGTGCCTCTCACTAATGGGAAGTTCGAGAGCAGACTTCACATCCATGCATCCCAGTATGTACTTTTTGTCCCTCTGATCAGCTAGCTTGGTTTATCATTCTTTCCCACACAAAGGAATATTTGCTAGTGTTCAAGCACCATCAAAATCATAGATCCTACAGCACAGGAGGCCGCCATTCGGCACATCGTGCCGGCTCTTTGAAAGAGGTATCCAATTATTCCCCACTGCCCTCACCCATCCCCATAGCCCTGCAAATGATTCCTTTCCAAGGACTTCAATCTACTTTGTTTTTAAATTGACAAACCTAGGTGAATGACCAAGCCCCATAGTGCAAGTAGAACATTGCTACGGTTCAAAAGAGTAGCAGAGGTGGTCAGGTAAATGAAGATGTCATCCAGTTAAATCAGGAGTCAAATGAGCTGGTCCACAATTTTGAGGTCCTGGTCATGACTGAGATGAAGATGGCGTGTGTAGCAAGTCGATTTCAATACAGTGTGATTGCAGGTAAACAAACAATGTTATATTCAAATTCTGAATGATTAACATCTAGTGCAAAAAACAGGGCTCAAAGTCAAGGCCATAGAACCACTAGCCAAGTGGACTGGGAACTGACAGACGTTATTTCCTGTGTGTGGGAGCAATGTGCAGCAAATGTTACCATTCAAATTTAACCAGAGCATTATTGAAGTAAAGCTAATTGGTAAATCAGCCATTTGATTATATTCTCGCATAAACCTGTGTAATTTGTTTTTATAATCTACCATAGATGGTAACAATCTACGTACAACACTAATTCATTTACAGCGAGGACATACATTGGTGAATTGTCTCACTCACTGGCTCAATCACCTCTGGGTTATTACTGACCAGTGTTCATTTTCAAGCCGATTTATTTATAGTTAGGCTTCATCCCCTTTTGGCTGATCACCTGAAATACAATATCCCTCTAAAGTGTCATCTATGTTGTGCAGGGTAGCAGGCCAATGTCTACTGATGCTAAATGCTTAATATTGAATTGCTTTTACTTTGCCAGATAATGTGGAAACGGTTGGCATTACTAATGACTGACAGTTCACCAATGTTCACTCTCGCAGTAAATCCACTGAGTTACAGCGTTGTAGATTGTTACTGCCTATGGTAGATTATAAAAACAAATTACACAGGTTTATGCGAGAATATAATCAAATGGCTGACTTACCAATTAGCTTTACTTCAATAATGCTCTGGTTAAATTTGTTTGGTGTCTATTTGTAACGTTTGCTACACATTGTGAAAAGAGGTAAATAACCAAAATGATCACATTATAACCACTATTATTGCTTCTTTTCAAAATGACGTTTTCTTTTCTTCACTTGGCTGCTATTTCATCCATGCAAACAGCTGGAAATATTGCAATCGGCTGTTGAATTTAAAGAGGTTGGCCAAACATTTGCCAATTTTGAGTTAACCGCAGATCCAGTATTTGGGATGAAGCAACCAACGGTTTATAAAAAGGGGGAAATGCAAGTCAAGTGGATTACTAATGATAAGGTTAGGACACATCCTAGGATATTTTTTTTAAGAATAATTATAATAAAAATCAATACAGAGAAGACTTTGCTTAGTTCCATTATAGGTCTTAAGCTTATTAATAGAGGTTTAAAGACTGGGAATAATGCAACTTTGATTTTTTTTGACAGGACAGTGGCCTATGCCCGAGTAAGACTCAGTCAGGCCGGACAGGGTGATGCAGAGAATGGCAATTACATTTCTTTAGAGAGAGAAAAAGCACAACACCAAACGTTATACATACCTATTAGTTTTAGATGAGGGGGCAGCAGAGGAGGCGAGGTGGAAATTAAGTTAAAACAAATGCAGCGGCTTTCGGCGAGTTTCCCATTTTTTTTCTCTTCTCTCCCCCCCCGCCGTGCGGGAGGAAACTCCGCTCTGCCTCAGCGACCGAAGCCGAACACACACCGGAGCGCCGCACTTCCGCAGGCGCTTCGGGAACACTCGGCTGCACTCGGGGAGGGATTCGGAGAGACTCGGGGAGGAAGTCGGGCAGACTCGGCAAGACTCGGGGAGGAAGTCGGGCAGACTCGGCAAGACTCGGGGAGGAAGTCGGGCAGACTCGGCAAGACTCGGGGAAGAAGTCGGGCAGACTCGGCAAGACTCGGGGAGGAAGTCGGCTGCATTCAAACACACACTGGGCGTGACTGGGTGCGATAGAAGGAGCCGGGTTCGGTACTGGGAGGAGGCTGAGTGCATTAAGGGGGGTGGGTGGATTTGTGTCCCTTGAGGTTTCTCTTGTAGTATTTTGTTTTGGTAAAATGCAGAAAATGTAAAGGTGGGACTTTTGGTTATATACAAAGAGACATTGAATTTAAAAGGAAGGAAGTGGTTTTGAATTTCAATACAAATTGTAGGAGGGTGTGCCATCAGAAGAGTATTACAACCATGTAAAGGGAACAAACAACATAAGAACCATACAAGGACTGAGGATATAGATAGAAATAGATTAGATTATATCGGGCACTTTACAGCCTTCCGGACTCAATATCGAGTTCAACAATTTCAGATCGTAACTTCGGCCCCCAGTACATTTTTACTTATTTTTTATCCACACCTTTGTTTTGGCCCTTTCCCCCCCGCCCTTTTTTTCTCTCCCCCCCCCCGCCTTTTTTCTCTCCCCCCCCCCGCCTTTTTTTCTCTCCCCCCCCCCGCCTTTTTTTCTCTCCCCCCCCGCCTTTTTTTCTCTCCCCCCCGCCTTTTTTTCTCTCCCCCCCGCCTTTTTTTCTCTCCCCCCCCCCCTTTTTTTCTCTCCCCCCCCCCCCTTTTTTTCTCTCCCCCCCCCTTTTTCTCTCCCCCCCCCCCTTTTTCTCTCCCCCCCCCCTTTTTCTCTCCCCCCCCCTTTTTCTCTCCCCCCCCCTTTTTTTCTCTCCCCCCCCCTTTTTTTCTCTCCCCCCCCCTTTTTTTCTCTCCCCCCCCCCCTTTTTCTCTCCCCCCCCCTTTTTCTCTCCCCCCCCCCTTTTTCTCTCCCCCCCCCTTTTTCTCTCCCCCCCCCCTTTTTCTCTCCCCCCCCCCTTTTTCTCTCCCCCTCCCTTTTTCTCTCCCCCCCCCTTTTTCTCTCCCCCCCCCTTTTTCTCTCCCCCCCCCCTTTTTTCTCTCCCCCCCCTTTTTCTCTCCCCCCCTTTTTCTCTCCCCCCCCTTTTTTCTCTCCCCCCCCTTTTTTCTCTCCCCCCCCTTTTTCTCTCCCCCCCCCTTTTTCTCTCCCCCCCCCTTTTTCTCTCCCCCCCCCTTTTTCTCTCCCCCCCCCCCTTTTTCTCTCCCCCCCCCCCTTTTTCTCTCCCCCCCCCCCTTTTTCTCTCCCCCCCCCCCTTTTTCTCTCCCCCCCCCCCTTTTTCTCTCCCCCCCCCCCTTTTTCTCTCCCCCCCCCCCCTTTTTCTCTCCCCCCCCCTTTTTCTCTCCCCCCCCCCCCTTTTTCTCTCCCCCCCCCTTTTTCTCTCCCCCCCCCCCTTTTTCTCTCCCCCCCCCCCCCTTTTTCTCTCCCCCCCCCCCCCTTTTTCTCTCCCCCCCCCCCTTTTTCTCTCCCCCCCCCCCCTTTTTCTCTCCCCCCCCTTTTTCTCTCCCCCCCCTTTTTCTCTCCCCCCCCCCCTTTTTCTCTCCCCCCCCTTTTTCTCTCCCCCCCCCCTTTTTATCTCCCCCCCCTTTTTCTCTCCCCCCCCTTTTTCTCTCCCCCCCCTTTTTCTCTTCTCTCCCCCCCCTTTTTCTCTCCCCCCCCCTTTTTCTCTCCCCCCCCTTTTTCTCTCCCCCCCTTTTTCTCTCCCCCCCCTTTTTCTCTCCCCCCCCCTTTTTCTCTCCCCCACCCCCCCTTTTTCTCTCCCCCCACCCCCCCTTTTTCTCTCCCCCACCCCCCTTTTTCTCTCCCCCCTTTTTCTCTCCCCCCCCCCTTTTTCTCTTCCCCCCCCCCCCTTTTTCTCTCCCCCCCCCCTTTTTCTCTCCCCCCCCTTTTTCTCTCCCCCCCCCCCTTTTCTCTCCCCCCCCTTTTCTCTCCCCCCCCCTTTTCTCTCCCCCCCCCTTTTCTCTCCCCCCCCCTTTTCTCTCTCCCCCCCCCTTTTCTCTCCCAACCCCCCTTTTCTCTCCCCCCCCCCTTTTCTCTCCCAACCCCCCTTTTCTCTCCCCCCCCCTTTTCTCTCTCCCCCCCCCCTTTTCTCTCCCCCCCCTTTTCTCTCCCCCCCCTTTTCTCCCCCCCCTTTTCTCTCTCCCCCCTTTTCTCTCCCCCCCCTTTTTCTCTCCCCCCCCTTTTTCTCTCCCCCCCCCTTTTTCTCTCCCCCCCCCCTTTTTCTCTCCCCCCCTTTTTCTCTCCCCCCCCCCTTTTTCTCTCCCCCCCCCCTTTTCTCTTCCCCCCCCCTTTTTCTCTCCCCCCCCCTTTTTCTCTCCCCCCCTTTTCTCTCCCCCCCCCTTTTTCTCACCCCCCCCCTTTTTCTCTCCCCCCCCTTTTTCTCTCCCCCCCCCCTTTTTCTCTCCCCCCCCCCTTTTTCTCTCCCCCCCCCCCCCTTTTTCTCTCCCCCCCCTTTTTCTCTCCCCCCCCTTTTTCTCTCCCCCCCCTTTTTCTCTCCCCCCCTTTTTCTCTCCCCCCCTTTTTCTCTCCCCCCCTTTTTATCTCCCCCCCCCTTTTTCTCTCCCCCCCCCCTTTTTCTCTCCCCCCCCTTTTTCTCTCCCCCCCCCTTTTTCTCTCCCCCCCTTTTTCTCTCCCCCCCCCTTTTTCTCTCCCCCCCCTTTTTCTCTCCCCCCCCCCTTTTTCTCTCCCCCCCTTTTTCTCTCCCCCCCCCCCTTTTTCTCTCCCCCCCCCCTTTTTCTCTCCCCCCCCCTTTTTCTCTCTTCTCCCCCCCCTTTTTCTCTCTCCCACATGGCAGCTGTCTCCCATTCTGCCAGCGCATTTCACACCTAATCTAGAGCCGTCTTTTGTCTCCACTAGTCCTATCACCATCTCGTCTCGTTTTGAATACCTCTTAATGTCTCTTCTCTTCTCTTTTGTTCTCTCCCAGCCTGGCCTTTTAATCTATTTCATTTCCTGTGCTTTTTCAGTCTTGACAAAGGGTTTTGACCCGAAACGTTGACTCTATTTTCTCTCCACGGATGTTGCCTGGCCTGCTGAGTTTTTCCAGCATTTTCTGTTGTTATTTCGGATTTCCAGCATCTGCAGTATTTTGCTATCGTATTAGAATATATCTGTTTGGTTCTGGAATTCCCTCCCTAAACCTCTCTGCCTCTCTACCTCTCTTTTAAAACGCTCCGTAAAACCGACCTCTCATCTGTCCTAATATCTCCTTTGTGGCTCGGTCTCAAATGTTGTTGTCTAACGCCTTGGGACGTTTTACTGCGTTAAAGGCGCTATATAAATACAAGTTGTTGTTGGTTCGGTTGCTAGAATGTTTGCTTCTGATTCAGACAATTGTCGGTAAAAAGCCCCATTCCAGGTCTTGAGCACGTAGTTTAAGACTGACATATCAGTGCAGTACTGTGGGAGTGCTGCATCGTCAAAGATGCCGTCTTTCGGATGAGACAGTGGGTGTCATGTCCAACATTCATCATTCAACCAATATCAACAGAGCAGATTAACTGGTCGTTCATTTCATTCCTGTTGCTGGGATCTTGCTGTGTGCAAAATGGCTGCTGCGTTTGCCTACAAAAGCAATAAAGACCAGTAAACGCAATTCATAGCCGTGAACTGGGGAGCCATGCTCAGAAGGAGCAAGTGTCAGAGATTCAGCTGCAACGCTGTTAGGTGACCCACATGAAAGCCAACCCTGATACTTTCCAGCCAAATCAATCATGTTTTTTTTTGGTGCACCTTTTAATAGCAGTGGATTCAAATTCTCATGCTTGGGGAAACCACCCTCTCAGTCCCCCAGCGCAGGAAATTTGATGTATCATGGTGCAGAGAATCGTGCAAGAAGTGGAACTGGAAACCAGTGAGTGGAAAAAGATATACACCTAGGTGGGGGGAGTATTTTATACAAAAAATACTTCTCAAGGCAACCTTTTTTTATTTTAGTTATTAAAGGAAACAGTAGCAAACATGGCCAGATTCTTGGATGTGTAAGAAGTTAGATTGGAAATGGATCTGTTTAGCACTGTACTTGCCAACTGTACTCTTGCAGTACCTGGTACTCATTCTATGTTCAGCTCCTACTCACTGTATTCTGGATGCGGGTTGACTGCAATACTTGACAACTGTACTTGCGATGCAGTTTGGTGTTTGGTTCTGTCATTGCAAATACAGTTGGCAAGTACAATATTTGACTTGCTCTTGGAACAAGAAAGAAAGAAAGACTTGCATTTATATAGCACCTTTCACGACCACTGGACGTCACAAAGCACTTTACAGCCAATGAAGTACTTTTGAAGTGTAGTCACTGTTGTAATATAGGAAACGCAGCAGCCAATTTGCACACAGCAAGCTTCCACAAACAGCAATGTGATAATGACCAGATAATCTGTTTTAGATGTTGATTGAGGGATAATTATTGGCCAGGATGCCAGGGATAACTCCCCTGCTCTTCTTCAAAATAGTGCCATAGGATCTTTTACAGCCACCTGAGAGAGCAGACGGGGCCTCAGTTTAACACCTCATCCGAAAGACAGCACCTCCGACAGTGCAGCACTCCACTGGAGTGTCAGCCTAGATTTTTGTGCTCAATATTCTGGAACAGCACTTGAATCCATGACCTTCTGACTCTGAGGCAAGAGTGCTACTAACTGAGCCACAGCTGACAAGTGGGAACAGAACACTGTCCCAGCCACAGCGTGGAGCGCAGCTGCCAAGTACAGTGCTAAAATGACCATTTCAATTCTTACCTATTTCACATTTGCTTTCATTTTAAAACAAGCGTAACTGACAAGAACGCAAGGCTACCTCTGTGCAAAGCAAATCCTTACCTGCCATTCTTAGGTTTTATATTTCAGTGCAAGACAGCCACTGTCGTCACAGGGTAGGTTGATGCCACTTTACATTATAGAATCGATTCAAGCAGCAGCAGTTCTTCAAGTAGTTGTATGCCGGGGCTGCCAGTGCTGCCTTGTTTACAACTTGGGTGGATTCCACCGTAATGGCAACAACAAAAAGAATTGCACATGTAAAAACTGAATTGCTGGTGTGTATGAGTGAGCTAATCATGCAGTCCATCTATGGCCAGAAACAAATTAGGCGGTGTCGAATTCATTAGGTGCCAGCTCCGGATGGAAAGCCAAACACCAGGCATTGAAATTCCTGGAAGCAGAGAAGCCCGACTTCCTCCCAGGGTGGGGCCAGGAATTTCGGGCAGATTCCAGTGA
This sequence comes from Somniosus microcephalus, assembly GCF_052327205.1. NCBI lineage: Eukaryota > Metazoa > Chordata > Chondrichthyes > Squaliformes > Somniosidae > Somniosus > Somniosus microcephalus. Next base: position 256,702,004 of record NC_140992.1, read on the forward strand.
TGCTAGGTTTCTGTCCATTTAAGCTGGCTTTTTAAATTCCGGAAAGGGGAATCCATTTATGGATCTTCAACCCGCTCCCACCATGTCAAGGGGAGCTTCCCTGGGAAGTGTTGCCCTTTCCATCCTTAAAAGGCCGCAGTGTAACTCGCACATCATTCCACCTCTCAGGAAAAGCTCTGTAGGTCTTCATCTTCTGAACATGTAATCGCAGAGGATTACAACAACAACAAACAACAACTTGCATTTATACAGCGCCTTTAACATCGTAAAACATCCCAATGTGCTTCAGAGGAGTTTTATACCGATCCACATAAGGAGATATTAGGACAGATGACCAAAAGCTTGGTCAAAGAGGTAGGTTTTAAGGAGCACCTTAAAGGAGGTGGGAGTGGTAGAGATGTAGAAAGGCTTAGAGAGGGAACTCCAGAGTTTAGGGCTTAGACAGCTGAAGGCACGGCCGCCACTGGTGGAGTGATGAACATTGGGGATGCGCAAAAGGCCAGAATTGGAGGAGAGCAGAGATCTCGAAGGGTACTGGGGTGGAGGAGATTACAGAGATAGGGAGGGGTGAGCCCACGGAGGGATTTGAAAACAGGGATTACAATTGGCAAACCCATTGGTGCCTGTAAAGGGTTCTTTATGATGCTTTACTCTGTAAAGAATAGAAGGGAAGCAATGATAGTGCTATAGAGACAGAAGATAGGGTAGGGTTACAGACTTTGTCTTACAACTACATTCAAATTTTCAGTTTTCTGTACAAATCCTTTTGCCCCATTAGGAATGACTTTCATCTCTGAAGAGTTTTAAAAATGTTTACTGAAACAATATACAATGTATACCTGTGAGATAATCTTTACTCAGTAATCTTTACAGATACGTCAGTACATTTCAACTGCAATCAATTTCTAAATTAGTTTATTTCTATTTGCCAAAATGAAAACTCCAAATATCTGGAAACACCAACACCGAAAGATTGAAAGAGAGACCTGAATGTTTTACAAAGGAAGATTCAAGCAATTAAAAAATTGAATAATACATAGCCAGAGTTGTCGGTTTTGTTTTTTGTGGCAGTAAGGGGGGAAAATTTGTCCCCTTAGCACTGCCCGTTAGCACCAGTAGATGGCGCTAATGCAGCGTTGAGACCAGTATCGACAGGGTGAGATGAATACAGCGATGCACGCCAAATCGGGACCCCCTGTAGCACTGCCGGTAACAGCTATCACCGCGGACCTCAACGCCAGGGAGATCGTGACATCAGTGAGTGTGCAACGCTCACTGAACACCTGATTTCCCAAATTGCTTTTAGCCACTTAACTCACCGCCTGGAGTAAACACTGGCAGGGAGAGCTGGTGTGCAGCACCAGGAAGCCGACTGCAGGGATGTTATTTAAAGGGATCATCAGTAATCACCCGCACCTGTCAGGTTAGTGCAGTTTCAGTGGCTTTTTGTTAGTGTCAGCTACTGCAACAGTTTCAGGGGAGTCAAGGGCTATGAGGAACAGGCTGGAAAATGGAGTTGAGGCCAAGATCAGATCAGCCATGATCTTATTGAATGGTGGAGCAGGCTCGAGGGGCTGAATGGCCTACTCCTGCTCCTATTTCTTATGTTCTGGCGTTCATTGAATAATTTCAAGGTTCTTTTGTATCAGGAGCCTTGTGGCAAGTACAAAATAGCTACATTTATTCATCAAAGATTCAAACTGCAAGACTTGGTAAGATTAATGGGGGCTGTACTGGCGCCACCTCGCCCTCCAGGATCTACGCCTGAGGGAGCGTAGGAACGAGAATGACAGGAACGTGTGCGCAGAGGGAGGAGGACGAAGATGAGGAGGAAGAAGACGAAGAACAGGAGGGAGGGAGGAGGCAGCCGGACAGTCAGGCTTCCGGATGGGCGGTCCGTGATGTGGTGTGCCACTTCCCTCCACATAGTGCGGCAGACTTGCGGTGAGGGCCTCCTGCCAGTTGATGGGTACAGGATGCCCGCCTCCTCTCCAGCGCTAAAACCAATGCCGCCAAAGCTTCATGGGAAAACCTGCGGGCTGTCTCCCTTGGTCAGCGATCTGCCATGAGGATTTGTAAATAAGTACTCCTTCTTCTTGTCCTTCTTATGGTTGTTGAGGCAGCTGCACAGTCAACAATGCTGAGAATGAGGTACAGCAGCATCAATGAACCTCCCCTCTAAGTAGTGAAAAAGGTTTGTAGCAATCATGAGTTGTGATTAGACTGCACCTGATATTGGTCCAGCCTTTAAGTATAACGCCAATGATCTTGGGTTTTTAGACTTGATTTAAGATTCCAATCATTTTATTGAGCAGTTAGGACGAATTTTGCGTGCAGTCTAGAGCGTTTTTGCCTGGTGCTAATTCACCATCTTTTGTCCTAACATCGCCCATTTCTTGGCTATAACGAATTTCTAGCCCTTTAAAGACTTTAATTTATAGAATGCTTTGCACCCGCAGGATGTCCCAAAGCGTTTTACAGCCGGTGAAGTACTTTTGTAATATAGGAAACGCAGCAGCTACTTTACACACAGCAACCTCCCACAAACAGCAATGAGCTAATGACTAGCTAATCTGTTTTAGGTGTTGGATGAGAGATAAATGTTGGGCAGTACACTGGGGAGAACTCCCCTGCTCGTCTTCAGATAGTGCCATGGGATCTTTTACGTCCACTTTAGAGGGTAGATGGGCCCTCGGTATAACGCTACATCTGAAAGACGGCACCTCTGACAGTGCAGCACTCCCTTAGCACCGCACTGGAGTGTCAGCCTAGCTTATGTGCTCACGTCTCTGGAGTGGTATTTACACAAACAAATGCAAAACTAACAGGAGACCTATAAGCATCTGTCATTCACCCCCATACCATGTTTCCCCCCCCTAATTACCAGCTGCGACAAATGGCTGCAATAATTTCCAGGAAGAATTCATTGCACAGATGAAGAGACTGCAAGGAACTATTTCCTTTGACCTTTCATCAAAATTTTCTGTGCAGTTCTTTGATTTGACCTACAGTAGCTTTATTCAACTACTGGCTGCGTTTGCAGGCATTGGTTAAACCCTCTGTGATGCCTTCAAATGACATAGAATTTTGTAGCAAAACACATGCAATTATAACCCTGCAGTTCCTTGTATTCATCAGCTGGAATAGCTGGATGTGGAAAGGATGTTTGTAGAAGGCCTAAGTGAAATTAGTGCAGGCTAATTAGACAGTCTCAATGCAGTTCTTTGTGGGCCTTAATCCACAGCACATAATTCTGTGCCTAGTATCAACCTCGCTCACAGAGGCCCCTAGCATGGCTTATTCAAGGGCCTAGAGTGCTAAAGAAGACAAGTACTTGCATATATATAGTACCTTATTATGCCATTGAAATGTTTCAAAGTACTTCACTCAGTGAAATTGACTGGTTGTATAGGCAATGCCACATCAGTTGCAAAACTGGAAGATGCTGCTCTGAGACTGGAGTTTAACCAAATTACCACCCAGGCAGCGAAGACAAAAAGTATTGTGAAATGATTTATCGGGGAAGCCTATTCAAATGGACGGAATAAATGGGTTCAAGAGACAGTTATGTGCATTTCTGGAGAGAAGGAATTAAGGGACGGGAGAGTAAATTTTATGCTTGCTCACTCCTGATGCAAAGTCTCATCCACCAGGAGCACGGGTCAAGAAATTCCCTCACACAGCCTATTATTTTCCAAACGACAAATTTTAATGGAGAGAAAATCACAGGCTGCATACATGGTGTCCTGAATCTTATCATGACTCATGAAGTAACACTGGGCGGCCAGCTGGTGGCGCCGTCCAAGGAGTATAAATACTCGGGCGTGGGCCCAGCTTGCTCAGGATGTTTCTGTAACCAGGAACTAGTGATGTAACTAGAATCTCATGGTTGTGAAACAGTTGATTAAAGCCTTGTTTTACACTCAAACCAAGGGCTCAGTAGTCTTTTTACATCACATGGTTTCCTGATGGGCGCTTTGTGCGAGGCTCACAAGAGGAAAATTTACCCAATGATGAGCAACCAGATAGGTGTGTTTGGTTTGTAAAAAAAGGAACAGATTCATTGGACCCAGTTGCTTTTTCCCTGTTCCTACAAAGAAAGCATGGAGGAGTTAAGGTTAATTTTCATTTACATTTGGAGCTATACCAAGGCCTCCATAAAACTTTAAAATGTAATGATTGTGATATAGGGCTTGGATTTACCTGCTCCATTCTGCAATACACATCTGCTATATGCAAGGGCATCCCTCTCTGAGTGCACCACCAGGAAATTGGCTCTTATAGGGATGATACGATAATTGGTCATGCCCAGCCGGAAACTACATTTACACAAAGCTCATCCTGGGAAAATCATGACCACGCAGCACAAACACTGATTTTTCCATCCATTAAAATGAATGGATAGAAAATTACATTGCAACGCTGCAATTTATTGAAAGGCACTGCCTGTGAGCTCTGTCCTTGCGAGCAGTGCTGGATTGTGGAATCAGCCCTTATGTTAAAATGATATATGTATGCAAAAGCATTACTCTACAGATGCTGATATGAAAGCAACAAGAGGCCAACTGACCTGATTTCTACTGAGGTGTAACCACTTTCCATCAATGCAATTTCTATTGTCTAATGTCCTAGCTTCCGAGGCTTCTTCAACAGCACAAGCCAAATGTACGACCTCTACCACCTAGAAGGACAAGGGCAGCAGACACATGGGAACACCACCACCTCCAAGTTCCCCTCCAAGTTACAAACCATTCTGACTTGGAAATATATCGCTGTTCCTTCATCGTCGCTGGGTCAAAATCCTGGAACTCCCTCCCTAACAGCATTGTGGGAGTACCTTCACCACACGGACTGCAGCGGTTCAAGGTGGCGGCTCACCACCACCTCCTCAAGGGCCATTAGGGACGGGCAATAAATGCTGGCCTTGCCAGCGACGCCCACATCCCATGAATGAATGAAAAAAATAAATGAATGAAATGAGGTAATGTTTCATAATAACTAGAGTAGCATTTCAATGGACGAACAGACCTGATGATCTATCTGTTAGCATAATTCTAAATGGCTGACTTGTGATTATTTAGAATCACAAATTTTATCTACTTATCCATTGTTTCCCTAAGATTGCTGTTCATGAGACAATAAGATGATAATGTCTTCTGAGTACATGAATCCTACTCACAGAATCACCCAAAAAGCTTTGAATACATCTTAAAAATTGTTACTCTTTAGCAATGGTAATATTTAGATTTTTAAAATTTTGTCCAATGTACGGCTACCGGTAAAATCTTGGAACCTGCTGTGTCGGCTATAGTTTTCTGCTCCATAAAATCAGAAACAAAATCAAAAACATCCAATTAGATTACCATGAGTGAGTTGAGTTATGGGCAAATTATGGTTAGCAGTAAATCCATCCATTGTCCAATAAGTCAAAGCCTAGACACATAGGGCTGGATTTTCATTGGGCCATGGAGTCGGGATTGGAGGCGTGTGGGGTTTAAAATCCCGAAATCAGGGGTCCCGACCCCATCCCACCCCCAGCCCGCCTCCATGCCAGTTTCAAAGGAGGCGGGTACCCGCCCCACACTGGGACCCGCCTCCCCGAGGCGGGAAGGGGATTAGTGCCAATTAACTGCCTGTTAACAGGTAGTTAACAGGCAGTTTTTAGTCTAATCCCTATTTTTATTGTTGAAATGTGGGAGTCCCGATGGCTCCAAACCACGCCAAGTTAGCGAGGCGTGCCGTCGGGCTGAAGGGCTTGGAGGGGTCGAGATGTCCGGTGTTCAGGTGAGTGGTGGGTGCATGAGTGCAGAGGTAAGTGTGTTTGGTCTGTGTAAAGTGTTTAAAGAAGTTCTACTAACTTTTACTTACCTTTACAGCTTTCCTTCCTTCAGGTCTTGGGAGTCCCTCATCTCACCGGCACAGAAAGCAGAATGGCCGCCAGCTGTCAAAATCTGCAGCATTCAGCTTTCTGTTCCGGAGAGATCTCTAAGTCATCCTGAGAGGAAGGAATTAACTTAGAGTACAGATTGTCAGTGTTTGACAGCTTCAAACAGCTGTCAAACACTGATATTTCATCTGTCAAAACCTCTTGACAGATGAAATTTCAGCCTGTGACGTCACCTGTTGCCGGGTGGCCCTTAATTGGCCTGCTGAGCCCGCTGGGTGGGCTCAACAAGGTCAATCAAGTTAAAATCACGTGGATTGGCCGCATCTCGATGGAGGCGGGACTACAACCCTGAAAGTTGTAGTCCCGCCTCCAACCCGACGACTGAATGAAAATCCTGCCCATAGAATATGAATGAATGAGATTAGCGTAGTGAGCTCAGAATGAAATGGTGATACAGCAAAACTGGGGGTACTGTAATGTAATGGTTATAGGACTGGATTAGCAACGCAGCAGTTATGAGTTCAAATTCTACCCTGGTAAACTACAAAATTGAATTCAATACATTGGGTAATTTGGGGATTAGCACCAGAAAAATGACTAAAACTCATTGGATTGTTGTAAAAAAAAGTCCCATATTACATGGTTGACTCTAAATACCAACAGTGCAACTGTACAGATGGACAATAAATGCCCACATCCTGGAAACATAATAAGACAGTAAGTTGACCTGCAAACAACATACACCATTAGCACAGCTTAAAAGCATATTTTTCTTTGTGTCCACTGGTTGAAGTGACATTAATGATTGAATTATGATTTGAAATGCATGTTAAATACATATTTTATAATTCCAACTCTGCCATTTAGGAGGGAAATCAGGAAGCACTTTTCACACAAAGGGTAGTGGAAATGTAGAATTCTCCCACCAAAAAGGCTGTGGATGCTGGGTCAATTAAAATTGTCAAGACTGAGATCGATAGATTTTTGTTAAGTAAGGGTATCAAAGGTTAAGGAACAAAGGCGGGTAAATGGAGTTGATGTACAGATCAACTATGATCTAATTGAATGGCGGAACAGGCTCAAAGAGCTGAATGGCCTACTCCTGTTCCTATGGGGGGAATTTTGTCAGCCCTGGGGAGGAGGGTTTGGAGGCGGGACTGCCAGGAAAATGGCAGAATCTGGGGGCGAGTGCCCATCCTGCCCTCAACCCGCCTCCGTGCCATCTTCCCAGAAGGCGGGTACCCGACCCGCACCGGGTCCTGTCTCCTGGAGGCAGGAAGGGGATTACAGCCACTTAACTCCTGACGTCGGGAAACCCGCCAGGGTCACCGAGGCAAGCAGTGGGTCTGCGGGGGTCGGACGGGTGCAAAAGTGTGTTGTGGAGGTGAGTGATGGGTGGATGTGTGGAGAGGTAAATGTGTGATGCAACAGCCATCTGATTTCTACTCGGCAGATAGGTTTGATGAGTCTTGAATCCAAGGACTCATCAAACAACAGAGAATGTCAATGTTTGACTGATGTGCCTTCAATAACCACAAAACTAGAAGTTATAGACCTTAACAAGTTGGCTTTTAATCACTAAGGTCAGAGCTAACATCTCAACACACTGACTGGCTCGCAGGAATGAGTCATATAGATCCTGGGATCTTTATGTAAGAGAAGTCAGGGGCGGAGCCAAGAGCCAATACCTGGAACATTCCAGGTTAGTCAGGAAAGAGGAAGTGAAACTATACACCGTGTGGGGGAGGGTAATATACATGAGTGCAAAACGAATACAGGCAAGCCAAACACATTTCATTACATTGACATTTTCACAGAGCTGTCAATCGATGATAATTCATCTGTCAAAACTTTTTGACAGATGAAACGTCATACGCTGATGTTCTCTGTAACCGGCTTGCCCTTAATTGGCCTGCTGAGCCCGCTGGGCAGGCTTAACAAGGTCAATCAGGGGAAAATAGCGTGGGTTGGCCAGTAATCGATGTAGGCGGGACTAAAACCCGACAAGTGGGAGTCCCGCCTCCAAAAGCTCCCCATTGGCAAAATCCAGCCGTATGTTAGTTAAACTAAAGACAGCCAGATAGGTCACCAAAGATTCCTGTTGCTATTTCTGAATATCTAACTCATTCTTTTCTCTTGTACACAGTTGGTTTTAGAGATAAATATGTCAGATGATTCAACAAAAATTAACATGAATATATATCACAAATTTACATCATCCAATCTCTAACAAATATTTTATATACTTGCAGATTAAAAATAATTTAACTAAAGAAAGCAGTGTTAGTTGTTAAACTTGCTTTTAATTGTAAGTCAGGAACTCTCTCCATGACTCGGTTCATTCAGCATTACAAGAAACCTGTCACCTATCTTAACCTTAGATTTCTGGGGTAGTAAGTCCTGCTTACACTGAATTCTGATGAAGGATCTCAAATGAAACACTAATCCATCCTTCTCTTTCAGATGCTGACTGCCCTGCTGTGCATTTTCAACATTTTCTATTTCTCATAACTTCTTTTACTATAGCCAGAATTCTTTGGTACTTTAATTTATTCCCCTATGCTATCCTAAAGTGACCCTCAATGTGATTCCTTGCTCAATTCACCAATAGAGATATGGGGAAGGACTATTTCAGTAAGCAAATCTTAACTCTGACTACCTTTAGGAAACTAGACACTGGGCCATTCAGTCATTTAGTGGACTGTAAAAGAAAATTCACTCTCAGGATAAGAGCGTCACTGGCGAGGCCAGCATTTATTGTCCATCATTAGTTGCCCTTGAGAAGATGGTAGTGAGCCTCCGTCTTGAACCGTTGCAGTCCATGTGGTGAAGGTACTCCCACAGTGCTATTATGTAGGAAGTTCTAGGATTTTGACCCAGCGACGATGAAGGAATGGCAAAACATGTCCAAACTGGTATGGTATATGACTTGGAGGGAACTTGGAGGTGATAGTGTTCCCATGCACCTGCTGCCCTAGGTGCTGGAGGTCGCAGGTGCTGTCAAAGAAGTGTTGGCGAGTTGCTGATGTGCATCATATAGATAGGACACACTGCGGCTACGGTGCACTGGTGGCGGAGGGAGTGAATGTTTAAGGTGGTGGGTGGATGAGGTGCCAGTCAAGCATGCTGCTTTGTCCTGGATGGTGTCAAGCTACTTGACTGTTGTTGGAGCTGTACCCATCGAGGCAAGTGGAGAGTATTCATCACACTCCTGACTTGTGTCTTGTAGGTGGTGGAGAGGCTTCAGGAGGTGAGCAACTCACTGCAGAATTCACAGCCTGTGACCTGCTCTAGCAGCCACAGCATTTATGTGGCTAGTTCAGTTAAGTTTCTGGTGAATGGCAACCCAGAGTGTTGGTGGTGGTGGATTCAGTGATAGTAATGTCATTGAATGTCATGGGGAGGTGGCTGAACTCTCTCATTGGAAATGGTCATTGCCTGGCACTTATGTGGTGCGAATGTTACTTTTTTTTATCATTTACAGGATGTGGGCATCGTTGGCAAGGCCAGCATTTATTGCCCATCCCTAATTGCCCTTAAGATGGTGGTGAGTTGCCTTCTTAAACCGCTGCAGTCCGTGTGGTGAAGGTACGCCCACAGTGCTGTTAGGTAGGCAGTTCCAGGGTTTTGACCCAGCAACGATGAAGGAACAGCAATATATTTCCAAGTCAGAATGGTGTGTGACTTGGAAGGGAACTTGGAGGTGATGGTGTTCCCAATGCTCCTGCTGCCTTGTCCTTATGGGTGGTAGAGGTCGCGCGTTTGGGAGGTGCTGTCAATGAAGCCTTGACGAGTTGCTGCCATGCATCTTGTAGATGGTACACACTGCAACTATGTTGGAGCTATGGTGGAGGGAGTGAATGTTTAAGGTGGTGGATGGGGTGCCAATTAAGCGGGCTGCTTTGTCCTGGATGGTGTCGAGGTCTTGCTGAATATGAGCATGGGCTGCTTCATTATCTGAGGAATTGCAAATGGAACTGAGCGCTGTGCAATCATCAGTGAACAGCCTCACTTCTGACCTTGTGATGGAGGGAAGATCATTGATGAAGCAGCAGAAGTTAGATATCCTAGGATGCTGCCCTGAGGAACTCCTGCAGCAGTGTCCTAGCACTGAGATGATTGGCCCCTCAACAACCACAACATCTTCCTTTGTGCTAGGTTTAACTACAGCCACTGGAAAGATTTCCCCCGATTCCCACTGACTTCACTCATTACTTGCTGCATTAAATCAACCGTTAATCTCAGCTACGCACACATTAGTATAAAGATGGCCAAGTGCATATTTTAACAAAAGAACTGAAAGGGGCCATAAAGACAATACAACAAGCTGTAGGATGTAAATGAATTATTAAAAATATTGCAGCAAGAGCAAAAAGATATGACTTAGGATCTGAAAAAGAAATGTGAATAGACTTGCATTTTAAGTATTAAAAATAAAAAACCATTCATAGAAACAGACAACACTGAAACTTAATCATAAGTGGATTTATTTTTTAAAATTTTGACACAGTCATTAATGATACTTTATTAAGAGTGACAGAAAAATTTAAGCTCGTTACTCAGTAAAATAGAATTCCCATTCATCTCCTTCCTCTGAATTGAAGCATGGTTAAAAAAAATCAAATTGGAGGCACAATGAGCTTCATGAATTAATCTGGTGTGATTAGCCAAAGATCTGGTTCATATACCCAATATTTATCCCCTTGTACATTCATACAGGTGGCATATCCAACTTAACAAAAGAATTAGAAATTCAGCTCAAAAGGGAAACACCAGCTCAACTAAAAGGTAATTATAGCTGGGAACTGCAGTATGATGCGATAAAATTTAACAGGAAGATGGGAAGGAGATACAGTGGGGTAGAAATTGGTCATCGGTGATTTATCCAAAAATGACCAATTTCATATGGCTATGCCCTGCACCCAAAGGACGCTGGAAAAATGTACGGCTCCGTATCAGCCTTGGACGATTTTCAGGTGGCCACACGGCATTAGGCCCCTCGCATATGCTAATTTGGGGCCTAACAACAGTTTTAGGTCCCCTTCAAGAAATTGGGCTACACTGAATGGAGCAGGTGCTGAGCTTGAATCCACTCAGGTTTTCCAGGTGTGGCTGCAGCCTTGGAACTGGCCACCAGCTAAAAGGTAAGTTTACATTTATTTCAAAAAGAATTCATGTGGTGTCAGGAGGAACAGGGTGTTCCTTCCAGGCTCCACAGCACTCCTGCCAGACGCGATCGCCCCTCTCTCTCTGTCCTCCCTCCCCCAGCACTTGCCCAAGGCCGCTGCCCGCAAGGCAAGCTGCCCAGAGTTCTGCAATGGGTGAGCTGCTTATGGAGATGCGGCTGGTGCCGGCAGCTCACCTGAATTATTGAAATGAGGCCCAGTTTCAGGCCTCTTAGAAAGGGCACGTCTGCCCATGCAGCACTGATTCTGGGCCCAAAAAACAGCCAGACGATTTTCTGCCCCAGTGACTGGAGTTCCAATGTGTGGCAATATTGAGTGAGTAAGAATGTTAAATTGAATTTGTGATTCTCTACACAATGAGCTCTTGATCTTCCCATGTGCAGTTCAAGGCATCTTCATGTGCCATCAAGGGCAAGCACTAAGCAGAAGCAAGGTGCTTCTATATATCAAAGCAGGAAAAATCTGATGGTTACTCAACTCAGGATAATAGTGTAGACTTCTTAATCACTAGTTACAAAGGGCCTGTGAAATCAAATTACCTGGCTGAACTTTCTGTCAGGGAATGGTGTGCGGCATAAGGGTACTTTAGACAAAGGAAGTGAAGCAAAATAAGATAAAAAAGCAAGTGAAGAGAGATAAAATATTCCAAAATTAAGCCTTATTATAGCGACCTTATAGAGACTGGAAAAATAATTGTCATTCAGGGTTCATGATGGTAAGCTTAGGCTATTCTATCAGCTTTAATGGAGTTACATCATGGGTCACAACACAAATTTGTTGGAACAAAATGTTTGTTACCAAAGGTGTTTTTATATGAAAGGTCCAATATAAAGTAACAAAGGATTTCTGTAAGGAAACAGGAGCCTCTAAAAACAAATATAACTTGGTTATTAGTACTAATTAGTTGTTAGATCATTAAAGGCGGCATGTAAATTGGTGGATTGAATAGATACCAAACACGTCTAAAAACAAAGCAAGTTATAGCTAGCTTTATAGATATGGAAGAGATTTTATCCCTGACAGTATCAACTAGTAATCTGTACACTGTTTAAAAAAAGCATTGCCATGTTGACACTAAAAGAGCTGCTTGTTCTTCTCCATAATAATTTGATTTGAAATTTATAGCCAATCTAGATTGTACTCTGGCATTATCACAGAATTTTACAGCACAGAAGGAGGCCATTCGGCCCACCGTGCCTGTGCCGGCTCTTTGAAATAGCTCTCCAATTAGTCCCACTCCCCTGCTCTTTCCCCAGAGCCCTGCAAATTTTTCTTTTCAAATATATATCCAATTCCCTTTGAAAGTTACTATTGAATCTGCTTTCACCACCCTTTCAGGCAGTGCATTCTAGTTCATAACAATATGCTGCATAAAAAAAAAATTCTCCTCATCTCCCCACGGCTTCTTCTGCCAAATTAAACTGATTTAACTGGAAATTGACTGAACCCTTTGGAACCTGACAGAACTGACGCCACACCTTCTAGACACAATCAGCATTTTCAGACTCTTCAACTTTCTGCACAAATCCTTTTTCTGCATTGAGGATCACAATGTCACCTATAAAAAGGGAGAAAAAAACATTTCAAAGTGCACTGGAAAATACAACTTTAGACGTATGGATACAACCCTGCATTTCTCAAAAGCTTGTCTAGAATTGAAATTAGAAATGGAATTCAAGTTATGTGTAGATGTGTTTATTTTCTCTTTCTGTCTTTCACAAACATGCTGACGGCGCAAGTGAAGCATATTGGTCATTAGTGCAAATCTACTGTTCTCTATCTGTGTTCATTTCACTTCAATTTACCTGTGAATGAGTAAACTGGCCCAAGACCTAAAACCATTTCTGTATCTGAGTACGGAGAAATGGATGGATGATCCCATTCCTTCAAGTATGTGACTGTTCAAAAACAGTTTATTATAAATATGTGCAAATGACTGGGAACATGGACTTAAATGCGTCTCCTCCAAAGGCGCCATAGTGCACACCTGTGTGACCCACAATGAGCCCTATGACTTACGCTCTTGTCATACATAGGATAGTGGCATGAGTGAGGTGCATTAAACACGACTGCCTCACTCATGGGGGTCATGCTATACGGACCACCATCAGTGGCATTGCTCCAAAACTCACTGCAGCATTGAGCATCCGCAAGCACGCATTCACTGTGCCTAGTATGTGGATTAGTTCTTCCAACCACACGCATTAACTCTACTTACTATAGGTCACAAGTTTAATGTCATGCTGGTAAGTAAATAGGATCATTCAGCGTTGTACAGCACCTACCTGATCTGAACAGGCTTGTTGCATGCGCACAGCTCACAATGCACGGTAATCCGTATTCTCGTGCAACTACAGCACCTGTGAAGAATAGTACACAAAACAGTGATCAGTGGGAACAGGTCTGTATGTCTGTGCAGGTACCTGCATTTTTCAGTGACAGCACTTAGAAATGAAACAACATCGAGCATTCCCAGGTCAGATTACAGAAGAGACACTGTGACAGGCTGATATTTTTCTATATAATAGATGTTATGAGTATTTTTGGCACAGGTTGGCTTGAGAATGGCAACTGTACTTTTTAGGTATCTGTCTCTGACTAAGCTAAGGCCACAAAACTTCTTCTTATGCCATTCATTATTCTACTTTGCCTTATAATGGCAACTCTTATCGTCATAATTGTGAATATTTAGGGGGAAAAATTGGGTTGATTTGCACCTCCTGTTAGCGCCCCCGGGGGGCGGGGTGCTGCTAATGCCTCCCGCGAAATTCAGCGGGAGGTTAACGGCGGCGGTAGCCGGTAGTGCCCCGCCGCCGGCAATGACGTCATCACCATGCGCAGCGCCCTGGCCGCAAACTTGAGTTGCGCCCCCTGACCAATTGCCAGATGATATGTCTGACAGGGTCAGGGGGGCGTTTTTACAGCCACGGCGGCACTACTTAAAGGGCAAGTGTCGGGCGGCCATTATTCTTTGGCTGACTGCCAGCACCTGCCCCCTCCCCCTTTTTACTTCGGGGCGCCGGCCGTGATTGCCCAGCCCGGCACTCCTCTTGAGTGCCGGGCTGCTTTCATGGCACCACGCTCCCCAGTGGTCTAGCAAGGCCCCGGTTTGCACAGCGCTAGTCCCCTTCCCTTTAATCAGGGGAGGGAGGCCTGCAATAACGCGGCGCTACGTGCTGATGCGAGTGGCGCTGTTGCACGTAGCACCGCAATATTCAGTTGTAGTGCTCCAAGAAGGAGGTGGAGTGCTTCCAGTATCACCCCACCTCCTGCTTGGGGTGCTATAACTGAATTTCAGGCGCTAATTTATTCGGGGAGCTAAAAGCCAAAAGGGGAGGCACCAAATTTTCCCCCCAAAGAATTTGGGATTCATATTTATGAATAAATGAATATAGTTACAGCTCCCTCTTCTTTGTCCAGATACTTCCACTTGGAGGTATCAACCGGAATCAGGGGATCAGGTTCTATATGAATGCTGGTGACTCTTGGCTTTATCTGCTGCCTCTTTTAGTTCCAAGACAGTTGATCATTTCTCTATCTCCCTGTCTGACACTAAGGGCTGGGTTTTCCTCTGGGGTGGTTTTACCACTCGAGGTGGATCGGTGTGTTATTACTGCCCACCACCCCGACCCCTGGGTTGGGGGGTTATTACACGTGCAGGTGAGCTCCTGGCAGTGACTCTGCTCTACAGGTTGAGCCTGCCACATTTCCACTGCTCCACTGCCGTTATACCGATCGATTTCTGACAGTACACCAGAAACATATTCAAAATTATCTCCAAACTAATGTTGGTAAAACTGAAGCCATCCTTTCTGACTCCCATAAACTCCTTTATGTCTCTGTCCCAAATTCTAGTAACCTCCCTTTCAGCTCAACTTGAGTCTAGTGGTGTGCAACTTCAATCTGCAGCTTGACCTAAAACTCAGTTTCCTCCTCCATATTCTTCATCTTTGCCCCACTTATTGTCACCAAGATTCATGCCTCTATTACCTCAAGAAAACTTTTCCAATGCTCGCCTGCTTTATCTGCTCACTTCCACCCAAGCCACAACTTATCCAAACTCTCACTAATCATGTTATTCATCCTGTCTGCCACTTAGTATTCAGTTTCATTTTTCAATCTATAAAGTGCAATTTATTTTTGGCATTGCTGTTGAATAAAGTTTTGTTTACGGTTCTTACCATGTGATATTAATCCTCCAATCTCAGTGACCAGTCCTCCTAACAAGGGGAAGTATGGGCTCCAGCCAATGTCTGTGCTTGTCACAATTAAAATATCCCCCTGCTGGATGCATTCAGCCTCCAGAATCGTTTCCACAACACGCGCTGTTCCCTTCACAATCCCGTGACTCACTGTCATACCTGTAATAAAAATAATTTTAGGCTTTTGTGTTTTCAGATCGTCCCAATCTAGATGGGAGGTTTCCCAGATTAATATGAGCATTTTGTGCTGCTCTTTCTGGTTTTAAAAGAAGTGAATCGAAAGATTAACACTTAAACGGTAAAGGGAAAAAGTCATGAGCCGATTCCCTGGGAGGGGGGAAAATGGCCCATGCTCTTGACTACTCCTGCATTGGTGACGAGGCAGCCTGATCCTGTCGGATCCTGGGTGATTTCAATCGTTTATGCTCCATGCACAACTTGAGTCTTGCACATGAGTGTTGGGAAGGGAGGCCTGTAAAATTGGCAGCATGCAACCCTTAAAGGGATGCTATTGCACAGTAAAGGGATTTGGGCCTGATTGGGGGAGGGCGGACAAAATTGCCTGCAGCCCTTAGAAAGGATGAAAAAAAGTTTTCAAATATTTATCAGCTTTTCCAAAGGTGATATGGGCAGGGCTGAAGTAGTGGCAGGCAAAGGAAGCTGAAAGTGAATAAAATGGAGGCATGAAATTAGAGTCTATGGGCAAGTGGTGGAATGATGCAGCCTTCAATCCTATGCTTGGTGGCTGATTAAATTAATTTGAGGTACATGAGGCATGTGGTTTGCACTGATCACCATTCCAAGGCACCTTCCTTAGAGGACAGCAGTGTACCTCACCTTGAAGGGATAATTACTAGTCGTAGTCCTTTTAGGGCTAGCCTGGATCAGGCGTATTCCTCAGACGTTCACTTTTAACTAAAGTTTGAGGTAGCCGAATCCTAAAGACGCTTAATTGGGTCTAAAGGTCCAGACTATCTCTTCCTAAAGGAAAGAAACAACCTGAAAATGTTACTGTCCTTCAGATAGCACTTTTAATAAGGTTAGCTAGACTGTAACGTGCCGGATATTATGAGGGTCCGGGAAGCTCCCCCAGAATTCTTCAGCTCCTCACCAAAGAGTGTACAGAGTTTGAGTTCGCGAGTTTGATACAGAAATCTTATGTGAGACAATTCTAAAAATATATAGATTTATTAAAGAACCGACATGTAATTTACAGCTGACGAGTCAATCACAATATTAACAGTTCCAAAAAGAGAAAGCTTACAATTCTATTATCAGAGAACCTTACTCTCAAATCTTAACTTTGCTACAGTTTTACAGTTCTTAAAGTTCTATTCAGGATATCCACCAAAATTAAATACCTTTGATCCCCGAGGTACAAAGAGTTGGAGACTTACAGAGCAGCCTCTGAAGCCGAGAATCACTTTGCCCCTTTAAAGCGAATCTACTATCCCATTTGAGAGTTCAATATTTATACCCTTTTCCAGTGGTATTTCCTTTAAGGTTTTCTGCTGATGTAAGCTAATTATCTCTAGTCATTTTTCTGCTGACCCCTGCAATTCTTACAGTCACCTCAGCTGGTAGCATTACAGAATTATGTCTCTTCTCTAGGTGTTCTAAGTTTACCATAAAAAACGGTGTAATGGCAGATGTGTTTTACTTGATGTCATTTTTACGAAGGCAGATGTTTCTTACTTTTATGTGCTTCTTTACGAAGTGTAAATTAGAACACCTTGTACAGGGTGAACCATTGTTTCATTCCGAAAGGTTCAGACTCCCGGAGCCTTTAACCTTCTGTTTCAATAAGGTTATTGATTCAGTGTCAACAACTATCTTATCTCTATAGCCAGAATGCTTTCACAGCTTTTTCATAGTTAGGTTTCTAGACTTCCAAACCCAGTTTGTCATGTTTTAATAAGACCAGAATTCTTTCTTAGAATGGTGTATTTTTCTGAATAGGTTATATGGCTTATTCCTTCACGACCTGGCAGGAGGTAATGGCCAGACTGAATGCTGTTTACAGTAGCTGGAAACAGATGCAGGAGGAGACAGCACACTTTAAAAGATCTGCCAGAGTGCGACTAACCAACTATGTAGCAGGAAAATGGCACACGTAACAAAATGTTTACTGCTCGCCCATGCCAGGCATTTGTACAGCTGTATAGCTCTTTTATTGCATCTCGTGTGTATCCATACCTCAACTGGGCAGTCAAATTGGAACATAGGAACAGGAGTGGGCCATTAAGCCCCTCATGCCTGTTCCACCATTCAATGAGATCATGGCTGCACTGTATCTTAACTCCATTTACCCGCCTTGGTTCCATGTGATGCATAGCAAAAGCTTTGCCACACTCACAGTTTCCACGGGTTTTAAGTTGGACACATAGGAACAATCAGTGACCCTCTACTTCACGAAATACACCAATTGACATGTGTGTCATGATGTTCACTGGGAAAGGAGATAAATGTTTTGACCATGCTGACCACTACATCTGTTCTTGATCACTATGTGGCCAGCACAGTATCTGATATTGCAGCTCTGGATGGGACTGAGCCACGGACATAAAAATTGAGAGCAGTGGTGACCTTGCCAACCACTGATAGCACCATCCCGGTGTTGCAATATTGCTGCAGGTGTCCTTGTTGCAGATGTTAAAGGTCTGTCCTGCTGACCTGAATCAACCTGAATCAAGTTGTCTTGTGCAAATGGAAGGTAGGTGTGCCAAGGGCTGCAGAATAGCCTTGCTGATCTCCTTGACGTGCCTTCTTTCATTTTGTATTACCTCTACCATGAAATTGAGGTGCTTTGCAACTGAACTTAAGGGGTGAAAAAAATGGCTAACCAAAATATTTTCCCCAAAATTATTTTCATAAACATTTCTAGAAATATGGAAAAGGTGTGTCGCTAAGAACAATGCACTAAAAAGCACTGTAAACATTGCCCAAAAAACCTTCCAAAAGCTAGAAAAGATCTTCTGCACCCATGGAGCTTCCCTTGTGACCATTCCAAATCAGTGAAAAAGGGCAAAAACCAAGCACAAATCCCAAGGAATTGTGAGTGGTATTAATTTTTATTACCAAATCTGGGTGCTTAACGAAGCTCATGTGTAAAATGGGTACAAGCACTCCAGCTCATGAATTGCAGCCTTGAAGGAAATTGGCATTGATCCTCCACTCCCCCAATGCCCCACTTCTTCTGCTCCAGTTACACACCTGCTCTCTTAGGACACAGGACTGGTGAATCTATAGAACCAGAGAGGTTTACAGCGCAGAAAAAGACCATTCAGCCCATCGATCAAAACTCTTCATAATTTTAAACATCTTTATTACATCTCCTCTTAGCCTTCTTTGTTCCAGTGGAATAGTAACATAGAAACATAGAAGATAGGAGCAGGAGTAGGCCATTCGGCTCCTCGAGCCTGCTCCATCATTCAATGAGATCATGGCTGATCATCTAAATTCAGTACCCTGTCCCTGCCTTCTCACCATATCCCTTGATCCCTTTAGCCTTAAGAAATATATCCAACTCTTTCTTGAATATATTTAATGAATTGGCCTCCACTGCCTTCTGCAGCAGAGAATTCCACAGGTTCACCACTCTCTGGGTGAAGAAATTCCTCCTCATCTCAGTCCTAAATGGCTTACCCCTTATCCTTAGACTATGACCCCTAGTTCTGGACTCCCCGTCCTACCCTTTTTATAGTCCTAGCATCTCAACTATTGTTCCCCACCCTGGCACAGCATGGTAAATCTACTACTATACGCATTATATAGCTTCAAAGTTCTATCTCTAATGGAGCTCCCAAAACTGTACACGCTAAACTATCTGTGGCTCAAACAATGTTTTGTAAGAATAGATTGTTACTTTTTACTCTTGGCCTCTATTTATAAAAGACAAAATTCTTTTGATCTTTTTATGTCTTTATCTACCTGTATTTGCATTTTCAGGGAATTATGTATTTGATTTTATAGGTTACTCTTCAGTGTCTTTCCCTCGAGTGTAAACTCGCATTCCTTGTTTTTCTCATTTACCTGTAGAACTACACACTTATCCACATTAAATTGAATCTGTCACCTGTCTGCCCATTCTTATACCCTGTCTCTGTCTTCCTGAAGTCTTTGATAGTCCTCCTCACCATTTTTCCAAACCTCCTACTTTGTGCTTTCAGCTAATTTTGAGATTGTATTCCCTATATGCAAGTCCAAATCACTTCCATATACCGAGAACAGAAGCAAACCCAGCACTGACCCTGGTGAACATCACCTCGAAGCTTTCTACAATCTAAGAAACATTCATAAACTTTATTTTCCTGTTTCCAACCAACTTTCTATCCATGCTGCTACTTTTCATTCGTACCATATGCCCAAATTTGCTAACTAGCATCTTATGAGACACCTTATTAAATTCCTTCTGAAAATTCATATACACTACATCTATTGCATTCCCTTTATCTAGCCACTTCTGGAAAAAGATCTATTACATTTCTCAAATACGACTTTCCTTTACCAGACCCATGATGGCTGTCCTTGATTAACCCGTGCATTTCTAAGTGCATACCAACTTTAGCTTTGCTCTTCAGTTTGTTCCTTCACTAATGGGAAGCTTCTATATGCTTATACCCCCCAATATGTTCTGTGGTATCTGCTTACCTGTCAGTGTGAGACCTGTTGCACTGTCCCCAATGGCTCCACTCTGACTGTGGTCAATAGGAACAGGTTTGCCATTGTTCATCTCCATGAACTTTAAAAGCATTTGCTTTTCCAGCAGTCTTCTTCGACGCTGAGCTCTGTATAAAGCATTAAAGTGTTAAAAGGGCAACGGCTGTATTAGTGTGGGAGCTGCTTTGCTTTTCGGAAAGATAGATACGGTGTATAAATCCTTTAACTTCATAAAATGTAAATGATGTGGGGAAATTACGTTTAAAATGCACTTGAATTTGTGCTGGTTGGGTTACAGTTCGAGTTGCCGCTATAATTCATTTGCGTAATCACAAACGTAAAATCTTCCATGAACCAATTTGAAGAGCCTTCCCGAACCGGCGAATCTTGCAATTTCAACTTGAGGGCATGGCCGGTTTTGCAGGTGGGGCCTGATCCTGGTGAATTGAATCTTGAAACAGCATAAAACGCGGACGCAAGTGGTTTTTGGCCGTAACTCATGTTTAAAATTCCCCAATGGTTCGGCCGATTCCACTCGGATTACTAGCGGAAACAAGCAGAAACTCGACCCCATTATTTTAAAAAAATACTCGCCTCGAATTTCTGCATGGTTTCCCCCAACCCCTGCCCGTAATATCGACGGAAAATTGGTGGAAAGTCTGAGAAAACGGCAGAAACGGTGGTTCCTGCCATTTCTCCGGGGTTTCCTCCGAAGTTATGGTGAAGAAATTCCACCCGACTGAATCTATTCATAAATTTCAATTTTGTTAACTAACACAAAGAGGTACATTATTAATGACTTTTATTAATAAATTCAATTAACTCTTAGTAGGATTTGTTTTATGAACATGCGAATAACGACAGACAGGAAAAGACCCAGTGGTCCATCCAGCCTGTCCCATACTCTGCGATGCCTTGTGCATCACAGTAGATACACTCCCCACCCCACCTGAAAGCCATGTAATAAGAACATAAGAAGTAAGAACAGGAGAAGGCCATACGGCCCCTCGAGCCTGCGCCGCCATTCAATAAGATCATGGCTGATCATCGACGTCAACTCCACTTTCCCGCCCGATCTCCATATCCCTTGATTCGCCTAGAGTCCAAAAATTCTATCTATCTCAGCCTTGAATATATTCAAAGACTCAGCATTCACAGCCCTCTGGGGCAGAGAATTCCAAAGATTCACAACCCTCTGAGTGAAGAAATTCCTCCTCATCTCAGTCTTAAATGGCCTACCCCTTATCCTGAGACTATGCCCCCTAGTTCTAGACACTCCAGCCAGGAAAAACAACCTCTCAGCATCTACCCTGTCAATCCCCTTCAGAATCTTGTATGTTTCTATTCTTCCTACCAATTTCCCGAGAGAGGCAAAAAAAACAGGTAAGACTGGATTTTTTTCAGATTAGTTAACAGAGGTTAAAGTCCTGTCACAGGAAGTGTCTAAATACTGTACCACTTTACCAGCGAAGTGTCCCAACACAATTAATTTCAGCTAATTTCTAAACTATACGTCACTGGGTACCATGTGCCCCATACCTGGAGATCAAGGCTGGTGATCTGTGCAGAAGCAGTTTTCCAATTTCTGAGTGGGTCAGGAAGAAAATCAAGTCGTCATCAGGCAGAAATCCCTGAAATATTAAGGGTTGGTGAGTGCATTCTATATGTAATAACCAACTGCTTGCCTTCACAAACTAAAAGTACTTACTGGTGAAAACTATTGCTGAAGCCATGGATCAACCCTTTACATAGGGAGACTTCAATAATGTCACTGAAAATAATCAGCTCCTTAAATTGCTGGCCCAGTCTGGCTGGGACAGTAGATAAGAGAGCAGCAGCCTCAGACTACACTGCTCCTGACGAGGCCCAGGAGCACTGGGATCTCCTCTCGTAGGCTGGCGGCACAGCTAGTGCACGCCTGTCATGTGGCAGGGCCTAGCCCTAGCGGAAGTCGGGTATGTGCTGCTATCACGGTGGCATAGTGGTTAGCACTGTTGCCTCACAGCACCAGAGACCTGGGTTCGAATCCGGCCTCGGGTGACTGTGTGGAGTTTGCACATTCTCCCCGTGTTTGCGTGGGTTTCCTCCGGGTGCTCCGGTTTCCTCCCACAGTCCAAAGATGTGCGGGTTAGGTTGATTGGCTATGATAAATTGACCCTTAGTGTTAGGGGGATTAAATACGTGGGATTACGGGGATAGGGTGGGATGTGTGTTGGTGTAGGGGTTACGGGGATCGGGTGGGATATGTGTCGGTGCAGGCTCGATGGGCCGAAATGGCCTCTATCTGCACTGTGGGGTTTCTGTGATTCTGTGATCATGAGTCCGGCTGCACAGGGCAATCTTGGTCTCCTAGGATTTGCACTTATCTTTCCAGATCAAATAAATGGAGGCATGGTGGATCATCTCAACGCAAAGGCCTCATGTCTGCTGCCAGGGAGGTGGGCATTTACCCACCTGATTCTGATGTAGCTGGTCACTGACGTAATAAAACTCACTACGCACTTGGTTTGAGTATAAAGCAAGGCTTTAATCAACTTGTTTCATAACATAGAGGTCTAGTTGTACTTCACTAGTTCCTTGTCTTACAAAATGTCCCTGGAAAGCTGGGGCCAACGCCCAAGTATTTATACTCCTTGGATGGCGCCACCAGCTGGCCGTCCAGCATTATTTCATGAGTAGTTTCTTGATGAATGATTAGATTTATAACAGTCACATTTACCTGCCTGAGCCTGTGTACATGGTCACAGCTGAGTTGCATACCGATACAGTAGTAGTAGCGCTTGTGGTTTCTGAATAAGCAATTATTGTGTGCAGGAACATGTAGAGCTGCACGAGTGCAGTCAATGGACTTTGGGAAATCGTGCCATTTGGAAAAAAAACCTGAGGCCCTTCCCTGCTGTTGCCAGTTCTCCGTGGGGAAAGTGATGAAGTTACTAGCTCAGGCAAACAACGAGTCGGTCACCTGCTTGTTGCGTCTGCGCAATGTAGAATCACTATTATTTCTGATGTCCCCTGTTGCAGATTAGAATGAGCCTGAGGTGAAAAAGCTCAGGCTGAAGTGACTTTGGCAGTCATTAATGGTGCTGAGCCTGTCCTAGAGTTTAAGTTTAGGTAAGCTTGCAACACATGACCATTCTGTTTTCGCTTCCCTGCTGAACCAATGGGGGGAATCTTAATCTTAACTCGCCCTTCGGGAAGCTGATGGGATGGGGTGCAATGCTGGCTTTACATCCCACTGAAGTCAATGAAGAGCAATATTGGGTGGGGTGTTAAACCGGCGTTCCGCCCTGTCCCATGGTTTTCCTGCCCAGTGAGTTATGTTAAAATTACCTCCAATGCCTCAGCATACATTGGTTTTTTAGACAAGCCCAAGTAAACCCACCATTGCCTGTATATGTGATTGGGCAGGTAATGGCCGGTAGGCACAAGCCTCCTATGTCCTGCAGAATTGCCATTCTTCCTCCTCTTTGTCCAAATATCACAAAGAGGGATTCGTATAGGAATATCCAATACGAATTATCGGATATCCCAAGGAGTGAGCTGATTTCAAAAATGGGCACACCGAAAGCTCTCCCACAACCTTATTCACCCACTCAGATGACCACCAAAAAAAAATCAACAAAATTTAAAACAACAAATATAAATTGCACCCGAAGGTTGCTGCTTCCCCTTTAAATACCATTTTATCGGAGGGTGCAGCCTAGAAACTCGAGATTCCACATTTATGTGGGAAAAATTAAGAAACTGTGCACTTCTGCCATGAAAGCCGAAAATGAAGTCAGCAACTAAATGACATCACTTCCTTCACATTGTAATATTATAATGAGACTCCTACCTATTTCTGGAGAAGCTTCCAGTACATGATAGTACTCCAACTGGAAATAAGAATCACGCGCAAATGGGTGGAGATCTGCTGGTCACTGACCTCTGCCCATTTTTGAGGTCCATTAAGCTCCGTATGTGTTTATTTCTGGGACGTAACGGAGGGAAAAAAAGTGAGGCCTATGTGTCCTGCCCAAGTGATTTGTACAGAATTGCAGGGGATCTGACAAGGAGGTGCAAAAACCTTCAAAGTAGGAGACAAAATTCAAGTTTTAGTCATCCCAATCAATTTCAAACATACTAGATATTTCGTAGATGTCAAAGAGGAATAGAATTTACTAAGTGGGCAACCCAAGTGAGCAAATTGTTTTGCTGCCAACCATTAACCCATGGAAATGAGACTGTATGCAACTGCTATGAATATGCTCCTGTGAGTAGGCAATAACGTCATTCACTGTATTGAACTCTACAGTGCAGTGTAGTGAAGTATTAGTATGAACTAAACATTAGTACATACCTCCTGTACCATTAAGTTTGCCAGTTTCCAATAGGCTCTTTTAAATACATCAGTCATCTTGATTCCCATAGATTTTCCTAATTCTCTGGTGGCAACCGCTTTTCTTGCCTTTGGTAATGCAAAGTGCAGGATAAACCTACAACAGAAAGTGAGCTCTGTCACCATATTCCAGCCCTGCTATATTCTAGTGAAGTGTGTGTTGTAGTTTTACGTACTTTTGGATCTCCGAGAGTGGTGACTTTATGGAAGCAATGGCTTCCTCTGAAGACTTTTCTACCTTTTTGGCAAAAGGCTTGTTGTTCCGTAAAGCTGCCTGGATGGCTGGAATGATTTTAGTTGGTTCACTTGCCCATGACCTCTCATGCAATTCAGCCTACAAGAGAATAAAAAATAAATAAAAAGGTATCTGGGAATGTGACCCGGAGATTTGCATCTGATAGCACAACTAGGGCCAGAGAGTGAAGCTTCGAAGCAGTTCAGGTGTCTCCTAACCACTTCTTGGTTTGTCTTGA
Source organism: Somniosus microcephalus (assembly GCF_052327205.1). Taxonomy (NCBI): domain Eukaryota; kingdom Metazoa; phylum Chordata; class Chondrichthyes; order Squaliformes; family Somniosidae; genus Somniosus; species Somniosus microcephalus. The sequence continues at coordinate 256,726,789 of NC_140992.1, forward strand.
CTTCTCTCCAACTCCTGGTGGTGTTCTGCATCATGACCATTGGTTCTTCACCAATGTTCCCTCTAATTTTATTTTGTGTGTGGTCCCTTGCAGCCGCGCATGCGCAATATCTTTCAGCAACAACAGTTTGTGAGCGACCTCCCGATTGATGCGTGGCCGCGCACCCGCGCACCTTAGGGGGAACATTGCTCCTCACCTAGATTTCTGAATGAAAAAACATGAAGCTGGGGGGCTCACGGAAGAACTTTAGAATTTTTAGGGACATTTTAAGACAGTAAGTCCATCGCTTTCTGATAGAGCAAGTGCACCTGCCTTCTCAGTATAGGGGTAATTCCTTGATCCCATGCTCCCAGTGGGGACACCATGCCTAACGTAAATGTGGATCAGAGATAAGGTCACAACATTGTCAAACCCATTCTCTGATACATGCTCCTTCTTTGTGTGGTCTTCCAATGGGAATACAATTACCTATATTTCTCCATCTTTTCTCATTTGCATTCATGCAGCACCTTTCATATCCTCAGGACGACCCAAAGCACTTCATAGAATTTCATAAAATTACATAGAATATACAGCACAGAAACAGGGCATTTGGCCCAACCAGTCCATGTCCAGTCCAAACCATTTATGCTCCGCTTGAGCCTCCTCCCATCCTTCCTCATCTAACTCTATCGGCATAACTCTCTATTCCCTTTTCCCTCCTATGCTTATCCAGCTTCCCCTTAAATGCAGCTATACTATTTGCCTCAACCACTCCCTGTGGTAGCGAGTTCCACATTCTCACCACTCTCTGGGTAAAGAAGTTTCTTCTGAATTTCCTATTTGATTTCTTGGTGACTATCTTATATCGATGGCCTTCAGTTGTGCTCTACCCTACAAGTGGAAACACACTCTCTACGTCTACTCTAACGTAACCTTTCATAATTTTAAAGACCTCTTTTAGGTCATCCCTCAGCCTTCTCTTTTCAAGAGAAAAGAGACCCAGCCTGTACATCCTTTCCTATAGATAATAACCTTGCAGTTCTGGTATCATCCTTGTAAATCTTTTTTGCACCCTGTCCAGTGCCTCTAAATCCTTTTTAATAATATGGCAACCAGAACTGCACACAGTACTCCAAGTGTGGTCTAACCAAGGTTCAATACAAGTTTAACATAACTTCTCTACTTCATAGTCAATGAAGTATTTTCAAAGTGTCGTCACTGTAGGAATGTTGGCAAATTTTGAACAATTATACTGTCTGCTGCAATCGTCTTTTCTGGCTGAAAATGTTCTGCCTAACTTCTCTTCATATTTCTGAATTCCTGGCTTTTATCTTATGCCCCTGGTACATAAAGCATTTGAGTATATTTCCAGAAAATGTTGTAAACATGTTTCCTTAGTAAAATTGTTAATTTATAGTCACTTCTCCTTCTTCTTAGGCAATCCCTCGGAACCGAGGATGACTTGCTTCCATATTAAAAATGAGTTCGCAGGTGACTGATGAGTTCAATGCGGGACCTACAGTCTCTGTCACAGGTGGGGCAGACGATGGTTGAAGGGGCGGGTGGGTGGGGTGCTTAGGTTGACGTGCGCTCCTTGCGCTGCCTGCGCTTGACTTCCGCTTGCTCCCGGCAAAGAGACTCGAGGTGTTCGGTGCCTTCTCGGATGCTTCTCCTCCACTTTGTGCGGTCTTGGGCCAGGGATTCCCAGGTATCAGTGGGGATGTTGCACTTTTTCAAGGAGGCTTTGAGGGTGTCCTTGAAGCGTTTCCTCTGCCCACCTGGGGCTCTCTTGCCGTGCCGGAGCTCCGAGTAGAGTGCTTGTTTTGGGAGTCTCGTATCGGGCATGCGGACGATGTGACCCGTCCATCAGAGCTGATCGAGCATGGTCAAAGCTTCGATGCTGAGAATGTTGGCCTGAGCAAGAACACTGGCGTTGGTGCGCCTAGCCTGACAATGAATTTGCAGGATCTTGCGGAGGCAGCATTGGTGGTACCTCTCCAGTGCTTTGAGGTGCCTGCTGTACATGGTCCATATCTCTGAGGCATACAGCAGGGCAGGTATCACTGCTGCTCTGTAGACCATGAGCTTAATGCCGTGTTTGAGATCCTGGTCTTCAAACACTCTCTTCCTCAGGCAACTGAAGGCTGCACTGGCACACTGAAGGCGTTGTTGGACTTAGTCATTGATGTCTGCCCTTGTTGACAGTAGGCTCCCGAGGTATGGAAAGTGGTCCATGTTGTCCAAGGCCTTGGCGTGGATTTTTATAATCGGGCGGCAGTACTGTGTGGCAGGGGGCAGGTTGGTAGAGGACCTTTGTCTTACGGATGTTTAGTGTAAGGCCCATGCTCTTGTACGCTTCCATGAAGGTGTTGACGATGGTTTGGAGTTCGACCTCCGAGTGAGCGCAGACGCAAGCATCGTCTGCATACTGTAATTCGACGACAGAGGATGTGACGACCTTGGATCTGGACTGGAGGCGACAGAGGTTGAACAGTTTCCCGTTTGTTCTATAAATTAGCTCCACTCCAGTGGGGAGCTTACTGAGGATGAGATGGAGCATTGCAGCAAGGAAGATCGAGAAGAATGTTGGTGCGATGACACAGCCTTGCTTGATCCTGGTTCGTATGTGAATTGGGTCTGTGGTGGAACCGTTGGTCAGGATCACGGCTTGCATGTTGTCGTGAAGCAGGTGGAGGATGGTGACAAAATTTTGAGGGTAGCCGAATTTGAGGAGGACACTCCATAATCCCTCACGGTTGACAGTGTCAAAAGCCTTTGTGAGATCAAAGAAGGCCATGTACAGTGGTTGGTGCTGTTCCCTGCATTTCTCTTGTAATTGACGTGCAGTGAAGATCATGTCCATTGTGCCCCTTAGTGGGCAGAATACGCATTGCAACTCTGGGAGGAGCTCTTCGGCCACTGGGAGAAGGCGATTGAGGAGGATTCTTGCGATGACTATCCCTGTGGCAGACATCAGGGAAACTCCTCTGTAATTACCGCAATCGGACTTGTCACCTTTCTTGAAGATGGTCACAATTACGGCATCTCAGATCCCCTGGAATGCTCTCCTCCTTCCAGATAAGAGAAATGAGTTCATGAATTCGCACCAGTAGTGCTTTTCCACTATGCTTTAGTGTCTCGGTGGGGATTCCATCTGCTCCTGAGGCCTTGTTGTTCTTCAGTTGTCAGATGGCCTTTTCAACCTCATGCCGGGCTGGGGTTGTGCTGAGGTGGCGGGTAGCATGCTGCGGGATGGAGTTGAGGACACTCGCGTCGAAGACAGAGTCTCGGTTAAGGAGATCTTCGAAGTGCTCCTTCCAGCGGGCACTGACTGCCTCTCTGTCCTTGATGAGTACCTCTCTGTTCTTGACCCGCAGTGGGGTAGGACCTTGGGTGTTTGGGCCGTAGATGGTCTTGACTGCGCTAAAGAATCCACGCACGTCGTGGTTGTCAGCTAACTGTGGATCTCCTGCGCTTTCTCCACCCACCATCTGTTCTTTAGGTCACGAGTTTGTTGTTGGACCTCGGCCTTCAGGCGTCTGTGGAGCTGCTTTCTTGCTCTCGAGTTCTGTCGCTGTTTCCCGATCAGGAATGCCTTACGCTTGTGGCTTATCAGCTCCTGGATCTCCTGGTCATTCTCGTCGAACCAGTCTTGGTGTTTCCTGGTCGAGTGACCGAGCGTCTCTTCACAGGTGCTGATTATGGAGGCCTTGAGTGCAGACCAGGCGCTGTGGGTACTCTGTGTCTCTGAATCACTGGGAGTTGTCAGGCTGTTTGTGAGACGCAGGCTGAATAGGGCCTTCTTAGCGGGGTCTTTGAGTGCTCCAGAGTTGATTTTTCTGCGGCATTGTTACGTTGCCGCTGCTGTTTTGGGGCTACATTGATGGAGATGACAGAGCAGATTAGGCGGTGGTCGGTCCAGCAGTCGTCAGCTCCTGTCATGGCGCGGGTGATGCGGACGTCCTTGTGGTCCCTCGCTCAGATGATGACGTAGTCCAGCAGATGCCAGTGCTTGGAGCGAGAGTGCTGCCATGAAGCCTTGTACTTGTCTCTCTGATGGAACAAGGCGTTGGTTATGACAAGGCTATGTTCTAAGCAGTTCGACAGGAGGGTACCGTCGGAGTTGGCTTTCCCTACCCCCTCTCTGCTGATCACACCTCCCCACAGGTCTGTGTCCTTTCCAACTCTGGCATTAAAGTCACCAAGGAGGATCAGCTTGTCGCCCGTTGGGACTCGCGACAGGGATTGTTCGAGGCTGGAGTAGAATTCCTCTTTGGTCTCATCTGTGGCTTCTAGTGTTGAGGTATACGCACTGATGACTGTAGCGCACTGGTTCCGGGCTAGGGTGAGCCGAAGAGTCATGAGGCGCTCGTTTATACCGCTAGGAGAGTATCTGAAACACCCAACTAGTTCATTTTTTATGGCGAAGCCAACCCCATGGAGGCGGCGTTCTTCAGGTTTGACTTTCCAGAAGAAGGTGTGCCCACTGCCTTGCTCCTTGAGCTGGCCTTCCCCTGCTCGCCGGGTCTCACTTAGGGCGGCGATGTCAATGTCGAAATGTCTGAGCTCCCGGGCAACGATAGCAGTACGGCGTTCTGGTCTGTCGCTGTTGGGGTTGTCCATGAGGATCCTGACGTTCCAGGTCCCGAACTTCATTTTAAAGGGTGGAAGATGCATGAGTCCAATGCATAAATATCTACAGCTTATTAATTAATGTTCCTAGTTATAAGTGAATATTAAAGATAAATATTCATCTACAAATTTAGATGTTATGCAGATGTTATACCATAGGTAACCGCCTTTCCTATTACCTAGAAATTACTGTTGGTGATACTAGCAGATGAATGTTTAATGTGTTCACATGACTTTCCTCTGCCCACTACTGTAGCACAGGTGTTAACCCTTTGTTAACATAGAGATATGCACGTCTGGTGGGTGTGGGTGGTCCCCCATATCATATGGGTTGCGGGTGCCCATAAAACCCTACCGTCATATAGGACTAACCACCCTATCAGCTGGTAGAAAGATGGTTCCAGCCATGGAAGGAGCGTTCACATTGCGTCCTGTCAGACTGTTAATCAGCCTATAAATCCATCCACTACTTCACATTATTCTCCAAGGGATGAGTGTGGCGATACAAAAACAAGAATCTGATGGACTCGGATTTAAGTTCAGCCAAGTGAGGCAAGATCAAACATTTTTCTCACTGACAGCTAGAAAGTCCCAAATGTCATAGTTTGAGTGGCTTCAACCCAGTTTGTACTGAAAACAATTCACACAGTGAATTTGGGACTAAGTGCCCATTTCACACAGCAAAAACCACAGTATGGTTTTGAGTGTGTGAAATTGAAATATCACACTAGTGCATTGGCTTAGTTTTCTGGGGCTCGCACAGTGTTGGGGCAGTGTTGAGGAAGTTTTATTCTTCATCAACTGGTGCTATAACTCATCTGGGATGACTTGATTCTGAGACGGGGTGCAAAAAAAAATAGATTTTCACCACTTACCTTGCAGAAAAATATTTTTATTGTCTTTAATTCTGTAACAATGATAGTGACCAACTGAGAAAGGTACCGGTTAGTGATAGTTTATGTAACCTGGCAACCATTTTGTTTTTTGCATAATTAAGTAGTCAAAGATGATTCGAAAGTATTAATATTAGACACAAGAGCATAGAAATATAAAATTAGGCACAGGACACGAAAATAAAATGCAACTGTTCTAGTCATGTATTTGAATCTCAAAACATTTGCATGAACTCTATATTTAACAACAAACTTACATCTCTGAGACATCGATAGCCATGCTTTTGCAGGAAGTTTTGAAACTTCTGACTAATTACTCCATTTTGCTGAGACAAAAGCCAGGATACTGCAGTCTGGTTAAGAAAAAGGTTAAAATGTTTCACTCATACTGCATTCAAAAATAATATTGAACTTCAATTGTGTATCAATTAACAAATGGGTGTGCAGTACTATATAGTAATAGTATCTCCAACAACACTCAAGAAGCTCGACACCATCCAGGACAAAGCAGCCCACTTGATTGGCATCCCATCCACCACCTTAAACATTCACTCCCTCCACCACCGGCGTGCCATGGCTGCAGTGTGTACCATCTACAAGATGCACTGCAGCAGCTCGCCAAGGCTTCTTCGGCAGCACCTCCCTAACCCGCGACCTCTACCACCTAGAAGGACAAGGGCAGCAGGCACATGGGAACACCACCGCCTCCAAGTTCCCCTCCAAGTCACAGACCATCCTGACTTATATTGCGATTCCTTCATTGTTGCTGGGTCAAAATCCCAGAACTCCCTACCTAACAGCACTGTGGGCGTAACTTCATCACACGAGCTGCAGCGATTCAAGAAGGCAGCTCACCACCACCTTCTCGAGTGCAATTTGGGATGGGCAATAAATGCTGGCCTTGAATAAAAAACAATACATTTCTGAAAAGTAAGCTGGAAGGTGTGTCCATCAGTCTCAGTACCTTCTTCCAGCTTTTTCTAGAGAGGCTCATCCTCCCAAAAAGCAGCTAGGTTTTCTGTGTTATCTGGCACATAATTGAACAAAAGAGGGCCAACTCAGAGTCCAACCATACATACCTCAAACAGCAGAAACTTAAGAAAATTCCCCCCCAACTCTGGCAGAGGAGGGCTGGTGGGACTGTGACCACAAGAGCACACCCTTGCATACATTCTTGTCCTGCTCAGCCCCCAGCCTTTCTGTACAGAGGTCCGCCTATGCACACTGAACCTGTTCATACAGGCCAAACAATGCTTTCCACGTGCAGATTCACAGCAAGAAGATCCTGTTGTCCCACAACTTAATCCCACCAACAAACATGAGCAAAACATATATGGGACATTTGTCAATCAGAGCAAGTAATTGATGGGTCAAATATAGAGGAAGGTAAAATGCCAGGAGATTTCTATCCATATGGCGGCCATCAACGACTGCCTATACTTTGGAAAAAGCAGCGGTGTCAGGATACTTGGTGGCTGCTGCAGTTCAGTGTAAAAGGACATTACCTGCATCAGTCATCTATTTGGCACATATATGAGCAGCACACTGGCTGATATGGTAGAAGATCCCTAGGTAGTCTGAAGGAGGTAGAGGCGAACAAGTAGTGACATGATCTGCAATGGCAATACTATATGGTTAGATGTTCTCCTGCCATTCTGGCTTGGACATACATCACTGTTCCTTCATTATAATGATTATCTGGTTGTTATCTCACTGCTATTTGTGGGATCTTGCAGTGCCCAAATTAGCGGCTGCGTTTTCCAATATTACAAGTGACTACACTTCAAAAGTACTTCATTGACTGTAAAGTCCTTTGCAACATCCTGAGTTTGTGAAAGGTGTTATATAAATGCAATTTCTTGCTTTCCTTCACACCATCGTGGAAGTAAAACAAGGAGAGTGCCACCACCACCTTCTCTGGGCAATTAAGGGTGGGCAATAAATAAACTGGACAAGAAATCACAGGCCTGCACCTGATTTCCCATCTAACTGACTGACATGAAATTAGGGGCTACCTTCCTGTGATTTCCTGTGAGGGCTGCTGCTCACGGAGTTCACCTGAGTCAGGAATGGAAGTTAGCCCTTATACGTCTCCTGGTATGTGAAGCTCTGAGCTGTGAGTGGAAATTCATAAAATCAATCCCAAAAACTCTGTTGCTATTGGAATTGACCGTGAGTGTGTAAAGGAATATTGCCGTTGAAATACCAACTGGACTAGTGTAAAGCCTTTAGCGACACCAAGACTGAATTCTGTAACTGCATCAGTGTCTCTCACCTGAGCATCCATTTCCAGAAATTCTTCCATCTTTCCTTGGCTTTTGATCAGTTCAATGATAGCCTATAATAAAATGATACCAACAAATACTAAAAATAAATCATAATAAAGGAAATCAAAAGCTACCGGATCTCAAAATGCATAGCCTCAAGCGTATATACATCAGGAATTGTGTCGTAAATTCCAAACATTTCCAAACTCCAATGCAGGCACGTCTCCCACTTCTCAGACAGATAGTATGGTGGCTGTCATAAATCTCATCATCGAGAAACTACCTATGAAATAACACTGGACGGCCAGCTGGTGGCGCCGTCCAAGGAGTATAAATACTCGGGCGTTGGCCCCAGCTTTCCAGGGACATTTTGTAAAGACAAGGAGCGAGTGGAATACAACTAGACCTCCATGTTCTGAAACAAGTGGATTAAAGCCTTGCTTTATGCTCAAACCAAGTGGGTAGTGAGTTTTATTACGCCAGTGGCATTCTCCAAGTGTGCTTGTGGAGAATCTGGAACTTCTCTCTTGAACTATTCTAATAATACGAGTGTCACAATTGTGGGCACTTGCCTACAACAGCCAGGATGATTGAATGAGGTCAGAAGTTCAGGCGAGATTCCAGATTGTTACCCATTGATATATCTAATGGAGTCTTATGATGTGAAGAATGTTGAAGCTATCCAACTGTTCATGAGGTCCAGCGAACTTTCAGCAGATCAAAATGGAAATAAAAACTGTGTGGGTTCCGAGGGCGATCTGCTCCGCCAGTTTACCACCCAATTGGTGATGGTGGAAATGACCTCCCTGTTATCTTCAGATGCTGACATACCTGCTTGCATTTTCTGTTTTCATTTAAGGTTTGCAACATTCACCATTTTTCTTTAGATCTCATAACACCATTAGAATCAGACACCTTTACAGCAGAGTTCCAGGATTGGACGTTAAGGCTACAGTATTTGCAGATAAGTAGCAGTTTTGCACTTTCTCTAAACTTTTGTTTCTGTTGATGTGGTTGCTTTTATTTATAGAGATTCTTCTTACCTCCAGAAATGTTGGGATGTCAGCGGACAAAACATCTGGGCACGTGCTGTACAGCACAGCGAGGTCAGACATTATTTCAGGCGTGTACACTGTGAAAGTACATTCCTCAGGAATTAATTTCAATGCATTTTCTATGTCAAGTTTTCATTACATGCAATGGTTTTACCAACCTTTTCATAGTTATTTTTTCTCTGGTAGGATGTAAATTTTAGGCCGCCCTCAGGTAGGTCCTGGGGAGCAGGGGGGGGAGAGGGGGGTGGGGGGGAGGTGATCGAGATGCAGGGGGCGATTGGAGGTGGAGGCATTCAGGAGGGGGTCTTTGGGACTGCTGGGGAGCCAGGAGGAGCACTCCTGCCCCTTCCAGCTCCACATTCAGGTCAGTGTTTTTTTTTAAAAATGTACCTTTTTGCTGGCGGCTTGTGCCAGCTGCATTCAGGGCTGCCCAATTTCAGTAAGGGGTCCTGAGACAACTGTTAGGCCCCCTATTTGTATATGCTGAGGGTCTAATGCCTGTTTCAGGAATGGGCCTTTTACGCCTATACTTCAGCCTTTACCAATATGACGGGCGGTACACTTCCGGCGTGGAATGCGCATGTGCAAAACGTTTGTCATATTGGGCACTTAGGTGCCCTTGGGCGCGGCGTCAACAAATTTTTAGACCAACGTTTGAGGCACAGTGTAAAATATAATTAATCAGAAAACTTCCAAGTCACTGATCACATCACTGATAACTGAGGTAAACATACGCTGGGATAGAGATCTGAACCTTTCCCTGCATTTGGTCAGTATAATGAGTTTTAACAAATCCCAAGGTTTTCCATGTTTAAGTTGAGGATGGTTAGATCGTCATTGGAACAGAGAGGATTATGAACAGATTTGGTAGTGATGTTAAAAATTATGATGTGACTCGATAGAAACAGACTGTTTCCAGCGATTGAGGGGCAATCTAGAACAACATTGACATCCGATTAAATGTGACAGATGTAGGACAGGAAGCAGAGGAATCTTTTTTATACAGAGCGTTTGAGGCTGTGGAATGTACTACCAGAGTCAGTGATTGAAGCAGGGACCATTTAAGAATAATTTAGATAGATGGTTGGAGGAAAGGGTATTAAAGGGAGGTAGAGCAGTTTTCTGGGAGTAACATTCTGGTGGCCATTTGTTGGGACAGGATTGCACTGGTAAGACACATTGCCCTGCTTTTCTCTATTTAACACTGTTGAGAAGGAACATCCAGCCCTCAGAGCCAGAGAAGGAGATACAGAGAGATACGAGAAAAGCATGCGACAGCCATATAAAGCGAGAGAAAAAGAGGGAAGGATGGGATACAAACGGAAATAGATATATATTTATATATATAAAATATATATATATGAGAGAGAGAGAGATTTAGAAAGGAAGGCAAGCAAAGATGCACTCACTAGAAGAGAAAGACGCACTGCTTGGAATTTCTGCTGGGATTCTCCCAATCTCCCATCTTAACTTCAGCAAATGATCAACCAAATCCCCAGAGAAATGGCATAAACAGCTGAAAATGGGCATTTAACAATTCTCCAGGGTTTCCACCAAAGGTGAGGAAATTCTGCCCTGATTTATTTTTACCTGTTGTGTATGAGCAACACCACAGGAGATCCTCCAGCATTGACAAAGTATTTTTTTATATGTCTTACCATGTTTTCCTTGTAGGAACAGATGCATGACAATATTATTCCAGATTGTAGACTTAGTTGATACCATGATTGATGTGATCCAACCCTGAAAAGGAAACAAAAAGCTGTTTTTTCGCAATCACCGAAACAGCAACAGGATATCAACAGGATTGTTATCAGTCCACAGTTATAGAGAAGTGAAACATGTTTTAGGCTGAAATTGGTCTTCGGCAAAGCGTGAAGCGGGCAATAGTGAATTGGCAGCACATTTGTTTTCAATTAAGAAGATCTAATAGAGGTCTTTAAAATTATGAAGCGGTTTGAAAAGGTAGACTTAGAGAAGATGTTTTCACTTGTAGGGGAATCCAAAACTAGGGGTCATAAATATAAGATAGTCACTAATAAATCCAATAAGGAATTTAGGAGAAACTTCTTTACCCAGAGAATGTGGAACTCGCTACCACATGGAGTGGTTGAGGCAAATAGCATTGATGCATTTAAGGGGAAGCTGGATAAGGACATGAGGGAGAAAGAATAGAAGGATATGCTAATAGGGTTAGATGAAGTATACCGGTGTAGGCCAGTTGGGCCGAATAGCCTGTTTCTGCGCTGTAAATTCAATGTAACTCTAAGTAAATAAAATCGGTCAAGGTGTAAAACAGGTTGTCAATTTGCTATTGCCCGTTTCGTGCTTTCACCAAAGACCAATTTCCCCCCCATTTTCTTTGTTTCTGCCCTGCAGAACTGGCTAATTAACTATTGCATAGTTTCATTCGAAATTGTATTAGAAACTAAAGTCAAAAATAACAAAGCCAACTGTAACAACTTTAGGAAAACAAACTTTGGAGCTATGAAGAGAGTTCTAGGGAGGATTAAATGGAAAGCAAAAATAAAGTAACACAAGAAAAATGGAACTTTGAAAGACAGGATGTGGAACAAAAGTCCAAGGAAAAAAACCCATAGCAAGACATCGTCACAATGGCTAAATAAGGAGGTCAAAACTAACCCAAACACCAATCAGAAATATTTTAACATAGTAGATGAAGAAGATAGAAAAGCACCACAATAGGATTTAACAAGCTATATATCTTATTAAAAATCTTTAGTCTGCCCTGTTACAATCATACCCTATGCTCTAACCCTGCTTCATCTAAAAACTACTCGAGGGCTGCGTTTAATCCAGCCGGCCTGGCAGACAGTTGAAATGGTCGCAGCGACTTACCCCCTCCGATCCTGCTGCCTTCCCGTGGGTTACAATTTTACCATGTTCTTTTGAACAGGCGAGCAGGACACTCTCCGGAAGGCAGCGGAGTCCTTTAAATATGCAGGTTGGGCTCCGATGATGTCATGAGGGCCCGGCTACAATTTTAACCCGAGGCCTGCGTGGGGGAATCCGTCGTGACTTCCCCCATCAGGCTAATCTGGTGGCAAACGGATCCAGGACCAGAAGAGGCACAAAAAGGGCATCATTTTTTATTCATTTTATTTCCTTGTGGGCCAGGGCGAGCAGGAATGCTTGGACCCACACAGTGGGCCCTACTTCCACCGATTAGCAGGGCGGTATGCCTGATTTCTCGTCGCATAGCAGCCGCTGAAGACCCACCAAACCCCAGAGGTGGAGCCCCTGGCCCTGATGGACTTGTTTGGGGCAGGCAGAAGCTCCACCACAACAAGACCATTCGGAAAGTCCAACTGAAGACCAAAATAAGACATATCTGTGCCTTGGCCGCCCTTTAACTGCACTCCCTCCAAAGTTATGCCAACAATGTCCTGGTAAGGCAGCAGATTTATAAAGAAAGACTTCCATTTATATAGCGCCTTTCACGATCACCCGACGTCTCAAAACGCTTTACAGTCAATGAAGTAATTTTTGAAGTGCAGTCACTGTTGTAATGTGGGAAGCGCGGCAGCCAATTTGCACACAGCAAGCTCCCACAAACAGCAATGTGATAATGACTAGATAATCTGTTTTTGTTATGTTGATTGAGGGATAAATATTGGTCAGGACACCGGGGATAACTCTTCTTCAAATAGCACCTGAGAGGGCAGACGGGGCCTCGATTTAGCGTCTCATCTGAAAGACGGCACCCCCGACAGTGCAGCACTCCCTCAGTACTGCACTGGAGTGCCAGCCTAGATTTTTGTGCTTAAGTCCCTAGAGTGGGACCCACAACCTTCTGATTCAGAGGCGAGAGTGCTACCCACTGAGCCACAGCTGACATGTTACCATAATAACATAGGAACACAGGAGCAGGAGTAGGCTGTTCAGCCCCTCATGCCTGCTTCACCATTCAATTAGATCGTGGCTGATCTGTACCTCAACTCCTTTTACCCACCTTAGTTCCATATCCCTCGATACCTTTACCTAACAAAAATAACGGTCGAACTTAATAGTATATTATCACTGCAGGAAAAACATACAGGGGCGTTTGTTTAGGCTTTCTTTTTCTTGTGCCACTTGAATTATGCTACCTGAATAAATTGATAAACGTGGCCTCTACTAAATCGCCATCATGTGGTTTGGAGAGTTAAGCAGAGAAACAGTTTCTTACCTTATAAAACTCTGGGAGTTCCTGATCTATGTTTGAGTAAAATGCTTTGGCTGTGCTTGCAGGTGGAACCTGGTACATCTTCAGCTTCTCCACTAAAGAACTGGCATTGTTTTCACCACTTAGCATAAACTGGAAGTGATTCAAATGCAGTTACTGTGGTATTTACAACTTCAATAAATGACAGGCATGGTGATCTTAATTTATTCATATTATTAATAAAAGCGCCCACAGTATTTATTTTCAAATAATTGTCTTTGTGACATATCAAACTGGTAGAAATATATGTAATATACGTACGCAACTTAATAGTATTTTAGAAAATGCCAATAAAATATTACAGTTTTAGATTCATGAAATACAACCTTTCCTGATTGGGTATTTTATTGCACACCATCTTATCTCTGGAGTGTTTTATGCAAGTTTTGAAAAAAATCTGTGGTTATTAAGATTCTTTTAACTGGGTAAAATTGCATTAAAAACAACCTCTAACTCTTTTGGGAAAATTGTGAATTTCATTACTGAACTGAGCCATGTTGGGGTAGAAATTGGTCTCAGTTGCACCCATTAATCAGGCATAAAGGCCTAGAAATTCAGTATAGCCACGTTTGGGGCGCTACAGCCGGGCGGCCGCTAAAGTTTGCGCCCGGCGCAACTTCGCGCCACCTTCGCCGATATTCAGTGGCATCGCCCCAAGAGGTTGCTGCTGTGCTAAAACAGGCGATGCACGACTATCATTAGGCGCTAAGCCGGCGGCCCGGGGCGAAACCCCCGAGGGCGGGCGCAGCGCAGGTGCAGCGAGTTGCTGATTGACGGCAGACACTCTGGCGCCAGTGAGCTCTTAAAGGGGGAGGGTGGATTTGTTTGCCTGCCACGCCCTGCACACTGCAGCCCTGAAGCAAGGCCTGACCACTGCTGCTTGATCTGTGCAACGCCCAGGACTATGGAGAAGGCCAGGGAGAGAGCGCAGCGCTTCAGCGACGGTGACTTGAGGGTGCTGGTTGGCGCAGTGGAGCGCAGGCGCCATGTTCTGTTCCCTGAAGGTGGCAGGAGGCCGCTGCCCAGCGCCTATCGGAAAGCCTGGAGGGAGGTGTCAAACAGGGTGACCTCCAACAGCGTGGTTGCCAGGACTCCTGTGCAATGCCGGAAAAAGTTCAACGACCTCACTTGGGTTGTCAGGGTGAGTACCCTTTCCAGTGTCCTCCTCATCCCTGCATGTGCACCTCAGTTTATGGGCAAAGGGACCTGGAAGCCCTAATGCCCAGCCCTCATCCAGCAGCTATGGGACTATCATGAAAATCACTTGCACATTCAGCACTTTACACACTGTACAAGCTATTTGACCATGGGAGGCAGTACAGCCAAGATCAGGGCTTCACACTGTCAGGGCTAGTCCACCATGGGAGGCAGTGCAGACAAGATCAGGGCTTCACACTGTACTTAGAGGCCGTCCTTTCTCTTGCAGGCCAAGGTGGCGCACAACCGGAGGCAGCAGCGTGAGACCGGGGGAGGCCATCCTGACCTCAAACAGCTCTCCGACCTGGACCAGCGTGTGGAGCGCATTATGTCAGGCCGGCTGATTGGCCCCGTCGCCAGTGGAGATGCCGACCCTGTTCTGGGCCCCAATGGTAAGGGCATCACCTTTTTGACCTCTCTCTTTCCACTTGCGCCTCAGAACAGCATCCTTTGCCACTGTCCGACCAATGCAGTGCAGAGCAGCACTCATGCCTCCCTCGCTGCCACCCTGTCCTCACTCTAAAGCAAACTCTTGTGCCTCCCTGCTTTCAGATGCTGAATCACCAGGTGAGGAGGCGTGCCCTCAACCTGGCACTGTGAGTGAATCAGAGGGCAAGGAGGAGGAAGAGGAAGAGGAAGCCGGACCATCAGTGCCACCCTCAGCCGAGGCAGCCCATGGCGATGATGGGGACACGTCTTCCCTGGAGGGGAGCTGGCGGGAAGGGTCGGAGGAGAGTGAAGCTCCGGGGCCCAGCGGCCTGCAGCAATGCGGGAGGGGTGGGGAAGCTCGGCGGACTTCTCCCCGGAGGGTGAGTGCGGCCTCCAGTCCTGCGACGGTGAGCGCAGAGGAGGTGCGGCTCCTAGAGGAAATGGCCGCCCAGGCTGAACGCAGGCACACTGAGCTCATGGCTGCAGTGGCAAGGATGCCTGACTCCATAGAGTCACTGTCAAGGAGTGTGCAGGAATTCGGGGCAGCACAGGCGGCTTCTAGCCAAGTGCTCAGTCGTGCCGTCCATTCACTGGCTGGTGTCATGCGGACACAGACCAGGGCCACACGGGCACTAACTGCTGCCACCCTCGCTGGATCGGCCAGGCATCGCCAGGGCACTCGCCGCGCCGCAGCAGCCCAGCAGTCTGTGCTTCAGCAGATTGCTGCGCATGCTGCAGTGCTGGCCTGTGCGAGTGCCACTGTCTCAGGCGACCAGGGAGTACCTGTGATCTGTCAGGCTGGCAGCATTCCTGCAGCCGACACTGCCACTCCTCCATTGCAGCTGCCACCAGCCGCTGGACAGACTGCTGCCGCACAAGCAGAGTTGGAGCAGTCAGCAGCCGGCCCCTCCAGGGCCAGAGCTGGTCCAGGCCGACCCCCAAGGGCATCTGCCGTCTCGCCATCTGACCCTCAGCAGCCTTCCCCCAGCCTTGCTGCAGCCACTGGGGTCCCATTGAGGAGGAGCTGCAGGGCGGGCAGGGGCCAGTCACGGATGCGAAAGGCATCACCCTCGCAGGGCAAAAAGTAGAAGGTGTGGCCAAATGTTTTGTTTCACATGTAAAGGCCGAGACTGGTCGATTTGTGTTTTTTGAAAGGCCGAGACTGGTCGATTTGTGTTTTTTGGTGGGGCTTCTCTCCATTAGTTTGTTATGTGGGAAGGGCAGAGGTATCAAAGTAATAAATGTTCTTAAATCGCACTGTCCATGCTTTCTTTTGGAAGTCCTGGTTGCCCTGCTCGGCTGAAGGCTTGTGGATCGGCTACATTAATCTTGTGCCATTGCAAGCCATTCCCTGAGAGGAGGCCTAGAACCGACGT
The DNA here is from genome assembly GCF_052327205.1 of Somniosus microcephalus. Classification (NCBI taxonomy): domain Eukaryota; kingdom Metazoa; phylum Chordata; class Chondrichthyes; order Squaliformes; family Somniosidae; genus Somniosus; species Somniosus microcephalus. The sequence goes on from NC_140992.1 coordinate 256,742,845, forward strand.
TCAATAAGCCGCCGACGGGCGGCCCTTGCACTTTCTGCCTCCCTCCTGTGCTGGTCCTCCTCCTCCTCCTCCTCCTCCTCCTTCGGTGGTCCTCCAATGTCTGGTGGCAGTGGCTGAGTCCTGCGGATAGCCAGGTTGTGCAGCATGCAGCACACGACCACGAAATGGGAGACTCGCTCAGGCGAATACTGTAGGGCTCCTCCGGAACGATCCAGACAGCGGAACCGTTGCTTCAGGACGCCGATTGTTTGCTCAATGATGTTCCTGGTTGCTTGATGGCTGTCATTGTATCCCTCTTCAGCAGGGGTGCTGGGCGCACGGAGCGGGGTCATCAGCCAAGTGCACAAAGGATAGCCTTTGTCCCTGAGAAGCCATCCTCGTGGGTGAGGCTGGGCCTCGAACATGTCTGCCACAGAAATCTGGCGCAGGATGAAGGCATTGTGGCTGTTGCCTGGAAAGCGGACATTGACAGCTAGGATGAGCTGCCTGTGGTCATACACCAACTGCACATTGAGCGAATGGTAGCCCTTCCGGTTGCGGTAATCCTCGGCATTCTCTAGAGGTGCCCGCAAAGCCACATGCATGCAGTCAATGGTGCCCTGCACCATGGGGAAGCCTGCTAATGCTGCAAAGCCCATTGCACGCTGTTGCTGCTTGACAAGGGCCATGGAGAAGGAGATAAACTGACGTCTCCTTCTGAAAAGGGCATTGGTCACCTGGCGGATGCAGCAATGTACGGCAAACTGGGAGATGTTGGAAATGTCCCCAGTAGCGGATTGGAAGGAGCCGGTGGCATAGAAGTTGAGAGACACCGTCACCTTCACTGCCACTGACAGAGACGTCCTGCTCCTCAGATGTGGCTGCAGATCTCCGCGAAGCAGGTGGCAGATCTCAGTGACCACCGCCCTTCGGAATCGCAGCCTCCGAACACACTGCTCGTCAGACATGTTCAGATATGAGAACTGCTGGCGGTACACCCTGGGTGGGTAAGGCCTCCTTTGCCAACGCCTGTTGCCCCCTCTCCGTCTGGCCATGACTGCCACTCTCTCACGGCGTCTCTGAGCCCTTTGAATGCAATGGAGAAGGCTAACGTTTGCACCCATTGCAGCCCCCATTATATGTTTCCAATCAATGATTTGGCTCTGAAGTTAAAGACAAGTGCAAAGCTGTGGCCTGAAGCCACAAGTACCTGTGCGAGTGTTGAGCCAAACCAGAAAGCTCTCTACCTTTGTCTCTCTGCAAAGATCCGTCTCTCACAAAGAAGGAGTTTTGCAAAATGGCTGCCTTTTCTACTGCAGGAGGAGTGCCCTTTAATTTGCGCCCCCCGCGCCCCGCAGCGACTGGGAACCGTTCCCCTCTACCAGTCACTAGGGGCGCCAGGTGCGCAATAGGCCGGCGCCACTGAATTTCCGGTTTGGGGCGCACAAAGGGCGTTGCACGATGAAATGACGTCAGGATCTGCGCGCGCAGCTGAGCGCGCGCAAAGGCTTTGCGCCGCCGCTAAATCTTTACTGAAGTTGGGGAGAGGCGCAGATCGCGCTGCGCCCGGTCGCTAGCCGCCTAGCGCCCCACATCTCCTCCTCCTAAGGCGCTAGCGGCTGGCGCAAACAACCGAATTTCTAGGCCAAAGTGGCTGCAAAGCATACCAATTTAGCAGTGGGACTTGAGCCCACAAACGTCTGACTCTGAGGCGAGGGTGCTACCCACTGAGCCCAATCTGCACAGGCTTTGGACCCAGTGCTAAATTAATGGGGCCTAATTTTAGGCATCAAGAGGTCCCTTGCAAATGTTAGTGAGAGGCCTAACGTCTGTTTTAGGACCCCTTCCTGAAATTGGGCTGCTCCGAATGCAGCTGGCGCCAGGCCTATTGCACGCAGGATAACCAGGTATACACGTGGCCTAACTAGCAGTTCATGGAACACTAAAAAGGAAAGTTTCTTTAAAAAAAATCCTGACCTGAGGTCATGTCAGGAAGTCCCAAAGCGATTTACAGCCAATGAAGTACGTTTGAAGTGTAGTCACTGTTCTAATGTAGGAAACGCAGCAGCCAATTTGCACACAGCAAGCTCCCCACAAATAACAATGTGATAATGACCAGATAATCTGTTTTTAAGTGTTGGTTGAGGGATAAATGTTGGCGAGAACTCCCCAAACACTTCTTCGAAATAATGCCATGGGATCATTTACGTCCAACTGAGAGGTCAGATGGGGCCTCGGTTTAACGTCTTGCCAGAAAGATAGCACCTCCGAAAGTACAGCACTCCGTCAGTACGGCACTGGAGTCTTTCAAGATGTGCCAGGGCATGCAATTTTAAACCCCATGCTCTGTTAGCGCTCGGACCAATATGGAATGAATAATTAGGGGATTGATCCCAGGACATAGAACTTTGCTGGAAACCACTGAGCATTGCACTCGCTATGAAAATGTTTCGCTAGTTTCCGTGGCCTTGTAGAATCTAACCTATAAAATATGAAATGCTATAGATAATATTGCCTCAGATAAGATTGCCTAGAATATTACCACAGGTGAGTCAGGTCAGTGGAACAAGTGGACATAAAATAAAATTAATGAAAAATAAATTGAAAATAATGAGTCCCATTTTTCTCTTCAGCGACCAGGCATAAGAGCTTGGTGGGGTGAAAGCTCTTATAGCAAATTCAAGCAGAAGCTGTTCACAATTTTCCATCCATTAAAATGAATGATGGAGAGTAATGAATAGCTTGTGCTCAAATTTGCAAGCAGCACATCTGCCGTGACGAGATATTACGTCCAAGCACTGAGGAGGAAAGTCTGACGCGATATCTATACGCAAAAGGTGATATTCTTTAAACATTTGGAATAATCCACCAAAGACATTCGGGGAGTTCAAAATGTAGCTGGATGCTAGGCTGAGTGACTTGGAGAACTAGTGGGGTGACTTGCAGTGGACCAACTGGCCTTCCTCATGTTCTTATGTTAAAAAATGGTCAACGTTTAGGCTGGTTTTTAAACCCAAGCAAGGTCAGGTTTTGAAGTTCTATATTCTGAGCTTTGATTACTCCAAGTAGCAGATTGAAGCTGAGGATTGTGAAACTCACTAAGGAACACAGCTGGGACAATGACGGAGAACATATTCTTCAGGGAATGTGCATACAATTGGAAGATATTTGGCAAGTTTCATCAGAAGCTGCTGATGATTTACCCGCCAGAGTGACCTCTGTTAATTCTGAACTTAGAATAAGAACAATCATTGGGGGGTAGGTAATGTGGTGTGCAGCTTGTGCCTGGGTGGCAACATTGGCACAAAGAACATTCTTTTTGGACACCTTGGGGGTACAATGGTATCCTGTAAAAAAAAAAAAAAAAAATCAGATATGGTTTCTGCTTTAATCACAATCCAGTGACTCCTGCTACGCATGCACGGTCATCATTGGGTTCGACTGTACTGGACACCCATATTAGGAATTTGTAGGTGTGCTCTCCACAATGTTCCATCCATTAAAATGAATGATGGAAAATTGTGGGGAATGGGCCCGCCCTTTCGCCATACGCGGTCCTGGTAGAAGAATCTCTGCACCGGGAATAATCCGTTGGTAACTTTGGCCATTTACTGTCACGGCTCGCAAATGAAGAATGGGCACTTGATTTAGGTTCTAATGTAGATTTACTCTGCGTATGGTGCTAGACACTGTAAAATACAATTATATATATATACTACCTTTAAAATCGTCATAGAATTAATCACTCTTTTCCAGAAGGATGTGCGCCCATGAATTAAAACAGCATCCCCTATAGTCAGTTCTTTCAACACCTAGTGAATGAATATATTGTTATATTAATTTCAGAACTAAAGATTACAGCTGGTGAAAATAGCTTATTTAAAACAACATTTAATAACATTTTATTTGTGAATCACACATTCAGTATTCAAATTTGCTAGCTTTTCAAAGGAAATTTTCAGTCTTATTTGGAAAGCTTTATTTATAAACAGTTGCCCTATTAAATTTTCAATTCCTGGTCTGAGTGCAATTGTTGAACAGCTTTTCATTAACTAAGTTGATGCTTGAGGCAACGTATGCTACAAATCCATTTCAGTTCATTAACAAGTGACCATAAATATCATTACAGTAATTCTTTCAATTATATTTGTCAAAAGTAATGGAAAAACTTACACTTCCCCGTATGGAAAGGTCCAAGTCATTCTTTCCAGTTAATAGATGGCACTCTATTGATTTATACATGGACTAGGAAACAAAACAAAGACTACTTACAGTGGTTTATACTTGGGACTCTGCTGCTTATGAACAATGATTGCTATTGGAGGATGTTGTGAGAACGATGCAATTCTAAAACCAGCATTAAGATGCACTATTGAGGGAGTTATACTACTGCTTTTACACTGAAGTGAAACAACAAAAACAACAACAACTTGCATTTATATAGCGCCTTTAACATAGTAAAATGTCCCAAGGCGCGTCACAGGAGTGTTATCAAAACAAAATTTGACATCGAGCCATATAAGGAGATGTTAGGGGGAGAAGGAGTTCAGTTTTAAGGGGCGTCTTAAAGGAGGAAAGAGAGGTAAAGAGGTGGAGGGGTTTAGGGAGGAATTCCAGAGCTTAGGAACTAGGCAGCTGAAGGCATGGCTGCCAATGGTGGAGGTATTAAAATCGGGTATGTCCAAGAGGCCAGACTTGGCGGAGCGCAGGGGGATTGTAGGGTTGGAGGGGATTACAGTGTCAGGGAGGGGCAAGGCCATGGAGGGATTTGAAAACAAGGATGAGAATTTTAAAATCAAGGCGCTGCTTAACTGGGAACCAATGTAGGTCAGCGAGCACAGGGCAGGACTTGGTCCGAGTTAGGACACATGCAGCTGAGTTTTGGATGACCTCAAGTTTATGGAGGGTAGAAATAGGGAGGCCAGCCAGGAGTGCATCGGAATAGTCAAGTCTAGAGGTAATTACAATTACAAGGTAATTAAAATTACAAGGTAATCTAGAAACAATTACAAATACACATCACCACAAAGCCAGCAGAGTAACTTGCGGTCAGATCAACAATCTTACCTGAATACACTAAAACCCAGAGGTATGAGGATGCTTCCAGGAGGTAATCTTGGGTTTTGTACCAACTGCAGTATAACTGCCAACTATGCTAAGCCAAGTTTAAAAAGTCTCCAGTGTTGCATTGGACGGCAGGGGAACTTTTTAAACCTACGCTAGAAATTTGGTCCTATGAAGACCTCTGAGGGGCTGTGCATCCGATGACTGTTCCTCTCCAAGGATGCCATTGGGCACCTCTGCCAACTTCATCAGGAAGATCTGCAGACGCGCTCCACTGCCACAATTTCTTTGTCCGTGGCAATTATAGTGATAGCAGCCCTCAACTTTTACAGCTCTGGATACCTCCAGGCTGCCAAAGGGGATCTGTGCAACATTAACCAGGGAGCTCTCAGGCAGCTGACAGACACCACTTTCATTGAGCCGACAAATGCATCCAATTCGGCAGCAGAAGTGCAGAGCCGGGGACAGCTACAGGACAGCTGGAATCACTAGGGTGTAGGATGCCATGAAGGCATGCACATGGCATTGAAGGCATCAACTGAGCAACCGTTGATGTATGTGAATAGAAAATGGTTCCATTCCTAGGACGTCCAGCTTTTTATTCTGCATCTGATAGAGTAGTTGTTTGGTCAGAGGAGATGGGGATTTTTACACTGTGGTAGGGAAACAGTTGGCAGTGGCTTGGGAGCGAGCCAGGCAAATAACTTCAGCAGCTATCAAGGGGGCTTGTGATTGTTTCTTCTTGTCTGCCGCCAGGGAAACCATAGCACAAAAGAGAAGGAGGGGGTGGCACAGTCCTAAACAATGCCTCCATCACGCTATTTGCATTGCTCTTTGTTCCTTCATATCCTTCAGTATCGTTCCATGGAGTTTATACCAGTTTCTTGTTTTTCCTTCCAAAATGCATTACCTCACACCTGTCTGCCCAGACCACAGACCAAAAACTTTTCACTGGTTTCCAAACCCCTTACTTTTGTGCCATCAGCAAATGTCGATATTGTACTCCCTGCGCCCAAATCCTAATCATCCAAAAAAAGTGAATCCAGCTCTGACTAATGAGACACACCACTTCCAACCCTTCTTCAGTTTGAGCAACACCCATTAACCCTAACCTTTTGTTTCCTGCCTGTCAACTAACTGTCTATCCATGCTGCTATATCCCTTCTATACCCACATGTCCAAACTTATTTAACAAGCTTCCTGTAATATTTCTCATCAAATGCTTTCTGAAAATTCTAATCTGACAAAGTAACAAAGTTTTATGATTCAAGTGATTTTGATTGAAGTGAAATGACAAATGTTTCTGTCTGGGGAAAAAAAGGCAATTGTGGAATTCCTGGCAATTGATTTTACTCCTTAACGAAGGCCATCAAATGTAATCTCCTGAACCTTGACAGTCCAACCACTATTATAAAAAGAGTGTGGCATTCAACAGTTCAAAAAACAATTTCACCCAGCGTCACTTTGAAACTCACCAATACATTGAGGAACAAATGGCCACAGCAGATTGTAAAGGAAGAAGAACCATAGGGAAATAAATGGTGTGTCTTTCCAAATGTAGTCATTAATTCCTAGTTAAATAATAGATAAAATATCAGTGTTATTACATTTTGTGGTTTATGTAAAGTGACACGTCACTTTAGTATCTTGAGGAAAAAAACTCAAAACAAAATTCTCAATTTTTTATGCATATCAATATATATTAAAAAGTATGTTCCTTCAATTCCTTCCTCCGCCCCTGTCTCTGCACCTGCTTAATATCTGTTACATCTCCAGCTTTTTCCAGTTCTGATGAAGAGTCCCAGACCTGAAACATTAACTCTGTTTCCCTCTCCACAGATGCTGCCTGGCCTGCTGAGTTTTTCCAGCGTTTTCTGTTGTTATTTCAGATTTCCAGCATCCGCAGTATTTTGCTATTATATATTAAAAAGTTCTTGCACAAAAACTCAACACAGTGCAGGTTTAGGTGTCAGTTTATTTTCCGTTCCCCTCCCCACCCCCCTTAACGGGTATGGTAGAATAGTGGTTATGTTACTGGACTAGTAATCCAGAGGCCTGGACTGATGGTCCAGAGGTGAGAGTTCAAATCCCACCATGGCAGCTGGGGAATTTAAATTCAGTTAATTAAATAAATCTGGAATTAAAAAGCTAGTATGACCATGAAACTACCACATTGTCGTAAAAACCCAACTGGTTCACTAATGTCCTTTAGGGGAGGAAATCTGCTGTCCTTACCTGGTCTGGCCTATACGTGGCTCCAGACCCACAGCAATGTTGTTGACTCTAAACTGCCCTCTGAAATGGCCAAGCAAGCCACTCAGTTGTGCCCACCACCACCTTCTCAATAGCAATTAGGGATGGGCAATCAATGCTGGCTTTGGCAGCAACGCCCACATCCCGTGAATGAATGAAAACAAAACTCTGTCACTTCTGACACCTTTTGTTGTGAATCCTCCTTCAGGTTTAAAGCAGACAGGAGAATGTAATGAATATCCCACATGGCCTCCAGTGTAATAGATCACAGGTACGGGTAAATATAGAAGATAGGAGCAGGAGTAGGCCATTCGGCCCCTCGAGCCTGTTCCGCCATTTAATGAGATCATGGCTGATCATCCAAATTCAGTACCCTGTCCCTGCTTTCTCCCCATACCACTTGATCCCCTTAGCCTTAAGAAATATATCTAACTCCTTCTTGAATATATTTAATGAATTGGCCTCAACTGCCTTCTGTGGTAGAGAATTCCACAGGTTCACCACTCTCTGGGTGAAGAAATTCCTCTTCATTTCAGTCCTAAATGGCTTACCCCTTATCCTTAGACCGTGACCCCTGGTTATGGACTCCCCCGCCATCAGGAACATCCTTCCTGCATCTAGTCTGTCTAGTCCTGTTAGAATTTTATAAGTTTCAATGAGATCCCCTCTCATTCTTCTAAACTCTAGCGAATACAAGCCCAATCGACCCAATCTCTCTTCATACGTCATTCCTGCCATCCCAGGTATCAGTCTGGTGAATCTTTACTGCACTCCCTCCATGGCAAGAACATCCTTCCTCAGATAAGGCGACCAAAACTGCACACAATACTCAAGGTGTGGTCTCATCAAGGCCCTGTACAACTGCAGCATGACATCCTTGTTCCTGTACTCGAATCCTCTCGCTATGAAGGCCAACATACCATTTGCCTTCTTAACCGCCTGCTGCATCTGCATGCTTACCTTCAGCGACTGGTGCACAAGAACACCCAGGTCTCGTTGCACTTCCCCTTTTCCCAATCTATTGCCGTTCAGCTAATAATCTGCCTTCCTGTTTTTGCCACCAAAGTGGATAACCTTGCATTTATCCACATTATACTGCATCTGCCATGCATCTGCCCAATCACTGTAAATGCAATTCTATTAAGTCTATGCATCAAATTGCAGGGCTTAGCTCTTAGGAAAATCAGGCTGCATGTGGAAACTGCCTTTTGCTGCAACACAAGCTAAAAATGTTGCGTGATAGCTCAAATCTTAACAGTCCACACACGTAGCTTTTGTTCAGCAGGCATCACTGGAGCAGAACTCCGAGCTGTTATTTTCCTCTCTCCCTGAAGCCACTGTATAATTTAGTTTCAAATGTGTCAATATTTACCTGCACCAGGTGACAGGTCTTCCTTATGTCAGAACCAAATTTAAATGGATTTAATTGAGTTTATATCCTTTCATACATACCATTAAAACTCACCTGTATTGCATATTCAACAGCACCGACTACGGTGCTCAGACTTAGAGGTGTAACAGCTCCTGGCAACACTTCACTGCAACATCCAAAATGTTCACACGTCATTCAAAGGTTTTTTTTACGCTAAATATCAAAACTTGTATTTTACACTTTTAAAGCATTGCTTTTGTAGGTGCAGTTGTTATATATTTCAGTCTCAATATAGCAACATATGACATTAATTGATCTCTTATGGTGTTGCTTTTGGGCAGTGTAAGGCCTGGACGGACAGTTACAGGCCCTAAAAATCCACAGGCCTTCAGTCTGTCCCACTAACCCCGCCAAAGTGTGTAGGATCAGAGAGAGGAGCCATGAGCAACACTTGAGTGCCCCCCTCCCCCATGCTGAAAAGGCCAGAAACCCTGGCTGCAGCATGCCAGACCAGAGGAGGATGGGAACTGGCTGCCCCGAGAGACCTTTGTCAGGCGACATTTTGTGATAAATATACAGGTACACTATCCCTTATCCGAAAGCCTTGGGACCAGCTGAGTTTCGGTTTTCGGAATTTTTCGGATATCAGAAGGTATTATTATAAGACTGGAAAATTTGTATTTAATAAATTTTAAAAGTTCAGGCTACCTCTTGCGACTGTTCCGTGTCTCATTCCCCTTCCTGCTTCTCTGGAAAGCCGGATAACGGCTGACTCCTACTAAGCTGGCCCGCAAATCAGGTCGGGGGTCGGGTGGGGGGGGAGAAAAGAATATCGGATGGGCCGCGGTTCAGGTCGGGGGTGGGGGGTCGTCGGGGGTCGGGGGGGGCGGTCGGGGGGAGAAAAGAATATCGGATGGGCCGCGGTTCGGTTCGGGTCGGGGAGAAAAGAATATCGGACGGGTCGGGGGGGGGGGGAGAAAAGAATATCGGACGGGCTACGGTTCGGGTCGGGTCGGGGGGGTGGGGGGGAGAAAAGAATATCGGACGGGCCGCTGCAGCTATCGGACGGGCCGCTGTATTGTTGGGTTCACTCTCCCGGTACCTCCTTCACACTGCCCGGCTCGGCCTGCAATCTCCTACACAGGAGGGAACTCTGTGACCCTCTGCCCTGCTCAGCGTAAGTCATGCGCCACTCTGGTCATGTCGTGCGCACGACTTACGCTGAACGAAAAAACTTTCAGCTTTTAGAGGTTTTCGGAAGTTCGGATAAAGGATAGTCTACCTGTATATACAAAAATTCAACCCCATTTTTAGAACTCTAAGCCCTGGTCCCAGCCTGTACTCCCAGATGGGTCCCACATCCGACTTGTCCTGCCATGCATACCCAATGTTGACCCAATGCTGGGTCTCAATTGAGGGCTGGGGCATGGGACCTCTCGACATAGATTATTCCCCGGCCTTGCTCTTGTAATGTCGATGACCCTGTGGGGGCAGGTGGAAACTCCTGGAAACTTTCAGTCCGCAGCTGAGACTTGGCATCTCCTGGTCCCAGTCAAGTGAGCAGCTGTTCAAGTGGATTCTCACTGAAGTTATGGCAGGAGTTTACTGACTGAGAAGTTCACTGGTCAGTAGCTGAACCACACTGACATAAGATGGCATCAGGTAACTGAAACAAGGTTTGATAATATGCAGAAGCTATAGCCAGCGATTCCTGTTCATTTATTTCTGGTTCCAATTGTTATTTATAGTTTAAAGCAGATATCTACAACAGCTCCAGTGAGTGGATATCCAGGCCGGGATTTTCCACTTTGATATTAACTCTGCAGATTAACACTACGACCATTAATTAATACTACTTTTTTTTTTATTCGTTTATGGGATCAGGGCGTCGCTGGCAAAGCCAGCATTTATTGCCCATCCCTAGTTGCCCTTGAGAAGGTGGTGGTGAGCCGCCTTCTTGAACCGCTGCAGTCCGTGTGGTGAAGGTGCTCCCACAGTGCTGTTAGGGAGGGAGTTCCAGGATTTTGACCCAGCGACGATGAAGGATCGGCGATATATTTCTAAGTCAGGATGGTGTGTGACTTGGAGGGGAACTTGGAGGTGATGGTGTTCCCATGCACCTGCTGCCCTTGTCCTTCTAGGTGGAAGAGGTCGTGGGTTTGGGAGGTGCTGCCGAAGAAGCCTTGGCGAGTTGCTGCAGTGCAACTTGTAGATGGTACACACTGCAGCCACGGTACGCCGGTGGTGGAGGGAGTGAATGTTTAAGGTGGTGGATGGGGTGCCAATCAAGCGGGCTGCTTTGTCCTGGATGGCATCGAGCTTCTTGAGTGTTGTTGGAGCTGCACTCATCCAGGCAAGTGGAGAGTATTCCATCACACTCCTTACTTGTGTCTTGTAGATGGTGGAAAGGCTTTGTGGAGTCAGGAGGTGAGACACTTGCCGCAGAATACAGAATTCACAGAATCCCCACAGTGCAGATAGAGGCCATTTTGGCCCATCGAGCCTGCACCGACACATATCCCACCCTATCCCTGTAGCCCCACGTATTTAATCCCCTAACACTAAGGGTCAATTTATTATAGCCAAATCAACCTAATATAGCCAAATACCTGGCCTCTGACCTGCTCTTTTTGTCACAGTATTTATGTGGCTGGTCCAGTTAAGTTTCTGGTCAATGGTGACCCCCAGGATGTTGATGGTGGGGGATTTGGCGATGGTAATGCCGTTGAATGTCAAGGGGAGGTGGTTAGACTCTCGCTTGTTGGAGATAGTCATTGCCTGGCACTTCTGTGGCACGAATGTTACCTGCCACTTATCAGTCTAAGCCTGAATGTCGTCCAGGTCTTGTTGCATGCGGGCATGGACTGCTTCATTATCTGAGGAGTTGTGTATGGTGCTGAACACTGTACAGTCATCAGCAAACATCCTCATTTCTGATCTTATGTTGGAGGAAAGGTCATTGATGAAGCAGCTGAAGATGGTTGGGCCTAGGCCACTGCCCTGAGGAACTCCTGTTGTGATGTCCTGGGGCTGTGATGATTGACCTTCAACCACCACAACCATCTTCCTTTGTGCTCGGCATGACTCCAGCCAGTGGAGAGTTTTCCCCCTGATTCCCATTGACTTCAGTTTTACAAGGGCTCCTTGATGCCAGACTCGGTCAAATGTTGCCTTGATGTCAAGGGCAGTCCCTCTCACCTCACCTCTGGAATTCAGCTCCTTTGTCCATGTTTGGACCAAGGCTGTAATGAGGTCGGGAGCCGAGTGGTCTTGGCAGAACCCAAACTGGGCATCAGTGAGCAATAGAACAGAGAGCAGTTAAACAATAGCGATTGGTTCAGTGAACAAACAATAAAATGAAAAACCAGCTACGTACCTTACATTGGAGGTGGTCATCCAGAAGTAGTCTGTGGACAAGGCGGAATCAAACTCATGCATCAGCTCAAACTCTGACTCAATGTCAAGAGTTGTCACTGGCCTGGCCTGATGAAAAAAAAATAATGCGAAAAGATTTTACTGACAACAACTTTCATTTGCATTTACATAGCACCTTTAATGTAGTAATCACTACTATAATCACTCCACATAAACAATCTCCTCTCATAGCAAAGCATTAAAAACACTGCTATTGTGTATAGGCTAAGTACGCACATCTCAAGGCCGCGCTCATTAAAAAATTCACAGCCTCTCAATTCTTGCGCAACTGCCACCTCCTCGACCTCCCGGGCCTCGGTGACTCCACGCCGTCAGACTTACTCTCACACATGCTTGCTCTGACCGACGAGAAACCGCCCGGCTCCCTCTTCCGCACGCTCTTTATCCGCCAACTACCTCCCAGCATCCGCCCGGCGATCGTGGCGTCCAGCCTCACGGACCTCGAGGCCCTGGCCGACGAAGCCGATAAGCTCCTGTCCGCCAGCTCCAACCACGCCGTCACCCCCGACCTGGCCTCCGCAGCGTCGGCGCACGCTCCACCCTCTATCGCGCAGCCACACAGCTCGGCCACGAGGCCCCCACGTCCCCCAAGCCCTCCGACCCAGGGCTACTGCTACTTCCATACCCGGTTCGGCGCACGGGCACGCCGCTGCAGCCATCCCTGCACGTTTCCAACCGCCCCCACACCGGCCTACACGATGGCCGTGGGGCAAGCAGGCGCGCTGCTGTACGTTACGGACAGCGCCTCCGGACGCCGTTTCCTATGCGACACGGGCGCGCAGCGCAGCATCATCCCCGCGTCCGCCCTCGAGATCCAGCGAGGCGGCCGCGGCCCTGCATTGGCTGCCGCCAACGGCACCGACATCCGGACGTACGGCACCCGCACCGTCACCATCGACCTCGCAGGCCGCCGCTACCACTGGGAGTTTATCACTGCCAAGGTGCTCTCCCCGCTCCTCGGTGCGGATTTCCTGTGCGCCCACGGCCTGTTGGTCGACATGCCTCGGCGCCGCCTCGTGGACATGAACACCATGTCACCTATCCCGGGCGCCATGGCCCCCCCCCCACCCGCCGAAATGGCGTGGCAGTGCCGCGCCCGCTCAATGGACGACTACTCAGCACTCCTGGCTGAGTTCCCAGCCCTCACCAACCCAACCTTCTCCGCGAAGGTTGCTAAGCACGGGGTAGAACACTTCATCCCCACCACAGGCCCACCGGTGTATGCCCACGCCCGCAGGCTGGACCCGGCCAAGCTGGAGATCGCGCGGGCCGAGTTCGCCACAATGGAACAGCTCGGCATCATCCGCCGCTCCAACAGCCCCTGGGCCTCCCCACTCCACATTGTCACCAAACCCGACGGGGGATGGCGCCCCTGCGGGGACTACCGACGCCTAAACGATGCCACCACGCCGGATCGGTACCCCATACCGCACATTCAAGACTTCTCGGCTAGACTGGCCGGCCGCTCAGTCTTCTCCAAAGCCGTCCTGGTGCGCGATTACCATCAGGTGCCAGTCCACCCCACGGACGTCCCCAAGACGGCCATAATCACCCCTTTTGGGCTATTCGAGTTCCTCCGAATGCCCTTCGGCCTCAAAAACGTGACCCAGGCCTTCCAGCGGCTCATGGACTCGGTCCTCCGGGACCTGAAGTTCCTCTTTGTCTACCTGGATGACATCCTGGTAGCTAGTTCCTCCAAGCAGGAACACATCGAGCACCTCCGCACCCTGTTCCAGCGGCTCAGTGAGCACGGGCTCATCATCAGCCCAGCCAAGTGCCAATTCGGCCTCAGCAGGATCGAATTCCTCGGCCACCACATCACGCAGGACGGAGCCATTCCCCTGCCCGCCAAGGTGCAAGCCGTCCAGCAGTTCCCCCGGCCTACCACCATCAAAGGCCTCCAGGAGTTCTTGGGGATGATCAACTTTTACAACCACTTCATTCCCGGAGCGGCCTCCCTCATGCGGCCCCTATACGAAGCCCTCCGGGGTAAGAAAGACAGAATGGCGATCGAGTGGTCGGCGGACATGTTGACCGCTTTCGACTTGACCAAAAAGGCGCTCGCCGACGCCACCATGCTCGCTCACCCACAGCCCAACGCAAGGGTGGCCCTCACCACGGACGCCTCCGACCACGCGGTCGGCGCCGTGTACGAAGAGTGGGTCGACGGGGCCTGGCAACCGCTGGCCTTTTTCAGCCGCCAACTGCGCCCCCGGAGGCCAAATACAGCGCCTTTGACCGCGAGCTCCTCGCACTGTACCTGGCAGTCCGCCATTTTAGATTTCTTCTGGAGGGCCGCCCCGTCACTGCGTTTGTCGATCACAAACCCCTGACATTCGCGATGGCGAAATCTGTGGACCCGTGGTCAGCCAGGCAACAACGCCAGCTCGCCGCGGTGTCAGAATTCACCACGGACATCCGGCACGTTTCCGGTCGAGACAACGTGGTGGCCGACTGCCTAACCCGCCCCGCCGTCCACGGCGCCCACCTGGCAGTGGACTATGCTCAACTGGCAGCGGAGCAACGCACCGACCCCGATCTGCTCTCCGCACCCACAACCCTCCCAGGGCTGCGACTGACCGACGTCGCCTGCGGCCCATCCGCCGTCACAGTCAAATGCAACACCTCCTTGGTGCAACCCCGCCCCGTAGTCCCGGCGTCGTGGCGAAAACGGGTGTTCGACATCGTCCACGGCCTCTCACACCCCGGCACCCACGCGTCCATTAGACTGGTGGCCAACCGATTTGTCTGGCGCGGCCTGCGCAAAGATGTGCGTGTCTGGTCCAGATCCTGCATAGCTTGCCAGCGTGCCAAAATCCAGCAGCACGTCAAAGCCCCACTCAAGGAGTTCACCGTGCCAGAAAGAAGGTTCGACCACGTCCACATCGACCTCGTCGGCCCCCTGCCGCCATCACAAGGTCACACGCACCTGCTGACAATCGTGGACCGTACCACCCGCTGGCCCGAGGCCATTCCACTGACGTCCACCACCACCGCCGACATCGTGAGGGCATTCATCGGTACCTGTGTCGCTCGGTTCGGTGTCCCCTCCGACATGACGTCGGATAGAGGCCCGCAGTTCACCTCTGATCTGTGGGCCGCCATCGCCCGAAACCTCGGGGTGGCCGTTCACCGCACCACAGCTTACCACCCCCAAGCCAACGGACTGTGCGAGCGATTCCACAGGTCCATGAAGGCGTCCCTCCGCGCCAGCCTCGAGGACGAGGCTTGGATCGACCGCCTCCCGTGGGTGCTACTCGGCCTACGCTCCGCGGTCAAGGAAGACCTGCAAGCCTCGGCAGCGGAACTCGTGTACGGCCAGCCGCTGTGCATACCCGGAGAGTTCCTGCCCACCCCCACGACCCCCTGGTCGGCTGACCAGCAACGCCTCGCTTTCGCCAACCGAGCACAACAGTTTGCTCCGGTACCCACCGGCCGGCACGGCGAACCAGCAACCCGCGTACCACCTAGCCTGCACATGGCCAAATTTGTTTTCGTGCGCCATGACGCCCACCGAGGACCTCTACGGCCCCCATACGACGGACCCTACAAGGTACTCCAGACGGGGAACAAGTTCTTCCTCCTCGAAGTGGGCGGCAGAACTGACAAGGTGTCGGTCAACTGGCTCAAGCTGGCGCACCTAGAGCCCGACGAACCCGTTCAGGTGGGCCAACCCCCACTGCGGGGCAGACCGCCTAAGAGCCCGACGCGTCCGACCGCCCCGCTCCCGACACCAACTGCCAAGAGCCATTCCGGCCGTGCCATCAAGCCGCCACGCCGGTTCGTACACTCCCTACAAGCGGATTCTGGGGGGAGCTGTGTGGCGTACCGATCACAGAAAGGACACAATCCGCTTTCCGGTCCGTAGACTTTAAATCAGGCGTCATGCCTTTAAGAAGGATCACACCTTTAAGAAACTCGATCTGCAACATAGTTAAGCCCAGAGTGGGGGAGGAGCAGTCGAAGCTGTGCACTGATGAAAGGCAGTCGCACTTTGTATAGTCTCTGACTCCATTTTGTGTTCAGCATGCAGCCTCAACAATTAAACCTTTTCTGTTGAACCTCTCCGAGTTCAGTATTTTTTGCTAGGAGTACGTAGACTCCTACAATATCCCTTTTATAAAGTGGAGACCAGAACTGTTCACTACTCCAAGTATGTTCTGACCAAGGTTTTAATCATGTTTAAAATAACTACTCTGCTTTATTCTATCCCTCTATAAATGAACCTCAGTACTTTGTTTGGTATTTTTATGGCCTTATTAACCTGCATCGCTACTTTTAGTCATTGTATATCTGTACCACTAGATCCCTTTGCTCCTCTACCCCTTTGAGACTCTTATTTTCCAAGCAGTGTGTGACCTCCTTATTCTCCTTGCAAAAATGCACCACCTCACATTTATCTATATTGAAATTAATTTGGCAATTACACACCCATTTTTCTTGCCTGCCATAACATTGGCAGAAGAGCTGTGGAAATCCCAGTAAAACGGCATGAACACCATTGATGCCGTGTTTCCGGGGTTTCCGTGGCTAGTTTGTGAAGTTACAGTGGATGAGCGGGGCAAATCACCGCAGAAACTCACCCCCAGAAATGCAAATCACCAGTAAACAAAAAAAGAGAAAGACGTAACATTAATTCGAGTTAGTTAACTTTCATAACACATCCAGTAAATTTCTCACCTGCAGTAAATAAATGTTTGTGTCTTTTATTGCCCATTCAATATCCCTTGCGTTCCCATAAGCTTTCTCTACCTGGTGTATAAAGACAACATTGTATCAGTAATAATGGTCGTTAATCATTTTGAGAGATTAATATAATTTAAATATACTTACTAATTTGGTGTTCACTTCATGCATAAATGTCCCATTACAATAATATTATTTTATAATTAAAGAGATTCAACATCATTGAAACCAGTGGTTTAAATTAAAATGTAATTGTGTGGCCAGAGGGAACCTTACAATCCTGCTTGTTCCTGATCCAACACTCAGCTATCAAGAGATGAAAGCGAGGCCTTGCTGAGCATTTTGAACATTGAGAAGATATCTTTCTCATCACCCACCAATAACTCTACTCTTGCTCCTGATTCCGTCGACGCCCACACAGCTCCTCACTCGAGCTCAACCAGAAGCTGCAAAACGCGGAGCTGTTCTGTCCCTATATCGCATCCACCTGTTTACTTCCACTTCCACAGACACAAAGATTGCAAAACAAATGGTTTTGGATCTCGACTGGTATTGTCCACGCCAGTGACAGAGGTAAGCTCAGTTTTAACTAGCTCAGCAGCACCCCCAACAGGAATTCAATGGCCCTGCAAGTGCCTGTAACAGCAAAATGAAGGGAGAACAAAATATTCTGCATATTTTTTTTAATCAACTATTTCATCAAGGTGACAAAACTTTTCCCAGAAAGTTCTGAGCCAGAGACAGTCTGTCCTGTGCAGCATTTAGCTCGAACTCACCTAGATGATCACTTCTATTCCTATCACTAAAAACTTAAACTTGAAAAACAATTTAATTTTAGTTTTGGCAGTAAAGCTGACATAGAAACATAGAAGATAGGAGCAGGAGTAGGCCATTCGGCCCCTCTAGCCTGCTCCGCCATTCAATGCGATCATGGCTGATCATCCAAGTTCAGTACCCGGTCCCTGCTTTCTCCCCATACCCCTTGATCCCTTTAGCCTTAAGAAATATATCCAACTCCTTCTTGAATATATTTAATGAATTGGCCTCTACTGCCTTCTGTGGTAAAGAATTCCACAGGTTCACCACTCTCTGGGTGAAGAAATTCCTCCTCATTTCTGTCCTAAAAGGCCTACCCCATATCCTTAGACTGTGACCCCTGGTTCTGGATTTCCCGACCATTGGGAACATCCTCCCTGCATCTAGTCTGTCCAGTCCTGCCAGAATTTTATAAGTTTCAATGAGATCCCCTCTCATTCTTCTAAACTCCAGCGAGTACAAGCCCAATCGACCCAATCTCTCCTCATACATCATTCCTGCCATCCCAGGTATCAGCCTGGTGAATCTTCACTGAACTCCTTCCATGGCAAGAATATCCTTCCTCAGAGAAGGCGACCAAAACTGCACACAATACTCAAGATGTGGTCTCACCAAGGCCCTGTACAACTGCAGCAAGACTTCCTTGTTCTTGTACTCAAACCCTCTCGCTATGATTGCCAACATACCATTTGCCTTCTTAACCGCCTGCTGCACCTGCATGCTTACCTTCAGCGACTGGTGCACAAGGGCACCCAGGTCTCGTTGCACTTCCCCTTTTCCCAATCTATTGCCAATCAGATAATAATCTGCCTTCCTGTTTTTGACACCAAAGTGGATAACTTCACATTTATCCATGCTATATTGCATCTGCCATACTTCTGCCCAATCACCCAACCTGTCCAAATCATCCTGTAGTTTCTCGGCATCCTCCTCACAGCACACACGCCCACCCAGCTTTGTGTCGTCTGCAAATTTGGAGATATTACATCTAGTTCCCTTGTCTAGATCATTAATATATATTGTGAATAGCTGGGGTCCAAGGACCAATCCCTGCGGTACCCCACTAGTCACTGCCTGCCACTCAGAAAAAGACCCATTTATTCCAACTCTTTGCTTTCTATCTGCCAACCAGTTCTCTATTCAAGTCAATACCTTGCCCCCAATCCCATGTGCCTTAATTTTACACGCTAACCTCTTGTGTGGGACCTTATCAAAAGCCTTCTGAAAGTCCAAATACACCACATCCACTGGTTCTCCCTTATCTATTCTACCAGTTACATCCTCAAAAAATTCCAGTAGATTAGTCAAGCATGATTTACCTTTTGTAAATCCATGTTGACTTTGTCCGATCCTGTCACTGTTTTCCAAGTGCGCTGCTATTACATCTTTTCTAATGGGCTCTAGCATTTTCCCCACTACCGATGTCAGGCTTACTGGTCTATAATTCGCCTTTTTCTCTCTACCACCCTTCTTAAATAGTGAGGTTACATTAGCTATCCTCCAATCCATGGGAACTGTTCCAGAGCCTATAGAAGTTAACATTCCTCATTACTTTGATTATAGATCTATTCTGATTACAGATGTAAGAGCCACAAATGGGAGACCAGTGGTACTGTATTTCTGATGGCCAATTTGTATACAGTGTAGCTATAAATGAGGTATTATATAACTGGCCATCATAGAATCAGAGAACTGGCCATCATAGAATCAGAGAATTTTACAGCATGGAAGGAAGCCATTCAGCCGATCATACCTCTGCCAGCTCTGAAAAGACTATCCACTTAGTCCTACCCTCTTGCCCTTCCTCCATGCCTTTCTAAATTTTCCTTTTTCAATTTTTATCCACTTCCTCTTTAAAAGCTATTGTAGATTCTGTTTCTGGTAGGGCATTCTGTGTCCTAACAACCTTCTGAATGATGCAAAAATTCTCCTAATAACTCCCTTCATTCTTTTGGTGATGATCTTAAACCGATGCCCTCTCGTTACTGACTCACTGACCAGTGGAAGTCATTTTTCTCCCTACTGGGGTAAAAATTGGTCTTATTTTATCCAAACCCTTTGTAATTTTGAACACCTCTAAAGAAAGAAAGACTTGCATTTATATAGCGCCTTTCACAACAACCAGACATCTCAAAGTGCTTTACAGCCAATTAAGTATTTTTGAAGTGTAGTCACTGTTGTAATGTGGGAAACGCAGCAGCCAATTTACACACAGCAAGCTCCCACAAACAGCAATGTAATAATGACCAGATAATCTGTTTTTGTTATGTTGATTGAGGGATAAATATTGGCCAGGACACCGAGGATAACTCCCCTGCTCTTCTTCGTAATAGTGCCATGGGATCGTTTACATCCACCTGAGAGAGCAGATTATCTGGTCATTATCACATTGCTGTTTGTGGGAGCTTGCTGTGCACAAATTGGCTGCCACGTTTCCTACATTACAACAGTTACTACACTTCAAAAGTACTTCATTGGCTGTAAAGCACTTTGGGACGTCCTGAGGTTGTGAAAGGTGCTATATAAATGTAAGTCTTTTCTTTCTTCCATCTCCTTTCCATGGTTTGACAATCTCTAACATACTTCCATCAGATGAAGAGTTCCTTTGTTATTCCTTGACTCTATTCCATTGTCTGTATCATCCCTATTTTCTGGTGCTGTAATAGAATCTGGGATTAACACTGCCACCCCACCTACTTAATTTTTCCTGAATATTTTGTAACCAGGAACATTCAGCTCCCAATCCTGCCACACCTCTGCTAATGCTATTTTCTCATACCCTGATGGATGGTCATGCACGGACATGCTCTGTCTGTGTGGTGACCACTTCCTGGAACGTGCATTCCATGAAGCCTGCAGCTGTTCCTCAGGCTCAGATACCTGAAGTTCGAGCACAGACTATTGGAGACACTCCTTGTATGTGTGGTCTTCGCAGACACATGAAACATCTCGGACCTCCTACACTGCACAGGTACTTCACATCACAACCTCCGCCATTGGGACCTGCAATTCCAGTAGTGTGGCGTTATAAGAACTTTGCATTTATATTTTTTCATGATATTCCAATTATAGTTATAGTGTGAATTATCTAAATATTAATTATTTTCTGTAAGGAAAAAAAACTGTTTTGGAATCTAACTGAAACAAAATACAAACCTGAAGAGCCACTTGTCCTAATCTGAGAATGATATCCTCGCTGATGCAGCACCGTGCAGCTTGTGATGTTAGAATATCTTCATACAAAACTCCACCTTCAGCTGGAATTAAAGCAAATTAACCCCATCAATTTTCATGACAAATTTAAATTGCAAGAGATTTTATACTTTGCATGTCTAAAGCAACGTTGCAAAGAAACAATCGAAGTTTGTCTCCACAGGGTTTAGACTCGCAGCTCTTGAAAGTCAACAGTGGGTGCTTTAATTCTACTACCCACCTGCTTGCACTATCTGCAGCTTCTTTGTTCCCATTTCCTTCCTGATGATCTGGCATGGTCCTTTAGGGCTGTGAGAGAGGGTGATGGTGTCGGGCATTACGCTGCCACTCACCACAGACTGGAATAGGATAAGGAAAATGCAGTCAAAAATCTATCTGGAAAGATCTCTCTTTGACTCGGTTGCTTAAGATAAAGACATTTGTAACTTCTTTTGCTCCCCCTCCAGCGGAGAGGACTGATAGACGGAGATGTTTGTGTGGTGAGGTGGTCGGGAAAATGTTGAAGGGTGGTTTGAGGTAGGACCCATCATCAAAACACCATCCTCTGCTCCTGTCCGAACGTGGCAATACAGTCAGGATTAGTAATTCATAGAAACATAGATAGGAGCAGGAGTAGGCCATTTGGCCCCTCGAGCCTGTTCTGCCATTTAATGAGATCATGGCTGATCATCCAAATTCAGTACCTGTCCCTGCTTTCTCCCCATATCCCTTGATCCCTTTAGCCTTAAGAAATATATCTAACTCCTTCTTGAATATATTTAATGAATTGGCCTCAACTGCCTTGTGTGGTAGAGAATTCCACAGGTTCACCACTCTCTGGGTGAAGAAATTCCTCCTCATCTCAGTCCTAAATGGCTTACCCCTTATCCTTAGACTGTGACCCCTGGTGCTGGACTCCCCGACCATCGGGAACACCCTTCCTGCACCTAGTCTGTCTAGTCCTGTTAGAATTTTATAACTTTCAATGAGATCCCCTCTCATTCTTCTAAACTCTAGCGAATATAAGCCTAATCGACCCAATCTCTCCTCATACATCATTCCTGCCATCCCAGGTATCAGTCTGGTGAATCTTCGCTGCACTCTCTCAATGGCAAGGACATCCTTCCTCAGATAAGGTGACCAAAACTGCACACAATACTCAAGGTGTGGTCTCACCAAGGCCCTGTACAACTGCAGCAAGACATCCTTGCTCCTGTACTCGAATCCTCTCACTATGAAGGCCAAGATACCATTTGCCTTCTTAACCGCCTGCTGCCCCTGCATGCATACCTTCAGCGACTGGTGTACAAGGACACCCAGGTCTCGTTGCACTTCCCCTTTTCCCAATCTATTGCCGTTCATATAATAATTTGTCTTCCTGTTTTTGCCACCGAAGTGGATAACCTCGCATTTATCCACATTATACTGCATTTGCCATGCATCTGCCCAATCACCCAACCTGTCCAAATCATACTGGAGTTTCTCTGCATCCTCCTCACAGCACACACGCCCACCCAGCTTTGTGACATCTGCAAACTTGGAGATATTACATCTAGTTCCCTCGTGTAGATCATTTATATATATTGTGAATAGCTGGGGTCCTAGCACCGATCCCTGCGGTAGCCCACTAGTCACTGCCTGCCACTCAGAAAAAGACCCGTTTATTCCAACTCTTTGCTTCCTGTCTGCCAACCAGTTCTCTATCCAAGTCAGTACCTTACCCCCAATCCCATGTGCTTTAACTTTACACGCTAATCTCTTATGCAGGACCTTATCGAAAGCCTTCTGAAAGTCCAAATACACCACATCCACTGGTTCTCCCTTATCTATTCTACCAGTTACATCCTCAAAAAATTCATCACCTGGGTGAAAGTTTAAGGTGAGCTGGGATTCTGAAATGGGTCTTCCAGGCCACAGCATGGCGCAAGACAAAATACCGTGCCTGGGGTCATCTAAGAATGGCTCTTTGTTTAAATATAATCCCTGGATTGAACAGTTTAGATCAAGAGATTATTTTCC
This sequence comes from Somniosus microcephalus, assembly GCF_052327205.1. Lineage (NCBI taxonomy): Eukaryota > Metazoa > Chordata > Chondrichthyes > Squaliformes > Somniosidae > Somniosus > Somniosus microcephalus. Next base: position 256,765,661 of record NC_140992.1, read on the forward strand.
ACTCAGCATACGGTAAATCAGTAGCACATTTGGATTAAAATCTGACAGTTTTCAAAGGCGTCTCCCAATTTATTAATTTCTTTCAGAAACACTTCCGTTCTGATGTTGAATGATTCAGCAGAAAATAATCTTCTGGACGTGGTTTCAAGTTTCAAGAATGTTCCATTGAATTATTGAGATTTGGATGAATGTTTATCATTGGCACAGAAGTGAACCATCAACTTCTGGACTACAGCCTATAGTCTAGTAAGATGTAAAAATGCAGCTAAAGTAGTCATTCAGGAGTGAATCACTGAAGGTAAATTGATACTTTGTAGACTTTAATTAAGATGTGGCTTTATTAACCCTTACACAGTTTTGGTTATGCAAATAAATTCAGGATAGCTCCAACATCTGGCTGTTGTAAGACATTCTTTGGATCTGACTATTCATTACAAAGCACATTCATGTGGTGTATGCACCTTCCATAGAAGGGACTGACTGCTCAATCTGGGCGAGTGCCTCTGACGGTAATATTTGTTCATTTATATTTACCGTATGAAACTATTTTTAAAGATGGAACAAAGAATGAAATTACTTAAAAGGGAACTCTGCAATTTAGTTACCTTTGAAGTTGTGGCAGGAGTCCCTTTAATCCTTTCAGTACTCAGTTTGCAAGGGATTATATTTCAGTGTTAAGCTTCAGCTAATGTGGTAGGTTGGCCTGGTTAGTAGCTCTCTCCTCTGGGTCAAAAGGTTGTGGTTCAAAGCCCCACTCCAGAGTACGTAATCTGGGTTTATATTTCAGAACAATACGAAAGCTCTCATGGAAGAGAAGGGAATTCTCTTGGTACCTTGGCAAGTATTCATCCCTCGAAAAGCAGACTACCATCATTAATTTCATTGCTGTTTGGTGCATTTCAAAGTACAGGAAACTTTTTTTTATCCGGCACGGACGGGACCGACGTGGTGCCGGTTCAACAAAAATCCCGGATAACCGAACGCTATAGTAAAAGATAGGGAGAGCTGACAGCTCCGTATAAAGCAACAAACCCTGTTGCTTAGCAACAAGTGTAGAACAATGGCCACAAGTTCCAAGCGTCTCTGTAGCTTAGCAACAGCTGCAGCCACACCCTTGCACAGCAACAGACGGAGGAAGGCAAATACAATATGAAGTAAAACCTACTCCTGAATTTTTCCGGTTAACCGAGATTTCCGGTTATTTAGGTGCCGGTAAATCGAAAGTTTCCTGTAATTCATTGTATGTGCAGTGCAGGATAGGATGGTATGTAAAAGCAAGATCTTTCTTTAAGTAAAACTGGATGCATTAGGGTCTAGAAGCATACATAATATATGAAAGTAGTCATATTTGGGAACATGGATGCCTTGTATTGAGCTTGTACATCAGGATGAGTTGAGCTACAGATCAGGGCACAAGGGACTCACAGGGACATGCAGAGGGGTTGATAGACAGTGGTGTTTAGTCATTTATAAATATATGTACAGATTAGGGTGTTGTCAGTCGCTGGCAAACTGGCAGATGTCCAATAGCTGCTTTGTCCAAATGTCTCCAGTGGGAGCAGGGAGAGCCAAAAACTGCTGATAGGTTTACAAAAAGAGCTATGAGTCATACTGATGTTCCTCAACTTTAAATACATTTAAATACTGATCATGTTTCAGAGCCAGAACATAAGTTGCAGAATCTCACCTCTCCTAGACCATAGTTTGCATTGATAACCATCCTGCCCGGGTGTCCAGTGAGAGGATCACAGGTAAACAATACACCTGTAACAACGTTGTGAAGCAAACATGATATTAAAGCAGAAGTACCACACTCGTGGTGTAAAACATGAGTTCTTATGGAAGCATTCTTGCTTAGTTTAGCATTATACATTTCAGTGCTGCACCGAAATTAGGACTTCTAGAGAAGAGTGATTGGAAAATGACTGAGTTACATCAGAATACTATACTTAAACCAGGTAGGCATTTAACTGGAGTTCACTATATTTACATGTGCCAAATTTGCAGTTAACCTCATTCGATGAAGTAACAAGAAACTATGGGGGTGATTTTGCCAATGGGGACGTGATGGAGGCAGGACTGCTGCATGTCAGGTTTTAGTCCCGCCTCCATCGATGCCCGGCCAACCTTGATTGACCTTGTTAAACCCGCCCAATGGGCTTAGCAGGCCAATTAAGGGAAAGCCAGTGACAGAGAACGTCGGCGTATGACGTTTCATCTGTCAAGATTTTTTGACAGATGAATTGTCATCATGTGACAGCTCTGTGAAACTGTCAATCACTGACAATCTGTCTTCTAATGTTGAGTCCTTTACTCAAGACTCACTTAGAAAGCTTTCCTGAGCAGAATGCAGCGGCCATTCTGCTTTCTCTGTCGATGAGATGAGGCAGCTCCGCAGCCTAAAGGGATGAAGCCTGGAGGAAGAAGCAAAGGTAAGTAATCTTATTAAAACACTCTACACTCACCTCACACACTTACCTCTCCACGCTTACACTCATCACTCACCTGCACACTGGACATTTCGGCCCCTCCGCCCCCTCGCAGACCCACGGCTCGCCTCGCTGACCCTGGCGAGGTTCGGAGCCATCGGGAAGCCCACACTTTAGGGCTCTAAATAGGGATTCGCCAAAAAACTGCCTGTTAATTGGCACTAATCCCCTTCCCGCCTCAAGGAGACGGGACCCAGCGTGGGTCGGGTACCCGCCTCCTGGGAAGATGGCACGAAGGCGGGTTGGGGGCGGGATAGGTACCCACCCCCAGGTTCTGCCATTTTCCCAGCAGTCCCACCTCCATACCCGCCTCCCCAGGGCTGGCAAAATCACCCCCCTTTTGCCAGCCCTGGGGAGGCGGGACTACCGGGAAAATGGCAGAATCTGGGAGCAGGTACCCATCCCGCCCCCAACCCGCCTCCATGCCATCTTCCCAGGAGGTACCCATATCCTCGAGGTGGGAAGGGGATTAGTGCCAATTAACTGCCTGTTAACAGGTAGTTAACAGGCAGTTTTTTAGCTAATCCCCATTTTGAGCCCTGAAGTGTGGGCTTCCCGATGGCTCTGAACCTCGCCAGGGTCAGCGAGGCGAGCCGTGGGTCTGCGGGGGTTGGAGGGGCCGAAATGTCCGGTGTGCAGGTGAGTGATGAGTGTAAGCGTGGAGAGGTAAGTGTGTGAGGTGAATGTAGAGTGTTTTAATAAGATTACTTACCTTTGCTTCTTCCTCCAGGTTTCATCCCTTTAGGCTGCGGAGCTGCCTCATCTCACCGGCAGAGAAAGCAGAATGGCCGCTGCATTCTTAAATGGAGCAACCTTCTGCTTTCTGCTCAGGAAAGCTTTCTAAGTGAGTCTTGAGTAAAGGACTCAACATTAGAAGACAGATTGTCAGTGATTGACAGTTTCACAGAGCTGTGAAAAAATCTTGACAGATGAAACGTCATACGCCGACGTTCTCTGTCACCAGCTTTCCCTTAATTGGCCTGCTAAGCCAGCTGAGTGGGCTTAACAAGGTCAATCAAGGGGAAATAGCGTGGGTTGGCCGGATGTCGATGGAGGCAGGACTAAAACCCAACAAGCAGCAGTCCCACCTCCATCACGTCCCCATTGATAAAATCACCCCCATGGACTCCACTTAATCTCCCGAGGGAAATGGCTCAATAAATTCTTCCAGATCCTGAAAATAATTAAGCTAAAACTCCAGAATATTTATCCATCCGCACATTTTTATGATTTGCCTGGCCTTCCAACCCCTGCCACCACATTTATCCAGCTGGTTGAAGGTTTTAATCAAAACAGCAACAACTGCCCTTTGCATTGAATACATCCTGAATAACTGTAGACTGTGGGAAAAAGTGTTTCTATTCTCTATCTTTGCTTAAGGCTTATTAATTTTGAACCTCTGTCCTCCATGTCATGCACTCATAGTAAATATCAAATAGTTTATGTCCATATAATCTGTGCCTCTCATTAGCTCCAAATGGAATCTAATGAAAGCAATACCCAATTTAAAGGTGTTCAAGCCCTCAGCTGAGCCAAGTGTGATGGTAATGTACTTTGAGGTGAATTTTCACCTTCATCCCTCGAGCTTCAAACTGACGGAGTTTACTGAATTCAATACAACAAACATTAGGCGGGCGATCTGCTCTGCCAGTTTGTTACCCAAAGTTGAAATGATCCCTATGTCCTCCTGAAGAGAAACGGCAAGCCTTACCTGCTGCCTGGGCTGATACCATCTGCTGGATAACCACACCCATGCTTGCTGGCACTGGTTGCCCCCTTTGACTGCGATATTGCACTGCTTGGAATGAGTAGAGAGAAGCCCAGCATTCCTGCACAGCATCGCACACCTGGGGAGGCAAAGATTCATTGTGTAAATCATGAAAATGACAAAACAAAGCCTACTTTGTCATTGTCTTTAAACCAGAAAGTTCTTAGTCTGGATGTTGCTTCTTTACGTATTGAAAGAAAATAATGATGCAGGTGAAAGATTGCCGAGGCAGTTTAAATAGCAGAGTCTGTCTCTCAACTCTGACATTATGGGCTGGATTCCGAAGGTGACCTGTCCTATGAATTCTCTTTGCTTAGTGAGATTTGCTAATCTTGAACAAGAGCACTAAATGGTGCATGGTACGGAAGGAAGCCATCCCATCAAGAGAGAAATTCATTGTTCTGTTCTAGTAACAAGTTTCTTAAACAAAATGTGGTGTTGACTCCAGTAGTGGACAAACCATTTTGGAAACAATTCATCACCTAAAGCACAAAGCTGTGTAAAAGGAGTGGTATGTAGAAGTAAATGAAAATTGCTGAACGAATCCTCTCAAATGCTTGCAGTGAAACTTTTACAATTACTGTAAACATTTATGGAGGGTCAATTTTGGATCCAATCAGCCACTTGTGTGACTTTATCTCGGGTGATCTTACATTCCTCTTGTCTGGAATTCTCGTAAATGATTCAGCGCACACGATAAGCTTTAGGATTTGTTAACTGTCAGTTTGGAAAAGGTGAGAATTATCAGATGTACCAATTTACTTCAATAATATGTGTTTAGTGATAGAGCTATGGTAGGATGTGGGATTCATTGTTCAGCTGCCAAGTAACGTTTGCTTTGTTTTCACATTATTGTACTGCGTTTCACAAAAGAACGGTGCCAGACTTGCACGAAAAATATGCATATTCTCGATTTGTAAATGGTCCACTCCATCAAAAAGTTCTTTCCGCCGAAATGGAAATGCAAGTTTATTGGATATAATTTGGTAGACTCCACTTGGCATGGAATCTCGCTTGATTGGAGCATCAATCGGAGAAGCGGTTGAGGAAGCCAGCCTACCTGACATTATCTCTGAAAATGTTCCCTCATTTTTATCCCTGTTCAACAAATTAATTCTAATCCCCTTCCCTGAAAATCAATCAAGGCAAGGATTGCAAACACAATGGCCTAGAAATTCGGTGGGCTGTGCCACCAGTTAGCGCCCAAAGAGGGCACTTAGTGGCTTTAGCGCCACTGGCCACGCCCCCCGCGAAATTTAGCGGGGCGCTAATGGTGGCATTAGCTTGTAGCGCTGCGCCGTCACCGATGACGTCATCGGTGTGTGCAGCGCCCCGCTACCGCCCTGATCATGATATTGGGTCGCGCCCCCCGCTGTAACGCCGGTCACAATCTGCGACCGGTTCAGAGGGGCCGACCTGTGGCGGTAGTGGCGCTAATTAAAGGGGAGGTGCGGGGCGGCCATTTTTTTTGCTGGCCGCCTGCCAGCACCTCCTCGCGCTGCTGTCCCCGGCCTCCTGAGCCCCCCCCCCACCCGGGCCGTGCCGGCTGTGTCCCAAGAGCCCGGCACCTCTCCTCGGTGCCGGGCTCTTTTGCCGGCACTCGCGATCTCGGATCGCCCTAGTGCAGGCCCCTCCCCTTTAAGAAGGAGAGGAAGGCCTGCAGTACCGCAGCGCGCCGTGCCGCAGCGTGTGGCGCTGCAGCACGCTGCGCTGCGATATTCAGTTCCAGCGCCCCAAGTGGGACGTAGGGCACCTCGAGCAGCGCCCCGCTTCCGTTTGGGGCGCTGAAACTGAATATCGGTCTGGCGCAAGCGGCTCCGTCCGGAGCGGAAATTCCGGCACTTCAGGCGAGCTTAAACGGGGCGCCACCGAATTTCTAGGCCAATGCTCCTAGACAGCAACATTCTAGCATTGTTGTCACTACATTTATTGTTTGTCAACACCAAAGAGTGTCTTATTGTTAACCCTTCCTCACCCATTAATGTTATATTGTTCGCTCTTAATCCAGAACTTCGGGTCTCCCAATGGAAGTGCCGGTTTCCTGCATGCACTGCGCATGCGCGGGAAACCGGCACTTCCGTTCCCCTGAAAGAAGGGGTTCAGAGTTCGAACGCGTGCGCGGGAGAGGCTGCGCGTGCGCATCGAACTTACGGTTTTTTTGCAGGTTTTCCTGGGAGGGTAAGTCTGCAGAAGTTAGACATTTAAAAAGCAGTCACAAGGCTTGCTTTTTACAAGGTACTGTAAGTGGTGAATTAATTAAAATTAAAACATTTTTTCCACAGGTTTATTATTTTTAAACACTTTAAAGAAAAGTAAGTTTATTTTTAGCCCTGTTAGAAAATAAAATAATTTTTTTCAAAAATTTAAATTATTGTTTAAAATAGTTATTTCATGTAATTTATAGTTTATTTTAAAAATTTGATGTTTTTTAAAATTTATTTGAAGATTTAGTGATTTTTGGGGCCCATAGTATTTCTAAGTTTGACAGCCCTTCCTGCCAAACTTATGAATGAAGCATTCCCTGCTCCGATTGGCTCCCCATGGCCCACGTGACGCATCGAACTAACTGCCCCTGGGATATGCAAGCACTGCGCGCCGGCAGTTGGAGCAGGCCCAGGATCGGAATTCCATGGGGGCCCACAGCTCAACGGCCGGCGCGCAAGGTAAGTGCAGGTCGGGGGCTTACACCCGCGGGAAGCCCCGACCCGAATTTCTGGGCCATTGTTTTTTTTTTCTTACCTGTTCAAAGCCTTTCAATCCCAGTATAGTGCCGAGTTGCCCAGCAGCAGACGTGTCTTCTGTGTCCTCCCCGACTGCGCTGGACCTGACGGCCAATCGTTCCTCTACTCCCAGCAGCCTCAGCTCAGCAAGCTGGTCGTGAATGGTGCTTTCTATCTCTGGAGCCAGTTTGGTGCTTCTGAACAATTCAACACATCTGGGGAACATTAAAAGCCAGTTCATGTGTCAAATCCCACAGCAATTTACAGTGCGTTGAGCTAAGTGGTAGATTCTTCCTGGTAGTTCTTTGTTTGATTCTTTTTCTTTAAATAACTATTTGAAACTAATATTCATTGCCTTTTTGCTTTGTTTGAAGTCTGTCTTTCCTCTTCTTTTGTTCTGTATTGCTTTTACCCTTAAGCCTCTCCTATTGGCATGATCCAATATTAAATAATTGATATATTAGAGTGCTAAAACTTCAATGTGTTACAGCAATTAAAACAATATTTCCTTTCCACTGACAAACTTAGTTTCTCTCAAATACAGGAGAACATTGTTTGATATGTAACTGAAATGTATTTTTGTAAGCACCTTGGGCTAGAAATTCATTATAGCCAAGAAATGGGCAGTGTTTAGGCTAAAAATGGTTATGTAGCACCAGTTGAAAATTGTCTAGGCTGCATGCAAAATTTATCCTCACTCCTCATTAAAATGATTGCAGTCATGATTCTAGTCTAAAAGCTCAAACTCATTGGCGTTATACTGAAAAGGTGGACCAATATTGGGGGCAGTCTTAATGCAAGTAATGATTGCCACAGGCATTTTTCACTAATTAAAGGGAAGGTTCATTGATGCTGCAGCTCCTCATTCTCAGCATTGTTGGGTGTGCAACTGCCTCAACAACCATAAGAAGGAGAAGGAGCACTTATTTACAAATCCTGATGGCAGATCTCCGCCCCAGGGAGAGAGCCCAGCAGTTTTCCAAGGAAGCTTTGGCGGCATTGATTTTAGCGGTGGAGAGAGGGCGGGCGGTCCTGTACCCGCCAACTGGTGGGAGGCCCTCGCTACAAGTCTGCCAGACTATGTGGAGGAAGATAGCACACCACATCACAGGCAGCATTGTGGTCCCCAGGACCCACACATAGTACAGCAAGAAGTTTAACGAGCTCACACGGGTGGTCAGGATGTGTGAAGGCTTCAACAAATGCTACATACCACCATCTGTACCACAGGCTTCACACACTGCTCAATGCACCACACCCCCAGCACCCATCCACCAAGAATCTCTACCTAGCAACACTCATACCCACATCTCACACCTTGCACACAGTGACAGATATTCAACTATGGCAGGCACAAGGTTCATTAGTTATTAGAATTCATGTGATATGTGTGATATGTTTGTAGATACATTTCATAAGTGTGTTTGGAATATTTTGTGGTCTCTCTCATTTCACTTTTGTGCCCAGGAGGACACTGTAATATGGCATGAGACAGGGATTGTATGATGGGGATGTGGTGAGCTACAGGGATCTGGGATTCATTCATGTGAAGCGGAGTCTGATGAGCCGGTCATGGACAGCCCATCCAGAAGGCCAATTGTCTAGCTGCCTCCTCCCTCCCTCCTGGTCCTCCTCCTCCACCTCGTCCTCCTGAGGTAGTCCCACAATCCGCAGCCCCCATGACTGTGAGGAAGTGCTGTGAGCAGAAGCCTTTAGCAAATAACGAGTCACCAAAAAAACTTGAAATAACTAAAGAAAACAGTTTCAGTTGCAGGAAGTAGCAAACAGGCACTGAAACTGCAGAACCATGTTAGTTGCAACTGATTGGGGATGGTACTTTAAATATCACTGCTGTAGCCTGCTTCCTGCTGGTAGACACCAGCTCGTCCTGTCGTTGTTCTGCGCTGCTGTTAAGGTAAGTGGCTATAATGAAGTTGGGAGCTCGGACATCCAGTGAGCGTTGCACATTCACTGACGTCACAATCTCCATGATGGTGAAGTTCCTGGTGATCGAGTTTACTGGCAGCACTACTGGCAACACCGATATGGCGTGTGGTGCTTGAACTGGCATCCACTGTCATTACAGCTGTCAGTGGCATTTTAGCGCCATCTTGTGGTGCTAACATGTGGTGCAAACCCCCAAGAATTTCTCCCCCATAGTACCTCAGTTTTGTGGGGAGTGTTTAAGTAGTTTGGAATAAAGCGATAACACAGCTCATGAGGTGTTCCTGTAAACTATACCTCATCACCAAACAGAATGGATTTTTTAACCTGTAGTCCAGACTACATTAGTGTCAGTGTTAGGTCCAAGATAAGCATTGCAATCACAAACCAGTGTTATAGAGAAAGGCCGAAATCATGCAATCCTACTGGCCAGTGTCAAGGGGTAGGAGATCAAACCTTGGGCATATTACTGTCAGTGTATCATACTAGAACATATTGGCCCAGATATTCTGATCGTAGGCCTCCCGCGGGCGGAGGACTGCGATCTGGAAAAATCTGCGCCTTACCTGAGGGCTCCCAGGAGGCGCACAATTCCGGTGCTGGGCCTCTCCAAACTGCCGGTTCGCAGGGCCCACGTATCCCAGAGGCGCAGGTAGTTCGCAGCATCCCTGGGATCACGTGGGCCATGGGGAGCCAATCAAAGAAGGGAATCTCCATTCATAGATTTGACAGGAAGACCTGTAAATATATGAATCGAGATCATCCCCAAAACATAGTAAAATTTAAATAAATTTTAAAAAAAAATCACATTTTTAAAATGACTTGAAAGTACAATAAATTTACTATTTTAAACAAAACTTTACATTTTTCAAAAAAATAATTAAACTTTTTTACGGGGCTAAAAATAAACTTACCTTTTTTAAAGTAATTTTAAATGATAAATCAGTGGAAAAACATTTTTTTTAAAACTTTTTTCTACTCTTATCCTGGTAAAAGCAGGCCTTACGCTTGCTTTTACCAGGTGCAAGAATTGTAAGGGTTTTCTGCGGACAGAGGGTCTCCAAAAAGCAGAACTATGCGCCCGCAGAGGCCCTTCTCCAGGGCAGGCAGAGGATCTGTCAAGAGCTTTCTTGACAGATTGGAAATGCCGGTTTCCAGCGCATGTGCAGTGCATGCCTGAAACCGGCATTTCCGATGTCCCTACGGGTGGAGGGATCGGAATATCTGGCCCATTAATTTCTTTCTTTCATAAGAATTAGACATATTTTTTGGTATTTTCTGAAGGAGTGACTTTGGCCCATTGTGTGGAATACCACTTTCTTAATCATACCATTTGTCTGTTCTGAACCATGTTTCTCAATTTTACCTTTTCTTTATCCCCGTTCTCCTCCTCATCCGAAGAGGTCCTGTGGTGGACTGTGTTGTGGATAAAGCCTGACCAGAGCATCTTTATATACTGTAGCTATTCCAATGTTCTCTTGGCTGGCCTTCCATCTTCCACCCACCATAAGATTGAGCTAATCCAAAACTCTGTTGTCCGTATCCTAACTAATGTTCCCTCTAAGCTGCGCATGTGCGCAGCTGTGCAGCAACCTGCAAGGCCCCGCGCAGGCCGCTCACAAGCTTTTCCGTTTGAAATACCGTGCATAAATTTAAAGGGACTGTGCAGTGAAATAAACAGAACAAAGACAATTTAGAGGGAACATTGATCCTAACCCTGCACACCCATCCCCCCTGTGCTCGCTAACTTACGCTGGCTCCTGGTCCACCAACACCTCGATTTTAAAATTCTTATCCGAGTGTTCAAATCCCGATATGACCTTGCCCCTTGCTATCTCTGTAAACACATCCAGCCCTACAATCCTCCGAGAACTCTGCGTTCCTCCGATTCTGGCTTCTTGAGCAAACACCACTCCCTTTTCCCCACCATCGACAGGGAATATTACAATGATGAAGTTGTTTTAAGTCCATTTATCTGACTGATCAGTGGAGTTTAGCCAAACAAACAAATTGTCGGAAACAAACATTCAGGAGTTCTCAACTATCAAATCAGGTAACCTGATATTAATATAAGGTGTGGCAAGGGATAGGATTGTCAAATTCATAGTTTTGTACTGTGACCTTACAACCAAGGTTCACCAAGATTTGATGCTCAAACTTGTGTTACTTATGGAGACCATTGTTGTTTTGCCTTGGGCCGAATTTAAACCAAGATCCCAGAGGTAAAGGGACAGAAAATATCATGTGCTTCTTTATGAAAGGGACATTTTTAGTTTCCCCATCACTTACCATGTTGTTTTATTTAAAGACAGCTATTTAAGGAAATGTTTGTAGGTGCAGGAAGTAAGATCTGGTACAAATTGATATGCAAAAAAATTCCAAAGATAAATTCCTATTATGCAAATAGCAGCTTGTTATAAAATAAACACCATGACTGTACTGTCAGGGTAAAACAATCTTGACTTTGTTTTTGTTTACCTTTTGCAAAGTTCCCGAAGATTTCCTTTTTTTATTGTGCTGTCAAAATACAAAAATACCAGAAAATATAATAGAAGTAAAACCTCTTATGCAGTTAGAAAGACAAATATTCCTTCCCCCAACTTCGAATGCTGCTTTGCCTTTCCCACTCCCCTGGACTCTAACCCGCCTGTACCTTCCCCCTTTCCCTCAACTTTTGTCCTGGCCAGGGAATGAAGATGGGAGGACCTCAAGGAACATTTATTCTATGTTTTATGCTGTAATGAATCAATAAAAAGATCATTTTCAAAAAATATATCTATACATCAAACAACACCAGGAAAAATAGATTAAGTGGTCATTTATGAGGTTTGTGGGACCTAGCTCTGTGTAAATTGGCTGTTGTGTTTGCCTGCGTAACAGTAATGACTGCAGCATGCTTCAATAGTAACATCAGTTGTGAGTGCTTTGAGAGGTGAACGGCGCTATAGAAATGCAATAGCAGAAAAAGCAACCAAAAAAAAACTTCAGATGCTGGAAATGTGAAACAGAAACAGAAGATGATGGAAACACTCAGCAGGTCAGCCGGCTCTGTTAAATGAACAGATGTTAACGGGGATAAAATTCAACTGCGCTGGGAGCACGCAAAGGGCGTTGGCGGATTGGCCCGCTAAATTTTCTTTTTCCTTGACTTCAATAGAACAAACAATCAGGCGGGGTGTACAACAGGTGGCAGATCTGCTACCACTTGTGATGCACTGCGTCCGATGTTCATTTTCACCTTCAAGGTTTCTCGTGTAGACCCTTCTGGTTCTGATAATATGTCCTGTAGGGTGTTTCCAGCCTCTTCTGTTTTTGTTGCCATGTAAGTGCAAGTTCCTTCTTGTAAAATTATAGTAAAATAATGACAATACCAGGCCACATTGTTCAGCTCTGCCACAGCTTCCTGGAGGCCACTGTTCATTTTCATCTGGTGTTTCAGAGCTGCTATAGTGACACAGAGGCCTGTGGGTACAGAAAACTGGAAGACAGACAAACAGGGCATCATTTCCCATGACCTGTGCTGGTTTTCATTACTTTAACTCTATTACACAGCAGGAATTTCCTCAGGGGTTGTTCCAATTGGCTGCTTTAACCTCGGCAGAAGATTAACGGAAGACCCAGATGGATGCATAAATGGGGTCACGGCAGCCAATCGGGAGACGTCCCCAGGGAAATTTCCAGGGGACAATATTAAGCAGCGGCCTGTAAGGAGAGAGCCTTTGCTTGAGTGATCACCATACCGGCCTCTTAGTCTGTAGGTGTAGGGTTTGAGCTCTGCTCCAGCCAGCCCCTGTGAGTGGAGACTGGAGCTCAGGCTCTAAATTTTGAGTTGACATCCAGCGGGGTACTCGGGTCCGGTGGGTGTGGGTGGCTCCCCTCATCGATGGGTTATGGGATCCCTAAAATCCATCCACCGCATAGAGCCAACCACCCAATCGGCTGGTAAATCTAGTAATGGAAACTACCCATGTGAAAGCTGGTAGTGACAATACATCCTCTATTCAGGATATGCCCTCCCAACAAAGTGTAGGTGCTGACATAAAGGTGTTAAAGAGTGGTGCAGATGTTTACCTAGCAGCTATTTCTTTACATTTTATATTTTAATATTGTTCTAAACTACCGGGGTATTAGATTTATACCAGCTGATCACATATCTACTGGTCCAATGGTACGGAGTCCAAAATCAGCAAGGCATTATTTTGTGCCTAGTTCAAAGTACAGCAGACAACATTTAGAGTACGAGGTTTAGGGGTTACACAAAATGTGTGTTGGAAAAGGTGTTCTATATATTGGTCAGCTAATGAACCATAAACATAGTGGCAAGCCACCGTATGCACCTCGACAGAGCTTTGGGGACTTTAGATTTGGTCACAGTGTCTCAGAAATTCAACCTTTCAGCCATTTGGGCTTAAATGCAGGTCTCTTCTCCAGCTGGTGGTTAATGATCTCGAATGAAATACTGTATAATTAATCAACATGAAGATGGATGGGTGGTTACTTGAAAATTTGGAACAGAAACAAACTATTGCGATAGTGAAGGAAGGCTAGAAATTTGACCTAAGTGATCAGGAACTAAAATTATGGGTTGCAAGTTTCCAAGCTGGAGCAAGAATTGATCTGTAGAGCAGAGGACAAGTTCAGCAAGGCTGGATGCCCAGCACTGGATCAGAGAATTTGCTTTATCGGGTCATAGCTCTATCTACTACCCATGTTCTTGTCTAGCAAGGGCTGCGTGAAGAACGTAGTCTTGCTCAGTATTCCCTGAGGGCACCAGTTGCCCTCTGATTGGCAATTACTCGTGTGTGCACTCGGCCAGTGACTGCTGGCTGACTAATCTATCATAAGGGCGTAACAACCTGTTCCTTGTCCAATATCCACATAGGTGTACGTACTGCAGGAGGCATTGGGTAGTGATAAGGGAATGGGGCCCTGGCTAATTTTGCCACAAAGGAAATTGAGGCCAATTGTGGTGTCGCTAAAGACTTCCTGGGTGATATAAGCACAGATGGAAGATTGAACCTAGCTTATTCCTAGTCTGTATGTCTCAGCTACTCACTGAGCCATTGGAGGAAGGTGGGGTCCCCATTGTGAACTGTTATAGTTTAGTGATTTCTGGCTAATATGGATCACTCTTACAAGATTCTCATCGTAAGATTAAAGCAGAGGGTTTTGTTTTTTCACCCACCTGATTCCCGAAGCGTTTCTGCATTTCCGTTAGCTGTGCCAGCTGAGCTCCTTTACCACCCACCACCGCAGCACACTGGCACGCCTCATCGGAGAACGCCAACACCAACTTGGAGCACGCGGGCACCACCGGTTCCTGCAGCTTTGCAGCTGGTATGAAGTCTGGGGCCTGTCGGCCGCTTTCATTTCTGACGAAGGAAAATGTTAAGCATTCAAAAGCGGTTTATTGTGTTTGCAAGGAAAATATACACAGCTTTTGTTTGACAGAACTAACTGACCTGTAATAAAGTTGAATTAAGCCCCAGCCTCGGGTAGTTAGGTTCAAGCGATAGTTGGCCGCACAGCCGTAGGTTCTGCCTTCCCAGCCCAATCCACTGTACAGCACAGGGCAAGCACTCTTGTCAGGTGTTACTGCCAGATTAAAATATGTCCCTTCTAGAACAGAAACAAAATGTCATATTTTTCTGGATGTACGCTAAAGTTTCGAAGTCTGACAAATGCATTGCACTGTCAAATTGAAACTGTATAATAGTAAATAAAAGCAGAAAATGCTGGAAATACTTGGCAGGTCAGGCAGCGTCTGTGGAGAGAGAAACAGAGTTAACGTTTCAGGCCGATGACCTTTCATCAGAATTGGGCTGACGAAGGGTCATCGACCTGAAACGTTAGCTCTGTTTCTCTCTCTCCACGGATGCTGCCTGACCTGCTGAGTATTTCCAGCATTTTCTGTTTTTATTTCAGATTTCCAGCATCCGCAGTAAGCAGCTAAGCAGCCAGGATTGGCTGCTGGGCCGTTCCCCACAAGGGTTCCGTGATCGGTGGGGAGGCGGGGGGGGGGGGAGTTTGCGGCGGGAGAGGCCTATGCTTTCCTTAAGCACCCTCGCTCCTCCTGGCACCATTATCAAAGTTAAGAAAAAATTAAATGTATGTCTTTGGGCCTATTCTGGCCTATCCACCGTGCTGTGCTGGGCTGGGCCCGGCAGGAAAATCACTGCCGCTTTTTCCTCAGGCCGCCTGCCAAAAATGGCAGTCGGGTACCGGTGACATCATGGGGATTCAACATATACATGTTAAAAAGGACCCCGCTGGCTTTTGGGCAGATGAGCATGTGAAAAGCGGAACCTGTCAACTCCCGGCGGGTAAGTAAGTTGGGTGATTTTAACTACCAACCCGCCTGGTTTCCATTGGGAGGGTAGGTTTAAAATCGCCCACTCTGATTATTTTTTGGGGGTTAATTTTCATCCCTTCTCCCCTGACATCATTGATTCCTGCCAGTTTGCAGTTCCACAGCCCTTCATTACCTCGCTCAACTGATCATTCTTCGTGCGCGAATCTAAAAGTTGAGTATTAGGAACATAGGAGTGTTGTTTGGTAATGGCGCCTTTCACCCAGCGCAAGATCCTGTTGTCACCTGATACACATGCACACGCACGTTCCACAGGGCATTGGATAGAGATCAATTCTCACTGGTTTGTGCATAATCCAAGGCTACTGAAGCCGGTTGTAGCAATCCACCAGCTAACTCAACACAAGCAGGAACATAAATCTAGAACCTTTAGAAAGGCAGCACCTTTACACACTAGGCCATCAGAGGAACTACTTTTTCTAGTTGTTAAACTTTCGCAACATGAAGATGCTTTTAGGTCATTATTTTTACACATGAACTCCCACTTGCTTTCTGATCATTAAAAGCAAGTAGGTCCCAGTCAAGAGGAGGAAAGAAGGGTAAAACCCCTCCCCCAACCTTTAACTAGAAAATGACCCCAAATCATTATCCTAGACAATGGGGATTTTAAATAATATTGGTTTAACCCCCTCTAATGTGGGTACTGGTTTTGCCCTCTGCTCAAATTTCCTGTTCTACCCCTTATACGGGTTAATAATTCCTGGAAATTGAATTATACGGTAAACTCTTGTTTAAACGGCACTTAATCATCTGGAATACTTTAATAACCGGCAAAATAGATAACCGGTAATCTTGCCGAATCCATCCAGCACTCGTTTTGCCGAGTCCGAGTCTCCCGCGGTGGCCGAGTTAGTCAGTGGTTTTTATTTTTGTTCGTGTTATAAATTGCCTTGGTCGGTATAGCTCGCTGTTATCCAGAATTTGTCATCAACCAGCACCATCCTGGTCCTGTAGGTGCCGGATAAGAAAGAGTTTACTGCACAAGGAATTTGAACTGCTAGGAATATTACAGAAAGGGTGAAGGAAAAGAACAACTTCTTGAGCATAAGAACGTAAGAAACTCCAGAACAAGAGAAGGTTGTTTGGCTCATTAAAGCCCATCCATTGTTGACGAACTCAACAGTGAATTTGTACTCGCACCATAGAAATGCAGAAAGCTAAAGTTAGCGTGATTTGGTAAAGAACGTGAAATGAAATGGCAGAAACATCAGCATTTTTCACTAAAAAATGAATTCTGAATTCTCAGTAACGCTCTTCCGCTATTTAAAAGCACAAGTGAATTCACCAGCTGATACGTTCTACAAGCTCACCTGCTGTAAAACTGACTCTGTACAAGTCAGCAATGACCCCGTCATCAGCAATGTCTGCTAAAGAGGCATCTGACCAGTCAATCCCAGCCTTCCTCCCATCGGGAAACATCACATAACCTACATTCATACTGGAAGAACATTGTAAGATATTTGCGAATTGAACGAGTTTAAGCCCCTTTTGATGCATTTCTGTATTAAAGGTGCTGTTTAAATGCGTCATTGTTTACAATAAAACAGACAGAGGGATTTCAAGACTGTGTGAACACATAGAAATATAGAAGATAGGAGCAGGAGTAGGCCATTCGGCCCCTCGAGCCTGCTCCGCCATTCAATGCGATCATGGCTGATCATCCAAATTCAGTACCATGTCCCTGCCTTCTCCCCATATCACAGAATCACCACAGTGCAGATAGAGGCCATTTCGGCCCATCGAGCCTGCACCGACACATATCCCACCCGATCCCCGTAACCCCACGTATTTAATCCCCCTAACACTAAGGATCAATTTATCATAGCCAATCAACCTAACCCACACATCTTTGGACTGTGGGAGGAAACCGGAGCACCCGGAGGAAACCCACGCAAACACGGGGAGAATGTGCAAACTCCACACAGACAGTCACCCGAGGCCGGATTCGAACCCAGGTCCCTGGCGCTGTGAGGCCACAGTGCTAACCACTATGCCACCGTGCTGCTCTTGATCCTCTTAGCCTTAAGAAATATATCTAACTCCTTCTTGAATATACTTAATGAATTGGCCTCAACTGTCTTCTGTGGTAGAGAATTCCACAGGTTCACCACTCTCTGGGTGAAGAAATTCCTCCTCATCTCAGTCCTAAATGGCTTACGCCTTATCCTTAGAATGTGACCCCTGATTCTGGACTCCCCGCCATCGGGAACATCCTTCCTGCATCTAGTCTGTCTAGTCCTGTTAGAATTTTATAAGCTTCAATGAGATCCCCTCTCATTCTTCTAAACTCCAGCGAGTATAAGCCCAGTCGACCCAATCTCTCCTCATACATCATTCCTGCCATCCCAGGTATCAGTCTGATGAATCTTCGCTGCACTCCCTCCATAGCAAGAACATCTTTCCTCAGATAAGGTGACCAAAACTGCGCACAATACTCAAGGTGTGGTCTCACCAAGGCCACACTGATCAACACACTGATCAACTTAACGTATACTGAGACTGGGAAAAGGAACGTTATTAGAGATTCGGTTTTCGGAATCAATAAACCAGTGCCTCCTATTTAGGGCTTGACCCCGAAATAGAACTCAACCTCAGCCAAGAACAGAGCAAACTTGGTAAACATAAAAAAGTTCAAATGGGTTTTACTTTGAAAACATTTTTCCGTCTGATTTAAAATGAAATGGTTGTTCTTAAGCCACTGCTTTATTGCAGAAAAATGGACAGATTCACAGAGTATGATCCCCAAAACACTGATAAAAATCCCATATTAAAAAAAATGGAATCTAACTTATTCAGTCACACTCATGTTTCATTACACCAGACCTTGTTACACTATAAGGCTCTCTAAGACACTGGGGAGAATTTTCTCCTAAAAAAGCGGGTAGGTTTGGACCGTGGGGGCAGTTAAATTGTTAAAAATGGGATTCCCGACCTGATCCCGCTTCCAACCCGCACACTTCTGGTTTTAACGGAGGCGGGTTGGGGCGGGACGGGGGGGGTGTGGGGGTGGGCGACCAACCCACTCCCAGGGGGCGGGACCTCAATTTAAATATTGTACTGAGACTGATGCGTCTTTTTTAACCTCCATTTTATATTTAACTGGTCGGGTTTTACACAAATCGTGAAACCCGGCAATTAAAGTGAGGCGGGGACTGCTGCATCCAAGAGTTAAGTGGCTTAATACATACCTCCTGGATCCAGGGTCCCTGCCTTGCCCATCCATCGCGATCGGAGACCACTCCCTGGGCCTCCAATTGCCTCTCCAGACTTCCGATCGCCAGCATGAGGCCTCCCCCTCACCACCCCGCTGATGATGCTGAGACCGGCCACAATCCACCGGTGGCTGGTCCCAATCCTCTCTCCACCTCTGCTGAACACCCCCGCCGTCGCCCCCAGGCGATCCCCGAGCCCACCACCCCTCCCCGATCCCCTGCCAATCCTCCAACCCCCTCCCGAACCCCGATCCCCCGTGACCCCCTCTCAATTTGGCTGGCTGTGGGCAGGAATCCAAGGCCTCACATTCAAATCAGGCCCTGCCGTTAAAGTCGGCCTCTTGGGTTTCCAGCTCGACTCGGAAGCCCCCCCCGCCCCCAACCCGCGTCCCTTGAGTAAATTCGGCCACTATAACTGCTAGTGGAATGCTTATTGTTTGTGGCTCCCTCACTAGAAGAAAAGCCTCCGCAAGATCCTGCAAATCCATTGGCAGGATAGGCGCACCAACGTCAGTGTCCTCGCTCAGGCCAACATCCCCAGCATCGAAGCTTTGACCACGCTCAATCAGCTCCGGTGGATGGGTCACATTGTCCGCATGCCCGATACGAGACTCCCAAAACAAGCACTCTACTCAGATCTCCGGCACAGCAAGAGAGCCCCAGGTGGGCAGAGGAAACGCTTCAAGGACACCCTCAAAGCCTCCTTGAAAAAGTGTAACATCCCCACTGACACCTGGGAATCCCTGGCCCAAGACCACACAAAGTGGAGGAGAAGCATCCGGGAAGGCGCCGAACACCTCGAGTCTCTTCGCCGGGAGCAAGCGGAAGCCAAGCGCAGGCAGCGCAAGGAGCGCACGTCAACCCAAGCACCCCACCCACCCGCCCCTTCAACCACCGTCTGCCCCACTTGTGACAGAGACTGTAGGTCCCGCATTGGACTCATCAGTCACCTGCAAACTCATTTTTAATGTGGAAGCAAGTCATCCTCGGTTCCGAGGGACTGCCTAAGAAGAAGAAGAAGAAGAAGAAAAACAATGGCCCGGAATCTGCGGTGGTAATGATGGCAAATTGTCAGCGTTCGCCATCATTACCCCTGTGAAACTGACCTTAATGTCAGGATTTAGCGCACGCACAGCTAAACGCGGAAATCCTGATGTTGTGGTCAGCCATTCCCTGCTCCGCCACTGGCTGTGCTGTGTAACTCCCCATAGCTGGCAATCAGTGAAATCACTTGAACTGATGAAAACGTAAGCTTTTCCGCTGTAATATCGCTGATAAACACCCCATAAAAAGTTAAGCCTTGTTGGAATAGGTGTTTCTGGGGGTTTTAATGGCGTATTGACTCCCGAACAACCGCCGTGGCCCTGAAAAATGATTTTATATTTGTGGAATGTCAAATTCCTCCATTGTGATAGAAAATGACTACATTTTTAAAAGAATAAAGATCATTTAAAAAAAATTATGTTTGTTTATGATATTTCAGCTTATATCTTAATGCCATGTGTATGTCTCAATCTTTATTTCACTCTCTGCAAAATTTTTCAAAAGTGATTTCAGTCAGTTTAAAAAAAATTAGTTCCAGGATGTAGGCGTCGCTGGCAAGGCCAGCATTTACTGCCCATCCCTAATTGCTCTTAAGAGGGTGGTGGTGAGTCACCTTCTTGAACCGCGACAGTCCTTGTGGTCCACAGTGCTGTTAGGAAAGGAGTTCCCATAACATGACCATAGCCAGATTTAGAAAGTTGCGTTAAACAGGAAGTAAATTGCAGTGCAGGAATAAATCAAGGCCGGACTTTGACTGACCCATCAAAACGTGAAGCCAAGCATGTCAGACTTTTATCAGATAAATTACTGGGATGAAGAAAGGGCCAGATCCAATTTTGTTTTATTCTTTACCAGGAAAGTGCACACATACTTTTAGTCTGAATATCAGAAGTGAGCAATTATCCTGTTGGTTCTTTAATAACATCAAAGATATTTCGTTGCTCCTGCATATACCCTTGAGGAGCTTTCACAACTTCTCTTGTTATTTTAGATTCTAAAGGTTGCTTCAGACTGGTTCCAGTTGGAGCATGTAATTGAAACTACAGTCTTAATTCAAATTAAGAATTTTGAATTATCTTTTAATTGGAATTAAAATTGTGGAAACAGCCCCCCTCTTCTACTATTAAATTTGCTTGATTCACACTACAGGATAATTTGATTTTTTTCATGCAAAATACAACTTTAAACTGACAGGAGTAAGTTTTTTTTTGTTCATTCATGGGATGTGGGTGTCGCTGGCAAGGCCAGCATTTATTGCTCATCCCTAATTGCCCTTCAGAAGGTGGTGGTGAGCCGCCTTCTTGAACCGCTGCAGTCCGTGTGGTGAAGGTGCTCCCACAGTGCTGTTAGGGAGGGATTTCCAGGATTTTGACCCAGCGACGATGAAGGAACGGCGATATATGTCCAAGTCAGGATGGTGTGTGACTTGGAGGGGAACTTGGAGGTGGTGGTGTTCCCATGCACCTGCTGCCCTTGTCCTTCTAAGTGGTAGAGGTCGTGGGTTTGGGAGGTGCTGCCAAAGAAGCCTTGGCAAGTTGCTGCAGTGCCTCTTGTAGATGGTACACACTGCAGCCACGGTGGTGGAGGGAGTGAATGTTTAAGGTGGAGGATGGGGTGCCAATCAAGCGGGCTGGTTTATCCTGAATGGTGTCGAGCTTCTTGAGTGTTATTGGAGCTTCACTCATCCAGGCAAGTGGAGAGTATTCCATCACACTCCTGACTTGTGCCTTGTAGATGGTGGAAAGGCTTTGGGGAGTCAGGAGGTGAGACACTCGCCGTAGATTACCCAGCCTCTGATCTGCTCTTGTTGCCACAGTATTTATGTGCCTGGTCCAGTTAAGTTTCTGGTCAATGGTGATCCCCAGGATGTTGATGGTGGGGGATTCGGTGATGGTAATGCCGTTGAATGTCAAGGAGCGGTGGTTAGACTCTCGCTTGTTGGAGATAGTCATTGCCTGGCACTTGTGTGGCGCGAATGTTATTTGCAACTTATCAGCCCAAGCCTGAATGTCATTCAGGTATTGCTGCATGCGGGCATGGACTGCTTCATTTTCTGAGAGCTTTTTATTTCCTGGTTTGCTGCCTGTGAGAATTCATCAATTGTGATTGGCTGCTTAGAGAGTTTGATGACATCACTGCTGCTCTCCTCTGGGAATCCCTTTTTGATAGCGCTATGATCAATTTAATGTCGAGAAAGCTCTAGTTTTCGCCAGAGATCATGAGATCTTTGTGGGCAGCTTTCTATGAGGTCAGCGGCGATTGCCATCATATTGCTGCTGACCACAAATTACGGCCCTATATGAAACCCCCCTGATAGAATTATCAGGGCCTGAGTGATCTCCTGTTTTGATCGCCTCTGGGGTGGGCGGGGGGTTTGGCGAGGATTTTCCCAGATTTTTCCCCCGAAATAGGGCTTTTATGTGATTTTTCGCCTCTCCCAGGAGATCACATGGTTTCGGGTGGGGTGGGGAGTTCATATATTGTGATGCACAAGGTATCACAATTGTGAGGGGCAGGCTGGGAGGACCAGAGGGTTTTCTCCTGTCCGTCATTGTTCTTATGTTCGATTTTTAAACAAATCTCTAAACAAGTTGATGCAGATTTACTAAAGGCAGTGTTGTGTATGTAACCGTTTACCTTTAAGGGAACTATAGAATGTGACCGTTCGCCTTTAAGAGCACTACTTCAGGGTGGCACTATTTATTGGCTCATGTATACTGTAATACCGATAGTGACCACACCAGTATATAAGGGTTGTGATACGTTAACTAGGGCAGAAATCGCCCAGACCTCTGAATAGTAAAGACCTGTTTTGTTTGTACTTCTAAAGTCTCTGAAGTTATTTACTGCACAACCTACAGACTTTACAGTGGCGACGAGTCCGATCGTACCCTGCGGCAAGACTAACCAGTAGCAGAGAGCTTCAAAAAGAAAACACGAGGCTCCGTCTACTAAAAGTATAGTACTTACTGGAAGCTGGAAGATTAACAGCAAAGCTGCGGCAGCAACAGGCACAGATTACCCTGCTACCACATCTTGAGCGAGCCAATCAGCCTAAAACAAGGCGGCCGAAGAGACTGTGAGTAGTTAAAACAAATAAATTTAAAAAAAAACGGGGTAGAAGTATTTGGAGGAGAAGGGCAAAGCATTCGGGTCCAACGGCGTCGGGTGACAGCCGGACCGCGGGCAATGTGAGAAGCCGTGCAGCAACCGCTGCCACGAAGCGCTGAGCCTGCGAGTAGGCGCGGGAGTGTCAGAGCCGAGAGCCGCGCGAGCGGGGGAGCCAGAGCCGAGCGGGAGGCGTTGCAAGCCAGCGATCGCATCTCCAGATAAGGGCCGAGAGCCGCGAGAGCGATCGGATCTACAGATAAGGGCCGGCAGCCGCTTCGCGATCCAGCGATCGCATTATAGATAAGGACCGCACTCGGGCTGACAGACGGCGTCGGGGGACCGGGTGAAGACCGCCAAGCGCGGGAAAACCGCCATTGAAGTGGGCGGGGAGAGCGAGAAGCGCGGGAAAGCCGCCATTTTTCGGGGAAAACCGCTGAAGAAGAAGGAAGAAGCGGGAAACCGCCATCTTGGAAATTATTAAGAATTTCAGAAAAGTAATAAGATTTTTCAGAAAGGCTGGTGTGTTCTCAAGAAGAGAGAAGAAAATTAATAATAAGTAAAGTAATACTTGTACTGTTCTCAAAAAGAGAAGAAGATGCCTAAGCGAGGAAATATTAATGACTTTAATGCAGAAATAGAAGACTGGGCCACGTATGTGGAACGCATAGAAATGTATTGCGTAGCCAACAAAATTGAGGATGACAACAAGGCAATAACTTTGTTAAATTCGATGGGAGCAAAAACATACGGGCTTTTGAAACATCTAATAGCACCAGTTAAACCAGTGGACCAGACCTTCGAAGAGATCGTAACAGTGTTGAAGGATCACTTGAACCCCACACCGTTGATGCTGGCTGAACGATTTAAATTTTACGCCAGAACCCAGAGGCAAGATGAAAGCAATGCGGAATACTTAGTCGAACTGCGTAAGCTAGCGAAATACTGCCAGTTTGGAGGGAATTTGACAGAGGCGCTGCGGGACAAGTTCGTATGCGGCTTGGCCAAAGAAGGAACGCAGAAGCGACTTCTGGAAGAAAACGACCTCACACTGGACAGGGCTGTCCTCATAGCTTCATCGCACGAAGCCGCAGCGAAAGGGACGGCGGAAATGCAGCTAAAGGCGGCGGCACTCGGGGTGGACCAAATTACAACAAGCACTCCCAAATGCTACCGTTGTGGAAAGACAACGCACGACCAGAATCAGTGCTGGTTTAAGAACCAAGAGTGCAGGAAATGTGGCAAACTGGGTCACATCGCGAAGGTATGCAGGTCCGGAAAGAAGACCAACAAGCAAAGGAAGCCACCACCACAAGGAAAGTACAACAAGGTGCATCAGGTGGCTGAAAAGAGTTCAGACGAACAAAATTCAGACTCAGACCCAAACAGCCAGGAGCTGGATAGTCTGAGAATCCACCATGTGGGTAAAGTAACTGATCTACAGTTGATCTGGGTCACACTAAAAATAGCGGGAGTCCAAGTACGAATGGAGCTGGACACGGGATCAGCTGTATCCGTCATCAACCAAAAGGACTATCACCGGCTATTCTCTCACATACCCTTAAGAAATACCAAATTCGTATTACAGACATACACGGGGCATCATGTATACCCCCTGGGAAAAATACGAGTCAAGGTGAGAGATAGGGGTAAAGAACACCCACGAATGTATCTGTACGTACTACCTGAGGGAGGACCACCACTTCTGGGACGGGAGTGGATCAAGAAAATAGACATGGAATGGCACTACCGACAAGCAATGACGAGTGAGGACTCGGTGCAGACAAGCAGCTCAGACTCCGAGCCGGAAGACGATAAGTCCAGCTTATGTATGAAAAACAAGATTAACATGAACTCACGGACTAAGGTTGGGAAATCGATGGCGTGCATAAAGACAGAGAATTCTGAGTCTGTTCAAGCTACAGACAGATGCATTACGGAGGAACACCGGGCTAGAACTCAACGTTATGTCAAAGTACAACGACAATTAGAACAGTTGAGTGCCCGTCTCCTACAAGAGATGGAAAAGGTGAAAAAGTTCTGGGACACCGAATGGGAGTCCCTGGAAAGACAACAGAGACAGCTCGCTCAAGCAGAGAGCGACCATAGAGCCATCGTGGCCAAGTACCAATCACATCTCCCTGAGGCTGTTCAGGAACTAGAATATACACAGAACGATCCAAAGGAAGAGGAATCTTCAGGAAGTCAGGATGGTATTCCAGTTCACCTCTACGACTTGTTGCAAGCAGAGTGTAACGAGTTGAAAGAACAGTATGAACAGGCTCGGACTACAATCCTGGAAGGGGTTAACTTGGCAACTTCCGAAAAGCTCGTGTTAGTGAAAGAACATGAACGACTAAAGGTTGACCATAAGCAAGAATTACAAAGTCTGCAGGAAATGTTTGATGAGCTTCAGGCCAAGGCTGACTCATCGTTAGGGATTCAATCCATAGGAAAAAAATTAGTGGTGGAAGACATACCAGAACAGGGAATACAGGATGTCCAAGAACTCGTTAAATTATTAAAGGAAACACAAAATAAATATGAAGCGGCAATGGCCGAGGTCCAACGACTTGAAGAACAGATGCAACTGGAAATCTTTTCAGTGGAAGAAAAGGGAACTGTAAGAAACACAGAGACCGTAAGAATGGGCCATGAACATGAGCTTAAATCGTCAGAGGAGAAGGGTTTGGAGCTCTCAAAAGTTATTGAAATAGCCGAGGTTGCAACACAGACTGAGAAGATGGCAGCAGAGCAACCCTTAGATACCAAAAGTACGCTGACTCATGTCAAGGTTGAACAACAGAACGCTGAAACAACTGCTCCGGTAGAGGGATTGAATAGTCCGATCAATCAATCTCCAAAGGAAGTTGAAGTATTAAAATCACAAATGAGGTCATTAGTAAACAACTTGCTGAAAGCCCAGAAAAAGTTAGAGGAAGCGGAACACGTGAAGAAGTCTCTTCAGGAAAGATGTCTGGATTTGGAACAAAAGCTGGCTGACGTCCAGCTGGGTAGGGAGGACATAGAAGACCCTCTCGCTGGCCTAGCTCAGGACGACTCCGAATATTACTATGTCCTGTCCTGCCCAACTTGTAACTTCGACTCCCACCATACAGAAATCATGGAGGAGCACCGAAAGTCTACGGAACATCGGGAGAAGGTGGCTCTACTACGGAAAAAGGAGGAAGAGAAGGAGGAACTGCGCATGCAGCTGGCAGCTGACAGTGGAGCCCAGAGAGTCTCCAAGAAGCAGAAAAGGAAAAGTCGAAACAGAAGATGACCCATCTGAACCATGATTACCTCTACCAGATCACACACGTGGTCCCTCCGAACGGAGCCAATTCAGTTCGGAAGTTCAAACTGTTAAACCCATGGAAGGACTATTGAATGAGTCACTTCAGCAATGTGAACCGACTACACCACAGAGACTGAATCTGTGATCTGTTTTGACATGAAGTTATATATGTTATTATGTTATGTTAAACATGAAGTTATATGACGTTGACTCCATCGAGAGTATATCTGTAAATTGTTATATGACGTTGACTCCATCGAGAGTATATCTGCAACCTGTTTATATAAAATTGAAGATTGTATGTTTAACGGGATTCTGTAAGTAATAAGCTAGGAAGGGAGGAGTGTTGTGTATGTAACCGTTTACCTTTAAGGGAACTATAGAATGTGACCGTTCGCCTTTAAGAGCACTACTTCAGGGTGGCACTATTTATTGGCTCATGTATACTGTAATACCGATAGTGACCACACCAGTATATAAGGGTTGTGATACGTTAACTAGGGCAGAAATCGCCCAGACCTCTGAATAGTAAAGACCTGTTTTGTTTGTACTTCTAAAGTCTCTGAAGTTATTTACTGCACAACCTACAGACTTTACAGGCAGAACTACGAGAGTAACATTGCTTTAAAGGAAGTAATTGAAAAATATCTATACATCAACACTGTGTACATCAAATGCTAATGGGCATGGCAAGAACTCGAACTGTGCAACACCTTAATAGCTAGATTGATGCATATGGTGTGCTTTTTATCATGCGGTCTAATTTGCAATATTTCTGCTAAATTAATTCTGAATCATCTTTAAGGCCCATTTATTATTGAATTTCATGAAGATGTGGTATATGAGGCCCACTGGCAATTTGCACTACCCTCTGCGACTAATCTGACCATTTGTACAATTTAGCTTCCAACTTGTGACGGCCAGATTATCATCTTTTTGGCTTTTACAGGAGCTGAAGACAAATCCTGGGAACACCTGACTACTGATCCCGAACATACGCCTTTCTGCTTCAGAATGTGAGAAGATGAAAACGTTGATAGAAATTGGCAGCGTCTGATTAAAAATGTGTTACATCTAAAGAGTAGAAATGGAAAATCAATGTTGAACAATTCCATTTTTCATTAACATCGGTGTCCACCAGTGTAATGGGAATAAAATGGTAACAGGGACATTATAATGCCATTGGCTACTCCCATTTCATGGCTGAGGCCAATCCTTGAAGTGCAATACAAGCCACATTGTAGGTCATGTGTAATACTTACTGTGTGATAGAGGTTTGAAAGGAGAGGGACAGCAAATTTACTGATATTCCATTCTGCGGAGAATAAAAGCACAGCTCTATTACTGTTCAGATTCCTAAGCGAAAGGACATCGACTGTAGTGCAGGACACCATGAGGGTTAAAAAAGCCAGAGAGAAGTGAAGCCAAGGTAGGGTTGAATAAGTATGTCGGAGAAAAGGGAGACTGAGAGGCCCACAGTTTTGAAAGAATATTAAGCAATTGGAATTAAGTTTTGTTGCAGTAAAGGTAACAGTTTATATGTGCTTCAAAAACTGGGCTCTTTTTCAGACGTGCTTGAGCCTTGGAATTATGCCGTGTGAAGATTAGCGTATGAATGCTGAATGCACTCGAATGCAACTGCTTTGTCTAATGTTGAAATATAGGTGGCTACCTGTTTATTTTAAACAATTAAACATCTCCATTAAAACATTGGACTACATATGTTAAACAAGATCACCTTCACACAGCTTAATTTCAAAAACTCGGAAGTAAATTAACATCCTGGAGGGAAATGCAGAGAGGAATGTTGAATGTTGATCCACTGGCACAGTCTGAAGCATCAGTGGTGGATGGGATGAGTGGAACAGGAAGGAGGTTCGTGAGATTTAGCCCCCAGCTGGACTGCTGGGTGGGAAGGACAGCAAGAGAGGAGGATGGAATGGTTGGGGTTGCTATTCTTAAGCAGGAACCAACAAATGTCTCGGTGGGGCCTTTGAAGAATTCTGAGAGAGGCTTATCCCAGGGGGATTCATAGAAACATAGAAGATAGGAGCAGGAGTAGGCCATTCAGCCCCTCGAGCCTGCTCTGCCATTTAATGAGATCATGGCTGATCATCCAAATTCAGTACCCTGTCCCTGCTTTCTCCCCATATCCCTTGATCCCTTTAGCCTTAAGAAATATATCGAACTCCTTCTTGAATATATTTGATGAATTGGCCTCAACTGCCTTCTGTGGTAGAGAATTCCACAGGTTCACCACTCTCTGGGTGAAGAAATTCCTCCTCATCTCAGTCCTAAATGGCTTAACCCTTATCCTTAGACTGTGACCCCTGGTTCTGGACTCCCCCACCATCGGGAACATCCTTCCTGCATCTAGTCTGTCTAGTCCTGTTAGAATTTTATAAGTTTCAATGAGATCCCCTCTCATTCTTCTAAACTCCAGCGAATATAAGCCCAACCGTCCCAATCTCTCCTCATACGTCATTCCTGCCATCCCGGGTATCAGTCTGGTGAATCTTCGCTGCACTCCCTCCATGGCAAGAACATCCTTCCTCAGATAAGGCGACCAAAACTGCACATAATACTCAAGGACTTAGAAATTCAGTTGTTAGCGCCAGCCGCTAGCGCCTTAGGAGGAGGAGAAGTGGGGCGCTAAGCGGCTAGCGCCCGGGCGCGGCGCGATCTGCGCCTCTCGCGAACTTCACTCAAGATTTAGCGGTGGCGCTAAACTGCAGCGCCCGCTCAGCTGCGTGCACTGATCCTGACATCATTTCATGGTGCAACGCCCTTGGTGCGCCCCGAGCCGGAACTTCAGTGGCGCCGCCCTTCTGTGCGCCTGGCGCCCCCAGCGACTGGTAGAGGGGAACGTTTCCCAGTCGCTGCGGGGCACGGGGGGCGCTATTTAAAGGGGACTCCTCCCGCATTATAAGTGGCAGCCATTTTGTGCCAATCCTTCTGTGTGAGAGACGGATATTTGGAGAGAGACAAAGGGAGAGAGCTTTCTGCTTTGACTCAGCACTCGCACAGGTACTTCTGGCTTCAGGCCAGAGCTTTGCACGTGGATTTAACTTTCAGTGCCATAGCTTTGAGTCCCCACATATAATGGGGGCTGCAATGGGTGGAAACATTGGGCTTCTCCATTGCATTCAAAGGGCTCAGAGACGCCGTGAGAGAGTGCCAGTCATGGCCAGACAGAGAAGGGCCAACAGGCGTCGGCACAGGAGGCCTTACCCACCCAGGGTATGCCGCCAGCAGTTCTCATATCTGAACATGTCTGAGGAGCAGTGTGTTCGGAGGCTGCGATTCAGAAGGGAGGTGGTCACTGAGATCTGCCACCTGCTTCGCAGAGATCTGCAGCCACAGCTGAGGAGCAGGATGTCTCTGTTGGTGGCAGTGAAGGTGACGGTGGCTCTCAACTTCTATGCAACCAGCTCCTTCCAATCCACTACTGGGGACATTGCCAACATCTCCCAGTTCGCGGTACATTGCTACATCTGCCAGGTGACCAATGCCCTTTTAAGAAGGAGACGTCAGTACATCTCCTTCCCCATGACCCTGGACAAGCAGCAACAGCGTGCAATGGGATTTGGAAGAATAGCGGGCTTTTGCATGGTCCTGGGCGTAGAACTGATGAACCAGCAATGGTCAGGCCTTGCTTCAGGGCTGCAGTGTGCAGGGCGTGCCAGCCAAACAAATCGACCCTCCCCCTTTAAGAGCTGACCGGCGCCAGCGTGTCTGTCTTCAATCAGCAACTCGCCGCACCTGCGCTGCGCCCGCCCTCGGTGTTAGCGCCTCGGCACGCCAGCTTAGCGCCTTATGATAGTCATGCATCGCCTGCTTTAGCGCAGCAGCAACCTCTTGGGGCAATGCAACTGAATATCGGCGAAGGTGGTGCTAAGTTGTGCCGGGTGCTAAATTTAGCAAACGCCTGGCTGTAGCACCCCAAACGTGGCTATACTGAATTTCTAGGCCAAGGTGTGGTCTCACCAAGGCCCTGTACAACTGCAGCAAGACATTCTTGCTCCTGTACTCGAATCCTCTCGCATTGAAGGCCAACATACCATTTGCCTTCTTAACCGCCTGCTGCATCTGCATGCTTACCTTCAGCGACTGGTGTACAAGGACACCCTGGTCTCATTGCACTTCCCCTTCTCCCAATCTATTGCCGTTCAGATAATAATATGCCTTCCTGTTTTTGCCACCAAAGTGGATAACCTCACATTTATCCACATTATACTACATCTGCCATGCATCTGCCCAATCACCCAACCTGTCCAAATCATACTGGAGTTTCTCTGTATCCTCCTCACAGCACACACGCCCACCCAGCTTTGTGTCATCTGCAAACTTGGAGATATTACATCTAGTTCCCTCATCTAGATCATGACTAGCTGGGGTCCTAGCACCGATCCCTGCGGTACCCCACTAGTCATTGCCTGCCACTCGGAAAAAGATTTGTTTATTCCAACTCTTTGCTTCCTGTCTGCCAACCAGTTCTCTATCCAAGTCAGTACCTTACCCCCAATGCCATGTGCTTTAACTTTGCACACTATGCGGGACCTTATCGAAAGCCTTCCGAAAGTCCAAATACACCACATCCACTAGTTCTCCCTTATCTATTCTACAAGTTACATCCTCAAAAAATTCCAGTAGATTAGTCAAGCACGATTTACCTTTTGTAAATCCATGTTGACTTTGTCCGATCCTGTCACTGTTTTCCAAGTGCTCTGCTATTACATCTTTAATAATGGACTCTAGCATTTTCCCCACTACCGATGTCAGGCTTACTGGTCTATAATTCCCCGTTTTCTCTCTACCACCTTTTTTAAAAAGTGGGGTTACATTAGCTACCCTCCAATCCATGGGAACTGTTCCAGTGTCTATAGAATTTTGGAAGATGACCAGCAATGCGTCTACTATTTCTAGGGTCACTTTCTTAAGTACCCTAGGATGTACATTATCAGGCCCTGGGGATTTATCGGCCTTCAACCCCGTCAATTTCCCTACAAATACTGATTTAATTCAGTTCCTCCCTCTCATTATACCCTATGTTCCCCAACATCTCTGGGAGGTTATTTGTGTCCTCCTTTGTGAAGACAGAACCAAAGTATGTATTTAATTGGTCAGCCATTTCTTTGTTCCCTATTATAAATTCACCTGATTCTGACTGCAAGGGACCTACACTTGACTTCACCAATTTTTTTCTCTTCACATATCTATAAAAGCTTTTATAGTCAGTTTTTATGTTCCCTGCGAGCTTACTCTCATACTCTATTTCCCCCCTCTTAATTGATCCTTTTGTCCTCCTTTGCTGAATCCTAAACTGCTCCCAATCCTCAGGTTTGCTGTTTTTTCTGGCCAATTTATATGTGCTCTCCTTGGATCTTATGCTATCCCTAATTTCCCTTGTTAGCCACGATTGCGCCACCTTTTTTGTTTTATTTTTATGCCAGACAGGGATGATCAAATTCTGTAGTTCATCCGTGCAATCTTTAAATGTTTGCCATTGCCTATCCACCGTCAACCCTTTAAGTAACGTTCCCTAATCCATCCTAGCCAACTCGCGCCTCATACCATCGTAGTTACCTTTATTCAAATTCAGGACCCTAGTCCCTGACTCAACTACTTCACTCTCCATCTTAATGAAGAATTTTTTATCATATTATGATCGCTCCTCTCCAAGGGGCCTCACACAACAAGATTTCTAATCAATCCTTTCTCATTACATAATACCCAGTCGAAGATGGCCTGATCTCTAGTTGGTTCCTCGACATATTGGTTCAGGAAACCATCCCGTATACATAGATACATAGATACATAGAAGATAGGAGCAGGAGTAGGCCATTCGGCCCTTCGTGCCTGCTCCGCCATTCGATGAGATCATGGCTGATCCTTTAATTCAGTATCCCGTCCCCGCCTTCTCTCCGTAACCCTTAACCCCTTTTGCCCGTAGAAATATATCTAATTCCCTCTTAAATATATTTAATGAGCTGGCGTACACTGCCCTCTGTGGCAATGAGTTCCACAGGTTCACCACTCTCTGAGTGAAGAAATTCCCCCTCATCTCTGTCCTAAATGGTTTAGCCCTTATCCTTAAATTATGTCCTCTAGTTCTGTTCTCACCCGCCAAGGGAAACATTCCTTCTGCATCCAGTCTGTCTAGACCTGTCAGAATTTTATACACTTCTATGAGGTCCCCTCTCAATCTTCTAAACTCCAGTGTGTACATCCCTAAACTACATAGTCTCTCCTCATAGGTCATTCCCGCCATTCCTGGTATCAGCCTGGTGAATCGCCGCTGCACCCCCTCCATGGCAAGAACATCCTTCCTCAGATGAGGCGACCAAAACTGTACACAGTACTCGAGGTGTGGTCTCACCAGTGCCCTGTACAGCTGCAGCAAGGTATCCCTGTTCCTGTATTCTAACCCTTTTGCTATGAAGGCCAGCATACCGTTTGCCTTCTTGACCGCCTGTTGCACCTGCATGCTCGCCTTCAGTGACTGGTGTACAAGAACACCCAGGTCTCTCTGTACTTCCCCCTCTCCCAATCTATTGCCATTTAAATAATAATTTGCCCTCCCGTTCCTGCACCCAAGGTGGATAACTTCGCACTTGTCCACATTATAGTGCATCTGCCATTTATCCGCCCAATCGCCCAGTCTGTCCAAATCGCTCTGGAGCTTCCTGGTCTCTTCCTCTGAGCCCACCCCCCCTCCTAGTTTAGTGTCGTCTGCAAATTTGGAAATGCTGCATCCGACTCCCTGATCCAGGTCATTAATGTAAATTGTGAACAGCTGGGGGCCCAGGACAGATCCCTGTGGTACCCCACTTGTTACTGCCTGCCATTCAGAAAATGAGCCGTTTATTCCAACTCTCTGTTTTCTATCTGACAGCCAGTTCCCTATCCACGCCAAAACTTTCCCCTTTATCCCATGAGCCTCAATTTTCCATGCTAATCTTTTATGTGGGACCTTATCGAAGGCCTTTTGGAAGTCCAGGTACACCACATCTACTGGCTCTCCCCCATCTATTCTACCAGTTACTCCCTCAAAAAATTCCAATAGATTAGTCAAGCACGATTTACCCTTTGTAAATCCATGTTGACTCTGTCCTATCCTGTCCCCATTTGCTAAGTGCTCCGCTATTTCATCCTTAATGATGGACTCCAGCATTTTGCCCACAACTGATGTAAGGCTTACAGGTCTGTAATTACCTGCTTTTTCCCTACCCCCCTTTTTGAATAGTGGGGTAACGTTAGCTACCCTCCAATCCATCGGCACTGTTCCCGAGTCTAATGAATTCTGAAAAATCATCCTTAGTGCATCCGCTATCTCTAGGGCCACCTCCTTCAGTACCCTAGGATGCATGTTATCAGGCCCTGGGGATTTGTCCACCTTCAATCCCTTTAGCTTCCTTAACACCATATCCTTAGAGATATTGATTTGCGTCAGTTCCTCCTTTGCCAATGTCCCTATTTTTCCCGATATCCCAGGGAGGTTTTTTGTGTCTTCCTTCGTAAAGACTGACCCAAAGTATGCATTTAGTTGATCTGCCATTTCCTTATTTCCCATTATATATTCCCCCGTATCTGACTGCAATGGACCAACTTTGGTTTTCACCAGTCTTTTCCTTTTGATATATTTATAAAAGCTTTTGGAGTTAGTTTTTATATTTTCCGCCAGCTTGTTTTCGTAAGCTATTTTGCCCCTCTTGATCATGCCCTTTGCCCTCCTTTGCTCTATCTTAAACTGTTCCCAATCTTCCGCTCTGGCGCTTTTTTTGGCTATTTTATACGCCCTATCTTTGGATTTTATGCTGTCTCTAATTTCCCCTGTTATCCACGGTTGAGTCACCTTTTTAGATTTCCTTTTATGCCAGATTGGTATAAACAATTTTTGCAATTTTGTCATTCTATCTTTAAATGTTTGCCATTGTTTATCTACCTCCAGTCCTCCCAGGAACGTTGTCCAATCAGACCTACTCAGTTCCCGCCTCATGGCATCATAATTCCCCTTGTTTAAATTCAAGACCTTAGTCTCTGAGTCAATTTCTTCGCTCTCCATTTCGAGTGAGAAATCGATCATGTTATGATCGCTCTGACCCAAGGGTCCCCGTACAACAAGATTACTGATTAGTCCCTTCTCATTGCACAGTACCCAGTCCAATATAGCCTGTTCCCGAGTTGGTTCCTCGACATATTGATCCAGATAACCATCCCTTAAACACTCAAGGAATTCCTCCTCCTCATTATTTTTACTGATTAGGCTAGTCCAATCTATATGTAAGTTAAAGTCACCTATGATGACAGCTGTGCTCTTATTGCACGCTTCTCTAATTTCCCTCGTGATGCCCTCCCTAACCTCTATTTTACTATTTGGAGGCCTATATACCACTCC
The DNA here is from genome assembly GCF_052327205.1 of Somniosus microcephalus. NCBI lineage: Eukaryota > Metazoa > Chordata > Chondrichthyes > Squaliformes > Somniosidae > Somniosus > Somniosus microcephalus. The sequence continues at coordinate 256,800,012 of NC_140992.1, forward strand.
TATTAATGTTTTTCGCCCCTCGCTATTTCTTAGCTCCACCCATATAGATTCTGTATTAACTGAGTTAATATCCTTCTTTTCAATTGCATTTATCCCCTCTTTTACTAGCAATGCTACACTCTAGGAATTCCTCCTCCTAGTACTGTTACTAATTTGGTTAGCCCAATCTATATGTAGATTAAAGTCACCCATGATAACTGCTGTGCCCTTATTGCACGTGTCTCTAATTTCCCGTTTAATGCCATCCCCAACCTCAGCATTACTGTTTGGGGGTCTGTATACAACTCCCACTAACGATTTCTGCCCCTTGGTATTTCTCAGCTCTACCCATACAGATTCCACATCATCAGAGCTAATATCCTTCCTTACTATTGTGTTAATCTCCTCTTTAACCAGCAATGCTACCCCACCTCCTTTTCCTTTTTGCCTGTCCTTCCTGAATATTGAATACCCCTGGATGTTGAATTCCCAGCCTTGATTCAAGCCTAGGGCAGTAGCAGGTGAATACAAAGGCAAAGGAGCAGGGATGGGTTGGGGTTGGGATTGCAAAGTACCTGAGAGGGGACAAGTGAAAGGTTGTGTGAGTGGATGACAAGAAGGGGCGGAGACAGGAGAGACGGGCCCGAAAGGGGCCAGGAGACAGTTGTGGAGAGAGAGTGAATTTAGGAGCTGTTCAAGGAGCATAGTATTAGTGGTTGGAGAGTGTCCGGTGAAAACAGAGAGCCAAGGAGGAGTGGAGAGTCGTGCATGAGCCAGCGAAGCTTGATCCAGAGGCGTGTCGTAGCCTCAAGTATTAGCAGTGCACACCCAACGGATCTGGTGTACTAGCGGAGGGGTGAGAAGCCAGGGAGGGTGAAAGGTAAATTCATGGGATTAGTGAAGGTGAGTGAGCTGGTCCAAGGAACAGCCATGGAGAGGTGAGAAGCACACAAGATTTGATACAGCAGTCGGAGCGGAGGAGCCAGTCCAACTCAGTTAGTGAGGAGTGACAGAGGGGTTCTCAAGAATGAGTGGAGTCAGCGACCATTGGAAACCAGCGAAAAGCAGCAAAACAGAGAACACACAAATTCTAACACACACTACCTTAATACATCAGCTAAACAGTACGAGATCCTGTGGTTAACAGAGATGCGAAAACTATTTATATTTCCCTTGTCTGTCACCTAACTCTACAGTAGGTGAGCAGAGTAACTGAATTAATTTCTTCAATATGAGTTATTTTTTAAATTATTACTGCTACATTATAATTTTGTTCCTGTCAATAATTATGGGCAAATTATATCATTAATGTCTCATAGTACCAGTATGAAGTCTACTTGCATGAGATTAGTTTTACTGCTTAAGTGAGAATGATGGTATTGGGCAGGTGTAACACTGAAATGTATTTCCTAGCGGGAATAATCTCAGAGAAATCCACAGAGTAAGCACAGTTATTATTTTAATATAGCTGTTAACCTGCTTACTTAAAATATGTTAATGACGGTGTTTAAATTGTGCACACAAGAGTTTAATATGAATGTGTTGAGCAGTGCACAAATAACATTAAAAGAGAATTAATCCCCTAACAGTCATTCCACAAGAGCAGAAATTAAACTTAACATGGAGACGAGGACCAGCACTTTAAATTATCTCTATAGCCAGTCAGTAAAAATATTATCATCTCTTACCTCAAAGTGCACAATAAATGCAGCATAGCGATAGATGTCAGCCCAATTCCAGATACCTAAGAGGTATTTGGAAACAATTTTGATTTGAAGTATAAACATGCTGACACAGAAAACATTTTCTCAGCGCTTTATATGAGAAAATTAGAATATCTAGACACAGCTTCCAGATCAAATTTTGGCACAATATATATAATCCAAATGCAATATTTGTGTGATAACAGAAAATATATTCAGAGTAGGATTTTACATTTCTGGAGAAAACACTTGTTCGAAGTGATTTTCCAATAAAATTGCAGAAGAATCTGATGTAATTCAGCAGATTGAAAACAATTGGTGATATCTGTTAAAATGTGGAACCTCGAGCATTAGTTCAGATAAGTTAACAATTTATTTTTGTTACCAGAAGAATGGCTCCTCAATCCTCTCAGCAGAAGCTCCTTCCTCTCATGTCCCTCAATTTCTAGTTCCCCCACAAACTGACCCCACTGTTCATAGTGTGACAGTTGTTGACAGCACCTAAAAGCACAGGAAGTTACATAGAATCATAGAAATTATAGCACAACAATTTAGCTCATCACACCTGTGTTGATGTTGGCTCTTCAATCCTTCTAATCCCATTTCCTGGCTCCTTCCCCAAAGTCCTCGTATCATGGAAAACTTGATGATTACAATGAGAGATGATTACAAGTGCATGTGGCTACCAAGTGTGAAATCTGGTTTAGAAATGGCTAGGTGGCTGTAGAAGTCTGATTGGAGAGGAAAGCAATAAACAGGATATTCCATCATTGAACAAGTGGGAGAAAAAATCCCTAGATGCTTCACAGAGGCATAAGGAAAATGGATGCCAAGCCACAGGACAAATTAGGATGGGTGAATTCGGCCAAAGAGATGGACATGAGGGAGGAGAAGGAAGAGGAGAGATTTAGCGAGGGAATTTCAGAGAATAGAAGTTAGGCATAGATGCTAATTGTGGAGCAAAGGGATGGAAGGGGTGCACAAGATGTCCAAGTTAGTGAAACATATTTTGGGGAGTGGGGGATTTGTTAGACTGGCGGGTTAGAACTGGGGAGGGGCAAAGCCATGGAAGGATTTACACACAAGGATAAATACTCTGAAGTTGAGGCTTTGCAGGGACGGGGAGCCAATATAAGTAATTGAGGACAGATGTAATGGGTGAGCGTGACTTAATTTGGGATATGATACAAGCAACAACATTTTGGAAGAGCTGAAGTTTATGGAGGATGAGGGATTGGGGGGCTCCAGGAGAGCATTAGAGTAATTGATTCTGGAAGTGACAAAGACATGAATGAGGGTTTGGGTGGCAGTTGTGCCGAGGTAGAGATGAAAGCGGGAAATGCTCTGGAGTGGAAGTGTGATGGAGAGGAGGTTACAAACAGTCTGGTTCAGCCTGAGACAGTGAGAAGGGAGGGAGATGGAGTCAGTGACGAGGGTATAGAGTTTAATGGAGGGGTGAAGACAAGAAGGATGAAGAGGGATAACGCATCATGGACACAGTCAATGTAGCAAAATATAGTGTAGTACAGTACATTACTGTAAAAAACTTGAGTTAAAAAAAGTGCTTATCGCACAAAATGGTGTCTATTACGCTTAAGTGTCCATAACCCTGAGGCCGTGCTATATTTTATAGAGATTTCATAAAAGTTGCCAATAGATTTTCTTATAACCTTATGGAGGAAAAATTGAGTTGCGCCCCCTTTGGGGCGTTAACGTCGCCGGGGCACTACCCGAAAAAAATTAACACCCCCGCGGCTGAAATCATCAGTAGCGCCCCAAGTGGGAAGCGGGGCACTACTGGAAGTGCCCCACCTTCCTCTTGGGGCGCTGCGAGGGAATATTGTGGCACTGCGGCACGTCGCGCTGTGGTACTGCAGGCCTTCCTCCCCTTCGTAAAGGGGAGGGGCCTTGCGCAGCGTGACCCGGGGCCCAGCTGGGCCACCGGGGATTGGAGTGCTGGCAAAAGAGCCCGGCACTCAAGAGAAGTGCCGGGCTCACGGAGCGCAGCTGGCACTCCGCAGAGGGGGCTGGTCAGGAGGCCGGGGACGGCAACGGGGGCAAGTGCTGGCAGGTGGCCAGCAACAAAAATGGCCGCCCGGCACCTCGCCTTTAATTAGCGCTGCCCCGGTCGCAGGTAGGCCCGTCAGACATAGCGTCCGTCGGTAAGTCAGGGGGCGCTACCGAAGATCGCGGCCAGGGCGCTGCACATGGCGATGACATCTTTGCCAGCGACGAAGTGCCATGGGGTGTCAATGGTTACCGCCACTGCTAATCTCCCGCTGAGTTTCGCGGGAGGCGCTGGCGGCGCTGCGCCCAGGCGCTAGTTGCTTTGCGCCCCATTAGCGCCCTCTTCGGGAGGCGCAAAGCAACCAAATTTTTCCCCCTATGTTTTGAAACAGGTTTCCCTTGGCTCTGATAATAAGACTAACATACAAAGGATATTGTCCCACACAGATCAGGTTCTAGGCTTTTAAGAGTTTTAGCCTTGTAACTTCTGTTTATAAAAGCAGAAATTGCTGGAAAGACACATGTCCGCCAGCATCTGAAAAGAGATAAGACAGCCAAACATGACAGGTATAGGCCATTTGTCATTTCAAAGCCTACACCCAACACGTTAATCTTTCTTTTTTCAGATGCTGACACATCTGCTGCATATTTGCAGTAGTTTCCATTTTTAGGTATTTTAGCTTTGATCTAAATATTGTGCATTGTGGGCTGAAATAATTGTCGTCTAATCTAGCACAGCAGACAAACTGTAGGTAACATTGCACACTTGGGGGTTTCAACAACCAACAAAGCTCTTTGTTACAAAATTCCACCTGCGACAAAAGATAAACCTTCAAATTTCACACCTTGTTTCACCACCTAAAATTCTGTGATAACACTCATTTACAACAATCTTCTTAGGCAGTCCCTTGGAACCGAGGATGACTTGCTTCCACATTAAAAATGAGTTCGCAGGTGACTGATGAGTCCAATGCGGGACGTCCAATCTCTGTCACAGGTGGGGCAGACGGTGGTTGAAGGGGCGGGTGGGTGGGGTGCTTGGGTTGACGTGCGCTCCTTCCGCTGTTTGCGCTTGGCTTCCGCTTGCTCCCGGCGAAGAGACTCGAGATGTTCGGCACCTTCCCGGATGCTTCTCCTCCACTTTGTGCAGTCTTGGGCCAGGGATTCCCAGGTGTCGATGGGGATGTTACACTTTTTCAAGGAGGCTTTGAGGGTGTCCTTGAAGCGTTTCCTCTGCCCAACTGGGGCTCTCTTGCCGTGCTGGAGCTCCGAGTAGAGCGCTTGTTTTGTGAGTCTCGTATCGGGCAAGCGGACAATGTGACCCATCCATTGGAGCTGATCGAGCGTGGTCAAAGCTTCGATACTGGGGATGTTGGCTGGAGCAAGAGCACTGATGTTGGTACGCCTATCCTGCCAATGGATTTGCAGGATCTTGCGGAGACAGCGTTGGTGGTACCTCTCCAGTGCTTTGAGGTGCCTGATGTACATGGTCCATGTCTCTGAGGCATACAGCAGGGCGGATATCACTGCTGCTCTGTAGACCATGAGCTTAGTGCCGGGTTTGAGGTCCTGGTCTTCAAACACTCTCTTCCTCAGGTGACTGAAGGCTGCACTGGCACACTGAAGGCAGTGTTGGACTTCGTCGTCAACGTCTGCCCTTGTTGACAGTAGGCTCCCGAGGTATGGAAAGTGGTCCACCTTGTCCAAGGCCTTGTTGTGGATTTTGATAATCGGGGGGCAGTACTGTGTGGCAGGGGCAGGTTGGTAGAGGACCTTTGTCTTACGGATGTTTATTGTAAGGCCCATGCTCTCGTACGCGTCGGTGAAGGTGTTGATGATGGTTTGGAGTTCGACCTCCGAGTGAGCGCAGACGCAAGCGTCATCGGCATACTGTAATTCGACGACAGAGGGTGGGACGACCTTGGATCTGGACTGGAGGCAACGGAGGTTGAACAGTTTCCCGTTTGTTCTGTAAATTAGCTCCACTCCAGTGGGGAGCTTACTGAGGGTGAGATGGAGCATTGCAGCAAGGAAGATCGAGAGGAGCGTTGGTGCGATGACACAGCCTTGTTTGACCCCGGTTCGTACATGAATTGGGTCTGTGGTGGAACCATTGGTCAGGATCACGGCTTGCATGTCGTCGTGAAGCAGGCGGAGGATGGTGAAAAACTTTTGAGGGCAGCCGAATTTGAGGAGGACACTCCATAATCCCTCACGGTTGACAGTGTCGAAGGCCTTTGTGAGATCAAAGAAGGCCATGTACAGCGGTTGGTGCTGTTCCCTGCATTTCTCTTGTAATTGACGTGTGGTGAAGATCATGTCCATTGTGCCCGTTAGTGGGCGGAATCCGCATTGCGACTCTGGGAGGAGCTCTTTGGCCACTGGGAGGAGGCGATTGAGGAGGATTCTTGCGATGACTTTCACTGTGGCAAACAGCAGGGAAACTCCTCTGTAATTACCGCAATCGGACTTTTCACCTTTCTTGAAGATGGTCACAATTACAGCATCTCTGAGATCCCCTGGCATGCTCTCCTCCTTCCAGATAAGAGAAATTAGTTCATGAATTCGCGCCAGTAGTGCTTCTCCGCCATGCTTTAGTGTCTCGGCGGGGATTCCATCTGCTCCTGAGGCCTTGTTGTTCTTCAGTTATCAGATGGCCTTTTCAACCTCAACAACAACAATGACAACTTGCATTTATATTGCGCCTTTAACATCGTAAAATGTCCCAAGGCGCTGCACAGGAGCATTATAAAACAGAAATCTGACACAGAGCCACATAAGGAGAAATTAGGGAAGATAACCAAAAGCTTGACTACTGGTGACTGCGACACTAAAAGGTTAATCACAAGATATTTGTGTAATTGTAAATGATAGATATAATTAGAATGTGAAATTAGCTTCTGAAGTATATAGCGAGCATGTCACACTTCATGCTTGCCAGACTGACAACGTCTGTTGGATTGTGAGGCGAGAGAATTGTTGGGATCGCTATACCGACATCGTAAATGCATTTGAATGGAATGTGCTTACAATGTTACAAGGAGTGATCAGACCAGCTATGCCCCTTAGTTTGTGTTTAACACAAAGCACTAAAGTCACAGTCATCCTTGGCTACCTTCAGAACCCCTAAAATATACATGATTTTGGCAACAGCCTGCAGAAACCCAGTGCATATAATTCATTAGTATGAAAGCAAAATACTGCCGATGCTGGAAATCTGAAATAAAATCAGAAAATGCTGGAAATACTCAGCAGGTCAGGCAGCATCTGTGGAGAGAGAGAAACAACGTTTCTTAGCCTTGTAACTTCTGTTAAAAGCAGAAATTGCAGAAATACGGTAAAGGCGCTATATAAATGCAAGTTGTCATTGTTGTAAATGAATGTTATCGCAGAATTTTAGGTGGTGAAACAAGGTGTTAAATTTGAAGGTTTATCTTCTTGTTGCAGGTGGAATTTTGTAACAAAGAGCTTTGTTGGTTGTTGAAACCCCCGAGTGTGCAATGTTATTTACAGTTTGTCTGCTGTGCTAGATTAGACAACAGTTATTTCAAAGAACCGATGAAAGGTCACAGGCCTGAAATGTTAACTCTGTTTCTCTCTCCACAGATGCTGCCTGACCTGCTGAGTATTTCTGGCATTTTCTGTTTTTATTGCAGATAGTTCATTTCCTCTTTAACATATCTTTTACAACACTGCCTTGTCCCTTATCTGTGGCTACTCACAAAATTGAATGGTATCAGCAAGATAAGGACGGACAATAAGCAACTGTTTTCAACTGTAAGAATGAACTCATTCCTGCAGATAACCTCCAAACAATTAAACCACTCACTCTTGCCAATAATCATGAGTTATGCTATTTTACCAGCACCACACAAATGAGATATCCATTCATTTTTGAGTCTGTGCCCATTTCCATATCTTTAACATATAAGTTCAAGCCAGCCACTCTGAATAGAAACAACCTAGTGCACGTGATAAGTGAAATGAATGGAACGGCTCCCATGAAATAACGAAACAATGAGGCGAGGGCTATGAAACAGTGAACAGCTGTAATATTATAGTAGATTAATTGTTACAATGTCTTGTATATTGTGGAAGCATGTAGTTGCAATATTTCCCCAATCAGTTGATTTTGCTGTGTATATTCCTTGCAGTTATTTGTCAATTATACACTTTCTTATAATAAGGCTGAAGATTTGGACTGAAAGGGTAATATGTCTGGTGCACTTCAGATTCAGTGAGACCAGGCAAGCCAAAATGACAGAAACCTAACATTTAATTCTTTCACGGGATGTGGGTGTCGCTGGCAAGGCCGGCATTTATTGCCCATCCCTAATTGCCCTGTGTGGCTTGCTCGGCCATTTCAGAGGGCTGTTAAGAGTCAACCACATTGCTGTGGGGTCTGGAGTCACATATAGGCCAGACCGGGTAAGGACGGCAGATTTCCTTCTCTAAAGGACATTAGTGAAGCAGATGGGTTGTCATGACAATCCGGTAGTTACATGGTCACCATTATTCACAATGTGAGAATATCACGAGAAATGCTTCTGATTGACTGGTGTTGAATATGATCAAGAAATGTGAGTAAATGATTTATTTTTTAGCAAAAACAGAACAGCTATTGCTGCCTCTCAGCACCATTGGTACTTCGGATTTCCCACTCAGATATTGCAGGGTAAAAGGGTTGATGCTTCTGTGAACCCAATGCAGTATAATGTCAGCATTTTCTGAGTTAGGATCACTAAAACAGTCAAGAGTCTTACTATGATTTCAAATATTGCATTGGTGTAGTTACTAAATCTAGGCATGTAACATGTAGAAAAACTTCCCCAGAATAAACAACCCTTTTAATTTCCATTACATGATACGGAGTAACTACTGCAAGGACACAACTTCTAAAGTCCTCAGCAGTTTAGTAAAGCATCTTGTTTTCAATTTTCCCAAGGTGAAGTGAGATGTTCCTTTGTTGCATCTGTAAACAAGAGATTTGCAGTGACACGGTACTGTAAAGACTGGCCGTGTCTGGCTACAGTGTACTATAAATTGCTGTTTCCTGGTAATATTCAAAACCTTTCTTGTGACTGCACGGGAGCTCTCGTTCAGTGACTATGGGGTGAATTTTAACCCCCAAAAAACAGGTGGGTTGAGATTGGGTGAGAAGTTAAAATTTAAAAAATCTCAAACCTGATCGTAACCCATCTCCAAACTGCCCACTTCCGGGTTTAACAGAGGCGCGACAACCCTGTCAAGATTGGGGCCATATGTGACTGGAATCCAAAACCCTAAGCACTTCAGTAAACTCTGTAGATATCAGACCTACAGTACACCATAACTCTAAGTAATAGTGTAACATGATGTAGTTTATTAAAAGTAAAAGTATCCACATTTATTTAACTTAGATGACTACTAAACACCTAATTTGCAACCTATTTCTTTATTCTTAGCAATGACATTTTAATCAACAACAATAACTTGCATTTATATAGAGCCTTTAACATACTAAAATGTCCCAAGGCGCTTCACAGGAGCATTATCAAACAAAATTTGACACCGAGTGACATAGAAAGCATTAGGACAGGTGACAAGGTAGCTTTTAAGGAGCATCTTAAAGGAGAGGGGCAGAGATGCGGAGAGGCTTAGGAAGGGAATTCCAGGACTTAGTACTGAAGAAGCTGAAGGCATTTCAGGATGATTCTGGAATAGTGAGCAGTTTTAGTTGAGTACAGCAGGCCCTGATAGTGCTTTGTATGGTCAGCCAAATCTGGCGATGAATGGCTAAACCAGTTGTCCGCCATAAACGTTCAAGTCTGCATTTTCTGGAATTAAAGGAGCAGAGATGAGGGCCGTACCAGGGAAACAACCAGGGTGAGAGAGAGGAATGGTTTCAGTGAGGACAAGGGCATCAAAGATGGAGGTGAGAGTGTGATTGAGCAGATCAATAGCTGCAGAAATGTCATTCTGAATGGAGGGCCAAAGGCTAGACAATTAGGGAAGTGAAAGTGCATCGTAAATGACTTGGGGCGGACACAGAATGAAGTGGGGTTGGGAACGGGAAGGGGGATGTGAATGGCAAGGGATACAGGGAAGTGACCAGAGATGGCCTTATCTGTAATTGACACGATGGGAGTAGAGAGGCCACATGAGATGGCAAGGTTGAGGGGGTGGCCATGAATATGGGTAAGGGAGTCTATATGAACAATCATTTAGGGCTGTATTTTGCCAGCCGAGGCAGGTTCGCAGTGGTAGAGGTAATTGGTGGGTTCCGGTCCCGCACCTGGCTGCAGCCATGCTGTGAGAAGGATTTTCCCTTAATAGGGCTTGTTAAGCCTGCCCTGCGGGGTTCCCAGCCAATTAAAAGGAAGCGGGTCTGATAATGTCATTTGATGGCGTGTCATCAGCCGGTTTCCTTAAAGGGACCATGATCACATTCATTTTGACAGTTGTGCTGTCAGTGTTCTACATCATTGAGGTGCTGCAAACAATGACAAGCACTGCACCAAGGTGCATGGCTGCACCCAGGCTCTCCCATGACCTTCTCCATATGCCTATGGAGGGAGTCACAGCACGCAGGGAGGTCCTCTTCTCTTCCCATGGGTGGAAGAGACCTCCCCAGGACACCAATGCAGCCTGGTTGCACATTGCACAGGAGGGCACAAGCAGGGATGTCATCAGGAGGACCAGGCTGCAGTGGTGCAAACCTTTCACTGATATCAGTAGATCATGAAACGTTATTGCAATGCCCCACTCAACCTCATCCTGCTGTGTCACTTATCATATCCCCATCACTCAGCCTTTCCTACCCTACTCCTGCACATCTTTACACTCACCAACTTACCTTGCACCTCTACCTGTCCCTCTCTCTCTAATTCCCCATCTCACAAGCCATCCCTCACACTCACCCTCATCCTCATCCTAGTGCAATCATACCAACTAACACACAAGGGTAGGCACTTGGGTGTTTTATGCAATGTTCATGTACATTTTCTGTTAGTGTGCTGTCAAACATTGAAATCTTTCTTTTCAACACTTTGCCTTATTGTACAGATCTGTGCTTACCTTTGGAAGTGTCTTAGTGAGTTGCAGTGAATGGTAAGACATAACGGCACCCCTGAAATGGTGATGAGTTTGAAAGGAATGACTTGCAGGAATTGCTTGTGAAAGCAATGCATTGTAGGAATGCTTTATGGTGATGGTGTGGGGTGGTGTTAACCTGGCGCATCATGTGGCAGCCAGGGTGTACAGCATCAAGTGAAGTAAATCTGGCCATGGTGATGCTATCGCTGACCTCCCGGGCAGCAATGTGGTCGGGTGCTGATGCCCTGTGTCCTGTGCAGCATCAGGTGATTGTGGAGAAGGTTGTTATTGTTGTTGGTGATATTGGTGTGCCTGGTGATGTTGGAGTTGAGGCTGATCATGGAGGGATTCAGAGGACCAAGGTGAGATTTTTTCAAGGGCACCGATGTAGCTGGAATAGATGGCAGCTGAAGTTGAGATGACAGAAGCGATCTGTCAATGGTGAGAGAGCTTGCTCCAAGGAGGTGACAGTGGATAGAGAGTTTACTTCAAACACTTCCAAACTGCATACAGCTCAAAAGTTTCTTCCGAGTCATGAAGACTCAAGCTTCTGACATTGGAAAGTGACCAGCTGTGAAATGGTAGCTTTCACACCACTTTTGCAGCTGTCACCTATTCACAGCAATGGGGAGACAGAGAACCCGACACACTTACCTGACGTGATCTCCGAACGACGTGAATACTGTTAAAAATGTGGTAAAATAGAAATAGGCTGGCAAAATAGTAGTTAACAAGCGTTTAACTATCTTAAATGCCTCCCCCGCCGCTTGGTGTTGGTTCTGTTCTGAAATCGTAGACCCGACACTTTGGAAACTTACATGGAGGCAGGTTCGCAGCAGGTTCCTAACCCGCTGTCAATCATTTCAATTTTGACAGCGGACCTGCCTCCAAACCCACCCTCTGAGCGCCGGCAAAATCACGGCCTTAATGTTTAATAGGGCTGATCCATTGGTATTAAAATACCTCTAAATGGAAATGAGCTGTACTCACGTATCCATGTTTACAATGAATCTTCTGTTCCACTTCTCCTTTGCAATGCCCTGAGCAAGTGCACAGGGATGGACATCGGTATCAAAATCAAACACACAGGTAAAGGCTGACCAGCTGAGGGGAAAATGAGTAAAATTACTTCATTGGATGATACATTTCATGGGGCATTGCAGATTTTACCACAATGTTTTACAAATTAGCTTTGACAGCTGTACATATTTCAGATGGGGTTAGCTGGTAAATTTATCAGGTATCATTTAAAAAAAAATTTTTTTATTCATTGATGGGATGTGGGCGTCGCTGGCTAGGCCTGCATTTAGTGCCCATCCCTAATTGCCCTTGAGAAGATGGTGGTGAGCCGCCTTCTTGAACCGCTGCAGTCCATATGGTGTAGGTACACCCACAATGCTGTTAGGAAGGGAGTTCCAGGATTTTGGCCCAGCGACAGTGAAGGAATGGCGATACAGGTTCAAGTCAGGATGGTGTGTGACTTGGAGGGGAACTTGTAGGTGGTGATGTTCCCATGCGTCTGCTGCCCTTGTCCTTCTAAGTGGTAGAGGTCGCGGGTTTGGAAGGTGCTGTTGAAGGAGCTTTGGCGAGTTGCTGCAGTGCATCTTGTAGATGGTACACACTGCAGCCACAATGCGCCGGTGGTGGAGGGAGTGAATGTTGAAGGTGGATGGAGTGCCAATCAAGCTGGCTGCTTTATCCTGAATGGTGTCGAGCTTCTTGAGTGTTGTTGGAGCTGCACTCATCCAGGCAAGTGGAGAGTATTCCATCACACTCCTGACTTGTGCCTTGTAGATGGTGGAAAGGTTTTGGGGAGTCAGGAGGTGAGACACTCGCCGCAGAATTCCTAACCTCTGGCCTGCTCTTGTAAGGAAAAGCTCTTAGGTCAAGATGGGCTTCAATACACATCCGTTTTATTCAAAGAATATTATCATTATGAGAACTTTATGTGACCTTCCTCATGAATGTCACCAAATTATTTTTAACCATTTCACCAGCACACTGGGGGCGATTTTTGTTTTGTTACTGCCCCGTTTACACCTAAAAATGGGGAAGTAGACAGAACAAAATGACATGGGAGTTAACTTGGCGACTTACTGCTGGGCACATGGCCATTCCGATTTTCGGGCGGACCTCGATTTAGGCAGTGAGAACACGCTCCGGAAACAGGCAAGGGCCTCTTTAATATAAGCAAATTAAAATCAAATGACACTGTCAAGGCCCGGACACCAATTTCCTCTTTACCCATGTTGGTATCACCAGTTCCGCAGGCCGCCCACAAATCATGGGCGGTACAAGTCGGGAGGCAGTTATTTCCAGCAGTATTTAAAGGGATTCTCACCTGCTCTCAGCGAACATATTACAGATCATTTTGCCTCGATTACAATGGCCCAGAAATTCGGGTCAGAGGCTTCCCGCGGGTGCAAGCCCCCGACCTGCACTTACCTAGCGTGCCGGCTGTTGAGCTGTGGGCCCGCATGGGATTCCGATCCTGGGCCTCCTCCAACTGCCGACGCACAGTGCTTGCATATCCCAGGGGCGCAGTTAGTTCGATGCGTCCCCTGGGATCACGTGGGCCATGGAGAGCCAATGGTAGCAGGGAATGCTTCATTCATAAGTTTGACAGGAAGAGCTGTCAAACCTATAAATACTATAAGCCCCAAAACATCACTAAAACTTCAAATACATTTTTAAAAAACATCACATTTTTAAAATAACTATAAATTACATGAAATAACTATTTTAAACAATAATTTAAATTTTTGAAAAAATTAATTACATTTTCTAATGGGGCTAAAAATAAACTTACCTTTCTTTAAAGTATTTAAAAATAATAAACCTGTGGAAAAAATGTTTTAATTTTAATTAATTCACCACTTACCTTGTTAAAAGCAGGCCTTGCGCCTGCTTTTTAAAAGTGTAACTGCTGGAGACTTACCCTCCCGGAGAAAGCTGCAAAAAAAACGTAAGTTCGCTGCGCAAGCGCTGCCTCTCCGGCGCACGCGTTCCACCTGTCAACCCCTTCTTTCAGGGGAACGGAAGTGTCGGTTTCCCGCGCATGCGCAGTGCATGCACGAAACCGGCACTTTCGTTGGGCCTACGTGCGAGTACCCCGTGCGTACTCACGCGTTGGGACCCGAATTTCTGGGCCAATTATTTGCTACTTAGACTCTTTCAAAGTGCTGGTAGAGGCTGTACAATGGTCTGAATACTTAAGAGGGGGCTTCTGGCAATGCAGTTATTTCTTCATGGGGGGCATTCTGGCAATTCCACTATGGCTAGGGGATGAGGCGGAGGAGGAGCAGCTACAGGAAGAAGGAACACACAGAGCTGCAGATGCAGAGAGAGCAAATAGAAGGAGTTGTGCTCGCAGGAATCCTCACACTCCTAACAGAGTATGTAGGCCCAAGACAACATACCTGCAGTTCTCTGAGGAGCAGTGGAGAAGGAGGCTATGCTTCTCTAGGGAGGCTGTCACAGAGTTTGTGGGGGAGAAATTCGGTATCGTCCCGTTTAGGGCGCAATTATCGGCCGGGCGCAATGTTTAGCGCCTGGCGCTAATTATCGCCTCTGACTGCAAACTTGGCTTCTATCGCCCCTGGAGGTGATTTGAGTGTTAAATCAGGTGCTACACACCTCTCTTAAGGCACTAACACTGAGCAGCGAGGCGCTACCTCAGAGCGCTGGCAAAGCTCATGTGATGTCAGTCAGCAATGGAACACAGACACACTGGCGCCGGCCAGTTCTTAAAAGGGGAGGGTCGATCTTGCTCTCCAACCACACCCTGCTCATTGCAGCCTTGAATCTCGGCCTGGAGAGACCTGTACATCAAATCTGCTGGAAAGAACACTGGAGAGGGCCAGGGAAAGAGCTCAGAGTGCAGCCCCCATAGTCTCTCCTAAATCGATGCAAGGAAGGTCAAATCAAAATGAACCTGCAAAGTGCTGCTCAGTACCCAAAACTCCTTCACACAGTGTTGAACCTCTCCAGAAGTCTCTCTCTCTCTCTCTCTCAGAATGCGTGGTGCAAAAATGTCGCCGACAAAAAAAGGCAGGAAGCGGTCGCCTTTAAATAGCGCTCTCCCTGTCCCTTCCTGACTGCAAAACGCTCCCCTCAACCTGTCGTTGCTAGTGGCAGGCGGTAAGGCAGGGGGCACCATTCAATAGCTGGTCCGGGGCGCTACCGGGGCATTGCACGCTTAACTGATGACACGATCTGTGGGCGCAGGAGATCGTGGCGGTAGTGTTTAGCGTCACCGCAAAATGTCTGGTCAATTTCACGAGCGGCGCAAACATCGCCACGCCCGGGTGCTAGTTGCTTTGTGCCCCATTAGTGCCCTCCTAGGGCACTAACGGGAGGTGCAAAGCAACTGAATTTTTACCCCTGTATCACTTGTTGCAACAAGACCTGCGACCACTGCCACACCTAGCACAACATTCTCTGTTACAGTCAAGGTCACTGCAGCCCTCAACTTCTTTACCCTTGGCTGCTCCAAGGCTACTGTGGTGTATGTAACCTGTACCACCTTAAGAGACTACCTTAAGAGATGGACTACTTTCTCTTGGCTACTGTATATTGTAGTACCGGTGGTGACCACACCGGTATATAAACTCTGTGTAGTAATTTGCTAAGCAGTTCAGCCCTGACCTTCGATTAGTAAAGACCTGTTTAAGTTATTCTTGTTGTCTGTGTCCAGTGATTTAGAATAAGCATATCTGGGACACTCAGACTCAACAGTGGCGACGAGTCCGATCTTACCCTGCGGCAGTTTTGCATCCAAGGCAGCTTCGTCCTCAGAACGGGCGTCGAGAAGAGGCATCCGCCCTCATCATCCTGCTGAGCACCGCATCGCACGGGAGGCATCGAGAACCCGGGTTGAAATTACTGACCACAAAGTCCTCCATCAGCGACAGGCAGTGATCATCCTTCTACCACGGTGGTGGGTAAGCCGATCTAGCGACACGGGCAGAAAGTCGGCCGCGTTGTCAGTGGAGAAGGGGAGGGAAACCGGAGGAAAAAGGGCGGAGAACTCGACCGCAGCCGGTGAAAAGGGCCGGGCTGCAATTGGGGCCGAGAGGCGCAGCGACAAGGGCAGCGTTAATGCCACGAGAACAGCGGAGAACTCGACCGCAGCCGGTGTAAAGGGCCGGGCTGCAATCGGGGCTGAGAGGCGCAGCAACGAGGGAAGCGTTAATGCCCACGAGAACCGCGGGGGAGCAAAAGCAGCGTCGGGGAAATTAAGAACCGCTGGGAGGCGAGAACGGCAACAGCGCGGTCATCGCCATTGTAGCCAGCGGGGGAAGAAGACAAGCGCGGGAAGCTGCCATTGTAGTCGGCGGGGGAAGAAGACAAGCGCGGGAAAAGCCGCCAAGCATGGGAAGCCACCATTTTAGTAGGCTGGGGAAGAAGACAAGCGCGGGAAGCCGCCATTTTGGAAAAATAAAATATTTAAAGAAACTCTCAAGGATGCCTAAACACGGTAACATCACTGCTTTTGATAGCGATGTTCAAGATTGGGCCACGTATGTAGAACGCATTGAAGTTTATTGTACAGCAAATGAGGTACCAGATGATAAGAAAGCACTAACCTTATTAAACTCAATCGGTGCGAAGACGTACGGGTTATTGAGGCACCTTGTAACACCAGATAAACCGGCGGATCAGACTTTCGCGAATATTGTTAATATCCTGCAAGAACATTTAAACCCCACGCCGCTGCTGATAGCGGAACGATTTAAATTTTACAGAAGAACGCAGCGGAAAGAGGAAAGCAATGCTGAATTCTTAATTGAACTGCGCAAGCTATCAAAGTACTGTCAGTTTGGTACAGGACTAGCAGATGCTCTGAGAGATAAATTCGTGTGTGGATTATTAAAAGAAGGAACACAAAAGCGACTGCTAGAGGAAAAGGACCTTACGCTTGATAAAGCTGTCACCATTGCAGCATCGCACGAGGCCGCGGCAAGAGGCACCGCGGAAATGCAGCTAAGGTCATCGGAACTCAGCACCAATCAAATGGCATTGGGTGCAGTAAAGTGTTATCGTTGCGGAAGGACAACGCACGATCAGAACCAGTGCTGGTTCAAAAATCAGGAATGCAGAAAATGTGGCAAGCTCGGTCACATAGCTAAAGTATGCCGGTCAGGAAAGAAGACCAGCAACAAAAAGTCACCGCAGGTAAAGTGCAAAAAGGTACACAAGGTGACAGAGAACAGTTCGGATGAACAGAAGACGGATTCAGACTCCAGCAGTAAGGAACTGGGTTGTCTAAGAATACATAATGTGAGTAACACAGCAGACCACCAAACTATCTGGGTCACACTTCAGATAGCAGGAGTCCAAGTGAAGATGGAATTGGACACTGGATCGGCATTGACGGTCATGAATAAGCAAGATTACAAAAGGTTATTTCCACACATTCCCCTAAGGGATACGGAGATTGTATTGAAAACATACACGGGGCAAAGAGTATACCCCATTGGAAAGATAAAGGTAAAGGTGGTCCACAAGGGTAAAGAAAGCTGAGGAATGGACTTATATGTGTTACCTGAGGGAGGTCCACCACTACTGGGACGGGAATGGATCAGGAGAATAAATATGGACTGGCATTCCTTAAAAGCACTAACTGTAGATTCCGGTAAAAAGGGCGATGTCAAACCTAAACGACTGTCCAGAATATTGGACGATGCTAAAGAGGTGTTCCAGCAGGGACTGGGAACACTGAAAGGAATTACGGCAAACATCAAGGTTGAAGAACATGCAAACTCGAAATTTTTCAAAGCTAGACCGGTACCTTATGCGATACGACCTGCTGTGGAAGCTGAGCTGGAAGGACTAGAATGTTCCGGAGTACTGTCAAAGGTGGACTGGAGTGAATGGGCCATGCCCATTGTTCCCGTCATGAAGCGTTCATCGAGTAACAAGCCGGGGAAACCGGGGAAGGTTCGCATCTGTGGCGATTTCAAGATCACTGTTAATCCGGTGCGTCACACGGTGCAATATCCGCTTCCACGGATTGAGGATATCTTCGCTTCGTTGTCTGGCGGGAAACACTTCACCAAGATAGACCTGGCGCAGGCGTACTTACAGATGGAAGTTGATGAAGCGTCACGCCAGTATCTCACGATCAACACGCATAAGGGCTTATATCGGTATAATAGACTAGTTTTTGGAGTGGCATCGGCTCCAGCGATTTGGCAAAGGGCCATGGAGCAGGTATTACAGGGAATTCCAGGCACACAATGCTACCTGGACGACATTCTGATTACAGGAGATGATGATGAGGAACACCTTGCAAATTTGGAACAGGTGCTCACCAGATTGAAAGAATATGGACTTCGAGTTAATCGCCAGAAATGTGAGTTCTTTCAGAAGCAAATCTCGTACTGTGGTCACGTCATTGACCAGGAGGGACTTCACAAGTCACCTGACAAGATCGAAGCTGTTGTGAAGGCTCCCGCTCCGGAAAATGTATCCCAGTTGAGGTCGTTCCTAGGGTTGATTAACTATTACCTTAAGTTTCTGCCAAATTTATCCACGGTGCTACACCCGCTGAACGCTCTTTTGCAGAAGGGAGTGCCATGGAAGTGGAGCGAGGACTGTAAGTGGGCCTTTCACAAAAGCAAGGCATTGATCACCTCTAAGGAAGTGTTGGCTCACTTTAACCCAACGCTGCCTATTCGTTTAGCTTGTGATGCTTCTCCATATGGTATTGGGGCAGTGCTCTCACATAAGTTGCCAAATGGCTTGGAAAGACCAGTCGCATTCGCATCCAGATCATTGACCTCCGCTGAGCGCAACTATGCTCAGATAGATAGGGAGGCTCTCAGCCTTGTGTGGGGAGTAAAAAAATTTAATCATTACCTGCAAGGGCAAAAGTTTACGCTGCTGACAGACCACCAGCCGTTGGTTTCCATTTTTAACCCTAAGAAGGGTGTTTCGGTGATGACAGCGCAGAGGCTCCAGAGATGGTCCCTTTTCCTAGAGGCACATCAATGTCAGATCGAATTCAAAGGTACAAAGCAACATGGTAATGCTGATGGGCTGTCGCGCCTGCCACTACCTACAGCGGAAGAGGCACTGACAGTTGACCCTGTTGAGTTATTTCACTCGACCATCATCGAATGTTTACCAGTCACCAATGCAAGTATTGAGAGAGAAACCAGGAACAACCCGACACTGTCTCGGGTCTACGAATTGACAGTGAAGGGATGGCCAGCTCATGGTGAACCACTGTTACCGGCATTCTCAGCCAGACGAGAACAGCTGTCCGTCTGTCAAGGAACATTGATGTATGGAACAAGGGTGATTATTCCTCCTAAATTAAGGGAGAGAGTTCTAAAGGAACTGCATGAAGGTCATCTGGGGGGAGTCAAGATGAAAAGCCTTGCTAGGGCTTATGTGTGGTGGCCAGGTATCAACCAACAAATAGAGGATCTGACTAAAAGCTGCTCAGGGTGCCAAAAAGTTCAAAATGCACCTCCAACTGCACCGGTGCATCCATGGGAATGGCCTTCAACCCCATGGCAACGTGTACATATTGACTTCGCAGGTCCATTCATGGACTCCATGTTTTTAATTGCGGTAGACGCACATTCTAAATGGCCAGAAGTGATTAAGATGGCGACCACTACCTCGGAAAAGACGATCGCAGTTCTAAGAACGATATTCGCAAGAAATGGATTGCCAGAACAAATATGTTCAGACAACGGACTGCAGTTCGTGTCAGAAGAATTCCAGAAATTCATGAAGAAGAATGGGGTGAAACATTATACCTCTGCCCCATATCATCCGGCTACAAATGGGTTGGCTGAGAGATTTGTACAAACGTTCAAAAAGGCGATAAAGGCCATGAGCGAAGACCAGATTCCACTACAACACAAGGTGGACAATTTCCTAATGGCATATCGAAACGCCACTCATGCAGTGACAAATCAAAGCCCTGCCATGATGTTCTATAACAGGAGGTTGCGGTCCAGGTTGGACTTGTTAAAACCAAATGTGCAGAGGGAAGTCGAAAACAAACAGTTCCAGCATATAAATAACAAGACCACTCGGAGTTTCGAAATAGGACAACCAGTGTTAGCCTGGGACTATAAGAATGAGAAATGGCAATCTGGAACAATTCGTGCCAGACAAGAACCCCTGATGTACACGGTAGATATTGGTGAAAACGTAATACGATGTCATGCTGACCAACTTGTAGAATCGAGAACAAGGGTCGAACCCATGACTACGACAGAGACACCAGTGGAAGAAGTTAGTGAACCTGAAGCATCTACCTCAGACGCCAATGTATCTGATGATGTCCAACCCATAAGAGATCAACTAGATGAGTCACCCCAGCAACGAGAATCAGAGACCCCTGAAAGGCGTTATCCAACTCGGATCAGGAGGCCTCCTCAGAGACTGAATCTTTGAACAGTTTTGCATGAAGTTGTATATATGTTATCCATGTTATGTTTAAATTGGGATGTACACTGTTAAGCTAAAAAGGGAGGAATTGTGGTGTATGTAACCTGTACCACCTTAAGAGACTACCTTAAGAGATGGACTACTTTCTCTTGGCTACTGTATATTGTAGTACCGGTGGTGACCACACCGGTATATAAACTCTGTGTAGTAATTTGCTAAGCAGTTCAGCCCTGACCTTCGATTAGTAAAGACCTGTTTAAGTTATTCTTGTTGTCTGTGTCCAGTGATTTAGAATAAGCATATCTGGGACACTCAGACTCAACAGCTACTACAGAGGATATCAGCAGCATCAGTCAGTTTGCAGTTTATGCTTGCAGTAAGAAGGTAAATGATGCTATGTTTGTTACAGCAAACATTTTCATCATTCCCCACAGAAAAGCACAAAAAGCAGGATAGGGTTCTGGGGTTTATACAGGGGGAAGATGAGCAGACATTTCTTTACCCAGTGAGTTGTTATGACCTGGAATGCACTTCCGTACAGGGTGGTGGAAGCAGATTCAATAGTAACTTTCAAAAGAGAATTGGGTATATCCTTAAAAAGGAAGATTTGCAGGGCTCTGGGGAAAGAGCAGGGGAGTGGGACTAATTGGTAGCTCTTTCAGAGAGTTGGCACAGGCACGATGGGCCGAATGTCCTCCCTCTGTGCTGTATGATTCAATGATTCTATTACAGGCTTCCCCCAAGTTCAGGGTCTCATTGACTACACCCACGTCACCCAGCCGGCAGCTTCAGCTGACCCCACGACCTTGATGAATCACTAAGGCTTGCACTCTATTAATGTGCAACTGGTGTGTGCTCGCTGGCAGTGCATCATACAGGTCTGTGCCCACATTCCTGGCAGCGGTGATGATACTTTTATATTGTGCTAGTCCTCCACCCTCCCCGCTCTTTGCTCCTGCACAGCAAGTGAGAGACTGACTGCTTGAAGACAAGGGCTATCCTCTACACACTTGGTTCATGACTCCTCTCGGGAACTCACGCTCTGTGCTACGACCGGATCAATGGCTCAATTGGTGTCCTCACAGAACAGACCTCAAAGCCAGTATCCATTTGGATTCTATTTGCGCACAAATTAAGAGTTGCAGCAGGGAAGGAACGTCTCTGGCATTTGTCTTCATTACCAAGTATCCAACAGAATTTACTCTGATACATTTATTGCTAAGGGTTTTTCTTTACTCCATTTCCACGTTAAAATGGATGAAATGTGGGCCTCAATGAATCCCATTATAAAATAATAATGAAGGCCAGGCTCCATGTTTAGAAATGTTCATGCATATTTGTTAACTATCACACATAAATACTCTTTAAAATCACTTTTTTTCCCCCATGGTTTACGTAACATACATAAATCCAAACTTGACATGGAGAAGTTCTCCTTCCTCTTCATTCCACTCATGTCTGCATGGTCCCTTTCTGTACAGCAAAAATATAAAATTACTTAAACAGAATGACAGGCATCCATTAACACCACACCCAACATTAAGACTATTAACGTTACATTGCCAGTAAGTGATGTATCTGACTTTGCTAAGTATATCAAGGAAATTTTGATGCACAGTAAATCACACAAGTTCTTTTGGCTGAGATGGAAAACCGTCCCATCTGCCAGTTCAGTTGGATATAAAAGATCCAATTCGAAGAAAAACAGTGGAGTTTTTTCCGATGTCCTGACCAACAATTGTCCCTCAACCAACATCATCAAAACAGATTAACTGGTCAGTTATCTTATTGCTGCCTGCAAGTTGACTTCTGTAATAACAACAGAAAATGCTGGAAAAACTCAGTAGGCCAGGCAACATCCGTGGAGAGAAATTAGAGTCAACGTTTCAGGTGAACCTTTTGTCAAGACTCAAGTTGACTTCTGTATTCGTCTACATAACAAGAGTGACTACATTTCAAAAGTATTTCACTGGCTGTGAACTACTTTCACACATCCCGAGGACATGAAAGGCACGATATAAAGGTTTTATTCTTTTCTTAATTTCTCATCAGTACTCATTATTTAACAAAGATCATTACAACTCTTCAGGAAGGTGTTGAAGATAACCACACTGTGATATTTAGTGGCTCATATGTGAAACTCCTTCTTTAAAATATCTGACAAACAGATTGTTAAAGATTGTCTCATTTCAACTGCCATATTTAAACTATTCCCTAATCTTGTCAGTAACTGTAACAGAAGCATCCCTTAGTGATGTGGGCAACATCATATTACTATTGAAAACTGACAGGTTTTGACCAGTACTGACCTCAGGAGCCCATTAAAGGAAACTCGCCAACTTCGATGTGGTTCAAGGCATTCCAGTTTTAGACCACCGCCGCTCCAGCATTTCTCACTCTCCGCACTGACGAGAGCATCAGGATGGACAGGGTGCTGAAAGGTTGAGAGCTGTACTATTACCATAGTCTTCACAAGGATATTGAGACATTGCCTCAGTGTAAGAATTTAATAACAATGTTGATGTAAGAAAACTACTAGGCACTTGGTCTGTGTATTAAACAAGGCTTTAATCAACTGTTTTTCAACATGGAGATCTAGTTGTGTCCTTCACTAGTTCCTGTTAAAGAATGTCCTGAGCAAGCTGGGCCCATGCCCGAGTATTTATACTCTCCCTGGACAGCGCCACCAGCAGGCCACCCAGTATCATTTCATAAGTCATTTCCACATGAATGACAAGATTCATGTCAAATGTTATGCAAATGACATATACTATGGTTTAGGATTACTGTATAGGGTAATTTTTGAAAGGCCTCACAAAATGTATCCTGATGTGTAGCCACTCTCACTACAGCAGGTCACTTTTTTGGTATTTTTTCTTTATTCTCAGTCTTGTTTCTTTATCCTATTTGGTTTTTTCTATAGCCCCTAAACTACCATCTGTGAAAGTTCAGCATTATTTGAATAAATTAAAGTCTAAATTTAGGAGGAATTCCATTAACATAATTTACTTGTGATTGAAATCTTAATGCTGAGACACAGTACACGATTAAGATACAATTTGAATGTACTCTTGGGAGCATATTTACTCTGCCACAAATGCCCTTCTAAAATAAAAACCAATTAAGCACATAATATGATACAGTGGAATTATATTGCCTGCTTACACAAATCTGACCCTGAAGTGTGAAGAGATCGCTAAGTCTCTGAAGAATGGACTCAGTCAAGAATATTTTTGTGGACTTTATGGGATTTTTCTGAGGGTATTTTCCCTGTTATGGGATCGCCCTGTGCAGATACGTGAAAGACTGGTTTGTTAAAACTCCAGAGAACGCATGGCAGTTGGCTATGACAAAAGGACTTTCAGTCATCCAGAATGTATGGGTTCACCTGACAGTCCTGGAAAAAGGAAGGGGGCCATTGAACTTGATTAGAAAAACCACTCTAATATGCAAAAGCACTTCTCACCTCCATCTCAGAAGAGAAGCAGAACAATGAACCCACTGGCTTCAGCCAGCCAAAAGAGAGCCAGTTTTCCCAACACAAAGACCGAAAGATATGTCCCAGACTTAGGGCCATTAATCCAATATGCATGGGTCCGAGGATGACTCATCACAGATTAAGCACCGGAGTGCTCAGAAGCAAATAGATTTTAAAGATTGACGGGAAAAGATAGGGACTGTTCTGGACCGATGGACATTTTTACATGCAGTAGCACCCTCTGGTGGTGGTTATTGTGTTAGCAGTGTGTTTTTATGGAACAGAGGTCATTTGACCTTTGTTCCTTTCTTCCTGTGTGAGGTCATTTGACCTTTGTTCCTTTCTTCCTGTGAGAGGTCATTTGACCTTCGTTCCTTTCTTCCTGTGAGAGGTCATTTGACCTTTGTTCCTTTCTTCCTGTGAGAGGTCATTTGACCTTCGTGCCTTTCTTCCTGTATAACCCAGGAAG
This sequence comes from Somniosus microcephalus, assembly GCF_052327205.1. Classification (NCBI taxonomy): domain Eukaryota; kingdom Metazoa; phylum Chordata; class Chondrichthyes; order Squaliformes; family Somniosidae; genus Somniosus; species Somniosus microcephalus. The sequence goes on from NC_140992.1 coordinate 256,824,136, forward strand.
TAGAATCCCAGGAAGTAGAATTCCAGGAAGAACCTGGCAGTAATGGAGGATTCCATAAGGGTTTCACAATCCAATGTAATCTGATTTCATATGTTAGGCCAAGCGCAATATCTGTGAGTATCTTTGTTTGTTAGCATAATAACAATGTTGTCAGAGTAGTATTTTGATAACACTATGTTTATAAAAGGTTAATATTTGATAGTTACAGAAGTGAGTCCAAATGTTAGTTAGTTATACAATTAGTCTATTCTGCTGTTGTAAATATGTTTATATCTTATGTAATATCGAATGTAGAGTACTCAGTTTATGTACAAAACATACTTTATCTTTGTTTACAGTTTCACAAAATTTGTTCAAGTAAAGCTTCAAAACAGCAAACGGCTTCACGAAGAATTATTTTTGAATAAGTGTTTAACTTGCTGGATAACTAGATAGGAGCACGTCTAGCGCGGCCAGTACAGTGTAAAGATAGCAATATGGCTAGCAGTGAAAAGATATCAGTGAAAAGATAGCAGTGAAAAGATATCAGTGATAAGATAGCAATACGGCTAGCTGTGAAGAGCGGAGCCACAGGAACTCAGAGTGAGTCTTAACCTCGTAGAGCACGCCTACCTCACATCAACATGTCAGAAGATAATAACAAAAATGCTTTGCAGCAAGTAGAAGACCTTAAACAGGCAGACGAAACTGTAGAACGTGACAATCGGTCTATAAGCTCCGGTTACTACAGATCGCAAGTTGGTTCACGGTCATCGGGTGGTTCTAGAGTAAGCATAGCCATCGCCAAAGTATGGGCTAAGCTAGTAGCAGCTCAACCCAGAGCTGCACATGCGGACAGTGAAATAGAAATAAACGTAAGACAGGCCCGTCTCCAAGCTGAATCACAAGCCGAACAGGCCCGACACCAAGCTGACCTGGCCCATCACCAGGTTGAACGACAAGCTGAACAGGCCCGTCTCCAAGCCACATTAGACGCTCTGCAGCAACAAAAAGAGATAGATGCTGCATTAGCCGAGACACAAGTATTCGAGGCAATTTTGGAGGGAGCTGTTCCCGAGACAGCTTACAAACCTTTAATTCCCGTTCCGTGGCAGAGTCCACGACAGCGCACTATAGATTACATGAGCGACCATATCGACATACTGTTTACAGGAGAAAGGGGTGGAGGCCCGCACATCTCTACAGACACAAGCACTTCGTATAACATGCCACAAGTTGCCAACCAAGGTCAAAGCAGATGGCGTGCCTCAAGCCGCAGAGTCTCCCCTAGCAGAAAGGAAGACACGGTGTAGAGGAATAGGACGCCAAATAGAGAAAGTCAGAGGCAAATCCCCTCTCGGTTCCTTGAGACCCCCAACAGAGCCCCTAGCCAAGGCAACCCTGGCACAGGTCCCAACACCTACGACCTTGCCAAATACCTTGCACGCACCCAGCTGGTGACTTCGGGGTTAATCAAGTTTGATGACAGGCCGGAGAATTATCGGGCTTGGAAGTCCTGCTTCCACGATGCCATATCGAGCTTAGACCTGTCGGCAGGAGAAGAGCTCGGCCTCCTTATCAAATGGCTCGGCCCAGAGTCCGCCGGACAGGCCTGCAGGATAAAAGCGGCCAATGTGGGACAGCTGCCAGAGGGGTTGAAGAAGGCTTGGGCGAGGCTGGAAGAAAGCTACGGCTCGCCCGAAGCCATTGAAAGGGCTCTCTTTGACAGGTTGGAGAACTTTCCGAGGTTGACGAGTAAGGAACCCCAGAAGCTCCGCGACCTTGGAGATCTACTGTCGGAACTCGAAGCCGCAAAGCAGGACGGCTACCAACCCGGTCTATCGTACTTAGACACTTCCAGAGGGGTAAGTCCCATAAGAACATAAGAACATAAGAAATAGGAGCAGGAGTAGGCCAATCGGCCCCACGAGCCTGCTCCGCCATTTAATAAGATCATGGCTGATCTGATCCTAACCGCCAATCTACTATCACAGAAACATCTCCTGAATCTAACAGAATTAGACACACGAAATAGGAGCAGGATCAGGCTACACGGCCCCTGGGCCTGCTCCGCTACCCACAGGGCCATGTCCGATCCGAACCTAGACTCATGTCCAAATTCCTGCCCACTCCCCATAACCCTTTATTCCCTTTACTTCTAGGAAACTGTCTATTTCTGTTTTAAATTTATGTAATGATGCAGCTTCTACAGCTTTTTGGGGCAGCATATTCCATGGACCTACCACCCTCTGAGTGAAGTAGTTCCTCCTCATCTCAGTTTTGAAAGAGCAGCCCCTTATTCTAAGACTATGCCCCCTAGTTCTAGTTTCACCCATCTTCGGGAACATCCTCCCCGCATCCACCCGATCCAACCCCTTCACAATCTTATATGTTTCAATAAGATCGCCTCCCATTCTTCTGAACTCCAATGAGTAGAGTCCCAATCTACTCAACCTCTCCTCATATGTCCATCCCCTCATCCCCGGGATTAACCGAGTGAACCTTCTTTGTACTGACTCGAGAGCAAGTATGTCTTTTCTTAAGTATGGACACCAAAACTGTATGCAGTATTCCAGGTGCGGTCTCACCAATACCTTGTACAACTGAAGCAATACCTCCCTATTTTTATATTCTATCCCCCTAGCAATAAAAGCCAACATTCCATTGGTCTTCTTAATCACTTGCTGCACCTGCATACTAACCTTTTGAGTTTCGTGCACCAGGACCCCCAGATCCCTTTGTACTTCAGTACTTTCCAGTTTCTTGCCATTAAGATAATAACTTGCTCTACGATTTTTCCTGCCAAAGTGCATAACCTCACACTTTCCAGTATTGTATTCCATCTGCCAAATCTCTGCCCACTTACTTAGCCTGTCTATGTCCCCTTGCAGGTTTTTTATGTCCTCCTCACTCACTATCCCTCCCACCTTAGTATCATCTGCAAACTTTGATATGTTACACTCGGTCCCCTCCTCCAAATCGTTAATATAGATTGTAAAGAGTTGGGGACCCAGCACCGACCCCTGCGGAACACCACTAGTTACTGATTGCCATTCTGAGAATGAACCATTTATCCCAACTCTCTGCCTTCTGTTAGATAGCCAATCCTCTATCCATGCCAGAATATTACCCCCAATCCCGTGATTTTTTATCTTAAGCAATAATCTTTTGTGTGGCACCTTGTGAAATGCCTTTTGGAAGTCTAAATACACTACGTCCACTGGTTCCCTTTTATCCACCCTATATGTTACTTCCTCAAAGAACAACAGCAAATTTGTCAAACATGACTTCCCCTTCATAAAACCATGCTGACTTTGTCCTATTAAATGATGATTATCCAAATGTCCTGTTACTGTCCCCTTAATAATGGACTCCAAAATTTTACCTACCACAGATGTTAGGCTAACCGGTCTATAGTTTCCAGCCTTCTGTCTACTGCCCTTTTTAAATAAGGGTGTTACATTAGCAGTTTTCCAGTCTGCCGGGACCTTTGCTGAGTCCAGGGAGTTTTGGAAAATTTTTACCAATGCATCCACAATCCCTACCGCCACTTCCCTCAAGACCCTAGGATGTAACCCATCAGGTCCAGGTGATTTATCCGCCTTGAGTCCCATTATTTTACCAAGTACCACTTCCTTAGTGATTTTGATCGTGTTTAGCTCCTCCCCCCCTATAGCCCCCTGTTTGTCCAGTGTTGGGATATTCATGGGGCTAGATTTTCAGTTGCTTGCGCCAGCAGTTAGCGCCTTAAGAGAAGTGATTTTTGGGCGCTATGCGTGTAGTGCCTGGGCGCAGCGCAGTTTGCGCCCCGCCCCAAATTAAGTTGCCCGTTAGCGCCGGCGCAAAGTTTAGCGGCCGCCCGGATGCGCGCGCAGAAAATGACGTCACATCCTCGTGCAACGCCCTTTGGCCGCCCCGAATGCAAACTTCAGTCGGACCGCCCCATTGTGCGGCTGGCGTCCAGAGCGTTTGTAAAATGGAACGCAACTCACTCTGGGGAGCGCAAATTAAAGGGCACTCCTAAAAAAGGCACTCTGCATGTGTTGTGTGGAAGTCTCCAGTGTGTTGTTGTGAACGGTGTATTTATGGTTCCGGCCACATCAGTCCTCCTCCTCCTCCTCCTCCTCCTCCTCCTCCTCCCAGACTTTGCCTTTGAAAAAAACACATGCACCCTTCCCCTTTAAGAGCGCACTGGCACCAGAGTGTCTGCCGTGCGCTGCGCCCGAGCTCGGGTGTTGCGCTCTCCACCGCCGGCTTAGCGCCTAAAGATACTAGTGGAACGCCTCTTTTAGCGCTCCACCAACCTCTTAGGGCGAAGCCACTGAATTTCCGGCAACAGGGCGCTACTTTGGGGCGGGCGCTAACTTCGGGCGGGCGCTAAGGTTAGCGCCCCAAAACTGTCTATACTGAAAATCTAGCCCTTAGTGTCTTCTACTGTAAAGACTGATTCAAAATATTCATTCAGTGTTTTTGCCATCTCCATATTTCCCACCATTAATTTCCCGGTCTCATCCTCTAAGGGACCAACATTTACTTTACATCATTAAGAAGCTTCCATTTAACCTGCAGGAGAAGTGGATAAAGTTTGGATCAAAGTTCAAGCTAAAGCACAACGTGGCGTTCCCACCATTCTCTGCGTTCGTTAAATTCATCCGTAAAGAAGCCAAAGCCAGGAACGACCCCAGCTTCAACTTCTTCTCCGCCCACCCAGCACTTGCCAGAAGAGACAAGTTCGACAGACATGGAAAGACACCAATATCTGTCCACAAAACGCAAGTGTCCTCAACTGAGCACACAAAGATTCAGAAGAAACCTGAGGATATGAGCAAACAATGCCCTATCCACAACAAGCCCCATCCTTTAGAGAAGTGCAGAGGCTTCAGGGAGATGTCCCTGGAAGATCGGAAACAATATCTTAAAGAGAACTCTATGGCCTAGAAATTCAGTTGGGCGCGCCAGCCGTTAGCGCCTTAGGAGGAGTAGATCTCGAGCGCTAGGCGCTTAGCGCCCGTGCGCAGCGTGATCTGCACCTCGCCCCAACTTCAGTACACATTTAGCGCCGGCGCAAAGTCTTAGCGCGCGCCCTGCTGCGCGCGCAGATCATGACGTAATTTACTAGTGCAACGCCCTTTGTGCGTCCCGAACCGGAACTTCACTCGCGCCGGCCCATTGTGCGCCGGGCGGCCCTAACGACTGTGAAGTGGAACGGTACACAGCCGAGGCGGGCTGCGGGGAGCGCTAATTAAAGGGCACTTACCCTGCACTATAAAGGCCAGCCATTTTGCAGCATTCACTCTTGTGCAACGGTTTTTTGGAGAGAGACCAAGGAGGAGAGCTTACTGGTTTGGACCAACACTAGGACAGGTATTTTTGGCTCAGGCCAGAGCTTAGCAATTATCTTTGCCTTCATTGAGAGCTCAGTGTTTGCCAACATATAATGGGGGCTGCATTGGGTGCCAACGCTGACTTTCAGCCTTATGCCAGAAGGGCTTACAGACGCCGTGAGAGAGTGGCAGCCCTGGCTAGACGCAGAGGGGGCAACAGGCATCGCCAACTGAGGCCTTACCCACCCAGGGTATACCGCCAGCAGACCTCCTATCTGACCATCTCTGCCGCGATGTGTGTTAGGAGGCTGCGATTCAGAAGGGAGGTGGTTGCAGACATCTGCCAGCTGCTTCACAGAGATCTGCAGCCACAGCTGATGCGCAGGACGTCTCTATCGGTGGCAGTGAAGGTGACGGTGGCTCTCAACTTCTATGCCACCGGCTCCTTCCAATCCGCTGCTGGGGACATCGCTAACATCTCCCAGTTCGCCGTGCATTGCTGCATCCGCCAGGTGACCGAAGCCCTTTTCAGAAGGAGACATCAATTCATCTCCTTCCCCATGGCCCTGGACAAGCAGCAGCAGCGTGCAGTGGGATTTGCAAGAATAGCGGGCTTCCCCATGGTGCAGGGCGCCATTGACTGCACGCATGTGGCTTTGCGGGCACCTCTGGAGCATGCCGAGGATTACCGCAACCGGAAGGGCTACCATTCCCTCAACGTACAGCTGGTGTGTGACCACAGGCAGCGCATCCTAGCTGTCAATGCCCGCTTTCCAGGCAGCAGCCACGATGCCTTTATCCTGCGACAGACAACTGTGGCTGACATGTTCCAGGCACAGCCTCACCCAAGAGGATGGCTTATCGGAGACAAAGGCTATCCTTTGCGTACCTGGCTCATGACCCCGCTCCGCGCGCCCACGACCCCTGCTGAAGAGGCATACAACGAGAGCCATCAAGCGACTAGGAACATCATAGAACAAACAATCGGCGTCCTCAAGCAACGGTTCCGCTGTCTCGATCGCTCCGGGGGAGCCCTCCAGTATTCGCAGGACCGAGTCTCCCAATTCGTCGTCGTTTGCTGCATGCTGCACAACCTGGCTATCCGCAGGACTCAGGCACTGCCACCTCACGTTGGACCCCCACCTCAGGAGGAGGAGCAGGAGGAGCATGAGGAGGAGGTGGACGAGGAGTACCAGCCCAGGAGGGAGGCAGAAGGTCCAAGGGCCGCCCGTCGGCGGCTTATTGAACGTCACTTCTCGGCCCCCTGTCAGGGAATGGCTTGTGCCAATGAAAGAACATGATTGCAGCCGCTCCGCAAGCCCTCAGCCGGCTAAGGCAACAAACACTTCAAAGATCAAACATGGACAATGTTAATAAATAAACATACGGCCTTCGTAAAAAACAAACATCACATCCTCGGCCTTCAAAAAACAAACATCCAATTCTCGGCCTTCAAAAAACAAACATCCAATTCTCGGCCTCAAAAAACAAACTCAATTGGCCACACATTCGACTTTTTGGCCCGCTAGGGCGATGCCTTGGCCATCTTTGTGTGGCCCCTGCCCGCCCTGCTGCTCCTCCTCAAAGTAAGGCCATTGGCTGCTGCAAGGCTGGGGGCAGGCTCCAGAGGGGCACATGTCGTGACGGCAGATGCCCTTGGGGGTCGGCCTAGTCGAGGTCTGGCCGTCGAGCGGGCGGCTGTTGAATGCTGCAGCTGTGGCTGGCCAGCATCAGTCGCTGCAGCAGCTCCTGGCAGCTCCACTGGGGTAGTGTCAGTGGCGGCTGGAGGAACGGGGGCAAGCTGGCGGATGGCAGGCGCTCGCTGGTCGCCTGAGACACTGGCACTCGCCCGGGCCAGCACTGCAGCATGCGCACCAATCTGCCGAGAGACAGACCGCTGTGCTGCTGCAGCGCGCCGGGTGCCCTGGCGATGCCTGGCTGACACAGCGAGTGTGGCAGCAGTGAATGCCCGTGTTGACCTGTTCAGTGACCTCATCAGAGCACCCAGTGACTGCACGGCACCACTGATCAGCTGCCCACTCGCTGCCTGAGCTGCCCCGAATGCTGCCCGACTCGCTGCCTGCTCTGCCCCGAATTCCGCCAAACTGATGGCCTGTGAGGCCCCGACGTCGGTGACACTCCGAGAGAGGGACTCGATGGCCTCAGGCAACCGTGCCACTACCCCCATGAGCTCCGTGTGCCAGCACTCCGAGTCCGCGGACAAGTCCTCGAGGCGTTCCATCTCCTCGGCGAAGACCATCTCCGGACTGGAGGCCGGACTCTCCCTCTGGGGAGAAGGCCGCCGAGCTGGCCGACCCTTCCTGCGTTGCTGGACGCCGCTGGGCCCAGCAATTGGACTCCCCTCCGACCCTTCCCCCCTCTGGGGAGAAGGCCGCCGAGCTGGCACCCCCCTCCCGCGTTTCTGCAGGCCGCAGGTCCCATGAGCTCCCCTCCCCTCCGACACTTCCGCCACGCTCCCCTCCAGGGAAGACGTGTCCCCTACATTCGCATGGGTTGCCGCGGATGAGGGTTCCCCTGATGGGCCGCCTTCCTCTTGCTCCTCCTCCTCCTCTTCTGAGGGGCTGTCACTGGCAAGTTCAGGGACCTCCTCCTCACCATCTGAAAGCAGGAAGGCACAAGAGTAGCTTTAGAGTGAGGAGAGGGCGTCAGCGAGGGATGCATGAGTGGTGGCATTCAGCGCATTGGTCGGACAGTGGCAAAGGATGTAGATCTGATGCGCAAGTGGGACGAGAGAGGTCCAAACGTTGATGTCCTTACCATTGGTGCCCAGAACAGGGTCGGCATCTCCACATGCAACGGGGCCAATCACTCGGCCACCCATGATGTGCTCCACGCGATGTTGCAGCTCGGTGAGCGGCTGGATCTGGGGTCGGCCTCCCCCGGTCGCAGTCTGGCTCTTCCTATTATTGGCCAGCTTGGCCTGCAAGAGAAAGGACGGCCTCTAAGTACAGTGTGTAGCCCTGATCTTGTGTGCACTGCCTCCCATGGTGGAATAGCCTGGCCAGTGTGTCGCCCTGATCTTGTGTGCACTGCCTCCCATGGTGGAATAGCCTGGCCAGTGTGTCGCCCTGATCTTGTGTGCACTGCCTCCCATGGTGGAATAGCCTGGCCAGTGTGTCGCCCTGATCTTGTGTGCACTGCCTCCCATGGTGGAATAGCCTGGCCAGTGTGTCGCCCTGATCTTGTGTGCACTGCCTCCCATGGTGGAATAGCTTGGCCAATGTGCTAAGTGCAGAATGTGCAATTGATGTTGATGCCTGTCCCATTGCTGCTGGATGAGGGCTGGCCATTAGGGCTTTCAGGTCCCTTTGCCCATAATGTGAGGTGCACATGCAAGGATGAGGAGGACACTGGAAAGGGTACTCACCCTGACTATCCGAGTGAGGTCATTAAACTTTTTGCGGCATTGGACACCGGTCCTGGGGACCTCGCTGTTGGCTGACACCTTGCTGGCGACATGCCTCCAGGCTCTCCGGTAGACGCGGACCGACGCCTTCCTGCCATTGTCCGGGTACAAAAGATGGCGCCTCTTCTCCACACCACCAACCAGCACACTCAGATCACGCTCTGAGAAGCGCTGCACTCGTTCGCGGGCCTTCTGCATGGCTTCAGGCGCTACTTGGGTCCAGCAGCAGTGTTCAGGCCTAGCTGGAGGGCTCCACTATCCAGGGCGTGGCCGCAGACCAAGTCGACCCTTCCCCCTTAAGAGCTGGCCGGCGCCAGGGTGTCTGTTGTCAATCACGAGATGGCCGCACCTGCGCTGCGCCCGGCCTCGGCGCTCTCGCTCAGCACCTCCGGCTTAGCGCCTAAAGAGAGGCGTCCAGCGCCAGTTTTAGCGCTCGAGCAATCTCTTAGGGCGAAGCTAGTGAATATCGGAGAAGTGGCCTCGATTTGGCGGCGGGCGCAAACTTTAGCGGCCGCCCGACTTTACTGCCCCAAAAGTGGCTACAATGAATTTCTAGGCCTATATGTTTCAAGTGCTGCTCTTCCACGAGCCATCTCAGAACTGCAAGGTAGATGCAAAATGCACAGAATGTGAAAGTGATCGGCACATTTCAGCACTACACCCAGGCCCAGCTCCTTGGAAGTCAGAGACGCCTCCTCCCGCTTCAGAGCACGGCGGGGAGAGAGAGGGAGCTGCTGGTCCAGAGATTACATCCAGGTGCACCGAGGTGTGTGGAGAAGGAGTGAGTGCAAGAGCATGCTCCAAAATAGGCCTCGTTAATGTGTACCCTGTAGGACGTCGCACACTAGAGAACATGCCATCTCAGGTGAGCACACCCAAGACTTCCATCTTGGAGAATGGTTGTCCAAGCGACCTTACCCCATGCAGTATTCAGATCCGCATGGTGTTTGACTCCAGTGCACCATATCAGGTCGTCTCTCTCAACGACGTACTCCTCACAGGGCCCAATCTTAACAACAGCCTCTTGGGAGTGCTCATCACTGCCAATATCCAGCACATGTTTCATTGCTTCGTGGTGAGAGAAGACCACAGAGACTTCCTCCGCTTCCTGTGGTATCAGGACAATGACCCCAATAGAGACATTGTGGACTACAGAATGCGTGTCCATGTCTTTGGGAATAGCCCATCCCCTGCTGTCGCCATATATGGACTAAGGAGGGCTGCCAAGGAAGAAGACGACGACTTTGGCAGTGATGTGAGAGGGTTCATCAAACGAGAGTTCTATGTCGACGACGCACTGAAGTCATTCCCGACCGAAGCAGAGGCCATCAGTACCCTCGGACGAGCCCAGGAACCACTTGCACTATCCAACCTCAGGCTGCATAAGATAGCCTCTAACAGACCAGCAGTGATGGAGGCATTCCCCCCTGAAGATCGTGCTAAGGACGTCAAGGACCTCGACCTCTTCACTGATGACCTCCCCTTACAGCGTAGCCTAGGGGTGTCGTGGAACATAGCAACAGACACATTCACATTCCAAGTCCTAGACGCCAAGAAACCCTTCACACGTAGAGGAGCGCTCTCTACAGTCAATAGCCTATACGACCCTCTCAGCTTCTTAGCCCCTGTCACCATACAAGGCAGGCTGCTCCTCAGGGAACTCTCCACACGCGCTGAAGAGTGGGATTCACCTCTCCCTGAAGAGATGGAAGCAGAGTGGGACAGATGGAGAGACTCACTCCAAGACTTACAGGAGATCCGAATACCTCGCTGCTATTCGTCTTTCTCTCCCTTAAATGCACAATTCAAAGAGCTTTGCATCTTTGCAGACGCATCCGCTAAGGCCATTGCAAGCGTGGCTTATCTGAAGGTCACCACTCAAGAAGGACAAAGCAAAATCGGCTTCGTCTTTGATAGAGGCAAGTTGGCGCCCCAGCCAGACCTCACCATACCCAGATTGGAACTGTGTGTAGTAGAACGTAACCTACCCCCTCACAGCAGTCTAATGAAGCTGCATCCTATCATCAACACTGACGGACCGTCTCTGAGGTGGTTCTTCTTTTGTCGCCAGAGGACTCCAGCGACAAGTAGAGTTCGGACTACGTGGAGTCGTTAACGACCCCAGACGGGGAGTGTTCTGGACCGATGGACATTTTTACATGCAGTAGCACCCTCTGGTGGTGGTTATTGTGTTAGCAGTGTGTTTTTATGGAACAGAGATCATTTGACCTTTGTTCCTTTCTTCCTGTGTGAGGTCATTTGACCTTTGTTCCTTTCTTCCTGTGAGAGGTCATTTGACCTTTGTTCCTTTCTTCCTGTGAGAGGTCATTTGACCTTTGTTCCTTTCTTCCTGTGAGAGGTCATTTGACCTTCGTGCCTTTCTTCCTGTGTAACCCAGGAAGTAGAGTCCCAGGAAGTAGAATTCCAGGAAGAACCTGGCAGTAATGGAGGATTCCATAAGGGTTTCACAATCCAATGTAATCTGATTTCATATGTTAGGCCAAGCGCAATATCTGTGAGTATCTTTGTTTGTTAGCATAATAGCAATGTTGTCAGAGTAGCATTTTGATAACACTATGTTTATAAAAGGTTAATATTTGATAGTTACAGAAGTGAGTCCAAATGTTAGTTAGTTATACAATTAGTCTATTCTACTGTTGTAAATATGTTTATATCTTATGTAATATCGAATGTATAGTACTCAGTTTATGTACAAAACATACTTTATCTTTGTTTACAGTTTCACAAAATTTGTTCAAGTAAAGCTTCAAAACAGCAAACGGCTTCACGAAGAATTATTTTTGAATAAGTGTTTAACTTGCTGGATAACTAGATAGGAGCACGTCTAGTGTGGCCAGTACAGGGACTACTATAAAGATAGTCTCTTTTCCACCATTCTCTCTCTCTCCCTGCTCCTACAAGGTCAAACTAACAAGAAGTACCAGAGAAGCCGACGAGCAGAGCGATTGAAACCGCCCGCATGTGGGGGTAAGCATAGTCTCTCAGAAGTGGAGTTTGTGGGCTATTCCGAGGGGGGAGAAGCTTCGTTTGGTTCAGCCAGGCGAAGGGGTTTATGCGACTGGAAACCCACGCAAACACGGGGAGAATGTGCAAACTCCACACAGACAGTCACCCGAGGCCGGATTCGAACCCGGGTCCCTGGCGCTGTGAGGCAACAGTGCTAACCACTATGCCACCGCACTTGCCCTGTATGTATGTTGATTGTAATCTGGATTTTATTCTCCACAGGGAGAGTGATTCCGTTTAGTAGTGCATGTTTTAGCCAGTGTATGTTAGACCAAATAAATACAAGTTTGATTTTTTACTGAAGCATTCCTGTCTGTGACTTATTTCATTTACACTCTGAATAATAATTCCCGGGTGTAGAACTTTCGTAAGGCGGGGGCGATTCGAACCATCCGTCTAGCGATTGGGCTAGGATCAAAAACCGCTTACAAGTGTCAGCTTGCCTTAGTTGGTGTCACTCTCACTTCTGAACCATGATTGTGGGTTGAAGCCCCAATCCAGGACTTCAGCATGTGTTTTTAGTTGAAACTTCAGTATAGTATTGAGAGAGTATTACAGCGTAGGAGCGATCATTAAACCGAGACACCATCTGCCTGTTCAGGTGAATGTAAAAGATCACATGGCATTATGCGAAGAACAATAGGAAGTTCCTGGTGTCCAGGCCAACATTCCGCCCTCAAACACCACCAACACAAAAAAAAAGATTAACTGGTAATTGATATCATTTGCGGATTGTGGGGACCTTTCTATGCGCAGTTGGCTGTTGCATTTGTCCATTTAACACTTCAAAAGTAATTCATTGCCGGTGAAGTGCCACAAGATATACAAGGGCATGTTAAAGCCTTACAAAAATACAAAGGCCCATATTTTCCGGGGCATATGGGTGTGTACGTGGTGCGTACATACCCGTAAGGGCCCCACAAGTTCCGGGTTTTCGCGCACGAAGCACATGGGCGAAAACCCGGAACTTGCGATCTGTCAAGAATCTTCGACTGATCGTGGCCATCCCTGGGAAAAGGGCATTCGTGGGCGGAGTACTACCCAGCGAATGCCCGTGAAATTCTTACGTCTGGCAGAAGCAGCACGGTGGCATAGTGGTTAGCACTGTTGCCTCACAGCGCCAGGGACCCGGGTTCAAATCCGGCCTCGGGTGACTGTCTGTGGAGTTTGCACATTCTCCCCGTGTTTGCGTGGGTTTTCTCCGGGTGCTCCGGTTTCCTCCCACAGTCCAAAGATGTGTGGGTTAGGTTGATTGGCCATGATAAAAATTGGCCCTTAGTGTTAGGGGGGATTAAATACGTGGGGTTACGGGGATAGGGCTTGGGTGGGATGGCTGTCGGTGTAGGGACCGGGTGCTAGGGTTTGGATGATCAGCCATGGTCTCGTTGAATAGCGTAGCAGGCTCGAAGGGCTGAATGGCCTACTCCTGCTCCTAGTTTCTATGGCCTGCTTTTACCAGCCTAAGAGTTTAAATTAAAATAGAAATATTTTTTTTCCAATTATTTAAACATTAAAACACCTGTAAAATAAGTTAAGGTTATTTTTAGCCCCTTTGAAACGTTTACATTTATTTTTCAAAAAATTAAAAAAAAAATTAAGTGTTTAATTAAATTGTATTTTAATGAATTTTAAATATGTAATTTTTAAAAATGTATTTGGTATGTCAATGTGTTTTTTATGTGATCCCCATTCATGCTTATGGGGATTCTGTATGTACGGAATCCCCATAAGCACGAATGGGGATCCCCCTTCTTTCATTGGTTGGGCTGGCCCATGTGATCCCAGGGGCACTTGCGAACCGCCTGCGCCCCTGGGATACGTGGGCCTCTACATGTAAAGGCCCAGGAGCGCGAGACTCCGGGAATCCCGAGGCAGAAGGTAGGCGCGGATTTTATTTGTGAATCGGAGGCATTTCCCCCGCGGTAAGTCTCCAACCACAAATTCAGGTCCAATAAAAAATAAATTCTTTGGTGTAATTACAGGCAATGCAAATCAGTCCTTTACATCAGTTTTTTTTTTACCATGTGTTTTGGTCTGATCTTTTCTTCTAGTTGGAATGAACATTTAGGAGCAACAAGGCATTTAAAGTAACAGGATCTGTTATGCTGAGGTTTGACATTGTGAAATAATGTTGAAAATATTAATAATGGGGGGATTGTCCTATGAGGACAGATTGAGTAGACTAGGCCTATATTCTCTAGAGTTTAGAAGAAAGAGAGGTGATCTCATTGAAACATACAACATTCTTACAGGGCTTGACAGGGTAGAAGCAGGGAAGATGTTTGCCCCTGGCTGGGGAGTCTAGAACCAGGAGTCACAGTCTCATAATAAGGGGTCGGCCATTTAGGATTGAGATGAGGAGATATTTCTTCACTCAGGGTGGTGGATCTTTGGAATTCTCTACCCCAGAGGGCTGTGGAGGCTCAGCCGTTGAGTATATTCAAGACAGAGAGCGATAGATTTTTGAATATTAAAGGAATCAAGGGATATGGGGATAATGCAGGAAAGTGGAGTTTAGGTGGAAGATCAGCTATGATCTTATTGAATGGCGGAGCAGGATCGAAGGGCCAAATGGCCTACTCCTGCTCCTATTTCTTATGTTCTTATGTTCTTATACGGTATGACAGATAAACAAGTAATAGGCACAATAATTACAGTAATATTGTTAAGGGACGTATTAAATTTAACATTTTGCAATTACATGCCATCAATATTATGAAACAGCTTTGCTTAATAAATATGAATTATCACAGCAATTTGAATGATGCATTATGCTATAATTTTCAGTAGTTATCCGTGACCCAGAATCAGAAATCTTTACCTCAAAGTTTCCAACCCCATCAACTCGAAGGAACAGCCAGATTTCACACAGGCCATTCGGTCTTTGGCAAAGACGTAGAAAAAATAAGGTTTTATCTGTTTCTGTGAACCCTACAAACTGAACTGCATTGATAGCCTGGAAAAATGTAAAGTGGAACAAGTTTAATCATTGTTACTGTGTACGATATGCCAAGTTTCAAGCCATCTATGTACCAATGTAATGATTTTACATAAAATTATATAGAATTTACAGCACAGAAACAGGCCCAACTGGTCTGTGCCGGTGATTATGCTCCACACGAGCCTCCTCCCACCCCTCTTCATCTAACCGTTTCTGCATATTCTTCTATTCTTTTCTCCCTCATGTACTTATTAAGCTTCAGCTGTGGCTCAGTGGGTAGCACACTCGCCTCTGAGTCAGAAGGTTGTAGGTTCACAGTCCCACTCCAGAGACATGAGCACATAAAGCTTGGCTGACACTCCCAGTGCAGTGCTGAGGGAGTGCTGCACTGTTGGAGGTGCCGTCTTTCGGATGAGACGTTAAACCGAGGCCCCGTCTGCTCTCTCAGGTGGATGTAAAAGATCCCACGGCACTATTCCGAAGAAGAGCAAGGGCGTTATCCCCGGTGTCCTGGCCAATATTTATCCCTCAAACAACATCACTAAAAAAACAGATTATCTGGTTATTATCACATTGCTGTTTGTGCGAGCTTGCTGTGCGCAAATTGGCTGCGGCATCTCCGACATTACAACAGTGACTACATTCCAAAAAGTACTTCATTGGCTGCAAAGCACTTTGAGACGTCCGGTGGTTGTGAAAGGCGCTATAGAAATGCAAGTTTTTCTTTTCTTTTTTCCCCTTAAAGGCCTCAGCTACTCCACTTTCACAATGTATGTGAGGAAGGCTTGAATATACTGCCTTCTGAATTTCTTTTAAATAAGTGGTTATTATAACAATATTGGTTACAGTACAAGGTTGAAGACTGAAGGCACAGTTCTACACTTAGGACCATTTAAATAACCTGACTGAGTATAGCTTATTTCGTTATATTGGTCTTGGACTGGAAAGCCGGCAATGTTTGGGCACAGAGCTTCCAAACATAGGAAAATTATTCTTAGTCTTGACCACCAATTGGCATCAATAGGCAGTAGTCTTCAATGCATCACGTCAGTGGGTAATAAACCCAAACTATTGACCACTGAAGTCAGAACTTCAGGTTGTAACTTGAACAAAATGGTTGAATTCCTCCCATTGTGTCTTCCCTTTACAAATTAAATTTTTGCCACCCTTTTTAATTTATCCTAGAAATAAATTTCTGTTCATTTATGACTTGCCTCTTGCAATCTGCTATTACAAAACACCACCATCTCTGCTCTAAAGATTTTCAATCTTACTTGGACCTTGTCTGTGGAACAGAAATGCTGCTGGTAAAGTTGGTGAGGTACACTTATATTCTTTTCTGTAGGATCGTCTAACTACAGGAGAATGTAGGTACAAGGTAATATAAAGTGGGAGAATGTAGACACAAAATAATGTAACCATTGGACTGTTTAGGTACAGGATAGTATAACCAAGGGGTGTGTTGGTGTGAAATGGTATGTGGAGAGTGTAGGTATGGGATAGTATAACTGTGGAAAGTGTAGGTATGGGATAGTATAACTGTGGAGGCTGTAAGTGTGAAACTGTAATGCAGTGGCCTGCCTTCAATGGCATTTCACTGATGAACATTTTATAAATTTCGGGGGAATTATAAATCCAAGACCTTAATATCAGTAGTACGGCCAATCATTTAGCAAAGCTTAAATGTACCTAACCTACAATGCTGGACATACAGTTGACAGTTACAAGTATACCCAATTGTGTAAAACTGTTACAGTGAAACTGTTGTAAAATTGAAGATTCCGCAATCTCTACAAAAGACAAGTGATATTTTTTAAACGATAAAGTACATTGTCATTTTGAAAATGTAGTATAGTGCATAAGGATAACAGTTCAGAGCCTAGATAAAGAAAGACTTGAAAGACTTGCATTTATATAGCGTCTTTCACAACCACCGGATGTCTCAAAGCGCTTTATAGCCAATGAAGTACTTTTTTGGAGTGTAGTCACTGTTGTAATGTGGGAAACACTGCAGCCAATTTGCGCACAGCAAGCTCCCACAAACAGCAATGTGATAATGACCAGATAATGGGGGAAAAATTCAGTATCGCCCCTTTTGGGGCGCCATTATCGGCCGTGCGCAAAGTTTAGCGCCTGGTGCTAATTATCGCCTCCGACGACAAACTTGGCTTTTATCGCCCCTGGAGGTGATTGGAGCACTAAGTCAGGCGCTTCACACCTGTCTTAAGGCGCAAAGGCCGAGGAGCGAGGCGCTACCTCAGAGCACTGGTGAAGCAAGGAAGGGCAAATCAAAATGAACCTGCAAAGTGCTGCTCAGTACCGAAAACTCCTTCACACAGCGTTGAATCTCTCCAGAAGTCTCTCTCTCTCTCTCAGAATGCGCGGTGCAAAAATGTCACCAACAAAAAAAGGCAGGAAACAGTCGCCTTTAAATAGCGCTCCCCCAGTCCCTTCCTGACTGCAAAACGCTCCCCTCAACCTGTCGTTGCTAGCGGCAGGCGGTAAGGCAGGGGGTGCCACTCAATATCCGGTCCGGGGCGCTACCGGGGCGTTGTGCACTCGACTGACGTCACAATCTGCCGGCGCAGGAGATCGTGGTGGTAGTGTTTAGCGCTGCCGCAAAATGTCTAGTTAATTTTGCGAGCGGCGCAAACATTGCCGTGCCCGGGCGCTAGCTGTTTTGCACCCCATTAGCGCCCTCTTAAGGTGCTAATGGGAGGTGCAAACAACTGAATTTATCCCCCAATTTGTTTTTGTTATGTTGATTGAGGGATAAATATTGGCATGGGTAGATAGTTCAGGTAATGTGTAACTTATCAATTCAACATTAAAAATTTGTAATCTTACATGAGGGTGGCTTAGTAACTTTGGAAGGCATTTCATTTCTTCAAAGGAACGTCCCAGCGATGTTCCGAGCTCTCTGCTTTCAATTCCACCATTTCCAGTGCAGAATTCTTCTGCTCTTCTGCGACCCAACCCCATGTTCTCTCTCTCCAGATCAGTTTTCGTGTCACTCCCATTCTTCCTCCTGTAAATGTGGTAAAGGATTAAAAAAAAAATTTTTTTCAATGCATACCATCTCCCTGGAATGGAATACCTGCCATTTAACAGCACTGGGTCTTCTTTCAGCAGATTCTTTGCTATGTAGATGCAAAGGAAAACTGACACGATTGACAAAAGACTGATCATATTGGCCAGAGTGTGTAACTGTCTATCATCTCGGTGTCTAATATATGGTTAACGGTTGCTTAACGATACAGACAGGAAACACTGTGTTGGCTCCATTCCAACTATGTGATGGTCCACTGAATGCCTGACATGTAAAAGAGGAGGAGCTTCACCAGGGGGGTTGCTCCATTTTTGTTTTTTACAGTTTTTATTTAATCGGCAAACCCTCACATGACCTTTAACAACTCTTAACTTTGGAAAAAAAAGCATTTCTTTGTCAAATTATGATTAAAGTTCATTTTTACTGTTTCTGTCATGGGAAATCGAACTTAAACCTAAGGCTGCATGAACCATCTTAAATCTCTAGGAATATATATTTCTTTTCATTTCAATCACCAGAGATTAGGGCCAGTTATATATTTAACATGTAACCAATGGGGAACAGATGCATGCTCACTATATTATTACATAGAATTTATATAGAATGTACAGCACAGAAATAGGCCATTCGGCCCAACTGTTCTATGCCGGTGTTTATGCTTCACACAAACCTCCTCCCACCTGTCTTCTATCAATATCAATATTAATCAGGCGTATCCCCCTGACTCAATGACCACAGACCAGATATACAACAACCTCGATTTCCTGCCCTTCCCCAGACAATAGATGGATATTCCAGCACCATAACAAACCTACTACAGGAAACTCTCGTTTAAACAGCACCTAAATATCCGGAATTCTCTATTAACTGGCAAAATTCTCACTCCGAAAACAACACCTCAATAACCGGCAATGTTGCCGAGTCCGAGTCTCCCGTGGTGGCCGAGTTAGTCAGTGGGGGTAGTTCTCCAAACAGCCACTACTCGGCTTCTTGGCACTGTTGGAAGTCCGAACACCTCAATAACAGGAGTCTGACTCTCCCGCGCTGCCGGTAGTCTCTTCTGGTCTGCCATTTTACAGGGGTACTGTGTGTCTCCCACACTGCTGGTAGTCATTGCATTGCATTACCCTCAACTGGCAGTACTGTACTTAATCAAGCATCTTCCACCATCCATTTAACACAACATTCTGTAGGCGAGTACCCAATTACTGTATACTGCACATTTCTTGATTTTTTTATTTTTCTTTGTTAAAAATAGCCTCGGTAGATAACCCTCTCTGTCATCCGGAATTTTTGATCAACCGGCAACACGCCGGTCCCGTCGGTGCCGGATACCAAACAGTTTCCTGTACTTTGGTCTTTTGATTCCTGCCACAGTTGCCAACTACATATATTGTCACAGATATACACACCAGTTCCACTCTGTTATTTTTGAAATAGAGATTTAGTAAAACCTAAACTGACAAATTTTGGAACTTTTAAAACTCACTTCAGTCTTCAACCCTCATTTTAACCTCCAACACTAAATCCCCACAAATACTTAAAGTAATAAACTACACAAAGGCAAGTTTTTGTGCAAGTGTATTTTAGCTCATGTAGTTTTTTTAAAGAAAGTATTAGTCATTTATTTGA
Source organism: Somniosus microcephalus (assembly GCF_052327205.1). Lineage (NCBI taxonomy): Eukaryota > Metazoa > Chordata > Chondrichthyes > Squaliformes > Somniosidae > Somniosus > Somniosus microcephalus. The sequence continues at coordinate 256,843,515 of NC_140992.1, forward strand.
GTTGTGATGTCATTTGAGCTGTTGGACTTATGTAGTTATTTCTTACAGGACATAGAAAGGCCAGCAGAATGGGCAGACAAGTGGCAGATGGAATTTAATTCAGAGAAGTGTGAGGTGATGCATTTTGGCAGAAGGAAGAGGAAGAGGCAATATACACTTAATGGCACAGTTTTAAAGAGTATGCAGGGACAGAGGGACCTGGGAGTTAATGGGGCAGTAATTCCTCCCCAAACGCGTGAGTACGGAAGGGGTACTCATGCGTCTGGCCGGAGGAAATGCCGGTTTTCAGCATGCACAGTGCATGCGCTGAAAACCGGCATTTCCTCTCCTCTAACCCAAGAGGTGAAGAGGCTAGCGCGTGCGCTGTAGGGGGCAGTGCGTGCGTCTTGGATTTCCTCTGTTTTGGGGGATTTGCGCATGTGTAAAGGCCTCCGGTCTTTACGCTTGTAAAAAGCACACGTAAGTATTTATTTTTACAGGTAAGTGGTGTTTTAGTGCAATTTAGAATTTTTTTTCCCACAGGTTTATTATTTTAAAGAATCTACAATAAGGTAAGTTTAGTTTTAGACCCTTTTTATTAAAAATTTATTTTTTTCAAAAAAAAAAATTATTGTTTAAATTATTTTTTTAAACTTATTTATACTTAATTTAATGATTGGGATGTTTTTTAAAATTTTATTTAAAGTTTAAGTAGTGTTTTGGGGTGCAGTACTTCTCATGAGTTTGACAGTTCTTAATCTCAAACTTATGAATGAAGTTTCCCCTCCCCTGATTGGCTGAACAGTGCTCACCTGATCCCAGCCGGCACATCGCACTAACTACGCCGCTGGGTCAGGTTAGCACAGCGCGCCGACATCAGAACCGGGCCACTGACAGGAAATCCACTGCGGGCCAGGTTTCAGATGTCGGCGCGCCGGGTAAGTGCACATCGGGGGCTTGCACGCGCGGCAAGCCCCCGACACCAAGTTCTGGGCCAATATGCATAGGTTCCTGAAGGTGGCAGAACATATTGAGAAAGTGGTTAACAAAGCATTGGGATCTTGGGCTTCATAAATAGAGGTATTGAGTACAAAAGTAGAGAAGTTATGCTGAACCTTTATAAAGCGCTGGCTAGGCCACAGCTGGAGTATTGCATCCAGTTCTGGTCACCACACTTTAGGAAGGATGTGAAGGCCCTTGAGAGGGTGCAGAGGAGATTTACCTGCCTATTGACAGGTACTTGTCAGTCGTTTTCAGGCTGTTTTTCGATTTTCCTGCTTCTGGGTTGCATTTCCTGATGTCCGGACACCACGCCAGGTAAGTGTGGCGTGTTGTGAGTCTGCTCTGATGTTTGTGAAAAGATGACAGCTGCAGAAGTGGTGTCAAGGATGCAGTGCTGCACATGGTGAGTTTCAGAGCAAAGAACATTTTGGTTACTGCATTTTTAATACATATACAGATTTCTTTAGCTTACAAGTTTTTAAATCCAACTGTATGTCCAGTGCCACCTCATTGGGAGAACATCTTTCACCAGTGACAGATCACGTCTGTCAACTCATGTGCAGCTGCCATCTATTCCAGCAACACTGGAGCCAATGAAACAATCAGACCTTAGTCCTCCGAATCCTTCCACAATCATCCCCAACACCAACATCACCAACCTCATCACCAACCTTCACCGCCATCACTTGATGCTGCACTGGACACAGGGCATCAGCCCCTCACAAAATTGCTGGCCGGGAGGTCAACGATGGCATCACCATGGTCAGACTTTCTTCACTTGATGCTGTAAATCCTGGCTGCCACAAGATGCGTCAGGTTAACACCATCCCACACCAGCACTGTGAAACATCCCTTTAATGTCCAAGCTATTCCATGCACACACATCACTATAGCGGTTCCGGGGGGGGCGGGGGGGAGGCGGGGGGAGTTATGACTGAACAATCACTGGAACTCAGTAAGACACTTCTCAATGTGCGCTCAGATCTGTCCAATAAGGGGCACTTTTTGAAAGAGAGATTTCACTGTATGACGACACATTACCAGAAACTTCACATGGACATTGGTTAAACCTCTCAAGTGCCCACCCTTGTGTGTTGTTAGTTGGTATGCTTGCAGTAGAATGAGAGTGAGTGTGAGGGGTGGCTAGTGAGATGGGGAAGTGATAAAGTAGATAGAAAGGGATGGGTGGAGGTGCAAGGTAAGTTGGTGTCCTGGGGAAGTGTCTTCCGCCCTTGGAAGAGAAGAGAACCTCCCTGCGTGCTGTGACTCCCTCTATAAGCATATGGAGGGAGTCATTGGAGAGCCTGGGTGCAAGAGTTCACCTTTGTGCAGTGATTGTCAGTGTTTTCAACACCTCAATGCTGTCAAACACTGAAAAATCAAGGGGGAAGAATTCAGTTGCTTTGCGCCTCCCATTAACGCCCTAAGAGGATGCTAATGGGGTGCAAAGCAACTAGCGCCCGGGCGCGGCGATGTTTGCGCCGCTCATGAAATTGACCAGACATTTTGCGGCGGCACTAAACACTACCGCCATGATCTCCTGCGCCCGCAGACCGTGACGTCAGCCGAGCGTGCAATGCCCCGGTAGCGCCCCGGACCAGATATTGAGTGGCACATCCTGCCTTTCTGCCTGCCGCTAGCAGCGACAGGTTGAGGGGAACGTTTTGTAGTCGGGAAGGGACTGGGGGAGCACTATTTAAAGGCGACCGCTTCCTGCCTTTTTTTGTCGGCGACATTTTTGCACCACGCATTCTGAGAGAGAGAGACTTCTGGAGAGATTCAACGCTGTGTGTAGGAGTTTTAGGTACTGAGCAGCACTTTGGAGGTTCATCTTGATTTGACCTTCCTTGCAGTGATTTAGAAGAGACGATGGGGGCTGCACTCTGAGCTCTTTCCCTGGGCCTCTCCATTGTTCTTTCCAGCAGAATTGATGTACAGGTCTCTCCAGGCTGAGATTCAAGGCTGCAATGAGCAGGGTGTGGATGGAGAGCAGGATCGACTCTCCCCTTTAAGAACTGTCCGGTGCCAGTGTGTCTGTGTTCCATTGCTGACAGACATCACATGAGCTTCACCAGCGCTCTGAGATAGCGCCTTGCTCCTCAGTGTTAGCGCCTTAAGAGAGGTGTGTAACAACTGATTTAGTGCTCCAGTCATCTCTAGGGGTGATAGAAGCCAAATTTGCAGTCGGAGGCGATAATTAGCACCAGGCGCTAAGCTTTGCGCCCGGCCGATAATTGTGCCCCAAACAGGGCGATACCAAATTTCTCCCCCCATGACTCTGTGGGGGAAAAATTGAGTCGTGCCCCCTTTGGGGCGCTAACTTCACCGGGGCGCTACTTTTAGTGCCCTGAAAAAATTAGCGCCCTCACGGCCGAAATTCATCGTTAGTACCCCAAGAGGGAAGTGGGGTGATAATGGAAGTGCCCCGCCTCCCACTTGGGGCGCCACGAGTGAATATTGCTGTGCTACTTGACACTGCGGCACGTCATGCCGCGGTACTGCAGGCCTTCCTCTCCTTCTTAAAGGGGAGAGACCTTGCGCAGCACGACCCGGGGCCCAGCTGGGCCACCAGAGATCGGAGTGCCGGCAAAAGAGCCCGGCACTCAAGAGAAGGCATCGCGGTGCCGCGGGGCGCTAACATTTACCGCCGCCGCTAACCTCCCGCTGAATTTCACGGGAGGCATTGGCGGCGCTGCGCCCGGGCGCTAGTTGCTTTGCGCCCCGTTAGCGCCCTAAGAGGAGGCGCAAATGGGAGGCGCAAAGCAACCGAATTTTTAGGCCTATGACTCTATGACATTGTGGCGGTTCCACCGGGTGTCCCTTACATATATAATGTACATAATTCACTTTAACCTAACTGTATGTATATTACTTACCTGTTTGGGCCGTTGCCCCTTTAACTTACCTGTTTGGGCCGTTGCCCCTTTAGGACGCGCCCTAGCACGCTGACATCACGTATCACGTGATGCACCTAAACGTGTCGGCCGCCGGCCTAGTTCGGCCGTCCGCTCCCTTGACGGTCGCAATGGCCAGCCATAGTGCCGGGTGCCTCTTGCGCTCGCGACTTCGGCCGCAACGACCAGCCTCAGTGCTGGGTAGACACGTCGACATATCGGCGCGGGTCACGTGACCGCCCCAAGCACAGGTGAACTTGCTGACATCACGACGCGGTCACGTGACGCCCAAAGCGCGGGAAAACACAGCCGAGCGTGATGACATCACCACGCTATCCAGAGGACTGCGGACTCAGTCCTCGTGGCGTCCCCGCTGGGGAAAGACCTACTCTACGGCTCTCCTGCAACCAACTCACTTACCTGCTGTATTTCGTCTGCTTCCTGCATTAAAGAACTTATTTATTGTTCTCCTGAAGTCGAACTCGATTATTTAGTAGGCATTCGTCCAATACCTGCTGAGGTCAACCAGAATTCCTACAATTGGTGACCCAACGACGTGGGTACGGGAGCTCATCAATTCCTACACTACAATTGGTGATCCCGTATCCATGAACGATTTTCACGGACGCAACGCGCAGCCTGAACCTCGTCTTCACAGAAGACGACCGACGAACAGCTGACGAACACCAATTCCTATATTGGCGACCCCGCCTTTGCGAACGTATTCGCAAAGGAAGCGCTGTAGTGTCCGAGTATCAATAATACACGGACTGCAGGAGAACAATAAAACAGGTATTTACTGAACAGAGGGTAAACGTCAGACTGAAGTACAGAAGCCTGCTAGGGCTTTTTATACAGGTGTGGTCACTGCCGGTACTGCAGTATAAAATCAGTTCTTCTCTTAAAGGTACATACACAACAATTCCTCCCCTTTTAGATAAACAGTACATAACATTCATTTAACAACTAAATAATAACTAATTACAATTACAATTTTCTCTGTACTATATACATCAACTGAAATAATTATTTATAAGTTCAGTCTTTGAGGAGGTTTCCTGATCCTGACTGGATAGCGCCTTTCTCGAGTATCCTGTTCTTGCGGCGGAGTCGATTCTGGATCATTGTCATTGGTTGGTTCGTCAGCTTCCAATACCACTGCTACTGAGGTAGACACAATCTGTACTTTGGGTTCATTACCAGGTGCACATGCTCGTGGTATAGGTTTGGCTTGTTCCTGTGACTCTAGAATCTGGTCAGCATGGCATCTCACGATGCTCTCTCCAACGTCCACTGTGTACATTAGTGGTCCCTGCTGTGTGCATATCGTTCCTGGCTGCCATTTTTCTGTTCGGTAGTCGTGGGCCAAGACTGGTTGCCCTATCTTGAAGCTCCGGGTTGGCTTCTCATTGATGTGCTGGAATTGCTTATCCTCAACATCTCGTCTTATGTTTGGTTTGAGCAAATCCAGGCGACATCTTAGCCTTCGGTTTAAGAACATTATGGCTGGAGCTTGGTTGGTGACTGCATGTGTCGCATTCCGGTAAGCAAACAAGAAATTATCTACCTTGTGTTGCAGTGGTATGTCGTCGTTATACATCGCCTTTATTGCCATTTTAAAGGTCTGAACAAACCTCTCAGCCAATCCATTTGTGGCTGGATGATATGGGGCAGATGTGTAATGTTTCACCCCATTATTCCTCAGAAACCTCCGGAAATCCTCGGACACAAACTGTGGCCCATTGTCGGAGCAAATCTGTTCTGGCAAGCCATTCCTGGCGAAGATGGTCCGTAGGACTGCAATAGTTTTCTCCGTGGTGGTGGACGACATTTTGATGACCTCTGGCCATTTCGAATGGGCATCCACGGTGATTAGAAACATTGAGTCCATAAATGGACCAGCAAAATCAATGTGTACCCGTTGCCATGGAGATAAGGGGGGCACTCCCATGGGTGTAGAGGGGCCTGTGGTGCTGCATTTTGGACTTTCTGGCATCCTGAGCAGCTCTTGGTCAGGTCCTCGATTTGTTTATCGATTCCCGGCCACCACACATAAGCCCTGGCTAGGCTTTTCATTTTTACCCCTCCCAGATGACCCTCAAGTCTCTCAACTTGGGTGGAATTACCACTCGGGATCCACACATCAAGGTCCCCCGGCACACTGACAGCTGTTCTCTCCTTGGCGAGAATGCTGGCAACAGTGAGTCGCCATGTGCTGGCCATCCCTTCACCGTCAAATCATAGACCCGAGAGAGTGTCGGGTCATTTCGGGTTTCCTTCTTTATACTTGAGTTTGTAACAGGCAGACATTCGACTATGGTCGCATGGAATATCTCAACAGGGTCCACTGCAGGTGCTTCCTCTACCGTAGGCAATGGAAGGCGCGACAGCCCATCAGCGTTTCCATGCTGTTTTGTACCTTTGTACTCTATGTCGTACTGATGTGCCCCTAGAAAAAGTGACCATCTTTGCAGCCATTGCGCCGTCATCACCGGAACGCCCTGCTTTGGGTTAAAAATGGAGACCAGGGGCTGATGATCAGTCAGTAGGGTGAATTTCTGCCCGTGCAGATAGTGATTGAACTTCTTCACCCCCTACACCAGGCTGAGGGCCTCCCTGTCAATCTGGGTGTAGTTACGCTCGGCTGAAGTTAACGAGCGCGACGCAAAGGCTATTGGCCTCTCTGAACCGTCAAGGAATTTGTGTGACAGCACCGCTCCAATGCCGTAGGGACACGCATCACATGCCAACCGAATCGGTAGTGTTGGGTTGTAGTGGGCCAATACTTCTTTTGAAGTGATTAGGCATTTACATTTCTGAAAGGCACGCTTACACTCATCACTCCATTTCCATGTTACTCCAGTTTGCAGCAGGGCGTTCAGTGGGTGCAGAATTGTAGATAAATTCGGCAAGAACTTATGGTAGTAGTTCACCAACCCGAGGAATGACCTCAGTTGCGACACATTTTCCGGTGCTGGGGCCTTGACTACAGCCTCAATCTTGTCTGGCGACTTATGCAACCCTTCCTCATCAATCATGTGGCCACAATACGAGATTTGTCTCCTGAAGAACTCGCATTTGGGGCGGGTGGCTCGTAGCCCATATTCCTGCAATCTAGTGAGCACCTGCTCCAGGTTGGCAAGGTGTTCACTGTCATTTTCGCCCGTAACCAGGATGTCGTCCAAATAACACTGGGTCCCCGGGATCCCTTGCAGGACTTGTTCCATCGCCCTCTGCCAAATAGCCGGGGCTGATGCTACACCGAATACCAGTCGATTGTACTGGTAAAGGCCTTTGTGAGTGTTTATCGTGAGGTATTTCCTAGATGCTTCTTCCACATCCATTTGTAGATACGCTTGGGCCAGATCAATCTTCGTAAAGCGTTTCCCTCCAGATAGTGAGGTGAAAATATCTTCTATCCGTGGAAGTGGATATTGTACTGTATGCAGGACTGGGTTCACAGTTACCTTGAAGTCCCCACAGATGCAAACCTTCTTCGGCTCCCCAGGCGTGCTGCTCAATGATGTCTTCATTACAGGAACGATGGGTGTGGCCCACTCGCTCCAGTCCACCTTGGACAGCACACCCGAACGCTCCAGACTCTCCAGTTCTGCTTCAACAGCTGGGTAGATCGCGTACGGTACCGGTCTGGCCTTAAAAAATTTCGGGTTTGCGTTATCTTCGATTTTTAGCGTTGCCTTTACTCCTTTTAGAGTCCCAAGTCCTTGTTGGAACACCTCTTTCGCGTCAGTTAGAATTTTTGACAGTCGTCCAGGTGTGACGTCATCATCCTTTTTGTCAGTCACAGTTAGCGCCTGAATGGAATGCCAATCCAATTGTATTTTTCTGATCCATTCACGTCCCAATAATGGTGGTCCTCCATCTTGTATTATATATAGAAACAGTTTCTGTGTTTCCTTGCCATTGTATTTAACTGGCACCCTTATTTTGCCCCGTGTATGTCTTCAATACAATGGACGTGTCCTTTAAGGGTATGTGTGAGAATGGCCGCTCATAGTCTCGTCGATTCATGACAGTTAGGGCTGATCCTGTATCCAATTCCATCTTTACTTGGGACCCTGCTATCATAGAAACATAGAAGATAGGAGCAGGAGTAGGCCATTCGGCCCTTCGAGCCTGCTCCGCCATTCAATGAGATCATGGCTGATCATCCAAATTCAGTACCCTGTCCCTGCCTTCTCCCCATATCCCTTGATCCCTTTAGCCTCAAGAAATATATCCAACTCTTCTTGAATATATTTAATGAACTGGCCTCCACCGCCCTCTGTGGCAGAGAATTCCACAGGTTCACCACTCTCTGGGTGAAGAAATTCCTCCTCATTTCAGTCCTAATGGCTTACCCCTTATCCTTAGACTATGACCCCTGGTTCTGGACTCCCCGGCCATCAGAAACATCCTTTCTGCATCTAGTCTGTCCAGACCTGACAGAATTTTATAGGTTTCGATGAGATCCCCTCTCAATCTTCTAAACTCCAGTGAGTATAAGCCCAATTGACACAATCTCTCCTCGTACGTCATTCCTGCCATCCCAGGTATCAGCCTGGTGAATCTTCGCTGCACTCCCTCCATGGCAAGAACGTCCTTCCTCAGGTACGGTGACCAAAACTGCACACAATACTCAAGATGTGGTCTCACCAAGGCCCTGTACAACTGCAGCAAGACATCCTTGTTCTTGTACTCGAACCCTCTTGCTACGAAGGCCAACATACCATTTGCCTTCTTAACCGCCTGCTGCACCTGCATGCTTACCTTCAGCGACTGGTGCACAAGAACACCCAGGTCTCTTTGCACTTCCCCTTCTCCCAATCTATTGCCATTCAAATAATAATCTGCCTTCCTGTTTTTGCCACCAAAGTGGATAGCCTCACATTTATCCACATTATAGTGCATTTGCCATGTTTCTGCCCAATCACCCAACCTGTCCAAATCGTACTGGAGTTTCATGACATCCTCCTCACAGCATACCCTCCCACCCAGCTTTATGTCGTCTGCAAATTTGGAGATATTACATCCAATTCCCTCGTCCAGATCATTAATATATATTGTGAACAGCTGGGGTCCTAGGACCGATCCTTGCGGTACCCCACTAGTCACTGCCTGCCACTCGGAAAACGACCCGTTTATTCCAACTCTTTGCTTTCTGTCCGCCAACCAGTTCTCTATCCAAGTCAATACCTTGCCCCCAATCCCATGTGCCTTAATTTTGCACGCTAACCTCTTGTGTGGGACCTTATCGAAAGCCTTCTGAAAGTCCAAATACACCACATCCACTGGTTCTCCCTTATCTATTTTACCAGTTAGATCCTCAAAAAATTCCAGTAGATTGGTCAAGCATGATTTACCTTTTGTAAATCCATGTTGACTTTGTCCGATCCTGTCACTGCTTTCCAAGTGCTCTGCTATTACATCTTTTATAATGGACTCTAGCATTTTTCCCACTACCGATGTCAGGCTTACTGGTCTATAATTCCCCACTTTTTCTCTGCCACCTTTTTTGAATAGTGGGGTAACATTAGCTACCCTCCAATCCATGGGTACTGTTCCAGAGTCTATCGAGTTCTGGAAGATGACCAGCAATGCATCTACTATTTCTAGGGCCACTTCCTTAAGTACCCTGGGATGTAGATTATCAGGCCCTGGGGATTTATCGGCCTTCAGTCCCATCAATTTTCCTAACACCATTTCCCTACAAATACTGATTTCTTTCAGTTCCACCCTTTCATCAGACCCTATGTTCCGCGGTATTTCTGGGAGGTTATTTGTGTCCTCCTTTGTGAAGACAGAACCAAAATATGTATTTAGTTGGTCTGCCATTTCTTTGTTCCCCATTATAAATTCCCCTGATTCTGACTGCAAGGGACCTATGCTTGACTTCACCAATCTTTTTCTCTTTACATATCTATAAAAGCTTTTACAGTCAGTTTTTATGTTCCCTGCAAGCTTAATCTCATATTCTATTTTCCCTTTCTTAATTAATCCCTTTGTCCTCCTTTGTTGAATCCTAAACTGCTCCCAATCCTCAGGATTATTGCTTTTTCTGGCAAATTTGTATGTCCTCTCCTTGGATCTTATGCTATCCCTAATTTCCCTTGTTAGCCACGGTTGAGTCACCTTTTTTGTTTTATTTTTGTGCCAAACTGGGATGAACAACTTCTGTAGTTCATCCATTCGGTCTTTGAATGTTTGCCATTGCCTATCCACCATCAACCCTTTGAGTGCCATTCCCCAATCAATCCTACCCAACTCGCTCCTCAGACCATCGGAGTTTCCTTTATTTAAATTGAGGACCCTAGTTTCTGAGTCAACTACTTCATTCTCCATCTTAATGAAGAATTCGATCATATTATGATCGCTCCGACCCAAGGGGCCTCGTACAACAAGATTGCTAATTAATCCTTTCTCGTTACATAATACCCAGTCTAAGATGGCCTGATCTCTGGTTGGTTCCTCGACATATTGGTCCAGGAAACCATCCTGTAAACACTCCAGGAATTCCTCCTCCACAGTATTGTTACTAATTTGGTTAGCCCAATCTATATGTAGATTAAAGTCACCCATGATGACTGCTGTGCCCTTATTGCACGCTTCTTTAATTTCCCTTTTAATGCCATCCCCAACCTCCGCCTTACTGTTTGGAGGTCTATATACCACTCCCACTAATGTTTTTTTCCCCTTAGTATTTCTCAATTCTCATGAGGGTGACCCAAATGGTTCGGTGATCCTCCTTTGCGATCACGTTGTGTAACTTTAGACAACTTAGTCTCCTGCTTCCGGAGTCATTATCACTCTCCTGATCTTCCGAACTACTGTCTGTCATTTTTTTTACTTTCTTGTACTTTTCCTTAGTAGTTCTTGTAGTGTTGGTTTTCTTTCCCGACCTGCAGACTCTTGCTATATGTCCCATTTTCCCGCATTGCCTGCATACTTTGTCCTTAAACCAGCAATCCTTCTGATCATGGGTTGTTCTGCCGCAGCTATAGCACTTTTCTGCTCCATACGCCATTTCGTTAGCGCTGTATTCTTGTGGTTTCTGTTGTATTTCCGCAGCTCCCCGTGCTGCTGCTTCGTAGGATACTGCCACGCTGAAAGCCTGTTCTAGCATCAGGTTCTTTTCCGAAAGTAGTCGTTTCTGGGTTCCTTCACTCTGGAGCCCGCAGACAAACTTATCCCATAAGGTGTCTGCCAGTCCTGCTCTGAAACGGCAGTGCTTCGATAACTTGCGTAGTTCCGTAAGATAGTCAGCATTGTTCTCACCTTTGTGCTGGTTTCTTTTATGGAACTTGAATCTTTCTGCTATCAGCAGCGGTGTAGGGTTTAGGTGTTCCTGTAAGATATTAACAATCTCTTCAAAACTTTTCTCCATTGGTTTAGCTGGGGTGATTAAATTCCGCAATAGGCTGTACGTTCTCGCGCCCATCAAATTTAATAATACCGACTCCTTCTTTCCATTGGCCACCTCATTGGCATTGCAGTACACTTCAATTCTTTCCACATACGTGGTCCAGTTTTCTACCTCGTTGTCGAAAGCAGTGATACTGCCACTCTTCGGCATCTTGGGTGATTTAAAATGGCGCCTCCCGTGCTTTTCCTTTTTCCCCAATGGAATAAAATGGCGCCTCCTGCACTTTTCCTTCTTCCCCTTGCTGCCACGCTGCTCCTAGCATTCTACAGGGTAATGGCGGCGACCCGCGGCTTCGGCGCGTCTCACTTTTCCTTCCCCTCGTTTTATTTTCTCTACGCTGCCCGGTTCTTGAGCACCGACCACGCCCTGTGCGCTCCACCCTCTCTCTTTCTCTTTCCTCCCGACGACGCTGCGCGGCCCCTTTGCAGAGCCGCTCGAGAGCTCGAGCCCGCCGCAGTCCGGAAGGGTCAGCGCACTACCTGCTACCAGCGCGATTTGTTGGAACACCTTGACTGGGGAGCCAAGCCCAGCTCTCCACAGCCTCTCCCGCAATTCTCCGAACACCGATGGATCCTTGGGCGGTTGCCCGCGGTCGACGCCCGTTGACCTGACTTCGACCTCCAAGAAGCTTCTTCTCAGGGAAAGATCCCCGTGAGGTGATGCAGTACTGCAGGTGAGTTCGAACCTGCCCGTCGCCAGTGTAGTGTCCGAGTGTAATGAAATCTGTTTGTCTTGATCCTGTATTCGTTTTGCACTCATGTATATTACCCTCCCCCACTGTGTATAGTTTCACTTCCTCTTTCCCGACTAACCTGGAAGGTTCCAGGTCTTGGCTCTTGGCTCCGCCCCTGACTTCTCTTACATAAAGATCCCAGGATCTGTATGACTCATTCCTGTGAACCAGTCGGCGTGTTGAGATGTTAGCTCTGATCTTAGTGATTAAAAGCCAACTTGTTTAAGTCTATAACTTCTAGTTTTGTGGTTATTGAAGGCCCATCAATTTTAATCACTAAAGAATACGAAGATGGATCGACTCCTAAAACCAGAGCGTCTGGACTTGGATCCACATTCTGCTGAAGCATCAAATCAATTTGGACACTGGCTCAAATGCTTTGAACTCTTCGCGGGGGCCTCATCCGCTAGCGAGGTAGATAAACTGAGTCTACTGACTACTCGCGCAAGTCATCAGATTTATTCGTTCATCCGGGACGCCACCTCTTACACGGAGGCCATCACTATCCTGAAGGCCCAATACCAGAGGCCGGGAAACGAAGTGTACGCCAGACATCTGCTGGCTACACGCAGGCAGCGACCAGAGGAATCAATGGACGATTTCTTACAGGGCCTAAAGGACCTGGTCCGGGACTGTAACTGCAAGGCCGTGATGGCCAACGCGTACTCTGACGAATTGGTCTGCGATTCCTTCATCACGGGCCTCAAATCGAATTATATCCGGCAGAGACTGCTGGAGAAGGAGGTCCTGGACTTAAAAAAGGCAGTGGCCACTGCGCGATCGCTGGACGTGGCCCAGAGAAACTCTGACTCTTATTCTTCCGACCATGCGGCCCTCACCGCCTCGTGCGCGCCGAGGGGGCCGCCATCTTGGAATCAGCCATCTTCCCCATCCAGGTCTCAGACCAGCTCTACGCCACCAGAGTCCCCACACAGAAGTTCACCCAGGAGTCCTACTACAGCGGCAATGTCTCGAGGCCCGAAATGCTACTTCTGCGGCCAGGCCAAGCACCCCAGACAACGTTGCCCAGCGAAGGACGCTACATGCTTCAAATGTAAGAAAAAGGGGCATTTTAGCAAAGTCTGCAGGGGGAATCCGATTTCCAACTCCGTCACCGCCTCGTGCGTGCTATGCGGGCCGCCATCTTGGGATCCGCCATCTTTTCCCGACTCAACGGCCGCCCAGGGCCCAACAGTGGCTTCGATCACAGTGGATCAATCCAGGCCACACCTGTTGACAAAATCCATGATGGACATACAGGTAAACGGGAGTTTAACTAAATGTTTAATTGACTGTGGGAGTACCGAGAGTTTTATCCACCCTAGCCTGGTACGGCGGCACTCATTAACGGTAACCCCTACACGGAGCAGAATTGCTATGGCTGCTAAGCCCCACACTTCGGACATTTTGGGCTACTGTATGGTAACACTGACTGTAAAAGGCACGGACTACAACGATTTTAAATTCCTCGTGATGCCAGAACTCTGTGTTAATGTAATCTTGGGCCTGGACTTCCAGTGCCACCACGAAAGTGTCACGCTAGCATATGGCGGGTCCCAGCCGCCACTCACAGTCTGTGGCCTATCAACCTTAAAAATCAGCCCGCCCTCTTTATTCGCTAATCTCACTCCGAACTGTAGGCCCATAGCGACCAAAAGTAGACGGTACAGTCTGGAAGACAGACACTTTATCAAGGCGGAAGTGGACAGACTCCTGCGGGAAGGCATTATTGAATGCAGTACCAGCCCGTGGCGTGCCCAAGTAGTCATAGTTAAAAATAGCGAAAAGAAACGGATGGTAATTGACTACAGCCAGACTGTTAATATTTATACCCAGCTGGACGCCTACCCTTTACCCCGCATATCAGAAATGGTCAACCAGATTGCGCAATACCGAGTCTTCTCGACTATCGACCTCAAATCCGCGTATCACCAGCTCCCCATTAGAACGGAGGACCGCCCATACACCGCCTTCGAGGCGAACGGGCGCCTCTACCATTTTCTCAGAGTGCCCTTCGGGGTAACAAATGGGGTCTTGGTCTTCCAACGTGAGATGGACCGCATGGTTGACGAGAATAAACTACAAGCTACCTACCCCTATCTGGACAATGTCACTATCTGCGGGCACAACCAGCAAGACCACGATCTAAATCTTGCGAGATTTTTAAAAACTGCCCTAAAGCTGAATCTAACCTACAACGAAGACAAATGTGTCTTCAACACAACCCGTCTCTGTATCCTCGGCTGTGTGGTGGAAGATGGGGTGATTGGACCGGACCCTGACCGATTACGCCCCCTAAAGGAACTGCCCCTACCACACAATCCCAAAGCTTTAAAAAGGTGCCTGGGATTTTTTTCGCATTATGCCCAATGGGTGCCCAATTACTCTGATAAGGCCCGACCCCTCATTAAATCGACGTCCTTCCCACTATCAGCTGAAGCTCGGGAGGCTTTCACCAGTATTAAACAGGACATTGAAAGGGCTGCAGTGTGTGCAGTGGACGAATGCATTCCCTTTCAAGTCGAAAGCGATGCGTCAGACTTTGCCTTAACTGCGACCCTCAATCAGGCTGGGAGACCTGTGGCCTTCTTCTCCCGAACCCTTCAGGGGCCTGAAATCAGGCACTCTTCTGTCGAGAAGGAGGCACAGGCTATAGTGGAGGCAGTGCGGCACTGGAGACACTACCTAGCCGGCAAACGTTTCACCCTGCTCACCGACCAGCGGTCGGTGGCTTTCATGTTTAATAACAAAGGGGGAAAATCAAGAATGACAAAATACTCAGGTGGAGGATCGAACTATCCACGTTCGACTATGATATTATGTACAGGCCGGGAGCCCTTAATGAACCCCCAGACGCCCTATCGTGGGGAATGTGTGCCAGCATTCATACGGACAAATTGCAGGGCCTCCACAACGACCTCTGTCACCCAGGGGTCACCCGACTATACCATTTTATAAAGTCCCGCAATCTGCCCCACTCCATCGAGGAGGTCAGGGCAATGACCAGAGCCTGCCGCATCTGTGCGGAATGCAAGCCTCGTTTCTACAGGCCTGACCGTGCACACCTTATCAAAGCCACACGGCCATTCGAGCGCCTAAGTCTGGACTTCAAGGGACCCCTTCCCTCTGCCGACCGTAACGTATACTTCCTCAATATCATTGATGAATATTCCCGCTTCCCCTTCGCCATTCCCTGCCCAGACATGACCAGTGCCACGGTCATCAAGTGTCTCTGTAATCTATTCTGCATATTTGGCATACCGAACTACATAAACAGCGATAGGGGGACGTCATTCATGAGTGACGAGCTGCGCCAGTTCTTGCTCTCGAAGGGGATAGCCACTAGCAGAACCACTAGCTACAACCCCCGGGGTAATGGGCAAGTGGAAAGGGAGAATGCTACTGTTTGGAAGGCTGTCACGTTAGCCTTAAAGTCAAAAGGCCTTCCGACCTCCCGCTGGCAGGAAGTCCTCCCAGACGTGCTCCACTCCATAAGGTCTCTGTTATGTACTGCCACTAACGCTACCCCTCACGAAAAGATGTTCGTTTTCCCCTGGAAATCCACCTCGGGCATATCTCTACCCGTGTGGCTGACGTCTCCGGGGACAGTACTATTGCGGAAGCATGTGAGAGGCCATAAAACGGACCCCCTTGTGGAAAAGGTACAGCTCCTCCATGCAAACCCTCAGTACGCCTATATCGAGTACTCTGACGGGCGAGAGGACACTGTTTCCATAAAAGACCTCGCTCCCTCGGGGAGCGGAGAGAACGATGGGAGACTACCCGATGAAGACCTACACTACAAAGAGACAGGATGCCCAGAGGTATCAATACCCAACTTTAACCTGGAGGACACTGCAGATAACCTGGAAGACACTGCGGAGGCCCGGACAGCGGAGGAACCAGAATCCACTCCCCTAGAGGCACCCCAACCGGCTTTGCGCCGATCACTGAGAACTGCAAAACCTCCTGACAGACTCACTTATACCAACTTTTAAGAAACATCACCCCGATGGACTAAATCTATAGAAGGGGTGAATGTAATGAAATCTGTTTGTCTTGATCCTGTATTCGTTTTGCACTCATGTATATTACCCTCCCCCACTGTGTATAGTTTCACTTCCTCTTTCCCGACTAACCTGGGAGGTTCCAGGTCTTGGCTCTTGGCTCCGCCCCTGACTTCTCTTACATAAAGATCCCAGGATCTGTATGACTCATTCCTGTGAACCAGTCGGCGTGTTGAGATGTTAGCTCTGATCTTAGTGATTAAAAGCCAACTTGTTTAAGTCTATAACTTCTAGTTTTGTGGTTATTGAAGGCCCATCACCGAGTATCAATAATACACGGACTGCAGGAGAACAATAAAACAGGTATTTAGTGAACAGAGGGTAAACGTCAGACTGAAGTATAGAAGCCTGCTAGGGCTTTTTATACAGGTGTGGTCACTGCCGGTACTGCAGTATAAAATCAGTTCTTCTCTTAAAGGTACATACACAACAAGCGCAACCTGGAGGTGATCCCGTTTTTCACAGACAAAACGCAGCCGGACCCCAATTTTTGTGAACCACGAGGACTCACCCCCGCGAACCACGAGGACTCGCTCCTCTCGAAACACGAGGACTCACTCCTCCCGAATCATGAGGACCCATCCCTCGTGAAACACGAAGACTCATGCCCCGCCGACGACGCACCAGCCCGTCAGCCTGCTGGTTGTGTTACCTACCACACTTTTCGGTGAGACAAGAAGCATGCCGCCCTCCCGGCTGTTTTCTCCTATAGCAAGAACAACTACAAGTGTTGCTGCCCTCCAGGCAAAGCTAACCCCTACCGCAATCAACATCAACCCGGACTGTAGCCGCCCTTTCTCCAGTTTTCTCCTTAACAAACGCAAACATCTACTGACGCTGCAAACATCGAGGATGGGTCCAACGGGCATCTCGCGTCCACGATCAGCCACGTAAAAGTTGCTGTCCTCACCGATCACTGATCAACGCAGCAACTTTTCACCCTCCTTTGTGTTATCGTCGTAGCACTATGGCACGCACCGTTCTGTGCGTTCCAACCTCCCGAAGGTTTCACTCACTTGTCGGCGAGTTCACCGACCTCGCCTGTCAAGTCCTTCTGGATCGCTCGTTTGGCGTTCCTGCAGAGTTCGTCAGAACAAGGACTTGTTTCAACATCAGCGGAGACATCGCCCGCGTCCGCCCAAACTGCTCGTCACTCTGACAAGGCCTGCTGTTTCGCACGTCTCCACGGTCCTTCGCCTGACGGATACGTTTTATTCGCCACGACGTGAGTCAGCCTACAGGGAGGAGGTCCAGCATCTCGTGAAGTGGTGCGCCGATAACAACCTGGCCCTCAACATCAAGAAAACCAAAGAAATCATTGTGGACTTCAGGAAGTCTAAAGGCAGAAGTCACACCCCCATCCACATCAATGGGGCTGTGGTGGAAAGGGTGGACAGCTTTAAGTTCCTCGGAGTCCACATCACGGAAGACCTCTCCTGGTCCCTCAATACCTCCTCTCTGGTGAAGAAGGCCCAGCAGCGCCTATATTTCCTAAGGAGGCTGAATGGATGTAACCTGTCACCCCTGATCCTCTCTAACTTTTACCGCTGCACAATAGAGAGCATCCTGACGAACTGTATCACAGTGTGGTATGGCAGCTGTAGCTACTATGACCGGAAAGCCCTGCAGCAGGTAGTCAAAACTGCCCAACGCATTATCGGCACCCGGCTACCGACCATAGAGCACATATACCAGAAACACTGTTTACGGAGGTCACGGACCATCATCAAAGACCCTACCCACCCCAGCCACAGTCTGTTCACCCTCCTGCCATCTGGGAGACGCTACAGATGCATTCGCACCCGAACGACCAGATTTAGGAACAGGCTGTCATCCTACTGAACTCCACAAATAAACTCTAAAGCCTGCACATCTGCCAATGCACTTTATTATGTTTATGTTAATGTATTACAAGCCAAATGAATGTTGAATGTTTAAATGTCTTAATCTAAATGTACACTCTCGGGAGCCGCAAGCCTACATTTCGTTGTACTGCACTTGTGCACTAACAATGACAATAAAGTTGATTATTATTATTATTATTATTATATATTATATTATTAAGGATCCGCTTACGACCAGCATCTTCAGACCTGGCCCGCCAAGTCGAGACAGCACGCCCGCCAAGACCACTAGCTCGTCAGACCATCTCATCTGTGGACTTTCGTTAAAGTGAATTCTGGGGGGGCGCATGTGGCGGTTCCACCGGGTGTCCCTTACATATATAATGTACATAATTCACTTTAACCTAATTGTATGTATATTACTTACCTGTTTGGGCCATTGCCCCTTTAACTTACCTGTTTGGGCCGTTGCCCCTTTAAGACGCGCCCTAGCGCGCTGACGTCACATATCACGTGATGCACCTAAACGCGTCGGCCGCCGGCCTAGTTCGGCCATCCGCTCCCTCGACGGTCGCAACGGCCAGCCACAGTGCCGGGTGCCTCACCCGCTCCCGCGACTTTGGCCGCAACGGCCAGCCTCAGTGCCGGGTGCCTCTCGCGCTCGCGACTTCGGCCGCAACAGCCAGCCTCAGTGCCGGGTAGACGCGCCGACGTATCGGCGCGGGTCACGTGACCGCCCCAAGTGTGGGTGAACGCGCTGACGTCACGACGCGGTCACGTGACGCCCGAAGCGCGGGAAAACACAGCCGAGTGTGATGACGTCATCACGCTATCCAGAGGACTGCGGACTCAGTCCTCGTGGCGTCCCTGCTGGGGAAAGACCTACTCTACGGCTCTCCTGCAACCAACTCACTTACCTGCTGTATTTCGTCTGCTTCCTGCATTAAAGAACTTAATTATTGTTCTCCTGAAGTCGAACTTGATTATTTAGTAGGCATTCGTCCAATACCTGCTGAGGTCAACCCGAATTCCTACAACATGTTATATTTCCTACATTAAGCAAATTAATGGTTGCTACAGGTATAACTGGCTCTTTCTACAAGCTAATATACAATTATCCATTGTTTAGCAGCATGGACAAAGTTTGAAACAATTTAATCCAATATTAAAGTTATTGGATGTAATATCTCCAAATTTGCAGACGACACAAAGCTGGGTGGGAGGGTAAGCTGTGAGGAGGATGTCGTGAAACTCCAGTACGATTTGGACAGGTTGGGTGATTGGGCAGAAACATGGCAAATGCACTATAATGTGGATAAATGTGAGGTTATCCACTTTGGTGGCAAAAACAGGAAGGCAGATTATTATTTGAATGGCAATAGATTGGGAGAAGGGGAAATGCAAAGAGACTTGGGTGTTCTTGTGCACCAGTCGCTGAAGGTAAGCATGCAGGGGCAGCAGGCGGTTAAGAAGGCAAATGGTATGTTGGCCTTCGCAGCAAGAGGGTTCGAGTACAGGAGCAAGGATGTCTTGCTACAGTTGTACAGGGCCTTGGTGAGACCGTACCTTGAGTATTGTTGTTAGATCCGTGATTCTGAGAGTATGATGTTTTTCAATAACCACACGGATGCTGTAACTTAACAATCAACAGGTATTTACTGGAGTAGGGTAGTCTCAAGACTGGGGGTACAGAGGCATGCGCAAGGCTTATATACAGGTGTGGTCACTGCCGGTACTACAGTATACAGGAGCTGTAAAAGTAGTTCTCTCTTAAAGGTACATACACTACAATTCCTCCCCTTTTAGATTAGTAGTACCCATAATATTCAAATAACAATTAACACTTTAACATGTACATTAAACAACAATAGTCCATTTATAGATTCAGTCTTTGGGGCGGCTTCCTGATCCTTTCGGGATAGCGCCTTTCCTGAAGTTCTTGTTCTTGGTGCGGAGGCGATTCTGTCCCCTTTTCATCGGTTAGTTCATCGGTTTCCACTGCTACTGGTTCTGAGGTAGATGCTACCGGTATGTCGGGTTCATCCCCAGGTACTCGGGACATGGGGTTGACTCGTTCCTGTGACGCTAAGATCTGATCGACGTGGCGTCTCACAATGCTCTCCCCGACATCCACTGTGTACATTAATGGCCCCTGCCTTGTGCATATCGTTCCGGGTTGCCATTTCTCTGTTCGGTAGTCACGGGCCAAGACTGGTTGTCCTACATTGAAGCTCCTTGTCGGCTTCTCATTGATGTGCTGGAATTGTTTATCCTCAACATTTCTTTGCACATTTGGTCTGAGCAAGTCCAGACGAGATCTCAACCTTCGGTTAAAGAACATCATGGCCGGGGTCTGGTTGGTAACTGCATGTGTCGCGTTTCGGTAGGCTAATAAGAAATTGTCCACCTTATGCTGCAGTGGAATTTCATCGTCGCACATGGCCTTTATCGCCTTCTTAAAGGTTTGTACGAACCTCTCAGCCAATCCATTTGTGGCTGGATGATACGGGGCGGATGTGTAATGCCTTACCCCATTCCTTCTCATAAATTTTCGAAACTCTTCGGACACAAACTGTGGTCCATTATCAGAGCAAATCTGCTCTGGCAAGCCGTTTCTGGCAAATATGGTCCGTAGGACTGCAATCGTTTTCTCTGTAGTGGTTGAGGACATTTTTATCACCTCAGGTCACTTCGAATGAGCATCCACTGTTATTAAGATCATTGAGTCCATGAATGGACCAGCAAAATCAATATGCACCCATTGCCATGGAGAGGAGGGCCACTCCCATGGGTGTAGAGGGGCATGTGGTGGTGCATTTTGGACCTTCTGGCATCCTGAGCAGCTCTTGGTTAGGTCTTCGATTTGTTGATTGATTCCCGGCCACCACACATAAGCCCTAGCAAGGCTTTTCATTTTCACTCCCTCCAGATGACCTTCATGTAGCTCATTTAGCACTCTCTCCCTTAACTTGGGTGGAATCACCACTCTGGATCCACACATCACTGTCCCCTGGCATACTGACAGCTGTTCTCTTCTATATGTGAATGCTGGCAACAGTGAGTCGCCATGTGTTGGCCATCCCCTCACTGTCAAATCATATACCCGAGACAGCGTCGGATCATTGCGGGTCTCCTTCTCCATATCCGCGTTCGTTACTGGCAATCGTTCAATTATTGATGAATAAAATATCTCGATAGGGTCCACTGCTGGTGCTTCCTCCACAGTAGGCAGTGGCAGGCGCAACAGCACATCAGCGTTTCCATGCTGTTTCGTGCCTTTATATTCTATTTCATATTGATTCACCCCTAGAAACAGGAACCATCTTTGTAACCGTTGTGCAGTCATCACTGGAACGCCCTTCTTAGGATTAAAGATGGAGACAAGTGGTTGGTGGTCAGTCAGCAAGGTGAACTTCTGTCCATGCAGATAGTGGTTGAATTTTTTTACTCCCCATACTAGGCTGAGGGCCTCCCTGTCAATCTGGGCATAGTTGCGCTCGGCTGAGGTTAGTGACCGAGACGCAAAGGCTACTGGCCTCTCCAACCCGTCTGGGAATTTGTGCGACAGCACCGCTCCAACACCATAGGGTGATGCATCACATGCCAAACGAATTGGTAGTGCTGGGTTGAAATGGGCCAACACCTCTTTTGATGTGATCAATTCTTTACACTTCTGGAAAGCTCATCTACGTTCGTCATTCCACTTCCATGGTACCCCTGTTTGCAGTAAGGTGTTCAGTGGGTGTAATACCGTGGACAAATTTGGTAAGAACTTATGGTAGTAGTTTACCAGCCCGAGGAACAACCTCAGTTGTGACACATTTTCCGGTGCTGGAGCCTTGACTACTGCCTCAGTCTTTTCAGGGGACTTATGTAACCCCTCTTCATCAATGACGTGGCCACAATACGAGGTCTGCTTCTGGAAAAACTCGCACTTGTGGCGATTAGCTCGTAGCCCATATTCCTTTAATCTGGTGAGCACCTTCTCCAAGTTGGCGAGGTGATCACTGTCATTTTCGCCCGTGACCAGGATGTCGTCCAAATAACACTGGGTCCCTGGAATCCCTTGCAGGACTTGATCCATCGCCCTTTGCCAAATAGCCGGAGCCGATGCTACCCCGAACACCAGCCGGTTGTATTGATAAAGACCTTTATGAGTGTTAATCGTAAGGTATTGTTTCGAGGCTTCTTCTTCCTCCATTTGCAAGTACGCCTGGGCTAGATCAATTTTGGTGAAGCGTTTACCTCCAGATAGCGAGGCGAAAATATCCTCAATTCGTGGAAGCGGATATTGTACCGTGTGAAGGACTGGGTTCACTGTCACCTTAAAATCCCCACAGATGCGGACCTTCTTTGGTTCCCCAGGCGTATTACTCAACGACCTCTTCATTACAGGAACGATGGGTGTAGTCCACTCGCTCCAGTCTACTTTGGACAGTATTCCTGAACGTTCCAACCCTTCCAGCTCTGCTTCGACAGCTGGTCTGATCGCATAAGGCACTGGTCTGGCCTTAAGAAACTTTGGGCTTGCATTTTCCTCTATTTTAATCGTTGCTGTTATGCCTTTTAGTGTTCCGAGTCCCTCCTGGAACACTTCTTTTGCGTCAGTTAGCATTTTTGACAGTCGTCCAGGTGTGACATCGTCATCCTTTTTGGCCTCAACCTTCAGTGCCTGTATGGAATGCCAATCTAATTGTATCTTCCGGATCCATTCACGTCCTAGCAGTGGTGGTCCTCCATCTGGCAATACATATATGTCTTTATATATCACTTTCACCCTTATTTTTCCTTTGGGGTAGACTTTTTGCCCCGTGTACGTCTTCAAGACAATCTCTGCAGCTTTCAAGGGTATATGTGAAATTAGTCGCTTGTAGTCCCTTTGGTTTATGACTGTTAGGGCTGATCCTGTGTCCAATTCCATTTTCACTTGGACTCTGTCTATCTTGAGTGTAACCCAGATAGTCTGGTGATCCTCCATTTTGGTTACCTTATGTAGTTTCAGACAACCCAGCTCCTTGCTTCCGGAGTCTGTGTCACTTTTCTGTTCGTCTGAACTACTGTCCATCACCTTGTGTACCTTTTTGTACTTCTCCTGTGGAGATTTCTTACTGTTGGTTTTCTTCCCAGACCTGCAGACTCTTGCTATGTGTCCTGTTTTTCCGCACTGTCTGCACACTTGGTCCTTGAACCAACAATCCTTCTGGTCATGTGTTGTTCTGCTGCAGCGATAGCACTTCCCTGTTCCATAGGACATTTCATTGGTGCCATATTCTTGCGGTCTCCATTGTATCTCTGCAGCGCCCCTTGCGGCTGCTTCGTGTGATACTGCCATACTGAAAGCCTTGTCCAGCGTAAGATCCTTTTCTGATAGAAGCCGTTTCTGGGTTCCTTCACTTTGCAGCCCACACACAAACTTGTCCCTTAACGTATCTGCTAGTCCCGCTCCAAACTGGCAGTGTTTCGATAGCTTGCGCAGTTCCGTTAGGTACTCAGCATTGCTTTCGTCTTTGCGTTGGTTCCTTTTATGGAACTTAAATCGTTCTGCTATCAGCAGCGGTGTGGGGTTTAAGTGGTCCTGTAGGATTTCTACTATGCTTTCGAAATTCTTGTTCACAGGCTTCTCTGGGATTATTAGGTTTCGCAGTAACCCATAAGTTTTTGCACCCATGGAATTTAACAAAACCAATGCTTTCCTAGCATCTGGCACTTCATTCACCCTGCAGTACACCTCAATATGTTCCACATATGTCGCCCAATCTTTGACTTCATTGTCGAACGTAGAGATACTGCCACTCTTCTGCATCCCTGGGTGTGATTTAACTGTCAAAAATTGCGTCTCCCGTGCTTCCCCTTCTTCTCCACTGGCACAAAATGGCATCTCCCGCGCTTTCCTTCCTTCCCGTGCTCGCCCTTCTTCTCCGCTGCGGCTTCTAAAAATGGCGTCTCCCGCGCTCTTCCTTCTTCTCCGTGGCTCAATGGCGTCTCCCGCGCTCTTCCTTCTTCTCACTGTGGACACTGTTCAGCCCTTGAGCCCTGGCTGTGCTCTGCGCATTTTTTTTTTTTTTTTGCGCGCCTTTCCCGTTTCCGCCGCTCGGTCCTGAACCCAGCTGTTGCTTTACCCTCCCTCTGTCCATTTTGTTTTTCCTCGACGCCGCTCGGTTTTCAACCCCCGGCTGCGCCCTGTGCGCTTCACCCTCTGTCTTACCCCTTCGACGCTGCTCGGCTTTCTCTCCGCCGTCGGTCGGCTCCACCCGCCGCTTTCCGGGAAGGGTATGCGCTGTACCTGCCGTCAGTCTATTGCTGATCGTCATGGCTGGGGAACCAACCCCGGCTCTCCACAGCCTCCCCCGCGATGTTCACTCTCTACCGGACGACTGGGCGGTTGCTCGTGGTCGACGCCCGTGTTTCTGGCCTCGGCTTTCTTCCACCGCCCTCCCGGAGCGAACCCTCGAAGGGAAATGGAGAGTTGCAGGTAGATTCGAATCGACCCTCGTTGCCACTGTTAGATCTGTGATTCTGAGAGTATGATGTTTTTCAATAACCACACGGATGCTGTAACTTAACAATCAACAGGTATTTACTGGAGTAGGGTAGTCTCAAGACTGGGGGTACAGAGGCATGTGCAAGGCTTATATACAGGTGTGGTCACTGCCGGTACTACAGTATACAGGAGCTGTAAAAGTAGTTCTCTCTTAAAGGTACATACACTACAATTGTGTGCAGTTTTGGTCGCCTTACCTGAGGAAGGACGTTCTTGCCATGGAAGGATTGCAGTGAAGATTCACCAGGCTGATACCTGGGATGGCAGGAATGACATATAAGGAGAGATTGTGTCGATTGGGCTTATACTCACTGGAGTTTAGAAGATTGAGAGGGGATCTCATCGAAACCTATAAAATTCTGTCAGGCCTGGACAGACTAGATGCAGGAAGGATGTTTATGATGGCCGGGAAGTCCAGAACCAGGGGTCATAGTCTAAGGATAAGGGGTAAGCCATTTAGGACTGAAATGAGGAGGAATTTCTTCACCTAGAGAGTGGTGAACCTGTGGAATTCTCTGCCACAGAGGGCGGTGGAGGCCAGTTCATTAAATATATTCAAAAAAGAGTTGGATATATTTCTTAAGGCTAAAGGGATCAAGGGATATGGGGAGAAGGCAGGGACAGGGTACTGAATTTGGATGATCAGCCATGATCTCATTGAATGGCGGAGCAGGCTCGAAGGGCCGAATGGCCTACTCCTGCTCCTATCTTCTATGTTTCTATGTTTCTATGAGGGTGGCTCTATTTCTTTAACGGAAGATTTATGACAAACATAAGGTTCATAATACAGTCGAGAACCAAGCTGAATACAGAAGGTACAGGGGAGATCTAAAAATGGTAATAAAAGGAGCAAAGAGAGAGTATGAGAATAGATTAGCGGCTAATATAAAAGGGAACACAGAAGTGTTTTATAAACATATAAATAATAAAAGGTTCATTAAAGAAAGGGTGGGGCTGATTAGCAACCATAAAGGGAATGATCTTGTGGAAGCAGAGAGCATGGCTGAGGTACTAAATGAGAACTTTGCATCAATCTTCACTGGATAAAAGGATGCTGCCAGTGTAACAGTAAAGGAGGAGGTAGTAACCGTATTGGATAGGATAAAAATGGATAAAGAGGAGGTACTTAAAAGGTTGGCAGTACTCAAAGTGGCAAAGTCATCCGGTCTGGAAAGTATGAATCCTAGGTTAATGAGGGAAGTAAGAATGGAAATTGCAGAGGCTCTGGCCACAATTTTTAAATCATCCTTGGATATGGGGGTGGCGCCAGGGGACTGGAGGATTGCAAATGTTACACCCCTGTTTAAAAAAAGGAAGAGGGATAAACCCAGCAACTACAGGCCGGTCAGCCTAATGTCGGTGGTGGGGATACTTTTAGAGATGATAAACCAGGACAAAATTAATTTGCACTTGTTATGGGCTAATAACTGAAAGTAAGTATGGATTTGTTAAAGACAAATCGTGTTTGACTAACTTGATTGAGTTCTGTGATGAAGTAACTGAGAGGGTTGATGAGGGTAGTATGGTTGATGTTATGTATAGGGACTTTCAAAAAGCATTCAACCAAGTACTGGTATGCAAACTTAAAGTCTATGGGATTAAGGGGACAGTGGCAGCATGGTTACAAAATTAACTAAGGGACAGAGAACAGAGAGTAGTGGTGAACTGTTGTTTTTCAGACTGGAGGGAAGTATACAGTGGTGTTGCCCAGGGGTTGGTATTAGGACCACTGCTCTTTCTGATTTATATTAATGACCTGGACTTTGGTATACAGGGCATCATTTCAAAGTTTGCCAATGAAATGAAACTCAGAAATGTAGTAAACAATGAGAAGGTTAGTAACAGACTTCAGGAGGACATAGACAGGCTGGTGAAATGGACATAACAGATGAAATTTAATGCTGAGAAGTTTGAATTGATACACTTTGGTAAGAAGAACGCGGAGAGGCAATAGAAACAATTTTAAAGAGGGTACAGGAACAGAGAGACCTGGGGGTGTATGTACACAAATCTTTGAAGGTGGCAGGACAAGTAGAGATGGCTATTGAAAAAGCTTACAGAATCCTTGGCTTTATTAATAGAGGCGTGTATCTCATCTAACACTGGCCTCAGCTTACTGCGACAAACCACTTCTAACAGCATAAATGCAAGTCTTCCTTCCTTCCTATAAGCACACAAAATCCTAACAAAATTCAAAGTGAAAAAAGGCCATGCAACCTATCAAGCATGTTCCATCCAGACTTCATGTCTGATTATTCGATCACTTCTTCCCCCTCACACCACCTCGAGTCCCTATTTTAAGGAACACTAATTTCCTTCCTGACCTCAAACAGTCCTGTTATTAATCTTCAAAGCCCTCAATCTCAAAAAAGGACATCTTGTATCATATTGATGGAGATGTTCTACAATTCATGCACTGTAAATCATTATTTGAAACTTTTATTTAGTAAATCAGTTTAGTTTGTGGCTGCAATTTTTTCCATTCTCTGAATGTGGGCATCGCCGGCAAGGCCAGCATTTATTGCCCATCCCTAATTGCCCTCGAGAAGGTGGTGGTGAGCTGCCTTCTTGAACTGTTGCAGTCCGTGTGGTGAAGGTACTTCCATAATGCTGTTAGGCAGAGAGTTCCAGGATTTTGACCCAGCGACGATGAAGGAATGGTGATATACTTCCAAGTCAGGATGGTGTGTGACCTGGAGGGGAACTTGGAGGTGGTGGTGCTCCCATGCGCTTGCTGTCCTTGTCCTTCCAGGCGATAGAGGTTGTGGGTTTGGGACGTGCTGTCGAACAAGCCTTGGCAAGTTGCTGCAGTGCATCTTGTAGATGGCACACACTGCAGAGGGAGTGAATGTTTAAGGTGGTGGATGGGGTGCCAATCAAGTGGGCTGCTTTGTCCTGGATAATGTCGAGCTTCTTGAGTGTTGTTGGATCTGCACTTATCTAGGCAAGTGGAGAGTATTCATCACACTCCTGACTTGTGATTGTAGATGGTGGAAAGGCTTTGGGGAGTCAGGAGGTGAGTCACTCGCTATAGAATACCCAGCTTCTGACCTGCTCTTGTAGCCACAGTATTTACGTGATGGTCCAGTTAAGTTTCTGGTCAATGGTGACCCTCAGGATGTTGGTGGTGAGGGATTTGGCGATGGTAATGCCATATGCTAATTAGGGCCAATGGTTGTTCACAGATATGCTAATTAAATGTGTATCATCTTTAGAGAGGGAACTATAATAATTTTAGAGGATGAGTACATGTTCAGTTTGTTGTTTGCAAGGTTATTGTTTGGAAGGTTTAGTTTTAGAAGTGTAACTTTATGGTCATTTGGTCAGGGGCAGAATCTGATGGCTCCATGCAATTAAATTACCACAGTCTAGGCTCACACATGAGGAATGACCACGAGATGGGGATTGGTACCTTTGGAACCAATTCCTAACAAGAAGCAGTGTCTTCAATGGGGCAGGGCAGAAAAAAGAAGATTGAAAAAACTTTCGTTGGGGAGGTGGGGGGAGAAATATCTGTTATACATAATAAACTATTGTGAAGACAACTTCCTGGGAAGTATGATATTCAACCTAAGAAAAGCACTCTGGCCATTATGAAAATTCCTAATCTCACTGGGCTACTTTGGTTAAATGGATGTAAATATCTATTATACATTAAAAATAGTGAGTGGTCGCAACAGTGTAAGGGTATTGTACCTGTGGGTGGCGCTGTGAGTGCAACCAGTGGAGAAAGTTGGCTGTTAATGCATCCCATCCCCATCATTCAGCTTCTTGATGTACCTATCTTTATTTAATTCATTTTCTCCAGTGAAGCTCCAATCTTGAGCTAATTTTGTGGACTGAAGCCTGATGTTTATTTAATTAATGTTGCTGATGTGTAAAGGCACCAAACATTTATTAAGTTAACTTTGTCCAAATTATCCCCAATATATTTCAGTAATTTATCCCACCATTGCCAGCTCTCTAATTTATTTATTTGGTGCCATTTCTCCCCGTTACATGTAAGGCTACTTTAATTTTCTGAATCGCCCATTATCACAAAATTTATTTTTCTCAGTTCTATTTTTATTTTCGTCTAGCCTCTCCTCTTCCCCCTCTCACTCTCCCTTTTCCCTGTTGCCTCCCTCTCTCCAACCGCTCTGCCTGTCCACTTTGCTCTCTCCATGACCTCTCACCTTTCTCCCTGGCCTCTTCCCTCTCCTGTTCCTCCAGGCCCCATTTCTTGCCCTCTTCCTGCTCCCAACGTTTCTGCCTGTCTACTTCCCTCTCTCCCTGTTTCCTGTCCTCTTCCCTCTCTGCCTCCTCTGCTCTCCCTCTCTTTCCACTCCCTGATCTCCCTCTCTCACCATTCCCTGATCTCTTTACCTCTCCCCAGAGATTCCCCCTCATTGCCGACCCCATCATTTTCCCCATCCTCTTCCCCTTTCATATTCGCTGTTTCCTGCATCCTCTCTCTAACCTATTTCTTCCCCTCCCCATCCTCTTTCAGCTATTCCCATTCTCTTTTTTCTCCTCCCTGCCCTCTTTCAGCTATTCCCATTCTCGTTCCTCTCTCCTGACTATTCTCACCCCAATCTCCTCTCTCTTCCCTGTACTCTGCCCCCTCTCCACTCCTCTGTCTCTTCTCCCTCCCTGAGCTGTGACCCCCACCTCCTACCACCTCCCCTTCTCCTCCTTTCCCCTCTTTCTGGAGAAAAGAATATGGTAAATCTGAAGACATCATGTGGGGCAGCAGTCAAACCAAAAAACAACACTGTGAGGAGAGCACTGCAGTGCTAAATTGTTAATGAATTTCTATGGCCTTGATGTGCCACCAGTTGAGTTAGCTGATCTTTTCTGGGGCAGAAGTTGGGTTTCTATGAATCATCTCATTCCCCATGACCTAGGGAGAGGAAACAGCAGGTAAAGTTTCTGCTTCAGATAGCTATCCAGCAACATGCTAGAAGTGTAACTTTATGGTCAGGGGCAGGATCAGATTCAGATCTGATGCCTCCAAGCAATTAAATTACCACCGTCTAGGCTCACACATGAGGAATGGCCACAAGAAGTAGTGTCTTCAATGGGGCAGGGCAGAAAAAGAAGATTGAAAAAACTTTAGTTGGGGAGGTGGGGGAGAAATATCTATTAATCAACATTCAGCAGCTATAACTGGAAGCTCTATAATGAAGCTGGGCTGGATGGGCTTTACTGCACTGAGATTTAGTTGCCATCTTGTTGCTTTTTCACCATCTTTTAGGTTTGCTGACATCCTATATAAGACAATTTTTGCTCCACTTTCTCCCCAACTCTTCTGACGCTCACCAGAGGGAGGCCATTTTCCCCATTTTCGCTCACCCATCCAGATTAAAAACAAATGCGTCCTCCCAACCATCAGATCGTCTACCTCTCGAATGGATTGCCTCCACTGCCCCATCCTGAGAACCGCTTCTTAAAGTAATCCGCTGGCTGTGAAGCACTTTGGGATATCCTGAGTCAATTACATAAATATTTTCTTATTCTCTTAACATATTTGTGGTGTATGTAACCTGTACCACCTTAAGAGAACTACCTTAAGAAGATGGACTACTTTCTCTTGCTACTGTATATTGTAGTACCGGTGGTGACCACACCGGTATATAAGCTCTGTGTAGTAATTTGTAAAGCAGTTCAGCCCTGACCTTCAAGTAGTAAAGACCTGTTTAAGTTTTTCCTGTTGTCTGTGTCCAGTTATTTAAAATAAGTATATCTGGAACACACAGACTCAACAATATTATTGACTCATGTCTGTACTTGTTTTACCATGGGTGTTTACAGCCCTACAATACCTCATTTAAGTTTAACCACCAAACTCAAAATAATGTAAAATAACAACAGAAAATGCTGGAAAAACTCAGCAGGTCAGGCAACATCCGTGGAGAGAAATTTGAGTTGACGTTTCGGGTTCATTTTGTTGCAAGTTTTGACCTGCTGCCTACATCAGTTGTTACTCGAGGAACAGCACCTCATCTTCCGATTAGGCACTCTGCAGCCTTCCGGACTCAATATCGAGTTCAACAATTTCAGATCATAACCTCAGCCCCTATTACACATTTTTTCTTGTAATTTTTCCACTCCTTTCCCCCCCCCTTTCCTTTTGTTTCTCTCTCACACCTGGCAGCTATCTCTTGCCCTGCCAGTACGCTTTACACCTAATCTCAGCCTATTACCATCTCGTCTAGCTTTTTTACTTCTTTTGTTTCTTTCACTTCTTTTGTCCGATCGCAGCCCTGCCTTCGATCGATTTTCTTTTCTTTCCAGTTTTGAAGAAGGGTTCGACCCGAAACGTCAACTCAAATTTCTCTCCACGGATGTTGCCTGACCGGCTGAGTTTTTCCAGCATTTTCTGTTGTTATTTCAGTTGTTACTGAGTCTGTTATTAACACAGCAGCTTAGTTGACTCTCTTCCAGCGTTTGCTAAATGCTGAATCAAAGGTGAGTACACTAATGCTGAAACTGAAAACTTACCAGGTTCCAACTGCAAACAAAGCAAAAGAGTTTATTGTTTAAGAAATGAGGGAGAGCAAAACCCGGTAACTACAGACCTGCCGGTTGTGAGGAAATTACTGGAATCTATCATCAGGGAGAGAGTGACTGAGCACTTGAACAATTATGAGCTGATCAGAGAGAGTCAGCATGGATTTGTGAAGAGTAAGTCATGACTGACTAATCTAGCTGAATTTTTTCAGAAGTCAGTTGCTAAGGTTCTGCAAAAGGGATTATTAGCAAAAATGAAAATGCATGGAATTGGAGGCAACCTTGTGACATGGGTTAGAAATTGGTTGGGAGACAGAAGATAGAGAGTAGATTCCTTATCTGAGGAAGGATGTTCTTACCATGGAGGGAGTGCAGCGAAGATTCACCAGACTGATACCTGGGATGGCAGGAATGACGTATGAGGAGAGATTGGGTCGATCGGGCTTATATTCGCTAGAGTTTAGAAGAATGAGAGGGGATCTCATTGAAACTTATAAAATTCTAACAGGACTAGACAGACTAGATGCAGGAAGGATGTTCCCGATGGCGGGGGAGTCCAGAACTAGGGATCACAGTCTAAGGATAAGGGGTAAGCCATTTAGGACAGAGATGAGGAGGAATTTCTTCACCCAGAGAGTGGTGAACCTGTGGAATTCTCTACCACAAAAGGCAGTTGAGGCCAATCATTAAATATATTCAAGAAGGAGTTAGATATATTTCTTAGGGCTAAAGGGATCAAGCGATATGGGGAGAGCAGGCTCAAGGGGATCTCATTAACATTTGATCTCATTAAATGGCGGAGCAGGCTCAAGGGGCCGAATGGCCTACTCCTGCTCCTATCTCCTATGTTTCTATGTTTCTAAAAAGGGAACTTACTCTGATTGGCAGGATGTGACAAGTGGTGCTCTCCACCACTGGCACCTCAACCTTTCACCATATGGATGACATGGATGAAGGTATAGGGAGTGGAATATCCAAGTTTGCAGATGACACGTGTTGGGAGGCACAGTAAATTGTGCAGATGGGACCAGGAAGTTATAAACAGATATAGACAAATTTAATGAGTGGGCAAATGGAGTTTAATGTGGGAAAGTGTGAGGTCATCTACTTTGGATCCAAGCAAGACAAATTGGAGTATTTTCTTAATGGTGAGAAACTAGGAACTGTGGAGAGGAAAAGAGAAGTGGGTGTCCATGTACGCAGATCACTAAAGGCTAGTGGATTGGTACAAAAAGTAATCAAAAGGCTAATGAAATGTTGGCCTTTACCTCAAGAGGGCTGAAAACAAGGGGCAGGAAGTTATGCTTCAATTGTAGAGACTTGATCAGACCTCGTCAGGAATACTGTGGTCATTTTTGGGTACCGCACCTCAGGAAGGATATATTGACCTTGGAGGGCAGCACAGATTCATGAGAATGATACTGGGACTTAAAGGGTTACTTAATGCACTGTGTTGATTGACATTACTGTGTCAGCCAATGAGTTGGAGGTGGGGCAGGACTTCCAGCTGGCAGGACTTTCAGCAAACAGTGTATTTTACAGCAAACAAAGCAAAGAGCAAAGCAGACAAAGTCGATTTAGAATAATAATAAAAACAGAAAATGCTGGCAATACTCATCTGTGGAGAGAGAAACAGAGTTGACGGCCCAGAAATTCGGGTTGGGGGCTTCCCGCGGGTGTAAGCCCCCGACCTGCACTTACCTTGCGCACCGGCAGTTGAGCTGTAGGGCCCTGTGGAATTCCGCTCCGGGGCCTGGCCCAGCTGCCGGCGCACTGTGCTTGCGTGTCCCAGGGGCGTAGTTAGTGCGATGCGTCTCCTGGGATCACGTGAGCCATGGGCAGCCAATTGGAGGAGGGAAAAGCCCATTCATAAGATTGACAGGTAGACCTGTCAAAACTTATAAATACTACGGGCCCAAAATAGCAGTAAACCTTCAAATAATTTTTTTTTTTAAATCACACTTTTTAAATAAACTATAAATTACATTAAATAACTATTTTAAACAATAATTTAAATTTTTGAAAAAAATAATTTTATATTATAACGGGGCTAAAAATAAACTTACCTTGCTTTAAAGTATTTAAAAATAATAAACCTGTGGAAAAAGTGTTTTAATTTTAATTAATTGACCACTTACCTTGCAAAAAGCAGGCCTTATGCCTGCTTTTTAAATGTGTAAATCCTGCAGGCTTACCCTCCCGGGAAAACCTGTAAGAAAAACCTAAGTTCAAAGCGCACGCGCAGCCTCCCCTGCGCGCGCGTTCGACCTCTCAACCTCTTCGTTCAGAGGATCGGAAGTGCCGGTTTCCCGCGCATGCGCAGTGCATGCAGGAAACCGGCAATTCCATAATGCCTACGGGTGAGTACTCCGTGCGTACTCACCCGGGGAGAGCCGAATTTCTGGGCCATTGTTTCAGCTCGATGACCTTTTGTCAGAACTGGGTCTATTTACAATCTATTTAAAAAGAGTCTCTACGAACTGCAACAAACAGAACATAAAATCAATCACAGTCACTTCCGGGGGAATTACCCAAACACCTCCATTCTGGTCGGGCATAGTTTTATGAGGGCAGGTTGCATAAACTTGGCTTGCATTCCCTTGGGTTGATGGGTGATCTAATAGAGGTGTTTAAAATAACAAAAGGATTTGATAAGGTAGACAAAAGAAACTATTTCCTTTGGTGGGGGAATCCAGACAAAGAAAGAAAGACTTGCATTTATATAGCGCCTTTCACGACCTCAGGACATCCCAAAGTGCTTTACAGCCAATTAAGTACGTTTGAAGTGCAGTCACTGTTGTAATGTAAGAAATGCAATAGCTAATTTGCAAACAAGCTCCCACAAATAGCAAGGAAATAAATGATCAGATAATCTGTTTTAGGTGTTGGTTGAGGGGTAAATGTTGGCCAGGACAACGGGGAGAACTCTCCTGCTCTTCTTTGAAATAGTGCCCTGGGATCTTTTGTGCCACTTGAGAGAACAGACGGGGCCTCAGTTTAACATTTCATCGGAAAGACAGCACCTCTGACAGTGCAGCACTCCCTCAGTACTGCACTGGAGTGTCAGAATCACACAGAATCACAGAAACCCCACAGTGCAGATAGAGGCCATTTCGGCCCATCGAGCCTGCACCGACACATATCCCACCCTATCCTCGTAACCCCACGGATTTAATCCCCTAACACTAAGGGTCAATTTATCATAGCCAAATCAACCTAACCCGCGCATCTTTGGACTGTGGGAGGAAACCGGAGCACCCGGAGGAAACCCACGCAGACACAGGGAGAATGTGCAAACTCCACACAGACAGTCGCCCGAGGCCGGATTTGAACCCGGGTCCCTGGTGCTGTGAGGCAACAGTGCTAACCACCAGCCTAGATTTTTGTGCTCAAGTCTTTGGAGTGGGGCTATGAACTCAGAACCTTATGACTCAGAGGCGAGACAGAAACTGTGCCACTACACAGAACTTTTCATCATTTCGAAACAAAACTCCCCATTTGGTCAATAAATTCTCAGAAGTAGACAACAAATTGTTTTTACAGTTTTGACAATTCCTGGAAACTAGCCACTCAACTAATGGACACATTTTGCATGCTGCAATCATTGGTTGTGAGGATTTCTTGCTTTCTGTAACGATGTTGGGAAATGACAGAATTTATGAATAACTCTTGGATTAGCTGATGACACAGCGGGTTATTTCTGCATTTCCTTTGCTTATTTTATCAACCAATTCAACCGAGAAACTAACAAAATCAACCTCATGGAAGTAGTTCAATTGAGATAACTTGTGACTGCTGACAGGTTTTCAAGCCACTATTTCTTTAT
This sequence comes from Somniosus microcephalus, assembly GCF_052327205.1. Lineage (NCBI taxonomy): Eukaryota > Metazoa > Chordata > Chondrichthyes > Squaliformes > Somniosidae > Somniosus > Somniosus microcephalus. The sequence continues at coordinate 256,878,316 of NC_140992.1, forward strand.
CATTTAGTTTTAATGCATACATATGTCGCATTACCAAAGGCTGCAACAGAAATGATCAGCAAGCAAGTGGAGACTGCTGAGTTTCCATTCTCTACATTTCTCCTACTTTGGTCTCTTATGCATTCCCCCCTTCATTTGCCCCACCATTGGCAGCCATGCCTTCGGCTGTCTAAGCCCTAAGCTCTAGAGTTTCCTTTCTAAATCCCTCCACTTCTCATAGAAACATAGAGGATTGAAGCAGGAGTGGGCCATTCGGCCCCTCGAGCCTGCTCCGCCATTCAATGTGATCATGGCTGATCATCCAAATTCAGTACCCTGTCCCTGCTTTCTCCCCATATCCCTTGATCCCTTTAGCCTTAAGAAATATATCCAACTCCTTCTTGAATATATTTAATGAATTGGCCTCCACTGCCTTCTGTGGTAGAGAATTCCACAGGTTCACCACTCTCTGGGTGAAGAAATTCCTTCTCATTTCTGTCCTAAATGGCTTACCCCTTATCCTTAGACTGTGACCCCTGGTTCTGGACTCCCCGACCATCGGGAACATCCTTCCTGCATCTAGTCTGTCTAGTCACAGAATCACAGAATCACAGAATCCTCACAGTGCAGATAGAGGCCATTTCGGCCCATCAAGCCTGCACCGACACATATCCCACCCGATCCCCGTAACCCCTACACCAACACATATCCCACCCTATCCCCGTAACACTAAGGTTCAATTTATCATAGCCAATCAACCTAACCCGCACATCTTTGGACTGTGGGAGGAAACCGGAGCACCCGGAGGAAACCCACGCAAACACGGGGAGAATGTGCAAACTCCACACAGAATGTGCAAACTCCTGTTAGAATTTTATAAGTTTCAAGTTAGAATTTTATAAGTTTTCTCTACCACTCTCTCCTCTTTTAAGACCATCCTTAAAACCCATCTCACCCCACCTAATATCTCCTCCTTTGTCTTGACGTCCACTTTTGCCTGATTATGCTTCTGGGAAGTCTTTCTATGTTAATGGCGCTATATAAAGGCAGGTTATTAAAAATTCTTCATTGAATCTTTATGCTAGGTATTTCAAACTTAGTTTTGTATATAACTCATTGCCTAGCAACCATGTACTCCCATTATGTATGGGCGGGAAGAGCACTTAGGATTGCGCCTGTATGGACATCAGGAACTAGCATGCAGGATGAAATGAAACCACCGCAAGTTAATTTTAATATTGGCTCTGAACATTGGCGGAACATCTCAGTCACTCGCCTGCTTTAACATGCCAGAAAATCTGGAACCATGGTCCTCCCCCCGGAAAGTATATTAGGTGTACCATGTAGCTCCCTTTGTAAGGGGGCCACATTTATGTAATTAAAAAAAAAATGTATCTTCCTGTTTCTTTGGGGTTCCTGGCTAACTGACCCACAGGTGGGTCCCATACGCACCCTTTAGTGGGCCAGTGCATCTCTTGTTACTGGGTGTGCTGATCCTGCCTCTGCCAAATGAGACACCAGGAATGTAGTAACACCTGCTGTCGGAAGTTCACACCCCAGACCCCACCCTGTCTACTGTCACCCTGCCACATTCCTGTGGCTGAGCAGTGCAGATATCCTGGATTGCCTAAGAATAAATGACTCATGGCTATTCCCCGGGTAGCATGTATTGACATGCATAATGAAGTGGCCAGCACCACTCACTACCTGGGCAAGAAGTTGATGGGGCTTTCAAACAGGTCAGACCACAGTCCTGAGCGGAGGCAGCAGGAGCAGAGGTGGCAGGAGCATAGACAGAATGGGAGAGAGAGCCCAGGACAGAGCGCGGACCTGAGCGGAGGAGGCAGAAGCAGTGGTGGCAGTATATATTCAGCAAAACCAAAAACAACAAAATGAATCAAGGAGTGACATCACAGGACAGCAGGTACATGAATGGTTGGTGAGTATTGCCGTTGTCTTTTTTTCTCTCTAAGTTAGGGCAGGGGTTTAAACTAAGAAGTTTAGTTAGTAGTCTAATAAATAGAGGCATGGCAGGGCACCTCAGTCCCGTCAAATGTACATCCTGTGCCATGTGGGAAGTGTTGGACGCTTCCCATGTCCTGGACAACCACATGTGCAGGAAGTGTTGTCAGCTGGAGGAGCTCGAGCTCTGGGTTTTGGAGCTTAAGCAGCAGCTGGCGTCACTGCGGTGCATCCGTCAGGCTGAGAGCTTCGTGGAGAGCACGTTTCAGGGGGTGGTCACCCTGCAGCTTAAGAGTGTGCAGGCAGAGAGGGAATGGGTGACCACCAGACAGACAAGGAGGACCAGGCAGGTAGTGCAGGAGTCCCCTAAGTGTATCTCGCTCTCCAACCAGTATTATACTGATGAGGGCAATGGTTCCTCTGGGGAGCACATCCAAAGCCAAGTCCACGGTGTAAAGTCTGTGGGTTGTTTAGTTAATTAATACACAGACTCCAAGAGTAACTTGAAACAGGACTTTACTATTCGAAGGTCAGGGCGAATCTGCCAAATAAATCCTGACACAGCACTTATACACCGGTGTGGTCACCGTCGGTATTACAGTATACAGAAGCCAACAAAGTAGTGCCACACCTAAAATAGTTCTCTTAAAGGTGAACGGTTACATACAATGGTTTTCTTAAAGGTAGACAGATACATACACTACAATCCTCCCTTTTTAGCTTACAACATACTTAGTCCCCCATTAAACATAACATATATTCAACTTCATGTAAAACAATTCACAGGTATAATCTATGCGGGAAACAGTTTACAGATTCAGTCTCTGCAGGAACAGTTCACAGATTCAGTCTCTGGTCTTGACTCGGTCCGAACAACATCTCTGTGGTGTAGCCGGTTCACATTGCTAGCGTGACTCATCCAATAGTCTTTCCCTTGATTTAACAGCTTGAACTTCCGTCCTGCTGAACCAGCAGTGCTGACTTTTACAAACAGCTGGACTGCCTTGGTAATTTTTCCTACTTGCCAACTGATTTGGCTCCCTTCGTAGGGCCCACGTACATGATCTGGTAGAAGTGATAATGATTTAGATGGTTATCACCTTCTGCTTCGTCTTTTTCTTTTCTGCTTCTTGGAGACTCTCGGGGCTCCCTTATCAGCTGCCAGCTGTAGCGCCACCATCTCCCTATGTTCCTTAGACTTTAAGTGCTTCATCCTGATTTCTGCACTTTGGGAGTTTTCATCACAAGCTGGGCAGACCAAGTCCTCGTAATATTCCGTGTCACTCAACAGGTCATGGTAATATTCAGTGTCATCCTGAACTAGTCTAGCGAGAGGGCCTGCTACTTCTTCCTTACCCAACTGGACGTTAGCCGACTGTTGTTCCCTCCCTAGACATCTTTCCTGAAGAGACTTCTTCATGTGTTCATATTCATCCCGCTCTTCCTGGGTTTCCTGCCAATCCTTCACTAATGACCTCATTTGTGATTCCAATACTTCCCCTTCCATCGGGGATTGATTGATCGGGCTATTCAATCCTTCTACTGGAGCAGCTGTTTCAACATTCTGTAGTTCACATTGACGTGATTCAGCGTACTTTCGGCAGCCCCGTAAAATCTGTGTTGCAACCTCAACTATTCCCCAAACTTTTGAGAGCTCCGAACCCCTTCCCTTTGAAGATTGAAGCTCGTGTTCAAATGGTTCCCATTGCAGAGTCTTGTCTCTCAGCATATGAAGGAGTTGGCTGACCGTTAACTCTTCCACGGGGACCCTGTGGATCAGAGTCTTCTCCATTTCATCCACCTTTTCCTCCAATGCTTTCACCTTTTTTTCCTCTTGTACTTTGGATTTAAGCGCTCGGAGAAGTTGCGCCTTGATGCTCTCTAGCTCATGTTCAGGGGCCATTCTTACAGTCTCTGTGTTTCTTACAGTTGCCTTTTCTTTCACTGAAAGAATTCCCAGTTGAATCTGTTCTTCAAGTTGTTGAACCTCGGTCATTGCCGCCTCATATTTGTCTTGGGTTTCCTTCAATATTTTTATGGGTTCTTGGACATCTTGACTTTCATGTTCTGCCATGTCTTTCACCTCTAATTTCTCATCTATGGATGGAACTTCTACCGATGAGTCTGTCTTGGCCTTGAGCTCATTAAGAATTTCCTGCAGCCTTTGGACTTCTTGTTCATGTTCAACCTTTAGTTGCTCATATGCTTCCACTGAAACTAGCTTTTCGGAGGTTGCCGAGTTAACCCCCTCCAGGATTGTAGCCTGGGCCCGTTCATACTGTTCCTTCAACTTCTCAAACTCTGCTTGTAAGGAGTCGTAGAGAAGAACTGGAATAAAATCCTGGCTTCCTGAAGATCCCTCTTCATTTGCTTCTTTCTGCAAATATTCTAACTCCTGAACATTATAAGGGAGATGTGATCGGTGATTGGTCACGATGGCTCTATGGTCGCTCTCTGCTTGAGCTAGCTGCTTCTGTTGTCTTTCCAGATTCTCCCATTCGGTGTCATAGAACTTTTTCATTGTTTTCACCTCTTGTACGAGGCGGTAACTCAATTGTTCTAATTGTTGTCGTGATTTGAAATAAAGTTGAGTCTGAGCTCGGTGTTCTTCCGTCATGGATATGTCCTTAAACTGAACAGACTCAGAATTCTCTGTCAAACTATGTTGTCGTTGTTCAGTGGAGCTCTGTTCTGAAACTTTGTTCTTCTCTGAAGCATAAGCCTTTCTGCATGCCTTCGTTTTTCCAACCTTAGTCGGCAAGTCCATTTTAGCCTTGTCTTTCACATTTGGGTTGGTCTTATCGTCATCCGATTCAGAATCTGAGCTGATTGTCTGCACCGAGTCCTCACTCGTTATGGCTTTTAGATAGTGCCATTCCATGTCTATTTTCTTGATCCACTCCCGTCCTAGAAGTGGTGGTCCTCCCTCAGGTAGTACGTATAAGTTCATTCTTGGGTGTTCTTTACCCCTATCTCTCACCTTGACTCTTATCTTTCCCATGGGGTATACTTTATGCCCCGTGTATGTCTGCAATACGAACTTGGTATCCCTTAAGGGTATATGTGAGAATAGCTGGTGGTAATCCCTTCGATTTATGACTGATAGAGCTGATCCAGTGTCCAACTCCATTTTCACTTGGACTCCAGCTATTTTTAGCATGACCCAGATAGTTTGTAGGTCAGCTTCCTTACTCACATTGTGAATTCTCAGACTACCCAGCTCCTGGCCGTTTGGGTCTGAGTCCGAATTCTGTTCGTCTGAACTCTTCTCAGCCACCTTGTGTACCTTGTTGTACTTTTCCTGTGATGGCTTCCTTTGGCTGTTGGTCCTTTGGTTGTTGGTCTTCTTCCCTGACCGGCATACCTTAGCTATGTGACCCAGTTTGCCACATTTCCTACATTCCTGGTTCTTAAACCAGCATTGGTTCTGGTCGTGTGTTGTCTTCCCACAACGATAGCATTTTGTTGTTGTCGAGGTAATTTGATCCACACTGAGTGCCGCTGTCTTTAGCTGCATTTCCACAGTTCCCTTCGCTGTGGCTTCGTGCGATGCTGCAATAAGGACAGTCCTGTCAAGTGTAAGGTCGTTCTCTTCGAGTAGTCGCTTTTGCGTTCCTTCCTTTGCCAATCCGCACACGAACTTGTCTCGCAATGCCTCTGTCAGATTCCCTCCAAACTGGCAGTATTTCGCTAGTCTACGCAGTTCGACCAAGTATTCTGCGTTGCTTTCGTCTTTCCGTTGCGTTCTCGCATAGAATTTGAATCGTTCCGCCAACATCAACGGTGTGGGGTTCAAGTGATCCTTCAGAACAGCCACAATATCATCGAAAGTCTGATCCGCCGGTTTAGCCGGTGATAGTAGATGCTTCAAGAGCCCGTATGTCTTTGCGCCCATCGAGTTTAGCAAGGTTATAGCTTTGTCATCTTCTTCTATTTTATTGGCCTCACAATAGATCTCAATGCGTTCCACATACGTGGCCCAGTCTTCTACCTCGGAATTAAAATTGTTGATGTTACCATGCTTAGGCATCTTCCTCTCTTCCTGATAACACCACAGATTATTTCTTTAAATTTTCTTTTTTTTTCAAGATGGCGGTTCCCGCGAAAATGGCGGTTTCCCGCGCTTATCTTCTCTCCCCGCCCACTTCAATGGCGGTTCCCCGCTTCTGTCTTCTTCTCCGCCTAATGGCGGTTTCCCGCGTTTCTTCCCCTGGTGGGAGGGGTACACTTTCCCCACGGGCGACGGCCGCTGGCTTTCAGGTTCACAGCCTGCGCGTCGGCTTCAGTGCTTTCCCTTTTCTCGGCAGGGCAACCGGCGCTGGGTACACCCCGTTGACAGCGAACAGTTTCAGCCGCTGGGCTGGCTCTCGCTCAGTTCCCCTTGCTCGGGCTCTGCCTCTCTCCCGCTCGCTCGGCTCTACCGGCGCTGGGTACACCCCGTTGACGGAGAACAGTTTCAGCCGCTGGACTGGCTCTCGCTCAGTCTCCCTTGCTCGGGCTCTGTCTCTCTCCCGCTCGCTCGGCTCTACCGGCGCTGGGTACACCCCGTTGACGGAGAACAGTTTCAGCCGCTGGACTGGCTCTCGCTCAGTCTCCCTTGGTCGGCTCTGCCTCTCCCGCTCGCTCGGCTCCCAATCGCGCCTCCCAGCCCTCTCGCAGTCCGGTGCTTCCCTCCCCGGCTGCGGCTGAGTTTATCTCTTCCCGCGCCTACGTTCCCGGTCGCAGCGCTTCGTGGCTTCGGTCGCAGCCCGGCCTTTTTCGCCGGTCACGGTCTAGCTGTCTCACGACGCCGTTGCGTCCCCAGCCTGTCTGTACCGCGGCTTCTTTGCTCCACGTTGCCCCAGTCTCAGCGCCTCTGGACCCGACTTCTGTCCAGCTCCTTTCCCCCTCGACCGTGGTCGAGTGCACCGCCCTTATCCTCCGGTTATTCTTTTTACTTTCCCTTACTCACAGTCACCGTGGCCGCCTTGCTTCTCGTGCTGATCGGCTCACTCCTCACCGTGGCAGAAGGGACAGTCAGTGCCTGTTGCTGATGGAAGTCTTTGTCTCTAAATTCTTCCTCCTTTCTAGTTCTGCAGCCTCGAGTTTTCTCCCAGCAGAACGACGAGGGCGGTTGCCTCTTCTCGACGCTCGTTAACTGCTTCGGAAGTATTGTTGCCGCAGGGTACGATCGGACTCGTCGCCACTGTAAAGTCTGTGGGTTGTCTAGTTAATTACTACACAGACTCCAAGAGTAACTTAAAACAGGACTTTACTATTCGAAGGTCAGGGCGAATCTGCCAAATAAATCCTGACACAGCACTTATATACCGGTGTGGTCACCGTCGGTATTACAGTATACAGAAGCCAACAAAGTAGTGCCACATCTAAAATAGTTCTCTTAAAGGTGAACGGTTACATACAATGATTTTCTTAAAGGTAGACGGATACATACACTACACACGGCACTACAGATGGCTCAGATGTACATGGGGGAGGAGGATGATCAGAAAAGCAATAGTGGTAGGAGATTCAATAGTTAGGGGAACAGACAGGTGTTTCTGAGGCCGCAGACGTGACTCCAGGATGGTACGTTGTTTCCCTGGTGCCAGGGTCAAGGATGTCACTGAGAGGCTGCAGGAGATTCTGAGGGGGAAGGGTGAACAGCCAGAGGTCATGGTCCATATAGCACTAGAGACACTTCCAGCATTGTAGATGAGCAAACAGGTAGGCAAATTTCTGAGAAGTGCAAAAATAATAGGGCAGTAATAGTAGGGGATTTCAACTACCCTAACATTAACTGGGATAGAATCAGTGTAAAAGGTATAAAGGGCGCAAAATTCTCAAAATGCATTCAGTATAACTTTTTTAGCCAGTACGTAGCAAGCCCAACAAGAGAGGACGTGGTTCTGGACTTAGTTTTAGGGAATGAAGCTGAGCAGGTGGAAGGGGTATCAGTGGGAGAGCATTTTGGTGGTAGTGATCATTATTCAGTTAGGTTTAGCGTAGATATGGAAAAGGACAAAGATAGATCAGGAGTAAAAGTTCTTGATTGGGGAAAGGCCAATTTTACTAAGTGGAGGTGTGATTTAGCAAAAGTGGACTAGAAACGGCTACTTGAAGGTAAATCAGTGTCAAAGCAGTGGGAGGCATTCAAGGAGGAGATAGTGAGGGTCCAGAGCAAATATGTTCCCACAAAGAAAAAGGGTGGGACTCCCTAATCTAGAGCCCCCTGGATGTCAAGGGGCATACAGGGTAGGCTAAGGCAAAAAAGGGAAGCTTATGTCAGATACTGAGAACTAAATACTGCAGAAAGCCTAGAGGAGTATAGAAAGTGCAGGGGTGAAATTAAAAAGGAAATTAGGAAAGCAAAGAGAGGGCAGGAAAAAATATTGGCAAGTAAAATCAAGGAAAACCCAAAGATGTTTTATAAATACATAAAGAGCAAGAGGATAACTAAAGAAAGAGAAGGACCTATTAGAGACCAAAAAGGAAGCTTGTGTGTGGAGGCGGAAGACATGGATATGGTTCTTAATGAATACTTTGGGCCGGATTTTCATTGAGGAGGCGGGTAGGAGGCGGGACTACGGCCTAGAAATTCAGTCGCGTTTGCGCCCACTTATTGGCTATAAAGTGGTTTGCGCCTGAAGTTTTTTATCGCCCGAAATTCAGATGGACCCTAACATCGGCGTTAGCCGGTAGCGCCGCGCCGGCACCGATGACATCATCGGTGTGCGCAGCGCCCCGGCTGCAATGCTATTCCGGCCCGATGGCCAAATTCAGTTGCGGCCGCCTCGCCCGTGGCAGCCGCAAACAGCGTTTGTGAAACGGGGTCTTGCAGCTCCGAAAGGCCGGCGCATAAAGGTGGAGCGGCGGCCGGCCGCTTTCCCGGCGGCCGGCCGCTTTCCCGGCGGCCACCTGCCCGCACCTCCCTCCCCGGGCTCCTGCACCACCCCCCCGCGGCATTGATGTCTGAGTCCCGCGAGCCCGGCACTTCTCCGTGGTGCCGGGCTCATTTGCCGGGGGAATCCACCGGTGATCTGGCGGCTGCAGGCAGCTCCTCCTTAAGAGAAGGAGGAGGCCTGCAGTACCCCAGCCTGCCGCACCGCATCGGGTGCCGCAGCGGGAGCTGGACGCCTGAAAGTGACATTCATCGCCCCTAGTGAGGCGGCCAAACCCTGCAATAGCGCCCGCCGCCGTCTTGGCCCGTCGCAACTGAATTTTAGGCGGGCGCTACGGGAATCCTGGCGGGCGCAAAATTTCGGGCGCAAAAGACCTGGCGGGGCCATACCGAATTTCTAGGCCTACAACTTTTGGGGTTGTAGTCCCGCCTCCATCGAGTTGTAGCCAACCCACGTGATTTTGACTTGATTGACCTTGTTGAGCCTGCTCAGCGGACTCAGCAGGCCAATTAAAGGCCACCCAGCAACAGGTTACGTCACAGATTGATATTTCATCTGTCAAGACCTTTTGACAGATGAAATATCAGCGCTTCACAGTTGTTTGAAGCTGTTAAACACTCACAATCTGTATTCTAAGTTAATTCCTTCCTCTCAGGATGATTTAGAGATCTCTCCGGAACAGAAAGCTGAATGCTGCAACTTTTGACAGATCGCGGCCATTCTGCTTTCTGTGCCGGTGAGATGAGGGACTCCCGAGACCTGAAGGAAGGAAGGCTGTAAAGGTAAATAAAACTTCTTTAAACACTTTAAACACACCAAACACAATTACCTCTGCACTCATGCACCCATCACTCACCTGAACACCGGACATCTCGACCCCTCCAAGCCCTTCAGCCCGATGGCCCGCCTCGCTAACTTGCCGTGGTTTGGAGCCATCGGGAATCCCACACTTCAAGAATGAAAATAGGGATTAGGCTAAAAGCTGCCTGTTAACTACCTGTTAACAGGCAGTTAATTGGCACTAATCTCCTTCCCGCCTCGGGGAGGTGGGTCCCAGTGCGGGTCGGGTACCCGCCTCCTTTGAAACTAGCATGGAGGTGGGTTGGGGGCGGGATAGGTTCATACCCCCCGATTTCAAGATTTTAACCCCCCACACACCTCCAATCCCGCCTCCACGGCTCAATGAAAATCCTGCCCTTTGCATCTGTCTTCACAAAAGAGAGGGACAATGCAGACATTGTAGTTAAGGGGGAGGAGTGTGAAATATTAGATGAGGTAAACTTAGTGAGAGAGGAAGTATTAAGGGGTTTAGCATTTTTGAAAGTAGATAAATCACCAAGTCCGGATGAAATGTATCCCAGGCTGTTAAGGGAAGCAAGGGAGGAAATAGCGGAGATCCTGACCATCATTTTTCAATCCTCTCTGGCTACAGGTGTGGTACTGGAGGACTCCTAACATTGTACCGCTGTTTAAAAAGGGAGAAAGGGATAGTCCGAGTAATTACATGCCAGTCAGCCTAACCTCGGAGGTGGGCAAATTGTTGGAAAAAATTCTGAGGGACAGTATTAATCATCATTTAGAAAGGCACGGATTAATCAAGGACAGTCAGCATGGATTTGTTAAGGGAAGGTCATGCCTGACTAATTTGATTACATTTTTTGAGGAGGTAACAAGGAGGGTTGATGAGGGTAGTGCATTTGATGTAGTCTACATGGATTTTAGCAAGGCTTTTGACAAGGTCCCACATGGCAGACTGGTCACGAAAGGGATTCAAGGGAAAGTGGCAAGTTGGATCCAAAATTAGCTCAGTGGCAGGAAGCAAAGGGTAATGGTTGATGGGTGTTTTTGTGAATGGAAAGCTGTTTCCAGTTTCCAGTGGGGTTCCGCAGGGCTCAGTACTAGGTCCCTTGCTTTTTGTAGTATACATCAATGATTTAGACTTCACTGTAGGGGACATGATTAAGACGTTTGCAAACGATACAAAAATTGGCTGTGTGGTTGATAGTGAGGAAGCAAGCTGTAGACTGCAGGAAGATATCAATGAACTAATCAGGTGGGCAGAAAAGTGGCAAATGGAATTCAATCTGTAAAAGTGTGAGATAATGCATTTGGGGAGGGCTAACATGGCAAGGGAAGACACAATAAATGGTAGAATACTGAGAAGTGTAGAGGAACAGGGGGACCTTGGAGTGCATGTCCACAGATTCCTGAAGGTAGCAGGACAGGTAGATAAGGCGGTTAAGAAGGCATACGGGATACTTGCCTTTATTAACCGAGGCATAGACTATAAGAGCAGGGAGGTTATGCTTGAACTGTATAAAACACTAGTTAGGCCACAGCTAGAGTACTGCGTACAGTTCTGGTCACCACATTACAGGAAAGATGTGATTGCACTAGAGAAGGTACAGAGGAGATTTATGATAATATTGCCAGGACTGGAGAATTTTAGCGATGAGGAAAGATTGGATAGCTGGGGTTGTTTTCTTTGGAACGGAGGAGGCTGAGGGGAGATTTAATTGAGGTGTATAAAATTATGAGGGGGCCTAGATAGAGTGATAGGAAGGACCTATTTCCTTTAGCAGAGAGGTCAATAACCTGGGGGCATAGATTTAAAGTAATTGGTAGAAGGATTAGAGGGGAGTTGAGGAGAAACTTTCGCCCAGAGGATGGCGGGGGTCTGGAACTCACTGCCTCAAAGGGTGGTAGAGGCAGAAATGCTCAGCACATTTAAAAAGTACTTGGCTATGCACTTGAAGTGCCGTAACCTGCAAGGCTACGGACCAAGAGCTGGGAAGTGGGATTAAGCTGGATAGCTCTTTCAGCCGGCACAGACACGATGGGCCGAATGGCCTCCTCCTGTGCCATACATGTCTATGATTCTATGATTCTAGGGCCTTTATAGCCATATGGGTGGCATCAATGGCACCCAGCACCTGTGGGAATCCAGCCATTCAGAAGAAGTTGATGGCTCTCTCTCTCTGCTTTACTAGGTCGTGTGGAACTGAATGAACTCAGAGCTTCCCTGAACAGGGCAGCAATGAACTGGTGATCGATGTGACGAATGCTATCAGAGATCATCAGGAAGCATGAAGGCTTCATAAACGTGCTGCTATCAGCACAGTCACTGACAAGGCAGTGCCCCTGGTGGAAGGAAACTGCAGGTCATAATTGTAAGATATAGCCTAGAACGCCTATACATGCTTCTTTATATATTTTACGTATTGGAAAAGCTAAGTATCCCAGCATGCTTTTCCAGCAGGCCAAGAATTCTTTGATTAGATCTAGCAAGCTATCAATCTCCCACAACAACCAGATTAAAAGGTTATAAATGAACAACAAAATAAAGAAAGGTATAAAATGGTACAATAAGTTCCACATGTGGAGACAGAGAAGGAAGAGAGTCCTGAAGTCACCACTCCTTCCAGTAGAAGTGGGTAATATCGTGCCTGTTGTATTAATCACATTAACTTGTTGAAGTATGAGGCCGTTCTTGATAATAAGAATTGTGTTTTGCTAGTGAGTCAGTTTGTTAACTCTGTGACTGCTGTGTGTTCTTTTAAATCTATTAATAAAACATACTCGCTGCACACCTCATTGGTTCAGTCTCTTTTGGAATCTCTTACAACTGGTGTATCCCTGTCAGGGAAAAAAAACGCAGCCTTCTTCAGCACTGCTGATAGGAAAAATCCAGACAGGCCTTCCATGATCTGTAGACCTTGTGGCATGGATTCCAGTGCGTCAGGTGTTGCTTGCATGCATGTTACTGCACTCTCCTGACTTTCATCCTTGCCTCCTTCATGTCCTCATCTTCCTCCTCAGAGCACACAAGCAATGAGACCCTCAGAGGGAAATCCATTATTCCACTCTGTAGAGGTCCCTTTCAATTCTCAAGAAGTTTTACGAAATCCTCCTGAATGCTCAGAAACTAAAAGAGTGCTGTAGACTCTCAATTCTATGTGGCCTCTCACCTTCCTGATTTCTTCCCCACCTTGCAGGCTCAGTATCTTTATGTGGCGGTGATTTCCAGGAGTGGTAATTGGGCAGGGATGCAGGGAAATCTCAGGGGAGGGTACATTTTGGCCACACCCACCACTTCTTTTAATTGTGACGGGGGCATGTTTCGAGCAGCTGCAGCAGGATTATAGGAGGGAAATCAAAGTGGCCATTTTTAGGGGTGAAATTTCAGTGGCACGTCTCTCCGTCTCATTTTACTTGCCAGACTTGCTCTACACTGTTGTGTCGGTACCTTTCTACCTAGACACAATTTAGGACTCAGAACTCAGAGATTCAAACATGAAGTGCTTTATTGGAAGGAAAGGAAGTTCTGGCAAGTTCCGAACAAAGAGAGCTAAACTTAACAGAGAACACCCAACCATTTATCTCCTGTGACAGCGCCACCACAGGTGGGAGGAGAACACACAATACATATCATTTCCTCCCCTCTTAAATGGAAGGTCCACATTATTCCTCAACAGGTAAGTTACTTTCAATGCACTCAACGAACCTAGGGTAGAGGTAGACTGCCTCAACCCCTGACTTTACCCTGGGGTTTATTCTGCCCCAGTCTTGTGGGTAAGTCACTAAGCCTACAGATCCAAGCGTCTTGGAGGCCGCCGCTCTCTGACAGGATACCGGCAGTCATCGCTGGCTTCCACAGCAGTAGGCATTGACACAGGCCTGGATGGAGAAGGTGCCTGTGTCAGTCGAAAGTCAGGAGTTTGCACAGGTGGAACAGTCTCTTTGACTTCCTGTGTTGGAGAAGAGCACTGTGGCAAAGGATGCTGGTTTGCGGTATCATCCGGAAACAGTTCCAGCCAACCAGCCATTGGAGCCTCTGTGGCTGTCTCTGCTCCTAGCAACAGTTGATCTGTGTGTCTTCTCCAGACGACGTCCTCAGCAGTCTCAACCGTGTAAGACACAGGGCCCATCTGCGCGATCACCGTAGCAGGAACCCATTTCGGTCCAGTGTTGTAGTTTCGAGCTAGGACGTGCTCTCCTGGATGAAACCGTCTCTCCTTGGCTCTTTTCTCTCTCTTTTCAACTTGAGCTTGTTGTTGACGATGGACAACCTGCTCTGCCCTTGGAGGTTTGAGTAAGTCAAAACTTGTCCACAACTGCCTCTTCATCATGAGCGAAGTGGGGGAAGTTTTGGTTGTGGCATGCGGCTCGTTCCTGTAGGACAACAGGAAGCTGTTCAGACGTTGGTGGATTGAGCCCTGACCTTGCGATGCCTTCAAGGCGTGCTTCAAAGTTTGCATGAACCTTTCTGCCTGGCCGTTAGTAGAGGGATGATAGGGCGCAGACCTGATGTGTTGGACACCATTCACATGCAGGAAGGTTGCAAACTCCTGTGATACAAATTGTGGACCGTTGTCACTTACGAGTTGTTCCGGTGAGCCATAACAGCTGAATATCTCACCAAGTTTCTCAATTGTTTTCTCTGCCGTGGTAGACCTCATCACAGCGACCTCCGGCCACTTGCTATGAGCATCTACAACCACCATAAACATCTTCTCTTCGAAAGGACCGGCGACGTCCACATGTACTCGCTGCCACACTTCTGCAGGCCAATCCCAGGGGTGTAGGGTTGCCAGCTGTGGAACATTCCGGACCCTTTGACATGGGGAACTTGTTTTGGCTTTCTCCTCAATATTCCCATCGAGACCTGGCCACCAGAAGTAGCTTCTTGCCATTTCCTTCATCCGAACCATCCCACTGTGGCCTGTATGAAGTTGTTGCAGTATAGGTTCCCTCAGAGGTGGCGGAATGATGACATGGCGTCCCCAAAGAAGACAACCTGCCTGGATGGAGAGCTCATTTCTTTTTGAAACGTAAGGTTTCAAACTAGGAGAATCTCCTATAGCTCTCCCTCGAATGACATCGTCCATTACCTCAGACAGGACTGGATCGTTGCGGGTGTACCTTCGCACCTGAACTGCAGTGACAGGTGCTCCCTCCACTTGTCTAAAGTAGAAGATGTCTATCTGACGAGGCTCTGGGGGAGTAACAGGCAAGGGTAGCCTCGAGAGACCGTCTGCGTTGCCGTGCAAGTCTGATTTGCGATATTTGATGTCGTATGTGTGTCCTGACAACAGTAAAGCCCACCTTTGCATCCTGCTTGCAGCGAGAGATGGAATTCCGGTGTGGGGCCCGAAGATTGAAGTCAATGGATGGTGGTCCGTCAGGAGTGTGAACCTTCTCCCAAACAGGTGCTGATGAAATTTTCGAATTCCAAAAACGATTCCCAAGTCCTCGCGCTCGATCTGTGCATAGTTACTCTCGGCCTTGTTCAAGGTGCGTGATGCAAAGACGATAGGTTTCTCTTCACCCGAAGGCATGATGCGGGATATGACTGCTCCCATACCATATGGTGATGCATCACATGTTAGCTGCACGGGTAGCTTTGGGTCGAAGTGTGTCAGGACCTCCGATTTCAGCAATGCTTTCTTTGCTTGGGCGAAAGCTTCGTTGCACAGTTCAGTCCATTTCCATGTTTTGCCTTGACATAGCAACTGATGTAACGGCTTCAGCAATGTTGCTAAGTCTGGAATAAACTTCCCATAGTAGTTAAGTAGCCTCGGA
This sequence comes from Somniosus microcephalus, assembly GCF_052327205.1. Lineage (NCBI taxonomy): Eukaryota > Metazoa > Chordata > Chondrichthyes > Squaliformes > Somniosidae > Somniosus > Somniosus microcephalus. Next base: position 256,893,720 of record NC_140992.1, read on the forward strand.
AATGAACGTAACTGGCTCACATTCTGGGGTGCTGGGGTCTCCACGATCGCCTTGACCTTTGATGGTGCCTTATGCAGGCCAGTAGCGTCAATCACATGCCCCAGGTACTCAACTGAAGACTGAAAGAATTCACATTTGTCTTTACGAACTCTGAGTCCGTACTCTTTCAGTCGTTGTAGTGTCGCATCCAAGTTCAGAAGATGATCCTCCTCATTTGTCCCAGTGACAAGGATGTCGTCCAGGTAGCACTGGACTCCTGGCAGTCCACTCAAAATCTGATCCATTGCCCTTTGGAATAGAGCAGGGGCCTGTTGTGTATGTAATATGTATGTCACTTTAAACCTATGGCCAGGGCAGCACTACTTTGTAGGGCGTAGTGATACCGTAGTACCACTCCTGGCCATAGGGGTATAAATAATGCTGTGGGTACTGATCTCCCCTCAGTTCCCGCCTGTGGGTATGAAGTAAAGACCTAAGTTAAACCCTTCCAAGCTGTCTCTTCCTTATTGTATTAAGTATATTCGCATACTTTACAGGGCCGACGTAATTCCAAACGGAAGGCGGCAGTACCTGTATAGCCCCTTGTGTGTCACAATAGTCAGCAGCTCCTTTGATTTGTTATCGACATGCATTTGTAGATAAGCCTGGCATAAGTTTATTTTGCTGAACTTTTGCCCTCTGGCCAGGCCCGTAAAAAGATCATCAATGAGGGGAAGAGGGTACTGTTCCGCAGACAGCACCGGGTTAATAGTCACTTTAAAATCCCCGCAGATTCGAACAGATCCATCCTTTTTCAGGACAGGAACAATGGGTGTGGCCCATTTGCTCACGCTCACAGGCTCCAGGACTCCATTCTCGACTAAGGCCTCCAAGTTAGCCTCAACTTTTGGCCTAATTGCATAGGGTACAGGTCGGGCTTTGTGAAACTTCGGCTTGCTATCAGGTTTAATGTCCAGTCTTACGCTGATCTTTTTCATGCTCCCAAGTTCCCCATTGAAGAGTTCTGCATGTTTGTTTAACACTGCAGTCAGACCTGACTCCCCTTTTGACATCATACGGACTGCAGGCCAGTCCAGCGTGATTTTCTCCAGCCACGCACGTCCCAGTAGCGATGGGTAATTTCTCTTTACCACATATAATGGCAGTTTTGCAGTCTGTCCGTTCAATTTAACTGTCACCTCAATGACGCCTCTCATGGCCACAGGTTCGCCGGTATACGTCTTTAGCACAATGTTTGTTGGCTGAAGGGTAAGATGCTTTAGCATTTTGTTGTAGACAGTGTCTGAAACAAGGGACACAGCTGCGCCTGTGTCCACTTCCATCCGCACTGATTGTCCCTCCACCAGTGGTGACACCCTGTAGACATTTGAATCACCTGCAACCGTCAGTATGTGCACCTCTTCCTCCTCAGAGGTGTCGCTCCCCTCTGTTTTGCTTGTTCCATCATACTGCACTGAATGAACACTCTTTTTCCTCTCTTGTCCAAATACAGACATTTTGCTTCCATGCTTCCCAGCTCTGTCTGTTCTTTTTTTACCTCTACAGGCACGTTCAATGTGACCCTTTTTGCCACAATTTCGGCATTCCAGCTCCGTACACCAGCAGTCATTAGCGTGATGGCCCGTTTTCCCACAACGGTAACATGTGCCGTTCCGCGCACCTTTAGGCTCAGACGACACCTTGTGAACTCTCCCTGTTGAACTCAACTGGTGAGCCTCCTTTTCCGCCATCTCCATGGAGACACTAAATCCAATGGCTTTTTCAAGAGTAAGGTTGTCCTCAGTAAGAAGGCGCTTCTGTGTGGCTGCATTTTGCAGACCACACACGAGTCTGTCTCTAATGGTGTCCTTCAGCACCTCCTTGAACTCGCAGTGTTCTGATAACCTTTTTAAAGCAGCAATAAACATCGTCACTGATTCCCCCTCCTCTTGATTCCATTTGTGAAATCTAAATCTCTCAGCAATAACCAGAGGTTTTGGTGAAAAATGTGCTCCAAGAATTTCCACTAGTTGCTTATATGTTTTAGTTCCTGGCTTATCTGGCTGCACGAGGCTGCGAAGTAAATTGAATGTCTTCGGCCCGATTACACTCAAAAAGGTAGGCACGACCTTTTCATTTGCCACCACATTCGCCAATACAAAATAGTCAAAACGTTCCATATATGCGCTCCACATTTTCATCAAAATCACCGATGTTTCCTAATATAGTAGCCATCTCACGTTTCAAATTAAAATTTCTGTTTACTCACTGCACCCGTAACGTACACAGATTCATCCGCTCTTCGTTGCCACTTGTTGTGTTGGTACCTTTCTACCTAGACACAATTTAGGACTCAGAACTCAGAGATTCAAACATGAAGTGCTTTATTGGAAGGAAAGGAAGTTCTGGCAAGTTCCGAACAAAGAGAGCTAAACTTAACAGAGAACACCCAACCATTTATCTCCTGTGACAGCGCCACCACAGGTGGGAGGACAACACACAATACATAACATACACCACCTGAAAATGAATGTGTATGTTGAAGGAAAATCCAGCCCAACCTTCCTGTCTCTTAGTTAAGTTAATATGACACAAAGCTGGGTGGGCGTGTGTGCTGTGAGAAGGATGCAGAGAAACTCCAGTATGATTTGGACAGGTTGGGTGATTGGGCAGATGCATGGCAGATGCAGTATAATGTGGATAAATGCGAGGTTATCCACTTTGTTGGCAAAAACAGGAAGACAGATTATTATCTGAAAGGCAATAGATTGGGAAAAGGGGAAGTGCAACGAGACCTGGGTGTCTTTGTGCACCAGTCGCTGAAGGTAAGCATGCAGGTGCAGCAGACGGTTAAGAAGGCAAATGGTATGTTGGCCTTTATAGCGAGAGGATTTGAGTACAGGAGCAAAGATGTCTTGCTGCAGTTGTATAGGGCCTTGGTGAGACCACACCTTGGGTATTGTGTGCAGTTTTGGTCGCCTTATCTGAGGAAGGATGTTCTTGCCATGGAGGGAGTGCAGCGAAGATTCACCAGACTGATACCCGGGATGGCAGGAATGACGTATGAAGAGAGATTGGGTCGATTAGGCTTATATTCACTAGAGTTTAGAAGAATGAGAGGGGATCTCATTGAAACTTATAAAATTCTAACAGGACTAGACAGACTAGATGCAGGAAGGATGTTCCCGATGGCGGGGGAGTCCAGAACCAGGGGTCAGAGTCTAAGGATAAGGGGTAAGCCATTTAGGACTGAGATGAGGAGGAGTTTCTTCACCCAGAGAGTGGTGAATCTGTGGAATTCTCTACCACAGAAGGCAGTTGAGGCCAACTTATTAAATATATTCAAGAAGGAGTTAGATATATTTCTTAAGGCTAAGAGGATCAAGGGATATGGGGAGAAAGCAGGGACAGGGTACTGAATTTGGATGATCAGCCATGATCTCATTAAATGGCAGAGCAGGCTCGAGGGGCCGAATGGCCTACTCCTGCTCCTATCTTCTATGTTTCTATGTTTCTATACATTCACAACAGTGGTACCTGACAATCTGGATAATTATCCATTGGGAGGGTTTCCAGGCTTATGTAGAGGGTGTAGTCTATTCTTCTTCAAAGATAAAAGACTGAAAGAGACAAAGTATGCTATGAATTTCTGTGTCTTATAATCAGACATAAACCATACAAAAACCCACTAGATCATGTTAGACATGTTAATACAATCAGTAAATGAGGAAGGGAGATTATGGCCCAGAAATTCAGGTCGGGGGCTTCCCGCGGGTGTAAGCCCCCGACCTGCACTTACCCTGCGCGCCGGCCGTTGAGCTGTGGGCCCCCGTGGAATTCCGATCCTGGGCCTGCTCCAACTGCCGGCGCGCAGTGCTTGCGTATCCCAGGGGCGCAGTTAGTTCGATGCGTCCCTTGGGATCACATGGGCCATGGAGAGCCAATCGGAGCAGGGAATGCCCATTCATAAGTTTTGACAGGAAGACCTGTCAAAACTTATAAATACTATGGGCCCCAAAACATCACTAAATCTTCAAATAATTTTTTTTTTTTAATCACATTTTTAAAATACAGTAAACTATAAATTACATGAAATAACTATTTTAAACAATAATTTAAATTTTTGGAAAAAATAATTTTATTTTCTAACAGGGCTAAAAGTAAACTTACCTTGTTTTAAAGTATTTAAAAATAATAAACCTGTGGAAAAAATATTTTAATTTTAATTAATTCACCACTTACCTTGTAAAAAGCAGGCTTTACGCCTGCTTTTTATATGTCTAACTTCTGGAGACTTACCCTCCTGGGAAAACCTGCAAAAAAAACGTAAGTTCGATGCGCACGCGCAGCCTCTCCTGAGCACGCGTTCGAACGCTGAACCCCTTCTTTCAGGGGAACGGAAGTGCCGGTTTCCCGCGCATGCGCAGTGCATGCAGGAAACCGGCACTTCCATTGGGCCTACGGGTGAGTACCCCGTGCGTACTCACCTGTGGAGACCCGAAGTTCTGGGCCTATATATATATTTTTAAAAAGACAAATCCAGGGGGCAGTCATGAGTAGAATGAAACTCTGAAACTTTGGCGTAAATGTGAGTTTCTGCTGAACTTCTGACAATGTTACCGTGGCAGAGTGGGAGAATCTCAAGGAAATTCCTGGCACAACATGTTAGTTTCACCTTATTTAAATCTGGCAAATATAAAAATACAGAAAAACAAAGTACGATAACCATCATAGATAGAATTTTCTTCAGGGTTATCAATGACCTTTTCCTGAGATTTTTTTCCAATGCAAGTCACATAGGTTTCCAACATACCCTCATGTTCTCCCCAAATAAGTGGAGAAACGCTACTCTGTCAGACTGAAAGGCTAAAACTACAAGTCAAATTAATTGCAAGAATTAACTATACACAGGAGCATTACCAGTTCGAATAAAAACAACAAAGATTTTAAAAGTCCTGGCATAAGCTTGCCGAGATTACAGTTTAGCCAAAGGGAAAGTGGTCAGGGCACAGAGGACCCACAGGAATTTTAAAGTGTCTTCTCCACGATTGTGTTTCTTGCACTGTCCACATACATGACTTTCAGGTGTGGCGCTTGTGTGGAGCTGACAGAAATTAGTATCTCTAGGGATATGGTGTTGGGTAAGTTGAGGGGACTGAAGGCCGACAAATCCCCGGGGCCTGATAAACTACATCCTAGGGTACTTAAGGAGGTGGCCCTGGAGATAGCAGATGCTCTAAGGATCATCTTCCGGAACTCCATTGACTCGGGAACAGTACCCGTGGATTGGAGGGTAGCTAATGTTACCCCAATATTTAAAAAGGGGGGTAGAGAGAAAGCAGGGAATTATAGACCAGTAAGCCTTACATCGGTTGTGGGCAAAATGCTAGAGTCCATTATTAAGGATAAAATAGCGGAGCACTTGACAAATGGGGAAAGGATCGGACAGAGTCAACATGGATTTACAAAGGGTAAATCGTGTTTGACTAATCTGCTGGAATTTTTTGAGGAAGTAACTGGTAAAATAGATGGGGGAGAGCCAGTGGATGTGGTGTACCTTGACTTCCAGAAAGCCTTCGATAAGGTTCCACACAAAAGATTATCATGCAAAATTAAGGCTCATGGGATTGGGGGCAAAGTATTAACGTGGATAGAGAACTGGCTGGCGGATAGAAAACAGAGAGTTGGAATAAACGGCTCGTTTTCGGAGTGGCAGGCAGTGACCAGCGGGGTGCCGCAAGGATCTGTCCTGGGACCCCAGCTGTTCACAATATATATAAATGATCTGGATCAGGGAATTGGATGCAATATTTCCAAATTCGCTGACGACACTAAACTAGGAGGAGGGGTGGGCTCTGATGAGGATGTCAGGAGGCTACAGTGCGATTTGGACAGGTTGGGGGAATGGACGGATACGTGGCAGATGCACTATAATGTGGATAAATGCGAGGTTATCCACTTTGGGGGTAAAAACAGGAGGGTAGATTATTATCTAAATGGCAATAGATTGGGAGATGGGGAAGTGCAGAGGGACCTGGGTGTTCTTGTGCACCAGTCACTGAAGGAGAGCATGCAGGTGCAACAGGCGATTAAGAAGGCAAATGGTATGTTGGCCTTCATATCAAGGGGGTTCGAGTATAGGAATAGGGATACCTTACTACAGCTGTACAAGGTGCTGGTGAGACCGCATCTGGAGTATTGTGTACAGTTTTGGTCGCCCCATCTGCGGAAGGATGTTCTTGCCATGGAAAGAGTGCAGCGGCGATTCACCAGGCTGATACCTGGAATGGCGGGAATGACCTACGAGGAGAGATTGAATAGTTTGGGCTTGTACTCACTGGAGTTTAGAAGATTGAGAGGGGATCTCATCGAAACATATAAAATTATGGCAGGCCTGGACAGGCTGAATTCAGAGAGAATGTTTCCAATGGCAGGGGAGCACAGAACCAGGGGCCACAGTCTAAAAATAGCGGGCAAATCATTTAAAACAGAGATGAGGAAGAATTTCTTCACTCAAAGAGTGGTGACCCTGTGGAATTCCCTGCCACAGAGGGCTGTGAAGGCTAATTCAATAAATATTTTCAAGAGAGAATTGGATATATTTCTGAAGGCTAAGGGGATTAAGGGTTACGGAGAAAAGGCGGGGACGGGGTACTGATCTGGTAAGATCAGCTAAGATCTCAGACGAAGATCAGCCATGATCTCATTGAATGGCGGAGCAGGCTCGAAGGGCCGAATGGCCTACTCCTGTTCCTATCTCTATGTTTCTATGTTTCTATCTGGCCTTCATCACCGTTGGCCTAGCCACAACCATACTGAAGAAGTGGTTAACAGACTGTAGACTAGATCCCAGTCTGAGAGGCCTCTTGAGTGGAGAGGGGTCAGTCAAGCTGGATCAAAGTAGACCTTGCATGCTTGGTCTGCTTCTTTAAAGATGCCCCATGTAATTTCTCAGCAATTATTAATTATTTGCATCGCCCAAATGGATGAGAAGGGCACTAACAGCTGCAACGCTGTGTGCAGAGATGTTTAGCAAGTCAGAGTGAATTGAAGCCTTTTGCAATCTTTGTCTAGCATGACATGTCCTTTATTGCTTCATGAAATTGCTGACAATTAGCTGATGTCTAATAGCCCAATGACAAACTTACGTACAGTACCGTTTCAACAATCTTTGGTGTTAGCCAAAAACCTTGATTTAATTTGGTTCTGTTTATAGGCAGTGACTAACAGAAGCAAGTCATGTTACCTCGAAACTTAATGCTAACTCCAGACAATTGCTTAATCTTAGTTCCTCAAGACTAAAGAGTTCCTTTCAATGGAGCAAGAGAGTTCTATTTAAATTTGCACTACTTGCTCGACCCCAAAAAATTCACATGGTAAAAAAAGCCTCATACTGTACTTTTACAGGGTTAGTCCTGGCATAAATTTGCCAAGTGTGCAGTTTAGCCAGAGGGAAATTGGTCAGGACCCAGATACGCCCCAGGCTGCAAGCTTTTCAGGGCTTGCTTGGGGTGGCTTCTGCATTGAAGGGGATGAAACCAGGTGTTGGAAACTTCTTTGGTTTTGGCCTCTCCGACACCAAGCGACCTGGACACTGGTGTACAGGCCTGCTCAGTAGTGCAGGATTGCGGCTGCAGTCTAGGGCCCAAGCGTGGACCCCACCATCAAAATGCGAGCCCTGTTATTCCATTGGTTAGGCTGCAACCAAAAAAAAATGTCCTGGCACCAGCTTCTGAGCAAGTGGCTGACCAGCACCAGTTTTCCTGTCCCTGCCTTCCTCTGGCAAGGGTTCAATCTGCACCCAAATTTATATGGGCGCCTGCTTCTAGTGACATGCTAATTAGGTGACCTATTTGGATTTGGATACTCTGGCAGGATTAGCCTGCTCCAATTTTGCTGCTGGCATGGAGCTGAGGATTTTCATCCCCATAATTTTGAATTTTACAGCTTGAAGTGAGATGAGCCTCCCCGACATAACTCCCCTCTCCAGCTTGAGGAAGATGGTGACTGGTCTGACATCTCACTTGGGTGAACAGCCAAAAACAATGCCAGCATGTCTTTCCAGTTACAGAGTTCCATTGGAGTGTCTAGATTCTTATCAGATAGACGTGCTTCCGCTTCTGCACATTGTGCTTTTCTGTCTCAAAACCTATGCAGCAAAACTATTGCACTGACGAGTGTCACAATTTGGGATTGCCATCTATTTTGCAATGCAATGATCTTGGCGTGATTTATATTAAAATGTTGTGCATTTCTGCCTTGAAAGCTATGTGGCGGACCTGCTGCATTGGTTCTCTAGCACCACTGGTGCGATGTTGCTGCTGAGCATTACAGCAGACTCGGAGGCCAAGCCTGCAAGAAGCTCCATGTTACTGCTGATGAATCCAAGCGACCTCATGCTCACTCTGATGCTCCACCAGCAGGCACTTCTTCCCTGTTCTGGAGCATTAAGAAATAGCAAGCAGACAGCTACTCACCTGGCTCTGGACTCTTTCACCTGCACCCCCCCAACCTCGGCCTCCACTGTCTTGTCCTTGTCGGGAGCTTCTAATGAAATTGTCTAGAACCTTTGAGCGTAACTTGCCATTGGCAATATGGCGCGGGATTGGGTGCATTTCTAGGTCTAACTTCCGGATTGTGCTCAGAGGAAGTTCCAGGTGACAAGTCAGTAACCGTAAACCTGCAGCTTTGCCTATGCTTCAAAGAGCAGACAGGCTCTTCTTTATTTGCAGTCCATTAAGAGAATTGAACCCTAATTACATAAAAGAAAGACTTGCATTTATATAGCCACTGGACATCTCAAAGCGCTTTACAGCCAATGAAGTATAGTCACTGTTGTAATGTGGGAAATGCACACAGCAAGCTCCCACAAACAGCAATGTGATAATGACCATTTTTTATGTTGGTTGAGGGATAAATATTGGCCAGGACACCGGGGAGAACTCCCCTGCTCTTCTTCGAAATAGTGCCATGGGATCTTTTTCATCCACTTGAGAGAGCAGACGGGGCTTCGGTTTAACGTCTCATCCGAAAGACAGCACCTCTGACAGTGCAGCACTCCCTCAGCACGGCACTGGAATGTCAGGCTAGATTTATGTTCTACCAATCCCTGGAGTAGAATTTGAACCCAGGACCTTCTAACTCATAGAGGCAAGTGTGCTACCCACTGAACCACAGCTGAGATTGACATAGGATTAAGACTTAGCTCATCTATAACTATGCAAATCTCACAGCATAGGTTAAAATATTTCATGGAGGTTTGTAGTTTTATATTTTACACATTATATTTCAAAAATACTGTCAGAAAGTGTGGCATTCACATTTAACATTCCTAAAAGTACAATTAAATGCACTTAGGATTTACGCCACCGCCCTCCGACAAGAAACAATTTCTACGATGAACATTTGCATACAACAAAGGAAGCAGTTGAAATGTTGTATCTTCCCAAGGCTGAATTATTCCAACTCTCACAAAACCAAGTTAAAGTTTTCAAGAAATAACAACAGAAAATGCTGGAAAAACTCAGCAGGCCAGGCAACATCGGTGGAGAGAGAAATTAGAGTCAACCTTTCAGGTCAAAACCCTTTATCAAGATTTCAAGTTTCTATCTAACTTGTTGGCCCGGAATTTGTGCTCAACAGCGAAGCGAAGGTATTTCTAACTTATAAAAAATGTTAGAGAGAGCAAAACAGAGACTGGGGCTCTCACGTGAGGAAAAGGCAAACCTGAAATAAGGATGAACAAATATTAAAAAAACATTTTTTTTTTAAACTTGAGGATTTCTGCATGCGCCAAATCCCAACATTGTGGACAATTTCAAAGGTGGAAAGATGGCGGACGCTGCCAGTTCGCCGTCATCCCAACCGCAAATTCTGGGCCAGGAAATTACAGGAAACTCTCTTTTAACCGGCAAAATTCAGGAGTAGGTTCAGGTAAGTTTTACTATATATTAGTGGCCGTGTAACCGGGGTTCCTGGATTTGTGGCAGTGTAACCGGGGCTCCTGCACCTGTGGTGTGTACGGGGCTCTCGTACCTTGGTAAGTATACCTCTCTGTAATCCGGACTTTTTGATCAACCGGCAGCACGCCGGTCCCGTCGGTGCCGGATAAAAAAGAGTTTCCTGTAGTAAGGACTGAGGAACAGACATCGGCACATTTCAAGGTATGTTAGTTTCATTCGTTTTTAAAAAAACAAAACATGCTACATACACCAGCTATCTTCAGGCTCAGATATGGAAATCACACTGGCCATTGTCACTAGATCATTCAGAACAAGCACACACATATGTATGTATATATATATATATTATAATATACATACATATGTATAATATACATTGGCCCAGATTTTGCCATGGATATCACTGTGTCCTCTGAGTATGCCGCCATACCGCCTTTGAAATCCACCGCAAGTTGGGATTTAATCCTGAACTTGTGTTCTGTCAACGTACGCGTTGACAGGCCATCCGCTCCGCCACTGAAAAACTATTTGCTGCCACAGAGTTAAGCTATTTGCCCACCAGCTGCCCAGCAACTTTGAACGGAAATTTTACGGCTGGTAGAAACAGGCACAGGGCCTGTTTGCACAGCGTAAGGGGATATCCAAATTGGAAAAAAAAGCTTTGTTTTTAATTAAATGACATCCAGGAAAAATAAAAGCTTTAATGAGAAATAATCCTAGTGTATGTTAAAGCTGTAGGATTTTTCATAATTTTCTGCACAGTGTATTTGTTTAGAAGTGGGAATTCTGAGTAATGAATTGGATTCCCATGATAAAAGCTCAATCTTTACGCATTTTAAAGACAGTAGTAATGAAGCAATGTAGTAATTTAAATGAATGAAAGACAATCTGTTTTCTGATTGGAGGACCAGGCCCATGTGATCCCAGGTATGCTTCCACACAGGCTGCGTCGCTCGGATCTGTGGGCCATTACGCTGCCCTCCTACTCAGCGTCAGAGTGCAAGTTTACGCAAGAGGGCCGCCATCAGGTAGGTGTGTATTATTTTCACAGCTTGGCGGCTTACTCCAGAGCTATGACACCGACCGCAATTTTTGGCCAATTATATACACACATATATAGGCCTATATATATATCTATATATATATCTATATATGTGTATATATATATATGTGTGTATATGTATATATATGTATATGTATGTGTGTGTATATATATGTATATACATATATTATGTATATATGTGTGTGTATATAATGTATAAATATGTGTGTATATATGTATGTGTGTATATATCTGTATATATATATATATGTGTGTCTATATATATATGTCTATATGTGTCTATATATATGTCTATATATATGTCTATATGTGTCTATATAAATATGTCTATATGTGTCCATATAAATAGTCTATGTGTGTCTATATATATATAGTCTATATATATATATGTCTATATGTGTCTATATATATGTGCATGTATAAAATATACATGCATAATAACTGTGCACTATTGAAACATATAAGATTCTGAGGGGGATTGACAGGGTGAATGCTGAGAGGTTGTTTCCCCTGGCTGGAGTGTCTAGAACTAGGGGGCATAGTCTCAGGATAAGGGGTCGGCCATTTAAGACCGAGATGAGCAGGAATTTCTTCACTCAGAGGGCTGTGAATCTTTGGAATTCTCTGCCCCACAGGGCTGTGAATGCTGAGTCTTTGAGTATATTCAAGGCTGAGATAGATAGATTTTTGGGGCTCGATTTTAGTAGCCCTGAGGAGGCGGGTCTGTTGGGAAAATCGGGAAAAATGCCTTCAGACACCCAACCCGCCTCCACCCCGCACCCACCCAATTTTCGTGAGTGTCTGTTTAGCCGCTCCCAAAATAACCCGTCTCCAACCGGTGGGACAGGTAGTTAAGGCAGTTAACAGCCTGTTAACTACCTTGCTAATCCTATTTTCATAGTGGTTTCCCATTTTCCTGCTTCAAGCTCCTGTCAGAAACAGACCAGGTTCAAGGAGACGAGTTGCTGGAGGACATGATTTGTATACATTGGTGGAGCGCTTTAAAAGCGCCCCTGAAACATGGCTGACATTCAAATGCAACAACTTTGCTGTTGTAGGTATGGGATAACATTTTGCACATCTACTGACCTTCTGACTGTTCAAACCTGAGGATTGGGAGCAGTTTAGGATTCAGCAAAGGAGGACAAAGGGTTTAATTAAGAGGGGGAATATATCAATCAATCAATCAATTCAATAAATTCAATTTTATTTGTCATATATGCAGCAAACGTGTGTACTGCACAATGAAATGTTGATTTTTACGAGCTCTCCCAACATTGGAATAAATATGGCATAGCAATGATAAAAATACTAATAGAAATACAGTAATAATAAATAAATTAACAGTAATAAATAATAATAAATTATTCATTCATGAGTCTTATGGCCTTGGGGTAGAAGCTGTTTTGAAACCTGCTGGTATGAGACCGTATGCTTCGATATCTCTTACCGGACGGGAGCAGGGCGAAGAGGTTGTGGCTGGGGTGGCTCGCATCTTTGATGATTCTCAGGGCCTTCCCCCGGCACTTCTCAGGGTAGATATCCTGCACAGCAGGTAGTTTAATTCCTATAGTATGTTGTGCAGCTTTCACCACCATCTGTAGAGCCTTGCGGTCTATGGCGGTGCAGTTGCCATACCAGGTAGTGATGCAGCCGGACAGGATACTCTCGATGGTGCACCGGTAGAAGTTGGTGAGATCTGGGGGGCCATTCCAAATTTCTTCAGTCTCCTGAGGAAGAACAGGCGTTGGCATGCCTTCTTGGTTACAACGTCGATGTGATTGAGAGAGATTATGAGAGTAAGCTTTCAGGGAACATAAAAACTGACTGTAAAAGCTTCTACATATATGTGAAAAGAAAAAGATTGGTGAAGTCAAGCGTAGGTCCCTTGCAGTGAGAATCAGGGGAATTTATAATGGGGAACAAAGAAATGGCAGACCAATTAAATACATACTTTGGTCTGTCTTCACAAATGAGAACACAAATAACCTCCCAGAGATGTCGGGGAACATAGGATCTAATGAGAGGGAGGAATTGAATGAAATCAGTATTTGTAAGAAAATGGTGTTAGGGAAATTGATGGGATTGAAGGCCGATAAATCCCCAGGGCCTGATAATCTACATCCTAGGGTCACAGTCTAAGGATAAGGGGTAAGCCATTTAGGACTGAGATGAGGAGGAATTTCTTCACCCAGAGAGTGGTGAACCTGTGGAATTCTCTACCACAGAAGGCAGTTGAGGCCAATTCATTAAATATATTCAAGAAGGAGTTAGATATATTTCTTAAGGCTAAAGGGATCAAGGGATATGGGGAGAAAGCAGGGACAGGGTACTGAATTTGGATGATCAGCCATGATCTCATTAAATGGTGGAACAGGCTCGAGGGGCCGAATGGCCTACTCCTGCTCCTATCTTCTATGTTTCTGTGTTTCAAGCTGACACCCATCTGCAGTGTGTCATGAATGGAATAATTTCAGGCCACTTCGACTGTGCGCTTGTAAGATTGTTAACTGAAATGAAATGTGTTTCATGGGGATGGGAAACATTTATGCCCTCCCATCCTATTCCTCATAATTGGGGGAGTAGCAGCCGTGTGGCTCAGCACCGATCTGGAAAGGAGTAGGAGGAGGACGAGGGGAGTCTTACATGCCCTGTTGTGACCAATGCCGCATCCATTCAGTTCACTGCTGCTGTCAACCAGGGTACGCACACTGCCGTACTACACTAGCATAAGCTTACTCTTCAACCATAGGTGGCCACCATATGGCTCTGTAATTGCAGGTGACACTTGTCCAACGTAATACTTTATCTCTGCTATATCCTGTTATTTCCTATCACTTTTACCATCAGCATAACAAATACAAGTCGCCCCGAGCCCTCAATGTGCTTTTGCCATTTCCCATAACACAGAGGCCATACAATCAACTGTTTGACATAATTTGTCTTCAACACATGACACATGGATAATATACCAGTAAGAGTCAGAAAAAAAAAGAAACATCACCCAAGTGACTATAGGTGCTTAATCTTTCTCTTACGCGTGCTTCTACGTGGTGCTTCCCCTGTGGCTTCAGCAGATGTAGAGGCACCTTGCTGACTAGGATGTTGCACCTGCTTAGACACCTTTGGCGGGCATCCTCTGGGTTTGGGAGCCTGGGTGGGCTCTTCAACAGTCTGCTCTTCCTGTGGCTGTGCAGGGGCTGAAACGGCCATCTCAGTTGGCTGTGCAAAGTGGGTCTCTGACCGAGGGCTCCGCAGTGGCATGGTCATGTGAGTGCTTTGAGAGGAGCCCACACTTCCTTCTGTCCTGCCAACAACATCCTTCTCATGGGTCATCCACACCTCAGTGCTGGCAAGTGGCAGGAGAGCACCTTGCTGAACTTCAGAGGGACCATGAGGACCCATTTCTGCACTGGCAGTCCTCATCAAATGGACGTCCATGAAGCTCTGCTCTCTCTGCTCAATAGCTGCCCATCGCCCCTCCAGAGATGACAATCTATTTTGAACAGTCACCATGTTTTCCTGACTATGGCGACTTATTTCCTCCATGGCCGTAGCCATTCTTTCCACTGAGATATAGCCATCTTTTCCATGGCGGTTGCCATCCTATCCATGGTGGTGCATTCATGCACCATTGTCTCCACCACGGCAGTGCTGATGTTTGAGATGGACTCCTCCATTCTCTCCACACTCACACTAACCCTGGAGGCAAACCCTTCCAAAGACACCTGCGCTTGTTCCTGTATTTCATGAACCGCTCTTTTTCTGGATGGCCACAGAGGCACAGCATCTACATGCAGCTCAGCAGAGCTAGGAGAGTCCTGCGACCTCCGCCGAGGACTCTCCACTGCTGTTGCTGTCTCCACCATCTGCTGATGCTCACTTGTGCGCTGTGATAGACCAGGTGGTAACACTGCTCTAACTCGCGATGGCCTCACTGAGTTGTGCGTTGCTGCGCTGGTGCTGGGTGCGCTGACTCCTGGTGATGCTGGTCCCTCAGAGGCTTCAGGTTCCTCTGAGGAGATGTCTGGGTCTTCATCCTGGATTGTGGGGAGGGGGGCGCTCGATGGTCCTGTGGGAGAGTAAAGGCTTGAATTAGACATCTGCTATTGATGTAGCAGACACATCCTTTTGAGCAGATGATACACGCGCTTCTCTATGAACATCATATGCCATTGCAGTCTGAGAGGGATGAAACTCTATTGTGTCACCAGCTTCCTCTAGTGTGCCCGTCTCTCCATCGCCCACTTCCAGGTCCTCACCACCTCCAACAAACTCATTTGCTGCCTCCTCAGCACTGGTCGATGTTGCAAGGGAAGCTGTTCCTCCTCCAGTCAGTGCTCTCTCTCTCTTATTGTGGGCTATCTTTTCCTGCAAGGAGGGACACAAGCGGTGTTTCAGCCACAGAAACATAGAAGATAGGAGCAGGAGTAGGCCATTCGGCCCCTCGAGACTGCACCGCCATTCAATGAGATCATGGCTGATCATCCAAACTCAGTACCCTGGCCCTGCCTTCTCCCCGTATCCCTTGATCCCTTTAGCCTTAAGAAATATATCTAACTCCTTCTTTAATATATTTAATGAACTGGCCTCAACTGCTTTCTGTGGTAGAGAATTCCACAGATTCACCACACTCTGGTGAAGAAATTCCTCCTCATTTCTGTCCTAAATGGCTTACCCCTTATCCTTAGACTGTGACCCCTGGTTCTGGACTGCCCCGCCATCGGGAACATCCTTCCTGCATCTAGTCTGTCTAGTCCTTTTAGAATTTTATAAGTTTCAATGAGATCCCCTCTCATTTTTCTAAACTCCAGTGAGTATAAGCCCAATCGACCCAATCTCTCCTCATATGTCATTCCTGCCATCCCAGGTATCAGTCTGGTGAATCTTCGCTGCACTCCCTCCATGGCAAGAACATCCTTCCTCAGATAAGGCGACCAAAACTGCACATGTACTGGCCGCGCTAGACGTGCTCCTATCTAGTTATCCAGCAAGTTAAACACTTATTCAAAAATAATTCTTCGTGAAGCCGTTTGCTGTTTTGAAGCTTTACTTGAACAAATTTTTGTGAAAAGATATTGCGCTTGGCCTAACATATGAATCAGATTACATTGGATTGTGAAACCCTTATGGAATCCTCCATTACTGCCAGGTTCTTCCTGGAATTCTACTTCCTGTGTTACACAGGAAGAAAGGTACGAAGGTCAAATGACCTCTCACAGGAAGAAAGGAACAAAGGTCAAATGACCTCACACAGGAAGAAAGGAACAAAGGTCAAATGACCTCTGCTTCATACAAACACACTACTAACACAATAACCACCACCAGAGGGTGCTACTGCATGTAAAAATGTCCAGAATGTCACATAATGTCCAGAACAGCACACAATACTCAAGGTGTGGTCTCACCAAGGCCCTGTACAACTGCAGCAAGATATCCTTGTTCCTGTACTCAAAACCTCTCGCTATGAAGGCCAACATACCATTTGCCTTCTTAACCGCCTGCTGCACCTGCGTGCTTACCTTCAGCGACTGGTGCACAAGGACACCCAGGTCTCGTTGCACTTCCCCTTCTCCCAATCTATTGCCATTCAGATAATAATCTGCCTTCCTGTTTTTGCCACCAAAGTGGATAACCTCGCATTTATCCACATTATACTGCATCTGCCATGCATCTGCCCAATCACCCAACCTGTCCAAATCATACTGGATTTTCTCTGCATCCTCCTCACAGCACACACGCCCACCCAGCTTTGTGTCATCTGCAAACTTGGAGATATTACATCTAGTTCCCTCGTCTAGATCATTAATATATATTGTGAATAGCTGGGGTCCTAGCACCAATCCCTGCGGTACCCCACTAGTCACTGCCTGCCACTCGGATAAAGACCCGTTTATTCCAACTCTTTGCTTCTTGTCTGCCAACCAATTCTCAATCCAAGTCAGTACCTTGCCCCCAATCCCATGTGCCTTTACTTTGAACACTAATCTCTTATGCAGGACCTTATCGAAAGCCTTCTGAAAGTCCAAATACACCACATCCACTGGTTCTCCCTTATCTATTCTATGAGTTACATCCTCAAAAAATTCCAGTAGATTAGTCAAGCACGATTTACCTTTTGTAAATCCATCTTGACTTTGTCCGATCCTGTCACTGTTTTCCAAGTGCTCTGCTATTACATCTTTAATAATGGACTCTAGCATTTTCCCCACTACTGATGTCAGGCTTACTGGTCTAAAATTCCCCATTTTCTCTCTACCACCTTTTTTGAACAGTGGGGTAACATTAGCTACCCTCCAATCCATGGGAACAGTTCCAGAGTCTATAGAATTTTGTTAGATGACCAGCAATGCATCTACTATTTCTAGGGCCACTTCCTTAAGTACCCTAGGATGTAGATTATCAGGCCCTGGGGATTTATCGGCCTGCAATCCCGTCAGTTTCCCTAACACCATTTCCCTACAAATACTGATTTCATTCAGTTCCTCCCTCTCATTAGACCCTATGTTCCCCGACATCTCTGGGAGGTTATTTGTGTCCCCCTTTGTGAAGACAGAACCAAAGTATGTATTTAATTGGTCAGCCATTTCTTTGTTCCCCATTATAAATTCCCCTGATTCTGACTGCAAGGGACCTACGCTTGACTTCACCAATCTTTTTCTCTTCACATATCTATATGAATGGAGTGACCACATATCACAGTGATGGAGTGAGTGTGATTAATCCCTACCATAGAAGCTTTGAGTGAGGCGAGGATGGGATAAAGCACCAAGAGGAAGGTAGCTCCCTGTGCATTGTTAATTGTTGTCACTGCATGACAGCGAGAGCGAGTCTAAGGGGTGCATAGGCAGGATGCTGAAGTGATTCAGTGCAGTGACAGAGATGGATAGGAAAGGGTGCAAGGGAAGTAAGAGTAAGGTGGGGTGTGAAGGAGGAGGCTTACAACGCAGAGTGCAGGTGATGAGAAGAGAAGGGAAGCAGAGTGAAGGCAAGTGAGATGGGATACTCACTTTTGATGTTCTCACAAGATCATTAAACCTTTTTCAGCACTGGATCCATGAGCGTGCATAAATGCACCTTGCGCTCACCTCCTGAGCAATGCGTAGCCAAGCTGCCTTGGTCTGCTGAAGAGGCTTCCTCCGGCCATCAGGAGGGAAGAGGCTCCCAAATACGCCCACCACGCAACCCGACTCCAACCCGCCTTGGGAATTAAAATTGAGCCCTTGGACTCTAGGGGAATCAAGGGATATAGAGATCGGGTGGGAAAGTGGAGTTGAGGTCGATGATGAGCCATGATCTTATTGAATGGCGGAGCAGGCTTGAGGGGCCGTATGGCCTACTCCTCCTGCTCTGATTTCTTATGTTCTTATTTATATTATATACGTGTATAAATATACATATGTTTATCTATAACATATAATATACATTATACACATATATGTACACATATACATGCACACACACACAGTTGACTTTTTTTCCCTATGATTTATCTTTAAAAGGGGAGGGACTCTGTAGCTACGATTCTGTCCGTCATTGGGAAAGTTTCGAAAGGAAACGCCTCCGCTACAGCGCACCTCTGGAGGTGACTGCTTGTTGTGCGTGTCGTTGCTAAAAATGCACTTCGTGCCAGGCTCTCCTGCAGGGAAGGAGCAGTGAGGAGCTCGCCGATATGATCTATCTGGTGTCGATCGTTGCAGCTTTCCTTTGCATCTATATTGTCAAAAATCTGCTGCAAGCGGACCCCGAGCCACTGAACGGGAGGTATTCCGTTCCAGGCACATTTTACCTGCTGAAAAAGTTATTGGTCTCCTGCCTTTACCGTTATCGCCTCTTCAAGGCGAAGAGTGACGCGCGCACCAAGAACGATCCAGACAGGCTGAGAATGGGACTGGGTCGCAGAAAAGAGAATCTTCAGACTGAACCCGGTGAAGTTAAAGGTGGAGGGGGACTGGGTAAAAGTTCTAGATCTTCTGTAGAAGAAATGGAATGTGTACAAAAGTTAATAAACCACCCACATGTAAGTTGCCAATTTTCATTCTGGAATATATTACGCGTTGTTTAAGCGACATTACCTACTCCGACTCATTCACTTAAAATAACATTCCCTTGATAATTCTCTCTTCTAATCTCCAATTCCAATTCCAATTCAAATGCTTTATTGGCATGAAAGTTTACAGAGAACCTGCCAAAGCTTACATAGCAAAAAGGTACAGTTTTCCAACATTCTGTAGGTGTCAATCGATTTGACATTTGTTGGGTACATACAATATTACTTTTAAACAATATTAATTTTAAACAGTCTTTCTACTTCATTTGGTACGTTCAATATTAATTTTAAACAGTCTTACTTTTAAACAGTCCTCAGGTTGTGACATGTTGTTACATATTTGGCCCCAAGGTATGGTCTGTCTCCTTCTCCCAGGACTAATCTCAATTTTGACAGGTCATCCAATTCCTTGAAATCTGGGGTTGTTTGGCTTAGCTTGTTGAATAATATGTTTCTTGATGTGTTGAATTTTTCGCATTTTAGGAGGAAATGCATTTCTGTTTCAACCTTGCCGGCCAGACATTGATCGCATATTCTCTCTAGGCTGCCAGGATTTCTTGTATCTGCCTTTTTCAATTTCCAGTTGGTGGTCGCTTAGCCTGTACCTGGTGAGGGTCTGTCTCTGTTTTGTGTCTCTGATGGTCGTGAGGTAGTCTGCCAGTTTATATTCTCTTTTTAGGGCCCGGTAACATTCTAATCTGCTTTGGCTTTCGGTTATTTTGTTCCAATGTTCCAGGTAGGTTTCTTTGCATTGTTTAATGATTTGGTTTAATGATCTCTCTGTCTGCCTATCCCTCTCCCTATCTCAGGTATGTGTGTGTGTGTATCTCTATCAGTCTTGTCTAATCTTCTGTCTCATTCCTGTGTGCGTATTAACGTTCTGTCTGTTAATCTTTGGATTTAAAAAAAAATATGCACAACATATAACATTTCAATTTGTTTTTAAATACCGATGTGGGGTAGGAGGGAACAGGCAATCTAAACGTTGGGGGGGGGGGGGCGGGCAAGGAAGATATGTGCATCTGGCATAATGTAAAATAAACTGTATTGATGGTTTGTAGCACCAATTTAACAGCAACATTGCGCTAGCAACGATGAAGAAATGTAAACATTGAGGGCAGTGAGTGAAGCCACCAGCTCTCCAAACTGTGCGGAGCTCCAATCTGGTTTGTCTTTGAAGCAATCACTATTTAAAAAATGCTGAGCAGTGAACCATATGGGGCAGAAGAGCCCTGTATGATGTGATGGTAAGCATTAACTTTCAGGGAGAGCTGGGGAGCAGCTGGTCCCTCAGTGGTAATTTTGAGGGTTCTCTACACCCCCAAGCTGGGGTGTGTCAGCAGGTTGTAGACCTGTTCTCTAGTTGCCTTGGATTTGTTGCTGGCTGCCTAGGGTGGCTCGCTGTCCAGTCTCCAGCTTGGTGCAGTGGAGTTCCTGAAGTGGAAGTTCGGGAGGAGAGTGCCACGTTTGCACACAGTTGCTCGGGGCCAGGGCTGCATGACATTTTTAGTTGGCATTGTGACAGCTGCCTGCTGAAATGGCTGGGCGGAAAGTGGGTAGGGAGGAGTGAGGGTCAGGAGTATCTCTACATACCTGTGCATAGGCATCGACTGGGGGGGGGGGGGATAGGAATCAGCTGCTTTGTTCCCAAATTTGTAGCTCCTCCTTTACTGATGGACCACTTGACACAAGTGCCAGGTGGAAAGGTATCTCACTCGAAGCATAGCTTAGTAGGCAGCAGAATGACTAAACTCCCGTCACACCTAAAAGGCCATAAAAATGTCACATTTTGCAATAAGGGCAAAAAAAAATCGAAACAAATTACAATGCAGAAACAGGTCATTTGGCCCAAATGATCCTTGTTGATGTTTATCGTTCAAATAAGCAGTCGTCCTAATCCCATCTGCCTGTCCTGTTCCCTTTATCCCCCTTTCTTCAACCTTGTAGCTAACCTGTTGGCATGGCCTCTGCTTCAATCACGAACTCCAGTAGTGCATTTCACAACCCTCTGTCTAAAGAAGAATGTTTCTCCTGCCCTCTGTCCTAAATCTCTTGCGCTTAATCTTGTAGCTATGTCCTGGCATTCTTAACACCTCAACCACTGGAAACAATCTGTTTCTATCCTGCCCAATCCCTTCATAATCATAAACACCATCAAATAATCCCTTAATCTCAGAAAATGTTGGAAATGGCAAGTCAAGCATTCCTAGGGCTGGACTTTGCCAGCGCTCAGAGGGCGGGTTTGGAGGCGGGTCCTCTGTCAAACTAGCAAAGATTGACAGCGGGTAGGAAACCCGCTTCCAAACAACTTTCTCAAGTGTCAGGTCCCTGATTTGCGAATGGATCCGACACCTAGCGGCGGGAAGTGGATTAAAGGCAATTAATTACCTGCCTATTAATAGGTACTTGCCAGTAGTTGTCAGCCTATTTTTGGATTTTGCCACTTCTGGCTCGGGTTTCCTGATGTCCAGACACCACGCCAGGTAAGTGTGGCGTGTTGTGAGTCTGCTGTAATGTTTCTGCATTGATGACAGCTGCAGAAGTGGTGTGAAGGATTCAGTGTTGCCCATGGTGAGTCTCAGAGGAAGGAAAATGTTGGTTACTGCATTTTTAATACATTTACAGATTTCTTTAGCTTACAAGTTTTTAAATCCATGTCCACTGCTACCTCACTGGGAGAACCTCTCTCACCAGTGACAGATCGCTTCTGTCACCTCACCTGCAGCTGCCATCTATTCCAGCCTATGGAGGGAGTCACTGGAGAGCCTGGGTGCAAGAGCTCACCTTTGTACAGTGATTGTCAGTGTTTGCAGCACCTCAATGCTGTCAAACACTGAGAAATCAACTGTCAAAACAAATTGTGCGTGGTCCCTTTAAGAAAACCGGCAGATGACGCATCATCAAATGACGTCATCTGACCAGCTTTCTGTTAATTGGCCGGCAAGCCCGCAGGGTGGTCTTAACAAGATCAATCAAGGCAAAATCACGTTTGTGGAGCGGATGCAGCTGGGGGCGGGACTGGAAGCCAGAAACCACCTGACCTGCATCCAACCCGCCTCCATTAATAAAATCGCGGCCCTAGTCTCCTCTGTTCTAATTAAAACGGACCCTTTTTTCTTCATATTTCTATTTCCTTATACCAGTGTATCTGCACTATACCCTCTCTACTGACTCAATATCATGACTATAGTGTGGAGCCAAAAACTGTAGACAGTACTCCAACTGTTGTTTTACTGAGGGTTTATATTGATTCGAAATGACATTTCGATTTTTATATTTTATATCCCTTGCCATAAAACCCAGTATTTCTCTTGATATAAAACTACTATGACCGGAAAGCCCTGCAGCGGGTAGTCAAAACTGCCCAACGCATTACCGGCACCCGGCTACCGACCATAGAGCACATATACCAGAAACGCTGTTTACGGAGGTCACGGACCATCATCAAAGACCCTACCCACCCCAGCCACAGTCTGTTCGCCCTCCTGCCATCTGGGAGACGCTACAGATGCATTCGCACCCGTACGACCAGATTTAGGAACAGCTTCTTTCCCAGGGCTGTCATCCTACTGAACTCCACAAATAAACTCTAAAGCCTGCACATCTGCCAATGCACTATATTATGTTTATGTTAATGTATTACAAGCCAAATGAATGTTGAATGTTTAAATGTCTTAATCTAAATGTACACTCTCGGGAGCCGCAAGCCTACATTTCGTTGTACTGCACTTGTGCACTAACAATGACAATAAAGTTGATTATTATTATTATAATATCTCATTAGTTTTTTTTTTAGGGCCTTATCCAGTGTTAATGTCTTGTGAACTTGAACCCTCTTCCACATTACCCAGCCTCCCCTAAAGTATAATTACTTTAAATAAAATGAGCCACCTCACCTTTATGGAGATTGAATTCTCTCTGCAACCATCTGATCAAAATCCCCTTGCAGCTTCCTTTGGTCCTCAGAATTATTTACTATGCCTTCTATTTTAGTATTGCCTGCAAATTTGGACAACACTTCCTCTAGCCCTATATCCAAATCATCACTGTACACTGTGAACAGAGCAGTCCCTGACTAGAACCCTGTGGGACACCACTACCTACTCCCAACCACCCTGAGGAACTGCCTTACCTTCTACTGTTTCCACCCATCTAACCAGTTTTTAATCCAATTTGTTACCTTCCCCCATCTCCATTCCCCTTAATCTTCTCCAATAGTCTCTTATGTGGTACATCATCAACGGTTTTCTGAAAGTTTTCAGAGAACTCCTGCAGATTTGTCAAGCATGCTCTTCCTTTCTGAAATCGGTGATGCCTGCTTCTAATTCTGTTCTCTTTATCTAGATATTTAGTAATTCAATCTGTAAAGCTTCCAAAATTTTCCTTACCTCAGATGTTAAACTAACTGGCCTGCAATTACCCAGGTTAGCTTTCTCCAAGGATATTACATTGGCCACTCTCCAATCATCCGGCACACTTCCATTCAATAGAATCCTAAAATATAGGAGTAGGATTTCAGTAGAGGTTTCTCAATCTCCCTCCGTAACTTTGGCAGAAATCTTGGAGAAACTGTGTAAATTATGGTTTACATGTTTCTGCTGAAGTTGCTTTCCTTATTTTATTGTATTCTCTCATTATTTTAATTATAGGCTCCATATGCCCTCTTCTTCAACTTACATTTGTTTCTAACTTCTACATTTATCCACAGCATTCTGAAACTTGGTATTATGGAACTTTGCTATCTCTTTTCAAAATATGTATCCCATTGTTGGTCTGTTGTTTTGTGCGCCAATTTTCATTCCACTCCACTCAGCTAACTCTCCTCATCTTTCTAAAATCTGCTCGATTCCAATCTGTTGCCCTTATTTTGTAACCTTTCCACTTTCTGTTTGGACCTTAAAGCTTATCACGTGATCACTACTCACAAGGTACTCACTTACATTTAACTAATCTACCTTATCTATTTCATTACACATAGATCTTGCAATGCCTTTCCCTTTTGAAGGTATATGAACATATACTGCATGAGATAGGAGTCCTCCACACGTTAGGAATACTATTCCCTTCTGTTTCTGATTCTGTCGTAATCAATGAATTGGTAATAAAAATCCCCATGAACAATAATTTTGTTATTCAGATTGGAGGAAGGTAGTGTTGTGGGAAATCCCCACCAGGAGCCAGACGTCATGTTGAATCAAATCGACCTTTATTACAAGCTAGCAGGGGAGTGGTGTGGCTGTCTGCCAGCATTGACTCAACTTGATAGTTACAGTAGCATATTTATAGAGGTTACATGGTAATGTCCCATCCCATACATGGGTGTATTCCGGGTAGTACCGTGTGCAAAAGGACTGAGTGCAAACCAGTGCATAGATCCATAGGCCACTCTAGGCCTCCAGGATGGCCTTGGTGCACTGGAAGCCCACCAGACCTGTGGTTACTAGTTAAGCAGCTGGTTTCCTTACACAGTGGTCACTCCTTATCTTGTTATGACATCCTGCTGTGCCTTGTTTATCCTGTTTACGTGCACTCAGCTCTTTACACAATGCAGACCCAAGTACTGTCATGTTAGCGTACACAAATGGTTACTTATTCATCATAACTCGTTATGCATTGTGTCCATACTCCATGTCTACCATAGTCCAAGGCACACAATCCAATAATACAATTCTCCGAGCATATAATCCATTAATACAACTTGAGCACAACTCAATTAATATAGTTTAGGATATAACATTTGGTTGCCCCAACAGTAGAAAGCGGTGTTCCACAAGGATCAGTGCCGAAACCACTGTTATTCATAATTTACATTGATGATTTGGACTTGCAATGTGTGAAAAGGGAATAGCTGAATATGCTAAAAGGCAGATGGAATGGAAGGAGACTCGTGTGGAGTACAAACACCAAGACAGACTATTTGGGCTGAATGGCCGGTTTCTGTGCTGTATATTCTATGTTATTCCTACGCATCTCCCTGATTGGCCTACAGATTGCCTCTTCTATTTCCCTCCCACAACTAGTAAAATCACACTAATGTAACAATTTTTAAAAATCTTTGATCTGTAGAAGTTCAGCCATGGTCTTACTGAATGGTGGAACAGGCTTGAGGAGCAGTATGGCCTACTCCTGCTCCTATTTCTTATGCTCTAACCATCAAACCACTTTTCTCTGAACAATAGTCCTCTCTACAGCACGCATTCCCTCCATTCTTAGCTCTTCTGTCCCTCCTAAAACTATTATTGCCCGATATGTCTACATTCCACTCTTTTAAAAATTTGTTTATGGGATGTGGGCGTCGCTGGCAAGGCCAGCATTTATAGCCCATCCTGTCTGCATCCACGTTTCTGTTGGTGTTACTAAATCCATTTCTCCCTGTAACATAATTACATCTAATTTTCCCCAGTTTGTATCCCACACTGAGCTTTACAATACATGTACTTGATTTTTTCATTTCTACTCCTTTTTCCTTGAATCTTTTGTCCAAGCCAACACCTCATTCCTTTGTCTCAGCCATTCCTTTGTGTATAACTGGTGGATTTGATTTTCCTCCCCATTCCCTTTTATTTCTACTTTAATAAATTCTTTATTATTTGTATATTTATCTCTATTTCTCTCCGATCTCCCCTCATGATCTCTCTGCGCTCATCTTGTCTATGAGACCCACCTCCTGCTCCCTCAACCCTATTCCCACCAAACTGCTGACCACCTAACTTTCTTTTCTGGCTTCCATGTTAGCTGATATTGTTAACGGTTTTCTCTCCTCGGGTACTGTCCCCGTCTCCCTCAAATCTGCCGTCATCACCCCTCTCAAAAAAACAAACCTTGATCCCTCTGTCCTTGCAAACTACCGCCCCATCTCCAACCTCCCTTTCCTCTCCAAAGTCCTTGAACATGTTGTCGCCTCCCAAATCCGTGCCCATCTTTCCCGCAATTCCATGTTTGAATCCCTCCAGTAAGGTTTCTGCCCTTGCCACAGTACCGAAACGGCTCTCAAAGTCAAAATGACATCCTTTGTGACTGACAAAGGTAAACTATCCCTCCTCATCCTTCTTGACTTGTCTGCAGCCTTTGACACGGTTGACCACTCCATCCATTTCCAACACCTCTCCACTGTCGTCCAGCTGGGTGGGACTGTACTCGCCTGGTTCCATTCTTATCTATCTAATCGTAAACGGAGAATCACCTGCAATGGCTCAATGCTACAGCAAGACCTGCTGCCCAGAGGACCAGGTGGACAAGCATTACCAGTGGCCGTCAAAGTCACCACCGCACTCAGCTTTTTTGCCTCAGGCTCATTCCAGGGATCAACAGCAGACATCAGCGGCATCTCCCAGGCGGCCGCACACACTTGCATCACGCAGGTAACCGATGCCCTCTTTGCCCTCGCGCACAATCACATCCATTTCACCAAGGATCAAGCAAGTGTCACGGCGCGAGAGGTTGGATTAGCTCATCTGGCAGGCTTTCCAAGGGTGCAGGGCATCGTTGACTGCACACATGTGGCCCTTAAGACACCCCATCACAATCCAAGTATTTTTGTCAACCGCAAGGGCTTCCACTCCCTTAACGTGCAGCTGGTGTGTGACCACAAGAAGGAAATTTTGCATATTTGTGCCAAGTACCCTGGCAGTTGACATGACTCCTTCATACTGCGCCAGTCTAGTGTGCCTCTGCTATTCAGTCCGCCAGATCAACTTAACGGATGGCTACTTGGAGACAAGGGCTATCCTCTGAGGACGTGGCTAATGACGCCATTGAGGAGACCATCCAACGAAGCTGAGGAGAGCTACAACTCCAGCCACATGACAACCGAGCCATAATCGAGCAAACCATCGGTTTGTTGAAGCTGCACTTCAGATGCCTGGATAGATCAGGTGGAGCCCTGCAGTACTCAGCAGCCAGGGTCTCCAGAATCGTTGTGGTTTGCTGTGCACTTCACAACATGGCACAGCATCGTGGCTTGCAGATTCCTGAGGACCAAGTGGCTCCTCACATATCCTCCTCCTCAGAGGAGGAGGAGTGCGAAAACGAACATCCTGCAGAGGCCCATCAACCAGCGGCAGCATTACGCGAGAACATTGCTGCCTGGGATGCAAAGAACGCACTCATCCTGGCCAGATTCGCTTAGCCTAGTCAATCAAACACTTTTGCCTCACAGCTTCTTACCAGAGCATTGACAAAGGCCAAGAACCAGAGGATTCCTGTCAATCTGACCACCATACTGACAGTTGCAATTATTCCTAAGCCCTCAATGTGGAAGTCCCAATAACGAAATGACAGACACCAGAACTGCAACATTTGCCATCAGAATTTTTATGGACAATAACGAAATGATGGCATTTTCACAGTAAACACAAAATTGCACCCAAGTGACTACCCTTGTGACTATTTGTGCAGAATTTTCCTCTTACACATGCTCCTACGTGGTGCCTCCCCTGTGGCTTCAGCAGATGTGGCGGCCCCTTGCTCACTTTGCTGCTGCTCCTGTCTTGACACCTTTGGTGGGCGTCCTCTGGGGTTGCAAGCCTGAGAGGGATCTTCCAACAGTCTGCTGCTCCTGCGGCTGTGCAGGGGTTGAGACGCCTATCTCACTTGGGTGTGGACTCCGGTGGGGCTCTGACCGAGGGCTCTGCAGTGGCATAGAAGTGTGAGTGCTTGGAGAGGAGCCCGCACTTCCTTGAGGTCAGCCACCAACATCCCTCTCATGGGTCAGGTCCCCCTTAGCACCCGCAAGTGGCTGGAGAGCACCTTGCTGCACATCAGGGGGGCCATGGGGACCCGTATCTGCAATGGCATTCCTACTCGGAAGGACTTCCATGAACGTCTGGTTTCTCTGTTCAATAGACGCCCATCGCTCCTCAAGAGATGTCATTCTATTCTGAACAATGACCATGTTTTCCATACCCTGGCGACTAAGCTCCTCCATGGCCGTAGCCATCCTCTCCTCTATGGTAGCCATCCTTTCCACGGAGGTAGTCATCCTTTCCGTGGTGATGCGTTCATGCGCCAATGACTCCACAAAGGCTCTGGTCATGTTCGCTATTCCATTCGCTCCACACTCGCAGCGACCCTAGAGACATAACCTGCCAGAAACTCCTGCATCTGTTCCTGGAGTTCCATCACCTCTGATCTTATGGATAGACCCAAAGGCAGAGGATCGACATGCTGTTGAGCCGAGCTGGCAGAATCCTGCGCCCTCCGACTAGGACTCTCCACTGCTGTCCCTGTCTCCACAATCTGCTGATGCTCACTTGTGAGCTGTGATACACCAGGTGACAACACTACTCTATGTCCCGAAGGTCCCACCGAGGTGTGCGTGTCTGCACTGGTGCTGGGTGCGCTGAATTCTGCTGACGCTGCGCGCTCAGAGGTTGCAGCTTCCTCTGAGGAGTCTGGCTGCTCAGCCTCTTCTTCCTGGCTAGCGGGGACGGATGCTTGTGATGGTCCTGTGGGGGAGTAAAAGAAAGAGTCAGAGATGTGATGCCAAGGTTACATGCACATTGCTTTTTGCAGATGCTCATAAGTGCATCTGTTACAGCTTCACAATCATTATCAGCGACTCATGCAATGTCAAAGAGAGAGATGGGAAACTTTTCTGTCACCAGCTTGCTCTGTTACACCCGTCTGTCCGTCCCCCACGCGCGAATCATCCTCAATGCCCTTGATTTCCAGGACAGCCTCCTCCCAGGGGGTCAGGTGGGCTATTGAGGGTGGCCCTCCTCCTGTCCTAGCTCGCTCCCTTTTGTTGTCTCCCTCATTGCAGGAAAAGAGAGCTCACAAGTGGAGGTTGAGTGAGAATGAAGGAGTGAGTGTAGAGATTGCATAGCATAGATACTTAGAAGGAGACAAAGATGGAGTGAGGTTGCAAAACCAAGGGCCCTCCCTGTGTGTTGTCAGTTGTGTTCGAAGCATCAGAGTGATAGGGAGTGTGAGGGCTGCATGGTGGAATAGTTATGTGAATGTGAGCATAGAGAGAGAGAGAATAGGTAAGGGTGCATGGATGTCAGTGTCAAGTGGGATGTGGAGGAAGAGATTGCTAAAGCTGAGTGCTGGTGAGGAGAGGCAATGGGGATCAGATTGAGGGTTATGGGAAATTCATACTCACTTTTCCAGTGTGCTGAAGGTCATAATCTTTTCCGGCACTGAATCCAGGTTTGTCGTGTGACTCCCAAGGAGTTGACCTCCTCAGCCACCTGCTACCACACTGCCTTAGTCTGCTTGGGAAGCCTCTTCCTCCCTGAGGAAGGGAAGAGCACCTCCCTGTTGGCCCTAGCCCCATCCACCAGTGCCTGCAGGGCCACCTCGTTGAAGCGAGGAGCATATCTGGGCCTCCCGCTCGTCATGTTTCCTGCAGGTCCCTCTCACACCAAACAGAGAAAGCTTGGCAGCCTGCAGAAGAAGCAAGGCTTGCTGGAGACCTTAAATGCAGCAGCAATGATGACATCATCGGAGGCGACTTTCAGTCATGAAAAACCCATTTGCCAAGAGTTCCCACACATTGGAAATCAATTGGATGACAATTAAGTTAAAATTGCATCAATCTCCCACATTCATTTAGATTCAGGTGGATAACACGAAATGCGGATAACACGACACCATCCCGCACCCGAGTTAAAATCCTGCCCTATGACTCTGACATGTACGCTGATGACACTCAGCAGTGCCTCTTCTCTCGACCCCTCCACAATGTCTAAATTGTCAGACTGCTTGTCCGACATACAGTTCTGGATGAGCAAACATTTTCTCCAGTTAAATATTGGGAAAACTGAAGCCATTGTTTTCAGTCCCCGCCACAAACTCTGTTACCTTAGCCACTGACTCCATCCCTCTCCCTAACATCCGTCTTAGGGTGAACCACACTGTTTTCAACCTTGGTGTCATATTTGACCCTGAAATGAGCTTCCGACCACAAACATCCGCAGCATAACAAAGACCGCCTATTTCCACCTCCATAACATCGCCCTTGCCTCAGCTCGTCCGCTGCTGAAACCCTCACCCATGCCTTGGTTACCTCTAGACTTGACTATTCCAATGCACTCCTGGCTGGCCTTCCATATTCCACCCTATGTAAACTTGAGGTCATCCAAAACTCGGCTGCCCGTGTCCTAATTTGCATCAAGTCCCGTTCGCCCATCACCCTTGTGCTCGCTGACCTACATTGGCTCCCGGTTAAGCAGCGCCTCAATTTCAAAATTCTCATCCTTGTTTTCAAATCCCTCCATGGCCTCGCCCCTCCTTATCTCTGTAATCTCCTTCACCCCCACAACCCTCCCACCCCCGAGATATCTGCGCTCCTCTAATTCTGCCCCCTTGAGCATCCCTGATTATAACCGCTCAACCATTGGTGGCCGTGCCTTCTGTTGCCTAGGCCCTAAGCTCTGCAATTCCCTCCCTAAACCTCTCCGCCTCTCTCCCTCTCTTTCCTCCTTTAAGACGCTCCTTAAAACCGACCTCTTTGACCAAGCTTTTGCTCACCTGCCCTAATTTCTCCTTATGTGGATCGGTGTCAAATTTGTTTTCTTAAAATACTCCTGTGCAGCGCCTTGGGACATTTTACTACGTTAAAGGCGCTATAAAAAATAAAGGTTGTTGTTGAATTGCCACTTGCTCTTTTTGATTGATTGAATTTCTCTTCCTTCCTAGTTTAAACAACTCTTCACTTCCCAATTTAGCCATATTGCTAATTTATTAGCTCATTTCCTGTTCAGCTGCAGTCCATCCTTACAGAATAGCTTCCACCTTCCCCATAAAACAAAGCCTCTTCCTGATACCACCCCTTTAACCATCTAATCATCTCCCTAATGTTCTTATCCTTCCTATTCTTCCTATACGGTCAGGGAAGTAACCTGAAGATAACCACGCTTGAAGGTCTGCTCCTAAGTCTGCTTCTTTTGCAAACCTTTAGCTCTTGTCTTATAGCATTGAGTCCCAGGTAGACCACGATGATTAGCTGCTCGTCCTCCCTTACAATAATATTTTCCAATCTTTTCAAAATGTCCCTTAACCGTTGATGTAAGCCCCCAAAGTGCGGACTAAGTGATATACAAAGTCGACGTCACTGGCTTGTCGAAAGAAAGACAGACCCAATAATTGAAGTCAAAACGGTTTATTCAGGCCTGGGGAGCTGTGGCTCTTGCGTCCCAACACAAGGCTCCGACTCCACCGAATCTCTTGAGGTTCACACAGTTATACACATATTCCGAGACCTCCTGCTACAAGAGGTCCAATCGATTTATAAGTCTATACATTAATCACTAACTAGGTGTGTCTAACTTATACAAGGTAACTTATACAACATAAGTTTCACTTTTCACTGCAGGGGCCTGTGGACCCTCTGATTTCTTGGAAATGAGTCATCAGGACATGTGATTTCTGAGAAACGAGACCCTCTCTCTCTTGACCACTACTAAGTTTTGTTTTTCCAGAAAAGGGTTATGTCAGTGTCTCTTTTTGTAAGTTTCATCTTTCTAAACTGGTATGGTCATTTCTGCAATTAAACATACGAATAATTAGTACATTTCATCTTTAAACATTTTGCTGCCGCAATTGCGTTCTACTAAACGTGCCCTGTTACGCTAATTTTTAAATCTTACTTCAGTCCCTCCTTTTGACCTTTTGGACAATTGTTCCAAAACAGGTCAACATGTATTTCCACTGCCTGGTGTCTGCCAAAGCGTGCACTCCCTGGCCTTCTACCAGTCTAGGTTATACATGTATATGTCTTATCAATTTGGAGGCCGACTTCCCCCCCCTGTGGTATGGTGATCTTTCCTCTACGGTGGGCTTTCCTTTAGGGTGGTCTTTCCTTTATGCACTCCTTCCGGTATAACCATTCCCAGGGCCCCTTAGACCCTGCATTAATGGTTTAGGCTTTCTGCTCAAGCTTGTCCCTCATTCCCGCGTTGGGTGGGTGATGTGCCAATTCGAGACTGTCATCACACACCAATCCTCATTCACCACCCTCCTTCTGCCACCCTCCTTCTGCCACCTCCATCTTACGGTTGGCCGGCCCGGTCCTTAATTACCATACCCAATTAATCCCTCCTAATTTCAGGGCTTCCTATCATGTCGTACACCATTTGCCTTGGAGAGGCGGGGGAGTTGTCCATTCTTAACTTCGCTACCTGCCCCTCCTCAGGCTCGACTTCTTTCACTGCACCAATATCGGCCTTACTCATTCTGGTACAGAGGCACTGGAGCAGTAAAAATACACAATATATCGTAATAACAATCATGAGGAATATCAATATGCCTTGTATCACTGAGGCGCCCAAAGTCCCCGACCATCCTGATCCCCAATTATCAAAATATGAGGAAGTGGGTGAGTTTCCTCTAATGTTGTACTAATGTCTTTCTGTTGTCTCTTTAAGCCTTCTTCTATTTTATGATAATACTTTAAAATTTCCTTCGTTTCCTGCCGTAACTTCTGCCAAGCTTCCTCTAACTTAGGAATTGCCTTGGGCTCTGGTATGACATAAGTTTCAACCCTTTTTAATAAGTCTCATATTATCAAATGACCAGGTTTTCCTATCTGTGTAGGTATCTTTAGACCAAACAACAGCTTGGTTGGGGAATGGTACAAGCCATATCTTGATATTCATATTTCTGTTCAATTGTGGTGACACAACAGGTCCCATTGTTCCTTGGTGCTACCCATGTCCGGTGTATCCCCCTTGGGTGTACCTCGAGGGTGCAATTGGTAATTTTCGCAAATCCGCACTCGGATGTGTCTCCCTCGGTGGGGGGTGAGTGCACACCCATGTCCTTCCCTTGTGGTGGCACCCGTCCACTACCACCCCCCTTTAGGTTTCATTCTTCTGTTTATTATCTTCATCCCTTTCCCAAAGCGCCTTGGTAGGGACATCATGATATTTAACCCAACTTTCCTTTTGTACTTCTCCTATATTAATCACATCGTATAGGGGTTGTCCCCCTTCTGGGAATTGTGGGATGGCCAGTACAAAGCCAATCATCTTAGTCCATGGGGTCAGACAATCGCCTGCCCGGTATACTTGTCCCATTTTACATCCTTTGCATAGGCTTTTATTTGTGTCAATCCAAGGTTCCAGATCCTTATTAGTAATCCAATCAGGGATCTATTCATTATTTATTTGCCTCATGTTATGCTGAGCATTCGACAACAGCCATGAGCCCTACGTGGCACATATTAGTTCCTTATCGGTTTGGCGAGAAGCATTATTAAGTCTATCAATAATTGTTTTGATTGTTTCTGCATGGGGAGCTACTATCTCTTCCACCCCCGACAATTGCATTATTGTTTGGTTTCCCTGCCAGTGTCAATGGCTATTTCCAGTAGCTTGTTTTAGTAACTTCTCTATTTTTGCTTGTAATTCTTCTACTCCTTTGTTTACTCCTTCTATGTCCAAGCTATTAACTGTTGCTAACCCGGCCGCATACCCTGCTCCGGTCGTTTCCAATACTCCCCGTTTCTTACATCTTTGTAAGATAGATTTTTTTTTTGTGGATCCTCTAATTGTTTTACCCACAGGGAGTTCCAGGTTTGTTTTGTATCTCAAAAGTACTCATATTAATGTCAAGCTTAGTAACTCTATGAGCTACACTAAAATACACCTCATCCTGTGTTCTCCTTATTACTAATCCCCCTCGATAATGGCAATACTTATGTTCATCCCTAGAATCAAGGCGAGGACGCTCCATCTCATTCCGGACGTCCAGTGTTCCTGTAATTACAAAAAGGGGGCTGGTCGTCACCAGCCAGTTAGAATTATTCTGTTCTTATCCATTTTATCAGTTCAAAATGCTGTACATCTGGTTCATTTCTTGTTCTGTGGCTCTGTCCCCAGGCATACCTGAAGATGCAAACTATGGCATATAACATTATCATCATATACAGCCCTATCATTGATATATGTAGTAACTCCCCTTCCCATTCTTTATCTTCTAGTATACTCCTCACTCTGTCAAAAAGGGCACCATCTCTGGTTTACTCATTGTCCTTATATATTTTTAACTGAGTCCAGTGTTTCCACCTTCCTTTACCCGTTCCGGACCCATCTACATGAGCACATGTGTCACTATTCATTAATACTTCATAAGGTCCTGACCATCTGGGTGCTAGCCCTGGTTTGGCTGGTATTATTTCTGCTATCCCTTTGCTGTCTAGTGCTAAGACCTCCTTCTGGTCGTCCCGTGTATCCTGTTCTCGATCCCGTATAATCTGTTGGTCTTTGGCCTCATGTCTCTAACTATCTGTCCAGATTTATCTTTGGGTAACAGGACAGCCTCCCAAGCAGTCTCCCGGCCGTTTGAGACGGTGCTGCAATTAGTTTATAAGATAACTTCCATTTATCAAATCCTAATTTTCCTTCTATCACTGTGGGGAAATATCAGCTTAACATTAAGAAACTTAAATTTAATAATGTCCAATATCTTTAAATTCTATTCAGTAATACTGAAGTTGTTGCTTGGTGAACTCAAACAGCTGTCAGTGGAAAGGGTTAACTCCTTCGCAGGCTTTTGAAGGTGGAGCTAAACATTATTGCGTCACTTCACGCAACCCAAAAAACATCCCTGACTGAAAGACAGTTGTGGTTTCACACTTTGACTCAACATGAACATTTGGGCTTCATTGGTCAGATTCCCTCAGTTGCTCGTTTAGCTGCCCATCCTCTTCTGTGCTTCAATTTATTATTATGCACTCTTTGGGTAGGAGAGAGGTTCCTACTCATTCCTTGATTATATTCTTGTCTCTTACGAGTCCTCCTCCTGGTGTCATATATCCCTGCCTACTCCCGCTATCATGTAATCAGACACCACCCCAAAGGCATTCCGACTATCTATATAGGTTTACACTTTTTCCTTTGGCTACCCCACTTTGATCAAATCCTGTATAGGCTGGGCCATTTCTACTTTGTTTCCCGGGTCTGTCTGTTTGTTTAACTTATAATCTGGGGGCCAGTACACTTCATTCGCTTTAGGGTCGACTAAAGCTCCTACTTCTCGCAGTAGCAATCCCTAGGATTGTTCCTTCGGTGTTCTCGCATACCCACAACTGTGTAGGTATTATTATACATCCAATTTCGAGTAAGACTGTTTCGCTCTTATAAGTCCTGATTCTTCGTCCACCGATTCCTGCTATACTAACTGAAAGTTTCGTTTGGGGTAAGGGTAAGTCTGTCAATGAGATTGTGGCTCCTGTGTCTATTAACATTTTTCACTGTCGACCCCCTACCAATGCGTCAACAAACATCCTCGGATCCCCCTCCCCTCTCTGGCGCGGTCGCTTCCTGTTGCCATCCCTAGAAGCTTGCGAGCAATCAAAGCACGCAGCCAGTCCTAATGCCCCTCCCATCTGTTTTTGGGCATTTGTCTCTTCCCTTGTGTCACTATGTATCCTAGGGCGACTACTTCATCCTTCCCTACCTATACCTTTCTAAGGTTTAACTCTAGTCCCGCCTTCTATAAGGCTTCCAGTACCATAGTCAATTAAATATTGTAGAGGGACCTGCCACTATCGGATATTCTTGCGGAGTGGAATTATCTTATTCAATTTGGACTACACCAATTTACATCAACCAGAATTTCACTGTGGCCACAATGAAAGTCTGGTTTTAATAGGTTAATTTACCTCATAACTCCAAGGTTAGATCTTAGACTGAAACTTAATCTCTCGTTAAACAAACTCTTTGTTGCTCTTCCCAGTTTTTACACTCCAGCTTTACTTAAATTGTAATAGGTTTTTTCATTCTGAGGGCACAATCTTATTTGCACATTCTTAAACTTCCAAAATCCAAGACAAGACAAAGGGGTTAAATGCTTTTTCTTTAACACAGAGAAGTGGGTGGAGCTACAACACACAGCAGGCATTTCTTTTTCCTAACGGACAGATTTTCAGACAAAGGAATATTATAACCTCTTAAACATTCAGGGGGAGATAGAGGAACAGATATGTAGGCAAATCTCAGAGAAGTGCGAAAATAATAGGGTAATAATAGTGGGGGATTTCAACTTCCCCAATATTAATTGGGATAGTCAGAGTGTGAAAGGCTTAGAGGGTGCAGAATTCTTAAAGTGCATCCAGGAGAGCTTTTTGAGCCAACATGTAGAAAGTCCTACAAGAGAGGGGGCGGTACTGGACCTAATTCTAGGGAATGTAGCCGGGCAAGTGGTGGAAGCGTCAGTAGGAGAGCATTTTGGCGACAGTGACCATAATTCGGTGAGATTTAAGGTGGTCATGGAAAAAGACAATGACGGCCCGGAAATAAGGGTTCTAAATTGGGGGATGGCCGATTTTAATATGATAAGGCAGGATCTGGCCAAAGTGGACTGGGAGCAGCTACTTATAGGAAAATCCACATCAAAGCAGTGGGAGGCTTTCAGAAGGGAAATAGAGAGAGTACAATGCCAACATGTTCCTGTAAAGGTCAAGGGTGGGACCAACAAGCAAAGGGAACCTTGGATGACAAGGGATATACAAAAATGCATTAGGAAAAAAAGGGGGGCTTTTGGCAGTTACAAAAGACTAAAGACGGAGGAAGCCCTAGAGGAGTATAAAAAGTGCAGGGGCATATTTAAAAAAGAAATTAGGAGGGCGAGGAGGGGCCATGAAATAACACTGGCGAGCAAAATAAAGGAAAGTCCTAAGATGTTTTATAAGTATATTAAGGGCAAGAGGATAACCAGGGAAAGGGTAGGGTCCATTAGGGACCAAAGTGGCAATCTGTGTGTAGAGCCAGATGATGTAGGCGGGGTTTTAAATGAATTTTTTGCATCTGTGTTCACTATGGAGAAAGATGATGTAGACATAGAAATCGGGCAAGGGGACTGTGACATACTTGAACATATTAGCATCGGGAGGGAGGAGGTACTAGCGGTTTTAGCAGGCCAAAAAGTGGATAAATCCCCAGGCCCGGACGAGATGTATCCCAGGCTGTTGTGTGAGGCAAGGGAGGAGATTGCAGGGGCTCTGACACAAATTTTCAGAACCTCTCTGGCCACAGGGGATGTACCAGAGGACTGGAGAACAGCTAACGTAGTACCATTATTCAAGAAGGGTAGCAGGGATAAACCAGGGAATTACAGGCCAGTGAGCCTAACATCTGTGGTAGGGAAATTATTGGAAAAAATTCTGAGGGACAAAATTAGTCTCCACTTGGCGAGGCAAGGATTAATCGGGGATAGTCAGCATGGCTTTGTCAAGGGTAAATCATGTCTGACAAATCTGATTGAATTTTTCGAGGGGGTGACTAAGTGTGTGGATGAGGGAAATGCTGTGGATGTGGTTTACATGGACTTCAGTAAAGCTTTTGACAAAGTCCCGCATAGGAGACTGGTCAAGAAGGTAAGAGCCCATGGGATCCAGGGTGCCTTGGCGCGTTGGATCCTAAACTGGCTGAGTGGCAGGAGGCTGAGGGCGATGGTCGAAGGTTGCTTTTGTGACTGGAAGCCTGTGTCTAGTGGGGTACCTCAGGGATCGGTGCTGGGTCCCTTGCTGTTTGTGATCTACATAAATGATTTGGATGAGAATGTAAAAGGTATGATCAGTAAGTTCGCAGATGACACGAAAATTGGTGGGGTGGTAAATTGTGAGGAGGAAAGCCTCAGGCTACAGGAAGATATAAACGAGTTGGTCAGATGGGCGGAAAAGTGGCAAATGGAATTTAACCCTGAAAAGTGCGAGGTGATGCATTTTGGACGGACAAATAAGGCAAGGGAGTACACAATGAGGGGTAGGACCCTAGGAAGTACAGAGGGTCAGAGGGACCTTGGTGTGCATGTACATAGATCCCTGAAGGCAGTGGAACAGGTAGATAAGGTGGTTAAAAAGGCATATGGGATACTTGCCTTCATTAGCCGAGGCATAGAATATAAGAGCAGGGAGGTTATGATGGAGCTGTACAAAACGCTGGTGAGGCCACAGCTGGAGTACTGTGTGCAGTTCTGGTCGCCTCACTATAGGAAGGATGCGATTGCTTTAGAGAGGGTGCAGAGAAGATTCACCAGGATGTTACCTGGGATGGAGCGCCTCAGCTATGAAGAAAGACTAAACAGGCTGGGGTTGTTTTCATTGGAGCAAAGAAGGCTGAGGGGGGACCTGATTGAGGTGTACAAAATGATGAGGGGCATAGATAGGGTAGATAAAGAGGAACTTTTCCCCTTAGTAGGGGGTCAATAACAAGGGGGCATAGATTCAGGGTAAGGGGCAGGAGATTTAGAGGGGATTTGAGGAGGAACTTTTTCACCCAGAGGGTGGTTGGAATCTGGAACTCTCTGCCTGAAAGGGTGGTAGAGGCAGGAACCCTCACAACATTCAAAAAGCATTTGGATGAGCACTTGAAATGCCATTGCATACAAGGCTATGGACCAAATGCTAGAAAATGGGATTAGACTGGACAGGGATTGATGGACGGCGCAGACACGATGGGCCGAAGGGCCTCTTTCTGTGCTGTAAAACTCTATGACTATGATTCCTAGTCAGGAAATATTCACACTTTAACACACATTTTTATACTAACTGTAATTCCAGCATATGTCTAAGGTTCCTTTCACTCAGCAAATCTCGTGTTTTACTTGTCTTGGTACAGATGCTAATAACTTCCATGTTGGTAAAGCTTTAAGTTTATCTTTTCCTTCCTTTTTAAATCTGTGACTCAACAGTTTTCCCGAGTTTCCAAATCCCTGTTTGTTTGTTTTTTTCTTGCTGGGGTTTCAAATTGGTTCGCCTGCAAATTAGATCTTTTTCCTTCTTTATCTCTCCCTTCTGTTTCAATTCCTTACATTATCTGTTGCCTCTTTATCTTTAGCTCCTCCCCACCAAGCCTTTGGCTCTCTGCACTGTTTTTTTCAGGAGTCGGGTTATAGAATCCAGGTCCCTTGAGGATTCTTCTTCCACCCTCTTAGTCATAACTAACTGCTATGTTTAATGCTTAATTCACGGTATTGGTGAATTAGGTTTATACACTACGTTGCTCACCCCTATAGCGTTACTCTGATTAATTGCTCACTTCCTGTCAATCACTCTGTTTCGTTAAACACACCAACCCTTTAGTCCCGAGGTTTTGAGGTTTAACCTCTTTGTGACTGTAGGGGTTTTATTTCATTCACTCACCACGGTGCACCCATTCATTCGTTTGTTGAGGTTTCGCCGCCTCTCGGCTAAAAGGATTTCTCGCCTCCCGGGGTAGGGGTCTTTCCGCCCCTCTCGGTTTGCCGCATTCGGCTAAAAGGATTTCCCACCTCCCGGGGTAGGGGTCTTTCCGCCCCTCTCGGTTTGCCACCACTCGGCTTAGGGAACACCCTGCTGTGGTGTATGTAACCTGTTCCACCTTAAGAGAACTACCTTAAGAGATGTACTACTTTCTCTTGGCTGCTGTATACTGTAATACCGGTGGTGACCACACCGGTATATAAACGTTGTGTAGTGATTTGCTGGGCAGTTCAGCCCTGACCTCCGAATAGTAAAGACCTGTTAAAGTTATTCTTGTTGTCTGTGTCCAGTGATTTATAATAAGCATAACTGGGACACACAGACTCAACAGTGGCGACGAGTCCGATCTTACCCTGTGGCAGTTTTACATCCAAGGCAGCTTCGTCCTCAGAACGGGCGTCGAGAAGAGGCATCCACCCTCATCATCCTGCTGAGCACCACATCGCACGGGAGGCATCGAGAACCCGGGTTAAAAAGAAAAATTCTGACCACGAAGCCCTCCATCAGCGACAGGCAGTGATCATCCCTTCTACCACGGTGGTGGGTAAGCCGATCAGCGACACGAGCAGAAAGTCGGCCGCGTTGGCTGTGGAGTAGGGGAGGGAAAACGGAGGAAAAAGGGCAGAGAACTCGACCGCGGCCAGTGAAAAGGGCCGGGCTGCAATCGGGGCCGAGAGGCGCAGCGACTGGGGCAGCGTTAAGGCCACGAGAACCGCGGAGAACTCAACCGCAGCCGGTGTAAAGGACCGGCCTGCAAGCAGGGCTGAGAGGCGCAACAGCAGGGGAAGCGTGAATGCCCACGGGAACCGCGGGGGAGCAAAAAGCAGCGTCGGGGAATTGAGAACCGCTGGGGAGGCGAGAACGGCAGCAGCACGGCAATCGCCATTGCAGCCAGCGGGGGAAGAAGGCAAACGCGGGAAGCCGCCATTGTAGTCGGTGGGGGAAGAAGACGAGCGTGGGAAAAACCGACAAGCGCGGGAAGCCGCCATTTTGGGAAAAAGAAAATTTAAAGAAACTTGCAAGGATGCCTAAACATGGTAACATCAATGCTTTTGATAGCGATGTCGAAGATTGGGCCACGTATGTAGAACGCATGGAAGTTTATTGTAAAGCAAATGAGGTACCAGATGATAAGAAAGCACTAACCTTATTAAACTCAATGGGTGCGAAGACGTACGGGCTATTGAAGCACCTTGTATCACCAGATAAACCGGCGGATCAGACTTTCGCGAATATTGTTACTGTCCTGAAAAATCATTTAAACCCCACGCCGCTGCTGATAGCGGAACGATTTAAATTTTACAGAAGAACGCAGCTGAAAGAAGAAAGCAACGCTGAATTCTTAATTGAACTGCGTAAGCTATCAAAGTACTGTCAGTTTGGAACAGGACTAGCAGATGCGCTGAGAGATAAATTTGTGTGTGGATTGTTAAAAGGAACACAAAAGCGACTGCTAGAGGAGAATGATCTTACGCTTGATAAAGCTGTCACTATTGCAGCATCGCACGAAGCCGCAGCGAGAGGCACTGCGGAAATGCAGCTAAGGTCATCGGAACTCAGCACCAATCAAATGGCCTTGGGTGCAGTAAAGTGTTATCGTTGTGGAAAGACAACGCACGATCAGAACCAGTGCTGGTTCAAAATTCAGGAATGCAGAAAATGTGGCAGGCTTGGTCACATAGCTAAAGTATGCCGGTCAGGAAAGAAGACCAGCAACAAAAAGTCACCGCAGGAAAAGTGCAGAAAGGTACACGAGGTGACAGAGAACAGTTCGGATGAACAGAAGTCAGATTCAGACTCCAGCAGTAAGGAACTGGGTTGTCTAAGAGTACACAATGTGGGTAATGAAGCAGACCTCCAAACTATCTGGGTCACACTTCAGATAGCAGGAGTCCAAGTGAAGATGGAATTGGACACTGGATCGGCATTGACGGTCATGAATAAGCAAGATTACAAAAGTTATTCCCACATATTCCCCTACGGGATACGGAGATTGTATTGAAAACATACACGGGGCAAAGAGTATACCCCATCGGAAAGATAAAGGTAAAGGTGGTCCACAAGGGCAAAGAAAGCCGAGGAATGGACTTATATGTGCTACCTGAGGGAGGTCCACCACTACTGGGACGGGAGTGGA
The DNA here is from genome assembly GCF_052327205.1 of Somniosus microcephalus. Taxonomy (NCBI): domain Eukaryota; kingdom Metazoa; phylum Chordata; class Chondrichthyes; order Squaliformes; family Somniosidae; genus Somniosus; species Somniosus microcephalus. Next base: position 256,935,099 of record NC_140992.1, read on the forward strand.
TCAGGAGAATAAATATGGACTGGCATTCCTTAAAAGCACTAACGGTAGATTCCGGTAAAAAAGATGTCAAACCTAAACGATTGTCCAGAATATTGGACGATGCTAAAGAGGTGTTCCAACAGGGACTGGGAACACTGAGAGGAATTACGGCAACCATCAAGGTTGAAGAACATGCAAACCCAAAATTTTTCAAAGCCAGACCGGTACCTTATGCGATACGACCTGCTGTGGAAGCTGAGCTGGAAGGGCTAGAACTTTCAGGAGTACTGTCTAAGGTGGACTGGAGTGAGTGGGCCACGCCCATTGTTCCGTCATGAAGCGTTCATCGAGCAACAAGCCGGGGGAACCGGGGAAGGTTCGCATCTGTGGAGATTTCAAGATCACTGTTAATCCGGTGCTTCACACGGTGCAATATCCACTTCCGCGGATTGAGGATATCTTCACTTCATTGTCTGGCGGGAAACACTTCACCAAGATAGACCTGGCGCAGGCGTACTTACAGATGGAAGTTGAGGAAGAGTCACGCCAGTATCTCACGATCAACACGCATAGAGGCTTGTATCGGTATAATAGACTGGTTTTTGGAGTGGCATCGGCTCCAGCAATTTGGCAGAGGGCCATGGAGCAGGTATTACAGGGAATTCCAGGCACACAATGTTACCTGGATGATATTCTGATTACAGGAGATGATGATGAGGTACATCTTGCAAATTTGGAACTGGTGCTCACCAGATTGAAAGAATATGGACTTCGAGTTAATCGCCAGAAATGTGAGTTCTTTCAGAAGCAGATCTCGTACTGTGGTCATGTCATTGACCAGGAGGGGCTTCATAAGTCTCCTGACAAGATCGAAGCTGTTGTGAAGGCTCCTGCTCCGGATAATGTATCCCAGTTGAGGTCGTTCCTAGGGTTGATTAACTATTACCATAAGTTTCTGCCAAATTTATCCACGGTGTTACACCCGCTGAACGCTCTTTTGCAGAAGGGAGTACCATGGAAGTGGAGCGAGGACTGTAAGAGGGCCTTTCGCAAAAGCAAGGCATTGATCACCTCAGAGGAAGTGTTGGCTCACTTCAACCCAACGCTGCCTATTCGTTTGGCTTGTGATGCTTCTCCATATGGTATTGGGGCAGTACTCTCACACAAGTTGCCAAATGGCTTGGAGAGGCCAGTCGCGTTCGCATCCAGATCATTGACCTCCGCTGAGCGCAACTATGCTCAGATAGATAGGGAGGCTCTCAGCCTTGTGTGGGGAGTAAAGAAGTTTAATCATTACCTGCAGGGCCAAAAGTTTACGCTACTGACAGACCACCAGCCGTTGGTATCCATTTTTAACCCTAAGAAGGGTGTTTCGGTGATGACAGCACAGAGGCTCCAGAGATGGTCCCTTTTCCTAGGGGCACATTAATATCAGATTGAATTCAAAGGTACAAAGCAGCATGGTAATGCTGATGGGCTGTCGCGCCTGCCACTACCTACAGCGGAGGAAGCACCGACGGTTGACCCTGTTGAGTTATTTCACTCGACCATCATCGAATGTTTACCAGTCACCAATGCAAATATTGAAAGAGAAACCAGGAATGACCGACACTGTCCCGGGTCTACGAATTGACAGTGAAGGGATGGCCAGCACATGGTGATCCACTGTTACCGGCATTCTCAGCAAGACGAGACCAGCTGTCCGTCTGTCAAGGAACATTGATGTATGGAACAAGGGTGATTATTCCTCCTAAGTTAAGAGAGAGAGTTCTAAAGGAACTGCATGAAGGTCATCTGGGGGGAGTCAAGATGAAAAGCCTTGCTAGGGCTTATGTGTGGTGGCCGGGTATCGACCAACAGATAGAGGATCTGACGAAAAGCTGCTCAGGGTGCCAAAAAGTTCAAAATGCACCTCCGATTGCACCGCTGCATCCATGGGAATGGCCTTCAACCCCATGGCAACGTGTACATATTGACTTTGCTGGTCCATTCATGGACTCCATGTTTTTAATTGCGGTGGACGCACATTCTAAATGGCCAGAAGTGATTAAGATGACTACCACTACCTCGGAAAAGACGATCGCGGTGCTAAGAACGATATTTGCAAGAAATGGATTGCCAGAACAAATATGTTCAGACAACGGACCGCAGTTCGTGTCAGAAGAATTCCAGAAATTCATGAAGAAGAATGGGGTGAAACATTATACCTCTGCCCCATATCATCCGGCTACAAACGGGTTGGCCGAGAGATTTGTACAAACGTTCAAAAAAGCAATAAAGGCCATGAGCGAAGATCAGATTCCACTACAACACAAGGTGGACAATTTCCTACTGGCATATCGAAACGCCACTCATGCAGTGACAAACCAAAGTCCTGCCATGATGTTCTATAACAGGAGGTTGCGGTCCAGGTTGGACTTGTTAAAACCAAATGTGCGGAGGGAAGTCGAAAACAAACAGTTCCAGCATATAAATAACAAGACCACTCAGAGTTTCGAAATAGGACAACCAGTGTTAGCCCGGGACTATAAAAATGAGAAATGGCAATCTGGAACAATTCGGGCCAGACAAGGACCCGTGATGTACACGGTAGATATTGGTGAAAATGTAATACGACGTCATGCTGACCAACTGGTAGAATCGAGAACAAGGGTCGAACCCATGGTTACGGCAGAGACAACCGTGGAAGAAGTTAGTGAACCTGAAGCATCTACCTCAGAAGTGAATGTACCTGATGATGATGTCCAATCCATAAGAGATCAACTAGATGAGTCACCCCAGCAACGAGAATCAGAGACCCCTGAAAGGCGTTATCCAACTCGGATCAGGAGGCCTCCTCAGAGACTGAATCTTTGAACTGTTTTGCATGAAGTTGTATATATATATATATATGTTATTATGTTATGTTAAATGGGGATATACACTGTTAAGCTAAAAAGGGAGGATTGTGGTGTATGTAACCTGTTCCACCTTAAGAGAACTACCTTAAGAGATGTACCACTTTCTCTTGGCTGCTGTATACTGTAATACCGGTGGTGACCACACCGGTATATAAACGTTGTGTAGTGATTTGCTGGGCAGTTCAGCCCTGACCTCCGAATAGTAAAGACCTGTTAAAGTTATTCTTGTTGTCTGTGTCCAGTGATTTATAATAAGCATAACTGGGACACACAGACTCAACACCTGCCCCTATCTGCAGTTTACTTTTTAACCGCCTTGAATTAAAGGTGTCTTTCTTTTTATAGTTCTTTTATACGTCGATTCTGACTTAACGTCTTGCCAGCGATTAACCTCTAATTTTACAGGTGGTAATTAAAACATACTCACCCATCTTAGGTTAACGCTGTCCGAGAGTCTTGTTCAGATCGCGTATCCCATCCTCATCGCCAATTGATGTAAGCCCCCAAAGTGCGGACTAAGTGATATACAAAGTCGACGTCACTGGCTTGTCGAAAGAAAGACAGACCCAATAATTAAAGTCAAAATGGTTTATTCAGGCCTGGGGAGCTGTGGCTCTTGCGTCCCAACACACGGCACCGACTCCACCGAATCTCTTGAGGTTCACACAGTTATACACATATTCCGAGACCTCCTACTACAAGAGGTCCAATCGATTTAAAAGTCTGTACATTAATCACTAACTAGGTGTGTCTAACTTATACAAGGTAGCCTATAACATAAGTTTCACTTTTCACTGCAGGGGCCTGTGGACCCTCTGATTTCTTGGAAATGAGTCATCAGGACATGTGATTTCTGAGAAACGAGCCATTCTCTCTCTTGACCACTACTAAGTTTTGTTTTTCCAGAAAAGGGTTATGTCAGTGTCTCTTTTTGTGAGTTTCATCTCTCTAAACTGGTATGGTCATTTCTGCAATTAAACATACGAATAATTAGTACATTTCATCTTTAAACATTTTGCTGCCGCAATTGCGTTCTACTAAACGTGCCCTGTTACGCTCATTTTTAAATCTTACTTCAACCGTCCACCTGGGAGTCAACAAAACATCGGTGACTCTCAGCCTGGACTGCAAAGGTGATGTCCACCCCTCTAATTATCAAGCCTCCTATTTTAGTTCATTCCTAACTGAATCGCTAATCTACCCCTTCCCCTCGAGAGCCAGCTCATGTTTTATGGTACTATTGTAATCCATTTAATGGTCCTACTTAGTGTTCTCCTCCTCCTCGCAGGAAGCCAGTGCTTCAGACTTTGCTCTGCGCATTCCTGCTGTAGCCTATCCCTCCACGCTGCTCTGACCTGTGGACAGTCACCACTTCTTCCTCTACAACTGCCAGAACCTTATCTTTCAGCAGGTTAACTAACCTTCAGTACTCTTGCGGCAGAAACTTCTCTCCCTCCCTGATGCGTTGGATCATCACCAACTCAAGTTTTGTGGTCTTGATCTCAAACAATTTACCGCAGATGTTTGGCCAAGCCAGCATCTGCTACTCAAAACTCATACATGCTGTCGGAACCACACGTCACTGTCGCTTCCTGTTTTGGCATTCTTTCTACAGATCATAAATTGTAACAGTTAAGCTTGTTTTCTTTATCTACTCAAATTTCAGTTAACCTATGCTACTCATCCTTTCCGCTCTGCTTCAAGTTCCCACACTAGCTTAAACTCCTGTTTTGAAAATCTTGCTATTAGTCTGTTCCTACCTCCTACCTTCACTTCATGGCTTGCTTACTGCTCAAACTGGAGTGTTCTCATTACTACCTCTCCTTATACTGCGAGCCACCCTAGGTAGGCAGCTTGCAATAAATCCAAGGTAACCAGAGAACAGGTCTACAACCTGCTGACTGACCTCAGCTTGGGGGTACAGTGAACCCTCAAAATTACCACTGAGGGACCAGTCAGTTGCTCCTGTTTCAGCTGCTCAGTCAGCACATTTACACAGTAGACTAGTTAACACCTAGCCAATGATCACCTGCTACCTGTTAACTGCCAATTCAAATTTAAAGTTCCGTTTAGTTCGAGGGGAAAAACACAAGCAGTTCTGAACTACTTAGCCCCACTCTTTCCAAATTCCTGTTTGGAAGTAGCAATGTCCATGCAGAGAAGAAGGTAGGGTTAACGAAAAGTCATCGACCTGAAACGTTAACCCTACCTTCTTCTCTGCACAGATGTTTTTTTTTCAAACAGTCCACAAGTATGACACTGGATTGCCCCAGTTTTAGCAACAGAAAAAAAACCACATTTACACATGCCCCCTTTTTAAGGGGTATAATTAATAAAGGAACTCCAATACAAAATATACTTTAAACTTATAAAACTAAATTATAATATTATTGTTAGTGTTGATAAGATACTCCATTCCTCGCGGTGCCCACCGGTCACGGAAGGCCTCAAGTGTCTTTCCACCGGTGCTGCACGACCTGTTGAGTGTTTCCAACATTTTCTGTTTATAATTTCAGATTTCCAGTTTCGCCAGTATTTTGCTTCTTATTTGAAAGTACTATTTTTACTCCATTAAACTCACTATTATTACCTCACTTCATGGTGTGCTCTCTGCTCAAATATTTGATACTGAAAAGAAACGAAAATTTGTGCAAATCAGGGGAAGAGTCAATTTTGTGTGCAGTTTTGGTTGCCTTATCTGAGGAAGAATGTTCTTGCCATGGAAGGAGTGCAGCGAAGATTCACCAGACTGATACTTGGGATGGCAGGAATGACGTATGAAGAGAGATTGGGTCGATTAGGCTTATATTCGCTAGAGTTTAGAAGAATGAGAGGGGATCTCATTGAAACTTATAAAATTCTAACAGGACTAGACAGACTAGATGCAGGAAGGATGTTCCCGATGGTGGGGGAGTCCAGAATCAGGGGTCACAGTCTAAAGATAAGGGGTAAGCCATTTAGGACTGAGATGAGGAGGAATTTCTTCACCCAAAGAGTGGTGAACCTGTGGAATTCTCTACCACAGAAGACAGTTGAGGCCAATTCATTAAATATATTCAAGAAGGAGTTAGATATATTTCTTAAGGCTAAGGGCATCAAGGAATATGGGGAGAAAGCAGGGACAGGGTACTGAATTTGGATGATCAGCCATGATCGCATTGAATGGCGGAGCAGGCTCGAGGGGCCGAATGGCCTACTCCTGCTCCTTCTTCTATGTTTCTATTTGATTTGCATAGGGGCCTTTATCGCAGCATGCAGCAGGACAAATCCAACCCAGCCAATCACTGCCATTTCAGCCTTCTCCCAACCATCAGCAAAGTGATGTAAGAAGTTGTCAACAGTGTTCTGAAGCAGCACTTATTCAACAATAACCTGCTCACTGATGCTCAGTTTGGGTTGCTGCCAGGACCACTTTGTTCCAGGCCTCATTACAGCCTTGGTCCAAACATGGACACAAGACCTGAATTCCAGAAGTGAGGTGAGAGTGACTGCTCTTCACATCAAGGTAGCCCTAGTAAAACTGGCACCAAGGAGCCCTGTTAAAACTGAAGTCAATGGGGATTGAGGGGAAAACTCTCCACTGGCTGGAGTCATACCTAGCACAAAGAAAGATGGTTGTGGTTGTTGGAGGCCAATCATCTCAACCTCAGGACATTGTTGCAGGAGTTCCTCAGGAAAGTGTCTTAGGCCCAACTATATTTGCCTGCTTCATCAATGCCCTTCCCTCCATCACAAAGTCAGAAGTGGGGCTGTTTGCTGATGATTGCACAGTGTTCTGCTCCATTTACAATTCCTAAGATAATGAAGCAGCGCATGCTCACATGCAGCACGATCTGGACAACTCTGGCTTGAGCTGATAATGGTAAGTAACATGCCACTCAAGTGCCAGGCAATGACTATCTCCAACAAGAGAGAGTTTACCCACCTTCCCTTGGCATTCAATGGCATTGCCATTGCCTCTTACCCCACCATCAACATCCTGGGGGATTGTCATTGACCAGAAACTCAACTGGACCAGCCACATAAATACCGTGGCTACAAGAGCAGGTCGGAGGCTGGATATTCTGTAGCGAATGGCTCACTCCCCAAATCCTCTCCACCACCTACAAGGCACAAGTCAGGAGCATGATGGAATACTCTCAAGGCAAATACTCAAGAAACTCAACACCATGCAGGACAAAGGAATCTGCTTGATTGGCACGTCATCCACTAGCCTAACTAAGCATTCACCCCTTCCACCACTGGCATACCGTGGCTGCAGTGTGTACTAGCTACAGGATGTACTGCAGCCAGTCACTAAGCCTTCTACTGCAGCACCTCCTAACCCACTCCCTCCACCATATAGAAGGAGAATGGCAGCAGATTCATGGGGACACCATGGACTCAAGATGGTAAGAGAATTAGTCTCTGACACCAAATCTGGTTGCAATGTTAACCTTTTATTGTGTTTGACCAAGTCTTTGACACATGTAATGTCTCTAATAGTAGTCATACAGAGAATTACCCCGCTCTTCCTCTGGGTAGAGACATAACCTTCTTCGAACCTTTTGTTCCTGTCTCTCTACAAATTAAAGGTGGCAGGGCAAGTTGATAAGGTGGGTTTCTTGGGTTTATAAATAGAGGAATAGAATATAAAAGTAAAGAGATCGCTAGAACTTTATAAATCACTGGCTAAGCCTCAGCTGGAGTATTGTGGACAATTCTGGGCACCACATTTCAGGAAAGATGTAAAGGCCTTAGAAAGGCTTACCAGCACGTTACCAGGGATGAGGGACTTCAGTTAGGAGGAGAGATTGGAAAAGTTAGGACTGTTCTCCTTAGAACAGAGAAGGTTAAGAGGTGACCTATTGGATGTTTTCAAGATGATGAGGGGTTTTGATAGAGTAGATAGAGAAAGGCTGTTCGCTCTGGCGAGTGGGTCAATAACCAGAGGTCATAGATTTAAAATCATTCGCAAAGGATCTAGAGGGGAGCTGAGAAGAAATGTTTTCACTCGGAGAGTTGTCCGGGTCTGGAACGCTCTGCCTGAAAAGGTGGTGGAAGCTGATTCCTCAGATAATGATCAGTCTGTGCCCACATGCAGCAAGACCTGGACAACATTCCGGCTTGGGCTGAAAGTGGCAAGTAACATTCGCGCCACACAAGTGCCAGGCAATGACCAACAATAGAAAGTCTAACCACCTCCCCGTGACATTCAATGGGATTACCATTGTTGAATCCCCCAGCATCAACATCCTAGGGGTCACCATTGACCAGAAACTTAACTAGACCTGCCACATAAATATTGTGGCTAGGTGAGCAGGTCAGATGCTGGGTATTCTGTGGTGAGTGACTCACCTCCTGACTTCTCAAAGCCTTTCCACCATCTACAAGGCACAAGTCAGGAGTGTGCTGGAATAGTCTCCACTTGCCTGGATGAGTGCAGCTCCAACAATACTCAAGAAGCTCGACACCATCCAGGACAAAGCAGCCCAACTGATTGGCACCCCATCCACCACCTTAAACATTCACTCCCTCCACCACCTGCGCACCATAGCTGCAGTGTTTGTCATCTACAACATACACTGTAGCAACTGACAGGACTGGACAGACTAGATGCAGGAAGGATGTTCCTGATGGTCGGGGAGTCCAGAACCAGGGGTCACAGTCTAAGGATAAGGGGTAAGCCATTTAGGACAGAAATGAGGAGGAATTTCTTCACCCAGAGAGTGGTGAACCTGTGGAATTCTCTACCACAGAAGACAGTGGAGGCCAATTCATTAAATATATTCAAGAAGGAGTTGGATATATTTCTTAAGGCTAAAGGGATCAAGGGATATGGGGAGAAGGCAGGGACAGGGTACTGAATTTGGATGATCAGCCATGATCGCATTGAATGGCGGAGCAGGCTCAAGGGGCCGAATGGCCTACTCCTGCTCCTATCTTCTATGTTTCTATGTTACCAAGACTTCTTCGACAGCACCACACAAACCCGCGACCTCTACCACCTAGTAGGACAAGGGTAGCAGGTGCATGGGAACATCACCACCTCCAAGTTCCTCTCCAAGTCACACAGCATCCTGACTTCGGAATATATCGCCAGGTCAAAATCCTGGATCTCCATCCCTAACAGCACTGTGGGAGTACCTTCACCTCATGGACTGCAGTGGTTCAAGATGGCAGCTCACCAAAACATTCTCAAGGGCAGTTAGGGATGGGCAATATATGTTGGCCTTGCCAGTGATGCCCACATCCCATGAATGAACAGAAAAAAATCCATAAATAATTTTAGAAGGGAGTTGGACAGGGAATTGAAGATGAGGAACTTACAGGGTTACGGACAAAAAGCAGGGGTGTGGGACTAAGCACGAGGTTATGGACCAAAAGCGGGGGTGTGGGACTAAGCACGAGGTTACGGACAAAAAGCGGGGGTGTGGGACTATGGCCTGATCAGTTATTTTTAAAAAGACCCCCAGAAATGAGGCAGTTCCTACAAAACTTCTAGATGCCAACCTGTTTACCATCTAGGCATGTAACTAATCATCTTTGTCTGTTGTCTCACTTCCTCACTTTCTATCGCTATCTTGGGGCCATATTATTGACATAAGAACATAAGAAATAGGAGCAGGAGTAGGCCATTTGGCCCTTCGAGTCTGCTCCACCATTCAATAAGATCATGGCTGATCTTCGACCTCATCTCCACTTTCCTGCACTATCCCCATATTCCTTGATTCCCTTAATATTCAAAAATCTATCGATCTCTATCTTGAATATACTCAACGACTGAGCCTCCACAGCCCTCTGGGGTAGAGAATTCCAAAGATTCACCACCCTCTGAGTGAAGAAATTTCTCCTCATCTCAGTCCTAAATGGCCGACCCCTTATTCTGAGACTCCCCAGCCAGGGAAAACATCCTCCCTGTATCTACCCTGTCAAGCCCTGTAAGAATGTTGTATGTTTCAATGAGATCACCTCTCATTCTTCTAAACTCTAGAGAATATAGGCCTAGTTTACTCAATCTCTCCTCATACAACATTCCCACTATCCCAGGAACCAGTCTGGTGAACCTTCATTGCACTCCCTCTATGGCAAGTATATCCTTCCTTAGGTAAGGAGACCAAAACTGTACACAGTACTCCAGGTGTGGTCTCACAAGGACCCTATATAATTGCAGTAAGACGTCTTTACTCTTATACTCAAATCCTCTTGCAATAGAGGCCAACATACCATTTGCTTTCCTAATTGCTTGCTGTACCTGCATGTTAACTTTCAGTGATTCGTGTACAAGGATACCCAGGTCCCTCTGACCACCAACATTTCCCAATCTCTCACCATTTAAAAAATACTCTGCTTTTCTATTTTTCCTACCAAAGTGGATAACTTCACATTTCTCGACATCATATTCCATTTGCCATGTTCTTGCCCACTCATTTAGCCTTTCTATATCCCCTTGAAGCCTCTTGCCATCCTCCTCAACTTACATTCCCACCCAGCTTTGTATCATCAGCAAACTTGGATGTATTACATTTGGTCCCCTCATCCAAATCATTGATGTAGATTGTGAATAGCTGAGGCCCAAGCACTGATCCTTGCAGTACCCCACTAGCTACAGCCTACCAACCTGAAAATGACCCGTTTATTCCTAGTCTCTGTTTTCTGCCCGATAACCAATCCTCAATCTATGCTAGTATATTACCCCACAATCCCATGAGCCCTAATTTTGTTTAATAACCTCTTATGTGGCACCTTATCGAATGCCTTCTGAAAATCCAAATACACCACATCCACTGGTTTCCCCCTTATTTATTCTGCTCGTTACAACCTCAAAAAACTCTTAACAGATTTGTCAAACACGATTTCCCTTTCATAAATCTGTGTTGACTCTGCCCAATCCTATTATTATTTTCTAAGTGCCCTGTTACCACGGTCTAGCATTTTCCCTACTACTGATGTCAGGCTAACTGGTCTGAAGTCGACAAGGCATGAATCACACTTTCTAAGGAAACTAAACAGCATATTCAGCCAAATTGTACTCTGACACATTAAACCCCAAAGTATCTTTGAAATGAATCACTTTAACCATTTAATTATTTCTAGCCCCAGTACAAATCCACAAACCATTTTTAAGTAAAAGGAAAGCAAAAACTTAATCATATGCGATTAAACCAAATCCTGATCCTGCTTATATATGTATATATAATAATATACACGATGTGGGTATCTTGCAATCCTCTCTTTTGGGGGTGAAGATACCACTTTCTGATCCCTCACTTACGAGTCAAAAACCCCCACCTATTTTAATAGTTTATAATTAAGAGTTTTGAGCTTTTCACTAGCCTTTGAACCCACCAGACACTAATCAACAATTCTACAATTGCTATCATCTGGACAATGAAGAACACATGAGACAACAACCTCACCCAAGTTGTTTCTCCTGCATCGTCTGTATTATACCACTACTCCTATCCCACTTTATATTATTTGTAATTAACTTAGCAAGTTCTAAGTAATCTGCTTTCTCTTTTACTCTCTGATTTAATCATTTGGCAGTAAAGTAATTATGTGTTCTTAAAGTTTACAACCACTTGTATGGCTTCTGTCTAAACGGTAACCTTTACTTTTGAGCCCTACCAGGCATCAATATCTTTCTTGTTTGCTCGTCATTCTTGTTTTTGTTTCTGTTTTTGTTGGCATAAGATAAAATGTTAACCACCAAACCATACGAATGGTGTGTAACACAATGGGCTTGATTTTGCCAGGCCCGAGGAGGCGGGATTGGAGGCGTGTGAGGAGTTAAAATCGCAAAAACTGGTGGGCAGGCCCGATCCCGCCTCCATCCCACCTCCGAGCAATTTTCCCACATGCGAGTTTTCTGACCCTGTCCCCATCCCGCCTCCAAGAGGCGGATAGGCCCGTAAGGCCCTTAACAACCACTTAAGTGCCTCTATAATCCCATTTAAAGAGGCCTTTCTGATTTTAACAGTTTTCCCACATGCTGCACGCCTCCTCTGGAACACGCCAGTGAAACCTGGTGGCAGCACAAGTGGATTGCTTACTAACAGCTGCAACTCCACCATTAAAAAGGAGTTTTCACCAATCATCATTTGCAGGTGGCAGAACTTTGTTGTCTCAGGTCTGGAGGAACTTTTAACAGGCCTACTCATTGTTGTGGAAGTTTGGAGCCTGACACCCATCTCCAGTGTGACCTCCTGGGAAACCCCTCTCCCCACCTTGAAAGAGCGCTTCCTCAACTGAGGTATGTACCAGAAGAATGGGAACCATTTATTTCCTTTCCTCCTGGACATCAGATTCGGACGAAGACCAGCTGCGTCAGCAGCAGAACCCTGAACTGCAGGAGCAACAGCAGGAGCTCCAAGCTGCTGCTCACCCACCTGAAGCTGCACAGGCCAGAAGGCGCCAGCGCATGGAAGCCCGTCGGCGCAGGAGATACCCCCCAAACAGGGTCTACAGACACAGGATCAGCTACCTCAACATGACTGAGCAGCAGTGCCAAAGGAGGCTCAGACTTTCGCGAGAGGCAGTGGGTGACATTTGCGCAATGCTGCAGCAAGACCTGGAGCCCAGAGGAGCAGGTGGCCACCCCTTATCAGTAGCCGTCAAAGTCACCACCGCACTCAACTTTTTTGCTTCAGGCTCATTCCAGGGATCAGCAGCAGACATGCATCACACAGGTAACCGATGCCCTCTTTGCCATCGTGCACAATCACATCCATTTCTCCAAGGATCAAGCCAGTGTAACTGCGCATTCGGTTGGATTAGCTAATCTGGCAGGCTTTCCAAGGGTGCAGGGTGTCGTTGACTGCACACATGTGGCCCTTAAGGCACCCCATCACAATCCAGGTATTTTTGTCAACCGCAAGGGCATCCACTCCCTCAACGTACAGCTGGTGTGTGACCATAAGAAGGACATTTTGCATGTTTGTGCCAAGTACCCTGGCAGTTGCCATGACTCCTTCATCCTGCGCCAGTCTAGTGTGCCTCCGCTCTTCAGTCCGCCAGACCAACGTAACGGATGGCTACTTAGAGACAAGGGCTATCCACTGAAGACATGGCTAATGACGCCGTTGAGGAGCCCATCCAACGAAGCAGAGGAGAGCGACAACTCCAGCCACATTTCCACCAGATCCATAACCGAGCAAACCATCAGCTTGATGAAGATGCGCTTCAGATGCCTGGATAGATCAGGTGGAGCCCTGCAGTACTCAGCAGCCAGGGTCTCCAGAATCGCCGTGGTTTGCTGTGCACTTCACAACATGGCACAGCATCATGGCTTGCAGATGCCTGAGGAACAAATGGCTCATCACATGGCCTCCTCAGATGAGGAGGAGGAGGAGGAGGAGAGCGACACCGACCAGTTTGCAGAGTTGCATCAACCAGCGCCAGCAGCATGTGAGCACATTGCTGGCCGGGATGCAAGGCACACACTCATCTTGGCCAGATTTGCTTAGCCTAGCCAATCAAGCACTTTTGCCTCGCAGCTTCTTACCAGAGCATCGACAATGGTCAAGAACCTGCAGTTCCTACCACTCTGACCATGATACTGACAATTGCAAGTCATCCTAAGCCCTCAATGTGGAAGCTCCTGTGGCTGTTCAGGGGTTGAGAAGCCGATCTCAGTTGGGTGGGGACTCTGGTGGGACTCTGACCGAGGGCTTTGCAGTTTGCAGTGGCATAGTCGTGTGAGCGCTTGGAGAGGAGCCCCCACTTCCTTGCTGTCTGCTACCAACATCCCTCTCATGGGTCAGTCCCACTTCAGAGCTAGCAAGTGGCTTGACAGTACCTTGCTGCACTTCAGGAGGGCCATGAGGACCTGTTTCTGTACTGGAAGTCCTACTCCAGAGGACTTCCATGAAGGTCTGGTTTCTCTGCTCAATAGCTGACCATCGCTCCTCAAGAGATGTCAGTCTATTGTAAACAATGACCAAGTTTTCACAGCGCTGGCGACTAAGCTCCTCCATGGCCGTAGCCATCCTCTCCTCTACGGTTGCCATCCTTTCCACGGAGGTTGCCATCCTTTCCGTAGTGATGCGTTCATGCGCCAATGCCTCCACAAAGGCTCTGCTCATGTTAGTGATGGACTCCTCCATTTGCTCCACACTCGCAGCAACCCTGGAGACAAAACCTGCCAGAGACTCCTGCACCTGTTCCTGGAGTTCCAGCACCGCTGTCCTTCTGGATGGACCCGGAGGCACAGGGTCGACATGCAGCGGAGCCGAGCTGGGAGCGTCCTGCGCCCTCCGACGAGGACTCTCCACTGCTGTCCCTGTCTCCACAATCTGCTGATGCTCACTTGTGAGCTGTGATACACCAGGTGACAACTCTACTCTGTCCCGAAGGTCCCACCGAGCTGTGAGTGTCTGCGCTGGTGATGTATGCACTTAATTCTGTTGATGCAGCGCCCTCAGAGGTTGCAGCTTCCTCTGAGGAGTCTGGAAGCTCAGGCTCTTCCTCCTGGACAGTGGGGACGGGGACTCTCGATGGTCCTGTGGGGGAGTAAAGGAAAGAGTTAGAGATGTGAGGTCAAGGTTACATGCACATTGAATAGTGCAGATGATCATAAGTCCATCTGTTAGAGCATCAGATTCATTATCAGTAGCTCATGCAATGTCAGTGAGAGAGATGCCAAACTAGTCTGTCACCAGCTTGCTGTGATGCGCCTGCCTGTCCGTCCCCCACTTGAGAATCATCCTCGATTCCCGGCAATTTCCAGGGCCGCCTCCTCCGAGGTGGTGAGCTGAGCTATTGAGGGTGGCCCTCCTCCTGTCCTTGCTCTTTCCCTCTTATTGTGGGCTCTCTTTTCCTGCAATGAGGGAGACAAGTGGAGTTTGAGTGAGAATGAAGGAGTGAGTGTAGAGAATCCATAGCATAGATGCTTAGAAGGAGACAAAGGGCCCTCCCTGTGTGTTGTAAGTTGTCATTGCATCACAGTGATAGAGAGTGTGAGGGCTGCATCGTCGAATAGTTAAGTGAATGTGACCATAGAGAGGGAATGGGTAAGGGTGCAGGGGTGTAAGTGTCAAGTGGGATGTGGAGGATGAGGTTGGCAAAGCAGAGTGCTGGTGAGGAGAGGCGATGGGGATTAGATTGACGGTGATGGGAAAGTCATACTCACTTTTCCAGTGCGCAGAAGGTCATGAAACCTCTTCCTGCACTGCAGCCAGGCTCTGCAGAACACAGAGATGGTATTGACCTCCCTGGCCACTTGCAGCCACACAGCTTTAGTTTGTTGTGGTGGCTTTTTTCTCCCTGAGGAAGGGAAGAGCACCTCCTTATTAGATCTTGCTCCCTGCACCAGAGCTTGGAGGGAGGGCTCATCAAAGCGAGGTGCACACTTTTGCTTGCTGGTGGACATGGTCGGTAACTGAAGTCTTTCATACAATGTCCAAAGCGTTTCCAGTCTCCAGAAGAAGCAAGGCTGCTTGCAGGCCTTAAATCCAGCAGCACTGATGACATCATCGGAGGCAACTTTCAGAATGGAAACACTAATTGGGCCAGGGGTTCCCACACGTTGGAAATCAAATGCCTGCACCCTTACCCATTCCCTCTCTCTCTATGGTCACATTCACTTAACTATTCTACCATACAGCCCTCACACTCTCTATCACTGTGATGCAATGAAAACTTACAACACACAGGGAGGGCCCTTTGTCTCCTTCTAAGCATCTATGCTATGGATTCTCTACACTCACTCCTTCATTCTCACTCAAACTCCACTTGTCTCCCTCATTGCAGGAAAAGAGAGCTCACAATAAGAGGGAAAGAGCGAGGACAGGAGGAGGGCCACCCTCAGTAGCCCAGCTCACCCCCTGGGAGGAGGTGGCCCTGGAGATCGTGGGAGTGGAGGAGGATGCACAAGTGGGGAATGGACAGATGGGTGCATCAGAGCAAGCTGGTGACAGAATAGTTTATCATCTCTCTCATTGACATTGCATGAGTCACTGATAATGATTCTGATTCTCTAACAGATTGACTTGTGATCATCTGCAATATGCAATGTGCTTGTAACCTTAGCCTCACATCTCTGATTCTTTCCTTTACTCCCCCACAGGACCATCGAAAGCCCCCATCCCCACTATCCAGGAGGAACGGCCTGAGCCTCCACGCTCCTCAGAGGAAGCTGCAACCTCTCGGGGCGCAGCGTCAGCAGAATTCAGCGCACCCAGCACCAGCGCAGACATTCGTACCTCGGTGGTACCTTCGTAAGGTAGTGCAGTGTTGTCACTTGGTGTATCACAGCTCACAAGTGAGCATCAGCAGATGGTGGAGACAGGGACAGCAGTGGAGAGTCCTAGTCGGAGGGCGCAGGACACTGCCAACTCGGCTCAACTGCATGTCGAAACTCTGCCTCCGGGTCCATCCAGAAGAAGAGTGGTGCTGGAACTCCAGGAAGAGGTGCAGGAGTCTCTGGAGGTTTTGTCTCCAGGGTCGCTGCGAGTGTGGAGCGAATGGAGGAGTCCATCGCTAACATGAGCAGAGCCTTTGTGGAGGCGTTGGCGCATGAAGGCATCACCACGGAAAGGATGGCAACCTCTGTGGAAAGGATGGCTACCTCCATGGTAAGTCTGGCTACCGTAGAGGAGAGGATGGCGATGGTAGAGGAGAGGATGGCTACGTCCATGGAGGAGCTTAGTCGCCAGGGTATGGAAAACATGGAATTTGTTCAGAATAGACTGACATCTCTTGTGGAGCAATGGTCAGCTCTTGAGCAAACAAACCAGACCTTCAGGCAAGTCCTCTGGAGTAGGACTTCCAGTACAGAAACGGGTCCTCATGGCCCCCCTGAATTGCAGCAAGGTGCTGTCAAGCCACTTGCTAGCTCTGAAGTGGGGCTGACCCTTGAGAGGGACATTGGTGGCATACAACAAGGAAGTGGGGGCTCCTCTCCAAGCGCTCACACGACCATGTCACTGCAGTGCCCTCGGTCAGAGCCCCACCAGACTCCCCACCCAACTGAGATTGGCGTCTCAACCCCTGCACGGCCGCAGGAGCAGCAGACTGTTGCTGAGCCCTCACAGGTTCACAACCCCAGAGGACGCCCGCCAAATGTGTTGAGACAGGAGCAGCAGGAAAGTGAGCAAGGGGCCTCCACATCTGCTGAAGCCACAGGGGAAGCACCACGTAGGAGCATGCGTAAGTGAAAGAAAATGCACAAGTAGTCACAAGAGTAATCACTTGGGTGAAATGTTATGTTTAATGTTGAAAAGCCATCAGTTGGTTATTGTCATTACAAATTCTGATGTCAACTGTTGCAGTTGTGGCGTGTGTCATATCGCTAATGGGGCTTCCACATTGAGGGCTTAGGATTACTTGCAATTGTCAGTATGGTGGTCAGAGTGATAGGAATCTGCAGGTTCCTGGCCAGTATCGAGGGCCTGATAAGGTGCAAGGCAAAAGTGTTTGATTGTGCAGGCTAAGCAAACCTGGCCAAGATGAGTGCGTGCCTTGCATCCCGGGCAGCAATGTGCTTGCATGCTGCTGCCGTTTGTTGATGCGCCTCTGCAAGCTGTTCGTTGTCACTCTCCTCCTCATCTGAGGAGGCTATGTGATGAGCCACTTGTTCTTCAGGCATCTGCAAGCCACGATGCTGTGCCATGTTGTGAAGTGCACAGCAAACCACGACCATTCTGGAGACCCTGGCTGCTGAGTACTGTAGGGCTCCACCTGATCTATCAAGGCATCTGAAGCGCATCTTCAGCAATCCAATGGTTTGCTCGATTATGGATCTGGTGGACATGTGGCTGGAGTTGTAGTGCTCCTCTGCTTCGTTGGAAGGGCTCCTCAACGGCGTCATTAGCCATGTCTTCAGGGGATAGCCCTTCTCTCCAAGTAGCCATCTGCAAAGTTGGTCTGGTGGACTGAAGAGCAGAGGCACACTAGAATGGCGCAGGATGAAGGAGTCATGGCAACTGCCAGGGTACCTGGCACGAACATGCATAATTTCCTTCTTCTGGTCACACACCAGCTGAATGTTGAGGGAGTGGAATCCCTTGCGGTTGACAGAAATACCTGGATTGTGATGGGGTGCCTTTAGGGCACATGTGTGCAGTCAACGAAGCCCTGCACCCTTGGAAAGCCTGCCAGATTGTCAAACCCAACCGCACGCGCAGTTACACTGGCTTGATCCTTGGAGAAATGGATGTGATTGTGCGCGATGGCAAAAAGGGCATCGGTTACCTGCGTGATGCAAGTGTGCGGCCGCCTAGGAGACGCCGCTGATGTCTGCTGCTGATCCCTGGAATGAGCCTGAAGCAAAAAAGTTGAGTGCGGTGGTGACTTTGACGGCCACTGGTAAGGGGTATCCACCTGCTCCTCTGGGCTCCAGGTTTTGCTGCAGCATTGCGCAGATGTCACCCACTACCTCTCGCGAAAGTCTGAACCTCCTTTGGCACTGCTGCTCAGTCATGTTGAGGTAGCTGATCCTCTGTCTGTAGACCCTGTTTTGGGGGTATCTCCTGCACCGACGTGCTTCCATGCGCTGGTGCCATCTGGCCTGTGCAGCTTCAGGTGGGTGAGCAGCAGCTTGGTACTCCTGTTGTTGCTGCTGCTGTTGGTGCTGTTGTTGTTCATGGTTCTGCTGCTGCCGCGGCTGGTCTTCGTCCGAATCTGATTTCCAGGAGGAAAGGAAATAAATAGTTCCCATTTCTCTGGTATATAAGAACATAAGAACATAAGAAATAGGAGCAGGAGTAGGCCAATCGGCCCCTCGAGCCTGCTCCGCCATTCAATAAGATCATGGCTGATCTGATCCTAACCGCCAATCTACTATCACAGAACCATCTCCTGAATCTAACAGAATTAGACACACGAAATAGGAGCAGGATCAGGCTACACGGCCCCTGGGCCCGCTCCGCTACCCACAGGGCCATGACCGATCCGAACCTAGACTCATGTCCAAATTCCTGCCCGCTCCCCGTAACCCTTAATTCCCTTTACTTCTAGGAAACTGTCTGTTTTAAATTTATGTAATGATGTAGCTTCTACAGCTTTTTGGGGCAGCATATTCCATGGACCTACCACCCTCTGAGTGAAGTAGTTCCTCCTCATCTCAGTTTTGAAAGAGCAGCCCCTTATTCTAAGACTAAGCCCCCTAGTTCTAGTTTCACCCATCATCAGGAACATCCTCCCCGCATCCACCCAATCCAACCCCTTCACAATCTTATATGTTTCAATAAGATCGCCTCTCATGCTTCTGAACTCCAATGAGTAGAGTCCCAATCTACTCAACCTCTCCTCATATGTCCATCCCCTCATCCCCGGGATTAACCGAGTGAACCTTCTTTGTACTGACTCGAGAGCCAGTATGTCTTTTCTTAAGTATGGACACCAAAACTGTATGCAGTATTCCAGGTGCGGTCTCACTAAAACCTTGTACAACTGAAGCAATACCTCCCTATTTTTATATTCTATCCCCCTAGCAATGAAAGCCAACATTCCATTGGCCTTCTTAATCACTTGCTGCACCTGCATACTAACCTTTTGAGTTTCGTGCACCAGGACCCCCAGATCCCTTTGTACTTCAGTACTCTCCAGTTTCTTGCCATTAAGATAATAACTTGCTCTACGATTTTTCCTGCCAAAGTGCATAACCTCACACTTTCCAGTATTGTATTCCATCTGCCAAATCTCTGCCCACTTACTTAGCCTGTCTATGTCCCCTTGCAGGTTTTTTATGTCCTCCTCACTCACTACTTTCCCTCCCATCTTAGTATCATCTGCAAAGTATCATCTCAGTTGAGGAAGCGCTCAGTCAAGGTGGGGAGAGGGGTTTCCCAGGAGGTCACACTGGAGATGGGTGTCAGGCTGCAAACTTCCACAACAATGAGTATGCCTGCTAAAAGTTCCCCCAGACATGAGACAACAAAGTTCTGCCACCTGCAAATGATGATTGGTGAAAACTCCTTTATAATGGTGGAGCTGCAGCTGTTAGTAAGCAGTCTACTTGTGAAGCCGCCAGGATTCACTGGCGTGTTTCAGAGGAGGCGTGCAGAACGTGGGAAAAGGGTTAAAATCGGAAAGGCCTCTCAAAATGGGATTATAGAGGCAATTAAGTGGTTGTTAAGGGCCTTAAGGGCCTGTCCCGCCTCTTGGAGGCGGGATGGAAACAAGGTCAGAAAACTCGCATGTGGGGAAATTGCTCGGAGGCGGGATCGGGCCCGCCCGCCATTTTTTTCAATTTTAACAACTCACATGCCTCCAATCTCGCCTCCTCGGGCCTGGCAAAATCGAGCTCTAATTGTTTTTTTAAGTTCTATCGAGCAACCTGTATAGTGCAGTTAAGGAATTCTTCATCCAGGGTCAAACCACATACTGATGATGAACTCGACAGCACATCACAGCTGCATAGGTAGGCACCACTTCTCCTGGAACAGGAATAGATATCTGGGCTTTCCAGACTCCCTCATTCCCTCTAACTCATATCTTCAGATAGTCCACAAATTCCTTGTGTACATCATCCTCCAACAAGTCTACTGAGCCCACTTTAAATACTCTAGCAGTGCAACACCAGCAGGTAGCAATAGTATTGCCACTATCACAGGAACAGCCACAAGACAATGCCACTTTGCTTGCAAGGCTTCCTAGCGTAACTCGCTAAACCATACTCCCATCTGGTTTTATTCATCTCATATAAAATTTGAAATCCAATTGTTTATAATACCAATTAACCCCTTTTTGAATCTTGAGTTTAAAAAAAATCTCCACACATACTACCTTTAAGGTCAGTTGTTCATAATAGTGTTTGTTATTCTGCAATAACATCCCCTGTCTGCCTATTTATTCCTCTAACAATCCCTTTGATTTATCATTTGCCCACATTTTTATGCCAGTTCACCTGATTTTCTCCCCACATTGCACTTAGTAGGCTGCCTGTGTCCTAACTCGCACCAAGTCCCGTTCGCCCATCACCCCTGTGCGCGCTGACCTACATTGGCTCCCGGTTAAGCAGCGTCTCGATTTCAAAATTCTCATCCTTCTTTTCAGATCCCTCCATGGCCTCGCCCCTCCCTATTTCTGTAGCCTCCTCCAGCCCCACAACCCCCCGTGATATCTGTGCTCCTCTAATTCTGCCCTCTTGAGCATCCCTGATTATAATCGCTCAACCTTTGGTGGCTGTGCCTTCTGTTGCCTAGGCCCTAAGCTCTGGAATTCCCTGCCTAAACCTCTCCGCCTCTTTACCTCTCTTTCCTCCTTAAAACCTACCTCTTTGACCAAGCTTTTGGTCACCTGCCCTAATTTATCCTTATGTGGATCGGTGTCAAATTTTTTGTCTTAAAATACTCCTGTGAAGCCCCTTGGGACGGTTTACTATGTTAAAGGCGCTATATCAATACAAGTTGTTGTTAGTAAAATCGTGTACCATTTCTCTTAGCAGTGCATAAATAAATTTTACATACACACAATTATATAAAGTCGAAGGCAAAGATACAAAAAAGGAAGATTTAACAGTCGTAAAATTCCTGAATTGCAAATTACTATCCATCCATTATTTGATTCTTCTTGTCTCGGACATTTCATTGATTCAATCCTGGTCCAATTTAGTTTAGTTATCTTTGGAATATTATCTTTGTCCTTCAACATGAGTCCACAGTTCAAACAATTGCCACAATTGATGAATGTTAATTTATTCGCCTTCATGTCGCTGCCAGAAATATGAAAAATGTAAAGTTTTGGGTGCATCATTCTGCCAGATAAATATCAACCCATCTTGAAGCGCCAATTGTCATTAGTAAGAGAAGTATTCGGGTACTCTGGTGTATCCTTCATCATAACAGCAAGGAACATCCACGCCATCCCTTCATTCTAAAAAGAAACAACTCTCCATACAGGTTAGAATTTAATCAGATATCAACCAAATTTATGAACCGAAAAGGAAAAGCCTATCAGTGGTCAGCACCCCTGAAAAGGTTCGGTCGCAATGGTTTGTTTTAACATATCAGTCACTGAGGCAACATAGAGATGTTTCGCAGACTCTCTTTTGTGACCTTTTATGGCTTTAAAATACAAAAGACGTCAGCTCTATTAAACACAGTTCCTCTGATTACCATCAAATTCCAAGGCATGTTAAGATCTCTGTCTCACTTAGACTCACCGACTGCTTTCTTCAACATAGTTTGAACGTTCTATTTGTTCTTGGTACACATCTTTCATGAACTAGTCCACAAATCATGCTTTATTATCGCTAACAATCACCTTGATCACCCCACAAGAACTTGTTCAGAACATAAGAAACAGGAGCGGGAGTAGGCCATTTGGCCCCGCGAGCCTGCTCCGCCATTCAATAAGATCATGGCTGATCTGATCTTGGCCTCAACTGCACTTCGCTGCCCGCTCCCCATAACCCTTGACTCCCCTGTAGCTCAAATGTCTGTCTATCTCCGCCTTGAATATATTCAATGACTCAGCCTCCACAGCTCTCTGGGGTAGAGAATTCCAAAGATTCACGACCCTCTGAGAGAAGAAATTCCTCCTCATCTCCACCTTAAATGGGCGACCCCTTATTCTGAAACTGTGCCCCCGAGTTCTAGATTCCCCCACGAGGGGAAACATCCTCTCTGCATCGACCCTGTCAAGCCCCCTCAGAATCTCAAGTACTTTTGCAGTAGTAAGCATACTGGTGTCACTTTAAGCTGATACTTAAACAAACAAATACAGCATGTCTTTACATTCCTCTAATGTAAAGTGACATATGGGGTTAATTACTCCTTTGCTGAGGAAAAAAATAACCATTGGGTTTGGAGGAGGAGTCAGCCACCACAAGAGCAGTTTCATGTGCTGCTAAGTCAAAAAAATTGTTTTGAAAATGTTCAAACTCTTAACTTTGTAATTCTCCAAAGCTGCTTTTACCTTCTCCAAAAAAAATTCTCTGTGCATTTGAACAGTGGTACAGTGTAAATAAGTCAAAATAAATCTATACCACACGTCTTTACGTCTTCAATCCAATCTCTGATATTTGTTGTGGGCTTTCAATTTCTTTCTCTTCCTAAATCTGTTCTTACTCTTTGCATATATAACAAAGGAATTTCTACCAAACTGCTTTACAGCCTTTGTTTGCTGCAAAAGGCCTAATTGTCCCTTCTCACTCTCCGTTTCGAGACAGTCCCTTTTTTACAGAAACTTTAAACGTTCCTGAACAAGCCATGGCTGCTTGTTGGTCAACAATCTTGGGCCTGAATTTGCAGTCGGCGGCAAAGCTAATGAGTACGCTGCGAGTAACTCCGCACCTACCTCGTGCGCTCCTCCCTGCGAGAACGTCCTTTCAAACGCTGCAGAGTTCCACGGAAGCTCAACGTAAACTCGAGGAACAGCACCTCATCTTCCGATTAGGCACTTTACAGCCTTCCGGACTCTCTATCATGTTCAACAATTTCAGATCATAACCTCGGCCCCTATTACATTTTTATTTATATATTTTATCTACACCTTTGTTTTGGCCTTTCCACCACTGCCCCCAACTTTCCTTTTTTTTCTCTCTCCCACATGGCAGCTGTCTCCCATTCTGCCAGCACATTTCACACCTAATCTAGAGCCGTCTTTTGTCTCCACTAGTCCTATCACCATCTCGTCTCGTTTTGAATACCTCTTAATGTCTCTTCTCTTTTGCTTTCTCCCAGCCCGGCCTTTTAATCTATTTCATTCCCTGTGCCTCTTTAGTCTTGACAAAGGGTTTTGACCTGAAACGCTGACTCTAATTTCTCTCCACGGATGTTGCCTGGCCTGCTGAGTTTTTCCAGCATTTTCTGTTGTTGCCGCAGAGTTCCGCGCAGACTTCTCCCACATGTAGACCAGGAGTGCACCGTTGTGTGTATGCAAACCTGGGATCACGTGGGGCAGTGCTCCTTTTACTTCCTGATTCTTAGTCAATAAGCTAGAGCTGAGCCCTTAAGTGCAAAGTGACAAGAGGAGGGATTCACTCATATAGGATAAGAATGGAAATGAAACCACAAGATAACTGGAAGATTATTAATATTGAAGGCGGGCTCCTTTTCTTTCTCTACTTTCATTTTTTGCACAGAAACCCTTGCTTTATAAAATAACAGCAACAAAAGACAAAACGAATATTTTGAATTCCATCTTAATTTTAAGAGTTCTAAATTTTCGCATCTAAATTACATTTAATTCCACTCGTATTTAAGACAGTTTTGATTCTAATTTGAGCTCGGATCTTTAAAAGCTGACCCATTACAAAGGGGTTCTTAAATGGATTGATGGTAATCTGTTTATTTGCATGATGATTGAGCAAAGGAAAACAGCCAAGCCCTTTCAGATTACGGTTGGTTTAACAAAAACCTGAGAAAGAGCTTCAGAGACAACCCAAAAGCAATAAATGTTTCCAAAGTCCTGGTGAAATAGCGAAAACATAGGTGATGCAATACACTTGACATTTTTGGCATTTTACAAATTAAAATTAAATGAAACATTTCCAATATTTCTTGTTCTTTTTTATAGTAAGCTTTCCAGCACTCTGTTATTTAAAAAACAAAGTCTGTTCTGGTCCCCTTACACTGTGCAACAGGCTTCCTGCGCCTGTTTGCACAAGTCTTAAAAATTTTCAGCCTAATTCTTTTCCTTCAAAAAGAATCAGTTGATCAATGTACTGTCTCATCATCTCGTGCTGGGTCAACTCATCGAAGCTCAACAGGCTGCAAAAAACAACTGTATCCGGAAAAATACCATAGATATTTGGGCCCTTTTACGCTAAAGCTCAGGTCTGAGGCGAGCGATGCCAATAGTGAGTGTCTGCTGCATCACGCACTTGGGAGTTGAACACTGTGTGGAGGAGGAGTTTCAGCTCAGTGCCGACATGTTTTAAAACTGTGAGGTGCCACACGCTTGGCCTTGGACTCCATTAAAGGAGCGACTTCAGTTCTGCATTAACCTTTCAAAAAACACTCCAACAATGCCTGCTGTTTGATTCAACTCTAATCACCTTCCCTCACCCCACTCGAAGAACGTCATTGGCGGCGTCATCTGCTGGCCGTGCATGGCTGGCAATGTCCTGATAAGCAACACCAATGGGCGAAGCTCCCCTCTGGCTACATGTACTCAGAAAATTTGGCTCTTGCAGCAGAAGGATAGCAGTCTCCGCCATGCAAAATGTTCATTTTGTTTGATTTTAAAAAATATTATTGTACAGGCTACACTTCCCTTCCTCAATCTCCAAAATAGAAGCCAATTAAAAGGCAGAACCTTCTGCAGTCAGGGTTATTGAATGAAACTACATATTCTTTGGAATATAAATGATTAAAAAGTCTCCACATTTCAATTCTTGCTGTGGGTTTAGTTATCCCCACCCCACGAGCTTTCTTTGTTGAACAACTGTCTTTATAAGTGCCTGACATTCCTCATCCATTCATCCTGTCCTGCCCAACCCCTTTCTGACGTAAAGCCATTTGACTATTGCACTGAATTGCTACCTCATGCCTTGTTGATGCTTATAAAATGCTGTGCATATTTTTAATATACCTTTTCAAAGCCATTTATTCAGGCTCTAATATAGCTCATAAAGATATCACTTTATTCAGGTATATTTGCATATTAGCCATATGGTTTAACCTTCTATTAGCTGCTTTTAAGACTGGGCTTCTGATAAATGCTATGGGCCAGCTCATACATGCTGAGCTACTGGAATCCAAACTGAAAGGACAAAATAAAAGCAACTATTGCCAAATGTTCCTAGTGAGCCTTCAAGCATAAGCATCACAGTTTGAACATTCCTTAGTGTACTTTGCAACACACTTATGTCCACTTATGGCTCACAGCATTTGGCTTACTGCTTCACTGTTATCTAAATATAACAAGAAAACATTTTTGAACTGTGTGCTTGGGGTGCAAAGCCTTGCCTGCTGGAAGTGTGTATCTGAAAATTTGTCAGAAAACATAACAGTTTGCATGAATTTAGACTTAATTACAGCTGACATAACACTATCTCATAAACTGGTAAATCCCTTAATTTTACATGTTTACACATAGGTTAGGATCGCAGTCAACACATTCTTTGATTTGAAACTCTGAATGTGGACCTTATGAAATGCTGTCAACAGCAATTGGGAGTTGCTGATTTTCTCTCAGCAAGTGTTCACAGAATCATAGACCAGCACAGCACACAAGGCCATTTGGCCCATCGAGTCTGTGCCAGCTGAGGAGCTCCGCCATTTGTCTTGTAATCTCCTGAACACAATATTATGTGCCATTCCTATTACAATGCTGTCTTTGGAGAATGTACTGTAATATAAAGGAGACAGCATAGCTCGCCTTGGAGGTGCAGAACACCACCTCCTAAGATGTTCTGACTCATTTGCCTTTTGGTGGTGGAGTGCCGCTAGCAGCAAATGTGAAGGGTGCATGACATCGGGTGCAGCTTTTAGGTTCTACCTGCAACTTTACCTTTTGTATTTGTTCCTGGGATGTGGGCGTCGCTGGCAAGGCCAGCATTTATTGCCCATCCCTAATTGCCCTGGAGAAGGTCAGGGGCGATCTGCAGCCAGAAGCATAAAGTTTTGTTTCAGTGTCTCCAAATCTGTGTGCAGTATAAACCAAAGGATTTCTGAACATGGGCGGCCATATGATTTTATAGAACCATTTCCATCAGAACTGGCCAATCTATATAAAGCATGTTATTGACGACACTTTACAGTAGGTCCTGTTGGAACACCATTTCTTTTAAATATTACCTATCTTACAATACTAAAATTTACAATATTTTATCTAAGCCGTTACACATTAGCATATGAGAGCATTTCACTCTATGCAGGCTCCACTGTGTTTTGATGAAGTTCCTAATTTACATTATTAACAGGATCACTGATTAAACCCTATCTGCTTCTCCATTTTTGTAGGCTATCGACTCTGTTTATTTTATGGGATTCACGGAGACGGATAAAACCTTCTTTGCTGTTCGTGTTTGCCGAAGGCTAAATGGCTTGTGTGAAATGTGGGTGTTGCTTCGCGTCGAAGGAGTTGGAAGTTTCGAGGTAAATCGTGATGGTTCTAGGACATGCGCAACTGTTGAAAAATATAGCTTGGTATTTTTTCTAGAATTTTGTTCTCTCCACAACAACAGAAAGCTGTGCTTTGTTTTGTCGAACAAAGAGTTAAATAAATATCTCATGAAGAACAGGGCTGCAGAAACTACCCTGATGGCTCAGTTGCTAAAGCCAGCATGCAGTGGAGTTGTACAGACCAGAAGGACCTAAGATCAAATCCAATCTGTATTGAATTAGCTGATCTCAGTCAGAGTAGACATTGCAAGGGCCTCGGTACTTGTGAGTTAGGCAGGAGGGGGATAAAAATCAGCCTGGGCTCTGAGGACAAACTCGGAGTCAGACAATTTTTTTTTTTTAAAAACCTCACCATCTAATGCACATATTGAAGAGTTTGCAAAAATATATGGTTAGGCATATCTAAAAATGATGTGGCAGACAATAAAATAAAACTAAGGGAAGGCAGACAGAGGAAAAATAAAGGAGCTTGCTGAAGCTGCAATTTAATTTGACTTTGTACGGAACTCTAGTGCTGGATGGTATTTAACAAGAGAAGTTGAAAAGAAACACTTACTGGTTACAGCAACTTTTTCAGTTTGAGAAAGTTTAAAAGCTGGTGTTTGTACATTTGAAATTTCTGACCAGCAACCCATCAGCAGATTTCTGGCATGTGCAGTAGTTAGAAATGTCATTCATTCCAGTGCAGCTGAAAGCTAGAAGTGGGAAGATTTTATCCAGCCTTTAAATGGGCATTAAATTTAGGAAAATTAAGTCAGGAATTTCCTATGATTTTCCCACTGCATATGACTCATGCCAAAGCTTAGGATCAATTCAAGATTTTAAACATGTTAGGATTATATACAGAAATTGTTATGATTGAACCTCCCACAATGTTTATATACACCCATTAATTCCAAGCCGATGACAGAGAGTGACTGCACAACTCACAACACCATCCGGCCTTGGACGACTGTCTGTGTGGAGTTTGCACATTCTCCCCGTGTTTGCGTGGGTTTCCTCCGGGTGCTCCGGTTTCCTCCCACATCCAAAGATGTGCGGGTTAGGTTGATTGGCTATCATAATTTGACCCTTAGTGTTAGGGGGATTAAATACGTGGGGTTACGGGGATAGGGTGGGATATGTGTTGGTGTAGGGGTTACGGGGATCGGGTGGGATATGTATCGGTGCAGGCTCGATGGGCCGAAATGGCCTCTATCTGCACTGTGGCGTTTCTGTGATTCTGTGATTCTTGCTTATATTTTAAAAGGTCACACTGGGTTTTAAAATGCAATTTACCTGGGGTGTCTGCAAAACAGAAAGCTTGCAATCTGATTTTGTTGTTGCATTGTGATATGAAGGGGAAAGGTCAGTGAAATAGGAGAAACTTGCTGGAAATGTTAGAACTCTGTTAAGTTATGGGGACGTCAATCTGAATACTTCGTGGACGGTCGAGAAATCTCAGGCTCATATCCACATTCATTTTATTTTTCTGCCCTCCTTTTCTCACCACTTGCTGTCCCTCACCTCATGCCGTACCAGAGTGCCTTGCCTCACAGTTTGAGAACCACTTGGCTAGAATGCTTGTTTGCAGAAAATGAGGAGACTCGCAACATTTTGTTTTAAAAAAGGGCAGTCCGTCTAAACATACAAAGGTAAAGGGTGGCAGGAAGGCATTGCAAGTTCCTGTGTGTTTTCCATGAGCGTGCAGGGATTCAGCTAAATAGAAAAATAAAAGGGAGAAAAAATACAAACGCTTTGGAGTTTTCAAAGAGAGAAATCAGGCTAATGTTGGATGGCAAAATATAACTGCTGTAATTGCACTGTTAAAATATATTTGGGTAACTTCTTTACACAGAGAGTGCTTAGAATGTGGAACTCGCTACCACAAGGAGTAGTTGAGGCGACTAGCATAGATACATTTAAGGGAAAGCTAGTTAAACACTTGAGGGAGAGAGGAATAGAAGGATATGCTGATGCGGTTAGATGGAGAGGCGTGGGAGGAGACTCACGTGGAGCATAAACACCAGCATGGACCAGTTGGGCCGAATGGCCTGTTCCTGTGCTGTATATTTTATGCAACGTAAGGGTACGGTGTCATAGTGGTTAGCACTGTTGCCTCACAGCGCCAGGGACCCAGGTTCAAATCTGGCCTTGGGCGACTGTCTGTGTGGAGTTTGCACATTCTTCCTGTGTCTGCGTGGGTTTCCTCCCACAGTCCAATGATGTGCAGGTTAGGTTGATTTGGCTATGATAAATTGACCCTTAGTGTTAGGGGATTAAATACGTGGGGTTATGGGGATAGGGTGGGATATGTGTCGGTGCAGGCTCGATGGGCAGAAATGGCCTCTATCTGCACTGTGGTGATTCTGTGATTCTGTGATTGTGCAAAGGTTTTGTCCTCAAAACACCAGTTTTCTAATTCACTCATGTAGTAATTTATGGGTCATTCTTGTCAACTCTAGCAAATGTGTTCATTGTTTACACACCATAGCTGTGGGTCCACTATCTAAGGGTAAGGGGAGTGGAGGACTTGGTACAGGCAGTGGACAGGAGGAGGGACATCCTTTTTCCCCAAGGGGGCAGGAAGCTCCCCAGGCATCTGATGAGGAGGCAGTGGGAGGTAATTGCTCACAACATCAGTGCCCAGAGCATTGCTCCAAGAACTTGGGTGCAATGCAAGAAAATATTCAATTATTTGATTAGGGGTTGTCAAGATAAGAACATGGTTGAAATACTTTCTCAACACCACTGCACCACTCACAGCCTCACTAATTGCAACACTCACAGCACTCCTCTCCCCCACCACTTTGCACTGTGCAGGGTCCACTATCTAAAGATAGTGGAGTTAATGGAAGGGTTGTTATTCACTCACCTAGCATCCCAGGAATATGCCTTCTATTTAAATGATGTCCAAATAGCATAATGCACCTATACATTTTATGTTTTTTGGTATCCACTTTTATAAAGTGCGGACTACAACCATTCAGGAAGGTAAGTGAACCACTTTCCTATATACCAGCAGTTAGCTTAAGCATTCTCATCAATATTCTGGCAAAACTGCTTCTTTCAGCATCCCATCCATCCTGATACAATCACTTCTGTGGACAGTAAGAACTCCTGGAGTGGAGGCGGTCTAAAACTGGAGTGTCTCGAACCACATCAGCGATGGCGAATTTTCTTCAGTGGGCTTCTGAGGTCAGTAATAAAGATGTAACTGATGAAGACTTGACATTGCATATCAGGGTGTGATACTACTTATATCATGAAAGCAATTGCTCCTTACTTCAACAGCAGTATACAATGCCCTTTAACATATAGTTCATTGCAAGGTTGTACAGTGAAACATAGTTATCATACATGAGAAAGATACATACCCTGTACTCAATTGATTACATTATTACGAAGTAGTGCGTGCTCCTGTTACAGAGCTTTGCATGAGGAGAGTGCATGTCAAGAATGAGCACACCCATGTGATTTTTCTGTCCATTTAAATTCTTTTTCTGGGTGTACTAATTTGTAAAATCTACCCATAATAATTTTTAGGCAATGGAAATTGCTGTAAGGCCAAACACATCTTTCCCCTTAATTTCAATGCTAGAAATGCATTTAATTGCCTCTTAAATCCAACTTTTCCTGGCTTAGTTCACAAGTCTATTTTAATTGGTGCCAAATATTCTGCCTAATTTGCCTTCTGACTCTTAATTCCCTCGTTTTTAATATTTAAACCCCCTCGTTTTTAATATTTAAACCATTCACTACAGTGAGCAATTCGCCTGGTTCAGCTTTGTGTCAGTCTGTTTCACGAACAAGTAGGTCAGTTTAAAGTCTCCTGTCTTCCTTTTCAAAGTAAACAACCTCAACTTCCTTAGTACTTCCTACGCATTAAGATTCCTGATACCCAAAATCATCTGGATCACTTGGCATGCTATCCTTTCAAGTGATGTGGTATGCTATGATTAGCACTACAAAGGGTTTCTATGATTGCTCTGCATTACAGAATGCAGTCATTGGAATAAATAAATGTGCTTTCCAAAAGAAATGTTTGATTTCATTTGGGTGTGACTGAAGTCTTCAAATCCCAAATGCCTGTAAGACTCATAGGGAGTTAAATTGGATAACTCCCGAAAACGGACATGGGGATGGCGGTACATGGTTAACCTGCGCCCGTTCATTGCGTTGCAGGCAGCATGTTGAATTCATGCTGCCTGCTGGCTTACATGATTGCTGCGTAGAGCCAGCCCTACCTGCGCTGTTCATTGGTTGCATGCATCAGCAGGGGACCCAATATCGTAGGTGACTAGTGACATGAATCAGTCATTCATGAAAGAAAGATTTATGAATTAATACTGAGCGGCCTGCGGGTGGCGCTGTCCAGGGAGAGTATAAATACTCGGGCACGGGCCCAGCTTGCGCAGGACATTCTTAACAGGAACTAGTGAAGGACACAGCTAGATCTCCATGTTGTAAAACAGTTGATTAAAGCTTTGTTTAATGCTTAGACCAAGTGCCTAGTAGTTTTCTTACGTCAACTAGCACTACTTAAAGGCAGCCTGCAGCTCTTAAAGGGAGCCCATTGTGGCTGCAGGCAGTGATGGGAGTCCCTTGTGAACTGAATCCGTGCTGTAATATAGTGAAGAATGGCTGACCTGCGAGAGAATCAAGTATAGGAAACCTACAAAAATGTATACAATTGCACCAGCAGCCAGAAGAAATAATCCAGCAACTAACCTGCAAGTACTTCATGATCTCTTTTGATCTCTTTAAATAGTGCTGGTGGTTGGGGGGAGGGGGGTCTTTCATTCTGTTTAATGATGTGTTCAGTCATACAAGGTTAAGACAGTTGGCTGCAGTGTGTAGTTGGAAAATGGCAGCGGTAGCTTCAAATCAGTGTTGCCACAATGATTCGCGTCATCTCGTTGCTTCGCATGCTGCTGGCAGCCGTTAGGCATGCGCGCACAAGCCCCTATACCAAGATGGCGTTCTGCGCACTTCGGTCGGAAGTGTGCTCGCACATCTCGGACTCCATTCTCAAGCCTTACTTGGCCGCATATCGCCTATAAAAATGGCTCAATTTGGCTCCCATAATCTAAATTGGAAAGAGTGTTTTCTTCAGAATGGGAATTGCAGTGTTTTTAGGATTAACTAAAAAAAAAACCTGTCAGGTTAAAAATTGCTTGAAATGGTTATTTTTAAAGCTTGTATAGACTTCCAACAAAAGTAGAGCCAACCACCTTCATATAGCTAACATACTAAGTTATTCTCACAGTCTGATAACCAGTGTCAGCGCCCCGACCTATCTCTGTAACCTCCTCCCTCCAGCCCTGCAACCCTCCGAGATCTGTGCGCTCCTCCAAATCTGGCCTCTTGCGCATCCCTGATTTTAATTGCTCCACCATTAGTGGCCGTGTCTTCAGCTGCCTGGACCTTAGGCTCTGGAATTCCCTCCCTAAGCCTCTCTACTATGCTATCCTCATTTAAGACACTCCTTAAAACCTACCGTTTTGACCAAGCTTTTGCTCACCTATCCTAATATCTCTTCATGTGGCTCGGGGTCAAATCTTATTTGATAACACTCCTGTGACGCGCCTTGGGCCGTTTTACTATGTTAAAGGAGCTATATAACTGCAAGTTGTTGTTGTAATAACATGTCCCCACCCCCCCTTATTGATTCACAGTATAGTTCTCAGGGTAAAAAAAACACTATTTTGATTTAGGCCAGTGGTGTAATGCGTTATTGGATGTGGAAACCTTTTGCTTTCTCAGATAGGGGAAATTCCTCTGAGAGCTCAGCGTAATTAACTTCTATTTCCAGCATTGTGGTATCTGAATGAGCAAGGTATTTATATAGAACACATACAACCCTGATCTTTCAATATGTGGCACGTAGTGCATGCACTTTCACTGTGTAATTGGTGTACCTTTTTCCAAATAAAAACTTGCATTGTTTTCTCAATTCCTAACCTATGTACACCACTAGCAGATTCTTTGGAAGAATGGAAATCCAATTTGTGTTTGTGTGTGTATTTTTTTTATTCGTTCGGCAAGGCCAGCATTTATTGCCCATCCCTAATTGCCCTTGAACAACTGAGTGGCTTGCTAGGCCATTTCAGAGGGCAGTTAAGAGTCAACCACACTGCTGTGGGTCTGGAGTCACATATAGGCCAGACCGGGTAAGGACGGCAGATTTCCTTCCCTAAAGGACATTAGTGAACCAGATGGGGTTTTACAACAATCTGATAGTTTTATGGGCAACATTACTGATACTAGCTTTTTTTTAAATTCCAGATTTATTTAATAGAATTTAAATTCCCCAGAGCTGCCCCAGGTGGGATTTGAACTCATGTTGCCAAAATATTAGTCCAGTAACATAGCCATTAGAGTATGAGAGAGCAGACGTGAATGGTTTGCAATGAAGTGTCTCTGACATTGCAACTTTTTTTCTTCTCCATTTGTCCCTCATTGACAGTACATCACATTGTAGTCTCTCCACCAGAGACACTTGTGAAACAATTATAAATCACAAGAACTCTGTAATCTGATTGCTATAATTCTACTTGCCTTATTTTATATTTTGTTCTATAGAAAGGGACCATACAGAGATAAATGGACTGAAGAGGAAGGAGAACTTCTGCATGTCAAGCTTACTTTTATGTAAGTTGAGTAATTTAAAAGAAAAGTAGGTTTAAAGAACATGTTTGACATTTGTGAAACGACTTACAAATGTGCAGCACCTTCATTGCACAGGGCCTGAACCCTGTGAAAATTCTGCAAAGGGTTTCTTCCAATCTCAGTGAATTTATGCAGTGAGTAACTGAGAACTTTTGATCCAGAAGGACCCAGATTTGATTTGGGGCGTGTGCTGAGTTAACTAATCACAACCAGGCCAGTGGTGTAAATGCTACAACTGCCTTGGGTTAGGGACAGAAAGGCCTGCAATCCTGCTGCTGGTGGCTAACCAACGATTCTGAATGGAGATGCTTGTGGGGAACTTTTGAGAAAGAGCAGCTGTGATGTCCCACCACACTGCACAACAAAGACTGCCAACATTCACCAGCAAGGTTCACATATGACAATCCCTCTTTGGGAAGGCGGGTTGCTGCTCATGTAACCAATCCCCAGAAAGGAGCTAACACCTTTTAGAGTGGAAGGGACAAGAGCTGGCAGAAAAAAAGTTGACGAGAGAAAAACAAAGGGGCGGATTTTGCCGTCGTTGGCGGTACCTATGGAGTACACCGCCGGCATCTGAATAGAATACGCACTTACCTGATGGGGACCCTCCTTCGCGAACTTGCTGTTTGACGCTGTGTACTCGAGGGCAGCGTAATGGCCCACGGATCCCGGGGCACAGCGTGTGCTGAAGCGTACCTGGTATCACGTGGGTCTCGTGCTCCAATCAGTGGAAGCGCCGAGTTTCCTCTTGACAGATATGTGGGGACCAGCATCAGGATTGTAGGAGAAAGGAGGGTGCAGACTTGCATCTGACCCACTAAATTCACTCATAGAACGGGCACAGTCAATGACAACAGCACCGTACGGTGACTTTAAAAACTTTAATGTCAGGAAATAAGCTATAAATATAAAGTTAAGTTTAACATTTTGTTCTTTATTTGGGATTTAGTATTGGTTGAATTCAGATTGCCCCACACAATAGAACTGGCGAAATGACAGCACCAAGCTTCAACATCAGGTTTTAATAAAATGTGGAGACAAAACAAACGAACAAAAAAGGTCTTCACAATTCTACGACGCACACGACTAAATTATTCAAACGGAGCTCAGGTGCTTCCATCTGTTGGAATGTTCCAATTTCACTTTTATGTGAGCTAAATAAGCTAAATACATGCCGAACAATGCTTCGGATCTTTTGAGGTATCCCCTTATGCTGATGCAAACAGGAACTGTGTAAAATTTTTGTCCGTAATTGCTGGCAGTTGGTGGGCAATTTGCCCAACTCTGCGGCAGCAATTGAGATTTCCAAGGTGGGATTTAGCCCATTCGCAAGCACTTTCTGCATGGACCACAGTAAACTGTGTTGTGGATTGCTTATCTCCTTCATACCAAATCATTGAAACAGCTGTTGCAGACAAAGTGCCAATTATTACAGCATGCGAGGCACTCTGTTGGCCTCTCAGGGATTCTGGAACAATGCCAACCCATTCTAACAGCCAAGGAAGGGAATGGCTTCTGAACTGGGAATTGGTTGCATAAGACAAGGGAAAAAAACACAGCATTTAAAATCTCGCATTTCATAAATCATTTTGAAGTATTGGCCCCAGGTTTCACAATAATCTTGATCCCAACCATTGCCTTTGAGGGTTACCCCTGAAGGTTCCTCTAGGATTTTGCATATGGAAAAGCTGCCAATTGAAATTTTTCATAGAGTGTTGGCTGATGGTACTTGACCCTTCCTGAACACAACAAAGCAATAAAGTTAAACAAACCTCAGTGTTATTTGTGAGAAATGCCCTATAATGTTCTCATAATGACCTGCAAAATCCTCTGATTGGAATTAAGGCGCATTATCAGCAAATATTTTATGTCTAATTTCCTCTCCCTGTTAAATTCTGTCGAAAGAAAGACTTGCATTTATCATATCTTTTAGAAATACCAGCCATTTGGCACATAGCAAGATCCCACAAGCCCCATGAGAGGAATACCTAGTTTTTTGGGTTGTTGACTGGGAGGAATGTTGGTCAGAACCAAGAGAAGCTAATGCCAGGGGATCTTTAGTGTCCACGTGAACTACTGGAACAGGCAGGTGGGACCTTGGTTTAAGGCCTGATCTGAATGACGGACATCTCCAAAAAAACACCATTCCCTCAGTACCAGACTGGAGTATCAGCATAGACTATGTGCTCAAGTCCTGGAAGGGGGTGGGGTGGGGGAGGAGGGGTGGGGGGTGGGGTGCTGGTGGCTTGAGCCCAAAGCTTCTCACTTAGGGGCAAGAGTGCTACAACTGAAACAAGCTATCGAAAGATGTGTGTACAATTATTTATAGAAGCTGTAGAAATCCATGAACCCACAAAATCAAACATTTAATTCACTCTTATGTAATTGACCAAATTATTCTTTCCTTTTTCCCCCATTAGCTGGACAGCCTTTTCCACTGTGTTTGACTTTGACACCGATATTCACCCCAGTGCTATTGCTCAGGGCATTGCCAAGGAGAAGTGGAGTAAAAAGTTCTTTGAAAACCTGCAAAAGTGAGTAGAGCTGGTTTCCCATTTAGGAACATTTTTACATGCATAAATTAGCCCAGCTCCTTGTAAAGTATACAAGAACCTGTGGCGATATGATAAATAGCAACGCACTAACCAGAATTTCTACCACGATTCTAGAGTGTACAATTAGATCTAGGAAAACGTTCAACTATTCAGTGGATGATTGGGAAAGGGAGCTTCACAAACTACATCTGCGACCCATCACCCAGTGCTGTATAATATACAATCAGTGTTCGGAGACTGAGTGAATGCTGTCATTTCCTGAAACCTAGGGTTCTTGATATAGCGCCTTTAACATAGTAAAATGTCCCAAGGCTCTTCACAGGAGCATTATCACCAAAATTTGACACCGATAAACATAGGATAGATGACCAAAAGCTTGGCCAAAGAGATAGGTTTTAAGGAGAGTCTTAAAGGAGGAGAGCGAGGTAAAGAGGCAGCGTGGTTTAGGGAGAGAATTACAGAGCATAGGGCCTAGGCAGCTGAAGGCACGGTCAGAGTTGGAGGAGCGCAGAGATCTTGGAGGGGTTGTAGGGCTGGAGGAGACTACAGAGATAGGGAGGGGCGAGGCCATGGAGGGATTTGAAAACAAGGATGAGAATTTTTAAATTGAGGCGTTGCCAGGGAGCCGATGTAGGTCAGCGAGCACGGCGGGTGATGAGTGAACGGGAACTGGTGCGAGTTAGGAGTTACGGGCAGCAGAGTTTTGGATTACCTCACATTTATGGAGGGTGGAAGTTGGGAGTCCGGCCAGGAGAGCTTTGGAATGGTCAAGTCTAGAGGCGACAAAGGCATGGACGAGGGTTCAGAGCAGCACTGACCATCGTGATGTCAATAAGATGGAGAGACATGAGAAAGAATGTGACGGGGAAGAGAGAAGCAGTTGCCTGTCATACAATGAACTATTGCTTGTACGTTATCCAGGAGTGTGACACAAGTACGAGGGGGACCCTGACAGACATGGGAGCAGTATTCAAGTCTTGGACAGACAATGGCCCAGAAATTTGGATCGGGGGCTTCCTGCGGGTGCAAGCCCCCGACCTGCACTTACCTAGCGCACCGGCAGTTGTGCTGTGGGCCCCCGTGGGATTCCGATTCTGGGCCTGCTCCAGCTGCCGGCGCGCAGTGCTTGCGTATCCCAGGGGCGCAGTTAGTTCGAAGCGTCCCCTGGGATCACATGGGCCATGGAGAGCCAATTGGAACAGGGAATGCTCCATTCATAAGTTTGACAGGAAGAGCTGTCAAAACTTATAAATACTACGGGCCCCAAAACATCACTAAATCTTCAAATAAATTTTTAAAAAACATCACATTTTAAAAATTATTTTAAACAATAATTTAAATTTAAAAAAATAATAATTTTATTTTCTAACAGGGCTAAAAATAAACTTACCTTGCTTTAAAGTATTTAAAAATAATAAACCTGTGGAAAAAATGTTTTAATTTTAATTAATTCATCACTTAAGCAGGCCTTGTGACTGCTTTTTAAATGTGTAACTTCTGGAGACTTACCCTCCCGGGAAAACCTGCAAATATAACACGTAAGTTCGATGCGCACGCGCAGCCTCTCCCGCGCACGTGTTCGACCTCTGAACCCCTTCGTTCAGGGGAATGGAAGTTCTGGTTTCCCGCGCATGTGCAGTGCATGCAGGAAACTGGCACTTCCATTGGGCTTACAGGTGAGTACCCCGTGCGTACTCACCCGTGGAGACCCGAAGTATTAGTTTTATCTGAGAGCACGCAGGAAAAGAATGTACTCAGTTCCAGTTTAAGATTTTCTTTTGCGCTTTTTCCTTTGTTTTCTCAGCACTAGGTCTGAAAGAAATTTAACATTGTTGCTGACAGCTGCAGACTGCAATTCTGCTTACTGTGCTTAAATTGATACTTTATATTTAAGCAGTTATGAATAAATAAAAGGCTCATACTTTCACTCTGGCCCTGAGTGCCATTGGCTAGAACAATGTTATTTAAACAGTTACTGCCAATATCACAGGGATGTTATTGTTCTGCATTTCTTTATGCAGGTTGCTCAATTTCTAAGAAAGGTAACAACTGCCTTGCAGATGGTGTTGACCGCCTGATGATCTCTGTCCAACACCGACT
This sequence comes from Somniosus microcephalus, assembly GCF_052327205.1. Classification (NCBI taxonomy): domain Eukaryota; kingdom Metazoa; phylum Chordata; class Chondrichthyes; order Squaliformes; family Somniosidae; genus Somniosus; species Somniosus microcephalus. Next base: position 256,973,280 of record NC_140992.1, read on the forward strand.
TACATTTATATATCGTCTTTAATATAACAAAACATCCCAAGGTGCTTCACATTGGTGGTCAGACCAGAGTAGAGGAGGTGGCCAAAACATGATCGAAGAGGTAGGTCCTATATGCATCATAGGACCCCGACTTTTCCATCTTTGAGGCTCACGCCTGCTTGCGTCGAGCGCCTCACGGACCTCCCAGAAGCCAGGACCTAAATTTGCAGCGGGCGGGAGAGCTGTGCGAATGGTGAGGCAACTAGTCTGCCACTACTTTACCCCTGACATGCACCATTCTCATTGGGCGTGGGGTGTTAAAATTGGGGCTGTTGTCTTTGTCAATTGATCATTTCTCATTCTACTTGCAGATCTGTCTAAGTATTCTTTCAGTGATTCAGTCCACTAGTGTTTTTCCCCCGGTCCAAACTTCTTCCAAACTGTTATCATTTTGAAGCTTCTAGATCCTAGGTAGGTCTAGGATGTCTAATCTGGGCCATTTCTGCCACTAATGATCTTTGAACATCTTCTGGCCTAAGGCGCTTTGTTTTGCTTGCACACACATCACAGTAGGTAGAACCAAAGTTTCTTCTTTTGTAACAGATTCGGACGTGACGCCAAATGGTAATCAATAGCTCATTTATTATTATTCAAATCAAACATGCAAAAGTATCAAAAATTTGAAGACAGTTGTAATAATGCAGAGATCAAAACAACATTCGGCTCATGCAGCGATATTAGAGATTAAAACAATATACCCCGTCTGGTCTCTGGGCAGTGTAGGGGTTGTTGGTTGGGTGGTCGGTTTGGCCCGGGCCTGACCCAGTGGACGTTTTCGAGGCGTCCCCACACTCCCACTCAGTTCTGACACTGGGATCCTACCAGGCAGCTGATGCGCAGAATAACAAGCTCGAGACAGACAAGCAGGTGAAAGGTTCAAATAATAACGGTTTTATTGAGAGAAAAATAAAACAAAACAAGCAAGCAGAGAAATTAATTGGTTCAATGATACTAAACCAAGGCTACAGCTCTATACACTTTAAAAAGAGAAATAAAAAAGGAATATTATATATTCAAAACAAAGGGTACGCGAGTGCGGGAAGGAGTACGACACATCGAGGGGTATCACACATTAACACTCCCCTTAGCCTTATCCCGACCTCCTACACTATCCCTAACCTAGGTCGAACTAAAGGGGGGTCAGACTCTCATGCTCACCCAACGCATTGGAACAAAGGCCTTTAGGTTGTCCTGGGACTGCAGCTTTAGTTGGTCTGGCCTGGTAAAGTTCAGTGTGCACTGGCCACACACTCTCCTGTCAGTCAAGTAGTGGATCTTCCTCCTTGGCTGGGCGAAAAGGCTTCCCTCCTGGGTCGGGCTGCGCCGTTTAGCGAGGCCCGCTCTGGGCTCCGGTCCGTACCGGGATGGTGCACTCCGTCCCGTGTCTTCCTGGTTCCACTCTGAATCCCTGCCTGAGGTGGTGGGCACGGGGGGGGGGGGGCGGGGGGAGGGGGAACAGTCAGGTTTAAATCGGGAGGCAGTACGGACCAGGAGCTTCGCCTGCTTACCAAAGCATGGGCCTGCTGCGCATAGCCTTCCCCGTCTTGGAGACTACTTCTCCCAGTAGAGTCCTCGAAGTTTCCCTTTTGCAGCGAAGCCCCAGGATGAAATCGAAGTGAAGTGTAGAAGCTGTCTCTCCCGAAGTGTGTTCCAAGTCAAAGTGTCTCGAACAGCCCTTTCTGTCTGCTTACTAAAAACAGTTATACTCTCTCGATCTGCCTTGCCTCCTCCAGATCGAGAGGTGTCCCAGGTTACTTCGTTAACTGTAAATGGCTGCAAAACGTCCGATTTCCCACTAACGGCCTTATCACCGGCCCTCATTGTTTTTGGTTTCAGTCACACAATGGTGTCTCTGGTGCCTAGTCCTCTAAAACGGTTTCTGATATGATTGGATCTGTTAGGATGGGCCTGATGATGGTTTTAACTAGCTTAACCCTGATTGCAGTGCAACCAGGTTCATTGTTCTTACCGGCCTACTGGCGACTTGCTATTACATATTCAATTCCATGTCTGGCCTGGAATCCACATAGGGACTGTGGAATTCCAGGCCCTGTCTCCAGTCTTGTTGCTGGGGAGAAAAATGACTCACTTCCAGCAGCTTTCTGGTCACATGTCCCAGAACTCCATTTTTGTACGTTTAAAAAAAGTGGCCAACTTTGTTTGATTCGGAAAGCAGGCGAGGTGGGGGAATTTTGCAAACTCCCTACAGCAGTGGTCGGAATTAAGTTGGCAGTGTAGTCGTTTCAAGATTTCTGACTGCTAGGCAGTCTTCTGATTGTTGGGTGTTCTTCAAACCGTTGTATAGTCCTCTGACTGGTAGGTGCTCTTCTGACAGCAGGTTGGTCTTCACTGATACCTCTATCCCGAGCTCAAAAGATGCTAGGTTTTTATGCCCCCCCACCGCTACCCCCGCCCCCCCCAGAGCAGGAACCTTATACCATATGTGGGGTTGTTATTAGCAAATCCCTTACAGATTAATAACTTGCTTTTCAAAGAATTCAAGATGGTCAGCTTGTTTTAACATTGCTCATCTACCCACAAGACTGCAAGGCTGTTTTTTAAGGTGGCCAGTTAGTCTGACTGCACTTGTCTGGCTATCTCATCAGTGTCCTGGTTTTATCGCCATCTTTGGATTATCGTTCGGCTGTTTGAGTGTCTTGTACCTCTCTTATCACATAACTGTTTTGCCTCACAGTGAAGGCACCAAGCGTCGGTCACTAGCAATGTTTCCATTAAGCTGTGCGGCCGCGTAGCGTTCAGGAGCTCCCGCGCAGCCGGCTCACCGGCTTTCAAATGGAAAAAACTTTGCATGCCTCGGTATTTGGAATGGGCCGCACAGGCCCTTAAAGGGGCTGCGCACCCCCCAAAAAATTAAAGGGAACATTGGTCACTAGTCAAAGGTTAACAGTTTGAAGTTCGGCATAATAAACCACACACTCATCAAAATACGCAGCACAGCCTGCAGAGCATGATGGTTGGCAGAATTAAGAAAATTATGTCAGTTTATCCCTATTTCCAATATTCTTACACTTCCCATTTGTTCTTCTAGCAATGATCCTGAAACTATGCCCCCTTATTAAAATAACCTTTCACTGTTTACCATAGCAAAACCCTTCATCATTTTGAAAGCCTCTAAACCTGCCCCCTTAACTTTCTCTGTTCCTGAGCGGGAAAAAAAAAACTACTTTTGAACCTTACTTCATAACTATAATCTTTCACTCCTGGTATACTTCTAGTAAATTTTCACTGTACCCTTTCCACGTCTCCAATATCCTTCCTTTAATGGCCTAACCAATGTCTTGTACAAATCCAGCAACAGTTCCCTGCTTTTATATTCACTGTTTCTATATACAATATCTCTATTTTCATCAGCCCTTTCGATTGTCTTTTTGACTACTTCTAAAGACCTTTATATCTCCGCCCCTAGCTCCGAGATGGTTAAAATAGCAGTTGGGCCCTGATGATGTCATTGGAGGCCAATCTACATATTTCAAGGAGAAGCCAGATGGTTTCAGGCAGGTGTCCTTTATGCCTGCTCAGAAGAGCAGCTTCAAATCAAAGTCCGCAGAAAGAGAGCGAGACATTGGTGGGCGATTTTAACTGCCCAACCGCCTGGTTTCTGCTAAACGGGCAGGGTTAAAATTGCCCCTCCTGTCTTTTGTATGATATGTTATATGCTTGACAGGGTAGATGCTGGGAGGATGTTTTCCCTGGCTGAGGAGTCTAGAACTAGGGGTCACAGTCTCAGAATAAGGGGTCGGCCATTTAGGACTGAGATGAGGAGATCAGCCATGATCTTATTGAATGGCGGAGCAGGCTCGAAGGGCCAAATTATCTACTCCTGCTCTTATTTCTTATGTTCTTATGTTAAGCTGAGCCCCTGTCCATCTGTTGAGATCTGATCCCCATTGCCTTTCCTCGCCAGCACTCAGCTTTAGCAATCTCTTCCTCCAGATCCCACTTGACACTGACATCCATGCACCCTTACCGATTCCCCCTCTCTCTATGGTCACATTCACCTAACTATTCGACTATGCAGCCCTCACACTCCCTATCACTGTGATGCTATGAAAACAACTGACAACACACAGGGAGGGCCCTTGGTCTTGCCACCTCACTCCATCTTTGTCTCCTTCTAAGCATCTATGCTATGGATTCTCTACACTCACTCCTTCATTCTCACTCAACCTCCGCTTGTCTCCCTCATTGCAGGAAAAGAGAGCTCACAATAAAAGGCAAAGAGCAAGGACAGGAGGAGGGCCACCCTCTGTAGCCCACCTCACCCCCTGGGAGGTGGCGGTCCTGGATATCGTAGGAGTGGAGGAAGATGTGCAAGTGGGGGACGGATAGATGGGTGCATCACAGCAAGCTGGTGACAGAATAGTTTTCCATCTCTCTCACTGACATTGCATGAGTCGCTGATAATGATTCTGAAGCTCTAACAGATGGACTTATGATCATCTGCAATATGCAATGTGCATGTAACCTTGGCATCACATCTCTGACTCCTTTACTCCCCCACAGGATCATCGCAAGCACCCATCCCCACTAGCCAGGAGGAACAGCCTGAGCCTCCAGACTCCTCAGAGGAAGCTGCAACCTCTGAGGGTGCAGCGTCAGCAGAATTCAGCGCAACCAGCGCAGACACTCACACCTCGATGGGACCTTCGGGACATAGAGTAGTGTTGTCACCTGGTGTATCACAGCTCACAAGTGAGCATCAGCAGATTATGGAGACAGGGACAGCAGTGGAGAGTCCTAGTTGGAGGGCGCAGGACTCTGCCAGCTCGGCTCAGCTGCATGTCGACCCTCTGCCTCTGGGTCTATCCATAAGATCAGTGGTGCTGGAACTCCAGGAACAGATGCAGGAGTCTCTGGCAGGTTTTGTCTCCAGGGTGGAGCCAATGGAGGAGTCCATAGCGAACATGAGCAGAGCCTTTGTGGAGTCATTGGCGCATGAACGCATCACCATGGAAAGGTATGGCAACATTCATGGAGGTGATAAGTCGCCAGAGTGCTGAAAACAGGGTGAGTGTTCAGAACAGAATGACACCTCTGGAGGAGCGATGGGCATCTATTGAACAGAGAAACCAGACCTTCATGGAAGTCCTTCTGAGTAGGACTGCCAGTGCAGATACGGGTCCCCATGGCCCCCCTGATGTACAGCAAGGTGCTCTCAAGCCACTTGCAAGCGCTGATGGGGACCTGACCCATGAGAGGGAAGTTGGTGGCAGACATCAAGGAAGTGGGGGCTCCTCTCCAAGCACTCACACTTCCATGTCACTGCAGAGCCCGCGGTCAGAGCCCCACCAGAGTCCACACCCAACTGAGATTGGCGTCTCAACCCCTGCACAGCCGCAGGAGCAGCAGACTGTTGACGAGCCCTCACAGGTTTGCAACCCCAGAGGACGCCCGCCAAAGATGTCGAGACAGGAGCAGCAGGAAAATGAGCAAGGGGCCACAGGGGAAGCACCACGTAGGAGCATGCGTAAGAGAAAGATGCTGCACAAATAGTCACAAGGGTAGTCACTTGGCTGAAATTTGATGTTTTCTGTGAAAAAGCCATCAGATGAATAATGTAAATAAAATATCTGATGGCTACTGCTGTAGTTGTGGCATGTGTCATTTCGTGAATGGGACTACCACATTGAGGGCTTAGGATTACTTGCAATTGTCAGTATGGTGGTCAAATTGCTAGGAATCCGCTGGTCCTTGGCCATTGTCGATGCTCAGTTAAGAGGTTGTGAGGCAAAGGTGCTTGATTGGCTAGGCTAAGCAAATCTGGCCAAGATGAGTGCGTTCCTTGCATCCCAGGCAGCAATGTTCTCACGTACTGCTGCCGCTGGTTGATGGGCCTCTGTAAGATGTTCGTTTTCACTCTCCTCCTCCTCCTCCTCCTCCTCCTACTCTTCCTCCTCATCTGAGGAGGATATGTGAGGAGTCACTTGGTCCTCAGGAATTTGCAAGTCACGACGCTGTGTCATGTTGTGAAGGGCACAGCAAACCACGACAATTCTGGAGACCCTGGCTGCTGAGTACTGCAGGGCTCCACCTGATCTATCCAGGCATCTGAAGTGCATCTTCAGCAAACCGATGGTTTGCTCGATTATGGCTCTGGTGGACATGTGGCTGGAGTTGTAGCTCTCCTCAGCTTCATTGGATGGGCTCCTCAATGGCGTCATTAGCCACGTCCTCAGGGGATAGCCCTTGTCTCCAAGTAGCCATCCGTTATGTTGGTCTGGCGGACTGAATAGCAGAGGCACACTAGACTGGCGCAGTATGAAGGAGTCATGGCAACTGCCAGGGTACTTGGCACAAACATGCAAAATTTCCTTCTTGTGGTCACACACCAGCTGAACGTTGAGGGAGTGGAAGCCCTTGCGGTTGACAAAAATACCTGGATTGCGATGGGGTGCCTTAAGGGCCACATGTCTGCAGTCAACGATGCCCTGCACCCTTGGAAAGCCTGCCAGATAAGCTAATCCAACCGCACGCGCCGTGACACTTACTTGATCCTTGGTGAAATGGATGTGATTGTGCGCGATGGCAAAGATGTCATCGGTTACCTGCGTGATGCAAGTGTGTGTGGTCGCCTGGGAGATGCCGCTGATGTCTGCTGCTGATTCCTGGAATGAGCCTGAGGCAAAAAAGTTGAGTGCGGTGGTGACTTTGACGGTCACTGGTAAGGGTTGTCCACCTGGTCCTCTTGGCTGCAGGTCTTGTTGCAGCATTGCGCAAATGTCACCCACTACCTCTTGCGAAAGTTGGAGCCGCCTTTGGCACTGCTGCTCAGACATGTTGAGGTAGCTGACCCTGTGTCTGTAGATCCTGTTTGGGGTGTATCTCCTGCGCCAACGGGCTTCCATGCACTGGCCCCTTCTGGCCTGTGCAGCTTCAGGTGGGTGAGCAGCAGCTTGGCGCTCCTGTTGTTGCAGCTGCTGTTGGTGCTGCTGTTGTTCCTGTTTCTGCTGGTACCACGGCTGGTCTTCGTCCTCATCTAATGTCCAGAAGGGAAGGAAATAAATGGCTCCCATGCTTCTGGTATATGCCTCAGTTGAGGAAGCACTCAGTGAAGGTGGCGAGAGGGGTTTCCCAGGAGGTCACACTAGAGACGGGTGTCAGGCTCCAAACTTCCACAGCTGTGCTTATGCCTGCTAAAAGCTACCCCAGACCTGAGACAACAAATCCTGCCACCAGCAAATGATGGCTGATCAAATCTCTTTAATGGTTGACCTGCAGTTGATAGTCAGCAATCCAATTGTGCTCCCGCCAGGTTTCACCGTCGTGTTTCAGAACAGGCATGTTTCACGTGGGAAAAGGGTTAAAATTGCAAAGGCCTTTCAAAATGGCATTATAGAGGCCATTTACTGCTTGTTAACGGCCTTAACGGCCTATCCCGCCTCTTGGAGGCGGGATGGAGATGGGACCATTAGGCATGAATTATTTAAAATTGCATGGAGGCGGGGTTGGGCCCGCCCGCCAGTTTTTTGCAATTTTAAACCCCCACATGCCTCCAATCCCGCCTCCATGGCCCAATGAAAATCCTGCCCTTTCTCTGTCAACTCATATTCACAGCCAGCCCGTCGACCTTGCCATCTCTTGTGGCCTCGCTACTCCCATCGTGTCAATTGCAGATAAGGCCATCTCTGACCATTTCCTCATATCGCTCTCCACCCACATCCCCCTTCCATCCACCCCACCCAACCCTACTTCCTTCTGTGTCCGCCCCTGGAAAAAACTCTCTCTCAACTCCCTTACAACTGTACTTATGAAATCCCAACTGCCAGCCTCTGGCCCTCCATTCACCATGACATTTCTGCAGCTACTGATCTGCTCAACCACACCCTCACCACTATCTTTGATGCCCTAGTCCCTACTAAAACAATTACCCTCTCTCACCCTGGCCGTTCCCCCTGGTACGGCTCTTGTCTTTGCTCCCTTAAGTCCAAGGATATGGATATGGCGGACAACTGGTTTAGCCATTCACCGCCAGATCTGGCTGGACCACATAAAGCATTATCGGGCCCTGCTCTCGTCTGCCAAAATTGTTCACTACTCCAGATTCATTCTGGAATGCAAAGATAAACCCAGGCTTCTATTCGCCACTGCTAACCATCTTCTTAAACCCCTCTCCCCTGTCTCCTCCACCCTCACCTCCGATAACAAGTGTGAGGAGCTCATGGACTTCTTTGTCTCTAAGATTGAGACCATCCGTTCAGCTGCCTCTGCCACTTCCCTTCCTTCCCCTAGCCTACTGGACCCAAACTTCCTCTAAGGTTCCCCCCTGCCCTAGCCCTGAACTCACATCTTTCTTCAGTTTCTCTCCGATCTCCCTTCATGATCTCTCTGAGCTCATCTTGTTTATGAGACCCACCTCCTGTTCCCTCGACCCTATTCCCGCCAAACTGCTGACCATCCAACTTCCTTTTCTGGCTCCCATGTTAGCTTATATTGTTAACGGTTGTCTCTCCTCAGGCACTGTCCCCCTCTCCCTCAAGTCTACCGTCATCACCCATCTCCTCAAAAAAAAATCTTGATCCCTCCGTCCTTGCAAACTACCGCCCCATCTCCAACCTCCCTTTCCTCTCCAAAGTCCTTGAACGTGTTGTCGCCTCCCAAATCCGTGCCCATCTTTCCCGCAATTCCATGTTTGAATCCCTCCAATCAGGTTTCTGCCCTTGCCACATTACCGAAACGGCTCTCATCAAAGTCACAAATGACATCCTTTGTGACTGTGACAAAGGTAAACTATCCCTCCTCGTCCTTCTTGACTTGTCTGCAGCTTTTGACACGGTTGACCACTCCATCCTCCTCCAAAACCTCACCACCATTGTCCAGCTGGGTGGGACTTCACTCGCCTGGTTCCATTCTTATCTATCTAATCGTAACCAGAGAATCACCTGCAACGGCTTCTCTTCCCGCTCCCGCATTGTTACCTCTGGTGTCCCCCAAGGATCTATCCATGGCCCCCTCCTATTTCTCATCTACATGTTGCCCCTTGGTGACATCATCCGAAAACACAGCGTCAGTTTCCACATGTACGCTGACGACGCCCAGCTCTACCTCACCACCGCTTCTCTCGACCCCTCCACGGTGTCTAAATTGTCAGACTGCTTGTCCGACGTACAGTTCTGGATGAGCAAAAATTTTCTCCAATTAAATATTGGGAAGACTGAAGCCATTGTTTTCGGTCCCCACCACAAACTCTGCTCCCTAGCCACTGACTCCATCCCTCTCCCTAACATCTGTCTGAGGCTGAACCACACTGTTTGCAGCCTTGGTGTCATATTTGACCCTGAAATGAGCTTCTGACCACATATCTGCAGCATAACAAAGACCGCCTACTTCCACCTCCGTAACATAACCTGTCTTCGCCCTTGCCTCAGCTCATCCGCTGCTGAAACCCTCATCCATGCCTTTGTTACCTCTAGACTTGACTATTCCAATGCACTCCTGACTGGCCTCCCACATTCCACCCTATGTAAACATGAGTTCATCAAAAACTCGGCTGCCCATGTCCTAACCCGCACCAAGTCCCGTTCGCCCATCACCCCTGTGCTCGCTGACCTACATTGGCTCCCGGTTAAGCATCACCTCGATTTCAAAATTCTCATCCTTGTTTTCAAATCCCTCCATGGCCTCGCCCCTCCCTATCTCTGTAATCTCCTCCAGCAGCCCCCCCTTCCCCCCCACCCCGAGAAATCTGCGCTCCTCTAATTCTGCCCTCTTGAGCATCCCTGATTATAATCACTCAACCTTTGGTGGCCGTGCCTTCTGTTGCCTAGGCCCTAAGCTCTGGAATTCCCTCCCTAAACCTCTCCGCCTCTTTACCTCTCTTTCCTCCTTTAAGATGCTCCTTAAAACCTACCTCTTTGACCAAGCTTTTGGTCACCTGCCCTAATTTATCCTTATGTGGTTCGGTGTCAAACTTGTTGTCTTAAAAGACTCCTGTGCAGCGCCTTGGGACGTTTTACTACGTTAAAGGCGCTATATAAATACAAGTTGTTGTTGTTGTCTATTGTTTCCCTCTTCCTCCTCTGACCATACACACACAAGCACGCATATATACTCTCTCCACACATACACATACAAAAAGTCTTCTCACACACACACCCATATTCTCCCTGCATGCACATACACATATATACTCTTTCTGTGCACACATGCGCACATACGTACTCTCAGGACGCACGCACATACCCATGCATACACATATATATTCTATCTGCACAGACACACAAATGCATATACACATATACTCTCTGCACGGACACGCACATACACATATATACTCTTTGCACGCACACGTATATACTCACTATGCGCGCACACACTAATATACACATATATATTCTCTCCGCACAGACACAAAAATGCATATATATATAGTGGGGGTGAAATTGGGTGCCTTTGCGCCTCCCGTTAGCGCCCACGAGAGTGCTAACGGGGCACAAATGGCTTTGCGACCGGGCACGACGCTGACATCGAGTTTTGCGGCAGCACTATAGCGTTGCACCCTGATCTCCTTCGCCCGGAGATCGTGACATAATTGACGTGTGCGTCGCCCCGGTAACGCCCCGGGCCCGAAATTGACTTCCACCTCCTGCAGCAGTGCCGGTCAAAAACACCGACAACTGCAGGAGGCGTGCATAGGGCTGCCGGCCACTTCAGAGGCAATGATTAAAGGCGAGGTGGCCGAGGTAATTAAAAAAAAAACTTACCTTTCTTGTTCCAGGTTTTTTCGCAGTTTCCTGCCCGCGATCGATCGGCTCAGCACTCTGCTTGATTGCTGGGCTGATCAGGCGGGTTCGCGGCTGTCTTGGTGGTACTTTTTATGTTGCAGAGCCTGCAGCAATGGCCATTCCCTTTAAGGGAGGGAAGGAGCCTCTGAACGCGGCAGTGCTGCACGGCCCAGTGTGCAGCGCTGCTGAAGTCTCCACCTCGCTCTCCAACGTTAGCGCCCTAAGAAGGAAGTGGAGTGCTAGATTTAGTGCTCCACTTCCCTGTTGGGATGCTAAAACTCAATTTTACGGTCGCCAGCGCTAATTAGCGCGGGGCGCTAAAGATAGTGCCCAGGCGATTTTAGCACCCCAAAATGGTTGATACCGAATTTTTCCCCCATACTCTGCGCGGAAACGCACATACACATATATGCTCCTTGCATGCACACGTATATACTCACTATGCGCGCACACAAATAGTAGATTTCTAGCACTAGAGAGGGAAAATTTGTGTGGTTTGTGCCACACATTGGCGCCACAAGATGGCGCGAAAACAGCATTGATAGCTGTAACGACAGCTGATGCCGGTACCAGTATCACACGCCATATCGGTCTGTCAGGTAGCTCTACCGGTAAACTCGCTCGGCAGGGACCTCGCTATTATGGAGATCATGACGTCAGTGAGTGTGCAACGCTCACTGGAGGCCCGATCTCCCAACTTCCTTATAGCCAATGGACTGACTGGCTGGAGTTAACAACGACAGTTTGAGGTGGCGCACAGCAGCAGTAAGCCGGCTCCAATGACGCTATTTAAAGGGATCATCACCAATCACTTGCACCTGACAGGTTTGTGAAGTTTGAGTGGCTGTGTGTTAGTTCTTGCTACTGCAAAAGTTTTCTTTAGTAATTTCAAGGTTCTTTGGTATCAGGAGTTTTCTGGCAAGTACAAAACTGCATAATTATTTCTGGAAAGATTCAAACTACAACACTTGCAAAGATTAATGGGGGATGTACTGTCAGTCGACCTCGCCCTCCAGGATCTACATTGGAGGGAGCGGAGACAGTGAGAAAGATGGGAACATGTGTGCAGAGGGAGAAGGAAGGGCATCAGGGCTCTCAACAGGAGGCCTTACACTCCAAGGTTACTCCAAGAGAACTTCTACTTTCAATTAAGCGAGGAGTAGTGTATTAGAAGGCTCCACTTCACCAAGGAGGTGGTCACAGAACTCTGCTACCTCTTGCAACCAGACCTTCAGCCTCAGATCAGGGCGACCACGGCTCTTCCAGTGGCAGTCAAGGTCACTGTGGCCTTCAGATTCTTCGCCAGCAGATCCTTCCAGTCTGCAGCAGGAAACATGGCTAACATCTTGCAGTTCGCCATCCATCGCTGCATCTATGAGGTCACTGAGGCTCACTACAGTAGGAGAAGGGAGTACATTGGTTTCCCCATCACCAGAGAGAAGCAGGACGAGCATGCATGTGGCTTTGCCAGGATAGCAGGATTTCCGATGGTGCAGGGCATCATTGACTGCACCCACGTGGCTTTGGGGGCACCGCATAACAATCCTGGGATCTTCCATAACCGCAATTGCTACCTGTTGTTTGTGTACCTTTTTCTACTCACGTGCTCCTATGAAGTGCTGCCCTGTGGCTGCAGCACGGCTGGTGGAAGTCTGCTGAGTTTCCGTGCGGGACACTTCAGATGGCCTTGCAGGATGACCTCGACCAGCTCTGGACCTGGAAGGCCCGGCTATAGACTGCACCAGCTCGGCATGGCAGCAGCAGTCTGGCCTGACTGGATGACAGGCAGTGACAAGCGCAGTAGTGGAGTGGCAGTGGTGGGAGCAGGAATGTTGTCATCCTGAGAGAAGACAGCCGGTTCCTGCTCCACTGATCCACTGCCACTCTCCCAGGGCAGCACCTCAGCATCCCTAGCAACCTGTTGAAGCACAGATTGCTGGCCTGCTGCAACACCGTGAAAGGCCCAGTTGACGGTGGTAGACCTGAAGGGATAATTACTAGTCCTAGCCCTTTTCGGGCTACCCTAGATCAGGCGTATTCCCCAGACGTTCACCTTCAACTAAAGTTAGAGATAGCCAAATTCTATAAGACGCTTAATTGGGTCTAAAAGTCCAGGCTATCTCTTTATAAAGGAAAGGAACGACTTGAAGATGTTACCATCTTCCAGATAGCACTTTTAATAAGTTTAACTAGACTGTAACCTTCCGAATATTATGAGGGTCCGGAAACCCCCCCGCCCCAGAATTCTGCAACTCCTCACAAAAGAGTGTACAGAAATTGAGTTTGCGAGTTTGATACAGAAATACTATTTGAGGCAATTCTAAACATTATATAGATTTATTTAAGAGCTGACATACAGTTAACAGCTGGTGAGTCAATCATGACTTTAACAGTTCAAAATACAAATAGCTTACATTTCTTATTCTCAGAGATCCTTATTCTCAAATCTTAACTTCATTTTTACATTTCTTATTATTTCTAATCCAGAATATCCACCAAAATCAAATAAGAGTACCTCTTGATCCCCGAGACTCAAAGAGTTAAAAACTTACAGAGCCTGCCTCTGAAGTTGAGAATCACTTGCCCCTTCCAGCGACTTCTGACTTTCTATTTGAAAGCTCTATTTTTATACTCCTTTTTAGTGGTTTATTCTTTGAAGTTTTCTGCTGATATAAGCTAATTATCTCTAGTCATCTCCTGTTGAATTCTTTCTAATCTTACTGTCATTTCAGCTGTTAACTTTCAGAATCCTGTCTGCTGTGTAGGTGTTTCAAAAACTTATTATAAAAAATAGTTATTACAGATTTATCTCTTTGATGCCATTCTTACGAAGGGCTTCAATTCAATTCTTAATATTGGCTTAACTGGTTATAATCAGACGTTGTGTCTCCTAACTGTTTCATTTCCAATACAAAAATCATGGGATTGCTTGGTGTCATTTTTTAAAGTCATATTTTCAAAGTCTTCTGTTTTGTACCTTTTACAATATGTAAATCAAAAACACTTCAACTAGAGTGTTTGTTGCATTTCTTAGCCACTTCAATTGGTTGTATATATCATCGTGTTTCCTGTTTCTGATTTGATGTTACTTTTATCAAAGGCACATGGTTTTTTAATGTTCTGTGTTTCTATTCGAAGTGTTAGTTTTTAACACTTTACTTGGGCATTGCTATTGTGTTGGTTCCAAACTGCAGACTCCTTGGAAGCAAGCCTTTGCTTCTTCAATAGGACCTTTGTCTCAGTATTAACAATCAATTCCCATTTCAAAAGCTTGTGTGGTGTTTACAACTTTTGTGTTAACACTTCATCTTATCTCAGAAGCCTGTATTGACAGCTTGTGTCATTGAGACGTTTAGATTTTTAAACCCAGTAGGTCATGTTTTAATAATATCAGAAATCTGTTCATAGGATGGTGTATTTTTCTGAAATATGGCTTTTCCTTTATAGACCCAACCATGATGGGAGCAGTCAGAGCTTGGGTGGCATCATGCTGAGACTGCATGAGAGCAGCCAGAGGTTGGATGCCACCAAGCATAGACTCCATTACAGCACTAAGACATTGGGTCGCTTCCACCTATGCTGCACCTTGTAGCGCCCCATTAACACCATCAATGGGAGGCACTAAAAGGACGAATTCTTCCCACTTTTAGTCTAAACACCGCCCATTTCTTGGCTAAAATGAATTTCTAGCCCTTTGTGTTTTTATTTTAGATTTCCAATATTCGTGGTTTTCCTTTCTACTTCTACCATAGCATGTTGCCTTGGAAACAGTGCTGCAGAAGTTCACATGGGGCTTACAATAGTGTTTAAAGCCAAATAAAACGGAGGGTGGAGCCTGGCCACTGAGACCAAGATCCTTCTAAACACTGAGATTAAGAATGGTACTTTTCTTGCTGTTTATTTTACAATCCTCAGTTATTTGTTCTGTTTCTTAGGTACAATGAACAGCAGACACACTATGAGCAGTGGGGTCAGTATGTTGGAGAAATTGAAATTGAGGGATATGAAAAAAGGGAGCAGCTTCTCCGTGGAGTAAGGGACCATTCTTATGGTAACAAAAATTGTGTTTTTTAAAAATATATACATTTTCGAGATCCTTGTATGCTTCCCCACTTTTGTGTGTTGTAGTCAAATTTTCAACAATTTTCACTGATGGGGTTTTCCATCAGCATGAAAAGCACGTGCATCATTTATCTCATTTTTAAAGCCATGATGTGTTCTGGCACGGCTCTGTCTACCTCACACCTCAAGTTTGAGTTCACTTGAGCTGGCAGACTGTTGCCAGTAAGTGGCTTCAGCGTGTGTGTCTGGTTCAGTGAAGTGGCCTGAATACATTGGCAGCTCCGATTGTCTCTGAGATCACGTGCCTACTTTGCCTGTGCAGGCCATTGCATATCAGACAAGATCAGCAGACGCACCGCCTGTGCATGCAGACTGATGTTTTGTGCTTTGGAGGAGACTGAAACATTGTTGTTTGCAGGGAATTTTTTGCCGGGATTGTCTCACACTGACTCCACATATAATAAAGGCTGGCTTTCCAGATTAAAAAGTAGTTTACAAATACATTTAGCTGTAATGTCCCCCAGTGCTGCACACAGTTTACAGCAATGATGGGGGGGGGGGGGGGAGTATTTCTTACAGAAACCATATAGATATGATTCACCTGAAATGTAATTGTAAAGTTATAGGAAACTTAAATGTGCATTAAATGCTCCAAGCAACTTCATGCATGTTCATCTTCTGCTGTGTCTAATGCAATTGTCATCCACTCTTCTACACTGACTACCTGACTGTGAAAGGCTGAAATCCAATGAGGCAGTTATACTGCGCATTGTGTGTCACTGTGAAGTGGTCCTAGCTTCAGAGTGATGCGAAGTGTGCAGCGTAACTGTAGCCAAACAGGTGTGATCTGCACTTTTTCAGGTGTGAAACCATCTCTAGGTGGTAATGTCACAGACTCCTCCATCACCATCCTTGCGTATGTCCTGTCCCACCGGCAGGACAGACCCACCGAGGTGGCGGCACAGCACAGTGGTATTCAGTCGGGAAGGAGTGGCCCTGGGAGTCCTCAACATTGACTTCGGACCCCATGAAGTGTCATGGCTTCAGGTCAAGCATGGGGAAGGAAACCTCCTACTGATTACCACCTACCACCCTCCCTCAGCTGATGAATCAGTATTCCTCCATGTTAAACACCACTTGAAAGCGTGTAGCAAGGCCACAGAATCTATTCTGGGTGGGGGATTTCAATGTCCACCACCAAGAGTGGCTCGGTAGCACCACTACTGACCGAGCTCGCTGAGTCCTGAGGGATATAGCTTCCAGACTGGGCCTGCGGCAGGTAGTGAGAGAACCACAAGGGAAAAACCTACTTGACCTCATCGTCACCAATCTAGCTGACACAGATGCATCTGTCCATGACAGCATTGATAGCAGTGACCACTGCACAGCCCTTGTGGAGACAAAGCCCTGTCTTTACACTGAGGACACCCTCTATCGTGTTCTGTGGCCCTACCACCGTGCTAAATAGGATAGATTCAGAACAGAGCTAGCAGCTCAAAACTGGGCATCCATGAGGCTCTGTGATTCCATCAGCAGCAGCAGAATTGTACTCCACCACAATCTGTAACCTCATGGTGTGGCATATCCCTCACTCTACCATTACCATCAAACCAGGCAACCAACCCTGGTTCAATAAAGAGTGTAGAAGAGCATGCCAGGAGCAGCACCAGGTGTACCTAAAAATGAGGTAACAACCTGGGGAAGCTGCAACACAGGACTACATGCATGCTAAAAAGTGGAAGCAGCATGCTATCGACAGAGCTAAATGATACACAATCAATGGATCAGATCAAAGCTCTGCAGTCCTGTCACATCCAGTCGTGAATGGTGGTGGACAATTAAACAACTAATGGGAGGAGGAGGCTCCATGAATATCCCCATCCTCAATGTTGGTGGAGCCCAGCACGTGAGTGCAAAAGACAAAGCTGAAGCGTTTGCAACCATCTTCAGCCAGAAGTGCCGAGTGGATGATCCATATTGGCCTCCTCCTGACCTCTCCACCATCACAGAAGTCAGTCTTCAGCCAATTCGATTCACTCCACGCTATGGGCCCTGAAAACATCCTGGCTGTCGTGCTGAAGACACGTGCTCCAGAACTAGCCATGCCTCTAGCCAAACTGTTTCAGTACAGCCACAATACTGGCATCTACCCGACAAAGTGGAAAACTGGCCAGGTATGTCCTGTCCACAAAAATCCAATCCGGCCAATTACCGCCACATCAGTCTATTCTCAATCATCAGCAAAGTGATGGAAGGTGTCGTTGACCGTGCTATCAAGCGGTACTTACTCACCAATAACCTGCTCATCGATGCTCAGGTTGAGTTCTGCCAGCACCACTCGGCTCCAGTCCTCATTACAGCCTTGGTCCAAACATGGACAGAAGAGCTGAATTCCAGAGGTGAGGTGAGAGTGACTGCCCTTGACATCAAGGTAGCATTTGACCGAGTGTGGCATCAAGGAGCCCTAGTAAAATTGATGTCAATGGGAATTGGGGGGAAAACTCTCCACGGGCTGGAGTCATACCTAGCACAAAGGAAGATTGTTGTGGTTGTTGGAGGCCAATCATCTCAGCCCCAGGACGTCGCTGCAGGAGTTCCTCAGGGCAGTGTCCTCGGCCCAACCATCTTTATCTGCTTCATTAATGACCTTCCTTCCATCATAAGGTCAGAAGTGGGGATGTTCGCTAATGATTGCACAGTGTTCAGTTCCATTTGCAACTCCTCAGATAATGAAGCAGTCCATTCCTGTATGCAGCAAGATCTGGACGACATTCAGGCTTGGGCTGATAAGTGGCAAGTAACATTCACACTACACAAGTGCCAGGCAATGACTATCTCCAACAAGCAAGAGTCTAACCACTGCCCCTTGACATTCAACAGCATTACCATTGCTGAATCCCCCACCATCAACATCCTGGGGGGTCACCATTGACCAGAAACTTAACTGGACCAGGCACATAAATACTGTGGCAACAAGAGTGGATCAGAGGCTGGGTATTCTGCGGCGAATGTCTCACCTCCTGACTCCTCAAAGCCTTTCCATCATCTACAAGGCACAAGTCAGGAGTGTGATGGAATACTCTCCACTTGCCTGGATGAGTGCAGCTCCAACAACACTCAAGAAGATCGACACCAATCAGGATAAACGAGCTCGCTTGATTGGCACCCCATCGTGGCTGCAGTGTGTACCATCTACAAGATGCACTGCAGCAACTCGCCGATGCTTCTTCAGCAGAACTTTCCAAACCCACGATCTCGTCCACCTAGATGGACAAGGGCAGCAGGCACATGGGAACACCATCACCTCCAAGTTCCCCTCCAAGTCATACACCATCCTGACTTGGAAGTATCTCGCCGTTCCTTCATCGTGGCTGGGTCAAAATCCTGGAACTCCTTCCCTAACAGCACTGTGGGAGCACCTTCACCACACGGACTGCAGCGGTTCAAGAAGGCGGCTCACCACCACCTTCTCAAGGGCAATTAGGGATGGGCAATAAATGCTAGCCTTGCCAGTGACACCCACATCACAGGAACAAGTAAAAAAAAAACTTACTCCTGTCAGTTTAAAGTTGTGTTTCGCATGAAAAAAATCAAATTATCCTGTAGTGTGAATCAAGCAAATTTAATAGTAGAAGAGGGGAGCTTTTTCCACAATTTTAATTCCAATTAAAGGATAATTCAAAATTCTTAATTTGAATTAAGACTGTAGTTTCAATTACATGCTCCAACTGGAACCAGTCTGAAGCAACCTTTAGAATCTAAAGTTGTGAAAGCTCCTCAAGGGTATATGCAGGAGCAACGAAATGTCTTTGATGTTATTAAAGAACCAACAGGATAATTGCTCACTTCCGATATTCAGACCAAAAGTATGTATACACTTTCCTGGTAAAGACTAATAGGAATGAGGCTTTATAATTCAGTGCTGCCCACTCACCCTGTTCTCAGATGTTCTCTGCAGCATTAATAATAAAACAAAATTGGATCTGGCCCTTTCTTCATCCCAGTAATTTATCTGATAAAAGTCGGACATGATTGGCTTCACATTTTGATGAGTTAGCCAAAGTCCGGCCTTGGTTTATTCCTGCGCTGTAGTTTATTTCCTGTTTAACAAAATCTTCTATTGTGAACATGACCATCTGGTATGAATGCAATACACTGCAAAAATGCAGAATCTCGCAGA
Organism: Somniosus microcephalus; assembly: GCF_052327205.1. Classification (NCBI taxonomy): domain Eukaryota; kingdom Metazoa; phylum Chordata; class Chondrichthyes; order Squaliformes; family Somniosidae; genus Somniosus; species Somniosus microcephalus. The sequence continues at coordinate 256,992,303 of NC_140992.1, forward strand.
ATGACTGCTCTAGTACTAGAAGGATTGAATTTACGAGCCAGCATAAGATTGAACACTTTTGAATTTCAGGAGTGCAAGAAATGTTCTTTCTAACGTACAAAGCCCTGGTTAGACCACACCTGGAGCACTATGAGCAGTTCTGGGCACCACACCTTAGGAAGGATATATTGGTCTTGGAGGGAGTTCAGCGTAGGTTTACCAGAATGATACTCGGACTCCAAGGGTTAAGTTACGAGGAGAGATTACACAAATTAGGGTTGTATTCCCTAGAATTTAGAAGGTTAAGGGGTGATCTGATTGAAGTTTTCAAGATATTAAGGGAAACAGATAGGGTAGATTGAGAGAAACTATTTCCGCTGGTTGGGGATTCTAGGACTAGGGGGCATAGTCTAAAATTTAGAGCCAGACCTTTCAGGAGTGAAATTAGGAAACACTTCTACACACAAAGGGTGGTAGAAGTTTGGAACTCTCTTCCGCAAACGGCAATTGATGCTAGATCAATTGTTAATTTTAAATCGGCGATTGATTGCTTTCTGTTAACCAAAGCTATTAAGGGATATGGGCCAAAGGGGGATATATGGAGTTCGGTTGCAGATCAGCCATGATGTCGTTGAATGGCGGAGCAGGCTCAAGGGGCTGAATGGCCTCCTCCTGTTCCTACATTCATATACTCCTAATTAAGGAGAAAGCTTTGCTTGAGGCATCGCGGACTTTTGTAAACTCACAATTATCTGACTTTCTGCATTTGTGTTACAAATGTACTAAAATTTATGGACAGGAAAAGACCCTCTGATCCATCCAGCCTGACCCATAAAATTGTGATGTCCTCCCCACTGATGTTCCCTGTAATTTTTTTTGGTGTGCGTGGCTGCACGGCCCATTCAATTTTTCACACATGCGCGGTCATTTCCATTGAAAAAGCAGTGAGCGGCCTGAGGGGGACCTCCAGACGTTGCTCCCCACCCCGCTATGTAATTTCCTGTGAGAGGCGAAAAACCAGATTAAAAACCCAGCCACTACTGATACGCTCAATAGAACATTAATGGGATTATTTAAGTGGTCCCATAGTGCTTAAACATGATATATAAAGTGCAAGATTCTAAAATGAATTATAATGCTGATAATGTTATTATCTATCCATAGGTATCAGGAATTGGGGTCATATGCACCGCTACGTTTTGATTTTTGCACACTTTGAGGTAATGCATCACAACTTTCTAATGGGTCCTGATACAATTAGTTTAAAGTGTTACTACTCATGTACTCTACCATAGCTCCTTAGATGTCATAAGATTTTCATGTTGCAATGCTTCATTTCCATAGACATCCACCATGTAGTATGTAGATAATCAGTAGAGCCTCCTTCTTCCATATGTATTACCAATGAGATTGGGATGTCTAACCGTAAATGTGATAGAAAGACTTGCATTTATATAGCACCTTTCACAACCTTGGGACGTCCCAAAGCGCTTTACAGTCAACGTTTTGAAGTGTAGTCACTGTTGTAATGTAGGAAACGCAGCAGCCAATTTGCGCACAGCAAGCTCCCACAAACAGCAATGTGATAATGACCAGATATTCTGTTTTAGTGATGCCGATTGAGGGATAAATATTGGCCCGGACACCAGGGATAACTCCCCTGCTCCTCTTCGAAATAGTGCCAAGGGATATTTACATCCACCTGTGAGAGCAGACAAGGCCTCGGTTTAACGTCTCATCCAAAAGACGGCACCTCCGACAGTGCAGCGCTCCCTCAGTACTGCACTGGAGTGTCAGCCTAGATTTTTGTGCTCAAGTCTCTGGAGTGGGACTTGAACCCACAACCTTCTGATTCAGAGGTGAGAGTGTTACCCACTGAGCCATAGCTGACCCTGTTAATGTGTCCGTGAACGATTTTCATGGTAGCAACGCGCGCCTGGACCTTGTCTTCCCACAAGACGACCGACGCACAACCGACGAACAACCACGGAACAGCAACCGCCTAACACCGATTCCTCCAAAGGCGACCCCGCCTTTGCGAACGTATTCGCAAGGTAAGCGCAGTCTGGAGCAGATCCCGTTTGACACGGACAAAACTGAACCGGACCCCGTTTTTTTTGTGAGCAATTTTCACAAAAGAAGCACGCCATGGAAGCACCAGCCGTTTTGCTGTCGCTACCGCAATCCAGGGAGCCACAGTCTCCCTCGTGCTTTATAAAGGTAGAAGCCCCGTTCGACGAGAACATCGATGCGGCGCCGACCACACACTTGCTTACGGTCCCCGTACTCGTCTTTCCTACCGCCACACGGATCGTCCGCCTCTACGTCCAAAGCAACAGCAAGTATACATCTCTCCAAGCGCGGGGTACAGCATGTTCGGGCCCACAAAATCGGAGCGCGCCCTGCGGGGATACCACGAGGACTCACCCCCGCGAACCACGAGGACCCATCCCTCGCGAACCACGAGGATCCATCCCTCGCGAACCACGAGGACCCTGCCCTCATGAAACACGAAGACTCGTTCCCCGCCGACGACGCACCAGCCCGTCAGCCTGCTGGTTGTGTTACCTACTACACGATTCGGCGTGAACAAAAGGCGTGCCGCCCTCCCGGCTGTTTTCTCCTAAATCTACAACTGTTACAAGTGTTGCCGCCCTCCAGGCAGAGTTAACCCCTCCTGAAAGCAACAACAACCTGGACCGTTGCCGCCCTTTCTCCAGTTTTCCCTTTTAACAAATGCAAATGTCTATTGAAGCTGTATACATCGAGGACGGGTCCAACGGGCATCCTGCGGCCGCGATCAACACGTGGAAGTTGCTCTGATCACAGATCAACACAGCAACTTTTCACCCTCCGTTCTGTTAATGTCGTAGCATTATGGCACGCACTGTTCCGTGCGTTCCAGCCTCCTGAAGGTTTCGCTCACCAGTCAACGGAGACATCGCCCGCGTCCGCCCAATCTGCCCGTCACTCTGATAAGGCCTGCTGTTTCGCACGTCTCTAAGGTCCTTCGCCTGACGGATACGTTTTATTCGCCATGACGTACATAAGGATCCGCTCACGAGCAGCATCTTCATACCTCGCCTACTAAGCCGAGACAGCACGACCGCCAAGACCACAGGCCCAGGAATTACTATTCTATGGGATACTATGGAAAGTGATGAATTCAAGAATTGGGTACATGGCCAAATTCCCAATATGCTCTCCTAACAGGAATACTGAAGAGGATAATTTACCACAGTATTTCAGATATGTCTTATACTTATAGCAGATTAGGATACTTGAAGTCAAATGACCTTGAGATCCAGACCATTACATTATTAATTTTCTTGATTAACAACTGCACTTTGATTTGGATTTCTCAGTATATGGTTGGTAATTACTCACACACATTCACGTTTGCTATTGGAGGTCACCTCTCCATGCACGCATTCCATGCTTCCTCTTCCAAAGCCCCTTCTGTTAAGTCTGTGGGTTGTATTATAAATAATCACAGACTCCACTGTTAACAAAATAAAACACGTCTTTACTATTCAGAGGCTCGGGCGATTCTGCCCTAGTTAACGTATCACAACCCTTATATACTGGTGTGGTCACTATCGGTATTACAGTATACATGAGCCAATAGATAGTGCCACCCTAAAGTAGTACTCTTAAAGGCGAACGGTTACATTCTATAGTTCCCTTAAAGGTAAACGGTTACATACACAACACTCCTCCCTTCCTAGCTTATTACTTACAGAATCCCGTTAAACATACAATCTTCAACTTTATATAAACAGTTTGCAGATATACTCTCGATGGAGTCAACGTCATATTACAATTTACAGATATACTCTCAATGGAGTCAACGTCATATAACAGTTTACAAACATACTCTCAGTGGAATCAGTTTACAGGTTCAGTCTCTGTGGGAACAGTTCATAAATTCAGTCTCTGGTATTAATTCGTTCCAGACAGCATCCTCCATAGCCTTTTTTTTTTTTTTTTTTAACAGCTTGTACTTTCGTCCTGTTGAACCAGCAGTGCGGACTTATACAACCCACTGGCTGTCTTGATAATGTCCCTGGATTTTTTTTTACAAATTTAGCACCTTTCGTAGTGTTCGGACTGAGGTAGTAGAAGTAATAATATTTTAAACAGTTATTATTTTCTGCTTCTTCTTTTTCTTTTCTGCCTTTTTGAAACTCTCCGAGCTCTTTTCCCGGCTGCCATCTGTAGCGCCACCAACTCTCTATGTTCCTTAGACCTTAAGTGCTTCCTCAGGATTTCAGCACTTTGGGAGTTCCCATCACAATTTGGGCAGACCACATCCTCATAACATTCGGTGTCACTCAACAGGTCAAAACCCTTCTTCAAGCAATCATATTCATCCTGCTCTTCCTCGGATGTCTGCCCTTCCTTCCCTCCTGGCCTCATTTGTGCGTTCAATCCTTTCCCTTCCTTCAGGGATTTCGTTATCAGGCTATTTAATCCTTCTACTGAAGTAGCTGTTTCCCCATTCTCCTGTTCCCCTGGACGTAATTCAGCGTACTCCTCCATTTCATCCATCATTTTCTCCAATGCTTTCATCTTCTCTTCCTCTTGTACTTTGGCTTCCAGTGCTTGGAGAAGTTGCGCCTCGATGCTCTCTAGCTCATGTTCAGGGCCCATTCCCAGTTGAAACTGTTCTTCAAGTCGGTCAACCTCGGTAATTGCCGCCTCATATTTGTCTTGGGCTTCCTTCCATATTTTTATGAGTTCTGCCATGTCTTTCACCTCTACATCCTCATCTATGTATGGAACTTCTACCGATGAGTCTGTCTTGGCCCTGAGCTCCTCAAGAATTTCCTGCAGCCTTTGGACTTCTTGCTCATGTTCAACCTTTAGTTGCTCATATACTTCCAACGAAACTAGCTTTTCGGAGGTTGCTGAGTTAACCCCCTCCAGAATTGTAGTCTGGGCCTGTTCATTATGTTTTTTCAACTTCTCGCACTCTGCTTGTAAGGAGTCGTAGAGAAGAACTGGAATAAAATCCTGGCTTCCTGAAGATTCCTCTTCATTTGTTTCTTTCGCAATTTCCTGTTGGAGTTCAGCCAAGGCTGCTATGCTATCTGCCTCTCGAAGTCTCACTGCCATCAACTCTTCTTTATTCTTGCAGTCCATCTCAGCCATTTCCCGTTTACTTTAATTTAACTGAGTGAGTAGTCCCTTATTTTGGGCTGAGAGATATTGCACCTTCTCATGTAGACCCTTGCACTCCTTCTCTGCTTGACATAGCTGATTACCGCTGATTTGGTTCTGCGTTTCAAGTTCCAACATCCTTTGCTTAGCTTCTTTCAGTTTCGCCCCTATAAGCTCCTCTTGCAACATGGCCACATTATTCTCATCAGGTAAAGAAGCGTTTCTCTTTTCCATGTCCAAGATTTGTTTCTGCATCTCCTTAAGAGCACCTTGTGATTCAACTTCTCTTAACTTTGCCTGCACTAGCTCCGTCTCTAATTGCAGAACAAAATCCTCAGTGCAGCGTGATTTGCCCTTCTGCTGTATCTCTAGATCATGCAAATATTCTAACCCCTGAACATCATCAGGGAGATGTGATCGGTAATTGGTCACGATGGCTCTATGGTCGCTCTCTGCTTGAGCCAGTAGGTTCTGTTGTCTTTCCAGACTCTCCCATTCGGTGTCATAGAACTTTTTCATTGTTTTCATCTCTTGTACGAGGCGGTAACTTAATTGTTCTAATTGTTGTTGTACTTTGAAATAGCGTTGAGTTCGAGCCCGGTGTTCCTCCGTAATGCATATGTCTGTAGCTTGAACAGACTCAGAATTCTCTGTCTTTATGCACGCCATCGATTTTCCAACCTTAGTCTGTGAGTTAATGTTAACCTTGTTTTTCATACATAAGCTGGACTTATCGTCTTCCGGCTCAGAGTCTGAGCTGCTTGTCTGCACCGAGTCCTCACTCGTCATTGCTTGTCGGTAGTGCCATTCCATGTCTATTTTCTTGATCCACTCCCGTCCTAGAAGTGGTGGTCCTCCCTCAGGTAGTACGTACAAATTCATTCTTGGGTGTACTTTACCCCTATCTCTCACCTTGACTCTTATTTTCCCCATGGGGTATACGCGATGCCCCGTGTATGTCTGTAATACGAACTTGGTATTTCTTAAGGGTATGTGAGAGAATAGTCGGTGGTAGTCCTTTTGGTTGATGACTGATACAGCTGATCCCGTGTCCAGCTCCATTCGTACTTGGACTCCAGCTATTTTTAGTGTGACCCAGATCGTCTGTAGATCAGTTACTTTACCCACATTGTGGATTCTCAGACTATCCAACTCCTGGCTGTTTGGGTCTGAGTCTGAATTTTGTTCGTCTGAACTCTTTTCAGCCACCTGATGCACCTTGTTGTACTTTTCTTGTGGTGGTGGCTTCCTTTGTTTGTTGGTCTTCTTTCTGGACCTGCATACCTTCGCGATGTGACCCAGTTTGCCACATTTCCTGCACTCTTGATTCTTAAACCAGCACTGATTCTGGTCGTGCGTTGTCTTTCCACAACGGTAGCATTTGGAAATGCTTGCAGTAATTTGATCCTTCAGCACTGCTACGATCTCTTCGAAGGTCTGGTCCACTGGTTTAACTGGTGCTATTAGATGTTTCAAGAGCCCGTATGTTTTTGCTCCCATCGAATTTAACAAAGTTATTGCCTTGGCGTATATGGCTACGCAATATATTCCTATGCGTTCCCCATACGTGGCCCTGTCTTCTATTTCAGCATTAAAATCATTAATATTTCCTCGCTTAGGCATCTTCTTCTCTTTCCGAGAACAGCACAAGTATTTCTTTACTTATTATTAATTTTCTTCTCTTCTTGAGAACACCACAAGTATTGCTTTACTTATTTCTTGTTTCTGAAAATTCTAATTAATTTTCTTCTCTTCTTGAGAACACCACAAGTATTGCTTTACTTATTTCTTGTTTCTGAAAATTCTAATTAATTTTCTTCTCTCTTCTTGAGAACACCACAAGTATTGCTTTACTTATTTCTTGTTTCTGAAAATTCTAATTAATTTTCTTCTCTCTTCTTGAGAACACCACAAGTATTGCTGTACTTATACTTATTTTCCCTCTCTTCTTGAGAACACACCAGCCTTTCTGAAAAATCTTATTACTTTCCTGAAATTCTTAATAATTTCCAAGATGGCGGTTTCCCGCTTCTTCCTTCTTCTTCAGCGGTTTCCCCGCGAAAAATGGCGGCTTTCCCGCGCTTCTCGCTCTCCCCGCCCACTTCGATGGCGGTTTTCCCGCGCTTCTCGGCGCTCTCCGCCCACTTCAATGGCGGTTATCACCCGTTCCCCGACGCTGACTTTCAGGCCGAGTGCGGGCCTTATCAGCGGATGCGATCGATGGCCCGGCTGCGCCTCGCACTTGAAAGCGGCCCCCGGCCTCTGGCTCACCCGCTCGCGCGGCTCTTGCTCGCTCCCTCCCGGGCTCTGGCTTACCCGCTTGCGCGTTTCACCGCGGCTCTTATCAGGGATTGCGATCGCCCTGTCTTTGCAGCCAACGCTGCGGCTTACCCACGAGGTTATGGAGGCTTCAGGGTCCTAATGCCTGTCGCTTCCAGCCTGTCGGTTCCAGACTGGTGAGGATTGAAACCTCTCTTCAACGTCCTGTCTTCGGACGAAGCCGCCGTGGAACAACTGCCGCAGGGTTCGAATCCTGACTCGTCGCCAATGTTAAGTCTGTGGGTTGTATTATAAATAATCACAGACTCCACTGTTAACAAAATAAAACACGTCTTTACTATTCAGAGGCTCGGGCGATTCTGCCCTAGTTAACGTATCACAACCCTTATATACTGGTGTGGTCACTATCGGTATTACAGTATACATGAGCCAATAGATAGTGCCACCCTAAAGTAGTACTCTTAAAGGCGAACGGTTACATTCTATAGTTCCCTTAAAGGTAAACGGTTACATACACAACACCTTCTTTATTAATTAATATTCACCTTCTTGTCCTTTTAATTAAAAAAAATGAATTCTGGGGATATGGGCATTGCTGGCGAGGCTGGCATTTATTGTCCATCTTTAGTTGCCCTTGAGAAGGTGGTGATGAGCTGCATTCTCAAATTCTGAGGTGATGGCGATCATTTTTGGTCATTGTAAGTTAGAATTCAGTATCCATAATGATACAGTCAGCATATGTCCTGAAGCAGCAAAGGTTTGGAAGTGTATTTCTTTTTTTTAAGTTAGTGTTAATAACTATTACTGATATATGGCTAGATTGCCCATTCATTCACTGAGTGGGTGGAATCTAGCCTAAAGCATCTACATGTTTAGGATTGTTTAATGCTGCTTGGATAATAGGTCAATGCTTTCCTGTCTTTTCCTTTCCTGTAGAATGGATTATCGGTGAATTTGATAGCCCTATCCATTTCTGCAACCACCACAAAGTAAGTAGCACGTGCTGGTACACCCTAGTGCGGTTTGTATTGAAAACCTCTTTGGCAGGTTTCAAAGTTTTAGCCAGTTCTCTGGAGACGAGAGACTACATCCATTTGAAGTACTCGCCATTCTCATAATAATCCTCATAAAACCATTTTGGCCCGGATTTTGCGGTCATGGATGGCATTCATCTCGCCTACAGCTGCCCACAGACTTTTTGTGGGATTTTGCACGGCTACTTAAGTTTACTAGAGATCGTTTCCAGCATGGTGCCTGCTACAGGGGACCTGTGGCATGTGAGCAGGGCAACAGAGCAGTGTGATAGCAAAATACTGCGGATGTTGGAAATCCGAAATAACAACAGAAAATGCTGGAAAAACTCAGCAGGTCAGGCAACATCCGTGGACAGAAATTTGAGTTGACGTTTTGGGTCGAACCCTTCTTCAAAACTGGAAAGAAAAGATAGATCGGAGGCAGGGCTGCGATCGGACAAAAGAATAAAAGAAACAAAAGAAGTAAAAAAGAGACAATAAAAGGTGTTATTGTCACAGAGCAGTGTGTTTCTTCAACCAATTAGATTGAAGAATTCTCACTGAGCTACACAGAGTCTAAACCAGGAAGTATAAATTAGAATATTTAATTCAATGTAAAATTGTGTATAAAAAGCTAAATAAAGAGAGGGAAAGAAAGACGGGATAAAGAGGAGAGAGATAAAAGAGATAGAAAGAAAAAGTAAAATATGTTTATTTTAATTTTTTATTTTTTTTAAATCGCCAACAATAATTCAATTCTGAAGGAATGGACTCCACACTTGTAAAAGTAAATTTTCAGTGCCAGAGAGGTTGTTTGGCAGTAATTACAACTTATCACACCATTAAAAATTCAATTACACGTGAATGCACCAACCCTAACTTTTTCTGTCATGCTTAGTAGGTAACTAGTAGGGCAAGTACCGCAACTTCACACCCTTCATGTGTTTGAATGCTGAATCTCTACTCGGACAGCAACTTCCAGATCTCTGTGTTTAACTGTGCATGTGCAAACACTGGAAGTTGCGGTCTGATTTACTCCACTACTAGCCTCACACCACAAAATCCGGGCTATTAAAAATGTAAATTATTGTCAACAAAATGTTGTCCACTCCTGTTGGATAAAATTACTATACAATGGGAAATGTGAGATATGCAGTCTATTCTGCTGACGTTGGGCCAGAATTTGCAGTCAGTCAGAGTACGGCATCATACCGCCTTTGAAATGGATCGCCAGATCGGGATTTCTGCATGCGCTTTGACAGATCATCCGCATGGCTGAAGAAAAACCTATTGCTGGTGCAGAGTTGGGCTATTTGCTCAGCAATTGTGTACAAAAATTTTATGGTTGATGCAAACAGACACAGAGCCTGTTTGCATCAGCGTAAGGGGATACCTCAGACATGTTTTAACATTTTCATCTTGGAAATCGGATTGTTTAATTGTATCAAATGCATTTTTCTTCTTTCTGCAAAGATTGGAGTTTTAATGATGTCGATAATTATTATCATCAAAATTAAATTTTTACTAACCGAACTAAGATGTAGTGAAGTTGGTGGAATATAGCTAATTAGGAATTAAATTCCAATCCTGCAAAGTAATTGTAATTATGGGATTCCCTTTTGAAATGATGTAAAAGCTCATTCTGTTTCCTGATTGGAGGACCAGGCCCACGTGATCCCAGGTATGCTTCCGCCCAGGCTGCGCCCCTGGGATCCGTGGGCCATTACGTTGCCCTCCATCACGCAGCATCAGAGAGCAAGCTTCCGAAGGAGGGCCCCCATCAGGTAGGTGCGTATTCTTTTCGCAGGTCCGCAACTTTTGGGCCATTGAAGAATTTGGCAACTCATACATGTCATGTCAATCCTGTGTGATCTATTTTATTCACTCATCGAACAAACTGGTAATTCTACTATTCTCATTATAACGCTTTACAGTTAAGAGCTGCTGAACCCAGCCCTGCAGCATACTGAAAGAATTAAGGCATAGCAAAAAAGATATTTTTATAAAATAATCAGACGACAAGCTGAAACAGCATATTTGAATGTTTTTGAGATGCGTAAAGGCATAGGTCAGAATTTTTGAACAAGTTATGCAGGTTACTTGTTTCAGAAAGCCGATTGCCCTGAATTTGCGGTCGGAGGCTTCCCGTGGGGAAATGCCACCGATCCGCAAATAAAATGCCCGCGTACCTGGTGGTCAGGGAGGTATGGAGACTCGCGGTCCTGGGCCTCTCTGGGTACCCGTGGGGAGAGGCCCGCGTATCCCAGGGGCGCACGCAGTTCGCAATCGCCCCTGGGATCACGTGGACCGGCCTAACGAATGAAAGAAGCGGATCCCCATTCATGCTTATAGGGATTCCATATGTACGGAAACCCCATAAGCATGAATGGGAATACCCCAGAAATTACATGAACACATCAAATAAATCAACAACAAAACATTACGGCCTAGAAATTAGGTTTGCCTCCGCCAGGGCTTTTGCGCCCGAAATTTTGCGCCCGCGATAATTGCCGCTGCGCCCGCCAAAAATTCAGCTGCCCCGCGCCCAGAAGGCTGCGGGCGCTAATGGAGGGTTTCAGCGCCTCGCTATGGGCGCTGAATGCAGGTTTGCGGCGCTAATCCCCCGCTGCGGCACCCGATGCGGTGCGGCAGGCTGGGGTACTGCAGGCCTCCTCCTTCTGTTAAGGAGGAGCTGCCTGCAGCCGACCGCTGACCGGTCGATTCGCCCGACAAATGAGCCCGGCACCTCGGAGAAGTGCCGGGCTCGCGGGCCACACACATCAGTGCCGCGGGGGGGTGGTAGACGAATCCGGGGAGGGAGGAGCGGGCAGGCGGCCGCCGGGAAAGCGGCAGGCCGCCGCTCCACCTTAATGCGCCGGCGCTACGCGCTGCAACATCCCGTTGAACAGTCGTTGGTTGCGGCTGCCACGGGCGAGGCAGCCGCAACTGAATTTGGGTGTCCGGCCGCGTTACCACGGCAACCAGGACGCTGCGCACACCGATGACGTCATCGGTGCCGGCGCAGCACTACCGGCTAACGCCGATGGTAGGGCCCAACGCAATTTCGATCGCGGCTATAATTCCGGCGCAAGGCCCTCTAACGCCTCTAATTGGGCGCTAACCCCACCGAATTTCTAGGCCTACAGATTTAAAATGAATTAAAATAGCATTTAATTAAATATATAAAACAAACATTTTTTTGAAAAATAAATTTCAGGGGGAAAAATTGGGTGGCGCCGCTTTTGGGGCGCTAATGTCGCTGGGGCACTAATTTTAGCATCACCAAAAAGTTAGCGCCCCCCCCGCCGGAAATTCATTAGTAGCACCCCAAGCAGGAGATGGAGCGCTACTGGAAGGCACTACAACTGAAGATCATGGTGCTACGTGCAACAGCGCCACACGCGTTGGTACATAGCGCCGCGTCATTGCAGGCCTCCTCCCCTGATTAAAGGGGAGGGGCCTAGCACTGCGTGCACCAGGGCCCTGCCAGACCACCGAGGGGAAAAAAAGGGGAACAGGGCAGGTGCTGGCAGTTGGCCCAAAAAATTGGCCGCCCGACACCTGTCCCCTCTGCCACTGCAAAAACGCCCCCCTGACCCGTCGGACATATCGTCCGGTGATGGGTCGGGGGCGCGATCGAAGTTTGCGGGCGGGGCACTGCACACGGTGATGACATCATCGCCGGCGGTGAAGCGCTGCGGGGCGCTACTGGCAACCGCTGCGGGGCGCTACCGACAACCGCCGCGCTAACCTCCCGCTGAATTTCACGGGAGGCATTAATGGCGCTACACCTCGTATGCACCGTGCTGCAAAATACGGCCCATTGTGTCAAAATTGCATTCTGTGATTTTAGTAACCAATGTGTTTTTATACAGTCATGAAATCTCTCTGTCTGTTTCTTTAACAATGCAGAAATCTGTGTTAAAAAACCGACTTCCATTTGTATACTGCCTTTAATATAGAAAAACATCAAAAGGGGCTTAAACCTGTTCAATTCGCAAATATCTAACAATGCTCTTCCAGTATGAATGTAGGTTATGTGATGTTTCCAAATGGGAGGAAGGCTGGGATTGACTGGTCAGATGCCTCTTTAGCAGACATTGCTGATGACGGGGTCATTGCTGACTTGTACAGAATCAGTTTTACAGCAGGTGAGCTTGTAGAACGTATCAGCTGGTGAATTCACTTGTGCTTTTAAATAGCGGAAAAATACAACTTTGAATGAAGTAAATACATTTTGAAAAAGACAATTAATAGAATATCATTTTTTTTGGTCTAAACAGCAAGATTTTAAGCATTTTTCAACTCATACTTCTATTTGGTGTATTTTTATTGAATTATCATTACCTTACTTTAAGCTTAATTTCAATGTTATGATTTTGCTGTGATAGGACTCACAACCTCTGGATTCCTGATCCAAAACCATAAGCACTAGACTACCATGCCTACACACAACACAGCTATCACAGTTGTGCAAGGTTAATACTGCATTTGTACTGGTACAAGGTTACAAGTGAATTCTGTCAGAGGACTCTTCATCGATCAAGGGATTACATATCAGACAGAGGCTTAAAGGCATTGGCCCAGATATTCCGGTCCCTACGGGTGAGTACGCACTGTGTACACACCCGTAGAGACATCGGAAATGCCGGTTTCTGGCATGCACAGCGCATGCGCTGAAAACCAGCATTTCCGATCTGTCAAGAATGGTCTTGACAGATCCTCCAGCTGCCCGGGAGAAGGGCCGCTCCGGGCCGATAGTTCCGATTTTTGGAGACCCTCCGCTCGCAGAAAACAATAACAATTCTTATGCCGGGTAAAAGCGTAAGGCCTGCTTTTACCAGGATAAGAGTTGAAAGAATGTAAGAAAAAAATTTTTTTTCACTGATTTATCATTTAAAAATACTTTAAAAAAAGTAAGTTTATTTTTAGCCCCGTAAAAAACTTTAATTATTTTTTTCAAAAAAATAATTTTTTGTTTCAAATACTGAATTTATTGTAATTTCAAGTCATTTTAAAAATGTGATTTTCAAAAAAAATGTATTTAAAGTTTTACTATGTTTTTTCATTGATCTCCATTCATATATTTGACAGGTCTTCCTGTCAAATGTATGAAGGGAGATTCCCTTCTTTGATTGGCTCCCCATGACCCACGTGATCCTAGGGACGCTGCGAACTACCTGCGCCTCTGGGATATGTGGGCCCTGCGCACTTCAAGTTTGGTGAGGCCTAGGAGTGGAAGTGTGTGCATCCCGGGAGCCCTCAGGAAAGGGCGCAGATTTTTCCAGATCGCAGGCCTCCGCCCGCGGGAGGCCTGCGATTGGAAAATACGGGCCATTGTCTTAGTGAGGTGAGAGAATACTAGAATGAACATGCATCATTTCATCATTTGTGAGGAGGTCACACAGTGCAAACACACTTTTGTGAAACAGTGACCCACTTAGATCTGAATAGCATCTACGTATTGCAGATTTGGGCAGACACAACTTTCTTGTGAGACCATTGTAGTGTCAACTTTGTTGGCTTTAAGAAATACAAACTGCAGATTATGTTTTTTGTGGTATCAGTTGGATATTACAATATATAAATAATCGGGTATAATCGAATTTTACAATTTTACTATTTTTCTATAACACACCTTTTGTTTCCGGCTATAGGAGGCCAGTTGTTTCACCTACAAGTGTCAGTTGATAAAAGTGCTTCCCCAGTGATGTATGGGGGACTAACCTGGGAAAGTAGAATCCACGAGTGTGTGGCCAACTACCGTTTGAATTTAACTGTTCGCGGCTGGGGCATAATTGAATTTCATTACAGGTAAGTTATTTGTGAAAAGGTAATCGATATAGTTACCAGACGGTTTTTGTTAAAGCTGAGACAACCATGGATTTTTTTTTCTCCCTTTGGTCAGAAATGAAAGCGGCCGACAGGCCCCAGACTTCATACCAGCTGCAAAGCTGCAGGAACCGGTGGTGCCCGCGTGCTCCAAGTTGGTGTTGGCGTTCTCCGATGAGGCGTGCCAGTGTGCTGTGGTGGTGGGTGGTAAAGGAGCTCAACTGGCACAACTAACGGAAATGCAGAAACACTTCGGGAATCAGGTGGGTTAAAAAAAAAATCAAAAATGTTGTGATGCACCTGGAATATTGCGAGGAGTTTATGTTGGTGGGGCAGAAACAGTCGTTGAGTGTAAATCCCAGAACAGTTGAAGCAGGGCTAAAAAGTCAACAGCTGAGACTTTATCCCACCCCCTACCACCTCCCCACCATCCACACCCCAGCCCCACCACTACCACCACCACCACCACCTCACCCAAATAAGGGGCTCGATTTTCCAAGCCCTGAGGAGGCGGGTTTGGAGGCGGGAGTGGTGGGAAAATTGCAGAATCAGGGGGCAGGAACCCATCCCGCCCCCAACCCGCCTCTGTGCCAATGTCCCAGGAGGCGGGTACCCGACCTGTGCTGGGAGCCGCCTCCCCCGAGGCGGGAAGGGGATTAGTGCCAATTAACTGCCTGTTAACTGCAGTTTTTTGCTTAATCCCTATTTTTAGCCCTAAAATGTGGGCTGTCTGACGGCTCTGAACTATGCCAAGTTAGCGAGGCGGACCGTCGGTCTGTAGGGGTTGGAGGGGTCGAGATGTCCGTTGTGCAGGTGAGTGATGGGTGCATGTGTGCAGAGGTAAGTGTGTGAGGTAAGTGTAAAGTGTTTAATAAGTTTTACTTACCTTTACTCTCTCCTGCAGGCTTCCTCCCTTCAGTTCTTGGGAGTCCCTCAGCTCACCGGCACAGAAAGCAGAATGGCCGCTGAACTGTCAAAAGCTGCAGCCTCTGCTTTCTGGTCTGGAGAGATCTCTAACTGAGCCTGAGTAGAAGGACCCAAGTTAGAAGACAGATTGTCAGTGTTTGAAGTGATTTTTCATCTGTCAAAAGCTCTTGACAGATGAAATGTCAATCGCTGACATCACCAGTAACCAGGTGTCCCTTAATTGGCCTGCTGAGCCCGCTGAACGGGCTTAACAAGGTCAGTCAAGGGAAAATAGCGTGGGCTGGCCACAAGTCGATGGAGGTGGGACTACAACCCAAAAAGTGGGAGTCCCGCTTCCAAAAGCTCCCCATTGACAAAATCAAGGCCAGGGTATCTAGTTAAAGATGTTCTTGAGGACTTTTGAGGTTGGGCTCCGAATCAGATACTTCAAAAATTGTGTGAGATTTAACAGGCTCCGATTGCACTGCTATTTTGACTGATCCGTTTATGGACAGGGATTTCGATTCTGTCTAGCAGACATTGCTAATAATGACGCAACTTTTAAGCACAACTTCTAAATGGATGTTAAAGGTGGAAGCTCTGCAAAATAATAATTGATGTAGAGGATGTTGTTATGAGTCAGTGAACGATTGTATTACAGGTAGACTATCCTTTATCCGAAAACCTCGGGACCAGCCGAGTTTCGGATAAAGGAGAATTTCGGATTTCGGAAGGTGGGTCGGCAGGGGTCCGCGGGGGGGTCGGCGGGGGTCCGCGGGGGGGGGGTCGGCGGGGGGTCGTGCGCACGACTTACGCTGACGCTCAGCGTAAGTCGGCGGGGGTCGGGGCCGGCGGGGTCCGCGGGGGGGTCGGCGGTTGTCGGGGCTGGCGGGGTCGGCGGTTGTCGGGGCCGGCGGGGTCCGCGGGGGGGATCGGCGGTTGTCGGGGCCGGCGGGGTCCGCGGGGGGGTCGGCGGTTGTCGGGGCTGGTGGGGTCGGCGGTTGTCGGGGCCGGCGGGGTCCGCGGGGGGGTCGGCGGTTGTCGGGGCTGGCGGGGTCGGCGGTTGTCGGGGCCGGCGGGGTCCGCGGGGGGGTCGGCGGTTGTCGGGGCTGGCGGGGTCAGCGGTTGTCGGGGCCGGCGGGGGGGACGGCGGTTGTCGGGGCTGGCGGGGTCGGCGGTTGTCGGGGCCGGCGGGGTCCGCGGGGGGGGGGGGTCGGCGGGGGGTTGTGCGCACGACTTACCCTTTATCCGAACTTCCGAAACCGGAACCCTCTAAAAACCGAAGGTTTTTTCGTTCGTACGCACGACTTACGCTGAACGAAAAAACCTTCGGTTTTTAGAGGGTTTCGGTTTTCGGAAGTCCGGATAAAGGGTAGTCCACCTGTACTTGTTACAGACATCTTGTCAGAATAAGTCAACCGCTTTTTTGAGTCTGATTGTTTAAATCGGAAACTCATGGGCACACTGCCTACGGTTTTCTGCCCATTACTTTAAACAGATGAAAGATATTGGGCAGCGTCCCTGTGCTTGCTCGATATGCTGGGCCATCACACAGGCTTTCTTGCTGGCAATGGAAAATCGGCTCTCAAATGTTCTCTTCTATATAGGTAGCGAGCAACTCGTATTGAGGATGCAACAAATATGATTTACTTGATTTCATTTCCATTTGTGCTGTGCACTCTGGTCATCTGGAAACTGAATACAGATTGCTGCAATTCATTTTTATTTTCTGAACTTCAACAGTGACTAGATACAGCTGAGAACTTAATCAGATCTGTCTATTTTGGAATTAAATCAGCAGTCGGAAATGAAAGAATAGTGTTCAAGTACATTGCTATTTATTTCTGTTATTCTACTACTTAACTCCTGCTTAGGGTTCCTTATACTTTTACTGTTAGCATTACCTAGTAGAGAGGGCTTGATTTTGTCTTGTGAATTTGACTGCAAAAGGCCAGTTCTGTTATGGGACATACTTGTGCAAATGTGGATTTTCAGCCATTTATAGAGGAACCTTGATTAATCACCAAAATGGAGGGACTCACCTGGTGGATAATGAAAGCTGGGGGATAACTGAGAGGCTCCAAATTGCAATGTTGATTTGAATCTTGAATGCGCTGCCTCTCCACATGCGGCTGCCTCAGTCCTCTCCTGTTGCTCTGATCCTGCTTGGCAGCATTCGCTGATCTTCCAGCTCAATGCTTCGCTGCTCACTTGTTTTGGGACTCCAAATGTCAGATGAACAACACACCCAAGTGAGGCAGCCACATAAAGCTGTCCCGATGGCCCTCTCCCTACTGACAGAAATGGGCACTAAAACCGGCATGCATTCACCTCCAGCTCTTTCATTGGCAACCTCCACAGTGCAGACCTCACTGTAGATATCGTCATTCCATCTCAACCCTCGCTCCAACGTAGGAGAGAGATACGTGGGGGGCGGGGGGGGATATCACTGCAGATATTGTCGTCCCATCTCAGCCCTCGCTCCAACATAGAGAGATAACTGGGGGATATTACTGTAGATATCCATACTTGCCCACCCCCACCACCCTCTCTCTGATTTAGGAGATGGCTAGGTGATAGCAAAGATTGATTTGCCGACTAAACTACGCCCTACTTGAAATAGGTCATATCTTTGTACACTTTTCATTTTGTTTTCCTTTCCTTAGAAACAAAAATCAATTAAATGCCTATTGGCTAGCAGTACCAATAGGCACAATCTGTAGTTCTTTGAAAAACATTAAGATTTTCAGGGGAAAAACCTGGTGGAATGGCACTTCCCATATGTATCCATTCCTTTGCTGTGTTTGCTTGGATATATTCCCTGTGGGTTTTTCCCCTGATGAAGTTCAAGACTGCTTGACTCTCTGACAAACATAGTCATCTTCGATTACAAAGGGCTAACACTATCACCAGATTATAGCTTCACTTGCATGTCAGTTATATAATTATTTTCACATTTTCGTCTAATGTTTCAGAATCTAGTATAAAAACTAGACCATATTATTCCACATAGTGTTGAGCCATTTCCACCCTCTCCTCCCTCAGTCTGTGCCCCAAAGGCAAATTGAGGCAAGACAGTTGGTGAACTTTGGAATGCAATGGAAAGTTTCCAGGCGCTATTTGTGAAGGAATAGCCATATTCAGAAAAATACACCATCCTATGAACAGAATTCTGACTTTATTAAACATGACATACTGGGCTAAAAATTTGGTATCGCCGCGCCAGGTCTTTAGTGCCCGAAATTTTGCGCTCGCCTGGATTCCCGTAGCGCCCGCCTGAAATTCAGTTGCGCCGCCCCAAGACGGAGGCGGGCGCTATTGCAGGGTTTGGCCGCCTCGTTTGGGGCGATGAAAGTCAGTTTCAGGCGTCCAGCTACCGCTGCGGCACCCGATGCGGTGCGGCAGGCTGGGGTACTGCAGGCCTCCTCCTTCTCTTAAGGTGGAGCTGCCTGCAGCCGTGAGATCGCCGCTGGATTCCCCCGGCAAATGAGCCCGGCACCACGGAGAAGTGCCGGGCTCGCGGGAGTCAGACACCAATGCCGCGGGAGGGGTGGTGCAGGAGTCCGGGGAGGGAGGTGCGGCCAGGCGGCCACCGGGAAAGCGGCCGGCCGCCCCTCCACCTTTATGCGCCGGCCTCTCGGAGCTGCAAGGCACCGTTTTTCAAACGCTGTTTGCGGCCGCTACGGGCGAGGCGGCCGCAACTGAATTTGGCCATCGGGACGGAATAGCATTGGAACCGGGGCACTGCGCACACCGATGACGTCATCGGTGCCGGCGCAGCGCTACCGGCTAACGCCGATGTTAGGGACCAACTGAATTTCGGGCGCTAAAAAACTTCCGGCGCAAACCACTCTATAGCCAATAAGTGGGCGCAAACGCGACTGAATTTCTAGGCCACTGGGTCTGGAAGTCTGGAAGCCTTAACAATCAAAAGCTGTAAACGGCATACAGGCTTTTGAGATAAGATAAGTTGTTGACACTGAAACAATAGCCTATTGAAGCAGAGGGTTAGAGCTTCCAGAAAGTCTGAGCTTTGGAGGGAACACAATGGAATGCCCAGTTAAAAGTGTCATAAACCTACACTTCAGGAAAGAAACACATAAAATTAAAGAAACATGTGCCTTTGTAAAAATAACTTCAAGTGAAACACGGGAGGAACCAGCCATTACATTGTTTTTGTGTTAAACTTGGAACACCTAGGAGACACGAAGCCTGTGGTACAACCAGCTGAGGTAAATAAGAATTGCATAGATCACCCTAGTTGAGGCGTTTTTAATTTACACGTAAAAAGATACAAACAGAAGACTTCCTAAGAATGGCATCAAATAGAACCACTGCTGTCATATTGTTTTTATGATAAGTTTTGAGCACCTAAAGGAGAGACACAAGTCTGAATGTTACAAGCTGAACTAACTGTAAGAATAGCAGGGGTCAACAGAAAAATGGCTAGAGATAATTAGCTTACATCAGCAGAAAACTTCAAAGGATATACCACTGAAAAAAGAGTATAAATATAGAACTTTCAAATAGGAAGACAGAATTCGCTGGAAGGGGCAAAGTGATTCTCGGCTTCAGAGGCTCTGTAAGCCTACAACTTTTAGAGTCTCGGGTATCAAAGGTATTTGATTTTGGTGGATATCCTGGAATAAGACTAAGTAAGAAATGTAAAAATGTAACGACGTTAAGATTTGAGAATAAGGATCTCTGAGAATAAGAATTGTGAGCTATTTGTTTTTGGAACTGTTAAAGTTGCGATTGAATCACCAGCTGTAATTACATGTCGGTTCTTTTATAAATCTATATATTTTTAGAATTGTCTCACATAGTACTTCTGTATCAAACTCGTGAACTCAATCTCTGTACACTCTTTGGTGGGGAGTTGCAGAATCCTGGGGGAGTTTTCCGGACCCTCATAATATCTGGAAGGTTACAGTCTAGTTAAACTTATTAAAAGTGCTATCTGGAGGATGGTAACATCTTCAGGTCGTTCCTTTCCTTTAGGGAGAGATAGTTTGGACTTTTAGACCCAATTAAGCGTCTTTTAGGATTCGGCTATTTCTAACTTTAGTTGAAGGTGAACGTCTGGGGAATACGCCTGATCCAGGGTGGCCCGAAAAGGGGCTAGGACTAGTAATTATCCCTTCATATTCACTTTGTGGTACTGGGCACTGCTATAGTTAGTGTTCTTGGGATTGCTACTCCCATCAATCTAAATTAGAATCCCCTATGTGTGATAGGCAGACATGGATTTTTTTTAAAATTCGTTCCTGGGATTTGGGCATCGCTGGCAAGGCCAACATTTATTGCCCACCTCTAATTGCCCTTGAGAAGGTGGTGATGAGCTGCCTTCTTGAACTGCTGCAGTCCATGTGGTGAAGGTACTCCCACAGTGCTGTTAGGGAGGGAGTTCCAGGATTTTGGCCCAGCGATGATGAAGGAACGGCAATATATTTCCAAGTCAGGATGGTGGGGAACTTGGAGGTGATGGTGTTTCCATGCTCCTGCTGCCTTGTTCTTCTAGGTGGTAGGGGTCGCGAGTTTGGGAACTGCTGCCGAAGAAGCCTTGGCGAGTTGCTTCAGTGCATCTTGTAGATGGTACACACTGCAGCCACAGTGCACTGGTGGTGCAGGGAATGAATGTTTACAAGGGTTCCTTGATACCACACTTGGTCAAATGCTACCTTGATGTCAAGGGCAGTCACTCTCACCTCACCTCTAGAATTCAGCTCTTTTGTCCATGTTTGGACCAAGGCTGTTGCAGTCTGGAGCCGAGTGGTCCTGGTGGAACCCTAACTGAGCATTGGTGAGCAGGTTATTGGTGAGTAAGTGCTGCTTGTATCACTGTCGACGACACCTTCTATCACTTTGTTGATGATTGAGAGTAGACTGATTGGGCGGTAATTTGCTGGATTGGATTTGTCCTGCTTTTTGTGGACAGGACACACCTGGGCAGTTTTCCACATTGTCGGGTAGATGCCAGTGTTGTAGCTGTACTGGAACAGCTTGGCTTTTTCTGGAGCACAAGTCTTCAGCACGACAGCTGGGATGTTGTCAAGGCCCATAGCCTTTGCTGTATCCAGGGCGCTCAGCCGTTTCTTGATATCACGTGGAGTGAATCGAATTGGCTGAAGACTGGCTTCTGCAATGGTGGGGACCTCAGGAGGAGGCCAATATGAATCATCCACTCGGCATTTCTGGCTGAAGATGGTTGCAAACATGACTGCTGTTTTACCTCCGCCCTTTTGATCTATCTGGCATGGCTCGATCTAGCTGAAAGACAGCCAGTATAACTATTCAGGTCTTGAAGGCACTCCAGCTCCTTCACCGTGCTGAGGCTGCAGTCAAGAAGAAAAAAAGCAAATATATTCTTATATCTTCAAGTAACAGTTGCAATTAATGCTGTAATTGAGTTAAAGTGATAAATAATACCAGCTCAACAAGAATAAAATGATATCCTGTTTGTTTGTCTGTTAGTTTTCTGTACCTACAGGCCTCTGTGTCACTATTGCAGCCCTGGAACACCAAATGAAAATGAACAGCAGTCTCCAGCAAGCTGTGGCAAAGCTGAACGATATAGCCTGGTATTGTCATTCTCTTAATTTAGGCAATATAACCTGGTTAAAACATTCCAACTTCAGTTTTAATGTTAGATTTATGAGATTTCAGTTGCACTTTAGAACTGACTCTGCACTGAATTGGGGGTTGGGGGTAATATATTAGCATGGATAGAGGATTGGCTAACTAACAGAAAACAGAGAGTCGGGATAAACGGGTCATTTTCAGGTTGGCAAACTGTAACTAGTGGGGTGCCGCAGGGATCAGCGCTGGGGCCTCAACTATTTACAATCTATATTAATGACTTGAATGAAGGGACCGAGCGTAATATAGCCAACTTTGCTGATGATACAAAGATAGGTGGGAAAGCAAATTGTGTGGAGGACGCAAAGAATCTCCAAAGGGATATAGATAGGCTAAGTGAGTGGGCAGGAATCTAGCAGATGGAGTATAATGTGGGAAAAGGTGAGGTTATCTACTTTGGTAGGAAAAATAAAAAAGCTAATTATTATTTAAATGGGGAGGGATTACAAAATGCTGAGGTACAGAGGAATCTGGGGGCCCTTGTACATGAATCACAAAAAGTTAGCATGCAGGTACAGCAAGTAATTAGGAAGGCAAATGGAGTGTTGGCCTTTATTGCAAAGGGAATGGAGTATAAAAGTAGGGAAGTCCTGTTACAATTGTACAGGGCGTTGGTGAGGCCACACCTGGAGTACTGCGTACAGTTTTGGTCTCCTTATTTAAAGAAGGATATACTTGCATTGGAGGCAGTTCAGAGAAGGTTCACCAGGTTGATTCCTGAGATGAAGGGGTTGTCTTATGAAGAAAGGTTGAGCAGGTTGGGCCTATACTCATTGGAGTTTAGAAGAATGAGAGGGGATCTTATTGAAATATATAAGATTCTGAAGGGGCTTGACAGGGTAGATGCTGAGAGGATGTTTCCCCTCGTGGGGGAATCTAGAACTAGGGGGCATAATCTCAGAATAAGGGGACATCCATTTAAAACAGAAATGAGGAGGAATTTTTTTTCTCAGAGGGCCGTGAATCTTTGGAATTCTCTTCCCCAGAGAGCTGTGGAGGCTGGGTCATTGAATATATTTAAGGTGGAGATAGACAGATTTTTGAAAGGTAAGGGAGTCAAAGGTTATGGGGAGTGGGCAGGGAAGTGGAGTCGAGACCAAGATCAGATCAGCCATGATCTTATTGAATGGCAGAGCAGGCTCGAGGGGACAAATGACCGACTCCTGCTCCTATGTCTTATGTTCTTATGAATTGAAGCTCAAGCAACATGCTAGAATTCTGAAATAAAAACAGAAAATGCTGGAAATGCTCAGCAGGTCAGGCAGCATGTGTGGAGAGAGAAACCGAGTTAACGTTTCAGGTCGATGACCCTTCGTCAGAACTGGTGTTTCTCTCTCCACAGATGCTGCCTGACCTGCTGAGTAATTCCAGCATTTTCTGTTTTTATTTCAGATTTCCAGCATCTGCAGTATTTTGCTTTAGTATTATACTAGAATTGTAGGTATGTGTCAACTCCGATCGCTTTCTCATTTTTAATTATGGTATTTCTGTATTTCAACAGCACACGTAAAAATGGAAACTTTCAGGAACGGTGCAAAAGGTAAAATCAATCAAAAATACTTTCCTCTGACAGAATTTATTATGTACCAGCACATTCCCTGTGCTATTGCTTTGGTGAGTTGGAGATTTGATAAGAACAGGGCCGTTGTGCCAAATAGTGTTAAAAGTGACACTGATTTATCAGCTTTGGGAGCAGTCCTAAGACCTCAAAGCACTGGGAAGGAGGCCAAGGTTCTAACAGTGCCTGTGAGGGTCTCAATGTCAGAGGTTGGTAGGCAACAGATGTTGGAAGAGGCCATAAAGGTATTTAAAACACAAGGATGAGCATTTTAAAATCGAGGTGTTGCTGAACCGGAAATGTAGGTCAGTGAGCACAGGCGTGATGGGTGAGCGGGACTTGATGCGGGTAAGGAGACCGGCAGCAGAGTTGTGGATGAGCTGGAGTTTAATGAGGGTGGAGGAGAGGAGGCCAGCCAGAAACGCATTGCAATAGAGGCGGCAAAGGCAAGGATGAGGGTTTCAGCAGCAGATGGGCTGAAGCACGGATGGAAGCGGACAGTGTTACGGAGGTGGAAGTAGGCAGTCTTTGTGATGGAGAGAATGTGCAGTTGGAAGCTCCACTCAGGGTCAAACAGGATGTGGAGGTTGTGTACAGTCTGGCACAATCTGAGACAATGACTGGTGAAGGGGATGGAATCCATACATTTTATCCTTATTTTTAGATGCCCACTATAAATTCCGATGTCCACATTTAGAATAGAAACTACCTATGTAAAGTTTTCACACTGTAATTACACCCACCTGAAAGAGGGGGGCACTGTAGTGCCTCTACTGGCTGGAGGGTATAATTATCGCATGACAAGTTTACGGAGGCAGTTTCCATTATACGTAAAGACATTTATATTGACAATGGAAAAAGTTGACAGTGCATGTACATGCAAGGTTTTTAATATAA
This sequence comes from Somniosus microcephalus, assembly GCF_052327205.1. Taxonomy (NCBI): domain Eukaryota; kingdom Metazoa; phylum Chordata; class Chondrichthyes; order Squaliformes; family Somniosidae; genus Somniosus; species Somniosus microcephalus. The sequence continues at coordinate 257,016,570 of NC_140992.1, forward strand.
TGGCCCAGAAATTCGGGTCGGGGGCTTCCCGCAGGTGTAAGCCCCCAACCTGCACTTACCTAGCGCTCCGGCCATTGTGCTGTGGGCCCCCGTGGAATTGCGATCCTGGGCCTGCTCCAGCTGCCGGCGCGCAGTTCTTGCGTATCCCAGGGGCGCAGTTAGTTCGATGCGTCCCCTGGGATCACGTGGGCCATGGAGAGCCAATGCTCCATTCATAAGTTTGACAGGAAGAGCTGTCAAAACTTATAAATACTACGAGCCCCAAAACATCACTAAATCTTCAAATACATTTTTTTTTAAATCACATTTTTTAAATAAACTATAAATTACATGAAATAACTATTTTAAACAATAATTTAAATTTTTGAAAAAAATAATTTTATTTTCTAACGGGGCTAAAAATAAACTTACCTTGCTTTAAAGTATTTAAAAATAATAAACCTGTGGAAAAAATGTTTTAATTTTAATTAATTCACCACTTACCGTGTAATAAGCAGGCCTTATGCCTGCTTTTTAAATGTGTAACTGCTGGAGACTTACCCTCCCGGGAAAACCTGCAAAAAAAACCGTAAGTTCGATGCGCACGCGCAGCCTCTCCTGCACACGCGTTCGAACCCTGCTTTCAGTGGAACGTAGTGCCGGTTTCCCGCACATGCGCAGTGCATGCAGGAAACCGGCACTTCCATTGGGCCTACGGGTGAGCACCCCGTGCGTACTCACCCGTGGAGACCCGAAGTTCTGGGCCAATACCAGTTGATCGCCCATAATGTTACACAAAGGGATCAAGACCAAGTGTAGTCTTCAGATGAAGTAGGGTTAGAGGCTGGGAGACACTTGGCTCAGTCCACATTTAAAGTCCTACATTCTGCACTTATTTTTATAAACTTCCGTAATAAATTCCTATGTAAATTAGTCCCGCTGCAATGATACCCTTCTAACTTGAAGGCTCTGCAATGGCTTGATGTGTCAAGAGGCTATGCCGACGGAATCCAATGGTTTATTTTTAGTAAACCCCTTACAAATGACCTACCCATTGCAGCACTTATACAAAGGGTAAAAATAGGTTGAGAATTTTTAGTTATTCATTCACAGGATGTGGGCATCGCTGGCAAGGACAGCATTTATTGCCCTTGAGAAGGTGGTGGTGAGCCACCGCCTTGAACCGCTGCAGTCCGTGTGGTGAAGGTACTCCCACAATGCTGTTAGGGAGGGAGTTCCAGGATTTTAACCCAGCAACGATGAAAGAACGGCGATCTATTTCCAAGTCAGAAAGATGTGTGAATTGGAAGGATACTTTCCTCCTTTAAGACGCTCCTTAAAACCTACCTATCATCTGCCCTAACATCTCCTTATGTGGCTTGGTGTCAAAATCTGTTTGATAACACTCCTGTGAAGTGCCTTGGGATGTTTTACTATGTTAAGGGCGCTATATAAATGCATGTTGTTGTTGTTGTTGAAATACAGACAGGAAAACAAACTTCCAAAGTTCTGCAAGGGGAAATGATTAACCACAGAGGCCTCTTTTCTTAAACAAATTCGGCTATCCATTGCTTTAAATGTCTTACCAACATACTGTAATTTGCTGTGGGATTTGACACAGGAACTGGCTTTTAATGTTCCCCAGATGTGTTGAATTGTTCAGAAGCACCAAACTGGCTCCAGAAATAGAAAGCGCCATTCGTGACCAGCTTGCTGAGCTGGGGCTGCTGGGAGTAGAGGAACGATTGGCCGTCAGGTCCAGCGCAGTCGGGGAGGACACAGAGGACACGTCTGCTGCTGGGCAACTCGGCACTATACTGGGATTGAAAGGCTTTGAACAGGTAAGAAGAAAACAAACATGATGAGTGAATCATTAACAATGTAACAGCGAGGGTGAAACCGAAATTAAGGTGGAAAATTCTGTAGTCTACCAATAATTCAAAGTGGCTTCCGTTCGAAAATTCTGAATTAGCCAATAATTTGAATTAAGCGAAATAAATAATGCAACAAAGTGTGAATTTGGCATTTTATAAAAAATGGTATTATCAGACCATTTGAATTCAGCAACTTTGAACTAAGGATCAGCCTCGACATGGGTAAAGCTTGTTCTAAACAGGAATATGCTCTGATTAGATTCATTCTTATGGCGTATCCTTAATTAGCAACATAGGAACAGGAGTTGGCCATTCAGCCCCTCGAGCCTGTTCTGCCATTCAGAGAGATCTTAGCTAATCTGTATCTTAACCCCATCTTCCCGCCTTGATTCTGTAACCCATAATACCCTTGCCGAACAAAAATATATCAATCTCAGTTTTGAAATTTTCAATAATCTAGCCTCAACAGCTTTTTGAGACTGAGAGTACCAGATTTCCACTACACTTTGTGTGAAGAAGTGCTTCTTGACATCACCCCTGAACTGCACAGCTCTCATTTTAAGATGATGCCCCCTTGTTCTGGACTCCCCCACCAGAGGGAAATCGTTTTTCCTCTATCTACCCTAAATTACAATGTTATCAAATAAATTGCTATCACTTGTTCTGTGTTTTTAGTAATATTGTAGCGGTACCACCGAGTGTCCCTTACTTACCGTACATAATTCCCTTTAACGTAACGATGTAGCCGGTGCGGGGCTTTCCTCCTTTGGGAGCGCGGGCGAACGCGATGACGTCACGTCGCACATCACGTGACCGTCCCAAGCGCAGGCAAACGCGATGGCGTCATCACACAAGTCACGTGACTACCCAAGCGCGAGAAGAATGCGATGACATCATCACGCAATTCACAGGACTGCCTACTTAGTCCTCGTGGCGTCTCTGTCTGGTGAAGACCTATCTTATGGCTCTCCTGTACCTAGCTCTGCAACCTGTTTGAATTCCTCTGTTCCTGCATTAAAAACCTTTTTGATTGTTCTCCTGGAGTCGAACTCAATTATTAAGTAGGAATTCGTCCAATACCTACATCGGTGATCACGAATACTTACAACATCATTTGTTTATGCATCAAATGCCGTTTAAAGTCTCAAGCATATGTGTCCTAGGCCATCAGCTTCTCCATAACTGATCCATCATTGACTGGCAAAAGTGCAATTCAAATAGTACAGTCTTAACATGCCAGAGTTAATTTCCTCTCCCAGAGGTAAGACAAAACACTGCAGGGCAGACTCCATATAGAGTGTTGAATATGAACTAAGAATCTAAACTGAGCTGTGGTCTTCTCAGATTAATTTTGAGGAAAAATAATTTAGACCAACTTGGAGACACGTACCCTTTAGAATAAAATGGTGGTGGATATGCCAGTTGGTAATGCTGATTTTTCTCATCCGTTAAGGTTAGCAAAGACTACTTCTGATTTGTTTTTTCCTGGTTTGAACCCTGATCTTCTTAATGTGCTGAGGACGTGCCGTCTAAGACTCAGCCTGTTAACCAGGCTCCGTAACATAGGTAGCATTTCTCAGTGACATTGGTTGGTCCAATTCAAAGGTGTACACCGAATGCATGGCCAAGCGGCAGAACTTGTTAACTGCAACCCCGAGTACAAAGGAAACTGCTTTACAGCAATTTCAACTAGACTGAAGACCATGGTAAGCATTTGTGCAGACACAGTATGAACGTTAGTCTGTGTTGGACTAGCAAAGGTTTCCATGTGACCACAACATTCTAAATCTGACATCTAATACTATATTTATACTGCAGCTACCCGTCTCAGATTGAAAACTGCATTATGGGTTCCAGCCAGGTAATACCCTATTTACACTGCTTCCAATTTTCCAGCCCAGGAGATGACTCTTTGCATGTGTGATTATATGCATGAAGAGTTCTTCTCTCAACACTTAAAACTTAAATGTCTATAGAGGTGCACTCTATAAACATTCAAGTTAACTGCAGGCAGGTTTATAAACCATTTAACACCATACTCAAGTTATACCCTGTGCAGTATCAAACCAAAGGTGAGCGTAAGACTATCCCCACTAGAGAGCCTCACACTGCTTCTCTCGGGTCTTAACTCCACGTTAACATTGCAGCTTTCACTTACTGCAATAACTATTTCACAGCAATACACCTAAATACACCTACACAAGCAAATACACCTACATTTATCTGAATATTCATTTGTAGTGTTCCATTTAGGGGCCTGGTTGAGGACTGACTCATCCAACTTTGGAGGGCAGACTCACAAGTGAGCTGGTCTAAGTCCTTGATCCCTTATATCAAAGTTGAAAACCCATCCTTTTCTGCATCATTTTTGCAATCTATTTCATCCAATTGTTAGCGTGACCCAGTCGCTAGCACGCTTACCTCCTGAAGGTTGTCAGTTCAAGTCCCACTACAGACTTGAGGACATAATCTAGGCTGACACTCTAGTGCGGTATTGGAGCGCTGCATTGTCAGAGGTGTAGTCATTCAGCTGGGACATTAAACTGGGGCTCTGTTTGTCTGTTCAGGTGAATGCAAGAGATCATGTGGCACTATTTGAAGAAAAGTAGAGGAATTTCCCAGTGTCCTGACCAACATTCCTTCCTCCACCATTATCACCAAAAAATAGTTTATTCAATCATCTCATTTGCTGTTCGTGAGGCTTTGCTAGATTCAGTTTGTGGGACCTTGCTAAATTAGCCGCAGTGTTTGCCAACATAACAGTGACTGCACTTCAAAGTAATCCATTGGTTTTAAAACACAGACCTTTTGAGGAAGTGTAAAGTGCTATATAAACCAAGTTCTTTCTATCCATAGGATTTTAAAACACTACTCACCTCTTTCCTACCTTAATTGTGACCCACAGTATGGGACCTTGGCTCTTCACTTAGATCTCTCAATTTAAAAAGATGTAAACCACGGCCTAGCTTTGTACCTTATATTTCAAAACAACAACAAAGTAGCGTATATTTGTACTAATTTTTTTCATGATTTACTCAATGAATCTTTGCCTCCCCAGGTGTGCGATGCTGTGCAGGAATGCTGGGCTTCTCTCTACTCATTCCAAGCAGTGCAATATCGCAGTCAAAGGGGGCAACCTGTGCCAGCAAGCATGGGTGTGGTTATCCAGCAGATGGTATCAGCCCAGGCAGCAGGTAAGGCTTGCGATTTCAATTCAGGAAAATAAACTTCACACTTCATTCACACAAGGGCTAAAGCTGTCTTTTATTGTATCTTGCATTCATTAGATGCTATATAGCTAGGAAAGAGAAAAAAAACTTGCATTTATATACTCTTCTTCTTAGGCAGTCTCTCAGAACCGAGGATGACTTGCTTCCACGTTAAAAATGAGTTCTCAGGTGACTGATGAGTCCAATGCGGGACCTACAGTCTCTGTCACAGGTGGGGCAGACGGTGGTTGAAGGGGCGGGTGGGTGGGGTGCTTGGGTTGACATGCGCTCCTTGCGCTGCCTGCGCTTGGCTTCCGCTTGCTCCCGGCGAAGAGACTCGAGGTGTTCGGTGCCTTCCCGGATGCTTCTCCTCCACTTTGTGCGATCTTGGGCCAGGGATTCCCAGCTGTCGGTGGGGATGTTACACTTTTTCAAGGAGGCTTTGAGGGTGTCCTTGAAGCGTTTCCTCTGCCTACCTGGGGCTCTCTTGCTGTGCCAGAGCTCCGAGTAGAGCGTTTGTTTTGGGAGTCTCGTATTGGGCATGCGGACAATGTGACCTGTCCACCGGAACTGATCGAGCGTGGTCAAAAATTCGATGCTGGGGATGTTGGCCTGAGTGAGAACACTGACGTTGGTGTGCCTATCCTGCCAGTGGATTTACAGGATCTTGCGGAGGCAGCGTTGGTGGTACCTCTCCAGTGCTTTGAGGTGCCTGCTGTACATGGTCCATGTCTCTGAGGCATACAGCAGGGCGGGTATCACTGCTGCTCTATAGACCATGAGCTTAGTGCTGGGTTTGAGGTCCTGGTCTTCAAACACTCTCTTCCTCAGGCGACCGAAGGCTGCACTGGCACACTGAAGGCGGTGTTGGACTTCGTCTGCCCTGGTTGACAGTAGGCTCCCGAGGATGGAAAGTGGTCCACGTTGTCCAAGGCCTTGTGGATTTTGATAATCAGGGGGCAGTACTGTGTGGTGGGGGCAGGTTGGTAGAGGACCTTTGTCTTATGGATGTTTAGCGTAAGGCCCATGCTCTCGTACGCTTCGGTGAAGGTGTTGACGATGGTTTGGAGTTCGAACTCCGAGTGAGCGCAGACGCAAGCGTCATCTGCATACTGTAATTCGACGACAGAAGATGGGACGACCTTGGATCTGGACTGGAGGTGACGGAGGTTGAACAGTCTCCCGTTTGTTCTGTAAATTAGCTCCACTCCAGTGGGGAGCTTACTGAGGATGAGATGGAGCATTGCAGCAAGGAAGATCAAGAAGAACGTTGGTGCGATGACACAGCCTTGCTTGACCCCGGTTCGTACGTGAATTGGGTCTGTGGTGGAACCGTTGGTCAGGATCACAGCTTGCATGTCGTCGTGAAGCAGGCAGAGGATGTTGACAAACTTTTGAGGCCAGCCGAATTTGAGGAGGACACTCCATAATCCCTCACGGTTGACAGTGTTGAAGGCCTTTGTGAGATCAAAGAAGGCCATGTACAGTGGTTGGTGCTGTTCTCTGCATTTCTCTTGTAATTGATGTGCAGTGAAGATCATGTCCATTGTGCCTCTTAGTGGGCGGAATCCGCATTGCGACTCTGGGAGGAACTCTTCGGCCACTGGGAGAAGGCGATTGAGGAAGATTCTTGCGATGACTTCCCCTGTGGCAGACAGCAGGGAAATTCCTCTGTAATTACCGCAATCGGACTTGTCACCTTGCTTGAAGATGGTCACAATTACAGCGTCTCTGAGATCCCCTGGCATGCTCTCCTCCTTCCAGATAAGAGGAATGAGTTCATGAATTCGCGCCATTAGTGCTTTTCCGCCATGCTTTAGTGTCTCGGCAGGGATTCCATCTGCTCCTGAGGCCTTGTTCTTCAGTTGTCGGATATCCTTTTCAACCTCATGCCGGGCTGGAGTTGTGCTGAGATGGTGGCGGTTAGCATGCTGCGGGATGGTGTTGAGGACACTCGCGTCGAAGACAGAGTCTCGGTTAAGGAGATCTTCGAAGTGCTCCTTCCAGCGGGCACTGACTGTCTCTCTGTCCTTGATGAGTACCTCTCCATTCTTGGCCCGCAGTGGGGTTGGGCCTTTGATAATTGGGCCGTAGATGGTCTTGACTGCACTAAAGAATCCACGCACATCGTGGTTGTCGGCTAGCTGCTGGATCTCCTGCGCTTTCTCCACTCACCATCTGCTCTTTAGGTCGCGAGTTTTTTGTTGGACCTCAGCCTTCAGTCATCTGTAGAGCTGCTTTCTTGCTCTCGAGTTGTGTTGCTGTTTCCAGATCAGGAATGCCTTGCGCTTGCAGCTTATTAGCTCCTGGATCTCTTGGTCGTTCTCGTCGAACCAGTCTTGGTGTTTCCTGGTCGAGTGATCGAGCGTCTCTTCACAGGTGTTGATTATGGAGGCCTTGAGTGCAGACCAGACGCTGTGGGCACTCTGTGTCGCTGCATCACTGGGAGTCGTCAGGTTGTTTGTGAGGCGCAGGCTGAATAGGACCTTCTTAGCAGGGTCTTTGAGTGCTCCAGTGTTAATTTTCCTGCGGCATTGTTTCTGTTGCTGCCGCTGTTTTGGGGCTACATTGATGGAGATGACAGAGCGGATCAGGCGGTCCCAACAAATTGCACCTTTTATGACCTCAATGCATCCCAAACCAATTTACAGCCACAAAAGTACTTTTGAAATATAGTCACTGTTGTAATGTTGGGAAACACCAGCCAATTTGCGCACTGCAAGATTCCACAAACAGTAATAAGATAAATAAGCAGATATTTTTTTTTTCAAAATGTGATGTTGGTTCCGGGACAATAGTTGGGCAGGACACTGGCAAAACTTTCTTATTCTTCTTCTAATCATGCCATATACTCTTTTATGCACGAGAGGGCAGACGGGACCTTAGTTTAATGGCCCAGAAATCCGGGTCCCAATGCGTGAGTACGCACGGGGTACTCACCCGTAGGCCCAACGAAAGTGCCGGTTTCGTGCATGCACTGCGCATGTGCGGGAAACCGGCACTTCCGTTCTCCTGAAAGAAGGGGTTCACAGATCGAACACGTGCGCCGGAGAGGCAGCGCGTGCGCATTGAACTTACGGTTTTTTTGCAGGTTTCTCCTGGAGGGTAAGTCTCCAGGAGTTACACTTTTAAAAAGCAGGCGCAAGGCCTGCTTTTAACAAGGTAAGTGGAGAATTAATTAAAATTTTAAAAAAAATTCCACAGGTTTATTATTTTTAAATACTTTAAAGAAAGGTAAGTTTATTTTTAGCCCCGTTAGAAAATGTAATTAATTTTTTCAAAAATTTAAATTATTGTTTAAAATAGTTATTTCATGTAATTTATAGTTATTTTAAAAATGTGATTTAAAAAAAAAAAATTATTTGAAGTTTTAGTGATGTTTTGTGACTTGTTGGGGCAGTAATTCCTCCCCAAACGCGTGAGTACGGAAGGGGTGCTCACGCATCTGGCCGGAGGAAATGCCAGTTTTCAGCATGCACAGCGCATGCGCTGAAAACCGGCATTTCCTCTCCTCTAACCCAAGAGGTGAAGAGGCTAGCGCGTGCGCTGTAGGGGGCAGCGCGTGCGTCTTGGATTTCCTCTGTTTTGGGGGATTTGCGCATGTGTAAAGGCCTCCAGTCTTTACGCTTGTAAAAAGCACACGTAAGTATTTATTTTTACACGTAAGTGGTGTTTTAGTGTAATTTACAATTCTTTTTCCCACAGGTTTATTATTTTAAAGAATCTACAATAAGGTAAGTTTAGTTTTAGACCCTTTTTATTAAAAATTTATTTTTTTCAAAAAAAAAAATTATTGTTTAAATTATTTTTTTAAACTTATTTATACTTAATTTAATGATTGGGATGTTTTTTAAATTTTTATTTAAAGTTTAAATAGTGTTTTGGGCCCCCGTAGTTTTCATGAATTTGACAGTTCTTACTCTCAAACTCATGAATGAACCTTCCCCTCCCCTGATTGGTTGTACAGTGCTCACCTGATCCTAGCCGGTACATCGCACTAACTACGCCGCTGGACCAGGTAAGCACTGCGCGCTGACATCTGAACCGGGCCTGTGACAGGAAATGCAAGCAGGCCCGGGCTTCAGATGTCAGCGCGCAGGGTGAGTGCAGATCGGGGGCTTGCACGCGTGGCAAGCCCCCGACACCAAGTTCTGGGCCATAGTATTTATAGGTTTGACAGCTCTTCCTGTCAAACTTATGAATGAAGCATTCCCTGCTACCATTGGCTCTGCATAGCCCACGTGATCCCAGGGGATGCACCGAACTAACTGCGCCCCTGGGATACGCAAGCACTGAAGGAGGTCCAGGATCGGAATCCCACACGGGCCCACAGCTCAACGGCCGGCGCGCTAGGTAAGTGCAGGTCGGGGGCTTGCACCCGCGGGAAGCCCCTGACCCGAATTTCTGGGCCAGTATCAAATCCAAAAGATGCAGCACCAGAGTTGCCAACCCTCCCGTATTGTCCTGGAAGTGTCCCAGAATTAAAGATTAATCGCCTGCACATTTCTGTGAGCAATCCGGGAGAAAAATTATATGGAAATGTTCTTCTTATTGTCAGACTCAACAAACAGCAGGACCGCAACACGTCCAGAATGCAATGCGGCCCTGGCGCATCCATGCTCTCGTAAAGCCACACAATGGATTAAGTGGTTTCTGGAGTGCAGAGGATAGTGGGTACTGCAGCCACCATTATTGAATGACTGACATAACATGCAACCAATGGCAGGAGTGTGGGGAGAGGGCAGTTGGAGGCAGGAGGTCATGTGATGAAACCTCCGAGAACACAGTCCAGCCGGAGTTTGCACCCATACTCAGCGCTGCACTGAAGTGCCAGCCTAGATGAGGTGCTCCAGTTTCTCGAGCATAGCTAGACCTCTCCACCTTCTGATACAGAGAGAGTGCTCCCTCTCCACTCACTGTAAATACATATAATAATTCTGAAATAATTTAATGCAAAATTCAAGCATAATTCTAATCCAAACCTAGAATTTATTTTGTACCAAATATTTTCCCATTCACTCCTATTACATGAAGCTCTAAACATGGAATATTTCCCCAGGTACTGTATTGCTGTTTCAGTGCTTTGATCAGTGATTCTTAGTCTAATACAGCTCATTTGCTGTTTACAAAGTAACGTCCTAGACAAGATATTGTCCTCTGTAAATAAGTACCTTATCTTAGATGCACAGTAATTAAATGGGTTGAAAACTAAAGTAGTATTTATATAAGATATCAAGTTGTCTGTGAAAGAACCAATGCCCTTCCGACACCGACAAACTGACATCTTATATAAAATACGACATAGGGTTCAGCCCATTCACTAACTGAATCAGGACTGGAAACCATGATCTAGAATGACACGCTAGTATAGCATTGAAAAGAAAGAAAGACTTGCATTTATATAGCATCTTTCATGACCACACGGACATCCCAAAGCTCTTTACAGCCAATGAAGCACTTTTTGGAGTGTAGTCACTGTTGTAATGTAGGAAACGCGACAGACAATTTGCGCACAGCAAGCTCCCACAAGCAGCAATGTGATAATGACTAGATAATCTGTTTTATTGATGTTGATTGAGGGATAAATACTGGCCAGGACACTTAATGGGAAGACTTCATCCACTCACAATTAATAGTAGTGTTCTTTTAGAATGTTTTTTTTTACAATTTTACCAGGAATAGCAAACAGGAAATCTTCTCATTGTTTGCAATGACTCAAACAAAGCAACCAGTGAAAACCATCCCCTGTTGAGTATTCCATGTATTAAATGTAGCAATGAGCAAGTTTTGCTTTAGCTACAGAGGAGACTAAATTTGCACTTACTTACTTATGCCTCGATTTCAAAATTCTCATCCTTGTTTTCAAATCCCTCCATGGCCTTGCCACTCCCTATCTCTGTAATCTCCTCCAGCCCCACTACCCCCCGAGATATCTGCACTCCTATAATTCTCATAGAGTTTTACAGCACAGAAAGAGGCCCTTCGGCCCATCGTGTCTGCGCCGCCCATCCATCCCTGTCCAGTCTAATCCCATTTTCCAGCATTTGGTCCATAGCCTTGTATGCAATGGCATTTCAAGTGCTCATCCAAATGCTTCTTGAATGTTGTGAGGGTTCCTGCCTCTACCACCCTTTCAGGCATTGAATTCCACATTCCAACCACCCTCTGGGTGAAAAAGTTCCTCCTCAAATCCCCTCTAAATCTCCTGCCCCTTACCCTGAATCTATGCCCCCTTGTTATTGACCCCCCTACTAAGGGGAAAAGTTCCTCTTTATCTACCCTATCTATGCCCCTCATCATTTTGTACACCTCAATCAGGTCCCCCCTCAGCCTTCTCTGCTCCAAGGAAAACAACCCCAGCCTGTCCAGCCTCTCTTCATAGCTGAGGCGCTCCATCCCAGGTAACATCCTGGTGAATCTTCTCTGCACCCTCTCCAAAGCAATCACATCCTTCCTATAGTGAGGCGACCAGAACTGCACACAGTACTCCAGCTGTGGCCTCACCAGCGTTTTGTACAGCTCCATCATAACCTCCCTGCTCTTATATTCTATGCCTCGGCTAATGAAGGCAAGTATCCCATATGCCTTTTTAACCACCTTATCTACCTGCTCCGCTGCCTTCAGGGATCTATGTACATGTACACCAAGGTCCCTCTGACCCTCTGTACTTCCTAGGGTCCTACCACTCATTGTGTATTCCCTTGCCTTATTTGTCTGTCCAAAATGCATCACCTCGCACTTTTCAGGGTTAAATTCCATTTGCCACTTTTCCGCCCATCTGACCAACCCGTTTATATCGTCCTGTAGCCTGAGGCTTTCCTCCTCGCAATTTACCACCCCACCAATTTTCGTGTCATCTGCGAACTTACTGATCATACCTTTTACATTCTCATCCAAATCATTTATGTAGATCACAAACAACAAGGGACCCAGCACCGATCCCTGAGGTACCCCACTGGACACAGGCTTCCAGTCACAAAAGCAACCTTCGACCATCACCCTCTGCCTCCTGCCACTCAGCCAGTTTAGGATCCAACGCGCCAAGGCACCCTGGATCCCATGGGCTCTTACCTTCTTGACCAGTCTCCTATGCGGGACTTTGTCAAAAGCTTTACTGAAGTCCATGTAAACCACATCCACAGCATTTCCCTCATCCACCCCCGTAGTCACCCCCTCGAAAAATTCAATCAGATTTGTCAGACATGATTTACCCTTGACAAAGCCATGCTGACTATCCCCGATTAATCCTTGCCTCTCCAAGTGGAGATTAATTTTGTCCCTCAGAATTTTTTCCAATAATTTCCCCACCACAGATGTTAGACTCACTGGCCTGTAATTCCCTGGTTTATCCCTGCTACCCTTCTTGAATAATGGTACTATGTTAGCTGTTCTCCAGTCCTCTGGTACATCCCCTGTGGCCAGAGAGGTTCTGAAAATTTGTGTCAGAGCCCCTGCAATCTCCTCCTTTGCCTCCCACAGCAGCCTGGGATACATCTCGTCCAAGCCTGGGGATTTATCCACTTTTTGGCCTGCTAAAACCGCTAGCACCTCCTCCCTCTCGATGCTAATATGTTCAAGTATGTCACAGTCCCCTTGCCCGATTTCTATGTCTGCATCGTCTTTCTCCATAGTGAACACAGATGCAAAAAATTCATTTAAAACCCCGCCTACATCCTCTGGCTCTACACACAGATTGCCACTTTGGTCCCTAATGGGCCCTACCCTTTCCCTGGTTATCCTCTTGCCCTTAATATACTTATAAAACATCTTAGGATTTTCCTTTATTTTGCTTGCCAGTGTTATTTCATGGCCCCTCCTCGCCCTCCTAATTTCTTTTTTAAGTATGCCCCTGCACTTTTTATACTCCTCTAGGGCTTCTTCCGTCTTTAGTCTTTTGTAACTGCCAAAAGCCCCCCTTTTATTTCTAATGCATTTTTGTATATCCCTTGTCATCCAAGGTTCCCTTTGCTTGTTGGTCCCACCCTTGACCTTTACAGGAACATGTTGGCGTTGTACTCTCTCTATTTCCCTTCTGAAAGTCTCCCACTGTTTTGATGTGGATTTTCCTATAAGCAGCTGCTCCCAGTCCACTTTGGCCAGATCCTGCCTTATCATATTAAAATCGGCCTTCCCCCAATTTAGAACCCTTATTTCCGGGCCGTCTTTGTCTTTTTCCATGACCACCTTAAATCTCACCGAATTATGGTCACTGTCGCCAAAATGCTCTCCTACTGACACTTCCACCACTTGCCTGGCTACATTCCCCAGAATTAGGTCCAGTACCGCCCCCTCTCTTGTAGGACTTTCTACATGTTGGCTCAAAAAGCTCTCCTGGGTGCACTTTAAGAATTCTGCACCCTCTAAGCCTTTCACACTCTGACTGTCCCAATTTATATTGGGAAAGTTGAAATCCCCCACTATTATTACCCTATTATTTTCGCACTTTTCTGAGATTTGCCTACATATCTGTTCCTCTATCTCCCCCTGACTGTTTGGGGGCCTATAGTACACTCCCAGCAAAGTGCTTGCCCCCTTTTTGTTTTTAAGTTCTACCCATATGGCCTCATTAGAGGAACCCGCTAATATATCATCCCTCCTTACAGCAGTAATTGACTCCTTAATTAATATTGCAACACCCCCTCCCCTTTTACACCCCCCTCTGTCTCGCCTGAAGATTCTATACCCCGGAATATTGAGCTGCCAGTCCTGACCCTCCCTCAACCATGTCTCCGTGATAGCAACAATATCGTACTCCCATGTGTTCAACAACAACTTCAGTTCATCCACCTTATTTGCAAGACTCCTTGCATTAAAATAAATGCCTTCCAGCCCTGCCATATTCTCTTTTGCCTTCACATATTTGCTCTGCCTTCCCAGCTGACTTGTTTTTCCCTCTGTATTTGGCTGTAAATCACCCCCTACTATAGCTCCACTCTGTACCCCAACCCCCTGCCAAGTTAGTTTAAACCCTCCCCAGCAGTGCTAGCAAACCTCCCCGCAAGGATATTGGTTCCCCTCTGGTTCAGGTGTAAACCGTCCGACTTGTACAAGCCCCACCTTTCCCAGAAGCAGACCCAGTGATCCAGGAAACTAAAGCCCTCCCCCCTGCACCATCCCTTTAGCCACGCATTCATCTGTTCTATCTTCCTATTCCTATACTTACTAGCACGTGGCACCGGGAGTAACCCAGAGATTACAACCTTTGAGGTCCTGCTCTTTAATCCTTCACCTAGCTCCCTAAATTCTTGCTGCAGGACCTCATCCCTCTTTTTACCTATGTCGTTGGTACCAATGTGGACCACGACCACTGGCTCCAGAATGCCCTGCAGCCGCTCAGTGACATCCTTGACCCTGGCACCAGGGAGGCAACAAACCGTCCTGGATTCACGTCTACGGCCACAGAAACGCCTATCTGTTCCCCTTACTATAGAATCCCCTACCACTATTGCTCTCCCACTCTTTTTCCCCCCTTCCTGGGCAGCAGGAGCACCCCCAGTGCCAGGAAGTTGGCTGCCGCTGCCTTCCCCTGGTGAGTCATCCCCCTCAACAGTATCCAAAGCGGTATACTTGTTTGAAAGGGGGATGTCCGCAGGGGTTCCCTGCACTACCTGCCTGCCTTTGTTGCTCCGCCTGATGGTCACCCCCTGTGCTGCCCTACCCTGAGGCGTGAACAACTCGCTAAACGTGCTATCCACGAGCCTCTCAGCATCGCGAATGCTCCAAAATTCATCCACCCGCAGCTCGAGCGCCACAATGCGGTCTACAAGTAGCTGCAGCTGGATGCATTTCCCGCACACATGGTCGTCAGGGACACTGGCAGCATCCCTGACTTCCCACATAGAGCAGGAGGAGCAGAACACGGGTCTGAACTCTCCTGCCATGACTTACTCCTTTAATTAATTTTTAAAATTTATTCAATACCCCAGTTACAGGTATGCTCTAGGGCGCTTTATTTACCAACTATCCCCACTACACCACAGAATTTTAACACCACAGAATTCAAGCTTGTATTGAAAAAAGAGAAATACTCACCAACCAATCACCTACCTGCTCCCTGGTGACGTCACACACTGATTACTTTTTACCTCTCTCCCCGCTGCTGAGTTGGTAGGCCTCGCCGCTCTCCGGTTTTTATACCGGTCTCACCACGCTGCTCCCGCTGGTCCCGACTGGTCTCGGGCCTCGCCGCTCTCCGGTTTTTATACCGGTCTCACCACGCTGCTCCCGCTGGTCCCGACTGGTCTCGGGCCTCGCCTCTCTCCGGTTTTTATACCGGTCTCACCACGCTGCTCCCGCTGGTCCCGACTGGTCTCGGGCCTCGCCTCTCTCCGGTTTTTATACCGGTCTCACCACGCTGCTCCCGCTGGTCCCGACTGGTCTCGGGCCTCGCCGCTCTCCGGTTTTTATACCGGTCTCACCACGCTGCTCCCGCTGGTCCCGACTGGTCTCGGGCCTCGCCTCTCTCCGGTTTTTATACCGGTCTCACCACGCTGCTCCCGCTGGTCCCGACTGGTCTCGGGCCTCGCCTCTCTCCGGTTTTTATACCAGTCTCACCACGCTGCTCCCGTTGGTCCCGACTGGTCTCGGGCCTCGCCTCTCTCCGGTTTTTATACCGGTCTCACCACGCTGCTCCCGCTGGTCCCGACTGGTCTCGGGCCTCGCCTCTCTCCGGTTTTTATACCGGTCTCACCACGCTGCTCCCGCTGGTCCCGACTGGTCTCGGGCCTCGCCTCTCTCCGGTTTTTATACCGGTCTCACCACGCTGCTCCCGCTGGTCCCGACTGCCTCTTAAGCATCCCTGATTATAATCACTCAACCATTGGTAGCCATGCCTTCTGTTGCCTAGGCCCCAATCTCTGGAATTCCCTGTCTAAACCTCTCCGCCTCTCTATCTCTCTTTCTTCCTTTAAGATGCTCCTTAAAACCTACCTCTTTGACCAAGCTTTTGGTCACCTGCCCTAATTTCTCCTTATGTGGCTCGGTGTCACATTTTTTGTCTTATAATATTCCTGTGAAGTGCCTTGGGACGTTTTACTACATTAAATGTGCCATATAAATACACGTTGTTGTTGTTGTTCTGGTTTATATTCCAAGGAAAGCAGAGGTGTGAAGCTCTAAAATTGGAGCGGGAAGAATCTAAGAAAAGCAGAACAGAACTGAATAAGAGCAATATTTGGGTCTAATATATCTATTAACAATGTTACAGGTGTATTGTTTACATGTGATCCTGTCACAGGACATTCGGGCAGAATGGTTATCAACGCAAACTATGGTCTAGGAGAGGTGAGATTCTACAACTTCGCTCCTGAAATGTGCATCTGGCTATCATTATCTGCTGGCCTATCTTGTGCTCTGCCACCATTAGCTTGTTTGCCACTAACATGCTCAGGCATAAATATATATAAATATACACACTTACTCAGCCACAGGCAATTTTGTACAAACATACATGCACCAACTCATGCATATTCGTATATATGCACAGACACAAACATTTACACATGGAGCCATTATTTGCTGTAGCAGGGCAACGTAGTACTTACTAAGCATTTCTGCCAATTTCTGCTTCCCCGCTACTAAGTATTTTCTCTCAGGGTCCAATCTCATATTTGACAACTGATTTGTTGAATATTTACTGTTCTTTAATATTTTGAGATTCTCTCCTCATATTCTCTCCTTGTTTTCTTTATTGCTTTCTTAAGCTCTGTTTTCTTGTGTTCTTTTTAATCATACCTTTCGGACCATTATATCGTCATCAATTTTAATTTGTTTCTAACCTCTGCATGACATTTTGCAACTTGAATTACTCTCCTTGTAAAAGGAATGGTATATTTTCTGCAACTTTGCAATCTCCTTTTTATGAATATCTCATTGTTGATTTACAGTCTTGTGCATAAATTTATCTTTCCAACTCGCTGAGCTCACACATCTTTCTAAAATCTGCCCTATTCCAATCTGATGCCCTTGGTTTTTTTTTTACTACCTTTTACCCTTTCTAATTGGTTCTTAAAGCTTATCACAGTATGGTCATTACTCCCAAAGTAATCACTCACATTTAAATCATTTACCTGGTCCATTTTGTTGCTCGTAACTTGATCTAGCAACACCTCTCCCCTTGTAGGGATATTAACATACCACTTGATGAAGGAGTCCTCCACCCATTAGAAATTCTATTCCCTTTTCTCGATTAACTCTCTCTCTGTCCCAAATCAAAGAATTGATAGTTAAAATATCCTAGAATAAAAGTTGTTATTCCTACTCATCTTCCTGATCTGTCTACAGATTCATTCTTCCAATTCCCTCCCACGTTAGGGAGTTTGTAGTACTAGTGTAACAATTTAAAAAAAAATCTTTGATCTCAAAGCATATTGATTGTCTGAACCTCTTGTGTACATCAACACTCTAACAGCATTGTAACCCCTCCTTCACCAATATTGCCATTCCTCCTCCTTTCTGGTTTATTGGCCTTCCTAAACATAGTACAGGAAACTTTCGATTTACCGGCACCTAAATAACTGGAAATGTTGGTTAACCGGCAAAATTCAGGAGTAGGTTTTACTTCATATTTATTTGCCGCCTTCCATCTGTGCTGTGCAAGGGTGTGGCTGCAGCTGTTGCTAAGCTACAGAGACGCTTGAAACTTGTGTTAATTGTTCTACAGTTGTTGCTAAGCAACAGGGTTTGTTGCTTTATACGGAGCTGTCAGCTCTCCGTATCTTTTACTATAGCGTTCGGTTATCCGGAATTTTTGATGAACCGGCACCACGTCGGTCCCGTCCGTGCCGGATAAAAGAAAGTTTCCTGTATAACCCAATACATTTACTTTCCACTCTTGCCCAGTTTGAAGCCAAGTTTCTAATCCCCAGAAGCTGAGCATTACAATACAGTCCATTAACCTATTTCTTGTTTATATTTAGCTCTACTATTTCTCTCCTTGACTACTAGCTTGGACAAAAACACTTGGGCCTAGAAATTGAGTAGCCTTAGCGCCGCATTTGAGGCGCTAGAGGGCCTAGCGCCGGAGTTATGGCCAGTTGGGAAATTGAGTGGGGCCCTTCCGTCGGCGTTAAGCCGGTAGCGCTGCGCCGGCACCGATGACGTCATCGGTGTGCGCAGTGTCCCGGTTGCCATGCCGACGGGCCCCAGCGCCGAAATTCAGTTGCGGCCGCCTCGCCCGTGGCAGCCGCAACTAAGACTCTGGCAACCGAGTCTTCCCCGAGTTAGCGCCGGCGCATTAAGGTCGCGCGGCGGCCGGCCGCTTTCCCGTCGGCTGCCTGCCCGCACCTCCCTCCCCGGACTCCTCCACCCCCCCCCCCGCGGAACAGATGCGTCTGGCCTGCAAGCCCGGCACTTGTCCGAGGTGCCGGGCTCATTTTTTCAATATTTCAACGGACAGCGGGCGGGTGCAGGCAGCTCCTCCTTAACTGAAGGAGGAGGCCTGCACTTCCCCAGCCTGCCGCACCGCATCGGGTGCCGCAGCGCCGGATTAGCGCCGCAATTCGGCACTCAGCGCCCATTGGGAGGCGCTCACGCCCGCCAGTAGTGCCGGCAGCCGTCTGGGCGCGGCGCTACTGAATTTTTGGCGCGCGCAAGGGAATTAGCGCCGGTGCTAAATTTCCGGCGCTAAAGCCCTGGCGCGGCGTCAACTCAATTTCTAGGCCTTGGTCTTTTTCCTGCTTACAACTCAAGTTGATTTTCTTCCTCTACTCTTTTTATTCCTTCTGCATGCTACCCTTTTAAAAAAAATAATTTGTATATTTATCTCATTTTGACCTGTCAATTTTTCAGGAGTTTTACTTTTCCTTTTCTGTACCATTGGCTCCCAAATGGACCATGACATCTGGTCCCATCATTACATTCCAGTAATTTTGAAATGTTCCTTTTCCAGGCACCTGGGAGGCAACAAATCATCTGTGACTGTCTAAAGTGAGAAAGATTATGCACAACCTCCTAACTTTATTAATTCTCCTATTTTTACTGCATTCCTAACTGAATTGCTAATCCAGCAGTCAACTCAAGTTTTTTTTAATGCATTTGTAATCCATTTAATGGCCCTGCCAAGAGCCCACAGGAAACAAATGCTTCAAACTTGGAGAGGGTCATTTACTCTGGGTGTTCCTGCTCTAGCCTGTCCCTCCATGCTGTTCTGACCTATTGGACCAGTAACCACATCTTCCTCTATCACTGCCTGTTCCCTGTTTCTCAACAGGGTGACTACCCTCTGAATTTTGGTACTAGAAATCTTACTTGCTCTCTAATGTGTCAGATTGTCTCCAACTCAACCTCAGCTTCTGAGATCATGAGCTCAAGTAATCTCAGTTGGAGGCACTTTCTGCAGATAACATCTGCTATTCAAAACTCAATTTTGTATCTTCGTATAACGGTCCCTTCCTGTGATGGCATTCTTGCTATAAATGTAAATTGTGTTATACTCTTCATCTACTTCAATTTAAATTAAAATACTCAGTTGTTCCTTCCCCCTCTGCTCCAAATGCTCACTCCAGCCAAATTCCCATTTTGGAAGTTCTGTTTCACTCTGTACCCACCTCATTCCAGCAAGGATTGCCAATCCACCTGGATTGTCCTGAAGTCTCCTCCTGGACACTGCTGCAAGCAACTCAGGAGAAAAACCATAGGGGCATTAAACAAATTCTGTCTTTATTTCATTGAACACTTTTGTTTATTAGTTCTAAAAAAATATTGGAGATGTGAACAAAGACTGTTTGACTGGGTGGGGTGGGTGGAGGCAGGAGGTCATGTTATGAAGCCTCCAGGAAGATATCCAACCAGATCTGTCAATCCTATTACCAGCTGACTCCATAGTATGCTCTCTGCTTGACCATGCTAACGCAAGCTCTTATACACACACAACTTTTATTTATACAGGAAACTTTGGTTTATCCAGACGGAGGTTGTATGTCCGGAAACCTCGATCTAATGGCAGAAATCAGCAGCCATTTTGGTTAGGTTTTTTTTCTTCTCCTAGCATTTTTTTTAATAGTCAGGCTCTGGAAAGCGTCTCTGTAGCTTAGCAACAGCTTCAGAGACGCTTCCAAGGTACGGGCCGAGTGTTTACAAGCTGTTGCTAAGCAACAGTTTGTTGTCAGATACGGAGATGAAAACCTCCGTATCCTTCCGGATAGACCAGCGCTAATGTTGAAGTTTTGATAGATCGGCAGCAGCTCGGTGCCATCGGTGCCGGATATCGCGAAGTTTCCTGTAAAGTGTCTTTAAAGTAAAAAAAAAAGTCACGTGGCACTTCAGAGATAGGCGCAAGAAAAACAAACAGCTGGGAAAAGAGCGATTAGGTGTGCTGACTTACAGCTTAGTCAAAGAGATACCTTTTAACCACTCAAACACACACATGAACTCACTCTCAAACACACGGGGGAATTTTTCGGGGGTTCAGCGGGCGCATTTGGTGGCGGGTCGGCTGGGAAAATGTTTTTTTTTGACAACGGGTAGGGAACCGCCTCCACGCTAGTCTCCAAGATGTCGGGTCTGTCATCGCTGAACAGACCCGACACCAAGCGGCGGGGGAGGCAATTTACACCATTAGAGACATTGTTAAGAGGCAATTAAATCGTTTTTTAAGCTCACCTTTAGATTTTTAGAGTTTGCCAATGGCTTCCCCGCTGCTCGGGGATCACATCAGGTAAGGAGGTCGGGTGTTAGGTCAGCATGGGATGATTTACTAACTTGACAGCTGCAAATGGTCTATAAAAGCTTCCATTTCACAGCTGTTCACTTTCCAAGGATAGAGGCTGTTGCTTACTGCATTTGGAAGACAGATTGGGCTTTATGCAGCTGACAAGTGTTTGGAACAAACTCTCTATCCAGTGCCACCTCATTAGAACAGCCTCTCTCACCATTGACAGATCGCTTCTATCATCTCAACCTCACCTGCCATCTATTCCATCAGCATCAGCGCCCTTGAAAAAATCTCACCTTGGTCTTCAGAATCCCACAGCAATCAGCCCCAATACCAGCAGCACCAGGCACACCAGCAGCAACAACAACAACACCAACCTTCTCCGTAATCAACTGATGCTGCACAGGACACAGGGCATCAGCACCCGACCACATTGCTGCCTGGGACGCCAGGGATGGCCTCACCATAGCCAGATTTACTTCACTTGATGCTGTACACCCTGGCTGTCACATGATGTGCCAAGTTGGCACCACCTCACACCAACACCATAAAGCATCCCTACAATGCCCAAGCCATTCCTTTCACACTCATCGCCATTGCGGGGGGTACCGTTATGTCTCACCATTCACTGCAACTCACTAAGCCACTTCCAAAGCTGCACAAAAATCTGACCAAGAACGCAAAGTGTTGAAAATAAAGATTTCAATGTTTGACACCACATTAGCAGAAACTTCACATGAACATTGGCTAAAACACCCAAGTGCCTACCTTTGTATGTTGTTAGTTGGTATGATTGGACTAGGATGAGGCTGAGTCTGAGGGGTGGCTAGTGAGATGGGGACGTGATAATGTAGAGAGAGAGGGATGGGTGGAGGTGCAAGGTAAGTTGGTGTGAGTAAGGATATGCAGGAGTAGGGTAGGGAAGGCAGAGTGATGGGGATGTGATAAGTGGCACAGCAAGATGCTGTTGAGTGTGGCTTGGCAGTAACATTTTGTAATGTATGAGATCATAGAAAGATTTGCGCCACTGCAGCCTGGTCCTCCTAACGACATCCCTGCTTGTGCCCTCCTGTGCAATGTGCAACCAGGCTATGTTGATCTCCTGGGGCGGTCTGTTCCTGCCCATGGGAAGGGAAGAGGACCTCCCTGCATGCTGTGACTCCCTCCATAAGCATATGGACGGAGTTATGGGAGAGCCTGGGTGTAGCGTGCACCTCTGTGCAGAGCTTGTCAGTGTTTGCAGCACCTCAATGCTGTAGAACGCTGACAGCACAACTGTCCAAATCAATTTGGACATGGCCCCTTTAAAGAAACCGGCTGATGACGCGTCATCAAATGACGTCATCAGACCCACTTCCTTCAATTGCCCGGGAAACGTGCTGGGCGGGCTCAACAAGCCCAAGCGACGTAAAATTCTTTTCACAGAGTGGGATGGAGCCTGCAGCGGGGTCGCACCCCTTCCCCCACCCCCCCACCACCACCGACCCCGGCCACACCGGACCAGCCTCGGTAGGTGAAATCGCGGCCACACACTCTCAAACACACACACGCACACACCAGCCTGCTTGTTTCAAGTGCTTAAAGTCTCTAAAGACAAGCATGCACTTCAATTCATCAAGAAGAGAGAGTTGACACCCACATCCGTGCCAAGAGAAAGAAAGAAAGAAGAACTCAGCAATCTGCTGGCAGCAATGGAAAAGGCAGCTGCCGGGAAGGATTAAACTGTACAAAGGTGCTACCATTAATGTTTCTTTCAAAGTTTAAACAAAAGTGCAGGAAATATACAGGAGGTCCATTAACATTTTAGAAACATGAGTTCATGTTTTGCGTATAGACCCTTTGTCAGAACCCAGAACTAATGCCGCGACTATACTGTTGCTACTTGTCTGAGTCCAGTAATTACAGCAACAGGTACCAGTCGATTAGTACACTGATTAGTAACTGCCTGGCTCTGATTCGCATTCTCATAGCCATGAGGGAATTCTTCGTGTGGGTACTTAAGCACCTGGAACCTGAAGCTCACCACCCTCAAGGTTATCTCATGTTTTGCAAATGTATGAGGAATGGAAAGCTTCGGTAAATTATATTTACTAGACAAGGGATGATTAAAATGATGAAATGGTATAATACAGCATCATAGAAACATAGAAACATAGAAGATAGGAGCAGGAGTAGGCCATTCGGCCCCTCGAGCCCGCTCCACCATTTAATGAGATCATGGCTGATCATCCAAATTCAGTACCCTGTCCCTGCTTTCTCCCCATATCCCTTGATCCCTTTAGCCTCAAGAAATATATCTAACTCCTTCTTGAATATATTTAATGAATTGGCCTCAACTGCCCTGTGTGGCAGAGAATTCCACAGGTTCACCACTCTCTGGGTGAAGAAATTCCTCCTCATCTCAGTCCTAAATGGCTTATCCCTTATCCTTAGACTGTGACTCCTGGTTCTGGACTCCCCCGCCATCGGGAACATCCTTCCTGCATCTAGTCTGTCTAGTCCTGTTAGAATTTTATAAATTTCAATGAGATCCCCTCTCATTCTTCTAAACTCCAGCGAGTATAGGCTCAATCGACCCAATCTCTCTTCATACATCATTCCTGCCATCCCAGGTATCAGTCTGGTGAAACTTCGCTGCACTCTCTCCATGGCAAGAACATCCTTCCTCAGATAAGGCGATGAAAACTGCACGCAATACTCAAGGTGTGGTCTCACCAAGGCCCTGTACAACTGCAGCAAGACATCCTTGCTCCTGTACTCAAATCCTCTCACTATGAAGGCCAACATACCATTTGCCTTCTTAACCGCCTACTGCACCTAGTGCGACTGGTACACAAGGACACCCAGGTCTCGTTGCACTTCTCCTTTTCCCAATCTATTGCCATTCAGATAATAATCTGTCTTCCTGTTTTTGCCACTGATAACCTCGCATTTATCCACATTGGGCAGATGCATGGCAAATGCAGTATAATCACCCAACCTGTCCAAATCGTACTGGAGTTTCTCTGCATCCTCCTCACAGCACACACGCCCACCCAGCTTTGTGTCGTCATGATACCTATACTGCAAGGGAGCAGTAAACCAGTGGGAAGGAGGGAGAGTAGAGGGGGTGGATAGCAGGCAAAACTGATGAGAAAAAGCATTAAAACAGAACTGTGCACAATAGGAGGGAATAGCTAAAACAGATACAAAGCACATAGTCAGAAGGACATTGCTCATTCAGAAGTCCAAATGATTAAAAATAAAAGAAAGAGCACAATAGGATGAATGGGATAACATCTGGAAAAGGAGCAAAGTTAGAATGGGCCTCGAAGGAGAGGAGTAAGGTAGGGTGAAGATTGATGGGGCTAAATACAAAAGATTAGTGGAATGGTGATGAATACTTATCATAAACGATTGAAGCAATAACTATGAGTGACTCAAAGCAGAACTGTAAAGTAATTGAAAATAGTGGGACTAACCAAGGAAACAGTAGTTAATTAAGGAACCCAGAGAGAGAAGTTCATGGTAAAAGGGGAAAAGAGGACAAAGTGAAGAGCTGAACATAGCTGTCTTAGATAATGGAAGCGGTCATTTGGAGTCAATTATAAAAGTAAACTGGAAATAAGGTAGATGAGGAAGCAGTTTTTCACACAAAGGATAGTGGAAATCTGGAACTCTCTCCCCCAAAAGGCTTGTCGTTGCTGGGTCAATGGAAATTTTCAAGACTCAGATTGATAGATTTTTGTTGGGTAAAGATATGGTGGATGAATGGAGTTGTGTTACAGCTCAGCCCTGATGTAATAGAATGGTGGAACAGCCTCGAGGGGCTGAGTGGCCTGCTTCTGTTCTGATAAGATAGGCAAAAAGGGAAATGAGGCCATTAGAAGGTTAATGAGTGATGGATTACTTTAGTGAAGTGAATGGAAAGTACTACTTACCGTTGAGGAACTAATTTACTAGCACACTAATATATTAACTGGTCCTCCGGGGAATATATTTGTGGGAATTTAGTTACTGTCTTGGCAGGAATCTATTAGCAAAATCAAATTTCGTTATTGAATCCCCATTAGTGATAAGAATTTATTTAACAAATTAATGATAATTTATTGACTTGGAGAGGGAAATTATCTATGTACCTATCTATTCAGTTCAGTGATTAAACTGACTAGGTCACATTTATTGCATTGAACTGTGGAAAATAACTGAGGTAACTGATTGTGGGAGTGGCCATCTTCTAAGCTAGAATCCAAGACACAATATGAGATTATGAATCAGGGAGATTTATGCCACAGAAGGAGGCCATTCGGCCCATCATGCCTGTGCCAGCTGAAAAAGCTATCCGGCCTAATTCCATTTTCCAGCTCTTGGTCCGTAGCCTTGCAGGTTACGGCACTTCAAGTGCATATCCAAGTACTTTTTAAATGTGCTGAGGGTTTCTGCCTCTACCACCCTTTCAGGCAGTGAGTTCCAGACCCCCACCACCCTCTGGGTGCAAAAAGTTCTCCTCAACTCCCCTCTAATCCTTCTACCAATTACTTTACATCTATGCCCCCTGGTTATTGACCTCTCTGCTAAGAGAAATAGGTCCTCCCTATCCACTCTATCTATGAAGGGGAAGACTATGAAGGATTGCTGTCTTAAAGCAATTACCCCTCTTAAATAGCCCGTCCATGTCATATCTCTTAAAGCAGCTAGCCTATGTAGATTGTAAGAGACAGATTTTTACTGTATTTTCTTTATTTTATTCCAGTCTGTGGTGAGTGGCCATTCAGATCCTGACACCATCACCCTCTCATGCAGTTTGAAAGGAAAATGTCAGATCATCAAGAAGGAAGTTGGAACAAAGCAGCAGCAGATCCTACAAGCAGGTGGGTAGTGGAGACAGGCCGGCACCTATTGACTTTCACAAGCTGTGGGGTAATTTTACACCCCCCCCCCCCACCACAAAACAGGTGGGTTTGGGTCAGGTGGGATGGTAAAATGTTAAAAATTTCAAACCCACCCACTTCTGGTTTTAGTGGACGAGGGGACTGCGACCAATCTGCTTTCAGGAAGCGGGTCAGTCGTTAAATATTTTAAAGAGGCTGTGTGCCTTCATTTTAACGAGGTTTATATTTTTTTACTGCTGTCATCAGGGTTTCCCAGGCCTCGGGAAACCCGGCAGATAAAAGGAGGTGAAAAGGGTTGGATCCATAAGGTAAGTGCCTTTACAGCACTGCTTGTGAGCCAGGAGGAGCCGGAGTGTTTCCTTCCAGCCCAACAAGCTAACACTGTAAACCCGCACCACCCGTCCCATCTCCACGATCT
This sequence comes from Somniosus microcephalus, assembly GCF_052327205.1. Taxonomy (NCBI): domain Eukaryota; kingdom Metazoa; phylum Chordata; class Chondrichthyes; order Squaliformes; family Somniosidae; genus Somniosus; species Somniosus microcephalus. The sequence goes on from NC_140992.1 coordinate 257,042,573, forward strand.
CCCCCAACACCCAACACCCCCCACCACCCCGCAATCACTGACCCCCCCACAATCACCCGTGATCACCCCTGACCCCCCCTGGGATAACCCCCGATCCCAGTAAATATTGGGGCCTGAACCCCGTTTGAATGGGGAACCTCCACTGACGGCTCTGTCATTTTGCTTTAGATGTGAAAAGGTAAAATTAGTGCCAGTGAAATGTTGTTCAGACAATTTGCCAGAATCTTTTTTTTATATTGCAGTTGAAGGTGGAGTCGTGTTTGAAGATACTTTAATTTCAGAAGCTGCAAAATGCTGCATCACTGAGGAGATAATTCTGAGATTAGGACAAGTGGCCTTTCAGGTTTGGGTCATTTCATTCAGAACATTTAGAACCGGTTAGTTTGAGTGAATTTAACTTATCCATCCGCAGAAACAGTAAAAAGTGCTCTATATATATTTTTATATTGTGTGTGCTTGGGAAGAAATTTAACGAAAGTAAGCAAATGTCGAGGTACTATCATCAGCGCTTGGCTTCATTTAACGTAGTAAAGCGTCCCAAGGCGCTTCACAGGAGCGATTATCAAACAAAATTTGACCCCAAGCCAAATAAGGAGATATTAGGACAGATGACCAAAAGCTTAGTCAAAGAGGTAGGTTTTAAGGAGAGACTTGATGGAGGAGAGGTAGAGAGGCGCCGAGGTTTAGGGAGTGAATTCCAGAGCTTAGGGCTTATGCAGCTGAAGGCACGGCCGCCAATGGTGGAGTAATGTAAATCGGGGATGCGTAAGAGGCCAGGATTGGAGGAGCGCAGAGATGTCGGAGGGTTGTGGGGCTGGAGGAGTTTACAGAGATAGGGAGGGGCGAGTCCATGGAGGGGTTGGAAAACGAGGACTAGAATTTTAAAATCAGGATGTTGCCGGAACGAGAGCCAATGTAGGTCAGCGAGCACAGGGGTGATGGGTGAACGGGACTTGGTGCGAGTTAGGGTAAAGACAGCAGAGTTTTGGATGAGCTCAATTTTACAGCGGGTGCAAGGTGAGAGGCAGCCAGGTTAGCATTGGAATAGGCGAGTCTAGAGGTAACAAATACATGTGATCAATCTTTCAGAAAGGCATGAATTCATTAATATTTTGTATGTTTCTGTACACCAGGTGGAAAAAACTTATGGAAATGCAAGAGATATTGAGTGGGCAGTAAAAGGCACAAACATTTATTTACTGCAGGTGAGGCTGTTCATTCTAACATCAAACTGCAGAAAGTGCTCCCTCTCTTGTTCAAACTGAAAGGGTTAAAACTTTTGTGCTCTCAGTGCAGAGCTTCATGCACCAAAACCGCAGATCAGAATTGGGGTGTGCCCCTAATTTGCGGGCCCCATGTGTTTTGCAGATTGACACTGAGCAGCTTATTTTTCAGCTGCGTAATTGAATGAATGCCACCTTATCGTGAAATGATATCTCTGGCCGGTGACGGCGAACTCTGCAATCCCCTCGTGGAAAATGCACATTAAATGTTCGTTATGTTTGATGGTATTCACTAAGAAAAATTGTTTAAATTGCTTTGATCACTAGGCTCATTATTATTCAGTCGGAGAAAGAGATATAAACAAATTCATTGCCTTACTGGGTGACGTAAGAAAACTACTAAGCACTTGGTCTAAGCGTTAAACAAAGCTTTAATCAACTGTTTTACAACATGGAGATCTAGTTGTGTCCTTCACTAGTTCCTGTTAAGAATGTCCTACGCAAGCTGGACCCATGCCCGAGTATTTATACTCTCCCTGGACAGTGCCACCCGCAGGCCGCTCAGTATTATTTCATAAGTCTTTCTTTCATGAATTGACTGATTCATGTCACTGGGTGTGACACCAGACATCCCGTCATTGAGGTCTGCCTCTCAGTAGCAGCTCCATGTTGATCTAGAAATAGAACGGACTAGGAGAATATATTTTTGAACAAGTGTGACACAAAAAGCCAGTAGTGTAAGGAGAAGATGTAGACCAACCTCTCTTAGCCTGGATATTCTATTTGGCAGTGGACTAATACCAAATTTTGCAATTGCTTTATCTGACCGTTGGCAAGCTGAAGCTATTTTGCATTAAGGGTTCAACACTGGTTGCTTTGGGCAGAATTAATTGGATGGGGGTGAGGAAATCCCACCCTGCTCCCACCTGTCCCCATTTCAAATTTCACAGGGCAAGCTAATGCTTCTGCGGGATTTACACAATGGGCTCGATTTTGCCAGGCCCGAGGAGGTGGGATTGGAGGCGTTGAGTTGTTAAAATCGCCAAAAATGGCAGGCGGGTCCAATCCTGCCTCCATCCCGCCTCCGAGCAATTTTCCAAAAAGCATGTTTTCTGAACACTTTCCATCCCCTTAAGGCCCTTAACAACCACTTAATAGCCTCTATAATCCCATTTTGAGAGGCCTTTCCAATTTTTAGTCACTCCCCCATCCTACACGCCTCCTCTGGAACACGCCAGGTAATGCTGGCGGCCTCACTAGTGGATTGCTTACTCACAGCTGCAGCTCCCCCATTACAAAGGAGTTTTCACCAATGATCATTTGCAGGTGGCAGAACTTTGTTGTTTCAGGTCTGGGGGAACTTTTAGCAGGCATACCCATTGTTGTGGAAGTTTGGAGCCTGACGCCCATCTCCAGTGTGACCTCCTGGGAAACCCCGCTCCCCACCTTGACTAAGCGCTTCCTCAACTGAGGCATATACCAGAAGCATGGCGACCATTTAATTCCTTTCCTCCTGGACATCAGATTCAGACGAAGACCAGCCGCGGCAGCAGCAGAACCATGAGCAACAGCAGCACCAACAGCAGGAGCATCAACAGGAGCGCTAAGCGGCTAGTCACCCACCTGAAGATGCACAGGCCAGAAGTCGCCAGAGCGCCACCATATTGCTGCTCGGGATGCAAGGGACGCACTCATGTTGGTCACATTTGCTTAGCCTGTACAATCAAACACTTTTGCCTCGCACCTTCTTACCAGAGCATCGACAATGGACAAGAACCTGCGGATTCCTATCACTCTGACCACCATACTGACAATTGCAAGTCGCTCTAAGCCCTCAATGTGGAAGCCCCATTTGCAAAATAACACAGGCCAAAACTTCAAAAGTTTGCCATCAGAATTTTTTATCACAACAAGCAACTGGTGGCATTTCAAAAATAAACACAACATAACACTCAAATGACTACACTTGTGACTACTTGTGCATTATCTTCCTCTTACACATGCTTCTACGTGGTGCTTCCCCTGTGGCTTCAGTAGATGTGGAGGCCCCTTGCTCACTTTCTTGCTGCTCCTGTCTCAACACCTTTGATGGCCGTCCTCTGGGGTTGCGAACCTGTGAGGGCTCGGCAACAGTCTTCTGCGGCTGTGCAGGGGATGTGATGCCCATCTAAGTTGGTGAGGACTCTGGTGGTGCTCTGACCGAGGGCTTTTCAGTGGCATGGTCGTTTGAGTGCTTGGAGAGGAGCCCCCACTTTCTTGTTGTCTGCCACCAACATCCTTCTCATGGGTCAGCCCCACTTCAGAGCTAGCAAGTGGCTTGACAGCGCCTTGCTGCACTTCAGGGGGGCCATGAGGACCCGTTTCTGCACTGGAAGTCCAACCCCAGAGGACTTGTATGAAGGTCTGGTTTGTTTGTTCAATAGCTGACCATCGCTCCTCAAGATATGTCATTCTACACTCTGGCGACTTAGCTCCTCCATGACCGTAGCCATCCTCTCCTCTACTGTAGCCATCCTTTCCACGGAGGTTGCCATCCTTTCCGTGGTGATACGTTCATGCGCCAATGACTCCACAAAGGTTCTGCTCATGTTCGCGACGGATTCCTTCATTCGCTCGACACTCGCAGCGACCCTGGAGACAAAACCTGACAGAAACTCCTGCACCTGTTCCTGGAGTTCCAGCACCGCTCTCGTTCTGGATGGACCCGGAGGCACAGGGTTGACATGCAGCTGAGCCGAGCTGGCAGAGTCCTGCGCCCTCCGATGAGGACTCTCCACTGCTGCCCCTGTCTCCACCATCTGCTGATGCTCACTTGTGAGCTGTGATACACCAGGTGACAACACTACTCTATCTCGCGAAGGTCCGACCGAGCTCTGAGTGTCTGCGCTGGTGCTGGGTGTGCTGAATTCTGCTAAGGCTGCGCCCTCAGAGGTTGCAGCTTCCTCTGAGGAGTCTGGAAGCTCAGGCTCTTCCTCCTGGACAGTGGGGATGGGAGCTTTCGAAGGTACTGTGGGGAGTAAAGGAAAGAGTTAGAGATGTGAGGTCAAGGTTACATGAACATTGAATAGTGCAGATGATCATAAGGCAATCTGTTAGAGCATCAGATTCATTATCAGTGACTCAAGCAATGTCAATGAGAGAGATGCCAAACTATTCTGTCACCAGCTTGCTGTGATGCGCCCGTCTGTCTGTCCCCCACTTGGGAATCCTCCTTGATCCCGGCGATTTCTAGGGCTGCCTCCTCCCAGGGTGTGAGCTGGGCTACTGAGGGTGTCCCTCCTCCTGTCATGGCTCTTTCCCTCTTATTGTGGGCTCTCTTTTCCTGCAATGAGGGACACAAGTGGAGTTTGAGTGAGAATGAAGGAGTGAGTGTAGAGAATCCATAGCATAGATGCTTAGAAGGATACAAAGGACCATCCCTGTGTGTTGAAAGTTGTTGTTGTCATGGCATCACAGTGATAGGGAGTGTGAGGGCTGCGTGGTAGAATAGTTAAGTGAATGTGACCATAGAGAGAGAGGGAACTGGAAAGGGTGCAGGCATGTCAGTGTCAAGTGGGATGTGGAGGAAGAGGTTGGCAAAGCAGAGTGCTGTTGATGAGAGGCGATGGGGATCAGATTGAGGCTGATGGGAAAGTCATACTCACTTTTCCTGTGCAGAGAAGGTCATGAAACCTGCATTGCAGCCAGGTTCTGCGGCTCAGCAAAATGGAGTTGACCTCCTGGGCCACTTGTAGCCATACAGCTTTTGTCTGCTGGGGTGGCTTTTTTCTCCCTGAGGAAGGGAACAGCACCTCCTTATTACATCTGGCTCCGTTCACCAGAACTTGGAGGGAGGGCTCATCAAACCGAGGTGCACGCTTTTGCTTGAACGTGGACATTGTTGGGAAATCAACACCTTCATACAATTTGCAGAGCCTTTGCAGTCTCCAGAAGAAGCAAGGCTGCTTGCAGGTCTTAAACCCAGCAGCATTGATAACATCATCGGAGGCGACTCTCTGTATGAAAAGACTCATTGGGCCAGGTGTTCCCACACGCTGGAAATCAATTGCCCAATTAGGGGAAAATCCCACTTTTTCAACACTTCACTTAGGAGTCGGGGTCCTGACACGATTTTCACCTGACATGCCCCAGCCCGCCCACAGTGACAAAATCCAGCCCATGATGTGGCATACAGACCGAGAAGATCACTGGTTCAATTCCTGGACAGTGTTGATGTAACTGATCACAGCCATAACGACAGGAATGGCGGTACAGTTAGCCTCAGTGCCCACGGGTTACGGAGTGGATAATCAGCCTGGACTCCTGCTCGCGATCACCATCTGGTAACTCCTGTAGGAAGTGCAGATACGTGGGTGTCAGGACACAATCAGTTTGTTTATTATGCCTCTTTTAGCTAATCAGACATCTGCTGTTACTTACTGTCAAGGCTCATACATGAATAATGGTCACTTGGATGAGGTATTAGAAAAATGACTACTTGGGCAAGATACCAGAGGTGCATGGAACTGTAACCATGGACGAGTCAATGCCTTCAGATGAAGAGAGGGGAGAAAAATGGTTGATGAGATAATAAGCAAGAACACTAAGGCCGCGATTTTAATGGAGGAGGTGGGATGGAGGCGGGAGAGCTGGTTTCCAGATTCCAGTCACGAACCTGGCTGCAGCCGCTCTGTAAACGGGATTTTCCCTTGATTGGCCTTGTTAAGCCCGCCCTGCAGACTTCCCGGCCAATTAACAGGAAGCGGTTCTGATGACGTCATTTGATGACGCGTCATCAGCCGGTTTCCTTAAAGGGACCACGGCCACATTGAGTTTGACAGTTGTTCTGTCAGCACTGACAAGCACTGCACAAAGGTGAATGCTTGTACCCAGGCTCTCCAATGACTCCCTCCATATGCATATGGAGGGAGCCACAGCACGCAGGGAGGTTCTCTTCCCTTCCAAGAGCGGAAGAGACCTCCCCAGGACACCAACGCAGCTTGGTTGCACATTGCACAGGAGGGCACAAGCAGGGATGTCGTCAGGGGCCCCTGGCTGCAGTGGCGCAAACCTTTCAATGATCTCAGTGGATCACGAAAAACTGCTGCAAAGCCACACTCAAACTCACCCTGCTGTGCCACTCAACACATCCCCATCACTCTGCCTTCCACACCCTTTGCCTGCACATCCTTACTCACACTAACTTACCTTGCACCTCCACCCATCCCTCTCTATCTACATTATCACTTCCCCATCTCACTAGCCACCCCTCACACTCACCCTCATCCTACTGCAAGCATACCAACTAACAACACACAAAGGTGGGCACTTGAGAGGTTTAGCCAATGTCCATGTGAAGTTTCTGTTAATGTGTTGTCATAGAGTGAAATCTATTTTTCCAATACCGCTCCTTATTGGACAGATCTGTGCGCACCTTGAGAAGTGTCTTACTGAGTTCCAGTGAATTTTGAGACATCACTTTCCTGCCAACCGCCCCCCCCCCCCCGCCACCCCCAGCTATAGTGATGCGTGCGCATGGAATGGATTGGACATTAAAGGGATGCTTCATGGTGCTGGTGTGGGATAGTGTCACTGGCGCATCATGTGGCAGCCAGGGTTTACAGCATCAAGTGAAGAAGATCTGGTCATGGTGATGCCATCTTTGGCCTCCCGGCCAGCAATGTTGTCAGAGGCTGATGCGCTGTGTCCATTGCAGCATCAGGTGGTGGCGGAGAAGGTTGGTGATGAGGTTGGTGATTTTGTTGTGCCTGGTGATGTTGGTGGGGGTGCTGATCGTGGAAGGATTCGGAGGACCACGGTCTGATTGTTTCATTGGCTCCGATGTTGCTGCAATAGATGGCAGCTGCAGGTGAGATGACAGAAGTGATCTGTCAATGGTGAGAGAGGTTCTCCCAATGAGGTGGCACTGGGCATACAGTTAGATCTAAAAACTTGTAAGCTAAAGAAATCTCTATATGTATAAAAAATGCAGTAACCAACATTTTCTGCGCTCTGAAACTCACCATCTGCAGCATGGCATCCTTGACACCACTTCTGCAGCTGTCAGCTTATCAGAAACATCAGAGCAGACTCAAAACACGGCAGGTTGAGCTGGCGTGTTCCCCGAGCAGCGGATAACCCGTGAGGGAGAATGTAAAATTAGAAGTAAGCCTCAAAATACTCAAAATAAGCCATTTAACCAGCTCAATTGTATCTCCCGCTGCTTGGTGTCGGATCAGTTCTCCGCTGACAGACCCAGCACCTGGGGGACTCGTGAGGAGGTGGGTTGACAGCAGTTTCCAATCCGCTGTCCATCTTTGCTATTTTGACAGCAGACCCGCCTCCAAACCCGCCCTCTGAGCGCTATTAAATTCGCGGCCTAAATGTCACTAAGAGATTGAGGAGAGAGGTGAGGAGAAACTTCTTTGTCCATAATTGTTAGAGCATGAAATGCTTTGCTCCAGGGCACAATGGAGCAAAGACAATGCATCTTTTCAGGGAACAGTAAATAAACGTTTGACGCCAAAGAGTTTACTGGGCTATGGGAAGAGGGTAGGGCAGCGAGAATAGTTTGTGATTGCTTTAACAAAGAGTCGACGCAGACACAGTGAGCCGAATGGCCTCTTTCTATGCCATAAACCTCTATGGTTCTAACGTTAAACGGAGGAGTGGGGTGGGAAGCAAATGAACTTATTATTGCACAGGTTTTTTGGGGAAAGAAAGTCATTGCTGACATGGCCGCAGTGGCTTCCTCAGCAAGGTGGATTCTAGCAAGGTGTGGTTGCAAAGCAGTCAGTGACATTCTTTTACACTACTTTGAGATGCCACTTTCTACCCTACATACCAGCCCAAACTAACAATTCCACATATTAAAATACCAGAATACGGATGACAAGAAAGCTTTAGTGTTTTTAAACGATGGGTTTACCTATCTGAAGGCCAGATTAGCTGCTGTGGGCTGTAACTACAGTCTGTGCTGCCTGCAGAAGCAGACAGCACAATCATAATGTTACACATTTTAGTTCTGACAAACGCAGCATTTTCTGGTCAAGCCATTTTGTTGCGTCATTCAGCGTGCAGCACCACTGATTTATTTACTGGGATTTCTAGTGTCAAAATCTTTAATTATATTGATGACCTTTAATCTTTCAGGCCAGGCCAATAACGACATTTAACACTGAGTCGGAGTTTGAGCTGATGCACGAGTTTGACTCCGCCTTGTCCACAGACTACGAATGGTTGACGACCTCAAACATTGGGTATGTAACTTATTTCCAGTTTGCTTCGTAGTAAAGTTGCCAATATGTTTGGATAGACCAATTGTGAATTGCTTTACTTGATAAGTTTTGGCTGAAAGATAATCATTCCCGGATTTGCAGAAGAGCTATCACAAGGCGCACAATTAGGTTTAAATATTTAACATTCCAACCATTCAGCCTTCTCCTTTTAATTGTCTTGCAAACCATGTTACAGGGTTTCTATGCCTGCCTGTGTACAAGCAATGGCACTGGTGCACAGAGACCCAGCTGACTTAAGCATACCTGAGCCCGGCTGAATTTATGGGTTCATATGGTGGTCTTGACATGGGTGGGAATATTGACTGTGAATGGGTGGACATCCCAGATTGGAGATGGGAAGTTGTGCACTGCTGCAAGCCCTAGAGGCCTGCACCAATGCAAATTCCTGTCAGGTTCTGGGCCTCTGGTTGTTGTCAAAAACTGTAGTCACATGGCCTCTGACATAAGAAAACTACTAGGCACTTGGTCTAAGCGTTAAACAAAGCTTTAATCAACTGTTTTACAACATGGAGGTCTAGTTGTGTCCTTCACTAGTTCCTGTTAAGAATGTCCTGCGCAAGCTGGGCCCGTGCCCGAGTATTTATACTCTCCCTGGACAGCGCCATCCATAGGCCGCTCAGTATTATTTCTTAAGTCTTTCTTTCATGAATGACTGATTCATGTCAGCCTCTATCCTGGTAGTCCTTCCTGCTAGCCCATAAAAATTGGAAATGTACCTGTATGGAGATCTGAAGAGGTCGCTAGCCATCCCTTTCCACATCCTCTGATGTGAAGGGGCCACTGGCAACTCTAACACCTGCTTTCTCTGGGCGATACTCTTCCCAGGTGTCGACCCAGCTCAATCCTAGGAAAATGCTGTGGGAAGGAATTTTGACATCACTTCCATGTCATTGACATTAAAATTGAAATATCTTCCCCTGTTTCAGGAGGGAGCTTCCCACTAACATCAGGACTGCCTCACGAAACGTGTGCCAAGTTAAAAGGGGGCAAGAAACCTGACAAAAATGGTCTCAGCTCCAATTTCCTCTGCCGAATGTACCAGCACCAGACGCACAAAGGGCATTAAGTGGAGGAAAACTAGCCTCGTTGTGTAATCAGTACAGCACAGTAGAATTTCTAAAGGTTTTTAATTTCTAAAAAGATTTGACAAAATAGATACAAGTATTAAAGGAATGTTGTTGCCACAGTAAGGTGTCCGACACAGCACTATATTGTCATTGTTTACAGAGTTGTACATCATGATAGGATCAGTAATGTGTTGATGCCATTGTATTGCTGTATGCATCTAGCAGTTGAAATGTTATATATTATATCATTTGGATAAAAGCTAAGATCCAAAAAAATAGCTTTACAAAACTTGTCACTGCAACAAGTATTGTGCCAGCAGCAGTTGGAGTGTTCTCTAGCTACCAGCTTGACAGACGAAGGGTCATCGACCCAAAACGTTAGCTCTGTTTCTCTCTCCACGATGCTGCCTGACCTGCTGAGTGTTTCCAGAGTTTTCTGTTGTTGTACCAGCTGGACAGAGTTTGGAAGGGGTTTTCAGAGTTCGATACCTATTCCTAGTTCAGTGGCTGGCCAAAAAGTCCCCCACTATGGCAGTTCAGTAATAACCTTTTAAAAAGAAAAACACTGAATAGTTTGAACGGAAGTAGATTTTGTGTTTCGAGCCCAACTCCTGTTCCAGTTGTAGGAAACTAATATCTCATTCTTGGATTCCGTTCAGTCCCAAAAGTCTACACCGTACCACATTCTAATCACTCGCATCAAGACAAATTTACCCAGGCTGTTACTTCTCCACTTTATTATAATAGAGTTCCTAATATTTTTAATTTGACTTTAACAGTCTGCTGCTGCAGCTGTACCTCGGCTTTCTGCATCCATCCAAAAAATCCACGCTGCCGTTGTGTTTCCATGCGGGCATGATTCTTTCCAAACGGTTTTGTTGCATGGAAATCTGTCTGCGTTTGGCAGTTCAAATGCAGATTTTTATCATCATTATGGTTAATACTGTTGTGAACCAAATATGCTAACTTATAACAAAAGCAAAATACTGCAGATGCTGGAAATCGGAGATAAAAACCGAAAATGCTAGAAACACTCAGCAGGTCAGGCAACATCTGTGGAGAGAGGAACAGAGTTAACGTTTCAGGTTGATGACCTTTTGTCAAACACGTAACTCTAGTGAAGCCATTATAGACTGTTGCTTTTAAAGCAACATATTGAGTTATATATTGGATGTTGCAGTGAAATGATGCCTGGAGCTGTTACACCTCTAACTTCAAGCACCTTTGTGAGAGCCATTGAATATGCATTACAGGTGAGTTCAAGTGATATAGTTATATTATGGTAAGGGATTTCATTTCATTGTTATAATTTTCATTGTTCTAGAAGGTATTCGTACTGGCTCGGGAATATAGAAACATAGAAGATAGGAGCAGGAGCAGGAGCAGGCCATTCGGCCCCTTGAGCCTGCTCCGCCATTTAATGCGATCATGGCTGATCATCCAAATTCAGTACCCTGTCCCTGCTTTCTCCCCATATCCCTTGATCCCCTTAGCCTTAAGAAATATATCTAACTCCTTCTTGAATATATTTAATGAATTGGCCTCAACTGTCTTCTGTGGTAGAGAATGCCACAGGTTCACCACCCTCTGGGTGAAGAAATTCCTCCTCATCTCAGTTCTAAATAGCTTACCCCTTATCCTTAGAATGTGGCCCCTGGTTCTGGACTCCCCTGCCATCGGGAACAGCCTTCCTGCATCTAGTCTGTCTAGTCCTGTTAGAATTTTATAAGTTTCAATGAGATCCCCTCTCATTCTTCTAAACTCTAGTGAATATAAGCCTAATCGACCCAATCTCTCTTCATACGTCATTCCTGCCATCTCAGGTATCTGTCTGGTGAATCTTCGCTGCACTCCCTCCATGGCAAGAACATCCTTCCTCACATAAGGTGACCAAAACTGCACACAATACTCAAGCTGTGGTCTCACCAAGGCCCTGTACAACTGCAGCAAGACATCCTTGCTCCTGTACTTGAATCCTCTCGCTATGAAGGCCAGCATACCATTTGCCTTCTTAACCGCCTGCTGCACCTGCATGCTTACCTTCAGCGACTGGTGCACAAGGACACCCAGGTCTCGTTGCACTTCCCCTTTTCCCAATCTTTTGCCATTCAGATAATAATCTGCCTTCCTGTTTTTGCCACCAAAGTGGATAACCTCGCATTTATCCACATTATACTGCATCTGCCATGCATCTGCCCAATCACCCAACCTGTCCAAATCGTACTGGAGTTTCTCTGCATCCTCCTCACAGCACACACGCCCACCCAGCTTTGTGTCGTCTGCAGACTTGGAGATATTACATCTAGTTCCCTCGTCTAGATCATTAATATATATTGTGAATAACTGGGGTCCTAGCACCGATCCCTGCGGTGCCCCACTAGTCACTGCCTTCTACTCGGAAAAAGACCCGTTTATTCCAACTCTTTGCTTCCTGTCTGCCAACCAGTTCTCTATCCAAGACAGTACCTTACCCCCAATTCCATGTGCTTTAACTTTGCACGCTAATCTCTTATGTGGGACCTTATCGAAAGCCTTCTGAAAGTCCAAATGTACCACATCCACTGGTTCTCCCTTATCTATTCTACCAGTTACATCCTCAAAAAATCCCAGTAGATTAGTCAAGCATGATTTACCTTTTGTGAATCCATGTTGACTTTGTCTGATCCTGTCACTGTTTTCCAAGTGCTCTGCTATTACATCTTTTATAATGGACTCTAGCATTTTCCCCACTACGATGTCAGGCTTACCGGTCTATAATTCCCCGTTTTTTCTCTACCACCTTTTTTAAGTAGTGGGGTTACATTAGCTACACTCCAATCCATGGGAACTGTTCCAGAGTCTATAGAATTTTGGAAGGTGACTAGCAATGCATCTACTATTTCTAGGGCCACTTCCTTAAATACCCTAGGATGGAGATTATCAGGCCCTGGGGATTTATCGGCCTTCAATCCCGTCAATTTCCCTAACACCATTTCCCTACAAATACTGATTTCATTCAGTTCCTCCCTCTCATTAGCCCTATGTTCCCCGACATCTCTGGGAGTTTATTTGTGTCCTCCTTTTTGAAGACAGAACCAAAGTATGCATTTAATTGGTCGCCATTTCTTTGTTCCCCATTATAAATTCCCCTGATTCTGACTGCAAGGAACCTACGCTTGACTTTACCAATCTTTTTCTCTTCACATATCTATAGAAGCTTTTACAGTCAGTTTTTATGTTCCCTGAAGGCTTACTCTCATACTCTATTTTCCCCCTCTTAATTAATCCCTTTGTTCTCCTTTGCTGAATCCTAAACTGCTCCCAATCCTCAGGTTTGCTGCTTTTTCTGGCCAATTTATATGTCCTCTCCTTGGATCTTATGCTATCCCTAATTTCCCTTGTTAGCCAATGTTGAGTCACCTTTTTTATTTTATTTTTATGCCAAACAGGGATGAACAAATTCTGTAGTTCATACATGCGATTTTTAAATGTTTGACATTGCCTATTCACCGTCAACCCTTTAAGTAACATTCCTCAATCCATCCTAGCCAACTCGCGCCTCATATCATCGTAGTTTCCTTTATTTAAATTCAGTACCCAAGTCTCTGAGTCAACTATTTCACTCTCCATCTTAATGAAGAATTCTATCATATTATGATCGCTCCTCCACAACGGGCCTCGCACAACAAGATTGTTAATTAATCCTTTCTCATTACATAATACCCAGTCTAAGATGGCCTGATCTCCAGTTGGTTCCTCGACATATTGGTCCAGGAAACCATCCCGTATACACTCTAGGAATTCCTCTTCCACAGTATTGTTACTAATTTGGTTAGACCAATATATTTGTAGATTAAAATCATCCATGATAACTGCTGTGCCCTTAATGCACGCATCTCTCATTTCCCATTTAATGCCATCCCCAACCTCAGCATTACTGTTTGGTGGTCTGTATACAACTCCCACTAACGTTTTCTGCCCCTTGATATTTCTCCGCTCTACCCATACAGATTCCACATCATCAGAGCTAATATCCCTCCTTACTATTGAGTTAATCTCCTCTTTAACCAGCAATGCTACCTCACCGCCTTTTCCTTTTTGCCTGTCCTTCCTGAATATTGAATACCCCTGGATGTCGAATTCCCAGCCTTGGTCACCCTGGAGCCATGTTTCTGTAATCCCAATTATATCATATCCGTTTACATCTATTTGCGCAGCTAATTCATCCACCTTATTACGAATGCTCCTCGCATTAAGACACAAAGCCTTCAGACTTTTTTTAACACCTTTTAGAATTATTGTTTACTGCGGCCATGTTTGATTTACACCCTTGATTTCTCTGACTTCCACTTTTGCTTTTCTCCTTCCTGTCTTTTGCTTCTATCCTTGCTTCCCTTTCCTCTGTCTCCCTGCACAGGTTCCCAACCCCCTGCAATTTTAGTTTAAACCCTCCCCGACAGCACTAGCAAACACTCCCCCTAGGACATCGGTCCCGGTCCCGCCCAGGTGCAAACTGTCCAGTTTGTACTGGTCCTACCTCCCCCAGAACCGGTTCCAATGTCCCAGGAATTTGAATCCCTCCCCCTTGCACCATTCTTCTAGCCATGTATTCATCTGAAATATCCTTCTATTTCTACTCTGACTAACATGTGGCACTGGTAGCAATCCTGAGATTACTACCTTTTGAGGTCCTATTTTTTAATTTACCTCCTAACTCCCTATATTCAGCTTTTAGGACCTCATCCCATTTTTTACCTATGTCGTTGGTACCTATATGCACCATGACAACTGGCTGTTCATCCTCCCCCTCCAGAATGCCTTGCAGCCGCTCCGAGACATCCTTGACCCTTGCACCAGGGAGGCAACATACCATCCTGGAGTCTCGTTTGCAGCCGCAGAAATGCCTATCTATTCCCCTTACAATAGAATCCCCTATCACTATAGCTCTCTTGCTCTTTTTCCTCCCGTCCTGTGCAGCAGAACCACCCATGGTGCCAGGAAGTTGGCTTGCTGCTGCCTTCCCCCGATAAGCCTTCCTCCCCAACAATATCCAAAGCGGTATATCTGTTTGAGAGGGGAATGGCCACAGGGGACCCCTGCACTACCTGCCTGCGCCTACTACTCTGCCTGGCAGTCACCCATTCCCTTCCTGCCTGTGCAGCCTTTACCTGCGGTGTGACCAACATGACCATATCAAACATGATATCCACGATGTCCTCAGCATCGCAAATGCTCCAGTATGTATCCATTTGCAGCTCCAGCGCCGCAATGCGGTCTGTCAGTAGCTGCAGCTGGATACACTTCCTGCACAGATGGTCGTCAGGGACACAGGAAATGTCCCTGATTTCCCACATAGTGCAGGAGGAGCATGCCACGGGGCCGAGCTGTGCTGCCATGACTTACCCTTTAATTAATTTAAATTAAATCAATACCACCAATTATACTACAATTAAATTATATACTCAAGGGCCCTTGTTTCCTAGCACTCCCCGCTACACCAACAGAGACCTTAGAAACTATAACCACAAAATTAAGAGCTTCTGAACTTTATAAACTATGAACCTTAACTGTCAAACTATAGAGTAGTATAAGTACTCACCCAATCAGCTGCTTTCTCCTGCCCGCGTCACGTTTCAAATTGTGACGTGGCTCTGGAACACCGCCGCCGGTCTGCGAGATTGGTAAGCCTGTGAAAAAAAGCCCGCGAAAGTGAGCTTAAATACTCACTGAACGTCGACTCTCACCGCTCCCGACACTGGCCTGTGGAAAAAAAGCCCACGAAAGTGAGTTTAAATACTCACTGAACCTCCGCCCTCACCGCTCCCGACACTGGCCTGTGAAAAAAAGCCCGCGAAAGTGAGTTTAAATACTCACTGAACCTCTGCTCTCACCGCTCCCGACACTGGCCTGTGGAAAAAAAGCCCGCAAAAGTGAGTTTAAATACTCACTGAACCTCCGCTCCCGACAATGGCCTCTGTAAAAAAGCCCGCGAAAGTGAGTTTAACTACTCACTGAAATTCCGCCCTCACCGCTGCCGACACTGGCCTGTGGAAAAAAAGCCCGCGAAATTGAGTTTAAACACTCACTGAGTCTCCACTCTCACCGCTCCCGACAATGGCCTGTCTTAACCATCACCCTTGTAAGCATAGCATCATAAGACCATAAGAAATCGGAGCAGGAGTAGGCCGTACGGCCCCTTGAGCCTGCTCTGCTTGAGGAGTGGGTGGGCCTCTTAATAACGTACATGCTTATTGCCCTGGAGTCAACCCATAATAAAATATTTTAAGCATCCCCTCTAGAACCTTTTGAAATCATAACTTTTGAGATTAGTTTTGATCACATCCCAGTCTTTAGAATTCCTAAATTCCTCAGTGACAGCAGGGATACGACTCTGGTTCACCTTCTGTCTTAGAGGACTCTGTGGTTCAGAAGTATTTCTTTTCTTTGTTTACACTTCCTCCTCAGTTGAATTCTGCTGGATGTTCAGCAGTTGCCCTCTTAGCATTTCTCATGGCTTCCCTCTCTTAACAAAAATATCCAAATTATCTTCTCCATATTAGATTCATCTATGCAGCTGTTCAGCCACTGCTGGCCAAACAAGTTGTTTCCTGATTAAGCACAAATTCCAACCCTTGAATTCTCCAATAATTTCTTCCTTCTCCATTCCTCTTTCTAAGTAGTGGGAATGGTAGGCTTAAAGGAGGATAGTGAGGCAGATATTGTCCAGTTTGAGGGAATTCACAGCACCAAACTTATCACATTGGTAACCGAGGGAGCTTGACAGTTCTACCGATACGGGTTTCCATAAAAGAACATGAGTTTTTTGAGCAACCTTGTGTACTGCTGTTGGTCAGAGTTTTTTTTCTAAAATTGACTGGCTTCATTGGCCACTTTTGAAAAGGCCGCAAGCAAGGTGATGAGCTGCATGCCAATAGAAGGCCACATGCCAGCTGGAGCAATGATTAGCAGCATAATTGTGTTACACAAAAGTGACCTGTTGGCTATGCCATTGACAGCAGATGTCCAAAGGTCTGCGGTCTTGAATTTGTTCACCTTCTTCAATGAAAGGAATGTGGCAAAGGTGCCTTTAGCTGTAAAGTCAACTGGGGACAAGTGTGAATTGGTAAATATTTTGGAGCACAGAATTTAAATATAGAGATTTGGGAATTTGTTTTGTTCATGCAGATATTGAAAGGCAGTGGCCCGGAATTTGCGGTCAGCGGTGAAGCAAAGGCGTTCGCCGCTGGCCCCGTAGCAAGCTTCGCACAAAGATCTCGTGATCTCTGTGTCGAGAAGTTTGGGTTTTCCGACATTCAATTCAAATCAACGGAGTACAGTGGGGATCCCCTCGTGCGAGCTGCTGTGATGTCAACAAGCTGTCAAAGCAGCCAATCAAAATGCAGGATTCTCACAGACAGCGAACCAGGAAGTGGGTAAACTCTTAAAATTCCAACTTTTAAAAAATGTTAGAGAGAGCAAAAGAAAGATTGGTGCTCTCACATGGGGAAAAGGCAAACCTGAAATAAAGATGAACAACATTTTTTTTAAAATCATTTTTAAAAAAGTTTTTTAAATTTTTTAATTTTTATTAAAATGGATACATTTCACACTGCACAAAATTTAAATTACTTTTTAGGCCCATAACCTTTGTTTAGCAGTCAAAAACCCAATTACACTTAATCCCTTTGGATCTAACTTTTAGTGGGGAATTTAACAGCGTAATTATTGTGGAAGAGCCGAAGTTTTTGTCAGCTTCCCTGATTTGAGAGATTTCACTGATTGCCGGCTCGGTGGGGGTGGGTGGTGGGGGTGGGGGAGGCACAGTGCAGCCTGTGGAGGAGCAATGAATGACAGACCGCAAATTCAGGATTTGGCACATGCCCAAAGTCCCAAAGTTGCGGTCAGTTTCAAAGATGGAATACGGACCGCAAATTCCGAGCCAATAGCTTTTGTTTGTAATTTAATAATATTTACATATTTTCTCAATGTCATTTAACTAGGAACTTTCCATGAAAGCTGGAGGAAATCCCTGCTTTTCACCCTATAACTACAAGTACCTGGGCATCTGCTCTTCCCATTTGTTTATGAATCTAATGGTAAGTTTTTTAAGGTAAAAGCCTTTGCTATATATTTCTACGGAACATAAATTTGCTACGACAGAGTTAGCAATCCTGTGGCGCATGAATGCATTTAGACTCTTAGGCCAAGATTTTCCGGGGTGGTTAGTGGGCGCGATCGGAAGCGGGTCGGGTGGGAAAGTGTTTTTTATCCCTAACAGGTCGGGACCCCACTGTGAACCCACTGCCCCGCGCCTTTCCCAATGTCGGGTCTGTCAGCGCTGAGCAGACCTGACACGCAGTGGCGGGGGACCCAATTCAGGTAATTCTGACCTTATTTAGAGATCATTGGAATACATTTGCACTCACCTTTTGATTTTACGTGCTCGCCCATGGGGTCCACGCTGTTGGGGATCATGTCTGTTAAGCTGAGGCGGGAGATGACCGACCATTGAATCAGTTGTTTACTTGACAGCTTGAAATGCGCTATAAAAACTCCCACCTCCAAGATTTTCACTTTCCAAGCTCAGAAGCTGTTGCTTACTGCATTTGGAAGATAGATTGAGCTTTATGAAGGTTGCAAGTGTTTGCAGCAAACTCTATCCAGTGTCACCTCATTGGAACAACCTCTCTCACCATTGACAGATCGCTTTTGTCACCTCAACTTAACCTGCCATCTATCTCATCAACATGGGTGCCCTTTATACTTTCTCACTGGTACATTAAATTGAGTCTCCATCTGCCATCTCAGGTGAACATAACAGCTCCCATGGCACTATTCAATGAAGAGCACCAGGGGTCCATCAATTAACACCACCAAAACAGATTATCTGGTCATGCATACAATTACTGTTTGTGGGAGCTTGCTGTGTGCAAATTGGCTACTGCATTCGCCTATGTTACAACAGTGACTACACTGCAAAAGTACTTCATTGGCTGTAAAGTGCTTTTGGACATCCTGAGGTCATGAATGGCACTATATAATTGCAAGTTTTTTCATTGCTTAACATCTTTTATTCGTTTATGGGATGTGGGTGTCGCTGGCAAGGCCAGCATTTATTGCCCATCCCTAACTGCCCTTGAGAAGGTAGTGGTGAGCCACCACCTTGAACCACTGCAGTCCGTGTGGTGAAGGTGCTCCCACAGTGCTGTTAGGTAGGGAGTTCCAGGATTTTGACCCAGCGACGATGAAGGATCGGCGATATACTTTTAAGTCAGGATGGTGTGTGACTTGGAGGGGAACTTGGAGGTGGTGGTGTTCCCATGCACCTGCTGCCCTTGTCCTTCTAGGTGGAAGAGGTCGCGGGTTTGGGAGGTGCTGCTGAAGAAGCCTTGGCGAGTTGCTGCAGTGCATCTTGTAGATGGTACACACTGCAGCCACGGTACGCCGGTGGTGGAGGGGGTGAATGTTTAAGGTGGTAGATGGGGTGCCAATCAAGCGGGCTGCTTTGTCCTGGATGGTGTCGAGCTTCTTGAGTGTTGTTGGAACTGCACTCATCCAGGCAAATGGAGAGTATTCCATCACACTCCTTACTTGTGCCTTGTAGATGGTGGAAAGGCTTTGGGGAGTCAGGAGGTGAGACACTCACCACAGAATACCTAGCCTCTGACCTGCTGTTGTTGCCACATTATTTATGTGGCTGGTCGAGTTAAGTTTCTGGTCAGAGGTGACCCCCAGGATATTGATGGTGAGCGATTCCGCGATGGTAATGCCATTGAATGTCAAGGGGCAGTGGTTAGACTCTCGCTTGTTGGAGATAGTCGTTGACGTAAGAAAACTACTCGGCACTTGGTCTAAGTGTTAAACAAAGCTTTAATCAACTGTTTTACAACATGAAGGTCTAGTTGTGTCCTTCACTAGTTCCTGTTAAGAATGTCCTGCGCAAGCTGGGCCCGTGCCCCAGTATTTATACTCTCACTGGGCAGCGCCACCCGCAGGCCGCTCAGTTGATTCATGTCAGTCATTGCTTGACACTTTTATGGCGTGAATGTTACCTGCCACTTTTCAGCCCAAGCCTAAACATCGTCCAAGTCTTGTTGTATGCGGGCATAGACAGCTTCATTATCTGAGGAGTTGTGAATGGCACTGAACACTGTGCAGTCATCAGCAAACATGCCCATTTCTGACCTTATGTTGGAGGGAAGGTTATAGATGAAGCAGCTGAAGATGTTTGGGCCTAGGACACTGCCCAGAGGAACTCCTGCAGCGATATCCTGGGGCTGTGACGATTGACCTTCAATCACCACAACCATCTTCCTTTGTGCTAGGTATGACTCTAGCCAGTGGAGAGTTTTCCCCCCAATTCCCATTGACTTCAGGTTTACTAGGGCTCCTTGATGCCACACTTGGTCAAATGCTGCCTTAATGTCAAGGGCAGTCACTCTCACTTCTCCTCTGGAATTTAGCTCCTTCTGTCCATGTTTGGACCAAGGCTGTAATGAGGTCGGCAGCTGAGTGGTCTTGGCAGAACCCAAACTGGGCATCAGTGAGCAGGTTATTGGTGAGTTAGTACCACTTGATAGCACCGTCAATGACACCTTCCATCACTTTACTGATGATTGAGAGAAGAGTGATGGGGCGTTAGTTGGCTGGGTTGGATTTGTCCTGCTTTTTGTGGACAGGACATACCTGGGCAGTTTTCCACATTGTCGGGTAGATGGCAGTGTTGTAGCTGTACTGGAACAGCTTGGCTAGAGGCACGGCTAGTTCTGGAGCACAAGTCTTCAGCACGATAGCCGGGATGTTGTCTGGGCCCATAGCCTTTGCTGTATCCAATGCACTCAGCCATTTCTCTATATCACGTGGAGTGAATCGAATTGGCTGAAGACTGGTTTTTGTGATGGTGGAGACCTCAGGAGGAGGCCGATATGGATCATCCACTCGGCACTTCTGGCTGAAGATGGTTGCAAACACTTCAGCCTTGTCTTTTGCACTCACGTGCTGGGCTCCTCCATCATTGAGGATGGGGATATTCATGGAGCCTCCTCCTCCCGTTAGTTGTTTAATGGTCCACCACCATTCACGACTGGATGTCGCAGGACTGCAGAGCTTTGATCTGATCCATTGATAGTGGGATCGCTTAGCTCTGTCTATAGCATGCTGCTTCTGCTTTTTAGCATGCATGTAGTCCTGTGGTGCAGCTTGCCCAGGTTGGCACCTCATTTTTAGGTACACCTGGTGCTGCTCCTGGCATGCTCTCCTACACTCCTTATTGAACCAGGGTTGGTCCCCTGGCTTGATGGTAATGATTATGGTGGAATACAATTCTGCTGCTAACATGAGGGATAAATATTTTTAACATTCCAGTTGTACCAAAATAAGTTGGACGACAGCCATAATATATAAAATAGCCTGACCCCAGGATTTTAGATAGGATCAGGGATGTCATTATGGGTGGTGGCGGGGGCTGGGGCTGGGGTGGGCAGAAGTTCCATTCTGTCCCAGATCCACTCCCCTCCCCCTGACCTCCCTGAGAATTCCAAGCCCAGAATACTTGGGGCTAAAAATTCATGTACTTACCGCCATGCCAGAGCGCCATGAAATGCAATAAAATGGCGGCCGCTGCTCCTTCACCAGCTGGTGGCAGTTCCCATGACGGCTGCCATATTCCTCTTCCCCTTTGCGCTGTCGGTAACTGGAAGAGCACCAGTTATAGTTTCTACCCTTGTGTCCCAGATACTGTGCTTCATTATTCAGGCTGTAACAACATCTGTTAGGAATAGTAGGTCAGAGAGAGAGAGGCCCATTCTCGGCTTGGTGGAATATTAAAACAGCTGGAAATAATGGAAAATTTTTGTAAACAAAATCTAAAATGGATTGGCCTGAATGTCATGGAGTGGATGCCAGCCATTCCAATGACGTGACATGATCTGACTGCTCTAACTGCAGTACAAGCTCTTTTACTGCAGGAAGATTTTTTTTATTTGTTCCTGGAATTTAGGCATCGCCATCAAAGCCAGCATTTATTGCCCATCCCTAATTGCCCTTGAGAAGGTGGTGGTGAGCTGCTTTCTTGAAACGTGTGGTGAAGGTACTCCCACAGTGCTGTTAGGGAGGGAGTTCCAGGATTTTGACCCAGCGACGATGAAGGAACGGCGATATACTTCCAAGTCAGGATAGTGTGTGACTTGGAGGGGAACCTGGAGGTGATGGTGTTCCCATGTGCCTGCTGCCCTTGTCTTTCTAGGTGGAAGAGTTTGTGGGTTTGGGAGGTGCTGCCGAAGAAGCCTTGGTGAGTTGCTGCAGTGCATCTTGTAGCTGGTACACACTGCAGCCTCGGTGTGCCGGTGGTGGAGGGAGTGAATGTTTAAGGTGGTGGATGGGGTGCCAATCAAGCGGGCTGCTTTGTCCTGGATGGTGTCGAGCTTCTTGAGTGTTGTTGGAACTGCACTCATCCAGGCAAGTGGAGAGTATTCCATCACATTCCTGACTTGTGCCTTGTAGATGGTGGAAAGGCTTTGGGGAGTCAGGAGGTGAGACACTCACTGCAGAATACTCAGCCTCTGACCTGCTCTTGTTGCCACAGTATTTATGTGGCTAGTCCAGTTCAGTTTCTGGTCAATGGTGACCCCCAGGATATTGATGGTGGGGGATTCAGCGATGGCAATGCCGTTGAATGTCAAGGGGCGGTGATTAGACTCTCTTGTCGGAGATGGTCATTGCCTGGCACTTGTGTTGGGCGAATGTTACTTGCCACTTATCAGCCCAAGCCTGAATGTCGTCCAGGCCTTGCTGCATGCGGGCATGGACTGCTTCATTATCTGAGGGGTTGCGAACTGAACTGAACACTGTGCAAACAGACAAGTATGAGAAGAGGATTTATTACTCAGGCATATCTCACACAACCATCCCACCATAGCCAAGTTTGATTTACCATTTACGAAGCACTCCCCAATTATATTTGTCATCCTGGGCAGAGTAACACATGGGGGTAGATTTTCAAATTGCCCCCTGGGGATTTAACTGGCTTCACTGATTGGCTGCCTGTTATAGAAACCGCCCGATTTTCACATTCATCGATTTTTATGGAAACGAAAATCTGACGGTTTTTGTCACGGCGGATGGATCTGCAATGCCAGATTATGAGTCCGGGTCCAAGGTCTCTGTTCAGCGGCCAAGTGCCAAGTTGAAAATCGACCCATGATCTCTTACACCAGCTTGATATGAAACCCCAGTATCTATGGAATGGCGCCAGCTTAGTTTTTTCGTTCGGTTCCATGCTGCTAGCATCACGTTTTCCCTATTTCTAGAACAAAACCCTGCGGCTTCCCATGTATTTCAGGAAGGATAAATATGCCGTTACTGTATTTTATTTCTTCTCATTTCAGCCACTGGGCTCCTCACCTGGAATTTGTTATAGGCTGAACTGAATTAGCCGTAAGCTAGAAAAGACCTAACGATCCTTAATAAGGGAAAGGCAGCACATAACGTTAAACATTTTGTTCCAATTGGCTCAATTCTCTAGCGAGCACCAAGCAAATAAACCATTTTGGAGTGCTGAAAAATATTCTGAAATACTCAGGCAACCAGAGGGAAATCTACAAAACAAAAAATGCAATCCAAAATAAAAATGTTGCTGGATATCTGCCTAAGTGAAACTGAGCCTGGCCCCTCAACAGGGATCTTGGAACTGCACTCAAAATAAAGTGGATCGTGGTAACTTGATTATGTCCATTAAAGACAGAAAATGCTTAACTTGGATTCAGTCACTACTTGGGTGCAGTGTTTAGTATATCCATGCTGGCTCAAACCCAATAGCTAGAACAATACCTATTATAGCCTACAGAGAGACACATTCCAGTCACTCCACACCTGTGGTTGGCAGGTGGGTGTCAAAAGAAATTCCCTGGGACTGATCTCCGGAATTAAACTAAGTGGCTTATGTGGAGAAAAATGCCAGTACAAGTTTGATGTGCTGATTACATTCTATCATCTCCTGTACACCCATGCTGCCCCAGGCCCAAACAATGCATAGATCTGTAACTAAGGAACTTAAGGTAGGTCAGGCAGCACCTGTGGAGAGAGAAACAGAGTTAACGTTTCAGGTCGATGACCTTTCATCAGAACTGGAAAAAAGCAGGAAATGGAACAGATTTTTAAGCAAGCGAAGAGGCTGGGAAAGAGGGGAGGGGATGAAAGAACAAAAGGAAAGGTCTGTGATAGGATGGAAGGCGGGAGAGATTAAGAGACATTAAGAGATATTCAAGGCAAAATACTCTTTGTTCCAGTCCTACTCAGGTCCCCTCCCTCACCTCTTTTTCTGATACATTGATGACTGTACCGGTGCCATTTCCTGCTCTCGCCCTGAACTAGACAATTTCATTCACTTTGCTTCCAAATTCCACCCTTCCCTCACCTTCACATGGTCCATCTCCGACTCTTCCCTTCCCTTCCTCCACTTCTCCGTCTCCATCTCTGGGGATAGGTTATTGCCAAACATTCACTACAAGCCCACTGACTCCCACAGCTACCTGGACTACACTTCCTCCCACCCCACCTCCTGTAAGGACTCTATTCCATTCTCCCAGTTTCTCCGTCTCCGTCGCATCTACTCTGACGATGCCACCTTCCATACTAGTGCTTCTGACATGTCTTCCTTTTTCCTCAACCGAGGATTCCCCTCTGCAGTGGTTGACACGGTCCTTGACCATGTCTGTCCCATCTCCCGCACTTCTGCCCTCACCCCTGCCCCTCCCTCCCGGAACCACGATAGAGTTCCCCTTGTCCTCACCTTTCACCCCACCAGCCTCCACATTCAACGGATCATCCTCTGCCATTTCCGCCACCTCCAGCGTGATCCCACCACCAAACGCATCTTCCCCTCACCTCCCCTTTCAGCATTCCGCAGGGACCGCTCCCTCCGCGACACCCTTGTCCACTCCGCTATGACCCCCAACACCCCTTCCCCTTTGCCCGGCAGCTTCCCGTGCAAGCGCAGGAGATGCAACACATGCCCTTATACCTCCCCCCTTCCCACTGTCCAGGGCCCCAAACACCCCTTCCAGGTGAAACAGCGATTTACTTGTACTTCTCGCAATCTAGTATACTGTATTCGCTGCTCACGATGTGGTCTCCTCTACATTGGGGAGACCAAACGCAGATTGGGTGACCGCTTTGCGGAACACCTCCGTTCAGTCCGTAATGGGGACCCCGAGCTTCCGGTCGCCTGTCACTTTAATTCTCCGCTCCATTCCCACTCAGACCTCACCGTCCTCGGCCTCTTGCATTGTTCCACGGAAGCTCAGCGGAAGCTCGAGGAGCAGCACCTCATCTTTCAATTAGGCACTTTACAGCCCTCTGGACTCAACATAGAGTTCAACAATTTCAGATCATAACCTCGGCCCCTATCATATATATATATATTTTTTATCCACACTTTTTGTCTGTGTCTTTTATTCTTCTCCTCCACAGGGCAGCTGTCTTTCATTCCACCAGCACAATTTACACTTCATCTAGAGCCATCCTTTGCTTCTTAACCTGTCCCATTACCACCTCCTTTTGCCTTGAATATCTCTTAATGTTTCTTAACCTCTTCTGCCTTCTATCCTATCACAGGCCTTCCCTTTTGTTCTTTCATCCCCTCCCCTCTTTCCCAGCCTCTTCACTTGCTTAAAAATCTGTTCCATTTCCTGCTTTTTTCCAGTTCTGACGAAAGGTCATCGACCTGAAACGTTAACTCTGTTTCTCTCTTCACAGATGCTGCCTGACCTGCTGAGTTTCTCCAGCATTTTCTGTTTTTATTTCAGATTTCCAGCATCTGCAGTATTTTCTTTTTGAATTTAAGGTAGGATGGTTTGTCTATCTGCTATCAAAGCCTTTAAACATACAGTAAAAGTACAAGTGTCCATCCTCTACTGCAAACGTGCAAGAAAATCGTTCAAATTATGTTGCTCTAATGCAGCTACCTGCCAAATTTGCCTTGGGCTTCCAAGTCAAAGATGGCAGCTTAGGCTTAACTAAACAGCCAACATAATACAAAGCGTAACCTTCAAAAAGCAGCCGACAAACCAAACAAAATCAGAGTTTTACTAAACATGATACATTTAACCATTTCAGAAAGAGATGAGCTAAGGACATAGTCATAGCTATCAAATCAGAGCATGCAGAGTGCCGCAGACCAATCCCTATGACTAACTACAAGATTTGTAGAGAGCTAGATTATCAATCTAGGCCCATAACAAATAAGCACTTGCAAGAAACTGAAATTAGACTCTGCGGGGGAAAAATTGGGTCGTGCCCCCTTTGGGGCGCTAACTTCGTTTGGTGTGCTACTTCCCGAAAAAGCTAAGGCCCCCGTGCCCAAAATTGAATGGTAGCACCCCAAGCAGGAGGCGGGGCTACTAGAAGTGCTCCCCCTCCCTCTTGGGTCGCTCCCATTGAATATCGCGGCACTACGTGCAACAGCGCCACGCACGTCAGCACGTAGCGCTGCGGTACTGCAGGCATCTCTCCCCTGATTAAAGGGGAGGGGCCTAGCTGGACCACCGGGGAGAGGGGTGCCGGCAAAAGAGCCCGGCACTCGAGGATGGCTCGCGGCTAGCACCCCGCAGGGGGAGGCGAGAGGGGGCAGGTGTAGGCAGGCGGCCCCAAAAAAATGGCCGCCCGGCACCTGCCCATTAATTTGCGCCACCCCGACAGCAAAAACGCCCCCCTGACGCTGTTGGACATAGCGTCCGGCGGTAGGTCAGGGGACATGAGCCAAGTTTGCGGCCGGGGTGCGAACAGGGCATTGCGCACGCGATGACCTCATCACCGGAGGTGCAGCGCCGCAGGGCGCTACCGACTACTGCCACCGCTAACCTCCCACTGAATTTCGTGGGAGGCGTTAGCGGCGCTGCGTCCGGGCGCTAGATGCTTTGCACCGCTAACAGAAGGCTCAAAGCAACCAAATTTTCCCCCTGCATTACCTCAGAGATTAACAATTCAACAGGAAAGCCCTGCTCAATTTACACAGACAAGGGATCCAGTTCAGCAGTGAAACTAAAATCCCAATCAGTTTCACTGACTTTGGCAACAGGCTGCTTCTGAGCTGCCATGTAGTTCCTGAGACTTTAAATGATAGTAGAATAGAAGGCCAATGTCAGTGCTCACCAAAATTATGTAGATGATACAGATTGTGACATCAGTGAGTGCGCAATGCCCACTTGATGCCTGACCTGAAGTTTGGACTTTGCTTCTCCACTTACTGGCACACCTTAAGTGCAATCCGCTGAGCAAGCATCGGCAAGCAGGAAGAAGGCTCCAGTAGCGGTATTTAAAGGAATCATCAGCAACAACTTGCACCTGACATGTCTCTGCAGTTTGACTGGCGCTGTGCAACTTTCTGCAACTCCAGCAACTTTATTAACTTCTTTCAAAGTTCTAAGGTAACAGGGAGTGTTGTTGCAGGTGGCGAATGCCTTCGTTATTATTTAAAGGCTTCTGCTCACAACACTTGCTCACAATCATGTGGGCTCTACTGACAGCCCCCCTCATGCTCTATCTTTGGGAGAGGGAGCGGAGGCAGCGAAGAAGACGAGAAGATGCACACAGAGGGAGGAAGAGGAGGACCAGGAGGGCTCTCAACAGGAGGTCTGGCTCACCTAGGGTCTTCCAAGAGAACTTCTCTTAAATCCACTTAAGCGAGGAACAGTGTCTTTGGAAGCTCCGCTTCAACAAGGAGGTGGTCACAGAACTCTGCCACCTCCTGCAACCAGACCTGCAGCCTCAGAGCAGGGCGGCCACGACTTTCCCAGTGACAGTCAAGGTCACCATGGCCCTCAATTTCTTCGCTAGTGGATCTTTCCAGTCTGCAGCAGGAGACACAGCTAACATCTCCCAGTTTGCCATCCATTGCTGCATCCGGGAGGTCACTGAGGCTCTCTAGAGCAGGAGAAGGGACTACGTTTTCTTCCCTCTGAGCAGAGAGTAGCAGGATGAGTGCACATGTAGCTTTGCCAGGATAGCGGGCTTCCCCATGGTGCAGGGCGCCATCGACTGCACCCACGTGGCTTTGCAGGTGCTGCATAACAATTCTGAGATGTTGCGGAACCGCAAAGGCTACCACTCACTTAATGTGCAGGAGGTGTGTGTCCACACCCAGCGTTTTCTGATGGTCAACGCCTGCTATCCTGGCAGCAATCATGATGCCTTCACCCTGCATCAGTGCCAGCAATCTTCCAGCCACCACATGGAACTCAAGGGTGGCTGCACGGAGACAAGGGCTATCCCCTCTGCACCTGGCTGATGACTCCCCTCCGCAACCCCAACACTCGTGCCCAGCACTCATATAATGAGAGCCATGCTTCCACCAGGAACATGATCGAGCAGACCATTGGGCTACTGAAGCAACGGTTCCGCTGTCTTGACCGCTCAGGAGGAGCCCTCCAGTACTCGACGGCGCAGGTGTCCCATTTTTTGGTGGTCTGCTGCATGCTTCACAACTTGGCCATCATGAGGGCCCAGCCCTTGCCACCAGGGATTACAGGACCACCTCAGGAGGATGAGGGAGAGGAGGAGGAAGAGGAAGATGAGCAAGAGGAGGAGGAGGAAGGCAGGAGGCAGGCAGCCAGTCCCCCTTCCGGATGGGCTGTCCATGAATGCCTCATCAGCCTCCGATTCCAATGACTGAAACCTCAGATCCCCATTGCTCACCACATCCCCATCAGACTATCCCTCTGTCACAGAATATCACAGTGTCCACCTAGGCACAAAGCTGAAATAAGTGTCACCACAAAAGATTCCAAAGTAAATTAATAAATTTATCAAAGATCAGTTTACACATACGATATCAACTAATTACCCTTGTGCAATCCCTTAGTGCCAGTCGTTCGGGTGCCCTTTCCTGATCTAGTGCTTGTATGAAGTGCTCCCCCAGTGGCTGCAGCAATGGCTGGTGGAAGGCTGCTGAATTTCCATGGGGGAGGCTTCAGATAGCCCTGCAGGATGACCTCAAGTTGCTCTGGCCCTAGAATGCCCGGTTGTAGACTGCACTACCTCGGCATGGGCAGCAGCAGTCTGGGCTGGCTGGCTGACGGGCAATGGCAAGGGCAATGGCGGAGTGTCAGTGGTGGGAACAGGAATGCTGTCATCCTGAGAGAGGACAGCAGGATCCTGCTCCACTGACCCACTGACACTCCCCTGGGGTGGCACCTCAGCATTCCTAGCAATCTGTTGGAGTACAGATTGCTGGGCTGCTGCGACAACCTGCAATCCCTGTTCGACACCGGTAAGCCCAGCCACAATGCCAGCAGCCTGAGCTTGTGTGGCATCAAGCTGGGATTGCATGAGAACGGTCTGCGCTTCCGCTGCAGCACTAAGACGTTGGGTCGCTTCCGCCTGTGCTGCAATGGCAGCCGTGACATCGCCCATGTCTGGGCCGACGTGGTCTCTTTGGGAGTTATCCATCATTTCCAGCCTGGAACACCTGGGCTCCAAGCTCTGCACAGAGCCCTGGGCAATGTTGGAGGCAGACTCCTCCATGCTCCTTGACATTGCCAAGAGGCTCTCTGGCAGGCTTGCTATTGCACCTAGCAATTCAATGTGCATGCCCATCACCCTTCTTCTGAAGGCCACCCCATCGAGGTCCACATCTGAGTCCAGTGCAGCAGAACTCGCCCTCTGGGGAGCTGGCCCCTGAGCTACTCTTTTCCCCAGCCTTGCTGCAGCCCACTCGTGCCTGGTGCCTCACCCTTTATAGATGCCGCTTCTACACTAGCCTCTAAAATACGCACATTGCCAGTTTCTGAGATGGTGTCTGCGAGTGACAAGTGCAGTGTTGCTGTGTCTTCTTCTTCTCCCTCCTCGCTCTCCTCCATCGCCTCGGGGACAGGCTGGTCTGGTGCTTGTTCTTGATTAGCTGAAAGCAGAAAGGCACAAGGGTCAGGTTATGGTGAGGGGAGGAGGGGGGAAAGCAAGATATACATACATACAGCATCAGCAGCTTGAAAGTGAGAAGAGATTGTGGGATGAGGGGGAAGTGGGATGTGAGAAGAAGGATTAGGAATGAGCATACCGATGTTGTCCCCAAGGGTTTCAACTTTGCCACTTGTCACGGCCTCCATGATCTGCCGCCCAATAATCTCCAGCACTTGCTCGTCCAGTTGGCTGAGGTCCTGGATGGCAGCTCACCCCCCCCCCCCCCGCCTGTCTGTCTGTCGCTGCTCCCTCCTGTTGTGTGTGACCTTGGCCTGCAAGAGGACGGGAAGTGTGTGAGTGAGTGTGCTGCAATGTGTTTGGGTGATGTGCCTGCCATAGCTGAATAGCTGTCAGTGTGTGCAAGGTGTGAGATGTGGGTGTGAGTGGTACAGTTGTGAGGGTGAAGTGAAGCTATGATTGTGAGGTCTGAGTGCTGATAGATAGAGATTGTTGGTAGGTGAGTGATGGGGCCGTGGTGCATTGAGCAGTGTGTGAGGCCTGTGGTGCAGATGGTGGGATATGGCATTTGCTGATGCCTTCACTCACCTTGACCTGCCATGTGAGGTCATTAAACTCTTGTTGACCTAGGAACCACAGTACTGGCCGTCACATAGCAGGCTATCTCCTGCCAGAGCCTTCGAGATGTATGGGGTGAGGGGTTCCTGCCAGTCTGAGGGAA
The DNA here is from genome assembly GCF_052327205.1 of Somniosus microcephalus. Lineage (NCBI taxonomy): Eukaryota > Metazoa > Chordata > Chondrichthyes > Squaliformes > Somniosidae > Somniosus > Somniosus microcephalus. The sequence continues at coordinate 257,072,751 of NC_140992.1, forward strand.
GAGAACAGCCCACGAATTCTGTGTGCTACCTAGACCATGTTGACCTGGCGCAGCTTAACATCATTGAGCCATGACACTGCCTGTTTTGTGGCCATTTCCCATTTTTAGCCCCATATATTTTGGGCATACTTGGCACGCGATTTCCCCACAACCAATCAAGTTTGGTAAAGGTCCTACAGTGTGTGAATGATCAGAAATCACAGAAACCCCACAGTGCAGATAGAGGCCATTTCGGCCCATCGAGCCTGCACCGACACATATCCCACCCGATCCCCGTAACCCCTACACCAACACATATCCCACCCTATCCCCGTAACCCCACGTATTTAATCCCCCTAACACTAAGGGTCAATTTATCATAGCCAATCATCCTAACCCGCACATCTTTGGATTGTGGGAGGAAACCGGAGCACCCGGAGGAAACCCACGCAAACACGGGGAGAATGTGCAAACTCCACACTGACAGTCACCCGAGGCCGGATTCAAACCCGGGTCCCTGGCGCTGTGAGGCAACAGTGCTAACCACTATGCCACCGTGCTGCCAAATATTCCAAAGAATATTAATGACGTGACAAGTTAAGTAGTCTTTCTTGATCCTTATCTAACGACATAACTGCAATGAAGATTGAGAAATGGTGCTTGGTAGTGGTGGAACACTTATTGGAACTCGCGTTGTATATATGGATTGTGACCCTTTGAGGGTCAGTTAAGTAATGGCTAGAACTTCTAGCCATGGTGATTTTTTTTTTACAAGCATTCCCACCTGATGTACCAGTTTTATTAGTAGGGTTTACAATAGACTTAATTTTAAAAGAAATAGGCCAGAGATATTTCAAAATGAAGCATTTGATTAAATTTGTTTTTCTTCTAGAGCATGAATGCTAACATGGAACAGAATAACATCATTACCCGGAAAAGGCTGAGTGACTTTGAACTGCTAGGAAGGGTACTTTTTAAAATTTACTTTCACAGTGCAAAAACCTTCCTCTGTACAATACATTATTTCCTCTGAGTCTGAAGGTTATGGGTTCCAGTCCCACTCCAGATCTTGTGCACATAATCTAAACAATGCAGTCCTGAGGGAGTGCTACATTGTTGGATTGGCTTCTTTCAGACCAGATATTAAAGCAAGGCCATGTCTGCCTGTTTGAATAAACCTAAAAGATCCATGGCACTATTTAAAGAAGAGTAGCAGTTCTCCTGCTGCCTTGGCCAACAGTCCTTCCTCAACCCACACCACCAAAATCAATTTAATGGCCATTCATCTCAGTGACTCTTTGTGGGACCTTGCTGTGTGCAATTTTGAGTGCTGTATTTGCCTACATAGATGAAAAGCCCAAGATTCTCCAGATTTTACTCATAAGTCAGACCTGTAACACTATGGATCAACCTTGTGACGCCTCTCTGAACTGTCTCCAGAGCTTAAGTCTTGGTGACTTGAATTGGACCTAGTACGCAAGTTTGATCATAACTTCCTCTGACTTTTAGTCTACTGATTTTAGCTGTCTGGTCATTGATGTAAATTGGAAACAGTACTGGTTGGGAACCCCATGAATTACTCTTTCCCCCTCCCCCCAGCCCAGGTGGAATTCCTGTAACAAACATCAATTACTTGCTACTCCTCAGCCAATTTCTTACTCTTACTGAAGGTTTACCTGAAGTCCCCACAGCTTTCCGCTTAACCAACAGGTATACGTGTAGAACTTCGTCAGCTGTCTTCTAGAAGACGAAGCACAACATGTCATAGCGCTTCCTCAAAAAAGTAACATCCTAAGTGGACTGGGGTAAGCCCTACGACCTCTGGGGGCACAAAAGCAGCAAATTGTTGAGACTGCCCTCCCCACTAAAGAAAGAAAGAATTTGCACTTATATAGCGCCTTTCACAACCATAGGACGTCCCAAAGCACTTTACAGCCATTGAAGTACTTTTGAAATGTAGTCACTATTGTAATGTACGGCATCCTATTTGTGCACAGCAAGGTCCCACAAACAACAAGTCACAAACTGTCAATCATCAGCAGTGATATGAAGTGAACAAGACGGTTAAGATCCACATAAGTAGCTGACATAAATTTGAAATTAATGAATATGATTATAATTCACTGTAACTGTTATTTAAATACCATTATTTTTATCCTTTAGCTCTAGAGTAGTGGTAGCAGCAGCACATTATAACCCCATTTTTATAATATATATGTGTCCCAAATTTATATCACACCCTGTGAGGTGGGTGATGCGACAGTGGATGCCTGATGCACCAAATCACATTGGGCATGGTCGCCTGAGGTTTGCAACATGTGGGGTGTGGTAGTATAGTGGTTATTGTGGTGTATGTAACCTGTTCCACCTTAAGAGAACTTAAGCCTGTTCCACCTTAAGAGATGTACTACTTTCTCTGGCTGCTGTATACGTAATACCGGTGGTGACCACCGGTATATAAGCACTGTGTAGTAAGATTGTATTTCATATAGTCCTGACCTCCAACCAGTAAAGACCTGTTGAACTTTAATCTTGTAGTCTGTGTGTTATTAATTACAACTAGAACACACAGACTTTACAGTGGCGACGAGTCAGATTCTTACCCTGCGGCAGTTATATCCACGGCGGCTTCGTCCACAGAACGGACGTCGAAGAGAGGCTTCCACCCTCATCACCCTGCTGGAAGACACGTCGCACGGCAGACATCGAGAAACCAGAGTGCAGAAGACATCCTGAACTCGAAGCCTCCATCAGCGGCTGTCAGCTATCTTCTTTCTACCTCGGTAGTGGGTAAGCCGGGCAGCGACGCGACCAGAAAGTCGGCCGCGTTGGCTGTACAGACGGGGAGGGAAGACGGAGGAATAAGGGCGGTGAGATCGATCGCGACCGGAGATAAGGGCCGGGCCGCATTCGGGCCGAAAGGCGCAGCGCGGGGACATCGATCGCGGCTGGTGATAAGGGCCGGGCCGCATTCGGGCTAAAAAGGCGCAGCGTCTGGGGCAACTGAAGGCGCGAGAGCCGCGGTGAAGCGGAGACAGCGTCGGGGGAAGGGTGAAGACCGCCAAGCGCGGGAAAACCGCCATTTTGTAGGCGGAGGACGAAGACAAGAGCGCGGAAGCCGCCATCTTGGATAAAAATAAAAATAAATTAAATTGCAACGATGCCTAAACATGGGAACATTAATACCTTTGATAGCGACATCGAAGATTGGGCTATGTATGTAGAACGCATACAAAATTATTGTAAAGCAAATAAAATCCCAGATGAAGAGAAAGCACTAACATTAATAAACTTAATGGGTGCGAAGACATACGGGCAATTGAAACACCTTGTATCACCAGATGAACCGGCGGATAAGACGTTCGAGGAGATTGTTACTGTCCTGAAAAATCACCTAAACCCCACGCCGCTGATGCTAGCGGAACGATTTAAATTTTACAGCAGAAGGCAGCTGAAGGATGAAAGCAATGCTGAATATTTAATGGAATTGCGTAAGCTAGCAAAGTACTGTCAATTCGGAACGAGACTGACAGAGGCGCTACGAGATAAATTTGTGTGTGGTTTATTAAAAGAAGATACACAAAAGCGATTGCTCGAGGAGAATGAGCTGACGCTTGAGAAAGCGGTCACTATGGCAGCAGCACATGAAGCCGCAGCGAGAGGCACGGCAGTAATGCAGCTACGGTCACCGGAACTCAGTACAAATAAATTGGGTTTGAGTACTGTAAAATGTTATCGTTGCAGAAAGACAACGCACGATCAGAACCAGTGTTGGTTTAAAAACCAAGAATGCAGAACGTGTGGCAGGCTTGGCCACATAGCTAAAGTATGCCGGTCAGGAAAGAAGACCAGCAGCAAAAAGTCACCGCAAGGAAGATACATAAAGGTACACAAGGTGACAAAGAACAGTTCGACCGAACAGAAGTCAGATTCAGACGCTAGCAGTAATGAACTGGGTAGCTTAAGAGTACACAACGTTGGTAAGGATGCAGATCTCCAGACAATTTGGGTCACCCTTCAGATAGCAGGAGTCCAAGTAAAGATGGAATTGGACACTGGGTCGGCATTGACGGTCATGAATAAGAAAGATTACAAAAGGTTTTTCCAACATATTCCCCTACGGGATACGGAGATTATATTGAAAACATACACGGGGCAGAGAGTGTACCCCATCGGAAAGATAGAGGTAAAAGTGGTCCACAAGGGCGAAGAAAGCCAAGTAATGGACTTATATGTGCTACCTGAAGGAGATCCACCACTACTGGGACGGGAGTGGATTAGGAAAATGAATATGGACTGGCACTCCTTGAAGGCACTAACGGTAGATTCCGGGGAAACAGATGTCAAACCTAAACGATTGTCCAGAATATTGGATGATGCTAAAGAGGTGTTCCAGCAGGGACTGGGAACACTGAGAGGAATTACGGCAAACATCAAGATTGATGAACATGCACACCCAAAACTTTTTAAAGCCAGACCGGTACCCTATGCAATACGACCTACTGTAGAAGCGGAACTGGAAGCGCTAGAACGTTCAGGTGTACTGTCTAAGGTAGATTGGAGTGAGTGGGCTATGCCCATTGTTCCCGTTATGAAACGTCCTTCGAGCAACAAGCCAGCAGAACCAGGGAAGGTTCGCATCTGTGGAGATTTCAAAATCACCGTTAATCCGGTGCTGCACATGGTGCAGTATCCGCTTCCGCGGATTGAGGATATTTTTGCTTCGTTGTCTGGCGGGAAACACTTCACCAAGATAGACCTGGCGCAGGCGTACTTGCAGATGGAGGTTGAAGAAGAGTCACGCCAATACCTCACGATCAACACGCATCGAGGTTTGTACCGGTACAATAGGCTGGTTTTTGGAGTGGCATCGGCTCCAGCAATTTGGCAGAGGGCCATGGAGCAGGTATTACAGGGAATTCCAGGCACACAATGTTACCTGGATGATATTCTGATTACAGGTGATGGTGATGAAGAACACCTCGCAAACTTGGAACTGGTGCTCAACAGACTGAAAGAGTGTGGACTTAGAGTTAATCGGCAGAAATGTGAGTTCTTCCAGAAGCGGATCTCGTACTGTGGTCATGTCATTGACCGGGAGGGGCTTCATAAGTCTCCTGACAAGATAGAGGCAGTTGTAAAGGCTCCCGCTCCGGATAATGTCTCTCAGTTGAGGTCGTTTCTAGGATTGATTAACTATTACCGTAAATTTCTACCAAATCTATCCACGGTACTGCACCCGCTAAACGCTCTTTTACAGAAGGGGGTACCATGGGAATGGAGCGAAAACTGTAAGAAGGCATTTCGCAAAAGCAAAGAATTGATCACCTCAGAGGAAGTGTTGGCTCACTTCAACCCGACACTGCCTATTCGGTTGGCTTGTGATGCTTCTCCATATGGTATTGGGGCAGGAGTCTCACACAAGTTGCCAAATGGCACGGAAAGGCCAGTCGCGTTTGCATCCAGATCATTGACCTCCGCTGAGCGCAACTATGCGCCGATCGATAGGGAGGCTCTCAGCCTTGTATGGGGAGTGAAGAAGTTTAATCATTACCTGCAGGGCCAAAAATTCACACTTCTGACAGACCATCAGCCGTTGGTATCCATTTTTAACCCTAAGAAGGGTGTTTCAGTGATGACAGCACAGCGTCTCCAGAGATGGTCCCTTTTCCTAGGGGCACATCAATATCAAATAGAATTCAAAGGTACGAAGCAGCATGGCAATGCTGATGGGCTGTCGCGCCTGCCACTACCTGAAGAAGAAGAAACGACAAAAGTTGACCCTGTTGAGTTATTTCATTCGACCATCATCGAGTGTTTGCCAGTCACCAATGCAAGTATTGAAAGAGAAACCAGGAATGACCCGACACTGTCCAGAGTCTACGAGGTGACAGTGAAAGGATGGCCAACACGTGGTGATCCTCTGTTACCGGCATTCTCGGCAAGGCGAGACCAGCTGTCCGTCTGCCATGGTACTTTGATGTACGGGACAAGAGTGATTATTCCTCCCAAGTTAAGGGAAAGAGTTCTAAAAGAACTGCATGAAGGTCATCTGGGGGGAGTTGAGATGAAAAGTCTTGCTAGGGCTTATGTATGGTGGCCGAGTATTGACCAACAGATAGAGGAGTTGACGAAAAGCTGCGCTGGGTGCCAAAAAGTGCAAAATGCACCTCCGATCGCACCACTACACCCATGGGAATGGCCTTCAGCCCCATGGCAACGCGTACATATTGACTTTGCTGGTCCATTCATGGACTCCATGTTCCTAATTGCGGTGGACGCACATTCCAAATGGCCAGAAGTGATCAAGATGAATACCACTACTTCAGAAAAGACAATTGCGGTGTTAAGAACAATATTCGCAAGGAACGGATTGCTAGAACAGATCTGTTCGGACAACGGACCACAGTTTGTGTTGGAAGAATTCCAAAAATTCTTAAAGAAGAATGGGGTGAAACATTATACCTCTGCCCCATATCACCCGGCAACAAACGGGTTGGCCGAGAGATTTGTCCAAACATTCAAAAAGGCAATAAAGGCCATGAACGATGATCAGATTCCGCTACAGCACAAGGTGGACAATTTCCTAATGGCGTATCGAAACGCCGCACATGCAGTGACTAACCAAAGTCCTGCCATGATGTTTTATAACAGGAGGTTGCGGTCCAGGTTGGACTTGTTAAAACCAAATGTGCGGAGGGAAGTGGAAAACAAACAGTTCCGGCATATTAATAACAAGTCCACTCGAAGTTTCGAAGTAGGACAACCAGTGTTGGCAAGGGGCTATGGAAACGAAAAATGGCAGCCCGGAACAATTCGGGCCAGACAAGGACCTCTGATGTACACAGTAGATATTGGTAACAATGTGATAAGGCGTCATGCGGATCAACTGGTAGAATCAAGAGCAAGGGTCGAACCCATGGTTGCGACAGAGACAACTGTGGAAGACGTTAATGAATCTGAAGCATCTACCTCGGCAGGGACTGTACCTGATGATGACGTCCAATACATAGGAAACCAACAAGAAGAGTCACCTCAGCAACAAGAATCAGAGACCACTGAAAGGCGTTATCCAGACCGAATCAGAAGGCCTCCTGAGAGACTGAACCTTTGAACTGTTTATACCTGAAGTTATATATGTTATGATGTTATGTTAAATGGGGATATGACTATTAAGCTAAAAAGGGAGGATTGTGGTGTATGTAACCTGTTCCACCTTAAGAGAACTTAAGCCTGTTCCACCTTAAGAGATGTACCTTTCTCTGGCTGCTGTATACGTAATACCGGTGGTGACCACCGGTATATAAGCACTGTGTAGTAAGATTGTATTTCATATAGTCCTGACCTCCAACCAGTAAAGACCTGTTGAACTTTAATCTTGTAGTCTGTGTGTTATTAATTACAACTAGAACACACAGACTTTACAGTTATGTTACTGGACTAGTAATCCAGAGGCCTGGGGTAATGATCCAAATCATGAATTCAAATCCCACCATGGCAGCTGGGGAATTTAAATTCAGTTAATTAAATAAATCTGGAATTAAAAAGCTGGTCTCAGTAATGATGACCCATGAAACTATTTTTTTGTCATAAAAATGTCATTAGTGGCCTATATGTGACAGCAATGTGGTTGACTCTTAACTGCCCTCTGTGGCTCAAGAAGGTGTCTCGAGGGCAATTAGGGATGGACAATAATAAATGCTGGCCTTGCCAGTGATGCCCACATCACATGAATGAATAAAAAAAACACTCAAGGTGCCCAGTGTAACCTGAAGCATGTGACAAGCACAAAGTGTTCTTTTTAAATGAGGCAGCCACCCCCTTATATGGCAGCCAACCAAAGCAGCACTGGAATGGGTGCCCAAGGGAAGGTCAAAACTATATTTTTTTTAAAAGATGGGCCTGTGGCCCTTTGCTCCCCTAGTATCTCTGGTCCTCCAGCTTCCTTTCTCAGTGCCCGTCCTGCTGGCTGTGCTGTCACCAGAAAATGTAGCCCTAGCACGCCAGCATATTGTAAATGTGCCCAGTGCACCAGTAAATTTATGTAAAATGTGCTGACCTTATGAAATCCAAAGTTTCATGTAGTGGCAGTGCCTATATGTCATGTGTGTTTGCCTTGTTGAAAACAAACCATTTCAACAAATAAAACCACTGTGATAATTTATATATGTAATTATTAATTGATGTTGAATATAATGTATCTAATTGAAGCCTATAAGAGTCTGAGGGGGATTGACAGGGTAGATGCTGAGAGGTTGTTTCCCCTGGCTGGAGAGTCTAGAACTAGGGGGCATAGTCTCAGGATAAGGGGTGGGCTATTTAGGACTGAGATGAGGAGGAATTTCTTCACTCGGAGGGTTGTGAATCTTTGGAATTCTCTACCCCAAAGGGCGATGGATGCTGAATCGATGAGTATATTCAAGGCTGAGATAGATAGATTTTTGGACTCTCGGGGAATCAAGGGACATGGGGATTGGACGGGAAAGTGGAGTTGAGGCTGAAGATCAGCCATGTTCTTATTGAATGACGAAGCAAGCTCAAAGGGCCTTATGGCCGACTCCTGCTCCTAATTCTTATGTTCTTATGTTTTATTGACTAGGTGTTGAATGAATTATCATTACACGATGTTACTTTAATTCATGGAAAATCACCCCTGTGGAAGAGAATTACCAATGCAATTAGATACATACAGGTAAGGTTTATTGTATATTGCTGTCTTTATCATGTTTACAATATGACCAGAAGTCATTTCTATACTGGTTTTGAATTCAGAATAATGCTGCTGCTAAAAGTCAAGTAGACTCGGAGGTATATCTTCTGAATTATGCTGTTCCTGTAAAAATACTTAACGTGCTTCTACTAAAATCCATTGTATGCCACTTTAGCTCAGGCTTTAACCCACTTATTTTACTTTATTTTAAATGGATTAATGCCTCTGTTTTAAAAAAAATCAGTACAAATTTGTTAAGTGTTTGTACAGCAACAGTGCTGTTTGGAAAATAGGCTCCTATCTCCAGCTCTGCACTCCTCACTGATAACTAGTTACATTCTTGCGGAACATCCAATTTTCTGTTATTTATGATTGGGGGTATTTGGAAACATTCGTGACTTAATGGTTCCAAAAAACACAATAGGAAAGAAGACAAAACAAATCAAATTGCAGAGCAGAGAGATGAGCAACAATAAATATATACACAAGGAGAGACAGAAGAGAAGATAATTCCACACCTTTTCCAAATAATCTATCTAGATTAAAGATCAAACCGGCTTTGTATTATTAGCACTAAACTGGAACCTTTGATGACTTGGAAGCTATGGATTCCAGTAGGAACAGGAGTAGGCCGTTCAGCTCCTCAAGCCTGCTCCGCCATTCAGTGACTTCATGGTTGATCTGCGACCTAACTCAATATACCTGCCTTTGCCCCGTATTCCTTAATACCTTTAGTTAACAGAAAGCTATCAATCTCCGATTTAAAATTAACAATTGATCTAGCATCAATTGCTGTTTATGGAAGAGAGTTCCAAACTTCTACCATCCTTTGTGTGTAGAAGTGTTTCCTAATTTCACTCCTGAAAGGTCTGGCTTTAATTTTTAGACTATGTCCCCAGTCCTAGAATCCCCAACCAGCGGAAATAGTTTTTCTCTATCTACCCTATCTGTTCCCCTTAATATCTTGAAAACTTGGATCAGATCACCCCTTAACCTTCTAAATTCTAGGGAATACAACCCAAATTTGTGTAATCTCTCCTCGTAACTTAACCCTTGAAGCCCGGGTATCATTCTGGTAAACCTACGCTGCACTCCCTCCAAGGCCAATATATCCTTCCTAAGGTGTGGTGCCCAGAACTGCTCACCATACTCCAGGTGTGCTCTAACCAGGGTTTTGTATAGCTGCAGCATAACTTCGACCCCCTTGTATTCTAGTCATCTAGATATAAAGGCCAGCATTCCATTAGCTTTTTTGATTATTTTCTGTACCTGTTGATGACATTTTAATGATCTATGTGCCTGGACCCCAAAGTTTTTTTGGACCTCCACTGTTTTTAGCCTTTTAGGTCCAAAGTGGATGACCTCACATTTGCCTACATTGAAATCCATTTGCCACAGTTTTACCCATTCACTTAATCTGTCAATATCCCTTTGTAATTTTATGCTTCCATCTACACTGCCTACAATGCTGCCTATCTTTGTGTCATCGGCAAATTTGGATATATGACTTTCTATGCCATCATCTAAGTCATTGATAAAGATTGTGAATAGTTGAGACCCCAACACAGATCCCTGCAGGACACCACTTGTCACATCCTGCCAATTAGAGTACCTGCCCATTATCCCTACTGCCTGTCTCCTGCCGCTCAGCCAATTTCCTAACCAGGTCAGTAATGTGCCCTCCATTCTGTGGGCTTCTACCTTAGTGAACAGTCTCTTATGTGAGACTTTATCAAATGCCTTCTGGAAGTCCATATAAATAACATCCATAGACATCCCCCTGTCCACTACTTTAGTCACCTCTTCAAAAAATTCAATCAGGTTTGTCGGGCATGACCTACCTTTCACAACTCCATGCTGGATCTCTCTGATCAACTTAAATTTTCGAGGTGTTCAGTCACCCTATCCTTAATTATAGACTGTAGCAATTTCCCAACAACAGATGTTAGGCTAACCGGCCTATAATTCCCTGGTTTCCCTCTCTCACCATTCTTAAACAGCAGAGTGACATGCGCAATTTTCCAACCTAAAGGAACAATCCCTGAATCGAGAGGAACGGTTCCTGAATCGCGTAAGATCTTGATGCCTTCCAAGTCCTCATGCATTCATGTAGGAAATATAACAAAACAAGAATTGCCCAAAAACAGCAGTTTAAAGGCCTCAATCCTGCTGCATCTAAGAAAGAAGCTGGCTCCCAGGCCCTCCTCCAATCTGAGCAGTGGTGGGCACCCCTACTTTTGGGCCTCTGTCAAGTGGAGACACCCAGCAAAACAAAGTGGGAGGTATTGTGACGTCACCCCTGCCTCATTAGCATGGGATTACCACGTTTGCACTTTCTCTCGTGCAAGACCCCACCTCCCCCCGCCCGCCCCCCCCACCTCCCTCCCTGGGTACCCTTGGAAGTATCCAGGCAACACCAAAGGGACAGAATTTTAGCGTCCCGAGTCCCTGCTACTTTTTGCTCTGCTTTGCATCCAGGAAATAATTATCCCCTGGGTAAAAAAAAAGAGGAAAATCAACCTTGATGACCTTAGACCACTTAGAAATGTGATAGCCAAGGCTCCTTGGAAAGCGCAGTCAATATCAAAGTAAAATTTAAAGAGTTGTGTGTGGGACAATTTTTTATCTTCTGTACAATAGGAAACTCTTCTGGCTGCAGAGCAGGTTGTTCCTCCTCATCAATTCTCTTCCTCTTCCTTAGATCATTGCTGCCTCGAGAGATACACCGTATAATATTGAGGTGGAAAAGTAAGGCCTTACGTAATGACAGGGGGGCGGGGGGGGGTCTACAGAGTAAATCTTGCTCAAGGAAGCCATATTCTTATGCAAGATTTTGATCATAAGGTCAGCAACGGATCTGGTCTTAAGATTGAGGGTGATGAGGCTGAGTTAGGGGGCAATGGATAGGGGCTTGTAGATTGGGCGGGATTGGAGTGGATGGTTTTTGCAGCCCACATTTTTCCCACACCTGCTACCAAAACTGTGGCCTAGAAATTTGTCGCGGGCGGTATCGAATTGGCCGTCCGCTATGCACAGTCCCTGATAGTCAGTCCCTCTGTGGAACTGAACATCAGGCGCTGCCTTTAACGGGCGGCCAATTCGATACCGCCCGTTCTGCTCCACCGCCCGAGATGAATTTCTAGGCCTGTGACTTACAGTCCGCGCTGTCTCCTTTCCTCACCAAACCATGCCACCCACCGTCTCCCACTCAACAGGAAAGAAGATAACATAAAACAAATCAAATCACAGAATAGAGAAGTGAGCAACAAAAAATAGACGCAAGGAGAGACGGAAGAGAAGATAAAGACACAGAAGCACAACAGGACAGAAAGAAATAGGGAAACAGCAACACTAAGATGGCTGAAGGGGACTCACCCAAGCTCTCATCTAGTGTGAGTTCCCCTGTGGCCTGACCAGCGCAAATTGTGTGGCATTCTCTCTTCCCAACCCCCAAAGCTGAAATTTAGCTGGCCTCGTTTACTGTGTTCTTCAGCTTAATGTGCTTTATAGATCACAAAACAAAAAAGTACTTTTTTTCTCATTCACACGCACATAAAGCACAAAATAGTATTTTGGGATGTAGTATATGAGTAATTTGAGACATAACGTGGTAAGTGTAACATGCTTGGGGAGGGAAAAGGTGACTTTGGACCTATGGGTTTTCCTCATGTCATTTCGGGGTCTGTTGTAGACTATTTGATAGAGATCGATTGCTATGTGTCAACCTCCTTCCTTCTATGGTTCACAGCAATGCGCTTCGAGTAAGCACGAGACATTTGAGTATATAGAACAGACTTTATTCATATAGGAGAGATGATCAGTCCATACAAAACAAAGGGTAATAATTCAGGTTTCTCTCGATCCTGCTACCTGACTTAGCCCTGCTACTTCACCCCATTTTATACACTGGTTGTTTATCACAAACTGGCATTTCATGCATAGACAGACCTTCGGACTGTCAACTCCTTCTAACTGCCTTATGTGATACCCATGGTCAATGTCCATTCTAGCCAGCAAGCCCTTGCCTTTCAGTTGATAACCACATGTCTGGGGTGGAACAGGATCCTTTTGTTCGTATTCCATGTTTCATCTTTCTTTGTGTTTCCCAGACAACCTACTGGTCCATCGACAACTTCCAGTTACTACAGTTCATTATGAATATTATAGTTCATCATTAACTCTCAACTCTCTAGCATGTCCCACACTATGATTAGACAACAATTCCATTATCGTTGTATCATGTGATTACCAGGATGGTAGAAGGCGAATTAAATGGACAGTGGTCTTATTTCATCTAGCAATTCCTATGTTCCACTATTGGTTCTCCTTTGTCACTGCTTATGGGCAGTCAGAGGTAACATCTGACTTGTCTCTGTGTTGCAGATGTTCTCATTGTCTGCTCTTCTAGTTCTCTCTCTTCCTTTGATTTCCCTTTCTTTTCCTCTTTGCTCTTTTCCTCCTGGCTCTTTCTCTTACTTTGCACAGCTCCTTCTTCCTTCTTCTTTGTGTCGGCTGTGGTTCAGTTGTTAGCACCCTTGCCTCTGAGTCAGAAGGTTGTGATTTCAAACACAAAAATCTAGGCTGACACTGCAGTGCAGTACTGAGGGACATCTCTCAGGTGGATGTAAAAGATCCTAGGGCAATACTTCAAAGAAGAGCAGGGGAGTTATCCCCAGTGTCCTGGCCAATATTTATCCCTCAATCAGCATCACTAAAAACAGATGATCTGGTCATTATTACATTGCTGTTTGTGGGAGCTTGCTGTGCGCAAATTGGCTGCCACATTTCCCACATTACAACAGTGACTACACTTCACTTCATTGGCTGTAAAGCGCTTTGGGACGTCCTGTGGTCATGAAAGGCGTGATAAAAAGGCAAGTCTTTCTTTCAACTTCCCTGTCTCATCTTCTTTCAGGTGGTAGGTGGTAAATGGTATGGCAGGAAAGGGAGTATTTTATGGTGGTGGCTGCAGGGTGTTGAGTTGGGGAGGCATCCAGCCACAGGTGGGAGGTGACAGGAGAGAGGAGGGAAGAGGAAAAGGCAGAGCAGCCGGTGTGCTTAGGGTGGAAGGACGAAGAAAGAAGACACAAAGGTTCGGTGCAGGAAGCTATAGGCGCTCAAGAATGGGAAGTGGCAGAAGGAAAGGGGGCAGGGTAGCAGTTCAATATAGGCACTACTTTAGGCAGCAGGTATGGGTGCATTTTGGGTTAGAGGTCTTAGCGAGCAGGTGGGGGGGGACATAGATCGCAGGTCATATTTTCTGCTGGCGGATGCAAGATAGCGGCTCAGGATCTATGTAACCAGGGACATGATTATTGTAGGATGTAGAAGGAAAAGGTGAAGGCAGGGAGGAAGGTGCTCAGGTTACTCGAGGCAGGAGGCAGTTGGAGGGAAAGGAAAAATGATGAGGAGCAGGTATTTCAGAAGGGAGGTGAAAGGGTAAGAAATAAGTGGTTAATTTTGGAATAAGGAGGGGGATTCTGCTCCCAGCTGCATATTTGGCAAAGGCCCCGCTTTTAAAGCATTTCCAGTTTAGCTAACAAGACCTACCCTAATTTGTGGGGATTGTCTTATAGAGAATTCCCATCCTGTTGTTCAAAGAACAGTTGGACAGGCTTTTGGACTATAGGGAGGGAATTTTCTAAAAGGCTTCCCCTCAACTAGGGGGAAGACCCTGTTAGTTTAAACTGAAAATGAATTAAACAACAGGATCCTCCCATTAGCGAACCTTGGCTCCCCCACTTCAAAAGCACATTTCTGACAAGACCAGGAGTGGACTTTTTAAATGGAACCTAAGGGAAGAAGGGGGCCTGAGGGCCGCAGAGACCAAAGTGGGAGTGAAGCTCCCACAAGTCTACAGTTGGGCTCTGGCTGACTGGAAGATGTGGAGCTGGCAATGGCTGGTGAGAAGAGTTGGCCAGGAGACAGCGTGCCAGATAATGGGCCAGGTTGGCCACAGCAGGGGTCAAGGCCAGGCACAACTAATGGTCCAGTGGTATCGGGCTGACAGAGACAAAGCTAAATAGATGACATTAAAAATGTATATAAGGACAGCCATTTTGGGCTGCATTTGGGGCCAACGTTGATTTAATTTTAAATTTTAAATCTGATATTATTAAAAGAGGAAAGGAAAATTTTTTGGCAGGCGGGTAAATTTGAAAAGTTTTAAATTTACTAAAAGAAACATTGAAGTCCTTAACCCACATCTGGCGAACAAGCTGTGACAGGGGATCAGCAGGCCCTACAGCACCGCCTAGTGGGTAACAGAGCTGTGACAAGTAAATCATGAGATACATGTTGCACGTTCTGTTAGAGTGCCATCTACTGGTGTTACAGGGAAATGCCATCGTTAAGTGTTACAGGTAAGTATGGACATTTTAGCTTTGGAACGCCCACAGGAAATGTTTACATAGGACTTTTCCATGGAGGGTACAACCTATGTAAAAACTAATATATTACTCGTGGTTTTCTCATCGCACTGCTGATGGAAGTTCAGAGGAACTGTACCATGTTCAAAAAATCTAGAAAGAATCAAATAAAAGTAGTGGTTATTTAATGGAGTGGATTTTTCTCAAATGTTATAAATTAAAACGTATTAATGAAATGGAAACAGTGGTCATAGAAGAGCAAAAGGGTTAGGCATTTAATCCAGCGTGCAAGTGTAAATTTATTAAAACTACCACATATTTATTCAAAAAGGATTCCTGCAAATTTATTAGTGATGTAAAAAGAAATAAAATACAGGAAACTTTGAGCTATCCGGAGGTTGAATGTCCGGCAGCTTCGATCTAACGGCAGAAATCAGCAGCCATTTTGGTTAGGTTTTTTTTCTTCTCCTAGCATTCTTTTCACAGGCAGGCTCTGGAAAGCGTCTTTGTAGCTTAGCAACAGCTTCAGAGATGCTTCCAAGCTACTGGGCCGAGTGTTTACAAGCTGTTGCTGAGCAACAGTGTTTGTGGTCAGATACGGCAGGCTCTGGAAGGTGTCTCTGTATCTTAGCAACAGCTTCAGAGACGCTTCCAAGCCACGGGCCGAGTGTTGACAAGCTGTTGCTAAGCAACAGCCTTTGTTGTCAGATACGGAGATGAAAAGCTCCTATCTGATAACATTGACGCTGGTCTATCCGGAAGTTTTGAGGCAACGGCAGCAGCTCGGTCCCGTGGGTGCCGGATAGCACAAAGTTTCCTGTATAGCTTTTTGAAAATGTATTAATTACATAGATGGGCCAGAAATTTAATGGAACTGGTTTGGGTGAAAATTTAATGATGAAATAAAAGGTATAAATCCAATATGGTTGTAGCAAAGTGTATTCATGAAATAGAAGTAATGATTATTAATAAATTACATATGAACATACAAAAATGATGGACAGGAAAAGACCCACTGATCTGTCTAGCCTGAGGATCATAGTTCTGCTGGGAATACCTTTTTAATTTAATTTTTTGGGGAACTGGGAACATTTCTCGGTGATTGCCAGCCTTGGCTCAGGTTATAACTGCTCCCTATTATCTCATCAAGTGGGGTGAAATTGTACTATGAGATATTTGCCCTGAATTTCCTTGATGTCACGCTGTAGCTATGCCGTTATTACTCCAGAATGTCGCACTGTTCATCAGCAGAGGGAGTTACATGCCAGTTTCCTGGGTACTTTAATTAGCATATGAACTGGTGTAAGTACTGGCGTGATTAACGTGTGAAACAACTACAAGCAGCTCAACCCCCAGGAAACTTGGAGGGCAATATTGATGCAACTGTTTAAAAGCATTCTGGACTCCAATCTTCAGAGTGCTTTCTCTCAGTTCTGCTCCAAACTCTCCACGGCTCAAATCTCTTCATGGCATCCATAACCCACATCTTTATTCTATGTTGGCAACAGGATGGCAATGCAGGTGGCATCTGTGCCCCCTAGGCAAGCAAGCAGTAGAAGTGGGTGAAGAAGAACAGTGAACTTCTCAGAGGAGGGCCTTGCTGCCCTTTTAGCTGAGGTAGAGGAGTGGCGGCACAGTCTCTTGGGATAGCGCTCCTCCAAACCAGGCATAGCAGTCAGCCATGCTGCCTGGAAGGAGGTGGCATTGGCACACTCAGCCAACTCCCTCACTCCCAAGACAATAGAGCAGTGCAGAAAAAAATTCAATGATCTCACCAGAACTAGCAAGGTAAGGCTCGCACATTGGTTTCCCTTTTCTTCCCACCCAGAACAGCACCACACTCTTCATCCTTTTCAAGCAGCACTAACACTACATACTTTAACTCTGGTTAAATCTTCACATCCCCCCCACATCTCTCACTTCACCACTCCCATCACTCACCGCACACTCCTCCACTGCCAGCCTTACCCTTATTTATTTAGATCGTTGCAGGAGAAGCTGGATAATAATGGACAATGTTGCTTCCAAGCATTCGACACTCACCACATGTCATGTCTGAAATTACTCATGTACTGTATTCCAAAATGTTACAGACAAAACAGGTTGTGCACGATTCAATATTATGACTTGCGTAGAGACAGGTTATCTGATACCTCCTACCCGTAGAATATAGGAGGCATCTGACTAGTAAAATAATTACCCCTGTTAAACAAATCAAATCCTTTGAATTGAAATATAATTTTCAGCCCTGACAAATTATGGCTTAAGGATTGCCTGTGAGGGTCAGGTGGTCCTTAATTTGATTTGTAATGACCATATGACGAGTGGCACGTGTACAGTTTGGAAGGATGGAATGGAAGACTTGGTTTATTGCCTGCTGTGTTAGGAGATTTTTCACGCTGTCAGATTGTGTATGTAAAAAGTGGCACGATTGACCAGAAAAACTGCTCAAACTTTGTCATTTAACTCAGTAAAGTTACCCTTTGTCCCAAACCAAGATAAAGTCGCAGAACCAATTACTGTTTTTTTTAGAAAGCATTGTTTTTATTGCAATGTTTTTGAGAGTGCATCTTCCTCTAACAAGGGATATATTAAACCATATTTGTGATGCTCCCTGGTTTAAATCCATTAACAGCAGTTCAATTAGGACCTACTAAACATTCGCCAGCTTGTAATGTATCTGGTAACATGAAACAAAACGAAATAGGTCAAGTTGGAACCTTTTAAATTATTATAACTAAAAGATCATTGTGTTACAAGGTTTAGCCTGTCACATGTATCAGTTGTGACTGAATGTTTAAGTTACATATAGTGACTGTGTTTGAATCACTTCCAGTATATGCTGACTGCTGATTCAAGGGTAAATAGATTAATGAAGAAAATGAAGAATTATCAGATTCAACCTGCCAAGGAAGCACAAGAATTTTACTTCAACATAGATCGGCAGCTACCCGAATATTTTGAGGTGGGTGACCATTTTAAACATGGTTGTTTGATGTGGAAGCCAATGATGTGATGTGACATTTGGAAAGGACCTCCTGTTATCCGATGCTGAAGATTTAACTACGTGAAATTAAGAAAGATGAAGCTAGTAATTAGCACAGTTGAAACACAAGGACCATTACCTGGAATGTGAATCTTTCTCAAGTGTATAGGATGTATATATCTGTGATGTAAACTTTTTTAAAATTATTTTTAGGCATGGTGTACATCACTGTCAAAATCAAGTAGCTCTGGAATGTGGAATGCAGTTCTCGTGTCAGTTTTGTCAGAAGGAAAAGCAAGTACGTGTCAAGTGTTTGCTCGTATCGCTTTTGCATTTAGTTGAGTTCAGCTCACAAAACATTCTGCTACGTCTAACATCCAATCCCACGGTTCAATAATTGTAAGGTGATATATGAAAATATTATTAATTGAGTAGTGAACTCTCTGCTAAATTTAGACAGTGATAATATTCGTGGTGTGTTACCCAAATCCACCTGCAGCAGTCGAGATGCGCCTTGTCACCAGTTTGGAGATTAGTTGTTACAATGCATCTTGTAATGATAGACTCTTTGGGCTAAAAATGGGGCGCTAACTTCACCGGGGTGCTACTTTTAGAGAAGTGTCGGGCTCTTGGAGTGCAACCGGCACTCCGCGGGGGGGGGGTGGTTCAGGCGGCCGGGGACGGTAGCACAGGCAGGTGCTGGCAGGCGGCCAGCAACAAATATGGCCTCTAAACAGCGCCTCCCCGGCCACAGGCAGGCCCTCCTGACCTCGTCGGATGTAGCGTCCGGTGGTAAGTCGGGGCGCTCCCAAAGATTGCGAGCGGGGCGCTGCGCACGGCGATTATGTCATTGCCGGCGGCTCAGCGCCGCGGGGCACTACCAGTTAGCGCTGCCGCTAGCCTCCCGCTGAATTTCACGGGAGGCGTGGGCCGCGCTGTGCCTGGGCGCTAGTTGCTTTGCGTCCCGTTAACGCCCTCTTAAGCGCTAACAGGAGGCGCAAAGCAACCGAATTTTTGCCCCTTCCACTTTAGTGGTGGGAAAGGATTGACATTGTCCATCAGTCCCCTGGACGGTAGCATAGAAACGACTCTGGCCTGGAATATTACCCTCTAGTAATTGTAATAAGCTATGTAGAAGTAAGAGGATTCGTGAGCCATAAAATTTGGAAGCTTTGCTTAAAAAAAAAATATGATAAAAAAAGACTTGCATTTATATAGCGCCGTTCACGACCACCAGACATCCCAAAGCACTTTACAGCCAATGAAGTACTTTTTTGAAATGTAGACACTGTTGTAATGTAGGGAACGCAGCAGCCAATTTGCGCACAGCAAGCTCCCACAAACAGCAATGTGATAATGACCGGATAACCTGCTTTTTGCTGATGTTGGTTGAGGGATAAGTATTGTCCAGGACACCGGGGAGAACTCCTCTGCTGTTCTTTGAAGTATAGCCATGGAATCTTGTACGTCCACCTGAGAGAGGTTTAACGTCTCATCTGAAAGACGGCACCTCTGACAGTGCAGCACTCCCTCAGTACTGCACTGGAGTGTCAGCCTAGGCTTTTGTGCTCTCGTTTTCTGGAGTGGGATGCTAAAACTTTGGCATACCTTTGCTTAGGTAATCGATAGATTCCCTAAGTCATTCATAAAATGTATTTTACAGGGTGGTCCTCTGAACTAATGGCTGATGTTGCTATGATGTACAGCACATGTTCAGATGTTGTGTCTGCTGACATTCCAATATATGTGGAGGTAAGTAGAATCTCTAATCTTTTCTTGTTATTTAAAAAGTAACTATAAAAATAAATTCAAAGATCAAAGAATTGGTATGGAGGTTGGGGTGGAAGTAGGGAGTTCTGGGAGTTTTTTTGCAGCTGATTAAAATAAGAAATCATTGAAAAATAACAAATGTTCTTACTGCTATTGCTCCTATTGGAGGGGGTCGGTGGACTAGACCTATTCGCAGGAGAAAGTCCATCTTTTACAAAGTAAGGAATTCAAATAAACTTAGCACGGCCCAAAGTAATAATTCCAAACCACATGCTTTATAAAGGACAGATAATAGCTGACAGATTCATTAGAATTCTTTGAGGATGTAAGAGAATTGATGATTATCTGATAGGTGCTACGGGGACAAAATTGGATATTATTGCACCACTTTTTGGGGGGCTGAAATTAAGGTTGAGAAGACCAATTTCAGGTTGCGTTCTCCCGCACCTGGTCACCCCCAGAAGTGCTCCAAATGCACCTGACTTCCAAGTGTCCAGGCCCCTGCTTGAAACAGGCATTAGAGGCCTTGAATATACAAGTTCGGGTCTAAATGCCAGTTTTGGGACTCCGCCCAGTTGTTCTGGGTCTTCAACGCCCCCAAACAGCAGTCCTTAGAGGGACTGCTGGAGACTGCCCACAAAAAGATAAGGGAACTTTGACGTAGTTTCATTTCCAAGGATCAGGAATGCTTCTTGTTCTACAAAAAAATACTGCGGGCCGCTACCAGCCCGGGCTCGCTCCCCTCCATGTTGCCCCCCCCTCCCCCTCTGGGACCTACCCATGGTTTGGCTCGGTGTCAGAGCTTGCCCAAATTCCTGCAGGCCATGACCGGCGAGCTGCATTGGTTTCCGCAGCTCGCCATTTCTGATTGGACCTCGGAGCGCGACTCGTATTTCTCCCCCTTTCGTACCTCGGAGGCATCTGATGAAACTCCGCATTTTGTGTGGTCAAGGTGAACACTGCTGAGATAACTGAGGATTAGTAAATCACTTCATGCGCTAAATAACAGGGAACAAATCACGTGTCATGCTGTTGTTTGTATTTGGACGACTCTGAACAGAGAAGCCCCTCAAGGATCAGTCCTGGGGCCTCAGTTTCTGGCAACGTTTTGAAATACTTTTCATGAAATGTTAAAAATTTGTAGATGTTACCAAATTGTGTTGGAAAATTTGATGTTTGGAGGAAGAGGATCATACTTAATGAGATCATTTGTAAAATACTTGTTCTTGGGGTGCAAATGTGAGCAAGGCTACATTTTTTGTCCAAGGATGTATTCGTATGACAGTTCTTCACCTCCTATTTCAACATAGGCATTAACCTGTTTATTTTCAGTCAGTTAACTTTGCCATGAAAATAGTAGATGAAGGAGTATTTTACTGCTAAGATCTCTAATTGTAATTTCTGGGCTGTAAACCTTAGCAAATGGACAGATGAATCACAAATTATATTGAGAAAGCGACAAGTATGTTTGTAAAATTAATATACGGTTAGCACTGTTGCCTCACAGCGCCAGGGACCCGGGTTCGAATCCGGCCTTGGGTGACTGTCTGTGTAGAGTTTGCACATTCTCCCCGTGTTTGCGTGGGTTTCCTCCGGGTGCTCCGGTTTCCTCCCACAGTCCAAAGATGTGCGGGTTAAGTTGATTGGCTATGATAAATTGACCCTTAGTGTTAGGGGGATTAAATACGTGGGGTTACGGGGATAGGGTGGGATATGTGTTGGTGTAGGGGTTACGGGGATCGGGTGGGATATGTGTCGGTGCAGGCTCGATGGGCCGAAATGACCTCTATCTGCACTGTGGGGTTTCTGTGATTTCTGTGATCTGTGATATATATGACTCAAAACTTGGAAGTATAGTGAACAGTGAGGGGGATAGTGATAGACTTCAGGCGGACACGTGGCAGATGAAATTTAACACAGAAAAGTGCGAAGTGATACATTTTGGTAGGAAGAACGAGGAGAGGCAATATAAACTAAAGGGTACAATTCTAAAAGGGGGTGCATGAACAGAGAGACCTGGGGGTATATGTGCACAAGTCGTTGAAGGTGGCAGGGCAGGTTGAGAAAGCGGTTTAAAAAGCTTACGGGATCCTGGGCTTCATAAATAGAGGCATAGAGTACAAAAGCAAGGAAATTATGATGAACCTTTATAAAACACTGGTTTGGCCTCAACTGGAGCATTGTGTCTAATTCTGGGCGCTGCACTTTAGGAAGGATGTGAAGGCCTTAGCGAGGGTGCAGAAAAGATTTACAAGAATGGTTCCAGGGATGCGGGTCTTCAGCTACGTGGATAGACTGGAGAAGCTGGGGTTGTTCTCCTTAGAGCAGAGAAGATTGAGAGGAGATTTGACAGAGGTGTTTAAAATCATGAGGGGTCTAGACAGAGTAGATAGAGAGAAACTGTTCCCATTGGCGGAAGGGTCGAGAACCAGAGGACACAGATTTAAGGTGATTGGCAGAAGAACCAAAGGCGACACGAGGACAATCTTTTTTACACAGCGAGTGGTTAGGATCTGGAATGCACGGCCTGAAAGGGTGGTGGAGGCAGATTCAATCATGGCTTTCAAAAGGGGATTGGATAAGTACCTGAAGGAAAAAAAATTGCAGGGCTACGGGGAAAGGGCGGGGGAGTGGGACTGGCTGAAGTGCTCTTGCAGAGAGCCGGCACGGGCTCGACGGGCCGAATGGCCTCCTTCTGTGCTGTAACCATTCTATGATTTTATAAATAATGAGGTAAAGGGTAATTACAGGAGCAGGAATAGGCCATTCAGCCCCTCAAGCCTATTCCGCCATTCAACTAGTTCATGGCTGATTTGTACCTCAACACCATTTACCCACTGTTGTTCCATAGCCCGTGATACTCTTACCTAACAAAAATCTATTGAACTCGGTCCTGAAAATTTCAATTGGCCCTGCATCCACAGCCTATGGGTGGAGCGAGTTCTAGATTTCTACTATCTTTTTTGTGGAAAAAATGCTTCCTGATTTCATTTCTAAATGGCCTAGCTTCAATTTAAAAATTATGCCCTCTTGTCCTGTATTCCCCACCAGAGGGAATAGTTTCTCAGTATCTATTTTATCTACTGTAATTACTTAATAATTTTAAATACCTCGATTAGATCACCCCTCAACCTTCTAACCACAAGGGAATACAAGCCTGGTTTATGCAATCTGTCTTCATAATTTAACCCTTTAAGTCCTGCTCGCATTCTGGTGCATCTGCTGTACCCCGCCCCCCCCCCCCCCCTCCAAGGCCAAGATCTTTCTTGAGGTTCGGGGCCCTAAATTGTACGCGGCTAGCAGGATTTAAATGAAGTTCGGGAGTTAAAATAACTCTGGCCTCATTTCTGGAGTAGCAGGTGAGTTTCCAACTCGCCTTGATATCCGCCCACCCACCCAAAACCCGACCAGAGTTAAAATCTGGGCCAATTAGTTGACTATTCACAAAGTAAGAGGATAGTTTCAAACTAAATGCCAGGAGTAAAACAACTCAGAAAAAGGACAAATTTTCCAAATTCCTTCAGTCACACAACCCCTGTGCCTTACGATATTTTCTTATGGTAGCTGAATAAAAAATGCAGGGCACTCGACATATTTTACTTGCACTGTGATTTTTTTCTAAAGAGTTATATATCCCTGGTCTGCCCCAAATTACAGCAAGGAAAAAGATCAGCCTTATTTTTGTTAAGTCAGTAAGCTAAACCTCCTGACATCTAGTCGTCCCCGGTGATACTGGCAATGATGATATTTGAAACTATTCTGTCTTTTCATTGAAGTATTATTGCCATGGTAATGAGGTTCCAGAATTATGCTGAAAATATCAAATGCAACATAAGTGTGAGCTGCGTTCCATATTCCCTTTCATGTTTTGAAAATTGTCTGCCAGGTTTCTAACACTTTACATAATGGAGACATATTTCCCCTTCACTGCTTGGGTGGTAAACTGGTGGAGTGGATAGCCTGCATTTTATAGAACCCATCTGATTTTCATTTCTGTTGGACGGGTGATCTGCCCTGCCAGTTTACCACCTAAAGGACGAAAGAGAAAATGACCCCCCAGTTTGCCTTTTGACAGGTTCGATTATTTCTTTCTTGTGATTTTATTTCTTTCAATACACGCCGTATACTTTTATTTTAGATGATCACTGAAGCAATCCAAACCCAGGGCAAGAGTGCTGAATTTCTAAGGCTGGATGCTGAGGTAAGGAACAATTCTGGGTACCAGATAACATGCCGCTCGGGGATATGTTGTGTTAGCAATAGTAACTGAATCTTGGTGGCATCAGTTCAAAGCCAGTCACACGGGCTGGTTTGAAAAGGAAAAGAAAGACTTGCATTTATATAACGCCTTTCGCGACCACCGAACAGCCCAAAGCGCTTTACAGCCAATGAAGTACGTTTTGAAGCGTAGTCACTGTTGTAATGTAGGAGTTGCAGCAGCCAATTTGCACACAGCAAGCTCCCACAAACAGCAATGTGATAATGACCAGATAATCTGTTTTTTGGTGATGTTGGGTGAGGGGTAACTATTGGCCAAGACACCGGGGATAACTCCCCTGCTCTTCTTCAAAATAGTGCCATGGGATCTTTTACGTCCACTTGAGGGAGCAGACAGGGCCACGGTTTAACCTCTCATCCGAAAGACGGCACCTCCACCACTGGTGCTTACATCTCTGGAGTGGGACCTGCACCCACAAACCTTCTGACTCAGAGGCAAGGGTGCTACCAACTGAGCCACGGCTGACACATAGTAACTTTAACCGTGGCTGGAGCTGGCTATGCTAATTGCTGTTCTGACAGAGAAGTCATGAAGTTAATGGAAAGGCGGGGTGGCATAATGGTCGGCTGATCCGATACCACCCGTTTTGCACCTGCCAAAGTTGAATTTTACTCCCATGATGTCTTAAAGGTGTAAAACCACTGTTTCTAGGTGAGAGGGATGATTGTAAAACAAATATGACCACTACTGCTATTACTGAATCATTTACCTCATCCCAATATGAAGCTATATTCTCCATAAATTGAAATGAGTGATACACTTAAGGAAAATCAAAAAGGGCTCAAAAGTGTCAGTTTTAGATGCACTGTGTACACTATCGCCATTGGCACCAAACATTGAGCAGCCTAGCTAGCGGTCCTTAAAGGGACCACTGCAGGCCACTGGGACAACAGATGAGTGATAGTTTTTCCCAGATTATTGTAGGGCCAGGAGGAACATGAATGCTCCTCCTAACCCCACAAAAATGTTGCCACCAGCTGCCAGCCAATCCGCTCCCCTCCCCCCACCAGCTGCCAGCCAATCCGCTCCCCTCCCCCCACCAGCTGCCAGCCAATCCGCTCCCCTCCCCCCACCAGCTGCCAGCCAATCCGCTCCCCTCCCCCTGCCAGCCAATCCGCTCCCCTCCCCCCACCAGCTGCCAGCCAATTCGCTCCCCTCCCCCCACCAGCTGCCAGCCAATCCGCTCCCCTCCCCCCACCAGCTGCCAGCCAATCCGCTCCTTTCTCCCCACCAGCTGCCAGCCAATCCGCTCCCCTCCCCCCACCAGCTGCCAGCCAATCCGCTCCCCTCCCCCCACCAGCTGCCAGCCAATCCGCTCCCCTCCCCCCACCAGCTGCCAGCCAATCCGCTCCCCTCCCCCCACCAGCTGCCAGCCAATCTACTCCCCTCCCCCTGTAATTGACTACCTCCCATGACCCATTACTCCTGGCTTGGCTCCATGGAGGAGCTACCGCATTTCCCCCTTTGTAAACAAATAAGGCTCCATGCTTTAAATGACTCCATCCTCCCGCCAAGAATATCAGGTGAGCAGCACGATTTCACCACTCGCCTGATCTAAGCACAGTGAAAATTGCGCCCCACCCCCCCATATGTTTTGAGTTCAATTGACCTTGTGCCTTTTAAAAAAATCTGATATTGAACATATGCAGGTGGACACAATGTCTCTTCCTGCTTAAAAATCTCCATTTCCGTCTCTGGCCATAAGTTTCTCTCCATGATGAGAGTTGGCTCACAGCATCTGGTGTCCATGCGTAGAGCCCCAGCATTAGACTGAGTGCCGATTTATGCTCCTTCTCACGGGAAGAGGAAGATGGGGAGAGGACAGAAGAACCTTAACAATTCACTCACGCACATCTTCTGTCAGATAATCACACTTGTTATTGCTAGTGGTCTAGTCAAGCACACAAAGGAGACCCTGACCACTATGCACATACCACTTAAAGGAACTGTATGGTAATGAACAATTCTTCAGTCATCGAGAACAGGGAGGATATAATAAAAAGCAAACTCGCAGTGAGATGGAATTGTTTAAAGCTTCATTTTTTAAGATTCAGCTGTCATGAAGTAAACTCCTGTAACAGTTCTATACAGTTCGTCCTTAATATTTTCTATTAACTTGTCGAATAATGAGTGCATGTCAAAGCAATCAAACTTTAGTCTGCACTTGTTTTCTGTCCTGTAGAGCTCATTTATGTTCTCATTTAAAATATCATAAAGTAGAAACAGAATGCACAGAACATTTTATTTTGTACAACTTTTTAAAAACTTTTTATTTTCGTGAAAAATGATACTGCAGTGCTGAAAGTGTTAAATTGTTCAATTGCTATACAATTCTGAGAATTCTGTCTGCTTTTCTACAAAGCTCCTTTATCTAAAGTATAATCTTGGCATTAATTTCCTCAGATCCTTTCAAAGTGCCGCACCACTGCAGATAGACAGCGAGCACTTTTGGAGTGTGCATGAGGAAACTTTTTCGAATGCACTGTTGCTATGTACAACAATTAAGCATTTAAAACATTAATTGTGTTGAGAAAAAAAATGTGGGTCAAATTGTTGCAACCTCTCTTTAACCAGAATGCAATATCTTGGCTGCTGTCTGAGGAGAGTGGAGAAGCTGGTCAGAAATTTCAAAACTTCCTGCAGAAACATGGCTTCCGCTGCCTCAGAGAGGTAAGTGTACGGTTACCAAACAGACAGTGTGAATGCTTTGAGTGTGAGTGTTGGATTTAAGAGAGTTTGCAAATGCAGCACACTACAAGTGCAGAAACATTGACATTTTACCTTTCCTTGTGTCCAACTTTGTATTTTGGGAAATTTTAAAAAAACATAAAGGTTGTTTAGCACAAAATTTAGACTGGCCCGAATATAAATTGTAAGGATTTTGGGGGCTTCTTTTAAACTGGTTTAAGGTAATCTACCTGGCCAGCAGTCTTTTTGCTGCTGCACTCTAAACCAATTTACAAACAGCGGTTTCAAATCGCTACCCCTCCTTTAGTTCTGAGTGGAGGAACTTATAATTAATGATATTAAAACGGAACAAGTGGTTTGGATGAGAGAACAAAAATCAAGCTTTATTAACTAAAAGAAACTACAATCACAATATCAAACTATCCCACACGAACACAGTAAAATTGTCACAATATCAAACTATCCCACACGAACACAGTAAAATTGTAAAACTATATATCAAGGGGGTACAATGGCTACAATGTTATTTAAACAATCTTAGCAATTCCCTTAAATCACCATCCCCCTTTAACTCCTGCTAGGTTGCCTTGTTGAGAGTCAGAAAATCTCTGCTCACATGGTCCAGCGAAGAGAGAGAGAGAGAGAGAGAGAGAGAGCTCACCTTATCGTCCCAGGAAGTCAAGAGAAAGAGCTGGCTTCAGCATCTATCTTTATACCTGGTGAGCCCCCCTGCCGTTCTGCCTTGCAAGGGCTGTGTGCAAAATTAACCCCAAAGCTGTGATAGGCTAACTCAAAGTGGTTAGATTGAGTTAATGTGATTTTCAGAGCTCCCTTTGCTGAAACAAAAGGGAGATACATCTGCTCCATTGTCCAGTACTGGGTGTCTTAAAAATCCTTTCAAATGTTAACGCTTCCCATTTAAGATACAAAAAGTCACTTCTGCAGTTTAGATGTCCTTTGGATCCACTCGACATACAAACAAATGCTAATAGCATTCAATTGCTTTGTAAACAAAGCATTGTCCTTTGTCTTCATTGAACCTTACTTCCAGACACAGAAAGCTGCATTCCAAACCTCTTTTGTCCTTCGGCCATGTGGTGTGACAGCCATTTTATCTTTGGAAACTTAAAAGCACCTCGCTCAGGGATCCTTTAATCAAAAAAATGAATCTTCATAACTGTAAATTATTGCGAATTCTTACAAAATCCTCTCGGGTGGGAGGAGGCTCGTGTGGAGCATCAACACCTGCCTAGACCAGTCGGGCCGAACGGTCTCTTTCTATGCTGTAAATTCGATGTAATTCTATATAAATCCTCGCGGTGTGCATCCTGCTGAATGAAAGATTGCATTTCGGAAAGAAAGAAAGACTTACATTTATATAGCGCCTTTCACAACCACCAGACGTCTCAAAGCGCTTTACAGCCAATGAAGTACTTTTGGAGTGTCGTCACTGTTGTAAAGAGAATGGGGTAGAAATTCCTCCCCAAACACGTGAGTACGGAAGGGGTACTCACGCGTCTGGCCGGAGGAAATGCCGGTTTTCAGCATGCACAGCGCATGCGCTGAAAACCGGCATTTCCTCTCCTCTCACCCAAGAGTTGAAGAGGCTAGCGCGTGCGCTGTGGGGGCAGCGCGTGTGTCTTGGACTTCCTGTGTTTTGGGGGATTTGCGCATGTGTAAAGGCCTCCGGTCTTTACGCTTGTAAAAAGCACACGTAAGTATTTATTTTTACAGGTAAGTGGTGTTTTAGTGCAATTTAGAAATTTTTTTTCCACAGGTTTATTATTTTAAACAATCTACAATAAGG
Source organism: Somniosus microcephalus (assembly GCF_052327205.1). Lineage (NCBI taxonomy): Eukaryota > Metazoa > Chordata > Chondrichthyes > Squaliformes > Somniosidae > Somniosus > Somniosus microcephalus. The sequence goes on from NC_140992.1 coordinate 257,101,338, forward strand.
TAAGTTTAGTTTTAGACCCTTTTTATTAAAAATTTATTTTTTTCAACAAAAAAAAATTATTGTTTAAATTATTTTTTTTAACTTATTTATACTTAATTTAATGATTGGGATGTTTTTTAAAATTTTATTTAAAGTTTAAGTAGTGTTTTGGGGTGCAGTACTTCTCATGAGTTTGACAGTTCTTACTCTCAAACTTATGAATGAAGTTTCCCCTCCCCTGATTGGCTGAACAGTGCTCACCTGATCCCAGCCGGCACATCGCACTAACTACGCCGCTGGACCAGGTAAGCACAGCGCGCCGACATCAGAACCTGGCCACTGACAGGAAATCCACTGCGGGCCAGGTTTCAGATGTCGGCGCGCAGGGTGAGCGCACATCGGGGGCTTGCACGCGCGGCAAGCCCCCGACACCAAGTTCTGGGCCAATAACTTAATTCAAGATTGGAAATTGGCAAAATCTGATTCCAGAACTTATAGTGTATGTTAATTAACTGTATAAAACGGTCGGCCTTCCATTTGTTATAATACATTGGCGCACTCTTATCAACATGACGCGATTTTGTACAACAGCAAAAACTCGTGAAAAGTGGCATTGGGGCCGAATTTATATTTCAACAGATCATGACACATGCGCCCTAAAATGTGCCCATCAATCAATACGCTTCTGACCTTTCCTTTTTTTTTGACAGGCTGAAATGCGTGAAAAGTCGTGGGCAAGTGATCCAAAAAAGCTACTCCCGGCAATCCAGGGGGCTTTGCAGAGCAGCAAATCTGTTGTTAAAAAAGTGGCACTGTCTCCGGAGGATGCTGTTGATTCCATAAAGTCATCAGTTACATGGATTAGAAAGTACGTGAAATTGTTGTGGAGACCTTACTGCAATGTAACACGCCGGAACATAACGACAGACCATTCTTTCTAATGTAACGCACCTTAAAACCAACCTCTTTTGACCAAGCTTTCGGTCACCTGCCCTTGTATCTCCTTATGAGGATAACCGCTCCTGTGAAGCGCCTTGGGACGTTTTACTACGTTAAAGGCGCTGTATAAATACAAGTCATTGTTGTTGTTGTTGTTGTAGGTTTATCCTGCGCTTGATGTTACCAGAGGCAAGAAAGGCTGTTGCCGAGAGAGAATTATTAAAAGCTGAGGCAATCAGGATGAATGATGTCTTTAAGGTTGCCTATTGGAAACTGGCTAAACTTATGGTGCAGGAGGTGAGCATTTTTATTCATTTATACATTTGTACAACAAAACTGTGCACCGTGCAAAGCAAAAACGATTTTCATTCCCTATTCGCATGTTGATTATGGGCACTGGATAAGCAAACACTGCCACATTTGCGAGTGTCAAACCCTGCTCTGATCACTAAATAGCAATTGGACTACTGAGTAACATGACACAGATCCATTCAATGAATGCATTTGTTTGACATATTAAAGTTCATCCTGATTGGTGTGGTGGCACAGTGAATTAGTGCTACAAACCTTTCTCTCACTGAATGATAGCAATGGGTTCACCCCATGGCACATTACCAGTCTCAGCCGTACATAGAAACATAGAAACGTAGAAGATAGGAGCAGAGTAGGCCATTTGGCCCCTTGAGCCTGCTCCGCCATTCAATGCGATCATGGCTGATCATCCAAATTCAGTACCCTGTCCCTGCCTTCTCCCCATATCCCTTGATCCCCTTAGCCTTAAGAAATATATCTAACTCCTTCTTGAATATATTTAATGAATTGGCCTCAACTGTCTTCTGTGGTAGAGAATTCCACAGGTTCACCACTCTCTAGGTGAAGAAATTCCTCTTCATCTCAGTCCTAAATGGCTTACCCCTTACCCTTAGACTGTGACCCCTGGTTCTGGACTCCCCCGCCATTGGGAACAGCCTTCCTGCATCTGGTCTGTCTAGTCCTGTTAGAATTTTATAAGTTTCAATGAGATCCCCTCTCATTCTTCTAAACTCTAGCGAATATAAGCCTAATTGACCCAATCTCTCTTCATACGTCATTCCTGCCATCCCAGGTATCAGTCTGGTGAATCTTCGCTGCACTCCCTCCATGGCAAGAACATCCTTCCTCAGATAAGGCGACCAAAACTGCACACAATACTCAAGGTGTGGTCTCACCAAGGCCCTGTACAACTGCAGCAAGACATCCTTGCTCCTGTACTCAAACCCTCTCGCTATGAAGGCCAACATACCATTTGCCTTCTTAACCGCCTGCTGCACCTGCATGCTTACCTTCAGTGACTGGTGCACAAGGACACCCAGGTCTCGTTGCACTTCCCCTTTTCCCAATCTATTGCCGTTCAGATAATAATCTGCCTTCCTGTTTTTGCCACCAAAGTGGATAACCTCGCATTTATCCACATTATACTGCATCTGCCATGCATCTGCCCAATCACCCAACCTGTCCAAATCGCACTGGGATTGGTAGATATGTAAGCCAGGCAATAATTCACCATGAGAACAGAAATCAGAGGGTGAATTAACATGATGTTTTTGCACATCTAGTAACCGATTGAAGAGTGGAATTTTGTCATCTTTGGACATTGGTCTGTATTATGGAAAGGCACAAAAGAAGGGAATAAAACAAAGTTTAGCAAAATGGAGAAAAATGGTATGGTTGTAACCATTTTATGTTGATATTGAACTTGAATTACCAGTGTGATATCCGAGTGGTAAGGTCAAAAATGAGATAAGCCAGACTTCAGGAACCAAAACTCAACTATTTAATTAGACATATGTAGCAGAGAACATAGCTCTTACAGGCTGCCAGCAAGATACAGATTTCTTACTGTGCGATCACAAGATGGAGGATTCACCTCTGAGTCATATCCACAATGCCACATTACCTTAATAAGTGGTGTGCCAGGACATTACCTTAATACTGGTAAATATGATCCCTTAATATTTGTCTCCATCTGGTGGATAACTTAAGCATTACATCCCAGATTACTATAACCAGTAAAATACTTTGGGTAGATTTTCCGTTCAGTTGTGAGGCGGTAGGACGGCTTGGGTTGTCTGCTAAAAGTCCTTGCCACTAGGCCCGAGCCTTTGTGAGGGCTGGGTCTCATTTGGTTACTGCCAACGGTGGCTGTGGAGGGGTGGAAATTCCGATGGCTCCCCTTCAGAGCCAAGCCAGAAGTTGTATCGTTGGGGGGGGTCGTATGGATGGACCAGCAATGGGCCAGTAGATTTTTGAGGGGCCAGGAGGAGTTTTCATGCTGCTCTGGGCCCCGCAAAAATCGTTAAACTAAATTATCTGGGTTGTTTTCTGCAGGGATCCTTTTAAAGACTGCTGGTTAGGCCGCTCAGTGCCTGGTACCAATGTGCATAGTGTGTACAGCAGATGATCTGCCCATGGGCACCCCAAAATTGTACATCATAGGACCCTGATTAACTTATTACTGAAACAGGCAGGTGCCATGGCCGCCCATGCAAAGGCCCCAATGAAAATGGCAGGTGCCATGGGGCATTAAGTGGTGCGTTGTCATTTCCGGCCCGCTACTGCTCCATGCCCACCAGGCAGAGGCTGTGTAAATTGGTCTCTTTATCTGCCTTGGTTGCTTGCAACAGAAATATAAGTGTGAACAATTAAATAACACATACAAGCAGAGTTCAACCTACAATCGGTGATTGCCGTTCAATGGTAACTCTTGACTGCACTTCAAGTGTAATTCATTGGTTGTGAAACCCTGTGGGACATCTGTGATGTACGTAGGGCCCCGACACAATTTTGGGGTACCGTTGGTGAACCCTCTGCCACGCACACTCTGTCCATTGATACCAGAGCAGCCTAACCAGCAGCTCTTCAAGGGACCGCTGCAGTCTGCTCAGAAAACAGCCCAGGGGGATTATTTTTAAAGATTTTTGCGGGGCCGGAAGGAGTTGCTTGATAAATGCATGCTCTATTCCTTTTCTAGCGGAGGCTTCTTTATTTGTCCTTAAATAAAAAGGGCAAAGAAACTCGTGGCATATTCATTCATACACCTCCCCTACATTGAGAAAGCCAGTAATAGCAAAATGAAGATATAAAAAAGTTATCTTGCTGAGCGAGCAGGAGCAGTAACTGTGGTGGTATTATGGAGTGAGAATCGCTCATTTTGATAAATGTAAGGCAACACCGCCAGCACCAGCGATATACGGTTCAGCTAAGAATGGACAAAATGAATGACAGCATGACTAATGGGCCAGTGTAAGACTGAATGAGTATCGGCTTTTTGACCGCGCAGCCAGGGAAAGATTGTTCAACAGTATTGATCAATTTGTGCTCGCTGAAGCCGTTATTTCAAATTGAGCATGCAAGACAAGAAACTTGTGAAAGAAAATGAACAATTAACCAACAATGATTACTCAATAGTTTTGTTGTTTACTGGAAAGGCATCCTTCAAGAAAAAAGCTTGAAAAGGTTTGTTTTAAATAAATAAGGTCAGTGGGAACTAACGGGCAGGCTAGTTTTCCCGAGCTGTCCAGTAGAAATGATGATGGCCATCAGCGTTGCTCATCTGTGCTGCTGCATGTGGAGATTGGTTGTTAAATTACATTGCTGTTGCAATATGGACAATTTCCTCCATCACATGGCATCATCCTTCGCTTTGCTGGTTTCGGGGACAGCAATGTGGCTGTGACTGTGTTCTGCCATCTTGGACGATCTGTTTCTGACAGCAGTTTGGAGATCTTCTGGGTTGCCTTCAGAACATATCTGTATTGCTCTTGTTGGTTAGCAGGATTGCTCACACAATCACACTGTTGAGACCAAAAACACTGTTGGACAACCTTGCAACGACCCACAAAGCTGTACTACTTTGCCCATACGCTTGTCATGCTAGGTACGGTTAGCTGTTTCAATCATGTTGCAGCTTGGCTTTCTTTACCAGGGGTCGAAGAGAGCGGCCTGGTTACTCGAGAGTTGTCTCCACTTTCTAAACCATATCTAGAAAGATTTTATTATGAATACTTGCTATAGCGCATTAAAATTGGCAACTTGTATGTACAAAATTACAGGCATTAAGGTTTGGTGAAAAGTCGATAGATGTGCTGTATAGGTACTGTTTTCCCAGGGAACATTTAGGAAAAACTGTGCTGCACATAATATAAACATGTTTTAGTCATGCCTGGTGTGCAAGTTTTTAATTCATAAGCAATTTGCGGGTGAAGGCAGAAAGTTCATTATTGTATTAGGAAGTACATAGGAACAGGACTAGGTCATTCATCCACTCGGGCCTGCTCCGTCATTCAATTAAATTATGGCTGATCTGTAGCTCAACTTAACTTACTCACCGTAGCTCCATATCCCTTGATATGCTTACCTAACAAAAACCTATCGATTTCAGTCTTGAAACCTCCAATTGTCCCAGCAGCCACAGCCTTTTGGGGGATTAACCATTTCCTTAATATTTCAGGGTTATTTACCTGATGAGGACTTGCTGTTCTTCCTAACCCATTCAGAAATTGGACAGGTTCTTCTGCAGAGATCAGCAACCATGATCAACAAGTAAGAAGTATATTGATTAGAACTGTCTTAATTAGGAAATTAATTAAAATGTTGTTATGCATATTTAGCTGCATTTGAGTTTTTTGTGTAGCTCTTTAAACACAGTTCTAGTTCTGAGAAAGAAAGCCTGCAAATGCCATTTCTTACAGTCATCTAACACAGATGTTATCATCTCATTAATGCAGAGCCCAGCGTCGGAGGAGGCTACTGGGAAAGCAAATGGGTCTACAGTTTAAGGAAATGAACATCAGTAAACCTGTGCCAATTGACCCCTATCAGAGTGAGGCAAATGGAACAAAGATAACTCTGAGAGGTAAGCAGGTTAGCCTTGATGTGGTGCAATGTTATTCAGGGAAGAAGGTGAATTTGAATGTGACTTGCCCGTCGGTTTGATATAGATTTGCAGTTAAACTATTAAGATTTAACTCTCCTTGGCACGGGGCTTTGCGTGACTGGAGTGCATATTGAGAATTTGGACACCAAGGTTGTTTTTTTCATCCATTAACTTAGGCAATAGATGGAAAATTGAGTAGGCCACAACCAGGTGTGCTGGACTTGGCACGTGAATTTCTGACACATGCTCCTGCTTTGCGAATCTGGGGCAATAAATCATAAAATTGATGCCTTGATTTTTTTGCTTGTTACGTTTTTTAATCTAAAGCAGCAGTATTTTTTCTACAGCAGGGCTGTTTCACTTTACGTTGAGCTCATTTTTCACTACTCTCAGTATGCCGCGGACTTCGCAGTAATTGCTATCGATGCCGTTGCATAACTGGCAATACACGCATGGCTAGATATCACAATTTATTACCTGTAGTGGGGCAATGCCATATTTTCCATTGTGCTGCTGCCCAAGTAATTTCAAAGGTAAGATTTGGCACCCTGTCCGCTGAGATGCATTTCATCCAAGTATGTTACTTGGGTTTGAGCCTATGACCAACTGGTTAAGAATCTCCCGGGGCACCCATTGCGGCTTCTATTTAACAATGTTTTCATATGGATATTTTTGGCTGGATTCTCCTCTGAATTACCGCCTGTTTTGGGGTGGACTTAGTCTGTAAAATGTAGGTTCTTAAAAGCTACTGCACCAAATCACCACTAAAAAACTGCACTTGGATTATCTCCCAACTGTGTCCCCTCCCCCCCAAAAAAATCGCCAATCCCCTTTAAGGTTTACCAGAAGCCCAAGCCCCCCTCGTAAATAGCGTCAAGGAGTGTAGCTAGCCCCTCCGACCCATTTCCTCCAACCTCCGTCCCATATAATTACAGCCACTATGTAAATGGTGGTTTGAGCTGCAGAAATGTATCTCTGAGTTGAATTGTACATTTAGTGCCCTGTTATAGAAGCGTGGTGTTACTTTGCCTGCATATCAATTCCTTTGCTACTTTGGAGGTTCATTCAGAACTTTGGCGGCTAATTTTACTCAGCTTTATTCAGAGTATTGCTTTGTATTGGGGACATGGATTGCCCAGTGGGAATCCCACTATTGTTATGGTATAAAGGAGGAGGATAAGGGCGAAGAGGCTAGATTGAAGGCTCTTAGGGGGAAAAATTTGGTTGGTTAGTGCCTCCCATTAGTGCCTCCGGGGGGCGCTAATGGGGCGCTAGGAATTTCGCGCCCGAGCGTGGCTATTTTAGCGCCACTTGCAAAATTGACCAGTCGTTTTGCAGCGGCGCTAAACACTACCGCCATGATCTCCTGCGCCCGCAGATCGTGACGTCAGTTGAGCATGTAACACCCCGGTAGCGCCCCAGACCGGATATTGAGTCACGCCCCCTGCCTTAGCGCCTGCCGCTAGGAACGACAGGTAATGGGGAACGTTCACAAGTCGGGAAGGGGCTGGGGGAACGCTATTTAAAGGCGGGCGCTTCCTGCATTTTGTCAGCAAAATTTTTGGTACTTGCCGGTTGAGAGGGAGAGAGTCGTCTGGAAAGATTTAACGCTGTCCTAAGGTGTTTTGGCCCTCGGCACCACTTTTGAGGTTCCTAAGCGCCGAGCTCGTTCCCTGAACCTATCCATTGGTGCTTCCAACACAATTGCTTTAAAGGTCTCACCAGGCCGAGATTCGAGGCAGCAATGGGCAGGGTGTGGCTGGCCAGCAAGATGGCCCCTCCCCTTTAAGAACTGGACAGCGCCAGTCTGTCTGGCTTCCATGGTAACTGACATCGCCTGAGCTTCGGTAGCGTTCTGAGGTAGCGCCTCGCTCCCCGACATTAGCGCCTTAAGAGAGGTGTGTAGCGCCTGATTTAGCGCTCAAATCACCTCCAGGGGTGATAGAGGCGAATTTTGCAGTTGGAGGCGATAATTAGCGGCGGGCGCTAAACTTTGCGCCCGGCCGATATTAGCGCCTCAAAATGGGCGATACCCAATTTTTCCCCCTTAGACTTTTCTGACCAACCGTGCCTCAGAATGCTGTGCTTCTCCCCTCCCTCGAAGATATTGGAGAAATGTGTCAACTGTTGGCTGAAGACCCGCTGCCCACTTCCACCAGGGGAACAGTATTGTCTGTACCAGTCAAGGTCACCACTGTGTTGACAACTACATCCTTCCCAGCAGCATCAGGTGACCCTTGACACATTAGTCAGACAGTTGCATCAAGAAGGTCACTGATGCTCAATTCAAAAGTGCTGCACAATTTATATCCTTCCTATTTGAACTGAAGAGAGAGAGCTATCCAGTTCTATGGACTGTCAGGGTTAAATGGTATAGGCAACTGTTATGTTCATTAATAACTAGTCATTTTTATTAAGAACAGCTAGCTTTTGCTAGACACTTTATTGAGCACATGTGGACTAGGTACAGTATCTGTAGAGGCCTCCATCTTGACTGCTGCCTTGTGGGTAGCCTAGTGCATCGTGGGTAGCCCACTCTTATATACATACAGCACCACCTAGTGTACCATTCCAGAAAGACAGGTTACTGATCATTATAGCAACCATCTCCAATATACAAATGACACTGTCTCTGGGCTTTGAGGTGGGGTCAGGAATGGGGCAGACTGGTGGCCGGAAGTCCCATCCCACCACACTCCCAGCGGTGAAACGGGTCTCCAGGTCTTTCTGGCCCAAAGAGTCAATTTCAGTGAAGGATCCTGTGTTCTTCTAGTTGTTGTTTCTGTCTAAATTGGGAAGATCAGGAGCTATGAAAGTCTGAAGTGTTCTTTATTACAGGTATGACAGTGAGCCAAGGGACTGTGCAGGGAACAGCGCGTGTTGTGAAAACGGTTCTGGAGGCTGACTGCATCCAGCAGGGGGATATTTTAATTGTGACAAGCACAGACATTGGCTGGAGCCCATACTTCCCCTTGTTAGGAGGACTGGTCACTGAGATTGGAGGATTGCTTTCACACGGTAAGAAGTACAAACAAAATATTTTTTTTAAAATGACAGTCCCAAATAATAAATATTTATAAAGAGTTGCCATTGTAATGAGATGAAGTAAGAAAGAGAATGTTGTTGAAGAAGCTTTTCTTTCATTCTAGTGAACTATAGTTTATTCTCAGAGACGAGTAGCATTGGAAGCAAGGCTATCTAAAACAAGTGTGGGGTCTTTCTGTCAGCACTAATAGGTTGTATCAATGATCACTGTGAAAAAACAAATCATACTTTCTTTTATTAGAATAACAATACCACTCCCAGTACAGCCCATGCCTTAGAACTATATTGCCCAAAACTTTTCCAAACTCATGAATACCGAACATTAGTGACAGAGCCGCTGGAACCACATGGTGCTGTGCCATAGACTAGTACCCTTTGTTTCTCTACCCTCTGTGTCCCTGGTCTCAACTACCATGAGAGATGCCAATCAAAGAGCAGGTGCAGGAGGGAAGGAAGCTCAGAGGATCAATCACTTTGCCCTTCCTCGTCTTTCCTAGCAGCTAGCCAGATAGCAAACTAAGTGGGGCTTTGGGAGTAAATATCTACCACTATCCTCTAAGCTAGGCAAGATATTTGGCACAGGGCCCCCATTGAAGGTAAAATATACGATTTAAAAAAAATAAAAACAGTACTGTGTGGCGTTGCCACATTGGGGAAATACTGTGTATATGTAGATAAACCTGTATAATCCCCTTTTAACTGCTGTATTCCCCTCCCCCCACAAGACAGTTGCAAGCTGAGAGGAATAAGGCATGTTCAGACTTGCCTGCTGCTGAGAGAAGGAAAACCAATCAGGTTCCAGCAGGTGACCAATCCGTGAGTCATCACAGGCTCGCGGGCTTTACGAATTCAGTACTGTATTGTGAGAGTTGGAGTAAAGACCTATTTCTTGTAGCTCGCTGTGTTGCCTATTTCTTTACACGGGAGACTGTAGTCTCCCACATTGGTGACCCCGAATGTCGGCGGCCGAAGCCCCCGACTCACGTAGCCCTACAGAGGCCAGCAACGACCCGACGGCAACCAGCAGCAGCCCGATGTCGGCCGGCGCCGCGTCCTTGAAGCTCCCCACCTTCTGGGAACACCAAGCACCAGCTTGGTTCGTGCACACGGAGGCCCAATTCACCCTTCGCAGGGTTCAAGATGATGAAGAAAGGTACCTCCACGTAGTCTCAGCACTAGCAAGCTCTACCGCCGCCGAAGTTCTCGACCTGCTGGGGAACCCACCACAGACTGGCAAGTACTCAACCATTAAGGGCCGCTTGCTGCAGGCTTACGGCCTGTCCAGGGAGGAGAGGGCCCGTAGGCTTCTTTCACTACCAGGCCTCGGCAACTCTACCCCGACCCAGTTGATGAGCCGGATGCTTGCGCTCCTGGGCTCTGAACCGCAGTGCTTCTTGTTTTGGGCCCTTTTCCTCAGCCTGCTTCCTCAACAGGTACAGACTGCCCTCGCGGGGTCCCCGATCACGGACTGTGTACAACTGGCAGCCGCCGCGGACAAAGTCTTTGCCGTCGCCCAACTCGGCTGTGCAGCCGCGAGGCTCCCCGACACCACCGAGCGCGCCGCCACGCCAGGCCGCAGAACTATGCTACTACCACGCGCGTTTCGGCCACAAGGCCCAACGCTGCAGAGCACCCTGCTCTTTCGAACAAACCAAGATGGCCGCCCGGCCCAACGCGCCAGCCCCGTGCCGCCGTCTAGGCCCGCTCGACCGCACCCCCGCCGCCACGATGGCCATCGGCACCGCAGGTAAACTGCTGTACATAACCGACTCCCTTTCAGGGCGCAGATTCCTTTGCGACACCGGAGCCCAATGCAGCATAATTCCTGCCTCCCAGCTCGACATCCAGGCAGGCTGCAGCGGCCCACCCCTCGTGGCGGCAAATGGCACAGCCATCGCTACTTTTGGAAAGCGACGGGGCGAGGTTTGTTTCAACGGCCAACGATTTACGTGGGATTTCGTGACGGCCTCGGTGGCACATCCCTTGCTGGGCGCCGATTTTCTTTGCGTCCACAGACTCCTGGTCGATGTCCGTGACAGGCGCCTGATCGACGCAGCAACTTTCGCTTCACTGGCCTGCCAGCAGAGCAACAGCCCGGCCCTCGTCGGGTCCTGCTCCGCCCCGGCGGATGACGACTACGCCCGCCTACTCGGCAGATTTCCCGAGGCTCACAAAACCGACCTTCTCAGCTGCGGCAGCCAAGCATGGTGTCGAGCACCACATCGCCACTACGGGACCACCAGTGTTCGCCCGAGCCAGACGCCTGGACCCAGCCAAGATGGCGGTGGCCAAGGAAGAATTCGCCACGATGGAGAAACTGGGCATCATCTGTCGTTCGAACAGCCCCTGGTCGTCCCCCCTCCACATTGTGCCCAAGCCGGGCGGTGGCTGGCGCCCCTGCGGTGACTACAGATGGCTCAACGACGCCACCACGCCCGATAGATACCCCATTCCGCACATCCAAGACTTCTCGGCACACCTAGCAGGAAAGTCCGTCTTTTCCAAGGTCGACCTGATTCGCGGCTACCATCAGGTCCCCGTCCACCACGCAGACGTCCAGAAGACGGCGATCATCACCCCCTTCGGACTGTTCGAGTTCCTGCGCATGCCCTTCAGGCTCAAAAATGCCGCAAAGGCCTTCCAACGGCTCATGGATTCCGTCCTACGGGACCTGAGCTTCCTGTTCGTCTATCTGGATGATATCCTCGTGGCCAGCACCAGCAAGGCCAAGCACATCGCGCATTTGCGCTCTCTTTTCCAGCGCCTCAGCCAACACGGGCTAATCATCAACCCGGCCAAATGCCAGTTCGGAGCAGCCCAAATTGACTTCCTCGGCCACAGAATCTCGCCAAGGGGAGCCATTCCCCTACCTTCCAAGGTACAGGCGGTGGCGGACTTTCCCCAGCCCACCTCGGTCAAGGCGCTGCAGGAATTTTTGGGGATGGTCAATTTCTATCACCATTTCGTGCCCAAGGCCGCCTCACTCATGCGCCCCCTCTACGAAGCCACCAGGGGCAAAACGGGCAAAGAGCAACTCATCTGGTCCAGCGAGATGGCGACAGCCTTCCACCAGACCAAAAGCGCCTTGGCCAACGCCACACTACTGGCCCACCCCATCCCGGGCGCCAAGACCGCCCTCACCACGGACGCCTCGGATTATGCCATCGGCGCTGTCCAGCAACAGTGGGTCGAAGGTGCGTGGCAGCCACTGGCATTTTTCAGCCGACAGCTGCGCAAGAACGAGCAGGCCTACAGCACGTTCGACAGAGAGCTCCTGGCCCTGTTCCTGGCAATCCGGCACTTCCGTTTCCTCCTGGAAGGCCAGCCATTCACTGCATTCGTGGACCACAAGCTGCTCACTTTCGCCATGGCCAAAGTAACCGAACCCTGGTCCGCGCGCCAACAGCGCCAACTCAACTTCATCTCGGAGTTCACCACGGACATCCGCCACGTCGCCGGCAAGGACAATTTGGTGGCCGACTGCCTCTCAAGACCCTCGCTCCACGCAGTGCACCTGGGCGTCGACTACGCCAGCATGGCGAGAGACCAGGCCGCCGACGCGGAGATCCAGGCCCTCAGGACGTCAACCACCAGCCTCACTCTGGCCGACATCCACTTCCACGCAGCCGGCACAACCCTCCTGTGCGACGTCTCAGTCCCCTCGCCTAGGCCGGTCGTCCCATCCGCCTGGCGCAAGCGAGTTTTCGACATCATCCACGGCCTCTCACATCCAGGGATGCGTGCGTCTCAGAAACTCATGTCCGCCAAGTTCGTCTGGCCTGGACTCCACAAGGATGTGAGAGACTGGACCAACACATGCGTGGCGTGTCAGCGCGCTAAGGTCCAGCAGCACACCAAGGCGCCATTGGAGTGTTTCCCGGTGCCCGAGAGGCGTTTCGACCACGTCCACATCGATCTGGTAGGCACCTTGCCGCCATCGCACGGTTTCACACACCTGCTCACGATCGTCGACCGCACCACCAGATGGCCCGAGGCGGTTCCCCTCGCCTCCACCACCACGACCGACGTCGCGCGAGCATTCGTCTCGACATGGGTGGCCCGGTTCAGCGTGCCGACCGACATATCCTCGGACAGAGGCCCCCAGTTCACCTCCCACTTGTGGAATGCCATCACCGCCGGCCTCGGCACCAAGTTGCACAGGACAACAGCCTACCACTCGCAGGCCAACGGGCTCTGTGAGCGCTTTCATCGTTCCTTGAAAGCCTCCCTCCGCGCCAGCCTGGCCGACACCAGCTGGATCGACAAACTACCCTGGGTCCTCCTGGGATTGCACACCGCGCCCAAAGAGGACCTCCGCGCCTCCGCGGCCGAGATGGTCTACGGCCAACCGCTCAGAGTACCAGGCGACTTCCTCCCCCTGACAACGGAGCCGTGGTCAGCCGCCAGACAGCTTTCCCTGCACCAGGACGCGGCCCAGCAATTCCGTCCAGTGCCCACTTCGCAACACGGCTCGCAGCCGTCCTACGTGCTTGAGAGTTCAAATCCCACCATGGGAATTGTGAAGTCGAATTCAATAAAGAAAACTGACCATGAAACTTGCCGAATTGCTGTAAAACCCCAACTGGTTCACCATTGTCTCCAGTCCCACAAACATGGTTGATTCTTAGGCCCTTAGGACAAGCAATAAATGCTGCCTTGCCAAATACCAACATTTTTTAAAAAGCACACTTTGATAATCTGACTGGTCATCCCTGGCATCAATTACAGTCTGGACATTGGCTCTATTTACTTGGAAGTCTTAGGAAGCAAAGTTATACTAGTTTGGTAGACAATGGTCTTTTGAAGCTGTGCTCATAGTGCAATGTTAGGGTAAAGTTGTCTTTTCTTTTTAACACTGGAATGGAAGTGTACTACATTTGATGTGGGAGTTTCTAAATTTTCAGTACTGAACATTTAACTGATGAGGACACATAAGAAATAGGAGCAGGAGTAGGCCATACAGCGCCCCCCCCACCCCCCAGCCTGCTCCGCCATTCAATAAGATCATGGCTGATCCTCAAACTCAACTCCACTTTCCCACCTGATGCCCATAACCCTTGATTCCCCTTAGACACAGAGAAAGTTCATAAACATTAGAAGCCTTTATTTTACAATGATGATTTGGAGCTAAAGGATCTGTTAAACTGTTTCTATTTCTAACTATTTATTTGCCTTCTGTTCTCAACAGGTGCTGTAGTTGCACGAGAATATGGGTTGCCTTGCATTGTGAGTTGCAGAAGTGCAACAAACCTATTCAGATCAGGTATGCACAGTGTAAGAGGCCATTTTCATTTTGATTGACAGAAATAATATCATTTACAAAAGGATTGCAGTTCAAATGTACTGATGTCTGTACAAGATACACTGCAGCAACTCACCAAGGCTTCTTCGGCAGCACCTCCCAAACCAGCAAACTCTTACCACCTAGAAGGACAAGGGCAGCAGGCGCATGGGAACACCACCACCTCCAAGTTCCCCTCCAAGTCACACACCATCCTGACTTGGAAGCATATCGCTGTTCCTTCATTGTCGCTGGTCAAAATCCTGGAACTCTCTCCCTAACAGTACTGTGGGAGTACCTTCAGCACACGGACTGCAGCGGTTCATGTAGGCAGCTTAACACCACCTTCTGAAGGGCAATTAGGGATGGTCAATAAATGCCGGCCTTGCCAGCGACGCCCACATCCCATGAACAAATTTTTAAAAATGTCTGTTACAGTGTAAAGATAACCTCACATCTGTAACTGTTGTAAGAATATATTGCTCCAGTAAACAATCATTTTTTGTACGTTCACAGGTGATACAGTGATTCTCAATGGGACAAACGGATTTGTGGAGAAAATTGAAGAAAATTGAACATATGAATAGAAACATAGAAAAAAAATAAGAGCAGGAGTAGGCCATTCGGCCCTTCGAGCCTGCGCCACCATTCAATATGATCATGGCTGATCCTCTATCTCAGTACCCTGTACCATATTCCCGCTCTCTCTCCATACCCCTTGATGCCTTTTGTGTCTGAATGAATTTATAAGGCAAAGCCAGATTCTTTATCAAGTCCCTAATGCTTCAGTTTTAAGTTAAATATAAATAATGCACAGCTTTGCTTCCAAATTGTGAAATCTATTATAGCTATATGTATTTAGTGTGTGTATGTATTTTTATATATAAATACTATATATACGATATATTTTTTTAAAGGGAAGTCACAATGACACAAGTTGATCAGATATTTATGGCTTTTGTGAACCAAATGTCATGGAGGTTGAGCTGGGGATTGATGAACCTACAAGATTGGGATTTTGGCCAAATAAGGGCTTCAGCCTCAGCTGGAGTATAACAGACAATTCTGGGCACCACATTTCAGGAAAGATGTAAATGTATTAGAAAGGGTGCAGAGGAGATTTACAAGGATGTTACCAGGGATGAGCACCTTCAGTTATGAGGAGAGGTTGGAAAAGTTAGGACCGTTCTCCTTGGAACAGAGAAGGTTAAGAGGTGACCTAATAGAGGTTTTCAAGATGTGGCTAATGACGCCGATCAGGAGGCCAGCTAATGAGGCTGAGGAGCGCTACAACGCCAGCCACATTTCGACCAGGTCCATCATCAAACAAATCATTGGCTTGCTGAAGATCCAATTCCGATGCCTTGACAGATCAGGTGGAGCCCTGCAGTGTTCAGCAGCCAGGGTCTCCAGAATGGTCGTGGTCTGCTGTGCACTGCACAACATCGCACAGCATCGTGGCTTGCAGCTTCCTGATGAGCAAGTGGCTCAGTTCATAGCCTCCTCAGATGAGGATGAGAAGGAGGAGGACCGAGCGGCGGTGCATCTATCAGCAGCAGCGGCAGCACGCGAGCACATGGCTGCCCGTGATGCAAGGGATGCACTCATCCTGGCCAGATTCACATAGGTTGCCCATTGTGGCACATGTCTCCTTCTTTACACCAGATAGACAATGGACATGACTCTCTGGCCACTTTTCACTCTGACCACCAACCTGACCACGCAAGTGTCGCGGAGCCTGCAATGTGGAGCTGCCTAAGCTGAAATAACAGATGCCATCACGCCAACAGTTTGCCATCACCTAATTTTAATACATTCACACAGGGATGGCATTTCATCAAAAAACAGAAACAATCACCCAAGTGCCTACCTGTGTGACTAATTGTGCTTTATTTTTCTCTTACGCGTGCTCCTAAGTGATGCTCCCCCTGTGGCTTCAGCAGAAGTGGAGGCACCTTGCTCACTTTCATGCTGCTCCTGCTTCGACACCTTTGGCGGGCATCCTCTGGGTTTCCGAGCCTGTGAGGGCTCGCCAAATGTCTGCTCATCCTGCGGCAGTGCATGGGCTGAGACGCCCATCTCAGTTGGGTGCGGACTCTGGTGGGGCTCTGACCAAGGGCTACACAGTGGCATGGAAGTGTGAGCGCTTGGAGAGGAGCCCCCACTTCCTTGTTCTTTGCCACCAACATCCCTCTCATGGGTCAGGTCCACCTCAGCTCTTGCAAGTGGCTTGAGAGCACCTTGCTGCCCATCAGGGGGGCTATGGGGATGCGTATCTGCACCGGCAGTCCTACTCAAAAGGACTTCCATGAAGCTCTGGTTTCTCTGCTCAGTAGCTGCCCATCGCTCCTCCAGAGATGTCAGTCTATTCTGAACATTCACCATGTTTTCCAGACTCTGGCGACTTAGGTCCGCCATGGCCGTAGCCATCCTATCCTCTACCATAGACACCCTTTCCAGAGAGGTAACCATCGTTACCACGGAGGTAGCCATCCTTTCCACGGAGGTTGCCATCCTTTCTGTGGTGGTGCATTCATGCGCCATTGCCTCCACAAAGGCACTGCTCATCTTAGAGTTGGACTCCTCCATCTTCTCCACATTCGCAGTGACCCTGGAGACAAAACCTGCCAGAGACACACCTGCTCCTGGAGTTCCAGCACCGCTCTCCTGGATGGACCCAGAGGCACAGGGTCCACATGCAGCTGAGCCGAGCTGGCAGAGTCCTGCACCCTCCACCGAGGACTCTCCACTGCTGTCCCTGTCTCCACCACCTGCTGATGCTCACCTGTGAGATGTGATACACACGGTGACAACACTATATGTCGCGAGGGTCCCACTGAGGTGTGCGTATCTGCGCTGGTGTTGGGTGCGCTTACATCTGCTGACGCTGCATCCTCAGAGGTTGCAGGTTCCTCTGAGGAGTCTTGCGGCTCAGCCTCTTCCTCATCGACAGTGGGGGGTGGGCTCTGTGGATGGTCCTGTGGAGGAGTAAAGGCATGGGTTAAACATTTCATGGAAGTGTAGCATGCACATGCAATAGTGCAGATGCTCAAGTGGCATTCTAATAATGTACACCAGCAGCCATTTCAGTCACTCAAGCAGTGTAAATGAGAGAGATGCAAAACTATTCTGTCACCAGCTTGGTCTGCATCGCCCGTCTGTCCATCCCCCACTTCCACCTCCACCTCTGCGCCGGTGATGTCAGGGCCGCTCTTCAACCTGGGTGAGAATGGCTATGGAAGGTGGCCCTCCTCCTATCTTCGCCCTTTCCCGTCTATTGTGGGCTCTCTTTTCCTGCAGTGAGGGAGACAAGTGGAGTTGGAGTGAGAATGATGGAGTGAGTGTAGCGAGTCCAGAGCATATATGCTTAGAAGGAGACAAAGCTGGAGTGAGGTTCCATGTCCAAGGGCCCTGCCTGTGCGTTGTTAGTCGTTATCATTGATAGGGAGTGTGAGGGCAGCATAGTCGAGTAGTGAAGTGATTGGGTTCATAGAGTGAGAGGGATGGCGAAGGGTGCAAGGGTTGTAAGGGTAAAGTGGGATGTGTAGGAGGAGGTTGACAATGCAGAGTGCTGGTGATGAGAGGAGAAGGGGAGCAGAAGGAGGGTCAAGCTGAAGGTATACTCACTTTGCCTGATCTTACAAGGTCATTGAACCTTTTATGGCACTGCAGCCATGTCCTGCTGCACACTGATTTGGAGGTTATATCCCTTGCCAGCTGGACCCACACAGCCTTGGTTTCTTTGGGAGGCCTCTTCCTCCCAGATGAGGGGAAGAGCACCTCCCTGCTAGCTCTCGTCCCCTTAACCAGGATACCCAGCGCCTCATCCGAGAACCTCGGGGAGGCACTTGCCTTGGAGCTGGCCATTCTTCTCTGTGACAAAAGTTTGGAGGTGGTGCAACATTGACCAAAAACCAGTGGAATGAACCAAGGCAGCAAGCAGCCCTTAAATGAAGCTGGATGAGTGACGTCAGCAGAGGCGAGTTTCAGTCCCAAAAGACTCATTGGCCAAGGGGAACCCACACCTCTGAAAGTAACTGACCAATTAGGGGAAAATCACAAATTTTTCCCACCTGACAGTGGAGTCGAGTTTGGAACCCGCCCAAACTGAAACCCGCCTCCAATGGGAAAATCGCCCCCTAAAGATGCAAAAGGTTTAAGGGTTAATTCCTAAAAATCACACAATTATCATGACAATTTTTCCCAGTTCTATCTCTATGTTTAATTGTAACATTATTATACTATTATCTATTAATCCAATAAAATTGCACATAAGCCACTTGCAGTTTATGATTTATGCTTTGTTTATCTCAGCTATGACATATCAACAGTGCTACTGAACCTGACAAACTACCAACATTACTCATTATATACAATGGGTAAAATTATGATAGATGAGCATTTTGATGATCACATGACTGCACAGAAGATTGTATTAAATAAAACTGCGTACAACATGCATGCATTGTTTTACCCAGCAAGAGAAGGGCAGGTCCAGACTTTGTTTTAGGGAATGAAGCTGGGAAGGTGGAAGGGGTATCAGTGGGAGAGCATATTCATGGCACTGATAAGAATTCAGTTAGATTTAGTTATGGAAAAGGACAAAGGTAGATCAGGTGTAAAAGTTCTTAATTGGGAACGGTCAATTTTGCTAAGCTGAGATGTGATTAGGCAAAAGTGGACTGGAAACAGTTCTTTGAAGGTAAATCAGTGTCAGAGCAGTGGGAGGAGTTCAAGGAGGAAAAAATGAGGGTTCAAAGCAAATAGGTTCCCACAAAGAAAAAGGGTGGGACTCCCAAATCTAGAGTCCCCTGGATGTCAAGGAGCACGTAGATAAGGATAAGGGAAAAAAGGGAAGCTTTTGTCAGATACAGAGAGCTCAATACTACAAAAAGTCTAGAAGGGCATAGAAAGTGCAAGGGTAACATTAAAAAGGAAATTAGAAAAGCAAAGAAGGGGCATGAAAAAATATTGGCAAGTAAAATCAAAAGATGTTTTATAAATACATGAAGAGCAAGAGGATAACTAAGGAAAGCGAAGGGCCTATTAGAGACCTGTGTGTGGAGGTGGAAGACGTGAATATGGTTCTTAATTAATCATTTGGAATAGAGGAGGCTGAGGGGAGATTTAATTGAGGTGTATTAAGTTATATGGGGCCTAGCTAGAGAGGATAGAAGGAACTATTTCCCTAGCAGACAGGCCAATAACCAAGGGGCATAGATTTAAAGTAATTGGTAGGAGGTTTAGAGGGGAGTCGAGGAGAATTATTTTCACCCAGTGGGTGGTGGGGGTCTGGAGCTCACTGTCTGAAAGGGTAGTAGAGGCAGAAACCCTCATCACATTTAATAAGAACTTAAATATGCACTTGAAGTGCCGTAACCTGAAAGGCTACAGACCAAGAACTGAAAAGTGGGATTCGGCTGGATAGCTCTTTTTTCGGCTGGCACAGACGCGATGGGCCAAATGGCCGCCTTCTGTGCTGTAAATTTCTATGATTCCACGAATCTATGAAATTATATGGCAGATGGAGTTCTATGTGAAGAAGTGTGAGAACATCCACTTTGGATCCAAGAAAGACAAATGAGACTATTTTCTTAATGGCGAGACACTCGGAATTGTGGAGGAGCAAAGAAATTTGGGTGTCCATGTACATAATTCACTAAAAGGCACAAAAAGTAATCAAAAAAGTTAATGGAAAGTCGGCCTTTATCTCAAGGGAACTGGATACTGTTGGATCCGTGATTCAGAGGATATGCTGTTATAAAATAATCACACGGATGCTGTACATTAACAAGAAACAGGTCTTTACTGGAGGAGGGTAGTCTCACGACTGGGGGTACAGAGGCATGTGCAAAGCTTATATACCGGTGTGGTTACTGCCGGTACTACAGTATACAGCAGCTGTAAAAGTAGTTCTGACTTAAAGGAACATACACTACAATTCC
The DNA here is from genome assembly GCF_052327205.1 of Somniosus microcephalus. Lineage (NCBI taxonomy): Eukaryota > Metazoa > Chordata > Chondrichthyes > Squaliformes > Somniosidae > Somniosus > Somniosus microcephalus. The sequence continues at coordinate 257,121,442 of NC_140992.1, forward strand.
TCCCCTTTTAGATTAGTAGTACCCCTAATATTCAAATAACAATTAACATTTCAACATGTACATTAAACAACAAAAGTCCATTTATAGATTCAGTCTTTGGGGCGGCTTCCTGACCCTTCGGGATAGCGCCTTTCCGGAGGTTCTTGTTCTTGGTGCAGAGGCGATTCTGACCCCTTTTCACTGGGTAGTTCATCGGGTTCCACTGCTACTGGGTCTGAAGTAGATGCTACCGGTATATCGGGTTCATCCCCAGGTACTCGAGACATGGGGTTGACACGTTCCTGTGACGCGAAGATCTGATCGACGTGGCGTCTCACAATGTTCTCCCCGACATCCACTGTGTACATTAATGGCCCCTGCCTTGTACATATCGTTCCGGGTTGCCATTTCTCTGTTCGATAGTCACGGGCCAAGACTGGTTGCCCTACATTGAAGCTCCTTGTCGGCTTCTCATTGATGTGCTGGAATTGTTTGTCCTCAACATTTCTTTGCACATTTGGTCTGAGCAAGTCCAGACGAGGTCTCAACCTTCGGTTAAAGAACATCATGGCTGGGGTCTGGTTGGTAACTGCATGTGTCGCGTTTCAGTAGGCTAATAAGAAATTGTCCATCTTATGCTGTAGTGGAATTTCATCATCGCACATGGCCTTTATCGCCTTCTTAAAGGTTTGTACGAACCTCTCAGCCAATCCATTTGTGGCTGGATGATACTGGGCGGATGTGTAATGCCTTACCCCATTCCTTTTCATAAATTTTTGGAACTCGTCGGACACAAACTGTGGTCCATTATCAGAGCATATCTGCTCTGGCAAACCGTTTCTAGCAAATATGGTCCGTAGGACTGCAATCGTTTTCTCTGTAGTGGTTGAGGACATTTTTATCACCTCAGGCCACTTTGAATGAGCATCCACTGCTATTAAGAACATTGAGTCCATGAATGGACCAGCAAAATCAATATGCACCCGTTGCCATGGAGAGGAGGGCCACTCGCATGGGTGTAGAGGGGCATGTGGTGGTGCATTTTGGACCTTCTGGCATCCTAAGCAGCTCTTAGTTAGGCCTTCGATTTGTTGATCGATTCCCGGCTACCACACATAAGCCCTAGCAAGGCTTTTCATTTTCATTCCCCCCAGATGACCTTCATGCAGCTCATTTAGCACTCTCTCCCTTAACTTGGGTGGAATCACCACACTGGACCCACACATCACTGTCCCCTGGCATACTGACAGCTGTTCTCTTCTGGATGAGAATGCTGGCAACAGTGAGTCGCCATGTGTTGGCCATCCCCTCACCGTCAATTCATATACCCGCGACAGCGTCGGATCATTTCGGGTCTCCTCTATATCCACATTTGTTACAGGCAATCGTTCAATTATTGACGAATAAAATATCTCGATAGGGTCCACTGCTGGTGCTTCCTCCACAGTAGGCAGTGGCAGGCGCGATAGCCCATCAGCGTTCCCATGCTGTTTCGTGCCTTTATATTCTATTTCATATTGATTCGCCCCTAGAAACAGGGACCATTTTTGTAACTGCTGTGCAGTCATCACTGGAACGCCCTTCTTAGGATTAAAGATGGAGACAAGTGGTTGGTAGTCAGTCAGCAAGGTGAACTTCTGCCCATGCAGATAGTGGTTGAATTTTCTTACTCCCCATACTAGGCTGAGGGCCTCCCTGTCAATCTGGGCGTAGTTGCGCTCGGCTGAGGTTAGTGACCGAGACGCAAAGGCTACTGGCCTCTCCAACCCGTCTGGGAATTTGTGCGACAGCACCGCTCCAATAGCATAGGGTGATGCATCACATGCCAAACGAATTGGTAGTGCTGGGTTGAAATGGGCCAACACCTCTTTTGATGTGATCAATACTTTACACTTCTGGAAAGCTCGTCTACGTTCGTCATCCCACTTCCATGGTACCCCTGTTTGCAGTAGGGTGTTCAGTGGGTGTAATACCGTAGACAAATTTGGTAAGAACTTGTGGTAGTAGTTTACCAGCCCGAGGAACGACCTCAGTTGTGACACATTTTCTGGTGTTGGAGCCTTGACTATTGCCTCAATCTTGTCAGGGGACTTATGTAACCCCTCTTCATCGATGACGTGGCCACAATACGAGATCTGTTTCTGGAAAAACTCGCACTTGTGGCGATTAGCTCGTAGCCCATACTCCTTTAATCTGGTGAGCACCTTCTCCAAGTTGGCGAGGTGATCACCGTCATTTTCGCCCATGACCAAGATGTCATCCAAATAACACTGGGTCCCTGGAATCCCTTGCAGGACCTGATCCATCGCCCATTGCCAGATAGCCGGAGCCAAGGCTACTCCAAACACCAGCCGGTTGTATTGATAGAGACCTTTACGAGTGTTGATCGTAAGGTATTGTTTCGAAGCTTCTTCTACCTCCATTTGCAAGTACGCCTGGGCTAGATCAATTTTGGTGAAGCGTTTACCTCCAGATAGCGAGGCGAAAATATCCTCAATACGTGGAAGCGGATATTGTACCGTGTGAAGGACTGGGTTCACTGTCACCTTAAAATCCCCACAGATGCGGACCTTCTTTGGTTCCCCAGGCGTATTACTCAACGACCTCTTCATTACAGGAACAATGGCTGTAGCCCACTCGCTCCAGTCCACTTTGGACAGTACTCCTAAACGTTCCAACCCTTCCAGCTCTGCTTCAACAGCTGGTCTGATCGCATAAGGCACCGGTCTGGCCTTCAGAAACTTTGGGCTTGCATTTTCCTCTATTTTAATCATTGCTGTTATTCCTTTTAGTGTTCCTAGTCCCTCCTGGAACACTTCTTTTGCATCAGTTAGCATTTTTGACAGTCGTCCAGGTGTGACGTCGTCATCCTTTTTGGCCTCCATCTTCAGTGCCTGTATGGAATGCCAATCTAATTGTATCTTCCGGATCCATTCACGTCCTAGCAGTGGTGGTCCTCCATCTGGCAATACATATATATCCATTTTAGGTATTTCCTGGCCTTTATATGTCACTTTCACCCTTATTTTTCCTTTGGGGTAGACTTTTTGCCCCGTATACATCTTCAAGACAATCTCTGTCGCTTTCAAGGGTATGTGTGAAAATAGCCGCTTGTAGTCTCTTTGATTTATAACTGTTAGAGCTGACCCTGTGTCCAATTCCATTTTCACTTGGACTCCGACTATCTTGAGTGTAACCCAGATAGTCTGGTGATCCTCCATTTCGGTTACCTTATGTAGTTTCAGACAACCCAGCTCCTTGCTTCCGGAGTCTGTGTCACTTTTCTGTTCGTCTGAACCACTGTCCATCACCTGGTATACCTTTTTGTACTTCTCCTGTGGAGATTTCTTACTGTTGGATTTCTTCCCAGACCTGCAGACTCTTGCTATGTGTCCTGCTTTCCCACACTGTCTGCACACTTGGTCCTTGAACCAACAATCTTTCTGGTCATGTGTTGTTCTGCCGCAATGATAGCACTTCCCTGTTCCATAGGACATTTCATTGGTGCCATATTCTTGCGGTCTCCATTGTATCTTTGCAGCGCCCCTTGCGGCTGCTTCGTGTGATACCGCCATACTGAAAGCTTTGTCCAGCGTAAGATCCTTTTCTGATAGAAGCCGTTTCTGGGTTCCTTCACTTTGTAGCCCACACACAAACTTGTCCCTTAACGTATCTGCTAGTCCCGCTCCAAACTGGCAGTGTTTCGATAGCTTGCACAGTTCCGTTAGGTACTCAGCATTGCTTTCATCTTTGTGTTGGTTCCTTTTATGGAACTTAAATCGTTCTGCTATCAGCAGCGGTGTGGGGTTTAAGTGGTCCTGTAGGATTTCTACTATGCTTTCAAAATTCTTATTTATCGGCTTCTCTGGGGTTATTAGATTTCGCAGTAACCCATAGGTTTTTGCACCCATGGAATTTAACAGAACCAGTGCTTTATTAGCATCTGGCACTTCATTTGCCTTGCAGTACACCTCAATACGTTCCACATATGTCGCCCAATCTTCGACTTCATTGTCGAACATAGAGATACTGCCACTCTTCGGCATCCTTGGGTGTGAATTAACTGTCAAAAATGGCGCCTCCCGCGCTTCCCCTTCTTCTCCGCTGGCACAAAATGGCGTCTCCCGCGCTTTCCTTCCTTCCCGCACTCGCCCTTCTTCTCCGCTGCAGCTTCTAAAAATGGCGTCTCCCGTGCTCTTCCTTCTTCTCCGCGGCTCAATGGCATCTCCCGCGCTCCCCTTTCTTCGCCCCGCTCCCCTGTTCAGCCCGTGAGCCCTGGCTGTGCTCTGCACGTTCTTCTTTTTATTTTTCGATGCCGCTCAGTCTAGAACCCGGCTGTTTCTTTACCCTCTCTCCAGTTTGTTTTCTTTTTCTCAACGCCGCTTGGTGTTCAACCCCCGGCTGCGCCCTGCGCTCTTCACCCTTTGTCTTACCCCGTCGACGCTGCTCGGCTTTCTCTCCGCCGTCGGTCGGCTCCAGCCGCCGCTGCTCGGGAAGGGTCTGCGCTGGACCTGTCATCGGTCTCTTGCTGCTCGTCGTGGCTGGGGAACCAAGCCTGGCTCTCCACAGCCTCCCCTGCGAAGTTCAATCTCTGCCTGACGGCTGGGCGGTTGCTCGTGGTCGACGCCCGTATTCCTGGCCTCTACTATTTTTTTTTATGTTGCAGGTAGATTCGAATCGACACTCGTCGCCACTGTTGGATCTGTGATTCAGAGGATATGCTGTTATAAAATAATCACACGGATGCTGTACATTAACAAGAAACAGGTCTTTACTGGAGGAGGGTAGTCTCACGACTGGGGGTACAGAGGCATGCGCAAAGCTTATATATCGGTGTGGTTACTGCCGGTACTACAATATATAGGAGCTATAAAAGTAGTGATGTGCCTCAATAATTCCGAGACTCGAAGTTAGCAGAACAAAAACAAGGCTTTTATTAACTTAGAACGTAACACGTAAGCGAGAGAGATGTCGTCCTTCTGGAGACTGAGGCCAGACTGAACTAGCTTACAAACGGGGCCAGGTATGGGCGGAGCCCTACACACAGTACATTCCAGCACATTCCAGTATACAATACAGCACATTCCAGTACACAATACAATGAGGTCTGGGGGAAGGGAAATGACACTGAAACCGATCTCAGTCACAGGCAGTGATGAATGGAAATATTTCATCACATTCACCCCTTCTATAGATTTAGTCTGTTCGGGGGTTTGATAGTCCTCTGCGACCGACGTGGCTGTTGCGGTGCCGCGGGTGTCAGCTGGGTGTCCCCGGTAGCCTCCTGGGTCTCTGCCGGGGGTGCCGCCAGGGTTGTTGAAGGGGTAGTTGGTGGGGGTGCCGTTGGTCGGTGTTCTTCCGGGGGTGATGAAAGAGTAGTGGGTGGGTAAGAGTTGCTGTGATCGTCGTTGCCGCTATTGCCGTGGTTGTTGTCGATGCCAGCTGGGGCGACGTCTTTTATGGACACGGTGTCCTCCCTTCCGTCGGCGTGCCGGACATATGCGTATTGGGGGTTGGCGTGGAGTAGGTGTACTGGCTCCACGAGAGGGTCCGTCTTGTGGCCCCTCACATGCCTTCGCACGAGTACCGGACCTGGGGTGGAGAGCCATGACGGCATGGGTACGCCTGAGGTGGATTTCCGGGGAAAGACAAACATTCGTTCATGAGGCGTGGTATTAGTGGCCGTACACAATAGCGACCGTATCGAATGGAGCACATCCGAGAGGACTTCCTGCCAGCGGGAGATAGGGAGGCCCTTGGCCCTTAGAGCTAGAGTGACTGCTTTCCATACTGTCCCGTTCTCTCGCTCCACTTGGCCGTTACCCCGGGGGTTGTAGCTGGTGGTATGGCTCGTGGCGATCCCCCTGGACAGCATGTACTGGCGTAGCTCTTCACTCATGAAGGACGCCCCCCTATCCGTATGGATGTAGCTCGGCATACCGAACAGGCAGAACAGGCTGTTGAGGCATTTAATGACCGTGGCGCTGGTCATGTCTGGGCAGGGGAAGGCGAATGGGAACCGGGAGTATTCATCCACAATGTTCAGGAAGTAAACATTGCGGTCGACGGACGGGAGGGGGCCCTTGAAATCTAAGCTGAGCCGCTCAAATGGCCGTGTAGCTTTGATTAAGTGGGCTCTATCTGGGCGGTAGAACCGAGGCTTGCACTCAGCGCAAGTGCGGCAGTTCCTGGTCAGGGACCGAACTTCCTCAATCGAGTAGGGTAAGTTACGGGACTTTATGAAGTGGAACAGCCGCGTGACCCCTGGGTGGCAGAGGTCGTTGTGGAGGGTCTGTAGCCGATCCCCGGTGGCGCTGGCACACATCCCTCGTGAGAGGGCGTCAGGGGATTCGTTAAGGGCCCCTGGCCGGTAAATGATGTCGTACTCGAAGGTGGAGAGCTCGATCCGCCACCTAAGAATCTTATCATTTTTGATCTTCCCCCTCTGTTTATTATTGAACATAAACGCTACCGACCGCTGGTCGGTAAGTAGGGTGAAGCGTTTGCCGGCTAGGTAGTGGCGCCAGTGGCGCACTGCCTCCACGATGGCTTGGGCCTCCTTTTCCACGGAGGAGTGTCTGATCTCGGGCCCTTGGAGGGTCCTCGAGAAGAAAGCTACGGGCCGCCCCGCCTGGTTGAGGGTGGCCGCCAAGGCGAAGTCAGACGCATCACTTTCCACTTGAAATGGAGTGTTCTCGTCTACTGCCTGTAGCGTGGCCCGCTCAATATCCTGCTTAATGCTTTTGAAGACGGCGTGGGCCTCAGCAGAGAGCGGAAAAGAGGATGCTTTCAAGAGGGGGCGGGCTTTGTCGGAGTAGTTGGGGACCCATTGGGAGTAATAAGAAAATAACCCCGGCACCTTTTCAGGGCTTTGGGAGTGTTGGGCAGGGGCAGCTCCCATAGGGGGCGCAATCGGTCGGGGTCTGGTCCGATTTCCCCATTCTCCACCACGCTGCCTAGTATGCAGAGGCGCGTGGTGTTGTAAACGCACTTGTCCTCGTTGTAGGTGAGGTTGAGTTTTTGTGCGGTTTTCAGGAACCTCTCGAGGTTCGAGTCGTGATCCTGCTGGTTGTGACCGCAGATGGTGACGTTGTCGAGGTAGGGGAAGGTTGCCTGCAAGTGGTGGTCATCGACCATGCGGTCCATCTCCCTCTGGAAGACCGAGACCCCATTCGTCACCCCAAAGGGGACTCTGAGGAATTGGTAGAGGCGTCCGTTCGCCTCGAAGGCGGTGTACGGGCGGTCCTCTGGTCTGATAGGGAGCTGGTGGTACGCTGACTTGAGGTCGATGGTGGAGAACACCCGGTATTGGGCGATTTGGTTCACCATTTCTGATATGCGGGGTAGCGGGTAGGCGTCTAGTAGGGTGTACCTGTTGATCGTTTGACTATAGTCGATCACCATCCGTTTCTTCTCGCTACCCCTTACCACTACCACTTGGGCGCGCCACGGGCTGTTGCTGCATTCAATAATGCGCTCTTTCAGGAGCCTGTCTACCTCGGTCGCGATAAACCGCCTGTCCTCCCAGCTGTACCTCCTGCTTTTGGTCGCTATTGGCCGGCAGTTAGGGGTAAGGTTCGCGAATAGCGAAGGCGGCTTTACCTTCAGGGTAGCCAGACCGCACACTGTGAGGGGCGGCTGGGACCCACTGTACTTGAACGTGATGCTTTGGTGGTTGCACTGGAAATCCAGGCCCAAGATCACGCTCGCACATAGGTTCTTCATGATTAATACTTTAAAATCATCATATACAGTTCCGTTAACGCACAATTGTACCGTGCAGTAACCCAGAATGGTCGATGTCTGGGTTTTGTCAGCCATAGAGATGGTACCCTGAGTAGGGACCACCTTTAGGGAGAGTTGTTGTGCCAGTTCTGGGTGGATAAAGCTCTCCGTGCTTCCACTGTCAATTAAGCATTTAACCCGGCACCCGTTTACCTCGATGTCCACCATTGATCTGGATAGCGGGTGCGGCTTGGTCTGGTCCACTGTGACCGATGCCACTGTAGGGCCCTGATCGATACAAGATGGCATCCAAGATGGCCGCTCCCACGGCGCACACGTGGCGGTGGCGGGTTTTCCGGCGGTTGGTTTTCCGGCGGGGTTCCCTCTGCACACCTTCCCGAAGTGCCCCTTCTTACCGCACTTAAAGCAGGTGGTGCCTTTCGCCGGGCACAGGTTTCTGGTGTGCTTTGGCTGCCCGCAGAAGTAGCAGTTGGGTCCCTGACGCGTCGCGGCTGTCGTAGGGCTTCTGGGGGGAGAGCGGGGCCCAGCCGGTGTCGGGCTGTCGGGCGGGGAAGATGCCTTCCAAGATGGCGGCGCCCTCGGTGCACACGTGGCGGCGTGGACGGCGTGGGCTGAAGAGTAGGCGTCCGAGTTTCTCTGGGCCACATCCAGGGATCGCGCGGTGTCCGCAGCCTGTTTCAGGTCCAACCCCGTTTTTTCCAGCAGTCTTTGCCGGATGTAAGTGGAGCTGAGGCCTGTGATGAAGGCATCGCGAACAAGCTCGTCAGTGTACACTGCGGCTTTTACATCTCGGCACTTGCAGTCTTTGCCAAGCATTTTCAGGGTGCTTAGGAGCTCCTCCACCGATTCCCCAGATCGCTGTGCGCGGGTGGCGAGCAGGTGCCTAGCATACACCTCATTCGTAGGCTGCTGGTAATGCGCCTTTAAGATGTCGCAGGCGGCCAGCTACGCCTCGGCGTCTTGGATGAGGGGGTAAACCCGATGGCTTACCCAATTCCGCAGAATTCCGAGTCTCATCCTCGCAGCGTCCGTAGCGTCTTTGACGGCTGCGGAATTGTCCAGGAAGAATTCCATACACTCAAACCAGTGTCCGAAGCGTGCTGATGCGTCCGGAGCATGTTGATCCAAATCCAAACGTTCGGGTTTCAGGAGTTGATCCATAGTGTTGAAAAATAAGTTAATAAAATTGATGTGCCTCAATAATTCCGAGACTCGAAGTTAGCAGAACAAAAACAAGGCTTTTATTAACTTAGAACATAACATGTAAGCGAGAGAGATGTCGTCCTTCTGGAGACTGAGGCCAGACTGAACTAGCTTACAAACGGGGCCAGGTATGGGCGGAGCCCTACACACAGCACATTCCAGCACATTCCAGTATACAATACAGCACATTCCAGTACACAATACAATGAGGTCTGGGGGAAGGGAAATGACACTGAAACCGATCTCAGTCACAGGCAGTGATGAATGGAAATATTTCATCACAAGTAGTTCTGACTTAAAGGCACATACACTACAGATACAAAGGTGAGGAAGTTATGCTTTAGTTGCACAGAGCCTTGGTCGGACCCATCTAGTGTACCTTGTTCAGTTTTGGGCATTGCATCTCAGGAAGGAGATATAGGCACAGATTCACCAACATGATACCGGGGCTTAAAGGGTTAAATTATGAGGACAGGTCGCATAAACTTGGCTTGTAATGCCTTGAGTTTAGAATGTTGAGGCATAATCTAATTGATGTGTTTAAAATGACAAAGGGATTTTGATAAGGCAGATACAGAGAAACTATTTACTGTGGTGGGGAATTCAGAACCAGGGTGCCCATACTTCAAATTAGAGCTAGGCCATTCAGGGCTGAAATCAGGGAGCGCTTTTTCACAGAAAAGATTGTGGAAATCTGGACCTCTCGCCCCCAAATGGCTGTGGATGCTGGCGGTCAATTGAAATTTTGAAGGCGCAAGTTCGCTAGTTTTTTGTTAGGGAAGGGTATTGAGGGATACTCAGCAAAGGCAGGTAAATGGAGTTGAGGTGCAGATCAGTCATGATCTAATTAAATGCTGGAATAGGCTCAAGGGGCTGAATGGCCTATTCCTGTGACTATATTTCCTATGCCAGTGCATTGTCTCGAACTAGGGGGCATAGTTTCAGGATAAGGGGTCGCCCATTTAAGACGGAGATGAGGAGGAATTTCTTCTCGCAGAGGGTCGTGAATCTTTGGAATTCTCTTCCCCAGAGAGCTGTGGAGGCGGAGTCAGTGAATATATTCAAGGCGGAGATAGACAGATATTTGAGCTACAGGGGAGTCAAGGGTTATGGGGAACAGGCAGGAAAGTGGAGTTGAGGCCAAGATCAGATCAGCCATGATCTTACTGAATGGCGGAGCAGGCTCGAAGGGCCAAATGGCCGACTCCTACTCCTATTTCTTATATTCTTATTGTCACTGCCATGAGTAACAGTGATATCTACTCCTTGAAGCCCACTAGTACTGGGCATAGGCTCAGCTGGGCTAAAAGTCTGTGTAAATGCAGGCTGAATGATCTCAATGATTTCCTGAGCTAGGGTGCTCCTCAGGCCATCTATGAAAGTAGTCATTGCTGCCACTCCAGAAGTGACAACTTCCCTTAAAGCCTCTACTTGAAGCTGCATTGATATCCTGGACTGCCAGACACCAGGGTGTTCCGAATGTCTTGTCTTATCTCCTGCATTGTAATGTAAATGCTGTTTGTGGACACTTCCAAATTTCCCACCATCTGCACCATACGAGAGGTGACTCCACTGCCTGCACATGACATCTATGCTCTTGAATGATAGATTCTTTTAAAGATTGGATCCCCGAGATCTTGGTCCTTGGGATCCTCAGCTAAGAGCAACAACTTCTACCCCTGAAGAGAGATGGCGGTTTCATCCTCATTCCCTTCCAGCCCTGGGAATCACTCTGTGATACACCGTCTGCCTCAGTAGTGTCCTCATCCTGAGTGGGTATATCTGAGCTGGTGCTTGAATAAGTCAGGCACAATGAGAGAGTGGGTGAATCAGGGAGGGTTCACCTGGAGGTGCCAGGCTGCTGGTCCGATGCTTCTTTCTGCAGGCATTTGGCACCTGTGAGGGACACAAAGGCTATTCATTTTAGGAAGGCTTCTCGCCAACTTGTGAATCAGAAAATGTGACTGGATAATGATAGGGGGCCTTTCAAGATATCAGAATGTCTACAGACAACAAAAATCATTTTGGCGCTCCATCCCATTATCAACCAAAACCTGAATAATGCTTCTCCGGAGCTTCCTCCTCCCACCTACTGAGAGGCCTGATGCGAGCCATTCCTCCACCTGTGGCAGTCCTTTGCCTCTGGCTGTGTGCAGGCCTCTCCTTTGAGAAAGGTGAGAGACATGCTACAGGCTTAAATAGTTTCCAAGAATTTCCACTTTGGGCACAATCGGCGATCCGGACACAAATTACGCTCAAGATTGCACTAGTTTTCAGAAGTGTTTCTTTTGCTCAAATTTCCCCACAAACTCATTTGCATATCGCCGAACATAAAATTGGGCAGCATTTTAAGAACATAATTAAAAATAAATGTTTGCATTAAAAAATATTCCTTGATGCATTTAAGAGTGGTAACCTGGCGTACTTTTATTAATACAGCTGAAAATTGGTTTATCACCAAAAATAAGCATCTTTATTCAGTGTCTAGTTCACCCAATTTAGAGTAACCCAATTTTAAATAACTGAAAATGACTTTAAAAAAAACTATATGGAACCTAATTACATTGGTGTACAGTAATCAGTTTCTTAGTAAATTAAAAAAATAATATTGAAAAGCTTTTAAAACGTGTCTATAAGTGCCCTTGCACCTAAAAAGAAACAGCTTAACTTTAAAAGCCTCGTCGAAGGCCTGCAAACAGAATTAGTGGAAACTCACAATAGTGATTAATTCGATGTGTGGGCAGGACCAACTTCTAGCGTGATGTTTTTTAAACTACTGCAAAAGATCGCGGAAATTCGATTTACGCTGGACATAATTTGCACTTAAAATTTCTCGATTTTTTGCGTTGGTTTGGACGATTTCAGGTGAATTAAAAGCTGGCGCAACCCAATTAAGCAGTGTGAAAACAGTCATCTGTAAGCTGTCCTCTGCTATCAAGTACTGCATTTCCAAAATCGCAATGTCATTTACCTCCTGACGGCGATCATTTCTCTTTTGTAGCGATTGCAAGAGCCTTCAATTCCAGAACCGTTTAAAGGTAAGTTAGTGTGAAGGAAGTATGACTGATTATCACAAGCTTACATCAGCAGCCAGAGATGTTTCTAAAGCAAGAAAAAAGCATCTTTGTTGCATTACACGCCTACACCTGAGACACATTAATCAAATCAAGCATTAATCACTAAAATGAAGATGGACTGTATTGACTTGCATCACAGTAACTGAATACAGAAGCTCAACTGTATAATTCTAAACTGGTCATTCAGTAGAGGATACTTGTAGAAGGAGGCGTCCTATCCGAAGGAGCCAGTTGTACCTGTAGCAACCCATTAATTTGCTTAATGCTCAAAACATGACACAAACATGGTAAGAAATATCTCCATAAAGCCCATCAGCTCAAATGGCTTTACACTCATAAAAACACTTAAGCAGGTGACACACCACTTGCACCAAAGCTTGCTTTCATATACTTTATTGCTTACTAGCTGAAGTGCCCGGCGGTGCCGAGGCTTTTTCGAGGGCATGTTGTTGTTGGAAGAGAGAGAGAGAGAGCGACTGGGGGGAAGAGAGAGCGCAACTGGGGGGAAGAGAGAGAGCGACTGGGGGGAAGAGAGGGAGGGGAGGGGTGGGGGGAAGAGAGGGAGGGGAGGGGAGGGGGAGGGAGGGGAGGGGAAGGGAGGGCGGGGGGGAGGGGAGGGGGAGGGGGAGGGCGGGGAAGGGAGGGCGGGGGGAAGGAAGGGAGGGAGGGGAGGGGAAGGGAGGGCGGGGGGGAGGAAGGGAGGGCAGGGGGGGAAGGGCGGGGGGGATGGAGGGAGGGAGGGGAGGGAGGGCGGCGGGCGCCCCCCCGAGGGTCGCGCCCCCCCCCCCCGAGGTGAAGACCGCCGATTGCGCGCGCAGCAGGAGCTGAGACGCGGCGTCTCTCTCGGCCGGCGGGCCCGGTTGCCAGGGCAACCGTGACGCTGACCAAGCCAGAGAGAGAGACGCCGCGTCTCAGCTGCTCCTGCTGCGCGCGCGCCCCCACCCCCGAGGGTCGCGCCCCCCCCCCTCCCCCCGAGGTGAAGACCGCCGATTGCGCCCGTTGCCAGGGTAACGCTGGACGCTCAGCAAGCCCCGGCAGAGAGAGACGTCTCAGCTCCTGCTGCGCGCGCACCCTAGCGGCGCTGGGCTGAGGCTCGGCCCTCCAGCCTTCGAGTGGGGCCGGGAGGTGCCTAGCTCGGGCGTGGGTGCGGAGGAGACGCCGAGGCTTCTAGGCCTACCTGGAAAAACGGGGAAAGGTAGGAAAATTAATGAGATTAGATAAGTTAATTACTTTCTAAATCATTTTTTTAAAAAACAATATGTGTTTTAAAAGCAACGTTTTTTTTTAAGACGCAGAAAGCGGGAAAAAGAAAGGAAAAGTTTGGAATCAAGATGGCGGCGACTCACCTCGGTTCAGAACGATAAAGCCCGGCCACACGCGCACCGATTGGCCCGGCGGCACACGCCAGCAACCCGGCGTACGATTGGTCGAGCTCGAGGTCACTCTGTCGCTAATGAGCGGATAATGAGATGTTAATGAGCGGAATGTTGAAGGTTTTTGGGATACCGCGGGCGCAGTTTTAGCCCGGCCGAAACGTAAATACGCTTAAAACCGTCTCGGAAGCGTAAGCTTTCTTTGGAGGTAACGCGCGCGTAGGTACGCCCTGTAACTTTCGAGTGCATACCCGCAACGCACACGCGATGACAGACAGATAGACAGATAGACAGAATGACAGAAGTACCGATTTATATATATAGATACTAGTGGGAAGAATTTAAAGTGAAGATTAAAATGAGGTTTGAATGCTGAACTGAGTTTTTTAAAAAGTCCAAAATTTGTCACTTTTGATTTTACTAAATCTCCATTTAGAAAATAACAGTGTGGAACTTGCGTATATCTGTGACAACATCTACAGTGACAACTGTGGCAGGAATCAAAACACCAGTTTTGTTATTGTGCTGGAATATCCATCTACAGTCTGGGGAGGGGCTAGAGATGGAGGTTGTTGTGTATCTGGTCTGTGGTCATTGAGTCAGGAGTATATGTCTGATTAATATTGATATTGGCCCGGATTTTGTGATCATAATGACGACAAAACAGTCAGCATTCGGCGTCATTACTCCTCCGAAAGTGACAGCAACTTCTCGAGTCAGTGCATGTGCAGATAAATGCAGAAATCCAGATACACAACAACCTCCATCTCCAGCCCCTCCTCAGACTGTAGATGGATATTCCAGCACAATAACAAAACTGGTGTTTTGATTCCTGCCACAGTTGTCACTGTAGATGTTGTCACAGATATACACAAGTTCCACACTGTTATTTTCTAAATGGAGATTTAGTAAAATCAAAAGTGACAAATTTTGGACTTTTTAAAGAACTCAGTTCAGCATTCAAACCTCATTTTAATCTTCACTTTAAAAGTTAGTCATAGAGTCATAGAGTTATACAGCACGGATAGAGGCCCTTCGGCCCATCGTGTCCGCGCCGGCCATCACGCCCTGTCTAATCTAATCCCATATTCCAGCAATAGAATGTATCTTCCATCCAGAGGTCTGCCATACTGGATGTGCTGCAGGCTGGGCCAGCTTACATAGGAGCCAGGTATGGGCGGAGCCCTACACACAGTACAATACAATGGAAATGAAACTGAAACCAACCACAGTCACAGGCAGAGAAATACTGATGAGTGATGAATGGAATATTTCATCACATTCACCCCTTCTATAGATTTAGTCTGTTCGGGGGTTTGATAGTCCTCTGCGACCGACGTGGCTGTTGTGGTGCCGCGGGTGTCGGCTGGGTGTCCCCGGTGGCCTCCTGGGTCTCTGCCGGGGGTGCCGCCAGGGTTGTTGAAGGGGTAGTTGGTGGGGGTACCGTTGGTCGATGTTCTTCCGGGGGTGATGAATAAGTAGTGGGTGGGTAAGAGTTGCTGTGGTCGTTGTTGCTGCTGTTGTCATGGTTGTTGTCATTACCGGCTGGGGCGACGTCTTTTATGGACACGGTGTCCTCCCTTCCGTCGGCGTGCCGGACATACGCGTATTGGGGGTTGGCGTGGAGTAGGTGCACTGACTCCACGAGAGGGTCCGTCTTGTGGCCCCTCACATGCCTTCGCACGAATACCGGACCTGGGGTGGAGAGCCATGACGGCATGGATATGCCTGAGGTGGATTTCCGGGGAAAGACAAACATTCGCTCATGAGGCGTGGCATTAGTGGCAGTACACAATAGCGACCGTATCGAATGGAGCACATCTGGGAGGACTTCCTGCCAGCGGGAGATAGGGAGGCCTTTGGTCCTTAGAGCTAGAGTGACTGCTTTCCATACTGTCCCGTTCTCTCGCTCCACTTGACCGTTACCCCGGGGGTTGTAGCTGGTGGTACGGCTCGTGGCGACCCCCCTGGACAGCATGTACTGGCGTAGCTCTTCACTCATGAAGGACGCCCCCCTATCCGTATGGATGTAGCTCGGCATACCGAACAGGCAGAACAGGCTGTTGAGGCATTTAATGACCGTGGCGCTGGTCATGTCTGGGCAGGGGAAGGCGAATGGGAACCGGGAGTATTCATCCACAATGTTCAGGAAGTAAACATTGCGGTCGACGGACGGGAAGGGGCCCTTGAAATCTAAGCTGAGCCGCTCAAAGGGCCGTGTAGCTTTGATTAAGTGGGCTCTATTTGGGCGGTAGAACCGAGGCTTGCACTCAGCGCAAGTGCGACAGTTCCTGGTCAGGGACCGAACTTCCTCAATCGAGTAGGGTAAGTTGCGGGACTTTATGAAGTGGAACAGCCGCGTGACCCCTGGGTGGCAGAGGTCATTGTGGAGGGTCTGTAGCCGATCCCCGGTGGCGCTGGCACACATCCCTCGTGAGAGGGCGTCGGGGGATTCGTTAAGGGCCCCTGGCCGGTAAATGATGTCCTAATCGAAGGTGGAGAGCTCGATCCGCCACCTAAGAATCTTATCATTTTTAATCTTCCCCCTCTGTTTATTATTGAACATAAACGCTACCGACCGCTGGTCGGTAAGTAGGGTGAAGCGTTTGCCGGCTAGGTAGTGGCACCAGTGGCGCACTGCCTCCACGATGGCTTGGGCCTCCTTTTCTACGGAGGAGTGTCTGATCTCGGGCCCTTGGAGGGTCCTCGAGAAGAAAGCTACGGGCCGCCCCGCCTGGTTGAGGGTGGCCGCCAAGGCAAAGTCAGACGCATCACTTTCCACTTGAAAGGGAGTGTTCTCGTCCACTGCCTGTAGCGTGGCCCGCTCAATATCCTGCTTAATGCTTTTGAAGGCGGCATGGGCCTCAGCAGAGAGCGGAAAAGAGGATGCTTTCAAGAGGGGGCGGGCTTTGTCGGAGTAGTTGGGGACCCATTGGGAATAATAAGAAAATAACCCCAGGCACCTTTTCAGGGCTTTGGGAGTGTTGGGCAGGGGCAGCTCCCGTAGGGGGCGCAATCGGTCGGGGTCTGGTCCGATTTCCCCATTCTCCACCACGCTGCCTAGTATGCAGAGGCGCGTGGTGTTGTAAACGCACTTGTCCTCGTTGTAGGTGAGGTTGAGTTTTTGTGCGGTTTTCAGGAACCTCTCGAGGTTCGAGTCGTGATCCTGCTGGTTGTGACCGCAGATGGTGACGTTGTCGAGGTAGGGGAAGGTTGCCTGCAAGTGGTGGTCATCGACCATGCGGTCCATCTCCCTCTGGAAGACCGAGACCCCATTCGTCACCCCAAAGGGGACTCTGAGGAATTGGTAGAGGCGTCCGTTCGCCTCGAAGGCGGTGTACGGGCGGTCCTCTGGTCTGATAGGGAGCTGGTGGTACGCTGACTTGAGGTCGATGGTGGAGAACACCCGGTATTGGGCGATTTGGTTCACCATTTCTGATATGCGGGGTAGCGGGTAGGCATCTAGTTGGGTGTACCTGTTGATCGTTTGGCTATAGTCGATCACCATCCGTTTCTTCTCGCTACCCCTTACCACCACCACTTGGGCGCGCCACGGGCTATTGCTGCGTTCAATAATGCGCTCTTTCAGGAGCCTGTCTACCTCGGTCGCGATAACCGCCTGTCCTCCCAGCTGTACCTCCTGCTTTTGGTCGCTATTGGCTGGCAGTTAGGGGTAAGGTTCACGAATAGCGAAGGCGGCTTTACCTTCAGGGTAGCCAGACCGCACACTGTGAGGGGCGGCTGGGACCCACCGTAATTGAGTTGCTGTCAGTCATTCCCTGCTCCTCCACAGGTTGCACTGAGGAAGTCCCCAGAGCCGGCAATCAATTCAAATCACAGTTCCTGATGAAAACTTCCCCTATTATGCTGGAATATCGCTGTTAAACCCCCCCCGAAAAAGTTAAACGTTGTTGAAAGAGGTGTAACTGGGTTTTAATGGTGTATTGACTGATGAGCAACCTTCCTGGCCCTGAAAAACTAACTTTGTATTTGTGGAATGTCAATTTTTTCCATTAATATGATAAGAATGACATAGCTTTTAATGGGCCTGAAATTCCGTTCCCTACGGGTGTGTACTCGCTGTGTACTCACCCGTAGGGCCAACGGAAGTGCCGGTTTCATGCATGCACTGCGCATACGCTGGAAACCGGAACTTCCGTTCTCTTGAAGAAAGAAGTTCGAAGGTCAACCGTGTGCGCCCGAGAGGCAGCGCGTGCGCATCGAACTTCCACTTTTTTCTCAGTTTTTTCAGTGCGGGTAAGGCCCTAGCAGCTGCACCTGGAAAAGCTGGCGCAAGGCCTGCTTTTAACAAGGTAAGAGGTGAAGTAAGTAAAATTAAAACATTTTTTTCACAGGTTTATCATTTTAAAACACTTTAAAGAAAGGTAAGTTTATTTTTAGCCCTGTTAAAAACTTTAATTATTTTTTTTTTAATTTAAATTTTTGTTTAAAATAGTTAATTTATGTAATTTATAGTTATTTTAAAAATGCGGTTTAAAAAAAAAATTATTTGCAGTTTTACTTAGGTTTTATGGGGCTAATCTCTATTCATAGATTTGACAGGTCTTCCTGTCAAATCTATGATTGGAGATTCCCTGATCCGATTGGTTCCCCATGGCCCACGTGATCCCAGGGACGCAGCGAACTAGCTGCGCCCCTGGGATACGCATGCCCTGCACACTGGCAGTTGGAGCAGGCACAGCAATGGCTTTCAGCGCGGGCCCAGAGCATAATGGTAGGCGCACTTCTTAAGTGCAGGTCGGGGGCTTGCGCCCGCGGGGAGCCTCCGACCAGAATTTCTGGCCCAATATATATATTTTAAAGTTTATTTATGATATTTCAGCTTCTTCCTTAATCCTATGTGTATGTCCCAATATTTATTTCACTCTCTGTAAAATTTATAAAAATAAATTATAATTTGTGCATTTTACTTCCTGGTTTGCTGTCTGTGAGAATTCTTCAATGTAATTGGCTGCTTAGCCTGTTTGATGACATCACTGTTGCTGGACGCTGGAGATTCACTTGGTTTGGCACCAAATTCAAACTAAGGTGGAGAGAGCTGAAATTCATGCCACAGAGATTGTGAGATCTTTGTGGGCAGCTTTCTTCAAGGTCAGCGGCGAGCGCCGTCGCTTCGCTGCTGACTGCAAATTCCCGGCCATTATAGTGGGTATATATCTGTTCTCTATTGGTCTCGTGTTAAATATATAACTCCTTCTGATTCTTGCCAATTGAAATGGAAAGAAATTGATCTAGTTCCTTGAGATTGTAGAGTAAAAATTCATATTGGGCACAAGATGGGTGGTGTCGCATTGGCCTCCTGTTATTGGAGGCTCTGCCCAATATTCTGTTCCATTGAGTGTAACTTTACTGGGTAAACCCTTCTGAAATGGGTACAGCTGCCAAAACGAATTTGTGAAATATTGTAGTAAATAAAACTTACATCAGCGCATGACCAACCAATAAATGAATTTTACTAATTTTCCCCTCAGCTGGTCAGCTTTTAACTGATGGTATTTGATTTTGAAACCAATATCCATCCCTATGCAATTACTCAGAACATTGCAAAGGAGAAGTGGAACAGAAGGTTTACTGTCAATATGGGTTTGTGAGTACAGGTAGACTACCCTTTATCCGGACTTCCGAAAACCAAAACCCTCTAAAAACCGAAGGTTTTTTCGGTCAGCGTAAGTCGTGCGCACGACATGACCAGAGTGGCGCACGACTTACAGGCCCAGCCGGATAAGGGATAGTGTAGCATTTTTCCGCACGTCTGAAAACCGAAATCGCTCAGCGTAAGTGTACCAGCCTTTATCCGCACATCCGAAACCAGAAAACCTCTGCAAGCCGAAAGTGGCGCAAAGCATGACTTCTGAAAACCGAAATCGCTCAGCGTAAGTCGTGTGCACGACCCCGACCCCCGCCGACCCCCACCCCCGACCCCCCGGCCGAACCCGACCCCCGACCCCCACCGACCCCCGACCCCCCCGCCGACCCCCACCCTTGCCGACCCCCACCCCCGACCCCCCCCCGACCACGACCCCCCGCCGACCCCCACCCTTTCGGAGAAGGGATAGTGCATCCTTTATCCGCACTCCCGCAAACCAAATTACTCTGAAAACCGAAGTGTTTTCGCGCACCTTCCGAAATCCGAAATTTTCCTAAAACCGAAACACGGCTGGTCCCGAGGTTTTCGGATAAAGGATAGTCTACCTGTACAGTGCATTTCCGCTTGGAGGCATTTTTATACCAATTAATCAACCCTATTACACATGATATATTAAAGCTCTAAAACACCTTGCGCTAGATTTTCAGTATAGACAGTTTTGGGGCGCTAACCTTAGCGCCCGCCCGAAGTTAGCGCCCGCCCCAAAGTAGCGCCCCGTTGCCGGAAATTCAGTGGCTTCGCCCTAAGAGGTTGGTGGAGCGCTAAAAGAGGCGTTCCACTACTATCTTTAGGCGCTAAGCCGACGGTGCAGAGGGATAGCGCCCAGGCGGGGCGCAGCGCGGGTGCGGTCATTTTTGGACTGACAGCAGACCCCGTGGCGCCGACCAGCTCTTAAAGGGGGAAGGGACGAATTGGTCTGCTGCCACGCCCTGCACACTGCAGCCTTGCAAAGAGGCCTCAACACTGCTGCTCAGCCCCAGGGAGTCATGGCAACGCCAGAGAAGGCCCGTCAGCGTGCCCTGCGCTTCTCAGAGGGTGATCTGGACATAATGGTCACAGCTCTGGAGGTGAGGCGCAAGATCTTGTTCCCAGAGAGTGGGAGGAAGCCAACCCACCACGACTACACCAAAGCCTGGAAGCAGATCGCCCAGAGGGTGACGTTCACCGGCGATGCCCCCAGGACCCACAAACAATGTCGTAAAAAATACAACGATCTGACCAGGATTGTGAAGGTGAGTAGCCTTTCCAGTCTCCTCCTCATTCTTGCATGTACACCTGACATGATGGGCAAAGGGAGCTGAAAGTCCTATTGGCCAGCCCTCAGCCAGCAGCATTGGGACAGTCATGAGCATCACATGGCCATTCGGCACTCTACACTTTGTCCAAGCTATTCCACCATGGGAGGCAGTGCACACTACATCAGGGCTTCACTCTGTCCATGCTATTCCACCATGGGAGGCAGTGCACACTACATCAGGGCTTCACTCTGTCCACGCTATTCCACCATGGGAGGCAGTGCACACTACATCAGGGCTTCACTGCGCACTTACAGCCCGTCCTTTCTCTTGCAGGCTAAAGTAGCGTTTAATCGCCAGGCGTGTGCCAGGGGTGGCCGCGCCAAGCTGCAGAAGCTCACTTGGCTGGAGGAGCGCGTGTGTGTGCTCATGGGTGCCCGTGTGATTGTCCCCACAGCGTGCAGAGTATCCGACCCTCCACTGCCCGGCAATGGTAAGGACCTCGCCTTTTGGCCCTCTCGCGTCGCACTGGCCCATCCGAGCTACCTCCTTTGCCACTGTCCCACCAATGCGCTGAATGCCACCAGTCCTAACTCCGTCGCTGACGCCGTCTCCTCACTCTGAAGCTACTCTTGTGCATTCCTGCTTTCAGCTGGTGACGACCAGGACCCTGAAGCTGCCAGTGACAGCACCTCCGACGAGGAGGAGGAGGAGGAGCAAGCCGGACCTTCGGGGGAACAGTCACGTCCCGCAGGAGAGGAGGAAATGCTTGACACCTCCTCACTGGACGAGTGCCTGGAGGAACTGTCGCAGGGCAATGCAGCTTCTGGGACCAGTGGCATCCAGCCACCCAGGAGCCGTGCGCGTGGCCCGCGGCCTTCCCCCCAAAGGGGGGAAGGATCAGAGGGGAGTGCTGCTGTTCGGCACACTCGCCGCCACCAACGCGGCAAGGGTCCCCTAGTTTGGCCCCCTCCTCCCCAGCGGGAGAGTCGCGACTCCAGTCCGGACACCTTCACCTCGGAGGAGGTGCGGAAGCTGGATAAGATGGCCGAGGATTCGGACCGGCGCCACACGGAGCTCATGAGCGTGGTGGGGCGCATGCCTGAGGCCATCGAGTCGCTGGCGACCAGTGTGCGCGAGTTCGGGGCAGCAACTGCCGCGAGTGGCCGCATGCTGACTGATGCCGTCAAGACCCTGGCGGCTGTGATGCGCACGCACACCAGGACCACAGGGGCACTCACTGCTGCCACACGCGCTGTCTCAGGCAGGCATCGCCAGGGCAGCCGCCGCGCTGGACCATCCCAGCAAGCCGCCCCTCGGCTGATTGTTGCGGATCCTGCAGTGCGGGCCCGGCCGAGTGCCACCGCGCCACAGCACCAGCCAGCGCATCCCAGACGCCAGCTGGCCCACATTGCGCCATCCGTCGCTGCCATTCCCCCACTGGGGCGTCAAGGGCAAGCGGCTGCAGCTGATGGTGGCCAGGCTCAGGTGCGCCACTCAGCAGACGGCCCCTCGAGGCCCAAACGCCGTGTAGGCCGCCCCCCAGCGGCATCTGGCGGAAGGGCATCTGAGCCTCAGGTGCCTTCCCCCAGCCTCGCAGCAGCCACTGGGCAGAGCTTGCGAAGGAGCAGCAGGCCGGGCAGGGGAGGCAAAAGGCTGGGCAAGGTCTCGCCCTCGCGGGCCACTCAGTAGAGGGTGTGGGCAGCTTTCCTTTTATATGGCGGTGGCCATCTTTATTTTGCCCATGGTTGTGTTGTTGGAGGGCTTATTTTTTGCGTTAGGCCGACATTGAGGCCCGGTTTGAAGAAAGGTGGAGTGACTCCTCCCCAGTTTGTGGGAGTGAGTCATTTGTTGGGCTTTTTGTGGGGCCCGTTTATTGTTTTTGGGGATTCATGTGGGAAGGGCTTTTCATTTTTGTGTAATAAAAAATTATCTTTATTCATGCAGTCTCCATGGTTGTTCTTCTTAGTGTTTGTTGGCTTCGCCGGCTGAGGGCTTGCGGAGCGGCTGCATTCATCTTCCCTCATGGCCCCTGGCCATTCCCTGACAGGGGGCTTAGAAGTACCGTGTAATAAGGTGGCGTCGTGCGGCCCTTGGCCCTGGTCGCTCCCTCCTGGGAACGTACTCCTGCTCCTCCTCCTCCTCCTCATGCTCCTCCTGCTCCTCCTCCTGAGGTGCTGGTCCAACGTCAGGTGGCAGTGCCTGAGTCCTGCGGATAGCCAGGTTGTGTAGCATGCAGCAAACCACCACAAATTGGGAGACCCGGTCCGGCGAATACTGGAGAGCTCCTCCGGAGCGATCAAGGCAGCGGAACCGCTGCTTGAGGACCCCAATAGTTAGCTCGATGATGTTGCGGGTGGTTTGATGGCTCTCGTTGTAGGCCTCTTCAGCAGCGGTCCTGGGTGCGCGGAGCGGGGTCATGAGCCAGGTGCACAAAGGATAGCCTTTGTCCCCGAGTAGCCATCCTCTTGGGGGAGGCTGTGCCTGGAACATGTCATGCACAGTACTCTGCCGCAGGATAAAGGCATCGTGGCTGCTGCCTGGGAAGCTGGCATTGACTGCCATGATGCGCTGCTTGTGGTCACAGACCAGCTGCACATTCAGAGAATGGTAGCCCTTCCTGTTGCGATACTGCTCGCCATGCTCCAGAGGGGCCCGCAAAGCCACATGCGTACAGTCAATGGCGCCCTGCACCAAGGGGAATTCCCCGAGTCTGGAAAATCCCAATGCGCGCTGATGCTGGCTCTCCAGGGCCATGGGGAAGGAGATGAATTGGCTTCTCCTTCTGAACAGTGCTTCGGTCACCTGGCGGATGCAGCGGTGCGCGCCGTACTGGGAGATGTTTGCTATGTCCCCAGCAGCGTATTGGAAGGAGCCGGTGGCATAGAAGTTCAATGCCACCGTCACCTTCACTTCCACCGACAGAGACGTCCTGCACCTGAGCTTTGGCCGCAGATCTCGGCGAAGCAGGTGGCAGATCTCTGCAATCACCTCCTTTCGGAATCGGAGCCTTTTAACACATCGCGCGGCACTCATGTTTAGGTAGGAGCGCTGCTGGCGGTATAGCCTGACTGGGTAAGGCCTACGTGGCCGACGCCTGTAGCCCCCTCTGCCTCTAGCCAGGGCTGCCCCTCTCAGAATGCGTCTGCGAGCCCTACGGACATGGAGCTGCAGCTCCGCGTTGGCACCCCATGCAACCCCCATCAAATCCTGGCAAACACGCTAATTTCCAAAAGGCCACTTGCAGCGCACTGGCCTGAGTCCAAAAATACCTGGCTCTTGCTGCTTGAAACCAGTTAGCTATCCTCCTTGTTGTGTCTCCAGAAATGCGTTGCACAAGAGTGTTTTCTGAAAAAAGGCTGGCCTTTATACTGGAGAGTCCGTCCCCTTTAATTTGCGCCCCCCGGGGCCCGCGCTGGTTGCGTTGCGTTCCTTTTTCCAAACGCTCCGGCCGCCAGCCGCACAGTGGGGCGGTCCGACTGAAGTTTGGAATCGGGGCGCACAAAGGGCGTTGCACGAGGATGTGACGTCATTTTCTGCGCGCGCATCCGGGCGGGCGCTAAACTTTGCGCCGGCGCTAACGGGCAACTTAATTTGGGGCGGGGCGCAAACTGCGCTGCGCCCGGGCGCTACACGCATAGCGCCCGAAAATCACTTCTCTTAAGGCGCTAACTGCTGGCGCAAGCAACTGAAAATCTAGCCCCTTAACAATTACAACATCTTTAGTGCCACACTGATGTTCTGCGATTGTTAAACATAAACCAGGAGTATGAATTAAATTGTATTATAAAAAGTAATTAATTTGGAAAAATAAATATAGACTAGATGTTGGAAGGATGTTCCCAATGGTCGGGGAGTCCAGAACCAGGGGTCACAGTCTAAGGATAAGGGGTAAGCCATTTAGGACAGAGATGAGGAGGAATTTCTTCACCCAGAGAGTGGTGAACCTGTGGAATTCTCTACCAAAGAAGGCAGTAGAGGCCAATTCATTAAATATATTCAAGAAGGAGTTGGATATATTTCTTAAGGCTAAAGGGATCAAGGGATATGGAGAGAAGGCAGGAACAGGGTACTGAATTTGGATGATCAGCCATGATCTCATTGAATGGCGGAGCAGGCTCGAGGGGCCGAATGGCCTACTCCTGCTCCTATCTTCTATGTTTCTATGTTTTACATGGTATAAATGTTTGAGACTCTTTAAAATTCCTTGAACTAGTGCAACAATGAGCAATTAAATGATTAAGAATTTATTGGACTGCAAATTAGATGCGCCGTGGATACTGTCTACAGAAAGTCCAGACAAAGCGCATTTCACTTCGATTACAGTGTGGCGACACGCCACCACTGGACACAATCCGCTCACGGCGGTATGGACAGTTTAAGCAGACGCCCCCAACCGGGGGCCCTTTCCTCCAGCAACTTGTTTCCCACAGGGACAGGCTGCCGGGAGCACTTCCTGTCTGGGGAGTATTTAAGTCAGGCGCGGGCTCTTCCAGTTCCTGTTTTGCCATGAGGCTGAAATAAAAAGCTGTTCTGTTTACTAGCTCTGGTCTCGACTCCCACGTTTGCCGCGGTATCTCAACACTGGTGACCCCGACGCTCAGGACGAATCCTAAGCTAGCATGGCGGATACAAACGCAGTCACGGTTAAATTACCAGACTTTTGGGAAAACTTGGCCGAAGCCTGGTTCGTTCAAGCCGAGTCCAGATTCTGGCTGAAAGGCATCACAGGCGACACCACGAAGTACGACTACCTCGTCTCCTCGCTCACGTACACGACCGTCCCCAAAGTTTGGGCAGCGCTGCAGGACCCACCACAGACTGGCAAGTACGAACATCTGAAGGCTGCGCTCCTTAAAAAATTTCAAACGTCCTCTTACCAGCGCCACTGCCAAGTCCAAAGATGTGCGGGTTAGGTTGATTGGCCATGATAAAAATTGACCCTTAGTGTTAGGGGGGATTAAATACGTGGGGTTACAGGGTTACAGGTATAGGGCTTGGGTGGGATGGCTGTCGGTGTAGGGACCGGGTGCTAGGGTTTGGATGATCAGCCATGATCTCATTGAATGGCGGAGCAGGCTCGAAGGGACGAATGGCCTACTCCTGCTCCTATCTTCTATGTTTCTATGTTTCCTTGACCTCCCCGGTCTCGGTGATGCTTCACCATCAGACCTGCTTTCCCACATGCTGTCCCTCGCGGACGACAAGCCCCCTGGCGCCCTCTTTCGCACGCTTTTCATTCGGCAGCTTCCCGCCAGCATCCGCCCGCTCATTGTGGAGTCCGGCTCCACGGACCTGAATGACATAGCAGAAAAGGCCGACCGGCTGCTCTCTGCACAGAGTCCGCGCGCGACGTCACGCCCGACCTCGCGGCAACGACCACGCGGTCTCCCCGGCCCACCAGGCCCGCCCGCCCTACCACTCCGGGCCACTGTTACTACCACACCCGTTTTGGCACTAAGGCCCAACGCTGCACGCCACCGTGTACCTTCAATTCCCCCCCCGCACCGGCCCCCGCGATGGCCGTGGGGCAAAAGGGGCCTCTACAGTACGTCACTGACGACAGAACCAACCGCCGATTTCTGTGCGACACAGGGGCCCAGCACAGCATGACCCCCGCCTCCACCCTCGAAATCCAACGCGGCACACGAGGTATCACGCTGGCCGCCGCCAATGGCTCGGACATCCGCACATATGGCACCCGCATGGTCACGCTCGACCTCGCGGGCCGCCGCTACCGCTGGGAGTTCCTCACCGCCGAGGTCCTCTGCCCACTCATCGGCGCCGACTTCCTACGCGCCCACGGCCTCCTTGTCGACATTCCGAGGCACCGCCTCGTCGACGCCAACACTATGGCCACCATCCCCGGCGTTTTTACCCCGGACCGTTCGGCCAGCCTGACGACCTACTGCCTCGCCAGGGCCGTGGACGACTACTCGGCACTCCTAGCGAGTTTCCCGCCCTCACCAACCCGACCTTTTCAGCCAAAGCCGCCAAACACGGGGTGGAGCACTATATCCCCACCATCGGCCCTACAGTTTCTGCCCACGCCCGCAGGCTCAACCCGGCCAAGCTGGAAATCGCGCGGGCCAAGTTCACCACCATGGAACAACTCGGCATCATCCGCCGCTCCAGCAGCCCCTGGGCCTCACCCCTCCACATCGCCCCTAAGCCCGGCGGAGGCTGGCGCCCTTGTGGGGACTACCGCCGCCTTAACGACGCCACCACCCCCGACCGATACCCGGTGCCTCACATCCAGGACTTCTCGGCCCGACTGGCCGGACGAACCGTCTTTTCCAAAGTCGACCTGGTGCGCGGTTACCACCAAGTCCCCGTACACCCCGCGGACATCCCCAAAACGGCCGTCATCACCCCATTCGGCCTGTTCGAGCTCCTGAGGATGCCCTTCGGCCTCAAGAATGCAGCCCAGGCTTTCCAGCGCCTTATGGACTCGGTCCTGTGGGACCTGAACTTCCTATTCGTCTATCTAGACGACATTCTCGTGGCCAGCTCCTCCAAACAGGAACACCTCGAACACCTTCGCGTCCTGTTCGGGCGCCTAGCCCAACACGGGCTCATCCTCAGCCCGGCGAAGTGCCAATTCGGCCTAACCGAGATCGATTTTCTCGGTCACCACATCACCCCTGCTGGGGCCGTCCCCCTGCCCAACAAGGTGCAGGCCGTCCAGCAGTTCCCCCGCCCCACAACCATTAAGGGCCTCCAGGAGTTCCTTGGGATGGTGAACTTCTACAACAGGTTCATCCCCAGAGCTGCAGCCCTCACGAAGCCCCTATACGACTCCCTCCGAGGTAAATCCGGCAAGATGGCCGTAGCCTGGACCACTGACACGTCAGCCGCCTTCAATGCCACCAAAAACGCGCTCGCCGACGCCACTCTGCTCGCGCACCCGAGGGCCGACGCCCGGGTCGCGCTCACCACCGACGCCTCCGACCACGCGGTCGGGGCCGTGTTCGAGCAGTGGGTTAATGGCGCGTGGAAGCCACTCACCTTCTACAGCCGCCAACTGCGCCCCCCGGAGGTCAAATACTCCACGTTCGACCACGAGCTTCTCGCGCTCCACCTGTCGGTCCGCCATTTCAGGTTCCTCCTGGAAGGCCGCCCCTTCACCGCGTACGTGGACCACAAGCCACTCACATACGCGATGGCCAAGCACACCGAACCCTGGTCCGCTCGGCAGCAACGCCAGCTCGCGGCCGTGTCCGAGTTTACCACGGACATCCAGCACGTCTCCGGTAGAGACAATGTTGTCGCCGACTGCCTTTCCCGTCCCGCCATCTGCACGAATCACCTCGCGGTCGACTACGCGCAACTAGCAGCGGCCCAGCTCACGGACCCAGACCTCCTCTCGGCGGCTACCAGCCTGCCAGGGCTACGCCTAACCAAGGTCGCGCACGGGCCCGAAGCCACGGCAGTTACTTGCGACATCACACTCAGCCAACCCAGGCCGGTCGTCCCTGAAACCTGGCGCCGCCGCGTCTTCGACGCGCTCCACGGGCTCTCCCACCCGGGTTCCCGCGTGTCCGTCAAACTCCTCTCCCAGCGTTTCGTCTGGCGCGGCCTCAGCAGAGATGTTCGGACTTGGGCCACCTCCTGCCTTGCCTGCCAACGGGCTAAGGTACAACGGCATACAAAAGCACCCCTGGGAGACTTCGAGGTACCCAGCCGCCGCTTCGACCACGTACATGTCGACATCGTTGGGCCCCTGCCGCCATCGCAAGGCCAGACTTATCTCCTCACGATGGTCGACCGCTACACACGCTGGCCTGAGGCAGTGCCGCTGACCTCCACCGCCACAGCCGACATCGCCAGGGCGTTCGTTAACACCTGGGTAGCGAGGTTCGGCGTACCGGCCGACATAACCTCCGACAGAGGTGCCCAGTTCACCTCCGAACTCTGGACGGCCACAGCATGCAACCTTGGTGTGACGCTCCACCGAACCACGGCGTACCACCCACAGGCCAACGGGCTTTGTGAACGCTTCCACCGGTCACTCAAGGCCTCACTCCGCGCCAGCCTGCAGGACAGTACCTGGACTGACCGCCTACCGTGGGTACTACTAGGCCTACGCACCGCGGTCAAAGAAGACCTCTAGTCCTCGGCAGCGGAGTTAGTCTACGGACAACCGCTGCGCGTCCCAGGCGAATTCCTTCCGGAGGCCACCACGCCTTGGTCGGCCGACCAGCAGCGGCTCAACTTTTTCTATTCCGCTCAGCAGTTCGCCCCACTTCCGGTCAACCGACACGGCGAACTCGCACCTCACGTTCTGCCAAATTTACAGCAGGCGCGCTTCGTCTTCATGCGACACGACGCGCACCGCAGACCCCTGCGACCCCCGTACGATGGACCGTACGAAGTACTACAAACCGGGGACAAGGTCTTCAAGCTGCGACTCGGCGACAGGGTCGAGACAGTCTCCATCGACCGGCTCAAACCAGCACACACAGAACCAGGGGAACAGGTCCCCGTGGCCCGGCCTCCAACTAGAGGCCGTCCCGCCAGCAAGCCAGCACAGCCGGCGGCGAACCGCCAGGCCCCGCCAACTAGACCGGCGATCACGCAGAGCCGCTGCGGCAGAACCATCAGACCACCGTCACGACTCGTCCACTCCTCCTAAGCGGATTCTGGGGGGAGCTCTGTGGTGACACGCCACCACTGGACACAATCCGCTCACGGCGGTACGGACAGTTGAAGCAGACGCCCCCAACCGGGGGCCCTTTCCTCCAGCAACTTGTTTCCCACAGGGACAGGCTGCCGGGAGCACTTCCTGTCTGGGGAGTATTTAAGTTAGGCGCGGGCTCTTCCAGTTCCTGTTTTGCCATGAGGCTGAAATAAAAAGCTGTTCTGTTTACTAGCTCTGGTCTCGACTCCCACGTTTGCCGCGGTATCTCAACAACAGCCAAGAACATTTCAGTATTTAGAACGATATGGCTGGTAATTTCCTCGGCGCTGCCACTGCCCCATCATCATAACTTTGCAGGGAGTACGGTGGAAACCCTGTTCACGAGTGTAAAAGGAGTTTTCGCTGCACTTCACCAAAGTTGCGCCAGTGGTGGAGCAGGAGTAGCTCCGAGGGAATTGTCAGGTCCCACGGCAGAAGAACCATTTTTGGAGACACTCAGAGCCTGGAGGGGATCCTACAGGCACAACTTGAGGAGGGGCAGGAACAGTGCGGAGACCGATGCCGGTAACAAGGCTGGTTTCACAGCAGGAGAATAGTTTTCGGAGGCAATCAGAAGTCTGAGACTTCTTGCAAAACGAAAACAAACTGAGGAGAATATGCGGCCTGGAAAAATTACCTGGCAAAGTCTCAGGAACAAAATAATTTCTTTCAACATAGAAAGGAGGAAAATTGAAACAAGGGAAGCAGTAAATGGTGAATAATTGTTCCAATCTAACTTTAATCCAGGAGAGAGAAAAATTAGGAACTTTGGTTAACTCCTCTACCTGTGGAGGCAGTGAATCTGTCAGGATAAAGGTGCGGGGGGCGGGGGCTGCAGCGCCATCTAATGGTAGAAGTTTGTAGGTGTCCACTTATTGTTGGAAATCCTATGTTGATGCCACCTAGAAGTGTGACAGAATTGATGACACCCAAATAAAGAGTAGCAAATGTAATATATTTCTAATAGATCGCCTGTGGCATTGTACATTGGGGGATGGGGGTAGGGGCGAAGACCAAGTGCCATCTTCAGAGAAAGTGGGATTAGAGGGGGGGGGGTAATCGGACCTGGTGTGAAGATATAATTGTGTTCCTAGTTTAATGTTATACATCTGTCCTTATTTTTAAATAATATTTTGATTTGATATTACCAGTTTCTCTCACGTAGTTTTACATACAGGGAGTCAAGGCCAAGGGTTTTCATATGAAATGGCAATAGCGGCTGTGATTTAATTGGCTCAGAGCACACTGATGTAATTCAGTCCCAATTTTAATGTTACATATTCTGTCCTTATTTTTAAATTTCCATTATAAATTCCTAGGTCCGTATTTACAATATAAAATGTCTGTGTAAGCTTTGCACTGTGTAATTGTATCTTGGTATCAGTCGCGGTCCTGGGTGCAGGGGACAGGGAGTAGTGGCGTGTGAAAGGGGGAATAGACTGGAGATGGTACTGATGAGAGAAAAAGTGGGTATGGGGAGGGGACAGATGGGGGAGAGGTGATATGAGGAAGGGGAGGTGGAATTGGGGAGGGGAAAAGGAGTAGGGGCGGGGAGACGGGGAGAAGTAGGAGAGGGAAGGTGAGATATTTGAGGGCAGAGAGTTGGGGATGGTGTGATGGAGATGGGGAGAGGGAGGAGGCAAAGGGGAGATGTGATTATGAAGATTTTGGGGCAAGGAGGTGATATGGAGGAAATAGACTTGGGAGAAGGGGCATCAATGGGACAAGAGGGCAGAGTGAGGTGAGTGAGCAGCGGGTGAATGGGGCGAAAGGGTGGAGGTTTGTGGTTGAAAAAGCAGAGGGGAACAACAATTTTATTGATTAGCAAGTTTTCTTTTAATACATACTAGATTCTCTCTTTTTCCATCAATCTGTTTCTTTTTATGTTCGACTTACTTTCTTTAACTTTCCTCACATTATATGAATAATGTTTTTGCTGCTTTTAATCATCTTTGCATCATACACAAGTACTTGGCAAAGAAGACAAGCAGACTAACTGGGCTGGATTTTGTCAGCGTGGGCGGGCTGGGGCGTGTCAGGTGGAAATCGTGTCAGGACCCCGACTCCTAAGTGATGTGTTGAAAAAATGGGATTTTCTCCTAATTGGCCAATTGATTTCCTGCATGTGGGAACCATTGGCCCAGTGAGTCTTTTCATACATAAAGTCGCTTTCGATAATGTCATCAATGCTGTTGGATTTAAGGCCTGCAAGCAGCCTTGCTTCTTCTGGAGACTGCAAAGGCTCTGCAATTTATATGAAGGATCTGAATTGTGGAAAATGTCAACAATCAAGCAAAAGTGTGCTCCTCGGTTTGATGAGCCCTCCCTCCAAGCTCTGGTGCACGGAGCCAGTTGCAATAAGGAGGTGCTGTTCCCTTCCTCAGGGAGAAAAGAAGCACCCCAGCAGACAAAAGCTGTGTGGCTACAAGTGACCCAGGAGGTCAACTCCATTTTGCTGAGCTACAGAACCGGGCTGTAATGCAGGAAGAGGTTTCATGACCTTCTCCGTACAGGAAAAGTGAGTATGACTTTCCCATCACCCTCAATCTGATCCCCATCGCGTCTCCTCACCAGCACTCTGCTTTGCCAAACTCTTCCTCCACATCCCACTTGACACTTACATCCCTGCCCCCTTACCCATTCCCTCTCTCTCTATGGTCACATTCACTTAACTATTCGATCATGCAGCCCTCACACTCCCTATCACTGTGATGCCATGACAACAACTATTTACAACACACAGGGAGGGCCCTTTGTCTCCTTCTAAGCATCTATGCTATAGATTCTCTACACTCACCCCTTTATTCTCACTCAAACTCCACTTGTGTCCTTCATTGCTGGAAAAGGGAGCCCACAATAAGAGGGAAAGAGCCATGACAGGGGGAGGGCCACCCTCAGTAGCCCAGCTCCCCCTCTGGGAGGAGGTGGCCCTGGAAATTGCTGGGATTGAGGAGGATTCCCAAGTGGGGGATGGAGAGATGGGCGAATCACAGCAAGCTGGTGACAGAATAGTTTGGAATCTCTCTCATTGACGTTGCATGAGGCACTGATAATGATTCTGATGCTTTAACAGATTGACTTATGATCATCTGCAATATTCAATGTGCATGTAACCTTGGCCTCACATCTCTAACTCTTTCCTTTACTCCCCCACAGGACCAGCACCAGTGCAGACACTCACACCTCGGTGGGACCTTCACGAGATAGAGTAGTGTTTTCACCTGATGTATCACAGCTCACAAGTGAGCATCAGCAGATGGTGGAGACAGGGACAGCAGTGGAGAGTCCTCGGCGGAGGGTGCAGGACTCTGCCAGCTCGGCTCAGCTGCATGTCGACCCTGTGCCTCTGGGTCCATCCAGAAGGAGAGCAGTGCTGGAACTCCAGGAACAGGTGTAGGAGTCTCTGGCAGGTTTTGTCTCCAGGGTCGCTGTGAGTGTGGAGCGAATGGAGAAGTCCATTGCGAACATGAGCAGAGCCTTTGTGGAGGCATTGGCGCAAGAACGCATCACCGCGGAAAGGATGGCAACCTACGTGGAAAGGATGGCTACCTCCATGGTAAGGCTGGCTACCATAGAGGAGATGATGGCTATGGTAGAGGAGAGGATGGCTACATCTATGGAGGAGTTTAGTCGCCAGGGTATTGAAAACATGGTCATTGTTCAGAATGGAATGACATCTCTTGAGGAACGATGGTCAGCTATTGAGCAAACAAACTAGACCTTCATGCAAGTCCTCTGGAGTACGACTTCCAGTGCAGAAATGGGTCCTCATGGCCCCCCTCTAGTGCAGCAAGATGCTGTCAAGCCACTTGCTAGCTCTGAAGTGGGGCTGACCCATAAGAGGGATGTTGGTGGCAGACAACAAGGAAGTGGGGGCTCCTCTCCAAGCGCTCACACGACCATGCCACTGCAAAGCCCTCGGTCAGAGCCCCACCAGAGTCCTCACACAACTGAGATGGGCATCTCAGCCCCAGCACAGCTGCCGAAGCAGCAGACTGTTGGCAAGCCTGCACAGGTTCGCCACCCCAGAGGACACCCGCCAAAGGCGTCGAGACAGGAGCAGCAAGAGAGTGAGCAAGGGGCCTCCACATCTGCTGAAGCCACAGGGGAAGCACCACGTAGGAGCATGCGTAAGAGGAAGATAAAGCACAAGTAGCCACAAGGGTATTCACTTGGGTGCTGTGTTGTTTTGTTTTTGGACCAGCCATCATTGTGACTGTATTATAAAGTGTTTTGATGGCAAACTGTTGAAGTTGTGGCCTGTGTCATTTCGCGAATGGAACTTTCACATTGAGGGCTTAGGGCGGCTTGCGATTGTCAGAATGGTGGTTCAGAGTGATAGGATTCTGTAGGTTCTTGTTCATTGTCGATGCTCTGGTAAGAAGGAGCGAGACTAAAGTGTTTGATTGTGCAGGCTAAGCAAATCTGGCCAGGATGAGTGTGTCCCTTGCATCCTGGGCAGCAATGTGCTCGCGCGCTGGTGCCTTCTGGCATGTGCAGCTTCAGGTGGGTGAGCAGCAGCTTGGCGCTCCTGTTGTTGCTCCTGCTGTTGGTGCTGCTGTTGCTCATGGTTCTGCTGCTGCTGCGGCTGGTCTTCATCCAAATCTGATGTCCAGGAGAAAAGGAATGAAATGGTCGCCATGCTTCTGGTATATGCCTCAGTTGAGGAAGCGCTTAGTCAAGGTGGGGAGAGGGGTTTCCAAGGAGGTCACACTGGAGATGGGTGTCAGGCTCCAAACTTCCACAACACTGAGTATGCCTGCTAAAAGTTCCCCCAGACCTGAAACAACAAAGTTCTGCCACCTGCAAATGATCATCGGTGAAAACTCCTTTGTAATGGTGGAGCTGCAGCTGTGAGTAAGCAATCCACTTGTGAGGCCGCCAGCATTACCTGGCATGTTCCAGAGGAGGAGTGTAGGATGGGGGAATGTCTAAAAATCGGAAAGGCCTCTCAAAATGGGATTATAGGGGCAATTAAGTGGTTGTTAAGAGCCTTAAGGGCCTATCCTGCCTCTACCAAATCACTGGGTCGTATCTTTCCATTTTTCTTTTATCTTTTGCTCTCCCTTTCAGACCAGTTATGCACTATATTTTACATCAAAGAGAAATGGTTTCAGCTTCACATCAATGCAAACTGGCCAATGGTGTTAGTTTAAGATTGGTGTCACACCACTAGTCTAAAAATTATTCAGGTGCTTTATGCCCAAGTTACACCGTGGAATTACCCATTTGTCCTTACCTCTATCTCTTTCTCCATAGGCTAGAAGTTACTGTTTGCAATAATGGCTTACACATGTTTAATGTGTGTGTCTGCTGTTCCTCTGTGCAATATTTTAAAGGATGTTGTAACCCCTTTAAAATACATTCATTAATGCCATCCTTAACATAGTGGAGAGAGGAATGGCTTCATGTGGAAGTCCCATGGTGTTGCTCATGGTGAGTCAGATAATTCAGTGCTTTATAACAATAGAGATGTACACGCCATGTAGAGGAAGTGATAACATAAGGTGCCACTGGTTCACAGTGACTGTATAAGCTATGTTCCATTTTTACTGGTGCTTTAAGGATTGAATTTCATAACTTAACTACTGCTTGATTTATCTTGCCTTCTCTCCTACTCTTCAAAACCTTCAACACAAAAATCTTGTCTTTTTTACCCCTGCAGGATGGAACATCAGTAAATTTTCTGTGCCTCTCCTTTGAAAACTCTATCATACAGTAAGTATTAAACATAATCAACAAGGTGACTTAAGGATCAGCCTTTGCCATGAAATGGGAACAGCCAGTGGCATTATAATGTCCTGTTAACACCGCATTCCCATTGCATTATTAGACATTTTCCTTCATTGAGAATTATTTTAATGGTGAAAATGAGATGTGTTATCGGTGGGTACAGAATGTTAACAGGTCAATACATTGGGCAATAAGATGCCAGATGAAATTTAATGTGAAGAAATGCGTGGTGATATTTTTAGGAGGAAAATAAGGAGATGTTGATGTAAGAAAACTACTAGGCACTTGGTCTAAGCATTAGCCAAAGCTTTAATCAACTGTTTTACAACATGGAGGTCTAGTTGTGTCCTTCACTAGTTCCTGTTAAAGAATGTCCTGAGCAAGCTGGGCCCATGCCCGAGTATTTATATTCTCCCTGGACAGCGCCACTAGCAGGCTGCCCAGTATTATTTCATAAGTCATTTCCACATGAATGACAAGATTCATATCATTCTTCCCGCCTGAAGGATTGGTAGTCCGGCGACTTCCTTCTATCGGATTAATCGGACTACGAATAGCCGCAGTCGTTTGGATCTCCGTTTGTGGCTGGAAGGCACATCTCCTCGGACTGTGTTTCAGTCCCTGGGTCGCTTGGTTCGTACTGGCAGGCTGGCAGAGTCCATGTTGCCTTGTTTGACCTGAGGGGGATGGGGGAGATCGTGACTCCGGGTGTGGGCCCCCACAGGCGCAGAGCTGGCTTCACGCTGCTCAGTAGCCAGTGATTGACCAGGGGAGGAGTGTGTGTGTGAGGGAGGGGGGGAGTGTGTGTGTGAGGGAGGGGGGGTTGAGTGTGTGTGTGAGGGAGAGGGGGAGTGTATGTGTGAGGGAGGGGGGTAGTGTGTGTGTGAGGGAGGGGGGCAGTGTGTGTGAGGGGGGGGAGTGTGTGTGTGAGGGAGGGGGGGAGTGTGTGTGTGAGGGAGGGGGGGTTGAGTGTGTGTGTGAGGGGGGGAGTGTGTGTGTGAGGGAGGGGGGAGTGTGTGTGAGGGAGGGGGGAGTGTGTGTGAGGGGGGGGAGTGTGTGTGAGGGAGGGGGGGAGGGTGTGTGTGAGGGAGGGGGGAGTGTGTGTGTGAGGGAGGGGGGTTGAGTGTGTGTGTGAGGGGGTGTGTGTGTGTGTGAGGGAGGGGGGGAGTGTGTGTGAGGAGGGGGGGAGTGTGTGTGAGGGAGGGGGGGTTGAGTGTGTGTGTGAGGGAGGGGGGAGTGTGTGTGTGAGGGAGGGGGGAGTGTGTGTGAGGGAGGGGGGTTGTGAGTGTGTGTGTGAGGGAGGGGGGAGTGTGTGTGAGGGAGGGGTGGGAGTGTGTGTGAGGGAGGGGGGGTTGAGTGTGTGTGTGAGGGAGGGGGGGGAGTGTGTGTGTGAGGGAGGGGGGGGGAGTGTGTGTGTGGGAGGGGGGAGTGTGTGTGAGGGAGGGGGGGAGTGTGTGTGAGGGAGGTGGGTGTGTGTGTGTGGGGGGGGGGGAGTGTGTGTGGGGAGGGGGTTGAGTGTGTGTGTGAGGGGGGGAGTGTGTGTGTGAGGGTGGGGGGGTGGTGTGTGTGTGTGGGAGGGGGGTTGAGTGTGTGTGTGGAGGGGGGGGTGGTGTGTGAGGGAGGGGGGTGGTGTGTGTGTGAGGGGGGGTGTGTGTGTGAGGGTGGGGGGGAGTGTGTGTGTGAGGGAGGGGGGTTGAGTGTGTGTGTGGGGGGGGTGTGTGTGTGAGGGTGGGGGGAGTGTGTGTGTGGGGTGGGGGGTGAGTGTGTGTGTGGGGGGGGGGTGTGGTGTGAGGGGGGTGGGGTGTGTGTGTGAGGGAGGGGGGTTGGGTGTGTGTGGGTGGGGGGGGGGTGTGTGTGTGGGGAGGGGGGTGGGTGTGGTGTGTGAGGGGGGGGGTGTGTGTGTGGGGGGGGGGGGTGTGGTGTGGGGGGGGGTTGGTGTGTGTGGTGGGGGGGGTTGGGTGTGTGTGTGGGGGGGGTGTGTGTGGGGGGGGGGGGTGTGTGTGTGAGGGTGGGGGGGTGTGTGTGTGAGGGAGGGGGGGTTGGTGTGTGTGTGGGGGGGGGGTTGAGTGTGTGTGTGGGGGGGGGTGTTTGTGTGGGGAGGGGGGAGTGTGGTGTGTGAGGGAGGGGGGGAGTGTGTGTGAGGGAGGGGGGGTTTGGTGTGTGTGTGAGGTGGGGGGGAGTGTGTGTGTGGGAGGGGGGGAGTGTGTGTGTGGGTGGGGGGGTGTGTGTGTGAGGGTGGGGGGGTGGTGTGTGTGAGGGAGGGTGGGGTGTGGTGTGTGTGTGAGGGGGGGGGAGTGGTGTGTTAGGGAAGGGGGGAGTGTGTGTGAGGGGAGGTGGGGAGTGTGTTGAGGGGTGTGGGGGTTGTGTTGGGGGGATTGTGTGTATTTGTGTGTAGTGTTTTTGATTTGTGATTTTTTTATTATTAGGTGTAGTGATTTGTAGAGTGTCTTAGGTGTAGATTTAATAGTTTAGATTTATATGTTCAAGTTGTTAAAAGATAGGGTTAATGAAAATATAAATTTTAAATTTTAAAAGTTTTAAGTTAAATTTAGTTAATTTAGTTAGTTAATAGTTAGTAATTTTAGTATTTGTACTAAGAAGTAGAAGAAAGACTCCCAGAAGACTACCAAGAAAAAAAACCCAGAGGAAAATAGAGGAAAAAAAAAGCCAAAGCAAAAAAAAAAAGAAACAAGAGAAGAACTACACAAACCAGTGACGGCCAGCCACACGGGGCTTCAGCAGCGGTGGTTGAGTCGGCGGCATCGGGACCGAGTTCGAGGAGGCGAGGTGATCGGGCCGCAGCCCAGCGGTCCAGCAACCGGCAGCCGAGGGGACTCGGGCCGCATCCCAGAAATCGGAACGCAGCCCGGCAACGGGCACAGCGGAGAGGACTCGGGCCACATCGCAGAAATCGGCACAGCCGAGGAGATTCGGAACGCAGCCCGGAAATCCAGCAATCAGCACAGCCGAGGGGAACTCGGGCCACAGCCCAACAATCCAGCATGGGAAAGGCCGAGGAGCCAGGCCAGCAGGCACAGAGACCTCTGAGGAGAAGGAGAGCAACCAGAAGGCTCGCAACCAAGACCGTGAGTACAGGGCCCAGGGAGGAGGCCCAGGGAAAGGCCCGAGGAGCCAGGCCGAAACAGAGGCCCAGAGACCTCTGAGGGGGAGGGGAACAGCCCGAAGGCACCGGGAAACAGTGGCTCACAGACTCAGACCTGAGAAGGGTGAACCCAGGAGCCGAGGCCCAGGGACCACGGGTCGGAGAGGGGGACCGGGAAAGTTCGCGAACAGGGAGAGGGTAACACCAACCCGGGGCCCCAGAAAAGCTTATTCTAAGATCAACAATACTTTACCAAAAATGAGCGAATCAGAAGATCCACACAGCCCCGCTTCCAGATTCCCCCCAACACCACAAAAAAAGCTATAAAAACGATCAAGCATGCTCAGATGAGAGAAAAACCAGAAACTTCTTTACTGACTGTTACAACAATGGGACAAAAAGTAACCTCATATTTCACTCAGATCAGCCAGCGGCTTGGATCAGAGCAATAAAATCACACTATACCAGTGTTAAGCTAAAAAATACCGCAAATGGGTCCATAATGAAAATTAACACACCAGGAGACAGTTCAATCACGACTGTCAACGCGTACAATACCGGAACAATATTAGTGCAAGGCAACCTCGACAAATTTGCAACGGCCTTCAGGACACTGAAAAGATCAACTACGAGGGGAATGAACAGCCCCAGAGTGGCCCGCACTCCCCCCAACATTGACAACTTACCAGGAGAAATCTGCATGGTCAAGGGGATGAACGAGCCACACAGTTCAAACCAGACACTAACCCCGGGGAACCACAGCCACACGATACAACTGACAAACCCCAGCATAACTACCACGGAGGAAGCCACACATAGTTCCCCTACCATTCCCAGCCCACCAAGAGAAGAGCAGCATAGCCAGGAAGTGAGTGAGCCTTCCAGGGCCGACCAGCTTAGCCAGGAAGTGAGTGAGCCTTCCAGGGCCGACCAGACACATACCCCGGGATCACACAGCCAGATACAACCAAAAGATAAATTTTATCAATTAGAGATAGAGATGGTTAAACTTAGAGAGGAGGTCCTCAAAATTGAATGACAAACAAAAGCAGGAGAGGGAGAGACACAAGAGAGAGCTGAATAGACTTGATAACCAGGTGAATCTACTTAAGAATCAGGTGAAAGAGCTGCAGGAAAAAGAAGAGAGCCATAGAGGAGAGAAAACACCATTAGACCAGCAACCAGAGACTAGAGATAAGACAAGACAGAGCCGGACGGAACGGCTGCACTCCCACACGGAACAAAAGCAACAGACACACAATACAAGGGGTGCCACACAGACCGACCAGCATGCTGACTCGCAATCTTCCCCCACCACCATGGAACCACAAGCGAGCCGCTCACAAGAGGTACGCACACACCAGACACCCCAGCCCAGCACACACACTATGAGTCCAGGCGAAAGCCACCAGACAGTAAACACAAACAAGGCTGACGTCGTAATACTCATAGACTCAAATGGAAATTTCTATGGGAGAAAAAGCTCTTCCTAGAAATAAAGTAGAAAAGATTTGGTGCCCAACAACAGACAGAGCCATGGGATGGCTGACCAAAGCCAGATTAGGCTCCCCCGAACACAATAATATACACACGGGCACAAATGACCTAAAGGCCAAACAGAAAGAGGTAGCAACATCGCTCAGAGCAATGATTAGGAAGGCAAGCAGTACATTTCCAAACACTAGAATCACTGTTTCCACAATATTGCCGAGAACAGACTTCAACAACAACACAATTCATGAGATAAATGCCAGCATAGCAACAGAATGCGAATCAAACCACAACGTACACCTGGCCCAACACCCCACCCTCGATGAAGAATGTCTTTACGACCACGTCCACATCCAAAGGCAAAAAATATCGATCTTTGCTAAAGCCCTGAAGGAAGTCGCTTTTAACCGGGTCCATACCCAGACTCCAAGAGGACCCCCCCCGACCACCAGAGATCAGCGGGGTACATATCAGGAACACTACAAAGACCACCACCACACCAACCGAGACCGGAGAGGATCCCCATGCAAAACAACATTATCAGACCTGCACCACTCCTGTCCCACAGGGGAATAGGACCGCTACCAGCCAGACAGAGGGAGAGATGCACAGGACGTACGCAATACCTCAGACAGAAACAATCCATTAAGAGACAATAAGCAGATGTGCAGCAGCATCTACTTCCGCCTTATGGATCAAGGACTAATTAATAGAAAGAACTGTAACCAAATTGTATTAACTTTTGTAGACAACTGGGGTGATCTTTTTTTTCCCCACACTTAGACACGACAAACACGTACCACTCTTTAACCTATCATAGAAAAAGATAAAACTTAACATGAAATCCTTATATATTTCGACCTGGAATATCCAAGGTCTACGCTCTTCACTGCGAGAAGTGAAGAGTAGGACCCCAGAGTTCATAGAGGAAACTAAAGATCTAGATATTATCATTTTACAGGAAACTTGGTATAAAGGAAAAGGACACACCGGCTGTCCCCAAGGGTACACTGAGCTAGTGGTCCCCTCCAATAAATTACCAAGTGTAACCCAAGGCAGAGACTCCGGAGGCATACTGATCTGGTTTAAAACAGAACTTAAGAATTACATCAAATTTATAAAAAAGGGCGAAAACCATATGTGGCTCAAACTTGAGAGGGAGATTATCTCAAACACCCAAGATGTTTACATTTGCGCACTTTATATCCCTCCAATCGATTCCCCGTACTACAAAGAGGACACCTTCTCCAACATGGAGGGGGAAATTATCCAATACCAGGCCCAGGGGAACGTGTTGATCTGTGGGGACCTCAATTCAAGAACGGGCGAAGAACCAGACTTCACCAATAATCAGGGAAACAATTACGTATTCGGGAATAACCACTTTGACATCCCTTCCCTTCCATACAGGCATAACTGCGACAAGCAGTCAAATACCAACGGTAAACAGCTACTACAGCTCTGTCGAAACCTGGGTCTGTACATTGTCAATGGTAGGTTCATAGGAGACCTCCTAGGAAGATCGACCTACTGCTCACCTCTTGGCTGCAGCACAGTAGACTATATGATTACAGACTTGGACCCATCCTCTTTCAGAGCATTCACAGTCAAACCACAAACAACACTGTCAGATCACAGTCAAATTACTATGTTTCTCAAAAAGACAGAAACAAACAACATAGAAACACAACCCAGTAAACTGTACAACACCAAAAAATCGTACAGATGGGCCAAAAACGACACGGAAAAATACCAGAAAACAATTAGCAATGCATCAACTCAAGCTCTCTTAGACACCTTTCTGGATAACATATACACTCACAATAAAGAAGGCGTAAACCGGGCAGTTAGTAAACTAAACATATTTTTGATAATTTGGCAACAAATGCAAACTTGAAAGCTCGCAAGAACAAACCCAAAACAAAAAACTATGAAAAATGGTTTGACCATGATTGCCATAACATGAGGAAAAAACTTAGAAAACTATCAAACCAAAAACACAGACATCCAGAAAACGAGGAATTACGCCTTACTTATTGTCAGACGCTAACACAATACAGAAACACACTCAGGACCAAAAAAGAGCAATTTATTAAGAATACACTCAGCTCCATGGAGGAATCCATTGAGTCGAATTGTTTCTGGGACAACTTGAAAACACTACACAAAAAACAACACGACGATTTGTCCATTCAAAATGGGACACATGGGTAAACCACTTTGAAAAATTATACCAGAAAAACACACTAGGACCAGAGCAACACCAAATACGCAAAAAACTTGAAAAGCTTGAAATGGCCATAAAAGATAACCAAAACCCGCTAGACGCCATAATAACAGAAAAAGAACTTCTTGAAAAACTCAAGGACCTGCGACCAGGAAAAGCTTGCGGGACAGACGGCATACTAAACGAGATGATTAAACACGCAGACGACAAACTGAAACTGGCTATCCTAAAACTCTTCAACTTGGTTCTGAGTGTCGGTTATTTCCCTGACATCTGGAACAAAGGACTCATAACACCCATATACAAAAGTGGGGACAAAATCGACCCAAACAACTATCGAGGCATCTGTGTAAACAGTAACCTGGGAAGGTATTCTGTAGCATCATAAACAAAAGACTTATAAACTTCCTTGAAGAGCACAATGTCTTGAGTAAAAGCCAAATTGGATTCCTGCCAAACTATAGAACATCCGATCATATCTTCACCCTACAGACCCTAATTGACAAACACGTTCACCATAACAAAAGCAAAATCTACGCATGCTTTGTAGATTTCCAGAAGGCTTTCGACTCCATCTGGCATGACGGTTTATTCCTGAAACTTATCGAAAGCGGGGTAGGAGGTAAAACATATGATGTAATTAAATCAATGTATACAAACAATAAATGTGCAGTTAAAATTGGAGACAAACAAACAAAATACTTCCCACAGGGGCGGGGGGTGACGCAGGGCTCGCCAATCTCACCGACACTCTTTAATATTTACATTAATGGATTGGCAAAACTACTTGAACAATCTACAGCACCCGGCCTCACCCTATATGAATCCAAGGTTAAATTCCTCCTCTATGCCGACGACCTGGTTCTGCTGTCACCAACTAAGGAGGGTCTACAGCAGAACCTGGACCTGCTGGAGTCGTACTGCCAGACTTGGGCCCTGACAATAAATCCCCAAAAAACCAAAGTCCTTGTGTTCCAGCAAAGATCCAAACAACATGGACCCACAATAAA
Source organism: Somniosus microcephalus (assembly GCF_052327205.1). Lineage (NCBI taxonomy): Eukaryota > Metazoa > Chordata > Chondrichthyes > Squaliformes > Somniosidae > Somniosus > Somniosus microcephalus. The sequence continues at coordinate 257,163,967 of NC_140992.1, forward strand.
TTTCACAGTAGGAACAACCAAAATTGAACAAACCACTCACTACACATACTTGGGCTTAAAAATCAGTTCTACGGGAAACTTCAAACTGGCTGTGAATGAACTGAAAGAGAAAGCAAGAAGGGCTTTCTATGCCATCAAAAAATCAATCCAAATAGAAATCCCAATTAGCATTTGGCTCAAAATTTTCAAATCAGTAATTGAACCAATTGCACTCTATGGCAGTGAGGTCTGGGGACCACTAACACAACAAGATTTTGCAAAATGGGACAAACACCCAATTGAGATCCTACATGCGGAATTCTGTAAAAGTATCCTCCGGACTCAAAGGAAAACAGTAAACAACGCATGCAGGGCGGAACTAGGCCAATACCCATTAATAATCACTATCCAAAAAAGAGCCACCAAATTTTGGAATCACCTACAAATGAGCAACCCCCAATGCTATCACTACGACGCCCTGAAATGCCAAGAGCTGACCATAAAGAAGAATACCCTCAGTCAACTAGTCCTGGGACTCAATAAAGTAACTAATAACAATACTAACAATAACCAGCCCCCAGGACAGTGACAGGGTAACACAAAGAATTCGACCCAACACAATCGTCGCTAAGCAAAAGGAAAAATATCTGTCATATTGGGCAGAAACAACAAAAACCCAAAGCAAACTCAATTGCTACTTGGCCCTAAACAGACAATACAACATAGCTGATTACCTGACCATGGTAAAGGATAACAAACTGAGAAGAACCTTGACAAGGTACAGACTTAGCGAACATAGCCTAGCAATCGAAAAAGGCAGACACAGGCAGACCAGGCTGCCAAGAGAAGACAGGATATGCTCTCACTGCAGTCAGGGAGTAGTTGAGACAGAGATGCACTTCCTCACAGCCTGTGGAAAATATCAGGGCATCAGAGAGAATTTCTATCAAAAATTCTCACAAATATGCCCTGAATTCAGAAATCTGACTGACAACCAAAAACTCCCATTCCTACTGGGGGAGGAGAGAAGCTGTGTAACACTGGCGGCACACTATGTTACAGCTTGCCATGAACAGAGGGACAACCAGTAAACT